>NC_140768.1:129456793-135009293 GCF_044657685.1 Stegodyphus dumicola | reverse complement strand
AGCGGGAGTGAGTGCCAGATGGAATGATGGACTTGCAGACAGACCGCATTAAGCATAATTTTATTATTGGGTAAAGGATGCAATATTTGACTCGCTCACCATTATGAAGGCAGTCTAAAAATAGCACATTTTTAGACAGTGGATGATACAGAGAAATGAGTTACGCATGTTAGTATGAGTGTACCAAAGCAAGCGAAATGGGCTACTCGTTCAGAAGAAAGATGAGATACAGAGTTGAAATTTCAGCTCTCGAAGAAATGATTGGCTGTAACATATCTACATTCACTTAAGATGGCATGATGCAGATTAATTTTGAAATGACTCACTTTAAATTGATATATCATTAACTGTTACTATTTTTAGGATAGAAAGGGGAAATATCCAAATTAAACTTAAAAAATATAAGAGGACTATTGCCAATTAAAATTATAAGTTTGCTATATTTTTTTAAATCTTTTTTATACACACGCACACAAATAATACATTTTACTTGAAATTTGAGGTCTAAGGCTTTGATCCTTTGTACATATTATTAGAAACTTGTTATTGCATTAAAATATGAATCACTTAACTACATAGAAAAATTAGAATATAATTTACAAATTATAACCATATCTTTGAAAAGGCTGTTCAGTACAATTGCAGAAACTTGTAGTCATTTGTGAGGTATCTGGAACCAGGAGTTATGATAGGAGCCAAAAGTGGTAATAACTTGCATTAAATGTCTTCCTATGCCTCTTTGTTTCTACCTTGACTGAATCTTTCGGATGTAGCACAAGGCTTAACAATTTCCTTCCTGCCCTGATGTTTTCATTATACAGTAGAATATGCTATGGAAATGCAGGCTGAGTGATAATGAATTCAAAATTCAACACTACAGATGAATTTGATGATATTTCAGAATTGATGGACTTTATACTTTGAAAAACTTTGTATTGCAGGTGACAGGAAGATATGGCCTCTACAAAAATAAAAAGATGCTGCTGTGCTTTTAATGAAAGTAGTTTGTAGTGATATTGCTGTAGCTCCCAGTTCTGATTAAAACATACATATTAACTTTCATTGTAATGTCAAAGAAATTGCCTTATGGTTTTATTTGAGTAAATTAGAGTTTGTGCATATTTCAGAGAATATACATTTCTTTATTTTAGCGTGGTGTAAAAATAGCATAGTTTTTATATTAATTTTAAGGAATATGCATTTTATTTTAGCATGATGTAAAACATTGAAAAGTATGTTAAACATATTTAGGTGAAAGAGACAAAGCATGCAGATTAGTAATTTTAATATCATCCTGATGATATCTCATCACAATATATGAAAAAATTTTTAAATTTAAATATGTGTTGATGTCATTTCATAATTTTATGTTATGAGAAATTTTACCGAATTTTCAATGTAAGAACATGTACATTAAATTCAAATTTTTCAAGTTTACTATTATGTGAGCTTCTGCTTTTAAACTGATTTCTTATTCCTTAAAATTATGAAGTAATTGTTGGTAATATAGCCAGTCATTGGTTAGCTATGAAAATTTTAACACTTGATATTATAAAAAATATCTTCTTAAATGTTTTAATTTTTGCAGAAACAGAAAATACATGGTTTAATTATAAAAACGTTTAAAACCACTTAAAAATTTAAAAGTAGAAAAAATGCAAATTTCTCAGAAATTACATAAAATGATGAGTAAATTTAAGTAAGCAGAACAATTTATGCCTGAAGCAGAGAAACATTTTATTTTCTTTTCAACTGACATGAGCTGAGCAGTGGTTAAAAAAGGAAATTAAAAGTTTCGAATTAAATTCTTTTCCATTTAAGGAGATTATTCCTAAATCTGAAATATGCTACATATTCAAATGAGATCTCGTGGGAATATGGTTCATTGAGCTAAAAGCTCATTCAACTTCAGCACTTCTGATTGCGATAGTCTCCATAAATGACTTGAGCTTTGTATATACTACTGGGAATGTTTTTGTACAATTTTCTTGCTCAAGCCATTTTAATGAAATCCTAGAAATCATTTAATTTTATTTAATGCTT
The DNA here is from genome assembly GCF_044657685.1 of Stegodyphus dumicola. Lineage (NCBI taxonomy): Eukaryota > Metazoa > Arthropoda > Arachnida > Araneae > Eresidae > Stegodyphus > Stegodyphus dumicola. Next base: position 135,007,250 of record NC_140768.1, on the reverse strand, counting down.
TATTATGAAATTTGGTTTGTATCTTTTTTGTCTCCTTCTGGCATATGGACATGTTACATTTTCCATGTTTCTACACTTCATCCCATTGTCTTGATATTAAACAATTTGGTATCCATAATAAATTTATTTAAAATAGGCAACTGTTTCTCGTACCTGTTTAAATTTTTTATTATCTTTGATGTGTGTGACAGAAATTAAATCGGACAAGATCTTAATTCTCAGAAAGATGAAGGCTTTATATTAGATAAAACTTGATATGGAAAACATGTGTTTTTCTTCTAATAAATAAACAAGCAAACAAAGAATGAGAGCTTCTCATATTAGCAAGAAATTTAATAAATTTCTCGCGTGAGCCCCCTACTGGATATAACAAACCTTTTCTCTTTAAATGTAGTTTTTTATTTATTTTGTTTCTAAATTTAAGAGTATTATATAGTCATAAGTATTTTTTACAGATTATATTTCATATCTCATGTAAATAATAAAAGAATAATACCGATGAATTATTTTTCAGATAAATGATTCTAGAGTTTGCGACTCGCGTATGAAGCGGGCCAATCCATTCTGCTCACCAAACATAGATGTTTCAAATTTTTTGAATTTAAATTCTCAGTTCAATCATGATGATTTTTGCCTCGCTTACATTTTCACATATAGGGACTTTTCTGGAGGTACATTAGGATTAGCATGGGTTGCATCTGCATCAGGTAACTACTTATTTTCTATGCCTGTTGTTCATAGGTAAATTTTTTGTTCATATCTTGAAAGTAGTACAGTCAAAAGTCGTTAATTCGGACACCCATAATCCGGAATGATCTATAATCCTTACCTCAAAGCTAAAACTTTCTGCGCATGCGCCGCGTTGACACATGCGCATAGGCGTATACGCGTGCGTGTAACACCTTTACGACTGCGCATATGCATGTGCGCAAGCGCAGACTACGTTTTCGCGTGCGCATTTAATGTATAACGAACGGTATAAGCTAAAATTATCTAATTATTTATTTCAGTTAATGTTGATGATTGCGTTGTTCCTTAATCTTCGAATTGGATGCGGCTTATTATTTTTTGCAGACTGTAAGAGCAATTTTATAAAAGTAAACTTGAACTTTCGATTATGTCAAATAGAATTTCCGATGCTGGAGCTCCCAAAGGATCTACAAAACGAAAGTATGTTTCGATGTCCATCAAACAAAAAGTGGAATTGCTGCAAAAAATGGATAAAGACATGAAGAAGGTGACAGAGAGGCTAGTGAAAACGAAAAAATTTCGATTGACAAGTTAGTCGGTATTCTCGGCACAGCAATTACGGGATTTGAACAGCGGAACTTTGTAACTGAACAAGAAATTATGTCTGTTTATAGAATTAAAGAGAAAGTATTATCACATAAAACGAAGCAACTTAAACAACTTACATTGAAAGAAATGTTTAATAAAGTAAACAAATAAATATTGAGGTTTTTTTTTTTTTTTTTTTTTGTAAATTTTGATACCCTTTAGGTCATAATTGTTCTTTATTTCATAAATTACAGTTTCATATTTTTAATTTTAGAATTTCTGCATGCCATCTTACGAGTTTTAAACTGATGACCTATAATCCGCAAAAATCGATAATCCGGAATCGCTGAAGTCCCGATGAGTCTGGATTAATGACTTTTGACTGTATATAATAATAATATGTGTGGGTTTAATTGTTCTTTAACAAACATGCATACACACATAGTCCTCAGATGGTACTGTCGTTGGGTCTCTGCATATGTTTGGTTCTCTTTCAGAGGGGCTAAAAAAGCATGGCAGGGTGCGTAACGAAAAATTACCTTTAAATTGTAGTTGATTGAAATTAGTTTAATTTGTATTTATATTAACTCTTTGTCCTGGAGTCTTTTTTTTTTTTTTTTCACTCAAGCGAACCAGCAACTTGAGATGATTTTCCATGCATTTGGTGAATTTTCCACACCTAATTTTAAATGATTTTACAAATATCTAATGGTTCTTTTATGTTGGAAGATGCTTATGGTCATTTGGCTCTTTTGCCGGGTACATGTAGTGGTCTTTGCTCAATCTTTGTGCTTTTCTTCAGATTCTATGCACATTATCCTTTCTGAATGTTCTGTCTGTTCTGTGGAATCACTGTCACTTTCACATTCACTTTCTATTACTGTAATATTTCACCTTCTTACACCTCTTACTTCATCCCTTTCTTCATCTCTATCATCAAGAAATATATGCTTAGACCTAATTTTATTCTTCATTGAAAAAAAATTGAACTCATCTTTGCTCGAACTGATTCCTTCATTGTATTCCATGCTTATTGGGCTCCGTAACTCCGAAAATAATATTCCTGTTGCCATGACTGTCGAGTTAGAAATAGTGTAGGAGACGCATATATAACTGTAAATCTAAAAAACATATTTAAAAGTAAAGATTGGCAGTTGTTTTATATGCATGTATATTGACAGTTGTTTATATGCATGTATTGTTGAATACATTCATAAAGCGATATTGCCCCAAACTAACCAAAATAAACATATTTCCCGCTCATAAACCGAGTGGTAATTGAGAATCATTCCTTATGTTACTGCATCAAATCAAATGGTGATTGAGAATAATTTCTTAGGTTACTGCATCAAATGAAGTGGTGACTGAGAGTCACTTCTCAAGTGCAAAGGGTTAATCAATTTAGTTAATAGAAGAAAATTTTTATTTGTTTCAGATATTTAAAGGCTGTTAGTGTTTGTATAATCTTATAAATTAAAATTAAATAAATGGTGGTATTCACATTAATGACATGGATAAGGCTGCCAATTTTTTTTTTTTTTTTTTTTTTTCATCATTTCCATGTTTGGATATATGCCTGTAAGCTGAAGTCTGAGATTGGCAGATGCTTCAAGTCAATTTTGGCTCTTTGTTATTCATCCAAGTTAATGAAAAAAAAAAAAAAAAAAAAAAAAAAAAAACTTTCTTACTTTGCTTAGAAGCAAAGTAAATTACAATATTTTATACAGCTCACTGTTTTACATTTTAAACTAGTAAAGAGGTCCGGCAATTAACTATCTTCTGCTTGAATTTCATTTTTTGTGTAGTGACATTAGGGAGTAAAAAAAAAAACTGTTCTCGTTTATTCACTGACAATTTGTTATTTTCAAAATTGTAATGGGGAGGATCGAGAATACATGAAAATTTGTTATACTTATGTTACCACTTACAAAATGAGTTTCAAATTCTGACCTCAGCATTTGAAGATGCAAGCATATGTCATTACATAATTCTTTTTAGAATTATATAACATTGTAACTTTTTTTTTTTTTTTTGTACAAAGATAAGATTCGGAAATTGGAAATGATAAAAAATTTCTCTGCTTTACACAGTTAACCAAGTTTCCTTTTAAAGGCAATGGAAACAGTTAACGAATTAGATAGATAGAAGATCGAAGAACAGATAGAAGTTTAATTCACTTAGTTTGCGAATATACCTGAAAGATATGTCAGTATACTTAGCTATATGTTATCAGCAAGAAATGATGTGAGATCTTGTTAATTTCATTTATAAATAACAGGATTTTTTGCAAATCTAGGAGGAACCACCAGTTATCCACATACTCTAGTTTGAGAAACACAGTATAGTTAAATTAGTATAGCTAATTATTATAATTACTACTTATTTAGATTATTTGATTACCACTACAATAGTACTTGTGTTTTTTAATGTATATTCAAAGGAGAGTTGGTGATGATATTGGTAAAAAAAGTTATTAAAAATAATAAAATATTTAATAATTGATATGCTATACTATGGATATGTAGTGGTAATTTCTTTAAAAAAAAAACATTATATATACCAATCTACTGTTACTTAATGAGAACTAACCTTTTAACCCTTTATCGGGCCCAGGCCATGTATTTTCAAAATTCATATTTTATGCAACTATTAGGGAAAAGTAGCTCGTTTATGACCAAAAATACTATTTTTGGAATTCTGTTGTTGTTTATAATAGGGGTGGTAACATATTTATCACCGCCCGGTATAAGCAATGGCATTTTACTGAGTTGTGCAAAAGAAAAAAATCATAATTACAAAAATATCACAAATAAACATGTATTTTTGATGAAAACTATTTATTCTTGATTATTTAAATATACATATAGTATAAAATCGATGATTAATATAAAATTGATTACAGATATAAATATAACCAAATGCACTACTTCTATTGATTTGAATTTAAATTTTTATTTATAACATGAAGCAGCACAGAATGGTACATGACATGTTGAACATAACACTTTGGTACGTTTCTGATTTACTTTTATGCTGCAATATTTTCATCTTCTGTAACTTTCTCCTCTGACTGGCATGTGTGTTCTAACATTAGTTGTTCGGATTTCCCCTTGGAATAGCATTTTCCTTTTTCGCTGATACCCAGTTTGATTGCAGTTTTCGTTTTTTACTAGAGAAGCCTCCAATTAGGCTGCGAGCTACTCTCAACCTAAATTCAAGTCTTTTTCCCAGTGTAAACTTCAGACTGATATAGGTAACTAATTGATGCGTTTTATCTAGCCCAATTCTTATAAACTCTTTTTACAGGCTTCCCTGGCATATATTGCTTAATTGTTGACCTTCTTTTGAATTTTACCATTTTTTTCATCAATAGATTGAATTCTGCACATTTTTCTTGAATTTTTATATAAATGGGTGATCAAAGAATAATTAATTACTGAAATGCTAATATAAAAGTATTAGATATACAAAGAAATCAAGTACCATGCCAAACAAAACGCTATTTCTAAAGCGAAACATATTAGTAAAACTGTGTTTCTATCAGGCAATGGTAAATTATTTACCACCTCTAAAATCACTAAGCGTGCCATGGTAAATAATTTACCACCAAATTCAAATATGTATAAAACAAAATATTTCGCTTTATTTTTTAAATGCCTAATACAATTTAGCTATCAAACCTTTAAGATACAAAATATATGAATATATAGCTTTTAACGTATTTTTATATATCATTACACAATAAAATAAGAAAAGAGTACGTGCTTACCCTTTCCATTTTGCTTGTAAACTGGATGAATGCAGAAATGTTGCGTTTTACGTAGCCTCTACAGCCATCTATTACAGAAAATGTGAAGCTCTGGTTCCAGAGGAATATTCCTGATATCGGGCGCTGGTAAATAATTTTCCGTATGCTGCTAGAAAACAAATTGCTTAGTGGTAAGATATTTACCACCACCTGTAAAAGGGTTAAAGTATTGCAAGTAAACATGCATCTGCATAAATTCAAGCAAATTAACTGGGAATGCATGCATTAATTCTCCATTTTCTGTATGGTAAAAATTATGCATTGAAAATGCGTAATTTTCACTAATTACTAATTAATAATGAATAATCTTGTTTTGCTTTATTTGTAATGAATAGTAAAATAGTGAATAGAAAAAAGCCTTCAGCTGATGAGAATACATTACACCTAGATTTTCTAGAGGCATTTCACATTAAAAAAAATCTTTCTGTTATAGTTAACAACCCTAATTTCAATCCATCTTTGCCTGTAAAGAAATTATGTTTTAGTCCTGGTTTCATCAACAGATGGTGCCAGTAGCTTGACAATTGTTATTGTTGACGCTTGTTCGTTCTTTCTTATCTTTTTTCATCTAATCACTATATCTTATCTCATTCATTTGCGCTTTTGCAACTGTGGATGATGGTTTGGTGAAACCATCGAAACTAGTCCTGTGAAAATTTTAAAATGTAACGCTGATTTTTGTTGTTTGACTTCTAAATTAGTACTTGTTCGGCATGTAATGGTATCATAATTATAGGAGCCCCGAACAGGCTTATTTTTGCTTTCTTTTTTCCATGTAGTTTTCACCATTTTGCGATTGTACGAGTTTCGCAGCCGCAAACAGGCTTATTTTTTTGCTTTCCTTTTTTGCACATGGTGTGACCACCATTTTGTGATTTTATGAGTTTTGCTAAGTACTCTTTCCAATTTTTTAAGTTTTATTTGCGTTGTACATATTTTAATATTGTGCTTTGCTTACCTAATTTCATGCTTTTTAGTTGCAAATATTTTGTTTTGTATTCATTTTCAGTGTGAAATTTTTCCATTGTTTTGTGTGTGCTTTATTATTGGGTTAATTTAGTTTGAGTTTCTGCATTGTTTAATATGCCTTCATCCATTAATTGTTTCACTAAGCTACACCTGAAATGGCAGAAATTTCTGAATCACCTTCACGTTTTGCTTAAATGTAAGTGTAAAAAGTTTATTCCCAATTTCATTCAAATCAAATCTGATCAGAAACCTTCCAGTCGCATTTCAAGAATTCTGTTAAACTGCAGCATTTAAAGAATTCTGTTAAACTGCAGAGTTGCTTTACTTCGGTCCATCATAAGGGATGCACGTAAACACTTATCCAATATTGAACATGAGCTCTATAAACTTTATCTGGAGCTAATTCATATCTAAAATTCACTACCATTGAACAAAAATCTTGGTCTAGAACTGAGAATACAATTAACCAACATAAAAACACCCTTGCAGTTAAATTTGAAAAACTTTTTTTACAGTCTTCCAATTTAAGTAGTTCAAAAAAAAAATCTTCCCATTGTATACATTAAGCCTATAGTTAATATTTCTAGTATTACTTTATGAGAAGAACAACAGAGAATTCTAAAATATAATTTTAACTTCTCACAAACTTCTAAACCCTCGATTCCAAAGATTTTGGCTCCTATCGAAAAGGCTTTCAGGTTCAGTAAAGTTTCTGATTCACAGAAGGAAATGATTAGGCATCTTATCGTTCATAATGGGAAATTCAATAATAAGCCTTTGAAACCAAATCTAAACGTGAGAGAAAGAGTGACAATGTGCAAAATTCATTCTAACCTGGATATTATCATTTTAAAAGCTGACAAAGGTGGCCAGATAGTCGTCATGGATAAAACCACTTGCGTTGATGATGTCAGTAAACTTAAACGAAGGACAATATAATCCGATCCCTAAAGATCCTTCAGCTTCGGACCTGTCAAAAATAAAACTGAGATCAAACCTTCACAAATCCTTTCAAGCAACTTAAAACAGTCCTCCTTATCCCACCTGTTGCAAATTGTGCCAGATTTTATGCTCTTCTCGAAATTCATAAAAGTGGTATTCCTTTCCGCCCTATTGTATCAAATTTAGGCACTGCCTTGTATCCTTTAGTTTCTAGATTTTCAACTTTATTAGATAATAGCATTTACACCATAAAAAATTCAGTAGAGTTTGTAAAAATAAGTTAAAAGCATTTCTCATAGAAATTTACTCATGGTTTCTTTTGATGTAAAATTGTTATTCACCAATGTTCCATTGGAGGGTGCATTACGATGTCTAGAAACCAGCCTTCGCAAATTTCTTTTCTCTTGCATTGAGATTGATGAACTAATTTCCCTCACTCTGTTTAAAATAAACACATTTTGTTTTCCAAAATAAATATTACAAGCAAACTGAGGGATTAGTCATGGGAAGCCCCCTCAGTCCTATGTTGACTATGTTGTCCTATGTTGGCTGATATCTACATGCATTATTATGAATCAAAAATTGTTCGAAACTTTAAACTTCCTGGCATGGTTCCGCTACGAAGACAATACTTTTCCTCTGTTTGAAGGTAATAAAGATGATTTAAATAACATTCTTTCAACAGTGAATTCCATTGATCCTGCTATTCAGCTTACCTTTAAACTTGAGACTTGCAATTATCTTCCGTTTCTCAACATTTTGATCGCACATAACACATCCAACTTCAGTACTATGGTTTATTGTAAACCTTCATCAGTTTGCCTGTTGCGCAGCATTGTTGGTCCGAAAATCACACTTTAAATTTTTCTGCAGCCAAAATTATTCAAAAAACATCTTCCATTGGTGAACTGGATTTTCTAGAGGCATTTCTCATTCAAAAAAATCTTTCTGTTTTAGTTAACGACCCTAATTCCAAACGATCTTTGCCTTCAGCCTTTAAAGAAATTATGTTTTAGTTCTGGTTTCATCAACAGATGGCGCCAGTAGCTTGACACTTGTCCGTTCTTTCTTATCTTTTTCATCTAATCACTATATCTTATCTCATTCATTTGTGCTTTTGCAGCTGAGGATGATGGTCTGGTAAAACCATCAAAACTAGTCCTGTGAAAATTTTAAAATGTAATGCTGATTTTTGTTGTTTGACTAAATTAGTACATTACACCTGTTTTAGTTATGGTGACCATTCATTATAGCATCCTTTGTGAGTACATGAAGGATCATTACTGTAAGCATCAAATGTATTTTTTAATTAATTAGTTAATTTTTAATATTTTTTGGTTTGTATAGATAATAGGGTTCTATACACACAAATCTACCTGGTATCTGTGGCGTCAGACAGATTTATGTTTTATTACAAATCCTTTTTAGTCGTGATCTGTGAGAAGCTGAAAACTAAAATGTCATGAATACTTTCAGTATTTAATAAGAAAAGATTGTAAAGACAATAGTAGAAATCTGAGTTGATATTTTAGTAATCATTTCTTTCTAGTAGCTTCAGAGTTAATATTCAAACATTGTGTGCTGTTAGACATGTGGAGACATGATTGCCTTGTAAAGATACAATATTTATGTTGAAGCTTAAATTTGTAACTCTAGGTGATGGTATTTTGAAAGCTTTAGTTTGTTCCAACTTCTTTCCTTTTATCTAAAAAATATATTAAAATCTAGCATCATAATTCAGATCTGTTGGGCATTTTAAGTTAATGCCAGAAACATTTATTTATTTGTAGTCATTTATATACTGTCAAAACAAAGATGCACATATACTGTAACAGTATATAACTGCAAATAAAGTATTAACTTTCAAAATTTTAATGATTTTTTAAAATTAATTAAAACATATGATTATAACCTATGATCACCACTAATTTTACTGGTCATAGAATATTGAACTTTTGTGTAAGAAAGATAATTTAAACTTGTGTGACCCGTGAAAGATGTGTAAATTTTATTTATTCCCATTCTGAGTTTTTCTCCAGCATTGTAAGTATGCTTTGTACAGTTTAATAAAATGTTTTCCACTTATTATTTATCATATATTTTTCAGTTTTAAAACCAAGTTAAGGCCATTGATTAAAAAGAAGGCAAACAAAATATGCCTTATATGAAAATTAATTGTAGTATTAAAGAAAAGTACTTTCCCATTATCTGCATCCCTGCTGAAGATTCGTGAAAAAGTGTGCATGAGGCAAAGCAGTTTTTCACAAAAAGAAGTTAAGTGGCAATTTATGATGTCGCCAGAGTGTATTTATGTGCCAACCCAGGTATGCATGTATCGTATGTCTGTTTTGCTCAGTGCAAAATAGTACAGAACCAAGTTAGGGCAAATCTCTGATGTTTCTTTTTACTGTAAACAGATTGCTATGTACACTGCTAAAAAAAAGGGGGGTGAGTTCTATATCTCTCGTTCTACTGGGCTGATTGACGAAATTAAAATTGCATTCTTCGTGTCTCGAAAGCACGACTTATGATATATATTAGATTTATATATAGCTCTACTCTAACATAGTTATTCTGACATGAAATCGGACTTTTTCTGAAATAACATACCAATTTTTTTCCATATTTCGAATCTACGACTCAAATTATGCGTAAATATTAAATTTTGTAAAATTTGGTGCGAAATTACGGAGAAATTCAACAATTTATGTTGCAGCTTTTTATTCAGTTTGCGCCATAATTAGTTCACTTGGCAAACTTCATAATATGTGGCAACCTATTTTTATTTCCATTTTCACATAGTGCGTGAGAGAAAAACACGGCCCCAATCATTTCTTTTTTCAAATAATGTTCTTTATATTATATTTTAAATTATAATTGTTATTAATTTTAAGGTCACGGCACGCAATGAACTGGAAGTTCATCTGTCAGCACTATCCTTATCTTCAGGGCAGATGTTTTTAATTTATTCAGCTTATAATTCCTTAGTAAATGTAGTATTTCATCTCGATGTATTCCGTCTTTGATATGATTTAAATCAAATTCCTCGTCATTATAAATATCACGAGTACACATCAAATAGTTTTCTGGTTGCAATTTTCTAATTTCGACTATGCGTAATGTATGCTTTACGCATGCGCGCGTTGAAAGAAATGTGTAATAAAGTAAACAAATAAATATTAAGTTTTTTTTTTGTAAATTTTGATACCCTTTAGATCATAATTGCTCTTTATTTCATAAATTACGGTTTCATATTTTTAATTTTATAATTTCTGCATGCCATCTTACCAGATTTAAACTGATGATCTATAATCCAGAAAAATCGATAATCCGGAATCGCCGAAGTCCCGACGAGTCCGGATTAAAGACTTTTGACTGTAGTTATTTAGTTTAATTGTTAGTGTTGCATTGTCTCAGATAATTATTTTAAAATGTGCTATTTATTCATTCCAAGTGAGCATTTTAAATATATTTATTAATATAATTTTTTCAGATTTTATTTTATTTATTTGAATTGCATTTCTTTCAGAAGAATACATTGTAACCCAGACTACGATGCATTCGAAAACTACATATCTTAAAAGAGAAATTAAAGCACAGTTAACACGCCTTTCAATGTTCCGTTCAGAAAAGATACATATATATAAATAAGAGAGATGTATAACCGACATTTTAACTTAGGATGACTAGCATACACTTTAAACAGTTTTATCATTGTGCCTATTGCTTTACATAGTTTTATCCTACATTCTGTTTTTTTTAAATGTTATTCATATTTTAGTTAAATATTTTATTTTTGGAATCACAAGAATCAAATATCATAAGATTAAAAAGTTTAAAAAACAAAATACAAATTCTAAATTGTACGCAAAAATTTATTTTTTCTTCTCTTTTTCTTCAGGCATTTTGCTTCATTCTTGCTCTTTTTCTTTAGGCATTCTGCAAGTATATTAAAAAGCATCCAACTTTTTGAAACATCTTGATATTTCTCACAATCATTTTAAATAAAGTTATCACCTTCCATTTCATAAAGGCCCACAAACGGTCGAGCAGTAAAGTCGCTGAAAACTGGTAGTTCACTCTGGAGTTCGAATCCCTGTAACGGGCTGGTTGCATGGACGTTTTCGTGGATTTTCTCATGTGTAACGTGTATGGCAGATGGTTTCTCTTAGAAACTTCTTCACGAAGGTATCCTTGCTTTTAGGCAGATAGCCCTGCTTTGCCGTAACTTAATAATCCAATTCAATACATTTCATCAGTATTTGGTCAGAGCCTTTATCAATCTCTAGAGGCTAAGCATTTTGAAGGTATGAGATGAAAGGAAAGACTGGTTTGATCAAGAGGTTTTGGTTTATTTAATTTTGACAAAGCACACTAGGGCTATCTGCCTAAGGGGAGGGATGCCTTTGTGGAGGACTTTCTAAGGGAAACTGGCTCGTATACACGTTACACATGGGGAAAACCACGAAAACACCCATGCAGCCAGCCCGTTCGTGGGATTCGAACCTCGGACCGAACTACCAGTGTTCAGCGACTTTATTGCTCGCCCGATGTTTCATCAGGAGGAAAAACGAAAAACGTCTTTAGGTGACATCGACATACATCACTGGATAAACTCCTGAATCTTCAAATAATTCGACTGAGAAATCATGGGATTCTCCATTTATGATACGATATGATGTTCTATAACGTAATTCAAATTTATACAACCATATAGTCTAAAACCAGTCGATTTTCACTTTAATCTGCAATGATATCGTTTTTTTCTTTTCTGTTAACCCCACAAGCCCAATTGATGGTATTTGCTGGTACACAGGTCCAAGTGTTTTCTCTTTGAACACTTAAATTCTTTGAAGTATCCTGAAAGTATATTCAGAAGCTTCCAACATTTTGAAACATCTTGGTATGTCTGACAGCCAAATTTCCCTGCAAATTTTTCCATAATTTTCTCCGTAATTTTCTTCTTCCCTTCTACAGTTATTTTCAGTGCTCACACAAGAAAATTAAGATTTTTCGATTTCTAGACTTCCATAAATTTTGCATTATTGTCAATTTTTTTTTTTAAATATCAATTACATGAATTGCATTTCAGCTGAAGGCAGCTTTTCATTTTCTAGTCATTTTAACTACAAATAGTTTAAAGCAAAGTCCAAAGGATAAATATTTTAATTAAAAGATTTTTTGCTAAATGACAAAGAAATAAAACAGTCTAGCAGTGTTCTGTACCACCGAGTGACCTGATTCTTATATCGGTTGAAACAATCTAAATCTTAGTAAAGATCATGTTTTTTATACAATCTATAACGCAAGAGTAAAATTAGCTTCTTTCTAAGAGGATTAATACAAAAATTTATATTTAAATATATATTTTTAAAGCTGGGACATGAACGAAACTGTCAAACTTTTAAAGTTTAATGTACATGGTGGTTATAATTAAAGTTCACTTTGAAATGGTCATAAAAGGAAAACTACCAGACCAAATGTTATCAAACTTGGGAATCGTGTAATGGAGGTTATGGGAATTTATTTCCCGTGGGAAAAAAAAAAAAAGAGTTCAAAAACTCACCGCCAGGGAAAAAAAATGGCGCTGTATGCAATATTGTTAAATGAAATAAGACATGAAAACATTGGTTTAAAATATGTTTAATCATTTCCGAAACGTGTTACAAAGCATGTTCAATGTAGCATCCAGCATTTTCCGAAAGCAAGTTAAATCCTGTTACTGCATTGTCAACATCAGCTCTTAGGATATCAGGAGGAATGTTACTGGCATGTTGGTGTATCACATTTTTATTTTCGCCAAATTGTTTAGATTATCACCATAAACAGTGCTTTTGAGTTAACCCAAAAGCCAAAAGTCACAGAGATAGAGGTCTGGGGGAAAGAGGAGATGTGTTGGCCTATAAGCCGTTCATTCGTGAAATGTTGCCTAAGTAACTGTGCGACACATGTGAGGTGGGGCCCAGCCCTGCATAGAAATCATAGTATCTAAAATGCCACGTTACTGCAGTTCATGTATCACAAAACATTTTAACATTGGCTCCAAGCGAACTTCAATCAAAGTGGTCCAGCTGTCGACTGCTTTTCAGAGAAGAATGGTTCAGTTATGAAACTATCGATAGCTGTCATTCCACACCGTTTGGTGTGGAATGACTGCTATGTAATCGAATGCAATAGGAGAATGCAATGGAACTAGGTAGATAACATGAGGGATTTCTTTGGCCCAGATCGATTTAAAGCGTTTTAAATCAGTATCTTCATGTTTTAGGGCCGAATTCAGGCTTAAAAAATTACAAGTCAGCGATCTGTAAGAAAACGACTTCCAGATTGTACGCACTCGTGCGAGTGATTTGCGATCTCACATTTTCTAATTGCTAACTCGCGGTTTTCACGGATGAATTTCTCACTTACACGGATTGCGCACTTGACTTTTATCGAATTTAATGCCTTTAAATAGTAATTTGCTTACTTCAAAATTTCTTAAGGGTATACAACATATTAAACCTGTGTAACAAAAGGTTAAGTTAGATTCCGACCCATATTTCGTTTAACAATATTGCATACAGTGCCATTTCCCTCCTGGTGGTGAGGTTTTGAACTTTCTTATTTTTGCGGAAAGTAAGTTCCCATGACCTCCTTTACATGGTTTCCAAGTTTGATAACATTTGATCCAGTAGTTTTCCTTTTATGACCATTTCAAAGTGGAACTTTAATTATAACCACCTTGTATATTATTAAATTTTAATTTGAAGCTATGTGTGATGTGTATACCATGCGTAAGATTTTCACTTTTATGGAAAAAAGAAAGAAATGAAGCAAATATGATTAGGATGATGGACCAAAACTGAAACATTTTCCACTCCTTCCGAAAATAAAATATTGGAACTTCGACCTTTAATTTATTGGATTATCGAAATATTCAATTTTAAGTATCTTATAAGTCCTAGTTCCGACAACAATTCCGTCAAAAATTCCGAATTACTGAAGCTGAAGTAAAAGGTTTAGTATATATCCACTATATGTTAATAAAGTAATCAAAGTGTCATAAAATTACATTATAAAAAATTATGCCGATCTAAATTTTTGTCTGAATGCACAACATGTAATGGAAGAGAAGGCTTGTAGAGATATGTTTTTGACATGCCTCTAAAAGTAGATGTCATATGCCTTTTGTCTCTTCAATGTCAAAAACTTTCCTTTGAGAGGCAACTTTAGTTTTTGGGAAAGAAAAAAAATCACAAGAAGACAAATTTGTAAAACGTGCAGGACGATTGAGTACACATACTTATTTTCAGAATACAAGCGGTTCTCCGATTGGTTATTGAATAATGAAAAGATACATTGTCATGCAATACAAAACATTTGGAATACCTTTTCTGACTGAATAATGTAAGATTAAAAGTCGTCTGCTTAATTCACAGCCATTTTCAAGTCAACTGCTCGGGCAATTGCAGAATCATTTTGATTTTGAGCTTGTAAGACAAACCTAATATCATTGGATTTAAACACTTCTTTAATCTTCCGAGAACATTCCTTCTTTAGCTCATATTCCAAGAATATTAAGTGAATACAATTATTGCAAAAGAAATTGAATATTCATTTGGACTACTGCTTGGTGGTTTACTAACGAGTTAATAAAATTTAAATTGTGCTTTCTGTATCTAAGAATACAACAATATCTTTAATATTTGCAAATAAAATATTAAATTGGAAATTTAATTCAAGCCTCTCATTAATTAAATATAATTGATTTGTAACTTCTACTAGAGCTGACGGTAAGAATTGAAGTGCAAATAAATAATATCGTGTGCAATCTTGATTAATATAAAATTAGAAATATTTGCATTCAGACAGAAAGTTTTTTGAAATATTTGCAATTACTTTATAAGAAGTATTTTTAATAACCATAATAATTACTTATTATATTACTGATGATTAGAATTCAATTATTGACAATTACATTCTAAATTAGAATTTTAAGGATATAAAGAAAATACGCTACACATAAAAATACATTTTAGGATAAAAAATGAGTTGATTTATGTTTAAAAAGTTCTTAAATTCATTTAATAAACATCCTACGCTCATTGTTAATTGAATCCAGAATGTTGGGTGTCGTTTATATAATTATTCTTACTTGTCTACAGAACCTGCTGACTTATCCAGCCATTAAGTAGCTGCAAATCATTTCTACATCACCATTGAACTACCATTAATTCGGTCTCTAGAGGGTTGTATGTTTATATCATAATTTGACTTTCATTAAAATGATTATTCTAAATCTTATGTTCCTATAAAAATATACTGTGCTTTAAAAGTATGGATGATAGTATCAGCCACTTCATAAGCAACAGCTTGTTTAGAAATAAATTATGCAGTAAATGTCATAAAATATTTTCATAAAATTCAAATAAACATCGAACGAAAGTTCTCAGTTTTAGACAATTCTATTTAAACGAAGTTAAAGTAAAGTAGCAGACGATAAAACGCCGAAGATAAAAGTTTACTCTTAGAAATATAGAAATATTTTTTTTTTTAAAAGGGAAGAAAGAGAGAAATTAAAAAAAAAATAGTTAAAAATTTGAATAATATAACTTATAATTAAAAAAAATAGCTTTTCATATAGTATTAATAAATATTTATTATGCATCATTGACGGAAAAAATTTTGTATTACTAATTCTCCATAAAATTTTATTTGAAATTTCAGGTTAAAAATAGCTGTGGCAATTCACTGTAATAAAAATCCATAAACCACATTTGGCATTATTATTGCTCAAAAGAAAGATGCCAAATTTCAAAACTTGAAAATATGTAGATTCGTGTATATCTTAGAAAATTTTGAATAAAAATGTCTAATTTTTTCCTGGTAGGCTTAGAAATACACTTACTTTAAGATGATGGTAAAAATTTTATAGGTTATAATTCAAAATTTTTTTCGAAAAATTTATAAAAATTATTTAAAAATAGAAATTAAAAAAATAAAACCCCAAAAAATGAAAATTTTATTTGGAATGAACCTAAATTTTGAAATGTGAAAGGAAAAATAAAAAGAGTTTAATAAAAAGAGAGATATTAATAAATATTTGCCAAATTCAATTAACATTGAGGAGCTAAACGTTTGAGAGCTAATATTTGAAAAACTACTCATGCGATTTTCATAAAACTTGGCATTCTGGCATAATTTGAGTCGTAGAATCGAAATATGGAAAAAAATTGCTATGTTATTTTAGAAAAAGTCCGATTTTGTGTCAAAATACCTATGTTAGAATAGTGCTATATATAAATCTAATATATATCCTAAGTCACGCTTTCGAGACATGAAAAACGCAGTTTGAATTTTGTCAATCGGCCCAGTAGAACGGGAGATATAGCACTGTCCCCCCCTTTTTTTTTGAGCAGTGTACATCTGGAAAACAAAAGCACAGAAAAGGAGGATTTCTTGAAAAAGTGTTGTATTACCGATGCAATGTTACATGCTTTTTTAACTTTATTGATTGATTACTCTTGTATGGAATTGATTTCACCATTTTGAAAATGGCTGTTGTCTTTCATTCATAAGTTTGGTGAAAAATTAGTCACCAGTGAATTTGCAAATGCTCTTTGCTTCCCAATTCATGACTTTTTTGGTAGGAGCTGCAGATAATCAGAAGGTACCAAAGCAACAGTAGTGAATAGTATTGTATTTGAAGTTGTGCAGCATGTAACAACTTTTTTGGTAATATAAAATCATGCATGAATTTTAATTGTATTTACACTTTTCATTTGTGTTATTTTCGGCCTAGTTGTCGTATGATGCTTCTTTTAGTTAAAATTATTGATACTTTTCTGTTAATAAGATGCCAATTTGCACCAAACATGAAATTAGTCATTAAACCTAAATGGATATCAGCAACCTTTATGATGAAAAAAGTTTCATGGGGGCGGAATCTAGTAATAACAGTAATATATCAAATAATTTAATATATATGATGTTTATTATGTGTAGTCACAATGTGAAATTGCACATCTATTCATGACACGATATAAACGAGCTACCACATTTGACTCTTTGGTAGACATTTTGTGATTACCTTCTCGTTAACAGAAAAGTGTTAAATTATCTTGCATATAGAAGAGCTCTCTCCCAATAAAATCAGAAGATTTTCAATTTTCCATCTCATCTCCCAGTTTACCCCCAAATCTTCAAATCTCCTGGTTATTAATTTATCTGAATTTAGATAATTTCTTACAATTTTTTTTTTTTTTTTTTTTGGGAGGGGGGTTTGTTTTGAAGTTTGAAAAGGAAATGCTGTGAAGAAATTTTTATGACAAATTAAATAAGGTAATGACATTGTCATATATTAGTGAAATTTAAAGTGTGTAAATTCTCCTTCCCCAGCCCCAAAAGTGATTTTTGGCATAATTCTGTTGATTAATCTATCTATCTAATTTGTTTAAATTTTTTACAGAGATATGTGGAATTTTTTCTTATCTTGTCTTATTTACATCAGAATGCAATTAGAAAATCCAATGAAATTACTTAATATTTGTTATTTTAAGATTTAATTCAGTTTAGTTTGTATCAAAATGATGCTTGTGTAATATACAAGCTGAGCATTGTCAAATGACTTGTGAAAGTGTTGAAATTAATCCTTTCAATCATTAAAAAAGGGGTCTTTTTTTTTTTCTTTTCTTCCAAAGGCATATCTATCAATTTTTATAATCCTTTTGTAGTTATATTATTCAAGGTTGATTGGCAGCTGCGAGATATTTAAATATAATTTCTTTCTTTTTCTGATAGTGTTTTATTATTTTAGGTGCATCCGGAGGTATATGTGAGAAGTATAAATCTTACACAGAAAACATTGCTGGAAGACAAGTTCAGACAAAACGAAGTTTGAACACTGGCGTCATCACCTTTGTAAATTACAATAGTCGTGTTCCTCCAAAAGTTTCAGAATTAACTCTTGCTCATGAGATTGGTCATAATTTTGGTTCTCCTGTGAGTATAAATAAAATTTTTAAAGTTCTGGTATGTTTTTTTATTAAAGAATTTTAATTATAATATATTGTCAGACATTTGCAGTAAGTCATACAAGCATAAAATAATTTAAATTTTTATATTGAATTAAAGCTTCCTGGCTGCAAAGCTATTTTTCTTTAAATGAAAACCTACTTTAACAAAGATGGACTTTTCTTTGCTATCAAGTGCATTATTTCAGTCATACTTTTTATAGATCAGTGATTCTAAAAGATGTTAATTATATGTTCTTTTATTCTATTGCATTATTTGATTCTTCATGTTTTAGACTTAACACGTTCGCTGCCGAGTGACCTACGAGATAACTTTTGGTTGGGACCTACGAGATAACTTTGGCAGCGAACGTGTTAAACATTAATTCCATGTGTAGATAGATACAATAGCATTTGATCTGTGCAATTTTCTTTTTAGTTAAGAATTTCTTTTATTTAGTGCTGCTTTGCAAAATGTTAAAAGAAATTAATTTTTTTATTAAAAAAGTGCATCGAAAAATATTTTTCTGAGGATATATAATATAAATTTACTTAATGCACAGTTTTTTACTTCCTTGTACGAAGTACAGCGGCCGAGCGGTAAAGTCGCTGAACACTGGGAGTTCGGTCCGAGGTTCGAACCCCGCGAACGGGCTGGCTGCATGGGTGTTTTCGTGGTTTTTTCCATGTGTAACGTGTATACGAGCCAGTTTCCTTTAGAAAGTCCTCCAAAGGCATATCTCCCGTTAGGCAGATAGCCCTAGCGTGCTTTGCCATAATTAAATACACCACACCTTGTACAAAGTAAAGGAAGAATTGTAATCGCAAAAAATTCCGGGTATCGTATTTCAACGAAAATATCCATTTTGACTGCTATCAAATCAGGGTTCGTAGTGGTCCTTACAAGTGCTCATAAGCAAGTCCTTATATTTGAAAATAAAATATAAAGGCCCTTATGGGTGCTTACTTTTTCTTTAAAGCCCTTATTTTTTTTATTTTTAGTACTTATTTTTTGCTTTTAGTGCTTTTTTTTAATGAACGTGCATTTTTTTCCAGTACCAAACCCGAAACTAAATAAACAACTTTTCTTCCTAATATGCAACGTCAGATGGTGAATCCTACTCCCGGAAATTGCTTTTCCCCCCTTTCTCTGCATTACCGTAACCTATGGTGCGCGCGAGAGTACAGACAGGTGCACGTCGTTCTATTGGTCAAAGAATTGCGAAAATGGTAGAAAATTCTTTTACATTCGGTATTCTTTTATTCCCACCCAAATACTACACACGTTTGAATTTCTATCAAGATTTTAATAATTTGCATTCTCGTTCCGCGTGGTCAGTTCATATTTGTGTTTATTATGATCGTTATGCTTATATTATGAGTATATGCATGAATATTTATAATAATATAGTTGCAGTAACTGCTGAAGTATAGATAAACTTCCAAAAATGGGTGTATTTTTACACAGATTAGCTTTCTAGGGAATAATATTCAGAGTGGCTTAAATAAAAGGAAAGTAATCGAATAGTCAAAATAATTTCTCTCTCCCCCCCCCCCCCACTGTCCAATCTGGATTGAATAGGACTAAAAGTTTTTGCGGTCTACCCAACCTAAGCGAAGATTGATTCTATTCCGGAAATTTAACGCATTCTGTTGAAACTTAGAATCAGAAACACCCAAAATTCTCTTTCTTTTCCTTTATTTAGTTCTTTATTCTCCGAATACCGGCAGCTGTTGATTCCAATTGCGTAATATCACATGTTGAAGAATTATGCCACACGTATTGCGGTATTTTGCAGAGATAATTAATTTTGATGTTCAGTCTGAGATTTGTTTATGAACACTTAAAAGAGTTTTTCTGTGCCTTTTAAGAAGAATATTTCTCAGTTCCGTTGGTCTGTTTTTACATGATGCACATATCGAAATGTCAAAATCATTTATTTAGCCGAGAAATCTTAAGAACGGCTACTATCTCCCCCACTCCTCTTTTTCCAGTTACTATCCAGAATATTTGGCAATTTCCGAGTATGCGGGTTAGTTAAGCTTTTATTGTTAAAGGAGACTGAATGATCCCGTCTTCTGATTTCAGAAATGTGCCTCTTTTTTACTTAAATTACTTTGCTTGGAATATATGTTAAGGGAAAACCGTTATGCAATGAAAATTTAGAAATTGTTCAGAATTTTGATTTAAGTTAAATTATTTAAATATTAATATGAGTGGAAAAATAAATTGTATTTTTTATTAGGTGCCAAACGAATACAATTATAATGGCTTATTATTATTTATTTTCTGTATTTTGAACTGAAATTTCATCATTAAATCTTGTAATATAGTTTAGTTCTGCATAGTTTTTTTTCCTTCTCATTGTAAACTAATTCTGTAAATTGAACTGTCATTTAAAATAATAAAAAAAAAATAAAAATAAAAATAAAAATAAAATTAAAAAAAAATTGTTTTCCATGGTTGAAGTAATGCTCATTTTCTTAATAAATATTGCATTGCTTATATTTTAAATTACAAGTCTTAATTTTTCTTTTAAGGTCATGCAGTTGTATATAATGTAATTAGACAGGTGCTTATTTTTTCCTTAAAATGTGCTTGAAAAGTGCTTATAGGTGCTTATTTTTTTAACTAAAATGTGGCTATGAACCCTGCAAATGCAATTTAACAATATTTTTGTGTAACATCTGTTCGTACAGACAGAATGAAGGCTTCTTTTCTCCCAAAAAAATTATAAATCCTATTTAAAATGGATTCAGAAAAGATGTTCTCGTGGCATCTGTTTGTACATATGTACATATCTCATGTAATTCAAAAATGCCTCAGAACATTGCAAATTTGTATATAGAACTGCTATAACATGTAGTTGCGCACCTCCCTTTTTGGTTGCAATCGGCCGCACCAAAAGTATATATATACATATCCACACTGTTAGTCTGCTTAGTGAGCTCTTATATGTTGGTAAATGCTGCATGTTTTGCTTTAAAAATGATTGAATTATGTTGTTTTTATCCTCTGGTTAAGGTTTTATGCCTTTAGTTAATCTGCATGCAATAATTGTGGAATTATCAACAATTTAAAACATGTGTATGTGCAGCTTTTCCTTAAGCCTAATTTTTTTTTTTTTTTTACCATAGCAGCCATATTTGTTTACATTTGAAACTGAGCAGCATAGTGAATAAGTCAGTTCGTGTACTTTCAATGTCTTTTTGCCGAATGCGACCAAAAGAAAAGTTTTAGTTTTGTGCATCAAAAAATCTCTCTTCTTGCGTGCTGGCTGAATTGCTTGCTTGTTCCCCCCCTTAAATAGAAACTCTAATTTTAATTTAACAATTTTTTAAATTGTTTTTGGCGTTTTATATTTTGCTATCTCTTTCAATTTTTAATGAAGATATTTTGAAGTTGTATGTATTTTTGCCTTGCCGCAAAGTGAGAACTGAATTAATTGAATGAGAAATCTATCTCTAATGAAATTTAATAAAATAAGTTTAAATAAAATTCATATAATTTAATATTCCATACAAGGATGTCATGTGGTCTCATCACCAGATTTTTTTAAAAGAGTTAAAAAAAAAAATACATTTGGCTATCTCTGTGTCTTCACAAAAACATATTGTATTTCTTACTTTCTAATGGACAAGAAATTATTTGACAAAAATCTTAAATTCTTAAATTTGTACAATTTTCTGAATTTGGTGAATTTTCCAATTGATTATTTGATCTGTTTAACAGATAATTTTTATTAAAGGAAGCACAGACATCAGACCAAAAACTTACACTTTTCTGTTAATGTAGCTTTAATATTTAGTTACATTGCATGTACAGAAATCGCAGCATTAATTCTTGATGGAAGAAATTCAGCAAGATTCATTAAAATTTAATGAACAACTCGGATCTGTCATTCACAGTTTGTTAAGATTTCTGAGGTGCTGTATTTTGATTTTCTTATGTATTCAAGTCAGTCCTATGTATTCTCAGTTGAATTTAACTTTCACAGTTTAGTTAGCCGATACGCATATCCCAAGGTTCTGTCAGGCACTTTCTATTACGAGGGTTTTACCTTTACAAACACTAGAAACATTACTGTCATGAAGTGGATAAGTTACCTTATTGAAATGCAACAAAGGGTATCACAAATTTATGTAAAATTTCTCTGTAAATGTTTTAATTTCATAATTTTTTTTCTTATTTTGCCTTCCTTACACTGGTTAGAAATGAGTGTATGATTTGTAAAATAAGAATAATTCTATCAGATCTGATAAAAGTACTTGTCATATTATTGGTGGTTATGAAAACTTACCACTGATCTGAAGTCTCAGTTTTACTCCAAGCTTTTTGTGAGTTAATGTTAGCATTAGTTTTTGCTATATTAACTCAAACAAAATAAGCAAAATATAAATAGTAAATGGAGCAAAGTATAATTAAATTTTGCTGTATAACTCCTGATATCCATTTGTAATGCTGGAAATTCTGCTTAAAAATTTATATGTGAAGTCCATTATTAACAGACTGGAGAAGTTCCTGTCTTGATTAAAATCTTTTCTTTAATCAACAAGAAACTTTTCAGAAATCCATGTGCCATTTTCCTTTTATTTCTTTCAGATTTGACTTAATCAATCTTTATACTTGTGTAGAACTGTAACATTTGTAATTTTAATGTGACAAACTTTGCTAATATTTGCAAAGTTTGTCACATTCTCCAGGTTGTATCCTTTGACCAGCCAAAATTAATATCTGTTTTTTGATAGTAACTTAATTTTCACTGTCAAAAGTTACTGAAGAATGAAAGTATACATGTGTTATCATTATACAACACAGAAATATTTAAATTGGATTTTAATTAATTAATGCACATCATATAAAACATATAATGCAATGGATCTTTAATTTTGTTTGTATATGGCAGTTAAGTATTACAGAGGTAAAATAAATTTGTCTTCTTATATATTGAAATGTGTTGCAGCTTTTTTTTTATTTACCAATTATGATTGACTTTTGCTAATTATTAAATTTCAAGTTTATATATATATTTATACACATCTGGTCTATTTTTTGAAAACTATATACTGCTGTGTCATCTTGTATTGATTAATTAATAGAAATTAATCATTTGGTTTCTTGAAAGTAAAATGCTATTTGTATAGGAGCTAGGACTGAGAAATTTAGAGAAGGGAAGTTGATTAGTTCATGTTTTGTAAGAATCATGATTGTTACAAAATTGTGATATGTAAAATTCACAAATATGTGCTGTTTTTTGTTTAAGATGTTAACTGTGAAAGTGTTATTATTAATTTTTTAGGAAATAATGCCAATTTACAATGAATGCAAATTTATTGTACTATTATTTTTAATTTCTTTATAGCATGATTATCCAAAAGAATGTAGACCTGGTGGTGCCAAAGGAAATTATATTATGTATGCTAGTGCCACATCTGGTGACAGACCACATAATAACAAATTTTCAGAATGTAGTATTCACAATATTAGTGCTGTGTTACGTGCTGTATTCAGTAATGAAGGCAAAGAAAATTGTTTTGAAAGTAAGTGCTTATTTGTTACTTATTGCAAACACTGTAAAGGTTTGCAATATGTTAATAATGGTTTTACATTTGCTTTAGAGAATTACTGCTTTTGTAATATAATTTAAGTCAATTCCAAGGAAATTATGAAGTAAGTTAGTGATAATTAATATAAGTCCGCCCAAAAGAAATTATTGATAAAATATTTCTTACTTAATGTCTGTAATTAGAAATTATGCTAATTTTGAATAGAAGAGATTACTAAGTGAGTCAATTTTATTGCAAAACTAGAGAAGAAAAATATGGCTCTACCAGGATAGAACATCATTATACTGAAATTTGAAGGTCAGAAAATTTTACATGTGGAATCTCGTGACCAACTTTGGATGTGTTATTTCTGAGATGAGCAAAGAATTACACCATGATGTAAAAACATGGAAATTATAGGTAGATAAGCCTCAAGCTTCTGGGCTTTACCAAGTGTTTTCAGGGAAAAGGAGTAGAGATTCAGCTGCTAATTATTTGTTCTAAGGCAAGAATGGGACATGTGGTTTAGTGAAAATTTCGGAAAAAATGCTTTGAGATTTCTGTGGGAGAATGTTTCTGAAAAATGCAAGGAATAATTTTCCGTTCAGTAAACTGAAGAATTCAAACTTTGACTGTATTAATTATTATACCCATTATATCATAAAATGTAATGTATCCTTATTTGTTTTAGTATTAATGTGTAGTAAATGAAATTTCTGTTTTCCCATAGAAAATCAAAAGGATTATCATCATTAAATTTTAATGTTTGTAATTTTAGAGGACGATGGGGCTTTCTGCGGTAATAAGATTGTTGAGGATGGAGAAGAGTGCGATTGTGGTTACGATGAAAAAGAATGCACTGAAAAGTGTTGTTATCCTAAAGAAGTTGGTAACTTCTTAATTCGTGGAGAAGCGGCTCTTCCTTGTCGTCTGCGACCCAATTACAAATGCAGGCAAGTAAAAAGAATTTGCGTATCAAAAAATGATAAATTTTCTATGTATATTGCATGGTTATTACTTATGTAAAAGGTCTTAATTTTCTAGGCTAATATTTTTAATTAATAAGATATTAAGCTATTAGTATTACATGCAGTAAAAACTCGACTATCCAGAAAGCTCAGAAAATGCCGAATTCTGGATACTTTAAAATTCCATATAGTTGAGCATATAACATAGTTGCCAACTCTCCGGATTTAGGCGGGAGACTCCCGATTTTCGACCGCTCTCCCGCCAACCCGATTTACAATATATTTCTCCTGACTTTTTCTTATTCTTAAAATTTCTCACGATTTTTATGGAACTTGGCTTAATACTTTGCTATATGAACAAAAAAAAAAAAGTGCTTTTGGATGTCTGAAAGCAACTGAATTTTCTCTAGATTATATCTAAAACAAAAACTTGCGAATTAGATAACTTCTGCTTTGTGAGTGTGAGCATATACGTATCCAGAAACGTCGTTCTCCAGTTCTCCAATGGGCATCGTCTGGCACACAGTGGAGCGTGTTACATGGTTAATATATGTTATGAGCGTCCTCATTGGTTAATATGCGTGTGACCTGGCATATATTAACCAATGAGGACAAAGCAAGCTGTTATATGGATGTTCTTTAGTTATTTCGGTCATTTTGTCCTGAGTTGTGCGAGTGCACGTGCCTTCGGAAAATAGTTTTAGAAATTATCATCTTTTGTTATGTCTGCGAGAAAGGTGAAATACTCTTGTACGTTTCAAAAATCGTACACAGTTGACTTTCCTTCCATTATTTCTTCAAGGAAATGTAATAAATTTGCGATGTGTTCCGCCTGTCCTTGCAATTTTTCGATTTCACATGGTTATAAGGGCGGATGTTCTCAAACATGTGCATACACAAAAACACAAGGACAACATGAGTTGTTTTGAAAAAAACAAAAAATTAAATTTTTCTTCAGAAACAAAGGATCAAAAAGTTATTAATGCAGAATGTCTGTTCTCTGCCTTTTTACTGGAGCACAACCTGCCACTGAATGCATCAGATCATGCTGCAGCTTTATTTTAAAAAATGTTTCCCGATAGTGAAATCGCTAAGAAATACTCAAGTGCAAGAACCAAAACAGGTTCAATTGTTAAAGAAATGGATTTGAAAAATAAATCTTCAGTTATTGATTGCATTAAAACAGCTCCGTTCTGCCTCTCTACAGATGGAAGCAATAATACTGATTCAAAACTGTATCCAATTGTTGTTTCTTTTTTTAATGCAGAGTCTTCAGAAAATGAGTGCAGTTTACTTTCTGGCCCCACTTTAGAAGGACATTTGACAGGCTTTACTATAGCACAGCTAATTATTAAAACTTTAAAAGAAAATGTAGTCCCTCTGGATAATTGCTTAGCACTTGGTGCCGATAATGCACCAGTATTGGTAGGCTTGAAGACTGGTATTGCAAGCATCTTAAGAAAGGAAAATTCAGATTTGCATATTACAAAGTGCACCTGTCACCTGTTTAATTTAGCAGTCGAAAAAGTGGCAGCTTCTTTAGCAATAAGTGTGGATGAACACATTGTTGATATTTATTATTATCTTGAAAGGAGTTCTAAAAGGAAGGAAAAATTGAAACATTTCCAACAGCTTCATAACAGCAGTTTACAATTAGAAAACTTGGATGAAGTTATAAAATCAGCTAGGTTTGACACCCAGTGGAGTTTAATTGGAAAACTGAAAGATGCTGATGGAATTTTAAAATATAGTGAACTGTCTAGAATTATGTTGGCCATCTTGACAGTTCCCCATAGTAATGTATAGTGTGAGAGGATTTTTCAGTGTTGTTGCGAAAACGAGGACTAAATTTAGATCTAAAATTAATGATGACACATTAGAAAAACTTTTATTAGCGAAAGCAGGCCTACGTGGCAATTGCTATGAACAAAATTGTGAAGTTTCTTTCTTAAAGAAAGCAAAATCTGCGACTTTTTATAAAATTTCTACGAAAACTGATTAAAGTTTTTTTTTTTTTTGTTTTGTTTTTCGTTTTCTTAAACAATGCAAGTAATAAAAATGTTTTTTATGTGTAAAGTATTTTTGTGTTGCTTGCATTTAAGAATTAGTTACTATTTAAAGTTTATTCATTATTAAAAACTACATTTTCATCATTTAAAAAGTCTTTTTAACACTGTGAAAAATCTCCCGATTTCTTAAAAAAAATCTCCTGATTTTTGAGTGTCATAGGTTGACAAGTATGATATAAAAATTGGAATTCATGCTAGAAAATCAAATAAGTGAGAATATCATCAGTTCCAAAGTTATAAGATGGTCTTTGACCAACAGACCGTCGTTCTGTTGGTCAAAGAATTGCAAAAGCAGTAGAAAATTCCAGTCTTATTTGCTACTAACTTGAATATCAAAAGCTTACAATTATAATTATATGAGATTTCTGGGGGGGAGGGCATTTCAGTTATAAAAGCCAATGTATTTCGATTATTTTGAAATCCTGCCAAACACGAAAGTTAGTGGAGATGTTGCCAGTCATTATAGTAGAAGTTTAAAGGAACTCATTTTTCTTTAGTTAGATAATAAAGAGATGCAAATAAGGGATACGGGATGGGGGGGAACTTTATATCCCTCTTGTTAATCTCTTATTTTATGAGTTGCATATAGTAGGGGGGTTATATCGTAATTTGGTGTATCCTGTAATTTTGAAAATACTTCACTTCATGCAGTCCCAAATATTAATCTTTTTTTTTTTTTCTCTGCCCCTCTGCCCCAAAAAATGTAAGGAAAAAAATAAGCTTAATCCTGCTTTACAAAATTAAACTGTTCCATCGAGAATTAATCGGATTACATTAAACCAAGGTACGTGTACCAAGGTATAACATATACGTGTTAATAACATTACGAGCTCCTATATTGGTATTACAAATCTGTCATTTACTGAATTTTTTTGGAGAAAAATTTATTCCGGTTTGTTGAATGCTTCACCTCTAACAGGGTTTGTAGCGGTCCTTGTAAGTGCTTATGAATCCTTATATTTGAAAATAAAATATAAAAGCCTTCATAGGTGCTTACTTTTTCTTTAAAGCCCTTATTTTTTTGTTTTTAGTGCTTATTTTTTGCTCTTAGTGCTTTTTTTTAAATAAACGCACAATTTTCCCCCGTACCATAGCCGAAACTAAATAAACTTTTCTTCATAATATGGAATATCAGATGGTGAATCATACTCTTGGAAAGAGCTTTTCCCCCTTTCTCTGTATTAACATAACCTTTGGTGTGCACGGAGAGTACAGTCAGGTGCCCGTCGTTCTGTTGGTCAAAGAATTGCAAAAGCAGTAGAAAATTCCAGTACATTCGGCATTCTTTTCCTCCCACCCAAATACTACACACATTTGAATTTCTATCAAGATCTTGATAATTTGCATTCTCGTTCCGCTTGGTCAGTTCATATTCATGTTTATTATGATCGTTATGCTTATATTATGAGCATATGTATGAATGTTTATAATAACATAGTTGCAGTAACTGCTGAAGTATAGTAATCTTCCAAAAATGGGTGTGTTTTAACACAGATTAGCTTTCTAATTAATAATATTCGGAATGGCTTAAATAAAGGGAAAGTAATCGAATAGTCAAAATAATTTCATTTTTGGGGCCAATACATTATACAGTACGAAGGTTGAAAGGTTCTCCCCTTTATCCGCAAAATCTCAAATATTGAAACTGTTACAGTTCACTGCAAAACAAGCAACGGACTTTTTTGTTGTTGTTGTTTGTTTGCCATTTTCCAATCTGGATTGAATAGGACTAAAAGTTCTGCGGTCTGCCAACTCAAGAAAAGAATGATTCTATTCCGGAAATTTAATGCAGTCTGTTGAAAATTAGAATGACCCCCCCCCCCAGATTGGCAAGTCTCTTTCTTTTCCTTTATTTAGTTCTTTATTTTTCCAATAACGGCAGCTGTTGAATCCGATTGCATAATATCATGTAGGGAAGAATTACAGTGCACTTATTGCGCAATAACGTTTGCGATATTTTACAGAGATAATTAATTTTGATGTTCGGTCCGAGATTTGTTTATGAATACTTAAAAGAGTTTTACTGTGCTTGCTAAGCAGAATATTTTTCTGTTCCGTTGGTTTTTTTTTTTATATGATGCACATACCGAAATGTCAAAAGTATTTATTTAGTGGAAAAATCTAAAGCACGACTACAGTCTATCCCCCCCTCCGCTCCTCTTTTTCAAGTTATGCTCGACTGTCCGAATATTTGCCAATTTTTAAGTATGCGGGTAGTTAAAGTTTACTGTTAAAGGATGACTGCATGAAGCAAATTTCTGTCTTCTGATTTCAGAAATGTTTCTCTTTTTTGCTTAAATTACTTTGCTTGCTATATCTGTTAAGGGAAAACTGATATACAATGAAAATTTAGATTTAAATTAGTTAAATATCAATATAAGTGGAAAAATAAATTGTATTTATTATTAAGTTCCAAACGAATTGAATAAATATGCCTTATTATTATTTATTTCCTCTATTTTGAACTGAAATTTCATCATTAAATCTTGTGATATAGTTTAGTTCTGCATAGTTTTTTTTTTTTTCTCTCATTGTAAACTAGTTCTGTAAATTGAACTGTTATTTAAAATTTAAAAAAAGTAATTATTTTCCATGGTTGAGGTAATGCTTATTCTCTCTTAATAAATACTGCATTTCTCATATTTTAAATTACGAGTTTAATTTTTAAGGTTATGCAGTTGTGTATAATCTAATTAGACAAGTGCTTATTTTTTTCTTAAAATGTGCTTGAAAAGTGCTTATAGGTGCTTATTTTTTTAACTAAAATGTGGCTATGAACCCTGTCTAACTATATAGTTTGGGCTCATTTTGATGGCTGCTGATGCCAGTTGTAGAGTTCCTCACTTTGGAATTCTAAGTTAATGTTGGAAGTGAGAAATCTAAGAACTGATAAGCGAATAATCGCTAGAGTTCGGTGACAAGAAACAACAAGATAGAAGGGTAACTAACCCTTTATTATTCCAATAAGATTTAACAAAACTCTGCCTGGGAGTGTACAAGCAAAGCCTGCACTTGGGCTTGAACTTAAAAGGCTAAGAATTAAACTAAAACTAAGATTAACTAAAGAAGTATAGCCGAAGCTATCAAGGTTCAAATTGAGCTGGCCCCTTAACTTATTTGACTACGAAGTTTAACAAGGGCCTGAGTACGGCCGAGCGTAATAACAGCTTTGAGAGAGAGAGTGGCCAAAAAGGCAGACACGCATAAATCAGAAACTCTGATTCTCTTTGACTCAGTAACTTCGTGGTTTAAATACCGCTCCTTCTCATTAAATATTCAGCAATTTCCAAAACTAGGTTCTGGCCGGAAGTAGTAAGTTGAAGTTTAGAATTTGACAGGAAAGGAACTTTAAATTAAAATTTAACTGTTAATAAAATTAACATAATCCTTACACAGTAATGTACAATGACAGATGTCAGCAGTGTGGCTTCTTAAAGTTTTTGTTTAGTTCCTTTTGATCTTATGCAGTTTTCCCTATTGCTATAATTATTCTTTTCAAATGAATAGAAATGTAATTTATTAAAAATTGCAACATCCATCCATACCTTCATTGTTAAAAAGTAGCTACAGACATATAAAGATAAAAGTCATAAAATAGTACTCACCTGTTATCGGGACCAAAATTAAGAAATGTATGTATGCACATGTGTAAGTATGTATGTTCATATATGTGTGCATGTACAGAGGGTGTTCACACATTTTTTAGACGATTTTGGTAAGTGGTAATAAAAAATCGTTTGCTGCAAAAAAAGTAATTGCAATTGTGCTATGTTATTAAAAGTCAAAATTATCGTCTGTGGCTTGAAAGTTTTGTTTTTATTCA
Organism: Stegodyphus dumicola; assembly: GCF_044657685.1. NCBI lineage: Eukaryota > Metazoa > Arthropoda > Arachnida > Araneae > Eresidae > Stegodyphus > Stegodyphus dumicola. Next base: position 134,976,852 of record NC_140768.1, on the reverse strand, counting down.
AAATTGTGAATTTAGAAAAGCAGTGGTTCGAAGGCTACATTTACGCTCTTTCCGAAGAGAAATATGCATACTCCGTTATCCAAAAACGATGTGAGAGTCATTGTTTTGTGATATCTAAAGCGACGATAGGTAATATCATCAACAAGAAAGGGAAAAAACGTCTACTTGGAGCCTCAAGTGGGACAAAAATTCCAAACAAGTATCCAAGGAAAAAAAACGGACATCTTTGACTATTGCAAAGGTATGTTGTTTAATGTTAAAAGAAAATCCCCCTAGTCAAAGGACAGTTGCAAAATCATTAAAATGCTCGGTGTCCACTGTAAACAAAATGATAAACGTCGATTTAAATCTTAAGAAAGCGAAAAAATGCAATGTGCATCGTCTTCTTCCAAAGCATATCGCTCAACGCAGGACACGCTGCAGAATTCTATATGAGAAACACTTATCCAAAGAAAAATGGAAAACAATTGTCACAATAGATGAAGCATGGGTGTATTTAAATGATTGTAACAAAAAATGAGCCATTTATTATCATAAAAGGGAAGGGAAAAATTTAAGTACATGGTTCAAAGAATCGAAAGAAAGTTTTTCTAAGGGATTCATGATCGTTGCTGGTTTTTCTTATAATGGCAAGTTAAAAATAAAGAGAGTGCAAAAAAATGTCAAGATTAACTCCAAATACTATCAGGAACATATTTTATTGCCAATTTTTCTGAATGAAATACCATCGCTTTACCCACAGTGCCATTAGTCTGTGAGACTCCATCAGGACAAAGCTAGCAGACACACATCAAAATCCACTGTAAATTTCCTAAAAGAAATGGAACAAAAAATTGGTATCAAGGCCATACCCTTCACTAATATCCCTACTAAATCTCCCGATGTGTCACCTGTGGGGTTTTTGTGCTTTTGGACTTTTAAAAACTGCATTATCCAAACGTTGTCCCAAAACCCTAACAGGACTCTGGAAAGGTGTTCGGGAGGAATGGGATAGAATACCTCTTCTGCCACTTCAAAAGGCATTATTATCTTGGAAATTGCGGTGTCGAAAGATAGTCCAGAATAAGGGATGTCAAATAGAACATTTAAAACACAAGAATTTTATGTAATTTAGTTTTGTGAATATAATATAGTTCGTCTAAAAAATGTGTAAACAGCCTCTGTATACATACATAGATTTCTGAATCTGGTCCTGATAACAGAGTACCCATAAAATAAATCCGTGAATATAATTTTTGCATTTACTACTATATGAAGGCCTAAGATAATGTTACATTTAAAAATACATACAGTATTAAAATAAGAGTACATACGTAATACAACTTTACACATTTATTTATAAATAATATATTTTTCAAATATTTTCTCAACTTTTCTGTTATATGGAACATGTAAGCACCTGGTTCCAAAGCCATAGATTGCATTATACTGTAAAATATGTAATAGGTTTATCATTATTGCAGTAGACATTAATGATGAGGAAAAGACGTATAACTTAGTTGTAATCCTAAGCTATTATTTTTAGTAATGTTCAGCTAAAACTTACTCAAGTTGAAATAAAGTTATAATTCTGTAATTCTCTGTAACCCAAGAAGGATACAGCAGAATTACCCACAAAGGCTAAAAATTGCTGAGTACTTATCAGACTAATTCACAGCCTCTTATTTGTAGCTTGGCTCAGAAGGGAATGGCATTACCAAAATCATTTAGAAAAGTCAATCTAAGAATCTCAAAAGTGTTTGTTCAAAAAAACTCTCAAAATACTAGAAACTTTACTTAAAACTGCCATGTGTCACCAGTATGCCAACAAAATTATCAACCGAGTCTCAATTAACATCTACAGGTTATATTGCTTAGGAGGGGAGGGGGGAAAGCTGTCAGTTTTCATTTCCAAAGTAATGGGGAAAACATTCAGCTGTTTCTATATAAAGAATGTGTGTATGTGTTTTTATAATATCAGTAATATAGATGTTATATATATGTATAGTATAATATCAGTTAATGTTGGCTGCTGAATATGGTATTTATTTGCAGATGCCCTTTTGTTATTAATTTTATCCCTTGAAAACTTTGAATTATGCAGTGTGTATTATTTCTTAAAGAAATGCTTCAGTGAATATAGCACATTTAAAAACATATATAGAGATAAACAAATATACAGGCTCAGCTACAAATCAAGGCAACATAGGATCTTGATGGACAAGGATGTGTACTAACAGTAATTCATGTTAATTAAGAAACATTCTATATTTATTAGAAGAGCTCCTGCATTTACAGAAGCTGACATCTGGGTACTTACACAGTCCAGTCACATTAATGTGACCACGCGTCAAAAACCAGGACAACCACCTTTTACAGGGCGGACCTCTGCGAGATGTGCAGGAAGAGAGTCAATAAGGTTTTTAAAGATGTTCACTGGGATGCTGAGCCACGCCGACTCCAGTGAAGTGCCCAGCTGCCCTAGATTACGCTGTTGAGGATCCGTGGCGCAAACAACCCGATCGAGATGGTCCCACAGAATCTCGATTGGGTTTAAGTCCGGGGAGTTGGCTGGCCAGGAGAGTACGGTCGACTCATCCTGGTGCTCTACCAAATCACGCACGTAGACTGTGAGCTGTATGACACTTCGCATTGTACTGCTGGTAGATGGCATCATTCTGAGGGAAAACAATTCGCTTCTAGAGGTGGACATGGTCCGCAAAGACAGGTGCGCACTTCTGTTGATCCATCGTGCCTTCCACAATGATGAGTGCCCTCAGAGAAGGCCACAAAAGCATTCCCCAGACTATAATGCTCCCTCCTCCCTTACGGCAATTGTTGCAGAGTGTTTGCTTTCCGACGTTGCACGCCGTGTACACCAACGTCCATCTGTCCGATGGAGCATAAAACGTGATTCACAGGAAAAAGCCACCTGTTGCCACTCAGTGGACGCAAAGAATGGACGTCCGGTTGCGGTACTGGCGTGCAAATTCCAGCCTTTGTCCCCGATGAACTGCAGTCAGGATAGGTGCAATCAGGCGTCTGCTGCGAAGGCCCATACGCAGTAACGTTCCGTGAACCGTCGTTGAGGAGACACTGTTGGTAGCCCCTTCGTTCATCTGGGCGGTCAGTTGCTCAATGGTCACACGTCTATTCGCCGGAATGTGTCTCCTCAGCCGGGGTTCTCTTCTGTCATCCATAGCCTGTGGTGCACCACATTTGCCACGTCGCTGATTTTGGATAGTGCCATTTTGCCATGCACGGTATACTTTTACCACGGCGGCACGCGAAGCCCATTTTACAAAATTACCCGCTTTGGAAATGTTTCCACCCTTGACCCGAAAGCCAATCCTCATGCCCTTTTGCACATCAGGTAAATCTCTTCGTTTCTGCATTGTGCCAACGACTGCAATGTTTTCTGATTCTCACGAACACCCTTTATAGACGCTTCAATGCAATGTGCTGCCACGTACCTTCTGTCACTGTTTATTTCACTTTGACGTCGAAAGTAGATGATGGTCACATTAATGTGACTGGACTGTGTAGTATGAAGCCTGGTAGAAGATGTATTAATGATAAGTAAATTATGATATTATTTATTTCTTTAAAGGGAAGCATTGGTTTTAGTATTTTATTGCTAAATGGTAGCTGTCTAAGGCCTAGATTTTGCTGGTCCTATTATTTCTTTGTGAAGCTTAGTTATTAATTTTTGAATTGATTGTTTATTTCATCCTATTTCACAATGATGCTTATTTATTTAGCCTTTGTTAGATATTAGTTAGCCAATTCTAGCTATCATCCAGTCACTTCCTAGTTTGTTTTAAAGCAATAAAATATATACAGCTCAAATGATGATCCCATGTATTTCTTTATTATCACTGTTTACTTTTCCTTTCTATTCAAAGTTGCAAGGGCTAATAAAAAAATGAAAATAAAGCCATCTAGATATGAATAAAAAAAGAAAGAAAGTAGAAAAAAAAAGTAGAAAACATGCACTAAAAAGTAGTAAAAAAAGAAGAAAAGAAAGTAAAAAAAGAAAGAAAGAAGGTAGAAAAACTAGAGAGGTCTCTGGTATAATTTAAATGAGAAGGATTTGCAGAAGCTGAAAATTTGCAAAGTGTAACATTGGGATACCTATGTCAAGAAGTGGGCAATTTAAATGCTGATAATTAAGACATATCACTGCAAGAACAACTTGAGAAAGCATCTGATATGTAATCTAATGAAGCTTGAATATTATCTGATGAAATTATTTTAGTCTACCATGTGCAGAGAAGCAAAACAAGTCATAAATTTGAGCATAAAGCTTCAACATAGAACATGAAGACCTTGAAAATGATTCGTCAGATCCATTGACGTTGCTGTTATAAATAGCATCAGAATTTGAGATTATCTAGAATTATTAAGACCAAAAAATGAAAAATTGTTACATAGCCACAAAGAAAAAATTTTTGTTTGTGTTCTTTATACGATTTCTTGAAAACCATGAATGATTGTTAGATTGATGGTTAGTGTATTTGAGGTATCTTGATGGCCTTTCTGTTTTTCTTGTGAATTATTTAAAAGAGATAACTGCAGTACTCGCATGAATGCTGGAAAACATACACTACTCAAAGCAACATAAAGCAAGTTTGACATTTCAAAACATTTACATGTTTTGAAAAATGAAAGAAGATTTAAAAGAAATAGGGAAATTGCTGTTGATTATTAAAAAAAAAAAATAAATAAAATAAAAAGACAGAAGACATTGGAGAGAGATTCTAAACAGACAAATTGCAATTCTTCAATATTTTGTTAAAACTAATTAAATTCTTAGCCAAACCATCAGCAAAATATTTGAAAAAAAAATAGGAATTTTTTTCAACTTGTCCAGTGATTTGATATTGCGGGAGCATATTTGAATAATTATAACTAGACAAATGAAACATCAGTATTTGGGAAAGAATATTCAAAATGAAATTCGGTTCTCTTTGTTATCAGGACCAGAATCAAAAGTGTATGTATGTATGTATACATGCATGTATATATATATATGGATTTATATGTTCTTTTATGCATGCATATATGTAAGAAAGTATGTGTGTATATATGCATACATTTCTGAACCCAATCCTGATAACAGAAGAGTACTTGAAATTCTTATTTTGATGGAAGCAAAAGTAAAAGATAAAAATCAAATGCAGAGTATTTATGGCAAAATATTGTTCATGCACGTCAGATGAGGAAAAAAATATCTGTAACAATAAGCTACATTGAAATAAGCAGAAGCACTGTAGAGTCATTTGGTTATTTTGAAGCAGGAAATGTGAAAAATGTGCAATGCCCATGCCAGGACTCGAACCCTGCACCACTTGAAATACGTGTCAAGTATGCTTCCAATTACATCACAAAGGCATGCAGAAAGGAGGGAGAAAATACCTTATGACACTTTCAAATATGTAGAAGTTTCATGAGGTTTCTGAAAGCCAAAGTTCTACTCACTGACCTGTCCTCAGGGACTGACAGCATTATTGTGGGATTTTTTTTAAGAATAATCTTCAGCTTGATAACTGTAAGAGATCAGGGTTAGGACGATATATGAAAAGCAAACATACTGGCATTCAACACAAGATTTTGGATTTGAATAGCTTAGCGCTATATGCTCTGTGTGGGTATCAGTCCTTAAAATTAGTAATTAAAGATGCTGCTAAATCATATGTAGAGCTAGTCTCTCTATTTGAAATCCTCAAATGTGATCCACAAAAATTGTGTTCTTAGGCTGAAGATCTAACCGCTGAACTACTTGTCATGAGAAATTTGAATAGAGCCTTTGAAAGTACATAGACAAGTAATGTTCACATAGGCCTGACTGATTTGAAAACTTAAGATTCAGTATGACATTGCACAAAAGAGTGAGCTTTTAGCTCAGCAAATGAAATGTGAGATAATAAATTACTTTCTTCTCTCATCATTTGATATAATATGCTTTTCTGAAATAACCATGTAAGCAAATTACCCACATATGACATATTATGGTCAATTTGAACTTTTAAAAGCTATGAAAAAGTTCTCGATTACATGCAGGAATAGTAGACTTAAAATTCCTGTGGAATTGTTAAAAATGGTGGATGTTAGACCATTAGAATTTGACTTTAAAAAAATGAATATTTAATTATGAATATTTAGTGAAGTTCCTGTAGATTTAGAAAAAGGGTTTTAAAAAAATATTAACATATTATTCTATCGACAGTTAAAGATTGCGAGATCTCGCCAAAGTTGCACCATTCGTTCCTGTGAAATTTCGAAGGAACTAACACATCTTTACTGAATAAGGAATTGCTATTCAACCCACTTTGTTTTTCCATTTTATAAAAAGGCTTTCCTCTATTTCTACCATTGCATTTCTCTATTTCTACTATTCTTGTTCTGTCCTTCTATTTTATCGGAAGCTTTGTTTAGAATACTATGAGTACAAACTTCCTACAGGTAATTGTTCCAGTCTATTACTTTTTTTATTCAGCTGGCTGATCATATTGTATCCATTAATAGACACTTTTTTAATGGTAGAATTCCATAACCTTAAAAATAATCCACTGCTTGCTATTCTGTAGAAAGTAGGTCCCAGATGTTAATATTTTTCCCCCTCCTTCAAAATACAAGGGCGCAAAATAGCAGTTTCTTTATATCTTTGTTCATAAAACCAAATGTAGCTTATCTAGAATCAAACAGGGTTACATCAAATAAAATCACAGATGTTAGGAGTATTTTGTTATGTCACACTTATGCATAACTGGTGTTGACTCGCTCTGCTTGGCAACAGTTTCCTGGTCGACGGGATAATAGGTAAGTACCCCCCCATTAAAAAAAAAAGATTTAATCCATTTATAGATAAAACTGTTTCTTCTTAGACAGTGATTTGAGCAGTTTTAATGGTGAATGTATACTTGTAATTTCTTTATGATCATTGAACGTTAGGAACTCATTAATAAAAACTGCAAATCTGTAACACATTTTGACACAAAGGGTAACTGAGGATACATTAGGCAGCCAACTGTATCGTATATTTATTGTATTTAATTTCTAGAATGGCAAAAACATAAAAAGAAGTTGCTTCTTTTATGAACTCTTTACAAGGTACTTATCCTGACGTATATGACATATATCCTGATATTTTTTTTTGATTCCATTATCAATAGCTGCAACAGGGAGATTTTCTAATCTGAAATTGATAAAACCTTATTTGAAAAAATGTTTAAGTGCTAAATGTTGGAAGTACTTACAACTTCTGTCAACAGAAAATGAAATTTGCTCAAGAATTACAATATGGTGCCATCAATTTTGACTTGCTTGTATAAAAGACCTATAGAAATAATTAATAATAACCTGCAAATATTAAAAGTGCAGTTTTTTAATTAACTAAATGAATGCATGTTTTGAGTAGAAGTACTAGTTTGTTTAATATACTTGGCATAATTGTATTGTTTGCCTAGATCACCAAAGTGCTGAAGTTAATATTACGGTCTTCTGTGCTGCAAAGAAGTTACTTAAAATTATCAATTTGAGTAAAATTCTTTTTATTCATACAGTGTATTTTGCATGGTACCATGAATCAGAAGTTTTTAAATCATGCTGAAAAAGCTTAAGAAAAATTGCGTGAGGGAGAAAAAAAAGGGTGTAAATATATTATCCGTATATGCTTTTGAAAAGACTAAGCAGCATTTTAAATTTTCCAAATGTTGCAAAAACAGTGCTCCATTGTCAAATATTTTAATGTATATGTGCTTCAAGTCATCAGTAAAGATTGAAATTGCAATTAATGTATTTTTACATGTGTTGATTTAATTGGTATTTTCTGATTATACACATCCCCACCTAACAGCTATGAACTGGTTGCCAACTTTGGAGAGAAACATTTATTCAAATATCCTTACATCTATTTCACTGATGTATTCAGTGCTGCCTATTACTTTATATTCTTTTTCCACAGAAGATAGACCCATTTCCATAATTTCAAAACTTAAATAAATTTCTTCTTTGTGGTTCCTCCATCTTATTAAGCTAGTATAAACTGACAAAAAGAAGACATCTTTTTTTGCCCTGCCTACTGTAAAAACGTGCACTTCCTTCGAATCATTAATTATTTTGCTTTTTTATTTCAAGAATTGAATATTTGGAGACTTGAAAAGCAATTTGAAATACCAGAAAATTACCAAATATTATTATCTACATATTTCCTTTTCTACCTCATTTTATTAGCTATTTATTGTCTATGTATTTTTAGATGCTACATCTGTGTGCATATATATATATATACAGTGGTGGCCCAAATTGTGGACACTTTTGGAAATTTTTATGTTTTTGAACTTTGTATGCTTATAGAAAATGTTACGTTTCGCAAAATGCAAACTTGTATACAGTCAAAAGTCGTTAATCCGGAATGATCTATAATCCGGACCTCAAAGCTACAAACTTTCTACGCATGCACACAGGCATTTATGAGTGCATGTAAGACCTTTACGGCTGCGAATATGCTTGTGCGCATGCGCGTTTAATGTGTAACGGACAGTATAAGCTAAGCTAAAATTATCTAATTCAGTTAATGTTGCAGATTGCGTTGTTCCTTAATCTTCGAATTGGATCCGGCTTATTATTTTTTGCAGACTGTTTGAGCAATTTTATAAAAGTAAGCTTGAACTTTCGATTATGTCAAATAGAATTTTCGATATATATATTTACTAATATGTAAAGGATGTACAAAGTGAAAGTGTGTTTCGAAATCCGAAATCTGTTTATCAATTTCATGCCGCGGCGCGCAATGAATTGCAAGTTGATCTGTCAGCACTATCCTTATCTTCAGGGCAGATGTTTTTATTTTATTTGGCTTATAACTTCTTACTAAATGTAGTATTTCATCTCGATGTACTCCGTCTTTGATATGATTTAAATCAAGTTCCTCGTCATTATAATTCGCTTTCGATAGTGAAGAAAGTGACCCAGAGGTTATTGAAAACGAAAAAATTTTGATTGACAAATTAGTCGGTATTCTCAACGCAGCAATTATAGGACTTTAACAGCGGAACTTTGTAACTAAACAAGAAATTATGTCTGTTTAATAGAATTAAAGAGAAAGTATTATCACATGAAACGAAACAACTTACATTGAAAGAAATGTTTAATACAGTAAACAAATAAATATTAAGCTTTTTCTTTTTGTAAATTTTGATACCCTTTAGATCATAATTGTTCTTTATTTCATAAATTATGGTTTCATATTTTTAATTTTGTAATTTCTCCATGCCATTTTACCAGATTTAAACTGATGATCTATAATCCGGAAAAATCGATAATCCGGAATCGCCGAAGTCCCGACGAGTCCGGATGAACGACTTTTAACTGTATATATATAGGTTGGCAGACTTTTCATATCAGTTCTCTTTAAGTTATTTCCACTATTCTAATATTTATTTTAATACTAGATTATAACACATACAAATAAGCAACTGCAGGAGAATTATTTAAAAAATATACAATAAATATGAAATGCCTATAAAGTGCTAAGTAAATAAGTAGATAAATAAATATTTACAGTAATTCCAAATAGACAAAATACCATTGTACAACAGAGCACAGAGAAATATAAATGTTTATATAGAAATTTTTAATAGACTAAGAATGCAAACGTGTCATTATTATAATTTTCTTTTTAGAAAAATGCCTATTTTGGAATAATGAACTTCATAGTAATATATATATATTTTTTTTTTAATTTTTAAACTTATTTTTTATTTTCACTTAGCGAAAGGGAAGAATACTGTGTAAAAATTTTGTTTCTATTCTACTATTGCACTTATGTACTGAATACTCGTACTGCATTATCATAAACTTCTGATATATTTTACTTATATTATCACAATGGCATGGGATTAATGTGAACTTTTATCTGATCGTGATATTGATTTTTTGTTTTTTGTTGTTTAGTGTATTTTATTCGTAGCAAATACTATATAGAGTTTTTTAATGTTTTATTTTTAATAGTCCAAGCCGAGGTCCTTGTTGTGATTCAAATTGCCAGTATGTGAGAGAGGGTCAACTTTGCAAATCTGAATCAGATTGCACAAGGCAGTCACGTTGCAAGTATCCTTTTACTGCCATTTGACCAGGTTTTTTTTATACACATTGAAAAAGTTAAAACTTAGATTTTCTTTTTAACTCTTTGCACTTGAAGTACTCTAGTAGCAGACCTACTAACAACTTGAAAATGTAGATTACCAATTATGAAATTACAAAGTAAAATTTAATAACAAAATGTAGATTGTACTATCTTTAGAGCTCTATACTTCAACACGAACTGCATTCAGCTTTGAAGGCTGTTTATTTCTTTAGGCTATAGTCTTAGACTTGTTTACCTGTCTTTTAAAATGACACATTATCCCTTTCTTATTTGCTTTCATTGTGTGAGGTATGGACCGCACCATGAATGAACTTCACCTGTTCTTTTCTGATCAAAAACCTACTAATATATATATATATATATATATATTAAATAAAAGTAACTAAAAAAACCTATGACCTTCACTAAAGCTGTAAAGTAATACACGAATAATTTATAATTAGAAAACTTTTTATATACCGTCTCCAAGGAACAGAAATTCAATTAAAACCATGAATTATTAAAAAATGTTTAGTTAGTATTTTAATTAGTATTTTAAATTAATATTTTCTAGACCTCTGCTGCTTTAAAAATATATATCTTGGCATATAAATTATATTTTGAATTGGATTTTTTTATGCCTTTTGAACAAAAATGTTTAAACATGCATTTTCTAAGAAGTTTGGCCAACAAAAGTTTACCTTGTATAATCACTAAAAAGCTTTTAATATTCCCTGACAGGATATTCAAGTGGTAGACTAGCCTTACACAAAGTGTTAAATTATTTATTAGAATTAACAGCAATAATTGTAACCTGCACTTCCATCAATTAGGATTTTAATTTTAATATGATTTGTTCCTTTTAAATACACTGGTCATCAAAATTAAAGTATAATGAGAAATAAGTTGCATCCAATGCTCAATGCTGCAATTATTTATGTTAACATGAATTTGCACTTCCGGGCATACACAGATGGAAATATGCAAATTTGGGAATTGACAATGTGACATATAATGGATGTATGTTGAAATTCTGGTCTGTAGTGTTGTTTAAAGTGAATGTAATTTCTCAGAGTGATGAGTATTCAATAGTTAGGCTCAAAGACCTCATTTAAGTGAAGGTCAAAAGTGGCGAATAATTATTAGAGTCAAAGGAAATCAAACACAATTGAAGGTTACTCAAGATTTGAATACCCTTCAAAAAGTGTCATATCAAGAGTATGGAACTGCTTTTTAAGTACTGGATCATTTGAAGTTAATAGACAGTCTGGGCATGGGTGACCAAGAGCAACTACTGCATCAGAAAACCGTTTTCTGTCATTAGTGGCTCAAAGAAACCTTGAAGCGACTACAAGAGACCCTCAGGCTGCCACAGGAACTCGAATTAACTGTTCTACTGCTGCAGAAAAGCTTAATGAGTTTGGACCGTATGCGAGAAAACCGTGCCCACTCAATCCAACTTCCAGAGGGGCATGTTTAAAATGGTGCTGTCATCATGTTCAGTGGAGCCCAGACAACTAGCCTCGAGTATTGTTTACTGACAAGTGCAGATATAGTCTGAACAGTGATTCTAGATGTGTTTTGATAGAGGAAGCAACTTGCCTTCCATGGTCTGTAGAATATCCCATTTCTCTGACTGCAGTTTAATGGTTTGGGGAACAGGGTTTGTAGCGCTCCTTACAAGTGCTTATAAGTCTTATATTTGAAAATAAAATATAAAGCTCCTTATAGGTGCTTACTTTTGTTTTAAAGCCCTTATTTTTTTGTTTTTAGTGCTCTCTCTTTTTTTTTTTTTTTTTTTGCTTTTAGTGCTTTTTTTAATGAACGTGCATTTTCCCCCCCGTACCAAAGCCAAAACTAAATAAACAACTTTTCTTCCTTATATGAAACGTCAGATGGTGAATCATACTCCCGGAAATAGCTTTTCCCCCTTTCTCCAGCATTGATGTAACCTATGGTGCGCGCAAGAGTACAGACAGGTGCACGTCGTTCTATTGGTCAAAGAATTGCGAAAACCGTAGAAAATTCCAGTACATTCGGTATTCTTTTTTTCCCACCCAAATACTACACACGTTTGAATTTCTATCAAGATTTTAATAGTTTGCATTCTCATTCCGCGTGGTCAGTTCATATTCATGTTTATTATGATCGTTATGCTTATATTGTGAGCATATGTATGAATATTTATAATAATATAGTTGCAGTAGCTGCTGATATAGTTTTAGTGCTGAATAAACTTCCAAAAATGGGTGTATTTTTACACAGATTAGCTTTCTAAGGAATAATGTTCGGAATGGCTTAAATAAAAGGAAAGTAATCGAATAGTCAAACTCCCTCCCCCCAATACATTCTACACTACGGAGGTTGGGAAGTTCTACCCTTTCTCTCTAAAATCCCTAATGTTGAAGCAGCAGACTTTTTTTTTTTTTTTTTTTTTTTGTCACTCTCCAATCTGGATTGAATTTTTGCGGTCTACCCAACTCAAGTGAAGAATGATTCTATTCCAGAAACGCAGTCTGTTCAAACCCAGATTCGTAAGTCTCTTTCTTTTCCTTTATTTAGTTCTTTATTATCCGAATACCAGCAGCTGTTGATTCCATTTGCGTAATATCATGTATGGAAGAATTACGCCACACGTATGGTGCAATAACGTTTGCGGTATTTTGCAGAGATAATTAATTTTGATATTCAGTCTGAGATTTATTTATAAGCACTTAAAAGAGTTTTACTGTGCTTTCTAAGCAGAATATTTTTCTGTTCCATTGGTCTATTTTTATATGATGCACATATCGAAATGTCAAAATTATTTATTTAGCTATGAAATCTAAAGAGCGGCTACAATCTTCCCCCCCTCCTCTTTTTCCAGTTACGCTCGACTATACGGAATATTCAGCAATTTCCGAGTATGGGGGTTAGTTAAGGTTTTACTGTTAAAAGATGACTGACTGCATGAAGCAATTTCCCGTCTCCTGATTTCAGAAATGTTCCTCTTTTTTACTTAAATTACTTTGCTTGGAATATATGTTAAGGGAAAACTGTTATGCAATGAAAATTTAGAAAATGTTCAGAATTTTGATTTAAGTTAAATTATTTAAATATTAATATGAATGGAAAAATAAATTGTATTATGCCAAGCGATAAATTGTATTATGCCAAGCGAATACAATTAATATGGCTTATTATTATTTATTTTCTATATTTTGAACTGAAATTTCATCATTAAATCTTGTAATATGGTTTAGTTCTGCATAGTTTTTTTCCTCTCATTGTAAACTAATTTTGTAAATTCAACTGTCATTTAAAAAAGTTGCTTGTTTTCCATGGTTGAGGTAATGCTCACTCTCTTAATAGATATTAATTTAAGGTTATGCAATTGTGTATAATGTAATTAGACAGGTGCTTATTTTTTCCTTAAAATGCGCTTGAAAAGTGCTTATAGGTGCTTATTTTTTTAACTAAAGTGTGACTACAAACCCCGGAGAAGAATCATGACAAATGGCCACACCGAGCTGCATATCTTTCAAGGACGTTCTGTAACTGATCAAAGATATGTGGATGAGGTATTGGAACCCCAAATTAGATTGCTTATGACTGCTGTTGGTTTTGCTGATGGATGACAATGTTTGGCTTCTTTGAGCAAATGTGTCAGAATGCGTGCAAAAAGAAGATATCATTTGAATTGATTGGCCACCTTACTCACCGGACTTGAACCCGATTGAACATGTGTGGGATGCCTTAGTGCATAGAATTTCAGTGCACCCAATTCCTTCCCGGACCCTTCAGAAGCTGAAAAGTGCACATTTAAAAGTGACTTGCAATTCCACAAGACGTGATCAACACTTTGGTAAGTCTATAAAATCGAGATATGAGGTATGAATATCTGTTTGAGGTGATGAGGTATGCATATCTGTCTAAGGTGCCCAAACACCGTATTAAAGAAAAATTCTTTCCGCAAGAGGTGACTTTATTTTTCCGTCATATATTTACTAATGCTTTGGTACAAATTTCTATTGAATAATTTTTCGTTAAGTATCATATGACTTTTATTTCTGTCATTATCTTTTAATTTTGATGACCAGTGCATTTGCTTTATGTGCATCATTTTTGTAGAAATGAACTATCAAAACTTTATTTGTACAGTTTAACTTTTTTTGTTTTTATGTGTTTTCAAAATTTTAAGGCATTATTTATAACTTTGCCCTCATATTCTCATTGCAATATGTTCAGTATTTGATCATTTAAACTACAAATATACTTTTGTGAAGATTTCTTAACATAGTGCTTAGTGGTAATGCAGCGGAATGTCCAATGCCTGTGGCTAAACCTAATCGAACCATCTGCAATGAAGGTACACAGGTGTGCTGGAATGGTGAGTGCATTGGTTCTATTTGCCAGCGATATGACATGGAAGAATGCTTCTTGACAGAAGAGCATCAAGCTAAACCTGAACAGATGTGTGAAGTTGCTTGTCAAGATCCTGGTGAGTTTTTAGGATTATAATTTTATATTTTATGAAGGAGTGGTAAAATGTTGGGCATGTTACCAGCAATGTATGAAATACTGGCATTCTGTAGAATAACTAAACATTTTTAGGCAAAGTATGAAATATGAGAATTATTATATACTTTACCTAGGCATTTTATCGAATGGCAAATACTCTTTAAGCAAAGTGTGAAAGAAAGGTCATGATAAGGCTATTATTTAAAAGATGTTATTTTTAAAAAATAAAGATTTTTTTTGAAAAAATAATGAAAGATTGCCATTAAAAAAACTTTTATTCAAAATGTGTAAAAAAAATTAGTGAGATGATCTTGGTACACCATAATAAATTTACATTCTCCGTCTGGTTGAAACTGGAAATCAATAGATATCTACCTGGCAATGAGAATTAAGTTCAGGAAAAAATCATAGGTTTTACGACAGTGCCCTATTGAATCTTTTTTTTTTTTTTTTTTTTTTTTTGCCCCTGGCAGGGCTCATGAAGATGGATGTGCAGTTCTGTATCATAACATGTAATGGTTTGTGTTCTGCTGAAAGTTCTTTCAACATTTTGTTACATCCTCTGTGTCCAATAGCCGAATGAGTTTCATGAAGTAGTGTTTGCTATTTTATCATTTGGCATTCTATGGAATGCATAGTCAATGTATAAAATGTTTAATCATTTCATACATTGCCAGCCAGTTTTTGGCATTCTAATAGAATGTTTATGTACTCTATATAATATTGTATTTCATGCTTTGTTGATAACAGATATATTGGAAAATTTGATGATGTTAATTATTAGGCATATTTACATATTTTCCTTGATTTTTTAGCCAAGAAAAATGCACTGTTTTAATTTGATAGTTGCTTTTATCCGTTTTTATTAAAATACTTTTATGAAACAATTTAGTGATTGGTTTTGAGTTATCCGATCTTTTGCATCCTCTAATAAAATATTTAGTTAAAAAAGTCTCTATGTGATTACTGGCTGTAAAAATTGCATGTATTTGATACCTGGTTGCTACGTGTTCCTTTTTTTATTTTTAATTTCTGTTCTGAGAGTATTTAATGAAAAGTGCCATATTGATTATTGTATGAAATTGGCCGAAAGAGCTTTTAAACAAATATAAATGTTTGAGGTTTATTTATTTATTATTTGAACTTAATCTTATCAAAACAAAAGTGATCCCTGTAATTTCTTAAATTGCTATTAATATTTTAATTTGTTTCATAGGGAAAGAAAGTACTTGTAGAACTACATATGAGATTTCGAAAATGAAGAATATAAGTGGTATTAAGTTGCGTCCGGGTTCTCCATGTAATGATTTCAAAGGCTATTGTGATGTATTCCAAAAGTGTCGAGCTGTGGATGCTGAAGGACCACTTGCTCGATTAAAAAATCTTCTTTTTAATCAGAAGACTTTAATGACCATTAAACAGTGGGTTACGGTAAGAGAGATATTTATTAAGCCTATAATGATATCTACTTAACTGTATAATAGAAGCAGTTACAAAATTAATGGATATATGTTAGTAATTTTTAGTAATGAAATAAAAAAGACTTAAACTATTAAAAATAATATGTGTCATTTTTATCTTCAAGCCAATAATTCATCATGTGTATTGTGCTAAATACACCTTATTATTTTAATACTTTCATTCATACTCATATTATATTCATGCTATTTGTTTTATAATTGGAAAGTACATGTGAAGTTTTTATAAACAGAGTGTATTTGTTTACCAAATTTTCCTTTCATTTAAGAGTATAAAAGTTTAAAACCAATTCAGCAGGTGGGTATACCTTTTCTTTAATATAATATTCTTCTGCATTTGATAAAGAGTTTTATTCAAAACGTTTCCCTATCATTTAGTCCTTTTCTTTCCACCGGTACTTTTCCGTACTGACATTTTCTTTGTATATAAATATGTTAAAAAATGTGATAATTTTGCATTTACTTGAATCCTGATTATATGATTCCCAAAGTCTAATTTTATTAGTTATTTATGTGCAAGCAATCCAAACGTAATGTAAAGATTAGAAAGGAAAAAATGTTAACAAAACTCGTGTATGACCTGTAATCTACAAAATTGTCTTAATCTTGCACAACCCTTGTCCCCAAGGTGTGCAGATATTGGAATTCTACTGTAATAGTTTTTATAATTCTTTTACACTGTACTCTCTTTAATTCATTTATTATCCATGATAAATTCAATCCATATAATGATCTTTCTAAAATAGTTACTAATTCTTAGAAATGTGAATTGCTTATGATATTGGACTTAGTCAATTGAAGGAATTTACAAGAGTAACTCAACATTAATAGGTTAAACACTTGATCCTTCTTGCAGACTTTCGGTAGATATGAAAAATTTTGTCTCACCCAAAATTTACTTCCCACTGCTTTCCGTTAAATTTGAAAGATTTTGCTGTCCCTTAATTTTTGGCTTGATGCTTTTCAAAATTCTTAATACAGCCGCATCAGCTCTGGCACTTGTCCTGGGTTTATCTGAAAAACAAAGCTGTTATTTTCAATTCAAACTACATTAAATGTAGTTTTTTGGCTCATCAGTATCATTTACAAAATTTATGTTTTTGCACGTGGAAAGAAATTTTTCAAGTTTTTTCATATCAATGCACTCTACATTTTGCAGTGGAATTAGCTGAAGTCTGTAATCATTGCCATTCATAATGTCAACATAAAAGGCTACATTTCTCCTTGGTATTCAATTACTAATAAATAAATAATAAAAAAAAAGCTTAGACATTGCTGCAAGAATCATTTTTTAAGCTGACTTGTGTTGATATCATGCGGTGATGGAAGCCAAAAATATTAAATTATGATTCCCTAAGTTGGCATCAGGGAAATAAACTATTCAGTAGGTGTGAAATCAACAATGTTTCAATGTAGAATTTTTCGGTCTGAGATGTATGCCAAGCAGAAACATGGCCATGAAGCTAAATTATCGATTGTACAGAACTATGCTAATAAATGATTGTTTCTTTATTTTGGAGATATTTTATTTCTGACACCAGCAAAAGCTGGAGATGAA
Organism: Stegodyphus dumicola; assembly: GCF_044657685.1. Classification (NCBI taxonomy): domain Eukaryota; kingdom Metazoa; phylum Arthropoda; class Arachnida; order Araneae; family Eresidae; genus Stegodyphus; species Stegodyphus dumicola. The sequence continues at coordinate 134,959,208 of NC_140768.1, read as the reverse complement.
TGTCAAAAGTTTTTTGACAAGGTGGGGACAGAACATGATGCATTCAAACAATTGTGTTACAGAAATATATTTTCCATTCTCTAAAAGGAATTGCTCATGCTAGAATCCATGGATTCAAAAAAGAATCACAGTCATCTTCCAAATCACTGATAAGTAATGAAGGCTACACTTGGGGCAGTTGCACTAAGTGCACAACAAATCACTACAAATGTAAAACTAAGAAATTATGCAAAGCAAAATACCATAGAAGTTCACCCTTTTCAACAAGTAATGATGATAAATAAAAAATAAATATAAGGTCATGCCTTTTTTCTGACTTTGGCTGATCACTCTGTGCCATTTTATGAACTGTTCGGCCAAAGCCTGGAATTGAGAAACGATCGGACATTGGTTGGTCAGTTAACAGTAGCATAGGCCTATTCGCAGACGACTTGCTGATTTTGAGCTTAGGTCCTGACATAGATATATACGTGTAAGATAAAAAATATGAAACCAAACTTATAATTTTAGTTAGCTATAACCTCTTTTATTTCTTATATAATTTGGAGGCTTCCTCTCTCTATCTTAAAAATAGCACTACAGACAAAAGTCGTTAATTCAGACACCCATAATCCGGACCTCAAAGCTACAAACTTTCTGCGAATGCGTCGCTTTGACGCATGCGCGTAAGACCTTTACGGCTGCGAATATGCGTGTGCGCATGCACGTTTAATGTATAACGAACGGTATAAGCTAAGCTAAAATTATCTAATTCAGTTAATGTTGCAGATTGTGTTGTTTCTTAATCTTCGAATTGGATACGGCTTATTATTTTTTGCAGACTGCTAGAGCAATTTTATAAAAGTAAGCTTGAACTTTCAATTATGTCAAATAGAGTTTCCGATATATATTTACTAATATGTAAAGGATCTACAAAGCGAAAGTATGTTTCGAAGTCCATTAAACAAAAGTGGAATTGCTGCAAAAAATGACCTAACCATTCCGAAATCTGTTTATCAATTTCACACTGCTCTGGGGCGGAAGGGGGGGGGACGTCGCAGCACGCAATGAATTGGAATTTGATCTGTCAGCACTATCCTTACCTTCAGGGCAGATGTTTTCATTTTATTTGGCAGCAATTATAGTACTTGAACAGCGGAACTTTGTAACTGAACAAGAAATGATGTCTGTTTATAGAATTAAAGAGTAAGTATTATCACATAAAACGAAGCAACTTAAACAACTTACATTGAAAGAAATGTTTAATAAAGTAAACAAATAAATATTAAGCTTTTTTTTGTAAATTTTGATACCCTTTAGATCATAATTGTTCTTTATTTCGTAAATTACGGTTTCATATTTTTAATTTTATAATTTCTGCATGCCGTCTTACCAGATTTAAACTGATGATCTGTAATCCGGAAAAATCGATATCCGGAATCGCTGAAATCCCGGTGAGTCCAGATTAACGACTTTTGACTGTATAAGACTAAACTGTGTCATTCAAATTAATCATGCAATCCTACATGATGCTTAATGCAGATACCTCTTGCCTAATCAGCAAATTGTAAACGAAAAATTTTTAACTCGAACTGAAACTTTTTGACTCTCTCCCTTCTTCGTCTGAATTGCTGTGACACTTTTTGCTTAATGTATAACGAACTTTCCTTCTGGCAAGATACTTTGCGGCTACATTCTTTGTTCACTGAATATGTGCTGAGCTAACAAAAATGTAGGGTGCATAAGATGCTCATCCATATGTGAACAAAATATTGCAAATCCTGAATTGCTTTCCTCAATAATAAAACTATCTTGAAGCCGGCCATGTCTGCCTTGCTAAGTTTTTTTCCCTAAGCATCTATTACACCACCGCCAAGTTCCAAATCATTTATATCATATCATATATATATAAGAAAGTAACTTTTCCCAAGCTTTCAGAATGAAAAAATAATCATATGCAGGGAAATACATCTTAATAACCAATTTCTTTGCATACCAACGGTCTAGCGGTAAACTTGCGAACACTGGTAGCCCAGTCTGGCTTCGATTCCAGGTGAATGGACTGGCTGTGTTTTTTTCTTTTTTCTCTCTTTTTTTTTTTTTTTTTTTTTTTTTTTTTGTGTAATGTGAATATGAGCCAGTTCTCACGGAAAGTCCTGCATGAAGTCATCCCTTCCCTTAGGCAGATAACCCTAGTGCCTAAGTCAAATAAACCAAACCAAATTCCCTTCTGTAGAAGATTTTTTGAAAGTAATAATTTCTAAAAACATTATTTAATGATGAGATTGAACATAACTAAATTTTCATGTACCGTAACAACAAGCAACTTTTCCACAAATCAGAAATCATCTGAAATTGTTGGTGGTAGTCTTAGAAAGATTTTATTAAATATCATAATATTTAATTTTAAATTTATGTGTATAAGCTTAAAAATTTTTATGTGTTTAGTTTAAGTCATTATATTGATATAAAAATATACAGAATATTTAAAATATTCCATGAATCTATGAAAGTCTTGTCATTTTATTAAATAGTTGCATGACACAATTTTTTCTGCTATATATATTGTAGACATATCCTTTACGTCTTAACTATTGTAGTTTGTGAATATGGTGAATATGAATATAGTTTTTATTGTACTGAAGAATAGTCATTGACTGGCTAAGTTGCTATGTGAGTATAAATATCTTTATAGACTTACTGATTAATGTTTTAAACAAATCTGTTTAGAGCTGTTGGTGGGGTGTTATGCTCTCAGTCGTGGGGTTTGCAATATTTATGGGCATTTTCATAAAATGCTGTGCCGTCCACACTCCCAGCAGCAACCCCAGGAAAGCCCCAGCACTCAGGATACAAGATACTTTAAGGCATCCAGCCGATACACTTCGAAGAAAAGTAAGTGTTTTGCTAAACAGTTTAAATCATCCTTCCTGAAATGAGATTTCAATCAATTAAAGAGTTTTTGTTCCTTGTCATATAAAAAATTTTATTTCTATTTGAAAACGAGAAAGAAAAGGTACTGCTCTGTTATCAGGACCAAGTTCACAAATGTATGTATGTAAGTCTTCATGCATGCATGTATATATGTAAGTACAAATGTATGTGTGTATATGAATATACACATACATTGTATGCACATTCATGTGTTCATACATTTCTGAATGTGGTCCCAAAAACAGAACAGTAAGTACCAAAGGAAATAATAGATTTTATATTTTATAAATGATTACCTATCTTCTTTCTCTAGTGATATTTAATAAATATATTAATCTATAATTTTGTGAGAATTTTTTTATTATTTGCAGGCATTTTTTTTTTATAATTCCATTAATCTGATTTTATAGACATTTATTTGTGATTTCCTGTTTGTCTTTTTAGAGGATTTAATGAATATTTAAGGACTGCACTAAACTACAGTTTTTAATAGTTATTTTTAAATATGCTTTTTTATGCTGTAGTTATTTAATATGGTGAATGCTTTTTAAATAAATTTTTATTAATTTATTCATATATATAGCATAAATACTTTTTGTATAACATTAAATTGCCTTTTCCTCAGACATATTATTTTGATAATTACTGTTGTTGTTGTTTACACTTGCTTGTCAGGCGTAGTCAGCCCAAGCCCATGAAATTCCTCGTGGCAAGGAGCGTAAGATTATGCCTGTTGTTGGCAACAGCCTTGAGCACCTAACAAGTGAGTGCGATTTGGCTCAGTTCCGCCCCAATTTTTATGGAGAGCACCTGGGGGGGACGGGTTCGAGAGTCTTCCCACCTCTCTCCCCTTTCACCAGGCCACACAAGAGGACTTTCGGCTCACCGCATATTTAGAGTACCGCCATGCCGCACTGACACTATACATTTACAAACATTCATGCCGTCTCTAGGATTCAAACCTTTGCCCGTCGGTACAGCAGTCAGCGACGCCAACCACTATACCAATTGGGTGGCTTGATGATTACTACTAGACTTATTAAGTTAAAATGTAATTAAAAATTTTACTTAAATACACTCAATAAAATTGTTTTTCAGCCATATCTCTTTTTGTAGAAACCTTGCCATCTTCACAAAAAACTACAATGAAAAACATTCTGAAGGAATGTAGTGATGTATTTGTTATTAAAATAAGTGGTTCTTTTTACTGTCTATAAGAAGTGTTTAAATGAAAAGTTACAAAACAGCCTAAAAACCAAACCGGTTGAAATTTGAATATGTCGCTTTAACATAATCTAGTAACACAACTAAGGACGTGAATGCAGTGTCTGGCGTGGTTGTCCATATGCACAGGTGCCCTTACATGATGCAGGGTATAAGTAGGTAGTTCTGTATTCTTTCCAGTTAATGCGGCAGTGCGTGTGATGACATCATGCTGTTCAAATTGCAAAACTCAACAATTGAGGAGCAGCGAAGTGTTGTCAGATTTGTAATTGTGGAGAGGGTTAAACCAGCTGATATTCATCACCAAATGGTGGTTGTATATGGGGAAAACTGCGTGTCTGACATGTCAATGAAGTGAAATGCCTAGTTTTTGTGAAGGCGGGGTGTGTTTCAGTGATGATCCAAGACCAGGCCAGGCAAACATGATAATCGCAGCTGAACTCATCGACAAGGTGAACAACCTGGTGAGAAGTGGCATCTCAAAGGGAAGCAATTTCAACTCGGATGACAAACTGAAGTACACAGTGAAAGATTGGTTACCGTTACAGCTGCAGGAATTCTAGGAAGAGGGAATCCTTTGGCTCGTGAGACAGTGGGATTAGCTGTGCTTAGGCCTCTGGTGACTACTTATGATTAAAGACGTCAATATTTGCATAGTGCCATTACATACCTTTTTATTTGAACACAGGTTATACGTTACTATCTTTCTGATTTATGAGTTTTATAGAACACTTGTTATCAAGTACAGTTCTGACAGTTTAATGCATTTTTTGATGTTCTAACATGTGAAATCTTATATTTAAATATTCTAAATTTAGAAACTTCATTTCTATTTCCATATGCCTTTTTCTTGGTTAATAATTTTAATTTCTCGTATGTATAACTTTGGCATGTTTCCCTTCAGATTAGTGATTGCAATCTTAATCAGATTTATTGTTGTAACATAGTTTAAAATTATAATTTTGCTGTGTGAATTTGTTTAATGTGCAGAAAGGCTTCTTGTCTCTGTGTGTATATTGTTTTCCTTCAACTTTTTTTAATTAAAGTTATTTATTTGATTTATAATAGCGGCACAGACCTCAGGGTCCACCGTCTGGACCTCCACCTCCATATCCGGGACCAAGGCCTTCAGCTCCACCAGCACCTGGACCAGCTATTGCTGGACCCTCACACGGGTACGGAGAAGGGAGGGGCCATTATAATCGTCGAGACAAAACTCAGTTGCCCCCCCCCACAAGGAACAAAAATCGAGTAGATGACCATGCATATGTGTATAGCAAAGGTACTGCTATTGAAATGAGGGGGAAAGCATATGCCTGACCCATACTGTGCTTAGATTCAATTATCGAATGCCTTTTCTCATCAGCTCATCATGGATTTTCATCCATGATGTTTTACATTCTGTGAACGTGTCAGCACAGAAGTTATTCTATTAATCATTTTAACCTCTCCTAAAAAGAATGTGAATGGCAGCAGAACACATCAAGATGAATAGATGGCAGCATTATCGTCTTCTGTTATTTAGCATATTTACCGGTGCTGTATATGGTAACTCTCAGATGGATGGAATTACTGAGTATGGGTGTGTTTTGCTACATGGTTGCATCATTTTTGTATGATAGGATTTTCAGATGTTAAACATAGTCATTTGCAAAGCATCTGTTGTTTTTCCAATATTCTGTGGAATATGTTTGTAGAGTCCAACATACGCATGGCCAAGAATTTTGGAAGTACAACATAGTTCCCAAGATCTGCATTGAGTGATTGAAAGTATCATTAATTTGCATTATGATTTATAGACATAAAAATATACATATTGACTTAAAAGAATGCAAGCTAAGTCAAACCTTATATTTCCTTTTAAAAATTTAATTTGTATAACATATAGTAATCAATGAATTAAGTAAACAAATTTTCATTATATAGTCAAGTTTTTTTTTTTTTTTTTTTTTTTTTGTGTGTGTGTGTGTGTGTGTGTGTATATATATATTTCTTTTATTTAAGCCTCTATTTTGTATTGTAGTTTGTAGAAGTTTTAAATTAGCAAATGTTCTGGGGATTTATGACCTGAACACTTTTTGCTTTCTATGTATATGTGTGCGAGTTTTATTATTTTTTAAAGAATATATATGAAATATACTACTTACTTTATTTTGGTTTATATATCAAACTCATTCAGAGTTCAAAGTAATAAACTTTAAACAGTAGAAGAATATTATTAAAATCATATTTTATTGATACTGTATAAACAAGTAAAATTTTAATTGATATTATTTGTCTGTTTTGTATTATATGTATACTAATGTATTAAATTATATGCAACAGAATCTCATCATAACAAATTTTGCAGTTATATCCCCCCCCATTTCTCAGAAAAGACCATTTTTAAAGACAGTTATAGAATAATAGTTTTAAATTAAAATATGTGTGATATTTTTATTAAACGGGGGGACTTACTTCATCTAATTGATTGTTGTGGCCATCTATGACATGTATTTTGTACTGTATTTTTTAACCACTATTTTGTTTGCTTTTTCACAGTCATTTGATGTGGATAAACAATCTTGGAATACTGTCTATCTATATATATACATAATATTAGCATTAAGTATTGAAACCGTAAAGCAAACTTTAAAACATTATTCTTCTTTGAAGGAAAAAAAAAATTGGTAAATATTTAATGGTATTTCTTTTAGTTAAATAGGAAACTTATAAAAATACTATTTATTGTATAAAAATTGATAATTAATATATAATGCAAAATAATTGATATTTTTAGCAAGCAGTAATTATGAAAGTATCCACATTTTTCCCACTGTCATGTATATGTTGGCGAATGATTAACAGAATGTTTAATTATACACAGTCAGAAATTTAAAGATAATGAATGTTATGAATATGTATTCAAATATAGATAAATTAATTTACATTTTAATAACTAAACTCCTTTACAAAGAGTACATCTGAAATTTGTTATAATGAGATTTTGCTTGTATTTAATATTTATTTAGGAAATACTTTTTCAATTCATATTGTATTAAATAAATCTTGGTTATTATTTCTGTATGTGAGTACCTTCCTCTGTTTTCACTTCTGTCATCAGCATATTTATGCCTTTTCTCTTTGCTCTGTTAATTATAGTTGTACTTAATTTGGTAATTTACATTTTGTAACATTTATGATTTAATGTTTCTCAAATATATATATATATATAATTAACTCTGAAAAACTGAATAATTATTTCCCATTATTTTGAAAGAACATGTGATTTAGCAGTTTTAGTATGCTTTTGACTACAGTTTAGATAATTTCTGTTTCTTTTTTTCTCTCTTTTTTTAAAAATATTTTACCTTTTCCATTTAGGAGATTTCTTTTGTTTCATACTTTTTTTTTATTAACAAATTAATCCTGTTATGAAAATGAGATTAAATATTTTTTACAAGTTTTTATTTCATAATTCTAGTTTTATATTTTAAAAGAAAAATGTGCTCACTATATGTTCATTATGTGTGTAACTTCATGTTATATATAACTAGAAGTTGAGAGCTGCACATTGACAAATTTTCTTTTTTGTAGAGGAAAATCATTTATTTCTATAATAATATTTATTAAAATGATCGTACAAACATAATATTGAAATATTATTAGAAATGTCGGGCATGTTTGAATTTGCAAATAATAGCTGATTACTCATTAAAATATTAATTTTCATATCAGGAAAAAAATAGTTTTATGTTAAAAATAATTGCTGTAAAAAACTACTCCTTTAAAAAGAAATATAGCAACAGATTTTTGATATGAAGAAATGTATTAAGATTATTTCCTTATACTTCAATCATACAATATATCATCTGCTAAAATTTTAATTTTTTAGTATAGTAATCTTTCATCAATGCTAAATTGTCATGAAAAATAGTAAAGTTTTAAATACTTCAATTGTATAAATTATATTTTTATAATTAATATCAATACTCTTTTTTTAAACCACTTAATTAATTTTCTTAAATTCATAGTTTACGTGTGTATTCTAAGTAAACTTCAGCTTTGATGTAATATTTGAGCATACTTTTGTATATGTTCCTGTATGCAGATATGTGCTTGAATTATGTGGTCGAAGTTAAATTTTATGTTACTATGTACATAACGTGCAGTGTCTTGTGGTGTTTTTCAGCATTTTTGTTATCAAAATTCTTTCAGAAATTTTAGCTTTTAGTATTTTCTTTATAATACAAAATATGTTTGTTTTGTGCTTTTAAAGAAATTACAAACCTCTTCCTGATTTATTTCTAAAGTAGATTATTTTTATTAACATATTTATTAGTGTATTGAATTTTATATTAAATTTGTGTAAAAAGAATCATTATATGTGCAGTTCTTATCTGGATATGTTTGTTTTTAGTTAACACAAGAAACATTTGCGTTTCCTATAGTCATGGACCATTTTTTTAGTAATATTGATATTCAGTTTCAGTGAACGAGCCCATTCTACTTTTATTATACCTATTTATTTATACTTAGGATTATTTATTTATGCTATAAATGTTTAATGCATTTTTCATACTAATTATTAACAGCTTACCTTTTCTTACATTTGTTTTAGTAAAGAAATCCAAAATGTTCAAGTCATGCTATTGCCTTTTTACAATTGCTATCATTTATTTATTTGAACTCTAAATGTATTGAAACATGCTTAGAATTTCATTTAAAATTTCTTTACATTTCTGGAGATCTGATATAGAAGAAAATCAGCTAATATACACATTTTTAAATGCATTTAATATGTCTTTAAAATTGAATGTGATAGCAGTTTATTAGTTTATTTTTAACTTCCCCAAAAAGTTATTATATCTTTCTAATATATATTATTTCTCCACTTGAAATTTAATACAATGATGTTCTTTTAAAATTTATTTAACTATAATCCACAGTTCTCTAAGGGGCAGGGGATTTATAAACTTTTGCAAAATTTTTATTTATTTTAATTATTTATTGTTAATCAAAGCTTTCCATTTCCCCCCTACTCATATAGTTTTAATATTCATGAATGTATTTATTTTAGAGATAAAATTATCTTTGAACTCAATTCTGACTCTCATATTCAGGCATGGCCAAGCTGTCACTTTTTATAACACTTAGAAGAGAATTCAGAATTCATCATGCATTTTTTTTTTTTAAATTGAATGTTTCTAGATTTTATTTGTTAATCTAAAATTTTCAACATTGTTTAACATCCACTGTGTTTTGAGAGTTTCTAGACATGAATATTTTACCAATTTCGTGGAAAACTTTGTTTCGAAATCTTGAATATATCAGCCAATCTGTGCTACCTGAATTATTTGTTTAGATCAATTTGAACTAGATTTATTCTGCTTAATCAAAATTTGGTGTCATTTTAATATATTATTGGAAATCTCATTTTATTACATCTCCATCATTGAAGAGGTGTTGAATATTTACTCATTCTGTTTATTATATTCCATTTCAAATTCATTCACATTCCAGTCCCTTTATCATATCATAGAGAATTGTTTAATTGTGAATAAATAGTTGCTTAATATGTTTGCTGAACCAAAGGTTTATCTCAGGGGGAGGGTAGTTGATTTTCTATCAAATTATTTGAAGTGTTAGAGATTTTTATGCAGATTTGAAAGCTACATAACCAATAACCACTTTGTTATTTAAGGAAAAATTTTAGGGAACATTAAAATCTTGTACTAATTTGTTAACTTGTAAACTCGTAACTTAAAAAAATCTAGCAGAGTACGATTGTATCAAAACATCAATTTTTAACACTGAGTTGATTCTTTTTTTAACTACTAGTTATGAAATTTATCATTGACAATGTCTCCAGCTTTGGAAGAATTATCTGGAAGTTTCATAAATTGTTTTTAAAGTTTTACTTTACTTTTTTTTTTTTTTTTTTTTTTAAAGTGAATCTTGAACTTTTTTTTTTTTAATCTAGTTTGGCCATTCCTGTTTATATTTGAGAACATTTTATACTTCGCTGATTCCCCAAAACATGAATCACTTGTCAAAATGTCTTTGCATTCTTGTGTGAAAGTTAATGGGAGAAACTGTACATTACAGAATTCCAGCTTCTTGAATTGTACATATGTAAATTTTTTCCCTTGAAATCTTTCATAAATTTGTGGATAAATTCACTAGAACATATGTATTTGTAATCTAACAGCCATTTGATGAAATGTTTTTCAAAAATTAAAATTCTTAAATTTTTTATTTATTTATTTTTTCAGAAATGTCTAGCATGTTTCTTAAAATTCAGATGTTAATATGTGGGTTGTCTAAGAAACAATGTATTTTTAATGCAGAGTAGTAAATATAGTATAGCAAGTCCAGCAGAAATCTATTTCAATACATTTTATAGTACATGATACTTAACTGGTTCCTATGAGGTGACTTGGGATCAGATAATTCTGCTTGTACTTTCATAATTCTTCACCACTTTTAATGTAAAATATTTATTATTAGTTCTGTAAGCTGTTATTTTTAACCTGTAGTGAAAGTGGTTGATATAAAGTTGCAGCAAAGGCTAAATCTGAACGATAAGCCAAAATTGTATTCTTGTTTTAGCTGTAAGCAAAAATACAGAGTCTGGTGTTGAAATAAAAGCAAGATGATTAGAATACTTAATACTCGAAATGTTCATTGTGATATTTTTTATGACAAACCTACCAAGTCCACCTCAAGTGACCTTCACTACGTGATTTCAAATAAGTTATTTATTTATTTATTATTTATTTTTTTTTTTGAAAGGTTGGTTGAATTTGTTTTCATGTTATTCTGGGCAGTGAAATTTTGCATTTGCACATATTTTTTCTGTAAAGTTACTTTAGCTGTAAATTATCCAACACAAATAAGAACCGTTTCCTTTGAGAATCTTTTTTCTATCATTGTAAAATTTTTAAATGCTCATACATAGCAAGATCTAAGGTTTAATAAATTCAGTACAGTATAGAAAATGTATAATAGATGTAAGGAAATTGACTAAACAGTTATTGTGTTTTTAAAAGGGATTTGAATAAATTTTTATGTAAAATGTATTTTTAATAATAAATTCTAAAAATTTTATATTTTATATATATTATTATATATTTTTCAAAGTTTCTTGGGTGTTAAACATTCCCCCCTTGAAAATATGCATGCATATATGTAAAATTCTTTACACCTTTTTATTTTAAATGAAAAGTAACTCCCTTTTTTTAACATTGATAATATAACTATTATTATTTTTTAAAATTTATTACAATTAAAAGCCCTTTTTAACTTATGATTTTTATCAGACATAGTTTCTTTTTAAAAATACTGAAGACTTTTTCGCTTGCTCCATCTAATACAGTAATAACATAGCTCAGTGGTGCAGAAATTTTCGTATCTGCTGTTTAAGTTGTTGCTTTATTTTACAGTGAAATTTACTTTACAGTCATTTTTTTTTGAAACTTAATTATGAGTGGAAAACTGCTGCTTGAAATTTTAGTTTATTTAAAAAACAATTATAGACTTTGCTGATTGTAATAAAAAGAGAGATGAGATTTTAATTTGGCTACATCATCTTTTGTTGAATCCTTGTATTCTTAACATGTAAAGTAGGATTTATAAAGTTATGAAGCTGAGATGTAAATACAGTAGAAATTAATTAAGGCAGATCATGCAAAAGCTCCCTGCCTAAAATGAAAGGAGCTTTCTTGATGATTTATTAAAGGAAGCTATCCCATGCATGCTGCCAGACCCTTCATCATCTGGAACCCAAATTATGATGAGTTATATCTCCTGCTATATGACAGTATTTTAGACAAACATTTATAGAAGTATCATTCATTAGTTTTAGTTGTGTAGAAGTATTAGTTTTTTTTCTTTGCATCAAATAAAATTGCCATAATTGTACCTATATTTTTTTAAAAAAATTACTGTAGCTGATTAATTTTTTAAATATTTTGAAAATTCTGTGCCATAAATGTATGATGTGTAGTAGACATCCAGTTTAACAAATTTTACTACTTTGCTTTTGTGGATACACACTGAAACATAAAAACAGTGAACAGAAAATAAATATCTTGAATAATTAGTTGGAAATATACATAAAATTTTATCAGAGGAGAGATGAAATTGCATACGATTCATTTGTCTGATTTATAGTTCTGCTTCCTTGAGGAAGTGAAGAAAAGGAGAACAGAGTACTATTTAAAAAAGTTTCACTTCACTGTCATCTTGAAATTCTCTATATTCTCTGCAGTTTGCAAGCTTATGAAAGTTTAACTGAAAGTTTTACACATTTTTTAATTTGAAAATTATTTATTATAATTTTGTTTAATTTTTGTAATCTTAACCTTTTAACAGAAGCAGCTTTTAGTGCCTCCAAAAAGGTAATTATTGAAATTATCCTTTTCTTGGGGAGGAGGGGTGCTTCTTTTATTTGTGTAAACATAGGCAGCATAAAAGTATAATATATATGTTTCAAATTTCAAGTAATTTTGCAATTTGGAACATACATGTTATGGATGTATATTAGATCCCATATATATAGGAACTATGGGGGATTGCCTTACTCTTGAAATGTAATACTCATTTTGTATTGCTAAGCTTAATTTCATACATATGAAAATATGCAAAAGCTTCCTGAAATATTGACCACATGTACAGACTATTAAAAAGGGGGTACATATTTTATTTGCAAAATTATTTCTTTAAATGTAAAACTCACATGTATCACTTAGGAAAGGAAAAGAAAGATAATTTTTTGCTTAATTTCTCAAATTTAGTATGTTATTTGAATGCAACTTCAGTCAAAGTGCAGATGATAACTGCCGTGCCTTTGGCCTTCCAGGTCTCCATTTGATCCCTTATGATTTTTTTTTGGGGGGGGCTGAAATTTGCTAATTGAAAATTGCTACCAAGTTCAGGCTGCCCTTGGCATATCATATTATCAGAAGTTTAGTAACAAGCAGCAGAATCCATACTTTCTGTAACTTTTGTGCAGCTGCAATGTATATAACATGAAACTGATTTTTGCTTAAGTCAAACTGAGAGGAATCTAAACCTAAAATGCCTGAAATTGCAAACTTTAGTCTTTCCCCCCCCCCCCCCCCCCGTATCTGTTTTTTTTTTTTTTTTTTTTGCATGTGTGAAGGGAAAAAATATCAGTTTTGCAAGCAAGTAAAGTCTGTTTTTTTCTTTTACATGCACAATGCATTTTTAATGTGTGTGAAATATAGGATTACAAATTAGAATTTTAAATTCACGTTGGCTTTAAAATATATATTATTGCACTATGCATAATTAAATTTCTTAAATATAAGTGCATAAAAATCCATTAATAATTCTGAATTTATTTTCTTAATGAATAGTTTTTAAGGTGATAAATTTAAGTTTGATCAGCATATACTCAATTTCACTGCACCTGTTTAGGTATTCTGAATTTGGTTGTATTGCTTTGTAATGTTTTTGGTATGTATATATGTTTCTGCATCAGCATGATCTGTCATTTGTCATATATTGATGGCAAAGTGCTGTGAAAATAGCTTAAGTCTATTTTTAATAACATATTTTAAAATTGTAAATAACTACTCTTGAAAGAGCTGTTTCATAGACTTCAAAGTCTTATGTTGCCAAATTTTATTTGTAGAACTGTTGACTGTATGAAACTGTCTAAAGTTTTATTAATCCCCTTTTTTGCGTGCAATGTACCGTTCAACCTTCCTTTCATCTGTAAATTTACTGGAATAGAAAGCTAACTCCTTTTGTGATGAAATGTGATTTACATTGTAGCTTTTTAAAAACGAAATTCCATTGGCTATGTGTGTTCAATTTTATAATAAAGCAAACAAAAAATGAAGTATGTTTTCATGTGTTACCTTTCAGTGTTTTATCATAAATTTTCATAATCATACATGTATTAACTTATTAATATTCAGAATTTAAACAAATTTTAAAGATATCTATAAAGTATTAAAGTTAAATAAAACTTTTTTTTTTTCTTTTTCATATAAAATTAACATTGTATCTGTCCATATTCTTTCAATTCCTTTACATTAAATCCTATTTTTAAAATTTATAAACATAATAATATTTTTAATAAACACTGTCTTACAATTTGAGGAATGTTCCTTGATAATCATTGTTATTCATCAGAAGAGAATTGCCTCTAAATAAGTGTTTGAATGCCCCTCACAAGAGAGCTACTTCTTATTTTCACAACACATTGTTGAAATGAATCCTAACTTGAGAATAAAAATGTGAAGATGTGTATATTAGGTCTTACTATGTTTTATTCTAATATAGAATATTTCAGAAAAGAGCGCCTCTAAGTGCCATGAAGTCTGTTTTCTCACAATGGCCACTATAATCAGGTACATTATTATGGTCACAGTACTTCTGGGTTTATTATACATTAAACTCCCAAAATTAAGTGGGCCTTGTCTGAAGAAAAGTTAATTGTGGAACAATGGAAAAATTGTTATCTTAAACCATTAGTGTAAAATAAAACTGGCTATACAAAAAAGGAAAGTTAAAAGTTATGAACAGCAATAATAGCAGATGAAGTCATATTGTTTGGGAATTGTTTATATCCATAACATATTACTCAATTGTGTGTAATCCAGAATGTATAAATTGTACAATAATAATTTTAACTGATGTTTTTAACATGAGTTAGAACTCGATGACATTTATACTTTGTTCATTTCTTTATTATGTTTACTCTTCCATTATAGTCTTTTTGTATGGATATTTATTTAGTGTGTGTAACCAAATGAACTTATTCCCCAGATTAAATGGCTTGAAAATATTAGTAAATTGGTAACACAGTGGAACCTTGAGATACAAGCACCTCTGTATACGAGAAATTCGAGATACGAGGAAAGTATGAGCGAAAAATTAGTCTCTAAATATGAGCATTGACTTGAGTAAGTGCAGATGGAGAAATAATGCCATTAAAGAGAAGAAATCTTTTCATCTCTCCCAGATGAGCTGAATTAATTAAATATTAATCACATAATTAATTTTTAATTAACAATTAAGTAACTGATTTTTAAATAAGTTTAAAATTAATTTTAATATCAGATTCAGAGCTGTCCTACAAGCTCCTGACATATAGAGAGATTCCCACTCTTCAATTGTTGATCTCCTTAACTAGCTCTCAAATAATGACAAAGGAGTTGTGCTCTTAAGGATTCCTGCCCATTGTAGAGTTCAAAGTAACGAATCTGCTGATTTCTTGGCTAAAAAAGGATCTTCTGTCCTTTAAACATCATAACCTACTCTCCCCTACATCTCCATCAATTAAATTGTTAGGAAAGCCCTCAAGGACCCCTAGAACTTGCATATAGAAATAAATTCTTGAATACAAATTAGAGATTATTGAAGTACCCAAATGGCTTAGAAAGAAATCTGTCGCATTGGTCTGTCTTATATCCGGCTAAGACTGCCTTCGTAAGCACCTCAAACACATCAGTATCGCCCTTGATTCTCTTTGACCCTTATGCAATAACAGAAGCATGCAGGAAGACATGGACTTGCCACATCTTCACAAATGCCCTACTCTTTCTCGTTATTTGGAAGCACTACTGGATAGCAAGGAACGCCTTGAGCTTATAGTTATACTGATGTCAATTTTCTCATCTTTGTTTTGTATTTTATTTGATGTTCATTTACCTTGTAGCATGTCATTAGAAAAATAAAATTTATAATGAATATGAAACTTTCCCAAACAGAAGTATAGGAACCAGGAGACCGCATTAAAATTTACATTTTGTTGTTTGTTGAAAATTAATTTTTTTTAAAACTGGAATGAATATTTTTGTCATTTAAAACACTTCTGCAACTGGATGTGTAATGTTATGACCAATGATTGTGAAAATAAAAGCCAGCTAAAGACTTTTAAGCTAATGCATATATATATACACACACATAAGGTATTGTCAACTGTAATAAAAAATGGCTAATCCTTTTTGAGTTATGCAAATTACATACGTACACATGTCACAAAAACAATCTGTTTTCGTAAAGAGTCCTTTATTCTGTCCGTACATATAGATGTCGTGCAAAAAAATCAGCTGATATTTCTGTTGAAATATAATACCTGAATTTTTTTGGGATTACAATAATTTCTTTACTTCACACAAGGAAGTTAAAAAAATTGTGTTTTTTTATAGGTAATATTCTTTTATGAGACCTTTAAAATCCTAACATCCAAAAAAGTCCATTATAAAGATCTGAAATTGTACATTATAAAACAAACTCTGCACATTTTTTTAATCCCCAAATGATAAAGAAATATTGAGATGTCATTTTAGAATTTTTTAAACTTTACTAATGGTGTTTGTTGCTATAATCTAAACTTTGCCATCATCGATTTTTTGAACTATTTCTTTATAAGTTATCAAATTATGCACACACAGTCATTGTGGATGAAAATATAATGTCGGTACAGTGACATTTTTTCAAACTTTTATCAATATTTTAAATTAATTACCAAAACCATTTTTTTCACTTGTATCGGGTCAGTCCATAAGTTCGTGTGCATTAAGAGCATGCGTGGAATTCACTATAATGCATATACTAAAACAATACAATTTTGAACCTGTTGAAACTTGTCATCGTTTGACTAACATATTATTCAGTTCATCACCAACTTTCGTAAATATCGAACACATTTTGTTCCCACAGAAGATGAATATCGATAATCGGTACAAAGGTGCTGTGCTACATTTTTTATTTTCATGTGGTGAATCTGCCAGGTTTGTAGCGATAAAAATTAACAGTGTATGTGGTGAACACACTATTAGTGTAAGGACTGCCTAGAAATGGTTTAAAAAATTTAAAGTTGGAAAAAGTAACATTTATGATGAACCCCGTTCAGGACGTTTTGAACCGTTAGAATGAAATCAAACGATTAATTAAGAATTTTATAGTGAACTACTTTGCCATCTAAACGCAGAATTGACCAAAAAATGCCCACGTTTGGTGAACGTCAAGAAAGTGTTATTTCATTAACGCAAGACCGCATACGGCTCGAACAATGCTGCAAAAAATTAGTGAATTTAATTGCGAGCTTTTGCTACATCCTGCTTACTCCCCAGATATTGCCCCAAGTGATTTTCACTAATTTTGTGCCTTACAAAATTTTTTACTGGGAAAAAAATTCTAAACAGCATGTACACAGAGTTTCTACAGCCATAAAACATCTTTCTACATATTACAGGCATAAAAAAACTGCCTGTAAGATGGTGAGGCATTGTAGATAATGGAGGAAAATATATAATGGATTAAAATGTTAAATTGTGTTTTTTATATTTAAAAATTTACCAAAAAATGGGCACGAATTTATGGACTGACCCAATACCTTTCTTTACAGACAAACAAACTCAAAATTTTGCTATTTGTAGCATGAGATAAAGCAAAGCAAAAAAAAAAAAAAAAAAGATCTTTTAAATGAAATTTATATTTTTTATGGAATTTTCAGAAACTGCTTGCATTTTTTCGATTATTTGATGTAACAAAATTGTTGGAAAAAAAAGTAATTTTTCAACTGAACAATGATTTTTCATGATTGAGACTAAACAGATGAAAATAACATAAGAAATTAATAAAATGAGCTTTTATTTTACCCTTATAATATAATTGCTTATTCTGAAAAAATATGTTCACCATATTTTATTAAGTATTCATTATATGCAATATCACTAGCTCCGATTTTGATGCTGGTGCATTTTAGAAGCACAATAGAATGTTTAGTTTCAGATTTTAACAATACTCTAGAGCAGTAGTTCTCAACCTTTTGTCTAACGTGTACCATCTAAACAAAAACTGAAAACCTTTAGTACCACCACCACTCTTGAATTGCTCAAATTGCATAAATTTTTATAAGTGTTAGAGAAAAAACTCAATCAGGATGTTGGGGTTTTAATTTTTGAATTTAATAATTAAAAATACTTTGCATCTTTGCATACTACCGGTTGAGAAGCCCTGCTCTAGAGATATAAATTTAGTAGCAAATGCAATTTAATATTTCATTTATATTATAGCTTTAGTAAGTGCTGCAATGTGCTTATGATTGATGTATGAATAATCATACATGCTTTGGATAAGCAAAAAATACTAATTTTTACTATGAAATAATTTTATTTCATACTTAAAAACAATATAAATTTTCATACATTATAATTTACATTTATATTTTATATACTAATGCAGAAAGAAATATATCAGTCTTCTCCTAAAGGAAGGGATTTGAATTCATTTTTGAAATGCGTTATCCGTTAAGGAAATAAAGTTCATGATGTTTTGAAGGAATGTATAAAGTCTGTTATAATACATTTCAATGGATTCCTTTTAATAGATTTATTGCTAAAAAATGCATTACAATATTTGTTGAAAGAAAAACATGACTATACATAAACATATTTCCATTTTAGGGTTTCCATAACTTCAGTAAACCATCTTCACTGTATGTACTGATAAGATTCTGATGAGGATGATGACTAATACCTATAACTTCTTTCTCATGAACCTATTCAGAAAAAATTAATCATTTAAGTCTTCCATGAATGCTGCATATTTCATACAGCTTACAAGTACCCAATCAAATGTTAAAGCACTAAAAATTACCTTTTTCAAGCAGACAGTACAGTTTACATATGTAAGCTATAATAAAATATGCTTCAAGCAGACAGTACAGTTTACATATGTAAGGCTATAATAAAATATGCTGGTTGCATTAAGAAAATAATTGGCAACCTCAAAATTGACTATTCTAAATTTTATGTTCCTCCCACTGTTCTCCCAAATTCTAGATCTTTCCATGTCACATAACGCTGTTAAAAATAAATTTTAGCGCACCATACTTTGATGGTACAGTGACCTTGGCCTAATTCAGTATTCAGGTAGTGATGAACACTTTATTTTATTAGTTATTTAAATGATAACAGATTGGTTGAATAAACTCTGCAATGGGAATTTCATGCACTTGAGCTGGAATATATAAAATACCTACCTTTCAAATAATAAATTAATAATAACCCTTTAACTTCTGTTTTTATTCTAAAAATAACAGAACAATAATTTTTCCAAGTAAACTCCCTGCATTTCATTTGCACTTATCGACGAAATCTGGACATTAATGTCGTGATCTGAAATGTAATCGTATAAAAGGTAAAACTGTGTTACAGTTCCCTCTCTCTTCTGCTTCATTTCACTGCATCGCTTTGTTGTTAGCCACACAGAGTTTACTTTTCTAATTTCGTCCACTGTTTAAGAAATGTAAACTGTCTAAAATTGTGGGATGCATAGCACACCCATTGTGATGATGTGCATTATCAAGAAATAAATTATGTTTTCTAAATCAGCAGCCATGTCTGTCATCTTCCTAACTATGCAGTAAAATTTATTCAAGTTATAACACAGAAAACCAATGTCAATCCATTGCAACTCTCTCACCAAGTTATCTTATTACAATAATGATGTAGTCTTATTACATACATGCATCATTAACCATAAATATTTACTACTATTTTTACTTACAGTTAAGGTTTGTGTAAGCATTTTACATATAAATAGTATTAGCAAGACATGCTTATTACTATCTTTGAGCTGACAGCATATTTACAGTTAATATTTCTCCAAGTCTTTGATATGCAAATATCATTAATAAGCAATGCTTATCACAACTTTTGAAATCATTGCATACTTAAAATTTATGTTCTTCCAATCTTTTTATGTTAAAATGCGATAAATACTATTTTTAAAATCGCAGTATACTTACAGTTAATGTTCTTTCAAGTTTGCCAGTTGATGTAGAGAAACAATACAGTACATAATCCTCTCCAACACAATATATCCACTCGCCTCTTGGAGAAACAGTACAACAAACAAAATCACCCCCTTCTCGTTTACCACTGGAGAAACTTCTTACAATCTGAAATGAGAATGCACAGTTAGCGCACATTTTTTTTTTTTTTTTTTCCTGAAAATATACCATTTTTCTCTCAAAAGAATGTTAAATGAATTGCATCACATAATTATACAAGGTGTTTCAGAAAGAAGGTAGCAGATCTTATTTCTTTAAATAAATAACTAAATTTACAGATATTATTTAAATTACAGTGTCTCTCTCAAAATGAAACAGATAATTTTATGAAAAGGATTTCAATGCTGTTAATGAGAGGGTTCTATAAAAAATAAAATTTAATTAAAATTAATAAAATATTATGCTTTTAGTTAAAAACTCAGTTTTTTTTTTAGTTTATATGCAAAATTCATTGAAACATACAGATGGAAGTACCACTTTTTTTTATCTCCAGTTGTACATAATTATCACCCTCACCAGCACACTTTAACACTGGAATTATGGGAACGGTCATTTTGACCATATTCACATTTTAATTGGACATAACGTTTTTAATTCTTTATTTATAACTTTGATATTTTTTTAAAACTTGCAAATATTACATGATATTTTTTATTTGCTTATTTTAAATAATTATTTTCAACAATATTATGGCTATCGGTCATTTTGACTGTATCTAGAAAATTATAGCTTTCTCAATATTTTTCTGACTTTTTTTAGCTATTTCCGGTTTACTGATACATAAAGAACTGTATTTTTGGTAAGGAAGATTGCACATTTCACAAAAGTGGGGGAATAAAAACACCTGTTTAGAAATTTTGTGCGTCACGAGTCTGCTCATTTTGCTTGCATTAGAAAGCTGATTTTCAGTAAACACAAATGTACTTTACTATTTGGATAGTTTTGTTGTTCTGACTTGTTTATCCTGTCACGCATTGGTAGAAAATTTCTAATCAAGGAAGGGATTCTGAAAGCTTTTGAAAGTCTTTCTGATGATAATTCTGCTTCAGAACCTGAACCTGCTGAAGAATTTCATTCTGAAACTACATCCAGTTTATTCGACAAGGACTGGATTGTTCCTATTGAAACAAGTGAATCCGATTCCTCTGATGGAGAACCTGCTCACGAAACAGAAAAGGAAAGTAAAAATTTAGATCAAGATCTCAAAGACTGCAAACTTATCTATTTATTCTTGTTTCGGATATCTGGAATGCTTGAAATGTTATAAACCGGGCGAAAATATAATAGTGGATGAACAATTACTTCCCACGAAGACCCGATGCCAATTTATTCAGTATATGCCTAAAAGGCCGAACAAGTTCGGCATTCAATTTTGGCTTGCTACTGATATGCAGTCAAAATATGTACTTAATGGATTTTCCTACTTGGGAAAAGATGAAACAAGACCAACTGGATTAACAGTAGGTGAACATGCAGCTTTTCACTTGATGGAGCCGTTGAAATTAGTAAAAGAAATGAGGAATTCAGGAATAAGCTGCATTGGCACAATAAATTATTCAAAAAGATAAGTACCTTATTCTTTCAAAAATATGAGGGATAAAGCTCTGTCCTAGTAAGATTACTAAGCATGACAATATATCTAATCAAGATATATATCTTATCAAGGGAAAAGAAGAACATCCTGCTCCTGAGTACCATGTACCCAACACTGGAAATCGCATTTGATGAAAAAATATACCAGAAGTTGTGAATCTTTACACTTTGACCAAATATGAAGTTGATGGTCAGAAAATAATCACAGTGAAGTCCCCATCTAGCTATGGGCCAGTTCAAGTTTTTTTTTAATATTCTTGATTTTGCTGTGATAAATGCATGGATAATTTATAAGGAAACAACTGAATATAAGAATATCAGACATATTATTTTGAATACAGGTGAGAAGCTTTGAAAGATGTACATTTCTGCATGCAGAGGCAACAAAACTTTGAATACGTGTGATTGCTGTAAAAGGTATGTTTGTGAATCCTGTACAAGTTTAAAATTAAAAAGTTAGTAATCTATGCACTGCAAACCTGAGTAATGTAAGCACTAACATGAGTTATTTAATATTGAACATTTTTATGAGGCACTTCACTAAATGATAAGAAATTAAAAAATATCTAGAGCATTTCCCTCCCCCCTCTTTTAGCCCTTTGTTACATTAAATTATCCTTCAGTTAACATACTTACTCACTTTGCTTTATTTTGTCATTTGTTATATTATTTTTTGGTTGTATGTATTTACTCAATTTACTTATTAAACAAGCAAAATGTATCATTATAAGCATTAATTTTACATAATATTAGCAAAAAGCGAACCTATTCTTCTGTTCAGAACAAGCGGTCAAAATGACCACTTATCATAGTTCCAGATATATGAAAACGGCATAATGCAAGTGTTAAATAAAAATCCAACTTTTGCAAAATGTAAAAAATTTTAATTTTATCTAAATACATAAGATAAATCCAACTTAAAGTCAGCAATTCCATAACACTCTTTTAACCACCCACTTTTGTGATGATGAATATTGTACAATATTTCAGAAAAAGTCACTGTAAACCACTTGAGATTTTTTTTTTTTTTTTTTTACCAAAAGATGGGCTAAGAATAAGTTTGGAAATTTGTGTTGAAAGAAATAACCATTTAATAAGTAATAGTTTAGATTTAATACATGCATACACAGCAAAAAGTACATAAGATAGCACCTTACCTGCCCTTGCATATTCAAAATAGAAACTGTATTTGATCTGTTGCATACAACAAAATGTTCGGTATTCTTTGGCAATGCATGCACACTGTTTACAGTGATATCAATGCCACTTGTGCCTCCAAGAGACTTGAAGGTACTAATACATTCTGTGCTTTTAATATTCCACAATTTAACAGTTCCATCAGAACTAGCACTGAGAATATTATGTCCATCAGCCGTAAATATAGCTTCATTTATAAAAGAGGTGTGTCCTCTGAATTCTTTCAGTAGTTTTCCAGACTTTAAACCATGAACTCTACAGAAGAAAACAATTAAGAATAAAAATAAAATACTATATCTTACATAAAATAAGTACTTCACATACTAATTGCTAATAATTTAATATTTTATTTAAAAATATGACCGAGAAATACAAGAAAGTTTTGATTATCCAATATCTGAATGGTGGTCAGAAAGCCAGGAATACTGGATTACATTAAATTGGTTATTGAGTCGCTGAATAAAAATCCATATTTTATAATGAATTTGAGTAACAAATTACTGAATACTGAAATAACATAGACAGTTTTATTTTTTATGCCTAAAGTATTAAAATTATTTCTTTACAAAGAGAAAGTAGGTCTGTCATGATACATGACACTAATTAGTGTTATTTATATGTCTAATATTTGTACTAGATTGTAATTAGTGTTGTTTATGTGTCTAATATTTGTACTAGATTGTAATTAGTGTTGTTTATGTGTCTAATATTTGTACTAGATTGTAAAAGTTATAAAATTCTATTAGCTTTTATTCTTTTTTAAATTGAGATGCTTCTTTGCACCCAAATGGTTAAAGCCTTCCAGAACAGGTACTTTGATCTAACTTCTATTCCTAATAAATAATCCAGCTGCATACAGTTTACTCAATTTCTGCCATGTGTAAGGTAAACAGTATTAGCTTTTTTTAAATATATCTTTTACAACTATTACATCAGGTAGATTTCTTTCATATTTTGCCTTAATTGAATCATCCTGCTAATTAAGAATTTATTAAAGTTAATATGTTACATTAAGTTTTTGTGTGTATAATTCATTTTAAGTATGTGCAAGCAAATGCATACATTAACAGTTACGTAGAATTATGTTTGGGATATCAAATTCAGAAATTTTTGGGCTGTTTTCAGAAGAAATGATTTATACCATATTAATATTGGTAAAAAATTCTGTGGCTTTTATATGAGAGTATATATTTTAAAATAGCTGCATGATATGGTAGAGGTAAAAAGCTTCATGTGGATCATAAATTAATAGTACATGGGAATTTTTCATTTATTTAATAAAGAAAATATTCAAGCCACAATTAAATTTTTTTCACTGGATTATTTGCATACAAAGTTTGCAGCAAATATTTCCTGCAACAGAAGTGACAATTTTTATTTTGCCAAGACAGGAAATTTAGTTAGTGAAAGCAGTAACTCTATTTTGGGATGTTAAATAGGAAGGCAAATTTTTGAATTTAAATTGATTTTTGAAGGAAGACTTCATTTAGTCTTGCTATCATTCTACGTGGCTTTTAACTTTTTTTATGGTATTTATAATTTTATTGTTATTCAGCTTTCTGTTTGCTTAGAATGCACATGAATGTAGACTTGAAATATTTTGTATTGCAAACTGAGATGCCATTGTTATCATAATTAAAGATTTATGTTCTGATTTTGGAGGAATTTACTGATAATACTTTTGATTGTGTATTGGTTTCTGATTTATTGATATGTGTAAAATAGCCTGTTAATGCATATACGTATGTTAATGACATGTATAAGTTTTTGAAGTATTCTGTTATATATGCATATAGTGTTGTGATTAGTTTTCTGCTTACTCTTTATTTAAGAAAAAGTTATCTGTAAGAAAACGAATATTCTTTACTATATGTAGGAGTAAAATTGGAAAGGCTAATGCAATATAATTAATACAAAATTAAGTTTTTTCTCGTGTACTTAAATACAAACATAGCCAT
This sequence comes from Stegodyphus dumicola, assembly GCF_044657685.1. Taxonomy (NCBI): domain Eukaryota; kingdom Metazoa; phylum Arthropoda; class Arachnida; order Araneae; family Eresidae; genus Stegodyphus; species Stegodyphus dumicola. The sequence continues at coordinate 134,934,503 of NC_140768.1, read as the reverse complement.
TAAAGACTTTCTTAACCTTGCAATTCTAAACAAATCTTTAGATATTTTTTACTTGAAATTATAGGCATTGTGTAAGGTATATAATTGAAGCTTACTGTGTGATAGTATGAAATTAAATTTTTAATTACTGAAATGTAAATTTTTAAATATGAAATACTCGGTGCATTTTATATGCATCTTTTAATACTTCAACTATATTTAAAAACTGAAAACATCTGAAGTTTGAAATTATTACAAATTTTTCTTTTTCTTGTTTAGGAGCTGTTTTCAAAACACTGGGTGAAAAAGAATTCACTTTTACAAAAATCGAGCAGGATATTAAAGACAGCGAACTATAGAACAAATATGGCGAAGCTGAATGAAATTTATGTTGAATTTATTATTGAAAAAAAAATTATGCTCTTCAGATTTAATGTTGGTTTTTATTGTTTAACAGTAATTGCAGTTTTCGAATACCTGTAAAATAAACCTAATTCTTAAATTAATTTCATGTGTATTTCTTTTGCAAGTTTGATACTTCAAACAACTTGAAATTTGATACTTGTTAATTTATGTGGGATATGTTCATAATAATTTTATAATTTAAATAACTCATTGTCATCATATGAGCATAATCTAAAATGCACAGCATTTGACAACAAATTAATAAAATATTAGCCAACTTCTAATTGCTTTATTTTGTCCAGTTGCCTCCTTTTAAATCATTTAATATCATAAAGCTATTTGATGAAAAAAATAATTGGTATGTCCACATCAATATGTACATTTATAATAATGTAATAGAAAAAGTCACGAGATAAATATTAAAAAATTCAATATTCCTAAACAAATTAAATTTTTAAAATTTTATCTGGTATATAAGATAAAATAAAGAACATATTTAGGTAATTTTGAATTTGCATAATTTTATGAACGTATTTATGAAATTAACAGTTACATTGTAAAAGGGAACTTTTTAAAAATGCCTCGATAAAGCATTTCTTTTGTAGAGGTGAACTTTTAGTACTGATCTAATATATTTATAAGACTGTAAACTGAGAAAGACAACAATAATAGATTACAATACATTGCAAGATTGGCTGATAAATGTAAAATTTTTACATATCATAATTATGTGTGTAATTAAAACAGAAGTTACTCGATTAACTTACATGCAAATTAATATATTCTTTAACATGTTTTGGATAAACTTAATTTTAATAAATAAATATGTATATATTTGTGTATTATCTGAAAATATGAATGCAATATTTGTGACATTAAACATTCATCTTCAAGGAAAATAACAAAGTCAACTTCATAACTATTGGAAAAGGTAAGTTTTTTACAATTTCCTGATCTATATTTAAGAATTTTAAAATTTAGCACACTCATTCAAATAATCTAAATTTATGATGTTTACTGAATTTGGTAATTAACTATATTGTACTTTAGATAGAAATTAACGTAGATATTCCCCGTATTTTAAAAAATTAATTTCTATTCAAAAATTATGTAACACTTAAAGGCTGAAAATCACTTTTAATATTTCATTTCAAAGTGACTACAAAATATGCAATAAATTTTGTAATGTTTTAAATCAATTAATGCTATTGTTCATTTACATGGCATAAGAAAATGTCCTTCGGAAAAGCAAGTAATTTATTTAAAGTGTTATTTAGGAATAATGAATTTAATAAACAACTGTTTTAAATTTATGAAATGAATTTAGTAAACAAAATGAATTTAGTAAACAAAAATAACATTTCTTTTTTTTTATTAAACTTATTTTATTCTTTCTTTCATATTTCAAAATTTAGGTTCCTTCCAAATAAAATTCTCACATTTTTTATGATTTATTTTTAAAATTTGTATTTTTATAATTTTTTTAAAAACAATTCTGAGTTATAACCTTTAAACCTTTTACCATCATTTTAAAGTAGATGTATTTCTAAGCATATCTGCAAAAAATTAGAGTATTTTATTCAAAATTTCCTAAGATCTAAATGAATTTACACTTTGGAGCGTTTTGAAATTTGCTGTATTTATTATAAGCGATAACAATGAAAATGTGGTTTATGCACTTAATTAAAATTATTTGAAAGTATGAATGATGACTTTTTTCCCACTCATGAACAATGAAAAAAAGGAAAGGAAAATATGTTGCTATAAATTAAGAATTTCGTGAAGTGAATTACACTTGGCTCAAACTGAAAAACATGCACCAGGATAAATTTCTTAATTTCTCACCAAAAATTACAAAATTTAATATTTAGGCATACTTTTAGTCACAGAATCAAAATATGGAAAATAATTGGTATGTTATTTCAGAAAAAGTCTAATTTTGTGTCAAAATATCTATGGTAGAGCAATGCTATATATAAATCTAATATATATCCTAAGTCGCATTTTTGAGACATGGAAAACCCAATTTGAATTTCATCAATCATATAGAACTGTCCCTCCCCTTTTGCATAGTGTACTTTACCACACAATCCATAACTCACAGATAGTACATTATGTCTACCAATCTGTGGGTGCACATGCTACTTTATTTACCCTTTTATGGTAGTTGCAAAATGGTATGCTTTGTACTTGGTTTTGTTCAAATACTTGATTATCACTGAAAGTTTTGTTGTAGTTGTTGTTAAGAGGTCTAATAGCTTTCTTTTCTTCTTCTTCTTCTTTTTTTTTTTTTTTTATTTTTCTTATTTTTTTTTAGACTTCCAGAATAATGTCCAACGCGTGAAGAGCAGGTTCTAAAACATTTTAAACATCTTATTAACCTTCCAAGTGGCCAAGTGATGGGCCCCAGAACTACAAACTTTCCACACAGTTCATTAGCAAGTGTTAGTTTCTTTCCAAAATGACCCTCTTATTTTGTACCTTGATTCTTTTTCTTCCAGTATTTATACAGCTTAACTGTTTGGATATATTTCAAGATGCATGGGTGCGTACTTAAGTGTATCACGGGGGGGGGGGGGGGGAATTTGAATACATATATATGGCTTAGTCTCTTGTAAGGTTAAAATGTAAATTTTTTTATATCATTAATAAATGAATATCTTAAAAATATTAATTCCCAAATCATGGGACCTTAACTAAAATGAGAAAAAATATTTCAAATGAAATATTTTATTACAATTATACAAAAAACTCACAACATTTCAGATAAGAATATAATATTAGATCATATTATATACAGCACAGGATTTCTATCTACTGTAAAGGACTTTTACAATAGATATACAGAGTACTTTACAGAGCAATACAAATATCAATAACTTTGTATGTCTAAATATTTATTTTAAAATTTTATGAGAAAAAAGGAAATTAAAAGCTAAATTTTTCAAAATGTTCGCCACTTGAAGAGACTAGAGAATGAAGTCTCAATTCAGAGTTCTGAATAAGCTGCTTAAGTTGATTTATTGAAATTGATCATACTACATTTGATATTGCTGTTTTTGTCTCTTTTATTATTTTCGACTGATTTCAGCAAATGGTATCTATAACACAGCCCCATGAATTTAGGGCTATAGGGGATAAGCAAATCCTATACAAAAGACATTCATTAAGTTTCTTGTGATAACATGATTAACATAGTGATTTCTCAGCAATTCCAGGACACTGCCTGTTGAAATAGAGGAGTGCCATTCTTCAGAACTTATGTCTTTTGGATCCAGTCTTTCTAGAAGACACATGGAATGAACTTTGTTCTAAAATAATTGAGGTAACATGGCTTTGGACTATTTTTAAAGGCAACACACCACTTCCTGAGTATTTTGGTGGGTCTGTGATCAGAAATGTAAACTGTTTTGACTAAATAAACTTAGTCTTCAAATACTGTTTTAGTAACGGGAAGGGATTTCAAATAAAAATAACTATAGACTCTATAAATATAAGAATATAAATACGTTTCCTTTGGATCTCTGAGGAAAAGTTCATAAAATTTGGCCATACAAATTTCATATATTGATGAGTTATTCAAATAATAAAATAAAACCACTGAAACACTCTGCGTTCTAATTTTCACTATTTCTTATTCGAAGCACACAGAATATTAGTTGACAATCATGGACACAATTTTAAAAATTATGTAACTAAATATCTTTGGTAAAGAGACTGAAAAAAATTGAAAATGCTTACCTAATTGCCTGGTCAAATGACGCACTAAGCAGCTGACTGCTATCTCTAGAAAACTGCACACAAGTCACACCTTTGGCATGAGCTTTTTCGAAACGCCTGAGGCACTGACCAGTTTGAATTTTCCATACCTGAATTTAGTAAAAAAATGAAAAAAATTTATTTGTTGTATCATTTCGATCTAAAAGCATGCACACACACATAAAAATTGCTGACAAAAAATATTAAGAATTTTATTGACAACAGTGTCTTCATGTAACATGCCAAGAATAAAAATTTAAAAATTAAATAAATAAAATTAAAAAATAATGCATTTCTTGATATATCGCTGTGAATTTGTGTAATATGCATGGATCTGACAAACAGGTGAATGCAAATGAAACTTTCCATTTTATAGTACAGTCAAAAGTCGTTAATCCAGACTCGTCGGGACTTCGGTGATTCCGGATTATCGATTTTTCCAGATTATAGATCATCAGTTTAAATCTCATCAGATGGCATGCAGAAATTCTAAAATTAAAAATATGAAACCGTAATTTATGAAATAAAGAACAATTATGATCTAAAGGTTATCAAAATTTACAAAAAAAAAAAAAGCTTAATATTTATTTGTTTACTTTATTAAACATTTCTTTCAATGTAAGTTGTTTAAGTTGCTTCGTTTTATGTGAGAATACTTTCTCTTTAATTCTATAAACAGACATAATTTCTTATTCAGTTACAAAGTTCCGCTGTTCAAGTCCCGTAATTGCTGTGCCGAGAATAATGACTAACTTGTCAATCGAAATTTTTTCGTTTTCACTAACCTCTTTGTCACCTTCTTCATGTCTTTATCTATTTTTTGCAGCAATTCCACTTTTTGTTTGACGGACATTGAAGCATACTTTCATTTTGTAGATCCTTTGGGAGCTCCAGCATTGGATATTCTATTTCACATAATTGAAAGTTCAAGTTTACTTTTATAAAATTGCTCTTACAGTCTGCAAAAAATAATAAGCCGCATCCAATTCGAAGATTAAGGAACAACACAATCATCAACATTAACTGAAATAGATAATTAGATAATTTTAGCTTATACCGTCCGTTATACCTTAAACGTGCACGCGAAAACGTATTCTGCGCTTGCGCACTCGCAAATGCCCAGTCGTAAAGGTCTTTACAGTCGCACGCATAAACGCGCAGTCGCATGCATAAACGCCTATGCGCATGTGTCAACGCGGCGCATGCGCAGAAAGTTTTTAGCTTTGAGGTCAGGATTATGGGTATCCGAATTAACGACTTTTGACTGTAATTGAAAACTTAATAAATATTATGCCTTAACACATGTCGTGAGCAATTGCCCATATTACTTAATTATAAATCTCTCTTTACATTTCTTTTAATGGAGTACCGACTGAATGAACAAAATTCAGGTAGAGTCTCGTAACAATACAGATAATTGAAAATATGAAAAAAAAAAAAAAAAACTAAAATTATCAAATTTCAAGAATAAAAGACAGCACCACAGCAATGCATAGGAAATCTGCTCATTGCTGATAAGCAGCAGAATATCATTCTGGAAAGAAAAAAAAAAAAAAAAAAAAAAAGAAGAAAGAAAGAAAGGGGGGAAAAAAAAGAAAATTTTTAGATTTTTAAGATATACTAACAATGGGGACCAACTTGTAATTCAGAGCCCAATGACATGGCTTGCACATCAGGGTAAATTCCAAGCATAGGGCGCTGATTTACAAGGGTTGTCAGCTAAGCTTTTCTCTCAAGTGAATGGAATAAGGATATGTTTCACTTTAAATTATTAACATGATTAATTCATATGGAGCACCAGCTGCACTGATTGTCCAGAGAGCCAAAAATAATGGAGGAGAGTCTATTGCACACTAAAAATGAGAAGAGGATTGATTGGAGGATTCTTAGCAGATCTGACTGCTTACTTAACTGAACATGTAGCTTTGAGGCCAAAGGCAACTAATAAATGTTATTTCAATGAAGGGCCACCATTCAAAATTAAACAGAAATTGTGGCACTCTCAATAAAATTGTAACAGCTCACTATATTCTGAAACTCTGTATTGCAAACAGTACTCTTATTAGAAAATTTTAAGAATAAATTTTATACAAAGTATTACAATTGCATTTCAGTATATTATGTGCTATTTCATATTCAGTATATTATGTGCTGCTTACCAGTCAACTTGCATATGTAATGTAATTAAATATGCAACTTAAAGAAAATTTCAGTTAGACTTTTGTAAATTGGATGGATATACCTGAAAAAAAAGTTTCAGCACTCTGAAGGCATACCCTGTTTATTATATTTCTTTTTACATTTAATTTTTCTCTCATATGAAACATCCAAAATAGTTTTATAATCGTCAGCAGGTCTATGTGTCTTGCACACCAGATAATAATTTTTTTTTTTTTTTTTTTTATTTTTATTTTTACCATTATCTTAGCAGAAATGATCATCAACGTCAAATAATATGCATTTAATTATCTTCAGAATAAAAAACTTTTAATGACTCGTCCTGAAAAGTTTTCCTAATAAAAGCTCTGCCTACTTTTATATTTTCTGCAACTGGTACAATAGTTTAAAAGGGATATGAATAAAATGGTTTAACATAGAAGTAATATATGCTAAATGTTCAAAGATAACCCAACTATTTCATGAGCAAAATTCTTACAGTTTCTTTACCACTAACTATTAACTGCAACAAGTCTTTTTTAAACTGATTTATTTAAAATGATTAATTTAAAAGCAAAATCATACCTTTATTTTACCATCTTGACTGCCAGATGCTAACATTTCTGAATCTCGACTGAAACAAAGGCACAGTACAGCGTCATCCATCATCATAAAATTATCCTAAAAATAAAATACAATAATTTTTTTAAACAATTAATGCATACATTCATGTATTTTTTACAAATAAGCACAGTAAGTGACCAGAAAATTTCTCATAGTTTCTTGTTTACATTTGCTATATCATTCTTACCTTTGTATTTAATTATTATTTCCATTACCTCAAAATTCTTACACTATATTCACTCACATAATTCATGCATCCCCCCCAATTATAATTCTGTAGAGAAAAAAAGGAATAGGCTTATGATTCAAGTGAAAAAAAATACATTTAACAAAAGAGTTAATGTTTTTTTCTTTTAACGTCCTATTTTTCATCTCCTCCTTCCCTCTCTTTTGCTCTTTACACACATATATAAATATTTGAGTAAAATCCCGTATTCATAATATCATAAGTTATTTTATCAGTACAGCTGTTCAAACATCAACAACTTCCTTGTTTGTTACAGAATTTGGACCATAATTTGCTAAGGTATTTTCCCTCTCTCTTCAGCATGCCTTCGAGGTGTAACCATAAGTCTGCTTGATTTGAGATGCATTTGGGAAGTTCAGAGTTTGAGTACCGGCGAGGGATTGCAGATTTCTGCAGTTTCCTGGCTTAAAAAAATTCTAATGACTGTACAAGTGGCAACCAACCTAAAAGGTGGACCAACAGGATTTGCCAATTCGGCTCCCTAATCCCCAGTCACCCTTTAAAAGATGGAATATATCTGGTTCTTTCTCCCGCCTTTCTGTATACCTTCATGCTGTCATGGAGGTAGGAAGTAAGATGGAGTCGCCCTAAACAAGTTTCTCCCGTACCCTGCTCTGAAGCACCGGCGATCCCTACGTGGTGACCAAAACATTGGGTCATTTACCATTGAGTTCTATGGGATTTGACGCGTTCAGATGTAAATATTTTGTAATTAAGTCGTAAATATACAGATAAATGTATATATTTTCTTTTTCAACAACACTTCAGAGTCCTAAGTATGTGAAAACAACATATTTTTAAACAACATTTCATTCTGAACGGAATTAAATGCTATACTTTTCACAGGACAGTTTTCTCAGAATGGTTTAATTTGAATGAAATATTTTCACAAGTTTTCGTTAATTACATTAGAAAAAAAATTAAGGTAATTTGATTTTATTCGGTTAAGGTACAAAAATTAAGATCAAAGTTTATTGTATTATTAATATTAAAATTATGCATTATTTCTTTTCTATTTATAGAGCTTCTTCCTAAAATACTTTCTTAAATATGACATGATTTTTTGGCTTCTGAGGCATCTTTTAAATCGAAAAATGTAAGTCAATTTATAATTAATGCTCTATTCGGTTCATTTTAAATTAGAGAATTATTAGGAATTAGCGAAATACTTTAAATAAGTATTTCGCTAATTCCTAATAATTAAATAGGTATTAAATAGTACTTGATTTTCTCTGAACATTTCTGAAAGGGAATGTAAAGGTAATAATTCTTTTAATTATACTTATCAGATTTTTTTTTTACCCTTCATTTCAACAATACATATTCCAAAACTCTTTATTACGTTCTTAAGTGCGCATCTCCTAGCATTTGCTTTACAATACCTTTTAACAGATTGCTTTCCAATACGAACAATTCTTGCTTAAATAGTTTTATAATGTATTTGTCAACAGGATTTCAATTTATACTTACAATTCAATATTAAGGTTATTATATATTTAGATAACATTTATAATCATTATAAATTAGATACATTTAATAATTAGATTTCTTCACAGTACTTTCACAGTTGTTTATAAGTGAATAAATTCTTCATTTCAAATACATTTATAAATAATTTAATGAATATTTAAGTATTTTGTCAAAGGCAGATACATGCTTTTTGCAAGCACATGCATAAATACCCATACACATTTCCTATTTTTCATTTCCGGCGTGTGCAAATCTTTAATTTCTGTGCATTCCCTATATTTTTCGTGTAAAGTAATTTACACTATTTTAGCATACACCCGAAAGTTTTACATAAAAAATATATATGAATATAATTTGAATGAAAATTATAAGTATTATTTTTAATACCCACTCAAAGGTCAGATTTTCTTCAAAATTCCTCCATGATGGCATCTCTCTCTTTAGGCAGATAGCCCTTGCATGCATTACTCTATTTAATAAAAACTTAATCTGACCTATGTGCCTAATTACAAAGTATTTTAACATACATAATTTTATATTTATAAAACGTGTAAGCCCAAAGTGATTATTTTTCAGATATATAAAATTAAAACGATGGGTTTGAAATGAGCAGCAGTAAAGCCTCTCTCTAAAAAATTTTAAAAGGTACATGTTACAATAATATATGGATGTGAAAAAAAATTGTTTTATTTAAAATATTTTGACGTTTGGAAAATAAAATAAAAGTAGTGAATACTCTATCAAGGGTATCGAAAGACGTATACAATTTTAAATGTACCGTAAGGTATTTTTCATTCTTTAAGCATAACATTTTTCTTAAAATCTATATTTTTGTAGTGCAACAGCTTAGAATTTTATAAAACAAATTCATAATCAAAATCGCTCGTTAGTTATCGAAAAATAACCAAGATGTGATTTTTGCGTAAATGTCACTAAACTATACATATTGCCACTATCCATCACACTATGAATGTTTCTTTCATGCGAAAGTGTCCCTTTTTCGATTTCTATGGAACTGTCGTGTGTCGAAATACTATCAGAATCGTGTCAAGCGAGCTTCTGAATGTAAACAAAGAACACCCCATCTGGTGACCCAAGCTTCAAAGCAGTGCTTCACTTTTAGCGCGGGTTGGCCCCTCCTCCCTTTCCTACCTCCATGCATGCTGTAACAGGAAGCACATGATGCATATTCAGGAGATCTAGAGTTCGAATCCCGGTGAGGCTATTGTAGATTTCTTCAATTTTCCGACTCAAAATTCTAAATGACTCTACAAATGCATAAAATTTTTGACATTACTTTTAATTTCATGGTAAAAGGTCAGGATTGGAATTATGCAAGAAAAAATAGCGCTCTTATATCTGTTTGCACGATAAATTTAATATCCAACTACACTCATATCCATAAATTAAGGATAATGCAAAATCAGGCAAAGAAAGAGTTAGAAGCAAAACAAATTTGACTTATTTGTAAAGCTTATTTATTAAACAAAAGGTAAAGAGCAAAAAAAGATGCTATATGTTTGATATTATTAAAAAAAACCTATTTACAAAAAACCAATATTACATGGTTGGTATGATTGTTAATACATTGTATGTCTCCCAGACAATGCAATACAGTCCGTACAATGCCTAGGCATGCTGAGTATCAAATTATCGATCTGATCTTGGGGAATATTACACCATTCAAAAAGCAATGCTCTCCGAAGTTCCGGTAGACATGTAGGAGGAGGTTGACGGGCTGCAACTCGTCGGCCAAGCATATCCCACATGTGCTCTACTGGATTCAACTCTGGTGAGAATGCTGGCCAGTCCATATGGATGATATCCTCCAATTGAAGGCATTCGCTTATGATTTTCGCACGGTGAGGACGGGCATTGTCATCCATAAACACAAATTGTGCGCCCATGGCGCCCCGAAAAAAACGTACATGTTGTTCCAGAATGATGTCCCGATAGATTTGGCTTGTCATGGTTCCAATTTGAACATGCAGGTCAGTTCTGGAACCCAGAATAATTCCACCCCAAACGAGCACTCCTGCACCACCGTAACGGTGTCGTTCAATGATGTTTTCTTGGTGGTAACAGGTATCTGGAGCTCTCCATATGAAAGTCCGGCGAGAATCAGATTGCAAGCTAAACCTGGACTCGTCAGAAAACATCACACAAGCCCATTGTTGCGGTGTCCACAATGCATGCTCTCTACTCCAGGCTAACCGCAGGCGACAGTAAGTTGCAGTAAGTGAAATGCATCTGACAGGTCTACGAGCATATAGACCAATCTGCCCTAAGCATCTGTACACGGTCTGCTTTGAAATTGTTGTACCAGTTGCTGAAGAGAACTGACGAGACAGGTCTGAGGCTGTGCTCCTGAGTCTGCTCTGAGGCTGTTTCTTTTAGCAGTAACAGCTAAATACCAGTCCTCATTCAGCGTTGTAACTCTGGGGCGACCTGTGCTGTAACGTCTTCTCACATTACCATCATCTTGGAATCGTTGCCAAAGCCTGGAGATGACACTCTGGGCAATTCCAAGTTCATCTGATACTTCCAGTTGGATATGTCCACATTCCAGACGGCCGATAATTCTATCACGTAAAAAATCATCCAAATGCGTCCTTTGTGTCATAACTATACGATTATTGCACTGAAATGCTTATAAAGTGCCTGCGAACAATTTTACTTCTTTGCCTGTATTCCTTATATATCACTCTCTTACACTCTCGTCATTGTGACGTACCATCGGTGTCATCTGGTTACTTCCTGAAATTTGCATATGATTCTTGAAGATGTGTGTAGTGATTTTACAGGTGATATATTTATTTTTCGATTTCCGCGTGAGTCCGAATTATCCTTAATTTATGGACATGAGTGTATTTCAAAAATTACTACAGTCAAATACCGAAAATCCGCCGACCTGAAATCCGCCTTGCCTCTCAATATAAACATTCAATTTATAGGTTCCGGAAATTGCAACATCGAGTACGAAATATTGAAGAAAAAAATACTTACCGAAGAATGACGTCATAATTACCAAATAATAATGAGTCAAAACAGCAATACCAAATTATTGATATAAAAAAGTTTAAAAAAATAAGATAAAATAAATAATTCCCCCCCCTCTAATCTGCATAGAAGAAAAACGCAGACAATTCACTCAACTCTTTGTTCAAGTTCACGATTCACGCTGCTGTATTTTCTGAGCTTTGTTATTTCATTTCACGAGATTGTTTAGTGCTGACTTTTTTTAATCCGGATATTTTGTGGATAAATTAAGAATATTTTTAATTTCAGCCCTTTTTAATACAATGGCAGATAAGAAACGCACTCATTACTTTACTGCTTGCAAAGTTGAAAAACGTAAACGCATTGCATTGACGGTAACACAAAAAGGGCAAATTCTGCAAAAGATGGAAGCAGGTGCTACTCCTCGATTTATAGCAGAATGGTATGGAATTGCGACACAATTGTGTATGATATATGGGAAAATAAAGAAAAGCTGTTGAAATTTTACAGCAACAGTGATTTTAACACCGGAATCCGAAACCATGAATCTTTGCACGAGGCGAAATTAGGAAACCTTGATGCTGTGTACATATAATACAATGAATAATATAATCAATTTATATACGTAATAATAATTTAATGCATATAATAAATTATTGCAATAATGTATATAATAATTTAATTAAATGTATCTAATATGCCTTATTCATTTTGCACTTTTAGTCCGAATATTATGCTTTATTTTTTCTATCCTGAAATCCGCATAACCTCTGGTCCCAAGCTTTGCAAATTTCTGGAATTTTACTGTACTAATCTTCAACTTCTACACTGAAAATTTACAGAAAGAGTATGCATCTTGCAATGCAACTTTTATGTAAATGTACTATCTGAACAAAAAAACAATCATTATTGGAGATGCTAAAGCAACAAGAAAGAACATTACATTCATAAATTTGCAGGACTAGTTTTGAAGATTTAGATATAAAACCCTCTTTTTCAGGTGCAGGAGTGCAAAATTGTGGTCTCACAAATTTATGAATATTATGCTGATTCTTGTTGCTTTAGCACCTCCAATAATCATCATTCGAAGTCAGAAAGAAACAATCATTTTTCACATTTTATGTCACCAACTGGATTTTTAAAACCTAAAGACAATACATAAATAAAAATGTCTCACACTTTCTTGAGTTTGGAAGAAGCAACACAATAACTCTTGAACCCTCCTTTTTAACCTTATATAATCATTCTGCTAAAATACACCTAACCAATGTTGTGTCATAAAGAACTATAGTTTCACAGCATTGTTGTGACACTTTATTCATATTGCAAGATATGAAATAATATTTCTTAAAGATCATAAGAAGAATAAAGAATGTATAAAAGTAAGAAAATATACAAAACAGATAAATACAAGTTTTTAAGATTAAAAAATAACTTAAACAGCTTAACTGAAATTGCCATTTACTCACATTTAATAATTTTTATTCAATATATTTAAATTAGTAAACATTAATCTAATAAATAAATAAAAACAATAATTTTTTTATCATTGTTGATTTCTCAGACAGCTAAAGGGTACTTAAAACACTACCAAAAATTACTAATTAACACTTGCAATACTAAATAAAGCCTTTTACAATACTAAATGAAAGCTTATTTTGCACAAGCTGTATATGACAGTGGAATGCTTCTGATATTGGATAATTTCAATTATTAATTATGGTAGGGCACATTTGGCCAATTAAGAAACCATTTTGAAAATAAACAGTAAAATACCTGAGCTTGATATTTTAAATCCTTTCTAATTTTTCCAGTTGTGAAATTCCAGACTTCAATAAAACCGTCTACAGAGCCTGTTACAAGATACTGACCATCAGGAGAAAATCTAGCACTCTCTACATGAGCCTTTTGTCCAAACTTGATTTGTTTTGATAACTGAGTTGGGTATTTTTCTTCTTCCTGTTCTTTAATAGCTGCTTTGCCTCGGAACAAATCAATAGTTGTCCCTATATAAGAGTAAAAGATCACTAACACAACATTTATTAACGATTTAAACAAATAATGAAATCTAATTTTAAATGTGGTCTCTCCGGTTTCTATACTTATATTCAGAAAAGGTTTATACTAGTAATGAAAAAACAACATATATGAAGTTAACTTTTATACAAAAAAGATCGACTGAGATATTTAATTTCCAACCTGCAATTTTTGATGATGTCATTTCCAATTTGTGTTGTAGAATTGGTTAATTAAGTTAGAATAATTTGAGGAAATCTGTTTAAATGAAGTGCAGCAAAAAACATGTATAATTTAACAGGCCATACAGTGGTGTTCATATGAGATTTCTCATTATAAATCTCGTTTTCCCCTGCTACCTCATCCAGTATACACTGAAGTGACAAAAGTCATGGGATACCTCCTAATATTTTGTCGGTCCTCCTTTTGCCCAGCGAAGTGCAGCAACTCGATGTGGCATGGACTCAACAAGTCGTTGGAAGTCCCCTGCAGGAATATTGAGCAATGCTGCCTCTATAGACGTCCATAATTAAGAAAGTGTTGACAGTGCAAGGTTTTGGGCACGTACTGACCTCTCGATGATGTCCCATAAATGTTTGATGGGATTCATGTCGGGCGATCTAGGTGGCCAGATCATTCGCTGGAATTGTTCAGAATGTTCTTCTAACCAATCACGAACAATTGTGGCCCGGTGACATGGCGCATTGTCATCCATAAAAATCCCATCGTTGTTTGAGTATGTGAAGTCCATGAATGGCTGTAAGTGATCTCCAAGTAGCTGAAGGTATCCATTTCCAGTCAATGATCGGTTCAGTTGCACCAGAGGACCGAGTCTATGCCATGTAAAAACAGCCCAGTCCATTATGAAACCACCACCAGCTTGAACAATGCCTTGTTGACAATTTGGGTCCATGGCTTCGTAGGGTCTGCGCCACACTCGAACCCTACCATCAGATCTTACCAACTGAAATCGTGACTCATCTGACCAAGCCATGGTTTTCCATTCGTTTAGGGACCAACCGATATGCTCATGAGCCCATGAGAGTCGTGCTGTCAGTAAAGGCACTCGAGTCGGTCTTTCTGCTGGCATAGCCCAAGGAAGACAAATTTCGCAGCACTGTCCTATCGGACACGTCCCTCGTACGTCCCACATTGATTTCTGCGATTATTTGACGCAATGTAGCTTGTCTGTGAACATTGACAACTCTACGCAGACATCGCTGGTCTCGGTCGTTAAGTGCAGGTGGTCGGCCACTGCGCTGTCCATGGTGGGATGTTATGCCTGAAATTAGATACTCTCGGCACACTTTTGACACTGTGGATCTTGGAATGTTGAATTCCCTAACGATATCCAAAATGAAATGACCCATACGTCTAGCTCCAACTACCATTCCATGTTCAAAGTCTGTTAATTCTCGTCGTGCGGCCATAATCACGTCAATGCCTCTTCACATGAATAACTTGAACACAAATGAAAGCCCTGCCAAAGCACTTCGTATTTATACATTTTCTATGCAATACTACTGCCATCCGTATATTTGCATATAGCTATCCCATGACTTTTGTCACTTCAGTGTACAGCTTCTTTAGACCTGGACTCAAAGAGAATACAGTCAAATACCGAAAATCCGCGTTGCCTCTCAAAATATAGGCATTCAGTTTATAGGTTCTGGAAACCACAGTACGAAATATCAAAGAAAAAATACTTACCAAATAATGACGTCATAATTACCGAATAATAATGAGTCATAACAGAAATACCAAATTATTGACATCACGATAAAAGTTTTTCCTCCCTCTAATCTGCATCAAGGTAAAAAAGTGGACGATTCACTCAGCTCTTCTTTCTAGTTCACGATTCATGTTGTTGTATTTTCTGAGCTTTGTTATTTCACAAGATTTTTTAGTGCTGCCCTTTTTTTTTATCTGGATATTTTGTGAATAAATTAAGAACATTTTAAATTTCAGCCCCTTTTAACTTTTTGACTGCTATGCGGCGCAAAAGCGCTGCGTTTATTTGTCTCAAAAACCACAATGTAGTTAGTTATTTTAGAATGCACTTGTGTTACAAAGTACGTGTGAGGTCAGACTACATACGTTCACACCCATGGAGCAACAAAGACACACTGAACTCGCCACGCTTTCTAGACAAATGAACGCAGCGTTTTTACGCCGCATAGAAGTCAAACAGTTAATACAATGACAGATAAGAAATGCACTCATGATTTTATTGCTTGCAAAGTTGAAAAACGTACAGACGTTGCATTGATGGTAATGCAAAAAATGCAAATTCTGCAAAAGATGGAGGCAGGTTCCACTCCTCGGTTTATAGCAGAATCTTATGAAATTGTGACACGATTGTGTATGATATACGGAAAAATAAAGAAAAGCTGTTGAAATTTTACAGCAACAGTGATTCTAACACCGGAATCCGAAACCATGAATCTTTGCACGAGGCGAAATTAGGAAACCTTGATGCTGTGTACATATAATACAATGAATAATATAATCAATTTATATACGTAATAATAATTTAATGCATATAATAAATTATTGCAATAATGTATATAATAATTTAATTAAATGTATCTAATACACCTTATTTATTTTGCATTTTGAGCCTGAATATTATGATTTATCTTTTCTGTCCTGAAATCCGCACAACCTCTGCTCCCGAGTTTTGCAGATTTCTGGACTTCTACTGTATAAATAAAAAATGGCAATATGATCCTTTAGCTTTCAGTCTAAGGGTTAATAAATTGGTTACCTTATAGTGTAAACTGTGTGTATCCATTAAAATTTCAAAACCACTTTTGTTTCCGATGAAACATATTTATGTGTCCATATACACCATGTTTCAAAAAGAATATATGTATTACAAAGTGTTATTTTGTCCAAACTATCGATCACTGCGTCTTGGCTTTGCTACTGGCGAAATGAATACATAGTCTAGTTCAATAGCCGCTAGATGTCAGTTGTTTTCTATTTTGCGTAGTAACCGTCACATGTTTAAAATGGCTACTCAGCAGCAGAAATCATTTTGTGTTCTTGAGTTTGCGAAGTGCAATTCCGTGATTAGAAGGCAAAGACGTTTCAAGTTGAGGTACCAAAGTAATCCTCCAAATGGGTGGAACATTCGCAGATGGTATCGACAGTTTGTAAATACAGGATGTATATGTAAAGGAAAGAGTCCTAGCCGCCCTCGTGTTCCCAATGAAAATGCTGCACGAATTCAAACTGCTTTCCAACGTAGTCCTTCAAAATCAACTCAACGTGCCATACAGGAGTTACAACTGCCTACAAAACAATTTGGCATGTTTTTAGATGTCGGTTAGTTATGAAGCTATACGAGTTACATCTGTTACAGGCTCTGCGTCCTGATTACAAACGCAAACGTGTGGCATTTTGTAATGAGATTATTGATGCTATCGACAATGATAAGAAAATGCATCCTGTTCAGTGATGAAGCAACCTTTCATGTTAGTAGTCATGTAAACAAACACAATGTTCGAATTTGGGACCTACAGAACCCACATGTACGAGATTTGCCTAAAATCAATGTGTTTTGTTAGATAGCACAATCATCTGTTTACGGCCCATTCTTCTTTGATGGAAAGATGGTTAACGGTCAGCAGTATCTCGCTACGTTACAAAACTAGTTGTCTCCGAGCTGCACGAAGACAACTTCATTTTTCAACAAGATGGGGCAGCCCCCTCACAGGTGTCGTCAAGTGCGTAATTATTTGAATGACACTCTACCGAAGCATTGGATTGGTCATTAAGGAGCTGGCGACTTAGCGTGTCTCAGCTGGCATCCACGGTCACTGGATTTGACACCCTGTGACTTCTTCCTATGGGGTTTCATTAAAGACAACACTTATATACCACCATTGCCACAGAACCTGGAAGAGGGGAAGAACCAGATCTGTACCGCCATAACATTAGTGGCGACGGACGTGCTTGCCCGAGTATGGGAGGAATTTGAGTATCGATGTGATATTTTTCGTGTTGCTGATAGAGGACATATTGAACATCTGTAATCTGAACTGGAGAGGTTCATACATATGTGTGTAAAGTTTCATATTCATATGTCATACAGTTTAATAAATATACACATATTCTTTTTGAAATACGCTGTATAATTAACTCACATTCCTGACGTTCAAGAGAAAGTTTTAAAAGCCAATGCAGTGTCAAGAAAGAAAACTACGATGAAATCACCAATGTAAACAATGTAATCTGACCTTATCTATTCATTCCCTGGTAGGGCAAAAATATGTGACAGAAATTGGAAGATGCAAGTAAAATGAATGGGAAGATATTAATTTTCAAATACATTATAAACAATCCCTACATATTTTATCACAAAAATTATTAGATTATTACATAAATCTAATCACACAATACCCAATAAACACAGCATGTTTCATTTAACATTTGCTCTTTTTTCATCCTACACTTGCAATTCTGGGTAGACAGATAAAATATGGCATCTTCCTGAGCATCAAAAAGAGAACGGTTTGAACTTGAAAGAGAATAATCTTGTTTGTCTACTGAGCTTGGTTTCATCTATTTCCCGACATATTTTGAATCTAAGTAGCACGGTGTTTGTTAACATGACTTTGTTTTTCTGTACATGAAATGGAGTCTCCCTTATTTTAACCTCCACAAAGACAGCTTATAATTTTGAAAAGCCTGCAGCTCTTCCTCATTAAAAAGACATGTATTTGTTAACATAGTGAAAACAATAACACAATAGAATTTTTTTTAATCATAGATATTAGCATTGTTGATAAAATAACCAAGACTATTGATATTTAACAAAATTATGAATCTTCAATACATGCAGTATAACTGAAATGATTAATAATAGCAATTTCTCTAATTATTTAATTGAAAACAGAAAATAATTATGAAAAATTTCAGCACTTGTTGTTTACAGTGGTCTTGGATAGAAATAAAAACTGGTGCCTTGCTAAAAAAAAAAAAAAAAGATGGTTACCAATCTCACATGGGTATATAGTTTATGTTTCTTTAGCTAATGAGAATTTTCTTGATTTTTAATTATGAAATATTTACTGTTTTCAATCCCCCCATATATATATATATATATATTAACCCTTTAAAAGAAGTTCTCATATTGCCTGTAGCATACAACTGTAACCAACTTCTGGCAACCAGAAAGTTCCTATTCAGGTATATTTCTAAATCTTGTGGTTTATGTTTCTAAATAAACTTCAAAAATTTCTTTATGTTTCTAAATAAAATGCATGTTCTAAATGTTTCTAAATTTCAGGTATGTTTCTAAATTCACCACTAATGCTGCGCTTTATTTGTAGTACATCTCCACATCAAATGCTATCAATTACTGCTAATGGCATGTTAATGCAGTTTATCACATTGGATATTATTAAAACATACAGAACAATACCATACAAAATATGAAACTTCACTTTTAAAACATTTTCTATTGTGCAATGATTAAAATATATACATAGTACCTTTAATTTTGAAGAATTATACAGTACTTTTACAGAAACTTTTAATTATTTACAAAGTATCATATAACATCAAAAAGAAATCAAACTAATCACTCTAGTGTTATGTAATATGTGATCTACTGCTTTAAGTTAATTAGTTAGTTTTTAGATTTTCAGAACTAAAATTTTATATTGTTTTAATCATTTTTTCCCCACCATTTTATCACACATTTGAATTTAAAAGTACCATTTTAGTGACACTATTTAAGAAACAGATAAATAACTAAAAGTGATACATGATTATGCAATCAAGTATACTGTCATATTTCTGGCCTATCAGCTGGAGAAGATAGATAAATTTGAATTTCATTTTGATTTGGGCAGTTACCGCTGATGCTGTACTTCATTTGGAGTGCATCTCCAAATGGAATTCTATTAGTTACTGCTTATGGCATGTTAATGCAGTTGATCCCATTGGATATTCTCTTCTAACACCACAGTTACCCAATAAAACTGAAACATGTTCTGAAATTACTAAATGTCCATAAATTTTTAAAATACAGTCAAAAATCTTTAATCCGGACATCCATAATCTGGAATGATCTATAATCCAGGCCTCAAAGCTACAAACTTTCTGCACATGCACGTAATACCTTTATGCATGCGCATATGTGTTTACGCATGTGTGTTTAATGTATAACGGACGGTATAAGCTAAGCTAAAATTATCTAATTATATATTTCAGTTAATGTTGCAGATTGCGTTGTTCCTTAATCTTCGAATTGGATCCGGCTTATTATTTTTTGCAGACTGTTAGAGCAATTTTATAAAAGTAAGCTTGAACTTTCCATTATGTCAAAAAAAATTTCCGATTCTGGAGCTGCCAAAGGATCTACAAAGCGAAAGCATGTTTCGATGTCCATCGAACAAAAAGTGGAATTGCTGCAAAAAATGGATAAAGGCATATCCTTTGTTTCTCTAACCATTCCGAAATATATTTATCAATTTCACGCTGTTCTGCGTTGGGGGCATCTCGGCACGCAATGAACTGGAAGTTGATCTGTCAGCACTATCCTTATCTTCAGGGAAGATGTTTTTATTTTATTCGGCTTATAATTTCTTACTAAATGTAGTATTTCATCTCGATGTACTCCATCTTTGATATGATTTAAATCAAATTTCTCATCATTATAAATATCACGAATACACATCAAATTGTTTTCTGGTTGCAATTTTCTAATTTCAACTATGCGTAATGTATGCTTTACGCATGAGCGCATTGAAAGAAATGTTTAATAAAGTAAACAAATAAATATTAAGCTTTTTTTTTTTTTTTTTTTTTTTTTTGTAAATTTTGATACCCCTTAGATTATAATTGCTCTTTATTTCATAAATTACGGTTTCATATTTTTAATTTTATGATTTCTGCATGCCATCTTACCAGATTTAAACTGATGATCTATAATCTGGAAAAACCGAAAATCCAGAATTGTCCTGATGAGTCTGGATTAAAGACTTTTGACTGTAGTACACTTATACCAATAAATAATTTTAAGCTTAGTGTTTTGGGGCTGAGAAAAAATTCCAAGCAAGAACTTTTTATACAGTAATTTCTTTCCAGAACCTGTTCTTTTGCTACAAAATGATTTCATATAACATGCATGGCTTAAGGATCTTTGAGTCCTTTAAGTGGAAGTTGCCTGCAACAAACAGTCATTTCATTTTTGAAATAGACAGGTACGCCTCCTACAATGCAGTAGATATGTTCCTTGAAAATACCATGTTGTGGGAAATCATGTTATAGGAAACATCAACTTAATATAAAACTGTGATTCAGTCATAAAAAAAAGAAAAACAGCCTTTTATGGTGTAACATTCTCTTCATTTTTTAAAAAAAAATCTGTCATTACAGACTGTTTGTTCTTGTTTTGCAAATCTTTATAAATGTCTTAATAGGCATATAAGCAATTTTGAAGATTTCATTTAAATATTTCTGCTCTCTCTGGCAGAGAATTGTTCTCTAAAAAGTAGGATTCCATCTATTTTGTCATCTCCAAACATTTTTCTATATCTTTCAGAGTGAAGTTTTGGTTTCTTCATTGAAAAGATTTTCAAAATTATCTTCAATCAGTAATGTTTTGGATATACTGTCACCAAATCTGCTTCGTTTATTTCATTTTCCGTAACTAATTCTAGAATATCATCAACAGTTATTTGAGTAAATCCATCACCTTCTATTTCATGTGCAAAGCTTACTATATTATATTCATGGTGAACTGGTTCAACAACATTTTCCTGCCCGACCATTTCTGGTACCTTTCAGTAAGCATTTAGAGTCAATTGGCACATTTCTTTTAGCAACGAGCTGATTATTTTTCCACAATTTAAAATTTAAAATTGTTTCCAAATTTCACTGACTGTAACATCTGAAGGATCTATTTTCTCCAAAATTAATTCAAATGACTTGCAAATATAATGTGATATAAAAGTTGTTATGATTCCTTGATCCAAGGGTTGTAATAGCGGAGTGGTGTTGCATAGTAAAAATGCAATCTCACCATTGGGATGATTTAAATCAACTGGATGTGAGGGCACATTATCTAAGAAGGACTTTGAAAGCTAAGTTCTTTTTTAAATAATTTTCTACATCTGGTATAAAACAAATATGAAACTAACCCTTAAAAAAACAGCCAGTCACCCATGCCTTTTTGTTTATACAAGGGGGGAACCCTTGTATATGTATGTTGTGCAACAAATGGTGTTTTTTGAATCTTTCAAACCAGCCATGAATTTAACATTGGTTTCATCAGCAACGGCTGTCTCATTTGTTCTAAATAATCAAACATTTTTACGGCTTTGTGTTTAAAAGCACTATTATTTAAAGGCAAGTGTTTCTTACTCATATATTCTACCCATAATATTAGGGCTTGTTCTATTTTTTCCATCATAGGCGCTTTCGGACAAGCAACACTTTTTGCAAGAATAAATTATCTGGGTGTGACCCAAATTCCTAATCTTTTCTCACAATTATTTAATCGACTGAATAGTTGACTCATTTAAAATAAAATGCCTGCCAATATTAGCTATCTGCTCTTGATTTTTAATACAATCAAAAATTTCTATCTTTGTTTGAAGAGATATAAATTTCCTTTTTAACAAAAGTTCTTTCTTTTCATTCAGCATTGTTATGGCTAAAAATTTTCGATGAGTTTCATGGACAGTAAATTCGCAAAAAATAACTTATCTTCACTACATTGTTAAAAATATAAAGCACTTGTTCATAGCTGTCCACGCACTAAAGTAAGCAAAACAATTAAAAACATTTTCTTCTACTTTTCTGCATCAAAGTGGGGAATCCCCAATAACAATAAGCAAAAACTTGACAGAATTAGAAATGCTTTTCTTTGACTGTGCTCCGTGTCACTGAGCTATTATGATATTGATGTGCACTAGCGGTAAACCTAAGCTGAGCTTTGGATACAGTAGAAAGTGTATGTATTCACCGTAGAAAATAGTTCTACTACTATTCTGAGAAGTAGTATTGTAAAATTAACAAAATAAAATGCATACAATGATGAGTAAAGGGAATGGAAAGAAAATAATAAATGAAATGACAGATAAAGATGTATCTAACTCTTTATTTTAAAATGTATTGATATCAAGCCAATCATTCTATGAGCAACAGAAAGCTATCTCCCCTTTTTTTTTTTTTTTTTTTTTTTTTTTTTGGTGAAACTCCAGCAACCTGACCTTGCCCCACTCTCAACGAGAAAAGCAATTAAGCACTCATCATTCATTGACTGGGAGCAGAAGAAAGAAACTGTTATGCTGAAGGATTTAAAAACAATAAATGAACTTCTTTAATTTAAATTTTTATTTTTACTTTTTTAACAGTGAATCCAATTGACATACATTAAACATTCTACAATTTATATTGATATATTAATTGTATATATAGGTTCAATTACAGCTTCATTACATAAAAAAAAAAAAAAAAAAAAAAAAAACTGTTAACTAATTATGCTAGGTATGGCAAGATGTTGCCAAATGTGCAGCAAATTGGAGGAACTGAACAACTGTGGGCAACTTGGTGCATATCGATACTTGATGGACAGGCTGAAAAGATCATTCGAGCTTTGCGGAGTTTTCAGGTTAGATTATCATGAGGTATGTGTGTGACAATAAACATGACACATTTATGGAAGCTCAGCCCATTTTAATAAAAGTCTTGGTTGGATCGTTCACTTACACATAATTACTTTATTCATGCTCACAATGTCTACACGAGATTACAATACTGGAAAAAGGAAGCAAACCACATACAAAAGAACAATGAGAATGAATGTGCATCCACAGTGGTTCCTAGAATTCCTGTCTAGAGGTATATTTTTTCTTTTTCCACTGGTGTTCTGTGTCAGTTAAAGGTTTATTCAACTGGAGATTACGGGGAGCCACCACAAATCTCCTAAACCACATTGTAAGAAAATTTCTGCATTTTCCCAATCACATTGGAGTGAAAACGTGATTGGAAAAATGCAGATACAGGTAGAAGGCCTACCTGTATTTGCAGCTCGAAACAGAAATTGCACATTATGCAAAGACATCCACTTTTCTCAATTAGTAATTTAACTTCTTAAATTAATTTATGTGTGCAATAATTTAGTCCATTTCAAATTATCTATCATGCACTAATTGTTACAGAAGCAAATAAATAATAACTAATTCGATCTGTGAAAATTATATCAATGTTAATTTTAGACCAGATGACAACCATCAAGGCAGCACAAAAGAAAAAAAGCAAAGGTTATTTAGAAAATAATGCACTACATTTTTTTTTTCCCTTACATGTTTTATTTCAATCAGAAATTGCTTGCAATTTATCTAGTCTCCTTGTTTCTCAATAGCAGGTATCCTGCATGTCCCAGTACCCAATCTATGATAACTCACTTCAACTATTATCACCACGACAAGTTTTAAGTCAAATGTCCTAGATATCTTTAAAAATTGAAATGTGAATCATATACAGTACAAAGTCCGAAATATGAACAACCATTATCTGAAATGATCTAAAATCCGGACTTCAAAACCACCAACACTGTTTTCTCGTAGGCTTTACGCACGCGCATTTGATTCTCCCTCTACGCATAATAAAACATCTGGAGAGTGCCGATTCCTAATTTCACTTTGCCACTAAATAAAATACCTTGTTTTTGAAGAAACCATCATTTTAGCATAAATTTGTACGATCAGTAATTTGGCTCTGTTGCTGCATATCTGCTTTGGTACACATCTCAAACTGAAACATTCCACTTAGATATAGCGTTGATGTGATGCCAACCTGGTGAACCATTATTTATTATATTTTCCTTCATCACCGCATGTTTATCAAAACATGATAACTTGAGTAATGACTCATGTATCGATGCCTAAACAATTTTTTTATATTAGTCATTGAATAATAAAGGAGTATGGTAACCTTTTATGTTGACATGCTTGCCAATGATTACAAATTTAAGTGAAATATGCTAAAAAATGTTGATGAGAAAAAATGTAGCAAAAATTTCTTTCCATACGCGAAAAAAAAAATTGTCGACGATACTCATAGACCTAAAGATTACATTTAGGTAATTAGATGCTATTTGAATTAAGAATAATTAAATAATAATATTTGAATTAAGAATCGCAAAACAAAGGTAAAGTTTTCCACTTAACAGATTTTGTAAAGAAATGTGAAGAATCGGTAATAAATGAAAATGATACAAAAGACGTTTTTGATTGTGATGACAATGCTTTTCAATCATCAATCAATTAATGAATGGCAAAATCTGTAGTATGGTTCTAGATTCAGAAAATGCCACTACCGATAGTGAAGAAAGTAACAGAGAAGTTACTGAAAACGAAAAAATTTTGATTGACTTGTTAGTTGGAATTCTCAAAACAGCAGTTACAGGACTTCAACAGTGTCTAAACAAGAGATTATGCCTGCCTACAGAATTAAGGAGAAAGTATTAGCCAAAAAACTAAACAACTTACATTGAAAGAAATGTTTAATAAGGTAAACAAATAAATATTAAGTTTTTTTTTTTTTTTTTTTTTGTAAATTTTGATACTTTTTAGATCATAAATATTTCATTATTTCATAAATCATGATTTCATATTTTTAATTTTATAATTTCTACATGCAATCTTACTAGATTTAAACTGATGTTCTAATATCCGGAAAAATCCCAAATCCAGAATAGCCGAAGTCCAGACGAGTCCAGATTTTGGATTTTGTACGGTACTACTTCTGTTCCTTTCAGCTATATATTTATCACACCATTTTTGTATTTAGGGTTAATTTAGGACACATACATTCAATGTGATTTAAATACCTTTTCCCTTCTTTTTTTTCCTCAATTTTTTAAAAGACAGAGAAAACTTACACATGTTTCTGATAAAAATTATTAACAATTTTTAATTGCTTCACATCATTTCCCTTTATTAAATGTTTACAGAAGCAGTCTACTTTCTAAAACAGAACATGCTTGCATATAAAATTTTCTACGACAGAATTCTACTTCAAATCAGAATCAAGTTGATAAATCTGTTGTAACAACTGAAATAAAATAACTACTATCAGAATTACTTTTTATTATCTCTGAAGTAATTTCTGAAGAATCTTTCTTAGCTGATTGTTACTAAAGCATAATCTTATGTTTACCCTCTCTCTTACATATTCCAGTTTTATAAAAATAAAACTAAAATAGTTTTAAAAAAAAAAAGGGAGGGGGAAATCTGAAAGTCTTTAGATATTATATTACGCCCAAAAGGGCGTTTTAAAAATATTTTGTGCAATTCCTTTATTTATTAAATATCATGATCTTCACACTTAAACCACATAAAATTCAATTCAACAGTAACATCACAAAATATTTAAGAACAGCAAAACCGCATATCTTTAGAATTTCTGGTAGACAGTCTAATGTTGGAAATAAAAATGCTTTCTTCCATATGCCATTGCTCACTTTGAAATTGTTGAGTTTGTTAATCAAAAATTCATTAAAGTTTTACAAAATTTCAAATAGATATTTTTAGACTTACAAAATTTCAAAATTTGAATGTCCAAGTGTCCATGTTCGGTTGGAGGAGTATGTTATTCAAAATTTGACGGCTCTAGATACTATTGTTTTTTTATAATGCAAGAAACATTCATGCATATTCTTCATTTTTAGTTTCTTTAACCCTAGAATGCTACCCTTTGAAAAACTTACGGGAATGGCAACCATTCGTCTTCGAGATGAAGTATGCGTAAGCGTGCTTAAAACTTATTTTAAAAGCTAATTAGAATAAAAGTATACTACCTGCAGGTGATTTCATGACTCTCGAACTTTAAGTAGGCAAGAAAATATAATTTATTTACTTTCAAAGTGTCTTTATACACATTAGCGTGATGTTCTCCTCACACTGGAACATGTTTGACAAAAATTGTGCGTCATTCTGTGCAAATTGTGCAGGCAAAATGCACAAATTTTTCTTTTTTTTTTTACCGTCTGGTTGTTTAGGAGGATGAATGTTCAAATCTAATTTCAACAGTTCTGTTATAATTGTTCTTGTTGATTGAGGCAAAGTTGGTACATTGATACGTTTCTTCATCCATGGAGTCATCCATCTTCATCCATCTTCACGTAACTTTATCGCGAACTTTTTTCTCGATAATGCCTTTTCGGATTTTTCAGCCATATTATGCACATATATAACATGTGCATTCACTAAACTGATATTAAGCAGGCCATAAAACACACACAAAGGACATTGGTGTGTTTTTCTACTACATGACATATTGTTGCACATCTGATCCAATGTGCCTAGAGCCCCTTTTGTGGAATTATAAAATTCTATTATTTCCGGTTTATTACTTTCTTGATTTACATTTGATTTTTCATGGAATGTAGAGAAGAATAACACACTTATTTGGTTTTGTTTTATAGAACAGAAGGGTTTTCACTTTGTCAAAATAATAAATTGAAGTTCCAACATTTCGAGAACGCAACTGTAAGAGTTTTTTA
The DNA here is from genome assembly GCF_044657685.1 of Stegodyphus dumicola. Lineage (NCBI taxonomy): Eukaryota > Metazoa > Arthropoda > Arachnida > Araneae > Eresidae > Stegodyphus > Stegodyphus dumicola. The sequence goes on along the minus strand of NC_140768.1, from coordinate 134,907,318 downwards.
GCTTCATAGTTCAACTTCATATTTTCATATTCAAGGGTGTGTTTTTCAATCATTGCTTCTTCTTCCTCTTCATTGTTAAGTGGTAATTCCTCATTTTCATCTTTGTCTCTATCTGTCAATTCATGATTTTCAACTTTGTTAAAATCTTTTTCTGATTCATCTTCCGAAATAGAATTTTCTTAATCACTTAGTTCTTTTAACAGATTCTGGATAGCCTCAGGTCTACCCCAAAAATTTTTTCTGCGAAAAAGCTTTGACACCTTCAAGGCAACGCATCTTCAAGTGCACACATTACAGCTAACCATTCGTCTGTTAGACGAATATTGTTCTAAAAATGCCACTTGCGGAAATATTTCGCCAAGAAGGAACGTTCTTATCTGTAGTAGCCATGGTCATGTAAAAGTACTGAATAGACCATCCTATTTCCTGTTTCGGGGGAGGGGCAGGTCAAAGTTATTTGTAATGGGCTTCGTCTATGAGATGAATGGGCAGTATTCTAGGGTTAAATATAATGGTGATGATATTTGTTGGCAACAGTTTGAAAAGTGATTCACCACTGAAATTGGGACGATGCAAAATGCCGTTTTGAGACTAATAGCCCTTTGGGTCCAACGCCCCTTTAGGCTAAAAGAAACCTTACACATAAAATCTGTGCTTGAATATGCACGCGATTACGGTTAATGGAACACTTTGAAATCATTGAGTTTATTAATCAGAAATTTGTTAAAGTTTTACAAAATATGAAATAGATAATAAAATTAATTTCAAATTCTAAATTTGGGTTTCCAGATGTCCATATTCAGGTGGAAGACTACCTTATTCAAAATTTAATGTCTCTAGGCACCATTGTTTTTTTACAGTGCGAGAAACATACATAGATTCATGCAGATTCTTCATTATTTAATTTCTTTAAATATCATGCAGGGCTCTAATATCTGATGGCAACAATTTGAAAAGTGATTCAGACTTTTATAGTGAAGCAACACAAAATACTAAAGCAAAATTAATAGTCCTTCTCGGCAAATTGTTTTTTAGGCCTAAAAAATGCCCATTCTTCAAACAAGTTTTGAAAAAAATTTTTTAAGTGATCTCATAATTTTTGACAATATCTTTCATAACCACTTTATTCTATTTCTGCGATCTCATTGACTGCATAAGAGATTTAACAGAAATTACAGCCCATCACTAATGAAAAGGAAAGCGGCTTATTAAAGAAAATTCTTTTTTAAAAATTAAATTGCAAGCACATAAATAAAAAAATTTTTTTAAAAAAATCAATATTGAGATAATTTTTTATACATACCAACAAAAGGACACAATATTAATTAATTACATGTATAACAATGTACTGTTATTGTTGTAACTGATATTGAATGAATGGGAATAATATATACTATGCTTTCGAATAATACTGTATCTTGTGTATGGGTTTGTAATAGACTGAATGCACAAGTCTGAAAATAGGTTACTAGCTTTGAAATCAATGAGTTTGTCAATCAAATTTCGTTAAAGTTTTCACAAAATTTGAAATAGATAATAAAACAAATTTGAAATTCAAAAGTTGGGTTTCCAAGTGCCCATATTTGGGTGGAGGACTATGTTATCCAAAATTTGATGGCTCTAGGTACCACTGTTTTTTCACAATGAGAGAAACATTTATGCACTCATGCAGATTCTTCATTATTTAGCTTCTTTAAATATAATACATGGCGATAATATTTGGTGGCAACAGTTTGAAAAGTGGACCAAAGAAAGTGAAATAACACAAGATGCCATTTTGAAACTAATAGCCCCTTAGGTCTAATGCCCCTTTGGGCTAAAACTAAAATAATAAAAATAATATTAAACCACTGAATTAAAACTATTTTTCACAAACCAAAATCTATTTTGAACTAGATATACAAAGAAATTTACTTTTACATTATTCATAGGATACATATTTACATATAGCCATACCTGGAGGTAATAAACCTTGATGTTGCTGCCATTTTAATGCCTGACCAAGGAGTGCAAGCAAACGAGAAGGTGGTACAACACTCACTTCCCCAGATAAAGATTGAGCTATAGCAGCTCGTCTTCTTTCTTTACTGCTTCCCTCAGGATATGCCTAAAAATAAATATCTGAATTTAACCACTGCAAAAAACACAGCCAATAACATCTATACAAAATACATTCAGCATTCTATAAACACATGCTTGTTCATATTTTGAGAAGGCATTTTACTTCAATGTTAAACAAACCACCATTAAAGTTTACATTATGATTACGTATAAATTGTTTCAAATTTCAGTAAGATAATTTTGATTCTATTAATGAACAATTGTTGGGTATACAAGATCAATATTGAACAGAAATTGATAAATTGAAGTAAAAATTATTAAAAAGAAAATAAGTACCTGAGAAGTGCATGTTCCTGTATACTAAACTGTAACTTCTGTAGCACTAAATTAACTTAAAACTAACTGATTTAACTAACTAGTATGATGATTTAGCTGCTTTCTGATCTAACTGGGAATAATACTCATTGGAATTAATCTTTTTTTTTTTTTTTTTTTGAACAAGTTTATAATAGAGCTCTTTCTTTGAATTTCATTATGTATAACAACACATTCTTTGGATAAAGAGTGGCCTGTAGTGCGATTGGCAGCATTTCATTTTGCTTGATCTACAATCTTTTCCACTGCACACATACTTCTTCACTATTCAGATATCAATGCCTATCACATTTTTTTTTTTTTTTTAAATGGAAATATTCTTTTCAAGAAAAGAGTCTATCAAGATTGATTTTTTTTATGAAGGAACGTTTTATTCACTTTAATTTTATTTATTCTATATGGCTACATAATATTTTCTAATCAGAAAGAAACTTCAGACACGATTTTTGATGAATTCAATCAAACATAGTACTTTTTCATACACTGTAAAATTTTCTTTGCGAGGGAAGCTTTACTTTCCTTGAAATATGTGCCATTATGGCACCTGCCACAACACAGTCTAACGAAATTTATTACCTTCGAATTATCCGCACCCCTGACGAAAAGCTGCAAAAATATGGCCATAAGGCAAAGTAGTAGGTTGACAAAACGTATTGTTAGGTGCATACAGTATGTTAACAATGGATTGAATGCATCTAGAACTAATGACAGCTTGATAAAATTTATTTTTCCAAAAACACTTGACAGTTCTTGAAAATTTTACGCATACTTGTACAGCTCTTTTCACTATGACAGAGCAACTTCACACTGCTAAGAATGTTAAACAGAAAGCAATCGAAAGCATATTTAAAAGAAAAGCTTGAGAAGTGATCTCTCAATATACTGAACTCAGCTGAAAACTGATGCTCTTTCCAGTCTTATATAGTTTTCCCTCATCCACTGAGAAATTTTCAGTACTTTCAATTTCTCAAAATTACTGCAAGCCATACATAGTCACAGTAACATAGGGTGGAATACAGTTACAGTGAGACCAGACCAGTTAGTGTTACACAGGGACTGGACTGAAATGTTGCCAAGCTCAGTGACTTTTGGTAACAAAAATTTGCTGAAATCATTGTAGCTTCCTACTATTTTTTGCCAAGGAGATTACTTCAATGTTAAATGGCTCTGTACCGATGTTAAATGTACCAGTCCATCGATTTTTCTAGTGATGCTTCACATTACGAGGCTTTTCATATTACACTTTACAAGATATACTACAATCTACATATAATTATTTGCATGTATACAAAATTCATAAAAGTATTTATGTGGCAACTCAAGTAAGTACATAGTGCATATCTGTTTTAGCTAGTGTGCAATAATACTGAAGTTTTATGAATGCCAGATTGTGCATTTCTCCGATTTTTTTTAAGCAAAAATAGATTGTTTTGTACATAGAAAAATCAACAGCACAAAAAAGGATTTCTTAAGAAATATGTTTTATTCTTGATATTTTTTTTTTTTTTTTTTGAATTTTATTGTTTGATTGATTTTGTAATGGAATACAAATGCTTACTTGCCTACCTATGACACTTAAAAATCAGGAGACTTTTCACAATGTTAAAAAGACTTTTTAAATGATAAAAATATAGTTTTTAATAATGAATTAACTTTAAATAGTTACTAATTCTTAAATGCAAGCAACAAAATAATACCTTATACATAAAAAACCTTTATATTATTTGCATCGTTTAAGGGAAAAAAAAAAAAAAAAAAAGACACTTTAATCAGTTTTCGTACAAATGTTACGAGCAGTGGCAGATTTTGCTTTCGTTAAGAAAGAAACTTCATAATTTTGTTCATAGCATTTGCCACGTAGGCCTGCTTTCGCTAATAAAAGTTTTTCTAATGTGTCATCACTAATATTAGATCGAAATTTAGTCCTCGTTTTCAGAAAATCCTCTCACACGCTGCATTACTATGGGGAACTGTTAAGATGGCCAACATAATTCTAGACAGTTCACTATACTTTAAAATTCCATCAGCACCTTTCAGTTTTCCAATTAAACTCCACTAGGTGTCAATCCTAGCTGATTTTATAACTAATCCAAGTTTTTTAATTGTAAAGTGCAAAATTGCGACTGCAATATATCACTGGCAACATCAATATCATCATCTTTCATGACTAAATGAAGTAACACAGGAAATCTGTTCAAAAAGTACCTTATATCAGAAAAAGATGCATTTGCCATCGGAAAATTAGTAATCGGAAAATGTTTCGTGTGTTGAGCAATTTTTTTTTTATTTTGAGAGAAATCTGTATCAGCTTTACGCTTATATTTTGAGAACTGCCAGTTGAATTGCAGAATGGTGCAGAAATTATTTTTCTCAAGCCTATTTTTAACAATGGAAGTAGTAACAACATCTCCATTTACTTTAGGTATTTTATAACTTTCAATAGAGCCTTTTTTATCTTAACTCTAGAAGCATCTACTTCTCCTTTAAAAAATGCAATAAGCATTTCTTTAAAGATAGCCAGCACATACTTTTTCTCATTTCAGTATTATGCAGCTGTCGAAACTGTTTCAATTTTTCCTTCCTTTTAGAACTCCTGTCAAGATAATAATAAATATCAACAATGTGTACATCCACATTTATTGGTAAAGAAGCTGCCCCTTTTCAGCTGCTAAATTTAAGAGGTGACAGGTGCACCTCATAATCTGCAAATCTGAATTTTCCTTTTTTAAGATGCCTGCAACACCAGTCTTCAAGCCTACCATTACTGGTGCATTATCGGCACAAAGTGCTAAGCAATTATCCAGAGGAACTGCATTTTCTTTTAAAGTTTTAATAAATAGCTGTGCTATATTATAGCCTGTCGAATGTCCTTCTAATGTGGGGGCCGGAAGTAAAGTGCACTTAATTTCTGAAGACTCTGGATTAAAAAAAGAAACAACAATTGGATACTGTTTTGAATCGGTATTATTGCTTCCATCCATAGAGAGGCAGAACAGAGCTGTTTTAATGCAATCAATAACTGAAGATTTATTTTTCAAACCCATTTCTTTAACAATTGCACCTGTTTTGGTCCTTGCACTTGAGTATTGCTGAGTGATTTCACTATCGGGAATCATTTTTCTAAATAAAGCTGCAGTGTGATCCGATGCATTCAGTGGCAGATTGTGCTCCAATAAAAAGGCAGAGAACAGACATTCTGCATTAATAACTTTTGCTCCTTTGCTTCCAAAGAAAAATTTAATTTTTCATTTTTTTCAAATCAACTCATGTTTTCCTTGCGATTTTGTGTACGCATACGTTTGAGAACATCCGCCCTTCCACCATGCGAAATTGAAAAATCACAACGACAGACGGTACACATTGTAAATTTATTACATTTCCTTGAGGAAATAATGGAAGGAAAGTCAACTGTGTACGATTTTTGAAACGTACACGAGTATTTCACCTTTCTCGCAGACATAAGAAAAGATGATAATTTCTGAAATTATTTCCTGAAGGCACGTGTATTCACACAACTCCGGACAAGAACGTCATTTCTGGATACGTATGCTCTCACTCACAAAGCAGAAAATCTCATCTGATTCACAAGGTCTTGTTTTCAGGCATGAAAGTGCAAGTTGGAAAAAAAAGCTAACAACGCGCGGACACGAAACTACACAAAAACTAAATGCGCACGCATGACCTAAAAAAATATCAACCTTTTAATATAAAAAGTATTAAATATATACATACAATTAAACTAAACTAATACTTGTATTTACTATTTTGCTATTAATTTTATCCTCCACTTGTTAAAAAAAAAAGTCAGTAAATCACCAAGAGATTGTAATCTTCAAGATGCTCTTTATGTAACTTAATTTAACAGTTGATACATGAATACTGTACACAACATTACAACACAATATACATATTTATGTTATATGTTACTGCCCATTTTCAGGCAATGACAAGTTTTAGAGATAATATATATATATAACTGTTACTACAACTTTCAATTATCTTCACTTTTAGTTCAATAAACAGTACATTATATAACATCAGAAAAAGTAGTCATATGAGATAATATAGTTACAAAATAACATATAGTTAAAAGAGGAATATAAAAAATAACTATTTTGTCTCTGTCTCAGTTGATCCTGATTAACCCTCCAGGCGGCAAGGCCGTATATATGCGTTCGAAAATAATGGCTCTCATAGCGGCAAGGCAGCATATATGCGTCCAAATATTTTGGTCCTCATAGCGGCAAAGCAGCATATATATACGGCTTGTCTCAGAGTGCCCTCCCCTCTCTGCTCTTAATGTAAACTGACAGGTGATAATTTTTCTCTGCGGGAGGTAATTGAGGAGAGGAAACTATCTATTCACTAGGGGCAAATGGGTTTTATCGGTAGGTTTTGAATAACAACTTGGAATAAATAGCTCGTTCAAAACTTCCTGCTGTTCTGTGCTTATACCAGCTATAGTAAATTTAAATATTTATGTTCGTAAAGAGAATTTTCATTTTCCAGCCTAATTATTCTCCAAATTTTAGATGCAGTTTGGCAAAATGTAATTTGAATTAAAATTAAAATTGCAAGAAACTGCAACAATATTTTGAAATATGTGATTTCAATTATATTGCAATTGTAATTAGCTTTGCAATTACTTTGCAATTACAATTAGAAAGTAAGTACTTTTTAAATGTAACAATAATGTATGTAATTGCATTTTAATTCTTAAGTCTTACAATTACAATGCAATGATAATCACAAACATTATAATTATATAATCTAATTACAATTACAAATTTTATTGCATCTAATCACAACTATGGTAATATTAGCTAATTACAACGTAATTTTAACTGCAATTGCAGTAGGTAATTATAACTACATAATTAGGAAAGTAATTGTCTCTGATAATTAAAATTACTTAACCTAGTGAAATCATGATCATAATTGTAATTCTAAGTGTAGTATGCAATTGTAATAAAATTATGCAATTACTAAGTAGTTATAGTTAAAAAGTAGCTGTTTTTTTAATTACAATTTACGTAATTTCATTTAAATTACAATTACTCTATACAGTCAAAAGTCGTTAATTCGAACACCCATAATCCGGACATCAAAGCTACAAACTTTCTGCGCATGCGTCGCGTTCACGCATGCGCACAGGCGTTTACGAGAGCGCGTAAGACCCTTACGGCTGCGAATATGTTTGTGCGCATGCGCGTTTAATGTGTAACGGAGTTATACGCTAAGCTAAAGTTATCTAATTCAGTTAATGTTGCAGATTGCGTTGTTCCTTTATCTTCGAATTGGATCCGGCTTATTATTTTTTGCAGACTGTTAGAGCAATTTTATAAAAGTAAGCTTGAGCTTTCGATTATGTCAAATAGAATTTCCGATATATATTTACTACAAAGCGAAAGTATGTTTTGAAATCCGAAATCTGTTTATCAATTTCACGCTGCTCTGCGGCAGAGGGGGGGGGGCAGAAACGTCATTATTAGATTATGATAGATTAGAAAGATTATGTCAAATAGAATTTCCGATATATATTTACTAATATGTAATTTGTATCTACAAAGCGAAAGTATGTTTTGAAATCCGAAATCTGTTTATCAATTTCACCGGATTGGAAGTTGATCTGTCAGCACTATCCTTATCTTCAGGGCAGATGTTTTTATTTTATTTGGTTTATAATTCCGTACTAAGTGCAGTATTTCATCTCGATATACTCCGTCTTTGATATGATTTAAATCAAGTTCCTCGTCATTATAAATCGCTTCCGATAGTGAAGAAAGTGACCCAGAGGTTATTGAAAACGAAAACATTTCGATTGACAAATTAGTCGGTATTTTCAACACAGCAATTATAGGACTTGAACAGCGGAATTTTGTAACTAAACAAGAAATTATGTCTGTTTAATAGAATTAAAGAGAAAGTATTATCACATGAAACGAAGCAACTTACATTGAAGGAAATGTTTAATAAAGTAAACAAATAAATATTAAGCTTTTTCTTTTTGTAAATTTTGATACCCTTTAGATTATAATTGTTCTTTATTTCATAAATTACGGTTTCATATTTTTAATTTTGTAATTTCTGCATGCCATCTTACCAGATTTAAACTGATGATCTATAATCCGGAAAAATCGATAATCCGGAATCGCCGAAGTCCCGACGAGTCCGGATTAACGACTTTTGACTGTATTTGTGAAATCCAATTTCATATTCAATGCAACTGCAATCATATAATCTAATTACAATTACACTGTCATTGTAACTCCAGTAAGTAATTATAATAATGTAATTAGGATAGCAATTGTTTCTGATAAAAGCAGTTACGTAGCCCAGGAAAATCATGATCTTAATTGCAAATGTAATTGTAGAATGCAATTGGAAACACATAGTAATTGTAATAATATTATGCAATTATTTTGTAATTACAATGTAACAATTTTTGATTACATATACAATTTATGCAAATGCATTTTAATTATAATTGCATTTTAATTGTGAAATCTAATTGAATAAAAAGTATAACTGTAATTATATAATCTAATAAAAAATTACAATGCAATTGTAATGACCTCTTAATTAAAATTGCACAGCAGATGATTGTAATTATTTAATCAGAAAAACAACTGCCCCTTATAATTTCAGTGACATAGGCTAACATTATTGAAAATTACAGTCAATAATGTTATATTCGAAATGTTTCTGCATTTTGGATAATGAGTTTTTAAATAATACAAAAGGATAATCACCTATAAGAAAAATATTAATATTTTCTGTCATGTCTTCTGAATCATCTTACATATATTGTATTTTGTGGTACCAGCATAAATTGGAGTTTATTTAAAGGAAATATTTTATATAGACTGAAATGCACATAACGTTAGTAAGCAAATATGTACGTTTATGATTTCCGATATACATGTGAACTTAAATTACAAGATTAAGGAAAAGCAAGCAAAGAGTTTATGCTAGTGCAAAGGGATGTTTTCGCAAAGGATTTGTTATGGGAAGCTTGTCTTGTTTACATTACACAAGAAATATATCATAAAAATTACATTTATCCTTTTCTTTTCAGAAAGGGGATCATCAAGGGCTAAACTAAGTCTCATAATTTTATCCAACCTATTGCTTTAGCTGGTAAAAAAAGTATTCTGATCATCAATAAGTATGCTTAATTACTGTGTGTACTAGACATTTTACTAAATCCATTTATTATGAATTACCGCCCAGACAGTAAAGTGGTTCGTGACTCTGGTTGCCGTACTGAAGAGCCTGGGTTCGAATCCCGGATAGGGCATGACTGTAGTTTGTTCGTCCTCTTCATAGGCTGCATCAGTGGCCCATGTATTAGTTCCCTCCTTAATAACATGACGGCCTTAGTAGTGATCAATGTCTATAAACGGCTACTATCTGCCATTGGAAAAAGAAATTACGAATTGGTCTTTTATTCAACATTTTCCATAAATAGTTAAAATGCATTATTCAATTACAAGGGAAAGTACCTGCATGAACTATTTTCCCATCATTGTTTCACGTAAGAACAAATAAAAGTATAATTTTCTTATGCACCTGTGATTGTTATATTATTTGGATTACGGTAAAGACTGCAAAGATGCTTCTGAGGAGGACTTTCTAAGGAAAATTGGCTCATGTTCACATCACCCGTTAATAAAAGAAGGAAAGATCTTCATTTAGATTGTTTGCCAAAATTGGCATCCGATTTGAACTAGTAGTATTCAAAAGCCAACTTATTACTTATGCTGAGCGAAAAATCTAATTGCTTTTGAAGTTATATTGTAATTCGAACAATCATTGTATTACAATTATTTATTTTTTTTTCCCCCCAATGGCAGATTGTGAACAGTTACAGTGTAACACAGTCCATTAGTCTATACAAGACCAGATGGGGTGGTCTCTTTATTATGGAGGCACCTAATATGTCGGCCACCATCGCCTCCTATGAAAGAACGAACAGTTATAACCATGCCTTCTCCAGGATTCGAACCCAGGCCCTTCAGTATCGCACTCAGGCTTCCCTAACCACTATACCATCTGGACGGCACAATTACAATTATAACTGCATTAGTTGTAGTTTTAACTACAAAGCAACTACAATGAATTATCTGCTTTTCTCAGTTAATAACAGATAGCTTAAACTTTAAAGATAAATGGAAGGTCTTATAATTTGTCCAATGGCAATATTCTAAGAAAGTGTAGTCTCCAGGATGGTCGAAGTTTAATTACAGTCTTACAATTTGCATACTCGCAGCACTTGCCCAAAGGCTGTTCAAAGATTATTTCTGTTCATCTCATCCATTAATTTTGGAGACAGAATCATGCCCAGAGACATTTTTTTTCCAAGGACAGTATTTTATATAATAGATAAAAAAAAAAAATAATGCGTCTCCCTCAAGGTGCAGAAAACAACGAGTACTGATAAATTTAATTGAAATTACAATTATAATTCTAGTTAATACAAATACAATGTTACTTTAACGGTTAGAATTACATTATAGTTCTAATGGCAAAAATGTCAAATGAGTGGTATACTTTTACTTATCTTATCACAATATTAAACTTTTAATACTGTTTTATTTTATTTATCAATATCACAATATTGAGCTTTTTAATACCATCAGTACTGAAAAAATATTTTACTACTGTCATGAAATGTATATTCGATAATATTTTCTATTTGATGTTTTTCTGATATATTTTTCTGCATAATTCATAAAAGTTTGCAATGGAAATAATTCTGAGGCTTTTATAATACTTCTAAATTTTCATGAAATAAAGTTCCATTAAGGTTTACTTGAAGGAGACTCTCAGTGCAAGCACTCGAAAAGAAGTTGTGCTACATTTACATATTATGAAATGGTTGAATGTACAGTATTTACTTGTAACAGCGGTGCTCAATATATTGCATTTTCTGAAAGAATGCATATGTTGCCTAAAATCGAATTTAAATCACTATAATCAGAATAATTGGCTAAAGTATTAAATTGTAATTTTTAAATCGAATTTGTGGATTTTATTGAAGATAAAAATGTGTTGATATTGACAAGCTATATTAGTTTTTGTACTATAATGAATGCTAGCTAGTAGCTATATGAATATGATGAATGTACTATAATGAATGCTAGCTAGTAGCTACTCTAGCTATTAGCTAGAGTAAAACTCAGGATATGGTAACATTAAATAAATAAATAAACAAAATTTAAAAAAAAAAAAAGAAGCAGAAAACGAAAAGAAACTGAATACATTCGGAAAGAGAAGGCTTACTATGGTGAAACATTAGAAACGTGTAGACAAAGTGTTAATAATATATGTGAGGAAATACTAAGGACAAATTGAAATACATCATAGCTACGTTTGGTGCTTTCTATATTATCTGTATCAATATTAATATAAGTACCGAAAAATACTTAAAAAATAGGTATTTTCGAAAATTTAAAGGAACAAAATTGCAGTCTGAAAATTTATAGCATAATATCTCAATGAAAATTTTACTATCAAATTTTTTAAATTAGAATATTTAAAGTAATTTTTTAAATTAGAAATGCCATAAAGTTGTTATTATTATTAATATTATTTTTCTTTTAATTAAAAATGATATCAAGTGTCTACTTCCTAAAATTAAATTTGCATTGCTATTTACTTAACACATAAATCAGCTCGAAACAAATTATAGCATTAAAAGGTCGAGCATTAGTTCTTCATTTCTATTGTTAGAAACATCCTCAGTAGAGTCCTACATTTCATTCTATTGGGTTCCGCTAACATGCGTATTTCTCCCTGCCATCTTGAGAAAAGAAACGCAGCATTCTACAGAGTCTAAGATCTTTAATTTTCCTTTCAATTTATTCAATTTGTAATTGTTTAGTAAACTGAGTTACTTAAAAGCGATAATTATATTTCCAAATTTTTATTTGATTTATGAAAAGATGTAATACACGGGTCTAATTCGTGCCTTCCTCGCATTTTAAGAAGAGGGAAAACTATATATCGTAGTTTAACATTACCTATTGCGCAGTGTCTAATTTCTAAAATTTCACAACCCTACGGAAGACCGTCCGAAATGATGACAAATATGCATACATAAAATAATAAAATGTCAATGATTTAAATTAAATAAAACGTTAAGAAATAAATAAAAATGTTAGCAAATTAAATAAATTACAAAAAGTTAAATAATAAAGTAAAATATCCGATTTCAGCCCAGCTCAGGCTGGAATTACAGTTTCATTGAAAAACAGAGAAACACCGGAGGCGGTACTTTTTCAAGTACCAATAAGGGGAATAGAAAGAATGCTAGATAAAGCATGAGAACAAGTAAGAAAAACACGTTCCTAAACAATGAATGCCGTGCCTGTTCTTACAGCTGTTCAGAACAATGTGTGACAGAGTAGGAAAAACTGCTCTATCTCTCGACTTTCATTAGTGGTTACCCCTTGTATGCTGCACGCTTCAATAGATGAAATCTCTACTTCAAATGTACCTGAACGACTCCTTTGAATACAGGCTTAGCAATTCCACTCTATTATTTGTTCAATTATTTTCGATTATGTGGATATAATTGTAATTTAACGTCTTGGTCCTTAGTCCAAAATTGACCTGTTAGCAAAGAACAAACCTAAGTTTGTCATAAGTTACCTTTTCATCCCCTATATTTGAACTGTAAACTATCCTACCTCTTTTTTCTCATCTTGTTATAAACAATGGATAAATAAAATCGCTAATACTACAGCAATACCTTCGGGATGAATGGTAAATTTATTATTACCACAGAAGCTTAAAAAAAAAAAAAAGAAAGAAGAGCTTAAATTCCTCTTATGTAGGTCTTCTATGCACTCCGTTTAAGTGATGCAGTTATGTAGATAATTCATTCTGTTACAGAAAACCCATTTATAAAGTAAATAATGTGTACTGCGTAGATTGCACAGAATAATTAATTGCTAGAAACACAGTAATATTGATTTTTTCCTTATTTCTATTATCTAGTATAAAAAGGATCGCTATTTAATTTAAAGTGTGAATAGAAGTTTCAGCACTTAATTAAAATTGAAATTGAGGAAATCGCAAATAAGTCAATGTATAAAGTATTCTGAGGTAAAATTTTACACTAAACAGTTGAATCTAGAGGGCCTTTCTTTTTTAATAGTAAAATTATTAGGATAAATATTTGAATCTGCTTACAGAAACTTAGAATTTTGTGTTTGATTAATTAGCTTTGGGTAAGGACAACCCACATTATTGAATACATTCTTTAAGCTTATATAAGAACATTTAAATCTGTGTACATATTTTTTTTTCAATTGATACAAAACGTTCTTTCATACGGTACTGAAATCTAACTATCTATTTGTATGCAATGAAAGCAATAGAAATAGAAGTACTGATGCTGTTGAAATGTACTGATTGCGCAGAACATAGATTGCACATATATGTTCAATGGTCATATAAATGCTGATATTTTTGCAGCTATTATTTATCTGCTCAAACACACTATTTTTATAAAGGAATATTGTTTCAAGAAGTTGTTTAACTTTATTTATTTATTTTTTTTTTTAATGTATTGCACAAAAAGATTTAGTTATTTCTTATTCATAAATTCATACGAAGTACACAACATACAGGTATGGGAATTTTTAAACTTGTAAAAAGAGTGTTATCAGTAGCAAAACAAAAGATAAAGCAATGTTTAAAAATAATTTAAAAGCATAAACAAAAATCAAATAATTCATTCACAATCAAATTCAAAACTAACATCATGGTTTATTAATACATTCTAATTTAATTAATCGGAAAATCTACGAGATAAAAAAAGACAAAATTACACATAAAAAAACAACTTTTGAAAATCCTATGATAACGCTTTTAAGGCAGTCAAATTTCAAAGTTTCTCAAATTTCATCTGGAGTTAGATTCTGTTCCCCTTAAAAAGATCAAATGATTTTTCATTTGCGATTTAAAACTGAGTACACGTACATTCCTATGTACAACTGTACAAATTTATATGTGCAATCAACAAAATTGTTACTCTCCACCAAACACTGGTCATCTAAAGAAACAATCAGTTAAATGTTTATTTAGTAACATAAGAACATAATTATTATTTCAATCCTGTTATTATTATTATTATTTCCAATGGCAGATTGTGAACAATTACAAATGTAACCCAATCCATTAATCTATACAAGGCCGGATGTAGTGATCTCTTTATTATGAAGGCACCACCATCGGCTTTCCTATGAAGGGACGGATAGTTACAACCATGCCTTCTCCGGGATTCGAACCCCTTCGGCATCGCCTGTTATTTATTTGGAAAACGAACATAAAATTTAAACAAAACAATTCAAGTTCTTAAAAGGAGTAGAAATTAAGAGTAGTTTTCAAATTCTAAAAAGGAATAGACATTTAATTTTTTTCTATGAATACTATAAAAATTAATAGGTAACAAAATACTAAAATCAAAACCATTTTATCAACTCACATGTTTGATATTTCATTTTAAATTTTATATTTTTAGTTGAAAGTATGATATGAAAACACTTTGAACTTCATAAGCAGAAAAAAAAACATATATTAAAATTTCTATAATAAAACTTATACCATAAAAACATATAAATACGAATCATAGTTATATTTATAATTTGCCGCTCATTTCACCGTTGATATCAATATACCTGTATACGAAGCATTCAAAGAAAAGCCTTAAAGTAATAAAAATGTAGCCATAACTCTGAATTCTATTTATAATGAAATATGATAAGTATTTAAAAATAATCAAACGCAGCATATCAAAAAATGAATACTTTCAAACTTATACTTTTAGAATAAAATTAATAATACTTCTAAATTATTAATATTTCAAACAAAAATTTTAAAAATAAAGTTCTGTGAACTCGCTTTCTGAAATAAGTCAATATAAGTCAGCAAAAGTTCCTTTACCAAACTAGCAAATTTCAAGAAAACACTTTGGGTGTAATAATTCAGTTAGGAAAAAGAATATCATTTAGATTATATATAAAATCAAGGAAACTCGCCCAAAATTATTTTCTAGGAAGAAACGTTCACAAATACTACTTCGTATGATATTCCTTAAAACAAGGCTCGATACACAATCCTACATTACAGTCCTCGCACTGATAATGACTTTCTCTTTGTTTTCTTTTACCATTTTTATCCACTTTTAAGGTGCAAACCACACATTTCCTTACAGGGGTCTTTTTTTTTTCCTGTCTGTTTCAAACTACTAGGAAAATGTCGGCCTTTTAAGCGCAAAATATTTTTTTCAACTGAGGGTGCAGGACAGTAATTACTTTACCTTGCATTGATTTGAATTAAATTTTCTATCACCTGCAGGCAGAACTCTAAATGAGACATTGTACCTGTCCTTTTACTGTAAAGTATGAATGTGTTCCATACAAGTTGATTTAATAAGTGAAGAAACATTTTTTTGTAATGACGTTTTTGCTGTTTTCTTGCAGAAGGATAATACCAGCCATTGTATCATTATATTCAATGACAACTAAAGGCTTTTTCACAATTTTGCTTTGTTTATTTAACTTCAATCACTGCAGGGTTATGCACTGTTGATAGCATACACACTGTTTTTTTATCGGTCCACTTCAGTGCCATCATCTTTCCTCACTGGAAAGCTATAATGTCTCCTTTCTTAACTTTCGTTGCTTTTAAAACCGCTGGTACATTTTTTTGTGATGGTCGAAGAGTTCCGTATATATCTGTTTTGTGCCGTATTAAAATGTCAGCTAGTTCAAGAGAATTGTAAAAATTGTCCACTGTTAAACAGTATCCTCTGTCTAAAAGAGGATCTAACAGTGACAATACAGAACTTCGTGGCGAGTCCATATTCATTGTTTTTACTATCGAAACTGGTGTCTTTTCCAGTATATATGATACTACGCCAAATATAACCACTTGCTGATTCACAAAAGTGAAACATTTTTATGCCAAATCTTGCCCTTTTGGAGGGTATGTACTGCTTCCAGCTGAGTCGTCCTTTGTAAGGCAACAGTGATTCGTCAATACTGATATCTCTTTCGGGAACATAAAACATTTGAAATTTTTTATTTAACATGCTGAAAATATTAAATATTTTCTTCAGTTTTTGAGGAATTAAATTCTGTTCTGACATTATATCTGATGAATTGTCAGAAAAATGAAGAAATTTCATAATAAGTGCATACCTTTTCTCTGACATAATTTTGGAGATGAAAGGCGTGCTGAGTATTGGCCTTGTGGTCCAAAACCACTTTTGTTTAGGTTTTCGTAAGATGCCTTGTAGCAGTAATAAGGCCAAAAACACTTTGATTTCACTTTCATTTGTGTTGGTCCACTTTTGACATCTAGACAATGGTGTTAGTCCAATTCGATCTAAATACTGTCCAGCATAACGATTTGTTTCATTCACACAATAAACTCTTCGTCATCAAAAAGTTCAAAATATTCCAAAGGATTTTCATTTGTTAACGATACTTTGATTCCCGGACTCCATGAAAAGGAAATCTTGGAGGAGCTGGTGGAATATCTTGCATATTTATTTGACACCAGTCTCTAACATCTGTGATGCCACAACTTGATTCTGAATCGCTATCAGATTCCGATGATTCGCAAGATTCAATATCTGAAGAAAGTAGTGCATCTTCACTATCAGAGCCACTCTCCATTATATAAGTTGAAAAATAAACTTAAGTTTGATAATTTTAAAACTGATTGAAGAAAGCTAAAGTACAAAATGTGCAGAAAACAAAAATGTTAACTTCAACATAAGGATTTTAAAAAAAGAACTAAGAGTTTTCATTACTAACCTCACATTTAAAGCACCTCAGCTATTGTTAAACTGTATCTCCCCCTCCCGAAATAATGTTGTCAACAAAATTTATTATGTATACAAATGCTGTCTTACTCTATGCGCTATTTTATCCAATAAACTTAGAAACGTACAAAATGATTTTATTCATATCAAATAGAAGAGAGTTTTGAAAAGGGAGCGGAACTTTTGAAGTAATTTGATGCCTTCTGAAGGCCGCCATGAATATAACAATTTATAACCGTCAGCTTTTACAACTAGGAATCAGATAAACTCTATTGTTTGGTAAAACGAACTGTCTAGTTTCCGGGAATGACGATGTATGTAAGCTTTTTCCTCTTTCTGCCCTAAGAATAAACAGCTCACAGGGGAATTTTGAAAAATATATAACACTTTCATATATGTACTCATACCCTGATATTCACAATAGCATTTCTTTATTTAGATAGCTTTGAGCATGCAAATTCAGTAAAAATCAGAAAACAAGTACCATACTTATAACAAAGCAGGTTATCTCAGTAAATGAAGGGAATTAAGTACCGCCGATGGCAAGATTTTCCCATGGTTTGAAGACTAAGTAATTTATTCTTTTCAGAAAATTTTCTCGGAAAGCAAATCATCATTTATGGATAGAAAAATATTCTAAGAACTATGGGATAAATTTATAATGGGAATAAAAGAATGAAAGAAATCGGAAACTCTTTTCTAGTAATCATTTTACTCCTCGAAAGTTGGTTTCAGTATCACCTTTTTAAGGAAATGACACATGAAATGGATTTCAGAAACTGAATCTCGAAATCATCAATAGCTATCCAATATTCTGCATTTGTAAATATTTATTTAATTTGCATTTCAACCAAATGTTGAAAACAAAGTGGAAAAAAATCTCCTTACAAAAGGAAAAAAAAAAAGATTCCTATTCTTTTACAGTGATATTCCATTAAATTATATCAGAAAATCATATCACTGTTGGATGCAATAAATACTAATTTCAGACATGTTGCCTGTTCATGGATGCAACTCTCTTTTGCAACTGAACACTGGTAGTTTTGCCTAAGTTTGAATTCCGGCGAATGCGTTCGTTGCTTGGTATTTTGGTGAATTTTAGGTTGAATATACCAAACCACTTTCCCTGAAAAAGTCATTTACAAACGCATCCTTTTCCTCAAGCAAGTACCCATCGTATGCTGCCTGACGAATGTGCAAGAATTTTTCTTCTTTTACACAGCTTTCATAATCACATATTACCCACCAGCGGCCGAGCGGTAAAGACACTGAACACTGCTAGTTCGGTCCGAGGTTCGAATTCCGCGAACGGGCTGGCTGCATGGTCGTTTTCGTGGTTTTCCCCATGTGTAACGTGTATACGAGCCAGTTTCCCTTAGAAAGTCCTCCACGAAGACATCCCTCCCTTTAGGCAGATAACCCTCGTGTGCTTTGCCTTAATTGAATAGTACCATACCAAAAATACCATAATCACATATTATACTATTGAACATTTTTAAATTGCAAAACTATAAGTTATGGAAAAGTCAATGACATATTTATTTAGATTAATAAAAAGGTAAAAATTAAATACGCCATCGGCATCATTTTGTTAGTAATATCATTATATAATCTATTGGTTTTTTTTTTTTTTTTTTTTTTTTTTTTTTTTTTTTTTTTTTAGTGTACTGGCATACCTGCCAACCTCTAAAGATAAAAATTCAGAAGATTTCTCCAAAATTCAGAAGAACACGAAGAATTAATATCATGCTTTGATATTAAAAAAATAACAATTTATACAAATAGAAAAAAGAAAATTGTACTTATATTAGTAAATCTCAATTAAAATCTCAATTAAGTAGTAACTAAAAAATTTATTAGGAAACATAAAACAAAAACTTAATGTTACACAAAAAAATTATTGCAATGTATTTAGAGTGCATTTTTTGGCTTTAGCCAAAAATTCTTTGGAAAATGTCCTATCATAACAATTAGTTTCCTCATAACATTTAGCAATTAAAATGTTTTCTAGAGTTTTCGGTGAAATTGAAGAACGAAACATAGTTTTGTTTTTCTTCACAACACTGAAGACTCTCTCGCACTCAGCGTTACTGTGTGGAATTACGAGAATAGCACATAAAAAAACTCTTGCTAGTCTATCATATTTTGGTGTTCCATCAGCTCTTTTTATTCTTTTTAAGCTACCAACGAGGACATCAAGTCTATCTTCTCCAGAAATGGCAAAGTCTTCAAACTGTGTAAACAATAACTCTGCCAAAATGACATCGGCATCCAAATTCGTAGCCGAATTTGAGGAAGCACTTCCGCAGAGAACCCGGTAAATGTAAACATCGCCAACTTTGGCGATAATAGTTCAACCTGGGAACCCAGCGGATTTATCCTATTCGCTTGTTCGAAGTTTGCAACCATTCCTCTCGCGTTCACTTTGTTGAATTATCACTGTCGTTGTTCGCATTTGCAGATTTATATTATTCTTCTCTTATTTATATTATTTTTTCTGAATTTTTTAACAATGAATAGATAGAAATATTTTCGTAGATAGATGCCGGTTCTTGGTTCGGGATGAAAGGAAGAAAATACGGCGGGAGGGGTAAATGCTAATTTGTAACACGGCTGTTCACGTTGTGTTCTTAATTATTAACAGCTGTAAGCATGCAGAACTATGAGGTTTTAAACCCCTAAAATAATTTGTTTTCGTAGGCCGCAAAAATATGCATGTGCATTTTAAGTAATTAAGTAATGCTTTTATTTTTATTATTGGTTATTGTCATCTAAAATTATGTGAATAAATCAATTTTTATGGCGTAAAGTTTTAACAATATATTGTAATGCTTTTCTAACAATAACCTTTCAGAGGATGGCAGGTGACATAAATAGATGATTAAATTGAAATAAAAAATATTGATTATCTAAGATGAAGAATAGTTCGATGCATCACCATGGTCATCAGAACTAGCAAACCACTGCTGGTGTAAGGAATATATTGTTTTCCGTGTTAACTGGAATTTAAGACAAATTTTTTTCGTTTATCACATTTAACCGGGTAATTTCAGTACATTAATACTAATTTATATTTTTTATTTCTGTTATAAATGCTTATATATTGTCTTATGCTTAATATATTCTTTTCTGTGCTAACTTGAATTTAATACAAATTTATTTCCGTATATCACGTTTAACCGGTTAGTTTTACATCTACATGCATATTATCTGTGAATTTTTACTACCATATGCTTAATATATTGTTTTGTCTGCTAACTTGAATTTACATGCACTAAAAATCACGTTTACAAAATAATAACTATCACGCTTACGCGGCTCATCGTCGATGAACCGCGAGCTTGGCGAGTAAAAATGCAACGGGTTCTTTCCCGAAGCGCCAACGGGTTCTCTGCGGATGAAAGCCCGAATTCGAAAAGAAATCATCCACTTTCTTTGACGTTGTCGAAGCCGAAGCATTAACTTCATGCTTTTTAGACTTCACAATGTCGCGTCTTCCACCGTGACTTATTATGAAGTCACACACGCACACGTTGCAAAATGCATAGTTATTTCCTTTGAAGGATTCTTTAATTGTTGGAAATTCGGCTTTGTAGGCAGGCCGAAAATATTGAGAATACGGTTTTTTTGAACTCATTTCGTAACAACGACATATTAAGAAAATTCGTAGCACGTACAAACAAACAAAAAAAAAAAAACAAAAAAAAAAAAAAAAACCAGAATGCGACAATCCACGCTAAAAAAATAATCTGGCGCCCACAAAGAAAAGAGTGGGAGAAACAAGTTCATTGGATTGGCTGATTAAGCGGCGAGTTGGGAGAAACAGCAGGTTACTGGATTCGAAGTAATCGGTAGTTGGCGGTAAAACACGATGCAATTGGCAAAAATCGCTGAATTGGCGAAAAATTCTAAAATTTCGACAAAAATCACTAAAAACACTTGAAAAAGGAAAAAAAATCATAAAAAATGGATTACGATCGTAAAATCGTAAAGACAAACGCATTTTCGTAAAAATTACGAAAAATTCGTAAAAGTTGGCAGGTATGTACTGGGGAATTAAAGAAAATTTCTCAAAAGTATCATCATGTTTTCGTAAACTGATATATAGTGTTAAATTATTATATTAAATTTCAGTTTATTATAGCAGAAATCGTAAATAGCTGCATTATGTATAGCTCTTGCTTCACTGAGCTTTCGCAAGTTAATCTGCGTCCATCCGCATAATCGAGAAGTGAAGCAGGTTGATGCTAGACATTTTGCTTCTCAGTGCAATCGCTGTGGGATCTTAATTCTATTGACCGATGTTCTATAAATTTAAAATATTTTGCCCTGCCTAAATTCTGCAGCTCTCTACATTCTAAAACTTTTGCCGTCCAATAAATATTTGTTGTCAAGTGCCATATACTTAGAATTTTGCCATCCCTAAATTTTCTTGTTCGATGCCTCTTTAAAGTCTAAGAATTTTTCAGCCATTATTCTGCCTCCTGGCCAGATATGTTTTTCAATGCCACATATGGCACTGAAAACGGTTGAAAAATCGGAATTTTAAAAGCAAACTTCCTACTTTTCATCAAATAAATTTTATCGATTAGCAGTTGCTATGGAAGCATTAAAACATTTATATAATAAATACACAAATACTTCAGAAACATTTTTTTCTCTCTACTGAAGAAATGCCTGTCTCTGACTACCTGTGAATTTAAGTTTAATTCAAAATCTACGTCAAAGCGATTCTTTTTGGCCTAATATTAAATTTTACATTGGCATGTTCCTATCCCTGCTTGATGTTGATAAGATTTATTCAAAACTTACTGTTCTTATTTTTTATTTTAAAACAAACAATTTAAATGGAAATCCTCAGCTTGCTTTTATTTATTTAAATAATAACATTTGATAATGTGAATTGAGATCTCTAAATAATTTGCGTATTTGAACCTAAAAAAATGTTAAACACCAATTTTGAAGCTTTTGTTTTGGTTTCCTTTAATTTTCCTTCAAAGCACGCGAGAGCTATCTGCCTAAAGGGAGGAATGCCTCTATGGAGGATTTTCTAAGAAAAACTTACTCGTGCTCACATTATGCACAGGGTAAACCACAAAAATTCCACTTTGAAAGGTAAAAGTATCTAATTTTTTAGAGCGAGATTTTCCCAACAATGAATTTTAGCAATTTAATACAAGTGCTATATTTAATTAAGAATTAAAACAATGTTCTTTTGTGATTTACATAAGGTAACTCTTTCTGTCAAAAATAATCATAAAAATGCACCAAATTTCAGTACCATGTAATTTAGTTCGGAAACTGAGAGGTATCTGTGACATCTTGTCTATATGTAGAAAATTTTTAATAAGGTTATTATGACTGAAATTTGTTTCAAAATATTCAATATTTCATAACTTCTATCAACCAATAAATGGAATAAAGGTAAACTCCCCTTTTATAAATATGAAACAAGATAAACGAAATCAATTTGTGGTAAAATGAATTACAAACATTATGTCGAAATGACTGACACTGAGCATGTGTTTGTTATTTTAATAGTAATTTAATTATCAATTACATGTAGCTTTCAGTAGGAATTAGGTATTTTAAGCCTCTTATAAATTTTTCTTAGCGTTAAAGCTCGATAGCATGAATCAAAAGCAGAAAATTAGTTAAACTACACTGTCTCACTAGTCATAAGATTATATTACTGAAATATGCATATAAAAGCAAATTAACACTCTATAAACGTACATTAAAATACCAAAAGGCAATAAAAATCAATAACATTTATACTTAATAAGCAACAAAGCCGGGAAAAGGGTCAGGCAAGTGAGGCACTTGCTTCACGTGAATCACTAGAAGAGGCGCCAAATTGGCTATACGAATTCGAAGATTACTTTAATTATGTTTTTTAATTTGTCAGTAATTATTAGGGGAAATAGGCTTCGTCAAACTTAAATCAATAAAACAAACCAAAAAAATTGCAAGAAAACCCGGAAATTAATGCAATATGCATTTCAGTGTTATTTCCTATTTATCAAAAACGAATTTTCTAACGTTTTCATTTGAAAATTATAAATAATTGGCTACATTATTTTTCTGAATTTATAAAACTATGATTAAAATATACTTTAAGAATTATGGTATAATTATGCTATAAGAATTATGATATTTTGATTTAATACAATTACTTTTGCTTAATACAAATGTAGCTATTTTTATATTTTTGTATGGACGCGCATTAACTTTCTGCCTCAGGTAAAAAAATATCTTGGCACGGCTCTGATAAGCAATTAAGATCAGAAATATGCACAAAATTAGTAACAAGGCAATACAAAACTCCCTTTTCTGTTTTAGATTTCCAGAAAAAAATATCTTTTTTCGTCTAACCAAAGCATGGACACAAAACGTGTTCCTTCCTCCGTAAGGGCAAAACCAGCCCATCTGCTTAATCGCCTCTAGGCAGTAATCAAAGGACAGTAGGAAACCATCACTTAAGTGAAACGACTTGGAGATCGTCCTACAAGGAGGGGGAAAGAAAATCTAACAAGGGCCGTTTTCAGGACAAATTTGGTTCACTCTAAATGAAAAAAAAAAAATTGTAAACATAGTTAATTTTTACTGCAGTTTTCGAGACATAAATAGATTTGAATGTGAGCCGCCCAGTGGGTTAAAAATTTTTAGGGAAAAAGCTTTTTCTTTTTTGCTACTTTTGAAGCCAAGTTTTCTAATTTCCGTTTGTGAGCTAGTCTCAATTTCTTTTCAGCAGCTTTTATACAATCCGTTGATACTTTTTCAGTTTCTTCTTTATTTTCTGCAACGTTTAATTGCTTTTTTTTAGATTCTCGCTCCTCATTTTTTATCTCTAGCTCTTCTTTGTACAGTTTATGAGCACTCCTTAAATTTTTACATAGAGTTTTGTGTACTGGAGAATGCAAGTGGTCATCCCTTTTAAAACATTCCAGAGCTGACTTATTGTAACTCAAAAATTTGTATTTTACTGTTTGTATAGCAGACAATGTGTCTATGCTCATGCAGCCACACGCCTTGTCTAACATACTGCTTATAGAACTGAAAGCACTCTCAACTTGTGGACCATGGAAACAACTTAAAATAGCTTTTACCATTTTGGATAAAGCTGGATAACTGCCATCTGCAAATACTTTGGCCACCACTCATCAAGTCTCATTATTTTTCCATCTATATCTAATGGTGAAGCTAATTTTTTTATCAATTTGGTATTTATGCACTTCTAAATTATATGAAATTTTGTCTTCTTGTGTCAAAACATTCTGGATTAATTCAGGCAATCTTTTAAACTTATGTAAGGTACTGTAGTTGACCTCTGGCTGTAGGATCAATTACTGATATGCTTTTTAATAATGGGTTGTTCAATGGCAAATTCTTCTGCAGATATTTTGCACAGCTGATGAAAGATTCAGTGGAATTTTTAAAAAATTCTTTAACATATGTTTTACTAAATCTTTTTGAAATAAGTGCAATTGTAGCTGCTCCTAAATACATATTCTTTGGGGATAAAACATGAGATTCATCTGCAGTATCTAAAATCAAAATTTCTGAGATCGATTTATTTTGGAGAAATTCTGACTTGATAAACAGTGCTAAAAAATCAATAAATAGCTGCTTCTGCTCATCATGCAATTTATGTATTAAAGGCTCTTTCCTTTGAAATACACAAAGATACTTTTTTAATAATGGCAATACAGACACATAAAAATGCATAATTAATTGGAGTTTTTTCCTGTCATAAAATAATTTTGAAATTATTCTTTCTTTTTGTTTCCTCCCATCATTTGTTAAATGCTTTTGCTGTGGATATCCTTAATACGTTCTTTGCTTTCATTGCTCAGATTTCTTTGTTTTTAGATACTGCAACATATATTAAAATATAATAATCTAACATGCTGATTTAAAAAGCCAATATAAAAAATGGTTAAACAATCAAACATGAGTAAATTACTCAACGTAACATCATATATGGACAGCCAGCGGTGTTTAATAAAATATTCAATAGCAGTATACTTGACATTTGAAATCACACATATTTCCTCTAATTTTTCTTTTAAATCAAAAGGCCAGTTAAAGTCATTATATATATCTCGCAGGTAATCTTTTACCCACCCACCAAATGTATACATAATGCATCCTAGGAATTTTCTAAACCAAATGGTTTAGAAAATACCTAGGATGCATTATGTATATGGTGGCAAGAATCTCCATCAATATCTAACAAATGAGGAGCCTTCTCATTACGAAGTCTCACCTCTAATATAGACTTTGATTCTCTCATTATATTGTAGAATCCATCAAAACAGACATGAGATTCTTAAATGGCAGCTGATTTTTGTCAAAAAGAGACAAAATTTTTTGAAATAGTTGTTCAGCAGACACATTAAAAACATTAACAGATATTAAATGCTCGACCACTATTTTATTGTGTTCTGTAGAGGAGTAGCTGGCTAATATGCACAAAACTCTCATTCGATTACTACTTGTAGCTTCAACAATATTTAATGAAAATTTAAACTTTTTAACTTTAGTTTCATTGAAAAATGTTTTTGAGAGGCCTAATCTCATTTTATATGAAGCAGTAGTGCAAGCCGTTGAGAGCTGTGATAGTGCCTTCTTATCAGATGCCATTGCTTTGGCCATATCAATTATCACAGGGCTACAGAATAAGGCAAATTATTTTCAGCCATAACTCCGAGCAGTTGACCCTCTCAGCTGGAAACTCGATTACAAATCGGAATACTTGGAGCTGTTAATTTTTCTTAAAATTTTTCTCTTCTGCATGCTTACATTTGTGTCTGTCAAAGATGAATATGATGATGGCATCCTGTAATTATCTCTTTTCACTACATCTCTCCCACAATATTTTTTGCTTTTGATATGGCTGCTAATAGCAATATATCCCCTTTCTCCATAATATATTAGATCAGAACACAATGCACACTTCACTTTTCCACTGATATCCACTTTCTGAATGCAACTGCCAATGACCACTTCCATTTCTTGTAAAGTCACATGAATTTTCAGGATGTTTTTCAGCCACGCAAATCTGAACTTATTTTTTTCTTCACTATCTATACGCCGAGCTTTGTGCTCATGATTCACATTTAAGATAGTCATACTGAAAAACTTACAACAAACAAAAAAGAAATAACATAATGATCTATGCTCCGAATTACAGTATGCCACTTTACACACACTAAAACTCGTACGTGCTCTGGATAACATCAGTAGGGTATCCGTATGTCTGACAGATAGCGCCAGCACTGATCGCTGAAATTATTGAAGTCAGCTCTCATTTGACGGTTGCTTGCTCTTCTTTGATTCGATATTCGTACTCATCTAGTTCTGCCTTTCCACATAAGCCCTACCTACTTTGCCTTGATGTGAAACAAATTGCAATCTCTGGCATGATGTAAAGTTTTTTTTACAAAAAAAAAAAAAAAAAAAAAGAGGAAGAGAGAGAGAGCATTTCCTCTGTTTACCCCCCTCCCCCCGACATTTGCCGGTCACGATTTCTCAACGGTTCTGCATCGATCTCAGAAACAGCCCAGGTGATGTTAAAAAAAGTGGAATTCCGCCAAAACGCGGAAAACTTTCATGACTGTGTTTTAGATATAACCTAGAGAAAATTCAATTGCTTTCAGACGCTCGAAATCACTTTTTTTTTTTTTTTTTTTTTTTTTTTGTTGTTGTTGTTCATATAATGAAGTATTAAGCCAAGTTCCATAAAAATCAAGAGAAATATATTGTAAATCGGGTTGGCGGGAGAGCGGTCGCAAATCAAGAGAGTTGGCAACTCTACAAATGTGCAACACCATTTTGAAAATGGCTGCTGCCTTTTGCACATAGTTTGATGAAAAATTAGATGGAAAAATGTTTGTAAATGCTCTATAAAGTTGGCAGTGAGTTTGTAACTTTTTTTAGGAGTACAGTGCTGATAACCAGAAAGTATCCAAAATTCTTTCAAACGGGGTTGAATAAAAGTATGTATTACAGTCAAAAGTCGTTAATTCCGATGCCCATAATCCGGAATGATCTATAATCCGGACCTCAAAGCTACAAACTTTCTGTGCATGTGTCAGCACATAATACGTTCACGCATGCGCATATGCGTGTATGCATGTGCATAATGCGTTTACACATGCGCATTTAATGTATAACGGACGGTATAAGCTAGGCTCAAATTATCTAATTATCTATTTCAGTTAATGTTGCAGATTGCGTTGTTCCTTAATCTTCGAATTGGATCTGGCTTATTATTTTTTGCAGACTGTTAGTGCAATTTTATAAAATTAAGCTTAAACTTTCGATTATGTCAAATAGAATTTCTGATGCTGGATACTGCCAAAAAATCTACAAAGCGAAAGCATGTTTCGATGTCCTTCAAACAAAAAGTGGAATTGCTGCAAAAAATGGATAAAGGCATATCCTTTGTTTCTTTAACCATTCCGAAATCTGTTTATCAATTTCACGCTGCTCTGCGTTGAGGGGAACGTCGCAGTGCGCAATGAACTGGAAGTTGATCTGTCAGCACTATCCTTATCTTCAGGGCAGATGTTTTTATTTTATTCGGCTTATAGTTCATTACTAAATGTAGTATTTCATCTCGATGTACTCTGATATGATTTAAATCAAATTCATTATAAATATCACGAAAACACATCAAATAGTTTTCTGGTTGCAATTTTCTAATTTCGACTATGCGTAATGTATGCTTTAAGCATGCACGCGTTGAAAGAAATGTTTAATAAAGTAAACAAATAAATATTAAGCTTCTTTTTTTTTTTTTTTTTTTTTTTTGTAAATTTTGATACCCTTTAGATCATAATTGTTCTTTATTTCATAAATTACGGTTTCCTATTTTTAATTTCATAATTTCTGCATGCCATCTTACCAGATTTAAACTGATGATCTATAATCCGGAAAAATCGATAATCCGGAATCGCCGAAGTCCCGACGAGTCCGGATTAAAGACTTTTGACTGTACTACAGTCACATCATGGAGAAAAGTATATAAACTTGGTGAATTTAAAAATGGTGCTTACATATCAGCACAGCCATCTTAGCACGAATAATTTTTTGCAGAAGAAAAATAACGACTAAATTGCAAAAAAAAAAAATTTGTATCATACATACATATTATTAAACACATATGTTATATTTTTATTAGGTTTGCAGTGTGAAAATCAATCAATAAACTAATTTTAAATAAAATTTTCTGTTTCTTTTGATCTGATCAAAATTTTGCGATGATTGCTTTTTGGAACAAAATGTAGCATTCTTGCAGAAATTTTACTGCAGATGAACATCATTAATAGGTATTTTAAAACTGAGTTTAAGGGGAGAAAAATATAATTTGTGGATGGAAATGGTTAAAATTGAGAACACACAAAAAAAGAACACATATGAAAAAATGCTGCTTGTCTGAAGAACTGTTATATGCAAATTTGCCACGGTTTACTACTTTCTAAAAATTTGGTGATTTTTAAGGTGGTTGCATTAATAAGTACAGTGAAATACATTTCACATGAAAACGCTTAAGACGAAATATTGGTTAACGTGAAATAATACAACAGTCCTGACAAACTACATATATATTTTCATGCATTTTGTTTTTCTTAACATGAAACAAAAATCGCTTAACACAAAAAGATATCCTTTGTGAGAATGAAAAAAAAATACAGAAAACACTGGTCTTGCATGCGAGATTTAAGAGGGGTGTGAAATGAAAGAGAAGTGGTTCGTAGAAAGGAGGCTAACTTGGCTTTGAAATACCCTCAGAATGGTAAAAGTATAGTTTAGGGTACCCCTTGGCGAAACTTGGCGATTTTTGGCAGTAGATGGATACCGATTTTGTGCAATGCTTTGACAATTTTTGCTCCAAAAATCGCCGCTACACAAAACCAAAATAACAAGACAAAACAATTGCACAAACTCGGTATCCATGTACACATCGACTTATTTTCACTTACCCCCCCCCCCCCCCACCGAATTGCCCAAAAATGGCATTGCGCACTCCTTTGACTTTATCCATGTACACGTCGACCTATTTTCACTTTAAAAAAAATCCCAGAATTGCACAAAAATGGCATTGCGCACTCTTTTAACTTTATCCATGTACATGTTGACCTATTTCACTTAAAAAAAATCCCAGAATTGCACAAACTGGCATTGCGCACTTCCTTTACTTTGTCCATGTACACATCCATATATTTTCACTTAAAAAGTGAATCAAAGCCTAAAAGAGCATCAAAGTCTACAATATAGGCAAACAAAAAATACATTATCTCAATAAAATACATTTTAAACCAAACAATAAAAAAACATAAAAAAGGAAAAACATGTTATACATTTAAGCACTACCAAAAGCAAATATTCACTTACCATGATTTTCGAATTCGCTTCGTACACCCAGAGCCACGTAAAAATCAAAATATCAATCATACTCAAATGACTTTTTTCAAACCAGGTACTCTTTCTGATCGAACGCTTCACATAGTGACCATTTGAACCTTTCTTCCTACAAACCCATTCAAATCCATCTAAATGGTTTTAATACACACCACAAAAACGTTTACAAAACATCCCATGATTCAAAATTTCCCAGAATCATGCACCCGATTACGTCACAATAGGGTTTCCATAACATTCAACTACTCAGGCTACCATAAATGAAACAACAACTTGGCGATAAATGAAACAACTTCGTCATAATACAAGGGGTACCTTAAAGTCTACTCTACCCCCTCAGAATAGCCTGTGACACGAGCCAGTTTTGTTTATCTAAACTACTTTCACCTTCTACCCCTACAAACGCCACACAAATATTCGTCTCTCATCAGTTGGCTTTGAAATTCGGTGACGAGTACATCGCAGTGTGAGTGAAAATTTGTGAGATGGTTCATGTGTTGCAATTTGCATGCCTTTGTCTCTTCATATGTTGCACTCTGAATGGAATTCAGTGACTCCAAGGACGAATGAAAATTGTTTTCGTTATGCATGATTCTCAAACGTATCAGATTCTTTGGCGCCAAAAGAAATGGAGAAGGAGGCAATTGAAACTGAGCCGACATTTAATGAAATGTTTGATAAAGTTTCTGTATTATTGGACTGTCCTGCTGTATTATGGGAAGAATTAGTTACAGTAGTTGATGACAATGTGCATATAGCCCCAATTACGGCAGACAAACACATTTTGGAGTTTGTTCAAAGCTAAAAAAATATCATTGATACAGATTCCAATGACGAAAATGAAATGAATAATGCAGTTTCTTTTCCCATGTCCTCCAAAATGAGGAACATCATAAAAAGAATGTGCAGTTAGTTAGACGCACATTTTAAAATGGTGAAACGAATAACAAAATGGACGACATTGAAAATTTTGCTACAAATTTGATGCTAAAACAGATAATGTAAAGAAGAATAACAAATTATTTTCCAAAAATGCAATAAATGTTTTGTTTTACAAAAAACTTGAAAGTTTTGAATTAAATTTCATCAAGTTCTTGTGGATGTTTTTGTTTCATTGATTTTTTATTAAATAAGTGCACATATACATAACTATGTAAATAAAATGCACTCTAGTAAACCTAATTTTGTTGAACATGTTTTATTTTCAATATCATTTAACACAAAAAAATATTTCAGTCCCCTCAGTTTCGTCTTAAAAGATTTTCACTGTATATCAAAAATATCTAACAGGATATACATCTTACCATGCGAGTGAAGTCATTTAAATCTAAGGATAAACTATGCATTATAAAAGAATCATAGAAAAAGCATATCTTCTTACACATAGTTCTAGAGTGCTTTGCATAATTAATTAATTCAGTCTAATTCCTAACACTGACATATAATGAATTATCAATGCACAGTGAAATAAAATTCTACACTTATTAACTCATGCAATGCAATCTAGTCCTTCAATGTAGCCACCCTTACTTCCAATATTTTCTATTCATTCCTCGAGTCACTGAGCAAATGTTCTGACGTGATAAAATCCTAGAGCTTCCATCATTCTTAATTCTTTAAGGCTTTTTTTTTTTTTTTTTTTTTTTTAACTTCAACTTTCAAATCCTTGAATACCAGAAATAACTTCAATAAGAACTTTTCTTCTTAAAGCTATAGGAGAAGATTTTTCCTTGAAGCCATGAAATGAAATTAAGTTTTTTAACATTACTCCCATAGTAACGAAACAGCTGCATCAGAATGGAGTTTCTTTCAAAATTTAAAATTTTCAGGATTGTGAATTTCTGCACATATTATCCTTCTTTTTCAGTTAGCAGTCTAACAGCTTTCCAGAGCACAGGACATGTTATGTGCGTATAGGTTCTAAATGGATTAGATGCACACAGAACAGATGATAGCTTGATAAAATTTATTTTCCCATAAGAAACACTTTACATTTCTGGAACTTTTCACAAAAGTACTCATACAGCTCTTCTCAGTATCACAGAGCACAATCAGTAGAATGTTAAATATAATGCAATTAAGAATGTTAAATATAATGCAATGCAAAGTGCATCTAAAAGTCAAAGTTTCCAACGGAGACCTCTCAATGCTCCAAATTTATGTCTGAACTAAATAGCTAAGAAGTATTGCTTTCTCTGGTTTTACATAGTTTTTGGCTGCCAAGAAATTTCCAGTACTTTCAAGTTCTCGAAATTACCAAAAGGTCGCAAATTTTGACGTCTTTCGGTGTTTTGTTACCAAATTTGGCAAGAAAGCGATTTACCTCAATGTTAAATAGACTTGCTCTGTAACCTTATTTTTCTGGTGGAGCTGCACTTTTTTGTTACATTTCATGTTATATTATACAAGAGATACTACAATTTTACATATAATTTCACTAAAATTATTTAAATATATAAAAATTTTTTAACAGATTGATAATCCTCACACAAAGGAATTCTTTGGATCATAATTTCAGGAATTTTTTGGATCATAATTTCACTCTGTACTTCAAAAAACAATAAGAAATGTCAGTTTTGTAAAGTATAAATATTTTCTACAACACAAATTTCATTTAGAATTCTTTTACTTATTCACATGGAACATATTTAAATAATTAGCAAGCAAAATATATCCTTGCAAACAAATTTTGAGAGAAAATACAATTTGTTAAATAAAAGAAGCATACTTCTCTAGGATCAAAATATGAACGTGCAAGAAGATTCTCCAGATGGATATGGCGATCAGGTTCTTCTTGTTTCAGTTTTATCATAGGATCTGTCTGACGTAATAAGGAACGTGCTGCTCCAAGCTCACGTAGTTCTATAAGCTCTAAAACAACCTAAATAATTTGAAATACTTATAGTCAGTATCACATGAAATGCAATATAAACTCAATTCACCATCATAAACAATCTGAATATTTTTATATATTACTTCATGACTACTGCTGTGAATAATGATAAATCAGATGTAGAGTATCATACCTAAATTCTAAAATGCGTAATGGAATGCTATAACAAAACTTTTGTCATAGAAAATACCATAGAAATGTTCATCAAAATGATTAAAATGTGATTCAGTTATTTAAAATAGTACACAAAAGGGGGAACATACTGAATTGGGAAAATTATAGAGGACTACAAGGAAGATCCACAGTTGATCAAATCTTTACTTTGAGACAAATACTGGAGAACTCTAAAGAGTATGGAATTGAATTCATCATTTATTTGTTGACATCAAGGCAGCCTATGGTGCCATTGATACAGCTCAGATTCTAAAAGGCATACCTGAGTTCAAAGTTCCAACCAAGTTAATTAAGCTTGTGAGACTCATTTTAACCGAAACCATGTGTGAGATACAAGTTCAAGGAGAAACATCTACCACCTTTAAGGTTTGCTATGGAGTTAGGCAGGGGGATGCATTGGAATGCCTCCTGTTTAATTTAGCCCTGGAGAAAGTTATAAGATATGGTGGTATTAATACAAGAGGTACAGTCGAATCCGGTTAATTGCACCATCGGATAAACGGACCAGCTGCTTTTTTGGACCAAATCCTAAAGAACCAAAAAAAAAAAAAAAAAAAAACCCTATGTACATAAGCCTACTATTATTTGCTTATTTTGACCAAAATTCTGTTTAATCAGACAAAAAAAAAACATGAGAGCGAATACGGAACATAAGCCACAAGTCGGAGACATACAGAGGATGTACAGGCGGTCTGCGACATATAGGAGGATCTGTAATTGCAGCTCCCCAGGAAAATGCTTTATCAAAGGTCAGGAATTCCTTAAAGTGCATGACAAAAGCAAAACCGGTGGGAGGTGAACACACACACCATTTTCTTTGACCTGCACCTCCGAGTTTCGAGGAAATGAACAATAGAGTGTCTGGCTCCACCTGAAAGGAATTTCCGCCTGTCAATCATGATTAAAGTTTACACGAGAAAGCTATCATTTCATCCCCTTTTGGTTTGATTTTAGTGCCAAAGCTTTGAATGGCAAGCATTTTATCTCCCTCTTGACCTCAACATCTTGAGCCCGAAACACCAAGGTTTCTTCAGATCACTTTAGTCAGTAAACTGTGCGCGTGTCTTGTCTCCCCTGCCACAATGCCATGATGGGACTTGACGTTAGCTGAAAAAAATTGGTTTCCTGGATAACATCAAGCAACAACCACAAAATACTAGTCAGCATCGGTTGGTGGAAATAACCGGGTTGGCAAAGACTACAATTTTGCACTTGATAAAACAAGAGAATGAGCTGTGAGAAGAATGGGCACAATGCTAAGGACGAGGAGGAACTTTAAAAAAAATGGAAGCGTTACAAGCAGTTACATTTGTGGCCGACAGTGAAAAGTGAGCAGTGAGACAATTCAGAACTGTTTTCTCACTGTGGCTTTAAGCACTTGGTTTTGGAGATGGATGTGGACATGCTCATTGAAAGTGCAAATGATGATTTACATGTGGAACTTCAACAGGTACAAAATTGCGAAGAATTTTTATCCATTGACGAGCTTCAATGCTACAATGAAAATGAAGATTACGACACTGCAATCATTGCAGCGAAATATACAACAGCATCGGAAGACCAAGAAAGTAATGATGATACCGCTAATAAGCTGGTGCAAGTGACAACACAGGATGCGAGGAAATGCATTGAAACTTTGCGTCGGTATATCATGCAGGAGGGAAATGAAAGCAGTCCCACTGCTGCGTGAGATGTTTGTGGCAATTTCGTTCATGTGCAATCTGTCAAGAGAACGTGAGAGATCACGTTGGATAAGTTCTTCAAATGTTGACTGGAACTTGGTAAGAAATTGTTTTTATTGTGCTTCGCATGCTGAGTATCGTGGAGATTGTTTCTTAGAATTTGTTTCTAAATTAATTTTCTCAATGAAAAAAAGTCCGACTGTATTTCTTGTTTGTATATGTATGTTTGCTATATGTGTGTAACCGCACCATAAAGTTCATAATTACATTTTAGTACATGATTTACATGTACATTTACTGTTTGCTACATATAGCCCATCCCGTCTCAGGACATGTTCGTGTAATCGGACCAGCCAGTTATTAGGACCAAAAGGATTGCTTCCCGATGTAATCCGATTAACCAGAATCGACTGTACTTTATTTAATAAATAAATTCATATTCTGCTTATGGTGATGATGCACACATAACTGCAAGATCTACAGTTGTGTTGAGAGAAACATTTTTGGCACTAGAGAATTCAGAGAGGAAAATTAAGCTCAGAGTAAATACGGGAAAAACTAAATATATGCACTGTGGTAAAAAGGAAAATACACCTAAAATATTTGAGACCGATCAATTTAAACTTGAATCTGTGAAAAATTTCATCTGTTTGAGCTCCAAAATTAACTGTCAAAATGATATTAATCCGAATATCAGAAAAATGATTATTGTCACAAATCCTAGCTTCTTTGGTTTAAAGCCTCTTTTGAAATGCTATCTAATAAAGAAAGGGATAAAAATTCTATTATACAAAGTATTAATAAAATCAGTCTTTTGTCCCTCATAGTCAAAGGCATGGACTTTGACTATAAGGGAAGAAAGAGCCTTGGTGATCTTTGAAAGGAAGATTCTAAGAACTATTTTTGGTGCTGTTTCGGAGAATAATTATATGACGTAAATGGTACAATTTCGAACTCTACAAAATTTATGCAGATGATGATATTATTATATCCACAAAATTAAGTAGAATGAGATGGGCAGGTCACATACTGAGAATGAACACAGATGTAATGGTTTTTAAGGTCTTTAATGCAACTCCTGCTTGCGGAAGACCTAAGAAAAGATGCAGGAACTACCTGGCTGCAGATTTTGCCATTGGATAATTAAGAACTGGAGAAGAAGGCCAGGGCCCTCAAGAAACTGTCATGCCAATGCTCCTGGTGCTGATGATTTAAGATAGGTATACATTTCATCTACTTTCTTTTCAGATGTTATGAGAATAATTGAATTAAATGCTTTTTTATGGTAAATAACCACTGAGAACAGAAAGCTAAATTATTTTATCACACTAAAGTATTTAACTACTTTAAAAAAAAAAAAAAAAATTACTTTTATTCAGTTTGTAACATTTGTAAAAATTCTACAAATATACATTTAAAAGTGTGGGGGGAGGACTCTGCTTTCACTGAACTTAAAAATCTTAATTTACCTCTTCAAAAATTTATTTAGGATTATGATTATTATGAGCAACTAAATTTTTACAGGGTTGCCACTCAAACAGGGGAATGAAATTCCCTGACTTTTCCAGGTTTTCCAGGTGTGTTTCAAGAAAATTCCAGTCTATCCGCGTAATGTACTTTGGCTACACTAAAAGGTAAATTAATTATGGTATTACTTGTATTGTGTAGCAAATTCACTTAATTATTCAATAAATCCCAGAGGACATTTATTCTTAATTATTCTTGGTATACTTTGTT
Source organism: Stegodyphus dumicola (assembly GCF_044657685.1). Lineage (NCBI taxonomy): Eukaryota > Metazoa > Arthropoda > Arachnida > Araneae > Eresidae > Stegodyphus > Stegodyphus dumicola. Next base: position 134,871,125 of record NC_140768.1, on the reverse strand, counting down.
TGATAATTTTGTTTACTTTTCCACTTAAGAAACTTAATAAAATTTAAGATATATAAATTGGATAACAAATGTATGTTTTATTTAATTATTACTCGTGATCATCACCAGTTCAACACGAGGCTAATCCGGTCCTTATAAATCACAACACAATGCTAAATAGTTAGGTTAGATTTTAGGTAAATTTAATTTGTGTGAGGTATGTTCTTAAAAAGCACCTTAACACTTGAAAACACAAATATAATTATAATAGTTGTTGTTTTCTCCATTGAAGATTGAGATTAGAATCTTCCCAATCTGGAATAAAATAAGGCTTTTTTTGCAGACATTCTGCAGCTAAACGAAAGAATGAAATCTATTTTAATAAATTGAGGTATTTTATATTTATTTCGCAGCATACATAAGGAAAAAATATGTGCATTAAATTTCGTGATGGTATGTCATCATACTGCTAGAATTAATTTCAAGATTATGCCAGAGAAAATTTCCTGAAATTTGGAAATATTATTTACTAATAATAAATAAATTTAGAGGGAAGAAGAATCATTAAATTATACGAATAACATAAAAATAAAGATAATTACTTAAAAATTGAATTAGAATAATCAACGATATTTTAGCGAATATAGTTATATTACATGGTTAGCCTAGATGACAGATTACTATTTTTTTATTTTACTGCAAAATGGCAAGGTATTTATTAAAAAGAAAAAAAAAAGTTTAAAAAGATTTTGCGGTAAAATTCTAGTATACGGTAAGGCTTTGGCACGATTTTGAAAATTGTTGCCAAGACCAAAATGACCCGTTTACTGTGCATCATCATGACGCCAAATCCCATTGTACCATACATGGAGATTATTCTAACCAAAGAACGTCTATGCAAAGAATCTCTAATTCTTTGGTCTATGTAAAGAAGAAAAGGTTCCATATAAGTAAAATGCTATTACGCCGATAGAATGTGGAGGGAAAATATGCCAAGGGATTTGGCGACGGAACCTGGCGGCCAGAATTTCCCTCTCCACGATGTGTACCGGAAATTGAGAAATGTGTTAAGAAGAAACGTTCTTTGACAAAAAGAAAGCTACGAAAATCCGTTTTTAAATTATTGCGAAAAATCCAAGAAGAAAGGTTTTATCAAAGGACGTTTCTTCTTAGATTTTTTGCAATAATTTTAAAAACGGATTTTTGTAGTTTTCCCCCCCCCCCTGAAAATTACTAACCCATGAATTAATTTACTTGCACCAAAAAATATTTTCTTTTCCTTTAGAGTTTAACCACTTGCGCTAAGACTAAACTTCACGGTTGCGGTGCCGTGCGCTACAAAATAGCAAGCGGTAAAGTGTCTCATTTACGCCGCTCCGCATCTGCGAGTGCAATCCAGAGCTGTAACTCGAGAAATAAACAATCTCGTTGTTAGGCGACGTGTGCACCATGTTATTTTCATTTTTGCGATAAATGCTTATCGACGTGGTGTTCACGTCGCTCGCAGTTTGAGACAAAAACATCTCGACGTGCGTGGCACGTCTTTTTAGCGCAAGTGGTTAAAGAAATTTTAAAGGATATTCATTTAATGAACTCTTGATAACGTGACCTTCGAACTTCGACACCGGTTTCGAGCTTTGGCAGCAGATATATCACGCATGCACAGCTGTTTCCCTCTATGATGTAACGGAGCCACGTCTATTGCAGAGAGGTTTTCCTTCTTTACAATACATATTCTTTGATTCTAACCTCCATGCTACCGTATACTAAGATTAAACCCATTTTGTTTTTTACGAGAACAGGTACTTTCTTTAGTTCATGCACTGCACATGCGATTCTCGAGAATACTGGAAACCAAAAGTTGCGGGAAACTTGCTTTGCCTTTCTAAAAGACAATCAAATTGGAGCTGCGAAAATTGGCTCTATGCCAGCTGCCCGAATGACACTCACGTGATACGCAATTCGCTAAAAAAGTTATCTCTTCCGACGTCGGCGCAAAAATCGCTTTTTTTGGCGGGATCATTGTATGAACTTCCCTGACTTTTCCAGATTTTGACAAAAATACTTAAATTCCCTGACTTTTCCTTGAATTTTTTGGTCAATTTTCGAATTCCCTGACATTTCCCGGTTCTCCAGGTAGCGTGGCAACCCTGTTTTTATATTGTACTTCTATTTTGTAATTTAGGGCACATTTACACAAAAAATAATATTAAGAATTAATTTGACTTTGAACTTATATTTAATAAACATTGTAAAATTACAATTTTTATGGACACACATCTTAAAAAAGGCAAAGCAAAAAAAGTATATGTGAGGTGGATGCACACAACTGATCAATGTTTATTCATATTTAATAATATTTAACAATGTTTTCATCCCAAACATTGTGTACAGTTTTTGATTTAAGTTCATGACTTGATTTACTTGGTTAATGTTACACAAAGTTTGAGTTATGTTGTAAAGTAAAACAATGAAATAATTGATCCAGCTTCATTTAACATTCTTTAATTTCGTTTAAGCTTATCACCAAGTCTCAAAATATATGCACAACTTTAAAGTTGGATTTATTTTTTACTTTTAAATTTTCCCATTCTTACTTCCAAGCAATTCATACGATATAAAGTTTCATGCTTTCACATATTTGATTTATTACATAATCGAGGACTTCTTATTTTTATATAATAAGGTGAATTTCAAAGATATGTTCAATATTCTCTTCTGCTACATGCGACTGTGATATCAAAAATCTAATTTTTATTAACTATATACCATCAATTGCAGATTTAACAAAAATTAATGAAAAAATTTTGGGATAACCAATTGTTTTGAGCAATTTTTCTACGAATCACTTTAAAAAAAAATGTGCATTCGTTTTTCCTCCATTCAAAAAATAATACAGTCAAAAGTCGTTAATCCGGACTCGTCGGGACTTCGGCGATTCCGGATTATAGATCATCAGTTTAAATCTGGTAAGATGGCATGCAGAAATTATAAAATTAAAAATATAAACCTGTAATTTATAATATAAAGAACAATTACGATCTAAAGGGTATCAAAATTTACAAAAAAAAAAAAAAAAAAAAAGCTTAATATTTATTTGTTTACTTTACTAAACATTTCTTTCAATGTAAGTTGTTTAAGTTGCTTCGTTTTTTATGTGATAATACATTCTCTTTAATTCTATAAACAGACATAATTTCTTGTTCAGTTACAAAGTTCTGCTGTTCAAGTCCTATAATTGCTGTGTTGAGAATACCGATTTAATTTGTCAATCGAAATTTTTTCGTTTTCATTAACCTCTGTCACTTTCTTCGCTATCAGAAGCAAATTATAATGACAAGGAATTTGATTAAAATCATATCAAAGACGAAGTACATCGAGATGAAATACTACATTTAGTAAGGAATTATAAGCCAAATAAAATAAAAACATCTGCCCTGAAGATAAGGATAGTGCTGACAGATCAACTTCCAATTCATTGCACGCCGCGGCGTTAAAGATAAACAAAGTTTAGGTAAACAAACATTAAAGTTTAGATAAACAAAGGATATGCCTTTATCCATTTTTTGCAGCAATTCCACTTTTTGTTTAATGGACTCCGAAAGATACTTTCGCATTGTATATCCTTTACATATTAGTAAATATATATCGGAAATTCTATTTGACATAATCGAAAGTTCAAGCTTACTTTTATAATATTGCTCTAACAGTCTGCAAAAAATAATAAGCCGTATCCAATTCGAAGATTAAGGAACAACGCAATCTTCAACATTAACTGCAATAGATAATTAAATAATTTTAGCCTAGCTTATACCGTCCGTTATACATTAAACGCGCACTCATAAACGTATTTTGTGCAAGTGCACAAGCATATTCTCAGCAGTAAAGGCGTTATGTGCATGCGTCAACGCGACGCATGCGCAGGAAGTTTGAAGCTTTGAGGTTCGGATTATAGATCATTCCGGATTATGGGTGTCCGAATTAACGACTTTTGAATGTACCTATCGGATACATCCTAAAACGATCTATGATATCCGGTATTAATTCAATAAGATTCATTCCTTTACACAAACATTCATTCAAGGGTGTCCGAATTAACGACTTTTGACTGTATTATTATATATTTCTTAGCCTATCAGATATCAGTGTTGAAATTTTTAGTGCTTCATTGTTGTGGCCAAAAGCCTTTTGGCAACATCTAAAACTTGCTTGCTACAAACTGATCAATTAAATTACAAATTTCGACAACTATGCAGATGCAGTGGCATGTTGCCGATTTTTTGCAACTATGCACAGTGCAACTTTACGACAAAAGTACGAAATTTTCATCCTATTTCAATAAAGGCTAAGAATTATACAATAATATTTTCCATGCATGACAACCTTACAGTATCCACAATTGTCAAATGCTTGCGGTTACAGCATAAAAGTAGAAAAGTTGCTCAAAAGTATTAGCTATCCCAGATTATATGATAATAGTCTTTCTAAATCAAAACTTCTTCATACTTGTTCATATAAGTCAATCAATTTCTTATCTGGCAATTTCAAAGACTGCACTACTTTAAGTACTGTGTCCCAATGACCATTATTGATATCTTGCACAAAACTATCAACGCTATCTACAGTATTCAAAGAAATAGAAGTTTCTTCCTAGAAAGAGAAAATAAAGCAAAATCATAAAAATAAATGATAGAAAAAATAAAACTTTTATTAAAATTTATAATTTTTTTATATAAATTTAATTCTTATACCTGCAATGTCTGCAAAGTTCTAGAAAGATTATTTTCCTTCAAATATTGCTGAATAAGACGAATAACACTAAAAAAAAGGAAAAATCATTATTTAAAACAATTTTTTATAAACTACCCTAAAATTAAAAAAAAAAAAAAAAAAAAAATACCAAACAAATAGTTAAGTTATATAGTATATAATTACAAAGCAATTCTTTTGAAAATCAAATGTAAACATGCCATATGCCATGTGTGTGTGTGTGTGTGAAAAATATAAAATATCTATCTTTCAAATAATAAATTAATAATAGCCATTTAATTTCTGCTTTTAATTTAAAAATAACAGTAATAACTTTCCTAACTTAACTTCCCTGCGGTTCTGATGTGTACTTATTGATGAAATCCGAGCCCAACATCTGGACATTAAACTCCCTCTCTCTTCGCTTCTGCTTCATTTTCACTGCATCACTTAACTGTTAGTCATGCAGAATTTACTTTTCCAATTGTCATCCACTGTTTAACAAATATAAGATGTATAAAATTGTGGTGATACTGTGGCACCTATAGTGATGATGTGCATTATCAAGAAATAAAATGTTTCCAAAATCAGCAACCACGCCTGTCTTCGAGTGTCATTCTTCTAACTGCATAGTTAGGACTTTCCAATACCAATCCATTATCGTTTTCTCTCACCAAATCGAGTTGATCTGATGAGAATTGATTGCGAAAAATTTTCATATATATAAAAGTAAAAAATTATAAGTAATTTAAAATGCCTAAAACTTGCACTAAAGCAGCTAAGTAATAAAACAATAATTTATTAGAAATTATTAGAATGTGTGAGAGAGAGAGATAAAAGCATAAAATTAATATCAACCCAGAATATCTATCAGGAAAGTAGAAATTAAAAATACTAGTAGAAATTGTACAAATTGAAAAGTAAATAACTGATAAAGTAATAATCATTACAAATTGCTATCGGCCACTCAATATATAAGCACATTGAGCCATGTACCATTTTGGCCAAATCATAAAAATATGCATGTTGAAGAATAAATTAACACCTGTAGTTAAAATATTTTAAACCTACATGTTAAAACCACATTTACAAACAAACATAACGTGTTTTTATAAACAAGGTTACAGCATGTAAGCCTAAAACATTATATTTTGTTTTAATCCGATAAAAATCAATTTTGTCCTTTCATGGTTTAAGTGAGATATTATATGAATTTAAATAAATACAAGCCAAACACTCAAAATGAATACATATTTTTCATTACTGAATTAAGTAACAAGGAAAGAAAAACATGAATTTCCTTAAAATTAAAACACATTTCAGGAATAAAGGTACAGCAGTATATCAGCATTCATCCATTTTGAAATATATCAAACTGAGCATCTGATGTATTTGGAAACGAATATTTTCATGGACTTTTCAATTCAATGAAACATGACTACATTTGTTTACCTGTTTTGCGACAAAGCTATGACTGTCTAAGAACGTCAGTACGCCTGTTGCTATTATTCAGTAAAAAACCCATGGTATGACTCTTGAGTTTTCAATTGATTTTGTGTTTATCTGCATACTGTTTTTTATAAATTCATCAATAGTGAATTTTAGGAAAGTCAATGAGAAGAGCCAAGCAACGACAAATATTATTAGAATCACCATGGAAGTGAAAAAGAGATTCTGGAAAATTGCGAAGACGGCATGTATCTGGGATTTGACTAACAAAAATCAGAGGTCTTAGAGCTCATTAAAAAATTCCTTTTGATCTTGATAAGAAAATATTTATGTATAGTATTTAGTATATATTTTGGTTTTCTTTCTCAAAGAAACTGTTGGTGACAGAGCCTTTTTTGTTGCCAATGGTAATAGTGATATATGGATAAGTTTTGTAGTAAAACATGATATAAAGCATATGTAAGTTTAATTTATGATTCTTTTACTGCTCATCATTAGATCACCAATTACTAGGATTAAGCCCTTAGCCGGTAGCTTGATATTGATTAAAATTGCTATTTAATACAATTAAGTTCAGGTTGATAAAAAAAAGCATCATGTTAAGCGTATGCAAGAAAGATTAATATAAAAAAGGTAATGTAAATGTTTGTATTATTATTGAAATATATTTCTAATTAATTTTGCACCTCACCCAATGCATTTGCATTTTAGTATTAAATAGTATAATAACACCAATAACAGAAGAATTTTTTTTATAACAATAGATTTTTTTTCTCTATTTCTCATTGGAAATCTTTTGTTAGTATACATCCAACCAACAATCTGGAATTTATTAATGACGGGTATCCAGCTACCACTGTATATATTCACATAACAAGAATGTATATTTGATTTTCTTACTCAGCTGATTCGATTTCTATAGACATATTTCAAGTAGTTCTTTAATTCCAAATAAATAACGCACTCTTTTTCACAAACACAAACAAACCAGTTACTAACTGAGGTCACATTAAATACAGGAACAATCCAGGCTGACACAGTAGGAGTCCTTTATTTATTGTACACTTTTTGTAAGAAACATTCTAAAATACTTCATTAATTTACAGTAAAAATATCCTAATTTCAGGCATTAAAAATATTCGAATTTTATGCATAGGTACTTGAAAATTCCGATTTTCAAGTACTGCCTATCAAACCACCCACCTTATTTCATCACATGTGCTTTTTTCTGAATATCTGGCAACAAGTTTTGCTGTCAAGAAGGTTGACCGAATGCGGAGATATGGATTTATATTTAAAATGAAATGATTAAGATATGTAATTAATCATTTCACACTCATAAGAGATCTAATACATTTAGTTACAAGTTACTTTAAAAGGTTGAAATAATGTTCACTAGTAGGATATTTCGTTTTCTTCGGAAAAAAATTGTGCTTGCTGTTTTGTTTACTTTATCATTTTGCTACTGTTTAATACATTGGCTACCTGCAGTAAGTATTTTCCCATAAACTTTGTATTGCCAAAGTAATATTCATGGATTTAATCAGAGAACCCGTTGGCGCCGTTGCATTTTTACTCGCCAAGCTACGATGAGCCGAGCCGTAAACATGATATTTTGTGAATGTGATTTTTAGTGCATGTAAATTCAAGTTTGCAGATAAAACAATATAATAAGCTTATGGTAGTAAAAATTTACAGGTAATAAGCATGTAGATGGGAAACTAACCGGTTAAACGTGATATACGAAAATAAATTTGCATTAAATTCAAGTTAGCACAGAAAAAAATATATTCCTTACACCAGCAGTGGTTTGCTAATTTTGATGACCATGGTGATGAATCAAACTATTCTGTCATCTTAGATAATCAATTTATGTCATTATTAATCAATCTATTTATGTCACACCTGCCATCCGCTGAAAGGTTATTGTTATAAAAGCATTAACAATATATTATCTTGTTAAAATTTTACCCCATAAAAATTCAATTATTCTCAGAATTTTAGATGACAATAACCAATAATAAAAATAAAAGCATTACTTAATTATTTAAAACGCACATGCACATTTTTGCGGTCTACGAAAACAAATTATTTTAGACGGAAACCTCATGGTTCTTAGAGCTGTTAATAATTAAGAACACAACGTGAACAGCCGTGTTACAAATTAGCATTCACCCCTCTTTTGATCCCGAACCGAGAACCGGCATTTATCTACGAAAATATTTCTATCTATTCGTTGTTAAAAAATTCAAAAAAAATAATAATAAATAAGAGAAGAATAATATAAATCTGCAAATGCGAACAACGACAGTAATAATTATCTGATGGGTTACCAGGTTTGAACTATTATCGCCAAAGTTGGCGATGTTTACATTTACGGGGTTCTCTGCGGAAGTGCTTCCAAATATTGTTTGACTGTATGTAAAATGCTTAAAACAAGTCTGTTATCATAATTACAGAATCAAATACAATTATACTTCTACGTATTTAACTGTATCTTCTGTATTAAACGAAGAAGGGCTATGCCAAATTTTATAGTTAATCCTAACTTTAATTGTCCTATTCCATTTATTGTACATTCATATAATTGCCGAGTAGTAATTACTGTGTATATCCAGTATTGCTTTAAAGATATGCATTGCGTATCTTTAAAGCACTTTGGATATGCATTTTAATAAAAACATTTATTAAAGTGCTATTATCCAGAATTTTGAAAATTTACAATTAACATTAAAATCGTTCATATTACTATTTGATAAGATTATAGAAATGTTAAGTTTTTGGTCTTTAAAGCATGTAATAGTTGTTTATTATTAACTGCTATTTATTTTTTCCAGAATGATGAATTAATGTCTGAAGATATAATGGTACAACCTCTGAATTTACCCTCTCAGTCTTTCAAATGGCATACATCTTGGGATAAAACTAATCACAGCAGTTCAAAAATAGTATCATGTCGTAATTCAGTGCAAGGAAAAGTTCTTATTGCAGATGATAAAGGTATAACAAAAATGAAAAGAGATAATTATTATTTTATAAATTTTTAGTATGTGTTTTGAAAAAGTTGAGATGGTGTATGTAAGTGCAGTACAAAGTCAGAAATCCAGGCTTCCAATATTCAGAAGGATCTGAAATTCAGACCTCTGAATCATCAGTAACTTTTTTTTTTCGTATTTTTTTTTCTGGGGGGGGTATACTTTATACTTGTGCATTTGATATTTTTTTCATAATAAAGCATTCCAATTCTTAATTTGACTTTAGCAATAAATGTCTCCATTATTAAAGAGACAATTGTTTATTAGCATAAATCTGTATGATCAATAATTTGCTTTTGTAGCTGTTTTTGTCTTGGCACACATCTCAAACTAAAACATTATATGTCAAAACATTGTTCATTTTACACCTATTGAATAATTCATAACTCTAATGCCATCTTGGCAAATAAATCATTATTTATTAATTTTTGCTTTCATCACTGCATGACTATCAACACAGGCAGATTGGGAAATGGCTCACTCAGTGTTGTCTAAACAATTAAAAAAAATATATAATTTAAAAAAAAGTATTAGTAATTTAATAAAGAACACATGGAAACATTTTATTACACTTGGCAACGATCAATGATTGAGTGTGTTTATCAGGGGAAATTCAACGAAAATTTCATTCCATAATAAAAAATATATATATTTTGTAAATGGCCAGAAGTTTATTAATTTCATAAATATTTAGTGCTGTTTGACTTAATAATAGCTGAACCCTCTGAGCGGCATGGTTTTTTTTTTTTTTAAATCTGTCATGAATATGTATATTTAAACAACCTTTATTAAATAAATTTGTATATTTACTTGTTTTAGTCTCTTATTTTCATAAACTTACATTTATTAAGATGACATTTATGTTATTAAAGAAACTAAGAAAGCAAAATGTCTTAAATCTTAAGCTAGTGTATTCTAACTGACAAAAAATCTCATGACTGGATAAAGCCGTGGGTTGATTTTCTAATTTGAGATCCAATTTATTATTTTTAGAAGGCTGTTATTATTACAGCTATCTTATCAAAATTAAAGTTTGAATTTTCATTTATGTCGAAAATACTTTCCAATTCTGGAGCTGTAGGAGGATTTGTAAAGTGAAAGCATGTTTGGTACTTGCCTTCTGTAAGCAGCCTTGATGCAATTCAGGTTTAAGAAAGTGCGATTTCAAAATTAGGCAAAACAATAACCGGCAAAAATATATTTCAGAGTACACCTTGGCAAAAGTTGGTGAATTTTTGGTGCCATTTCTGTTTACTTCCACCGCCCTCCCCAGTAAAATGCCGTCCAAAACATAATTAAAACAAAAAATATCTCAATAAACTGCATTTTAAATCAAACGAGGAAATAGCATAAGAATGGAAATGCTTGTTATGTAATCTGCGCAATACAAAAAGAAATATTGACTTATCTTATTTAAAAATTTCTCTTTCTTTGTTATGTGAGACGTACAGAATTCCTTAACAGCATACCAAAACTATTTAAAATTATCTAAATTAGAATCTGTATACTGCCGTCATCACATAAATTCGCAAAAGTAAAAATGAAAAATGTCCTCTGTACTGCCGAACTGTTGATGGCATTTCTTTCGAAAATTGGTTTTTATTACACCCCAGGTACCTTCCATAGTGTTGATATAAGCACTGGTTTCCAAATCCTTAAATCTCAATGCATAATTTACCGAAAGGTCGATGAAGTCATTTAAGTCTTTATTTACACGCCAATCAATTGATGTTTTCTTTCCCAGGCATTTTAAAGTGTACAGAAACTTTAGGTTAATTGTACCACCAGCAGGCATTTTACGGTGTGAAGCACAAAATAAGCAATATATTTCCTAACCAACATCCAACATATAAATAAACCCTTACAAATATTTTCTCATCAGACAAAGTCACAGCAAACACACAACCAGTCACGTCATAATAGGGTTTCCATAACACTCAACTACTCAGGTTACCATAAATGAAACAACAACTTGGCAATAATCCAAGGAAACCGTGAAATATAGACTAATCCAATAACCTTATTTGGATTCCTGTAGGAGGTGACATTTTCCAGGTAATGGAGTTAATGAAGAAACATGGAGAAGTGATAATAAATGAAGATGATATAGCAAAAGTTTGTCATTGTGATGACTGTGGCCCAATCAATACTCGACTAATGCATGGTGAAATCGCTTGTATAATTTTAAATCCAGAAAATATCACTATTGGGTTAGAATAGATTTAAGGGTGCCCCTTGTATTGCGAAGTTGTTGTTTCATTTATGGTAACCTGAGTAGTTGAATGTTATGGAAACCCTATTATGACATAATTGGTTGTGTGATTGTGGTGAATTTGAATGATAGGGAAAAGATTTGTAAGGGCTTGCGGTGTGCGTTGGTTGGAAAGTTCGTTGCTTGTTTTGTAGTTTAGACGGTAAAATGGCTGAGTGTGGTGACACTAATTTGAACTTTGTGTACGATTTGAAATGGAAAGGGGAAAAGAGCATTAATTGACTTGTGTGATAAATGAAGGTTTACTTAGTAGCCATTATAAGTGTCCTGTTTCTAGGAAAGAAATGCATATGGTCGAATGTCAGAGGATATTTTTGACTCTTCTGTGTAAATTTATGCGGCGACGCCAATATACAGATTATAATTCAGATAATTTTTGGAAGTTTTTGATGCTGTTAAGGAATTTTGTTTGAATAAAGACAGGAAAATTTCTAAATAAGGTAAGTGGATATTTCCTTTGTGTAGTGCTAAGATGAATTTCCTTTTTCATGTTATTTGATTGTTTGACTTAAAATGTAGTTTATTGAGATTATATATTTTTTGTTAGCTGCTTCTTTGACTTTTTAAAAAGAAAATAGATTGATGTGTGCATGGACAAAGTTAAGGGAGTGCGCAATGCCAAGTTTGTGCAATTCTCTGACTTTTTTTTAGTGAAAATAGGTTGATGTATACATGGATACCAAGTTTGTGCAATTCTTTGACTTGTTATTTTGGTTTATGTAATGGCAATTTTTGCCACAAAAATCAGCTCAGAATTTGACTTGAGTGATTAGCATGTCTTTGGTTAGATCTCCATCATTTGGGGATTGGTAACCAATTTCACATTCAACGAGATGATGTGTAAGTACCTTATTTAATAGTAGCAATGTGTATTTGCAGTGTTTAAAACTGTAACTTAACAGCATAATATTATTGTGAAAATAAATAAAATGGTTAACTTGTTTCCACTTTAGAAAAAGCATAATGATGAATAAAATTTTCTGATTATTTAAACTTGCATTTTTGATTTATTCATAATTTTCTCTTCTGAAAAAGTTATGCATAGTAGTATTTTTTTTATTTTCGAATTTGCTTATGAGTTTAAATACAGTATAAGTGTAAAAATCTAGGAAAATTTTATGCAGTTTTTAAATAGAACAAAAATATACTTTGAAATGAAAGGAAAAAATATATAAAATATAATACTAGGTCCAATCTGGAGTGCAAAATTTAAGCCTTGATATGAGCTCATGTGCCAGAAAAATCAAAAAAACAAAATTGATAAAAAAATTACAAATTACAATTTATGTGTATTTATCTCTAATAATTTGGATGCTACGTAGAAGAGACACAAGCGAAAGTAAAGGTTTTTGACATGTGTCCCATCTTTCGCAAGTCCTTTAAACTGGTATTTTGAATTTTATGTAAAATGAATACCAATCCGAGGTTTTTTTTTTTTTTTTTTAATAAATTGATAATCTGAGATTGTTTGCAGATATTAATTAAATCTCTTGTCATCTGCTATTTCATAAGGAGAAAAATAAATTCTCTGAAATGCATATATAATTCCTTATTTTGTATTTAATTTGATCTTGTAGAGATAATTTAAATTCTGTTTAAAATGCTTGGATACATACTTTTTCATGTTATTGATTTTGTTGGATTCATGCTTTTGATACCTCTTTGTCTATTGTCATAGTTACTGTTTTGTTTTCAGAGTTTTGATTGCATGTTACAAAAGATTTTGTGTTTGTTATGTATCCATGAGAACACAAATTTCTGTTTTTCTATTTTGGGGAAGTTTCTTTCCTGTTTGTCTGTGTATGTACCTTCATTTTACTTGCATTCATTTCATATTTTAATGTATGGATTTTATAGTTCTGTTATCATTGTAAAGTTATATCAATACTTACACTACATTAAGCCAGCAGGAGAATAAGAAATGTTTAAACTAGTTTCTTTAACAGCCCTTTAAATATTTTTACTTTTATTCAAGTTCTGTTTCTATAATTTTATATGAATATTTTATGACTGCTAAGTTCTTTCCTTTTTTCTTTGGTAATGTAATTTGTTCATTTAAAGTAATATGATTGTTGATTAGTATATCCGTTATGTATTTTAATACCATCAGGATATGTTTGTTCAAGACATGATGTGCTTTCAAATGGATGCTGCAATGTAGATTCGGCCTCTACTAGTCGATATCATTGTGAATCTTGTCATGAGAATGGTTGCTGTAGCATATATGAGTATTGTATCTCTTGCTGTTTACAACCTGAAAAGGTATGGAACAATTTTGCAATAATTGATATAATATGTTAATCAGATATGAAAATCTATACTTTAGATAAAAAAATTCTGTAAATACTGAAAGGTGCATTAAAATAGTTTTCATTTTTTATTATGAAGAGTAATGTTAGGGTATTATTATTTATATTAATGTTTTAAAATATCTTTGTGGCATAGACTGCATATTTAATCCTACATAATAATAATAATAAAAAAACCTTGTTAATGTAAGATTTAAACAGATTAATTTACATCTTGTTCTTATATTGTTTTCTGTATCCATATGTTATAGAAACTGTAAAAAATATTATGTATCTGTAATGTAAATATTATGTAGTATATGAAATATATGTAAAAAATATTGAATATTATGAAAAAATAAAAAAACTGCAATCATATTAATTACAGATGAGTATTTCCCAACATGTAAGTTTTATTTATTTTTGAGTTTTGTATATTGCCTCATTTCTCAATAGTCAACGATAAGTACTCCTATTGAATTATTTGTTGTGACCTGTTAATATAATTGATCACTGAGTAAATCACAGCAGTAATAATTAATTTTATATTTTACAGATAATTTACATATGAAAAATGGATAAAAATTGGTGATTAAACTTTTTAGAGGTAACAGTATACAATGGTTGAAGCAATTGCCATAATCACATTATGCATAATGTCAAAAAAATTAAACTAATGGATTAAATATAGATATAAAAATAAAATTTGAAAAATATACAGACATTCATCAGTATTAGAAAAATGGCTAAATATTCCATATTTTTATGAGGGAAAGATTTCATTTGAAAATTTGCCACAGATTTTCTTTGTACTTGAAGTCTCTTGTTTAAATTTGTGTTAATTGTAGCTATATAAAAAATTCACGGGAAAATTGTATTAACTTACTTTTATCAGTTTCTCTGTGTGATTTTTTTTATAAATAAATTAAATGTTATAACACACATTTTAAATTATTAACACAATTTTTTTTTGAATTTGAACACTTGGTTGAATAATCTGACACTTACTATTTTTATGTAGTGATTATTATTTGTAATCTAGTTTTAAGCTTTTGTATTGTTATATTGCAGAGATTGCTTTTACAAAAAATTCTTGGAAAAGCGTCTGAAACTTTTAACATCCTATTTGCCTCTATAACAGATCATTTTGAATTATGCTTAACAAAGTGTAGAACGTCTTCACAGGTAAATTCATTCTCACATTTTGTTTAAATTTAATGCATTGACCATTAATACGATGGCAAGAAATTTTATAGATAATTTAAACTTGGAAGTATTTTTTTATAAATTATTAATATTTTGCCACTTCATATTAAACATATTTTAACATGAATGCCATTGATCTCTTTTTTATTGTAATTAACAATTTTTCTGTAAATTATGGATTGTATTTTTAATAAATTTGATTGATTAAAATAAATTACTAAAAAAAGTTACATATGAAAATAGTTGCCTGAATAGGGTTCGTAGCGGTCCTTACAAGTGCTTATAAGTTCTTATATTTGAAAATAAAATATAAAGGCCCTTAAAGGTGCTTACTTTTTCTTTAAAGCCCTTATTTTTTTGTTTTTAGTTCTTATTTTTTGCTTTTAGTGCTGTTTTTTAATCCTTTTTTTTTTTTAATGAACGCGCTTTTTTTCCCCGTACCAAAGCCGAAACTAATTAACAACCTTTCTTCCTTATATGCAACGTCAGATGGTGAATCATACTCCTGGAATTTGCTTCCCCTCCCCTTTCTCTGCATTAACGTAACCTATGGTGCACGCGAGAGTACAGACAGGTACATGTCGTTCTATTGGTCAAAGAATTGCGAAAACGGTAGAAAATTCCGGTACATTTGGTATTCTTTTCCTCCTACCCAAATACTACACACATTTGAATTTCTATCAAGATTTTAATAATTTGCATTCTCGTTCCATGTGGTCAGTTCATATTCGTGTTTATTATGATCGTTATGCTTATATTATGAGCATATGCATGAATATTTATAATAATATAGTTGCAGTAACTGGTGAAGTATAGATAAACTTCCAAAAAATGGGTGTGTTTTTTCACAAATTAGCTTTCTAAGGAATAATATTTGGAATGGCTTAAATAAAAGGAAAGTAATCGAATAGTCAAAATAATTTTTTTTTCCAATAAATTATACAGTATGGAGGCTGGGAGGTTCTCCCCTTTCTCCACAAAATCTCTAATATTGAAGCAGCGGACTTTTTTTTTTTTTTTTTTTGTCACTGTCCAATCTGAATTGAATAAGACTAAAAGTTTTTGTGGTCTACCCAACCTAAGCGAAGATTGATTCTATTCCGGAAATTTAATGCAGTCTGTTGAAAATAAGAATCAGAAACAACCCAGATTAGTAAGTCTCTTTCTTTTCCTTTATTTAGTTCTTTATTCTCTGAATACCGGCAGCTGTTCATTCCGAGTGCGTAATATCGTGGAAGAATTACCCTGCACGTATTGCGCAATAACGTTTGCGGTATTTTGCAGAGATAATTTTGATGTTCACTCTGAGATTTGTTTATGAACACTTAAAAGAGTTTTACTGTGCTTTCTAAGCAGAATATTTCTCAGTTCTGTTGGTCTATTTTTATATGATGCACATATCGAAATGTCAAAATCATTTATTTATACGAGAAATCTAAAGAACGGCTACAATCTCCCCCACTCCACTTTTTCCAGTTACTATATGGAATATTCGGCTATTTCCGAGTATGTGGGTTAGTTAAGCTTTTACCGTTAAAGGATGATTTTTTTTTGCAATTCCCATTTTGATGCAATTTCCCGTCTTCTGATTTCAGAAACGTGCCTCTTTTTTACTTAAATTACTTTGCTTGGAATATATGTTAAGGGGAAAATGTTATGCAATGAAACTTTAGAAAATGTTCAGAATTTTGATTTAAATTAAATTATTTAAATATTAATATGAGTGGAAAAATAAATTGTATTTATTATTAGGTGCCAAACGAATACAATTAATATGGCTTATTATTATTTATTTTCTATATTTTGAACTGAAATTTCATCATTAAATCTTGTAATATGGTTTAGTTCTGCATAGTGTTTTTCCTCTCATTGTAAACTAATTTTGTAAATTCAACTGTCATTTAAAATTTAAAAAAAAAAAAAAAAAAAAAAAAAAGTTGCTTGTTTTCCATGGTTGAGGTAATGCTCACTCTCTTAATAAATATTAATTTAAGGTTATGCAGTTGTGTATAATCTAATTAGACAAGTGCTTATTTTTTTCTTAAAATGTGCTTGAAAAGTGCTTATAGGTGCTTATTTTTTTAACTAAAGTGTGGTTACGAACCCTGTTGAACTGGTTGTGAACCAATTTCTTAGCCAGCTTTGTTTTTGAAAAAAGTATCTAAATTAACTACAGTTTCTCTGTTTTTCTCTTCCATTTTGAAAAAAATTATTTAAACTTGGAACTGCTTTACCGAACAGCAAACAGTGGAGTATTTTCAAAGTCATGGTATGCATACTCAAAAGACTGTGCAATTCAGAAATGTCACTGTAAAAGACACTAAAAGACTGGAAATCATAAAATAACACAATAAAAGAACATTGGGCAATCACACAACACCACTTAAATTTGTATTTAAGCCAAGTTTGTAAAAATGACAGTTTTCTTCATATCTTAAACTTTCTTCATATTATTGGCATCTGGAATGATTTTCACGAATTATAATCAATTTATTTCTTGGATAATCTCAAAGCTTGAGCTCATATTTATGCAAGTTTTCGTATGCCTATTCTACGAAATATATGCTATTTTCATACTATATATTTCGTAAAAGAATTCATGATTATTTAACTAAAAGCAATCTTTTTCTTCAAATTTCTGCCAGAATGTTTGCCGCAGGAATGCGTTTGGCAGGATGCTCACCAGCTTTCAAGATCAACAGAAAAATGCATGTGTTATTTTCATAATTAATGAAGTAGCTATTTTTCTTAAGTTGCATGTAAAATGTAGTTGCTAATTTATTTAATTGGGAGAAAGAAAGTCTAAATTATTTTTATGTCAATACATTGAAAAAAGTTTAAATTTAAAAAAAAATTTTATTTAAAAAAATTTGTCACTAATCTTTATTAACTTACATTATTGCTGTTTGTTAAGCATTTACTACTATAATTTATTATTATTATTATGATAAGGATTTACTATAATTATAATAAGTATTTACTACTTTAATTATTACTGTTTTTATGTATTTTACCTAAAATTGTTTAAAAAATTTGATGTTACATTACATTCATCATCATGTTATGCTTATCAGAATTCGTGAATTGTTATTTATAATGCTAATTTCAGCTCTCATTTGCTTGGTTATTAGAATGCTCATTAAAAGTTTTACAAGATTTATACTTTTTTCATTTGGTGCTATCTCTCTGATTTGATTGGGAGAGACACAAAAACGAGTTATTAATCAACAAACATATTTTGATTTTTTTCCTTTTCCATCCAGTTCAAATTTTTTTGGCGTCTTTAGTTTAATTAAAAAAAAGTCAGGCTGTCAGACATTCTCAAACAGGAATTTATTAACTATGTTGATTAAATTTATAACTATCTATAACATGTCTGTTTTCATATTTATGAAAAATAGTCTTATTTTATATTAAATTTCTTTTGCAGAGTGTACAACATGAAAACTCATATACAGATCCAAAAGCAAAACACTGTTATGGAGAATCACCACCTGCAGTCCAGTTAGGATCTTCATAATATTCACCATATTAAGTGTCCTTTGTATATACAACATGCTTGCTATTTATTCTGAGACTTCTGAATTTTTTATGTTTACTTATTTGATAATGTAATCAACTAAAAGAATGCAACAAATAATCTAAAGTTTTTAAACTTCATATTGAACTGAGCTTCAAAGTCTGTATTATACCTTTTCCCATGGAAGAAATGAGTTGAACTGTATTTTGGAAAATGAGTTGGCTTGAAAGCTACATTGATCAGTCTGTTACTTTCACTTCTTGGAGAAAGGTATGTTTAAAGTGTCCATATTAATGTTTTACTGTATTTTATTTATACAGTTATAATTAATTTTTTAATAAATGAAAATATGTTCTAAAATGTGTGCAAATCTAAGTTGTATCTAAATATTAATTTGTAGTCTTTTTTTTTAATTAAATTTGTAGTCAGTTATATTTATTTTTGGATAAAATACATATTATTTAATTTAGTACAGAGAATGTTTCATCTGTATAAATGTAATTTTTCCAGAGCAAAATTTGCATATGTATCTTACAGTGGTAAAAATCTGAACTTTGGGTTTATAGAAACTTTTAGTGGCATAGTTTGTTATCACTGAGAAGCAGAAAATGACACCAAGAATAGAGTGTGTCTGTGAAGGTTATTTAATTTCATTCTCTAATGAAGCTGTTAGAGTAGTGATTCACAACCTTTTTCAACCTGTGCATCCCTTTCACCATTGTTAGACAATCATTTGCCACCTCTCCTTTCTAAAACTCAAAAAATACATATACATTTATTTAAATTTAGATTCCTTTTTAATGTGTTTTATAAGTTAATAAAAGTATAGAAAATGTTGCTAAATACAAAACTTGAATAAGAGTAGTTTTTTACATTCAGAAACTAAAGCTAAATACTTAACAGGTAAATAAAAGGATGACCCCATTTCCCGCCTGAAATAATTAAATTCCCCTTTCAGGGGGGGGGGGATTTTTCCCTTGTTGAGACTACCTGTTTTAGAGGATTATTGTGAAATGCAAGGATAAAGATTTTGCAGTGTCCAAGAAATTCATGTTGTTTTAAAAGATGAAGGGAAATTTCACTAAGAAGAAGGAAAATGCAATAAATGTCACTCAACTAAAAAGACTCTGAGCATTATTGGTAAAGTGAACGAAATGCTATATGATGTGTCATTGCCATACATGCTGGAACATCACTAATGACTGTAAATCATAATTTTACATAAACCTGCTATTTAAAATAAAACATAACTCTCAGATACATAAGAAAATACATATAGGTTTCGCAAAGATCTTGAAAGGACCAAATGAAAATTAGTTACATCGAATGAAGCTTAGTATATGTTTTAAATACAAAAAATTCTGATTCTGTTTTACCATTCAAAAGATATCAAGGATTCAATTTGCACTTTTTGCAAAGGGCTTTGCTTTAATTAATGCAGCTGTTAACATAACTAATTTTTCATATTCTTAAAGAAAAGGTCAGATGCTTTTGTTTAGTGAACATATTCCACCACTATATGGAAAGGAAGCTGTTAAAGCATGTGTCTATTAATTTAGAAGTCAAACAACAAAAATCAGCGTTATATTTTCAAATTTCACAGAAATAGTTTTGATGGCTTTACCGAATCATCATCCTCAGCTGCAAAAGCACAAATGAACGAGATAAGATATAATGATAAGAAAGCCTGGACAGGAGATAAGCTACTGGCGCTATCTGGTGAAGAAATCAGAACAAAAATAAAATTTCTTTAAAGGCTGAAGGCAAAGATGGATTGGAATTAGAGTCATTAACTAGAACAGAAAGATTTTTTGAATGTGAAATTCCTCTAGAAAATCCAGTTCACCAATGGAAGATGTTTTTTGAATAATTTTGGCAGCAGAAAAATTGAAAGTGTGATTTTTGAACCAACAATGTTTGGCAACAGAAGATTCTGTGTTTTCTTTTTCTTAACATATGCCTCATGTTCATTAACACGAAATTTTAAGGCTCTCTTAGTTTGGCCAATGTAAATTAAGCCACACTGGCAACAGAATCCTGTAAATACTCCAGGAATTCATATTCGGAATGGAGTCCTTGAGTATGGAACTCGGAATTTTATTGATGGAAGAATAAACGACCCGAAAGTTAAATTTCTGCAAAATACGTGCTACTTTATAGCTAATTGAGGTCCAGTGGTGCAGTGGCTAGTGCATTGCATCGCAGCACCACAGGTCCGCGGTTCAATTCCCGGGCTGGGCAAGGTCGACTCAGCCTTTCATCCCTTGATTTCCATCACTTGGGTCGATAAAACGAGTACCAAGTTCGCTTGGAAACTAAACACTGGGGGTCTTGCGACAAGCTGACCACTTGTTTAGGGCATATGCTTACGCACCCCGGGGCCCACGGTCAAGAAAGCAGATTTTTGGCACTGCAGGCCTTGGCCTATTAGGGCTGTTATGCCACTGAGTTTAGTTTAGTTTATAGCTAATTGATGGAATGACAACAGAATTTTTATAATCTCTTAAAACAAGAGTGTGCCCTTTGGTGTGTTGTGATGAAAATTTTTTAACTGCTTGATTAATAATGTTGGGTGAAAAGCCCCTGTCAATAGCTATTGCTTTTAAATAATTTAGTTCTTTATCAAGGGATAGTTTGGAGGAGCAAACTTGAAGAGCACACAATATGACATGCAGACAAAATTATTAGAGGTCTTTACTGAACAACGGTTCTTGTCAAAGTTCAGAATTAGAGAGGGGAAAAACTATTTGAAGTGTCTTGCTTAGCAACAGTTAAATGTGACATATGAGCTTTGTTTATTCATTATAAGGAATGCATTAAAAGTATATTATAAATTTAGCAAATTATATAGTACATATTTGATAGCCTTATATGTAGCTATGATTTTTTATATCTCTTTTGTTATTATTTGTCTCATGTTTGTAATGCGATACATATCTATGATTTTAGGTTGAAGCAAAAATGTGTCAAGTTCTAAAACAAAATCTTGAAAAAAAATTAATGGATCCAGTCAATCGCCAAATATTATTCCAAATTTTAGGTGATGATTTTGTGAGCAAATATTTCTCAAGCTATACCAGCAGTCCTGCTATTCTGGTAACTAATTGTATAAAATTTTAGACATTATTTTAATTCAGCATTAATCAATTTATAGTAATTAATAATTTAATGCATCTTATTTTTTTATTATTATTTTATTTGTTTCCAATTTTACTGCATATGGTTATTTGTGTAAAATGCATTATACAAATGAAGCCCACATTTGTTTAAAAATTTTCCAGAAATATTTAATGCAAGTAGTTTAATTTCTGAGGCTCAGAACATGAGTGTATACTCATACGCACAATGCTGTAAGTATATATAGCAGTAACGTGTCCTTCTTTTGTAAAATGATTTTTCTATTATCTGTTACATTTTGTGATATTACTATCTTTTGATCTTCCACATCTCTTATTCTTTTGTGATATTTTTTGAAAAATTGCTAATTATGTAAAACTATGAGGAAATAAATTGTACCCAAATTTTTTATGCATATAAATCAAATTATAAATTACATTGTTTCTAACAATGAGTTAAAATATTACACATGAAAGGCAATGCATTAAGTGAAAATATATTTTTGTAGGAAGACATGCTGAAGTATTTGATATGTTAAAATGAAACATTAGTTTTTAACAGCTATTTGTCTTTTAAGAAAGTAATAAAAAGATATGAAAGTTAAAAATAGAGAACAATAAATTGTGTGATGATGCTACTGTTCTCCCCAGTAAGATATATGAAATTAAATGCAAAGGTGCCTTTGGTGTTTGTGTTTTAACCCATTCATGCTAATTGTCACACAGACATGCCAGCATGAAATGCACTGACTTCCCAGCTGGTATGCCAGTGACAGATTGTTTTTTCATTCACTCCTGCCTAACACACATTCATGTCAGAACTTCGAAACGTTTTAGAATATTGATACAAGAATCTGACCTTCTCATCAAAGAGACAAAGATGACTTTACATGCACTTGGATTTTTATAATATTAACGAAAGGAAAAAACATGTTCTTGACTAGCAGGCTTCCTTTTGGGGCTCTTTAAATGTGCACATGTGGTACTTATGAAAACATGGTACAGTCAAAAGTCGTTAATTCGGACACCCATAATCCGGAATGATCTATAATCTGGACCTCAAAGCTACAAACTTTCTGCGCATGCGTCCATTTACGAGTGCACGTAAGACCTTTACGGCTGCGAATTTGTGTGTGCGCATGCGCATTTAACCCTTTGCGGCATGGTGGGTCAATATATGTCCCACCTAATTAATGTTTATTTTCTCAATTAGCAATTTCCGTTAGAAATTTTCTAATCTTTTAAAAATAATTTATTTTAGTTATTATTTTTCTCAGTAGATGTTACTACTATACCAGGGCTTAAGTTTATAAGCAAAAAATATTCAAAATAGGATCACAAGAGTGATATCCATGTATCTCGCATTTTTCAACATTTTAAAATTTTGGTATACAATTTATGATATGTATGATTCTTTTTAATATTCAAAGGTATTTTATTTTCAAAAATCTTAATTGGATTCAATATTTTATAACATTAATTTTGCAGTTGAAATAAGTGGGTTAAAATTTGTCCCACCACACACTTGAATTTCCGCTCAATAGATGGCAGCACTCACAATTATTTTTTCTTTTCTTTTTTGCATCTACTTTTTTAGTGATTGCACGAGCTTTTACATCCGTTGTATGCTCTGATGTGCTAAAATGTCTACAAAAAATTAACAACTCAGGAAGCTTTGGATCTTTTTGCTGAAGTGCCATCCGATTGCGACTCAAATGCTTCAGATGTCAGTTCTGATTCAGATGAAATTGAAATCCAGGAGAGAATAACTGAGGTTGAAGTTATTGCTGAAGAAGAAAGGGAAGTAGTTATAATTTATTTCGCTTTTTAAAGACACAGACCCATCTATGCATGTGGCTGCCATCTATGCATGTGGCACTGTAAATATGGATCGGAAGTATCTACCCAAAAATTTAAAAGACAAATTTATGTCGAGAGAATATATAGACTTTTCAGTTGGCGATGATTCAATTTATTGCATAAAATGGAAGGATAAAAGATATGTTTCTATCCTGTCTTGCTTGGAAAAGGCAACTGAAATGAAAGAAAATAATAGAAAAGAACGAGATGGAAAGACAAAAAAAGTACTGTGCCCAAACAACATTATTTCGTAGAATAAGAATATGGGATATGTCGACTGATTGATCAACTGAAAGGACTATATGAAATAGACGGCAAAAGCAAGAAATGGTGGCACATGATTTTTTTTTTTACTTTTCAGATGCGAGTATAGTAAACGCATTTATTCTATTTAAGTTTGTTCGCGAACCCGATCATGATGCAAAAACAATGAAAGATTTTCTTCTCTCAGTTATAGAAGGTCTAATGGCACTTGCAGGAAAGAAAGAGCTGAAAAGAAAACTGAAATCCCCAATTCAAATAAAAACTAAAAATTCGTTCGTACTACCAGAAAAGAGACTAAAAAATGTAAGTCACACGCCAAAGAGAACTAGCAGAAGATGTGCATATCGAAAGAAGAACGACGAACATTTTGGATGTGTGAAACATGTGAAGTGCCTCTATGCTTACAAAAGAATGAAACAACATGTTTTTCAAAGTTTCATGAAAAATGACTTTTTTTTCAATTTTAATCATATATAAATGTTTTTGAAACAAGTGCCAATTTTAATATTTTATTTAGTATCATATGTACGAGTATCAAATTTTAATCTTAAAATAATATTCAAGAAAATATTTTCTTTTGTTCCTAAAATTTAAAAATATTAAATATATATATATGCAAAATGTGCATATGCAAAATTTTACAAGTCATGCATATATGCAATAAGTACAAAATGCATTTTAATGTGTTTATTATGAATATTTTAGAATGCACGCTTTATTTTGTTTATTCATTCTACATATGATGTTTTTTTCCTGCTATACACCAATATGCTATAAGACATGTGCTAGTTGCATGGTGGGACAAATAGTATCCCACCTTCCACCGTAAAAAATAAAAGCGCAGAATTGTTTTCAAGCCTTAAAGGCACTTAAGTAAGTCCATCTGACTTTTTATTTTATCTAAGGCATTTTTTTAAAGATTAAAATATATTTTAAATATGCATGTCACAAAGGGTTAATGTGTAATGGACGGTATAAACTAAGCTAAAATTATCTAATTCAGTTAATGTTGCAGATTGCGTTGTTCCTTAATCTTCGAATTGGATCCGGCTTATTATTTTTTGCAGACTGTTAGAGCAATTTTATAAAAGTAAGCTTGAACTTTCGATTATGTCAAATAGAATTTCCGATATATATTTAAATAATATGTAAAAGATCTACAAAGCAAAAGTATGTTTCGAAATCCGAAATCTGTTTATCAATTTCACGCTGCAGCGCACAATGAATTGGAAGTTGATCTGTCAGCACTATCCTTATCTTCAGGGCAGATATTTTTATTTTATTTAGCTTATAATTCCTTACTAAATGTAGTATTTCATCTCGATGTACTCCGTCTTTGATATGATTTAAATCAAGTTCCTCGTCATTATAATTCGCTTCCGATAGTAAAGAAAGTGACCCAGAGGTTATTGAAAACGAAAATATTTCGATTGACAAATTAGTCGGTATTCTCAACGCAGTAATTATAGGACTTCAACAGCGGAACTTTGTAACTAAACAAGAAATTATGTCTGTTTAATAGAATTAAAGAGAAAGTATTATCACATGAAACGAAGCATCTTAAACAACTTACATTGAAAGAAATGTTTAATAAAGTAAACAAATAAATATTAAGCTTTTTCTTTTTGTGAATTTTGATATCCTTTAGATCATAATTGTTCTGTATTTCATAAATTATGGTTTCATATTTTTAATTTTGTAATTTCTGCATGCCATCTTACCAGATTTAAACTGATGATCTATAATCCGGAATCGGCGAAGTCCCGACGAGTCCGGATTAACGACTTTTGACTGTATAAATGTTATGGGAAATTTTTTTTTTCTTTCTTTTTGCTAGAGCGTTGGTGTTTCTTTAAATGTGCAAGTAATATTTATTGATGAATGTTATCCTGAGTTTTTCTTCTTTCCCTTTTCTCCTTTCCTTTTCCTTTTTTTTCTATAGTATTAGGTGTTTGGATTTGCAGTCCAGTTTCTAATTGAGAATTATACTTTGTGCACATAAAATATTTCTGTTTTGAGTGTGACTGTGTTGAAGGTAAAATATTTGTAACAAATTATATGAATCTAAGTCGTATTTAATTGTAATTTTATCGTTTATATGTTAAAAGAAACATCAGGATTATATGGGAAAGAGTTGTTAAATCTCCACTTGAAGAACTTTCTAGTCAAGGTACTGTTCATATATTGATAATTTTTTCATGTCTCCATCATTGGCAGGTGAACACTTTAGATTTGGGATAAATGCTTGTCTGTACTGAAGAGGACAATAGAATGATTGAAAGTTTTTTGCCTTCCAAAATAAAAAATTGTGAGATGTTGGTTTTGCAGAAAAAGAACATAAACTTAACTGCTTTCAAAGATAGATGGAAAGTGCTTTCCTCAAATGAAGTTTCAAAAGAATGTGATGGTGATGCTATGTTTGTTCACAATCTTGCAAAAATGCTTATAAGATCCTCCAAACAATGCTGATGATTATGAATGCAAGGTTTGCAACATAGGACTGTATATAGAACTCTACTTGAAAGTTTATCACATTAAAAATGAATTTTAAGTCAAATGTATAATGTCAAAAATTACTAATATGTAGTAAATACTAAAAAAAATAAATAAATATTATGCAAAATAAAAATATTTGAACCAGAAAAACTTAAGTATATGAAGTATATAAATAGATATATATATATATATCTGGTAACAAAAGTTTTCCACCAGAAAACGTTCTTAATAAAATTGGGAGGGGGAACGTGAAAGCAGTACCTTTAGGGTGGATAGTAATCACCACCAAATCTATGATTTTCCGCCAACATTTTGATAGTTTTTCAAAGTCTTCAGCCCAGAAACTTGGTGACCACAAGCCTAAAAACTGATCAACCTCATTTTGGACGTCCTGTGCAGAATGAAAGATGACACCAGCAAATTTTAGCTGCAGGTGAGAAAAAAGGTATAAGTCCAAAAGAGCAGTGCTGGGGCTATATGGTGGATGTGGCAAAATATTCCGTTTGAGTCCTTACAGAGTCTAACCAGTGAGTGCAGACACATGTGGTCTTGCATTATCGTGATGGAAAATTTACTTTTGTGCTGGAAGTCAGATTGACTTTTTCCCTTGATAGCAGCATCAACATGGACTAACATCTCACTGTATACCTTACTGTTGAGGGTTTTTACCTTTTTCAAGATACTCTTAGTTGATAATACCACGGAAAATCCACCAAATACAAAGCATGATTTTTTTTTTTTTTTTTTTTTTTTTTTTTGTCAGTCAAATTGTGCCTTGCAATGCTGCTGACAAACTTACCAGGTGCAGACAAACCTACTTTTTGGCCTATGTTGTGTAAGTAAATCCACTTTTCATCACAAGTGAAAAATCTGATCCAGGATTTTGTCCTTGCATTGATATTCCAGCAGATTAGTGCAGGCCTGAACACATCAGTCATTATCTGTTTGAGTTAGCTCATATGTTATCTAGTGATTGAACTTGTGTGTCAAGTTTATACAATGCATAGCACAACTAATGGACATGGCGCTAACGTTTTAACTCCTTAGTAAGTTCTTGAGTGGTTGCATACTGATCTTCTTCCACAAGTTCTCCCAGAACTGTAAGGAAATAATGATTCTAATCTGTAGCGTGATTATTCCATTTCAGACACCTTAATGATATTTTTTTACAAACTTCACAACACAGTATTCTAAAGCAAGTCTCTTTCATTCAAATACCAAAAATGGTTTGATAATATATGATTAAACATGCGACTGCGAACTGTTTGCATAGACGATATTTGCGGTGGGGGAAACTATCATTAAAACTCGATATATAAAGCAGATAGGGCATATGTGTACTCTACAGAACGTTATTAAATAAAACATTCATCTTTCCATAATTTTGTGGTTTTAAGCTTAGTAGCAAAAATCCCTCCAGTCCTGGGGAGATGCTCATGAAAGAAACAGCCAGTAGCATGTGCACACTGTTGCCTTTCATCTTGAACGGATTAAATTTTCTGATAATAAGCACAAACTTTCATCAAATCTGTTTAATTATGAAATTACAAAATTAGTGTTTTGTGCTCAAAAAATTTATATTTCATATTCAGAATGCTTATCAATTTCAAATCCTTGTATATTAAAGAATTATAAAGAGGAATCAATGTTTTCATTCTTTTTTCTTTTGTTATTTTTCTACTTTCATTCTCTTTATGAGTTTTTTTTATTTGAATATGCATATGAGAAAATATTGCTGCATAGTTTGCAACTGGGCCAAACTGAGTGATTTTTCTCATTCTATTTATCTAGGTTATAATGAAGCATTTGGGAGTGAAGCTAGTATTAATAATAAATAATCTTTAACAGTCAGAAATAAGGTGTAAACTATCATAACTAAAATGGTTTAATATTTCATTGTTTCAAAAAAGTCTTACTTCAGTGCACATTTTAAAAGCTTTTATTAGTATGTTAGTCTTTCATTTCATATTTTTAAATGCATAAATGATAACATAATAAAAAAATTAAATTATTTGTTATTTAGAAAGTTTTAAATGTGACTACAATTTATACTTTTTAAATTCTATCTAAAAGTAGCTTTTTTCTCTCTGAGGACTTCTCAGTTATCAATAACTATTTTTTGAAAGGAAGAGATTACCTATATCATATTGTCTTAATTATTACTCCGATCTTTTTGTATGTTTATGATAAAGGTATCTAGAAATTGTAATAGATGTGTAATTCTTTCAGTAAAGTATTTGTTTTTTAATGTTAAGTTATATTTTGAATGAACTGCTGAAAAACTGTATTATCAATTAAATGCATAAAAGGGCAGAATTGTAATAACTGGCATTAATATGAAACAACAATACAAAATATATGTGCTATGCAAATTTAATAACATTTCTTTCTTTTGTTTTAAATTAAAAACCTGAAATCGGATTTAATTTTAGGATAATATAAGAACTGAAGAAAAAGAGAAGAAGATTAAAGAAATGAAAACCTTTGTTTCATCTGTCATTGATGGTACTTTAGCACCAAAGGGACCTAAAAGTGATATTAAAATTCAGTCTGATCTTGCAGCATTTTCTCAAGATGTGCAAAATGTAATTGATTCTGATTTTCAAGAGCAGTTATCAGAAGTAAGTTGTTATTTTCAACATTTAAGGTTTCTAGAATTTTATGAAATAAAACTTCCTGCTAAGCTTTAAAAGAAAAAAAAAAAAGGAAAAGCTCCAGTTTTTTGCATATTGTATTCATTCAAGTATTTTTTAAATTTCTCCCCCCCCCCTTTTTTTAGAATAAAATTATTTTTCTTTAAAGCAAGAGATTAATCATTTATATTTTGTGTTTAAGTAGTTTGATTTAATTTTGAATTAAAGTAACTGAAGTGAATTAAGCTTTCAGCTCTTTTTTTCTGGTGACAAATGTTAAATTTCACAATTTAAATGATAAAAATGAAAATTTAATTTTATTCGTAGTATATACATAAAACCCTTGAGGACCAGCAGCCCACACATTTTCAGCATTTAAACTTAATTTTACAAAAAATATTCATAAAAAATCATTTTAATATAATGACCTCAGTTTTTGAAGTTATGTATTTAATATATTAGTTCTTAATGTGTATTAATATAAAGAGTATAATATTAATAGAAATAAATGAAACATGCAAAATACTAAAATTATAACTATACACATGAAAACAGAATTAAAAATACAAAATTTAAAAAAAGCAATAATTATCTGTAGGTAATTAAATTCCAATTTAAAAATTCTGCTGTGTGTGGAATAATTCAAAACAAGGATCGACACACCTGACAAGGACAGCTTTTTTCTGAGACATACCGAGTGAGTAAGATGCATCACGCATCATGAAATCTGATGTCTTTCCCTCTCTGTAATAATGCTGTAATATTACTTTTTAATTAACCTAGAAAGCCTATATTAAGTTTTAAGATAAAAATAAAAAAGGACAACTGGTCTGAGTTTTCCCATCATGGAAGCTTGGCGACGACGTTGCACGTGCTATAGTCAGCTAGATGCATTTTCCCACATTCTCCTAAAAAAAAAAAAAAAAAAAAAAAGCAAGTAACATAAATGAAAACATTGAGCTGGATGCACTTTCCTATATCCTAATAACGAGAAAAAGCAAAGAACAAAAACAAAAGCAACAGCAACAAATAATAATAATAAATAAATAAACAAAGCATTGGTATGCCTCTAACTTAAAGAGCTGTGATTCCCAATTTGTTTACACCAATAAATCTATCAAAACCAGAAGTGCAGAACTGAAACTGATGCCATACATGGAGGTCAAAAGGCTATATGACTCAACCGATGTGAAAAATCTGTTACAATTTAGTGCCATCTATTGGCTTTTAAAAATTCAAATAAACTGTTCGATTTTCAAATTACGTGTATGCGATACTAGCGTGAAGAGATTGATTGGATGATATTTATAGTTTTTCTCGTACATTATACCAGTTTAAAATTACGTATATGTCATGTACTTTCATGGCTATAAATAATATGGAAAAAATGCAGGTTTTATGGATTAAAGCATACAAAATAAAAACTGTACTTAACTTTCTGGGATATTAGTTTATTGGTCTAAAAAATTGTATTGTGTAGAAAACCTTTTTTATTTCTCATAAATCTTTTAATTCAATTTAATTCTCTCTGCTGATCCTGATGTATTTAAAAGTCTGATGCCTGAACGTCATAGTCAAGTTGTTGTGTTATCAGATTACTTGAGGGCTTAAATTTGGCCAGCTTGCATTTCATATAAGGAAAAACCAAAACAAAAAAAGTGTGCTACTTTGCTTAGTAACATAGCAAAAATATGTTTTAATTCTTTGAATTATCATTCATACCACTTCTAATATCTTGTAATGTGAATTTATTTTTGTGTTAAATTCTAATCAATTACAAAAATTGTTTTAGTGTTTAGAAATCCTTTATAGGAAGTTTATTAAAGCTAGTAATAGTTTATTAAAGCTTAGTGTAGAGGTGATGCTGGGCTAGTAAGAATGAAATTGTTACATCTTGCTAACAGAAGTTGGTCATGAATGGACATAGGTTTGTTGTTCTTAAAAGTTTTATGGAAATAAATTCAGAACTGTATAGAATTAAAATTTTTATATGACCTGCCTAAAGCAAATTTACATCAGTTAAATATTCTCTAAACTTAAAAAATTTAAATGTATAGTCAGTTGCAGTTATAAGTAAGTTTTCTTTATTTATAGTTTTTCTCGTACATTATACCAGTTTAAAAGTTACATATATGTCATATACGTTCATGGCTATAAATTATATGGAAAAATTGCAGTTTTTATGGATTAAAGCATGCAAAATAAAAACTGTACTTAACTTTCTGGAATATTAGTTTATTGGTCTAAAAAATTGTATTGTGTAAAAAACCTTTTCGCATAAATCTTTTAATTCAATTTTTTTAGGCCTCAGTTTTTATTCTTATTTATAATTCAATCTCATTAATAAGTATAGGAAACAAATGTTTGTATTATTTATTAATGTATTATTTCCTCATAGCATTTATTCTTTTATTTAACAAAAATTTAATAGGAAATTTTAATGTAATTAAAATAGCATACTGCAGTTTTTACAATGTGCTTTTTATAATAGGGAAAATCAAAGAGAAAACAAAAAGGGGATTTACATGAAAAATATTTGTCTGAACTTCTCTCTGCTGATCCTGATGTAATTGAAAGTCTGATGCCTGAACTTCGTAGTCAAGTTGTTGTGTTATCGGATTACTTGAGGGCTTCAATTTGGCCAGCTTGCATTTCATATAAGGAAAAGCCAAAACAAAAAAAGTGTGCTACTTTGCTTAGTAACATAACAAAAATTTGTTTTAATTCTTTGAATTATCATTCATACCACTTCTAATATTTTTTAATGTGAATTTATTTTTGTGTTAATTTCTAATCAATTACAAAAATTGTTTTAGTGTTTAGAAATCCTTTATTGGAAGTTTATTAAAGTTAGTAATAGTTTTGAGCATCAAGCTATTATTTTCAAAAATATTTTATTAAATTAAGAAGGGTTTATGATTTTGTATTACCACTTTGTGATGAATTTAGAACAGCATATACAGAAGGTGTTTACACATTTTTAGAACGATTTTGAGAAGTGTTTTCATGTAGGGTTCTAAGAATTTTTCTTCATTGAACCACATGCCTCAGCAGAAGCTGGCAGAATTTTCTTTTTTTTTTTTTTTTTTTTTTTTTTTTTTTTTTTTTTTTTTAGTTTCTTTAGTTGTAAATTATGGTTTAGTATTTTATTGTTGCTACAGATGTATTTAAAGACTTGCAGTTGATATCTACATCGGCAAATTTTCTCTTGTTATCAATGATTTAACTTTAAAAACATTAGAAACAGTACATAACTTTTTTAGGTATTCGTTTGAAGCTTCTCTCCGTGTAAATGTTGTCCATGCCTTTCCGTGTTGGTGGTTTTTCTTTTTTGAATAATAATAATGCTTATTTTGCATTTAAAAACATTAATACTATACATTTTGCAACATTTCTGAGTTATGGAACAGGAATATTTCTCTTGGGAAAGCACAAACACTTATCTTTCAATCCATAGCTTGTTTACTTGCAACATTTTAAAAGAAGAATAAAAGTAGCAGTTGATATTCCTCATTTCAAATAATAAGCAGTTGTCATAAATTCTTATTTCATAACAGTTGCTTTTTTTAATTCTTTATTAGAATTATTCTAAAAGTGTGTAAGTAGCCTGTGTATTTTTACTGATTTCCTTTTTAAATGGGACAGCAAACTGAAAAATGGAAAGGGAAAACGAACAGCTTCCCTGATTAGGTAACTAAGCATATACCTCTGATCTTTTTCTGAAAAACTATTGTTTCTACAAATACAACTTCTAACAATCAGACTAAATATTCTTACGAATTTTGTTTATATGTAAGTAATTTTAGAAAATTATATGTGGAATTATAGAATCTTTTATATAATGTGATATGAAAAGTCTGAAGAGACAAAGCTCTACCAGAAGAATAAAATTAGAGGGGCAAGTCTATTTAACATTAAGATAAATTGCTATGTCACTAAATTGATGAGATGTGACCAAGCTGGCGATGGTTTTGGCAACTCATTTTCGACTAATTTGTCGATGGTTTTGGCATCAGTCTTCAATTTTTCTAGGAATGCAATGGTATTTTTCAAAGTGTGACTTGTTGGCTTTGTCTCGATAAAGTTTTACTCTTTGAAAATCATAGAGATAAAGAAATGGAATTTTTTCTGCAAATATCTCCTGATAAGTTTTAATAAACTTTCTCTTGATAAGTTTTTAACATTTTTTTCAACTCTTATTGTTATTTTCTCACTGTAAGAGAATCCTGAGACAAACCCCTTACTGAAACTTTCTTTATATTGATGGAACCTAGTTTGTACATATTTTTCTCTTCATTTTCCATAATAAATAGACCTTTCTTGGTTGCAGTTTTTAGATAAACTTATGCTTCATCAAGGTTGCAATGTATTTCCATTTACCTCCTGCTAAATAGTTTTCATGCAGAGTTCTGTGAGTCACATGCCTCATCAGAACCTAGTGATCATTTTGCTTCTTGGCCTTTAGAAGTTGTAAATCATAATTTGTTATTTTATTTGTTGTTGCTATAGATATATTTAAAAATTGATTTCTGCATCTGTGGATTTATTTGGAGATAATTTTCAATGTAGGTATAGTGACTGATGGTTTTTTTTTTTTTTTTTTTTTTTTTTTCCCTTTTCAGTTAATAATATTGTTTAATTTGCACTTATAAATTTTAATACTATGCCTTTCAAAACCTAGTGATCATTTTGCTTCTTAGCCTTTTTCAAATTGTAAATCTTAATTTATTATTTTATTTGTTGTTGCTATAGATGTATTTAAAGACTTTGCAATTGATTTCTGCATCTGTGGCTTTTCTGTCATTATCAGTGAATGATTTAGCTTCAGCAGCATTAGAAACAGAACATACCTTTTTTGTATATTCATTTGGAGTTAATTTTCAATGTAGGTAGAGTGATTGATGGTTTTCTTCCTTTTCAGTTAATTGTATTGTTTATTTTACACTTAAAAATTTTAATGCCTTTCATGTTTTTTTAATTATTTTTCCAAACAGAAATATTATTATTAATATATAATATTAATATTATTGTTAATATTATATATTAATTTATTAATATATAATAATAGAAATATTATTGTTAATATTTCTGTTTGAAAAGTGCACAAACATGCACTTCAATTCACAGTTGGTTTACATGTGACATTTTGAAATAAGAATAAATTTAAAAGTAACAAATAGTATTTCTCAATTCAAATAATAAGTTATCATGAGAAATTTTTATTCCAAATCATTTGCCACTTCCCTTTTTTTTTAAATTCTTTGTCAAAACTGTTCTAAAAATTTGTAAACATTTTCTGTACAATGTTAGGTTTTAAATACTTCTTAAAAGCAAAACTTAAAAGACAGTATTGAATTATTTAAAAAAATTTTTGTACTGGCATCTATACAGGGTTATTAAAAACATATTCCATTTTTATATAGGTACTTTTTTGAAATTTAAAGCACAGATAAATGAGTGATACATCATATCATTTGCATTTTGCACTTGCTGCAGTTAAATGCAGTATTGAAATTATGTGTGAATTTTTTCCATGCTCATATAGTGAGCACTTTTTTATTGATCCTGCTATAATGACAATGCTGTTTTTGAGTCCATAGTAGTTGCAGTATCTAGCTATATGCATGTCAGCATATCTCATAATTCAAGCTATTCAGTTCAGATAATCAAGCATTTTAATGAGTATCATAATATATTTCCAAAATTTTAGTTTGTCTTGGAAATAACTAAAGTTTTTTTTTTTTTTTTTTTTTTTTTTTTTTAACATACCATTGTTTTTTTTTTATTTGCAGAATGCAAATTTATTACAAAATAACTGATGTTTTACATTTTATAAATGAAAATACAACTATTCTTTTTATTTAACTTACTTTATTTAAACTTAAGAATAGTTGCTTTTGGAACTAAATTCAATCATAGGTATTTGGCTAGTTTTCTTTAGACTTCTTATAGAGTATATATATATTTTTACATTAGTGTATGTGTATATCTGTGTTGCATTAGTATATATCTCTGCATTCTTTTTTTTTTTTTTTTTTTTTTTTTTTTTTGTGAACAGGTTAGTTATGTAGCATGTTCATGTTCTTTTCCAGATTTTATGAATATGAGCCAGTGTTTCTCAAAAAGTCCTCCTTGAAGGCACACGTTCTTATAGATGTGTGTGTGTGTGTATTGAGAATACGGCAAAGCACACTAGGGCTATCTGCCTAAGGGGAGGGATGCCTTTCGTGGAGGACTTTCTAAGGGAAACTGGCTTGTATACACGTTACACATGGGGAAAACCACGAAAACGTCCATGCAGCCAGCCCGTTCGCGGGATTCGAACCTCGGACCGAACTACCAGTGTTCAGCGACTTTACCGCTCAGCCGCTGGTGGGCCGTTCTTATAGATTTGATTTGTAATCAACTAAAAAACTACATGGATATGTTACTTGATTTAAATTTAAAGATGTTTTTGCAGTAGTATGAATGATTTAATTATTTAACTTGCAACAAAAGGTTAGAGTTTATTCATTCATTACTGTAATAATAAAAAAGATTTGCATTGTTAAACCTAGAAATATCAATAGATGCTTCTTTAGTTTATTTTCTGGTGAAGTTATTTACTCTTTCTAATGTAAGAATATGTGGACTAATTTAAAGATTTTATTAATTTTAAAGATTAATGAGAGAAAAAATTAAATGGTAGTTATTTAAAATAGAGGAGAAATGTAAACAAAAGCTTTTGATTCATAATTTAAGTATTTAGTTTACAATCAGTATAATTTTCTCTTATCTGTAATGCAATAATAAATGTATGTAAAATAAATATATTATTTTTTAACTTTTAATGATATATGTCATTTAATTTTTTATTTATTTATTTAATTTTTATTTATTATTTGGCAGAAATTCTCAAAAAATTCATGATAGGTTTGTTCAGCTGTACATCAAACAGCACTTGTCTCAGGAATTTTCAAAGGATTCAAGAACCATATCTTCAACAGTGACAAAGGTAATAACTAAGATTAATATACAGTATATCTGCAAGATTTAAAAAATTAATGAACAGCAATAAAACTTAAAGAAAAAAAATTGAAAACACCAATATTTGAATAAAAAATTATTCTCAACCATTTCAATCCAGTCTTTATTGATTTTCATTAGTCAAAACTGTTATTATCTTCTTGTTTGTTGTCTTTATATCCATTTTACATGGAAAATATTAATGAAAGCCTGTTTAATAACCTTTGTTACTAGTTATTATTTGGAAAATTTAACTTCAATTGGTTAGAAAAATTCAGTCCCAAAAGTTTGTAGATGTGGTTCTATTTCTGTGGATTTTCAACTGTAGATATTTCATTTCAATATTTTATGTATTTTTGTGTATATTTCAGATTTATAAAGAAACAAAAGGACTAAAAACTTTGGATTCAGAAAATAATATTTCTTCAACTGTTGCTATTTTGAGTGTTTGTGATACATATGGCAAGAAGTTTCAGCCTTATTATGTATTTTATGCTGCTGTTTTGCAACATGTTTTTTTGAAAAGTAACCAGAGAACTTCAGGTAAGTTCAGTTCTTTTCACTTATTAATTGTATAGGTACTTAGGAATAATACTTGAAATTGCATTTTTGATTTATATTCTTTCCTTTTGTATTATCTATGTTTTGGATTTTTTTTAATTTTTATTTTTTGTTTTTATTGTAGAGAGTAACAGATAAAAGTTTTTATTTATGCATAATTTTTCACTTGTCTGGAATCAAAAATTATTTTGCCATGGAATTCTTAAATAAAAACTTTAAAAAATGTACTTAAGCATGTAGAAGCATATAAAAATTTGTCTTTAGTTGTAAGCATATTGCTACATTTTTAGTGATGTAAATTTTCCTTGAAGTAATTGTATAATGTGATGATGCTTTTATTTATTCAGAATTATCCATCTAGAATAATTTTTACTTACTAATCTAATCTGAATCTATAAAAATTACTAATCTGAAGGAAGAATTCCGTGCTTCTTTGATCAGGTTTTGTATGGTCCTTAAGAGTCCTTAGTTTTTCTGGAACCGATTTTTGTCCTTAATTTCAGCCAAAGTTGGCAGAAGGTCCTTAATTTTAATCATCTGAAATTTGCCTGTTTTTACGACTGCCATTTTGAGTGTGAATTAGCGTTTTGGAAGAAGATGTTTGGCAATTCACTAAGAACTATGGTTATCTTTTGAATGGGTGAATAATTTCATGTGATATAATTTGTTCCTATAAATGGTGGAATACTTCAGTTTTCGAGTAAGAAGTGAAACATTAGCATTTTGAAATTATTTCATTTTTTTTAATGAAGAGCTCTTAAACAACTTTTCACTTTTGGAGATATGAATTCTTTTATTAAACGGTTCTAAATTTGGTGATATTAAGTTCAGTTTCTACAGAAAATTTTTAATTCCGAGATCTGGGAATTTTTCAACAAATTTTTAAAACATTGTAATATTGATAAATTTCTACACATATATTGAAATTATATTTAAAAAATAGCATTAAATTAAATATTTTTTATTTTTTGCTGTCATGTTATGACAGTTTACAGTGGTTACTTATTATACAATATTTTGAATTTGAAAAATAAACGAGGTATAATACTGTAAAGCACAATTTATGAAACAGTTCTTTACAAAAGCAAAATAATATGTAATAATAATAAATGTTTTCTTTTTAATTTTTTCATAAGAGTTTTACCCATGTAATTGCCTCAGAGTTCTCAGAGTATGCATCCATTTTCTGTATAAAATTAATTTTACAGTTTTTCCCCTCCAATTTATTTATTTATTTATTTATTTTTTTTTTTTTCAAAAAAAAATATTTCTGGCTTTTTGCTATTACAGAATTGGTAAGGGTAATTTTACTTTAGGATTCTACACATTGCGGCTTGGAAGGTTTAGAAGGATTTGAAAGCAAGATTTATAGATTCAATATAGAAGATTCCAGAAAAATGTCTTCATGGTTAATGTCTTCATTAACACGTAATGGATGTACAATATAGAAAGTTTGCGGTGAACTTTTACTTTTTGGAGAATTTTTGGAAGAACAGTGAAAACATAATATTTGAATGTTTTACTTCTGATACTAGAATCTTTTTCTTAACATGTTTTTCTTCCCTTTATTTTCCCTATTTTTCACTAGACACAAGCATGGAAAATATCAAAAATGCTTCTAATCTTATCACATGGACAGGCATTATAGAAAGGAATTTTTTATTAATAAAGAAATTGAAAACTGATTATTTAAACGATTCATGTAATGTGTCTTAATTCTTCTGCTTCCAATGTCTGCTCTAAATTCTAAACGTTTTACCATTTCTAGATTTTTGTTGCTCGGTGTGTCACTAAATTCTAAAAATTTTGTCACACCAGCTCTGTAACCGGGCCTTACCATATATATTTCATATTTCT
Organism: Stegodyphus dumicola; assembly: GCF_044657685.1. Lineage (NCBI taxonomy): Eukaryota > Metazoa > Arthropoda > Arachnida > Araneae > Eresidae > Stegodyphus > Stegodyphus dumicola. Next base: position 134,832,835 of record NC_140768.1, on the reverse strand, counting down.
TCTGAATCTTCATATTACCAAAGAAATAGAATTAGCACCTTTTTCTATACATTGTAAATGCATTTAGATTTTTAGAATTGAAAAAATCTTCAATTAAATGCAAAAATTCTAAAATGAAAAGGAAATGTGTTGAAGAAAGAAAATACATGAAGAGAAAGAATATGTTCAGTTTTTATTATGTAAATTGCCCATTTGTTTATAATTTCAGCATTTACTATAATTTCTCATTTCTATTTCCTTACTAGAATACAAATCATTTAGACAGTTTTAAACTGAGGTTTTTGGAGTCTAAGGCAGAGTGTGTTTCTGACCTCCGCTTGCTCGCTGCATTAGTTCCTGCCAATTCTGAAAGTTTTTAATTATTCCTCTTTGCATTATCGCTGCTGACATTTGAATTTGTTATGACGATAGAATTACTGAGCCAGCTTAAATTAAAATTAAATTATATAGGTTTTGACTACTAGTCCACATTTTTAGTTTGAATTTGACCACCAGGAGTTGTAACTGATGTTGTTAGCATAAAAATGTGCCTAGAATTGCATCTACTTTAAGATGATGTTAAAAATTTTATATATCATAATTCAAATATTTTTCGAAAAATATATAAAAATCATTTTAAAATACAAATTTTAAAACTAAATCATAAAAAATGGGTGCATGTTATTTGGAATGAACCTAAATTTCAAAATTTGAAAGGAAGAATCTAGGAAAGATGCTTAAAGAGAAGAGAACCTATATAAATTAGCCCAAATGTCTGGGAAGGCTTCAAATTAAAAAGATGCATAAGTATTGTTTTGAGTGTTGTTGCTACAAAACATAAATATTTTATAGCTTTGAATGTGTAATTATCCTAATATTGTTTAAGAATCAGTGTCATAAATTACATGTATTTTAACTGTGAAATTTTATTAGATTGTGATTTTAATAGGGGTTTTTTAACAATTATTGTTAAAAAAAGTAAAATTTAATAGTGTCCATGTAAATCCATAATGACTGAGGTTATCTAACTACCTAATTTAATTATTTATAACTAACTGCTTACCCTTAAAAATTATCTCTGCATATTAAAGCGAGTTATTGCCTTTCATTAATCCTTATCGTGGACACAAGATAAAATACAAAAATGTAAGAATTCATGCAAAACTTATTCTTCACATCTAGTGAGACTTAATACAAAAACACTTATCACCTCTGGTGCTTTAGTAGCTTATTGGAACCTTAAAGTATATTAACTGGGTTAGAAACCCTGAAGCGCTACACGAAGCTACGACACCTATTTACTAAGCTTCTAGATTGAGCAAGTATGAGACAAAATGAGACATAAAAAAAATCAGCATAAAGTTAACAATTAGTAAAACCTAAATAAAATGTCATTTACTTTCTTTCAAATTTTTCTGACTTGTAAAATATTTAATGTTACGTGATAAATTTCATAAAGTTTATTTTATTCTCAAGCTCATTAATGATTATGTTAATTAATTCATGTTTGATAATAATTCATCCTACGGATTTATTTTATTTTTAGGATGTTATTACAAAAGGGAAGTACAACGTGAAATACCTTTAACTGAATTTATTCAGTTCTTCATTTGTTCATAGGTCCTTAATTTTTTTCATTAATGGTCCTTAAAAGTACTTATTTTCCATGTGCAAAAATGTGTACGAACCCTGTTTGATGCATGTGAAGATTTCCCCATATCTTTTTTCTTTTTATCTTCATCATCATCTTTTTATAAATCAAAATAATGACTCAGGGGGAAAATATTATCATTTAGTATGTTTGTTAATTTTTTCATTTACCTTTTCTTTAAATGAGTTTTGCTAATAACGTACGTCTTCATATTTTTAGTTTTAAATTTAGTGCTATGGTATGCTACATTTTATTTGATTCACAGTTTCTTGGTAAAGGAGTGGTATCATGATACCTAAAAAACCATGAAATGTGATCCGTTATTTTTTACGATGTGTTACCTTTGCCATACCATGTATTTAGTAATAAGAAACATTTTTATATGGGAGTTTAGTCTAGGCAAATAAATTCCAATTTTAAACTGCATAACTACTTTAATATACTTTAAACAACTACAGTGCTAACTACCGTAGCTGCTTTACTACTGTCAGTCAGTGTAGAGCTTCCATAGGGTCTTCTATGTTTGATTCTGTATAGTATTCATATGCTAAAAATATTACACATTTGTTTGACTTATATAAATGGCCATGTATATGCATCTTCGAGGATATACATGGCCATTTGGGAGAGGTATTTGGGGAGGGGTAAAAAAGCTCATCATTTTCTCTGCAAAATACTAGGAAGTGTTATATTTTATACTTTAATGGAAGCTAAACATTGCAAAATTTTATGTGATTATATATATATATATATATATATATAATTGAAAAAGAAAATGTAAAGCTAACTGGTAATTAGACGTAAGACCTATTTGGTCTCAAAAACTTTTGTGCATAATGCTGCAAAAAGATATGAAATAATAGTAGTAGGTAGAAACATTGCAGCGATCTTGCTAAAAAGTTACCAGGAGCTGTAGCTCCACGAAATATTTTAATGCAGTATTACATAAATAAGAAGAAATTTGTCTGGAAAACTGGAAAAAAACTGTAAACACGTGAAAAAACAGCCAAAGTTAATGCTGGAATTCTTGCTAATGCACGAAGAAATTAATCTAACCGTTGGTGATATGTGAAAAGTTAACTCACATGAAAAATAGATCGACGGAAAAAACATATAAGGAAAGTACAAAAAACATAGATTAAAAAATGCTAATATATAAAAAAAAAATTTTAAATTAAAAATTAAAATGAAGACACAAAATGTAACAATATAATATACTATAATTAATAAGCGGAAAATGGTAAATTAACCCACTCGTACTCTCAATTGGCTTTTCAAAAAACTGATTGTCGAACTAGCTTAAATACCATTACGCGTTTCGCCGAAACAGACCATTGAAGCTCTTGTTTAATGCGAAAAAATTTTATAAAAGAACATTAGTATTCCCGAATATATCTTTTTGGAATAAATCCTTTTTAGGAGCTTCACTGCTCTGTTCCTTTTTCCCGACGCGTCCGCTGAAATACACATTAAGGTGTCAAAAGCTATTGCAACTCCGAGCAATGTAAAATTAAAATCAAAATCAAAATAGAATAAAAGAATAAAATAAATAGCGGTCTGCTATTAGTCAAATGTTACAACAATGTACAGGCTGGTCCTTTAAACCTTAAAGAAGATGGAACTTTTATAAAGAGAATGGTGCTGTACACATATAAATATAATTAAATTTGTAAGAAAACAAGCGTCGCAGGGTCTTATTAGGACCAAAAAGACAAAGACAATAGAAACAAAAAAACTGACCTGAGTGGTTCCGTCCTTCGCATACGAAAAATTTTTTGGAAAAGGGGTGCAAAACCCCTCCGTGAATAAACCAGCCTTCCTGATCATCTAGTGACATCGTTGGGCGAAACAATAAAATCTGAAGAGGCCAATGGGCTGAGATTGTAGGTTGGCGGGAATTTTTGTCCCCCCCCTTTTTACAGAAGGGTGTGACAGACGAGGAAAGAACTCAAAATGGCATCAGTCAAGTTGTTAGAAGAAAAAACTGTTAAAAATAAGTGAAAATGGCTAATTCAGCTAAAATTACTTATTTTTGGCCACAAAAGAAAGAGTAAATAGGAAAAAAGTCATCTGTTAATAAAAGTCGTCACTCTTCAAGCTAGAGGGCGGTCAAGCTACTATGAAAAATGAAAAGGCCCGATTTGTTAATAAAGGTAGAGTTTGGCCTTCTAAGTAATTTAAACTATTACATAATAGTATTAATGTATTGTGCCAAAATCTTAGGAGGAAAGAAAATGTATGTAGAAGAATAATCTGTACATTTATACAATTTTTACATTAGGTAATCTGAATCAGCCATCCACCTTGTGCCTTCTCGTGGGCTTTAAGCATAAAATTTCATTATCCAAAACAAATTATCTAAAAATTGGTAAGGTTAATGCCAGCTTTTTTTTAAGGTATTTTTAATTATTTTATGAGGAAATTGGTTATTTTTCAAAATTGCGACGAAGTAAAGTATTTCTTCTTGTAAGTGTTCTGTAGTATTACATATTCTTTTTATTCTAAGTAGCTGTGAAAAAATTGTGTTAATGATGATTCTTTTGGAAATATTAGAATTCCAGTTGGTTAACTTTAGTGTAGAAAAAGTGAATTCTCTCCTCTTGTCATAGACTTTAATAAAATTGTAATCAATAATATTTAGGTCAAGGTCTATTAAGCTAGTTGGGTAGATATTAGCTGCTTCTATTTTGTTATGGTTGTTAAAGCTATGATATCATCAATGTAATGCTATATTTGTTGGTAAAATTTATGTTCTTTGTTTAGTGAACAGACAAAGGTCAATTCTCTTGTGAAAAGGAATCATTCGCAGACAGCAATCGAAAAATTTCCTCCCATTGGGATTCCTTGAATTTGTTTGAAGATGCTATTGTTAAAGAGAATAAAATTATTGAAAAGCACGCTCATAAGATAAAGTTGCCATTTTTCATTATCAATTATTGTCGAAATCTGTGGAATTATACCTGGAAGAGCAAGTAAGCTGGTATAAATTTCTTCAAGTGGTAAGGTAGTATAAAGGTTTTCGAAATCGTAGCATTGTATATGCTCTATTTGAATTGAATTAATTGTCTTAATTACGAGTTCGTTACTTGAAATCATCCAGTTACAATGCAGATCTTGAAAATCATGGTTATTAATCATGTCACGTATTAAACGAAGTTTTTTTGCAAAAAGATAATCTATTTCTTTAAGATAACTTTTGGTACTATTGGCAATGAACCTGAATTTAATAGGTGGCTTATGAAATTTTGGAAGGGCATAGAGATTAGCAAATCTGTTATTATAGTTCCGTGGATGTATCTTAAGTCTTTTATGTAGTGCGTTAAATTTATTGATTAGAATTTTGGTGTTGGTGGTAATTTTTTGTTACCACCAACACCAAATAGAGGTGCCATTACTATTTAGTTCTTTGTGCAGTAGGTCGAAGTAAAACTTTTTTCAAAGAACACTAAAATTGTTGCTAGCTTTGTCTATTTTAGTAATGATAAAATTATCTTGAAGTTTTTTGATTAGATCAAAGAGTCGTTGCTTATTGTTTAGAGAGTTGAAAGAAGGTGTCCTGAAGAGTAAATGTTGAAATTCTTTAATCAGTGCAGCTTTCCGTTCAAGAAAAGTAGTAGTAGGTAAATTGAATTTATTACTAACTAAGATGATAAATTTATCAAGATCTTGATTGAATTGTTTGAGGCAAAAATGTTTATTGATACTAAAAGTAGGACGAAATTTGGTGCCAAGTTGTAAAAGGGCTTGCAATTCTAAGTCTTCAATGATGTTAAGATCTGTTATAACATGTTGGTGGAAAGGATCGACATATTTTTGGTAGAGAGGTAATTGGCAATTACATATGCTATTTTCTTGTATCTCGTGGTGGTTGATAATGAGTTAAGTTCTTTTCAAATTTAAAGCAGGGCTTAATTTGTAGTTGTTGTTCAGGAAGCAAGTGTTGATATTTTTTAAAAATGCTAGGTATTTTTAGTTAATCGTAATATATATATTAATTTGATAAACTTCTGATTTAAATTTTCTTAGATTGCTCTACTGTCTCTTAAATATACTCACATTTTATTGTCAAATTATTATTTAAAAAGGAGGGGAACAGGAATTTGTAAATAAAGTTATTTGAATGGTGTTGGTGTCAACTGAGTGAGTTGCATTTGAAATTCAGTATTAATTTCTTTTCATTCATAATTATCCAAGGAATGTATTCAATGTATAATATTACTGGAAGCATTGCTCAAAATTAATTTTACTGGTATTATTAATAAGTATACATTGTTATTTAGCATCTCAGACTTTTCTTTTAAAGTTTGAAGATTTTGTTGTAAAAAAATTTTTGCTTTCCATTTTTTTTTTTTTTTTTTTTTTTAACTATGTTTTAATTTTTGTGCAGATCAGGAGTTTGGTTATGCTGCTATGATGTTGGAAAAAATTTTGAGACTGTGTGCTGTTACAAATGAGCGTTCAAATAAAATTGTTAATAAAGTAATCCAGATCCTTACAGATTCTGATAAAGAGTTAGTGAACCATATTAAACAACATTTAAGTTCAAACTTGGATGGAAAAACTGTAATTATAATTTTTATTTGTTTAAAATTTGATTTAAAATTATTATTTATCAAAGTTAAAAAATCCTGTTCCTATTTCATTAAAAGTGTAAATGTGGAAAAAGTAATTCAATAAGAAATTTTTATTCAGTAATAATTCAGCACTTTTTAAAAGTTATTTTTCATGCGTAAATATTCTGGAAGAATGCATCTGGCTGATAGAAAATCTGCTTGATGTGTTAATCATGGGAAGACGTAAATAATTAGAGGTGCGAATCGTGCATGCTAGTAATGCTTCCTTAGAACAATAAGGTAGAATAGAGAGCCATTGTTAAGCAGTGAAAGTGTGTTTGCCCACTAATCTTTAATGAAAGCAACTGTAATTTTATCACAAACCCTACTTTTAGAATGAGAAATCCTAACTCAGGAGCTAAGGTTGCACAATAACCAGTTTTTACACAGAAGGTGTGGTATCATTTAATCATTAGGGAATTTTTGCTTCAACTGCTTTTGACTGTACATCACAAATATGTGGTTTTAGTAGTGCTTGCCTCAGTTGTAGATAGAGGTTTAAATGGCTTGACATCATCATGATGATTGCATCTAATGCTTGACAGTACGTTAACAACAAATGAAGTGAAGTTTGCAGTATTCATATCTATGCTGATTTAGAACCTGCCATTATGATATATAATGTCATAGAATTCAAGTCTTACTTACATATATGCATTTCCAACATATTGAACTGCCACCATTACATCTCCAATTGACAGTGCATTCCTAGTGCCATGCATGACCACATTGGGCACACAGTATACAATTTTTAAATGGATACTGTGTTCCACTTCTTCAGTGAATGTGTTGGTTATTGACCATGTCTAATTTCTGTTTACACAATGACTGGTACATTGCAAACTACCTGTATCTACAGCAACTGAAGTTTAGCTGGAAAGTGAAATTGGTATATACGAAACCACAACGCACATCTTTTCCGGTGTCAGATCTTACAGCATAAATTGTTGTTGTCTGTAGTGGCTGTGCAAGATAGTAATTTTGGTATTTTCTTATTATAGCAGCCTCCAAAGTTGAATCTGTGATCAACTGAGATATCTCACCAGCTCATGGAGTGCAAAGATAAAAATAAATGACATAATATACAATAATAACAATAATACTCACATGTTGTTTCCAAGAAGCATTTTTAATAATCAATATGACAAGGCCATATTTCTGAAATTGCTTTCAGCAATTCATGAATAGCCTCATTTTTTCCTATGCACATACTCCACATAAAATCCAAAAGATATGATTTGAGTGGCCCTTTTCACATACCTGTTTTTGAGGTAAAAGTCCTCTTTCTTGAAAACATGATATCCACCTCTTTATTTGGTAAATTAAAGATTATTAACTGCCTATTCTTAAAAAAGCAAGAAATATTTTTAAAAAACTAATGCAACTTCGAAATTTTTAGCAAAAATTAAACATGATGACACAAGGCAAGAGCAAAAATGTAGCATGGTAAAAGAAAGAACATATGACAAAACCAAAAATGTAACATATAGTGAGATAAAAAACACATGATGAGATTTCAACAAAATATCTTAGTTGATTTAGCAATTCAATCTTGGGGGTCATTATAATTAGGAAGTACCATAATTTCTTTTCATTATGCAAGTCAAACTAATTGGAGCTATTATGATTTTAGTCTTGTACTGTAAGTTATATTTATAACATGGTTTTAATAGCCCTTGCCTTTCTTAATGCTGAACCATTTATAGGCAACATTATTTAGCATTTCAAACTTTGTAACTAAATAGTTGACATATTATTGCTGTTCTATCCTGATAACAAATGAGAAATCTTAAGAAAAAATGTATATCATAAATGTAGTGTTCAAGTATAGTCAACAAATTATTCAAGAATAGATTTCCTTGTATTCTAGTAAATCAACCTTTTCTTTATTTTTTAAAGCATTTTAATGTTCATGATTAATATCTTAACCATTGTTTAAAAAGTTCTGTTATGCATGTAAGAGGTGCATTGTGTTTATTGATTTGAAATTTTTACTCCCATGTTGAATGTTTGCACTTTCATGTGGTGATTTTTTTTTTCAGAAAAATACCTTAAAATTACCTATTTAAATTAATGTCTTATCTATTATGTAGCTGTAGTTATATAATTTATTTATTTATGCATATTTACTAGAGTCATACTGTGATTTACTGTTAACTGATGATAACTCTTCTTTGTGATGAAAACCGAAAAGTCTTAATTTCTTTTTGATAATTAACATAATCGTGTAATAATTCTACTTGAGATATTGTAATAGTAATAGTATTGGTCAAAACAGTCTGAAATATAGCCTCTGAAATGTATGCCATATTTAAGGAAACTGTAGGCAAACAGTGCTATAGATGCAGTTTTAAGTTGGTCAGAATAGAGCTATTGACAGTTGAAAGAAAAATTGAATGGTGACCAGACATTTATATTTCTCATAGCATTTGCGTAGTTTTCATATATATGTTTTTTGATTTTTTTTTTTAATTCTATAATTTTTCTAGGGCTCATCAACAGAAAAAAATATTTCAAGTTCTGGATCATCACAAGCATCAGACTTACGTGATAGCATAACATTTTATCTTAATAAGTGGATAACAGATGTAAGACAAATATTATGATATATATTTGTTATACGATAATTTTTGCTAGTTATATGTTGCTATACTATCAATAAATTTTTATCATATTTATTCTAATTAATGTAATAGTTTCACAGTTAGCATGAATTCTAAAGCTATTTTAGCAGAGGAAAATAGGATATTGCAGTGAACTAAGGTTCACTGATATCTCTTTAAATAATGACTCCAAATAAACAGGAAGTTACTAGCAAGTTATTATTAAAAACTTAGCAACATGCAGCACAATAAATAACTACAGATGGCTCAAGGAGAATGTGGATGTGAACACTTCCTCTTTAGTGCATGAGAAATATTGTCAGTTGCCAAAATCGTTTACAAATTAAACTCCAAATCACAGTTCAACTAACGTTAAACCTTACAGCTGCATAACAGCCAACAGCAAATTGTCCAGATTTTTGGATTCTTACACTACCCGAAATTGAAAATGCCATACCAAAAAGAAATTCATGAAACTGGCAAACAGAAAGATACAGCAGCAAACAATAAGTGATCTCTATTTCGAAATGATATGCATAATACAGAGCGAGAACAGCTTTGGCTCCGTAGGTTTAGGACCAACTTGGGCAGTGATACACATCTAGGTATATTTCACATCATTCGCATAACTTAGTAATGTGCGTCTACCGTGAAATTTGTATAATTTTTGGGCAACTCCTTGGTGTTGCATTTTCTATGCCAGGTAGCGTATTTATATAATGTAATGTGTGCAAAACTGGTGTAGTACGTGCTTTGGAAAGAATTCCTCACCAAAGAGTGTATTTGCTGTTACTTCATTCTAAAGCTATTTTTACAGTTTAAATGTTGCCACACTCAGAACTGAATGATCAACCATTTCATATGAGGAACAAACATACACTAAAATATATGGAAACAAATATAAAATAATCTTTAAAAGCAACAAATAAATCATTGCATGATATTACAACAAATGCAATAATTCATGACTTCATGGGATATTCTAATTGAGAGACGAAATATGTTTCAAAATGGCTATTTTATCAGTAAAATTGCAATATTTAACTAAAGAGGCCTGATACTAAAGTTCTTATAGCATTGCCATGTAATGGAGGATTTCTGAATTTCCAGAATTGCAATCTCTTGCAAATCATTGAAGCTGTTTTACATTTTTGAAGAATAGTTAAACATAAAATATAAGCATTTATATATATATAAAAGCAATGTATGATTTTTATTAAATTACCGTAATACTTAATCCAAAGTAAAATTTTAATATAGGGAAATTGGAAAAAAAATCTGCCTTTAAATTTAAGTGTGGTAAGATTTTAAAACTGGAAAAATATTAATAACATGAAAATGATTTAATAGGTATTGAAAATTTAGAAACATTTTATTAACTTAAATAAGTTTTAATATAAATGTAATAAGATACCTAATTTGTGGAGAATCTTTTCCAGAAATTCTATCACTTTTAATATCTTTATTTTTAGGACTTGAATTTTCGTCTTCACAGTTGCACCAGAGTGCATGATGTTCGGTACCTTTTAAATTGATAATAATGCAACATTTAAAAAAAAAAAAAAAGCCTGTCATGAGAAATGGGAAATTGGCAGAAATAAGATTTTAAAATATTCACTTTGCATTTAGGCTGCACTCTTATTTTGCAACTTAAAAATGTAAATAAAAATGTGTGCTCAAGCTAATATGATATTACTTTGTGTATAGTAATAAATATTTATATGTTAATTACATTTCTGTTGTTTTATTTATTTATTATTTTGTGCATTATAAATTCTTTTAAATGTGATATTATGCTGTTTTATTTACTAAATATGGCTTTCCAGCATAAGTTTTTTCCTTTCCTTGAACTAGATATTATTTATACAGTTGTATATCATACATACAGCTGCATATATTTGTTTCAGCTATGTAAGAAGCTTGAAGTACTAAATTAAAAATATATAGACCTTTTTTGAATTTAATGGCAATCTAAAGTGGACATTGGCCTCGTTTAAAAGTGTTTAATACCCCTTTCTCATGTCGATTTTTAATAACAGATGGCGCTACGAACATTGAGCGATAAAGACTCAAATCTGTAAGACTACCTACAGCCTGGTTACTATGGCAACAAAGCTTCCCTTCTACTGTACTCATTTGGCAGGAAAGTGAGTAAGCCATAAAACACTTCCCCTCAGTTGAACAAAAGACCTGCTGTCATTTCTTCCGTCTGTGACTCAGACTGCAGGGTATGTTTTGAACAGGAATAGAACTTTTCCACTTTTGTGTTGAATGAAAGATATCTGTGAGATACGTGCAGCAGTCGCTATTTCTTTTCGCAAAATTTGTTCATCACGCTTTTCAATGTTGCGTAATGTTTCATAATTTGCCGTTATTCTGCGGAAGAAAACAGTTTTTAAAAATACTAGATTTTTAAGCATTTCGGTAATTTCATCGCGACATAAAAATTATATATAAATGATTTTATACTTGATGATGTGTGTATACATATATAGCATGCACATAATATTCCATTTACTCATCCATCCATAATATTTCATAAATTACCATCCATAATATTCCATAAATATGTGTTAGCACTTTCCAGAGCTTTATATATATTTTTTACTTGTATTATAAAATCGTATAACACTCCTAACTATTATTTTTTTACTTCAAAAGTGGATAAATCATTATGAAATTTTTGTAGTACATGGAGAAATGGTCTATGTATCCATACACATAAACGTAGTAAAAGATACTATTCTTGATTGAATATCTTTGGCAGCAATATCAAGATGCAACGAAAATTCGAAATCAATTAATAACATTCATTTTATTACAAAAACACTAGCAGGATGTATTAGTTGCACAAAAAACTTAGTGTGGAAATAATTTGCTGCACATTATCTGAGATCCGCTTTGAATAAAAACTACATAAAGTTTTATAATGAACAATCAGTTTCAAGATTCACTGAAATGCATAAAATCAAATTGCGTTTCTATGTTTCAGGTTTATAAAATACAGCTGATAATTGAAGGGGTAATGTACAAGTTGATAATACATGATAAGGGGGAAGAAATTCCTAAATTACAAAAATTGAATATTATATTTTAGTAAAGTAAAATTATACATATTATAGATACATCCTAAAAAACGATAATATTTATATATATATATTGTATATCGTATATATATATATATTATATATTTATATGTATATGTACTATTTTCCGGATGCAACTGTAATTACGTACTGAGCTGGTTTATCATCTTCCTGTAGCGATGCATTTGGATTTGCTGTGTATGAATTTGTTTCATTGAACAGGAACAAATAGGAAACAGAATATTGAAAATTGAATTTGTTTTGAGCATTAGTAATTTATATATGTTAGATTGACTAAAAAGAGTATATTCATGCATAACGTATAAATAAGCAAAGTGAATACTTTTTGGCAATCACCTTTCTAGGATGATCATTTTTGAAAATAACCAATACTGTTGATAACATAAACACCGGTACGATCTATCTGCCTAAGGGAAAGGATGCCTTCATGGAAGACTTTCTAAGGGGAATTGACTCCTATACACGTTACACAGGGTAAAACCACGAAAGCGCAGCCAGTCGGACCGAGCTACTGGTGTTCAGCTACTTTACTGCTTCGTGCCTCATTTCAAAGCAGATTCGCTATATATGAAACAGAGCAATGTGCTGTTACCGTATTTAGCAGCCTGCCTTTTTCCTTGACCTACCATAAAAAAATAAAATAGCAAAATTATAACAGCGTTTCTAAAAAGATGCTTTGCTATATTCTCATTAAATCTTTATCATTCTGCGCTACTAAAAACGAAGTACGATTATTTCAAATTCAAAATTTTCTAACATTACTTTACAGAAAGTGATATCATGTCTTCTAAAAATGAAATCCCACATCTGTTTCTATCCAAGCGCTTACTTTCTAGACAAAGTAATTTCAGTGTAACTTACGTTCAGTTTTATCTAACTTTGAATGAGAAAAAAAAAAAAAAAACTATGTACATAACAGGCAAAGATATTAACAGCACATAAATTTACTCAATTATATTGGATTCCCAGAGGAGAAAAAAATAATCCGATGAGATAATTCTCTGAAAATTCATAAACGCTAAATTAAGGATAAATTTTATAAAATGTTTACTAATAAATACAAATATTTTAAATAATAAATTTTTCCATCTACATATACCACGTTTATCGGAGTGTCGCATTTGACTTTACACTCCGAAATTTCCTTGTTGTAGATTGGATGATTACCAATATGCTTACAATCCTACTAGTAACCAGGGCCACTATTAGGGATTTTTGCTACTCACTACATTATCTGTGGCTCCTACCCACATGCCACCAGTGGCCGAGTGGTTAAGACTACTGAATACTGGAAGTTCGAATTGGTTTGGGTTCGATGCCAGACGAATCAGCTGGTTGCATTGTTTGTTTTCACCGTGTGTAACATGAATACAAGCCAGTTCCCTTCAGCAATTAGGCCCTCCCGCGGTAGAGGAATTAAATCGCTGAACACTGGTAGTTCCGACTTGGATTCGAATCAAGGCTAACGGGCCGGCTGCATGAACGTTTTCATAATTTTCTCCATGCGTAACGTGTATGGGGAGCCAATTTCTCTAAGAAAGTTCAACATGAAGGCATCCTACTGTGCTTTGCCATAATAACCTAATCTAAGCCTTCAGAAAATTCCTCCACGAAGGCCTGCCATCTTAAGAAGGTAACCCTCGTGGCTTTGCTGCATTCAAAGAGCCTAACACAATTCTAACAATCAGTTCTTCCCTAAATTCTAGCAAGCGAGCCGCCGAACACTGGTAGTTCATCCGGAGTTCAAGCCTCGATGAATGAGTTGGATGCATGACCGATTTTGGTGTTTTCCAAATTCACCTGCTTTGGCGTAATCAAACTCTATAATTCTAAACAAACTGGCATTCGGTTTGGCTCCAACGGCTCTAGCACCACGTTCCAAATTATAATTACAGTTCAACAAATAAATGTCTGACGTATACATTCGAATAATCTAAGTAAAAAAACAAAAAGGGCTTTTTAATTTCTTCTACAAGCTAGCTTGCATGCACATAAAGCGAATAAAGAAAAATTTATGGAGTGCAATAGGCTTCTAATCCATAACATATTTAGTTAGTGATCGCCATCATTGGGAGCTATAAATATGCTATATTGACGGGAAGGAGAAAATTTTACTTCCTGAGTGAGCTAATTCAGAACTAGTGTTATTTCATCTGTCATCTCAAATTTAGGATGCCAAGTTACGTGACTAACAAAAACCTAGTATTTATATGAAGCTTGATAAAAATCAAAGTTTTGAAGACGGTATATGTGATCACATTCGGTTGATTACCATTATGATCAGCAAATAACGACAGCAATTTACTGATGTCTTTCTTATCTTTATATTCAGATGTAGTTTTCAGAGCAACTAGAGAAAATTTATTAATTATTTTTATTATTTTTGTTACTTTATACGTACGAAAACTCATACTTGTAGGAAGAGAGATCTAAATATCATATTCGAACAAATAAAAATAAATCGTGACGTGAAGACCCTAGAGATACGGCTTCTGATTGCTTTTCAAATTTTTACCATATTAGTAACGATATAATCGAATAATATTTCAAAGATTATTGTTTACCGATTTTAGGTAACAACTAGAAAACATTTTTTCGAGCTTATTCTCAAACAAGTTTGCTATTGGTAATGAATACTGCTGTATCATGAATCAGGTACGGCGCTATGCATTTTGCTGACTTTGTACGCAATAAATTCTGTTGTCAAGTGCCCTTCCCCCAAAATTCTAAAATTTTATTGCTTGATGCTTCACTGAATTTTACAATTTTGCTGTACTTAAATTCTGCCGTACCGGCAGTGATCATGATTTCAAATCCCCCCTCCCCGAGATTTACTGTGTTATCTGAAAAACAGCTCACAAGTTGCTAAGAATAGCTATAAAACTGGTTCCACAGCTTTTAGCAACGGCCTCCCGTTGTGCGTTTGGAAACTCAGCTTTTGAAAGAAAAGGAAGGGGAATAATTTCTCCCTGACTACAGTATAGATCAGGTCCGTGACTTTGAGCTACTGCAAAATGTTCTGAAGTACACTTTTTTCTGTTTCGGCAACATTCATCTTGAGAATTCAACACCTGTTCATTAGCCCTTAGTAATTGACAGAAATGCTTTTAGAAAGTAGTGGGTTCATTGATACCAACCGTTGGTATCAATGAACCCACTACTTTCTAAAAGCATTTAAAAAATGGTTGGTATCAATGAACTGGAGATACGTTAGTTTCAGTTGTTGGGTTCAAATGAACCTTTCAAATACTAAAAAAGTCCTTTTGCATAATCGAAAGGATTTCATCTGAGAATAATTTTTCTACTTAAAAATGAGTTTTGCAGTACTTTTTAAATACTACTTGTATTTTTATTTTCAAAAATTTTCATAAATATTGTAATTAATTATTTCCAATTTTAATAACTCGCAGAAAAAACACAATTTTCAAGAAATTTTTTTATTATGGTTATTCAAACTTATACTAATACACAGCATCTTTTATATTCCTTATACATTTGACACTGCATGCTTCAACCTGCATGTAAGTTTCTCTTCCTTAGTAACTCCTTACCCAGAGACGTCTCAATGAAAGCCAAATCATGCACAAAATTTACACCTGAAAAAAAAAATATATATATATATGATAAAATATTTTTAACACCATATATTTGACAACAGAGTACATCACATACCCCCCCCAAAAAAAAAGAAAGAAATTGCAAAAAATACAAATTTCTAACAGAAAAATGCATTTTCAAACAGCTGAAATTGTTTCACAAATTAATAATGCAGATAGCAAATGTAACATATGGCACTATTGCCACTCAGTGCAATCTCTGCATATCCTAAATTCTGCTGGCTGATGTCTTCGTAAGTTCTGAACATTTTTTTGCCTCTAAATTCTGCTGCTCAGTGCCCTCTGCTAAATTATAAAATTCTGCTATGTACTATTCTCTAAATTCTAAAAATTTTGACTACCACTGGTTGCACAGGCCCTGATCAAAGCAAAGAGGCAAGATGCTACCTGCTATTGATAAACTGCCTTATAAATACCACAGATCTAAATAAATGTCAGTTTTAAATAAATTAACAATAATAATACACTGGATTATCTGTATATTACTACAAGAAGATGAGTCATCTTCACAACTGCTGCTTCCATGCTCGCAGTGTCATTTGCTCGTGCAATATTAGTCAGTACTTTGTGTGCCGGAGGTTTCACATGAAGAGCCTCTACACCTGAGTATAAAATGTTCGTGTTCCAGTAAACACTGAATTCAGAGGGGTAAGAATAACTCTTTCATGGTGGATACCTCAGTTACCAAATGGCTTTCTAAGGCTCTATTCAAGCCGTTGTATAAATGTCATAATTCCCAACTAACAACGCTTCGTAGTAAGACCTTGCTATGTCACAAAAACTAGTTTGGGCATTAAGCTTGAAGTTTTCAACTTTGTGTCGACTTTATATAGGAGTCGGCCAATCAGAGCATATACATGAAACCTATTGAGAGAGAAAGCTGTAGACACATACATGCATGCACAAATTTAGCTTCTCTAATTGGCTATGGCTTAGACCCTCTCTCGCAGGTGTGAATGGAACTCCCACATTTTATGCCTTATGATTATGTGTCTATGACATTTATACCATCATCTGAACAGAGCCTTAGGATGGCATACTAAGAAGATGCAATGTCTTGTGGGGATAAGCAATTTATACTCCTAAGCCTAAAAATAAACTTGGAAAAAAAGATCACATGACTTAAATTTATTTTCTAATTGCTCTAACTTGAGGCACATTACGAGAGGAAAGCAAAGGTAGTAATCAGAATTATTTAAAAAATTTTATCCTTATATTTTTCTTAAAAATTCTGTAAAATGATAAAATTTTTGGCTTTCCTCAAATAAATATATATGGAAAAAATAATAGCCACATAATCACAGATTTAATTTTGTTATATTTTATTAACAAAATTTAAATTATTAAAAATCTCTTTCGTGAAGGGAAAATAAACATCATGAAAACAATGAAAAAGAAGCAATATTTAAAAAAGATAGTAGGCTTATTGATGAGGCTCCCATCAAAAGAATCGAACCCCAAAATATTTTCATTTGCTTCAGTGTCCCGTCTGAAAATTTCACTGATTGCAATGAATATATTTTTTAAAAAATCTTTTATTTTCAAGTTCTTTCATGCAAAACGTCCAAATTTGGTACAAATCAAATTCATCCCCCCTCTTTTTGATAGCTACAATATTATACTTAACAGTTTTAATAGCTATCAGTATGTAAACAACATAATGTAACACCATAAAAGAAAAACATAAATGATGACATTTTAATTTTGGCATAGAGAAATACATATTTACCTCAAAAGAGAGCTTGTATTTCTACCTTCTACGTCAGAGTCAATAACTGAAATGTCCAGATCAGAACTGAGAAGAAAAGAACCATAATTAGTTTAATTAAGATACAATAACACGCCGACCAAGTATTAATTTAGAAGTCAAGCAACAAAAATCAGCATCATATTTTGAAATATAACGCTGATTTTGGTTGCTTGACTTCTAAATTAATACATAATTAATTAACCATAATTAAGTAACTATAAGAGTTTCAATATCATGCACAGCTAATATCTATTTTAGAAATAAACCAACTTACCTCAAGAAAGCATGGTTTGTCTTAGGAACATTAGCTGTAACTTCTGGCTTAGAAAAGTCAAATTTTTCACTTCCAGACCTAAGAATGAAAGAAATAAACTGCTATAACATAATTAAAAAACATGAATAAATAAATAACACATAACAAATTTAAGCATTAAGCTATGTATGACTACCACCCATCTCAGACAGTGCGACAGATATTGCTGTATACTGTTTCACCATACCTTGTGTAGCTATTATATCATGCTGTATAACCACAGTTTAGAAAAATTACAAAATGTGTTATTTATATCTATCTAAAATGGTACATTACTACATGATTTGTAAGAATAAATTAGAGAGCTCTGTGAATGAAATTCCTTCCAATTATAAAATGTAGGAATAAAGAAAATGCAGGAATTGCAAATGCAGAAATGAAAAAGGGGTTATATTTTTTTCCACAGAATCCAGATGACATATTTTTCAACATTTTAGAAATTTCAGTATTAATTTTAGGGGCCTAAAATATTAGGCCCCTAAAAGCAGAATATAGTTTTTAAATGTTCAGACAATCTTCCTATGAGAAGAATTCCTTTGAGAAGTACACTCTGAACCAAAATTAAAAAACATGTACAAGAACAGAGCTGAGGACTTCTGTTTGCAGAAAGTCTGTCACATAACATATGAAAAGTTTCTTATTGGTAGAATTTTGATCAGACAGATATTTTATTGTTATACAGAGAAAGCATTCACTCCCTTTCTACTAGAGATAATTCAATTTGGACAATGGCAAAAAGGCTAAGCAAGCCTGAGCATATTGGTCTCATTCTTGGCACTAGTATGGTTTACGCTCAAAATACACGGCAGATATTTTCTAATTACCTGCATCCCAATATCATCAATTCAATTCAGCTTTTGGTGGAATTTACCATTTGTGACATATTTTTCAAAAACTACACTTCACAACATGCATGCATGACAAATACACAGAACCATAAATAAACAAGCAATAATATATATCTATACATAAATTTTACTAAATGATCATAAAATGTTCCAACGCTAAAAGAAAGTTTTAACATCCAAGTAAATGACATAATTAAAAAAGGCAAGTTGAACAGCGAGCACATGAATCAAATGTGCATACACCTGTAAAAATATACCATAGGTAACTGACAAAGCATTTTGTAGCAAACATATGACTATAAAATTTCCAATAATACCATGTAATGATGGTGAATTCAATTTAGATCGCAAGAACATGCTCATACTTTTGAAAAGATTCAATTATTTCAGAAATTCCTTGTGAATTGGAATTTACCCTTTCAATATATCCCAACAATTTAGTGTGAATGGAGGAATAAATTGTTATAAAAGAATTGAACAATTATTAGCATCCCCTCATACACACACACACAAACACATACAAAAAAACAAAAAAAAAAAAAAAAAAAAAAACCTTTGTAAAAAAAATCATCCAGGCAATAATTCTCCTTTGACATAGATGCAGTTGTATCAATAATTTCTGACCTTCAATTAAAAAAATACGCATATTTTACTTCGGAATTAACTTACTAAGAAATCATAAACGCGAGGTAGTCGATATAAAGAATAAATTATTTTTCACCTTTCGAAAACATCCACTTGTTCGGAATCTTCCACATCTCGGGAATTTAATTTCATATTTTTTTCTTGAGCTCGACGTTTTCGCTGAATTCTGGATCTTTTATTAAAACCAGGTTGTTTTTTCTGTCGTCCTTGATATTTTCACATATTTTTTTGCTAACTGACCACAGTACAAATAAATGTAAACAAAAGGAGTGCGGAATAGCAATGCAATAGGGTTGCCATAAACGTCATTCCACTGACAGCTGACACTGTTTAGTGAAAACTGTGTATAAAGGAATATATGAAACGCTTCTAAATATTATTTAAAAAAAAATATGATTTATAACTGATATCAAAATCAATTACTTCGTGAATTTCTGCAGAAGTAAGATTACAAAGCTAAATTTTAACTCATAGCGCCATCTATTGATGGCTTTCCAAACTACACCTTAAAATTACAAATTTCAAACTAATTTTTTTAAAATATAATATTTAAGTAAATTTCATTTCAAACCTGATTCTAACATTGTGATTCGAAAACTGACCTATTGCTTTATATTTCTGCCAAATTTCATGCAACATAGTTTCTTAATTAGCGATTCTGCGTGTAAACAAATTTTTAGTATTGTAATGCTGCTGTAATAGACCACCTTAAAGTTAAGCTATTTTCATAATGTAATTTCTTCCCCCTTTTTTTTCCCCCTCCATTGATGAGAGAAGGTTAACTGAATAACTGCTCTTTTTATATTTTTATTAATAATTTTTCTGCTTTTGCTATTGATTACCATTAGTTTACATGATTCATACATTTCTTAGTCAGCATTCAAAACTATTTGTTAAAATTAAAGTCTTATAAAAAATCCAAGTCAAGGGAGAAATAATACTTTTAAATTATATAATTAAAGAAACACATATTTCATTTGTTTAGACATAAAAACTATTGAAATTGATAGAAATACTAAGCCAAATGAAGTCGATGTGCAGGTTTACTCTATTGTCTTTGAAAATTTTAACTTTTTCCTCCTTCAGCTGTTATGAAATAGTTCTGTTTGTTACTAATTATGGAAGGCAGTAGCTTGTACTGTTTCTAATGCTCTGTGAACCATTCTGTAACAGTCTGGGGAGTATGACATGAATCATTGTTTATACTGGTAGAATGCATCTGCTATACAGAACAAAGTAGCTTGTACTTAATTAGAGGCAGTGTTCATATAATTAAGCTATACTTAATTATCAGGTGATTCATCTCAGAATTATTGCCCAAAAATCTCTGGAATGACCATTGTCCTGTATGTCTGAACACCCGTGTTGAGTGAAAGAAAAGAGCAGTTGTCTTTTAAATATTTATTTTAAAAACTTAATAGGAATTTCTTGATTACTAATAAATAAAATAATCAAACCATTACAGCCATAATACAAACAATGGCCGCTGGATGCAGCCACAACGCTGGTTGCGTCTTCTTCCAAGTCTTTCACTGCATAAAAAACCCACACAAAAGGCCCTCTCTTTTGTTTTGTTAAATGTCTTGTCAGAAATACCTGGAATGGGGTAATTACTAAGTCCTGTATGTCCGGAAACCGCAGCAGGGGATTTTTGCAACACCTTTCTTTAAAGTTCTGACTGACAATTAATCTCTGGACAAAACAGGAAGTTCTTCTCATTAACCAAATGTTCGACAGAGGTGTGCATATCATCAAACTCTATTCAGCTTCCTGTTTCGGTCCCAAAAGTACAAAGATTTCATTTAATATTGTACAAGTGCCTCCTTTTTAGTGTACTCAGTGGTCCAGTTTTTATTCTCTTGTGCCACTGCATACATTATTGATAATCTTTTGACTAATCTCATTTGTCTGATCTAATCAGAACGAGCCCATATATTTTATGTTGGCAAGGAGTGCAAGATTGTGTGTGCCATTGGTATGAGCCTTGAGCACCATATAGGTGACAGTACAACTTTGCCCAGTTCTGCTTTTGAACTAGAGCTCCTGGGAGATGGTCCTACCTTCCTTACCACCAAGCCACTTGAAAGGTCTTTTGTGTAGCTGTTTATTTTGAGTGCCAGTCTAGCTGTTTTTTGTTATTTGAGTCTAGCTGTTTATTTTGACTGTAATCAGCATCACTAACTTCAGTTCCTTTGGACAGCATTATGTATTTTTGTGCCATATACTGTTGTTTTATGGAAGACATGACAGCCTCTGACATTAGTGAGTTTCGACTTTCTCACCCTCGACTTCAACAAACCGTTTGCTTAACTTGCTTACGCATATATTTCATCATTCAGCTGAGCTATTAACTATTGTTATTCTCTTTAGATACCATTGCACCATACAATTGCCTATGTACAACAGTCTCTCTTTAGTTGTGTTTCATTTGTTATTTATATTTTGGCTGATAGAATATATTATTATAGATTGCGTATTAAATAATAGTTTCTTGCAGTATTTATTTCTTTATTGTAAACTTTTGCTTTGAACTATTTGACTGGTGTGTAGAATATATTTCATTTGATTGCACTAAGAGTTTGCTAAATGTATATTAATAAATTTATGTACTTTCCTTTTTGATAATGCTTTTGTATTTTTCAAATATTAGATAACTTTTAAAATATTAGAGATATAGATGTTTCTTATATTTCTTTCCCCCCTTTTTTTAAGTTGCTTTCTATTTTTGGAGCTTTAGGATTGTAGTTTTTGTCAAATCAAGTATGTATGCCCTTAAAGTGCTGCATTTATTGCTTCATATTATGGGTATACATATATTTTTTATTGCTTTTTATACAGATTAAAAATGTTTTATTTGTGTCAGGTTGTAATGAAAGTTTTCCACCAAAAAATATTCTTAATGAAGTTTGATGTGTTGACATATTTTTCATTGCTTGTTATACAGATTAAAAATGTTTTATTTGTGTCAGGTTGTAATGAAATTTTTCCATCAAAAAATATCTTAATGGAGTTTGGTGTGGGGACATATTTTTCATTGCTTGTTATACAGATTAATTGCTTGTTATACAGATTAAAAATGTTTTATTTGTGTCAGGTTGTAATAAAAGTTTTCTGCCAAAAAATGTTCTTAATGAAGTTTGGTGTTGGGACATGAAAGCATTACCTTTACAGGGTTAAGTCCTTAAAAGTCCTTACATTTTTCTGAATCGATTTTTAGTCCTTAAAAGTCCTTAATTTTGGCCAAAATCGTCAGAAGGTCCTTAATTTTAATCATCTGAAATTTCGGTCTTGTTTTTACAACTGCTATTTTGAGTGTGAATTATCATTTTGGAGGAATATTTTTGGCGATTCATGGAAAAATATGATTATCTTTTGAATAAGTTCATGGGTTATAATTTCTAATATGAAGGGTGGGGTACTTGGAGTTTCTGAGCAAGAAATGAAACATAAGCATTTCAAAATTATTTCATTTTTTTCTAATGAAGAGTTCTTAAACAACTTTCCGCTTTTGTGGATGTGAACTCTTTTATAAAACGGCTCGAAATTTGGTGACTTATCAGTATTTCGGCAATTTTAATATCACTTTCTATAGAAAATTTTTAATTCGGAGATCTTGGAATTTTTCGTCGATTTTTTTTAAAACATTGTAATATTGATAAATTTAACTAAATTAATGGTAATGTATTGAAATTATATTTAGGAAATAACATTAAAATCAAACATTTATATTTTTTGCTGTCATATTATGAAGAAACATTACTTTCTGTTTTGACGACTTATTATACAGTGTTTTGAACATAAAAAATAAACAAGATAATAAATGTTATAAAGCACAGTTTACAAAATAATTCATAGCAAAAGCAAAATAGCTATGTAATTAATTAAAAATTTCTTTCTTTCAATTTTTTCATGGTAAAAAGTTTCCCATGTAATTGTTTCAGAATATTCAGAATTATTAGAATATGCATCAGTTTTCTCTATAAAATTAATTTCACACTTTTTTCCACTGATTTTTTTTCAAACTATTTCTGGCCTTTTTTCTATTACAGAATTGGTAGGGCTAATTTTTCTTTAGGATTTTAGACACTGCAACTTGGAAAGTTTAGAAGGATTTGAAGGCAAGATTTACAGACCCACAATTCTAGAAGGCTCCATTAAAATGTGACAAAATAAAAATATCTTCATTGTATTGACACATAATGGATGTATTTTACAGAAATTTTATGATGAATTTCATACATTGTGAAGAATTTTTGGAAGGACACTGTATTTCTGATGCTAGAAGTCTTTTTCTTAACCTGTTTATCTTCTCTTTATTTTCTCAACTTTTCACTAGACACAAGCATTGAGAATACCAAAAATGTTTTTAATCTTTTCACCTGGACAGTCATTTATAAAAAAAAGACATTAAAGAAATTGAAAACTGACAATTTAAAAGATTCACCTTAACGCAGCGCTGGCGCAAGGTTATCCGGCGCCTGCCTGCAAAATAGCTGAAGTCGCCCCCCCCTTTTTCTAAATTTTTGTATAGGAGAAGGAAGTTTCGAAGAAAGCATTTGTTGATATTGATTTTAACAATTTATTGAGAATAATTTATTTTTCTACATTTCATATTTAAAAATTTTTCTATAATTTCTTTTGCATCTAGTTCTTCACAGATTTCATTTTCAATGGCAATCAAAGCTAAATTTATGAGTCTTTCCTGCGATATACTTGAACGTAAATATGTCTTGATCAATTTTAATTTGGAGAATGAGCTTTTGCTACTAGCAACGCTAACAGAAATGCTAAGTAGTAGTCTCAGTACGATCTTCAAGTTCGGGAAGCACAAATTATTTGACACAATTAAGTTCAAAATATCGAATGGATCATTCATACCGGCTGTAAAAATGTCTTTCGAAGCTACTATTTCATCATAGTGTTCTTCTGCATTAATATCTTTATTGTCACCACACTGTAACAATTTTTCTAATTTATCACATTTTATTTTCAGATATGCGTTATCAATTTCTGATAAATTACCCAGGAAACTAAAATTATCGCAGTGATTTTTTATTGCATCAAATCTTTCGTTTAATGATGTCCAAGCAGTATCCAAAATTCTAAAAAAGACATTTGCCCTAAACTTCTCTTCTGGAGATTGAGGGAATTTGTCAGCATGTTCGTAATCGAAGTGACATTTCTTTTTCCTTCTTCAACAGTTTTAAATTGTGGCTCGCCATCCACTTCTTCACGAAGTTCTTTGGCTTTCTCAAGAATACTTTTGTAATTGATATCACTTCAATATTCTTCAATGAATGTTTTTAAGTTACTTATTGCCTTTAAGGCTAGTGTAACACTGAAACCCTTTTCTGGCAATTATTTGCTGACAGGATTAATTCTGTTAAGCAAATCATGCCAAACTATCAAGGAACAAATAAATTTATAATCCTTGATTTTGGTACACAGAATTAGTGCTTCATGATGCACTTCGTTTGAAAAGCATTCATCTTCGAATATTTCAAAGAGAGCATCATGGATAGATTTCTCCTAGTTGATATCTTAAAGGTTGAATAGCTTCAATTTTGCTTTCCCATTGAGTGTTTGAGAGGGGTTTTAAGGTTAAACGGGAAATGTTTTTTAAAAGAACTGCCCATCGCTTAGGAGAAGAAGAAAATAAATTGTATAATTCTTGAATTGTCGAAAAAAAACTAACTGTATCTGCATTCACTTTTGCTGCATCGTTAATCATTAAATTTAAGCTATGAGCGGCACAAGGAACATAAAACGCACGAGGATTTATTTTTAAGATGTTATTTTGAAGACCCTTTTTCTTCCCTTTCATATTTGCGCCGTTGTCATACCCCTGGCCTCTTATATCATCAAGGGGAATGTTCCACATTTTCAACATTTCCATTACTGTCTCACATAGCCCGTTGCCTGTAGAATCATCAACTTTAATAAATCCTAAAAAATGTTCCTTTATTTCTTCCACTGTATCACTGCAGAGAACAAAACGTATGACGACACTCATCTGTTCAGTTTTGCTAATATCGGGAGTAAAATCTAAAATTATAAAATAATACTTTTATAAAATTATAAAATAATACTTAAAATAATAAAATAATACTTTCGAAGAGATAGTAAGATTTTCTCTCTTATACTACTACCAATAATTTGCAGCATTTCATTTTGACTATCTTTGCTTAGATAATGAACTTTGCTGTTGCTACCTCTAGGTTGTAATATGCTTTCTATGTGAAATTCCATTACAGGGTCGAATTTTGCAAACAATTCCACTAATTAAAAAAAAATTCCGTTGTCTTTTTGGTACAGCACATCAGATGAGCCTCAAAAGGCTAAATTCTGGCTGCCAAGAAATTTTGTGATCTCAATGAGTCTCCCTAAGACATTTGACCAATTTTTTTTTTTTTTTTTTTTTTTTTTTTTTTTTTTTTATCCCATACATCTCTTGTGTTTGGGAATCAATTGTTGTTTTATTTTTCAAATTTTTCTCAAGCTCTTTCCATTTTAAGAAATTTTTCATATGTGCTCTACTAATCTCATGCCTATGCAAGGCTTTAGATACATTTAGCCAATCGTTATAGCCTTTTACAAGGCTACTACTGTCAACCGATGCAAATATCTTGCAACAGAAGAAAAAAACAGAATTTATACTTATAGAATATAATAGCCATGTACGGGGAACTAATTCTCTGTTTTCCATTTTTCTGTTATAATATGTATCACTAAATTTACCTCCATTATTACTTTTCGGATACATTAAACCTTTCCTTTGAATAGGCCCCATTTCAGACAAAGTCATTCTCACTTTGTCGCTAAGAGTTGGCCACTTTGCAGGATCATCAAAATCCATATAAAGAAAGGAATTTTCATGTATGCCAGTCTCTTCCATCGAATTACCTGGATAATCTCTAACTTCCGATTTATTTAATTCCATGCTTGAATCATCTTTCCCTTCCTTTGGAGTTTCATCAGTCCTTTCAATAACTTCATCCAATGCAGCTGATGTTCTTTGGCTGGATGATGTCTGTTCTTTTGTAATTGATTCTGATGCTGATTCAGTGTGAGCATCATTTACGCCCGAAGAAGTCTTCATCTTCTTTATGAAATGAGTCATTGCGTCTGCCTGCTTCTGAAGAGCAGCATCTTTCTCAGCTTTGCGTTTACGATTCTGTGATTTCTTCTTTGTTTCCGTGTTATCAAGATTTCACACTGAAATTTAAAAATTCAATTCTAAATTTTAAATAGCTAATCTTTCTTTTAAAAATAAGCCATAACATCTGCTAAATATAGAATAAAGATGAAAAGTAAAAAAAATGAAGCTAATGAAAAAATAAACTTTATGATACCTTTTTCGAGCGGTTGGGAAGTATTAGCATCTTTCTAACAAACGATAAGGAAAGGTTTGACCGTGTGATGGGTCAAACTTAATGCTTGCCAAGGGCTCTGTGTAGAATGACCACCAAACCTCTCTCTCCAAAAACACTAGCTAAGTCTTACCTCAACCCAGTGTTTTTCAACCTTTCAGTACACGCGGCCCAATTTTCAGCCATAATTTTCATCCCCCCCCCACATATTATAAAGTGTATGCAATTATAATGAATTTTGAGTATTTTTGGCGCTAAATCTTAATTACTAATTGCTTACTACTTAATTAAAGTACAATCTTAATTTTAAACTTAAAAATTACCAAGAATACGTAAATTTATTCATATTTGGCAACGTCGATCCTCAGCATTGACAAAACAAGAATCTGTTGCACTTTTATTGCTGTTCTGTCCACCATCTCAGATACACTCGTGATTTCGCGAGAAGTTCTGACTTGTCTTGAACATTCTCGAGTATCTGCGTGAATGTCTGTATGTCTACATATCGCTGCGTGGCTAGATGGCGCTGCATGTTGCAAGGATTACCGTTTTCGGAGCCAAGATGCCGCCTCAAACATTCGCAAATGTCACAAAATGTTTCTCTATAGGGAGAAGGAGGAAATTTGATAGCACCAGTTTTAATTCCAGCCAGTCTCATTCGAGTCTATCTTTCTGTCGTTATCTATTCTACCGTGAATGTTTATGTTATATGTTTTCGTGTTAATTGCAATTCACCATATTAAAAATTCACGGTGGCAGATTTATGCAGAATTATGGATAGATTTTTAAGCTGGCGTAAGCGGGAATTAGACGATAGTCAAGCATCATTAAGTACACAGACAAACGTGGTTCCAAAAATAAAATCAAGAAAATATTTTCAAGAATTCTTAAATTTTGGATTTACCAGTACTAAAGTAAATGAAGAACAAAGACCATTATGTATCATTTGCTCAAAATCATTGGTAGCAGACAGCATGAAACCTAATAAACTTCAAAGATATTTGGAAACACTTCATAGTGAGTACGTCAACAAACCCAGAGAATTTTTCAAATTAAAATTAAAATCATATGAAAAGCAAAAAACATTCTTTTAAAAAAACTTTGTCTGAATGAAAAAGCATTAATTGCTTCTTACAAAGTTTCATATAAAATAGCCAGATGTAAAAATCCTCACACCATTGGTGAAAAGCGTATTTTGCCAGCAGCAATTAAGATTGTAGAAACTATGTTTGGAGATAATTTTGCAAACCAATTGCACTCCATATCTTTTTCAAATGATACTGTTGCTCGTCGAATTACTGATATAGCTGAAGATGTACAGTGTCAGCTTTTCTCGAAGTTGCGTGACAAATTATTTTCAATACATTTTGATGAGGCAACAGATAGTAATAAAGACGCTCATTTCATTGCCTATGTTTGATTTTGTGATGATATGTCAATAGTAGAAGAACTACTCATGATCTTGCTTTGTTTTTAGAGAATTTGTAATATATTTTTGGATATGCTTTAAGATTTACTGTATAACGTTTTTGCTTATAAAGCATCTTTAGGATCAGTCTTTTTTTTTTTTTTTTTCCAATATGTAGATTCAACTTAAGATCTAGTAACTAGGATAACATATTAATACGATTTAGGTATTTCACTTAATGTCCACTTGTGTATTTATTTTAAAAAGCATCTTAGGATCTCGGATTGAATATTGAAAAATCTTTAAGGGAATAAAGAAAAGAAATAGCCCCTTTTTCTTCAATATCATTGCACAGAAAAACATAATTATAAAGCAATATTTTATTATATTAGAATTAACGTGTTAATATTAATTTTGTTACGAAATACTATATAAGTTTTTTAATATTTCAGCAGTATAAATCAGTCTGCTTAATTTAAGCAATATAGACTAATCGGAGAGCCTAAGATACATTTTCTTCTTTTTATTACGAAATGAAAATCATCTTGTATTGAGCTCATTATACATGTTATATTTTCATTGATATTAACATACTGTATAATTTTTATAAATATTTTTCTGTGCATATGTTTCCGTTTAATTTTTCAAATTTTATTTCCGTATAAAAGTTCAGATACGTTTCAGTTTATTTAAATCTGCTTCGCTAAATTTATAATATACGCTCAAATCTTATTTTATCTTCTGTTTGATAAATCGGTAGAAAAGTATTTAAATATTACTATATAATATAGCAAGTTATTAATCCTAAAATTCAAAATATTAAGTTGTAAAAATTAATTTCACTTGACTTTTGTGTTTGAAATAAAAAATGACATAAATATGTGTCGATCGCCTTCGCTTGTGGCGTCACAAATCGATGGAGCAGGCCTGTAGATATCTAGTTGTCCTTGGGTGTAGCCCCAGAAGCCAACTTAATATTAAAAATCTAATAAAGATTCTCAACGTTTTATGAAAATAACTGAATATAAAACTTCAGTTCTTTACTTCGGGCATCTCAGCCGACGTGCCTAGGTAAGCTCATCAAGTGGCTTTTTATATGCCTTTTGTCTTTCTGTACAAAAGTGTGCGCAAACACACCAAGATGCTTAATTGGGGAGTCTAGTCATTAAATAAATTGTATAAATGTTGAGAATTTGGGCTTAGACTATAAACACCGGCAACCTTTCCCCCCCCCCCAGAAATAGAAAATAAACTCTCTATACCAGTGTCCAGATAGCGAAATATCCAGCTACCTGTCCAAAACTGAAATTACTGATATTACAACAGCACCCACATTACAATAACAATAGTTTACTAGTTTATAAAATAATATGATCGGTGATGAAAAATATAACAACCTGGCAACTAGGTACCTAATCGCCTTTTATAAATTGCCGTGCCGTACACTTAGTACACCAGTTTAGTGTGCTCCTGTCCGCCTTGAGTATTGCTGATTACTTGAACGATGAATATCTATTGTAGTGTTTAAGGCATCTTAGGTTAGGTTTCGCTTCTTATCTTGCTTACATTCTTCTGCATGCTTGGACAACTGAAAACTATACATCAGCATAAGTTTTTAATAACCATGGAATTTAATACTGTGCTATAACTACTATTTCTTTAATCTTAGGTAGATTAAAAATCAATAACCAGGATGAGTAAGAAGGAAACGAAAGGCACATGTAGTTAAATAGGATTGTAGGCAAATCTAATAAGAATACTACAATTAACTTATGTAGTAATTCTTAAATACTTTGTAAAGTTTTTTTGGGGGGAGGGGAAAAAAAACACTGGTCCGCGAAATTTTTTCGTAAGTTTTACCGGTCAGCGGACCAAAAAAGGTTGAGAAGCACTGCTCTATAGACTTTTGCGTTTTTGTCCATGCAAATCTTACCCTTCCCTCCAACTCCCGTGAAGAAAATGAAAAGTTGGTGCCTGTGTTCATTCTTACATATGGCAAAATGGGAAATTTTTCCTGATAGAATGGGCTAATCCGTTCCCCCCCCTTCCCTCCCTCACAGAAATTTTCAAGAAAAAAAGCCGTATTTCACTGTATACATTTTAAATAAAAATATAATAAAAAAGATAAAATAAGGATAAATAGAAATTATATTAAGTAAAATAAAATAAGAACGTACTTCATCAAAGGGACTTTTCTTTACCAATAGCAGTAAGGTTATTGTGCATCGAAAATTTTCTTCGCCAACCACTCAGTGACTCTAAATACGAAAATGGAATGTGTAGATGATACATAACACGTGGTTTTCTAGACACATGGAAAATGACCGTTATCTGGTACTAGATGCGCAGAAGGGTCATTGTGAGTAATGAACAACGTGTGCGTATGTAGTCGGTAAGTACGGTATTACCTAGATTTAAACTTGCTCACAGCGTGAATTCCCAACTTGAATTTCTTTGTATGATACTATCCCTGATGATTGACGGATGAGTGACAAGGCATTGATGGATGGGCTGGAGAGGAAATGTGAGGAGGGGCAACACCGTCTGTTAGGAGGTGTTGGGAGGGGGTGCGAACTCCCATGGTCCCTGTCCTCTGTAAGCATTCAAGGAACATTTTCTTCTTCCCGGATAAGTGCACATTCTTTTGCATTAAAAAAAAAAAGCTCTGTGCCGTTCGCTGGTCGGCGCCCCTCCCTTGGTCAGCGCCCGCCTGCAAAGAAGGCCTTGCGGGCCCGCTTCCGCCGGCCCTGCTTATACGTCTCAATGGATCATACACAAGGCTGGTGCTGGGCTTTTTCCCACCTGATAAAATCTCTGTGGTTTCTAAATTTTGCAGCCTAGTGCCTTCCTAAATTCTGCTGCTTAATGCTCTCCTAAATTCTGCTCCCAGTTCCTGTCTTAAATTCTAAAAGTTTTGCCATTTCTAGATTTTGTTGCTCGACGTGCCACTAAAATCTAAAAATTCTGCCTCATTGGCTCAAACCAGCCCTTACCACATATCATTTCATATTTATTCTGAAACTAAAGAAATAAAATTAGCAGCTTTTCCTTTATATTCTAAATGCATTTGTTTTTATAATAACAGAAATCTTTAATTGCAAAAATTCTGAAGTGAAGAGGAAACATATTGAAAGAAACTGAATACATATGCAAATTAATCAGTTGTTTAGAATTTTAGCATTTACTATAGCTTTCCCTTTCCGTTTCCTCACCATAATGCAAATCAGATAGTTTTTAAACTGAGATTTTTGGATTATAAGACAGAAAGTTTTTGCCCTCCACTTGAATGTTGCCTTAGTTCCTGCTATATCTGATAATTTGTAATTATTCATCTTTGCGTTATCATTGCTAATATTTGAATTTGTTACTACAATAAAGTTTCTGAGCCATCTTAGATTAAATTTAAATTGCGTAGTCTTTGAATACTAGTCCACATTTATAGTTTGAATTTGGCTGTTCCTGTTTACTTGCGTCACCAAAAGCTGTAGTTTATGTTGTCAATATAACATAAGAACATGCGTATATGTTGCAAAGTCAATAAGAGGTATATTTAAATCTTTATGTGACGCTGTAGTTACCTTCAGACATAACGGTAATTTGCTTCATGTCTATCAGAGGTTTTGGGTTATTTAACTTTTACCAGATCACGTAATACCTCGTTAGGTACTGTTGAGAGAATACAAGTTATTAGTTAAAGCATGCAGAAACTAGATTTCTAATTGTTAGAAAAGATGTTTAAAGAGAAGAAATTGATATAAATTAGCCAAAATGTCTAGGAACACTTCGAATTAAAAAGACGCATAAATATTTTGTTTTGTAACTTTTAATGTGTAATTATCCTAATACTATTTAAGAATCAGTGTCAGTAAAATTACATGTATTTTAAACTGTGAAATGTTATTAGATTGTGATTTTAATAATGGTCATGTAAATCTATAACGACTGAGGGTAATTAACTACCTAATTTAATTATTTATAACTAGCTGCTCATCTTTAAAAGTTAAGTTATCCATGCGTATTAAAGCAAGTTATTGCTTTTCCTTAATCATTACTGTGGCTACAAGCTACGGGACGAAAATGTAAAAACTATTGTAAACTTGTTCTTTGCATCTAGTGAGACTTAAAATAATACAAAACAACTTATCACCTCTGCTATATTAGTGGCTTATTGGAACCTTAAAATATATTAACCAGGTTACAATACCAGAAACTGTATATGAAGGTACACTGCTAAAAAAAAAATAGGACAGTGCTATATCTCCCGTTCTACTGAGCCGATTGACAAAATTCAAACTGCAATTTTCATGTCTCGAAAGCGCGACTTAGGATATATATTAGATTTATATATAGCACATAGGTATTTTGACACAAAATCGGACCTTTTTTGAAATAACATATCAATATTTTTCCATATTTCGATTCTACGACTCAAATTATGCCAGAATACCAAGTTTTGTAAAAATCGTACGAGTAGTTTTTAAAATATTAGCTCTCAAAATTTTAGCTCCTCAATGTTAATTGAATTTGGTAAATATTTATTAATATCTCTTTTATTAAACTTTTATTATTTTTCCTTTCACATTTCGAAATTTAGGTTCATTCCAAATAAAATTTACCCATTTTTTTTTTTTTTGTGTGTTTTATTTTTTAAATTTCTATTTTTAAATAATTTGGTACTATTCGGTTTTGAGGGCCGTAAAAAATCGCCAAACTATTGTTGATGCCAGTGCTGCCAAAAATAATTGTGGCAACCCTAACGCAAAAAAGGAAGTATAATAGTAAATAACTATCTAAGATTGATGATTTAGTTTAGATGAAATGTTAATTTCGTATAATACTTTTTTATTATTATAATTTATATAAAAAAGGCTAAACATGACTGAATGGAAGCATAAGAGTAAATAACTATTTCAGATCATTTTTGTAATTTATATAAAAACTGCTAAACATAACTGAATGGATGCCTGCATCGCTATTTCGCTACCGAGTAAAAAAAATGCATAAGCATAATTTCGCTAAAGCATAATTTCATCTCTTTGGTTGTTCAAACATAATTTTCTATAATGAATGATGCCTTTTCTATGAAAATTTTCTCGGTAAAGTGCGGAATCGTACACTTATTTGTTTGCCGCTTTTTACAAGGGTAAAAAGAATTGCATTTTTGTCAATTTTCTTTTACTTTTTAAGTGAAAATAGGTCGATGTGTACAAGGATAGAATATGAGAAATTTTTAAAAACGCGTCAAGCAGTGTTGGATTCTGCACTTTACTCAAAATTCTACAGACTTTTCGTCATGGGCAATTCCCAAATTGTTAAATCCATAGGATATCAAAAAAGGATTTAAAAATTAAACTAATATTTCAATGGCGTCTTAAGAAATATAGAACTATATCAACTTACGCAATCTGAAATCAGCGCGTACGCTAGATTTGGCGCGCTGTTAAATGGGCGCGTTTGCTAGATTTGGCGCTTTTGTGCATATATTTTCGCTGCAATTTTTTTACGGTCCTCAAAACGGAATAGTACCTATAAATTTTTCAAAAAAAATGTTGAATTATAACCTATAAAATTTTTACCATCACCTTAAAGTAGGTGTATTTTTAAGCACATCTGCAAAAAATTAGACTTTTTTATTCAAAATTTTTAAAGATATACACGAATTTACATATTTTTGCGTTTTGAAATTTGGCATCTTTTTTTTTGGACGATAATAACGCCAAATGTGGTTTATGCATTTTTGTTACAGTCAATTTCCACAGCTATTTTTAACCTTAAATTTCAAGTAAAATTTTACGGAGAATTAATTATATGAATTTTTTTCCCCCAAAGATGCATAATAAATATTTATTAATACTATATGAAAAGCTATGTTTTTAAAATTATAGATGATATTATTCAAATTTTTAACTTTTTTTTTTTTTTTTTTTAATTTCTCTCTTTCTTCCTTTTTTTTTAAAAAAAAAAAATAAGAGTAAAATTTTGTAAGAGTAAATTTTTACCTTCGCCGTTTTATCGTCTGCTACTTTAGTTTAACTTCCTTTAAATCGAATTGTCTAAAACTGAGAACTTTCCTTTTATGTTTATTTGAATTTTATGAAAATATTTTATGATATAACCTGCATAATTTATTTCTAAACAAATTGTTGCTTATGAAGTGGCTGAAAAAGCGGCTAATACTGTCATCCATATTTTTAAAGCACAGTACATGTTTATAGAAACAGATTTAGAATAATCATTTTTATAAAAGTCAAATTATGATATAAACATACAACCCTCTAGAGACTGAATTAATGGAAGTTCAATGGTTATGTAGAAATGATCTGCAGCTACTTAATGGCTGGATAAGTCAGCAGGTTCTGTGGACAAGTAAGAATAATTATATAAACAACACCCAGCATTCTGGATTCAATTAACAACAAGGATACAATGTTTATTAAATGAATTTAAGAAGTTTTAAAACATAAAAAATCAACTCATTTTTTATCCTAAAATGTATTTTTGTGCATAGCGTATTTTCGTTATATCCTTAAAATTCTAATTTAGAATGTAATTGTCAAGAACTGGATCCTAATCATCAGTAATAGAATAAGTAATTATTACGGTTATTAATAAATCGTTCTTAGAAAGTAATTGCAAATATTTCAAAAAACTTTCTGTCTGAATGCAAATATTTTTAATTTTATATTAATCAAGATTGCACACGATATTATTTATTTACACTTCAATTCTTACCGTCAGCTCTAGTAGAAGTTACAAATCAATTATATTTAATTAAGGATTGTATTGGAATGGATTATTTAATTATGGCAAAGCACACGAGGGCTATCTGTCTAAAGGGAGGGATGCCTTCGTGGAGGACTTTCTAATGGAAACTGGCTCGTATACACGTTACACATGGGGAAAAAACGGTAACGCCCATGCAGCCAGCCCGTTCGCAGGATTCGAACCTCAGACCGAACTACCAGTATTCAGCGTCTTTACCGCTCTGCCGCGGTATGTATCCTAAGTCGCGTTTTCGAGACATCGAAAACCCAATTTGAATTTCATCAATCATACAGAAGTGTCCCCCCTTTTGCATAGTGTACTTTTCCACACAATCCATAACTCACAGATAGTACATTATGTCTACCAATCTGTGGGTGCACATGCTACTTTATTTACCCTTTTATGGTAGTAGTTGCAAAATGGTATGCTTTGTACTTGGTTTTGTTCAAATACTTGATTATCACTGAAAGTTTTGTTGTAGTTGTTGTTAAGAAGTCTAATAGCTCTTTTTTTTTTTTTTTTTTTTTTTTTTTTTTTTTTTTTTTTTTAGACTTCCAGAATAATGTCCAACGCGTGAAGAGCAGGTTCTAAAACATTTTAAACATCTTATTAACCTTCCAAGTGGCCAAGTGTTGGGCCCCAGAACTACAAACTTTCCACACAGTTCATTAGCAAGTGTTAGTTTCTTTCCAAAATGACCCTCTTATTTTGTACCTTGATTCTTTTTCTTCCAGTATTTATACAGCTTAACTGTTTGGATATATTTCAAGATGCATGGGTGCGTACTTAAGTGTATCACGGGGGGGGGGAATTTGAATACATATATATGGCTTAGTCTCTTGTAAGGTTAAAATGTAATTTTTTTTATATCATTAATAAATGAATATCTTAAAAATATTAATTCCCAAATCATGGGACCTTAACTAAAATGAGAAAAAATGTTTCAAATGAAATATTTTATTACAATTATACAAAAAACTCACAACATTTCAGATAAAAATATAATATTAGATCATATTATATACAGCACAGGATTTCTATCTACTGTAAAGGACTTTTACAATAGATATACAGAGTACTTTACAGAGCAATACAAATATCAATAACTTTGTATGTCTAAATATTTATTTTAAAATTTTATGAGAAAAAAGAAAATTAAAAGCTAAATTTTTCAAAATGTTTGCCACTTGAAGAGACTAGAGAATGGAAGTCTCAATTCAGATTTCTGACTAAGCTGCTTGAGTTGATTTATTGAAATTGATCATACTTCATTTGATATTGCTGTTTTTGTCTCTTTTATTATTTTCGATCGATTTCAGCAAATGGTATCTATAACACAGCTCCATGAATTTAGGGCTATAGGGGATAAGCAAATCCTATACAAAAGACATTCATTAAGTTTCTTGTGATAACATGATTAACATAGTGATTTCTCAGCAATTCCAGGACACTGCCTGTTGAAATAGAGGAGTGCCATTCTTCAGAACTTATGTCTTTTGGATCCAGTCTTTCTAGAAGACACATGGAATGAACCTTGTTCTAAAATAATTGAGGTAACATGGCTTTGGACTATTTTTAAAGGCACCAGACCACTTCCTGAGTATTTTGGTGGGTCTGTGATCAGAAACGTAAACTGTTTTGACTAAATAAACTTAGTCTTCAAATACTGTTTTAGTAACGGGAAGGGATTTCAAACAAAAATATCTATAGACTCTATAAATATAAGAATATAAATACGTTTCCTTTGGATCTCTGAGGAAAAGTTCATAAAATTTGGCCATACAAATTTCATATATTGATGAGTTATTCAAATAATAAAATAAAACCACTAAAACACTCTGCGTTCTAATTTTCACTATTTCTTATTCGAAGCACACAGAATATTAGTTGACAATCATGGACACAATTTTAAAAATTATGTAACTAAATATCTTTGGTAAAGAGACTAAAAAAAATTGAAAATGCTTACCTAATTGCCTGGTCAAATGATGCACTAAGCAGCTGACTGCTATCTCTAGAAAACTGCTTCACCTTTGGCCTTCACCTTTGGTCACACCTTTGGCATGAGCTTTTTCGAAACGCCTGAGGCACTGACCAGTTTGAATTTTCCATACCTGAATTTAGTAAAAAAATGAAAAAATTTTATTTGTTGTATCATTTTGATCTAAAAGCATGCACACACACATAAAAATTGCTGACAAAAAATATTAAGAATTTCATTGACAACAGTGTCTTCATGTAACATGCCAAGAATAAAAATTTAAAAATTAAAAAAATAAAATTAAAAAATAATGCATTTCTTGATATATGGCTGTGAATTTGTGTAATATGCATGGATCTGACAAACATGTGAATGCAAATGAAACTTTCCATTTTATAGTACAATCAAAAGTCGTTAATCCAGACTCATCGGACTTCAGCGATTCCGGATTATCGATTTTTCCAGATTATAGATCATCAGTTTAAATCTCATCAGATGGCATGCAGAAATTCTAAAATTAAAAATATGAAACCGTAATTTATGAAATAAAGAACAATTATGATCTAAAGGTTATCAAAATTTACAAAAAAAAAAGCTTAATATTTATTTGTTTACTTTATATTTATCATATTTAGGCGTAATTTGAGCTGTAGAATCGAAATATGTAAAAAAATTGGTATGTTATTTCAGAAAAAGTCCGATTTCGTGTCAAAATAACTATGTGAGAGTACAGCTGTATATAAATCTAATATATATCCTAAGTCGCGCTTTCGAGACATGCAGAACGCAATTTGAATTTTGTCAATCGGCCGAGTAGAATGGGAGATATAGCACTGTCCCCCCCCTTTTTTTTTTTTTTTCTTTTGAGCAGTGTACAACACTTGTAGAGACATTAGGATTTTTTTTTAAACAGGAACAAATGAAAAATGAACAAGTGCTTTCACCAAAAATCAAACCGCGGACTTCTGGAATATGCGCCCAGCATGCAGACCACCACACCAAGAAGACATGTCAAGAAGGCGGGAGAAATACTCCCCCTTTTAAAAGGTGACTGGGGCTTGAGGGGACCCAATCCCCAAATCCTGGGTGAGGAGAATCATCATCCACCACCCATTTAGTTCAGGCGCCTCTGTAGAGACATTAGGTATTTTTTGGAAGCAGGAAAGATGAAAAATATGCAAAGCTTTTGCCGGGAATCAAACTGCGGATCTCTCAAATACGAGCCGAGTGTGCAGAGCACCACACCATGAAGACATGCCAAGAAATGTGGGAGAAATACCTTACCTACAACAGGCTTTCATTTTTTTTCTGATCAACAGGTCTCTCTCTCGGCAAGCAGCAGCATTAGCAATAGCTAATCTTCTGTTACAAATCATGCCGATTATGATTTTATTTCTCATTTTAACCTGTGCCATTTAACATAAAATTTACCTGCTATTTACTAAGCCTTTAGACTGAGTAAGTACATGGCAAAATGAGACATAAAAGAAAAAATCAGCATAAAGCTGCTAATAAAATGTAAATGAAATGTTCCCAAAGTTCTTTCAAATATGTCCAACTATTATATGCGTTAAATATTTAATGCTGTTTGATAAATTTTATATGGATTTCATTCTCAAATTTTTTTTAATATGTTTCAAATTTGTTTTATGCGTTAAATATTTAATGCTGTTTGATAAATTTTATAATATGGATTTCATTCTCAAATTTGTTTTAAAGTTATGTTTAATAAGAATGCATTATACTTTCAGATCTATTTTATTCTTAGAATGTTATTACAAAAGTGAAATTCAGATATAAGCCGATTGAATTGAATTTTTTAGCTTCTATTGGCTGATAGGTCCTTAATTTTTCTCATTAATGGTCCTTAAAAGTCCTTAAAAGTACTTAATTTCCATGTGCAGAAATGTGTGCGAAGCCTACTTTAGTGCAGGTAGTAATCACGATCCAAATCTATGATTTTCTGCTAATGTTTTGATAGTTTTTCAAAGACTTCGGCCCAGAAACTTAGTGGCCCAAAAACAGATCACTCTCGTTTTAGATGTCCTCAGCAGAATGGAAGATAGCACCAACAAAATACAGATACAGGTGCGAAAAAAATAGAAGTAAGGAACGATGTCAGGGCTATATGGTGGGTGTGGCAAAAGACCCTATTCTAGTCCTTGCACAGTCCAGCTGGTGAATGCAGACACATATGCTCTTGCATTGTCTTGATGGAACATTAACTTTTTATGCCGGAACTCAATTCGAAACTTTTCT
Source organism: Stegodyphus dumicola (assembly GCF_044657685.1). Classification (NCBI taxonomy): domain Eukaryota; kingdom Metazoa; phylum Arthropoda; class Arachnida; order Araneae; family Eresidae; genus Stegodyphus; species Stegodyphus dumicola. The sequence goes on along the minus strand of NC_140768.1, from coordinate 134,793,926 downwards.
TTGATAACAGTGTCAACACGGTCTAGCATCTCGCTGTACATCTTACTGTCAAGGGTTTTACCTTTAATATCATGAAAATCTCACCAGATACAAAGCATGAAGTTTTTGTTAGTCAAACTGTGCTTTGCGATGCTGCCGACGGGCTTACCGGGTGCAGACCAACCCCCTTTTTGGCCTGTGTTGTTGAAGTAAATCCACTTTTCATCACAAGGGACAATCCAGGTCAGAATTTTGTCCGTGCATTGATATTCCAGCAGATTAGTACAGGCCTGAACACATCTGTTCTTATCTACTTGAATCAGCTCACACGCACCCAGTGATTGAACTTGTACATTAAGTTTATGCAATGCATAGGACTAATGGATGTGGCTCCTTAGCAAACATTCGAATGGTTGCATACTGATCTTCTTCCCCAGTTCTTACAGGTGGGCCTTACCAATACCAGTAGTCCAACCAAAGCACTCTGCTTTTTGAATGCCATAGTCTTTGTTTTTGAACTTTTGGTACCAAACCTTCACAGTGTCATATGATGCAATATTAGTACCTAAAGCTGTATACATGATTTAGCAGCATTCTGTAGCTAAGTTTTTGCAATAGAAGTGGAAGTAAATGATGGGTGTAATCTGGTAGCATGATAGTTCCATTTCAGACACCTTAATGATAGCAGTATTTTTTTACAAATTTCACAACTGTGTTCACACAGTGTTCTAAAGCAAGACATTTTCTTTCAGATGCCAAAAATCATTTGACAAAATATGGTTAAACATGCCAACGCGAACTCTTTGCACAGACAAAATTTTCAGTGGCTGGAAAGTTTCATTAAAACTCGATATATTTATAGTGAACTGTATAAAAAGCCCAAACACATTTATTGATAGATGAATAGTAAGGGTTGTTCTGAATAAATGTTTTCTCTTTTGTTTTCAGGCATTTTCGAGTGTATTAAAAGCAAACTGTCTGTTTCTAGTTTGGGACCAATTGTTTTTAAATAAATGGGAAAATAAAATTTTCCAAGATGTGTGCTTATCTTTAATGGGCCTATTAAAGCCATGGTTTATGCTCTCAAAAAGTAAAAGTGATATCGAGAAGGTAAGGCATAATTTTTTTAAGCCCCTAAGAAAAATTAATTATTTTATTCAATACCTTATGTATTTCTCTTAATGTTGAAAAGAATAGTAATAAATTGCTAATCAATATTATGAAAAATTAAACTGTAACCACTAAAACTAATATGTAATATCTGTATGGGGGGAATAAATGAGCAAAATGAAAAAAAAAATTTTTTTAATTTGCTTTATTGTACTTTGTTTAGGGAAAGACCTATGTTAGTATCATTTTTAATTTAGGAGTGAAATTTTTTAAGGATTTTATAGCAGTTGCAAGTAATTTGTTACCATAGTTATAATTTAGAGACCAGTTAATGTAATATACATATATTAGTCACATAGTCTGGATTTGCATCAGCTTCTTTTTTACTCCCTTCATGTCTAATCTTTGATCTGGATAATGCAAACATCATTAAGGGCACCATCTTGCATCTTTGAGGAACATTGTACAGAATGTTTTACATATCTACATAATAAAAGAAAATTTTATGTATAAAAAATGCTAGTTCTGATTACTAAAAATATGCACAAATATAAAATACATGTGCTCAATATATGATAATAATAGGAATATGCTATGCCTCAGCTTTCTAAAAGAGGAATTTTTCTACAAGTTGGGATTCCTGTTGTTGACTTTGTCAGTGATATCTGCATATTCTTGAGTGATCAACTCTTAATTGAAAGGTAAAGTGAAAGAAGATTTACAGAAACATTATATAAACACCGATGAGCAGTAATTCCACTTATTCTTTTAATAAAGAAGTTTTCTTAGTGCTATTATGTGTAGTCCTGAAATGCCTATTTTAAATGATTTAAAGATAAAGTATGTGCCTCAGCCAATAGTATGAAGTTTGAAATAGTCATCAATGCATGAATTCAGCTACTATTCAATATATACTGCTGGCCATTATAATTGCAACACCAGGAAGGAATGATCTGATGAATGTCAAAAAAAAACATGAAAGGAAGAAGAGATTGGGATATGCTAATGATTACTATTTCAGCACATTTAGATGGTGCAGGACGGAGAAATGATATCTGAAGCACTGCATAAAAGAAAAGTTGTGTAGTGGATTTCTCATTCAAAAAGCACTTTGTAAGGTCAGAGTTTGCTCAGAATATTGTGTTATGCCTCGAATAATAAGAAGAAAGACTTACCAGCAACTATTGGAATTCAATAAAGGCAGGATTGTTGTCTATTGATGACTCTAGATTATTGTTCCATGATAATGCCCGTTGCACTGGTCGACATCCAACCATTGTCATGCAAATATGGAATCAATGTGCTGCTATCGAATGCCATGCAGGATCTCAATGCCCTCCCATGACTAATGCCCGAGAGGACAGACATATTGTAAGGTCAGCTCTGCAAAACTATACAACCATTTCACTATTAGTCAGGAAATGGGCATGTTTGCAGCACTCCCAGTATCCACTTGTATGGTGCGTCAATATTTGCAGCAGTGTGGACCATCAGCACGACGACCATTACTTTGGCTTCCCTTGACAAAGCAGCATACAGAGAGATAGTGACTCTGGTGCACTGAACAACAAAGTTCGATACAGGAATGGAACAATGTCATCTTTTCAAACGAGTCCCAGTTTTGTGTGCAGTATTCTGATGGCCATATAACGTACCTGTCCTAAGCTTCACTGGACACTCGCCTATGTGGGCACACTAGACAATGAAGCAGCTGACCACCTGGCAAGAGATAGTGCAAATGGACAACTTGCCCCAGCCATCTCTCTGCCAATACATTATCACATCTTTAATCAAGACTGGAACAGGGCCTTATGTCCCTGTGGGAAACTATCTGGACACAAGGGCTAACAGGAATGGAGGATGTTTAATTTCCTTCCGATGCCCTCATGTAAATTAACCACTACAGCAGAACAATGACATATTTACTGACAGCACATGGCCCTTTTGCAGCTTATCTGTTTCGCTTTATATTGCACCACACAGACTCATGCATATGCAGCTCAACAGGTACCATCAATCACTATATGTTCGAGTGTGAAATCAACCAAAGACCTACATTTCTGGCCATACACAGCTAAAAATCCATATGTATAGCTGAAGCAACTCCAAAAGAGTAAGCTGCTATGAAACAAAGCTTAAAACTCTCATAGACCACTTGGCAATGAACTGCGAAAATCTAAAAGCAATCTTCAAAAAAACATTTCAACGCAGTCAAAGTCTCTTTAATAACTACAAGTCACAAATACCTATCTTCCAAAGTAACTGTATAAATTCAGGTACAGATTTATTTAATTTTTAATTAAATTTTAATATTCTGTAGAGATTTTTGCCTAGGCTTAGTGATAATAGAATGCTTCACCTATTGAGTACAAATGCTGATAGTCATATGACAGGCAGTACAACAACTCAGCTGGTGATAAGTACATGTACATTTCTGGAGGCTCCGCGGAGACAATGCATCGCCTCCTTGCATTTGATCTTAGCCTAGGGGCCTGCACCTAGTATGTCGTTTGGGCAGCCATTGGATACACGACACGCACATCTCTAGTTTGGTTTGACCATAATTGTGCCCTATATTTGAGGCCTGCCAAACGCCATCTTCCAACAAGATCATTCAAGACCACATGTTGCATTTCGTGTTCTGACCTTCCTCGATACACAGGGTATTCATTTGTTGCTTTGGCCTGCACAGTCTCCAGATCTGTCCCCATTGAAAACATTTGGTCATGGGTTCCTGGAAGACTGGCTCGCCAACTCTCTTCAACTAATTCTATTGATAAAGTGTGTCATAGACTTGAAGCAGCATGGAATGAGTTGCCCGTTTCTGTCATCCAAGCCCAATTTGACTCCATGCCTAACCCGGTAAGGACTGTTTTAGCTGCCAGGGGTGACTGCTGTTTTTACCAATTTTGCACTCCTGTAAACTCCCAAATTATTTACAAATTTAATCATTTTGTTTTCTAAAGAGTGGTAGACATGCCAAATAGTATTACTATTAAAATGTTGTAAGTTCATTATATGTAATAATTTCTGTTATTAAATATGTAAGCAGAATAACCTATTTTGAAGATGAATTTAATATCTAAATTCAGTTTAATTTTAGTCCAAATAATTTCATATGTTGCAATTTTTTCTATATGTTTAATGTCTTAATTTACTTTCATGTAGAAGTCTAAATGTCTTATATGTATATTTATTTACATAAATTTATTTTTTGACTTTGTTAAATAATTGAATTTATCAAAAGTATTGAAAACATTTCAAATAAACTTATATAAATAATCATAATATAAAAAATTAACTTATGTAATCATGTATAATTTTATTAAAAACCTTACAACCTGTGTAGAAAGTTTTTGTAATGTCCTAGTGTACTTGATTAAAATTTAAATTTTCATATGGCAAACCCTTAATAATTTATTCAAGCTATCTTTAAAGCATGTGATACCATCACATTTATGCACATTCAACCATTTCACACTATAATCAGGTCCCCATATTTAATGAAACATTTATTCTATTACTTTGTTTTGTGTTTACCGAAAATCAAAGTGCATAGCAAAAGGTTTTGAAAGTCTTGATAGCTGATAAAATGAAAAACACATTGCTGCCAGCATGTCGTATTAAACACAAAATGTGTCTTTCTTCCTGAGTAAAATTTTATGGGATTGAAAAGTGCAATATTTTTGGTTATTTAAATGAATAGAAAAGAAGTTTCTGTGTTCAATAAATAGAACTAATACTGCTCCTTCGTCTTTCATAATTTATCAATTTTTATTTTATTTATTTAAGTGGCATACTTCTGTCTTATGTACAGATTATATATTTCCTACATGAAAAGAAAAATCTGTATATCAACCTTGTTTAAAATGTGCAGAGTTTTTCTGTAAGTTGAAAAGATCTTCTTTAAAATGTGTAGAATTTCTCTTGTTCTTTAACTTACTAAACATACAATTGCATTTGGTAACAAAATAAACTTTTTTATCATAAAGGGTGATTGTTTTCCGGATATAACTGGATTTCCAGATTTTTTACTTTCTCATATGGTAAATATCCATAATATTTTGCATTCAAATTCTGAATGTCTGAATTTATTAAATGCAGATTTACTACCTTTCTTTGTACTTTAAGAATAAATACATTATTCAGAACTGACATTAATTTAAAACTTTTAGACTATATAAAGTTCATTTGAGAAAATAAACCGAGTAACTCATTGAAGTCTGATTATTTTCGATTTATTCAGTGCACTTTCGATGGTGCTGCTATTTCTCAACCTGTGAAATGGCAGTGCATAAACTGAAATAAAGCGGAAACCATAGTAGGAACTGGGATCAACACTGAGCTCGAAACAACTTGTGTTAATCCAAGACATAAGGTGGACATCCTAAGCATAAATGCACATCTACTGTTACAGTATATTTGCATGATTTAGTAGCGATCAGCCTAAGTTGAGAACACTAGATATGCTAAAAAGTATTTGCATCCACTGAAGAATACAATCCTTATCATTTCTAGCAACTTTAATTTAGAAAATAAGCAATGAAATGTGAATATTATTGAGATGAAAAGATAAAAGATGTATAGAGAAAGAACATTCTCTAAATTTTTATTTGAAAGTAATAGAGTATATGTGTCAGTCATTTGATGACCAGTGGAACAGATCCCTTTCTTGGCATTTTTGTAATTTATTTTAAAATCTAGTTTTTTTTAATTGCGTTTAAAAAATTTCTACCAGGGATGGTGTTTTTCTTACTGCATCATGTCTTGCGAACAATAAGGGCACTGCAAGAGATCACCTCGATTCCTACTCATTTTATGCACTAAAAAGATCGTTTCGGCATGCAGTTAAAAGTATTTCTTCATCTCTGGCTTAAGTGCTGTGAAAACTGTGGAATAGTATTTATTTTCATTAAGCAAAAATATGTGTGAAATTTTGTAGTTAGAAAATTCCTCTCGAGATCTTGTTATTTAAAGATTTTAGGATAATTTATTGAATAGCTGTACAACCAAAATTCTTTATATTTTGTTAACCATTCTTGGCCAGCTAGCAGTCTCTCATCTCTTTCATCTATTCGTATGTGTGTTTCAGGTTCTTATCTAATACTAGAAGGATTAAGTGAAAAACCATTGTGTACCTCAAATTTTCTTATTGATTGATCATACTGAATTTTCAGTTATTTGTGAAGAAAAATATAAAAGCAGCAATTTACAATTATCCCCCTCCCCATTTAAAAAAAAAAGATGGGGGGACAAGTTAAACTTTTTTAAATATTAAGAAGCCAAAAAGGTAACTAACTTCCTGAAATGATGTAGTGAAATAATTTAATTTTATATACTTTTTGCTTCAATAAAAAAATTGAAAATATGTGTGTAGACTTATATGCATGGGTATCATAATAATATTTTGAATTATGTGGAATCAGATTTTTAATCCACAATATTTCTCAAAATTTTTTAAATGGGTTTGAAATCCCTGGATAAACTTTGTTTATTAATTACATCATAAATTGTTGTAATGTAGCATTAATTTTATGCAAATGTCTCTATTTTTAAATATGCTTTATTTGTTTTTTTCTGTATATTCTTTTTTTTAAAGGTGTTTTTGGAAGAACCAAGTTACTTGTATATGCTTGATGTCCGTAGTGCTCTGTCCTTCATTCAAAAAAAGGTTAATTTTTCTGAAATTCCATCGGTGAATAGAAATATAAAATATTGGAAACAGGAACCAGTAAAATCACCCAGTCCAGTTCAACCTCCACCTCCTCCACCAGTGGTACCCGTGCCTGCAAGAGCATCAACACCACCTCCAAAACCTGTGCCATCTCTTCCCAAGTTCATTCCTTGGGTACCTTATAACAAGGAAAAAATAAAGGATACTGCTTTGGTTAAAAGCAAAGTTGATATGCCGTTTGATCTGTATATTGACTCTGTACGCTTTGTTCCAGATTATGCCACTGTTGTTAAAGTAAGTAGTTTTTATTTTATGTATAAAATTGCTTTTGAACATTTAATAAATTATGAATGGTATTAAATTGAATCATTTCTGTATGTTCATCCATCATATTGTGGCCTTAAAACAGCAAGAAGAAAAACAGATGGGCCCACCACATGTCTTTCGTGTATGGCCTTTTTAATTATACACATTTTTCATTTTTTTCCCCTCTTGCACTTCATTTAAACTTATTTCCTCGAATTTCGCTAGAGTTATGTTTCTTATTCTATCAATTTAGTTCTCATTTTGCGGCAAAGCAAAAATACATAAAAAGCTTAAATATCTTCCTTAAAAATTATAAAATACAGAAAACTAAAAACACCAAATGGAGTTAAAGAAATAATTTTTACTTAAGTTTTTACACCAAAACAAGCAATTCAGCCAAAAGGCGAGAAGACCAGATTTTCAGTACACAAAATTTGAAAGTTAAATTTCAGTCTCACTGGGCAGAAAGACACTGAAATTGGTACACCATCTAAATTCATTATTCTATTAAGAGTTTCAAGTGTTAACAAATGGCAGCCTTTTTAGGACTACCACTACTTTTAAATTGTTGATAATTCTACAACTATTACATGCAGATTAACTAAAGGCATAAAAACTTTAATTGGAACTTAAGAACAACATAATTAACTCACTTTTAAACCAAAAAAATGTACAATTTACCAACATATTAGAATAAAAATACTGAGCTCACCTAGTTGGTTAACAGGGTGGAAATATATATGTGTATGTATCCATAAACAGTGTAATAATTTTTAAAATATATATAACTCCTATTAAAATGTGTATATTTAGACAAAATGTTTAGGAAATAGTCTTTAAGTTTAGAGGATATGAAGGCATTAACCGAAATCTTTATATAAGGAGGGTAAAGTTGTATGGCTTAGAGTAGAAGATTTGTTAAAATATACAAATGTAAAATATTTTCTAAAATTTCTTTATATTTCTGGCTGCTTTACTTTTATTAATAAACAGCCAAATAATTTCTTAAGTCATAATTGCTTCTCAATTTACGAGAAGAATTTTATCTGTTTCTTTATGTATTCTTTTTTCTGTTCCAAGATTTTTGCCGGAAATTTTAAAAATAGATTATTACTTACTCAAGAGCTGAAAACAACTAGTAGTGCTGTCTAGCCAACCCATAGATCAAAACCAGTTTTTTGCCTTCTTACTAACCTTTAATCTTCAATCTGTCCCATGTACAAAATTTTTGTGTTTTTCAGCTACTTGTTTTTGAGTTATGCCAGGTACATACACATGTATAATGTACAGATTTCACTTACACACACACACACACAAAAAAAAAAAAAAAAAAACTCTTCTGAATCCATTTTAAATCCGTTTGCAATCCGTTTTGGAAAAAAGAGTTTTTTATTCTGTCTATATGTATTGGTAACATGAAAAAAAAAAAAAAAAAATCAATCAATCAGTATGATACCCAAAGTTTTTTGCAATTACAGTACTTCCTTACTGATAAACTATTATACAGGGTGATCATAATTAAAGTTTAAGTTTCAAAACGCTATAAAAAAAGAACCACTGATGAAAATGATGTGAAATTTGAAAGGAATGTTATTGAAGAAGGCGGGAAGCGTATGGCAGAAGAAAAAAATTAGTTTCAAAAGTTAGCAACAGATGGCGCTGTAAGCGGCAGAATCACAACGAGAAATGATTCGTAAAACAACGGCTAAGGTGGAAGTTACACATTAAAGCGCATTCACAAATTAGAATTGTTGAATAATTTTATTTGCATGACTGTACATATCACATCGAAAGGGACAAATCGGTTTCAAGAGTTTTGCGGCGACGTACCGCATAAGAACCATTCATCAAAGAAATTCGGAACTGTCGCGAGACTGGCGCAAAACATGTTCAATATGGTGTCCACCATTGTGTGCAACAAGTTGAAAGCGACAAACAGCATGTTCCACAACGGATCGCAGTGTCTCCGGGGTGATGTTCAGAATGTGTTGTGAAATGCATGCCTTTAATTCCGCTAATTTGCAATTGGAGCACGGAACACAACATCCTTCAGATATCCCCACAGCCAGAAATCACACGGAGTAAGATCAGGCGATCGGGACGGCCAGGCTGTAGGGAAATGATGGCTGATAATTCAAGCATTTCCGAAATGGTGCCTCAGCAGCTGCTTCACGGGATGTGCAATGTGCGGAGGAGCATCGTCTTGCATAAAAATGATTTCATCCACACATCCATGCTGTTGCAGAGCTGGAATCACATGGTTGCGCAAAAGAGACACATACCTCTGACCAGTGACAGTTGCGGTAACAGGACCGGACTCGAAAAAATATGGTTGTAGGATGAATGATGCCATAAAGCCGGACCATACGGTGACCTTTTCAGGATGAAGTGGTACGGGGTGCGTTGCCAATGGATTATCTGTTGCCCGTATTCGACAATTCTGGGTATTCACGTATCCTGTCAGATAGAAATGGGCTTCATCTGTCCACAAAATTTTCCACGGCCATTCATTATCCACTTCCATGCGAGCCAGGAATTCTAACGCAAACGTCTCCCTAGCTGTCAGGTCAGATGGAAGCAACTCCTGCACATGGCCAATTTTGTATGGATAGCATTGCAGGATGTTTCGTACAATTTTCAGCACCGTGCTCGTAGGCTTGTCCAATGTTCGGGCAATTCCTTGTGCACTGCACAGTTGCACACCACCGGCCGACCCCTCCTGTAATGCTGGGGCCACTTCTTCAACTACCGTCGAATGCACTCGTTTTCTCCCTCTACCAGATTGCACATCAAACGAACCTGTCGTTTCGAATTTTTCCATCATTTTCTTTAGACCTACGACACTCATTGGACCAATGCCTTCTTTTATTTCAGTGTCCTGAATTTTTGCAGAGCTACTCTTGCACAATCATCATTCTTGTAATACAACTTTACCAGCAGAGCACGGTCCTGCAGTGAAACACCCATGGCGAATGTCTGAGACGCGAAATGAGGAACAGCCTGGTACCTGACGGCTTTATAACACTGAAATTTAACTAACATTTTAATTTACGTCTTCTTCCGCTTGAGCGCCATCTGTTGCTAACTTTTGAAACTAAATTTTTTCTTCTGCCATAACGCTTTCCGCCTTCTTCAATAACATTCCTTTCAAATTTGACGTCATTTTCATGAGTGGTTCTTTTTTTTATAGCGTTTTGAAACTTAAACTTTAATTATAATCACCCTGTACATTTAGTAACTGTTAAATATTTATTTCTGTAATCTTTTATTGTTCTAAAAATGACTTAAAAGAAAAATAAAGGTAATTTTTTTCACAAAATTACTAGTTTTTTTTTTTTTTTTTTTTTTTCAAAATTAGTCACGAAGTAGGCACTTATAATAATATATTTACAATAAATTTTCCTTCCATGCTAATGAATATACTGGTTAGCAGAATTGCTTATTATATTAGTAAAATTTTTCAAGATAAAAGGATACTTACAATTGAAAATTCCTCTCAATCATTGCTGATGGAATAAGATATACATTGTTACATCCATTCCCTAGAGTGGTGTGTGTCACATTTAAAACAGAGCTGCATAAAATTATATTGTGGTCAACTATGATCAAGACCTGTGGCATAGCCTCTAACTTAATCTGTCTGTTATAATTCAGAAAGCCATACATTGCCTGGGCATAATATTAGCACTAGCAACATAAAAATATCATATTTTTTTGTAACAGTAACATAGTTTACATGTAAAAAGTTTCTTATATTTTGCAGTTATATTGTTGTATTTTAATAGTAAAAAATCCAAAAGTAACAGAAAGTGTATGGTTGCTACAGAAATTCACAAAAATTTCATTTTTTTTAGTAATGAAACATTTTATTACCGGAATAGTTGAATTTTTCACCAATGAATGACTGTCAAGATCCCAGAGAACTGCTTTTCAGATTAGACATTAATCAGGATCATCCTCGAAAGTAACCTTACAAAATCCAATTCATACAGGAACTGTCTCCAGTTGAATTTAAGAAAAGTCATAGATTTTCAGTTCAAGTTTTTTAGCAGTTGAAAAGTAATAGAGACTGGCTTTGAAACAATCTGTGGACTGACAGGGTGCAATTTTTGCTTAATGGAAGTGTAAATGCACACAGCTGTCATATCCGGATGAGAGAGAACTCGCACATGTTTGTATCATATGCACACACCCTTTACATCAGCAAGTGGTGATAGGGGGTCATTGAATCATACATTTTAAGTTTCCTTTTCTTTGAAGAATTTGGTAGTGGTATATTTTGAGCTGTTTTTATCACAGTTGAGAATTATGCAACACTTACTGTTCTAGAGTACTGTTCTCTCCTTGCAAGAGAGAATTTCACATTCATGCAGGATGGAGTGCCTTCCCACAGGTTTTCTTAGAACTTAAACCATGATCATGTGTTCAGTTGCTCTTTTCCTCACAGCATCCAAGGTCTCCAGCTCTATGTATTGTATTTTTTGGTTATGATATATTTGGAATCACAGGTATACAGAGGTTCATTGATGCTGGTAGCCACAATGAAAGAAGTTATTCCATTGTGAAATAGCAATTTGATAAAAATGTTGTGTATTTGGAACACTTTTCAATGCTCTGCAGAGTGATATGCATGTCATTCTGGCTATCATATATTTGATGGCTATCATATTAACCATTTATAATCTCATCTGCCATGTGAACTGTGCTGCATTACTTTGTGGGATTCTGACACAACTAAAGCCTCTGATAATGAAATATTTTAATAATGACTCATTATTTAAAAAAAAAAAATCCTTTGTCTTTCAATGCATTTCTGTGAATTGTGCATCATGTTACTGCCAGTATTTTTCAAATTACTTAATTTTTCCTTTTGCTTTTGGATCATCAAATATGATTTCTTTTATGTAAATAATTACTAATTCTCGTGAATGTACTTTTTTTGTTGATACCTAATTCGGATTAAAAAGGCTTAAATTGATTGGTCTGATTATCCTGCTATAATTATTTTAGAACTGTAAATAATCAATTTAATTCGAACCACAGCCCATCCGGATATGAAATTCTGAATAATTGAGTTTGGCCTCTTTGGGGGGGGGGGGGGGGGTAGGTTAGGTGCATGTTTATTATACTACAAATGGAGGATTTTAAATTTTTGTTAGTTTTATTTTATTTCAGAAATGTTATGTAGTTAAAAATATTCTCTAAAACTGATTTCTTATGCACTGTTTATTTTAAAGGTCACTGGTAAAGTACTGAATATCTATTTGGGACAAAAAAACAAATCCATAAAATTTCAAGGAATTCCAGAAATGGGATCTTATTGGCGTCATCCAAAATTCAAGTTAAAGCAGACAGTTAATCGTGAAAGTATTCCAATGAATCCAGATGTCGTGGTTATGATTAGAGTATACACATTGGAACAACATTCTAAACAGAATTATGTTTTGGGATCGTGTTTGTTTGGTCCTTTTTCAAATAAGCATGGAAAGGTTAATATTTAATTTTCTTTATTATACCACTTTTTCTAAACATTGTATGTATTTGATATGTATGACATAATCTGGATTTTTTAAAACTTTTTTATTATTGTTCAATAGCAAGCTACTTTGAGAGTAGGAGGACATCAAGTGCGTGTTAGGCATGGAATACCTGATCCTGATTTTACTGTTGAACATATGTTAGCTTCTCATATGGATGATAATCCTATAATACCTGGAGTAACAGTGCTATTAAGAGTTTTGCCTCATGGAAAGGTAAATTTGACTTATTACATATATACTCTCTAGTTTTGAGCTACTCATGCTTTATGAGAATTAAAAACTTAATATTAGCATGTCTTTTCCACTTGATATCACTACATCCTGGTTTGAAAATGCTTTCTACTGAATGCCTGCAAAAAATCAAGAACGCATGCATTCTGTAAGGGAAAAAAAAAATCTATGTTTTAGAATAAAAAAAGATTTTCAATCTGTAGTTTTTTGTGATAAAAAAAATAATTGTGTTTTTAGTTTATTGATTTAATATTGTGTTTTGGAGGATGAATCCTCGTCTTTTTGTATATTGGTGGTATTTAGATTAGCGGTTCTCCAACTTTTTGAGTCACAAAACCCTTTTTAGAATCAATTTTGGTGGCAAAGCTTTCTTTAGACCTATGTTTTACAAATTACTAATGTTTGATAGCAGGGTTAAGGGGAAAAGAGGGAATAGATAGCAAAAGGAAAGGTAAGTAAAGAAATATTTAAATAACTGCGCAATATCCATACTGTGAAATTATTTTAAAATCTTTGAAATTTACTAAAATATTTCTTTATTCTCAACTGCTAACAGTACCCATCTACTCATGCTTTATGAGAATTAAAAACTTAATATTAGCATGTCTTTTCCACTTAATATCACTACATCCTGGTTTGAAAATGCTTTCTACTGAATGCCTGCAAAAAAATAAAGAACACATGCATTCTGTAAGGGAAAAAAATCTATGTTTTAGAATAAAAAAAGATTTTCAATCTGTAGTTTTTTGTGATAAAAAAAATAATTGTGTTTTTGAGTTTATTGATTTAATATTGTGTTTTGGAGGATGAATCCTCGTCTTTTTGTATATTGGTGGTATTTAGATTAGCGGTTCTCCAACTTTTTGATTCACAAAGCTTTTTTTAGAATCAATTTTGGTGGCAAAGCTTTCTTTAGGCCTATGTTTTACAAATTACTAATGTTTGATAGCAGGGTTAAGGGGAAAAAGAGGGAATAGATAGCAAAAGGAAAGGTAAGTAAAGAAATATTTAAATAACTGTGCAATATCCATACTGTGAAATTATTTTAAAATCTTTGAAATTTACTAAAATATATCTTTATTCTCAACTGCTAACAGTACCCATGGTATAGTCAAAACTTTACTGTGCAAAAAAATTATTTTCAAATTAGACAAAATGAACCATTAATGTTACAACAAGTTATTGATGAGAGCAACAATATTGTAATGTATTTTGCAGTAATTGACAAAACAGGCAATCTTCTTATTAGAATATAACTTTTTTTTTTCTAGTTCACTTAGATAGATAATTTGAAGAAATTATTTAGTGGCAAAACTTTCATACTACTACTAGCTGGTAAAAACTTCCGAACTCTAATTTTTTTTTTAAACAACTTCACACTTTGCTGAGCAATGGTTACATAATAATAATATGGTGTTGCCACTTAAAAAATAATTTAATTAAATAATAAATAAATTTATTAAATAACAAGATATTACAATATATATATATATTATTGTAAGAGTTGTAGATGTGACTCAGAGTTAGTTCCTACAAGACATGACTCCATGTTGCTAAAACAATCATTTTTATTAACACAACTATTTCCTAAAAACACAGTACAGTCAAAAGTCTTTAATCCGGACTCGTCGGGACTTCGGCGATTCCGGATTATCGGTTTTTCCGGATTATAGATCATCAGTTTAAATCTGGTAAGATGGCATGCAGAAATTATAAAATTAAAAATATAAAACCGTAATGTATGAAATAAAGAGCAATTACGATCTAAAGGGTATCAAAATTTACAAAAAAAAAGCTTAATATTTATTTGTTTACTTTATAAAACATTCCTTTCAACGCGCGCATGCGTAAAGCGTACATTATGCATAGTCGAAATTAGAAAATTGCAACCAGAAAACTATTTGATGTGTATTCGTGATATTTATAATGACGAGGAATTTGAATTTAAATCATATCAAAGACGGTGTACATCGAGATGAAATATTACATTTAGTAAGGAATTATAAGCCGAATAAAATAAAAACATCTGCCCTGAAGATAAGGATAGTGCTGACAGATCAACTTCCAGTTCATTGTGCGCCGCGTCGCCCCCCCCCCAGAGCAGCATATTTTTAACATATTAACATATTTCGGAATGGTTAGAGAATCAAAGGATATGCCTCTATCCATTTTTTGCAGCAATTCCACTTTTTGTTTGATGGACATTGAAACACGCTTTTGCTATGTAGATCCTTTGGTAGCTCCAGAATCGGAAATTCTTTTTGACATAATCGAAAGTTCAAGCTTACTTTTATAAAATTGCTCTAACAGTCTTCAAAAAATAATAAGCCGGATTCAATTAGAAAATTAAGGAACAACGCAATCTGCAACATTAACTGAAATAGATAATTAGATAATTTTTGCTTAGCTTATACCGTTCGTTATACATTAAGCGCACATGCGTAAATGCATTATGTGCATGCGTATTATGCACGTGCGTTAACGCATTATGCGTTGATGCATGCGCAGAAAGTTTGTAGCTTTGAGGTCCGGATTATAGATCATTCTGGATTATGGACGTCCAGCTTAAAGACTTTTGACTGTACTACTACGCGATATTCGAACTTTACAGAACGGAATATAAAGGCTGTCTGGTGTCGGCTGGGGGCATGGGCAGCTGTTATGAAACAGTGTGACGTTAGCTGGCAAAGTGGGTAGCTGAACATATGACAACCACAATATAATAAACACAGCTTCTTTAGTTTAATCATTGCATCCAGTTCAATTGAAATGCATATTGGTTCATTGTTTGTTTTCAAAATTTTTGTTACTCATTACGGAAAGATATTTCAATTTCATTGTGCCAATTAAAGTGTGTTGTAGTGCCAAATTAGGGTCTAAATTAAGACAACATAAAATAACATATAAACATTTAATGAGGCAGATGTGGTTGCAATTTTGACAATTGTTTATTATTTATTAATTTTTATTATTATTATTATTATTGTGGTTTCAATTCATTACAAATGCAAGTGAATGTCTGGTTCTGCATTTAATCAAGAGAATCCTGCTTGACTATTCATATTATATATGTATTCAAGAATGACTATATGTATTCAAGAATGACAGAAGTATTAATTTTGCCTTTTCAGAAATATTTTGAATTTCTTTGTAAATTCAGCCAAACCTCCAGTAGACTTTAATTTTGATACATGATTTTTAGTTTACTGTGAGATGGCAAGCATGTAAGGACCTCTGCTGAATTTAAACTAGGTCGTTTTTGTTCACAATAAACGCATTCAGATTCCATTTAAAATCATCAAGCATCTTCTCTTGAACTGTTGAAAAATAATAGTTAAATATCTTTGAAAGCTTTGAGATGTGCTTGAGTATTTTTTTTTTTTTTTTTTTTTTTTTTGTATTTTTCATGGATCTTGATGATATTTTCATGAAAATATCATATAGCTTAAAAGCTTTTGTTATCATCAAAGGTGTTTGTTAGCAGGAAGCAATCAATATCTTACTTTTTCTTGCATTTCAACCAATATATAAGTGTTCTGTTAAAACAGTAATTTGGGTTTTGCATCAAAAACTTTGGCAATTTTTTTTTTCCAGTGTTGCATTTATTTTATTCATTTTGCTAAAAACGTTGGCCAATTATGCTAGTTAACACAACTTTATCATGTAAAATTGTCCATAGGAGAGAGTTTTAGGCCATTAAAAATGCTTCTACTTTTGCAAGCTGGTCCATCAAGCATCTCAATGTATTTCCTCATGACAACCACCTTGTTTCAGACTATACCTGAAAGAACTTGTGGTAGCTTCCTGTATCTCCATACATTAGTTTGAAGAGTATTTCCACACATTAAATTTTAAAGACCGTGATTTTATATATTTTATTATTGTTACAGGCCATTCAACACCATCATGAAAAACGCTTTCTGCTTGTGAATAAAGCATATCTATGAGGAATACATTACCTGCTGCTACATTTCTGTACCTTATCTGTAATTTTGGGACATGTTGTAATGCTCTTTAACAGTGGTTTTCAACCTTTTGACTAATGCATACCATCTAATAAAAATTTAAAAACTTAGGTACCACCACTACATTTTACAATGATTATTTTTCAATTTCACAACAGAAATATTTAAAAAAAAATATTTTGCCCCTTGTACAACCAACCTACTGGATATTTGTATTACATATTCACTTATTAAAAAATATTAGCTAAAAACGTGGTTAACATTTTAATTATCAAAATATAAGTTATAATACTTTACTTCAAAACCTTACTGTGAAATTTGGGCTTATTTAAGAGAGATCCATTTCTTTATGCCTGGTCTTATTTCACTTAGTTTTAACCGGAAATTATGATTAACATTTAATTTTTTTTCTTTAATTTTTCAAATACAGCATGGAAGAAAATCCTTGTTCACACAAATAGCTTGTGCCTTTATTTGAAATGACTTTAAATTCTGTTTTCCCATTCACCTAAAAGTTAACAAATGTGTTATTTTTTAAATTTTCAGCTAGAGTTCGAACACAGGAAATTTTTATCAGTTGTTTGTTTTCTTCATGAGACAAAATTTCAGATACATTTGAACAAAATGGATTTCTAATCCAATTATCTTTTTCATAATCCTCCAGAATTAAATTTCTGCAAAATATGTGCAACTTTATAGCTCTGCACATATTTTGCAGAAATTTAACTTTCGGGTTGTTTATTCTCCCATCAATAAAATTCTGAGTTCCATACTCAAGGACCCCATTCCGGATATGAATTCTTGGTGTATTTATAGGATTTCTTGCCAGGTGTGGTTTAATTTACATTGGCCAAACTAAGAGACCCTTAAAATTTTGCGTCAAATAACATGAGGCATATGTTAGAAAAAAGGAAACACAGAAGTCTTCTGTTGATCAACATTGTTGGTCCAAAAATCAGACTTTCAATTTTTCTGCTGCCAAAATTATTCAAAAAACATCTTCCATTGGAGAACTGGATTTTCTAGAGGCATTTCACATTCAAAAAATCTTTCTGTTCTTGTTAATGATCCTAATTCCAATCCATCTTTGCCTTTTTCCTTTAAAGAAATTATGTTTTAGTTCTGGTTTCACCAACAGATGGCGCCACTTGTTTATTCTTGTCCAGGCTTTCTTATCTTATCTAATCATTATTTCCTATCTTGTTCATTTGCGGTTTTGCAGCTGAGGATGGTGATTCGGTAAAACCATCGAAACTAGTCCTGTGAAAATTTTGAAAATATAACGCTGATTTTTGTTGTTTGACTTCTGAATTAGTATTTATTCGGCATGTTATTGTGTCTTAATTAAGTGTAGAAATCTTGTTTGTATTTTGTAATTTTTATATCTAAAGGCTCTTGGTTCTTTATTTTCATTCAATTTGCCGTAGTCTTTTCAATATTACCCAAAAATATTTCTCAAAATCTAATTCATCACTGGAAGAGGATGATAGAGACTCAATTGCAATGTCTACAGTGTGACTGTCGTGATTCGAATTCTTCTGAGAATAATTTCATTCTTAATGAAAGTTCATAGATGGCTTTCCTTGCCTTTTTGATTTGTTCATCATCCAAGAAAATTCGGTGTTTCGGATCTACATATATTGAACCCAGCAAGATCTCATTGTCTAACAAACTAGTTTCTCTTTTCTTCATTGAAGAAATGATTCCTTCTGCAATAAACCCTCCATTTCAGAAAGAACAAACTCCCCATTCTTCCATTCTCGCCTCTTGTCAATTTTTCAGACTCCAGAATTTTTGTGGCTATATACAGTGTAGAAAGGAGTTTACGGTGTAGAAAGAAAAGTTTCCAATTCTGCAAGATCATTCCACAGTCTTTCTGTTAGTGAAACATTAGAGTTATCTACATCTTCTAAAAAAGTTCTTAATTCTAAAAACCTCTTTATCATCAAATATATACTTCCTTATCACGTTGCTTGATCAATAATTGCTCCTTTTCCTGCTCGCTTCCTAAGAATGGCATCAATTTTGGGAGATCTTGTTGCTTACCTAAATTTACCAGTAAGATTTATAACTAAATGAATCAGTTTAATCACTAATGGCAAATATCACATCCATCCTTCTCATATTTATTTATTAATATGTCAATAAAATAGAAAATAACTATTTATTAATGTATATAGTCCATAAATAAAAATAATAACTCAGCTTGTCATTAATTTTTTTCAATTCATTTTAATTTCATTTCAAATTCAAACTGTCCAACAAAAACTGGAGTCAGAGTCGACCTGTTTTTAGCGAATCCAGCTACGACTCCTTTTACCCCAAAATCTGCTCGATTCCCACTCCATGACTCCGATTCCACAGTCCTGCGTTGAGGGTCCATTCCAAGTAAACCCAAATGATAAATAACTTTCATTATATTTTCTATAAACACACTTTCTTTTCACAGGGTTGCCACGCTACCTGGAAAACCGGAAAAAGTCGGGGAATTCGGAAATTGACCAAAAAATTCAGGGGAAAGTCAGGGAATTTAAGTGTTTTAGTCAAAATCTGGAAAAGTCAGGGAATTTCATACAACGATCCCGCCAAAAAAGGCGAGTTTTGCGCCGACGTCGGAAGAGATCACTTTTTTGGTGAATTGTATCATGCGAGTGTCATTCGGGCAGCTGGCATAGAGCCAATTTTCGCAGCTCCAATTTGATTGTCTTTTAGAAAGGCAAAGCAAGTTTCCCGCAACATTGGTTTCCAGTAACCTCGAGAATCGCATGTGCAGTGCATGAACTAAAGAAAGTACCTGTTCTCGTATAAAACAAAATGGGTTTAATCCTAGTATACGGTACATGAAGGTTAGAATCAAAGAATATGTATTATAAAGAAGGAAAACGTCTCTGCAACAGACGTGGCTCCGTTCCATCATAGAGGGAAACAGCTGTGCATGTGCGATATATCTGTCGCCAAAGCTCGAAACCGGTGTCGAAGTTCGAAGGTCACGTTATCAAGAGTTCATAAAATGAATATCGTTTAAAATTTCTTTAAACTCTAAAGGAAAAGAAAATATTTTTTGGCGCAAGTAAATTAATTCATGGATTAGTTATTTTGAGGTTAAAAAAAAAAAAAAAAAAAAAAAAAAATTACGAAAATCCGTTTTTAAAATTTTTGCGAAAAGTCCAAGAAAAAACGTTCTTTGATAAAACGTTTTTTCTTGGATTTTTTCGCAATAATTTAAAAACGCATTTTCGTAGTTTTCTTTTTTGTCAAAGAACGTTTCTTCTTAACACGTGTTTCTCAATTTTTTGTACACATCGCGGAGAGGGAAATTCTGCCCGCCAGGTTACGTCGCCAAAGCCTTTGGCAAATTTTCCCTCCGCTTTCTAGCGGCGTAATAGCATTTACGTTTATGAAACCTTTTCTACTTTACATAGACGTTCTTTGGTTAGAATAATCTCCATGTATGGTACAGCGTGATTTGGCGACATGATGATGAGCAGTAAACGGCTCATTTTGTTCTTGGCGACAATTTTCAAAATCGTGCGAAGGCCGTAATAACGTATACTAGGATTTTACCTCAAAATCTTTTTAAACTTTTTTTTTTTTTTTTCTTTTTAATAAATACATTGTCATTTTGCAGTAAAATAAAAAAAAAAAAATAGTAATCAGTCATCTAGGCTATCCATGTAATATAACTATATTCGCTAAAATATCGTTGATTATTCTAATTCAATTTTTAAGTAATTATTTTTATGTTATTCATATCATCTAATGTTGCTTCTTCTCTCTAAATTTATTTATCATTAGTAGATAATATTTCCAAATTTTAGGAAATTTTCTCTGGCACAATCCTGAAATTAATTCTAGCAGTATGATGACATACCATCACGAAATTTAATGCACCTATTTTTTCCTTATGTATGCTGCAAAATAAATATAAATACCTCAATTTATTAAAAAAATATCATTAAATAGATTTCTTTCTTTTGTTTAGCTGCAGAATGTCTGCCAAAAAAGCCTTATTTTATTCCAGATTGGGCAGATTCTAATCTCAATCTTTAGTGGAGAAAACAACTCCTATTATAATTATATTTGTGTTTTCAAGTGTTAAGGTGCCTTTTAAAAAGACACCTCACACAAATTAAATTTACCTAAAATCTAATCTAACTATTTAGCATTGCGTTGTGATTTATAAGAACCGGATTAGCCTCGTGTTGAACTGGTGATGATCATGAGTAATAATTAAATAAAACATACATTTGTTATCCAATTTATATATCTTAAATTTTATTAAGTTTCTTAAGTGGAAAAGTAAACAAAGTTATCAAGCAAAGTATACCAAGAATAATTAAGAATAAATGTCCTCTGGGATTTATTGAATAATTAAGTGAATTTGCTACACAATACAAGTAATACCATAATTAATTTACCTTTTAGCGTAGCCAACGTACATTACGCGGATAGACTGGAATTTTCTCGAAACATACCTGGAAAACATGGAAAAGTCAGGGAATTTCATTCTCCTGTTTGAGTGGCAACCCTGTTTTCAGTATTCTTAGTGCTAGTAAATTGTCCTGGATCCATCACTTTTTCGCTTATTCAGTCCTAGCCATTTTTCCATTTTGAAAATCTAGGTTTGTTTTTTTATATTTTCAAAAGTATTTAAATGCACAATATATTATGATTTCTTCAAAAACAAATGACAATATTCTCAAACCACATAGAAAAGTAAAAAATACAAAGCAACGAGAAGACAAAATACCTGCTGTTAGAGATAGCAAATCGACGTAAGAAAATGATTTTAATTGAAAATACAGCGATATGAGCCCGGAAATGGTACCGACATAAAGCGTAGACATGCTAATAAGTTGATCAACTCTAAAAGAATTAATGAGCTACTATTGTCTTCCTCTTAAAAACATCATTTATAAGATTTTTTTTTAGGTCTGTTTGTAAAAGAATATTTTTGAAAATAAAAACATATTATTTTGCTAAAATCTGTGAGCGGCTATTGACCTAGAACAAAGCTCAAATCACATAAATTTATGACTGTTAGAGAAATAACTTAAACAGGATTTTGGGGTACTTAATTTTTCTAATAGTTTAGCATACTTTATTCCTTAGCATACCACATATTTTTCTCTTGCGTATCACCAGTTGAGAATCGCTGCTCTTTGGGATTCAGGTAAGGTTATATAGCAAGCCTTGGCAGATGTGGAATGGTTCCACTCTCATGGATGTGAAAGGTATTTGAAGAATGTGGATGGTATTTTTATAATTTCAGTAAGATCTCTTCCTCAGCAGAAATTTTCTTTGTAATGGCATTACAGATCATTATTTTTCAGTAATGCTTCAATCTGAACCTTAGCAATAAGGTTATGTGCATAAAAAAAAAAAAAAAAAAAAAAAATCAAGTACTATGCAGGTAATCCATAAAATGGATAGTCCACATACGGATAATTGGGAGTTAAGTATAATAATAATAAATGAAAACAAAACCTAAGAAGTTTTATTAAGTTTTACAACATTTAGGTTTCTACGTTAACAGTGCTGTAGTTTTGCATTTCAAAGAAGTATCTGACAGCTACAGAACTGTCATGAATATTTGCTTTTAGCCATAATTAAGCTTGATAAATTCTATTTCAGTTGCCTTCTTTGGCATTCCATGTATTTCCCGCAAAGATTTGCCTGAAAGAAGTATAGTTTATAAGTCAATGTAAAACATTTTATGTTTTATTATATACATATATGCTTTCTATCATGTTAATGTAGATGTTTCTAACATTTTAACCTTTTTGCGATGGCGCACCTTTGTTTAAGATGCTCGTGCGGGACGGAAGGGAATCGACCGCAGTCACCATACAAGACGGAGGTTTTGCATCGCTAAGCCTAATTTTATTTAAAAAAAAAAAATCAGAAAAAAAAAAGTTTTGCTTCTAGCATCTTAATTTTTGGTATCATTTTAGATTATTACTTGTGCTCTTATATATGTTAAAATTAGCAATTAATAACTTTTTTTTTCTTTATTTTACATGGAAATATACTTTAAAAATGCTTATCTTGTAAAATAATTTTCAGAAGCGCTATTCAAATTATTCCAAAGTTTTAATTGATAAAATCCATCAATAAAGTTTAAAATTAATAAAACAACACAATAAAGACTATTTACAGTAAGAAGTAACAAAATTTAAAATGAAGACTGTGGTAAATCTTGAAGTACAGAGAAGTATCACTTTCTAACTCTTAGAAAAGTGTCACTTTCTAACTATTTAGGAAATGAATCATCACTCTCATCTATGTTAATGGTTTTTGACCAAACGAGGGTATTCTTCCTCTGATAAATAGCGCCTTCCCTCCGTAATAGACTGGAGGTGAGGCTTTCTGAAATAAAAAGAGAAGAAACGGAAATATAACTAATGGCAATGTAAAATGTAACAATACTCCACATACTAACCCTAAAAGACCGTACATAGTAAAGGAAAAAATAGAATAAAAAAAGGAATTGGATATAAATCAGAAATGCCAATGTTTTCATTAGCACGCAGTGATTTAAAGAGCTCACCTCTGTTTACTCTTTCCCTTCACCCCCCCCAACCCTCGCAAGAGCTGTAAAATACCAAAGTCAAGCAGAATATATCAAACTCAAGGTCAGGAACCTAAAACTGTGTTCATTTCAAAAGTAATGGGCATAGGATGTCATCTAGTGGCCTTCAGAAAAATGTTCCACCTTAAAATGCATATACGCATCACCCGTCCTCTGAATGCAATCTCTAGGGATGTGTGGATGGGACGCCCGGCTGTAAGAGACATTCTTAGGGAATGCATATATGAGATGCCCATCCTGAAAGGGTTAAAAACAGTGTTTATGTAAATTTAAGACAATTCTGCTTTAAAATTCATAATATTGCTTTAAAAATATTTATTTGTAATTACACAAATAAGGATTGAGAATTTTTTATTTTATTTTATTTTTTGTCTTGTCTAGGATTATGCACCTGCTCCAGAATATGAAACTAATTACTATCGATCTGAGCTAGCTAAACCTAATGACTCTGAAAACAAACTGTATAAACACTATCAGGATTCAAAAGACCTTAGTGCAGTGGTGCGGGATGTGGCATTGCGACAATCTGGGCAAGGTAAAAATTTTGTATAAAATGTTGGCTAGATATCATAAGTAATTTTAAAATATTGTATTTTTAAAAATGCTTGTGGAAACTAGAAATGATAGTGTATAAAGTTTTCAGCCTTTTCTTATAGTTAGCAATATGGCTTGCATACTTTTTAATAAGAGGCATAATCATTAAAAATATTTATACATTTTAAAAACTGACTGTGCCGTATAGTATTTTGAGCAAGAACAAATTTTGGTTAAGGGGTGCCAACACATAACCCTTTGGCATTATTTGACATTTGTGTGCTGCATCTTAGGCAGTTAAGTTTTCCAACTCTGACACCTGAGGTGACCTTTTTAACAAGGAAGTTCCCAGATTTTATATAGTAGAAAAAAACTGTAATATTTTGTGTTATTGTTAATTGGAAAGTTATTAGGTATTTGCTGAGTAGCATTTGATGTTTTTCATTATTATTATTATGGAATGTTACTTTATTCACTACTGAGCCTTGTAGACAGTGGCAGTGGCATAGCTAAGAAACAGCATGTTCTGCCATGGACAGCACATTTTTTAAGGAGGATGCATTTTTCTGTGAAACATAAATTTTCAGGAGATTAATCATATATCATTGGAACAGAAAGAAGAAATTTATTATTAGTGAAGAATTGCATGGTGACAGTTGTGTTACAAAATTGAACTGGAGAGAGAAATGGTTTTTACATTCAACAGATCATTAAAACATTCACAAGGAGATTTTCAGCAGATTTATGTTTTTGCCATGTTTTGAAATTATTAGTCATTGAAATTTTCATATGAAAAATATGAATATCAACTAAATTATGATCATGATGGTCTGAATAAGAGAGAGAAGTACTGCAGAGCTTTATTTCTTTAAGAAAGATGAAACAAAAATGCAGAAATTAGATCTTTTGAATTCTCCCCCTTTTTGATCTAAAATACATTCATCAGAATACAGTTCAAAATATACTATAAATTGTAATATACTGTAATAATGCTATAAATTTTACTCACAACTCCTATGTTATGAGGGCAAATTTTCTAAATAAATGTTTACTAATAAAAGTATCCAAGATCTGAAATTAGTACCATACCTTTAAGAAATCTTACTATACATTTTACTGAACAGAAACTGGAGTATTAAAATAGATTTCTACAATGTTGATAAGAGAAAACAAGTAGAATGGCATTTTAGAAAATCGGAATTAAAGTTTGAGTTGAAAGATAAACAGGAATAGTTGATTTTATTTTAAGTAATTAAATTATTATTAAGACAATAACCATTTACTAGCTTTTTAGTGTGTATGGAGACGGCCGACAAACTCCGAGACCATCCCTGGCAGCAAAAGTTTTGGCTTACGAGTGTAGAAACATTGTATTAACATTGTAAATACCATGTAACATGTATGTAGTGTTGTACTGCTGTTTGTTTTAATATTTTCTAACAGCATTTTGGACCACATATCACTGTATGTGTTCAAGGAAAATGATTATGAATTATTTTTGCAGTATACAAGCCAACATATATTGAATAACAGTAAAAAGCTTCATTCTTTCTGTCTTGATATTTAGCTAAATTTTAAAAACTGATTTTTTATCCTCTGTATAAACTATAGTGTTATCTATAATTATATATCAATATATCTGCTGATTAACTATAATTTTTTTAGAATTATATATCTGTTGCCTTACTATACTTTTATCTATAATTATATATCAGTATATCTGTTGATAAACTAGAGTTTTATCTATAATTATATATCAGTAAATCTTTTGATTAAATATAGTTTATCATCTTCCTATTTACCATTTATTTATTTATTTATTTTACAGCAAAGTGTAATAATTAATCATTTTTAATAAATTTGCATCTTTTTAAATTTCATTATGTCTCTGAAATATTATTATGTATTAAAATATTTTTTGCTAAAATATTTTCTGAAGAATATATCTATAATTTATAACAATTTTTCTTTAGCATCAGCAAATGATGAAACTCTTACTCAATTGATGTGGCAGCAGCTTCAGAAAGAAGGATCTGATGTTGAAGATTTTCCTTACCAAAGATTTGTAAAATACAGCATGGAACATGGAATTATGGTTCTCATTGATAAGGCTGCTGGCCTTCCGCGTTAGTAGAGAATTATAAATATGTAAAAACATTATATTTTCTTATTATGGTGTAGAGACATTAAGTATTTTTTTGGAAGCTGGCAAGATGAAAAATATGCTACGCCTTTGCCAAGAATCGAACCTTGAACCTCTGGAATACGCGCCTAGCGTGCAGACCACCACGCCAAGAAGGTGGGAGAAATACCTTATATACTCCCCCTTTTTAATTTCTAGGGTACCCAATCGCCAAATCCTGGGTGAGAAGAATCATCATCCACAACCCTTTTAGTTAGGGCACCACTGTAGAGACATTAGTATTTTTTGGAAGCAGGCATCATGAAAAATTAGCAACGCCTTCGCCGGGAATCGAACCACAGACTCTGGAATATGCGCTCAGCGTGCAGACAACCAGACCAAGAAGGCGTGAGAAATACCTTATAATGGTATTGCATTTTTTTAAAGAATTCATATTAACTTTGTAAATTTTCAACTGTTTTTGGTCATATTTAATGAATTCGTATATAATAGATAAATTAAAGTATATTATTTATTAATTGAATTTACATCTATAAAAATATAATTAGGAAATTTGACAGTTTTTAATAATAATCTTACCGCCTTTCTTTTCAATCTTCTAAAATTTAAGCTCATATGTTTCTTAGTTATCCATTTCTAAGTTTTTCAAAATAATGCAAAGTTATTAAATTCTTTTAGGTACCAAAAATCTAATTTTAGCATTTCAAAATTTCTGAGCTGCCAGGTAGTGCTGTTGAGCTTGAGGGGTCAGTTGAACAAAAGTATCTACTAAATTCAGTGTCAAGCTACTATTTTGTGTTACTTTTTATTTTAAAGTACTACTCATATAAATTAATTTCTTCCTACTTGGAAGTGTTATACAGTCAAAAGTCTTTAATCCGGACGTCCATAATCCGGAATGATCTATAATCCGGACCTCAAAGCTACAAACTTTCTGCGCATGCGCAAACGCATAATGTGTTTACGTATGCGCATAATACGTTTATGCATGCGTGTTTAATGTATAACGGACGGTATAAGCTAAGCTAAAATGATCTAATTATATATTTCAGTTAATGTTGCAGATTGCATTGTTCCTTAATCTTCTAATTGGATCCGGCTTATTATTTTTTGCAGACTGTTAGAGCAATTTTATAAAAGCAACCTTGAACTTTCGATTATGTCAAAAAGAATTTCTGATTCTGGAGCTGCCAAAGGATCTACAAAGCGAAAGCATGTTTTGATGTCCATTAACCGCTTCCCTTACAAATTTTTTTGAAAACAATTGCAAAACATCATCACATTTTTTTATTTTATTATTAAATACAACAAAACGAAACAAATCAAAATATGTAGGTTTTAAGTTGAATTTTTAATTTTTTGAAGGTATAAAAGCATTTATTTTTAATATTAGTTTACTATCCCGAGTTATCTCAGGCAAACGAAAAAAAGTTAAATATTAATCTTTGTATGATAGTTTTTGAAACAAGGGACAACACAGAGTGATACCTGACGTTCTACACTGGTGTGTGGTCTCTTTTCTTACTGGCTTACCACTGGAATCTCTTTCACGGGAGCACAGAGTACACTTTCTAGTTGGACTTGATTTCCCCCGCCCCCCACCTTTTCATAATTACTATCTGAAAAATCATCGCTTTTGCTATCTTCCATCATCGCCATTATTTTATTTTTTTCCAACGCATGCATCCTTCTTTATACATTACTAATCCACAAGCCAACGTATACTATACAATAGGGAAACACGCGACCAGTCCCTCTAAAAAAACCGTGCAACCAACAAATTTTGGCAAACTGCCAATCAAAGCTGGATATTTCCTTTCATTTCCTTCAGACCGAGTAAAACCGTGATAAAAGAAATCGTACTAACAAATTGTGCTTCACCCGAGTTTTCTCAGCATAATAATTAACTGCAATATATACGAACCCGAGATAACTCGGGATAATCAGGCAAGTGGTTAAACAAAAAGTGGAATTGCTGCAAAAAATGGATAAAGGCATGAAGAAAGTGACAGAGAGGTGATTTATTTCTTTAACCATTCCGAAATCTGTTTATCAATTTCATGCTGCTCTTGGGGGGGGGGGCGTCGTCGCGGCGCTTAATGAACGGGAAGTTGATCTCTCAGCACTATCCTTATCTTCAGGGCAGATGTTTTTATTCTATTCCGCTTATAATTCTTTACTAAATGTAGTATTTCATCTCTATATACCCCGTCTTTGATATGATTTAAATTCAAATTCCTCGTCATTATAAATATCACAATCATAATTGCTCTTTATTTCATAAATTACGGTTTCATATTTTTAATTTTATAATTTCTGCATGCCATCTTACCAGATTTAAACTGATGATCTATAATCCGGAATCGCCGAAGTCCCGACGAGTTCAGATTAAAGACTTTTGACTTTACTACTTTTAACCTCCTTTTATTAATTAAAAAAAGAGAAAAAGTTTTATGTTTTGCCCTCAATTTGAATTGCAGTTTACAGAGCACTGGTAGTTAACTAGTTATTTTCTTCTGATAATTATTACAGTCAAAAGTCGTTAATCCGGACTCGTCGAGACTTCGGCGATTCCGGATTATCGATTTTTCCGGATTATAGATCATCAGTTTAAATCTGGTAAGATGGCATGCAGAAATTACAAAATTAAAAATATGAAACCGTAATTTATGAAATAAAGAACAATTATGATCTAAAGGGTATCAAAATTTACAAAAAGAAAAAGCTTAATATTTATTTGTTTACTTTATTAAATATTTCCTTCAATGTAAGTTGCTTCGTTTCATGTGATAATACTTTCTCTTTAATTCTATTAAACAGACATAATTTCTTGTTTAGTTACAAAGTTCCGCTGTTCAAGTCCTATAATTGCTGTGTTGAGAATACGGACTAATTTGTCAATCGAAATGTTTTCGTTTTCAATAACCTCTGGGTCACTTTCTTCACTATCGGAAGCGAATTATAATGACGAGGAACTTGATTTAAATCATATCAAAGACAGAGTATATCGAGATTAAATACTACACTTAGTACGGAATTATAAACCAAATAAAATAAAAACATCTGTCCTGAAGATAAGGATAGTGCTGACAGATCAACTTCCAATCCGCCGCGTGAAATTGATAAACAGATTTCGGATTTCAAAACATACTTTCGCTTTGTAGATACAAATTACATATTAGTAAATATATATCGGAAATTCTATATGACATAATCTTTCTAATCTATCATAATCTAATAATGACGTTTCTGCCCCCCCCCTCTGCCGCAGAGCAGCGTGAAATTCATAAACAGATTTCGGATTTCAAAACATACTTTCGCTTTGTAGTAAATATATATCGGAAATTCTATTTGACATAATCGAAAGTTCAAGCTTACTTTTATAAAATTGCTCTAACAGTCTGCAAAAAATAATAAGCCGTATCCAATTCGAAGATTAAGGAACAACGCAATCTGCAACATTAACTGAATTAGATAACTTTAGCTTAGCGTATAACTCCATTACACATTAAACGCGCATGCGCACAAACATATTCGCAGCCGTAAGGGTCTTACGCGCTCTCGTAAACGCCTCTGCGCATGCGTGAACGCGACGCATGCGCAGAAAGTTTGTAGTTTTGAGGTCCGAATTATAGATCATTCCGGATTATAGGTGTCCGAATTAACGACTTTTGACTGTATTAAATAAATGGACTAATTTTTTTTAACTAACAATTTTCTATCTCTGGTAATGTTATGGAAGAAAATCATGTACGCTGCAGTAATATTTATGACCTATTAATGGTTAAGTAAGTGATATTTTTTAGTTTGAATATATCTATATATTAGTATAGTGGAATAATCATGCATGCAGCTGTTTCAAAGTAGCATGTTGAGAATGTGTAATCCTTCCCATAAATCAGTCAGTTTAGTTTATTATATCTCTATATATTTCCTTTCCAGTTTTCCTCGAAGGTAGATATCTTCAGTGTCTTGTACAAATATTTCCTGGTGAAGACACAAAAATTGGAACTGGAAAGAACCAAGTGATTAATTTTCTCACTGAAGAACTAGAGTTAGATAGTCCTCAGAGGGCACCTGATTGGTCAGATCAGCCTAAGGTATAGTTGACCCAGTTATAAAATTTCTTAATTTTGCCTTCAGAAATACAGTGGTTCTTTGAATAATGGATACAATTCATTTCAGGACTGAGTTCGTTATGTGAATCATTCACAGTGCTGTTTTCAGTTAATTACCAGAGCTTCTTCTTGAGCCCAGTCAAAGATTATGAAATATCATAAAACAGTTTCAGAAAATATTAAATACTCTAGTATCAGAAAAGAGAAGGAACACCGCACAAGAAGTAATCACACAGTGTTAAACCCAGACTTCTTGGTAGCTAACATACCATTACCATGTTCTGCTTTGTTTACTGACCAGTCCAGTGCTAAAGCAGATTTTTATCCATATCATACCATGATCTAAAAACATTACTAGACAAATATATATATATATATATATATTTGCAAAAGAATATATATATATATATATATATATATTCTTTTGCAAATTCAAGTGCACAAAATGGTTTTTCTACTTGATTATCTCCACTGTTCATCTAATGTCAAAAACATCATCTGATGCCAACGTCATAAGAACAAATTAAAATTAGAAGGTTGTAAATTTGAACACTTCCTTTATAAAATAGTACTAAGTGTGTTCTAAATAAAAAGAGACACCTTCTAATTTATAAACAATTAATCTGCCTGTTTCTTTTAGGCTAATCCTGCATTAAAGAAGTTGTGTGTTTCTGTGATTGATTTCCTGTTCATTGTCTTTGTTTATGCTCAGATGCATTTTGCATATTTATGTACCTGTAACAGAAATTACTAAATTTATTATGAAAAGAAATTTAATGTGGAAAATATTTATGAATGGTTTTTGATGCAAAACGATTTTTGATTTGTCTGGAATATTCATTGTGTGAGACATTCGTTATGCAAGGACTGTGTACAGTAAAATTTCTAAACAAAGATGTATTAAAAAGTCTGAAGGAAAAAATTATTTCTTAAGTGAACAGCTGAAATTATTCCGCTAAGTAAAAATAAATGGAGTTTTGCTTAACCTTTAAATATACTGTTTTCTGAACGTATTTTGTACTTACTTAATTTGTATACATATCTATTTGTATTTTTAAATCTAAGAAAAATGATTTATTTTAAAGTAATTTACATCTTTTTTCAACAGAAAGGAAATTTTGAATATTCTTATTTTGTATATTTTTATAAAACATTTTTCGTGGAATTTTAATTGTGTTGTGAGAAATGAAACACAATTGAACTTCTTACCAAACTTAACAGACTGAAAAGAGCAGTAAAAAAATGTTTGGTGTTTAAAATAATTTAACTTCTCGAAAAAAATTAATTTTTAATTCTAGATTTTGATAATGAGTTAATCTCATCAAAATTTGAGTAATGTTAAGTTCTACTGTAGCTGCATTTGCAAGAAAAAAGAATCCTTTTTATTAGCTTCATTTTGAAAATATACTTTTGTTTGTGCTTGCTTTTATTCTAAAAGTATAACTAATAATAATAATAATAAATAAATAAAATATTGTAAATATTCTAACTTAGTTTGTTAAATATTAAATCACTTTTACTTGGAAAAATTATTTTATGAATATAATTATAATGTGTTGAATGTTGCTCAATTCTTATAAATCCTTAAAAAATAATCCATTTAAAATTTCCTTTCAATAAACTGCAGAAAAATAAAATCATAATTTTGTGCTTAGAATAATTAAATTTTGTTTAATTAAGAGTTTGACATAAAGAATCTTTAAATATAAAATTTTTTCCATTTGCTTCTTTAGTATTTTAGTGGTAATATGTAATCTTATTCTTTCAAGACTTTTCTCTTCAAGTGTTTAAAAGAAATTGCTTTTATTTTAAGTTATTGCATAAAAGTTTATATTGGTATTTTTTTAATATGAAAAACAACTTTCATAAGCAATGTGTAAGACTAATTCTTTTATGCATATTTTAATTGTCTTAAGTATTTTGATAGCTAATGGATTAAAATTCTTGTTTATTTTCAAGAGATGGAGGAAGTTTTTTTTTTTTTTATTTATTTATTTTTAAAATTTATTATATAACTTTTTTTTTTATTTTATGCTCATTTTCTATAATAAATCCACTGCATTTCATGCATGTGAAATTCTGCTGTTGGAAGTTTTCAACACTTTTTAGGTTAATATTTCACTTTGGAAGACTGTCTACAGTATTATTAGGGCTTTACTTTTGGAAATTTATTCCGTTTTATACTTTTTTGAAAATTTGTATGAATTGGTTATATTGTGTGCTGTATTAACTTGAATATAAGACATTTTAAACAAAATATATGTAAGTCTTTAATAAATCAGACTGGATCGAATGTAAAGTAATAAACAGAGAGCGTTATTCCACACAATGTTTATTGATGAACACCAAAGACAAACTGAAACACATACATATAACTATGACATCACAGTTTCTTTGTACAAACACTACCGCCATCAATTGGCAATCAGAGGATACACAGTCATAAACTGAACATATTTGACATCCTTAAAAGGCATTTCTGAAAACCATATTTGTATTTATATAAAAGTCTGTTAAAATATTTATTAATTTTATTAACTTTTACTTTAAAAGAAAACTTTACTACTATTTTATTTTTGCATAGTAATTTATTTTCTTACTACTTGACATCTCTGCTTGTACTTAGAATTCATTGTTCCTTCCTTTCCAGCGAGTTACTCCTGAATATGATGGCAGAGCCTTTATACTGATTTCACTGTATGGATTGAGACCAAAGTTTGATACATCTTCTGAGAAAGTATTAGATAAGGGAGGAAAAGACCCCAAATTCAACTTGCAACATGCAGTAGCCTGGGGTATTGCAACTTGTTTTGACAAGTTAGTGTGATAAAACTGTGCATGATTTTCACATTTCAATTTTTAAATGACATTTAAGGTTCTTAGATTTTGGCTTTGGTTTTTAGATTCTTATTCAATCAACTGATTGAATAAGATTGCTGCACAAGAAAAATTATCATTGATTCTGGACTATGCAGTTGAATAGGTTAATTGCATGAAGTTTACTTTATGTGGCAGAAATATGAGCCAGTTTTTCGTGGAAGGTTCTGCATGAAGTTATAGTACTTAAAGCAGATATATATCCAGTGCTTTGTTTTATTGATTAATCTAAATTAGAATGTTATTCATAATTTTATGAAGTATTTAAAAAAATTATTCCATACAAACTGTGCTATTAATACCACATTATAGTATACTGAAATAAGAGGAAATATATTAAGTTTTTTTTTTCATGTGTCAGAAATATTCTATATATATATAATATATATTCTGTATACGGGAGACATTTATTTCTCTGTGACTGAGATGATTTACATTGCTAGGTGATGTCACAGTTGAATGAAAACTGTGGTTTCCTTTTTCAGCAAGACAGCTTTTCAACTTGTTGTCAGTGAGGCTGTTATCAAAAACATTCAGAAGAGTATCTTGATCAAAATTTGCCACATAGTTGGGCAGGAGGATTCTCGAATTTAGTCCAGTAAATTTTTTTTAGATGGTGGGTTTTTTCCCCCTCCCTGTGCCTGCATTGTTTTGTGTTATAGAAATACTTGTATATTGTTATATAATGAAATTTTTTGCTATATCATAAAATTAGTTGGTTATGAGTATGTTATGACTATTAGAAATGCTCCATGAAATTATAAATAAGCTTCTATATTTTTTTTAAATGCAATGGTGTATATATATATATATGTAAGAAAAATAAAGAATATGTAAAAGATTAAATTAGCAGTGAAAATTAATTCCCTTCTGTATTCTAAAAATAGTAACCTCTATTTGCACTGCGTTATTTTGAGAAAAATCTATGTCATATGATTCTTATGTAATTCTGATGATGTAAATAAAACTAAAACTCAATCAGCCAATAATAATTTTACAGAAGTATTAACTATCCGATCAAAATGCATTGAGAACCAAAACTAACTCAGTCTGAATTAAGGTTTCACCCTGAACATAATGCACTTGCTTACTACGCTTTAGCATGTCTGGACTGCTGTATGTCTGCTCCTGCTATCTTACTGCAAATTTATCTAAAATGTAAGCTTTTTTAAATAGGCATATTTAATGTGCCAACTTGTTTGTGGTTGCAACATGTTTACTGAAATAAAAATTCAAGATTTAATCTGCCTTCACCTTCAATTTCCTATTGATTATGGATCAGAACTTCTATGCCGTCAAAATTTCTGCTGATAATTACTTCTAAGTTTGTTTTTATCACATATATATACATGAATAATAAATAATGTAAGATACTTATTTGATGCCTCTAAACATTCTAAACATGACAATCTGTTAATATGCTTATAAAAAAGTTATATCAAAGTATAGAAGCATAGAAACTTAAATACTTAATAGTTTTTGTCATGCTACTGCCATAGAAGATATATAATTTTCAGTAAATATCATCAAAATATTCCTTGTAAAAAATAATTTATTCAAAATGTAACATAGGTAACTCACATAATAATTCAGACACTCAAAATTTTTGTTGAGATATTTTAACACATGAGTTTTCTTGTTATAATTCTTTGTATAAAATGAAAATGCATCCCAAGAATTGTTCTCTGTATTTGGAAATTACCATTCATTCAACAAAATATATTAAAAATTCCATATTTGAAATGAATATGCCAGGATGCTATGGTAAAAGTGTTCAAAACATCTAAATAATCCTTGATGTTAAGAATTCAGTTGTCTTTGATGTTGTAAAACTGTAGAAATTAATTCTAAATAGTTGAAAATCCAGTGAAGTGTGGACCACATTCCAAGTTAATAGGGAGGAGTCAGAGACTTATCCT
Source organism: Stegodyphus dumicola (assembly GCF_044657685.1). NCBI lineage: Eukaryota > Metazoa > Arthropoda > Arachnida > Araneae > Eresidae > Stegodyphus > Stegodyphus dumicola. The sequence goes on along the minus strand of NC_140768.1, from coordinate 134,758,938 downwards.
ACAAAAAAGTCAATCCTGAAATTGTTCCAAGAACCATTGGAGGACATAGATGCAATGGATAATCAGGAAGAAGGAAATTCCTCATGCAACAAACAAGAAAATAAGGAAAATATGCCCGACATTTGCAAAATCTTTTGTAAACAAAATTTGATCATGTTAAAGCAATGTTAGATATGCAAATGAGCCACAATTTATACTGTTAAGTATGAAGATAGAAGAAGGATTTGGGGATGTTTCACTGCCCTGGTATCAGAAATATAGTTTATATAGAAAATAAGGAGTACTGTATACAAATATTCTTAATGGAAACCTAAAAGTATATGTAAAAAATTTACGGAAAATATATTAAAGTTTTATTAAGATAACAATACTAAGCATATAGTATTGTTATCTGAACTGAAAGGTATAAGAAATTTCTATAAGCTATAAATTCTTATTGTATGTGCAGTATAATATTTAAGAATAGCTGTGTGTCTGTGGCAAGGTACATTTTTAAGAAACAAAATCTTTACTACTTACTTATTATCTTCTCAACCATGAAAGTTGGTGGAGATCAGCCAAAATTTCACCAATCATTCCTGTGAAATTTTGAAAGAACTGATACCACTTTATTTCATAAGTAATCAGTATTTGATCCGCCTCATTTTTGTACTTCATAAAAACGCTTTTGGCAATTTCTACTATTTTGTGTGGATATCTGTTTTTCCCAGAAGCTGTGTTTAGAATGCTATGAGTACAGATTTCCCACGTGTTCAGTGTTCCAATCTATTGCTGTTTTGTTGGCTATATTCAGCCAACTATATCATGTCCATTAATACAATTTTTTTTTTTTTTTTTTTTTTTTTTTTTTTTTTTTTTTTTTTAATTTGGTAGGATTTCTTAGCTTTGAAAATAAAACACTGGTTGCTGTACTGTAGAAGGCAGTTCCAAATTTTATTTTTTGTAGGAATTCATAAAATGTAATTGTTGAAAGTTTTCTAAATAATAGGTAGTAAAATTGACTATTTTCATATGGTAAAATGTAAAATTATTTTTAGGGGTGCTGTTTTTGCTGGAATTCATCACATTCCATTACTAAAAGGAAGACCACCTGATGATATAATTGAAAAATTAAGTTATCTTCCTCTTGATTATATATGCAAGAAATTCAAAACCGAAGTTAAAGTATTTGTAAGTACATAAAGGAAATTTAATTTAAAAAAAAAAATTATCTGTGATCAAATTTGTGCATTTTGAAAAAATTCATTATTTTTTATAATTTTGTTTTGTTTCTTTCTAGGAAGCAGCAAGCATTGAAATATCTATATGGGATGGCCATTTCTCTAGCAGTGAATGTCCACCCTTGCCTGTAAGTGGATTTCGTTTTTAATAATTTACATATATATATATATATTAAGATACTAGAAAGTCCGTCGGTCATACGAAATGACCGATGTTCTAGATATGATAAATTGTAATTAAAATGATTTGTGCAAAGGTGTCTGTTAATTCAAACTGAATTACCCAGGGCAGGCGGTGAGAACGCCCGTTTGCTTACTGCCCCACGGGGTTTTCCCTTTCTACTTGCTTAATTGCTTAGAGTAGAGTGCAATGAAGGAAACCACTGGCGGTACATTTCTTAAGAGTCACCGCTAGCTCAATAAATAAAGGTGATTTAAATAATAAAATGTTAATTCGCATGTCAAAGATCTCTTTGTACACAACATTTCTTGTGTAGATCTTTCCATCATTTTTAAGCTCGCCTTGTAAAGGACCATCCATTATTTTTAACTTAACAGCTGTTCTTCATAGCAAAGGCAAGTTTTACAGGAAATTGTCTACGTCTCAATTGTAATGGCAATCCTGTGCCGTGGCAACTTCACCCCATTGGCTAGTACAGTTACGCAAGCAACCAATAAACTGTCGGCGACCAACAGACACTTAAGCTTCATATAATAAAGATATTTATTTATTTCATTTTATTTGTTTTTTCATCGTTGCCGGTTTTTGCTAGTTGCATATTTTCAAATTCTATTATATATAGATGTTAAATTTATTTATTAAATGTTAAATGCATGTGCTCTTGTACTTTTAATTTTTCCAGCTTAACTTTCTCATAATATTTGTCACATGCTGCACTGCATGGTGAATAAAACAATTTACAGTTACGCAAGCAACCAATAAACTATCAGCAACAAACAGATGTTAAATTTTTTTATTAAATGTTAAATGCACGTGCTCTTGTATTTTTAATTTTTCCTGCTGAGCTTTCTCATAATATTCGTCACGCGCTGCACTGCACAGGGAATAAAATAATTTATAGTTACGCAAACAACCAGTAAACTATCGGCGACGAACACTTAAGCCGCATATATATAAGATTCCATATTATTTGTATAGTAAATAAAAATATTTAAAAAAGAATGTGTCTTGTGATGGAAATATATTTTGCGAGAAAAATTCAATATTGTAACTTCTTTTCAAAACATTTAACTGATGTAAGATAAAAAGTAACAGAAAAAGGTCTAAGGAATTAAGGCAGTTACCACAAACATTAGAAATGGTCTTAGCAATGTCTTTCTAAGATTTTTGCATCGTTACATTATGCATTTATCCATCCACTTGTAAATGTTCATCCACAGGTGTAACTGTCGTGCCAAACATAAAATCTGTGACTTGTCTTCCATGGGGCCATGCCAGTTCTAGAAATTTTGGTTTGGAGTATCTCGTCTGAGAAGAAAAAATGAGACATCTCACAAAACAATATAAAAATTGACTGAAAAATAAAAAAAAGAGAGAGAGAGAGGCCGGTGTACAATTATTATATAGAACTCCTAAATTTTTTTCATCAATTTCACCATATGTTAATAATTTTAAATGATACATTAGTTAGCATGAAAATCATGGTTTAGAAAATTTCTTCTTTTTTCAATATCTCCATCTTAACATTTGTTCAGATAATGACATAGTATGGCTTCTTTGAATGGCCAACCATTTTAGCAGTGCTTCCTGATCATCCTTATGCTCAGTCATTTTAAACCTTGTCCTCATATCTAATTTTTTTATGAGTATAAATTATTGAATCTTAATTTTCCACACACCAACTGTAGAATTGGATAATCTGTATACCTAGCAATGAATAATTTTCACCTTACTTTGAGGACAGAATACCACGCAGCATATGGATAAAATATTGACACTGAAAATTTTGCATATTAAGCAAAAAGGGGGGGAGCTACCAGTTTATTAGGAAGAAAGGAAAAGAAGTGGAGATGCAAGTGAAAAACTGTAAGACAGAATAGTCTTTGTGCTGATAATTTATTTTGTGGTTCCAGGATTCCTTTTACTACTGCTTTACACTTCATGATACTGTTAATCTGAAAAATTATCTCTAATCAGATAGTACAATAGACAAATATATATGAAAATCAGTAAATATTTAATTTTGTAATAGCGCCAACTGGGAAATTATGGCTTCCGTAAAGTAAATGTTATTTTTTCCCTTTACATTAGATTTTTTTATATTTTGAAGGTTGTTGCCTCTACTTTTGGCCAAATTAATTAACTATTACCAAAGCATTTATGGTGGCCACATTAACAAGGCGGTAAATAATCATTTGATTATTTGGATGGCACTGGAGTTACTTTAATGATAAGCCATCATTCATTATGTCATTTTTACATTAAATATTTATTAATTGTATAGATAATTTAATAGGCAGTTTGTTTAGATAAATGATTTTGATTCGGTAAGAACTCTCTCAAATATGGAACCTTTTTTTTTTTTTAAATATCAGTTTCATATCTTCTTATACACATGGGGTTTGGAAATCATATTTCATAACATCTTTATATATATATATATATATAAGATGTATATATATATATATATTAAGTTTTCATGTATCCTTTTTACTTCCTTGTACAAGTATTATAATGGCAAAAATTTTGGGGTATCATATTTCAACAAAAATGTCCACTTTGACTGTTATTGAATGCAATTTAACGATGTTTTTGCATGACATCCGTTTGTAAGGATAGCATAAAGAGTGTGTGTATCTCTCATAACTCAAAAATGAGTAGCCTCAGAACATTGAAATTTTGTATATAAAACTGCTATAACATGTAGTTGTGCATCTTCCTTTTTGATTGCAATTGGCCACACAAAAAGTATATAAATGTGTGTATATATGCAGTACAAAGTCCGTAATCCAGATGTCCATTATCTGGAATGATCTATAATCTGAACCTCGAAAAGCCACAAACTTACGCATGCGCTTAATGCATTTATGCATGCTCGTAAAGCATTTACTCATGCGCTTTTAATGCGCGCATCCTCTACGCATCAGTGTAAAACGTTTACCCATGCGCACTTCTGATAGTGAAAAAAGTGACAGAGAGGTTATTGAAAACGAAAAAATTTCGATTGACAAGTAAGTCGGTATTCTCGACACAGCAATTACAGGACTTGAACAGTGGAACTTTGTAACTGAACAAGAAATTATGTCTGTTTATAGAATTAAAGAGAAAGTATTAGTACAAAAACGGAGCAACTTAAACAACTTACATTGAAAGAAATGTTTAGTAAAGTAAACAAATAAATATTGAGCCCCCCCCTTTTTTTTTTTTTTTTTTTTTTTTTTTTTTTTTTTAATTTTGATACTCTTTAGATCATAATTGCTCTTTATTTCATAAATTACGGTTTCATATTTTTAATTGTATAATTTCTGCATGCCATCTTACCAGATTTAAATTGATGATCTATAATCCGGAAAAAAACCCTAATCCGGAATCACTGAAGTCCCAACGAGTCCAGATTACGGACTTTATACTGTATATAGATATACCCACTTGGCTTCGTAAGCTCAGTTTTTTTTTATTCTTATATGTTGGTAAATTATGCATTTTCTGCTTTAAAAATAATTGAATTATGTTGTTCTTATCTTCCAGTTAAGGTTTTCATGCCTTTAGTTAATCTGCATGCAATAGTTGTAGAATTATTAACAATTTAAGACCAGCTTCAGTATAGCCCACCTTTAAAATATGGCGAATTTTTTAGTTGCCAAAGCGAGTCAAATAGCGTGTTTTGAAAAATGGTTGCTATCGACGTTTCCGAACGAAACTGCATGTTTCAAAAATGGCGATCATCTTGTTTTCACTAGAAATCATAGAGAATAGAAATAAATTTATTACTATTATACATGATTTTAAGAGAAAGAAAAAAGTTAAGGAATAATTAATGTTAAAAGATTGTAATTTTTAAAAACAATGCTGAAAATCTTTAGATATTTCTCCCTTAACAAATAATTATGTAATTAAGAATTAATTAACTGTAAATAAAGCTTACAACAGGCAAACCAAGATCTTAACCTAATTGATGTCTCAGCCCCACACTTTTTGCATCTCCAAGTACTACTTCTGGATGACTTTTTATGACTAACTAACCCACATGGTATCTTATATTTTTCACAACAAACTGTATCCTTTCTCAATTCATCAAAAATCCTCTAAATAGTTAATACTCTCTATTCATACATAAAATATCTGTTTAGAATACCCGCTTTCCCAAACTTTTACGCTTGTTTGAAAATTTCCACCTTAAATTTTCCTTTAAGATCTCCTGATACTTAATTACAACATCACTAACAGCAGGTTTACAGCAAGCTCTAAGTGCAAAATTCTCACCTCCAAAGTAGCTAAAAATCTTATCTCCAAAACAATATTCTCTACAATGTCTGAGTGTTAAATAATTGCCGATAACAGTGCTATGAATTTTGTATTTAGATAGTTAATTTGAGTAGAATTATACAAGTAATTAAAATTGTTGTATTTCCTCATGCAATGCAGAGCGAGACAAATTTTAAGAGAAGGCCATGCCAGAAAAGTAAGGATACAGGATCACGTGCATTTAACTTTGAGTAAACAAATATGTTGGTAATTTGTATTGAAATTGAATAAACATAATTGACCACTATTAGCTGTAAATGTTAGCTGTAACCATTAATTCCAGAAATTTACTTTTGTTTACATTGCATTTGCTAAATGGTATGGGTTACCACATATCATTTATCACTATGCTAGGCAATATTTTTTGATGAAAAATCTGGGTGGGCTATACTAAATGATAGCATCCAGCTAAGCCTAATTTTTGTTATCATAGCAGCTTTTTTTTTTTTTTTTTTTTTTTTTTTTTGCATTTGAAACTTAGCAGAATAGTGAATGAAGTCAGTTTCTGCACTTTCAGTGTCTTTTTGCCAAGTTTTGCCGACTAACCTTTCAGTTTTGTACACTGAAAAATCTGCTTTCTTGAACGCTGGCTGATTGCTTGTTTTTGTGTAGAAACTCTAATTTTAATTGTAATTTTTTTAAAAATGTTTTAACTGTATGTGGTGTTTTATACTTTTCCATATTTTTAAATTTTTAATAAAAATATTGAGGTTTTATGTATTTTTGCCTTTTTTTGGAGTGACAGCTGAATTAATTGAATGAGAAATATAGCTGATGAAATTCAAGGAAATAAGTTTCAATAAAATGAGCAGAAAATACATATATTTTAATATTCTTTACAAAGAAGAAAAAGAAAAATTTAATTACAAAGAAGTCATGTGGTATCCACACCAGATTTGCTTTTACAGTATTTATGTTGTGTTATATGTGATCAATATATTTCTGAAATTTTAATTTCAGTTTGATGTTGATGTTGGCTTTTGTCGAGCTTCTCGATTACATAAAACATTGCATTCATTTTATAGATTCATATTAACTTATTTTTCTCATCATTTTCTTTGGTGATAAAAGGAATTTATTTCTGTTATATATTTTTTCACAAGTTTCGATTTTTTAAAAACTTTGAAGGGATACTTTGGTATAGTACTTTCATGTTGTGTGTATTCCACAACAATATTGTTATCTTATTTTTTTGTTTGTTTGTTTGTTTGTGTGTGTGTGATGATAGCCATTCTAACACTTAAAACAATAATATATTTCTTTTTTATAACTGACATTAAATATACAAAGTATTTTTTAAATCCCACACAGTGTTTTTTTTTTTTTTTTTTTTTTTTTTTTTTTTTTTTTTTTTTAGGTCCATACAAATCTTTTGAATATTTCATCAAATCCAAAGAAATATTTAAAAGCTGCAGAAAATCCAACTGGAGTTACTGCAGCTGATTTGCTGAAACAGGGCTTGTCAAATCCATCCGAGTTCAACAAATATAGAAATGAAATCATTAAACAACTGAAGACAATATTTAAAACTAACCTGGTATGATTATTTTATTATTTAATTAAATTAATACAGAAGAATAAATAATGTTTGAAATATTTAGCAATTAATTCTGTTACCATTACATGTAAAAAGAAATAATAAAATTCTCATTTTTCATATATATCAATGAGCAATATATTTATGAACAAACATATGTCTGAGGCTTAATATAAAATACCAGCATTTCCTTTGTTGTCTTATTTTGTTTTGTGTAGTATATTTAGCAGTTCAGCAGTTATTAAAAGTATTTAAGAAATGAATGTTTATTATGATTTGAAATCCGCTTTTAGCAGATTTTATCAAGACTATTTCTGGAAAATTATACCATAGCATGTTTGACTATCAAATATAGCTGATGACAAATATTGCAGATTGCTTTTTGTGAATGATGGTTACATTGAGCATTATGTTATTGTGTTGTAGAAAAGCGGCACATGATAATAATACAATGGAAATATCAATGGAAGCTACATTGATCAGTCAAAGCACTATGACCAGGGTTCGTACGGTCCTTAAAAGTACTTAATTTTTCAAAAATGATTTTTGGTCCTTAAAAGTCCTTAATTTTGGCCAAAATGAATAAACGGTCCTTAATTTTGCTCATTTGACATTTCTTATCATTTCTAACGATTGCCATTCTATGTGTGAATTGCGATTTCTCATGAATATGGAATTAAAATTGCACGGCTCTTAACCAATCTGTCAGCGGACTTGCGTTGCAAACGATAAAAAAAAAAAAAACAATTAGCTACCCGAACAAAAGTATGGGTGTCTGATTGGCTATTCACCCAATCTTTCAAAACAGGTGTTATCCATAAATTTAGGCAGATTGTGATGAAAGCGTGAAGCCGGAAGTTCTTTAAGAGGCGAAAGTGATGATGAAGGTGCTCGAGAAAAAAAAGGGGGGATTCTGAAAATATTTGCCAAAAATTAGAGCAAACCCAACCTGGAAGACCACAACATTTCCGACGCCAATAAGAAGGAGATGCCTGGAAAGTGCATTTTCAATAAACTGTGGCTTCATCAAGCTGACTACAAAGACTGGATATTGATGGATGGCAATCCTTATAAAGCTAAATGTGGTCTTTGTCTGAAACAAATTGAAATTTCTATAATGGGAAAATCAGCGCTGAAAATTCACGTGAAAATTAAGTTTCGTTTTATCATTTCTATTTGTTTTTACACGGTTTTCCTTAGCTTAATTTCTGTGTTTGTTTCAATTAAGCCATAAATTAATTTTTTATCACCTTCTACGGAGTTTATTCTCTTTTGCACATACTATATGTATGGGATATCGGGATTATGAGTTTACTTCTGCAGAGGGTCTGTTATCGATTTCGCGGGAAATCTGTTGGCTCCATTTCGATTTTAGGTCGCCAAGGGCAAATTCAGTAACGCTAGCCGAGAAAAAGTGAAGTTCGGAAATACGTTTTGAAGCTTCAATAGACAATTAAGTATTTGGTTTAATCCTATGCTGTTGATAGTAATGCATTATTTTTGCTAATGGCGATACAATTATTAGTTGAAAACAACTAACTAATTAAAAAATTTTAATATTTTTAAAGCTGAAAACAACTAATTGAAACTAATTTTCCTGAATTAACTAGACGCAAAATTAACTTTCATGAATTACTAAAATTATTGGGTAGAAGTTTAACTGAAAATATACATTCCGTTTACGGATATTAGATCATTTTAAATCTAGTAAGATGGAACGTAGAAATTATAAAATTGAAAATATGAAATCGTGATTTATGAAATAATGAAGCATTTATGATTTAAAGGGTATCAAAATTTACAAAAGAAAAGAGCTTAATATTTATATGTTTACTTTATTAAACATTTCTTTCAATGTGAGGTGTTTGATTTGTTTTCTCTGCTGATACTTTAGACTAATACTATAGACATATAATTTCTTGTTGAGTTATTAAGTTCCATTGTTCAAGTCCTGTAATTGCTGTGTCGAGAATTCCGTATAACTTGTCAATCAAAATTTTTTCTCGTTCATTAACCTCTCTGTTACTTTCTTCACTATCGATATCTGTATTTTCTGGATTTAGAACCATACTACAGATTTCGCCCTCCGTTAATTGATTGATGATTGGGGCATTGTCATCGCAATGAAAAACTTCTGTTTAACTTCCCTAAATTCTGCCGCCTGGTGCGGCCATGCGAGCTCTGGCGCTGGTTCTGGTTTTATGGGAATAACAGATCAGTTATTCTTAAGTCAAATAGCACTAAATATAATCGTTTGTCCTATGAGTATCATTATCAAAATCTATTTTTAGCATAAGGAAAGAAATTTCTGTTAAATCTCCCCTTGTCAACATTTTAGCGCATTAAACTTAAATCTGTAATCGGATAATACTCTGTTATTTGGCGTCGCTGCATGAGTCATCACTCAAGTTGTCATCCGTTGATAAACATGTGGTGATGAAAGCAAAATACAATAAATAATGATTCGCGATTTTGGCATCAAGGATATAAAATATTAGTTGCTGTAAAATTAATAAATGTTTCGGTATGAGATTATGCCAAGCAGATACGCAGCTATGGAGTCAAGTTACTAATCACACAAATTTATGCTAAAATAATTATTTCTTCAATAATGAGATATTTTATTTAGCGCCAAACTGAGATTAAGAATCGGGATTTCCGACATGTTTTTTATGATGAGGAAAAAAATCTAATGCGCATGCGTAAAGCATACCCCTTCCCTCCAAAAAAGCCCTAAAAAATTGGTTGGTGGTGGCTTTGAGGTCCGGATTTTAGATCATTCCAGATATTGGATGTCCGGATCTCGGAATTTGTACTGTATATATATATATATAGTAAAAAATGTATATTTTCAGTATACATTTCTTATTATATATATAGATTTCTTTATATATACATATATATGTGATACTTAATTTTACTAATGCCTTGCATGTAATGCCCCTTTTAGCTGCAAAACATCTTTCCCTTCTCAACTGCAGAGTTTCTTCTAACAGTATCATGAATTTTGTCAGTATCATGAAGTTAGAAGAACCATCTACTTCAGGAAAAGATGTAACTGCTAATTCAACATCAATAAGTGTAGAAAATAATAAAATCAGTTCTTTTCTTTTCAAATCTGAAGTTACAGATGCAGAAATATTGTGGGCTTTTAATTGCATCAGAAGCCACTATTCTTTTAAATCGTGCGATGATATTGGGCCGTTATTCACTAAAATGTTCCTGGATAGTTCCATTGCAAAATAGTTTTCATGTGGTGAAAAGAAATGTGTTTATATCTGTTATTTTGGTCTTGGCCCTTATTTTAAAACTTTGTTACTAAAGTATTGTAAAAATGCTGAGTTTTTTACATTACTATTTCATGAGACTCTTAATCTGACAAATCAAAAGAAGCAACTAGGTATTTATGTGAGGTACTGGCATCACGAAAATAAGGTCAGAACTCAGTACCTTACTTCTGCATTTATAGGGCATGCAAAAAGTGAAATTATTTTATCCACATTTTATGAATGTGTTGAAAAACTAGACTTGTCAAAACTCTTACAAACTCTGGTCCTGCAGTAAACTGGAAATTTTATGATTTATTGCAACAGGACTTGACAAAAGAATATAACATTCAATGCTTGACATTAGGGACATGTAGTTTACACATTCTTAACAATGCTTTCAAGCATAGGATGTCATCCAGTGGCTGGGACATTCCATCATTCTTATCCTCCTTATATTGGATTTCCTGCGAGACGTGAAGATTTTTTAAGTATATCTGGCTTAAAAAAGCTACCTGTGAAGTTCTGCTTTTACCGATAGTTGCAAAATGTCCCAGCAGTTGAAAGAGCCATTGAAATATGGGATGACTTGCTACTGTACATTAAAGAAGTTGAAATGGGAAAGTTTAAAAAAAATTCATCGAAATCCTCCTCAAATATTTTGGAGGCAACTAAGCAACTAAAGATAAAACATTTCTTATAAAATTAAATTTTTTTCTCTCTCTGTCGAAAATATTATTGCCTTTCCTTGAATATTATCAAAGTGATAAACCACTTATTCCCTTTTTTGCTGAAGATATCTTAAAACTTGTAAATGATTGCCTTCAGCACTTTAAAATTTTGAAACTAGAATATTCAAAAATAACTAAAGCAAAAAATCTTTATAAATTTAATTTTAATAATCCAAATTGTTATAATTGTTATAATGATAAAAGTAAAGTTTATTTGGGATTCATTGCTGAGCAGTTAATGAATGATAAATGCAGCAAGAAGGATATTTCACAAGCTGAAAGTTTTGTATTGAAACAAGAAGGTCAACAATGTGTCTTAACAATAGTACAACACTTAATGTCTAAATGTCCAATAAATTATTCTCTTATTCGAAATGCACCTTGTATAGACCCGCGATTGATGGTTAGAAGTCCAGAAAAAGCCCAGAACAAAATAAAATAGTTCTAATGGTATTAATGCAGAATAAACGTGTTTTACAAGATGATTGGGATGAAATTCTGCTGCAGTTTGGAGAGTTTCTAGACAAAGTAGTTAAGACAAATTTACATGAATTTTCTACTTTTGATCCTCAAAATCTTTCTCTTGACAGATTTCTCACTTCTCTTTTTCATGATTTTCATTATTCAAAAGTATAGAAAATAGTGAAAATGATTCTTATCTTGTCACATGGACAGGCCTCTGTGGAAAGGGGCTTCTCTGTAAATAAAGCAATTGAAATTGAAAATTTAAGTGACTCATCATACATTTTTCAACGCACAGTATTTGATTACATAAAATTTTCTGGAGGTGTTCTTAATATCGAAATTAATAAAGAAATGAGATCAGCAGCAGCTTCTGCAAGGTCTAAATATATGCAGTATTTAGAAGAACAAAAATCTTTAACTAAATCTGAAAATTCAAAGAGGAAACGAAATATCATTGAGGAAGAAATTGATTATATGAAGTAGACGAAAAAATTTCTTCAAAGGGAAATTAAAGATATTAATGAAGAAGTAGATGCTTTAGCAGATGAAGCTGAGACCAGCATAAACATTGATTTGTTTATCAAAGCAAATGAACTTAGAAGAATAGTTAAAGAAAAAGAAATAGACATAAATAAATTAGATGTTAGCTATGTTAAGCTGAAAAGATTTCAGGTTTAAAAAAAGCACAAATGCTTTGTATCTTTTATTGTACAGTTTATTATTCTAGTATCTTTCAAAAAACCAAGGAAATAAATTGTATGTTTACAAATCAGTTATTTTAATCTGCAAAATATTCTTACATTGTGATTATAATAGTAGTTGACTGTGTTTAAATAAATATCAAATAAGTTAAATAATAATCATGTAAATCTCTAAAATAGTGACTGTTATTAGTGTAAAATACACTTATACATGTTTTTAAAGAAATTATGTTTCTAATTTAATGTTATCTACTTCATAACTTGTAGGGAGTTAGTTTAATTTTCAAAATTGTTTTATGGTAAGTATTAAAATGAATTTAATAATAGTGCATAATACACACTTCTGTTACTTTCTTAAAGTGAAATTACAACATGAAGTCGGTTGTACGGATAATTGCTTTATTCTATTCGTTTTTTTTGTTTGCTGATAGGTTCTTAATTTTTTCTTTGATGGTCCTTAAAAGTCCTTAATTTTCATGTAAGGAAATGTGTACGAACCCTGTATGACCCATGCAGTGTGAGAATGGTGAATGGAAGTAAGGTTGAAAGACTAATGGCTCTCAGGGAATACTGAAGCATCATTTGGGGAATGTTCTCATGGCATTTCTGAGACAAGTGGTTGTTGTAGAACATATTACAACAGATACAGACTACATAAGTATTGTTACTGAACAGTTACACCCTTTCATAGCTTTTGTCTTTTCTGTTAGAAATAGACTCTTTCAACTGGATAATGCTTCTTTTCACAAGGCTGAAATTGTACTGCAGTGGTTTGAAATGCATTCTGATAAATCCCTGTTGATCTTCCGAGTAACTAGATATTAATCCTGTTTCAACACATCTAGAATGTCATGGAGAACCAGGTCAAAGCTCACCAACGTTTTCCTTATAATCTGTTGGTATTATGTGATCTCTGGTGGTCTTTCTCCAGGTATATACAAAGGATTTACAGAATCCATTCCATGACAGATAACAACGTGGTATTGGGAGGATGATTATAACATTTTGCCAAACAGTGTGCATTGTTTTATTTTAAATACTTCAATGATGAGACTGCAGGAGAGAAAAGAAAAAAGCATTTGATAAAGATTTTATAGGACATAGAACATGCTATGACTGTAAAAGAATTTCAGAGCCAGTTTATGGGAAGTACTATTCAGTAGAAATATAATATAGCACTAAAGCACATTCGGATAACCAAACCAAAGGGAAATTTATTGTAAATTGTAGAGAATTCCCATCACTTATGTGACTGTTAATATTAGGATTCTGTATTTGAAATATTCAAGGAAACTAAAATAGATACCCCATCCTCGTCTAATGAGAAGTGAGTGTGCAGTTCTACTCTATCAATGTAATTCTGTATATGAGAAACATGAAATTTTGTTTGCATTTGTTTGTACCACTGATGAAAAATGAGTGATGTATTTCAGTGTTAAAAAGAAAAAATTCTGGACCAAAAAAGAAGTGTAGAAGTAAATTGTGAAAACTCTTATGCATCGAAAAAACATTTGCTAAAGTGCTAGTTTGATGCATTATGGATTGTTATGATTAAACTGTATTATATGATTATGTCTATGAGTTGGAAAGTATGTTTGCAGTACTGAAGGGGATGATGCCATCATTGTTTAATTGGCTGAATTCCACTAGAAAGTGCATGAAAAATCAATAACTGATATAGGTTTAGAAACTGATGCTGCTCTAAGTTAACTGCCCTTGATTATGTTTTGAAAAAGAAACTAAATCTGGAAGTTGCTTGGAAACCTTAGCAGATTTTGTAAATTCACTTAGATGTACAGCAAAAAATTTGAAAATTATGATTCAATTTATGGTAAATGCCTTCTCTTAATGGTTAAAAAAATGAAAACTAATATACATTAGAAAGCAACTATTTTCATCGTGACTTCATTTCTGTATCTCACAAAAATTGTTACTTATCCTTTATTATAAGATGTGTAAATAAATAGCAACTATCACAATTTGTTTCTATTACATGCATTAAGTATATTATTAAAATATTGAAAAATTATGTCCAATGATTATATGCACTAAAATTGTTTGAAAATGAATATACTAAAATACATATGTTATATTTATGCGTACTAAAATTATTTCTAATATTATATTTATTTTAATTTTCAGGACGGATCTTTAATAAACTCTGGTTACAAAGCAACAGTTTAAACACAGAAAATAAACAGAATCAAAATTTGAATTAATATATTTCTTGTCATTTGAAACTATATGTAAATATTCATTTGTATAATAAAAATCAGAATATGCATATTTTTGTTTATTAATTTGAAAAGTGTTAATATGTAATTTTCATTTTAATTTTGCATTAAGTTTAATAAATAGTGCATGCAAATCCACATTGTATGGATTAACAAACACATCATTAACCTAGCATCTTTTAACATAGAGTCAGATTCATATTTCAAACATGAAATTTAGTTATGCTGATGATGTATGAGAACATATTTATTCACTTCCTAAGTACTTGGTTGCTGCTGTACCTATTACTGACTTAATAAGTCAATTGCTCTTCTACAGAATTTTAATTGAATATATTAAAAGAAATATTTAATTATATTTGAATATATTAAAAGAAAAGAAAATTAAATAGTCTTCATTTGTGAAAGCTATGAGAATTATGAAATATTTAAAATTCATTGCTTGAACCAATTTTCTAATGTAAAAACATAAAAGGTATTTGTTATCAAAGGTGAAGATCAAGATTTTAATATGATAAATCAGCAAACAGAGAAATGGAAAATGTAGAAAATTTAATATAAAACAATACATTTTGGATAAATTGCATTGTAATATTAATTAGAAATGTTTTATGAATTATATCAGTCCTTTAAAGTCTTAATTCAAAGTATTAACCACTTCACTTCCAATGTTGGAAAAAGTTCCCTCATACAACGGTGACTTTAGCTCTGAATATCACTGAGAGTTCCTATGAAATCTGCATTTTATCAAAACATTTGGATTCTTGCATATGATATTTAAATGTTATTCCTTATAATATAAACAAAAAAATCCTAATACTTACAATTAATTATATATTTAAATTATTTCCATGCAATAATGAAGTTAGAAACTTGAATTTAAATATCAGTGGCTATTTTATCCTATAGCCATTTTTACATACAAAATTTTAAGCAGCTTACATTGCATGAAATGCTTCTAAATTCTGAATGCTTGTTGTAAGCACTGCAAGTTTTACATCTATAGAATAAAATAATGAAAACGATTTATAATAGCAAGGCAAACGCTCAAGAAATTTAAATCAATAAAGTTTTAGAACATTCTGATGCAATTCATGCTCATTTAAAGTTTGAAATAAAACATTTCATTTCAACACGTTGCTCCTGTATCACATTTGATACCATTGGCCCACTAAGAGAAACTGAAGTGTATCATACCCGACACTCTGGGAGTGAAAAACTCTTTAATTTATACTAGTCTCTAATGAAATTAGATTTTAACCAATATATTCAATCAGGCTAAATTTAAAGAATTTTGTTTATATGAGTGTAAAAATATTTCAAAGCTTCATTCAATTTAGAAATTAAATCATATGGGAACAGGATACTGATTTACTAAATGTAAAATGCTTGACTGAGATTTATCATATAACTTTACTTGAAAGTTAGTATTCTTATGACTGGACACATAGATATCCTTAGCTTTAGATAATTTTATTATTATTATTATTATTACCTGTAGTCCCAAGTTCAAAATGCAGTAAAACTGCTGTGCTTTTGTTGTATGTTAAAGCATACACACTGTATAATAGATAATAGTGCAGTGTATCTAACAAAATTCTACAGTGAATCTAAATTTCTACATGTGTGATTCAGCAGTATTTCTGTCTAAATCAACATTCAGTTTAGTTTAAAGGGGAATTTATTAGAATACCAAAACAAATTAATCTAACCTATATTCTATTTAACATCTTATCAGCAGCATTCAAGCTGCATCAAGCAAATTGAAAATAAGTTCCAAAGCTCACACTGTTGCCACTTAGTGTTCTCTAAATGAATGCAGTGCATTTGAACATCTCTCAATTCAGACTTGCTAGTCTTTCAGAAGTAAAATCGCAGAATGTTTCTGATTTGTTTCTTTAAAGGTATTTATGTGGTGTTTGTTAGCAGCAGCAAACAAAAATAAGCTAGATGTATTGCCAAACAAAATGCGAGTAATCCTAAGCACTTTCTTATTGTGTTTTACATCTGTAAGTATGTTTGCCCACAAAAACCTCACAGCATCCACATGTTCTGAGAAATTTGGAGAAAGGCTTGTTTGTTGTTGGCAGTAAATGCTGTATTATGTGTATGAAATTGTATTGATATCTTTAACAATGGCAGATTTAAGTTAGGACCAGAACAAAGATAATCATTTAAAAAATATTGTTTTTTCAAATGGCTGGGTACATAAAATACAACTCTTAAGGGTTTGTCAGGTCAAAGAACTGCTGGTGAGGCATGTAGTAAGTTCTTCCCGTTTCTTGAGAACTTTGATCATTTCCTCAACTATACCCACTTTTAAATGCTGTTCTGTAACTGACCGATCCTGCTGATGAAGCAGTAATACCATTTCTCAACCTTTTAGCCAGTTTATTAAGGTGAGCTTCGGCATTAATGAAAATTGTTTTTAAATCAGATGAATTCCCAAGGAAATGTAACCTTATCACTTTTTTTTTTTTTTTTTTTTTTTTTTTGATTTGATTGTTTTGCTAAAATTCTTCAAAATATCATTATATATTTTACTGCTTTCCTTTCGGTTTTCTCAGTGCTTTTAATTCCCAAAACTGCTTTAACTGGGTTGTTAAAATAATTGGCTCAAATGTATCGTTATCGTCAAAATAATCTCCATATTTAATAATTCACCACTAGCCTTGAAGGGCATTGTTTTGGAAGGTTTGCTTTTTTTAAAACATATAAGTATATGTGTTAGTACTTCATGATAATAATCTCTACTGATCAGAATAGCAATAGTTATCACCGTATTCACAACAATCAGCCAACTGTAATACTCATAATCTTTTATTTATTTTGGAAACTAAGATATCAGGAAAAGATAAGCTAATTGCACATTTTTGGTTAGTTTCTAAACCTTCAATTTCTATATTTAAGAATGGTTCATTTCTGTTTTTCTCATCAAACCATTGTCTAACAAAATACAAACTAGTTCTCACTTACCCTCATCAGAGAAGGGGCATATCATTATAATACACATTTGTAGCACTGTACTGTGGAAAGTTTCAGGTTTTAATTGACTGATCTGAACATCTTCTTTACCATTATCACATGTATATCCAACTATTTAATGGAATTCAGATCTCCTTTGAAATAATCTTTGAATAATCAATTAAATTTTCTTCTTAATCCTCTTTATGGCTCACAGGTTGCACCAAGATCATCATTGTACAATAGACAATAGTGTGGCATGCTGTGAGGTTTTTGTGGGCAAACATACTTACAGATGTAAAACACAATAAGAAAGTGCTTAGGATTACTCGCATTTTGTTTGGCAATACATCTAGCTTATTTTTGTTTGCTGCTGCTAACAAACACCACATAAATACCTTTAAAGAAACAAATCAGAAACATTCTGCGATTTTACTTCTGAAAGACTAGCAAGTCTGAATTGAGAGATGTTCAAATGCACTGCATTCATTTAGAGAACACTAAGTGGCAACAGTGTGAGCTTTGGAACTTATTTTCAATTTGCTTGATGCAGCTTGAATGCTGCTGATAAGATGTTAAATAGAATATAGGTTAGATTAATTTGTTTTGGTATTCTAATAAATTCCCCTTTAAACTAAACTGAATGTTGATTTAGACAGAAATACTGCTGAATCACACATGTAGAAATTTAGATTCACTGTAGAATTTTGTTAGATACACTGCACTATTATCTATTATACAGTGTGTATGCTTTAACATACAACAAAAGCACAGCAGTTTTACTGCATTTTGAACTTGGGACTACAGGTAATAATAATAATAATAATAAAATTATCTAAAGCTAAGGATATCTATGTGTCCAGTCATAAGAATACTAACTTTCAAGTAAAGTTATATGATAAATCTCAGTCAAGCATCAATGTTCTATGATGAATTTGAATATTGCATTTAAATTTCTACATGTATGGTTCAGTGTTATTTCTGTTTAAATCATCATTTAGTCTAGTATAAAAGAAAACGTATTGAAATACTAAAACAAATTAATCCAATCAAGAATATATTTCACATCTCATCAGCAACATTCAAGCAAATCGAAAGCAAGTTCCAAAGTTCACACTATTGCACTTAGCATTCTTCTCTAAATCAGTGGGCTTCTACTGATTTTCACGTTGTCATTCACAGGCAGAGAAATGTGTCTCTTCAAACCGGAACACACGTGATAATGGCCAATTCATGCATGCACATACAGAGACTGTTCTCATTTTTTTTTTAGATGATTTTGCTTTGCTGACAAAAAAAAAAAAAAGTCTCCTTGAGAAAACATATTTTTAACTGTAGTTATATTTTTGAAACTATAAATTATCATCTGCTACCTGATAGTTTTATTTTCGTTCAAAATCTCGCTTTTAAAGATGCTATGGAAGGCTATGTTTGTGTTCTTTTTAAAGAAAATCATTCATATCTAGTCATTAAAAAACATTGTGAAAGCCATTATTTTAACAAAAGGGAAAAAGCCATCAAAATTTAGCTTCAAGTGGGAAAATTGTTCCAAATATATATCCAAGAAAAAGGAATGTTTCAAATGTTACAAAAGTAAGATCTTTAATGTTAAAAGAAAATCCGCCAAGTCAAGGGACAATTGCAAAATCATTAAAATGCTCAGTGTCAACTGTAAACAAACAAAGTGATTAATGCCGATTTTAATTTTAAAAAGGTGAAAAAACAATGTGTATCATCTTTCTCCGTGATATATCGCTAAACGCAAAACATGCTGCAGAATTCTTTATCTGGATAAAAATGGAAAAGTATTGTTACATTAGATGAAGCTTGGATGTACTTAAATGATTGCAATAAAAAGAGATCCATTTATTGTCATCAAAGAGGAGAAAAAAAATCTTAAAACATGGTTCAAGGAATCTAAAGAAAGTTTTTCTGAGGGTTTATTATCGTTGCTGGTTTTTCATATAATGGCAAATTAAAGAGGGTAGGGAAAATGTTGAGATCAACTCTACATATTATCAAAAACATATTTTATACTCAGTTTTCAAATATGAAAAACCTTCTCTATACACACAGTGTGTATCAAGACAAAGCAAGCAGTGACATGTCAAAATCTGCAGTTAATTTCCTGGAAAAATGGAACAAGAAACGGGTATCAAAGCCATACCCTTCACTCCTATCACTACTACTCAATCTCCTGATATATCACCAATGCATTTTTGCACTTTTGAAAAGCAGGTTATCCAAACGTCGACCTACAACCTCCTTAGACTTTGGAAGGCTGTTCAAGCATAATGGGATAAAATACCTCTTTTGATACTACAAAAGGAATTACTATTGTCTTGGAAATTACAGTGCATAAAGATGGTGAAGAATAAGGGTTTTCATATAGAACATTTAAAACATAAAAAATTTAGGTAAAATATTTCTGTAATTACAATGAAAATCGTCTAAAAAATGTGTCAACAAACAGCCTTAGTACTATACACGTGTTTGAATACATAAGGATTTCTAGGTTATATTTTTAACCATTATTTTGGTAAATAGGTAGAAGGTATGCATTTGCTATAAAAATATAAATAGTAACCACAGAGATTTTTTGTTTTCTTATTTAATTTTTTTTCCCTCTTCTTCCCCTCCTTCCAGAAAAATGCTTTATTCGACGATTTATGAACAGAACAGTATCTGTAAGCCGTAAAGATAGCTAAACGAATATTTTTTTGGTAATTTACACAGTTTTCAATGAATTGGTGACTTTTTGTGGGGGTATAGATAATCAGGAAGTACCATGATTATGTTATAGTTTTTATAGATGAACAAGATAATTGAAAGATTTGAAGACATTTGCACATAAAAATAATGAAATTATTGTTTGTTTATTACATTAAATGGGAAACAGCATAAAGGTTTACCAAAGTTTTGCAAGATAATTTCATTAATTATGAAGAACTGCATGGCAGAAAAAAAGTGTGTGTACCTTGGCAATCAAAATATTGTCATCCTTTGAATTTTTCAAGTCATTAGTCACAAGATTACTAATTTCTGAATTTCAGTTCTGAGACAAGCAAACAAAACAACTATGTACAGAACAACAATGTGAAATAGAACAACAATGAGGTAATCTGATGGATACAACGGATAATTTTCTCTCTTATAATATAGAACCAATACTGAATTCCCTAATCCATCTTAGTTTAGCATATTATTATCACCTCTAAGCAATCCACTTAGCTTGTCCTTAGAGTGCTAAAAATTTTTCTTCATATAAATCAGTGTTAATTTTTAAATTGTGGTTTATGAAGTGTTACACAAGAACACTGTAGTTTTAATAAAGTGGATTAACTATATATGTAATATAAAAATATGTAAAATAAAAGATTAGCTTATTATAATTATATTATCAACTTATTATAATTAAAATAGATAATTAAGGGACTAACTTCAAGGTAAACTTGCAATAGCTCCTTAATTCTCTATTTTAATTTGGATATTTTACCTTTCCATTCTTTAGCTAATGCTAGATAAGCAGCTAATTCAGAATTGAAACTAAAAATTGTATATAAAAATCCAAATCCTTTTTAACCAGGCCTCCATGTTGGATGATGCATTTGTTTTCTGCTTTCCGGCCTAGCTATAACCTTGCTTGCTATCTTTAAAAGTGTAAAATTTTCGAAGACAAGCCTACTTATTGTGGTCAATTTCTTTTTTTGTTGGGTAATGAAATAAATGTCAAACATGAATAAAAAGGTATATTTAAAAGTCATGTCTGCAACTTCTTCATTCTGCATCTATGATATACCATCATGATTTCCAGTATTTCTGAAGTATGCTACATTATCTATCTTCAACATATCCAAATTATTACATACATATATTTATTTATTAACCAGTTTATTTAATTAAAAAATAATACCAAATATAATTTTAAATAATTCATTTGGTTTTTGAGGTTTATGAAAGGAAATATATATGATGGTATACAACATTAAAGAACCAATCAAACGAGTGATATAATCAGATTATTGTATTTTTATAAACTCTGGAGATTTTATGCCTTCAAACTTTTAAGTTTTCAAATACAGTTTATCAAAATATATCCAAATAGCTCAGAACTGGAAACGAAAATTACTAATCCCAGCTCACAAATTTCTGTTCTTTTATGTTGCACAGTATATTATTGTGTAAAAAATAGAGTTTTTTTTTTTTTTTAAATTTTAAAAAAGGCTTTGAAATGAAAGGACATTTGAACCATTATAATTATTTTATTTCAGACATATAGTGAGACTTTTTTTTAATTCAATGGTATTTTTTTCTTATAAATGAATAGTATATTTTTTACAGATGTTAGTGAATTATGTCGAGAACATTATTTTTATTGCCTTTTAATTTTTGTATGACTCTACTTTTGGCTTCAAGGAATAAAAAATATTCATGAAAAAATAGATGTTTTACTTATATATTAATATTTTAGAGATTTATTAATAAATAACCAAAACTTCCAATTTATTTCTCCAAATTTTAGTTTAATAGAAAACCGATACTCTTCTAATGTAAAATATGTAAATACATTTTTTAAAAAAATTAGTCCAATCATTTAATAGGAATTATGAAGAAATAAATTTTTTACCATATTGAAACATAACCCAGAAGAAAACTACTATTTAAACAAAACTAATAAGCGTGTTATTGTTTTAAAGTAAATCACTTTTTAATGCTGATATGCAATACAGTGTTATAATTTAAATAAGTAGTCACATATGTGGCCAGCCACTAAAATAGTTGCCAAAAATAATGATTTAAATGAGTTCAACTAGTAATTAGTACCAAAAGAAATAAACTGCATTGATTTGAAGTTACTAAATGTGTTAATCAATAACAGACCGATTAAATTAAAAAGTTAAAGATCTTATGCTTTGCCAAATGGCAACGTACTGGCATGTGGAAGGAAAAAGTATTTTATTTTTGGCAGTCACATTTTATTGCTTTTAAATAGCTAAGTTTTATTGATTAAATTTGTTGAGTGGCAATAAACTGATGCATTGATGAAAAAAAAAATGTTTTATTTTGAGCAGTGGTAATACATTGCTTTTAAATTGCTGACTCTATTAATCAAATATTCATTAGTTCACACTAAATGTGAAATGAATAAAAACTTGATATTCAAAATTCTGGTTTTGAGGATTAATTGATTAAGGACTAAGTGCATTCAAAATTTTGGGATTTGGATGTCACCATTTTTCTACAGTGAGAAGAACATTCATCTAAATTCTTTTTCTTCATGAATCAAAAGACACATTATGTCTTTTGAGTATTAATAAGAATGCCAAATATTTTCTTGTAGCAATAGTGAAAATAAAGTAGGTAAAAATTATGTATGAATATGAATCAAAGCTTATTCTTCCATTATATGCTTTTGATTATCTATAATTGACACTTTTGTATTCTTTGCGCCTTGACTGCCATGTGCATCACTGATGATTCACAGCAGTCTTACTTTTTGGAGCTGTGTGCATTGAATGTGATTCATAGGTTTTTGTATTGTTTGAAGCACTATGAGTCAGGGGTGTTTCACACAGATTTGTATGGTTAAAATTATTTCTATAGCTTCAGAAAGTTGGCTCCATATTCTTGATTTCTAGAAGTTTTTTCTATAAATAGATTCTGGAAGTTTTTTCTATAAGTAGTTATATTTATAAAAAATTCTTCTGGAATTTTTTTCTATGAATAGTTATATGATTTTAATATGTATTTTACTGCAATAACTTTTAAGTAATTATTATTTATGTGGAAGTAAAATTAGGTATTGAAGTTATTTTTAGGATAAAAGAGACAAGAAAACACTAGAATTAAAAAATGGTTTGACAGAGTATTTTTCTCAATTTTGCTATGGCATTCAACGTGTTAACAATCTTAAATTAGTTTTTTATACTCATAAGAAATTTAAACCCTTTCTTTATTAGGGGGGAGAGGAATAATAAAAATAATATAACACACTAAATAAAACATAATTTTATGTTATCTCATTTAAACATGTTTCTAAATCTACTAAATCAAATACATCACTATATTTTGCCTGCTTTTCAAGAAATGATATTAGCTTTGAATAATTGTCTTTGGCACAACGTAGTATATCATCTGAGGATCGTGATTTAGCACAATAAACAACTTCATTTACATCAGCAGGAACTTTTCTTGAAAATACACAACTGAATACAGATTTAAGCTTCTTGTATGTTTCTGCACGTAATTCATCATTACGGCAAATTAAATCCATGATCACAATCCCTGGAAGAAGATAATTATACTTACAATGCAAACAAATTAATGGATGTTCAAAAGAATTCTTTTATGAAATTTGATATTATACTGGTAGGTAGAATCAGTGTCATTATAGTTAAATACTGTAACATATTTTACATGAGATTTTATTTACAGTTACTCACAATGCTTTAAAAAGAGTGATGAATATTAGACAGTTCATTCACTTTTATGAAAAAATGAATAAATATATCTCATTAGTAAGGCACATCAGTTTTTCTAAATTTCATTTTTCTATTTTCTAAACCCCTGAACTCTCCTTGTCATGTCTGTATTTAATGCATCCCTCCCTCCTTAAAACACTTTGGTAATTCCATGTTCTCTCTTTCCCCACTTTATATATTTATTTTAAAACATGAAAACATTTCAAAAAACGAAACTTTAACCTCCAACTGTCTTTATTTCATGCAAGTCATTAAAATCCTTAATCTACATTATAATTTAGAACAGTAATGAAAGGTTTTAATGTTCCAGAATGGCAACACCTTTCTATTTTATAAGGACATGAGTTTCTTTAGAAATCAAAAACTATATAATTGCTTATGAGTATTAAAAAAGTAATATGTAATAATCTGTCATCATTTTTAAACTCCATGGTATTAAGATCCCTAATCTATACTATTACAAGAAAATTATTAAACATCCAATACTCTTTATTTCATGATAATTACTATCCCGAACTTCTATGAAAAACATTGTCTTGTGAAAGATTTTTAATAAATATTTTGTCAATTGAAATGCTAACTAACAATTGAGTAAAACTTAGCAGTTATAGTATTGAAGTATTTTTTTTTAATTAAATGATTACTTGAACATACAGTAATACTCTTTTCTTCTGAAGCTGAAATATTAGAGATTCAAAATTATTAAGATCTGTGTTTCAAGATTATTATTACAGTACAAAGTCTGTAATTCGGACTCATCGGGACTTCAGCGATTCCAGAATAGGGGGTTTTCCAGATTATAGATCATCAATTTAAATCTGATAAGATGGCATGCAAAAATTATACAATTAAAAATATGAAACCGTAATTTATGAAATAAAGAGCAATTATGATCTAAAGAGTAACAAAATTTACAGAAAAAAAAGCTTAATATTTATTTATTTACTTTGTTAAACATTTCTTTCAATGTAAGTTGTTTAAGTTGCTTCATTTTTTTTGTGCTAACACTTTCTCTTTAATTCTATAAACAGACATAATTTCTTGTTCAGTTGCAAAGTTCCATTGTTTAAGTCCTGTAATTGCTGTCTCAAGAATATCGACTAACTTGTCAATCGAAATTTTTTCGTTTTCAATAACCTCTCTGTCACTTTCTTCACTATCTGAAACGGTATTTTCTGGATCTAGAACCATACTACAGATTTCGCCGTCCGTTAATTGATTGATGATTGGGGCATTGTCGTGGCAATGAAAAACTTCTATTATATCATCTTCATTTATTACCACTTCTCCACATTTCTTTAAAAAATCCAATAACTAGAAAATTTCACCTTTAAGTTTGCGATGTCCAAAAACCTTCCAATTCATGGCTATCATCTTCATCGTCCTCATAGTGAAATATAGTAGCTGGGCATAAATTATGCCAAGCATTTTTTAACGTATCTCGAGATACATCCTCCCACGATCTTGCGATGCTCCACACAGCAGATTTTATGCTAAAAAATTTCAAAAAGTCTTGAATAGTCTTGCCATTGTTCAAGAAATTTAACATAGATTTTAAAAATGCTACTTTATATTTGCATTTCAGTGCATGCACTATTCCCATATCCATAGGCTGAATGATAGACGCACAATTTAGAATAATATGGATACATTATCTTTCACTAAAACTTTAAGTGAAGTATGCACCGAACAGTTGTCAACAATCAGGACTATTTTTGAGTCATCAGGTAAACCAACCGAATTCAAATGTTGCCGAACCTCGGGTATAAAATGATTTTCAAACCAATCATTCATCAACGCTTGTATTATCCATGCTCTTTTATTTACCCGATATATAACATGAAAAATCATTAATCCTTTAAATGCTCGATGTCATGCATGTTTTCCAATTACTAAAAGTTTGCAATTGTGCGTTCCAGCAGCATTTGCAGCACGCTAAAATTGTTAGTCTCGCTTTGGAATCTTTGACACCAGTTGGAGCCTTTTCTGTAGAGGTTGACAAGGTATTTTGTGGTACATGTTGCCAGAAAAGACCACTTTCATCAGCATTGTAAATTTGTTCTGGAGATAATTGTTCACTAGTAATAAGTTCAATGAATTCATCTGCAAATTGTTCAGCAGCTTCAGTATCAGCTGAAGCTTTTTCACCTGAAATTTTTAACTGTCTTATACCATGGTGATTTTTTAATTTGGGTAACCAAACTCTCGAATATGTGCACTCAGTGTTTAAGTTTATTTCTTCATGAAATATTTTGGCTTGAGCAATTAGCATTGGAACCATCAATGGCACGTCCTTGTAGCGACACTGCCTGACCCATTCAATCATCACTTTGTCATGATCGTCACTTTTAACATAACAAACCCTTTTTTTTTTTATTCATTGCAAGTAAAGTGTTGGAATCCACAAAAAATTCAAAAAGTTCCGTTTTCTTTTTGCTTATGTCATATACAGTTGACTTTCCAATGTCATACTCCTTGCATAATTTTGAGACGGATATGCCTTTATCCATTTTTGCAACAATTCCACTTTTTGTTTGATGGACACTGAAACATGCTTTCGTTTTGTAGATCCTTTGGCAGCTCCAGAATTGGAAACTCTTTTTGACATAATCGAAGGTTCAAGCTTAATTTTTATAAAATTGCTCTAACAATCTGCAAAAAATAATAAGCTGGATCCAATTAGAAGATTAAGGAACAGTGCAATCTGCAACATTAACTGAAATGCCTTAGAATTAGTAAAGATAATTTTAGCCTAGCTTATACCATTCGTTATACATTCAACGAGTATGCGTAAACGCATTATGCACATGCGTAAAGCATACAAAAAAAAAAGTTTGTGGCTTTGAGGTTTGGATTATAGATCATTCCGGATAATGAACATCCAGATTACGGACTTTGTACTGTATTACTTTTTTGGTTGCTGGCAATACAGACTTGTTTTTAATATTAAATCCTATAATTCTAGATCTGCAATTTCACTAAGTAATGAAAGACCATTTGAAAAACTTTCTACTAGTTATCAAGAAAATCAAGATTTGTGTGTTTCAGTCAGTCCTTTGATTTCTTATTAGAAGAAAGATTTTTAGTAAAGTAATATCCAGTGGCTTTAACATACTTATAATATACAGTAGAATCATATTTATCCAAATTATGGGGATGGAGGTATTTTAGATAATACATTTATAACCCTTGCTAATTATTTTTGGGAAATAAAATAGAAATAAGCATGTTATATTTAGCAAAAATGTGTATTAGTATAATCATAAATAATGAGTAATCTTATGCAATTTTCCCCTTACTCTCATGAGCAACTATGTTCTACTGCTATATGATGACAGCTACATAAAAGTCTCCTGAAATACACACATTATGCTCTAATATTATATGCATGAAATACAGCAAACACATTTAAGAACCTCTAAATAATGAAAAAATAATTGATAATACATGAGGATTAACAATTTGCAGACTTTATGACTGAATATTACTTTTCTCACAATTTCACCTAAAGAGGATTTTATTGTAATATCAAAATGTTATTTTACATGCATCTAATCTACATTAATGAATCAAAAATCCATACTTTTGCACTGATTCTAAAGAAAAAGGAGTGAGCTATTGCATTATTATGAGCATTAAACATGTTATGATATTCTAAATATTGGGATGTTCAAATATGACCTACATTAATATAATGACTGAAAAAAATAGAATGGTTACATATTTGCAAAGCATGTTATCATTCAGATTATATGACCTATGCTGCAATGAATTTCTTCCATCATTCAGGAAACTTTTATTATCTCTTCAAAGATATTTTGTTAGGTGAAAATTCACACTCAAACTACTATAAATAAAACTAGGGTTTAAATCTGAATTATAATGAACAGAAGTGATAATAGTCAAGATATTGCCAGAATTCCAGACTTTTAAACTTCCTCTGTCTTCTTTTAGAGAAAATACTATTAAGTGATGATTACATAAATTGAAAACTTTTTTTTTAGATTATTAAGAACAGTCAGACAAGAATCAAGATTATTAAGATAACTTTTAGACTATTGAAAGAAGTAAGGCAAGTGCTGACATCTTCAGACAAAAAAAGAAAGATGGAAAACAGAACTATACAATATTGACAAAACTGATTAAATCTGTTTTAATTTGCTTCAAGGTACTTGTTCTGTAAAGATCACCTATGGGTAATATAATGACAAAGCCACCTTGGACACAGAGAGCCTAAATGTTCTGCAGGACCAGGAAATATATTTTATTTTCATTACACAAAAGTGCTTTTAAAACTTTTGGATCACAAAATCTGTCTCAAGACACTACTGGTAAAGATTTTGGGAATAATTTACTGATTAACTTCACAATTTATCAAAATTCTTCTTATTCTATGAATCATCCCTTTCCTTTTAGAAATTTATCTCAAGACCTCTTGATATGCATACTTCAAGTTCTAATCGAATGTGTAAAGCCAAAATGAAAAACGTCAAAATGTTAAAAGTGACAATGTCAAATGAAAAAGTGTCAAATGTGAAAAGCCAAAATGTTGAAATGCCTTACAAAACTTTCATTTATTAGCAAAGAAAAATATTAATGCGGTAGTTTCAAGAAATTACCCCCCCCCCAAAAAAAAAAAAAAAACTAAACAATATCCAAAAAAAAAAAAAAAAAAAATATTGCAAATATAAAAAAATAGAACTAGCAGCAAAAAACATAAGTAGAAACAACAATAAAAACAAAAAATATTGCAAATATAATAAATAGCAATAATGGCAAAAACATAAGCAGAAACAGCAATAAAAACAAAAGACATAGCAATTATTTACTTATTTTTTTAACATGTTGGGAAAACAAAAAAGTAGGCAACTGCACAAAATAAATTAAAAACAAAATTATATGTTTTGCTTCTCTAATGAAATTGTTTAAAAATATGTGTTTTGTATTAATTATTTGAAATTATGCTGGATTTTTATACCATGGTAGTTTATGGGTTTTTGAAATGGGTTCACAATCACTCCTGAACAAAGACAGAATAGCACATCCCCACTGCATATACTGACATACTGTCATGCACATTGTAAACCCTGATCAAAATCTGGCACCTTGAGATCCTTTCCACCACTAGACTTGTCAATTCTTTGCTCCATCTTCAACACATTCATCATCCTTATGGTTGCAACATGCGACTTCAAGATGAAGCTTGATACATTGCAGATTTCACATGAAATTTAGACGTCCAAGGCAATTTACAGTGAGACAGGAAGCACCATATGAACAATTCTGGGTCATATTTATATACCATTTTCTTAAACAACTATTTTTCTAATAGCCTTCCAAAATATTTCAATAATGTAATTGCTCAGGGGAAAAATAATATGAATTTCATAAAAAAAAAATTCTGTGTTAAAATTTGTTCCACAACATTAAATTTTTTTTTAAATGAGGGTATAAATGTTATAATGCTATAGGTATAATAGATTATAATAGTCTCTTGATGATGGCTATGATAAATAAAAAATGAATTAAAACAATAAAATACACAGTATCATGAAACTAATTACAAGATTGATTAATAAAACAGGAAAATTCAGTATACCTTTATCAGACACAATCTTTTTCAGATTATTTAACAGTGATAGTTCAAGAAATTCTATTGGAGGTCCGCTAATCCCCAATGTAGGGTCTTTATTGTCGACATCCAATATAATGGCATCATATTGTGATCCTACGAAAAATAATAAAGCAGACACACCAATAATTTAAAAAATTCACTGAAGAAAAATGATGCATGCATTTAGTTTTGACGCTCATTTTCATAATTTAAAATAATCTGAAATAGGTTAATTCAGATTTTTAAAATGCCTATGAATTTAGCAGCAAATTAAGTTATTTACACAAAAATTAGAGCATTCAGAAATCATTTTGCTAGCACATATTTTATTATTGATTACATATTACTGATATTTAATGCTTTGTCTGATTATTCCTTTTTCTTACCTATTTTTATAAACTGAATGGACAGTAAGGTTAAATGCTGTTATATGGTTATTGTTGTTTTACTTTTAAATACATATACAGTAACAAATGCTGCATTTCAGTTCTTCATTTACTTTTCTGCCAAATTTCAGCATTTTAAATAAACATATTTTTATATTCAATAGCATATAAATATCTTATTTACTCAAAAATAAGAGGCTCTCCTCCTTTTTTACTACATTTTTGTTCTAAAATTTGGTTGGGTTTTATAAGCAAATGTTTAGGTACAGTAATTTCTGGAAGAAAGGCCACATCAGCATAAATACTGCACTCGAGAAAAATGGCAGGAAAAAAATTTAAATTACACAGAAATGCTGCAATAGATTAAATTGTGCGTGACATCGTCGTGGGCCGTATAGATGCAAAATCTCAACCTAAGTCCTGATATATGACATATCAGTTAAGAAAAATACATGAAATGAAGCATAACTCAAAAATAAATTAAAGGTAAGAAATGTTGAAAATATATTTACGTACACGTATATACTTATATTTACTCACTAAATAAGTCCATATTTGTAATACTCAGACTATATTATAAAAAATGTTGCAACAACGAAATATTAAATTTGAATGACAAAAGGAAATTTTAAATTTTACTTACAAAAGGAATAACGGCAAACTATCATATGAAGCCATCAAAATCTGATTCTCCACTATCTGAATTAAAAAGATTTAGTAAATCCTGATCTAAGTCCAAGTCTTCCCGATCATCACATTCATTTTCTTGGTTTACAGTCTCTTTATCTAAGATATAATTTCAGCTTCTCTGAACCCTGCTATTATTGAAAATGTTTTTACCTATTTCCACGCACTTCCTACCCACTTTGCAACTTCTTCATAAGATGCTCTACGCATTTTACCGCTTTTGGTATACGTATGCAATCCTTCACTCATCCAACACTCCCACCGCTTTCGGACTTCAGCTTTG
Source organism: Stegodyphus dumicola (assembly GCF_044657685.1). Classification (NCBI taxonomy): domain Eukaryota; kingdom Metazoa; phylum Arthropoda; class Arachnida; order Araneae; family Eresidae; genus Stegodyphus; species Stegodyphus dumicola. The sequence continues at coordinate 134,727,882 of NC_140768.1, read as the reverse complement.
AAGGATTTATTACCTGACAAATCTAATGGTTGTAAGATGACAATCTAATGGTTGATGATGGTCTAACGATTGTAAGAGACAAATCTAATGGCTGTCAAACCACCAGGAATTATTGCTACGGTCATAGACAATTTTTGACACTTGTTTTTCATTGACTCAAGTAAATGAGCACGCATGGAATCCATTATCAATAACCCTTTTGGTTGGAAAAAAGATCCCTTACGACACTGCCAGATTTTTTGTAGCCACTTATGCATGATTGTTTCGCACATCCAGCCGTTCTCGTTTGCACAAATAATTACGTCATTAGGAAAACCTCCCTTCAGAATAGTCTTTCGTTTAAAAATGATCATCGGCTTTAGCTTGTCACCATTTGTGGCACAAGCTAACACACATGTAAATGACATTCTTTCATGCCCCGTCGTAAGCATAGATACAGTTTTTGCACCAGTTTCATCAACAGTTCTGTTTGCAAGAGAGTCGAAAGCTAATGGCGTTCCATCCATATTTATTATCTGTGACCGAAGAAGTTTTTTTTGTCAATAATATCTGCCACATATTTTAGAAAAGATACCTTTTTATCCTGCCAGTCCATTGGTAATTGTTGACCGACTGTTGTTCTAGTATGCACAGAAATATTTTTTCTTTTCATAAATCTGCTACACCAGCAAAGCCCTCCTTTGAAATCATTTATGTTCATTTGTTTTATTTTAAATTTTGCTTGTAAGCGAATTTTTACAATCAAAATTGCCATTCCCCTTCCTCATTGCTCCTTTATCCAGTTTGCAAGGTCGTCCTCTACATTCGGCCACCTTACAATACCACTTCTTTTGGCTCGTTTCTGTTGTGGCATATTTTTAAGAAGTTCTTTTTCAGTTCTCCAACAACGAATACATCTCTCGTCCACTTCAAATTTTCGAGCTGCTGCTCTGTTTCCAATTTGTTCAGCACATGAAATTACATTAAGCTTAAAACCAGCAATATAGCTTCTGTGCCGTTTAGGTGCCATTTTCAAAAATTTTCCACTCCCTTCTTACTTAAAAACTATCCAACAAGTACTTGTACCCAAACTGATGGAATCTGCATTTGGCAGAATGCCACAAAAAAGCAATTCATGCTGAAGGCGAAATACGTCAGAGTTCGTTACTGCGAGGCAGGTGGAGTCGTGTCCGCCTTTGAAAAAAATTGCAGAAAAGGCAGGGGTGGGGAGATAATGGGTCCTGGAAGATTCATCGAATGGCAGAGGAGAGAGACTATTCAAACTGATGAGAATGTTAATTTGAAAGGGGGGAGAATGTTATTGTTCTGAGATCCCATAAATAATAGGGTGAATAAGGCATGTAGGTCCGTTCAAGGGAAAGAATGTAAACAAAATACCGTTCGCAAAAAGCAACTGAATGGTCTTTTGTGTGGGAACAGCACCAGTCTATGTACAATGACAAGGCCATCCAAACTATTTACAATGACCATCATAGAAAATATTTTATTTTTAGTGCACCTAAACGCCGCATGAGTAGAAACGCCACACCCGCCGAAAATTTAAGTTTTAAACATGTAAACGCCGGGGTGTTTCTTCCGGAAATTACAGTAAATGAAATTACAGAATGTGAGAGAGAAGTTTAATTATCATACTATATAGAGTAACTGCACTGTTTAAATATTAGCATGTTTTTTAAGTAAAGGCCATTTTGTTGTATACACTATTAGGTGGTATGCACGCTGCACCGAGTGCTAGCATCATATCCCAGCATTCCTTGAAAACAACTGTGTTAGGTAACCTGTACTATCTTTTCTGTGTCTTTAAAATGTTCAAAACTGTCGAATCAGCTGCCTTGTGTGAAGTATGGTCAGTGATACATTTTTTGTTGGAAAGAAACCTGTATGCTGCAGACATTCACCAGCAGATTTGTGAAGTTTATGAAACTACTGCTATGAGTGAAGGCAAAGTGTGTAAGTGGGTCAGATACTTCAAACCTGGCTGTGACAATGTCCATGATGAGTTCCGGTTGCCCATCTATGATCACAGATGATATGGTGGCTTCAGTTGAAGCAAAATTCTTGAGAACAGACAGTTCACCATAAGCACTTTTTCAAACGAATTTCCTGAAGTGTCTAGGTCAGTGCTATACAAGATTATTTCTGAAAAGTTAAGGTTTAAGAAACTATGCTCCTGTTGGGTCCCTAAACTCTTAACGGATTACCACAAAAACAAAAGGTTTAAGTATTCGCTGAATTTTTTGACTTGTTATAATAACGAAGGTGACACCATGTTGAGTCAGATCATAACAGGAGACGAAATGTGGTTTTCACATGTCACGCCTGAATGGAAGCAACACAGCATGGAGTGGAGACACATTCTCCTGTAAGGGTTAAGGCCAAACAAACTCTGCCCCAGCACAAGATTATGGCATCCATGTTTTGGGATAGGCATGGTGTTATGTTGGTCGACTTCACACAACGTGGAACCACCATAAATGTGGTAACCTACGGTGAAACCCTGTGAAAGCTACGCAGAGTGATTCAAAACAAAAGACACTGGGAATTTTGCTATTCCATGACAATGCAAGGTCTCACACCATAGTTCAGACTCATGTTTTATTGGACTCTTTTGGCTTGAAAGTTTCGGACCACCTCCCCCTACAGCCCAGACCTTGTACCGAGCGATTTAATCTTTTCCCCTACCTCAAACATCATCTCAGTAGCAACCACTACAATAATGATGAAGACATGAAAAGGCCGTGACTTCTTGGTTATCGGCGCAGACAGCAAGTTTCTATGAAGAGCGTATTCAAAATCTAGTTAAGATATGATAAGTCTTTAAACAAACTTGACAACTATGTTGAAAAATAGAGAAACATATGTAGAATCTGAAAATAAATTTGTTTTTTGAAAATTTTCTTTAATATGTTTTCAAACGGCCTTTACTTAAAAAACACACCTTGTACTAAACACACTACGCACATAATTGTCACATAAGTAAACTATCACTAATTACAATAGTTACATATAGCTGAGGGATCTCAGTTTAGGCCAACATCAGGGTCTGAAAATAAATTTGCAACAGTGCTTTCCTAACTTTTCCTCATTTTTCATACCCCGGTAAAATAATTTATTTAATTAGGTAGCTTACCTTTCATTCTAATCAGTAAGATTTCATCAAATATTCAGTTTAGTTTTTATATTCTAAAATTTATCCTAAAATATAAGGACGGTCTTTTAAGTTTAATTTCAAAATTCAACCTTTGGTTTAAAAATGATTTTAATTCACAGAATCAAGCCAGATGCCTGCACTTCTTTCATGAGTTGAAACTAGAATGCTGAGAACCTTTAAATTGGTCCTCCTAGTAGTTATTATCCTTTCTCCAGTGTTGAGTTGAAGAGGTTATTGAGTTAGATCCATGTAAAAGGGGTAAGGGAGGTCACACAGAAATTGAACATTCACAATTCTGACACACAACAGCTAATGGTAAAATAAGAAAATTTTGATTAGAGGGAACCCAAATAACAGTTTGAAATCGCCCTTCCACCTAAATAAAAAGGAACTAACAAATTTAAGTGCTACACAATATGATGAAGTATGCTCTGTATCCAAAACTTGATATCGCTACATAATGGTCATCTACAGACATAATTTATTATTTGTTCCATAGCATAGTCAGACTGTAATAACAGAACAACACTATGAAGATATGCAGAAAATTCATTAGAAACTGCATGAAAAAAAAGTGAGTAGTGATTGAGAGATACAGTGTGCTATTACATCAAGATAAACTTTGTCTAATACATTACTTAAAAAATTAATAACTTTAACTCTGATTCTGTCAAATATTAATTCTTATCTGAATTACTCATTAACAATTTATCACTACTTTTGGCATCTGAATTGTTTGCAGTTTGGAAAGGCCTTCAGCAATAATTCTGCTGAAAACTGAAAAGTATTTAAAGAAAAATTCTCAAACCTAATTAGAATAATCCAACCATATACCTCACATTTGTTAACTCCATAAATCTGACCTAGGCATACCAGGCATTCATAAAATAATTAGTTTCAGTCACATGACGTTGATATAAGAACACCACTGCACAGTTAGATGGGTCTTTTTTAAGGAAGAACCAAAAGGTGGCCTTTTTTTTTTTCCCAGCACACTGCCGATTGTCCGAGCATTAAACCTGATAATTGCTTTCACTGCCATTTTGTCTACTTTTAATTTTTTATAGAGAGGTAATCTTTGAAAAATGCTTAGTTTTTGAATTTAAAAAAAAAAATGAAAAAAGGTGCCAAAATTTTAAGGTTTTCCTCCATTTTTTGTTGTGCTGCACACTGGTGAGGTAGTAGACCTAAAATTCGGCAACATAAAAAGCATACAGAACCACAAAAATTCAGCACCACAAAAAACATGCAGAACTAATTGGGGGGGATTCTATATATTTTTCTTTGGCAAACACTTTATTATTGACTGTTTTAAATACTGAAGTTCAATATATGCCTCTCCTAACCTCTATTTATACTATATATGTTGAGAAATCCATAAAGATCTTCTCAATAAATAGGTCAAGTAAAGAGGAACATTCGAACTTTTATTGAAGCTTTAAGTAATAAAATACTTTAAAAAAAAAAAAAGCAGTTGAACGTAACTTAATTAAGACTGAGACGTAACATTGTAGTTCTCCTAAACACATGAATAAATATCACTAATTTAGTTCAAAATGTGCTTCACAGAACCTTCCAAAACACTCCTCAAGTTAGTTCTGCATCTAAAGTCTGACAGAGTATAAAGTCTGAGATTTTGGACTCATCGGTACTTTGGCGATTCTGTATTAGAGATTTTTTTGGATTTTAAATCTTGACTTTAAATTTACTAAGAAGACATATAGAAATTACAAAATTTAAAACATGAAATAGTGATTTATTAAATAATAAAGCTCTTATGACCTTAAGGAAATCAGAATTTACACAAACACAAAAAAGGCTCATTATTCATTTGTTTCATTATACACTTCTTTCAATGTAAACAGTTTAATTTGCTTCTTTTTCTGCTAATATTTTTTCTTGAATTCTATATAGATAGACATAATTTTTTGTTCCATTACAAAATTATATTGTTCAAGTCCTACAAGCGTAACGTCTAGAATCTCCACTAAATTGTAAATTATTTTTTTTCATTCTCAACTACCTCTCTGTCACTTTCTTCACTGCAGGTAAAAATATTTTCTGGATTTAGAATCATACTACAGATTTCATCACCTGTTAGTTGATTGATGATTGGGGCATTATCATCACAATGAAAAATTTCTGCTATAGCATCTTCATTTATTATCATTCCTTCACATTTCTTCAAAAATTCCATTAATTGGAAAATTCTGCTTTTTGTTTATGACATATGAACACCTTCAAAATCACGGATATCACCATAAAGCTTAGTTATCATCCATTTTATACTATTGGTGATGCATCAGAAGATCGGTAACCAAAGACCAATTGTTCCGCTAAATTTTGTCTTCTTACATTAATGAAAATTCTTACACTAATGAATTAATGCCTGAATTATAATAATTTAGTTATATATTTTATTTATGACTATTTTCCATTCTTATCCGAGTCCTGAATAAATAAATTCCCATGTATATTTAAGGCTTATCTAAGGCCGACACTACACATTTTCTGACCCACTGCAGTCTATGTGGGTCCAAAATTCTGCTGCTACGTGGCTTTTCAAATTTGAAAAATTTTGCTGCCCCTAAATTTCGTAGCTCACTGCTCCCCTAAATTCTTCTGCTTAGTGTAGTCACACCATCTCTGTACTTAATAACAAACCAGTTATTCTGAATTAAAGCAGCACTTAATGTAATTTTTAGCCTATAAGTTTTATTTAAATTTCCCCCCCCCCCCATCATTCTCATCAACACTCAACATTTTGCCCTGAGTTAGCTGAAGTCTATAATTATTGCCACATAATAGCAACATAAAAGGTTACCATGCTCTTTGATATTCAAATGCTAACACTAATTTTTTTTTAAAAAATGCTTAGACAGCACTGTGCACAAAATGCTTAGACAGGTTCTCAAACTGCAGTGTGCTGATAGCCATATAGAGATTAAAATAAATAATGATTTGCCAGGCTAGCATCAATGTTGAAATGAAATTAAGTACCAGGACTCTCCACATGTTGCACAGTGAAAGAATATCAAATTTGCAAGCGTAAAGCATTTCTAAAGAAAAAAAGGCAGGGCTGCTGGGGATGAGAAGGTCCGGATTTTAGATCATTTCAGATTTCAGACTTTGCAATGCATATTTTAACAGCCAATATGCCTATGGACTCCTCCTCCTTAACCCATTTTTAGAATTTTAAAAACTATTTACACATAATAACAAATACTGCCAAAATAAGAAATTAATTAAACACATAAAAATATAATCAACACTTACTGATAAAAAAATCATATAAAAATACATCAGAAATAAACACTAATAATAAATAAAATAAATAAATACAAAATAATGTGTTACGTGACTATTAAGTACGGCACCACAATTTGTTATGTGCCTACTAAGTTGAAAAGTAACACTTAAATTTTTCTAACAACAGTTATATATACTAATCCCAATAAACCAAAAACATTACATTGTGTTGTGTTCGGATTAACCCTGAAATAAAATCTAAGTAGTTGACTGGTGAAAGACATGAGCACACACAAAATAAATAAATAAATAAATAAATAAATAAATAAACATTTACTGATCCAGAAAAGTGTGCCTATTTATTAAACTCTTAAACAGTTAATTAATTTGTATGCAATTTATATTCTAGCAGAAATTAACCAGTTAAGGTTCAGTAAGAGTATACATTTTGTAATATTGATTATTACAAAATGTATACTCTTACTAAATAATCTCACATTTTTTTAGGACTCTATAATATCAAACAATTATTTCGAATTCATACAGGTAAGCATAATCACATAAAACTTTTAGATAGATTAACAATATCCTCCCGGGGGGGGGGGGGAAGAAGAATATTTAACAATTTACACTTTAAAAAAAAACATTTCACACTGAATAAGCTATTAACCTTTTGAAGACGGGATGGCCATTATAGTGGCCATAGAGTCCGCTCTTTGAAAAGATGGGGTTGTCCACTTTAGTGGCCACGTCGTTTTCCCCCATTTTCCAGGCTGGAAAGTGGGGTGAAATGTCAAATTTGACGTCCCTGGAATTTTAACCACTTATCTCTTTCAAAGGTCTTCCTTTTGCGACATAGATGCACCCCTTTGAGAATCCATTAAACTACACACAAGAATCTTTGTTGCAAATAGGAGGTGGTTTCTTAAAGGGGGAAAGCATTTGGTTCAAGATTACCCGTCCTTTGGTAGCTTTTACTGCTACCAAACCCCCGGCCTCAAAAGGTTAATGAACTTGGTACAGAATCCAATGATATTAAGAAGGTTATTGCACATTGTAATCAATTGTTTTCCAAAAAAAAAAAAAATTAAACCAGGTAAAATATTAAGGAATAAAATCAGGCTTTTACATCTTACAAACAATTTAATCCCTAAGCGAAGCAAAGAAGCTCAATTAATGGCACCTTACATAACAATCTTAACGATGAAAGAAATTCACTGCTTTAATTAAATAATTTAATTAAGGATATATTTCCTTAGCCAAACTAATTAAGTTACCTTATATCAACTAAAAAAAATTATTTTAATCGAATTAAGTTACTTTACCTCAACTAACAAAATTTATTTCATTCTAATTAAGTTACTTAACCTCAACTAACAAAATTTATTTCATTCTAATTAAGTTAATTTATCACAACAAACTGAATTATTTCTTTAACAACCAAAACTTTGAAGAAAAAAAAAACTTATCTGAACTGCTGGAGGCCTGACCAGTGAGTTGGAAGAGGTGTATTAATCAGATCCAATGCTCAGAAGATGAGGAGAAAAGTTCCATACTATTGTCTTTAGGTGAATTCGAAGCCAAAAATTTTTCCAACTATTGCAGGGGAAGTTACAAGTCTAAATTTCTAACATGAGAAGGGTAAACCTTTAGATGAAAATTTCACACATCTGTGGAAGAGATTACGCGGTCGAACCATATTGATGAGTAGATGCATAAAATTTTACGGATGTCACATCAGCTTCGCAGGGAAGTTCCAAGGAGAGATCAGTTAAATTTCTAACATTTGAGAAGATTAATTATATAGTTGAGAATCAGCACATCTGCGGAAGAGATGAAGTTGCCGCATCATCTTGGAGAGTGAAGCATATAAATTTGAAGGAGCACATCGTCTTTTTGCAGGGAAGTCTGATTATCTGGCTACTACTCTGGAGGCCCATTATTTTTTCCATTTATTTTTTTCTTATTTTATTTGAACATTAAACTTATCAGGTAAACACCGACGATAAAAAAAAATCAGAAGGAAACATGTTGCCGACGCTATGCTCTAGCATTTCTTTTTACATGGGCATGAAACCTGTAGATCCAGCGGGCGAGACTCCATTTTTCCTTCTTTCCCAAACTCCAGGAACACTATTACTTGCAGCCTGCGAGTAGTAGTCTCAAGCGTCAAGTCAAAAGTCCAAAAAAAGTGTGTGTCCTTGTACCTCAAAACCGCCCGTTAAAAAGAAACGCACGGGAACACTAACTTGGCATCGCTCACACCCCGCCAAGGGGAAACCAGTTGCAACACTCACCATTCCTTCATGCAAACAACCTCACCAAAACAACCACTTTGAAACCCCAACGGATTTTCCAACTCGCCAACCAGCCATGCCTAGCAGAGGGGAGAAACGTGGGAATCTCAATAACCCTGGAAGAGGTCCCAGTGAAAGTGCACTGAAAACTCGAAAAAACGACCATTCTACCGGAAAAGGGAGATTTCCTCCCCCAGAATAGAAATCACAATGACAACGGTAAAAATCTATTAATTAAAAGCTCATAACTAAAATGTAATTGAAGTTAGGAAAATAAAAGTTATCTCAAATTAAAGAGCTAATTTTTCTGCAACTATTGATATTAAATACAACTTAATTTTTATCATGAAAAACTGAGTTTATTACGTGAAAAATTCACCTATATCCATTGTCTGAGTGTACAAGTTTGAAGACGCTGTTCGCGTAAAACCAAATAACCCAAATTGATTGCAATAAATAATAATAGCCAAATAAATTGATATATCCAAACTTGTTGTGTAGCTAAAATTTTGAATATTTACACATTAAAATTTTGATTTCTGTGATTCATTTAATTACATTAAATTTGCTACACAACAAATGCAAAAATAATAGCCAATACACAACACACCACAAATAGTTACATAAATTACAATACTATTACAATATATATACTTTCTTTATTGAATATTAAAAGCTTGTAGAATATTTTATATCTGTTTACCAAAATAATTCTAATACATATATGAGATAATTTCAGCTCAATACAGACCTTTCTTTGCAGCTTCTTGAATAAAGGTTAAGCCATCTGCAATGTGAACTCTCAGTCTCATGTCAGTTGTGAGACTAAACCATTTTTTAGATACTTCTAGAATAGCTGGATCTAATTCTACAGCTTCTATAGTAGCCTGAAAAGAATTATTAGAACACCGAGTTAAATAGTATAACTATTTAAAGAAAAATTGTTACATTATGCTATGAGAAGATACTGATTATTTAAACTAGATAAAAAAAAATAAAAAAATTAAAAAAAAAAAAAAAAAAAAAAAAAAACATCAGTTTATCAACTTTCCAGTCATTTTTAATAAAATTTCCTGTAAAGTAGTTCAGGTGGGAAAATTTTCCACAGTGACTGGTTTTGTTTATAAACTGCACTGCTTTCCAAAAATTAAGCAAGCTCTGGTCCCCCCCCCAAAAAAAGCAAAGTAAAGCTGCTTTGATTAACACCAAATTGCCCATGAAAGTAACAAATGTGTTTATGCATGAAAGAAACAAAGCATTATGTATGTTAACTTTAACCTCCGTTATTAATCTCAGGATGGCTAGGGGTAAGTCGGGCTTTCACTTTTCATTCAATCAGGATAACTCTTGCATTTTATAAATGCTTTATTGTTACAATAAATATATACAATAATACATATCATTACGGAACATTCTTAACATTAATCCTATTCTCTCGCTTCCCGATTCTCGACTGATATCGTGCGCCCCCTATCGGCGGCTTTTCTACAATGCCATCTATCGGCTGATAACATTTTGTCATTCTGACCTGACAATCGTCCCAATTGTTCGGAGTACAAATCAATTTTATAATTAATACCATTTTCTACTTCAACTCGTATACACATCACTTAACATACATATTACTAATACACTAAGAAGAATACACATTATACTAAAATTTGATATGATGATAAACTTACTAAAATATTTTAACATACATAAATTCACATATGTTTTGATACATTAGCATAATAATCAAAAATTTTCTGTAAATCATTACTAAATGCGTGATATACATATATAAAATAACTCAATTTTTATCAGTCCTCAAATAATTCAAAACAAATACAAATAAGTCTTTCAGCTAATGTTCAAAAGTTCAAAGTTTCTAAAGTTTTCTATCAACAAACATACGTAGATAAGCACACACACACAAAAAAAAAGGAAAGATCTCACCTTAATCACAGGGAAGAGCACTTCCATCAGTCCTTACAAACAAATCTGATTGGATTCCGTCGAGGAATTAAGCTTGATAACTGATCAGTATCTTGATCGTCACCGTCGTCATCATCATCGTCAGAGCTGGGATCGCACCTCCATGGCTTCAGCTGGCTCACATGAGCAGTGGTAGTGAAGTAGCGACCTCGATTCTTCGCTTCTAGTTGAGTTATTCTGTAGGTATCGCTAGGTAATATTTCCGTTATTATAAATGGCCCTCGATATTTCGGTTGTGTTTTGGTAGGCTGACCTGTAGCCTTAGGAGCACATCTCATCACAACTACGTAGCGTATTCGGAAACTAAGTACCGTTTCATTCTAGCCCCGTCGCAGCGCTGTGGTAGGCGTCCCGCGCATGCGCACTAGTCTTTCTTGTTTACTGACTTTCAATTGTCGTCATTTTGGTTGCTCTATGTTGTGTTTTCAGTTTGCTGTGCACATTCAAAATGTTTAAGACAATTAGTTCTCCCGCTGACTGTGGGATTTGTGCCGTGATTAAATATTTGAACGCGAGTAATGTTAAACCAGCTGAAATTTATCGTCAAGTGACAGAAGTTTACGGTGAATACACGATAAGTGGTGGAATGGTGAGAAAGTGGGCAAGAATGTTTAATGCAGGTCGAACAAATGTCCACGTCGAGGCTCGGAGTGGTTGGCCTTCTGTTGTCACCGATGATTTGGTAAGGAAAGTTGATGAAGCAATTCATGAGAACAGACGCTTCACAATGACAACTCTTTCAGGGGCATTTCCACAAATTTCACATACTGTTTTGTTCGAAATTGTGTCTGACCGCTTGAATTATCACAAACTGTGTTCCCGATGGGTTCCAAAAATGCTCACTGATGTTCACAAAACTTAGTAGTGCCCTGACATTTCTCACGCGGTACAGTGAGGAGGGAGAAAACTTTTTAAACCAAACTGTGACTGGTGATGAAACTTGGATTTGTCATTTCACACCAGAATCGAAACAACAATCGATGGAGTGGAGACACACTCATTCTCCGAAAAAACAAAAGTTTAAAGTGAAAATCTCATCACAAAAAATCATGTCTTCTGGGATAGGAAAGGCATTTTGCTTCCTGAATTTCTTCCCAGAGGTGAAACCATTAATGCGGCACGATATTGTGAGACTTTAACAAAACTAAGGCGTGCCATTTAAAACAAATGAAGAGGAATGCTCAGTAAAGGAATTGTGTTGCTCCATGACAATGCTCGGCCCCATACTGCTGGTGTCACTCAATCGTTAATTCGACAGTTTCATTGGGAGCAGTTCGATCACCCGCCATACAGCACGGACTTGGCGCCGTCCGACTATCACTTGTTCCTGCACATGAAGCGCGAGCTTGGTGGCAAGCGCTTTGGATCTGACGATGACAAGAAAAATGCTGTGGAGTCGTGGTTATCGAAACTGGCGGGAAGTTTCTTTGATGATGGTATACAAAAACTGATCACCTGCTATGGCAAGTGTTTGATCATTGGCGGAATCTATGTTGAAAAATAGTTTAAGACATGTATTTTCATGTAAAAATAAAATTGGATTCGAAAAAATTGTTTTACTTTTTTTTTTTTTTTTTTCCAAAACAGTACTTAGTTTCCGAATATGCCTCGTATTTCTCCTTGCTCAAATATTAGTGTACGACACCTCTTCCCATCGAATCTCTTTTTCATTTTCACTTGTTGTTCCTCAATTCTTCCTTGCGCTTGCTCTTGGATTTCTCGCGGGTCTTTCCATCCATCATTAAATCTGGAAGAATACCCATGTAGCATTTCAAATGGAGTCTTATTTGTAGTTTTGTTTACCATATTGTTAAGATTTCTTTCTGTCTCTTTTATTTTTGAATACCAATCTATCTGTTGTTTATCCATCAAACTTGTCATTATCGTTCCTAAAATTGTTCTGTTGACTCGCTTGGGGGTTTTTGGTAGAATTCAAAGTATGATGTATTCTGTTATCTGTACAATACTGCTTAAATTGGTGAGAAGTAAAACAAGATCCTCCATCACTTATTATTCTTTATGGTAGTCCAAAATCATTAACAAAATTGTTCAAAGACTATAAAACATGTTTAGCACTAGTATTCTTAACTGCAAAAATTCTCACGAACCTAGTCATGTTATCAAATATCACTGATAGTTCTTGATTACCTCTCGAACTCTTTACGAAGGGACCAAAGTGATTCATGTGAACAATAGCAAACGTCTTTTACCAGGTTTTATGGAATGTAAAGGCCCGTTCCCACTGGGGTTTATCTGAGCTAACGAACACAACTAACGTAGTCGACCCATCACCAAAACCAGTTTTTCCCCATAGAGCAGCAAGTTGAAAAATCTGAACTGCAGGCACAGCGGAGCTAGTCGACACAGGGAACTGACTCCATTAGCTCAGATAAACCCCAGTGGGAACGGCGCTTAACAGTCCTTGTTGCTTGCCACCTGTCGCTTTGTTCATAAGGCACTCAATACATGCTGATATGTGTCTTTGTATGTATCGTTTTATGCTTGGGAACCAATATAATTCCTTAATTTTGCTAACTGTTCTATCCACAGAAATGTGACCAAAATCATGGAATTTTACCACTACACTCTTCCTCATGCTTTTTTGGAATCACATAGAGTAGTCTCTCCTTTCCATCCACTACGGTTTTCCAAAACAGTCTATTCTTCTTAAACATGTAATTCATAATTATTTTTTTCTCCTCAGCAGTTCATTCCTCATTTCTTCTTGAAAATTTCGATAATTCAAGTCGCGGTCAGCATGTTGTATCATTAGTATTTGCTCTGCTTCGGTTAGCGACTGGCAAACTTCAAAATTTTCAGCTATTCTCGTCATCGTATCATCAGCTTCTGATACAGGACCTCTGCTCAAAGCATCACATGTGACAGTCTTTTTCCTGACCTATGCTTTATCTCAAAATCATATTCTTGAATCAAACTACACCCAACGGGCTACTTGAGGATTTGTAGTCTTCTTCGCATTCATATATATAAGAGCTTGACAGTCAGTAATAATTGTAAATCTTATGCCGATTAAGAACTGCCTTAACCTGTCCAACGTCCATACTATGGCCATTAACTCCAATTTGCTGGAATGATACTTTCTCTCTGCTTCTGTTGTTTTCTTACTGACGCAATAAACAAGATGCCATTTTCGATCTTTATCACGTTGCATTAGCATTCCACTCAAACCTTCTGCACCTGCATCACAATGGACTTCAGTATCTGCATGCGGTTGATAGTGAGCTAATATGGGCTTATCAGTCAGTTATTTCTTCAATAGTTTGAATGACTTCTTTTGTTCTTGCTTCCACTCGAAGTCTCGATTCTTCTTTGTCAATCTGGTCAATGGTTCGCTCTTTAACGCATACTTCGGCACAAATCGTCTGAAAAATCCAGTCAGTCCCAAAAATCTTCGCACTTCGTGCACATTCTTTGGTTCTGTAAATTCTGTTGTGGCTTTTATTTTTCTAGATCCCGGTCTAATACCATCTTCGTTTATAATAAAACCTAAGAAATCTACTTCTCTTTTCCCAAATTCACATTTAGATAATTTCAAGGTTAAATTTGCTTTTCATAGGCATTCTAATACCTCCTTTAATTTGAAAATCATCTCTTCCCAAGATTTCGCAGGAATAAGTATATCATCCATATAACACAACACCTTAGTATTCAACAAGGGTCCTAGGACATATGACATTAGGCACTGAAACTCAGCAGGAGCATTTACTAACCCAAATGTCATCCTTTCAAACTGTCCTGTTTCATCTGTAGTAATGAACGCCGTCTTCAATTTAGCTTCTTCACTTAAGGGTATTTGCAAATAGCCATGGACTAAATCCAGAGTAGTGAAAATTCTGCATCCTCCTAAACATTATAAAAGATCATCTATTCGAGGTAAAGGGAACTTATCCTGTATCGTCTGACTATTAAGTCTGCAGTAATCAATTAGCAGTCTATATTCCCCTGCTTTTTTCTTTACTAGTAACATTGGACTAGTGTAAGGCGATCTAGTTTTGGAAACTATCCCATTATCTTTCCATTCCTTAACAATTTCTTTTATTACATTACGTTCAGTTGTATTCGTTTTGTATGGGCGAGAAGACACAGGCTTACTCCCGTCAATTTCTTTGATGTGCATTTTTATTACGTTCATGAAACCTAATTCATTTAAATTAAGAGCAAAGCAATCCCTAAATTCATTTACTAATTTTAAGATATCAGTTCTTTCACTATCTGTAGTTGCCTCATCAAATTTTATATCATCTATCTTTATTTGGTAAATATTTTGAGAAATGGAAAATACATGGTTTTGTTCTTCTTCTTTGTTTATATTAGGAGTGTCTACTTCTTTTAATTCCCAATCTTCTGTTATATCTATTACCCTGCTGATACACTGATTTTCTTTTAATCTGATGTTATTGTGTCCTATGTTCATAACTGGGACTGTTACCCTACCATTTGTAACCTCCATTATTGAATCCGAACTTCCATGCTTGCTTTGAAATAAAATCAGTACATTATTTATATCTGGGGTTAAAGAATGCACGAAGTTTATCGTGTTACTTAAATATTTATTTCTATTGGTTCCTCAGAATATAACTTAATGTGTTTACACTCCGTTTCGTTTATCAATTGCGCGAATGGAATTTTATTAGCATACCATATATTAAACAAATCCCCTATTTTCCCATAAGCCAAAATCTGATCATTCAAAATATCTCTCCCAATAATTAGGTCATACGGGTGTACTTCATCATTTACGATAAACAAATTCGCGGTTGTTTGGATTTCGTCGATTCAAAGTGAAACATGAATTTTTCCCAAGGTCGTTGTAGATGCATGATTTACGTTCCCGATTCCAAGCAATTTTTTTTGGTGGGGGGTTGCACTGGTAATCGTAATTTCGAAAAGACAGAAAATCTTAATAGACTGACAGCACTTCCAGTATCTATCAAACATTCGATCGGTTCACTGACAAATCAAGCTAAAATGTTTATGCTTACATGTCATGCAGCGCTCTTTTGATTTACATAAGCAGACCACGTGAAATTTTTGGAAGCATAGAAAATATCTCCCGTTCCATTTGAAACTTTCTAATTTCTGTTCGCGTTCCTTATCACAATTTTCGGAACTGTGCTCAGAATTATTGCAAAAAATGCAAATTTTTTTAAATGTGCTCAGTGCGGTTGCGTTAGGAATCAAATCTTGCTGCTTCCCTTTAAACTTCTGAAATCTATTCCCATTTTCCGAAAATGTATTAACTGACAGTTTATATTCTATGCTTTTAACTGATTCATTATTTTCTCTTGTTTGATGAAACAAAAATGTTTGTTCTCGCATTTCTATTTCTCTTCTAAGAAATTTTAATAATTCTGTTACATTCCAAGAATCATCTTTTTCATGCTGTCTATAAAAATCTCGCACAATGGAATCTGGAGTAAGTTTGGTTAGTAGTGGAAACAACAAACTTCCATATGAATTCATTTCGACACCAAGAGTTTGTAAACCCCGTACTTGGATTTCTATCGTATCGTATAACTCCCTTAACTGTTTCAAATACGAAGCTGGTTTTACTGCATTTAAATTTAACAAATGGTTAATATGAGATCTTACAATAATTTCTTTTTTCCCGTATCTTTCTTTAAGCAATTCAATTGCTAAATCATAATTATTTTTCGATACCAATAGTCCTTGAATACTAATTAAGGCTGGTCCTTTCAAGAAAGCTTTAAGATAATTATATTTATCTACTTTAGATAAGCGTTCGTTACTGTGAATCGCATTATCAAATTGTGACCAAAATTCCTGAAACTTCTCTAAATTACCCTCAAACAATTCCTTATGAAGTTTCGGCAAATTTATTCTTGGTTTGCCTGGTTCACTATTCGAAATAAGTGAAAAATTATTCTTCAACACCAAATCTGCCTTATTTCTATTTGAATTCTGAAGATAATTCTTAACTTTCGATTTCGCTTAGATGATACGTTTTCTATTTTCCTGATTATTCTCGACTGCTGTTTCTAGATCAGATACTTCAGGAATTAAATTCTCAATTTCTAGATCTAATTTAAATATCTGATCTGCTTTTTCTTGTAGATTCATATCACATTCTTCTAATGATTTTGTATCTACAATATCCTGTTTCAATAGTTCACATATTCTGTTAATTACTTGTGTTGTTAACTTTCTTAAAGTTTTACGTTTCGTTTTTGCTTTATCTAAAGCTTTCTTTGTATTCTCATCCATAATATTACCTAATAATATAATTCAATACTTCTAAATTCTGTTAGAATTATTCTACAGTTCGCATGCATTCAAATATTTAAAAACGGAACTTACCCGCTCTTCGACGTTCTTGGTACGCGAGTCATTCAATGCGTGCTTGCATCAATCCATCCCACTACTGAAATGTTAACTTTAATCTCTGTTATTAATCTCAGGACGGCTAGGGGTAAGTCGGGCTTTCACTTTTCAATCAATCGGAATAACTCTTGCATTTTATAAATGCTTTATTATTACAATAAATATATACATATATACATATCATTACAGAACATTCTTAACATTAATCCTATTCTCTCACTTCCCGCTTGATATCGTGCGCCCCCTATCGGTGGCTTTTCTAAAATGCCATATATCGGCTGATAACATGTACAAGAATGAAAAACAATATTTAATTTTCATAAATTATATGACATCATATATGGGTCATTCACAAAATTGAGGTCTAAAGCTAAAAACAGATAAATCTTACATTAATAAAATATGTGACCATCCTGGAACTTCACAAAAACTTTACAGTGATTGCAAATGCTCTCAGTGAAGTGATAAACCATCACAGATGCTAGCAATGGCCATTCCTCCATTACACCAGTTTCCAACTATCTGAGACTAGCTGGAGGAGGTAAACATGTAAAAACAGCATGTCCAAGAGCAACCCAAGGATTTTCAATGGAATTAAATTTGAAGGAATACAGTTATTACTCCACAGGAGAAATGCTCTCACTTGCTGTATACTTGTTAATGAAGTTGGTGTGATGAGTATGAGCACCGTCCATAAATTGGAAATCAAAATCAACTACTATAATACAGTCTGACATGGTTTCCAGAACTTTATCCCCATGCCACTCAGCCATCACAGAAACAACTTTAAAGATTTGGAGCTGGGTGTGATATCTCATTGAAATTTCAGCTGATACCCCAATCCTGCCACCTCTGAATGCATGATGTTCTGGATCTGATTCTGTCTGTCTCATTCTCTCTAGATCTTTACATGCTTATCATCTGATTTTAGGGCAAATCTGACCTCATTCATGAACACAATATTGCATCAATATAAAAGAGTCCAATTAAGATGCTGATACCATTTTAATCTTGACCCTCAGATTAGGTGTTTAGTGGAACACAAAAGGCTACAGTCCCTTCATCAGAAGACTTTGGTACACAGTAAATGCCAGAAGAAATCTTACCAAGTAACACGGTAACCATGGATATAACAGCTATAGAGGTCGCTCATTGATTTGGCTTGGCTACTGTAGCAATATACGAGGTGTGATCCAAAACAAAGTTTACAAGGCAAATGAAAAGTATTTATTAACAATAGAAACAAGATACAAATGGGAATCAAGAGACACATCTGGCCTTCCCTTTTCCACATAGTCGCCAAACCTGTTTAGGCATTTGTCAGAATGTTCGACCAACTTGTTTATCCCGTCTTGGTAGTAATCAGGACCCTGCTCATTGAGCCATTTCTCGGCAGCTATTTTCACTGCATCGTCCAAGGTGAACCGTGTTCCGGATAAGTATCGCTTCAACACCGGAAAAATGAAATAGTCACTTGGAGAAAAATCGGGGCTGTATGGGGGTGATTCCAGACCTCCCACTTGAACCTTTGCAGCAATTCCTGAGTCTGGCGAGCTGTATGGGGCCTGGCATTGTCATGCAGAAGAATGATGCCTTTGCTCAATAATCCAGGCCGTTTGCGTCGGATGGCTTTATGCAATTTCGTTAAGGTGGCACAATAACAATCGGCCTTAATGGTATGGCCACGCTCCAAATACTCGATTAGGATAACACCAGTCGTATCCCAGAAAACGGTTGTCATCACTTTACCGACGGAGGCTGTGACCTTAAACTTCTTCCTCATCAGTAATCCAGCGTGTTTCCACTACATCGTGGCTCTTTTGGATGTGGGGGTGAAGTGATGAAGCCATGTTTCATCACCGGTAACAATGCAATCAATGAAGTGTTGGCCGTCTGAATGGTATCGCTGAAGAAATGTGAGGCTGCACATCATTCGAGTGGCCTTATGCTCCGCGGACAACGTACGTGGAACCCAGAGGGCACAAACTTTGGAATATTGCAACTCATCGGTTACGATACGCTCAACATTACCATAACTCAGGTCCAACTCTGAGGCAATCTCACACACGGTTACTCGTCGATCCCTTTGGATGATTTCTTCAACACGTGCCATGTTGATATCCGTCCTTTAAGAACTTGGATGGCCCCTCGCTTCCATATTGTGGTTTTCCACATGCTCCCTGCCTGCTTGATAAGAACGACATCATTTCGCTACCTGTTGTCTACTCATTGCTTTGTTCCCGTATAACTCAACGATTTGTCTGTGAATTTCGGATGCGGCCACATTCTTGGCCCATAAGAATCGAATTACGATTCGCACCTCTATGCGAGACCACTTTTCTAGACGTCATGCCATTACTGTCACTTTTTAAGTGTCTGCTGAATACATACGCTACTTACTTGTAGAACCGCTGTAGGACAACTAGCGTGATCTGTCAACCACCCTGGGTGGAATAATTCGCTCCACAATTATTACGTTTCAAATGCTTCTGCTTGTAAACGTTTTTTTGGATCAACCTACGTACCAATCTTTAGAAGGGGCAGTAACACCTGGTTGAACCATCTGGTCTCTGTACAATTGTTTGATTTATTTATAATTATTTATACATCTGAGAAATTACTGGATAACCAATGGCAAAGAAAGCAGAGATATCTTTGATTGACTGCCCTGTTTCAATGCATCCTACAGCACGCCATAGCTCACTATCTGACATTCATCTCCTTTCATTCATAGAAATGAGAATATCATAAAAAATTATCCTACAAAGTTATAAACACTTTGTATCAGTATTTAAATGAACATCTCAAATCTTTCAGAAACCTGGCATCTTTAATGACTGCTTAGTTAGCATATGTTCGTACACTCAGTAGTGACTGGTATACGATATTTGCATACTACAGCTGAGATTTTAAGCCACTCAAATTTTAAGCCACCCAAACTGACATCTTACACCAGAAAATTGCATTTTTCTCACTTTTATGTATTCAGCACAATATGACCAATTTTTCTTTTTTAAACACTTTTCTAAGCCTTCTAGATTTCAGCCCACAAAACAGTTTCATTTTATAATATTGAAAAGCATAAATCTGCTTTACTGGTTAATTTCATATTCTTATATTATGAACAATTAAATTAAGAATAAAAGATACCTTAAACACAATGCTCATTTATATTATGAATTTTGCAAAAATGATAGCGATAGTGTTATTGCTTACATTTATGTTTACAATACATATCTAAAATAAAGTTGAACTGGGCAAATACTTAATATAATAATCACTTAAATAATCTATTCAAATAAATTTTCAATAGTTTAAGTTTATTATAAGTATTTTATCAACTACTCCAATGAAATTGATAATGTAGCACTTTATGAACATGTTTTTATAAAAAAACTTAAATTTCTATTATGACAGGTTTGATAGCATATATTTGTTAAAACTAGTTTCTGATCAAGTAAACATGTTTATATACATATCATTAATAGATATGCATTAATAAATATTCATGCAGAATATTATATACATTTTATCGAGTTAAATTCTTATACTTACATCTGGAAAATGTTTATATAAATACATGGCTAACGTTCCACCACCTAATCCTATATCAAGAATTTTAGGATCTAAAAAAAAAAATAATAATTAATAAAATAAAGTATAATATTTCAATTACATAAGACACAAAACTTAACAGATAAAAACAAGATTCAAAATAAAGAAAGTATAATTAATCGAGAAAAAGTATAGCAAACTAATCTGAGGTAATTCAATTTTCATACCAAACTTTTGTTTTTCTTTTAGCCCAAAAGGAGCTATTAGTCTCAAAATGGGATTTTGCATCAGTTCGCTATAAATGGTTGCCATAAAATATTATCTACCTCTATTATTTTTAAAGAAATTAAATAATGATGAATTATCATACATATGTACTTTCCTTGCATTGAGGAAAAACCATCGTACTAAAAGCCATCGAATTTTGAACAATATAGTCCCCCACTCGAACGTGTACACTTCAAATTTCGAACTTGTTTTATTACTTATTTCATATTCTATAAAATTTACATAAATTTTTTATTAACAAATTTAGCAATTTGACAGCAAGCAGTGGCTACACTGTATATAATAAAACAGTTGTATTTTCTGTGAGCAAGACTGTCTATTGGAACTTCGAAAGATTTGTTGTTTTCAAATATTTTGTGATTTTGCAGTTGAATCGAATTTTATGTGGCGTAAGTGTAAAGAACATATTTAGCTAATAAAGTGAACACAAAACATTAATAAAAGACAAAAAAAAAAAAAAGTTCTGTAAGTCATCTCACTAGTATTACTATACTGCTTTTAAAATTTTTGTGATTTTGTTGCTGATAGTGTATGCCATAAGTGGGAAAAAATGCTTAATAATAAAGCTAAAAAGGGGGGAAAGAGGTCAGCAGGCTAAGTGCAACAGCAAACTGACAGACTGCGAGCCCAGTGAAAGCACAAAAAAAGCTTAACAAATTCTTTTGGGCAACTGTTAAAATCTGAAACCTTTCATACCCCTCCTTTTCTTCTGGTTCATAACTGTAGCAGCCAGAGAAATCCAGACAGTATATCTCTAAATTTATTCTTTTATTTACTATGATTGTATCAGCCCAATAATGCCCAAGTAAGACTGCTAAAAAGTATAGTTTGCCCCGAGTTTGAATCGTGGCTGAATGGGCATTTTTCAGATTTTCATGTCTACTTTGAATACTATCCTGTTTCCATCAGAAACTCCTCCACATGGGTATCCCTACCAGATAGTTATACAGTGCTTTTCCATAATGAAGTAATTTAATTTGATCCTTGATTCTGCTAGTGTAATTTAGTGTACACATTAGTTAGGTTGGCATATCATAAAATAAACTGCTGTTATAATTATATTTATTTATTATATTTACAGAAAAGGTATTAAAAGTCATGACCTTTTTAGAACAATTTTATTTTATTTTACAAGATATTAAATTTAAACTGGACTACACATTTATGGGTACACATTTTTATGCATATTTTGTTGTAACTGTTTAACGATTCCCACGTTGTTCTGTTATGCGTAAGATTTTGAAAAGTCAGTTTGACTGTAGGGGCGATGAGAATAAATTCTTTAGAAGTCAAAATTGGTTTGATGAGTTACTTGCAGGAAGCAGGTATTGAATATAGTCATATTGTGTGTCGAATTTCTGATTACTGTTTTGTAAGAACTTCATTTATGATTACATTTCCATTTTGAATCATGTTCAAGACATGGTTTCATTCAAGTCAAGATGTCTGGAGCCAAAATTATTGAATATGGTATTTTGAAACTTGAATCTGTTGGATCAAGTCTTTTTTGTATTTTGTAAAAATTGTTGTTTAGTATGCCATGTGAAGATGGTGAATTGTCAACTCCTTGTTCTTTGGAAAAAAAAAAACACAGATGCTAGAACCTAAGAAATACTGGCAAGCAGTTCATTTCTTTTTAAGGTATTTTCTTTCTTCTTACCATGTGTCTCCATAGTATACTTAAAAGCATTTCGGATTAGAAATCGGATAAATTCCTCAGGATTCGAACTCTGGTCGAAATGGAAGACACTGCACATTTTCCATGTTTTTTGCATTGACAAATCTAATGACTCTAAAAATGGCACTCAAAATAAAATGTGGCATAGCTTAGCCATGCTGGCCATGACCTCGAGCTCAAACATATACGCACATACCTGCCAACCTCTAAAGGTAAAAATTCAAAAGATTTCTCCCCCAAATTCAGAAGATTCTCCAAAATTCAGAATAACGCGAAGAATTAATATCATGCTTTGATATTAAAAAAATAACAATTTATACAAATAGAAAAAAGAAAATCGTACTTACGTTAGTAAATCTCAATTAAGTAGTAACTAAAAAATTTATTAGGAAACATAAAACAAGACCTTAATGTTACACAAAAAAATTATTGCAATAAATTTAGAGTGCATTTTTTGGCTTTAGCCAAAAATTCTTTGGAAAATTTCCTGTCATAACAATTAGTTTCCTCATAACATTTAGCAATTAAAATGTTTTCTAGAGTTTTTGGTGAAATTGAAGAATGAAACATAGTTTTGTTTTTCTTCACAACACTGAAGACTCTCTCACACTCAGCATTACTGTGTGGAATTACGAGAATAGCACATAAAACTCTTGCTAGTCTATCATATTTTGGTGTTCCATCAGCTCTTTTTATTCTTTTTAAGGTACCAACGAGGACATCAAGTCTATCTTCTCCAGAACTGGCAAAGTCTTCAAACTGTGCAGCAGAAAATTGGTTCTGTAGTTCATCTAAAGCATCATTATGGCATTAATTTTCTTTAATTGTTAACAAAAATGGAAATTTATCAATAAATTGCCACTTCAACATTTAAAAGAACTTCATTCTGCAAAGGAAACTTCCTTACAATGTAATCATAGGCTGAGGAAAAGTACTTTCTAACACATTGAAAAAATTCTGTTTTTTCATGATGTTTCAAAGAATTTACAAGTTCCCTGGTTTGATTTCCAATTATAAGATCATTGTCATGCTTTTGATTTGCCAAACTATTATAGGCAAAACGAATCAACACACTGTTTTTCACAACGGACGGTTTTACAAACTTAGTATAAAGTTCTTTCAAAAGATCATTAAGAATTTGGATAAGCAGGGGAGATTTTGACGAAGCTGATTGTAGAAGGGTATTTACACTTTCAAAAATCTTAATGGTACTTAACACAAAACTACAATATGCTTTGTTCAAATCCGAAGAAAGAAGATAGAAAATCCTTTCCTCCCGGCTAATAGAAGACTGTTTCTTTCTCCCTTCAACTTCTTTAACAAAGTTGACCTTTGAGGAGTCTTCTAAACATTTTCTTTTTAAAGGGTTTGATTCTGTGTGTTGGCTTTTCCCTTTTAAAGCATTTTGATTAGAAGCAAAGTTGGTTTTCGGAATCTTATATGCCTTCCTAGCACTCTGCCTAAGGATAACCATCTCGTGCACACATGTTTCAGAATTTTTCTCGTTTCACCAGAGCACAGTTCTTGGAAATTCTTTAGGTTTTCTTTCCTTTTTACACTTTTTTCCAGATAGAAAACCACATCAATCAGACGCTGGTCAATATTTAATGGTAAAGCAGCTGCAGCATTTTCTGCTGCCAAATTAATTAAGTGGCATGGGCATTCAATAACAATTAATTCATTTTGTTCTTTTTTGAGGAAAGAGGCTACACCCTTTTTGTCACCCACCATGACATGAGCTTTATCTGCACCAGATGAAATGCAGTTTGATATTGGGATGTTAAGTTGTTTCAACTCATTAATTACCAAGGAGGCAATATTTTCCCCCGTAGCATCTCCATTTAACAATGGAAGACGCAAAAGATGAGTTTTCATTTCATTAGAAACATCACAGAAATATGTGACAATGATGGGGTAAAGCTTCCAATCGTTGTTGTTGCTGCAATCGATTGACACCGAAAATGCTGAATTCTGGAGTGCAGCTATCGTTTTACTTTGTGCATCACAAGCAATTTCGTTCACGACAGAAGATGTTTTCATGCGAGCACAAGCATATTACTGAGCAATCTTGGAGTCAGGAAACATCCGTCTGAAAAGTTGACCGGCGTGATCGGCAGCGCTTAGCAGCACATTGTGTTCGATGAGGAATGCAGTAAACAAACACTCTGCCAAAATGATATTGGCATTCGAATTCGTAGCCGAATTTGAAAAAAAATCATCCACTTTCTTTAACATTGTCGAAGCCGAAGCATTAACTTCATGCTTTTTAGACTTAACATGCTTCACAATGTCGCTTCTTCCACCGTGACTTATTATGAAGTCACACACGCACACGTTGCAAAAATGCATAGTTATTTCCTTTGAAGGATTCATTAATTGTTGGAAATTTGGCTTTGTAAGCAGGCCGAAAATATTGAGAATACGGTTTTTTTTTTTAACTCATTTCGTAACAACGACGTATTAAGAAAATTCGTAGCATGCGCAAACAAAAAAAACAAAAAAAATAGAATGCGACAATCCACGCTAAAAAAATAATCTGGCGCCCGCAAAGAAAGTGGGAGAAACAAGTTCAGCGCATTGGATTGGCTGGTTAAGCGGCGAGTTGGGAGAAACCGCACGTTACTGGATTCGAAGTAGTTGGTAATTGGCGGTAAAACATGATGCAACTGGCAAAAATCGCTGAATTGGCGAAAAATTCTAAAATTTTGACAAAAATCACTAAAAACACTTGAAAAGGAAAAAAATCGTAAAAAATGGATTATGATCGTAAAATCGTAAAGACAAACGCATTTTCGTAACAATTACGAAAATGCGCATTCAAACTATCAACAAAACATCCATTCAAACTATCAACAAAACATGCGCTGCTACAGGTATTCTGCGACTTCCACATCGTTGGAAACAGGTTGTACACAATGCTGGCGACTATATTGAAGGACTGTAAAACATGGTGACATGAATCACTTTTGTATTCCTTGTAAATAAATAGTTGCCACTATTAAAGTTCCAACCTTCGTACTTAGTGATTCTACATTCTTACTGCAGAAAAATTAGCACTGCTGCTGGATATAGCAAGATAGTACAAAATGTCACACACCCAGTTTCATCATGATGATGCAGAGGAAATTTTTTCAACAGAATAACATCTAAATATTAAAATAGCTTTTATCAGTTTAGATGACTTTTCACAGAGATGCTTTAAACAAACTGCATTCATAAACTATATACACACACACCTTATAAGAGTTCAAAATGTTAATGCTGCCATCCAAAGTATGAATAAAGAAAAATTTCATCAGATTGCCAGGCAATTTGCAAAACTTGCCAACATAGACACTGAATTAGAGGAACCACATTTGCGACATATGCTGTAGGTAAGGTATAGTTTATAAATCTGTATACTTATTGTTTCTATGAAAGGTTCATTTTAAAACTGAACACTCTATAAATAAACAATGTTATGCATTAATTAACTGTCTAAACATTTTAGAAAATAAAACATACATACTTAACATTTCTGATTCTATAAGAGCAAGGCCTGAAATTATAGCAACATTATAATCATGAGCAAGATAATCAAAATCTATCTCCAATTTGGATACAGTTTTCTTTTTCTTCTTTTTCTGACCTATTGAAATATATTTTAATTAATATGATAAAGTAACTGCATAAAAATTCCTTCAATATAAATAAATAATCACTCATTATATTGACGACAAAATTTATATTACTTTAGAACATACTTAGAACTTCATGTTGCTAATAATTTCAATGTACAGCTAGCAAAAAAACTTACCTAGGATAAGTTTAGCTTCAGACTGAACTGAATAAGGATTACAGAGAAAAATCAATCTTCTGTACATATCGCCATTGCCTGAACCAACATCTTCAATAATATATTCTCCACTAATGTCACTCTTTCCACAGCATTTAATATCACGTTTTCCAACATCATTTCCTAATGATAAAATTGGTACCTGAAGTTGAAAATTTATTTGATTACAAAAAATAATTAGCTATTTGAATCATCATACAAAAATTCATATTTTATATTAATTACTGGTGCGAAATAAACAAAACATTAGTTGTTTTTCCTTATAAAGATTCACTTCCCTATCATGAATCTCATAATAAAAATATTTTATGAATTAAGGAAAAAATGTAAAATAACAATAATGTTGAAAAGATCAGTATATAGTAGTTCATAATACATATAAAGTGTTCTTTATTCCTCATAGTTAATGTAAAGTTTTACGGAGTTTTGAAAGCTAAAATTATGGGCTTTGTGCTTAATAACCTATAGGCACATGCACTTAATTCTTAACTCATTTCAAATCAAATTCCCAACCTCATGATACCTGGAAGTTTATACATGCAGTTTCCATTTCAGTATATATGAATATTTTACATAAGCAACGTAGATGTGCATATTTTAATGATGTTCAAATTAGTGGAGCTTAAATGTTCTAAAATGCAATTATATGACACGTTTTCTACACTCAAATGCTATAAATTACATATACTCAATTAATTTGCTTTTTGTATTGTTATTTAGGATTATCATTTACTGATTATTGTTACAAATAAAATATATATGAATACAGCAACTACTGCATACATAAAATATTATTAGATTATTTTGCCCTTTTTTTTACGATTCAACCCTTTCATATTACATTATCACACATTAAAGAAGTTGGAATTCCAATTTTTCTTAAAAATTTTTACAAGTCTGTATCTTTTTATGTAAAGAAATATTAGTTTGCTTTGCCTGATGTAGCAATGCTCACATGGATGACCAAGTCAAAGAGTTTTTTCCTTAGGTGGAACATTATATGTTTCATATTCGTTCAGCTACTGTATCTGGCAGGACAGAGATATAAAAAAAAAAAAATCATTTAAATAGATGAATTTTCACAATGTAAGTCTTGAATTTATGCAAATTTTAATTTATAAAGCACCTGCTAGAGCACCCATTAGTGAAATATTCTGTATAAATTTATTTAACTCCTAATATGTAGTCTACAATATATATAAGCTAAATTTATTTCATATTCCAGACTGTTTCCCTGGATACAAAATTAGTATATATAAAAATTAATATGCTATAAAATTTCTCAGATGAATGCATTAAAACAACGTAATTCACATTTCAGGTCAATAACATTAATTCGACTTAAAAATAATGAAGAAAATACTGTCTGGTATAAAAAAATTTACAATTTTTTGTAATATTAATTTAAAATTATGTAATGTTTGACCTCAAAATCTATGAAGTACTTAATGTATTCTTTTGGATGATTTATACCCATTCCACTGATTTTTTAACTCTAGGATAATTTTTTAATTAATCAGATAACAGGTTTCCCTTACTATACAAAATAAAATATTCCTGTGAAACCTGTAATAAAACTAAATCAAATAAATGAAAATAGTTACCATTATGGGTCTTTAAATTAATTGTGTCAAATAACATATAGAAACCTAAAATTACAGAAAAGTAAGAATTACGTGATAATTATTGTCCAAATAAATAAAAATAACACATGTAATGCCATCTCCCCTTCTAAAATTGGGAAAAATAGCATACATAGTGGAAAACTTAAATGGGGTGACAATTACAATATTTTGTTAATGTTGTGTTGTAAATGTCACAAATTTTAATTATGTGCTAATTAATTTAACTTTGAATTAAGGATTTTTTTATTTTTAAAGAAACTGATTAATTAACAACAGCATAATTTTTTGGAAAATTGAAAAACTTTGTATTATAAATTTACATACTTTGCTAGGATTCTCACAGTTGGGAATTTCTGGGTGAGGCTTGACATCTGGATAGGAAATAGAGGGTTTAAATTACATGGGTCTGTGAATGGGGAATTGCCTGGTGAAAGGAGCGAACTAGAGTCACCTTTTTGCTCAGATTTTCTTGACTAGAGATTAAAAAAATTTCAGGTTTGGTAAACAAATTGCTCTTCTTCCAATAGGAGAGCTATGGAGGGTTGTCTACTGTGCAAGTGAAGGGATTTTGAGAATATCTGAAGGAATATGTTTTTCCCCTTCTTGTTGATAAATTATCTATGAAAATGGTCCACCCATTTTCAAACTTGTATGTGTTCTCGTGAACTTAGTCATTAGCCCACCAATTAGATGTCAACTGGAATAGAATAAAATGTGTGTGTGTAACTGTACTGAATGCTAAGTAATTTGTTTATAGATGAAACTCCCCAAGCTAGGATATGCAGCTTAGTTATTGGATCATGTCAAGATGTATTCTAAATAGAAATGAATAGTGAAATTGAATAGTGTTTATCGTATATTAATGTCCTTATATGAAATTTAAAATTGGTCATCTGTTGAATTCTCAATTTGTTTACAAATTCCTTTTTATTTTTCAAAAGAATTTAAATTAAAGAAAAAACATTAATTTATATTTTCGAAAGGACACAAATACGTGGTCTTCAGTACCTCTTCGGCAAAATTAGTAATTTCAGTATTTTACTTTATAGGATGAGTAGTGATGTAAATTGTATGGAAAGTTGTATGTCACTCTATACAAATTATTGTAATTTACTTTAAGAGAAAAATGCTGTAGGGATCAGATCAGTTATCACAGTTACCTAAAAGTTCATTTAATTTAGAAAATTAATGCGTTTGATTATTAACACTGTAAATGTTATTTTGGTTTATTTTGGTCACTCCATTATTTTAAACTGGAAGGTTCTAGAAACTTGGAGCCCTACTTGAATCTGGGCTTTGAATGTAAAATGACAACACAATGCTAAATTTACAACTGGATGTTATAGAAAATTTTGAGTAATAGAGGATGTCACCAAAATAGCTAAACTTAAATTTACTGAGTTATCATGTTTGTAAACTGGGTGATTTTGTAAACTTAATTATGAATGGCCACTTCTTACTTGGTATTTTGCATGAGGTTATACATTAATGGATTTCAAAAAATGAATTTGTTACTATAGCTATGAAGTTAGGAATTACTGTTTATCTAGTTGTGGTTATTTAAGGTTATAGTATTTTAAGGAGAGATGACATATTTTTAGAATACTGAATTGATGCACTAATCAGAATAATTATGCATTGCTGTCTTTCAGTGAATTATTTAATTACATGGAAACCAATTTCTATAATGCATGAAAGATGAAAAGCAAATTAAATGTCAATTAAACCATATAAACTAGTAACAGATAATGTATTAAGTAACAAGGAAAAGATCACAAAATAAATAATTGTTAAATTTTAATTTTTTTAAACAAATGATGTTAAGGAACTACCTGTGCCTTGCAAGATGTGGGTGCTAATTCCAAAACACTTTCAGATAAATCTTTTTTTACCTCATCTAAATCTGTGTATACATTGTTTCGCAATAAATGCACAACAACTAATCTCTCACAGTTTGCACTAGCTGCTAATTCTCTACGGCCTTGAGGTGATGAAAAAAGCCATTCTGTTTCCCTGTTAATAACAGAAGCAATTTTTATTTACTATGATGTGAGAAAAATAAAACAAATTTACACTGAAAAATTTAAAAAGAATACTGTACCTTCCTTGAGGAACAACAAATATAGCAAACTTTAATGATGCTGTTTCTTCTCTATCAACCACAAACATTTTATATTTCACCATACCAGTATCTGGAGAACATAGTTCCAAACATATATCATCTTCAGTTACTTTCCTTGAATTAAATGTATATAATTTTAGTAATACAATTATGAAATATATAGCAAAAAATTAAAGAAAAACAATGTGATCTGCTAATTAACATAACACTATTAATAAATATAATATTGCATTAAGTATTCTATATTAGAAAACCAGAAATCTGCACAACCTGAGACCAGACTAATGCACATTTTAGGGTTTTGTGGATTTTAAGGTATAAAAGAAATATTACTAGATACAGGTTAAAACCTCCCTTCTGACATCTTTATAGGACAAAACAAGAAGCATATAAAGAAGACAGGATAAAAAATGTAGTTCTTTCTGATTATCTGCCTGCTGCAAAATCACGAAATCACTGATGACTTAAAAAGTATTTGCAAACTTGTTAGTGACACATTTTTTGCTGAACTGATGTGAGACAGGCAAAAGCCATTTTCAAAATGGTGGCCTGCTAAGACTTTCACACACGCGCAATCAATCAATAAAATTTTAAAAGAAACATTGGTAATAAAATGCCCCCCCCCACCTTTTTTTCTTTTGTTTTGTCAGTGATCTGTTTTTGCTTTAAAAAAAAAAAATGCACAAACTCGGCATCATGCATTATTGACATTGCACACCAGCCAAAACAGATATATGCTATGCACATAACTGGCTTGCCCTATAAATTTTTTTTAGCAACACTAGGTTTGCCACAAAACTAGTTAGGAAAGATATTGCTTTATTGGATGAATACTTTTTGTCAGGATATCTAGGTAATCAGAATGTACCAAATATATATATAAAAAAAGACACATAAAATATTATGATACATTTTTTTATTACAGTCCAAAGTCTTTAATCTGGACCTCCATAATCCGGACTTCAAAGCTACAAACTTTCTGCGCATGCGTCAACGCATAATGCGTTAACGCATGCTCATAATACCTTTACGCATACGCATATGCATCTACGCATGCGCATAATACGTTTACGCATTCACGTTTAATGTATAAGCTAAGCTAAAATTATCTATTTCAGTTAATGTTGCAGATTGTGTTGCTCCTTAACCTTCTAATTGAATCTGGCTTATTATTTTTTGCAGACTGTTAGAGCAATTTTATAAAAGTATGTTTGAATCTTCGATTATGTCAAAAAGAATTTCTGATTCTGGAGCTACCAAAGGATCTACAAAGCAAAAGCATGTTTCGATGTACACAAAAAAAAAAGTGGAATTGCTGCAAAAAATGCATAAAAGCATATCCTTTGATTCTCTAACCATTCTGAAATATGTTTATCAATTTCATGCAGCTCAGACGGGGGGGGGGACGCAGTGCGCAATGAACTTGAAGTTGATCTGTCAGCACTATCCTTATCTTCAGGGCAGATGTGTTTATTTTATTCGGCTTATAATTCCTTACAAAATGTAGTATTTCATCTCGATGTACCCTGTCTTTGATATGATTTAAATTCAAATTCCTCGTCATTATAAATATCACAAATACACATCAAATAGTTTTCTGGTTGCAATTTTCTAATTTTGACTATGCGTAATGTACGCTTTACGCATGCGCGCGTTGAAAGGAATGTTTAATAAAGTAAACAAATAAATATTAAACTTTTTTTTGGTAAATTTTGATACCCTTTAGATCATAATTGCTCTTTATTTCATAAATTACAGTTTCATATTTTTAATTTTATAATTTCTGCATGCCATCTTACCAGATTTAAACTGATGATCTATAATCCAGAAAAACCGATAATCCGGAATCGCCTGATGAGTCTGGATTAAAGACTTTTGACTGTATCTGTTTTATCAGTTTGCTTTAAAACTTTATGATATTCCAGTTTGAACTTTCTTTCTTTCCAAATTAATATTCATTATATTCTTTATTTCCTGATTAGTTTTTTTTTTTTTTTCTTTCTAAAAATATTAACTATTTTTCTTTCAGAACTAAATCTTCCAATGTTACCTTTTTAAGCATTCTCTACATCATCACAAAGATCAGAATATTCAAGTTCTGGAGTTAAAACTTTCTAAATGATTTCATCAACAGACATCTGGCAGTGTTCTTGCAAATTTCATTTAAATTTGTCATACAATCAACGGTCCTTTTTCCTTGAAATATGTGTTCCTTTTATATCATTTCATTAGCCTTGGAAGCTCAATTTAGAAAATTCATCATTATGGTGCAAAGCGAATATGATTGTTAAATCTGCCACATCTTTATCTTGGAAACAGAAATTTTTAGTTTGAAAGTTAAGCATTAATCTTATTAAACATACACAACAAAATTTACATGACAATTTAGTCTTCTAATTTGTAATAATAGTAATAATTTATTCTTCTAATGTAAAACCATACAGACAAGAAAGTATATACTTAAGTACCTTATGAAAAATTTTTAATTGACCTGTACTATTTGCCTGTATTTTCTGCACATAAATACAAAATGAAGATTCTCATATTAACAACTTTTTCTACCAAGAATTAGGTTTTCAATGAAATTATCAGTGTCAGGTAATTTTATCTACTTGGTGCCACATGGAGTTATTTAACACTGGTGTAAATATATATTATATACCTACACATTTCATATTTTTATACTATTAAGTTAGTCACAAATTTTTTAACAATTGTTAATGAAACTTTGAAAAAAAATCAGATTTATATTATGTCGAAAGGGGCCTTTTTTTTTTTTTTTTTTTAAACATTTTGTGGGTTACCTTTATTTATTAAATATAATGTTCTTCGCACTTAAACCATAAAATTCAGTTCAAGAGCAATATTGCAAAATAATTTTAGATTGAGCATATCTTTAGAATTTCCAATACACAGGCTCACATGCTGGAGATAATCATGCTGTACAACGTTGCCATTGCTCGCTTTGAAATCTTTAAGCTTCTTAATCAAAAACTGATAAATGCTTTACAAAATATGAAACAGATAATAAAACAAATTCCTTTGGGCTTCCAGATGCCCATATTTGCAGTAGGATTACAACATTCAAAATTTGATGACTCTAGATACACCACCACACACCACCTAGATACCGTTGTTTTATCACATGGAAGAAACACACAGACATTTATGCAGATTCTTCATTCTTTAATTTCTTCAAATATAATACAGGACGATAATATTTGGTGGCCACGATTTGAAAAGTGAAAGGACATTTAGAGTCATTCGATGCCAAATCACAAAACGAAAGCAATAGTTCCTCAGGACAAAGCCCCTTTGGACTAAAAATCTTCTTATAAGTTAAATACTTAAATTATTTAGATGTTGAAAGGCTATGTTCTTGATTTTAATTCCAAAATCCCCTGCTTTTTTACCTGGACTTTTGTCTTCTAATAAACCTCATTAATAGTTTGGAAACATTTTGAGATGCAAGCACATGTAATTATTTATTGATGTTAGTAAAAATATTCTAAGGATATAGGATGTAGCTAATTGAAGGCTTTAAAAACTAAACTAAATTTTACCATTAAATATACATTAAATTTGAAAATATAAAAATTCAGAATTTAAAATAATTAAATTAATTTATTACTAACTTCTTCCCAAGGTAATGCTTTAAAAATGCATACTGTTGTAAAGAATTAACATATTCAACAATATCAGTTTTTGCCAAGCAACGTTTAGGTGTGGGTACACCATCATGTACTATCTCCAAAACCTATAAATTAAAAGAAAAAAAAATTATGCAAGACTTAAAAATAATTTACTTTTAAATGCCATTAAAATTAAAATGGATCCATACTTTAAGTGATTACTAATAAACTGCATAATAAATCATTTTACACTGTTAGGTGTTTTAATTTTATAAATTGATCAATCAATTATATAACCATTTAATCAAGCAAAGACATGAAAATTTACTCAATGAAAAAATCTAATTGCAGCTGAAAAAAAATATGATTATAATAATAATGACATGATTCAAAAACAATAATTTTACGTTACATTTATTACATGAACTTTTACACATCAAATTGATTTTTAAATAATCCCCTCTCTGTAAATTCTACTGGTTACTAAATCCCCTCTCAGTAGTACACGAATCTGCTGATTAATTTATCAGTTTCAAGAAGTTAAAATTCTATCATTTTCTAATAACTTAATTTATTATTAATGATTATGACTTAAAATTGTGGAATTAAACTCTAAAGTCGATGATTTTAAATATGGATCTGTATTCCATCATACTGTAGCAATTAAGTAAGAAAAGACTATTACAAGAGCTACTGAAAGATTTGTAGTGCATATGATAAAATGACAATCAGAGATCAAACAATAAAAAAAAAAAAAAAAAAAATTAATTATAAATATCTGAATTCAAAGACATTTTTTCAGTTCCAAATATATTTGAATATAATGGAATGCATGAACTACACAACACAATAATTAGCTGAGGTTAAATGCACTATAATCTTTAGCATTTTGACTTCAGAGAAAGCTTAAGAAAATACCAAATCTGAAAGTTTAAGTATTGCTCCAGCTCAACAGCCTTTCAAGAGAATTTATTAGAAAGATCAGATGATATTAAAATAAATCATATTATTATAAATAACAAAATCTTTATTACTAAGAAGAATAGCCTGCTTAGATCATAACAAATGAGAGGTTATGCTGGGTTATTCTGAACATGGCAAAGCACACAAAGTCTATCTGCCTGCAAGGAAGGATGCCTTTGTGGAGAACTTTCTAAGGAAAACTGGTTCGTATTTACATTATACAAAGAAAAACCATAAAAGCCAAACATGCAGGAAGCCTGGTTGCTGGGATTTGAACTCAAGAAAAATTACCGGAATTGAGCAGTCTTTAACTGCTTTCCCATTGGGGGTCTAACAAATGCGATATAATTAAGGTGACATAACACGGCAAACACAGACTAATAAATTAATTTTAAATATTAATTTATAAGTCCAACAACAAAAATCAGCATTATATTTGCAAATTTTCACAGGACTAGTTTCGATGGTTTTACCGAACCATCATCCTCAACTGCCACAAATTTAAAAAAAAAAAAAAAAAAAAGAAGACGAAACAAATATAACACTGATTTTTGTTAAATCAGCGTCTCATTTTCTAAATTAAAATGAGAGATAATCATGATGACTGGTTTTACATGAAGATTAGCCCCGGGGCTAAAAATGAGTAGCCACTCTGCTGATGGGCTAAGGACATTCTGATAATTCAGATATGATTTTACCACATTTCGCCTAATCACACATGAAAATACACCCCTCAAATTTTCTTGAACAGTTTATACTGTATCCTTAGTTTCAGACTTTCTTCCAAGTTTATCAATAGCTCATATCATTTAAAAATCTATTACATGGGAAGAAAGTTCATAATGATCTTGAACTTGATAAATTCATAAAAAAAAAAAAATTTTAAACATTAACCATCCAGAATTTTTTGAAAAATGAATACCAGAAACAAATTGTATTTAATAGCATATACTTTACAACATTAAAATTTAATTTAATGTTTTTAAATGTAAAAATTTAACTTTCCACACAAAATGAAGCTTATT
The DNA here is from genome assembly GCF_044657685.1 of Stegodyphus dumicola. Classification (NCBI taxonomy): domain Eukaryota; kingdom Metazoa; phylum Arthropoda; class Arachnida; order Araneae; family Eresidae; genus Stegodyphus; species Stegodyphus dumicola. The sequence continues at coordinate 134,692,122 of NC_140768.1, read as the reverse complement.
TATTAATCAACCATTATTTGTATTCCAGCAATCTTTCAACTTTAAAATTTACATGGAAAATAAATTAATTTAAGAATTTGATTAATATTTTTTAATCTTTAACCATACAAACATGGTTGACATTTTTATTTGATGTAATACCAAGATATATATTTATAGATTTACACTTTTATCTTTTACATTTTTATATATGAAAATGTATCTATTTTTTATTTTTTTAATGAGACAGAAAATACCAAATTAATTTGAATAAGTATGCACCACATTGCATAAAATATTATATATTTAAGTTAATATTCCAAGCACACAAATATATTTTTTATTATTTATTTCTGTCGATTTATGCACAGCCACCTACACAAAACTCATTTGAACATCACTAAATCTCAGCTGGTGGTTACGGCCTAATGACCAGCTTCAAATTAATGATGCTGCTTTTATCTCATATGAAGCTCTGATAACAAACTGCTGCTATTACCAGAGATAAGTATTATTGGCAAAAAGTTTTTAAAGTGTATCATTCTACATTAGTTCGTTGTTTATTGAAACAACTAAGCGGAAATTTTATTTAAAACAAATTTAAAAGACAATGTTTAAAAAAAAAATTACAAGATACACTGTTTAGAAAAGTTTTACCATCAAGTTGTCCTAAAATGTAAAAGATATTTTTTGTTAAGTGGGGAGGGAAGGGAAACTTGCATTAAAAAAAACTAAATCTTTTTTTTTTTTTCCCCCCCACTAATGCTAATTTAACTGTTTCATACACATATATACATTTTCAGTATTACATGTTTCAATATTCCATGCATATATAATTTTAATAACAATAAAAAAACTTAAATAAATTTTTCATAGATTTTCAGTTTTTAAATAAAGAATGAATAATTAAATCTAAAAAAAAAAAAAAAAAACCAACTTCTTTTACATTCTTTTTTCCATCTCCTTTTTAAAAGAAAATTCTTTAAAGAATAAATAAATAAAAGGGGAATTTCAGATTTAATTCTTATAAGATTCAGATTCTTTTTTAATACAACTTATATAGTTTAAAATTTTTAATAGTTATAAAACATTTTCAATGCTTAATTATAAATATTAAATAAGTTAATACACAATTGTAGAATACTGCTATCTTTGCAAAAATATATTTTATTAAATTAAAATTAATTTACCATAGACGAGCCAAGCATTTTCTTCATTTTTGTTGCAACAACAATAAACACTGGAAATGCTACAGAATTTTCATGTTTAGCCTCAGCTTTGATACAACGGTGAAATCTTAGAAGCCATTCTCTAGGGGAAAGAAGAAAAATAAAAGGAACAGCACTTAATAACAAGAAAGAAAAGTTCATTCATTTAAATTATATTTTAAAAATAAATATGAATATTTCCTTAACAACTTTCTTGATTTACAATAAAATAGATATCCAACCGTTTTATTAAGCAACATGTCAAATTTTTAAGAACATTTTTAATTACAAATATTCTAAACTGTAAATAATAATTAAAAACAAACTTTATGACACACAAGCATCCAGATTGCTCAAATAAATAAATTTAATCTAAAAGATAAAAAGCAATTAATAAATTATTATGCCTTTAAAATTTATAATATGAACATGAATTTATATGCATTACATTTAATTCAATGATGATGATAAAATATCAAACTTACTATTATTTGTAAGCTAAACCACAGGCATAGTGCATGGACAGCTTATTCTTACGGTCAAATATTAACAATTATCTTCTTTGACCAAACACAGGATCATAAATATTTAAATATACTGGAAAAACTATATCTTATGTACGAAATTAATTGGTATACTTAATTTGGATATCTAACAGGTAAATAAAGTGAATTGTAAGCTATAACTGCCTTAAAACGAGCTTTTATATATATCATTAACTTCTTCATTAACCATAATGAAATGATACACGACTTTCCTTTGTTCACCTCTCTTTGCTGCTGGATTTGGTTCTACTAGAATTAAGGTTTCTCCTCAAATCCTATTCAATATTTAATAAAAAATATAACCAAAGGTTTCGAGTGGCAGTTTGAAACCACAAGAATTAAATGCAATTACCTCCCAGCAGATAAGATCTGTCATTCGCTTTTTTTACTAGTCATTATAGAAATAATTTGCAGTAATTGCTATGATTATATTATAATTTTTACCATCTTCACCATTCTTCACATTCTATAGCATCTGATCTTTCTATTTCTTGCATTAGCAGTTCAATAGATATCGTGCTTTTCTAATACTTTTGTATCATGCTAACATCACTCACAGTACACATATATATACTTACTTATGAAGATACCTCTCTGACTGAATATAACTTTAATCACTAAGTATTATATCTGGTTTGAATAGATTCAACTATTTTTATTCGCTTTCTATAGCTAAAAAGCATTTTCAATGTGCATTTGCTCTTTCACTTAGTACAGTCAAAAGTCTTTAATCCGGACTCGTCGGGACTTCGGCGATTCCGGATTATCGATTTTTCTGGATTATAGATCATCAGTTTAAATCTGGTAAGATGGCATGCAGAAATTATAGAATTAAAAATATGAAACCGTAATTTATAAAATAATGAGCAATTATGATCTAAAGGATATCAAAATTTACAGAAAAAGAAGCTTAATATTTATTTGTTTACTTTATTAAACATTTCTTTCAATGTACGCGTGCGTAAAGCATACATTACGCATAGCCGAAATTAGAAAATTGCAACCAGAAAACTATTTGATTTGTATTCATGATATTTATAATGACGACCAATTTGATTTAAATCATATCAAAGACGGAGTACATCGAGATGAAATACTACATTTAGTAAGGAATTATAAGCCGAATAAAATAAAAACATCTGCCCAGAAGATAACGATAGTGCTGACAGATCAACTTCCAGTTCATTGCGCGCCGCGACGTTCCCCCCCTCCCCCGCGCAGAGCAGTGTGAAATTGATAAACAGATTTCGAAACGGTTAGATAAACAAAGGATATGCCTTTATCCATTTTTTGTAGCTATTCCACTTTTTGTTTGATGGACATCGAAACACACTTTCATTTTGTAGATCCTTTGGGAGCACCAGCATCGGAAATTCTATTTGACATAATTGAAAGTTCAAGCTTTCTTTTATAAAATTGCTCTTACAGTCTGCAAAAATATAATAAGCCGGATCCAATTTGAAAATTAAGGAACAACGCAATCATCAACATTAACTGAAATAGATAATTAGATAATTTTAGCTTATACCATCCATTATACATTAAACGCGCAGGCAAAAACGTATTCTGCGCTTGCGCAGACGCATATGCGCAGTCGTAAAAGTCTTGCGCGCACGAGTAAACGCCTATGCGCATGCGTCAACGCCTATGCGCATGCGTCAACGCGGCGCATGCGCAGAAAGATTTTAGCTTTGAGGTCCAGAATTATGGGTGTCCGAATTAATGACTTTTGACTGTAATTCTAGCCTATATGACATAGTGAATTTTCCATATGATACAGTAAATTATATATGTACTAGCCGCTAAGCGGCCAGCCTTTGCTGGCTATTAAATGTACCCAAAAAGTGCCTAAAGTACCAAACACTAAATTTAAAAATTGTACAGAATTTTACTCTGCAGAACAAGCTTGTGGCAACACAAGCCTGTCTTGTCTAATTATAGCAATTAAATTACATTAATTAAACATTACAAAAATCAAAAATGCATTTTAATAATATTTAGGGTTACATAGTTCCCAATTATAAAATAAAGAATTATTAATTGACTAATTTCTCAAAATATGTCCTTAAAACAATATGTAACCAAATATGCATAATTACGTTAATCAAAACTGTAGTTTGATTAAAATAATTGGTAAAGATGACACAATTCTGTATTAAAACTGTGATTAATGAAATTTTAAAACTTCTGTAATAGTTATTAAAATTAATAAGATGATACAGTCAAAAGTCGTTAATTCGGACACCCATAATTCCGTCTCAAGGTTACCAATATTCCAATATTCCGTCTCAAGGCGTTCAGTTGTCTAGTTAAATCGTCAAGTCGAGCAGTGACTTGATCCCCTGGGTCCTGGACTTGAGCAGCTCTGACTGGGTGGCGCTCTCGATGACTGGCTTGCTGGGCTGCCTCAAATTTCATGGCGTACACTAGAGCACTTTTTAAATCTTTTACATCCGCTATTCGTAGAGCTTTCTGTATTTCAGTATCTCGGATGCCGTCGATAAAGTATTGCAAGGACAGGATTTCCCTTGTTTCTGTCGGGCATTCCGAAAAGGCGAGATGGGACAGCCTTTCAACATCCGCGGCGAGCTCCTGAAGTGTTTCGGTAGGCTTCTGTTGACGAGATTTTAATTGGAGCCTGCTGTAGTCTTTTAAACACTTCTTCCCAAAGCGCAGCTCCAAGGCGCCAGACAGAGCTTCGAAATCTAACCTTTTGTTTTCGGGAAGAGTCTGAACGATATCCGCTGCGTCAGCTCTTAAAGAAGCGGCGAGATGACAGGCCTTAGCTTGGGAATCCCATCTATTCGCATCCGCCACGACAGAAAATTGTGTCCTATACACTTGCCAGGAGGTCTTCCCATCATATGTAGATAGTTTCAGAGAGGGACGAGCAGGCATTGGTAAAAATTTAAAACCATCCGAATTGCTCCCTGCCGTCGCTACGAATTTCTTTAAAGTATCCAGTTCTTTTGCAACGGCTGAAACCCTATCATCAATTTATTGTTTGACGGGAGAAACTCTTTCTTCTACATGTTCTTTTACAGAAGAAACTCTTTCTTCTATTTCTCCTTTCACCAAAGAAACTCTTTCTTCAATTTGATCTTTTACCGAAGAAACTTTTTCTTCGATTTGTCCAACTTTATTTTCAACTGCGTCAATTCTTCCATCCATAACCTCGAATTTGTTTTCTATTACGCTAGTAATTTCTCTTTTTATTTCGTCATGACCTGCTTCAATCTTCTCTTGAACAGTCTTCATTTCTACTTTAACGGATTCTTGGCCTAATTTCATCTCCTCTTTAACAGAATCTTTCATCTGTTCTTTAAATGATGCTTGGCCAGCTTCCATATTTTCTTGGAATGCAGCAAAAGCAATAATAAGCTGCCTCAATTGCTCCTCCATCGCTCTAGTTATTGGCATTCAAAAATCCCCCTTCTGACACCAAAAATTGTTGCATGCATACAGGTTCATTACGAAATGAATGCACAAATCCAATGAAAAATGAACAAATATTTATTATTATCACAACGAATATGATTAAATTTTCTCAAATTATCATGCAGTATTTCAATATCTCACAGTAGTTATCTTTTAACAACTCAAATGTCCAATAGAATGTAATTCAAAACAGCTAAAGAAAGCTAATCCGCGAATTCGCTACAATCAACAAGAGCAGTTTTCTAAACAACAACAAACTAAGCAACTACTACGAGCTGAGAGGTTTTCCTCCTTTTATAAGATTTTAAAATCACGCGCTAGAATTTTCTAGTACTTTCTCGAAATCAAAAAGAGATATTTATTTATTTAATGCACGCACTCTTGTATTTTCAATTTTCCGGCTTAGCTTTCTTTTAATATTCATCACGTGCTGCACTGCACGAGAAATAAAACCATTTAATTTATAATTGAACTAACATTAGCTTTTTAAATACCAAATTCATAACAATATATATATATACTATTTTTCAAAAAACATTTCTGACTCTTAATTACACTACTGGCATATTCTCTACAACAGAATTCTAATTATGTTTTTATTAAGTTTCTTAAATTACTTTATTTTTCTAAAGGATGATATATAAAAAACACTTCTAATACATAATAATTTCTCATTTTATTATTACATATTATTCTCTTATGTATTTTAATACATAATAAATTCTCATTTTATTATCTGTGCTAAAGCTCCTAAATAGCAGCTTTAGCACAGATATTTGACTTTTTTAATTACTAGTCATTACCTTATATATATGTGTGATAAAATTTGGAGTGAGTGCTGCATAATTAGAAAGATGCCAATCAAAGAAGAGACTTGTAGATTGGCGTAGCCGACTGAACATAATCTTTATTGCTGGACATGAATTAATTATCGAAACTGCATTCTTCATTATGCATGACCATGAGCATAATACTCACACCACAGTTTTATATAGGGTATCACATTTTAAATAACAGCCTAATTAGCAGCATGAAAAAGCATAGTGAAAAGAAATAGAATCCAAGTGGGAACAGAACTGCAAGCCAACTGTGCATTTATCCAATCTGGCAGGCTGTTTAAAGAAAGATTTTGGTTTGCAAAGGTTAGAAAAGTTTCAGTTCTCAGAGTTATGTCATCAGTGTTGTGCAGGTCATGGAATCCCTTCTTATTGCAGAAGTATCAAAAACGTAAATGTTCTGGAAATAAGCACAATTAGAGTGCCAAGTCCATTGTGGCCTCAAATATCAATTGGAAACAAAAATAAAATTAAAATTGCCTTGTTGCAAAGTTTCTTAGTCTTTACGAATTCTACGTTTTAAGTATCAAGTATCTTCGCAATCAGTTTTCCTATGCTTCTTTGTATTCAGTGTTCCTACATTAAAAGTTCTCTGAAATTTCTTTTATTACATATATACATTATATATATTGGGTTTTAACGAAAGTTTCCCCCCGCACTGCAAATATCGTCTGCACAAACAGTTCATCCTGGAGTATTTAACTATTTTGTCCAACAATTTTTGGCATTTGAAAGAATGAGACTTGCTTATGCCACACTTTGTTTGAAATTTAAAAAAATATATCTTTATCATTAAGTATAAGATGTCTGAAATGGAACTATCACACTAACAGATTAGAACAATAATTTATTTCCTCTGTTGCAAAACGTCAGCTACGGAATGCCACCAAATCACATGTACAGCTTTAGGTAATAATGTTGTATCATATGATACTATGAAGGTTTGGTACCGAAAGTTCGAAAACAAAAACTATGACGCTCAAGAAGCAGAGTTCAGGCCAGCCTACTGATGTTAACGAGGCCCGCCTGCAAGAACTTGGGAGAAGATCAGTATGCAACCACTCAAAAGCTTACTAAGGAGTTAGACGTTAGTGCCATGTCGTACTTGACGTACAAGTTCAATCGCTAGGTGACGCATGAGCTGCTTCAAGCAGACAAAACAGACGTGTTCGGGTCTGCATTAACTCTCTGAGCGTTACGAGTTTAGCTCTGAAATTTCAAAGTTTCTCAAAATGTCATGAATAAGTGATATTTTCTTGATTTTAATTAAAAAATGACTCTTTCATTTTGTACCTTTATTCCTTTTCTTCCAATATACATCCAAACTGAAATCAGATACATTAAAAGCTAGCAGAAATTTTCATGTATAATAAATGTGGAAGGCAACCTTCTGTACGGAATTTTCCGGCCATAACACTGAGAGCGTTAATCTGCTCAAATAGCAATGCAAGGACAAAATTCTGGACTAGATTGTCATTTGTGATGAAAAAAGGATTTACAGAGGCTGAAAAAAGATTGGTCGGTGCCTGGTAAGCCTCTCGGCAGCATCACAAAGTGCAATTTGACAAACAAAAAAGATCATGCTTTGTATTTGCTGGGATTTCTGCGGTATTATCCATAAAGTCTGCCTGGAAAAGGATAAAAGTGTCGACAGTAAGGTGTACAGAGAAATGCTAGTCCACGTTGATGCCGATATCAAAGAAAAACATCGAACTTACTTCCAGCATAAAAAAGTAATGCACCATCAAGATAATGCAAGACTACTTGTGCCTGCATTCACCGGCTGGACTCAGTACAGACTCGAATGGAATTTTTTGCCAGACCCTCCATATAGCTCCACACTTCTTTGGACTTCTACCTTTTTTCACACCCGCAGCCACACCTTGCTGGTGCAATCTTCCATTCTGCACAGGACGTTCGAAATGAGGTTGATCTGCTTTTGGACTTGCGGCCACAAAGTTTCTGGGCCAAAGGCTTTGAAAAACTTTACAAAACAGTGGCAGAAAATCATAGCTTTGGTTACTACTACCCACACTAAAGGTACTACTGCTTTCACATTTTTTTCTAACTTTATTAACAAAATTTTTGGTGGAAAACTTTTATTACAATCATTACTTTATTACAATAACATATTACATATGTGATATTTTAATGCATAGAAGCTACGTGGTACTTTGAACTTCTGGCAGTCAAAGAAACTAACTGCATAGTTAGAAAGATGGATGCATAAACCAAAAACTTTTCGACATGGCCATTTTAAAACACAATTTTATTCCATGATAATTCCAATCAGATTATTTTTGTAGAAAAAGTGTTTTTTCAATCATAGTTAAATACGATAATTTTTATGTACACTGCTCAAAAAAAAAAATGGGACAGTGCAATACCTCCCGTTCTACTGGGCCGATTGACAAAATTCAAACTGCGTTTTTCATGCCTCGAAAGCGCGACTTAGGATATATATACTAGATTTATATATAGCACTTATCTAACATAGTAATTTTGACACAAAATCGGACTTTTTCTGAAATAACATACCAATTTTTTTCCATATTTCGATTCTACGACTCAAATTATGCCAGAATGCCAACTTTTGTAAAAATCGTACGAGTAGATTTTAAAATATTAGCTCTCAAAATTTTAGCTCCTCAATGTTAATTCAAATTGGCAAATATTTATTAATAACTCTTTTTTTATTAAACTTTTATTATTTTTCCTTTCACATTTCAAAATTTAGGTTCATTCCAAATAAAATTTACCCATTTTTTGTGTTTTATTTTTTAAATTTCTATTTTTAAATATTTTTTATAAATTTTTCGAAAAAATTTGAATTATAACCTATAAAATTTTTACCATCATCTTAAAGAAGTGTGTGTTTCTAAGCATACCTACAAAAAATTAGACTTTTTTATTCAAAATTTTTTAAGATATACACGAATATACATATTTTCACATTTTGAAACTTGGCATCTTTTTTTGAGCGATAATAATGCCAAGTAATGTGGTTTATGGATTTTTGTTACAGTGAATTGCCACAGCTATTTTTAACCTTAAATTTCAAGTAAAATTTTATGGAGAATTAATTATATGAATTTTTCCCTCAATGATACATAATAAATATTTATTAATATTATATGAAAAGCTAATTTTTAAATTATAGATGATATTATTCAAATTTTTAACTATTTTTTTAATTTCTCTCTTTTTTCCTTTAAAAAAATATTTGTAAGAGTAATTTTTTATCTTCAGTGTTTTATTGTATGCTACTTTACTTTAACTTCATTTAACCCATTTAGCCACTGGTGTTGCATTGACGCAACAGTCAAAATAAATGCGTTTATAAATATAACTACCTAAGATATTTTATACCAGCATATGATTTTGTGTAGGGAATATTATGAAGATTATTTCTCTAAAAAATATTTGCCTTCAACAATCATTTTGTTTATAATAATTAATCTCATACTTTAAGCAAAATTTTCAACCGGGTATTTTTGCTGAAAATATTTAATGAAAGAATTGCAGTCTTTATGAGTGATCTATTTTTAGTCAAGGTCACCATTTATCAGAACATTACATCAAACAGATGTGTATATTTGTGTTGGGAAGGAAGGGAAAACAGGTGTTGCGTTAACGCAACGTCAGCAGGAAATGGGTAGTCAATCTCCTTTTGCACTTATTCCTTTCGATGTTCTGGTTCATGTTCTGGTTGTTTAAAAATGCTTAGAATGAGGTATCTTACATTAGAAGAAGTCCTTCAAAGATTTTTTGATGAAGAAACAGATGATGATAATGTTAATGACCAGAATGAAACTGATATTGTTGTTGTTGCCCCAGAAATTGCAGAGGCTAGTGGCGAAGAAGAAAGGAATGGCAATATTTTAAATAATGATAATGATATTTTACCAAATGATACTGCTGGGGAAGTTGAAATTCATGTAAGAAGTAAGTTTCAGCCTTCTAAAAGCAGTTATAATCATACTAAAAAGTTTAAAAAGCAGAAGACTGAAATCTCGAAGTGGATAAAAAAGGAACTGTTAGTTATGTCTCAGGAAGAACATGAAGAAAGAGATAGTAGAGAAATTATAAAAGACAAAACACAAGGTACAACTAGTGCACAGATTTTCGATTTTCTTCTTGGTTTAGACATTTACTCTCTTCCCGTTGAACAGACAAATATATATGCTCAGCAAAAAAAAAAAAAAAAAAAAAAAAAAAAGTCCTTGAATTTATTGCATCTGAAGCCTATATGAGAAGATTTATTGGAATATTATTGCTTACAGGATATCATTCTTTACCTCAAGAAAAAACGTATTGGGTTTTGATAAGGACATTTCTGTTCCTGTTGTACGAGAATTGATATCATGTTTGTAGTACAGGAATATGAAGCAGAATTTGCATTTGACAATAGTCAAGTTGACAATACTGATAAATTATATGAGGTAAGACCGTATCTAAACTTACTAAATATCACCACTTTTTTACTACTGAAAATATAAAGTCTCTTTTAGATTCCAGACGCGAGAATGTATTATTCCTTTTGCAAACACCTATTGAGAGTGTAGAATTAGCCAGAAATAGATCAGCAACAGGAAGGCCTAGTAAATTCAGCATTCAAAAACCATTGCTTGGAGATGGTAGACATTTTATCGTAAAGTCCGTTGATAACAAAAGACTTTGTTGTAAAGAGTACCATAGCCAGACTGTTTATAGATGCAAAGTATGTAATGAAGCTTTACATCATGATTGTAATCAAGCTTTTCATGCTTGAATCTTTCAAATGAAATAATCTGTATTTGTAAAAGAAATACAATGTATATTTTAATATTAATTACAAGTAAAGTGATTTGTAGATTTAAAAAACTTTATACAGCTAAAAAGTAATCCTGCGCTCCACTCAAAAGAAACATCATAGGAGTACAATCCTACTCACTAAACATTCGTAGTCTTATTCCGCTGACGTTGCGCGAACGCAACACTTGCTTTTTCCACAGGTAAGACCATTTTGTTTTATTTCAATGTAAATTTACGTTATAAATGCTTAATTTAATATTTGTTATTTTCATGAGAAAAGAAACATTCCTTGTAGTTTTGGCAGTTAATGGGTTAAATCGAATTGTCTAAAACTGAGAACTTTCGTTTGATGTGTATTTGAATTTTACGAAAATATTTTATGACATTAACTACATAATTTATTTCTAAACAAGCTGTAGCTTATGAAGTGGCTGAAAGAGCGGCTGATACTACCATCCATATTTGTAAAGCACAGTATATTTTTATAGAAACATAAGATTTAGAATAATGATTTTTATAAATTCATTATAAATTTATTATTCATTTAGTCAAATTATGATATAAACATACAACCATCTAGAGACTGAATTAACGGAAGTTCAATGGTTATGTAGAATTGATCTGCAGCTACTTAATGGCTGGATATGTCAGCAGGTTCAGTGGGCAAGTAAGAATAATTATATAAACGACACCCAAATTCTGGATTCAATTAACAACGGGGGTATGATGTTTAAAAAAATCAACTCATTTTTTATCCTAAAATGTATTTTTATGTATACTAGCGTATTTTCATTATATCCTCAAAAATTCTAATTTAGAATGTAATTGTCAAGAACTGAGTTCTAATCATCAGTAATATAATAAGTAATTATTATGGTTATTAAAAATCCTTCTTATAAAGTAATTGCAAATATTTCAAAAAAACTTTCTGTCTGAATGCAAATATTCCGAATTAATGGTAGTTGAATGGTGATGTACAAATGATTTGCAGCTACTTAATGGCTGGATAAGTCAGCAGGTTCTGTGTACAAGTAAGAATAATTACATAAACGACACCCAACATTCTGGATTCAATTAACAACAAGGGATACGATGTTTATTAAATGAATTTAAGAACTTTTTAAACATAAAAAATCAACTCATTTTTTATCCTAAAATGTATTTTTATGTGTAGCGTATTTTCATTATATCCTTAAAATTCTAATTTAGAATGTAATTGTCAATAAGTGAATTCTAATCATCAGTAATATAATAAGTAATTATTATGGTTATTAAAAATCCTTCTTATAAAGTAATTGCAAATATTTCAAAAAACTTTCTGTCTGAATGCAAATATTTCTAATTTTACGAGGGCCATCCAGGAAGTAGATTACGTTTCCGTCTGTGTCCGCTAGGGGCGGGGCTAGCGCGGCCATCTTGGGGTCAGAGCGTTGCGCAGCTCAGTCTGCATCTAGCCGTGCTAGTGAGAGGTTCGTGCTGTGCTCTGTTCAGATACTGTGACGGTTTGAAATGTCTGCGTTAATTGAAAATCCCGCGAGCTGCGAGGTGCGCTCAGTAATAAGGTTTCTGACTGCAAAAAACTGTAAACCGATAGAAATCTATCGGCAGCTTCGTGAAGTGTATGGGGACAACATTATCACTGAAGGTGGAGTGCGTCAGTGGGTCATAAGATTTCAAAATGGCCGAACCAATGTTCACGACGAAGATCGAAGTGGGAGACCCAGCATAGTGACCGCCGAACTTCTCGAAAAAGTCGATGCTAAAGTCCGTGAAAATCGAAATTTCACAATAACGGAACTTTGAGTTTTCCACAAATTTCGCGAAGTTTGTTGCACGAAATCATCAGCGAAAAGCTTGGTTACCACAAGTTTTGTGCAAGATGGAAGGCAAGAAGAGGTAACGAAGTGGTTGAAGGCGCAGGCGGCCGAATTTTTCGACGAAGGAATTTCCAAGCTCGTACATCGCTACGATAAATGCCTTAATTTGTATGGTGACTATGTAGAAAAGTAGTATTTGAGTGTGGCTTTCATCTGTATATAATAAAATTTGTTTCCTATACTTTGTTTATTTTTTTATTCCAAAACGTAATCTACTTTCTGGATAGCCCTCGTATATTAATCAAGATTGCACACGATATTATTTATTTGCACTTCAATTCTTACCATCAGCTCTAGTAGAAGTTACAAATCAATTATATTTAATTAAGGAATGACCATCTAAGTTTAGAAACATCGTACCATAACAGCAATTCATTTATTGGTGCTGTATCTTTCATGTTACTCCTGATTGGCAAGCTACATGATTTTTAATGAATATTCGGGTTTTGCTAGTAACTTCACTTGGAAATCGCGCTTAAACTAGGTTAGTTGGTTATTTGAACATAGAAAGAACATGGAAGCTATTTGGTTAACATGCTTTCATAGAGAACCTTTGTAAAGAGAACCTAGAAAACTACGAAAACCAACCATGCAGCCTGGGTTAGACTTCGCGACAAACAATTTGTATTTAACAATCTTCAAATGCTAGGCAACTTTAGAGGCTTGAATTAAATTTCCAATTTAATATTTTATTTGCAAATATTTAAGATATTGTTGTATTCTTAGACACAGAAAGCACAATTTAAGTTTTGTTAACTCATTAGTAAACCACCAAGCCGTAGTCCAAATGAATATTCAATTTCTTTTGCAATAATCGTATTCACTTAATATTCTTGGAATATGAGCTATAGAAGGAATGTTCTCGGAAGATTAAAGAAGTGTTTAAATCCAGTGATATTAGGTTTGTCTTACAAGCTCAAAATCAAAATGATTCTGCAATTGCCCAAGTAGTTGACTTGTAAATGGCTGTGAATTAAGCAGATGACTTTTAATCTTACGTTATTCAGTCAGAAAACGTATTCCAAATGTTTTGTATTGCATGACAATGCATCTTTTCATTATTCAATAACCAATCAGAGAACCACTTGTATTCTGAAAATAAGTATGTGTACTCAATAGTCCTGCATGTTTTACAAATTTGTCTTCTTGTGATGTTTTTTCCTTCCAAAAAACTAAAGTTGCCTCTCAAAGGAAAGTTTTTTGACATTGAAGATACAAAAGGCGTATGACATCTACTTTTAGAGGTATGTAAAAAACATATCTCTACAAGTCTTCTCTTCCATTAAATGTTGTGCATTCAGACAAAAATTTGGATCAGCATAATTTTTTATAATGTAATTTTATGACACTTTGATTACTTTATTAACATACAGTGAATATATACTAAACCTTTTACTTCAGCTTCAGTAATTCGGAATTTTTGACGGAATTGTTTTCGGAACTAGGACTTATAAGATATGTAAAATTGAATATTTCGATTATCCAATAAATTTAAGATCGAAATTCCAATATTTTATTTTCGGAGGGAGGGGAAATTGTTTCAGTTTTGGTCCATTATCCTAATTATACTTGCTTCGATTCTTTTTTTTTTCCATAAAAGCGAAAATCTTACGCATGGTATACACATAACGCATAATTTCAAATTAAAATTTAATAATATACAGGGTGGTTATAATTAAAGTTCCACTTTGAAACGGTCATAAAAGGAAAACTACTAGATCAAATGTTATCAAACTTGGATAGCGTGTAAAAGAGGTCATGGGAACTTATTTTCCGCAAAAAAAAGAAAGTTCGAAACCTCACCACCAAGAGGGAAATGGGACTGTATGCAATATTGTTAAATGAAATATGGGTCGGAATCTAACTTAACCTTTTGTTACACAGATTTAATATGTTGTATACCCTTAAGAAACTTTGAAGTAAGCAAATTACCATTTAAAGGCGTTAAATTTGATAAAAGTCGAGTGCGCAATCCGTGCAAGTGAGAAATTCGTCCGTGAAAACCATGAATTAGCAATTAGAAAATGTGAGATCGCAAATCACTCGCGCGAGTGCGTACAATCTGGAAATCGTTTTCTTACAGATCACTAACTTGTAATTTTTTAAGCCTGAATTCGGCCCTAAAACATGAAGATACTGATTCAAAACGCTTTTAATCGATCTGGGTCAAAGAAATCCCTCATGTTATCTACCTAATTCCACTGCATTCTTCTATTGCATTCGATTGCATAGCAAATGGTGTGGAATGACAGCTAGTTTCATGACTGAACCATTTTTCTCTGAATAGTAGTCGACAGCTGCACCACTGTGATTGCAGCTCGCTTAGAGTCAATGTTAAAATGTTTCGTGGATACATGAACTGCATTAACATGGCATTTTAGATACTACGATTTTTATGCAGTCCTGGGCCCCACTGCACAGTTACTTAGGAAACATTTCACGAATGAACATCTTATACCCCAACACTTCCCCTCTTCCCACCAGACCTCAAACCTCTGTGACTGTTAACTATGAGGTTATCTCAAAAGCACTGTTTATGGTGATAATCTGAACAATTTGGCAGAAATGAAAACTTTGATACACCGATATGTCCGTAACATTCCTCCTGATATGCTAAGAGCTGCTGTTGAGAATGCAGTAACAGAATTTAACTTGCTTTCGGAAAATACTGGACGCTACATTAAACATGCTTTGTAACACATTTCGGAAATGATTAAACACATTTTAAACCGATGTTTTCATGTCTTATTTCATTTAACAATATTGCATACAGCGCCATTTTTTTCCTGGCGCTGAGTTTTAGAACTCTTTTTTTTTTCCGCGGGAAATAAATTCCCATAACCTCCTTTACACGATTCCCAAGTTTGATAACATTTAGTCTGGTAGTTTTGCTTTTATGACCATTTCAAAGTGAACTTTAATTATAACCACCATGTAAATTAAACTTTAAAAGTTTGACAGTTTCGTTCATGTCCCAGCTTTAAAAATATATATTTAAATATAAATTTTTGTATTAATCCTCTTAGAAAGAAGCTAATTTTTCTCTTGCGTTATAGATTGTATAAAAAACATGATCTTTACTATTATTTAAATTATTTCAGCCGATATAAGAATCGGGTCACTAGGTGGTACAGAATAAACACTGCTGGACTGTTTTATTTGTCATTTAGCAAAAAATCTTTTAATTAAAATATTTATCCTTTGGACTTTGCTTTAAACTTTATTTATAGTTAAAATGACTAGAAAATGAAAAGCTGTCTTCAGCTGAAACGCAATTCATGTAATTAATATTTTTAAAAAAATTCACAAGAATGCAAAATTTATGGAAGTCTAGCAATCGAAAAATCTTAATTTTCTTGTGTGAGTACTGAAAATACCTGTAGAAGGAAAGAAGAAAATTAGGGAGAAAAGTAAGCAAAAATTTGCAGGGAAATTTGGCTGTCAGACATTCCAAGATGTTTAAAAAAGTTGGACGCTTTTGAAGATACTTTCAGGATACTTCAAAGAATTAAGGTGTTCAAAGAGAAAACACTTGGAGGTGTACACCAGCAAATAACATTAATTGAGCTTGTGTTAACAGAAAAGACAAAAACGATATCATTGCAGATTAAAGTGAAGGGCGACTGGTTTTAGACTATATGGTTGTACAAATTTAAATTACGTTACAGAACAATATACCATATCATAAACGGAGAATCCCACGATTTCTCAGTCGAATTATTTGAAAATTCAGGTGTTTATCCAGTGATGTATGTGGATGTCAACTAAAGACTTTTTTTTTCCTCCTGATGAAACAGCGGCCGAGTGATAAAGTCGCTGAACACTGGTAGTTCGATCTGAGGTTTGAATCCCGCAAATGGGTTGGCTGCTTGGGTGTTTTCATGGTTTTCCACATGTGTAACGTGTATACGTGCCAGTTTCCCTTAGAAAGTCCTCCACGAAAGCATCCCTCCCCTTAGGCAGATAGCCCTAGTGTGCTTTGTCATAATTAAATAAACCAAAACCTCTTGATCAAACCAGTCTTTCCTTTCATCTCATACCTTCAAAATGCTTAGCCTCTAAAGACTGAGAAAGTCTCTGATGAAATGGATTGAAATGGATTATTAAATTATGGCGCAAAGCAGGGCTATCTAAAAGGAAGGATGCCTTCGTGAAGAAATTTCTAAGGGAAACCAGCTGGCATACATGTTACACATGAGAAAATTCACGAAAACGCCCATGCAACCAGCCCGTTTACCGGGATTCGAACCCCGGAGTCAACTACCAGTGCTCAGCGACTTTACCGCTCGGCAGTTCATGGGTCTTTATGAAATGGAAGGCGATAACTTTAATTAAACAGAACGTCAAAAATACCAAGATGTTTCGAAAAGTTGGATACTTTTGAATATACTTGCAGAATGCCTAAAGAAAAAGAGCAAGAATGAAGCAGAATGCCTGAAGAAAAAGAGACGAAAAAATAAATTGTTGCGCAAAATTTAATATTTGTACTTTTTTTTAATTTAAAACTTTTTAATCTTATGATATTTGATTCTTGCAATTTCAAAAATAAAATATTTGACTAAAATATGAATAACATTTTAAGAAACCAAATGTAGGATAAATTTGTGTAAAGCAATGGGCACAATGATAAAACTGTTTAAAGCAGTGTATGCAAGTCATCCTAAGTTAAAATGTCGGTTATACATCTCTCTTATTTATATATATCTTTTCTGAACAGAACAATGAAAGGCGTGTTATGTGTGCTTTACTGTATTTTCTCTTTTAATATATGCAGTTTTCAAATGCATCGTGGTCTGGGTTACAATGTATTCTTCCGAGAGAAACGCAATTCAAATAAATAAAATCAAATTCTGGAAAATCTATATTAATAAATATATTTAAAACGCTCAGTTCGAATGAATAAATAGAAAATTTTTAAATAATTATCTAAAGAGGCAATGCAAACTAACAGTTAAAATAAAAGTCTAAAAATTTAAAAATTACCTAAAATAGTAACTATGACTAAAAATATGGTATAAAGAAAACTACTTGAAAAAATAATAATAATAAACGATGTGCCCTTGATTTAAACTACGCAGTTCGAATGAGTAAATAGAAATTTTTAAAACAGTTATTCGAAAGAAACTATGCAACGTAAACAATTAAAATATATTCAAAAAAGAAAAAAATTGCTTACAATTAATAACAATTATAATTGAAAATATAAGATAAAGAACATTATTTGAAAGAAGGAACAATTGGGTCTTTTTTTCCTCTCACGCAATGTAAAAATGGAAATGAAAATAGGTTGCCACATATTAAGAAGTTTGCCAAGTGAACTAATTTTGGCGCAAACTGAATAAAAAGTGCCAACATAAATTGTAGAATTTCTCTGTAAATTTCGCATCGAATTTTACAAAATTTAATATTTGGCCATAATTTGAGTCGTAGAATCGAAATATGTAAAAAAATTGGTATGTTATTTCAGAAAAAGTCTGATTTTGTATCAAAATATACCTATGTTAGAATAGTGCTATATATAAATCTAACATATATCTTAAGTCACGCTTTCGAGACATGAAAAACGCAGTTTGAATTTTCTCAATCGGCCCAGTAGAACGAAAAATATAGCAATGCACCCCCCCTCCTTTTTTTTTTTTTTTTTTTTTTTTTTTTTTTTTTTTTTTTTTTTGAGCAGTGTACATGGGTTATAAGGTAAAGAACAACAGAGCATAGCAGCGCAGAGGTTTTGTATGACAGGAGAAGTTAAGAAGTGATGTAATTGCTTACGAAGCAGTATTTATACTAGGTAGGTGCATATGTACAGCTAAACTGCAATTGGTTAATTTCAGGTTTTACTTCCCTTTTGCAAGCAGCATTATGTAACTTGGAAAGATCTCGAATTTGGGAGAAAAGACGAACTTGGGGAAGAAAAGATGAACTTGGAGGAGAACATAAAATCTAGAATAGTCAACTTTGAGGTTGCCAATCATTTCTTAGCGCAACCATCGTATTTTATTATAATTTACATATGTATATATACAAAAATAAAATTACAAAACAATTTTTTAAAAAACAAAATAATATCATACCTGTCTTTACTTATATATATATAAAAGAATAATGTTTTTAATAATCAGTATCTTGTTATATTTTTAATAATATCTTTAAATTGTTACGTATTCCTTCACTACATTTTACACTTTTACATTTACTTCCATATTTAATATTTCCAGAGTGCACATTTTCCTTTTTAGGGTTACTATAGCAAAATCTTTACTGGTGAACAAAATTTAAACTGTACCAAATTAGGAGAGGAAGATAACATGGTAAGAAAAAGTACCAAAAAGATAAACACAAATGACATATACATAATAACAAAATTTATAAAATGTCAACATTAAATAAGCATTTATAATTAAATCATAGACTAAAATGTACCTTTCTAAAAACCAATCCAGCAGTTTATTTAATACATGTTGTTGAAGAAGAGATACACATAAATACCTTCCCCCATAACGTAATACTCGTTCTATCTCTGAAAACATTTTGTCTATTTTATCACTAGTTTCTTTGGAATCATCTACAAGAAGAGCATCAAGAGTTCCTTTATCTATAACAACTGCAAAAGTTTCAGGATCATAAGTCATCTAGGGGTTTAGAGAAAACAGTATTCTATAGATACTCATTTTTATGTCTTTTCTTTCACATAAACATATATAAAATTAAGAGCATCATTAAAGAGCAGTTACAAAATGTTTCTAAAAAAAAAAAGTGAAAGTACATCACAATTAATTTATTATATAAACCTAATTGGAATAAAATTAATATATTGATTCAGAATATATATTTTAGACTGAAAAACTGAATAAAATGTTCACTAATAAAATATTTTTTTAAGAGAAATAACACTATGCTTTTTTTAATATACTCCACTCACCAATTTCCATATAAAATAGTTGTCACTCTTCCTACTTTACTAAATTCATTTTGCTCTTTAACAAAAGCCTAAGTCTGATTGCCCTCAAAATTTACAGAATTTTATTCAAAATCTATGCAAAGCAAAGTTTGCCTTTTTATCTGATTTTCAATTTTCTTGTTCCTCTTCCGATTAAGCCAAAAATACTTCTTCACTTTTTTTTGTATCACAGCACACAGGATTTTTTTCTCCTGTGAAAATGTTTGATTTCATGTAAAAAAAAAAAAAAACTGCAGTAAGAAAACTGACATGTTTAAAAAAATAGCAAAACTGATGTTTTACTATTTCATAAAGGCA
Organism: Stegodyphus dumicola; assembly: GCF_044657685.1. Taxonomy (NCBI): domain Eukaryota; kingdom Metazoa; phylum Arthropoda; class Arachnida; order Araneae; family Eresidae; genus Stegodyphus; species Stegodyphus dumicola. The sequence goes on along the minus strand of NC_140768.1, from coordinate 134,672,190 downwards.
TGTATAAGGATAAATATTTAGCAGTTTGAAAGTACGGACTTGTTACAATCTTTAATTCTATAACCTTGTTTATCAATGCCTCAACAAATGATGCATCAACAAACAGCTGCATTGAAGAAGAGCAAGGAGGACAAAGTCCTTTATGTCAGGTGTACTGGATGGATGGTCAGACAAAAGTCAATGTTTGCTACAACTGTTAGATAACACTGATTTTCATCTTGGCAGACCAATTAAAATAGGGAGGTTCATTCTTGTCCTTTTGTCTAAAAGGATTAAGCTTTAGGTTTATGCAAGTGTTGTGTGGGTAGTATATTGTAAAATTTCTTAGTTTTGGTAGCTAACAAGAATTTTGAAATCTTTTCATGGAAAGTTAGATTTACATTGTGTGGAACTTAAGGCAAAGGGAAAGGCCTAAAACTAAGCTGTTGACTATCCAAGAATTCTAGAACATTTTAATGTAAAATCTCATGTGTGTTACATTGCAAGATCATAAGAGAACATATCCGCAGGTATTTTTATGCTACAGATAATAAAAAGTCAGCTAACAATTTTCATGATGACGACGATGAAAATCGTGAATCTCAAGGTTTTGGATGTTGCAAATAAAAAGTGAAATTTTTCAATTAAGGATTATAAGGATTAACGATTGTAAGGATTATGTTAATTTATTCAACAGTTAAATTTTGAGTTAAAGTTACTGTCCTATCTTTTCTTAATTTCAAGCTTACAACTTCCGGCCAGAACGTATTTTTAGATTCACATTTGAATGCAAATGAGGAGTATTTAACTGTGAAGTTCTACTGACTCCATTAGAGAGAACCAGTGATTTTAGCGCATGTCCGCCTTTTTAGGCTACTCTCTCTTAAGCTATTATTATGCTCGGCTGTACTTTAGGCCCTTGATAGCTTCGTCGTTATTTAGCGTTAAGGGGCCAACTCTGCCAGAATCTTGATAGTTTCGGCTATATCTTTTTAGTTAAGATTAGTTTAGTTTTTAGTTTCCTAAGTTCAAGCACGAGTGGAGACTTTATTGTAAAACTCCAAGAAGGAGTTCTGTTAAACTTTATTGGAATAATAAAGGGTAATTTCATCCATCATACGTTTTTTTCTCTGTCTGACAAACTCAAGCAATTATTCGCTTATCAATTCTTAAGATTCTTCAACTTAAATTGTAACTTAAAAGTATACAGGTTAGAATCTTACGGGATTATAAGAAGAAAGGCTAAAAAAAGATGATATGACTGAAGTTTTACATTGTGATGACAATGTCTCAATCACTCATCAAATAACAGAATGGTGAAAATCTGTAGCACAGTTTTAAATCAAGAAAATACTGCGCACTTCATCTTCAAGTCATATTTTAATTTCGTGTGGTGGTAATTCACAAAAATTCCTTCCTTATGCAAAAAAAAATTTTCTTAAAAGTAATATTAATAAAGAATATTTTAAAATCTACAATTTCCATACATCAGCTTACTAGATTAAAACTCGTGTTACCAGTTTAAGTCTAGTTACCTAGTTGCAATTACAGCTCCAATTACAATGTAGTTGAACTATAATTGCAATTAGATTTTGCCCAACTATGATTGATGACTTAAAATTATGGAATTGCTGAAGTGTCAGTGATTCTGGCTTTGTACTGTAGCTGTGTTTACTTTAAATATTTTTTAATAATCATATATTTAAATGGTAAATTCCTTTAAGAATCCACGTGCTCTATGAAATAAGGACTTGGGTTAGTTTTGGTACGGGGAAAATATTAAACTAAAAATGGGTTACTCCGATTTTACTTTATATTCTGGTGCCTAGAAACTTTCAATCTTAATTAAAGTTTTTATCTTTATTGATTAATTTAAATTTTTATTCATAATGTGCAACATTTAAGTTACACTCATGTCCATAAATTAAGGATAATTCGGAGTCACGCGGAAATCGAACTCTAAAATAAATATATCACATGTAAAATCACTACACACATCTTCAAGAATCATATGCAAATTTCAGAAAGTAACCAGATGACACCAATGGTACGTCACAATGACGAGAGTGTAAGAGAGTGATATATAAGGAATACAGGCAAAGAAGTAAAATTGTTCGCAGGCGCTTTATAAGCATTTCAGAGCAATAACCGAATAGTTATGACACAAAGGACACATTTGGATGATTTTTTACGTGGTAGAATTATCGGCCGTCTGGAATGTGGGCATACCCAACTGGAAGCATCAGACGAACTTGGAATTGCCCAGAGTGTCATCTCCAGGCTTTGGCAATGATTTCAAGATGATGGTAATGTGAGTAGACGTTACAGCACAGGTCGCCGCAGAGTTACAACGCCGAATGAGGACCGGTATTTGGCAGTTACTGCCAAAAGAAACAAGCGGAGCACAGCCTCAGACCTGTCTCAACAGCATTCTTCAGCCACTGGTACGACAATTTCAAGGCAGACCATGTACAGATGCTTAGGGCAGATTGGTCTATATGCTCGTAGACCTGTCAGATGCGTTTCACTTACTGCAACTTACTGTCGCCTGCGGTTAGCCTGGAGTAGAGAGCATGCATTATGGACACCGCAACAGTGGGCTTGTGTGATGTTTACCGACGAGTCCAGGTTTAGCTTGCAGTCTGATTTTTGCCGGATTTTGATATGGAGAGCTCCAGGTAACCATTACCACCAAGAAAACATCATTGAACTACACCGTTACGGTGGTGCAGGAGTGCTCGTTTGGGGTGGAATTATTCTGGGTTCCAGAACTGACCTGCATGTTCAAATTGGAACCATGACAGGCCAAATCTATCGGGACGTCATTTTGGAACAACATGTACGTTTGTTTTGTGGCGCCATGGGTGCACAATTTATGTTTATGGATGACAACGCCCGTCCTAACTGTGCAAACATCGTAAGCGAATGCCTTCAATCGGAGGATATCACCCGTATGGAGTGGCCAGCATTTTCACCGGACTTGAATCCAGTAGAGCACGTGTGGGACATGCTTGGCTGACGTGTTGCAGCCCGTCAACCTCCTCCTACATGTCTACCGGAACTTCAGAGAGCATTAATTTCGGAGAGCATTTTAATAATATCAAACATATAGCATCTTTTTTTGCTCTTTACCTTTTGTTTAATAAATAAGCTTTACAGATAAGTCAAATTTGTTTTGCTTCTAACTCTTCCTTTGCCTGATTTTGCATTATCCTTAATTTATGGACATGAGTGTATTTACATCTTTTCTACTTCCATCATTTTGTCATGAGGATCTTTTTCTTCTTTTTTTTTTTTTTTTTTTTTTTTTTTTTGTGTGTGTGTGTGTGTGTGTGTGTGTGTGTTCATTTCAGAATTAGATTTATATTAGAGTGGCAAGCAGTTTTACTATGAAGTTAGAAAAATTGTGCATGGCTGTATGTGAGAGTTTGGGCTTTTCTGTCATCACTGCATTGCTGTAGAATGTTTTGCTCTCTCCTGTTGACTCCAGTGCTGCTGTCACACTAAATATCACAGTGGAAGGACAGATTTAGTTTTGGGCAAGCTAGAAAGTTTGAATATATCCCACAGCCTCAGACAAGAGCTCATAGCTTCTATTAAAGGAATTTAAAGTATTCAAAATTATAATATTTTTTAAGGAAGTTTGTGTTCTAGAAGGATTCATATGACTGACAATTTGTATTGTGTAATTTTAATTAAAGCCTCATAAATGGTGAGGTAGAATAAAGTCATCTTATTTCTGTGCCTGTCTGTTTGAGTTTAGAAATTCTACTTGTGAGAATTCACCCGTTGAATGCACGTAACACTTTAAGTTGATTGTAAATGTTTACTACAGTTGAACCTCTGACAGATATAAGAAAACAGGTGATTGGGGTATGATATGTTAATAATTCTTTTCTAGTCTTTTGCAGGGCTGTGGAGTTGGTAAGGAAAATGACCGACTCCTGGAATTTTAAAAACTCTGACTCCCTCATATATATATGTGAGTGTGTGTGTGTAAACATATATACATGGGTTACAACTTATTTTTTTAATATAAAAGAAGTAATAGATGCTAAAAAAAAAAAATTAACGGCATAGCAAATTATTTATATTAACCCATTAATGGTTTGGCCCGGATTTTCTCATTCTTTTATGCAGGTCTCTTAACGGTTCGTTACAGATTATTGTTAGTTTAAATGTACCCTCAAAAACGGACAGTCCCGTGTTTTTGTATTATCTAAAAAACACGCTAAAAAGGACTAGCCCATATTTTTGTATGTCTTCCAACCCCCAGTGCCTAAAGGGACAAGGGTCCATGCAATTCTGACGACAATGGGTAAGGCTGTCATTAGCGTGGGGAGAAATCTTCTTGTTGTTTTGGGATAAAGGCCTTACACTGAATCTAAAGAAACAAATTTATTACCAGTTACAAAGTGGATGCATATATAAAGGGATTTAAGAATTTCCATTTTAGAGCAGTTATTGAATAAAAAATAGAATTTTTTACAAAATGAACGTTTACCTATAAGAGCATTTATGAATTAAAACGAGAAAAATAAAAGTAATAAATGCAAACATAAAAATCTGAAAATGCAAATCTTTCAGATTTTACATTAGGCCCAAAGGGCGTTTTTTTAACGGTTTGTGGGTTACCTTTATTTTTAAATATCATGTTCTTTGCACTTAAACCATAAAACTTCAGTTAAACAGCAATAGCGCAAAATAAATTTTAAATGAGCATATCTTTAGAATTTCCGATACACAGTCTCGCCCGCTGAAGGTAATTTTTTATATTATTTTCATACAGTGTTGCCTTTGCTCGCTTTAAAATCGTTGAGTTTCTTAATTAAAAATTCATTGAAGTTTTATGAAATATGAAACATATAATAAAACAAATTCCAAATCTCGGCTTCGAGATGCCCATATTCAGGTGGAAATGTACGTTATTCAAAATTGGATGGGTCTAAGTACCGTTGTTTTATCACAATGCGAGAAACATACATATATTTATACAGATTATTCATTATTTAATTTCAAGGCAGATAGCCTCGAGTGCTTTGCCGTAATCTAATAAACCAAAACCATTATTTAATTTCTTTAAATATAATACAGGGCTGTAATATGTGGTAGCAACAGTTTGAAAAGTGAACTGACATAGTTTTCAACGGAAAATGAAAAAATGAAGTTAACAGACCTTCTCGGCTAACGCCCTTTGTTTTAAAAATAATGTATCGTGTAATTTAATGGGAATACGAGATTAAATAATTCTCTTTAAGAAATTTATCAACAAATTTATATCACGAATAACAAAAACGTGAGGCTGTCTTGATAAATTTATAAATATTATGCATCTGACAATGCGATTCAATTATTTGATTTCGTAATTTAAGAACCTATGATTCTTCTTATAAAACTGTACAGGAATTTGGCAAAGAAGCTATTAAGTAATCTCTTATTACCATTAATCTATGCGATAAATTATTGTTATTATTATTACTATTGGTTCAGTCTTTTACTTCCAAGTATCCTTTTACCTCAAATAATCGAAAAGATATATAAATTTAAAACAAAATTCGCCCCCAAATCAGAAATTAGGTTACGAATTTCATGCAAATTTTATTTCAAAAGCTATTTTACGCTCTGTAAAATGATGAAAACTTAAAAATTTTGAGATTTTTAGTTTATTCTTAAATGGAAATATGCACAAAAAATTTCTTCGACATTAAATTTTAAAAACTCTAAATCGAATTATTATCATCCGTAACGGTGTGTGTACAAAATTTGAATTCAATAGCTTATCGATAAGTAGTTCAAAAATCGACGACGAGCTTTTGATTAAACACCGTGAATGAACTGAATACAATTTTTGGAACAGCTCTATTTTTAAGCACTTTGGAAAGATCGGCAAGTTGTTGATATAGCATAACCGTTATTTTTATAACATTCTTGGCATTATGAAACGTGTAAGTGACATTCATAAGCGATTCCCGACAGTTCTGTTCATTTGTCAAAGTGTCTGCTTTTGAAAATATTGTGAAGCTCACTCGATGTGCTCCACTATCTATGATACTCATTAAAGATATTTAATTATGTTTTATTTCTATACAGAAATACTGGTAAAATTAAGAGGTCAAATATTTAATTATTTGAGTTATATAACTACTTATACTGTCTCAAGAAATTTTGAGTCATTTTGTAAAAATAATCTTTTCTTTAAAATTCCTTTTTCCCCCCTACCCCCTATGCTTCATAACTTTATTACTATTCTGATGAATGGAAGGTTTGTAGAGACATTACATTTTTTTTAACAGCAAGAGACATGAAAAATGAGCAATGCCTTACCCGGGACGCAAACCACGGACTTCTCGAATGCGCGCCGAGCGTACTGAGACCACGAAGGCATGCTAAAAGGGCGGGAGAAAATACCATATATACTCCCCCTTTTAAAGGGCGACTGGGGATTAGGGGACTGAATCGCCAAATCCTTGCGGTGGAAAATCATCATCCACCACTTTTTTTGTTTTGGGTGCCACCATAGAAACATTAGGTTATTTCGAAGCAGGACATGTGAAATAGGAGCAATGCCTTCGCCGAGACTCGAACCACCAACCTCTCGAATACACACCATGCGTGCTGACCATTACACCGTGAAGGTATGCTAAGAAGGCGGGAGAAAATACCTTATAGGTTATGAAAACCAAAAGTTGAGTAGGTAGTCACAAATCTAACTAATAAATGCTCTACAAATACAACTTTTAATACTTTAGCAGAATTTTTTGGAAACGTATTTATATAGATTGTTGTAGAAATCGACACAGTTTGATGCCAATTTAGAGGAGGGGTTGTTTATGAGCGTATTAAAAATGCTTTTCCCACTCAAAATGTTAACTACTTTAAAATAATAATTCATAATTGCACTGAATCTGATGTTTACAATTATTTCCCCTGAGATTTCTTTAAAAAGAAAGAATTACAATTGTGTTTAATGCAGAAAATTTAATGGAATTGGCATCTGCGCAAGAGGACGGAAACTATCAGGGAGGACTTTCTAAGGAAAACTAGATTTCCTTCACATTGAACGTAGAAAACCTTCACCGAACAAGCGTGTTCACCAGGATTTGAACTTATGTAGGATTACCAGTACTCAGCGGTTTTAGCGCTTGGCCGCTGGGGCCCGCAGACCGATTAAAAATCTTGTTTAGAAACTTTTTATCTTGATTTAGTGTGACAGGTGCCGTAGTTTGAAGGTTAGGATTACTTGAATACAGCAAAACACACGAGGACTATCTGCTTTTAAGGAAAGATATGCCTTCGTAGAGGACTTTTTAACGAGAAAAGTCTCATATTCATGTTATACATAGGAAAAAACATGGGAAAATACCATTCAGCCATCGTATTCGTTCGTCAGGGTGTAAATCTAAGTCGAACTACCAGTATTTACCGGCCACTAATATGGCCGTATTTTAATAGGGGAAATAACTGTTGGATTGTAAGGCATCTAAATTAAGAAATAAAAAAAATTCAGTTCTGAGGTAATCTTAAACCCAAATTAAGTTTTTTATTATAATTATGAAAGAGTTCAACTCATTTGTTAATTTTCAGATCGTTAAAATTAGTGTGGCTGTAATGAATGATTATTTAGACCTGTTACAGGAAACAAATACATCAAAAGTTTCCTTTAAAATATCAGGAATTATTGAAAAATCTTCTGTAATTTATAAACGAGGAAACGTATTTAACCAGATTTTACATGTGTGAAAAAATAATGAATTTTGATCTCCCCTAGTAGAGACATTTGTAATTATATTTCTAGTTCCAAATTCAAAGTGAAAAATCTAGGTGCCTGAAGCCAGAGAACACTATCGATTCTTCTTGGCTTCTATTTTCAGCGACGAAATAGATCAACTGCATGGAATTTTTATGATTTTTCTCAACATGTAAACTAAATGCTTGTAAGTGTTTCTTAGAAAGCTCGTCGGAAGTAGAATATCTCTATCTTGGTAGACAGATATCGTGTGCTTTAGTAAATTTAGCAAATCTAAACACAGAGCCGACAGTACTATGTTTGAGGCATTTCTCTAACATAGTCGAATAGTGTATCGAATAGTCGAACAGTGAAATTACTCTACATCGCCCTCTTTTACTTACTTTTATACTTTTATCTCAATATTATATATTGCATCCACAAAAATTTCTCTAAATTAATGTTATTTGGATTCGAAAACCATTTTATGCTTAAATACATCTTTCCAGATGTTTGTCTTTTACTCACTGAGAGTCAATGCTTCTTGAAGATGTCAATTCATGAATGAAAAATTATTTCTTGCTTTTCCGGTTTTCCCTAACCGTTCCCACAAAAGCTGAACATTTGGGCAAAAACAGCCCTCCTATGATGTTAATTCCTTAGTAAAAGAGAAAGCACTGAACGGGATAAAGTAGTAGAAATCTTGACTTTCCTTTTCACTCAAAATTCAAGCATTCCCAAAATCTACTATAAAAGATATACTCCCTAAGGTATAAAATTTTTGTGCAATGAAATTATAAAATGAAATATATATATATATATGCATTCTAATATATACATATGCTAAAATATGAATGCATATATATATTTGATTATACATATATATATCATTGATGACATATATATATCAATTAAACCATTAGTCACACTCACACACATACATATACAAATATAGAATCACATAGTATCAGTAGGTGAAAGAAGAAAATAAATCCTACTGGTGAAGACTGCTGAAGAAATTCAAAGCATAATGAAAGTTTCTTTTATCTTGGAATCAAAGAACTTTTTTATCGCTTTAGTTTTTGGGAGACTATTAGATTAAAATGTAATAAATAAATAAGTATATGGAAGAAAAAATAAATCTTTAAAGGAAAAAAAAGGAAAAATAGAACCAAACAATCAATTCAATTTCAGCATTAAAACCAATTTTAAATGCGACAGTATATTTTTCTGGCGACACGAAAACTTAAGAAAATAGACAGAAATCTGCATTGTTTCACCTACCAATATACGACAAATGGAAAAACAATACAAGAAAAAGTAAATTTGAAAAATTTGTGAAAGCGGAATAATTTCGAATGCTGCACAAACAGAAAGATACCATGCAGAGACATTGGATTTTTTTCGAAGCAAGAAATGCAAAAATTCAGCAGTGCCCTCATTGTGCTTCTAATAAGGAGGTCTTCCAAATTCTAGCTGGAAGGACTTCCATTTATAACAAGATAGTGAGAATGACATAATTCCTTTATTATTTGTTTCATTTAAAGTGCGAGAGAGAAGAAGCACGAGGCACTGTTGGAATAATTCATGTGTTAACGAATTATCGTCTGACATGTTTTCGTTGGGGTGCCATTGAAGTTACATAGCGTTTTTACGAGGGAAAAAAAAAAAAACACAAAACATCCGTTATCCTATCAGCGGAATACGCACCACAGGCATTCCGACTGATAGTCCGATCTACTATCACTTACACCCCGAGTTCAAATTCTAGCTGGAAGAAGCTCCATTGAGCAATTTCCAGCTCAAAGAAGAATGAGATAATTTCTCATAATCAATACGGATATATAACTGATGATTCTAAAATTTTATTATCATTAAGACTGGAAAAAATACACGATTTAATTCATTTTCATACATTTTAAAAGAAGTTAAATTTTTCAGAGAGTTACTATAAAATATTTATTAGAATGTCAAATTTAAGCATTTCAATTATTTATATAATAAAGGATAAATTTTATATTTATATAATAAAGAAAAATCGTTGATAATATCACTCTGATTTTAGTGGAGATATTTTAAGAAGTAAATAAGTGAAAGCTGGAGGAAGAAAAACTATTTCAAGTTATATGTTTATCTTAAAAGTAACGAGAGAAAAAAAAAGTTAAAAGAAATCATCGTTAAAAGAAAAGGCATGCATATCGAAATTGTTTCCTGTACTGCTGACAAATTGTTATATGGCATGCATACTATAATGTTCATGAATAATTGACTGCTACTAGATTAATACAGGCAAAGCATATTTCTAGGGACTGATTTGCTGCAATTTCCAATTTGATTTTTACATACTTTTATATTTAGGACACTAATTACATCACACTGAAGATTACTCAATGCAATAATTCCATTGCAGTTTTATAGAAAATTATAAAATTTTCAGTTTCAATAAACAAATATATAATATTTCGATGACTCAGCAGGTAACATAATCTTTCAAGTTTTTTTCGAAAACACCTCGGCAGATATAGAATCAGCCGCAGACTGTACTAACTTTAACAAGCGCAGTATCTGAGTGTTCACATTTCTGTTTATAACTGCAATAAGAACAAGTATAAGTTTGAAAAGTTTACCAATGGCTATGTGAATAAAAGAGATGATCATAAGTATTTTGACCTGGTTTTGGTTTCTGGTAAATACGTTGGCTGTAAGGAAGATTTCGTGATTTTTTCCATGTGAACTAGTTTTCTTTATAAATTCCTCTAAGTCTTTCGTTAAGTACATACAAAGTTGCTACATTAAACATTAGTAAGTGTTTACATAGGTAAACATTTTAAAAGCGACTAGTGTAAAGAAAGATTATTTAAATTATGTTTTTAAAATGCAAATTCAGAACACTGAAAACCAAACAGTAAACATTATAAGACTAATTTAATAATCTTTGGTTTGGTTTACTTGAAATCTTTACTTAAAAAACGTTGAAATTTACAATGTTTACAACAAACTATTATTCTGCCATATTCATCGATTGCATTAATCAAAATCTAAAATTATTTAACGTAAAATGTAATTATCCGAAAATTATGTAAAATGAGAATTTTTTCCCACTATATCTGTAGCTTACAATGGCTAGAAAAAAAGATAGCTCTAGATAATGAGTATTTCTACAATGAAAAAACTCTATTGACTAGAAATAGTCTTTGGAGACCTCAGTGTCAGTTAGCCTGCGGAGGTCAGGTTCCCTTCCAAGTCGTTTTCTTTTCCCAGGAGGCAGGGGTAGAAAGGATTCTTCACGATTATTATTACTTTTAGCAAAGACGTTTACAATTATCTATTCAATCCTTGCTAATCAGACGAATTTGAGAAGAAAGGGAAAGTTGTAGATAAATTTTGCTTCTTCCAGTGCCAGTTACAAATCGTACAGTTGTTCAATAACATTTGAACTATATCATTAACGTCGCATATTACTAAAATGTACTTGTTCTTTAAAGTCCTTGATCTGTTCTAAAAATAATACCGCAGAAGTTTCAGAAGTGAAGTACAATTTAAAGCTACTTAACATTTGTATGCATATAAAAAAGTAAAACTGTTTAAAATGCATATAGTTTAACGCTTTCTGTTTTATTTGGAATAATATTTCAAAAATAAAACTCGTGTTGGTTACGACCCAAGCAATACTTAACGGGATAAAGAGCCGTACTTTGATAATGCATTCAGTTTTCATCGTTTTAATAAAATCCATTATGATACTTATGCTGGTAATTATAAACTGCATTTACGGATACAGAAGTATGATTAATACACTAATATCACAGAATATACGCTTTTTATGCTCTGACAAGTTTTGTCAAAATACCAATTTTTAGTTCATATACAAGTCGTAAATTCCCTAGCCAGATTCCTTTTTTATATAAATAGATGCATAGAGGACAAAATGGAACAGTTAATTATATTTTTTATTCTTTTACAAAATTTAATTCTTTTAGATATAATTTTTAACGGTAAACGATATTCTGCTAAGTTATAATACAAAAATTATTACTAATAATAATTTATATCCTAATATTTATATCCTAATTTAATAATATTTATATCCTCATTTATATCACTCAAAACAGAATTGGAAAACTTATTCAAATCATATTTAATCAAAACATTTTACGAAGTTTTGGGAAAAAGGAATTTTGGGGTTTGTTTCATTTTTAACGGTGAATTCAATCATTAAAACATTTTTACCGCGTTTCATCATTCATATAACATTAGCAAAATAATTTACTAAATAATTCTTAGATGTAATAGTATTCTTGTTTATCTTTTGTTATATGACTAAAAATAAATAAAAAAGTGGCTGGTATTCAATATTTATTTTTATTTAATTACAAATACTTGGCTATTGGTACTTAAGACATAGTCTTTCCATATTATCACTTTTCTATTCGGCCTTGAAATTATGTTAACGACTTAATAGAATTCGGAAAATCCTATGATTGCATAAACTGCGGGAGGTGCTAATAATGACAAATTTTAAATGAAAATAGAAATTTATTTAAATTCTATTTGTGCGTGTCTGCTTTATGCATTTAATCTATCAAATGCAGAAAAGTGAGAAAAATCCATTCAACACAGAGAAATAATTCTTCTAGTCTGTGCTAAGATTGTATCAAATTCATTTAAACTTCCGTTTAAATTTGAAATGCGATCTCTCAAATCAACGAAGAAATACATTTTTGGCTTTAAATTCCACATTAGTAGCAACTGTATAATAGCTAAACGTACCCAAAATATTTGTAGAAAATCGCCAAAATTCTAGAAATTGCTATAAAATCCCGAAAAATATTAGGAAGATTATTGCTTGCCATTTCCATGCTGAAAAGATCAAGCGTTTACGAGGATGAGCTCGACTGTTAACGAACAACTTGTGGAAAAAATTCAACGCTAAAATATAAATACGTATGCCAAATTTTCCAAAAATTCCTGATAAATATTGTACTCTCATCGTAAATATATATGGACTTATAATGTGATGAAAACAGTCGGTAAAAGAATGGATTAAAATTTAATTTCCAAAAATAAATTGGCCTACTAAAACTAAATAAAATAGATTAGTAAATAGTAAAAAATTGTGTAACAAAATAAATAATGATCTTTCTTAAAATACTGCCCAATAAAACATGTCGAATAATTGAAAATTTACAAGCTTGGAAGCTAAAATTCTAAAAAGATTTCGGAAAATTCGGCCGTCACATGTTAAAAGAAACAAGTCTACAGGCTACTAGTACAAAGAAAGAGGAGGGAGACGAAATGAAACGCAAGGCATTCAATACCGGGGAGGCAATTTTATGGCTTACCCATCACACTAAGGGGAAGCAAACATACTGCCTTAGGCTGAGCCATCTTAGAGAGATTTCAGAAAACGAAAGTGATTTTTTTGGAGGGGTTTGTTGTCTGACAACGCGGCCGTTTTCAAAGCATTTCGTTCCGAGAGGCGGGCTCATTGATGGGTTAATTAGCATTTATTATGAAATGGAAAAACTGGCATTAGTTATTTTTAAGAAACAGTATAATTTCGGCAAGATCTTCTTTGTTAGAAAGCCATAGATCCGATTTGATAAACTTCAGTGCTGAGAAGAGTCTTTCCACACTAACTTGAGTAGGAGGAAGAACTGTTACTGTTAGGGCTGCTTATTTTAACTTTTCAGGATAGATTTTTGTAAGTTCTAAAAGAGGTGTCTTGCAGGTGCAATCATATTTCTCTATTTCTTAAAGGCTGTGTAGAAATCGTGTTTGTATTTTTTCACTTTTATATCTAAAGGCTTTTGGTTCTTTATTTTCATTCGCTTTGCTTTAGTCTTTTCAATATTATCCAAAAATATTTCTCAAAATCTAATTCATCACTGGAAGAAGATGGTACAGACTTAATTGCAATGTCTGCAGTTTGACTGTCCTGATTCGAATCCTCCAATTGTTTTGAAAATAATTTCATTATTAATGAAAGTTCATAGATGGCTTTCTTGGTGTTTTTAATTTGTTCATCATCCAAGAAAAGTGAGTGTTTCGGATCTACATATATTGAACCCAGATTGATTTGAACAGAACCAATGATAAACCCAGACAGAACCAATGATTTCTCATTGCCTAGCAAACTAGTTTCTCTTTTCTTCATTGAAGAAATAATTCCTTCTGCATTCTTCTTCCATTCTCACCTCCTGTCAATTCTTCAGATTGTAGCTTTTTTGTGGCTATATACGGTGTAAAAAGAAAAGTTTCCAATTCTGCAAGATCATTCCACAGTCTTTTTGTTAACGAAACATTAGGGCTATCTACATCTTCTAAAAAAGTTCTTAATTCTAACAACCTCTTTATCATCAAATTATGTACTTCCTTATTGTGTTGCTTGATCAATAATTGCTCCTTTTTCTACTCGTTTCTTAAGAATGGCATCAATTTTGGAGTTCTTGCTGCTATTGCTGCTTACCTAAATTTACCAGTGAAATTTGTACCTAAATGAATCAATTTAATCACTAATGACAAATATCACATCAATTCTCCTCCCTTATATTTATTTATTAATGTTTCAATAAAGTAGAAAATTAATAATTATTAATGTATATAGTCCATAAATAAAAATAATAACTCAGCTCGTCATAATTTTTTTTTTTTTTTTTTAATTCATTTTAGTTTCATTTCAAATTTAAACTGTCCGACAAAAACTGGAGTCGGAGTCGATGTGTTTTTTAGCGACTCCGACTCCTTTTACCCAAAAATATACTCGACTCCAACTCAATAGCCCTGGTTTTGGATATGCATGGCTTCTTATTGCTTCCAGTGTCTTGTCTTGTGAAGTGTGTCTTGTATTTTTTAGCGACTCCAGCTCTGACTCCTTTTACCCCAAAACCTGCCCGACTCCACAGCCCTGGTCTATTCAGGTATTTGTGTTATTGTATTTCTATGAAAGTAATTTAAACATTTATATTTGGATATAAGTTATCTCTTGTTTGGGAAAAAATTATTTATTATAGTTTCTAATTTGTGTGTTTTCAAAAATGTATGATGGAGTGACTTTTACATAAGGTACAGGAATAACACTTTAGATCTGAACTGAAATAGGCAGTTCTTGAAATGAAATAAATTGAATTATCATTGAAAAATTTACTTTGATTTTAATACTAAGGCACAAGAGAGAAATAACATTAAGTTTACCTTTACAAATATTAAGATATTATTGATTTTAATATCAGTTACTAGTTTAAAGTTTTAAAGATTTGCAGAGACATTAGGATTTTTTGGAAGCAAGAGAGATTGAAATATTAGCAACACCTTTGCCAGGAATCGAACTGCAGACCTCTCAATTATGCGTTGAGCATGCAGACCACTACACCACAAAGGCTCGCTAAGAAGGCGGGAGAAATACCTTATATACTCCCCCTTTTAAAGGGCGACTGAGTTTTTTAGGGGACCCAATTGCCAAATCCTGGGTGAGGAGAATCATCATCCACAACCCTTTTAGTTCGGGTGCCACTATAGAGACATTAGGTAATTTGTTTAGAGAGCTGAAGAGAGACTGAACAATTAGCAACGCCTTCGCCGGGAATCGAACCGCGGACCTCTCAATTAAGTGCTGAGCATGCAGACGACTACACCACAAAGGCTCACTAAGAAGGCAGGAGAAATACCTTATAGATTTTTTAAGAAATTATGGCTCCAGCTAATTTTGGCATTAACAAATTTTAGCTCTTTTATATCAGTTTTTTTTTTTTTTTTTTTTTTCCTACATAACAAATGTATTGATTATTCCCTTCCAAAAAAAAGGAGGGTTTCTGATCAAATTTAGAATAAAACAATTTATGGTATACGTTCATTCACATATGATTCATATTCATGATGAAGTACACTGATAATATTCTAACATACAAGATGACCTGAAAACCAGTTTTCCTCATCTGACGATAATATGACAAGACAGGCACCATCTTTCTGATGCAATGTGCATGGAAGGAGTGAATAGGAAGGCAAAAGGCTGGAATAATGTTTTACTGAGTAGCACCAAGTCACTGGAAAAACAATCAGATCATGGCCACACACATCAAAGGGTATGGCCCATTTCTACAGCATGCCACTGATACTGAAGATTGACATTTTTTTGTACAGGCAACACTGTATAATACAGTACTACTTAGTAGAAATACATTAATTATGAGTGTATTGAAGATATCAGTAGAAATGCTTCTCTATTTCAAAGAAAGTAAAAAGAAAATTTTTTTTTCAAGAAAACACAGTAAAATATTCTTAATCTGAGTACCCACAGTTCTAGATGATTTTGGTCTGTGATGGTAGTTGCCTTAGAGGAGGAGTTCTTAACTAAGCAGAATTTCACAGTTTTAGGTGACAATGTGGTCAGCCTTCTCTTTACCTGTTAAGTGCTAAGTTGTATTTTATGAACATGAAAAATCACTTTCATTCAAGTTTTGGTATTTATCAACATTTTCTATAGTTTTCCTTGTTTAATTTACAAACCACATTAAAAATACTTAATTTTAAATAAATGTGTATATACGATTTGAGAAATTAATCTTAATTTTAAATAAATGTGTTTTTGAGTTCTAGAATGGAGGGGGAGAATGATGATCTAATAGCAATGAAAGAAGTGCATGGAGCAAAAAAGGTTGAGAACCACTGCCTTAGAGAATACGATTATCAGTGATGTTCAGTACTGTTATTGAATTACAATTTTAGAAATACTTGTCACTTTCAGATGTGACTATACGAAGAAGGTTTCACTGTAATAATTCACGTAAGAGGTTTCACTCTATATCATAAAGCTGTTCTTAAAACTTAATCACTAAATTTCAGAATTTCACAATAAAGGATCCTTACAACTTTTTATGATATTATTCCTATTTAAATTTACTATAAAAAGAAATGCTTAACTCAAACTATGAAATATATAATTTATTCCCAAATACATTTTCATGTAGGAAATAACATTAATTTATTCATCTTCTAATAATCATTATACAGACTCATTATAAAAAAATACAATAATACATATTTACAAATAAATAATAACATGGTCAATTTATAAATAAAGGTGAAAATTTGCAAAAAAAAATTTATTACTTTGAAAACATCCATCTGTTCAAAAACCATCTTTGGCCGATCTTTGCCATATTTCTCTTTCATCTGATTTATAACAGGAGCATTAATGTCGATGCTTACAGATTTGCAAATTCCCACATCATAAAGATCGGCAGAAAGTTTTGAATTACCGCATCCAGTTATTAGTACCTTGTCTTTTGTATAGATATACTTGTCGAGAATTTCATTCAAACTATCATATTCTCCATACCTAAAACAATATTTGAAAATGTTTTGAGATTTTAAAAATAAAGCATCCAGTTTAATAATAATAAAACACACAAGAAATGGCCTTATTACTTTCCTAAATAACATATGCTATATGTTTTAAACTACAATCATACAATTAAGTCAAAATTCAATCACAACAATAAAACATGTCTTACTAATTTCTGAAGATTTAAGTCACAAAAACAACTTATTATGAAGTCTTACGAAACAGATGCGATTACAATAAAATGTAAAACAGCAACATTCCAAGGATGCCTGATCTGAACTACAGCTGGAAACCTAAATTTAGATCTAATGCCTAAAAATATGATGATATTAACTAATGCTAAAACATACATGTGAATGATGTTATAATGGTTATCTATCTAGTAAAATTAATAGAAGCATAAATGAGATCACAGTATAATAGTATATTGCAGTATATTACTTCTCTGAGTGATTTTGTGTTAGGATCCATTTTATTTCCAAAAGATACATCATACTAAAACATTATTTCAGTTTTTATTATTTTTCACATAGCAATATCAAGTTTGCCACACTGGCTTAGCCAAATTACAGATTTTTTTTCTGGGGTGATTTAGGCCAGTTTCCTTTTTTGGGAAGGAGGTGAGGGGGGAGGCTTTTATATTGTAGTTTATAGAACTAAAATGTTGTAATTAATTATAAATTTGATTTACTTTAAAGGTTAAAAAAAAAAAAACTAAAAGCATGTAAACTGGTTAAATTAAAAAAAAAAAGAATTCCCAGTTAGTAAAAGTTGTTGGAAGTTGATGGATATACAAAATTAAAATAAAATAAACTTTCTTTATAAACACAACAAAACAATCGTTTTCTAATGGATCCATTCCCATGTTGGTATCGGCGGTAACGAAAAGGCAGACTCGTTAGCCAAGAGAGGCACCCTTGCGCCACAAGACAGCATACCACCTTCTCCAGAGCCACTTAAAAAGCATATTTTTGAGAAATTAATGGATACTCTTAAATCTGACTAGGCAGCAAAATCAACAGGCAAATCCTAGGCTAACATTCCAGACAGATGGAAAATTTTTTGTCAAAGAGGCTGTGGCAAACTTCAGATTGCAAACAGGTCAACGATTGCATGGCATATCATCTTAATAAAATTGGCATCCTTCCATCTAGTATATGCCAAATTTGCAATTCAGGCATCATGAATGCAGAGCATCTTCTTATATGCCCAGAACTAGATAAAGTCTCAGAAACGTGGTGAGATAAGTAAACTATACTGGAATGCCACAGCTTTCACGAACTCCTTGTAAAGACAACATCCCTTATGTTCCTTTCCTTGTTGTTTAATTTTTTTACTTTTGTTTCCATGTTCATTTATTCTGATTCTTTATAAATCTGTGTTCTTTTTTACTATTTATCATTGTTCTTGTGGGATACTTGAGCTGTTTTATATGTTTGGATTGATCTTTCCAATAAAGCCCTATGTAACAACATAAATAGAAATAACAATACTGATAAAATAAACTATAAACAATAATGAAGCAGTTGAATTATGGTAATGTTTTCTATTTGGTCATCAAGGTGTTACTCAAAAGACTGAATACAATAAGAAAATCTTCTGTAAGTAGAAATCAGATTAAAAAAAGTTTAGATAGCAATTGCGTTCTCTTTTAAGGTAATTTTTTTAAGGTAATTGCTTTCTTTTTTAAGGTTTTTTAAGGTAGAATTTTATTTTCTTCTTTCAGTTCCTCCCCTCCCCTTGGTTAAAATTCAAGTAGCTTACCACTGTCCTACAAATAAAATCTTTAGTTCATTACTCAGTATTCTTTTACATCTTTTAGGTTAAAGATATACCATTTGGTGTTTCTGTTTTCTCAAACTTCCTCAACCTCAAGCATTGCAAGTTTGGTTTCTTTGTCGACAATAATTGCTTTTACAACTATTGCACATGCACCCATATTTTTAATCTAATCATAGTTGTTAACTTTTTTTGTTGCAATGGATTTCACTGTTGGGATATGGAATATTTCAAAGTAAATTTCGCTGGTCATTTCATTGATTCAGACACTAGGTGTCATACCAATGAATTAAGTGCTAATGTGGTAAAACACAATGGTGCAATAAATGCAAAACTATGCTTGCCTACAATTAGACTCTTATTTAACCATCTGAGCGAAATAGTTTTTTGTATCTGATTACGAAGAACTGTAATAAAACAACGTTTGTTAAAATTACAAAATAAACTATTTTAATCTATTTTTCCAAAAGCTTTCATTCATAAGATTTACTTAAAGTAATAAGAAAGTTGTTAAATCATTAAAGCAATAAAACAAAATATTTCAAATAATAAAATATATACCTAAGAGAAAAATTTTAAGACTGAATAAAGGCAGTCATGCCACTTTGGGGTTAGAATTCATGTGGCATCACAAGCATTCCAAAGGATAAAATTTGCTACTATGCAAATTTCCAGTTTTAATTTTACGCATGCTCTTTAATCTTCTATGATTAATTTTTTCTCGGTGTTACAATTATTAATTACTGTTATTTATACTTAGTTATTTAAGAAGCAATAAGTAATAAACAAATACCTTAGGCAAAATAAGCAAATATCTTATTTTTTGCTTTAGGTTTTAAGAATGAAATTAACAAAAATCAAGGGCTGAAAAATCTTAAAATTTAGTTAAAAGAGGTAGGAGGAAAAAAGTTTAGGGGAAGAAATGTCTAACATTGAACCAAAGTTCTTGAAAGAAAAGTCAAAGAAAACTGCTGTTGCAGTCACCTGCTGTAACGATGATTTGAATTGCAGCCAACCACAAACAAAAATGAATAACGACTGGATCACTCCAAGTAAAGTTGTGAAGCCAATTCCTGCCAAGATGCCAACTGTAAATATTTCAACGAATAATCAGTTTGATATTCTTGCTACTATTGCCTCTACTGATGACAAATCAAAAAATAATGAAAAAATTCCAGCTAATGATCGTTGCTGCAGAGATAAAGCCCAAGCAAGGAAAAGAAAAGCTGCCTCTTATTATTTTCGCCAGGCTGGAGGGAAAATTGAAAGAGATAAAAGAACTATTCGCTAAATATGGTGTGAATACTTATACCAGAACTCTGACCAGAGACAAAATTACTATTGTTTTTAATTCTGCCACAAATTGATAACTTAATCTTGTTATTTCCATGAAAAATAAAATACCAAGTTTATCCCATTTAGATCAAAAGAAGCCCACTGAAAGTTGGGATTAGAGGATTAACTGAAGACACAACTGTTGATGAAGTCAAAGGTGAACTCTGCGAAGAAGGCTTCCCTATCATCAAAGTCTCGCAGTTTATTAAGAAATCAGAAGGCATGAAGCTAAAACTTCCTGTACTTTTTTGGTCTCCTTGAAGAGAAATCATATATATATACAAGAAGAAAACAATTCTCAAGTTAACAATGAATATTAGAATATGTAGATGTAACCAGGACACTACATCTCCACTGTCAACAATATGGGCATTCTGAACTGATTCCCCAAGATGTCTTAAATGCAGCCAAAATCACTTCGCTTACATTTGTAAACTTCCCAAAGAAGAAAAAGCAACTTGTTTAAGGCTGAAAAAAATTGACTTTGAAGCTGACTAAATGTGTTAGACATATTTCAAAGAAAATGAAAGCCTTTCCCCATGAAAATTTTGTCACATGTGATGAAAGAGCCTAAATTTGGTTTCCAAACAGAAGAAAATCTGAGCTACTCATTTTTAGATTCAGTGAATTTGCAGAGAAGTGTAAGAAAATCCAATCTCTACAAGAAAAGTCTTATTAGCCCTCGGCCTGGTAGAAATGATCACAAAAACAGAATTTTAATGTTCTGTTAAATTCAAAAGATACGAGTAATTTTTCTTGTAAAGACGCTGGTGCGCAGTGGATGGAACCACCCGACTATGCACTATTTTCTCTTAATTTTATGACGCACATAAACTTTTCTTATGCTGCGATGTACTACCCATCCCATTCTCATTTGCTCAGCTTCAAAAAAATAATAATAAATTAGGGCCATTGCCATCAGAGAACACCAATGTCCACTGGAATTTATTTTAATGAGCCAGACACATTGCACTCATGTGCAATATTCACAGCAAGACTTGATCAGTCAGTTTTTGCATGCATGAGACATGAGTTTCAGTATATGAAGATTCCCACTTTTCAAATTAGATAGTTGTTTTTCTGATTAATGTTTGTTTTTGCACTGAGTACACATTTTTTTTCTTTTTTTCTTTTTTTTTTTTCTTTTTTTTTTTTTTTTTTTTCCTGATGAATCATAATAGAAATGTGGATTTGCTGACCAATCAAAAAGAAAGCACTGCATTTCTTCAGAAATATGACATTTTGTTCAACAGTAGAGAATATAAATACTCACATTTCATGAAATTGTACTATGATGTACAGTGCCAGATTAGTGCAATTCTCTCATGTTATTTTAAGCAAAAACAGATTGCTGTGTACACAGGAAGAACAGTGAGAAAAAAAAAACAGTTGCACAAAGATTTCTTGAAACAGATGAGTGTTTCATTACAGGTATGTCTCGCACTGCTCTGGAATTTTTAGTGCATGGCCACTTTGAAAACCGCTGTTACCTTTCACAAATTAGGTTGCTGAAAAATCAGTTGGTAATAAGTTAGCAACTTTTCAGGGGGGAGACGGATGCAGGTTATCAATTTTCTTTTACAAAATTTTCCATTACCATTACCATTATTTGGATTTAAATAACAATATTAATGGGGGACCTTGAATGATATATAAAACATTTCAGTATTGAAAATAAAATACTGAAGAAAAGAGAAATACTTACAAAATAATGCCATCACAAAGAAATACACTGCCCTCCAAAAGTTAAGGAACAGCAAGTTTTTCAAAGCTCACCATTACAAAAATGTCAGTAGCTTTTAAATTCACAGTTCATATGCATGATAGTAATGAAGTTTAAGAAAATATATGCAAAAGCAATAGCTACCCCTTTTACTTTATAGAAGTGAATACTTACACAGGAGTTTTGATTTTTATTACTTGGATTTGTTTTAACCGAAGATTTTGATTTTTTTATTACTTGAATTTGTTTCCTGGTCTCTGCAGTTTAAGCTTATCTAAACTCAATTGTATATGAGCTTGATGATTGAGTGCACAGTCCTTTTGCTTGTCCGGCTAGCTAAAATGTAACTAGACAATCAAAGGAAACAGTTTGAGGCTTTTTACGTTGTATGTCCATAGTACAAGTACTTAATAAATGCATAATGTCAGACTACCACCTTTATATCCCAGTTAAGGGTAATGGCTGGCATTTTGTCTCAAGTGAAGCACTGGTATTCATGTCCGAATATTATCATATATTGTAATATCTTGTTATTTAATAAATAAATGTAATTATTGTTGAAGTGGCAACACCATATTTGTATAAAACCGTTACTCAGCAACGAGAGATATTATTTAAAAAAAAGAAGATTGAGTATTCTGAAGATTTTGCCAGCTAGGAGTAGTGTTAAAATTTTGCCACTTAAGAATTGTATGAAATTTGTCTATCACTGTGAACTAGAAATAAAATATATGTTCTACTAAGAAGATTATCTGTTTTGTAAATTACTGCAAAATACATTACAGTCTTAATAAATTGGAGGTTCCACCGAGATACTGGAAATTAGGAGTGCAATTATCAATTCGATGGTGCTGGTCTCCTAATCCCAGAAATTTGCTGAATTTTTTAGAACAAGTTTGCTAATACCAATTGCTGAGTTTGTTTATTTCAAGGAGAAATGGATGTAAGAACTCTGCTGTTTTAAAGCCAGATTTGAAGCGGATCATTAAGGTTATCTTCTGTGCTTCTATAACTTGCGTCCAAGAAAAAAATTGTCAAAAACAGGATACTGGTGATCTCTGAAGATAAGAATAACTTTTGGTTTCTTAAAAAAGCTTTTATTGAATTTTAATACTTTGTTTCAGAATTATAGTTTATCGTGTAAGATTTTGTTTAAAATAACTGACACTAAAAATATTCAGCTTAAATTTATAATTGATATTTGTGGTAAAGAAGTATTTTAAAATTATTATTTATGCTTTACTTTTGTTCGTATTGAAATTTTATGTTGATAATTTATATATGTAAGCCATACCGGCATTTATTAAAAAAAAAAAAAAAAAAAAAAAAAGAACTGCTAGCTGAGTTTTTGAATTTATTGCCAAGCAGGTGCGTGAAAATAAGTAATAATGTCAAACTGATGTAGAGTGAATTGATTATACTGCAGAATTGGCAAAAGGTTTTTTTCTTAGTTCTCGCCATCAAGGCGTGTGGTAGATAGTAACGTCATCCCGACCTATTACAGATTGTATATTCTAAAAGTTGTACTGCCAAACTGGCAAAAATTGTTTTTGTTATCGCCAACCAGGCATGGAGATAGATAGTAAAATCGTCAAACTGATGTTGGTAAAATTCCATTGTATTGCCTAACTGGCAAAGGTGTTTATATAGTTATAGCTAACGAGGTTTGTGAATAGTGAGTTAAAACGTCAACCCGACGTAGTATTAAATTATTTTGTGCCAACCTGGTAAAGTTGTTTAAATAATTCTCTCCAATTGGTTAGTGTGAATTTCGTATTCGAGAAATTAAATCTCGCCAGAAATTATATATTTTTAATACAAGTATGAGCTTTTAGATTGAATTTCAAAAGGAAGCCTATTAAAAGTAACTTGTGTCAACATGTCATTCTTAGCTAGGAGTAAAAAACAGGATTTAAAAGTACTAGCAGAAGAGTTAGGTTTAACCGTTAAACCTGAATTTAAGATTGCTCAATTGCATAAACTGATTACTGAAAGTCCCGATTATGATGAGGAGTTTACTCGAGAACTACTGGCTGCAATTAGAGAAGAAAGGGAACGAAAAGAAGAATGTGAAAGAAAAGAGAGAGAAAGAGAAATGGAACGTGAAAGAGAAGAAAGAGAAAAAGAACGCGAAAGAGAAGAAAGAGAAAAAGAACGTGAAAGAGAAAGAAGAGAAGAACGTGAAAGGGAAGAAAGGGAAAAAGAATGCGAAAGAGAAGAAAGAGAAAAGGAACGCGAAAGAGAAGAAAGAGAAAAGGAATGCGAAAGAGAAGAAAGAGAAAGAAGAGAAGAAAGCGAAAGAGAAGAAAGGGAAAGAAAAGAAGAGCGTGAAAGAGAAGAGCGAATTAGAGCCTTTGAGCTACAGAAACTTCAGTTGGAAGCAATGGCTGCAACAGCACAGCCGGTAGAAACTACGCAGTTACCTGAGCAGCCTTTAAAAATCAGAATTCACAATGTCATGCCACGTTTCAACCCTAAAGAAGATGAAATAAGTTTATTTCTGGTGTTATTTGAGCGTCAAGCTAAAATAATGAATATACCTGCTGAAAATCAAGTGACTCAACTTATTTCATTACTGCCTCCCGACATTGTTCAGCTTATTGCTAGAAAACCAGAAGAGGACGCGAAAAAGTATGAATATGTAAAAACCTTACTGTTACAACGATTTAAATTAAGTGCGGAAAAATTTCGACAACTATTTAATAAACACCAAAAATCTACTGAAAGTACTTGGTATGATTTCTACTATGAATTTAAAGAATTATTTAGAAGGATGGCTTAACGGATTAAACATTAAAACTTTTGAACAGCTAAAAGATCTCATGCTGGTTGATCAAATAAAAAAGCGTACCTCTCCTGATTTCAAAGAACATTTTATGCATCAATGGACAACCATCATTTCACCTACTGAAATAGTTAAGAAAATTGAAGATTTTGAAGATGTGAGGAAAACAATAAAATCGAAATTTTCTGTCAATCAGACTGAGAAAATTAACAAAGGATCATTTAAACCGCGTTATGATAATTTTGTGAAAAAAATAGAGCATCCGCCTCATTTTAAGCATTCTGATAAATGGGATGATTCAAAATACCGACAAAGAAGTCAATTTCAAAACAAGAACCAAGAAAATTTATATGACAAAAGGTATCGACCACGTTGTTTCGAGTGTGGATCATACAAACATTTTAAGCCTCAGTGTCCTTGCTTAAAACCAAATGAAAAGATAAATTGCGTATCTTCGAATGATGATTTGTTAGAGACATATACAATTAACGGTTTAGTTAATGGGCATGAAATGCCTATTCTTCGAGACACAGGAGCCACTGTTGATGTTATTTCTCGGAAATACATAGATAACGCAAAAATGACTGGAGAACATGTCTGGGTACAATATCTTTTAAATGACCATTTAGTGTGTCTACCGTTAGCGGAAGTTGAAATTAATTGCGAACTTGGTTACATAAAGACAAAGGCAGCTGTTGTTACAAATGATCCAGGCAGATATGTATTGGGTAACAAAACTGCCCAATCGTTCAAAAGTAAATCATTCTTAAATTTAGAAAAAATAAATGCAGTTTTGACACGATCTCAAGTAAAAAGATCTCACGAAGATGATCGAAGCAGAGAAATTGAAATGGAGAAACTAGAAGAACTGAAGTTTATTGAAACTGACGAAGATATTTTACCTCAAGCTGATGAGGAAGACAAGGAACTTAAGAAAGTGATTAATGTTAATTCAAAGGAATTAATTGAATCTCAGCATCAAAGCAGAGATCTAGCGTCATTGCTTAACGAAACTAAAAATGAAAATTCCAGCAAGACAAATGATTTCAAAGTAAAAGAAAATGGATTGTTGGTGAAAAGGAAAATAGATAAAAATGGAAATGAAAGGGAATTAATTGTTATTCCTGAAAAATATAGGGATCAAATAAAGTCATTATGTCATGATAGCACATCTGGACATTTAGGCGTCGTCAAAACTAAAGATAGATTAACAAGATACTTTTACTGACCTAATTGCTATAAAGAAATAGAAGAGTATGTTAAAACTTGTGATCCATGTCAAAGAGTGGGAAAATCTAATGATAAAGCCAAAGCACCTATGACTTTAGTATCAATTATTGCAGAAGTATTTTCAAAAATTAACTTTGACGCATGCGGTCCTTTACCAATAACACTGAATGGCAATAGATATTTAATTACAGCTATTTGTTTAGCTTCAAAATATCCGGATGCTGTACCTGTTCCTAATATTGGCACAACGTCAGTAATTGAAGCCATGTTACAAATATTTAGTAGAATGGGTTTCCCGAAAGAAATACAAACTGATCAAGGTACCTCCTTTATGAGCAATCTAGCCATAGAATTTGTAGAAAAATTTGGAATAAAAGTAACTAGAAGCTCAGTACACCATCCACAGAGCAACCCTGTTGAAAGATTTCACTGAACGATCAAACGAATTTTAAAAGTTTTATGTATCGAAGCAGCCCCTGAGTGGGAGAAGCAAGTTCCCGCAGCTCTATTTGCTTTAAGAACAATAACGCACGAGAGTACGGGATTTACACCTGCAGAATTAGTATATGGTCGAAATCTTAGAACACCTGTAACATTATTATATGAACAATGGATGAATCCTGAAGACGAAGGAAATAATGTTGTTGAATACGTTTTTCAATTGATAAATCGGTTAAAAAGATGCAAAGAGCTGGCTACAGATAAAATGCTGGAAATGCAAACCAAAAGAAAGGTGTGGTATGATCGTAAAGCTATAAAAAGAGAATTCTCTGAAGGGGATTTAGTATTAGTTGTATCAACGAATAAACCAAACAAACTAGCAATTGAATGGAAAGGTCCTGGGAAGGTTGAGAAGAAATTATCCGAAACTAATTATGTTGTGAGTTTCGAAGAAAAAAATGACTTTAACCAAGTCTACCATGTTAACATGCTAAAACCCTATCATAGACGAGCAGAATTGGTTAACCTTATGATTACAGAAGATCAGTCTGAAATTGATGATATGGAGGAAAATTTCCCAACAATTGACTCTGAACCAACATTGTTCGATTTTGAGGACATCAAAGAAAACAGCTCCTTAAGTGATAAGCTAAATGAACAACAGATTCAAGAATTGCATGATATGCTGTTGAAGTTTTCAAAAATCTTTTCTAATAAACCTGGAAAAACTCATTTAATAACGCATGATATTCAATTGACAGAAAACACCCCAATCCACTGTAAACCAAACAGAATGTCTCCTAGACAAACGGATATATTAAAAACAAAAATTGATAAAATGCTTCAGCATAAAATAATTGAAATAGGAGATTCAGATTACACTTCTCCTACGATTTTAGTAGAAGTAGCAGGGAGGGATCCAAGACCTTGCATCGACTATAGAAAATTGAATAAATTGACTAAAACACAATTCTTCCGCTTGCCTAACATCGAACAACGAGTAGAAACGGTAGCAGGCGCAAAATATATAACTCTTTTGGATTTAACAAAGGGATACTGGCAAATACCTTTAACACCTAATGCTCAAAGATTAGACACTTTTGTTACAAGTTTTGGCACATTTAGACCTCTACGGATGCCTTTCAGACTTGAAAATGCACTATTTTCATTTAGTAAAATGATGGCCGAAATCCTTCACGGTTGTGTAAACTTTGCTGTTCCATATTTACATGACGTGGCAATCTTTTCAAACACTTGGGAAGAACATC
Organism: Stegodyphus dumicola; assembly: GCF_044657685.1. Lineage (NCBI taxonomy): Eukaryota > Metazoa > Arthropoda > Arachnida > Araneae > Eresidae > Stegodyphus > Stegodyphus dumicola. Next base: position 134,644,578 of record NC_140768.1, on the reverse strand, counting down.
TAAGTCACCTGAAAGCCGTTTTGTCCAAAATAAAGGACGCTGGTTTAACTATTAAACCAATAAAATGTCAATTTACTCAAGATAGAGTAAAATATCTAGGACATATTGTAGGTCGTGGTATAAGAATGCCAAGTGAAGTGAAAGTAAAAGCTATTCTTGATTTTCCAGTGCCATCCACAAAAAGTCAAGTCAGAGCATTTTTAGGATTAGCGGGATATTATAATCATTACATTCCCATGTTCTCATCTATCGCAGCACCTTTAACAGAAACTTTGAAAGGAAACTTAAAGAAAGGGAAAATAAATTGGACAGAAGAGTGCACAAAAGCATTTGAAGAGCTAAAAGAGAAACTGTCTCAAAGGCCTATACTACATGCACCTGATTTCAATAAGGAGTTTATTTTGCAAACTGATGCGTCAAACTCTGGTATGGGTGTCATTTTAGCTCAAAAAGATGAACAACACAATGAACATCCAGTATTATACCTCAGTAAGAAGTTTACAGAAACTGAAAAAAAGTACTGTACCACAGAAAAGGAATGCGCCGCCATAATATTTGCTGTAAAGAAACTCCAATGTTATTTAGACGGGCATACTAAATTCCTCATCATGACCGATCATAATCCCTTAGTTTGGTTCAAAAATAATGTGAGTCTAAATCCACGACTTATGAGATGGGCACTGGTACTACAACCCTACAATTACACGATCGTTCATCGAAGTGGTAAAAACCATAAAAATGTAGATGAATTAAGTCGTACTCCCTGGCCTGATTAAATAATTTGTTTCTCTATATAGATAAGAAAAATATTTTGTTCCTTCCTCTCTTCTTCAGTGTATGTTATTATGTTATTTCTTGTTTAATTCTCCTTTAAATGCTTGTATTTTAATTCTGTGTTGTGCTGATATTATTGTTTTAAAAACCGTAAACTTTAATTTATAAAAATATAAATTAAAGTTTATCTGGAGGGGGGAGAGGTTGTAATATCTTGTTATTTAATAAATAAATGTAATTATTGTTGAAGTGGCAATGCCATATTTGTATAAAACCGTTACTCAGCAACGAGAGATATTATTTTAAAAAAAAAAGATTGAGTATTCTGAAGATTTTGCCAGCTAGTAGTGTTAAAATTTTGCCACTTAAGAATTGTATGAAATTTGTCTATCACTGTGAACTAGAAATAAAATATATGTTCTACTAAGAAGATTGTCTGTTTTGTAAATTACTGCAAAATACATTACAATATACTCGCTTTTTTTCTTCTATTAGAATTCCAAGCGACATTAAGTATGTCTAAATTGGTGCAATTTTACATTTGCTATACCGTGAGTGAATTGGTATGACACCATTGCTGCTGTGGTTCTATTCGAGGTACAAGAAAGTTACCTACAGGATCAACTATGCATTCCTTACTAATATCAGACTTTCGGCTGTATATCTATCTGCTCCTGAGTAATACAATCTTGCTACCTTTGTCTAGGTACAGTGGCTTCAAACATTCAAAAACGTTGGGCTACTTTTAAAACATTATCACACAGGTCTTGAGAGCCCAAAAGATTAATTTCCTCAATCTCTCTCTAAATATATAAAGAAGAAAGTCCATTTGTGTGTTTGTTTGTTCAAAATTAACTCGGTCACTACTATAGCTATCGTCACCAAACTTCCTACAATTCCTTTCTGGATCCTAGGAAAGATTAATGTTCATTTTTTTTCAAAAAAATAGCTAAAATCAGTGATATTAATTAAAAACTCTGAAACCACTAATTTTTTAACTAATTTTTCTGAGTAGCAACAGTCTCCCATGCTCTAGTTAAAAATATGCTTTGTTTCGAGAAGTGTTACCACCGCTCACGTTCAAATCATAAAGTATGTTAATAAAAAATTTCTAAGTTTTACAACAAAATGAAAATAGCATTACCAAACATTAAATACATTATTACTGATTCCAAAAATTCGTGGGAAGCCATCTGGACTATTCTCATCATCGTACGACTTTAATCAGCTGAGATATTAATTAAAAACTACAAAACACTAATTTTTGCACTCGATTTTTCCGAGTGGCGACAGTCTCGTGCATTGGAGATAAAAATGCTTTATTTAGAAAAGTGTTGCTACTGCTCGCTTTCAAATTGTAGAGTTTGTTAATCAAAAATTTGTAAGTTTTACAAAATCTCTGTATATAAAGAAGATGCCTGTTTGTTTGTTCGCGTTATTGATTTATGATCAATTTTTTGTCTCATTTAATCTACTAAAATTGAATATAGGTGAAATTTTGGATTTAACTTAAGCTTTTACGACCATTTAATTAAAAAGACAAAAATCATTAAAAAGTGCGTGCCATTGTTGGTGACGTAATGAGAAAGAATTAGTTAATTTTTCTATCCAAATTTTTTATGTGGGTTCCATATCTCATCAAATTGAAAAATGTATGGCTATGAATCATATTTTTTGCATTCCTTTTAAAGAGGGATTACAGCAGTATCTATGTTGTTAGATACATTACTCTCAATCCAATTTATACTAGCACCAGGTACTTCCGCTAGTATTAAAATAAGCCCATTTCCATGTTACTGTCTGGTGCCGCAGCAGGATATTGTACCGGCATATCCTCTCCGCAAACATACACTACTAGCTACTGAAGTGTATGTAAAAACAGCTGTTAGATAATTTCTATTTAAGAAACTCAGCTTAGTTTGACTTTGATTGAGTACTTCATAGACTAAACTATTTAGTTTAGGAATACTTTACTTTTCAATTAGGAAAAAAATTAAGGATCTCTATAATCCTTTAGTGTTTGAACCTCAGGATGCTGAATCAATGAATAAAGCAACATGAGTACATTTCCTATAGAATCACTGACTATTGCACTAGTGTTCTGTTTTAATTCAAATAATGTGACAAGATTCTTTCATATTCTTGCTTGGATAAACAATATACGTCAGCATATTTTGATACGTGCTGCCATTAATAGCAGTACTAAATCAAGGTTGGTATTTTTTCCGAATAGGCTATCTAAAAAATCGAAATTTAGATTAGCTAATAAGGCGGGAAAAAGAAAAGTTAAGAAAACTAGAATTTGTAATATAAAGTACACTGCCCTTCAAAAGATAAAGAACAGCGTGTTTTTCAAAGCTCACCATTAATAAAATACCAGTAACGTTTAAAATCATAGTTCATATGCATGACAGTAACGAAATTTAAGAAAATATAAGCAAAAAAAAGAGCTACCACTTTTATTTTATAGAAATGAATATGTATATAGGAGTTCAAGGAAAAATGCAAAAATCATAATTTTTGTTCACGAGTGTTGATCTTCAGTTGTTATTAGAATTTTGTGGACAATATTCAGGAGAATCTATCAATGTCCAGGAGAAGATGTTTGTCTGATTTGTTGAGGTGGCGGGCAAACGGGTGCATGAAAACAGGAATGCCACAAGCTGAAGCTGCTAGGCATCTCAATGTCTCTTGTAGTGTAGTTCACCAACTATGGAATCAGTTTAAATCTGAGGATTCTGAGTCTAAAAGACATATTCCAGGCAGACCTAGAGTTACAACACCTACAGGAGACCGTTATTTAGCTCTTCCAGCCCGAAGGAGGAGTAAGATTACAGTGCCTCAGCTCACAGCTCATTTAGTGGCAACAGAAACAAGAATCTCAACTACTACAGTGTGCAGATGTCTGCACAACACAGGTCTGTATGCAAGACAATCAGTTGTTTGTGTCCCCTTGATCCGAGAACACAGAAATGCCTGTTTATCTTGGGCAAGATAACAAGTCTCCTAGACCAGTCAACAATGGGTGTCTGTTCTTTTCACAGACGAATCCAGGTTCACATTGAAGAGTGATTCAGGTCCTCAGCTGATCTGGAAGGAACAACACACCAGATACAAACAATCCCACATTGTGGAAAGACACAGTTACAGAGGTCGTGGAATAATGGTTTGGGCTAGGATCCCTCTCAATGGTCACACTGACCTGCAGGTGTTCCATGGAGGAACTTTGACTGGTGTGAGATATCAGGACAAGATCCTTCATCAATATGTCTGCCCATATGCCGCTGTTATTGGTCCTGGATTTCTCCTTATGGACGACAATGCACAACCGCACCGAGCTCGTGTTGCTGAAGAATATCTTGAGGGTCATGGTATGGAGCGGATGGAACAGCCAGCTCGATCTTCATACCTGAACCTGATAGAGCATCTTTGGGACCACCTTGGGAGACAGGTTGAACTGTTATTGGTTTATCCTGCGAAGAGCGACGTTACCAGCTCTGGAGACAGGTTGCTGCTTCAAGTCCTCCTCCAAAGTCGTTAGATGAGCTTGAACAAGGATTACTCCGTGTCTAGTCACTGATCGATAACTTAATTGACAGCATAGAATGTCACTGCTGCCAATGTATTGCAGCTAGGGGTGGAGACATTACTTATTAGAACTCGTTTTTTGAATGTTACCACCTCATTTTTGCTCAAAAAACAGTGATATACTGTTTCTCCAAGACTGGATTTCTCTGCCAAAGGTACAATTTTTTGTTGGAATTCATGTCTGTGTTGAACTTTAGAAACATTCCATGTCACATTCATTAAAGAACTGTTTAGTGAATATGTCCTGTAAATTTCTTGTTTCTATGTTGATTCATTCTCAAATTAGACACTAAAATCATGCTCATACTTGCCAACCTACAACACTCAAAAATCAGGAGATTTTTTTAAGAAATCAGGAGATTTTTCACAATGTTAAAAAGACTTTTTAAATGATAAAAATATAGTTTTTAATAATGAATGAACTTTAAGTAGTAACTAATTCTTAAATGCAAGCAACACAAAATACCTTACACGTAAAAAAATTTTTACTACACGCATCGTTTAAGAAAAAAAAAAAAAAAAAAAAAAAAGACTCTTTAATCAGTTTTCGTACAAATGTTATAAACAGTGGCAGATTTCGCTTTCTTTAAGAAAGAAACTTTATCATTGTGTTCACAGCAATTGCCACGTAGGCCTGCTTTCGCTGATAAAAGTTTTTCTAATGTGCCATCTCTAATATTAGATCTAAATTTAGTCCTCGTTTTCGCAACAACACTGAGGATCCTCTCACACTCTGCATTACTATAGGGAACTGTCAAGATGACCAACACAATTCTAGACAGTTCACTATATTTTAAAATTCCATCAGCACCTTTCAGTTTTGCAATTAAACTCCACTGGGTGTCAATCGTAGCTGATTTTATAACTTCATCCAAGTTTTCTAATTGTAAACTGCTGTTATGCAGCTGTTGGAACTGTTTTAATTTTTCCTTCCTTTTAGAACTCCTTTCAAGATAATAATAAACATCAACAATGTGTTCATCCACATTTATTGGTAAAGAAGTTGCCCCTTTTTCAGCTGCTAAATTTAAGAGGTGACAGGTGCACCTCATAATCTGAATTTTCCTTTCTTAAGATGCCTGCAACACCAGCCTTCCAAGCCTACCAATACTGGTGCATTATCGGCACCAAGTGCTAAGCAATTATCCAGAGTGCCTGCAGTTTTCTTTTAAAGTTTTAATAATTAGCTGTGCTATATTAAAGCCTGTCAAACGTCCTTATAAAGTGGGAACATAAAGTAAACTGCACTCAATTTCTGAAGACTCTGGATCAAAAAAAGAAACAACAATTGGATACAGTTTTGAATCGGTATTATTGCTTCCATCAGTAGAGAGGCAGACCGGAGCTGTTTTAATGCAATCAATAACTGAAGATTTATTTTTCAAACCCATTTCTTTAACAATTGCACCTGTTTTGATTCTTGCACCTTGAGTATTTCTTGGTGATTTCACTATTGGGAAACATTTTTCTAAATAAAGCTGCAGCGTGATCCGATGCATTCAGTAGCAGGTTGTGCTCCAGTAAAAAGGCAGAGAACAGACATTCTGCATTAATAACTTTTTGGTCCTTTGTTTCCAAAGAAAAATTTAATTTTTCGTTTTTTTCAAAACAACTCATGTTATCCTTGTGTTTTTGTGTACGCACATGTTTGAGAACATCCGCCCTTCCAACATACGAAATCGAAAAATCGCAACGACAGGCGGTACACATCGCAAATTTATTACATTTCCTTGAGGAAATAATGGAAGGAAAGTCAACTGTGTACGATTTTTGAAACGTACACGAGTATTTCACCTTTCTTGCAGACGTAACAAAAGATGATAATTTCTAAAACTATTTCCCTAAGCCACGTGTACTCACACAACTCAGGACAAAATGAACGAAATAACTAAAAAGAACGTCCAAATAACAACTTGCTTTGTCCTCATTGGCTAATATATGCCAGCTGACACACAGTGGAGCTCGAAGCCTATTGGAGAACTGGAGAATGACGTTTCTGGATACGTATAATGCTCTCACTCACAAAGCAGAAGCTATCTGATTCGCAAGGTTTTGTTTTAGATATAATGTAGAGAAAATTCAATTGCTTTCAGACGTCCAAAAGCACTTTTTTTATTCATATAACAAAGTATTAAGCCAAGTTGCATAAAAATCGTGAGAAATATTAAGAATAAGAAAAAGTCGGGAGAAATATATTGTAAATCGGGTTGGCAGGAGAGCGGTCGAAAATCGGGAGTCTCCCGCCTAAATCGGGAGAGTTGGCAACTCTGCATGCTGTTCCTTAACTTTTGGAGGGCAGTGTATTTACGAAATCACTGAACCCCCCATCAAGGTGAAAGTTCCCACCCCTCCAATCTGCATTGAAGTAAAGAAGCAGATGACTTCACTCAACTTCTCTTTCAAGTTCACGACTGTTGTTTTATTCAGGTTTTCATAGATAAAATTTAAAATATTTTTTATTTCAACACCTCTTATTATAATGTCAGGTAAGAAATACATTCATGATTTTACTGCTTGCAACAATGAAAAACGTAAACATGCTGCATTGATGATAATGCAAAAAGTGGAAATTTTGCAAAAGATGAAGGGAGGTGCTGCTCCTCTTTGCAGTAGAATTGTATGGAATTGCGACATGGACCATATATGATGTACAGAAAAATGAAGAAAAGCTGTTGGAATTTTACAGCAACAATGATTTTAACACCAGAAATCTTTGCATGATGTGAAATCGGCAAACCTCGATGCTGCCTCGAACGAATAATTTTGGCAGCGGTGAAGTGATGAGGTACCAATTTCAAGCCACTCCTGAGAAAAAAGGGAAAACGGATTAACACTGATTTAAAAATAGAACAGATATGCAATTGCAGCAGCAGTCAGATGAACAGATTTAAGTACATGCACGGTATATGTTATCTGAAAGCCCATGGGGGGAGTTTCAACAGATAAAGATGCTACTTATTGATGAATTTTCTATGCTGGCAGCAGAAGAAAATCTTAGCCCAGAACAGATTTTTAATGTGGAATGAGACTGTACTCTTTCGGCGATGTTTGTCAAGAAAGTCATTAGTGACAAGCGAAGAACGTGCACCATCAGGGGTGAAAGAACTACTATTTTAGTATGCAGCAATGCAGCTGGAACTTACAAATTTAAACCAATTGTAATAGGTAAGAACACTAATCCCAGAGTTTTGAAAGGAGTAAAATCCTTACCTGTGATTTACAGGAATAATAAAACTTCATGGTTCATGAAATAACTTATGATCGAATGGTTTGTGGAACATTTGGTTAAAGAGGCTAGAAGACATTGTAATAGTGTGGAGTTAAAATCAAATTGCAAGATTTTACTATTGCTAGACAACTGCTCTGCACATCCAGAAGCAACCATTTTTAACATGTGATAATGTCATGACCCTTTTTTGCCCCCAGATCATTCATTCAACCAATGGACCAGGGCATTATACACATCATTAAATTCCACTACAAATCACTTTCTGAAGAAAATTCTTTCAATAGATCATTCTATTTCACTTTGTGACTATAAAACAAATTTCAGCATCTATTTGTTAGCAGAATCTTAGAATTATGTTTCCCAATTTTAGCCTAGCTTACACCGTTCGTTATACATTAAATGCATATGCGCATGCATAAATGCATTATGCATTTACGCATGCGCAGAAAGTTTGTAGCTTTGAGGTCTGGATTACAGATCATTACGGATTATGGACATCCGGATTAAAGACTTTATACTGTATACTCCCAGTTTTAAATGATGACTGGAGATTAGGGGATCCAATCAACAAATCCTGGTAGTGAGAAATTATCATCCACCACCTTTTAGTTTGGGCGCCACTGTAGAGTCATTAGGATTTTCGATGCTGGGGATATGAAAAATGAGCAATGGCCTTGTCGGGAGTTGGAACTCTCGAATACGCACCGAGTGTGTTACCATTACACCATGAAGGCATGCTGGAATGAGGGAGAAAATGCCTTACTATAGCAAGAGAATTGCTTCTGTATTTGAAAGAAAGAACAAATGAGGAAGCTTTACAAAGAGAATATATCGTTGAATAGATGGTGCGCCCACATGAGCCAACATTGGCATATTAGATGACAGATGATGAAATTATTGGCTTTGTTTTAAACTCGACGCAGATAGTAAATTTGATAAGAGTGAGAAAATTATCTTTTAATATGAAGATTTCAAACATGGTGAAAAATACCTAAAATTTTTAGAACAATAGAGATGTGTCAAAGAGACACAAAGATGAGGCTCTATGACACAGCTATGATTATGGCACTATATAATTTACAAAACGAATTTACTCTGGAGCACACTAAAGTTTTAAAACAAATACCTATCAGAAAAACGTTTAAAACGTGTAAAGAAAAACTAAAATATTTCATAACTTCTTAATGTCCTTTATTTTCATATGTCTTTATTGTATATGTCCTTAACATCTTTATTTATTTAGCAATTTTAGTCTAAGTATTATGATTTATCTTTTTTGCCCTGAAATTTCCAAAATCCTAAAATCAGGACAATCTCTTTTCCCAAGTAATGCTGATTTCTGATCTTCTACTGTACATATGTAAGATAAAAATATGAAAGCAAACTTCTAATTTTAATTGGCAATAGTCCTTTTATTCCTCATTTTTATTTAGACACCTACCTTTTATCTCCTAAATATAGTAGCTATTTACAACATATCAATCTAAACTGCATCATTTCCAAATTAATGCTTACCCAATTGTCATGGCAAAACAATTGTCCACTAAAGGATTAAAAAATAAAACACTTTCTCAAAAATTAAAAATTTAATTAGGTTTTAAAGTGTGACATCTTTCAAGGCACTTTCCTTTGTCCACTGCAAAATTTACACATATACTATATTATACCACATATTTTCTTGATGGTGCACACACAACATCGATGCAAAGTATTTTTCTTTTTTTCTAATTCCCAAGAAGAGTTCTAATTTATCTTTCCTCATGTCCCTGGAAAGTTTCCCTGGAGAATCGTACTTTGTTGCTTGTTTGCTAACGCCAAATGTTAATGATATATAGTATTGATGGTCGCCTGCAGCAGATGGGTACATTGTCCTCTCAGCAAAAAAAAAAAAAAAAAAAAAAAAAAACATGTCACATCTCAGCAGGTGGCACATAAGTTTCTTGCTGCAACAGGGCAGAGAAAAACTGTACCTAGACATTTGGGAGAAAGAGTACTATAATGCCCACAGGTCTATTGCTTGTGCCCCATTGTTCAGACAGTATAGTACTGCCCATCTGCAATGGCATCATGAACATCGCAATTGGATAGGAGAAAAATGAACATGTGCAATATTTTCAGATGAGAGTAGCTTCAGTCTATCATCAGCTTGTAGATGGTGGTAACTGATCTGGCATGAGTGGTACTGCTTATTGTTGGTATGCAAATACTGATGGACTGTCGCCAATAGCATGATAAGCAGTGTGACCTGGACACCCTGCAAAGGAATTAATCATGTAACTCGCTTTTTTCCTCATTCCATCAGGAAAGGACAGTAATATGACACTCTCTATTATATAAATCTCTTTTGATATGTATTTGGAATACTAATGAATCTTAATCTATTTTCATGTATAATAAAATGTTCATGACCTTTCAATTTCCATCTGCAACTTCTTTACTGGATTACACGTGTAAGTTGACAACGCTGATGCTGCACTGGCTACAAGGTAAGAGGAATCATTTTGCTCTCTACTTTTTTAATATTGTTGTGAAATTGAGAGGCAACAAAAATATTTTACAACACTTATCCTCTAGAAAATATCTAGGAAAGAGATTGATATCCAAGACGCAGTATGATAGTATGCCCTAGCATAATGATTACTGACCACATGCCCTATATGTACTTACAGTGAGAACTATAACTGGCCAACAATACATTGATGCAGTTTAACTGCCTTACATTTGCATTTTTCATGGTCCTTCTGACGATAAATTTGATATTTTAGTGTAGTGTCTACATTATATAAATTAAACTTTTAGAACATTTTCTGTAGTTATTCCCAAGTGGTCTAAAAATACTTTGAATACTGGTGGATTGTCTACAGATGGCCATTCTACTTTTGGATCAGAATCATTCGAATTCGGGCTTAAATCAGTAAAAAATTCTTTTGTCTTAGGATGTCATTTTTGTCATCACTACAATCATCATTGGGAAGCTCATTCTCATAGGAATAATTCAACAAACTATCTGCACGCAGTTCTTCATCATCACATTCTATTCTATCAAGGTTCATTTTAAAGAATTTACTGTAAAAAAGTTAAGATATAGTAAAATAATGCCTTTGTCAAAAAAAAAAAAAAAAAAAAAAAAAAAAAAAACATCAATGACAATAATTAATCAATAATTCATAGAAAACGCATTTGTTGTCCGTCACACTTTAATCTGCACAAAATGAGTTTAGTCATCTCGTGCACTTCAATAACAATATGCACAAAAAATTTAGTATTTTCTCCCTTCAGAAGTATAAAAATTGAATAATAATGTTTATTTAGGCAATCCTATTCTGTTAACGATTCTTATCAGTTACCTAGACAGCAAACCGAGTTTTAAATTACTTGAATTTCTTAGTAGTCTTATTGTCTACAAGCACAAATTCTTCTGAACAGTTACAAAATTCAATTCTTTGGCTATCTAGTTTATTTTGCTAACTAATCTATTTACTTTTATACAGTATTTCTTTATTCATCTGTTACTAAACTTCCAAAATTTACATTCATTTAATGCTACATTTATATTTTTGAATATCTTTTTAATGCCATTGCAGTAAGCTTATTTTTAGACAAAAATTTAATCAATGAAATACTTTTTTATAAATATTAAAGGTGTTTCGTAAATCTACTTACCATTCAAAATGCTGAAATTTTTGCTTAGAGAAGAATTCATTCCAATATTCTTTTGAACTGAATTCTTTGTGATCCTTTGGAAGCAAGTTCATGGTCTGTGTATCTTTCTTATTCTCTTAAAAAATTATAAATGTTTCTAAATGAAAATAATAATATACAGATTAATAAAATGTATTAATAAGCATTTCTTCATATGTAAAATAAAAATTAGTTCTTGAACTGAAACAATTAAATATAGAAATAGAAGACTTTTTTTGTCACCAGTCACCAAATGTGCAATAAAGCAACAAATGTAATACCTGTTTATATCACATAATGAACATCTGTGCAGTAATAATATATAAAATGTATAATATGCACAGAATTTTTTTTTTTTTTTTTTTTTTTTTTTTTTTTTTTTTGAGTGAAAACAGATTGCTGTGTACCTGAGAAGAACAACAGTTTAGTGGAGCAAAAAACTTTTTTTTTGACTTATTTAACGGTTTCATGTTTTTTCATGAATTGCTTTGCCAAAAACGGTATTAGTGTGAGAAATTGCTTCCCACACAAAAATATCTAATTTAATGTTAAAATATGCTACTAGATGGCATAATAGGTTGTAATCTGACTACTGGTTCTAGTTTGGGATAAGCAATCACAAGGCTTCCATGATCTTTCAACAAATTGTTAATTAGTTAGCTGTTCGGTGTGTTTTGTCAATCTTGCTTTATCAGTCATTGTTTACGTTGGACTGAGATGATGGCAACTACAAGTACATTTTTTTTTTTTTTTTTGTAATGTTTTTAGAACTCCAATATAATTAAAGAGACAGTTTTAGCCACGTATGCTAATTTAATGAAGCATTTCCTTTGGATCAGAAAGAGTTTTTGTGGAAAGGGAACAAGAAATAACCATCAGTCAAGGGAGATTATCAAAATTGTTTCCTGTGGCACTTAAAGAATTTGGAAAAAAAGCTCTATAACCTCGGGTAAGTTAACAAGAAATTATTCATCTTATAAGAAATTACTATGAAAAGTACAAAAACGTAAAAAAGAATACCAAAATTTCAGAAAGGGGGCAGCTCTTTCCACCAGTTTTGTTGAAATGAGTGCTTTACATTATGCTTTAAAAGGCAAAAAAATTCACAAGGCGATCAAGTAATGTCTTATCAGCAGACATCTTAAGTTATTCACCAAAATTTAACGCATGGATGACTGATGTGAAAAGAATATAAAAACAGCATATCAAAGCAAAAAATCATCATTTGCTGGAATTCCTATCTGTATAACATGTATAACATTAGCTTGAGACAGCTCTTAATGGTACTTTCTAGAGCATATTATCTCTCACTTTATTACTCAATTGCCCGTACCTATGTCTTTGAATGGGGAGTGAAAGATTGGTCTTTCCGAGATCATTTACTCCCATACTTGGTTATAATATTAACAAAGATAATAATCTCTTTTATTTCAATTTGTGTGACTCTCCAAGTGCAAGAGATATTGCAGACAGAAGAATACCACTGGGATAATATGAAAATGTCCCAGATCTCTAAGCAAAGAGTCAAAGAAATGGGGAAAATGTTAGCTGAAAAAACCATTCGTAAAGCCTAGGCCTTGCTTGGTAGTGACAAGTATAATAGGAGGTGAAAACAATCAAAACACTTCTTGAAGAAGATGTGATATTTTCGTTTCATAATGGCTTTTGACATCAAAGATTCTCCCGAATGTGTTAAATCCAAACTGGAACTTTTTCACTTACCTGGAAATCAAATGCCGATTCAGAGTGGCCAATGAGTTCAGTTTCATCCTCAGTCTAATGTATTTGATGGTGGTCCCATAGAATTACATATTTCAGGCAGCAGAGAATTATGTTGACTTGTCACAAACATAACTCTATGTGAGAGCAAAAATAGCGTAATTAGAACCAAGCGTAAAAGTAAAAATGGATGATTCACATCTGGATAAAGAGGCCAGCATGAGCCTCATAAATTCATTCAGGCATTCTTTGCTTTCTGAAGTGGATGTTACACAACGAACAATTGGTGTCTTCTAGTGGCACATGTTCCCAGAGAGCTTATATCATGACTTTGCTGCATCATGGTTGCTAGCTTATCCATTTCATGACATGAGAAGGTAATGAAAAAAATCGCATGTAATTAACGACTGAATGGAAGCTGTCACTGGAACATTTTATTTAAAAATTATAACCGACTATTACAGAATTTGGAAACATTTGAAGGTATCTCAGTATGAAGTTTTCTTATGCAATGCAGATTCCCTGCCTAACTTTTAAGAACCGATGGCTGTGGACTATCCTAAAAATCTGTTCCTGACACTGACTCCAATAAAAACTTTACCGAATTCGTTTGCACAGTGAGAAATTCACAAAACTCCGAAAGCACTAAATTACCCTAACTAACATTTCTTATTAATAATAACTTACTGTAATTTTACATGTGTTTTTGAACGCATTCCTTACACCCTGCCAGCTAAGTGGTAAGAACCGCCTCCCTCGCTGTTCACCTAAAGCCAAGCAATGAAAAACACGGGCGGCTAAAACAAAGAATCTCTAAGGGGAAGAATGAAAGCTTCCATAGACGCAATGTAAACCTGTTTCGCCTCTGCGCCGCTGTACCGAAGAGCCACGGCTATGCAGTGAAACACCAGCGCAGGGTGAAATTTAAACAGCGCAGTTCGAGGAGATAGTAAATTTTTTACTTTGAAATAACTCAAAATGTTTTATTTTCATACATTTTTGGAGTTTTATGAGCAAAAGGATGTTAGTTGGAATTTTGGGGCGAATTATAGAAATCCTGTGCAATTTTTACTTTCATTTTAAACAGCAAGCCGTGCGAAGACAAAATTTAAATGAAATAAATTTCTTAATTCTTTTCTTCTGTAAACTTAAAAAGGGGGGAAAACACATGCCATACAAAACGTAATAAATTTTTATGGATCCATAGTTAAAATTTTACAGTGAAGTTTTAAAAGCAAAATTTGCAATAACTAACTGAAACAGAAAAAAATATTTAAAGACAATTAAAGGCACCCTTAAATAAAATGAAAACACTGAAATACATTATAATTATCCGACAACAACTTTAAAAACAAATTACCATGAAAACGTTTAGACAATTATTTGGAATGACCATTGTGAAAACCACGAGCAAAGTTTTCACCCAATAGCCAAAACCATTTCACTTACAGCATTACATTTAAAAAGTCTTTAAAAGAATTTCACATAGCTAAAACCAAGTACCTCTGACTACAACAACAAAGAACATTTTCGAACAACGTGGTAAAAGATTGCTAACATGGCCGACGGCATGCTGCATTCTTTGATGTTGCTTTGTTGCCTCCTGATGTTATTTCGCACATGCGCAGTGAGGTACGGAGGGTGGATGGCTTTGGAATGGTTTGCCCCTTTAAAGTAAGCTTCAGGGATATACATAATGTGTCTCTTCGGTCTGACGGAGCCACATTTGCCCCGGGGAACCTTTACTTCTTCTCCTTAGAGATTCTTTGGCTAAAACCCGCCGGGAACTGGAGAAATTCAACCAATCAGAGACAACCGTTGCGCCAGGAACTTTTGGCGTCATTTTCCGATCGCCAAACGCAATTTTTGTGCAAAACTGGTATACAAGAAAGCAGTTGTTAATGTTATGGTAACTTGTTCGTATTTCTTGGGTAGAAGTAGTTCATTTGTTTTGGTTATTTTGTGTTGCCCTGATATGATTTAATATTTAATTTACTGTAGAAGCGATAAGTGAAGTATGTAAATCTCAATTTCGAAAACAAATACAACTTTATATTCCACTCAATTGGCTAACTCGATACCCAATAACTTTTCTTTACTTTTAAATAAAGGGTGAAAATAATAATTGATAAAAATTACTTACTTTGAAATTTCTGGGCTCTTTGTGTATTTGAAAATGCTTGTTGATATCTAGGTTCATATTATTTCATGTACTCTTAACATCGAGAAATTCAATAAAGAAAAATATTTTAAGAATGTGTCTTTTTTTTTTTTTTTTTTTAATTTAAACTACTTTTAAAACTTTTAGGAATTTCTCTTTTGTATATTTTTCCGTAGGCAAAAATCACATTAACAAAAGCTCCTACTGAAATAGAGAAAATACAATGATTATTCAGAGAATCTGTATATTAAAATGCTGATGTGGGATAACTCATAAAATAACCCAGTAACTCCCAAAAGAAAAAAAAAATAATTGAAAAAATTAACATGAAACTTATTTATGCATTATTCTCCATCGAAATAATTCTGTTTCATTTCCATTGTGTTATGTAAAAATAAAGATGTAATTTTTAAAGTCTTGGAATATTAGCACAATCAAGTAATTTTTCTTCATGATGAATCTGTGGGGTATTTTACACTTTATATTACACCGTATGTGTTACTATGTACATTATTTTCTTTCATTGCCAAGACTTTTCTGAATAATATGCAGTAATTTATCACCTTCATTAGTCTCCAGGGTTTGTAATTACATTTTAGGAAATCACACAGTCTTTAAGCTGCAATTTTAATTCCACTTGCTTATGATTTCAGATGTCATGTATTAATCCCTAGCAGAAATTCTGTATAAGTTTTCTTGAAATCCAAAGCATTTTCTTTTTCTGTACAAATAAAATATTCCAACAACAGCTATCACCATTGGATGCCTCTAATTTTTATTTTGTAAAGAGCAACAAATTGTATATTGTAGTCTACACATCTGCTGCCTATGTTCCTATAATTTGCTATCATTTCTGATTGTGGAATTGTGGTGAATTTTCACAATTCTGTATTACGCATATTAGAGAATGCATAAAAATATTTCAATTGGTAAGAGATAAGTGTTTTCTTTCTTTTTTAAAAAAAAGTTCTGTATCAATGGTAATAATTTATTTAATTCATTATTGCAAAGCAGGAAAACAGTATCTTCTTAAGGGTAGAAGACTTTTATGAAGTATATGTTTAAAAGAATATGACTTCTGTTCAAGCCGCACAAGAGAAATATCCCATGCAGCTAGCCTGTCCACCAGTGTTCAAACTATTAGTGCTTCTTAGTCTTATCCACTCGACTGCTGATGAATACTAATTATGGAAGATAGTAATAATTTTTCTCAGTGTGAAAATTTTGTGACCATTTTATAGAAAGTTTCTCACTGTAGTCTGCTCCAGAATCTTCGGATGAAGTTATCATTACATGATATATCATAATTTATTCTTTATATTGAAACTGACTGGGGAACTTCTTTTTTTTTTTCATCTGGAATAATTGTTCTTAGTAGCAGAATAACTGCACACAAAGGACTCTGTTTATAATTGTTATTCTCCAAGCAGATTTAATAAATTAACATCATTCAGTTTATTATACCAGTGTTGTATAAGAGTCAAAAACGGCTTTAAGACAAATGGGTGGTATCTGAGTATAAGTGTGCATTTAGTTACAATAATTAGTAATAATCATTTATTGTTTTACAATGGTTTACATTAATGTTATGTTTTCCTAATATCTAACATGTTAACTAACAATTCTATTTTGCTTGGTTTAAGGTTGGTTCCTAGGGACCAATGCTATATTTAATATGTTAAGAAATGACTGATGAAGTGTTAAATTGATAAAAACACTTCATCAGTCATTTCTTAACTCAAAATTTATTAAAAAATATTCATATTATGCTACATAATCTGATATTTTGAGCAATATATATTAAATTGTAATTTATCAACCTAGATAAAATTTTGATTAAAATATCTAGTGGTGAGCTATTAAAATATTAACAAAGAGCACACACTTTATTTTATAAAATTCAAAATACCAAATTATGTTTAATTTTTACAGAAACGGAAAACAAATAGTAACTGTGCATGAAAAAAAATTAAATAAGAAATATCATGGAAATTACATAAAATAGCAAATAAATTTCATGATGTGCACAATTTGTGCCAGAAGTTGCCTCTCACTTTTCTTCTCACATCAGTTGATCATTTGTAAGGTTTTAAGAACCAGCAGATTTTTCAAAAATTTTCTAATCTGCTAAAGATTTCCCCATTTAGCATTGTCTTTAAATCTAAAACTTCATGTGAGTCAAAGAAGGTCTTATTGTGGAAACACTTTTCGTTAAGCTTAAAGCCTGCTTAGCTTCACCTCTATTAATACTAATAGTCTTTATAATAACTATACCTTCCTTTACACTATTAGAAATTCCATTATGCAGTTTTCATGTTAAAACCATCTCGATGGAAATCCTAAAATAATTTATTTATATTTCATGTTTTAATGTAAAATTTAACGTATGTTAAAGTACAGTTACAACATGCAAGACGTTTTTCCCTGGAATAAGTAATAAGCAAACAAAAAGAACAAAGGACAAATTGAACAAAGGACGCGTGCAAACTTCGTAGATCTCATCACTGAAGATATCATAATGGACTTTTTGTACCCCATTTAATGTTGAAAACACCTAATATTACTGATACTAAGAATAGGCTAAATAGATTTCACTTGTATATATATCAAAGCTATATTTGCAGACATCTTTAGAAATTTCAAGACACTTTCAACTCAGACTAATTGCCAAGCAGGCTCATTTCCATTGTAGAACTGATGGTAATGAAAAAGTTGATTTCCTCACGCAGAAAAAACAAATTTACTGAGTGCATTAGATTTCACTTTCTAAAGCTTTTGACAAATTTAATTTGTAAATTTTTCATGCAGAGTCATTTCGAGCATGTAAGCGAAGAACTTGGAATGCTGTTCGAACAAATCCACCTGTGGTCCCAGGTTCTCAAAAATATATAGTTGTCACAAAATTTGTCAGGTCATGAATTTCAAGATTAAAATAAATCAAGAAGGCTTAGAATGATGCAGGTGTTATCCAATATCTGTTCTTCAAAAGGCCAGGAATAAAAACCTTTTTTCATTTTTATTGAAGAAGAGGGACCTACATCAGTTATTTCTTAAAACTGACACAAGATTTTATGTTAAGCTGCTATTTTTGCCTTACTTTAATTTTATATGTTTTTGTCAGTTAAGTATGACATACTTTTATCTGCTCTTGAATGTTAGAAACATTAATTTTTCTAAACCATGGGTTGTATCAAAATAAAGTACTTTGGAAGTAGATTTAAGCAAAATAAGTATGTTTCAGAGAAGACTCATAAGTATTACAGAAATATAAATTCTAATTGTATTGGAAGCCTATAACTTTAAAATACATAATTACAAATGTTTGATATGTACATATTTGGTTATATGGTACCTGTCCCCATACTGCTTGATAAGAGTACTCTAGCTGATGTATTTTGTGTAATATGTACATGACACATATATTTCACTGGCATGTCGGTTTCCGCAGCCACAGTAATCTTGTTTGCAGATCAGACTTAATATTGGGTACAAATACTTTGTTTTTCATTTACCATTTTATACAGATCATCAGACCAGATAAGCTAAGCAAAAGGTGTCCAAATATATAGTTAGGATATAAACCTAACTATCAGTGTTCAGCAGTCTTACCATTCATGGGCACTTTTTCAGATGATTATCAACTGCATTATATTACATTATAAAGATCTTCCCATTTTACACTCCTCACGTTATGCTAATGATAATTTTTCAAAAAATCTATTTGTTACATGCATTAAAAATTCACACATCCTTCTTTTGAAATTGGGAAAGAATTCCAGATTTTATTAGATAAACAAAACAATTTAATAAAATTTCATATTAACCTTTTCAAAAATACAGTACATTTGAGATTTTTACTATCAATTTATTCAACATACTACATTTCTTAAAAATCAAATATCACACAAAAACGTAATGCATTTTAGAAAAAGTTCAATCAAATTATTTATTATTATCTAGGAATCTTCTAATATATATATATATATATATATGTTCTGCATGTGGCTTTGTTGGCCAAATTTGAGTACCTAATAAATACTTATATATATATCTATATATATAAAGAAAGAAAAAAGCAACACATCTTCTACACAGACCAAATTAATAAGCCTTTTTCATGTGCATTTTTTTCTTAATGATCAAAAAATAAATTCTTTCTGTAATTTTCAGTGCCACAAAATAAAGTGAAATGTACAATTTAGCATAAAACTTTTGAGATACAACACCGTACACCTTTTTTTGCGGGAACAGGCTAGAAATTTTACCGAAATTTTATTACACATTTCACGTGATAATCCACCGAATTTTCCGTATTCACTACATTGTCTTTTATAGTAATAAAAGTTAGAAAACTATTATAAATTGATGCGAAAAAGACGTAATCAAAAGATACGAAAAGAGGAATATGAGCGGAAAATAAATCCAAAACAAACCCTTCAATTGCTGGCATAAAAATTGGTCGCCAAAAACACTCTCCGGCGGTAGCTTATTCTGATTGGTTGAATTTCTTCAGTTCCCGGCGGGTTTTAGCCACCCGTCTGAAAAGCACAGTCAGTGTTTGGAGGAGGTGATCACTGCGAAGGCCAAGTGCTTGGCTTCTTCAGACTTCATGTGATAGCTTTTAGGGGCGAATTCAAGTGCAACGCTCTGATAAATTGCAAATGTTAGCTCGCAAGAGGCGTTCCTGCTATCGTCTGCTAAAGTCGAATTCAAGTGCAACGCTTTACCGCTCTGGTAACTGATGACGTCAAAATTGCAATGGGGAGCTGGTTTGCTCTCGTGCCAGGAGAGCTTGTCCGATAAACTACATCAATATCCAATGAGACTGCGTGTCGATGTAAACAAAAAACATCAGTTCCCATGATTTCTCTGAGCTTATGGTCAAGTGTTTACTGCGTTGTAGTGTTGTGTAACGAATTGTTCCAGTCCTGAAAACGAAAGAAATATATTTCTTTTAATGTGTACAACATGTATTTAATGTGTACAACTTTATTTACTTTATCCTATAGAAAATTCCCTCCAAAGTAAACTACAGCAACAGGTGTGTGTAAAATATATTTTACTTTTCATACAAATATCCTTGCTTTTTCAAATATAAACCAAATTTTTTTCCCATTTTCAAATTACAGCATTTGGTTTTAATTCTTCTAATAGTAAGTTTAATTTACAATTCAAATTTGTGTTATATTTTTATTGTTTAATGCAGATGCATGATTCTTCAGTGACAGTAGGCATGTTTACCATATGAAAATTAACTAGTTCTTGAATTACATAGTAATTAATAAGCCCATCTATCTACAAGCAGATAAGCCTGCTGAACACCGCTATCCCAGTCTCTCTTTAAATACAGGTGAAAAAGCTGGCTGCATGAGTGTTTTCTTCATTTTTTCAATGTATAACATGAATACTAAGTTTTACTTAGTCTTCCACGCAGGCATTCCTTCCCTTAGACATTCATTATGTGATGAAACAGTTAAGAGCAATTTTTAGATTTATATTGTACATCGTTGGGAAAATATAAAAATGAAATTAAAGGTATTTCAATGTAATACAATAAATAAAAAATTATATGAAACCCTGCTAATTCTAATGTGATATTAATGTAATATATACATCCAGAGTAAAGGTTAATTTATAAATTATGCTTTGTGTTCTGCTCATTATATTGTGCATTTACAGTACACTTTCTTCCTCTTAAGTGAAAGTTTGGACCCATTCTCATTTGATATCAGTTATGTTCAGATTTATTTATTTCATAAAATTTCAAAAAACAATTTTTGGCTATTAAAAGCTACAAGTGCAGAAACAAAAGCTTAATTTCTTTACTGTAACTGTGTCATGCTTCTCTGCTGATAATGAAAGTCGTTTTTTAATAAGATTTCTTTCATTGCATATATTAATTATATCTTTTACCATACTGGTTGCCATCTTTCATTGTGCATTCTTCAATATTTTTTGGTACTTAACGTATTAACACAAACACCTGGATCAGTTTGGTGGTCTTTATAAATGAAAAGAGAAAAATACTTATCAGGAGAAGTACGTTGTTTTTGCAGCTTGCTTTTAGCATAACCAAACTATCAATATTTATCTAAGTTGGCAAAATGTTATCAACATATCAAAGGAAAAAACATTTAACAAATTTTAAAATACTAATTTCAATTATTAAATAAAAATTATATGATAGTTTAAAAAAAATACATTTTCCACAAATTTTTTGTCTAATTTTTTAGCACTTGTGCCAAGTGATCTGTTTTCACTTAAAAAAAAAAATCAGAGAATTACATAAACTTGATACTGCATGCCTTGTCTATGTACCAAATTCATCTCATAGTTGTTTCCATTAGAAATTTTTGTACTAAAATGTTCTATTCCTGCAGAACTTTTAACACAGCTTCGTCTTTTGATGGTAAGCTCCACAAGCAGTATTTTAAATCTGAAATTAATCTAAAACAACTATTCGTATCTAAAATCCATTGGAACTTGAAATACAACATTAAGAAACACATATGAAAATGGTGACATTGCTTGAATGAAAAATTGTCATGAGCATGTTACCTGAAAAATTTTGATACATAATCGTTGTCAGAGTTTGGCACATTTTTGAAAATTTGGTAACTTTTATTAAGCTGGTTTCAATAATATGCAAATATCTTTTATTCTTATGATTGCTTCATTGTATACTTTTTCCTTTTCCCTAGAGTGCAGTACAATACCACAAGTTTTCCAGCCAAATGCGGTATGCATTTCAAGTTTCTATACATTTATATAAATTTTAAGAGAGTAAAATATTGACAAAAACTGCATTAAGTTTTCAACTCTTGTTTTATTTTTCATTAAAAATTTGCTACCATTATGTATAATTCATTTTTTTTAATGTAAATGTTTTTAAGTATTTGTAGGATAAAGGCAAATTACGCTTATTGATTCTTTCTTTGATATAATACATGTAGCTCATTACCTAAAATTAATGTTTGTCAAATTGTTGTGCATAAATTAGAAGTATGCATGTTTCTCTTAAGTCAGTTATGTTTCAGGAACTATCTTTAATGAATTGTATAGAAAATTGTGGACAAGGTGTTAGGTGTACAGGAACGTGGTATATTATAAACATGTATAGTATCTCATAGTATATAAACTCATAACTTTGATTATGCAGTATGCTTTGTATATTATTTCTGAAAGCATGTATATTTCAATCAAGATTGTTGAGTAAACTTTTCTTGCTTTATGCTATCTCTGAAAGCATGTATATTTCAGTCAAGATTGGGTTGATCTTTACAATATGGTAACTGGTAGTTTGGCGACGTTTTGGAGGCGATAAAGGTTACTACCTGGGACTTGTGAGCAGTACTCAGTTCCGATTACGCATTATTTTGTGTGAGGGAAATGAGAGATCATGGGATATGTCATGTGATATTAATGGACGAATTACGGTTCTTGAATCGGAAAAGGGGGGAAATCGGGAAAAAATCTGGAAATTTTATATTTGGTTTATTCTGTGTTGTGTGAAACAGTGTTCGTGAATTTTTGGATCCCATGGCCGTAACTAAAGAAAAGTTTATTGGACACATAATCAAGATTCTGAAGAAGATTAGGTAAGTTAGTATTTTTAATTACTTGAGGATATTATTTTTATGCATTGCGTTCTAAATGTAAGGTGGAAGTAAAGGAATTTGGTATTATTGGGAAAATTGTTATTAGCAATGATTTAGTTTAAAGTAATTAGCATTGTAAGGTAATTTTTATTAATTTAATGTATGTGCTCATTTATATTTTAAGTAGTGTTTTTGAATTTAATTATATTTTAATTAAATGATAGTTATTTTGTGAATTTTATGTTTGTAGGAATTTGGTATACGTTATCAGGTAATTTCATATATGTTCTTTTTACCGGGTTTAAAGATTGAGAAAATTGTCATGTATTTTCGTGAAATTTTTCTAATTTATGAGAAAAAAGCAGTGTACATGGATGTAGTGAAGAGTGTGCGCAATGCCATTTTTGTGCAATTCTGGGATGTTTTTTTAAGTAAAAATAAGTCGACGTGTACATGGTTTAGTGATATTTTAATTAAATGATAGTTATTTTGTGAATTTTATGTTTGTAGGAATTTGGTATACGTTTAAGTTGAAGTAAACGTGCATGGAAATAATTTAAATATTTGATATTAAGTACTTGTAATGCTTGCGGTATGAATTCGTTGGTGACGTGTATAATGTAATGGATGATTTAGAGGTAAAAGTTTTTGGATATTTTATTTATTTTATATGTGGAAATGTTCATATTTGGAAAGGGTAAATACTTTTTCGCGATCAGGTAATTTCATATATGTTCTTTTTACCGGGTTTAAAGATTGAGAAAATTGTCATGTATTTTCATGAAATTTTTCTAATTTATGAGAAAAAAGCAGTGTACATGGATATAGTGAAGAGTGTGCGCAATGCCATTCTTGTGCAATTCTGGGATGTTTTTTTAAGTAAAAATAAGTCGGCGTGTACGTGGTTTATGTGTATGTGTTATTTTGAAAAACGCGTAAGGAGTATGGTATTGTGCACTTTTTCCCAATTTTGCAGTGAATATTTGTCATGATTAAGTAGTTTTGTTAGATAAAATTTCTAGCATAAGTGTAATTCGGCTAGTAGATTGTTGGAAGAAGTGTTCAGTAGATAAAAAGAAAAGAAACATGTCTTTACTTCGTGAAGACAAAATGGCGGCGGGAAAAAAAAAAATAGAGGGTTGCTGTAGGAGAGTTGGTCGCCAAAAAAACGCCAAGTTACCATAATGTAAAGATCAACCCAAGATTGTTGAGTAAATTGTGCTTATTTTATGCTTTTTTCTTTTTTACATTAGAAAATTCCACACCTTTATCACGAGGAAATCTGCAATGGCATTTAGAAATGTATGTATTTATTTTGTATGTATAACAAGTATTTTGTATTTTGTATGTATAACAAATGTATGTATAACAAGTTTGTATCTATTACATAAAATCTAATGTTTTCTGCATTCTTCTTTTCTTTTTCCTCCCAACAGAAAAACTTTAATGGTATAAATCAGCGGTTTTCAACCTTTTGACTGTAATGTACCATCTAAGCAAAAACTGAAAAACATTAAGACTACCACTAATTTTACAATGATTATTTTTCAATTCCTCAATAGAAATATTAAAAACATATATATATATATATATATATATATATATATATATATATATATATATATATATATATTGCCATTTGCACACTCTTTGTATTAAATATGTACACATAAAGAACTATTAGATTAAAAACTGATGATTACTTAATTATCAAAATTAAATTTAATTAAATTAATTATTCACTTGATTATCAAAATTTCAGTTATAATACTTTAATATTTAATTTCTTTATGTCTGCTCTTATTTCATTTAATGGTAAATTAGGATCCACTTTTTATTTTGATGAGTATTTATATTTCAAATTTAACATGGAAAAAATCATTTTTCACACAAACAGGTTGTGCGAAAAGACAATACAAATTTGATAGCTTTATTTGAAATGCCTTTAAATTCTTTTTTTCGGTTCAGCCAAAAGTTAACAAGTGTGTCATTTTCCAAATCTTCAAGTCAATTTCGATCAAAGGAAATTTCTATTAACTATTCTTTTCTTTATGAGATTTTTGAATTTTTTAGTTAAAAATATTTTGTTTCTTTGCATACCACCGGCTGAGAACTGCTGGTATAAATTAATTATAACAGATGTAAATTAATATTTCTCATACAAAAGAGTTATTTCAATTCTTTATTGCGAACATTATATACAAAGTATGTCTTTTATTAACAACAAGATTTTAAGAATTTAAAATAATAATCATTAAATCCTCTTGATCTATAAACAGTCTTAAAAATTATAAAGGGAAAAAAATTGAAAGTTAAAGAAATCAATATTATGAATTGTTCCTTTTTAGAGAAGTTTCATTGTTTAATTAATTATAAAAAGTGTTTTACATTATGAAATATAAAAATTAAGAATATTTGTATTTGAATGAATATTTTAAAATTTTCCCTCAGATAGAAGCTCAACTATTTGAAGCAGGAGACCGAAGAGAAAAAAGGAAGAGCGATGATATTACAGATGCAGAAAAGGAAATAATTAAAACACAGAAGAATATATTAATGTACTGTGTGAAATATGTGACTTGTATAAGCAATCAGTTGCAAATCAGTCTGCTGTCATAGAAAATCAAAATATAATTATTAATTTATTAAAAAAATAAATCATGCATTTCAAATATTACAGTGTTTTCATTCTTGTATGTATTTCTGCAGTGTGGGATTCATATTTTAATTGTAAAATTTACTACTTTCTTAATTTTATAAAATTTTGTGATTATAAAAATTATTTAAAAGAAATTCACAGATCCATTATATGACATAACCATTATAATAATTCTAATACCACTATTATAAGTCTCGTGAAAATATTTATGCATTTTACACAGCAATTATCTTTTTCCTGGGGGAAAATGGTAATAAGACCTGTAAGAATCTTTAGTCAATGTATTACAAATTTTAATTTTCAGATATAACACGAAATGAATTAAATTGTTTTTCAATTATGTTAATAAGTTATATGAATGAGATGTGGTATTAAAAATTTCATTTCTTTTTATCATTGAAGAAATAACATTCGATATCCTACAGCTCCATAACAATGGCAGATAAAATTGACATTCTAATTTTGAAGTTCTAAAAATACAGAGTAACTTAAAGATGACAACTATTAAAGTATGGCTAATGTCTAGTTTACAATAACAATGTTGAGTCGCATACTAAAAATTAAGTGAATCAAACTGTATTTATTTTCCCCCTTCTCTTTTTTTGGCTGAAAAATAATTTATTATACACTCATGATTTTACTTAAATGTATTTCTTTTAATGGCAAACCCACTGAGGTAAGTATGCAGTAAGTTATTATAGTGAATGCCTAATGATGATATAAATCTAAATTCAGAAAACAATCTTTCCCTTTAATGTTTTAAAATCTAGAATTAAAAGAAAAATGTATGTTCTTTAAATAATACAAGAGGATATGGAGGCATAAATCATAGGCTGTTTGTTCTTTACATATTATGCTAATCAGGAATTGGAGCAAAACCCTGCTTAATCGAAGAATACGCTCACAGGAATGGTGGAGGAAAATTGAACTGTCCAATATTTGTTTTGCCCACCCCCAAGGCATAAACAGTATAGAGTGAAATAATTGTTTTTAGGAAATACATTTAAATATCTTTGACAGAATATGTCAGTTTTAATTTATACTATAATAAATAAGCATGAAGTTCTTATGCTATTAAATGTGTATTGTCACATGGAAATTTTCTATCTTGTCCCACGGAAGGGGACGAAAGGGAAACATTTGACTTTTTGGAAGAAAATGAATTTCGGTACAGTAAATCTTATTGCTAAGTTTAAGATAAATTAAGTGCAATGCTAATTTATAGTGACTTACTATTGTAAATCACGACTGGCATACCCAACACTAAAATACATATATATCAAGCCTATTAAGTTATTTCTGGTAGTCAAGAGTTTTTAAACATAAATGATGGAAACAAGAAATTCAGAGGGAAGAATGATAAAAGTTGTCAGTATGCATTTGAAACCAGGACTAATAAAATTATTTAGGATTATTATTATAAATTAAAATCATTTAGGGTTGTGCATTTAGTTACAATAAACCATGGCTTGTGAGTCCCCAAGAATATATTATGAAAGTAATTTTTTTCATAATATATTCTTTATTATCCATGAAGGGGGTTTCACCTTTGCCAGAGGTTCATTGTTGCCCACTTTGGGTTTTTATTATCGAGTTTCAAAATTTAAAGATAATTCATTGTGCAATGCAATTTCAACATGCACTGACTGAAAACTTTCTGAAGGTACCAACTCATCATCTTCAAACACATCAATCTCAGGATTTTCAACACAATACCTTAAGCATATATTATGTAAAATGGCCACCAGATATGACCATTTTACATATTTTGCTTTGTGAATACAATAGTGTTCCACCAGTATCGTGCAGTACCCTAAATCTTGATTTGATCTCTATAGCTGCACGAACTTTTCTGTGCTTCTCATTATAGAGATATTCCCGTGATAAAATGGAAATATAATCCACTATCTCCCAAAGATATGCACGATGCAACAAAATACTATCTAGATTTTGTTTCAGTCCACTCCATATAAATGCATCATGAGTATTGCCTGGCCATTGTCCTATAGCATAGAGAACCCTCAGACCAGCATTCCATACCTAGAAAAACATAAATCCTAAGTCAAAAGAAAGTTTCATTTGAAATTTTAATATACAGATTTTTAACATTAAATATAGTTGATATATTAATAAATCAGTCTTTTTAAGGAGTTTACTTTCCATTTTTAACAAAAATATGTCACTGTTTTTTCATTATTAAAAAATATGCAATAAAACGTTAAAACACACACACAAAAAAAAAAAAAAAAATTACAGCTACCCTTTTTTTATTAAATTGTAGTAATTATAGTAAATAGGTGATTCTAAAATTTTTTTAATATTTTGTATTATTTAATATCTATACTTCACTATAATTATAGTATAGATAGCTTTTTGTTATTATTATTTGAATAATAATGAAACATTCTTGCAGTAATTTGAAATGACTATAATATTATACTTATTATCATATATTTCTTACCTTTTCACCATTAATGGAAAATTTATTTTTCTGATTAAGGAAGACAAAACAAAAATTAATATCACCACACTCGCAACATCTGCGGTTTCATTTGTATGTAACCCAAAATAATTCTTGGTAAGCTAGGTAGAATCACATTTGTGATTGCACTCCAGTTCTTTTACAGCTGGTCGAAAGAATTAACATCTACTGTATGTGGAAATAGCGAACAAAACAGTAAGAAATTGGAACAATTACCTGTGGACAACTTGTATTCATAGCATTCTAAAATGAGCTTTTGGTAAAATTTAACCGCAAATAAAGCAGTAGTAATGAACGAATGTTTTTTCACGAAGTGGGTCCAATACTTTCACAGCAGGGTTATTTCATGTATTCTGCAGAGAGACTGTTGTATGGTTTGTTGTAACTGCTGTATACAAATGTCTGGCTCAGAATTCCACAGCAGTAATTAGCACAACTTTCATGGTTGATGGTATAATATGGAGGTACCAAAAATTAGTATTATCACAGTAACTGCAAGATGGCTTATATTTCTAAAACTCAGTTAACACATTTCATGCAGAAAGAAAATATTATCCAGTTTCATACTTAAATCAAGGTGACTGAAATGTGGTAAAAGCAATCTGCTTAAGAAAACAGATGCCTCTGTAGAGGACTTTCTATGGAAAACTGGCTTTCATTACCATTATACATGGGCAAAACCAATGTCATGTAATATAATAATCTATTAGTACAGTAAATACATTTAATTCCTTTGCATTTATTTATGTCATGCTGCTTTTCGTGTAATTTAGTATGATAACCTTATAAGTTTATTTAATTCTGATCATGTTCTACGGAAGTAAGGTACGTCACCTGTTATCGAGAATATCAAGTTATTAATAGTTATGTGAAAGTCTGCAATAACTTTTCATATCATAAGAGATTTATGAATGTGTATATAACTTACATGTGTAGTTATTATGCAAGATCTATAGAAAGTATCCAAAATTACCATGACATTAATCACACTGTACGAACAGGCAAGACATTATACATTAGGAAAAAATTAACTAATATTTTGGGGGATGAAATACTATTTTACACATGGGAACTGTTTAAACAGCTGAGAAAAATTCATGGTTTTCCCCCTACAGTTACAGAATATATATATATATTGTTTCATAAGAATAAAAAGTAAAGTTAAATTTAAATAATTCTCATGTGCCATTGCTGCAAAGAATGAAATTTGAATTTAACAAATATTCTCTATTCATATAAAGTTAATTTAAATTATAAAATTTTAATTGCATACATATCAAAGATTAATTATTGCTGCAAACTAATTTACTATATCACTGAAATTCTGAGAGCATATGTAAATTAAATGCACGTATCTAAAACCATGAAAAAATATATAATATTCCAAAAAACTAATCCCAAACATATACATATATATATATATATCTCAAAGACAGGCATATGCATAATTTCTGTTAGAAAAACAATTTCTCCGAGATTACGTTTTAGAGTAATTAAAACAATAAATTAATGGTGATATTATTACTGCATTCCAAAATTCGCAGTAATTAACGATTTCGATCATTACTATGGAAAAAAAAAAGGGGTTGAAAAAGAAAGAATCCTGATACAATAACATTAAAAATTTGTGTGTTTACGCATAAAAATATATAACATTCTCAAATAGGTCATTTAAGCATAGTCTTTGATTCGGAAACATTTCCAGAAGTATTTCAGTTTTCATAATTTGAAGTAAAAACAAACCTGCTTTTGCAGAGAATATCCATTGGCAGTTGCCTTCAGAAAAGGTTTCAATTCATTGAAGCAAACCGATTTAATCTGAATCAACTGATGAATTCACGCTCCACCATTTCAAAACCATTACGACTGTCTCTTAAATGCCAAGGGATTCGATCAGCATTTCTCCGATTTCTTAAATGTCTGATCACTTCAGCCATCTTGTTTACAGTCACTGTTAAGAGTTTGCGGCAGGTCAGAGGTAGCCGCAAAATTCCTCTATGGTAGTGACGTATTTTCAGTAGGCGTGTCCGAAAAGCGTTGCACTTGAATTCGCCCCTTAGACATAAAAAATGAAAGCATAATTTAATACAGTATTACATTAGAAATATTAATATAATGTAATTAATATAATATTTAAATATGAAACTGGTTATTAGTAAAAGGAAAATATTTCTGTAAAATGAAAAAAAATCATATGCAAAGCACACTGCAGAATAAAAAAATTGAGTATAAATAACAGCAAAAGCTAATTCTCAACTAGCAGATTCTGCTTCGTTTCTCATTAACATTTCAAGTAGAATGAATTTCGCCAACACCCTGCACGTTTGCTTCACCACATACTGACTTTGATTCGAAAAACCAGCCTGAGACGAGCAAGGCTGGCTTACATTATACAGTCAAAAGTCGTTAATTCGGACACCCATAATCCGGAATGATATATAATCCGGACCTCAAAGCTACAAACTTTCTGCGCATGCGTTGCGTTCACACATGCACACAGGCGTTTACGAGTGCGCGTAAGACCTTTACGGCTGCGAATGTGTTTGTGCGCATGCGCGTTTAATGTGTAACGGACGGTATAAGCTAAGCTAAAATTATCTAATTCAGTTAATGTTGCAGATTGCGTTGTTCCTTAATCTTAGAATTGGATCCGGCTTATTATTTTTTGCAGACTGTTAGAGCAATTTCATTAAAGTAAGCTTGATCTTTCGATTATGTCAAATAGAATTTCTGATATATATTTACTAATATGTAATTTGTATCTACAAAGCGAAAGTATGTTTCGAAATCAAAATCTGTTTATGAATTTCACGCCGCGGATTGGAAGTTGATCTGTCAGCACTATCCTTATCTTCAGGGCAGATGTTTTTATTTTATTTGGCTTATAACTCCTTACTAAGTGTAGTATTTCATCTTGATGTACTCCGTCTTTGATATGATTTAAATCAAGTTCCTCGTCATTATAATTCGCTTCCGATAGTGAAGAAAGTGACCCAGAGGTTATTGAAAACGAAAACATTTCCATTGACAAATTAGTCGGTATTCTCGACTCAGCAATTATAGGACTTGAACAGGGGAACTTTGTAACTAAACAAGAAATTATGTCTGTTTAATAGAATTAAAGAGAAAGTATTATCACATGAAATGAAGCAACTTAAACAACTTACATTGAAAGAAATGTTTAATAAAGTAAACAAATAAATATTAAGCTTTTTCTTTTTGTAAATTTTGATACCCTTTAGATCATAATTGTTCTTTATTTCATAAATTACGGTTTCATATTTTTAATTTTGTAATTTCTGCATGACATCTTACCAGATTTAAACTGATGATCTATAATCCAGAAAAATCGATAATCCGGAATCGCCGAAGTCCTGACGAGTCCAGATTAACGACTTTTGATTGTATCTATGTCTTGCCTTCTCCCATTCATACTCTTTGTTGCAACGAATTGGTTGGAATGAGATATAGTATAGTACAAAGTCTTCAATCCGGACTCGTCGGGACTTCGGCAATTCTGGATTAGGGGTTTTTCTGGATTATAGATCATCAATTTAAATCTGGTAAGATGGCATGCAGAAATTATACAATTAAAAATATGAAAACGTAATTTATGAAATAAAGAGCAATTATGATCTAATGGGTATCAAAATTTACAAAAAAAAGCTTAATATTTATTTGTTTACTTTATTAAACATTTCTTTCAACGCACGCATGCGTAAAGCATACATTACGCATAGTCAAAATTAGAAAATTGCAACCAGAAAACTATTTGATGTGTATTCGTGATAGTTATAATGACGAGTAAATTGATTTAAATCATGTTGGAGTACATCGAGATGAAACACTACATTTAGTAAGGAATTATAAGCCAAATAAAATAAAAACATCTGCCCTGAAGATGAGGAGAGTGCTAACAGGTCGACTTCCAGTTCATTGCACTGCGACGTCACCCCCCCCCCCATCCACAGAGCAGTGGGAAATTGATAAACAGATTTCGGAATGGTTAGAGAAACAAATCACCTCTCTGTCACTTTCTTCATGCCTTTATCCATTTTTTGCAGCAATTCCACTTTTTGTTTAACGGACACCGAAACATGCTTTCGCTTTGTAGATCCTTTGGCAGCTACAGAAATGGAAACTCTTTTTGACATAATCGAAAGTTCAAGCTTAATTTTTATAAAATTGCTCTAACAGTCTGCAAAAAATAATAAGCCGCATCTAATTAGAAGTTTAAGGAACAATGCAATCTGCAACATTAACTGAAATACATAATTAGATAATTTTAGCCTAGCTTATACCGTCCGTTATATATTAAATGCGCATGTGTAAACGTATTATGTGCATGCATAAACGCATATGTAAACATATTATGCACATGCATAAACGCATTATGCGTTTACGCATGCGCAGAAAGTTTGTAGCTTTGAGGTCCGGATTATAGATCATTCCGGATTATGGAGGTCCGGATTACAGACTTTATACTGTATAATTATTAGATTATAATGTGCTTTGTGCCACCCTAGTCAAGGAATAGTTAGTGACACTGACAACTGTACCAAGAAGCTCAATTTGGAAACCTGGAGAAGGCATGGGTGTTGTAAATGTATAA
Source organism: Stegodyphus dumicola (assembly GCF_044657685.1). Taxonomy (NCBI): domain Eukaryota; kingdom Metazoa; phylum Arthropoda; class Arachnida; order Araneae; family Eresidae; genus Stegodyphus; species Stegodyphus dumicola. The sequence goes on along the minus strand of NC_140768.1, from coordinate 134,612,075 downwards.
TGTCTCTGAGGCATGCGGCCACTCTAAACATATAGCGAGCCGAACGTCGTCTCGTATGGTTTGGTGGCAACAGGAAAGGTTTAGGAGACCCTCGGGCCCATACCCCAAGGTGTTTTCTCTCAGAACTGAGAAGAAAACTTGCTGTCACCTTAGTGTCCTCAAGGCTCATGCCAAACGACAGACACAAAAATTGCTCTCTTTGGCCTGGTAATAATCGTAGGTTTGTTCTGAATATGTCAGACAAATGAGATAGGACAAGAAAACAACGCTGCATGCTTTGCCATTACCTCAATAAACATTCAATCCGGATTCGAATATCAATGAATGGATAGTTTTTTGCAATTTCATTCATATATAAGTACAAGCTAGTTTCTCTCAGAAAGTACTTGATCAAACCATTCTGCCCCATAGACAAACAGACCTCATGTAATTTGTCCTTCTCAATTAGGCAACTACACTTACTTTAAAAAGAAACAAATGTTGCAACTAAGACTTCCAAAAGTTTGAAAAATGTCATGTAAGCTTTTAATACAGTAAACCTTCCAACTTCAAGGAACCAAGAAATTGCATAAACAGGGGCTTAAGATTTTATTTTTAATAGCTTTTTCTACATATTAACCATTTATAATATATAGGTGCAAACGCTTCTACAACAATATACAGTCAAAAGTCGTTAATCCAGACTCGTCGGGACTTCGGCGATTCCGGATTATCGATTTTTCCGGATTATAAATCATCAGTTTAAATCTGGTAAGATGGCATGCAGAAATTATAAAATTAAAACTATGAAACCATAATTTATGAAATAAAGAAAAATTATGATCTAAAGGGTATCAAAATTTTCAAAAAAAAGCATAATATTTATTTGTTTACTTTATTAAACATTTCTTTCAATGTAAGTTGTTTCATTTTCAATAACCTCTGGGTCACTTTCTTCTTTATCGGAAGCGAATTATAATGATGAGGAATTTGATTTAAATCATATCAAAGACGGAGTACATCAAGATGAAATACCACATTTAGTAATGAATTATAAGCCAAATAAAATAAAAACATCTGCCCTGAAGGTAAGGATAGTGCTGACAGATTAACTTCCAATTCATTGCGCGCCGCGGCGTTTCCCCCTTCCCTCCCGCCGCTGAGCAGCGTGAAATTGATAAACAGATTTTGGAATGGTTAGAGAAGCAAAGGAGGATATGCCTTTATCCATTTTTTGCAGCAATTCCACTTTTTGTTTAATGGACTTCGAAACATACTTTCGCTTTGTAGATCCTTTACATATTACAAAATATATATCGGAAATTGTGTTTGACATAATCGAAAGTTCAAGCTTACTTTTATAAAATTGCTCTAACAGTCTGCAAAAAATAATAAGCCGGATCCAACTCGAAGATTAAAGAACAACGCAATCTGCAACATTAACTGAATTAGATAATTTTAGCTTAGCTTATACTGTCCGTTATACATTAAACGCGCAAGCGTAAACGTATTATGCACATGCGCACACGCATTTTCGCAGCCGTGAAGGTATTACGCAACGCATGCGCAGAACGTTTGTAGCTTTGGGGTCCGGATTATGGGTGTCCAAATTAACGACTTTTGACTGTATTTCTCTTGTTATGATGAAACATACAAGCACTAAGCTTGTGAAATGTCTTATATTTAAAAATTTCCATTTCACCAGAAATCCACCAGAAAATCAAAAGTCGAAGTTTTGCATTTTGTTTCTCTATTCAATTTCTTTATTTCAGCAAAGAATACCACCAACTTTTTAATCATAAAGTTACTTTAAACTGGCATCAATTTATATGAAATAAATGCAGATTTTTCTGGTCTTTCATTTACAAATCAAGTAATGAAGGTATTATTTACAAATCAAGGTATAAAGGCATTTGGCACAAAATAACATTTCAAGAAGGAAAATTGCGCCTTTTGTTTTTCGAAGTACATCCAGAGACTTCTTATTTTAAATTAAAGGTCATTAATCTTGAACTTTACCACTTTCTAGACTCTTTACTTTCAGTAGCAGATGATAGTCAGCGATATCTGACATCACCAATTATCGTTAGATTACATTCTAATATGTTTTTATTTTGATTTCTTACTTTGGAATTCTCTAAACTTGATTTCCTACAAAATTTTAAAGAAGATTACGGTGCTTCTAATTTACTATTTGTAAATAGTTCATCTTATTTATATTTATTACAGTTTTGTTATAATTTTATTATAATTCACAGTTCATTTAATTTTCTTCTTTAAATTAGCAAAATTTTATTTCATCCAAGAATCAGATAAGAAAAATGAAGTTTTATTTTGTAAATGACCTCTCGAAAAATGATTAGCTCTCTTAAACAAACCTATCCTTCTTTATTTCTTCTGTGCTCAATCTCCAGGATATACGAGTTTTATAAAAAGAGTTAAAAATATGAAGACTCAAGTATTATGGGCTGAGATATCAACTAAAGTGAAATTCTATGGCTTGATTTTAATTCAGCATTGCTTCTTTATGGGAAAAAAAAATTCTGAGCCATTTTAACTCCATCAGTGATCGAGTGGTTAAGACCCTTAAACAGTAGGAGTTCGACTTCGATTCCCAGTGAACGGACTACATAACTAATCTTCCTGGTTTTCCCTATGTGCAACATAAGTATGAGTCAGTTTCCCTTAGAATGTCTTCCACGAAGGCATCTCTACCCTTCAGCAGAGAGCCCTGGTGTACTCTCCCATATTTAGATAATCTTACCAAATTTTGTGAAAAAATAATTATTTAGCTGTTGAAATAAAATTTATTTATGATTTATTTATGATTATTCCTATAAATCAGGGGTTCTGAAATAAGGGAAAATTTCATAGTTTCAGGGGAAGGAGGTCAGCTGTTAATTTAGCTGTTAAGCATTTAGTTTTAGTTTATTAATATAAAAACTACTGTAACAGATAGTGTGAGTCATTCTTCAAACAGATCACATGCTCTAGACATATTTTGATGAATAATAAAGCAGTATTATCACATGAAAAAAGTAGCAGTCTCTCCAGACCACCTTGAAAATTAATTTATTCCAAATGCTTCACTTCGTGATGAAAAGTTTACATGCAAAGTCTGTTACTTTGTAAGAGGCTGATTAAATGCTTTTGCTATGAAAAAAACCAACCTGAATTTGCAATCCTTAATGAAATTGCTAATATCATTAAAAGATTAAAAATTCAAAAAGCACCAGGATTTGAGATTATTTGTAATGCTACAATCAAAAACTAATCAAACAGTGTTATTGCTAAATTTACTAGCATAACTAATGGCCTGTCTGAATATTTCTTACATCTCTGAAAACTAAAAATGTGCAAAAATCATCCTTTTACCTAAACCTGAAAATCATACAGCCAGGCCAGACGGTTATAGACCAATCAGCCTTATTGAGGGTTAGGAAAAATTTTTGAAAGCATCTCCCTGTGTAAAATTAAGCCATATCTCGAACTTCTATGAGCTGGAAAGTTTGACTTCCGACAAAACCTTTCTAGTACTAAACAATTATTAAGATTTGTTGAGTTTTTCTGGTACGTCTCTTCATAATCGTAAAAATGTTGCCTTAGTCATATTGGATATAGCCCGTGAGGCTGATTTCCAAATTAATAACCTTGAATTTCCACAGACAAGTCATAGTTCTAATTATGCCCTTCCTTGCAAATAGGGTATTTATACTTGCCATTCATAAATGAAAATCAGATTTACGTGAAATCAGAGCTGGAGATCTATTGGACTCTATCTTAGGCCTTATCCTCCACCTCTTCTACATGGCTTTCCCAAACCAGTAAATTATATAAATTATTTTATGGGCTGTTATGATGATGATACCACCTTGGCAATCAAGTAAGAAAACATAAACGCATATGCAGTGCTCCATGAATTAATGCCAATAATTGGAGACTAGTGCACAAAATGGAGAATATCAACCAATGCCTATAAATCTCAGTTGTTAATCATTTGCAAAAAGCACATGAATATTTTACCCAAAGAAACCCCACTTCTTTTTGATGAAGTTATTCCAAAAGTTCGCAAAGCCTTTACAATATCTTGGTATCACGTTCAATAACAAACTTAACAGGAAGGATCACATCAAAAGTATTAAGAATAAAGCAGCATAAGCCATCAACTGCTTCTTTCAAATTATTGGCAATTATTCTAAATTAGACTTAATTATTCTAAATTAACTTATTAAATTAGAAAGAAATGCCTTATCTATACCTCAACTGTGTCTCTAATCCTTACCTGTGCTTCACCGGCTTGAACCACTCTTACTAAAAATGACCTGCTCAGACTTGAACAAATGAAAAGTAAATATCTGCATATAATTACTAATGCACACTTCTACGTGTGCAATTGAAGTTTGCAAGAGGACCTTAATAATGAAACTACTGATAAATTTATTAGCAAAATCAATAGAAATTACTACAAAAAAGCTACTACTTGTAACCATCTCACAAATTTTAACTTGTTTAAGTACAAAATTCTACAAGAAAACAAAGATTTATGTCCTTATGCTGCCCATCTCCTAAGAGATTTAAATCTCCCAACGTAACCTCAACACATGCCCTCTTGTATTTGTATATATTCCATATAGTTATTTTTCTGTCTCTATTTAAATTTTCTGTTTGTATTTTGTGTATCTATTTTCATCTCTACTATGACTTTTAATTCCTGTTCCAATCCATTAGGACTATAGTTTGATCTCTCAAACCTAGAAGAAAATGTTCTCTCTTCAAAATTTGTTTAATTTTCTCTTCTGGCAATCTCACCTGAAACCACCATTTTCCAAATTTTTTTTTCTCCTCTTTTTTCCGAAATTTTTGAGTGAAAACGATTTGATTACTGATCTTTTACATCTAAATAACACAAAATGACAGTAGAATCATATATGTTTTAGGTATTAATACTTCAGATTGGATCCCTTTTAAAATTCGTTTTCGATGAGACAAAATAACTTCCTTTTATTAATATAAACTTTAAATTTCAAAAGTTAGTCATCGCACATCATGATTTCTATCATAAACAATAAAAAATTGCAGTAATTATAATGCATATAAAAAAAAACCTCTATATGTATGGCATTTGCTATGTGGTTTCAGGGCGCGACCACTGCGCCGCTAGAGCATTGTGTCACAATGCTTACAATCCTCTAGAGGCTCGGTGATCACGCCTTGAAACCACTGGCGTTTGCTTCTCAATGGCGTTCGCTTGCTTTTCAAATAGGAATGTTTATTTTTACCCGGATGCGTATTTCCAAACCCTACCCCACTTTTCGAATTTTTGACGTCATGAACAAATCGACTAGTTTCGCCTGGATGGTAATTCTTGAGCATGCGCTGAAGGGCGAGAAGTAACATAAACAGAACTTTGACTTGTATTTGTAAACAGTATTAAGTATATTGTCTGAAAGTGCATTCGTTTATATAATTGCATAATTTTACTGTTTCTGTAATAAGAAAACTTCATCTTCTTCATTCAGATAAAATTTATTTTAATATTATTATTATCTGGTTATAGGATTATACGAAATGCTGAGTACTCTAGGTACTATCGTAATCTTCGCATAACCTTTCACATTGTATTATAAAGATTAAGTCAAAGCAAATTACTTTGTTAGAGGTGTGAATGTTCTGACTGAATTTTCTTTTTATCACTTATTATTTATTTCCTCTTTGAAAACACATTCATATTTGACAAATAATTATCTCCGCTGAAAATTTTTTGATTGTTTGAAAACTATATTTGTCAATAATGTAATAAAAACTCATTAATCTAGTGCTTCATAGATCAATATGACAACGAATTCAAAATGTTTTAGAAACAGTTCTTTAATCTTTAGTTTGTAGTAGATGCAACTAATGTCACAGAGAAAAAAATATTTCAATAAAAAAGTTCTCCATGTTGATTCAGTAAAAAATTATTTCTATTTCAGTGAGAAATCCACTTTCAATGCTTATGTAACAGAAAAATGGTATATAACATAAGCATTTTAGCAATACATAAGCAATGGGCTTATATAACATAAACATTTTAGAAGTTTTAAATATAAGCTAAAGGTTTACTATATGATTTTATGTAAGAAACGTAATAATTTACTTTCATTCCTTTTAAATTGGCGTATTAGTTTCCAATCAACAAATTTTTGGCAAGTTAGAGACTTAACACACAGTATTCTGTCACTTAAAAAATATCAATTAATTGTTCTTTTTCATTTAGAGATACATTGGAATTGAAAATACCAAAGGCAAAATGGGTCACAGATCCAACTTAATTCCTTATTTGGAAATTTTTCAAAAAATTTTCTGTCAATTTTATCATATGTTGTTTTAAACAAGAAATCTGTATTATTTTCTTTAGTAAATTCTGAAAAGCATGTTTCTAGTTTTTTTTTATTCAATTCTCCTTGCCAAAGTATTGGCTTAGTTTTAAAAGCTTACATTAGTACAAACTGCGACACAGTGTGTCTAGGTAAGATTATTCGTTTCAAAATGTCTGTTAATAATTTCAAATATTTTCTCTCCAGTTGCTTTTCCTTCCCACATATTACAACATAAAAAATATTCTACTGCATCGTCTTCAAAAACATATCTCAGATAAACAATTAATTGAAACATTTTAGTAATGTCGGTAGTTTCATCAAGTTTTATAGTAAAAACTGGATTTTGTATTCTATAGTGTCTGATATGATAAAAATTTGGTGAGAAACGGTATCTTTTTTTAATGCTATTGTTTTTAAATCGTTACTATATTTTTCTGCATGCATAAATGATGTCATTTTAATTGCTGAAGGAAGAATGAGCGATTCCACAATTGTATGAGGTTTTAAATTTTTTGCAATTAAATATGAAACTTTTAAGAATGCCTGTAAATCCTTCTCAGGAACTGTTGTATATTTTTTCAAAAATACATTTAAATTTTTCATGCTCTCAGCTCATTCCTTAAAAAAATACTTCAGATTTATTTACTTAATCTTTATGCTTAGTTTCTGAGGTACTTTTCAGTTTCACTGGCGCAAATCGCGCCAAGCAGACTTTGTTGGTGACAACATACAATATACACATAAAAAATGTTAACAAACATAAGTTCTAAGAATTTTTTATTTTGAAGGCATAAACATTTTAATATCTTTTAAAATTTTGTAAAAAGCCAATAAATAAAGATAATAAATTTATAAAAAGACATTAAGAATTTACTATGTTTTCATGTTTCAACATCCTGATTTGTCGGTTTGTATCACATGATCTCATCTCACGTAAACTACGCTACAAAAATCTAATTCTCTCAGTAATTATCTACATTAATGACAAGTTAAATCTTAATTTAATTAATTTGGAATACAAGTTTAAATGCAAGAATTATTTCAATTCGTACAAATAGCTTACTCAGAAATTATGTAAAACCGCAGTGCTTTACTTCGCTACTGCATTCTCATTAGTATTGATGAATTTAACCCTTGATTTTGCCTTTTCTATAGTTTTGCCATCGGGTGAGTAGTGTGATTGCAGTCTGACTTAATTAACGCGAATGGTCTTGGGGCATTAAATTTAATTATCTTGTAAAAATTCTATGTAGTTGTATGCCAGTATTGAAAGAAACAATCAATCTGATAAGAAATGGCTGCGACTTGGTTTGAAAATGAGGCGTTGGAGGTTGGCAGAGAAGATATTCCGTTTGGCATCAGTTGTACCATTGTTGGCGACTTTATTGTTTGCGGCGGCAAAACGGGAAAAGTACCGTTTCTAAATGTGTTTTTAATTTCGCAGATTTCATGCTTTCCACGTGCCAAGTTTTCACTGCATTTAACACACAATGGGTATTCATTTTCCATTGATAATGCAACATGTAAAACAGTATAAAATAAATTCTTCTTGATATTTACTCAATTTTTTTTTTAGAAGTAGAAAGCCAATGGTTTCATTTTTGTTTGCATTTTCATTAACAGTTTTTCTCTAAGTTTATTTGATGTTGGTCCATCCATCCGTTTCTCTTGTGAACATTGGGTATAAAATTGCAACTAAAACAAAATTGCTTTTATTATCCTTCGAGACACTACTGAATTTTCCAATGCTTAGGAAATATTATGTGCTTACTTGACAACATTAGAAATAAGAAACATAGTTTATAAATGATGCATATTGCAATTACAAATTGCATGCAAGACACTACTAAGATAGCCAAAAAAAAACTACATCTTAGCTGCGCGTATGCAATTGCTTTGAGGCTCACCAGCGGCCGAGCGGTAAAGTCGCTGAACACTGGTAGTTCGGTCCGAGGTTCGAATCCCGCGAACGGGCTGGCTGCATGGGCGTTTTCGTGGTTTTCCGCATGTGTAACGTGTATACGAGCCAGTTTCCCTTAGAAAGTCCTCCCCGAAGGCATCCCTCCCCTTAGGCAGATAGCCCTCGTGTGCTTTGCCATAATTAAATACACACACACACACACACGCAATTGCTTTGAAATTTTATTCGAGCTGTTTAGAAATCATCAAACATAGCATAAATCAAGTGGAAAGCAATAAAATCAAAATTAAAATATGGAAATGTTTAATTTAAAATTACTGGTAAATGTTAAAAAACATCCAAAATCTCTTCAAATTCCGTATATCTTTTATTGTCAAATAAATTTCTTTGAATTTGGTGACCTCCCACAAATTTGTTCATAACTCCCAGGTTAAAATTTTGTAAAAAACAATACAAGTTATCAATTGCATTTTGAAAAAAAAAAAAAAAAAAAAAAAATGATTTCAGGCTTGTCTTCAACAGAACAGCATGCAATAGAGTATTTTCAAGTTTACGGAAAAGTATGACTTATGTGAAAATTGATAAACATTGGCTGTCCAATGTGAAAAGTGAATTACGGTTTAATATGTTATGTTCATAGCTTGTGTATTTTGATTATCTAAATAAATACAGAATGATCCGTTCCTTCAAACTTCTGCTAGAATATCTATTCTATTTCAGATGAACAGAAAGCAAGTGTTGTATTCTCATTTAACGATTACAATTCTCTTGCATAATATTTACAAGGAATAAGTTAGTTTATTTAACTAAAGTGCTGTCAATTTTATTGCTTATTTACATGAATGATGTATCACACAATGCTGTGTAGGCTGGTGACCTAGCGATGATGACTCAAAATGCATCTCTGCATTCAGGCATACACTCCTTACAAGAATATAACCATGCACTGGAGTCCTAGTTTCAGCAGGTACATTTTGTTGTGGTATGCAATCTCTTTGGATCCTAAATTCTAAAAACTTTTCCACTCCTAAATTCCAAAAATTTTGCTACTCGATACTTCTGTAAATTCCAAAATTTTGCACACCTGCCATAACTGCACTGGCTGTGGCCTCAGTTATTCAACGTTCCAACAAAATCAAATATTGTAACGTTATTTTAGACCAGACTTTCTTAAACTGTAGATCGCAACCCCCATCTACAGCAGGGGGTCGCAAAAAATTTTAGTAGTTTTGGTATTTCTTAAACTTAATATAATAATTTTACAATTACACAATATTTTTACATATTTATCTGAAAATAGATATAGATAAGACAATACAAACAAAGAGAAGAACAAAAATGTTTCAACACATTCTGTTTATAATATAAATGTTCATTTTACTTTTGCACATGACCCTGTCATTTCGTCTGTTACTTAATTAAAATTTTCACATTGTTCTAGGTCTTAAAAATGAGAAATTAAAGATAATGACCTAAAACTGCAATACTATCTTACAATACAAGTGAAAAAATTGACAGTTTCACTCGCGCGTGTGTCAGATTTTCGCAATGCTTATGGGGTCCCACAAAATTTTCGTAAATATTTTGGGGTCGTGAAAAAAATCTATGATAAAAAAGGGTCACAACTGAAAATAAGTTTAAGAAGCCCTGTTTTAGACCAATCAGTTTCCTGATGCCAACCCATTTTTTTTGCCTGTTTTGTTTCTCAGCCGAATTATGTTTTTGTATATTTTTACTGTTTCAGCTGAATGGAAAAACATGCTAAAATGTTTCAAATGACTATTAGGGGAAGAGAATCAAATATCCCACATTATTATCATCATCTCTATTTATCTCCTGTTTTGATTCTGAGTTATGTTTTTGATAGAATTTTTCCATATTGCATATTTCAGTTCAACAAAAAATCAACTTTTAAAATATTGAGGAAAAGCATATACTAAAATGAAAATTTGGGATAAATAAATATATAAATTAGTTTTATCTAGGAGTTCTTATATATAGTATATAAAGAAATTTAGAACCAACTTTTCACAAAAACTAAAAAATTGAAGTTCAAATGATCTTCATAAAATCCTATAAATGTAGAATAAGAATACTTTAAAATGTAAAAATTAATACGTTGACTGCCGCGCGCATTTTACGTGATTTGCCGATGATGCCAACTTGAAATTTTTATTATGCGATATATATTATGTTGAAATATTAGCTACAGAACATAATGTTATATATAATCGTGCTTAATGCATTTTTCATGCTGGGAGTCATCAGCGACCTCCAAACATCTGTAGACCATTTTTGTGATTTATAATTTAAATTTTTACGATTTATTATTCTTCAAACCGTTATAGTAACAATGGTACTATTTAAAAATTTATCAGTATCAATATTTATTCTAATTATGTATTTTACTATTGGTCGCGTTGCTGGTGACACGGCGCTGTAGCCAAGTTGAGTGCAGGTCATCGGTGACCCCCACGGCAATCAACATGTTAAAATAAACCATCACAGAGCTATGTCGAATTTAATTACATTTCCACTTTCTTCTTCCTTGCTTTTCTGTATCCAGAATCAGCTGATGAACCATTTCAATATATTTTTTATCTTAATAGTTCACCAAAAAATTCTAGTCCTCCTCAAAGCGAAGGAAAATCATTGAAAATATCTTCCGATTTAAAAATATTTTTCTAAAGAATTATTTAAAAGAATCTAAAAAGAAAAAGAAAAGAAAACATGCCCTTAAAAATGTAGAAAAAATTAAAATTCTGCAGTGGAAAATCTTTGAAAGTTCAAAATAATTTTAACACAAAACTTTTCTAGAACCTCTTATCAAACAGCAGTAGCAAAGGAAAATGGGGGAAGGGGGAAGTAAAATCATTAAAAATATCTTCCAATTTAAAAAGATTTTACTAGTCTGAACAGGATTTTATCAAGTTAATGTGAATTTCAATTTTTATTCTTTCTGAAAAATTGGTCCTAGATTTCTTTCTTTATATATTTACTGATCAATTTTTAACAGCATAATGCACAAAAATTTTTGGAAGGATTATAAATTTTCCTTTTAAAAAATTATTTGTATATACATAGTCCAAAAACATCTGTATACAGTGGAATACATTTAACGCAAAATATCGGTTAACATGAAATAATGCAACAGTCCTGACAAACTACTATGTATTTTCATGCATTTTGTTTCTTTTAACATGAAACAAAAATTGCTTAACACGAAAAGATATCCTTTCTGGAAATGAACAAAATACAGAAAACACTGGCATCGCAGGCAAGATTTAAGCGGGGTGTGAAATGAAAGAGAGGTGGTTTCACATGTTTCGTAGAAAAGAGGCTAATTTGGCTTTGAAATACCCTCGGAATAGCCTGTGACACGAGCCAGTTTTGTTTATCTACGTTACTTTCGCCTTCCAACAAACGCCACACAAACATCTCATCCCTCATCAGTTAGCTTTGGAATTCAGTGATGAGTACATGGCAGTGTGAGTAAAAATTAGTGAGTTTGGCTCATATGTTGCACTGCATACAATTCAGCGACTCCAAGGATGAATGAAAATTATTTTCATTACACGATTCTCAAAAGTATCAGATTCTTTGGCACCGAAAGAAATGGAGAAGTAGGATATTGAAACTGAGCTGACACTTAATGAAATAATTGAGAAAGTTTCTGTATTAATGAACTGTCCTACTGTACTATCGGAAGAATTCGTTGCAGTAGTTTATGATAATGTGTGTGTAGTGGCCCAGTTATTGCATGAGAAATAATTATTTTTTATTTCATATATTTGTTCATGTGTTTAATTATTTTATAAAATTAACTTTAATATTTTGTTAATATTCATATTTATATTTCTTTTATGCTGAATGCCAATAAGTAGTTCATATTTATATTTAAATTTCTTTATGCTGAATGGCAACTAGTTCTAGTTCTGATTCATGATTGCTAGGTTTTGGTTTCAAAACGTTGCTCGTAGCGTCGCATTTCGATAGCTGGGAAATAAAATGCAATAACTTAGCTATTTGTTTATAATTCATGCTGTTACTAGTCATAAATTAATTTTAAACATTAGTAGCCAAGGCTACATCGTGGTGACCCTGATTAATTTTCGAAATGTCAACAAATGACTCTTCTGAAACTGCTATGAAAGATACGATGCAGTCACCGGAGCTTCATAAGGTGAGTGTAAAAATACCTCCTTTTTGGATTGATAAACCGGAAATATGGTTTTTTCAAGTTGAAGCTCAGTTTAAAATTAGTAATATCGTTTCAGAAGAAACGAAATTTAATTATTTAATTTCACAGCTTGAACCTAAGTTCGTCGAAAATATTTGGGATATTGTAACGAACGATAGTGCCACAAAATATTCGGATGCTAAAATTAGGTTATTACATTTATTCAAAGAAAGTGAAAATGTACGGATTAAACGTTTGATTACTGGTATCGAACTTGGAGACATGAAACCAAGCCAACTTTTGCAGAAGTTGAGATCAGTTGCTACTACAGATGTGTCTGAAAATCTAATCAAAACTTTATGGCTGGAGAAGCTACCTGACTCCATAAAAAATATATTATTAGTTAGTGATGAAGATGTAACCAAGTTAGCGTCTATGGCAGATAAAATTAGTGATATGAATCGGAAACCAGAAGTATTTAGTACTAATGCTCCTTCCGTTCCCGCAAATGATTTGTTGCAAAGAATTACCTTTCTTGAACAAAAAATTGATCAAATAACCATTCGCTCAAGACGCAGGGACTCGGATTTACGTAATTCACGTTCACGATCTCGAAGCCGATCTCGTAAACGATATGACCCTACTGGCAAATTTTGTTTTTATCACTTTCGTTTTGGAGCAAAATGCATTCCAGAGAAATGCAAGCCTCCGTGTGCTTGGATAAAAAACGATTTCAAAAACCAGGAAAACTCGAATCTGCAGTAGGTTCAGCGGCAAATGCTGCTGCAGAAAATATGAAGGATTGTCGCAAATTTCGTTTATTCGTTCGTGACCGAAGATCAAATTTGCACTTTCTTATTGATAGCGGAGCTGACGTAAGCATAATTCCTGCTACTTCACAGAATAAATGTAAGACTGAATATAAACTGTATGCAGCTAATGGCACAGATATTTCCACTTATGGCATAAAAACGCTAACTCTTGATTTGGGATTACGTCGTGATTTTCAGTTTCCATTCATAATTGCTGATGTCACAAAAGGTATTTTAGGAGCTGACTTTCTTCACAAATATAAATTGCTTGTCGATATAAATAAGAAAAAATTAATTGATGGCGTAACACAGCTTTGTGTCCAGTGTGATGTCGCTGCTATTTCCAGTGATTACTCAGTAACCACATTAAATAAATCCATAAAAATTTTCGATTTACTGTCGAAATATCCCGAAATTTCTAAACCTAACCTTTTTCCTACACAAATTAAACATGGTGTTACACATTTTATTACGACTGATGGTCAACCCGTTTATTCAAAGGCACGACAGCTCGATCCAAAACGCTTAGCTATAGCTAAAGTGGAATTTAAATTTATGCTTGACAATGGAATAATTCGTCCATCAAACTCCCAGTGGTCAAGCCCCTTGCACCTTGTTACGAAAAAGGATGGTTCGTATCGTCCTTGCGGAGACTACCGACGATTGAATGCTCAGACGATACCTGATCGATACCCAATTCCTCGCATTGAAGATTTTCATCATATTTTAAGAGGTACAAATATTTTTTCTAAAATTGATTTATTCAAAGCTTATTTTCAAATTCCCATTGCAGAAGAAGACAAATGTAAAACGGCTATCATCACTCCTTTCGGTTTATACGAATTTAATGTAATGAGTTTCGGTTTAAAAAATGCTCCTGCAACGTTCCAAAGATTTATTCACGAAGTCTTTAGAGGATTAGAATTCGTTTTTCCCTATTTAGACGATATACTCATTGCATCCAGTACCCATGAAGAACACGAAAATCACCTTAAATTAGTTTTCGAAAGATTACATGCATTTGGGTTAAGAATTAATGTTTCAAAATCTGTCTTTGCTGTTCCCCAAATCGAGTTTCTAGGCTACCTAATTACACCTAAGGGTTCCCGTCCTTTGCCAGAAAGAGTTCAAGCTATTACTAACTACAAACGACCAGAAACAATTCATGAACTTAGAACTTTTCTTGGAATACTTAACTTTTATCGTCGTTATATAAAGGATGCAGCGAAGAATCAAGCATTGTTACATGCGTATCTCAAGGGAGCTAAAAAGAGGGACAAACGTAAAATCGAATGGACTGAAGAAGCTGAAAAACAGTTTGAAACGTGCAAGAATGACCTGGTGAACACGGCACTGTTGTCTTTTCCCAATTCTGAATTACTTCTGGCGTTATTTACAGATGCTTCAGATACGGCGATTGGCTCAGTGTTGCAACAATATGAAAACTCCTCGTGGAAGCCAATAGCATTTTTTTCTAAAAAATTAAGTGATACTCAGCAAAAATATAGCACCTATGATAGAGAACTATTAAGCATATATCTTTCAGTTAGACACTTTAAGCATTATCTAGAAGGAAGAGTATTTACAATTTATACAGATCACAAGCCCTTAATATTCGCCTTTCGTCAAAAACTTGACAAAGCAACACCTAGACAGGCTCGCCAACTTCAATACATCTCCCAGTTTTCGACTGATATCAAATATGTAAAAGGTGAGAATAATATTGTGGCGGATACATTATCTAGAGTTAATGAAATTTCATCGATAGATTATGATAAAATAGCTGATGAACAAACTCAAGATGAAGAACTGAAGAGTTTGCAAACCACTACTTCCTTGAATTTCAAGCAATGTTCTCTACCTTCGGGGAAATATTTGTGGTGTGATACATCAACTAAACATGTTCGGCCGTATATTCCTCAGGCTTTCAGAAAACACGTCTTTCAACGAATTCATGGTTTATCACATCTAGGAATAAAATCGACTAATTAATGACATCAAAATTCATTTGGCCTAACATAAAAAAAGATGTACAGTTGTGGACAAGAACCTGCATTCCTTGCCAAAAAGCTAAAATCAGTCGGCACACCAAAACAAAATTAGGTGAGTTTGAAGTACCACCAGGAAGATTTTCTGTCATCCATATCGATCTCATAGGACCACTTCCACCATCTAAAGGGAATATTTATTGTCTTACTTGCATAGATAGATTTTCGAATTGGATGGAAGCAATTCCTTTAGACAATATTTCCGCTGAGAACGTCGCAAGAGCCTTTTATAGCAACTGGATTGCGCGTTTCGGAACGCCAAGTAAACTCATTAGTGATCATGGATCCCAATTTAAAAGTGATACATTACGAGCTTTGTCCAAAATCTGTGGCATCAATTTACAACACACTACTGCCTACCACCCCTCGTGTAATGGCAAAGTTGAGCGCCTTCATCGAACATTAAAAACAGCATTAAAAGCCCACAACAACATATCTTGGACGGACACGTTACCAACAGTACTTTTGGGTTTGCGTACTGCTATTCAAGAAGATACCAATCATTCTATTGCACAAGTAGTTTATGGCCAGAGTCTCAGACTTCCTGGAGAGTTTTTCAGCGAACCAAGTATCCAGACAGCATCGGAGACTTTTGCTAATAAACTCCAGAAACAAATGGAAGTTGTTGGACCGAGACTAATTCGTAAAAATTCATCTGAACAGATATTTGTCCATAAAGACTTAAAAACTTGTTCTCATGTGTTTCAGCGAATAGATCGGGTAAACAAACCTTTGGAACCTCCTTATGAAGGACCATTTCCTGTTATTGATCGCAAGGACAAGTATTTTACTATTAGCATAAAAGGAAAACATGTTAATGTATCCCTGGATCGCTTGAAACCAGCATATATTTTAGCTGAGGAAAATTCTCAGTTGATACAACCTGACTACACTAATTTGCAGAGACCGGACTCAAATTCGGATGTGAATCAAAAACATTCTCGCACAGGCAGAACCATACGTTTACCTGTTAGATTCAAGGACTGACTAAATTATTTTGATAGTGGTTAACACTGCAATACTAGTTACTACCTATTTCTCCATCTTCGTAACGTAACTTAGTTACTGGTGGGGGAGTAGTGTAGTGGCCCAGTTATTGCATGAGAAATAATTATTTTTTATTTCATATATTTGTTCATGTGTTTAATTATTTTATAAAATTAACTTTAATATTTTGTTAATATTCATATTTATATTTCTTTTATGCTGAATGCCAATAAGTAGTTCATATTTATATTTAAATTTCTTTATGCTGAATGGCAACTAGTTCTAGTTCTGATTCATGATTGCTAGGTTTTGGTTTCAAAACGTTGCTCGTAGCGTCGCATTTCGATAGCTGGAAAATAAAATGCAATAACTTAGCTATTTGTTTATAATTCATGCTGTTACTAGTCATAAATTAATTTTAAACATTAGTAGCCAAGGCTACACGTGTACAGCCCCAATTATGGCAGACAAAGTTATTTTGGAGTTTGTTCAAAGCTAAAAAGATATCATTGATGCAGATTCTGATGACGAAAATAAAATGAATGCAGTTCCTGTTCCCACGTCATCCGAAATGAGGAACATCATAAAAGGTATGGACAGTTATTTCGACGCACATTCCAATGGTGAAATGAATAACAAAATGTCCGACATTGAACAATTTGATGCTAAAAAAGACAATGCAAAGAAAAATATCAGATTATTTTCCCAAAACTCAATGTTTTGTTTTTCAAAAACTTCAAAATTTTGTATTAAATTAAGTCCTTGTGGATGTTTTTGTTTCATTGGTTTTTATTAAATACATGCATACCTACATATCTATGTAAATAAAATGTACTCTAATAAGCTTAATTTTATTGAATATATGCTTTTTTTTTTTTTTCTTTTCAATATTCTTTAACACGAAAAAATATTTCAGTCCTCTCAGTTTTGTGTTAAATGATTTTCACTGCATATCTGTTGCACGTAAATTACTTTCTTACATAAAATATAAATGTATGTATAAAATAACTAAATAAATTGTAAAGGAAGTTTAATTAGCAACTATGAAATCTTAAAAAAGTACATAGTATGAAATTTATAATGGCAAACATTAAAAATAGATGAAAGTAAATAAAATTTAAATTATAGAATGTACTTTATAAAATTAATAATAAGTGGTTAAAAATATATTTTTTAATTACTTAAAACATGGAAGTTATTTGGCAGAGATTGTTGCATATAAAATTACTACTTCAAATTTTCAGATTACTATTGTTCATATTTAAAGTCTCAACTTGCATTCTTAATCCACAGAACAACCATTGTAAAAATCACCCGTTATCATATTGAAAGATCAGCAGCATACATTTTTTCAAAATCGTGCATAATATTAAATAAATATTGACTTTTGATAGTCAAGTTGATACAAATAAGATGAACTGTTTTTATGGTTTTAGACTAGTAGTTTATTCCTCCATTCACTTATCACAATATTTCATTTTTTATATGCTCGGCTATCCAAAGCTTCAAGAGCTTTCCGGATATTTTTTTGTTGAGTTTTTACTGTACATACATTCCAGCATTTACATTGTCAAAATTGCACAGACACATACTTGAAGTGAATTTACTTTTACAGCTAAACACAGGAACTGGAAAACGAAAAAATACTTATTCGGAGATTGTATTTCTTTTTCGTTCATGAAAATTAAAGTTCATTACACAAACATGCATTCACACTGCACAATCAAGTATGGAAATTCTTAATACATTTAGTAATTCTGATAATTGATTACGCATTTAGTAAATAAATCAGAAAATATCTTAATGTATAACAAATGAATAAAGTAGTTAAGCTTTTATAAAACAGAGCATAATACCACACTTACGAAGATATTTAATGTTATAAAGCTAGGTAATTTAGTAAAATTGTTCACCAAAGCAATGAATTATGAAGTTCCTTGTATATCTTTATAAATGAACTTTATTGCTGTTTTAAGCAATTAAACAACTGTTCCAGGTTATTTTAATAATTTTGAAATAATACACTAAAAGAAACATTACAATGTATAATCTATTTGTCAACCTTGATTTTGGCACGAAAGTCTGCTGAATGCTTTCTAGTTTTTAAGCACATAGAGGCACTGCAATTCTTTCTTATTCCTTGATTTGAAGTTTTCTGTAATTGTTTTCTTTATTTAAATTGCTGTATTGGTACACATACAATTTTTGTACAGTGGCTTCAGATGTGGATAAGTTTTTCGAACACTTTCGTTTGTTTTACTGGGGTCGTTGAATTTTGCGATGAAATGCAGCACATTTATTGCCGAGTACCACCTTCCAGATTTTTCATACTGTTAATGTATACATCAGCAGTGAATTATTCTCCTCTTTCCTCAAATACACTACGGCGATAAACAATAACCATTCACTAAAGATTTTGCGTAAATTCCCACTCATAATAATTTAAATTGCGAAAATCTTACAATTAGCACCTAAACACACTATTTAGCAGCACAATTCTTTCGAAAGCGCGCCGTAGTAGTCAAACGTGGGGTAGGCGTCTTGCCAGGTCAAACTAGTCGATATTTCCGTGACGTCAAAAATTCGAAAAGTGGGGTAGGGCCTTGGGTGGGGTTTGGAAATACGCTACCGGATATTTAGTCATGGAGTTTAATTTACGATAGTCAATCGCAAAACGCCACCTTTTTGGATGTGTTACTGGATAGTCCTTGTTTTTCTTACATAAAACAACCGGGCTAGCATAACTACTTGAGATGGGCGTTATGATCTTTTTACGTAACATATCTCTAATGTGCCACTCTATAATTTTTTCTTTATTCTTATCATATCGGTATGGTTTGTGGCGAACTGGCAGTGAATCTCCGGTGTCGATACTATGGTTAGTAACTTGAGTAAATCCCGGAATATCACTAAATAACGAAGCAAATTCACTTACCACTTGTCGAATTTTTTGTTGCTCTTCCTTAGGCAGGTGGTCAAGGTTTAACATTGGTGGTTCTGTTTTTTCTTCTCGAACTGGTTTCATCGTCAGCTTAAGGGACGCTTCGTTAAAATCCAGCGTTGCTTCTGCCTCTGAAAGAAAATCTATCCCTAAGATGATATGTGCTTGCAAATTCTTTACTATAAAAACATAATCTTTACTTGTTCGTCCTTGATACGAACGTATAGCGGTAATTTATGCACTTGCATCTTTCTCCCTGCGCAGCTAACACTGTCGTATTATCCGAATTATATATGCGGTATTAACGAAAATACTTCCTAAAAAAATCTTCTGCCACACAGGAACACTGCGCGCCTGTATCCAGGAGTGCGGTGGCTGGGATGTTATTCACCAACACTTCAATCTTCGGAAGAGTCAAATTTTTCACCATCACTGTATTTAACTTGAAGGAAGAGGGGTTTTCTTGGCCTTCGGATTTCCGCACCCTCCCGTCAGCAGAAATCCGTTTTAGTTTAAATCTTGTTTTTTCCTTTCCATGCTTTCCTTCTTTTTCCACTGGCCTTCAGACTTTTTTCCTGGATTACTATTGAACTGTCGACGTTCGCCGGTTGTTTTTGGATACTCGGGTTTCCTTGCCCACTGATTCGCATTGCTTCCGTAGCCGTGTTCTTGTTTTTGCTGCGGTCTTGGCGCACCAAATTGCTTTCGTTGCTCATACTGGCGTCTTCTTTCAATGTCCGCCGTTCTACTTTCAAACTGGATTGCTAGCTCAAGTAACTTTTCCAGTGTAGTCGGATTCCTTAATTCAATAAAGTCTTGTACTTGGGGAAGTAACCTCGGCAAAATCACTTGAATTATCTCAGGATCCGGACGGTTTCCATACAAGAGTTTGAAGACGTGAATTTTTCTTAAAATAAAGGTGGAAAGATTTTCGATTCGTTGCTGATATATGCTGAAAAGTTCCGTTTCTAATTTCGGACGATCTCTTACGACAGGGAAGGCTTTTACTAAGGCAGTCTTGAAATTTTCGTAAGTATAGGTGGGACTTCCCGCTTGACCCAAGAGGCTTCTGCCTATACATTTGAACCAATTAAGCGCTTGGCCCCTCAAAGCGCTGGTAGCTAAGGTGACTTTCTGGAACTCATGCACGGGATAGAGCATGAAGTGGTCATCCAATTTTTCCAAAAAACTGGTTACCGGTGAGTTTCCATTAAATGTTGCTTCTGGTTTCATCGATGCGCGCATGGTCTGGACGATGTAACCAAATCCTTCCAGGGCGCGTATTTCCAAACCCTACCGCGTATTTCCAAACCCTACCCTACTTTTCGGATTTTTGACGTCACGGAAATATCGACTAGTTTCACCTGGCAAGACGGCGTACCCCGCATTTGACTACTACGGCGCGCTTTTGAAAGAATTGTGGTGCTGAATAGAGTGTTTAGGTGGTAATTGTGAGATTTTCGCAATTTAAATTATTATGAGTAGAAATTTACGCAAAATCTTTAGTGAATGGTTATTGTTTATCGCCGTAGTATATCTGAGGAAAGAGGAGAATAATTCACTGCTAATGTATACAGTAACAGTATGAAAAATTTGGAAGGTGATACTCGGCAATATATGTGATGCATTCATCGCAAAATTCAGCTACGCCAGTAAAACAAACGAGAGTGTTCGAAAAATTTATCCACATCTGAAGTCACTATAAAAAAATTGTATTTGTGCCAACACAGATATTTTAATAATAATAATAATAATAATAAACACTTGCAGAAAACTTCAAATCAAGGAATAAGAATTGCAGTGCCTCTGTGTGCTTAAAAACTACGAAGCATTCTGCAGACTTTTATGCCAAAATCAAGGTTGACAAATATATTAATAAATTTTTATGTTTCTTTTAATGTATATATTTCAAAAGTATTAAAATAACTTGGACAGTTGTTTAATTGATTAAAACAGCAATAAAAATCTTTTATAAAGATATACAAGGAACTTCATAATTATCAAAATATTTCATTGCTTTGGTGAAAAACTGAAATTTACTAAATTAACTAACTATTATAACATTAAATTTTTTCGTAACTGTAGTATTATGCTCTGTTTTAAAAAAGCTTAAATACTTTATTCATTATACTTTAAAATATTTTCTTATTTATTTACTAAATGTGTTAAGAATTTCCATACATGCTTGTGTAGTGTGATTGCATGGTTGTGTAATAAACTTTGATTTTCATGAACGAAAAAGAAATACAATCTCCGAATAAGTACTTTTTCGTTTTCCAGTTCCTGTGTTTAGCTGTAAAAGTAAATTCACTTCAAGTATGTGTCTATACAATTTTGAAGATGTAAATACTGAAATGATTGTACAGTAAAAACAACTAAAATAATATTCGGAAAGCTCTTGAAATTTTGGATAGTCAAGCATATAAAAAATGAAATACTGTAATAAGTAAATAGAAGAATAAACTACTAGTCTGAACTCATAAAAACAGTTCATCTTATTTGTATCAACTTGACTATTTAATATTATGCACGATTTTCAAAAAAATGTATGCTGCTGATCTTTGGAATATGATAACGGGTGATTTTTACAATGGTTGTTATGTTGATTAAGACTGCAAGTTGAGACTTTAAATATGAATAGTAATCTGAAAATTTGTAGTAGTAGCTTTATATCCAACAATCTCTGCCTTATAACTTCCATATTTTAAGCAATTAAAAATATATATTTTTAACCACTTGTTATTAATTTTATAAAGTACATTCTATAATTTAAATTTTATTTACTTTCATCTATTTTAATGTTAGCCATTATAAATTTTATACTACTTTTTTAAGATTTCATAGTTGCTAATTAAACTTCCTTTACAATTTATTTAGGTATTTTATACATACATTTATATTTTATGTAAGAAAGGGATTTATTTGCAAGAGATATACAGTGAAAATCATTTAACACAAAACTGAGGGGACTGAAATATTTTTTCGTGTTAAAGGATATTTATTAATATATATATATATGTTCAACAAAATTAAGCTTATTAGAGTACATTTTATTTACATAGATATGTGTATATGCATGTATTTAATAAAAATCAATGAAACAAAAACATCCACAAGAACTTGATAGAATTTAATACAAAATTTTCAAGTTTTTTGAAAAGCAAAACATTTATTGAGTTTTGGGAAAATAATCTGATATTTTTCTTTGCATTGTCTTTTTTTAGCATCAAATTGTTCAATGTCAAACATTTTGTTATTCATTTCACCATTGTAATATGCGTCTGAATAACTGTCCATACTTTTTATGATGTTCCTCATTTCGGATGACGTGGGAACAGGAACTGCATTATTCATTTTATATTCGTCATCAGAATCTGCATCAATGATATTTTTTTAGCTTTAAACAAACTCCAAAAGAACTTTGTCCGCCATAATTTAGGCTGAACACACATTATCATAAATTACTGCAACGAATTCATCTGATAGTACAGTACAACAGTTCATTAATACAGAAGCTTTCTCAAACATTTTATTAAGTGTCAGCTCAGTTTCACTATCCTACTTCTCTATTTCTTTTGGCGCCAAAGAATCTGATACTTTTGAGAATTGTGTGTAATGAAAATAATTTCCATTCATCCTTGGAGTTGCTGAATTCCATGCAGTGCAACATATGAGCCAAACTCACTAATTTTTACTCGCACTGCCATGTACTCGTCACCGAATTCCAAAGCTAACTGATGAGAGATGAGATTTTTGTGTGGCGTTTGTTGAGGTGGAAGGCGAAAGTAGAGTAGATAAACAAAACTGGCTCGCTATTCCGAGGGTATTTCAAAGCCAAATTAGCCTCTTTTCTACGAAATATGTGAAACCACCTCTCTCTTATTTCACATCCCGCTTAAATCTCATCTGCGGTGCCAGTGTTTTCTGTATTTTGTTCATTTCCAGAAAGGATATCTTTTCGTGTTAAGAGAAACAAAATGCATGAAAATACATAGTACAGTCAAAAGTCGTTAATTCGGACACCCATAATCCGGAATGATTTATAATCCGGACCTCAAAGCTACAAACTTTCTGCGCATGCGTCGCGTTCAGTCATGCGCACAGGCGTTTACGAGAGCGCATAAGACCCTTACAGCTGCGAATATGTTTGTGCGCATGCGCGTTTAATGTGTAACTGAGTTATACGCTAAGCTAAAGTTATTTAATTCAGTTAATGTGGCAGATTGCGTTGTTCCTTAAACTTCAAATTGGATCCGGCTTATTATTTTTTGCAGACTGTTAGAGCAATTTTATAAAAGTAAGCTTGAACTTTCGATTATGTCAAATAGAATTTCCGATATATATTTACTACAAAGCGAAAGTATGTTTTGAAATCCGAAATCTGTTTATCAATTTCACGCTGCTCTGCGGCAGAGGGGGGGGGCAGAAACGTCATTATTAGATTATGATACATTAGAAATATTATACTAATTCAGAAGTCAAACAACAAAAATCAGCGTTAATTTACAAAATTTTCACAGGACTAGTTTCGATGGTTTACCGAACCATCATCTTCAGCTGCAAAACCGAAAATGAACAAGATAGGAAATAATGTTTAGATAAGATAAGAAAGCCTGGAGAAGAATAAGCAAGTGGCGCCATCTGTTGGCGAAACCAGAACTAAAACATAATTTCTCTAAAAGCCGAAGGCAAATTTGGATTGGAATTAGGATCGTTAACTAGAACAGAAAGATTTTTATGAATGTGAAATGCCTCTAGAAAATCCAGTTCTCCAATGGAAGATGTTTTTTGAATAATTTTGGCAGCAGAAAAATTGAAAGTGTGATTTTCGGACCAACAATGTTGAGCAACAGAAGACTTCTGTGTTTCCTTTTTTCTAACATATGCCTCATGTTCTTTGACGCGAAATTTTAAGGCTCTCTTAGTTTGGCCAATGTACATTAAACCGCACTGGCAAGGAATCCTATAAATACCCCAGGAATTCATATCCGGAATGGGGTCCTTGAGTATAGAAGTTGGAATTTTATTGATGGGAGAGTAAACAACCCGAAAGTTAAATTTCTACAAAATATGTGCAACTTTATAGCTAATTGATGGAAAGAAGGGAATGACAACAGAATTTTTATAATATCCTAAAATAAGAGTGTGGCTTTTAGTGTGTTGAGATGAGAATTTTTTAACTGCTTGATTAATAATGTTAGGTGAAAAGCCCCTGTCAATAGCTATTGCTTTTAAATAATTTAGTTCATCATCAAGGGCTAGTTTGGAGGAGCAAACTTGAAGAGCACGGAAAACATAGGAATAAAATGAAGCTAAGTTTTGTTTAGTCGGATGACATGATTTAAAGTGTGGTGGAAGGCAAACTGATGAAGGTTTACGGTAAACTGTAGTACTGAAGTTGGATGTGTTACGTGTGACCAGAATGTCGAGAAACGGAAGAGAATTGCAAGTCTCAAGTTCAAAAGTGAACTGAATAGCAGGATCAATAGAATTCATTGTTGAAAGAACTCTATTTAAATCATCTTTATTACCTTCAAACAGGGTAAAAGTATCGTCTACGTAGCGGAACCATGCCGGGAAGTTTAAAGTTTCAAACAATTTTGATTCATAATAATGCATGTAGATATCAGCCAGGATATCTACATGCATTGTGTCTTAATTATCTTATTGTGTCTTAATTATAGAAATATTATGTCAAATAGAATTTCCGATATATATTTAATAATATGTAATTTGTATCTACAAAGCGAAAGTATGTTTTGAAATCCGAAATCTGTTTATCAATTTCACGCTGCGGATTGGAAGTTGATCTGTCAGCACTATCCTTATCTTCAGAGCAGATGTTTTTATTTTATTTGGTTTATAATTCCGTACTAAGTGTAGTATTTCATCTCGATATACTCCGTCTTTGATATGATTTCAATCAAGTTCCTCGTCATTATAATTCGCTTCCGATAGTGAAGAAAGTGACTCAGAGGTTATTGAAAACGAAAACATTTGGATTGACAAATTAGTCGGTACTCTCAACACAGCAATTATAGGACTTGAACAGCGGAACTTTGTAACTAAACAAGAAATTATGTCTGTTTAATAGAATTAAAGAGAAAGTATTATCACATGAAACAAAGCAACTTGCATTGAAGGAAATGTTTAATAAAGTAAACAAATAAATATTAAGCTTTTTCTTTTTGTAAATTTTGATACCCTTTAGATCATAATTGTTCTTTATTTCATAAATTACGGTTTCATATTTTTAATTTTGTAATTTCTGCATGCCATCTTACCAGATTTAAACTGATGATCTATAATCCGGAAAAATCGATAATCCGGAATCGCCGAAGTCCCGACGAGTCCGGATTAACGACATTTGACTGTAGTTTGTCAATACCGTTGCATTATTTCGTGTTAACCGATATTTCGCCTTAAGTGATTTCACGTTAAACGTATTCCATCATATACAGATGCGTTTGGACTATGTATATACAAATAATTTTTTAAAAGGAAAATTTATAATCCTTCCAAAATTTTTCGTGCATTATGCTGTTAAAAATTGATTAGTAAATATATAAAGAAAGAAATTTAGAACAAATTTTTCAGAAAGAATAAAAATTGAAATTCAAATTCACTTGATAAAATCCTATAAAAGTCGAATATCAAATACTATTTTTAGACTAGTAAAATCTTTTTAAATTGGAAGATAATTTTAATGATTTTATCCCCCCCCCCCCCATTTTTCTTTGCTACTGCTGTTTGATAAGAGGTTCTAGTAAAGTTTTCAGTTAAGATTATTTTGAACTTTCAAAGATTTTCCATTGCAGGATTTTAATTTTTTCCACATTTTTAAGGGCATGTTTCCATTTTTTTTTTAAGATTCTTTTTAGATTAGAAAAATATTTTTAAATTGGAAGATATTTTTAATGATTTTCCTTCGCTTTGAGGACTAGAATTTTCGGGTGAACTATTAAGATAAAAAATATATTGAAATGGTTTATCAACTGATTCTGGATACAGAAAAGTTTTTATTTTAGAAGATTTTGTTTTAGAAGGGGAAATGTAATTACCGTATTTGACGGGATATAAGACGCACTTTTTTCCCTAAATTTGATCTAAAAAAAGTTACCTGCGTCTTATACGTGAAGGACACAGGTTAACTTTCAATACTGAATGCTATTTTTAGCCCGGATAAAGGTCTAGACACGCATAACTTTTTCTACATCTATATGTGTGTGGCCTTCTAAATAAGGGTGTGTCTTATATGCCGTCAAATACGGTAAATTTGACATACCTCGTCTTGACGATATTATGTTGAAGTTGGTTGGATTCCTTGCCTTTCTTGTTCTTTTATACTATTTTTTCGTTTTTCTTGTGATGGTGTATTTTAACACGTTGACTGCCGTGGGGGCCACCGGTGACCAGCACTCAACTTGGCTACAGCGCCGTGGGTGATACCGGCAATGCAACCAATAGTAAAATACGTAATTAAAATAAATATCGATACTGATAAATTTTTAAATAGTACCATTGTTACTATAATGATTTGAAGAATAATAAATTGTAAAAATTTAAATTATAAATCGCAAAAATGGTCTACAGATGTTTGGGGGTCTTCGGTGACAACCAGCATGAAAAATGCATTAAGCACGATTATACATAACAAAATGTTCTGCAGATAATATTCCAACATAATATATATCACATTTTCAAGTCGGCGTCATGGGCAAATCACGTAAAATGCACACTGCTGTCAGCGTGTTAATTTTTACATTTTAAAGTATTTTATGAAGATCATTTGAACTTCAATTTTTTAGTCTTTGTGAAAAGTTGGTTCTAAATTTCTTTATATATATAAGAACTCCTATACTCCTAGAAAAAAGTAATTTATATACAGTACAAAGTCTTTAATTCGGACTCGTCGGGACTTCGGCAATTCCGAATTATAAATCATCAATTTAAATCTGGTAAGATGGCATACAGAAATTATAAAATTAAAAATATGAAACAGTAATTTATGAAACAAAGAACAATTATGATCTAAAGGGTATCAAAATTTACAACAAAAAAAGCTTAGTATTTATTTATTTACTTTATTAAACATTTCTTTCAATGTAAGTTGTTTAAGTTGCTTCGTTTTATGTGCTAATACTTTCTCTTTAATTCCATAAACAGACATAATTTCTTGTTCATTTACAAAGTTTCGCTGTTCAAGTCCTGTAATTGCTGTACCGAGATTACCAACTAACTTGTCAGTCGAAATTTTTTCTTTTTCACTAACCTCTCTGTCACTTTCTTCATGCCTTTATCCATTTTTTGGAGCAATTCCACTTTTTGTTTGATGGACATCGAAACATGCTTTCGCTTTGTAGATCCCTCCAGAATCGGAAAGTCTTTTTGACATAATCGAAAGTTCAAGCTTACTTTTTATAAAATTGCTCCAACAGCCTGCAAAAAATAATATGCCCGATTCAATTAGAAGATTAAGGAACAACGCAATCTGCAACTTTAACTGAAATAGATAATTAGATAATTTTAGCCTAGCTTATACCGTCTGTTATACATTAAATGCACGCATGTGCAGAAAGTTTGTAGCTTTGAGGTCCAGATTATAGATCATTCCAGATTATGGACGTCCGGATTAATGACTTTATACTGTATTTATTTATCCCACACTTTCATTTTGACACATTTTAGTACATGCTTTTCCTCAATATTTTAAAAGTTGATTTTTTGTTGAACTGAAATATGTAATATGGAAAAATTCTATCAAAAAACATAATTCAACTCAGAATTGAAACAGGAGATAAATAAGAGATAATAATGTGGGGTATTTGATCCTCTTCCCCTAATAGTCATTTGAAACATTTTAGCGTGTTTTTCCATTCAGCTGAAACAGTAAAAATATAGAAAAATTCCCACAGAAACACGATTCGGCTGAGAAACAAAACAGGCAAAAAAAAAAAAAAAAAAAAATTGGTTCGCGTCAGGAAACTGATTGGTTTAAAACAGGGCTTCTTAAACTTTTTTTCAGTTGTGACCTTTTTTTATCATAGATTTCTTTTAATGACCCCAAAATATTTACGTAAGTTTTGTGGGACCTCATAAGCATTGTGAAAATCCGACACGCACGTGAATGAAACTGTCAATTTTTTCACTTGTACTGTAAGATAGTATGGCAGCTTTAGGTCATTATCTTTAATTTCTCATTTTAAGACATAAAACAATGTGAAAATTTTAATTAAGTAACAGATGAAATGACAGCGTCATGTGCAAAGCAAGTAAAATGAACATTTATATTATAAAAAGAATGCGTTGAAACATTTTTGTTTTTCTCTTTGTCTGTATTGTCTTATCTTCATTTATTTTCAGATACATTGTGTAAAAATATTTGGTAATTGTAAAATTATTATATTAAGTTTAAGAAATACCAAAACTAATAAAATTTTTTGCGACTTCCTGCTGTAGATGGGGGTTGCGATCTACAGTTTAAGAAAGTTGTCTGAAATAAAGTTACAATATTTGATTTTGCTAGAACTTTAACTGAGGCCACAGCCAGTGCGGTTATGGCAGGTGTGCAAAATTTTGGAATTTACAGAAATATCAAGTAGCAAAATTTTTGGAATTAAGGAGTGGAAAAGTTTTTAGAATTTAGGACCCGCAGAGATAGCATAGCACAACAAAATGTACCTGTTGAAGCTAGGACTCCAGTGCATGGTTATATTCTTGTCAGGAATGTATGCCTGACCGCAGAGATGCATTTTGAGTCATCATCGCTAGGTCACCAGCCTACACAGCATTGTGCGATACATCATTCATGTAAATACGGAATAAAATTGATTGCACTAACCTAATTAATGTAAATACGGAATACAATTACTGTAATTTTTTAATAAGAATAAAACACTTGTTTTCTGTTCATCTGAAATGGGATAGATTTTCTAGCAGTTATTCCAGCAGAAATTTGAAGAAACGGATCATTCTGTATTCAGTTAGATAAAGAAATACACAAGCTATGAACATAAAATATTAAACCGTAATTCACTTTTCACATTGGACAGTCAATGTTTATCAATTTTGATAAATATTGGCTTTACCGTAAGTAATTTCGTACTTACGGTCGTAGTACGTTTAGTAAGTCATACTTTCCCGTAATTTTGAAATACTCTATTGCATGGTTGTTCAGTTGAAGACAAGCCCGAAATCATTTTTTTTTTTTTTCCCAAAATGCAATTGATAACTTGTATTGTTTTTTTACAAAATTTAAACCTGGGAGTCATCAACAAATTTGTGGGGGGGGGGTCATCAAATCCAAAGATATTTATTTAACAATAAAAGGTATATGGAATTTGAAGAGAACTTTGGATGTTTTTTAACATTTCCATATTTAAATTTTGATTTTATTGCTTTCCACTTGATTTGTGTGTTATGCTTGATGATTTCCAAACAGGTTGAATCGAATTTCAATGCAATTGCATACGCGTAGCTAAGATGTAGTTTTTTCGACTATGTTAGTAGTGTCTTGCATGTAATTGTAATATGCATCATTTATAAACTATGTTTCTCAATTCTAATCAAATTTGTTGTCAAGTAAGCACATAACACTTCCTAAGTATTGCAAAATTCAGTAGTGTCTCAAAGGATAATAAAAACAATTTTGTTCATGATGGTTAAATGGCCCAAAATAGATAACCAATGTTCACAAGAGAAATGGGATGGATGGACCAACATCAAATAAACTTAGAGAAAAACTATTAATGAAAATGCAAACAATAATGAATCCAATGGCTCTCTTTCTACTTCTAAAAAAATTGAGTAAATATCAAGAAGAGTTTATTTTATACTGTTTTACATGTCGCATTATTAATGGAAAATGAATATCCATTGTGTGTTCAATGCAGTGAAAACTTGGCACATGGAAAGTATGAAACCTACGAAATTAAAAACACATTTAGAAACGGTACTTTTCCGTTTTGCCGGTGCAAATGATAAAGCTGCCAACAATGGTACAACTGATGCCAAACAGAATACCTTCACTGCAACCTTTTACGCCTCATTTTCAAAACAAGTTGCAGCCATTTCTTATCAGATTGACTGTACTGGCATACAATTACATAGAATTTGTACAAGATAGTTAAATTTTATGCTCTAAGACCATTCATGGTAAATAAGTCAATTAGAATGCAATCACACCGCTCATCCGAAGGCGAAAATATAGAAAAGACGAAATCACGGGTCAAATTCATCAATTCTAATGAGAATGGACTAGCGAAGTAAAGCACTGTGGTTTTACGTAATTTCTGAATAAACTATTCGTACGAATTGAAATAATTCTTGCATTTAAATTTGCATTCCAAATAAGGATTTAATTTGTCATTAATGTAGATAATTACTGAGAGAATTAGATTTTTGTAGCGTAGTTTACGTGAGATGAGATCACGTGATGCGAACCGACAAATCAGGATGTTGAAACATGAAAACATAGTAAATTCTTAATGTCTTTTCACAAATTTATTGTCTTTATTTATTGGCTTTTTTACAAAATTTTAATAGGTATTAAAATGTTTATGCCTTCAAAATAAAAAATTCTTAAAACTAACGTTTGTTAAAATTTTTTATGTGTATATTGTATGTTGTCGACAACAAAGTCTGCTTGGCGAAATTTGCGCCAGTGAAACGGAAAGTACCTCAGAAACTAAACATAAAGATTAAATAAATAAATCTGAAGAATTTTTTAAGGAATGAGCTAAGAGCATGAAAAATTAAAATATATTTTTGAAAAAATATACAAGAGTTCCTGAGAAGATTTACAGGCATCTTAAAAGTTTCATATTTAATTGCAAGAAATTTAAAACCTCATACAATTGGAGAATCACAAATCTTCCTTCAGCAATTAAAATAACATCATTTATGCATGTAGAAAAATAAAGTAATGATTTAAAAAGAATAGCATTAAAAAAAAGATACCGTTTCTCACCAAATTTCTGTAATATCAGACATTATAGAATACAAAATCCAGTCTTTACTATAAAACTTGATGAAGCTACCGACATTATAAAAATGTCTCAATTCATCGTTTATCTGAGATACATTTTTGAAGACGACACAGTAGAATATTTTTTATGTTGTAATATTAGGAAAGGAAAAGCAACTGGAGAGAAAATATTTCAAATTATTGACAGACATTTTGAAACAAATAATCTTACCTAGACACTCTGTGTCGCAGTTTGTACCAATGATGCAGCAGCATTAACAGGTAATTATAAAGGACTAAGAGGGTTAATAATGAAAATTGCTCCCCATATAATATTCCATCACTGTATGACACATAAAAAATATCTTGTTGCCAACTGATGAAGAATTGGACATGATATTGCAGGGTTATTACTGCAATTAATTACATTAAAAGGCAAAATCCTAAACAGCTGTCTCTTTTTAATGCAATGTAATTAGATAAGTTTTGTATATGAGACATTATTACCAAAGTCAGTTGGCTTTCACACAGAAAAATAGCAAGACATATTTTCGATTTGAGAAATACAGTTTACATATTTTCAGAAGAAAAGAAACATACATCAGCAAGTTCATTCATTAATAATGATTAATTAGGAAAACTCAGTTACATAGTAGACATT
The DNA here is from genome assembly GCF_044657685.1 of Stegodyphus dumicola. Taxonomy (NCBI): domain Eukaryota; kingdom Metazoa; phylum Arthropoda; class Arachnida; order Araneae; family Eresidae; genus Stegodyphus; species Stegodyphus dumicola. The sequence goes on along the minus strand of NC_140768.1, from coordinate 134,580,222 downwards.
TTCTAAAAACCTAAGCATTTTAATAATGAGCACCAGTATTGAAGCTTTTAAAACTAAGCTAATACTTTGGCAAGGAGAATTGAACTAAAACAACAGAAACATGTTTTTCAGAATTTACTAAAGAAAATAATACAGATTTCTTGTTTAAAACAACATATAATAAAACTGACAGAAATTTTGTGACCCATTTTGCCTTTGGTATTTTCAATTCGGTACTTATGTATTATCGCAACCAGGTTGGCGCGATTTGTAAGTTTGAGTAAAAAAGTATGAATAATAAGAAAATGTACATTTATTAATTACAGATAATTTTTAATACAGTTTTTTATATTATTTTGTTTTAAAATAGCAATTAAACCCTTCCGGTTTCGAATTTGAATAAGTTGCAGAATTATTTTTTCGGCGGAAATCTTTTGGCTATTGCTTTTAGCACTGATTGAAAACCGTCTTCACCATTAACAGCTTGAGCTTGGCGCCATATCAATTCGATAAGGTATGAGTCAAGATGATGACGGGCTGTTCCTCTCTGTTTTTTGTTGCGCCATTTGGCTGAGCCCCACATGTGCTCTACATGTTGTGTGTGAACGCCCGTGTTGGGATCCACAAAGTTATATTTGTGATTAACAGTTCCATACAGAAATCCAGCATTTTTGAACTCACTTGTATTGTATCCTTTCCAGCAATCCAAATAAATGATGCTTCCTTCCTTGATATTTTCTCAAATTTTTTCCATGAGGGTAACGGCGCTTCTGTTAGGTACAGTAACCGAAAAAGTAATTCTGCAAAAAAGTAATTAAAGTATTTCAGGGCATTCAATCTAACCAGTAAGAAAAATAATTTCTTTACGAAAAACTACATATAACACGTAGGGTTGCCGCAAGTAGGGTCGCCAAATTTGGCGATTTATGCGAATTTTGGCCTGGTTGCGTTAATACGTAAGTACCTTCAATTCCAATGTATCTCTAAATGAAAAAGAACAATTAATTGATATTTTAAGTGATGGAACTCTGTGTTAAAGTTAAGTCTGTAACTTGTCAAAAATTTCAGTTATCTATTGGAAACAAATATGCCGATTTAAAAGGATCGAAAGTAAATTATTACGTTTCTTACATAAAATTGTATAGCAAACCTTTAGCTTATATTTAAAATTTCTAAAATGCTTATGCTACATTTTTCTGTTATATAAGCATTGAAAGTGGATTTCTCACTGAAATAGAAATAATTTTGCTATTGAATTAACATGGAGAACTTTTTTATTGAAATATTTTTTCTCTGTGACATTAGTTGCATCTACTACAAACTAAAGATTAAAGAACTGTTTTTAAAACATTTCGAATTCGTTGTCATATTGATCTATGAAGCACTAGATTAGTGAGTTTTTATTACATTATTGACAAATATAGTTTTTAAACAATCAAAAAATTTTCAGAGGAGATAATTATTTGTCAAATATGAATGTGTTTTCAAAGCGAAAATAAATAAGTGATAAAAAGAAAATTAAATTAGAACATTCACATTTCTAACAAAGTAATTTAATCTTTATAATACAATATATTTTACAATGATAACGCAAAATACAATGTGAAAGGTTATGCGAAGATTATGATAGTACCAAGAGTATTCAGCATTTCGTATAATTCTATTACCAGATAATAATAACATTAAAATAAATTTTATCTGAATGAAGTTTTCTTATTACAGAAACAGTCAAATTATGCAATTACATAAACGAATGCACTTTCAGGCAATATACTTAATACTGTTTACAAGTGGAAGCCAAAGTTCTGTTTATGTTACTTCTCGCCCTTCAGCGCATGCTCAAGAATTAAAAAAGTGAATTAAAGAATTAGAAAAGTGGGGTAGGGTTTGGAAATACGCAACCCTACCCCACTTTTCGAATTTTTGACGTCATGGACAAATCGACTAGTTTCGCCTGGATGGTAATTCTTGAGCATGCGCTGAAGGGCGAGAAGTAACAGAACTTGTGGCTTGCACTTGTGAACTATATGAAGTGTATTGTCTGAAAGTGCATTCGTTTATGTAATGGCATAATTTTACTGTTTCTGTGATAAGAAAACTTCATTCAGATAAATTTTATTTTAATATTATTATTATCTGGTTATAGGATTATACGATATGCTGAATACTCTAGGTATTATCGTAATCTTCGCATAATCTTTCACATTGGAGTTTGCCTTATCATTGTAAAATATATTGTATTATAAAGATTAAATCAATCCAAATTACTGTTAGAGATGTGAATGTTCTAACTGAATTTTCTTTTTACAACTCATTATTTATTTCCGCTTGAAAACACATTAATATTTGACAAGTAATATCTCCGCAGAAAATTTTTTGATTGTTTAAAAACTATATTTGTCAATAATGCAATAAAAACTCATTAATCTAGTGCTTCATAGATCAATATGACAACGAATTCAAAATGTTTTAAAAACAGTTCTTTAATCTTTAGTTTGTAGTAGATGCAACTAATGTCACAGAGAAAAAAATATTTCAATAAAAAAGTTCTCCATGTTGATTCAGTAAAAAATTATTTCTATTTCAGTGAGAAAACCACTTGCAATGCTTATATGACAGAAAGATGTAACATAAGCATTTTAGAAGTTTTATGTAAAAAACGTAATAATTTACTTTCATTCCTTTTAAATCGGCATATTCGTTTCCAGTAAATAGCTAAAATTTTTGGCAAGTTAGAGACTTAACTTGAACACACAGTATTCTGTCACTTAAAATATCAATTAATTGTTCTTTTTCATTTATAGATGCATTGGAATTGAAAATACCAAAGGCAAAATGGGTGACAGATCCAACCTAATTCCTTATTAGAAAATTTTCTGTCAGTTTTATAATATGTTGTTTTAAACAAGAAATCTGTATTATTTTCTTTAGTAAATTCTGAAGAACATGTTTCTGTCGTTTTTGTTCAATTCTCCTTGCCAAAGTATTAGCTTAACCCTTGATTTTGCCTTTTCTATATTTTCGCCTTTGAGTGAGTGGTGTGATTGCATTCTAATTGACTTAATTACCATGAATGGTCTTAGGGCATAAAATTTAACTGTCTTGTAAAAATTCTATGTAATTGTATGCCAGTATTGAAAGAAACAATCAATCTGATAAGAAATGGCTGTGGCATGTTTTGAAAATGAGGCGGAAAAGGTTGCCAGCGAAGATATTCCATTTGGCATCAGTTGTACCTGTTAAAAAAAATTTTATCAACTTTGCACTATTAAAATTTTTTGATCATTAAATAGATAAGTGAAAGTTCACTTACCTTCTAAATAGGGCTGCCCTGAACTGCCTGCTTTTCCTTCTTCTCGGTATCTGTCTCTATGATGAACTTCGATTTACCGCGCAACACAGCTATAAACTTTTTAAGAAATTTTAATTCGTATGAAAGATATCTACAAAATATTTACAAGTTACAATGAATACAAGCATAATTTATACGGAGACGGTCTATCGTTATACATCTGTTAGACGCGTTAGCCGTTCAACTGACTAGTTTTAGTCTCTTTCGCCAGAGGGCGTCCGTGGAAGTCCGTGGAAGTAAAGTTCTAGTAAGCAAACGCGACACTCCCACCTTGAGGTCCAGTATCAGCAGAGGATGGACCTCAACTGACCTGTAGTTCAAGTCTTTTGAGATTTCGTCATACGTCGAGTTCTGTACCTCACTTGCACATCTGACTCAGGTGTAAAGTTGAGTTCAAGAGGTATGAGGTTCTTAGTAGGTCTTATAATCTCCCCTTGTGCAATTTTCAGTTTCACTAATCTAATGTGTCCGTCGTGGGATGGAAAAATTTCCACGATTCTAGCTAAGGGCCAGTTTATCCTTTTCTCGTTGTTGGACACAATTACAAGATCACCAACTTTCACAGAAGATGGTTCGCGGATGAATTTTGAGCTTTGTTTTAGTTGCCCTAAATATTCTGATCGAAATCTTTTTCGTAAATCTTTTCTCAATTTGGCTCTGTAAAGGTATCTTTTATTGATGGATTTAGAATCCAAAAGATCTAATTCAGGAACTCCAGTCTCTGGAATTTCTGTTAGAAACATTGCTGGGGTGAGAGCTCTTAAATCCTTTGCGTCTTCTGACAAATACGTGAGAGGACGGTTGTTCATAATGCTCTCGCAGTCACAAATGATTGTCAACAGTTCTTCGTAGTTCAGAGAAGATTTTCCTAGTACCTTTCGAAGAATTCTCTTTAGTACTCCAATTAATCTTTCCCACCATCCTCCCCACCATGGCGAGGAAGGGGGGGATAAATTTCCATTCAATTTTCTTAACTGTTGCATTTTCTAAGATAGAATTCCAATCTATGGTCTTAAACAAATTATTTGATCCAACAAAATTGGTTCCATTGTCAGAGTATACAGTGACAGGTCTACCCCTTCGAGCGATGAATCGCCTGAACGCGTGCAGGAAACTTTCAGTTGATAGAGATGAGACTAGCTCTAAATGAACTGCTCTATATATTGCGCAAGTAAAAATGACGATCCATGTTTTTTGGCCTCCTTTTAAAATTAAGGGACCCGTCAGATCAACACCAATAATCTCAAAAATTAAAGCATCTCTTATTCTGTCTTCAGGTAGTGGCGCTTGAGGAATCTTGTATGAATCAGAGTCGAACCTTCGACATCGTACACAGTTTTGGATAACCTTGCGTACGGTCTTCCTACTCTTTATGATCCAATATTTTTCACGCAAAGCGCACATAACGAATTGTACTCCAGCGTGACTTAGCCTTTCATGTTCAGATTTGATCAGCTTTAAGACTAATGGATGTTCTGAGGGAAGTAAAACTGGGTAACGAAAGTCAGCATCATCGTCTCTCTGAAAGATACGTGTCTTCACTTTTATAAGGCCATTGGAGTCCATGATAGGTTCTAGAGCACGTATTCTTTTATCTTTCAATCCTTCGAAAGATTCTCGTTGGATCAGTCGGAAAACCACTGTTTCAGCTCCTTTTAGTTCTTCGACTGAAATTCTCCCATGAGTTCTTTCAGATGGTGGTGTTGTAGCATTTTTAATGAATCTAAAGATCCAAGATACGACCTTTATGATCTTTTCGAATTTTGAAATATTGTCAAAAAGGTTAAATTTATCTGTATTCAAGTTATTGCTGGCTGAAACCACAGTTCGTTTTCTCTCTCCATTTACTATATCGAAGTCAGGATGTTCTCCATCTGCAATAGGCCACTCTTCTGGAGGTCGATAAATCCAATCTGGTCCTTTCCACCATTCGGATTTCCTCAATTCGTTTGCAGAGCAACCGCGTGATGGCAAATCCGAAAGATTAAACTTTCCGGGAATGTGATGCCAATGATCTGAGTTACTCAGTTTTCGAATCTCATTTACTCGATTGGCTACAAAAGTGGACCAATTTTCTTTCTGTTTTATCCAAAAGAGAGCATTTGTGGAATCCGTCCAGTAAAAAACTGGAACCTCTTTTAGTTTCAAGTCTTCTCTTATTGTATGAGAGAGCCTGGCTCCAATAGTGCAAGCGAGTATCTCTAGTCGAGGTATGGTGAGTGCTTTTAGGGGAGCAACTCTCGCTTTAGATTGTATCAATTGACAAGTGACTCCACTCTCACCGCTGTGTCTAAGGAAAATGCAGGTCGCATACGCGTCCTTGCTTGCGTCCGAAAATACATGCAGAGTGGTACTTTCGTCTATTTTGGGAAGCAATCTAGGAATTTTGATGTCTTTCAAATATTTTAACTGAGATGACCATGTGAAAAATTTCCTTGCTAGATCATTCGGCAGATTAGTATTCCAGTTAATTTTCTGTTTCCAACACTCTTGCAGAATCAGTTTAGGCATGAGAGTAACTGGACTAGTAAACCCAATTGGGTCAAAGATTTTACTCAATTCGGAAAGAACAGATCTTTTGCTCGATACAGGGTTTTCTTCATATTTTACGTGACAAGACAAAGTATCGTCAAACAAGTCCCATTTCAATCCCAATACTGACACAACATCTTCATAATCTTTATCAGAGAGGTTTAGAATTGAAGTTTCATTTTTAAGTCTATTATGTTTCCAACCTCTTAGGTCAAATTTTGCAGTAGCCATTATTTCTCTAGATCCTTTGATAAATGAGTTTAATTCTTCAATTGATTCCACGCTCGCTACGCAGTTATCCACATACATGGCTTTCTTTAGCTTTGAAGCTATTTCCTGATGATGTTTTGGTACATTTTCCAAATGGTAGTTAATCGTGGCAGCGAGTAAAAAGGGGCTGGCGTTTACGCCGAATACAACCCTTCGGTGCCGATATATAGTCAGTTTTTCAGGCTGTCCTTTCTCCCACCATAGGAACCGGAGAAAATCCCGATCCGCTGGGTTCACACCTATCTGAAGAAATGCTCTTTTTATATCCGAAATTACTCCATACTTCCCCTCTCGAAATTTTATCAAAATTTTGGGGATCAATTCAAGATAATTAGGACCCTTTTCCAGGCAGTCGTTCAGAGATACCGAATTTTTCTCCTTTGCAGATGCGTCGAACACTGGTCGAATTTTGGTAGTCGAATTTCCCGAAACACGGGTCTATGTGGCAGATAATGCCCTTTGATCTTTTCTGCCTCCAAAATATAGACAGGTTCAATTATTCCCTCTTCTACCCAATCCTTTAAAACAGTTTCGTAGGCTTCTAAGGAATTCTTAGTCTGAAGGGTTCTCACGCAAGACTTCAGACGCTTTTCTGCAAGGATTCTATTATCTGGCAACTCAGGATGAATTTGAAGCCATGGCAGTGATACCTGATATCTTCCAGCGTCATCTCTTTCTAAAGTACGGATGAAATAATTTTCTGTAGCCTTTTCTATTTCTTGTTTTGTTTGCGAAAGAGCTGGTTCAGTTATTCCGATAGAATCAAGAGACCACAAGTCACAAATTTTTCTGTCACTAATGTGTAGTGATAAAAGAACTTCATTAAAATTCTTTCCCTTTACCTTCGTTCTCCCTAATATAGTCCAACCAAGGTGTGTATTCATCGCTACTAAACTCTCCGTTACGTGTTTTATTTCCCCTGTAAAGAGTTTTCCGGCATAATCTGCTCCTACAAGCATGTGTATTTCGTTAGGGTGTTTTTCAAATAAACAAGAATTCTCATTAGTTACATCACTGGGAAAAATTTTGTAACCTCTTAGTTTCTTTAAGCATTCCCTATCCTCCAATTTTGGAATATGTGAGCATATGGTTTTTTGGCTCAAAACTTCCATTTCGCATGTGAATCCTGTTTCTGGATTATTTAACTTAATCAGATACTTGTTGTGATTTTCCCTTTTTTCTATTCCTCCAAAAAGCCCATGAGTCACACTTTCCTGACCTAAAGATTTTAGTTTTAATTTCTCCGCAAGAAATGTGCTGATATATGATCTGCTACTTCCGGTATCCAGAATTATTCGTGTAAAATTGCTTTCACCATCTCCGTAAACATTGGCAATTAAAGTTTGCAAGAGTACACTTTCATAGGATGAATTATTCGTTAAGGCCTTATTTTCAATTTGTTCTTCCTTAATTTCTCCGTTTTCGTTTTTAAAACACATTATAGTGGCACGTCGTTGTTTACATAATTCACACCTTATTCTAGAAGTGCAATTAAAACTGAGATGCCGTGGGTGTAAACAGCGATAACATATTAATTTCGCTTTACATTTCTCCCTTTTTTTCTCAGTAGACCATAAAGATGCTTGTTTACACGTTATAGACTCGTGATCAGAAGAGTCGCAGAAAACACATGGTGTTTGTCCCTCCCCGCAAACTTGCGTTCGTTAACTCCGAAGCTGTGTGTTTCGCAACAGGTCTGGGTTCACTCAGTTTGTTATGCTTTTGCGGCGCCGCCTTTGGCTGGACCGTCTGGAATGTACGTTCCCGCGCAACTAACTAGGTGATTCAAATCGTAATTTGATTTCCGAACTGTTTTATTATACTCCAAAACCAAATCTGGGGGCAATGTTTTAAGCAAAATAGGTGTTAATAAAGCTCCATATGTTTCTGAGGTCATATTTAATGATTCAAGACATCGAATATGTTTCTGTATATAATTGAATAACTTACGGAAATTTTGAATGTCATTACAATCTTTTAGAGGTCTTATTTTTAGTAATTTATCTATATGGGCGTTGATCAGTACATCTTTATTTCCAAATCTTTCTGTGAGGAGTTTAACTGAAGTTTCGTAATTTTGTTCGGTTAAATCGAAACCGTCAATGGTGTTATAAGCAGTGCCTCCCAAAAAGGATTTCAAATAATTAAATTTGCTTATAGCGTCAAGCGTTTTATTTTGGTGTATGGCTAATGAAAAAGTGTTCCAAAATGTCAGCCATTCGCAGCTCTCGCCATAAAACTTCGGAATCGTAAGTTTAGGAAGCTTCACATTATGACTTTCGATTTTAACGTTTTCTATAATACTTTCACTTAACTGTTCAGTGCTTCGTAACACATTAAATTTTTGTTGTTCTATATTAATTTCTTTCAATTTTTTGTTAGCCTTGTATTTAAATGTAGTTATTCTTTCACGATATTCGTCAACACCGTTTAATTCCTGGTCTAGATCTTTTATGTTTATTAATTTTTCTATATCGGCATCTATTTGTTTTAACTCGTTCGATTTTTCATTTAAGAGTTCTAAAGAAATTTCTAGTTCCTCTGCATTTACTTCTGTTTTTGGTAATTCAGTTTCGATTCGGCCAATTAATTTTGTAACGGCAGCCCTAATGTGGCCGCGTTTCCTTTTCAATGTATCGATGAATTCCGTCATTGTTTAATATTCAACAATTCAACAAGTATCAGCAATTCACTAATTATTTATGCTTATGTATTATCTATATAACTGATATCAATTTAGACAGTTTCAATAGTTAGGAAAACAGCAGTTACTGGCAGTCCCTGTTCGGGCGCCATGTTAAAAAAAATTTTATCAACTTTGCACTATTAAAATTTTTTGATCATTAAATAGATAAGTGAAAGTTCACTTACCTTCTAAATAGGGCTGCCCTGAACTGCCTGCTTTTCCTTCTTCTCGGTATCTGTCTCTATGATGAACTTCGATTTACCGCGCAACACAGCTATAAACTTTTTAAGAAATTTTAATTCGTATGAAAGATATCTACAAAATATTTACAAATTACAATGAATACAAGCATAATTTATACGGAGACGGTCTATCGTTATACATCTGTTAGACGCGTCAGCCGTTCAACTGACTAGTTTTAGTCTCTTTCGCCAGAGGGCGTCCGTGGAAGTAAAGTTCTAGTAAGCAAACGCGACAGTACCATTGTTGGCGACTTTATCATTTGCGCTTGCAAAACGGAAAAGTACCGTTTCTAAATGTGTTTTTAATTTTGCAGGTGTCATGCTTTCCATATGCCAAGTTTTTACTGCACTTAACACACAGTGGCTATTCATTTTCCATTAATAATGCAACATGTAAAACAGTATAAAATAAACTCTTCTTGATATTTACTCAATTTTTTTTAGAAGCAGAAAGAGAACCAGTGGATTCATTTTTGTTTGCATTTTCATTAATAGTTTTTCTCTAAGTTTATTTGATGTTGGTACATCCATCCCGTTTCTCTTGTGAACGTTGAGTATCTATTTTGGGCCATTTAACCATCAGGAACAAAATTGCAACTAAAACGAAATTGTTTTTATTATCCTTAGACACTACTGAATTTTCCAATACTTAGGAAATGTTAAGTGCTTACTTCACAACAAATTTGATTAGAAATAAGAAACAGTTTATAAATGATGCATATTACAATTACAAATTGCATGCAAGACACTACTAAGATAGTCGAAAAAAACTACATCTTAGCTGCGCGTATGCAATTGCTTTGAAATTTGATTCGAGCTGTTTGGAAATCATCAAGCTTAACACACAAATTAAGTGGAAAGCAATAAAATCAAAATTAAAATATGGAAATGTTAAAAAAACATCAAAAATTCTCTTCAAATTCTGTATATCTTTTATTGTCAAATAAATTTCTTTGAATTTGGTGACCCCCACAAATTTGTTCATGACTCCCAGATTTAAATTTTGTAAAAAAAACAATGCAAGTTATCAATTGCATTTTGAAAAGAAAAAAAAAAAAAAAAAACATTGGCTGTCCAATGTGAAAAGTGAATTATGGTTTAATATGTTTTGTCCATAGCTTGTGTATTTTGATTATCTAATTAAATACAGAATGATCAGTTCCTTCAAACTTCTGCTGGAATAACTGCTAGAAAATCTATCCGATTTCAGATGAACAGAAAGCAAGTGTTGTATTCTTATTCAACAATTAAAGTACTCTTGCATAATGCTTACAAGGAACAAGTTAGGTTATTTAACTAAAGTGCAATCAATTTTATTCCTTATTTGCATGAATGACATATCACACAATGCTGTGTAGGCTGGTGACCTAGCGATGATGACTCAAAATGCATCTCTGCATTCAGGCATACACTCCTTACAAGAGTATTACCATGCACTGGAGTCCTAGCTTCAGCAGGTACATTTTGTTGTGCTATGCAATTTCTGTGGGTCCTAAATTCTAAAAACTTTTTCACTTTTTTTTTTAATTTAAAAAATTTTGCTACTTGATATTTCTGTGAATTCCAAAATTTTGCACACCTGCCATAACCACACTGGCTGTGGCCTCAGTTATTCAATGTTCTAGCAAGATCAAACATTGTAACGTTATTTTAGGCCAGACTTTCTTAAACTGTAGATCGCAACCCCCATCTACCAGCAGGGGGTCGCAAAAAATTTTAGTAGTTTTGGTATTTCTTAAACTCAATATAATAATTTTTAATTACCCAATATGTTTACACAATGTATCTGAAAATAGATAAAGATAAGACAATACAGACAAAGAGAAAGACAAAAATGTTTCAATGCATTCTTTTTATAATATAAATGTTCATTTTACTTGCTTTGCACATGACGCTGTCATTTCATCTGTTACTTAATTAAAATTTTAACATTGTCTTAAAATGAGAAATTAAAGATAATGACCTAAAGCTGCAATACTATCTTACAGTACAAATGAAAAAATTGACAGTTTCACTCGCGCGTTTCGGATTTTTGCAATGCTTATGGGGTCCCACAAAATTTTCGTAAATATTTTGGGGTCATGAAAAAAATCTGTGATAAAAAAGGGTCACGACTAAAAAAAAGTTTTAAGAAGCCCTGTTTTAGACCAGTTTCCTGACGGCAACCCATTTTTGGCCTGTTTTGTTTCTCAGCCGAATTATATTTCTGTGGGAATTTTTCTATATTTTTACTGTTTCAGCTGAATGGAAAAACACGCTAAAATGTTTGAAATGACTATAAGGGGAAGAGGATCAAATACCTCACATTATTATCATCTCTATTTAACTCCTGTTTTGGTTGAGTTGAATTATGTTTTTTGATAGAATTTTTCCGTATTACATATTTCAGTTAACAAAAAATCAACTTTTCAAATATTGAGGAAAAGCATGTACTAAAATGTTTCAAAATGAAAATGTGAGATAAATAAATATATGAATTAGTTTTTTCTAGGAGTTCTTAGATATATATATGTGTATAAAGAAATTTAGAACCAACTTTTCACAAAGACTAAAAAACTGAAGTTCAAATGATCTTCATAAAATCCTATCTAAATGTAGAATAAGAATACTTTAAAATGTAAAAATTAATACGTTGACTGCCGCGCGCATTTTACGTGATTTGCCGATGATGCCAACTTGAAATTTTTATTATGCGATATATATTATGTTGAAATATTAGCTACAGAACATAATGTTATATATAATCGTGCTTAATGCATTTTTCATGCTGGGGGTCACCGATGACCCCCAAACATATGTAGACCATTTTTGTGATTTATAATTTAAATTTATTATTCTTCAAACCATTATAGTAACAGTGGTACTATTTAAAAATTTATCAGTATCAATATTTATTCTAAGTTTTTATTTTACTATTGGTCGCATTGCCGGTGGCACCTGGGGCACTGTAGCCAAATTGAGTGCTGGTCACCGGTGATCCCCACAGCAGTCAACATGTTAAAATAAACCATCACAAGAAACACAAAAAAGAAGTATAAAAGAACAAGAAAGGCGAGGAATCCAACCAACTTTAACATAATATCGTCAAGAGGAGGTATGTCGAATTTAATTACATTTCCCCTTTTAAAACAAAATCCTTCCTAATTCTGTATCCAGAATCAGCTGATGAACCATTTCAATATATTTTTTATCTTAATAGTTCACCAAAAAATTCTAGTACTCCTCAAAGCGAAGGAAAATCATTGAAAATATCTTCCAATTTAAAAATATTTTTCTAATCTAAAAAAAAAGAAAGAAAGAAAGAAAACATGCCCTTAAAAATGTAGAAAAAATTAAAATCCAGCAGTGGAAAATCTTTGAAAGTTCAAAATAATCTTAACACAAAACTTTACTAGAACCTCTTATCAAACAGCAGTAGCAAAGGAAAATAAGGGGGGGGGAGAAAGTAAAATCATTAAAATATCTTTTAAAAATATTTTACTAGTCTAAAAAGAATATTTGATATTCTACATTTACAGGATTTTATCAAGTTAATTTGAATTTCAATTTTTATTCTTTCTGAAAAATTGGTTCTAAATTTCTTTATTTGTATATTCACTGATCATTTTTTAGCAGCATAATGCAAGAAAATTTTTGGAAGGATTATAAATTTTCCTTTAAAAAAAATATTTGTATATACATAGTCCAAACACATCTGTATACAGTGGAATACGTTTAACGTGAAAACGCTTAAGGCGAAATATTGGTTAACACGAAATAATGCAACGGTCTCGACAAACTACTATGTATTTTCATGCATTTTGTTTCTCTTACAACAAAAATTGTTTAACATGAAAAGGTATACTTTCTGGAAATGAAGAAAATACAGAAAACACTGGCATCGCAGGGGAGATTTAAGTGGGGTGTGAAATGAAAGAGAGGTGGTTTCACGTTTCCTTAGAAAAGAGGCTAATTTGGCTTTGAAATACCCTCAAAATAGCTTGTGATACAAGCCAGTTTTGTTTATCTATGCTACTTTTGCCTTCCACCTCTACAAACATCTCATCTCTCATCAGTTAGCTTTGGAATTTGGTGACGAGTACATGGCAGTGCGAGTAAAAATTAGTGAGTTTGGCTCATATGTTGCACTGCATGGAATTCAGCAACTCCAAGGATGAATGGAAATTATTTTCATTGCACACAATTCTCAAAAGTATCAGATTCTTTGGCGCCAAAAGAAATAGAGAAGTAGGATAGTGAAACTGAGCTGACACTTAATAAAATGTTTGAGAAAGTTTCTGTATTAATGAACTGTTGTACTGTACTATCAGATGAATTCGTTGCAGTAATTTATGATAATGTGTGTACAGCCTAAATTATGGCGGACAAAGTTCTTTTGGAGTTTGTTTAAAGCTAAAAAAATATCATTGATGCAGATTCTGATGACGAATATAAAATGAATAATGCAGTTCCTGTTCCCACGTCATCCGAAATGAGGAACATCATAAAAAGTATGGACAGTTATTCAGACGCATATTACAATGGTGAAATGAATAACAAAATGTTTGACATCGAACAATTTGATGCTAAAAAAAGACAATGCAAAGAAAAATATCAGATTATTTTCCCAAAACTCAATAAATGTTTTGCTTTTCAAAAAACTTGAAAATTTTGTATTAAATTCTATTAAGTTCTTGTGGATGTTTTTGTTTCATTGATTTTTATTAAAAATATGCATATATACATATCTATGTAAATAATATGTACTCTAATAAGCTTAATTTTGTTGAATATATGTTTTTTTTTTTTTTTTCAATATTCTTTAACACGAAAAAATATTTCAGTCCCCTCTGTTTTGTGTTAAATGATCTTTACTGTATATCTATTGCACATAAATCCCTTTCTTACATAAAATATAAATGTACGTATAAAATAACTAAATAAAATGTAAAGGAAGTTTAATTAGCAACAATGAAATCTTAAAAATGTAGTATGAAATTTATAATGGCAAACATTAAAATAGATGAAAGTAAATAAAATTTAAATTATAGAATTTACTTTATAAAATTAATAACAAGTGGTTAAAAATATGTATTTTAATTACTTAAAACATGGAAGTTATTTGGCAGAGATTGTTGGATATAAAATTACAACTTCAAATTTTCAGATTACTATTGTTCATATTTAGAGTCTGAATTTGCAGTCTTAACAACCATTGTAAAAATAACCCGTTATCATATTCCAAAGATCAGCAGCATACATTTTTTTCAAAATCGTGCATAATATTAAATATTGGCTTTCGATAGTCAAGTTGATACAAATAAGATGAACTGTTTTTATGATTTTAGACTAGTAGTTTATTCTTCCATTCACTTATTACAGTATTTCATTTTTTATATGCTCGACTATCCAAAATTTCAAGAGCTTTCCGGATATTTATTAGTTGAATTTTTACTGTACACACATTTCAGTATTTATATCGTCAAAATTGCACAGATACACACTTGAACTTTCTTTTTCGTTCATGAAAATCAAAGTTCATTACACAAACATGCAATCACACTGCACAAGCATGTATGGAAATTCTTAACACATTTAGTAATCCTGATAATTGATTACACATTTAGTAAATAAAACAAAATATTTTAATGTATAACAAACGAATAAAATTATAAAACAGAGCATAATACTACAGTTACGAAGATACTTAATGTTATAAAAGTTAGGTAATTTTAGTTTTTCACCAAAGCAATGAAATATTTTGATAATTATGAAGTTCCTTGTATATCTTTATAAATGAACTTTATTGCTGTTTTAAGCAATTAAACAACTGTCCAAGTTATTTTAATACTTTTGAAATATATACACTAAAAGAAACATTAAAATATTTTAATCTATTTGTCAACCTTGATTTTGGTATAAAAGTCTGCAGAATGCTTCGTAGTTTTTAAGCACACAGAGGCACTGCAATTCTTTCTTATTCCTTGATCTAAAGTTTTCTGCAAGTTTTTTTTTTTTTTTTTTAATTTATTTATTTATTAGAATATCTGGTTTGGCACACATACAATTTTTGTATATTGACTTCAGATGTGGATAAGTTTTGCGAACACTCGTTTGTTTTACTGGCTTCGCTGAATTTTGCGATGAATGCATCACATTTATTGCCGAGTCTTCCAAATTTTTCATACTGTTAATGCATCAGCAGTGAATTATTCTCCTCTTTCCTTAAGTACACTACGGCGATAAACAACTATTCACTAAAGATTTTGCTTAAATTTCCACTCATAATAATTTAAATTGCGAAAATCTCACAATTAGCAGCCCAACACACTAATCAACACCACAATTCTTTCGAAAACGCGCCGTAGTGGTCAAAAGTGGGGTACGCCGTATTGCCAGGTGAAACTAGTCGATATTTCCGTGACGTCAAAAATTCGAAAAGTGGGGTAGGGTTTGGAAATACGCGGTAGGGTTTGGAAATACGCGCCTTGGAAGGATTTGGTTACATCGTCCAGACCATGCGCGCATCGATGAAACCAGAAGCAACATTTAATGGAAACTCACCGGTAACCAGTTTTTTGGAAAAATTGGATCACCACTTCATGCTCTATCCCGTGCATGAGTTCCAGAAAGTCACCTTAGCTACCAGCGCTTTGAGGGTCCAAGCGCTTAATTGGTTCAAATGTATAGGCAGAAGCCTCTTGGGTCAAGCGGGAAGTCCCACCTATACTTACGAAAATTTCAAGACTGCCTTAGTAAAAGCCTTCCCTGTCGTAAGGGATCGTGCGAAATTAGAAGCGGAACTTTTCAGCATATACCAGAAACGAATCGAAAATCTTTCCACCTTTATTTTAAGAAAAATTCACGTCTTCAAACTCTTGTATGGAAACCGTCCGGATCCTGAGATAATTCAAGTGATTTTGCCGAGGTTACTTCCCCAAGTACAAGACTTTATTGAATTAAGGAATCCGACTACACTGGAAAAATTATTTGAGCTAGCAATCCAGTTTGAAAGTAGAAGAACGGCGGACATTGAAAGAAGACGCCAGTATGAAAAACGAAACCAATTTGGTGCGCCAAGACCACAGCAAAGTTAAGCACACGGCTACGGAAGCAAAGAATGCAAATACTAATCCAGTGGTTTTTCTCAATCCTTTTTGCCCCCCCCCATGCTCTTCTTTTACCATTATTTGGTGATCACCTCCCTCTCAAAAAGTCGAAAAATACATATTCATTTATTTACATTCAGGTATTTTTTAAATTGTTTTATAAATTAAACAAGAAAAATATAGAAAATGCTGATAAATAACAAAACTTGAATAAAAGTAGTTTTTTATATTCATAAACAAAACATTTTCATATTCATAAGCTAAATATTACGTAAATAAAAGGGTGAATAAAAGGGTGATTTCCACTCTGAAACTATGAAATTTTGGTTAAGAACCCCTGCAGTAATAGAATACTAACTAAAACAAAGGCGTTTCTGGTATAAAAAAAACTATTAAACAGCCTTTTTTACATTTTCATTTTCGTATCTTTCATTTTCGTATCTTCATATCAGAAGCGTTAAAAATTCAAAATTTGATCAGAAATATCTTCGTAATCTAGTCATTGAAGTGTATCTATGGGAAGTATTGCTAAAGTGAAAAAAAAAACAAGTATTAAAGAAAATTCAGATAATTTATAACGCAGTTTAAAACAGAGAAAGATGAATGAAAATAATGATTAGCTATTAAAAATTAACTTATAACGAACTTTCACCTTCCGTATTCTTTCTTCTGCTGTGTAATTGGTAGCATGTTTAGTTGTTTGGATAATTCATGTTTCAAATCGCGGCAAAGGCATAGCTGATTTTCCACGTTTTTTGCTCCGAAAAAAGCATTCTCTGTAGTGACACCGGACAAAAAATGTTGTGGGTAATAATTCTTCGTACATGTGGTAAATGTGTCCGTGTGGTCCATGAATTTATCATATTATTATTTCTTTTATTATTATTTTAGAATAATGTGTTAATTGACAAGATTTCATGGACATTTTGAAAAGCTGGGAATCCTGAAGTCATTTTTCATGTAAATTAAGGTAGCTTCTTTGTATTACACTATTTTGGCAGAAATTCTTTCGCAAAGTAGAGGCAGGCATAATACTTAAAACATTATACCATTATAAAAAACATAACTCATATTGTAATATTAAATTATGCACTAAAATTTATTATGAAATCATTTATGAAAAAGTAAATTGGTTGGTAATTCCAGACACAATTTACTTTTATTAAATCTGTGTATTATTCGCAAGTTCTAAATATTAGACGGCAAAGCTAGCTTTTCTAGCTGTAGAAGCAAATGTGCCGCTTCGGAATCACCCGGTATAGTAGATAGCATCGCTGACTGCCGTGTGGAAGGGCCCGGAGAAGGCATGGATGTTTGTAAATGTACAGTGTCGGTGCGGCATTGCGACACTCTAAATTTGCGGCGATCCGAAAGTCCTGTCGTGTGGTTTGGTGGAAGGGAAGAGGGGTGGGAGACCCTCGGAATCGTACCCCCGGGGTGCTGTCAATCAAAATTGGGGACGGAACTAAGCTAAATCTCACTTTCACCTGAATAGAACCTGAACCAAATTCTTTCGCAAAGTAGAGGCAGGCATAATACTTAAAACATTATACCATTATAAAAAACATAACTCATATTGCAATATTAAATTATGCACTAAAATTTATTATGAAATCATTTATGAAAAAGTAAATTGGTTGGTAATTCCAGACACAATTTACTTTTATTAAATCTGTGTATTATTCGCAAGTTCTAAATATTAGACGGCAAAGCTAGCTTTTCCAGCTGTAGAAGCAAATGTGCCGCTTCGGAATCACCCGGTATAGTAGATAGCATCGCTGACTGCCGTGCGGAAGGGCCCGGAGAAGGCATGGATGTTTGTAAATGTATAGTGTCGGTGCGGCATTGCGACACTCTAAATTTGCGGCGATCCGAAAGTCCTGTCGTGTGGTTTGGTGGAAGGGAAGAGGGGTGGGAGACCCTCGGAATCGTACCCCCCGGGGTGCTGTCAATCAAAATTGGGGACGGAACTAAGCTAAATCTCACTTTCACCTGAATAGAACCTGAACCAAATTCTTTCGCAAAGTAGAGGCAGGCATAATACTTAAAACATTATACCATTATAAAAAACATAACTCATATTGCAATATTAAATTATGCACTAAAATTTATTATGAAATCATTTATGAAAAAGTAAATTGGTTGGTAATTCCAGACACAATTTACTTTTATTAAATCTGTGTATTATTCGCAAGTTCTAAATATTAGACGGCAAAGCTAGCAATAACAACAAAAGTGAATATGCAAGTTTTGAACAGAGCAGCCTAGAACTCCATTGCTTTGGATGTAAATATTTTAGCATATTTATTCATTAGCTTTGTTTTCTGATACTACTTTATCCATTATATAGAATGATAATTCACCTATGATTTACGGTTTCGATTAGGCTGAATATGATTTTGAGGGAAATTGTTAAGATCATTCAAGTATAAAGGAAATTTTATTGTGATAAGAAGTTTCACCGATATTGTTGTGTTGATGGTACATGAATTATTTTTGTATCCCCGATACAGAAATCGATTTTAAAAAATAGACCCTGTTTCATTCCGTCATTACATTTATCTGTTGAAACGGTGACAAGAAACGGTGCTTAGGTTTGTCAATTCGATTTTGCTCACTTTTTATTCTCAAAAAAAGATGCAAAAAATGGCAGTATCTCCCTCATACTGAAACAGTAATTAATGGTGAACTAAAAAAAAATTATCATTAGGTTACTTCCTTTAAACAGAATTTTGACAAATTCATCATTTCTTATAATATGGTTTTTAATCAATTTAACATTATTTTAAATCACTAGGAATTAGTAAATGTACATTTTCATAACACTGGCGAATATATTTTTATTCTATTGTTACATTTTTTTTTTTTTTTTTTTTTTTTTTGGCGTTTTGGAATCGAAATTTGTTTTTGGATATACACTGCATTTCAGAAACGGCATCGCTTTTTTCGTATCAGCTTTATTTTTCGAAATATGACATAACCATCTTAGATATTAATACGGAATTTGTTATTTATGAAAACTTATTTCCTTATTAAGGTATAGCATAAGTAATAAAAAAATTACAGTGATATCTAGAATTATATTTCAGATATTAGGGCATACAACTGAACTAAAAATATAACTATTGTTTGTATGGAATTCTTACACTAGCAATTCACTTATCTAGATTTTATGCAAAATAAGTGGAACTATCATCTGTTTATGTCCCTGAATGTAAATATTGCAAAGTGTTTCGAGAGAAACACATTTTATACTTAATATATGATATTAGAATATGAGGTAGAGAAAAAGTAGTAAGAAGTGAAATAAATGATTCACATAGACGTGGACATTGCATTATTCGCAATTTTTTCTTAATGTATATAACTTAACGTTTTCTATATGAACAACATTTACGCTTCGAAATAGGTCAATCATCTTTGATTTGTACTAAACACTGCCAATCCTATTATGTGTTTTACTATTATTACTTATAAGGTAAAACAATCTAATCCTTCTAGGGCTTGAATTCGAGATTCTTGAACATAAAACTTCTCACTTATTTTTCGTTCACTTATTTGACACTTCTGAATCTCAGCCTTAAAACCATAGAAAAATTAGTTTCATTTACTTCCAATACAATATCGAAAACGAATATTTTCTATTGGAGCTAACTATTTGGCTATATTGGATGGAGGAAGATAAACTTGAAGCTCCTATTTTAAAGCAACAGATCATAATAGTGCTGTTTAACACATGACACATTTACTAAATCTCACATCAAGGGGAGTCTGAATTTCATTGGGAATATTAGCGAATAAAATTATTATTCCAGATTTAGAAGCAAAATAATTTTTTGCAAATTTTTTCAAAGTTCATTATATATTGTTTATTGGTTATTGTGATTTTAATAATCTATTTGTTAACAGTTTTCTGCTGAAATAATTGCTACAAATCAGTACTTTATGCTCTTAAATGGTCAATTTGGACAATTTTCTTTAAGCAAGATCGCATACAGATATAACTCATGAAAATTATTATTTATTAAAATATTTCTCGAGATCATTTTACTAGAACATTGCTTTCAGGTATGCCTCTGAAAGATCATTTTGCCCGCAATCTTAGTACATTTAAATCTGAGCACAGTTAAAAAAAAGATAATTATTGAATTAATTAATATCTCAGATTTAATTCGAACTTTTCGATTAGACATCATATATTTTCAAATGGCTGCATGGATGTTTTCATGGTTTTCCCCATGTGTAGCTTGTATACCAACCAGTTTTCGATAGAAAGTCCTCCACGAAGGCATCATTTTCCTTAGCAAATAGCCCTAATGGGCTTTGCTAGTCCTCGTGAACTATCTAGATATAATAAGTAATTATAAGTTCTGTTTCCTTTATCATGCAATAAACGTAAATGTGTACCACTTTTCTGCTTTGATAGAACTGCAAATAGATAAATGAAGCTGCTTTATACGGCCTGTTGAAAAAAGAGCAAACAAATAGTTCTACAATATACCGCTCACTTTTTTATCAAACAAAAACATAAGTCTGAGATGAATATCGGTTACATGAGCTAGGAAGTTGTTTATAATACACGGTATCCTCGGAAAGTAAGCAGACAAATTAAAAGACGAAATAATAAAATAAAAACCTGGGAGATTAAATGTATAGAAACATCCCAGCTCTTTTTTGATAGTTTAAACTGGTTGTTTTATCGTTTCCGTATCAAAACAGAGGACTTATTTTCATTTAGTGAGACGACACTGACCAAAAATTTTGCTTCGAGATGGAACAAAATTGTAGCATTAAATTTTGTTACACATTAGGTAAATCTGCTACTGAAACGTTAGATGATTCGAACAGTATATATTGGTGTATCATTATCAAGATCGTGTATATGAGTGCTAAACCGCATTAAATGCGCGCGCGAAAACGCTGAAGATCAATCAAAGATAGGGTGCCCTTAAACTTCAAAGAATGAGGAAAATATGGAGAAAATTCCTTCTTGGTAAAAGCTGATAGACATATCAGCAAATTTCAGACAGCAAATTTCAGACATGCTTGGGATAAGCAACGGAATCTGTAGGCTAATTTTAATTGAAAATCTGAAAATAAGGAACGTTTTTGGTCTATGTGTGACTCGGATTTTGACAGAGCAACAAATAGAAGACAGAAAATCTGTCTGTGAAGATTTGCTGACTTAGTGCGAGACAGGAGTTTAAATTCCTTACAGTCTATCACACAGGAGGCACTGCTCCCAGAAACTGTTCTCTGGTTTCCAAATATGAATTGAATTTTAAAATTAATATTAAAGATACTTCATTTTTCTTCCGAAAAACTATATTTCCTATTAATTTATTAAGTGTCAGAGTTTTTTCACTTTACCAGACTTTACCCTGAATATCGCCTTTTGTTTACAATTACACAGCTCCATTTGAAGATATTAGGCTTCAGACAATAATAGTTAGTTTTCGTATGCGACGTGAGTACATTATGGTACGCCACGTAAATTTTATTATGTGCCTAGGAAGTAGAAAAATTTGTAAATTATTATTTAATCTCATTTTTCTTTCAAATCACAATCTTTCAATTAAATATGACAGATTTTTAATTAAATTATCTTTTTAAACCACAACATAGGCACTATTATTCCACATAACCACTATTATTCATCACTTTGTCGACAAATAATAATAATTAAATTAAAAAAATAAAAAAGAAGAGTAGTGATTTCACCCCTTCCAGGTGTCAGTTTTCCACGATGCTTCAAATGAAAGATTCGAATTTGGACGATACCAACAATCTTTCTGACTGAAAAAATCCTTCTTATAATACTCGAGCGCACAGGGCTTACAAATGTGTTCACCAGTATATTTATTTAGCCTTATTTACTAGCAAGGCTAAAACTACTATTAAATTCGATACTTTAAATCAAATAGTAAAAATGAAAATTTAAAAAAATTATGACAATCATTTTTAAACTTTTCACACAGTTATGCTAAATTCAAATATTTTATTAGTTCCTTTTTGATTCGCTAGCTAAGTTAATAGTTTCTATCCTACTGAAAGGTAGCTTACCATACTGCCTGTTTCTGTAGAAGGCCACAGCAACTCCCAATCCATTTGCTTTTTAATGATGATAAGGGAATTTATCATGACTATTTGAAGAACACAACAAAGTGTTTTGTATGAGAGAAATGTTTTGGTAATAGTATAAGACAGGGCGCTTAGTTGCTAAAATTATTATGGAGACAAAATCGACTTTTTATTTGTTGTACATTATAGCTTTAATTGTAGCCAAGCAGAAGTAAACTTTTAATTTATGACTTTTGCCCACATACTTATTGTAACTACGGCGATAACTCGGAGACAGCAGAAATGCCGTTAGAGAAGCATAGCTTGAAAAATACTTCAGCAGCAGATTTAGCAAACAGTTAATAAATAATATAAAAATGTCAAACATGCCTATATATTTAAAAATTCATGATATATTCCTTTGTCGGGAACAATACAACTGAAAGTACATCTCCGATCAAACTTTTAATATTGATTAAAGCAAATATTAGTGTTATGTTATCATACTTACACATATAATAGATATTTTCACCTATTAAAAGATTTTATTGAAATATAACCCACAAATAAAGGAAATGAAAAACATGTGCTGAATAGAATGTTACAAACAAAATGCCTTACTGATAACGTTAAATAATTAGCTTTTTGTATTCCAGGGAAACAAAGCACGGCATGAAAAATGACTTTGATTATATAATAATAGTATGCATATTATGAAAAAGTAACAAAGAAAGTAAAAATTGCTTTTCGTTTTTATATAGAGTTATAAAATTTACATTGAGAAAATTTAACAGACGTTAAAATTTGATGAAAGTAAGTTGTCTCAATATGGATTAGAAATAAGAGGGCTAAGTAAAGAAATTAGACTGTTTCTGTTATAATGTATTTCTTCCGCTTTCTAGCACGCCTTCGCGGTATAAAGGTCAGCACACTCGGCGCGTATTCGAGAGGTCCCAGGTTCGAATCTCAGCGGAGGCACTGCTCATTCTTTGATTTCCTTGCTTCGAAATAACTTAATGTCCCCACAGTGGCGCCCGAACTAAAAG
Source organism: Stegodyphus dumicola (assembly GCF_044657685.1). Lineage (NCBI taxonomy): Eukaryota > Metazoa > Arthropoda > Arachnida > Araneae > Eresidae > Stegodyphus > Stegodyphus dumicola. The sequence goes on along the minus strand of NC_140768.1, from coordinate 134,556,967 downwards.
CGATGGTGGATGATGATTCTTCACCACCAGGATTTGGCGACTGGGTCTCTTAATCCGCAGTCCCCCTTTAAAAGGGGGAGTATATAAGGTATTGCTCCCGTTTTCTTAGCATACCTTCGTGGTGTAATGGTCAGCACACTCGGTGCGTATTCGAGAGGTCCTAGGTTCGAGTCCCGGCGAGCGCATTGCTCATGTTTCACGTCTTCTGCTTCCAAATATCCTAATGTCTCTACACTGTGAGAGAAACATATTGTTACGTATTTTGTATATAGTTGACTATTTTTAGTAGAATTGTAATTAAAATTGTTTTATACCCCTGTGCAATGCAGCACGAGACTTATTTTAAGAGAAAGCTACGCCGGAGAAATAAAAATACAGGAGCACGCGCATTTAACATTTAATAAATAGATATCTCCTTATTTATATTTACATTGAGTGAATGCAGTTGTGTGTTAGCTGTAACTGTAATTCAACTTTTTTCCTTTCCAGAAACCTCGAGGAAATAAAAATTACCAGAATGTTCTCGTGCATGATTAAAAAGCTTTAAAAAGCCGGAGAAAAACATCTCAGTTCAGTTCTTTACTAAGTTTTTGTTTTTGATTGATACCGAATTAGCGGTGAAATCAAATTAGCGGATTAACTTTCTCGGCGTTTTGGATTGCGTTCTACAATATGTAACGTTTTAGTAGTTTAAAATATAACTATTGTATGAGTTGTGATATTGTACGAATATCTGTGAAAAAACATTTCAGCATTTTGTTTTATTTTTTGTGATAAGAATAAATTTTATTAACTTTTTATCGGGCTTGTGCATTCAGTCTATTACAAACCCGTACGCAAGCAACAATATTCGCTTTAATGAGTTAAAAAATAGCAAATTAAATGACACCTGTAAAGTAGATTACAATAGCAATTAGTGGTACAGTAGAAGTTACTTTATAACTATAACACGGAGCATGGCTAGAATTTTCTCTGTTAGGGGAATAAAAATTTTAGACTACCTTTTTGTACAGAATTTCATAACATAACTGCCATACAGTAACGTGATGGTCAAGAGCATAATTTTGAATCTCGCTGCTAGAAAACTGAGATATATAAAATAATTTGATGATGAAACAATCTTTGACATTTAGTATAAAGTAATTATTAAAGAAGAAGAGAGAATTTACTGAGAAAAATACCGCAGTTCTTTATAAAATAACCTAAACGGCGATCTGCATCCCGCTTGATTGATCGTCTTATTGCTAGAGACTTGGATTTTCACAGCTGGTACCAGATTCATCTTTTAATTGTACGATATTATTTTTCCTTTCTTGAAGTTATAAAAACAACGTCTTTTTTACCACTTCTACTCGAAATACGTTATGTGTTACGACAGCATGTTCGGATAGCAATTGAAATTTTATTCGATTTGAAATTAGGCAAAGCTACAACCATAGTTTGGAGTAGATTTCGAGTAGAACCCTATCGGTCTCAGGTTCCTCTTTGTCAGGAGAAAAAAATGCGTCTCCTGAAGAAGACAGACCTGTTTCTGATCGTCCTCAAAATCGATAGGGTTTTATTGAAAACCTACGCCAGACTAATGCTGCTGTTTTACCGAATTTTAAATTTTACATTGGTTATTTTATCTTCCACTCTTATCTTTATTATATTGGTATTTTTATCTTGCAGTTTGTCTCGATCTGTATTTTAGAGAGGGAAAACCCTCCAGTTTAGAGAATGCGATTAACCTCGTTTAGAAAAACCACTCATGGTCCCAGATAATTTTTAAATTCTGCGGAATTAGTTTTATTAGATTATTAATATTAATTCATTATTGTCAATTAATTATCCAACAATTATAATGTGCTTTCAAAAATATTGGTGACTCTCAAACGGAATTACTGCCTCTAAAATTTATTCACTGCTATTTCTTCAATACTCCCAAAAACTTTCGCAGTATTATTATCTTTGATGTAAATTCACATTATTTGATAAATATCTGCAGAAAAGGAATCATTATTAATACTTTAACATTTTTTTTATTCTCATAGTGAGTAAAAATAGAAGTTTAAAGGTAAGTTATTACAATTCTCATTCCTGCATACTGAAAATCAAATCCACGAAAACGATTCGTCACACGTTTTGGATACACTGTGTTGTAAATTTCCTAAGAAATGAAGACCCACCAGATAAGTCTTTACTCCTTTCCCGTAACAATGAAAGTTATAATAATTATCATTTAACTTTCTTTTAGCAGTCCTCGGTGTTATCGTAAATGAAACTCGCAGAAAGCGCGTGTGTGATACATTTTATTATGGCCATATATGGAAGAAATGGAAACACACAAACCTTGCCCCGATACCGCAGAAACGAGGACTATAGTAACAAGACCAAATAAGGTTAATCAAAAACACACTCGTTCTTAATCCGACACCTCATTAACGAGGACTAGATAGTATTCTGACCATATTTGGAATGCATATGTTCACTTCGAACAACAGTAAGGAGAACTTGCTTTTTCTGGCATCGAATCGTGGCCCCAATTTTTGCACAAAGATGCACAACCCATACACAGTTTTACACAGAAATAAACTACTTATATTCATGCCGAGGACATAGCTCGGATTTGGCTCATAATTGGTTTCTACATGAATCCGAGGTCCCTGATTGCGATTCTGGCATTCTTGTCAACCGAGGATGTCCTCGGTTCTTCGAAAGTCCTCGATTAGAAGGTGTGTATACATATTTCCGTACTCGTTTTTCACCCTAGGCGAACACACACACACACAGACAGACTCTGCCATTTATTTATTTTTACGAAGTGTACAGGCGCGGTGAGATAGCTTCACCGCAAAGCAGTTTTAGGGTTGCCATAAAAGGGCAAGAAAGGCAGGCGAGAAATCCCCCCATTTGGCGACAAAATTGGCGATATGCCATGGACGGATGGAGAACCTTCTGGAACGAATTTTTACCGGTTTAGCCCAGAAATGTTCTCGAACACAAGCCGAAAGTTATATAAACCCTGCTGGTTCGCAGTGAGTTAGTGTGTGTGCCTCGTCTAGCGAGCTGATAGTCAGTCACTGAGCGAGTGTCTCGAAGTCTAGCGCCGAGTTGGTCGTCAAGCGCATCGAAAGAGTGTCTTCGAGTATCGCGGTTAGTGCACCGCCGAGAGAGCTTGTTGAGCTCCGGGAACGACTGACCCGAAGAGTCGGGAGCCGTGCTCTGTGTGTCGCCGAGGGCATCGAGAATTGTAGCGTGAAAGTCTCGAGAGTACGTGGAGTTCCGAGAACCACCGAGCAGAGTCGGGAGCTATACTCTTGTGCATCGTCGAATGCATCGCGTGGAGAGTCTCGGGAGTACGTGGAGTTCCGAGAACGACCAAGCAGAGTTGGAAGCTGTACTCGGGTGCTTTGCAGTTAAGCTGTCTCCACCGTTATAGCCTGATAACCTGAAGGCTGTGTCGCTGATCGTTCCAGCGAGTGTATATAGTAGATCTTCGACGACTGTAAAACATGACTTTGGAGCTGTCCTGATTAATATTGGCTAAATAAAGTGGGTTTCGATACTTCATCAAGTGTCGTTGTTATTCACTCCAAATCTACAAACCCCGTACGAACGTGAAAAAAGAAAATAACGTAACAACTGGTGTCAGAAAAGAAAAACGCAACAATATATATAGATAGATTATCGCATTTCCCCATGCGGGCTTTCGTGGTTTAAGTGGTGAGGAGATTGTTGATTTTTTGATTTCTTATATTCTCGCTACAAAAATTTTAACATTTTCCGTAATTTTATGTTTAGTAATAATATTAATAAAAATACAGATTGCTTTTAAAAATCGGTCGTATGCCCACTTTTCAAACTTGTTTTCAAAATTTCTGTTGTACTCGAGAAAGTTTTATTGGGAAGTATTGTCGTCGTCTTGAGATCTGTCACTTGTTTTCGACTAACTTTTAGTCTCTGAAACCATAAATAACCTCAGTTTTGTCTAACCCGTCAACTTTTTTAGCTACAGGATATCCTCTCTTTGTCTCAAAAGTTATACAAAATATGCGCATAAAGGGACCATTTACCAAACATATTGTTCCCAAAGAATAGTTTTATTCATATAAAGGCTAACTGCAAGTTAAATTTTCTTCATACAAATAGTACAGACTGTAAACATATATATTCTGGTAAAAAGTTTCGCTTATGCTTTCTCCTGGAGTGTTTAATCTGTGCACATTCTCACTTGATGCTCCAGCTATAGTCAGCCATCATATGTACATCCCATCTACATTGGTACTGTGTCCCTGTAACCTTCAAATCTTGGTGGAATCGCTCATCCTGCTCATCACTGATAGTAATATTTTTCAAGAAGTTATCAGGCCCACCGGTGTCCGAGCGGTTAAATCGCTGAACAATGGTAGTTTCAACCTAGGATTGATTCCAGGTGAACGGGCCGTTTGCATGGGCATTTTCGTGGTTTTCCCTATGTGTAACGTAGGTACGAGCCTGTTTCCCATAGAAAAGTTCTCCACTAAAGTATCCTTCCCCTTAGCCAGATAGCCCTAGTGTGCTTTGCCATAACCAATTAAACCAAGCCAAACAGGGAAGTTATCAATATGGCTTATCTTTACAAATGACAGGCTAGGAAATGCCGAAATGGAATACTTGAAACAGTTTCCTTCAGTCGGCAAAGCTTTGACAAATTGCTTCATGGCATGGGACCCAGTTTTAACCCTTTCCAGCACGCTACCTTTTAAAGTTGGAGTTTTGATTTAAAAAAAGTAGGCAGTCTAATTAGGCCCAAAGGAGTACACAAGTAAAATTTTGTGAAGATAGCACTTATCTTTTAATTCTCTAGCACACTGATTGAATAGAGCTTCGAAAAGAGTGCTGAAACAAGCATTATTGTCAATGAACTGATCGATGAGATGCGGAGAAACAAAGAATACAGACTCAGTTGTCCTAAATTATCGTGAGCCCGGTCTGGGCACACCTAGGGTTCGCCGTTTGATTTTAGGCAAGATTTCAAGGTAAAAATTTAAAACTATTATAGAATAAGGAGATTAGCATACAGCCAAAATAATAACATAGAAATTTCTTTTCAAACAATTTCTTTTATACCCTAAAAAAATCTGGAAGATTTCTTAGAAAAATGAGGATCTTAAAAAGCTGAACATGGCTAAAATATATGGACTGGTTTGTGTTGAGCTGCCATCTACTATTTATAGGTTACTCTGAACTTTCTTTATTTAAAGAAGGTTCAGAATAACCTACAAATCCTTTTTCATTCAATTTTTCTGTGGGTACAGAAGGAAATTTTTAGGTGTGTTTAGACCGAACACTCTGTGCCGCAAAGGGTTAATGCAGAGGTGGAAATATAATGTTCTTCCTGTCGATAATTGGCTGATGTAGAATGCTTGGATCAGCAAGTTTCAAGTCTGCACTAATGCTTCTCACGAGCTCTGCTGTCCCACATACACAGAAAACATGTGTACTTGGTATATCCGCGTTGCTGGCCGAGGAGAAAGAAGACAATTTTAAGGTCAACACAGATGATCCATTGATGCATGTGATATTACAACAAATCAGTGTCTTTCTTTTATGTTTTCATATTCATCACGCAAACAAACTGAATGGCCTTTTGGGACTGCAACAAATAAATTTCCATTGTGGAGAAGCACACATTTCAAGCTTCGCTTTCAGCTATCGATGAACAATCGACATTGAGTTGCGTTATAGGATGAAATTCCCAACTCTTTCATTACTTCCTTCCATCACATTACATGACATTAAATCCTTCATTACTTCGAAAATATTGCAGAAACGCACTTTCTCTTGATCGGAAATAAACTTTGCTCCTTTTTTCAAGCAAGTTTTTCTCGTGAAATCTTGATTCTAACAGCTCTGAAGATTTTTTGGATAGTTCCAAATCTCTTGCCAAATCATTCAACTCATGCTGATCAAATCATTTACGAACGGAATCGTCTTCAGTTTCAAAATTTTTGTCATTGGGACAATTCAATATTCACCAGAATAATATTCCTGTATTTCCAAAGAGGACATTCTTGGAAAACTGGGAGTTCATCTGAGTGAGGCAAATGGGCGTACGGGTGATGGTAAACTACGATACTGTGTCAGGACTGCTGTTTCTTCTAACTGCCTTTGGAAACATAACTGGAGTCTTGAGTAGGAACAGTGATTTTACTCAAAACTATGTTCGTGCGTGTGTAGAAGATATAACAAGGTAAGAAGGGTTAAATTTACCCTTTATTTCTCACAGCGTACAGCAGTTCCCGCACTTTGGGATACAGAGACCAGCACTTATGGTCTAAAAATGTAGAAAATAAGAACTTAACTATATAAGAACTAAACTTAGATGCTTTACAAAGAGTAGTAACGCGAAGATTAGCCTCTTGAAACTACGTATGTAGTAATGCAGAAAACTACAATACGTATCAAATATCAAGGAGAACTAAGTTCTGGCCTTAAAGGCAGATATGAACTGACTTAAAAGCACGCGCGTGGTAAGGCAGCAAGAAGTCTCTGTCTCTCCTTTTTGGCTAAAAGCCACATCTTAAATACTTATACAGTTTACAACCTCATTTGCAGAAACAAATCTACTCGCGGTTATTCTGGACGGAAATAGAAAATAAGAGAGAGAATAGCAAAGTTTTAAAATAAAATAAACATTAGTAAAGCTTAAAATCCTTACAACTCTATTTTACATTTGTTTTTCTTGCTATATCCTGACGTTTTCACTGTACAAAAGTAGCAATCATTTGAGCGATCTTTGGGCCCTTGTCAAGTCAATAAGTATACCAAATGGAAAATTAATCGTGCTTCTTTCATTCAGATTCATAAACTTTCAACGCACTGCTGTCACACTTTGTGAGTGGCCCATGATTTAGCTTGGTCACCCATTTTTACTTGAAAATAGGCAAAATAGGCTTGCTTGACGAATGTACTGATATTTGTCCTTTGACTGTAAATGGTAAAACTGCCACATATATAAGAAAAAGAATCGGGGCCGTTTAAGCACTCATAACGTGAATTAGCAGAGACAGACATAAAGAAAGGCTTATGATTAAGAATCTATGATTAAAAACGAAGTACTGCTAACCTTGTATACAAGCAAGAATTCGCACTCCACGTCGAATCAGTATATCAGAGCGACACGGTATCTCACTACAGTATCTCAGGCGTAATTGAACTAGTCTGAGTATGCAGAAAGAACGTCACGACGCCGTGAACGTAAAGAACGCCAATACATATTCTTTGGTATGCACCTGTCGCTGGTCTCTTATGGCGTCATTAACCTGGAGAGTTTATGTCAACCAATAGGTGAGCAGTAGATGTGTCAGGACTAACTGTTCTATGTATACTCTGGCAAACATAATGGTGACAGTCTCAAGGTCCTGATCTCGAACAGTGAGCTGAATGCAGCTATGTTCTTGTGAGTGCTAGAACTACAACGTACGAAGGGTGTAAAAGACCCTTTTATTTAAATCACTATTTACAGCAACTCCCAGCTCGGGAGGGATAACAGAAGAATAATGACCCCGCTTGGGTCTAAACTGAACAATCAAAAAATTTAAAGTGAAGCTTAAGTAGAAATTCAAATAGTTGCAGTTCTTAGAGCTTAAACGCGAGATTGGCCTATCTATGGTGCGTAGCAAGCCTTAGCTAATTGCTAATGCACTTAAATCACTTCAATAAGTATTAGAGTAATAGCTCTAAGACGTAAGAATTTAAATACTAGCTAATCTGGCGAACGTCCACCGAGCCGAAGTGGTCTGAGACTAAAAGACTAAAAGCTCTCTCACTCTTGAGAAGTTTCTCACTAACCTTTAAATACAAAACTTGGCTCCAACGCAAATTAGCATAAAGCTGAACCGCGCGCTCATTCTGAGGGGAAGTTGAAATCAGAGTTTATAGGAAAGGGTACCTTAAAATAAAAAGAAATTTGGTTAGTTTGAATTAAAACCTTACAGATGACGACCTATGATTCACGTTCGACACCGCGAAAAGTGGTCACATTCACACAAGATGTAAAGAAAAAACTTACCGTAGTAGAACAAACTAGTTTTGAAATCAGAATGCCTATTTAACTCTACCACAGTTCAAATCTCGAACTCAATGGAAATTGTTTTAATTATATGCTTCCCAGTGAATTTCTCTGGTTCTGGCATTCCATTCTATGTCAAGAATTCGAACACAAAAGCTGGCAAGGTGCTGCCAGATGTTAAAATGTACAATTAAAATGGTAGAGTTTGTGCTTTTGGTGTTAATCTAGCAATAATACATGAGAAAAATTTTTACTAAGATTATTAAAATTATCAGTTTTTTTTTTTTTTTTTTTTTTTTTTTTTTTTTTTTTTTAGCGTTGGTGTTGGCCATAAGGGCTATTAATTACGTTTTGGCATTTTGTGATGAAAACTTTAAAAAACGCTGTATCAGTTTCATATTATTGCCACCAAATATTATCGCCCTGCATTATATTTAAAGAAATTAAATAATGAAAAATCTGCATAAATGTATGTATGCTTCTCAATTGTGATAAAACTACGGTACCTAGAGCCATCCAATTCTGAATAAAGTAATCCTCCATCCGAATACGGGCATCTGGAAGCCCAAATTTGGAATTTGTTTTATTACGTCAGTGTGGTCCTACTCGCGGCTCACGGGCGGTATTGGGCATTCTTATTCATTCTGTTGGCACTTGCCCTTCTTGCTGGGGAAAAAAAAAGACCCTTCTTACTGCTTTAAATAATAATAAACAGGATAAATTATATTTGTGAGAAACAAGTAGCATAAAACAGTCGCTAGAATGGTAACTAGCTGGCGAACCTGCGCTGCAGGGAGTGCAAAAAGGCAGATTTAGCGCGAAACTGCCTGACATCTTCAAAGCTGTCCATCAGATGACAATTTCTTTCATTCCTAGAGATATATTAAACTAGTGGTTTATATGTAACTAATTTCCTTTCTTTAATGTCTCTCCTATACTAACGTTTAATTGGCCCTCGGGTAGCTAAAGGTTGGACCACACTGTATTATGTATTTCATATTTTGTAACAGTATACCGAATTTTTGGTTAACAAACTCAACGATTTCAAAGCGAGCAATGACAACACTATACGAAAAAAAAAAAAAAAAAAAAAGTCAGTATCGGAAATTCTAAAATATCCTGTTTTAAAATTATTTTGAAAAACTGCTATTGAATTGAATTTTATGGTTTAAGTGCGAAGAACGTGATATTTAATAAATAAATTTAACCCAGAAAACGTTAAAAAAATGCCCCTTGGGGCGTAAAATAAAATCTGAAATCCTTCATATTAAAAAAAAAATAAATAAATAAAAATAATTCTTTACGGTATTTTTTTAAACGTTACAGGCCATAGAGGTTTGTTGTTCTTGCAGCTTTATTACTTTTCAAGGGACATTTTTGTAATTCTATGATACTGAGGTTCTAATTCTATAATACTCTACTATACTTTGCTTTTAATTCTGTAATAATATATTTTTTACAAACACATACAAAAGAAGAGAACACATAATGAGCAGTTAAAATTAAAAATATTTAAAGTATTTAAAATAATTATGCGAATTCGTGACGATTGAGCCATTCCAGGAGGAATAATGAGGCTTCTTATTTATTTATTATTTTTTTCCCCACCTTCTGGGTGCGGGATGTTATCTTTCTCTGAAAGTCGGCCTTCACATTCTTTTAAGGGCTTGGATAAACGCTTCTGTTTACACTGTTAGCTCGGAAAGGATCATTTGTACCCTCTGATGCCCTATTTCTTTTAAAGGTAGGAATGGCGTCCTTTTCGCAAAGTCGGATTTACATATAAATCAAATGAGTTCTAATTTACGGGTCTTTTAATTGTTTTTATTGTTCAGAAATTAAGTAAGTAATAAAATAGTTAAATGTTCATCTAAAGTGTCTTTCCCTCGCTAAAGGTTCCATTAGTGAGAGAAATTAAAACTTTTTATTTTTTTAATTTTTATTTTATTTTATTTTATTATTTATTTATTTATTTATTTATTTTGTAAACAGTAGATAGTTCGGTTTCGAATCCGTGTGATGGACGGATAAATTGTTTCGTACAGCCATAAGAGATAAAGAGAGGCTGTACAAGAAAATGTATTTAAATCTTAATTTTTTCCTTTTAAATGTTTTATGTAAATAAAATGTGATGTCAAGAATTTCAGTTGTAGTTTTTCTGTAAATAAGATTGCCAGCTGAAACGTCACGTGCGATTCAACAATACATCAGAACAGGTAAATGAATTTTGTTCTTGTTTTTTAAATCAGCTAGATATAAATAGAACCTGCATACGTCAGTGGATTCTGACAACTTCGATCAACAGTAGTTGATTAATTACGTAATATAATAAAGTTTTTGGCGTCCGCCATCAGGACGTGTTGTCCTATAGAAGAACTAGTTATTTATGCTTTCGAAAACAGAAGTACTTGAAATATGTGTTACAACTCGAACGCGAAATGAGCGAAAGTTTCTCTTCAGCCAGTGGCAACGGGGAGTCGAAAAAGGAACTTGGAAGAGAGCGGTCGCTCACTCGGTTTTCTCTCGCTAGAATTTGATACGAAGGGGGGATAATCCTCATCTTTTGATTTAAAATTAATCTCGTATATTGTAATATAAAAGATGTGTGTAAATAAAAGTCATTAAGACTTAATGGAAGTAGTGATTTGAATCGAATATGCAAATCGAAAGCTCTCCCAAATAGAACTATGGATTTTAGAAATGACATAATTTTAGTGATGCCTTCACCAAGGGACTTTTGGATTAGAATTTCGAAGATTAGCAGATGGATTACCTGTAAACAGGTAAGCAATTCCTTTTTCTTTGAAAATTTGGAAAAAAACTGAGTTTCAGTATTGTGATTAGTCAATTTTAAAGATGGAAGCTTTAGACAAACTAAAACAGAAACGTACGAATGAGCGTAGTAGCGTTACGAAATTAATTACAAAAATAGACTCTTTGTTGTCAGAAAATATCGAAAACACAAACATTGAGGAATTGCAGGAGATGAATAAAACAATTCTCGAAAAAGAAAACACGTTGAAAATATTGAATTCACAAATCGAAACTCAGTTAAAAGATGCTAAAGAATTTGAAAAAGATATTACTGCAAGTGATAAATACAATGAACAAATTATGTCTGCAAAGTTTAGAATTAAAATAAGATTAAATAAATGTAATGAAAATTTGTCTGTGAAAAGTGTATCAGATGCAAATTCTTTGAACACTTCTGTTTCTGAAATAAATGTATCGTCATCGGCTATGAAATTGCCAAAGTTAAATATTCCAAAATTCTCAGGAGATGCAGGAAAATGGTTAGAATTTTTTAACAGTTTTCAAGCTGCGATTGATCAGAACAAAGCATTAACCAAGATTGAAAAAATCGTATACTTGAAATCATTATTGATAGGGCAAGCATATAATGTCATTGAAGGATTTCAATTAACCGAAAACAATTACGATTCGTGTTTAGAACTTTTAAAAGAACGCTTTGGAAAACCAGAGAAAATTATAAAATCACATATGAATAATCTTTTGGACATAGAACCAGTTAAAAATTCTTCTAACTTAAATGCACTAAGAAGATTACACGACGCTTGTGAAATAAACATTCGAAGCTTAAGTAATTTAGGAGTAACTTCAGGTTCGTACGGACACTTGTTAAATCCGATATTATTGAAATTATTGCCTCATGATTTGAATATCACCGAAAGCGTGATCCAAAAGAGGAATCTGATGTTACAGGTTTAATTGCTTTTTTGAAAAACGAAATTAAATGCCGCGAACAAACGTACGCAGTTAACAAACCGGAACCGAAATTCGTTCCATTGAGCGGAAAGAATTAACACTTCGACAAACACAAAAGTAATTATAAATACACAAAAAATAAGTTTAACTCTAAAGTTAACACCTCGTCAGCGGCAGAATTATTAGCTCCTGTAAAAGAAGAAAACTGTATTTTTTGCAAAAATAACACACATAATAGTGAAAAGTGTGATATGAGTGTAAATGAAAAACGAAATATACTGCGATTACAAGCTCGATGCTATGTTTGTCTTGCTCAAGGTCATCGATTTTCTGATTGTTCTGAGAAAAAGTTGTGTATACTGCCACAAAAAACATAATGCAACCCTTTGTTACAAAAATGAGAAAAAACCCGAAGCGTCGCGCAATCAAAAGGTGTAGAAAATTCGGCGTGCAATCACATTAGCATCGGTAGGAATAAAATATTTTTACAAACGGCGACAGTAGAATTTAAAAGTAGATCACGCAATAAATTAGTTCGTTGTTTATTTGACAGCGCTAGTCAACGCTCGTATATTCAGAAACGTCCGTCTAAACAACTGGGATTAAAAGTCGTGGGAAGGGAAGAAATAATGATTCATACTTTCGGATCTCAAGTACCTACCAAACAGAACTGTGCGCGAGTAGAAGTAAAAATAAAAAACATTTTCGATAACGAGGAATTAATTATTCAGGTTTTAGAGACTGATGAAATATCGAATGCTGAGCTAGACTATCCTCCGCAAAATATTAAGGAGTTGTTCAAAGATAGGGGACTAATTTTGGCGGATGTTAATCACGAATCTTTAAATAACAACAACGTATCTTTACACATTGGAGCTGATAATTATTGGAAATTAGTAAAAGACAAAATTGAACGTTTGAACTCATCATTAGTTACAATGGAAACCAAAATGGGTTGGATTTTAATGGGAAAACTATTTGATCGTATTGAAGATGGGGAAAATGAAACTAATGCCGTCGCAGTGACTTCTTTATTAATTCACACATCGAAGATTGAAAATTTGTGGAAATTAGATTTATTGGGAATTCAAGACCCTGTTGAAACAAAATGTAGAAAGGAAATGGAACTTGCCGCATTGAATCATTTTAATAAAACTGTTACTTTTAAAGAGGGAAGATATGAGGTTCAGTTTCCTTGGGTAACAGAAAAGGACTGTTTAAGTCAAAATTTGGATATTGCTAGACAACGTTTAAACAGTACGACACACCGGTTGATACAAAAGGGCAAATTCGAGGATGGTTTAATCCTAGTATCCGGTGCACACGGGATTTGACTACTTTTGGCGACTTTATGATGAGCAGTAAAAACGGGACATATACGATGAGTAGTTAACGGGTCATTCAAAGAAAATATGTAGTTAAACATAGTATATAATATATATGCTATGTGTGTATAATATATATATAGACGTTCTTTGGATCATTTGATCATTTTTGGTGTTGGCGATAATTTTCAAAGTCGCGCCAAGGCTGCACCGTATACTAGGATTTTACCTCGAGGATTACGAAAATGTTTTCACAGATTGGTTAAATGAAGGAAGTATAGAGGAAGTTCCTGAACACGAAATGAATAATCAGTGTTACTATTTACCACATAAAGGGGTATTCAAAGAAACTTCGACCACAAAGTTGCGACCGGTTTTTGATGCTTCATGTAAAGATAAAAATTCGCGCTCACTAGAAAAGGGTCCAAATTTGCTGGAGCAAATTATTCCTATAATTTTAAGATTTCGCAAGAATAGAATAGAAGTTATTTCAGACATAAGAAAGGCTTCTTTGCAAATGTCAGTGAATAAGAGTGATCGAGATTTCTTACGAATTTTATGGTGGAAAGACTTTGACAAGAAGGAACTTAGAGTTTTTAGACATAAACGCGTTGTTTTTGGATTGAATTGCAGTCCCTTTTTATTGGCTGCTGTGTTAAGCCATCACATTGATCTAAATTCATCTAAATATCCTGAAACAGCGGAAAATTTAAAAGAATCATTCTACGTAGATAATTGCATTACATCTGTTCCTGATGAAGAGACACTTACGCGATTCATCGAGGAATCGAAACAGATATTAGATTCTGCGTCATTCGATTTGAGAGGGTGGGAGCACACTTCTCTTTTGAAATCTGAAGACAGTATAGAACCTACTCCTGTATTGGGAATTTTGTGGGATAAGGAAGATGATAGCCTTTTCTGTGAGGTGAAGACTGATGCTTACAAACCAGTGAATTAAGACACAATAACACGCCGAATAAATACTAATTCAGAAGTCAAACAACAAAAATCAGCGTTATACCTACAAAATTTTCACAGGACTAGTTTCGATGGTTTTACCGAACCATCATCTTCAGCTGCAAAACCGCAACCATTTGCGGTTTTGCAGCTGAAGATGATGGTTCGGTAAAACCATCGAAACTAGTCCTGTGAAAATTTTGTAGGTATAACGCTGATTTTTGTTGTTTGACTTCTGAATTAGTAAACCAGTGAATCTTACTAGAAGAAATATATTGTCTGCGGTACATCGCATTTTCGACCCCATGGGTTTTCTCTGCCCTATAACACTAACACCTAAACTACTCATACAAAAGACATGGTTGTTAAAAATTGGTTGGGATACAAATATACCCGAAGACTTAGGAAAAGAGTTCTATTCGTGGATTGATGATTTGTCACTTTTATCCAGTATTAGAATTCCAAGGGCTTTATATATAAATGGAAATGAAAGTCTTAGTCTTCATACGTTCTGTGACGCAAGTAAACAAGCCTATGGATGTGTGATTTATTTAAGAAAAGAAACAAGTGAAAATGTATCGGTGTATTTTCTTCTCGCTAAAAGCAGAGTGGGTCCATTAAGAAAAATGACCATAAATCGTCTAGAATTATTATCCTGCTGTATAGGAGTCAGACTTGCAGCTCTTGCTTTACAAACACTGAAATTAGACAACGTTCCAAGGAACTATTGGACAGATTCGAGTACTGCTCTTTCTTGGATCCAAAGAGATGACCATTGGGCGCTATTTGTCGCAAATAGAGTAAAAGAGATACGAAAATTGTCATCGGAATCTGAATGGCGTCACATTCCAGGAAATTCGAATCCAGCAGATATACCATTACGAGGGTGTTCGATTAAGAGTTTTGTGAAATCTCGCTGATGGCAAGGGCCAGAATGGCTTATGAAGAACGAGAAAGAGTGGCCAACTAGTGAAGTGATTACTAACGAAGAAGAAATTATGAAAGAAGAGCGAAAGAACATTATTTCGACTTTGGCTAATATCACCGCTGAAAAATGGTATCTGATTTACTTTTCAAGTTACTTTAAAATTGTGAGAATGATTTCTTGGATTCTAAGATTCATAAATAATTGTAGACATGAAGGAAGAAATTATGGCAAAACCCTGAGTGTTGAAGAATTGGACATTGCTGAGAAGAAATTAGTGAAGATCGTTCAACAAGAAGCATTCTCTAGTGAAGAACAGTTGAAGGGACATTTTACTTTCAGAGATGAAGAAGGGATTATAAGATTGAAAACGAAGATTTTGAGAAGACATGATGATGAAAACTTCCGGTGCCCCATTGTACTTCCAGCCAAACATAAATTAGTAGAAAGAATGATACAAGACTACCATTTACAACTTTTACATGCTGGTACTCAAGTTCTTTTGACCAATATTCGTCAAAAATTTTGGATAATAAAAGGAAGAAAAACAGTACAAGGAGTCATATCGAAGTGCGTTCGGTGCAAGCGACACTCGGCGAAAGCTCTTGATACAGTGCCTTGTCCTCTCCCAGAAAATCGAGTCAGAGATGCTTATGCATTTGAGGTGACAGGTGTTGATGTAGCAGGACCACTTTATTTAAAAGAAAATAGAAAAGCTTGGATCTTGCTTTTTACTTGTGGAGTTTATCGTGCAGTTCATTTAGAATTAATTGAAAGCTTATCGACTAATGGATTTTTCCTCGGATTTAGAAGATTCATAGCACGAAGAGGACGGCCTAGAGTAGTATATAGCGATAATGGCACAAATTTTGTGGGGGCAAGGAATTTGTTCCGATCTGTTGACTGGAACCAAATTATCAGAAGTTCTTCGATAATGAAAATTCAGTGGAAGTTAAATCCACCAACCGCAGCATGGTGGGGCGGCTGGTGGGAGAGACTGGTTCAGATGATCAAGAAATTATTGAGAAGAGTTCCTGGGAAAAGCATTACTTTCATATGAAAAAATGTTAACTATCCTATGTGATGCAGAAGCAAATATCAACTCCAGACCGTTAACATACGAGTCAGAAGATTCCACCGATTTATGTGCACTCACTCCATCTATGTTTATTCAGGATGTGCGAACTGAAGGTGTTCTGGATCTGGACAGTTTGGATAAAATCAACTTATCGAAAAGATGGCGACACCACCAAAAGTTACGTGTGGAATTTCGTAAAAGATTTAGAGATGAATATCTTGGTATGTTAGTACATCGACCAAAGACTGTGCATTCGCGAACCATCAAGAAAGGTGATTTAGTGTTTGTAGAGGACGATAAAAGGAAAAGAACAGACTGGTCTATGGGTCGTGTGATCGAAACATACCCAGGAAAAGACAACAACATCAGAGTGGTGAAAGTAAAAACATCTAGTGGTGAACTGTTAAGACCAGTTCAAAGAGTATTTCCAATGAAGATAGACAATAAAGAATCTATCTTCAAGCTTAAAACTACTGAATCATCCAAATCTTCGAGAAATACTGGTAAAATGAATGATTTAGTAATTGATACCAAAAACTGTGAACTTGAAAATTCTGAAAAAAACATTCAGTTTAGTAGATATGGCAGAAAAATTGTGAAACCAAAGAACTTGATTTATTTAGTTTAATTTTGTTTTCATTACCACTATTATTTGTTTTCTTTGTTCCTTTCTTTGAATTTAAATTTTGTATACAATTTGATTTTCCAGTTTAGCGAATTAATCTATAACGTTGCGCGCCTCCAACTTGCACGCAACCAAGAGGTGACTGTGAAAACTTGTATAAAAGATAGAGCCTTGTGAAGGGTTTAAGTCCCTTTTTATTCAACGTAATAAATTACAATTGCGTGCTCTTGACGCTCACAGACTGTGCCAACTTGGCAGTCAAATAAAAATAATAACCTGAAAAGAAAGTAAAGACAAGATTCTAACTACGAGGCTCTCTAAAATAACTAACTCACCGCGTTTTACAATACCGCTGCTAATTCAGCAGACTTGAAGCTCATTGGAACGATTACCACTACTTCCCGCCAAGCACATAGGCCGCAACGCGGGGTTCTTCAATTCTCGCTAACTACCTCCGCGCTCGCTAAGTAAGAATATCACACACCGAACTTGTTTCCTTCTATTTAAATCATAATACTTCCGCTGATAATTTGAATCCTTGCGCGTTCTACTAAAATTTACATATTCTGGCATTGGCAGTTCCAGGGGAAAGTAAGGCTTGACAGGAAAGATAGTTTAAACTTAAAATAAATGTTAGTTAAAATAAATATAAACCCTACATTTGCCGCTGCCAGAATTTGGAAAACTTGGAAGCAGGTCCTACAAACGACCTGTTGTAAGTTTATCTAATTCTGAACTAACTGGCGAGAACCTCGTTTACACAAAAAAAATATCTTATGTAACCATTTGTATACTAAAATTCTGTTGAACGTTACAAAGCTCTCTTCTTACAGCAACTTTTCCTGGACTTCATCAATCAATCTTATTCTTTCCTTCCAGCATCTGGAAGGAATAAGTATCAGTATCTTTCTAAATACATTATAATTTACACTTTCTTGACACAATAAATTTTTGTTTTTAAACGATTCGTTTTTCTTAGTTATTGCTTACTTCACATTCATTCAATTTTTCAAGCATTAATTTAACTTTACTCTGACTCTCCACAGTGTGTGGTGTCAAACGGGAATATTCGTGTTTTAGTCTTACAACACTTCCCCTAACCACCATGATTTGTTAGAATTCAACGACCAAATAGACACACCTTACTCGACATTCTACCACTCAATGAGCTACTTTAATAGTCTTAACAATTCAAATGTAGGTGGAGAACCCTACAAAACACATTCATTCTAACTTCCCCCTCATTCATCTTTAAACATGCAGGCTTTCGCTCTAAAGCATGACTTTACAGTTTAATACTTAAATTTTGACTTCATTGCTTTTAAGCATTCACTTTTAGCATCTACAATTTTATGCTTCTAGACTAAATTCTACTTTTACATAACCTTCAAGTATTTACATACATTTACAAATTTTTAATACATATGCTTTTTACAATTTACCATAAAATGAATAAGAGAAAATAAATTTTTACTTTACTCATTCTTCGCCAAGCTGGCGGCACTGAAAGTAAAATTCTTATTAATACAAGAATACGAAGTTATTTTTATCTTCGGCCAAATTTTGGCTTTAACATAACAGAATTAGTCTTTCGACCAACAGATAATGCTTGTTTTTAGCTTTTACACTTAAAGAAAATAATACTTTTGCCTTAGCTAAATAAAGTAAAACAAAACTAAGTCTCAACCGAGACATATTGACTTTCGTCAATACATAGAACTTTGTACTTATGCATAACATGTCGTAACAAAAGAGAAAAAAAAATTATAGAAGGTTTTAACTTATCTTTGAGTTTTCGATGCTTGAAACTCCGTCATTCGTTTTTGGCAAAATTGATCCCAAGTTAGAGGTTTCATGGATGTCAATCTTCTCCTTATTGATCTCCGAGTGTCGTCCACGTTGCTTTTTCTTTTGCGTCCTCTACATGCTGGCCTCTTGGCGGAGTAATCGTCTGGTTGTTGGCCTTTCCGTTTCTCCCTGGGACGGCTGGTCTTGACGTCCTCCGGTCTGGAGTCCTTCTTGAATTTCTTCTGTTCCTCGTATTTTTGTGCCTCCTGTTGTCGTTTCAGTTTCCGGAACGGCGGCCTTGCTGGCACCTGACTCTGTGGGCGTGTGCGCGTTCTCCTTGATGTGTAATTTCTCCTGCTATCCTTTATAGGTGGTGTTTTTCTCTTTACCACGGTTTCTTTACCCGTGCATCTGTATTTTTGTTTTTCTTAAACGCCGGAGTTTGAATTATTTTTTCTTTTTGATACCGACGTCCGGGTTGTAGAAGTGCTAGGTCTCTCTTCAGTTCTCTGTTTCTTGGGTGGTGGAATACTTGTTGTAGTCTCTGGATCTTCTACTTCGTTTAGACTTGAGTCCTGCAAGAAACTTTTAAGGATTTCAAAATCATTTGGATTATAGTATTTTTTCACCTGGTCGGGACTTGCTTTACAGATTTCCCCTCTCTCGTTCTTAAGATATAAGACTACTCCTTTGATTTCCTGAATTACATAGGGGCCTTCAAACTTTGGAGCTAGCTTTGCCATAAAATTGTCTGTGGCACTTGATAAAGAAAATTTCCGCTTCAATACCTTATCCGCAACTTTAAAATCTGCTTCACGGCGTTTTCTATCATAATAAAGTTTCTGCCTTTTTCTTGCCGTATCCGAGGTTTTAAGCGCCTGATCAATCAACTTTTGCACATCTTGTTGTTTAAACTCCTGCTCTCTTTGTTGCACAAAGAATAATTTATCTAAAGGCATAATTAACTTTCTGCCTAAAAATAATTCTGCTGGAGTTTTTCCCGTAGTATCATGATGTGCCGTTCTTAAAGCATAAGCTAATTCATTTATGTAGCCATCCCAGCGCTTGTGATGTGTGCTTACGTAACTGCGAATTATTTTTACTATGTTTTTATTAACTCTTTCTGCTATGTTAGCCTGTGGTCTATACGGAACCATTTTGATATGGCGTATGCCAAGTCCATTGCATATGTTTTCAAATATTTGACTAATGAATTGTTTTCCGTTATCGCTAATGACTTTTATCGGTGCACCGTATTTTAAAATGTATCTGTGTAAGAATGCATCTGCGACTGTTTTGGCTGACGCGCGTTTAAGAGGAACAATTTCTATCCATTTTGAAAAATGATCTACTATTACTAAAAGAAAACGATTTTTATTTAACTCGCTCTGGGGGAAGGGACCAAGGAGATCTATGCCTAAAATTTCATTCGGGAATGTAGCGCGAATGCTATTTAAGTACCCGGCCGGGCTGTAATTAATATCATTTATTAACTGACATTGATTGCAGGACCTGACATACGCCGTTACTATTTTGTATAATTGCGGGAAATATACCGCCTCGCGTACCCTTTTTAAAGTCTTTCTGACCCCTAGGTGGCCCGCTGTTTTTTTTTCGTGCAACTCCTTCAAAATGCTTAATCGAAGCGAGGCTGGGATGACTGGCTTATACTCAAGATTTTCGTTTGTTGTTTTCGTATAAAATAATAAATTATCTATTATTTCATAGTTTTTTGCTCTATTTCTTATCGCATCGATATCTGTATGCTCAAAGCTTTCGGGGTCTTTCAAATAAGCATAGATATTTCCAAATTCAGGATCAGCTTTCAGTTCAGTAATAACCGTATCTCTAGAATCTAAAATTTTTGAAGTCAACACAGCGCATTTAAGTTCATTTCCTTCATCGTCCAGTTTTATACGAGAAAGTGCGTCAGCTACATTGTTTTCCTTACCCGGTTTATATTTTATTGTGATATTATATTCTTGGAGTTTTAAAGCCCATCTTATTAACCTGGGCGTTAGGTTTTTTCCCGAGTAAAGTCTACCAACAGCCGCATGATCCGAAAAGACTGTTACTGGCGATTTGCCGAAATAAACTCGAAATTTGTGTACAGCCATTAATACGGCTAATGTTTCTCTTTCTGTAGCTGTATAATTCCTTTGTGTCTGATTCAACGTTTTACTAAAAAATGCCAGCGGATGGTTATTTTGCATAAGAACCGCACCCACCGCATAGTCTGACGCATCTGCTGCAATTTCCAGGTTTTTGTCCCCCTCAGGGAATTTTAAAACAGGGGCATTAATAAGCGCTTCTTTTAATCTTTCAAAAGCTGTGTTAGCTTCCGCTGTCCACGTAAATTTACTCTTTTTTCTTTTGATTACTAAGAGTGGTTCAACAATATTAGCGAAATCTGTTATGAAAGATCGATAGTAAGAACATAATCCAAGGAAAGACGAAAGTTTCTTGGCGGTGTTGGGCGGTGGGAAATTCTTAATAGCTTTTATTTTTGAATCTTGCGTTTCTATACCCTTTTGCGAAACTTTATAACCGAGATATTTAAGTTTTTTAGTTGCGAACTTGCATTTTGAGGCGTTAATTGTAAGACCGGCCTCTTTTAATAATTTAAAAACTTGTTCTAGATCATTAATGTGTTGTTCCAACGTACTACTCGTTATAATTATATCATCTAGATAAACTAAAGTTGATTTTTCTAGGACAGGCTTTAGAACAATGTCCATAGCTCTCTGGAATGTAGACGGGGCCCCACACAACCCAAAGGGCATGCGTAAAAATGCATAAGTGCCCGATTTTGTTATAAACGCGGTTTTATGTATATCTTCGGGTCTCATAGCTATTTGATAGTAGCCACACGTTAAGTCCAAAGTAGACACATATCTTGTGGATTTGATCTGTCTAATGATCTCGTCTATAACCGGCAAAGGGTAAACTGGAAATTTGGTAATACTATTTAGTTTTCTGTAATCAATAGCAAACCTCCAAGCCCTTTTATCCGAAGGAGGAAACTCGTTCTTTTTCCTACATAGTACGACTGGACTCGCGTACTCACTATTTATGGGCGTTATTATTTTATTCTTTAACATCTCCTGAATATGTTCTTCGATGATTAGGTCTTTTTGTTTATCATAACGATACGGTTTAGTCCTACAAGGTTTTTCGGCATTTAATTGAATCTTGTGAATTATTATTTGGCAGTTTCCTGGTTTTTCTGAAAACAAATGAGAAAAATTACTCACCACTTGCTGTATTGCTTTACTTTCATGGTCATTCAGATGGCTAAGGTCCACTTCAGGTGTCTCCACAGGTTCCACCACCCTCTGGTCCATCTCCAACACCACGGAACTATCTTGAAAATTTAATTTGGCCCTCGCGGCCCTTAAAAAGTCCATACCTAAAATAAGAGAGTGTTGCAGGTCTTTCACCACAAAAATTAATACTTTGAGATTTTCCTCTTTTACCTGCAAGTTTAATGATAATTTCCCGATGCAGTGACATGTTTTTCCTTGCGCCGCTATAATTTCCGTATTTCTGGTTTTAAATAATCGTATCCTATGAAAACTCTTTTTGAAGAAATTTTCACTCATAAAATTTCCTTCTGCTCCTGTATCGATGAGGGCTTCTACTGGTACATCGCCAACCAGGACTTGTATAATTAGTAGCTGTGAGTTTTTTACGATGACCGTGTTTAAATGTCTATTTGAGGGTTTTTTTAAAACTTCCGGGGTCTGGACCCTCCCTTTCACAGGCCCCTCTACTCGTTTAAAGCTTTCCTTTCAATCTGTGTCTTCTGGGTACGCGGATGTTTATTTTCAAATTTTCTTTTTGGGCCTTGACCTTCGAGTTTCGATGCGTTAGCTTGATAGTTCTTTCCCCCATAAGAGCGATTTCCATTTCTGGTTTCTTCCTTCCTTCGGGTACTTTGAGAATATGTTTCCCCTCTCGCTTTTTCCGCTATTCTGAGATTTTGAAACTTCACCGCCAATTCGAAAAGTTCCTGCAATGTGCTTGGGTTTCTAATTTCAAAGTAGTCTTGGACAGCGGGTAACAATCTTGGTAATATTATTTCAATAATCTCCGCATCGGGTTTCTTTCCATACAGCATATCCGTTAGCTTGATTTTTCGTAGAATAAAGTCCGTCAATTGTGCTGTATCCCGTTGATAGAAACTATATAGCTCGGCTTCCAGCCGTGCGCGATCTTTCACTATGGGGAAGGCCTTTACTAACGATTTTTTGAAATTTTCAAATGTATATGTCTGGCTTGCAAATTCCCCTAATAAAAATTTGCCTATATTTTTCCACCATAGCGCGGCCTGTCCTCTTAGTGCTGATGTGGCGATGGCAACTTTTTGTCTTTCAGGCACAGGGTAGAGCTGAAAGTGGTTTTCTAGACCTTCGAGAAATACCGCCACCGAATTTTTTCCGTCGAAATGGACGTTTGGCTTGATTGATGCTCTCAAAGTCTGGACCAGGTATCCAAATCCTTCTAACTGAGTTGTCATTTCTTGGTGTTGTCCAGCGGCTTCCATCCAATTTTCGGCCATTTCAGTTCGATAATTGTTCGGGCGCCAATATAACGTTGCGCGCCTCCAACTTGCACGCAACCAAGAGGTGACTGTGAAAACTTGTATAAAAGATAGAGCCTTGTGAAGGGTTTAAGTCCCTTTTTATTCAACGTAATAAATTATAATTGCGTGCTCTTGACGCTCACAGACTGTGCCAACTTGGCAGTCAAATAAAAATAATAACCTGAAAAGAAAGTAAGGACAAGATTCTAACTACGAGGCTCTCTAAAATAACTAACTCACCGCGTTTTACAATACCGCTGCTAATTCAGCAGACTTGAAGCTCACTGGAACGATTACCACTACTTCCCGCCAAGCACATAGGCCGCAACGCGGGGTTCTTCAATTCTCGCTAACTACCTCCGCGCTCGCTAAGTAAGAATATCACACACCGAACTTGTTTCCTTCTATTTAAATCATAATACTTCCGCTGATAATTTGAATCCTTGCGCGTTCTACTAAAATTTACATATTCAGGCATTGGCAGTTCCAGGGGAAAGTAAGGCTTGACAGGAAAGATAGTTTAAACTTAAAATAAATGTTAGTTAAAATAAATATAAACCCTACAAATCTCTTTGCTAGTATTTTTCAGAAAAGAATTTTTTGCCTGTTGTTTTAAGGATGTAAGTTTGCAGAATATTAAGTAAGTTTAAAATATTCAAGATATTTGTTACGTCTAGATGAAATTGTTGATTTTGGTAAGATTAATTACTCATTTTATATTCGTATTTCAATTTTCATTTCACAATTGTTTTGATTTTTTCATACTTTGTCAAAAATCAAAAGGTGGGAGAAATGTTACAACTCGAACGCGAAATGAGCGAAAGTTTCTGTTCAGCCAGTGGCAACGGGGAGTCGAAAAAGGAACTTGGAAGAGAGAGGTCGCTCACTCGGTTTTCTCTCGCTAGAATTTAATACGAAGGGGGGATAATCCTCATCTTTTGATTTGAAATTAATGTCGAATTTTGTATATATTGTAATATAAAAGATGTGTGTAAATAAAAGTCATTAAGACTTAATTGAAGTAGTGATTTGAATCGAATATAGAAATCGAAAGCTCTCCCAAATAGAACTATGGATTTTAGAAATGACAATATGTTTATTTTCTGAAGATGCATTTTGTTGAATGAAAGCATGTTTATTTTTAAGTTGAATAGAAATAGATATTTAGTATTATCCGCTTAAAATATATAAGTTTTATGTTTTTTAATAAAAGTAATTTTAACATAAAACAAATTTATGTGTAAGATTCCAATAAAGGATTGAGGAAATAAGATTAAGTTAAAAGGATTACTTTAAAATTTAAGATAAAATATTTGAGTGGGGTTTAAAGTAAAAATGAATGTTGATATGATAAAGAAAAAACGTGCAACGGCACGCAGTGCTTTCACTAAAACGGTTAAGGTTCTAAAGAACGAAATTAGTAAAAATGCTCAAGCAGATAAAGCTGTATTAAAAGATAAAAATTGTGAAGTTACAAACGATAACTGCTGAGTTAAAATCTTATGATTCAGAGGTACTAGATTTATTAATTAAGGGCAGTGCCACTGAAGGTGATTTAGAAGCCGAAGTTATAAGCTGTGAGGAGTATTCTGATGTCTGTAGTAACTCTAAAGTTAAACGGTATAAATTACCTAAATTCATTATAAAACCTTTTGATTCTCAGTTAATTAATTATTTGCCATTTTGAGCACAGTTTAAGAAGATACATGAAGATAAAGAATTAGATGATTGTGTTAAGTTCCAATATTTGCTACAAGCTGTGGAACCTGGAACTCGTGTGCTAGGCATTTATTAGAAAGTTACCCAATAACTTCAGAAAATTATTCAAAAGCTTTGAGAGCTTTTCAAGATCGTTATGGGGATAAAAAAATTCTTATCGAAGTGTATGTCAGGGAATTTTTGAAATTAATTACAGCAAATATTCAAACTACGGGTAAAGACAGATTATCATTGTGTGACTTATTCACAAAGGTAGAATAACATTTAAGGTCTTTAGAATCCATGGGGCTTGATATAGAAAGTAAATCCTATATCTATATATATAACCTGGCTATACCCCATGATAGAATCCTGCTTACCTGATGATATTTTAAGAGCATGGCAGAGATGCAATATAAGGGGAAAGGAAGATTCTGATAGTGAAGTGAGTTTTCCGAAGTCGAGTTTAATGTTGTTAATGAACTTTTTGAAGAGGGAGGTAGCGGGTGAAGAAAGATTACAGTTAGCCAGGTCAGGCTTCGAAAGTATTATCCCAAAAGAGAAAGTAAAAGAGAAAATGCTGAAAAGGGATAGCAAGTACCCTACTACAGCTGGTTTATTCGCTGCTAAAGAAATGTCGTGTTTGTTCGGTGGTAAATCGCATGAAAGTAAAGACTGCGTAGTCGCCAGATCGTTCTCTCTGGAAGAAAAATAAAGAAAGTCAGGGAAAAGAACTGTTGTCTGAAATGTTTACGCTTTGGCCACCGTGCCAAAATGTGTAAAGTTTTTGTACGCTGTCATGTCTGCTCAAAACCTCATACAGTGCTTTTCTGTTCTGAGACAGGTAAAACGAAAGAAATTAGTGATAAAAGTAAACCCCTAGCGAATATCTAGAACACACTTACAAATCAGCAGTGTTCAAAAGAAGTAGCTCTCATGACACTAGAAATACTAATTAAGGGTAATAAGAAAATTAAGAAGGTTAGGGCACTATTGGACAGTGGGTCCCAAAGGAGTTGTATTTTAAAGAGTACCGCGAAAGAACTTGGTCTTAAGCCTCTAGCTACAGCAACTATTACCCACACGGTATTTGGAGGTGCAGAAATAGAAGCTAAACCTCATAGTAAATATAAAATTAAGTGCACCGGGCAATGGTCACAAATCAGTTATCACAACCGAATTCCTTGACCAAGAAAAGATATGTGGGAACATTCCACGCATTCCAAAGGAGTCTGTTCTAGAAGAGCTTAAGAAACATAGATTATGGATGTCAGATATTGGTACTGGGTGTCCTGAAATAGAAATTTTGATTGGCAGTGATGTTTATGGCCAACTCTTAACAGGATGTATCAAGCAGTTGAACAGCGGTCTAACGTCAATTCAGACAAAACTTGGATGGACAATTTGCGTTGAGTTAGAGAATCCGTCCCAAGGTTACGTGAATAGTGGTACAGCTAACGTTGATGACTAATTTATCTCTGAGAGAACTGAGCATTCCAGATTTATGGCGGCTAGAGACAATAGGAATTAATGATCCCGCTGAAACATTATCTAAGAAGGAAAAAGAGGAGCTAGCCCATGATTTGTTCCTCAAAGAACTTACGAGAAGTAAAGACAGGGCAATATCGTGTTGGTCTTCCATAGACTTGTATTAACCCAAACATTCCTTCAAATAGAAATGAAGCAGAAAGAAGGTTGTTTAGCACTACAAGAAGACTGAAGAAGTTAAGTAAATTTGAAGATTATGACCTAGTCCTTAAAGAATGGCAAAAAGAGAATGTCATACAGGAAGTCTCAAGAAAGGAACTAGAAGTAGGAGGCCATTACTTGTGTCACCATCCAGTTATTAAGCCAGAGAGTGCTACTACGTCTATCAGACCAGTTTTTGACGCCTCGTACAAAGTTGGAAGAGCACCATCCCTAAATGACTGTCTCTTCAAAGGACCAAACTTGATAGAAGAAATTCCCGCTATATTATTGAGATTCCGAGAAAAGGCTATTGCTGTTGTGTCCGACATTAGCAGAGCCTTCCTCCAAACTGAAGTTAAGGAAGAAGATCGCCGATTTTTGCGATTTTTATGGTGGGAGAAGAAAAATAAAATTAAAGTCTATCAACATAACAGAGTATTATTTGGAGCTACTTGTAGCCCCTTTTTACTCAGCGCGATTATAGGATACCATTTGAACAAGTATCCAAAACAACTCAAAACAGTTACTGACAAACTCTTGAAGTCCTTCTATATTGACAACTGCGTAACCTCCGTAGACAATGCATCCGAATTAGAAGAATTTATCTCAAAGTCAACTGAAATTATGGCTGAAGCTAAGAGGGATTTGAGATTATGGCAGTTAGGTCCGGTAGAAGAAATAGAAAAGTTGTCAACTGAGAACAGAAGTTTGTTTAAAGAAGATCTTACAACTCCAGTTTCGGTTTTGGGATTAAATGGGATAGAAAGGAGGATTGTTTAATGATCTGCAATAAATTTGATGCTGAAACAGAAAATCCCACTAAACGGAAGATCTTGTCTATAACACAAGTATCTACGATCCCATCGGTTTTCTCATCCCAGCATTGTTGCCAGCCAAGGTAATGATTCAGGAGGCCTGGTCAGCTAAGTCAGAATGGGATTTCCCGCTTCCAGAGAAGATCCAAAAGGACTTTCAGAAATGGTATAGTGAATTGAAACAATTATCTAACTTGAAGGTAAACAGACGCATAGGTTACGGAAATAAAGAAAAATGGTCTATACATGTTTTTTTTTTTTTTTTTTTTTTTTTTTTTTGCGACACGAGTCAGAATGCATATGCAACGGTAATTTTCCTGCGCTGTGAAGATAATAATAGGATTTCGGTACAGCTTCTATGAACAAAATCTCGACTTGCGCCAAAAAAGACTTTGACAATCCCGCGTCTAGAACTTCTTGCTTGTGTTTTGAGAGCCAGATTAGCAAACTATATTCGTGAGGCTCTGGATGTCCCTACAATACCAGTTTATTACTGGATGGACTCTTCAACGGTTATAGCATGGATACGAAGAAAAAACCAATGGGTACTTTTGTGGGTAACAGAATCAGAGAAATATGCAAACTCACAGAATCATACCAATGATATCTTGTCCCAGGTAATCTAAATCCGGCGGACCTGCCATCTCGTGGTTGTAGTCTAAGACATCTTATCGAGACGAGATGGTGGGAGGGATCAAAATGGTTAAAAGACGAAGAAAATAATTGGCCCAAATCGGAACAGGTTCCTAATGAAGATTTAGTTGTGTCAGAAAGAAAGAAAACTGCTATATCCTTATTTACCTGTGCAAAAGTAGATAAATTCATGAATTATGAGAGAAATTCGAAATTTCGCAGATTTGTAGATATTATTTGTTGGATGAAAAGATTCGTATCTAAATATAGAAATAGAAATTATTTTTTCCCATCTGAGCTCTCGATCGAAGAAAAGAAAGAGGCATAGAAGTTCCTTTGGTCAAGAATTCAGTTAGAAAATTTTGGTGATGTCTCAGGTACTGTCAAAGGTCTTGTTGTTGTGAAAGATCAAAATAACGTACTTCGAGTGAAAACCAAGTTGTTAGAAGGTGATGACGAATTTTCATTCAAATATCCAATTTTGTTGCTATCAAAATATCACGTAGTAAATTGTCTAATACGAGATTGTCATTTAAAGAACTGCCATGCTGGTCTCCAGACTGTTGGTACCATCCTGCGAGAAAATTATTGGATTATTTCCGCTAAATGGCTCATTCGCAGTGTAAAAAATCTTCTTCTAAGAACACTTGGTAGATCATCACTCAATTTTGAAGACCTTTCAACGATATTATGTGAAGTTGAAGCTGTAATGAATAATCGAGCTCTTACATATATTTCAGAAGAATTTCATAAATTTATTCCTTTGACTCCATCATCTTTTATTCAAGACATCCAAGAAATTGGGACACCTGATCTAGAGAAAATTAATTTCCAGAAACTTCAAAAAAGATACCGGAAAGGCCAAAATATAAAAGATCAATTGAGAAATAGATTTCGAAAAGGATATTTGGCAAATCTCATTCAAAAAGCAAGAGAAAAGGCTCAAGTGATCCAGACGGGTGATGTAATACTAATTGAACTAGACAACCAAAAGAGACTTAACTGGCCAATAGGCAAAGTCACAAAATTGTTTCCAAGTAGAGATGGTTGTACACGTGTGGCAGAGATAAAAACCTCTTCAGGAACTTTTGTACGACCGATTCGTAAACTTTGCCATTTGGAGATATCTAAGAACGATGACCCAGTAATCCAGCTGATGAACTGTATGAACACTTTTCACAACACAATTTTAGAACTTTAACTTTTTTTTTTTTTTTTTTTCTTTTTGCTTGAAATTTTCATAGATATTGGTTTTATTTCATTCTATTAATTTTTGAGTAACGATGTAAATTTAATTTTAATGTTTAATTTTTGGCTTCCACCATAAATTAAAGGTGGGAGTATGTTAAATGTTCATCTAAAGTGTCTTTTCCTCGCTAGAGGGCGCTAGATGTTCCATTAGTGAGAGAAATTATTATTATTATTATTATTATTATTATTATTATTATTATTAATTTTTTTTGTAAACAGTAGATAGTTCGGTTTCGAATCCGTGTGATGGACGGATAAATTGTTTCGTACAGCCATAAGAGAAAAAGAGAGGCTGTACAAGAAAATATATTTAAATCTTAATTTTTTCCTTTTAAATGTTTTATGTAAATAAAATGTGATGTCAAGAAGTTCAATTGTGGTTTTTCTGTAAAAAAGATTGCCAGCTGAAACATCACGTCAGATTCAACAATACATCAGAACAGGTAAATGAATTTTGTTCTTGTTTTTTAAATCAGTTAAGTATAAATAGAACCTGCATACGTCAGTGGATTCTGACAACTTCGATCAACAGTAGTTGATTAATTACGTAATAAAAATAGTTTGCTGACAAAAGTTAATCAGTTTATGTTTTATTTATTTAAATCTATGATTATTCTTTTGTAATGTATTTTCCATAATGATTTATCTCTAATATTTAGAACATTGTGAATTAATTAAATTTTATCAAACCAAGGACGGTATTAGGAAATGGGTAAGGAGTAATTTTAAAATGTAGGTACAACTTCCGGCAAAAAGTATATTTTCAATATATTAAAGGCAACATTCTTTTAAGATTCCCTCTTAAATATGGCATTTTAAATCTTCTCACATATTTTATATAATAAGTTATTACCTTATGCATCTACAGTTATTGTTAGCTACCAGTGTGGATTTCAAGCTGTAAAATCTACTATTCATCAAATTCATTCTGTTAGACAAATTTTGGAAAAAACGAACATAATATTGATACCTTATATCTTTTTATAAATTTTAAAGCTGCTTATGATAGCATATACCGTGAAAAGCTGTTTGAAGCTATGCTGGAATTCAGATTTCCTAGAAAGTTGATTGATGTATCTAGAATGACTTTAAAGAGAGTAAATTGCAAAATTGAGTTAAAACATGAAAAAATAAAAATGCAAGAAGTTTGACTCTCGTACTACAAAAAATGACCGAGATATTTAATTTCAAAATTTTGCAATTTTTGATGTCATTTGCAATTTGCCTGGAGGAGTCGTTTAATTAAGTTAGAAGAATTGGAGGAAATAAGTGTAAATGAAGTGAAAAAGTGTGTATAATCTAATAGGCAGTAAAAGGAAGTGATGTGGTATCCACATGACATTTTTGGTTTTCAATGCAAAAGTGCCGAGTTTTTGTTGTGGAATACATATAACATAAAAGAATGGTTGACAGAGCCTACTCCAAAGAGAAGTTGGAATTCTATTTTTCACCCCAATTTTGAGGAAGAGCACCCCGGGGATCTCCCACCCCTCTCCCCTTCCACCAACCACACTAGAGGACTTTCGGCTCGCCGCATATTTAGAATGCCGTATGGACACTATACATTTACAAACATCCATGTTTTCTCCGGGATTCGAACCCGGGCCCTTTGGTACCGCAGTAAGCTCCTCTTAACTACTATACCGTCTAGGCGACAGGAGTGTCCTGTATCCATAGGAAATACGAGGAGTTCGAAGACTTATCACCGAACGCTCTACGAAAGATGATATTCGAATAAGATATATAATTATGGT
Source organism: Stegodyphus dumicola (assembly GCF_044657685.1). NCBI lineage: Eukaryota > Metazoa > Arthropoda > Arachnida > Araneae > Eresidae > Stegodyphus > Stegodyphus dumicola. The sequence continues at coordinate 134,526,080 of NC_140768.1, read as the reverse complement.
CAAGTTTAGTTGATAAATTTTGTACTGTAGGCTATTAACAATATTGAATAAGATATAATGTACCTATGCTATGTTATGGACTGTACTGCTAAATAAAAAAATGTGAAATATATTGTAAGGTACAATATATCTGTTTCATACATATGAAAGTAAAAATTTTTGGCATTTTAGCGAAATCCTCCAAAGACGAATGAAGTAAAGAAATGCAGATTCTCCAATATATATAATTATAGTGTTACAAAAAAGGGTAGAAAACACAAATCATTGTTTATCCAATAAAACAGTTTCAAAGTGAACAGTGGAAATGAAGAAAGATGAGTCAAATCTGTTTGACCACTGATAACGGCGATCCCCTGACATTTTTAAGCTACTAAAGAGGATGTGAGCAACAAACCCGGGGCTTAACCTGCTGGCTTAAAATCATATAAAGGCTCCTCAGACACTTTGCATTCCCAAAATTTGGTTATATCAATTCAAAACAAACATGATGGCGGTCCTTTATTGTATTGTTCCTGTTACTGCTTGTCTCCATGACCAGAGAATATAATCACCGTTAGCAATCAACATGAATACTTATGGGCAGGACGAGAAAGTATAAATCTGTGGTTGGTCGAGGCCTGGAGCACCCAATGCGAATTCTTCTATTCCATTCCAGTTTTGATCAAGAATTTCACGACTGTCTAAATCAGAGGAACCTTGTGCCATTCTTCCCTCGCTATCAGCCTCTCAAAGGGATTTTGTTTGAAAAGTATTTAAATGGCCCCATACCGCAATGACGCTATATGTTTACTCTTAATTATGCCGTCTTCCGGATGCAGACTTCGGTCCAACTATATGCGAGCCACTTTCTCGAATCACTATATCAAAGTCGACGTAGCTCATGTGCATTACTAATGTGGAAAGAAACTTTAGCGAGTTTGTTCGGGCTGCTACATGTCATTATATTGTGATTAGTTGTCATCTACTTTTAGGAAATATAATGGTTTGATTTATTTAATTAAGGCAGGCTAGGGCTATTTGCCTAAAGGGAGAGAGAGATACACTCGTATAGGATTCTATAGCGGAAAACTGGCTCGCATTTGGGGGAAAATCACGAAAACGCCCATACAGTCTGGAATCGGATTTGAGTCGAATTAAGCTTAGGAAACATCATAACTATTTTTTGAGAAGGAGGATGTTGCTGTAAAACGGGAGTAATTGAAATCGCAGATACCAAATCAGTAGATCAGAGGCACGAATGTATTGACGTTTATCAATCGAGAGACAAGTCGATCGAATTTTTACATTATGCGGAACATATGCCTGGAATTTTACGTTATGTATTGAGCTTTGCTTAACTTACTTTATCTCTTGAAAGTTTTTGAGTGATTAACCTTTTGAGAAAGTGAAGCAGGGACCAAGATGGATGTTATGCGTTGCCTTGACATCTCAAGGATGCTCGACGAATCATGGTTTGGCGTCACAAGCGGGGTAATGTTCGTCGCCTCACCAAAAATATCGCAGTCTTGATTCTAAATTTGGGACTCTCTCCCCGCCCTTCTCTAAGGTGTCTTTTCATCCTGCGGGTGCAATTCTTTCGTAGAGTGCACTTCTTGCTCATTCTGTGAATGTGCCCCGCTGGATTCGTGATTGCCACTTTTGGATATACCAATAAAACGAACACCTAACAAGGTAGGTCCGTTTTACTTCGTTGCTTAACTTTCCAATGCATACAGGTAATTGGTTAACTTAATTTAATTCGGTTAACTTACCTTTAGTCGGAAAGTTTTGGTGCTTTAGAAAGGAATGTTTTGGAAACCGGCGTCCGTTGATGACATAATTTAGTTTTGACCTAGTGAGTGCACAGAATTTTGTTATGAGATTAGATTATTAATATTTCAATAAATATCTTCCTTTTCTTCAATAGCTAATATCAATTAAAAATTGCATTAAAATGACGTAAATGCATTACAATGATTATTTATATCCGTCGAGATCGTAGTTAGGTTTTAGTCAGCTTTCAACGGAACTTTAGGAATTTAGATAAGATTTATGGAATTTATCTGTTATGGATAATGTTTTCATTTTTTCAAACAAAAGTTCAAAATTCTTTTTTTTTTTTTTTTTTTTTTTTGTCTCTTTATTTGCATAAAATTATTTCAGTTCGTTACTTATATAATTGTCCGCTATAATATTTAAAGTTAAAAAATAACTTTATTGAAATCGATAGTTTTTTTGTAGTTTGTTTTTCTGATTAGGAAATGCTTATTCTGATTGTAATGCTGAAAAAGATTTCTGAATTCATCTGCGATGTAGTAAAACTATATGGTAAACTGCGATGCGGGTTTTAAGTAAATTGCAGAAATCGACGAAAGCCATTTTACAAAGTACAAAAGCGAAGCTGATCGAATACTGATTAAATGAAGGATCAGCCTGTTAGGACTGCGCAGGAAGATTGGCCCAACATTGAAAACATTTTGTTATTCTAATATATATCTAGAGACTATAAAAAATGAAAGTTATTTAGTTGCACTCGAGGGTTATTTCCTTTTGAAAGGATATTTTCGTTATACTAGCTAGTATTACACACGTAGAAAACGATCAAAATATTCATATTAAGAAACCGTTTTGATCTTATCAACGGCCGAGGGATAAAGTTGCTGAGTACTGATAGTTCGACCTAGGTTAGATTCCAAGCGAAGAATTGGGCTGCAGGGTTGGTTTTCCTCTTATGTAACGTAGATACGAGCCAATTTCTATTAGAAAATCCTCGACTATCTACCTAAGGCATCCCTCTACTTAGAAAGAACTGCTCAGAATTTTTTCATGGACTAAAAATAAATATTGATTTGTTTTTTTAATAACATAATTTGGTGTAATTAGTTTTCTCATATTGCATATAACTATTTAACTGCACCATTAAAAGTAATGATGTATTTTAAACAAGCAATAAGGAAAAGACCGCAAAGAGGATTTATTTCAAATAGTTGCAAACGTAAGTTATTATTTTGTTTATATTTTATTTTATCTTTGAATAATGCGTGCAGAATTTCATTTTTGACGCATTTGTAACTGTGCGAGTTAGGTTTTGGCAACAGTAAAATATTGCTAAGTCTGTTCTATTTTTTTTTATTTTAAGATTATATGCTGTGTTTTTGAGATATAAAAAAACATCTTTTGGGGATATTTAAAGATGGACATATTGAGTTTCGATGTGCTTATGTATAATAAATGTGTTTTATCAAACAGCTTGGAGTTTTAATAAATCGTTATTGATTTTGAGTATTTTTGAGAGGCAATCATTTGTCAACCTCTGTGTAAAGCAGACTAGCCGACTTTCAGTGTCGAAATGTTTTCAAACATTATCTGTTTCGAAAAATTAGAAATATTGTATTGATCGGCGAGATTGCGGGACCTAAACTGTAGAATGGAAATGTCCTACTCATATGTATATTATGCTCATAGTAAGAACTTGCAGATTTCAAGTCGAATGTGAAATACTTAAACAAAGTTACAGGGTTATTGAATTCTATTCGAGCACGTGAGGTCTATCTGCGTAAGGGGAGAGGTGCCTTCTTGGAGGAATTTCTAATTTTGGTATTCACTTTACGCAGGGGGAAAACCGCGAAAAGCAAATATGCAGCCATCCCGTTCTTATGGGTCTTGAACCCAGATCAAGCTATAATATAGCTTATAGCAGCATTCAGCACTCTTTAAGCATTCTACTGCTATTAAAGCCTGAAATACGTAAAAGGCATAATTTATTATTATATTATTTGTTGAAGGTAGGTATAATTGTCGCACAGCTGTTTAAGTAGAAAAAGGAAACACTTATCTCGCATCGCTGTTCCTTATCGCTATGGAAAGCACATGCATTTGTGTATAGGCATAAAGGAGTAAAATGAGTGTAGTCTATTTTTTTTGCCTGGTTGAAAAGTTTTGATCAAGAGTAAATAATATGGCAATAGCTTTTAAAAGACAACTTTCTTCAAATTCTGTATTATTTGTTATATTGTTGCATATCTTGTAAAAAACGGATTGTTTATAGATAGCTTTTATTTTAACCTTTTATTTTGAGTTGTTAGTTAGAAAGCAGACTGCACGATAAGTCGTCTAACAGCCTCTATGGTTACTTCGAATGATTGGTAAAAGTAAAGAAATTGAATAGCCGAATAACCATATGTATTGAATTAGAAAGAAATTATATTTAATACCAATAGAAACAATTAACAGTAACTGAGTCTTTATGGCCATAATTTCAGCCATCTTTAACCACTCTAACAATTTTACAAATGACTTTCTTTTCAGTCTCTCACTTCAATATATTAGGTACTTTATCTAACAGGTTTCCAGTCAGTTGTTTGAGTACTATTGTTGAGCAATCATGTCGAACATGTAGTCCGCTGGCCGCATGCGAGCTTTGACACTTTTTTGCGGTCTTTGGCTCACCCCGAGAAAGTAATAAAAATATATGATAATATATTTATTAATAAAAGGTGGGATTCTACCGAATATCGAGACATGTATGCAATCTTGGGTAATAAAACGGCTTTTGATGTAGTCTCGGTACAAAAGCGTTTTTTCAACCGACGTTAAGAAAGGTGCCAGCCCATTTATAGACGAAATTAATATAAATTTAGTGGGACTCAACTCTTAAACAAAGATGCAATAAAATGATTGTCCCCGAATTTTAGAAATACTTCCCTGCGCGATTCCTGGAAAGCTGCAAAATTCCATCGTTAGAGATTGCCATGTTCGGTAGTTCGTATCAATGCGAACAGCTCTTCTCATTAAGGAAAAGGAGATTCAGATTGACATCCATTTGTCTGACATCTGTTTTAAAAATCGCTGGTGCAAACAGTGTGTGTTCAGAGATCTCAAGGCTTCTGGGAGAGATAAAATGTTAGGTTTCGGGAAAAAACAAAAGAATCCTTGTAAATAACTACCAGGATTTATTTATAGTCCTCTCTTTTTTTACAGTATTAGCTAAAATTTTATATACAGTAGACTCCCGATTATCCGCACAATTTTTTTTTTATTTTGATTTTTAGCGTAAAGCAAAGAAAATAAAAATGTTCACAAAACTGAGCGAAACGTTAAATTTGCTAACATCGTGCTTATTTATAGCAAAAATATCCCATGCCTTCTCGGCCTTCTTGGAACCTTTCCCGCGGCCTTCTCGGAACCTTCCCCTCTGATGAGTAAGTGATTTCTTACTCACCCTTGCAGTGCCCGCTCCACCGTTCTCTCTCTTAATCTTACTGACACTTCCACTTCCTCCCACTCGCCATTGTTAGTTTAAGCCTGATAGTGTTTGCGAACCGGTCGGAGTTAATTTCTTATCTTTTATTGTGTTCAGTGCTTGTGCTTTTTGGTTTTGTGTTTTTCGTTACCGATTTAAAATGTCAGGAAAACGAAAGATGGTTGTGTTGACGATTGCGCTAAAACTAGAATTAATTTCCAAAGTAGCAAACGGCGCTACAAGGCAGCAGATGGAATTGGATTACGGAATCGCGGAAACAACAGTGCGTGACATTCTAAAGCAAAAAGACAAACTGGTGAACTTTCCATCAATGTCGGACAGTGCTTCCGCAATGAAAACCCGAAAAACTATGAACGGTTCTACCTTTGATGAGCTAGACACGGCATTGACAGAGTGGTTAGCTCAAGTTCGAAAAGAGGGTACTCCTGTGAATGGTCCTATCATTGCAACGAAGGCCAAAAACCTTTTTTGAGTTGTTAAGCCTGAAAGGAAATTTTGATGCGTCTTCTGGCTGGTTGACTCGTTTTAAGCAGCGACATGGAATTCGAGAAATTAGACTTCATGGGGAGAAACTTAGTGGTGACCAACAAGCAGCTGACGATTTCCACCATGAATTTGAAGAATTTGTTTTAAAAGAAGAGCTATCTTTTGAACAAATTTACAATGCCGAGGAATCGGGACTTTTGTGGAAATGTCTTCCCCCTCGCACTTTATCATTTGAAAGTGGAAGTAAAGCGGCGGGTCATAAAAGCAGCAAGGATAGGATCACTATCATGCCTTGCAGTAACGCTACCGGCGGACATAAACTTAGACTTATTGGTCATTGGAAAGTAAAAAAAACCGAGATCTTTCAAAGGCACAAGGATAGAAAATTTGCCCGTTGATTACTTTAACCAAAAAAAAAAAAAAAAAAAAAAAAAAAAAAAAAAAAAAAAAAAGAGAATGAATGAACCGAAACATTTTTCAAGAATGATTCGAAAAAATCTTTGTTCTTGAAGTGCGTAAACATCTTAAATCGAAAAACCTGCCTGAAGAAGCTGTGCTATTGATCGATAACGCACTTTCTCGCTCAGCAACAAGCGTGCTAAAGTCTTCAGATGGACAAACTTTTGCAAAGTTTCTCCCCCCAAATGTTACTGCACTAATCCAACCCATGGACCAAGGAGTCATTGCAACAATGAAGAGAACATACTGAACCAAGCTGCTAATGACCAAAATTGAAGAAGGTTGTTATCTGAAAGAGTTTTGGAAACACTACACGGTCTTGGACAGCATCTACAATATTGCATCTGCATGGGACTCAGTGAAACCCGTCAACGCTCATAAAATCATGGAGAAAACTCATGCCTAATATTGAAGTCAACAACAACCTAATCCCTTTGAGTTGTAAAGAAGAGAATGAAGATGTAGACACGCCCACGGCAACTCTTGCCGATATGGTGAAAACAGTTCCGGGTGATGAGAACGTCGATGCTGAAAACATTCACGAGTGGTTGGAGTGTGACGTCAACAAACCTGGCTTCGAACGCTTGACAGATGACGAAATTTTGAAGAAAGCAAGGGGAGAGACCGAGAATGAAGGAGAGCGAAGTGAAAGCGAAGAAGAGCCTATTGTGCAGATGCGGAAGACTCACGAAGCGGCTTTGCAACAAGTCGACGGACTGCTGAGCTATTTGGAAGAACAACACGACGCTGAGTTGGCCGAGAAACTTATGCTACGAAAAATGCAATCTCGGATCAAGGGAAAATGCTTCCAAAGCAAGAAGCAAAAACAAATGACTGATTTCTTAAAGGTGTAGTTTTACAGTTATGCTTTTGTAACTGTTTTTTGTAATCTGTTTTCATTAACAAAATGCATTTTAGGTCAGTTTTGAGTGATATGCTAAAATATTAAGCGTTATTAAACATTTTCTGCTGTTTATTTTACGTTTTATTGTACATAAAACGATTTTTCAAAGTTGGAATGACTGTTTTATCTTTTGCTATACCCGTTTTTAGCTTTTTTCGGATTATTCGCGATTTTTGTTATCCGCGGCGGCAGCGCCACCCAATTCCACGAATAATCGGAAGTGTACTGTATTTACTGATTTCTTAAATACATCATTAAGTATGAAAATGTGTTGCGGTGGCACTATTGTACACAGATGACTATTTGGCTAACTTGAGATAATGAGTATGGCATGTTTGTTGTAGATGGTGTGCAAGCTGGTTTTAATAAATCCATCATATCTTTTAAAAGATGGATACTTATTATTTATACAGAATGAATACTACAACTGTAAAAAAACATTTCTCCTGCCACATCAAAAAGCTTCCTTGTGCTTTGAAGTTGCGTTAATGACAGTGTGTTTCACACTGGCCTCTCCCCTTTTGTTTTCCCCTTTCTGTTTTTGTTTCTTGGCAGCTGGATTATTTTGTAAATAACTATGCACTTCAGTCATTTTACTGTTTAAAAAGTTAGGTCTACTTGCTGCTTATTCGTATGACTGGTGTCGCGATTGAACTTTTTCTGGTGCTGTTTCATTCTGTAGATTGGTAATGAATTTTCTTCTCCTTCAGCGCGTGCTTTCGTGGTGCTATTGGAATCTCATCTGGCTAGCAACTGGGAAGCAATTTGGAATCCTGGCGAGGGTATTATTAATTTTCTCTCTTTCATGCTCCAAAATAAACGAAATGACTTTACATGTGGAGGACGAATGTAGAGGACGAAATTTTTTCTCTGCCTAGATTTGGCGACTACCCCTCTTCCCAGTAGCATTTTAAATGTAGGAGAATATAAGGATTTTCTTACCATTATCGCGTGTGTCCGGGTAATTAGAAGCATGTGTGGCTAACAATCAGGAAGTTCGCTGTTCGGATCCTGGTGGGGATACTGCTAATTTTTCCTTATTTTTTACTCCCAAATAAACTTAATGATCCTGCAGATTTAGCACCAGCAACTTTCTTGCACTTGTGAAATTAATTGCGTTCAATACTACTGCAAATATGCTGCTTGACACCCCTTCTACTATTGTTTGCAATACAATCTGGAATTGAAGTCGGTTTATTTAGGTACGGTGGAGCTTTGGTTTACGAAACCCTTGGACTACAAACAAATCAGTTAAAGAAAACAAATTTCCCAAAGAAAAATGTTTTGGATGACGAACAGTACAAAGAAGTAAGCTGGCAATAAATGATACTCCAAAATGCAGTTAATGCAGTGATGGAAACGTCTTCAGAAGAAGAAAACAGAAGGGATGATATTCCTAGAGTTATATGTTCTTCGAAATTTGTGCAGAATAAGGGAAGATGCTGCGCGGACCACACAGAGATGAGAAAATCATGTGTGCGATCCCCTTAAGTCACTGTTCCCAAGCTTTTATGATCTGCCAGACGACATGGTCTGACATCGCACATGCAATAATTTGTTCCAGTTGACAGTGCAAGAGACATAACTTCACGACCAGTGTCAAGAGATTGTAGCGTTCTGTACTGTGTCTGTCGTCAAAGCCTCTCGATTTCAGGAGGGCTGGCGAACCAATGATCTTGTTTTTTCTCTGACATCGTTCCAGATATAACCAATCAGAGGATGTAAAATACTACTGAAAATTGAAGAAGGAGTGGCTAATTCGGTCTGTAATTTTTTTTCAACCTAACAAGACGCAGAATGCTCTTGAACGTTCGACTAGAGAAACCCTCGTTAGCATGTTCCTCATGTCACGAGGACTATACTTCATTACCATAATTCTATGCTATTCATGAATTATATATATGTGTAAAGAGCTTCTCGTAATTGTAATAAATATATTTTTGAGTTCAGAAATGCAGTGTGTATTACGCAACCTCACAAATGTACTAATCATTATTTGGAGTCAGAAACGCTACCTCCCGCCAGTCACCACAATGCAATGGTTCATTGAATATTATCATTCTGATAAAGCAAGTAGGAAGCCGTAGCATAAATATTTTCAGTCACAATCCCATATCTTGTTTTAGAAACATTTTGAAACAAAAGCAGAAACAAATCACAATGGATAAATTTTTAATGGGACAAAGAATCAGCGATTTTCAAGCAGAGCGAGCAGTGTTAAAAAAAGGGAAGGAAAACCCTCAGAAAGGGAAAAGTTAACTGAAATTTTTGCAGAATACGAAAGATTTTCCCTTAAAAAAATAGCATTTTGCATTTTTCGGTTTTCCCCTTTTTCCACTTACGCCATCAACCTTTCCTTATAGTGATGTGCTAAAATTTAATTCAAATTTTCCTATTTTCTGTATATTTAGTATTGTGTTAAATATTTTACACACATTAATATTGCGTATATGTTAAATTCAATGAGTTTCTCTGGTTTTCCATAACAAACTCACATAAAAAGTACTCCTAAGCAATCATTTGGAATCTAGGAACGGAGCAATTTATTTTGAGTTAATTTCTACAGGACAGATTATTTCGGTTTGCGAATATTTCAGATGACGAACTGTCTTAATGAACAAATTCAGTTCGTTAATCATAGAAGTTTCACTGCTACTGAATTAGCCGGTTGGTATTAAAATACGGCGGTAAGCGGTTTAATCTGCCTAGCTGTGTGTGTGAGAGAGAGTTTCACCAAAATGGCGTTCTCTTAGGTTTTTTTAATTAACTATTCTTTATTGTAAGTAGTTGAATCAGATGGGCTATACCTGTGTGTTACGAGAGGCGTGTAAACTGTTAAGTTAAAATTTTAATAAAAAAGTTTGTTTTAAATCTTCTGAGTTCGGAGTTATTTTCACTGACTTGGAAGATAAGTTATCAGACTGCCTACGCGGAGCCAGAATTTAACTTACACACTCTTAGAGCCAGAATTTAACTTACACACTCTTAGAGAAATACACTCTTAAAGGGAAAAAAAAAACGATGCACCAAGAAGGAGTTATCCGAATGGGACGAAAATCGGTAGAAGTAATGTACATGTACAGAAAAACAAATGATTACAGTTTGAGAAAAATTGGATGATTTATTGAAGTGATAGGGCTTCACAAAGTGAAAACGTCAGTAACGCGTTTGTCCACCTCTGGCTCTTATGCAAGCAGTTATTCGGCTTGGTATCGACTGATAGAGGTTGCAGATGTTCTCCTGAGGGATATCGTGCCAAATTCTGTCCAACTGGCGCGTTAGATCGTCAACATCCCGTACTGGTTGGATTGCCTTGCCCACAATGCTCCAAACGTGCTCAATAGGAAAGAGAACCGGCGACCTTGCTGGACAAGGTAATGTTCGGCAAGCACTAAGGCAAGCAGCAGGAACATGTGCAGTGTGGGGGCGGGGCGGGCATTATCTTGCTGAAATGTAAGCCCAGGGTGCCGTGACATGAAGGGCAACACAACGGGCGTTAGAACTTCTTCGACGTACCGCTGTGCTGTAAGGTTGCGACGGATGACAACCAAAGAGGTCCTACTATGAAATGAAATGGCACCCCAGACCATTACTCCTGGTTGTCGGCCTCTCTGCCGGAAGATAGTCAGGTTGGTATCACACCGCTCTCCTGGTCATCTCCAGACTCGCCTTCGCTGGTCATCGGGACTCAGTTCAAAGCGGGACTCATCACTGAAGACTATTATACTCCAGTCAGTGACATTCCAGTGCGAATGAGCTCGACACCACTGCAAACGGGCTTGACGTTGTACAATGGTCAATGGTAGTCGGCGCAAGGTCGCCGTGACCTCAGCCGTCTATTCTGTGAGCCGTCTTATGAATGGTCCTGAAGCACTAGTTGCACGTACAATCGATGATAATGATGCATCTGGGGCTGTGAGTGCCACTCTGACGATTGCTCGGTCTTCATGTCTAAGAGTGTATATACCTTCCGTATAATGGCGGTACAGGAAGTTCAATCAGTCATACCTTCCTTACAAACTGACGGTGGAAGAAAATTTCTTTTTGATGTGACTCAGATTTCAACGTCCCATCAGAGGGTTCTTCTAAGATTTTTTGTATTCTCGCTGAGCTCATAGTTTATAAACCTGCTCTTGGATTCACTTTTGTAAACACAACTTTTTTTAAACTTTATACAGTTGACTTGTTTTGGTAGCATAAACTGGTATCAACCCTAACACACTTGGAGCGAATTATTGATTCGTCTGAAAAGAACTGCAAAGTCTTAAGAAGGTTTTAAAACACACCTTTTTACTAAATCAGTATTGGAACATAAATGCACGACTCGTCCTTACATATCAGCCAACCACTTGTGGTGATGTAACCTGAAGTATTACTAAATTCTAATTTCAAACTAATTCTAATTCAAACTTTGACTACTAAGAATAGTAGTCAAAGGCTACACTAATGATTTAACTCGAAGTTTGCTCAAACTTCTCACCGGCGTAACGATTTAAACATCGGCAACTGTCATGCAAAACGAAGAATGAAATCCTAATCGAGCTAACAGAAGCTTAGTAACGAGGCCTTGAAAGGCAGAAACATTCTCTGTCTTACTCATGCAAATCTCACCTTAAATACTATGAAACTAATTTGCATTCTTGTAGGGAAATGGAAGGGAGGAGTGACAGTAAAGGTCTAAATCATAAAATAACTGGTTATTCAAAATAATAACTTTATAATGTTAAATTATAAAGTTTATAATGTTTAATTATAAAGTTATTATAACTTTATAATTAAACATTATAAAGTTATTATTAGCCATGTTTAATGGCTTTCTTTGCATTTATGTCGCTTAAAATTCAATAGCAAAATCACAACATGTTTAAAAACAGCATACTTTAAAAATTCCAGATACAGTGTTGTATTGCATACATTTTTTTAAATATTCGCTACATTATTTCTTTGAATATAATGTATGGCGATAACTTTAAAAGTCAACATATTTTTACTTGAAAAGTGATTCAGACACAAAAGTGAATCAATGAAAAAGTAAGGATCGAGACCTCTATTGATAAGAAAAATATAAAACAATAATAATAATTTTAAAGAATTTAGATTTAAACGGCCGCCCAAGAAGGTTCTTTAAAAGTTTAATACGGTTTATCGGTAAAGATTATCATTATAAATGGTGCAGATGGAACAACGAAACATTTTATAGGATATTGGATGAAATACATTTTGACTAACATGGAAACGTTATGTATCTTCCGTATTTTTGAAAACTGAAAATATATAACCTCTTCCTATAAAAATATGTAATTTTTATTAGATTAAATGCATTTTTATTTTAATCAACTTGTTTAAAACATGAAAAAATAATATTCTCGAAGACTGCGTCTGTTGCTTTTGAATAGCTTAGTTGAGTGATTCCCAAACTTTTCCGAGCCGCAGCGCTTTTTTCCAATTGAAATTTAACCATAGTTCCCTACCCTAAGTAAAAATAAATGGAACTCGTGTATCTTCATTATTTAACATTTTTTTTAAAATTTTGTTAACATTAAATTAATAATTAATGTGATAGATAAGCTTGCAAATCACTGAGCATTTTCTGAAATCGTGGAAATTAAACTGAACACGGCTACCGTCATTTCCTTTTCCGTATTAATTTTTGCTCTATATACTTACTTTTTACTACAGCGACAGTCGGAAACCTAGCTTCGTACATATAAGATGCCGAAAATAGAATTAAAATCTCCTGAGCCTTATTTCTCAGAAGCGGATATTCATCATTTATTGAAATTAAAAATCTGCCAATTCTATGCTGCCAAATCTTGCTTTCAAACTGTTGTCGCTAAATAACTCGCTAACTTCCGCAGAAATAAACTCAGACGGAGCATTAGTGTTAAATCCATGCAAACCTTTCGAAATTTTCAGTTTGAAAGTATTTCTCAAGCCAGATAATTAGCTGTGATAAATCTCGTTCAAGCATGGTTTTTATATTTTGAGAAAGATCAAGTTCACTTGACATCAAAAATTGCTTCAGCATTAAAAAAAAAAATCTTCATTCAATCTTTTTCTTTGTAATTTCAGTTCTTTTTATAAAAGCTGAATTTTTTTCCGTTTTCTTCAAAAGTTGCATGTTTTTTCCCTGCAAAGAGAGATTAAGGGAAATCAGCTTTTCAAAAATGTCGCGAAAACTATGCCACTTTCATTAAAATATCAACATCAGCAAAATCTTCTACATCTTTGTATTTTTCTTGTTAAGGAAGGAAGGGGGAAAAAATTCTTGCCGCAATTCAAAGATGCGTGATAACATTACCATGAGTAACACGGTGAAGTACTACGAGAGAGCCATCATACACTGCTATAGTACAACAAGAACGGCTCCCATATTCTCATTTTTTAAAAATTTTAATGGTGAGATTTTATAAAATTTACTACATTCACAACACATTTTAACAAATGATTCAGCGCAGGACTCAGACGCTTTGACGCAAGCGTTTCTCTATGAATAATGTAATGGATCCACAGTGCCGTTTGGTGATTTGCTTCGAATAAGTGCTTGTAATCCTCAACAGCAATCAGACATGGAGCGAGTTCCATCAGTACACAAACGCACTAGAACCAATTCAAATTATTTTTGGATATGAATGTATAGAGAAGCTGAAACAGGTCCTTAGCCTTTGCTCCTGCAATTATATTTTGACAAAACAAATTTTACTAAGTCAGAAGTCAAACAACAAAAATCAGCGTTAATTTTCAAAATTTTCACAGGACTAGTTTCGATGGTTTTACCGAACCACCATCCTCAGCTGCAAAGCCGCAAATGAACAAGATAGGAAATAATGATTAGACAAGATAAGAAAGCCTGGGCAAGAATAAGCAAGTGGCGCCATCTGTTGGTGAAACTAGAACTAAAACATAATTTCTTTAAAGGCCAAAGGCAAAGATGGATTGGAATTAAGATCGTTAACAAGAACAGAAAGATTTTTTTGAATGTGAAATACCTCTAGAAAATCCAGTTCTCCAATGGAAGATGTTTTTCGAATAATTTTGGCAGCAGAAAAATTGAAAGTATGATTTTCGGACCAACAATGTTGAGCAACAGAAGACTTCTGTGTTTCCTTTTTTCTAACACATGCCTCATGTTACTTGACGCGAAATCTTAAAGCTCTCTTAGTTTGGCCAATGTAAATTAAAACACACTGGCAAGGAATCCTATAAATACCCCAAGAATTCATATCCGGAATGGGGTCCTTGAGTATGGAACTTGGAATTTTATTGATGAGGGATGAAACGGCAAAAGTTCTTGAATCATCTTGAATTTTTACTTAAATGTAAATGTAAAAAATTGATCCCCAATTTTATTCGAATCAAATCTAATCAAAAACCTTCCAGTCGCGTTTCAAGAATTCTGTTAAATTGCAAGCTTGCCTTACTTCGGTCCATCATAAGGGATACACGCCAACAATTGTCCAAAATTGAACATGAACTCTATAAGCTTTATCTGGAACTCGCTAATTCATATCCAAAATTCACTGCCCTTGAACAAAAGTCTTGGTTAGAACGGAGAATGCAGTTAACCGTCATAAAAACACCCTTGCAGTTAAATTCGAAAAACTTCTTTTACAGTCTTCCAGTTCAAGTAGTTCAAAAAATCTTCCCATTGTAAACATCAAGCCAATAGTTAATATTTCTAATGTTAGTCTTTCAGAAGAACAAGAGAGAATTCTAAAATATAATTTTAACTTCTCACAAACCTGTAAACCCTCGATTCCAAAGATTTTGACTCTATCGAAAGAGCTTTCAAGTTCAGTAAAGTTTCAGATTCACAAAAAGAAATGATTAGGCATCTTATCGCTCATAATGTGAAATTCAATAATAAACCTTTGAAACCAAATCTAACTGCGAGAGAAAGAGCTACAATGTGCGAAATTCATTCTAACCTGGATATTATCATTTCAAAGGCCAACAAAGGTGGCCAGATAGTCGTCATGGATAAGAACACTTACATCGATGGTGTCACTAAACTCTTAAACGAAGGACCATATAATCCGATCCTTAAAGATCCTTCACCTTCGGATTTGTCAAAAATAAAAACTGCGATCAAATCTCCACAAATCATTTCAAGCAACTTAAAATGTTCGCTTATCCCATCTGTTGCGAATTGTGCCAGATTATAGGCTCTTCCCAAAATTCATAAAAGTGGTATACCTTTTCGCCCTATTGTATCAAATTTAGGTACTGCCTCGTATCCCTTAGCTAAATACTTAGTTTCTAGATTTTCAACTTTATTAGACAATAGCATTTACACCATAAAAATTTCAATAGAGTTTGTAAAAATTGTTAAAACATTTCTCCTAGAAATTTACTCATGGTTTCTTTTGATGTAAAATCATTATTCAACAATGTTCCAGTGGAGGGTGCATTAAGATGTCTAGAAAGACTTCGCGAATTTAATTTCTCTTGCATCGAAATGAGCTAATTTCTCTCACTCAACTCTGTTTGAAACAAACACATTTTGTTTTCCAATATAAATATTACAAGCAAACTGAGGGATTAGCCATGAGAAGCCCTCTCAGTCCCATCCTGGTTGATATCTACATGCATTATTATGAATCAAAATTGTTTGAAACTTTAAACTTCCCGGCATGGTTCCGCTACGTAGACGATACTTTGACCCTGTTTGAAGGTAATAAAGATGATTTAAATAATGTTCTTTCAACAATGAATTCTATTGATCCTGCTATTCACTTCACTTTTGAACTTGAGTCTTGCAATTCTCTTCCGTTTCTCGACATTCTGGTCACACGTAACACATACATCTTCAGTACTACGGTTTACCGTAAACCTTCATCGGTTTGCCTTCCACCACACTTTAAATCATGTCATCCGACTAAACAAAAGTCAGCTTCACTTTATTCCTATCTTTTCCGTGCTCTTCAAGTTTGCTCCTCCAAACTAGCCCTTGATGAAGAACTAAATTTTTTAAAGGCAATAGCTATTGACAGGGGCTTTTCACCCAACATTATTAATCAAGCAGTTAAAAAATTCTCATCTCAACACACTAAAAGGCACACTCTTGTTTTAGGAGATTATAAAAATCCTGTTGTCATTCCCTTCTTTCCATCAATTAGCTATAAAGTTGCACATATTTTGCAGAAATTTAACTTTCGGGTTGTTTATTCTCCCATCAATAAAATTCCGAGTTCCATATTCAAGGACCTCATTCCGGATATGAATTCTTGGGGTATTTATAGGATTCCTTGCCAGTGTGGTTTGATTTACATTGGCCAAACTAAGAGAGCCTTAAAATTTCGCGTCAAGGAACATGAGGCATATGTTAGAAAAAAGGAAACACAGAGAAGTCTTCTGTTGCTCAACATTGTTGGTCCGAAAATCACACTTTCAATTTTTCTGCTGCCAAAATTATTCAAAAATCACCTCCATTGGAGAAATGGATTTTCTAGAGGTATTTCACGTTCAAAAAAATCTTTCTGTTCTAGGGGCCCACCAACGGCCGAGCGGTAAAGTCGCTGAACACTGGTAGTTCGGTCCGAGGTTCGAATCCCGCGAACGGGCTGGCTGCATGGGTGTTTTCGTGGTTTTCCCCATGTGTAACGTGTATACGAGCCAGTTTCCCTTAGAAAGTCCTCCACGAAGGCATTCCTCCCCTTAGGCAGATAGCCCTAGTGTGCTTTGCCGTAATTAAATACACCACCTTTCTGTTCTAGTTAACGATCCTATTTCCAATCCATCTTTGCCTACGGCCTTTAAAGAAATTATGTTTTAGTTCTAGTTTCACCAACAGATGGCGCCACTTGCTTATTCTTGTCCAGGCTTTCTTATCTTATCTAATCATTATTTCCTATCTTGTTCATTTGCGGTTTTGCAGCTGAGGATGGTGGTTCGGTAAAACAATCGAAACTAGTCCTGTGAAAATTTTGAAAATTAACGCTGATTTTTGTTGTTTGACTTCTGAATTAGTACTTACTCGGCGTGTTATTGTGTCTTAAAACAGATTTTCTTAAATATTGTTACCATCTATATACCATACAGGGCATTATCAAATCAGCATTCTATTATTATTCGTAACCTTACGTAGCTCAATCCAAATTCCTCTTCTCTGATTTTTTCAGTTAATTAATAGTTGATGTCCTCCTCTATATGCTGTATTCTCCAACAAATTGTGTTATTGGACAAAGGCACTTTTAAAAGCAGCTCCTGCGCAAGCTCACTGACCACAATGTTCACAGCCGGTAGAAAATAAGTTCTTCTGCGATGCTATGAGACTTCTTACATGTCGTGATTCTGTAAACCACCCTTGTAAGATGCTAGCAAAGCATTGTTCTCTATTAATACAATCTTAGTATTTTTTTTTTTTTTTTTTTTTTTTCCTATTTTAACATCCTGGCAATCTCGTTGTTAGGCGACGTGTGCACCACGTTTTTTCCATTTTTACGATAAATGCGTATCTATCTGGTGTTCACGTCGCTCGCGGTTTGAGACAAAAGCATCTTGACGTGCGTGGCACGTCTTTTTAGCGCAAGTGTTTAATTAAAAGCATACAATCGGCTGCCAAAACTTTCATTGTGATCTCTCTTCACAATTCACATTTTTGTTGACATAAAACCAAACTCTTAACTAACCATCATCATAAATTTTTGCGATACTTTCATTTCTTCATAGTCGTTTAAGTTTAATACTAGGCCTGATTTTTGGCGTTTGTTAATGGAAATGTCAGCAACAAGTTAAATATATGAACAAAATTAAAAACTCCATATCATATGTTTTGAAAATTGAGAACTATAAATAATATAATACGATTTCTCTTTTAATTTGCAAAGTTCATTCCAAATTAAGTACCAGAATCATGCCTAGTAGCTTCTTTGATTTATACTTCAAAATATATCTATTGATTATTCGATCATAATATCAAAATATATATACTGCTCGACATTGAAAATGCAACACGAAGAAGAAGTGGTCAGAAAGTGATGAAATTTGGAAAAAAGATAGAGACAGCAAGCAGCAATACGTGATATTTATTTCAAATATTATTGCGTGATATTTATTGTCAGAATACAGAACGATAACGGCGTCGGTTCAGTAGGATGTAGGACCACCGCGGACAGCGATACACGAAGAAACACGTCTAGGCATAGAGTCAATAAGAGTGCGGATGGTGCTGTCCATTCCTTTTCAACCATTTGCCACAGTTCGTCTTCTGAACGAGGCAGGAGCAGAGTCTGCAAACGGCGTCCAATTACATCCGACACGTGTTCGATTGGTGACAGGTCAGGAGAGTACGGTGGCAGGGAAGCATCTGTATACCTTGCAGAGCATGTTGGCAGATGCGATCACTGTGTGGTCGGAAGTTATCCTGCTCAAAAATTGCATTAGGCAGCCCCTGAAGGTGGGAGATTGCCACCGGCCGCAGTACATTATCCAAGTGTCGTTGGGCCGTCATAGTGCCCTGAATACGAACTAGAGGTGACCTGGAATCGTAGGCAATAGCGCCCCAAACCATTATGCCACGTTGTTGCTCGGTGGGGCATTCCACAGTTACTGCCGGATTAGATCTGTCTCCACGTCGACGCCACAGACGTATGCGGCGACTGTCACTTGATAAACAGAAGCGCGACTCATCTGAGAACACGACGTTTCGCCATTCTGTCATCCACATCGCTCCAGTCCGGCAGCATTCTAAACGTTGGCGTCTATGCTGTGGGGTCAATGGCAGTCTTCTTAACGGACGCCGTGAGTGCAGGCCATGTTCAACCAATCGACGGGAAATGGTTCTGATCGACACGGGAATATCCAGGGTATCTCGCACATGCTGCAGAATCGCGGTACAAGTGACT
Source organism: Stegodyphus dumicola (assembly GCF_044657685.1). Classification (NCBI taxonomy): domain Eukaryota; kingdom Metazoa; phylum Arthropoda; class Arachnida; order Araneae; family Eresidae; genus Stegodyphus; species Stegodyphus dumicola. Next base: position 134,507,143 of record NC_140768.1, on the reverse strand, counting down.
TGCGGGACCGCCACAGCTTGTCGGTGGATGCGTCGATCCACGCGTGCTGACGTCACTCTGGCTGCACCTGCATCCCTCCTTCTTCCCACATTTCCTTGTTTCAACCATGTTCGCCATAGCCGATGCACCGTGCTCGCATCCATGTGGGTATCAGCTGCGATTTGACGAAGGACCAACCCGCCCTTCTCAGTCCGATCACCATACCCCTCGTAAAATCGTCTATCTGCTGGAAGTGCCTTCGTTGACGGCGGCCTAACATTCTCTACTGTTGCACGTATCCTCCGGGACATACACCAACTATCTTTGATAATTCGTCTGGCAGAAATAACGACACGAATATTGCCCATTCTGCGTGTTCCTTCCCTTATATCTTACTTCACGTGCGTCGGAGAACTGCGCATTTCACATCATTCGCATAACTCAGTGACGTGCGTTTACTCTAAAATTTGCATAAATATCTGACCACTCCTTCTTGGTGTTGCATTTTCAATGTCGAGCACTGTACATAACAGACAGATTAAATTCGGAAGAAAATTATCTTACATTTTGCCAAATGACAACAGACTGAAAAGTGGAATAATGCAAAATCGTGTTTCGAGACTAATTGGGCTATAAGAAGGGATTAAAAAGAAAAAAAGAAAGGGGGTGGGGGCGGAAAACGCTGTTTCTGATATCGCAAGGCAGGCAAATTCTTCACATAAAGAGATAACAACTACTTGAAAATTGGTATATAGTAAAGTTATTTGGAGTACTGGTGAATAAACTGAACCCTTATTTAATGATATCACAGCTTTGAGCAGTGCTTGCTATACTGCCAGAAAGATTGTCTCTCAAAAGAGAAAATATTGAGTAAAAAAATACAATAGATTGTAGTCAGAAGAAAACCTGAAAATACTCACAATTTTATTATTACTTTAGTTTAACTTATTTTAAACAGTACATTTGATATGATTTGTTTAAAAACTCTGAAAAGTTTACTTTGTACGACAACTATGCGTTAATTATAATTCTTACTTCCTTATACGAAGTTTCCATAGGCAGATAGCCCGAGTGTGCTTTGCCGTAATAAATTAAACGAAACCGAAACCTTATACGAAGTAAAGTAAGTATTATAATTGCAAAAGATTTTGAGTATCATATATCAAAGCAAATATCCATTTTGATCGATAATGAATCCATTTAAACGATCCTGCCCACCCCCACACACAGTGAAGTCTGTAAGTACAAACAAAATAATGCACTTTTTTTCGAAAACGGATTGCAAAATGGATTTAAAATGAATTCAAAGGGGATTTTTTCCCCTGACGTCTGTACATACGTACACATGTAGGTATCCCGCAAAACAGAGCTTAAATTGCGTCGGAACTTCTCAGTTTTTGAGATAAATCATAATTTTAGCAGGAGCGCACCTAAATAAAAACGCTCCGGCAGTTCTTTTATGCAAGTGAACCGAAATTTAAGAACAATTTTATTTTAATTATAAATAAACTTCAGAATTCTATTCTAACTTCTAAATGCAGATTTTTCTCTCAGACACGAACCTTCCTTCGACAAAGGCTTAACCTTTTAAGGGACAAAGAGCCTCCACTCACGTGTCAAAGGCTTATTCTCCAGGACGTGAAATGAATTATATTCAGTGAAAATTTCGGCTTGACGGCTAGAATTATATCAACAGATCATCGCGATCAGAAAGTCTTGGAGTCTTCCCTCTTCATTTTCAAAGCTACACTTTTCTCTTAAAATTTCCTTCTATATCAAGATCCAGTTTGAAGAATTCTCACTGTTCTCCTCTATGACGCTTTAATCGTTTTATTGTTTTTCATTAGTGTGCTGGAAAAAAGAATGGTTATTTTGGCTATCAAACCTTGCGATACTGCATTATGCGAATATAATCAAGCCTTAAATTCAGACGCAGCTCAAGGAGGTGTTGGCTCAGCTGAGCAACTTCTTAGCTTTTGAATGGAATTATAATTTCCGCCGGAGCCCAAATAAGACGAGGTTGTATAATTTATTTTTTATTTAACTATTTATGGTATTTAATTTTATAATTTATTTTATATATGGGATTTCTATAACATCTAAGTGTGCATCTTCCTTTTTTTTGCAATCGGCAATGCCAAACATATAATATATATATGTAATGTATATGTACACTCATCCCTACCTGGCTTTTGTTTTTACAATCGTTGGTTGTAGTCATATACTTCCAAATACATAAGTATTTTTAATGACGAAAATATTCATGTTATGGCAATTCAAATTTGAAAAAAAAAAAAAAAAAAAAAAAAAAGTAGTTTTTGACAAATAACGAAATCTAACTTTTAATGCGTTCTTTCGCTTCCTATGTTTATCTTTGGCAAAGTTCTATACTCATTATGAAAAATAAAAATACAAGAAGTTTGGCTTCCAGGAATTCACCCGGATATTTAACTTCAGAATTTGCGATTTTTGATGTCATTTTCAGCTTGCCTCGAGGAGTTGCTTTATTTAGATGCAATAATGCGAGGAAATAAGCTTAAAGGAAGTGTAGCAAAAAATTGTATAATTTAATAGGCCATACAATGAAGTTACATATGTCCACATCAGATTTTTTGTTATTATTTTTGCTCTTCCCCCTTTCTTCTTCCTTATGTCTGAAAATCGATATATTAATTAACACAGATATTAGGGAATTCAATGTAATTAGTTTAACCGACATATACATTTAATTTTAATTAAATAAATAATATTTTATTTTGAACTCAGACAGCCACTAATATTGACAAAATTAAATATCGGGAATTTATTCATAACTTTCTTATTATCTTTTCAAATCTAAAAGGCCAAGTATACTGATAATCTCAATCAGGCTCAATTTGCTCAAATCTTTTCACAGTCTGTTTGTTAATAGATGTATGTACTTTCATAAGAAATTGTTAGGGGCAAAATCTGGGTTTTCTAAATGTTCCTATAATACTATAAACACTTTCTGTAAGTGCATATGTTTTCATAAAAACAATTAGAAATCTAGCTTTCGCTAAGTTAGCAACTCGAATCTTTCTATGTCTCTAGGCAAGATCTTCCATATTTACTTAAATCAAACTTTATGTATTTAAATAAATAAAATGAATAATGGAAATTTATTGAACTATAACCTAGATGTACAAAACTGTAATAAGAAATTGATTAAGGTAAATTTTTATGTTTAGTTTTTAAGTTGTAGAGACATTAGGATTTTTTGGAAGCAAGAGAGATGAAAAATTAGCAATCGCCTTCGCCGGGAATCGAACCACGGACTTTTATTATAATCGTTATGCTTATATTATGAGTGTATGTATGAATGTTTATAATAACATAGTTGCAGTAACTGCTGAAGTATAGCAAACTTCCAAAAATGGTTGTGTTTTAACACAGATTAGCTTTCTAAGGAATAATATTCGGAATGGCTTAAATAAAGGGAAAGTAATCCCCTTTCTCCGCAAAATCTCAAATATTGAAACTGTTACAGTTCGCTGCAAAAACAAGCAACGGATTTTTTTTTTTTTTTTTTTTTTTATTACTTTTTTTTATTTTTTGGTCATTTTCCAATCTGGATTGAATAGGACTAAAAGTTCTGCGGTCTACCAACCCAAGCGAAGAATGATTCTATTCCCGAAATTTAACGCAGTCTGTTGAAAATTAGAATGAAAAACACCCCAGATTGGTAAGTCTCTTTCTTTTCCTTTATTTAGTTCAGGGGTCTCCAAACTACGGCCCGAGGGCCAAATCTGGCCCGCGAGCACTAATAATCCGGCCCGCCAGAGGTTTCTTTAAAATATTTTTTTTTAATTTAAAGTAACAAATAACATACACATTAAATATTTTATAATAACAGCCAATCTAGAAATGCGTTGCCTATCATGCGCGTTGTATATAAAACATAATATAGACATTATATAATCATTTCTAAATTTACTATGAGGGAAATACGCTCTATATAAAAAATCTGATGTGGACACACATGAATTCCTCATATGTCCTTTAAATTATACGTATTTTTGGCCGCACTTCATTTAAACTTTTTCCTCGAATTTCATTAGAGATATAGTTCTCATTCAATCAATTCAGTTCTCACTTCGTGACGAGGCAAAAATACATAAAAACGCAAAACATCTTCAAACAAAACAGGAGTTGAAAATGTAAACAAATAGCGACTTTAGTAGGCTTAGTAGCACTTAAACAACTTTTAAAATATTGATAATTCTACAATATTGCATGCAGATTAAATAAAGTCATAAAAACCTTAACCCCCTGAGTCACTTCGAAAGCAAAAATCGCACAATCTACAAGGATATAAGAATAAAAAAACTAAACTCCCCGTCTCCGGTAACAGACTGGGTAGATATACATAGAGTTATGATGCAGCCGATTGCAAACAAAAAGGGAGGTGCACAACTACATGTTATACATGTCCCACATACAAAATTTCAACGTTTTGAGGCCACTCGTTTTCGAGATACCTGCATACGTACGTACAGACATCACGAAAAAAATCTCTTCTGAATCCATTTTGAGAAAAAGATTCATTTATTCTGTCCGTACGAACAGATGTCACGCCAAAAAAACAAGTTCAAATGGATTCGAGAGAGAGAGAGAGGTCAAAATGGATATTTTCGTTGAAATATGATATCCGAAATTTTTCGCGATTACAATACTTCCCTTACTTCGTACAAGGAAGTAGAAAACTCTCATTGTACTCTTTACAAGAATAAAGGTTTCGTGTGTTATCTTTTCTAGTTTTTATAGTAGCATTCTAAGTTGCTTCATAGAAATTTTCAGTAGTGATTTTATTTAAATCTTAATTTTTCTATATATATGTTGTAATTTATTTTAATTTTCGAGATTTTTTTTTTTTTTTTTTTTTTACAAAAAAAACTTGCTTATGGAGCGAATGTTTGCAGCTGATCAAAATGTAAACAAAATGCGCTGATAAATCAATTGAAAAGCAAAGTACATACTAAACCGAAGAAATCTAATATTCTTGGACAAAATTATATTTTTGCAAATGTTCAAAAACAGCTTTAAGAAATTTATGTTAGGTGAAACTGCATGAAAGTCTAAAAAACAAGGATCTCTTTGTAAGGTCATAGCGTATAGATCCAATCACAAAAATCTTACTGCCTCGTTTAAAAACTTGAATGCTGTTCATCATAGTTGCATCGCCATGGATGATGAACTAACTGGATCTTGGCCCTCGAAGCTTCGTTAAAGCCCCAATATGGCCCGCGGGCTGAAAAGTTTGGAGACCCCTGATTTAGTTCTTTATTCTCCTAATACCGGCAGCTGTTGAATCCGATTGCGTAATATCACGTAGGGAAGAATTACAGCGCACGTATTGCGCAATAACGTTTGCGATATTTTGCAGAGATAATTAATTTTGATGTTCGGTCCGAGGTTTGTTTATGAATACTTAAAAGAGTTTTACTGTCCTTGCAAAGCAGAATATTTTTCTGTTCTGTTGGTTTGTTTTAATACGATGCACATATCGAAATGCCAAAAGCGTTTATTTAGCGGAAAAATCTAAAGAACGGCTGCAGTCTATCTCCCCCCCTCCGCTCCTCTTTTTCAAGTTACGCTCGACTGTCCGAATATAATATTCGCCAATTTTCAAGTATGCAAGTACAGTAAGACCCCGCTTAACGCGGGGGATACGTTCCATCAAAGTAGAGCGTAATGCGAAACAGCGCTAAACGAGGCTATCTTTACATGTAAATATTGGGGTTAGGGGAAGATGGCTAGGAAATTGGTTAGGTATTAAATTTAAAAAGTATGTTTTTTTAATAAAAATAAAACCAAACATTTATTTCTTAAAACCCAAATTAATACCACATTATTATTTCTTGCAAAAATAAAAACAAAATATAAATAACAAAACGAATATTCTTAAAAAAAACAAATAAAATTCTAAGTCAGACATATTTAGTTAGCCTTCCGCGTTTTCAGTGTTCTGCCTTTTTGTGACAAAAGCATCTAATGTTGTTTGCCTTTTTCTTTTGCGTTGTTCTCTTAAAAGTTCTTCATAAACGGATAGAGCATCTCTAACACCACGCCTTACTTTTGAGCTCCTGTCAAAATTTGGATCATTTTCAATGAATTGATCTATTATTTCAGTTATGGTAGACAAACTCCTTTTTACAAACGTCATCGAAAGTTCTTTTTGCTCTTCTTCTGAATCACTGCTGTCAACATTTTTGTTTTCTTCTTGTTCAGTTAATTCCTTGAGCTCATCATTAGAAAGACTAGCCGCTGCTTCTTGAATTATTTCTTCGACATCTTCCACATTTACCCCTTCAAAATATGTCTGTACAATACCGCACCAAACAAGAAATACAAGTACACTCTTTCGGATATGTATTTGAAACCTATCGCTGCATAATATTTTGGGGAATCCCCGTATGCTGCGAGCGATTTCGTGGAATCCCCGGGTTGAAATAAAAGAGCGCTAAACCGAAACAGCGCTAAACGAAACAGCGTTAAGCGGGGTCTTACTGTAGTTAGGCTTTTACTGTTAAAGGATGACTGCATGAAGCAAATTTCTGTCTTCTGATTTCAGAAATGTTCCTCTTTTTTACTTAAATTACTTTGCTTGCAATATCTGTTAAGGGAAACTGATATACGATGAAAATTTAGAAAATGTTCAGAATTTAGATTTAAATTAGTTAAATATCAATATGAGTGGAAAAATAAATTGTATTTATTATTAAGTTCCAAGCGAATAGAATAAATATGCCTTTTTATTATTTATTTTCTGTATTTTGAACTGAAATTTCATCATTAAATCTTGTAATATAGTTTAATTCTGCATAGTTTTTTTTTCTCTCATTGTAAACTAGTTCTGTAAATTGAACTGTTATTTAAAATTTAAAAAAAAAGTAATCATTTTCCATGGTTAAGGTAATGCTTATTCTCTATTAATAAATGGCCCACCAGCGGCCGAGCGGTAAAGTCGCTGAACACTTGTAGTTTGGTCCGAGGTTCGAATCCTGCGAACGGGCTGGTTGCATGGGCGTTTTCGTGGTTTTCCCCATATGCAACGTGTATACGACCCAGCTTCCCTTAAAAAGTCCTCCACGAAAGCATCCCTCCTCTTAGGCAGATACCCCTCGAGGCTTTGCCATACTCACAAACACACTTAATAAATACTGCATTTCTCATATTTTAAATTACGAGTCTAATTTTTAAGGTTATGCAGTTGTGTATAATGTAATTAGACAGGTGCTTATTTTTTTTTTCTTAAAATGTGCTTGAAAAGTGCTTATAGGTGCTTATTTTTTTAACTAAAATGTGGCTATGAACCCTGGGTTGACAGATCTGGAGATCGTGCAGGCCAGGTCAACAGTTGAACTACAAAAATATAGATTCTAGCAAAAATGTTATACTTAAAGAATGAAGAATACCTCACCGTACCTTTAAAATTGTATACTTCTTTCGATACCCTTCATACAGTATTCGCTACTTTTATTTTATGTTTCAAACGCCAAAATGTTCTAAATAAAATATTTTTTTTTTTACATCCACATATTATTGTAACATGTACTTTTTTAAAATTAGTGTAAATTACTTTATTAGAAAAATATAGTGAATGCACAGAAATTAAAGATTTCCACACGCCGGAAATGAAAAATATTAAATATTTATGGGTATTTATGCATGTGCTTCCAAAAAGCATGTATCTGCCTTTAACAAAATACGTAAATATTTATTATATTATTTATAAATGTATTTGAAATGAAGGATTTATTCATTCATAAACAACTGTGAAAGTTACTGTGAAGAAATTTAATTATTAAATGTATCTAAATTTATAATGATTATAAATATTATCTAAATATCTAATAATCTTAACATTGAATTGTAAACATAAACTGACATCCTGTTGACAAATACGTTATAAAACTATTTAAGCAAGAATTGTTCGTACTGGAAAGCAATCTGTTAAAAGGTATAGTAAAGCACTTTCTACGAGATGCGTACTTAAGGAAAGTAATAAAGTTTTGGAATATGTATTGTTGAAATTAAGGGTGAAAAAAATCTGATAAGTATAATTAAAAAATTATTCTCCTTACATTTTATAATAACTCAGTTACAAGTTTTAAATAATATTTGAAAAATAATCCTTATTTTATTCTCTTTCAGAAATATTCAGAGAAAGTTAAGTACTAGTTAAAGTATTTCGCTATTAAAATAAAAGGTGCTCTAATTTGAAATGGACCTAATAGAGTATAAATTGACTTATAATTTTTCGATTTATAAGATGCCTCATTAGTTGAAAAATCATGTCACATTTAAGAAAGTAATTTAAGAAGAAGCTCTATAAATAGAAAAGAAATAATGCATAATTTTAATATTAATAATATAATAAACTGTGATCTTAATTTTTGTAATCCTTAACCGAATCAAATCGAATTACCTTAAAATTTTTTTCTAATGTAATTAACGAAAACTTGTGAAAATATTTCATTCAAATTAAACCATTCTGAGTAAACCGTTCTGTGAAAAGTATAGCATTTAATTCCGTTCAGAATGAAATGTTGTTTAAAAATGTATTCTTTTCATATACTTAAGACTCTGAAGTACTGTAGAAAAAGAAAATATATACATTTATATGCATAATTACGCCGTAATTACAAAATATTTACATCCGATCGTGTCAAAACCCATTGAACTAAATGGTAAATTACCTAATGTTTTGGTCACCAATGCGTGATCGAAAGTGCTTCAAAGCAGGGTATGGGAAAACCGGTTTAGGGCCACTCCATCTAACTTCCTACCTCCATGGCCGATATCGAATGCAAGCAGGCGACGTGCGGTCTTCTTGGAGCTTCCTGACATATATACGGCATCAGAATACTGCACGCAGAACCGGTACTCGTCTGAAAAGACATTATGCCATTATTGTATCCAACTTTGTCATTCGGCGCTCCAGAGTCGCCGTCTCTCTCTATGCTGCATTGTCAAGGGAAGCCGAAGTAATGGTTGCCGTGCTAATAGCCCATGCTACTGCAAACGTCGACGCACCGTACGAGCTGATACTGGGTGTACTGCAAACATACCCATTTCCTAATGGTCCATAATATGGTTGTACGGTGTAACGTCAGGACACCCGTGTCGTTTGAAAGAAAGACAGGTTGTCTTTTAAATTATTTATTTGATAAACTAAAATAGATTTCTTGATTAAAACATAAAAATAAACTGATCATTACAGCCCTAAATCATACAATATCCGCAAACGCAGATTGGACGCCAAAAAGCGTCATTTTTACTGTAGTTACAGAAAAAAAAAAAAAAAAAAACTATTGTTCTACAGAAGCCACTGGCGTGGTTTAGAACGTAAAAGATGCGTCCTGTCACCTCAAAATCACATGAAGAACTCTTACACAAAGATTTCACTCGTTTTGTTATCTGCGAAGAGAAACATAATTAGTTGTGTCCGGAAACTCCCAGGGGTTTTTATCTGCAGTCCTGCTTTTCTCAGGTATGGTCCATTTCGTCCGCGAACAAAACAGGAAGTTATAATTCAGCACCTGTGCCCGCGGGGGGGTGCTAGTAGCTGTAACGTCACAACCCCTTTTCTCCCCGGGGGGCGGAGGTTTTCAGAACTCCAATTCCCGGTAGCTACCACAGCAAGTTTTCAAAGTAAACTAATTAGCAGTTATTAGCATTAATACATTTTACAACAACACTGGGCTAAGTACCAAGGATAATATATAACAAGAGCTATATTGAGGCCAGTAAAAAAAAATATAAACACACAATACTAAGAAATAACTTAATTATTCATATACAATAACAAAAGTATAGTTTCTAAAAAAATGGATTTAAATGGAAAAATACACACACACACACACACAAAAAAAAAAAAAAAAAAAAAAAAAAAGTTTCTCTGCTAAAAATGTTCCATAGAAACCAGTAAAACTTTTTATGGGTACCCATAAGATTTTATGGGTTTCTATTGACTTTTACTGGTTTCTGTTGGTCTCTGTGGGTTTTTCTTACTGATTTTAAAATGACCCATAGAAACCAGTAAAACTTTCTACTGGTACCTATAGAATTTTTGATGGTCTGTACTGACTGTTACTGGTTTCTATTGATCTCTGTGGGTTTTTCTTACTGGTATCAATTGACACCCATACAACCAACATTCCCCCCCCCAATGGCAGAAATTTGTACTGGTTTGTATAGGTTTATATTGACTTTTACTGGTTTTCTTACTGGTATCAATATAATAATAAATCTTCTGTTGGTTTATATGGGTTTATGCTATTTTTTTATCTGACGTTAATAGACTTATTGTAAACAATAAAATTAACAGAATGAAAATATGATCTCTTTAAGACCATCAGAGTAACCTGGAAACGCAGGTGGTCGTTTTAGAGAGGGTTGTTACTAAATATGCTTATTTATTTATTTGATTAAAATTTTTTTTCGGAAACAATAACAGTAATCATATACACCACACACAACGAGGTCTCTCTAAGGCGACCAGCCGCAAATAAAAATTCATCTTTGCAACTGTTTGAGTTTTAGTTTCTTTTACAACATCAAATTATGTAAGAGTCATATGACATGAATTAATCTCGAAATGATGCAGTGCAGAAAGATTACTGTTTTTATAATAGACAAGGAAAATAATTTTACGCTGCTAATTTAATCTTTTGCATATTCCTTATTTTTCTTACATATATATATATATGTACATATATCATTCGATGGTTGTGAATCATGACTTTGGTTATTATCTTTCTATTCATTTTATTTTGAGAATTATATAAAGGTAGTTTAAAATTTTGTAAAGAGAATTTATACAAATATTTTGTAATATGTTTATAGATATTGACATGCATTAAGGAGGACAGGGGCTCGTAGGCTTCTAGATATTTTAAAATTTTTATTTATTCGCATTGAGTTTTATTTAAAATTACTTTACATGCTTCCTCCGCCATTTAGTTCTGTACATTTCATCAGTGCTAATTATGTACTTCTGCTGGTTTATGGTTTTATGGAAATTTGATTTACAGTTCTATTTTTGTGTATTGTTTTTTATAGGGATTCTGTATATGGATACTTGTTCTATGTACGATTCTATGTATGGATACTCCACTATGGTATAATGCTATTGGTTCTGTTTATGGGTTTTTGTTTACTGTTTTGTGCAGCGATTTTTCCAAGAGTTACCTTTATTGGTCTGTGGATTTTTGTGTAGTGGTTTTTACAGGATTTGTCGTATGGGTGCCTGTATAGGTATACAGGCTTTTGTTTACTGGTTTTTACAAGGCATAGACCTACGGAATATCCATTTTTTATGGAAATTTGGCCAATGGATATGCATATAAAGTTCTGATTTTTGGCTATGGGTTTTTACTGGGATTTTGTTTATAGCGCCTACAGTTCTATAGGTTTCTACAGAGATTTAGCCTACTCGTATTCGTACAGTCGTACGGGTTTCTGTTTACAGGTTTCTTACGGGTATTTGGCCTACCGTACAGCCGTGCAGGTTTCTTTCTATGGGTTTTACGGGTATTTGGCCTATGGGTACCCGTACAACCATACAGGTTTCTTTTTATGGGTTTTATGGGTATTTGGCCTACGGGTACCCGTACAAACGTACGGGTTTCTTTTTATGGGTTTTTACGGGTATTTGGCCTACGGGTACCTGTACAACCGTACGGGTTTCTTTCTATGGGTTTCTACAGGGATTTGCCCTACGGGTACCCGTACAGTTGTACAGGTTTCTGTCTGTGGGTTTTTACGGGGATTTGGCCTACGGGTACCCGCAGAGCTGTACGGGTACCCGTAGGCCAATTCCCCTTAAAAAAATTTTATGGGTTTCTACGGGGCATTTTAGCAGGATTATGACTATAATGGAAATAGAGAGAATGGGTTCTCAAGCCCTCCAGTTAACGCATCAGCATTCTTATTGAGTTTCCCTGAACGGTGAACAATTGAGAAATTATATGGCTGAAGAGCTAGCGCCCAACGCATTAAGCGAGGGTTATTACTGGCATTAGTCCGTAACCAAGTGAGCGGGTTATGATCCGTTTGCACAGTAAAGTCTTGTCCGTCTAGATAACAGTGAAGTTTCTTGATACCGAAAACAATGCTGGCACATTCCTTTTCGATAGTGCAATATTTTTTCTCTACCTCTGAAAACTTCTTGCTGAGAAAAATAATTGGATGCTCCTCTTCCTTGTTAGAGAGTTGGGCTAGGACAACACCCATTCCTTGATCCGATGCGTCGGTCTGAAGAATAAAAGGAAGACTAAAATCAGGTGCATACAAAACTCGGTGATTTGTTAGTTTTTCTTTCAGATCGGTGAACGACCTCTCACAGTCTGCATTCCACAGAATATCACCCTTTACAGTTTTCCCTTTTAAAAGATCCGTCAGCGGAGCTGCGACCGCTGAATACATTGGAATATAACGGCTATAAACCTAAAAATGCCCTTATATCCGTTTTAGTTTTGGGAGTGGGGAAATCTTTTATAGCCTTAGTTTTTACATCCGGCGGTTTCCGGTAACCTTGGCCTACAATATGGCCCAAGTAAAGGATATGTTTTTGCGCAAAACGACACTTCGAAGGTTTGATGGTAAGTTTTGCTTTATTTATACGTTTTAGTACTATTTCCAGATGCTTAAGATGGCTTTCCCAGGTCTTTGAAAAAATCGCTACATCATCCAGGTACGAAACTGCAAATTCTTCTCATCCTTTAAGTATTCCTTGCATCATTTTGGAAAAGAAATATGGAGCATTTTTTTAAGCCAAAACTTAACCATAAGGGTCTGTAAGTGCCGAAACTTGTCACGAAGGCAGCATATCTTTGCGCATTAGGGCTCAATGGTATCTGCCAATATCCCTTAGCTAAGTCTATAACCGAGATATATTTTGCTGAAACAACTTCTTCCACCCGTTCTTCTATGTTGGGTAAAGGATAATATTGGGTTCGGGTAACTTCGTTTAAGCTTCGGTAATCCACGCAAGGACGGGGATCTTTATTTGGGGCTTCCACGAGAATCATCGGCGAAGTGTAATCAGATTGTCCCACCTCAATAATTTTTAGGTCAAGCATTCGCTGAATTTCTCTTTTTAAAATTTCATTTTGTCGATGTGACATACGATACGGCTTGAATCTTACTGGCTTATCACTGATAACTTCAATGTCGTGTTCTACGAGGTCTGTCATGCCCGGCGCATTAGAAAAGCTCCTCGAAAATTTATTCAATAATTTTTGTAATTGATCTCTTTGCAAGGGTTCTAACAATTCTTCCAATTTACTATTTTTAATGACCTCAGAATAATCGTAAACATTTGGATCAGTGTCTATATAGGGAAAATCTATTTCCGTATCAATTTGGTCAGAACCATTTCCGCTACATGACAAATAATTAATTGCCTCAGGTCTTTGGTAGTAGGGTTTCAACATATTGATATGATAAATTTGGGATTTCTCTTTCTTGCCCGGTAAAGCCACAATGTAGTTGGTTTCCGACATTTTACTTTCACTTTCCCCGGGCCCGTCCAATGAGCCGAAAGTTTGTTTGCTTTGGAAGTAGCCAAAATTAAGACTAGATCACCTTCTTTAAACTCTCTTTTTATGGAATTTTTATCGTACCATTTCTTCCTTTTGAGTTGCTGGTCTTCCATTTTCTCAACTGCCAACTCTTGGCATTTCTTCAGGCGATTTATAAGTTTAAAAATGTACTCAGTCACCGGTTGTTCTTCCTCTTGATTATTTGTCCAATGTTCGTATAACAATGTCTCTGGAGTTCGCAAATTTTTTCCGTGGACTAATTCCGCAGGAGTGAACCCTGTGCTTTCATGTGTCACTGTTCTTAAGGCCAGAAGGGCCGAGGGTAAAACTTGCTCCCAATCCGAAACAGCCTCTAAACATAAAACTCGCAGAATTCGTTTTATGGTGCGATGAAATCTTTCTACCGGATTAGACTGGGGGTGGTGGACCGAACTATGGCTAACTTTAATTCCAAAACGTTCAAAAAATTCCGTTGTTAAGTTACTCATAAAAGACGTCCCTTGATCGCACTGGACCCCATCCGGCTGAAAAGTTGCATCAAAGCATCCACTATCGAAAGGGAAGTGATGTCTTCTATAGGAATTGCTTCCGGATATTTGGAAGATAAACAGAGTGCGATCAAGATATATTTCTTTCCTCCAGGCGTGGTGGGCAAAGGACTATATGTATCTATGTTTATCTTTGAGAATACTTCTGATATCACGGGTACTAATTTTAGAGGTGATTTTTTTCGGTCGTTAGTCTTCCCCACCCTTTGACAAGGGTCACAAGTTCGAATATAGTTTTCCATGTTTTGGTAACATTTCGGCCAAAAAAAGTACCTCGCGAGATAGTCTTTCGACTTAGTTACGCCCAAATGTCCTGAGACCTGCTCATGGCATAAACGTAGCACTTTTGTCCGACAAGTTTCGGGAACGACCAGTAATTTCCTCACATTTCCTATCCGGTCTTCCTGACATTTATATAACAGTCCATCTTTTAATTTGTAAACGTTTTTCGTAGAGTTATTTTGATCGTCTGACGCAGCCAGGTCGAAAAGTGGTTTTAAATCCGTACTTTTCTTCTGGAGATCCGACAACTGCGTTCTGTCTATAGTGAGCAGTGTCAGGTCGTTCACCTCTGTTTCAGGCAGGGAGAAATTGGTCTCCTTCATCCCTTTTGTTGGGACTTCCTCTTCGCCCGGGGGTTTGGCTTCCGACTCTTGCCGAAGACTTTCGCCGATTTCGTTCTTTGCTTGGCGGAGTTTCTGAGCCCGGGTCTCCACCGCGTTTACTCGGAAGAAAATTCTATCCAGTTGGTCTGCTTGTATTTTGTAGCCGTCCTATTCTCCAGGAGATATCGGCCTTGATCTAAGTCGTTTCAAATGACCGCTGCCTTTGTTGTCACTTGACCAAACTCCCCTTCTAATTTGACGTGTGCTAAGGGTAAACGAATTAGGGATGTTTGACCCAAACCGTTTCGCCCGTCAGCATCGAAGGAGTGATGTATTTGTTGCAAATTACATCTATAGATGCTCCCGAATCCCGTAATACAGGTAAATCGAATCCATTCACCTTAGCCATTGTTGTGTACGGGGCTAAAAAATCTTCTTCAGTTTTCTGTACCCTATATACTACAGCTGGCGATTTGAAATCTTTTTGAACTTTCGGGCATTGAGGCCTTAAGTGTTCGGTGGAACCGCAGGAATAACACTTAAGTGGTTTACGGACATCAAATTGGCGTTCTTTCTGATTTCTGAAAGTTTCTTTTTTCTCGGGCGCATATCTCGTTTTCCCTCCGGACTGATGATACTTTTGCGGATCCCTCGAATGTAAATTATTTGTATTTCTCCTTTGTGACTTCGAACTATGAACAGGAGAGATCTTCTTCCTGGGTTCACGCACATTTTCATATTCTTCTAGCATTTCCGCTAATTTCTCTGGAGTCGTTATCTTTGACCATTCGTCAATAAAATGTTGCCGCAATTCGCCATTTACACGACGCTTCATTTGGCCCGTTATCATGAGATCCTTTAAAAGTTCAAAATCCGTAACTTCCAAACCTGCAATCCATTCTTCAAAATAATTCCTTAATTCAAAGGCAAAATCTCTCCAAGTGGTTTGGGGGTGTTTCTGAGATTGCACGAATTTGATGCGAAATTTTTCTGGACTAAGTTTGAACCTTTTAAGCAGTATCCCTTTTATATAAGCGTAATCATAAGCCTGCTGTTCTGGTTCTCGCATAATCAGCTGAACTATGTCAGTTGGCAAAATTCTCAATAAAACCGAAACCTATTCTGATTGGTGAAGATTCGCACGCTTTGCTTGGCGCTCAATCATGACTAGATACAAACTGATATCGTTCTCTTCAGGATCAAATTTTGGCATCATTTTTTTTAGATCGTATCGGCTTTTTTTATTCCATTTTCTTCATTCCCACCATTTCCAGAGTCATTTCCGTTAGCGGCTAGTAAACGTAACTTGGATAATTCAAATTCCATTTCTTCTCTTCTAATTCTATCTTGCCTTTCTTCTTCTTCTCTCCTAATTCTTTTTTGCCTCTCTTCTTCTTCCTTCCTAATTCTCTCCTGCTCCTTTTTTTCTCTCTCAAGCCTCGTTGAAGTGATATTTTCTAACAGGCCTTTCACTAGTTCCTCCTCATAGGATTCATTTCCCATAATCAGCTGTCTTAAATCCAATATCCTAAGTTCAGGGCTAACTTTTTCCCCTAACTCTTCAGCCAAGGATTTAAGATCCTCTTTCCTAACTTTTGCTAAGAATGCCATGATATAACCAAAATTATGATCCTAACAATTTTAGCTCCCTCACACTACAGATACATACAATTGATTTAAACAGATATCATTTTCACAAGAGAGAGTAAAAATTAAACTTTTATAATTTTTTTCACAACCTATTTTACAGATGTTAGACAACAACAAGACAGTTTACACTATAATATGCACATTATGCATTCAAAAATAAAAACAAAAATTGTCTACTTGAGGACGTATGAAACTACAAATAATATTATCCTCTGAATAGCTTTAAATTCAGTTGCGTAAAACACACTTGCTTATGATAATACAATATACTTTCCTCAAAATTTGGGATATGTTAAAATATGCATTCAGAAATACAATAAATCACACAATACCTATCCATATGCTAGTAATTAACATTAATATGACAAAAGTTAAAAAGAAAGATAGTGGGGGTTTTATCATTCCCCTTTTACTCCTTCAATAGAAAAAAAAATTTCTCAGTTCTTACACAAATAAAAGTTTGACACCTTAACTGAAATTCTAATATTTATATCATTCAAACCGTCTTAGAAATGATATGTCAGAATGCCACCTAACATTAAAACCTTCAAGTTACAGTAATTCTACTCCTTTACACAATCCAATATATAAGTTTAATTTAAGCACAACACATTAACATTTCAGATCTTAAAAAAAATCTATTAACACAGGTTTAAATTCTAAATTTTATACTTTCTTATTGTAACATAAAACCCAAAAAGCACATTTCGTTAAGCTTTACAGGAACAAGTTGACTTAAAACAGTTATGTGAACTTACGTACTGATTTACAGAAATAAATTAAGTTACTTTACTGCCTCAATATAAAAATCCAAGGTACTTACCCGTCTGGATTGGAGAGTTGAAATGGTTG
Source organism: Stegodyphus dumicola (assembly GCF_044657685.1). Classification (NCBI taxonomy): domain Eukaryota; kingdom Metazoa; phylum Arthropoda; class Arachnida; order Araneae; family Eresidae; genus Stegodyphus; species Stegodyphus dumicola. Next base: position 134,489,941 of record NC_140768.1, on the reverse strand, counting down.
CGATGCAAAACCGGATGCCGTCACAACTTCGCTTTCTCACAATTTAAGATTTTATGGACACTGATGATCCCGGCACCTATATCACACACACACAAGATCTGATGATCTAAATTTTCTCGATCACAAGGGTGATCACCCACATATCACTTTTTCAATACTCTACACATCACAATGATCTGATGATCTTCGGACAATGATTGTCCCACACGCTCACTGCGGTACATTTTCTTAAACACAAAAGATGATCGCACAAGTAGCACCTTTATCACCGCGCTTAAAGATGAACTTATTTCAGGAGACTTTCGTTTCTCTTTTTCTGGACTGATGTCCGTAACTTCTTCGTGGATTCTATTCCCCACTTCGAAGAGCTGTAAATCACTTTTCGAACGGATGTTCGTAAATTCGTGCTGCACTTCAGAGCCTGGCGGTCTGTATCGAGATGAATTTCAGACTCGAACGGTCTGCAATCTCTGCATGGATTTTCTTATCCCACCGCTGCCACCATTTATTATAACTGTAACGTCAGGACACCCGTGTCGGGTGAAAGAAAGACAGGTTGTCTTTTAAATTATTTATTTGATAAACTAAAATAGATTTCTTGATTAAAACATAAAAATAAACTGATCATTACAGCCCTAAATCATACAATATCCGCTAACGCAGATTGGACGCAAAAAAGCGTCCTTTTTACTGTAGTTACAGCATAAAAAAAACTATTGTTCTACAGAAGCCACTGGCGTGGTTTAGAACGTAAAAGATGCGTCCTGTCACCTTAAAATCACATGAAGAACTCTTACACAAAGATTTCACTCGTTTTGTTATCTGCGAAGAGAAACATAATTAGTTTCTTGTGTCCGGAAACTCCCAGGGGGTTTTATCTGGAGTCGTGCTTTTTGCAGGTATGGTCCATTTCGTCCGCGAACAAAACAGGAAGTTATAATTCAGCACCTGTGCCCGCGGGGGAGTGCTAATAGCTGTAACGTCACAACGGTTTTGCAGGGCTGGCCTTACAATATGTCTGACCTCTCGGGTGTTAATCATGGGGAAGTGTTGAGACCCTGCATACCGTTCGGTATTACCCTCAGCAATCCGTTGATTCCATATTCGTATGACAGTGGTTCGATGTCGACCAGTGCGACGGGCGATATCACGGAATGATAATACACACTCTCGATAGGCAACGATCCTGCCTCTATCGAATTCCGACACTCGTTGGTAAGTATTTCTTATTATTATTCGAGACGTAACACGATATTCTGGGCAAACTTCGACCTCACAAAGCGCTTTCCGAATGTGAAATCCACTGTATAACTTTCATGCAGTTCTTCAGATGTCATTTCTCTCTCCTGCTTCGTCAAAATGCGCTGAAACTATAATCGTTTGAATATTCCAACCTCTTCTTCCTTTCTTGTGATTTTGACGCTCGTCAGATCATTCCTTCCTGGTGTTGTAATTTTAATGGCCAGCAATGTAAAAAGGTTATTTTAACCTTTTTCCGACTTTGTGGTTGTTTCAGACACTGCAACAATTGACTAGCAGTCTATTAGGACTTAAATACAAGCTTTCAGTTACAGTAGAATTCTACAAATAGTGTAAAGAACGCTCCTGAACTCTACTAGAAAGACCTATGATGCTCTCGACTAGAGAGAACTTCGTTAGCGATCTCCTCACACTAAGAGGACTGTAATTCATTTTAACACCTATTTTAAAGAACTGTGAATGGCAACGACTTAACTGAGTAATACGCATGCGAAAGAGAAGAGACCTTCTGGTCAGACGCCTGTCAGAGAGGAGAGAGTGCTGGGAAGCTCCGCCAGCGAGCTGAGGTGTGGAGACTAAATTTGTCCAGTGATGACGAGTGCTATCTTCTTTAACGTCTCTGATCGTGTCACCAACTCGGATATGTACTCAAGTTTTCTAAATGTATTAATTAAATGTTGTATATGTGGTATGTTCTGTAATTAAAGTGATGCATCACCAATACCAGTGTTGATTCCGTTTTCACTGAAGCATCCACGACGTCACAGACGAAAAGAAAATAAAAATTAGAGGTTCCACCGAGATTTGTGTGACAAGAGACCAGGTATGTGTTCTCCACAATATTCATTTCCAGGCCTGAAGTGTATAATGTAGTTATTTATTAATTATTCGGGAAATCAATTCCCAAAGCTGAAGTAGCACATCAGTGCATAAGAGTTTTAAACACTCACTGTGTTTGGTTTATAGTATCTAACAAGATATTTTCCTTTTGTGGTATATTCGGGAAAAACATTTTCCCATTAACATGTAGCACATCAGTGTATTTTATAACACGTTAGTGCATAAGAGTTTTTGAAAACAATCAAAGTATTGCGTTTATATATCTAACGAGATATTTTTCTTTAGTATGATAATGGGGAAAATCCATTCCCGTAAATAAACAGCACATCAGTGTATTTATGTTTAACGTTTCGTTACAAATTGGTGTGATAGAATCTGAACTGTTTATTTTGTGTATATGTGAAAGCACATCAGTGAAATATTGCAATTTTCATTTCTAAGTCATTAGAAGAAAATTTATGTTAAATTCTTGTGAAAGAAATAAGTTGTTGAATATATTAAAAACTTGTTCCTTTTGTTTTCTCATGAAAGCACACCAGTGCTGTATTTTAATAGGATGTGTATTTTCTGATAAGTAGAATGTTAAATTCTATCATTTCATTTTTAATTTTAAAGCTTTGAGCAGTAAAGAAATGTTCTAATAGTGTTCTGATTTAAACCTGCGCCTAACGAATTTACCTAGTAATTGCGTTGGCCATGTGTTTGCCAGCGGAAGTAGCTGTCATGAAAACGATAGTTAATTAAAGGTGTTTATATTTATTGGCGCCACTCTGGGTTTGTTCTGTCTGGCTGTACTAAATGAAAAGAATTTGTTATTTTTTTATACCAAGTATCCAGTAAGGTTGTTTATTCGTTTTATGTTTGAATGGAAATAAATCCACAGTGATTAATGCTTTTATTAACCTTTTATTTTTATTTGCCTAATTTTGTAAGAAAGAAGAAAAGTTAGTGTTTTTTTATATCTCTGATATATTTTTATGTGTATTATTTGTGAATAACTATTTGAGTTCTTATTTGTTTTGAGCAATTAATTTTGTGAAAATGGCATTTTTGGGAAAAGCTAAGAAAAGGGATCTATTCCTTGTCGCTTCAGAACTTGGGGAAATAGCTTTAGAAGATATGAAAGTGATAGATTTAAAACAATTAATAACGAATAGTAAAAATTATGAGGAAGAATTTGTTAAAAATTTGTTAGAAAGTATTATGACTGATAGGATAGAAAAGGAAAACTTAGAGAAGCAAACAAGAGCGAAAGAATTACAGTTAGAACAGGAAGCTAGGGAGAGGGAATTTCAGATACTACAGCAAAATAAAGAAATTGAAAAACAACAGTTAGAACTAGAATGCCTTAAAGCAAAACAGAACACTGAATCTGCTAAACCTGGAGGTGAAACGGTATTTAATCAGAATTTTCAGAAACTAATGCCCAAGTTTAATTTAAAAACTGATAATATCAGTTTATTCTTAGAACTTTTTGAGAGGCAAGCTAAAGTTCTAAAATTGCTCACGGATCAATGGGTGTCATATCTCATTGGTGTCCTTCCGGTTGAGGTAAATAATATAATTGCTAGGGAACCTGAAGAACAGGCTAGAGATTACCAACATATTAAAGAAATACTACTTAAAAGATTTAAATTAAGTGCGGAGAAGTTTCGGCAACTTCTTGTTAAGACTCAGAAAAATCCGGATTCTACGTGGTACGATTTTTATCACGAAATTAAGACATTTTTAGATGGGTGGCTTAAGAGATTAAAAATCGAAACATTTGAGCAACTCAAGGATTTAATGTTGGTAGATCAGATTAAAAGGCGCACGCCTAATGAGTTTAAGGAACATTTTATAGATGAATGGGCTACGATCACTTCACCAAAACTGTTGGTGGGTAAAATAGAGGAATTTGAAGATGCGAAAAAGACGATGGTTGGGAAAACGAAATTGGGTGAAATGAAAACGAAAATATCAGGTAGACAAATGGGTGTTTTTCAGTCCACTGGTAATGTTTTCAAAAATAGAAAAAACCCTCAAGGTACACAATTTAAAAAAGATGATGATGCACGCAATGTTGGGAAAAAGTCAGACTCGAATTTTGATAGAAGAAAAAGACTCCAGTGCTATGAATGTGGATCTTTTGACCATTTACGTCCTCAGTGCCCTAATTTTAAAACCCAAAAGGCAGATTTGTATCGGATAAGCGGGAGATCAGAGAAGAATCTGTTAGATCCCTATACGTTAAATGGAAGAGTAAATGGTTTTGAAGTACCTATTCTAAGAGATACAGGAGCAACGGTAGATATTATTTGTCAGAAATATGTAGACAGAGATAGAATGAAGGGGGAACATGTGTGGGTTCGACATTTGTTGGATGATCATATGACTTGTTTACCTGTTTCTGAAGTAGATATTGAATGCGATTTGAGTACAGTAACCACCAAAGCAGCTGTTATAAGAGACCACTTAGACCAAGGACGATATATATTAGGCAACCAGACAGCGGCTCTTCTCAGAGGAACTGAGAAAAATTATTCGTCGTATGTCGGTAATGTTAATGCGGTCGTTACTCGATCTCAAGCACGACAATTAAAAGAAGCGGAAAATTTAAGTGAGACGAATCAAAATTCGGAGCAGAATGAGTTAGAATTGGAAGAGGAGGAGGATGCTCATGAGAGGTCTGAAAACAGAGAGATATTGCCTCCTGTCGACCTTTGTGTCCCCACAAGTCCTGCGATTCAAAGATCGAGTACTTTTATTGAGTACTTTTACTGACTCGAGTACTTTTATTGATGAGCAACAAAAAAGTAAAGAACTTGCGCCTTTATTAGAACTAGTAAAAAGCGGAAGTAAAACAAGTAATGGGATTAAAAATGGGGTTTTAGTAAAAAAGAAGGTAAATAAGTTAGGAGGAGAAGAACATTTAATTGTTGTTCCAGAAAACCTCAGAGAGCAAATTAAAGCAATTTGTCATGAGGGAACTTCAGGTCACTTAGGAGTTCTGAAAACAAAAGACCGGTTACTAAGACATTTTTTCTGGCCAAATTGTTATAAAGACATTGAGGAATTCGTTAAAACATGCGACTCCTGTCAACGTGTAGGAAAAGCAAGTGACAAAAAGAAAGCACCGTTGGTAATAGTACCTGTGATATCTGAAGTCTTTAGTAAGGTTAATGTAGATGCTTGCGGGCGGCCTATGCCTACATCTACTGAAGGTAATAAATATCTTATTACAGTTATGTGCTTAGCATCTAAATATCCTGACGCCGTCCCGGTACCGGATATAACGTCGAAATCTGTTGTAAGTGCACTCTTGCAGGTATTTAGTCGGATGGGCTTTCCAAGGGAGGTTCAAACTGATCAAGGGAAATCTTTTATGAGTCGCTTAACCGTTGAATTTTTGAAGAGGTTTGGTATAAAAATTTCCAGAAGTTCGGTTTACCACCCCCAGAGCAATCCGGTAGAACGGTTCCATAGGTCAATAAAAAGGGTCTTAAAGGTATTGTGTATTGAAGCTGCCCCAAATTGGGAAGTACAAGTACCTGCTGCTCTCTTTGCTCTGCGGACAGTAACGCATGATAGTACAGGATTTAGTCCAGCTGAATTAGTGTACGGGACCAACCTCAGAACACCTGTCGCATTATTGTATGAGAAATGGTTAGATCCTCAGGAAAAAGAAGATACCGTAATAGAATATGTTTTCGAATTAATCAATAGGTTAAAGAAATGTAGAGAATTAGCTACAGAGAAAATGGAAGAGGTGAGAGACAAAAGGAAGAAATGGTATGACAAAAATGCCGTGAAAAGGGAATTCCAGCCAGGAGATTCTGTATTAGTATTAGCATTGAACCAACCGCATAAACTCGCTCCTCAATGGAAAGGGCCGGGGAAAATAGAGAAAAGATTATCAGAAACAAACTATGTGGTTAGTTTTGAAGGGAATCAGGAAGGGAATAAAGTGTATCACATCAATATGTTAAAACCTTATCATAAGAGACCTGAATTTTTTAATATGGTGCTCCTTGACAACGAGGAGATAGTTGAACCCTCGGAATTAGAGGAGTATTTTCCTTATATGTTAACCGACCCTAATGTGTTTGATTTTAATGAAATAATAGCAAAAGATAATCTTAAAGAAAGACTTAGCGATGAACAAATCCTGCAGTTGGGAAAGTTGTTGGTAAAGTTTTCTGCTATATTTTCGAATATTCCAGGGAAAACAAATTTAGTCGAACATGATATCGAACTAATCAGTGACAAACGCGTACAGCATAAGCCTTATAGAATGACAAATCGACAGAACGAAATTCTTAAAGTCGAGATTGAAAAAATGTTAAAATACAAGATTATTGAACCAGGACCCTCTGAGTATACTTCACCCATGATCCTTGTTGAAGCACCAGGTAGGGATCCTAGGCTGTGTATTGATTACAGAAAGTTAAACGAAATAACGTGTACTGAGTTCTATCCGATCCCCAATATAGAGCAACGTGTTGAAACTGTTGCAGAAGCCAAATTTATCACCTTGATAGACTTAACTAAAGGTTATTGGCAAATTCCGCTGACCCCTAGGGCTCAGAAAATTGCTGCATTTGCTACAAATTTTGGCGTATATAGGCCTTTGCGAATGCCATTTGGGATTAAAAATGCTCCTTATTATTTTAGTAAAATGATGAGCGAAATATTGTGCGGATGTGAGAAGTATGCTACCCCTTATTTAGATGATATTGCTATTTTTTCTGAAATGTGTGAGGAACATTTACAACATTTACATGAAATTTTAGAAAGAATAAGAAAATCCAATTTAACTATTAAACCCTCTAAGTGCAAGTTTGCACAAGAAGAAGTGCAATATCTCGGTCACATAGTAGGTCGAGGAAAACGTTCTCCAGCAGAACTAAAAATCGAAGCGGTTCAAAATTTTCCTGTTCCCACAACTAAAACTGAGATTAGAGCTTTCTTAGGGTTAGCTGGATACTACAGACAATATATACCTATGTTTTCTGCTATAGCCGCACCTTTGACAGATTTGTTAAAAGGGAATAACAAAAGGGGTAAAATTGTTTGGAATGATGAATGTAATGAATCATTCAAATCCTTAAAAGAAAAGTTATCTAGTAGGCCTGTGCTACATGAACCTGAATTTTCTAAACCATTTATACTACAGACAGACGCATCAGATCAAGGATATGGTGTTGTTTTAGCCCAGAAGGATGATAAAGGAAAAGAACATCCCATATTGTATCTCAGTAAAAAAATTACTGATAGTGAGCGGAATTATTCCACCACTGAAAAAGAGTGTGCCGCAATTCTGTATGGAATAAAAAAAATGAAAGGGTATATAGATGGGCAGACTAAATTTTCCATTCAGACGGACCATAATCCCCTAGTATGGCTAAAAAATAATGCAGGTAGAAATGGTCGATTATTACGCTGGGCCTTAGCCTTGCAATCTTATAATTCTACGATACATCATAAAAAGGGAAATGACAACTTAAATGTAGACTGCTTAAGTAGAAACTCTGTACATGCCAGTTAAATAGACTAGTTATAATTTCTTTTAAATTTTCTTGTTATTTGATTATGTATATTGTACTTTTTTTAAAAAAAATTCATACTATATAGTAAATTGTTAACTTTATTCATAAAGACAAAATTTCTGTGTTGGTTTTTCATATATTGTATATGTATTGTTATATGTATTATTTTTATGATGACCTGGTTATGAGAGTGGAGAGCCTTTGTAACAGTGTGGTTTAAAATTAACTGGTAAAATGTTGAACAATCTATTGAAACCATAAACTGTGAACTGTGAAGGTTTACTTCTCCTGTGTCCGGAGAAACAAAAACTGGAGGCGGAAGGTGTTTGTTTGTAGTGAACGCCTGCCTGAACTTGTATTTTATCCCGTAGGAACTTAAAAAAAAGTTTTGTTTCCTTTGTGTCCGAGGAAAACAAAATCTGGAGGCGGAAGGAGTTAGTCTGTAAAGAACGCTCCTGAACTCTACTAGAAAGACCTATGATGCTCTCGACTAGAGAGAACTTCGTTAGCGATCTCCTCACACTACGAGGACTGTAATTCATTTTAACACCTATTTTAAAGAACTGTGAATGGCAACGACTTAACTGAGTAATACGCATGCGAAAGAGAAGAGACCTTCTGGTCAGACGCCTGTCAGAGAGGAGAGAGTGCTGGGAAGCTCCGCCAGCGAGCTGAGGTGTGGAGACTAAATTTGTCCAGTGATGACGAGTGCTATCTTCTTTAACGTCTCTGATCGTGTCACCAACTCGGATATGTACTCAAGTTTTCTAAATGTATTAATTAAATGTTGTATATGTGGTATGTTCTGTAATTAAAGTGATGCATCACCAATACCAGTGTTGATTCCGTTTTCACTGAAGCATCCACGACGTCACAATAGTAAGATAATGGGTTAATAAAACATAAAAATCCTACAAATTAACGTTAATAAGCATTCTAAGCCTTAGAAATGAGATTAATTGCATTATAAATGGTGAGTCTTTTCCCAGTATGTTTCAAGGTTTCCGTTCTTTTCAAGAATTGGCCTGGAAATATTTTTTAAAGCACTATGCAGGATAATCCTCATGCTGGTAATTAACCTTTTGCACTCGAGAGGTGACTCTCGGTGACCAGTTCCACTCCAGTCAAAATAACTGCCAATCTTTAATCTTAAATACGTACGTCTTTTAGGCGTATATGCATCGTTAGCTCGAATTCGACAGCCGTGCCAACAGGAATGCTATTTTTAAAGTTAATGAGCCCAATATGCATGGAATACGAGGAAGGCATCAGTTCGAGTGAGGATGAGTTCGATCTTTCTTTGATGATAAACGAAATTACATCTGTGCGTAGACCGCTTGACAACAGAGAGGAGGCGAGTGATGAAGGTGGTGAAGATATGCAGTGATGAAGTAAAGGTGTTAAGAAGGTGAAAAATCAGGGTAATAGATAGTGAATGTGAAAGCGACAGTGGTTTCGACAGAAAATTCAGTATGGATTAGCGTGCACAGAATCCGAAGAAGTACCGCAAAGAATGCCGTTTGTATCCGGCGAAAGAGGTACAGGACCTCAAATATCTTCAGGCATAAATGCTACATTAGATTTCTGTAACATCATTTTAAGTTTCCTATAAGAAATTCACCAAACATGAGCAAAATCGTCTCGAGTTGCTGGGTTGCCCGAGCGGAACAGGCTTTGAGTGCAAAGGGTTAATCGGAAGTACGCTCTATTATGGACTTTTATCTTGCTTTTATTCAGAAGAATGTCTTGAAAACCGCAATATTTTTGACTTCGTTGCTTTCTGTTTCTTTAGAAAGGCCAACACATAGCAAAATTATTAAGACTTGAAGCACCGGTTGTTCGTCCTCTTTTTGGGTTCGAACCTAGATCGAGCTACCGTTATTCAGCGGTTTTAACCACTCGGCCTTTAGTACTTTTAAGTAAAACATGAATGGATAGTACTGATACATAAAGTAGTTTCTTTGAATTAAAGTGATGAAATGTTTCTATTTTTTGGCGCATTTTATAAATATTTTGCTATCAGTTTATTGGCAAAACAATCAGCAGTGAATGATGCAGTTTCGCTTGATAATTTCCATGATCTATCTAAGAATCGACATTTACATGTGTTATTAAAAAATTCCGTTTTGTGAATTATGTATTTCAGGACCTCGAAATTTATGATTAAAATCTGATATTAGCTCTTAGGTGTTTATAAAAGAAGTCTTTGTACAAATGAATCGAATAGTATGTTGACCAGTAGGTGCGAAACAACTCTTCAGTACGTACAAAAAACATCACCTTTATACCGTAATAGTAGTAAGAGAGCCGTTAATGAACAGATTAAAGCGGGTCGAACATGCTTCGCATTCCTCCATTTGACCGTGGCCTGATGTAGAGTATCAGCCTAGTTATAATTATCACGATTTAACGAAAAATGATTTCGCACTGATTGCAACATATTGTATTATTTCTACTTTTATTACTGTAATCATATTTTTGAATTTGTTATTATATGATAATTTTCACTCCTAATCTATTCTGATAAGAAAAATTAGTAGTTAACTTATCAGCATTTTTTTATCATTAATTTGTTTAGCATATTTTTTTAAAGGAGCATATTTTTTTATTTGCATTTTTAAAATATTTTTTTAAAGGTTTGGGAGTGTGTATAATACACAAAACTGAAAGCGTTTACTAAGTTTTCCTTAACATGAAATTTATTTAATTAAAATTTTCATGGAATACCCAAATTTATTTCAATGTTAAAAAAGGCAACAATGTTTAACATTTTTTAAAGCAGAAGCTAGATTGTTTAGCATATAAGCAAACTATTCGTACATATTGAAATTAGCAGCATACTGAACATTGTTAGAGCAACATATTGAAACTGACTGATATGCATCGAGATAGCACTTCCATGACAGATGATACAGAATCGAAACTGAGCAGTTCGGTTTGTTTAGCAATAGCTTCCTTTAGTGTAAAACCTATTATTTGGAGAATTTCATTTCCGTATGCTGTAGTTTGTTGCTACAAAAGAGGAATCGCATATTATTGTAGAGAAGTATGTATCTATCTTTTTTTTCATTGAACTTTTAAGGTATTACTCCCTCTGTCACATAATAATAGTAGCTGAATTTAATTTGCACCATAATAATAGTAGCAGTTGGTGAATTTGAATTTGTCTCCTAATTATAGCAGCAAAAGAAAATAAATATAGTACGCAACATTTATTATCAAAAAATGAGATTAAATTAAACAATAATTAACAATATTACTTCTAATTTTTATTTTGAGTGTTCAGATAGTTTCTAGATTTTTCAATAATTTTGTTACTTACATTTTAAACTTATGGGTAGGATCCCTTGGCTGCTAAGTTTTGCTTTCCCTAGATAACGCAAGCTTAAATATATTATTCTTTATTACTTCCAGCATAATTTGTTAAAGTGATAGAAACGTATTATGCAGTATTGCGGGGAAAATATTATCAAAGGCTATGTTTACTGTTTCTGTGGTGCCTCTTATGCTAACAGGAATATGTCTGTTTTTCAAGTTTTTCCCCATAATCATTGCATTTACGCCCGCAGTTTTGTTTGTTCAAAGAATTAACATTAGCATAAGGTTCACCTCGACAATTACTTTCAGAAGCACATTTCCAGATGTTTGACATGGTCATTCGGCTGCACTTAAATTGTTTCGCAGCTAATGTAATTTCATATTTCTGCAACTTTTCGTTTTTCTTCTAGTATATTGAGAACTGGACAATCTCAACTCGATCTTTGCTCGAAAACTCTCTCTCTATCTCTTTTTTTTTTTTTTTTTTTTTTTTTTCGTGTGTGTGTGTGTGTCCTACTTTTACAACGAGTCGATATATTCAACTGAAATAAAGCAACTGATTTCGATCAGTGAATGAAATTAGAAAAATGATTATAATTTATAATAATTAGGCTAAACTTAAAATTGAAAGATCTGTCAAAACAAACGACAGATATGAAACATTGATTTTGATTGGAAGTTTCGCAATTTTGCCCTTCAACATATTTACAGTTTCGTTCGCCAATATTTCCCATTTAAATAGTCACTTGTTACTATTATTAAAGGACAGAGGGCGTATATAAATACTATTATTTTTAGAAGTTTTAAGTCGATGTACTTCACCTCTGTTTATTCGGTTTTATTTTTAAATTAAAATTACCACTAGGATTTTAGTAAAACCACTAGACATTTTAATACCTATGAATATACATAATAGTAATAAGTTCTTGTTCGTTTCTTTAAGAGAATTCGTTTATTTATTAGAAATTATCACATATTTCAGCAGTCGGAATGAACACTGAAATTGCAAATTTTCAATCTAAATTATTGCATTAGTGCTTTAATTTGTTTGCGCGAAATGACCGCTCTTCTAGATATTATAAATTGTAATTAAAATGATTTGTGCAAAGGTTATCAGGTTCCGTGTTTCTCCTTACTTGCTTGGGGAACATTCCAGAACCTGACTCGGAACAGGGAGCTTACTAAAGCTATGTTCAATAAATGTAGGAAGTAGACAAGATACACAGGAAGGGTATACGAAACCCTTTATTTTTCACTCTTTACAATAATTTCCGTACTTCGGAATACAGAGACCAACGACTTGTGGTCTGAACGTAAGAATATAAAAATATTTAACTAAACTTTGGAATAATAAACAAGGGCCTACGTGGAAGATTGGCCGTATATTAACAGGAAGCCGTATGTAGTACAGAGAACTGTGAACACTATAATACGTTTAAAATTATCAAGAGGATTAAACCTCTGGCCTGGAAGACAACCAGCAACTGAGTAAAACTTCTAAGGTAAGCGGCCTGCTTCGACTAACTCCTTCCTCTCTCTCGCTTGGCAAAAAGCCAACCCTTAAGTACTTGGCGTTCGCCAGACAAATTTTGCATAAATAAGTTAAAGCTTTTAATTCTGGCCGGAAGTAGAAAATAAGAAGTGATAGTAAAGATTTAAAATAAAATAAACGTTAGTAAAACTTAAGATCCTTACATACTTCCCGCCAGAGTTAATTAGTTTGAAACTGAGGTTTAAAACGACCTTGTTGAAAACTTTTAGCTCTAGAATCTAACGCGAGGCCAATCTTTTACAAACATTTTTCGCTAGAAACTAGAAATTTAAAAGAAAGAAATTTGTTTTTACAATAGCAGCTCCCAGGACACGCAATTTTTTTCATCTATACTGCATCTAAACAGGAGCTTTTATTCAAATCTGGTTCCTTCCAGAGATCTGGAAGGAAAACTAGTTTAATGAAATGTTACACAATGAAATGGCAAGTAACATGTATAATTATATTTCTCTTAACATTCTTATTTCATTCATGACTATTTTAATTATCTCTCCCCGTGCTCTCTGACATGTGTTGTAAAAGAAAACACCAAGCACGAATGTGTTTATGTATACGTGTTCAACACTGCCGCCTACAATCAAAATACTAACGTGTTAAAATTCAACATAACAAGACCTCGTAACACACTCTATCTTCAACTCTAAACCCTGAGGTACTATTCTGAAAGTGGCTAACTCTGAAGTGTAGCGTCAGAGAGCCTAACTACATTCATTCAACCTTTAACACATATTCACCATAATTTGGTCTTTTTACAGTCACACGAATAAGTTTAAAATTTTTGGCATTACTTTCACTTTTACCATATCACAGTATTTCTTAACATTTAAAATAACAGTTCACATTGTATATAAGAACATATTAACATGCCGTTAATTTTACGCATTTTAAAACATACATTAGTAGTACATTGTTAACTTCTATTCTTTTCCAAGCAAGTGCCAATTCTTCTACATTGAAACACTACATTTCAAAAAATCTTTCAGACCAAAACTTCTTTCTTGCCAGAATGTTTTAAATAAAATTTATACAATAACTTTTACAATATTCAAGTATTTACACATTCCTATTATACATCAACTTTAGTTTTACTCGCGAGTAATTGAAAAACATAATACCAAAATCGGTAACAACTGATTTCTCGCCTTTTTGGCGATAAAGGTAGACCTCACATGAGGTAAAACTTCTTGAAATCTGCCACTTGCAGTAAGAATGAAAGATTAACTTAAGTTTGCAAAGTAACATAAAATTTTACTTATCTTTGTGATATTAGGACATTCTTTTCTCAGCCCAGTCCTGGAAGGTAGCGAAGATTCTAGTTTGATTTATCCTCCTTCGTGTGCGGGCTCGCCCTTCAGTGCCTTCCTCTAGAAGCTTTCTTTTTTTTTCAGTTCGGTCACCCTTGAATACCTTCTTTTTCGCCTCTGCCTGTGGTCTTGGCCGTTTGATGGCAGCTGGTCTTAGCGGAACCGGGAAAATTCTTTCGTGTTCCTGCTTGGACCTCGTTGCTGGCCGTTCAAAGTTTCTTTGTAACTTTTCCTCCGCCGCTGGTGGCCCTTCCGCAGTTCGGCGACATTTGCTGCGGAGAGTCCTGTCGGATGAGTAGATCTTCCGTTTTAGAGCCGGGTTATAGTTGCCGTCATTTCTCCTGGCTCTCTTTGCATACGTCGTGCTTCTCCCTTCTTCATTCTGGGGGTGTTCGTGAGCTCTCTTTTCTGGACGGTGGAACGGCTTCTTTTTCTTGCTGCCTTCAATTTTCCCGCGGGCAAACTTTCTTTTCACTTGCTCCTGCCTCTTAATGGCTTGCTCTTGTACTTGTCGTTGTTCCACCTCTGGAGCTTGTGCCTGCGGTGTCTGCCGTGCCGGATCCTGCAAAAGATCTGTAAATATTTGCATTTTATTACGATCATAGTAGGGTTTGATTTGATCAATGTTTGCGGAGCAGGTTTCACCATTTCTATCTTTTAACACTACTACAGCGTGAGTTATTTTTTCTATGACATATGGTCCTTCAAATCGTGGAAAAAATTTGGCAGTTTTATCTTCTGGTGCTGAAGAAAGTGAATGCTTAATTTTTAATACTTCATCCCCTACTTTATAAGTTACTCCCCGTCGTTTCAAGTCATAATATAGCTTTTGTTTTCTCTGTGCTACTTCAGTGTTCTTTTTTGCTTCTTTAATTAATTTTTCTATATCACCCATTTTAAATTCTGGGGCTCTTTGTTGCACATAAAATAATTTATCTAACGGCGTTATAATCTTTCTGCCTAAAAATAACTCAGCAGGAGTTTTGCCCGTTGTATCATGTTTTGCGGTCCTAAGGGCGAAAGCAAATTCATTGACATAGTTATCCCAGCTTTTATGAAAATTGTTAACATAACTACGGATAATTTTGACTATATTTCTATTGACCCGTTCCGCTATATTTGATTGCGGCCGATACGGGACCATTTTTAAATGACGTATGCCCAGTTTTTAGCACATGTCTTCAAATACATTACTTACAAACTGAGGACCATTATCCGATATAACTTTTAGGGTATTTTAAAATATATTTATTTAAAATAGAATCAGTAACTAATTTCGCGGAGGCTCGTTTTAAGGGAACAATTTCGGTCCACTTACTAAAATGATTAACCATAACAAGGAGATAGCGACTTTTATTTAACTGACTTTTTGGGAAAGGGCCCAATAAATCGATGCCAATTATTTCATTTGGAAATTCGGATTTAATACTATTTAGAAACCCGGCCGGGCGGAAATTAATAAAATTAACTGCTTGACATGTTGGACAGGACTGGACATACGCCCTTGTTAACTTTTGCAGTTCAGGAAAATAGACTGCCTCCCGTACGCGTTGGATAGTTTTTCGAATACCAGCATGAGAAGCTAAAGGGCTGTCATGTAACTCCTGCAGGATATTTAATCTAAGACTAGCTGGGATAACAGGTCGAAATTCGTTGTTGGAATTCGTAGTTTTTGTATAGAATAATAGACCATCTATTAGTTCGTAATGGGCCGCCCTATTTCTTATCGCCACAATATCTTGGTGGCTAAAATTTTCAGGATCCTTTAAATATTCATAAATGCTTCCAAACTCAGGATCCTTACCCAGTTCGGTTATTACAGTTTCTCGGGAATTTATTGTACATGCTGTGAGCATTGCCACCTTTACGGTATTACCTTCTTCATCTATTTTAATTCTGGATAGGGCATCTGCTACGATATTTTCCTTTCCGGGGGTATGCTTGATTACCAGATTATATTCTTGTAGCTTGAGTGCCCATCTTATTAACCTTGGGGATAAGATTTTCCCTGAGTACAATCTAGTTACCGCCGCATGATCAGAGTACACTGTTATTGGCGCCTTTCCAAAATAGACTCGGAACTTTTGCACTGCTAACAGAACTGCAAGTGCCTCTCTCTCGGTCGCGGAATTGTTTCTTTGTGTTTGATTTAAAGTTTGGCTAAAAAATGTCACGGGCTGCTGATTTTGCGAAAGTACCGCTCCTACCGCATAATCCGAAGCATCCGCTGAAATTTCTAAATTCTCATCCTTTTCAGGAAATTTCAACACAGGGGCTTGCGTTAATGCTTGTTTCAATTTTTCGAAAGCACTATTGGCTTCGGCCGTCCACGAGAATCTTGCCTTTTCCCTTTTTAATTTTAACAATGGTTCAGCAATAGCTGCAAAATTTTTTATAAAGGACCTATAATATGAACAAAGTCCTAGAAAAGAAGAGAGCTTCTTCGCCGTGGTTGGAGTCGGATACTTTTGTACAGCGATTATTTTTGATTCGTCTGTCTCGATTCCCTTCTGAGATATTTTGTAACCTAAATATTTTAATTCAGGGGCTGCAAATTTGCACTTTTCGACATTAACTTTTAGACCGGCCTCATTTAATAAAGAAAACACCTGTCTTAAATCCTGTACATGTTGGTCCAGATTATCACTAGTAATAATGATATCGTCTAAATAGATAAGTGTGGACTTTCCAAGAATAGGTCTTAACACAATGTCCATACATCGCTGAAATGTTGCCGGCGGCCCTGAAAGGCCAAACGGCATACGCAAAAATGCATAAGTGCCAGACTTGGTTATAAAAGCAGTCTTAGGCACGTCCTCAGGTCTAACCCCTATTTGAAAATAACCAGTCGTTAAGTCTAAAGTCGTCATATATTTGGTGGATGTTATGTTCCTTAGAATTTCTTCAATAATAGGTAACGGATATACCGGATATTTAGTTATGGAGTTTAATTTACGGTAGTCAATTGCGAATCTCCACCTTTTTGGATGTGTCAAAGGATAGTCATTATTTTTCTTACATAAAACCACCGGGCTAGCATAACTACTTGAGATGGGCGTTATGATCTTTTTACGTAGCATATCGGTGATATGCCATTCTATAATTTTTTCCTTATTCTTATCATACCGGTATGCTTTGTGGCGAACTGGCATTGAATCTCCGGTGTCAATACTATGGTTAGTAACCTGAGTAAATCCTGGAATATCACTAAATAACGAAGCAAATTCACTTACCACTTGTCGGATTCTTCGCTGTTCTTCATTAGGCAGGTGGTCAAGATTTAACATCGGCGGTTCAGCCTTTTCTCCACGAACTGGTTTCATTGTCAGCTTAAGGGACGCTTCATTAAAATCCAGCGTTGCTTGTGCCTCTGAAAGAAAATCTATTCCTAAAATAATATGTGCTTGCAGATTCTTTACTATGAAAAACATTACCTTTACTTGTTCGTCCTTGATACGGACATACAGCGGTAATTTACCTATACACTTACATTTTTCTTCTTGAGCCGCTAACACTGTCGTATTATCCGAATTATATATGCGATATTTACGAAAATACTTCCTAAAAAAATCTTCTGCCACACAGGAACACTGCGCGCCTGTATCCAGGAGTGCGGTGGCTGGGATATTATTCACCAACACTTCAATCTTCGGAAGAGTCAAAATTTTCACCATTACTGTATTTAACTTGAAGGAAGAGGGGTTTTCTTGGCCTTCGGATTTCCGCACCCTCCCGTCAGCAGAAATCCGTTTTTGTTTAAATTATTTTTAATTTCCGTGCTTTCCTTCTTTTTCCACTGGCCTTGAGACTTTTTTCCTGGATTGCTATTGAACTGTTGACGTTCGCCGGCTGTTTTTGAATGCTCGGGTTTCCTTGCCCACTGATTCGCTTTGCTCCCGTAGCCGTGTGCTTGAGTTTGCTGTAGTCTTGGCGCACCAAATTGGTTTCGTTGTTCATACTGTCGTCTTCTTTCAATGTCCACCGTTCTTCTACTTTCAAACTGGATTGCTAGCTCAAATAACTTTTCCAGTGTAGTCGGATTTCTTAATTCAATAAAGTCTTGCACTTGGGGCAGTAACCTCGGCAAAATAACTTGAATTATCTCAGGATCCGGACGGTTTCCATACAAGAGTTTGAAGACGTGAATTTTTCTTAAAATAAAGCTTGAAAGATTTTCGATTCTTTGTTGATATATGCTGAAAAGTTCCGTTTCTAATTTCGCACGATCCCTTACAACAGGGAAGGCTTTTAGTAGGGTAGTCTTGAAATTTTCGTAAGTATAGGTGGGACTTCCTGCTTGACCCAAGAGACTTCTGCCTATACATTTGAACCAATTAAGCGCTTGGCCCCTCAAAGCGCTGGTAGCTAAGGTAACTTTTTAAAATTCGTGCACGGGGTAGAGCATGAAGTGGTCATCCAATTTTTCCAAAAAAACTGGTTACCAGTGATTTTCCATTAAATGTTGCTTCTGGTTTCATCGAAGCGCGCATGGTCTGGACGATGTAACCAAATCCTTCCAGGGCGGCAGCTGGCATTTCTGGATTCTGAGCCGCTTCTGCAGGCAGCACAGGTTCTTCTTGAAACTCGGCCATGGTTATTCTTCTTCGTTGGGCGCCACTATCAGGTTCAATGTTCCGTCTTACTTTCTTCGGGAACATGCAAGGACCTGACTCGGAACAGAGAGCTTACTAAAGCTATGTTCAATAATTGCGGGAAGTAGACAGGATACACAAGAAGGGTATAGAAAACCCTTTATTTTTCTCTATTTACAATAACTTCCGTACTTCGGAATACAAAGACCCACTACTTGTGGGTTAAACGTAAAAGTATAAAAATAAAACTAAACTCTAATTTAACTTTAAAATAATAAACGTGGAAGATTGGCCTTATATTAACAGGAAGCCGTATGTAGTACAGAGAACTGTGAACACTACAATACGTTTAAAGTTATCAAGAGGATTAAACCTCTGGCCTGGAAGGCAACCAGCAACTGAGTAAAACTTCTAAGGTAAGCGGCCTGCTTCGACTAACTGCTTCCTCTGTTTCGCTTGGCAAAAAGCCACAACTTAAATACTTGGTGCTCGCCAGACAAACTTTGCATAAATACGTTAACGCTTATAATTCTGGCCGGAAGTAGAAAATAAGAAGTGATAGAAAAGATTTAAAATAAAATAAACGTTAGTAAAACTTAAGATCCTTACAACATCTCGAATTGTTTGCGTGATTCAAGGTCTAATTTTTGGAGAAGTATGTTTATTAATAAAATGTCTGATAATTTGTCGCGCTCATAGCTGAGTAGTTTCATTGCGCGCAAGTTCTTTTTTAAACAGTCTAAGAAATCACGCAATTCTTTTGTTGATTCCCATTTTAACTTCGGATAACTCATAATATTACGAATATGAGTATCTACTAAAATTATTTTGTTTTCGTATCTTTCCTCCAGTGCTTTCATCAAAGATTCGTAAGTGTCATCTGTTGTTTCGATTTGCTTTGCTTTGTCTTTTAAGGATGAACGCAAAAGAGTTGAGAGTTTGATAAATGAGGATTATTAGAAATATGACTTCGAAATGCAATTTTAAACGCATTAAAATCTTCATAACGACCGGAAAATTCTGGTAACGGTATTTGCGGCAATGGGATTTCGACTGATTGATTTCGACCTTGCCGTATTAACCGCTTTTTCTGCATTTAATGTACCATCTAATAATTCTGATAATGAAAAAATGAGGTTTAAAAGACTTACCTCATTCTTTTCTATTCTCGAGTCCATATTTGCTAGATCCTCATCTATTTCTTGTAACTCTTCGTCTTTAGCTTCTCGATAAAATTGGTTCCGCAGCTTTTCTAAGTCCTTAGCGGATTTACTAGTAGAATTCAATTTAATATTTATTTCCACTGCTGAAATTGCTGACAATTCCACTGCTCGCATGAAATTCGTTTTGTTCTAAAGCTTTGGAAAACTACATAGTCCTTTCCAATATCAATGGCCGTGATGCAAGAAGTTTTGTTTTCTTATTGTGCGCAGCCATTTTACGTTGCTCCATCAACGTATTCACAAATACACATTTTCGTTTGTTTGGCACTTGGATCGGTGAAATCAAAGTTTGACAAAATTTTATCCCGATTTTCCGGAATTGTCGATAAAGTGTTTTGAGAAATACCGTATTTTATAGCAATATCTTTCTTTACACTTTTGTCCACTTCATCGAGAAGCAGCATTTTTTCTCTAAATGTTAAACACTTTCCTTCTGATATCTGGGGAATCGTGAACTAAGCTAGATGTTTCATCTCTGTGCCTTTATTCTACATCATTTTACCTGTAGAAATTTGCGGGTCATTTGGTAATTTCTATGTTTTTGTGTCCTAATCAATCTTACATTCTGTGTATTTTCTTCAAGATTGGTAAGTTTATTCAGATAACTGAAAACCCCTCGAAACTTTAATTTTCTTTAGAATAGAGGCCCACCAATAGCTGATTTGATAAAATCACTGAATACTTATACTTCGAACCAGATTCATATCAGCCGAAAGGACTGGCTGCGTTTGTTGTGCGCTTTGAAACAGAGCCGATTCATTCTAGCCAGTGCTCGTGTAGATAAAACCGATGAATACTGGGAATTCAACACACACTCAAATCCGGTAAACGGGTTGGCTAATGGGCATTTGTTTAGTTTTCTCCATATGTAGCTTGACTGTGAGCTATTTGATCTTAGCAAATCCTTTCGAGGGCATCTCTTTTCCTTGGCAGATAACCTTCGAGTTCTTTTTTCTATTGTTATTGATTTATATGTATTGTTTGTTGATATATGCAATCACCCGTCCATAGCTGGACCTGAAAGTGTAGAATCTGCTCCATAGTTAATTACCTATTATATATTTTATTGATTATTCGGCATTTATTTTTAATGCATCAACTGAATGTAAAAGAAAGAGTTTAATGATTCTGAATTAACTAAATTGTGAATATAAAGGTAAATAAAATAAAATAAAATTCGGATCCGTAATACCCAAAAAGCAGTAACTTACAAATTTCGCTGTGAAAAAATCTAAATAAGAGAAACAATCCTTCTGTCATCATTCAGTATTATTTCTTAAAATTTTTGTCAAAATTTTCTTCTTTTTAAAGACAGGGATAACTTTGCACTTCTCTCTCTTTCCAAATTTAAACACTTTCTGTAATGGTAACTAATAACTGTATATTCCAACTTAAAAATTTATTCAGTTTTTAAGGTATTGAGGATATTTTTGCGAAATTAGTAAGACTGAATTATACAGAAATCCTAACTAAGGTGACATTTTGCTTTAGTTAAAACAGTAGACTTATAAGGTATTTGTCCCGCTTCCCTAGCGTGCCTTCTTGGTGTAGTGGTCAGCACACTGAGCCAGTATTTCAGAGGTCCGTGGTTCGATTCCCGGCGAAGGCGGTTGCATATTTTTCATCTTTCCTGCTTCCAATTAACCTAATGATTCTACAAGTGGCGCCCGAACTAAAAGGGTTGTGGATGATGATTCTCCGCACCCAGAATTTGGCGACTAGTCCCCTAAAACCCTAGTCGCCCTTTAAAAAGGTGAGTATATAAGGTATTTGTCCCTCTTCCCTAGCGTGCCTTCGTGGTGTAGTGGTCAGCACATTGAGTCGGTATTTCAAAGGTCCGTGGTTCGATTCCCGGCGAAAGCGGTTGCATATTTTTCATCTTTCCTGCTTCAAATTAATCTAATGACTCTACAGGCTGTAAGTGAAATCTTTCTCAGTTTAAACCTTTATTTCTTTTATAACGTTCATTTGCCACTAATCGATCTGTAAAATTTAAGATTTGTTCTGAATTTGAATTCCAAGAGACTTCCATCCTGTTTCCACCCCATTTATTCTCGAAATTATAAATGCATTACTTCAAACAATTAGAAAAGTCCTCAGCAAATATAGAAATATAGTGGCTTACATTTGTTTCCGGACATTTGTATTTTCCAGTTTTACTTTCAAATATCAGCTACCGAATGTTAGAGAAATGGCTTTTCTTTCACATATACAATTGATCATCCTTTTTTAAACGTGCTTGTTTCAAAAATGTTATTTAAAATGTTTTCTTTAAAAAACGTATCCTTACTAAAAGCATGAAAATAACTGGGCATCCACTGTTTTGTTTGATGTTCTTTGACTAAAACTACAGTTTTCATGAACTTTGGCATGTAGTCAACTAATTTTTTTCTTTTAAGAATGCTCCATTTATTTCATTCCTATGTAGGAATTGCTTTTAGCAGAGTTTTCGAAGCAATATCATGTTTTCTTATTTTCTCCAACTCATCCCATACATATTCCATAGTACGGAGAATATGGGAAAATTTTGATAACTTCAGGACAGTTGTGTGATAACTACAAGCGAACATTTAAGGCTGGATGTTTAAAATCCTTATCCTGAAAGAATCTGAATGCATTTTGCATGCTCTTGCAGGTGCTTTCAAATTTTCATTAAGAATATATATATATTCACTAACTCATTTTATTTTCTATAAAAAGTAAATTTCTCGTCCCATGATTTTTCGTAGGATAAATCCCGATTCCTTAGTGTTCGCTTGAAATGTAGGCCAGACTTCAATTCATTTTGAACTGTGCACACAGTTTCCGTTAATTTAGTGCATCAAAGATAGTTAAGCGCTGTATGCCAAGGATTTTTTTGATATTTTCATTGACCATCTTTGACCATCTCTTTGACCATCTTTAAAATGGTGAATAGTTAAATTTCGAAGAGAATTTGTTGTTAATTGTAGCGTCTTGCCATGTCTACTTTAGATGTGAAACTGTTAATATATTTCTTTAAACAAGTAATAATTTCTAAATGCAGACGATAATTCTTGTGATGTATTTTTATTTAAAACAAAACAATTGGGACAAGAAACATCATCTTCCAAAACATCTCAACAAAACTTTCGAGTGCCCGAATCATATGTGAGTTTCTAATTAGAAAAATCAATGTATTAGGAAAAAAATTTGGAGTCTGTGTTTCAATATTTAGTACAAGATCTATGCAAATAAATTTAAAAAATACTAGTGTCCGAAAACAAATGTGAACCACTGTATGATGGCAGACAAACTGATAGCTCTGCGATCGTTTGCTGCATGGCTGTATTTGGTATGCTGCGGTTTTTGCGAATAATGCTTAGGTTAACAGCATGAAAAATTAGCGGCAGAACCTTTTTTTGTCAATTATTGAAGTTTAAATCGGTTCCGTAAATAAAAATTTGACGCTTAGTATAAAATCCCTTCTAGCGATGGTCTTCAAGTTTGTGACGCTTATCATTGCTTAGACTGTCCCGGTTTTGTCGCGCCAGTGGCCAGATGCAGCAGGTTTTGAGCTGTCATTATTCTTAGTTTTTTTCGAGTTTTTCTTAGTTTTTTTATATATTTTTTTCGAGTTTCCGAAAGAAAGGGACGGAATGATAGTTTGGCAATGGTGAAAGGAGTGAATGAGGCAGAAAAGGTTGACAACCAGGTGAACTAGACCTTGCAAAGCTAACAGAAAAACAGTTGAGGACTTTGTGCTGGAAGGGTTTCTTAGTAATTGACCATCAAAAGAAGTTAAATACAGTCAAAAGTCGTTAATTCAGACACCCATAATCCGGACCTCATAGCTAAAACTTTCTGTGCATGCGCCGCGTTGACACATGCGCATAGGCGTTTACGCGTGCGCGTAAGACCTTTTACGACTGCGCATATGCTTGTGCGCAAGCGTAGAATACGTTTCCGCGCGCGCGTTTTATGTATAACGGACGGTATAAGCTAAAATTATCTATTTCAGTTAATGTTGATGATTGCGTTGTTCCTTAATCTTCGAATTGTATCCGGTTTATTATTTTTTGCAAACTGTAAGAGCAATATTATAAAAGTAAACTTGAACTTTCGATTATGTCAAATAGAATTTCCGGTTCTGGAGCTCCCAAAGGATCGTACAAAACGAAAGTATGTTTCGATGTCCATCAAACAAAAAGTGGAATTGCTGCAAAAAATAGATAAAGACATGAAGAATGTGACAGAGAGGTTAGTGAAAACGAAAAAATTTCAATTGACAAGTTAGTCGGTATTCTCGGCACAGCAATTAACGGTACTTGAACAGCGGAACTTTGTAACTGAACAAGAAATTATGTCTGTTTATAGAATTAAAGAGAAAGTATTATCACATAAAACGAAGCAACTTAAACAGCTTACATTGAAAGAAATGTTTAATAAAGTAAACAAATAAATATTAAGCTTTTTTTTTTTTTGGTAAATTTTGATAATCTTTAGATCGTAATTGCTCTTTATTTCATAAATTACGGTTTCATATTTTTAATTTTAGAATTTCTGCATGCCATCTTATGAGATTTAAACTGATGATCTATAATCCGGAAAAATCGATAATCCGGAATCGCCGAAGTCCCGACGAGTCCGGATTAACGACTTTTGACTGTATACTGATAGCTGTGTGACATTGAAAGACATCACCTATCTAATTTTGTTGCCCGCCAATCAGCGAATAGCCAAATTATTAATGTTAGAAAGTTATTGCTGATTTTAGGCAAAAACGTTAACTTACAATTGTATAGATTTTTACTAAAAATGTAGCTTTTAGGGCATTTAGACTTAATCCCTCTTTTTCAGGAGGAAAGCGGGATTAACGTCTGAATGCCCTCGAAATCGGGTGAGTTTTATCCAAAATGCACGTCAACTTAAATGGCTTTTTTTAAAATCTAATTATAAATTTTACATTGGCGTGTTCCTTTTCCAGTTTAATTACAGCTAGTTCTTTCGGGGCTGTAAAAGAAAGTACGAGAAATTTCTTTTGGAATGTACTTCGTTGGTATTCAAGGATTACCGAAAAAATATTTAACTGTAACCAAACACTCTTCGTTTTCCTGAAATGAATTCCAGGATAAAATTTAGTGTTTAATAAACTTTCTTTTGTCGCCTGTCGATGTATTTGAAATTAGAAATATCTCACTTTGATTTTAGATGCTGCCTTCAAGGACGTGAATTAGAGCTACGCAATAATATATAAATATCAGAAGAATTTAATAAATCAGAATATTTCTGTACGGTTTACAGTTTGATAACATTGTTAACATAACTTACAAATCAAGTAATATTTTCTGCTTCTTGTCCCCCCTCCTAATATTAGATATACGTAACTTAAAGTTATTGGAAATACTAATCAGATACTAAAGTTTTTTTGGCCAGTTATTTAAATTTTTAAATTGGGAATCTAATAATTTTCTTATGTTTAAATTGTCGACTTTATTAAAACAGTTTTTTACATTACTTCCTTTAACCTTCACTGACTGAGGTAGAATATTATATTAAATAGACAGCCAGGTACGAACATTTTCTAATTTAGCAAAAAAAGACGTGGCTAACATATATTCTCAAAGTAAAGGTTTTTTTCCTTCTATTCATGGTCTACTAGCGGCCCTGAATGGATAAGACTGCTGAACAGAGGTCTCTAATTCAGCTTGATCTGGGAGTGATTGCTTAGGTGCTTTCGTCGATTTTTGAAATGAATAAGAACCACTTGCTTGGAAAGGCCTCCATGAAGGCATCGATCTTGTTAAACAGGTCGCTTTCGTGAGATTTATGGTATTCAGTTACACAATATGTATATTCAATCTGTGTCTTCTTTGCCTCACAGCTTTTTTTTTTTTTTCCCCTTCTTTTCTCTCTGTTTGTCTTACTTTCTCTCTCACTTTCCCTCCTTTTTGCTAAACATCTGAAAGTTTCTTTCAATTTTTGGAATTAAATTTAAAATTTTAGAATCACCTTGAATTTTTTTAAAAAAATCTTTTAGTTCGCTAAATCAGTATGAACTAATAAAACTTTTCATATTTACTGATTCAATAATGACTTCTAAGGAGAAAGCCCCACCACCCAAGTAGCACGACAACGTCGTAACGACGTTGCAAACTGCTCGCGAATCATGTTGCAAAAACGTTGCAATATGTCGTTTTTAAGACGCCCAGATGTCCGCGAAACTCCACTGTTTAGCGACCAAAATATAACCTGAGAACGACGTCTATATGACCTGAGAACGACGTATCACGTTCTCAGGTTATATAGACCTGAGAACTTGAGAATATAAATATAACCTGAGAACGACGTATCACGACGTCTTAACGACGCCTAAATGTTCGCAGAATTCGAACTTTTTGCAAAAGTTGTGAAAACGTCGTTATTATATCCTTGTGTTACATATTGATTTATGCAGATAAATAAGCTTAATAATTAAGGAGACAACTTTGGCCACTTGCTCGAATAGTTAAATACTACCAGGAGTTGATGGTATTGTTCGTCGTGCTATTGTAAGGACTCAAAGTGGAGAACTAGTCCGAGCTGCCCAAAAATTATATCCTTTAGAACTTTCTACACTAGAAACCACACCAGAAATAATACAAAATGAAGTAAAAAATAAAAGAGAAAAGGAGAAACAAGAAACTGCTGGCAAAGTATTAAATGAGGACTATCCTGATCGAGCTAAAACAAAAGTAGATAACCCTGTGACAACTAGCTGTGGCCGAGTAATTAAAGCACCCATAAAACTGTCACTTTGAACTGAATAAATCTTTTTTTAAACTTTTTAATATTAACTATATTTACAAGTTAACTTTCTATACTTTAGTTAACTTACGTGGGGGTACGTGAAAAATTGTATCTTTCAAATATTTACCAATGTAAGTTATTATTTTGTTTATATTTTATTTTTATCTTTAAATAATGCGTGCTGAATTTCATTTTTTGACGTGTTTGTAACTGCAGGATTTTTTAGTAATTCTGGCAACAGTAAAAAATATTTCCAAGTCTGTTCTATTCTTTTTAATTTTAAGGGTAAAAATTTATGCTGTGTTTTTGAGTTATAAGAAGAGAAGGCATCTTTTTGTGATATTTAAAGATGCACATATTGAGTTTCGATGTGCTTACGTCTAATAAATGTGTTTTATTAAACAACTTGGAATTTTAATGAATCCATATTGACTTTGGAGTATTTTTGAGAGGCAATTATTTGTCACGTAGTATTCAACTTGGCTAACTCGGCGAACCTACGCATAGCAGCTCCTAAAACCCCAACACGGTATACTGCCCGTTCCACAGGAATCATTGACTTCTTCCTGCTCAGAAATACTAGCTTTTCCGCTAGATATTTCTGTGCTGGACTAACTCTCTTCTGACCATAATCCGGTCAGAATGATTCTGAACGTCAGCAGTTATACCCCATCAGACACAAGAGTCTTTCGTACTGACTGGCGAACTTTCGCTAAAACTCTAAACAACGTGCACTACACGCTCCTCGCAATACACACGAGGGATGGATGATATCGACAGTTTAATCCAGTCATTCACTGCAGAACTTACCAATGCTTACTCAGCAGCTCAAAAGGTTGTGCCGAAGGGGCATACTCACAAAGCAATGAGCTAAAGAAGCTCATTAAGAAACCCAACGCTGCACGACGTCAGTTCCAGAGGTTCCGCAACCGCGAGGACAAACAACGATTCAATAGACTCTGCGAGGAGGTCAAATCTCTACTTAACTCACAAGCACAACACAGCCTGGATCAGGTACTTCCAAATCCTCTCCACAGACGATAACTCGCTATAGAAAGCCATTAAAAGGTACACGAAATGCCACAATAACATTCCGCCCGTTAAAGGGCCTCAAGGGATCCATTACACTGAATTTGAGAAAGCAGAACTCTTAGGCTCAGCATCTGGAATCTCAATGTCGCACCAACAACATTCATGACTCTACCACTGAAAGCACTGTTCAACAGTTTCATTCCACTCTTCCTACAAAGCCACGCACGGACAACATTATTCCAACCTTACCTTCAGAAGTCCGAGCTGTCATCATGAAACTTAAAAACTGGAAAAGTCCTGGTTTGGACTCCATCACTAATGCCACGATAAAGAGGTTTCCTGTCAAGATTATCATTATTCTCACCAAGTTATGTAACATCATCCTGGAATGTCAGCATTTCCCCAAGTCATGGAAGACGGCCAAGATTGTTCCCATACTCAAGCATGGCAAATCAGCAAACAACTCTGAATCGTACAGACCTATCAGCATGCTCTCCTCCATTAGCAAGATATTTGAAGCTGTGCTACTCAAGCGCATCGACATACATCTAGATGCCAACGATATTATTATACCTCACCAATTTGGATTCAGGAAGCAGTTATCCACTATGAATCAGTTATATAGAGTCGTCAAAACCATCGCAGAGGGAATGGCTTCTAAGAAGCCATTCCCTCTGCGATGGTTCTTCTAAGAAGATCACTGGTGGACTATTTCTTGATATAGCAAAGGCTTTTGACAGAGACTGGTTGGATGCACTCATTTACAAATTACATGTTCTGGTCTTCCCAGACTACATCATTAACATTACTAATTCCTACCTAACAGGTAGACACTTTGTTGTTCACGTATCTGGCACAAACTCCATTTCACACCCTATCATTGCAGGGATCCCCCAAGGGTCCTTGCAACTTGAACCTACATACTTCAATATCTACGTGAATAACATCCCTACCACACATGACACAATATTAGCTATGTATGCAGATGACACTGCGATCCTGGCACAAAGTGCATTCATTGGTCCAGTAATTCAACGGTTACAAAACTACATCCACACACTAGAGATTTGGCTTACCCAATGGAAAATTTCTGTAAATGTGGATAAGACCAAGGCTATCTTATTTACTAGAAAGACCAAAATCAGAAAGAATCTGCAGTTCTACAATGCCAGCATTCCATTGGCCAAGGAAGTCCTTTATCTTGGGTTGATCCTCAATAATACTCTTACATGGTCCCCACACATCACTTCTATTATCCAGAAGTTCCGGGTTCGTAAAGCACAACTCAACCTCTTAATTGCTCGGAACAGTGTGTTATCTATAGACAACAAGCTGCTTATTTACAAGTCCATTCTCGGACCATTACTTTGTTATGCAAGTCCCATCTGGGCACACACACGCAAAACTAGCAGGAGTAAACTACAGGCATGCCAGAATATAGTACTCATGCAAATCACCAGCGCTGAATGGTACATTCGAAACAACCGAATCCACGAGGAACTCGGCATGGAGTTACTAAGATCATTTTATTACAAACTTGCTACTAAATTTCATGCTCGACAGCAACTTATCAATACTTCATGTATTCAAATCTGTGACTATGATTACAGCGACCTAAATAATATAGACAGACCACTGGCCCAGTTAAATGTAACCATCATGTAAACCTCTCTGTTTTCTTGTCTCCCACTGCTAAGTACCCTCACTTCATGTCTGTAGTTGTATTTGTATTCATGTATTCTTGCACCATGTATCTTATCTTTTTATCTCGTTATTTATATATATTGTATCTGTAACTTTTCATTATTATTACGGATTCAGACTATTATTGAACTTGTTACTTACCGTGTTTTCTCTCCAAGTCACAGCTCGACTGCTTTCTGTGTCTCACGTTATCCACAGCTTTCATTTCCCAGATTCGTTAATCTGAAATATTAATTTATCTTTAACTACTGATTAATGTACTAAGTCAAATTATCATAATTCACATTTACTTTAAAGTCACTGTTTAATTTAAGAAAAAAAATATTATGAATTTGTTTTGAGATTTATATCCTTTTTGATTAAGTTAGCCACTGTCATTTTCTAAGCTACCTAACTCATTCTACAAGGGGTAGAGCCTTGGCCCAGGCACCCTGGTGTCGCAAACAACGTTCCACTGAGGAGTCTCAACGAAATTACGCAGTTAGTAACTTTTTCGAAATTGGCAGCTAGCCAAAGCCGCAAACCTCGAGATTTTCGTTTATATAAGCATCCATAACATCGGTCGAATAGCAATGCAGTATGCAGTGTAAGTTTCAGCGATTTATACGATTGCATTAAACCTTTCGACGGTTCTTCTGATAATCTAATAGAATCTTTTTTAAATGGCCTAGAAGAATTATTTCAACTGAATAATAGATATACGAACAATGTTAAGATTATATTTACAAAAAAATATTTATCGGGTTCACTAAAACATTTGTAATGTCAATGACGCCAAATTCAGAGTGTACCATATATTAGGATTAAACCAAGCATTTTTGAATGCATGGAGATGGAGAAAAACGTAAAAACATAACAAACAGTTCAGAATTTTTATAGGTAATGAATTTCATATTTTTGTTCACAGTTCCTCTAATTCTGATATCAACATTTATTAGTAACTTATCAAAGCCATTAATTTTGTCGTTTTTAATAAAAAGTGTTAATATTTCGTTCTCTTTTTACATTAATTTTTCCGTTCTGCTTCTCCTGACTTTCGGTGAGTTTTCCTTCATATATATTGGACAGCCGTTAAATATGCATGGAAATGCAACGTCTTTTAACATTAGACGTTTTTTTCGAAATTCTTAAAATCGCCCCATTTATAACCGTGAATTCATCTTCACGCACAATCATATCTTTGCGAAAATTGTACTATGCGGAAAAAATGTTTAATATTATGTGAGCATATTAATTCAAATAAATTCGCATTTACTTCAAAAATAATAAATAAAGTCATATTTCAGCAGTAAAATAATTGCTAACATGTGATTTGCATTGATTTCGGAAATATGATTTTTTAAAATATTTAAAATGCATAACTTAATAACTTACTTTCTAGTTTAGTTTCATTTTTAAATGTTTTGCTATAATATTTATAAAAAAATATTTTAAGTATTAATTATTTTAACAAAATTTTAAACAATGATTTATCACGTATTTTTAGTACTAATTAAATTTAATAATTCAAGTATTTATATTAAATTTATATTTCATTAGATGAATCTACCTTAGATTAATATATCTAGATCAAACAACGTAATGAATGATTGCAAAATAAATCTTATGCGGACTTCAGATTCTTGAAAGGGCAGATTTAGTCTCTTTTCATTCTAAAAGTAACGATGATGAACTATGAGAAAGATGCTAAAACGACCACGTCTAGAAGCGGTCATATCATGACGTTTCGGCGACGTCTACAAATTGCCAAGATGCAACGGCAAATAGCATTTTTCGTCTTCGCTACGTTGTAAAGACGTCGTAAAAGTTACCACGACCAGTTTGCAACCTCTCAGACTAGTTTGCAACGTCTTTGCTACGTCATGTGCTACTTGGGTAGTGGCCGAGTAATTAAGGCCTCTGAATGTTGGGAGGTTGACCTGGGCTGGATCTCAGGGGAGTGGGATGGTTATATGGTCGGTTTT
Organism: Stegodyphus dumicola; assembly: GCF_044657685.1. Taxonomy (NCBI): domain Eukaryota; kingdom Metazoa; phylum Arthropoda; class Arachnida; order Araneae; family Eresidae; genus Stegodyphus; species Stegodyphus dumicola. Next base: position 134,458,877 of record NC_140768.1, on the reverse strand, counting down.
CGTAATTTCCTTTCATATGTAACGTGAATACGAGTCAGTTTCCCTTAGAAAGTCCCCCATGAAAGCATTCCTTCCTATAAACAAATAGTCTGTACGTGCTTTGGAATATTCAAATAACATAATCATCGAAGAAGAAAATTTGAATAAAATTTTATTTTAATACAGTTAACTTCCAAGATGTTTTAGCTCTCACATTCTTGTTTGTAATCTTGTACATCCAAATTAAAAATCAATTCTCCTTTTTAGTCCATCTAAATGGATAAAATAGCTGAATACTGATAGTTCAACGTGAGGGGCTCGAATTCAGCGAGAAAGCGCTCGTGCGTGGTTTTTCCCATGTGTAACAGTTTTCCTTAGAAAATCCTCCCCGAAGGCATCCTCCCCTTGGGCATATAGCCCTCGAGGCTTTACCATAATTACACACACACACACACCCATGTGTAACATGACTGCACGTCAGTTTTCCTTAAAGAGTCCTCTACGAAGGTATTTTTTGTTCAATAGGCAGATAATTAAGACAGATAGCCCTGGCATACTTTGCTTCTAAAAACATGCCCCATTAATTTCAGTTCTTAATTACTTGAAATCCGTGCAAGTTCTTTATCCGCTATTTGTTTTATAAAGGAAAACGAAGATTGTCTTATATTTTGTTTTTCTTTTTTATTCATAGGTAAGAAATGAATTTAGTTAAACCGTTTTGATCCGGAAAAGCATAAGTCACTTGATGATATTTTACAGGAGTATGATAAATTTTTCTTCTTCCGCAAGCTGTTACCATCGCATTACGCCCGTATATTTTCAAGAGTTCCTGTGTGTGCTCAAGATACTTGTGATTTTTTCTTGTATCATACTACTATATCTATTTTTGTAGACATCATTTATTCCAAAAACTAATAACCAAGAATGCAGGAAAACTCATGCGGAAAAGATGACGTCATGGGTTTCTGATCTATCTAGTTAATTTCTTAAAATCCCATAAAATCTTTTCTTAATTAAGAAGTTCTCTCTCAATACATGCTAAAAGTTTTTTTAGCATGTTTTATTCTTCTATTTTTGTGCTTTTGATGTGTTGTCATTTAGCCCCAATGTCTTTGCTGAAGACATCGCTATTGCCTTCCACATTTTATCGAAATGACTGCGTAAATGCAAATGTTATGTAAACTGTTAAATTTTTTAATAACCAGTAACCTGTTTCCTATGCTAAAGTCACCCTGGGAGTAATCTCAGAACTATTCATTTTGTTTAATTGATTTTGACAAAGCATACAAGTGCTATTTGCGAAACGAGTGCCCTTCGTGAAGGATTTTTATAGGAACACATATCTCGTATACATGTTACACATTGGAAAAACACGAAAACGTTTACCCAATTATTCCATTTACCGAAATTTGAACTTTGACCGGATGTACTCAGAAATGAATAGAATTAAGTTGCAACCTTCTTTTTTTTGCCCTAATTATTAGTAATAAGAACGTAAAGTGCTAGCTGTTAATTTTTAGTACGAGTCCCCGTCCTTTTTGTAAATTCTTTACATCATAAAATATATTGCCTTTATGAAATAATTTTATGTGAAAAATAAAGGGATAATTCTTACCTGTGATGTAACATCTTCAGATAAAAATCTTTCTAATTTTATTTGCTTTACTTGTAACTATTGAAGCCCTCCAGCGCGCAAGCGTTAAAATTATTAAATTGTTACTGAACACTGGTAGTTCGATCCCGGTTGAAATCAAGAGAATGGCTACGTGGGAGCTTTCATGGTTTTCCCCATGCGTAATGAAAATGCGAGCAGTTTCCCTTAAAAGTCTTTCCAAAATAACGCATCTTTTTCCTTGAGCAGGTAGCCCTAGCATGCTGTGCCGTAATCCAGATAAAATTCATAATTGCGTAATTCCATTCCTTATAAATTCAGAAGCCAATATTGTATACATTTTATTGGCAAATTTCTAAATAACAGAGATGGACTTAAATTTGTATCATTTCTTTTACGTATCATAATTTGGAAAAAGCTCTCAATAATTTATGAATAATTTTTCCTTCTGTGGAAAAAGTTCATGTAAGGGATTTTAATTAAGTAGGTTAATAGTTCTTATTCGTAAAATCTATTAGCAGAAATTAGCGATCTGAAAAAATAGACACAATAAATTAAATTGAAAAAGGAGGCAAATTCACCAGCATAACGAGAAGTGACGTTTTAATTTACGTCAATCCTAGTTGCTAATTTCCATTCTAATTTGAATGGTATTATGCTATTTAGGTTAATTAATAGTGTTTTTGAGCCAAATGTTACTTAAGAATTTTTTAAAAAATAATATTCTCCATATTACTGTACTAGAATGCACAAAATAAAGAAAAAAATATATATATATTTGTATAAGCTAGAACGTTTTGCTTAAATATATATTTGAAAGAAAACGAAGGAAAGAAAATTAGAAATGCCGACTTCTGTAACTAAAATAATAAGCGATTCCTGTGTATGTTTTTGTTCATGGTAAAACTGCAATACACGCAATAGAAAAAGAAGAAATTAAAATAAAAGTCGTCGTTGGAAAGTATAATTAGAAAGCTGCATCACTTTAACATCTGGGCCAGTGATTCCGCTATTCTTGACTCGGAACACAGTGAGAACAGAAAGTAAAATAATTCTGCGTTAACTAAGTAAAAAATAAAGATGGTATCATAAGCTAGTTAGCAATGAATAATCCGGTAATTCAATATTTGCACGTACACAAAAGAGCGTATTGCCATTAAAAAAACACCACGTTTGTGTTAATTTTTTGCAAATTTGTTCAATGTATTTTCAGAAAAGTGCCAGAACGTCAGCTGAGAAGAAATGAAACTGTTGAATCGGGATGTGTTGAAAATAGCTGGTGGTGTGTATTTGTTGGTAGAAAAGAACTTTAAAATAAAATGCGAAAGAAGTAAAGACAAATGTTTAATTATGAATTTAGTTGGTTAAAACTTGCAGCTGCATTCTCTTTGACCAGGGAACTAATGTTTAATGAAAAAAATTGCGAAGGTTTGCTTGTTTTCAAAGAAATGTTTTTTAAAATATTAATATTCATTTTCATTTTAACATAATTCTATAATGGCGGGAAAGTATCTGAAAGTTTGTTTAAGTGAAAAATGTTATGGCGATTTAAACAATATTTATTTGATGAAAGTATAGCTTTTTTGTACAAAAATATTTCAACTGAAATATTTCTCTCATTTTATAGAAATATCCAAAGGCAGGTACTGAGAATATTTTCTGACTACCTGGGAATGGCAATTAACCGAAACTTTACGTAGAAGTATTATGTAAGCGTATATCTGAATCAGACTGAAACCGATTCTGAATGTAAACTTACACTAAATATAGCAAGAAACGCCCACGCTCAGTGTCCCTAGTTTGTAGCCCCGTCAGTGGCTAAGTGGTTAAGATCGATATTGTTTTAGGGAATTCGAAGTTATTAAATTATCACTGCTATTTCCTTAAAATAGTCTAGAACAGGGATGTCAAACTCATAGGTACACTTGGGCCAAACAAAAAAGGTTTAACTTTAGGCGGGCCGGAAAAAAAAAAAAAAAAAAAAATCAATACTCATAGAAACGTAGATTTATTTCGAATACTACAATAATAAACATATATATATATTTATATAGAAAAGAACAAGAAAAATTTAATGTTTACGTCCTGATACTTGACATCTCTTCTCTGCTATTATCTTTCCTATTTCGGGAGAAATTTTGTTTGCAGTGATAACTTTCAACGCTGACCCAAAGTGAGCATCATTAATACGGTTTCTAATAGAAGACTTATTACCTTTCATGACTGAAAATAACTGCTCGCACCGATAAGTGCTACCAAACATGGAAATAATTTCATATGCGAATTTTCGAGTATTTTCAAATCTGGCTGGTAAATATTTGTAAAATTCAGGCACGCCCACTTCAATGAATTTTGCTTTCAAATTTGAGTTGCATTGAATCTCGATGACCTCCATTTGCATATGGCTGGGTACTGAGTCAATACTTATTGAGAAATTCGAAGAAAACAAAAAAAAATTTGTCTTCGAGGGAACTAAAATCATTAAACCTCGTTTTAAAATTCAGTTGTTAAATTTGCAATTTTTTCTGCGTATTTTTGATACGAAGAAGTATCATCTAAACTTGATTTGTTCATGCTGCACGTCGGGAAGTGCGTCAAATCTTCATTTTTAAGTTGTTTTTCCCAAAGAACTAGTTGACATTTGAATGCTTTAATTATGTCAAACATGTTCGTAATGATATGATCTTTTCCTTGTAACGATAAATTTAAATCGGTTAAGTGTTTGGTTATATCAACTAAAAAAGATAAATCTTGTATCCATATTGGATCGTAAAACAAACTTACGTCTTGATTTTTCGTTCTTAAAAACTGACATAGTTCTTCTTTCAAATCCTAGAATTGTTTGAGAATCTTGGAGCAAGATAACCAACGTACCTCGGTATAGTAGGACAAACCCGAATATTCACTAACTCACTTAAGAAAGCAGTGAATTGACGCTGATTTAAACCTCGAGATCTTATAAAATTTATAACTTTTTTTTATATATGACAAAACATTCTCCATATTTATTACTTTCGTGCATAGAACTTCTTGATGTATCATACAATGCATATGATGAATGTTTGGAACCGTTGAATTTCACTAAGTTTTTTTCTTAGTAATGCTACGAAGCCCTTGTTTTTCCCGATCATTGATGGAGCGCCATCTGTAGCTACAGAATTTAATTTTGCCAAAGGTAGATTGCATTTCTGCAGAAGTCCAAAAACACAAGTAAATATATCTTCTCCTGTGGTAGTACCAGGCATCGGTATTAGTTCCAGTAATTCCTCAAAAATGTTAAAATTCTTGTCACAAGAACGAAGAAACACTGCTAATTGAGCTTTACCACTAATGTCCGTGCTCTCGTCACAGGGCAATGGAGAAACTTTCGAAACTACGTAGATGATTTTGCTTTGATCTGATCACTTAAATTCGCAGCTAAATCAGTAACTCTTTCCGCAACTGTATTTCGAGACAACGAAATTGATTGAAAAGCCTTCACATTTCCAGGACAAACAATTTCTCCAGCTTTCATTAGGCATTCCTTGATGAAATCACCGTCAGTAAAAGGCTTCGAATGTTTAGCTATCAACTCGGACAAGACGTAGCTTGCATGTACCGCCGCTTCTCTTTCTTGCAATACTTTACTAAACATGGACTGTTGCTTTTTCACTCCTAACTTGAGCTTTTTCAACTTTTCTTCTCTCATTAATCCTTCGTAATTGTTATATTTCGATTTGTGTTGTTCGTAATGACGTTTAAGATTATATAACTTTGGTACATTAATAGTATTATTACATATCCAGCAGATTATTTTATCTTTTATTTCACAGCAAAAATATTCTAATTCCCATTTTACTTGGAATATTCTATGTTCGTCAGCGATTCTTCGTTTAATTTTACTACCACTTGGTTTTGATATAGACATATTGAATACAAAGGGCTGGAATAAACACGGTTAACGTTAAAAAGTTAACAAAAATTTATTCTTTCCACAAGAGATAAATCAAAATGCTGAAATATTTCTTCAAAAATATTCTAACAATATCACAAAATGTCAAACGTTTAGCAAAAATCAGTTCAAAACAGAGAAACTAATTCTATCTCACAGCGAAATCGCTACAAATCAATCACAGCATTAAGTAAACAAACAGTTCGCTAGAACTACAGCTACTACTGAGATGAGTTGTTTGTTCTCGGCTTTTATAAGCTTTATAATTAATTTCTCGAATATACTGGAAACATCTATAAATATCTGGATTTTTGTGGATGGCAACAACAATTACGAGATATTTATTTATTAGGTATTAAATGCACGCGCTGTTTTATTTTTAACCTTCCAACGCAGCTGTCTTTTCAAAAATCGTCTGCGTTGCTAAGGCAACATGAAGCAAATCTAATTACCATTCTAAATAAAAAAAACTATGAAATCCTTAACAATATGGATTAAGTAATAATTAATAATAAAGCGAAGTGCATGCACATGCATGAACCAATATATCGTACAAAACTATGATTGGAAAACTGAGACCATGAATTCGGCCACATTCGGCTATCGGGGAATGCGTACAAGTTCTGAGTGCACGTGTCCCCCAAAAGCCAAAATGCCAATGATTTGCAATTTTCGGAGTGCCTATGGTTCAAAACCATTTACCTCCACATCAGAGTTACTAAAAGTGAGCAGAAATAGGAAAAATTTGGCATAAGTGATTTACTTGATGCTCAGTAGAGGGAGCCACAGGCTCGAGAAAGCTTAGGGATAGAGATAAGAAAATAAAAACTTAAGTATCATAATTTTTTTATAAGTTTTTAGGTTTTTATAATTTTTTTTTTTTTTGAATTTTTTATTTTATACTTTTTTTTGGTTTTTATAATTTTTTATACACAATACAAACACTAAAGCAAAAAGCGGATAGGAAAGAGTTTGAAGATCTTGGATTGCAGTTGTAAAAGATGAAATAAGCAATTATATGGCAGCTCGCTGAAGAGACGTCCTTCCTTCATGGCGCGGGGGCTGGAACTGATGTTGACGACGAAGATCATATGCTTTGTTATAGTGTCAGAGCGCGAAGTGCTCTTTTACTATCTTTCATATTAAAACTATCAGGAGTTAGAGTTCGTTAATGAGCTGTCCGAGACTGATGTTTGAGTATAGAATTGAGGTGAGCCGTTCTTCAACCGGCGAGGCGGTGGTGGCGGGGCCACACTAGTCTAGCAGTGACGTGAAAGGTAATGTAGTGTTTTTGTATAGTGGTAGCTGTAGTAAAGGTGTCAGTATTAATGCCTGTGTTATGGGGCAAGTATTTGTGCTGGGTACCTGTGTTTTTCGACAGGGATTGGAGTATATCGAAGGTTTGATATTTCTGGATTATGATGAAATTGGACTGATTGAAAGAAGTTGGTGGAGAGTTTGCGTATATATTCTGAAATGGTATTGATATTGAGATCTGTGTGAATGGTGTTATTTGGGATAAACCAAGGTGCATTTACAATTTCACGAAGCATTTTGTTTTGAAGAATTTGTAGTTTTTTGATGTGCATTTTTGCCGCTTGTCCCCATATAGGGCAGGCATAGAGTAGAGCAGGTCTGAGTATCATTTTGTAAAGTATGACTTTGTTGGATATGGAAAGTACACTGTGTCTGCCTAAGAGTGGCCGCATAGTGGCCGCTGTCATTTTAAATTTTTCTGTGACAGCACTGAAGTGTTGCCTAAAGGTGAGTTTGCTATCCAGAGTGATCCCTAGGTATTTCACCTCGGAGACCCATTCTATATCATCTTCAAAAATTTGGGGTGGTGCTGGGGTGTAATTCGAGGTACACTGCTCAAAAAAAAAAATGGGACAGTCCTATATCTCCCGATCTACTGGGCCGATTGACAAAATTCAAATTGCGTTCTTCATGTCTCGAAAGCGCGACTTAGGATATATATTAGATTTATATATAGCACTATTCTAACATAGGTATTTTGACACAAAATCGGACTTTTTCTGAAATAACATACCAATTTTTTTACATATTTCGATTCTACGACTCAAATTACGCCTAAATATGAAATTTTGTAAAATTTGGAGCGAAATTTACGGAGAAATTCACAAATTTATGTTGGCACTTTTTTGTCAGTTTGCGCCAAGAATACTTCACTTGGCGAACTTCTTAATATATGGCAACCTAGTTTCCTTAGGAAAAAAAGTCACCATCGTTCCTTTTTTCCAAATAATATTCTTTATATTATATTTTTAATTATAACTTATTATTTTAAGTAATTTTTTCTTTTCGAATTTCATTTTAATTGTTTAAGTTGCACGTTTTTTTTTTTTTTTTTTTTTTTTTTTTTTTTCCCCCTTCCGAATAACTGTTTTAAAAATTTCTATTTACCTATTCGAACTGCGTAATAAAGGTGCAGCGTTTATTTATTTTTTTTTTTTTTTCAAATATGTTTCTTTATATATATTTTTCGTCATAGCTATTATTTTAGGTCATTTTTAAATTTTTATACTTTTATTTTAATTGTTTGTGTTGCATTGTCTCTTCAGATAATTGTTTTAAAATTTTCTATTTATTCCTTCGAACTGAGCATTTTAAATATATTTATTAATATCAATTTTCCAGAATTTGATTTCAGTTATTTGAATTGCGTTTCTTTCGGAAGAATACTTTGTAAGCCCGACTACGATGCATTTGAAAACTGCATATATTAAAAGAGAAATTACAGTAAAGCACAGTTAACACGCCTTTCAATGTTCCGTTCAGAAAAGAAATATATAAATAAGAGAGATGTATAACCGATATTTTAACTTAGGATGACTTGCATACATTGCTTTAAACAGTTTTATCATTATGCCCATTGCTTTACACAATTTTATCCTACATTTGGTTTCTTAAAATGTTATTCATATTTTAGTCAAATATTTTATTTTTGAAATCGCAAGAATCAAATATTATAAGATTGAAAAGTTTTAAATTTAAAAAAATACGAATACTAAATTTTACGAAAAAATTTATTTTTCTTCTCTGTTAAGCATTCTGAAAGTTTATTGAAAAGTGAGCGAGTGAGCGCCACCAAGGAAGACCACTGACCTGGCCTTAGCCTCACAGTGTGTTATATTCCTGGCAGAAACCATCTACTCTCTGCTCCATCCTGCTCCGGGAACGCAGCCGAATACACGGCTAAGAGCCTCATAAAGTCTACATATTGGATGTTGTTGTACGGGGAGAGAGTATCCTGTTAGGAACTACTTAAAATTAAGCAAAGAAGCAATCAAAAGACTGTTAAGAATCGCTGTTAGAATAGACAGAAACTTGTGTTAGATAAAGTAAAGATAGGAGGACTTTGCCTGAAAAATTAACTGCCGTGGATTTTCTGGACTTGCTAAATGTCTACATGCGGGTGCTTATCCTGACACAACTGTCATATCTTTATGGGGCTTCTGTGAAATCGTTGGTCCTGCATGGAGGAAAGTTGTAATCCAACTTTTCGAAACATTTTGGTATTTCTGACAATCATTTTAAATAAAGTTATCGCCTTCCATTTCATAAAGGCCCACAAACGGCCGAGCGGTAAAGTTGCTGAATACTGGTAGTTCACTCCGGGGTTCGAACCCCGGTAAACGGGCTGGTTGCATGGGCGTTTTCGTGGATTTTCTCATGTGTACCGCGTATGACAGCTGGTTTCCCTTAGAAAGTTCTTCACGAAGTATTTCGTCAGAGCCTTTATCAGTCTTTAGAGGCTAAACATTTTGAAGCTATGAGATGAAAGGAAAGACTGGTTTCATCAAAAGGTTTTAGTTTATTTTATTATGACAAAGCACACTACGGCTATCTGCCTAAGGGGAGGGATGCCTTCCTGGAGGACTTTCTAAGGGAAACTGGCTCGCATACACGTTACACATGGGGAAAACCACGAAAACGCCCATGTAGCCAGCCCGTTCGCGGGATTCGAACCTCGGACCGAACTACCAGTGTTCAGCGACTTTACCGCTCGGCCGCTGTTTCATCAGGAAGGGAAAAAAACATCTTTAAGTGACATCCACATATATCACTGGATAAACTCCTGAATCTTCAAATAATTCGACTGAGGAAATCATGGGATTCACCATTTATGATACGATATGATGTTCTATAACGTAATTTACACAACCATATAGTTTAAAACCTGTCGCTCTTCACTTTAATCTGCAATGATATCGTTTTGTCTTTTCTGTTAACACAAGCTCAATTGATGGTATTTGCTGGTGTACTCGTCCAAGTGTTTTCTCTTTGAACACCTAAATTCTTTGAAGCATCCTGAAAGTATATTCGAAAGCGTCCAACTTTTTGAACATCTTGGTATGTCTGACAGCCAAATTTCCCTGCAAATTTTTGCTTACTTTTCTCCCTAATTTTCTTCTTTCCTTCTACAGTTATTTTCAGTGCTCACACAAGAAAATTAAGATTTTTCGACTGCTAGACTTCCATACATTTTGCATTCTTGTCAATTTTTTAAAATATCAATTATATGAATTGCGTTTCAGCTAAAGACAGCTTTTCATTTTCTAGTAATTTTAGCTATAAATAAAGTTTAAAGCGAAGTCCAAAGGATAAATATTTTAATTAAAAGATTTTTGCTAAATGACAAAGAAATAAAACAGTCCAGCAGGGTTTATTCTGTACCACAGAGTAACCCGATTCTTATATCGGCTGAAACAATCTAAATCATATTAAAGATCATGTTTTTTTATACAATCTATAACGCGAGAGAAAAATTAGCTTCTTAAAACATGCTTTCTAAGAGAATTAATATAAAAATTTATATTTATATATATATTTTTTAAAGTTGGGACTTGAACCAAACTGTCAGACTTTTAAAGCTTATTTTACATGGTGGTTATTATTAAAGTTCCACTTTGAAATGGTCATAAAAGGAAAACTACCGGACCAAATATTATCAAACTTGGGAATCGTGTAAAGGAGGTTATGAGAATTTATTTTCGGCGGAAAAAAAAGAGTTCAAAAACTCACCATCAGGGGAAAAATGGCGCTGTATACAATATTGTTAAATGAAATAAGACACGAAAACATCTGTTAAAAATGTGTTTAATATTTTCCGAAACGTGTTACAAAGCATGTTCAGTGTAGCGTCCAGCATTTTCCGAAAGCAAGTTAAATCATGTTACTGCATTCTCAACAGCAGCTCTTAGCATATCAGGTTTGGTTTTGGTTTGGTTTATTAGATTACGGCAAAGCACTCGAGGGCTATCTGCCTTAAGGGAGGGATGCCTTCGTGGAGGACGTTTTAAGGGAAACTGGCTCGTATACACGTTACACATAGCATATCAGGAGGAATGTTATCAGTGTATCACATTTTTCATTTCTGCCAAATTGTTTAGATTATCACCATAAACAGTGCTCTTGAGATAACCTCATAGACAAAAGTCACAGAGGTTGAGGTCTGGTGGGAAGAGGGGAAGTGTTGGCCTATAAGACGACGTTCATTCGTGAAATGTTGCCTAATTAACTATGCGACACTCTTGAGGTGGTGCCCAGCCCTGCATAAAAATCGCAGTATCTAAAATGCCACGTTACTGCAGTTCATGTATCACGAAACATTTTAATATTGGCTCTAAGTGAGCTGCAATCGCAGTGGTCCAGCTGTCGACTGCTCTTCAGAAAAAAATGGTTCAGTTATAAAACTAGCTGTCATTCAACAGTAAACGGTGTGAAATGACTGTTATGCAATCGAATGCAGTAGGAGAATGCAATGGAACTAGATAGATAACACGAGAGATTTCTTTGGCCCAAATCGATTAAAAGCGTTTTGAATCAGTATCTTCATGTTTTAGTGCCGAATTCAGGCTTAAAAAATTACAAATGAGCGATCTGTAAGAAAACGATTTCCAGATTGTACGCACTTGTGAGAGTGATTTGCGATCTCACATTTTCTAATCGCTAATTCGTGGTTTTCACGGACGAAATTCTCACTTACAGGGATGGCGCACTCGACATTTATCGAATTTAACGTCTTTAAATAATAATTTGCCTACTTCAAAGTTTCTTAAGGGTATAAAACATATTAAACCCGTTTAACAAAAGGTTAAGTTAGATTCCGACCCATATTTCGTTTAACAATATTGCATACAGCGCCATTTCCCCCCTGGTGGTGAGATTTCGAACTTCCTTTTTTTCACGGAAAATAAATTCCCATGACCTACTTTACACGATTTCCAAGTTTGATAACAGTTGATCCAGTAGTTTTCCTTTTATGACCGTTTCAATGTGGAACTTTAATTATAACCACTCTGTATATTATTAAATTTTAATTTGAAGCTATGCGTTATATGTATACCATGCGTAAAATTTTCGCTTTTATGGAAAAATAAAAAATCGAAGCAAATATACTCAGTATAATGGACCAAAACTGAAAACATTTCCCCTCCCTCCGAAAATAAAATATTGTAATTTCGAACTTGAATTTACTGGGTTATCGAAATATTTAATTTGACTTATCTTCTAAGTCCTAGTTCCGACAACAATTCCGTCAAAAATTCCGAATTACTTAAGCTAAAGTTAAAGATTTAGTATATATTCACTGTATGTTAATAAAGTAATCAGAGTGTAATAAAAATAGATTATAGAATTTACGCTGATGTAACTTTTTGTCTGACTGCACAACATGTAATGGAAGAGAAGGTTTGTAGAGATCTGTTTTTGACATGCCTCTAAAAGTAGATGTCATATTAATTTTGTCTCTTCAATGTCAAAAAACTTTCCTTTGAGAGGCAACTTTAGTTTTTGAGAAAGAAAAAAAATCACAAGAAGACAAATTTGAAGAACATGCAGGACGATTGAATATACATACTTATTTTCCGAACACAAGCGGTTCTCCGACTGGTTATTGTATAATGAAAAGATGCATTGTCATGCAATACAAAACATTTGGAATACGTTTTCTGGCTGAATAACGTAAGATTAAAAGTCATCTGCTTAATTCACATCCATTTACAAGTCAACTACTCGGCAATTGCAGAATCGTTTTGATCCTGAGCTTGTAAGACAAACCTAATATCACTGGATTTAAACATTTTTTAATTTTTCAATTAATTTTTTAATATTAATTGAAAATTAATTTAATTCATTAATTTTTTAATTGGAAGATTTGTTCTTTAATCTTCCGAGAACGTCCCTTCTTTAGCTCATATTCCAAGAATATTAAGTGAATACAATTATTGCCAAAGAAATTGAATATTCATTTGCACTACGGCTTGGTAGTTTACTAACGAGTTAACAAAAATTCTGCTTGTGTCAAAGAATACAACAATATTTTAAATATTTACAAATAAAATATTAAATTGGAGATTTAATCGGAGCCTCATCAGTTGCCTAGCATTTGAAAAAGAAAAGATTGTTAAATACTAATTGTTTGCTGCTCAGTCTAACCCAGGCTGCATGGTTGGTTTTCGTAGTTTTTTAGGTTCTCTTTACAAAGATTCTCTATGAAAGCATCTTAATCAAATAGCTCCCATGTTCTTTCTATGTTCAAATAACCAACTAACCTAGTTTAAGCGCGATTTCCAAGTGAAGTTACTAGTAAAATCCGAATACTCATTAAAAATCATGTAGCTAGCCAATAGGGAGTAACATGAAAATACGGGGCCAATAATTGAAATGTTGTTACGGTACGCTGTTTCTTAACTTAGATGGTCATTCCTTAATTAAATAGCCCACCAACGGCCGAGCGGTAAAGACGCTGAACACTGGTGGTTCAGTCCGAGGTTCGAATCCCGCGAACGGGCTGGCCGCATGGGCGGTTTCGTGGTTTTCCCCATGTGTAACGTGTATACGAGCCAGTTTCCCTTAGAAAGTCCTCCACGAAGGCATCCCTCCCTTTAGGCAGATAGCCCTCGTGTGCTTTGCCATAATTAAATAATCCAATCCAATCCTTAATTAAATATAATTGATTTGTAAATTCTACTAGAACTGAAGGTAAGAATTGAAGTGGAAATAAGTAATATGGTGTGCAATCTTGATTAATATAAAATTAAAAATATTTGCATAGAAAAATGTTTGCATTCAGACAGAAAGTTTTTTGAAATATTTGCAATTACTTTATAAGAAGGATTTATTAATAACCGTAATAATTACTTATTATATTACTGATGATTAGGATTCAGTTCTCGACAATTACATTCTAAATTAGAATTTTAAGGATATAATAAAAATACGCTACGCACAAAAATACATTTTAGGGGAAAAAATGAGTTGATTTTTTATGTTTTAAAACTTCTTAAATTCATTTAGTAAACATCGTATCCTCGTTGTTTATTGAATCCACAATGGTGGTGTCGTTTATAAAATTATTCTTACTTGTCCACAGAATCTGCTGACTTATCTAGCCATTAAGTAGCTGCAGATCATTTCTACATAACCATTGAACTTCCATTAATTCAGTCTCTAGAGGGTTGTATGTTTATATCATAATTTGACTTTTATAAAAAATGATTATTCTAAATATTATGTTTCTATAAAAATATATTGTGCTTTAAAAATATGGATGATAGTATCAGCCGCTCTTTCAGCCACTTCAAAAGCAACAGTTTGTTTAGAAATAAATTATGCAGTTAATGTCATAAAATTCAAATAAATATCAAACGAAAATTCTCAGTTTTAGACAATTCGATTTAAACGAAGTAAAGTAGCAGACGATAAAACGCCGAAGGTAAAAATTTACTCTTACAAAAACTTACTCTTAATTTTTTTTTAAAAAGAAAAGATACGAGAGAAATTTAAAAAAAAGTAGTTAAAAATTTGAATAATATCATCTATAATTTAAAAAATAGCCTTTCATATAGTATTAATAAATATTTATTACGCATCATTGAGGGAAAAAATGTCATATAATTAATTCTCCGTAAAATTTTACTTGAAGTTTAAGGTTAAAAATAGCTGTGGCAATTCAGTGTAACAAAAATCCATAGACCACATTTGGCGTTATTATCGCTCAAAAAAAAAGGTGCCAAATTTCAAAACGCGAAATTATGTAAATTCGTGTATATCTTAGAAAATTGAGTAAAAAAGTCTAATTTTTTGCAGATATGCTTAAAAATACACCTACTTTAAGATGATGGTAAAAATTTTATAGGTTATAATTCAAAATTTTTTTCGAAAAATCTATAGAAATTATTTAAAAATAAAAATTTAAAAAATAAAACGCAAAAAATGGGTAAATTTTATTTGGAATGAGCCAAAATTTTGAAATGTGAGAGAAAAAATAAAAAAAGTTTAATAAAAAAAGAGATATTAATAAATATTTGCCAAATTCAATTAACATTGAGGAGCTAAAATTTTGAGAGCTAATATTTTAAAAACTATTCGTACGATTTTTACAAAACTTGGTATTCTGGCATAATTTGAGTCGTAGAATCGAAATATGTAAAAAAATTGGTATGCTATTTCAGAAAAAGTGCGATTTTGTGTCAAAATACCTATGTTAGAATAGTACTATATATAAATCTAATATATATCCTAAGTCGCGCTTTCGAGACATGAAAAACGTAGTTTGAATTTTGTCAATCGCCCCAGTAGAACGGGAGATATAGCACTGTCCCTTTTTTTTTTTTTTTTTGAGCAGTGTACCTTTACGAAAGATGATTGCTTTTGATTTATTAGTGTTGATTGCTATTCTCCAAAGTGTGAACCAGTGCTCGAGTGCTATGAGGTAATGCTGTAATTGAAGTCGAATGTGATTTGTATGTATTGCCCTCGTGAGAATGGCCGTATCATCAGCGAACAGTGCTAGTGTGATAGTGGCATCTTTGGGTATGTCATATGTATAGATATTATAGAGTAGGGGGGAAAGAACTGCTCCCTGGGGGACGCCAGCTGTGATGGGTCGTATGGAGGAATGCGTATTGCGAATTTTGATGGTAAATGTGCGATTACTAAGATATGAAGCTATAAGTCGAATAAGATGATCTGGGAAGTCCAACTTGATAAGTTTGTAGATGAGGCCTTTATGCCATACTCTGTCAAATGCTTTTGACACGTCTAAGAAAATTGCTCCTGTGGTGATTTTGGCATTGTAACCATCCGTAATGTAATTGATGACTCTTAGAAGCTGATGTGTAGTGCTGTGTGAATGACGAAAACCAAACTGTTCTGAGGGTGTGTAATGGCTGACTGGAATGTTTTTGTGAATGAAATACAAAATAATTTTTTCCGTGATTTTAGATAGGCTGCTGAGCAGGCTTATTGGCCTGTAGTTCTGTGGAAATGTATTATTCTGTTTGGGTTTGGGGAATACTATGATAGATGCATTTTTCCAGGCTGATGGGAAATATGAATATTTGAAAATAGCATTGATGAGTTTAGTAATGTAGGTAATCCCATTTATGGGGAGATTTTTTAATGCCTTATTTGGGATCCTGTCTTGGCCAGAGGCTTTCTTATTTTTAAGTGCACTGATAAATTGAGCAACAAGTGTTGGTGTGGCAAGAAAGGTGAAATTTAATGGAGCCGAAATGCCAAGATAGCTATCAACCACTGTGTTGACGTGATCAATATGATCATTGTCATAAGGGGCTGGATTTGGTGTAAAAGAGTCTTGAATGACATCTGTTATTGTGTTGGCTTTGTCAAGATCAGAGTAAACCATTCCCGACGGTCCATGTAAGGGGGGGATTTGCTTATAAGAATTTTTGAGTTTACGAGAGATGTCATACAGTGAGTATTTGCAGAAATTTAACTTTCGGGTTGTTTACTCTCCCATCAATAAAATTCCAACTTCTATACTCAAGGACCCCATTCCGGATATGAATTCCTGGGGTATTTATAGGATTCCTTGCCAGTGTGGTTTAATTTACATTGGCCAAACTAAGAGAGCCTTAAAATTTCGCGTCAAAGAACATGAGGCATATGTTAGAAAAAAGGAAACACAGAAGTCTTCTGTTGCTCAGCATTGTTGGTCCGAAAATCACACTTTCAATTTTTCTGCTGCCAAAATTATTCAAAAAACATCTTCCATTGGAGAACTGGATTTTCTAGAGGCATTTCACATTCATAAAAATCTTTCTGTTCTAGTTAACGATCCTAATTCCAATCCAAATTTGCCTTCGGCTTTTAGAGAAATTATGTTTTAGTTCTGGTTTCGCCAACAGATGGCGCCACTTGCTTGTTCTTGTCCAGGCTTTCTTATCTTATCTAAACATTATTTCCTATCTCGTTCATTTGCGGTTTTGCAGCTGAGGATGGTGGTTCGGTAAAACCATCGAAACTAGTCCTGTGGAAATTTTGTAAATATAACGCTGATTTTTGTTGTTTGTCTTCTGGATTAGTATTTTTTCGGCGTGTTATTGTGTCTTAAAATAACATTTATTAACAGACTTCAGAAACAAGCATGAGACATACCTAGATATAAAATGGTTAAAACAATTTCTGCATATAACTGTTTCAATCAACAACTGTACTGCATATTACAATACTCAATTGAGGTCAGTCCATGGTACCAATGGTACATAAATTTTACAGCTCCAAGGGAATTTAGATGCGATCCTTCAAACCAAGTCCGAGATCCGAGACTTTTTTCTGAGCAAGATCTAAAATTGAAACGTTATTTTGGTGTATCGTAATTGGTAAAACACATCATTTCAGGATTATTTTCATAAAATTTTCAGCTATGAGGAATCCCTTTTCTCTGTAGTAATTTCACTGCTTCCTCCTCTTTTTTTTTTTTTTTTTTTTTTTTAAATATCCCAGGCAACTTAACTATTATAGAATTAAAGAGAAAGTGTTTTCACAAAAAATTAAACAAATTACATTGAAATAAATGCTTAATAAAGCAAACAAATAAATATTGAGCTTTTCTTTCTTGTACATTTTGATTCCTTTAAGGTCATACGTACTTTGTTATTTCAGAAATCACCATTTCATATTTTTAATTTTATAATCAACATCTTACTGGATATAAACTTAAGATCTAATATGCAGCAAAATCCCAAATCTGAAATTGCCAATGTCATGAATATTCTAGATCTTTGTACTATATCTCTAACAGCAGTCAGTATAAAGCCATGCTATACAGGATATAAAAAATTGCAGTGACAGTTTCTTTTTCAAGGATGTTCATGGTCTGAACAACATTTTGTTGTTTAGGAAATGCTGCTTAGCACAGCCCAAAACAAGTCCAGCAGAAATTAAATTAAATCGATGGAACATCGTGCATAATATTTTAATTTCTATGGCATATGCTCAGAATGAGAATGTCAAATAGGGCCCTATAAATAGGTTCCGCATGCTTTCGTAGAGGACTGGGAAATAAAATACATCTTCTGTTTTGAAATGACATCGAAAGGAACAATTTCTAGATTTCATTACAAATGCTTTATATATTGCAGGCCAATGCACAAAGACTATGGTTAGTATTGGAAAAATGCACAACCCATGCTGTATGGCATGTAAATTATATTTATTTAATGAGAATAAGAAAGTGTAATAAACAAATAAATAACACATGAATATTTGGCTCAGTTCACTCATAAAACGAAGATGACTTTGTAAGGATCCTAAGTTTTACTAACGTTTATTTTATTTTAAATCTTTACTATCACTTCTTATTTTCTACTTCCGGCCAGAATTATAAGCGTTAACGTATTTATGCAAAGTTTGTCTGGCGAGCGCCAAGTATTTAAGTTGTGGCTTTTTGCCAAGCGAGAGAGAGGAAGCAGTTAGTCGGAGCAAGCCGCTTACCTTAGAAGTTTTACTCAGTTGCTGGTTGCCTTCCAGGCCAGAGGTTTAATCCTCTTGATAATTTTAAACGTATTGTAGTGTTCACAGTTCTCTGTACTACATACGGCTTCCTGTTAATATAAGGCCAATCTTCCACGTTTATTATTTTAAAATTAAATTATAGTTTTATTTTTATATTCTTACGTTTAGACCACAAGTAGTGGTTTTTGTATTTCGAAGTACGGAAGTTGTTGTAAATAGAGAAAAATAAAGGGTTTTGTATACCCTTCTTGTGTATCCTGTCTACTTCCCATAGTTATTGAATGTATTATTCCCACAGTTATAGCTTTAGTAAGCTCTCTCTCTGTTCCGAGTCAGGTCCTTGCATGTTCCCGAAGAAAGTAAGACGGAACATTGAACCTGATAGTGGCCCCCGACGAAGAAGAATAACCATGGCCGATTTTCAAGAAGAACCTGTGCTGCCTGCAGATGCGGCTCAGAATCCAGAAATGCCAACTGCCACCCTGGAAGGATTTGGTTACATCGTCCAGACCATGATCGCTTCGATGAAACCAGAAGCAACATTTAATGGAAACTCACCGGTAACCAGTTTTTTGGAAAAATTGGATGACCACTTCATGCTCTACCCCGTGCACGAATTTCAAAAAGTTACCAAAAAGTTATTATTCTGTTTGGGTTTGGGGAATACTATGATAGATGCATTTTTCCAGGCTGATGGGAAATATGAATATTTGGTAATAGCATTGATGAGTTTAGTAATGTAGGTAATCCCATTTATGGGGAGATTTTTTAATGCCTTATTTGGGATCCTGTCTTGGCCAGAGGCTTTCTTATTTTTAAGTGCACTGATAAATTGAGCAACAAGTGTTGGTGTGGCAAGAAAGGTGAAATTTAATGGAGCCGAAATGCCAAGATAGCTATCAACCACTGTGTTGACGTGATCAATATGATCATTGTCATAAGGGGCTGGATTTGGTGTAAAAGAGTCTTGAATGACATCTGTTATTGTGTTGGCTTTGTCAAGATCAGAGTAAACCATTCCCGACGGTCCATGTAAGGGGGGGATTTGCTTATAAGAATTTTTGAGTTTACGAGAGATGTCATACAGTGAGTATTTGCAGAAATTTAACTTTCGGGTTGTTTACTCTCCCATCAATAAAATTCCAACTTCTATACTCAAGGACCCCATTCCGGATATGAATTCCTGGGGTATTTATAGGATTCCTTGCCAGTGTGGTTTAATTTACATTGGCCAAACTAAGAGAGCCTTAAAATTTCGCGTCAAAGAACATGAGGCATATGTTAGAAAAAAGGAAACACAGAAGTCTTCTGTTGCTCAGCATTGTTGGTCCGAAAATCACACTTTCAATTTTTCTGCTGCCAAAATTATTCAAAAAACATCTTCCATTGGAGAACTGGATTTTCTAGAGGCATTTCACATTCATAAAAATCTTTCTGTTCTAGTTAACGATCCTAATTCCAATCCAAATTTGCCTTCGGCTTTTAGAGAAATTATGTTTTAGTTCTGGTTTCGCCAACAGATGGCGCCACTTGCTTATTCTTGTCCAGGCTTTCTTATCTTATCTAAACATTATTTCCTATCTTGTTCATTTGCGGTTTTGCAGCTGAAGATGATGGTTCGGTAAAACCATCGAAACTAGTCCTGTGAAAATTTTTTAAATATAACGCTGATTTTTGTTGTTTGACTTCTGAATTAACACTGAATAAATTATCGTTAATTACTTAGCAGTAAACATTTCATTTTTTTCTTCGTCGATATGTTATTTTATTATTATATATTATTATTTGCCGATATAATGCCCGGGCCGCAAAAATATTTGTTGTGGGCCGCATGCGGCCCGCGGGCCGCGAGTTTGACGTCCTTTGTCTAGAACGATGCTTTTTTAATGGTAGTGTAGTGCAATGACTGTCTATCAAGGTGAAAGAAAACATTTTGCGAAATTTTTGCGGTCTGTTGAAATTTCAATTGCAGGATTTTCTTATTTTACTTTATTGCGTATCCTTGCTGAATTAAATAAAAGTCTGAGCAACCTCAGATAGAATTTATGTTTAAAAGTTAAAGGAAGCTATAAAGAATTCTACATATTAATTTGAAAATGTGCAATTTCAGCATCAGAGGAAGTTTGTATATGGAAGAGAAAAGTAAAGTTCATTCAGTTATGTTTTTTTTATAATAATTAGAATTTAAATTTTTATGTTTATAGTTTAAAGAGTGTTGTATTTATTTTCTCAATAAAATTAATTTTAGTGTTCACCCAAAAAAAAAAAAAAAACTTTTAAAATGAAAATACCACTGACCCGAAACGTGTTCTGAATTTTGGTTGTTTTTTGGCTAGGAGCCAAAGACGTTACCGACACCTGACTTAAGCAAAGCTTTCTGATCACGTTATTTTCTTCTTAATAAAGAAGATACCAATAGCATGAAAAATATATGCGCCTGTCGTTTATTCAAGAATAAAGGTGACAAAGCAAATGTCCTTCTATTCGTTTCCTTTTAAGTACCTTTATAATAGTAATAAAAACAGCAAATTGTGCTACATCAGTACTTTTATCAACTTGAATGGGAAAATATTCACTATTATTAATTCCTTTTATCATCGTATCCTCCATATTATCAGAAATTTTCATTTTTCGAGAGACTATGTCATTGGAGAGAGGGAAAGCATTAATTTTGTGAGCATATTGGCAAGAAAGTAACTTCGGTTTTTTAGGGTGAAATAAAACTCATTTCTATATAAAAAACGAATTGCAATCTTTCTGATAACTTCGTGATTCCGCGCTCATAGAACTTCTGGTCTTTACCAGAAAAACGCTCAAGACATGAAAAATGAGCAATGCCCTCGCCGGGACTCGAACCACGGACCTCTCGAATACGCACTGAACGTGCTGACCACTACACCACGAAAGCATGCTAGGAAGGCGGAGAAATAACTAATATACTCCTACTTTTAAAGGGCAACTGAGGATTAGGGGACCCAGTCGCTAAATCCTGATGGTGGAGAATCATCATCCACCATTTTTTTTAGTTCGGACCCCACTGTAGAGACATAGGTTATTTCGAAGCAGGAGACATGAAAAATGCGCAATGCCTTCGCCGGGACTCGAAATTCTCGAATACGCGCCGAGCGTGCTGACCATTACACCACAAAGGCATGCTAAGAAGGCGGGCAAATACTTTATAAGGTAAACCGATGCTTCATCAAGGTTAGCAATGTACTTCCATTTATCTCCTGCTAAATAGTTTTCATACAGGGTTCTACAAATTGTTCTGCGTTGAGCTACATGCCTCAGCAAGAGCTTGTGAACATTTTGTTTTTTAGCTTTTTTAAGTTGTAAATATCCGTTGATTATTTTATTTATTGTTGCTACAGATGTGTTTAAAGACTTTGCAATTGATTTCTACTTCGGCAGATTTCCTCATATTAGCAGTGATTTAACTTTAGAAGCATTAGAAATTGTATCTACCTTTTTCGGGTATTCGTTTGGAGTCTTCTTTCCATATAGAAGTAATGACTGACAGTTTTTGCATTTTCGATTAATAATATTGCTTATTTTGCACTTCGAAATTTTAATACCATGCATTTCGCAACGTTTTTGAATTATGGAATAGGAATATTTCTTTTCGAAAAGCGCAAATCATATCCTTCAACCCACAGCTTGTTTATATGGGATCTTGTGAAAGAAGATTAAATTTAAAAGTAGCAGACGATATTTCTCATTTCAAATAATAAGTTGTCAGAAATTTTTATTCGAAAAGATTTGCTTTTTTTTAATTTTTTATCGAAATTGTTCTAAAAATGTGTAAACACGCTCTGTAAAACGTTCTAGTGTAGCTACACCTTCCACAATTGAGAAGATGAATGAACAAGTTACAAACTAGTATGCTTTGGGCTAAATCATCGTAAGGTGACCCAAGGAGCACAGCAACGTCATAACGAAGTTGCAAACTCGTCGCGGATGTCGTTGCAAAATCGTTGCAATATGTCGTCTTTAAGATGCCCAGATATCCGCGAAACTCCACTGTTTTGCAACCATTGCAACGACGTCTTTACAGATGAGGTTTATGTTGAATTGACGTCATTATTGCTTCTTTTTCAGTTTATATTTTGGTTGTGAAAGCATCGTATCACGACGTCTTAACGACGCCTAAATGTTCGCAGAATTAGACCTTTTTGCAACAGTTGTGAAAACGTCGTTATTATGTCCTTGTGTTACATATTGATTTATGCAGAAAAATAAGCTTAATAATTCATACATTTTTCTTCATTTTTAAAATTTTTTATTCCTTGTATTTATCTAAAGTTTAAATATTTTATCCTTTCCTGAAAACCAGAAGATAAAATACAATTTTTTCTCTTTAGGCTAAACATGCATATTAATAATAGCTTTAATTATTTTCAGTACGTTAAACTACATTTTTTAAATAACTAAAATTCTAAGTTACGATTATTTGAAGTTTCATCATTACTCCCTTAAGTGAGAGTAATTATGAAAAGGTTATTATAAATATATAACATTAATAGTAGGTTTTAACTAACTAAAACTCAATTAGACATAAATAAAAGTAAAGATATATATGTGGATAAAAAAAGAGCGTTTTTGATAACAGCATTATTACATTTATTTATGTTAAATCTCAGAGACATTGAAAATTGCCCCTGTCATGATAAATTAGGAAGCGGTTCTTAAGGTAACATAATCAGTAGTTTACCTGAACTCAAGGTATAAATTTATTCGCTTTTCACAGTAAAAAACATAACCATTAACTTCTATATCTCCAAGATATGCAAATGAAAGACATATAAAGTAGTTAATAAATGTGATCAAAAATATTTCATACAAAAATATACCTTAATCTGATAACTTCCCATATTCATATCTAAAATGAAATAATAACCTAACAAACAACATACACGACAGCACTATATAAGAAAAAAACATGAACTAGTAGTGTTTGAAAATATAAATAGCAGAAGGAAGATAACAGAACTAAAATTTCCAATTAATAAAAAATTATTTGTGTTTTTTAAATAGTAAGCAATTAAAAGTGCAAATAATTATGGATTGTAGTATTTACTAGTACTGCTGATATTTCTTAACACCATTTCTTTCGATTATATGTAAATGTATTTACCTGTTTTTAGTTTCTGCATTTTAGAAACTCATTTGCATTTGTTTTTCTGTGATTTTTCTGTTGAATTACCTTGATCTGTTTATTTACTTTGTACTTGCTCCTGTATATAATTTTCAATGCGCACCAATAATTCGCATTTGCTTATTTTTTGTATTTACCTGTCATGTTTCCAGAACTTTTTTACCACTTGTTCGATTAGCTTTCTCGGGGTCTTTTCATGTTTACTGTTGATTTTACACTCCGCACTTTCTTCATGCATCTTACCCATTGCTATCCGTACAATATGTCAACCTTAATTAATCAAACAAACAAACAGAATAGTTAATACTATGTATATATTTTAATATATATTTATGTGTTTTTTCTATAATTGATTCGAAATGTAAACTTGTTCGATTAGAGGTAAGGTATTGCGTTAATTTTTGCAAACACTTGGGAACCATGATAATACACCACTTTACTCGTGTGTGATTTCTCGATCTCTTTCTCGAAACGCAATATGTCTGTCACTTACACCTCAATTTTTTGAAAAATTAAATACATAAAAAATTAAATTTATGATTGCACACAGCCTCTTAAAGAATGCAGGATGATATCTAACACCTGCAGCGTTGAAAACTTCCCGAATTGGGAGTATGATTGATTGCCAGTGCAACTTTATAAAAGAGGTTAATTAATTAATGGCTTTTGATAGTTAAGTACATTAATTAAAATTCTATTAACTACCTAGGATTATTACATACTCGTACATAACGTTAATACATACGTACTCTTACGTAGCATTTATCTTCTTCTAATTTTCGGCTTTTGAATGCTAGTTTCCTTCTTTCCTTTTTAGGAAAAAAAATTATTAATTAATCTAAAAATATGAAATGTAGAGTAAAAATGTTCCTCATTCTTACTTGCGCTTACAAATCATTATCCGACTATGCATTTTGCGTCTTTTAAAACCTGAAAAGCAAATGTCTGCGATGATTGATGATTTGTAGGTTTTTTTTTTTTTTTTTTTAAATCGATATTTTTTGCAACTTCGATCTGTTTGAACCACTTTATTTTCGACGACGATGTTTTACACGATGTTTTACACCACGATGATTTAAAATTGCGATCTTTTTCCTGTCCTTTTCTTTCTCCCACAATGTTTTGTATTATGTTTTCGTCTTGCTTTGTTTTCTCGCGACGTTTTCATCCATGATGTTTTCCGAGGGCACCGTTCATTTTTGAAATCAATAACAGTTTATTAAAATCTGAACCAACCTAAGGCTCTATTTTTGCCTAAATATTTTCGAGCCTTCCCATCATCCAAAATACTGATTTTTAAGCCGACAATTGGTGATTTTGTTCAATTTGCTAAAACAGTTACGATTTGCTTAGGAATAATCAAGCTTTCCAAAATTTTTGCTTATTGCATATTCTGCAG
Organism: Stegodyphus dumicola; assembly: GCF_044657685.1. NCBI lineage: Eukaryota > Metazoa > Arthropoda > Arachnida > Araneae > Eresidae > Stegodyphus > Stegodyphus dumicola. Next base: position 134,434,015 of record NC_140768.1, on the reverse strand, counting down.
CTTTTGGTGAAATTGCACCATGTTGAGATTGCTGCTGCTCGTTTGAAATTGTATAACTTTGATTCACAAGGTCTAGCTTCTACTTTTGCTTCAATTTATCATTTGGGAAATAAGGAATAAGAAATCCAACAATATGTACTGACTTATGTATAAATTTTTTAGATTTTACTTTTCTACCGAGCTTTAAATAAAACCTGCAGTTTTGATTGCATTTTTGTGCATATTTTATGCGTATTTCTATTATTTAAGTGGTACTTTATTATTTAATGTATATTTTATTACCTATGCCTAATTTAATAGGCTACAATTAATTTTTCAACTATATTTTGTTATATCTGCGTTCTAAAAATATTTTTTTTCTTAGGATTTGCTTAGAATTCCATCAAAAATGACTACAGACATTGTAGTTGGGGTTCGGTGGGACCCCGCTACCCAACAGGAGATGGATGAATTTGAATATGATGGGGGCAACAGTTCATCTCGACTCTTCGAACGATCACGAATTCGAGTTTTAGCAGGTCAGCCTGTTGTTTCTTAATTAGACAGTGTTTCTATATAAGAAAATGCACATATATTTTTATTCTATTCACATCTTTTAATAGGAGAGAACGAAAAGAGGTGAAGCAGGAATGTTTATGTATCATGCTTCCATCTAGTTGCATCACACAATTATTTTATGAATGCAATATAACATACAGAAATATATGCTAATATTAAAATTGAAATTCTGATATTTTTTAAATAATGAAAACATGGCAAGTTAGGATTTAGAGTGTCTTGTAAACAAAGCTTTTGCGATGCTTATCTGGTTAGTATTAGTTCAGTTTATATACAGAGACTACATCTAAATTAATTTAAGTAAAATTTTTCTTTTAATTTTAAAGTAGCTAGAGAGGGCGAATACAGTGGATGATAATAGGCTTTCAAAAATGACTTCCAGAGTTGCATATTTTATGGTAGACATTAGGCAGATAACATTATATCATCTGTTTGTAGTTTGAAATTTTTCACGGTTTTGAGGAAAAAGAGTAAAACAAAGCATGTAGAGCCATTAGGTTATTTTGAAGCATATGTACATAAAATGAGAAATGCCCTCCCCGAAACTCGAACCTGGACCTCTCGAATACGCGCCGAGTATGCTACTATTACACTACTTAGGCATGCTGGAAGGAGGGAGAAAAAAAGAGGAGTCGCAGGTCTGAGATAAGGAGAATTTGGCAGAAACCAGTTCCTCTATCAACGACTGTTGAACTGTTGGGCAGTTATGACTATATCTTGGTCAGAAAATAATTAATTTTTCAATTGAAAGAAATCTGTATTGTCTCTCTCTAGAAATCTATATTGTCTATCTCTAGAAATCTATATTGTCTATCTCTATATAAATCTATATTGTCTATCTCTCATAATCTATCTCTAGAAGTCCTTGTGGAAATTATTGGTAATTCCAAGTTGCATGTTAGTCAGAAGGAATTCTGCTCAAATCCACAAATCTTTAATTTGATAGAATTTTGAATGGATATTTCAACGGACATGTCCGTTTTGACAGTTCCCGAATCCATTTGGACGAATTTTTTATGTGACATCTGTACGATTCTTTTGTCCAAAACGGATTGTAAAATGGATTCAAAAGGGGTTTTCTTCCTATCTCTGTACGTATGTATCTTGCATAACTCAAAAATGATTAATCGTCGATATCTTTTATATGGGATATATATAACATCTATCAGTGATCTTGTACATATGCAGCGATCTTGTATATTGTGGCTGACATAACATCTAGTTGTGCACTTCCCTTTTTTTATTGCAATCAGCAGTACCAAAAGTATATATATTTATACCACCCACTGCTTACCCGGCCTTTATTTTTGCAGTGTTGGTTGCAGACATTTACTTCCAATTACAGAAGTGTTTAAAGTGAGGAAAATATTCATGTTTTGACAATTTCAAATTTAAAGAAAATTAATATTCTACAAATAACTAAATCTAACTTTTAATGCGCTCTCCTGGTTTCTGTACTTATATTTGGGAAAGTTGTATACTCGTTATGAAAAAAATAAAATCATAAGAAGTCTGACTCTCGAACGACAAAAATGGACCGGAATATTTAATTTCAAAATTTTCAATTTTTGATATCATTTTCAACTTGCCTTAAAGGATTGGTTAATTACGTTAGAATAGTTCAAGGTAAGTTTAAATAAATTGCAGCAAAAATGTGTATAATTAAAAAAGCCGTACAAGGAAGTCGTGGTGTCCACATCAAATTTTTGGCAGACTTTTGAGTCAGGTTTTTTTTGTGAAAGTGGAGAGCGAAAAATTATTTGACTATAAAGGGCTCAAACTTTTGCTTATTTAAGATGGAAATTCTATTCTATTCTATTTTGCTTTGAGGTTTTCAGGGCTCAAAATAAAGTTTTTCTTGTTATAAGCCGTTGGAAATGGGCTATTCATTATGAGTTAAAAAGTGAACTTTATGTTAGTTGACCTGTTTTGCCTCCCATAGATAAAGCGAATCATTATTTTGCTTATAAGGTATTTTTTTTACTCCTTCCAGCGTACCGTCACGGTATGATGGTAGTACATTCAGCGTGTATGCGAGAGGTTAGAGTCCTAGCGAGGGCACTGCACATTTTTCATGTCACCTGCTTCAAAAATAACCTAAAATCTCTACAGTGGCGATGAAACTAAAAGGTGGTAAACAATAATTCGTCACTACTAGGATATGACGATCGGGTCCTCTAATGTCTCCCTTTAGAAGGGGAAGTATATTTTATCTCCTTCTGGCATGCCGAAGTGGTTAACGGTAACACGTTCGGCCAGTGGGGTGGCGGATAGCGCCGTCCGGTCGGCCAGAACGATTTCGAGCCGATCAAGAAATTCAAACAATCAAATCAACACAAATGATTCAGCGAGACAGCCCTGCGCATGAGAAAGACATGGATGCGCAGACTGCATATCACACTCAAACGCACATGAGATAAGATTGTTGTAGGCTGTAGGGTAGAATAGACGATAGATGGTAATGACGAAAGATTGATTGACGATAAATTATATCATAACTAGCATCCAGAATGTCATAAGACAGTTAATGTTAGCTGAGATTCGAGAAGCGAATGTTTACTCACTTCAAATTGATACTACTACTGACGTAAATCAAGTGGACCAATGTCCAATTGTCATTAGTTATCTTTTTAAAGAAAACATATACGAAATAGTGAGAGTTATTTTATCTTGTAGAGATATACCACTGGACTCGGTATGCGCAATATGATCATCAACTTCTTAGACAGCGTGGACTTTGATGTCAGAAAATGTACCGGTAATTCTACAATTTTATCATCAAATATGTACGGTGCTTACAATGGTTTTACTAAATGGTTGAATGAAAAAGCACTTCACCCAATTCATATTTGGTGTCACTCCCATGCTCTAAATTTAGTTTTGGTCGATTCTACGAACAGCGTTTTAAAAGGAACTTCTCATTTTCCCCTAATAAATGAGCGTGGCAAATTCTTTAAAGAATCCTATCAAAGAATAGACTGTGGATAGGAATCAATGATAAAACCAAATCTAGGAAGCTTCATGTCATTGGTGAAACTAGATGGAGTTCAAGTAGCTAGAGGGAGGCAAGGGGGGCATCTGTCCCCGGGCGCAGAATCCAAGGCGTATTTTTACTTCCTTAATAGGAAACACAGGTCGCGACTAAATTTGGCGATTTATCAGGTCTTGGCGAAATTGTGTGGCTAGCGCATGCGCAGAAATGGACGAACTATCGTGATCATGGACCTTATAAGAAATAGACTAACCCAGTGGGCGGGGCGTGCGTCACACACATGTCGGGAAGAGAGAGTAGGGACGATTTAGTTTATCGTAACATTGAAACATATGGCGTTTGTATCACATAACTCTTTTTAATTATTAAATGTGATACGTTGTATAAATGATGAGGTAATAAAAATCACAGTTTTTGCTAATAAGATTTTATATATCTCATGAAACCACTTTTTAGTGCATTTTGAGTATTTTTTTTTTACTGCATTTTGAGCTTAAGCGTAATTCTTGTCTAAACATCATTACTTTGATAAAACGGTAAAAACTCTAAACAAAAAATTTATAAATTTACTTTTGCCTACAAATAAAGTAAAATTAAGTAAGATTGATAGTACATGATGCTATGAAACAAATAAGGTAAAATTAAACAAGATTTGGTAATTTTTTTTTTTTTTTTTAATTTTATGAACATTTTCAGGCAGTAGTAGCAAATATTTATAATTTCAAATGTTTATAGAAACCAAGGATTGTTTTATTTATTTTTTCTGTTTTCAAAATTATTATGGTATTAAAAGATGATCATTTATGACAATATTAATAACTCATAAAATTCGGAGCATAAACTTTTCTGAGTGTAATGAAAAATTTAAAAAAAATTCGCAGTAAATAAAAAAATCTTATGCGGGACTAGAAATAAATTTTAAAAAATAATTACTATAAAATACAAGATATTATATGTCCAATCGTAAATTTTTATTAATGCGCCTAAAGTAACCTTGTAATTTTATATACCTGTAAATACTTTAAGCAGAATGACTATACATCCATAAATACATATGTATGAAAGTAAACAATTTAGGATATTTGTTGCATTGAAAAATTCGCTTACTTCACTTTTTATTTCAAATATTTGTGAAAACAAGATTATATCTATTTATCTATTAATGTAAATACACACACCTATATATATATTTAGAGAGAGAGAGGAAGAGAAACAGATAATATGATTTATTGATGCTTAAATAAAATTAATTTAGTAAATCTGCTTCGAATATTTTCTCTCTGTTTAGATTCATTGTAACATGCAACTGCATGATGCATTTTGAAATATCACTGCTTTAATTAATTTAATCAGGTGGTTTTTATCTGGCTCATCATCATAAATATGGTCTTGAAGAGAAGGAAATATATGTGTTCCTACGCTTTTTAAGACTTTTAGAGTCATGAAATTTATAATATTTTTTTTATTCAATTTAAACTCCTTTTCAGTCTGCCTAAAAATTATTTCTGCATTTTTGCAGATCATTCGGACGTCACTGGAAGGAGAAGTCAAACCTTTACATCCAGATTTATAATATTTGAAACCTAGCAAACCATTATATGGTTCTGTTGAAACTAAAGCTGAGAAACAGATATTACATTTTACTTTATAAGCTCAGCTTTTAACAACAAAACCAGCTATATAAGATGTATACTTTTCGTTCTTAAATATTCTTATTTTTGATTAGTTATAATGCTAGGAATTAAAATTTACCTATAATTTAAAAAAGCAGCAAAAAATTATAAATTTTAAAGAAAAACTTTCAAAAATTCATTTTTAGGCATTTTAGTATTTAGCTATAGTTTAGTATTAGTCATAGTTTTAGTAATTGTAAGAGAAAATTACTTGGTTGAATTTTTCTGTTAGTTCAGATTTAAAATATTATTTTCTAAAAGAAGAAGTTACAATTTCGCTTACATCATAGGAAAAGCTAAAAATATATTCAAGCCTGAAAGCATGCAACAGCTTTATAATTATTTAGAACGTTAATTATGCTTGAAAAACATGCTAAGTATTTAAAAAGCAATCTCAGTGTCAAAAATAAAAATATTTAAAAATTCTTACTTGTGAAATGAAGCACTATCACCAGCTTTTTCGTGACAATTGTACGCGCTGCAATAGCCAACCATTGCTAATTTCTGGAAGTCGTCTCTACTCCTCCGGATATGATCAAGGTGACAGCCGGGAACGCGCCAGACAAGGGAGAAAACGCAATTGGGTTAGTCTATTTCTTATAAGGTCCATGATCGTGATGATATGTCGTATTTACTAGCGTGATACGTACTTATGGTGCTTTTTTTTATGGCTTGACTATGGTGTCGAGCTATTGGCAGTTACTAGCACTGCCTATGGGTAGCGTGGTCGCATTGTAATAAAGATATATATTAAGTATATACGGGAGAAAAAAAAATCTCCTTCAGCTGAGCATGAGCTTATATGATATGATAGCAATGTAGACAGAAGTGCTTTTTTTTTCGGCTTATGGAATGCTTATATCTCAGCACCTGTGTTATTACATCTTTCCTGAACATTTTGGGGATTTAGTAAACCATGATATTTAATAATAATAATATTTGGTTGAAAGTGAACAATAAAATAATAATAATTTTTTCCTAATTTAATAATGACTTAGTTTACCCTATATAGTTCAGTATTAATAACTCTGTAACTATAACATATATATATTTACCTATTAAATAATTCTGTTAAAATATGTATTGTTTCTTATAAAACATCAAGTGGATGTATAAAAGTTAATAATTTATTCATTTTAACAGTTTTTATTTAATTCATTTCATCTTTCTTTGCTTCTGTTGTCTAGTTTGTAACATATACAAACACTTACTAAATGAGATATATTTTCCTTTAGATATATATACAGTGGCTCCGAAAACTGTTCCTATACTTATGATTTTTATTGAAATAGGGCTCTATCCATTAATTAAAAGTAAACTTTCTGAATGAGATTTTAATAAGATCTATAATCTATTCGTAACAAAATTACATGAAATATTTTTTAAATATAGCGAAATTTTATTTTTAAGAAATTAATAATAAAAAAATGACAAACATTTTATCTCACAAAAGTCTTTGTACACTGAAATATTTTTAGATAAAATCAAAATTAGAATTATCGTTCGCCGCTTTTTTTAAATTTTTGCATTGTGGTGGCATTTAAAAAATCATTTGTTTTAATTTTTTATTGTTTACTTCATAATATTCTACTTATTATTGAAAAATGGGTCGCAGTCGTAAAGAAATTACAAACAGCATTCGAAAACTGATAATTTTTCACCATACTAGTGGTAAATCAATTCGAAATATCGCTAAATTAGTTAATTTATCCCATTCTACAGTGCAGCATGTGATAAAACGCTTTAAAAAAGAAAATCGGATTGAAAACAAGGTAAGAAAAGGTCGACCGAGAAAGTTAACTAAACGCGATGAGAGATTTATTATTAGAAAACTTTGAAAAACCCACGTTTGAGCGCTGTAAAAGTTTCTGCAGAATTTAATGCAAAGTTTTCTACTTCAATTTCACTTGAAACTGTTCGACGAGTTCTCAAAGAAGCTGGATTCCATGGGCATTCTGCCCGTAAAAATTTTTTTTGTTAGTGAGAAAAACAGAAAGCTTAGGCTTTCATTCGAAAAATCAATGATAAATACACTCGAAACGTACTGGAAAAATGCCCTATTTGCTGACGAAAGGAAATTTAGTAATTTTGGTTCTGATGGTCGAATAACTGTATGGAGAAGAAAAAACGAGGAACTTCATTCTAATAACTTAATTGGAACATTTAAGCATGACGGTGGAGGTGTTCTTGTGTGGAAGTGCATGGCAGCATCAGGACTATCTAATTTGGTATTTCTTGATGGCATAATTAATCATTCTCTTTATTTAAATATTTTAAGAGACAATTTAAAATTATCAGCCCAGAATTTGGGTATTGGAAACAACTTTATTTTTAATCATGATAACGATCCTAAGCTCAACGTTCGCCTGTGATGTCTCTATAATTGTCCACAGGTTTTGAAAACACCAACTCAGTCGCCATATTTAAACCCCATAGAACAAATTTGGAAAGAACTGGAGGTTAGAGTACAGAAACACGACATCAAAACGAAAAGCGTTTCAAAACAGTCATAATGGAAGAATAAATGAACATTTATACAGAAGTTACAAAAAACTATAAAATCTATTCCCAGACGTTTAAAAGCTGCTATGGATGCTAAAGGATATCCTACTATATATTAATTTAATGAAAAATGAAAATATTTACTATTATGTCAAGATTTTTTTGAAGTGTACGAAGATTTTTGTGAAATAATATGTTTGTCATTTTTTTAATATGAATTACTTAAAAATAAAGTTTCGCTATATTTTTAAAATGTTTCATGGAATTTTGTTACGAATAGATTATAGATCTTATTGTTACGAATAGATTATAGATATCATTATTAAAATCTCATTCAGAAAAGAAAAGTTTACTTTTAATTAATTAATAGAGCCTTATTTCAATGAAAATCGCAAGTGTACGAACACTTCTGGGAGCCACTGCATATGGGGACATATCATGAGTGGCATTATATTCAAAATATGTATTTAAGTTTTAAAGAAAAATTCAATTTGAGAAATATTTTATCATGTAAGAAATGTTAATCAGAAGTAACATAGTTAGGTATTATATTTTGAAATTTAATCGTGTTAAGTAATTATTACATTTATAAGTTTTAGGTTTATTTTAGATTTTAACATATACTTGAGTAATTGATTATTACTATCCCTTTAATAAAAGATTTAAATAAATTATAAATATGTCTTTTCTTACTTTGACATAAGTAATTATCATTTCTGTAACTTTTTCTTCATTAAGAGACTGTTAGTTTTCAAACTTAAAAAAATTCTATATTTTAATAACTTGCCCTAATAAGACATAAAAAGTATATTTTATAACTCATGATGATAGTGTTCCATTTAAAAACTGTTATTAGAAATGTACGTACTTTTTCTGTTATATGGACACTGCAAAAAACAATGTTAAAATATGTGATAACTTGCTGAAGATAGCAACAATGTGATCAGCTAAGTTATCAGGTTCAATGTTCCGTCTTACTTTCTTCGGGAACATGCAAGGACCTGACTCGGAACAGAGAGCTTACTAAAGCTATGTTCAATAACTGTGGGAAGTAGACAGGATACACAAGAAGGGTATACAAAACCCTTTATTTTTCTCTATTTACAATAATTTCCGTACTTCGGAATACAAAGACCCACTACTTGTGGTCTAAACGTAAGAATATAAAAATAAAACTAAACTCTAATTTAACTTTAAAATAATAAACGTGGAAGATTGGCCTTATATTAACAGGAAGCCGTATGTAGTACAGAGAACTGTGAACACTACAATACGTTTAAAATTATCAAGAGGATTAAACCTCTGGCCTGGAAGACAACCAGCAACTGAGTAAAACTTCTAAGGTAAGCGGCCTGCTCCGACTAACTGCTTCCTCTCTCTCGCTTGGCAAAAAGCCACAACTTAAATACTTGGCGCTCGCCAGACAAACTTTGCATAAATAAGTTAAAGCTTTTAATTCTGGCCGGAAGTAGAAAATAAGAAGTGATAGTAAAGATTTAAAATAAAATAAACGTTAGTAAAACTTAAGATCCTTACATACTTCCCGCCAGAGTTAATTAGTTTGAAACTGAGGTTTAAAACGACCTTGTTGAAAACTTTTAGCTCTAGAATATAACGCGAGGCCAATCTTTTACAAACATTTTTCGCTAGAAACTAGAAATTTAAAAGAAAGAAATTTGTTTTTACAATACCAGCTCGCAGGACATGCAATTTTTTCATCTGTACTGCATCTAAACAGGAGCTTTTATTCAAATCTGGTTCCTTCCAGAGATCTGGAAGGAAAACTAGTTTAATGAAATGTTACACAATGAAATGACAAGTAACATGTATAATTATATTTCTCTTAACATTCTTATTTCATTCATGACTATTTTAATTATCTCTCCCCGTGCTCTCTGACATGTGTTGTAAAAGAACACCAAACACGAATGTGTTTATGTCTATGTGTTCAACACTTCCTCCTACAATCAAAGCACTAACGTGTTAAAAATTCAACATACCAAGACCACGTAACACACCCTAACTTCAACTCTAAACCTTGAGGTACTAATCTGAAAGTGGCTAACTCTGAAGTGTAGCGTCAGAGAGCCTAACTACATTCATTCAACCTTTAACACATATTCACCATGATTTAGTCTTTTTACAGTCACACGAATAAAAAAAAAATTTAACATTACTTTCACTTTTACCATATCACGGTATTTCTTAACATTTGAAATAACAGTTCACATTGTATATAAGAACATATTAACATGCCGTTAATTTTACGCATTTGAAAACTTACATTAGTAGTACATTGTTAACTTCTATTCTTTTCTAAGCAAGTGCCAATTTTTCTACATTGAAATACTACATTTCAAAAAGTCTTTCAGACTAAACCTTCTTTCTTGCTAGAATGTTTTAAATAAAATTTATACAATAACTTTACAATATTTTACAATATTTAAGTCTTTACACATCGCTATTATACATCAACTTTAGTTTTACACGCGAGTAATTGAAAAACATAATACCAAAATCGGTAACAACTTATTTCTCGCCCTTTTGGCGATAAAGGTAGACCTCGCATGAGGTAAAACTTCTTGAAATCTGCCACTTGCAGTAAAAATGAAAGATTAACTTAAGTTTGCAAAGTAACATAAAATTTTACTTATCTTTGTGATATTCGGACATTCTTTTCTGAGCCCAGTCCTGGAAAGTAGCGTAGATTGTTGTTTGATTTATCCTCCTTCGTGTGCGGGCTCGCCCTTCAGTGCCTTCCTCTAGAAGCTTTCTTTTTTTTCCAGTTCGGTCACCCTTGAATACCTTCTTTTTCGCCTCTGCCTGTGGTCTTGGCCGTTTGATGGCAGCTGGTCTTGGTGGAACCGGGAAACTTCTTTCGTGTTCCTGCTTGCACCTCGTTGCTGGCCGTTCAAATTTTCCTTGTAACTTTTCCTCCGCCGCTGGTGGCCCTTCCGCAGTTCGGCGACATTTGCTGCGGAGAGTCCTGTCGGATGAGTAGATCTTCCGTTTTAGAGCCGGGTTATAGTTGCCGTCACTTCTCCTGGCTCTCTTTGCATTCGTCGTCCTTCTCCCTTCTTCATTCTGGGGGTGTTCGTGAGCTCTCTTTTCTGGACGGTGGAACGGCTTCTTTTTCTTGTTACCTTCACTTTTCCCGCGGGGAAACTTTCTTTTCACTTGCTCCTGCCTCTTAATGGCTTGCCCTTGTACTTGTCGTTGTTCCACCTCTGGAGCTTGTGCCTGCGGTGTCTGCCGTGCCAGATCCTGCAAAAGATCTTTGAAAATTTGTATTTTATTACGATCATAGTAGGGTTTGATTTGATCAATGTTTGCGGAGCAGGTTTCACCATTTCTAGCTTTTAACACTACTACAGCGTGAGTTATTTTTTCTATGACATATGGTCCTTCAAATCGTGGAAAAAATGTGGCAGTTTTATCTTCTGGTGCTGAAGAAAGTGAATGCTTAATTTTTAATACTTCATCCCCTACTTTATAAGTTACTCCCTGTCGTTTCAAGTCATAATACAGTTTTTGTTTTCTCTGTGCTACTTCCGTATTCTTTTTTGCTTCTTTAATTAGTTTTTCTATATCACCCATTTTAAATTCTGGGGCTCTTTGTTGCACATAAAATAATTTATCTAACGGCGTTATAATCTTTCTGCCTAAATATAACTCAGCAGGAGTTTTGCCCGTTGTATCATGTTTTGCGGTCCTAAGGGCGAAAGCAAATTCATTGACATAGTTATCCCAGCTTTTATGAAAATTGTTAACATAACTACGGATAATTTTGACTATATTTCTATTGACCCGTTCCGCTATATTTGATTGCGGCCGATACGGGACCATTTTTAAATGACGTATGCCCAGTTTTTGGCACATGTCTTCAAATACATTACTTACAAATTGAGGACCATTATCCGATATAACTTTTAGAGGCGCCCCGTATTTTAAAATATATTTATTTAAAATAGAATCAGTAACTAATTTCGCGGAGGCTCGTTTTAAGTGAACAATTTCGGTCCACTTACTAAAATGATCAACCATAACAAGGAGATAGCGACTTTTATTTAACTGACTTTTTGGGAAAGGGCCCAATAAATCGATGCCAATTATTTCATTTGGAAATTCGGATTTAATACTATTTAGAAACCCGGCCGGGCGGAAATTAATATAATTAACTGCTTGACATGTTGGGCAGGACTGGACATACGCCCTTGTTAACTTTTGCAGTTCAGGAAAACAGACTGCCTCGCGTACGCGTTAGATAGTTTTTCGAATACCAGCATGAGAAGCTAAAGGGCTGTCATGGAGCTCCTGCGGGATATTTAATCTAAGACTAGCTGGGATAACAGGTCGAAATTCGTTGTTAGAATTCGTAGTTTTTGTATAGAATAATAGACCATCTATTAGTTCGTAATGGGCCGCCCTATTTCTTATCGCCACAATATCTTGGTGGCTAAAATTTTCAGGAACCTTTAAATACTCATAAATGCTTCCAAACTCAGGATCCTTACCCAGTTCGGTTATTACAGTTTCTCGGGAATTCATTGTACATGCTGTGAGCATTGCCACCTTTACGGTATTACCTTCTTCATCTATTTTAATTCTGGATAGGGCATCTGCTACGATATTTTCCTTTCCGGGGGTATGCTTGATTACCAGATTATATTCTTGTAGCTTGAGTGCCCATCTTATTAACCTTGGGGATAAGTTTTTCCCTGAGTACAATCTAGTTACCGCCGCATGATCAGAGTACACTGTTATTGGCGCCTTTCCAAAATAGACTCGGAACTTTTGCACTGCTAACAGAACTGCAAGTGCCTCTCTCTCGGTCGCGGAATAGTTTCTTTGTGTTTGATTTAAAGTTCGGCTAAAAAATGCCACGGGCTGTTGATTTTGCGAAAGTACCGCTCCTACTGCATAATCCGAAGCATCCGCTGAAATGTCTAAATTCTCATCCTTTTCAGGAAATTTCAACACAGGGGCTTGCGTTAATGCTTGTTTCAATTTTTCGAAAGCACTATTGGCTTCGGCCGTCCACGAGAATCTTGCCTTTTTCCTTTTTAATTTTAACAATGGCTCAGCAATAGCTGCAAAATCTTTTATAAAGGACCTATAATATGAACAAAGTCCTAGAAAAGAAGAGAACTTCTTTGCCGTGTTCGGAGTCGGATACTTTTGTACAGCGATTATTTTTGATTCGTCTGTCTCGATTCCTTTCTGAGATATTTTGTAACCTAAATATTTTAATTCAGGGGCTGCAAATTTGCACTTTTCGACATTAACTTTTAGACCGGCCTCATTTAATAAAGAAAACACCTGTCTTAAATCCTGTACATGTTGGCCCAGATTATCACTAGTAATAATGATGCCGTCTAAATAGATAAATGTGGACTTTCCAAGAACAGGTCTTAACACAATATTCATACTTCGCTGAAATGTTGCCGGCGCCCCTGAAAGGCCAAACGGCATACGCAAAAATGCATAAGTGCCAGACTTGGTAATAAAAGCAGTCGTAGGCACGTCCTCAGGCCTAACCCCTAATTGAAAATAACCAGTCGTTAAGTCGTCATATATTTGGTGGATGTTATGTTCCTTAGAATTTCTTCAATAATAGGTAACGGATATACCGGATATTTAGTTATGGGGTTTAATTTACGGTAGTCAATTGCGAATCTCCACCTTTTTGGATGTGTCAAAGGATAGTTATTATTTTTCTTACATAAAACCACCGGGCTAGCATAACTACTTGAGATTGGCGTTATGAACTTTTTACGTAGCATATCGGTGATATGCCATTCTATAATTTTTTCCTTATTCTTATCATACCGGTATGCTTTGTGGCGAACTGGCATTGAATCTCCGGTGTCAATACTATGGTTAGTAACTTGAGTAAATCCTGGAATATCACTAAATAACGAAGCAAATTCACTTACCACTTGTCGGATTCTTCGCTGTTCTTCATTAGGCAGGTGGTCAAGATTTAATATCGGGGGTTCAGCCTTTTCTCCACGAACTGGTTTCATCGTCAGCTTAAGGGAAGCTTCATTAAAATCCAGCGTTGCTTGTGCCTCTGAAAGAAAATCTATTCCTAAAATAATATGTGCTTGCAGATTCTTTACTATGAAAAACATCACCTTTACTTGTTCGTCCTTGATACGGACATACAGCGGTAATTTTCCTATACACTTATATTTTTCTCCTTGCGCCGCTAACACTGTAGTATTATCCGAATTATATATGCGGTATTTACGAAAATACTTCCTAAAAAAATCTTCTGCCACACAGGAACACTGCGCGCCTGTATCCAGGAGTGCGGTGGCTGGGATATTATTCACCAACACTTCAATCTTCGGAAGAGTCAAATTTTTCACCATTACTGTATTTAACTTGAAGGAAGAGGGGTTTTCTTGGCCTTCGGATTTCCGCACCCTCCCGTCAGCAGAAATCCGTTTTAGTTTAAATTATTTTTCATTTCCGTGCTTTCCTTCTTTTTCCACTGGCCTTGAGACTTTTTTCCTGGATTGCTATTGAACTGTCGACGTTCGCCGGCTGTTTTTGAATGCTCGGGTTTCCTTGCCCACTTATTCGCTTTGCTTCCGTAGCCGTGTGCTTGAGTTTGCTGTAGTCTTGGCGCACCAAAATGGTTTCGCTGTTAATATTGGCGTCTTCTTTCAATGTCCGCCGTTCTTCTACTTTCAAACTGGATTGCTAGCTCAAATAACTTTTCCAGTGTAGTCGGATTTCTTAATTCAATAAAGTCTTGCACTTGGGGCAGTAACCTCGGCAAAATAACTTGAATTATCTCAGGATCCGGACGGTTTCCATACAAGAGTTTGAAGACGTGAATTTTTCTTAAAATAAAGCTTGAGAGGTTTTCGATTCTTTGCTGGTATATACTGAAAAGTTCCGTTTCTAATTTCGCACGATCCCTTACAACAGGAAAGGCTTTTACTAGGGCAGTCTTGAAATTCTCGTAAGTATAGGTGGGACTTCCTGCTTGACCCAAGACACTTCTGCCTATACACTTGAACCAGTTAAGCGGTTGGCCCCTCAAAGCGCTGGTAGCTAAGGTAACTTTTTGAAATTCGTGCACGGGGTAGAGCATGAAGTGGTCATCCAATTTTTCCAAAAAACTGGTTACCGGTGAGTTTCCATTAAATGTTGCTTCTGGTTTCATCGAAGCGATCATGGTCTGGACGATGTAACCAAATCCTTCCAGGGTGGCAGTTGGCATTTCTGGATTCTGAGCCGCATCTGCAGGCAGCACAGGTTCTTCTTGAAACTCGGCCATGGTTATTCTTCTTCGTCGGGGGCCACTATCAAGTTCAATGTTCCGTCTTACTTTCTTCGGGAACATGCAAGGACCTGACTCGGAACAGAGAGAGAGCTTACTAAAGCTATAACTGTGGGAATAATACATTCAATAACTATGGGAAGTAGACAGGATACACAAGAAGGGTATACAAAACCCTTTATTTTTCTCTATTTACAACAACTTCCGTACTTCGAAATACAAAAACCCACTACTTGTGGTCTAAACGTAAGAATATAAAAATAAAACTATAATTTAATTTTAAAATAATAAACGTGGAAGATTGGCCTTATATTAACAGGAAGCCGTATGTAGTACAGAGAACTGTGAACACTACAATACGTTTAAAATTATCAAGAGGATTAAACCTCTGGCCTGGAAGGCAACCAGCAACTGAGTAAAACTTCTAAGGTAAGCGGCTTGCTCCGACTAACTGCTTCCTCTCTCTCGCTTGGCAAAAAGCCACAACTTAAATACTTGGCGCTCGCCAGACAAACTTTGCATAAATACGTTAACGCTTATAATTCTGGCCGGAAGTAGAAAATAAGAAGTGATAGTAAAGATTTAAAATAAAATAAACGTTAGTAAAACTTAGGATCCTTACAAAGTCATCTTCGTTTTATGAGTGAACTGAGCCAAATATTCATGTGTTATTTATTTGTTTATTACACTTTCTTATTCTCATTAAATAAATATAATTTACATGCCATACAGCATGGGTTGTGCATTTTTCCAATACTAACCATAGTCTTTGTGCATTGGCCTGCAATATATAAAGCATTTGTAATGAAATCTAGAAATTGTTCCTTTCGATGTCATTTCAAAACAGAAGATGTATTTTATTTCCCAGTCCTCTACGAAAGCATGCGGAACCTATTTATAGGGCCCTATTTGACATTCTCATTCTGAGCATATGCCATAGAAATTAAAATATTATGCACGATGTTCCATCGATTTAATTTAATTTCTGCTGGACTTGTTTTGGGCTGTGCTAAGCAGCATTTCCTAAACAACAAAATGTTGTTCAGACCATGAACATCCTTGAAAAAGAAACTGTCACTGCAATTTTTTATATCCTGTATAGCATGGCTTTATACTGACTGCTGTTAGAGATATAGTACAAAGATCTAGAATATTCATGACATTGGCAATTTCAGATTTGGGATTTTGCTGCATATTAGATCTTAAGTTTATATCCAGTAAGATGTTGATTATAAAATTAAAAATATGAAATGGTGATTTCTGAAATAACAAAGTACGTATGACCTTAAAGGAATCAAAATGTACAAGAAAGAAAAGCTCAATATTTATTTGTTTGCTTTATTAAGCATTTATTTCAATGTAATTTGTTTAATTTTTTGTGAAAACACTTTCTCTTTAATTCTATAATAGTTAAGTTGCCTGGGATATTTAAAAAAAAAAAAAAAAGAGGAGGAAGCAGTGAAATTACTACAGAGAAAAGGGATTCCTCATAGCTGAAAATTTTATGAAAATAATCCTGAAATGATGTGTTTTACCAATTACGATACGCCAAAATAACGTTTCAATTTTAGATCTTGCTCAGAAAAAAGTCTCGGATCTCGGACTTGGTTTGAAGGATCCCATCTAAATTCCCTTGGAGCTGTAAAATTTATGTACCATTGGTACCATGGACTGACCTCAGTTGAGTATTGTAATATGCAGTACAGTTGTTGATTGAAACAGTTATATGCAGAAATTGTTTTAACCATTTTATATCTAGGTATGTCTCATGCTTGTTTCTGAAGTCTGTTAATAAATGTTATTTTAAGACACAATAACACGCCGAAAAAATACTAATCCAGAAGACAAACAACAAAAATCAGCGTTATATTTACAAAATTTCCACAGGACTAGTTTCGATGGTTTTACCGAACCACCATCCTCAGCTGCAAAACCGCAAATGAACGAGATAGGAAATAATGTTTAGATAAGATAAGAAAGCCTGGACAAGAACAAGCAAGTGGCGCCATCTGTTGGCGAAACCAGAACTAAAACATAATTTCTCTAAAAGCCGAAGGCAAATTTGGATTGGAATTAGGATCGTTAACTAGAACAGAAAGATTTTTATGAATGTGAAATGCCTCTAGAAAATCCAGTTCTCCAATGGAAGATGTTTTTTGAATAATTTTGGCAGCAGAAAAATTGAAAGTGTGATTTTCGGACCAACAATGTTGAGCAACAGAAGACTTCTGTGTTTCCTTTTTTCTAACATATGCCTCATGTTCTTTGACGCGAAATTTTAAGGCTCTCTTAGTTTGGCCAATGTAAATTAAACCACACTGGCAAGGAATCCTATAAATACCCCAGGAATTCATATCCGGAATGGGGTCCTTGAGTATAGAAGTTGGAATTTTATTGATGGGAGAGTAAACAACCCGAAAGTTAAATTTCTGCAAAATATGTGCAACTTTATAGCTAATTGATGGAAAGAAGGGAATGACAACAGAATTTTTATAATCTCCTAAAATAAGAGTGTGGCTTTTGGTGTGTTGAGATGAGAATTTTTTAACTGCTTGATTAATAATGTTGGGTGAAAAGAAATGAATGAATGAAAATCATTTCAAGCAACTTAAACCATTCACTTATCCCATCTGTTGCGAATTGTGCCAGATTATATGCTCTTCCCAAAATTCATAAAAGTGGTATTCCTTTCCGCCCTATTGTATCAAATTTAGGTACTACCTCGTATCCATTAGCTAAATATTTAGTTTCTAGATTTTCCACTCTATTAGACAATAACATTTACACATTTACATAAAAAATTCAATAGAGTTTGTAAAAAAGGTTAAAAAAATTTCTCCTCGTAATTTACTCATGGTTTCTTTTGATGTAAAATCATTATTCACCAATGTCCCAATGGACGGTGTATTAAGATGTCCAGAAACCAGACTTCGCGAATTTCATTTCTCTTGCATCGAAATTGATGAGCTAATTTCTCTCACTCAACTCTGTTTGAAGCAAACACATTTTGTTTTCCAAAATAAATATTACAAGCAAACTGAGGGATTAGCCATGGGAAGCCCCCTCAGTCCCATCCTGGCTGATATCTACATGCATTATTATGAATCAAAATTGTTTGAAACTTTAAACTTCCCGGCATGGTTCCGCTACGTAGACGATACTTTTACCCTGTTTGAAGGTAATAAAGATGATTTAAATAGAGTTCTTTCAACAATGAATTCTATTGATCCTGCTATTCAGTTCACTTTTGAACTTGAGACTTGCAATTCTCTTCCGTTTCTCGACATTCTGGTCACACGTAACACATCCAACTTCAGTACTACAGTTTACCGTAAACCTTCATCGGTTTGCCTTCCACCACACTTTAAATCATGTCATCCGACTAAACAAAAGTTAGCTTCATTTTATTCCTATGTTTTCCGTGCTCTTCAAGTTTGCTCCTCCAAACTAGCCCTTGATGAAGAACTAAATTATTTAAAAGCAATAGCTATTCACAGAGGCTTTTCACCCAACATTATTAATCAAGCAGTTAAAAAATTCTCATCTCAACACACTAAAAGCCACACTCTTATTTTAGGAGATTATAAAAATTCTGTTGTCATTCCCTTCTTTCCATCAATTAGCTATAAAGTTGCACATATTTTGCAGAAATTTAACTTTCGGGTTGTTTACTCTCCCATCAATAAAATTCCAACTTCTATACTCAAGGACCCCATTCCGGATATGAATTCCTGGGGTATTTATAGGATTCCTTGCCAGTGCGGTTTAATTTACATTGGCCAAACTAAGAGAGCCTTAAAATTTCGCGTCAAAGAACATGAGGCATATGTTAGAAAAAAGGAAACACAGAAGTCTTCTGTTGCTCAACATTGTTGGTCCGAAAATCACACTTTCAATTTTTCTGCTGCCAAAATTATTCAAAAAACATCTTCCATTGGAGAACTGGATTTTCTAAAGGCATTTCACATTCATAAAAATCTTTCTGTTCTAGTTAACGATCCTAATTCCAATCCAAATTTGCCTTCGGCTTTTAGAGAAATTATGTTTTAGTTCTGGTTTCGCCAACATATGGCGCCACTTGCTTATTCTTGTCCAGGCTTTCTTATCTGATCTAAACATTATTTCCTATCTTGTTCATTTTCGGTTTTGCAGCTGAAGATTATGGTTCGGTAAAACCATCGAAGCTAGTCCTGTGAAAATTTTGTAAATTAACGCTGATTTTTGTTGTTTGAATTCTGAATTAGTATTTATTCGGCGTGTTATTGTGTCTTAATTAGTAACAATATGCCAAACTTATGGTGTATATAATCCTTGCTGTATAATAAGAGGGGAAAAAATATTAAAAACAAGTCTTAAAATATTTTCATGCTTTTAAAATGACATATATTTCTTGCAAGAGAGGTAGCACATAAAATTGTCATTTTCCCAATGTAGTTAATATTTAAACGCTACAATTGTCAAATTACTTAACTGACACATTAGAAATAATATTTCTCTTGCAGTAAATGCTTTTATATTGTAAATCTTATGTCGATTAAGAATTCTCTTAACCTGTTCAATGTCCATACGATTGCCATTAACTCCAATTTGCTGGCATGATAAATGCTTCTATATATTTTTTAACAATTTTCATAAAAATTAAAATTTGTAAGAAATAATTTCCAACATTTAGGATTGTGCAGTGTTGCAGTTTAAATGAGAAATCAACTAGGATTTGATAAAATAACATTTACAAAATTTCCACAGAACTACTTTCGATGGTTTTACCGAACCACCATCTTCAGCTGCAAAACCGCAAATTAACGAGATAGGAAATAATGTTTAGATAAGATAAGAAAGCCTGGACAAGAACAAGCAAGTGGCGCCATTTGTTGGCGAAACCAGAACTAAAACATAATTTCTCTAAAAGCCGAAGGCAAATTTGGATTGGAATTAGGATCGTTAACTAGAACAGAAAGATTTTTATGAATGTGAAATGCCTTTAGAAAATCCAGTTCTCCAATGGAAGATGTTTTTTGAATAATTTTGGCAGCAGAAAAATTGAAAGTGTGATTTTCGGACCAACAATGTTGAGCAACAGAAGACTTCTGTGTTTCCTTTTTTCTAACATATGCCTCATGTTCTTTGACGCGAAATTTTAAGGCTCTCTTAGTTTGGCCAATGTAAATTAAACCGCACTGGCAAGGAATCCTATAAATACCCCAGGAATTCATATCCGGAATGGGGTTCTTGAGTATAGAAGTTGGAATTTTATTGATGGGAGAGTAAACAACCCGAAAGTTAAATTTCTGCAAAATATGTGCAACTTTATAGCTAATTGATGGAAAGAAGGGAATGACAACAGAATTTTTATAATCTCCTAAAATAAGAGTGTGGCTTTTAGTGTGTTGAGATGAGAATTTTTTAACTGCTTGATTAATAATGTTGGGTGAAAAGCCTCTGTCAATAGCTATTGCTTTTAAATAATTTAGTTCTTCATCAAGGGCTAGTTTGGAGGAGCAAACTTGAAGAGCACGGAAAACATAGGAATAAAATGAAGCTAACTTTTGTTTAGTCGGATGACATGATTTAAAGTGTGGTGGAAGGCAAACCGATGAAGGTTTACGGTAAACTGTAGTACTGAAGTTGGATGTGTTACGTGTGACCAGAATGTCGAGAAACGGAAGAGAATTGCAAGTCTCAAGTTCAAAAGTGAACTGAATAGCAGGATCAATAGAATTCATTGTTGAAAGAACTCTATTTAAATCATCTTTATTACCTTCAAACAGGGTAAAAGTATCGTCTACGTAGCGGAACCATGCCGGGAAGTTTAAAGTTTCAAACAATTTTGATTCATAATAATGCATGTAGATATCAGCCAGGATGGGACTGAGGGGGCTTCCCATGGCTAATCCCTCAGTTTGCTTGTAATATTTATTTTGGAAAACAAAATGTGTTTGTTTCAAACAGAGTTGAGTGAGAGAAATGAGCTCATCAATTTCGATGCAAGAGAAATGAAATTCGCGAAGTCTGGTTTCTAGACATCTTAATGCACCCTCCACTGGGATATTGGTGAATAATGATTTTACATCAAAAGAAACCATGAGTAAATTACGAGGAGAAATTTTTTTAACCTTTTTTACAAACTCTATTGAATTTTTTATGGTGTAAATGTTATTGTCTAATAGAGTGGAAAATCTAGAAACTAAATATTTAGCTAATGGATACGAGGTAGTACCTAAATTTGATACAATAGGGCGGAAAGGAATACCACTTTTATGAATTTTGGGAAGAGCATATAATCTGGCACAATTCGCAACAGATGGGATAAGTGAATGGTTTAAGTTGCTTGAAATGATTTTCATTCATTCATTTCTTTTCACCCAACATTATTAATCAAGCAGTTAAAAAATTCTCATCTCAACACACTAAAAGCCACACTCTTATTTTAGGAGATTATAAAAATTCTGTTGTCATTCCCTTCTTTCCATCAATTAGCTATAAAGTTGCACATATTTTGCAGAAATTTAACTTTCGGGTTGTTTACTCTCCCATCAATAAAATTCCAACTTCTATACTCAAGGACCCCATTCCGGATATGAATTCCTGGGGTATTTATAGGATTCCTTGCCAGTGTGGTTTAATTTACATTGGCCAAACTAAGAGAGCCTTAAAATTTCGCGTCAAAGAACATGAGGCATATGTTAGAAAAAAGGAAACACAGAAGTCTTCTGTTGCTCAACATTGTTGGTCCGAAAATCACACTTTCAATTTTTCTGCTGCCAAAATTATTCAAAAAACATCTTCCATTGGAGAACTGGATTTTCTAGAGGCATTTCACATTCATAAAAATCTTTCTGTTCTAGTTAACGATCCTAATTCCAATCCAAATTTGCCTTCGGCTTTTAGAGAAATTATGTTTTAGTTCTGGTTTCGCCAACAGATGGCGCCACTTGCTTGTTCTTGTCCAGGCTTTCTTATCTTATCTAAACATTATTTCCTATCTCGTTCATTTGCGGTTTTGCAGCTGAAGATGATGGTTCGGTAAAACCATCGAAACTAGTCCTGTGAAAATTTTGTAAATTAACGCTGAATTTTGTTGTTTGAATTCTGAATTAATATTGTTACTATTTTAGGATATGTGCTATTAATATGCACTAATTTAAAGTTTAAAAATGATGGCAGTTATTTTAATTAATAGTGTTGATATAATTACAGAACAATTTCCAAATTTTAATAAAAATCATATTTTTTATTACATAATGAAAGCAATCTTTCATTGAATTATAAACAAATTGGTATATATCAAAGGACTATTTACCATTAATTTAAATGGAAAAAGGTTCTCGGGTTGGGGGGGGGGGAAACCTTTGAAATTATATTTAAACAAATTAAAATTACTAAAATATAAACTGATGTAATAAATATATAGTCTAATTAATAATATTATTAATTAGCATTTAAAAGGCCAAAAAGTGCATTATAATTACAGGTGGTTGAGTAATGATTATGTTTGGTATCCTAAGTTGTCAAAGATCTGTTAGTAAGATATGCAATTTTTTTATGCAGAAAGAAGAACGAGGATCATTTAGTAGTATCTCAACCATTGCTTGAGTGTGTACTGTTCTTATGATTTCTATGCCTGTTTGCTCCAGCACTCGCAATTCATGTTTATATTGTGTTATGGTTAGCATAAAATATTAAAATTAATATATTCAATAAACAAAAAGTTGTTTTCATACATGATCAAAGCATTTTGAAAAAACTATGTTAGATCAGTATACTTTCTTAAAATTAAGGCGTACATTTTTGCAGTCATTACATTAAATAAAAATATTAAATAATAATTTCACTTTTTCATTCTAGAAAAATGAAAATCCATGCTTTCTTTTACTACCCTTAGTTCTTTCTGAGAGTAAATTTAAGACCTTTGTAAAAGAGAAGTGGCATAAAGTATTTAGTCACATAATTTGGGAATAATAAATTTCCAAATATTAAAAACATTTATTAATCCTAAATATTTATTTTTAATATTTAGAGATCGTGTGGGCTTTCTAATAAAAATACAGAACTTGCCATTGTTCAGATACAATATAATTTTTTCTTTCAAATTATTGAGGTCACATAAGAGATTTTTGAAGAATGAACAAAAAAAAAAAAAAAAAAAAAAAAAAAAAAAAAAACTGAAATGTTTCAGATTTTAAATTACGTCCAAAGGGGCGTTTTTTAACATTTTGTGTGTTACCTTTCTTTATTAAATATCATGTTCCTTGCACTTAAACCATAAGATCCAGTGCAACAGCAATATCGCAAAATAGTTTTAAAACGAGCATATCTTTAGAATTTCCGATACAGAGACTCACGCGCTGGAGATAAAAATGTTTTTTCTGCACAACGTTGCCATTGCTCGCTTTGAAATCCTTGAGTTTGTTAATCAAAAATTCGTCAAAGTTTTAAAAAATAGGAAATCGATCATAAAACAAATTTCAAATTTCAAATTTGGTCTTCCACATGCTCATGTTCGTTGGAGGATTACGTTATTCAA
The DNA here is from genome assembly GCF_044657685.1 of Stegodyphus dumicola. Taxonomy (NCBI): domain Eukaryota; kingdom Metazoa; phylum Arthropoda; class Arachnida; order Araneae; family Eresidae; genus Stegodyphus; species Stegodyphus dumicola. The sequence goes on along the minus strand of NC_140768.1, from coordinate 134,410,469 downwards.
AATTCGATGACTCTATGTACCGTTGTTTTATCACAATACGAGAAATATACATACATTTATGCAGATTTTTCATTATTTAATTTCTTCAAATATAATGCAGGACTCTAACATTTTGTGGCAACGGTTTGAAAAGTGAACCGACATTTATGAGTCCGACGCAAAATGCCAAAACGAAACTAATAGTCCTTCGGGATTCAAATCCCTTTGGACTAAAAAAAAAAAAAAAAAAAAAAAAAAAAAAATTGAGTACCACATATATTTTTGTTTTCATGCACTGTATTCATACGATAAATCTGTATTTACTTAAAATTTTTAGAATGAGAATTAAAGGGGTGCAAGTTGGTGGCATTTAAATTTCAGTTCACTTTGTGGCATTTGTGTATATAGCAGAGCTTCAATTGCGTCGGTACTTCTCAGTTTTCGAGATAAATTATAATTTCAGCCGGAGCCCTAAATAAAAGGGCTCAAGCACTTTTTTTATGCAAGTGAACTACAATTTTAACACAGAAATTTTGTTTTAATAGTAAACATGTCTTAAAAATTATTCTAACTTCTGAATGCAAGCCTGTCTTTCCATCGCACTCAAGCCTTGCACAGAGATTGAGACTTCTGAGGAAAGAAAAGCCTTCAATTAATTATATGTCAAAGGCTTATTCTCCAGGATATGCAATGAATTTATAAGAGCGGGTAAATTTTGTATTCCCTTAAAGAACTAAAAGTGACACCCTGATCGTGGACGTTCCATGCTAGTGACTTCCTTCTGCAGAGCTGTAGACTTTCTGAATGATGTAACCAAACGGGAGCTGCCACTTATACCGAGAAGTTATATATTTATTCTCACGTTGTATTCAGGAAAAGTTGTCAGGGAACATTTCTGCTTGACGGCTAGAATTATATCGGCAGGGCATCGTGATCAGGTAGTCTTGAACTCTTTCCTCTTTATCTTCAAAGCTACACTTTTCAGTTAAATTGCTTTCCATACCCTCATACTCTTTCTAGAATTCTCACTATTCTCCTTAGTGTAACTTTAATCGTTTTATCTTTTTTCCTTGGTGTGCTGCAAAAAAAGAGTGATACTTTTCATCCCTTGGAATAGTACATTTTATGTATAATCAGGGTTTAAACTCAGATGGAGATTAGCTGAGCTGCTTCTTAACATCTAAGTGGAATTGTAATTTCGGACAATGCCTTACATAAGACGAGGTCCGATATTTTTTCCTATTTAACTATTCAAAATTAATTTAATAATTTATTAAATTTCTCTTTACATTTTTCTTAATTTAATTAATTAATTTAAATTTATTATCTAATTATTAGATATTTTAATTATTTATTTTTTTTTCTTTCCTTCGTCACAGTCTTCCATAGGGTTTCGGCACTTCTAATCTTAGAAATTAAGCCCTGGTATATAGCATGGAACGATAAGTCCTCAAGAGTTAATGGGAACAGAAGCGGGGTAGATGATCTTTGGATCTATCTCCTGGTCATTGTTTCATAATGAGATAGAGCTGGGCAAATTCATATCGTCACCTATAATGTGTCCAAGGTTTAAACTAATGACAGACATAATCAAGTGCACTCTTGGCCAATGATTTCGTAGACGTTTTTGATGTTACTATCAGAGGAGTCTGTGATTATATTTAGAATTTAACTAAATCAAAAGTTACTATGTATTATTATTAATTACTATGTATTATTATTAATTGCTTCAACATTCAATTAATTTATTATTAAATAATCAATTAGTTAAGTGATTTCTCCTTCTATCGTGTCTGAATAATTTTATATTCTGAAGCTATCATTTCAATATACATATAGAAATTATAAATTTATTCATTATTCCATAATGTAATGGATAATTCTAAGCAATTGCAATCTAATCTGCTTTCAGCTGTTGCAAAAAATGCCTTCAAAGCTTCTTAACTAGAACAATTAAAATAATGCCGATATCTTAAGTAAAATTCATTGTACGAAATATGAGATATTGAATGTCACGAAAAGTAATAAACATATTGCTCATTAAGTAGAACAATTCTATGTTCAGATACATGTTTATGAGACTGCCTTTATCGTCACCATTTTGACGGTATTTACTAACAGTGAATTCTGTGGATGTATAGCAGAATAAAAATATTATATTATTAATTGTTATTTTACCGGCACGAAAGTAGTTGATGAACACTTCTTTCACCGAATCAATTGGGCGCAAGCAATTCCACGCTTCAGCAACATCACATCGATGTGTATGCCGAAATGAAATTTTAATCGAAGTAGTGCTGTAGAAGTAACGAGAAATTGTGTACCCGTATGTATTCGTTACTCGGTGAACCAGTACTCGTTACTATCGTATCGTTACTCGTTATTTTCGGTAAAATCGATCGGTATTCGTATCCTGAGCCTATTTTATCGGTATACGGCCCTAGGGATGCCGCCCTAGGGATCGGTATACGGCCCTATGCGATAGGAAGTTTTGCGTCGTATTTTGCTCCAGCACTCGAAATAATTCACCTCCTTTTGTGGTGTCTCAGAAGTCAGAAGCGCCTACGGAAGGCCGTCAGAAAAATAGGAAAAAATAAAATAAAAAATAAATAACGAAATAAAATAAATATTACAATAATAACATTAATTAGTAATTAAAATAATAAAAATTTACTTATTAAAAAACTTAATAATTAAAATAATAAAAAATAGTGATTAAAATAATGAATAATTAAAGTAACATAATAATTAGCAACTGAAATATAAAATACTTATAAGTAAAATTTAACAAAAATGTAAAGACAAATAAAAATTAAAATAATTCTTAAATTTATGATGAATAGTTAAATTATAAAGTAAAATACCAGACCTTGTCTTAATGCCTTAGTACTTTTTCGTCCTTTCTCATTTCATCCCAGCTCCAAAAAGTGTCATTTCGTTCGCTGCCTTCCCCCTCCAATTCCCTCTTTTCCGTTTTATCCGCTGTTTGAAAAATAGGTGTTTACTTTACGATAAGACGAACGTCTGTTTACTTCAATTAAAATGGTTTAGAAGAGATGACTGTTTCTACTTCGACTTAGCTTTTGATTTCTAATACTATTTATTATTTTATGCAGACTAATTATGCTGAGCAGAAGAATGAATTTCAGACGAGTTCAGAAGATGTTGTATCTGAATATAATAACATTTTTGTTATATACCATTTTTTAAATTTCACACATTTCTAAAGCAACAGAACCACGGTATCACTATTTTGGCACACACACACACCAAAAACATGTATCATTAACATTAATGTTACATTCTATATTAAAAGTAATGGGTCCTCTTTAAATGCAACCATTCATGCTTTTTAGAGTATTTTTCATGTCGTGGTCTTAAAAAGGTGATGTTCACTACCAATGTTTGTTTATGTTCTCAAAAATACAGATTTCTTAGAAAGTGACCTCTTAGAGATGTCGTAATTAGATGATGTGCTATAATTATTTTCTAATAGATAACGGAATTAATGTAATTTAATGTCAATAACTCTAAGAAGCAAGTTTAAATACGGTGCAACAAAAATACAGAAGTATTTTAAATGACGAAAATATTCATATTTTGTCAATGTCAAATTTTATAAATTAAATTATTAATTTTGGACAAATTATGAAATCTAACTTTTAATGTTGTCTTCTGGTTCCTATATTTATAGCTGGCAAAGTTTTATACTCGTTAATGAAAAAATAAAAATACAAGAATTTTGAGTCCCATAGACAGAGATTAACCGGGAAATTTAATTTCAAAATTTGCAGTGTTTGATGCCATTTGTAACTTGCCTTCGGGTATCGCTTAATTAAGTTAGAATAATTCGAGGAAATAAATTTAAATGAAGTGCAGCAAAAATAAGCATAATTTAAAAAGTTATGCGGTATCCATATCAAATTTCACTTTTCATAATGACAGTAAAATTTTCCCAAAATACAAATAAAGAAACTGGGTTGGTGTTGGAGTATTTAATTATGGCAAAGCACACTAGAGTTATCTGTCTAAAGGGAGGGATGCCTTTGTGGAGGATTTTCTAAGGGAAATGGCTCGTATACACGTTACACATGGCGAAAACCACGAAAACGCCCGTGCAGCCAGCCCGTTCGAGGGATTCGAACCTCAGACCGAACTACCAGTGTTCAACGACGTTACCGCTCGGCCGCTGGTGGGCTAAAGAAACTGGGAGACCGCCTTTAAAGATTAGATTTCGTTATTTGTCCGTTATTTGTTATTTCGTTTGCTGCTGCTCCCCATTCCTTTCATCAGAACCGCTATTGACGAAAGGGTGAATTTCTAGTAAAGCATGTATATTAATGTTCATTATACATTTGTCACATTTTTGCTTTCTTTCAAAACAGCAATAATGTGGTTCTATTGCTTTAGAAATTAATAAAATAGGCCCTATGTTATAAAAAACCTAATTATATTCAGATACACACCTTTTGCACATGTTTGTAATCCATTATTCTAATCAGAATGCCTACAGAAAATATTGGATCAATATTAGAAATCAAAAGCTAAGTGAGAATGAAGTAGTAAGAGTCATATGGTCTAACCTGTTTTAATTGAAGAAAACAGGTGCTTGCTTTATCGTAAAGTGAACACCTATTTTTCAAACAGCGAAGAGCCCACCAGGGCTCGAGCGGTAAAGTCGCTGAAGACTAATAGTTCGGTCCAGGGTTCAATTCCCGGCTAACTAATAATTAACGGCTGGCTGCACGGGCGTTTTCGTAGTTTTCCCTATGTGTAACTTGCATATGAGCCAGTTTCCTTTAAAAAGTCCTCCACGAAGGCATCCCTTCCCTTAGGCAATAGCTCTAGTGTCCATTGCCGTAACCAAATAATCCGAAACCGAAAAAAGGGAATTGGTGGTTGAAGGCAGCGACGAAACATCGTTTTAGAAGAATAAGCTACATAACTAAATTTCTATCTATACTCTGGTAAACAGTACATTATTTGCTCATCAAGAGCCTAAATTTAGCTAATGCTTGGCTTGGTTCTTAAATTGCAATTTCAGCCATAGCCCCCAAAACAGACGCTGTCTGGTATTTTACATCATTACTTAGTTGTTCGTCATTAATTTAAGAATTAATTAAATTTTCATTTGTCTTTACATTTTTATTGAATTATAATAATAATAATTTAATATTCTAGTTGTTAATTATTTTATTATTGCATTAGTTATTTTATTTATTTATTTATTTTTTATTTTTATTTATTTATTTATTTATTCATCTTTCCTGATGGCCTTTCATAGAGCTCCAGCACTTCTAATTTTAAAAATTAAGTCCTGACTGCAACCAACGATTGCGAAAATGGTGGTGTGGTGTATTTAATTATGGCAAAGCACACTAGGGCTATCTGCCTATGGGGAGGGATGTCTTTCGTGGAGGACTTTCTAAGGGAAACTGGCTCGTATACACGTTACACAAGGGGAAAACCACGAAAACGCCCATGCAGCCAGCCCGTTCGCGGGATTCGAACCTTGGACCGAACTACCAGTGTTCAGCGTCTTTACCGCTCGGCCGCTGGTGGGCCGATTGCGAAAATGAAAGTCAAGTAACTTACTTAGTGATAAATAAATAAAATAAAAAACCAAGGCTTTTATTTTCGACTTACTTGGCTTTTATTTTATATATATATATATATATATATATATGTGTGTGTGTGTGTGAGTGTGTACTTTACATTTAATTATAAAGATATATATATGTGTGTATTTTACATTTAATTATAAGGATATATATATATGTGTGTACTTTACAATTAATTATAATTTATTTAAAATATACATATTTACGTTTTGTAGTATTACCGATTGCAATAAAAAAGGGAGGTGCACATCTAGATGTTATAACGGGCCCATATACAAAATTTCAACGTTCTAGAACTAATCGTTTTTAAGTTATGCGAAATGCATATATACGTACGTACACATCACGAAAAAATCCCTTTCAAGTGTCAACTTGAAGTCATAAGTATCAGCTTAGAGTAAATGGGATTACATTCAACAATCCGTTTCTGGGGGGGGGGGATGTGTTTGTACGTACAGACGTTACCCATATTCTTATTTAAACACACACATTCTTAGTTACATATTCTTATTTAAACAATACCTAAGTGCAGTACATAAATATTTCAAATCAATAAAATCTCCCTGTGGCACGCTCAAGAAAAAAAATCAATAATCATCTAAATTTTCAAATTACAGACATAATATACGCTATAAATCTGAATGTAAACAGCAAATACAAAATAACGTTTCACGCTATCAAAATTGATCATTTTCTTAAATATCAACAACTAAACAATATTTCAACTAAAACACATAATGTAAACAAGAGTTTGCCCGATGAGTTAACCAAAAATATTCGAAATTATCAATGAAAAATGTGGCACACGGGTATTGTTAGCAAATGTATCATTCGTATTCGAACAGCAACCGCATCATTCGTATTCGCATAGAAACCGCATCATTCGTATTCGCATAGCAACCGCATCATACGTATTCGAATAGCAACCGCATCATTCGTACTCGAATAAACCGCATCGTACAACAGATGCCAGTAACCCGAACAGATGCGAGTAACGAAATGAATTTGTGAGTACCGAATCGGTACTTCGAGTCAACCGATGTACCCGTTACTCGAATACATGCGGTTTGCTCCAGCTCTAGAATTAAATGTTTCCCATCCTTGGCAAGCAGTAGGAGGCGCGAAATCTTCAGTTGTCCCTGGGCGCTGAAAACCCTAGCTACGACTCTGGAGTTCAAAATACTACACCTTAAAACAAATTTTGGCACTCTCGATTGAAAAGATAATTGTTTGTACTTAGAATTAATATCTGTACTCAAAAGTAATTGCGGTGAAAATGTGCTTTAGGCCCCTGCTTGGCGATTTTTTGAAAATCGCCAGTAAAATATCAGAATACGTTGCATAAACAAAGTTGCGAAGGCGGAGCTATGTGACGTTCATAAATGGGTGGGACTAAGATTGTGACGTCACAATGTATTCTCTACAGATGTAGAAATAAGTATACTAAATTTTTTGTATTTCAAACTACTATAATACGGTAAGTGAATTGTAACAATTATTAAAACTGTAAACAACGTCGCAGTCTCTCATACAGGGTGAATATTTTTAAGCTTTAGTATTTACACAAATAAAAACAGATTTTTTAAAATTTTAATTTCATATTGCGGAACATTTTAACTTATCATCTTTACAAAATTACCTTATTGCTACGTAACGACACCATCTCTTACGTACTAGTAAGTAAACAATCTTCATTATTTTCTAAAAATTTTTAAGCTTTACATTAATAAAAAAGAAAAATATTTATGATTGGATATCAACATCATACACAGCTTTCATTTCCCTGTTTCTTAAGTTCCTAAACCACGTTTTATACTCTAGTATTAGAATTCTACACGTTAATACATTTAAAAAATCTAATTTCTCACAGTGATGTCGGGGGAAAACCTCCCTAAACCCGGTCTTCTTAGAAAATTTACTCAGTTTTATCGGCCGTTTCCGGCGGATAAATCTTTATGATTGCCGCTAAAAAGGCACGATAATGTTCATCACTTAGTGAGTGGTTGTGCCATTTTCGCCACATATATTCCGCTAAATATGAATCAAATTCGTCATCTACGTGGTTTGTATTTCGACGTAAATGACGTTTGATTCCAGACCAGGTACCTTCTATGGAATTAGTGTGCGCACCCGACTCGGGATCACGGAAGTACAGACGGTGGTTGACAGTCAGATGGCTATAACCTAAATTTTTTAGTCCACCATATGCCTTCCAGCAGTCCGAAACCACAGTTGATCCCGGAAACACCCATTCAACTATCACTCTCTCCAAACTCTCCTTTGATCTATTCTCAACCTCTCTAAAAAAACATCTGTTCGTTCCTCTCTCTATACCACCAATTACCCAATGACCTGCCACGGGCTTTCCTCTTCCATACTTCATTTTCCCGAATTTGCTCTCATCCACTTCAACTATTACTCCTTCACCACCAATTGGAACACTATCATTTATCATAGTCGTCATACACACTTCTCTGCAAAACATAAACCAATCAACAACAGCATGTTCATACACTTTCACTTCTTGAATCACAGATTCATTTCCCATTTTCAAAAACCAACACCTTATACTCCTACAAACATCATGCGCATTCACTTTTCCTTGCTTTCTACATCGCCATTCAAATCCATCTATACTTCCCTTTCTCTCACAAAAACGCATATTTTCACCCCATTTCGAACAAACAATTGAACAATTGTACAATCACTCACCTCTCTCAGCATCACAGATAAACGCATAGCGACAGTTATTTAACGAAATTTATGCAGAAAAATCTTAAAAACATACAGATAAAACCACTCGATTGATAACTACCAAATAACATTCAAACGGCAACTGAATTAACTGCCCAAATTACGAAGTAAAAATTTCAAGAGAAATCGTCTGCTTGGAAATTCTTTTTAACTGCAAGTATATATTTTTGAAAACATAAATTATCGTCTGCTACTTGACAATTTGTCTTCGGACATTTGTGCTCTCTCCGAAGAAATTTATTCGTATCTAGTTATTAAAAAACGCTGTGAAAGCCATGGCTTTTCGATATCTAAAGCTAGGATAAGTAATATTGTCAACGATAGGAAATTAAAAAAAGACAACAAATATAATAAAATTAAAAAACAAAATAAAATCTGAAATTTAAGTTTAAAACACAAAATACCATTAGTTTCGCTTAAACGCTACGTGTAATTCACAACAAATGGGAGAGGTTTAAACCTCGTAGAAATTTACAACATAAACATCCCAGAATTGCACAAACTCGGCATCGCGCACAACGTCGGCATTGCGCACCACATTGGCTTTGCCCATGTGCACATCGATCTATTTTCACTTAAAAAAACATCCCAGAATTGCACAAACTCGGCATCCCATACAACCTCGGCATTGCGCACCACATTGGCTTTGCCCATGTGAACATCGGTCTATTTTCACTTAAAAAAACATCCCAGAATTGCACAAACTCGGCATTGCACACTACATTGGCTTTGCCCATGGGCTCATCGATCTATTTTCACTTAAAAAAACACCCCAGAATTGCACAAACTCGGCATCGCGCAAAACCTCGGCATTGCGCACTACATTGGCTTTGCCCATGTGCACATCGATCTATTTTCACTTCAAAAAAATCCCGGAATTGCACAAACTCGGCATTGCGCACCACATTGGCTATGCCCATGTGCACATCGATCTATTTTCACTTAAAAAACATCCCAGAATTGCACAAACTCGGCATCGCGCACAACCTCAGCATTGCCCACCACATTGGCTTTGCCCATGTGCACATCGATCTATTTTCACTTAAAAAACATCCCAGAATTGCACAAACTCGGCATCGCACACAACCTCGGCATTGCGCACCACATTGGTTTTGCCCATGTGAACATCGGTCTATTTTCACTTAAAAAACATCCCAGAATTGCACAAACTCGGCATCCCACACAACCTCGGCATTGCACACTACATTGGTTTTGCCCATGGGCTCATCGATCTATTTTCACTTAAAAAAACATCCCAGAATTTTCACAAACTCGGCATCGTGCAACACATTGGCTTTGCCCATGTGCACATCGATCTATTTTCACTTAAAAAAACATCCCAGAATTGCACAAACTCGGCATCGCGCAAAACCTCGGCATTGCGCACTACAATGGCTTTGCCCATGTGCACATCGATCTATTTTCACTTCAAAAAAACATCCCAGAATTGTACATACTCGGCATCGCGCACAACGTCGGCATTGCGCACTGCATTGGCTTTGCCCATGTACATATCGATCTATTTTCATTAAAAAAAAAAAATCAGAGAATAGCACAACGTCAGCTTTTCCAGTCTTCTAGGATTGAGCCAAAAAGAAATACAAAATATTAAAAATAAGCAACTTTAAAACGAAACATACAAGAAAAATTTTGTCACTTACCCTTTTCAAGGAAAATGTAAAGTCTTCTAGAGGGTTTTTATATATGAGTTTATCTCAGGGGGAAACCCTTTTGGATCCCTCCTCATCTTTAAATAAATTTACTAACGTTTTATACGCCGTTTCCGTAATATATGCAGAAAAAAGGCTAAAACCCACAGGGGAGGAAAACACTCGATTAAAAAAAAGAACCACCGCATAAGAATATTCAAACCACAACAGAATTAACAAGAAAAAATAAAAATAAATAAATAAATAAATTTAAAAAAATGAAAGCTTTTAGATTTTACATTACGCCCAAAGGGGCGTTTTTTTTAACGTTTTGTGTGTTACCTTTTTTTATCAAATATAATGTTCTTTACACTTAAACCATAAAATTCAGTTCAACAGCAATATCGCAATATAATTTTAAAATGAGCATATCTTTAGAATTTCCGATACACAGTTTTGCACTCTGCACGTAAAATGTTTTTTTTCTCGCACTGTGTTGCCGTTGCTCGCTTTGAAATCTTTGAGTTTGCTAATCAAAAATTCGTTCAAGTTTTACAAAATAGCAATCAGATAATAAAAAAAATTCCAAAGTTTGGGCTTCCAGATACCCATATTAGGTTGGAAACGTATGTTATTCAAAATTTGATGGCTCTAGGTACCGTTGTTTTATCACAATGCGAGAAACATTTATGCAGATTTTTCAATATTTAATTTCTTTAAATATAACACAGGGCGATAACATTTAGTGGCAACAGAATAACAACACAGCTTCAAAACATCGGGTTAGCCATGTTGGCGCGTTTATTGCCCATTAAAAAACAATCGCCAAGCAGTGGGCTAAACCGCATTTTAACCGTATTTATTGCTTCCAGTGATATACAAAAGGCACAGATACGACAAGGCAAAATCTATTCTGGGAAAAATATCAACAATTCTAGAATAATTTTGTCTGCTCACGTATATTTGAAAATATTTCAATATACTGAGCCAGTAATGAAATATTTACAGACTAAAGAACCAGATTACATCTTAGCATATAATATGGTTAAGGAGGCTACAAGCTCTTTAACAGCCATTTCTAGATACTTTGATTTAATAGTTAACGCATCAAAATTGTTTGCGGTGGATTGCAGTAATAACTAAAAAAGCTGGGTTGTGATATAATTATAGGAGAAGTACCACCTGCTTAGAAGATGCCGAAAAGTGAAGCAAACAGACGATGAAGAATAATAATTTCAATTGCCTTATCAAACAATTCGAAGTTACTGTCTTTAATTTTATAATAGATAACACCATTTCGTCGGTGGAAAGTAAGTTTCAAGGGTATAAGAAGTTGCATGAAGACATATGTCTTCTCCATCCCCAAAAATTTTCGAAGCCATTTTTGCCGAACTCTTTCGACTGTTTACCAATATTATTAAGGCACTATGCAGGTGTACCAATTGATAACCTTAAAGATGACTATTAGGACCTGACAAGTAAATGAGGAATACTAAAGAATTCAATAGAAAATTATTATTTTGAATCTGATATCGAGTCAGACGAAGAGAATGCTCTATCTATTAATGAGCATTCATCCACAGCTAAATTTTTGCAAAAATTGCGTCTTATAAATATATAAGTTACTCTTGAAATATAATTTATATAGTAATGCGTACGCCAATGTCTATTTTGCTTATAAGTTTGTATTCACTGCATCTATAATGCAAGTTGAATGCAAAAGAGCTTTTTCAAAATTAAAAATTGTAAAGAGTAGATTAAGCAGTACTATGAAGCAAGCTGTAAAAAGTAAATTAAGGAGTACTGTGAAGCAAACTAATTTGGAGTCATTGCTATTGATGAACATAGAGAAGGATATTTTAGCTAAAGCAAAAACTGAAGATAAGATACATTGGAGGAAATATTTGCCCAGGCACCTGGAATTAAAAAATATTTAAATGCCTAATTATGAAGCAACCGCTCTGTTGTTTATGTAATTATTTTGTCACTGTTATTTATTGTTTGTAGTTTATTTGCTTATGTATGTAGATAAAGTGTTACAGTTCTGCAAAGTTATTTTTTATAAAATTATTTTTTTATGATGATGAGGATGACAATGATAACTTATATGTATAATGACATTTCCTATGGGGCCTTAGGGCCGGGATATATTTCCCTGCCAGGGCCGATTTCTTTTGACAATCCGCCACTGCATTCGTCTCGTATTCAAGAGGTTTAGGTTCGAGTTCCGGCGAGGGCATTGCTCATTCTATGTACACATACTTCAAAATAACCTAATTGCTCTACATGCTGTATTTTACTCTTTTTCGTATGTGAATAAGGCTTAATTACTGATGAACTTAAACCTCATCAGGATTATATCCTAAGTCATTAGGATTATATCATAGGGCCAATTTTTGTCAATGTATTTATGGTTTCTTTCATTTGGTATCTCTTACACCCAGTGTGAAAAGTTGAAAGATTTGCTGCTAGTTTAAAAATTATAAATGAGGTTAATGAAACTGAATTCCAAAGGAAAGATATTGGCAAGAAATATTTCCTTGTGCAGTTTGGAGCTATTTTCTTGATAGGTAATATTAATGGACTGAAAAGATGAACTTGTTTATTTCGGATCTATGAGGCATAACCTTCTGATTTCCCATTTAAAATCACTGTTTACAGAAAAGAGGCACTAGCCCTTTTATAGTTTTACATCTCCTATTATTTAGTTATTATTTTCCCAGCTCTTTAATGTCAAGAGAAACTTGCCATTCCAGCTTTACTTCCTAGAGTTTGTATGGTTTGTTTTGTTGTTATTGTGTGTATTAATCCATACACACAGATAAAAAGATATGGACAGATAAAAAATAATCTTCATATCAGTTACAAAATTAAAATAGATATGTTAACGGTAATCTAGGTATTAATACAAAAATTAAAAGCTGCCCAGTCGGTATACTTTTTAGAGAAGCGGACTGCGATGCCCAAGAGCCTGGTTTCGAATCCCGGAGAAGGCATGGCTATAACTGTTCATCCCCTTCATAGGAAAGGCGATGGTGGCCCACCTATTAGGTGCCTCCATAATAAAGAGACCACCATATCCGGCCTTGTATAGATTAATGGACTGGGTTACATTTGTAATTGTTCACAATCTGCCATTGGAAAAAATAAATAAATAAATAAATAAATAAATAAAATGTCAGATCAAAGTGCTTGGTAATAAAATTGTTGTCTTACTATCAATTAAAATAGGTAATTAAATAATAAAAATAGGTATGGTTTGCATTTCTATGTGGTCCATATTTACTTGGCAATGAAGTATCAATGTTGTGGTCTTTTGTTCAACAGATACTGGACATGAGTCACAGTTAAAGCAGGGCTGTTCATGATGGCTCAGAACATAGCTTAAGCACAAAATTTATGCAGTCAGTTCTCTTCCTGAAAGTATTGTTCTTTCTCTATTCATGCTAAACCCATGTGGCCATATCAACAGCTTTGCTTCCATTTAGAATTGCTGTTTATATTTGGATCTTTTCTGCTAACCAAACAAGAAAACAATCACTTTCTTTTCCAACGTGTAAAGCATAGTTTATTTATTTATTTATTTTTATTATTATTATTTTTAATTCTTAAATCCTGGTTATAAAAAATGTACAGATTTTTTTGGAATTTCTTGTTAATTGTAAGCCATTTTAAAGCGCCAAACATAAACACTGGCTTGAAATTGTAACTAGATAGCGGTAACCCTATTGATACGTAAAGCTTCATGAGAACAGTAAACATGTAATAACAGTAAATATATCATGTAATACAATATATATTATGCTTAATGCGCGCAATGCTGAAACTCTGCAGGATGCCAAATTTGTATATTTCTCTGATATTTTTTGTACGTAGTGTACGTTGGGAGCACAAATTTGGCATCACGCCCAGCCTTTTGCATTGCACGCATGAAGCATTTCACAGCTATTCATGACTTGATATAAAGAGGCTGCTACATTTTTTTTTTTTTGCATATAACACGTACTCCGCTCTTACGCACTACCCAAAAAGAGAGGGATGGATGGAAGTCTTTTTAAGGATGGAGATCATTTTAAGGGAAACCGGCTCATAATCCACATTACATATGGGGAAAACCACAAAAACACTTGAGCCCCTGACCGAACTACCAGTGTTTAGCGTCTTTAACTGCTCGGCCGCTGGTGGTCCTAGGCTACCACATTTGGTGCTCTATTAACAGAGAAATACCGATTTTTCTAATGGTTTCACTATATGATGCTGATATGTAATTAAAGCTTTTCAACAGTGTAAGGGAATGTTGAAATTAGAAATTACTATAAAGAAATTGAATGCATTTCAATTTCGGTTTTAAGTCCCATTCATTAAGAATGGAATCAGTGTTTTGATATTTTGCTGCAGGTTATCTACAAGTTGAGTTTCGGATTTTTGGTCGGCATCTTTGACTGCGAAGTAGTTGGATTTATAACAGAAAATGCACATTTCTTTATCAAAACGTATTCTGCAGTCCAGAGGTCTTGTTAAATTCTTGCAATAACAGCATATGTATATGGACATAAAAATTAGTGGAAATATTGGAAGATCATAGCTTTCTTTTATGATATTGCAAGTTTCCATTTTTCAATAAAACACAGTTTGTTGGTACTTGTATTTTTTAGGATTGGCTTCATACCAATTGTGTTTATTTCTTCCATCACCGAACTGTATAAAAATTATGGCGCAGATCTATGATGTAAATTTTTTGGATGTGAGTGGTTGAATCCATATTGAATCCTAACTTTAATTGTGAAGAAAATATTTAAATTGGGCTTTGGGGCTCATTTTTAAAATAAGAGCACAGAGGAGTCTATTATAAAAAAGAGGGTTCTAAGCTAATGCAGTTAATGGGTTAAATGATTGTCAGGGAAAAAAAAAAAAAAATCAGAGCTTGTATAATTAAGAGTTTTGGCTTGTTTAATTTATGAAGAAAACAGTTAAATTTGCTTTTTATGGCTTGTCCTTTGTTGTCTTAATACAACTTATCCATAATATGCATTATCATTAAAAGAAAAATGTGTTAGCACCTAATTTTGTTATATTCTTATGACCTGATCATTATCAGCCACAGCAGTATATTTTCTAGGTATTTAAATGCTTATGTACATTATCTATAGCTTCTCAAATAATAGCTTAAACTGGTTTGATTTAAAATGGAAATTTTCCTCATATGCAATTCCTTACAAAACTTAATAGAATCTTAATAGAGGAATTTGTTTATTTATCTTCAGATAAATAAAAAAAATGAAAAATTTAGTTTATATGAATCCCATGAAGCAAAAAAGGGAAATTTTTTAGAGTAAAACAACATGAAAATTATTAAATCAGCCATCAAAGTGGTAGTAGTGTATAGTTTGACAAACTAGATGAAGAGGGGCCAGGAAGCTTTTGAAATTGTTTTAGTTAAAAAAAAAAAAATATTTAGTTGCTCATTGAAGAACGCCTGAAAGTGAATCAAATCTCTTTGTTATAATATTGAAACAAATAAAATAAAATTAATGCTTACTGAACAATTTCATTAGCATTTAAAATAGATAGTTTTCCCTCTTGAAATACTCTAAAGATTTATAATTAGTTCTTATAGTGGTTAGTGCTGTGGACAGCTATGCCGAAAGGCCCGGTTTCGATTCCCAGAGCAGGCATGAATGTTTGTATGCAGCATGGGGGCACTCTAAATATCGGCGAGCGGAAAGTCTTCTTGAGAGGGTGGTGATAGGGGAAGAGGGGTTGCAACCCTCGGACCTGTCCCTTTGGGGTGCTCTTCATCGAAATTGGGGGTGGAACTGAGCTAAACCACACTGTCACCTGTAAGGTGCTCAAGGCCATTGCCAACAACAGGCATAAACTTGCACTCCTTGCCATGAGGAATTTCTTTGTGGGCTTAGGTTGACTATAGGTCAGACAAGTCAGCATTAGCAACAACAATAATTAGTTCTTATAATTTTTAAGACAGAATATTCGTTATCAGTTTTAATAGCAATCAAAGTAGAGGAAAACAGATTTAAAAAATTTCAGGGTCTTTATTTAAATCAAAGGCAAGTAAAAATACTATTATACGACTAAAATCGATTATTTAACAATTTTTTCAGGTTTTCAGTGTAATGATGATGTTTTCAGAGTTATTTCAAAATTAGATCTTTTTCACTGGAATTTAATATTATGTTTTGAAAGATAATTTCTAGTTTTAAGAACATCTGAGCATCAGTTAAATGAGAGCGTTAATATTCCTCTCAATTTAAAGTACCCTAATTTTCAAGTAGAGCGTTTTTGGGAAGAAGGTATAAGAAGAATGTACATGCTTAAATTATTTGCTTGCTAAATATATTGAGGAAACTAAAATTAATTTTTTTAAGTGAGAGTGAGGAATATAAAAATTGTTAAAATATTATTTTAGCAAATGAAATTGTTTTTTTGTTTAAAATTTTTGTAACTTATAATTCCAAAATGATAACAATTTGTTTTTCATTAACAATACTATAAATACTTGTTTTCTAGGCATAAATACAATGTTATATAAAATATTTTAATATTTTATATAATATAACATTGCATTTTTCTTTAATTTTAGTTTATTTTATGCCAACTTTTTTATGCTGCTGCATTTTTCAGATTATTTTATTATAATGTATAAATCTGTCATACTGTTATTCGTTTACTATCATAAAGTAATTTCTTATTGAATGTTTTTCAAAGTAAGATTTCTAAAGAAATTTTTATATTATTATTTCTTTTGAGATTTTTTCTTTTTAAGACTTAATTTTGTGTAAGAAAAAATATATTATTTACTTAAGCAATGTGTGAAAGACAAGTAATAATTTAAAGCATTCAGAAGTGTCACTTGTTCTTCAAATGAATTTAACATTGTATATAGTCACAGGAAGGTAATTTATGGTAAAATGTAATTAACCAATGAAATCCAATAAATGCTAATATGAAATAAATTCCAATTAATTGATTTTTTTGAAACTCTGAAAGACTTTGATGCATATATTAATGTAATTTTTAGAGTAATTTGAAAATGTTTAGTTTAATAATATGTTATTGTTTGATTGCTGTTTTCATTCATCATAATAAAAAGCATTTATTGCCAACAAATTCTGTGAAACTGTAGTATTATACATATTGAAATTTAAGACAAGAATTTTAATAAAGATCATGTCAAATTTTATGAAAATTATTCTATTTTTTTTTTTTTTTTTTTTTCTTTCAAAGAGAAAAATGTTAGTAAAATTTTTAGAATTTTGTATTAGTAAAATTTGGTATGCTTGAATAACAAATAAAACCTATAAAGGCAATATAGTGAAGACAACAATTCTTTTAAAATATTTTAAAAACTGTTATGAACCTATGCCCTTTTCTTCTAGATTGGTAAGATTTTAAAGTTGATAAAGAATGTTAGATATTATGTTACAGAATGTATTTTGATCATTGGACTGCAAATCTTGAAATAGTGCTAGCATTCAAATTAATGATGAGTAAAAAGAACATATTTAAAAGTATCCTTAAGTTCTCTAAGGTTATTAGACTCAAAATAAAATTGTTAAATATTTATGTGGAAATTTATGTAATACTACTATGATCAGACATGCAAAAATATAATATATTCTTTTTGTACAAATTAATACTGACTTTATTTTGTGTTATTACTTATAGCAGCAATTATTCTCAATATGCTATTATTTATCCTCATGAAGTAAGCACATAGATTAATTAATACACATACACACATATACATACTTTCAGATATAAATAGTAGCTTTAAAAAAGTATATTTCATAGTAAGAAAAAATAGTAGTGTGACCCTTTTGTGTAACAGCCAGTCACAGTCTGAGCTTCTTCAAAGGAAATAGCATCTTTACTTCCTGTTTGCTGCTTTCTTCCTTTCTGATAGGAAATGCTCCTATTCTTGGTGACAATTTTTAGCTCACATGTTAATCTTTTTAAAATTTTTATGCTGCATTAAAGCTTTAAAATGGGTGATGATCTGGAAGATTTAATTAAGCAATATAGAGGTATTTATTACATTTATTACACATTATTTTTTATGCATTAACATTTGATTTTAAAGCCATTTGATATCATGCTTGCTGAAATGTATTAATGTTCTTCGAAAAAATTTGCATATTGAGAGTGTGAAGGGTTCTAGGCAGCGTCAGCGTAGTCAATCCGATCTGATAAATGAATGTTTCATGGATAATTAAGCAGTGGGAATTAAATAGTGAAGTGTGCAAAACATTGATTTATTTAGCATCTTATTCATGAAACTGTATGGCATTTTAAATTACATTTGGCTTTTAAAAATATATGTAATAATATTTACTTTGTTTTATTTATTTGCTTGTTGATTTATTTTGAAAGAAGTAATTAGCTAATGTTTTGCATGTTTCAGTAGCACTTAGACATTTTAAAACTGTGCCATAACCTAAGTTTTTTTTTTTTTTTTTTTTTTCAAATTGTAATCTAATATTATTGGAAATATTGGAATTAATATAGTTCCAGGGAAGTATTATTGGTAAATCTTTGCGTTGCACCGGTATTTTATACTTGTACTTCAATCTTTACTTTATACTTATTTATTCAACCAATTTTGCTCATTAAATGAGAATGGGAAATAAACATTATCAAGTACCAAACCAAGATGCATAACAGGTGCATGTTAAGTGAAAGAGATAAAAAACACAGTATTATATATATGAAGCAATATACTAATGCATATCCTTTTTACTTTCAGAAATAAAAATTTATTTTACATTGAATTTGACACTACAAATACTAGTTAGTAATTTTATTTATAAAAATACAGTATCTTACATTTTGGTTCAGTTTCTCTCAGAATAATATGTAACATTTCATTCAATTTTATGCTTAAACTTCATTATTTTGCTGATGGAAAATTCTTCATTACGTGCAAGTTTTTAACTACATCCTAGACTTTTGTTTTTTAAATGCATTTGGTACAAAATGTTGTCGAAGTGTATTTGGTATAAAGTTATGTAAGTGTAGTTAAAGACAAACATTTACATAATTTAATACCTAAAATAGAAGAGATCTTTCAAATCTTTCATCAACATCAATATCTTTTTTCTGTGTGTTTGACAAATATGGATTATTCATATTTATTGTAATTATATTTGTTATTGAACAACTAGATTTTTTTTTTTTTTCAGAATTCATGGCAATAATAGCAACATATGTTATTTTTAATCTGCTCTATAGGAAATTTGTAATTTTAAAAGTAGATTTGCTAGAAAATACCATATTTTTAGCATTTATATGTTACCAATTGCATTTAAATGATGTTAATAGAGATATGTTTTGTCCCATCCATTTTATTTGTATCCCTTTTTAAGTTGCTATCAGTAAAGAGAATTAATTCTTTATAAACATTTTAAGGCCATTTTATTGTGAAGTAAGTGTTTCTTGTGCAGGATAGCTTCGTTTTTTAATTTATAAACATTTTAAATTCAATTCACTTCAGCAAAACTGTTGATTTATATTTCTATGCTTCATTACTACTTTTCATCTTAAAAAGTTCAGTTTTAAATCAAAATTCTGATTTTGATAAAAGTTTAGTTATCTTTGAAACTGAAAAATATCATTTGAATAAAGGTGCAGGTGAACCTAAAAGCTTATACACTGTATGCCATATGTCAGCATACCTGATATATAAATATCTGAAACTATGATCTGCATGTAAAAAAATTATAAATGATCACGCTTTTTCTTTCAAAACCTACAATACTTACACTCTATGTAGTATTATGCTGAAATATATATTTTGGGCAGCAGGTAGAAGATATTATGAATTTTTAATTTGTTTTTGCATAATATTTTTCATGAAGGTTTTTTTTTTTTTTTTTTTTTTATTTATTTATTTTTAGATGAGAGAGAAAATGTCCAGAAAAAAACATTTTGCAAATGGGTAAATTCTCATCTCGTCCGAGCAAATTGTCGGATCACAGATTTGTATGCAGACATGAGAGATGGGAAAATGCTAATGAAATTATTAGAAATACTTTCTGGTGAGCGTCTGGTGAGTTTTTTCGTCTTCTGTATTATCATTATTTCTGGAAAGGTGTCAAATCTATGAGGAAAAAATTAGAATGTACTTTCTTTGATATTAACTATAACCATAAAATTATGTTCACTGTACCTTTGATGAAAACATCTAGGTAATTAATTATAATTTCGATATCTGATTAAAAGATATGCCAGGATAAAATGGAAAAAATGATTACAATGAGAACTGGTACAATGTATGCAAATCTTGACAAAACATGTTTCTAAGATTTTGACGTTATCTCCTCTTTTGGCTGCTGATAAGATTCATTAGTGTTTCAAATATGTTCCACCAAGATTAGACTTAATTAACAACTAAAGAAGAAAATATAATCAAAACTTTTAAAACATATCCTGTTTGGATTTACATATATTGAATTAACATTTTAAAAAAATTACTTATGTTTATGGAAGGAATTGTGGAGAGCCATTACTGCACAATAAGCATATTGGAACATGACTAATGAATGGTTGTAGTAGTATTAAGTTTTGTGCAGCTTTTTGATGAATCAGTAACTGCTGGGTGGTATCAAAATAAAATTATACATCCATATTTTTTTAATAACTGCTGCATTAAACACAGATTCCATATTTATAGGTGATAATGCTAATGGGCACAGAGCATATTGTTTAGTTTCTATTATTTTGCTTTTTTTTTGGCATGTTAAGTTTGCATACAGAGCATAGAGACACATAGAAATTAAAAATTTCAGTTTCATTTTTTTACTTGATAATTTTTAGTTGTCACCGATCTTTTCCTTTTTAGCCAAGACCTACAAGAGGAAAGATGAGAATTCATTGTCTTGAAAATGTAGATAAAGCTTTGCAATTTTTGCGAGATCAACGAGTTCACTTAGAAAATTTAGGATCTCATGATGTTGTTGATGGGAATCCACGTTTAACTCTGGGTTTAATATGGACAATTATTCTTCGTTTCCAAGTAAGTTTTCTTGTATCTACATTTACACATGCATTTTTCTATAGCATAGAATACTCTCAAATTGTTCAGCTGATTAACAACAGTCACACAGTATTAATTTCACTAATCAATGATTAATCATACAATATTAATTTCATTAATATTATTTGATTTTTAATTTTATTATTGTTGTCTAATTTGGGAGAAACTGATTTCCTTTTTTAATTGAAGAAATAGTCAAATATATAAAATCAAATTCGCTTCAGAGATTTTTATCTGCTGTTTTATCTTTGAAGAAAAATCCTGAGTTTCATTCATTAAATTTAGAATTTTTTAGTTTAATTTAGTTTAATAATTAGTTTATTATTACAAAGATTATGTTTTGCTTGTAATTGAATTTGTTGTTCCTGTATCATTTTAGTTACTTAAAAGGAATAATTTGTATTGACTTGCCTAGCAACAAAATACTATCTCATATTTATTCATATGTATGAGCTTAAACATATGAATACATGTTCTAACTCCTTAGAATGAGTATGGCCCACCAGCGGCCGAGCGATAAAGTTGCTGAACACTGATAGTTCGGTTCGAGGTTCAAATCCCATGAACGGGCTGGCTGCATGGGCGTTTTCGTGGTTTTCCCCATGTGTACCGTGTATACAAGCCAGTTTCCCTTAGAAAGTCCTCCACGAAAACATCCCTCCCCTTAGGCAGATGAGGCTTTGCCATAATCAAACACACACACACACTTAGAATGAATATATCCTGAAAATGAGAGGAGAATTTCTATGTTTTGCAAGAGCAGAGTTGTTGTCCCTGTATCATTTTACTTAGAATTTTTGTAAAAGAATAATTTGTATTAAGTTGCCTAGCAACAAAATACTATCTCATATTTATTTATATGTGTGAGCTTAAACATATAAATACATATTCTAATTAGTTAGAATGAATATATCCTGTAAATTAGAGTAGAATTTTTATGTTTTGCAAGAGCA
This sequence comes from Stegodyphus dumicola, assembly GCF_044657685.1. Lineage (NCBI taxonomy): Eukaryota > Metazoa > Arthropoda > Arachnida > Araneae > Eresidae > Stegodyphus > Stegodyphus dumicola. Next base: position 134,388,460 of record NC_140768.1, on the reverse strand, counting down.
GTGAACCCTCTACAAAGTGGCCACCCGGGATTCAAGATGATGTTATACTTCTCTGAATGTTGCTGTCTTGCACAGATGATATTTAATATTGATATTCATACATAAATTCAGAAATAGTGACCATTTTTAGTGATGATCATCTTAGAGAGAGCTGTGCCAAGAGAATTTTACTGTGTTTATAAATAGGTATCACTTTCTCATCATTAATTTTCTTTCTATAAAAAGATTCAAGACATAACTATTGAAGAAATTGACAATCAAGAAACTAAATCTGCTAAAGATGCTTTACTGCTGTGGTGTCAGATGAAAACTGCTGGATATCCAAATGTCAATGTCAGAAATTTTACAACAAGTTGGAGAGATGGCTTAGCGTTCAATGCTCTGATACACAAACATAGGTATATCTTTTATTATATTTGTGTTAAGATATTAATTTGTTTTTATAAAGCTCACAATTCAAGGACTTTTTTTATTTAATATTGCATGGAGTAATTATAGCAATTTTTAATAATTTTAAGACATCTCACTGAGAAAATATATTTCTTTTAGATCTTCAGTTAATGATAGGTTAGAATTCTGTCTAAATACCAGCTATGTGCAATAGTATAAATCCATTTTTTGAAAAAAATCTCAATCTTATAATTTCTTATTCTAAAAATCATTATAAACTGACAATAATAACACATCCATTAATGTAGAATGTAAATTTCACATAAAATAGTTCACAGTGTTATAAGGCATAGAAACTTGATCCCTAAACTTTCATTTTAAATACTCTTGGGAGCAATAAGAGTATAAATATTATTTACCTTTGAATTTTATTTTGTACATTTTTTAAAATCTAAATTACTAAATAAAGAGAAATTATGAATTATGTTTGAAAAGGTAAAGCATAGTTTCAGAATTCTTTTATAATGAAAGAAATTATTTTCCAAGAAAACTTGTAATTAATGAATCCAATATATTTTCTGAACTAAATTAAATAAATTTTCATTTATTGCTTCCATTCTTTGGCTGAATTTAAAAGTCCGCTCTTCAGAATTTGTGACAACTTCAACTGAAATAATGATGTTATCATAAATGAAAAACATTTGTCGGACAAATTTTTTATAAAGATCATCCTGGAATCATAGATTTCATGCAGGGAAAAAAAAAAAAAAAAAAAAAGAGTTTTAGGTTTTAAAAATGAAGAATGTTTGAATGTTAATAATTGTTCAATAATATTTTGCACCATAAATAATAATTAATGTTATATGATATATCCTGCTGAAGATAACTATACTACTTGCCAATAAACTATAGAAAAACCACATTTAATACATTTAATACATGAAAGAATTCATATTTTTTAGAAAGATAAGTCTGTTTATATTGGTAGCTTATATTAAAAAAAATTCTCAAGCATAAATGAGTGATGATATAAATTTGTGGTTTATTGAAATATTTGTATTGCTTAGAATACTTACTGCATAAAATAGTGTAATTTGAGAATAATAGTGCACTTTAAGAAGTTGTCTCTTTCTAGGTTAAGATTATGATAGTGTAATTTTTTTAATGCAGTATTGGATATAATTGAATATAATGTAATTTTCTGTATTTTCCCTTAGTTTATAAAAAATTAAAATAAAGTTTTAAACATTAGTTAAAAAACTTATCTTTTGGCTAAGTTAATATTCCAGTTTTTTAAAATTTAATAATTGCAATGTTTTTAAGCACTTTTATTTCAGTAGCTAAAGTAATTGAATTTTAGTGTATTTGATAGCTAAAATCTAACCGAGCTTATCTTATATGAATTTTTCTTAATTTATACTTTTACACTGTAGTAGATACTGTTATAATAACATTTTGCTTACTACAAATTTCAGGCCAGACTTAATACAGTATGATAAACTGTCACGTAATAATGCCATATATAATCTGAATCATGCATTCACAGTTGCTGAGCAAAGATTGGGTTTAATGAAACTTCTTGATGCAGAAGGTTTGTTTTATAATGATCTATGATTTCTAATATAAATTAAAAAACTTATGTTTCTTAGTATAATTAAATTTATCTTCAACAGTATCATTGATTATTTATATTTCTGGGCCAGATTTAATGTTTTTTAATAGTGGCTTCATATAATACAAATCATAAAGCTTGTAAATAGAAAATTTTAGAATTGGGGGGGGGGACATATTTGTTCTATTTTAGAATATCTCTTTGTATCTGATTGTCAGTTCCATTGCATTTTTTAAATTCTAAACATTATTTTGCATTTCCTATGTTAATAAATTCTTTCTCTTTGGCAATTTTCCTGAAACTATACTAAATGTTATGTTCATAAAATAATTTTTGTATTATATATGCTTACACTTTTAAATAAGCTTTTGCCTTACTTCGTGTATTTTAATGTACTGGGATACCCTCCTGGCTGATTTAGAATTTTTCTTTCAAGGATAAATAAATATTTTTAAAAGAAATTTATAACAAAGTCTGTATTAAGCTCTTTAAATTATGCAAATTTTATATAAATTTTTAACCCTAAGAAAAATTTTGCGTGGTAGTATTTTCCCCAATATGTATATTTTCCTGAAATATCAAGTTTAAAAAATAAGTTGTTTTCCAGATTGTCTGTATTAAACATATATGAGTTTAAATTGCTACTGTTATCAGTGATTAAAATTCAATTTTTATTATTATCAATGATTAAAATTCTGTTTTTATTCTTAAATACAATAACACTTCTCTTTCCATAGATATTTTTGTGGAATATCCAGATGAAAAATCCATAATTACATACGTTGTAACTTATTATCATTATTTCTCAAAAATGAAAGCAGATACTGTACAGGGTCGTCGTATTGGAAATGTGAGTATGATAAGTATGTGCTCGTATTTGTAATTGTATGCAAGAAAAATGAAATAGTTTAAAAGTAAATTGTGCCCATGGAGTTTATTGATACAGTCAAAAGTCGTTAATTCGGACACCCATAATCCGGACCTCAAAGCTACAAACTTTCTGCGCATGCGTCGCGTTCACGCATGCGCACAGGCATTTACGAGAGTGCATAAGACCCTTACAGCTGCGAATATGTTTGTGCGCATGCGCGTTTAATGTGTAACGGAGTTATACGCTAAGCTAAAGTTATCTAATTCAGTTAATGTTGCAGATTGTGTTGTTCCTTAATCTTCGAATTGGATCCGGCTTATTATATTTTGCAGACTGTTAGAGCAATTTTATAAAAGTAAGCTTGAACTTTCGATTATGTCAAATAGAATTTCCGATATATATTTACGACAAAGCGAAAGTATGTTTTGAAATCCGAAATCTGTTTATCAATTTCACGCTGCTCTGCGGCAGAGGGGGGGGGCAGAAACGTCATTATTAGATTATGATAGATTAGAAAGATTATGTCAAATAGAATTTCCGATATATATTTACTAATATGTAATTTGTATCTACAAAGCGAAAGTATGTTTTGAAATCCGAAATCTGTTTATCAATTTCACGCTGCGGATTGGAAGTTGATCTGTCAGCACTATCCTTATCTTCAGAGCAGATGTTTTTATTTTATTTGGTTTATAATTCCGTACTAAGTGTAGTATTTCATCTCGATATACTCTGTCTTTGATATGATTTCAATCAAGTTCCTCGTCATTATAATTCGCTTCCGATAGTGAAGAAAGTGACCCAGAGGTTATTGAAAACGAAAACATTTCGATTGACAAATTAGTCGGTATTCTCAACACAGCAATTATAGGACTTGAACAGCGGAACTTTGTAACTAAACTAGAAATTATGTCTGTTTAATAGAATTAAAGAGAAAGTATTATCACATGAAACGAAGCAACTTACATTGAAGGAAATGTTTAATAAAGTAAACAAATAAATATTAAGCTTTTTCTTTTTGTAAATTTTGATACCCTTTAGATCATAATTGTTTTTTATTTCGTAAATTATGGTTTCATATTTTTAATTTTATAATTTCTGCATGCCATTTTACCAGATTTAAACTGATGATCTATAATCCGGAAAAATCGATAATCCGGAATCGCCGAAGTCCCGACGAGTCCGGATTAACGACTTTTGACTTTATACAATGATTCAGTAAGACATCTTTTATGAATTTATTTTCAATGCATATACAGCATATCTGCAAAATTCCTTATGTGCCTTTATTTTCACAACTATTAGTTATAAACATGTTGTAAAGTGTATTTTAATTTTATAACAGTTATATTAATTTTGAAACCCTTTCGTTCCAGTTCTTGTTTCTCACTTACAACTCCCTGCCAAAATGAGTTTTTAGAATTGTGTTGAATGCAAATGAGTTATGAATAGTATTTAAAGGAAGTTCTACTTACTTCAAGAGAGAAGGTCTCTAGGAGTCTTTAGTGGCACCTGTTTGCCTTCTGGCTATTTTATTCTTGAATCTATTATGCTTGGCTATATTATACGTGCCTGCTGATAATCGCCAACTAGTTTAAATCAAGAGCCAACTACAGTAGATATTTGTATCTAGCTTTGTCTTAAGTCTATTTTTGTTAGTATTAGTTTAGTTTCATGTAACTTATCCTGATTTAAAAGCCCAAATGAGGCTTTTCTGAAAGCCCAAGAAGGGGCCATTTTATCATTTTTGTGACTGAATAAAGGTGGTATTTTAACTCTTCTCGTATCTGCTTGAACTTAGCAATAAGTCGCTACTGAGTTCACTAGGTTCCTTGATATTTTATTATATCCAAAGAAGTGAGGAACATTATTATGTACTCCAATTACAAAAGTGTTTAAATGGGGAAAATATTCATGATATGGCATTTTTTAAATTTGAGAACTCAATTTTGTAAAAATCATGAAATTTAACTTCATATATGGCCCTCGGTCCATATAATTATATTTAGTAAAGGTTTATATTTACTCTAAAAAATTGAAATGCAAAATAATTTGCTCTTAAATGACAAAAATATATGAAGAAATTTAGTTTTAAAGTTGTTTCAAAATTTAGGTGTTGTAGACAAATTGAAAAGTAAAATATTTAAATGTATATGTATGTAAAAATGAAATATTAGCTAAGAAAAAGTTTCTGATATTAATAGAATAAATGATGAGAACTGCTATGCAGGTAGTTGTAGTTCTAAAAATTTTCAATCAATTAAAAATTCTTTCAAAAAAAATTTTTTTTTGTATGACTGTTAGATAATAATTCTAAAGTAATAACACTGCATGTGAATATTGCCAACTATCTTTGGCATTTGAAAATATGAATTAAACTAAACTAAACTTAGCAGCAAAACAGCCCTTAGAGAGCCATGGCCCGCAGTGCCCTGATATCTGCTTTCTAGGCTGTGGGCTCTGGGGTACATGAGCATATGCCCTGAACAAGTGCTCAGCTTGTTGCAGGACCCCTTATGTTTAGTCCCCAAGTGAACTTGGTACTCCTTTTATTGACCTACTCAAGGGATGGAAAGCTGAGTCAACCATGCCTAGCCCGGGGATCGAACCCCGGACCTGTGGTGCTGCTGTGCGATGCTCTAGCCACTGCATCAGTGGGCCTCCTGAAAATATGAATTACTTAAATGAAAAAATTTTCAGAATGCTAAATATAAGAATATTACACAGTAGCAAATCATAAAGGAATATCACTGAGTGAAATTAAAGGGAAAAAAAATCAACTTCAGATTCTTCTAATACATTTTTTTAATGCCCTGCCAAGTAAAGGCAAAAATGGTAGTGAAAACGTCTAAAGAAATTTCCAGACTTTGAAACTAAATATGTTTACAATCAGTTGTAAAAATGAATGCCCCATAATGATTTTTATGGGAATGCTATACTATATGGTACTTTTTTTAGTGGTAGTAGTGTCTTCACATTTTAGTTTTCCTCTTCAGATTGCTATTTAAGAGTTTAATGACAGTTCATCTTGAACACCCCTCAAATTGCTTGGATCCATTTTTGAAATGCTTGATGCATTAAATGTTTTTATTTCAGGTTGTAGGACAAGCAATGCAAAATGAAAAGATGATACATGAATATGAAACCTTGACTTCTAATCTTCTGAAATGGATTAAGCAAACTATTGTAGCTTTATCTGATAGAAAGTTTGCTAACTCCTTGTATGGAGTACAGCAGCAGCTTTCAGCATTCAGCTCTTACAGAACTGTGGAGAAACCTCCCAAGTGAGTTAATTGGCTCGTCTTCATGATTCTGATAGTTTTAAGCATTTATTATATGAGATCTTTTTAAAAAAATTATGAATTAATGTTCAAAAGTACAAAAAAGTTAAATTATTCATACTTAATGTTAATACATATAACTAAAATATTTATAAATTATTGCAATACTGCTAACAGTGCTACTGTAAAGCAAAAAAGTAAAAAGAAAAAAACCAATATGTTTGTAGAAAATTTAATGAGATGATAGCTGAAAAAGTGCTTAAATTGAGGAGCTTTTAATTGCCACTTCCTTTCGTATACAAAAATGGATATTAAGTCTTGTTATATGCAAAGAATAATGAATTATGAATTAAGTTCCCTTTAAATATAGAAAAGAGAATTATTTTGTGGAATGCTAAAATATAATGTTAATTTTTTAGCTGTTTTTGTTTTTGCAATTTTCAAATATTCGTAAGTGATAATTTAATACAGATAACTCTCATTTTTACTAACTTTTCATGTTGTATATCTAATTTGTATGCAATATTATTACTTTCAGGTTTGTGGAGAAAGGAAATCTTGAAATTTTGTTATTTACAATTCAGAGTCGAATGAGAACAAGTAATCAAAGAATGTATTATCCACCTGAAGGGAAAATGATATCTGATATCAACAGAGCTTGGGAGAATTTAGAAAAGGCAGAACATGAAAGAGAGCTTGCTCTCAGAGAAGAACTGATAAGGTTTGTTATTTCTTAAAGTAACTCTAAATATTGTTGGATCACTGAAATCTCGCAGCCTTGAAACTTGGCCATTGCTGAAACATAATTCAGTGCCTAATAATTTGAATGTTTATTATTTCTTTTTACCAGTGGGCATTCGGTCTAAATATATACTCTTGTGATATCAAAAGCAGAGAAAACTCAAACCTAAAACAGCAAAGAATACCTTTATTAATACTTCTAAACAAGGTTCTCCAACTCTAAGCTTTTCTAATTTTCACTTCTAGATCCTCTAAAAAATGAAAGATATATTTTTATGCTTTTAAAGTATATGCAATTAATGACCCACTACAATAATACTCCTGCAATGTCTTTGTGTGTGCTACTTTACCTAAATTTTTCAATAACTTTTCAAATAATAATAAATGCACTTTTTAACATTTGAACCATCATTTTTAGTTTGGGGTTTCTCCTGAATACAACTGAACATAAGAAATTAATAGAGTTATTAAAACCTAAATATTCTGCTTCAGCATAAGCAAATTATGAATCCTGTGTCTTATCAACAATATTTCTGAGGATTAGCAACTGATTTGAAACATTCTGTATCATATTAGTTATCAAATTTCAGGTGCTAGTTTCAAGAGTTGCAATATGTATTAGTTTTATTAGAAATGAAGCATTATTATATTACTCTGTCCAATGAAAATCTGAACTTTGTTGTTGTCGTTCACAGAATAGTTATTATAAAACCCAAAATAATCACATTACCAATATTGAATATTATCCCCATCTTGTTCCATGCACTTAGGGCAGCAGTTAATAAGTGTATGGAGAGAAAATATTTTTTACATTGCTGTGCAGCCGCTTGTGCACCACTCACTGAACTTTACTTTCATTCTGAAACTCAGAATGAGAGCTAGATCGTATCTAAAATGCTTCATAGCCAGTCTCGTACTAAGACAGAAGCTCTTAACAAAAACCAAAATACATTTCTTTTTCATTTTCGTAACTTAAGGTCATGGCCTTGTATAACTAACCCAACATTAATATAATCGTAAATGAAATTTTTAATATAGTTTTTCTAGTTTTGTGCTGTAATTGAAAAAGTGAAACATCTTGGCAAAGAATTTTATTGTATATTTTACATCTTGAAAAGAAATTTTATTTAACATTTGTGTAATTATATTTGGAATACTGTAGAAAAACTCTTAATAAAGATATGTGCATAGTGAATATTTATTATTGTATCATTGTAAAATGCTCTGAAATTAAAATATATATGTTATAATTAAAGAAACAGGCAGTAATTAAAGAGTGAAAAATTAGAATATATAGTTTTACTAATTTAATGCCTGTAATTTTTTTTTCAAATTTCTGAATGGCTTCTTGGACTTACCACTAGCAGAATGATTGAGACCTTTGAATATTAGTAATTCAGCCTAGCTTGGGTTCAAAATCAAATGAACGAGCTGGCTGCATGGTAGGTTTTCATGTTTTTTCCCATGCATAATGTAAATACAAGTCAGTTTCCACCAGAATGTCTTCCACAAAGACATTCGTTCTCTCGAGCGGATACCCCTTATGACTTTACCACGTTAAAAAGTAACTTAACATAACCTGATTGGCTGCTTATGGCATTCTGTAAATTTTGTGGTAAATTTGAGGGTCCTTCACATTTTTTCATGAACCAGTCAAAAGCTATGCTGACTGAAAAATATATATAATGTTTCATAAAAAATACCGTTTTGACCCTAAAGGGCAGTAACCCAAATGGGCTGTTTACCTCAAAACAGGATTTTGTTACATCCAGTATAAACGGCTGTATCACTTTTCAAATTGTTGTCACAAAATATTGTCATCCTGTATTACTTTACAGAATTGAATAATGAAGAATCTGCATATGTATATATATAATTTATTTACTAAAGAATTATTGATTATATTATCTCCTAATATTAATTTTAGTAGAAGTATCTAAAAAGAGTGAACCCATAGGTAGTAAGTTTAATTCCGAAAATTGTTTTAATGTAACTTGAATGTAAATTGTTAAAAATGTTTTACGGGGACTTGAATTAAATCATGAATAACAAAATTTCAATTGGAAAAAGAAATTAAATTAAAATCAAGTAATCATTGCCATTGATCGGAAATTAGAAAACAAACCAACTCCCGTTCAGTGAACAATAAGTAATAAATAAATATGAAGGTGTTTCGTCCTTTACTCAAGTAATAAGGTGATATCAAACTGGCAAATTACGTTAGGCCAAATATTTCCTTGAAGTGAAGGAATCCAGAACCAATGCAGAGCACCAAAGAACTCATTCTGATTAAGCATTTTCGTTAATAACTTGATTTCGAACAAGTGAATTTAAAATCATACAACATTTGATATATATATTTTGAATATCAAATTTTGAATTTTATATTTGATATTTTGTAAAACTTTAATGAATTCTCGAATAAACCCAGTGATTTAAAGACCAGCAGTGACAACACTGTACATTATATATATATATATGAAAAATATAAAAAATAGGATGGCTTTCCTCTTTGCGAACAAGCAACCTCTAATTAACTTTCCACAATTTCAGTATATTCAAGCCTAACCAGTATATTCAAGAACATTTGAGCCTATTACGTAACCGCTTCTATAAATAGAAAACTCGCCCCATTTTGCGTGGGAGACCGCTTCTGCCTATACTGCTGTTAGGATCTATGCTGCCGCTCTCATCTGCCTCCCTTGGTTAGAATACTATGACACAGTGAATTTAATTTTATTTAGTAAAGAATGATAATATGCTTTTTGTATTGAATAAAGGTATGGAGCTATAAATTTTAATTCTTCTGTGTCGTTTCATGCCAAGCTTCATTCATGTGCCCGACTGCCAAAATATTGCATATATATATTTCTAGCGTGCAAGGTTGTATATTGGAAATTCTAAAGATATGCTGTTTCTAAGTATTTTGTGATGATGTATTTTTTGTGGCATAAGAGCAAATAACATGTTATTTAATAAATAAAGTGAACAGATAAAGCATTAGCTGTAAAAAGACAAAAATTGTAACTGTAAAAAGCCATCTTACTAAGAAATTGAACATTCATATGATAAACTGAGAAAAGATTGAAAAAATAGAAAAAGGTATGCCAACACTTAACACAGTATCAGAAATTCTAAATATATACTGCTATGCTGCTGTTAAAACTTTTGTAATTTTGCTGTTGAATTGTGTATAGCGTAAGTGTGAAGACAATAATGCTGAATAATAAAACTAAAATGACAAAAAGAAATGGGTTAGCAGGAGTGAGTGCAACAACATACTGGTAGGAGTATGAGCATTAAAAACTTTAACAAATCCTTTTGGGTGAATCTTAAAATCTGAACCCGTTAAATTTTAATTTTTGCTATAAATTGTTTTGGAATTTCCCTCAAAAGTCATGAACAGAAAAGTTGATAGTTCTATAATTAAAAAAAAAAATATTCTTGAATTTTAATGTTTCGAGTCAGTTGAGTTTTCTTGAATTAATAGCTTCAATATTCTTGAATTAATTTAAATCATTTTAACTTTCTCTAAGAACAACTTAAGCTAAGGATTTAAGAGAAGCTTACACAGGCTTCGTAGTGGTCCTTATAAGTGCTTATAAGTCCTTATATTTGAAAATAAAATATAAAGGCCCTTATAGGTGCTTACTTTTTCTTTAAAGCCCTTATTTTTTTTTGTTTTTAGTGCTTATTTGTTGCTTTTAGTGCTTTTTTTTTAATGAACGCGCAATTTTTCCCCATACCAAAGCCGAAACTAAATAAACAACTTTTCTTCCTAATATGGAATGTCAGATGGTGAATCATACTCCCGGAAGTAGCTTTTCCCCCTTTCTCTGAATTAACATAAAATTTGGTGTGCGCTGAGAGTACAGACAGGTGCCCGTCGTTCTGTTGGCCAAAGAATTGCGAAAGCATTAGAAAATTCCGGTACATTCGGCATTCTTTTCCTCCCACCCAAATACTACACACGTTTGAATTTCTATCAAGATGCTTGGTCAGTTCATATTCGTGTTTATAATGATCGTTATGCTTATAGTATGAGTATATGTATGAATGTTTATAATAACATAGTTGCAGTAACTGCTGAAGTATAGTAAACTTCCAAAAATGGTTGTATTTTAACACCGATTAGCTTTCTAAGGAATAATATTCGGAATGGATTTTAATTTTTTTAATAAAAAGGGAAAATTTTCCCTTTATTTAAAAAGTTTTTAAAAATTTAATTTTTTTTTTAAATAAAGGGAAAGTAATCGAATAGTCAAAATAATTTCATTTTTTGGGCCAATAAAGTACGAAGGTTGGGAGGTTCTCCCCTTTTTCCGCAAAATCTCGAATATTGAAACTTACAGTTCGCTGTAAACAAGCAACAGACTTTTTTTTTTTTTTTTTTGTCACTTTCCAATCTGGATTGAATAGGACTAAAAGTTCTGCGGTCTACCAACCCAAGTGAAGAACGATTCCATTCCGGAAATTTAACACAGTCTGTTGAAAATTAGAATGAAAAACACTCCAGATTGGTATGACACTCTTTCTTTTCCTTTATTTAGTTCTTTATTCTCCCAATACCCACAGCTGTTGAATCCGATTGCGTAATATCATGTAGGGAAGAATTCTGGTGCACGTATTGTGCAATAACTTTTTTTTTTTTTTTTCTCCTTTGAGTCTTGCGATATTTTGCAGAGATAATTAATTTTGATGTTCGGTCCGAGATTTGTTTATGAACACTTACAAGAGTTTTGCTGCGCTTGCTAAGCAGAATATTTTTCTGTTACATTGGTCTGTTTTTATATGATGCAATATCAAAATGTCAAAAGCATTTATTTAGCGGAAAAATCTAAAGAACCGCTACAGTCTATCCCCCCCTCCGCTTCTCTTTCTCAAGTTACGCTCGACTGTCCGAATATTCGCCAATTTTCAAGTATGCGGGTAGTTAAGCTTTTACTGTTAAAGGATGACTGCATAAAGCAAATTTCTGTCTTCTGATTTTAGAAATGTTCGTCCTTTTTACTTAAATTACTTTGCTTGCAATATCTGTTAAGGAAAAACTGATATACGATGAAAATTTAGAAAATGTTCAAAATTTAGATTTAAATTAGTTAAATATCAATATGAGTGGAAAAATAAATTGTATTTATTATTAAGTTCCAAGCGAATAGAATAAATATGCCTTATTATTATTTATTTCCTCTATTTTGAACTGAAATTTCATCATTAAATCTTGTAATATAGTTTAGTTCTGCATAGTTTTTTTTTCTCTCATTGTAAACTAGTTCTGTAAATTGAACTGTTATTTAAAATTAAAAAAAAAAGTAATTATTTTCCATGGTTGAGGTAATGCTTATTCTCTCTTAATAAATACTGCATTTCTCATATTTTAAATTACGAGTCTAATTTTTAAGGTTATGCAATTGTGTATAATGTAATTAGACAGGTGCTTATATTTTTTCTTAAAATGTGCTTGAAAAGTGCTTATAGGTGCTTATTTTTTTTAACTAAAATGTGGCTTTGAACCCTGTTAAAGTTTGAGATATAATTTATTAATTAAAACATAGGGGTTATCTAAAGGTAGTGGATGTCTTGAGTTGAAGATTTTCTGTGATAAATTGGCTCTTATTTATAGTACACATAAAGAAAATCATGAAAATGTCATACATTCAGCCTATTAAAGTTATCAAACTCCATGCAAATCACCAGTATTTTATAATTAGGCACTCAACCGTTGATGGACATGAACTAGAGACTGATAGTTCTTAACAAATTAAAATTTCATTGGTTAAAATATTTAAAGACAAGAGGAGGAAAAAAGTAGATTTTGAGTGTATAAGATTTAAAATGGAAATAAAATGCTGAATAAAAGGGCTTTGTTTTCATTTTTTAAACTAGTAGTTAAAATCATTTTTATATTATTTATGCAATCTTTATGCATTTTTTAGCTATTGAATTTTTCAATAAAGTTGTATCAAAGTATCTCTAATTAATTTTCTTTTGATGTTGTTTATTTAATGTCATATTATTGGTCCTTTTTCACATCTTAGCTCATTTGGAATATATGTTTCTTTCAGACAAGAAAAACTGGAACAACTTGCTGCTCGATTTGATCGTAAATCTGGAATGCGAGAGACTTGGCTAAGTGAAAACCAGAGACTTGTATCTCAGGATAATTTTGGTTTTGATCTCCCATCTGTAGAAGCTGCTGCCAAAAAGCATGAAGCTATTGAAACTGATATATATGCATATGAAGAGAGAGTACAAGCTGTTGTTGCTGTAGCTCAAGAATTAGAAACAGAGAATTATCATGATATTTCTAGAATACAGGCTAGGTACTTTTTCAAATATTCCTTAGTTCAAGTCTTAATATTAATATTAATTTTAATGATAATTTTCTTTCCCCATTTAAAAAAATAATGCAAATCTGACTATGTGTTTAAGTGTGAAATATACTTGCTGCACATGACAAAATTACTTTCATGTATTGGAATGCCTCTAAATTATAAGTTTCAGGAGTGTTTCATTGTGTTTATATAAATTGGTTGGATATATTTTAAATATTTATATTATGTATATATCAGTAATGACATAAACATAATTATCTTTAAATAAATTATGTTTTAAAATTAAATGTGTAATTGAAGTAAAAAATGAAGAATAAACAGGAAAGTGAAAGAAAAATAATACTCTGATGAATAATTGTTTGCACTTGGAAAAGGAATGAAAGAAATTTAGTTTATAATACAGGATATGTAAATTAAATTTTCTCAGTCATTACTTTTATAAACTGAAAATTCTTTTATATATGGATAAATTTCAAAATTTTTAATGTTCCCATTTCTCATCATATACAGTTGTGATTTCAAATTATTATTAAAGTGATTTTAAACAGAAACAGATTTACATTCATGCACATACAAATATTGTGCCTTCATCTGGTGAAATGAACTATTTAATCTTTATTTCCATCATGATCTATGTAATTTTTGAATAAATGTTATCACATATTTAAAAGTCTGCTATAAAAATGTTTGTAAATTTTAGTTTTTATTCCACTTCCTTTTTTTTTTTTAATCATTGGTTAATTTTTTGCATGCTACCTGGACTGCATAAAATAATTTTTTAAAAAAGTTTCTCAACTTTGCTAGGTTATGCATCTGACTTATATAAAATATAAAATTATACTTAATTTTCTGGTAGAACCAAAAAACAAAGAGATAGAGATACCATTTTAATTGGTATACATTATGATAGTTAAATTCACAATGGTCAAGTTCATGAAGGAATTACTTATGCATAGTTACTTGTTAATTATCTAGCCTAGTGGCAAAAAGCTATTGTTTGCACATTATACATGGAATTTTATGATATATGGAGTATATAGGGAATTTTATGACTAAAAGACATGTTATCACTGAAGGAATGATTTATGAGCAATATCAAGTTAAAATTTTTAAATAATTGACACTGTTCAAATTTTAAGTATAATGCAAGTCATATTTAAGAAATGTAAATATTTAATGGAATTCATATTATAAAGTATTATTATTTTTAATTACTTTGTGAGCTAGCTCATTTAGTATGTTGAAGATATTGAAAGGTATAAGATAAAATGTAAAGTAAAAACAGCTATAAAATAAAAGTATAATCTATGGCCATTGCAAGTAAGAATTTATCTGTAACATTAATTGGGACCAGATTGCAATTTTATTCAAAGCTATGTTAGGAGCTTCTGCAAGAGATTTTGCCTGAGAAATTTTTTTTTGCAGAAACTATGCCTCTTATTTTTTCAATTCAACAGTTAACATTGAGGTGAATTATATAAAATACTTCAGAACATAATCTAATAATTCAATGTTATTTCATTTAAAATCATTTAAATAAAAATTTATTTCCCTTTTTTAACATTCTGTTCTTATTGTTTGAATTTATTACATTTTATATAAAATATAAAATTATACTTGATTTTCTGGTAGAAACTTTAAAAAAAGAGAAAGGGAAAGAATCTAAATTCTTAGTTTAATGATAGTTAATGAAATTATAACAATAAGATCAAATTAATGTAATTAATCTATTCATTAGTTTAATAATTAAGTGCATGAATAAAATACGAAATGATTCAGTTTCCTTCCATTAAGGCTAATAATAAATCTAAAATATTTATTAAACAATATATCTTGTTATTAAAAATGTAAGACAGGTGGTTTAGTACTAGATTTTAAAAAAAGGCAAAAAATATGAAATGACTAAGCTTAAAATTTTGTTCCTGCTTTTAATTTAATATTTTTGAAATTTAAAATTAAAAAAATGCATAAAATTTCACATATTTTAAATATCATATGAAGAAGTTCTTCCTGAAAATGTTCCTGCTTTTAATTTTATATTTTTGAAGCTTAAAATTGAAAAAATGCATAAAATTTCACATATTTGAAATATCATATGAGGAAGTTCTTCCTGAAAATGAATGCCCAGAGCATGTGTGCATTGTCCAATAATATTTTGGATAAAACAAGATTATTTCAAGTCTTTACTTATTAGGAATAGAATTTTTATCTTTACACTGTACTTTATAAGAATTTTACAATTGTGTATAGATTGCTGTTATCCTCAGATTCATTCATTATTTCCTTTTATTTAGGAGAGATAATGTCTTGAGGTTATGGAATTATCTTCTAGAACTCTTACGTGCACGTCGTTCTCGGTTAGAAGATTCCATTACTCTTCAACAGACTTTCCAGGAAATGCTATATATTTTAGATAACATGAAAGACATTAAAGTCTGTGTCACTGTTACTATGAATTTTTGAAATCTTCTCTTTCTTTTTATTTGATTAGAGATGAAAATTTAATATTTTCTTCATAGGCTCGATTGCTTACTGATGATTCTGGTAAGCATTTGATGGGTGTTGTTGATTTACTGCAGAAACACAGTCTTATTGAAGCAGATATTAATGTATTGGGAGAAAATGTCAAGGCTGTTATTCAACATCTTCAATCTTTTATTGAAAGAAGCAGCAAGGGTAGGAATTTAAAATCTTAATCATTTATATGTATGTACCCCAAAATGACTTTTTACCATTCTTAAATATTCAAATACCTAAATTCTCAAATATTCAAATTCCTAAAGTCTCTTTTAATCCATTAAAAAGTTTCTACATTAAAATATTATTACTGAATTAAAATTGCCCAATAAATTTGAGGTGAATTATAAGTTCTGCTATCTGAATCTTCAGCTTAGGATCAAATAGAATATAAGAATCTGATGTAAATATATTGATATATCGGTATTTTTGCAAGATGAATATTCTTTTTCCATTTGTCAAATCACAAATAATTAATCAATAGTTAAAATCCTTTACTTATTGCAATATTAATCCTGATGGAATTTTTAAAAGCTGCCAGATTTTAATGCATTATTTTATTTCTTAAAGGTGGTTATCAAGCCTGCGATCCTCAGTACATCAAAGAAAGAATTGAAGAGCTTGAAGCAGCATATGTAGAATTAGTTCAGCTTGCAACAGACAGACATAATCATTTAATTGAATCTCGTAAACTCTGGCAATTCTTTTGGGATATGGCTGAAGAGGAAGCTTGGATTAGGGAAAAAGAAAGGATTTTATCATCTGGTGATATTGGACATGATCTGACTGCTATTCATCTTTTGATTAGCAAAAATAAGGTTTGAAGCATTTTTTCCATATTAAATTCATATTCCTGAATTGCAAATTAAAATTTGTTTCAGAACATAGTAACCAGCTTTTAAAGTTTATTTTAAAATTGTGGGAGTAATGCAAATATGTTGCCTCTTCTAAATCATCTGTGGCTAATAAAAGGGAAATTTCAATATTCCAGTCAATATAAAGTGAAATATTGAGAAATACAGTTAGAGCAGTCTATATTTAATCAGGAATACTTCTTTTCATCAAGCCTTCTAAATCCCATTTGTCTGAGAGTACTTGCAAAGCATAATAGCAACTTTTTAACGAAAGATTCATTGTGCAAACATTTCAGTTATCATTATTACTTAAAGATGACCCTGATCAGTAGCTATTTGCTGCACATCTTCTGTAGGATCATAACATTTTAACTTCTATTCATCAGCAGTCCCGTGATTCTCAGATCCCCCCCTATTTTTTTTCCTTTTCTGTATCTTTTTTGTATAGATATTTGCATATATTTCAGGTTTTGCAATTTCTTCATGTTTTCATTTGCATTCATATGTTTTGTTATTCAAATTCTTATATTATCATATCAGTTTCATTTTGCCTTGCTTTGGTTGGTTGGTTGTTTATGTTGGTTCTTTTGCCATTGAATCTCTTATACCTTTCAAATAATATATATTTTCTGATCTTACATTCTGCCTTTTGTTTTCTGTTGACCAAAGGACACTTTTTTCATATAAATTTTTATTTCCTTCGCTGGAGGTTAATCTTATATTTGTTCTAAGTTGTATGCTTATTCATTTCTTCTATTGTGCAATTGCTGCATGCACAAATTTAAGTTATATCCAGGTATCCAAAGAAGTTATTAAGCCATATAAATCTTTAGAACACTATTGCGTAAAACTTTTGTATGTAATAACTAATACAGAAGATTTATTAATTGACATGATCAAAAGTTAAGTAATGTCAGCAAGAGTGGATATTGTGGGCTGCAAATAAGACGACCATGTACTTTGTACAGGAATTATTTGATATTCTTGCACAAACTGGATGTTAATTCCTGCACAGACTGGATGTTTTTAGAATCTCCCATTGAAATTAGTCATAGGTAAAGCATATCATAATTATGTAAGTGTACATTGTTTTATTTTTCTTTATTAGTATATTCTTAAAACTTCTCTTTTAATTTTCATTCTGTGTTTGGCTGCTACAACTGAATTTTAATTTATAAAATGTTTTCTACTTTTTTCAGACAAAAAATTAAGCATACATTTCAATTTAATAAATATATTTTATTGCAATTTAATAAGTATACACAGTTTTTCATTTGTGATATTTTTTAATATTTTTTTTGAGAGATTAAGCAAATTCAGTGATAATCTTTTAACTTCAGATTAATTCTATTTACAAAGAAGTTAGAACTATCTTTATTTCAACTATTACAATATAAAAATCGCTTTTTTCCATACTCCAACAGTACAATTAACTACAGCCTCTAAACTCGATTAAAAAGGAATATGGAAGACCCTCAGATGAGTAAACAACCTGGAAATGAAATTTAAAAAACATGAAATTTCAACTTGGTACTCTTATAGTGATGATTTATATAATAAAATGATATCTAATTGCTTTAAAAGTAATTGCTTTAAAATGCAAGATTTTTAAAACAAGAGGAAATGAAATGTGATTTACTGGCTATCATAAAGAACTGAATAAAAGAAGTCAAAGAATGTAATTACGTAAAATATGTACAGACAAAAGTTGTTAATCCGGACTCGTCAGGACTTTGGCGATTCTGGATTATCAATTTTTCCGGATTATAGATCATCAGCTTAAATCTGGTAAGATGGCATGCAGAAATTACAAAACTAAAAATATGAAACCGTAATTTATGAAATAAAAAACAATTATGATCTAAAGGGTATCAAAACTTACAAAAAGAAAAAGCTTAATATTTGTTTACTTTATTAAACATTTCTTTCAATGTGAGTTGTTTAAGTTGCTTCATTTTATGTGATAATACTTTCTCTTTAATTCTATAAACAGACATAATTTCTTGTTCAGTTACAAAGTTCCGCTGTTCAAGTCCTATAATTGCTGTATCGAGAATACCGACTAATTTGTCAATCAAAATTTTTTCGTTTTCAATAACCTCTCTGTCACTTTCTTCACTATCGGAAGCAAATTATAATGACGAGGAATTTGATTTAAATCACATCAAAGACGGAATACATCGAGATGAAATACTACATTTAGTAAAGAATTATAAGCCAAATAAAATGAAAACATCTGCCCTGAAGATAAGGATAGTGCTGACAGATCAACTTCCAATTCATTGCGCGCCGCGGCGTCCCCCCGCAGAGCAGCGTGAAATTGATACACAGATTTCGGAATGGTTAGGTCATTTTTTGGAGCAATTCCACTTTTGTTTAATGGACATACTTTTGCTATGTAGATCCTTTACATATTAGTAAATATATATCAGAAATTCTATTTGACATAATCGAAAGTTCAAGCTTACTTTTATAAAATTGCTCTAACAGTCTGCAAAAAATAATAAGCCGGATCCAATTCGAAGATTAAGGAACAATGCAATCTGCAACATTAACTGAATTAGATAATTTTAGCTTAGCTTATACCATCCGTTATACATTAAACACGCATGCGTAAATGTATTTTGCGCATGTGCACATGCATATTCGCAGCCGTAAAGTTCTTACACGCATGCGTAAACGTGACGCATCCGCAGAAAGTTTGTAGCTTTGAGGTCCGGATTATAGATCATTCCGGATTATGTGTCCGAATTAATGACTTTTGTCTGTATCTGTTAATATTGAGTTATTGACCTTTGTATTACAATGTAATGGCAACATTATGAGGTATTTCTGCCACTTTCCTAGCATGTCTTCGTGGTGTAGTGGTTCTGCGCACTGGGCCGGTATCCAGAGGTCTGTGGTTCAATTTCCTGCAAAGGCGTTGCTAATTTTGCATCTTTTCTGCTCCATCAAAAATACCTAATGTCTCTACAGTGGCACCCGAACTGAAAGGGTGATGAATGATGACTCTCCACATACAGGATTTGGCGACAGGGTCCCCTAAAAATCGCAGTCGCCCTTTAAAAAGGGGAGTATACAGTCAAAAGTCTTTAATCCAGACTTGTCGGGACTTCGGCGATTCCAAATTATGGGTTTTTCCGGATTATAGGTCATCAATTTAAATCTGGTAAGATGGCATGCAGAAATTATAAAATTAAAAATATGAAACCTTAATTTATGAAATAAAGAGCAATTATGATCTAAAGGGTATCAAAATTTACAAAAAAAAAAAGCTCAATATTTATTTGTTTACTTTATTAATCATTTCTTTCAATGCGCACATGCGTAAAGCATACATTACGCATAGTCGAAATTAGAAAATTGCAACCAGAAAACTACTTGATGTGTATTCATGATATTATATGAATATTTATAAGGATGAGGAATTTGATTTAAGTCATATCAAAGATGGAGTACATCGCGATGAAATACTACATTTAGTAAGGAATTATAAGCCAAATAAAATAAAAACATCTGCCCTGAAGATAAAGATAGTACTGACAGATCAGCTTCCAGTTCATTGCGCGCCGCAACGCAAGGTATCAAAATTTGAAAAAAAAAAAAAAAAAAAAGCTCAATATTTATTTGTTTACTTTATTAATCATTTCTTTCAATGCACACATGCATAAAGCATACATTACGCATAGTCGAAATTAGAAAATTGCAACCAGAAAACTACTTGATGTGTATTCATGATATTATATGAATATTTATAAGGATGAGGAATTTGATTTAAGTCATATCAAAGATGGAGTACATCGAGATGAAATACTACATTTAGTAAGGAATTATAAGCCAAATAAAATAAAAACATCTGCCCTGAAGATAAAGAGAGTACTGACAGATCAACTTCCAGTTCATTGTGCGCTGCAACGTTTGCCCCCCCCCCCCCCGCAGAGCAGTATGAAAATGATAAACAGATTTTGGAATTGTTAGAGAAACAAAGGATATGCCTTTATCCATTTTTTGCAGCAATGGCACTTTTTGTTTGATGGACATCGAAACATGCTTTCGCTTTGTAGATCCTTTGGCAGCTCCGGAATCGGAAATTCTTTTTGACATAATCGAAAGTTCAAGCTTACTTTTATAAAATTGCTCTAACACTCTGAAAAAATAATAAACTGGATCCAATTCGAAGATTAATTAACAACGCAATCTGCAACATTAACTGAAATAGATAATTAGATAATTTTAGCATAGCTTATACTGTCCATTATACATTAAACGCGCATGTGTAAACGTATTATGTGCATGCATAAATGCATATGTGCATGCGTAAACACGTAACGCATGCGCAGAAAGTTTGTAGCTTTGAGGTCCGGATTATAGATCATTCTGGATTATGGATGTCCGGATTAAAGCCTTTTGATTGTATAAGGTTATCAGGTTCAACGTTCCTTCTAACCTTCTTCGGGAACATGCAAGGACCTGACTCGGAACAGAGAGCTTACTAAAGCTATGTTCAAAACTGTGGGAAGTAAACAGGATACACAAGAAGGGTATACAAAACCCTTTATTTTTCTCCATTTACAATGACTTCCGTACTTCAGAATACACCGACCCGCTACTTGGGGTCAAAACGTAAAAGTATAAAAATAAAACTAAACTCTATTTTAACTTTAGAATAATAAACGTGGAAGATTGGCCTTATATTAACAGGAAGCGTATGTAGTACAGAGAACTGTGAACACTACAATATGTTTAAAATTTATCAAGAGGATTAAAACCTCTGGCCTGGAAGGCAACAAGCAACTGCGTAACTTCTAAGGTAAGCGGCCTGCTTCGAACTCACTGCTTCCTCTCTCTCGCTTGGCAAAAAGCCACAACTTAAATACTTGGCGTTCGCCAGACAACTTTGCATAAAAACCTTAACGCTTATAATTCTGGCCAGAAGTAGAAAATAAGAAGTGATAGTAAAGATTTAAAATAAAAATAAACGTTAGTAAAACTTAAGATCCTTACATACTTCCCACCAGAGTTAATTAGTTTGAAACTGAGGTTTAAAACGACCTTGTTGAAAACTTTTAGCTTTAGAATCTAACGCGAGGCCAATCTTTTACAAACATACTTCGCTAGAAACTAGAAATTTAAAAGAAAGAAATTTTTTTTTTTTTTTTTTTTTTTTTTTTTTTTTACAGTAGCAGCTCCCAGGATACACACTTTTTTTCTAACAATCTAAACAGGAGTTGTTAGTTGAAATCTGGTTCCTTCCAGAGATCTGGAAAGAAAACTAGTTTAATGAAATGTTACACAATGAAATGGCAAGTAACATGTATAATTATATTTCACTTAACATTCTTATTTCATTCATGACTATTTTAATTTTCTCTCCCCGTGCTCTCTGACATGTGTTGTAAAAGAACACCAAACACGAATGTGTTTCTGTCTACGTGTTCCACACTTCCTCCTACAATCAAAACACTAACGTGTTAAAATTCAGCATAACAAGACCTCTTAACACACCCTAATTTCAACTCTAAACCCTGAGGTACTATTCTGAAAGTGTCTAACTCTAAAGTGTAGCGTCAGAGAGCCTAACTACATCATTCAACCTTTAACACATATTCGCCATGCTTTAGTCTTTTTACAGTCACACGAATAAAAAAAATTTTAACATTCACTTTTACCATATCACGGTATTTCTTAACATTTAAAATAACAGTTCACATTGTATATAATAACATATCAACATGCCGTTAATTTTACACATTTGAAAACATACATTAGTAGTACATTGTTAACTTCTATTCTTTTCAAAGCAAGTGCCAATTCTTTCTACATTGAAATACTACATTTCAAAAAGTCTTTCAGACTAAACTTCTTTCTTGCTAGAATGTTTTAAATAAAATTTATACAATAACTTTTTACAATATTTAAGTCTTTACACAACGCTATTATACATCAACTTTAGTTTTACGTGCGAGTAATTTAAAAACATAATATGAAAATCGGTAACAACTCATTTCTCGCCCTTTTGGCGATAAAGGTAGACCTCGCATGAGCGATAAAGGTAGACAACCAGCAACTGAGTAAAACTTCTAAGGTAAGCGGCCTGCTTCGACTAACTCCTTCCTCTCTCTCGCTTGGCAAAAAGCCAACCCTTAAGTACTTGGCGTTCGCCAGACAACTTTGCATAAAAACCTTAACGCTTATAATTCTGGCCGGAAGTAGAAAATAAGAAGTGATAGTAAAGATTTAAAATAAAAATAAACGTTAGTAAAACTTAAGATCCTTACAAGGTATTTCTCTCACTTTCCTAGCGTGTCTTCATGATGTAGTGGTTCTGCACGCTGGGCCAGTATCGAGACGTCCATGGTTCGATTCCCGGCAAAGGCGGTTGCGCATTTTTCATCTCTTGCTTCCAAAAACATCCTAATGTCTCTGCAGTGGTGCCCGAACTAAAAGGGTGGTGGATGATGATTTCTCCCCATCTAGGATTTGGCGATTGCATCCCCTAAAAACGCCAGTTGCCCTTTAAAAAGGAGAGTATATAAGGTATTTCTCTTGCCTTCCTAGCGTGCCTTCGGGGTGTAGTGGTCAGCAGACTGAGCTGTTATTTCAGAGGTCCGTGGTTCGATTCCTGCAAAGATGGTTGCTAATTTTTCATCTCTCTTGCTTCCAAAAAATCCTAAAGTCTCTACAGTGGCGCCCGAATTAAAAGGGTGGCAGATGATGATGTCTTTCCACCCAGGATTTGGCGATTGGTTACCCTAAACACCCCACTCGCCCTTTAAAAGGGGGAGTATATAAGGTATTTCTCTTGCCTGATTGGCGAGCCTTCGTGGTGTAGTGGTCTGCACTCTGAGCCAGTATTTCAGAGGTCTGTGGTTCGATTCCCAGCAAAAGTGGTTGCATATTTTTCATCTTGCCTGCTTCCAAAAAAAAAGCCTAATGTCTCTACAACATTAACTTCAATATTTTGAATGAGGGTAAAATTCAACATATAATGTTAATTTTTTTCCCTGTTAAAATTACGGCAAAAAATAAATAAATAAATAAAAAATAAAAAAATATACAGAGTCTTTAAGATGAGATCTCTTTTCTTAAAAATAACTTATAATTTAAATGAATTTTTAAATTTCTAAAGAAACAAAGAAGTCTTTGACATGACATCTCTTTTTAGATGAAAACTTATAATTTAAAGTGAATTTTTAAAAATGTGGTTAAAGAATTCTGTTTACTGAGTTCTTCAGATTAAGATAATTCTTTCTTTTATTGGATATTTGTATAACTGTTGTAGTAACTCTCATTTTAATGAATTTTTCACTGTTATCAGTAGCACTTTGTCAAATCTAAATTTAACTTAAATGGCTTTTATTATATTAATAAACCAGTTATTATGATTTAGACCTTTACTGCCACTTCTTTTTTCTATTTTCATTACAGCATGCATATAAGTTTGCATAAATTTTATGATTTGTGGTCTTCGGTCTTGCATTATAAACTTGCTGCTATTTGAATATCTATGCTATCTATGGTTAAGTTTGAGCGAACTTTGTGTTAAATTCTTTAGTGTATCCTGCAGCTACTAGTTTACTTGAATTTAAATGTTTATATTTGACTGTTACTTTAAGTTATCTTGAAATAAGAGCTGGCTGAACTTGTAAACACCAAGTGTGCCTTCTGTTCTTCATTAATTTGAAATAAAGAATCTTTTACACTCGAGGCTTGGTTGTTATTTTAGACTTAGCAATAATTTGCTTAATGTCTACCAAGTCTTTGGACAATAACTGATGATTGTGAAGCATACCATACTATATAAACTGTTTTATTACTGTTTAATTCATGGAAAACATTTTATAGATGAGCTCGCTATTTAATGGAAATGTTATGTATTTGTACTGTTGTTTTCATTTTAGATTGAGTATATTCATATTAATATTGAATTCAAACTTTAATTTCTTTTGGATAATTATTTATTTAAGTTATATAGTTAGAATTTTTGTTTAAGTTATATAGTTAGAATATTTTAGAAAATATTTTTTTTACAATATCTCCGCTTGTATATTTAGGCTTCTGAAGAAGAAATCAAAAACAGAGCAAAGCAAATTCAAGCTATTGTCGAGACTGGAGAAGATCTGATTGCAGCCAGTCACTTTAGTTCGGACAGCATTCGTGAGAGGATTAATGAAATACAAACCATGTTGGAGAATCTCTTGAAACTACAACAACAACGAATGAAAAGGTTAACTGATGCTGTGGATTATCATCAGGTATGAAATTAATGCTAGGTTATTGTGTTAAAATGAATGACTAAGCAGTAGTTTTATCTGAAAAAAAAAATGTATCTTGAACATATAAAAGTATAAAAATGAACAGATGAATATTTCTATATTAAATCTAACTTAAATTTTTTTTATATATAATGAATTTAATTGGTATATATTTTGTATATGTTGAATCCATAGCTGTCAATTTCTGTAGTTATTATACATGCAGATAATATTTGTTTTTCCACTTTTTAAAAATGAATGACAACAATTTGTAATTTCTTAAAAGCAAAAGCTGCTCTAACTGTTCTTATTGCATGAAGTTTCATTTATATCAATAAATTACTTCAAAACTTGTTCAAAATCCAAAATTAGTTTAGGTAAAAAAGTATAAAATTAGTTAACTCATTCTGTATCTGAGATGGGTTAGCTAGTGATAATATTGCATTCTGTGGTATCGGTAAAAAAAAATTGGCCATCTGAATGAGTTTTAGTAAATTCATTAGTTTAAATTTTTAATATACTTTGATCATCATACCACTATTTTTATTACATTAAAAAACAGCGCTGAAATAAAATTAGAATGTGTTTAATTTCATGTTATTTTTAAAATAAATAATTTTTGTTTTCTAGGAGGATAAAATAAAATAAATAGAAAGGAGTTGATTGAATTAAAAGTTTTACTTTTTGTCAGCCTAGACTGTTTTTTTCCTTCCATTGCGAAATTGTTGTATTCATTCTGTTCTACAGTTCTTTACAGATGCTGATGATGTTGACACATGGATGTTAGATACATTAAGGCTAGTTTCAAGTGAAGATATTGGGAAAGATGAAGCTAATGTACAGTCTCTCTTGAAAAAACACAAGGTGTGTATTTTGAGATCTTGTATGTAAATGTGAATTCTATCAGAATTTTTTTTTTTTTTAATTTTTGACTAAAACATATTTATGGAACATTAGGATACAACGGATGATCTGAAAAACTTCGCAAATACTATAGATTGTCTTCATCAACAAGCTGCTAATCTTGGAGATGAAGTAAGCCTTAC
Source organism: Stegodyphus dumicola (assembly GCF_044657685.1). Taxonomy (NCBI): domain Eukaryota; kingdom Metazoa; phylum Arthropoda; class Arachnida; order Araneae; family Eresidae; genus Stegodyphus; species Stegodyphus dumicola. Next base: position 134,362,558 of record NC_140768.1, on the reverse strand, counting down.
TTTTTTATTACTTTTGAATGCATTTAAATTTCTGCATGATTTGGGGTTTTTAATGAAAATTAACACTTTGATCATATTTAAGAGTCACTGAATAAATAAAAGTATGATTATTCGGCATTTGAATGATATATACAGCAAACTTATGATGAAAAATAGTGTAATTTTAATTTTATCAACTGTTAACCAACTGTATTTACATCTGATGAAGTTTTTGTTGGTTTTAGAGTTAAAATGAAATGATTTTGTTGATTTTAGGGTTTAGAAATAATGAAAAATTTTGCATGCTGTATTTAGTAACTACAAGAATAAATCATGTCAATTATATTGCTTATTTTCCTATGTTAATTTTATTATCATTTGGTATTAATCACATAATTTGTTAATTACTAAAAAAGAATTGATGTCTTTAAGGCCCAAAATTTTCTAATATTCAGATATATATGAATATTAAAATATTCTTTAATGGTTTATAATTAAATAATTTTTAATTTTAGTAATAAATCATATTTTATCACCATGTGTATTTAAATGGAATGTCTTCTGAAGAAAGTAAAGTATTCAGATAAAATATTTTTTAAATAAGTGGTGCCTTTTTAAATAAAATAGGATAATGTGCAAAGTATTGCAGATTTCACTTCCACTTTTCATTTATAAATAGCATTTAAAAATTCTAAATATAATTAAGTATTTTATTTTTGGGAAATTTAATTTTCCAAAAGAAGCAGTCTCCCCTTTTCACATTATTTAAAAAAATTACTGTAACAACAAGAAAAAAGAAATATTTTAATGATTTGAGATTGATCTTTGTAATTATTCAATTGCTTAATCAACAAGCAAATTTATTGTTGTTTGCAAAGTCATATATGTTTTAGGTTATACTGAATAAATAGAAAGTATAATTTATTTACGTCTTCTCTTTTTGCAACTAATTTAAATATTTTTCATTTAAAAATGTTTCTCTTGAAATAAGAAGTATATGTTTTAGCTAAATATCTTTTTCACTATAATTTTTCATCTATACCATGCCATCTTATAGTCATGTTTATAGATTTATTTCATGTTTATAGGATAGAACTGCACCTGAAGTCTTAGACAGACTTGCTAGCATTGATCGTAGATACAAAGAATTAGTAGAATTAGCCAAATTGAGAAAACAGCGTCTTCTTGATGCTTTGTCTTTATACAAATTGTTCAATGAAGCTGATGGAATCGAACAATGGATTTTGGAAAAGGTATTCTTTTAAAATACTCATCTTCATTGAAATTATATTTCAAAAGGAATGCTTACTTATCATTTACTCTAAAAATTTGGAGATTGTTTAAATGCATTATAAAATACATATATCTGTCTACCTGTTTAAATGCATTATAAAATATATATACTACGTATATCTGTCTACTTAACCACTGATTATTGCATTTTTAAGCATTAATTCTAATTGCTTTCCTTTCCTTCTGTCAGGAGAAAATGCTAGATTCCATGGTGATGAGTAATGATATAGAAGACATTGAAGTGATGAAGCATCGCTTTGAAGGATTTGAGCAAGAAATGAATGCTAATGCATCCAGAGTATCTGTTGTGAATCAGTTGGCACGCCAACTTTTGCATGTCGAACATCCTAACTCAGAAGAAATTCTGGTTCAACAGAATCATCTCAATGAACGGTAGTTATAATGTACTATAATATTGTATGTGTCAAATAAATTTTTGCCTTTTCTTTTGTTTTTCCTTAATATAAAGATTTCATTTACATATTTTGAATGTGAATTATCTTAATAGTGCAGTAAAAGATTTAAAACATCCTATGATCTGAAATAGATAAAATCCACCAATACCTGAAATCTGCAGAGTTTTTCAGGTATAAAAAATGAAATTTACAGTTAATAAGATCACAAAATTGCAAAATTATTGAATTAAAAACTTCTTTTTCCAAAGTTTGCCTTTTTAAACACATAGCGTGGTTTATGGCCATGTCCTGCATTTATTTTATTTTATTATACTAGTGGAAACTTTTGTGGATTAAAGATTCAATAAAGCCTTAGAAGTTAGCCAATAAAGTTAGATAAAGAATTGTTTCTTTGTGCAAAGAAAGTGATGAAAATTAATGTAAATAATGTTTATAAATTTGAATAGTTATGTGTAAATTTAATAGATATATGATTTTGATATTATATAACTATCAAATGACTGATTATGATATCATCAATAGTATTTTAAATTTAGCAACAATATAATTCTTATGATGGCATATTGAATGCTAAGAGAAAAAAATTAATAAATGTTTGAATTTAGAAAAAAAAAATTGAAATTTTTAGAACAACAAAGCTATTTTACTGATTAAATATTTATGAGTACATACAAATTGGAAAAGGGAGACTCCAACATCATAAAGTAAGAAAGAAATGTATATATATAATATATATAATGAAACAGACATTTGGAAAATGTGAAAATTAATTTTTATATGCGTCTTTAATGCTTTCCCGCCTTTCATTTTCTTTGCACATTTATTAATTTCTTATTCATATTAATTTGCTTTTATATGCTTTTTATCGTTTTTTTCAACATGCCTCTTGTTTTACTCTGTAGAAATCTCAAAAAAAAAAAAAAAAAAAAAAAAAATATGTGCTTTCTTCAATTCATTTTTATTATACTGCTTTATTTTAAAGATCAAATTTCATAGTTTTTCTATTATGGCTCAAAAAACCTGCATAATTCATGCATCTTCTTATCTCAAGCTCTGTAGATTTCTAATCTTATACTATTATGTATAAACCTGTTCTTTTAAGTCTTCCTGTGTAATTTTTCATTTATGAAATTTGATTTAAATTATTTTCGTAATGTAGTCTTAGACATTAGTTTAGGCTTAGAAGTAAGTTGTTTTAACTTCCCCCAACTGCATGTCTTCATTTCATTACTTAATACTTTGGATAACTTTTCTTGGTACATACACATAAGAAAAAGTAATTTTACAAAGGTTTTAGCCACATGGCAGATATTTGAATATATTTGTTCTTACTTTTTGATTTTCTGTCACATATGATGTTTTGTTTATTGTAATTTTCCATTGAATTTTGTTTTAATTTAAAAAGGAATATGTTTTTCACATACAACTTATTGCAGTAATAACAATGATATAATCATATGGACATTTGAAAGATTTACATATAAAATAGGCATTACAGGAAAGATATATTAATCACAAAATTGTTTTGAATTATTTGCAAAAGAAACATGAAAATTTTTATGTTAGATTACCATTGCATTTCTCTATAACTGTTACATAGGCTTACTTTAAGGTAAGAATAATATTTTCGAAGTGTCTAATTTGTCATATAAAGGTGGTTGACAAATACCAGTTTGAGAAAGTTAATAGTTATCAATATAATAATAATAAAGCTTGTGTTATGTTTTTAGTAATGCATGAAAATAAATAAACAACAAAAAATACAGAAGGTTGTACAGAAATAAGAAAAGCGTTTAATTTTTTTTTTTTTTTTTTTCTTTTTTTCTTTTTATATAGATGGGCTGCACTGAAAGCTACTGCTGAACACAAAAAAGAACAAATAGCTTCAGCTCATGGAATTCAGACTTTCCATATAGAATGCAAGGAAACTATAGTAAGGAAGATATGTTTTATTTCAGTTTTTGGCATATTTTAGGTAATATGTAGAGACATTAGGTATTTTTTGGAAGCAGGAAAGATGAAAAATATGGAACGCCTTCGCTGGGAATTGAACTGCGGACCTCTGGAATATGCGCTCAGCTTGCAGACCACCACACCAAGAAGGCGGGACAAATACCATATATACTCCCCCTTTTAAAGGGAGACTGGGGTTTTTAAGGAAACCAATCACCAAATCCTGTGTGAGAAGAATCATCATCCAACACCCTTTTAGGTCGGGCACCACTGTAGAGACATTCGGTTATTTCGGAAGCAAGAAAGATGAAAAATTTGCAACGCCTTTGCCGGGAATCAAACCACAGACCTCTGGAATATGCGAATAGCGTACAGACCACCACACCATGAAGGCATGCCAAGAAGGCGGGAGAAATACCTTATATACACCCCCTTTTAAAAGGCAACTGGGGTTTTTAGGGGCCCAATCGCCAAATCCTAGGTGTGGAGAATCATCATCCACTACCGTTTTAGTTTGGGCTCCAAGGTTGACACATTAGGTATTTTTGAAGCAAGAGCAATGAAAAATATGCAGCGTCTTTGCCGGGAATCGAACCGCTGACCTCTGGAATATGCACCCAGCATGCAGACCACCACACCACAAAGGCATCCCAAGAAAGCAGAAGAAATACTTTATAAATAAAGTGCCAAATTTTAACAGGGATAAGAATAACAACCATAATAAAACATACAGTTTCATGAAAAAAAATGGTTAATTTGTTAAATCTAAAATAAATAAATTTAAAAAAGCATGTGGAAGTTCAAAAATTCCCAAGGCATGCTGTCATTCCATTCAATAATTTTTAACAGTGATTCTTTTCTGTTAAGTTCTGCAGTTAACTTGCTTTGTAATCATGGGAAGAACAGTTAAAATGGATGGTTTAAGTCACCTAGCTTTTTCTCGCACTCCATTCCTGTTTGCATGTTCATTTTATGAAAAGCATGCAGCTGATGGCTGGCTTGAGGTAACTTCATCTGAAATTACAGGTGAAGAAAATCAGTACAATACATTTATGGTGACATGCATTGTAATCACAACTGGGGGAGGGTTGCAATGGCCTTGAAGTGCCTATTTTAAAGAAACAGACTATAGTTGTAGATCTTAAAATTCTACCAATGTGAACTCTTGACCAAACAGAATATACCAAATAGCTTTCAGCATAGGAATGTGCAAACTTCCAAAGCAGCATTTTCTCTATAAACCTTTCATTTTGTGATATGATATTTGGTTATAGTGCCATTTTGGTATTTCTGTAGTTATACAAGATAATACCATACGTAAAATGGAGCTTGACTGCAAATTTCTGAACAGTTTTAGTGTGGATGATATCTTTGACTACAGAAGAATGATTATTTTTCTTTCAAGAAAATGAGTATTTCAACAAAAAAATAAATAAAAATCTTGGTGAGAAAATTCCTAGATTGGTGTTTTTGTCGCATAACCAATGACAGTTTTCATAGCCTGAAAAATGAAATAAACAAGTTGACAAGAACTGACAAGATGAAATAAACTATTACCATATATTTGATGTTTTCATGCACGATTATGACTGTTCCCCTATTAACCAAAAAGTACCTATTTTCTATGTACTTGATATTTATCTTCCCCCCTCCCCACATACACACACAATTTTTTTCCATATCTGCATGAAAACATGGAATTTGTTGGGAGTGATCTTGAGCCATACAAAACAGATGGTTGTAAAATTTATGGTAAGGGAATAATTCATTGAGATGTCTTCCTGACAAAGAGATACTTCTGAAAAGTCTCCATGTATTTTTACTGTATCATTGAATGCCATCCAATCAGACCATGCATACTTTTCTAGAAAATGCTGAATAACGAAGTGAAGGAAATCTACAAAATAAACATTATGCCAACAAATTCATGAGAAAAATTTGAGAACATTTGCCTTGGCTTGTTCTTCTTCTTATTATTAGTAGTAGTATCAAACATTTTGGTGATTTGTTTCTACAGTACTATTTGTTTCTACAGTACTGTTTGTTCTACAGTACTTATCATTTTCTTCACATATATAACCCTTTCAAGGTTTTTCATGTGGAGATGCCAGAAATATTGTTTTGCTAGTGAAACACTATATATTATAATATAGTGCTGGTCATACATCATGTTTCTGTGTAAAGTGTGCTGCAGGTTATACGTGATACTTCAGAAGGAATACATAGCAAAACACATGTATAAAACAGTTAGGACTATTTTAGTCCAATGCACATAATGCATAATTTTTTTTTCTTTTGTCAGTCTTCCAAAAGAAAAGTAAACAAAATTAAGTACATCTTGTAAAATAAATCAATTACCTGTAACTCATGTATATTTTCAATCATAATTCAAAATAATTTTTGAAAACAGTACTAAGGTATTAATAATTTCATATTGCATTACATTTATCATGTAAATTGTATTTTAATAGACTTGGATTGAAGAAAAGAAAAAACTTCTAGAAGCCACTGAAGATCTTGGAGATGATCTGGTAGGAATAATGACTCTTCAGAGAAGGCTCAGTGGAATGGAAAGAGATTTAGCTGCTATACATGCTAAAGTAAGATATTACTGCCAATCGAATTTTAGCTGGAATTTAAATGATTTTGATACTTGAAATGTGATTAAAATAGGTAAATGCATCATGATAGATTTGGCGTTTATTGTGTACTTTTAGCTTGAAAATCTTGAAAAAGAAGCAGAAAGGAATAAATATGAGCATCCTGAAGTAAGTAACATAAATTGTGCATGTTCACTAAATTTCTCTGTTTAAAGATTATTTGAAATTAAAGTGTGTGTTTCAAATAGGAATCAGAGATGATAGATAGAAATCTTGAACAAATTAAGATGTCCTGGGAAAGATTAACTCAGCTGGTGAGTTACAGTTACTTATTGTGGTTATTATATTTTTATTCTATACTGCCCTTGTTCTGTAACACTTCAAATAAAATTCCAGTGTTAGTAAAAATTCCAATATTAGTATGTTATGCTAGTTAGTATAACAGTGTTAATATATAATATCTAATTTATTTCCTAAACAATATTGATTAATTGATTATATTATCTCCTAAGTTTAATTAAAGTAGAATTATTTTAAAAGAGTGAATCCATACTAGTAAGTTATATTTTGAAGTAACTTGAAAGTAAAAAGTTAATAATGTTTTAACGGGGATTGGAATTCAATCATGAAGAACAAAATTTCAATTGTAAAAGGAAAAACGAAATTAAAAGCATGTAATCATTGTCATTGATCGGAAATTAGTTGACTTTTCAAGGGGAACAAACCAACTCCCGTTCAATGAATAATAATTAATAAATAAATGCATAAATACAAAGGTGTTTCGTCTTTACTCGAGTAATAAGGTAAAGCCAAACTGGCAATTCTAGTCAAGCCAAATATTTCCGCAAATAGAAGGGATTATGAACCAATGCTGAAACTCAAAGAACTTATTCCTGTGAAGCATTTAAGCCAATTCAATTTTGAGTGAAAAGCAATTTCTGTAGAGAAATCCAAAAAAACTCGAGTAACCGTCTCTGACACCCCTGTGTTTATGCATTTGAGTTCTATATTATTTGTAAAAATTAAACATTGGAAATTGTCATTATGAAATATATATGGTATCGACATTTAATGTTTATCATATTATTATTATAATACCATCTGTTTTCATTTTGAATTTTTGTATCTTTATATTCTTATTGCAGACTTTAATACAATTTAAAACAGACTTTAATGATTAAAAAGAAATTTTACTGCATTTATATATTATTTACATAATTTTTGTATTAAATTTATTGTAAATTCACAGCAGCATACTTTTATATATATTAAATTCAAGTAAAATGATAATTAACAACTAATTCAATAATTAATTCTAAAATAATAATTATAAATGAATCATAAAATTAAGCAGTTTATGAAATTTTGAAATAGATTTTAAAATTTTTTATGAATAATAAAAATATTTTTATAATTACCTTCTTGATGAAATTTTATCTCTTACAAAAAATATTACATCTCTGTTTGTTTCATTCTACAATAACAGTTTTTAAATTTTGTTCTCAACTTTGTAAAACTGCTGGTCGATTTCCCTTGACCAGTACCTCTCAGTTTGAGTTTTTCTTAGAATTCCCAGTGTAACTTCTTGTTTAGTTTGTTAAACTTAAGAACTTCTATGCTTTAAAAGTAGACTCAACTAATGAGTATATCTCAAGAATTCAAAATTTTTATTATTACATTTTTAAACAGTTCACATGACATTCAGCTAGCACAGTAACATGTGCATCACAACATATAGTCATTTACAGTTACAGTTATAGTTGTAGTTATTTTAAATATACATCACATCCCTTCCTCCAGTTTCTAAACAATAATAAAAATAGCAAATAATATCAATACAAGTATATTCACAATATGACATAAATAAAAAAAAGTTTTGTTATTGTATTATTGGATTGATTATTCTGTTGATTTCCTATATTAACAAGCACAGAAACATTTTCAGGGCTTCCATTTGAATTTTCCTCTTTATCTAATACTATATCATCATAATCATTATTAACTTTGTAAGGTGATTTTGAAAATTTTATATGGCATCTGTTTCTTCGTAATATTTCCCCATTTGAATTTCTTACAATATAAGGATCTAAGAACTTTATGTTTTGAAATTATTTCACCTTTATCCCATGGCCCAGTTCTAAAGTTGAACAAAGTTATACTATCTCCAGGTTTTAACTCAGGCAGTTTCTGTGCGGTTCTATCATAATAATATTTTTGCCTAGCTTGTAGTACACAAATTGTTTATCTTAGTATTGAACAATTTATTACTGATAGGTAATTTTGTCCTTAATCTTCTATTAAGTAACAGTTGTGCAGGAGACAAATTTATTCCACTAATTGGGGTATTTCGATATTCCATTAAGCCTACACTTATATCTTGCATTTTCCTCATGATATTTTTCACTATTCCTACAGCTTTTTCAGTTAACCCATTACTTTGAGGATATATGGGGTTACTAAATTTAAGTTCGAAATCCCAGTCTTCTGCAAATTTCTTAAATAAGTAGCTATTACAAGGATTATTGTCGCAAACGACTTTATTTGCAATACCATACCTGGGAAAGATGCATTTTAAATTTATCATAATTTCATTTGCTGTCTTATCTTTTATGTTAGAAACCTCAATCCATTTAGAGTAATAATCGATAACTACTAAGTAATTTTGATTACCAAATTGCAAGATATCAAGGGCAATTTTTTCGAATGGTTTAGTTGGAATTTCATTTTGCATTAGAGGTTCCTTTTGATTTCTATTTCTGAACTTTTCACATTTAAAAACAAGCTGCTCAATGTCATTTGTCATACCTGGCCAGTAAAAAATTTCACAGGCTCTACTTTTACATTTCTCAATTCCAAAATGTGCTTCATGAATTAATTGCAACATATCTTTTCTCAAACCATAAGGTACAATTAATGTTTCATTAATAAATAACAAGTCATCATTAATATAAAGATCATTTTTAACTTTAAAGTATGTTTTTAAATTTTAAATAAGTTTAATGTTTAAAGTATTTACTTTTTTGTAACATTTAGGCCAACCCTCTTTAATATATTTCATAACTATTTGCAAATCTGGATCTGATTCAATTTATTTCCTAAATTGCACCACTCTTCTTTCACTCATAGGCAAATATTTTGAAATAATGTGAACAACATTTAGCATTTCAGGATCATCACTAATAGTTTCATTCACAGGATATGCTTGTAACAAAGTGTCAGCAAAAAGCATTTGATTACCTGGAACATAATTTATCTCAAAATCATATTTTAGTAGTTTTAAGATCATCCTTTGCATTCTAGCTGAGATTTTATGCAATGATTTCTTAACAATTGCCTTTAACGGTTTATGATCACTTTGTACTGTGACTTTCCGTCCATAAACAAAATTATGGTACTTTTCAAAAGAAAATACTATGGCCAATAGCTCTTTTTCGATCTGTGCATAGTTTTTTTCACTGTTAGTCAGGCTGCGAGACACAAATGATACAGGCTTACCCTTCTGAATTAGACACGATCCTAGGCCATCCTTCGAACTATCACACTGTATAATTATATCCTCATTACCACTGAAAACTTAAAATTGGAGCTTTGGTTAGCAGTTGTTTGATGTTGTTAAATGACTCTCCCCAATTAAAGTCCGAGTTTCTCAACAATTAAATTCTACCTTTTCTTGAATGATTTCTCTTAAAGGAGCAGTAACTTTAGATACATTAGGTATGAATTTTGACAGAAAATTTAACATTCCTAACACCCTCCTTACTTCAGTTTTTGATTTTGGCGTTGGCATATCAATAATTGCTTTAATATGACTAGGATCGGCTTTTACACCTGACTCAGAAATAATTTTGCCTACATATTTGACTTCCGGTACCTTATATTGTAATTTATCAGGATTAAATTTTATATTTAGAGACCTAGCTCTTTCAAGAACCTTAGAGATAATTATATCATGAGTAACCTCATCAGATCCTGCAATTATGATATCATCAAAATAAACTTCCACACCCTCAATATCACCAAATAATTTTTGGTTTCTTTTCTGAAATATTTCTGGAGCGGAGGATATTCCAAATGACATTTTATTAAATTTATATCTTCCATAAGGAGTATTAAATGTACATAGTTCAGAACTAGCTTCATCTAGTGGTACATGCCAAAATCCATCTTTTAAATCTACAACTGAAAATACTTTTTTACCTTCTAACCTACTAATTATATCATCTGGAGAAGGAATTTGATAGTGTTCCCTTTTAATTACTTTATTTAGATCTCTAGGATCCAAACATAATCTCAGACTCCCATTAGGTTTTTCAACTATAACCAACCTTTGAACCCAATCAGTTGGTTTATTTACTTTCAATACTATCCCTTTTCTTTCAAGTTTATCTAAAGTATCTTTTAATTTAGGCTGTAAAGCCCGAGGAACACGTCTTGGGGGTTGTATTACTGGTATTGCATCATCTTTAAGGGTTATATGATATGGTTCGTCAGGAAATTGCCCTGTACCTGTAAATACATCTTTATACTGAGCAGTTAAATCATTTTTATTAATGATATTGCACTTTAAGGAATCAGTCCTTTCAATTAGCTTTAATGCAGAACAAGCTGTTAACTCTAATATAGGCTTAGATCTTACATCAAGAACATAAAACTGTAAAGGTACATTCTTAAGCCTTTCACTTGAACAATTAATTATAAGAGTACCTTCTGGTTTTAACTTAAAATTACCATATGCAGTTAAGAACAAACCAGTTTTATTAAGTTTAGGCTTAGGTTTAACATTATTTAAAACATACAAAGGCAAAATATTTACTTCTGCTATTTACTTACATTATAATACTTTTCACCCATGTTTCACTTACCTTGTGAATATCCTTATTTACTTCATCAATAGAATTTGTTAGATCTTTGATTGATTTTGCACTTATTTTAAATTCACTATGCCCGTTTACAGGTGGATTTATCATTACAAAGTCAACAAATACACTATGTTCATTATATATACTAAGTTCATTATTTGGTATTCCAACTTCACAAATGTTCTTGGGACACCTCGCGGCAAAATGGTTCTTTACTTTGCATTTCGCACACGTCTCTGAAAGCTGGACAGTCCCGATATTTGTGCCTTCTTCTGCACTTCTTGCAGTCATATTCTAGTGCTGATTGCTTCTGCTGCGATGACAATTTCGGTGGCACTGACTGTTTTGATTGATGCTGCTGTTTTCTATATTTCTTCATGCTGTTCACAGTCACTGGATCATCTTTCATGTTCCAGAGTTGGACTATTTCTATAGCTTTTTCTAATCCTAGGTTAGATTCTCGAAGCAAACGTTCGGTCAGACTCCTATCCCGAATGCCTAATACAATACGGTTGCGAATCAATCCATTTTCTTGTTCAGCAAACTCACAAGTTGACGCTAAAGTCTTTAACTGAGTGACATAACATTCAATTGTTTGTCCTTCTTGCTGGCTACACTAAAAGAATTTGTAACGTTCATATACGATATTCTGCCGTGGTGAACAATAATCTTCAAAAGACTTCAAGACCTCTTCGTATTTCTCTTTATTCTCAGGTGGTTCAAATTGAAACGTGTTATAAATTTCGAGTCCTTCAGTATCGAGTAAATTCAAAAGGATTGCAATTTTAGTCTTATCTGGCTTGGCATCTTTTTCCATTGCAAGTAAATAGTTTTCTAGCTCTTGCTTCCATTTTTTCCATTTTTCTTTAACATTTCCGACGGAGAATGTTAGCAGAGCAGGTGGTCTGAAATCCATTTTGCTCCTGACACCATGTAACTTCTTGTTTAGTTTGTTAAACTTAATAACTTCTATACTTTAAAAGTAGACTCAACTAATGAGTATATCTCAAGAATTCAAAATTTTTATTATTACATTTTTAAACAGTTCACATGACTGCATCACGACAACGGAATCGACAGTTACAGTTATAGTTGTAGTTATTTTAAATATACATCACACCCAGTGCTTTTACAGATTCAATTTATATTGGCATATTCTCTCTTTTTTAAACCACTTTTGTTTTTAGTTTCAGAAGTTCTTTTAATACTTTCATAAACAGTTTTTATATGCATAGCTTCAATATTTTCTCGAATTGACACTTATTAAAAAGAATCTTCATAGTTTCCTTCACTGATGTCTCAAACATTAGCTATAGCTTACAATTCCTCTAAGGTTTCTTTTGCCAGTTGCATTTTCAAAAACAGTTTTTAACTGATTTTAAGATATTAACCTTTTGCACTGTCTGTAATATACATGGGTTGTAAAAATAATAATAATAATAATAATAATAATGACTTACTCCTTTGAAAGGCATTTTCACAAAAATCAGTTCTATTTATCATTTTGTGAACATCTCTTTGGTATTAACATTTGAAAACTTTTATTATACTCTGGTCTAGAGGGGAAATGTTAGAAGTTATATTTGCAGGAAACAGCACTGATATTTTTCAGAGAAAGATCAGAAGTATGTATGCTTCACAGTTATCTAATAAGTAAAATTATTTTTTCATTTTTTAGTTCACTGTTCCATTGAAAAAAAAAAAATCAATAAAAATACAGATCTATGAGTTCTTGTTCATATGATAAGTTAGAGGTAAACCTTGATTCTTTTAAATATGGGGGATTTCTGCTTTTGTCAATAACCAGTACTGCCTTCTTAATTGTTCTGTCTGTATTGCATGTTAATAACTCAGTATCTGATTCTTTGACACAGTATCTCTTAAAAACCAGCTGCTGTTTCCCATTCATCTATTAATGTATATTTTGATAATGTTCTTAAATGCAATCAATTTTTTTTCTGTACTATACATTTCTTGTAGCTTGTATTCATTTATACAGTTCAAGTAAAACTTCTTTTATTCAATTATCACCAGCATAATGATCTGTCTTTTCCTTCTCACCATGCAGTTTTTAATGAAAAAGGTTATATTTCTCCTTCTCTGACTTGCGAGCCATTTGTGAGTTAATAAAAAATTCTCCCGGACGTCCAATATCCAGAATGATCTAAAATTCGAATCTCAGAGCCACCTAACAACCGCCTTTTTTTTTTGTTTGTATGCTTTATGCATGTGCATTTAATTTTTTTCTCCCATAATAAAAGATGTGGAGAGTCCCGTTAGACACAAAATAAAATGCTAGTTAGTGAAGAAACAATCATTTTAGCATAAATTTGTGAGATCAATAATTTGGCTCTGTAGCTCGTAGCTGCTTAGTGTACATCTCAAACCGAAAAATTTTACAGATACATAATTAATTTTATGTCTACTAGTATTTTGTATCCCTGATGCCAACCTGGCAAATCATTATTTATTATATTTTGCTTTCATCACCACATGTTTATCAACACATAGACTCATGCAGCGATGCCTAAACATTTATTTTATACTAATAATTGAATAGCAAAGAGTATAATAACATTTTATGCTGATATTGCATTTGGCAATGATTACAAATTTAAGTTAAATGCGCTAAGAAATATAGATGAAGAAAAATGTAACAAAAATTTCTTTCCATAAGCTAAATAAATTCTCTCCATATACTAAAATATATTTTGTTAATGAAATTCATAGGCCAAAAGATTACATTTAGTGCTTTTTGAATTAAGAATAAAAGATTTGTTATTCACACAAACCCAGAACCGACACCAGAGCTTGTGTGACTACACCAGACACCAGAATTAAGGAAGACAAAATTTTTGGAATGTAGAGAAGTACTGTAAGTAAAATTAAGGGGTGACAAAGTTTTTAGAATTTAGGGAAAAAGCACTTAGTTTAGAGGTGGCAAAAATTTAGAAAAGTCTCCCTAAGCAGAGGCGCTTTTTAGCCCACACAGAGACTGCATCAGGCGGTAAGATATCTAGCGTCGGCTCTTGATAAGCCTAAAGGCCCGTTCCCACTGGGATTTATCTGAACTAATGGGGACAACTAATGTAGCCGACCCATCTCCCAAACCAGTTTTGTTCCCATAGGGCAGCAAGTTGAAAAATGTGAACTGCAGGCTTAGCGGAGCTAGTCGACACAGGAAACTGGCTCCATTAGCTCAGATAAGCCCCAGTGGGAACGGCCCTTTAAGTATATGGGGGAATTTATTTATTCAGGACTCAGATTAGTCTAAAGCATGTACAAGAAATAGACGTGGGTATAAAAAATAACTAAACTAATAACAATTCAGGCTTAATTGTCTCAGTACACGATAGGAGCAAGACAAAATTTAGCGAAACAACTTGTCTTTCGTCGCCAATCTCATGATACATCATGATAGCCAATAATGCATAGTGTATGCTCATGATAGCCAATAATGCATAGTGTATGCTATTAAGCTAGGTTAAAATTATACTTTACTGATTCCAAGGAATTTCAGTTATATAGCATATTGCATTGTTCCTTAATCTTCTAATTTGATCCAGCTTATTTTTTGCAGACTGTTATTATTATAGCAATTTTATAAAAATTAAACCTTGAACTTTCAATTATGTTTAAAAGAGTTTTTAATTCTCGAGCTGCAACAGGATCTGCAAAGCAAAAGCATGTTTCTATGTCCATTAAACAAAAAGTGGAATTGCTGCAAAAAATGGATAAAGTCATATCCATCTCAAAGATATGCGAGGAGTATGGTACTGGAAAGTCAAATGTATGTGCTATAAGAAAAATGAAAAATTATAACTTTTTGAATTTTTTGTGGGTTCTGACATGGCACTTGCAATGAATAACAGAAAAATTGTTTGTTATGCTAAAAATGACAATCGTGACAAAGTGATGAGCGAATGGGTCAGACAGTGTCTGCAGCGAGGGCGTGCCATTGACAGGTCCAATGCTAATGGCTCAAGTCAAAATGTTTAATGAAGAAATGAACTTAAAAACTAAGTGCACATATTTGACAGGTTGGTTTATCAAATTTAAAAATCCCCATGGTATAAGACAATTAAAAATTTTAGATGAAAAAGCTTCAGCTCACACTGAAGCTGCTGAACTATTTGCAGATGAATTCATTACTAGTGCAAAGTTATCTCCAGATCAAATTTACAATGCTGATGAAACTGGTCTTTTCTGGCAATATGTACCATGAAATACCTTGACAACCTCTACAGAAAAGGCTCCAACTGATGTCAAAGATTCCAAATCGAGCCTAACAATTTTAGCAGTGCAAATGCTGCAGGAACGCACAAGTGTAAACTTTTCGTAATCGGAAAAAATACACGACATTGAGGATTTAAAGGAGTAATGATTTTCCCTGTTACATATAAACCAAATAAAAGAGCATGGATGACACAAGCCTTAATGAATGATCTGGTCTGCACGGTTATTGCCCGATTTGCCCAGCTCAAGAAAATAAAGCCCAGAGGGAACATGACATTAATCTTCATGACAATTAGATAAGGTGAGAGGTGGTAACAGGGGGCGACCGTGAGTCGCAAAGCCTTTGAGAGGCAAGAGCAATGAGAAGCGCACGATTCAGGAGCTGTGAGGATACTGTGCTGTAAGTTTGTGTTGCATAAATTAAATTACAGAAACACATCAGACAAATAATTCAAAACATATTAAATGTAATACAATGGTGAAAATAAGAGCATAAATGATTCAGCTATATACAATAATGATACATAAGATACTGAAATTATGAAATTAATCAAATACAAAATTACGGTAAGAATACAATAGAAAATACAAAATATAATTACATATGTATAATCAGCGAGGCAGCTTATGTTGGAAAATTCAAGTCCCGAGTGAGGTGGGCCGTAAGGCTGCGTTCAGACGTCGGCGTAAAGTGCATAGAGGCATAGTCATAAGGGCATAAAATACGGGAGACCTGTTCACACCTGCGAGAACGACGTGTAAGACATGGCCAATGAGAGAAGCTAAATTTGCGCATGCGTGGTATGTCTACAACTTTCCCGCGCTGCGTCTACAACTTTCTCGCTCTATTGATTTCCCGCGTTCGCTCTGCTTGTTTTTTTCATTGTGTCATGGCTTTTTCAGCTCGCCACAAAGTTTTACTGGCTCAACAGAATGATCTTTTATCTGCCCTTCTCATTAGCCAAGAGGCAACGGAAGAAGGTAAAAAACGAAAAAGAACGAAATGGTCGAGATATATTTTTTTGAAAGACCGATACTTGGTTGGCACATATATTTCTGCGCAAAGCAGTATTGAATATTTCTGCATTGTACTGTAGTACTCTCTATACTATAAACATGCACATGCATATTTATATATATATAAAACCTTCTTCAATTTTTATATATAATTTCTCTTAGGAAAAATATGATATTCTAAATATGCCTAATTAAAAGAAAGATCTTGAGGATAACTTACAAATAGCCTGTATATAATATTTTTCCATTTTGCAGGTGTGAAAGCAGTTAAGCTAAAAAAAAGTACTTACCATACATTATTATTATTATTTTTTTAAATTTTCAATCAAAAGGAACATGTTTCTATGACAGTGAAACATGTGTGCTTAGCACTCCTTATTCACTGTCCCTGTCGATCACTATAGTAGTTTGCTGCACTACCAGTATCAATTATCACTAGTACTAGTATCCCACAACTGGTCACAATGACCAGCAACCACAACTAGTATAATACTAGGAAACATTCACCCAACAATGTATTTTATGCTCAATCATTAAATACATTTTGCTGTGTTGCCAGCTGTTTGTATACACCTATTTCTAATAATTTGCATGTATAAGCCGCACCCCTGAATTTAATTTCAACATATGCTGTCATTTCTATTTACGACCAAATCTCAAAAGTAATTTCACATTGACAAATTTTAGGTACCCAAGTCTTCAAATACATCAAAATTATAAACATTCATACCTTATCCAGAAATTTCTACCAGAGAAATAGCATGAATTTAATGATCAAAATTCCATTCAAATGATAATAATAAAGAGTGGATAATAATAATAAATACTATTCATTAAATTATAGTCCATGTTACGAATTATGCATGCTATTCAGTTTCATTAAAAGTAAATTCCTTTCATGGAGAACGTAATTAAAAAACAGAACAGAACTTCAACAGGAGACAAAACTATCTAGACTCTTGACTGTTTTAAGGATATTTCACCACATTTTTTTTCCTTCTTGGAATTCATAAGAGCATTTTCTCAAAAGATTAATCTTTTATTAATTATACAAAGCTTACGCCGTTGAATTGACTATTGCGACTATTCTTAAATAAGCGAAAATAATTTTTTCTTTGAAATAATATTTTTACTGTTTAAAAAAACAGCAGATTCTTGATATTGATTTGATGTTTTAGTAAAATTAATTCATGAAGTTTGTTTGGAAAGAAAATCAGCATTTGAAGCAAATAGCAATACAATATTTCCAGCTTTTTCAATAAATTTATTCTTAAATACAAAAATAATTAAACAGGAAAAAATTATAGTATTAATTTTGTTTAAAAATTATAGACAGAAAGAAAGTAATAATAATAATTTACAAAGAAAAAATAAATTTTTGCAATCATGCATTTTTTAAAGAATTTTCTCAATAAAATGAAAATATTGGATGGGATCAATCATCTACAGCAAGGATGTCAAACTCGCGGCCCACAACAAATATTTTTGTGGCCCGGCCAATATATCGGCAAATGATAATATATAATAATAAAATAACATATCGACGAAGAAAAAAATGAAATGTTTACTGCTAAGTAATTAACGATAATTTATTCAGTGTTGTTAGATTACTCACAGCGAGCTGACACACACACAACTTAAATTACAAATGCGTGTGAGTAGCTTGCGTTCAGCTACCTTCGGCTTTTGGGGGACACGTGCACTCAGAACTTGTACGCATCCCCCGATAGCCGAATGTGGCCGAACTCATGGTCTCAGTTTTCCAATCATAGTTTTGTACGATATATTGGTGCATGCATGTGCATGCACTTCGCTTTATTATTAATTATTACTTAATTCATATTGTTACGGATTTCATAGTTATTTATTTATTTAGTTTTTTTTATTTAGAATTGTAATTAGATTTGCTTCATGTTGCCTTAGCAACGCAGACGATTTTTGAAAAGACAGCTGCGTTGGAAGGTTAAAAATAGAACAGCGCATGCATTTAATACCTAATAAATAAATATCTTGTAATTGCTGTTGCCATCCACAAAAATCCAGATATTTATAGATGTTTTCAGTATATTCGAGAAATTAATTATAAAGCTTATAAAAGCCGAGAACAAACAACTCATCTCAGTAGTAGCTGTAGTTCTAGCGAACTGTTTGTTTACTTAATGCTGTGATTGATTTGTAGCGATTTTGCTGTGAGATAGAATTAGTTTCTCTGTTTTGAATTGATTTTTGCTAAACGTTTGACATTTTGTGATATTGTTAGAATATATTTGAAGAAATATTTCAGAATTTTGATTTATCTCTTGTGGAAAGAATAAAATTTTGTTAACTTTTTTACGTTAACCGTGTTTATTCCAGCCCTTTGTATTCAGTATGTCTATATCAAAACCAAGTGGTAGTAAAATTAAACGAAGAATCGCTGACGAACATAGAATATTCCAAGTAAAATGAGAATTAGAATATTTTTGCTGTGAAATAAAAGATAAAATAATCTGCTTGATATGTAATAATACTGTTAATGTACCAAAGTGATATAATATTAAACGTCATTACGAACAACACAAATCGAAATATAACAATTACGAAGGATTAATGAGAGAAGAAAAGTTGAAAGAGCTCAAGTTAGGAGTGAAAAAGCAACAGTCCATGTTTAGTAAAGTATTGCAAGAAAGAGAAGCGGCGGTACATGCAAGCTACGTCTTGTCCGAGTTGATAGCTAAACATTCGAAGCCTTTTACTGACGATGATTTCTTCAAGGTTGCCTAATGAAAGCTGGAGAAATTGTTTGTCCTGGAAATGTGAAGGCTTTTCAATCAATTTCATTGTCTCGAAATACAGTTGCGGAAAGAGTTACTGACTTAGCTGCGAATTTAAGTGATCAGATCAAAGCAAAATCATCTACGTAGTTTCGAAAGTTTCTCCATTGCCTGTGACGGACATTAGTGGCAAAGCTCAATTAGCAGTGTTTCTTCGTTCTTGTGACAAGAATTTTAACATTTTTGAGGAATTACTGGAACTAATACCGATGCCTGGTACTACCACAGGAGAAGATATATTTACTTGTGTTTTTGGACTTCTGCAGAAATGCAATCTACCTTTGGCAAAATTAAATTCTGTAGCTACAGATGGCGCTCCATCAATGATCGGGAAAAACAAGGGCTTCGTAGCATTACTAAGAAAAAAACTTAGTGAAATTCACTGTTCAAACATTCATCATATGCATTGTGTTATACATCAAGAAGTTCTATGCACGAAAGTAATAAATATGGAGAATGTTTTGTCATATATAAAAAAAGTTATAAATTTTATAAGATCTCGAGGTTTAAATCAGTGTCAATTCACTGCTTTCTTAAGTGAGTTAGATAGTGAATATTCGGGTTTGTCCTACTATACCAAGGTACGTTGGTTATCTTGCTCCAAGATTCTCAAACAATTCTGGGATTTGAAAGAAGAAATATGTCAGTTTTTAAAAACGAAAAATCAAGACGTAAGTTTGTTTTACGATCCAATATGGATACAAGATTTATCTTTCTTGGTTGATATAATCAAACACTTAACTGATTTAAATTTATCGTTACAAGGAAAAGATAATATCATTACAAACATGTTTGACATAATTAAAGCATTCAAATGTCAACTAGTTCTTTGGGAAAAACAACTTAATTGCAAATTTAACAACTGAATTTGAAACGAGGTTTAACGATTTTAGTTTCCTCGAAGACAAATTTTATTTATTTATTTATTTTTTTTTTTTGTTTTCTTCGATTTTCCCAATAAGTATTGACTCAGTACCCAGCAAATGGAGGTGATCGAGATTCAATGCAACTCAAATTTGAAAGCAAAATTCATTGAAGTGGGCATGCCTGAATTTTACAAATATTTACGAGCCAGGTTTGAAAATACTCGAAAATTCGCATATAAAATTATTTCCATGTTTGGTAGCACTTATCGGTGCGAGCAGTTATTTTCAGTCATGAAAGGTAATAAGTCTCCTATTAGAAACCGTATTAATGATGCTCACCTTGGGTCAGCGTTGAAAGTTATCACTGCAAACAAAATTTCTCCCGAAATAGGAAAGATAATAGCAGAGAAGAGATGTCAAGTATCAGGATGTAAACATTAATTTTTTCTTGTTCTTTTCGATATAAATATATATATATGTTTATTGTATTATTCGAAATAAATCTACGTTTCTATGAATATTGATTTTTTTTGCGGCCCGCCTAAAGTGAAACCTTCTTTGTTTGGCCCAAGTGTACCTATGAGTTTGACATCCCTGATCTACAGCATCATACACAGCGTGCATAATCCTGAGCTTAACTTTCGCTTTACGAGTTTCATCCGTATTTTCAATATAAATTGAAAAACTCATTAAAAATGCATTAAAAACTGATTAAAAAATGCATGTCATCATCGTAGATTTCTTGCGAGATCAACTCTTTATTTCGTTCGGATACTATTACAAATCATTCGGATACGATGTGTTCCATATTTAAGAAAATGTCGCCTTCGATGTGACAGCGAAATCATCTATTCGGATACGATGTGTTCCATATTGAAAAAAATGTCGCCTTCGGTGTGACAGCGAAATCGTCTAAAAAAAGCCGCTTCGTTTTAGCTTCGCTCTGATTGGTCAACGCTTATCCCAAACTCGGCGTAAAGTTAAAAACTTTGAACCCTATGCCACGAGCCCTAAACCAGATTCTGTGACGTAGCAGAAACTGGTTGCCTTGGCAATGGAGTTCGGCTTTAACCACTTATGCCCCTTACGCCCTCGTCTGAACGGGGCCTAAGTGGTCTAATCATAGAATCTTCCTCAAGAATAACTTAATTTAATACATTTAGGTCAACCATATGACTACAATCCTGTGTTTTCTTGAAGAAGTTAACATTAACTTTATGCAGATACTCTTCTACAGTGTCTAATTTTAAGTCTCTATGCAGCGTCTGATTTGAAACGTAGTAGTGGGCACTTATGATCATTCTCAATAGTTTGTTCTGTGTTACCTGAAGTTTGTTTAAATCTTTCTTTTGAATTGAGGCCCAGGCGGGAGGTGCATAGGCAAAGATGGGTCGTATAATGGAGATATTAAATCTAATTTGGATGTCGAGGAAAGAAGTGGAGTGAGACTTTGGATAACTCCTACTGTCTTACCTCTGATATGATTAACGTGTTCTTTCCATTGGAAATTAGAGCTGTATTTGAGCCCTAAGTAAGTGGCGCTTTTGACAGCTGGCACTACTGTATCGAAAAGTTTCAGGTTGAGTAGTCAGAGGAATGTTCATTTTCTTCCTCTTGAAAATTATAAGTTTAGACTTGTCTGCATTAATTGTTATCTTCCACTTGGAGCACCAGAGCTCGAGCTTCGGCATAAGTCTTTGCAGTCTGGCAATGGCAAAATTCGACGGTCCAGACTTAACAGCAAAGGCTGTGTCATCTGCATAGCACCCCATAAAACAGTTCTGATCTAAGTGTTCTGCTGGTAGATCAGCTACATAAAACAAATACAGCACGGGTCCAAGTATAGATCCCTGTGGGACGCCGGCCATCACATGCTTATTATTAGAAATATCTTTGCCTATTTGAATATAGAAAGTCCTGTTGGAGAGAAAAGAATGAATGATCTAAATTAGTTCACTACTGAACTTTAAGTTAATCAGTTTGTAGATAAGCCCCTCATGCTAGACGCGGTCGAATGCCTTCGCCATGTCCAGCATGAGTAAGGCAACATATCTCTTGTTGTGCAAGGCACTGCCTATGAATTTATTTAAACGTACCAGCTGTGTTGAGGTAGATAGAGCTTTACGAAATCCGAACTGCTCCAGTGAAAGCTTGTCAAGATGTGGCTGTATCCAGGTAAGGATGATTCGTTCTAATATCTTGCCCATACTGGGAAGCAGGCTGATGGTCCTGTACCCTTATGGCTTTGTCAGATCTTTTCCCGGCTTGAGGAGTACAATCATTTTGGCAGTCTTCCAGATCAGCGGAAAGTAACTGTTGTAGAGGCATGCATTTAAAATGCCCGTGTACCGATTGATAATGTTGATAGGGAGCCATTTCAGTGCAACATTATTCACATTGTCAAGCCCAGGGGCCTTTCTATTTCTGAGTTTCTTGATTATATTTAAGACTTCTTGAGGCGAAGTGTGATCAAGACAGTTATGCATGTGTTTGTATTAAACCAGTCGGAGACTGTAGAGCTGACTTCAGTCCAAAACTCATGATTGCATTGGGTAGTGTTATATATGTAACTGTAACTGTATCTATTATTATCTTTAATCATAACAATAATATAGAATAGTGGATATGTAGAATAAACGATGTCTGTGTACATCTTGTAATCATCACTGAGCACATACCCAACATATATAAAATACAACACATTGCGCAGCCGGTCCTAGATTAAAAAAGAAAATCTTTTTTGAAGAACCATGCAGCGTGGTTAAAGATATTCTAAACAAAAACATGATGGAAAGTTGTTTACTGTTAAATCGAAACTTATATCGCTGGTAACTGCGTTGTTTATTTTTATTGGAAGTGGCTAAAAATACGTATATATAAACTATTAAGTCCTAAATTAAATATGGATGGATTAAAGCCACCAAGTAATCTAAGTTTCGAAGGAAATTCAAGCGAAAATTGGAAGAAATGGAAACAAAAATTCCAAATTTATATGTTAGCGTCTGGTGGTATTACTAAATCACCTGAAATTAAAGTAG
This sequence comes from Stegodyphus dumicola, assembly GCF_044657685.1. Classification (NCBI taxonomy): domain Eukaryota; kingdom Metazoa; phylum Arthropoda; class Arachnida; order Araneae; family Eresidae; genus Stegodyphus; species Stegodyphus dumicola. The sequence continues at coordinate 134,339,488 of NC_140768.1, read as the reverse complement.
CTATTTTATTGCATATTATTGTAGAAGAAGCACTTGCAAAATTTAATACTTTTAATTTAAGTGAAGAAGATAAGAAGGATGTTGACAAAGTAATTGAAGCTTTCGAAAATTTTTGCATACCGAAAGCAAACGAAAGTGTTGATAGACATATATTTTTCTGTCGAACACAACATGTAGGTGAATCGTTTGATGATTTCTTAACCAATTTAAAGAAATTAAGTAGCAACTGTGGATTTGCAGAATTAAAAGATAGTTTAATAAGAGATAGAATAGTAAGTGGAATTTTAAATAAAAATCTCAAAGATAGATTATTAAGGGAAGATCAGTTAACATTGGAGAAATGTATTAAAATGTGTAAGGCTTCTGAATTAGCAGAACTTCAGCTGAAAACTTTAACTGAAGAAAATAAAATAGAAGCTATCAAACGTAATAAATTTCGACCTTCAGAGGAAAAAAGTAAGCCTTGTAAGAAAGACTATCATGTAAAACAAAAGCAACAAAGTACTAAATCTTCTTCAAACTATCAAGGAAATAAGTACAATAATCCAAAACCATGTAGAAAATGTGGAACTTTGCATAAGTTATACAACTGTCCCGCTTATAATAAGATTTGCTTGTACTGTAAAAAGAAAAATCGCTTTTCTAAAATGTGCACTTATAAAAATGTTAATGTTGTACAGAATAATTTAGAGCATGAGTTGCATAATAATGGTAATGAATATATTTTAGGGTCAGTAGAAGATACAAATCCATTTTCTAAAAATAAAACCGAATGGTTTGAAAAACTAAAAGTAAACATATCTAAATATTTATTTAAGTTGGATACTGAAGCTCAGTCTAATGTGCTACCATTGCCTAAATTTAAACAATTAAATTTAAGAGATAAATGTTTGACTGAATCAAAAGTCACTTTAAATAATTACAATGGTACTACAATTGATGTAGTTGGAAAATGTAAATTATTATGTGAAACATCGAAAGGCGACAAGGATGAAATAGAATTTCAAGTCGTAGCATGTGATAAAACTGTTCCAGCTATTTTAGGTTTACCTGCATTGCAAAAATTAAACCTAATACAAAAGATTTGTACAGTAAATCCTGATTCCAACGAAAGTTACCAGAATCTTTAAAAGGATATCAAGATTTGTTTAAAGGAACTGGAAATTTAACTGGATATACATATCATATTAAATTAAAACCAGGAGCTGTTGGTAAAATAGAACCTTGTAGGAAAATTCCACTTAGCTTATTAAATCCATTAAAAAAGGAATTAGCAAGAATGGAAAAAGATGGTGTAATAGAGAAAGTTAACCAACCAACAGAATTCGTGAATTCATTAGTGGTAGTAAGGAAAAAGGATGGTAATTTAAGAATGTGTTTAGATCCTTAGCACTTTAATCAAAATATACTGAGAGAACATTATCACATGCCAACCTTTGAAGAAATTTCATCTCAAATGACAAATGCAAAGGTCTTTAGAATTTTAGATGCAAACAAAGCATTTGGGCAAATTAAACTGTCAGATTCAAGTTGTGAATTTACTAGATTTAACACTCCGTTTGGTAGATATTGTTTTTTGAGGTTGCCATATGGACTGAGTTCATTACCAGAAGTTTTCCACAGAAGATTTTCTGAAATTTTTAGTGATTTAGAAGGAGTTCAAATACATATAGATGACTTATTAGTTTGGGGGTAAAGATAAAAAAGAACATGATTTAAGATTAAAGAAGTTGTTGGACAGAGCCAGAGAAAAGAATGTTAAATTTAATTTAAATAAATGTAAATTTGGGCTGAATGAAGTGAAATATATGGGACATATATTTTCTAAAGATGGTTTAAAACCAGATGAAGACAAAATTAAGGCTATTCTAGATATCAAACCACCAAAAAATGTAAAGAATTATAAACTTTCCTAGGAATGATTACATATGTTTCTAGATTTATACCTAATGTATCAGAATTGACATCATGTTTTAAGAGATTTGTTGAAAAAACAAGTTATCTGGAACTGGAATGCAACACATGAAAAAGCGTTTAGAAGACTAAAAGATGTCTTAGTAAATAAACCAGTTTTACAGTATTATGATATAAAGATGCCAGTAGTTTTATCTGTGGATGCACCTCAAGAAGGAATAGGAGCAGTCTTACTTCAGAATAATTTACCAGTAGCATATGCATCTAAGGAATTAACAGATACACAGAAGAATTATATTCAAATTGAAAAGGAAACTTTAGCTATTGTATTTGCGTGTGAGAAATTTCACCAGTATGTATTTGGAAAATATATTACTGTGGAAAGTGACCATAAACCACTGGAATCAATTTTCAAAAAGCCATTAAATAAATGCCCTGTAAGACTACAAAGAATGCGTATAAGATTACAGCCATATGAGTTTGAGATAAAATATAAACCAGGAAAAGAACTTTTTATAGCGGATGCATTATCAAGATCATTCACTGATAAAGGATCCATATTTAGTATTACTGGAATATCGTAACTCTCCTATTTCAGATGAAATTAAGTCACCTTCAGAATTGATGTTTGGAAGAAAAGTAAATGGATTGATGCCTATAAAAGAGAATTTCGTCCAAGCTAAACGATATGAAGACCATAAACAACATTTACTGAAAAGACAAACCTTACAAAAAAGTTATTATGATAGGAATGCAAGACCGTTAAAACCACTGAAAACAGGAGATCATGTTTACATAAAAGAGAAAGAGAAAAAACTAAATGAAAGAGGGAAAATTATAGAAGCAGAAAGACCACGTTCATATAGGATTATAAGAACAGACAGAAGAATTGTAGAAAGGAACAGAAGAGACCTTCTTAAAGGAAATAATCAAAAAGAGATTGAATACAAAACAACTATGAGAATAAAGTTATAGATGAACCCGAGATACATGAAAATAGTAGGAGCTCTGCAAATTTAGATGTGCCTGTAAAACCTTCAAAACCTAACAGAAGTGTTGTGTCACCAAATAGTGAAAGAGGTATAGTGTCATCAAATTTTTCAAATGGACATAACTATGTTACTCAATCTGGTAGGACTGTTAAGAAACCTTATTATTTAAAAGACTATGTTTAATTTTATTCTGCAGTAAGTTGATTAACTGCAGAGTCAATATCGTCCGGATTTCGTGAGCTTTGATTATTGCAAAGAATTTAGTGGAAAAGTTTCCAATTTGTTGTGTTGATCAGATCTTCCAGAACATCTTTATGCGTGCCTAAGGTCGCGACGACAGGGCAGTGATCAGAGTTAAGATCTTGATGTACTTCGAGATTGAAGGAGAAGAAAGTAGTTGATAAGATGACATCAATAATGTCGCCTATTCGTGGGTTCTGAGGCAGATAGGTATTATTCACTTGGCACGTGAAAATAGACAGGATGATTTTTGATAAATTCAGCTAATTTCATGCCGTTTTTATTCGTTCTTCTACAGCACAATTGCTGACTTTTGGCGTTCAAGTCTCCCGCGAGTATGACTTGTTTATTAGTATCCAGGATTTTGGCAAGGTAATTGATATCTAACATATTACTCGGCGGGTTATATATGGCATTGAAATATACATTTCCGTAGTGAGGAAGGAGGACAGATACGGTGACAAGTTCATGTCCATTATAACCCTCATCAGTATCATGCAGGATTGTAGAGAATTTTGAACATAAATGGCGACCCCCCCCCACCTCGGTGACTTAGACGATCGCATCTGTAACGTTTAAAGTTCGGAATCGTCGTCCTTATACTTGGAGTAGCAAAAGTTTTAGTTATCATTGCCACGTCAATGTCATGATTCATAAGGAAGTCTGCAAGTTCCGGAATCTTGTAATGAATGTGTTGTATTTTATATGTGTTAGGTACGTGCTCAGTGATGATTACAAGATGTACATAAACATCGTTTATTCTACATTACTCATCTACTATTCTATATTACAGTTATGATTAAAGATAATAGTTACAGTTACATATATAACATCTCCCTTTTTTATAAAAAATAATAATATTAGTAAAATTAAACATATTCTTTTAAATAATAAGGTTTCTTAACAGTCCTACCAGATCGAGTGACGTAGTTATGTCCATTTGAAAAATTTGATGATACTATACCTCTTTCACTATTTGGTGACACAACACTTCTGTTAGATTTTGAAGGACTTACAGGCACATCTAACTTTGTAATGCTCCTACTATTTTCATGTATCTCGGGTTCATCTATAACTTCATTCTCATAGTTGTTTTGTATTGCAAACTCTTCCTGATTAGTTCCTTTAAGAAGGTCTCTTCTGTTCCTTTCCACAATTCTTCCATCTGTTCTTATAATCCTATATGAACATGGTCTTTCTGCTTCTTCTATAATTTTCCCTCTTTCATTTAGTTTTTCCCCTTTCTCTTTTATGTAAACATGATCTCCTGTTTTCAGTGGTTTTAACGGTCTTGCATTCCTATCATAATAACTTTTTTGTAAGGTTTGTCTTTTCAGTAAATGTTGTTTATGGTCTTCATATCGTTTAGCTTGGACGAAATTCTCTTTTATAGGCATCAATCCATTTACTTTTCTTCCAAACATCAATTCTGAAGGTGACTTAATTTCATCTGAAATAGGAGAGTTACGATATTCCAGTAATACTAAATATGGATCCTTTATCAGTGAATGATCTTGATAATGCATCCGCTATAAAAAGTTCTTTTCCTGGTTTATATTTTATCTCAAACTGATATGGCTGTAATCTTATATGCATTCTTTGTAGTCTTACAGGGCATTTATTTAATGGCTTTTTGAAAATTGATTCCAGTGGTTTATGATCACTTTCCACAGTAATATATTTTCTAAATATATACTGGTGAAATTTCTCACATGCAAATACAATAGCTAAAGTTTCCTTTTCAATTTGAGCATAATTCTTCTGTGTATCTGTTAATGCCTTAGATACATATGCTACTGGTAAATTATTCTGCAGTAAGACTGCTCCTAGTCCTTCTTGAGATGCATCTACAGATAAAACTACTGGCATCTTTATATCATAATACTGTAAAACTAGTTTATTTACTAAGACATCTTTTAGTCTTCTAAACGCTTTTTCATGTGTTGCATTCCAGTTCCAGATAACTTGGTTTTTCAACAAATCTCTTAAAAAATGATGTCAATTCTGATACATTAGGTATAAATCTAGAAACATATGTAATCATTCCTAGGAAAGTTTATAATTCTTTACATTTTTTGGTGGTTTGATATCTAGAATAGCCTTAATTTTGTCTTCATCTGGTTTTAAACCATCTTTAGAAAATATATGTCCCTATATTTCACTTCATTCAGCCCAAATTTACATTTATTTAAATTAAATTTAACATTCTTTTCTCTGGCTCTGTCCAACAACTTCTTTAATCTTAAATCATGTTCTTTTTTATCTTTACCCCAAACTAATAAGTCATCTATATATATTTGAACTCCTTCTAAATCACTAAAAATTTCAGAAAATCTTCTGTGGAAAACTTCTGGTGATGAACTCAGTCCATATGGCAACCTCAAAAAACAATATCTACCAAACGGAGTGTTAAATGTAGTAAATTCACAAATTGAATCTGACAGTTTAATTTGCCCAAATGCTTTGTTTGCATCTAAAATACTAAAGAACTTTGCATTTGTCATTTGAGATGAAATTTCTTCAAAGGTTGCTATGTGATAATGTTCTCTCAGTATATTTTGTTTAAAGTGCTGAGGATCTAAACACACTCTTAAATTTCCATCCGTTTTCCTTACTACCACTAATGAATTCACAAATTCTGTTGCTTGGTTAACTTTCTTTATAATACCATCTTTTTCCATTCTTGTAAATTCCTTTTTTAATGGATTTAATAAGCTAAGTGGAATTTTCCTACAGGGTTCTGTTTTACCGACAGCTCCTGGTTTTAATTTAATATGATATGTATATCCAGTTAAATTTCCAGTTCCTTTAAACAAATCTTGATATCCTTTTAAAGATTCTGGTAACTTTCGTTGGAATCAGGATTTACTGTACAAATCTTTTGTATTAGGTTTAATTTTTGCAATGTAGGTAAACCTAAAATAGCTGGAACAGTTTTATTACATGCTACGACTTGAAATTCTATTTCATCCTTGTCGCCTTTCGATGTTTCACATAATAATTTACATTTTCCAACTACATCAATTGTAGTACCATTGTAATTATTTAAAGTGACTTTTGATTCAGTCAAACATTTATCTCTTAAATTTAATTGTTTAAATTTAGGCAATGGTAGCACATTAGACTGAGCTCCAGTATCCAACTTAAATAAATATTTAGTTATGTTTACTTTTAGTTTTTCAAACCATTCGGTTTTATTTTTAGAAAATGGATTTGTATCTTCTACTGACCCTAAAATATATTCACTACCATTATTATGCAACTCATGCTCTAAATTATTCTGTACAACATTAACATTTTTATAAGTGCACATTTTAGAAAAGCGATTTTTCTTTTTACAGTACAAGCAAATCTTATTATAAGCGGGACAGTTGTATAACTTATGCAAAGTTCCACATTTTCTACATGGTTTTGGATTATTGTACTTATTTCCTTGATAGTTTGAAGAAGATTTAGTACTTTGTTGCTTTTGTTTTACATGATAGTCTTTCTTACAAGGCTTACTTTTTTCCTCTGAAGGTGGAAATTTATTACGTTTGATAGCTTCTATTTTATTTTCTTCAGTTAAAGTTTTCAGCTGAAGTTCTGCTAATTCAGAAGCCTTACACATTTTAATACATTTCTCCAATGTTAACTGATCTTCCCTTAATAATCTATCTTTGAGATTTTTATTTAAAATTCCACTTACTATTCTATCTCTTATTAAACTATCTTTTAATTCTGCAAATCCACAGTTGCTACTTAATTTCTTTAAATTGGTTAAGAAATCATCAAACGATTCACCTACATGTTGTGTTCGACAGAAAAATATATGTCTATCAACACTTTCGTTTGCTTTCGGTATGCAAAAATTTTCGAAAGCTTCAATTACTTCGTCAACATCCTTCTTATCTTCTTCACTTAAATTAAAAGTATTAAATTTTGCAAGTGCTTCTTCTACAATAATATGCAATAAAATAGCTACTTTAATTTCAGGTGATTTAGTAATACCACCAGACGCTAACATATAAATTTGGAATTTTTGTTTCCATTTCTTCCAATTTTCGCTTAAATTTCCTTCGAAACTTAGATTACTTGGTGGCTTTAATTAATCCATATTTAATTTAGGACTTAATAGTTTATATATACGTATTTTTAGCCACTTCCAATAAAAATAAACAACTCACTTACCAGCGATATAAGTTTCGATTTCACTGTAAACAACTTCCCATCATGTTTTTGTTTAGAATATCTTTACCCACGCTGCATGGTTCTTCAAAAAAGATTTTCTTTTTTAATCATCCACGGGCTGCGCCATGTGTTGTATTTTATATGTTTAGGTACGTGCTCAGTGATGATTACAAGATGTACACAAACATCGTTTATTCTACATTACTCATCTACTATTCTATATTACAGGTATGATTAAAGATAATAGATACAGTTACAGTTACATATATAACAATGAATGCCTTTTGCATTCCATGTCATAATAGTAATGGGAGCGCTGGTTGGTCTAAATTGTCCCATTATCAGTAGTGGATGAAGATTTCAATTCTTGATTTGTCTCTTTAATTTGTTTGACCTGCTGAGATATCTGAAAAACAGCATTTTGGATAACGGAAACGAGTTCCGGGGTGAAGACCTGTTTGGCTTCGCTCAGAATATCAGAATATCAGATCAGCCTGTGGAAAGAGCCTGTGAATATGACTTATTCTCAATAGTTTTGTCTAGCTTTCTTTTGGGAAATTTCTCACCCCCCTAAAACTGGAAGTGTGAGAACCCCCACAGTTCAGACAGAATAATGTCTTATCGTTGTTATTTCAGTCAGGGCTCTTTTCCACATCTGACGCATTTTGGGGCATAATTGCACCCTGCTTGGGTATGATTGAACTCCTGACAACGGAAACATTGTAGGGGTCCTTGTCTGCTGAGATACTCCTTAATTTGATTTTCATATCAAATAAGTAACGTTCATTGTAAATTTCCTTTGACTTTTCATTTTTTGGGAGGGAGATTAAAAACAATGGAAGTTTAGTGACTTCACCTCTGCGTCGTCTGGTCATCTGTTTTATTTCTTTAATCTGGTAGTTAAGCTGCTCTAATTCTGATTTAATATCCTCGATCGGGATAATTTCAGTAAGTCCCCGAAGGACAACTTTTAAATATCTATCCTCAGGGAGGATATAAAAGTGATGTTCTACTTGTTTATCTTTGAGAATTTGAACTATTGTTCTGCAATCGTTTGGGGATTGAGTCACGACTTTAATACCCGTGGGTATTTTTTCTGCCTAAAAGTTAATTTTATTCTGGTGGAAAATTATCCTAATTTCATTCCAACTCAGTTTGTCTTCCTTGAGAGTAATAGGAGGAATCTTAGAATTGCTATTATTTGTTAATGAATGATAGGTTTGAAAATCATTTTATACCCGAGGCTCGGCAACATTTGAATTCGGTTTGTTTACCTGATAACGCAAAAATTGTCCTGATTGTAGACAACTGTTCAGCTCATATTTCACATAAAGTTTTAGTAAAAGATAAAGTATTCGTATTATTCTTTCTTTCAAATTATATGTCCCTCATTCAGTCTATAGATGCCTGAAGAGTGTGCGCTCTGAAATGCAAATATTAAGTAGTATTTTTAAAATCCCTTTCCCGGATATCGCAAACCGAAGGTGAAATTTTCCAGTTAATGGATTTTGTAAAGAAATGTGTAAGATTGAACTCCTGACAGTGGTAATAAATGAAGATGATATAACAGAAGTTTTGGTAAAAGTTTACAATTGGGTTCCCCTTGTTTTTTGGCGATTCTTTTTTGACGCAAAGATCGGCGGAAGGAAGACACAATTTCAAGATGGCCGCTACACAAAACCAAAATAAAAAGTCAAAGAATAGCATAAACTCTGTGTCCATGTACACATCGATCTGTTTTCACTTAAAAAACATCCCAGAATTGCACAAACTAGGCATTTCGCACTGCTTTAAATTTGACCATGTTCACATCAATCTATTTTTATTTAAAAAAAAATCAGGAGGCTAAAGCAAAGTTAAACTATCATGGTATCCAGAAATGAGATTTCATCGCCAAAATTTTACAAAAAATTGTCGCTAATCGAAGGGGCACCCAATTCTACACTAGAGCCAAAGTTTTTCATTGCGATGACAATCCCCAATCATCACTCAATTAACAGACGGCGAAACCTGTTGTATAATTCTAGATCCAGAAAATACTGCTACTGATAGTGAAGAAAGTGACAGAGAGGTTATTGAAAAATGAAAAAATTTCGGTTGACAAGTTAGTTGGAATTTTCGACACAGCTATTACAGGACTTGAACAGTGGAACTTTGTAACTGAACAAGAAATTATGTCTATTTATAGAATTAAAGAGAAAGTATTAGCACAAAAAGCGAAACAACTTATTAGATTGAAAGAAATGTTTAATAAATTAAACAAATAAACGCTAATATTTTTTTTTGGTAAATTTTGGTACTCTTTAGATCATAACTGCTCATTATTTCATAAATCAAGATTTCACATTTTTAATTTTGTAATTTCTGTATGCCATCATACTAGATTTAAACTGATGATCTAATATCCAGAAAAATCACAAATCCGGAATCGCCAAAGTACCGACGACTCCGGATCTCGGACTTTGCACGGTATAGTGCAAAAAGCTCTAGAAGCAGAAACAGTTTTTAGTTTTATGGCTTGAAACCATTCTAGAAAAGCAGTTTCATCGTCTTGCAATTTTTGTTTTTCAAATTCCTTGAAATATTTTCATTTTTTATTTGTTCTTCATTAATTATAATTCCTTGTTTAAAGAAACTGTACAGTGCTGTTTGGAGAACTCTCAGGTTAAATGTAGTTTTTCTCTTTGTGCAGTTACCAAAAACAGGAAAAATTTTAGAAATTTATCTTTTTCTGTCAGTCTTTTCTCTTAGAATTTTCAAATAGTATATTAGCTGGCCCAATAATATATTCGTGGCAAGTACAGTCAAAAGTCGTTAATTCGGACACCCATAATCCGGACCTCAAAGCTTCAAACTTCCTGCGCATGCGTCCCTTGTACGCATGCGCGTAACGCCTTTACCGCTGAGAATATGCTTGTGCACTTGCACAAAATACGTTTACGAGTGCGCGTTTAATGTATAATGGACGGTATAAGCTAGGCTAAAATTATTTAATTATCTATTGCAGTTAATGTTGAAGATTGCGTTGTTCCTTAATCTTCGAATTGGATACGGCTTATTATTTTTTGCAGACTGTTAGAGCAATATTATAAAAGTAAGCTTGAACTTTCGATTATGTCAAATAGAATTTCTGATATATATTTATTAATATGTAAATGATCTACAAAGCGAAAGTATGTTTCGAAGTTCATTAAACAAAAAGTGGAATTGCTACGAAAAATGGATAAAGGCATATCCTTTGTTTATCTAAACTTTAACGTTTGTTTATCTAAACTTTATCTTTAACGCCGCGCAATGAATTGGAAGTTGATCTCTCAGCACTATCCTTATCTTCAGGGCAGATGTTGTTATTTTATTTGGCTTATAATTCCTTACTAAATGTAGTATTTCATCTCGATGTACTCCATCTTTGATATGATTTAAATCGAATTCCTCGTCATTATAATTCGCTTCCGATAGCGAAGAAAGTGACAGAGGTTATTGAAAACGAAAAAATTTCTATTGACAAATTAGTCAGTATTCTCCACACAGCAATTATAGGACTTGAACAGTGGAACTTTGTAACTGAACAAGAAATTATGTCTGTTTAAAGAATTAAAGAGAATGTATTATCACATAAAAAACGAAGCAACTTAAACAACTTACATTGAAAGAAATGTTTAATAAAGTAAACAAATAAATATTAAGCTTTTTCTTTTTGTAAGTTTTGATACCCTTTAGATCATAATTGTTTTTTATTTCATAAATTACGGTTTCATATTTTTAATTTTATAATTTCTGCATGCCATCTTACCAGATTTAAACTGATGATCTATAATGCGGAAAAATCGATAATCCGGAATCGCCGAAGTCCCGACGAGTCCGGATTAACGACTTTTGACTGTAGTATATTAGATGGCAAGAGAAATGGCTCAATATCTTATGCAAAATTTACATATCATATAACATGTAATGCTAAGAAGTAATAAAATAAATCATTTTTATATCATATCATAGTTTATTTTATTTTTATATCATCATAGTTTATTATAGTCATTTTGTTACAGTCTCAAAACATGCGAAAAGGGGGGAAAAATTTAAAAAATAACATTTAACAAAAAATTTAAAAAATTTGAATGTATTACTGGAAGAGCATTTTTTATTTTATCATATGCTTAACTTGTAACATGCTTTAAGTATCTTTTTTTTATGTCAACTCGAAAATGTTTTTTCCCCCTTTTTGTATATTTTGAGACTGTAACAAAATGACTATAATAAACTATAACAAAATGATTTATTTTATTACTTCTTAGCATTACATGTTATACGATATGTAAATTTTGCACAAGATATTGAGCCATTTCTCTTGCCATCTAATATACTACTTGGCACTAATATATTATTGAACCAACTAATATACCACTTGCACTATAATTAATGTATCAGGTTTTAACAGTAGTTTCCCACACCACAAACAACATCATCTGCGCAAACAGTTCATGTTGGAGTGTTTAATCATATTTTGGCAAACAATTTTTGGCATTTGAAAAAAGAGACTTGCTTTAGAATACTGTATTGTGAAATTTGTAAAAAATATCAATACCATTAAATACAAGGTGTCTGAAATGGAACTATCACACTACCAGATTAACACTTTCACTTACTTCCAGTTCTGTTGCAAAAAGTCAGCTAAAGAATGTCACCAAACCATGTGTACAACTTTGAACACTAATGTTGTATCATATGACACTGTGAAGGTTTTGTACTGAAAGTTCTAAAACAAGGACTATGATATTCAAGAAGCAGAGGTGCTCTGGCCGACCTACTGATGTTGGTGAGGTACGCCTGTGAGAATTTATGGAAGAAGATCAAGTATGTAACCACTCAAGAGCTTGCTAAGTAGTTAGATGTTAGTGCCTATCTATTAGTCATGATATGCATCTCGTAAACTTGACATACCTTACTCAAGCAGATAAGGACAGACATGTTCAGGCCTGCACTAATCTGCTCGAATATCAACGCAAGCACAAATTTCTAAACCGGATCATCACTTGTGATGAAAAATGGATTTACTTAAAAAATATAGGCCAAAAAGGGGGTTGGTCTGCACCTAGTGAGCCCGCTGGCAGCGTCGCAAAGCGCAATTGACTAACAAAAAGATCATATTTTGTATCTGGTATTATCCAAAGAGTACTCAGAAAAAGGTAAAACTCTTGACAGTAAGGTGTACGCTGAAATGCTATTCTGTGTTGATGCTGCCATCAAGGAAAAATGTCGAACTGAGTTCCTATACAAAAAGGTAATATTCCATGAATGTAATACAGACCACACGTCTCTGCATTCACCAGCTGGATTCTGTATGAATTCAAATGGAATCTTTTGCCACACTCACCATGTGGCCTCGACATCACTCCTTCGGACAAGTGCGACCTTTTTCACATCTGCAGCTACATATTGCTGGTGCCTGCACAGCATATCTGAAATGAGGTTGATTGAGGTTGATCTATTTTTGGACTTACGTTCAGCAAGTTTCTGGGACGAAGGCTTTGAAAAACTATCAAAATGTTGATAGTTTAAGATTAAGGAAAATCATTGGAATTGGGTGGTGAACCTGCACTAAAGATGCTGCTTCCAAGTTTTTTTCGCTAACTTTATTAAGAACGTTTTTTGGTGGAAAACTTTTGTTACAGCCAGATATTTTCATTACTTCTAGGCGAGTGTTGTATATGTTTGGTAAATTAAATCAGATTTCAATTTTTAATTTGCTTTTTTTTATTGTGGTTAATTTGGGGTTTTAAATCGAGTTTTTTTTAAAGATTTTATTCTTTTATTTTAAGTAATTGCTTATTTTTGTATTACAGTCAAAAGTCGTTAATCCGGACTCGTCGGGACTTCGGCGATTCCGGATTATCGATTTTTCCGGATTATAGATCATCAGTTTAAATCTGGTAAGATGGCATGCAGAAATTCTAAAATTAAAAATATGAAACCGTAATTTATGAAATAAAGAACAATTATGATCTAAAGGGTATCAAAATTTGCAAAAAGAAAAAGCTTAATATTTATTTGTTTACTTTATTAAACATTTCTTTCAATGTAAGTTGTTTAAGTTTTGCTTCGTTTCATGTGATAATACTTTCTCTTTAATTCTATTGAACAGACATAATTTCTTGTTCAGTTACAAAGTTCCGCTGTTCAAGTCCTATAATTGCTGTGTCGAGAACACCGACTAATTTGTCAATCGAAATTTTTTCGTTTTCAATAACCTCTGTCACTTTTGTTCGCTATCGGAAGCGAATTATAATGACGAGGAACTTGTTTTAAATCATATCAAAGAGGGAGCATATCGAGATGAAATACTACATTTGGTAAGGAATTATAAGCCAAATAAAATAAAAACATCTGCGCTGAAGATAAGGATAGTGCTGACAGATCAACTTCCAATTCATTACGCGGCCCGCCGCGGCGTTCCCCCCGCCGAAGAACGTGAAATTGATAAACAGATTTCGGATTTCAAAACATACTTTCGCTTTAGATCCTTTACATATTAACAAATATATATCGGAAATTCTATTTGATATAATCGAATGTTTAAACTTACTTTTATAAAATTGCTCTTACAGTCTGCAAAAAATAATAAGCCGGAACCAATTCGAAAATTAAGGAACAATGCAATCATCAACATTAACTGAAATAGATAATTAATATAATTTTAGCTTATACGTCCATTATACATAAAACGCGCACGCGAAAACGTATTCTGCACTTGCGCACACTCACATGCGCAGTCGTAAAAGGTCTTACGCGCACGAGTAAACGCGTATGCGCATGTGTCAACACGGCGCATGCACAGAAAGTTTTTAGTTTTGAGGTCCGGATTATAGATCATTCCGAATTATGGGTGTCCGAATTAACGACTTTTGACTGTATTTTGTATTCAGTGTTTATCAAACAAAAATATTAATTTTATTATTTTTATCTATTTATAGATTTCCTGCTATAGTTTAAATTTTAGGCATTCTCTTATTTGTTCCTTTTTTTACAAATGAAACAGCATTAAGTTCTAAAGATATATTTGTCCATAAAATTATTGATGCCTTTTTATTATCAAAGGCAGAACAACAAATGCAATTATATAAACACTGTTAATTATTTCATATTTTATTTTCTAATTAAAAATTTTTCAGTTTTCTCTGTGACAAATTAACTATATACTTCTAATAAATTTCTCTATATATTCATTTTCTAGGTAACTCATAAATATTTTTTTCCATTTGCCTAAATATTTTATGAGAAATTTATATGTAATTGTGAATTATATAAACTAGAATGTTCTTTCTGTTGCTTTAGCTGAAAGAAAGGGATGCAAAACTTGAAGAAGCTGGTGATCTTCACCGTTTCCTGAGGGATCTAGACCATTTCCAGGCTTGGTTAACAAGAACACAAACTGATGTTGCTTCCGAAGATACCCCTTCCAGTCTTACAGAAGCTGAGAACCTCATCACTCAACATCAGCAGATCAGAGAAGAGATTGATAACTATACTGAGGATTATAACAACATGATGGAATATGGAGAAAAAATAACCAGAGATCAAACTGATGCTCAGTACATGTTCCTCAGAGAGGTTTGTATGCAAGATTATTCTGTTCAAAAATAATTCTAGAGCTAAGAAAGAGGAGAAACACGGCAACATAAAAATTAAAGTTAGATAAAACAACAACCTTGTATTTGTCATAAATTTTATTTGAAACTCTTTCAATTTTGAGGGCAAACTAAAGATTTTAAGACTTTTTTTTCCTCTACTGAGGAAGAGGGAACTGTTTCTGTTTGTCATTGGAATTGATAGAGTTTTAATTAAAATTTATGCCATACAGCACACATTTGTTGTTTTGCCTAATTTCAATTCTAGAGCTTTGGTTTTGCTTTTTTTATAATTGTTTTGCCATGACTAGGTTAAAAATTTTATTTTTCACAATCGACTAAACTTGTTTCAAAAAGTCACGAGTGCTCTTTACAAAGATTTATAATTTGCTTTTTCTTTATAAATTTCTTAAAAATATCAAACTCTTTTAAAGAAGAAATACGTGAGGAAGTAAATTTGTTGTTCTAGACTTATAAAACAAATGTACAAAAGTTGGTTAATAATGGTATATACTTATAATGCAGATTAGCTACAGTCAAAAGTCGTTAATCCGGACTCGTCGGAACTTCGGCGATTCCGGATTATCGTTTTTTCCGGATTATAGATCATCAGTTTAAATCTGGTAAGATAGCATGCAGAAATTATAAAATTAAAAATATGAAACCGTAATTTATGAAATAAAGAACAATTATGTTCTAAAGAGTATCAAAATTTACAAAAAAAAAAAAAAAAAAAAAAAAAAAAAAAAAAAAAAAAAGCTTAATATTTGTTTACTTTACTAAACATTTCTTTCAATGTAAGTTGTTTAAGTTGCTTCCTTTTTTATGTGATAACACATTCTCTTTAATTCTATAAACAGACATAATTTCTTGTTCAGTTACAAAGTTCCACTGTTCAAGTCCTATAATTGCTGTGTGGAAAATACCGACTAATTTGTCAATCGAAATTTTTTCGTTTTCAATAACCTCTGTTACTTTCTTCGCTGTCGGAAGCAAGTTATAATGACGAGGAATTTGATTTAAATCATATCAAAGACGGAGTACATCGAGATGAAATACTACATTTAGTAAGGAATTATAAGCCAAATAAAATAAAAACATCTGCCCTGAAGATAAGGATAGTGCTAACAGATCAACTTCCAATTCATTGCGCACTGCGGCGTTAAAGATAAACAAAGTTTAGATAAACAAACGTTAAAGTTTAGATAAACAAAAGATATGCCTTTATCCATTTTTTGCAGCAATTCCACTGTTTGTTTAATGCACTTCGAAACATACTTTCGCTTTGTAGATCTTTTACATATTAGTAAATATATATCAGAAATTCTATTTGACATAATCGAAAGTTCAAGCTTACTTTTATAAAATTGCTCCAACAGTCTGCAAAAAATAATAAGCCAAATCCAATTCGAAGATTAAGGAACAACGCAATTTGCAACATTAACTGAATTAGATAATTTTAGCTTAGCTTATACCATCCATTACACATTAAACGCGCATTCGTAAACATATTTTGCGCATGCGCACATGCATATTCTCAGCCGTAAAGGTCTTACGCGCATACGCAGAAAGTTTGTAACTTTGAAGTCCGGATTATAGATCATTCCGATTATGGGTTTCCGAATTAACGACTTTTGACTGTATTTGAATATAAACCATTATTAATGAATTTTTTTGAATATTTGTACCTAAATTAACTATGTGATGCATACATATATAACACAGATACTTACTATTGTCTATTCTATTAATTATTAAATGTTAGTGCCAACTGCTGTTTCCTTGCTGTTAATAATTTCTATAAATTGTGTAATTATGTATGAATTTTGAATAAACTTCTGATTATTGCTTGATATTTTGAATATTATGTTAGTGGTTATATTTCTGCTTTGCAGAGATTACGAGCTCTTCAAGATGGGTGGACTGAACTTCTTCAGATGTGGGAGAATAGGCAAATGGTTTTATCTAATAGTCTGGATCTCCAAATATTTATGAGAGATGCAAAACAAGCAGAAGTTTTGCTTAATCAACAGGAGCATTATTTATCAAAAGATGAAACTCCAGTAAGAAATTTTTGATATAATGCTTTAGTCCTGTATTTTGGAATTCATGGGGAAAAAAGAAGTTTAATTATCTTATTATACAGAATAATTACACTGTTTAAATACTAAATAAGTTGTATAGGTAATTACTATATAAATTGTTCAAAATCCCTCTATTTATGGTAGCTACATCTGCTTGAGAGAATTAAATTTAAGGCTGCATCCATCATACTGGTAAGTGGTATTATTAACAGGCAATAATGTATCTTTAATTTCTACTAATTTTTCTTTCCATACCATAGTAAAATATTATATTTAACCAAGTATTTCTCTTCCATTCTATTCAGAAACAAATGAATTCTAATCAGAATCATGCTTCCATCAAATAAACTTTATTTATTTATTTATTTATAATGTGCTCCACCGTTAGACACTGCACAGCAATGGAGACATGCCCTATGGAAGACTTTTTCAGGAAAACTGATTTGTATTCACATTATATATGGAGAAAATCATGAAAACAACTATGTAGCCAGGCCATTGGCTGGGACTAGAACCCTGGACCAAACTACCAGTGTCACCTACATTTTAATTTCTTAAAATTTATCAGAAATGATATTCATCTGATATTTGAGGACTGGTATTTTTAAATGGTTATTTGTAGAATATTTATTAACTAGGTTTAGACTTCGAGAATAGCAGCATTATTCCTGGTTTAAAAATGTGATATATTCTTGCAATATCACAAATCTTATTGCTCCTGATGCGGATTCTGATCACATTCCTTATTGTCCCAACTGAATCGAGGAATATTTGCTTCCACAGACGGCTAGAAAATGCTCTTTTGTGCCAAACCAGAAACTGTAATGAAGTAAAAAATCAGACATTTTCCTACATTAATTTTCTGGCCATGTTAATTATGAAGAAATCCTGTCTAAGTCCTTCATAAAACTTCTTAAGAACTCATCTAAAACATATTATTAATGTTTCTATAATATTTTATGATTTGTACATGTTCTAGTATTTTTCATGTAGTTTAAAAATTACAAACAAATTCACTGTATACCTTTCAAGTTTATCTTATTTGTAATTTTAATATAGGCCTCTACCCACTTTTAATGTATATCCTCATTAAGCATACACTCTTCTCCCTTTACCCCTCATATTCATTCTTAACTTTGGTCATTAATTTTATTTTAGTATTTATTTCTTTCAGTTTAGAAATTTCCAGGAATGAAAAAAAATGTTGCTGGTGCTTTTTATTTGAAGAGCTTTAGTAGTGTTGTAATAAGAGCATATTGAAGCTACACATTCTAACTATAAAAATATTTTAGCTTTATTTATTTGGCTAAAATATGGAATGGTTGTTTTACAATAGTTAAAATATGCATTAGTTAAATCATTTATTTAAATCTTATTAAATTGCATTTCTTAATTAACTTTTAATTATAATTTCAGACCAACTTGGAGCAAGCTGAATGTCTCATTAAACAGCATGAAACATTTCTTACCACTATGGAAGCAAATGATGAGAAAGTCAATGCTGTAATCCAATTTGCTCAAAGATTATGTGAGGATGGTAATTTTGCTGCAGACAAAATTCACAAAAAAGCTGAAAATATGGCTGAAAGGTATTTTATTATGAATATTTTTGTTTTTGTATATGTTGTTGTATTTAGTAATATAGTTATGAATGTACAATTAAATTATACTTTTAATGCAACTGCATAAATCTTACATAAAAATAAAATTGTTATAATTTATAAGAGTTTGCTTGTGTACTGAAATATATTTATTTCAATAAGTTATAATACAAATAATTTCTGTGAAATGCTTTAATTTCTTATTAGAGTTAAAATACTTGAATAAAGGAATGAAAGTGAATGAAAAATGAATTAAAAAAAATTTGAACTGAATTTGGTTTTAATGAAGTTAAAAAATTATCCTTTAACATTCATGTTTAAGATGTCTGTATATAAGAAAACACTTTAAATTTAATGCTATCACGAGGTGGAATGAATTGTATGTAAAATGAAAATAATAATATTTTCTCATGTTGCTCATTTTCACAGATTTTTTATTGTGCATTTTTTCCCCTCGTATAGAATTCTTTTACTTAAATAAAAGCTGATAGAGTGAGAAAACTTGCAAGATTTTACAAGTACTTGGCTAATTAAATAAACTTTAAATACTATTATAAAGTTACATGTTTTTGCAATGTTTTACCCCTTTCAGAACTATATTCAAGTAATTAGTATTTTTTTTTTTTTTTTTAGGTGTAATGCAAATCATGAACGAGCAGCCCAACGCATGGAAAAATTAAAAGATCAGTTACAACTTCATCATTTCCTGCAGGACTGCAAGCAGGTATTATCATAATATTGTTAGGAAAATTATTTTTATAAAGTATGGTATAAAAGTCATGTCTCATTAGTTTCTGGTTATCTGTGTACTATTTTTCAATTTTAATTGCTTAGCTCTCTGAATGGACTCAGGAGAAATATATTACAGCACAAGATGACACATACCGTAGTGCAAAAACTATTCATAGCAAATGGACTAGACATCAGGCATTTGAAGCTGAAGTTGCTGCTAACAAAGAACGCCTGAGAAAGCTTCAACAGGTTAGCACTGCTTTTTGGTATTAATTGAGGGAGAAATGAAGTTGTGTTTTGTAATATGTTTTGAGTAATTATAATAATTTATATGGGATCATAAGGTTTCCATTTTGATAATTATATTAACTGTTTGCTTATTCTTTCATCCATTAACCTGTCTTTCAGGAAAAATGTTTCTAAGCTGTAAGTTCATTTTTAATTCTTTTTTACAGTGGGTATAGTTTTAATGCTAGTTAATTGCTTTT
This sequence comes from Stegodyphus dumicola, assembly GCF_044657685.1. Classification (NCBI taxonomy): domain Eukaryota; kingdom Metazoa; phylum Arthropoda; class Arachnida; order Araneae; family Eresidae; genus Stegodyphus; species Stegodyphus dumicola. Next base: position 134,319,645 of record NC_140768.1, on the reverse strand, counting down.
GTTATAAATTATGGGGATTTATTAATTAAATTATTGTATACTCAACATATTATCAGCTTACTCCATGTATTTTGTTCTTCAGATTTGTTTTTTAAGCTGCAGATAATCATAAACCATTGTTACCATTGTATATGCATTTGTATTAATAATAAAGTACTAAATCAAAAATAAAACTCACAATTTATTTTAATAATTAAAATATTATTAGTAATTTTTCATTAATAAGTAGCATTACTAGGTAATATATACATAATTATACAAATATTCTTAAAAATTTATTTCAAATTTGAGTTAAATTCTAATTTTTAAATTTAATTTAATTTTAGAGTGGAGAAGAACTTGTAGTTGAGAAAAGGGAATGGGCATCCACTATTTATCCCCAGCTTCAAGAACTTGAGCAGCAGTTTGAAGCATTAGAAAATGCTACAAAAGAAAAGGGAGAAAGGCTATTTGATGCAAACCGTCAAGTTCTTTATATGCAAACTTGTGATGATATTGATAATTGGATCACAGAACTGGAAAATCAAGTTTTGACAGCTGAAACAGGGCAAGATCTTACTAGTGTCAATCTGATTTTACAAAAACAGCAGGTGATATGTCCTTGTTATTATATCAGTTCTTTATACCATTCATTTACATCTTATAATATTGCCTGGTTTTACTTTGCTGTAAACTAATTGTCTGTAAGCAGGGCTGGCACTAGGTGTTTTGCTGCCTGCTACAATTGCTGTGGGTCTTAAATTCCATTCTTTCGTGCATGAGTAAATCCTAAAAATTTTGCTGCTCAGTGTCTCCCACAAACTTTGCAGCGACTGATGAGACTAAATTAAATTCACTTTTATATTAGTGACAAATTGTTTTAATAATCTTTTTCTTTAACTCATAAGAGGTTATTATAATGAGGGTTAACTGTGCTTTAGTTTCATGACAGTAAATTTATAAAATACACAGATTTGTGCACTTTGTTATTTTTATAGTGATGTTTTGTATATTTGCAAATAAAAAAGTATAAAAAAACTTACTAAAATCACTAAATACATTTCACAGAAGAAATTTCAGTATATCTCATTTCATTAAATATTAATTGAATATTAGTCAGTAATGAATGAAATGTTAAATGAGATGAATATTCAAATTTGCTAACATTATACATAATCTAATGGGAAGTAAGTAAGTTAATCGGAAATTTCCTGGCTTGTTATGCTTTTAAGAGAAGTAGAGAAAATTGTAATAGTTTATTTTCAATGTGATCGCCTTGTACCTCAATACACTTTTCACTTACTTTTAATGAGCAACTACATGCTCCTGAAAAGTAATGGGAGTATGTCCTCAAAGTATTCCGTAACTGCTCTTTTCATACTGCCATTATCATTAAATTTCTTTCCAATAAGGTCAGATTTCAGTTTGGAGAACAAATGCTAATTATTATGAATAAAACAATGCTAATTATTTGGAGTTCAATTTTCCTTAAACACAAACTACTATTTTCAAATTGCGCTGACACGTTGCTGTTTTAAAATTGCTGAAAGAAGTCAGAATACCTCTCTTGCAGAGATTTTGTTCATGTAAGGATGATCATGTAGAATGTGCAAAGCAGTTATTTTAAATAGATCCAATTTTGCTGTTAGCTCCTTAGCTTTTAATATTCTATCACTCAGTGTTTTTTAATGGACATCAGCAGTATTTTCTGTTGTCAGTGTTTCCAATAAAATGTATTTTTGTTGAAAGAATCTTTACAAAAATAATTTCGTATGGATTCTTGGTCCACAATTGTTTTTTCCATTTTTTTCATTGTAAAAAAAGAAGGAAATCAGTCAGCATACATATGATGCAAGCATTGTTCTATTTCTTTTGGAATAAGATCTTCTGTAATCAAAAATGTAATCGCAGAAGGAATAATTTGAGCATTTCAGAAAAAAAAAAAAAAAAAAAAAACTAGCTTGTCAGTTCATTTTGTTAACACTCAAAAAGAAATGCATGCAATTTCTTTTATGAAACTTTCATATTCATTTAGAATTCAAGTTGTAAGATTATTACATGTTTTTAGAGAAATTCATAGCCAAACAATTTTTTAAATGCAATCTGGAAAATTTTAGATATACCTGTATAGATTTAAGATTTCTCGAACAGTACAGAAGTAACAGAATAAATTTATGTCATATAACATGAAAAGTTTTGTGTCTTTACTTAATGTGCTAAGATATTTTTCTCATTTCTTTTTATCCAAAATTTTAGGAGACTAATTTTATGACATGTTTCTATTAATTAAATAAGAACTGAAGTTTTTATAAAGCATTATATAAAAAATATAAATTTTGTCAAATACAAAACTTTCAAGAAAATTAAAAAAAATATATGGCATTTTATTTTAAAATTCTGTAATATTCATATATATATTTTTTAAATTTTACTTTACTTATTTATATTTTTTATATTTGTAAACTGGGTGTAGATTAGTTCTTTGTCTGCTATCAATTCAATTGATATTTGAACTTATTTTGCAACAAATATTTTTCATCTTTATTGAGAATAAAATATTTGTTTAAGTAATATAATTCATTTTAAAGTTAATGTTTGTACAATATAATTTGAATTATTAAATGCATTTTTAATGATTTTTATACATAAAATTGAGTATCTTCAGAAAAACTAAAAAACCCTGAATTTTTTAAACAATTATGTACAGCTGTCTTAGAGTTGCCAATAAGCAATATGACAACTGAATTGTTATTATACCTAAAAAAGAATGAATTAAAAAGTGCAGGATAATTCATCTCCTAAGTCCAATATTTTAGTTTTTTGCAAATGGCAATTGATTTTAAAATATATAAATGGAAATGCTTTAGAATTTAGACCAGCTTTGGATTCTGTATTAAACTAATAAATAAGCTTCTTGGTTAAAACTAAACTCTCTCTCTCTCTCTCTCTTTTTTTTTTTTTTTTATTAGAGAGATGGATTATTTGGATGATATTTGTATTGCATATATGTGCTGCTATGATTTTTTTTTGTGTTTTAATACTGAATTCATTTTGCATTTAATGACAAGACAATATAAAGGAATAAAATTTGAAAAATAAACAATCAAGTAACAATCAAGCATTCTCTTACAAAGTAAATATTCAAGTATAATATGTTTGATAACTCTAATTTTATTCTAATGTGAACATTTTGTGTTTTGATGTTTGTAGTTTTATCTGCATTCACTAAATTTTAGCTTTTCATGTTTTAATGGACTCTATACTGAAGTGCATATAAAAATGTATAACATTTTGACATACTAAAATATCATCTTTTAATGAAATAGTTGTGTCTAATGTAGATATATTTATTAGGACTGGAAATCCTTCTTTTGAGCTTCATTTAAGTTTCTATATACTGATAGATATATTATTATTAGTGCATATATTCAAAGTAATGTACACTCATTAATATTACTTTAATAAATAGGCCTTTTTTTTTTTTTTTTTTTTTTTTTTTGTATGTGTTTTGTGTTCTTTAACATAACTTAGGTTTTACTAAATTAGTTTTAGAATTAATTTCTTAATGCATTTCTGAAACTTAATGTGTGTATTTTTAATACATACTTCACAGCTTTTCTTAGCATTTGATTTTTTCTATGCATCATCTCTCATTCAAGGGTAGCATAACTTTCTAAGATTTCTAAGATTCTTTTTCTGGGTCAGAATTGCATGCCTTAGCTGTTCAATAATATTAACTATATTGATTTCATCAAATTTTATTTCTTTTTAATTCTTATCAATAAATAAAATTACTTTGTGGTATTGTAAGAAATTTTATCAATTTTTTAACTTCAGGCTGTTGAGACACAAATGGCTTTGAAAGCAAAGCAGGTCACAGAGTTGGAAAACCAAGCACAATACTTAGAACAAATGGTACCAGAAAAAACTGATGAAATTGAATTTAAAAAGGCCTATGTTGAAGAGAGGTAGGATTTTTTTACTTATCATTAAAGGTCTAAATGATTTTAAAGAAATGCTATGGTCACTATTGTAGTGTTTACTTATTCAAATGCTTACAAATTAAGTACATAAATATGTTTTTTTTTTTTTTTTTTTTTTTTTTTTTTTTTTTTTTTTTTTTTTTGATGGCCTACAACTTTGGAGAGTAACTGTATAACGTTTTTACATATAAACTATGTAACTTTTATACATTTTACAGTATGTAACCTTTTTCAATGAAACAGTATCACGTATTTCTTTAACTCTTTTTTTCATTTTTTTATTTTTACAAATTAATATGATATTATATGCATACCCTTTGTTAAATAGAAGAAATATATATTTCTTTTATTTAATAAAGGATTTTTATGTAGCAAATAATTTTAATGTATATACAATTAACTTTATGTAGAAATTTTTTTTTAATTTTTAAAATACACATAGAAATGTCATACATTTAATGTTGCAATTTTTAAAATTTTAAAGCTTTTTTAATATTACTGTCTTAAGCAAAGGATCAGACTATGTAAAACTCATGTTCTTCATTTAGTTTATTAATAATACATATGTTATGTAGTATGTTAGTAATATTAGTCTATTAGTAATACACTAGTTATAATATGCAAATAATTATAGCTTTTTATAATAAGTTTAATTAAATATGGAACACTGTAGAAAAATAAAGAACTTTTAAAATTATGAAGAAGCTTGAGTAAAAACATTCTGGTAAAAAAACTAGTTGTAACACTTTTATTAAAATTAATTAAACACTTATTTTGTTAAAAATTAATACTGTAAAGTATTCAATTAAATACTATTAAAGTATAAATCAAATAAATTAAGTATAAAGTAAATACTATTAAAATAAATGAAAAGAATACATCTTTAAATGATGCAATCATATAAACATTAATATTCTTTTTTAAAGGACCAAATAATGAAATTTTTCAGTTACACAAATAGGTTAGCAATATCTACAGTTTTTCTGTATTGAAAGCAGCTAGAAAAATTATGGGGGCTTTTTCATTTTTTTTTCCATTATATATAAAGCATGTTAGTATTATTTTATATTCCTTGAGTAACATACGGTTTTGGTGAGCAACATGGAAAACATTGTTCATTTATCTTTAACATTTGCAGATACAAAATCCAATAAATTTATCGATTTTCGCATTTGAACAAATTTTATCTTATAATTTTTCAACTTATAGGAATGAAAGTTAATGAAAAAAAATAACTATATAAAATGGGAGAGAAAATCTAGTTAGGAATAAATATTTTGAAATTTTAACTGTAATTACATTATTTTGTATAATATTGTCTTAAATATAATGTTAAGGAAATATATTTAGATTCAAACGTTTGCAAGCTCCCTTGACAGAACGCAAAAAGCAGTTGATGAAGAAGAAAGAGGCCTATCAGTTTTGCCGAGATACAGAAGATGAAAAATTGTGGATTCAAGAAAAGATGCCTTTAGCTACATCATCTGAATATGGTAATAGTCTTTTTGGTGTCCAGATGCTAAAGAAGAAAAATCAAGTATGCATTTTTTAAGTTTTATATTCAAAATATAGTTAAGGCTTTTAACTAAAAACAGTTATAAGTTCAATTTTATGTTGATTTTTAATTTTGCGTCACTTAACCCTCTGACCAGCATGGGATTTCACTAAGAAAGCCCAAATTTCCAAAAACTGCCATGTGAAAAAGCTATTTTCTTGATTTTAATGCTAAAATATCCCTGCCAAAATATTTATACCTGTATTTTTGCACTTTTCATATATTGTCCTAATTTTTTGACATATTTCAAGATGCACACACACACACACACACACACACACATACATATATATATACGCGCTTACAGATAATCACAAAAAGTATTCTCGGCTGTAGCCCTGTTGGTTAGAAGGTTACGTTTGTTAAGGCAGTATAAAAGTCATGGTAGTTCTATTAATTATTATAATAGATATTCATCAAGTGCAGCTAGAATACAAAATATATAAATAGATGTAAACTTTCCTTCATAAAATTTTGATTTTGCAAATGCATTTGCCCCATCAATAGCCAAGTGGTTAAGATCGCTAGATGCTTTTAGTTCAGCTTCCTTAGGTTCATGGTTTTCCCCATGTGTAAGGTGAATATAAACCTGTTTCCCTCATAAAATCCTCCATGAAGGCATTCCCCCTCTTATTCAGATAGGTGTTGTGGCTTTGCCAAATTCAGTAAGCTCAATTTTTCTAACCTCAGATGCAATTACTCTAAAATTAAGCAAAATTCAGACTTAAATTGTTGTTGATTTTATTGAATGTTTGTGTGCATTTTGAGGAGCAATCTGCTATAGTGGTGGTAGTGCCTCTTAAGAAAAAAAAGATATAGTGGGATACTCTCTTCTTGAAAATTAGTTACATTTTTTAGAAAAGATGTAAATGATCAATGATCAGCAAGTATATTTACCTAATTGATTGAGTGTCAGAGGTCTCTGAGGGTTTAAAGAAGCCCAAAGAATAGCATGTAAATAGCTGTGTTACTTGGCTGAATTAATCCAGTTTTGAAAAATGAAACCAACTTTCATATTGTGTATACATATATGCACTCTTTCACTAAACTAATGACTGGTTAAACCATGCTTTATTCTTTCATTTCCTAAATGGTAAAAGTTTAAGGAATGATATAGATGATGAATACCTAAGTTGATCTAGTCACACTGGTCTTGGAGGATGCAAGAGAGTTAAAAAAAAATAGCTTATAAATGCTTGTGAAACAATTATGTGACCTTTATGGATTAATCTAGCTTGAAAGTGTGAATCCAGGAATCCAAGTCTTTGTTAAACCATACTTATTCTTCTGTTTCTCTGTGGTACAACTGATAAGCTTCTGAATAGTTCTGTATCTTGCTATCAATTATGGGAACATGATCTACCAAAAATGCTTTTACTCCCCCCCCCCATGAAGAAATAATCTTCGTGCCGAAATGGACAGAAATTTTCATTAAATTTATTGCATTATAAGCTGATTCATTTAGATTATGTCAAGTAATACAGGTAGATGCACATTTGTTTAATAATGTCGATTAATTACCTAATAATACAATGTATTGCATTTACCTGTTTCATATAATTTTATTTCTGTCTTTGCTTTTTACTTTCTTCACATCTTCCTTGTATGACGTAAAGGAAGTATTGTAAGCGTGAAAAATTTCAGGTATCGTATTTTAACTGAAATATCCGTTTAGACAATTCCTGAATCCATTTTGATGATTTTTTTTGTGTGATGTCTGTATATACAGACAGAATAAAGGACACTTTTCTCCAAAACGGAATTGTAAGATGGATTTAAAAGGGACTTTTTTGTGACGTCTATACGTAGGTATGTATGTAGGTATGTATTCATCTCGCATAACTGAAAAATGAGTAGTTTGAGAACTTTGAAATTTTGTGTATGTGACTGCTACAATATCTAACTTTGCATCTCCTGTTTTTTATTATAATAACCAGTACCAAAAATATATCTATATACACGTATGTGGGTGTATACATACATACATACATACAAAATACACACATACATACATACATACAAAATACATACATACATATAAACAAAATGTATGCACATTTTTTAATTATTTTAACATGTATATACGTAAAAAATGTGCTTTTTTACATATATACATGTTTGTTAAAATTTAAATTTGTGTAAATTAATTAAATTTGTATTTAAATTAAATTTATTTAAATTCAATTTATTCTTATGAAACAATACATACATATATATATATAAAGTACAAAGTCCATAATCCGGACTCATCGGGACTTTGGCGATTCCGGATTAGCGGTTTTTCCGGATTATAGATCATCAATTTAAATCTGGTAAGATGGCATGCAGAAATTATACAATTAAAAATATGAAACCGTAATTTATGAAATAAAGAGCAATTATAATCTAAAGGGTATCAAAATTTACAAAAAAAAAAAAAAAAAAAAAAGAAGCTTAATATTTGTTTACTTTATTAAACATTTCTTTCAATGCAAGTTGTTTAAGTTGCTTCGTTTTTTTGTGCTAATACTTTCTATTTTGTTCTCTCTTCTATAAACAGACATAATTTCTTGTTCAGTTACAATGTTTCACTGTTCAAATCATGTAATTGCTGTGTCGAGAATACCGACTAACTTGTCAATCGCAATTTTTTCGTTTTTAATAACCTCTCTGTCACTTTCTTCACTATCGGAAGCGTGCATGTGTAAACACTTTACTGGCTTTGCGTGCATGCGTAAGTTTGTGGCTTTGAGGTCCGGATTATAGATCATTCTGGATAATGGACATCCGGATTACGGACGTTGTACTGTATATACATCCCCACGCAAATCATTACCATGCCTTTAATTTCACCATCGTTGGTCATAGTCATATTCTTCCAATTACAGAAGTATTTTGAATGATGAAAAGATTCATTTTTGTCAGTGTTAAATTTAAGAAAAATTAATATTCCACAAATAACGAAATCTAATTACATACAGTCAAAAGTCGTTAATTCGGACACCCATAATCCGAAATGATCTGCAATCCGGACCTCAAAGCTACAAACTTTCTGTGCATGCATCGCGTTGACGCATGCGCGTAAGACCTTTACGGCTGCGAATGTGCGTGTGCGCGTGTGCAAAATATGTTTACGAATGCACATTTAATGCATAACGGACGGTATAAGCTAAGCTAAAATTATCTAATTCAGTTAATGTTGCAGATTGCGTTGTTCCTTAATCTTCGAATTGAATTCGACTTATAATATTTTGCAGACTGTTAGAGCAATTTTATAAAAGTAAGCTTGAACTTTCGATTATGTCAAATAGAATTTCTGATATATATTTACTAGTATGTAGAGGATCTACAAAGCGAAAGTATGTTTCGAAGTGCATTAAACAAACAGTGGAATTGCTGCAAAAAATGGATAAAGGCATATCCCTTGTTTATCTAAACTTTAAGGTTTGTTTATCTAAACTTTGTTTATCTTTAATGCCGCGGCGCACAATGAATTGGAAGTTGATCTTTCAGCACTATCCTTACATTCAGGGCAGATGTTTTTATTTTATTTGGCTTATTATTCCTTACTAAATGTAGTATTTCATCTCGGTGTACTCCGTCTTTGATATGATTTAAATCAAATTCCTCATCATTATAATTCGCTTCCGATAGCGAAGAAAGTGACAGAGGTTATTGAAAACGAAAAAATTTCGATTGACAAATTAGTCTGTATTCTTGACACAGCAATTATAGGACTTGAACTGCAGAACTTAATGACTTAGAGCACTTGTCAACTTGTAAATGAACAAGAAATTATGTCTGTTTAAAGAATTAAAGAGAATGTATTATCACATAAAAAATGAAGCAACTTAAACAACTTACATTGAAAGAAATGTTTAATAAAGTAAACAAATAAATATTAAGCTTTTTTTTTTTTTTTTTTTTTTTTGTAAATTTTGATACCCTTTAGATCATAATTGTTCTTTATTTCATAAATTACGGTTTCATATTTTTAATTTTATATTTCTGCATGCCGTCTTAGCAGATTTAAACTGATGATCTATAATCCGGAAAAATCGATAATCCGAAATCGCCGAAGTCCCGATGAGTCCGGATTAACAACTTTTGACTGTATATAACATTTTATATGTGTAGTTACTATAACAATGAATGTCTAACAATATTTAATATAATTTATTGTTGTAGATATCAAACAATGTTTAATATATGTTTATTGCTGTTCTAAAAATATTTAATAGGCTGTGCAAGGAAGTCATGTGGTGACCACATCAGATTTATTTTTTCATTTTAGTCACTTCAAACTGAAATAGACAACCACGAGCCAAGAATAGTATATGTTTGTGATAATGGAAATAAACTAATTAGTGAAAACCATGAAGATTCTGCAAAATTTAAGCGTCTTATTTCCGAACTTCAATGTTTGTGGTTGGAATTGAAGAGTGCTCTGCAGTACCGCCGTATTAAATTAGAAGAATCAGAAAAAGCACAACAGGTAATGATATCGGTAAATTAGAGGAATTATAGTAGATTAAAAATTGCTCTTAGAATATATATTTTTAATATTAAATTTTTTACTTTGAAATATTTTGTTTTCATTTTTATCTGTATTAGTTATTTAAATTTAATTTGTTTTGCTGTTAGAAAGTATTGCTATCAATGCAGAACTTCTAACCTTTATTTGATTATAATTTTTTTGGGCTTTATATTAGGCAGTTAATTATTAAAATGTCCAGTAAAGATATGGAACAAGAATAATTACAAAAGATACTTTTTGAGAAAATTTACCAACTGTATACAGTGTATATGTATAGGTATAAATGATGTGTTGCATTTTTGTTAATGAGTGTCGCATAATTAGATCTACCATTATCCTGACTTGTGGTAGTGAAAGTAGGGGAATTAAATGCTAGGTTGTAGCTCAAAATAAGACAATAATTTACTCTCTTTCATTGCAGGAAACTGCTCTTGGGTTTTTGAATAGCTTTTTAATGACTGAAACAATCATTCTGTTTATGATAAAGAGACAGGTTACAAGAAAGAATCACATTATTCGTGTATGGTATTAAGATCTGAATGCTTAATTTAGAGAGATCCTAACAAACTAGTCTTATTATGTCAGCCTTATGGCTTGTAACTTCTTTCTCTGATACTAGCAGTAGCCCATGCTATTGCTTCATAGAGTATACTTAATTTGATGTGTATGATTTCTTGATATATCTGTTAGTTTCAGTATTTATTTGTTAATTGAGAAAAAATACTTATTATGAAATATTAGCTTTGCAGATGATCTGTTAAAGTTGCTTATTGAATTTAGATTTGCACTTAAAACACTTCATCAGTGAGTTGCAATACAGGATAAGTGTTAGAGATTGAATGCCAGAAACTGGTTCAAATACAACCAAATCTTCTTCATAACAGTTGTCTACTTTATTTTATATTGTAGGAAAATTTATATCGATGAAATTATATGAAGAAAAACTGGGATAATCACTCAATGCAACTGTTAATTGGAGTAATTATGTCTGAAAATTTGTGTCTCATATCGAAAAAAAAAAAAAAAAAGTCGGGGAGGGGAAGACAGCTACTTGATGCATCATGGAAACAAAAGGGAGTCTGTTTCTTATAAATTATTCTTTTTTATTATATTATATTTTATGGTCAAAACCAGAGCCAGATAAAGGGCAATTGGAGCGATTGGGCCCAATCGGGCCCCGCGTTACCATCAAAATGAACAAAAAAAATTTTCGAAATTTAAAGCAAATTGCTTTTGATGATAATGGATAAATTATGAATTATTCAAATAATTAAAAATATATGCATTTTAAGTTCGCATTGCTGGATGAGATTTATTAATGTGTTTATTATTATATAATATATACTTTATAATATAGAAAACTGATACCCTTAAATGTTCATGTCAAATATATTGAATTTAATCGGGATAGTCTTATTTTAGAGAGATTTTGCACTACGTACATGAACTACTATGCAGGTATATGCATGCGCAACCATACCAGCCATTTGTGGATGTATAGCTAGTATCAACTGTTAATTGTTTCTTGCATTTGTAGTTCGCTATTCTTCTAATCGTTATAATTATTAGAGTCATATTTTTAAAATTAAAAGCGAAGCAGAATCTCTGGGAAATGCAATGAAAGACTATAAATTTTTAGTATCACTGGTTTTTTGGTACAATTTACTGTTTCAAGTCAATTATGTTAGCAAGGAACTTCAAAGTGAATCTGTAGACATATCCATTGCACTTCCTTCATTTGAAAAACTTTTAAAATGGTTAAGTAACTACAGAAATACTGTATTCGAACAAATTTTAGTTCAGGCAAAAACTCTTGCTGAAGATTTGGAAGTATCAACAGAATTTCGAAATAAAAGGCTTTGGAAAAGAAAGAAACATTTGAATTATGAAAGTGATGATGAACCTATTGAAGACCTGATAAATGCATACAGGATCTTTTTTTAATGTTGTTTTAGATAAAGCTACAGAATCACTAAAAGATCGTTTTGAACAATTAAAAAATCAACGAATTATTTGGGTTTCTGGGAAAATTTCAAAATATGGAAAAAGAAGTACTTCAAAAACATGCAGCTGAATTATAAATTTCTCTAAGTTAATAGAAAATGATGTACCAAAGGTGAAAAAAGCTGATATAGATGGGAAAATGTCAGTTGAAGAAATGGGAGCTTTGAAATCTATTTTTCCTTCAGAATGTTTTTGAAAATCCATTTAAAATGTTCAAATTTTTATTGGATAACAATAGAGCAATGGCATTTCCAAGCTTGTTTATTGCTCTCCGAATATTCTTAACAATTCCAGTAAGCGTTGCTTCTGAAGAGAGGTCATTTTCCAGGCTAAAATTAATAAAAAACTATCTGAGATCGACAATGAATCAGGATAGATTAAATAGTTTAGCAACAATGTCGATTGAAAGGGAAGATGCAAGGACTATAGATTTTAAAACAATTTTAGAAGAATTTATAGAACAAAAACTTAGAAATATGTAAATTCATGTATTCATATTCGGTGATGTAAATTTATATTCAATAAGTGTTTTTGCATTTTGAACATTTTTATTTTTTAATTTATGTAAAAGTTGACCTGTCTGATGATCCATGACATTTGATATATTTATATATATATATACTGAATTTGAATTTTATTTAAATATTTAATATATAGAGAGGGCACCGCAAAAAAAAAAAAAAAAAAATATCCAATTGGGCCCCACACATTTTTGATCCGGGCCTGGTCAGAACAGTATCTTTGAGCTGTAAAGATAGAAAAGCAAAGGTTTTTAAAAAATTTAAAAAAGTCAAAATTTACTTTTATGAGTGTGCAGATAATCATAAAGTGCCACATTTTTGAAGCCATTAAAAATATATAATATTGTCTTGTACTATTCTGTTAAATGCTTGTTGTTAAATTGTTATTATTCACTGAAACTATTATGGCAACTGCAGTATTACTTAATGTCTTCTGCATTTCTAAGGGACAAATAATAATTTTTGTTGTTATTTATGAGAAATTCTAAAACAAGCTAACAATAAGAGAAAATCAAAACTAAAGAATATTTGCAATTATAAAATTAAGGATTCAATTAACTATATAAACAAAATGTAAGTTCTGTAAATAGCTGCATTAGTGGTTTTGTATTGGCAGAAAACTGTGTACCTTAATTGAATTCATGATATCTTAACTGGATAATGATAATGCAATCTGAAATGCAAAACTGTATGTTTAGCAACCTATGGATTTATGACTGTGTTGACAACTGAACAACTGTATTTTTTGGTATTCAGAAATCAAGCATTTTACATTTACTAGTATTCGAAAGTGAGTTACTATATAAAAAATATTTTAAACTTGGTTGCCCTAAAAGAAATAATTAAGGAATATAAAGTATTATGGCCATTGTTAAAATTTAAATAGAAGCACTTTTCCTTAATGTAGGATAAAAAGTTTTATGAAGAAGTTATTTAGACTAACCATATAGATAATTTTTTTAGTATAAATTATGTGTTCACTAACATTAATTTGATTAGCATAAATTATGTTTGCTCTACTTGACTAATTTTGATTAGTCTAAACTATGTTTCACATATACATGCATTCACATACATTTCACCATTTCCCTAATTTATGCTTTTACATTGCTTTTTATTATGCATTTGTTGTTGCATTTATTTCTATTTAAAATTTAAAAAAAGTCTGTAGTTGATTCTGAAACATTTTGTATTTATGCGTGTTTTTATTTCAGTATTTCTTCGATGCATCTGAAGCAGAATCTTGGATGAGTGAACAAGAGCTCTATATGATGTCAGAAGACAAGGGCAAGGATGAAATAAGTGCCCAAAACTTGATGAAGAAACATGCTAGTTACGAAAATGAAATTGACAATTACCATGAAACTGTTATGCAACTTGGAGACATAGCCAAACAATTAGTTGCTACTAAGCATCCTAAAAGGTATTTATTTTATTTTTCAGGAATATGTTAAGCTTTGGATAAACTGCACTATTTTATAGGCTATTCTTATTTAAAATTTACTAGGTGTAGCATAGTTTTTCTAAATAAGGCTAAATTACTTGCCATGTCAATTATTATTTTGAAAAATAATACAATGTGGTAATGATTTATTGTTTTTCAAAGGGCTAAATGGAAGAAGGAACAATGAATGAGGGAAAATGATTAAACCATGAAACAGCTATACATTACAAATAAATAACATATTATAAATAAATAATATTTATTACATTCAGCATGAGTACGTTAAATTAAAAAGTTACTTTTTAGAAAGAAGTTATACTCAGTCTGTTACTTCTTGGTGAGATATTTCCTGCATTGAAAATGCTATTTTATTAGACTTAAAATGTTTTTGAAATCTGTGTACTTCTTTACACATTTAAAGAAAAAAAAAAAAAAACTTTTAATAAAGCTTTGAAAGTTTTGGTGACAGTCAGAATCTCATGTTCATTTTTATCATATTTTCTTTTATCTCCATGCTCCTTGTAGACTCAAACGAAAATCCAATCTCGAAAGCCCTGAAAACTAACAGAAATTAAACATATTTTAACTTTCAACAAAACAACACCTGGAAACTAACAATAACAGCATAGACACAGAATTGAGTACTAAATGTGAGAAGTTACTATTTTACCATGTTGTCAGCTCTATATTCCAAAGAGAAGGTTATACAAATAGTTATAATTTTTTATTTAAAATTTTTTGTCAAATGAATTGTGTGAAAAATACTGGGCTGTTAATATGGTTTGCCAATAATTTATGCTGTAATATGATAGTTACTGGAGGAATAGATGAGTAACTATCATATTACAGCATAAATTATTAGCAAACCAGAGTTAAAAAGTGTTATTTCTATAGAGTTTTGGGATTAGAAATGGCAAGCATACAGGCAAGACAATGATTATTGCAGGAATAATAAATCAAGATTCTACTATATGTAATTTATAAAAGAATAAAATATAATAATATAACCTGTTTTCTTATATCTTCATCATTTTTCTTTAAGTTTTTTATGTCATTGGCAAAGATTACATATTTTTACACAATTGTATTTTAGATTGCTAATTTTAGCTTTATATTTCTAATAACCTAAATCATTTATTAGAATAAATGACCCAAATCATTTATTAGAATAAACAGTAGTAATTTAAAGAAAAGAAAAATTTGAATTATTTTTTGCTTCTGTATATCTACTCATTTAATTCCTAAAGTTTATTAGTGCTTATGATTCACATAATTTGTGTGTTGCATTATATATGCTAAGATGCTTTATGTTGTTATTAGCTATGAATATATGAATTCTAAGAAATGTCTAAAATTCACTTCTAAGCCAAGGAATTTGTTTTTCTTTTTTCGTTTTTCTTGCTTTTTTGGGAGGGAAGTTGATGGGGGAATTAACGGCTAGTAAGTGGTGAACTTTAATTAATTTGTTTTTGATATTTTGAAAATTTTTATTCAAGTCATGAAAGTGATTACATTTTAAATTTATCCCTCTTTTTGTGTTATTAAAAATACCGTCATTTTCATTATATATGTACACTGAAAGCCTGATTGTCTGTTCTTCAGCTAACTAGAAAGCTTAAGTAACTGGAATATTTTAGAATTTTAGGGGAAAAAATATTCCCACAAAAATTTTAGTAAATGTGAGATGTGTAATGCTATTAGAGAGTTCTCGATACTATTAACATGTATGTATCATTGTCAGCTAAGGATAAGCATGATGTCCCAACACAATCATAAGAAATTTGTTTTAATTAATTATGTAATTAATGTAAATTCAATTAATTCTCAATAAACTGATTTAATTTGCATTTTCTGGATAGTTGAGGATTTAATTTCTGCATTTTCTGGATAGTTGAGATTTAATGTACAAGGCAACTAAAAATGTTCTTTTGGTTTTGATGTCTCACTTGATAAACTACTCACAAAGAAGAAACTATTATGCCAGAAAAGTAATGAAGAGTTAGTCTAACTATTGACCTAGACTAATATGGACACATGCAATGTACACAGCTCATCCAATGTTGAAAAGAAATGACGTTATGGAAGCAGCTCGTTAACAGTTGTTTGCTGTATGACTTTTTACTGAGCCTTTTTAGCAGCCAGTCATATATGGACCAAGTCATTGAATATGTCAGACATATGGGGAGAATACCATGAAAAAATGAACTGCCCACCATTAGTTCCAGAAATTCAAATCAGGAGATCTAAGCCTTTAAGATGAACCTTGTAGTCCAGTGACTACAAGTGTTGGATAACAAGGCCCTGCTGGCAGGCAATAGAGGAAGACAACAGTGAAGTATGTGGTAAACTTGCTGAAAACCCATCACACTGATGGCAACTAACAAGTGACAGTTTGTTTGTCATTGCTATCTAGACACCACAACATACTCATATTTGGTCCAGTGATCATGAGTGACAAAAGGTGAGTACAGTGTGATACTCCCAAGCACACCAGACATTGGTTGTCACCATGTGACCCTATGTCTCATACCTCAGGACCACTTGTGCACCCATGCAAGTGCATGCTCTGTGTCTAATGAGCTAGTCACCAAATGGTGAATTATGAGCTACTTCTACCAGGCCACAATATCACAGCATTGCAATGAGTGCAACATCTGCTGCAGCAGAAGGAAGTGTTAATTAATCAAGAAGGTATGCTGTACTTCCACAACAATATAAGTTCACTCATGCTTCTTCCATTAGGCCACATCATCGTTGAAGCCATGTACTCGCAGCATCTTCAACAAGAACAACTGAAGAAGCCAGTTTTAGTTAATTGCAAGGGCATGCTGTATGCCCATAACAATACAAGCTCACAATGTGGCAAGAAAACCAAGGATTCCATTCTGCAATTTGGCTGGTAGATACTGTTCTTTGGATCTAGCCCTAAAAAATTGCTAGCTGTTTCATTTCTGGACAACAACCTACTTGGGAAAGGCATGCACCTAAGACCCCTGAGTTTTATCACTAGGACATTGCACAACTGCAAGAATGTTGTCAGAGAGTGCTAGATGTCAGTGGAGATTACTTAACAACCCGATACTGAGTACTATGTGCTATCTGAGAATCGTAAGTGACCAAAATGTTTTCGGTTACCTTGGTTTTTTTATGGAAGGAAATCAATAAACTTATTTATCTTGAAATTTTGCTATTGATGTATGTTAAAGTAAAAAAAAAAAAAAAAAATTCTGAAAAGTTTTTTATTATTTATTTTGAACAGTGATGAGATTATTTTGAGGCAAGCTCAGCTAGATAAGTTGTATAGTGGACTGAAAGATCTTGCATTGGAAAAGCGTAAGAAACTGGAGGAGGCTTTGCAGTTGTTTGGTCTCAACAGAGAAGTTGATGATCTGATGCAGTGGATAGCAGAGAAAGAAGTAATAGCTGGATCTCAAGAACTGGGGCAAGATTATGATCATGTTACTGTGAGTGATTTTTATTTTGCAGACAAATTTCTGTATAAAATTATTTTTATTACTTTTAATTAATCTATCACATTGGCCTGGTAATAAGGGCCATAACACAAAGAAAACCTTGCATTTAAAATACTTTAGAAAGAAAGAAAGAGCAGAATTATGTATTTATTAGAAGGCTCAGATTTCTAAGCTGATATCAAGTTCAAGAATATAATTTCAAAATTTTATATATTCAAGGTGTTTTAATAGAAAAGCAAGTAAACAGAATAAGTACTGTGGCTTGAACTAAGTTACTTTCTTTTAATGTTAATATTCAGCGATAAGTATTGAATTAAATTTTGGACTGATGAGTACCAAAAGCCTTGATGGGCACGAAAATTGTTGAATTTAATTTTAGTAAAAAAAAAAGGGAAGAGGTCTGTAAATTAACTTCCACAGCGATTGGCAACAGTAATTATCAACTACAGATGACCAGTTATCAAATGCTTTGGCAGGCATGGATCTCAGTTTAATTTTATTTAAAAAATATTTATCTAAATTTTCTGAATTTGCCTTACAGTTATGAACTATGTGTTGATTGCCAGTGATGGCCAACCTGTCAGCCACTGATGATCTGCACTGGTATACTTCAAATTCCTTTTATTTAAAAATTTAGCTAAATTCATTGCACTTTTTCATGTCAGTCATCCAATGACTGATCAACAGTGACCTTAGCCTCTTGGTCAACCATGACCAGTTGACATGCTTTGATTTAATTTTAATCAAAATATTTATCTGAATTTATTGTATTCCACACATTGGTAAACACATGACCATCACCTAGTAGGTTTTGGCGACCAATTGGTGTTCTTTAATTTAATTTTTAGAGTAAAAATGTTTTAGAAAAGTTCTTCCATGATTTAAGTGATAACAAATGTGCTTAGCAAACTTATGCCAAAATTTTTTGGTCTGTCACATTTTATTTTGTTGAGCTTTAGCAAGTGATGCCATTATGTAAATGATAATGTATTTATCTTCCATGTGCCTTGTTCTTAACTAGTTCTAAGAATTTTGCTGTTTGGTAAACTTAAGATCTTTAATTCATGTATTGAATTTAATCACTCTGTAACTGCTTTATAAACTGAAAAATTAAAATCAATAAAAGAATTTCTTAATAGTTTAAGTATCTATTTTATCATTGTATCTAAACGGGTATAGAAGTGCAATAACATATGTTGTTATAATTAATAAAAACTATTATTGATGCTATTATACAGTTAGTACAGAATTTTTTTTTTCATTTTTTAAATAATAAGCTTTGCTTTTCAAAATGGGTATAGTTTTCAATAGGTATTTTTTGAAAAAAAAAATCATCTCATGCTTAAGTCAATGTAATAAAAGATAAAATAATTTTGGGCTTTTGCAAGATGCTAAAAATTAAATAGAGGTTCTAAATTCTGATACAAACTTCAAGGAACATATATATTTTATTGTTTGAAATTTATATAAGATATATTTTACTTCCTTCCTTGATTATTCAAACAGATTTAGAAGTTTGAAGGTACTCTTCTGTTACTGATACTGGATTAAGAAATGTATCTATGTAAACATATATGTATGTGTGTGTGTGTGTGTCTGTCTGTCTGTGTGTGTGTGTGTGTCTGTCTGTCTGTCTGCATGTATGTATGTATGCATGCATGCATACATATGCATACATACATATGCATGCATATGTATGTATATGCATGCATATGTATGTATGCGTATGTATGTATGCATGTATGTATGTATGTATGCATGCATGTATGTATATATGTATGTATGCATGCATGCATGCGAATTCAGTCTCGATAACGGAAGAGTAGCAGTTTGAATTTGTAGCAGTCTGCTCTATATTATATGGCAAGTGACAATACTTTAATATTTCATGAAGCATACTTCATTCCTTCCATTTTGCCAATTTTTTTTTTTTTTTTTTTTTTTTCTCCTGAATAAGAGTGATCTGTGTCTCATTATTCTGAAAACTGATAGAGTTTTGTTCAAAACTTACATCAAAATAAGGTTGCTTCTTGGACGAATAAGTAAATATCTTGACCTGCTGAACAGGTGGGAGATGTCTGTAGTATGTTTTTCAGGCAAGATTATAATTTCACTTGACATCCTTAACGGTAGTTATTTTATATAATGTAATTATCTTTTTTTGTTGCATATTACTGATATTTCTCTTCTATAATAACTAGATTTTATTGGATTATTTTAGATGCTTCGAGCTCGATTCAAAGACTTTGCAAAGGAAACAGAATCGATTGGTCGAGAGCGAGTATCTAAAGTGAATTTCCATGCAGATAAATTAATAACTGCACACCATGCAGACAGTGCTACTATTGCTGAATGGAAAGACATGCTTAATGAAGCTTGGGCTGACCTGCTTGAACTCATACAAACTAGAACACAAATGCTTAATGCTTCTTGGAAACTGTACAGATTTTTCTATGATTGTGCAGATGTGTTAAGCCGAATTGCGGTCAGTACTAAAAGCCTTATTTATGAGATATTTTTTAATTTGCATTAAAATTACAAATTTTATGTAATTGTTTAAATTTGAATCATACATAAATATATAGAAGTAATTTTTATGATTTTATCCAGCAATATGAAATTAGTACGTTTTAATTAGTGTCAAAATTTAAATTGCTATGCTGCTATTAATTATTGTGGAAAATTTTTTAATTTAAAATGATTTTGACAATTTTTTGTTTGTACTAATATGGAAGTTACTGTGTGATATGTTACATAATCAGTATGTTACATTTCAACAGGAAAAACAAAATTCTATGCCTTATGAACTTGGTCGAGATGCTGTTAGTGTTTCCAGTCTGCAGAGAAAGCACATCGGTTTTGAACATGACCTTCAAACTTTAGGATCAGCAGTGAGTTCTAAAAATCATTCCCCCTTTTTTGTGTGCATGTATTTTGAATTATTATTCTCATTACTGGTACTTTTTATCGATTTTTTTTTTTTTTTTTTTTTAGAAATAATGCTCTGTCAAAAGTTACTTTTGAATAGCTAACACAAAGTATTAGTTACATAAACAGTATACAGTTTTTCTGAAATACAAAATTTATCTTCTATTTGCATCACCTAATGCTAATTATTATTTTAGATTTATACATTTTCAAACAACTATCTAGAAGTTCTTTTGGTTATATTGATTTAAAACTCTGATTGGGTTGAATTATTTAATTATGACAAAACACCTTAGGCTTTCAGTTTTTAAATAACTTTTCAGGGTGTGAAATGTTTAAGAAACTCAATAACATTTCTTCATTAAAGATACCTTTCAAAATTCAAGGTAATTTCTGTTGTCATTAGAAAGCAAAGTGTAACTGTACTTTCAGAAGAGAAATATTTCTGTTCTGTAATTTGAAATGCATGGTGTTAAATTTCTAAGTGTAAAATAAGCAACATTCTTAATCCGAAAGGGTAAAGCATCATTGTTACTTCTGTATGGAAAGAAAACTCCTGATGAATAGCTGAAAAATGTACATACTGTTTCTAATGCTTCTAAAATTAAATCATTGGTAATAGGAGAAAATCTGCAGATTCAGAAATCAATTTTAAAGTCTTTAAATACATCTTTAGCAATAATAAATAAAATTTTAGGCCAAGATTTAAATTTTGGAAAATTCAAAAAACATAATGTTCCCCAGATTTTCTGAGGCAAACCTGGTGAACTCACTCGATGCAGAACAGTTTGTAAAACCTGTAGGAACACTATTTATCAAGAGATAACTAGAAATATATTCAGACTCTCGATGAAGCATGGATTTACTTAAATGACTCCAACAAAAAGAAATAATAAATGACTGCAAGTCTATTTATTATCAAAAATGAAGAGAACACAATGCATAAACCTGGTTCTGTCAATGCAAAGAAAGTTTCAGTAACGAATTTATGATTGTCACAGGATTCTATTATAATAGGAAATTAAAAATAAGAAGAGTGGGAAAATGTGTTAAAATCAACCTAATGTACTGTCAAGAGAAAGTTTACATCTGAGATTTGCAGAAGAAATTTAATTTCTTTTTCCTATTGACTTTCAAATAGTGAAACTTCATCAACAAAATCATGAACAACAATACTTGAAAAGTACCACTGCATTACAATTGAAAAATACCACTGTATCCTTGAAGAAATGAAGATTGATACAGATACTGCATGTATACCTTTTCAAAGTATTGCAAATTCACCTGATATTTCACCTTTGAATATTAGACCTTTGATCTCTTGAAAACTCTTTTCTATGTGCAAACCCACTATTAATGATAAACTCTGGAAAGTAATTGAAGAAGAGTGGAAATCTGCACCCCTGGAAATTTTATGAAAAGCCTTTCTATCATCGAAATCATGATGCAAACTTATAGTTCAGAAGAAAGGCTTTCAGATTGAACATTAAAAAAAATTCTCTTTACCCATTTTAAAAATGTGTAAACATTTTAAGTATTTATTTATTAGATGGCAGCTCTAAAATGCTATTTTTAAATTTGAACATGTAATAAATGGTGGGAAAAAGAAATGATTAAAATGACAACCAATTTTAATCTTACCGTCTTAAAATAACTAACTAACGAAAAGCTGTAGATTACTTACTGTATCATTACTGATGATTTTCATCATAATTTCATGTTTTATGTGTTAATGAAAGTTTGTATTCATACAGAGAGTTAAAAACATTTCAGAGCTTTTTATATGAATTAATACTGAAGAGCAGTACCATTTAAAAATCATTTTTATTATATACTTTTCAATTTTTAGGTACAACAAATACAAGATGATGCTGTAAAGTTCAGTTCTATATATGCAGGCGATCGAGCAAATGAAATCAGCAGTAAAGTTTCAGAAGTTGTTAATGCTTGGCAAAAACTTCTACATATGTGTGAGACAAGAAGAGAGAAACTGGCTGACACTGGTGATCTTTTCCGTTTCTTAAACATGGTGAGAGATCTAATGCAGTGGATGGAAGAAACTGTTAGACTGATGAATACTTCAGAAAAGCCAAGGTAAAAGAATAATTTAAAGCTGTTTATTGAAAAAATAAATAATTCTGTCTGAGTCTCTTCTATATGTATTGTATTAGTTTCTGTGAAAGAAAAGTTTTTTCAATATGTTTTTATTGAAATGAAGTACCTATTTCTTTAAAATCTTAATACAAAGTTAATTGAAACTAATGCTTTGTATAATTTTTCTTTTTGAAACTGTCATTTATTAATTTATTTTTTAATAGGTATAGTGTTTTAGGATAATTCAACGAGTCCACTGGGTTTCAAATTATATATTTCTTCTAAAAATTATATCAGAAAACAAAGTTGCAGTTTTTAATATTTTAATAAAAAAATTAAATAATTAAAAAATATATATAAATGGGATTTCTTTGCAGTTTTGAAGCCAAATGCTTCTTAAATGCATGACTTTCATAACATATTTGCCTGTCTTTATAAACTCAGTATATAATTCATTTAAAATTTAATTCACAATTCATTTTAAATATAACAGTTGGTTTTCAATTTAGTGAATAGTTTCTTAAAAGTTACTTAAGTGTACTTAAAATAAAAATTTTGCATATTTTTAAAACCTTAAAATTTTGAATATTTTTATAAAGCATTTGAACCCCACCCCCCAAAGAAAGAGCTCCAAAATTTGGATTCAAATTAAAATTAAACATTAAATTTAAGTAAACATTAATTCAAATTAAAATTAAACACTCTAAAATTTGGTTTCAAATTAAAATTAAACATTAATTTGGTTGTCACTTAAAACCAAATTTGGAATTTGCTTCAAAATTTGAAACATTATACAAATATAATAATTTATATTATCTCCATTAATTAATGTTTAATTTTAATTAAAACTATTAAATTAAATTTTGGGAAAACATTTAGCATATTCATTTATCTTTTGCTATTGGACCCTTAGATGAATGATTTGAGATATAAACGTTCATTTACAAAGTTCATTTTACAAAATGGAAGTTTATGGGAACTGATTTGAATTTTATTTCTAATTAAGAAGAACATTTATTTTTTATTCTCAATACCTCCCTCTTAAATTTGAGAGCAAGTGACATAATGACTTGTGATTGTAATAACACATTTAAAATAAACTTTTGATTTATTTAAATTTATTTTAAGAAAATATCAGTAAATTGCTTTATAAATTTTTGAAACCAAAAATTAAAAAAACATTTTTTTTTTTTCATAAAAGTAATTTTTTTAGAGATGTTTCTGGTGTAGAACTATTAATGAACAACCACCAGAGTTTAAAAGCTGAAATTGACACCAGGGAAGATAACATATCTGTCTGCATTAATCTGGGCAAAGAATTACTTGCTAGAAATCATTATGCTTCAAATGAGGTAAATATTATATTTTGTTAATAGTTTTTTGCAGTAAAAATTTCTGATACTTCCTTGTAATAAGCCATGTAAGATTAACTGAAAGGCAATGATACCAGCATTAATTTTTGATTTAAGAATTAAATGTAATAAAAAAATGAGGATTGAAAGAGATTATTTTACTAATAATGTTAAGATTATAGGAAATATTATTATATATTATTGGAAAAGAAATTTGCATATTTTACAATATATTTCTGGATTTTGATATTGTGCTGAACTCGCACTTTGATAATTTGAAATTTTCAATGAGTCAAACTGAAAGTTACTTTCTAAACACAATATAAAATTTAATATTAACTCTTATCTAAAAGTCAAATTTCTTTAATTCAGTTGATTTAAATGCTTGAAGAGCAAATTTTTTTCTAAGGGAGAGTGAAATTATTTCCACGGCATTTTTGTCTATATAAGCTGAAGTCTTAATAGTATTATTCCTAAACAATGTATGTCACATGTTTAAATCATGTTCACTGTTTTTTGTGATGCTATTTACATCATTATTGCCACACAGTGTTGCTTTTATTAGAAGAAAATGTATTATTACCACATACAAAGAAAACATTTTATTAGCTTTCATTATCACTTTCACAGACTCTACTTTCTTAATTCCATCAAAACCACATGATTTCTAATCTTACCACATGATCCATTATAGACAGCTTTTCTTATGTAAATATGCATTTAAAAATTTAAATTTTTGAATGTTAATTATGTTTTGCATTTTTTATACATTAGTTGCACTTTTTATTTTGCTTTAATAAATATATTTATATGCATATCTGCATAGAATCTGATATGCGTTTGAAGTGCAGTTTGTGAAGTTTCAATAACTCCTATTTTGGATTACTCAGAATTGATTTCTATTGCTCTTCATTTTAGCTTTGATTTCCTACATTTTATTTGTTTAAAGATTTTTTTACGATAAATGATACTGTTACTTTTTACTCAGTGTGTGGAATCAGAAAATATTATATTTCTTTACTGTTTTGACGGGTGGGGAACTACAGCTTTGTATTTTTGTATTTTTTACCTTTAAATAAAATATTTGTCTTCATTATAAATTGTTATTATTATTATTATTGTTTTTATTTTAATATATTTGTTTATTTATTTTTATTTGTCAAATCAGCAGTAAAATCAAAATTTATTTCACTCTTTTTTTGTTTACTTTGGAAATAAGATTTGAAATTTTTTTAATTAAGAAAATGTTAAATAAAAATTAAAAATAAAAGTCTTTTTAAAATTAAGAAATAAGAGATGATGCTATCATTCTAAAACTTGATTGTTAAATGTTTTCAGCAATAAAATCAATATTTTGAATCAAGATGGAAGAAATAAATTAAAATCACTGTTTAGTACACAGCTTTGTGCTTATAGCAGGCCATGACCATTTTATTACATGCTGTTTATAAGATTCTAAAATTACTTTTATGAATAATTGTAAATGCACTAATAATAATTTAAATGAAGTTGTCATTTGTTTTCCTTGCTGCCAACATTTAAAATTATAACTAATTTTTAAGAGCCCAGTTTTCAAATAAATTTATGTTTAATTAATTTCTTGATACTATGAACTTTTGATGTTCGGAAATTAAAAGGACAGAGGACTAGATTGAGGTAAGTTGAACAAAAATGGGCAGAAGATTGTTTATTAAAATAAATATGCTAGAGGAGGGAAGTTAAATTTGTTCGTTTATTAAAATAAAAATGCTAGAGGTTGGAAGTTAAATTTGTTCTTGTAGAGGACATATGTAATTTCTAAAAATTAAAATCAGCTTGTAATTTTATCTTTTTGTGCCTACAACAGTAAAATTATTTCATTTTAAAAGAAACAAATACATCATAGTCCATCTTATTAAAATTACAAAATTTATACCATAGAAAAGAAATAATTTATTGTGATGAAAGTTAAGAAAGTGATAATATTTGCTCTTTATAGTGCAATAAATTGGTCTTTGAAAAAAATAATTAGTAAATTTCTCTTCTCATAATAATGATACACTTGGAAGCAGTATGTTTAGTGTATCTTGAATAAACATATAATAATACACTATTATTTAAAATATTTCTAATACAAATTAATTCTTCATATTATGTCAATTTAATATAATGTTGTATATTCATTTTTACTTAGTATGAATTAAATAAATAAATAAAATACTTAATCTGGCAATGTTTTGTGTTGTATATTAGATTAAAGAAAAACTTCTTTCACTAACCACCCAACGAACTTTAATGATGGATCGCTGGGAAGAGAGATGGGAGCATTTGCAACTTAGTAAGTATAAACATTTCTGTTGGTTTATTTGGCATTAAAACAAAACATTTTCAAAATATTTTGAGATTTAGCTGATGTGTACCTTGAATTCTTTCTTATTTAGAAACATTAGTTTCTTGCATCTATCTAGCTATGTATTTTGTGTGTGTATTGATATATAGCCTTTTAAAAGTTATCTACCATATTTTCTCACATTGTCTACTCTTTTTATATTAATTTATTACTTGAAAAATCAAGAGGGGAAATCTATGTGGTGTGTAGTATTTCTGAAGCAAATGGCCAAAAGGAAGATTTATATAATAGCAGATGAATCTGATCTAATCGAACATCAGATTAATGTGCATAAATGCACATTAATCTGATTGAATCTGATCTAACCTTACTGTATATCTAACCTTATTGTATATCCAGAAAATTAGCTATTTTTTTCAATATTTCTCTTTTTTACTTCACATTGCGTTGTTAATCGTCCTTTGAACGTGCATAAACACAATTTAAGGCTGCATAACTCAGAACTGGATATTATTGTTACCGTTAAAGAGTTATAACAATAAATTTAGAAAAGATTTAAGGAGGAAGAAAGTAGAAGATTACTTTTGACTTCAAAGAGAATGTGAAAAAAGTCATGCAAATAAAACAAATATTTCTGAATCAGTCTAAAAAGCTAACAGAGACTTAAATTTTGGCACGAAATGGCAAAGCAGCATATATACGGCCTGTCTCAGAGTGCTCTCCCCTCTCTGCTCTTAATCTAAACTGACAGGTGATAATTTTTCTATGCGGGAGGTAATTGAGGAGAGGAAACTATCTATTCGCAAGGGGCAAATGGGTTTTATCGTTAGGTTTTGAATAACAACTCAGAATAAATAGCTCGTTCAAAACTTCCAGCTGTTCTGTGCTTATACCAGCTATAGTAAACTTAAATGTTTATGTTCGGAAAGAGAATTTTCATTTTCCCGCCTAATTATTCTCCAAATTTTAGATGGCAAAATGTTATTGGAATTAAAATTAAAATTGCAAGAAACTGCAACAATATTTTAGAATGTGTGATTTTAATTATATTGCAATTGTAATTGGCTTTGCAATTACTTTGCAATTACAATTAGAAAGTAAGTACTTTTTAAATGCAACAATAATGTATGTAATTGCATTTTAATTCTTAAGTCTTACAATTACAATGCAATGATAATCACAAACATTATAATTATATAATCTAATTATACAATTAAAAATTTTATTGCATCTAATCACAACTACGGTAATATTAGCTAATTACAATGTAATTTTAACTGCAATTAGAGCAGGTAATTATAACTACGTAATTAGGAAAGTAATTGTCTCTGATAATTAGAATTACTTAACCTAGTGAAATCATGATCATAATTGTAATTCTAAGTGTAGTATGCAATTGTAATAAAATTATGCAATTACTAAGTAGTTATAGTTAAAAAGTAGCTGTTTTTTTTAATTACAATTACAATTTACGTAATTTCATTTAAATTACAATTACTCTATATTTGTGAAATCCAATTTCATATTCAATGCAACTGCAATCATATAATCTAATTACAATTACACTGGCTTTGTAACTCCAGTAAGTAATTATAATAATGTAATTATGATAGCAATTGTTTCTGATAAAAGCAGTTACGTAGCCCAGGAAAATCATGACCTTAATTGCAAATGTAATTGTAGAATGCAATTGAAAACACATAGTAATTGTAATAATATTATGCAATTATTTTGTAATTACAATATAACAATTTTTAATTACATATACAATTTACGCAAATGCATTTTAATTATAATTGCATTTTAATTGTGAAATCTAATTGAATAAACAGTATAACTGTAATTATATAATCTAATAAAAATTACAATGCAATTATAATGACCTCTTAATTAAAATTGCGCAGCAGATGATTTAACTATTTAATCAGAAAAACAACTGCCCCTTATAATTTCAGTGACATAGGCTAAAGAAATCATGATAATATTTGAAAATTACAGTCAATAATATTATATTCGAAATGTTTCTGCATTTTGGATAATGAGTTTTTAAATAATACAACGGGATAATCACCTATAAGAAAAATATTAATATTTTCTGTCATGTCTTCTGAATCATCTTACATATATTGTAGTTTGTAGTACCAGCATAAATTGGAGTTTATTTAAAGGAAATATTTTATATAGACCGAAATGCATATAACGTTAGTAAACAAATATGTATGTTTATGATCTTCGATATACATGTGAACTTAAATTACAAGATTAAGGAAAAGCATGCAAAGAGTTTATGCCAGTGCAAAGGCATGTTTTTGCAAAGGATTTGTTACGGGAAGCTTGTCTTGTTTACATTACACAACAAATAAATCATAAAAATTACATTTATCCTTTTCTTTTCAGAAAGGGGATCATCAAGGACTAAACTAAGTCTCATAATTTTATCCAACCTATTGCTTTAGCTGGTAAAAAAGGATTCTGATGAGCAATCAGTGTGCTTAATTGCTGTGTGTACTAGACATTCATCTAAAAATCACTAATCCATTTATTATGAATTATTATGAATTACTGCCCAGACAGTAAAGTGGTTCATGACTCTGGTTGCCGTACCGAAGAGCCTGGGTTCGAATCCCGGATAGGGCATGAATGTAATTTGTTCGTCCTCGGCATAGGTGGCAACGGTGGCCCATGTATTAGTTCCCTCCTTAATAACATGACCGGCCTTAGTAGTGATCAATGTCTATAAACGGCTACTATGTGCCATTGGAAAAAAACAAAAAAATTACAAATTGGCCTTTTATTCAACATAACACACATTTTCCATAAATAGTTAAAATGTATTATTCAGTTACAAAGGAAAGTACTTGCATGAACTATTTTCCATCATTGTTTCACGTAAGAACAAATAAAAGTATAATTTTCTTATGCTCCTGTGACTGTTATATTATTTGGATTACGGTAAAGACTGCAAAGATGCTTCTGTGGAGGACTTTCTAAGGGAAACTGGCTCATGTTCACATCACTCGTTAATAAAAGCAGGAAAAGATCTTTATTTAATTGAATGCAACAAAACGTTTAAGAAGAATGATGTACTCATAGAGAACTTTCTAAAATAAAATGATTTGTATTCATGTTACACATAAGGAAATCCACGGAGCTATCTAAACATTTAGATTGTTTGCCAAAATTGGCATCCGATTTGAACTAGTAGTATTCAAAAGCCGACTTATTATTCTGCTGAGCAAAAAATCTAATTGCTTTTGAAGTTATATTGTAATTCGAACAATCATTGTATTACAATTATTTATTTTTATTTTTTTTTCCCCAATGGCAGATTGTGAACAGTTACAATTTAACACAGTCCATTAGTCTATACAAGGCCAGATGGGCTGGTCTCTTTATTATGGAGGCACCTAATATGTGGGCCACCATCGCCTCCTATGAAAGGACGAACAGTTATAACCATGCCTTCTCCGGGATTCGAACCCAGGCCCTTCAGTATCGCAGTCAGGCTTCCCTAACCACTATACCATCTGGGCGGCACAATTACAATTATAACTGCATTAGTCGTAGTTTTAACTACAATGAATTACCAGCTTTTCTCAGTCAATAACAGATAGCTTAAACTTTAAAGATAAATGGAAGGTCTTATAATTTGTCGAATGGCAATATTCTAAGAAAGCATAGTCTCCAGGATGGTCGAAGTTTAATTACAGTCTTATATTTTGCATACTCGCAGCACTTGCTCAAAGGCTGTTCCAAGATTATTTTTGTTCATCTCATCCATTAATTTTGGAGACAGAATCAAGTCTAGAGACATTTTTTTTCCGAGGACAGTATTTTATATAATAGAAAAAGAAACAATGAGTACTGATAAATTTAATTGAAATTAGAATTATAATTCTAGTTAATACAAATACAATGTTACTTTAACGGTTAGAATTACATTATAGTTCTAATGGCAAAAATATCAAATGAGTGTTATAGATTAGTATACTTTTACATATCACAATATTAAATTTTAATACCATTTTATTTTACTTAGCTTATCACAATATTGAGCTTTTTAATACCGTCGGTACTGAAAAAATGTTTTACTACTGTTATGAAATGTATATTCGATAATATTTTCTCATTGATGTTTTTCTTATATATTTTTCTGCATAATTCATAAATGTTTGCAATGGAAATAATTCTGAGGCTTTTATAATACTTCTAAATTTTCATGAAATAGAGTTCCATTAAGGTTTACTTGAAGGAGACTCTCAGTACAAGCACTTGAAAAGAAGTTATACTACATTTACATATTATGAAATGGTTGTATGTACAGTATTTACTTGTAACAGCGGTGCTCAATATATTGCGTTTTTTGAAAGAATGCATATGTTGCCTAAAATCGAATTTAAATCACTATAATCAGAATAATTGGCTAAAGTATTAAATTGTAATTTTTACAGCATCAATCGAATTAGTCGATTTTATTGAAGATGAAAATATGTTGATATTGACAAGCTATATTAGTTTTTGTACTATAATGAATGCTAGCTAGTAGCTATATGAATATAATGAATGTACTATAATGAATGCTAGCTAGTAGCTACTCTAGCTAATAGCTAGAGTAAAACTCAGGATATGGTAACATTAAATAAATAAATAAATAAATAAAATAAAAGAAGAAGCAGAAAACGAAAGCAAAAAGAAACTGAATACATTCGGAAAGAGAAGGCTTACTATGGTGAAACATTAGAAACGTGTAGACAAAGTGTTAATACTATATGTGAGAAAATACTAAGGAAAAATTGAAATACATCATAGCTACATTTGGTGCTTTCTATATTATTTGTATCAATATAAGTACCGAATTAATATAAGTACCGAAAATAAATGATTAATATAAGTACCAAATATTACGAATTAATATAAGTATCAATTAATTTAAGTACCGAAAAATACTTAAAAAATAGGTATTTTCGAAAATTTAAAGGAACAAAATTGCAGTCTGAAAATTTATAGCAGCGGAACTTTTGAAGTAATTTGATGCCTTCTGAAGGTCGCCATGAACATAACAATTTGTAACTGTCAGCTTTTACAACTAGGAATCAGATAAACTCTATTGTTTGGTAAATCGGACTGTCTAGTAATGTTTTCGATACCGTCTAGTTTCCGTGAATGGCGATGTATGCAAGCTTTTTCCTCATTCTGCCTTAAGAATAAACAGCTCATAGGGGAATTCTGAAAAATATATGACGCTTTCATATATGTACTCATACCCTGATATTCACAATAGCGTTTCTTTATTTAGATTGCTTTGAGCATGCAAATTCAGTAAAAATCAGAAAACAAGTACCATACTTATAACAAAGCAGGTTATCTCAGTAAATGAAGGGAATTAAGTACCGGCGATGGCAAGATTTTCCGATGGTTTGAAGACTAAGTAATTTATTCCTTTCAGAAAATTTTCTCGGAAAGCAAATCATTACTTACGGATAGAAAAATGTTCTAAGAACTACGGGATAAATTTATAATGGGAATAAAAGAATGAAAGAAATCGGAAACTCTTTTCTAGTACTAATTTTACTCCTCGAAAGTTGGTTTCAGTATCACCTTTTTAAGGAAATGACACATGAAATGGATTTCAGAAACTGAATCTCGAAATCATCAATAGCTATCCAATATTCTGCATTTGTAAATATTTATTTAATTTGCATTTCAACCAAATGTTGAAAACAAAGTGGAAAAAAATCTCCTTACAAAAGGAAAAAAAAAAGATTCCTATTCTTTTACAGTGATATTCCATTAAATTATATCAGAAAATCATATCACTGTTGGATGCAATAAATACTAATTTCAGACTTGTTGCCTGTTTATGGAAGCAACTATCTTTTGCAACTGAACACCGGTTCTTTTGCCTAAGTTTGAATTCCGGCGAATGCGTTCGTTGCTTGGTATTTTGGTGAATTTTATGTTGAATATACCAAACCAGTTTCCCTGAAAAAGTCATCTACAAACGCATCCTTTTCCTTAAGCAGGTACCCATCGCATGCTTCCTGACGAATGTACAAGAATTTTTCTTCTTTTACACAGCTTTCCTCATCACATATTACCCACCAGCGGCCGAGCGGTAAAGACGCTGAACACTGGTAGTTCGGTTCGAGGTTCGAATCCCGCGAGCGGGCTGGCTGCATGGTCGTTTCGTGGGTTTCTCCATGTGTAACGTGTATACGAGCCAGTTTCCCTTAGAAAGTCCTCCACGAAGGCATCCCTCCCTTTAGGCAAATAACCCTCGTGTGCTTTGCCTTAATTGAATAGCACCATA
This sequence comes from Stegodyphus dumicola, assembly GCF_044657685.1. Lineage (NCBI taxonomy): Eukaryota > Metazoa > Arthropoda > Arachnida > Araneae > Eresidae > Stegodyphus > Stegodyphus dumicola. Next base: position 134,287,157 of record NC_140768.1, on the reverse strand, counting down.
CCAATAATACCATAATCACATATTATATTATTGAACATTTTTAATTTGCAAATTTTTGCAAATATAGTAATTTGCAAAATAAATATTACATTATTTTGCAAATAAGTTATGGAAAATGACATATTTATTTAGATTAATAAAAAGGTAAAAATTAAATGCGTCATCGGCATCATTTTGTTAATAATATCATTATATAATCTTTTTTTTTTTTTTTTTTTTAAGTGTACTGGGGAATTAAAGAAAATTTCTCAAAAGTATCATCATGTTTTCGTAAACTGATATATAGTGTTAAATTATTATATTAAATTTCAGTTTATTATAGCAGAAATCGTAAATAGCTGCATTATGTATAGCTTTTGCTTCACTGAGCTTTCGCAAGTTAATTGTGAGTCCATCCCCATAATTGAGAAGCAGGTTGATGCTAGACATTTTGCTTCTTAGTGCAATTGCTGTGGGATCTTAATTCTATTGACCGATGTTCTATAAATTTAAAATATTTTGCCCTGCCTAAATTCTGTAGCTCTCTTCATTCTAAAACTTTTGCCGTCCAATAAATTTTTGTTGTCAAGTGCCAAATTCTTAGAATTTCGATATCCCTAAATTTTCTTGTTCAATGCCTCTTTAAATTCTAAGAATTTTTCAGCCATTAATCTGCCTCCTGGCCAGACGTGGCCAGACCGTTTTCAGTGCCATATGTGGCACTGAAAACGGTTGAAAAATCGGAATTTTAAAAGCCAACTTCCTACTTTTCATCAAATAAATTTTATCGATTAGCAGTGCTATGGAAGCATTAAAACATTTATGTAATAAATACACAAATAGTTCAGAAACGTTTTTTTTTCTCTCTACTGAAGAAATGCCTGTCTCTGACTACCTGCGAATTTGATTAAGTTTTATCTAAAATATACGTCAAAGCGTTTCTTTTTGGCCTAATATTAAATTTTACTTTGGCATGTTCCTATCCCTGCTTGATGTTGACAAGATTTATTCAAAACTTACTGTTTTTATTTTTTATTTTAAAACAAACAACTTAAATGGAAATCCTCAGCTTGCTTTTATTTATTTAAATAATAACATTTGATAATGTGAATTGTGATCTCTAAGTAATTTGCGTATTTGAACCCGAAAAAAGTGTTAAACACCAATTTTGAAGCTTTTGTTTTGGTTTGCTTTATTTTTCCTTCAAAGCACGCGAGAGCTATCTGCCTAAAGGGAAGAATGCCTCCGTGGAGGACATACTCTAAGAAAAACTTACTCGTGCCCACATTATGCACAGAGAAAACCACAAAAATTCCACTTTGAAAGGTAAAAGTATCTAATTTTTTAGAGCGAGATTTTCCTAACATTGAATTTTATCAATTTAATACAAGTGCTATATTTAATTAAGAATTAAAACAATGTTCTTTTGTGATTTACATAAGGTAACTCTTTCTGTCAAAAATAATCATATGAAAATGCACCGAATTTCAGTACCATGTAATTTAGTTTGGAAACTGAGAGGTATCTGTGACATCTTGTCTATATGTAGAAAATTTTTAATAAGGTTATTATGACTGAAATTTGTTTCAAAATATTCAATATTTCATAACTTCTATCAACCAATAAATGCGATAAACTGCCCTTTTATAAATATGAAACAAGAGTAACGAAATAAATTTGTGGTAAAATGAATTACAAACATTATGTCGAAATGACTGACACTGAGCATGTGTTTGTTATTTTAATAGTAATTTAGTTATCAATTACATGTAGCTTTCAATAGGAATTAGGTATTTTAAGCCTCTTATAAATTTTTTCTTATTATATTAAAGCTCTATAGAATATTATTATATTAAAGCTTATTATATTAAGATTATTAGATATCTTATTATATTAAAGCTATTCTTTTTATATTAAAGCTCTATAGAGTGAATCAAAAGCAGAAAATTAGTTAAACTACACTGTCTCACTAGTCGTAAGATTATATTACTGAAATATGCATATGAAAACAAATTAACATTCTATAAACGTACATTAAAATACCAAAATGCAATAAAAATCAATAACATTTATACTTAATAAGAAACAAAGTCGGGAAAACGGTCAGGCAAGTGAGGCACTTGCCTCATGTGAATCACTAGAAGAGGCGCCAAATTGGCTATACGAATTCAAAAATTACTTTAATTATTAGGGGAAATAGGCTTCGTCAAACTTAAATCAATAAAACAAACCAAAAAAAAAAAAAATGCAAGAAAACCTGGAAATTAATGCAATATGCATTTCAGTGTTATTTCTTATTTATCAAAAACGAATTTTTTAACGTTTTCATTTGAAAATTATAAATAATTGGCTACATTATTTCTCTGAATTTATAAAACTACGATTAAAAAATACTTTAAGAATTATGGTATAACTATGCTATAGGAATTATGATATTTTGATTTAATACAATTACTTTTACTTAATACAAATGTAGCTATTTTTTATATTCATATGGACGCGCATTTACCTTTCTGCCTCAGGTGAAAAAATATCTTGGCACGGCTCTGATAAGCAATTAAGATCAGAAATATGTACAAAATTAGTAACAAAGCAATACAAAAGTCCCTCTTCTGTCTTGGATTTCCAGAAAAAAATATCTTTTTTCGTCTAACCAAAGCATGGACACAAAAATTACTTTAATTATTAGGGGAAATAGGCTTCGTCAAACTTAAATCAATAAAACAAACCAAAAAAAAAAAAAAAAAAATGCAAGAAAACCTGGAAATTAATGCAATATGCATTTCAGTGTTATTTCTTATTTATCAGAAACGAATTTTTTAACGTTTTCATTTGAAAATTATAAATAATTGGCTACATTATTTCTCTGAATTTATAAAACTACGATTAAAAAATACTTTAAGAATTATGGTATAACTATGCTATAGGAATTATGATATTTTGATTTAATACAATTACTTTTACTTAATACAAATGTAGCTATTTTTTATATTCATATGGACGCGCATTTACCTTTCTGCCTCAGGTGAAAAAATATCTTGGCACGGCTCTGATAAGCAATTAAGATCAGAAATACAAATTAATTGTACAAAATTAGTAACAAAGCAATACAAAAGTCCCTCTTCTGTCTTGGATTTCCAGAAAAAAATATCTTTTTTCGTCTAACCAAAGCATGGACACAAAACGTGTTCCTTCCTCCGTAAGGGCAAAACCAGCCCATCTGCTCAATCGCCTCTAGGCAGTAATCAAAGGACAGTAGGAAACCATCGCTTAAGTGAAACGACTTGTTGATCGCCCTACAAGGAGCGGGGAAGTAAATCTAACAAGGGTCGTTTTCAGGACAATTTTGGTTCCCTCTAAATGAAAAAAAATTGTAAACATGGTTAATTTTTACTGCAGTTTTCAAGACGTAAATAGATTTGAATGCGAGCCGCCCGGTGGGTTAAATTAAATGTGATGTAGTAACTGAAAAGAGAGAGAAAAAAAGCTGAAAGATTTTAATGGTCACCCAAAAGGGTTTTTATACTTTATATATACAGTCAAAAGTTGTTAATCCGGATTCGTCGGGACTTCGGCGATTCCGGATTATCGTTTTTTCCGGATTATAGATCATCAGTTTAAATCTGGTAAGATGGCATGCAGAAATTACAAAACTAAAAATATGAAATCGTAATTTATGAAATAAAGAACAATTATGATCTAAAGGGTATCAAAATTTGCAAAAAGAAAAAGCTTAATATTTATTTGTTTACTTTATTAAACATTTCTTTCAATGTAAGTTGTTTAAGTTACTTTGTTTCATGTGATAATACTTTCTTTTTAATTCTATTAAACAGACATAATTTCTTGTTTAGTTACAAAGTTACGCTGTTCAAGTCCTATAATTGCTGTGTCGAGAATATCGACTAATTTGTCAATTGAAATTTTTTCGTTTTCAATAACCTCTCTGTCACTTTCTTCACTATCGGAAGCAAATTATAATGACGAGGAACTTGTTTTAAATCATATCAAAGACAGAGTACATCGAGATGAAATACTATATTTGATAAGGAATTATAAGCCAAATAAAATAAAAACATCTGCCCTGAAGATAAGGATAGTGCTGACAGATCAACTTCCAATTCATTGCACGCAGCGGCGTTCCCCCTGCTGAGCAGCGTGAAATTGATAAACAGATTTCGGATTTCGAAACATACTTTCGCTTTAGATCCTTTACATATTAACAAATATATATCGGAAATTCTATTTGATATAATCGAAAGTTTAAGCTTACTTTTATAAAATTGCTCTAACGGTCTGAAAAAAATAATAAGCCGGATCCAATTCGAAGATTAAGGAACAACGCAATCTGCAACATTAACTGAATTAGATAATTTTAGCTTAGCTTACACCATCCGTTATACATTAAACGCGCATGCGTAAACGTTTTATGAGCATGCTCACAAGCATATTCGCAGCCGTAAAGGTCTTACGCGCGCACATAAACGCCTATGCGCATGCATCAATGCCACGTATGCGCAGAAAGCAGCAGCTTTGAGGTCCGAATTAACGACTTTTGACTGTATATGTATTTAAGGTTTTTTTACATTCTCGCTGAGCTTGTAGTCTACGTGTCTGCTGTTACACTCACTCCTACTAACCCTTTTTGTTTTGTGTGTGACTTTTTAGCTTTATTATTAAGCATCATTTACTTTAAACATATGCCATATGCAATTCAACAGCAAAATTACAAAAATTTTAAAAGCAGCTTGTCAGTATTCTTTTTAAATTCCCAATACAGTGTTAAGTGTTGGGACACTTTTTTTTTTTTTTTTTTCCTCTCCAGTCTGTTGTCAGTTCATCATATCAATGTTCAGTTTTCTTAGTAAGGTGGCTTTAAAAAAAAAATCTTTTTGTCGTTGATATCTTGAGTGTTTACTTTTTTTTATTAAATATCATGTTCTTGACACTTATGCCACATAAAATTTGATTCAACAGCAAAATCACAAAAGACTTAAAAACAGCATATCTAATAGACAGTCTTGCAAGCTGGAGAAAAGAAATGTTTTATTCCATACAGTGTTGCCATTGCTCGCTTTGAAGTCATTGAGTTTGTTAATCAAAAATTCGTTAAAGTTTTACAAAATATGAAGTGAATATAATACAGGGTGATAACATTTGGTGTCAAAAATTTAAAAATTGGTAAATACATTAAAGTGTTTTGACGCAAAGTGCTGTTTCGAGTCTAATATCTCATTCGGCACTAACATCCCTTTTGGGCTAAAAACGATGCCTAAAAATGCAGGTATATGTGCCTTTAAATTAAGTAGAAATTAAAAAAAGAATTACTCAAAACCTTAGATTAAGAAACTGCACTTTAGAGCCTTGGATTCATTTCCCATTAATGTCCAACTAAAGAAAAATGCTTTGAAAGTCAGATCAAAGCTTACTTGATCATATTCATGAATTGTAATATAGCACCAAATTACATGGGAGTATAAAAACATGTGGCTTTATGACAGGGGTAGAACAAAAAAGAAAATTAGTGGTTTGATAGCTTGATTGTTACTCTGAGTGCAGGCTTTCAGTTTCCAAATTTATTTTCCAGTAGTAGTAAAATCATGTACATTTTTTTTTTTTTTTCCCTTAGGAACGTATTAAATTTCAGTGTTAGATATCCATATTTATAAATCAGTTAGCAGTACTTTTATACAGCTGGGTGCTACAAAACTGTACTTAATGTATCTTATGCAATAAAGAAAATGCTCATTAGTAAAAAAGTACAACAGATTGAGAAGTTTACTATCATTATCTTGCTGCTAAGATGTTGCAGATTTTATAATTATGAAGGAAAGAGGATTAATTCGCAAAACATTATGGCCCATCAGTGGCTGAGCGGTAAAGTAACTGAACACTAGTAGTTTGAGTCCTGGCAAACGGGTGCTGCCTGCATGGGCTTTTAGTGGTTTTTCCTATGTGTGACATGGATACAAGCTGAAGACTTCCATAAAAGGTATTTCTTCCCTTAGGCAAGTGGTTTACCATAATCAAGTAAACCAAACCACAAAAAATTTGTGAAAAACTTTTTGACATTTTTTTTCAAATTCACTTACATAATTGATGTTATATGCATATAATATATAAGCATAAAATATGACTAATAAGCAGAACATTTTAATGTGTAGTGCAATAATTTTAGTGTGAAATTCATTAAAAACATTATTTAAAAATCACAACTTTTGTATGAAAAAGAGGGGAGAGCAGAGTAAATGTTTTTCCCCTAAATTTTATTTTTTATATTTGACATTAAATGTGTGATTGCATATTTCTTTAAAATTTTCTGCTGATATATGTTTATCCCTTAAAATAAAAATAAAAAAAAAAAAAATTTAAAAAAAAAAAAAAAAAGAAAAGAAAAGAAATACATATTCCTCTGAATTTTTTATTTATTTATTTATTTTTGGTATTTATTTTCCTTGTTTAGCATTAAGCTTATGAATGTATATTTTGCTAAAATCATATGAACAAAGAAAAAAAATTGCCTTTTCTTGTAAATATTAATATAAGGTTTTCAGTGCACCACTAGGTAGATAGACAGAGAAATAGTAAGTTTAGTAAATAGACATAAATAATAAGTTTTTAATAAATGTAGAGTATTCAAATATATAATTAGTATTTCATACTACATATGTTATTGGTTAATTGTGATATAAAAATCATTGTGAATGCAATATATCTGTTAAAAAGATTATTAGATTCAGATCCTCGTAATTATTAAAAAATAACAATTTTAAATAAATACCATTATACTTATGTTTTTAAAGTTTTCCTTGCTACTACAGTCAAAAGTCATTAATTCGGACATCCATAATCCGGACCTCAAAGCTGCAAACTTTATGCACATGCGTGGCGTTGACACATGCGCATAGGCGTTTACGTGCGCACGTAAGACCTTTATGGCTGCGAATATGCTTGTGCGCATGCTCATAAAACGTTTACGCATGCGCGTTTAATGTATAATGGATGGTGCAAGCTAAGCTAAAATTATCTAATTCAGTTAATGTTGCAGATTGCGTTGTTCCTTAATCTTCGAATTGGATCCGGCTTATTATTTTTTGCAGACTGTTAGAGCAATTTTATAAAAGTAAGCTTGAACTTTCGATTATGTCAAATAGAATTTCTGATATATATTTACTAATATGTAGAGGATCTACAAAGCGAAAGTATGTTTCGAAGTGCATTAAACAAAAAGTGGAATTGCTGCAAAAAATGGATAAAGGCATATCCTTTGTTTATCTAAACTTTAAGGTTTGTTTATCTTTAATGCTGCAGTGTGCAATGAATTGGAAGTTGATCTATCAGCACTATCCTTATATTCAAGGCAGATGTTTTTATTTTATTTGGCTTATAATTCCTTACCAAATGTAATATTTTATCTCGATGTACTCCGTCTTTGATATGATTTAAAACAAGTTCCTCGTCATTATAATTTGCTTCCGATAGTGAAGAAAGTGACGGAGGTTATTGAAAACGAAAAAATTTTGATTGACAAATTAATCAGTATTCTTGACACAGCAATTATAGGACTTGAACAGCGGAACTTTGTAACTAAACAAGAAATTATGTCTGTTTAATAGAATTAAAGAGAAAGTATTATCACATGAAACGAAGTAACTTAAACAACTTACATTGAAAGAAATGTTTAATAAAGTAAACAAATAAATATTAAGCTTTTTCTTTTTGTAAATTTTGATACCCTTTAGATCATAATTGTTCTTTATTTCATAAATTACAGTTTCATATTTTTAATTTTGTAATTTCTGCATGCCATCTTACCAGATTTAAACTGATGATCTATAATCCAGAAAAATCGATAATCCGGAATCGCCGAAGTCCCGATGAGTCCGGATTAACGACTTTTGACTGTATTAGAATTGAGTAAAAATCAAAATGGAATTGGGTTTTTCTATTGATTAAGAATATATGGCTGGAAAAAAAAATCTGTAAAAAGCTAAATTGCATAAAAATTGTTTTCACACTATGTTATTTAAAAATAAGTTCTTTAATATAATGAGTTATGTATTTTGGAAGTCCTCCCCCACACATAAATTTTTTTTTTTTTCTTTTAGTCCTAGAAGTATACCAGTTTGCTAGAGATGCTGCAGTAGCTGAAGCATGGCTTATAGCACAAGAACCATATCTCTTAAGTCAAGAGCTTGGGGTATGAAACAAGATACTCAAAATGTAATTTATTGCACTAGTGTTCAAAATTAAAGGCTAATTTACCAAAATGATGCGTACAATACGACTTGTTAAAATTTTTCTGAATACAATTATTTATAGTAATTATATGCTACTAAACATGAAAAGCTCATGTGGTGCCCTAATTTTTCATATTGTATGCAAATAAGATAAATGCAAACAAATCATAAAAGGAAACAGTTGATGTTGTATGTGCATCTTGGTTAAATGTAAATTTTTGTAAGACTGCAAATGATCATTTGTTGTTAGTCATGTCTAAAAGACTTCATTTAGATAATAATAAGGAGGGATTGAATAATAGGTAGACTTAAAGTATAACTTTGAAAATCTAGAATCACTTTCTAAGCTTTGGATCACTTGATTATTTTGCAGGTTAAGTTTTTCTAATCGTATGAAGATTGTTGTTTGTAATTGCTGACTTGAAGATACCATTTCATAGTTTCTAAACAGTTTGCTTGTAATTCCCAGCATCCATATTTACTAGAATAATTCCTAGACAGCCATATTTGGGGATCATATCTGCTTGAACAGTTATAGAACTTCTTTATTAGGTATGGATTTCAGTATAACTATTTTCTCAAGATTCCACCTCAAACAAGTAAACTATCACCAGAGAAATAGTATCTCAATTAATATACGAGGTAAGGTTTGTATGTTTCAGGTTTTATGCCAGATGAGTATGTATTCAGAAATATTACTTAACCTGTTCAGGACCAGCGTCCCGTATACATGACGCAACAATTCTGCTCCTACCAGCCCAGCATTGCATATACGTGACCTTGAAATGGAACGATTTATTTGAATTTCTAAAAGACAGTAGATGGAGCTAAGTGGTAATTTTTTCACATGGTTTGATTCAGACGGCATTTCACCTTCGTGTACTGGCATTAGTTTCTGTTTTGTGCTTCTGGTTTTGATAGATTTATTGAAATAAAGAAACTAGAAATCACGGCTCCTTATAAGTGCGCCTGTGAATTAAAGGTGCCCAGGCGTTTTTGTTTATTTTGTTGTAATTTTCTTTATTTTTTTTTTTTTTTTTTTTTTTTTTTTTGTTGTTGTTGTTGTTACTGTTTTCTATTTATTTTGAAACTTAACATAAGCTTTCTTGGTTAATTAAAAAGTAACATTACAACATTATTACAGAAGGGAAAAGACTATCAGCTTTCTCGACACGTTATACGTCTTACTCGCTTGCATTTCTCAGGAAAGAGCCAGCATTTTTGCTTTTCTTACTCGATTTAATCGGTCATTATATATAATGTCTTGAATGGTCATTATATATAATGACACAGGTATTATATTTTGGCCTATAATGTATTTACTTTACATATAATGTATATATTGACATAATCAGTAACATATATCCCGCTAGTGGGGGTCTTTCCTTGATCACTTTCCGGTCATCGTGGACACTGTTTTCGATTTAGAAAAACAAGAAGTTTTCTAATATAAACTTGATGTCACACACGGTTTGAGGATAAAATATATCTGAGTGTCTTTTGAAGAAGTTTTGGGACATGTGTTGGAATTATATTCATTTTCATTCCGTTAGCCATGGCTTAGAGACCTTACTTAAAAACTTCAAAATTTGACCTAAATCACCGAACACTCCACCTTTCCATCTAACTGGAAGACAGTTTCCGAAAATTGACGTTGACGGAAAAGGTAATGAAGGTAGGAGAAGATGCGTTGTTTGTGCTAAAACCAAGGAAAAGCGAAAGCAAACAATGTATTTTGAGTGCGAAGTATGCAATGTAGGAGTGCGTGTCGATCCTTGTTTTGAATTATTTCACACACAGCAGAATTTTAAAATTGGAATTTAATTACCTGCAGGTAATTCTTGTTTAGGTTATTTGTAAATTTTTTTCCATGTTTATAGTATTTATTTCTGTGTGTGTAGTTATGATTTTAATATTTTGCCTGTTTAATTTATTTCTATTAATATGGTATTCTTTATATTAATACACATTAAAAACAAGTACATTAAATACTCAACTTCAAAAATTGAAGTCATAATATCAAAATGCTTATTTTATAGTTTTTTTTTTTTTTTTTTTTTTTTTTTTTTTTTTGTAAAATTAGGCTGAACTGCTGAAAATGTGCGAGCCGGTGGTGATGATCCATTTTAGTGGGTCCGCTCCCGTGACTGCGTTCTCCCGGCGCTGGTCCTTAAGGGGTTAAACAGAACACTGACTCACCTAGAAATTGTTCTCTGGCCCAAGCCATCTGGCTGTTTTGATAATGAAGATGATACTACCTTAAACACTCTCCTCTGGAAAATATACATGATGGGATACAAGGCAATTGTTTTCTTACACACACACACACACACACACACACAAAAAAAAAAAAAAAAAAAAAAAAAACATTCTCATGAAGTTTTGGTAACTAGTAGATCTGCTAATTCAAGTATGAGTGGCTGCTAAAAGATCCCAGGCCAGTTGTCAGTTTTATTGTGTTATTAAGAATAAGCAGTTATCTTCAGATGCTGCAGCTACCTTTGGGATGACTTTGATCAACAAGATTTCTGACTATTATTTTGCTTAAAAAATTGTTCCATATTCTTAAAATCAAGTTTTGGGGAATATTCAGCTCTTTGGAGATGGTCAACTGTATTTGATTACAGTCAAAAGTCGTTAATTCGGACACCCATAATCCGAAATGATCTATAATCAGGACTTCAAAGCTACAAACTTTCTGCGCATGCGACGCATTGACGCATGCGCGTAAGACCTCTACGACTGCGAATATGCATGTGCGATGTGCAAAATACGTTTATGAATGCGCGTTTAATGTGTAATGGACAGTATAAGCTAAGCTAAAATTATCCAATTCAGTTAATGTTGCAAATTGCGTTGTTAATTAATCTTCGACTTGGATTCGGCTTATTATTTTTTGCAGACTGTTGGAGCAATTTTATAAAAGTAAGCTTGAACTTTCGATTATGTCAAATAGAATTTCTGATATATATTTACTAGTATGTAAAAGATCTACAAAGCGAAAGTATGTTTTTAAGTGCATTAAACAAACAGTGGAATTGCTGCAAAAAATGGATAAAGGCATATCTTTCGTTTATCTAAACTTTAACGTTTGTTTATCTTTAACGCCGGCGCGCAACGAATTGGAAGTTGATCTGTCAGCACTATCCTTATCTTCAAGGCAGATGTTTTTATTTTATTTGGCTTATAATTCCTTACTAAATGTAGTATTTCATCTCGATGTACTCCGTCTTTGATATGATTTAAATCAAATTCCTTGTCATTATAATTCGCTTCCGATAGTGAAGAAAGTGATGGAGGTTATTGAAAACAAAAAAATTTCGATTGACAAATTAGTCGGTATTCTCGACACAGCAATTATAGGACTTGAACAGCGGAACTTTGTAACTGAACAAGAAATTATGTCTGTTTATAGAATTAAAGAGAATGTATTATCACATAAAAAACGAAGCAACTTAAACAACTTACATTGAAAGAAATGTTTAATAAAGTAAACAAATAAATATTAAGCTTTTTCTTTTTGTAAGTTTTGATACCCTTTAGATCATAATTGTTTTTTATTTCATAAATTACGGTTTCATATTTTTAATTTTATAATTTCTGCATGCTATCTTACCAGATTTAAACTGATGATCTATAATCCGGAAAAATCGATAATCCATAATTGCCGAAATCCCGACGAGTCCGGATTAATTACTTTTGACTGTACTATGAGGCTGTTGACAACTTGCCACTTTTGCCTTTCATCGAAAGGATGTGTTTCAAATGGCGTTAAAGACGTGATCACTATACATGTAAACAAAATATGTACATGATGTTAAATATGTTTTCTTTATGATTTGCTGGTGTCTGCCTTATTTTCATATTCTGGAACAAATACTAGAGCATTTTTTTTTAATATTTGCTATATATTATTGTAATCAGCAGAGTTTTAAATCAGTGTAACACAATTAATGTTATTTATTTTAATTTTGAACAGTAGTAGATTGACTAGTAGTAGAACAGTAGTAGATTGACTAGTACTACTTGAACAGTAGTAGGAGACAATAATTCAAATGTTTCAAAAAAAAATTTTAGCATACTTTGGATGAAGTTGAACAGTTGATCAAGAAGCATGAAGCTTTTGAAAAGTCTGCAGCTGCTCAAGAAGAAAGGTTTGCTGCTCTTGAGCGGCTAACTACGGTAAATATATTCATAAAATTTCTTATGAATTTGATCCTATGAATTCTTTTGTTTAGATTTAAAACTTCCTCTCAATTTTAGAATCAAATATTTCTGAAAACCTTTCTCCTCTGATGCTACAAATATATTACATCATAATATTAATTTTGAACATAGGAACTTTATGAGTAGTACTTTTTTTTTTTTTTTTTTTTTTTTTTTTTTTGAGAGTTGTAAAATTCCTTGAGAAAAAATTTGGAAGTTAATAAAGAAGGATGATTTTATTTTTGTACTGTTTATCACTAAGAAATATTTTTTTTTGTTTTGCGATTTTGTGTTGAATCACTATAAACGGGGAACTACTTTTCAAACTGTTGCTACCAATTGTTAGAGTCCTTCATTATATTTGAAGAAATTAAGTAATAAAAAATCTGCATAAATGTATGTATATGTCTCACATTGTGATAAAACAACTGTACATAGAGCCATCGAATTTTGAATTGCATAATCCTCCTACAAATATGGGCATTTTGAAGACCAAATTTGAAATTTGGAATTTGTTTTATTATCGATTTCATATTTTGTAAAACGTTTAACGAATTTTTGAGTAACAAACTCAACAATTTAAAAGTGAGTAATGGCAACACTGTATGAGGGGGAAACCTTTTTATCTTCAGTTTGCAGAACTGTGTATCAGAAATTCTAAAGATATGCTCATTTTAAAATTATTTTGCGACATTGCTGTTGAATTGAATTTTATGGTTTAAATGCAAAGAACATGATATTTAATAAATAAAGGTAACACACAAAATGTTAAAAAACGCCCCTTTGGACATAATTTAAAATCTGAAACCTTTCAGATTTTTGTTTTTGTTTGTGATGCTTTTATTTAACATAAGATTAAATAAGTCGATAAACCTGGGAAAATAAACTCTGCAATAATTAATTAAGTGCTTTAATGATTTCAGAAATTAAGTAAATACAATATTTAAGACAAATATGAGACACACTTTTGCCACAGTTATATTTCTTTAATATAACGAAACAGAATGGATAACTTGAAGCCAAAAATGTATCAAAGTTCCTGCTAAAATGATATATGCATGACTTTGAAAACTTCCATTACATAAAGCTTAAAAAGAACTTTAAATGTAATGTTTAAAAGGTACTGCAGTATAAGAATTATAAAATTTTTGTTATGATAGTCACTTGATTTTTTTAACCCATTACTTTTCATTAATTTGAGCCCTGCTTTTGATGGGTTAGGTAGAGACTTTATATCAAACAGTTGTCAGTTTTTCTATTTTTCATGCATCTATTTATTATACAGTAAAATAAAATATTTATCATCAGAAAATAGCACATTATCTTTGTAGCACACTGATGTCCACATTTGCATTTACATACCCCAAAATAATGATATTCTATGAAATATCCAATCAATGTAATCCATTTTTTGCAGAATGTGTGAAAGTCAAGCTTAATTAACGTAATCCAACAAAAATAGCCAAATGGTTTCGGATATGTAAATCAAGGCATTACATCATCTGGCAATGAGTCAAGCACCTTCAGCAAAGTGAATAACTGAGTGAATTTCTGCAACACAGTATCTGATTTCAGTGTGTAAGGACTCAAATGGTTTGCTATGCTTTTGAAGTACCATTTGGAAGATTCTGTGAAATGGTGAAGCTGTTTTGAAGCAGGGCAAACAATCATGGAAGCAGTGAGATGTGTGAATATTTCATTGTAGTATATTCTCTCTATGCTATAACTACACTTTCAGAACTCTAGAAAAATGGTAAAGAGGAGTGGCATAACAACTGCTTCTCAAGATCGGTATCTCATCTTGTCCAATAATAACCACCCAATGTAACAAAAAGTATAGTGCTGACCAGTTAAGTTCAGAACCTTTATGCCAGAAAGCCTAGGATATGTGTTTCACTGTCTTCATAATAAAAGAAGCTTGGCTTTAATTGGTGAAAATAACATTAGAACTGGCATGAACACCAACTGTCCTATGTTCTCCTTACTGTTGAGTCAAGATGTAATTTAACATCAGATTCTAAACATATTTAGATCTAGGGGGAGTCAGGGATGCAAAATCTTCCTTTGAACATAATGGAACAGGACAGTTTTGGTAATGCATGTTTGATGGTATGGGGAGGAATAATGATCGACAGACATATGTCCCTACAGGTTTTTGACTATGGATTTGTGAGCCATAGATATTATGGTGTAGTCTTAGAATCTTATGTAAGACATTTCAGAGGTGTATATGGATCTGACTTTTTATTTGTGGGTGATAGTGCTCATCCACAATGAGCAAACTTCAATAACAGATTCCTTCAAAGTGAAGACATTGAGCAAGTACCATGGCCAGGAAAATCTCTTGATCTTAACCCAAGCGAGAACTTGTGGGACTATCTTAGGAAAGCAGCTGCAGGGAGACATCCTCTTTCTAGAGATAAAAATGCCTGAGGACTACACTGCTGGAGGAGTGGAATTTAGTTCCCCAAACTGTGGTGACAATGTTAATGTCAGCATGAAAAAACATTGTGATATACACTGGTGTGCAAAAATTAAGGACGAAATCGAAAAATTACCATATCAGCTGAACGAAGAGGCAGAGCGGACAGAAAGACCAATCAGGAGTTTAAGTAAGGTGATGTACGATAACACATGCGCAGATATGCAGGTAGACATAATGGGGGAGTGTCTGAGTAGTATAAAGCATGTTGTCGGTGTAAGATCAGTATTTCTGGCAAAGAGATTGCACGCCGTATAGCAGTTAAAATCACACCGAGGTGCTGCCTCAGCGAGAAATGGTGAATAATCAATCTGTTAGACGACATCTGGATGCTTTTACCCGAGGTCGAATCATTGGGAAGTTGGAGGAAGGCTGCAGTGTGACAAGTGTGGCTGCAGAGTTTGGAATTGCTCACAGCATCATTTCACGACTTTGGAGACAATTTCAAACTACAGGAACAGCTATCCGGGGGGTTTAGTAGTGGTCGTCCACGAGGAACCACACCCGCAGATGACCGGTATATTGCCTTACAGGCCAGAAGAAACAGGCGGCAGATAGCGGAAGAAATCGCTAGACACACGACACAGGCGACTGGATGACCGATATCGCGTTTTACCGTGGCCGGAAGACTGCACAGTCGTGGTCTGTTTGCACGACGCCCTGTACGGTGTGTACCTCTAACGCCTGCCCATCGGAGAAGGCGTTCTCTGTGGTGCCGGGAACACTGGAATTGGAGAGACAATGAATGGGGACGAGTACTCTTTACAGATGAGAGCAGATTCAGTCTGAGTAGCAATTCTCATTGCATACTCATCTGGAGAGAGCGGGGAAGCTGCAATCATCCCTCGAACATCATTGAAAGGGACAGGTATGGAGGTGGCGGTGTTCTCGTTTGGGGAGGCATCATGCTTGGTAGTCATACAGACCTTCACATCTTCGACGCAGGTTCAGTCAACGGGACCCGTTATTGTAACGAGATTCTTCTTCCATATGTGCATCTTTTTAGAGGTGCTATGGGTTCATGGACGACAATGCACCATGTCATCGCACAGTAGCTGCAGAACAGCTCTTAGAGAGTGAGGATATTGAACATATGGATTGGCCGGCAGGATCTCCGGATCTCAATCCCATCGAGCATGTATGGGATTTTCTAGGCAGATGCTTGGCAGCTTGTACCTTACCACCAGTAACGATTCCTGAGCTTCGATTGGCACTGCAAGACGAATGGGCAGCAATGCCTTAACAACTCATTGACACTCTCATTCTCAGCATGGGCAGACGCTGTGAAACCTGCCTAGCAGTCAAGGGAGATCAAATCCCCTATTAAAGACCGGATGTTTCTTGCTGGACACCCATCACAGGGATGTTTCGGCCTTCAGTCGCATTGCGCTACATGCTACTTTTTCAATAAAGCTTCTTTTTATCCCTCTGATTTCTCTTTTAGTAATTGTTGCTTACATTACTCATGTCCTTACGTATTGGGGATCTTACGGTATTAAATGTGTTGATTCGGAAAGCTTTTGTACAAAGTTATATTGAAAAAAACGTCTTGTCCTTAATTTTTGCACACCAGTGTATGTGTACAAGTCAGGGGAAATTACATTCCATTTTAAATTCATGACTCTTTAAAAGTCCCACCCCCTGAACTCTCCTTGTAACACATTATTTATTACTATGATTATTTTTCATGCTGCAGTTTTATATCGTATGCAATACTCATATTTTTTTTTTTTTTTTTTTTTTTTTTGCCTGTGTTATGATGTTGTGTATCATTCCAACATAAATTCATAAAATAATATTTCACATTTTCTGAGAAATATGTGATTTTATGCATGTAAAAGTAATTTTGTACATGAGTGTATTACTATATAAAGTAAGTTGTTCTATTGCAAAAACATTAATTTATCTTAGATTAATGTTTTTGCAATAGAACAACTTACTTTATATAGTAATACACTCATGTACAAATTAAAATTTATTTGAACTATATTAAAAAATTATTAAATTGATTTAAACTATATTAAAAAATATAGTTTGAAATGAGTGTTGCTTTTCAACACTTATATAGATTAAAATATGAATAAGTTCACTTATTTTTACAATATGACTATTGGCCTCTTTGCTAACAATTTTATAGCATTAATGGTATGGATTTAGTAATGATACTGTATTATTTCTGACTGTAATGTAATTATAATTAATAAAATGACTAGGTTGTAAAAAGATGACTGAGTAATTTCTTAGTTATAAATTTCCTAGTAGTAATTACAGGATTTTTTGTTTTTTTTTTCCAAAATCATTGAATATTTATTACATGTAAAACTTTACTGAGGGCTTTCAATTGTAGTATTAATGCTCACCAACTTATTTAAAGCTTGAATTGAAAGAACAAGAGAAGCGTATGAAAGCAGCTGATCAGCAAGCTTATTATGAGTTGGATGACCATATGCGTCGTCATTCTGGCTACTATGGCTTGGTATATGCTTCTTTAGAAGTTTTTGTAATGCAGCATGCTATTTACATTTGTTATGCAAGTGTTTTTGATCGCATGGATTACTGCATTAATATTACAAACAAAAATAAAATAGCAGTATTTGTATTCTTTTTGTAGTGTTAATTTAATCTAATATTATGTAAATTTTTCAATGTTCTATTTCTGTTTTAATACCATAATTTCCGGAAGAAAGGCCACATCAGCCTAAACGCCGCACTGGAGAAAAATGGCGGGAAAAAAATTAAAATTACACAGAAACGCTGCATCAGCGTAAACGCCGCAATAGATTAAATTGCGCGTAACATTGTCGTGGGCCGTATAGATGCAAAAACTGAACCTAAGTCTTGATATATGACATACCAGTTAAGAAAAATGCATGAAATGAAACCATAACTCAAAAATAAAGGTAAGAAATGTGGAAATTATATTTACCTTCACGTATATACTTATATTTACCCACTAAAGAAGTCCATATTTGTAATACTCAGACTATATTATAAAAAATGTTGCAACAATGAAATATTAAATTTGAATGAGAAAAGGAAATTTTACTTACGAATTACAGCAAACTATACATCATATGAAGCCATCAAAATCTGATTCTTCACTATCTGAATTAAAAAGATTTAGTAAAGCCTGATCTAAGTCTTCCAGATCGTCGCATTCATCCTCTTGGTTTACAGTCTCTTTTATCTAAGCATATAATTTCAGCTTCTTTGAACCCTGCTATTATTGACAATGTTTCTACCGATTTCCATGCACTTCCTGCCCACTTTGCAATTTCTTCATAAGATGCTCTACGCATTTTACCGCTTTTGGTTTACGTATGCAATCCTTCACTCATCCAACACTCCCACCGCTTTCGGACTTCAGCTTTGAAGGATTTATTACCTGACAAATCTAACGGTTGTAAGATTTTTGTCAAACCACCAGGAATTATTGCTTCGGTCATAGACAATTTTTGACATCTGGTTTTTACTGACTCAAAGAAATGAGCACGCATGGAATCCATTATCAATAACCCTTTCGGTTGGAAAAAAGATCCCATACGACACTGCCAAACTTTTTGTAGCCACTCATGCATGATTGTTTCGCACATCTAGCCGTTCTCGTTTGCACAAATAATTACGTCATTAGGAAAATCTCCCTTCGGAATAGTCTTTTGTTCAAAAATAATCATCGGCTTTAGCTTGTCACCGTTTGCGGCACAAGCTAACACACATGTAAATGACATTTTTTCATGCCCCGTCATAAACACAGATACAGTTTTTGCACCAGTTTCATCAACAGTTCTGTTTGCAGGAGAGTCGAAAGCTAACAGCGTTTCATCCATATTTATTATCTGTTACCGAAGAAGTTATTTTTTTTTTGTCAATAATAGCTGTCACATATTTTAGAAAAAGATGACTTTTTATCCTGCCAGTCCATTGGTAATCATTGCCCGACTATTGTTCTAGTACGCACAGAAATATTTTTCTTTTCATAAATCTGCTACACCTCTTTTGAAATCATTTATGTTCATTCGTTTTGCTATAAATTTTGCTTGTAAGCGAATTTTTACAGTCGAAATTGCCATTTCCTTTCCTTGTTGCTTCTTTATCCAGTTTGCAAGGTCGTCCTCTAGATTTGGCCACCTTACAGTACCACTTCTTTTAGCTCGTTTCTGTTGTGGCATATTTTTAAGAAGTTCTTTTTCAGTTCTCCAACGTCGAATACATCTGTCGTCACCTTCAAACTCTCGAGCTGCTGCTCGATTTCCAATTTGTTCAGCACATGAAATTACATTAAGCTTAAAACCAGCAGTATAGCTTCTGTGCCATTTAAAGACATTTTCAAAAATTTTCCGCTCCCTTCTTACTTAAAAACTATCCAACAAGTACTTGTACCCAAACTGATAGGATCTGTATCTGGCAGAATGCCAAGAAAAATCCATTCATGCTGAAGGGGAAATACATCAGAGTTCGTTATTGCGAGGCAGATGGAGTCATGTCCGCCTTTGAAAAAAATTGCAGAAAAGGCAGGGGTGGGGAGAGGATGGGTTGTGGAAGATTCATCGAATGGCAGAGGAGAGAGGCTATTTAAACTGATGAGAATGTTGATTTGAAAGGGGGAAGAATGTTATTGTTCTGAGATCTCGTTTAGGGTGAATAAGGCATGTAGGTCCGTTCAAGGGAAAGAATGTAAACAAAATAACTTTCACAAAAAGCAACTGAGTGGTCTTTTGTGTGGGAACAGCACCAGTCTATGCACAATGACAAGACCATCCAAACTATGTACAATGACCATCATAGGAAATATTTTATTTTCAGTGCACCTAAACGCCGCATGGGTAGAAATGCCGCACCCGCTGAAAATTTAAGTTTTAAACACGTAAACGCCGTCGTGTTTCTTCCAGAAATTACAGTACTTAATTTATGTCTTTATATGATTTAATCTACACTAGTATTACTTGAAATAATCTCCTAATAAAGGTATTGTGTTACTTTTTATTAACATATTTTGCACTGGTTAATTCTGAATTTATTTTATTTACATTATTAATTTATGCATTTTACACATTCACATATTATTTGGAGCTCTTCCATTAACTCATTGTCATAGTACAAGAGCATGCAATGATAATTTTATAGAGATTTATGCTTGTTTTTGTAACAAGTGACAACTTATTCATAAATATGCATGAGTATAATATCTTGTTTTTATTGGAAAATGTTCATAATGCAAATAGCTAAGGTATAAAAACACAGAATCCTGATTTTGAATATTAGTTTTAATGTAACTGATATCTGATAACATATTTTTCCAAAGAAATTAGTTCAAATGTAGAGCACTTGATTTCATATTTGAAAAGACAATTTATTTTCTCAAAATCATTAAACTTTAACAATTAAAATTATTTTCTTCTTCCAATTTGTATTTGTTATTATGTATTTTACACTTAGTAGGATTAATCAGTCATTATTAATATTAAAGTGATATGATAATAATGCGTTTCTTTGCTTCTGTGACTGCATTAATTCTAAAATGTAAAAATGCTTTTTATTTTCATTATTACTAATAAAAGAAAGGCTTTTAATTCTGAAAAATAAAAATAGAAAATAAGAAGAAGACACTAAAATTACATCTAGAAAATATTATTTTAACAGTTATCTTTAATTTATTAACAGCTAAAGTATTCCTGTTTGAATTGAAAATTTAGAAAAATCTGCTATGTAAGGCTTACCTTGTCTTTAGCCTTTATTTTCACAAAACCTCTATTTTTTTAAGAATTATTATGGGATTAGAATGAAGAAAATCATATTAATAAATGATTAAAAACAAGAAGATTGGATCTTCTGTTTGAAAATAGGGCTTAAATATGTATATTTATTTAAAGATAATATAATACACTGCTGGCCATTAAAATTGCAACACCAGGAAGGAATGATCTGACGAATGTCAAAATCACATGAAAGGAAGAAGAAGTTGGGATATGCAAATGATTAGTATTTCAACGCATTTAGACGATGCAGGAGGGAGAAATGTCACCTGACGCACTGCATAAAAGAAAAGTTGTGTAGTGGATTTCTCATTCGGAAAGTGCTTTGTAAGGTTGGAGTTTGCTCAGAATATCATGTTATGCCTTGAATAAGAAGAGAAAATGCTTACCAGCAAGTTTTGAAATTCGATAGAGGCAGGATCGTTGCCTGTCGAAAGTGTAGATTATCGTTCCGTGATATCGCCGTTCGCACTGGTCAACATTCAACCATTGTCATGCGAATAAGGAATCAATGGATTGCTGAGAATCATACAGAATGGTTTACAGGATCACAACACCCTCCCATCAATAACGCCAGAAAGGACAGACGTATTGTGAGGTCAGCCCTGCAAAACTGTACAACCACATCACGGACCATTAATGAGGAGTGAGTGAGTGTGATTATGGCAAAGCCTCGAGGGCTATCTGCCTAAGGATAGGGATGCCTTCGTGGAGAACTTTCTAAGAGAAACTGGCTCATATACACGTTACACATGGGGAAAACCATGAAAATGCCCATGCAGCCAGCGTTCGCGGGATTCGAACCACAGACCGAACTACCAGTGTTCAGCGACTTTACCGCTCGGCCG
Source organism: Stegodyphus dumicola (assembly GCF_044657685.1). NCBI lineage: Eukaryota > Metazoa > Arthropoda > Arachnida > Araneae > Eresidae > Stegodyphus > Stegodyphus dumicola. The sequence goes on along the minus strand of NC_140768.1, from coordinate 134,265,649 downwards.
CTGGTGGGCCCCATTAGTGAGGAAATGGGCATGTTCGTGGCATGCTCTGTATCAGCTCGTAAGGTCCGTTGACGTTTGCAGCAGTGTGGACTATTACTAGGGTGACCATTACTTCGGCTTCCCTTGACAATGCAGCATAAAGAGAGATGGCGACTCTGGTGAGCCAGATGACAAAGCTGGGTATGGGATAGGCAGAATGATTCCTTTTCAAATGAGTCTCGGTTCCACATGCTGGTTCTGATGGCCGTATACGTGTCTTGAGTGTCCGAGTAGACCGCACGTCGCCTGCTTGCATTTGATATTGGCATAGAGGCTCTGCACCTGGTGTGATGGTTTGAGCAGCCATTGGGTACACGATATGAACATCTCTAGTTCAGATCACTGGTAATTTGAACGCAGACGGGTACATTTCTGACATTTTACGTCCAGTGGTTGTGCCCTATCTTCGAGGCCTGCTAAACGCTATATTCCAACAAGATAATACAAGACCATATGTTGCACGTCATATCCTGACCTTTCTCTATATACAGGGTATTCGATTGCTGCTCTGTCCTGAGCGGTCTCTAGATCTGTCACCCATTAAAAACATCTGGTCATGGCTTGCAGAGTGACTGGCCTGCCACTCCTCTCTAGCTAATCCGGTTAATGAAGTGGGGCATAGACTAGAAGCACCATGGAATGAGTTGCCAATTTCTGTCATCCAAGCCCAGTTTAACTCCATACCTAATGGGATAAGGGCCGTTTTAGTTGCCAGAGGTGGCAGCTGTTTCTACTAATTTCACACCCCTGCAAACCTCCAAAATGCTCACAAATTTAATCATTTTGTTTTCATGCCATCTTTCAACAATTTCATGCAACAAATATCTTTTTTTCATCTGCTTTCCTTCATAGTGTTGCAATTTTAATGGCCAGTAGTGTAGCTAATGAAACATGATTGTCAGATCAATACAAAAGGTACAGTGCTGTATAAGGATTGATTGTTCAAGTATTCTTTCTGACGTTTTTTGTTAGTGCAATATTGGTTGTTCACTGAAATGTATTATAGTCAATGTTCTCAGTAATGACATATTTAGAAGACTGACGGGTTCAGGTAATTCTGTGTAAATGCCTGCAGTAGTGTCTGAATTAATTTGAACGAAAGGTCATTTAAAAATTATTTCATTTCCTGTGAATGGCAACAGTTTACATTCATAAATTTCCTTTCAATCTGGGCCATTTCATAGTTGCAGTTTTTAATTGTTATATTTCATTTCTGCCAATTGGTTTTATTACTTTTTTTGTTCTAATGATTATCTTTATTGATAGCATGTATATGTTTCAATTTTTGTAATGGATTAGAGAAAAGGAAAGGAGTAATTTTGTAATGTTAAGTCAACATGCTTTTCTATGACTCGGAGAAATTTACTCAAGATAAGTGAAGTAAACTTTGGACTATTGACAACACTCTCAAACTTTCTTGAAATACTTGCACCCTTGATCTAATAAGAATTGGAAAATATTTAGATGTTTAGTGTAAAAATACTGATCAAGATGATACTGTTTTGATGAGGAAAATCCAGAAAAGAGGGGGGGGGGGGAAATGAAAACTTTTAGCTTAACAATTTAACAGTTCTTATCTACAAAAAGAAATGGCTACTTCTTAAACTGATATGTATGCATCCTTGACTGTTAAAGCTACTAAATATCAGGAAAATTAACTTTTGATAACCTAGTTGAAGAAAAATCATTTGATTTGTGCAAAATGTTCAGTTTAAAAATTAAAGTATTAGTAAAATATCTTTATCTTCATCTGGTGTTCATGATACATAAAGATATCATAGAGAGAAATTGTCTTAAAGCACATTGACCAGATTTTAAAATGCCCATTAAAAATAGTGTTGGTTTTCCCTCTATGGTGCATGGATCCTTATACCCATCACTGTATAAGTTTTCTATCTATCATAGATCCTTGTACCCATCACTGGAATAAGGAATCCAGAAAGTTATGTTGAATTTGTTGAAAAGAGTGTTATTCTTACTCTGACATACTTATGGATTGATAGCAGGATTCTGTAGAAGATGTTTCAACATGTCACAAATTCAAGAAAGTTACATGTGTTTATCAGAAACATCAAACATATGTCTTTAAATGGCCAAAAAACTCATTTGACATCATCTTAATCAAAAATATCTGATCAATCATGAAGGAAAAGCTTCATAAATATAAGAAATAAAATAAAAGATAAATATATATCTATACATAAAATAAAAGATAAATATATATCTATACATAATTTCATGGAACTACTCTGATATGCGCCCTCAAGGCGCCAAATTTCTCGCCACTGCCATATTACTACCTAAATTTTTTGTCTACATTTCGAACTTTAAGCCTAAAATGTCCCAAAAACGCGGTTTGTGCACATGCAAAAACTACGCTTTGAACACACGATTTAAGCTAAAAATCCGAAACAAAAACAAAAAATTTAGATAGCAAAAACGTAAAGTTTCTAACAAAAAATATTTGACAAGAATCCATGTACACAGCATCCTGTTTAAACTTTAAAAAAATCTACGAATTGCACAATTTAGGCAAGGAACAAATCTATGAACTATGCACACCTCGCTTTAATAAATTAACATAACAATAAATTTCAAAGAATACCACGTACACAACATCCTGTTTAAAATGCCCATTAAAAATAGTGTACTTAAAAAACTTTAAAAAACATCTAAGAATCTTAAAAAAAAAACATCTTAAACTTAAAAAAACATCTACGAATTGCACAGTTTTAGGCAATGAACAAATCTACGAACTATGCACACCTCGCTTTAATAAATTAACAACGATAAATTTCAAAGAATAACATGTACACAGCATCCTGTTTAAACTTCAAAAAACATCTATGAATTGCACAATTTAGGCAAGGAATGAATGTACGATCTACACACACCTCGCTTTCATAAATAACATAATAACAATAAATTTCAAATAATACCATGTACACAGCGTTCTGTTTCAAAAGCAACAATAACGACAGAAATTCATACTAAATAACCAATGAACATAACATTCTACAAAATAAGAACAAGAATAAAATAAAATGCACTTACCATGAATTAATGCTTTTTCAAGCAGCAGAAATACTAATTTCATACCACCTTTAACATGCCGCCACGTAATCACTATCGTACTTACATGACAGCCAGACACACTCCAGAAAATTCATACTATGGTTCACAAATAAATAAAATCACAAATCCCTACTTCTATCATGCACAGCCATTAAAAATAATCTCCCAGACCCTCTTTCCACACCTTCAAATACCCACTACCCCTCAACATGATGGCCACAATGATATTTCCTTTTGCCGAACTTCAATTCAACAACGTCTACCATTTTATCTTTCCCATCTTCAACCAGATTGTTCGAGCCAACAGGGTTGCCATAGAACACGCAATCGCGCCAAAAATCAGCGCAGAACACATATCACCACATTTGGTGAAATTAGGGCGTATATCAGAGTTGTACCACAATTTCTTAATTTCCATTAGCATCAGAGTTTGTTCCCTGAGGATCCAATGAAAGAAAGGTAAGAAAGATTTGTGATATTAAGGTCAGAATATGTGGAGTAAAGTACCACAGACAAAGGAGGACATATTTCATATTAGGTTCCTTTTAAGCTTTTAAAAGTATGTTTCATTAAAATTGTAATTTAATTTAATGTGTTCAGATTAATTTTCATACTGCTGTAATTAGCAAAAAATTAATGAAAAATATACATATTTCAGGCCAAACTTGCATTTCCTTCCTGCCATTAGACACTTTTGTGATATTTCTTACATAAATACTTTTGTCTTTTTTTATTGTTTTAATAATTAAAAGAATCTGTTTAATATTTATTCTCCTTTAATAACTTATATTTTCTGTTGCCTCAAATAGTATGAACAGGAACTTGCAAAGAAGAAAGAAATGCAAGAAGAAGAAGATCGGCTTGCTGCAGAAAAGCTTTCCAAAGAGTTAGAAATTTCTACGTGAGTTAACAAGGGGACTTTTGCTTTAAATTTTTAGATATATTCAGTTTTAGAAAAGTGTAGAATTTTAAACCCTTATATGAAAAAAGGGTTAAAAATGTATGAAGATGATAGTCATACTTCAAGTTAATATCATTAAATATGTATTCTTTTCTTCTGCAGTACTGAAACTGAGACTATTAGTGATGAACCACCATCACCAGAGAGAGAAAACCCTTCCAAAAAAGCCGAAGGTGTGTTTTCTTTCCTAGTCATTTACTAAAGAAATTTACAATTTATTTATTTTTGTTTTATTAAAAAATGATGTAGTAGACGAAGAATTTATATTTTAACATCTCACCTTTTGATGTAAAAATTTTTGGTGCAAATATTTATTATCTTCAATAATTCATTTATTACCTTTTCCTTATTTAAAAAAAATTAGAAGGAACATATTTGAAAACATGAAAGGAGCTTTTTGAAATATTTTAATAACATGTATATATTACCAGGTAAATATATTTAGAACTTGTACCTTACTGCCTGGAACCTGTAACTATTGATTTCTTCATATCTGGAAATAAGAGTCATGTAATCTCCAAAGTCAGCACATAAAGATTTTCACGGAAATTTTATTAAATTTCAGATAGGATGCTTGTTAAACCAAAATGCTTGTTACTGTGTATCACCTTAAGATTTGATACAAACATTTTAAGCATATTCTGCTATATTTCTATAAAAGCACTGACTTCTTGCAATCGTGGAATTTTAACGTTTGCACCTTGAGAGAAATCTGAAAGATTCCACCAATTATTTGATTTCCTTTCTGTTAATTTTTTTAGATTTACTGCAATAAAGAAGTATAGTTTTTAAATTTTACTTCTGTTTTTAAGGGTTTTTATTAACACTAAATGAGCATTTAAAAATGTCTTGGTAAAAAATCTTCTTTGTTTCTGGAAATTGTGCACAAATGAAAGAACTAGCCATTTCTGATTTGTTTACCCTTCAGTTGGTATGAAATAATGTTTTCTACTATACAGTAAAGAATTATCTTTAATTGTATCTTTACCTCACAATAAGGAATATCTTTAATTGTCAGCTGAAGTTACAAATAGGCATTTTATTTTTATGTTCTTTAATTATAATTTAATAAAAAAGATATAATTTATACTGGCAAGTAAAGCAAATGTATTGTTTAAAGCAATCAACTCAACTTTCTTCTGGTTGAAAGGAGTTTTTCAAATTTATAACATAGTATATCTTCTCTTAGATTATCAACCACAGTTCTGGATGACTTTACTTTCCTGTGAGAAAATTTGTCTTGGAGGTAAAATTCAGTACCAGTGTTTGTGTGTGTTCTCAGAGATAATGGTCATTTTCAGAGATGGTGGTCTTGCATAGAAGTGTACTTGGAAAGTCATTTAAAACAGGCAAAATTTAGTTTTAAATTTATTTAATATTGATGAAGTTTTTTATGCATTTTCACAGAATAAGTTTTCTTTCTTCAATCAATGTATATATTTTGTCTGGTATTGTAAACTTTAGAGCTTATGGGAAGGGAAAGGGATTTAATGTCACAGAAATTATTCAGATACTCAGGATTCCCCCCTTCCTTTGAAAGCTTCTTTTCTGCACACCTTTCAGCATAATTCCCCCATTTTAATACTTGGGGAAATTTCCTCCCTTGGTTATTCAGCTGTTTCTAGATCACTCATATAGCATTGTCTCTGTTCTGATAGCATTTTATTCATTTTGAGAGTCTTGATTTCCTGAAAATTTGAGTAGACTTGATCATCAGTGTATTAACCAATGAATCTATCTTCTGAAAAAATCTGACAATAAAGACAATTATTTTATGAAATTAAGCAAATTTTTCTTATTCCAATTTATAAAGAATATTATGATCCCATTGTATAAAAGATACAAAAGAATATTAAGTTATTATCATTTTTTTATTAATATAAGATGAAAAATACATGCTGCTCCTTAGTCAATGAATACCATATAAATTTATTTGATTACATTAGTTAAAGAATATTTTGGGGGTGGAGAATTCTTTATATATTTAAGCTGTGCCAAAAACAATCTAAAATTTTGCATTTTTGTGGAATATTTTGCTGAGTACATTAGTCTGATCGAGCTAGGATAATTTATTTTGTTACTGTCATTTATTTTTAAATCTTTTAAATTTTTTGCAGTTTTACGATGAAATAAAAATAGCATTGCCAAAAATTAAATACATTATTCCCGATTACAAAAATTCGTGGGAAGCCATTTCGACCATTCCCATCTTTGTACAACTTCAATCAGTCGAAATATTAATTAAAAACTCTGAAAGAGCTAATTTTCGTACTTATTTTCCCGAATGGGGCCCACTAACAGCCGATCGATAAAGTCGCTGAACACTGGTAGTTTGGTCCAAGGTTCGAATCCCGCAAACGGGCTGGCTGCATGGGCGTTTTTGTGGTTTTCCACGTGTGTAACGTGTATACGAGCCAGTTTCCCTTAGAAAGTCCTTCATGAAGGCATCCCTCCCCTTAGGCAGATAGCCCTCGAGGCTTTGCCATAATCACACACACACACATTTTCTCGAATGGCAAAAGTCTCGCGCATTGGAAATAAAAATGCTTTATTTTCTAAAAGTGTTGCTACTGCTCGCTTTCATAGAGTTTGTTAATAAAAAATTTGTAAGTTTTAAAAAATCTATACATATAAAGAAGAATGTTCGTGTGTTTGTTCACATTATTGATTTCTGATCAATTATGATAAATTTTTTCCCACATTTAATCGACTTATAAGATATAAATTATATACAAAGATGAAAATCATTGAAAACTTAATAACTTTTTAATCAAAAGGTCGTAAAAGCTCAAGTTCCATCCAATATTTTACCTATATTCAATTTTAGTCTATAAGGATTTTAAGGTTTACTAACGTTTATTTTATTTTAAAACTTTACAGTCCCCTCTTACTTTCCACTTCTGGCCAGAATAAAGGTGATTAGTTTTAGTATGCAATACACGAAGATTGGCCGTTTAACTTTTATGGATGTAGTACACAGAATGTGGGAAAACTACAATACGTCTTCAGTATTAAGAGGACTAAATTTCTGGCCTTAAAGGCAGTCAGCAACTGACTGAAAAGCACATGTGAGACAAGGTAGCAAGAAGTCTGTCTCTCTCTCTAACTCCTTCTTGGCTAAAAGCCACAACTCAAATATTTAACAATTTGCATACTAAAACTAACCACCTTTATTCTGGCCAGAAGTGGAAAGTAAGAGGGGTTGTAAAGTTTTAAAATAAAATAAATGTTTGTAAACCTTAAAATCCTTATAGACTAAAATTGAATATAGGTAAAATATTGGATGGAACTTGAGCTTTTACGACCATTTGATTAAGGGGTTATACCCTTACCATGTTGGCGAATTGCATTTCCATAATACAATGACAGTTGGCTGATTGCACTATCTGTAAGTCGACCTTTTCCAGATAGACTTTTGCCATCTGAAAGCTTTCGTCCCTTATAATCAGCTTTCAGTTTACGTAAGCGAGTGCCCATCCTCTTCTACATGTGCCCTACACACTCTAGTTTTGACACAGTCACACCTTCATATGGTTTGCTTTCTGTTATGGAAAGAAATGTTTTTGAATCACCATCACCTATATAATTGATGTATCTCACACCCCTTGCACTTTGAGACCTCTGAAAACTTTTAACCATTCCGTCAGCTTCCATTTTGGCAGATGAACCGAAATGATTTCTCCTGCAAGTCTGAGAATGGGTTTTCTGCCACTCATCAAAGGCTTCACCAGATCGAGGACCCTTCCACAATTCGCATCCTTTACATGCTACGGATAAAACCTCTACGTCGATAACTTTTCCACTCTCAGCACCAATAACCGTATATACACCAATCTGAGATGTATGGCCTCTTGTTTTCCAGGTGCCATCACCACTTACATTTATGTCTGTAGAATTACTGAGTGATATTTCTTCTGCTGCTGCATTTTTCATGCTTTCAATTGCAGTCATTTTTGTTGCATTATTGATTAAGTTACAGATTCTGTCATAAGTTTTTTTGCATCACAGGAGGATCTAAATCCATTATTCCACAAAATGTTTTCAATGGTTCAAGACCATGACCAATACAATGCATTGCATAAATAATACGACCATTAATTTCTCCAATGTTCCTTTTCTCCCCAACAAGTTTAGTGTTGCTTGTCATCACAACATTTTTGCATCCTTGACATGTCAAGATCATTCTGGAACACAGACCTGCAGATCTTTTCGGAGTAAATTTTAATTTACCATGGCATACCTTACACACAGTGTTTTCTTCTAAAAAAGAACACAGAATATTTTTATCGACAATCATGTTGCCATCAAATCGATTGCTTTCATTTGAAAAATCAATGTCTGTTACATTTAACTTTTTACAAGAAGCACTTGTATTTAGTTCATCTGAATTTCCAGGGAAACTATGTGCAGCTGTAGTTTCACAAATAACAGCTTGGTATGGGGAAGAAATAGAAAATCCATTATTTATTTCATTTGAAACTGTCGATTTACCAGTTCTGGTGAACTGGTTTCCATGAAATCGGTGCTTTTTTGAACGCTTTCCAGAAGCACTTTATAAGCATTATCAGCCATTTTACGGAGCAGTGCACAGTAAGATAATAAAATGCTTTAAAAACTTACAATTATATTTAAATTCACCCGCAAACTGTTCCAAAATCACAACTGAATGATCATAAGTGACGGAAATAACAAGTGGAGTGATATGAAACACTACTAAAATATAATGAAATGAAAGGAAAAAAGAGCAATAAAAATAAAACGCAAGAATGGTTAAGAATGTAAACAAACGACCGAAGAGTTGAGAAATAACATTGCTATTCCATAAATAGATCATTAAAAAATAAATCATTAGGCTTGCCACATAACACTTAGAGTAGAAACTGCTGACGCTTTTCGCTTGGACCTTTAAACCTTGTTTACATTAGTTCAGCTGGTACATTTTCCTTCATAACTCATGAAATTGTACGAATTTTTGCTTGTTTTTTTTTTTTTTTTTTTTCAAACTGCGCAGAAAGAATCAGGCTATAACATATATTTTTTCCAAAAAATCAAAAATTTCGATGTTTTAAGGGAAGTATGACCCCTTAAAAAGATGAAAATCATTGAAAACTGCATACCATTGTTGCTGATACAATGAGAGAAAATTAGCTTATTTTTGTATCAAAATTTTTTATGTGGTTACATATCACATCAGACTGAAAAAAGTATGACTATGAATCGTATTTCTTGCAGCATTATTAGAGAAGGATTACAGCAGTATCGTTCTCTGTGTTGTTAGATGCATTACTCTCAATCTAACTAAATTGGCATCGGGTATTTCCGCTAGTAAATTAAATAAATACTGAATTTCTTAAAAGAAATGTTATTTTTTTAAAATGTTTATACTTCAGCAGTTGTAATAAGTAAATATTTATGCGAAACAAAGTTGGGTAATATGTTTAAATTAATAAATAAGGTTGTAAAAGGGGGGATATCATTCAACATTTTAAAACGAAGAATTTTTATGATTTTTCAATAAATCAGACTTAAAGAGAAAATTTTGCTATCTTTTAGACTGAAATTTTCTTGCAGCAGTCTTCATTCTTATAATTACATAAGTGTATTTAAGATTAATAAGATTAATAAGTGACCCAGTTATGCTTTAAAACAAATGAAACATAACGTCTTCATCTTATTTCTAGCTACATCAGTATTAGTTTGCTAAATTGGCACAAAAAACTTCATTTATGAATAGCATTTTTCAGAGTACAAGCTACTAAGCTACATGCTTATTACAGACACATCTGAAAGTTATATGTAATTGCATATTTTAGTATTATATTGTCTCAAAGTTTCATTTGGCATTTATTATTTAAAGCCATGATAAATAAATATAGAAGGCTGAATTTATTTCACAGACTAAATCTGACATAAAAAATATATATGTTCATTATTTTAATACCAGAGGGGATTTCTGTGTAATACATATTTTTCTCTGTGATTTTTGCGTGTCATAACTTATCTTTTAACCCAAGATCTGAATGAGATGCTTTAGATGTTTCTTCCATGATGGCATAGTTTCAAGAACGTTTTTGATGAAAATTTGTTTTCTGGGCATAGAACTGATTGAATTTTTTCAGCTGAAATGAAGAATATATCATCTGCTGATCTTGACATGTTCCAGGCAATCACTATCACTTATTTATAAATTTCAGTTGGAGTTTTCTATTTGGTTCATGAGAAGCAGATTACATTCATTCCTTTTCAACTGATAATGACAACACACAATAGCCCATGCTTCTTTCAATGTAACAGTTGATCCAGTAAAACTGGTCTGCAGATGTGTCATCCTGCAAATCCAAAAATGAATCTTAAAGTGCTTTATTTTTTTAGTCTTTGTTGTTGTTGTCGTTACTTATGCTCACTTGTCTGATGTAGTTAGCTCAAGCCCACAAAATTCCTCGTGGCAAGGAGCGCTAGAATACGCCTGCCATTGGCAACAAACAGCCTTGAGCACCATTCAGGTGACAGTGCGATTTAGCTCAGTTCCGCCCCCAATTTTGATGGAGAGCACTCGGGCAGGAGAACGGGTCTGAGGGTCTCTCACCTTACACCAAACCACATGAGAGGACTTTCTGCTCGCAGCATAATTAGAGTGCAGCCGTGCCACACCAACACTATACATTTACAAACATCCATGCCTTCTCCAGGATTCAAACTCCGGTTCTTTGGCATGCCAGTAAGCTACGCTAACCACTACACCAGCTGGGTGGCACTCTCCTTTGTATAGCATTATAATGATGAAATCCTTCTTAAAGCTGCTTAGAAATTAACATTTTTAATTTTATTTTGTTAGCCTTATTGAGACCAACAGGCATTCAGGAACCATTTGAAGGTTCTGTGATAAGGAAACATGACTGGGAATCTACTGCCAGGAAAGCTACCAACAGGTAATAGGCAGCGTAATTTTGTGTAATATATTAACCATTAATACATGGAAAAATAATCTGTAGTTAGTTTTTACTTTTAATCCTATACAGCACTTATATTTTTCATAGATATGACTAAATTTTATATTAAATAAAACTTGTATCATTATATGTAAAATTTTAATACTGTAGCATTATTCTATGAATGTGAATGAATTTCTTTATTATAAAATCAATAAAAATTCTGTATGGTTTTTTTTTAACATTTAATAAAGAAACTGGTTCATTGGTGCTTGATTTGTAGCATGTAGTAAATGCTGCAATGTATGCAGTAGTGAATATTGATTTTTTAGTTTAATTTTTTTCATAGGTCTTGGGAGAAAGTATATCTGTATGTTAAAGCTCATACATTATATACATATAAAGATCAAAAGCATCGTAAACAGGTAAAACAGATTTATTTATATATTTTTTAATATTCTTAGTATTTTTATTAAATAACTACCTATGAATTTAACTGCTAAAAATAGTACAATTATCTTTGCATGCCTTTGAATTTAAAAACTTTAATTATTTCCACTTGACTGAAATGTACATTAATAAATTATTCAGAATTATAAATTTTACTTCATGATTTTGATCAATTAGAAATACACAACTAAATTAGAAAACTAAAAGCCCATAGTGGCTTTCTCATAACAAATCATGGTACTTATGTATTTTTTCATCCACCATTTTTGGCAAATAAAAAATAGGTGCCAAACAGTACAATTTAGTGTCAGTAATGGACAAGCATAATGTCACAACACATTTATAAGATCTTCGCTTTAGTTTTACTTCACTTAATGAGCCAGTTTAGATTTTGTAAAGGAGCATACTAATTAATTGCTAGTTCTAATTTTTCTTTTGCCTTTTGAAAAAAATATTAATTTAGTATGAAATTTCTAAAGAAGAGGAAGCAGGGTAATATTTTTAAAGTTGTGGAATCTCTTATATTAGGGCTCATTCTTGAAACACTGAAAGAATGTGGCACTTGGTAAAATGGCTCAAGACATCTCGAAACCAATGACACAACTTAGATTCATATTTAAACGAATATATGTGGCATTAAGTTCACAAAGATAGTGGCAATTTTTTGCTGAAAATGCTATTAAGGATTTTTTTGCAACCAGAATGATTGGCAATAATTTTAATGAATTCATTTGTCAAATCTCATGACTTAAACTCATATTTCTGTAAGTTTTTCATGTGCTATATCAATGGCTTGTATCTGTTGATTATCTAAGTAAACAAACAGCAATATCTGATTATGTAACTATATAAAGAGCAATTTGCTTCTTCAAATTCTGCTGGAATAAATTTGTGGAATTTTTGGCAACTTTCACGATTTATATGTTCCTAGATCTCCTTTCTTTTGAAAAAATTTGAAGGCACACCTAATGCATGCAAGATTGCTTTAGATAACGTAAGGAGAGTAATAACACATTTTTCAGTTTCACTATTGGATAAACTTTTGTAAAGCCTTAAAGTGAATAATTTTATTTATAAAATGTTGGGTTTCTGACTATTATTATGTGTGCTTGAAATGAGTTAACCTATTATTATAACTGCATAATTATTTCAAGAAAACAGCATACACAAAATTAGAAAACTGCTTTAGAAGTATTGAATCCATTTTCAGTTATATTCTTAATGATATTTTCTGTTAACATTCAATAAATAAAACATGCTTATTTCTTCAATATTTATCGAGTTCCTAAGAGGGTATCATGTAATCAAACACAGTATTTTTAGGTACATTTTCCAAGTGTTATAAGCATTTTATTAAAAGCAAATAGACTCTTAATTGATAGGGTAATACTGAGGATGATGTCAGGTTAATGAAAAATGGCAATTAAAAAATACAAGAAGAATAACAAGTACCATAATTAATACAAAGTAATAATAAAAAGTTAGAAGTGGCATGAAAGGACACAATTTACCAGAGAATTTGCACAGTATCATTCAGTTCAACTTGCAAAAAATTAATCGACTTTTTTTTTCTTACCAAAAAAGGGAGGAGGAGAAAAACAAAATCTAGTCCTTCCAAGAGATTAAGAAGCAAAATTACTTGAAAGTAAATAAAAAATAATGTATGAAGCAAAATTACTTGAAATAATATCACTGATCACACCAAAGAATAATTGACAGTTAAATAATCAAAGGCATATTAATTTGCATTAGGTGGCATAAATTTTATAAATTTGTAAGAGCAGCAACTCAGAGGTAGGTGAAAGCACTTAAGACAATACAGTCTGCAAGTTACCCATTATTTAGGTGGTGCCCCAACTATTTTTTTATATTATTATTTAAATTACTCTGATATTTCAATAAGAGTCAACATACAATACTATTATTATTAGCATTAACCCTCTATGTGTGACCTTTTGAATCTGCTTATGAAAAACTACTTAAACAGCATGTATTGGTTAAACTCATATAACTTTAGTCTCTTTTTTCATAAACTTCCATTCATTAACATGAACATTATTAAAAAAGGCATGAAAAACAAAATATCTTAAATTATTAACTAATATATATATGTAAGATAAAAAATATGAAAGAAAACTTCTAAATTTAATTCACTATAACCTCTTTTATTTTTTATTTCATTTGGAAACTTTATATATATGCCCTAAAAATAGCGCTTAAGTCTAAACTGCGTAATTCAAATTAATCATGCACATAATCATTAATAACGTAACCCTTAATGCAGATGCTTCTTGAACAATCACCAAAATGTAAACCATAACTAAAAACTGACTCCCTCCCTTCTTTCTATGAACTGATGCATTACTTTTGCTTGTGCTTTCCTCTTGGAGTGCTGCTATATTCACTTCTATGGCAATAATATCAAAATTGTAAATGTTCTTTAATAGGTACGAGTAGAGTGCCAAGTGAATTGTCACCACAAAATGAGTATTTAAATAAAAAAGGAATTTAATCCAGCTCTACTGCTTATTCTTCAAAATGGAAGGACGCTCTAAGCATCAAGTATCTATGCATCTACATCTCAGTGTTTTTATTTCAGTGCTTCCAAAAGTGTTCTGTCATTACATTCTTTGGCCAGTCCTAATTATGAAGAAATCTGCATGGGTTTGTTATTCTATGCTCACAGTGAATCATGGGAAAAGTCCTGTTTCACCGAAGATTTTAATGCAAGTTTGTTCCGCATTCTCGATCAAATCTTTTAGTATGATTAAATTTTGCTTTTTGTGTCATAACTATTCTAACAAAGGAAAGATGGGTTAAGCAGCAGCGAAGTGTTGTAGCGCAGGAGGAGAGAAACAATCTGATGCAAAATGACGCTACTTCATTATTTATAGAAGCGGTTATGTAATAGGTTCGAATGTTCTCAAAAATACTGGTCTAGGGGGAAGATCCTGAAATTGTAGACAGTTAATTGAAGGTTGCTTGTTCGCGTAGAGTAAAGCCATCGTATTTTTTATATTTTACATCCCCCCCCCCCTCAAAAACGAGAGGCCAGGTGAGCAAAGCATTAGTAGATTAGTGAAGGAAGAAGTATGAGGAAAGACATGAAGAAACATCGAGGACATAGCTTACAGGCTTTAACTATGTCCTATCATAAATCATGATCTTTCTCATATAATTATAAAGTTTTTGAGTCATACAATTTTACGATGGTTTATAAATAAACATATAACTAAATTTTAAACTATAAGACAATAATATATGGAATAGTAATAATAAATAAATTACAAGCATAAAAGTCCTCAATTTTTCTCAAAATGTGCATTGAAAAGTAAAATTTTTGTAGTGCCTCCAAAAGTGTTCTGTCATTACATTCTTCGAGCCCACCAGCGGCCGAGTGGTAAAGTCGCTGAACACTGGTAGTTCGGCTCGAATCTTGCGAACGGGCTGGCTGCATGGGTGTTTTCATGGTTTTCCCCATGTGTAACATGTATACGAGCCAGTTTCCCTTAGAAAGTCCTCCACAAAGGCATCCCTCCCTTTAGGCAGATAGCCCTCATGTGCTTTGCCATAATTGAATAACCCAACCCATTACATTCTTCGGCCAGTTCTAATTATGAAGAAATCTACATGGGTTTGTTATTCTATGATCACAGTGAATCATAGGAAAAGTCCTGCTTCACCGAAGATTTTAATGCAAGTTTGTGCCACATTCTGGATCAAATCATTCATGTCGTGTCATCCAAACACAGTTTCATTACATATATATATATATACATACCAAGTGAAAAAATTCATAAAATTAACCAATTAAAGGGGGTTATTCCACTTGGCACGTTAATGCCTTATATACATTTTATGTATTTTTTTATGACTGAGCAGTTTACTTATTACAAACGAATTAACAGTTTATATATTCTGCATTACCAGTTAACTCTCAAATATTATAACATCATCTGTTATCACTAGTATTATTAACTATTATTATTATTCCGAGTGGTCTTTTTTTTAAATAAATAACTTTCTTTACTTCTGTCTTTTACGATAATAATTTCTGTGTTGGTTTGCAATACACAAACTTAAACTTTTTTTAGATGAGGCCTAGATAATCAGAAGTCTTACTGTATATTATTATTTTTTCATTTTTTTGTTGCCAAAATAAATATTCCTGATTATATACAAATAAAATTAATGTTTTAAGTTGTTAAATTTCAGGATTTAAAAATTATAACAAAGTATTTATATCTTTGTATATAGTCCTCTTATTTCTCTATTTTCTAAGTATTTTGTATCTATTCATACCATGTGCATATTTACAGATTTAATATTTTATCTATACTTTTAATTCCCTTTGATAAATTATCATTATTTAACATGAACAGGACCCAGACAATTATTATCATGGAGAACAACCACTAGATCTTAGAAGAAGCTCTGTTGAAGTTGCCACAGATTATACAAAAAGACGACATGTATTTAGGCTTAAGTAAGTATACAGGAAATTTCTTACTAAACTTCAATTACACACACATACATACATATATATACCGGGTGGCCATAATTAAACTGACAGTACTCACAGTGTTCTGTAGTGCGACCTATTTGCGAGAATGACGCCACATTTTGTAGGAAGATTAAAGAAGACGGGGGACGAAGGATTCAGCGAAAAAACAAATTAGTTCCAAAAGTCACTGCTAGGGGAATAATTGGCACTGTGTAATAGAAAATAGAGTGTTAACAAATGCAAATCAATACATAAATTACCTTTTATTTTGCATTCAAATGAGGTTCAATGTGGCTGCTGTTGTTGTGGACCACATATTGCATTCTGTGCACAGTATGCACAACAGCAGAAAGTAACATGTCTGCAGGAATCTCCTGTACAGTCCGTGATATGTTATCCTTCAATGTAGCCAGGTCCTGGACCAATCCTTGATAGATCTTGGACTTAAGGTAACTCCATAGCCAGAAGTCGCATAGGGTAAGATCAGGCGACCGAGGTGGCCATGCAGTTGGAAAGTAGTGGCTAATGACTCTTTCTGTTGTGAATTTCTGTCGTAGCATCTGTTGCATCCGTACAGCAATGTGTGGAGGGGCTCCATCTTGCATGAAAATGATTTCTCCCAGGCATTGTCTTTGCTGAAGTGCCGGAATGACAGTTCAACATGTGGCGATATTTCTCTCCGGTAACAGTACAGGTTTCTGGTCCTGTTGGCGTAATGTTCTCATAGAAGAATGGACCTACGATAAATTCAGCTGTGAACCCGCACCAAACAGTTACCTTTGGTGAATGTAAGGGAATTGCTGTGACTGCATGTGGTGGTTTGTCATCCCAAATTCGGCAGTTCTGGTTATTCACAGTTCCATTCAGGTAAAAGTGGGTCTCGTCTCCCCATAAGATTTTCCACGGCCAAGCATCATCCACCTCCATTCTGGCAAGAAAGGTGAGAGCAAAAGTCAATCGCTTATCATGGTCAGGGTACAGTAACTCCTGTACATGGCTGATCTTGTACGAATAGAAGTTGATAATCTTTCGTAAGATTTTCCATACCGTACTGTAAGGCATATCCATATTCCGAGCTACTCCACGAGCGCTAGAGGTGGCAGCAATATTGTCTGGTTCTCTGTCGACAATCGCCGTGGCAACTGCTTCAATTGTATCCTGTGGTACAGGTTTTTCGTCCTCTGCCTGACTGAACCTTCAGAGAACCTGTTTTCTCAAACATCACAACCACTGCTTTTAGCCCATTAACTGACACAGGACTGTTACCTTTATGCATTTTTTTGTGCGTTCTAAAAGCACGAAGAGCGGCTGACACGTTGCACTGGTTGAGGTAAAAGAATTTGACTAGTAATGCACGCTCGACTAAAGGAGACATTGCACATAAACCAGGCATGAAAGTTTTCCGCATTTTCGCGGAATTCTGCTTTTTTGCACGTCACCCGGGCTGTTTCTGAGATCAACGCAGAACCGTTGAGAAATCGTGACCGGTAAATGTGTGTTGGAGGGGGGGGGTAAATGGAGGACATGCTCTCTCTCTTCCTCTTTTCTTTGTAAAAAAACTTTATATCATGCCATCGTATAATATTACACTGGGTTAGCAATCAAACATGGACACCCCTTGTTGCGAACTTTTCGAGTTTGCCTGAGCCGAGATCGCGAAATACGTTGTTTCACATCAAGGTGAAGTAGGGTGGGGCTTATGTGGAAAGGCGAAACTAGATGCATAGAAATATTGAATCAAAGAAGAGCAAGCAACCGTCAAACGAGATCTGACTTCAATAATTTCAGCGATCGGTGCTGGCACCATCTGTCAGACATAGAGATAAGCACTTGCATTCTCCAGTACACAAAACTCTATGTAAAAATTTAAGGAATGCTCATAAACTGTACAAAGAAGAGCTAGAGATAGAAAAGGAGGAGCGAGAATCTAAAAAAAAAGCAATTAAACATTGCAGAAAATAAAGAAGTATCAATGGATTGCATAAAAGCTGCTGAAAAGAAATTGAGACTAGCTCGCAAACGGAAATTAGAAAAGTTGGATGCAAAAGTTTTTTCCCTAAAAAAAGAAAAAAAAAGAAAAAGCCTTTTCCCTAAAAATTTTTAATCAGGATCGAGTGAGAGAGACAAAATAGTTATTTTTTTGTATTCCTCCTTTAACTATATGTTATTTTGTAACTATATTATCTCACATGACTACTTTTTCTGGTGTTATATAAAGTACTGTTTTTTTGAACTAAAAGTGAAGATAATTGAAAGCTATAGTAACAGTTATATATATATGTATTATCTCTAAAACTCGTCATTGCCTGAAAATGGGCAGTAATATATAACATAAATATGTATATTAGTGTGTTGTAATGTTGTGTACAGTATTCATGTATCAACTGTTAAATTAAGTTACATAAAGAGCATCTTAAAGAAGGTTAATTCATTACAATCTCTTGGTGATTTATTGATTTTTTTTTTTTTTTTTTTTTTTTTTTTTACAAGTGGAAGATAAAATTAATAGCAAAATAGTAAGTACAAGTATTATTTTAGTTTAATTATATGTATATATTATGTTTAATACTTTTTATGTTAAAAGGTTGATATTTTATTAAAATGAGTTTTTTTTGAGGTCGCACGTGCGCAGTTAATTTTTGTGTAATTTCGTGTTAGCGCGTTGTTCAGCTTTTTTTGCTAACTTGCACTTTCATGCCTGATAAACTTTCAATCCGATTGATTTGAAACGTAACACATTGCCTTTTAAAACCCAAGCAGCTGGCACTGTGCGAATAGATGTAACGTAAAATTTGAATAAAGAACTTCTTCTTCTGCTCAGCATATGTGATATTGCAGATCACGAGATTTTATCGGTGTTTATGTAGATTTTACGCTTTTTTTAAAAGTGTTGCCAGATTGCACTTGAACTAAATCAGAAAATGTGCATAATAAAAGATAATTTTATTCCGTATTAATTTGCATTTGTTAACACTCTATTTTCTATTACACAGCGCCAAATATTCCCCTAGCGGTGACTTTTGGAACTACTTTGTTTTTTCGCGGAATCCTTCGTCCTCCGCCTTGTTTAATCTTCCTACAAAATGTGGCGTCGTTCTCGCACTACAGAACACTGTGAGCACTGTCAGTTTAATTATGGCCACCCGGTACATAAGCGCATGTGCACATATACACACTGGATCCTAAAAGATAAGCACACGATGGTGAAATCAACAAAAATGGAAAAATAATGAAGGTACCAAACATGTTTATACATAAAAGAAGATAACCATTATGTATAAAGATGAAAATAATAATTAATATTTATAAATTATGTGATGATGTCACATTTAGTTCACTAAAGAATTTACATTTAAAGCTAAAAACAAGCTAACAAAACTTGTATTAATAAGGTATGTGGCCATCCCAGATCTCACACAAACTTTACAGCCATTATCCATCCTTTCAATGAAAAAAAAATCAGTCATTGTAGTTGCTAGTAATGGCTACTCCTTCATTAGAGAAGTTTCCAACTATCTGGGACCATTCGGGAGGTGGACTTCATATGTGAAGGTTCCCTGTCTCTTATGCTCTGACTTGGCCTGTGCCACGTGAGAGTTCTCAAGTTCAACTCAGAGCGTGAAGGAGCTTCAGCCCCTCGCTCTGTTTTTCACTGTCTTTGATTTTGCGTACTTCCTTTTGCTGTTAGGGGCTAATAGTAGGTTGGTGCTTTGGTCCCTTCTACAAGCACCGTAAAACGGCCTAGCGAACCTAACAGCATGGCCACATGCCTGTTGTTTCTACGACCTCTGCTCTTTACCGATTGAACAGTGATGGAAAAGCTCTTAGACTTTCTCGGAGTGCTAATCACTGAGTACGAAGTGAGACCTGATGACAAGCCACTCACTGATATGGAGAGTATGGAACTATGAGTACTTCGTGGTTTCACAGGCACACTCCACAAAATGACTCTCCAAAGATCTGAAAACACTAATAATAAGGAAAATATACCTGCCAGGGACTAACGAGAACCTGAACAATCTATGACCAACTTGGCTGTGGAATCTATGATAGTGGATGAGATGCGGACTAGCAGCTCAGTCGCACCATTGAATTCAATATTCCAGTCGCTAACATATTTTCCTTCGCTGAAGAAGGAACTCCACTGGACATGGACAGTTCAGACGATAGAAATAACACAGAAATTAAGAACTCTGCCTAGAAAACTAAACGAACGCACGGGAAACGCCGTACCCCGGCTATAAACCCAAAAAGTAAAGAAAAATCTGTGAATCCTGTCCCTCAGAAAGAGAAAACTCTGAATCCCACCCCCTCAGGAAGAAAAACCATGCGATTCGTCTGTGATGATTGACACTGCCTCTCAACAACCAATCTGCGAGGCTGATCAGAAACCTGCACAGAAAGCGTTGGATGATGGATAACTGCCTCCACCGCAGACACTATATGCAGGAAAATTCTCAAAGAAAATTCCGATCATAGTTGAAGAAACCGATACACCTGGTATGACTTGATGAAAATACTCAAATCACACAATTTCAGTGAGAATAAATACAAAGCTGAAATGATTAGAGATGGTATTAAAATACTAGTGCCAAACCCCATCGTTTACAAAGAAATGGCAAAAGTATTCAGAGATAAAGGAGTTTGCTTTAACTCATTCCCGTTCCCCAAAAGGAAAAAAGATAAAAATGGTTATTTGAAGCTTACCTAACTACATGAAAACAGAAGATATACAGAACGAGCTAATTGAATTTGGATTCAAAGTAGAATCTGTACATGAGCTCACAAGAAGGAGAAATGGTGACATAACTAAGCTCCTGCTCTTCCTTGTAACCCTTCCAAGGACTGAGAAATCTAAAGAACTTAATCGAGTGGAATATCTCCTTCAGATGAGAATAAAGTTGAGCCCTGCAAAGGACATGTGGGACCCCTGCAGATGTCGGGGGTTCCACCACACCCAGACGACCTGTAACCATGAACCGAGATGTGTCCGATGCGGACAAAAACATGAAACGTCACAGTGTGAAAAGAACTGCACTTCTCCTCCAACCTGTACAAATTGTCAAAAAGCACACACAGCCAACTTCTATGGGTGTGAGAAGTTCCCAAAACTAAAGGACACTCCAAAAACCAGGACATACATAGATAGATTTGTGACAAACAAATCTTATGCAAGCGCTGTATCAGAAGGACTTCCTTTTGAAAAAATTATTGAGGCCAAACAAGTTTTAAAAGGCCTTACTGATCTGCTCTCGATAATCCAAGAATCGGGAATTCTTAGCATCAACTCAATTAGGAAAAATGATTCAGGTAAAGACTCGCTCCGTACAGAAAATAATGGACCAGCTCACAATTAAATGTGCCTCGATCCGCATCATGATATGGATAACTTGTGGTTTGCACAAGCGTTCCATATCATCATGTTCAAGAGCTGCAAAAGTTTTTTATAGATTATGATATAGACATAGGAATAATTACCGAGACACATGCTTCCACTGGACAGAGACTGGCAATCCCAAACTATGTGTCTTACAGATGCGACCAAATCACGCACCGCAGCGGAGGAGTACTCGTCTATGTTGAGAGCTGCTACCAATTCTGTTTAATTAATGTTAAACAGGAACAAGGACTGAAAATTGTTATTACTGTAAAATCTTTAATATCGTTATTAATCTCTTGTGCATTTGAAATAGATGAATAATAAATAATGTACAGTTTACTGGCAATATTGAAACGCAGGCTCGAGAAATGCATTTTCTCGCATGAAGCATGTAATTTTTTTTTTTTAAATAAATTTATAACTTTTTCTTCTCTTTTTTTGTATGTCACCTCTCTCTCTCTCTTTTTTTTTTTTTTTTTTTTTAAGTGTTAAATAAAAGTTATTGCTGTGTTCCATCATTGGAGTTTGCTTAAAAATTGTAAAGAAGTATCACAGTCTTAATTATTTTGGAAGGACCGGCTGAGATTGAATAATCGTGCATATTTTTATTTTGTTAGTTCATCACTGAGTGTAATATTAGTGATACCGGATTATTACTTCTTGTTAATATTGAATTGCCTTATGTTATTAGTTCATCACTGAACTATCTATTTCTAAAATTAGTGATACCAGATTATTACTTTCTGTTAATATTGAATTGTCTTATTTTATTACCGTATTGGATATTATTTTTAATATTTATTTTAGTTGCCTAAATTAATTGAGCTATTTTGATGAAGTATAAAGAACACAGTGTTCATTAATTTTAAACACAGAAACAATGTCTTACTTAGGAAGAGCTCGTAAGGAAGATTTGCAGAATCTTGCGGCTGAACTGGGAGTTCATGTGACTGCAGATTTGAAAATAGTTGATTTGAAACAGAAAATTGTTGAAAGCCGAGATTATGATGAAGTATTCTTCAAAGGAGTCTTAGACACAATAATAGAAGAACGGAAAGAGAGGGAAGAAAGAGAAGATCGTAGGAGACAGGAAGAAGCAGAAGAGTGGAGAAGGAAAGAACAGTATGAATTAGAGAGATTAAGACTTGAAGCAGAGACCAAGTCCCACACTGTCGGACAGGTCCGGCCGAAAACGGAGCTGCGTCACCTTATGCAGAAATTCGATGACAAGAAAGGAGATATCAGACTATATTTGCTATGGTTTGAAAGGCAAGCAGAATAGGCTCAACTTGATAAAGAATTTGTGTCTCATTTACTAGGACTACTTCCTTACGAAGTAACACATTCAATAGCTACAGATCCCTCCCATAAATCTAAAGACTATGAACAAAAGAAGAATTTATTGTTAAGATGGTTTAAACTAAGCTCGGAAAGGTTTAGGCAGAAATTTATGAAACATCAAAAGAGTGCCGAATCCACATGGATGGATTTCAACTATGAAATAGAAAATTATTGCAAAGAATGGGTAACTGGTCTAGGCGTTGAGACTTTTGATCATTTGCTAGATTTGATGTTGCTTGACCAGCTTAAACACCGAGTTCCTCTTGAAATTCAAGATCGTTTTCTTGATAAGTGGGTAGAGATGATTTCATCTAAAACATTAGCTGAAAAACTTGATGCCTGTGAAAACGTTAGCGAAAACTTTCAAAAAAGGTCTGCAGTGGATCGGCAGAAAGAAAGATACAATGCACTAAGTAAAGTGAGTTCAGATACTAAAAATAAAACTGGGGGGGGGGGAATGTCATCAGGATTTAATTCGCAAAGCTGGTTCCATAGACCTAGAACTCCATGTCCACATGATAAATATGAAACACGGACCACGCCACAATGTTATCAGTGTGGATCCTATCAACATTTAAGACCCCAATGTCCAAACTTAAGAATAGTACTGAATCTCCTGCTAATCTTAACAAAATTAGTGCAAAACCAGAGGATAAATTTCTATTACCTTATACTAGTGTGGGTTACGTAAATGGTCATAAAATTCCTATATTAAGGGATTCAGGTGGTAGTATTGATATAGTTTGTCACAAATACATCATGCCGGAAATGCTGACTGGTGAAAATGTGTGGGTGCAACAACCATTAGATTTGAATCCAACCTGTTTACCACTGGCTGAGATCGAACTAAACTGCAATCTTGGGCAAGTAATAACTAAGCCTGCCATTATTAGAAATGAACTCGACAAAGGAAGGTATTTGTTAGGCAATCGAACTTTTGCACTGTTGAATAAATAAAGAAAGAAGCCTGAGAGTTGTCCTCACCAGGTTAATGCTGTCTCTACTAGAGCTCAAAGGAAAAGAGAAATAGCTGAAGAGAAGATCTTGGAACTGATGAAGAAAGAAAATAAAGCATCCAGAGATGTCTTTGAGGAAGAAGTTAAATCACCAGAATTAAATGTGGAAGATGAAGCTCTCCTGAAAGTATTACACATTGGCTCAAAAAAGGTTGAAAGTAATGACGTACATATGATTCCTAAAAGTGCAGGAAACGAATTAAATGTGCAGCAAACTATCACATCTACTTATAAATCGATCACATGTAAATTCAAAGATGTTCATGAAAATTTGAAAAACGATAAAGAAATTAATATTGAGAATCATTTTGCAATGCAACGTTATCATCATCTTTCGGCTTTCGATTTAACATCGAAGGCGAATAACAGACAAAGAAAACAGTTGTCAAAAGCAAATGACAATTGAATATTATCCGAAAGGCACAGATAAAATGAGGAAAGGCTTTGCTGTGAATTATAGCCGAGGAACTGGTCCAACATGGAAGAGATCTAGGTGCTGTCAAGAAAAAAATAGGAAGACTAATTTCAATACTGACCATTTTCTTTCTATTTAAGTGTGGTGTAAAAGTATTTGTTGAAAATTTAAAATTTTGGTTTAAAGTTTGGAACTTATGGGAGAAATTACCTCCTCTTAAAATAATTGAGAAGGCCGAGCTCATAACCTTTCGAATTTTACAGAACTTTTCCTTTCGGAAAAAGTCTCTCTCTTGGGAAAGAGGTTGTAACAGCTTTAATATCATTATTAATCTCTCGTGCATTTGAAATAGATGAATAATAAATAATGTACAGGTTACTGGCAATATTGAAACGCAGGCTCGAGAGCCGCATGCATTTTCTTGCATGAAGCATGTACCGTATTTGACGGCATAAAAGACGCACTTTTTTTCCTAAATTTGGTCTAAAAAAAGTTACCTGCGTCTTATACGTGAAGGTAATTGCATTCAATAATTGTTTGTTTGGCTTTTACGAAACGGGAGAACTAAAAGAAACCACGCTATTGAAACTTTTTTCCTTGTGTGTGGCCATCTGAATAAGGGTGCGTCTTATATGCCGTCAAATACGGTAATTATTTTTTTTAAATAAGTTTATATACTTTTTCTTCTCTTGTTTGTATATTGCCATTTTTTATAGTATTAAGTAAAAGTTATTGTTATTGCTGTGTTCCATCATTAGAATTTGATTCAAATTGTTAAAGAAGTATCACACTACTTGTGTCACTCACCGTTCCTTCAACAACGTCTACTTTCGGGCTGTATACAATGCGTCTAAAAGCAAGCTCTCGCCTAAACTTCTAGCAGAGGACACCCCCGTCATCACTGCTGGTGACTTTAATGCCAAACGCAGAGACTGGCTGTGCAGAAAAAGCAATGTTAACGGAAATACTCTCCACAACTTTGTGCTGAATAACCACATGGCTCTCCATGTACCAGGGGAATACAATTACTGTCCAGGCAACCCCCACTTATTCGGATATCTTGGATATATTAATTACATCTTCCATTCCAATAGCGATGGAAGTAAAACACGAACTAAGCTCTGATCACATACCGGTAATTGCAGCACTCAGAGTCTCCAAACGTGAGCTTAAAACTGTCACTGATTGGACACTTTTCCAAAACTTACTCTCGGATAATCCTCCGGAAATTGGATGTTTAAAAACTAAAAATGATATTGACTATGCAGTTAAAACTTTTACTACTTCAATAAAGAAAGTCTTTGAGGAAGCCTCAGAAGTTGTATTGGCTTCTGAAAAAATTCTCAGACTCCCTGTGCGCATCAGGAAAGCGATTCGAGAAAGAAACTGGCTTCGTAAGAAATATATCCTGACATGGGACCCTGCCATTAAACAAAGCATCAACAAGCTTAACAAGGAAATTAAGAAGCTAATCAAAAGTGATAAGCAGTATATCTGGGAACAGCACATGGAAAGTTTATGTGTCACTGATGGATCTTTTTGGAGCACAATTAAAAAATTCAAACAGAAATATTCCTGCAATAGAGATATCTACAGTAATGATCAAATTTTCATCACTAACGAGGGAAAATGTAAAGTTTTTGCATAATTTCTACAAGAGCAGTTCTCTCCCAACTCCTGTTGATAGCCAATCAGAATCAAGCACACTCTTCAAGGTCTGCGATTGGCTGAATACTCCTACTGCCTGTTACATCCCAACTCTGACATCGCCTAAAGAAATTAAAGAATTAGTCAAATGTCTCATAATTAGAAAAGCTCTTGGTAAAGATGGAATCTCCAACTCAGCTATCAAAAATTTTCCAATGAGCACAATCAGCAAATTTTCCTCCATCATCAATGCTTGCCTCTTCATTTCATATTTTCCTAAGGATTGGAAACAAGCAAAAATAATCATGATTCCAAAACCTGGCAAAGATCACAGTAAGACTGAGGGTTATCATCCTATCAACCTTTTGCCGGGTCTAGGAAAAATCTTCGAAAGAGTGATCCTGCATTAAATGCAGAAATATTTTCACATACTTCCCGTCTGAACAATTTGGATTCCACCAGCAGCTATCGAAAGCCAAGAAGCTCATAAAAATCGCAGAATTTACCAGGGCTGCACTTCACTCAAAGCTTAATGTTGTGCTTTTCATGCTTGCTGTGGCCAAAGCTTTTGACCGCGTCTGGCACGAGGGGCTCATCTGTAAACTGATTGACCTGCAATTCGACCGAGAACTTATTCTGCTCCTGCACTCCTTTCTATCAGATCAAACTTTTCATGTTACATTGGAAAAGCCACTTCAGATGAATTTCCCATTTCCGCCAGAGTCCCGCAAGGTCCAACAGTTGGGCCAATTTTGTATTTATATTACGTGGCAGACTTCCTCAAGACTCCAAACAGTGCATTTATGCTAGCGTGTTACGCTGATGACACAGCTTTAGCGGTCAAACCAGCTAACATTAATCATGCAAATTTGTAAACTGTAAGAACGGATTCCTTTCATCAAAGATTGATGCTGCTGCTGGAAGATAAGCCATTAATCCACAAAAATCTCAGCTCCTGATTATCAGAAGGAAAAAATGAAATGCTGCTATGAAAAACAACCTATCCTTCTCCAGAGAGCCAGTACCTATTGTGAAACAGGCAAAATATCTTGGAGTTCTACTGCACGAGCATCTCACATGGAGTGATCGTATTATTTATGTTAGAAAAAAGGCACTCTGTGTCATGAGCTACCTAAACCCAGTCATTGGCAGACAATTGAGATTAGATCTGGCTAAGAAGAAATTGATTTATACGTCTACCATCCGACCCATTCTAACATATGCTTCTCCTGCCTGGGTGACTGCAACAATGATATACGTAAGCTACACATTGTACAGTCCAGCTTTCTCAGAATAATGACAGATGTGGCCTTTTATGTGAGAAATGATCAACTTCACTGACTTTAAAATTGGTTACATAGACAGATTCATGAGAAAGGCTAACGAGCTGTTCTCTAAATCCATGAACTATGAAACTCTGAACTATTTTGGTATGTTTCATCATGAGTTACTTAACGAAGACCACTACCTTCAACCCTTTGCAGCTCATATGCTGAACCAGAACTTTCCCACCTGATATGGATACTGTAGTTGCTAATGGACTTTTCTGAAACTTCACAAAATTTTTAAATAATGTAAATACTGTACATAGCTTAACTTTCCCTTAGTTTGAACTTTCTTGTATTTTGCTTTAGCAATTCAAGAAGTATGCAAGAGCTTATCAGATGACTTCTCCTCATCACGTGACAGTGCACACCAACCTGCAGGCTTCGTAGACCGATCAAATAAAATGTAACAGAACTGCTGCTTCATATGTGACAATGGTCACACCCTCTTGCCTACCTTTGGCTCTACGCCCAGACAGTGCTCATTAGTTTGGAGCTTCCATCGACATTACATCAGAGAGCCAGAACACATCGTGTTTTCTTGCACGATAATTGCGACATACAAGTGGAACAAGATCTGAGACCAGCTGGAGGAGGTAAACCTGCGGAGATAGCAAACCAAAGGTATCTCAAAAGATTTTTAGAGGAGTTGAAGAAATACAGTAATTACCGTATATGAGAAATGCCTCTCTCTTCAGGTACTTGTTAATGATGTTAGCTCGATGGGTACAGCATTATTACCCATACAAAGAAAATCAGGACCAACTGCTGCAGCATAGTGTCCTACAGTGTGGTGTAGGAATTCATCCTGATACTGCACAGAACCATCTGTGCACCTGGGAGTTTAGACAGTTAGACATGATTGTCTGTAACTACAATATTTGCATACTGGTTATCCGTATCCACAGTGATTTTCAGCCACTCAACTTGACTATGCTTCCAAAAATTGTTAATTTACATTGCGTGCTTCATACACACTTTGATGGAAAATCAAGAAATCAGTTTAGAGAAATGAAAAGTATGCAAAGCATTTGTCTATGTAACATAATTTGATTAATATTTTAAGGTCACAGATTGAAAAGAGTAATTTTAAATGTGAAGTGGTGGTTCATTAATAACTCCTGTAGTTGCGATGGTGTTGAACGCAGGCATACAAACATGGATGTATCGTGCCATTTGTCGTTTTGAGCTGCCCAGATGGCTACTGCAGTACCATAGGGCCAGGTTCAAATCCCGTAGATGGCATGGTTATAACTGTCCATCCCTACATAGAAGGCAATGATAGCCAGTACTAAATAGGCAAATGCCCACCTTTAGATTTAAAAAATGTATCTATGTCATTTTGAAAGATTTAGTTCCTTGTGTGTTGCACTTGTTCAGTCAAATCAGCAATAGTCCATGCTGATTGTGGATGAGATGTGTCCCTCCACCAGGCATGTCCCATAAATGTTTGATGAGAGTAAGATTGGGAGCTCTCGCAGGCCAAGGTAACAGCATTGATCTCTGTAGAGCACGCTGAGGACAGTGATATGAAGATGAGCATTATTATCCTTTTGAAAAAATGCCCATTGGAATACTTGTCAAGAATGGCAGCACGACTGGCACAATCACTAGTCTGACCAGTCCAGTTGTAAAGGTGTGCGAGATGATAATGAGAGTTCTCCTGCTGTTGTAAAAAACTGCTGCCTAGATCATAGCTCCAGGTGTAGATCCAATGTGTTTATGGCATGGACAGCCTGGTTCCAACTACTCACCTGACCTCATTCTAATCAACATACAGCCATCACTAACACCAAGACAGAAGCAGCTGCCATCTGAGAATACAACAGATTTCTACTCCAACCTCCAATGACCTCTAGTTGACACAACCCAAGTTGCAGATGGCAGCAGTATGGCTGTTACAGGGCATATGGCTCACAGTTGTTCCTCAAATAATGAATTTGTTACAGTTCATTGTGTCACTCTGATGCCAATAAAAGCTCAAATGTCTGCTGCAAATATAGTACAATGTGCCACAGACATTTTGCAAATACAGCAGTTTTCCCTTTGAGTCGTAGCATGCATGTGGCTGGGCAGCAGCCTTCTAGACACAGTACTTTCCCGTCACCCTACAAACACACATGCACAGTGCCCTACCAAGTCTTCCTGCAGTATTGCAAAAGGAAAATCCACCTTCCCTATCACACGGCCTTATTCAAACTCAGTAAGCTGCAGATGCTGTCTTCTTCATTTCCTTAAAGGCATGCTCAACTCAAATCTCTCTCACATCAACCAATCTGCAAGATAAATAAAGCACACTAAGTTTTAAAGCAAAAATAATTTGCATGAGTGGCATTATTAGCAATACACTTATTTGTCTTGCACAAAATTTGAATAGACATCATTCTTTAGATCTGCGAACATATTTTCCAGATTTCATTTATCTAGCATAACTTCTCCTTGGTGTTTGGGATTTCATTTTCCATATATATATATTGCTATTTTTTTTTTCTTTTTCCTATAGGCTAATTGGTGGAGCAGAATACTTATTCCAGGCAAAAGATGATGTAAGTCTCTTAAACATAAATTACTGAAATTACATAAACTGCAGAATAATGAAATTTATAGTTTTTATTTTTCATGAAGAAAATATATACAATATTGAGCCAGTATCAGCCAATGACATATGGCTTTAGTAATTTACAATATAAACTTCTGTTCACACATGCAAATAAAATATGCTTGCTGGAAATATTTCAAACAGAAATAAAACATAATAAATAAATTATTAAAAAAAAATTGTGAAAAACAGTTTTAAATGTTACACTCAAGTCTAAATAATTAACATTTATAAAAAAAATTACAAGTTTTTAAATGGTATATAAATATGAAAAATTCTGCAAATATTTTTATACAGAATCATTTGCATAACAACAGCAGCAAAAAACAAAAGTATAAAACCCTGTTCACTTATTTTATACTCAAAGTATTCAATAATTAGAAATACATATATTTGCACAGAAATAAACCTTTTATTGCCATTAAAAATATACAGCCGTAAACTGCATCAGAAATAGCTAAATTTAGGTTCTCTATGAATTTTAAAGTAGAGATCCTCGTATAATTTCATATATCAAGTATAAGGGAATATTTCCCAGAAGAGAAAACAAAGTAATAACTGGATAAAAAATTCGTTCACGTACTACAATAAATCAGAAGGCTTGCCAGTGAAGGATAGAGTACAACTTATTGACATATCAACAGATTCAACATTAAAATCTAAATTTAAGAAAGGGCACTTCCAAAATTTTTTATTGCAGATTCATGCAGAAAGGTAGAAGTTTCTCACATAGCTATAAACATTTTAATGTCATTTGGAACAATGTATTTAAGTGAAAAACCTTTCTTAATTAAAAACAATATACAGAAAATGAAGAGTGATTGGTCACAACATCAACAGAGCAAGACTTTGACAGTTTATGTAACAAACATACCCCAGTCATTAAACATTAATATAGCATAATGTAAGTGACATAATGAATTGGACCATAATGTAGGTGATACCTGGAGCATGAGTTAATGCTATTAATGAATAAAATATATTAATTTTATTAAAATTTTAATAAAAATATAATACTTTTCTTTAATTCTCTTTACATAAAATACCTATAATATATTGATCTACTTTAACTATTATTTTAATATATATTTTCTAAAGATGCGTCCCAGATGGAAAAATGGTTTATGACTAACTGCTGTACCAAAGGGCCCGAGTTCGAATCCGGGAGATAGTAGAGGCTCTAAAATAGCTAAAGGCCTGCCATTAAAAATATATATATATAGGATAGGGTTCTCTGAAAAAAGCTCGTTTTAAAGGTTCCGGAAGTTGGCAAAGTTTGAAGATCACTGCAATACTTCAATAATTATTAATGCAGATACTCATTTCTAAAAACATTTAGAGTAAAATTTATATGAAAAACTAATATTGTACTAATTCTGTGACATTACTGATATATTTTAAGTATTGTTCTTCAAGTTTTACATAATTACCACACTTTAGCAAAGATGCTTTGCTTTGGCATAATTCATAGTTACCTTTTATCACTTACAGTGTATAAAAAAAAAAAAAAAAAAAAATAGTACTTTTGGTAAAACTGCTAAACTTATAAAAGAAAAGTGTTAACTACTATTTGAAACTAAAAGCATTTGCTTTGAAAGATCACAGATCTTCAAGATTATTTGATTAACCTAACAGTAAATGCATATTCTAATTGTACACGTCAGCTTAAAAACCCTAAATTAATTTACAACATTATGACATAGTTTTAATAAATTACATTTTCATTCTAAAATTAAGTATACAACTTTTCACTGAACTAGTAGTATGATTAATTTAAACTTATAGACAAGAACTTCAGCTATATTATTTTCAAATGCATTAATTTATACTAAAAAATTCTTAGAATGAATAGAAAGTATTTAATTTTGCAAATTATAATTCCATTCTATATTTATTCCTGTTCCCTTATTTTATGAGAATATCAAAATAAGTATTAACAATATATTATAAATGATATTACAGGAAGAAATGAATCAGTGGATGACACAACTTCAGCTTGCATCTGTAGAAGATACTGTGGGGCCTGGGCACTCTCAAACATTGCCTTTAAGGGGAGCAGAAGAAAGAAAAGATGAACAGAAGCGGCGCAGTCTCTTTGCTCTCAAAAAGAAATGAGCTCTATTTCAAAGAGTACTGTGAAAGAAGTTGTGACAAGACCAAGAAATTTAATGATAGGGAATAGTTTGATCTATTCATAGTTTATAAATATTTCACCTTATTTAAAATCAAGCATTATTCATTTGTGAACATGAAATGATTAATTTAAATACAAGAAAATATATTTATAAATGCAAATGGTTTTTTCTTCTATTCAATATTCAACAAAATTCTTGCAATTGGTTCGTTTCTTTGGAAGTTACATCTAGTTTATAAGTATCTCTAAGTTGCATGGAAATAAATCTTCTCTAGAAGTTTCATTACCAAAAATATAAAATTTATTCAAAAATATTTTTGTGTTCAAATGTAAAAAATATGGGGGATTCTTTGTTTCTGAACTATCCAAGCAACTTCAGAATTTCCAATAGTCAATTTAACATTAGCATTTATTTACGATCTCATTTCTAACATGTTTGATATTTTATATGCTTGCATCTTCCATTTTCAGACTGAAAAGCCTGAAACTTTCTATATAGTAAATATTTCATACATGCTTTTCTTATTCTTTTTTGCATCTCAATAAAGTTCATAATTTATTTATAAAGACTTTATTCATTTGCTTTTTTACTACAAACAAGAGTTTAGTTGCATATGTCAAGAAGTACCATATAATACAAAAACCTATATACAAGGTACTACTTACTGCATTATTCAGTTCTCTCATCTCACACACTGATTTCCAATATATTTCTACTTCAAAAACAAACAGGTGTGTGCAAACAATATTTAATTTTCAAGGAAAATCAAACTAAATAAAATTAGAATTTGCATAATAAATAAGGAAAAGTCATTAGAAATGTGTGATGTGATGTTATCAGTCAAGAATGTACCAATGTTCAAATTGGTATGCAAGTCTTGTATCTGTAGAAGCCCAAAGTTTAAACATTCTCATGACCAGTTGAGGCTTGTTTGGGTGTTCCATTTACAAAAGCATTAGCAGGACAAATAAGTGGAGGTGGTTGCTGCAATAAAATACGCCCACTATTGTTCCTAGAGAGGGGACAAATTTATTTTAATTTTTTCATTTTAAAAGAAAATAAGTATAACAGTACATTTTTTAAACACTATAAAGTTAAATTTGAACTTAATATATTCCTTGCATTTTTCTTATGGTTTATATTTACCATTGGTACGTGCAAGGTATATGAGCATTTTCACCTTAATTAATACAAGATTGAAACATTCTATTGAAATGAAGAGAAATATCTTACAACAATCAGGCCAAAGTATCTCCTTTCGACATGTCTGCAGCCACCCTATCTCAAACCAACTTCAGGAGATTTGAAATAAAATATTATAATTACCTGATTTTGATAGTGATACACATTTCCTAGTGCAGAGTAGTATATACCAGCTATGGAGGTTACTTAGATTATGCTTCAAGATGTCTTGCACTCGGACACTAATGTACTCATAATGTGCCAACTGAATGTGAAATTTTATTATTTTATTATTAATTTTTAATCCATCAATTTCATGCCACTGCTGTTTGTTCACTTGAAAAACACGTTCAAACTGAAAATTTGTCTATGTCAACTACTTATTCATCTACTATATATTCTACTATACAGTTCATTTTAAATTAATAATTTCATATCTTCCAAGCAGGTAAGTTTGTTAATCCTACACTATTTAATATACACATTAATTTTTAGGACTTTTTTTAACCCACAAACTAGAAATATTTTGCCACTTAATTGCAAACTGTTAGTGTAATATTTTTAAATTTCATATAATACAGTTTTCTTTTTTACTGTATTCAATATGCTGCAAAATATATTTGTTAATGACAATAACATAACTCAGCAGTTAAACTTCATAAAAGAGCACCAAATTTCAGCATACTTCTGACATTTTATATAAAATACATTCCAATGACTTTTTATACATTAAAAACTGGAATGTATTCATTCTACCAAATAGATTCTTTTTTAATCCACACCTAAACCAAAATTTTATTTATTTATTTATTGTGGGGAAAGGGTAAATTTTAAAATTTCATCTACTATTTTAAATCTTACAGATACTCATTTTCTGTTAAGTCACATAATATGCAACTAATAAAATTCATTTAGTTAACTTATTAATAATGGCTCTAAATTTCTAAAACATAACTTCAGTAAGTAATAATTAAAAAAGTTATTCTTTTATGCAAATAAAATAAATTTAATTAAGGAAAAATTTTGGCATGTTTAGTATGAAACAAGTACAGCAATTTAATACAGAAGTTGCGAAAACATTCAATAATTTCATGCCATAAAATAATATTTTTTATTTATTTTTTCACTGAAAAAGTAATGGAAGTAATTACATTTTTTGTAATTATTTTTTTACAGAACTAAAACCAATTGGAAGAAATCATAAAGATATAAACAATGAACAACTTCACATAACCAAGGTCATTTATTCTAATAAATGAACCAGAATACTATTTTATCAGATGTGTGTATAGATATACAAAGAGCAAATACAAATTTTGGCCTCTAATCTAAAAATTACAGTTTTTCAACACAGCTATATTAAAATTTAATCCTGCACTTATGCTTTTGTGTATTAATTTTCTTCCAATAAATTCAAAAGTGAAATTATTCCAATAGACATATTGGTATCAAAATTGAGAATACATCTTTAGATAAATTTTAAGCATTTCTGAATTTTAAAAATTTATACACAAATGACATTTAAACTAATATCTTTTTCACAGCTTCTATTAATAAAGCTTTAATTATGAATGATGTCAATTATTCAATCTACTCCATACTGCATACAGCACTTAGTAAGTACCTAGCTGAATTTGCTTGTTGCAGAGATGGTGGACACAGTCTCTGGTGGTTATTTGTTACAGGTGTACTGGAAGGGCTCTGAGGAGGGTGAAGTAATGGTGGTGCAGCTTGAGGAGGTGGGCACCCAGGAGAGTTTGGATGACTGTTGTTTCCGACTGAAGTATTATTTTCGGCTTCCATCTGTAAGAAAAATCAAAACAGTTAAATCAAGGAAAAAATTATAATTTTACATAATTAAATGGCAATACTTTTTCTTCATACCATTTCAAACAATGATTCAAAAAACATTTGGAAAAATTGAGTAAATTTGAATAAAAATGTATTTTTGCCAAATTTTTTTAGCAAAATTAGGCTTAGCAATTGAGCACATGGAAAACTTATCAAAAATTTTTTGGTCAGACTCTATGGATGTTCTTCACTGGATAAAAAGGAAAGGTCTTCTTTGCTAACAGAGTGGAAGAAATAAGAAGGTTATCGTCTAAAGCACGGGTTCCCGATCCTATGCCCGTGAGCACCAAGGTGCCCGCCGCTGTGCGATCACAATACAAATATTTTTATAATATATGTATATTTAGTTTTCAGTAAAATTCTGCGTGAAAGTTTTATCATTTTTTATGAAATAGAAATTGTGTCCAGATACCATCAGAAAGAGAAATGCGACCGATCTTTTTTATGTAATCTATCCAACTATAAATTCATTTTGAAAAAGTAAATGGTGCCTTAAATATTCTAGAATGTGCTCTTAGGGCCAAAAAGGTTGGAAACCCCTGGTCTAAAGATAGCTGGAGATATGTACTAGATATATGAACCTTGCTGATCTCCCATCAAGAAGTTGCTTCGTCCATCAAAGGACATCGGTGGAAAGGGCCTTCTTGGCTCATAAAACCAGAGGAGGATTGGTAAAAATCGGAATACTTTCAAATACAGAGGTAGTTAATTCAGCAAAGAAAACTGTTGTAACAACAGATTCTGTGCAATGTGAAGAAAAGTATTACTATCGTTATCATTCTTACCTTAATCTTGTAAGAATTACAGTGTGGATAATTAGATTTTTAACAAATATGAAGAACATAATAGGGAACTTTTTCATTGATGAAATAAAAAAACATACAATGTGCAGTCAACAGTGACACTGACAAAAGACCAAGTTCTGTACAGGTAATTAAAGACTCAGATGGTATTTTGAGATTAAAGACAAAAATATGATTCAGAGATGATCATCAAGAATTTCCCATTTACCCATTATACTTCCATCCAGTCGTGAAAGCTATCATTATTTATAAGCACGAAAGTTTAGGACATGCTGGAGTTCAGACATTTATGAGCCATCTTGGAGAGAATTATTTGATTTTGAAAACTAGAAAAATTGTTAAGGAAGTAATCGGGTCTTGTTCATCTGCAATAGATTTAAGACAAAACCTGTAACTGTATCAGAAGGACTTTTACCTCAAGATCCTGTAACAGATGCAGCAGTTTTTGAAATCATAGGAATAGATCTTGCATCTTGAACGAATCATAGAGAGATAGCTCATTAAGAGAGGGGGAAAAGGTTTGGATTTTGATCATAACTTGCACTGTCTACTGTGCTTTGCATCTCAAATTGTTAACCTCAATATCGACTGAGAATTTTCTTCTTGAGGAGATTTATCACATGACGAGGATGACCAGCTTTAATTTATTCAGACAATGGTTCCAACTTCAAAGGCACATCTAGGCTCTTAGAGAAGGTGGATTTAGAGAAATTCAAGAACACAGGACAGCTGAAACCAATTATGTGGAAATTCATACCTCCTAATGTCCCTTAGTGAGGAGGTTTCTGGAAAAGGTTGATAGGATTTATGAAGAAAATTTTAAGGAAAACTTTAGGTAATACGTCACTAAATCACCACGAATAAATTAATACTGTTTTATGCGACTGTGAAAGTTTGACTAACTTAAGTTGATTGTTGACTTATGTTTCAGAAAATCCCGAAGACCTGGAATCTCTGACTTCTGCAGTGTTCTTGCAGATATTAGAAAAGTTAGCATACCTGAGTTTGATAGCATAGAGGAAAATACGTTAAAGAAGAGATTGCTTATCATGTTAGAGTGAAAAGGGATCTAAGAAAGCATTTTAGAGCTGAGTATTTAGGACAATTATGAGAAGTGCATAAGGAAAAAAGGAAATTATCTTAAATCAAGGTGATACAATTTTGTTGGGAAATGATCACACAAAAAGACTGAAATGGAATTTAGGGTGAAACTATATCCTGGAAAGGACCATTATGTTAAAGCAGTGTTTCTTAACCTTTCTAGCGAGTTGCACCCCATTGAATCTGAAAATATATCTCTGCACCCCATTGAAAAATGTGTTTTAATTTTTTTAGTCTAGAAAAATACATTTTTTTGCGAAACTTATTGTTTATTGAAAAACATTGTACATTTTATATAAATGCAAAACAATATTATTTTTATTAATGACTAGTCTGTTGTTTGTTCATTATGATACTGCCGAAGAGAGGTTCCTTTTTTGAAAGACATACGCGTAAGTCATCATTTGCATTTAAGCGATTTCTCGCTTTAGTTTTTATATGCAAAAGCGGTGAAAATCCCATTTCGCACAAGTAGGTGGTAGCAAAGGGTAAGAGTAACTGCAGTGTTCCGTTCGCCAACTCTGGATAACGTTGTAACTGTGAACACCAGAATTCTTGCAATCCTAATTGTTCGAATTCCATTTGAATATGTCCACTTGCTCCCATTTCAATAAGTTGATCTTTTTTCAGGTCACTATCATCCATCAAATTTAAGTCAAATAGAAATAGTTCCAGTATCCATCTCTGAGTTTTGGTAATATTTTCGGTAGAAAAATTTCCGTTGAATGGTTCGCTTGATTGTCTCAAATGTATTACAATTTCGGGTATAATTGTATTCTTTTCATTTTTCGCAATAACAGAATCAAGCAAGGGAAAGTTTGCAAAATTCCCCTTTTCTACTCGACGTACCAAATTTCTAATTCTGCGATAAATGAAGATAATTTTTCATTAGATATTATTATATTTATACCAAATCCTTGCATTGATAAATTCAATTCATTTAAATGGCTAAATATGTCTGCTAAGTAGGCCAGCCTCAGCATTGCATCATTACTCTCAAAATCTTTTACTAAATAACAGTTTTGAATGGTCAGTAATTGAATAATTTCCTCACACAATTCAAAAACTCTGTTAAGCATGCGACCGTTAGATAACCATCGTATTTCGGTGTGATATAGGAGCACGGTATGATCAGCACCGATTTCTTCGCAAAATGCACGAAAAATGCGATGATTAAGCGCTCGCCTTCAGATGTATTTTACTACATTTACTGCTGTAGTTAGATATTGTTTTAAACTTTCTGGCAATGCTTTCGACGCAAGTGCATGACGATGCAACATGTAATGCATCATTATAACTTCCGATAATTCTCTTTTCATGTGTGGAAAAAATCCTGAATTTTTGCCTAACATTGCTGGGGCTCCATCAGTGCATATTGAACCAATCACATTCATTGGTAATTGATATTTAATAAAAAAAATCTTTGATGCGATTGAAAACATCAATTTTTCTCTTATTCACCTCCAGGGACTCACAAAATAGAAATTCTTCTATCACCTCTTTTTCCTTCACATACCTGACAAATACCAAAAGTTGGCTACAATTATCAACATCAGTTGACTCATCCAGTTTCATGCTTATTTTTAGTGGACTGATTTTTATGTCTTCAATTACTTGCATTAAAATATCTTCACTGAGATCTTGTATTCGTGATCGTATAATATCATTCGATAATGAAATCTGATGGATTTTTTTTATGTGCTTCCGAATCTAAAACTGTTTTAGCAATAATTAAAGCAGAAGGTTTAATCAGCTCTTCAGCGATCGTGTGAGGTTTCTTTCTTTTCTTTTCTTTTCTTTTTTTTTTTTTTTTTTTTCACATAAATATGCCACTTGATATGCGCTTCTAATAAAGGTTTTTTGAATTGCTGGTCCGCACAATTTTAGGATATTTCCACTGGTATCAAACCGAGCCTTCTTTGACTTCAAGCTGTTCATGCCATGCGCTTTTTCGCCCCCATGCAGATTGTGGAAATGCTCTAATAACTTTGATGGTTTGAGATTGCTGTTTGAAAATATCTTGGAACACAAGATGCATTGCGGTCGTTGCGTGCCATCTTTTTCGGTTGTGCAGGTAAATCCATAACCGGCATACTTATTGTTCCATTGTCGTTTTTTTGACATAGTTGAGTTCACTATAATCGATTTAATTATTTAGAAATAATGTAATATAATATATATAATGTTCTTACGTTTGTAATATCACTGAATCCTATTCGGCTTGAACAGGCAATTAAGAATGTATTAGTCTCAAGAGGTTTCTGGACAAGTCAAAATACACAATACACATATAGCAGACACAATAGTTGACTCAACCTAACACAGGCACAGTAGATGCAGATACAAATCTGTGAATCTGTAGATTCCATTGGAGTAGCACATATTGAACTCAGTGCATGCGCAAGCTAGGATAATGTTCTCCGCTTGTATTCCCACAAAGTGTTTTTTCTTTTCTCCGTCACCTAGCTGCTTGTTCGCGTTCGTTTGTAGCGTTTCATGCCTTTTCGTAGCGTAGTGTATACGCCCATCGGCACCGGCTCTTTCCTGAGCTAGGTGCTACCAATTTCTATGAGCTTCAATATTGGGGAAACCATTGCAGATTTCAAATATTTATTATAATAAATTTAATAAATGATATTTAATAATTTTTATGGTTAGGTAGGGGCTTCTCCCGCACCCCCCAAAATACATTCCCGCACCCCCACCCCCGGTTAAGAACCACTGTGTTAGAGCAACTCTTGTGAAAACAGCATATGGTTCCTTTTTGTATCATGCGAGAAAATTTTTCCCACTGGAAGTGCAGGGAAAAGAAAAACGTCCTATTGGTGACATTGAGAGTGGAGCTATGCTGGAGACAGGGTTCATAGCCACATTTTGGTTTAAAAAATAAGCACCTATAAGCACTTTTCAAGCACATTTTAAGAAAAAAATAAACACCTGTCTAATTACATTATACACAACTACATAATCTTAAAAATTAGACTCGTAATTTAAAATATGAGAAATGCAGTATTTATTAAGAGAGAATAAGCATTACCTCAACCATGGAAAATAATAATTTTTTTTTTTAAATTTGAAATAACAGTTCAATTTACAGAACTAGTTTACAATGAGAGAAAAAAAAAACTATGCAGAACTAAACTATATTTACAAGATTTAATGATGAAATTTCAGTTCAAAATAGAGGAAATAAATAATAATAAGGCATATTTATTCTATTCGCTTGGAACTTAAAATACAATTTATTTTTCCACTCATATTGATATTCAACTAATTTAAATCTAAATTCTGAACATTTTCTAAATTTTCATTGTATATTAGTTTTCCCTTAACAGATATTGCAAGCAAAGTAATTTAAGTAAAAAAGAGGAACATTTCTGAAATCAGAAGACAGAAATTTGCTTCATGCAGTCATCCTTTAACAGTAATTACATACTTGAAAATTGGCGAATATTTGGACAGTTGAGCATAACTTGAAAAAGAGGAGCGGAGGGGGGAATAGACTGTAGCCGTTCTTTAGATTTTTTCACTAAATAAATACTTTTGACATTTCGGTATGTGCATCATATAGAAACAAACCAACGGAACAGAAAAATATTCTGCTTAGCAAGCACAGTTAAACTCTTTTAAGTGTTCATAAACAAATCTCGGACCGAACATCAAAATTAATTATCTCTGCAAAATATCGCAAACATTATTGTGCAATACGTGCATCGTAATTCTTCCCTACATGATATTACGCAATCGGATTCAACAGCTGCTGGTATTGGAAGAATAAAGAACTAAATAAAGGAAAAGAAAGAGACTTACCAATCTGGAATGTTTTTCATTCTAATTTTCAACAGACTGCATTAAATTTCCGGAATAGAATCATTCTTCTCTTGGGTTGGTAGACTGCAGAACTTTTAGTCCTATTCAATCCAGATTGGAAAGTGACCAAAAAAAAAAAAAAAAAGTCCGTTGCTTGTTTTGCAGCGAACTGTAACAGTTTCAATATTCGAGATTTTGCGCAGAAAGGGGAGAACCTTTCAACCTTTGTACTGTATAATGTATTGGCCAAAAAAAATGAAATTATTTTGACTATTCGATTACTTTCCCTTTATTCAAGTCATTCCGAATATTAGTAATTAGAAAGCTAATCTGTGTTAAAACACAACCATTTTTGGAAGTTTACTATACTTCAGCAGTTACTCCAACTATGTTATTATAAACATTCATACATATTAAGACACAATAACACGCCGAATAAATACTAATCCAGAAGTCAAACAACAAAAATCAGCGTTAATTTACAAAATTTTCACAGGACTAGTTTCGATGGTTTTACGGAACCATCATCTTCAGCTGCAAAACCGCAAAAGAACAAGATAGGATTCCTTGCCAGTGCGGTTTAATTTACATTGGCCAAACTAAGAGAGCCTTAAAATTCCGCGTCAAAGAACATGAGGCATATGTTAGAAAAAAGGAAACACAGAAGTCTTCTGTTGCTCAACATTGTTGGTCAGAAAATCACACTTTCAATTTTTCTGCTGCCAAAATTATTCAAAAAACATCTTCCATTGGAGAACTGGATTTTCTAGAGGCATTTCACATTCATAAAAATCTTTCTGTTCTAGTTAACGATCCTAATTCCAATCCAAATTTGCCTTCGGCTTTTAGAGAAATTATGTTTTAGTTCTGGTTTCGTCAACAGATGGCGCCACTTGCTTATTCTTGTCCAGGCTTTCTTATCTTATCTAAACATTATTTCCTATCTTGTTCATTTGCGGTTTTGCAGCTGAAGATGATGGTTCGGTAAAACCATCGAAACTAGTCCTGTGAAAATTTTGTAAATTAACGCTGATTTTTGTTGTTTGACTTCTGAATTAGTATTCATACATATGCTCATAATATAAGCATAACGATCATAATAAACACGAATATGAACTGACGAAGTGGAACGAGAATGCAAATTATTAAGATCTTGATAGAAATTCAAACGTGTGTAGTATTTGGGTGGGAGGAAAAGAATGTCGAATGTACCGGAATTTTCTACTGCTTTTGCAATTCTTTGACCAACAGAACGACGGGCACCTGTCCGTACTCTCCGCGCACACCAAAGGTTATGTTAATACAGAGAAAGGGGAAAAAGCTATTTCCAAGAGTATGATTATCCATTTGACATTCCATATTAGGAAGAAAAGTTTATTTAGTTTCGGCTTTGTACGGGGAAAAATTGTGCGTTCATTTAAAAAAAAGCACTAAAAGCAAAAAATAAGCACTAAAAACAAAAAAATAAGTGCGTTAAAGAAAAAGTAAGCACCTATAAGGGTCTTTATATTTTATTTTCAAATTTAAGGACTTATAAGCACTTATAAGGATTGCTACGAACCCTGTGGAGAGGACAACAGAGACTTTCAGACCGTCAACTGATGATACAACAACTGCTCATACC
Organism: Stegodyphus dumicola; assembly: GCF_044657685.1. NCBI lineage: Eukaryota > Metazoa > Arthropoda > Arachnida > Araneae > Eresidae > Stegodyphus > Stegodyphus dumicola. Next base: position 134,223,462 of record NC_140768.1, on the reverse strand, counting down.
ATTCACGTTATGACAGACTTACTAAAACCCGTGAAAGTGATAATTTATCTGTAGTTTGAGTTTTACTCATAAGTTGTTTAAAAGTGTAGAGTGTTGAAAATGGCCAAAAATGTTAGACATTTTTGTTTTTAACATTGGCAACAGTAAAGCATTTAAAAAAAAAAAAAAAGAAAGAAAAAGAAACAGTTGGCATCGACTGTAATTCCTTTAGTATCGTCTGTGATTTGGTATAGGTATGCTGTGTTTTTGTAGCTACATTTGTTTTTGTGTTCGTTGTAAGAATTGTGAAAATAAAAGTGTTTTCTACAAAAATTAGTCTGCAAGTACTGTTACGACTGATTTTTTTACCTATTACTGATGACTTTCAGATACTGATGATTTTCTACATATTAAGCTTCTCCTGGAATTTCAGTGTTTTCAAAGAAAAATGGGTAAGTGAAACTTTTTTTCTAAATTTTGAACTTTAGAGCTTTTGAATTTTAAACTTTTGAAATGAAAAATTTAATTATAATTTTTCACCAGAAGCAGCATTAAAAAGCAAAACTGAAGGAAATGTCTTCAGAGGAAAATGAAGGAAGAAAACATTATCCTAGTTTTTCAATTGGTGATATTTTTGCAAAGCAGGGCAAGATTCAGAGTTTTCAGTTAATGATAAAACATGATTAAAAAAAAATGCAAACTACAGCATATGCATTTTCAATGACTACGGCATGTGTCACTTTAGGAACATTTTAAAATGAGTCTCAATCAGATTCTAATGACACTAGAAGATGAAAATAGATGCATCATGAAGATTGTTCCCTACTGTTTTTATTGAAATGGACTCCCCAACCAAAACACTTAACCTCTTTTCCCCTCCTCCATTTATGTCATTCACTCCCCTTCATAGAGGTGCAGTAAAATTAAATTTTAAGTTCTCTTCCCTTCTTCATCATTTGCCATTTACATCATTCACTCCCTTTCATACAGGTACAGTAAAATAAGTTCCTCTTACATATGCCTCTTACATGCAGTCTCTTCAGGGCTTCTCAGGAAAACAATACTTCAGGGCAAAACAATATTTTCGACTTTCTGCTGTAGATAAAAAGACATTTACAAAAACTGTACTCATATTTTTTCATCCCCCCCAAAAAAAATCTGCTGTGAAGCAATAAATATTCACTTATTAAAAATAGCAAAATTCTCAAGAGTTAACAATTTTAATTATGCATTTAATTTTATTACATTTCATTTGCATTTTTTAAATAAAATACAGGTGTATTATAAAATTCTTAAAACTGTTAAACACATATTTCATATTTTCCTATAAATTTTTTGAAAGCTTTTAAGTATAATCCCCCCTGCTTACATATTAGTCTTGGCTGAAGGATTTGAGAGATTCTAAATTGTTTTAGGATTAGTGGGATAAAAAACAGTAGATATATTAAAATAAAAATGAATTAACACACTTTTTCTTCTGCTTCCTCTGTAGCTGTTCCATGTTCAGCATCATATTCCTGAAGGACACCATCTAAATTAAACCTTCTACGATAATTTACGAAGAAACTCTTAATGTTTGCTTCTGTCTTATTTCCCACAACTTCAGCTACAGCCTTGAAATCTCGTCCATATTTTCTAACACCTAATTATGAGAAAATAAGAACAGTTAACTGATTACAAAAAATTGCAGTGACATTAGATTAGAAAAGGAATATAAATTTAATTGACTTCGATTAAAAAATCAGGTAGAATTAGTTCCACAAATTTAAAAAGAAAACTAACCTTGGACAGCTAATAGCAATTCGTCGCTATTCCATCTTGTATTAACACGAGTTGAACCCTGAAATAATAATTCTTCATAAAACTACTGCTAATGAATTAAAAATATCACATACATGAAACAGGTGAAATTCTAAGTACATAAAATGATTAAGAAGTCACAGAGACTTTCCAAATGTTTCGGTTGCTGGCAATGTATCTATCATCCATTTACCCAGAATGAGACTCTACATCTGGTAATACAGTCAAAAGTCTTTAATCCGGACTCGTCGGGACTTCGGCGATTCCGAATTGTCAGTTTTTCAGGATTATAGATCATCAATTTAAATCTGATAAGATGGCATGCAGAAATTATAAAATTAAAGATATGAAACTGTAATTTATGAAATAAAGAGCAATTATGATCTAAAAAGTATCAAAATTTACAAAAAAAAAAAAAAAAAGGGGGGGCTCAATATTTATTTGTTTACTTTATTAACAATTTCTTTCATTACGCATAGTCGAAATTAGAAAATTGCAACCAGAAAACTATTTGATGTGTATTCGTGATATTTATAATGACGAGGAATTTGATTTAAATCATATCAAAGACATGGACATCGAAACATGCTTTCGCTTTGTAGATCCTTTGGCAGCTCCAGAATCGGAAATTCTTTTTGACATAATCGAAAGTTAAAGCTTACTTTTATAAAATTGCTCTAACAGTCTTAAAAAAATAATAAGCCGGATCCAATTCGAAAATTAAGGAACAACGCAATCTGCAACATTAACTGAAATAGATAATTAGTTAATTTTAGCCTAGCTTATACTGTCTGTTATACATTAAACGTGCATGCGTAAATGTATTATGTGCATGCGTAAACGCATATGTGCATGCATAAAGGTATTACGAGCATGAGTAAATGCATTATGCGTTACACATGCGCAGAAAGTTTGTAGCTTTGAGGTCCGGATTATGGATCATTCTGGATTATGGACGTCCGGATTAAAGACTTTTGACTGTATATCATAACTATCAACCTCAAATTAAGAAAAACTAGGAGGTGTCTGTACTACACTGTGATATAGCTTGAGAAAGATTCTATCTTTCACAATGCGTCATTCAGTTTAGAAAGCTAATTACAGCATGATTCTGGGGTAAAATATACAAACTTAATCAAGTTTGGGCTTTAATTTGCCACCACCCATTAAAAAAAATATTAGCCATGACCGATATAAATACATCAGGGTGAATGTTTCCACATACTTTCTGAATATGGGGGGGGGTGGGAATAGTGCCATCACTGTTTGATTGTTTCTGCTACATATGCAGAAAGGAAATGGAAGCCCCTGATGAATGTTATCAAAGACCAAAATTGTGATAAATCCGAATCCATACTTATTTAAACCATGGGTTCCATCAACACAAATACAATCCTTTCCAAATTTTTCTAGTAATCCTAAGCATCTTTCATAACTGTCAGAACAAAATCTTCAAAGTTAAGCTCAGGGTGCATGTCACTTAGATGTCCTTGTGGTTTGTAAAACAGCATACAAGAATTTTCTGTATGCTGCATTTCACGAACCCACGCTTACTGCATCATCTGCTTGTCTCACAAATTACAGACTGATTTGAAATTCAATATTATGTAAATTATGGTGAGTGATTAGATGCATACATGTCTGATCTCCTTCAATAGAATAACGAGATTCACTTAAAATCCTTTTGAAATGAATACTTGCAGCAATCTTGGAAGCTAAATACATTCTATCTTCCTTTGAAAGAAACATACATCCAACATGTGTTTTTAAGTATTGGACACAGCACTTTCCATCAGTTTTGATCACAGTAATACTTGATAAAACGCATTTATATATATTTTTTTACTCTGGTAGTTTTGATGTATAAACACCAGAACGATGACATACAAGAAAAGTGGTGGGTATTCGAATTTCCTTTTTGGGCACCACATTTGCATATAAAACTGCATTTTGTCTTGGTTTTGATGCTTTTTTCCATACAGTAAATTCTTGAAAAGAAGGGAACTGCAAATCTTTAGTTACACATATATCATGGACGTTTTCAATATGTTTCAGCAATTCTGCCTTTGTAGATGTAAAACCACGTTACAGGCACTTCTTATAACTGTTACCATCTTCTGCAAGTTTAATTACTTAACTTTTACCATGTTCTGTACGTTCATGTACATAAAGTAGGTTTTAAAAAAACTTTATCACAATCATCACATGTAAATTTGTGAACATTTCTAAATGTAGGAGCTAATTCCTCTTTTTTCAAAGGATGGCACTTAAGTCAGTAATCCGGACTCGTTGGGAGTTCGGCGATTCCAAATCAGGGGTTTTTCCGGATTATAGATCCTCAATTTAAATCTGGTATACATGCAGAAATTATACAATTAAAAATATGAAACCATAATTTATGAAATAAAGAACAATTATGATCTAAAGGGTATCAAACTTTACAAAAAAAAAAAAAAAAAAAAAAAAAGCTTAATATTTATTTGTTTACTTTATTAAACATTTCTTTCAATGTAAGTTGTTTAAGTTGCTTTGTTTTTTGTGCTAATACTTTCTCTTTAATTCTATAAACAGACATAATTTCTTGTTCAGTTACAAAGTTCCACTGTTCAAGTCCTGTAATTGCTGTGTCGAAAATACCGACTAACTTGTCAATCAAAATTTTTTTGTTTTCAATAACTTCTCTGTCACTTTCTATCGGAAGCATGCATGGGTAAACGCTTTATGTGCATGCATAGTGGACGCGCACGTTTCCCGCATATGCGTAAATGTTTTACGCCCATGCGTAAGTTTGTGGCTTTGAGCTCCGGATTATAGATCATTCCGAATAATGGATGTCCGGATTAAGGACTTTGTACTGTAATATGCGTCCGTAGATTTTATTGGAATGAATAGGTCTTCGAACATTCCAAGCATACAAAATTACCTTTCATATTAATTACGTTAAATATAAGAAATCAGTAAACTGATAATTCAGGGTAACTTCTGCGAAGTGACAAAATTTAGCGGAATAACATATCTTTAGTTGCCAATCTCATGATACATCACCAATTCTGTATAGCGGACGCTAGCCAATAATGCCAACAAAGCTTGTCATTGTTCATGTGTGAAGCATAAACCATGCCAGGGCTAAACACTACTTAAAAATATAACAATGATTAAACTGCATATATTAACTGCTTGCCTGATTATCCCGAGTTATTTCTGGTTCGTATATTGCAGTTAATTATTATCCTGAGAAATCTCAGGCAAAGTAGAATTTGTCAGTAATGATTTGTTTTACCATGGTTTTACTCGGCTTGGAGGAAATGAAAGGAATATTCAGCTTTGATTGCAGTTTGCCAAGTTTTGCTGGTTTCTTCTTTTTCTTTTCTTCCCCCCCCCCCCATTTTTTCTGCGAGACTGGTCACGTGTTTTCCCTATTGTATAGTATGCATCGGTTTGAGGATTAGTAATGTATAAAGAAGGGTAGCTGTGTTGAAAAAAAGTAAAATAATAGCAATGATGCAAATTAGTGAAAGCGATGATTTATCAGATAGTGATTATAACCTCAAGGCATTTCCTAGATGTTATTCCTGCTACTGAAAAAAAGCAAATCCAATGAGATGGTGCACTCTATGCTCCCATTAAAGAGATTCCAGAGGTAAGCCAGTAAGAAAAGAGACCAGATACCAGTTTAGAGAATGTCAGGTATCACTTTGTGTTGTCCCTTGTTTGAAAAACTATCATACAAAGATTAATATTTAACTTTTTTTTAATTTGCCTGAGATAACTCGGGATAGTAAACTAATATTAAAACTAAATGCTTTTACACCTGTAAAAAATTAAAAAATTAAATTATATATATATATATATATATATATATTGTTTCATTTCCTAGTATTTAATAATAAAAATTTATTATTCTAAAAAATTTATTCCTAGTATTTAATAATTTAATAATAAAAAAAAATGTGATAATTTTTTTAAAAAAAATTTGTAAGGGAAGCGGTTAACAACCTGTGTATATGTGTGGCATTTGCTTTATGCTTTCAGGGCACGAACACTGCTCTTCACAATGGTGTTTGCTGTTTTCTAATAGGAGAGTTTATTTTTATCTGGATATAGATAAAGGACTCACTCTGAAACCACAGAGTTATTTTATTACTAAACAATACATGCATTAGCCCCATGAAAATGTCTTTCATTTCCAAAGATTTTTCTCTGAGCTCAACACACTTGCTTCCTGTGTTAGTATTGTGATTTTATAAATTATTTTGTATGGTTTAAATATAATTTAAATATATTTTTCTACAGTTAAAAATACAAACATGTAAAAGATTTATTTAAATTAAAAATATTTTATAATTTTTTTATTGTCGAGATTTAAAATGCCTCACAGAGGGCTAGAAATAGCCGATGCACTGGCTTTACTTGAAGAATTACCTTCAGGTGCCAGACAAAAAGAGACTAATGAACACAGAACATATGCCAGTAAAATGCTAACTTTGAAATAATTAAATCTCAAATCATCATGAATACCCAAAGAAGAATAATCTCTGAGTTTTTAAAAGTAAATTTAATATAAAAGTTTAATTCTCAGATAATTCTTCAATAGCATGAACAAACAGCATGCATGTCACAACAGTTAATGTCAGCATTAATCAGTAAAAGGAATTTATAAACTTTTTAAATAATAATGTTAATGAAAAAGTTGCCGATTTTCCAAATGAATATTGGCAAAAACTGTATTGAAGTTATCGTTTTTAGCAATCTGTGAACTCCATTCTAGTTAACCTTTTGACAGGTGACAGCTGCCTAAGGCAAAATACAGGTGATAAATTTTTGTGTTCTTTTTATATAAAATTACTTTATTATCAATATTATAAAATAAAGTGGGGAATTTATCTAAAATTCAAAACAATATCATAAAAAAATTCAATAAAATATCAGACTGCTGAGTTTTTACATTCCATATTGCTTATGTATAACCTACGAGTAACTTGTAAATAAACGGCGCGACATAGGACATTTATTTTCTTTATTAACGTTCTTAAATCTATTTGTGCAAAATCTTATGTAAAATGTTTTGCTCAGATGAAAAAAGCCTGCGATTAATCTTAGATGGTACATTAAAAGTAAGAAACATGGCTTCAAAATGAATTCTATCATACCTCGGGGGGACGAAACATGTCAATGCCACCTGCCATTTTATGCTTCAACTGGCTGATAATTTGCTTGTTATTCTGTACCTAAAATAATTAATGTAATAAATCAGCAAGGCTCATATCTACATTAAAAATCCATAACTGATAATATAGCTAGAGACAGCTCTGTGCACACTAACCTGCCTTTTAAAAGATATTATTTCACAATCCATACTTCGTAAAATAGCATCTCCTTCTCCACTTGGACCAGCTACTATAGCAGTTAAATCCTCATAACTAAGATGCATGCCTCGTGGAGGCTTTCTCTTACTTCGTGCTATACTGTGACGAGCTGATGTTCTCATATTACCTGAACTGCTACGGAGAGTTCCTGTTCGTCTATAAAATAATTAATTTTTTACGATAAAATGAAATTAATCAAATCATTGTTAATAAACTGTTTGCAGTGGAAGCACAAGTTTTACATCACCAAAATGTTCACATTAAAAAAATTAAAATTTTCTAAATTAATATTTAACTGCCAGTGGTTAGCCCCTGCCAAAAAAACCCCTAAAACTCAGTTATTATGCCAGTTGATGTCTTTCCTTCATAATCTTTTGGCAGGATATGGCATTAACTTTTCTAAAAAACAAAACCACTGTAACATGAATCTTTGATTCATCTGAAGGAACTGATTTTTTTTTAAATAAAATTCTGAATAAGACATAAAAGTTAAGATTAGGACTAAAGTTTTAAAAATGCAATTCTCACCAATTTATGCTAGCTAAAAAGTGCATTTAAATACTAGTTTGTAAATAGACATATGCTCTTCACATAAGTTACTTCCTTGACACTAGCTCACACTTACACACAATGTTAATGAATATGTTCTGAAACTTTAGAATGATATTTTTAAAGAAGCTACCAGCATTAAAAGATTTTACATGTTGCACATATTTCTGAGAAACATGTTTTTCACAAAATATTCATAAATTCATAAATTGTCGAAAAGTGTATACATAACTAATTAAACACTATCCTCATATTGTCATCACTTTCACAATTTATTTTTTAAGTGGCATTACATGTCTACTTTTAAGGCTTAAACCACTGCACAAAAACAGACTACTTAATTCAATAATAAGTCTCTTACACATACAAATGTAATAAGCTTTTCAACTAAAATCAACACTAAAATAAAACTGAATTTTACTCAATTTCAATACTGTGTCTGATTAACAGCCAGTTAGACAGAATATTTATATGAATGAAACTTACTTAAAATACTGACAACAGTTATTACACAGGTTTCCTTTTGGCGAACTATACACCTGTCCTGAGACAGAGCAATTTGCACAACTACCTCGGGTTGATTCTGGTCTCTGTTAAGGAATAAATAAATTAAAAAAGATATAATATAGACACATAAAGAAAAAATTACACTGAAATCAACATAATATTTAAGAATCTGATAAAAATATTTCCTTACATTATCTTTATCTGGATCCATATCGCTTTCATTATCTGATGGTGCTTCAGAACCACTGAAAAAAAAAATTAGAAAGACAAATCTTAAAAGCATAAAATATCAAAATTAATTTCAGGTTAATTACATTATTTTTTAAAATGAGAGAAACTAATTATTTTAAACCAAATATGTAGCAATATATGAAATTCATAGAAAATTAAAATAATCTAAATTAAGTTTATTATATAATGTGCAAATCTTTGTTAAGGAGTGAAGAAACATCTGAAGCAAAACACCAGCTGTGTAAAAAAAACCTTTGTGCATGCCAGCCACAAGCAGTGTTGTTTGGGTTTCTGTAAGATACAGACACAGTATTAAATAAAAGTGTGATACAGTTCTAAATGAGTGAGCTTAGTTTACATCAACCATTTCTTTTGAGTAAGGTAACATGAACTATCAATGAATGTTTGCTTATTGAAAATACTTTTTGTGATCAGTTTTTATAAAAAACAATTTCACAACTTCAAAAGGATTGGGGAGGGGGATTTTCAGAACAAGAAAATTTCAAAATACAAGCTGTTTAAGGATTACTTATTTCTTTTTTTAAAATATTGATCCCAGATGTACACTGCGCAAAAAAAGAAAAGGGGGGAGCAGTTCTATTTCTCCCATTCTACTGGGCCGATTGACAAAATTCAAATAGCGTTTTTCATTCTTGAAAGCGTGACTTAGGATATATACTCGATTTATATATAACATCATTCTAACATAGGTATTTTGACACAAAATCGGACCTTTTTCTGAAATAATATACCATTTTTGTTTTTACGTATTTCGTTTCTACGACTCAAATTATGCCTAAATATTAGATTTTGTAAAATCTGGTGTGAAATTTACGGAGAAATTCAAAAATTTACATTGACACTCTTTTTCAGTTTGCGCAAAGAACAGTTCACTTGGCGAACTTCTTAATATATTGTGATGACTTCGTGGTTCAACAAGGCACCATTTAACAATACGAAACAAACATTTATTAGGAAAATGTGTGATTCAAAGCATAATAGTGAACTCAGAGCAGTATGTCACTCCTAGAGCATAGTACAATCTACAACCTTCCTCTTCCGAGGCTAACATGCAACTCCCTTCAAATACATCAACCCTTCTTGGAGAAGAGCTACATGCGCCAAGCACGCTCTGTTGATTGCCATACAGTCGCCAGATATCACAACCCCGTCATAAGATTGTTATTGATGTTATTTACAAATCAATCAGCAATCTGGAAACTAAAATCTAGCAACTGTTTGCGATCAACGAGAAAAAGAAAAAAAAAAAAAAAAAACTACATATACATTTATACATTCTACCCTAATATTCAAACCTCAATTATTATAGACATTTGCAACATAATACCTACAATTGCACATCAATTTAACATAAACATAGATAACACATTTTTAACTTCACTCGTTCCAAACATTATTATTATTATAACAATTTATCAATTCTTAACCCAAAGAAACCAAGTTGATAATTTTTCTTTTATAAACATGTTAAAATATGCCTTAGTATTATTCCAATGATGACAGTAAAATTATTAAGCTTCTTATATATATCTTAACATTCTTTTTAATTAATGATGCTGCAGCATATTTATATCCTTGGGAGACAAATATCTAAATTTACCACTTACCTCGAATATTTGTTATCCAATAATTTTTCTATCTATTTCAAATTACATAAACATCTTATTTGCACACAATTGTAAAATTATTAAGAAAAGCAAAGAAAAACTACCTAATCATTAACTATACAAAATGTTTGTGACGCTGAACAGTAAATTAATGTTTGGAGTTAACAGGTGGGGAGTCTGGATAATGCATCTGCGTTCGACAGTTTTTTTCCAGGGCAATGTTCTATTTCGAGATTATATTTCTGCAAAGCTATAGCCCATCATTGTAATTTGGACAATTGCGGAGCATTTCTCACAATACAGGCTAGAGGATTATGATCAGTCACAATTTTCATCAATGAACCGAATATCCAAGGTTCAAACTTCTTCAATGCCTATACTATAGCATAAGCTTCACGCTCTATAGTCGGCCAGCTCTGTTGAGGTTTCGATAAATTCTTGCTCGCGTAGCACACAGGAAATTGTTTCTCTCCCCTTAGCTGTGATAAACATGCACCTATTCCGATTTGGGATGCATCAGAATGAATGACAAACAGATCCTGCAGTGTTGGGGTGATCAACTCCGTTGACATTGCTAATCATTCCTTCAGTTGTTGAAATGTTGACTCATGAATTTCTTTCCATTCGAGTATTTCCGGTTGTTTATTTTTCATGAGTTCCGTGAGTGGGTAGGCAATCTCTGCATATCCTGGGATATAATCGCGATAATCATTACATAATCCTAACAGACTTTTAAGATCTCTTTTCGTTTTAGGTGTTTCCAGCATCTTGATTACCTCAATTTTCTCGGGATCTGGTTAATGTCTTCCTGATCCAATAATGTGTCCTAAATATTTAATTTGAGGTTTTGCAAACGAACATTTCTTCGAACTGATAGTAAATCCAAGTGACTCTAGTTTGGTGAAAACTTTATCCAGATGTTGGAGATGATTGTCGAAATCCGTGGAAAATATAGCTATGTCGTCAATATAGGCTCTTGAAAATTGCTGAAATTCTTTCAGCACATTATTCATTACTCTCTGAAAAGTTGCTGCTACGTTTCTTAGTCCAAAGGGTAGCACTTAACTGATATTGACCTCGATGAGTTTTGAAGGATGTACTTTGTTACTCTTTACTTTGTTCCTCCATGGGAATTGCCCAATATCCTTTCAGTAAATTCAAAGTTGTTATGACGTTGGCTCTTCCTATACTGTACATTAAATCAATGGCGTTCTGCATAGGTCATCTGGCTTCGTCACTGCATTCAAAGCTCGATAATCTAAACACAATCTGATACTTCCATCTTTCCTGCTTACACAAACTACTGGATGGGCTATTTCTGCATTACTTTCTTCTATTAGTCCCGATTTCAATAATTCTTCTACTTCTTCATCGACCTTGGTTTTCAATGCTTCAGGAATCCTATAAATGCAAGGCTTCTTCCTCTCCATATTGGGTATTAATCTAATTTTATGAGCTTCAACTTTAGCTATATCAGCTTTCCGGTGAATAGTGCTCGGTGTTTATTGATAAGAGCTATCAATTTTCTTCTTTGCTGCGGATTCAATTTTCTAAATTCAGATTTGCATCTATTTTAAAATCTTCCAGGGGGATCGAGAGATCTTTTCCTGGCAAAGTTATAATTTCTCCAAATTCTTCATTTTCAAATATCACTTCAACTGCATTAACGCTAGCTTGGAATTTGCGAATTTTATTTGCATGAACATGTTTGATCTTTCCATCAGGTAGTTTTACTTTATATGGATGAGGACGATTTCTCCTGGTCCAGTCCATCGTGCATAGAGTTTGTTATTTGAATCTGGTATGAGTAAATAAACTTGTTCTCTGATTTTGAGATTTTTTGGTAATGATCTCCGATTAAAGTAGTCAGCATATTTTTGTTGTTTATCACTTGCAATTAAATTGGCTTGTTCTAACCTTATTTTTAAATGCTGTAAGTAATCCACTGCCGATTCACTTAGATTAGGTGGTATAGGTATTTCTCCTGACCATGAAGACTTCAGTACTGCTAAAGGACCTCTTGGTTGTCTTCCGTACATCAGCTGAAATGGTGAGACACCCGTGGTACAGTTTGGTACTTCTCTGTATGCAATGAGCAGATATGGGATGTGCTTATCCCAATTCAAAGGATCAGTCCTGATGACATGATGTAACATTTGCTTGAAGGACTTGTTCCATCTTTCTACTAATCCATTTGAAGCACTGTAAGCAGGTGTATAGAACCTAGGGTGAGAACCTAGTCTTTTCTGGAATTCTTTAGTTAATTTTGAAAGTTACTTCTGTTGTCACTAGCTATCGTATTAGGGATTCCTGTTCTCATGAAAATCTCCAAAAGTGCGTCACAAGTGGCTTTTGCTGTCAAGCTCCTCAGTGGAATGGCTTCTGGCCATCGGGAATGTTGATCTACCAGACATAACACATATTTGTGTTTCCTAGCAGAGGGAGGTTCGATAGGTCCAATAACGTCGATGTTAACTGTTTCGAAAGGTAATCCTGGCCTTCTGACCGGTGTGATGGTAATCTTGTCAAACAGCTTTTCTGGACTCTTCAACTGACAATCTTTGCATGTTAACAAAAGGTTTTGACATCTTGTGCTAAACCAGGCCAAAAAAATGAATATCGTATTTGTTCCTTTGTTTTCCTTATTCCAAGATGCGCACCGAAAATGGAACTATGTGCTAATTCCAACACTTGTGCTCTTCTACTAAGCGAAAGCACTAACTGAAAAACAGTCTCTCCTAATATTTTTTCTTGGTGATGTAACAGATGATCTATAAATAAATAATTTCCTTTTTTTTCTATAGCTAGCTAGCTTCCATGCTTCTCTCAGCGAGGGACAGTTAGCTTGCTCTTCGCGTAGGCATTCAGCAGACGACAAGTTCTATGTTTACGTAAGCACTCGCCTTCTCCCCTTCCTCCTCTTCGTTTTTCTCCTCCATAAGCCATGGAGGTAGGAAGTAAGATGGAGTTGCCCTAAACAAGTTTCTCCCGTACCCTGCTCTGAAGCACCAGCGATCCTTACGTGGTGACCAAAACTTTGGGTCATTTACCATTGAGTTCAATAGGATTTGACGCGTTCGGATGTAAATATTTTGTAATTACGTCGTAAATATACATATAAATGTATATATTTTCTTTTCTACAACACTTCAGAGTCCTAAGTATATGAAAACAACATATTTTTAAACAACATTTCATTCTGAACGGAATTAAATGCTATACTTTTCACAGGACAGTTTTCTCAGAATGGTTTAATTTGAATGAAATATTTTCACAAGTTTTCGTTAATTACATTAGGAAAAAAAATTAAGGTAATTCGATTTGATTCAGTTAAGGATTACAAAAATTAAGATCACAGTTTATTATATTATTAATATTAAAATTATGCATTATTTCTTTTCTATTTATAGAGCTTCTTCTTAAAATACTTTCTTAAATATGACATGATTTTTTGGCTTCTGAGGCATCTTTTAAATCGAAAAATTTAAGTCAATTTATAATTAATGTTCCATTCAGTTCATTTTAAATTAGAGAATTATTAGGAATTAGCGAAATACTTTAAATAGTACTTGACTTTCTCTGAACATTTCTGAAAGGGAATAAAATTAAAAATAATAATAATAATTAAAAAAAAAACTTAAGTATTATTTAAAACTTGTAACTGAGTTATAAAATGTAAGGGGAATAATTCTTTTAATTATACTTATCAGATTTTTTTTTTTACCCTTCATTTCAACGATAAATATTCCAAAACTCTTTATTACGTTCTTAAGTGCACATCTCATAGCATTTGCTTTACAATACCTTTTAACAGATTGCTTTCCAATACGAACAATTCTTGCTTAAATAGTTTTATAACATATTTGTCAACAGGATTTCAATTTATGTTTACAATTCAATATTAAGGTTATTATATATTTAGATAACATTTATAATCATTATAAATTAGATACATTTAATAATTAGATTTCTTCACAGTACTTTCACAGTTGCTTATAAGTGAATAAATTCTTCATTTCAAATGCATTTATAAATAATTTAATGAATATTTATGTATTTTGTCAAAGGCACAATAATATATGGATGTGAAAAAAATTTGTTTTATTTAAAACATTTTGGCGTTTGGAAAATAAAATAAAAGTAGCGAATACTCTATCAAGGGTATCGAAAGACGTATACAATTTTAAATGTACCGTAAGGTATTTTTCATTCTTTAAGCATAACATTTTTCTTAAAATCTATATTTTTGTAGTTCAACACATTAGAATTTTATAAAACAAATTCATAATCAAAATCGCGCTGTTGTTAGTTATCGAAAAATAACCAAGATGTGATTTTTGCGTAAATGTCACTAAACTATACAAATTGCTATTATCCATCACATTATGAATGTTTCTTTCATGCGAAAGTGTCCCTTTTTCGATTTGTATGGAACTGTCATGTGTTGAAATACTATCAGAACAGTGTCAAGCCAGCTTCTGAATGTAAACAAAGAACACCCTATCTGGTGACCCAAGCTTCAAAGTAGTGCTTCACTTCTAGTGCCGACTGGCCCCTCCTTCCTTTCCTACCTCCATGCCATAAGCATTAGCGGGGGGGGGGGGATCGCCGCGGTCGTTTGACTGAGCATTGGCAAATAAACTTCGAGTATTTTCGCTTCCGTAATTATTTCTTTCTGCATTTGATTCTTCTGCCGCAGGATTAATCAACAGTTCGTATATTTCTGGAGTTATTAGGCAAGGCACAATTAGCTTATCAGTCACTGCAATTAATGTATCCACAAAATTAAATATATTGCTTCCATGATCTTTATGGTAAATAGGTACACGGCAAACTTTTGCTTCAACTGGTTGTCCGAAAGCAGGTGTTAGCAATATTTTACCTCCTTCTCTCTCCTCTAAATCTGGAATGAGCAATGAATGTAGGATCGTTATCTGCGTTCCAGAATCTACGACAGCTTCGATTTTCTCAGAGTTAATAAAAACATCTACTTTTTGCAGTGGTTGAATGATGCATTGTGCGAATTTGGATTGTAGATGAAATGAATCTACTTTAGCTACGATGGCTTCTTCTTTTGATGTTCTGTTTGAATTTTTTTTTGAGTTTTGGAATCATCCTTTTCCTTCTTATTTACTGCAGTTTCATTCTTTCTTCTTTTGTCTGGGCAATCTCTTGCGATGCGTTGACAGTTTTGACAAATATAACATTCCTTTCTTCTCGCATGAGATCTTTCTTGTTTTGAATATTCTTTTCTCATGTGTGGTGGAGTATATTTATCTTGTGTACATGTTGTATCCAGGAACCTTGGTGATCGTTTAATTCCATTTCAGACTTCGTTGAAAGATTTTCCTTTGGCCGTGAAATAAATATCACATTCTGTAGCTAATTCTTGAGGCTTCAGCCATTTATTTCCTTGGCGTGCAGCTGTTTCTTCATCTAAAGCTTGGAATAATTTATCCGAAATAATTAACTCCTTGAGTGTTTCAAAATCCTTTACTTCTCTTGACTTGCAGTAATAGTCCCATGTAGCTGTTAGTCGTGAAGCGAACTGGATATGTGTTTTGCGGAATAACATTTAGTTCTTCTGAAGTTTTCTAAACAGGTTTGAGGAGTAAGTTGGTATTCCTTCAGAACAAGAGTTTTCACTTTTTCGTAATTTTGCTGATTTTTCTCCTTTATATAAACAAGAACATTTGAAGCTTTTCCTCCAATTAATTTCAATAATATTTCCGATTTGTGTTCTTCGGGAACCTTCTTGTGCTTAAATGCTCTTTCGATAGAATTGAAAAATATATTCCATGCTTCTGTTCTCTTCAGTACTGGTATAGTCAGTGTTTCTACTGCTTTGAACAGCTTGTCGAGGAAAAATTCTGTTTCCCATTTTGTGTTTTGGATTGAAGGTGTCGGACTTCTACTTCCTTCATTTTGAGTTGCTCGAATCTTTGCTAATTCCAATTCGTGTTCTCTTTCTGTTTTTAATCTTTCTTCTTCCATTTATATTCTTTCAATTTCTTCTTTTCTTTTTCTGTTCTCCACTGTAGTAATCAGAATTTCTTTCACGAAATCAGCATCTTCGATGTATTCCTTGCTATTCTGGAGTTTGTGTTTCAGTTCTACCAGCTTCAAATCTAGGCATGCTTCTTTGCCAATTTCCAAAAGAACTATTACTAAATCCTCTTTCTTTGCGTTTTTGAACATTTTCTTCTATTATCCTTTAGAATCAAGCTTTTTGAACTCGCGATTAAATAATTCTCATGTTTCTACTCACTTTTGCAAATGCACACTTCTTTCGTGAGTTAGGCTTAACTTTACGCCATTCCGTTTTCAACGCTCTAAGCTTCTAACCTCTCTGGTTCTCGTAAGAGAGCTTGTTGTGATGACTTTGTGGTTCAACAAGGCACCATTTAACAAGACGAAACAAACATTTATTAGGAAAATATGTGATTCAAAGCATAATAGTGAACTCAAAGCAGTACGTCGCTCCTACAGCATAGTACAATCTACAACCTTCCTCTTCCGAGGCTAACATGCAACTCCCTTCAAATACATTAACCCTTCTTGGAGAAGAGCTACATGCACCAAGCATGCTCTGTTGATCGCCAAACAGTTGCCAGATATCACATATATGATAATCTATTTTCCTTTCCCTTTTTACATTGTGCATGAGAGGAAAAAAAGTTACATCTTTTTTTTTTTTTTTTTTTTTTTTTTTTTTTTTTTTTTTTTTTTAATATAATGTTCTTTATATTATATTTTTATGTTATTAATTTTTTTTTTCTTTTTTGAATTTCATTTTAATTGTTTAAGTTGCATGGTTTCTTTCAAATACCTGTTTTAAAAATTTCTTTTTACTCATTCAAACTGCGCAGTTTAAATAAAAGGTGCATTGTTCATTATTTTATCAAATAGATTTCTTTACTATATTAGTTACTATTTTAGGTAATTTTTAAATTTTTAGACTTTTATTTTAATTGTTTGTGTTGCATTGTCTCTTCAGATAATTGTTTTAAAATTTTCTAGTCATTCCTTCGAACTGCACATTTTAAATCTATTAATATAAATTTTCCAGAATTTGATTTTATTCATTTGAATTGCGTTTCTTTCAGAAGTTTCTTCAGAAGATGCGCTTGAAAACTGCATACATTAAAAGACAAAATACAGCACAGTTAACACACCTTTCAATGTTGCGTTCAGAACAGATATATAAATAAGAGATGTTTATCCGACATTTTAATTGAAGATGACTTGCATACATTGCTTTAAACAATTTTATCAATATGCCCATTGCTTCATACAATTTTATCAAGCTACATTTAATTTCTTAAAATGTTATTCATATTTCAGTCAAATATTTTATTTTTGAAATCGCAAGAATCAAATATCATAAAATTAAAAATTTTTTTAATTAAAAATAAAAATACTAAATTTTATGCAAAAATTAATTTTTTCTTCTTAAGGCTTGTTCGTTTTCTTGAGGCATTCTGCAAGTATATTAAAAAGGATCCAACTTTTCGAAACACCTTGATATTTCTGACATTAATTTTAAATAATTTATCGCCTTCCATTTCAAAAGGGCCTACAAATGGCCAAGCGGTAAAGTCGCTGAACACAGGTAGTTCACTCTGCCGCTCAAATCTCGTCGAACGGGCTGGTTGCTGGCGAGTTTTCGTGATTTTTCTCATGTGTAACGTATATACGAGCTGGTTTCTTTTAGAAAGTTCTTCACGCAGGCATCTCTCCTTTTAGGCAGATAGCCCTGCTTTGCCTTAACTTAACAATCCAATTCAATCCATTTCATTAGTATTTGGTCAGAGCTTTTATCAGTCTTTAGAGACTAGGCATTTTGAAGACATGAGATGAAAGAAAAGACTGGTTTCATGAAGAGGTAAAACGTGTTTAGATGATACCCATATATGTCACTGGATAAATTCCTGAATCGACAAATAATTCGACTAAGAAATCATAGGATGCTCCATTTACGATACGATATGATGTTCTATGACGTAATTTAAATTTATACAACCATATAGTCGAAAACCAGTCATTTTTCACTTTAATCAGCAATGATATCGTTTTTGGTCTTTTCCATTAGCACAAACTCAATTGTTGCTATTTGCTGGTGTACATGTCCAAGTGTTTTCTCTTTGAACACCAACTTCTTTGAAGTAGATTCCCATTTAAATTTTTGCTTCCCCCCCCCCCCCAATTTCCTTCTACATTTGTTTTCAGTGCTGACACAAGAAAATTAAGATTTTTCAATTGTTACACTTTCATAAATTTTTCTTCTTGTCAAATTTTTTAAAATATCAGTTGCTTCAAATGCCTTTCAGCTGAAGACAGTTTTTCATTTTCTAGACCTTTTAACTATAAATAAAGTTTAAAGCAAAGTCCAAAGAATAAATATTTGAATTAAAAGATTTTTGTTAAATGAGAAAGAAATAAACCACTGCAGCAGCACTTATCCTATACCACCGGGTGACCCGATTCCTATATCGGGTGCAAACAATCTAAAGCATATTATTTAGATTTTTAAGCCTAATGATTTCCATATTAAAGATTATTTTATATTATCTACAACATGAGAGGAAATTACTACTTAAAACATTCTTTCTAAGAGAATTAATGTAAACATTTATATTTTATATATATTTTAGAAAGCTGGAACATGACCCAAACTGTCAACGTTCTGTTTGCTTAAAAACATCGTCAAAATAAACATCAAACAAACTTTCTCAGTTTTAGCCCATTCACTTTAAATGCAGCTGAAGTAAAGTAGCAGACAATAATATGGTAAAGATAAAAACTTACTCTTAAAAATGTTTAAAAAAAAGAAGGAAAAAGAAATTAAAAAAAAAAGTTAAAAATTTGAATATCATCATCAATAATTTAAAAAAATATCTTTTCATATAGTATTAATAACTATTTATTATGCATCAGTCAGGGAAAAAATTTCATATAACTAATTTTCCATAAAAATTTATTTGAAATTTAAGGCTAAAAATAGCTGTGGCAATTCACTGTAGCAAAATCGATAAACCACATTTTGCGTTATTATTGCTTAAAAAAAAAAAAAAAAAAAAAGATGTCAAATTTCAAAACGCAAAAATATGTAAATTTATGTATATCTTAGAAAATTTTGAATAACAAACTAATTTTTTGCAGGTATCTTTAGAAATGCACCTACTTTAAGATGATGGTAAAAATTTTATAGGTTATAATTCAAATTTTTTTTGGAAAAATTTTTTAAAAGTTATTTAAAAATAAATAATAAAATATGGGTGAATTTTATTTGGAATGAACCTAAATTTCGAAATGTGAAAGGAAGAATAAACATAGTTTAATAAAATAGCAGATATTAATAAATATATACCAAATTCAATTAACATTGAGGAACTAAAATTTTGAAAGCTAATTTTTTTTAAAACTACTGTGCGATTTTTTGCAAAACTTGGCAGTCTGGCATAATTTAAGACGTAGAATCGAAATATGGAAAAAATTCCGTTTGTTATTTCAGAAAAAGTCCGATTTTGTGTAAAAATACCTATGTTAGAATAAAGCTATATATAAATTTAATATATATCCTAAGTCATGCTTTCGAGACATGAAAAACGCAATTTAAATTTCGTCAATCGGCCCAGTAGAACAGGATATATAGAACTCTCCCCCCCCCACAGTGTACATTTTTAATTTCCATTTCAGTTTCTTAAAATAACGTGCAGAATTTTAAGATAGCTGTTTCACTGTTATGAATTTCGGTAACTATATGACACTACATTGTTCATAGAGCAAAATTTCCAATTAGTAAAATATTTATTATACTTTAATGAGGTTCAAGTAAAATAATCTCTAATTTTATGCATGAAAGTGGCATCTACCTAACAGTGAATCTGATGACTCGGATAATTTTCCCATGTCTATTATCCCACACACAATAAATAAATAAATAAATAAAAAACAGCAATAGTTAGAGAAAAACTTATCTTTCCTACACTCGATGGTTTCAGCTTCAATAAAATAAGTAAGCTGTACACTTGAAAGTATTAGTACACTCATGGTTAATGAAATCTCAAGCAAATAGATGAAGTAGCATGCTACTTTCATGTGAAGTATTCTGCATATACTATTAAATAGCGTTAAGCACAACAAACTCACAATGACAATCATCAATATACATCAGATAGCTCCAAAGTATAGTAAAGATCACAACAAGGGACTGTGGGATCTAATTCACATTCTCCTAGACCATCAGTATTTCACATATCGCTACTAGAGCAGTTTGGCTGTTATAAGAACTATGGGCCTAGTATGTATGCATTACACAGCAGTTCAGTGCACTATACAAATACATGTAGCAGGTTGTATTCTTACAAACCTTTCCTAGATATTCCACAGAAGTTAAACTGCAACCATAACATCAAATGTTGATGGCTCTATTCTGCAGCATTGTCAATCCAAAACAATATGAAATGCTACAATATACGATATTAAACAATGAAAGCTATTTCATTTCAGGAATGACCTGTTACTACATCCACATGCATAGATTTTCTGGCCAGTAGTAGAATTTCAACCTTCTTATCAAGCAGCACATTTCTCTCACGGCAGTTTTATCTTCTGAGACGCCAAAACTTAATAACAGCCAAACTGTTCTAGTAGTGATGCATGAAATACTGAGGATGTGAATTAGATCCAACAGTAGTCCCTTGTTGCAATATTCCAGCTAGATAATAACTGGTTACACATGTTTACAGAGGAATGCATACATCATGAACAAACACTTTCATGGTTTCAACACTACCAACACTAGACACAAATATTAAGTTGAGCATTTATAGAACTGACGAAATAAAAGGTAAGCTACTACACAAACAAGTAAAAGACTTGGAACACATCACACAAGTGTAGGCCTGTTGCAAGACAATATCAAGTGCCCGTTCAAACTTCTAGCTGGGCTGAACTGCAACATGTACTGTAACACACAAGCCATTGTGACACACTACTGAAGATGACTGGATTATTGAGTTACAGATCTCTCTATCTGCAACTGTTCTGTTTCTCTGTTTTGTGGATCATTCATGCATATCATTGAAACAAATTCAGATCTATTTGATACATCTTTTTGAGCTATTTCACTAACTATTAAGTATATCTTAAATATATTTATAGCTATTTTACATGCAAAGAAATGCATCTCTCCCCTTTGTTTTTAATCATAGACCATAATGATTATTTTATAAAATGAATTTTTAGCTCTATGGTAGTCATATAAAAAATTATAGAATACTCTCACCTGCAATATTTAAAAAACTTAAAATTCTCTATCTTACTCTAAGAAACTTCATAATTGGAAATAAGAATATCAAAAACTGAAAATAACGCAAAGTAGGCTTAATTCTTTTTTCCCCTGATAAAACTGATAAATATTACGATGCTTTCTCTATAGGAATGCATTACTTAGTATAATCTCCGTTATCGGTACTGCATTAGAGTTAGCATAACTCGAAACTTCAAATAACTGTTACAAAAATTCATGCTTCTAACCAGTTGTCAACTGTCCAGGTACCTCTTCTGCAAACTACTATTTTTTTTTCTTGTTAATGTGAGCGCCTGGATAAAATTATTCGCATCTGCCCTCACCAGGTCACACCTTTATGCCATGTGATTGTGCCTTTGGCAACATCGAAAAAAGAAGAGTTCCTACTGAGAAAGTAGAAAGAATTTTTCCATTAAGTGAATATACTCACATTACAGAAAAGATCGGTAAAGAAGTTTTTGCAAATGAAGTTACTCAGAGAATGATTTTCAATTTTGTTGACTGATTAAAAGGTTTCTTCCTGAAAACTCCTAATATCATTTCTAACTGTAACAAAAGGTGGTGTGGTGTATTTAATTATGGCAAAGCACACTAGGGCTATCTGCCTAAGAGGAGGGATGCCTTCATGGAGGACTTTCTAAGGGAAACTGGCTCGTATACACGTTACACATGGGGAAAACCACGAAAACGCCCATGCAGCCAGCCCGTTTGCGGGATTCGAAACCTCGGACCGAACTACCAGTGTTCAGTGACTTTACCACTCGGCCGCTGGTGGGCTCTAACTGTAACAAAATGAAAAAGTTCATAATGAAATGATGATTTTTCACTTTTAAAGATGGACTACAGCTAGACAATGCGCCAGATGCAACAGAATCTGAATATAATGGTTGAAATCATAGCTGTATTTTCTTTAAATAAAATATTATAATAGTAGATTCCCCCCCCCCCAGAAGTAGAGAGAATATCCATTTTGTGACAAGAAAGAGGTAGTTTTAACGATCATACTAGTGCCATATCAACTGGAAAATATATTTTTGGGTAAAAATACTCTATTTAAGAATAATTAAGAAAATTCTCCTCCCCCCCCACCCAAAAAAACTTGCCATAACTTTTTTGTTGTCAGTCACAGGAGGGGGGGAAAAAAACCTATTGTTGGATTTGATAAATATTGAAAAAATCAGAAGCAACAAAACTAGAAATTTTACAACAGACATATGCACAAATACTACATTCACTTTAAATATATCACTGATTGTTTTGTATACAAAACTAAAATGTATAGAAAAACCTTATAGTTGTTTGCTTTAAAAAAACTTTATGCCGTATAACAGTTGTCTGCTTTAAAAAGATTTTATGTTGCACAATAGCTGTCTGCTATAAGAAGACTATGCTGCATGCTTCAAAACGCCATCTACAGAGGAATCGCACCCATTAACAAATTCCTTCAACTGAAAATATCCAAAGAATGAAGAGATGGATCAGATCTCTATACATAAATCCTTCATAAAATGTGAGAGACTACTTTGGAAGACCAGTTGCTGGATGATAGCCATCACACACAACACTTCATGAATTATAGCTGGAACGTCTTGAAAAATAATTTCACTCTATGAAATATGATAAAAGGCCTGATTATGAGTATGCCCTATTGTTGCTACTTCTGTTTATCTCTAAGGAAGTCGTCCTACGCTACATGAAATGTATTTCTTCATGCAGATTTCCAATGCAGAAAATACTCTGTATTTTGTTTACATAAATAATATGAAAGTTCATCAAATTTGTTTGATCTAGTTTTTTGCATCACTATTCATTGTGTATCTCTGTATGAGCCTATTTTGTTATATTTTGTTGAATAAGCACTTTCTTCCTTAAAAATTCACCTTTCAGACTATAGTTTCAGACACTGTATGCAAATTCAAATGAAAGATATACTCAAGAATAAACAATACCACATTGGTTATTCAGTTTAAAGAATATACATACCTCCCTTCATCCTTCTGAGCAGAAAGCTTACGAACTTGACGATCCATGAGACTGGTACGTGCTCTGGCCTTTTTCCAGAGGTAGTAATATTTTATTAAACTTGCAAGAGACTTGTCAGGCAACTATATAAAAAAAACATTAAACAAATGTAAAATGAAAAAAAAATTATTATATATTTTAGGAATTTTTCTATTATATTCTTAAGATGGTAACTGGCACAGAAATATAGGGTGCAGCAGAAAGAACTCCCTGATTTAAGAAGCTTATAAGTCCAAATAAATAGGATATGAAGATTTTCTCTTTGTTCTTTGAAAGTACACATAATGACCATTTTACATCAATACTTAAAAAAAAAAAAAAAAAAAAATCACTTAGATGGTGGCCTCCATTGTTTATGCACTGATTGAAGCTTTCTTAATAGTTGCCTATGACTTTGAGAGTGATTTCGGATGTAATGTTAGCAACTTCCTCTTGTATTACCTCCTTCACAGCTGCTAAAGTTGAATACCCAATAGCAAATGGTTTACTTGTTGCAAACAGGGTCTTGTCGACCAAGCGTGATATGATTGCAAAGGGCATGCTGCAATGCTATCGGTGACCCATCATAATATAAGGATAAGCTGCTGTACAGCGAAAGCGTAATGTTCTCCTGACCAATTTATGTTTCACTTTGAAATAGAATGTAATTCACTATTCAGTGATACTCTCCCTGTCACCGTACACTCTCCCAAACCATAGCTGAGATCCTCCTAAGTCAGGGAGTTCTTTCTGCTACATCCTGCATGTTTATTACCTAACGTCCAACATGTCACTTATACAAGTGAAAAAAATCTGATCACTATCCAAAATTCATTTTATTGATATACACTGCCATAAAAATTTTGAAAAAATATCACCTACTTACAGTGACACAAGAATTTATCATTAAACAGCTATCTAAAATCCCTCCCCACTTTATAACTGAAAATACAAATTTAACAAATTGAGATTCTAATACAACTAGATAATATGTTAAAGCACTTAAAATGAATTTTAAAAATCCCTGCATTTTCAAAAAATTTGCAAAACCATGCTTTTAAACCTAATTTTGTACTTTTCTGGCCAAATGGCTAAAATATATATATAAATCCAGGTATATAATTCAGTCAATCATTTAATACTTTCCACAATGAACATGCACTCTAAATGCTGATGTGTAAAAACAGATAAAATACTAGAATAATGGCAAAATAATAAGCCTAGGTTAAATAGAAGAAATAATAAGCCTAGGTTAAATAGAAGCAACACCATAATTTTGCAGCTCACAAAAATTTTATAAAAATATAGCCATTCTCTTCACGCAATTAAATACTGCTGTAATTAAATTTTCTGCAATATAAATTTACTTTAAAAATTATTCCTCTTTAAAATTTATTTTGATTTAGTAAACATGTTTAAGGAAAAAGTAGATTTTTTAAATTTCAGGATATTTTAACCTAATTACAAAATTATTAAACTTTCTTTATTTCATTATAATAATAAATAAAGAGAAATTAACTTAAAACTGAAATGAAAGATAATGCAGGTAAACCTAATAAGTTGCAATTAAACTGAATAAGTTATTGTTAAGCACATGAATTTAAATACATGTTTTATATTCCACTCACATGTGATATTCTGCTAACACTTGCATGAGCATGCCCCAAAGGGGAAAAAAAAAAGCTTTGTTTACTTTCATACTATATTAATGAGCATCTGCATTCTCAGTTATTCCCATACTGAAATATGTCTGCTTAATATGAACTAAAATATCCCGTAATGAAATATCATTTAGGTCAGATATGCCATTTTGAGTATATATTTTATATATATATATATATATATATATTCTCTGATGCCTCAGCATACAAGTTGAATTTGTTCCATGAGTGAGCTTGTCACTTACATTCCAAAAAGTTTTTTCCTACTTAAATACCATTTAATCCATTCCAGGCCTTCAAATAATTACCTCAGTTATTTTGGCCCCCTTAATTAAGAAAAAATGTCTTCTATTGTACAATAAACTAATAAAAATTTTTCACACATAATACAAAATACAAAGTAGAAAAGTGAATATAAAGAAATACATTGATTTTATAAAGCTTAATGATTATACTCTACTTCCGTACCTTTATATTTTTTACTGATTTTTGGTAGCTTTTTCTCTATTATTCCCCCATTTTCATTTAAAAGGTGTTTCAGTAGAAACTTGTCCAAGTAAAGAATGTTTCTAAAATGTATTAACAAAATTCAATGAGAAAGACTGTTGTACAAAATGCTGCAATTTTTTCTGGGTACCATTTTTTTCAATGAATTGAACCTATTACTATACCCTTTATTTCAGCTGGACATATAATTTCCTCCTTGTCATGAATTTCCTTTCAGCCTTTTTTATGCTTCTAGATGTGTAATTCACTTAACTCCTCAACTTACTCTGTGTGATCATTTAGGTCTCCTTTATCCTCCTGCAGACCTATGGCCCTTTTGAGTCAGACATCTCCTCCAGCAATCTCTTTATAGGTTGGAGTTCGAATCCTTCAAAATTCTTTTCAGACACAGCTTCTTCCATGCAGAATTTAAAATTCTCCTTCCTACATCCTGACAGGACATATCAATAATTCTTATTCCTATTGCACTATTAAAATGGTCTTTACAGAACTTGCGAATGGTGAGCTTGGTACTTTTCTTCTAATTAAAACAGCACTGAAACCGATGTTTGGTGAAGAGATTTTAAAATTGAAACCACTTCCTAGTGTTAGGATAGGAGTGGCATTGAATAGAAAAATAGGTTGAGAGAAAAATGACTCTTTGAAAATGTCTTCTTCGAGGTTCAGTGCATGCGCAGGAGAATCGTCGAGTACAGGAAGGGCTTCTAAGAGTGGGCTACTTTTCTCCACACACTTTTTAACACCAGATCCAAAGATCAGGCTAATCCACTCTCCAAAAAAATGCCTGGTGATCTACGCTTTCAGGTTCTCCTTCCACATAACCTGGAGAACTTATCTTCCACATATTTTATAATTTGATAGGCCTTGAATACTCTTTTTGTACGACATATTGTCAGCGACTTTTATTTTTTAGCTGCCACTCATCCACACTGAGTACAAGGGTTAATCTATTCTTTCACGAGATTGTGGCTCCGCACTTTTGTATCCTCTTCCATAAACTAACGACCAAGGAGTTAAATGAACTACACATAATGGAGCATAAAAAAGTTTTGGAAGAAATTAATAATTCCACAACAGCTTTGTTCTGTCACAGTTGAAGACTTGCTGTAGGATGAATCTGTCTGCTGTTTTTTCAGTTGTCTGAACTCGCTACTTATCCCTGCCTAATAACATTAGTAGTGAATAATTACTAATGGTGAATTAATAATGAATTTCAGTTCATCTTTTGAACTTTTCAAACCAGTTACGATTTACCTTCTTATTCAATATTTGAAGAACAAAGGGATGTCATTAGCAAACTGAAGTATATAACTTATGCATTCTTGCAAATAGTTGTCTCAGTCGTGGTGACTCCTTTGAGAAGATTTTCCTTTAGCCATATTAACACTAGCTTTTAGATCAATGCTCCTCTTTCACCAGCTCCCCTTTCACCACTGCTAAACGAACATTTACTCCTTTTCCAAAACTCAAAAATACTTATTTTTAGAAAAAGTACAGAAAATGTTGATATATACCCAAACTTGAATAACAGCAGTTTTTTATAATTCATAAACTGAAACTACATACATAAGAGATAAATAAAGACTGACCAAATTCCCCTCCTCCCTGTTGACAACCTCTAGATCTTTCATTACAGAAGTCTCACTATTTTGGTATCGCTGTAATGCCCTTGGCGGATGCCATAGTTTTTATGGTCTTCTGCTTCAATAGCATACATATGATTGAAGTACCATGCTCTTACTGCTTGGCTGTAGTAGACTGCATGCACTCCTCCCTCATGTTTATCAATGACTTCATGCTTTAATTCTAAGGGCATCGTCTTGCTTCTTCACATTATTTTTTAGGCAATATTGTTATAAATACATCTTACTAACAATTACAAACATATATTTATATTAATATTCATATTAATTATAAATAAATCTTAATGATAATATTATCACACGTTCATGAAGAATGTGAGCATGAAGTATTACACAAATGCATTTCATACAACCTAACCACATGTACTGAAAGGGTAAGCTTGCTCTTCACTTTGTTTACAGCAGCAACTAGTTGCAACATAGAGAACCTCTCACTTGGCTCATGTTCCAATTTTTACTTGTATCTAGATATATACATTTGCTTAAGACCAGCCGATATTCAGAGGTACCACTGTATTTATAATTTTATACAGAAAACTTGAGACACATGCAATAATGGGGTAATAGGATCTTTTATTTCTTGACAAAAGTTAAAAGAAAAGTGCAGCAGTAAAGAGCAAGATGGAAACGAGAAAGACTGCAATGTGACCACGATGAAAGCTTGGTGCAGAATCATTTATTTTGTTTAGTTTTATTTTGATTAGTTAATATTTAGTTCCCAAATTTCAAATCATTATTGGCTGAAATGTTAAACAAATATCTATGTCATGAGCATTATGCAAGAATCAAATGATAAGGATTAATTTTCAAATGATGCAGTTTACAGCAATTTATTATAAGCACTTCCTACTGAATGGAAAAGAAAAATAACCAAATTAAAATAGATAGTAAAGAGAATAATGTAAATTATAGTTAGCATTTTGATTTATATTTTTATATCTTAGACACATATCTATAATAAATTCACCTTCTAATACTCAAAATGGCATATATAAGAATTGCAAAATAAGATCACTGGCTGTGGTGCTATCAGCTAATTTATTCAACACAGCCAGACTTAGCCAACAGAATGCAAGACAGCAAAAAGTGAAGTATCATTCTTAAATAGAATGTATTACCACTATTCTACAATCTAGTGGCAACCTATTTTACCTTTTGCCTAAAGTTAGGCAAAATTCAACTAATATCGATACTAGTTTTATGCAAAACAGCTTTATTTTGAATTTTTCCTTAAAATCAACCTAAATTACAAGCTAACCTCTCCCTAAAATATTATTTCAAATTAATAAGTATGCTATCCCAAGCTCATATGTAACTGGTGCTCTAACAATGAATTTTTATAATACTTACAATGAAAAATGCTGTGCTGGTTACGAATCCCTAATTATGTGCTACAACTAAAGGAAATCTTATTATCATCATCAGATAGGCCAAAATAAACCGAACCCAACGCTAGTGAAGTCTGCCATGTCTGGTTTAGTTTATCTTGGACCACTCTGTATTATTTTAATTCATTACATTCCAGCTTACTATAATCTGCCTGTGACAATGTCTAATAAATCAATTCATGCTCAACATTATGCTGCTCTTTAGATTCATAGTAATGTAGTTTTAAAATCATTTAGGCAATTAAAACCAACTGCTCAGGATATAATAAATGAAATTATAATCTTTCTTTGTATGGAATCTTTCTTTTTCTTTAATTTATTTGTTTATAAATTAAATAGAGATGAAAAGCAAATGCCAAAAACCACTGCAATCTTCTTTAATGACAAAGTATCCTACAAGCAATCTTCATAGATAAATTCCAAATAAAATTTGGCCTATACTTACAGTACACATGGAAAAACTGCTAAGAATGGAATGTGGGCGCATTTACCAATATTTCATAATTTTAGCCCCTTAACATTAGTCAGTTTAGTGAATTCATAGTTTCAAATCGCATATAAAATCAGATTCGCGCTACAGAATCAGTTGAAAAATGACATTTTCAGTCATTTCACTTGCTGCATTAACTTTATAATGTTAATATCAGATAAAAGAGCATTAAAATAAACCATATTTTATATGAAACAAAAAGAAGCATGGAAAACGAAAATTTACTCAAATTATACATATTTATACTGTTTCCGAACTTGATAAAGAGACATGATCGAAACAAATAAATAAGACCAAGTAAAATACTAGCCACAAATGTTTATTTATATCAATAACAAATACAAAAGGTTGCACATTTACCATCTGACGAATTCTATTAAAACTTTTTCCATGAAACTGGAAACCTTGCTCAAAAAGAACTTTATCTTCAACAGTCCATTCATCAGGAAGTGGAGTATAATTTTGCAAGTCAGCTGTAGCTTTCTCAATATCATATTTATGCCAGAACAGCATACCTAGAGCCTTAAAAACACACCAAATTTAGTAAAAATTTAATTAATAAGCTTTGTAGAATATTTCTAAAAGAATAAGAAAATCTATACCTGTTCAACATTGTACCCACTCTTCTCTTTTGCTTCATTTATATATTTATCTACTATAAGGAAAAGAAAATAATAAGTACCTAGTTTTAAAATTTTCAGTGACTTTTGGGCAAATATACAATTTTTTTAATATTGGAGAAGTTTGGTTACTAAATTTAGTTGCAAATAGCTCATTGATTTTTCAGATGTTAATGATTATATTTTTATTATTTATTATTTTTTGTTATTTATTATCACTATTACTACTGATTAAAATTTACAACCTGCTTGTTTTATGATCTTTAATAATAAATTTTGAACTTTTGTTATAAAAAATGGATAATTTTGCATTACATTACAGGTCACTGAATATTTTGAATGAAATATTTTAGTTAGTTTGATAATTTGCATGGAATACAAACTTATACACTAGTTATACATATTTATTCTATAAATTTTCTTTGTACAATGTACTTTCAGAGTTAAAAAAATATCCATGCACTTCAAAACATTTCTAGACAATCTCAAAACTTAATATCCAAATATCTTTTAACCAGGCATGCAAGTGACAGAACTGCACAGTGAATGAATGCACATTCAGATGAAAAAGCTACTATATCAAAAAATTCAGATGAAAAAGTACATTATTCAGTTGCTGTATCATATTCTGATTGCTTATCCAACAACACAGTTTACCTCAAGACCCACCCAATAATGGTACAATCAAGTCAGTTCAACAGAGGTCATTTTCAAAATGTATTATGTTTGTACAGATGCTATGCCAAACAAAATAATCAAAGTAATAACAATTAATACTTTGTTAGTGGTTTCAATGGGGTGCCCATAACCATCACGACTATTCTACAATTTATCATTTGCATACTTATTTACTCTGAATAACTTTACTGCAAGGATATGTTATTGCAAGTCCTGCCATAAATACAATGACGGCTTTGATTCTATTGCAACATCTACCACCAAATCCTACCCATTAATAACTAAGCTTACCCTGACTTCGCAGCCAT
Source organism: Stegodyphus dumicola (assembly GCF_044657685.1). Taxonomy (NCBI): domain Eukaryota; kingdom Metazoa; phylum Arthropoda; class Arachnida; order Araneae; family Eresidae; genus Stegodyphus; species Stegodyphus dumicola. Next base: position 134,192,792 of record NC_140768.1, on the reverse strand, counting down.
GAAGCTGCAGTTATCTCATGTTGAAAAACAAATCACAATTTGCTGTGTTGCGAGGTCTTAAAAATTCATATGAGGCCTGGCCACTACTCCTCTTTCATGCCATTTTGGAGAGGCATATATTCATGAAACTCGAAATAATCATTTGGGGATACACCATCTACGATATCAAGTCTTATTCATTGATTTTTACAGCATTTTCATTGTTATAACAGTATTAAAATACTGCACAGCTAATACTTAAATTTTAATACTGACAACATTTTACCTTTGAGCAAGATCATGCACACCTGTACATGGCAAATATCCACATAGTGTCACAACCCTCCCTTGGTCCTTCAGATGTCAAGACTTTTCCTAATCAAGCATATGGGCAACGCAAGGGTGTTGACTATAGCCATCTTGTAACATATATCAATTTGTTGAGGAATTCACAGCTCAGCAATCTATAATTGTGCAAGTCCATGCCAATTTGAACATTCTTATGTACTGTCATCAGAGATGGATATGCCTTATGGATATGTAATGGTTTGAGATCCCTGTTTGCTGAACATGAAACTGAAATAGACTTGTTGCTATTCAAATTTAATTACTTCTTTATCAATGATTCTTTACTGTTCACAACAACTTTAACCATGATCGAATAATATTTATAGATCCACATTAAAAAGTTATAATAATTTTATTATGTTTTATTGCAAAAATAGAAAGATATCTTCAACATGTGACAGTAATATTAATAATAATTAAAATAAAAAATTCTTAAAATAGGAGCACTGTATTAGAAGCAAAATAATGAAATAATTATAGCAATGGATAATTCCCTAAATAAAGAAGGCAGATTAAGCTTTCTGAGTGTGTGTGATTATGGCAAAGCTTTGAGGGCTATCTGCCTAAAGGGAGGGATGCCTTCGTGGAGGACCTTTCTAAGGGAAACTGGCTCATATACACGTTACACATGGGGAAAACCACGAAAACGCCCATGCAGCCAGCCCATTTGGGGGATTCGAACCTCGGACCGAACTACCAGTGTTCAGCGACTTTACCGCTCAGCCGCTGGTTGGCCCTAAGCTTTCTGAAGGCTTAGATAGCTTCTCCCAAGTCTTAATGTATTTTATATTTATGTATAGAGCAAAATTGCTTTTCAGCCTTAGCTTTTATTCTGCTTTAAAATTAAGCTATTACGTAAACTAAGTCTGATGCTTGACGTCAATACTATTACCTTATTTCTTTAAAAACAATATTTTTCAAAAATGGTACATTGCTATAAAAAAACTGCTCCCATAATATTAAAAAATTTCATATTATAATTATATTACTACTTTGAACACTTGTGCATCACTAATTTAATCTTCTAGCACTTATTTTTACTTATTTTTAATAAGCAGAACTAGAAAGATTATAAAATACTTACGTTTTTCATCATCTATATTTGGAGATGGCGCCCAAACAAGAAGGGCATGTTCAGTTTCATAATTGGGACATGGACCTAAAATGTTAGGAAACAGACACAATGTATACTTTCTTGAAATATCTTAATGCATCTTTTTAAATGTAACACAGTACGTGGTACCTGGCACTTATTAAATTCACTGGTTAATAAACTCAGCTGCTTATTACATCCAGATTTTCAAGAATGAAACAAATACATACTAATCAATAACTCATCTCCACCGCTTATTAAACTCAGATTCGAAAAAGACTAATTCTTCAATGTCAGAATATCTCATTCATACCTATCAAAATATGTGCATTTCAATGATTTAATGCAGGATTTCTTTAACTTTTTCCAGTCGCAACCCCTTTTTATCACCGAGATTTTCCCCTGACCCCCAGGACATTTACAAAAATTTTGTGGAACCCCATAAGTATTGTACAAATCCGATGCACGCATGAGTGAAACTGTTAATTTTTTCACTTGTACTGTAATATACTATTGCAATTTTAGATCATTAACTTTAATCTCTAATTTTAAGACATAGAACAATGTGAAAATTTTAAATAAGTAACAGACAAAATGACAGCATCACGTGCAAAGCAAGGAAAATGAATGTTTATATTATAAAAAGAATGTGTCAAAAAGCTTTCGTTTTTTTCTTTTCCTGTATTATCTTTATCTATTTTCAGATACATTGTGTAAAAATATTTGGTAATTGTAAAATTATTATAATAAGTCAAAGAAATAAAAAAATTGGTAAAATTTTTGCCGACCCTCTGCTGCGAGTCCCACGACCCCCAAGGGGGGTCATGACCCACAGTTTAAGAAACCCTGATTTATTGGGGATTATAGCTTTATCATTCAGGAGTGTAAAATTCCAATAAAACAGGTTTGACCAAAAATTTCTTACTCCCTTGGTAACTGTGAAAGTGTTTTCAGAGTTCTTTGTCCACACTGGACTTCAGAGAGGCAGGGCAGAATTTCCTTACCTTAAGGTTAATGAAAGCAATAGATACACTGCAAATGGTTGAGGGTTCTTTTCATCTTACCAGATTTAAATTGATGATCTATAATCCGGAAAAACCCGTAATGAATTTCGTAATCCGGAATCGTTGAAGTCCCGACAAGTCCGGATTACGGACTTTCTACTGTACATATGAAATTCTTCTAAGCTTTACCGTATATTCAAAATCTTTGACTAGAAAGTAAGTGGTAACTGTAGACTAAAAAGAAAGGAAAGCATTGATCATGCTTGTCATTCATGAAGAGACAGATTGACTAAACTGATAAAGGGCTTTTTGCTATCTAAGAATGTAAACTTTTAAATTTGAATAAACAGTTGAAAGAAGCAATTTAAAAAAAAAAAAATTGTTACATGTTTAACATCTAACACATTGAAAATATCAAGTAAAGAGACTTAATCCTGAACAAAAAGGATAAATTGGTAAAAGATTGTAATGTTCTTCATAATTGCAACCTCAGAAAAACTTAAACTGTGAAAATCTCAAACATTACGCAATTTACTTAAAGAAAAAATTATAATTAATGAAGAGCTAATAAGAAAATGCAAATATCTCAAGCACATGCAATAAAAGAAAATAGACAGCTGTTGAAATAGCTTTCCTACAATTGTTTTAAGCTATGAAGCTAAGAAAAAGTTTTCATTTCCAGAGCATTTTTCGAAAATTTGATAAATGTTACACGATAATTTTATACCAATTCACATACCACTCACAAGTTGAACAAAGTGAAATCCAGCATTGTCCATCATAAACTGCATTGGTGAGGAGGAAAAAACATATCATCATGCAGCTGATAACTGGATACAAGACATTTTACTTCCACTGCTAAGTGAATATAAGCACCATGAAATTTATAATAAACAAAGGTGGACTGCATTACTGAATATTCCCTGAATATACATATTAATATTTAAAAGTGAAACGACTGATTTAAGAAACCAAAATACTGCATTAATTAACGTGTAATATGGACCCAATAATTAAGACAACAGCAAACAAGTGCTGTTGTCTTAATTATTGGGTTATTGGTTATTCAAGTAGAAAACCTTGAAGAGGAAGGAAAGAGTCAAGAATTTACAAGAAAGGAGGAAATAATTTACTTCTAACTTGCTACAGAAAAAAAAAACCAAGAACAATAAATAGCAATTTTACTAATTTCCTGGGGGGGAAAAAAAAAACATGAACAATAAATAAATAGCAATTTTACTGATTTTCTTTTTAAAACGGGACAGCAAAATAAAAAATTAAGAAATAGCTTTACCAATCAGATAAATATCTGAAAAACATTAGTATTTCTTTCTGCAAATACAACTTCTAACCTTCAAACTTTAATTTTAAGGCATTATAAAAGCTTTCAAATGTCATTACAGAAAGATGTTTAGTCAATGAGGAAGAGAACTGAATTTTATGAAAATGATAGCACTTTGAAGGAGTTAAGTAAGTTAATACTTCTGCTAAGGACCATGCATATTATAGTCAGTGCAGGAAGTTACTCTTAAAATCAATTAAAACTGTTATAAAAAAAATGTAGCTTTTATGTAGAGGAAGCTTCAAAGGAATTGTAAAGTACAAAGCTAATGTTTCAGGCATCAATAAGAGAAATTATGAAGATCCATTTTTAGAATACATTCTGTCAATTGACAACAATATTGAGAAAACATGTATAAAACTTGAGTACAGAAGCATTAAAAGAACTTCACAAAGAAACAGCAAAAGGGATATAGAAAAAAACGAGACATGCCACCATCAATCAAATCTAGAAATTAACCGAAATTCTAAAAAAAAAATTCTTGAAATGAAAAATGCTGATCAATAAAGCTGTCAAGACTTATAAAGCTTCGTTCACACAGTGGTTTTAAAATCATAAGTTGTTTAAGGAGAGCTCTGTTACTATGCAACCAGCCCATGCTACTTCAGAAAAACTGGTTTAGGGATTTTGGCTAAATGTTCTATCTTCTTAACTTTATGCCACTTGGTATAAAAGCCAACCAATCACAGTGAAGTGTAGAGTCGACAAACATCAGTCGACAGTTGTAGAGTCATTGAGTCAGCTAGACATTTAAGCAACACAACATTAAGCAACAGCATGCACAATTTTCTCTTTCCGGATTGGCTATGACTTAAACCCTGTTAAACAAGAGCGAATTAACGAAATGACTTTTATGTCTTAAACCCTCCTAAACAAGTCTGAATGACCTTAATGACTTTTATGTCTTAAGCCCCAAATTTATATGACCACAAAACCATCATCTGATGGCAAAATTTTTAGAATTTAGGTAAATTGCTGGGACTCAAAATTTAGGGAAGGGCAAAAGTTTAGAACTTAGGGACATGTTTGGTAGCAGAATTTAGGACTCGCAAAGACCACATCAGGCGGTAAGATATCTAGCATCGGCCCTCGATAAGCCTTAAGTATCTGTGAGAATTTATTTATTCAGGACTCAGATACGGCTTAAGGCACCAGAAATAGACATAAGTATAATAAATAACTAAGCTTATACAATTCAGGCTTAATTGTTTCCATGTGCAATGGAAGCAAGACAAAATTTAGTGCAATATCTTGTCTTTCATCACCAATTTCATGATACACGAAATTTATCTCCAGAACAAATTTACAATACTGATGAAACTGGTCTTTTCTTGCAATAAGGACCTTGGCAACCTCTACTGAAAAGGTTCCAATGGATGTCAAATATTCTAAAATGAGACTAACAATTTTAGCATGTGCAAATGTTGCAGGAATGGTAAACTTTTTGTAATCAGAAAAATACATTACCTCAAGCATTTAAGGGAGTAAAGATTTTTGAATTATATATCATGCAAATAAAAGAGTATGGATGACATGAGCATTAATGAATGATTGGTTTGGAAATCATTTCATACACAAGGCTTGGCAACATTTGAATTCAGGTGGTTTACCTGATGACGCAAAAGTTGTTGTGGTTTTAGACAAATGCACAGCTCATACTTTACTAGTGAAAAATAATGTATCCATATTACTCTTTCCTCCAAACTGTACGTCCCTCATCCAGCTTCTGGATATCGAACACCGTGTTTGCTGAAATAGGAATTCAAAGTAGCATTTTTAAACTCCATGTAAAATTTCTTGAATAATGTCAAGGCTTTCAAGAATTAAAAAAATATTTTAGCATAAAATCTGCTGTGTGGAGCATCGCAAGATCATGGAAGGATTTGTCTCCAGATACTTTAAAAAAGTGCTTGACATAATTTATGGCCGGCTACCTTATTTCATGGTGAGGATGAAGATGATAGCCACGAATTTGAAAGCTTTTGGATATCGCAAACCAAAGGCAAAATTTTCCATTAATGCATTTTGTAAAGAAATGTGCAGAAGTGGTAATAAATTAAGATGATATAACAGAAGTTTTTCATTGTGACGACAATGCCCCCAATCATCAGTCAATTAACAAATGGCAAAATCTGTAGTATGGTTCTAGATCCAGAAAATAACCATTACCGATAGTGAGGAAAGTGACAGACAGGTTATTGAAAACGGAAAATTTCGAATAACAAATTAGTTGGAATTCTCGACACAGCAATTACACGACTCGAACACTGGAACTTTGTAGCTGATAAAGAAATTATGCCTATCTGTAGAATTAAAGAGAAAGTATTAGCACAAAAAACGAAGCAACTTAAACAACTTACATAGAAACAAAAAGTTAAAAAGTAAATATTAAAAGTTTTTTTTTGGTAAATTTTGATACACTTTTTAGATCATAAATGCTTTATTATTTCATAAATCATGATTTCATATTTTTAATTTTATAATTTCTAGATGCCGTCTTACTAGATTTAAACTGATAGTCTAATATTCGAAAAAATCCCAAATCCGGGATCATCAAAGTCTCGATGAGTCCGGATTTCGGATTTTGTACTGTATATATATAGAAAATGGGAAATTGCATTAAAAGTTGTTCTTCATCATTTGTCAAAAAACATATTTTTTTAAAATCTGACACTACCAAAACATGAATATTTTTCTTAGTTAAAACGCTTATATATTGTTACGTTTTTTTCTTTCTTCTGACACCAATTCGTTACATTTATCTAGTTACGGGGTTCGTGCGAATCTGGAGTGAATAATGATGACACTTGATGAAGTATCGAAACACACTTCATTTACCAGTATTGTCAGGACAGCTCCAAAACACGTTTCACAGTCGTCGAAGATCTACTATAAACACGCTGACACGATCAGCGATACCGCCTTTAGGTTATCAGGCTATCACGGTGGAGACAGCTTCCTGCAAAGCAGCCGACTCTGCTTGGTCGTTCTCGGAACTCCACGTACTCTCGAGACTCTCCACGCTACAACTCGCGATGCACTCGACGATACACGAGCACAGCTCCTGACTCATCGGTTCAGTCTTTCCCGGAGCTCAACAAGCTCTCTCGACGAGGCACTAACCGCGATACACTAAAAGACTCCTTCAGTGGATTCGACGACCCACTCGGCACTCGCTGCTTGGCTGTCAACTCGATCGATTCCACAGGGATTTCGCTAGGCGAGGCACATACACTCTCAATGAGAGACACACTAACTGACTGCGGACCAGCAGGGTTTATATAGCTTTCGGCTTGTCTTCGGGAACATTCTGGTGTAAACCGGTAAGAATTCGTTCCAGAAAGTTCTCCGACCGTCCATGGTATATCGCCGATTTCGTCGCCGAATGAGCGATTTCTCGCCAAAAGTGGCAACCCTGCCCTCCTTACTATTTTGTGGCAACCCTAAAACTGCTTTGTGGGGAAGCCATCTCACCGTTCCTGTACATTTCGTAACACTGCCCCCTCCCAAGGACTGCACGTCCCGGGCAGTACAACCCTTGATCAGAAGGCAAATTCGATATAATCAAATCGCTTTAAAACATACAGATAACGTAACTAAAGAAACAAATATTCACACTAGGTACAAGTTATATACACAAATTAAGCACATCACAAATTTAAAAGAAACAAATATTTACACTACATACAAACTTTACACAGAAACGTAAGAAAACTCATGTGCAAGAATTATGAGTACCCCTAAAAATGAGAAGTAAATATTTACACTATGCATAAGTTATATACACAAATTAAACATGTCACAATTTCAAATAATACAAATTAAAGTTTTGAATGAATTTCAGTCTCTGTCTTTTCATTAAACTATACCCAGGTCAAATACTTTTCCACTGCAGTTCTCAGATGTATTTCTGTTTTACATATCACAGTCTGGAGATTCAGTTCTTTCAGGCTTTTCATCCACAGGGAAATGTGAAACAGTTTATTCACCACTTTTTAGATCATACGCAGCATGTGTATAGTTTACCTCGGTATCTTTAGCAGATGGTACATGTTTATTTACCTCTATTTCCTGAAAACCAGTTCCGATGTTTGCACCAGGGTCATGAATAGAATCTGATCCATCATAAGCAGAAGTATCGGGGTTTAGAATCAAGTCCTTGTGTTCAAAACCTGCACTATGAGATGCACACATAGTTTGCAAAGTGGGTGAATTTTCTTGCAATACTGGAGTGCACTGCTTAAGCTGCACATAGGCTTCTCCCATCTTTGCATCACATGCACTTTCAGATGTTTCAAAACTTGCTGCCTGCAACTTCGTAACTTCACTATCAGTTTCGATGAACTTAACAATCGCATTTTCACGTTCTTCCACTTCAGGCACTTGAGAATCAAAATCTTCTTTCCTGTCTTCTATTTCTTCATGTTTTCATTCTTTTTCTTTAATCCTGTTAGATATTTCATCGTTCATTTCTGGATCTTTCTCAGGCAGTTCGTTAGCTACTTCTTTCATTTCTTCATCTTTGGATTCACCAGATGCCACGATTGTCATTTTCACATCTTTTTTTATGGCTCCAGTTTCTTCTGCAAGCTCCACTTTCAGCGGTTGGAGTTGCTCTTGCAATTTTTCTTGGCCGAAATTTATTTCTTCCTGCTGGGCTTTCTTATCTTCCAGTCCGGCTTTCATCTCTTTCAGTCCGGCTTTCATCTCACTGTCATCTCTTTATATCCAGCTTTTATCTCAGCTGTCATCTCTTTATATCCAGCTTTTATCTCATCATATCCGGCTTCCATCTTTTCTTGAAATTCAGCAAAGGAAGTCATGAGCTATCTTACTAGATCTTCCATTGGTCTTCTCACTGGCATTCACCCTCAAATTCCACTTCTGACACCAATTGTTACGTTATTTCTAATTCTTCACGTTCATAAGGATTTGGAGTGAATAATGATGACACCTGATGAAGTATCGAAACACACTTTATTTACCAGTATTGTCAGGACAGCTCCAAAACACGTTTTACAGTCGTCGAAGATCTACTATAAACACGCTGACACGATCGGCAATACAGCCTTCAGGTTATCAGGCTATCACGGTGGAGACAGCTTCCTGCAAAGCAGCAGACTCTGGTTTCCGGAGTACAGCTTCCGACTCTGCTTGGTCGTTCTCGGAACTCCACATACTCTCGAGACTCTCCACGCTACAACTCGCGATGCACTCGACGATACACGAGCACAGCTCCTGACTCTTCAGTTCAGTCTTTCCCGGAGCTCAACACGCTCTCTCGACGAGGCACTAACCGCGATACACTAAAAGACTCCTTCAGTGGATTCGACACCCACTTGGCACTCGCTGCCCGGCTGTCAACTCTATCAACTCCGGAGGGATTGACTCGCTAGGCGAGGCACACACACTCTCGATGAGTGACACACTAACTGACTGCGGACCAGCAGAGTTTATATAGTTTTCGGCTTGTGTTCGGAACATTCTGGGGTAAACCGGTAAGAATTCGTTCCAGAAAGTTCTCTAACTGTCCATGGTATATCGCCAATTTCGTCGCCAAATGGGTGATTTCTCACCAAATGTGGCAACCCTGCCGTCCTTGCTATTTTATGGCAACCCTAAAACTGCTTTGCGGGGAAGCCATCTCACCGTGCCTGTACATTTTGTAACAATATATATGTGTGTGTGTAAGATATCAAAATATGAAGAAAAATTTAATACCAAATTCAACTTAATTGGAATGGTACTTTAAATTTTTAATTTTAATTACGAGGGCTATCCAGAAAGTAGATTACGTTTTGGAATAAAAAAATAAACAAAGTATAGGAAACAAATTTTATTATATACAGATGAAAGCCACTCTCAAATACTACTTTTCTACATAGTCACCATACAAATTAAGGCATTTATCGTAGCGATGTACGAGCTTGGAAATTCCTTCGTCGAAAAATTCGGCCGCCTGCGCCTTCAACCACTTCGTTACCTCTTCTTGCCTTCCATCTTGCACAAAACTTGTGGTAACCAAGCTTTTCGCTGATGATTTCGTGCAACAAACTTCGCGAAATTTGTGGAAAACTCAAAGAAAGTTCCGTTATTGTGAAATTTCGATTTTCACGGACTTTAGCATCGACTTTTTCGAGAAGTTCGGCGGTCACTATGCTGGGTCTCCCACTTCGATCTTCGTCGTGAACATTGGTTCGGCCATTTTGAAATCTTATGACCCACTGACGCACTCCACCTTCAGTGATAATGTTGTCCCCATACACTTCACGAAGCTGCCGATAGATTTCTATCGGTTTACAGTTTTTTGCAGTCAGAAACCTTATTACTGAGCGCACCTCGCAGCTCGCGGGATTTTCAATTAACGCAGACATTTCAAACCGTCACAGTATCTGAACGGAGCACAGCACGAACCTCTCACTAGCACGGCTAGATGCAGACTGAGCTGCGCAACGCTCTGACCCCAAGATGGCCGCGCTAGCCCCGCCCCTAGCGGACACAGACGGAAACGTAATCTACTTCCTGGATGGCCCTCGTACATACATCCCTCTCAAGGTTACATACTGCACCATGTTACATCACGCAGTAACCACAATGTGAAATCTTTTTGCCCAATCACTGTGTAAGTTTAAAACAAGGACTTTTGAAATAAAAATACTACTACAATTAATACACACCACTCTTTTGCTGTCTATGCTTGCTAGTTAAAGGATGTCTCTTGCTTGGCTGCTTCTACTCATCATTAAAAATGTAATGCATCATAATTAAAACATGAGGTACAAATTGCCCCTATTGTGCTGTGCCATGCCATTGAGCTATCAGCAAGTAATAAAGACATGTTCGGATTATCAATATTTCTGATTTTTCAAAAGTTTCATCTAGTAAGACACCACCAGTATATCTGCCATTTCCCCTTATCTACAACACAGCACCTTCCAGCCATGATTATTAGCGAATGGTTTCACTAAATCCTCTCCTCTGACCAATTTACTCTTACATTTATCAAGTCGACAGCATGGTTTTCCTGTGTTTTTGAAATTCAAATGGAAAACTCATCTGGCATTAATTTTTAATGCATTGCTATTGTGTTGTGACATAACTTACTTGTTTGACAGTAACATCAGAACAAACCTACATTGCACCTGTCATTGACAACAGCCTTCAGCATCATACAGGTGACAGTCCGACTTTGCTCAGTTCTGCCCCAATTTTGATGGACAGCACCCGGGGAAGAAGAGGATAGGTCTGAGGGTCTCACACCTGTCTTTCTCTACCACCAACCTCTTGAGAGGACTTTCAGCTCACAGTATATTTAGAGTGCCCTCATGCTGCACACACTGTACATTTACAAACAACCATGACTTCTCTGGAATTTGAGCCCAGGCACTTCATTGCAGTCAGAGCCACTAATCACTATCTCAGTTCGGCGGCATTTTTAACACATTGTCTGCCTAATGTTTCAGCCAGCTCTTCAAATTCAAAATGGTTAGAGAAACAAAGGATATGCCTTTATCCATTCTTTGCAGCAATTCCACTTTTTGTTTGATGGACATCGAAACATGCTTTCGTTTTGTAGATCCCTTGGCAGCTCCAGAATAGGAAATTCTTTTTGACATAATCGAAAGTTGAAGCTTACTTTTATAAAATTGCTCTAACAGTCTGCAAAAAATAATAAGCCGGGTCCAATTCAAAGATTAAGGAACAACACAATCTGCAACATTAACTGAAATAGATAATTAGATCATTTTAGCTTAGCTTATACCATCCGTTATACATTAAACATATTATGCGCATGCATAAAGGTATTATGCGTTTACGCATGCGCAGAAAGTTTGTAGCTTTGAGGTCCGGATTATAGATCATTCTGGATTATGGACATCCGGATTAAAGACCTTTGACTGTATTATGTTTCCATTGTTCTTACAAAAATTCTCCAGAATATAAGAAATTCACCACAAACTTTCTGTAAAATGCACCCATTATGTGTTAATACCATGAAGACATTTTCCATTGTCTCATATTTTTCTGGAATATTCTAAAATCCTGGGTCTATAAATCTTGCCTTCAAATTCTTCTAAACTTTCCAAGTTGTAATGCCTGAAATCCTAAAGAAAAATTACCTCTACCAATCCTGTAACAGCAAAATGCCAGATATATTTTGAAAGGGAAAGAAAGAGAAAAATGTGTATAATCATTTCATACAGAAAAATGGTGCATATTCTGAGACACTGCATGGGAAAAACTCCAACCTTGAAGAAAATTAAAAAGAAGACATTTTTAATTAATTACTTTGCTGCTTTGCATTTGCTAAGAATTATTTCATGAATTGTGCACCCATTACGTGTTTACCTTTGTTTATTTTTCAGATTCAAAATATTGCTTAGTAAGTCACCAATATGGAGAGTAACATCACTTTATAATATGGCAGAGAAAAATAAAAATGCTTCATTTCAATGCTACTTCTTAAATGTAATTTCAATATGCTATTATTATTTTAATGATTTTCAATGTTAAAATGTTTAAAAAAAACCATCGAAAAATTCCCAGATCTCCAGAAAAATGTTTTTCTATAGAAACTTATCTTAAAATTGCCAAAATATTGATACGTTGCCAAATTTAGAACTGTTTAATAAAAGAATTCACATCACCAAAAGCGAAAAGTTGTTTAACCCATTATCCGCTCGTGTTGCGTTGACACAACGGTCAAAATAAATGCGTATAAAAATATAACTACCTAAGATATTTTATACCAGCAGATGATTTTGTGCAGGGAATATTATGAAGATTATTTTGGTAAAAAAATATTTGCTTTCAACAATCATTTTGTTTATATTAATTAATCTCATACTTTAGGTAAAATTTTCTACCGCCTATTTTTGCTGAAAATATTTCACGAAAGAATCGCGGTCTTTATGAGTGATCTATTTTTAGTCAAGGTCACCGTTTATCAGAACATTACATCAATTAGATGTTTATATTTGTGTTGGGAAGGAAGGGAAAACAGGTGTTGCACTGACGCAAGGTCAGCAGGAAACGGGTAGTCAATCTCCTTTTTCACTCATTCCTTTCGATGTTATGGTTGTTTAAAAATGCCTAGAACAAGGTATTTTACATTAGAAGAAGCCCTTCAAAGATTTTTTGATGAAGAAACAGATGATGATAATGTTAATAATGACCAGAATGAAACTGATATTGTTCTTGTTCCCCCAGAAATTGCAGAGGTTAGTAACGAAGAAGAAAGGAATGGCAATGAGGTCCGGATTATAGATCATTCTGGATTATGGACATCTGGATTAAAGACTTTTGACTGTATTATGTTTCCATTATTCTTACAAAAATTCTCCAGAATATAAGAAATTCACCACAAACTTTCCGTAAAATGCACCCATTATGTGTTAATACCATGAAGACATTTTTCATTTTCTCATATTTTTCTGGAATATTCTAAAATCCTGGGTCTATAAATCTTGCCTTCAAATTCTTCTAAACTTTCCAAGTTGTAATGCCTGAAATCCTAAAGGAAAATTACCTCTACTAATCCTGCAACAGCAAAATGCCAGATATATTTTGAAAGGAAAGGAAAGAGAAAAATGTGTATAATCATTTTATACAGAAAAATGGTGCATATTCTGAGACACTGCATGGGGAAAACTCCAACCTTGAAAAAAATTAAAAAGACAATAATTTTAATTTATTACTTTGCTGTTTTGCTTTTGCTAAATTATTTCATGAATTGTGCACCTATTACGTGTTTACCTTTGTTTATTTTTCAGATTCAAAATATTGCTTAGCAAGTCGCCAAAATGGAGAGTAACATAACTTTATAATATTGCAGAGAAAAATAAAAATGTTTCATTTTAATGTTACTTCATAAATACAATTTCAATATGCTATCATTATTTTAATGATTTTCAATGTTAAAATGTTTAAAAAAAAGCATCGAAAAATTCCCAGATCTCCAGAAAAATGTTTTTCTATAGATACTTATCTTAAAATTGCCAAAATATTGATACGTTGCCAAATTTAGAACTGTTTAATAAAAGAATTCACATCACCAAAAGCGAAAAGTTGTTTAACCCATTAGCCGCTGGTGTTGCGTTGACGCAACGGTTAAAATAAATGCGTATACAGTCAAAAGTCGTTAATACGGACTCGTCGGGACTTCGGCGATTCCGGATTATAGATCATCAGTTTAAATCTGGTAAGATGCATGCAGAAATTACAAAATTAAAAATATGAAACCGTAATTTATGAAATAAAGAACAATTATGATCTTTATTTGAAATGCCTATCATCTTTATTTGAAATAAGATTTGATCTTTATTTGAAATAAGGGTATCAAAATTTAGAAAAAGAAAAAGCTTAATATTTATTTGTTTACTTTATTAAACATTTCCTTCAATGTAAGTTGCTTCGTTTCATGTGATAATACTTTCTATTTAATTCTATTAAACAAACATAATTTCTTGTTTAGTTACAAAGTTCCGCTGTTCAAGTCCTATAATTGCAGTGTTGAGAATACCGACTAATTTGTCAATCGAAATGTTTTCGTTTTCAATAATCTCTGGGTCACTTTCTTCACTATCGAAGCGAATTATAATGACGAGGAACTTGATTTAAATCATATCAAAGACGGAGTACATCGAGATGAAATACTACACTTAGTAAGGAATTATAAGCCAAATAAAATAAAAACATCTGGCCTGAAGATAAGGATAGTGCTGACAGATCAACTTCCAATCCGCGGCGTGAAATTGATAAACAGATTTCGGATTTCAAAACATACTTTCGCTTTGTAGATACAAATTACATATTAGTAAATATATATCGGAAATTCTATTTGACATAATCGAAAGTTCAAGCTTACTTTTATGAAATTGCTCTAACAGTCTGCAAAAAATAATAAACCGGATCCAATTTGAAGATTAAGGAACAACGCAATCTGCAACATTAACTGAATTAGATAATTTTAGCTTAGCATATAACTCCGTTACACATTAACCCTTTGCGGCATGGTGGGTCAATATATGTCCCACCTAATTAATATTTATTTTCTCAGTTAGCAATTTCCGTTAGAAATTTTCTAATCTTTTAAAAATAATCTATTTTAGTTATTATTTTTCTCAGTAGATGTCACTATTATACCAGGGCTTCAGTTTATAAGCAAAAAATATTCAAAATAGGATCACAAAAGTGATATCCATGTATCTCGCATTTTACAATATTTTAAACATTTTGGTATACAATTTAGGATATGCATGATTCTTTTTAATATTCAAAGGTATTTTATTTTCAAAAATCTTAATTGGATTCAATATTTTATAACATTAATTTTGCAGTTGAAATAAGTGGGTTAAAATTTGTCCCACCACACACTTGAATTTCCGCTCAATAGATGGCAGCACTCACGATTATTTTTTTCTTTTCTTTTTGCACCTACTTTTTTCGTGATTGCGCGCGCTTTTACATCCGTTGTATGCTCTGATGTGCTAAAATGTCTAGAAAAAAATTAACACAGGAAGCTTTGGATCTTTTTGCTGAATTGCCATCCGATTGCGACTCAAATGCTTCAGATGTCAGTTCTGATTCAGATGAAATTGAAATCCAAGAGAGAATAAATGAGGTTGAAGTTATTGCTGAAGAAGAAAGGAAAGTAGTTATAATTTGTTTCGCTTTTTAAAGACACAGACCCATCTATGCGTGTGGCTGCCATCTATGCATGTGGCACTGTAAATATGAATCGGAAGTATCTACCCACAAATTTATGTCAAGAAAATATATAGACTTTTCAGTTAGAGATGATTCAATTTATTGCATAAAATGGAAGGATAAAAGATCCGTTTCTATCCTGTCTTGCTTGGAAAAGGCAACTCAAATGAAAGAAATTAATAGAAAAGAACGAGATGGAAAGACAAAAAAAGTACTGTGTCCAAACAGCATTATTTCATACAATAAGAACATGGGATATGTCGACTGATTGAGCAACTGAAAGGACTATATGAAATAGACCACAAAAGCAAGAAATGGTGGCACATGATTTTTTTTTTTTTTTTTTTTACTTTTTAGAGGAGAGTATAGTAAACGCATTTATTCTATTTAAGTTTGTTCGCGAACCCGATCATGATGTAAACACAATGAAAGATTTTCTTCTCTCAGTTATAGAAGGTCTAATGGCACTTGCAGGCAAGAAAGAGCAGAAAAGAAAACTGAAATCCCCAGTTCAAATAAAAACTAAAAACTCGTTCGTACAACCAGAAAAGAGACTAAAAAATATAAGTCACATGCCAAAGTGAACGAGCAGGAGAAAGATGTGCATATCGCAGCACATCAAAAGAAGAACGACGAACATTTTGGATATGTGAAACATGTGAAGTGCCTCTATGCTTACAAAAGAATGAAACAACATGTTTTTCAAAGTTTCATGAAAAATGACTGTTTTTCAGTTTTAATCATATATAAATGTTTTTGAATCAAGTGCCAATTTCAATATTTTATTTAGTATCATTTGTTCGTGTATCAAATTTTAATCTTAAAATAATATTCAAGAAAATATTTTCTTTTGTTCTTAAAATTTAAAAATATTAAATATATATATGCAAAATGTGCATATTCAAAATTTTACAAGTCATGCATATATGCAATAAGTACAAAATGCATTTTAGTGTGTTTATTATAAATACTTTAGAATGCACGCTTTATTTTGTTTATTCATTCCACATATGATTTTTTTTCCCTGCTATACACCAATATGCTATAAGACATGTGCTAGTTGCATGGTGGGACAAATGGTATCCCACCTTCCCCCGTAAAAAATAAAAGCGCAGAATTTTTTTCAAGCCTTAAAGGCACTTAAGTAAGTCCATCTGACTTATTCTAAGGCATTTTTTTAAAGATTAAAATATATTTTAAATATGCGTGTCGCAAAGGGTTAAACGCACATGCGCACATATTCGCAGCCGCAAAGGTTTTACGAGCTCTCGTAAATGCCTGTGGGCATGCGTGAACGCGACGCATGCGCAGAAAGTTTGTAGCTTTGAGGTCCGGATTATGGGTGTCCGAATTAATGACTTTTGACTGTATAAATATAACTACCTAAGATATTTTACACCAGCAGATGATTTTGAGTAGGGAATATTATGAAGATTATTTTGGTAAAAAAATATTTGCCTTCAATAATCATTTTGTTTATAATACTTAATCTCATACGTTTAGCAAAATTTAAGCAAAATTTTCGACCGGCTATTTTTGCTGAAAATATTTCACAAAAGAATCGCGGTCTTTATGAGTGATCTATTTTTATTTAAGGTCACCGTTTATCAGAACATTACATCAGTTAGATGTTTATATTTGTGTTGGGAAGGAAGGGAAAACAGGTGTTACGCTGACGCAAGGTCAACAGGAAACGGGTAGCCAATCTTCTTTTTCACTCATTTCTTTTGATGTTCTGTTTGTTTAAAAATGCCTAGAATGAGGTATTTTACATTAGAAGAAGCCCTTCAAAGATTTTTTGATGAAGAAACAGATGATGATAATGTTAATAATGACCAGAATGAAACTGATATTGTTCTTGTTCCCCCAGAAATTGCAGAGGCTAGTGACGAAGAAGAAAGGAATGGCAATGTTTTAAATAATGATAATGATACTTTACCAAATGATACTGCTGGGGAAGTTGAAATTCCCGTAGGAAGTAAGTTTCAGCCTTCTAAAAGCAGTTATAGTCATACTAAAAAGTTTAAAAAGGAGAAAACTGAAATCTTAAAGTGGATAAAAAGGGAACTGTTAGTTATGTCTCAGGAAGAACATGAAGAAAGAGATAGAAGAGAAATTATAAAAGACAAAACACAAGGTAAAACTAGTGCACAGATTTTCGATTTTCTTTTAGGTTTAGACATTTACTCTCTTCTGGTTGAACAAACAAATATATAAGCTTTAAAAAAAAAAAAAAAAAAAAAGGCCCAGAATTTACTGCATCTGAAGCTTATATGAGAAGATTTATTGGAATATCATTGCTTACAGGATATCATTCTTTACCTTAAGAAAAAATGTATTGGTCTTTTGATAAGCACATTTCTGTTCCTGTTGTAGAAGAATTCATATCACGTTTGCAGTACAAGAATATGAAGCAGAATTTGCATTTGACAATAGTCTAATTGACAATACTGATAAATTATATGAGGTGAGACTGTATCTAAACTTACTAAATATCACCACTTTTTACTACTGGAAATATAAAGTCTCTTTTAGATTTCAGACACGAGAATGCATTATTTCTTTTGCAAACTCCTATTAAAAGTGTAGAATTAGCCAGAAATAGATCAGCAACAGAAAGACCTAGTAAATTCAGCATTCAAAAACCACTACATGGAGATGGGAGACATTTTATCGTAAAGTCTGTTGATAACAAAAGACTTTGTTGTAAAGAGTACCATAGCCAGACTGTTTAAAGATGCAAAGTATGTAATGTAGCCTTGCATCATGATTGTGATCAAGCTTTTCATGCTTGAATCTTTCAAATGAAATAATCTGTATTTGTAAAAGAAAAATACAATGTATATTTTCATATTAAATTAATTACAAGTAAAGTGATTTGCAGATTTATAAAATGTTATAGAGCTAAAAAGTAATCCTGCGCTCCACTCAAAAGAAAAGAAACATCACACGAATACAATCCTACTCACTAAACACCCATAGTCTTATTCCGCTGACGTTGCGCGAACGCAACACTTGCTTTTTCCACAGGTAAGAGCATTTTTTTTTATTTTCAATGTAAATTTATGTTATAAATGCTTAATTTAATATTTGTTATTATTTTCATGAGAAAAGAAACATTCCTTGTAGTTTTGGCGGTTAATGGGTTAAGAGCTCTTCATTAGAAAAAAAATGAAATAAATTCGAAAAGCTTATGTTTCACTTTTTGCCCAGAATGTTCTGCACAATTTCTCTTCCTCTGCTAACACACAAATGTTCACAAAAGGCTTTTTCTCTCACAAAGCCTTTTTCTCCTTGAAGGGGGGATATGTAAGATATCAAAATATGAAAAAAAAAAAAAAAAAAATATGACCAAATCAAACTTAATTAGAACAGTCCTTTAAATTCTTAATTTTAATTGCATACATCCCTTCTTCAAAGCTCTATACTACATTATGTTACATAACGCTTTTCTGCAGTAACTGTAATGTGAAATCTTTTGCCCAATAATTGCTCAGGGTTATAAGAGAGAATTCCTTAGCTTATAAATACTGTTGCAGTTATTACGCATCACTGGTGAGAAATCTTCAAATGTCGCCAAACTTGACAGCCTTTTGGTCCAATCCCTGTATAACTGTAATTGGTCTGATCTCTGTATGTAACTATACCTCTATATGCCTTCCCCAATTTAAAAAAATTGAAGATAACGGAAAATTCCCAGCGGTTGGAGAAAAACTATATGAGACTGGCGATAGCATCACATTTCAGTTTTGTACAGAGTTCAATTCGGAGTACTGAGATATCTCTGTGTGAGCTTCCCTCTATAGATACATTTTGTATTACAGTATGTTTAATGATCTGAATAATTTAAAGTGGTAACTACTGATGATGCTCTATCATCCTCAGAAGAGCTGTACTACGAATTACTTTTGTGAAAAGTTCCAGAACTGTGAAACGTTTCTTTTGAGAAAATAAATTTTATCAAGTGATCACTGGCTCAGTGTACATTTAATTTACTATGATGAATGTATATGCAGCAATGGGATTGAATGCTGGTGATAAGAGACTGCTAAGACTAGTAGTGACAGCCTTTGCTGCATTCCCCCCCCCTAAAAAAAAAGAGATGAAAAAGGCTGTCAAATCCATCAAAAAAGAAATAAAAATTTTTCCAAAAAAGATGGAAGAGTCCGTCAAGTCGGTTTAAGTAAAGATTGAAGCAGGTCAAGGGGAAATGCAGAAAGTACTTCTATAATAGAAAATAAATTAAAGGCTATGGAAGGCAAAATAGGCACAATTGAAAATAAAGTTGGAGAAATCAGAGAAAGACTTTCTGAAAACTTCAGATAAAATCTTAAAAACACAAGCCCATGGATATACTCCAGGAGCTCACCACAAATATTGAAAGGTCATCTTATTTTGTCTTTCTGAAATGCCCAACAGAAAGAAGGGAAATCTTGTTCCTACAGTACTTCAAAGATGGCATCTAGGATCTTGAGATACAAAAAGCCCTTCAAATTTGTAGATGCCAAGATATAGATATTGAGAACCCACATTCTAAAGAGCTTCAGATGTATGCAATGAGTGGCAGCAGTAATGGATTTTTCACAATAGAATGTTTGACATTGGAAGTGTCACCTACCATCACACGGCACGTGTGGCAAACACTAGACCTTACATTTTCAGATTAAGACTTCCAACAAAATACTATTTTTCCTTAGACTTAAAAAACATAAAACGGTATTCTGCCTCTGAGTGCATAACTCAGTTTGGAATTAAAGATGAAGGAAATAAATCTATCCACCAAATAATAGCTAAAAAATATATCACAGTACAAGCAAGAATAGAATTTTAACTATCTAGACTTTTAGCTGAAAGCAGAAATTTCTGTTACAACATGAGAGGTATTAATTCAATGAAGGTGACAATGTGTAGTTACGGAATCCAATTTGATGGAAAGGACTTTCTCCTAAACTATAGCCACTCTAGGATGGTCCTTACAAAATCCCAAACAGGCTAACTGACATAGTGGTTCAGATATGTAAGTTACCAAATTTGAAGCCTAAATTCATTCATTATGACAGGCTAACCACTTATTATGGCCATATTATGTAGTCCCAATACTGTAAATAGTTTGTAAGGATTATGTTAATTTTATTAACAGTTAAATTTTAAGTTCCTTTCCTGTCAAATTCTTAACTTCAACTTACTACTTCCGGCCAGAACATAATTTTTGGAATCTTGCTGAATATTTAATGAGGAGGACCGGTATTTAAACCATAAACCACGAAGTTACTTACCGAGTCAGAGAGAATCAGAGTTTCTGATTTATGCGTGTCTACCTTTTTGGCTACTCTCTCTCTCAAAGCTGTTATTACGCTCGGCCGTACTCAGGCCCTTGCTAAGCTTCGTAGTCAAATAAGTTAGAAGCCAGCTCGATTTGAACCTTAATAGCTTCAGCTATACTTCTTTAGTTAATCTTAGTTTTAGTTTAATTCTTAGTTGTTTAAGTTCAAGTCCAAGTGTGGGCTTTGCTTGTACACTCCCAGGCAGAGTTTTGTTAAATCTTATTGGAATAATAAAGGGTTAGTTACCCTTCTATCTTGTTGTTTCTTGCCACCGAACTCAAGCGATTATTCGCTTATTAGTTCTTAGATTCTTCACTTCCAACATTAACTTAGAATTCCAAAGTGAGGAACTCTACAAGTTTTACTAAGACAATGATTCTATGTGCATCTAGATTTATAAATTTATGTATTTATTTATTGATCTAGCATTTGATTAATGCTATTTATTGAAATTGTTTTAACACTGCATTTTTTCACTTAGTTGTAAGTATGGCTTCCTGTCCCGGGATTATACTGCCTGGGACGTACAGTCCTTGGAGAAGGGGCAGTGTTACGAATTTTGTATTTATTTAAATTATTTTAATAAAATTATATGTAAAACTGTAGTATCTCTTGTAAAATGTAATAGAAACCGCGTCAAAAGAATGAGATTCACTAGAAAAGTACGGTTACAGGGGCAAGTCCACTCAACATTTTAGGAAAATGGCTATTTCGCCAATTTTGCGAGATAACACCAAGCTCTTGATGGTTTTGGCAATCAATTTTTTCACCAAATATAGCAAGAAATTATGAAATATCACCAAAGAGTCACATTTTCATCCAATCCCAGTACAACTGTAATTGGTCTGATCCCTATATGTAACTGTATCCGGCTCTATATGTAACTGTAATTGTATACGCCTTTCAGCAATTTTGAGAAATTGAAGGTATTGGAAATTTCTTGGTAGCTAGGGTTTGAGAGTTTTCAAACCCGGTTTTTAAAGTAAATTTGTCATGTTTGAAGTTTATTTGATGTTTAAAGAATTGACATTATTCTGTAAAAATTAAAACACCATTCTTCAAAATCATATCAAAAAAGAAAAAGGAAAGGAATTCACTTTAATTGTTGACTGCAAAATACAGTGGAATAGTATGGATGACATGATTGGAAGATTTCTGGCAGTAAAATAATGCGTTGTTTCAGAACTGAATGATATTGGTTCTTCTTATATGTGGAATGAAGCTCAATATCCTAAACTTTTAGAACTTTATAAAGTCTTGAGACCAATTCGTCCAGCAGCTGAAGATGGTGATGAGATGCCATTTTACTAACAAGTGAAGTTTTGTTTGAATTTAAGTTAAATGAACTAAAAAATTAAAACGCTGAAGTAAGTTTGAAATTATTATATACTTTAAAAGAGTGAATTCAAGAAAGAAGACAAGTAGAATTAGCAACTCTTTTGCTGCATTTGCAAAATCTACAAAACATTTCTAGTTCAACAAAGAAATCTATAGTGTATTTTCTTTAGCTTCAAAAACCGAAATTAGGAAGTTATCTGGAAACACATTTTCTGGAATATTTCCAAATTCTTATGGGAAAACCAATTTCACTGAAAGTTGAATTTTCATTATTTGAGGCAAAGAATAAAAACAAAAAACTTCTATTTGTTATTTGATCCCCCTGAAAACTATAAAACCAAGCTCAGTAGCTAGTGAACGAATATTTTCAATTTCAGGCAATGTTGTGTCCAAAATAAGAACAAGACTTAGCCACTGTTCAGTGGATATTTTATGTTTTTTAAAATGCTACTTTCTTAGGAGAAATTAAAATTAGTGAAAATAATATAAATATTATTTTAAACTTTTGTTTGAGTTTTCATTATTTTGTGTAAATAATAAGCATATGTAATCCTTAATTTTTTTTTTTTTTTTTATATTTTGACTTTGATACTGATGTTGTTTTTCTGTTATTTTACATAAATTAAAAAAAAATATTTTCCCCCATTCTATTTTTTTGACAAAAATTCGAAAACAGGTTTTTTGGAAACATCAAAAGTTTCTCAAAAAGTCGGTTTTTGCATAAAACCTACTGGTAGCCAACTATACAAGACTGGAACAAGCATCAGTTCTCAGTGTTTAGTTCAGAGAATTGACCAAGAGAACTGAATACCAAACAGTGTGCTTATCTTACGTTGATGATTACAAACTTCAGCCAAATATGCAGGCTTGGCAATGATTACAAACTTCAGCCAACTGGACTGCAAAGTTTTGAGTGTATTGATGAGGAGAAATTTAGCAGTATTAGCTCTGTATGAACTTCGATAATTAGATATACAGTCAAAAGTCATTAATCCGGACTCGTCGGGACTTCGGTAATTCCGAATTATAGATCACCAGTTTAAATCTGGTAAGATGGCATGCAGAAATTATAAAATTAAAAATATGAAACTGTAATTTATGAAATAAAGAACAATTATGATCTAAAGAGTATCAAAATTTACAAAAAAAAAAAAAAAAAAAAAAAAAAAGCTTAATATTTATTTGTTTACTTTATTAAACATTTCTTTCAATGTAAGTTGTTTTGTTTTTATGTGATAATACATTCTCTTTAATACTATAAACAGACATAATTCTATAAACAGACATAATAAACTCATATACATATATGAGTACTTTTGTGAAAAGTTCTAGAACTGCACAGTGTTTCTTTTGAGAAAATAAATTTTAAATCATTAGTTTTGTGTTCATTCATTCTATTACTAACCCGCACACATATAACATTATTAATTGAAACAGCACTAAATGCAATCTTTTGGCCTATGAGCATCATTTACAAAATATACTTTTTACATACAGAATGAAATTTCTGCTAAATTTCTCCTCATCAATACACTCAAAACTTTGCAGCCCAATTGGCTGAAGTTTGTAATCATCGCCAAGCCTGCGTATTTGGCTGAAGTTTGTAATCATCGTCAATGTAAGATAACCACACCGTTTGGTATTCAGTTACTAAAATTTTTTTTTAAAAAAAGTTGTTTTAGACATTGCTGCAAAAGTCATTTCTCAAGCCACAAAGCATGGATAGTCATGCCATGATGAAAGCAAAAAATAATAATAAAAATGATTCACCAGCTGGCATCAGCGATATAAGCGATTCATTAAATTAATATCAGCGATGTTTCGATGTAAAATGTTTATGTTAACAAATGATTTTGTTTCTTCAATATGGAAGTGATTTATTTAGTGCCAAAATGAATCAGGACTCTCTTGGTGTTTCATTATGAAAAAATATCAAATGCATGAAACGTTGCTACAGAAAAAGAAAAAAAAAAAAAAAAAAAGGTGCTGGTGGTGAGAATGTTCGTATTTTAGATCATTCTGAATGCTGGAAGTCCTGATTTCAGAATCTGTACTGTTATTATATAAGAAAATTCTAAAATTCAGTCCAAATATTATATCATTAATTAAATTATTAATGAAATTAGAATTCAACAGATTACATAATTATCTAACTGCCAAATAATAGAGTCAAAAGTCGTTAATTCAGACACCCATAATCCGGAATGATCTATAATCTGGACCTCAAAGCTACAAACTTTCTGCGCATGCATCGCGTTGAGGCATGCGCATAGGCGTTTACATGTGCGCGTAAGACCTTTACGGCTGCGAATATGTGTGTGCGCATATTCGCATATATACGTTTATATATACGTTATATATATACGTTTACGCATGCGCGTTTAATGTGTAACGGACGGTATAAGCTAAGCTATAATTATCTAATTCAGTTAATGATGCAGATTGCGTTGTTCCTTAATCTTCGAATTGGATCCGGCTTATTATTTTTTGCAGACTGTTAGAGCAATTTATAAAAGTAAGCTTGAACTTTCGATTATGTCAAATAGAATTTCTGATATATATTTACTAATATGTAAAGGATCTACAAAGCGAAAGTATGTTTCGAAATCCGAAATCTGTTTATCAATTTAACGCAGCCCTGCGGCGGGGGGGACGCCACAGCGCACAATGAATTGGAAGTTGATCTGTCAGCACTATCCTTATCTTCAGATGTTTTTATTTTATTTGGCTTATAATTCCTTACTAAATGTAGTATTTCATCTCGATGTACTCCGTCTTTGATATGATTTAAATCAAGTTCCTCGTCATCATAATTCGCTTCCGATAGTGAAGAAAGTGACACAGAGGTTATTGAAAACGAAAAAATTTCGATTGACAAATTAGTCGGTATTCTCGACACAGCAATTATAGGACTTGAACAGCGGAACTTTGTAACTGAAGAAGAAATTATGTCTGTTTAATAGAATTGAAGAGAAAGTAGTATCATATGAAACGAAGCAAATTAAACAACTTACATTGAAAGAAATGTTTAATAAAGTAAACAAATAATTATTAAGCTTTTTCTTTTTGTAAATTTTGATACCCTTTAGATCATAGTTGTTCTTTATTTCACAAATTACAGTTTTATATTTTAAATTTTGTAATTTCTGCATGCCATCTTACCAGATTTAAACTGATGATCTATAATCCAGAAATATCGATAATCCAGAATCGTCGAAGTCCCGACGATTCCGGATTAACGACTTTTGACTGTATTGCTCCACCCTCAGCAGCAAATACCATTCTTTATACTGCAACATGCTTACTCGAAATCAGTTTGACATACGACATAAAGATGAACACATTTTTTAAGTATTTCCAAATGCATTGAGAAAGCAAATTTTAAAACATATCTTAACTTACCTGTTGATATTAAGTCTGGAATAACTGCTTGATACTCTTCCCCAACTTTCATGGCTGTAAATACACGAGAAAATTAATGTAATTATAATGGATTTAAAATAACTTTTTATTTCAATTAATTCTGACACACAGCTTTGCACATTATTTATAAAATTATTATGATTATTATATATAGTTATTACTCTCAAAATTATCAAATAGAAGTAGAAATAAATAATAAAGCTTCTTAAGCAAGTTAAACAATTACATATTACAAAATGTAATATTTAAGCCAAATATCTGGTGGAAAAGAAAAAAGATTACCACAAAATTATGAACTACACTCCTGCTAAAAAAATAGGTAACAAAGGTAAAACATGGAATCCAACAAAATCTATTTAATGGGCATGCGGTGAAATTAATCCCAGAGGTTGGCATCGCATTACTAGATCATATAAGCAAACAATAAAGCAAAGACATACAAAAACACATGTATACGACAATAACATGGGAAAGACCAAATGGGTCAGAAGAATGTGCAATGGAAACATACTAATATTGGATATCATACCTTCTAGTTGACATGCAGGCTGAACAACAACGATACAAACTGACAATAGATTCGATCACTTGTTGAGGCAGTAGCATTCATTACTGTAGTAATTTATGTTGGAGCTCGTGCAGCGAGCCTGGCGGCAAAATGCAACCTGCTATACATCATCCCAACATGTCCCACACATGATTTATGGGATTCAGGTAGGTCCAGTGATTTAGCAGGCTACAGCAAATGTAAAACAGTTCCACTCTCCAGGTAACTCCACAGCACTCAAGCTCTATGTGAGCAGGCGTTCTCGCCCATAAATATCACATCGGTACTCACTGCAGCAATAAAAGTACACACAAGGGGGTGTAGTAGAATTTTGTCGCAATATTAGACAGCTGTAACAGTATACAGAGCAATCATGCAGAGCTCGGTGCAGCTGTTCATTTCTATCCCACCTCCATACAAATAAGCCTCCTCCTCTCTAATTGTATCTCAATGATGTTTGAAGCCTGATACTGTTTCCCTGGCTTTCACCATATCATTGCCCTTTGAGAATCATTCTATATGTTATATCGAGTCTCATCTGTAAAAAGTATGTGGCCCCACTGCTGTGGTGTTTAACTACACTATTCACGGCCCAATTCAACTGCACTCCGACTTGCAATGGGGACAAAGGAACACAAATCACAGGACATCAGGCATACATTCCACCTTAATGCAGTCGATCTGACATAGTTTGGCAGGATATTGTTCATCCTGCTTGTTTATAAAATTTATAAGAAACTTGTTTATAAAATTTTTTTTTTTTTTTAAATTAAATAATAAAATGTCAACACAAATATACAAGACCAATTTTTTTTTATTCTACATTTTCAAAAATTCCACATGGGCCATAAATGTCCCTTTAGGTTCCCTTAGAAACTGCCGTCAACTTCTGGTTCAGTATTTTCTTGATCACTACTTGAGCTTTCTGGATTCTCCTGAAGAAAGTTACTTTCCTCCATGTCGGATTCTGAAGTCATCTCTGTAGTGGAAAGAACATATTTACGACCACTATTTTGAAATGGATCTGCATTGTCTTCAGACTCATTCTAAAAATGATCATAAAGCTGTTGGAAGTTCTCTGTAGTCTAGCTTCCACTTTCCAAAATATATACAGTACACTCGCGGATTATCCGTGGAATTGGGTGGCGAGGCCGCCGCAGATAAAAAATATCGCGGATAATCCGAAAAAGTTAAAAACGGCTATAGCAAAAGAGAAAACAGTCATTCCAACTTGGAAAAATCGTTTTATGTACAATAAAACGTAAAATAAGGAGCGGGCACTGCAAAGGTGAGTAAGAAATCACTTACTCATCAGAGGGGAAGGTTCCGAGAAGGCCTGGGATATTTTTGCTATAAATAAGCACGATGTTAGCAAATTTAACGTTTCGCTCAGTTTTGTGAACATTTTTATTTTCTTTGCTTTACGCTCGCGTAAAAAAAAAAAAAAAAAAAAAAAAAAACTTTGTGTGGCAGGCACAGATAATCGGGAGTCTACTGTATATATAAAGCATATTTTTGAGCACAGAAACAACAAAAACGAGAGGGATGCATTTATCCCCAATGAACATTCGAGAGGGACATATGTGTCCCACATAGAAATTTTCAGCAAAAGGGAATAAAAATATATTAGCAACACCATAAAAGTAATTCACACTTTTAGCCACTAATTTACAGTAAAGAAAGCATAAAGAAAAAAAAAAAAAAACAGACTCACAGGTATACATTAGGACACGTTTGCTTTGTCGCTGGATTAAGACTAACCAAGAGAGAAAGGCGAAATTGGGGGAAAACCTTCAAAGTCCAGTACTTAAATGCAACACAGACTCGCACGCTTGTTTTAGATGCATTTCCCTCTTGGTTTTTTTTTTTTTTCTATTTTGCTATGGGACATATATAATCCATTAGACGCAAAAGGGTTAATGCAGTTGACGCAACACAGTTTGGTGGGCTATAAGTCATCTTGCAGCAGCTGAGAGATGCAACTCTAGCTGTCATGCTGTTAGTGATCTATGATGTCTTGAACATAGTAAAAGGAAGCAATCGTTTGTCATTGTGGTAATCCTCTGGTATTCACACTCATGTCTTCTGCAGGAGTTTTGATCACTTTGGTAATGATTAAACAGCCTATTGATGATACTACGATGCCCATTCAGTTCTCTCACAACAGTGGATTGTCTTACACCAAAATAGATAATATTTTGGTCATATTTGCAACATTTCAACACATTTCTTCTTGCAGATGATGCCTTTGACTCATGCTTTCTGCATTGGCTATCTTAGAATAACTACCCCTGGATAAAGAACTATCCCTGCTTGCAAAGCAATGCATAGGTTCTGCATGCCCCTTTTTTAAGATGTGGTGTGACTGCAGGATTGCGTTTTATGTTAGTTTGGGTTGCACATTTGCATTCAGTGATACAAGCTCAACTTCATAGGTAAATTTTATGTTTTAATTTCCCTTTTTACACTCGTACCTTTCCTTTAGCACTAGTTGCTTACATTTTGTTCATAAATACATTTGCAGATTGGCAAATTCCTCAAAAAAAATTTTCGGTATTCCCTGATTACAGCGGTCACCATACTGAGTCATCAGAATTAGCACATTTGATCAACCACTGTGTAACAAGGAAATTTCAATCATCGCCAAAGGCTTACGCAGTAGCAGCTTTTAATAGATACATTTTAAAACTGCCTTGTTAAAGTGATTTTTATTACTAAAGCTTTATTTAACCTCAAAAATACATACATAATAAATGAAAATATGCAAAGTAAAAATCTATTACAGTACAAAGTCCGAGATCCAGACTCATTGGGACTTTGGGAATTCCGAATTTGGGACTTTTCTGGATATTAGATCATCAGTTTAAATCTAGTACGATGGCATGTATGAATTATAAATTTAAAAATATGAAATCGTGATTTATGAAAAAAATGAAGCATTTATGATCTAAAGGGTATCAAAATTTACAAAAAAAAAATTGCTTAATATTTAGTTGTTTACTTCATTAAACATTTCTTTCAATGTAAGTTGTTTAAGTTGCTTCATTTTTTGTGCTAATACTTTCTCTTTAATTCCATAGATAGACATAATTTCTTGTTCAGTTACAAAATTCCATTGTTCAAGTCCTGTAATTGCTGTGTCAAGTCAAGCATAAGTTGTCAATCGAAATTTTTTCATTCACAATAACCTCTCTGTCACTTTCTTCACTATCGGTAGTGGTATTTTCTGGATATAGAACCATACTATAGATTTCGCTGTCCGTTAATTGATTGATGATTGGGACATTGCCATTGCAATGAAATTATTCAAGAAATTTAACATGGATTTTTAAAATGCTTCTTTATATTTGCATTTCAGTGAATGATCTATGCCAATATCCATAGGCTGAATGATGGAAATACTTGGAGAAAAGAATAATACGGATACATTATCTTTCACTAAAACTTTAATTGAAATGTGGGGTGAACTGTTGTGTACACTTGGGGCAATTTTTGCATCATTAGGTAAACCAACCAAATTTGAGGGTTGCCGAGCTTCAGATATGAAATGATTTTCAAACCAATCATTCATTAATGCTTGTGTCATCCGTGCTGTTTTATTTGCCCAATATATAACGAGGAAAGCCTTTACACCTTTAAATGCTCAAGGTTGTGTATATTTCCTGACTATGAAAAGTTTACACTTGTAACTGCAACATTTGCGCATGTTAAATTGTTAGTTTTGCTTTGAAATCTTCGACACCAGTTGGAGTCTTCTGTAGAGGTTGCCAAGGTATTTGGCAGTCTGAAGGCAGAAAAGACCAGTTTCATCAGGGTCATAAATTTGTTCTGGAGATGACTTTTCACTATTATTCATCTGCAAATAGTTCAGCAGCTTCAATATCAGCTGAAGCACCTTCACCTGAAATTTTTAATTACCATTTACCATGACAATTTTTTAATTTAGTTAAGCAACCTGTCATATATTTGCATTCTTATTTTAATTTCTTCAGGAAATATCTTGGTAAGATATGGTTTCTTTTTATGTTTTCTTATGTCATATACAGTTGATTTTCCCATGATCAAGATTTTGAGATACTGATCAAGATTTTGAGACGAATACAGTACAAAGTCTGTAATCAGGATGTCATTATCCAGAATGATCTATAATCCGGACCTCAAAGCCACAAACTCTGCGCATTCATTACGTGTGCGTGTAATGTATGCTTTAAGCATGCGCACATTGAAAGAAATGTTTAATAAAGTAAACAAATAAATATTAAGATTTTTTTTGTAAAATTTGATACCCTTTAAATCATAATTGCTCTTTATTTCATAAATTACGGTTTCATATTTTTAATTGTATAATTTCTGCATGCCATCTTACCAGATTTAAATTGATGATCTATAATCCGGAAAAAACACTAATCTGGAATCGCCGAAGTCCCGACGAGTCCGGATTATGGACTTTGTACTATATACCTTTATTCATTTTTTGCAGCAATTACACTTTTTGTTTAATGGACATCAAAACATGCTTTCGCTTTGTAAATCCTGTTGCAGCTCCAAATTATTTCAACACAATAGAAAAGTTCAAACTTTATTTTTCATAAAAATGTTGTAATAATAACAGCCTGCAAAAAATGAGTTGGATTAATTCAGAAAGTTAAGGAATGGTGCACTTTGCTATACTAACTGAAATTCCTTGGAATCAGTAAAGCATAATTTTAGCCTAGCCTAAAATCGCATCTGTTGTAACTTATTGGCTACGCATCATGAGATTTGCAACGGAAGACAAGTCGTTCCGCTAAATTTTGTCTTGCTTCTATCACACACTGAGACAATGAAGCTGGAATTGTGTTAATTTAATTATTTATTATACTTATGTTTATTTCTTGCACATGCTTAAGGCTCATTTGAGTCCTGAAAAAATACATTTTCACATATACTTAAGGCTTATCGAACATCGGTGCTAGATATCTTACCACCTGATACAGTATCTGCAGATCCTAAATTCTGCTACCAAGCACCTCCCTAAGTTCTATGGTTTTGCCCCCCCCCCATAACCTAAATTTTTAGTCTCAGAGATTTCACAGAATTCTAAACATTTTGTCATCCCTTAATTTTGTTGCTCTGTGCTTTTCTAAATTCCAAAAATTTTGTCTTCCCTAAATTCAGCCATACGAACTCTGGTGCCGGTTCTGGGTTTATATGAATAACAAATCAGTTATTCTTAATTCAAATACGACTAAATGTAATCTTTTGGCCTATGAGTATCATAAAAAAAAAATTACTTTTAGCATATGGAAAGAAATTCTTGTTAAATTTTTCCTCCACAACATTTTTTAGCACATTTAACTTTGATCATTGCCAAGTGTAATGTCAACATAAAAAGTTACTATACTCTTTGTTATTCAATTACTAATATAAAAAAATTTTTTAGACATCGCCATATGTGTCATTACTAAAGTTCTCATATGCTGACAAACATGGGGTGATGAAAGCAAAATATAATAAATAATGATTCGTCAAGTTGAGGTCAGGAATATAAAATATTAGTAGGTGTAAAATCAGCAACGTTTCTATGTAGAATATTTCGGTTTGAGATGTATGGCAAGCAGATATGCGGCTACGGAGAGAAATTATTTATCACACAAATTTATGCTAAAATAATTGTTTCTTCAAAGGCGAGGTATTTTATTTACTGCCAAAGTGAAATTAAGAATCAGGGCTCTCCGCATGTTTTACTGTGGGAATTAAAAAAATCAAGTGTGCATGAATAAAGCATACAAAGAAAAGGTTGTTGGTTCTTTGGAGGTCCGTATTTTAGATCAGTCCAGATCTCGGACTTTGTACTGTATTCACTATAAGTTTAAGAATATGGGTTTATGGAATTGGAACTCCCTATAATGAACTTTAGGACTGATAAGAAAAATGAATTATCTCACAAAGCTGTGAAGATTTAATGATGAATAAAGGAAAAAAAACTGATTAACACTGCTACATCTACCAAAAGAGGTGAATAATAAATCCAGTTTCAAAAAATTCATATTGAGATTTTACTGAAATTATTATTATATGCAATTATTAAATTTTTTGTTTGTTCTTTTCCCATTTGTTTGTTTTTGACACATTTGTCCAGAAATCGGCAGATTATCTCTTTTTGAGTGGCAAACCATTTCAGTAGACCTCTTCTAACATCCCTACCATGAATGTTCTCCTAGATTTGTAACTGTGAATGTAACTTTAACAGACTATAAAGCTTTGATTTTGATTTGCATCAACGTGGATTTTGAGTTGACAGTTTTTGTAAAACACACTAAAATGTGCTTGTAACTAAGTTTTCCAATATTGTACCATTGTAGTGAATTCCAAGGAATTTGAAATTTTAGAAAAGAACATATTTGCCATCTGTGAACTAATTTTCAGAAATGGTACAAGAAACTTCAAGATGTGCATTCAAGTTCCTTTCTTGAACTTTTTTTTTACAATCCCTATGCTGTACCTTTCTCAACTTTTTCTCTCATCCAAATGTTTTCTATGAGCAGAAATTATAGAGCTTCTATTTTTTTCATATAGCACAAATTGTAAATTAGGACAAACTGTATTTCTGGCAGATATCAGTTTGGCCACATCTATTCTGTATTTTTCAAATTACATTCACCTTATCTTCAAAGCAAAAGCTTTATATTTACTGCTTGCCATGTAGTTCAACTTTTGACACACAAATTGAGTGCAGAGAGTTTGCTCTTCAGGGAAATCTAGAAAAGATTAAAAAGGAAAATAATTTCATTTCCTGCATGTCTTATCCAATGTCCAGCCACAACTTATCATTTCCCCATGATATATATGGTTGCAATACAAAGATTTAATAACTTTTGTAAAGAATATGTTTTGATTTGTAAAAGAACAGAAGATTGCAAAATCCTTATTAAGATGATAACTTTGAAAGCATTTATACTCAAACAAAACACTCAATAAGGATAAAAAATTTTCATTTCCTAAAAGAAGAATTAACTGGTAGTCACATACTTTCCCTGAATAGTGAAAAATTCAAATGGATGATTTAATGATTAGTAATTTCCTCATTAAAAATAGCTGAAATCCTGGAGAGGGGGAAAAAAAAAAATCATAAAAACATTCCAAGCCTATTATGTCAGGCATGTTTACATCTTCTCTGCAAATAAATCACTAGACAAAAGAAAGCATGACACACTACTGATATTTTAGAAGCAATCCAAAGTAAGACACTGCATAGAAATGATTAAACTCGCATGGGCACAAGTGAATTCATCAACAATGAATGACGGTATCACTTCCTGCCAGAAGATGTCAAAAATTTTAAAGAATTTCCATAAAGTGAAAATATTATACCACGGAAATCATACAAGATTCAAGATTCCGTAATCCTTCTATTTTATTATTTAAAACAGTTTATATTTTCTTTTCTTTAACAATCTAGATCAGTGGTTCTCAACCTTTTACTCCATGCAACACTTTCTGCATTGTAAGAAAATTACTCACCTCTTTTCTAAAACTCGAAAAATATATATACATTTACACATTTACTTTGATTTAGATTATTTTCTAACATATTTTTATAAATTAAGCAATAAAAAAGCATAGAAAATGTTAATAAATATCAAAATATGAATAAAAGTAGTTTTTTTATATTCAAAAATAAATAAAAAGGTTGAACATATCCTCCTGAAAGCATGAAATTCCTCCCACAGGGGTTCAGAACCCGACTTAGATATTACCGTAATAAGCAGAAAGTTATGAAAGAAAAGAGTCAAATAATTATACAAATGAAGCTCTTTCACATGCAATTTCAAAAAAATGTAATCACTCAAATAAAACCAAGCTAGTATACACTACTCCAATGGAGCTTTCATGAATGACATGCTTGCTTTGTCAGATTAATTTTAGATTTTTAAGACATGAAACCCTTAAATAAAAGAAAGAGAAACAATTATTAAAGCTATCTGAAATATGTGAGATGCACACATGAACAACTGATGTAACTCTCTGCATACGAGAAAAAAGTTTTCCTTAGCTAACTATAAAGACAAAGACTGCCACAAATTATTTCACTCTACAGAATATTATAGTTTTGTTGATAAGCCTAATTTACAGTAATCATAAAAAACCACGGCTTTGAAATACTAAATAATTATCTTCTCCCTTTTGAGCTTAATAACTTTATTTATTAATGTAAGCATGAACATTTCCTTACTCATACCACTAAGCTTAAAGATTTTCAGAAAATAATACTGCTTTTAAGATCTACATCAGAAAACCTAAATCTATTATCATAGTACATATTTTGAATCTACATCAATATTTATCTTGAAGTTCCAAGAAACACATAATGAATAAATGAGATCCTTTATAGTGGGTGTTCATGTTTCAAAAATAAGTGTCTCATTTATTGAAATTGTTCCTAAATTGTAGAACTTGCTTTATTATTTAAATCAAAACACAAACACAGAAATCGTAAGTATCTATTACACTTTCATTATTTTCCGATTGTTGCAATAAAAACAAAACATAATACACAATGTAGATAACCCTCTAAATTCTAATGCGTCTATTCTGATATCTTCTACAATTCTACAAGTAAAGAAGTATTCCCTCAAAAAAAAAAAAAAGAAAAGAAAAGAACAAAGGAAGATAAAAAAAAAAAAAAAAGTTAGAAGCAGGAAGGATGCAAAATTAACAAACACCTTCGCCAGGAATCGAACCACGGACCACTGGAACACCGGCCCAACATGCAGACCACTACACCCCGAAGACACACTAGGAAAGCGGGAGAAATACCTTATAAGGTAATCAAAAAAGTTCTTGCCAGTTTGGACAGTCAGAAAGAAAAAGTCATAAAACAAATTATAATCACCGCTAATCCTAAGTAATCACCATCAGTATCCAGTGCCT
Source organism: Stegodyphus dumicola (assembly GCF_044657685.1). Classification (NCBI taxonomy): domain Eukaryota; kingdom Metazoa; phylum Arthropoda; class Arachnida; order Araneae; family Eresidae; genus Stegodyphus; species Stegodyphus dumicola. Next base: position 134,157,772 of record NC_140768.1, on the reverse strand, counting down.
TTTGCCATCGAGTGGGTAGATATGCGATGCCATCACGGTAAAACTCGGGAGTCTTGAACGCAAAGAAGTCCATGAGGGCCTTTTCAAGGTTTGGCCGGTTGTTGAAGGATTACCCACAAAGATGGTCATCCAGGGAATGGAAAAAGTGGTAGTCTATTGGCACGAGGTCTGGGGAGTATGGTGAGTGGGTTAGTATCTCCCAGACCAGTCGCTGGATGGTGTCCTTAGTCTCCTTAGCCTCGCATTGTCATGGTGTAGGAAGGAGTACACCCTTACGATGGACTAATGCTGGCTCTTTATGCATCAGTGCCTAATGCACACGTTCCAACTGCTGCGAGTACAGGCCTGCTGTGATGGTTTGGCCCACTGGCAGGAGCTTATTAGTGCACCACTTGGCAACTAGTCTACCAATGATTTAGCGTGGGTGGAGAGAAGGTCTCGTTGTGTGAGGCACAGGCTTCTGTGGTGACAACTAATGTCTGGAATGCCTGGGTGTGTCATACTGGACCCATTTTTCATCACTGGTGAGTACTCGATCAACTATGGATGCATTGCAGTGCCGAGTAAGCAATGACAAACAGGCAGCGACACGCTGTTGCTTGTTTACATCGAACAGTGAGTGGGGTACCTATTTGCTCAGCTTGTATGCTTTTCCTATGTGTTGCAAATGGAGTCTGACAGTTTCATAAGATACCTGGATGTGTGCAGCAAGCTCACCACATGTTTGACTACTGTCACTCTCTATGGCTGCTCTTAGGGTAATTGTCCAGTGCTTGTGGCCAACTGCTTCATGGTGCATCACTAAGAGACATATCCCCTGACCTGAGTTTATGGAACCATTGCCTAGCGGTTCATTTGTTAACGGCATCCTACCCAAAGGCCTGGCAAATTTGGAGACTTGATTCTGCTGCTGAAAGGCCGAATTTAAAATCATACAGCAAACAACTCTGAACAAACGCCTTTGATGTGTCTATTTCAATCAATCACTGTGTGAGTTACGTTTGAAGTACCAATGCATTGCTCTTTTATACTCTTGGTCAATGTCTGCACTTTTACCCTAACCACTTCATCACCAAGTTTGGCGACTATTTTTATGTTGGGGTTCACTCTTCATATGTCATATCAGAAACGGCAAGAACGTTTTTTGGTTACCTTGCAGTTTGCTCCAAAACCCAAGAATTCTTTTCACAATTTTTAAGCTGCACTTTGTCTTTGCACTCAAAGCCTTTTTCAGTCCAGTGAACCAGCAACTCAAGATGATTTTTTGCATATTTAATGAATTTATTACAGCTAACTTAAAGTTATTTCACAGAAACCCAATACGTTTTTTACATCTAAAGAAACCTGCCATCCTGCGGCTCTTTTGTCGTATACAAATGGTATTCTTTGAGGTATTTCTGTACAAGTTATACAGTCTGAATTTTCTGTCTATTCTGCAGAATCATTGTCGCTTTCACATTCGCTATCTATTACCCTGATTTTTTGCCTTATACCTCTTATTTCATCACTGTTTTTCTGCTCTCTCTTGTTAAGTAGTCTATGCATAGATGTAATTTCGTTCCTCATCAACAAAACATTGAACTCATCTTCACTCCAACTGATTCCTTTCTTGTATTCTGCACACACTAGCTTCCGTAACTTTGAAAATTATATTCCTACTGCCATGACTGTTGAGTTCAAACTAACATCAAAGACACAGAAGCAATATTGCACAGACAAAGCTAAATAAACATCATTACTGTTTGAATTATCACATCAAACTGAGAAGTTATCAAGAATAACCTATCTAGTTACCACATCAAATTAAGTGGAGTCAAGAGTTACCTCTGGAGTGCAAAGGATTAAGAATAAGAATGCTTTTGAAATCATTACACCACATTCAAATAACTGTTCCTGTTTTTATCGTACAGTAAAAAACTTCTAATTCCTTCTACTCATCATTTTACAATTATTCGTCTCTCTTTTTAAGTTGTGTGTCCAATATGCAAATGCATCCCAAACGTTATTCTTTTAAATTTTGCATTTTACTTCAGTTCAGTATGAAATAAATAAAATAAAGCAAACAATTGTTAGCAGGAAAATTTAACGAGTTAAAAAGATAAGGGTTAAAATTTGCATTAAAAATGAAAACTAACTTTTTTATAATGGGACTATTTTAGAAAAATCAAGGAAAGCCATTTGTTACATGATATTTGTGAGAAATTCATTAAATTACTTAAAATTCATTAAATGCATTGAACAGCATGTTAACAGAAGAAATTGAGTCAGCAATTGGTTAGAGTCGATTGAAGTATTATCACTTGTATTATCACAAAGTTTTATTTATTGCCAAGTTGTTGTTTCATTTTTGCCAAGCTGTTGTTTCATTTAGTAGTCACTTGAGTAGTTGAATGTTATGGAAACCCTATTATGACATAATCGATTGCGCGTTGGGCTAATCTTTGGAATATGGTAACAGGTAGTTTGGGGACATTTTGGTAAGGCGATAAAGGTTATTAGCTAGGATTTGTACATAGATAAAGTCAAGAGTGTGCGCAACGCCATTTTTGTGCAATTCTGGAATGTTTTTTTAAGTGAAAATAGGTCGACGTGTACATGGATACCGTGTATGTGCAATTCTTAAAAACGTGGCAAGCAGTTTGCGATTCTGCACTTTCACCCAATTTCGCACCTAATCTTTGTCATGATTAAGAATTTTTGTTCCATAAAAGTTCTAGCATAAGCGTAATTCGGCTAGCAGATTGTTGGAAAAAAATGTTAAGAAAAAAAAAAAGCCTTTACTTTGTGAAAACAAAATGGCGTCCAAACAAAAACTAGCAGGTTGCTGTAGCAGGGTTGGTCGCCAAATTTTCGCCACAAAATCGCCAAGTTACCATAATCCAAAGATTAACCGTGTGTTGCCATAAATTTTGAATGAAGGGGAAAAGATTTGTAAGGTGTGTGTTGGTTAGGAAGTACATTGCTTGTTTTGTGGTTTAGACGGTAGAATGGCTGAATGTTGTAAAATTAATTTGAATTTCTGTATGATCTGGAACAAAAGGGGAAAAGTGCATTAATTAACTGGTGTGTAAATGAAGGTTTACTTAGTAGCCATTATAAGTGCCCTGTTTGTAGGAAGGAAATGCGTATGGTTGAATGTCGGAAGATATCAACCCTATGAAGGATATTTTTTACTCTTATTTTTGTGAATTTATGTGGCGACGCTGATATACGGATTCTAGTTAAGATAATTTTGGAAAGTTTTTGGATGTTGTTAAGGAATTTTGTGTGTCACAATTTGAAGGACCTTATTCAGAAATTTCTAAATAAAGTACGTGGATATTTGCTTTGTGTAGTGCTTAGGTGCATATGATGAATTTTCTTTTTCGTGTTATTTTATTGTTTGATTTAAAATGTAGTTTATTGAGATTATGTATTTTTTGTTTGGTTCTACTGTAGAATTAGGTGCTCCTTTGACTTAAATGAAAATAGATCGATGTGTACATGGACAAAGGCAAGGGAGAGTGCACAATGCCAAATTTGTGCAATTCTCTGACGTTTTTTTTAATGAAAATAGGTCTAAGTGTACATGGATAGTCAAAAGAATGTGCTATGCCAAGTTTGTGCAATTCTCTGATTTTTTTAAAGTGACAATAGGTGAATGTGTACATGGATACCGAGTTCATGCAATTCTTTGATTTGTTGCCACTACACAAAGCCAAAATAACAAGTTAAAGAATTGCACAAGCTCGGCAAAAAAAAAAAAAAAAAAGTTATGTTACTATGATATTATACTTTTTGCAAGTTTCAGCTGGAATTTTAGGTTAATCTTCGGATTATGGTAACTTGGCGATTTTTTGGCGAAAAGCAACCTGCTAGTTTTTTTTTTTTTTTTTTTTTTTTTTTTTTGGATGCCATTTTGTTTTCCCGAAGTAAAGGCATATTTTTTTTTACTCATCATTTTTTTTCCAACAATCTGCTAGCCGAATTATGCTTATGCTAGAACTTTTATGGAACAAAAGTGCTTAATCATGATGAAGATTAGGTGCGAAATTGGGAGAAAGTGCAGAATCGCCCACTGCTTACTGCGTTTTTAAGAATTGCACATACACGGTATCATCCATGTACACGTCGACCTATTCTCACTTATAAAAAATTCCAGAATTGCAAAAAAATGGCATTGCGCACACTCTTGACTTTATCCATGTACATTGCTAAAGTCCTAGCTAGTAACCTTTATCGCCTTACCAAAATGTCACCAAACTACCTGTTACCATATTCCAAAGATTAGCCGAATTTTATACAGCTATTATTGGTACCTCAAATAACCCCGGTTAGGGGAGATACATAAATACATCACAGGAGAACCTTAAATAGGAGAAAGAAATGTTCCTAAGACTTATAACAATTGAAGAACACACAGCAACATCTTTCGAACAACAAAATTGTCTGCTTTAGAAAAATTAGATATAGATATTAAACTTTGCTGAGATCAAACTATGACAATATAGGAAATCTACAGGGAAAGACTTGGGATAGCAGGCTCGTATTAAGTACTAGAGTCAGAATATGACTTATATCTCTTGTGCTAATCATTCTTTAAATGTAGTGAGTAATTTTGCTGAAAAAAATTACAGGGCCACTATTCAGTATTTTAACATATCCCCTAATCACTAGCAAATTTAAAGTTGAAAGCTGAAAAATGCAAAAACAATTTAAAAACAAAATTATTTGATATTAGATAGTCAGCAACAGAAGATAGATTGGACACATTTAGCACCTCTCCAAGATCTAAAAATTTTGCTGCTCTAAAATCTTAAAACTTTGCCAATTTATGTGACTGCACATCTCTAGCCTTGATAGTGACAAAACTCAACTGTCATGTAACTAAACAAATTAACAACTTTTTATCAACTCATTAAAAATATATTTAGTTACAATTTTACATTCTAATGTAAATGAGTATTCTTCTACTTATGCTGTTAACATAAAAAGGATTACAATGATATTCAAGTCTATCTTCAGCATATTTTAATACTGTCTTTGAAGAACTTTTTTAAATTTCCAATGGCTAGGCAAAATATTACAAAGAACTCTAAAGTTTCAAAATTTTGCCACAGATGCAAATTTTGCTCTTATAAACAGAGGTTACAAACAACAGAACTAAGAACAAAAAGACCGAAGTCCGTTCTTGCCTCCTAGTATCTTGACTCTTCTGTAAGACCACAAAAAGCTCTACATTGGAACAGGTGGTCCCTGTCTATTTCTTCTCCAGAAACACAAACTCCAGCTTTTCAAGGCTGTCTGTACATATTAACACGTCTGATGAGCTCATAAGATATTAGACGTAAATAAAAGAAGTTTGAAGTTGTTGCATTTACTGGTAAAATTTTAACGAATGCTGCTTTTTTTTACATAAATAAAATATTGCACATCAGAAAAACAATGAACTATAACACTGGAAAAAAGAAAGGGAAAATGCATTTACAATAAAATTTTGTGATTAGGGAGAAAGCACAAAGTTTTAGTACAAAAGCAAAGATTTATCTTCCTTAAATTGGTTAAAAACTCAGTTTCATTACAAGTATTTGACACTTATATATATATTATAAAGAAGGCATTTGTAAAAAGGATGAATATTCTAATAGAAATTTCACTGTAGAAGTGAATGTATATCCTTGGTCTCTTAAAAATATGAGAGGATAAAAAGTACATATATATATCATATAAGAAACATCTTGAAAACTGGCAGGAAGAAAAAGTTCTTAAACAATGTTATGTTTATATTAATCTTCAAGATATGTGCATGGAAATAAAATACCTACAGCTTCATTTAACTCGAAAACAAAAAATATGTCAAATGGCAAATACAAAAAAAATCTGTCAAATGTTTAGCTTGGCTAAAGGTATATAATTACATATGTTTTAATTCGGTTTTAGGTTTTCACAATAAATATTCACGAATTTATATCAGCTAAATACAATTATAAAAATTTATTACTTCAGAAACTTTTTTTAACTCTTTTAATTTACGAAAAACTTATCACTTTGTACGGGAGCAAAACTTAGGACACCAATTATTAAGAAAATAAAACTTACAAACACTATTTAAAGCTATGATACATAGATTCTTGAACAACCCATTAATTATTTCTTAAAATATATGTATCACTCACTACCATGAAAAAAAATGTTTGTCTTTCATACGCATAATCTTATTTCCCAATCGAATTTGTTACTCCACGGCTTCCGTACATATTAACAATTATTAAAATAATGTCCTAAACTAGTACAATTTTCGGAAATAAAATAATCGCGGATTATTACTCAGTAATCCGCGTATTATTTCATTTATATTCGACATTTAAACGAAAGAACCATAAATACTATCAGTTCACTGCGGCTTCCGTAGATTTTTGTCTTGAGTTTCCATTGGTTTATTTACATTTCTTTATATATTGCTTACCCAATAGATAAAATGGATGTCTTTCAAATGCCTGATCCTATCACAATGCAAAATTATAAATGCATATAAATATATATAAAAATTCTTACAATATTCGGATTCATCCGTAGTATTACTTTCATCGGAACAATGCCCATTGGGACTTGCCGCTCGTGAACGTCGGCCACTTCTAATATCTTGAACGCCTCTATCGGAAAGCACCATTATGCAGATTTTATTTCAGGAAATTAATTACTACAAAATCAAAATTGGAACAAAATGTGTCTTCCGCCCGTCAGAACGCTAAACGCAGCTCCGGGATCAGCAGGAAGGAAGCATACAATTTAGAAGCAACCAAAGGATCTTTCATTCCACTACAAACCCGCACAGCAATTACTTCTGATTGGTTAGAAGACAACAGTGTATTTTTTACCTTCAACAGATGCAGGTATTTACATTAATAACAAAAACGAAATTTTGTATCTAATGCAGTATAGATGCCAAGTCCAACTATCAAAAATATTATAATTTACAGGAAGCAACTGGTAAATTCCAAAGAGGGAAGGTCAATACGACGTGATAAAAAACAGTTAAATTTAAAATGTATTTTAGCTTGTATAAAGTTTGTCCTTTTTTATACCCCCTCCGCTCTTTCTCTCACTGAATGAGTTTTTTTCATAGGTTGAAATTTCCAGGTTCGTAGATTTTTTTTCGTAAATTTGTATTGCATTCTTGTTTTATGATATAAACACGTTATATTTACGACTATTCTTTAGAAACGGGCCTTGTACGAAAATTTAGGCAGACTTAAAAATAGAAATGTATTATGTTTCAGAATAATTGTAGTATGAATATTTCTTTTCTCGAAATAATTTACATATCATTTCGGTCTTTCCACACTTTCTCAAAAACTTCGCAAATTCCATAAAATAACTCTATCATAATTTAGCATTTTATTTTTAAACTTACATTTCAATTTGCCATTTTTCTTGCCACTACAGTTGATGTTTTACACTTAGATCTTGCCCTTCGCATGCAGCGAATATGGAGGATTCTGCACATTCACATGAGACTTCTGATCATGATTATACGCAAACTTTTTTAGATCCTCAGTCCCAAAAAACTTTATCGAACAATGCTAACTCCATCAGGCAAGTTGTACTCGACACTGAAAATGCCATAAATCAAAACAAATGTTGGACCCGAAACAATCAAAGAACTACATCAGGTACTTTCAGAAACAATTAACCAATTAAGAGAATATGAAAATGCTCAAGCTACTGCAACTATCAAGGAACTCGAAAGTTCTAATGAACTCTTACAGAAACTAATAAAAGAATTCAAACAATACTGCGAAGCTCATCAAACTGGAGGTGAATTCCGTAAACAACGGGAATGCCAACTAAGAAAATCTTCAGATTCAGAGAGCAAAAATGACGAATCAAATGTTAAAACTAATAACAAATTTCAACTTCTCCAATCTCAATGAACTCAGCAAATTTAGGTGATACCCCACTTCTAGTCAACTAACTATGCATGCCACCATTCCAAAAACTACCAAAAAGAAATTCATTGAAAATAAAACTCAAAAGAATAAAGTTCCACCCATAGTAGTGGATTATATTGTCAGAGATGACGAATTTCTTGCAAATTTAAGTAATCAAAATGGAAAAACGATAATGGGCACTCTTAAAGGAGACAGACTGCAAACTGAATAACCTCATGCTGACTCTCACTGCTTTGTTCACAAATTCATCGAAGAACACATATTGAAACCCATACATACAACCCATACTGAAGAAAAACTGATTAAAATCGTAATCAAATGCCTGTCAGTGACCATGAACGCCAAATATATGGTCCAAGAACCAACAAACCAAGGCTTTACTATTAATCATATCACAATCATGCGAAATAGAAAGGAGAATTAAACCAATGCCGCTTTTCTTACCTCACCTTCCTAAGAGTGAAGCATCTAGAAACATTTATCACATCAAGCACATAGTATGAAAGTATTATGGGTATACTCCACAATGTTATAGTTGCCAGCAGTACTTCCACAGCTCACTTTTATGTACAGTCTGTCACAAATGTATTCGAACACCGGTACCCTATCAGAAAATGACAAGATGGCGTTTTTTTCTCTCTTTCCTTCGTGTTATTCCATCCTAGGTGTTTCTTCTTTCCCCATCTTGGAGAATGGACATGACCGCTCATCCCACCTCTCACTCTGTTTGAATGGGGACGCCATTTTGAGAAAAGCGGACGACCCCATCTTGGAAGAACGGGAAATGACCGCTCACCACGCCTTTCACTCTGTTTGAATGGGGACGCCATTTTGGGGGACTTTGGAAGTCTGCACCCCGCTGTTTCTGAATTCGGAAAGCCATTTTGGGAAAACGGACCCTCTGATCTTGGAGAATTGGGAAATGAACGCTCTACACGATTTCTCTCTCTCTTTGAATTTAGAAGGTATTTAGGGACCTTCTAACCTTGGAGAATGGAAATGAACACTCTATATACCCTCTCTCTTTCTTTGAATTGGGTAGCCATTTTGAGACTCCCTAACCTTGGAAAACTGGAAATGAACGCTCTACACGATCTCTCTCTCTCTTTGAAATGGGTCACCATTTTTAGACTCCCTAACTTTGGAAACAATTGAAATGAACGCTCTACACGATCTCTCTCTCTCTTTGAAATGGGTCACCATTTTTAGACTCCCTAACTTTGGAAACAATTGAAATGAACGCTCTACACAATTTCTCTCTCTTTGAAATGGGTCACCATTTTGAGGCTCCCTAACTTTGGAAAAAATTGAAATGAAAGCTCTACACAATCTCTCTTTTGAAATGGGTCATCATTTTGCGACTCCTTCCCCCCTCAAAACTTGGGAAACAGAACTGAAATGAACGCTGTACACAATTTCTCTTTGAAATGAGTAGCCATTGTGAAACTCTCCCATCTTGGAAAACTTAAAATGAACGCTCTACACCCTCTTTCTTTAAATTGGGTAACCATTTTGAGACTCTCCCATCTTGGAAAACTGAAAATGACGCTCTATACCCTCTTTCTTTGAATTGGGTAGCCATTTTGGGATCCTCCCATCTTGGAAAAAACGGAAATAAACGCTTTACATCTTCTCTCTCTCTCTGAATTGAGAAGCCACCAAGATTGGTGTATATATAATATTTTTCTATTGTTATCATGACCATCTTACAATTTGTTACAAAAAATTTTTTTACAACATTTCCGATGTTATTTCAGAAATGCAATCCCATAACAGTTCAATTTCATACGAGGATAATTGATCTAAACAATCTTTGACCCACCCATCCGTATTATTTTCTTCTTCAGGATCCATCAAACTTTGTACGTCCATATAATCCTTCCATACGGGAAGGGCTGGATCCTCCCCAGATTGTCTTGAAACTCTTGGAGTCTCTTTGGGATGAATGAGGGGATCCACGATGGACCCGACTGAGATTCTATCTCCATGACCTCTGGACACGTTGGAGTTTCTAGACCCGACTGAGATTCTATCTCCATGACCTTTGGACATGTTGGAACTTCTGTACCCGGCTGAAGTTTTACTTCCTCCATGATCTCTAGACACTTTGGAGAAGAAGAAGATGTTGGAAGAGGTTCTGGGCATGTCTGAGAAAAGTCCGAAAGAGGCTGCCAGTCTGAACCCATCTGCGAAGAAGAAGAAGAGGATTCCAGGTTCCTGAATGAATCTTCCCCTCCACGCATGTTGCGATAAGTCAACCGTTTTTTAATCGGTAATTTTTTCTCTTCTTCTTCCTCCTCCTCCTCCTCATCTCCGATGGTGATGACTTCGATTTCTTTCCGTTGACTCGTTCCGGGCCAGGACGGTTTGATCCATCTCCACTTATCATCTAAACAAGGGATGAGATAAAGTGGCCGTGGGTTCTTCTCCTCTTGAAACGTCATTGGCGTTTGGGAAGGAATCTCCTTTTCCATTTGTTTCCAAAGAGTCCACGGGCATCGATCGACGAGAAAGAGGCTCTTCTGGAACGTGAGGATGAGGTAGCACGTTTTTGGAGGGATGACGTAGTTTTGGAAAGGTCTTTCTTAAATTTCGTTCTGTCGGCGAATATCTTTCTTAAATTTCGTCCTGTCGGCGACGTTAAAACTTCTTTCCCGGAGATGGGGGGACGAGGATTCATAATAGACGAGGGGGCAGGCTGTAGTCTGAACAATATACACTTCGTCCAAAGCCGTCGTTCTCACTCCAAACGTAAAGTATCTTTTCGTGAGAAAAATATTCCTCCATCGAAAACTCATGCGTGGATCCGTATATCTTCGATCTGTTTAAATATGCCGTCTCAAAGCTCGATCCACCCGGTTCCAAGAGATGGGAGATTCCTCTTTCGTTTGTTGAGATTCGAATAAATTCCTATACAGGTTCTGAACGAGCAGGTCGGAGGATTCGACATCCTGCTTGAAAGAGACGATGGCTCGATAAAGTTGGTAAATGTGGAATAAATTTCGCCCAATGACATGCCAGAAAGATTTTCAGGTTTGTGATTTGCGTGAGCGACTTCAAATCCTCTACACCCGAAATCGGTTGAGTCGGAAAAACATCGAACAGCGACATGGCACGTAATGGAATATAAAAATGAATCTCGCTCAGTGCTCTCGCCTTTTTATATACACACAGAGTCTGTATGACATCATAGTTTCATTCATTTTTTTGTTTATATATCTATCTTTTCCAAGAAATCTTATCGCCCTGACCTATTTTTTTGAGTGGGTTGGAATGCGGAAGAGAAAGTCATCATGAACTAATCGTGACCTTCCTATGTTTTTTCAGTTACCCTTTTTATCCCAAGGACGCTCAGAGATATAGAGGAAGAAGGGAGAGGAAGGGGGATCTCTCTCTCTATATATATAAAATTAAAAAAGAGAGCCAAACAGTCGTATTTTTAAGGGAGAAGTCGATCATCATGAGGAATCCCCAGCTCACCACATGTATCCCTTTCAAATATAAAAATTTTGAACTTTCCTTTTATATCATCCAAGGAGTCACTTACTTGAAAGCCTCCGGTTTTTCAAAGTGTGCGGGGTATTATATCGTGGGGAGGATATACCACAAGATGCGGGACCAATTTCTGGCCGACGGAAAAGTTTTCACGGCTCGTGAAATTCCAACTTTGGATTCACAAAAATGAAAGGAGCCAAATATCATTACACGTCTACCTTCCTAACCCTCCCGCAAATGAACCATATCATGAATCGTCTTGAGTAGAAAAAGGGGATTCTCGTTCATTTTAGCGACTGGTTGAACAAATTTCTGCACGAAACTCTTTCTATCGTGAGGACTGGAAAGAATCCATATTATATTCTCGAGGACAATCATCTGAACGACACCACGACTTTTCAAAACATTACCGAGCAAGAAAAGATAGAATGGTTGAAAAGCTACCTCATCTCTCTCACAGATGAAGAGGATGAGGAGGCGGGGGAGACTGTTCAGAAGAATAAAAAGTCTTTCCGAAAAAAGTCTATCCTCATCCATGAGGACGAAGAGACGAAGGAGTCTGTTCGGATTTCTCTCCTCCCTTTGTCAAAACCCCTCGAGGATGAAAAACCTCTTCATTTATCAAGACCCCTCGAGAATGAGGAAGGACCTGTCCTTTTGTCAAGATCTCTTGAAGACGAAGAACCTCTCGATTTGTCAAGACCCTCCGAGGGTAAGGGTATCAGGGTCAATGTTCCTTCTAACCTTCTTCGGGAACATGCAAGGACCTGACTCGGAACAGAGAGCTTACTAAAGCTATGTTCAAAACTGTGGGAAGTAAACAGGATACACAAGAAGGGTATACAAAACCCTTTGTTTTTCTCTATTTACAATGACTTCCGTACTTCGGAATACACCGACCCGCTACTTGGGGTCAAAACGTAAAAGTATAAAAATAAAACTAAACTCTAATTTAACTTTAGAATAATAAACGTGGAAGATTGGCCTTATATTAACAGGAAGCGTATGTAGTACAGGGAACTGTGAACACTACAATACGTTTAAAATTTATCAAGAGGATTAAAACCTCTGGCCTGGAAGGCAACAAGCAACTGCGTAACTTCTAAGGTAAAAGCGGCCTACTTCGACTCACTGCTTCCTCTCTCTCGCTTGGCAAAAAGCCACAACTTAAATACTTGGCGTTCGCCAGATAAACTTTGCATAAAAACCTTAACGCTTATAATTCTGGCCGGAAGTAGAAAATAAGTAGTGATAGTAAAGATTTAAAATAAAATAAACGTTAGTAAAACTTAAGATCCTTACAAGGGAACCGAAACTTCTTTCCTTTTTCAAGACCCCTCGAGGATGAGGGACCGCTCAATCTCTCAAAACAGGATTCTCCTATATCTCTTGAGGATCCGAGAGAAACCACTCCTACTGAAAAACAATGTAGGGACGATCCTCAGAAAAGATCCTCTAATGAGACTAGGCTTCTATTCATAAAACGACTCCGCAATATGACAGCCTCTACTTCTCAACAGGATCCTAGAGAATTTGCAGATAAATGCATTCAAACCAATCCCTTTATAGTAACCCTTTTGTTGGAGAACCTCTGCATTAGCTTCGGCGAAAAAAATGAGATTCCACAATGTTTTATGACAGTTTAGGAAAAAGGGAGGAGATGGATAGTAAAAAACTTGTGAAAGTCAATGGGTATGTCTAACTCAGAATGAAAAAAATAAATAAATAACCGAAAGACTGTTCTTAAAAAAATGGCGCTGTCTTGTCAATCGAAAATCGAGTCGGCTGGGAAACATTTCTGAGAGCTGGAAAAAATTTTCTCTGGCTCAGGTTTAAAAAAAAAACATTTTATGAATTTTTTATAATGTCTTTAGACATTATAAAAATTAACTCTACAACCTTTTTTCTCTGGGAATGACGCCTCATCCTTTCTAAAAATAGATTTGTGAGAATAGAATGAGTCATATCTTTCTTGGAAATCTGATTTGTTGATTGCTGATCTGAAACATGTTAAAACGTGTTGAGATCTGATTCGAACCAAATAAGGGGGTTAGTTAATTTTTATAAAGTCTAAAGACATAAAAATTAACAAAAAGTTTTTTTTTTTTTAATAAGCCATAGAATTTTTTTTTTCAGCTCTGAGAAATGTTTCACAGCCGACTCGATTTTCGATTGACAAGACAGCGCCACTTTTTTTAAGAATGGACTCTTCCTGATCTCTTTAAAAGTTCCAAGTTTCGCTTCCAAACCATCCATGCTGTTGAAGAGGTTATGTTATATTTTTTAGGAGTTCTGTCAAAATTGAATTTTGCAGGATCCATCTTGCGAATTTCTTCTCTGTCTCTTGCGTGGATCCCGAAATGCGACCCATGGATCTTTGCAACTCTTTCTCTAAAAACCACCGTTTCGTTTCTCCTCGCACCCAAATTACGGAAAAGGGTTCCGTCAACATCGTTAACACCCATGGAAAATAACTATACGGAATATCTCCTTCGTACCACGACAAACCGTGATAATAGTCACTCGTCCACACAGCAGTTCGTTTTTCTTTTTCGGTGAGCATTTTCCATGGAAATAGCGGTTTAAAAACAAATACCCCTCGAGAAGTGCCGTCCAACGTGACGTAAGCCAATTCTTTCACAATAAAGGATCCTTGAGAATCGTAGAAACCTTCAAAGTCGAGCACTAGTTCCACGTTGTCTTTTCTTTCCAATGTGACCTTTATTATTTATTTACTTATTAAGATGCGCACGATAACATATTAAAAAAATGTGACCTTTTCCCAGAATTCCTACGACTGTCACGTGCTCCCTTGCCTATCTCTCTCTATAAAAGAGGAGATCGCAGAGAGAGCGCTATCCTTTTTTCTTCAGGACACACACACACAGAGAGAGAGAGAGAATTTTTTTGTTCAATTGAATATGGACAACCTGAGTGCCAAGCCTCTCAAATGTTCCAACATTGTTTTGGATATGGAGTCCTTTCTCTGCCATGATCAAAAGACTGGAGATATATGTTTCATCTTGAAAGAGCTGGGCTACATCACCTGTGATTTAACTTTATGCGGATCCATGATTTTCCTCCCTCTTGTCCATTACGATGACTTATCGTCCCGCAATCGAGCTGCCGTCAACCAGACCAAGCGGAACCAACACGGCCTGCAATGGACCGAGGGTCGTCTTTCCTACGAGCATCTTCCTACCATCCTGAAATTGCTGACCGAAAATGTGGAGGCGATCTACGTCAATGGATACGATAAAGCCGAATTCTTCAGCAAGCTCTGCCAGCGGCCCGTTTACGAGTTTTACGTCCTGGGGAAAACCGAGTGGCGATACAAGACGAAATGCACGCGACACCAATTTTTCCGCAAGCAGCATTGATTCATTGTGCCGAGAACAAGGTGAAGAATTTTCGAACCCATTTGAAGGAGGGCAGTTACGTTCTTCGGAAACTACACTCTTACCCCCAGAGAGCAAAACCGTCGATAAAGAAGAAGAAGAAGAGCCTTCGGTGGATGAGGAAGAAGTGTACTAGGTCGAGGCTCCCCAGGAGAATCCATGTGACGACGAGGAGGAGGAGGATGAACTTTCTACGAAATGTTTAAATTAGGACACTTTAGAAACCCAAGAATATTGGTCTCAACCTCTATCCCACCTAGATGTGAAAGAGAATCCCCAAGAGTACTCTTTGTGGTCCTCTTCTAAAATTTGGTCTTGGAAAGCTGCCCTGAATGTTCATTAATGGAAGAGTATGGGCGTTTTTATTTTATATATATGTGAATCTCTAGAAAAATAATTAAAAAAAAGAGTTCCTTTTCATGATGTGTTGATTTCTTTTTCAATAACTCCACCAAAGTCTACGAGAAGAAGAAAAAATCTTCCAAGTTACACAAAACATATATGTCATAATAAAAGCAAAGGAAATGACGGAACACTGTAGATGCGTAATTAGACCCATATTGAAGAAAATTTTGATTGCGTAGTATGCTAGTGATGCTGACTTGATAATATCTAAAGAACTTGGCAGTCGAGGCAGTTTTAATTCCATTTTTATTTGCAACTGATATTTGTGGTCACAATCACTTGGCACTCTAGTCGTGCCTTTCCACAGAAGATTTACATTTTTGATATTGTTGAGATAAAAGCAAGCCAGCGAAATTACGTACATCTTAGTACAGTAGAGAGCAAAAGCTGAAGTGCGTAGTTATGAAAGATGGAAGCACGCGAAGAGAAAATTTTTTGTTTGCAATTTGGTGATTGGTCAAGAGGCTCTGCATTAGCGGTTACATAAGATCGCATGATTAATTTGAATGACGCAGTTTAAACTAAAGCGCTATTTTTAGGACAGAGAGGAATTAATTTGATTGGACAAGAGGCATCTGAATTAAAACGCTACATAAGATAGAAAAGTCTGGAACCTGTGAGAAGAGATGAATTTAAGGGCAGATTACCAAATTTAGAATGTTAATTTTGTTGTCGTCAATTATTTTTTTGAAACAGCTATCATATTTTGTTATATCTTACATATATATATAGAGAGAGAGAGAGAAAAGATTTCACAACGATTCATGAATCCCAATCTCTCACACACTCTGCTCTCTAGCTAATCCCTTTTCCCTAAACTAAAAGAGACTATGAGTACCGAGGAAACCTTAGCAGAACAAGTGGAAAGGCTTTTAAAGAGATTAGAGGAATTAAGACGGGACTGGTTGACAGTTCCGCCGGCTAAAGAGGAAACTGTCATCGATTTCCACAAACCACTGTTCTTTCATCCCCTACCCCAAAAAATGAGACAAGTGGACTCGCCATGGAAGAGTTCCAATGAGAAACAGAGCGCAAGCAACTCATTTGAGTAGTTCATTTCAACACATGAATATTTCATAAGAATTTTTTGCCTAAAGTGTAGGGAAATAGGATCAGTATTTTTTTCCCTTTCCATCGTCGGAGAAGAATGGAAAGCAATCTCTCTGAGCTCTCTCAGAAAAAATTCTCTAACCTATCTCTAACTTAAAAAAATGGTGACGTCTTGTCGATCGAGTCGGCTGGGAAAAATTTCTGAGAGCCGAGAAAAAAAATTTCTCTGGCTCAGAGTTATTAAAAAAAACACTTTTTGTTAATTTTTATAATGTCTTTAGACATTATAAAAATTAACTACAAATCCTTTTTGTCTGAGAATGAGGTCTCACCCTTTCTAAAAATAGACCATGACTCATTCTTTCTAAGAATAGAATTCCAAGAATCGGTCATGATCTATTTTTAGAAAGAGGGAGACTTCATTCCCAAAGAAAAGGACGAGGAGAGCTAATTCAGTTCTTGGAATTCTATTCTTAGAAATTGTAATGATTCCAGTCGGTCATGGAATTATTCCAAGAATGCATCATGGACTATTTTTAGAAAGAGGAAGACTTCATTCCCAGAGAAAAGGTTCTTGGAATTATATTCTTAGAAATTGAAATGATTCCAAGAATGGTTCATGGAATGATTCCAGGAATGGGGTCATGATCTATTTTTAGAAAGAGGGAGACTTCATTCCCAGAGAAAAGAGGGGAACATACTTAATTAAGTTCTTGGAATTCTATTCTTTGAAATTGGAATTATTCCAAGACTGGGTCATATCAATATTTTTTCCCTTTCCATCGTCAGAGATGAATGAAAATCTGTTTTAGAAACATGTTGAGACCTGATTTGAAGCAAATAAGGAGATGTAGAGTTAATTTTTATAATGTCATTATAAAACATTATAAAAATTAACATAAAAACATTATAAAAATTAACATAAAAACATTATAAAAATTAACAAAAAGTTTTTTTTTTTAATGTGAGCCAGAGAAATTTTTTTCTCGGCTCTCAGAAATTTTTCCCAGCCGACTCGATCGACAAGAGGTCACCATTTTTTTAGAAATGAACTTTCCCTGATTTCTTTCAGTATTCAAAGTTTCGCTTCAGTTCAGTCTGTGCTAAATACAAACTACGACATTGTGTATGGAAACAAATTCTATCCATCGATCCCCATTTTGTTAAGAGTGGATTTTCTGTTTCTGTTCTGAAGTCTGGAATGTTTCAGCATGTTCACCAGCTGTATATAAGTAGCTCTTCATTCAGTTCTAGTTAATAAAAAAGTCTTGAGTTTGGACTTGTACTTGCCTGTTCATTTGTAGGATCCCATCGTCTACGCGACAGTTTGGTGGAGGCGCCGGGTATTTCTCAGTTACTACGGAACCTGCCGAAGCCTGCGGATTTGAGGACTTCCTCCTGAGTTTGGGCTCTTACAAGATTCACGTAAAAGATCGAGAAAGATGGTTGATGAGAAGGAATCCGAGCAGAATTTTCCAGCAGCCAGTTCCGCTTCAAGTAATATCGCACGAATACCGATCCTGACGTACCAACTACCTAGAAGCCCGTGCATATTCAGCGGGGATAGCCAAGAAGATACTAATAGATGGCTCAAGGACTTTGATCGAATCGCCAACTATAACCACTGGGATGATCAAATGTGTCTGGCGAACGTCATTTTTTACCTTGGCGGAACCGCTCGACAGTGGTTCGATAATAATGAAGATACATTTACCAGTTGGACTGTTTTTAGGACTGCTCTTAATAACACCTTTTCCCGAGCAGCTGATGTAAAGCGCCAAGCTGAACGAGTACTACACACACGTGCTCAGCAAATCGATGAGATGTCTGAAGCATACATTCAAGATGTTCTCGCTCTCTGCCGGAAAGCAAACCCATCTATGTCTGAAGACGAAAAAGTGGCCCACCACATGAAAGGTATTGCTGAAGATTTGTACCAGGTCCTGTCGTCCCAGGACTATGACAGCATCGATGCCTTCGTGAAACGCTGCCGTCACATAGAAAGACTTCGACGAAGACGTATCGCCCGATCACGATTCCAGAGGCTGCCTAATGTCTCCGCGGTGTCGGCCGATGCGGACGCCAGTGAACTAAGGTCTATAGTGCACACCATCGTCAGGGAAGAGCTTCAGAAAGTCCTTAAGCAAGTTCTGTGCTACACGGAAATAGAACCCCTAGCACCGAATGACATAGCATCTGTGGTCTGGGAAGAGGTTATAGAGGCGATGGCACCACTCACAGGAGCAGAGAGAAGCAAAAACACTAACCAATGTTCACTTCCAGTTAAGTCGCAACTAAGACGTAAAGTCAGCCAGAGAACTGCTCCACAACGTTGGACAGATCTGTGGAGGACTGACGATAATGTACCTCTCTGTTTTCATTACGGACGCCCAGGACATGGTCTGAGGTACTGTAGGGAAAGACGCCAGATATTTGAAAATGCAAGAGCCGCAAAAGACGCCCAACCCTCGACGGGACAGGAATACTGAATCTACATACAGCTTCGACGACGAATATGCACAACCTAGTTCTTCCCGAATAAGGAGCAATTCGCCTTATCCGCGACGCTCTCTCAACCGCCGACAATCGCAGTCACCAGTATGCCGTTCCAGCCGTTCCCCACGCCGAACCAATGAGGAAACTAGCTCAAGCGACCTGTACAGGAGGTGAGGCCGCAGTTGAAGAAAATCCTCCGACGTACACCACAGCCAAGTTGGAAAAGAATAGCACTTTTATCACCGTGAACGGACAGTGTGTGAAAGCCCTTGTTGACTCGGGTGCCGATTATTCTGTCATATCCGAACAGTTACGTCGACAGCTAAATGCTCCTATGTTTGCTGAGAATGGACCTGTATTGAAAACTGCCTGTGGTAAAACTGTAGCTGCCTCGGAACGCTGTGTATTGAAAGTTGATTTGAATGGGACTAAGAAGCCGTTTGAATTCCTTGTGTTTCCTGAATGTAGTCATCAAATGATACTTGGATGGAACTTTTTTCGTGCCACCGATGCTGTTATCGATTGTGGAAATCAAGAACTTACACTTGCAGAAATCCTTCCAGACATTCAATATTTAAATAACTCACAGCTCTCCTTGTTTGCCGCAACCGATTATGTAATTGAAGCAAACACCGCAAAGCGAATATGTGCCTTGAATTCAGAGCTACGGGAAGCAGATGAAGCTATGATTGTTGGAAATAGAGTTCTTATGTGCGAAAAAGAACTATCGATACCAGCCTCAATTGTCACTATAGAGGATAGTTGTGGTAAATTATGGGTAACTAATTGTTCTCGACGAACCCAACTGATACCGAAAGGGATGAATGTCGGCTATTTAACGACCATAAAAAACGACGCTATTTGCTCCCTAAGTGATCAGGCTCCAGCAGTTTCCAAAGGACATAGGTCCAGGAAAAGGTTATCTCAAGAAAACTTAAAAGAGATTTTTGATACTGATTTGACCACTGCTGAGGAAGACGAGCTATTGAGTCTACTAGATGAATTTAGTGACATTTTTGACTTTAACAGCATTGCGAAAAAATCCCGATGCAATTCGGTGAAGCATAAGATTGATACAAGTGACAGTGCACCAATCAAACAAAGGCCATACCGTGTGTCAGCCACTGAGAGGCGTGTGATTGCAGACGAAGTGCAACGAATGCTGAAAGAAGATGTGATACAACCATCAGATAGTCCATGGTCATCTCCAGTCGTGTTTGTGAAGAAGAAAAATGGTGAATGGCGTTTTTGTGTCGATTACAGAAAATTGAACAAGGTAACTAAAAAGGACGTCTATCCGTTACCTCGCATCGATGGTGCTTTGGACTGCCTGGCTGGTGCAAAACTTTTCTCTATGATGGATCTGAAGTCAGGCTACTGGCAAATAGATGTTGATGATAAAGACAGAGAAAAGACAGCTTTTGTGACTCCAGATGGTCTGTATGAATTTAAAGTCATACCGTTCGGATTATGCAATGCTCCAGCCACATTTGAACGGATGATGGACACGGTACTAAGAGGTCTCAAATGGAATATTTGTTTTTGTTACCTCGACGACATAATCGTGTACGCACCTAAATTCGAAGAACATCAAAAGCGTTTGAGGGAAATACTGAAATGTTTCCAAAGAGCAGGACTGACGCTAAATTCCAAGAAATGTTCATTCGGCAAAAAGAAACTGACTATACTGGGACACTTAGTCGATCAACATGGGATATATCCCGATCCACAAAAGGTAGAGGCTGTAGCAAAGCTCCCTATTCCGAAAAATATCGCCGATGTCCGAAGTTTTCTGGACTTGTGCTCCTACTACCGACGATTTATCCAAAATTTCGCAGATATCGCAAAGCCCCTACATGACTTGTTGAAGGAAGATGCAAAATTTTCTTGGAACGCGTTACAGATTGAATCTTTCGCAACGCTCAAAAGGCTGCTGACCAGTGGCACTGTTTTGGGACATTTTATTCCAGACGCAGAAACCAGGATACATTCTGACGCTAGCGGCTATGGTGTCGGTGCAGTACTGGTTCAGATCCAGGATGGCAAAGAAAGACCAATAGCCTATGCATCCGGGTCCTTTACTGCAGCTGAAAGGAACTATTCCACCACCGAAAAAAAATGTCTTGTCGTCATCTGGGCAATTAGTAATTTCAGGCCATACCTCTACGGAAAACCCTTCACGGTAGTCACAGATTACCACTCTTTATGTTGGCTGGCCAATGTTAAGGATCCATCCGGAAGACTTGCACGGTGGGATCCAAGGTTGGAGGAGTACGACATAAATATCGTCTACAAGAGCGGTCGGAAACACTCCGATGCAGATTCACTTTCGAGGAAGCCTCTTATAAAACCAATAATTGAGAACAATGAAGACATCCCTTTCTTTGCAGCAATCGTAGATTACGGAAAAGAGCAACAGAAGGACAAACGATTAAAATCCACAATTACAACTCTCAAGAGAGGTGACGAATATCAAAATTATCAAATAAAAAATGGTGTACTGTACAAAAGAAGCTATGATCGTATGGGACAGCAGTGGCTCTTGGTGGTACCAAAGCAACTTCGTAGCGAGGTTCTAGGAAGTCTTCATGATGCTCCGACCGCTGCCCATCTCGGATTTGCCAAAACGTACGACCGAATAAGGAGGAACTACCATTGGCCAGGGCTATATGGAAGCACACGGCGGTTGTATCACACTGCCGAGAATGCCAAAGACGGAAATCACCGCCGCAACGTCCACCAGGACAGCTTCCTCCGATAAAACCTCCTGACACACCGTTTACCAAAATTGGAATAGATCTACTTGGACGCTTTCCTGTTACTCGAAATGGGAACCGGTGGATTATAGTTTGCACAGATTACCTTACCAGATTTGCAGTCACAAAGGCAATACCGACAGCTGAGGGCACCGAAATTTCCAAGTTTATAGTTGAAGAAATTGTACTTAAGCATGGTGCCCCCAAAGAAATGATAAGTCACCGAGGACGCAACTTCCTATCCAATGTTGTTAAAGAAGTAATTCATCTATGCAAGACGTCTCATCTGCTGACGACTGCTTACCACCCTCAGACCAATGGCTTAACTGAAAGATTCAATAAAACATTGGCAGACATGTTGTTCATGTACGTAGACGTTGAAGAGAAAAATTGGGATACTATTCTACCATTTGTAACCTATGTCTATAATTCAGCCAAACAAGACACAACGGGATTCAGCCCATTCTTTCTCATTTATAGCAGAGATATCCAGACTCCTCTCGACGTAATTTTCCTATACAGTATCGAATATCCCGAAGATAGTTATGCGCAACATCTGAGCACTAGAGCTGAAGAAGCTACACAGCTTACAAAACTCCATATCCTTAAAGCGCAAACCATAGACAAGCGCCGATACGACGAGAGACATCGACCTGTCAGCTACAACATCGGAGACTTTGTCTGGGTCTTCACCCCAGTACGAAAGGTTGGGTTATCCGAAAAGCTCCTAGGACGTTACTTTGGACCGTATCGAATAACACGACAGCTCTCTGACGTGACGTACGAAGTAGAAAGTATGGAACAAAATAAGAAACGACGGAATTCAAAAGACATCGTTCACGTGTTGAGGTTGAAGCCCTGTCTTGATCCGAAAGTACAACTAGACGATGAAAGGAAGCCCAATATTTCCAGGAGACCTGTTACAAGAAGCCAGACCAAATCGTAGCGAGTCGCTGCTTCTTCTTAAGAAGGGGGAAATGTAGTGAAAATCACTCTTTTCGATCAAGCTCCTCATAGCTTAGCGGAGAAGGCGGAGGACTCGAAACCTGGAAGTACCGGGTTCGAAACTCATCAACGGCAAGATGCCTGATAGTTAGTTTTTATGTAAATATCCTTGTTGTTAATGTTATCTTATTTATGTAAATTTCCTTCTTATTCTTCCAGAACATTCCAAGTCTGGAATGTTTCAGCATGTTCACCAGCTGTATATAAGTAGCTCTTCATTCAGTTCTAGTTAATAAAAAAGTCTTGAGTTTAGACTTGTACTTGCTTGTTCATTTGTAGGATCCCCTCATCTACGTGACAATATTTAGCATCCTCTCATAGCCAAGATTGGATTCAAGAGGTTATCGAAAAAAACTGGGTTGAGTAAAGGAAAAAGTAAATTGGATAAGACCATTTTTTTTTCTTTTCCAATGTACAATTTCCTTCACTCAACGCGGCTTTTTTCGCCTCCTCCCTGACAGAACGGGAAAAAAACGAATAGGAGGAGGTCCCGTAAAATACCATCCCTTTTATATAGATCGCGTGATACCACCTCTTTTCATCATGATTTCTTTTTTATGGAATAGAGGGGAGTTCGATGATGAAACTCCAATACAGAGTAGAGTTCATGATGGGCTTAAAAAAAATTTTTTTCCGGTGTAAAATAGCTCTGCTCCAAAGAATTTCAAATAAGAATATAAAAAAAGGGAAAAGGGGGGAACGAATAAGTCCTTTTCAATATTTCTCTCGTTTTGGAAATGTTCCAAGCCGACCCGTTCTTTCTTTCGAAAAGTCCAACCAGATTAGGATTTTTTCTCCCTCCGAGGCGACCTTTACAGGACAATCCCTTCGGGGTCAATAAATCATCATATGTGAAACGGTGACGCTGACGAAATCGAGATAAACCAGTCCTGTGAGTTGTTTTGTGACTTTAACACGATCCAAGAAAGATTTTTTTAATTTTTTTTGGAATAGGCGGGGGATTATGAGGGAGTTAAAAAAACACAAAACGTTCTCACGACCCTTACATATCATATCATTTTCATAAAAATATCTTTTATATCAAAGTGTTTCTTTCATCACGATCCTTTTAAAAAAAGTTTGGAATGACCCTGACATTTGGATGGGGTCGCGATCACGATAGATGTCACGCGAGTATAAAAGTGTGTGTCCTCCGCAAGATTTCTTCAGAACAGAAGAAGACGTGAAATGAGCTGGTAAGTCCATTTTGTCCTATGCATATGTATATAAAATCGATTTAACTTTTTTAAAATTATCATCAAAATTCATTTAAAGAATTCTATGACTTTAGAAAAAAGTTTTATTTTTTTCTTTCTAGATCTTCCCTGTTATTTTTTTTAAATTCTTTTCCTCTTTGTGGGAGAAATAACCGTATTCATTTTTTCATCGTCACGGAGTGTTCAAATAATTTTATCGTGCTCGATCTAGAGGGTTTCCAGTCCTACAACCACAAGAAGGGCAAATATACCTACATTTTAAAAGAATTGGGTAATGCGACGAAAGATCTTTTGACCGTGGTATCGCTGACGTTCGGACCTCCTCAACCCTTCAACCAACTGAGTGCCCAAAACCAAAAGACGAATGCCTAGCTGACCAGAAACCGACACGGGCTTCGTTGGAGCGAAGGCCATATTCCCTACAACCATTTAGCGCCGATTCTCCAATCGCTCACTCACACCTTCTCCACGATTTACGTGGTAGGATGCCAGAAAGCCAAATTTTTCGCTAAAGTCTTGGACTATCAGATACCCGTGACGGAAATTTATGTGCCAGGTGGAATCATTTGGAGATATCGGGGGAAATGTTCCCGACATCATCGAATGCGGAGATCGTTGCATTCTACCGAAAACAAAGTGCGCAACTATCGGTGGCACATTATGGAAGGGGATTTCTATATCAATCACATCTATCCAGACGGAACAGAGGAGGAAGAAGAGAAGGAGCACGAAGAGGAGGAAAATCCTCTGCAAGCTATAGATAAGGCCTACGATCAGTTGGAGAAGAATCCGTCTCCGGAAACGTGCAACAACCTCCTCCAGAAATGGGAAAATCTGACAGGTTCCCAAGAGCCTTCGGATGAGCCTACGCCTTTTCACTTGATGAACGCTCCTTCGTGTTCTTCATCTTCTTCCCCTATCTCTAATGAGACGGAGAGTTGGGGAGACCTACCTAAAAATATTCCTCATTACGATCCAGCAGCCTGTTGGGACGACGAACCTCCCAAAGGATCTCCTGAGACCCTAAAATTATTTTTAGAGGATCCAAAAGCTACGCAAGCCAAGTGTCTGACATCCACTAAGACTTTGGCAGAGTGTTGGGATGACGAACGAACGACAAATGCTCCAAAATCCACTGAGCCTCTGTCAGAGTGCTGGGATGACAAAATAGAAGAGACGACCCAACCCAATGGCCCAATATCCACTGAGACTCTGTCAGAGTGTTGGGATGATGAAATAGCAGAGACGACAGGGAAGTGGGATGACCGTTCTCAAAAATATTTGAATTCATAAACTCAGAAAAAAAACAAGTAGGAGAAGGTTCTCCGCTTTCGCTATTTGATGGAATGGACTAACAGAGACGAATCAGGAGGCTAAAAAAATGGGTCTTGGAAGGAATGAGTGCCAATGCATTCTATTCCTTCCGAGACCCATTTTTCCGGTCCCTCTCTCATCCAATCATGTAAAGGAACTTTGTCATATTTTTACCCCTTTATAGATCCATCCAAAGAATGAATAATCTAATGTATTTTTAAAAAAATAGTTAACTCACCTCTTGATGAGTCCAAAGTTGGGGAAGGGAAATCTTAAAAATGTCCTCCACTTTAAACAAATTCAAGTCGCTCTCCAGAAAACCTTGTATGTGGATCTGCATTCTTGAATAGCACGCAGTCATCTGATGCGAAACTGGGAATGTTGAAAAAGATAAAGAAGAGTCCATTCTTAAAATAAAATGATGCTGTCTTGTCAATCGAAAATCGAGTCGGCTGGGAAACATTTCTGACAGCCGGGAAAAAATTTCTCTGGCTCAGATTTAAAAAAAAAAAACCTTTTTGTTAATTTTTATAATGTCTTTAGACATTATAAAAATTAACTACCTTCCCCCGTTTCTCTGAGAATCATGCCTCATCCTTTCTAAAAATAGATTTCTAAAAGAAGAATGAGTCATATCTTTCTTGGAAATCTGATTTAGAAACATGTTGAAACGTGTTGAGACCTGATTCGAACCAAATAAGTGGAGGTAGAGTTAATTTTTATAATGTCTAAAGACATTAAATTTTTTATAATGTCTAAAGACATTATAAAAATTAACAAAAAGGTTTCTTTTTTTTTTAGCCAGAGAAATTTTTTTTCGGGTTCTCAGAAATTTTCCCAACCGACTCGATTCATCAGACAAGACATGATTCAACTCTTTCTAGAATGAGCTCTCATTTACCTATTTAAACCATTCAAGTTTCGCTTCAAATCACTCTATGTTGTGGAAAAAGTTGGTAAGTTATCCATTTCGAAAATCATCCCCCCCTCCCTCTTTCAATCTTCATGGGAGTTTATCTAAAGGATTCTGTGTAAGAAATGTTATCGCTTTAAAATTTGGCTAGAAAACATGATTGTTTTTATAAAATCCAGTCTTGAGAGAAATGGACTTTACTCAAAATATATTGTGTTCACCTTCCAAGATTGGCTTGAAAAAGTGATAAAAAATGGGTCTGGAAGGAAAAGAGTGCATTGGGAAAAAAAACAATCTTTTTTTCTCAATGCACCCGTTTCCTTCCGGACCTTTTTTTTTTTTTTTTTTTTTTTTTTTTTGCTTCCTCAAAACACTCTTTCTTTTCTCCTCCCTCTCTTGAGAGGGATTGAAGAAAGAGGCTAGATGTTAAAAGTTCTTTTTTTTTCTTGAAAAAAATTGGAGGAGGAAAAAATTTGTTGTTGTTGTGGATGCTTTAGAAGGTGATGACTTTCGAGATATTCAATGACACCACCAAGGGATCCGTTTGAGTCTCGGCGACCTTTTCATCACGAGGGTCTGTTTGCGAGTGAGCCGTTGCATATTGTTTAGGATAAGCAGAAGGTTCCGCCATGCCTTCATGCGGCGGTATACAGCGAACTCCCAGGTTCAATAGGGTGATGAAGGGAAAATTTTCCCCCGGATAGAGCAGTCGGTAGACGGGTAGGTTCGGAATGACTCGAATCAGCGGCAGTCAACACACTGTACACCCAGTCCAGAAGCTGATTATTCTTAGGATTCTTTTCGGCCAGGTAAAGCATCTTTTCGCTGGAGAGGACACATCCTTCTTGAGAACTGCCAAGACTTTCGAGATCTTTTATTTTTCGGAAGACATGGTACTCATCAAAAAACACGGAGAGAATGTCCCAGGTTCTTTTGCTAGAAGTATGAATGAGCGGCAAAATGTCCGTCGCGTTCCAAAACAATCTTCCATCATCCACATAACAGCGAACACACACAAACTCATTATATAAGACACGGATCATCTTCTTGAATAGAGAAATACGGATAATAGCTACGCACAGCAGTCTCTCTCTCTCTCTCTCTCTCTCTGGGAAATAGAGAATGAAGCGCTGTCTTCTACTCGCCTCTATATATACCAGAAAACCACGTGATGTGGGACGTGACTGTTGACTTCTAGAAAAAAAAATTATCAACTTTGTCTGCGTCTCTCTATGACCTAATTTTTTTTCTAAATGACTCCCCGTCACCTTCTCAAAGGTCATGAGATAACGATTGAGAGGAACGAAAAACAACCATCCTTTGTATACATATGATCTTCTCCTAGGAACCCCTGTCATCTTCTCGAAAGCTACATGTTTTTTTTTGTTGTTGTTCTAGAGTTTATCAACTTTGTAGACACTTGATCCCTGTCACCTTCTCAAAGGCCATGTCGTATGGACCCTTTTAATTTTTTTTTGGAAAAAAAAATATAAAAACAACTTTATATTCCCCTCCCTATGACCTTCACAAATACTCATGTTTTTATATAATTTTATTTTAGGATTCATCAACCTTGTTCTTCCCCTGTTCTACGCTCCGCCTACTCTCACTGAGGAGTCTATATAAACGGATCGCCAGCGAGCTCTTGTTCATATCAGACGAGTTTTTTTCGTCTTCAGAACGAGAAAAAGAAAAGGCCATGCTGATCAATCTGGAGTATAACGATGACTATTACGTGCATGTGTACGTGGATCTGGGATTCCTGTACTGGAGTGCCAAAGATATTTTGACTCTCTTGCCTACGAACGGCTCGCATACGACGAGTATTCTCCAAGTCTTTTTCCCCTATCGAGACCATTTTCTTCGACTAGGCGAATTGGACAATTACTCCAAAGAATGGGGTCATCCGAACCAAATTGTCCTGACCTCGGATGAAGCGGCCTACGTCGCCTCTAGATCCCTGCATAACAAGCTGCTCTTCCCTTGGACGTGTAAGATTTTCATGGGACCTCTGACGAAAATCGTGGAGGACGGGGAAACTTACATCACCCTCCGAGACACGGTGCAAAACGAAGAAGAAAGAAAAAAGTGCCCTCTCTTCTTCACTGAATTCGGGATCCATCATCTCCCCAAAATCATCCAGAGGCAACGAGCCTTAGTGGAAAAGTACGAGGATGATGATGATGATGATGCGCTCTGGTCTCCAGTGTATGGGTGAAAGGGAAAGGTTCTCCGCTTTCCCAATTGCATAGACTGGAGAATTGAATCGGGAGACCAAAAAAGTGTCTTGGGAGGAATGAGTGCATGTAAAGATGCATTCGATTCCTTCCAAGACCCATTTTTTGGGCCCCTCTCTCATCCAACCTTGGGAGAGAGAGAACTTTATCCTATATCTTGTCCATCCAAAAAGACATTTTATATTTTTTTGTTTCTAGATGCTTCCGAATTTGTGTAGAAATAGTCTAGAAACCAACCCTTAAGATCATTTTCAGTTCATTTCTATATATACAAATTCGGTTGTAAAGATTGTCCGGGAACGACTCTGTCCGGGTTTGACTCTGTTTGGGCTCAACGATGACGTCATTTTATACGGTGGAATTTGTATAGAAATAGTCTATAAACTGACTCAAACCCCCGTTTTCAGTATATTCCAATACCCATTGGCTGTCCACAAAATAAAAAAGACATCCTTTTTCTTGGATCGAGCTCCATTTGTATAGAAATAGTCTAGAAACTGACTCAAACGCCCGTTTTCAGTGGGTTCACAGCATAGATTCAATGGAAACAAAACTCGAGATGCGGAAATCAATCAAGGAAATCTCACTCTTAAAAAAATGAGTCATGTCTCGCCGATCGAGTTGGCTGGGAAAAATTCCTGAGTGCTCGGGAAAAAAATTTTCTGCCTCAGAGTTAAAAAAAAAAGACATTATAAAAATTAACTCTACCTCCCGTTATTTGGTTCGAATCAGGTCTCAACACGTTTCAACATGTTTGTAAATCAGATTTTGAAGAAAGATAAGACTCATTCTATTCTTAGAAATCTATTTTTAGAAAGGATGGAGGCGTCATTCCCAGAGAAAAAGGGTGGTATAGTTAATTTTTATAATGTCTAAAGACATTATAAAAACTTTAATTAAATTAATTTATAATTAATATAAAATTTTTATGTCTAAAGTCATTATTAAAATTAACAAAAAGGGTGTCTTTTTTTTTTTTTTTAAAAAGACACCCTTTTTTAAAAAAAAAAAAAAAAACTCTGAGCCAGAGAAATTTTTCCCAAGCTCTGACAATTTTTTCCCAGCCCACTCGATTTCCAAGCCAAGACATATCAAATTCTTTCTAGAAGGGACTCACCGTTATCTATTTAAACATTCCAAGTTTCACTTCAAATGCGTACTAACTTTGATGGAGGCAACACGCGTTTTCTCTGGATCATGAGGAAAACCTTTCTCTTCTTCGTGCAACTACAAACCTGAATGAGGATGATGGACCCTATTTTAAAAACGGTCGATGACTTGAATTTTCATTCTGTTCCGTTCGCGACTCGTTGTTCGCACATATAGAATTAACATGGGAAGCGATTTGCTTTCTCCACTTTGCTTTTTTTTTTCCTAGGGTAGAACTTCCACTGAATATTATGGCAACTCATTGTTCTTCTCTTAGTCAAAACATAGGTAGCGATATGGATGCTCTCTGTGCTTTTTCTTACGGGTAAGCAACGGGTTTTTCATTCTGTTTTGTTCGCCCATAGACTTAACATAGGAAGCGATCTTCCTTCTCTCTTTGCTTTTTTCCTAGGGTAGAACAACGGGTTGTCCACCATTGTAACTCATTGTTGTTCTTTTTAAAAAAAAAAAAAAAAAAAAAAAAACCATGGGTCACGATATGGACGCTCTCCGTGCTTTTTCTTACGGGCGAACAACGGGTTTTTCATTCTGTTCTGTTCGCGACCCGTTGTTCGCCCATACAAAAAACATGAAGGCTCAGCACGTTTTTCCCACGTCAGCGGTATAGTTTAAAATAAATAGGGTCAACCATCATGACAGGTATGAAATGAAACGCAAAAAAGAGTGGACCCTTTCCAGAAGGACAATACTTGTGCCCAGGTGGGGTCGCACCACCGGAAATGATGAAATGGATAACAGAAAATCCATTCTTAAAAAAGCGAGTGATGTTTCGTCGATCGAGTCGGCTGGGAAAAAATTCCTGAGAGCTGGAAAAAAATTTCTCCGGCTCAGAGTTAAAAAAAAAAAAAAAAAAAAAACTTTTTGTTACTTTTTATAATGTCTTTAGACATTATAAAAATTAACGACACCTCCCCCTTTCATTGGATATATGTCCCAATATGCCGTTAAGTTTCTCAAAAATGAAACATTCCTTTCTTGAAAATCTATTTTTAGAAACATGACAACAGGTTCAGACCTCCTTCGAACAAAAAAAGAGGGTATAATTCATTTTTATAAGGTCTAAGAAACAAAACACAGGTAGCGATCTTCGTTCCATGCTTTTTCCTATGGGCGAACAACGGGTTATCATTCTGTTGCTTTCGCGACCCGTTGTTCGCTCATAGACTTAACATGGGGAACGATCTTCAGTTTCCCTATGCCTTTTCCTATGGGCGAACAACGGGTTGTCATGGTATTCAGTTCGCGACCCGTTGTTCGCCCATAGAGAATAACATGGGAATGGATAAGGATGCTCTCTGTGCTTTTCCTACGGTCGAACAATGGGTTTTCATTCTGTTTCGTTCGCGACCCGTTGTTCGCCCATAGACTTAACATGGGAAGCAATCTGCTTTTTTTTTTTTTTTTTTTTTTTTTTTTGCTTTTTTCCTAGGGTAGAACAACGAGTTGTCTACTAAATACAATGGCAACTCATTGTTTATCTCTTTGACAAAAAATAGGTATCGATATTCATTCCCTCTATGATTTTTCTATGGGCGAACAACGGTTTTTTCATTCTGTTTTGTTCGCCCATAGGCTTAACATGGTAAGCGATCTGCTTACTCTCTAACCTTTTTCCTAGGGTAGAACAACGAGTTGACCACTGAATACCATGGCAACCCATTGTTCTTGTCTTAAGGTCAGTTTACACCTGTCAGAGCGGCTTGGAGCGAGTCGCTCGTTACGATTACTTTGACAATGTAAACGTTCACTTCGACGGAGTATAAACGTAGGGGAGATGAGTCAGCGCTTCCGTTTCTACTTTGAACCTGTTGAAAAATCTCTCTGGGCAGTTACTCCGAGCAGCGTTCGCACGGACGTCGTGGCAGTGAGTTCTATAATCCGAGATTAAGCGATAGCCAAACCATGGCATTTTTTAATGCATACGCATCTTATGAAGTGTTTTACTTCTATAATTATGTGAGCTTATATTCATTTTTCTACAAGCATCCCTACTTGAGGATGCAATAAATATATGATAAACTATAAAAAATAAAAAATAAAAAAAAATAATATGAAAAAGATATGTAGATCTGTTTTATTGGGGATATTTAAATTTCTTGCTTTGTATAAAAGCATTCTGGGCTATAATTCGTTGCAATTCAGCTTGGATGTGAAACATGTTCAGCTTGGATGTGTGAGTGCAAGTACTGAAGGTGTATTAAGGTTTATACAAATTATGCTAGATGAATTCTAATCTTCTTAAACTATCCGTTTTAGCATTTTAGAAGTAAAGTATAATCAATATATTTACCCATTATTAATTTGTTGATATCACTTTGTGTGTTGCCCAGAAACACAATTTCAGTAGGATCCAAAAGTAACAAATTGCGATAAATATCTTCCTCTTGGAACTATTTCATAATATATATATTCTTTTACCTGTGGTAATATATGTAATGCTCCCAAGTTTTTTGCTACTTCTTATTTATTTAAGATTTTCTGAATAATTAGGTAGATATCATACAGTTTACTTCTGTCGTGTTAATGGTAGATTTGAATAAATATTCCATGTGTTAATTTTGCATTCTTCTCTAGAAATAACACAGTTCCAGTCAGAACTCTGCATAATTAATTCATGCATAGAGAGCTACTGATTCTGTGGATTATGGATCAATAAATATATTCTTTCTATTAATAAATAATAAAACACATTATTACTTTTACATTATTTTGTAAATGATTAATTAGGTGTAAATAAACAGTTGTATATAGTAGAAAAACTTTGTTAATTTGACTTTCAGTAACCACAGTTGACTAAATAACTTCTCTCAAACTGAGTTTCTTTTAAATTCTTGTATCTGATATGCAATAACGTTTTTGTAACTTTGGACATTCTCGTCCGAAATTCATTTAATAGTTCATTTGATACTCCTAATTCATCTCGGCAAGCTACCCAATCACGTACCCATTTTTTTTTTTTTTTTTTTTTTCTTCCCAAGACCAGAAATTTTGAACTGCGTTTGAAACTGCTTCGCAGACTTCAAGCACTGCAGCCTAAGAACATCTATGTATGTTCAATGCAATTCTTTCCTGCAGCTGCGACGTCGGTATCCATTTCGTAAACAAACGGAGGTGAGTTGTCAGTCCACTCTGATTGGTGTAAACAATCTATCAGAGTACAGGTCCGTTCACTCGGTTTGAAACGCCCGGACAAGCGGCTCGCTACGAGCAGCTTTGACAGATGTAAACTGGCCTTTAGACAGAACATAAGTATCGATATTCATTCCCTCTCTTTGCTTTTCCTATGGGCGAACAACGGGTTTTCATTCTGTTCTGTTCGCGACCCGTTGTTCGCCCGTAGAGAAAACGCGAAGGCTCGGAACTTTTTTCCAACTTCAGCTGTATAGTTTAATCTAGATATTACAATATAAAGCAAAATGTTTCTATTGAAACCCTACAATAATATTTAATTTTCATTTTATGCTTCTTATAACCACATTTATGAATACAGAAGTCTATTATACGATTATAGTTCCATTAAATATTTGAAATTAAATTCTGTAGATATTTTTTTGGAAATTCAACTATATATTAAAAAATGTTTCCTGCGAACTGATTGGTTGTGTAAAGCATTATTACGTTGGGTGAAAAATAAAATAAAGGCACTTATTTCTGTTACAACTAAAATTATTATACTTATTACTATTGTTCTATTTAATTTATCAAGAAATATAAGCATATCCAATTTCTTTCACGTTTAGTAATATTGTATCCTCAAAATTTTTGTTATAAGAAGGAAATACTTTTTACCAAGTTGGATGTCAATTACGTCAAATTATGTGCATTTTTGTTTTATTTATTGGTTATTAATAATAAAGCTTCATCTTAAAATCGTTCAGTCTTAGATTCATGCCTAATTGCTTCAAAAGAAATGCACAATATTGTCATTCAGGTTAAATAATTGTTAAAAATTTCACAAATGTCAAATTTATTAATACTACCTTTAAATTTTTAAGTTCTAAATTAGAACTGCGGTTTAACTTTCACAAGGATTGCTGAGGTATTTGTCTATGAAAAGTTAGTGAATTATCACAGTTTTAATTCATAAACTTAAAATTTTAACTAAAAATTTAATATTCTATAATGATATAATTATTCAGTTTAAAGCAACCTTTTTTATTACGAAATAAAATGTTATATTATTAACAACTTTTAATAAGCAACCAATCTTAATGCCATCGTTTAAATATTTTAGTGTCAGTTGCTGTATAAATTTGAATGAAATGATCAAAACATTTGAATGAAATGATTTTCGAGTTTCTTTCCCTGCTACTATAAGTTAATATACAACTTTAATGTACACTATAAACGATATTTCTGTTTGAAAAATTAGTGACAGTAAACTTCTAGAAACTAGAGACTATGTTTTAATGTTACATGCAGCATGTTTAATGTTACATGCAAACTTCTTTCCATCACATTCACGAAATATTAAATTTTGAACGTTCCAGAGAAAGTTAATATGAAACATTCTTCGCTTATAATAGAGAGAAGCTTATTGTCCGCGTCAAGTTGCAGTTCACGGATATGAAAACTCTCCAACACATAAATAAATAGTGGAAAAAATACGAATTCACGTAGATTTTATGTAAAGTAACATCGATTGATCGATGTGTATTTTTTGCATTGAAGAGGGGAAAAAAAGAAAACTGCAGTTTTTGACACCATTAGGAGTCATACATTACAAAAAAGAGATTCTTCTGTCTAGTAGAAAAGGTTATGCTATTAGAATATGACAGAGTAGATGAGGGCTATTTGCATAAGATGAGGAATGCTTTCGTGAAGGATTTTTGTAGGAAAACTGACTCGTATTCGCATTCCACAGGTGGAAAAACCACGAAAACAAATCATGCGCTCAATATTTTCGCCTGGGATCGAATACCGGTTGAACTACCAGTATTCGGCTGCCACATGTAGGACCTTTACATTTACAAAGAGCCTTTCGCTTAAACACTGTTTATCACCTTTTTCCTTCCCCGATGTTAGGTTTTTGTCATTATTAGGGGACGTTTTTTACTGTTGTTTGATTTCAATGAATAAAGGCAAAGCAGACAAAGCCTCTCAACCTGAAAGATAAAATGCCTTCAGACAGGATTTATAGGAAACTGGTTCGCGTTCGTTTCATGCATCAGGGAATTGCATGCATCCGAATTTTGTTTACGTTTCTTTCATTTAGCTCAAAACATACGAGGACTCTCTATTTTAAGAAAAGAATGTTTTGGGGGAGTAGTTTATAAGGGTAAATTACTTGTATTAATGTTACACATGGAGGGAAAATCACGAAAAGTTCCGTACAGTTAGCTCGTTCATCAGTATTCGGAGCCATGTTTAACTACTGTAGTTCAATGGCCTTAATCACTTGTGTTCTAATGGGCCTCATGAGCACTGCATTTTTGTTGATCAGGCTAATTTATGTCAAAATCGCACGAAATTTACCAAAATTTAAAAAACTGCTTTCTGATGAAATATTCCAGTAATTTTGATTTATCTTAAATTTCGAAATGTGTCAGGTTTCTGGAGTATGTGTACATGTGAGCATATAACATTTAAATTTAGTCA
Organism: Stegodyphus dumicola; assembly: GCF_044657685.1. Classification (NCBI taxonomy): domain Eukaryota; kingdom Metazoa; phylum Arthropoda; class Arachnida; order Araneae; family Eresidae; genus Stegodyphus; species Stegodyphus dumicola. Next base: position 134,122,787 of record NC_140768.1, on the reverse strand, counting down.
TTTTAAACATAAATCAGATAGCATATCTTTTATGTTACATTGAGTAATCTTCAGTGCTATGTAATTAATTCCCTAAATATGAAAGTATGTGAAACTTAAATTAGGAACTATAGCAAATCATTCCATAGAAATATGCTATGCCTGTATTAGTCTAGAAAGGATCAATTATGCGTAAATATTGTATTATACATGTCAAGTAACAATTTGTCAGCAGTATAGATATCATTAATTTAAAGGAGATAATTACGATTTACGATATGTGTGGCTTTTGTTTTAGCACAGTTTTGCTCCCGTCACTTTTAAGCTAAACATATCACTTGAAATAAATTTCTTTCTAAATTCATAGGGATATTATTAACATTTCTTCTTTATAAATCTAAAGTTTATCCTTTATTATATAAATAATTGAAATGCTTAAATTTGACATTCTAATAAATATTTTATCTTAACTTGAAATCTTATATCTGAAAAATTGAATTTCTTTTAAAATGTATAAAAATGAATTAAATCCTTAATTTTTTCCAGTCTTATGATAGTAAAATTTTAGAATCATCAGTTTGAATACCTGTATATATTATAAGAAAGTATCTCATTCTTTTTTTAGGGCTGTTGTGATGTAAGTGATAGTAGATCGGACTAGCAGTCGGAAGGTCTGCGGTTCGTATCCGTGAGAGAGCATAGAAAATTTTTCGTATTTTCTCCTCAGAAAAACGGAATGTATGGAAACGTGATAGACGATAATTTGTGAACACATGAATTAGGCCGACAGAGTCTCGTGCTTCTTCTCTTTCGCCCTTTAAGAGGGAAAAAATAAGGAATTATGCCATACTCCCTATCTTGCTACAAATGGATGTTCTTCCAATTACAATTTGGAAGACTTTGTTGGTAGAAGAATAATGACAGCCTTGCTGAATTTTCGCATTTCTTGCTTCGAAAAAATCCAAGGTCCGCCTATTATTCCGCCTTTCGCAAATTTTTCAAATTTACTTTTTGTGGTATTTCTTTTCCATTACAGTATGTTGATAGGTGAAACAACCCCGTAAAACGGTTTTTACATAATTTACATTCAAGTTACTTTGAAACACAATTTTCGGAATTAAACTTCCTACATACGGGTTCCCTCTTTTTTGATACTTCTAGTAAATTTATAATAAAAGATAATATAATCAATATTTCTTTAGTAAATAAATTATTATTATCTTACTTTGCGCAAGTATTAGAAAAACTTGTTTTGAGCTAAGTGAATTTTAGATCATTTAACATTATACCTTAGAGAGTATATCTTTTCTAGTAGATTTCGTATTGCTTGAATTTTGAGGGTCAAGATTTCTACAAATTAAAAAATAAAAGAAAGAATGTACTTTCCTCCGTTCAGTGCTGTATCTCTTTTTACTGATGAATTAACACCAATAGATAGGCAGTTTTCTCCCAAAGGTTCAGCTTTTGTGTAAACGATTAGGGGAAACCGGAAAAGCAATAAAATAATTTTTCACTCATGAATCGGCATCTTCAAGAAGCATCGACTCCCAGTGAGAAGATGTATTTTAGCATAAAATGGTTTGGAAATCCAAATAACATTAATTTAGAGAACTTTTTATGGATGCAATATATAATTCTTAGATAAAAGTAAAAGGGGGCGATGTAGCGTGTTTTTCGCTACTTTTAATTTTTAGAATAGGGCCCCAAACATATTACTGTCGACCCTGTATTTAGATTTGCTAACTTTCTCGATAACCTACCGAGTTCAAATTTTGTACTCGGTAGCACGCTATATCTATCTTCTAAGATAGAAATATTCCACTTCCGGCGAACTTTCTAAGGAAAGCTTACATGCAGCTTACACTGTACATACAGAGAAAAATCATGAAAATTCCATACAGCTGATCTATTCCGTCGCTGAAAATAGAAGCCTACAAAAATTGATAGTGTTGTGTTGCTTCAGCTACTAGATTTCTCACTTTGATGTTGGAATTAGAAATATAATTCCAAAGATCTCCACTAGAGGAGATCATAATTCATTATTTTTTTCACATATATAAAATCAGGTTAAATATGTTTCCTCGTTTATAAATTACAGAATTTTTTTTTTCAATAATTCCTGATATTTTAAAGGAAAATTTTCATGTATTTTTTTTTTCTTGTAGCAGGTTTAAATAATCGTTGATTGAAACCACACTAATTTTAACTAGCAATCTGAAAATGACACAAATGACGTGAACTCTTTCATAATTATATTACTCATTAGCATTAAAAAAAACTTAACTTGGGTTGAAGATTACCTCAGAAGATTTTTTTTAAAAAATTTCTTAATTTAGATGCCATACAGTCTGGTAATACATATCTAATAATACATAATAATAAGTCTGGTTATACTACAGCCTTATCAGTGGCCGATAAGACCGCTAAATATTAGTTATTCGATTTGGATTCAAACTCAGACGAACGAATGCGATGGCTGTATGGTATTTTTCTATGTATAACATGAGTATGAGCTATTCGTTAGAAAGTCCTCTATGAAGGCATCTTTCTCCTTAAAAGCAGATAGTCCTCGTGTGTTTTGTATTCAAATAATCCTAACCTTCAAACTACGGCACCTATCACTCTAAATCAAGATGAAAGTCCAACTCCAACTTGCTTTATTTGCCGCGATTAACCTGCGAAATCGCAGGTTGTGTTCCGGCTATCGAACTTTGGTGCTTCTAGGAGCGCTGCAGGTAAGGAAATGCCGAACGTAGTTCTCGTGGAGACAGGATAGCAGATGCAGGGGGTATGACCAATGTCACGTGATGAGCGATAAGACATCTGGTTGGCGATGAGGTATCCAGGCATCGTAGCGCTGTAAATCTGAAGTTTTACAATAGTTATACATAAAATAGTACTAAATCAGTTCATAAAAGGTGTGTGTTGCAGTCATAAATGCAGAAAATAAAATACGATTCCAAAAAGTAAAATAGTATATACAGGAAAAATATAAGTAATATCTTGTGGGCGTGGCTGTGTGTGTCACATGATCATCCGGCTAAGATTTCTAAACATCATTATTTACAAGTCAAATAAGTTTTTCAGAGTACTACATACTTAAAAACACAAATTATGTTGGAAAATCCTGGTTTCCACTGAGTAGAAAAGCGGCATATGGACGGAGGTGCCTGTCCTCGTGTAAAATTACATAGTGAAATAGGTTGAAAATGTCCATATGTTGGCACTCCTTAGCGGCGTCATAAAATGCCGTGTTAGTTCTTAAATATTCCACTATTGTATCCATTTTTAAATCTTCATGGAGACGTTTGTTCTTCACATACGGGTGTGCATTTGTGATAATTCTTAAAAATTGGTTTTGCACAACTTGTAATTTTTGGATTTCACCCTTCGTAGTGGTAGTCCATGCTGGCGAAGCGTACGTCATGATGGGTCGGATTGTGGCTAGATAAATAAGTCGTTTCTTGTCCAACGAAAGTTTTGAATATTTCCCTATCATAGGATATAAACATTTCATGACTTTAATCGCTTTATCCCTGATTTGTTGGATGTGATGCTGCCATGTGAGCTTGTCGTTGATGGTGATGCCCAGATATTTGGCTTGTTTCACGATAGGCACAGCCTCGTTAAAAAGATAAACACTTTGCCTGATCGGAACATTTTTCTTCCTTTTCCTTATGAGTAGGAGCTGCGATTTTTGAGCGTTAATTCGTATCTTCCAATATCCAGACCATTGTTCTATGGAGGGAATAGTGTCTTGGAGTTTCCGAATAGCATGATTGATGTTAGCAGACTTCACTGCCAGGGCAGTGTCGTCTGCATAACAGGCTAGCATAGAATTATGATTTAAATGCAATCTCAGAAAGTCTGAAACGTAGAATAGATAGAGTATAGGGCTAGTCACAGAACCCTGTGGAACACCGCTAGTCATTATTTTAATGCTGGATAATTCATTTTTTACCGAGACTCTGAATGTCCGATCCCTGATAAAAGAATGGATTAGCAGAATGAGTTCTCTGTCCAGTTGAAGGTCAATTAATTTAGTAATTAAGCCCTCATGCCAAACGCGGTCGAATGCTTTCGCCACGTCTAGCATGAGTATAGCAACATTAAGTTTGCAGTGCAGAGCTGCACCAGCGAATTCGGTTATTCGGACAAGTTGCTTCGTTGTTGAGAGGTGAGCACGGAACCCTCCGGCGGAAGATGCTGAAAATATGGTTTCAGTCTATTCAGGATAATTCTCTCAAAATTTTTGCCTAAGCCCGGCAGTAGACTAATAGGAAGATATCCGTCTTGTCGGGTGTGATCTTTAGCCGGTTTAGGTAGCAAAGTAATTTTAGCAATTTTCCAAGGTGTTGGAAAGTAAGAAAGAGCAAGACAAGCATTAAAAATACTTGTCAGGCTGCAGATGATGTTAGGCGGCAAATTTTTAATTGCTGTATTGCTGATTTCATCAATTCCTGGAGATTTCTTTTGTCTCAGGTGTTTGATAATATTAGTCGTTTCAGTAGGAGTGGCATATTTAATCGGAAGTCTGACTGAAGGGGCGTTGAGCCAATCCCTCACTCGTAGGAGGGTCTTTAATTCGAAATCAGAGTCATTTGGCCAATCATTTGGCGAGAACTGTTCTTGGAGGTGTGCTGCGAAGATTTTTGCCTTTTCCCGATTGGAGATGGCAATATTACCTCTGTCATAGAGGGGTCGATTACTTGTGAAGGAAGTTTTAAAATTTTTGATTAAAGACCAGAATGTACCTTCTCTAGAATCCAGATTTAACATTTTATCATCCCATAGTTCTTCTTTGAAGGTTTTAATGGCCTTCTGAATTTGCTTATTTTTACGATTTATTTCAAGTTTAAGTGCCGGGTCCCACGTTAAATGATAACATTTCCTGAGTCTATTTCGCTCTCTCATAAGCTGTCGTATATTAAGGGGCAGTCTGAAAGCCTTATCACGTCATTCATTTTCATTCGAGGGGAGGACGCCATAGGAGAAGGTTCGTCGTTGATATTGTGCCTGCCTCTGATCCTGTATCACGTGTACGCCCTGTCCGATCTACGTGTGTTGCGGAGTGCGACCACGTGCAAACTCTTATCCGCATGCATCAGCATTTTTAAATGCTAATCTTCGGTTTGTATTTATTTTTAAAAGCCTGGATGCTTTTATAATTTTATTATTTTGTATTATTTTAGGAATTTTCATGTTAGTTTGCCTTTTCTTGCGAATTATGCCTAATTGCTGGTACGAGTGATACCGCGCTATTGTTACTGATTTTTCTGCGCTTATTTTTGCGTATTAATTTTGCAATTTAAATTATTTATCAGATTTTAAATTAATTGCGTGCGCGTAATTAAATTTTTCGGATTTTGGTCGTTGTGTCTGCTTAGTTACCCCAGGCTCAAGCTGTCAGGTGTGAGATAGGGGCCTAGTAGACTTTCGCCCGCTCATCCGTCTGCCGGAACACCTTCGAGTGGGTCCGGTTCCGGGGCGCGGGACTCTGGACTGCTGATTGGGCGCAGGATTTCTTAATTCTGTATTGCGATTATGGATACGATTTTGGATGCCGTGAGGGTTCAGATTAGTGAACTTGATACCCTCCGCCAGCAGAATGGTACACTCACTGATACTGAAAATAAGATGTACAATTTCTTACAAAGTATGATTGAAATGCTAGTTGCTGTTAACACACAGTTAACACAACAGGATAAAACTCAGGATAAATCCTCACAAGGTAAAAATCCTGATAATGATAGGGACAGAAGTCCTATTAAATTACACAACAACTTTGATACTCTGAATGAAATACCATTGGATCAGCCCACGAGCTCAGATGATGATTTACCAAAGACTAAAGGTGATCAAACAGTCAGAATTAGATCTCAAAGACAAAATTTTAAGAAAATTAAGCTTAGTAGTTCCCCTGAAAGTACTACACAAAAACAACAAAGTCAGGACAGTATCCCAAATACACCAGCTACTGAGGTAGCAGTTAATCAAAATACTCATACACAAATTAATGAGACAATGGATACCACCTCACCAGATAACGAAAACCTCACCGACATGAACACAAATAAGCAAAAACAAAATAATAGGAATTCAAAAATTCCGCCAATTACTCTTAAAGAAAATAAACTGAAATGGAGTTAAATTCGATCTATCTTCCTACAGCGAAAAATCAAATTTCACGGGGAGCATATTCCTTCGGGAAGTATCAAAGTCATTACTGAAACACCTGACGATTATCGGACTGTAGTCCAAATACTTAAGGAAAAACAAGTAGAACACCATTCGTACATCCTCCCGGAAGACCGATATTTAAAAGTTGTCCTTCGTGGACTTACTGAACATACTCTGATCGATGACATCAAATCTGAACTTGAACAACTTGATTATCAAATCAAAGATGTTAAACAGATGACAAGACGGCGTAACGGAGAGGTTACCAAATTTCCTCTGTTTTTAATTTCGCTACCAAAAAGTGACAAGTCCAAGGAAATATACAATGAGAGATTTCTGTCACATGAAAATTAAGATCAAAGAGTATTTAGGTCGACAAGGACCCCTGCAATGTTTTCGTTGCCAGGGGTTTAATCATACACAAGCGGGCTGCAATTATGCACCCAAATGTGTCAGATGTGGCAAAGGACATTTTGTTAATGAATGCCCTGATAAAAATAACAATGACAAGCCTCCAGTCTGTGCCAATTGCGGGGGTTCCCACACTTCCAGTTTTAGGGGGTGTGAGAAATTCCCCAAAAGAAAATCTGAGAAACCAATCAATTTCCCCAGTAGGGTGATTGAAAATAAATCCTATTCACAGGCGCTCTCCACAGGCCTATACTCTGATATATTGAGTGAAGCTAAACAAGTTTTCACGGACCTTGCGGAACTTGTTTCCGTAATAAAAAATGCGGGATTTCAGATCTCGCAACAAGTCAAAGAAATAAAAGAAAATAACCAAGAGAAAAATACTTCTACTACTATAGATAATGGGTCAAACTAGACCAACAAAAATTCCCATCTCTATCATGACTTGGAATGCCCGTAGCATTCATTATAAGCTCACTGAACTGTCAAACTTCATCACGTGTCATAATATTGACGTGGCGCTCATTATTGAAACCTTCGCTACGCCAAGCACCCTGATGAAGATTCCTAATTATTTATGTTATCGATGCGACCGTCTAAGTCACCGAGGTGGGGGGGGTCGCGATTTTTGTACGCAACTCTCTCCAATCTTGTCTGATCTGCGAAGAGCGACATAATGGGCATGAAATTGTGACTGTGTCTGTATTTCTGCCGCATTATGGTAACGTATACTTCACTTCTATGTACAATCCTCCACAGAATATGCTTGATATAAATTATCTCGCAAAAATACTTGACATCAATAAACAAGTCATCCTTGCAGGGGATTTAAATGCCAAAAGTCAGGAATGGAATTGTAGAAGAACAAATAAAAATGGAATCAAGCTTTCCGAATTCATTAATAATCACCCTATTTATTTTCATGTACCAAGCGAGTACACGTATTTCCCGAATAACCCCAATACAGGAGACATTTTGGATATTTTCATTTCGACCATCTCCCTCTCTTTCAATCTAGAGGTGATTCAAGATTTAGATTCAGACCACTGCCCGGTCATTGCGACCCTAGGCACAAACAAAGATATTATGGATGAACAAATTAATTCTACTAACTGGAAAATTTTCAATGAAATTCTCTCAGAATGTAAAACTAACAGTATTTTACGCACTCCGGAGGATATTGAGATTGCGACCAAGCATCTTACAAATGACATACAAAGTGCCTACCATGCGGCCACGAGAAAAATTCCTAGAAGACAGGTTTCTAATAAGTTACCACAAAGGATTAAAAGTCTCATCAGAGATCGAAATAAGCTCAGGAAAAAAAGGTATCATCTCACTTGCAATCCTGATACCAAAAAAGAGATGAATAGACTTGGTAAGGAAATTAAAAAACAGATAAACTCCCATCGTAAAGAGCTCTGGGATGAGAAAATTGAGAGTTTTAACGAGCCTAGTAGCTCATTCTGGTCGTCTGTAAAACGTCTTAAAAATAAACCCACAGTTAATAGGCCGATTTACCATGAGCATGGCATTGCGCTCACAAATATTGAAAAATGCAATACGCTCGCTGAGCACTTTGAAAAACAATTCATTACAAACACTTATCCATGCAATCAGGATTTTACAACTCATGTGAACTTCACTGTGTCAGAATGGCTTTGCAAAAATAACCTGCAAAATCACTTAGAACTTACCTCACCACAAGAAATCATGAATATAATTAAAAAGCTCAGGAATAGAAAGGCCCCCGGGCAGGATAATGTTAATAATGTAGCACTGAAATGGCTGCCAATAAATATGATTAATCAACTTACAGGCATTCTGAATGCTTGCCTGTACAATAGTTATTTTCCGAATATATGGAAGTCTGCAAATATGATAGTGATCCCAAAGCCGGGAAAGAATCTGACGAAAACGGATGGGTACAGGCCCATTAGCCTACTGCCCAGTATGGGAAAAATACTTGAAAGAATTGTCCTCAGCAGAATACAACCACACCTGGATAAATTACCACTTGAACAGTTTGGATTCAGGAAAGCCCTATCCACGACAAAGCAACTGGTTAGACTTAATGAGTTCATAGGTAGTCCACTGCACAACAAAAGATATGTTGCCTTACTCATGCTAGACGTGGCGAAGGCGTTCGACCGCGTCTGGCATGAGGGGTTCATTTATAAATTAATCAGTTTGCAGTTCAGCACTGAGTTAATCAAAATTATTCACTCGTTTCTTTCAAACAGAACATTCAGTATTCACATTGATGATAGCACCTCAGATAAGAAGCAAGTACAGGCCGGGGTCCCTCAAGGATCTATTTTAGGGCCCGTGCTCTATTTATTCTACGTGGCAGATCTACCTGCAGAACATCTAGATCCCAATTTTTTCATGGGTTGCTACGCAGACGACACAGCTTTTGCCGTCAAGTCTGGGTCACCAAATTTTGCGATTAAGAAACTTCAAAAATTTATGCCGAAACTTGAAACCTGGTGTGCCAATTGGAAAACTGCAATTAATGCAGATAAATCTAAGCTCATGATTTTTAAAAAGAACAAAAGGAATCATCCATTAACTGCACAACTGTTGTTATTTGATACTGTTGTACCAGTTGTAAAAACTGCTACTTACTTAGGTTTAAAATATAGTGCTAATTTCCTTTGGAAAGAGCATATAAAATGTGTCAGAGGTAAGACTATTGGAGTAATTCAAAGTCTCAAGCCGCTCCTGTCTGCGACCTCCAAATTAGACATCAAGAGGAAGAGACATATTTATAACTCCATTATACGTCGTATTTTTGCGTATGCTTCTCCGGCCTGGGCAACAGTTCAGAGAAAGGAGTTGAACACGCTGCAAATTATTCGAAATAAAGTACTTAGAATGATAACAAATGCTCACTACTATGTCTCGAATCAAACCCTGCACAATGATCTGAAAATGGAATCTGTAGAAACATATCTACACAAAGCAAATAATAAATTCTTCAATAAAGCACAAGAATGCAACCATATGACTGATTTAAATGTATTAGATTATGTTATTCTCGACGAAGATGCTGCACTTAGACCGCTCGCGGCCCACCTCACCAGGGACTTAAATTTTCCCACATAAAATTATCATGATGAGAATGCACAGTGTCTGTATATATTGTATATAGTGTATCGTGTATTTTATTTTATTTTATTTCTCATTTATTATATTGTATGCTTAGTTTGTATGTTCCTTTCACTTGTTCTTATATAATAATGTATGCTTATGTTTAATTGTTATGATATATTTTAATTCAGATATCATGATTGAATCTATTGGATTATGTCTGTGACTTCTTTTCTGTTACAACGCAAACATATCATACAGACCCTCACGGCTCCTGCCTTGAAATTTTCTTGATGCGCGCGCCACTCTTTGGCCTTGCGACTCATGGTCGCCCCCTGTAGCCACCTTTGACCTCCTTGAAACTTGTCATGAAAAATTCAAAAGTCTTGCGCCCTTCGGGCTTAATTTTCAAGAGCCGGATAAGTTGCGCAGCTGCGCGACACTTCGGCAATAACCGTGCAGACTAGACTAGACCTTATCACGATTAGTAATTTCAGTACTGGCTTCCTTAATTGCACCTTGAATGCTTTCACTTAAGGCATTAATTACGGTGTTTATGCCTTGTTTGGTATTGAGATTTTGCAGTCGAGGAGGTAAATTTTTCATGATATTGCTGAAGAGATTCCAATTCGTAATTCGCTTAGTAGAGAACTCAGAAGATTTTGTCACTCCTAATGTTGCGATTACGGGGAGGTGATCAGAGGACAATTCATGAAATACTTCCATTGCAACGGGGATAGTCGTTGTAGTGACTGCAATGTCTAGCATATCAGAAAATTAAATTCTATTATGAAGCCGCGTGTATTCTGGTGGGGCATGTAGCGCCACCGGATGCTGGATATTCATGGAGAATTTTACCATTTAGGTTTGTTCGACGACAGTTCCAGTCTATATGCTTAGCTTTAAAGTCCCCGGCAGCAAGGGTAGGTATGTCATCCGGTAGAATGCTATTTAGAAAATTATCACATAGTCTATTCGTTGGAGGGTTATACACAGCACAAAAATTGACACAGGAAGAGTGACACACACAGTAGTTTGCTCACAATTAAAATTTCTTGAATCAGATATAAGACAAGATGCATAATTACGTTTCACATATATTGCCACACCATCACCTCTGTGTGAAAGTCTATCACAGCGGTATGAATTATAATTTGCAATTCTCAGGCGTTGGCATGGTTCTGCATGAGTCTCTGATATGATTGCAATGTCAATATCATGCTCACTTAAAAAATGGTGCAGTTCAGTAATTTTGGTGGGTAGCCCGCAGGCATTCCATATCATTATTTGTACGGGAGTACACTTTTTCATGTAATTAGCCATTAACAGGGGCTGCAGGAGTATGATCTTGAGATACGTTTGATTTTGCCATCAGATAAATCCAGTTTCTTTTAGAGCAGAGACAAGCATACGTAGCTCAGCTGCAACTTGTTTTGCTTCAGTTAGAAATTCAGGAGCGAGGCCGGTGTTTAAAGCTTGTGCATAAGTTTTATTATGCACTACCCGATCAGAGAACGTTTTCACAGCCGGAATGGTTTTTGGTTTTTGAAAACGCACACATAATCTGTAGTTGGCTGTATGACCTATCTCATGACAATTGGCATATTTAGGCGGAGTTGCCTTATCCTTGTCACAGTTAAATGATTCATGAGGTTCACCGCAACGAACACAACGTGGTTCGTGATTGCAGTGCGATTGGGCGTGAGGGAACCCTTGACAGCGATAACACTGCAAGGGTCCCTTACGGCCACGGTATCTCTCAACACTAATCTTCATTCCCAGCACAAATTTTAACTGGTGTATCTCCTTGTTTTTCTCCTTGCGGGTGAGAGTAACGAGAAACAGGGGAAGCTTAATAACTTCTCCGTTACGCCTGATAGTGAGTTGGCTGACCCGCACGACGTCGAGTCCATGTTCTTTTAGATCCATCATAATTTCCTCAGGGTCCATGTAAGACGGGAGGTTACGTATCACAGCTTTTATATGTTTAGATTCGGAAAGCGCATAGCAGTGATACCTGATGCCTTCTTCTTCTAACACGTTTACCATTTCCTGATAAATGGTGGGCAATTTCACTTTAATCTTGATTCCGTCCTTCATGTTTTCTCCATAGAAATCGTGCAGAGAAAAATTCTTATTATTAAACAGCGTTTTTAAGTCATTCCATGTGAATCTGCTGTCTTTGATTATAATCGGCGGCAGTTTTCTCGCACTGTTGATCGGAGCGTTCTGATTGGTTGGAGGTTTCTGCACTGGGGCGGGGTCTGTGTCGATATTCTGTCGCGGAGTAAGATCAGCAACAGGGTGAGTCTTTGGAATTTCAGGAGCAGTCGCAGCAGCCAGGGGTGCAACAGCTTTTTACGCAGGTTTTCTGGTGCGTCTGGTTCTGTCTCCTTTGGGTTCTCCATCGGAGTCAGAGCTGACATCTAAAGCCTTGTATTTTGTAAAGTCTTCATCCGACCTGGCGGGACTCTCAGCACGTCGAGCGTTGATCTTTGGGAGAGGCGGGAAGCCAGGGTTGTCATCAGTTTTGGTCTTAACACGGTCGTCCTGTGTTCTGGAGTTCACAAATTCCTGGTCAGCAAGAGCTCGGAATTTTTTGAACAAATTCAGGTCTCTTGTTTCTTCAGGGGTAAGGAAACCTTTGTCTTCTTGACGGAGTTCCAGCTGAGTAATCTCAGCTGCAATGAAGTCCAGGAAACGTTCCATGATGTCGGTTTATGAAGTAGTGAAATGCAGAAAGTCTATGCTTAAAAAGCACAGGGTAAAAATAGGTCGTTTTACAGCATACTAAACATAGTGGTTTGCATGCTGACCTGAATGCACAATCGAGAAAGCACAGCAGTTTCTCAGTCACAATAGTCAAACTCAGAAAAACGAGAGGTTAATACTGCAGAACAGCGAAAACGCAGAGCGAGGGGACGAGCACCTTCACGCTCAGGAGCAAGCAGTCGAATGTGGATGATGATTCAAGAGTATAATGATTTTCATTTTTATTAGATTTGATATTCATACCAATCTTATACCATCAATTTACGCCACAAAGCCATTTGTCGTATAACTCATGTATACGCTTCTCATTTCATATTTCTTATCTGAGGTCACGGCTCCCTCTACCGTCCTCAGTATCTTTATGCATCGTCTCTCCCGCCCTCGAGCGTCCTCTCAAATGGTGCGCTTCTCGGCCAAGGGGATGCTTGAAGATGAAAGCTTTCTAAATATCAATGACGAACAAGATTTTTAAATCGGGCTGTGGGGGTTCCAGTGGCCAATCGCTAAAACCGCTGAATACTGGTAATTCGACAGGGGTTCAAATACTGACGAACGCGCTTGCTCTATGAAAGTTTTCCGGGGTTTTTCTACGTTCAGCCCCTTAGAAATTCTCTCCATGATAGTTTCAGTACTCTTGCGCAGATTCCAAATCCATTAAATTTTCTTTATTAAATACAATTATAATTCTTTCTTTTTAGAGAAATCGCAGGGAAAAAACTGTAACCATCAAATCGAGTGCGATTACGAATATTTTAAAACAGTTAAAATTTTGAGCGGAAAAGCTTTTTTAATATGCTCATAAGCAACTGAAAATTAGGGGAATAAAAAAATTTTAAATTGGCATAAAATTTTGTCCATTTCTACAACAACCTATATAAATGCGTTTTCAAAAACTTCTGCTGAAATATGAAGAGTTGTATTTGTAAAGCATTTATTAGTGAGATCTGTAATTATATACTCAGCTTTTAGTTTTAATAACTTCCATTCATCAGAATAAAGTCATTAAGCGTAAGGGAGGGGCGAAAAAGGAATTTTAAAGAAAAGATTATTTTTACCAAATGACTCAAAATTTCCTGAGCTAGTATAAGTAATTATTTAACTCAAATAATTAAATATTTGCGAAAATTTTGTTGACCTCTCTCGGTCTTACCAATATTTCTGTATAGATATAGAACACAATTAAATATCGATAATGAGTATCATAGACAGTAGAGGATGTAGAACATCACATTATATAATTGGGCTTGTCGCATTATATAATTGTGCTTTGATAAATGAACATAACTGTCGGGAATCGCGTATGAATGTCACATACATGCTTTATAATACCAAGAATGTTATAAAAATGACGGTTATCTGATATCAACATTTACCGAACTTTCCAAAATGTTTAAAAATATAATATAAAAGAGTCGGCAAGTTTGTTTAAAAAATTGTGTGCATTTCAATCACGGTGTTTATCGCTATAATCATAAGCTCGTCATCGATATTTAGACTATTTCTCGATAACCTACCGAGTTCAAATTTTGTACTCACACCGTTTACAGATGGAAATACGCGTGGTAAACCGAGGTTTATAAAATTCGATTTAGAGCTCTTAAAATTTAATGTTGAAAAAAATTTTTGCGCATATTTCTATTTAAAGAATAAACTAAAAATCTCACAGATTTTAAGTTTGCATCACTTTACAGAGCGTAAAATAGTTTTTGAAATAAAATTTGCATTAATATAATTTCTGATTTTCACAATTAATATAATTTCTGATTTTGGGCGAATTTTTAAAACTTTATACTTTTATGAGGTAAGAGGAATTTTGGAAGTAAAGAACTGTACCAAAAGGAGAAAAATAATTTGTCGTACAGATTAATGGGAATAAGAGCCCCTTTGAAAAATTCCTGTACAGTTTATAAGAAGAATAATAGATTCTTAAATAACGAAATCAAATATCGAATCGCATTGTCAAAAGTATGAGATTTATAAATTTATTAAGAGAACCGCTCGTTTGTTATTCGTGATATAAATTTGTCGAAATTTTTTTAAAGACAATTATTTAATCACGTGTTTCCAGTAAATTATATAATACATTATTTTTCTCATTTTAATTCATTAATAATTTTATGAGTCATAAATAAAAGTTTATTTTGTAAAAACTTGTTTATTTTATTCAATAATTGTTCTAAAACGAAAATTCTTAATTCTTTTTATATGTACATTCACTTTGTAACTGGTAATAAATTTTTCCTTAGAGTCAGTGTAAGGCCTTTATCTCAAAACATCAAGAAGACTTCTCCCCGCGATAATGATAGCCATTACCCATTGTCGTCAGGGGTGCGTGGCCCCTTGTCCCCTTAGGCAATGGGGGTTGGAAGACGTACAAAAATACGGGCTAGTCATTTTTGGCGCATTTTTTCGCTAATACAAAAACACGGGACGATCCGTTTTCGAGGGTACATTTAAACTTACAATAATCCGAAACGAACCGTTAAGAGAATCATCAATGTAACGATAGATGTGTTGGTAAAATTTATGTTCTTCTTTACTTAGTGAACGGACAAAGGTCAATTCTTTTCTTCTTTTGTTTCACTAAGTAAAGAAGAACATAAATTTTACCAACACATCTATCGTTATATTGATGATATCATTTCCTTTAACAACCACAACAAAATAGAAGCTGCTAATATCTACCCAACTTGCTTAAAACTAAATAATACAAATACGGTGCAAAATAATGTGGTCTACCTTGACTTAAATATTATTGATTACAATTTTATTAAAGTTTACGACAAGAGAAGAGAATTCACTTTTTCTACACTAAAGTTGAACTTCTAACTGGAACACTAAACTGAACACTAAACTGGAATTCTAATATTTCCAAAAGAATCATCATTAACACAATTTTTTCACAGCTACTTAGAATTAAAAGAATATGTAATACTACAGAACACTTCCAAGAAGAAATACTTTACTTCGTCACAATTTTGAAAAATAACCTAATTCCTCATAAAATAATTAAAAATACCTTAAAAAAAGCTGGCATTAGACTTACCAATTTTTAGATAATTTATTTTGAATAATGAAATTTTATACTTAAAGCCTAATGGGACGGTATAAAGTGGATGGCTGATTCAGATAATCTAATGTAAAAATGTACAGATAATTATCGTCACTACATTTTCTTTCCTCCAAAAATTTTGGCACTATACTTTAATACTATTGTCTTAATAGTTTTGAATTACTTAGACGGCCAAAATTCTACTATTATTAACAAATCGG
Organism: Stegodyphus dumicola; assembly: GCF_044657685.1. NCBI lineage: Eukaryota > Metazoa > Arthropoda > Arachnida > Araneae > Eresidae > Stegodyphus > Stegodyphus dumicola. Next base: position 134,107,079 of record NC_140768.1, on the reverse strand, counting down.
GCCTTTTCATTTCTCATAGTAGCTTGACCGCCCTCTAGCTTGAAGAATGACGACTTTTATTAAAAAATGACTTTTTTCCATTTTACTCCTTTTTTTTTTTTGTGGCCAAGATAAGTAATCTTAGCTGAATTTGCCATTTTCACATTTTTGAAGCTGTTTTGTACTTCTAACTACTTGACTGACGCCATTTTGAATTCTTTCCATGTATTTTCGAGTTTCTCAAACCCTCCTTAGCAAAGAGAGGGGATAAGAGTTCCCGCCAAAGTTTCAATCTAATCGCATTGGCCGATACGGAATGGCATTGTTTCACCCGCCTACGTCACACGACGAGAGGGATGACTTGGTAGGACACAGAGGGGATTACACCCTTTTCAAATCTGTTTCGCGATCCAGAGGCCACAGGTCTGTTTTTTTATGTTTCTTATGTTTTATGTGTTTCTTAAAATCTTTTTCTTGGTCCTAGCAAGACCCACGGCGTTTGTTTTCGTTAGTATTTAATTTCATTTTAATTTGATTTCAGTACCATAATCTTTATAAAGGTTTTATTCTTCTTTAAGCTAGCAGGACCAGCGCGTACGTTATTGTAATTTTTGACTAATAGCAGACCGCTATTTATTTTATTTTGATTTTAATTTTGTTTTGCTCGGAGTTGCATTTACTTTTTCTTACACCTTAATGTGTTTTTCTGCGGACGCGTCGGGAAATTGGAACAGAGAATCGAAAATGGAAAAAGATTTTTTCGGGACAATTCATATATTTTTTAAAAAACATTTTTTCGTCAAACAAGAGCTTCAATTGTCTGTTTCGGCGAAACGCGTAATGGTTTTTGGCCTAGTTCGACATTCAACTATTTTTCCCTTGAAAAGCCTGGTTGAAGGTCCAATTGGGCTAATTTACCATTTTCCGCTTTGTAATTTTTTATAATTTTTGTAATTTTGCAATTTATGTTTTAATTATAATTTTTGCAATTTATGTTTTAATTATTTTTTAATTTTGTTTTAACTTGTTCCGTCGATCTGTTTTTATATGTATTAACTTTTCACATATCACAACATTCAGATTAGTTTATTTGTGCATTCACATGTTTTCCAACATTGATTTTAACAGTTTTATTTCGCGTGTAAGCTGTTTTTTCACTTTTCCATGCAAATCTTTTTTTAAAAATTACTTCTAGGTTAATATTTTAGTAATACTGCGTTGAGGAGCTACAGCTCCTGGTAACTTTTTAGCAAGCTCGTTGCAATATTTCTTCCTATTATTTCATATTTTTGCAGCATTTTGCGCAAAAAATTTTTAAGACCAAATAGGTCTTACATCACATTACTTGTTAGCTTTTCAATTTCTATTTCGAATCTATACATATGTATATAATTAATAAATATAAAGTAAAAAAATCGATATAAGTTATCCTAGAAATAACTAACGGTTTTTCAGTTTCAAAGTGAAATAGCAAGCAAATTATGACACTTACTTAAAATAATCTTGTAGAAGATTATTGGTCAAGAATTGTTTTTAGTACCAAACGTCGCCAACAAATTGCGCTTCAATTTCATATATCGTCCGTTATGTCAAAATGCTCTCGAAATGGTCGCCGTTTAAAGCTATCATTTTCTAGATTGAAATACAAAATTATCATGCTCTGTAATGTCACTATTTGAATTTTGTTAAATTCACTTGAAGAAAAATATACAATCCTTGAAAAAATTCATTGAAATTTTTTTGAATATGATTAGAATATGGTTAGAATATGATTTTTATGTATTTTGAAATAACGATTTACTCTCGAAGATCTTGTTAAGTGAAATATTGGAAGTGAGGGTATATTTTTATTTTAAAATTTTAATTTCCAAATGTACTTTTAAGCAATCGCTTTTGAACTTTCCTGTTCTTTGCATATAATATACATACATAGAGAGAGATGTGAATCCAAGCAAACAGGATTAATATAAACCCAAAATGACGAACTTTGTAACAATAAGGCACAAATCAAAAGAATGAATCAAAAACATGGAAAACAAAATTGAAGCAAAATTAAATCAATACATAAATAAAACAAAGTTCGCATGAAATTTAAAGAATTAAAAATATATTCGGTCTTTGTCAAAGAGCAGCCGAAAGAAAATAGAATTATAAACAGAGAGTTCCAAATTATATCTGGATGAATTGTACAATTAATGAAAGAATCCTTTGAATTAAAACGTTAATTCAAATTTTTAAATTTTTCAAAAAATATAAAACTGCTTAAAAATTATTTAATGATTATTTAAGGATACTCGAATATAACGAAGTGTGCAAGTGATATTTGCCTAAGGGAGGCAATGAATTCGTGGAGGAATTTCTAAGGAAAACTGGCTCGTATTCATGCTATTCATGAGAAAACCACGAAAACCAACTACGCAACAAAACCGTTCGTCTGGAACAGAAGCCAGGACGAACTTCTAGTCTTCACTGGTGTTATACATTTAGCTACCGATGAGGCAAATTAAAATAATGATAAAAACTGCAAGTATCTGAAATCAGTATTTATCACGATATCACTTGCTCCGACGTGACTCAAAATTGAATACATAAATGACAAAGTAGACTAGACTCGCCTTTTAAAGTGTTTTTTTAAACGCGCCTTCTTCAGAAGATTTTGAAGAATAAAAGAAAGCATATTTATTAATTTTAAATTAAAAAGTTTTTAAAAATGAATAACTTGGAAAATAGGAATGACAAAATTTACATACAAAAAACAAAAAAAGACACATGCAGAATTCGAAACCACAGAGAAGGCAAAACTGGCCAAGTTTTGCAAATATGGACTTAGTAAACTTACGAAATTTAAAAAAAAAAGATTAATTAATTTAGATCGACGAAAAAATAGCTGATAAGCAGAGTTAATGCTGAGGAATTAAACATAGCGCTACGCGTCTCTGAAATGAACATTCTTGAAAAATAAAAGTAAATGACTAAATAGCTAATTAATTTTGACGTGATTCAAAATTAGTTATGCAAAATAAAAAAATATGAAAAAGTCAACACTTTTTTTAAAAGAGCAAATTTTGTTAATTTGAAAGTTAGAAACTTTCTATATAAAAAGTATGACAAACTTTTTATAAACTTTTTATAAAAAGAACTTGAAAACGTGCAGTGACATAAAGCCCAAGCAACCAAGAAAAAAAAATATAGAATTCAAAAATCTTATACTAGACAAAATTGTCCAAATGTTCATAATGTGAAATTGTTAAAATACAAAATTTCAAAATAAAATTTAACTTTGTTAAAGGAAAAAACAATCAACAAGAAAAATTATTATAATGGAATTAATTATATAAATTCTATTTAATTATAAAGAATAATAAAAGCTGAAATAAATGATTAAAAACATCTTTTACTACTGTAATTAATATAAATAAGTAAAGAAGCTTAAAAAAGTGTAGGAAAAATTAATTCACTACCTCATGAGGAAAAATTAAAATTGATTTTTTTTTTTAATTTAGCTCTAATTTAATTTAGTAGGAGATAATTCTGTTTTGTTTCTTTTTGTATTTAATTTATCATCCGAAGAATTAACATTCTGATACATGTATATATTAAGCCTCTTTCGCTTCTGTTTCGGTCTTTCAAAGTCTGAACCTGAATCTAAAATTCAATGTCTTTAAAGCCATTTTTGGACTTTGTTTCAACTGTAGCATAATTAGCTACAAAAATGCATACATTTTTCATTAGATACAGTCTCATCTTTCAACTCAACAGCATATTTATTGTTTAGAATCGTTAATCGCTTTAGCATTTCTTATAGAAAACTCAAATCTTATTACTGAATATTATATTTTTATTCAGATTTTTAAATGAAATATATAAGGCGTTTTTTTTTTAAATTAAATTCAAACACACTGTTAACATTCTGAAACCTGATTCATGACTTCACTCAATGGAATTGAATTTGACATTTATATTGGTCCGCGGGCTAAAATCTCTCGTTCAGTCTTCCTTTGAGCATCCATTATTTTATATCTGGGTAAGTTTTTAAAGAGGTTGTATTAAAATTCACAAACTAACAAAGTTAATTGAATATTAAAGCGTTACAATGAACCGTAATTAAAAATGTAGATATGATTTATTTCGGAGCAAAACTATTAAAACATAAACTGATGCAATATGAGCACAATTAATTAGAGAGAATAAGGATAAATAATATTTTTTAGAAAAATTAAAGTATGCTTAATACATTTTCCTACACATCAAAACACTTTTTTTTTTAATTTCAATGTTTCAATTCAGAAAACAAATTACTTCAATTTTATGCTCTCAAAAAACTTCCTACCAATTAAACTAATATGGAAAAACAGAAGTAAAAATCATTTGTAGAATACTTACAATATTCTCCCAGGACAATTTCAAAATTCTCCCAGGATGTATTTGGTTCTCTGTGTTCCAGAATTGCTCTTTTCATGTGACTTCTTTCTTTACACGAAGGCCAGATACATGTCATTATCATCTGACACTCATTTGCTTGGACGACAGCCACTTCATCGGTCGTGTAGGAAATGTACAACGCTAAATGCCATTTTCTGTGAATGTAATGAAATAAATCCATAAATGTTCTGAAATTGAATTGAAGCAATCTTACTTTATATGTAGTTAATTATCAACATTAAAAAGCTTGTCTTATACGAACTCAAATTTCCTGACATTCTGGGAAAATTCCTCTCTGACTTTCTGAATATATTTTGTATTTTCCATGGCAGTCTAGAATTTTCTAGGTGAGGTAAACAGAGGATTAAAAATATAATGGATAACAAACATAATAATCCCTATATGCCACTAGCATATATATACAGTTAACAGATTCCACTGATGTAGATTCTAAATTTATTGATAGTTCTGAAATTATAATGACACCTAAATTTAGAGAACTGAAAGGATGACTAAAATTCTTTTCGTTTATTAAATCTGTAAAAAAACAATTTCTTTTTCCGATGAATTTTCTAACAGATATTTGATTATTGGAACTGATTTGTCTATAAATAAACAACAATTATCACCAGTGTCAGCAGATATCTTAAATTCTGAAAGTTGAAACGATATATTTTGCTAATTTCACTTATTGATTCCTTTCCTTCGTCAGAACGTGTTTGTTAAGCATATCTGCGTGCAAGCTGCTGCAAAGGTTTTGAAAGAGCACAAAGCATATTTTTCAGTTCCCCCAAAAAGTTCAAATGTTTTCAACAAAAAGTGTCAAGAGGCCCAAATATTTGAACATCATTTATTAAATGAATCAAAGATAGAACATTATACATTATTAAATAAATATTTTCCCATGTAATCGAATACTGTGTTTAACAAAAGCTCTTAAATCATTTTTTGCAAATGCATAATTAGAGAAAGCAATATCTGAAGGCTGTATTAAAATAAAAATTGCCACATGTAATAAAAGAATGTTGTTGTACATAGCAGATGGTAAAACTGAATTCATAACAATAAGCCTAGTTTATAATAAAAATAAACGAAACTTTGCTACCTTCCAACTGTGTATTTCTTAAAGCATTCTAGGTTTAAACTAAATTCGCTTGGTATGTAATGTCTCCAGTGATTTACTAAAAGTTAAAATTTTTACTTATTTATTTGTTTATTTATTTATTGCCGCTTTAGCTGGAGAACTTAAACTGCTCTAAAAAGTTATCAAAAAGTTAAAAAAACTAGCCAAAATTTCAGTTTTTAACTCTAAATAATAAAAAATGTCTATTTCATTGCTTGTGTAAATATATCTAATTCTCTTAGTGTTTTAATTTTCTTTACAATTTAATGAAAACAGTATGTGCATAAAATACCAATACTACATTTGAATAGTATAAAAATTGTATTTCTAAAGCCATCAACACATTCATATATGCATGCAAGATTATAGTTTCCAGCCTTGGAAAATTTTAAAAGACGGGAGATTTTCTATAAAGACTGGTTTGTTCTAGAAAAATGAAAGGTTTTCACTCTCCGAGGTTATACCATTTCAAAGAAATTCCAAACTCGCTTTGATTCGCTATGATGCATGATGGTTCAGGTTACTATACTACTTGTAATTCAATTTGGATGAAAGATGCATTAGCATTTTATTAGATAGTATAAAATTTAGGCTCTTTACTAATTTCATTTTTTTATTTTTTCGCTTTTTTATGCTGAGGAAATCTTGAGTAGTGAAGCAAAGCTTTTATTTATCAAAGTGTTTTCAAATATACGATGCATATGAAATTAATAATTAACATGTATATTAACACTAGATAAAATTAATAATATACCAGGTACTAAAGTAAACAGAATTCAACACGAAAATTAACTAATTAAACATTGCCTAAATCTTCACATAAAAATCTGCTGATGTCTACAGCAGATTAAAACATAGATTAAATTAAATTCGATGAGAAAAATTTATTAAGATAAACAAAATTAATAAAAAACACAGTTTTGTGAAATAAAGTTTAACGATAAAAATTATGAAAATCATTATAGGTGGACGAATACAATTCGCCTACTTAAAAATTTCATTATTTTGATTAAATTTCGTATTTTGGTGGGGAAAATTTTCTTTAGTAAAGACTTAAATTTCGAGACTTTAAAATCTCGAGATTCGGTAATTTATCTTGAGAAGTGATGAAAAACTGGGACTGAGTTGAAAACCTGAGTTGACAGCTATGATAAGTCCATTACATTAAGATCAACAAGATTTGGAAGATTTTAGACATGTACAAAACAATTTTAGCAAACTTTCGTTATTAAAAATACGATTAAAAATGTGCAAATATGCATACTTACACTTTTAGTAGAGCGGATAAAACAAAGACATCAATACTACCCTTCGATCTATAACAATTTTAACGGTGTTCTTGATGACCTCAAACCAAGGTCTTTCGAATTGTTCTCTTGAAGAATGACTGAGGTCAGAGTCAGCCGGACGTCAGTAATTTCAGGATTTGTTTGGTTACATACGTTGTTTTGGACCTCAGGGGATACTTTGAGGGAGAGTACTTTGAGGGAAAAAAAGCGATTTCGTCCTTGAGAGAAATAGTGCTGTGGGCTCACATATTGAGGAGCGGAAAGAGCTCCAGCCTAAAGTCTACTGTGTGCAAATCCGTAAGTCTAGTCAGATGATAAAAAAGTAAACATACAAAAATGTTTTGTTTTGATTAATCCATCGACCAAAAATTTAAAATGTTTTATTAGGCACTTTAACAATTTACAACACATTCACTGCAGAGACTGTTTGGCTTTTGATAGTGATTTTACACGGTAATAGTTTAATAGTTAATCAAAAACGGAGGTGTTCATTTTAAAATTTTTCATTAAGTCAAGAATTTAACTTGCAGCTTTCCTTTGCAAGTGATATAAGTTTCACACATTGCAAAAGTTACTTTAATTTCAAAATTTAATCAGATAATTATGGCAGAAAACCAACAATTTTCGTATTCTCGTCGCCATCAACAAATGTTTTTATAATTTTAGAAAAATTATCATAGAAAAATCAACGTACCATAGCGCGATTATGATGAAATATTTTATATCCGGTAGTAAACAAAAGTTGGTTAAAAAGTATATTCGAATATTTTGAAATTTGTCCAATATATCTGGAAATTAAGCTGATCTTCATGATCAGAAGATAGTAGGAAATTTAAATCCATTAACACAGAAATATTAGAGTGCTCTTTTCCGAGTTTAATTTAATTTATTTATTTATTGGGTACGTTTGTGTTTTCGGATTTTGCATCTGAATGCATCATGAGAAAGCATCCTTTTTTTTAGCTTTCTTTTTAAATGCATTGTGAAATATTAAAAAGCATACATCTTTATTTATTACATCATAATGATATTTAACGTAACATTAGTATTTCAAAGGACCCATAAATGCACATACGTATTTGATTAATATATATTAAACTATTCTTAAGAGACATTTATGAAGATCATACATAAACATATAAAAAAGATACACTTCATGAACATATACACTGTCCATGTGGCACGTTTTAAGGTGCACTACTACGTAAACTTTTATACTTTGTCGTTGTTGTCGTGTCCCTATGACATGGAACAATGGTTGCCAGAGCTTATTTCGAAGAGAGGTTCGACTTCTATTTTTCATCCTCAATTTTGAGGGAGAACTTCCCGGGGATACCCCACCCCTCTCCCCTTCCACCAATCCACACGAAATGACTTTCGGCTTGCCGCTTATTTAGAGTGCCGCCATGCCGCACCGACATTATACATTTACAAACGTTCATGTCTTCTCCGGGAATCGAGCCCGGTCCCTTCAGTATCGTAGTAGGCTCCCCTAACCACTATACCGTCTGGGGGACACTTTTATACTTTCTTTACCCGTAATGGAAACTGTTACTAACACCGATAACTGACGTGCGATTATACGAATAAAATGTGTAACAGATAGGCATAATTCAGAGCGTTCTTGTAAAACGTTACTGACAACACCGTGAATAACGCCTGCTTTACATTTTATGAACATGATTCTGTTATTTGTGTCATTGGTTACTATTTTTGAGTCGATTATACAGCAGGATTAGTTACGGTATCGTAGCATCATTAGGTTAAATCGATCCAGGAAACATGAAACACGTGAGGAAAAGAAGTCTTATATACCCCCTCTTTTTACGGTGACTAGGTATTAGGTGGCCCAGTCGCCAAATCCTGTAGTGACGAATTGTTGTCCACCACCTTTTATTTCGGACGCCCTTGTAAAGCTTTTTAGAACTCACGAAACTGAAGAAATCCGCAGTGCTCTCACCAGGATTCGAAATCCGAGTCCTCCGAATACGTATTAGCGTGCTTGCAGTTACACTGCGATGGTATGCGGAAAGAAGGGCGAAAAAATCTTATAATATAAGCAGCAGAAAAACTCTTCTCCACAATTAGGTAAAACATATGGTATCTTTAGGGTCGGTTAAAGGGGTTTCTCTTTTAAATTGCAATTTCTATAGTATGTTTAGATTATCACCTAATTTATTACCCCTCATCCTATTCTTTCGAAATTAAAAATTGAAGTTACATGTGAAATATATTTTGTCCATCAACAATTTTCAAAACTACGTTGTTTTCCATAGCCAAATAAAATAAAAGCATAGTAAAAGAACTCCTCAAATGCGACACTTTCTTCCTGTAAATTGCGATTTCTAATTGTAAACCTTCCTGCTGAATTATTTTATTAACTTTATTGAAATGAAAATAAGTATTATACCAGATCGTAAGAGATAAAATCTAAACACTGCAATTTATTTTAACTAGATGTCTCACAGAAACAGATGGAATTGCTTTTAAAATTTTCATTAAAATATTTTAAAATATATATTATATTTTTAAGTTCTTACTTACCAGTTCTAAAGGAGCACTTATAAGACTGACGAGTCAGAAGTCTTTTCGAGTGTTTTGCTGGCTAGGAAAGAGAGGTGAGAGTCCCTCGGAGTGTTCTCCATCAAAACTGCGATGAAAGTTTTCCCTTTCTCACGGCGGAAGATCGGTCGCACTCACAGCAAAGTTCTCGGTGATGGAATGACTAAATAACTGATGAAGACTGGCCATTCCTAAGAATGTATTAAGTTACGAATGCCCGGAATTTGAGATTACAGCTTTCAGTTTTCATTTCTCAACTAGTTTCGCAGATTGTTTTCAGAGTGAATTGTACATGACTATCAGAATTTTTCGCGCTACATAGATGCAGAAAATAAAATTAAAAAATCTCTGCCTTTTACGAATAAATAAATAGTGCAATTCATTCATGCTCATGCATCATTCATGAGCATAACAAGATATAACGAGTTTCTGTGTTTTCCTGAAAAATTCATGCGTGTGTCCGACTATGTTTTACCTTCCATGTTTTCCACCATCATATATGATTCTACACGGCAATCTGCAAGGTATCCAAAGATCAGGTAATAAATAAAATTGTAATTCAGCGAACATTTTTTCCAATATATGATACCTTACAGTTTCAAAATATCGAAATAATGCTAATTGAAGTAAAACACACATCATCACTCTTAAAATCACATTCAACTTTTTTTTGACGGTAATTACGTCTAGCGTGCAATATAGAACAAATGAATAATATTTTTTAAACATTATTTCCATAACCTTGTACAATTTTTATTTTCAATTGAATTATTCGATTTACATTTCATATATCGTTGATACTCAAAGACATTTTCTAAGGATGCGAAATGACGTTATAAAGATCATTATCTTAATATAAATATGAAAATAATAAATTTTCCTGTTAATAAAAAGTTTTTTTATGGTTATACACATCATTTAAATGCACCGTATGTCATTTAAATTAAAATTTTTATGGCCATGTATAATTTAAATAGCAAAGAATGCCTTCAGTTTAAACTCATATTAGCTAAGTTGGATATTGCAGGATCAGATTGCAATTTTTATGAAAATCTCATAATTTTTTATTACAAAAGAAGGTATACATATGTTTAACAGGTTTCGAATGCTGTTATGCATATGCATGCAGACGTATTGTATGCAACAATTTAAAATACTGTAGTCGCAAAAGGATTTTTGAGTATTTATTTGAAATGTTATGTGCACGCTTATTAAAAATATAAAATCTTTATAGATTTTATCACACTGCACCATTTAAGTGTAGGTTGTTCTTCTCTTTTTCTTTCTTTTTTTTTTTTTTTTTTGGGGGGGGGGTGCGATAATTTGATGTGGCTATTTTAACAATAAATATTCTTAAAATATTTTACGGTAAATTTTAATTAATTCTATGTGAATATTTATATAATAGTAATCAAATATTTGAACATATAGGTTTGGTTTCTAAACAATAATCAGCGTTATTTTAGCCGGTTTATTAGAGAAAAATCTTCTTTAACCACCATGTTGCCAGAAAGCTATTTTTCTTTTGTTGCAGTAACACATAGCTGACTTTGTGTTGCTTCATTTGAAATTTTCATCACTAAGTAGAGCAGTATGCACATAAATAAAATAAAATTATTCTTGAATAAGAGCATATTCTATTTCATAATTAACTTTTGGATTAGCGCATGTAGAAAATATTTATTTACTTTGTTGAACTAATTACGGATACGAAAGAAGTATTTTATAACTTCAAATATCCAGAGTTCTAAAGTACTTGGTACTATTGAATTTTGAATTGAAAAATCTGGGTAGTTCTTTAAATCTTTTCTTTATAGCCTAAATGTGATTATTGTTCTACAAGTGAATACCTTTTTTACATACCAAGTTTTGTTTCATCAGAGATAACAGAGCTAAGAGAAAAGTAAAACATTTCCTGTTCCTTAACAGGATACAAAACACGGTTCTTTGATGATGATAATAATAACAAGAATAAGTACTGAAAGGGATATAGTTATAAAAAGAAATAAAATGCACTTTTAGATTTAATTGAAAAGTGGTAGAAATCTGGAATTGATGAACTTCACATTGTTATAACGAAAACCTAAAGTTCTTAATAATCGAATATCTTAAAACGATCCAGTTGCTGTTTTATATTGGCAATGGACGTAAACATTATTGCATACCGTGAAAAGAAAATAATGCGGTTGGTAACCGGAAAGATCAGCTTTATTGTTAACAGACATGGCCACAGGCGGATGTGCGGAAAAAATGTCACCCGAAAAAAAGGGAAGCGGAAAGAATGTCCCGGAAAATAAGGAACGGAAAAAATGTCACTCGGAAAATAAGGAACAGAAAAAAAGGAACTCTAAAATCTCGCCAAATAATGTCGCCGATTAGAGATGGGAAAACCTGCCAAACGGGCAGGGTTATAGCCAAGGAGGTTAGAATAGAAGGAGGGAAGGTTCAACTCAAACGGTGAAGCTTGGCGGCCACCTTCCTGTTATCACCGTGACTTGTGCAAGGAAGTCTGTCATTGCAACATTTTTTTCTTTTCTTTTTGAAGCATGTCAGCTTGTATTGCATATGGATGCACATTTAGATTCTCGAAAAAAATTCCGGGCATTATTTTTCACACGTAAGTATTAATTTTCTTTTTTTATGTAATATGACAACTATGTCAAAAAATATCACAATGTCATGTGGTTTTTCTTTCCAGATGTGAAAAGAGGACTTAAAATAGGTTATTTAATATAACTATAATCAAAATATATTAAATACATTTTAATGTTTATGTTTATAGCTGGTATCTTCGTTCCTTAAGATACACTGCTATATGGTAGGATTTAAATTTTATAATTTGAACGTTTTAGTTAATTCGTTTTATAACTTTCATGAAAAGTAAGAAATCAATTGTTACTATTTTTATTAATTGTAAAGGTGTTAAATAAAGCAATGCTTTTCTTTATATATTAATTATTATTCATTTTTTTAAGTTAAGATAAACTGTTCTGTTAAAAATTTTTTGCATAAACTTACAAATTTCTGGGCAGTATAGTGATAAAATTAAGTAAAATATTTACACAATTGAACATGTGGAAAGATGTATCCAAAAACTTATATTTCTGTAATTCAACTTAATTAAAGGCAGTTTCTTTGAGATTAATAAATATAAAATGCGCATAAACTGAAATCAATGAATTCACATAAATCTGTTTTATTTTATTAAGATTTATTTTCTAACTTAAGCAAATCCGTGAAATATGCAGAAACATAATTTTTTAAAGGCTTTAATGTTATGTGCATGCATTCAGATTTCGAACTATTTCTTAATAATTTGCTGTACATAGTAAATTATGGATATCATCTTTATTACTTTAAAACAAAAATTCAACAATAGCGAGGGATTTCATTATAAATTTAACATATTTTTACTGGAAAATAAATGCACGGAACAGGTTAGAAACACGTACATGTCACTGCCGTAATGCAATGTTTTGAAGTCACAAACATGGACGCCGCTTGTTCGGTGAAGTTTCATTCCCCGATAGTGGAGGAAACCGCGAACCCTCCCTAAGGCTCCTCTAAACCAGGCTGAATCACTAACTTTTCTCTCTTGGCGAGGGAGGGACGCGTTACCAATTTTGGCGCGTTTATCGCACACGCTCGCTGAATGTCTGCTGTTTTTTTTTTTTTTAAGATTTATTTTATAGACGCGCGGCATTCAGCGCACATAAACTTTTCGGATAATTAATTAATTCTCGAATAGTATATAGACGTTTTCACTTAAATAAAAATTTCGCGTATATTTTGTAAACATATTCAAAATAACTTATTCTTTAGATGTTTCAGTTTCGTTAGCAGACTAAAATAAATAAGATATGAATAAAAACTTTCAATAGTGTCAAATGGGGAAATAGTTAAAGCGTAGAGTGTGCAAATAAATTTATCTTAATGACATTTTAACAAAAATTTCCATAAAAACACTGTAAATTCATACTAAAAAAATAACTTAAGAATATGTTGTCATTTTAGTCTGAGGTATATGGAAATAATTGTGCAAGACTCTGAAGAAACACTTTCTTTTAAATGTGTGAAATATTTCATAACATATATGGAAGAAGAAAGTACAGCATTCTGTGTTTTGGATGATTTTCACCAAATGTAATATAAATACGAACTAGAAACCGTAATAAAAAGTCCTTCCTCTCCAATCAGATCACCTTTGTGTTGCATTGTATTTGTAATACTTCTAAAAATCCAATTTTTACCTAAATTAAAAAACAGTTATTCCATAAAAGATAATAAATTTGAACGTATATAGAATGAATTTTGTAATTTGAGTTATGTTACAAAATAATTCCTAGTTTATATATTTTATACTAATAATTTAGATAAAACCTGTCCAATTTAAGAATGTGTGTTAACCACATTCTTAAATTGTAAAAGGACAACTTAACCCCACGTAATTCATTTCAAAGCATAAAATAGCTTATTTTCTAATATTCAAAATTTCTAATAGTCATAAAATAGCTTATTTCTATCTTTCATAAGCTTATTTTATATTTTACACAGCAACAGCATTTTCATGCAGTCAAGGTTTTTTAATTGCTAGTTATTATACATAATACTTAATTTTTAACACATTCTTATTAGAAAGCATAACTAAGAAACTTCTTTTTAAAGCACCACAGTGATTGCAATGAATGTCGTTAAATTTACAAAAGTATTGAAGATATATTGAACAGCATTATAACAAGAAACTACTGTACAAAATATGTAAATTTAGCATAATTTCTTTTTTAGTATTTGCATAGTTTCCTCCAAATGAACCTTAATGGGAAGTTATCTTGCAAAAATTTAAAAGTATTAAAATGGCCTCTATTTAAGATGTAACTGCATTTATAATTATTTTGTAATTGTGAATAGATTATATTATTGCAATTAGATTATGCACTTACAACATAATTGCATAAAGTAATGAAATTAAGAGTTCACAGATACAATGTAATATAATTACAATGCAATTATCTAAATTGTAATTATAATCACTTATTTAATACCACAATATTATTATAATCACAATGTAATTTAAATTGGGTACTATATTTGTATACCCTCCACTCAAATGGAGGTACTGATAAGCCTGGAAGTTATTATCAACAAAAAGCCTGTTCAGGACAGTTTGATGACAATTTCCACCGGGCGAAAAGTACATTCTTAAGCCCAGGCAAATCATGACAATAAAAATCATTTAGTCTTATGATTCACTATATTTCAAACCCTAAATTTGAATTCTGCACCAAATTATTTACCTATATTTTAACATACTTTATGAATTATTAGAAGCGATATGGCAAATATCTTCTAAAAATAACTGTAAAATATTTGTATCCATTAATTGATTCAGATACACACTTTTATTATTTAAGTATATCAAAATAACAGTTTCATGTTCCTGAAATACAAAAATTATGAAAAAAGTTAAAAGTAATATTCTTAGAAGCATATGATATTAGTCACCAGCTGCAAAACAGTTAATTTTTTGCCCTAAATACAAGTTTATTACACAGTAGTCATACGTGTAACTTAATAACATGGTATATAAAAAATTAATGATAATAAGTTTATCAGAAATGAATTAATTCTGCAAATAAACTTTCTGCATTTGAAAATTTTCTACACCTGAGGGGAGGGAGAGATCTAGTAAAATTAGATTTATTATAACTTCAGTTGGACCAAATACCTTCTCTCTCTATATATATTCATCACTAAAGAAATAAATAAAATTATCATGCTTAAAAAACAGATATACCATACCAGTTTTTTTTCCCCTTTACATTGAGAAATAACAAACAGTACAACACTGAAAAATACTATCCTTGAAATGTTGTTTAAATGAAGAAACACACACCATCTTTTTATTTAAGCATTACACTTCAAAAACAGATACACATACCAATTTATTTTCACTAGCCTTTATACTGATAACATGCCATATAAAAATGAAAAGAATTAACCTTGAAATTTAGATAAAATGAAGTAACACAATGGGAAAATTTATGCACACGGACATCTTTTTTCTATTGCATGTTGCCTGACATAATCCACAAGTGCCTAAAAATGTACCCAAAGAAACGCATTTCAATATTAACAAAAAATTGTTTACAGATTAAAATTCATTCATTTCATACCAGTATTATAAAGATCATGCATGAAACAAATCTGCTTTCCCATACTTTTAAGTAAAACTTTTATACTGGAAAATAGACTATATTTCTATATATTAGAAACAAGAAAATACTAATCTGAATGTTCTGCATTCATTTCTAAATCTTTACTCCATTGCCAAATTGTATAATACTGTGATTATAAATAAACTTGCAAAATCCTTGCAATTATTGAAGTCAGATTATATATATTGTCTCACACTATTCAATTTATTCCATTGACTTCAGATGTCAATGTCAAAATTCTGGAAGTTATTTTAACCAAGAAACAGTAGTGGGCACCGTGCATAAACAACTCATCTAACTTTTTAACAATAGTGATTATAAAATAAAGAAAAAAATCATACATCATTCCAACGATATTGCAACTATAGTATAATGTTACATATATCTTTAGCAAACATTCAGATTTTATCTTGACTTTCCAAATTATTATTTATTTTTTAATAAATTTCAATATGCTAATGATTTTCATGTTACATCAGTATAAATTCCACAATTAGCACAGGAAAACAAAATCCGCGCTTGATATTAGAAGAGAAATTTCTTTTCCACATTCAAAACATCTACATTGGCGATGTTTGGCGACGGGTACATTAACCCTAGACTAATTTAATTATAGCTATTATTACAGAAATTAGCAGATACTCAGGTTATTGTACACAAGAATTTCACTTTACTTGCACATTATAAACATCAGAGAAGATATAAACTCTAAATGAAGGCGTAATTAACATTATACTTACTAAGCAAAGTTCAGCGCCTGGACCAGGTTTCCAATTGTCTCTTCGGCAATTATTTACCCATATTTTTCTTCATTTTTAGGAAATTTTACCAATGTATGACCTTTCCGTGAATGATTTGAACAATTAATAGCTGTACATCCGCCCATTTTACACAAAAAAAACACAAAAAATTGTTGCACCGTAACTACACAGCCGCCATTAACTCTCCCACTTGGGAGTAGAGCTGGAGCAAACCGCATGTATTTATTACTGAGTAACGGGTACATCGGTTGACTCGAAGTACCGATTCGGTACTCACAAATCCATTTCGTTACTCGCATCTGTCGTACGATGCGGTTTATTCGAGTACGAATGATGCAGTTATCGTGCGAATACGAATGATGCGGTTGCTGTTCGAATACGAATGATACAGTTGCGTCACAATGCGCTCGTATTTTTCATTGATAATTTTGAATTCTTTTGGGCATCGGGAAAACTCTTGTTTACATTATGTGTTTTAGTTGAAATATTATTTAGTTTATATTTAAAAAGATGAGCAATTTTGATAGCGTGAAGCGTTATTTTGTATTTCTTTTTACATTAAGATTTATAGTGCATATTATGTTTGTAATTTGGAAATTTAGATGATTATTGATTTTTTTTTTCTTGAGCGTATCATGGTGAGATTTTATTGATTTGAAATATTTATATACTGTACTGAGGTATTGTTTATATAAGAATATGTAGGTTAATATAGGTTCTTTACTTCCTCGTACGAAATAAAAAGGAAGTAAGTATTGTAATCCAGGAAACTTTTGGGTATCATATTTCAACGGAAATATCCATTTTTGACTATTACGGAATCCATGTGAATTATTTTTTTGAGCGACGTCTGTACGTACGA
The DNA here is from genome assembly GCF_044657685.1 of Stegodyphus dumicola. Taxonomy (NCBI): domain Eukaryota; kingdom Metazoa; phylum Arthropoda; class Arachnida; order Araneae; family Eresidae; genus Stegodyphus; species Stegodyphus dumicola. The sequence goes on along the minus strand of NC_140768.1, from coordinate 134,089,866 downwards.
ACACAATGAAGGACTCTTTTTTTTTCCCCCCTCCAAAAACGGATTGTTAAATGTAATCCCATTTACTCTAAGTTGATACTTGAAAGGGATTTTTTCGTGATGTGTAAGTACCTATGTATGCATTTCGCATAACTCAAAAACGATTAGTTGTAGAACGTTGAAATTTTGTATATGGGACCGTTATAACATCTAAATGTGCACATTCCTTTTTATTGCAATCGGTAATACTACCAAACGTAAATATGTATATATATATATTAAATAAATTATAATTAAATGTAAAGTACATATATATATGTCCTTATAATTAAATGTGTGGTGTATTTAAATTATGGCAAAGCACACTAGGGCTATCTGCCTAAAGGGAGGGATGCCTTCGTGGAGGACTTTCTGAGGGAAACTGGCTCGTATACACGTTACACATGGGGAAAACCACGAAAACACCCATGCAGCCAGCCCGTTCGCGGGATTCGAACCTCGGACCGAACTACCAGTGTTCAGCGACTTTACCACTCGGCCGCTGGTGGGCTATAATTAAATGTAAAGTACATATATATATATATATATATAATAAAATAAAAGCCAAGTAAGGCGAAAATAAAAACCGCAATCGTTGGTTGCAGTGAGGACTTATTTTTTAAAATTAGAAGTGTTGGAGCTCTATGGAAGGCCATCAGTAAAGATGAATAAATAAATAAATAAAATAACTATTACAATAATAAAATAATTAGCAACTAGAATATTAAATTATTATTATTATAATTCAATAAAAATTTAAAGACAAATAAAAATTTAAAAACAAATAAAAATTTAAAGACAAATAAAAATTTAAAGACAAAGAAAATTTAATTAATTTTTAAATTAATGATGAATAACTAAGTAATGAAATAAAATACCAGACATCGTCTTGTTTGGGGGCTGTAGCTGAAATTGCAATTTAAGAACTAAGCCGAGCATTAGCTAAATTTAGGCTTTTGATCAGCATATAATGTACTGTTTACCACAGTATGGATAAAAATTTGGTTATGTAGCCCATTCTTCTAAAACGATGTTTCGTCGCTGCCTTCCACCACCAATTCCCTTTTGTTTTCGGTTTGGGTTTATTTGGTTACGGCAAAGCATACTAGGGCTATTGCCTACGGAGAGGGATGCCTTCGTGGAGGACTTTTTAAAGGAAACTGGCTCATATGCAAATTACACATGCGGAAAACCACGAAAACGCCCGTGCAGCCAGCCGCTAACCGGAAATTGAACCCTGGACCGAACTATTAGTGTTCAGCGGCTTTACCGCTCGAGCGCTGCTGGGCTCTTTTTTCGTTTCATTCGCTGTTTGAAAAACATGTGTTCACTTTACGGTAAAGCAAGCACCTGTTTACTTCAATTAAAATGGGTTAGACGATGTGATTCTTACTACTTTAATCTTAGCTTTTGATTTCTAATATTGATTCAATATTTTCTGTAGACAAAGTATTCTGATTAGAATAATGGATTTCAAACATGTTCAAAAGGTGTGTATCTGAATATAATTAGATTTTTAAAAGATAGGGCCCATTTTATTAGTTTCACATATTTCTAAAGCAATTGAACCATAGTATCGCTGTTTTGAAAGAAAGTAAAATTGTGACAAATGTATAATGAACATTAATATACATGCTTTATTAGAAGTAGTCAGCCTTTTTAAACGTGACCGTCTATGCTTTTAGAATGATTTGGGAGCTCTGCATTTGCTCTGCCATCTTAAAAAAGCAATGTTCAATTATCAAAGTATGTTTACGTTCTCAAGAAATACGGGTCTCTTTCAGAAAGCGACCTCTTAGAAGTCGTCAATAAATGATAGAGTATAATTATTTTCTAATAGATAATAGAATTAATTTATTTTAACGTCAATTTAAAAATGGCTGCTTGTACTAAGAATTAAGAGCAATAAGACTCTAATTTTTCTTTCGCAATTAGCTGTTATGCTAGCTGAATTGTTTTCTGTATAATCTTTATTGTGTACAATTGAAATATTTAGTTACGCATTCAACAAATAAACAACAAATGTAAGACAAATCATTTAAAAAATTAAATTTTGAAACATTAATAATAATTTTTCTGTTATACATAATATTATTAATGAATGATGAATTTATATTATATTATATATAAATCAAACTTTAAACTCCTATTCCTTTATAATAAATTGAAGAAAAGGAAGTGAATTAATTTTTAAAAACAAGACGAAAATTAAAAAAAAAAAAAAAAAAAAAAATTTTGTCGTATACCTAGAATCTAAAAATAACGAATGCTGAATTTATCGGCTCATATAATAATAAATGCGTATTCATATTGTAACAGAAATTTTGTTAGAAGTCTAGCATATGTATAGTTATTTGTAATCTTTTAAAACTGTCGTAACATGATGCATATTTATCATTATCGTGAACCAAAACAGTATGCTTTACATCCTTACAAATATGCGTGATAGATTTTAATATTTATTTCTGCATATACTTAAGTTTCCCAGAGACATGAAAGCAAGTTAAGCAAATTTTTGTTGCATTAAGCAGACTTAAGTCTTAAGTTCTCTGTTAGCTAGTGTAAAATAATTTCGGATTTTATGAGCCTTCCAGAATTATTAGCAAAATAATGGAAATGTCTTTACAAAGTGTTTTGTAAGCAAACAGCAAATGTACACTGAGCAGTGATCAACTGATATATTTCTTAAATGATTTGGTTTAGTTGATTATGACAAAACACACTGGCACTATATGCCTAAAAGGAAAAATGCCTTCGTAGAGAACTTTCTAAGGAAAGCCGGCTCGTATGGTTCGTGGTAAGCTGGCTTGTAAGCAGGTACGTGGAAAAAACCACGAAAACGCCTATGAAGCCAGCCCTTTCGCCTGAGATCGAACTCAGGTCGGAAATGCCAGTGTTCAGCGATTTTACCGCTCGAACGCTGGTGGGCCATTTCTTAAATGAATGAAGCTATACTCATAATATTATGAAATAACACCGATTGAAATATTTAGTGCTTCACTATTATCTCTAATAAAGTAACATAAAAATTGTCCTACCTTTTCTAAATTTCTTTTACGTTCTTTATTAATTCGTACTTAACCTATACATGTGCAAATGTGTTTATCGATCATATTGTTAAGTGTAAAAAGCAATTTGACATTTATCATATAGCATTCCTTGTCTCAACAAAGAGTTTTTGGAAAGGGGGTAAATCGGGGAAAATTCACATTTTCGTCATTAGCGGTTCTGATTAAAGAAATGGGGGGAAGCAGCGACCAAAACAACGAATAACGGACAAATAACAAAATCTAATCTTTAATGCAGTCTTCCAGTTTCTGTATTGTATTTGGGAAAGTTTTATGGCCATTATGAAAAGTGAATATTTGATATGGATACCACGACTTCCTTCTACGACTATTTAAATTATGCTTATTTTTGCTGCACTTCATTTAAACTTATTTCCTCGAATTATTCTAACTTAATTAAGCGATACCCGAAGGCAAGTTACAAATGGCATCAAAGATTGCAAATTTTGAAATTAAATTTCTCGGCCAATCTTTGTCCTACGGAACTCAAACTTCTTGTATTTTTATTTTTTCATAATGAGTATAAACTTTGGCAGATATAAATATAGGAACCAGAAGACAACATTAAAATTTAGATTTCATAATTTGTCCAAAATTAATTCTTTTTAAAATTTGACATTGACAAAATATGAATATTTTTGTCATTTAACATACTTCTGCATTTTTGTTGCACCATATTTAAACTTGCTTCCTCGAGTTATTCTAATTAATTCACCAGACCCTCAAGGCAAGCTGAAAATTACATCAAAAACTGCAAATTTTTAAATAAAATATGCCGATCAATTTTTGTCGTATGGAAGTCAAACATCTTTTTTTTTTTTTTTTTTTTTTTTTTTTTTTTTGTCATAACGAGTATAAAATTTTCCCAAATATAAGTATATGAATAGGGAGACAGCATTAAAAGATAGATTTCGTTATCTGCTCAGAATTTATTTTATTTTAATTTGACATTGCAAATCATGAATATTTTCATGAGTTAAAGCACTTCTGTAATTGGGAATGTATGACTACGACCAACGATTGCGAAAATAAAAGCCAGGTCAGGGAGGGGAGAATATATATATAGTTCATGTTATCTTTCTACTTTCATTATATATGTGTGTGTGTGTGTGTGTGTGTGCAGGGGCGTAGCTAAAGAGGGGCAAGGGGGCATCTGTCACCGGGTTCAGAATCAAAGGGGCGCCAAACTGATGTTATAGAATTAAATGTTTTCCATCCTTGCAAGCAGAAGGGGGCGCGAAATCTTCAGTTGTCCCTGGGCGCTGAAAACCCTAGCTACGACTCTGTGTGTGTGTGTGTACGTTTGGTATTATTGATTGCAATAAAAAAAGGAGGTGCACGTCTAGTTGTTATAATAATCCTATATACAAAATTTCAACGTTCTACGACTAATAGTTTCTAAGTTATGCATACATGAATACGTACGTACAGACGTCATGAAAAAAATTCTTTTTCAATTCATCTAACAACCATTTTGGAAGAAAGAATCTTTATTACGTTCGTACGTACACATGTCACACACACACACACACCAAAAAAAAAAAATCATTTAAATGAATTCGGGAGTGGTCAAAGTGGACTTCCGTGCGGCAAAAATTGACCATGTTATTTAATTTCAAGATTTGGAGCTTTTGATGTCATTTTTAACTTGCCTTGTGAGATCAGTTATTATATTAAATTAATTCACTGAAAAACGTTTAAATGAAGTGCAGCAAAAAATGTGTGCAATTTAAAAGGCTCTACAAGGATGCCGTGTGTGGTGTTTACATCAGATCTTTGTTAGTTAGTAACAGATTAGATATGACAGAATAATATCTTGGGGGTTTTCGAATGAAAAGTGAAACAATGCAAAATTAATGTTTCGAGACTAACAGCATTTTTGGGCTAATATTTTTCCCCAAACTTGCAAGATATGAATCACATTAGAATCATCACTTTAGTCTCTTTCATAAGAAACTATCATCACTTATCAGTTTCCTCCTCAAAATTCAATAATGTTTGCTGTCCCAATTTAATATAATTCCAATAAAGTTTTTAAAACATAAAATAAAAGTCTAGAACTATGAAATAAACTATGAAATGTTTCTAAACATCGAAATAAAATGTCAAGTGAGCAAGGGTATTTGAGAATGAAAATAAAACATGTGGATAATGCAAAATCAACATGAAAAAATATTATTTATTAGTATTATTATCTAATGAATAGAAAGAAAGTTTCAGAAAGTATATATCATAATAGAATACTATGATCTCAATTATCCTCACCCACCCTGTTAAATTCAGAAGAGGAAAAGATCTGTTATATCACGCTTTTGGCTTCAAGGTTTATCCTCAGTGTTGTGGATTCCTCCACAAGAAAGGCCGACAAAGGAAGGGCTTGAGCTGGAGACGCCAGTAAAAATTAAACCATTAAATTGGTAATAAAAGATCCTTTTTCTCTTCTGAGTATGTTATAGAGAGTAAGTTTTCTCTTTCCTTAATGAGAAATGAACCACGGGGTTCTTCCTCAGGGGTAGGAGCGCTTTGAAAAAAAGCTTTCTATGTATGAAATTGTCGGAAAGCCTTTCGTCCTAAGAGGAGGTAAACGGATACGACGGCTTTGTTAAAGAAAAAAAAAAAAAAAAGATTTAGCACTGTCTTCAGTTATTGTTTAATCGGACCTTGGACGATAGAACCTTGCTCTGTCTCGATATTACATTGCTCTAAGAGCAAACAGAAGAATAGACAAACCTATTATTGATTAGTATTACCATCTAATGAATGAAAAGAAAGTAAAAATCTCACAGACAACAAACAGTACGTATCACTAGAGTACTATGATCCTAATTATCCTCACCTACCCTGATATGTCGCGAATTTGGCTTCAAGGGTTTTTTTTCTGAGCGGGAGCGCCAGTAAGAATTAAACAATTAGATTGCGAATAAAAGAAAAATATCCCTTTTCTCTTCTGAGTATTTCAACAGAGAGTAACTTTGCTCCTCCGTTAATGAGAAGTTGACCATAGGGTTGTTGAATTTCCCACGGCAAACGAAAAGAGGAAAATTTTAGCCCCTCGCTTTTAGGACACTGTGAAGATTTGCACGACGCCTAATTTTAATTTCTGCGTGGTTATAATTGGCCTAGAGTAGATTGTGATAAACTGGAATTCGCCAATTAAATTGAAGTGAGGCGTGGTGTGTCAGAAGATGACTTTTAATTAATAATTAGGTCGGGAGTTAAATAGGGAAAAATTTCGTCGAAAAGAGTTTTTAGTCTGAGTTTTTCTTTCTTTTTTTTTTTTCTTCCTGTATTTGGTTTGGAGACTTGAAAATGAAATGTCGCTTTACCTTGAAAAGTGAGGAAAATAGGAAGATTTTGGGAAAATGATGCCTGTCCTTTTGCTTGGGCCTTGAGTTAGAAAATTAAAAAAATCGCAAGAAATATAGTTTTTAAAGATGGTGAAATGGGCTTCTCTTCCTTTTTGCTTTACGAAATGAGTTTTGGACTGGTAAAGTTTCCTGTCCGAATGATTACAGATGGTTTGCAGATATTCAATAAATGACTTAAGGAGAGATGACTTAGATTAGACTGATTCATAGAGGCTCCTGTTTTATCATGTCATGTTTTATAGACTTTGAGATGGATTGTACTTGTTTATAGACTTTTAAGTCAAGACAGAGAGAAAAAGATTGTGAAGGAGAGTTCCAGCTGAAAATCGACTGAGCGATAAAAGTTCCTGACCGCGGTGAACCAGCCTTACAATTAAAGACTGACTGTATGAGTCGATGATTATATAGGACTTAATATAAAAATTCATCCATAGCCTGACTCTTAGTGTATTACCTTTCAGAGCTGAGAAATTTGATTTTATTGATTGTGTGGGAACAAAGTCTGAAAAGGTATGTACAATTTTTCCTCTTACTTTTAGTGATCTATATATAAACTATTATTGATATTTTAATATGTATTAAAGAGTTAAATCCGAGATTAAGGAAATGTTTCTATTCCTATATTTATTGTGATCTTAAGGTGTTAATATGTTATTTAGGACTCTATACATAAAAATGAATAATTTATAACTAGGATATGTGGCTATTTAAGAATATGTTTTCTGTCCACTACAACACAATAACGTATTGTTAATTGTATATTATTTATCAAAGTGTTGTAATGTTGCGGTTATGCTAACTTTCAATGTTCCCGTAAGGAACTGTAAATTGTAGATGTGAAAGAACCTTTTGTTAATTATTTCCAGTTGTAATTGATTATTTAATTATTCATTCGGAAAAAGTGATTTAATATGTTTCACAATTTTGTGACTGATATTTTTCACCCCAAAAATTCACCATAATATTAGTCCCTAATTACCAGACTGAATATGATTTGCAAGTTAAATGTAAATCTGAGTGGACAGATAAAATTAATTTATGGTTAGTTTAATTAATTACAAATAATTTTATGAAGATTATTGTGTTGTGTATGAATATTCGACTGAAAATTAGTTATTTATTTACTTAATTTAATGAAAGTTCGTTACCTAATTATTCAGTTCATCCATTGTTAAAACGTGTTCATTCATTGTTATGACTATTGCTATAACTTGTGTATTGTTTGCAAGTACTTATTTTTATTACGAGTGCATATTGGATTGAACTTTAGAACTGACCTATTTAAATATCGAATCGAATCATCTCATTAGAAACAAGTACCTAACTTTATGGCTGTTCGCTTGTATTAATTTAGGTTGAGCATTTGTAGTGATGAAGTAGTGCGAAGAGCGCCGCCAAAATAAGCGATAAACATTAGAGTCTCATCATAATTGGAGAGAGCGTTGACTGTTTAAATATGTTATTGAAAACTAGGAATTTACTTATTCAATCCATTGCATTAGTGGTTTATAACTTATGTATATGTGTTTTAGCTATTGTTTAATGATTTTTGCTTTAGTTGTTTGGTAATGAGTTGTTCTCAAAAGCATTGCTAGAAAGTTAAGTACAAATTATATTTAGAAATATGTATTGGTGCTATGTGGGTTCAGAAACTTAAGAAATGGGAAGAGTTAGACAAAAAGATGTACTCGGGGTAACAAGCGAGGATCGTTTCAGTCGTGTTTTCGGCTTTGATCCATTAGAGTCCACAGTTTTCAGGCTCCGACTCAGATTGTTATTTTTAAAATTTTATAGATAGAGTTAACCTTATAGATTCGCATATCAGGTAATCTGACTCAGAAACTTTGATGGCCAAAGAATAACATTAACAGGAGAAGTCGTGAGTTTCATTCGCAATAATCCCAGATTACGAAGAAAAACGGATTTAAAATTTGTGTTAGAATCTCTTAAACATAGATTTTCTACCACTCAAAATTTGCATTCGCTTTACAGAGCCTTGATCTAAGCCTTTCAGAAGCTTCGGGAATCAGTTTGACAAAATGCAGCTCGCGTCGAAGCTTTATCGTATAATTTATCGTATCTGTAATCGTATCGTATCTGTATCTTTATCGTATCTGTAATCTTGGATAGACAAAAAGATCCAATTTCAGAAGCACACCGTCTGGAGTTGTTATTGTCAGTTTTTACACAAGGACTGTTCCCCCATCTCAAGAGGCTGTTGCTTCTCCAAAATCACAAGTCCTTCTCAGTACGCCCACCAGCGGCCGAGCGGTAAACTCGCTGAACACTGGTATTTCCGATCTGGATTCGATTTCAGGCGAATGGGCTGGCTGCATGAGCGTTTTCGTGGTTTTCCTTATGTGTAACGTGTATACAAGCCATTTTACCTTAAAAAGGCCTCCACGAAGGCATCCCCTAGGCAGACTGCCCTCAAAAGCTTTCCCATAATTAAAATAAATCCAAATAAGTAGGAGAAGATTTTGAAAGTTGGAGAAGTGATTTTGATCTATCACATTTACCCACAGCTCAGAAGGAAAAGCTGCAAGATCCATTGAGTCGTTATAGACATATCTTTAACCTTATCGGTATTGGAATTGTCGAGATGTCTAGCTATTCTTCATAACATTAAGTTACGCGACAGCGTTTCAGCGCGTCAAAGTGCCATGTCACCTGAGGGATAAATTAAATAGACAGATCTCAGACATCATTAGGGAAAGCACTTCTGCTTATAGTGCCCGAAAATACCCACAAATTAGTCACAGATTTCAGGAAGCTAACGAAAAGACGGTGGAAGATAGTTTCTCCCTTCCGAACACATTATGGTTAATGAAAGGATTGGGGGGCTGTTTGAATTATCCTCGACTTTAGGTTTCTTTCAGATGAAGATGCACCCGTCGGGCATCTTCAAATATAGGTTTTCGCTGCTACAGGACATTAAGAATGGTCTCGAGTGGTGTTCGGTCTTAAAAACGCTTCGAGTTCCTATCCTTTCAGCGGTTAATGGACACTGTCCGGCTTGTTCCCATTACAAATAAGAATTTATATTGACAATAATATTGTAAATGGTTCAAAAGCATTGAGGATTATTTAGAAAAACTGAAAATTTTTCTTTGACTGGTTAAATATGCATAGCCTCAAACCAACAAATGCAAATTCTTATAGCTCACTGTGAAGTATATGGGATATAAATTGTCCAAAGGAATTATACAACCGGACGATAGGAATCTAAGAGTGGTTCAAAAATATAAGCTCCCTTCAAACAAAAAGGAAGTTAGAAGATTTTTGAGATTAATTGGGTGTTATCGTAAATTTATTCTAAATTTTGCTTAAAGAGACTTCTGACGAAACTGACTCAAAAAAAGGAAAAATTTAAATGGTTAGAAGATGTTCAACATGCCTTTGATATCTTTAAAGCGGAACTCTTAAAGCAACCAACTCTTTAGTTTTTTTATATATTATTTAAAACATGTAAGAGTTATTTTAACATGTAAAGGAATATTTCTTTTAATTATACTTATCAGATTTTTTTTCTACCTTTAATTTCAACAATACATATTCTAAAACTCTTTTTTTTTACTACTTTCTTAAGTACGCATCTCATAGAATTTACTTTACAATACCTTTTAACAGATTGCTTTCCTGTACGATTTCCTGTACGAAAAATTCTTGCTTAAATAGTTTTATAAGCGGATTTGTCAACAGGATTTCAATTTATTTGTACATTTCAATGTTAAGGTTATTATAAATTTAGATGCATTGAATAATTAGATTTTTTCACAGTAACTTTCACAGGAGTTTGTGAATGAAAAAATCCTTAATTTCAAACACATTTATAAATAATTTGATAAATATTTACGTATTTTCTTAAAGGCAGATACATGCATTTTGCAAGCATTTGCATAAATACCCATACATATTTCATATTTTTCATTTCCGGCATGTATAAATCTTCTGTGCATTTACTATATTTTTCGAGTAAAGTAATTGACAATAATTTAGCATAAACCCGAAATTTTTACATAAGAAATATGTATAGATATAATTTGAATGAAAATTACATGCGTTATTTTTAATACCCACTCAAAGATCAGATTTTCTTCGAAACCCAAAGTGATTATTTTTCAATTATATAAAAATAAAATGATGAGTTCAAAATGAGCAACTATAAAGCCTGTTCTCTAAAAACTTTTAAAAAGTACACGTTATAATGATATGTGAATAACAAAAAAGTTTATTTTATTTAAAAAAATTTGGCGTTTGGAGCGTAAAATAAAAGCAGCGAATACTCTATCAAGGGTATCAGAAGGCGTATACAGTTTTAAAGGTAACGTAAGGTATTTTTCATTCTTTAAGCAGGCCCACCAGCGGACGAGCGGAAAAGTCGCTGAACAGTGGTAGTTCGGTCCGAGGCTCGAATCCCGCGAATGGGCTGGCTGCATGGGTGTTTTCGTGGTTTTCCCCATGCTTAACGTGTATACGAGCCAGTTTCCCTTAGAAAGTCCTCCACGAAGGCATCCCTTCCCTTAGGCAGATAGCCCTCGAGGCTTTGCCATAATCGCACACACACATTCTTTAAGAAGAACATTTTTGCTAAAATCTATATTTTTGTACTTCAACAGCTTACAATTTTATAAAACAAATTTATAATCAAAATCGCTGTTGTTAGTTATCGAAAAATAACCAAGATGTGATTTTTGCTTAAATGTCATTAAACTGTACAAATTGCTATTATCCATCACACAATGAATGTTTATTTTATGCGAAAGTGTTCCGTTTTTTGATTTGTATGGAACTTTCGTGTGTCGAAATACTATCAAAGCGCTGTCAAGGAAGCTTCTGAATGTAAACACCCCCCCCCCGATCTGGAGAAAGAAGCCTCGGAGCAGTGCTTCACTTGTAGTGCAGAGTTCCTTCCTTTCTTACCTAGATGGGTTTTGCACTGCGGGGGGGGGGGAACTCTCCTTATCAGTGAGTGGAATCTGAATGGGGCCTTTGTTTATTGTCCTGAACTGTGCTTAGTTAATGAAAACGTCATTATATGTTTTCTCAAGGTAACGAAAATTTTATGGTCAAGGAAAATAGAGCGGTTTTTGAACTAATGAGAAGTTTATGATGGCTGAAAGGAAAGTAAAATATAAACAAACGCTTAAGGATCAATATCGTGTGTAATCAATAAAAATTAGGGTTTATGAATTTCTGATGGCATATAAAAGTAATTTGTTACGTTATATGTTAAAGTTTTTATTGTGTTGTGTCTAGAACCAAAACTATTGTGTAAAATGAAAATTAAGATTAGTTTAGTAATATTATTGCTCTTAAAAATTACTTTAAAGATTACATGGAAGAAATTAGATGCTTATTCATATTTTCATTACTGACTCACGCAGTACCAGCCAATAAGATGTATTTCCTTAAGTGTAATACTGTTGTCATTAAATATCGGTATCAACGTAAGGAAATATTCTAGATTTTAAGATTTTAATTTAAGTTAAACAGTAATTATCAGATAGACTATTTTTGAATAAAATTTTAATAGCTTCCTGAAGGGATGTTAGAACGTATATACAATCGTAATTAAAAATATAAATAATAATACTATTCAAAAAAATTTTGCTTAAGTATAACGAAGATTAAATTAATAATCTTCACAGACATTTCAAATCGAAGTGTTAAAAAAATAACTTACATAGACTCGTTATCAGGCCTAAATATCATCAGGCTTACCTATTTTAGCAATAATAATAGGAACATAATTTAATACAGTATCTGAAAGAGAAAATATTGAGTGATGGAGACCGTTGGCTCAAGTACAAGGTAGGTGTAAGGCCTATACAAGATACAGGTAGTCAAATTGAGGATCGATCTTACGACCTTCAGTCTCTAGCCAATATATAGCTTGGCGCACGTTCACTTCTTACGATTCTGAGTTTCATTATGCAAATATAAGTAATTTATTTTAAGACAGACTGAATGAGATTTTACTGATTTCAACTTATATAGACTGCATTTATTATTTATATTTGATACTTATTTTTCACTAACATTTTTAACGAGCTTTTATTATTTTATGTTACAGTGCAATCTATAATGGATAGGAAGAGAAGTCGGCTATGGAGGTTTTTTACACAGGCTACCGATGAGAAGGCAAAATGTGATATTTGCCACTCGCTATATTCAGTAAAAGGTGGCTCAACAACAAACTTAAAAAAACACCTCATAAAAAAACACAGGTCAACTTACGAAAACGTCATTCTATGCTCCATGTCGGATACAATAATTCAAGAAGTTCCTGTGTCATCAACATCAGCAGCAAGTACTGAACATATTAATCATTCAATAGAACTGATATCTCAAACAAATTTAAAACAAACGACGCTGAGTACTTTCCTTAAACGCCCCGTAAGTGTAGTACGGGAAAAAAAAAATAAATGACTTAATTTTTAATATGATAGTCAAAGACCTACAGCCTTTTTCTGTCGTTGAAGATACTGGTTTTAAAGAGCTAATTAATTATTTAGAACCTGGTTACAAATTACATTCAAGGTACACATTTAGTAATACCTTCCTGGACGCTCAGTACCTTGAAGTCCAAAGCAGATTAATAGAAGAATTGCAGAGTGCAAACTTTGTATCAATTACGACTGATGCTTGGACTTCGCGAGCAGCGACTTCACATCAGGCCGTTACTGCCCATTATATATTAAATTGGGAGCTGAAGTATGCACTATTGGGCTGTTTTGAATGTCATGAGCGACATACAGCCGAATATATAAAGAAGGAATTATGTAACTTGCTGTCCCATTGGAATTTACAAAATAAAATATTTGTCTGCGTAACAGACAATGCAGCAAATATGAAAGCAGCCATACGGTTGGCCAATTTTGAACATTTGCCTTGTGTCGCGCATACGCTTAATTTAATTGTGCGTGCGGGACTTCAGGGCGCTGAACTAGATTGCCTCATAAAAAAATAAAAACCATCGTGGAGCATTTTCACAGAAGTCCGTTGGCAACGAAAAAATTTGCTGAGGTGCAAAAGCAGCTGAGGCCTGGCGAAAAGCCTCTTAAATTAAAAATGGACATAGTGACCAGATGGAACAGCACCCTGGATATGCTAGAAAGAATGTGTATCCTTCAGGAGCCTCTAGAAGCGGCCCTTGGACTCCTACACAATCCAGTTGCAAATCTGTCAGAAAGTGACTGGCAGGCTCTTCCAGATGTAATTAAAATTTTAAGACCATTTAAGCAGCTAACCGAAGAAATGTCGTCTGAAAATAAGGTTACTGTTTCAATGGTCTTAGCTGCGACTGAAAGTGTAATTAGCATGTTTGAAAATTTAAATTTAAATATTAATACAGAAATTGGAAAAAATCTATCTAATAAAATAATAACAGAATTCAAATACAGGTTCAAAAATTGTTATAGAAACCCAATATTATCTAAAGCAGCACTATTAGACCCGCGGTTTAAGAAGTTGGCATTCAGACTAGCTGATGAATCAAATCATGAGTGTGCTAAAACTCTGCTGAAAACTGAACTTGAAAAATATTTTAATGTTGACAAACAGAAGACAGTGCAATCAAATAAAGTCACGCCAGCAATATTCACTGACACTAACGAGGACTCAATATGGAAAGACTTTGATGCAAGAGTGACATCAAACTCCGTCTCAAACTCAACTGTATCCAGCATCGTCACTATGAGGCAATATTTTGAGGAACGCATTCTTTCTAGGAATGAGTGCCCATTAAAATGGTGGCAGGCGCGGGCATTACTCTACCCCGAACTTTCAATTTTAGCAGAGAAATATTTATCGATCATGGCTACCTCGGGACCATCCGAAAGAACGTTTTCGAAATCGGGGCAAATACAAAGTGAAAAACGTTGTTCCATTCAACCAAAACGAATGGAAAAAGTTTTATTTTTAAACATGAACAAAAGATTACTTCGCTAAAAATAATATGAAATTGTTCTTTCTGTAATGCTTAATTTAATTATTTTTGTAAGTTTTTTAAAATGTGCATAAAATGTTTCATAGTTTTTTTAATTTTTAATGTCCATATATAATTTTCCTAATGTTGTCGAATCGAATGTCATTTAAAACAATGTTAGGAATTGTTATGATCGACCTGAACAAACATAATGCTTTACATATCATATTATAATCATAATCATTGATTTATCAATAGGCCAACATAAAAAGGGATCTGAATAAGAATAACAAAACAAGAATAGTTCAAAATACAGAAATGTGTAAAATATGTATAATATGTAATATTTATATGTACAAAGTTTGCTAAAACCAACCGGTAATTGAAGAAACTGACCCAGTCAGAATAAGACACTGCCGGAGACTACTCTTGGTGAGCAGTTTTTTATATATCAACAAGTTAAGGGGTTGGTTTTTATTCGTCTCTCACTCAAATGCCTTTTTATGTATCTGAGTTGATATTATCATTTTTATTTAGAAATAAATGACTTAATAATGTATAATTTTCTGTAATAATTTTCTAGATTTTATTCTCAGAAAAGATACCGAAGTGAATAAAAAATCTGTAGAATACTCATGTGAAATGGGTAATAAAATTCTGGAGATCAAAAGAAAGAAATGCATTTGTAAATAAATTAGTGTATGTTGTTTACGGTGTTGTATCTCAAAAAATAAAACAAAACAAAAATGTTCATTGCATGTTTTTTCAGGACTGTCAATCCGGCTCCGCGAAAGATTTTTTAAAATAATTTTATAAAATTTAAAATAAGCAAGGTAAGATGCACATTAACTATTTTATATAACAACCAATCTATGAATACATTGCCTGTCATGTATGTTCTTTATATATTTTAAACATTATATATAATTATTTCTAAATTTACAGTGTGTAAAATAATATAGCATTCTATTAAAAAATTTGTTGCTGTACTTTTTAGGAGAATAAAGGTTTCATATGTTATCTTTACCAACTTTCATAATAGTATTCTATGTTTGTTCTTAGAAATTTTCAGCAGAGATATTATATTTTGCACACGATGTCATATGTATAATCACAAAATACAACCTGAAGTAAGAATATTTCAAGTATTTGTTTCTTATGTACAAATAAGTAGTTTTGTATTAATTTAATATTTCACACTCAATTTATTAACAAATTAATTAAATTTTATAATGGTTCTTAGAAAGCAACCTTAAACCAAGCAAAATAGACTTTAGACCATTTAACACATTAGATATTCTGAAAACATAACATTAGTGTAACCATTTTAAAGCAGTAAATTAATGTTAATTATGTAACTAAGTGCATAGTTATTCTCAAATACGCACCTATTTGTGATAAAGTAGATAGTATAATGAATTGAATGATGATAGTTTATTAAATCTGCTTGAAAAAAAGCAATTATAAAGAATCATATTTATATAGTTATTCTACTACTATGAATAATTCTTCTAAAGGAAAGAAAATGCAACTGCCAAATCAGTTTTGAAATGAAAAAATACCAATGATGATACATCATGTAATCGTAACTTTATCCAAAGATATTGCTGCAAAGTAAAGTGGAAATCGTTCTATAAAACAGACAAACAGCTTTCAGACTCCGACAAATTGTTACCATTTTTCATAATTAGTGTTCATCAGCAGTTGAATGGATAATACTGTAGAGCACTGGTAGTTTAACTCATTGCATGCAGGTATATCTTGCCAAGCCATAAATCAACCTTTCACTTACAAGAAGAATTTAACAAAGCTCGCCTACTTGGCCTCACAAGTTCATCCGCACACAATGTGCTAATAACGCAAAATCAGAACTTAAGTAAATAACAAATAAGTCTAAATTAATTAGCTAACAAGCTAGCCCAAAATTCTAACTACTGCCGCAAATAAATTAATCTTCGGCTGTATAGACCAAAGCAAAGATATCAAGTGGACAGAAGAACGCTGGTAGAGTAGAGAGTCGCGCAATGCCGACTCTGTATTCATTTAAGTCATATAACTGCTGTGTTTATCTCACGACTTTCGAGTTATGATTTGAATTTAGTATATAATCATGTATTCATTATTATATTATTTTTTATATTACCTTAAAAAATATTTATATGTGAGCTATTAAGAGTGTTGTGATGATGTACTAGTAGCTCACGATCGACCTCGTTCTAGATATGACTACCTGAACAGACAAAGTTTTCTTACGTTTATTTCAAGAATAAAGATATAACAGTAAATAAATTGAGAATACGAATGCGGATCTGATTGGGAACTAGCGCAAAATAGTTTTGACTGGAGTGTCTACCTTTGAGGAAGATTGAATTTTGATTAATTGCAGGATACATGAAAACTATCAGCCTAGCAGAAGATTAGTATTCGTAGAATGCTGTTTACCGGAAAGAGAATAATCTTCCCGTTATGCATATGGAAAATCTCGAGTTGCGAGTCTTTTACTTAAGTTACTTTGCATGAAAATATGCAAATTTTTTCGATGCAAGGAATTTTAAGCTATTTCTGCTTTAAATGTAGGCAGACGAAAAGAAATTTTTAGCATACTAACTTATTATTTAGGGCTTTAATCAAAATAATATTCGTCTAGTAATTTTTTTCCCCAGTGAGTGACTAATTTTCGGTATTCAGGAAATGTTACATTGCACTAATCAAATAGTTCAATTCTCCCCCAGCTCAAAAAGTATCTAAAATAACCATTCTCGAAATATTACTCTGCAGTAATCGCGTTTGACATTGAATAGAGAGAATATGGGAATGAAAAACAAATAATGCCTCGTTATTGCATAAAAGTAAACTTTGTTTTATATGTATGTGGAAATTTTATATATGAAAAGGATGTTACTATTCTTATTTATTGTAAGAATTGTTGTGTTTCTTATCAACGCTTATGATCTAAAATCGCTTACATATGTAAATAAATCATCAAAATATGTAAATTAAGCAATAACTGATTTAAAATTAAAAGATAATAATAAAAAATACAAGAATCTAAACAAGGTATTTTAGCAATAATGAAACTCATTTAAAAAAATAGTTTACTAACTGTAGATATCAGAGTAAGTTAAAGATAAGAAAACAGAAGTAATGAAGACTTAGATAGAGTTAAAAAAAATCCTCCATCTCTCTCTCCCCATCTAGCACATGGGCTGAGATTAGGACAATGGGGGAGAATTGGACGAAAGGACTACGTAACCAAATTTCCATCCACACACTAGTACTATTCCCAGCATTCTCTATATTCTCATTAGTGGAGCTTTGATTGTTTTCCTTTCTTCATTGGTATGCCGTAAAAATCATGGTCTTTGTTTCTATCATCCTTTGAGTCATTATATTATTTGCTCATTCAGAGCCTAAATTTAGCAAATGCTCGGCTGAGCTTTAGTTCTTGCGAAATTGTAATTTCATCCACATCCCCAATTAAGACGAAGATTTCCCGGTTTCCTCCTGTGATTAAAATCGTACCGGTTTATTCGCTGCTATCCCTCATCCCCTCTTTAGACACCCCTACTGACAATTTATTTCCCATTTCGTCCACTGCTTTTCAACACCCCTTCATCAATACCCCTACTCACGGACGGGAGACTTTACCCCAATTCAACCCCCCTTTCAAAAAGTCGTTCTTGAGAGGCACATTTCTTGACATAGGGAACATTACATAGCAAATGTCAACTATGTACCAAACATCGATACACACATTTGCAAATATACAAATGAAGTAGGAATCAAGAAAAAAAGAAATGTTTAAAAGGTAAGAAAATATTTGTGTTACCTTTTTTTAGGGATAACAGAAAGCTCAAAATTTGACAATCAGTACTATTTCATAATGCAATAAGCACAGTTTTATTCATTTAAGAAAATTTTTAGTAATTCGCTGCTCAGTGTAAACTGTTGTTAAACTTAAAAACACTTGAAAAAAAGTCATCATATGTGCGTTCGGCGCGCACACACATACTAGTTGGTTTGGTTTGTTACACTAGAGCTGTCTTAAGAGGAGCACACTAGAGCACACTAGAGCTGTCTTAAGAGGAGCGGTGCCTTCGTGGAGGGACTTTCTAAGGGAAACTGGCTCGCATACACGTTACATATGGAAAAAACTACGAAAACGTTCATGCAGCCAGTCCGTCCACGGAGATTCGAGCCCCGCACAAAACTACCAGTGTTCAGCGACTTTATCGCTCGGGCCCTTATTGGCCCTCACACATACAAGAAAAAAGTAGATGATTTATGCTGAAAAAAATATTCTGAAAGAGGAACTGCGTTTTTTAACCGTTTACATCTGTTGTGCCGAAATAAAAATGTAATCAAAAACAATTTTTTGTATTCGAACGAACTTTATTGTGTGCACATGAATTATTATTATAACAACGTATGAAAGGATATAAGTTGAGAAAAGATTTCGAAGAAAATAATTTTCATTTTTAACTAGGAGCTTCGCTGCCAGCCTTCGTCTGGCTTTTAAATGTACCTGAAAAATGGCTGAAGGGAACACCAAATGTTAAATTTAAAAACTGCGTAGAATTTTACTCTGCAGAACAACTTCATAAAAAAAAGTTACTACGTATAACAAAATTACAAAGAAATAAACAATATCCTTTAATACAAATATTAATTATCCTAATAAATAAATTAACCAACTTCCCTTTGCAAAATCTTAAGAACTCAAATGGTATAAAGGAGGTTAAGAACTTTTATTTCCTAAAAAAATCACTCAAAACTTTTCAATATCTTAAAAACTGTGAAATGAGCAATATATAACATAAAAGAATACAAAAAACAAAAAATTCTGAAAGTCAAAGTATAATTAATGATATTTTATCTTATATTTTCAAGAGAAAAAAATTACAATGAAATAAGCTATATCCCTTAATAAAAATATTAATTATCCTAATAAAAAATTATTCAACTTTTCGTTGAAGGGAAAAAATCATGCGGAACGTTTCAATATCTTACAAACAATGAAATAAACAAAAAATAACATAAAAAAAAAAAAAAAAAAAAAAAAATCCGCGCGGAATTTTACTCTGCAGGGCAAAATAAAAATGTATTATATATATATATAAATGACAATGAAATATGCCAATCTCTTAAAAACGATGAAATACCATAAAAAATACGATGAAAAATTGTTGCCAAACCCATATTTCTAAAAAAAATGAAACAATTTAAAATGATGCGATTTCATCAAAAATCTATCAACAACAATAAGACAGGAAAATTGTTGCCAAAATCACATTTTTAAAGATCTGAGAAGTGTACTCGGAAGCTTCATTTAAAAAAATTTTTAAAAATACAATATATTATTATTTTTCCAAAATTCTTTTGCAAGGATGAAAGTTTAATGTTTCCAAAAATCAAAGAAAAATAAACTGTACATTTAAAGAAAAAAAAAAAAAACTTTTTATAAAAAATCCGGTTGAAATGGTGTTAAGCTCCCTTTGTTAAATAAATTCGTACTGAATCGATTTATTGAAAGACGAATTTATTTTAAGTTCGTAAAATAGCTAAGTGCCTACGTTTCATGACGATGTGAAAATGGAGTGTGTAGAGTAAAATCTCGCTTTTCTATAGCCCATTATGTCTCAAAATGACGCGATTTCGTCACAAAACATAAAATAAAATAAATTCTAATTCTAATTTCGAAAAAACTGCTTCGAGGTGCACTGGCTCTTAACTAGATGCACCTACTATGTGCCAAATTTCGTAGCCGTGGGTCTATTAGCTTATGCGCAGCGCGAACGAAAGACACACACACAGACACTTTCTTTTATTATATGTAGAGATTTTTTCAAAAAGAGATATCATATTAATTTCCAAATAATTTAAATCTGCTGTGCTGAAATAAAAATTTAATAGAGAATATTTTTTGTGTTTGTTTATTGTATATGTAGGATTTACTATTATTACGTGTGTGTGTGCCTGTCTCAAAGTAAATATTTCAGTTATGTATAATAAAAAGTATAAAAAAAGAATTAAATTCGCATAACAGCTTATTGCGAAAGAAAAATTAGAGCCATAAATCGCTCATTTTTTTAAATTACATTAATTCCATTATCTATTAGAAAATAATTATTGCAAATCATCTATTTAAACGACATCTCTAAGAGGTCACTTTCTAAGGAATCTGTATTTTTGAGAACATAAACAAACATTGGTAGTGAACATCACATTTTTAAGACCACCACATGTAAGATGCTCTAAAAGCATGAATGGTTGCATTTAAAGAGGACCCATTACTTTTAATAAAGAATGTAACTTTAATCTTAATTAAACATGTTTTTGGTGTGTGTACCAAAATAGTGATACCGTGGTTCTGTTGCTTTAGAAATGTGTGAAATTAAAAATATGGATACTATATAACAAAAATGTTATTATTGGATTGGATTATTCAATTATGGCTAAACACACGAGGGCTATCTGCCTAAAGGGAGGGATGCCTTCGTGGAGGAATCTAAGGGAAACTGGCTCGTATACACGTTACACATGGGGAAAACCACGAAAACGCCCATGCAGCCAGCCCATTCGAGGGATTCGAACCTCGAACCGAACTACCAGTGTTAGCGTCTTTACGGCTCGGCCGCTGGTGGGCCTATTATATTCAGATACACACCTTTTGAACACGTCGGAAATTCATTATTCTGCTCAGCATAATTTGTCTGCATAAAATATTAAATAGTATCAGAAATCAAAAGCTAAGTCGAAGTAGAAACAGTCATCTCTTCTAAACTATTTTAATTGAAGTAAACAGACGTTCGTCTTATCGTAAAGTAAACACTTATTTTTCAAACAGCGGATAAAACGAGAAAGAAGGAATTGGTGGGGGAAGGCAGCGAACGAAATGACACTTTTTCGAGCTCTGGATGAAATGAGAAAGGACGAAACGGTACTAAGCCAATAAGACAAGGTCTGGTATTTTACTTTATTATTTAACTATTCATCATAAGTTTAAGAATTATTTAAATTTTTATTTGTCTTTACATTTTTATTAAATTTTACTTATAAGTATTTTATATTTCAGTTGCTAATTATTATGTTACTTTAATTATTCATTATTTTAATCACTATTTTTTATTATTTTAATTATGAAGTTTTTTAATTTATTATTTTAATTACTAATTAATGTTATTATTGTCATATTTATTCCCTTTCTTTCTTTATTTTTTCCTATTTTCCTGACGGCCTTCCGTAGGCGCTTCTGACTTTAAAAACTAAGCCCTGACAGCAATAGAAAATTTAATAATGAATCATATCCAGTGCACCAAAAAATAATAGCCAAAATAAAGTGAATTATTTCTACTCAAAAATGTGACGCAAAACTCCCTATCGCAGCACTACCCAGTTCCCGCGGGGTAGAAAAGCTCACGTGATTCAATGCGATGCGACGTTTCAAGGACCTTTTTAGGGCCGTAGACCGATAAAATAGGCTCAGGATACGGATACCGATGGATTTTACCGAAAGTAACGAGTAACGATACGATAGTAACGAGTACTGGTTCACCGAGTAACGAATACATACGGGTACACAATTTCTCGTTACTTCTACAGCACTACTTGGGAGCGCGAATGCCTGATGATTCAGCCTGGTATATAGCAAGGAGGTTAGAATAGAAGGAGGGAGGGTTCGCAGTTTCCTCCACTATCGGGGAATGAAACTCCACGGAACAAGCGGCGTCCATGTTTGTTACTTCAAAACATTGCAATACGGTAGTGAAACGTACGTGTTTGTAAGCTGTTCTATGCATGAATTTTCCAGTAAAAATATGTTAAATTTATAATGAAATGCTTCGCTATTGTTAGTTTTTTGTTTTAAAGTTATAAAGGTGATATCTGTAATTTACTAAGTACAGAAAATCATTAAGAAATATTTCGAAATCTAAATGCATGTGCATAACATTAAAGCCTTTACAAATTATGTTTCTGCATAATTTCAAGAATTTGTTTAGGTTTTATTAGCAACTTCTCTGGTATACTTTCCAATTGCTTCTTTAAGAAGTGATATTTCTGATTTATTCGCAATATTATTATAATTTATTAAAGAACCATTTTTACCTGAAATTAATAGCAGATAATTATCTAAAAAAATGGTAACATGTTGCTTTTTTTTTTAAATGAAAGTTTTAAATAGATTCTTTTCACAATCAACAACCTTATATCAACAAGAAAATAAATCTTAATAAAATAAAACAGATTTATGTGAATTCAATGATTTCAGTTTATGCGCGTTTCATATTTATGAATCTCAAAGAAATTACTTGAATTAAACTGAATTACAGAAATATACCTATATAAATTTTTGGATATATCTTTTCACATGTTCAATTGTGTAAATATTTTACTTACGTTTATCGCTATACTGCTCAGAAATTTGTGAGCTTCTGCAAAAACATTTTAACAACAGAACAGTTTATCTTGATCATATGCACAAATTATATTCGTAACAGTTCACAGAACTTAAGAATGAATAATAATTAATACATAAGGAAAAGCGTTGCTTTATTAAACACCTTTACAATTCATAAAAATAGTAACAATTAATTTCTTACTTTTCATGAAAATTATAAAACGAATTATCTAAGCGTTCAAATTATACAGCAAGCATATAATCCTAGCATATATCATTGTATGTTAAGGAACGAAGATACCAGCTGTAAGCAAAAGCATTAAAATGTATTGTATTTAACATGTTTCGATTATTATTAAGTCTTTTTTGTCACATCTGGAAAGAAAACAACATGACATTGTGACATTTTTTTAACAAATTTATGAAATTACATAAAAAAAAAAAGAAAATACTTACGAGTGAACAGTAATCCCAGAAATATTTTTCGAAAATCTATTTGTGCATCCATATGCAATATAAGCAGACATGCTTCAAAAAGAAAAGGTTAAAAAAAAAAAAAAAAAAATGTTACTATTACAGACTTTCTTGCACAAGTCAGTGATAACAGTAACATGGCCGCCAAGCTTCACCGTTTGAGTTGAACCTTCCCTCCTTCTATTCTAACTTCCTTGGTTAAGGCTCCTCTAAACCAGGCTGAATCACCAACTTTTCTCTCTTGGCGAGGGAGGGACGCGCTACCAATTTTGGCGCGTTTATCGCACACGCTGGCTGAATGTCTGCTGTTTTTTTTTTTTAAAGATTTATTTTATAGACGCGCGGCATTCAGCGCACATAAACTTTTCGGATAATTAATTAATTCTCGAATAGTATATAGACGTTTTCACTTAAATAAAAATTTCGCGTATATTTTGTAAACATATTCAAAATAACTTATTCTTTAGATGTTTCAGTTTCGTTAGCAGACTAAAATAAATAAGATATGAATAAAAACTTTCAATAGTGTCAAATGGGGAAATAGTTAAAGCGTAGAGTGTGCAAATAAATTTATCTTAATGACATTTTAACAAAAATTTCCATAAAAACACTGTAAATTCATACTAAAAAAATAACTTAAGAATATGTTGTCATTTTAGTCTGAGGTATATGGAAATAATTGTGCAAGACTCTGAAGAAACACTTTCTTTTAAATGTGTGAAATATTTCATAACATATATGGAAGAAGAAAGTACAGCATTCTGTGTTTTGGATGATTTTCACCAAATGTAATATAAATACGAACTAGAAACCGTAATAAAAAGTCCTTCCTCTCCAATCAGATCACCTTTGTGTTGCATTGTATTTGTAATACTTCTAAAAATCCAATTTTTACCTAAATTAAAAAACAGTTATTCCATAAAAGATAATAAATTTGAACGTATATAGAATGAATTTTGTAATTTGAGTTATGTTACAAAATAATTCATAGTTTATATATTTTATACTAATAATTTAAATAAAACCTGTCCAATTTAAGAATGTGTGTTAACCACATTCTTAAATTGTAAAAGGACGACTTAACCACATGTAATTCATTTCAAAGCATAAAAGAAAGCTTATTTTTTATTTTACACAGCAACAGCATTTTCATGCAGTCAAGTTTTTTTAATTGTTAGTTATTATACATAATACTTAATTTTTAACACATTCTTATTAGAAAGCATAACTAAGAAACTTCTTTTTAAAGCCCCACAGTAATTGCAAAGAATGTCATTAAATTTACAAAAGTATTGAAGATATATTGAACAGCATTATAACAAGAAACTACTGTACAAAATATGTAAATTTAACAACTTCTTTTTTAGTATTTGCATAGTTTCCTCCAAATGAACCTTAATGGGAAGTTATCTTGCAAAAATTTAAAAGTATTAAAATGGCCTCTATTTAAGATGTAACTGCATTTATAATTATTTTGTAATTGTGAATAGATTATATTATTGCAATTAGATTATGCACTTACAACATAATTGCATAAAGTAATGAAATTAAGAGTTCACAGATACAATGTAATATAATTACAAAGCAATTATCTAAATTGTAATTATAATCACTTATTTAATACCACAATATTATTACAATCACAATGTAATTTAAATTGGGTACTATATTTGTATACCCTCCACTCAAAAGGAGGTACTGATAAGCCTGGAAGTTATTATCAACAAAAAGCTATTTCCATTTCGTCAACTAAAAGGCAGCAGTTCCTATCAAGAGCATCCAATGAATGAACTTTTGTCTTGAGGAAAAAAAACAAATTTTCTAAAATGCCGAAATTAATTTTTATGTCCCTAATCCTCCTGTTCAAGGTACTGTACGATGGTGCTGGATATCCAGTACTTCTGAGGTAATTATATCCATGTTTGCTCAAAGCAAATCGCATCTTCAGTCCTTTTATAATGGACTTTTCTGACCAGTTCCTTTTTGACTGCACAGCAAGGGTTCCTACTTGCTCATCAGACAAAAATGATGTCAATTTTGCATCTTTTTCTTGAAGCTGTTGCTCAAGGAATTTTATTTTTTTTTAACAACTCTTCATTTGAAGCAGGTAGAGTTTCCTAAATTCAAAAAGAAATAGTAAACATGTTATGCTGTGATTACTTTTTTAAACAATGGTTGACCGAATTAATATATTTGTAATAACAATGATTTTTTCAACAATTTTTTGGAGAATATTAAATAATTTACCACTTCAGTATTTGGCTTAGGACATCTTACTTCTCTTATCCTCTTGTCAGTTACAGATGGTGGTGGATTTGGAATGCTAAAGAGTGTTGGTACAGCAGTTTTTCTTAGTTTTTAACTATCTTTGCATAGTGACTCAAATTGAGATTCCTCAAAATGATCCTGTAAATACATAAAGTAATAAAAAAAGTATACAAAATAAATAAAAGTACAAAAAACAAACCACACGAAAGAAATGTGAGAAAAGTGTTTCACACAGTGAGGTTGTGCCAAAGGCAGCAAGCATGAACTGTAAGTAAGTATAGGCAATAAATAAATATGCAGGTAATTAAATTAGGCCCAGTATTATAAAAAACTGAAACAATAAACAAACCATGTCTAACATATCAGCAGCAGCATCTTGTAAGCTTGGGCAGAATTTAATTATCCAATATTTATTTTTTGCCTATAATTTAAAGTGTTCTTTAGAACATTATCCAAAAATTAAATGAAGTAGTGTTTTGCTATAAAATTAAAAACAACTAAAATAAAACTTTATATTTCTTGCTATAGTGCTCTTACAATAGATAAGAAAATATGAGTTCACTTCACCCAACTTTTAAGATACTAGGCCGATAAATACATTTATAATTAGAGCAGACTATGATTCTTGTTATAATTGTAGTAATGTTTATTGCTTTAATTGAAATATTTAATTTTTAATTCTCTAATCATTCAAAACATAGGCCTAATTTCGAAGCACAGTGCCAACATGCATTTTAAAAAGCATCAAGGCCAGTTTAAACGACAATTTTTTAAATTACATCCCCACAGACATATCCAATTAAAGTTATTAAAAACTCTAGAACGTAGTTCAGTAGCTTTCTGAATTTGTAGGCAATTTCTTATTTAGAGATGACAACACAAAATAACGCTTCAGAAAATATTATTTATCATGTATAAAAATCTGCTTTGTAACACATATCAGTAATAACTGTTTATCAATGTCATGAGGATTTAATTTGACGAGATCACATTCTTTAGAAGTATCAAATTCATGAAAGGATTTTGGCTTGGCCTTTGAAATTCATCACTATAGGCAGATTTATTTGATTGTTATGCATGCATTAAACACTACACATGCATTAAAAACACTACAATTATTTTTGAAAAATACACATGCAGTTTCACAAGTTTTCTGTGCTTATTTGAATGTTCTGCATTCATTTCTAAATCTTTACTCCATTGCCAAATTGTATAATACTGTGATTATAAATATATGGTACTTGCAATTATTGAAGTCAGATTATATATATTTTGTCTCATACTATTCAATTTATTCTATTGACTTCAGATGTCAATGTCAAAATTCTGGAAGTTATTTTAACCAAGAAACATTAGTGGGCACCGTGCATAAAAAACTCATCTAACTTTTTAACAATAGTGATTATAAAATAAAGAAAAAAATCATACATCATTCCAACGATATTGCAACTATAGTATAATGTTACATATATCTTTAGCAAACATTCAGATTTTATCTTGACTTTCCAAATTATTATTTATTTTTTAATAAATTTCAATATGCTAATGATTTTCATGTTACATCAGTATAAATTCCACAATTAGCACAGGAAAACAAAATCCGCGCTTGATATTAGAAGAGAAATTTCTTTTCCACATTCAAAACATCTACATTGGCGATGTTTGGCGACGGGTACATTAACCCTAGACTAATTTAATTATAGCTATTATTACAGAAATTAGCAGATACTCAGGTTATTGTACACAAGAATTTCACTTTACTTGCACATTATAAACATCAGAGAAGATATAAACTCTAAATGAAGGCGTAATTAACATTATACTTACTAAGCAAAGTTCAGCGCCTGGACCAGGTTTCCAATTGTCTCTTCGGCAATTATTTACCCATATTTTTCTTCATTTTTAGGAAATTTTACCAATGTATGACCTTTCCGTGAATGATTTGAACAATTAATAGCTGTACATCCGCCCATTTTACACAAAAAAAACACAAAAAATTGTTGCACCGTAACTACACAGCCGCCATTTAATCTCCCACTTGGGATAGCGAATGCCTGATGATTCAGCCTGGTATATAGGAGCTTTACCCTCCCTCCTTCTATTCGGGAGCGACTAAATTTCAACTCGGCAGGAAAATTTGATTGGTCAACGGTACACGTCACATGTGACGTCAAAAGCGGGGTGTTTTAGATTTACCCCACAGGATTACCTGCTATTTTCGGTTGCTTGTTTTCTGAGCTCTGCAGTGATATTTTTTGGCGAGCTAAAAGAATTTTTTGATAAAATATTTTAATTGGTAATTTAGATATTGTTTGCTTGTAATTAAACACGTGATTACAAATTATTGTAAAGTATTTATTTTTGAGACAAACTTTTTGTAATCTATTTATTTTTCATATATTGCCTTTTGAGAACAGATAAATTTAGCTGAAATTTCCTTTGTTGAACAAAGGAAAATGAAAAATGTTTCAGAATAGCAAACCGTGTTAGTTTCAGTCAAACATTAAATATTTTATACCATTTTTTGTGTCAAACATTAAATATTTTAATATCATATGCTACCATTTTTTTGTGTCAAACATTAAATATTTTAATATCATATGCTACCATTTTTTTTGTGTCAAACATTAAATATTTTAATATATGGTACAGTTTTTATTCATTTTTTTAATATTTCTGATGACAAAATAAGTTTTTTATTTTCTATTGTAGTACATAACTTTTTGTTATAACAATGGAATATGAAAAGATAGCAGTATTTGAATGTATGTACTGCTGCAAAAAGTACAAAAAGAAAAAGGTTTTATATGAACACATTCGGGAAGTACATAAAGTACCTGTTGTGGCTGAAGGAAATTTGAAATGTCCTATTAATGCCTGCAATTTTTCATGTAGAACGTTTGAAGAGTTAAGAAATCACGCAAGAGATCAACATGGATACACTCTTAACTCCGTTGAAATGACATTTAATACATATGAAGGTAAGATATTAGAAATTTGCATTTTCTGCGATAAACGTTTTTAATTTGAATTACCCCAAACTGAGTACAAATTACTATTTTTGCAAATTCATTCAAGTTGGGGAATAAAATACATCTATTTTTGTGAGTATAATTGATAACAGAATAATTTCCTTAGCATCTTGCTTTTTTCTGTTAGCCTGATAAACCCCCATTATTCTTCACTAAAAATATTTCAAATAATAATTATTATTAATAATATTAAGATTAAGTAATATTTCTCTTCTTCAACTATTTGAAATATGAAGTAAACATTTTCTAAATAATAAAAACATATATAGAGATGTACTGCTACATAATTATTTATACATGTAATTCAGTGCTTCATTAAAAAAAAAAAGACTATCCTGTTATTACACAAACGGATCTCTTAATGCATATGTATGATGAAGATATCAAAAATAATGTGGACCTAATAAAAAAATTGTTAAAATCTTTATTAAAGTGGCAACCTTCAATCGTAAGTTTAGTATCATAATGATAGACACTTATTTTATTATATGTAAATGAGGCTTAAAATTTATTATATGTTATTTTAAAACTACTTAAAGAAATTTATTCAATGTCTTAAAATTTTAATAACCTATACACATTGTATCAGTTATCAAGAAACAGGCTACAATGTTTTTTTACTTTAGACATAGGCCAGATGACACTCATGCTATGGAAAATGTCTGATGACAATTTGTCTCTTAAGAATAAATTTCTTGCATTATTATACAACTTTGGGGAATATGTTTTAAGTCTAGTTTAGCTGGAACATGAGTACTAGTAACTGTCAAATAGGAAGAAAAATATGCCAATGTACAACTTAAAATAGAGTCGTAGCTAGGGTTTTCAGCGCCCAGGGACAACTGAAGGTTTCGCACCCTCTACTGCTTGCCATGGATGGAAAACATTTAATTCTAAAATGTCGTAACATCAGTTTGGTGCCCCTTCGAATCTGCGCCCGGGGACAGATGCCCTCCTCTAGCTACGCCCCTGACTTAAAATTAGGCAACTTTATTTCAGTGTAGATTTTAAATAAAACTATCAGTTTTGAGAGCAATTAGACACAGGTCCCTCTTCTTGAAGAGAAAAAAAATTCTGCTAAAGTGACCAGTATCTATTTACAATCAGTGCCAAAATAAGATTTTGGTTAGTTTTAAATTAGTAATTTTGTTTTAAAGATTAACTAGTTCACAATTATAATGGGCTTTTATATTGTATGTAGGCTAATGTTTACCCTTCAAATTTAGATTTCTTACAATGGAAAATTGAGGAAGAACGAAGGGAAAAAATTTCTTACTTTTTGAGAAGTACAATAACTCTTAAAGAAGGTGGGAAAAAGAGTTACTTCCTTTGTAATTGATCTGGATTTTATAATTCTAAAAGTAAAGGTGTAAGAGCTATAAAATCACAAGGTACCTGCAAAATAGAGGGGCACTGTCCATCTACTATTGAAGTTACCAGTAATGGCATTATTAAGATTTTATATTTCCAAACACATGTGGGACACACAGTAGATCTAGAACATTTGTCGTTAACAAAAGATTTGCGAGAAGTGATTGCAGGTAAGTTTCTTTATGAACTTGATTGTGAAATTCAATATAAAACAGACATTATTATACAACATTATCATATAAATGCAATATTTTCAGGTAAGTTAAAAGAAGGCATTTCACCACAGAAAATATTAGATTCCACAAGGAATAGTATTAAAGAAGACATTTACAGGGAGCATTTATTGACAAAAAAAGACATACATAACATTTCTAATTCTTACTGTATTGGTAATGATGAACAACATCATCCAACTGATGCTGTCAGTTTAAGGATCTGGATAGAAAAAAATGAAATGTTTAGATGATAATTCAGTTCTTTTTGTAAAATTCCAAGGAGAAGCAGCAGATCAGCACTTGGAAATTAGTGACTTCTGCATCATCATAATGACAAATGTTCAAAAGCATATGCTTTTAAAGTTTGGATCCGATAGCATATGCGTCGATAGCACACATGGGACTAATGCTTACGATTTTCAATTATCGACAGTTTTAGTCATAGACGAGTTTAATTCAGGATTTCCTACTGCTTTTTGCCTAAGCAATAGAGTAAATTTAGGTTCAATGCAAAAATTTTTTCAGTGTATTAGGGACAAAGTTGGACTGCTGTCTGTAAACTGCTTTATGAGTGATGATGCACCAGTATATTATACTGCATGGACATCAGTAATGTGTGATGCCAAATTTAGGATTCTATGCACCTGGCACGTTAAAAAGGCATGGCTGCAAGCAGCAAATTCAATTATCCCCTCAAAGCGAAAGGAAGTTTTGAAATTTTTAAATGTAGTATCTGAATGTCATGATATAAAAGAATTTGAAGCACTGATATCTGATTTCCTCAGCAAACTCTTTGCTGATAGAGATACAGACAAGTTTGCTAATTATTTTGCTTCAAATTATGCAAACAGATGCGAGTTGTGGGCTAAATGTTATAGAAAAAGATGTAACATCACAACTAACAATCATCTTGAAGCACTGCATCGAGTTTTAAATTATTCTTATCTTGATGGATTGAAAAACAAGAGGGTTGATAGGTGCATTGCGAAGCTTATTAATATGGTGCAAGATAAACGGTTCCAGAGATTTATCAAAACAACAAAAGGGCCAAACACATCAAAGATCAACCAAACAAATTTACGACACAACAGAGCAATAAATTTTCCAGCTAATAATATCACAGAAATCAATGAGTTTTCTTGGCATGTGATTTCAGAAAGTGACCCTACTCTTGAATATACTGTTACTCAAATACATACACAATGCATTAATTGTAACATTGTTTGTAAATGGTGCAAAATTTGTAACGATGCATTTGTATGCACATGCACAGATGCCACGATTAAAGGAAGTGTCTGTAAACATATACATGCAATAATTTTAAAGACAAGATTACTTAATAGAGAACAGTCAGCTAAAACTAAAGAATCAAATGATGTAAAACTCTTTCTTGATCTATCAGCACAAAAATTAAAAAAATCAGAAACCAAGCACCATATTATAAATCAACTGAGTATCATATCAAAACTTGTAACATCAACAACAGTAAATAATATAACTTTGGGAGATATTGAAAACACACTGAATAAAGTGATTACAAAATTAAAGAACGAAAAGCCGAAATTGAAAATGGTGAACTATGAACCTACAAATAAAAAAGCAGGGAAACAAAAGAATTTCTTTTTTACGAGAAAGAAAAGAAAAAGTCCATGCAGTACTGAAAATATTGCAACAACTTCATACAAGAAAGCTGCTATAGATGGCAGTGGAAATAATGAAACTCTTATAATTCATGATTCTTTTGATCATATATATTGATATCTCATCATGTAAATATATTGTATATAAAATAATCTCTAAATAGTTTATAAATTAAAATATGATGAATTAAAAACAGTATATAAATTTAAAATGCTCTTAATCTTGTCACTACTTCATCCTTGCTAGTTACACAAGTAATTTATTAATCAGTTTTTGATCTCATATTCTGTCGCAGTATTTCACTACTAAATTATTAGTGTAAAGTTCTCTAGTTGATGGTACACATACAGTACAGTTAGCAACATCATTTTACAAAACATCGACATATAATATGTTTATTAGGACGTATCACAACAATATGTGCAAAAGAACTAAAAGTTTCAGCATGAAATATGCAGTTACAGATTCAGTCAAATATAGATAGTAACATCATATACAGATAGAGAACATAATAGGAATAACAATCGCACTTGATTATTACAAAGGAAAATCATAATTCAGTATCTGCTGACAAA
Source organism: Stegodyphus dumicola (assembly GCF_044657685.1). Taxonomy (NCBI): domain Eukaryota; kingdom Metazoa; phylum Arthropoda; class Arachnida; order Araneae; family Eresidae; genus Stegodyphus; species Stegodyphus dumicola. The sequence continues at coordinate 134,057,508 of NC_140768.1, read as the reverse complement.
TCAGAGCATGCTGGTATTTCTTTAAATAAATGATTAAAAATGCCACAAAAATATAACAAGTGCTTTAAAATTCTTAAATTCATATAAGTGTAAATCTTAGTGTTTTTGAAAATGCTACTGTATTTTGTTATCGAGCATTTTTGAATCGCTAGTGATTACAATAACAATTTATGAATAGTGAAAACTTAAATTATTCCAAGAGAATTGATTAATAAATTTCATACAGTAAATAAATCATTGGGCTGCAAAAGTATGCAGATATATGACAACCAATAACAGAAATAAAAATAAAATCTTTAAAAATTTTATAAAGTGGCGAAGCATGCAAGAGCTATTTATTTATCTTGTAAACAATACATTTTCAGTAGAATCAGTACTTTAAAAAATTGATATACTTTGGAAACATGCTCTGCAATGTAGTTGTTTTGTGATGAAACTGTTGATAGTGATGCTTTGATAATGCTTTTGTTGATTTGCTCCACACAGTAAAACTGTAGAATTTATGTATACATAGCTCTTGCTTTTATGTATGGATGCAAATTATACAGCTTTTAATTTTTCATGAAACTTGCATACATATTAAAGTCAAGCGACTTTTCAGAATATTACAACATTATAAATCTCACACCTTGAGATTACTAAGGCTTATACACAGATTTCAAAGGAAAGAGTTTGTAAAGTTGTATAAGGGCCTTATTATTATTGATATAGACACAAGTATATAGTTTTCATTAATTAACACATTGTTATTGATGAAGATCTCTTTAATGATTCTTACATAAAGCTATTTGGATTTTTTTCCAGAGGAAAAACAAAGTTTCATTTAACCTGCGAGCACACGCACCGATCCGACGAACACTAGAACACGCGCCGGGTATGTCATACCCGAATAAAACGTTTGTAATTAAAAATTTGCCGAATAAAATTAATCGATTTTTAAAAGAAATTAAAATGTAAAACCAAGTTAATACTTCATTTTAGACAAAATATGAAAGAATAAGGAGAGGTAAAATTATTTACTTACAATATTTTGAACATTGTTTACAAAATGAGGTCATATGTTCCATACATATACTCGTACTTTTGCTACAATTTTCACAAATGTATCTAGTCTTTCTATCTTTTTTCTTGGGGCACTCTGTACACCTCTTGTAATTTTAGGTTTTTTGGGGGGTGGTTCATTGTTAACATGTTCATCGGTGGTCAGTGTTTGTCTAGAATCAGGAACTACAGATGCTCGTCGTCGTTCATTTTGAACATTTTCTATTAACTGCATCCCTACGGCTTTGAGAAAAGTACGCCTGGTATGGTATTCCGTTGGTAGTTCCTTCTTTGATAGTAGAATTATTCTTGCATTAATGGCAGCCACGTTTAACACTGAAAAGAAAATCACCATAGGCCATCGACGTGCTACTCTTGCTGTAGAATACGCAGCTGCCATCTCATCTACAACATCGACTGCTCTTTTTGTCATGTTATATAATGTAATGATTTCAGGCTTTTTAGATTCCCCAGTAGATTCATCGATTTGATCGCCGGAATGCATTGTGGATAACAGGATCACACTCTTATTTTTTTTCGGCACATAAGATACAAGTGTTGCTTCTTTCTGAAAACCGAAAATTGAAGAATATACTTCTCTTTTCTCTGCCAGAAACTCAGGTGGGATTTCTCTCTCATTTTTACGCATTGTACCTACTATCGTAATTTTCTTCTTTAGGAGATCTTGAGATAATTCAAATCCCATATACCAATTATCAACTGTTAAATTTCGACCAGAGTTGTATAAGGGCCTTATTAAACGTTTGACAACTTCGCTTGCACCAAATTCAACTTGAAATGGCCCATCTGGTTGTTTACCAGCATAAATTTCCATACTCCAGGTATAAAATACCCTTGCGTCTACAAGAGCAAATATTTTTATGCCATACTTTGCTGGCTTGTTGGGCATATTTTGTTTGAAGGAACAACGACCTCTGAATGATTCCAACTTCTCATCAATGATCACATACTCTCCTAAAGTATAAGCCTTTTGGCAATTTGTGACAAAATTTCCAAAAAATTCTCTGATCGAAGCTAATTTATCAACGTCTCTTCTACTGGGACGATCTCTAATGTCATCAAAACGGAGGCATCGTAAAAAAAAGAGGAATCGGTTCATTGACATTTATTCCCAAACTATGTCCATTCCCGTTCTGCCTGTTGCCCACAAATCTCTTACGTTCACATGGGATGATTTATAAACTCCACATAAATACAGCAATCCAATTAAAGCTTTGATTTCCAACTCATTTGTTGCTTTCGCATCCCGTTCATGAGTGAAATTTCCACGTACAATCAATATAAATATTTGTATTGTCGACTACATGTTTTAACATATCTTCATCGATAAGCAGTGACCAGGAATCTAAAGGTGTTGAGACGTCTTTAGAATACTTCGTATTTCTAGGGAGTTTAGTTATAATATTTTTGGCTCCAATTCTAACATTAGTCCGGAATTTATTTTTGTTCCATTTTACTCCATTTTTTCCAACATAAAACTCATTGCTACATTGCAAAATTTCCTTTTCTGTTTCTGTATCTGAATCACTACTCTCTATGGATGAATCATGATGACTATTATATTCTTCGTCATCAACATCTTCATCGTCTTCACTAAATGAATCCTCATCAGAAGAAACTGTTTTAAGAATATTTCTCAATCTTTTCATCTCTTCATCGTAAGGAATATACGGCGTCATGCTTACAACTCAAGAAAAACCTATACTTGAAAAAAAAAAGCTTGAAAACGAGAAGTGCGAAGTGACTCACTGAGAAACATGAGTACACACGCGGGTATGAGATGCCCAAACAATGCTGTTCCTAAAAAACCATTGCACCTGTCACCTTAGGAATTTCCCGCATTTAAGTATGTGGCCTTGAACTCAGCTACACCAAGTTTCGTCCTTTTATGAAAGAATAAGTGATAAATATACAAAAAGAAAAATGCCCATGGGTATGACATACCCATTGCGTGTGCTCGCGGGTTAAGAAAATAAACCATAGAATATTCTTAATTTTATTATAAACTTTCATTACATCACATGAATTTGTAAACACTGAACTAATCGTTTTCAATTTAAATCACAAATGTATTCTTCATATTGATTTATTGACAGTATGAATAATGACCAAAACTTAATATTATCTGTATATAATAAGAAATCATTGATACATAGGGTAAAAATAAGCATGAAGTTAGACTATATTAGCATGCTAATGGATCAACTAATGGCAAAAGACTTAAAAAACTTTACCTAATCATTTGTACAAGATTATTTAATGAACACAAAATGTATAGGAGTTACTCCAACCCTTTTTTGACCGCAGACACATTCTAACATATATTTTGAGATCTTGTACCCTTATGACTCAACATTCAAGCAGATTTCAGGCATGATAGACTTTTAAGTGCTTCTTTGTCATGAAATTATCTTATGATCATTTCATTCAACTACTACAAATCAAGGAAAGGAGAATTAATTACCAGTGTTTTATACTTTTAGCCACTTGATAACGTTACATAATATGGATTAACTCAAAGCAAATTCTACTGATTATAATCAGATAATTGCATATCTCTTCTGAGAATTTAGATTCTTCCGCATTCATTTCTATGCAGATCTTGCTCTAAATGGATTTCAATACATATTTACCACTAATAATCGCAAATGATAATAAATAACAAATTAATTTTTATTCTAAACATGATTTGGGGTAGTTGCATAGGCGTTTTCGTGTTTTTCCTCATGTGTAATGTGTATATGAGCCAGTTTCCCTTAGAAAGTTCTCCAGGAAGCCATCCTTCCTTGTAGGCAGTTAGCTCTCGAGTGTTTTAATCAAATAAAAACATATTTTTAAACTACAATATCAAATTTTGTATTTTGTCCTTATTTATTTCACTAAATAATTAAAGTCCTCTTTAGTACATACACATATCAGGCGCTATTTTATCTTCATTTACAAAATAAAAACAGTTGAAGCAGTTTTAGGACTTTTCTCTCATGGGGAAAAAATATCTGCATTTAATCCATTTGCTTTATGAAAACTGAAGTTTTCATACCAAACGAACTTCTTACAATATAACCTTCCTTACGAACTCTCTTATTTACCATATAAACCATTTCGGATCTTTGCTTTGGTAAATGGTCTAAGGCCTTTTACCAGTATATGGCTGTCATAATCCCTAAGGAAGCATATTAGAAAAACAAAACGGTCAGCTATACGCAGGGTTTAATTTCAAAAATTAGAAGTACCAGAGCCGTATAGAAGACCTTCAGGAAAGAGGAACAAGAATAAATAAGAGAATAAGATGACTAATCAAATCATTAACAATTAAAAAATTAAATAATTCATTATTAAAAAAAATAATGGTTAAAGTAATTAAATAATTAAAATTTAATAGTATGCAAAGTGATAAATTAGAATTTAATAAGCAATTTTTAATATAATTTTATTATTAAAAATAAAGTTTCCAAGACCAGATTTCTACTGAAATTATTGTTCAGTTACATAAAAGAAGTGCTAAAGCCTTCTTATTTAGGGCTCCGGCTAAAATTATGAAATTTTCCTAAAACTAAGAAGTATCGGAGCCAGCCTCCGGTGGGCTCCGACGCAATTTAAGCCCTGGATATACGGATATCTTGGTAAAGCAAGAGAAGAACCCATCTTTGGTCATGACCAAACATGGCGCATGATGTGTTTTGATTGTGACCACATGAGAGGCGGAGTTTAAATACGTCAAAATGACGTCACCAAAGCCAACCAATCAAAATTTCCTGCCAAGTTGAAATTTAGTCTCACCCCTTCTATTCTAACCTCCTTGGTTATAGCAAAGAATCTACAGTTTCTTTGGTTATAGCGGGCTCTCTTGAGGGAGGTTTTAAGGGTAAGAAGTTGAGCTGGCTGCAGCTGAGCAAGGTCATTTCGATAGCAGGTTTTTCCAACTTGCCTGCGGGAAAATCGTTTGTTCTCCCCCGTGGTTTGCTTCACCCGTTTCCTTAAGGAAACCGACCCACGTCACCCGGAAGGAAAGAATTCACGGGGAGCAATTGTTTCTCCTCTGTTAAATAATGATTGCCGGTCTTTAAACTAAATTTCATCCATCCCTAACTGGAAGCTAACTGCTCACATTAAAGTGTTGATAAATGACGAATTGTCAGTAAAGACGGCACGCGAAAGCTGCTAAACAGAACTATTGGCGTAGTATAGTCTGTTATTTTTTATTACAGTTTAACGAATCTAGCAATAATACTATATTATGCATTCCGTTATTATTTAATCTATCCGTAATATGAGATATAATTTTCTAAACACTAACGGTTTATCATCAGTTAATTTATAAAACGACAGATATTTTATAGTGTCATTTTTTTTTCCACTTTAACGGTTTATCATTAGGTAGGTTTTTTTTTTTTTTTTTTTTTTTTAGTCCAAAGAGACTTTGATCCTGGAGGATTATTCTTTTCGTTTTGCGATTTTGCGTTGAATCACTATAAACGGAGAATCACTTTTCAAACTGTTGCCACCAAATGTTAGAGTCCTGCATTATATTCGAAGAAATTAAATAATGAAAAATCTGTATAAATATATGCATATTTCTCGCATTGTGATAAAACAACGGTACATAGAGACATCGAATTTTGAATGACGTAATCCTCCTGCGAGTATGGGCATCTGGAAGCCCAAATTTGAAATTTGTTTTATTATCTATTTCATATTTTGTAAAACTTTAACGAATTTTTGATTAACAAACTCAACGATTTAAAAGCGAGGAATGGCAACACTCTACGGAGGGGGGAACCTTTTTATCTCCAGCGCCCGAGACCGTATATCGAAAATTCTAAAGATATGCTCATTTTAAAACTATCTTGCGATATTACTGTTGAACTGAATGTTATGGTTTAAGTACGTAGAACGTGATATTTAATAAATAAAGGTAACACACAAAACGTTAAAAAAACACCCCTTTGGGTGTAATTTAAAATCCGAAAATCGTATCGGAAATTCTTCTAAAGATATGCTCTTTTTAAAATTCTTTTGCGACATTGTTATTTAAATGAATTTTATGGTTTAAGTGCAAAGAATATGATATTTAATAAATTAAAGGTAGCACACAAAGCGTTTAAAAAAAAAAAAAAACGCCCTTTTTGGACGTAGTTTAAAACCCGAAACCTTTGAGATTTATTGTTTGTTATTAAGTTTTTTTTTTTTTTTTTTTTTTTTTTTTTAATATGAATGATGATCCCTCAGCCGACTTCGACTTGACCAGAAGCATTTGCCACTTTATCATGCAGTTACCTAATAGGTGGGCCACCTTTGCCTCCTATGAAGGGACGGACAATTAGAACTATGCATTCCCCTCGATTCGAACCCAAGCCGTTAGGTATCGCAGTTGACTCCCCTAACCACTACACCGTCTGGGCGGCATTTATCATTAGTTAGTTTATAGAATATTATATTCTGTACTAATTAATATAGTTATTTTAAAATAATTGGCTAAACCGGCTTGGCTAGCTTTTCCCCCGCCAAATACTTACTTATTCGAGGAATTAACTTAATTATACGCTTTAACGGTAACATATTTTACACTATATTTATTTTATATTAAAATTTTTCCTATATATAAATAGATACGACCATACACGCAATCGAATCGGCTTAATGTACTTTCATTTATAGAAAAATGCACTTCAGAATGTGAAAAGTGAACTTTCTTCTGGTGATTATCTTCCTAGGATGATCAGTATTTCTGAGAACTTGGACATCGGTGCTGAGAGCTATTTCTCTTTAATTCGCAAAAGCCCAAAATCTTATCAACCTGTGGTCATCTTAGAAAGGGTTTACTGTACTTTCTGTCCGTAACTGTGGCAATTTATTGGTATAAAAAAATTTCTTGTAGTAGAATATAATCCATTCATGTAAGCCCTGTTATAAGAATAATTTAATAAAGAAGCAAAATTATCATTTTATTCAAAATTGCATTTTTCGAGCGAGGTAGTAAGGAGTTCTGACTTTCTTATCGGTTAAATGTTGCTATTTCCGATTTTTTAATTTGCTAATTTAACATTTATTTATTTATTTATTTATTATTTTATTTTCATTTTTATTTATTTATTTATTTATTTATTTTAGCCCAAAAGGGCGTTAGACCCAAAGGGCTATTAGTCTCAAAACGACATTTTGCGTGGTTTCACTTTCTGCGTTGATTCACTCTTTTCAAACTGTTGCTACAAAATATTATTGCCATGCGTTATATTTAAAGAAACTAAATAATGAAGATTCTGCATAAATGCATGAATGTTTCCCCATTTTCAAAAAACAACAGTACCTAGAGCCATCCAATTTTGAATAACGTAGTACTCCAACCAGACATGAGCACTTGAAATTCCGAATTTGAAATTTGTTTTATTAGCTATTCCCAATTTTGCAAAACTTAAACGAATTTTTTAATTAACAAGCTCATCGATTTAAAAGCGTGCAACGGGAACACTGTACGAAAAAAGAAATGTATCTCCAGCGCCCGAAACTGTGTATTGGAAATTCTTAAATTTTGCGCTTTTTAAATATTTTGTGATATTGCTGTGGAATTGAATTTTATGGTAAAGTGCGAAGAAAATTATATATTTAATAAATAAAGGTACCACACAAAACGTTAAAAAAAATCCTTTTGGGCGCAATATGAAATATGAAAGCTTTCAGATTTTCCTTTAAATAATGAAAAATCTGCATAAATGTATGTATATTTCTCGCATTGTGATAAAACAACGGTACATAGAGCCATCGAATTTTGAATGACGTAATCCTCCTACGAATATGGACATGTGGAAGACCAAATTTGAAATTTGGAATTTGATTTATTATCGATTTTATATTTTGCAAAACTTTAACGAATTTTTGAGTAACAAACTCAGCGATTGAAAAGGGAGCAATGGCAACACTCTACGGGTGAGAAAAACCTGTTTGTCTCCAGCGCGCGGAACTGTGTATCGGAAATTCTAAAGATATGCTGCGGCATTGCTATTGAATTGAATTTTATGGTTTAAGTGCAAAGAACATGATATTTAATAAATAAAGGTAACACACAAAACATTAAAAAAACGCCCTTTGGACGTAATTGAAAGTCTGAAAACTCAGATATTTTTTTTTTTTCCCAGTGGCGTGGTAAAATGAATCATTAAAAACGAAGCTGAGTTTCTTAATTACATTTTGCAGCTTTAGAATGATACCGCTAATTTGATTATCCAGAACTCGAAATATTGAATAAATTTGAGTTAAATAAAATTCAAAATTAATGCGAAAGAATTTGTTTTAGCAAATTTCGTGAGATAGATTATGTTCTGCTGTTCTGTAATTTTTAATTAGGACAGTAAAAGAAATGTTTCTTGACGAAGAGGTGAAAACTGTTGAAAACAGTCAATTTCCTATTTATGAGAAAACTTTATTATGACTTTGGAGATTAAAAAGTACATATAAATATTATAGTTCTCATTTTTCATGTTTAAATAATTAGTAAGAAATATGGATTCTAATGCAGCAATTGTAGTGTAATTCTAAATGAACTATTTATAACATTGTTATCAATGAAGCAACAATCGTATAATTAAAAAAATGAATGCAAAATTCTATTCTTATTGTTTTGAGATCAAGTTCTATGTTTCAAGAGCTTTCAAGTCTGAATTAATTACTTTTCAGACTTAAAATTGAAGTATAACTTTTGTATTTAAAATTTTGTTAGCAGTTTCTTAGCAATTCTAAAACAAATATCATGCAGAATTTTAGCAGTATTAGAAAAGGACTCAAAATGAGCCTGACAAGGAAACTTCCTATCTTTTGGCTTTTTTAATTGTTGAAGTGTATGGAGTCAAAATTAAAGCTACTAACAACCAGTTTTTAAGGTTGTTATTAATTAAAACATCTGTAATTTTTAATAAGCATCATGTTTATGAGGAAATGACAATTCAGATAATAAGTATTATCTGAATTATCGTTTCCTAATCATTCCTAGTATCATCAGGGCCGGTGCCAGAGCATATGCAATCGGTGCGGCCGCACCGGGCGGCAGAATTGAGAGAACGCAAAATTTTTAGAACTTTGGAAAGAGCTGGGCGGCAGAATTTTGAAGTTGTAAAGCAGGCACCGTGCGGCAAAACGTCTAGCGCCGGCCTTGAGCATCATTCCAAGTCTTAATAAATCAGCTTAGAATAATTAGAACTGATTTATAGGAATTTAGCAAAACTGCGCTACAGTAACATATCATTGATAAAAGTATAAAGTATGTCCCAGGAGAAAATATTCTTATTATTATACTATAATGTTCCTTTAAAAAGAATGTAATATTTAGCAATTATACTTAGTATTGCCGATTTTTCAAAAAACACAAAATTCACAAGGTTTTGCAAGCGAGTAGACCGTTCAATACTTTACAAATGAGTCGCACTTGATCAAACAAACCATAGGCTTATACACAACCGTCCAGGAGTAATTTAGTCGGGTATTTTTTTAAATGTTAATATGCAAAATATAGAATTAATACTAAATGTGCATAAATTTTAGACTTGAGCCTTCTTGACGTGCTTTCGTGGTGTAGTGGTCTGCACGCTGGGCGCATATTCCAGAGATCCGCGGTTCGATTCCCGGAGAGGGGATTGCTCATTTTTCAAGTCTCCTGCTTCCATAAAATATCGAATGTCTCTGCAATCTAAGTGAAGAAATATTCGACATAAGAGACATTTAACTTTTTCTTATAATATAAATTTTGCGTGGGAACAGTTTTAAATTGAGCTGAAAATAAGTTTATGTATTCTGCAGTAAAAATTTACATTCATTCAATTAATTATGTGTACTGAAAATTGTTTTTTCATTTTATGTAAAATTTATCTGGCGAAATTGAATTTAGAAATTTTCTGCATTGGCTATAATTTTCTTCCTTCTGCAGAGATTGGTATATACGTAAACGAGACATATTTTGTCGAATGCCGTAACAGCACTGCCGTATCCTTTTGTGTTAATATATTCAAAAATTTTAAATGCTATTACGTAAATTACAGCATTATATGTTACATGAAGGGGATTAAATTGAATCCAAATTCAAAATATTTACATGTCTTTTCACTCATATTTCTAACAATTTTATTTTCATAGGGAAAGTTACCAAACACTGATGATATAATAAAATTGACAGTAATTTGTGTTCTATATTCTTAAGCAGAATACATAATGCAGCTCATCAGCGCTCCAGCGGTGGCCAATGCCGTAGGGGGCAAGGGGGGGCAGCTGTTCCCGGCCGCAGAATCCAAGGGGCGCCAAACTGATGTTACGACATTGTAGAATTAAATGTTTTCCATCCTTGGCAAGCAGTAAGGGGCGCGAAATCTTCAGTTGTCCCTGGGAGCTGAAAACCCGAGCTACCACTCTGGCGGTCACTTAACACTGATAGTTCGACAGGGGCTCAAATCCCAGCAAACAAGCTGGTTGCAAGATAATTTAGTTATTTCTTCATGTGTAAGGTAAATACAATCAAGTTTCCCTTTCTCATACTTCGTTAAGTCCTCCACGAAGGCATCCATTCTCTTAGACAGACAGTTCCCGTGCTTTGAAATGATTCAAATAACCACCAAAGAAGAAATGAGGAGAAAATGCAGTAGATACTAGCTATTCAAGGGATAGAACAATTATTAATAGATGTAGAAGAGCATTTTTGAAATCATTTCTTGAGTACCAATTCCGGGGAGTTCTAAATCACCGAGAGTTCTTAAATGTTAAATAACTTCAGTGCCTTTAATTGAGTCTGAAAATTGGATTGATGGAGTTGAATTTTTTGAATTTTAAAATTTGCAATTTGCTAGAAAAGACGAATTTTCTGCTCAAGTGCTTGCACAATATTGAAAATTCAAAATTTGCGAATCTATGGGCGACGTGCGTCATTAATTACATCAAATGCTTCTAAAAACTATTTTAGAGTTTAACATAAAAACTCTAAAATTGCAGGGACTGTAAATAATCTAAAGATATTTAGAAATACAACAAGATTTGACAGTTGAGGAAAATTGAAATATACACTAATTATCATAAAAGATAAACTAAAAATAATTATAATGTAAGAAAGCAAAAATTTCTCCTTTCTTTTTGTTTATTTTCACAATTTAAAAAAAATGCTATTAATCTAAAATTTGGTTACTTAGGAAAATTGCTATAAATTAAGCATAAAACAAATCAGTGCGAGAATGGTTTTGCATACGAACTGCGACGCAACACATTTCAACCAGTTTTAACCAGCTTCAGATGTTAAAAAGTTCCAGAATTAAGATCTTCTTATTGTAAATGCACAAAGTTTAAATCATGGCATAAAATTAAATAACTTGGGCATTTAAAGCCCGAATATTGGAAAATATCATAATTAAGAATTTTTAAATTTTTGCAATAGCATACGTACAAAATAATGATCAACAATTGATTCAAGGCTTTCATACGAATACAATAATCCGAATGGAATGTAAAAGATTATTACTATTCTAATTTATATTGAAAGTTGTTACACGACCTTGAAAAATCAATATTATAATTTATAAGGCAGACATGTAACTGAAATTATTAAATGCCACAAAAATGCAAATATAATGGGACTTTTCTAATGCGAACACTAACGGCCGCTTCAAGCGATTTTTAGGCCACTTATATAGACGGTTGCATTAGAGAGGCAAATTATAAAAACCTGTTTATATATGTTGTAGGAAACACTTTTAGAGTTCGGCGTCATGAGATTCTCTGTACTTATTATGTATACGAGCCAGTTTCCCTTAGAAAGTTCTCCTCTTATATGTAAAACAGTTACAAATAATACGTCTTAGTAAAACGATCTGACATATTTAGGCTTCTAAAATGATGTCAAAAATTTCAAAAAGGAAATCTAACAGAAAAAAATCCTGATTTGGTTAATTTAAAGCAGTTAACACAGTTTATGATAAATAAAACATTAATTAAAGCATCACAGGCTTCAGTATGAGAAAAAATTAGCATGATCATCAAATCAGATTATTTAGGTTATGGCAAAGTACCATAAGATTATCTGCCGAAGTGAATATGGATGCCTTCATGGAGGACTGTTTATAGCGAGTAGTTGACAAAAATTATTTCATACGTCTGATAGAAACTGACTCGTATTTATGTTACACATGGAGAAAAACACGAAAATTTCCTGGTAAGCAGCACATCCGCCATGGTTTGAACGCCAGTCGAACTACCAATATTCAACGATTTTTACGTCTCGGCTGCTAGTGGTCAAAGGCCATTTAAGTTATTCTCTGAATTTCAAAGTTATCGGTCTATGCTTTATTACACAATTATTCATACTCAGATTTTTGGAAACAAGAGATAAATTAAAAACAGGAATTCTAGATAACCAAGTTAAATAATTAAGTTTATTTAATTTTCCGTTTTGATATGTTTTACGTTATGAATACGAAAAGCTCCCACGTATGACTTATTTGGAGCTCAATTTGGAGAGTAGAATGAATAAGCTTCTTTAATTTGGTTTGATTTACTTGACTATAACAAAGCGCACGAAAGGTATCTGCCTAAGAGAATGGTTGCCTTCGTGTGGAGGGCTTCCTAAGGAAAACTAGCTCGTAACCACGTTATATGGGGGAAAAACCACGAAAAGCTGCTTTGCTAGGAATCGAACCCAGATCTAACAACCAGGGTATTCAGCAACTTAACCGCTCGGCCGCTTTTAAATTTCCATAAGCTTTACACGTAATTGTAATTAATATAACTACTATAAGTAAAAATCCTTTCTAAGATATCCATCAGCCATCCATCAGATTTCAGCCTATCAGCGGCCGAGCGGTAAAGACGCTGAACACTGGTGGTTCGGTCCGAGATTCCAATACCGCGAATGGGCTGGCTGCATGGGCCCTTTCGTGGTTTTCCCCATGTATAATATGTGTACGAGCCAGTTTCCCCTAGAAAGTTCTCCACGAAGGCATCCTCCCTTTAGGTAGATAGCCCTCGTGCGCTTTGCCATAATTGAATAATCATAATCCATCCACGTTTCTAGTTGATTTTTGGTATTCTATGAAGATCACCACCCTAGAAAGATGATATTCAGTGCAAGCGTTTGTTTATATCTATAGAAATGCCTGTCACTTTTGGAAGTGATCGTTTTAAGGAGATGGTCGTCAATCGTTTATGGGCTACTAGATGGTCCGGCTCTGAGTAGGTTACGCATTGGTGCATTGTAAAATGCATTAAATCCTCTCTAATACGATCATCCACGTTTGTAATTATTTTGGTCTTTGGTGGAAGTGGTCGTCTTAAAGAGATAATGCTCGGTACAAGTGTTAATTTCTACTCTGAGAAATTATTTTGGAAGAGGTCGCCATAAGAGGGTTCATAGCATATTAAATGTTTAAATCCAGATCGCGTGGTTATAGGATCCATTTTAATTAGATTTTAAAATTTTAGTAAAATAAAAAATCTGAAAGGTTTCAGATTTTAAATTACGTCCAAAGGCGCCTTTTTTTAACATTTTGTGTGTTACCTTCATTTATTAAATATCATATTCTTCGCACTTAAACCATAAAATTCAGTTCAAGAGCAGTATCGCAAAATAAGTTTAAATTGAGCACATTTTTAGAATTTCCGATTCACAGTCTCACGCGCTGGAGATAAAAATGTTTTTTCTGTACAACGTTGCCATGGCTCGCTTTGAAATTCTTGAGTTTGTTAATCAAAAATTCGTCACAAACTATAAAATCGATAATAAACAAGATTTATTTTCAAGAACTAGTATTTCAAGAACTAGTGATTAGCTAGTATCAAAATGCCGCGAAAGACTATATATTTCTACAGGAGTTTCTACATCATTCCATAATACAGAATTCTTATTTTGTTGTATTTTCTATATCTTATGGATAAATTAATATACTAAAGTTAATACTTAGTAGTAATAATTTTATTTTTATTAAAATGTGGAGCGATGCCAATGTGACTCAATTGAATAAATACTCTCAGATTGATCAATTAAGAAAATTACTTTTGAAAGTAGGCAACATTTTTTAGACTAAAAATAAATATTGGAATTAAAAAGGTTCTCTTTAAAGACAGCCACCACTACAAAAGACCAAACATTCTTCTCATTCGAACTGGATGGTTGTCACAGAGACTTTTAAGAAAAAAACGGCACTTATACATCTCTGTTATACGGCCAATCTTCACGTATGCATCCCCTGCATGGGCATCACTTAGAGACAGGGACATATCTAAATTACAAATTACACAGAACAAGTTGCTGCGCACCTTCACGAATGCGTATTATTTCGTATCTAATAGGACTTTACACAAGGATTTGAAAATTGAAACTGTCATAGAGCATTTTCATCGCTTAAACTCCAGCTTTTTCCAGAAAGCAGTTACATGCCCTCACATGTCAAAATTACATGTATTTGACTACATTCCACTACCGGAAGGTAAAGAGTTACGACCGCTGGCAGCCCAACTAGCCAGAGATCTGAACTTTCCTACATAAAGTAGAATATTCCTGTATATAGTTGTATATATTGTTTATAGCTTTTATGAATATTTTTCTCATTATTTCATCGAAACTTCTATATGAGATCTGATCTTCCAAACTGCACTTTTGTCACTGTAACTCTATATCTGCAAATGTACGCTTTTGAGAGTTTGTATTCCTACAAACTCGTTCTGTCACGTAGTATACTCTCACAGTAGCTTATCATAAAAGCTCATGATTGCTTTACCTTGCACTGCTCCGTCTGCGGGGCGTCTTCTTGTCTGGCCTAATTCCTAGGCTTGCGGCATCTTGCTCGCCCCCCTTCTGCCTCACCTCATTCTCTTAACTCCTACCACGTCAGACTTCCTACCGTCATATGCCTACTGGCTCTCCTCATGAGCTTGAAACAGGCCATGTTTGTTCGGATCGGATCACAGAGACTTTCTTTTGCTTCGAAATTATCGCATGACTTTAATAATAACAGTGTAAGCCATTAAAATATTTTCTTCCTTTATTTTCAGATATGCTCTTCTACGGAGAGCGGAAGTGCGAAACAGTTATATCACTAAATTTTTAATTTAATTCATTAAATAGTTAGGCTTCTAAATTTTTCAGTATTCTGAATATTTTTGCTTCAATTACTTCTTAATGAAGTAATTTCAAATGTTTTTCTTAAAAAGCTGGTACTGTTCATATGATTAATGCGAAATGGAAAAAAAATTGACATCATTTCATCTGAAAAAATATGCGGGAACTTTTAAATATTTTTTTGAAATTCTAAATAACTTACACTGAATAAGCAGAATACAGTTTTTAACTAAAATTATTTTATCTATTGTTGGAATACAAGCTTTACGAACTGTCTTTACAGTACATTATTTAATGAAAATGTTTTCTATAAATAATACTGCGGCAAAATAAAATATATTAAAGTATTTATGGAAAATGAATAATTTGACGGTTGCCTGAAAGCTAGGTAATTACTATAATTGTAATATGAGTAGCATGTACTTTATAGCACATGCACCAAATGCCTTAAATTAAGACCATGGTACAACATGGCAGTGTTATATATTAAAATGTACGAGGGTAAGTTGAAAAATAAGTTTCCCCTGTCGACTGTGGTCAGAGTTGTGTATGAAAGTCAAAAAATAGAATGAGACATTAAAGATATGACATACCTTTATTTTTCCACATAGGTACCAAGTACATTGAGACATTTGTCATATCGCTTGATAAGCTTCAAAAAGCCCTCCAGGAAAAAATCAGGGCTTTGCATATGGAAGAAGCGTTGAACGGGTATGGGCGAAAGGCGACACAGCAGGAAAACGCGCAAGTCAACAGATACAGCATTGGGTAGAGGTCGCTGCAAATCAAGCAGATGGCGCTGTTGCTGTGCCTGCGCAAAGTGGAGACCAGCCTCTCATTTGAGCCCCGGTAGGTGTGGAGAGAAGGTGCGTTTTGAATTCGTGGCCAAAGGAGGAAGTGAGAGCGGTTATCCGCTATGAATGGGCACGTGGAGTATAAGGAACAGAAATTCATAACCGCCTCGTGGAAGTCTATGGGCCAGGTGTGATGTCGAAGCAAATGGTGCGGAGATGGTGTCGCACATTCAGTGATGGACGTCAGCAAGTGGAGGACATACCGAGAGCTGGATAGACGCGCACGGCCACTACAGATGCAAATGTCAAGAAGGTGGATGACATGATTAGAGCGAACTGGCGTATCACCATCGATGAAGTAGCGGAAGAACTTGGAATCTCACATGACAATTGACCTCGACACACAAGGAACAACGCATGGAACATCTCGTGCGTTACCATGAAGATGGCAATGACTTTCTGTTTCGGATTGTGACAGGGGATGAAACGTGGGTCCACCATTTCACGCCAGAATCGAAAGCCGCATCTATGGAGTGGAAACATCCGTCATCACCTGTCCGAAAGAAGTTCAAGACAACTCCCTCTTCAGGTAAAGTGCTCCTCACAGTTTTCTGGGACGCCCAAGGAGTTTTGTTGCTGGACATTTTGGAGGTTGGAACCATCAATGCTACGCGCTACTGTGACACCCTGTCGAAATTGAAAGAGGCGATTCGGAAAAAGCGGCCTGGCCTTCTCACATCTGGCATTCTGCTGTTGGATGACAATGCCAGACCACATTCGGCGACGGCAACGCAAAACCATATTGCAACTCTTGGTTGGGAGTGCCTACACCATCCGCCATACAGACCTGATCTCGCACCAAGCGACTTCCATCTGTTTCCGGCTTTGAAGAAAAATCTCGGGCAAAGGCGCTTTGGAAGCAATACTGAAGTGAAACTAGCCGTTCAACGCTTCTTTTATATGCAAAGCCCTGAATTTTTCCTAGAGGGCTTTTTGAAGCTTATCAAGCGATATTACAAATGTCTCAATGTACTTGGTACCTATGTGGAAAAATAAAGGTATGTCATATCTTTAATGTCTCATTCTATTTTTTAACTTTATACACATACACAACTCTGACCACAGTCGACAGGGGAAACTTATTTTTCAACTTACCTACGTACATAAAAACACAGGTGTAACAAGCACGTCATGTAGAATGCGCTTGATAGCATGCAGTGAGCGATTCGAAAATCACCAGTGGGTGGTCTGAAAAGAACATCCTAAGAAACACGGTGTAATTAGCTTTAGCGCGTCATGTATAATGTAATTTAAAACAATTTTTTTTTATTTACATGCTTCGCTCTTAGGCACTATACGGAAGGGGGATGCCTTCGTGGAGGACTTTCTAAGGAAAACTGGCTCGTATGTACGTTACACACAGGGAAAAACCACGGAAGCGCCCAAGCAGCCAGCCCGTTCACGGGAATCGAACATCGGACCGAACTACCAGTATCTGGCGAGTTTACCTCTCGGCCGCTGGGGCCCTATAGCACACACTGAGAACATTTTCAAAAATACCAGTATTGTATGTCTAAATGTACGTTATAAGAACACAGTTGTAACATACACCTCCTTAGCACATAATGCTGAACGTACTTTATAGTATGTCTGGGAACGTTTCAAAAAATACCAGTGTTGTACTTTAATGTCCGAAGAACACGGTTATAATACGCACAGCTTTATCACGTCCTGTAGAACGTACTTTAGAACATAGTGAGAACGTTCCAAAACATACAAGTGCTGTACGTTGAAATATGTGCTCTGAGAACACTGTTATAATACGCGCCGCTTTAGCACGTCGTTTAGAACGTTTTTCATAGCACATGTTGAGAACGTTTTGAAAAGTACCAGAGTTCTACGTTGAAATATACATCCTGAGAACACGGTTAGAATACGCACTGCTTTAGCACCTAGTTTAAAACGTTTTTCACAGTACATGTTGAGAACGTTTCGAAATGTACCAGGATTGTTCGTTGAAATGTACATTTTAAGAGCACGGTTATAATACGCACCGCTTTAGCACGTCGTTTAGAACGTATTTTCTAGTACATGTTGAGAACGTTTCGAAAAGTACCAGTATTGTACGTTGAAATGTACGTCCTAAGAACACGGTTCTAACACGCACAACGGTTATGTCGAACGTATTTTATAACACAATCTGGGAACGTTTCGAAAAATACGATTGTTGTACGTCGAAATGTACGTACTAAATACACGGTTGTTACATGCACCACTTTAGCACGTTATGTAGAACGTATTTTATAACACAATCTGGGAACGTTTCGAAAAACACGATTGTTGTACGTCGAAATGTACGTACTAAATACACGGTTGTTAGGGCCCTATCACTTCTATACACGCGCGCTTACCCGGGACAATTCCGAGAAACGAGATTCTAGTAGTACGGCTTTAAGCGGCAGGCTTCCGAGAATTTCGTCTAGCTAGGAGGAACGTGTCCCGGCTACGAGCAACATTTTAAAACTTTCCCGAAAATGTTCCGACTGGAGACGTGTTCCTCGAACGTTCAACCAATCAGACGAAAGTTCTGCTTCTGAAGGATCACGGGTATAGCTTTCAATATGGCGATGGCTCTCACTGTGAAGTGATGGACGGTGGAAATAGAAGCTGATTTAATTATTGCTGTTTTGTTGTAATACAACTGCCTGAGTCATTTTTTAAATGTTTATATATTCATTAAATATATAATCGTGGAAATTTCAGAGTTGACAGTATTTTACGACGTTCTTGTAGTTCGGATTTGTTTACAAATTGTTCGTCGCCAAAAGTTCGCCAAATTTGTCGTATTTCGTGCTGATCGTGTATTATCACTGTTATATAATAGAATTTTATTTCTTAAATTTAAGATGAATAGTTTTTTAAAATCCGTTTGTATATGCGTGGCTTTTCTCCTAATTAATTATCTTTGAAATTGTTAATTGCATAATCAGTGACACATTTTAAACAGCATAAAAGATGTATAAAAAAAGAAAAGCATAGCTTATGTAATAATGAGAATACTCATTAAATTTGTCTATTATTTTCATGTTAGTAACGAAATACTTTTTGGATTATAATTACATTAGAAACTATACTTTTATTGTAAATATTGAAACATTGGAAATTTATGGATTTATTATTATGCATGATGAAAAACATTTGTATATACATTCATTAATATAAATCTTATTCATTACATTAATACTAATAAATATATATTAACAACTTCTAAACCATCGCATCTCTCTATCTGTATGTAAATAGATGACTTATTAGATGTGTATATATATATATATGTATGTATGAATACAAAAATTAACATTGCCAAGAAGTTTATTTGAAGTTGCTTTTAATTCAGATAACGATTATGTAATTGGCAGCAACTATAGTTATCAGTTCTTTGCAAATTATTATGGGTATGTAATAATCAGTTGAAAAATAATTTATGAGTATTTGAGTACTAAAGAGTGTACACATTTTGTTATTGGGTAAATTCATAATTATATCATACGTATGATCTACGTAATAAAAACATGACCAATAAATAATAAGAAATGTAACAGCTGTGCATTTATAACATTTGATTACTTAAAACAGTGCACATCTGATTATCACCTTCATGTCTGTTTACATAATGAATTGCACTTTCAAATTAAGTGCACGGGCCTACTAGTGGCCGAAGCCTCGTTGAACACTGGTAGTTCTGTCTCAGGTTAGAATGCCGCAAACGGGCTGGCTACATGACGTTTCCTTGGTTTGCCCCATTTGTAAGTGGTATACGAGCCAGTTTTAAAAAATCTTCTACAAAAGGATCCCTCCTGTTGTTATCCGTCGATGCTTTGCGGTAATCACATAAAACAAACTGAGCCCACCAGCGGCCGAGCGGTAAAGTCGCTGAACACTGGTAGGTTCGGTCCGAGGTTCGAATCCCGCGAACGGGCTAGCTGCATGGGCGCTTTCGTGGTTTTCTCCATGTGTAAGGTGTATACGAGCCAGTTTCCCTTGGAAAGTCCTCCACGAAGGCATCCCTTCCCTTAGGCAGATAGCCCTAGTGTGCTTTGCTGTAATCTCAATAAACCAAACCATAAAACAAACTGATGATGTGAAGAACTAATTTCTAGAGTTGGTATAATTAATGTGTTTTAGGTATATTACCGAGTGTTCTATGGGACAGTAAACAACTCGCACATGTTTGATTGCTCATTTATTCATATGCTTTATTTGATCTTCATTTTGCTAAATAGTATCTGCTGGCTGTGAGGAGGTAAATATCAGCCATATAGATTTTTGTCATAGTATCAGGACTTGTGTTCCTCTTTACTTGCCTTGAAAACTTGAACTGTCCTGACTCGGAACAGGGAGCTTACTCAAGTTATGTTCAATAAATTGTGAAGTAGACAATACACACAGAAAGGGTATACAAAACCCTTTATTTTTCTATCTTTACAGCGATTTCCGGAACTTCGGAACACAGAGACCAACCACTTGTGGTCTGAACGTAAGAATATAAAAATATTAACTAAAACTGTAACTAAACTAACTTTGGATTAATATACAAGTGCCTAACTTTAAGATTGGCCGTTATTTAACAAAAAATCCGTATATAGTACAGAGAGCTGCTAAAACTACGATACGTTTGAGATTATCAAGAGGACTAAACCTCTGGCCTTGAAGGCAACTAGCAAACGAGTAAAACTACTATAGCCAGCGGCCTGTTTCTAATAACTCCTTCCTCTCTCTTGCTTGGTAAAAAGCCACAACTTAAGTACTTGGCGTTAGCAAGACAAATTTGCATAAGTTAAAGCTTTTAATTCTGGCCGGAAGTAGAAAATAAGAAGTGATAGTAAAGATTTAAAATAAAATAAACGTTAGTAAAACTTAGGATCCTTACAATAGAAGTTTTTTTTTTTTTTTTTTTTTTTTTTTTGTCTGTTTGTTTGAATGGACAGAACAGTAATTATGAGCCATAAAGTTAGTCAGAAAATGCTTTCACCAGGTCACAAATTTTCCAGTGAGCCATCAAATTTTCATTGAAATGCAGACAACAAAAAATACACATAAGCGATGTGTGATAAATAGACTTATCCAGCACATATTTTTAAACTATTCTTAGTGTATACAGAATTCGGCTATTACTGACGTAATTGATTGCTATAACCAGAAGTGTGTTTATCTGTTACATGAAGTGCCAGAGTAGAGATCAAAGTGATTAACTTGATAGCAATCACCTTTCTATTATCTTCCATTACTAACAATAAAGTTTAAAACGAAAAGCATGTGAGCGGTACAAAACAACACGAAGAAGCGAATGTCACTTGAAAGGAAACGTCACTTTCGCCAATCTGAGCGATAACTGATTCTTGTTTGGCTTTCAGCCTGTTTACCAAGTGAAGATGGTAACCCTATTTCGCCAAAGGCCGTTTCTCAGAACTGTTGCTGCAAACGTTTTGTCCCGGCAACAAACAGCTAATGTGATAACGCTTTTACACGCACAACTTTAGCACGTTATGTAAAACGTTCTAAATACACTTTACACCGTTATAGAACGGTATGACACGGTCTCTGAACGTTTTCGGAACGTTCCGGTGCTGCTTGGGTATCTTACTTAATCTTTCGCTATTTAAATTCCAGCACAATACACAGATTTGTTTTCCTTCAGGGTCAAGCATGTGTAAGTTTACTTAGTTATATCGGTTCTAGTGTAGAATTGGGTGCCCCTTCCATTAGCGAAAAATTTTTTTTTAATTTTGGCTATGAAACCTCACTTCTGGTTACCATGATAGTTTTAGCTTCCTGATTTTATTTAAATGAAAATAAATTGATATGTACATGGACAAATTTAAGGCAGTGCGCAATGCCTAGTTTGTGGAATTCTTGGATTTTTTTTCAAGTGAAAACAGATCGATGTGTACATTGACACAGAGTTTGTACAATTCTTTGGCTTCCTATTGTGGTTTTGTGTAGCGGCCATCTTGAAATTGTGCTTTCTTGGCGTCAAAAAAAATCGCCAAAAAACAAGGGGCACCCAATTATAAACTTTTATAGCAATTAAATTACATCAGACATATGCATCAGTTAAATAACACTGAAGGAAATATGTCACTCACTCATTCCATGTTTGCATCATTGTCGAGAAATAGTTCTTTCCTCACGGTGAAGCATGTATCAGTTTACTTAGCTCGCAATGCTTAACCCCGACATTGCGTCAATGCGTAGAATTACGATTGACACAGTTATGTATGAAAACAACATAAATTCATTTAAAAATAGTCAGTTATTTTATCTGGTTGTATAAACAACGCAAATCAAATCAAACTGTTGATGCAACGAATGTAAACAAACGCCAAGAACTAACGACTGTCACCCATAGACCTTATAAGAGATACAGACTAACCCAGTGGGCGGGGAGCGCGTCACTGACATGTCGGCAAGAAAGAGTAGGGACGATGTGGTTTACTTTAACACTGAAACCTATGGCGTTTGTATCACATAACTCTTTTTAATTATTAAATGTGATACGTTGTATAGTGATGAGATTATAAAAGCCACAGTTTTTTGCAAATAGGATTTAAAATATCTCATTAAAGCACTTTTTACTGCATTTCGCGCACTTTTTTCACACGTAATTCTTGTACGAACATCTTTACTTTGGTAAAACTGTAAAAACTCTAAGCACAAAATCTATGAACTTAATTTTGCGTACAAATAACGTAAAATTAAATAAGATTGATAGTACGGGATACTTTGAAATAAATAAGGTAAAACTAAACAAGATCTGATAATTTTTTTTAAATTTAATGACCATTTTCAGCAGTGATTTTCAAAACTATAATAACATTACAAAACAATAATTTATTTGATTATATCATCATTTAATTATTAACATTAAAGTAGAATATTTATTTTATTAATTTATAGAATTCGGAGCATAAAATTTTCTGAGTGTAATGAAAGGGGAAAAAAGGTAAAATAAAAACTAGAAGCATTCAGATTTTATATTACGCCCAAAAGTAACGTTTTTTTAACGTTTTGTGTGTTACCTATGTTTATTGAATATCACGTTCTTCGCCCGTAAACTACATACATTTGAAAACAGCATATCTTTAGAATTTCCGCACTGGAGATAAAAACTATTATTTTCCGTACAGTGCTCCCTCTGAACTGGTTGAGTTTGTTAATCAAAAATTCGTTAAAGTTTTACAAAATATGAAATAGATTAAAACAAATTCGAAATTCTGCCGTCCAGATGCCCATGTTCGGGTGGAGGATTAGATTATTCAAAATTTGATGGTTCTAGATACTGTCATTTTTGTCACAATGCGAGAAACATACATGTATTCATGCAGATTCTTCAATATTTAATTTCTTTAAATATAATACAGGGCGATAATATTTGGTAACACCAATTTGCAAGGAGACACGGACATTTATAGTAAAACAGCGCAAAATGCCGCTTTGAAACTAACAACCTTTCTAGGCTACCGCCCCTTTGGGCTAATAAATTAAATTAACAGTAAATAAAAAAAAAATCTTATGCCGAACTAAAAATAAATTTTAAAAAATAATCACTATAAAATACAAGCAAAATTAATTATTACGGTTAAATACAAATATAATATTAGAATTAAATGGATAAAAATTTTTAAGGAGCCAAAAGTGTTTATCTCTATGATGTATTATGAAACATAATTGGGATAATCTTTGGAATATGGTAACAGGTAGTTTGGCGACATTTTGGTAAGGCGATAAAGATTACTAGCTAGGACTTTAGCAGTGTACATGGATAAAGTCAAGAGTGTGCGCAATGCCATTTTTGTGCAATTCTGGAATGTTTTTTTAAGAGAAAATAGGTCGACGTGTATGTGCAATTCTTAAAAACGCGGCAAGCAGTGGACGATTATGCACTTTCTCCCAATGTCGCACCTAATCTTCGTCATGATTAAGCACTTTTGTTCTATAAAAAATCTAGCATAAGCGTAATTCGGCTAGCAGATTGTTGGAAAAAAATGTTGAGTTAAAAAAAAAAAAAAAGAGCCTTTACTTCGTGAAAACAAAATGGCGTTCCAAAAAAAGCTAGCAGGTTGCTGTACCAGGGTTGGTCGCCAAATTTTCGCCACAAAATCGCCAAGTTACCATAATTCGAAGATTAACCCATAATTGAAATAAAATTCCTTTATGGAAATTGTGCTATAATACTCATCTATAATTTTAAAAAAGCAGCACAATTTAGAATTTTAAACAAAACTTTCAAAAATTCGTTTGTAAATATTTTAGTATTTTTTACTTATTTACACCAATAAAAAGCATAAAAATTGCAAGAGAAAATTGCTTGTTTGAAATTTTCTGTTAGTTCAGATTTAAAATATTATTTTTTAAAAGAAGTAGTTACAAATTTCCTTAAAGCATAGGAAAAGCTAAAAATATATCCAGCCCTGAAAGCATCCAATAACTTTATAATTATTTAGAATGTTAATTATGCTTGATAAGTATGCTAAATTTTTAAAAATCAATCTCAATTTGAAAAATAAAAATATGTAGAAATTCTAATTTGTGAAATGAGGTGCTACAACCAGTTTTTTCTTGACAATTATACACGCTACAATAGGAAACTACTGTTAAATTTCTGCAAGTCGTCCCTACTCCTCCGGATGTGATCCGAGCCAGTGTTGGCGCTGCCAAGGCTTCTTCCATAGTTCCGCAGTGTGCACACTGCCAATCCGGTGTCTGAGGTGCGCCGGCCCGCATTACGCGTACCAATGCACCAAAGACACGGAGGAAGCCAACACCTGTGCGAACTGCCTTGGGCGGCACGCAGCCAACTGGTTTCACTGTCCCCGAAACCCAGCAAATAAAACCCCCCCTATTAGATCGGATAGCGGGATTTCAAAATTTGTACCGGCTCCGGTTAAAGCTCCAATTAGCAGCACGGATCCC
The DNA here is from genome assembly GCF_044657685.1 of Stegodyphus dumicola. Taxonomy (NCBI): domain Eukaryota; kingdom Metazoa; phylum Arthropoda; class Arachnida; order Araneae; family Eresidae; genus Stegodyphus; species Stegodyphus dumicola. Next base: position 134,032,602 of record NC_140768.1, on the reverse strand, counting down.
TCATTTAGTGATGTCGTTTCCGGACGGAAAAATCCCGGACTACCATCATCTACTAAGGAACAGAAGCAAGCATCTGCGTTGAAGCAAGCTTCGAAACCAGCACAGAAGCAGAGTCCTCTCCTCCAGCCAGCACCACCGGCCCAGGCTCCAGCCCCAACTGTAGATGATGGCAGTTGCACAGACACTCTCCGGAGCGTTTTCCAAATTGCCTCGGAGTTTGGAATAGAACACAAGATCCTCCTTGAAGCTTTTAGAAATGCTCTCCCTAGGCTCCGAAATGTCTCCACGGGGCCTGAGAGAGCATTTTATATTTACGAGGCATACTGTGGCCTCTTAAACTAAAGGCTTCAAATTCAACTGTGCAACTAGTGAAGATACTCTCCTGATCTCCTACTGGAATGCCAATGGAATCAAGAAGAAGATTCACGAAGTCCGGGATTTTATTAATGAGCATCACATGGACCTCTTCCTCGTTCAGGAGACACATCTGGTTGAGGGACTTAGCGCGAACATCGCGAATTATTTCTGCTACCGAAACGACAGACAGGTATGCATCAGTGACACTGTTCGTGCTAGTGGCGGTACTAGCATTTATGTAAAACGCTCCCTAAAACATTCTAGGATACCCACGCCACCACTGGAGGCCTTAGAAGCGACTATAGTAAAAATTCATATTCCAAATTGTCCCCCAATAGCAGTAGCGTCCTGCTATATGCCTCCGAGACAGGGACCCGCATTTATCTCTGATCTCAGGAAATTAAGTGGTGTTGCAAATAACCTGATTATCGCAGGAGATTTAAATGCCCGTCATAGAAGTTGGGATTGTGTCACTGCCAACAACTATGGCGACAAACTCAAAATTTGGGCTCAGGACGCCCGTATCCAAATTATTGCGCCAAACACACCTACCCATTACCAGTTTCCTGGGGGGTTAGGTGCTCCTTCCATTATTGATTTGGCCTTATTTAAAAATATTCCAGTAGATTATTCGATCGAAGTGATTCCGGAATTGTCCTCTGACCATTATCCGGTTCACCTCACCCTTAAAACATCCAAAATTAACCAAAATTTACCGGCGCAAGTCTCCACAAATTGGGACAACTTTCGGTATGTCTTGGAAAATGGTATTCTCCCCCCTATCAAAATTCACGATAATCAGGAGGTTGATTTAGCCATTGACAGGCTCAACCAAACCCTAGGAAGCGCATTTACAGCTGCTTCCAAACCCAAATTCAGGCAAAATTATTATAAATTACCTGATCACATTAAAGATAAAATCAAAATTAAAAACCGCCTTCGCAGAGACTGGCAAAATACACGTTTGGAAAACTTTCGAGCGCAACTGCGAAGAATCCAGAATGAGATCAAGTCTGACATTAAGAAATACACAGACGAAAAATACGCAAACTATCTTAAGTCCTTAAAGACTTCTGATAATAGCCTCTGGGTTGCTAGCGCACGGCTTCGCAAACCAAAACACGACATTCCCCCCCTAATGGGCACGGTCAACGACCGGATGGCATTAACAGACACCGAAAAGGCTGAACGCATAGCAGACAGCCTTCAAACACAATTTTCACCTAACACTGGACTCATGTTCGATTCCTGTGCAGAGCACACGCATGAAGTCCAACACCAAGTTGAAGAATTTCTCTCCTCAGATACAAATTCTGAGGAACCCATCACCACAACAATGACTGAGATTTCTGCTTTTGTCAAAAATCTCACCCCTGCAAAAGCACCTGGCCTGGATAGGATTTCTAATCGCATGATTAAAAATTTACCAGTAAAATTCATATTTTACCTAGCAGTTTTGATAAATTCAATGCTAAGGCTAAAATATTATCCTCATAGCTGGAAGAATGCATTAGTCATTCCTATTCTAAAACCTGGAATGGACCCAAAGGTCCCTCAAAATTATAGGCCGATCAGCCTTCTGTCTTCACTTAGTAAAATTTACGAAGCTATACTGCTTAGATACCTGAATGATTTCTGCCGAAACCGAAATATTATTATTCCTCAGCAATTCGGATTTCGTGCTAAACACTCAACTCAGGCCCAGCTACTGAGGGTAGTTGAAATCATTCATACAGGATCTCGCAGTGGAAAGCCTACAGCTATTGTTTATTTAGACGTAGCAAAGGCTTTCGACGGATGTTGGCATATTGGAATTTTATTCAAGCTCATGCGACTTGAAATTTCGGCTAATTTTGTGCACATAATGCACTCTTACCTCACTAATCGTACCTTTTCTGTTAAAGTTAAATATTCTGTCTCTTCTCCTCGCCCTATCCTGGCTGGGGTGCCTCAGGGAGGAATTCTTAGCGCTACGCTCTTCAACTTGTATGTAAATGACATACCACAAACACCAAGTGTCGATCTAGCACTCTATGCAGACGACACAGCCATCATTTCACAGCACTCAACATTACATGCCACTCTCAATCACCTACAGCTGTATTTAACAGACTTGGAGTCCTGGCTCATTACCTGGAAAATCAAAATTAATGTAGCAAAAAGTGCCGCCACAGTTTTCTTTTCCAGAAAGAGGAATGTCCATAGTCAACTCCCTCCACTCAGATTATTTGAAGAAAATGTACCCTGGGTGGACTCCTACAAGTATCTGGGAGTACATCTAGATGCGAAGCTGCTCTGGAATACCCACATCAATTATGCCATATCCAAAGCAAGAACAACAAGAACCCAACTGATGTCTCTCCTCAAAAGAACCAGCAACCTCTCCCTCAATAGCAAGATCCTACTGTACAAAAGTACCATCCTTCCAATCCTGACCTATGCAGCCGTCGTATGGTCAACTGCTGCCAATAGCCATCTAAAGAAAATCCAAGTATTCCAGAGCGTCACGCTTCGTATCCTGACAAACGCTCATTATTTCGTCCGTAATGAAGTGCTTCATAACGATCTCAAAATTCTTCCCCTTGACGCCTTTTTCAGGCAAAATTCGGCCAAATTCTTTAATAGATTAACACAGATCGAAAACCCAGTCTTGCATTCACTTCCTGCTTATGATCCAGCTGAGCCCAGCTCAGCTAAGCGACCTAGGAGCGTTCTTGATAGAACTTATAACATCTTTCCTAGGAAGCCAAAGCGGAGGTGTCTGCTTGACTAGGAACTCTTTCTACAAATTCTTTAAATTAACAAGCACTTCACGGGCCTAACCCGGCGACCCTTAACTATTTCTATACTTCCACATGCCCGCCGGACCTAATTTGGCCTCGTTTCTCGGTTTTATATCCGTGCTGCTATAGGTAACATGCTCCTCCACTTGCCAAGACCTCAGCTTTTCCTAAAACACGGCCCAGACAATTAAAAGTCAGAATCACAATAGATTTAACGTTTCTATATTATCTTATTCAACTTAAGATACTTAATTATTTAAATTTAAATTAATATTCCAATCTTTAAAATCTAGCTCCCTCATATGCTACTCAAAACACTCTTACTATATGAATTTTTGTTCCATCAATCTGCATATATACAAGCTTGCATATCTTCAGACATCATCTGCAATCAGGTAATTTTGTTTAATCCTGTCCCTATTTTTATTTCGTTCCCTTTTTTAATCCACCTCTCCTCTTCAATTTAAAACACTTTTCCTCGCCTGCCTTCCTTTAACTATCCTAAAACTTCTCCGTCTTTTTTACAGTTAACTTTCTTCACGGTTCTTTCCGCTTCAATAGTTGCTCCTATTCTTCCTTCGCCACGGGCGGTAGGAGAACTTTTTCGCCTCTTGAACTCTTTCCCCCCTTCTTTTCGTTCCTCCATCCCCTGCTCCGAGCTTTAGTCGCAAGACTCTCTTCCCCCCAGCCCATCCCCAAGGCATTAGCAATTACTGCGGCTTTCCGTATTACCAAAGAAACTCTAGGGGAAAAGAAGGCAAGCTCTCGTAGACACAATGTAAACCAGTTGGCTCGCCCTCAGGCAAATTTCGAATCCAAGTCAGTATGCGGTGAAGCAAACACGCAGGGTGTAGTCGAGGCGGAAAATCGATCTTACTTTAAACGCTCGTGAAGCAGAAAGCGTAAATCTTTTATTTGATAATTGATAATTAGCTTTTACTATTGTTTTTTTTTTTTTTGAAAATTTTGCTTTGCAGTATATGATTTTTTATTTTACATCCACTTTTTTGTTTCATAATTATTCATATTAATACTTAAATATTTCATAAATGGTTACTATTAGTTTAATACTTCGTTTAATTACGGCTTTAAAATATGATTTAATTTTAAATGCCACGTAGTACGTATGTATGCAATTTAATAAATATAACGTTTGTTATTGCATATGACAGAATTACTGAGATATGGCAAAGCACACAAAGGCTATATATTTAATAGTCTGAAATACATATCAACCGTTAGCAATTTTAAAATAAATAAATGTTGCACTCTTCAATACAATTTTATTAAAGATTTTTGCTTATTCAGCTTGAAAGAAATAAAGACAACACATATAAATTAAGATATTAAAAAATTTATTTACACAAAATTTCATACTAAGATACACAATTATCAAATCACTATAACATAATATATAACAAGCAAATGTATGATTTTTCATACAATCGCTGATACTTTTTCCCTCTTTTGTTTCAAATAAGTTTTCTCTGAGCTAACTTTTAAAGATATATATCAATTAACACAGTATAACAATAATTAGATGAAATTATTTTCATGTTTTTTAAGAATAATACATTTTAAAATTTTATTGTAATTTATGTGTTTTATTAGAAATTCTTTTTTCTACTATTTAAACAAAAAATTTGGTAAAATATTCATAAATTTTTGTTTTAGAGATACATAAAATTTTAGATTTATCATACAGAAAAAACAGCAAAGACAAAAAAAGGAGAGAAACCGTTAAAGCTATGCTAAGAATGTATACTACCATACATTCTTAGCATAGCTTTAATGGCAGAAACTACAACAATAATATATCTTTTAGAAATGAAATTATTCTGAAATTTAAATATTTAGATCTCACACGGGTTATATTTCTGTAAATTAGTAATTTTCATAAAATAATAAACTCTGTAATACCCAATGTTTAGGAGCACATATTAGAGATTAAGAGATAATAGTTAAAAAATAACTTCTATATAATAACAAACAATCTATGTTAGTTCTTTAAGAAACATTCAATATCTGACTGAAAATTTTAGATTCAGTCAATATTGTTTTGGAAACAATCTGAATTTGTCACTTATGGCTACTAAAAACAGTTTTGAGAGAATGTGAAAATTTTGGGATTATTTTCCATATTAAATTCTTTGTTTGCTTTCCCCCCAAAAAAGGAAGGGGTGGCAAATTTGAAAAGAAAATATATTTTACAAAAAGAAAAGCAAACTAAATCATTCTGTACCAATGATAATAATGCATGATGTTAAAGCACCATTATTCAATGCTTACAGCAATGCTGCAAATTTTCATAAAAATGTCAATAAATATATCTTTTAACGTGCTGAATGCAGGAATCTTAAAACTGCACGTTTGTAAGAGTATGAGAAAAATCATCAACTGAGGCGTCTGAGCAGTATAATGCATTTCCATTCATCAAATCACAAATAAAAGCATCTACATGGAAAACAATGTCTTAATATATTATCCATAACAAATGGCTTGGTATGCATTTTGTACTAAGATAATTTTCAAATGATTTGCATAACTAGTAAAAGAAGGAAATTTTTATTATAAAATCTCAAATAATGGGAATCTTTTTGTATAGAATGAGATACTGTAGCAATAAATTTCCTATTATGCACTTCATAAAGTATTTCATATTGAAAGGAAAAGAAGTAAGATATGTGATAAGATTATTCTTTGTTTACCAATCCTAAAACGTAACTTAAAAACTATCTGAAAACCTCTGCATATTTTCATATTAGTTCAAAGACTTGCCTGTTCATCATGCTTTAGAATTTGTGAGAAATACTGCTTAAGATAATTCTAACTTTATAAGGTAATAAGCAAATGGTTATTTATAATTTATTCAGTGATTAATTTAGCAGTTTTAAAAGAACACATGAAGAGGTGTAACAATAATTAAAATACTACATTTCCAAAGAAGACATACAAATATTACTTTCAAATCACTGCATAGTAGGTGCCACTTAATGTGATCATGTTTTTTCATATCTATTTTCATAATATTAGCAGAATAATAACATTAATTTTAAAAAAGCACTTCAGAATGGAAATGGAATTTAACTAATTTAATTTAAAAATATCAAGAACACAAGTATTTTCACAGCATTTTAATTAGAAAATGCAAAAATGTGTTTGTGAACTGCTCATAATGTTCCTGGATATTATTTTACTGCTTCTGTACACGTAATCTTAAAATTAAAAATGCATCCTTTGTTTGAAGACTGCCAGTGTAAAATTAAGCAAAAATGCAACCATTATTTGCCATCAGTGTTTACAGGATTTTTTTTTAGGGGGGGGGAGTGGCTTCTGAAAAAGAAAGGACTTATGTGTGATGTTCTTAAAATCAATAAAGTTCCTCATAGGATACGTCAAACTAAAGTTGTTTTTTTAAACCCGATTTTAAATAAATGACTAAAGTTGAAATCAAGGTGTTTGGAAACCTAATCTCACACTTCGCAACATTTCTGTGTCACCTGACAATTTTTTAAAATCTATTTTAATCTAATTTGGCAATGTTAAATTTTAAAAATCCTTCATCAAATGTTAATGTTAAATTTTAAAAATTCAAATCAATTGTATGAATCTGGACATATTAACTAAATTGTTGACCACAATAAACAATATTAACTGAATTGTTGATCACAATAAACAAAGTATTTTCCAAGTTTTCATATACAAATGAGTGAGACTTCACCACATCGATGACAATATCCAATTAATAACATTAACCATGACCACAATAAGCAGCGTCTACTGTATTCTTTTAAGTTACATAATGCACTTTTTTATCTCTCTATACTTTGTATATAGCTATAAATTACATGTCTAAATACGTTGAAAAAAAAACTTGAGAAGAAAATACAAAGCAGGATGCAATGTTAGCAAATACAGCATTCAGAATTTTTTTCACATGTAAATTAAAAAAAAAAATAAACATTGTTATTGTCAAAATTTATTAGCATAACACAGCTCAATGCATAGTGGAACCTCAGGTTACAAATGTTTCACGATGAACAAATTTCCTAACCAAAAAAAAAAGAACCGTCTCGAAAGACAAACATACAAGCTATCAATAAATGAATTTCCTACATGTTTTGAGGTCACTTCTAACAAAAATGAGCAGTTTTAATATTCTCTATTATTCAATTTTCATGGACAAAGCCTTGTAATACATAAATAATGAAACAATGAATTCAATCTGGAAGAAATTATTACCAGAGATTTTAAAGAAGTTGACAGTTTTCTGTTTCTATATAATGCCTAAATCCTTTGACGCGCTGTGGTCGTGCCCTGAAACCACCAATTTTCGAATTTTTTTTTTCTTCTTTCCGAAATTTTTGAATGAAAATTGATTGATTACTGATCTTTTACCAGAGAGTTTTATCTGACCTCAACACACTTGCTCCCCAAGCTAGTATTGTGATTTTATAAATTATTTCCTGTGGTTTAAATTTAATGTAAATATACTTTGCTATAATAAAAATTGAAATCGCTTAAAGTTTTATTTAAATTAAAAATATTTTCTGAATATTTTGGGATGAAATATGAATAAAATAAGTATGAATGGGAAACGAATGATCCGTACCAAAGCCAAAAAGACCAAGCCCTCCCCATTAACATAAAAAACCACAAATGTCATCTGATGAAAAGAAACTAAATAACACTGGATATACCAGTGAAATTTAGATCCAGGCAGTGTATATTTTGTAGCACAAGGAAGAAACTTCATAGAAGATACATGTGTGAAACGTGGAATGTGAGTCTATGCATGTACCAAAAAGACAAAACATGCTTTGAACAATGTCACAAAATTTTTTTATCTTTGAAATTTAAAAACAAAAACACTGATTATTTTTTTAATCCTTATTTTACTGAGTTTTTTTACCCATTTAGCCAAACGTCCTTATTATGTAGGTACTTATATTTTCACTGCTACAGAAAAATTACATAAATGTTAATTTTTTTAATTTTTCTGACGATTTACCTTGTAAAATAATGTTAAAAAATTATATATAATGCAATTCTTACATACATTTTTTTTTAAATTCGTAATTTTCTATTAATTCAGGATATTTGTTAAGTTTGCGGGAGTATAATGGAAAAGTAACCCTTTTTTCTATCAGCAAGATTTATTTCTATTTCATTTTAAAGATTAATAACAATATTTCTTCCCTTTTCATTTCTCATTATCTTGTAATTATATCACCAACTCTTTTTTATACATGTATATTTCTCTACTACTGAACTAGTTTCTTTCTAGTTTAGATTTAATGATATGCACTGGTTTTTCAATTGTAAACTGGTGCAAATGTTACCAATGCAAAAGTTTAAAATCTGCAGTCATCTGAGGCGAAGGAATGAATCAATAATATATTTTACAGAAGTTCGTAAAGGAGAATTAGGTTTGGTTTACAAAGATTTCAGATGACCTCTAGGAACAAACTATATTCGTTAACTGAGGTTAGAGACAATTTAGATACTGAAGTTACATTTGAAGATACACACATAAATCCAAATTTCATATATATACATAAATAGAAATTTCATATATATACAGAGAGAGAGAGAATTAAATTACATGAACTTTTGTAAAATTCAACAAATTACATTACATTACAAAAACATTAAAATCCAACAAATAGTAATATAGCAAAAATACAAAATCAAAAACTTCTCACACATACTCCTTACATTAATATATTTTTCTTACAAATAATACATATAATATATACAAATAAGACTTTTTAGTGTAATTTAATAATTTTTTTCTTTCCTCTACGTCTGTTTTTCAAGCAGTTATTTATACTTTTCAGCTTATAATATATCATAAGCTGAGCATATGAACTGACAATATATTCCCACATTTTTACTGCATGATAATGGCATGTAAGCCATTCATGATCAATTAGTTTCAGTTGGGATATAATTTTGGATTTCACATCTTTTTGGCTACATATTTTATCAAACAAAGTTACAAATTTTTCACCCATCTCACAAACAGTAAATGTAAACTGTTGTGAGGGGTAACACAATCCATTTTTCACTACATCAAATTCTTTAAAATACAAAAAGTAAGTGTGTTCACCCAAAGATTTATCAACAAGAAGAATATTCTTACATAAAGTGCAAGGAAATTGCTTCAATGCCCTTCCAGCAATATATCCAGCAACATAAGCTGCTGAATTTTGTGAAAATACATCATATGATGTACTTGCAATACAAGCACTAGTATCAGAATTTTCATTTGCTACCAATAAGGGATCATCAAAGTCAATTTTCATATCATTTACATCACTGCCATTTCCAGGCTCAGTGTTATTGATAACTGTCAGCAACTCTGTAGGTATCAAAACTGTATCGTTATCAGGTTCACAGTTTGATAGCTTACTTGTGCTTATGATATTCTGTGCCATTAGTATTCTCATCCTCTGTTGAAAATCATATGCAGTTGGATGGTCATTATTTCCACATCTGCGTCTAACAACAGAGAAAAAATTTTCCAAGGCATCTTGGGTGAAACGACACATTAATACAAATGGTACATCTTCCAATAGAACTGGAATTAACTGCTGAACTGCTGATATTGTTAATTTCCAGCCAAATATACTTGGGAAAGATATTTTTTTTTTTTTTCTGTTTGAAACTCAATGCCTTTGATGAAATCCATCTTTTCCTTCCAGGTTTTTAAGTGAATCGATGACTTGGTAACTCCTGCAAGAAAAGGATTAGAGTGCTTAAGTGTTCTACTGTTCAAACTGTCAAATAAAATATTTATGTTTGAACAGAAATCTGCTGTAAGACTAGCCGATGCGGGTAAGCCATTTAGTGCACTAAGGTAACACAGGCTTGAAGCCACAGAATGACTGAAGACCTGAGCTGCTAATTTTACACTCATAGCACTAAGGTAATCCACATTTACATGGCGGTCTGTTAATTTCGGAATACATCTGTGAGGCATTTTACGATCAAATTCCCACAAAGATACGATATGGTTCCAACTAGCAATTTTGCCACCCTGAAATTTAACATCATACTTTCTAAAATTATAAGCATTCTGCTTATGAAAAAATTCATTTTAGCTGATGCATATATTCAACTAATGCTTCTACGATTTTGTAATATTTACATAAATATTTTATTACTATTGTATATATAATTAGGCTAAACAGATAAGGCAATATTGAATATCACACAAAGTATGTTAATGAATATAACGTTTTCATTTGAAAAGGAATAATTTTTTTAAATAACAGAAAGTTAAAAAAATTTCTTCATCTGTCATACTGTACTTATTTTCATGCATTTTAAATACTTATAACTTAAAATAAAAATAAAATTTTTACCTCTCTGGATTTTTAGGAAATCGAAAGAATTTTCTTTCAGGAAAATACCAAGAATTGGCATTACACACCACACAATGCACATAAGCCTTTGGTGAAGGATCATTTAACCTAAATGAATTATTATTATAAAGATTTAAATCACATCAGTACAGAATATAAAAATAAAATATGGATATTTAATAATTAATTTACAGAATACATTTAAGTTGCAAGGTTGAAATAAAATAAAAAAGAGCCAATGAATATCATGACACCAGAATTATGCAGCTAATTTACTTTAATAATTTTATTTTTAAAACTGGAAAAATTATTAAAAAATTAATTTAAAAAATAATTAAAAATTGGGATAATATTGCAGTTCTTAGTAGCAAAAAATTGATATCTGTGAATAGTTTATTATAAAGATTCTTTGATTATAAATAATGCTCAATGTATAGAATTAGAAAATATCATGAACTAAAAAATTGATACCTGGTTAAACGAAAATAGAAGAAGTTGCAATATACATTACATATAACTGCAGAAAAGATCGGATATGAAGAACTGAAATAATGTTCATTAGCAATCATAGTAAATCATCCATGATTGCTTGATTTTATCCTCGCAATTATATACAAATATACTAATTTTGCGTAAGAAGCTTTGATAGAGATTTTTCGAAATACTTCTGATTTCTTTAACAGTAGGAATTATAATTTTTCAATAAAATGTTCCAATGAAACTTTTGCCAACTTAATTAATAATCGTTCATTACATATGATATTTGATTACCATCCCATGTTATGGAATGGATTTGAACATAACTCTGGTAATTAAAAAATAATTCTACTATGAAAAGGTATAAGAGTAAGGTAAAGGTAAAGGTATTTTTACGTACCTTTCACACGCAGGATCACTAGAGCGTGATTCATTATTTTTTTCCATTTCCAAATGTTCAAAATTGCTGAAATCCTCGTGCTTAGCGTTCAATATGGCGCGCTATGACGACTTCTACGATGTTGTTGACAACCTCTCTGGCTCTAGCGTGCATGCGTGAATGAATTTCAGGGAACCTGAATTTACGCCTGTAAAGTTGTCAAAAAAGACACATTTTAGACTCAAGTTTTTCTCCGTGGCGTTGCAGTGCAGTCGAAGCTTGACTTCTTCTCACTATAGGTTCTTTGGTATTACCTAATATATTCCCAAGCCCTGGAAAATTATGTTTCCCGGCTGATTGTCTTTCAATCTTTCCGATTCCATTAATGCAATGCATTCAGGAATTCGCCTTTAATCATCTCCTCTCTCTCTTTCAATCTGGTAAAACAGGTTGAAAGCAGAAAGAAATTTTTCGTCCTTAGTGTGGACTCCTAATTCACTTCTTTCCCCGTAAACCCTTAATGGTCTCCTTCATCACCCTTTAGCCAGTGCTTTTTCTTAATCACTTCAGTTTTCTTAACGAAGTTGTGGAGGTAATTGCATTAAGTTGCAAAGGTACTCCGGAAAATATCGCCTTGGGCCTTGGGCCGGATGTGATCAAGGTGACAGCCAGGAACGCCTCAGACGAGGAAGAAAACCCATTCATTCATACATTCATTCATTATTAATTGTGCCGAGATATTGCATTTAAATGCAACGTGTCCAGCTCATGACTAGTATGCCCAAGGGGCGCATGACATACATATGTCTGGATCGGGTGATAGGAGGCATCAGAATTGGAGAAAAAGGGGGGTGACCACAGGACGTCACTAGCTGAGAATCGAACATGAAGGCCAAAGACCAGGAAAGGCAGCAAGATGTGGAGTGTCTAAAATAATGTTGTTCATGATGGGTAGGTGGAGAAAATACATGAAATAAGCAAACACAATATTATTTCAAAATATAAGAATACAACATAGGTGAATATATACACATACAAAAAAATACGAAGAATATCAAAGTACAATATTAAATAAAATTATATACAGTATTTACAGAAAAAACAGATGATGTTGCATAAGTAAATCTGACTACGTTGAAAAATTAGAGTCCCGAGTGAGGAAGGCCACTAAAGGTCTGATCTTTGCATCCTCTGAAAACACGACGTAATCGAAAACCTTAAAGTAACTCATGTGCGAGCAGTTTCTTGCTTTATCAAATAATTTACGACTTGCATTGTGAAGGAAATTCTCGACATTCTGTATTTTCAAATCCCTGCGAAGTGTTTCATTAAAAACGAAAAAATGGGCATTCATGGTAAGTCTTAAAAATTTATTTTGTGTAACCTGTAATTTCTTGAGGTCATTTTTTGAATAGGTCGCCAAAGCTGGAGACGCGTAAGAAAAATTGGTCTAATTATAGCAGTGTAAATATGCCTTTTTCTTCTTAAATCCAGTTTTGAATTTTTCCCAATCAGTGGAATAAGATCTCTAATAGCAGCTGCAGTCTTACACCTGGCCTTATTGATATGATCTTTCCATGTAAATGTATTATTTAAAATTACTCCCAGGTAGGTAGCCTTTTTTACAACCGGCACTTCCACGTTAAAAATTTTTAGTTTGTTTTCAAAAGGATTTCTAGAATGTTTTTTCCCTATAATAATTAACTGCGATTTTTGTGCGTTGATGGCAATACGCCATTTCGTACACCAGTGCTCGATTTCTGGCATTTTCTCTTGAAGTCTGGAAGTTCTTGGTTGTGTGACTTATATGCAAGAGCCGTGTCATCGGCATAGCATCCTAAATAAAAATTTGCGTCTATGCAGATTTTTGGAAAGTCCGCTACATAAAATAAAAATAAGATGGGCCCTAAAATTGATCACTGTGCTACTCCAGCATTAAGTCTTCTTGGAGTCTTTCTTAACTCTAGGGTTCCATCTTTTGCGTAATTTATTTCTTTGTTAAATCATGTTTCTAATGCTACTTGGCAATCTGGTGCTGTGATTATCTGCAAGAATTTTCTTAGTGGCTCTGCTATATGCACCTAGGATGCTATTGTTAAGAACATCAATTGCATGGTCAATATCATATTTCGATTTAAGGTGCTTAATAGCAGGAGGATTTTCTATGAGATGGTTATGATAACAATTCTAGTCTGTTACAATTTTAAACGTTTCGTCACTATTTTTATTCGTACCAAGCGTGGCCAAAACTGGTACGTGATCCGAGGTATTCAACTTTCACTTCTAAGTAAATCGGGATCGAGGTGGTAGTGAGAATTACATCAAGGATGTCTGCTTTTCTCGGATCGTCAGGAAGATAAGAATATTCAGTTGGAGCATAGAAGTATATGGGATAATTATTAATGAAATCAAATAAGAGTTCTCCGTGTCTATTGGTGCGCCTGCAGCCCCATTCTACATTCTTTGCATTCAGATAGCCAGCTAGAATGATGCGTTCAGAATTAGGCAATAACTGTGCAAGTTTATGCTCAACGATAGAAGTCTGTGGAGGATTGTACAATGCAGTAAAATAAACTATACGGTAATAAAACTGAAGCTGTAACAGCTTCATAGCCATTTCCTCTATCTTCGGTTATCAGACAAGATTGTAAAGAGTGCTTTACTTAATAGAGAAACCCCCCTCACCTCCGTGACTCAATCTGTCGCACCTGTAACAATTGTAGTTTGCGATCTTAAAACACGGACTCGCAAACGTTTCGGTGACTAATGCAACATCAATATAATATGTAAGTAAGAAATTATGAAATTCCTGCATTTTTATTATGAATGCTACGTGCATTCCAGATCATGATTTGGATAGGAGCTTTATTAATTTTGGGTGGGCCCATTATCTGTAATGTTGGGTTCATTGCTTTCCTGATTATTTCTGTTTAGGTCCTTAACTTGAAGTGTGAGCTGGAAAAAACCAGCGGATTTTATTGCTGAAACTAATTCAGCTAGATCTGTAAAAACGTTTTTGTCCTCGTTAATTGGATCTGTGTAGATACCTGTTGAAAGTGCTGCAGCAGCTGATTTACCCTATTAGAATAAGTTTTAGGCTTTTCTGACTTATTTTGGGGGAATTTTTCACACCCTTTGAAACTTGATGTGTGGTTGCCACCGCATTTTACACAAACTAAGGGAACATCTTTATTATTCTTCTCAGGAAATATTTTATGTAGTGATTTTTACTGCATCTGACGCATTTTGGTACATAATTACATCCCGCCTGAGTATGGCCAAAACCCTGACATCTAGAACATTGTAATGGCCCTTGTCGGCCTCTGTATTCTACAATTTTGACTCTGAGGTCGCATAAATAGCGTTCGTGATAAATTCGTTTTGAATTATAATTCTTAGGTAAGGTAACAAGGTATAATGGGAGTTTCTGAACTTCCCCGCCCCTACGTCGTGACATTTGTTTGATTTCAAGAGCCTGATAATTTAATTCTGTTAAATTTTCCTTAATTTCATCCATTTCAGTCGTGAGTAGTAGCTCATTAATTACCACCTTCAGATTCTTATCCTCCCGCGGAATATATGAATGATGCTCCACTTTCATCTCTTTCAAAATCCTAACAATTCCTTTATAGCTTTCTGGATCTGATGTTATAACTTTTACTCCATCTTTTATGTTCTGTGCTATGAACTTATATTTATGTTGATGGAATAACCCTGTTAACGCCTTATATTTGAATTGTGTTTCTTTGAGGATTATCGGAGGTAATCCTCAGCATTAGTGGTATCCATATCCTTATTGTCAGAGGTAGTGTGTTGTTCAGGAATAACAGAGTCTTGAATGGTATTTTGTGTGTTTTCCTGCGGCACAATAGTACCATTGTTATCTTTATTAGTTATGACTGGAGAAATGATTTGTGTACAATTATCTAATTTAATCTTCTTTATACCCTGTCTGGGATTTTTTTGTTCGGACTGTTTTGTCTCCAAAACATTGTGGGAAGTCGTCTTCTGAGCTAGAATCCTTATCTAGCGTTTTTTCATCATCTGTGATAGTTACTTTTAATATTTCATTTCAAAGTGACTACAAAATATGCAATAAATTTAGTAAACATCAATTCTGTGTTTTAAATCAATTAATGCCATCGTTCATTTGCATTTTTGTTTACTAAATTCATTTCATAAATTTAAATTTAGTAAAAAACTGTAGCAAACAGTTGTTTACTAAATAACACTTTAAATAAATTATTTGCTTTTCTGAAGGACATTTTCTTATGCCATGTAAATGAACGATAGCATTAATTGATTTAAAACATAGAACTCAGGTTTACAAAATCTATTGCATATTTTGTAGTCACTTTGAAATGAAATATTAAAAGTGATTTTCAGCCTTTTAGTGTTATGTAATTTTTGAATAGAAATTATTTTTTTTGCATTTAAATTTTCCAGTTATATATATTCCATATTGCTGTACATACCTAAAAGGTGGATATGTAAAAATTTGATATTAATTTTATCTTTTAATCATAATATGCAGAACATTTTTGCATAGATTTATATAAAAAATAAGATTAAAATAAGCACATTTTACGAAAAATGCAGTAAATAGGTAATTGGAGATTTATGCAAATTTTTTACCAAAAATGTGCACTTATACACAGTAAAGAGGAGAAGACATCGGACTAAATTTTTACCAAAGTCATTCGTATATGCAAAGAAAACATAGGGAAGATTTAGGTCAATTATTATCAAATATATAAGTTTTTGTACCGTAAAATACAGGGAATATCTACGTTAATTTCTATCTAATATAGTTAATTAACAAATTCAGTAAACGAATGTAGCACAAAAGAAAACATCATATGTTTAGATTATTTGAATGAGTGCGCTAAATTTTAAAATTGTTAAATATAGACCAGGAAATTGTAAAAAACTTACCTTTTCCAATAGTTTACTTTGTTATTTTCCTTGAAGATGAACGTTTAATGTCACAAATATTTCATTCATATCTTCAGATAATACGCAAATCTATACATATTTATTTATTAAAATTCAGTTTATCCCAAACATTTTAAAGAAAATATTAATTTGCATGCAAGTTAATCGAGTAACTAATTACACACATAATTATGATATGTAAAAATTTTACATTTATCAGTCAATCTTGCAATGTATTATAATCTATTATTGTTGTCTTTTTCAGTTTAAAATCTTAATAAATATATTAGATCAGTACTAAAAGTTCACCTCTACAAAAGAAACGCTTTATTGAGGTATTTTTAAAAAGTTCCCTTTTACAATGTAACTGTTAATTTCATAAATAAGTTCATAAAATTATGCAAATTCAAAATTACCTAAATATGTCCTTTATTTTATCTTATATACCAGATAAAATTTTAAAAAGTTAATTTGTTTAGGAATATTTAAGTTTTTAAATATTTATCTCATGTGACTTTTTCTATAACATCATTATAAATGTACATGTTGATGTGCACATACCAATTATTTTTTTTCATCAAATACCTTTATGGTATTAAATGATTTAAAAAGAGGCAACTGGACAAAAGAAAGCAATTAGAAGTTGGCTAATTTTTGATTAATTTGTTGTCAAATGCTGTGCATTTTAGATTATGCTCATATGATGACGAGTTATTTAAATTATAAAATTATTATGAACATATTCCACATAAATTAACAAGTATAAAATTTCAAGTTGTTTGAAGTATTATGAACTGTAATACTTGCAAAAGAAATACACATGAAATTAATTTAAGAATTAGGTTTATTTTACAGGTATTCGAAAACTGCAATTACTGTTAAACAATAAAAACTAACATTAAATCTGAAGAGCATATTTTTTTCAATAATAAAATTCCACATAGACTTCATGCAGCTTTGCCATATTTGTTCTATAGTTTGCTGTCTTTAATATCCTGCTCGATTTTTGTAAAAGTGAATTCTTTGTCACCCAATGTTTTGAGAACAGCTCCTAAACAAGAAAAAGAAAAATTTGTAATAATTTCACACTTCAGATGTTTTCAGTTTTTAAATATAGTTGAAGTATTAAAAGATGCATATAAAATGCACTGAGTATTTCATATTTAAAAATTTAATTTCATACTATCACACAGTAAGCTTCAATTATATACCTTACACAATGCCTATAATTTCAAGTAAAAAATACTTAAGATTTGTTTACAACTGCAAGGTTGAGAAAGTCTTTAATGGCTATGTTTGTATTTAAGTACATGAGAAAAAACTTAATTTTGTATTAATTATATTGCATTAGCCTTTTCAATTTTACTCCTACATATAGTAAAGAATATTCGCTTTCTTACAGATAACTTTTTCTTAAATAAAGAGTAAGCAGAAAACTAATCACAACACTATATACATATAACAGAATACTTCATAAACATATACATGTCATTAACATATGTATATGCATTAACAGGCTATTTTACACATTTCAATAAACCAGAAACCAATACACAATCAAAAGTATTATCAGTAAATTCCTCCAAAATCAGAGCAAAAATCTTTAATTATGATAACAATGGCATCTCAGTTTGCAATATAAAATATTTCAAGTCTACATTCTAAGCAAGCAGAAAGCTGAATAACAATGAAATTATAAATACCATAAAAAGTTAAGAGCCACGTAGAATGATAGCAAGACTAAATGAAGTCTTCCTTCAAAAATCAATTTAAATTCAAAAATTTGCTTTCCTGTTTAACATCTCAAAATAGAGTTACTGCTTACACTAACTAAATTTCCTGTCTTGGCAAAATAAAAATTGTCACTTCTGTTGCAGGAAATATTTGCTGCAAACTTTGTATGCAAATAATCCAGTGAAAAAATTTTAATTGTGGCTTGAATATTTTCTTTATTAAATAAATGAAAAATTCCCACATAATATTAATTTATGATCCACATGAAGCTTTTTACCTCTACCATATCATGCAGCTATTTTAAAATACATACTCTCATATAAAAGCCACAGAATTTTTTTTACCAATATTAATATAGTATAAATCATTAAAAAATCTTCTAAAAACAGCCCCCAAATTTCTGAATTTGATACCCAAAACATAATTCTATGTAACTGTTAATGTATGCATTTGCTTGCACATACTTAAAATGAATTATACACACAAAAACTTAACATATTAACTTTAATAAATTCTTAATTAGCAGGATGACTCAATTAAGGCAAAATATGAAAGAAATCTACCTGATGGAATAGTTGTAAAAGATATATTTAAAAAAAGCTAATATTGTTTACCTTACACATGGCAGAAATTGAGTAAACTGTATGCAGCTGGATTATTTATTAGGAATAGAAGTTAGATCAAAGTACCAAAGTCACACTAGGGCTTTAACCATTTGGGTGCAAAGAAGCATCTCAATTTTAAAAAAAATAATTTTAAAAAGCTAATAGAATTTTATAACTTTTACAATCTAGTACAAATATTAGACACATAAACAACACTAAATGCCATTATTTACTTGCATATTTTCCTTCTTTGTGTACTTTACTCCTTAATTTTTCAGGATATGATTTAGAAACAGAGTTATGGTAAAAATGTATACTGGTAAAAAAAATATTGCTGAAACTGATAAGTCCTTTGAATTATATACTATAGTGCAAAGAGGGATGGAATATGTGACTAAATATGATAAATCAGATTACAATAACATTAAACAAATAACATGAAAAACTGAAAAAAGAAATTTTATTTGAAATTATTTTTTAACTCATGGAAAGACAGACAGTATTTCCAACTTATTAAATTCAATTATATTTTACCTTCGTCAAACCAATATTGGTAAGAGAGTTGTATTTAAAATCGGTGCTAAGCTAAAGCTGCTTTCTTGGCTAATTTTATACTATTGAAAATACCGGTAATTGTCAAAGTTATTCGTACTCAATATGTGTAAGATTATTAATGAGCTGCCAAACCGCAGTTAACCATCTAATATACTACATTCAACATTATTATTTTTCTTTTTGAATGTCAGGTTTTCATTATTTCTGCCAATATATCTGTAACAGGACATAAAGATTGAGTTAATGTAGAATAGAAAATTACCTTGCAAGTTAGCACCTTTACCTTAGTGGCAGTACTTCATTCTCTAGAAAAAACACTTTAAATTATTAAACAAAAAATTCATATTTGTTACAGCAAAACATCATTAACACAATAAACCAGAATTGAATGCAAATCTAGTTTAACTCCATTCTTGAAAACTAGTTTATTACTTTCAATTTAATTTAAAAATAATAAAAAATAAGGTACGTATTATGATGACTACCTAGATATCTCGCCTAAACTGGCAATCCTTGTAGGTTATACAGGTTAACCCTAACATAGGTTATAGAGGGCACTAAGATAGAGAGTATTAATCCCACACTAGGGACTCTAACATTTGGTAGGAACAGTTTGAAAAGTGAAACAGATATTTATAGTGAACCAATGCAAAACAAAAACAATAGTTCTTTAGGGACAAAGCCCCTTTGGACTAATAAATACGAGTAAATTAACAGCTTTTAGCTATTTTTTCTTCTTGTAAAAAATAGACATACAGAATATTTTTAGAAAATAACAGTACTTTAAGCATGCATTTTCCACATATTTAACACAATAATTCATTCTAGCTCTGTTGCAATACTGGCAAAGGTACTCCTTTACGTATATGCATTAACAGGCTATTTTACACATTTCAATAAACCAGAAACCAATACACAATCAAAAGTATTATCAGTAAATTCCTCCAAAATCAGAGCAAAAATCTTTAATTATGATAACAATGGCATCGCAGTTTGCAATATAAAATATTTCAAGTCTACATTCATGTGCATTCTAAGCAAACAGTTGTTATTAGGACGGGATTCAGAAATGTACAATGAAACCTCGAGATACGAGGAAAGTATGAGCAAAATACGAGCATTAATTCGAGTAACAAGCAATGAGCCAGGCTGTTGGTACGGGTGGCGCCATTTCCCTATCCGGCTCAACTCAGGGAATCCCCTCGACAGATCACTCAGTGTTCTTTTATATACGTGTTTGTGCACTTGTAAGTTAATTGTTTTGACATTTAACGTGAAAATAATTATTTCAAGATGCCTCGCAAGAAGATTGTTGCCTCAGATAGTGCTGCAAAGGAAAATAAGGAGGCCATGGCCGTCGATATCAAGAAAGAAATCATAGATAAACATAAGCATGGTGACGGAATTGGCGAAGACTTGCGGCCTTTCAACATCGAAAATCTATACTATTCTGATGAAGCAGAAAGAAATTAAGAAACTGATGTAGCCAAAAGAATTATCGTTTCTTCCAAGCACCATAAAAGTACTCCTAGATGTTGAGAAGCTGTTGTTGGTGTGGATTAATGAGAAGGAGTTAAAATGTTGGTAACAAAGTTAAACTATTGTTATCTTATTTACCAGTGTTATTTATTAGGAAAAATTGACTTGATATTAAAATGTTGATATTTTTTGGGGTGCGGAACGGGTTAACTGAATTTCCATTATTTTCAATGGGGAAGCTTGTTTCTAGATACGAGAAATTCGCTATACCAGTAGAATGCTGGAACGAATTAAACTCGTATCTCGGGGTTCCACTGTAGATATGTAAGCATGTGTATATGCATGTATGCGCATATATGTGTAAAGTATACACATACATACATAAAGAATATATACATGCACACACGAGCACCTACATTTAAAAATGCATGCATATAAACACACATTTCTGAATCTGGTCCTGATAACAGAAGAATACCTACATGAATCATAGGATTTACATTAATCAGATTTATTAGAATTCTGAAATGCAGAGGATTTACATTAATCAGTTTTATTAGAATTTTTAAATGCAGAGGATTTACATTAATCAGTTTTATTAGAATTCTTAAATGAAATCTTCACTATCCGAAAATTCAGTTTCATTTCCAGCTGAAATTGTATCAGGACAATCTCATTTATATTATTTCCCTCTAACAACTGAACATTTTGAAAACCTTTTCTATTCCATGGAAAACTAATGCTAAATTAAACATACACTTTCTAAATCTGAAAATTTTAAGTTAGCTTAGAAACTGTAATCATTCTTAAAAAAGTTTGATTTATGCAGATGTTAGATCAATAAAATTACTTTCCTGTGAAAAAGTAATATGGCATTGAACAACACGATTTTACACATCAAGATATACTGAGTGAAAATTCCTGAAATGTTTTATTTCTTGGTATCTCTGCAAGAATTGTATAAATAAGACTACCTCCCTTTAAAAAAAAAAAAATGTTTAGTAAATACTATGAAGAAAATTGGTTACATTATTTACAGTTCATAATTAATAGAAAATAAATCATTTCTTAGCTTATCAGAATTTATTTTTATCACATTCATAAACAGTACTAATTTAAACAAACATACCATTATGATTTCAATAACTATGAAATAGAAAATCCAAATCTGCATCTTTGATGGTCTAGTAGATTGGACGTCTCGTTTACTACAATTCCGCAGGGGGGTTTTCTTCCGGAGAGGATCCGTTGGCGCTTCGGCAGAGGATCCATTGGCGGCGAAGCGCATTTACTCGCCAAGCTCGTCAACGGCTAATCGGCCATGAGTTTAGCGGTGTACAGTTACGTTACAAGATATTTAAAAAGGTTAACCGTAATCCAAACCGTAAACTGAAAATCGTTAATAGCAATGAAAGGACTGGATATTATGTTCCCACAGATCCCCTAACTCCATATTCCCTCTGGCTTGCAGTATGCCATTTCCTGTTTGTAATGAAAAACAGCCTGTTAACGAATTTCCGCGAAATGCATTTATCGTAATTGACTGTTCATTAGCTATTTTGGTGATACATACATGTCTTCTCCATTTAAAACAAAACCAGATCATATTTGCAGATCACAGCAAATAATGAGTCTTTCATGGCAAAGTTATCAATTTGTTGAAAAATAACTTAGTGAAATTCACATC
This sequence comes from Stegodyphus dumicola, assembly GCF_044657685.1. Classification (NCBI taxonomy): domain Eukaryota; kingdom Metazoa; phylum Arthropoda; class Arachnida; order Araneae; family Eresidae; genus Stegodyphus; species Stegodyphus dumicola. The sequence goes on along the minus strand of NC_140768.1, from coordinate 134,010,241 downwards.
TTTCTTTAAATATGCTTTAAGAATATAAAATTAGAAAATATTCCTGTTTTTAACAGTGCAGTTTCTTGGGAAATTGTCAAAACACAAGAAAAACAAAAAGGCACTTTTACTACTTGTACCTTCATTACATAATTTCAAAATGCTTTCCAAAGTACGAGTGAAAATAAATACTCATCACATAAATGAAATAAACAATGTTTTCATTGAAATATAAACTATTGCAACTGTTTGACTAGGTAAAAAATAAAGTTTGTATAGCAATAAATTATATTCTGCTCTGACTTACTTATGCATGCATAAATAAGTGTGTGCTTATGTGTGCATGTGTCATAAAATAAAAACTAACATATCTACTATTTTTATTAACAATCATGCTAACCTCAGAAACAGTAAGGGCAGAATTTAACTTTTTTGCATGTAACTCTAACAAGCATACTATGATTCATTACTTTCCAACTGATGTTCTGTGACTGAATTCTGGTAGTTTGATTTAGGTCCTAATCTAAAAAAAGACAGCTAATTGCATGGGTGTTTTCACGGTGCTTCAATATGTTACAGGAATGCAAAGCCAAAAATCTCTTATAAAGTTCTCCTCAAAGGCACACCTTCTCTTACGCAGATATTTTTTGCATGCTTTGACATAATTAAAACACACTAAACCAAATGGATACATGCCACCAGCAATTTTAAACTCAAAATATTCCTTAACTAACCCCCAAACCCTAACCTGATTTCAGTTATTGTTATTGGAGAGCTATGCTGAGCGATCAATGAATAAGAAAAAAATTTCATTGAAAAATCATGTAGGAATAGTTTTGTATAAATTATCATGTACGTGTAATATTGCATATATTTATTATATGATTACTTAATTTTTTTGTTATTAATTATTTTTTTCTTATTACGTGCTCCGCCCTTAGGCACTCCACGGAAAGAAGAGAGGGATGCCCTGTAGAGGTCTTTTTAAGGGAAACTGGCTCGTATCCATGTTACACATGGGGAAATCACAAAAACGCGCATGCAGCCAGCCTGTTCACCGGGACTTGAACCCAGGATCGAACTACCAGTGTTCAGCAGCTTTTACCGCTCGGGGGCTCATTAATTATTATTAATAATATATTTAGGCACAGTATTTCTTTTAAATTCATCTTCTGATTTTAAATCTATTTTGAATTTTCAAATCATAATTTTATCAAATAAGTTACTGAAAATGTAGTCACAATCTCACTCTATCAAATCCGAAAGTTGAGTTCAAGGATGGACAAACTATGGCCAGTGAACAGCTACCTGTTTAAAGCTTCCATATAGATATATATTATTCTATTCAGCAAATTATCAAAATATATTTAGGATTTTACTATGCAATATATAATGTATATTGTAAATATATATTCATTTTTGTTTTGGCTATACAATGTATACTGTATTTGTATAAATAAAACGTAAAGGAATATCACGTGATTTGTGCATAACATGAGTTCACATAGATATCTGTAATCTCACTTCATTGACATGTATACTGTGCTCATCGACTTTGTTACATCATCAACACAGATAAGTATAACAAGATTTAGATCTCCCACTGAAAATTCCCCAGAAAGCGAGAATTACTGATAATGTAACGAAATCAAGAAAGGTAATCTTTTTTTTTTTGAATGTGGAAATTTTAACTATTTTCAAGTGGTCTGTTTAAATTTCCATTGAACATTAAACCTGTGCTTAATGTAACCATGAGGCTTGGGAATAGTATTCAATCTTGTTGATGTACCCACAGGGAATTACGAGATTTACTTAAGCCCTTAAAATCTGAATACTTGCATGTGCTGTACTACACAAAACAAAAGTAAGATGGCTTTAGTGCAAGATGTGTTTTCGAGAAAGTTTGGCAACTGATTAACGAAATTGTGCCATTCTTCAATGAGAAACATTGTTCTGTAAAGTGTGAAATTTTAAAATATATAGCATCAATTAATTTAGAAAGCAATCACAAAAAATCAGAGTCATATTTGCAAATTTTCACAGGACTAGTAAGTGATTAGTCACAGGATTTAATTTATATTGAAACAGCATGGTTTTCAACTTAGCATTTTTCACATTTCTTTGTCATATTGTAAGGATCTTAAGTTTTACTAACGTTTATTTTATTTTAAATCTTTACTATCACTTCTTATTTTCTACTTCCGGCCAGAATTATAAGCGTTAAGGTTTTATGCAAAGTTTGTCTGGCGAACGCCAAGTATTTAAGTTGTGGCTTTTTGCCAAGCGAGAGAGAGGAAGCAGTGAGTCGAAGCAGGCCGCTTAGAAGTTACGCAGTTGCTGTTTGCCTTCCAGGCCAGAGGTTTTAATCCTCTTGATAAATTTAAACGTATTGTAGTGTTCGCAGTTCTCTGTACTACATACGCCTCCTGTTATTATAAGGCCAATCTTCCACGTTTATTATTCTAAAGTTAAATTAGAGTTTAGTTTTATTTTTATACTTTTACGTTTTGACCCCAAGTAGCGGGTCGGTGTATTCCGAAGTACGGAAGTCATTGTAAATAGAGAAAAATAAAGGGTTTTGTATACCCTTTTTGTGTATCCTGTTTACTTCCCACAGTTTTGAACATAGCTTTAGTAAGCTCTCTGTTCCGAGTCAGGTCCTTGCATGTTCCCGAAGAAGGTTAGAAGGAACATTGACCCTGATAGTGGCGCCCAACGAAGAAGAATAACCATGGCCGAGTTTCAAGAAGAACCTGTGCTGCCTGCAGAAACGGCTCAGAATCCAGAAATGCCAGCTGCCGCTCTGGAAGGATTTGGGTACATCGTCCAGACCATGCGCGCTTCGATGAAACCAGAAGCAACATTTAATGGCAACTCACCGGAAACCAGTTTTTTGGAAAAATTGGATGACCACTTCATGCTCTACCCCATGCACGAGTTTCAAAAAGTTACCTTAGCTACCAGCGCTTTGAGGGGCCAAGCGCTTAACTGGTTCAAATGTATAGGCAGAAGTTTCTTGGGTCAAGCAGGAAGTCCCACCTATACTTACGAAAATTTCAAGACTGCCCTACTAAAAGCCTTCCCTGTTGTAAGGGATCGTGCGAAATTAGAAACGGAACTTTTCAGTATATATCAACAAAGAATCGAAAACCTCTCGAGCTTTATTTTAAGAAAAATTCACGTTTTCAAGCTCTTGTATGGAAACCGTCCGGATACTGAAATAATTCAAGTGATTTTGCCGAGGTTACTACCCCAAGTGCAAGACTTTATTGAATTAAGAAATCCGACTACACTGGAAAAGTTATTTGAGCTATCAATCCAGTTTGAAAGTAGAAGAACGGCGGACGTCGAAAGAAGACGCCAATATCAACAGCGAAACCAATTTGGTACGCCAAGACTACAGCAAACTCAAGCATACGGCTACGGAGAAAAAGCGAATCAGTGGGCAAGGAAACCGGAGCATTCAAAAACAGCCGGCGAACGTCGACAGTTCAATAGCAACCCAGGAAAAAAGTCTCAAGGCCAGGGGAAAAAGAAGGAAAGCACGGAAATGAAAAATAATTTAAACTAAAACGGATTTCTGCTGACGGGAGGGTGCGGAAATCCGAAGGCCAAGAAAACCCCTCTTCCTACAAGTTAAATACAGTAATGGTGAAAAATTTGACTCTTCCGAAGATTGAAGTGTTGGTGAATAATATCCCAGCCACCGCACTCCTGGATACAGGCGCGCAGTGTTCCTGTGTGGCAGAAGATTTTTTTAGGAAGTATTTTCGTAAATATCGCATATATAATTCGGATAATACGACAGTGTTAGCTGCGCAAGGAGAAAGATGTAAGTGCATAGGTAAATTACCGCTATACATCCGTATCAAGGACGAACAAGTAAAGGTTATGTTTTCCATAGTAAAGAATCTGCAAGCACATTTAATCTTAGGAATAGATTTTCTTTCAGACACACAAGCAACACTGGATTTTAATGAAGCGTCCCTTAAGCTGACAATGAAACCAGTTCTTGCAGAAAAGGCTGAACCGCCGATGTTAAAACTTGACCACCTGCCTAATGACGAGCAAGGAAGAATCCGACAAGTGGTAAGTGAATTTGCTTCGTTATTTAGTGATATTCCAGGATTTACTCAGGTTACTAACCATAGTATTGACACTGGAGATTCAATGCCAGTTCGTCAAAAACCATACCGGTATGATAAGAATAAGGAAAAAATTATAGAATGGCATATTACCGATATGCTACGTAAAAAGATCATAACGCCCATCTCAAGTAGTTATCCTAGCCCTGTGGTTTTATGTAAGAAAAATAATGACTATCCTTTGACGCATCCAAAAAGGTGGAGATTCGCTATTGATTACAGTAAATTAAACTCCATAACTAATAAATATCCGGTATATCCGTTACCGATCATTGAAGAAATTCTAAGGGACATAAAATCAACCAAATTTATGACGACTTTAGACTTAACGACTGGTTATTTTCAAATAGGGGTTAGGCCTGAGGACGTGCCTAAGACAGGGTTGCCACTTAAACAGGAGAATGAAATTCCCTGACTTTTCCAGGTTTTTATATTTATTTCGCAGCATACATAAGGAAAAAATATGTGCATTAAATTTCGTGATGGTATGTCATCATACTGCTATAATTAATTTCAGGATTATGCCAGAGAAAATTTCCTGAAATTTGGAAATATTATTTACTAATAATAAATAAATTTAGAGGAAAGAAGCAACATAAAATTATATGAGTAACATAAAAATAATTACTTAATAATTGAATTAGAATAATCAACGATATTTTAGCGAATATAGTTATATTACATGGCTAGCCTAGATGACTGATTACTATTTTTTTTTATTTTACTGCAAAATGGCAAGGTATTTATTAAAAAGAAAAAAAAAGGTTTAAAAAGATTTTGCGGTAAATTTCTAGTATACGGTAAGGCTTTGGCACGATTTTGAAAATTGTCGCCAAGACCAAAATGACCCGTTTACTGCGCATCAAGATGTCGCCAAATCCCATTATTATTCTAACCAAAGAACGTCTATGTAAAGAAGAAAAGGTTCCATACAAATAAAATGCTATTACGCCGCTAGAATGCAGAGGGAAAATTTGCCAAGGGATTTGGCGACGGAACCTGGCGGCCAGAATTTCATTCTCCGCGATGTGTACAGGAAATTGAGAAACACGTGTTAAGAAGAAGCGCTCTTTAACAAAAAGAAAACTACGAAAATCCGTTTTTAAATTATTGCGAAAAATCTAAAAAGAAACGTTTAATCAGAGGACGTTTCTTCTTGGATTTTTCGCAATAATTTAAAAAATGGATTTTCGCAGTTTTTTTTTTTCCCCCCCTGAAAATAACTAATCCATGAATTAATTTACTTGCGCCAAAAAATATTTTCTTTTCCTTTAGAGTTTAACCACTTGCGCTAAGACTAAACTTCACAGTTGCGGTGCCGTGCGCTACAATATAACAAGTCGTAAAGTGTCTCATTTACGCCGCTCCGCATCTGCGAGTGCAATCCAGAGCTGTAACTCGAGAAATAAACAATCTCGTTGTTAGGCGACGTTTGCACCACGTTATTTTCATTTTTGCGATAAATGCTTATCGACGTGGTGTTCACGTCGCTCGCGGTTTGAGACAAAAGCATCTTGACGTGCGTGGCACGTCTTTTTAGCGCAAGTGGTTAAAGAAATTTTAAACGATATTCATTTTATGAACTCTTGATAACGTGACTTTCGAACTTCGACACCGGTTTCGAGCTTTGGCGACAGATATATCAGACATGCACAGCTGTTTTCCCTCTATGATGGAACGGAGCCACAGCCACGTCTGTTGCAGAGAGGTTTTCCTTCTTTACAATACATATTCTTTGATTCTAACCTCCATGGTACTGTATACTAGGATTAAACCCATTTTGTTTTATACGAGAACAGGTATTTTCTTTAGTTCATGCACTGCACATGCGATTCTCGAGAATATTGGAAACCAACAGTTGCGGGAAAGTTGCTTTGCCTTTCTAAAAGACAATCGAATTGGAGCTGCGAAAATTGGCTCTATGCCAGCTACCCGAATGACACTCACGTGATACATAATTCGCCAAAAAAGTTACCTCTTCCCACGTCGGCGCAAAAATCGCTTTTTTTGGCGGGATCGTTGTATGAACTTCCCCGACTTTTCCAGATTTTGACAAAAATACTTAAATTCCCTGACTTTTCCCTGAATATTTTGGTCAATTTTCGAATTCCCTGACTTTTCCCGGTTCTCCCGGTTTTCCAGGTAGCGTGGCAACCCTGCTAAGACTGCTTTTATAACCAAGTCTGGCACTTATGCATTTTTGCGTATGCCGTTTGGCCTTTCAGGGGCACCGGCAACATTTCAGCAATGCATGGACATTGTGTTAAGGCCTGTTCTTGGAAAGTCCACATTTATCTATTTAGACGATATCATTATTACTAGTGATAATCTCGACCAACATGTACAGGATTTAAGACAGGTGTTTTCTTTATTAAATGAGGCCGGTCTAAAAGTTAATGTCGAAAAGTGCAAATTTGCAGCCCCTGAATTAAAATATTTAGGTTACAAGATATCTCAGAAAGGAATAGAGACAGACGAATCAAAAATAATCGCTGTACAAAAGTATCCGACTCCAAACACGGCAAAGAAGCTCTCTTCTTTTCTAGGACTTTGTTCATATTATAGGTCCTTTATAAAAGATTTTGCGGCTATCGCTGAGCCATTGTTAAAATTAAAAAGGAAAAAGGCAAGATTCTCGTGGACGGCCGAAGCCAATAGTGCTTTCAAAAATTAAAACAAGCATTAACGCAAGCCCCTGTGTTGAAATTTCCTGAAAAGGATGAGAATTTAGAAATTTCAGCGGATGCTTCGGATTATGCGGTAGGAGCGGTACTTTCGCAAAATCAGCAGCCCGTGGCATTTTTTAGCCGAACTTTAAATCAAACACAAAGAAACTATTCCACGACCGAGAGAGAGAGGCACTTGCAGTTCTGTTAGCAGTGCAAAAGTTCCGAGTCTATTTTGGAAAGGCGCCGATAACAGTGTACTCTGATCATGCGGCGGTAACTAGATTGTACTCAGGGAAAAATTTATCCCCAAGGTTAATAAGATGGGCACTCAAGCTGCAAGAATATAATCTGGTAATCAAGCATACCCCCGGAAAGGAAAATATCGCAGCAGATGCCCTATCAAGAATTAAAATAGATGAACAAGGTAATACCGTAAAGGTGGCAATGCTCACAGCATGTACAATAAATTCCCGAGAAACGGTAATAACCGAACTGGGTAAGGATCCTGAGTTTGGAAGCATTTATGAGTATTTGAAGGATCCTGAAAATTTTAGCCACCAAGATATTGTGGCGATAAGAAATAGGGCGGCCCATTACGAACTAATAGATGGTCTATTATTCTATACAAAAACTACGAATTCCAACAACGAATTTCGACCTGTTATCCCAGCTAGTTTTAGATTAAATATCCTGCAGGAGCTCCATGACAGCCCTTTAGCTTCTCATGCTGGTATTCGAAAAACTATCCAACGCGTACGCGAGGCAGTCTACTTTCCTGAACTGCAAAAGTTAACAAGGGCGTATGTCCAGTCCCGCCCAACATGTCAAGCAGTTAATTATATTAATTTCCGCCCGGCCGGGTTTCTAAATAGTATTAAATCCGAATTTCCAAATGAAATAATTGGCATCGATTTATTGGGCCCTTTCCCAAAAAGTCAGTTAAATAAAAGTCGCTATCTCCTTGTTATGGTTGATCATTTTAGTAAATGGACCGAAATTGTTCCCTTAAAATGAGCCTCCGCGAAATTAGTTACTGATTCTATTTTAAATAAATATATTTTAAAATACGGGGCACCCCTAAAAGTTATATCGGATAATGGTCCTCAATTTGTAAGTAATATATTTGAAGACATGTGCCAAAAACTGGGCATACTTCATTTAAAAATGGTCCCGTATCCCCAGAATTTAAAATGGGTGATATAGAAAAACTAATTAAGGAAGCAAAGAAGAATACGGAAGTATCCAGATCTCTGGAAGGAACCAGATTTGAATAAAAGCTCCTGTTTAGATGCAGTACAGATGAAAAAAATTGTGTATCCTGGGAGCTGCTATTGTAAAAACAAATTTCTTTCTTTTAAATTTCTAGTTTCTAGCGAAAAAAAAAATGTTTGTAAAAGATTGGCCTCGCGTTAGATTCTAGAGCTAAAAGTTTTCAACAAGGTCGTTTTAGACCTCAGTTTCAAACTAATTAACTCTGGTGGGAAGTATGTAAGGATCTTAAGTTTTACTAACGTTTATTTTATTTTAAATCTTTACTATCACTTCTTATTTTCTACTTCCGGCCAGAATTATAAGCGTTAAGGTTTTATGCAAAGTTTGTCTGGCGAACGCCAAGTATTTAAGTTGTGGCTTTTTGCCAAGCGAGAGAGAGGAAGCAGTGAGTCGAAGCAGGCCGCTTACCTTAGAAGTTACGCAGTTGCTGTTTGCCTTCCAGGCCAGAGGTTTTAATCCTCTTGATAAATTTAAACGTATTGTAGTGTTCACAGTTCTCTGTACTACATACGCTTCCTGTTATTATAAGGCCAATCTTCCACGTTTATTATTCTAAAGTTAAATTAGAGTTTAGTTTTATTTTTATACTTTTACGTTTTGACCCCAAGTAGCGGGTCGGTATATTCCGAAGTACAGAAGTCATTGTAAATAGAGAAAAATAAAGGGTTTTGTATACCCTTCTTGTGTATCCTGTTTACTTCCCACAGTTCTGAACATAGCTTTAGTAAGCTCTCTGTTCCGAGTCAGGTCCTTGCATGTTCCCGAAGAAGGTTAGAAGGAACATTGACCCTGATAATATGAACAATTTAAATGTCAAAATGCAATAGTTATGAAGATAGCCTGAAAAAGAAACCTGCATTTTGAGTCTGATTTTGAGTTTAAACACAGATTTCAATGCAATTCAAATGTAACTAGAAATTTTCAGCATGCCTTGCAGTATAAACTATGAAGCCATGAGACCACATTTGCAACTTGAAGTAATTTAGTTACAGTCTAACAATCACTTGAAGCAGTTGTTTCTCAGTGTTCCAAAATTACAGTTGTTCAAATCATTGTATAACTACATATACATGGGAATAACAAAAAGTAGTAAAATTTATCACAGATCTGCACACGTTGGTTGACTCTTTTCTTTTGACGATATTCTTAGCATATGCTAAGAACATGATGCTGTTACAAAATGCTGGTTATCTCCAAAATAGATAACTTATTTATTTTGATAATTTCAAAATATTTTTCTATTCAACTACATAGAGATAATCAAATGAAGAAAATTCCCAAAGCCTGTGGAAACTATCCAACATTACAAAAAAAAATCATAAAACAACAGTCTCCTATTCAACTTATATAAACAAAGTAATTGTTCAACTTTACACAATCCTAAACAAGTCTTTTAACTGAAGACTAACTTTATATCTCTGGTCAGTGCAAAGTTTTGTAAATGCGTACATTACAAATATTTTCAATAACACATTAAAAACACTTAAAAATAAATAGCAATGTCTCCGTAAAATAATGAAACAAACATGAATGCCAAAGTGAAGACTAGATGTCATGCCATAGTCATTTGAAATAAATTGTATTGACACACATTTCACTTTGGAAAGAAGAAAGTCCATCTCTAAAAAGATGTTTGGAAACTTATAAGAAATGATCAGCAAATTTACCTTAAAATGGACGTATATCAATGCTGTATACATTACTGCATTTTAGAATATCCAAAATGAGAATGAAAAAAGCAATATTTTCATTGATTTTTAGGAAATAGCATATGCTGTTGACAAATTCATATGTAAACTAGGATAATTCTAGTTCCAGGATATCGCTGAAATTATTTCTCTTTAAAACAGATGTGGGAAAAAACCAGCACTTGCAGCATTCTAGACCTTTCATCAGGCCTGATGAAATTAAACGCAGCAACATCATTTTCTTCTGAATGATGCATTCAGGTGTATGAGAAAGGCACTTAGTGCATTTAATTACGGCAAAGCACACTAGGGCTATCTGCCTAAGGGGAGGGATGCCTTTCGTGGAGGACTTTCTAAGGGAAACTGGCTCGTATGCACGTTACACATGGGGAAAACCATGAAAACACCCATGCAGCCAACCCATTGGCGGGATTCGAACTACCAGTGTTCAGCGACTTTACCGCTTGGCCGCTGGTGGGCGTATGAGAAAGGCAGATGAAACACTTCTCAGAATGTTGTATCATAAAATGAGTCGTAAATGCTTTGCTTATATTATGCCAAGCAGTAATAGCTTTAGGGGCCATGACAGTGTGATGGCCCAAGATACTGAGTACTGAAGATTCAAACTAGGGTCAAACTACCAGTATCCAGCAACTGTATTGCTGAACTGCTTGTGAACTTGAACAAAAGTATGAATATCTTGTTAGTGAAACCCATAACGTAAGAAAAACGGCACTCTTGATAAAACGTTCAAGATTAATGGTCGATTTTGTTATGAATCCCATGGTTCTGACATGTTTTAAATATACTCCTTCCACACGGATAGAAGCTGAATGATCATTGTCCTGCTTACTACAGATATAACCTTTCAATGTACAGGGTTGCCACTCAAACAGGAGAATGAAATTCCCTGACTCTTCCAGGTTTTCCAGGTGCGTTTCAAGAAAATTCCAGTCTATCCGCGTAATGTACGTTGGCTACGCTAAGAGGTAAATTATGGTATTACTTGTATTGTGTAGCAAATTCACTTAATTATTCAATAAATCCCAGAGGACATTTACTCTTAATTATTCTTGGTATACTTTGTTTGATAATTTTGTTTACTTTTCCACTTAAGAAACTTAATAAAATTTAAGATATATACATTGGATAACAAATGTATGTTTTATTTAATTATTACTCATGATCATCACCAGTTCAACACGAGGCTAATCCGGTCCTTATAAATCACAACGCAATGCTAAATAGTTAGGTTAGATTTTAGGTAAATTTAATTTGTGTGAGGTATGTTCTTAAAAAGCACCTTAACACTTGAAAACACAAATATAATTATAATAGTTCTTGTTTTCTCCATTGAAGATTGAGATTAGAATCTTCCCAATCTGGAATAAAATAAGGCTTTTTTTGCAGACATTCTGCAGCTAAACGAAACAAAGAAATCTATTTTAATAAATTGAGGTATTTTATATTTAGTTCGCAGCATACATAAGAAAAAATATGTGCATTAAATTTCGTGATGGTATGTCATCATACTGCTAGAATTAATTTCAAGATTATGCCAGAGAAAATTTCCTGAAATTTAGAAATATTATTTACTAATAATTAATAAATTTAGAGGGAAGAAGCATCATTAAATTATACGAATAACATAAAAATAAAGATAATTACTTAAAAATTGAATTAGAATAATCAACGATATTTTAGCGAATATAGTTATATTACATGGTTAGCCTAGATGACAGATTACTATTTTTTATTTTACTTCAAAATGGCAAGGTATTTATTAAAAAGAAAAGTTAAAAGAGATTTTGCGGTAAAATTCTAGTATACGGTAAGGCTTTGGCACGATTTTGAAAATTGTCGCCAAGACCAAAATGACCCGTTTACTGCGCATCATCATGTCGCCAAATCCATACATGGAGATTATTTTAACCAAAAAACGTCTATGCAAAGAATCTCTAATTCTCTGGTCTATGTAAAGAAGAAAAGTTTCCATACAAGTAAAATGCTATTACGCCGCTAGAATGCGGAGGGAAAAATTGCCAAGGGATTTGGCGACGGAACCTGGCGGCCAGAATTTTCCTCTCCGCGATGTGTACCGGAAATTGAGAAACGTGTTAAGAAGAAACGTTCTTTGACAAAAAGCAAGCTACGAAAATCCGTTTTTAAATTATTGCGAAAAATCCAAGAAGGGACGTTTCTTCTTGGATTTTTCGCAATAATTTTAAAAACGGATTTTCGTAGTTCCCCCCCCCCTGAAAATTACTAACCTATGAATTAATTTACTTGCGCCAAAAAATATTTTCGTTTAATTTAGAGTTTAACTACTTGCGCTAAGACTAAACTTCAAGGTTGCGGTGCCGTGCGCTACAATATAGCAAGTGGTAAAGTGTCTCATTTACGCCGCTCCGCATCTGCGAGTGCAATCCAGAGCTGTAACTCGAGAAATAAACAATCTCGTTGTTAGGCGACGTGTGCACCATGTTATTTTCATTTTTGCGATAAATGCTTCGAACTTCGACACCGGTTTCCAGCTTTGGCGGCAGATATATCACGCATGCACAGCTGTTTCCCTCTATGATGGAACGGAGCAACGTCTGTTGCAGAAAGGTTTTCCTTCTTTACAATACATATTCTTTGATTCTAACCTCCATGGTACCGTATACTAAGATTAAACCCATTTTGTTTTATACGAGAACAGGTACTTTCTTTAGTTCATGCACTGCACATGCGATTCTCGAGAATACTAGAAACCAAAAGTTGCGGGAAACTTGCTTTGCCTTTCTAAAAGGCAATCAAATCGGAGCTGCGAAAATTGGCTCTATGCCAGCAGACACTCACGTGATAGGCAATTCGCCAAAAAAGTTATCTCTTCCGACGTCGGCGCAAAAATCGCTTTTTTTGGCGGAATCATTGTATGAACTTCCCTGACTTTTCCAGATTTTGACAAAAATACTTAAATTCCCTGACTTTTCCCTGAATATTTTGGTCAATTTTCGAATTCCCTGACTTTTCCCGGTTCTCCAGGTAGCGTGGCAACCCTGAATGTATAATCTGAAGGAAAGTTTAGGTTATTCGAATATGGCAAAGCATACCAGCTGTTGACCTGAAGAAGGATGCCTTTATGAACATTCTAAGGGAAACTGGCTTGTATTTGCATTACATATGAGGAAAACTAGAAAAATCACCCTTTAACCATGATATGAACACAGATCAAACTACCAGTATTCAATGGTCTTAAGCACTAGTAGGAAAAATCTAAAAAAATGCTTGCAATATCATGCAATCAGAAATTCACTAAATGTTGCACAGCAGGATTACTTTTTCAAGTGTCGAGGATGAGAATACTTAATTTTGTTTTGTTTATATAGGTATTTGGTCATGGTATTATTCATTACATGTATTCTCTGTTGTTCATACAGATACTAATATTTTAGTACATTTAAAAGTGTCTTTTTCATTAAGTGCTTTGCTTGTCAATATTCCCAAAATTGTGTTTCATATGTTAAGTGCTACTGTACATATAATAGATTAATGGATTCATTACAGAATAATACATTTCAAATATCCATTTTATGCAAGCAATTTTCAGTTATTTTTTGAATTTACTTGCTGATAGCTTAAAATATTTTATTTTGAAACAACTGCCTTTTTCACAATAAACTGGACATTGCCAAGAATCTTCAATAATATTCAAATCCTTTAGAGTAGCATTGTAAATAAAACTATAAGAACATTATACATTTTGTTATCTTTCAAAAGTCAAACTTTGATTAATTACTCAAAGCAGTGGTTTACTAACTTTGATGACCAATAAAAAATCTTTAAAAAAAAAAAATTTTTTTTTAAATCTCATCTCAGAGAACCAATAATACTTTTTTTTATTCATTATTACTTCTTTATTTCATTCTAATCATCTATCATATATAAACACCTAGCATCTTCTGAAAGGTAATTGCTAAGATACATCAAAAATATGTCAAATTTTTAAGCATGAAAAGTGATGTAATTCCTATTATTTTAGATAAAAATAAGAGTAATAAAAATAAAAACTTTAGTTAATTATTTAAAACCTTATATTATTGCGGCCCACGTTAATCATGTTTTAGGACTCGGGTACCCTATGGTTCTGAGTGTTTAGTCTTTTAATTATTAAGAACACAGTCATACTACTCTAAACAGGTGTGTTACCAATTATCAATAAGCCCCCCCCCCCGCCGCAATTTCACCTGCTCATCCGGTAGTGATGCACCGCCAGCCAGCGGCAAAACAGAGCACGCACAGAACACAAGCGTCTAGCCCCTCAGACGCTAGTTTCCTCCTGGTTCCTCCCTGAACATCTGCGCAGGTTACTGCGCATGTCGTCATTTTCCTGAAGGCGCCTCGTATTTACTGTTATTTACTGTATTACTCTTTGACTGCTGTGGTAGCGTGTGATCGCTGATACAGTTCTCTTTTTTTATTTTGCTTCGATTATTATATCTTCTGCACAAAATCAAGAAAAACTGCCCATTTCAGGGCCAAATACTTCTGTTTCCTCAGAAGGTGTTTTTGATTCTAAATCGAATCAAAATCAGGAAGGAATAACCGTGTGCGATAATTCCAATTGTGGTATGTCTGATAATTCTGATTGTGTTGCGAGTGATATGGTTCATTGTGCAAATGATTTTAGTATAGCTGAGAGTAATTTTGTTTGCTGTGATTGCTTAAAACTTTCAACTATAGATACAATTTGAAACGCCATGCATATAAATTTCATTACAATAATACTACATTAATTGAGTCTCTGAAAACTAAGTTCTAATAGTATGGTTGATTGTGCAAATAATTTTGTATGCTCTGATTGCTTAAAAACGTACCAAAATAAATGCAGTTTGAAACGCCATACCAACACATTACACTCTAATAATACTACATTATTTATTCTATAAAAAGTGGTCGATCACCAAGCTACAAATGTGAGGACTGCTATCTGAAATTTAGTGACCTAAAAAATTGGAAATATCATCAAAATAAAATTCATACTTCTAACAGGTAATTACGTGTGTCCTGTATGTTATGCTAATTTTGAAAAGCGAGAAATAATATTTCATTTCAATAATGTTCCTGATGTTGATTTGAATCATACTGAGCTGGAATTTAATTCATTTGATGATTTTTTGGCATAGAAGGCAGAAATTGAAAATAATACGAAGTCAAAATTTCTTATGGAGTAAGCATATTTAATATACATGGTGTAATGCCACTGTTCAGGAAATTTTATATCAGAAAGTAAAGGTTTGCGTCACTTAAAAATCCTTGATAGCAATAAAATAAATGCATATTGCCCAGCTGAATTAAAAGTAACAGAACATACAGATGGCAAATGTGTAGTGTCATATCAGAAAAATATGGCCCACCAGCGGCCAAGCGATAAAGTCGCTGAACACTGGTTCGGTCCGAGGTTCGAATCCCACGAACGGACTGGCTGCATGGGCGTTTTCATGGTTTTCCCCATGCGTAACGTGTATACGAACCAGTTTCCCTTAGAAAGTGCGGTAAAATCCTAGTATACGGTGCAGCCTTGGCACAACTTTGAAAATTATCGCCAACACCAAAAATGATCCAAAGAACATCTATATATATACTATACACACATACTATATATACTATATACATATTATATACTATGTTTAATTGTATATTTTATTTGAATGACTCGTTAACTACTCATCGTATATGTCCCGTTTTTACTGATTATCATAAAGTCACCAAAAGTAGCCAAATTCCGTGTGCACCGGATACTAGGATTAAACCGAAAGTGCTCCACGAAGGCATCCCTCCCCTTAGGCAGATAGCCCTCAAGGCTTTGCCATAATCTCACGCACACACACATATCAGAAAATACATATTGGGCATCGGAATGATTTAGGTCACTTATTTTTAACAACAGATGAAATAAAAAATATTGCATCAAAGATAGCAGCAAAAATTTCTCTGGATAATATTTTAGATGAAATTAGAAATTCTCTATGAGATGCTGGGCTTGAGAAGGTTCATTTACTTACAAAACAAGATTTACATAACATCAAAAAATCTTTCAATTTGTCTTCTAATTCTGTTAAACATGAAAATGATTAGGTTTCTGTAGATACGTGGGTACCTGAAATGCAAAATTCTGAACATCCATGCATTTCATTTTATAAAACCCAGGGATCAACATAGCATGAGGGAATATTGTACACAATATTCATTTCTAAAAGGAAATAATTTTGTTTTGATAATGATGACAGAAGCACAAAGAGAGATACTGAAAAAATTTAGTTTTATTAGTAAAATATTGATGGTACACATGGGGTGAATGCATACAGATTTGAACTCGTAACTTTACTTACAATAGATGATTTGTGCCAAGAATTCCCGTGTGCATTTTTAATTTCTAATCCATGTGATCAGCCAGTGCTATCATTTTTTTTTTTCATGTATTAAAGAAAATGTTGGGCAAATACAACCACAAATATTTATGTCTGAAATGGGTTCACTACAGAAACGTCTTTTTTGTGCATGGCATATTGATAGAGCCTGGACAAACAATTTAAAAAAAAAAGAAAATCAATGGTGCTGAAAAACAGGCAAAAACATATAAAATTATTAGATCTCTCTTAGAAGAACAAGACATTCATACTTTTCATACACTGACAGAAGCAGCAATAAAATTACTTAAAGAAGATCCTGACACTATTGAATTTGTAAATTACTTTGAAACGTATTATTTATAAAATACATCTAGCTGGGAATACTGTTATAGACTTCACAGTGGTGTTAACACAAACATGCACATCGAATGAATTCACCGAACATTAAAATATATTTATCTTCATGGAAAAAATGTTAAGAGATTGGATAACACTATACATGGTATTATGAGATTTGTAAGAGATAAAATGATTAACTGCTTAATTACAGCAAATAAAGTTAAATTAACAAGTAAGATTTGGGTTTTAAGAATCAGACATAAAACAATTGAAACACTATGTTTATAAGTAATAGAGAATGAGAATGGGTGGTCTGTTTCATCAACACATACAGAAATATACACTATACATAAAAGTAACAAAACTTGTACATGTCACATACAGTGCACTGTGTGTAATCTATGCATTCAATGACATATATGCAGCTGCATCGATTCATCAGTTTGTAGAGACATTAGGTATTTTTTTGAAAGCAGGCAAGACGAAAAATATGCAACACCTTCACCGGGAACCGCAGACCTCTGGATACATATCACACCATGAAGGCATGCCAAGAAGGTGGGAGAAATACTTTACCTAATCGCCAAATCCTGGGTGTGGAGAACAATCATCTAACACCCTTTTAGTTCGGGCACCACTGTACAGACATTAGAATTTTACATTGGAAGCAAGAGGGATTGAAAAATTAGCAATGCCTTCGCCGGAAATCGAACCACGGACCTCCGGAATATGCGCCCAGTGTGCAGACCACCACACCAAGAAGGAGGGAGAAATACCTTATAAGTTAGGTGGAGTATGTGCAAACACACTAGAAATACTGCTACTTATTAAATACATTGCTTACATCAGCACATTAGAAATACTGCTACTTATTAGATACATTAATTACATCAGCACACTAGAAATACTGTTACTTATTAAATACATTACTTACATGAGCACACTAGAAATACCGCTACTTATACTACAACTACAATACATAATGAATTATCCACTTATTATAGATGATAAAAATGAATTTTGAATTAAGTAGCCAAAAAAAAAATCACAGACCCTCTCACTGGAACACAAAAAAATGAACTAAATCAAACATGTTTAGAATAAGTAGATTAATTAAAATCTGACAAACAATGTGATGTGTTAGACAGGATTCTAAAATCAGCACCACTACAACTAGATAATATATGATATGTTAAATGCACAAAAAATACGGGTAAAAGTATATTTTAGGGTGCGCCTCGGCGATTTTTGCTGGTACATGGATACCGATTTTGTGCAATTCTTTGACTCGTTAATTTTGGCTTGCGAAGTGGCGATTTTTACCGAAAATAACAATACAAACAATTGCAGAAACTCGGTATCCATGTACACATAGCTATGCCCCTGAGAACACAGAAAGAATGAACTAAAACAAACATGTTAAAAATTAGTAGATTCATTAAAATCTGACAAACAATGTGATGTGTTAAACAAGATTCTTAAGTTAGCACCACTACAACTAGAAGCGGTTGATATGTTAAATGCACAAGAAATACATTTTCCAAGTGCTAATAAAGATATTCCACCTAATAAAAATATAATACCCAAAAGATTCTCAAATACAAAACGAAAAGTGAACTGACAAAATAGTAACATATTAACACAGAAATAATTATTTTGTCCATTTAAATTTTTTATTTATTATTAATAAATGACAAAATAGTAACACAGAATGAAGATAATAATACAATTCTAAAAATTATTTTGGATCACAAAAATTTTACACATAGTAGCACAGATGAAACTTAACACATCTAGTGAAAAATATATATTTTAACAATAGTCATTAGTACCTATTCACAATTCCTTTTGTTCATTTTTATCATCTAAAACATCTTTCAACTGCCTGTAAGTGTTTTATATGTGTCAGATGATATTTCTTTCTTATTTATATAATACTATCTCTTTCTCATTCTTTAGAACTTCTCTTTAATAATAAGATAATTCCAACTCTGATCCTTAAAATGATCAGGAACAGATGTAGAAGTTCAGAACAGGGTTTTAAACCTTTATCTCAGGTCCTCATGGTAGGCTGATGTATTCTGTGATTAATGAGTAAGTCTATTTTTCTTCATCCTCCTTGCATTACTGTCTTCCTTCCTCCCCCCCCCAAGTCCAACGGTACCAAATATTGTCCATACAATCAATCATTCATTGACTTTTATACTGTTCAGTCAATAGATTATTACCAAACATTTTAATGTTGATAAATATATTTTGGTGAAACTGAGTCAATTCCAAGTTTGAGCAGTAAGCAATATTTTCTACTTGTCTAACTACTATGTTTGTCAAGTTTTTTATTTTCTAATTATTCAACCCTATGTACATTCACATGTTGTGCACTGGCCATTTTATTATGTGTAGAATTGTTTAAAACTAACTGAACATTGTAACAATCTCATCACAGTTTTGTGAATTGCCACATGCTGATACATTTTTATTTTGGGGTTTTAATTATTAATAACATTAAATGGTAGAAACCGTAATTTTTTTTTTTAATGCTAACTAGCTTTACATACCTGGTAAAGGTACCTGGTATTCCTGTACCTTGAATAAGGCTTACTTGTACATTATGTAAACTTGTATTTTATCCCCACACATGTTGATGTCAGCATTTATTCACATTCCTTACATTTTACAGCAATAATTCATAAGTTTGTCTTATAGATATCTGAGATATGAAGGAATATGTAAAGAACACGTTTCCCCCCTTCGGGGCCGAATTTTGAAAACGTTTGAAATTGGTTTTTAGGTATTCATATTCCATACATTTTAACTCTTTCGCATCGAAGTCGTCCCAAGCGCCCGAACATTCAGACATCAGCTGGAAGCCCGAGTAATTTCCTACCCAGTGCTTTTCCCCATCACGTTACTGTATTACTCATTGTTTTCAGGTGTTGTTAAATCACATGTCAATCATTCTTTTGAAGCTACTAAAAGTAGCTTCCTTGTTTCCTTTGTTTACTATCAGTGTTTAGCTTTTGATGCCTGAAGTAGCAATCCCGTCCCAAGGGGGAACTTCACGCAGTGTCAAAGCGTCGAAGAAAGAAGTTCTCGCTTTACTTAAGTAAGGCTATTGTTAGCACTGTAGTATTCAACTTGTCATGGGGGAAGGAAAAGCATTCCAGGAGAAATTCTTAGATACGGGCGTTTTCGATGTTTGGGGAATTAAGATTTTGCCCTCTCTCGATGCGAAAGAGTTAAAGCAAGAATTTTATGTACATCTGTTTCTTCCTTATATGAAAAAATATAAAAACACGTTTTGCCCGTCGAATCTTAAAAATCGCTTCTTAAATAACATCTTTGGTAAAGAAGGAATAAGCTCCTAAGTTTTGATATCTCTAATAGCTTTGGGCGATGATCTGTAGGTGAATAAATCAGGAATTCTTCCTTTATGTATAGATTTATAATAAAACATCTGAACAAATAAATATGTATACCAATTAAAAAGAAAACTATTTCAGATAAACTAATAAAAGAGATTAATTTACACTCAGTAATGCGCACCAAGTTTGCAACGTTTTAAACGAGTGTCGTTTTAAAAAAACGGCTTTGACCACTCCAAGCTTTTTTAAGTAAACACGCTGCGCGTGAATCTGCACAAATGATCAGGAGGAAACTAGCATCTGAGGGGCTAGATGCTTGTGCCTCGTGCCAGTAGCGTGGTTGCAGTGGCCCGAGATGGAAGCTCTTATTCCTTCTCCTACCGCCTGCGAGGTTGGGTCAGTGATAAAGTTCTTGAATGCAAATACTGCGCCAATTGAAATTAATTGTCAGGTCTATGGGACAAACATCATGAGTACAGCAGATGATGCATCGTTGCTGTAGGCAGTTTTCAGAAGGTCATCAAAGTGCTCATAATGAAGAGTGCAGTGGCAGACAGTCCCTCATCAATGGTGATCTTGTTCAGCTTGTGCGGCAGCTCGTGATGGAGAACCGTTGCTTCACGATTACGAAGCTGAGCAGCCATTTTCTGCAGATATCACAATCCAAGATTGATACAAGATAAAATACAAGTTGCAAGAGATTGTCACTAAGCACCTGCTGTTCAAAAAATTGTGTGCCAGGTAAGTGCCGAAAAACCCGACATCTGAACACAAAATTGAACGCTCAGGAGCAGCACTGACATTTCTGTAACGGTATCACGATGACGGCGACAAGTTCCTCAATGGGATCGTCACAGGCAATCAGACTTGGATTCTGCACTTCGCCGCGGAAACCAAGCAGCAGTCAATGCATTGGCAGCATAGTGGATCTCCAGTCGGGACGAAATTCAAACAGACGCTATCGGTACACAAAGTGATGTGCACAGTGTTCTGGAACAAGAAGGGCATTCTGCTCATTGAGTTCCTTCAACGTGGTGAAACAGTAAACGCTGACCATTACTGTGAAACACTGTGGAAATTGTGACGCGCCATTTGAAAAAGATAAATGGCTTCGAAACGTTTTGGGGATCGAGAAGTGATATGTCTTCATACAACTTCCTATGCCCTTTAAACCTACTATTCATCGATTAAATGGCGTTATCCAATATAAAAGTAAAGACAATAACTTGTTTGATAGAGCAATTTAAATTATAGTCGGCCAATTCTTCATCGTCTAATTGTTTCACTTTTGGTATCTTCTAACAGGTAGCTCTTCTTTTATATCACAACCCAGCCTTTCTAGTTTATTATTGTAATCCGTTGCAAACAATTTTGATGCATTAAATGTTAAATTGAAGTTTCTAGAGATGGCTTTTAAAGAGCTTGCAGCCTCCCTAACTATACTATATGCTAGCATGTAATCTAATCCTTTAGTCTGCAAATATTTCATTACTGGCTCAGTATATTGAAATATTTTCAAATATACACGAGCAGACAAAATTATTCTAAAAGTTGATATTTTATCCAGAATAGATTTTGCCATTTGTCGTATCTGTGCATTTTGTATACCATTGGAAGATAAACTTTTCAGTGAAAGTATTAATTCTACACACATACCCTCCCTCGCAGGGCCGTCTCGCCGAGTCATCTGTGTCAATTCGATTGTTCGAATTTCTTGATCAGCCCATAACTGCACCAGCCTTATCCACCACTGAATCTTACGGATATCTAAAGTGTGAAGAAATATGTGAAAACATGTTTTGCCCCTGTGGCGACTTGCCTATTACAATGCTGCCAGTCTGGTAACCTATAACAATGAAAGACAAAATAATATTTATTCTATTCTATTGTTATGATTATTACGATCTGTCTCAATTACTGTACTACCTTAATAAAAATTTTATTACCACAGCCCCCTACCCCCTAAGTATTCATGTTCCATACATTTTAAAGCAAGACTCTTGTGTACATCTGTTTCTTCCTTATATGAAAAAACGTAAAAACATTTTTTGCCCTCCCCTCCCCCCATTGGGTGCCGAATTTTTAAAAATCTCTTCTTAAATGACGCTTTCAGTAGACAAGAAATGAGCTCCTAGCTTTTGATATCTGCATCTGTAATAGCTTTGGACGATGATGTATAGATGAATGAATGAATAAATATCAGGAATTCTTTTATACACAAATCAAAATAATATATTATTTGATAGAAAATGAGAAACAATCAAAAATCAATATCAACATGTAAATATGTATTCGACTTAAAAAGAAAAATACTGTAGAAAAACTAATAAAAGAAATTAATTTGCACTGAGTAATACGCAGCACTTTCGTAACTTGACGGCACGGCGTCGGTGCCAGCTGATTCCTTTCTGCATGCCGAGCTCCCTGACATAAACACGCTGCACGTGAATCTGCGCAAATGATTAGGGAGGAATCAGGAGGAAACTAGCATCTGAGGGGCTAGACGCTTGTCACAGAACATACGAGAACAGATTCGTTGACAAGCGTCTAGCCCCTCAGATGCTAGTTTCCTCCTGATTCCTCCTTGATCGTTTGCGCAGATTCACGCGCAGAGTGTTTACTCCAAGGAGCTGGGCGTGGTCAAAGGCGATTTTTGTAAAGCGCCACGCGTTTAAAACGTTACGAACTTGGTGCGCATTACTGAATGTAAATTAATTAATTTTATTAGTTTTTCTGAAATAGTTTTCTTTTTAATTGGTATATATATTTATTTGTTCAGATATTTTATTATAAATCTATACATAAAGGAAGAATTCCTGATTTATTCACGTACAGATCATCGCCCGAAGCTATTACAGATACAGCTATCAAAACTTTAGGAGCTTATTACTTTTGTATCGAAGATGTTATTTAAGCAGCGATTTTTTAAGATTCGGCGTGCAAAACATGTTTTTATGTTTTTTCATATAAGGAAGAAACACATGTACATAAGATTCTTGCTTTAAAATGTATGGAATATGAATACATAAAAACCAATTTCAAACGTTTTCAAAATTCGGCCCCGAAGGGGGAGAGAGAACGTGTTCTTCACATATTCCTTCATACCTCAGATATCTATAAGACACACTTATGAATTATTACTGTAAAATGTAAGGAATACAAATAAATGCTGACATCAACATGTGTGGGGAGGGGGACTGATTGGCATAAAACACAATTTTACATGATGTACAAGTAAGCCTTATTAAAGGTGCAAACCAGATTTGTAAAGCTAATTAGTATTAAAAAAAAACTTAAGGTTTCTTTTATTTAATGTTATTAATAATTAAAACCCCAAAATAAAAATGTAGCAGCATGTGGCAATTCACAAAACTGTTATGAGTTTGTTACCATGTTCAATTATTTTTAAACAATTCTACACATAATAAAATGGCCAGTGCACAACATGTGAATGTACATGGGGTTGAATAATTAGAAAATAAAAAACTTGACAAATATTAAATAGCAAGTATTGAATAGTAGAAAATATTGCTTACCGTTCAAATTTGGGATTGACTCAGTTTCACCAAAATATATTTATCTACATTAAAATGTTTGGTAATAATCTATTGACTGCACAGTATAAAAGTCAGTGAATGATTGATTGTATGTACAATATTTGGTATTGTTGGACTGGGGGGGAGGAAGACAGTAATGCAAGGAGGATGAACAAAAATAGACTTACTCATTAATCACAGAATACATCAGCCTACCACGAGGACCTGAGATAAAGGTTCAAAACCCTGTTCTGACCTTCTACATCTGTTCCTGATCATTTTAAGGATTAGAGTTGGAATTATCTTATTATTAAAGAGAAGTTCTAAAGAATGAGAAAGAGATAGTATTATATAAATAAGAAAGAAATATCATCTGACACATATAAAACACTTACAGGCAGTTGAAAGATGTTTTAGATGATAAAAATGAACAAAAGGAATTGTGAATAGGTACTAATGACTATTGTTAAAATATATATTTTTCACTAGATGTGTTAAGTTTCTTCAGTGGAATTATGTGTAAAATTTTTGTGATCCAAAATAATTTTTAGAATTGTATTATTGTCTTCATTCTGTGAAGTTATTGTAGAAGTTTTTGTCAGTTTCCTTTTCGTTTTTATTTGAGAATCTTTTGGGTATTATATTTTTATTAGGTGGAATATCTTTATTAGCAGTTGGGAAATGTATTTCGGGTAGAGTAGACTTTAAGGTACCCCTTGTATTTTGGCGAAGTTGTTGTTTCATTTATGGTAGCCTGAATAGTTGAATGTTATGGAAACCCTATTGCGACGTAATCGGGTGCATGCATGATTCTGGGAAATTTTTAATCATGGGATGTTTTGTAAGCATTTTTGTGGTGTGTGTTTAGACGGTAGAATGGCCAAATGTTGTAAGATTAATTTGAAGTTTCTGTACGATTTGGAGCGAAAGGGGAAAAGAGCTTTAATTGACTGGTGTATAAATGAAGGTTTACTTAGTAGCCATTATAAGTGTCCTGTATGTACAGGGTGATCAGCGAATAAGCCCTGATTTCAAAATTAAATATCTCTACAACAAAAATCGATAGAATTATGCGGTAAACTGTACATTTATTAGCAAAACTGTAAAAATAGTGTACAAAAGTTTAGAAAATTTAGTTACGAAAATCGTTAATAGATGGCGCTCTGCATTGAAAATTCTTTCTGAAAGGAGTTAAAAAAATAATTAAAAAAATAAAGCAGCCCTTGCAATCAAAATACAATTTTTTCAAAATGTTCACCATTCGAAACAATGAGGTGGCGTAAATGAACAATGAAATTTGACATCACGTCTTGCAATGTCTCGACGGAAATGGAATAACATGCAACACTAATGAACAATTCAAGCTCATCTAGAGTAGCAGGATTGTTTCGATAGACAGAGTCTTTCAATGCGCCCCACAGAAAGAAGTCACATGGACTCAGATCGGGAGAATATGGAGGCCAAGCTATTCCTGTGTCAGTAAATTGAGAATAATCTAATGCAATTACTCTATTCTCAAAGTATTCATGAAGAAAGTGAAAAACTTTATTTGTTCGATGTGGTCGAGCCCCATCTTGCAGGAACCAGTCGATACCTGGTTAACCCTCCAACACTAGTTGAGTGCTGACAAATTGTTCTAAAATTGTAATGTAACGTTCAGTAGTTATCGTTTCTCATATGAAAAAGGGTCCGATAATGCCTCTGGTGCATACCACAGCCCATGTTATAACTTTAGGCGAATGCAGTGCTTTTTCTTCACACAAATGAGGATTTTCAGTACATCAAAAGCTCCAGTTTTGTTTATTAATGATTCCATTCAAATGAAAATGTGCTTCATCTGTGAACCAGATGCAGCTCCCATCAAATCTGTCGTTGTCGATCATTGTTAGAATCTGATTCGCAAAGTCAACCCTTTTTTGCATAGCTTTCATGGGTATGGCCTGATGACTTTGGATTTTGTATGGAAACAGCCATAGGCTATTTTTAAATATTTTTTTGTGTGCCCATTCAAACCTGTCTCTGATGCTTTTCCTAGGATTTTGCTGAACAAATCCAGAAGCTTTGGTTGCATTTTTAGGAGTGACTATAGTTTGCTTAGGCCCAACGTTTCCCTTTCCATCATCAGCCATGCTGCCAGTCCATTCGAATTTCATGAAGAGCATGAGAATGGTTTTCGCATCGGGTCCAACTGGAACATTGAATCGGTTTTGAAATCTGCGACGTGTTGCCATAAGACTGTGTTCTAATGGGCGAAATTCCAGAACCAAAATACACATTGTTCAATGAAATACATTATTTCACTTTCTACCTTAGCCTCTTTTCACTAGCCAACAGTTGTCCTGATCACTTTCGACTTCGAAGCACATTTTAAAGGCTATTGTTAGGTCATTGCGATTACAGCGCCATCTGTTAGCGATTTTCATAACTAAATTTTATAAACTTTTGTACATCATTTTTACAGTTTTTCTAATAAACGTACAGTTTACTGCATAATTCTATCAATCTTTGTTGTAGAGTTATTTAATTTTGAAATCAGGGCTTATTCGCTGATCGCCCTGCAGGAAGGATATGCATCTAGTCGAACGTAAACACCGCTTAGATGGATGTGAATGAGTTTGTAGAAAGAAAGGTTCAGATGGTCACTATGTGAAACGTTCGATCAGAAAGAGTACTTGGTTTGAAAAATGTCATTTGAGTACGATTGATATTTTGATTTTTACGTGGCTCTGGGTGAACGAAGTGAATTCGAAAATCATGGTAAGTGAATATTTGCTTTTGGTAGTGCTTAAATATATAACATATTTTTCCTTTTTTATGTTAATTTATTGTTTGGTTTAAAATGTATTTTATTGAGATTATGTCTTTTTTGTTTGCCTATATTGTAGAATTTGGTACTCATTTGACTTTTTAAGTGAAAATATATCGATGTGTACATAGACAAAGTAAAGGGAGAGCGCAATGCAAGTTTGTGCAATTCTGGGATTTTTTATCAAGTGAAAATAGGTCGATGTGTACATGGATAAAGTTAAAAGAGTACGCAATGCCATTTTTGAGCAATTCGAGGAATTATTTTTAAGTGAAAATAGGTCGACGTTTATATGGATAAAGTCAAAGGAGTGGAGTGCGCAATGCCATTTTTATGCAATTCAGAGATTTTTTTTTAAGTGAAAATAAGTCGATGTGTACATGGATACAGAGTTTCTGCAATTGTTTGTATTGTTATTTTCGGCAAAAATCGCGGCTTCGCAAGCCAAAATTAACGAGTCAAAGAATTGCACAAAATCGGTATCCATGTGCCAGCAAAAATCGCTGAGGGGCACCCTAAAATATACTTTTACCTGTATTTTTTGTGCATTTAACATATCATATATTATCTAGTTGTAGTGGTGCTGATTTTAGAATCCTGTCTAACACATCACATTGTTTGTCAGATTTTAATGAATCTACTTATTCTAAACATGTTTGATTTAGTTCATTTTTTGTGTTCCAGTGAGAGGGTCTGTGATTTTTTTTTTTGCTACTTAATTCAAAATTCATTTTTATCATCTATAATAAGTGGATAATTCATTATGTATTGTAGTTGTAGTATAAGTAGCAGTATTTCTAGTGTGCTGATGTCAGTAATGTATTTAACAAGTAGCAGTATTTCTAGTGTGCTTGCACATACATTACATAACTTATAAGGTATTTCTCCCGCCTTCTTGGAGTGGTGATCTGCACACTGGGCGCATATTCTAGAGGTCCGCAGTTCGATTCCCGGCGAAGGCATTGCTAATTTTTCATTCTCTTGCTTCCAATGTAAAATTCTAATGTCTGTACAGTGGTGCCCGAACTAAAAGGGTGTTAGATGATTGTTCTCCACACCCAGGATTTGGCGATTAGGTAAAGTATTTCTCCCACCTTCTTGGCATGATATGTATCCAGAGGTCTGCGGTTCCCGGTGAAGGCGTTGCATATTTTTCGTCTTGCCTGCTTTCAAAAAAATACCTAATGTCTCTACAAACTGATGAATCGATGCAGCTGCATATATGTCATTGAATGCATCGATTACACACAGTGCACTGTATGTGACATGTACAAGTTTTGTTACTTTTATGTATAGTGTATATTTCTGTATTATGTGTTGATGAAACAGACCACCCGTTCTCAACTACATATAAACAGTGTTTCATTTGTTTTATGTTTGATTCTTAAATTCCAAATCTTACTTGTTAATTTACCTTTATTTGCTGTAATGAAGCGATGAATCATTTTATCTCTTACAAATCTCATAATATCATGTATAGTGTTATTCAATCTCTTAACATTTTTTCCATGAAGGTAAATATATTTTAATGTTCGGTGCATTCGTTCGATGTGCATGTTTGTGTTAACACCACTGTGAAGTCTATAACAGTATGCCCAGCTAGATCTATTTTGTAAATAATATGTTTCAAAGTAATTTGCAAATTCAATAATGTCCAGATCTTCTTTAAGTAATTTTATTGCTGCTTCTTTCAGTGTATGAAAAGTATGAATGTCTTGTTCTTCTAAGTGAGACCTACCGTATTTGACGGCATATAAAACGCACTTTTTTTCCTAAATTTGTTCTCTAAAAAGTTACCTGCGTCTTATATGTGAAGGACACAGTCTTATACGTGAAGGTAATTGCATTCAATAATTGTTTATTTGGCTTTTATGAAACGTGAGAACTAAAAGAAACCACGCTATTGAAACCTTTTTTCCTTGTCTGTGGCCATGTAAATAAGGGTGCGTCTTATATGCCATTAAATACAGTAATAATTTTATATGTTTTTGCCTGTTTTTCAACACTATTGATTTTTTTTTTAAATTGTTTCTCCAGGTTCTATCAATATGCCATGCACAAAAAAGATGTCTTGTAGTAAACCCATTTCAGACTTCCAAGCATTAAAAAAAGATTCAGCCATATCAGACATAAATATTTGTGGTTGTATTTGCCCAACTTTTTCTTTAATGCATGAAAAAAAAATTGATAGCACAGGTTGGTCACATCGATTAGAAATTAAAAATGCACACAGGAATCCTTGGTGCAAATCATTTATTGTAAGTAAAGTTATGAGTTCAAATCTGTATGCATTTACCCCATGTGTACCATCAATACATATACAAGTCAGAACTAAATTTTTTCACTATCTCTCTTTGTGCTTCTGTCATCATTATCAAAACAAAATCATTTCCTTTAGAAATTAATATTGTGTACAATATTCATTCATGCTATGTTGATCCCTAGGTTTTATAAAATGAAATGCATTGATGTTCAGAATTTTGAATTTCAGGTACCCATGTATCTACACAAACCCAATCATTTTCATGTTTAACAGAATTAGAAGACAAATTGAAAGATTTTTTGATGTTATGTAAATCTTGTTTTGTAAGAAAAGGAAACCTCTCAAGCTGGGAATCTCATAGAGAATTTCTAATTTCATCTAAAATATTATCCAGAGAAAGTTTTGCTGCTATCTTTGATGCAATATTTTTTATTTCATCTGTTGTTAAAAATAAGTGACCTAAATCATTCCGATGCCCAGTATGTATTTTCTGATAAGACACTACACATTTGCCATCTGTATGTTCTGTTACTTTTAATGCAGCTGCACAATATGTATTTATTTTATTGCTACCAAGGATTTTTAAGTGACACAAACCTTTACTTTCTGATATAAAATTTCCTGAACAGTGGCATTACACCATGTATATTAAATATGCTTACTCCATAAGAAATTTTGACTTCGTATTATTTTCAATTTCTGCCTTACATGCCAAAAAATCATTAAATGAATTAAATTCTAGTTCAGTATGATTCAAATCAACATCATGAACATTATTGAAATGAAATATTATTTCTCGCTTTTAAAAATTAGCATAACATACAGGACACACATAATTACCTGTTAGAAGTATGAATTTTATTTTGATGATATTTCTAATTTTTTAGGTCACTAAGTTTTAGATGGCAGTCCTCACATTTGTAGCTTGGTGATTGACCACTTTTTAAAGAATCATTAATGTAGTATTATTAGAGTGTAATGTGTTTGTATAGCGTTTCAAACTGCATTTATTATGGTACATTTTTAAGCAATCAGCACATACAAAATTACTCTCAGCCACACTAAAATTATTTGCACAATCAACCATACTATTAGAACTTAGTTTTCAGAGACTCAATTAATGTAGTATTATTGTAATGAAATTTATATGCATGGCGTTTCAAATTGTATCTATAGTTGAAAGTTTTAAACAATCACGGCAAACAAAATCACTCTCAGCTATACTAAAATCATTTGCACAATGAACCATATCACTCACAACACAATCAGAATTATCACACAGGATTACACCTTCCTGATTTGGTTCGATTCAGAATCAAAAATACCTTCTGGGGAAACAGAAGTATTTGGCCATGAAATGGGCAGTTTTTCTTGATTTTATGCAGAAGATATAATAATCGAAGCAAAATAAAAAAAGAGAACTGTATCATCAATCACACTTTACCACACCAGTGCAAAGAGTAAGAATAAATAACAGTAAATACGACTCGCCTTCAGGGAAATGACGACATGCGCAGTAATCTGCGCAGATGTTAAGGGAGGAACCGGGAGGAAACTAGCGTCTGAGGGGCTAGACGCTTGTGATTCGTTGTCTAAGCGTTTGAAGAATCAGGTTGCTACCTAGGACCACCGAATTTGCAGGTTTACCAACTTTGAACTGTTATCGCCAATTTTGGCGATGTTTACATTTAACGGATCCTCTGCGGAAGTGCTTCCCAGCAGGGTGCTGACTCCCCAGACTGTAATATATATATAATTAATTTACAAGGGAAAAAGCAACAAAAATATAAACAATTTGGCACAGCTTTAGTATTAGTCCTTTTTGGCGAGAAATTTGTTTGGCGACATTTTGGAGCGATAAATGAAAAATTATGGTAATCTTGGTAACCCTAAATACTGAGCTTCAAACATGCCGCCATTTCTGTCCACGTAACTTTAACGAATTTCATAGGTATCAGAGCTTTGATGGCAGGAAAGATAAATTGTGTGTTTTTCTTAAAGTTACTTTTGTGTTAGGAAAGCACAACATTTAAATTTTTTTAAAAAAAGCCAAATTTTTGATAGTTAAAACTGGTGCTTTTAATATTACATCACATGAGTCTTGACATTTTTTCATATGTCAACTCTGCATATTCTAATAAACTCCACCCCCCCCAAGGAAAAAAAAACACATTTTCAGTAGCATGAGGTAAACTCTGTGTTTCCTTTGCTAAGGAGATCAAAATTACTATGGTCTAAAAATACTTATTTACCTCATATTAGAACTAAAGGGATGTGTAATTGCATGAATTTATAGGTTCAAATCAAGACCAAAATCAGGTTTCATTATTGCTTTTATAACATTTTCATAATTTGTCTGACTATAAAAAATATAATGTTGTGTAGATTATGGAATATATTGCTTATAATTTAGAGTTCTCAAATTTTATAAATCTTACAACCTAACAGCTGTATGTGAATAACCTTCACTGAGTATTATTACTTTTATTAATAGTATGTTGACATAACAGTTGACTTTTTATTTTAAATTTTATGCAAATTTTCTACATTACTTAAACATTTTATCTAACAGAAATCTGAATTTTTTGTAATAAAAACTCTATAATAAAAGTAAGAGTACAATTTATATATAAAAATTTGACTACATGGGAAGCACTTAGATACTGATTTCAATGTCTTTAAATGTTATTATCATAAAGTTTAGATATATTCTTATTAAGTTAAGATATACTTTTATTCTATTATAAAGTTTAGATGTACAGAACAGAAGGCACACTTTGTGCTTACGACTCAGTCAACCACTTGTGGCATGATAACAATTAAGTTCAAATGTAAAATTTAAATTCAAATAAATTTGTAGCCCAAAGGGTGCACAAATCAATTTAATGCAAAGTTGGTTAAAAACTTAACTGGCATGGAATTCAACTATCAGCAATTATAATGCAAAGCTGAAGACTACAAATCTTTTCTTATCTAGCAACCTATTAATGTGGCCTCAAAAGGCAAAACACTGTTTGTTTTACAAAATAAAAACTTCATTTGGATTCTGGTGAGAAAACGGATGGAAGAAATTGGCAGTAAAGATCCCAAGCATAAAATAACTCTGGTTACAAAATAAAGGAACGTTACAATATACTTTGTTCCCTGATTAATTATTCAGCACTTGAAATAGTGTAATGCATTTTTGTATTTAGTTTATTTAAATGCTTTCCAAAACTGACAGGATTTTGCAAACATATTGACCATATTTTTCGACCTATAGATGCAACACTTCTTCTCTTCAGAAGTAAGATTTAGAATTAAGAAATAAGAAAATAAGAGAGAATTATGAATAGAAAGGCTCAGATTCACATTATATCTACGGAAAACTACTAAAACTCCCATATAGCCAGCCTGAACTACCACTGTTCAGTGGCTATCACTCCACCACTAGTGGATTCCAATGACTGTTCGAATTTTTCACAGAAATTATCATTTACGATGATTGTTGTATTATTACCATTGGTACAAAATTTACTCATTATGATAATTTAATTTTAGCTTTTAAATTATAATCATAAATTACTTGTAATAAATTGAGGGATTAAAAAATACACACTTCTTAATATTTTTACCATTTACAAAATTTAATCATAAAAAATATTTCTAACACTAGTACAAAACTTGCCCATTATAATTGAATTTGATTTCCTTCAGTTTGAAATATTTTTTTATTTTCTTTTAATAACAGCATCTAAGAAACTAAATTAACATATACGAGTTTGAAATGCATTTTTTAACCTTTTGTAAATTTAAAATATTAGCTAAGTACTAATATAATAAAATATAAATATGAACTAACTACTTAAAATATTAATGTTTAATACATTATATTTTGTAATTAAAAATATTAACATTTTGTAAATTTCATTAGTCATAACATAATAATTGTCATAAATTCATTTACAATAGTGTTTCAAGAATTTATCATAGCAGTACTTGAAATATTGAAAATTAGAGAAAGACTGTTTATTCTGATTAAGAGCTTATTTTTTAGGATTGTTATTTATTCTAGATCGGGTTTTGTTGACAATCCGCCATTTTTTTCCGATCTTCAGAACCGGGTCTACCTTGGCGACCAAAGTTTGTCGCCAAATAAAAAAATTGCCAAAAGGACCAATACTAAAGCTGTTCCAACAATTTCTTGGTTTTATATAAGCATTTCTGCACATTTACAATTTTAATTTTTTTAACTATCTAGTTATATCAAAATACATGATTTAGTAAAATATAATTCAAATAATTTAAGGTATTTTAGATCAAATACTAATTTTTTCATGCAAGTCTAATAATCAACATAACTATCAAGTTTTGACTTCGAAAATTATGTTTAGAGAAACTTGAAGCTGCAGTAAATAGTAATAAATTTATTCAAAACTGAAAGTAAAGCATTCTTACTTTATTTTCTTTCTTTAACTATGGCAGATCTTTTAAAACAACAAAAAAGAAATGCATTCATGAAAGGACTTAGGACTTACTTATTATTCATGAAAGGATATATTTCAGTAATTACAAGTGCATAAAAATTCAGTATATATATATTAAAAAAAAAGAAAAAAAAAAAAAGGAACACAGATTTGGAACAAAGTACCCGTGTTTCTATGGCATAAAATTTCCTTTTATCTTTGAGTTAAAGATTATATATTAAAGCAAATGTATAAAACTAAATTCAAAAATAAGAAATTAAATTATTTACCAATTATTTTTAGGGAAAACACTAAGCAAATAAAAAATAAATAAATGAAAGTTACATGCTTTATTTTTTGGCATAAGGTAGATAACATTTCCATAACAGATTTCTGAACAATTAGTCATGTTAATATTGCCTTTCTTTTTCCATTAAAAGCTATTTCCTGCTTAATTACAGTATGCTTTAAGATAAATATTAAAACGCTTGAGTAAAAATAATATAACTATAAAAAGGTGAGACACATACAAAAAGGAGTGACGCAAACAGTAAGAAACAGACTAGTGCAAAATTTAACAGTACCAAATCCTGAAAATGAATCATTAGGCACGTACACAAAAGAACAACACATGGAAAATCACATTTCCTACACAGACGTTATTTATAAAATTTTATATAGGTGAAGAAAGTACGAGTATTAAACACTGAAAATATAAAATATTTACTTACTTCCTTCAAATAATTAGTAACTTCCATGGATTCAGTCACAAACGCCAATCCACGAACAAACAGTATTCTTTGCGACTTTACCATTCTTTTCGACCGCCATTGCTGAGTGCTGACGTCACAAATATCCCACCACAACCGGAAGTAGAAAGTGTCTGCTTTGCCATTGGTCAGTGAACAAGAATTGCAACGCTTTTTTTTTCTTTATAATTAAACATATTAAGAAAGCCTCTAAATTAGCATATGAAATAAACTTACTTTTGCATTATATAAATTTATATTCACAGCATCTCTGTATTAAGGTAATAATTAAATTTTTCTACGAAAAATAGAAATGTCTGTGTATGCGCATGCTCAGTGTATAATCGTAAATTAAAAGTTAGCGTAAAATTAACTATGCAAATTTTGAGTTCATTAAACTGGACCCTTGTACTTATTCTGTAGATCTCCATATTAAGAATGTCTTTAACTCTTTCAGGAAAAATATAAAATATAATAGAATTATTTATTTACATTATTTATTTATTTTTTCCTCATATAAAAATTATTAAAATCGCTGTATCATTTTCCCGTACATTAAATAAAATAAAAAAAAATTAGCCTCATATGATTTTTATAACAAAGATTAAAGGAACTGAAATATATGTAAAATATCAGGATTCAGCTTGCAATTTCGTAGAGTTATTATTATTATTATTAAATAAAAATATTAGTATATCTTTGATTATAATTAATGATCCTTTGGTCTACATTAAGCTATTGTTCAAGAAGTTAAACGTTTTCGAGCATCTTCTGCTATATTTATTATTCTATTCCTCGACATAAAAGATTTGCTAGTCTTATTCCAATTTAATTGCCCACATTTGCTAAATAAAATAAGGCGAGTATTATACCAAACTCAGTAAATACACAAATTTAATATACAGCTTATTCCAGTTAAATGGGTAATAGGATTTTCATAAAAGAAATTAAATTGTGTAAATTAATGTAAGTGTTGATATGAATAAAAATAACAAATTTGATATAAGAAAATAAATAAGTTATTTTGAAGATGTTTGAATTAAGAAAATATAATTTTTTGTAAAAATGCACGTAAAGATTTAGCTCACATGTTAAAATTTATAGAAAAATTTTAGCCTCATATATGAATTCTCCTTTTTTCATGTTCGTGGACAAGGAAAACAAAGTGAAATGCCAGAAATACACTAAATATTTTGAATTAATAAACTTCATTTTCAATCTTTTTAGACTTCGTATAATATCCGTAAAAGTGGTGAATGAAATATACCATAAAGGCAGTAGTTTCTTTCAGAACATTCGGATTCGTATAATATGCGTAAAAGTGACGAATAAAATATACCGTCATGGCGGTAGTTTTATCAGTACATTCGGATTCGTATAATTTTCGTAAAAATAACGTGTGGAAAATAACGATCAAGAGTCAACAGTAACTTCAGCCTTTTTCATTCGTATAAATTTCGTAAAAGTAACGTGCAAAATATACCATACCCTTATTTCACCAAAATTATACGTATATTTTTGGAGACGTGCTGCCTGGGAACAGACAGATTACATATGAAAGAATAATATCTTACATTTCCTCAAATTTCAATAGATTCGAATGAAAAGTAAGGCAGCACAAATCGTAGCCATTTTTTATAACAGCTCTTTTGAGCTAATAATTAATTTGCTGTCAAAAATGTACTAAACATACCACATTGGCTAAAATTTTAGACTACATGAAAACAGTTACAAAATAACTTCAGATAAATTTTCTGTTAAAAGAGTCATAATATTACTATTAAGAAGATAAAAATTTTATGCAAACACCATGAACACATATACACAAAAAATAGTAGTGAGCGGTCTAGTTAAATGCCTAGTGTGTATTAGTCATATTTTTAAATGTTATTTCTGGAATTGCACTGCTTGAAATATTAATAATAAATTATGTTTACCTCTAAACAAATAGAAAAGTGCAAATTTCAGATTATTGTTCATTAGATGAAAATAAGAGATTCAAGAATTTGCAAGTTTTATAATTTGATACCTGTAACGGACAGGGCCGGATTAAGGGTGTCGTAGGCCCTAGGCACTCCAGCAGCGTAGGCCCCGAAATAATAAACATTTTTTAACTGAAATTGACCGCTAATATTAAGTAATAATTTTGTTGTAGATATAAATCCGAAAATGTGATGATGCGGTAAAATAACATTATTTTATTTTGGGATTTTAATGTTTTTATTTTTCATAGAGCCATTTTCAATAGCCATAATTCCAGAATTGAGTTTATCTGCAACAATGCAACTTTTATATCTACCAAATTTCATGCAGAATTCCAGGGTTTTAGTACATGAACATGACAAGACATTAGCCGCCGGGAAAACCTCTCGGACGGGCACATGCGTTTGACCAACACCGACTCTACTACAAGCCAGATGGCGGTTTTGTGACGTCACAAGTTGTGGTCATCGGGGATTTGATGCGTCGTCCGTTGTAACGAACGAAGCGTGCTTGTTGCTATCGCTATTTTAAAGTGTCCTTTTGTTGACATATTTGTTGGTCGATTCCGACTTAATTTTGACAAATATGGGTGGATGTGTTGCATCAAATTGTTCCAATCATTCAAAAAATAAGTTTAGGACGTTTCGCCAAAAATGAAGAAAATGGATAATTAATTCTCGTCAAAATCAATGGATTCCGGTCTCAAAAGCATGTTTTTGAGGTAAGTTCAGCATCGAATTTTCTCATAGAATGTTAGAATAAATTACTCTTCGTATTTCTTTAAAACGTGCATTTTCGTTTAACTATCATTTAATAATGATCAAATGATTTTATAAATACAAAATAAACTGCGGAATGTGTGTGTGTCTGTGCAGTAAATTATAGCCGATACTGTTTGTGATGTTTCTTTTATTATCGTTTGTAAAATTGTACACTACATTTCATGTAAATTTTGTGCTTGGTTAGTAATGTGATATGACTTTTCGTGTTTCAATTTTACTCTACGATTGGTAATTTAAAGTCGCATGCTATATTTTGATGTATTGTCACCAAACCTGTTGGTTTGCACCTTTGTTAAAAATTGGATACATAGTTATGATCTAAATTATAAATTATTTAGGTTTTTCGTTATATTAAGATAAATAAATTGTGTATTTGTCTAGGCATTTTGAAGAAGTATTAATTTAAATATTCTATGCATCATTTTGATCCTATTATCATACTTTTATGTTATAGTAAACCTTCATGTTGTATTTCTAACTATAGTTACTTTAAATTTATTTTCAATGTGTGAACAGGAAATATGTTTTAATTAGCAGTATTAATTAATTAATTTTTCAAATTTAGGGGGGATTTAAAAGTCCTCCTGAAATTTTTAAATTATGCTTTCTATGTGAAAATATAATTCAAAATTTTCAAGACAAAATAACATGTGGAAATATAACTATGGACGAAGAATTTATAAATATGCAAAATTAGATGAGGTAAATATTCCCTCCTGTTACAATATCAAAACAAAGATCATAAAATGTTTGACTGTACATGGAATTTTTTTTTTTTTTTTTTTTCAAAGAGGCTTATTCAAAATAAAAAGCAGCATGAGGAAAGTTTTGAAGCTCCTGCTTTTAAAAGGAAGAAACTAAATTAGAATCTGAATCGACAGTTTAAGAAGTTTTTACTGTTCAGTTCTGTCTGTGAAAAAGTACATTAGTTATTGCTGAAAAATTGTTGCTTATCTCTTAGAACAATAGTTATACCCACGAGTAGCTGAATGGTTAAGGTTACTAAATGCTAAGAGTACATTTTCTGTTCTTTTTCTGAACATGCTGTCTGCATGGTTGGGGTTTTTTTTTTTTTTTATTTTTTTTTTAGCTTTTTTTTTTTGCGTATAAAGTGAATACAAGCCAGTTCTCATTAGAAAGTCCTTCACCATGAGCAGATAGCACTTTTGAGCTTTGTGATAGTCAACTAACCAAACTGTTATGAATATTAGATAATAAGCTTAACATTGGTGAAGATCTTTCTCGTAAATTTGACATGGAATATCTCTTGGTCTGCTAAATCAAATTTACTTTTGTGTGACCTTAAATCAGAGGCACCAATCGTGAATCTGTTTTGGCGTGTTTTAAGAATTATAAATGAAAAATTTATTGCTACTGTGGAAGAATGCTCAACTAATGTTTACCTTACTAATCAATTCTTATAGTATTGTAATGGCTTGCTCTGTTGCAAATTATTCGCTAACCAGAAACTTTCAGTACTGCATTTCCTTTAATTGTGTTTTTGTTTATGCCCTTTCAGTTATAATTCTTATAATCATAGGGATAATAAAAGTATTTAATTACTTTATATTTAAGAAATAATTAAGTTTTTTTATTTATGGTAATATTTTGCACAGATTATAAAGTAAACATTTCACAAAAGAGAGCATATATTTTCGGGAATATTGTTTAAAGTAAAAATGATATCAGTTTTTAAACATTATATATATATATATTAAGAAAATAAAATCAGGCTCTAGTGTAGAATTGGGTGCCCCTTTGATTAGCGACATTTTTTTTTTTTTTTTAAAATTTTGGCAATGAAACCTTGCTTCAGGTTACCATGATAGTTTTAACTTTGTTTTAGCTTCCTTATTTAAATGAAAATAGATTGATGTGTACATGGACAAATTTAAGGCAGTGCGCAATGCCTAGTTTGTGCAATTCTAGGATGCTTTTTTAAGTGAAAACATATCGATGTGTACATGGACACAGAGTTCGTGCAATTCTTTTTTTTCCTTTTACTTATTACATGCTCCGCCTTTAGGCACTACAGGAAAAGGAGGAATGCCCCGTGGAGGTCTTGCTAAAATCCTAGTATACGGTGCAGCCTTGGTGCAATTTTGAAAATTATCGCCAACATCAAAATGACCTGTTTAACTACTCATCGTATATGTCCCGTTTACTGCTCATCATAAAGTGGGCAAAAGTAGCCAAATCCCTTGTGCACCAGATACTAGGATTAAACTTTTAAAATCCTAGTATACGGTGCAGCCTTAGTGCGATTTTGAAACTTATCGCCATCACCAAAAATGACCCAAAGAACGTCTATGTATATACTATACACTATATACATAGTATATGCTATGTATAACTATATATATTCTTTGAATGACGCGTTTACTACTCATCATATATGTCCCGTTTTTACTGCTCATCATAAAGTCGCCAAATCCTGTGTGCACCGGATACTAGGATTAAACCGAGGTCTTTTTAAGGTAAACTGGCTCATATCCAAGTTACACATGGGGAAAGCCACGAAAACGCCCATGCAGCCAGCCCATTCGCCGGGATTCGAACCCTGGACCGAACTACCAGTGTTCAGCGGCTTTTACCGCTTGCCCACTGGTGGGCTTGTGCGATTCTTTGACTTCTTATTTTGGTTTTGTATAGTGGCCATTTTGAAATTGTGCCTTCCTGACGCCAATCTTGGTGTCAAAAAAGAATCGCCAAAATACAAGGGACACCCAATTGTAAACTTTTACCTAAAATCACTACTCATCATGACACCAAATTTTTTAAAATGAATTTAGATCAGTAAAATATTCAAGACTATGCAAATTGTAAACAAAAACCAATGCACGTATAAAGAATTCTTTATTTGATTGCAGTCTTAATGTGACATGTCAGAACACTTTTCATATTTCACATTTTATTTATTTATTAAAAATTATTATGCATTCAAGTTTGTTTTCATTTTAAACTTAGTTTTGAAAAGGCATAATAAATTATTTTCCAGAATATAATATCTGTTGTAATGTCCATAGATGGATTTATATTAAAATATAAAATTTTATTTGTTAGAAAATAATACAAATTTTCATAAATTCAACTGCTAAAGAAAAATACACAACAGTACATTTATAACAAATTTTATTACAGCATCTTTACACATATCATTATAACTGAAATCCGACACAATTTATTCTGCGTTGACACAAAAGAAATACAATGCAAGAATATAAAACTCGATCATTATAAGAAATGAACATTCGTAATATGAATCATTTATTATCTTCATAATAAATGGTTTTCTCTCCTTTTAATGCAATATTCAGGTATAGAATCCAGTACAGTTCTGTTATGGGGAAGCCATCGGCAAATTTTTTGCTAAACTCGCCAAGAGACTGGTTCATATGAAGTCGCCAATGTTTACTTCTAAAGTCATTAGAATGTTAACTTTTTTAAGAAAATGTAAAAGAATGTCTTTTCAAAATTGGCAATGAGAATGCAAATTCCAAAGATGTAATGGTCACTTGTATTTCAATCAACAGGCCTTCAACACAAGTTTCCCATATTCTATTATAAAATCTCTGGTTTCAATGATAAATGTAAGAGAATACATGTCAATATAGAATAATGACAATACATCAATGGCATTTTAGGGGAAAAAAAAAAAAAGTTTGCTTATTATCAATAATTAAATTTAGTTATATGAAATAAAATAAACATACCCATTACATGCATCA
Organism: Stegodyphus dumicola; assembly: GCF_044657685.1. NCBI lineage: Eukaryota > Metazoa > Arthropoda > Arachnida > Araneae > Eresidae > Stegodyphus > Stegodyphus dumicola. Next base: position 133,970,097 of record NC_140768.1, on the reverse strand, counting down.
CAAGGTAATTTGTTTAAGAAATATTTTTCCATTCTTATGATACTCAGTTTCATAATATCCACAATTATCTGGGACATTTTTTTACTTCTTCAGCACATAAAGCTCTTGCAATAATCAAAGATCTTTCCATCTATTTTATAATACTGACGATTTGTTACACAAGACACCACACTGATAAGCACAAATGTATATTACCAAATGAGTTTTTGTTGAAAATAAGGAGGATGAATTATTCCAATACTTATATTTGGAATTAAATCATGCACACAATCAAGTTCTAGATATTCCTTTGTTAATCATTTTCTTTATCATTCAGGACTGATCGATATTCTTGAACAGAGTGGTGTGACAATGAATATTGCATATATTTTTAGTCCACAAAGCACCAATTCTTAACTTCAATAAACTAAGATATATCCTATGCATTTTTACACCTGAGAGCCATTTCATGATAAAAACACTCCTTTCTTCGTTATGAATACCTGAAACAAAGAAAGAAAAAACAGAACAAATTTATTTTTTAGTCTTTAAAATCATATATCATAACTATTATACAGGTGAAATGTTATAAAGACCTATGTATATAACTTTGTAAAGACTTATAAATTAATATTATAATATATTTATAGAGCTTGGGTCAAAATTATTATTATGAAATATAATTATTGCTGTATGTCTCTTTTTCTTTTTAATAAACAACAAGGTTAAGACACAAAAAGGTTGTTTGTCTTCTGAATCAGTAAACAACAAGGTGTTAGCCGAGGTTTCCAAGCCTCGTTACCAAAGTGTACGTGGTAGAGCCTTATCATGTCAGGAAAAGTGCAATGACAGAAAAGGATACCGGACGTCCCTTGCAGTCACACTTCATCATTCTTTATTTAATTATTTCAATAACTTTTCAAACTTTTAGTCTGTTTGCTTATTTTTCATGTTCCAAAACGAAAAGTCCCTAGGCCATTTCCAAGTCGTTTTCCAGTAGAAGCAGTCCGGCTAATTCTATCTTTGGATTTCTTAACAGTGAGATTTTTTATGGGGTGGGGTAGTTAGCCCCACACCCAACCCCCAACCTGGAGGACCAGTTCCCTGATATAATCCCCAGGGGCAGGGTGCCCGGTTATACCCCCAGATGCTGGGTACCCATTTTAGTCGCCTTTTACGACATGTATGAGCTACATTGGGACTATTCTTTCACACCCGGTCACCACACGGGTATATTAGTAGATTGATTTGTGCTTATTCACTGTGAATAATGTGAAGAGCAAATATTACTTGAGCTGAACATGTAGTACTATCCAGAAAGAGTCCATACAATTATTGCATAAATAGAAATATTAGAGTTAGATTGTGCAGAAAGAAGACATTATGGGATTTGTCTTTTTTCTACACTACTACACTATGCCATGTAATATGTTCTTTCTACACTACTACACTATGCCATGTAATTGCAGGATACAAAATCTTAAATAATGATGAACATTTTAAGAAACACAATTGAAATACAAAATAGAAACTTGGGAACTTGAGAAGTAACTGAGTATAAAGAAAATTTTAAATATAAAATCTTCAGTAATGCCAAAAACTTGGTTAAATAACTAAATAAGCAAAGAATAATATCTACAAGTCCAGAATAAATTATGATATTTAGCATTTAAATGTATAATAAATATGCTTCTTAAATCTCAGCTGCTCAGCAACGATGACACGTAGATATTTAGCAAAGGCGCTTGTAAATACAATATAGAAATTTCAGGACCTTGAGAAGTAACTTAGTATAAAGCAAATTAAAAATTATATAAAATTTTGAGTAATATTAAAAACTTGGTTAAATAAGCAAAGAATAATATATAGAAGTCCAAAATAAATTTTGGCATAAAGCAATTTAAATGTATAACAAACATGCTTCTTAAATCTCAGCTGCTCACCAAAGATGACACGTAGATATTTAGCAAAGATGCAGTTTGAGAGAACTTTAAAAATTACTTTTAAAGACAGCATCAATGTTACTTTGCAAGTGTCTGAAGTTTTCTTTTTTTTTCTTTATTGGACTTAATATCGTCATTTTTCCTATTGCAAAGATTCTTGAGCATGATATTTGTTGATATCCAAATTATCAGTTTGCTTATACTTTCACTTGTATGACCATTATCACAAATAATATCATCAAAGAGCATTTCTTTTAATTCTAAAATTTTAAAAGTCAAATTTGCAACAATTTTCCTCTGATTTTGTTCCAACAAAAAATCTTCATATTCTTCACTACACAGCTTATTTACAATTAAATAATTATACATAATTATATTTACAATAAATGGTTTTGGCCACCTGAGTCCACCACGATCAAGATTCTTTATAAGATCATACGTTTGATCATGATTAACTGTGGAATTTATTGTAATGTTTTGTTTGCAGGTACAGCATTTTACTTTCTTTAAAACAGCATGACAACAGTAACCACCCAAATAAGTCAGAACTGGCAGATGGCTACTAATGCCCTTCACATCACTCTCCGTAATATTTAATGATGGGTAATATACTGTATTATCTAATTCTATAATATCATGAAGATTATCATCATATTCAAATGATGTTAAAGGGACAGTAGTATTTTTAATAATCAATTCTAACTTAATACTTGATTGTATTCTTAATTTTTTTTCACATTCTAATAACTGTCTCATTGAAATATGATACTGAGAACCAGAAAGTTGTCTGTGTTTACCAAACCGGGCTTCAAGAGCATCAGTCTGAATTTTTCCTGGAAGTATATATTTCATTCCAAGCTCTTCAACACAATATCTAGTCAACTCCAGTATACCATAAGTAGTTTGTTTGAGAGCTGCATGAGTTTCTTTTGTAAGCATGCCTGTTGAACATTTCATTGATTCCCATGCATCTAACCAGTTAAGAAACTGATTGAGGAAAATAACTTTTGGATCAGAATCATCTGCTGTTAATGGCTTCATAAATTCACTCTTTTGATGTATACCTTTAAACATAGTTTTAACATTCATAATATCCCACCATTTGCATATTATGGATATAAACTCAGATGTATCTGAATAGTGTGGTATTTCATGCAAAGGACCCAAATGAATCAGACCTTCAATAGTAAATTTATTGAAAATCTTAAGAACCAGTTTAATGTTTTGTTTCTCTAAATTAGAAGGTGAAAGACTTTTTAGAGTTAAACCATTAGAAAATGTAATCAGTTGGTCATTTTCAATTTCATGTAGCTTTCTCAAAGACATAAACGAAGCAGTTTTGAAGTGCTTCTTTGAAAGATCTTCAATATTTGGAAAAAACATACATGTACCAGGATTTTTCTGGTTCAGCCAATTGTTCCTTATATTTTTAAATAAATGAACTGCATCTATTATGTAGAAAAGAGGCCTATTCCCATTCATTGGATGTTTGTAAACAAATGAATTATGTGGTGGATTTGAAAACAAACTCGTGGCTTTTCTATTTATTGCATTGTTGTCTGTAATAACACAAATTACAATAATTCCCATATTTTCAAGACCTCTAATCACTTTTTTAATTACATAATGTAATGTTTCAAAATTTATTGTGTTAACAGGTATAATATGTACTACCTCTTTGAATGAAGATTCCAAACTGGATATCATAATAGCAAATGCACTGGTTGCCGGACTGGAAGAATCAAATGCAGCCCCAATGACAGAGCCTCCTTTGTAATCAAAATATGGCTGAACATAAATTTCATCTACCAAAAGAATCACTTTTCTTTCTCGATCCTCAAGGAAAGTTACACGATTTTTTATATATTTTAAAAAATTTTCATCAATTGTTTCATTACATGGTGACAATACTAAATTGCTACAAATTTTTTTTAAAGTCGAAGGATGAGGCATAATAATACTGCCACTATCCCTTAAAAATTTATATGCATGTGGTGATATAGTATTTAACAAGCATGCTAACACTAGTACATCAGGATTGTATCTAAAATTATTTTCAGGGCAAAGTAAAAGATTCATCTGGTCTTGCAAAAATTTAATAATGCTCTCATTTTTGTCGTTAGAGATAGTTTGCAGTAATTCATTAATTATATCAATTGTTATGGTTAATTTTGAATTTAACTCTTTGGTTTGAAGATTAGCCAATTTATCTAAAACAGTCCTAATTTCATTAAAATTTGTAACTTTATGTGGGAATGTGTAAGGAGATAATTGCATAATAGATTTTTCTTTAATAAATACAGACATTTCTTGATTGTCATTTACAACTACAGAATAATCAATTGATGGCCCAGGACTAAAAACAATATGAATAAAGCAAACAGTTGAGGTATCTGGAACTGTGTATACATGCCAAAATGCTGATATTCCATAGCGATCAATACATGACAAAATATCATTAGAACAATTAATTTTCAAATCATTATTATACATTTCATATTCTTTAAGGCTTTCACGCAATGCTTTCTGTAAATTATGGCACTCGCGGGCAGTTTTTTTTGCATCAGGATCTTCTCGTATAATGGTGCTACTTTTTGAACTGTATACAGATGGATAGTCCTTAAATATTGATGGCACTGTATTTTCTTTTAATCTACGCACCTGAAGTGGAGCAGAAATTAAAATTCCATTCTTAGAATCAAATGCTGAAGCTTCAACTTTAAAATCACTTTCCTTGAAATGCAATTCACAAACCTTTAGAGAAAATTAAAAAAAAAAAAAAAAAAAAAAACATTATGTTAATAGTAATAATTTAAAAATCAGAGGGTTCATTCTGAGCATTTGTAGTAAAGAATATTCATTTCACAGATAGAACCAGAGAATATTTGCAGTGATTAAAGCTCTATTTCAATCCTTTATTTCTGTATATCCTGGTTTATGTAACAAAATATTATCATTTAAAAATTTCTGAATGAACCCTTATATGTAATTAGAATCTACACTATTAATTAATAACTCTACTTTACTTAACTTTGAACTCTTTTTGGGTGAAAAGTCTTTCCGTTGGATTGCAGAAAGCCACTCTCTCTTCAAATCTTCATTTTTAGGAAAGGAGAATACAGACACTTTTGGTCCTGTTGGGTAGTTTCCCTTACATAATGGTACACAGCATCTACCCGGCATTTTAATAACTGAAATGTTTTTATTTAAATTAATATATAAAAGGGAGTAAATAGTTATGTATAAAATATAAATTAATTATTTTTAAATATAAAAGGGAGTAAATAGTTATAGTGTATAGCTAATGGCATGTAAAATTTTAAGAATAAGCTGTGTTAGCTTATATTATAACATCAAATTTATACAGGTCCATAAAAAAATGTTTTATTCTGAAACAGATCAGGTAATATAATTATGCGAAGCCCGTTTATTCTACGATGGGCTGACACAACATTATTCAAAAAGAAATTATACATAGCACAGCAGCCTTGTCTCTACCAGAAATAACACATGTATACTAGAACATACGCCTAAAAACGTTGATATAATTAGAAAAATATAACTTTACAGAAGTAAAGTAATGTATTCTTACCTCTCTAAAATACATCCAACCTTAAAACCATAAAAAAATCAAAGTATTCTGCTTCAGCGTTCGTACGACGTAAGAAGCTTCAGCAATCAGCAAGTTTATTATGACCAGAAGTCGTGACGTCACACGAATTTTCGAACCGCGCGCTTAGGCTTGAAGTAGAGTCTGTGTTGGTTTGACACAGTTGGCCACGTTTCCATGCCCACTACCAAACGCTTGCGCGCGATCGAGAGGTTTTCCCTGCTGCTAAGGTCTTTTGTTTTAGGGGCGAATTCAAGTGCAACGCTTGTCATGGTAATCGCACTTGCATTGCAAAACCGAATTCAAGTGCAACGCTTTTCGGACACGCCTACTGAAAATACGTCACTACCATAGAGGAATTTTGCGGCTACTCCTGACCTGCCGCAAACTCTTAAACAGCGACTGTAAACAAGACGGCTGAAGTGATTTTGCTCAGACATTTAAGAAATCGGAGAAATGCTGATCGAATTCCTTGGCATTTAAGAGACAGTCGTAATGCTTTTGAAATGTCGGAGCGTGAGTTCATCAGTTGATTCAGATTAAATCGGTTTGCTTCAATGAATTGAAACCTTTTCTGAAGGCAACTGCCAATGGATATTCTCTGCAAAAGCAGGTTTGTTTTTACTTCAGATTATGAAAACTGAAATACTTCTGGAAATGTTTCCGAATCACAGACTATGCTTAAATGACCTATTTGAGAATATTGTATATTTTTATACGTAAACACACAAATTTTTAATGTTATTGTATCAGGATTCTTTCTTTTTCATCCCGTTTTTTTTTCGTAGTAATGATCGAAATCGTTAATTACTGCGAATTTTGGAATGCAGTAATAATATCACCATTAATTTATTGTTTTAATTACTCTAAAACGTAATCTCGGAGAAATTGTTTTTCTAACAGAAATTATGCATATGCCTGTGTTTGAGATATATATATGTATATATTTGGGATTAGTTTTTTGGAATATTATATATTTTTTCATGGTTTTAGATACGTACATTTAATTTACATATGCTCTCAGAATTTCAGTGATATAGTAAATTAGTTTGCAGCAATAATTAATCTTTGATATGTATGCAATTAAAATTTCATAATTTAAATTAACTTTATATGAATAGAGAATATTTGTTAAATTCAAATTTCATTCTTTGCAGCAATGGCGTATGAGAATTATTTAAATTTAACTTTACTTTTTATTCTTATGAAACAATATATATATATTCTGTAACTGTAGGGGGAAAAAGCATGAATTTTTCTCAGCTGTTTAAACAGTTCCCATGTGTAAAATAGTATTTCATCCTCCAAAATATTAGTTAATTTTTTCCTAATGTATAATGTCTTGCCTGTTCGTACAGTGTGATTAATGTCATGGTAATTTTGGATACTTTCTATAGATCTTGCATAATAACTACACATGTAAGTTATATACACATTCGTAAATCTCTTATGATATGAAAAGTTATTGCAGACTTTCACATAACTAGATATTCTCGATAACAGGTGACTTACCTTACTTCCGTAGACCATGATCAGAATTAAATAAACTTATAAGGTTATCATACTAAATTACACGAAAAGCAGCATGACATAAATAAATATAAAGAAATTAAATTTATTTACTGTACTAATAGATTATTATATTACATGACATTGGTTTTGCCCATGTATAATGGGAATGAAAGCCAGTTTTCCATAGAAAGTCATCTACAGGGGCATCTGTTTTCTTAAGCAGATTGCTTTTACCACATTTCAGTGACCTTGATTTAAGTATGAAACTGGATAATATTTTCTTTCTGCATGAAATGTGTTAACTGAGTTTTAGAAATATAAGCCATCTTGCAGTTACTGTGATAATACTAATTTTTGGTACCTCCATATTATACCATCAACCATGAAAGTTGTGCTAATTACTGCTGTGGAATTCTGAGCCAGACATTTGTATACAGCAGTTACAACAAACCATACATCAGTCTGTTTTAACGTTTTATTGCATATTTTTTAATAATGAAAAAACAGTGACATATTTTTGTTAAAAATGGAAAGTAAACTCCTTAAAAAGACTGATTTATTAATATATCAACTATATTTAATGTTAAAAATCTGTGTATTAAAATTTCAGATGAAACTTTCTTTTGACTGAGGATTTATGTTTTTCTAGGTATGGAATGCTGGTCTGAGGGTTCTCTATGCTATAGGACAATGGCCAGGCAATACTCATGATGCATTTATATGGAGTGGACTGAAACAAAATCTAGATAGTATTTTGTCGCATCGTGCATATCTTTGGGAGATAGTGGATTATATTCCCATTTTATCACAGGAATATCTCTATAATGAGAAGCACAGAAAAGTTCGTGCAGCTATAGAGATCAAATCAAGATTTAGGGTACTGCACGATACTGGTGGAACACTATTGTATTCACAAAGCAAAATATGTAAAATGGTCATATCTGGTGGCCATTTTACATAATATATGCTTAAGGTATTGTGTTGAAAATCCTGAGATCGATGTGTTTGAAGATGATGAGTTGGTACCTTCAGAAAGTTTTCAGTCAGTGCATTGCACAATGAATTATCTTTAAATTTTGAAACTCGATAATAAAAACCCAAAGTGGGCAACAATGAACCTCTGGCAAAGGTGAAACCCCCTTCATGGATAATAAAGAATATATTATGAAAAAAATTACTTTCATAATATATTCTTGGGGACCCACAAGCCATGGTTTATATTTAAACCTGTAACTAAATGCACAACCCTAAATGATTTTAATTGATAATGATAATCCTAAATAAATTTATTAGTCCTGGTTTCAAATGCATACTGACAACCTTTATCATTATTGTTCTTCCCTCTGAATTTCTTGTTTCCATCATTTATGTTTAAAAACTCTTGACTACCAGAAATAACTTAATAGGCTTGATATATATATATTTTAGTGTTGGTATGCCAGTCATGATTTACAATAGTAAGTCACTATAAATTAGCATTGCACTTAATTTATCTTAAACTTAGCAATAAGATTTACTGCACCGAAATTCAGTTTCTTCCAAAAAGTCAAATGTTTCCCTTTCGTCCCCTTCCGTGGGACAAGATAGAAAATTTCCATGTGACAATACACATTTAATAGCATAAGAACTTCATGCTTATTTATTATAGTATAAATTAAAACAATTATTTCACTCTATACTGTTTATGTATTATGTTTTACTCTATATTGTTTATGTCTTCTTGGGGGTGGGCAAAACAAATATTGGACAGTTCAATTTTCCTCCACCATTCCTGTGAGCGTATTCTTCGATTAAGCAGGGTTTTGCTCCAATTCCTGATTAGCATAATATGTAAAGAACAAACAGCCTATGATTTATGCCTCCATATCCTCTTGTATTATTTAAAGAACATACATTTTTCTTTTAATTCTAGATTTTAAAACATTAAAGGGAAAGATTGTTTTCTGAATTTAGATTTATATCATCATTAGGCATTCACTGTAATAACTTACTGCATACTTACCTCAGTGGGTTTGCCATTAAAAGAAATACATTTAAGTAAAATCATGAGTGTATAATAAATTGTTTTTCAGCCAAAAAAAAAAAAAAGAGAAGGGGGAAAATAAATACAGCTTGATTCACTTAATTTTTAGTACGCGACTCAACATTGTTATTGTAAACTAGACATTAGCCATACTTTAATAGTTGTCATCTCTGTATTTTTAGAACTTCGAAATTAGAATGTCAATTTTATCTGCCATTGTTATGGAGCTGTAGGATATCGAATGTTATTTCTTCAATGATAAAAAGAAATGAAATTTTTAATACCACATCTCATTCATATAACTTATTAACATAATTGAAAAACAATTTAATTCATTTTGTGTTATATCTGAAAATTAAAATTTGTAATACATTGACTAAAGATTCTTACAGGTCTTATTCCCATTTTCCTCCAGGAAAAAGATAATTGCTGTGTAAAATGCATAAATATTTTCACGAGACTTATAATAGTGGTATTAGAATTATTATAATGTTTATGTCATATAATGGATCTCTGAATTTCTTTTAAATAATTTTTATAATCACAAAATTTTATAAAATTAAGAAAGTAGTAAATTTTACAATTAAAATATGAATCCCACACTGCAGAAATACATAAAAGAATGAAAACACTGTAATATTTCAAATGCACGATTTATTTTTTTAATAAATTAATAATTATATTTTGATTTTCTATGACAGCAGACTGATTTGCAACTGATTGCTTATACAAGTCACATATTTCACACAGTACATTAATATATTCTTCTGCATTTCAATTATTTCCTTTTCTGCAGCTGTAATATCATCTCTCTTCCTTTTTTCTCTTCGGTCTCCTGCTTCGAATAGTTGAGCTTCTATCTGAGGGAAAATTTTAAAATATTCATTCAAATTCAAATATTCTTAATTTTTATATTTCATAATGTAAAACACTTTTTATAATTAATTAAACAATGAAACTTCTCTAAAAAGGAACAATTCATAATATTGATTTCTTTAACTTTCAATTTTTTTCCCTTTATAATTTTTAAGACTGTTTATAGATCAAGAGGATTTAATGATAATTATTTTAAATTCTTAGAATCTTGTTGTTAATAAAAGACATACTCTGTATATAATGTTCACAATAAAGAATTGAAATAACTCTTTTGTATGAGAAATATTAATTTACATCTGTTATAATTAATTTATACCAGCGGTTCTCAGCCGGTGGTATGCAAAGAAACAAAATATTTTTAACTATGAAATTCAAAAATCTCATAAAGAAAAGAATAGTTAATAGAAATTTCCTTTGATCGAAATTGACTTGAAGATTTGGAAAATGACACACTTGTTAACTTTTGGCTGAACCGAAAAAAAGAATTTAAAGGCATTTCAAATAAAGCTATCAAATTTGTATTGTCTTTTCGCACAACCTGTTTGTGTGAAAAATTATTTTTTCCATGTTAAATTTGAAATATAAATACTCACCAAAATAAAAAGTGGATCCTAATTTACCATTAAATGAAATAAGAGCAGACATAAAGAAATTAAATATTAAAGTATTATAACTGAAATTTTGATAATCAAGTGAATAATTTAATTAAATTTAATTTTGATAAATAATCATCAGTTTTTAATCTAATAGTTTTTTATGTGTACATATTTAATACAAAGAGTGTGCAAATGGCAATATATATATATATTTTTAATATTTCTATTGAGGAATTGAAAAATAAATATTGAGGAATTGTAAAATTAGTGGTGGTATTAATGTTTTTCAGTTTTTGCTTAGATGGTACACTACAGTCAAAAGGTTGAAAACCGCTGGTTTATACCATTAAAGTTTTTCTGTTGGGAGGAAAAGGAAAAGAAGAATCCAGAAAACATTAGATTTTATGTAATAGATACAAACTTGTCATTCCTAAATGCCATTGCAGATTTCCTCGTGATAAAGGTGTGGAATTTTCTAATGTAAAAAAGAAAAAAGCATAAAATAAGCTCAACAATCTTGACTGAAATATACTATACAAAGCATACTGCATAATCAAAGTTATGAGTTTATATACTATGAGATACTATACATGTTTATAATATACCACGTTCCTGTACACCTAACACCTCGTCCACAATTTTCTATACAATTCATTAAAGATAGTTCCTGAAACATAACTGACTTAAGAGAAACATGCATACTTCTAATTTATGTATAATAATTTGACAAACATTGATTTCAGGTAAAGAGCTACATGTATTATATCAAAGAAAGAATGAATAAATGTAATTTGCCTTTATCCTACAAATACTTAAAAACATTTACATTAAAAAAATAATTATTCATAATGGTAGCAAATTTTTAATGAAAAACAAAACAAGAGTTGAAAACTTAATGCAGTTTTTGTCAATATTTTACTCTCTTAAAATTTATATAAATGTATAGAAACTTGAAATGCATACCGCATTTGGCTGGAAAACTTGTGGTATTGTGCTGCACTCTAGGGAAAGGGAAAAAGTATACAATGAAGCAATCATAAGAATAAAAGATATTAACATATTATTGAAACCACCTTAATAAAAGTTACCAAATTTTCAAAAATGTGCCAAACTCTGGCAACGATTATGTATCAAAATTTTTCAGGTAACATGCTCATGACAATTTTTCATTCAAGCAATGTCACCATTTTCATATGTGTTTCTTATGTTGTATTTCAAGTTCCAATGGATTTTAGATACGAATAGTTGTTTTAGATTAATTTCAGATTTAAAATACTGCTTGTGGAGCTTACCATCAAAAGACGAAGCTGTGTTAAAAGTTCTGCAGGAATAGAACATTTTAGTACAAAAATTTCTAATGGAAACAACTATGAGATGAATTTGTACATAGACAAGGCATGCAGTATCAAGTTTATGTAATTCTCTGATTTTTTTTTTTTTTAAGTGAAAACAGATCACTTGGCACAAGTGCTAAAAAATTAGACAAAAAATTTGTGGAAAATGTTTTTTTTAAACTATCATATAATTTTTATTTAATAATTCAAATTAGTATTTTAAAATTTGTTAAATGTTTTTTCCTTTGATATGTTGATAACATTTTGCCAACTTAGATAAATATTGATAGTTTGGTTATGCTAAAAGCAAGCTGCAAAAACAACGTACTTCTCCTGATAAGTATTTTTCTCTTTTCATTTATAAAGACCACCAAACTGATCCAGGTGTTTGTGTTAATACGTAAGTACCAAAAAATATTGAAGAATGCACAATCAAAGATGGCAACCAGTATGGTAAAAGATATAATTAATATATGCAATGAAAGAAATCTTATTAAAAGACGACTTTCATTATCAGCAGAGAAGCATGACACAGTTACAGTAAAGAAATTAAGCTTTTGTTTCTGCACTTGTAGCTTTTAATAGCCAAAAATTGTTTTTTGAAATTTTATGAAATAAATAAATCTTAATATAACTGATATCAAATGAGAATGGGTCCAAACTTTCACTTAAGAAGCAGAAAGTGCACTGTAAATGCACAATATAATGAGCAGAACACAAAGCATAATACATTGAAAAAATGAAGAAAACACTCATGCAGCCAGCTTTTTCACCTGGATTTAAAGAGACTGGGATAACGGTGTTCAGCAGGCTTATCTGCTTGTAGATAGATGGGCTTATTAATTACTATATAATTCAAGAACTAGTTAATTTTCATATGGTAAACATGCCTACTGTCACTGAAGAATCATGCATCTGCATTAAACAATAAAAATATAACACAAATTTGAATTTTAAATTAAACTTACTATTAGAAGAATTAAAACCAAATGCTGTAATTTGAAAATGGGGAAAAAAATGTGGTTTATATTTGAAAAAGCAAGTATTTTTGTCTGAAAAGTAAAATATATTTTACACACACCTGTTGCTGTAGATTACTTTGGAGGGAATTTTCTATGGGATAAAGTAAATAAAGTTGTACACATTAAAAGAAATGTATTTCTTTCGTTTTCAGGACTGGAACAATTCGTTACACCACACTACAACGCAGTAAACACTTGACCATAAGCTCAGAGAAATCATGGGAACTGATGTTTTTTGTTTACATCGACACGCAGTCTCATTGGATATTGATGTAGTTTATCGGACAAGCTCTCCTGGCACGAGAGCAAACCAGCTCCCCATTGCAATTTTGACGTCATCAGTTACCAGAGCGGTAAAACGTTGCACTTGAATTCGACTTTAGCAGCCGATAGCAGGAACGCCTCTTGCGAGCTAACATTTGCAATTTATCAGAGCGTTGCACTTGAATTCGCCCCTTAGTAGCTCAGTTGTGTAATAAGTTAATATGTAAACACTACGATAGAGCGTGTATGCCTGTGCTTGTATTTAATCACGCTCAACCCCAAGTCAATCTTTAGTTTAAAAACTGGAAGTTAAATTTATTATAAGTAAGGTAAGTAAAGGAAAGTTGTTTTTATACTCTACTTATTTCAACCTAGTTTTTGATTCTGGAATATTGCTTCATTCCATTATAAATAATAGAATTTTCATTTTATCACTTCTTATTAGTATAATAGTCCGCCGTAGAATGCAGCACAATGCAAGGAACTTTGAGTAGGCCTACTATGGGGTGGTTTGGCCATACTATTGTAAAAAATCTCCAGTAGTAGTCGTAGAAATAGTACAGTCCAAATCACCTTTGGAATAGCTTAATTTTAATCCATACTCGTAAATCCGGGTTTCGTTTTTACAAGTTTAAAATGCATTACTTAACAAATTTAAAATAACTTTTTAGCTTTCTGATAGCATAATAAAAGCGACGGGCGCAAACTAAAATGTATATTTAAAGGTGACGAGAAGAAGGAGAAAACAAGTTTAAATTTTAGTTTGTGCGTGCCCATCGCTTTTATTATGGTATATCAGAAAGTTAAAAAATTATTTTAAACTTTTAAGCGCAATTTATAAAAGCTTTTTTTAAATATTTTTTTTTTAGCGAAAAATGCCTGATGGATATAAAAGAAAACACCAAAGTGGACATGAAAAACGCAAAAAGAAAGAGAAAGTGAGTGAGTCGCTTAGTAAAATTAAAGGTTCTTTATTGAAATATGTTAACATTTCTAAGGAGATAGAAGATAATGCAGATGCGGTAGATATTTCCTCGATCGAGGTTAGACCTAAAGAAGCTGAGGATTGTTGGGACTCGCAAGAATGTTCAACCAATAAAACTGAGAATGTCACAGAAGACGAGGCTGACGGGGGTTTACGAAATTTTAACGACGCTTCCAAGCAGGTGGTGCCTGAATCACTACCAACAACATCAGCCTCAAGTATTTTCAGTTCTGATCCAGCACGGTGGACAACCATAAGCGCAGATCTTATCGATTACTTCTCTCGTAATCACCCTGTGCAGAAATTGGATATAAATTTTAAGTTATACGCCACTAAATTTGGCGAAATAATGAGATGTCCATCACAAGATTATTTTTTCAGAAAACTGAACAACAATGATATTATAAAAAGGGACTGGTTGATATTTTCCGAATCTACTGGCAAGTTTTTTTTGTTATAAATGTATTTTGTTCAAATCGGACCTACCTGGAAATCCAAACCTGTGTAACCAATTCCTTACAGGCTTTAATGACTGGAAAAACGCACATTCGAGAATTTCAAGTCATGAAGTGTCAAAAGAACATTTTGCATCTATTTCTGCTTTAGTGAACTACCAACAAACTAGAAAAATTGATGAGACGTTTGATATTGTCAAGGAAAAAGAAAGCACATATTGGACAACGGTTTTAAGAAAAGTAGTGGAAGTAATTAAGTTTTTGGCCGAAAGGGGACTAGCGTTTAGAGGCGATAATGAAATACATGGTGATCCTAGTAATGGCAATTTTCTTGGGTGTATCGATCTCTTAGCCAAATTTGATCCGTTTCTAGAAGAACATGTAAGAAGATACGGTAATCCAGGCCGCGGAGAAGTATCATATTTATCCTCCACAACGTATGAAGAACTAATAATTTTACTGGGGTCAAAAGTATTGGAAAAAATAGTTACAGAAATCAAAGAAGCCAAGTATTATGGAATCACTGTGGATTCTACACCTGACGTTAGCCATACGGATCAACTCTCCATAGTTATTAGATATGTCTCAAAAACTGGAGATATATATGAAAGATTTTTGATGTTTGTTAAAATAGAAAAACATGATGCCAAGTATCTTTTTGACACTCTAATTTCAGTTTTAGAAAATCAGGGAATAGACCCAAAATTTTGCAGATGTCAGTCTTATGACAATGCGGCTAATATGAGCGGAGTGTATTCGGGAGTACAAACTAGATTTAGGGAAATCAACAGCGCAGCCACTTTACCATGTGGAGCTCATAGTCTTAATCTAGTTGGCACAGCGGCGGCAGAAAGCTGCTTAGAAGCTGTAAAATTTTTTGAAATTTTGCAATCGCTCTACAATTTCTTTGCAGCGTTCCCTCAAAGATGGTCTAAACTAAGGTCTTTGGGAAGTAAAATTTCTGTAAAAAGACTTTCAGAGACCAGATGGTCAGCACGTTATGAGGCTGTAAAAACATTATGTGCCCATTATGATGATATACGTGGTATTCTTACAAATATTTCAACTAGTGAAGGTATGAAACCTACAACAGTGATTGAGGCACAAACCTTAATCCATCAAATGAATACTTTGGAGATGGTATTACTCACAGTTATTTGGGAAGATCTACTAAAACACGTCGATATTGTAAATAAATCTCTTCAAGAACCTGGCATCGAGTTTAACACGATGGTGCGACTTTACGACAGTTTAATTCAATATTTATCTCACTGCAGAACTGAGGACATGTATAATAGCTATTATCTTAAGGCAAAAGCCCTTGCACCAGATTCAGAATTTAAAGAATCCGAAACTAGAGTTCGTAAGAGAAAACGACAGTTCGATGAAGGGCCAGATGAGACTCCCTCTCGCAGTGCCAAAGATTCCTTTAAGATTAATGTTTTTTTTATTGTTCTGGATGTGCTTTGCGCTGAAATGACAAAGAGACGTACTGCGTATACCAGCCTTTATGACACATTTAGTTTTCTTACGGATAATACACTGACCGAGGACATTATCAAGGTTAAGGCTCAAGCTCTGGTAAAAACGTATCCGTCTGACTTAGAAGAAAACTTTGTTGATGAGTATTTGATTTTTTCAAATTTGTACCCCAAAACCACCTCTATAACGGATCTCATCAAATTACAAATAAAGGATAAACTTGTGTCAAGTTTCCCAAATGTTAATATTGCATTGCGCATATACCTTTCGATATTGGGTTCGAATGCAGAAGGAGAAAGATCATTCTCCAAGTTGAAGCTTATAAAAAATTTTATGCCTTCAACTATGGGTCAAGAGAGAACTTCGTCACTGGGCCTTCTGTGTATTGAAAGTGATGTCGCTCGCGGCATTAATTTTGAAGATATAATACACGAATTCGCTGTGTCAAAATCCCGAAAAAAGGAGTTATTTTAGGATCTACTTAGTAAACCAAACGTTTTGTATTCGTATTTTTTGTGTATTTGTATTTACATATATTATTTTGACCTTCACTATATAATAATATAAAAATGTTTATAAGTTTTTGGGGTATTTTTATTTCAATATATTTTTTTTCAAAGCCCTAAGACCTTTGGGCTTCGTAGGCCCTAAGCACGTGCCTACTGTGCCTAATTGGTAATCTGGCCCTCGTAACGGATATTAAGAAAAGTACTCTTCATTACAAGGTGCTGTCTTAAATGTCAAAATAATATTACCGATGATAGTTTTCTGCCAAAAATGCATTAAAGTAAACAATTTGCCTAGATAGTTATCTAGCATCAATAATTAATTAATTTCTGAATTGACGTTATACACAACGTTTATGTACCGACTGGAATTTATGTTGATGCTGAGTGAAACTTCCATAGACCTTCGCTGTGATTTCGGCTCCCATATGGAGCCATATGACTTTCCATCCCGTTTGAGGATTCAGTGCCGAGGTTAGAGAAGGTTATTTTTTATTCTACTCCCTGGATTCTAGGTTCACGGTTCTCTACTTCAAAATGATTTTTGCTAGATTATGCGAGATAATTATCTAGGATAGACTACAATTTTAGACTAAGTGAAGGATCACAGGAAATAACTTCAAATAAAATTTCCAACTGAGAGATAAAAATAACTTTCCAACTGAGAGCAAGTCACATTATAAAATCCTAACTATAGTTCTCTATAAGCTGTGCACACACAGGCTTTTCAGAATTTTAGGGCATAAAGAAAATTACACACAAACATGCCATTAATCAAAATAAAGTTATAATAATAACTGAAGTTTAACACTACTTTTAAAATAAATCTTATTAAATATGTTCGTTGAAATTACTTCATACAGCTGAGTTTTCTCTCCTATTCATAGCTGTTAAACTTGATATATGAAAAACTGGAAGATTCTCCCAAATAAATTGGGAGTTTCCACATTATGTAGCATCGTCCTTTTAAAAGAACTCCCAGCTGACTTAAATTCATTCATACTCAATGCACAACACAAGTTACGGAATTATTTATAATATGCTTCTGATGCAAAATATAGTAACATTTGAGAAATATTCTAAATTTTTTGTTTATATGTTTCATACAAGCGGAAGATGTTGACTACCTGCCATTCAGATTGGAATGATTTTTTTAAAATTTTACTTTACATGCTTTTTCGTTTCTCTTGTTAAAGTCTTGCACACTCTTGTTCGTTTCTCTTGTTAAAGTCTTGTCTTCGTTAAAGTCTTGCACACTGCAGCCGGACTCCGGGATATCTGACCGAATTTGGAACTAATAACTGTATACCACTTATTTTAATATTTATATTAACAGCATTATACTTTATAGAGCTCTGGAATAATATTCCCTTGCATTTGTTAGGGTTCAACTTGATTTTTCAAATTTTACGCCAGTGAGAAATTTAGTACAGTTTCAAGTTTTGATGACATTTTAACAGATGATACTCAGTCTGACTCGAGGAGATACGTTATAGTGAATGCGGTCCTTCAATCAACAGCCAAAGCAGACAATATGGAAATGGACAATAGTGAAACACATCAAGCTAGTAACAGCAGGACTGTTACTAGGTTGATGACTTATGATGATAAATGACTTGAATCAGAACAACCGTCTTCAAGAAAATATTTTGTTTAAAAAGTGCATGGTTCTAAGAGAAATCTTTTTCATCCGTATAGCAGAAAGAGATATGCAGCAGCAAAAGAAATAGTTTTTTTTTTTATTTCCGGCTGCTTTGCTTTGTTTTTGAAAAATATATACATATCATTTATTTATAAGTAATGCCATTCAGCTATTTGAAAGATCATCATCAAATGAAAAACATATGGTAAAGGGCTTTCATAAAACAAAAAAGACATTTGAAACAAGTATGGATAAAAGATGAAATGCTTGGAATTTTGTGGAAGTTATATATTGTCTGAACAAGATGGTGTACTGCATATTGCCATTGTCATTAAGAATTCCTTTCGTCAATTTTCCCCTTCATTCATTTTAAATTTCTCTGTGCCATTTTGCTATTAATTGCTGTGCATAATGCATTCCTATGACACTTACATGCTGAAAGTAATCAGTTATCTACAACATTTAAGCCTCCTAGAAAACACTGTCTAATGATACTGAAATATGAAAATTCTTGCTTGTAAGGAAAGAGGCATGTTTCAGTGTCATGATGCATTATTTCGTCTAGGATAGTAGTTCTCAACCATTTTCGCCCATGCACCTAAAAAGCTAAAAAGCCCATGCACCTAAAAAGCGCCCATGCACAGCTAAAAAAAACATCCCACTTCTATGTAAAATTTAAAAAATATATATACACATTTATTTAGATTTAGATTATTTTCTAATGTGTTTTATATATTAAACAACAAAAAGTTTAGAAAATGTTGGTAAATACCAACACTTGAATAAAAGTAACTTTTTATATTCTTAAACTAAAACTTAATATTTAATAGCTAAATAAAAGACTGACTGCATACCCCCTGAAAACTATGAAATTCGCCTCTAGAAACCTCTCACCCGGTTTAGTACCACTGCTCTAAGAGTCATGGATCCATCTCGAAGTTGCTGATTCATATTTCCTTCACAGTCATATGTCTATGTGAATATCCTTTTCTAGCCTATTCAAACTCTGACAAAAGTGATTCTATAATGTTCATACTGTATGTTTTCTGCACTTTCATTAATATTCTGGCTGTTTATCAAGCTGAAACTTTTCCTATTATGAGATATTTTTTTTTTAAAATAGATTCTGGTCTATTAAATGAAATAGCCTCAATTTCTGTTACATGTCTAATAATAATTTATATACTTGACACCACATTTTTTCCAGTTTGGCAAACATTTCCTCAATTATTCCATATGCAAATATAGACCTCAGCCCGAATCAGCTTCATGCAAAAATTTTCCAGTACTAAATTCTGATGCATGCAAGTTATCTGTTTCGTTTTAATCTATGATCAAACAATTTATGTGAATGTTCAAAAAGAGTTCCTCAGGATGTGGAACATTTGATTTTCTCGTGCCCTACATTTGATGGCCCTAGATTATGCTTACAGAACGATTTGAAAATGTTCGGAGTGACTTGGCCAGTGAACTTATCTGTTTTCGTGAAGTCCAGACTGCTGTTCTCTGCTTTTGTTCACTTTATTTATGCATGTAATTTTTAATGTTTATTTATACATGTAACCTTTAATGTTCTAGTTAACTTACTTCTGTAAGCCCCGTGTTGTACATATGTGGTGCACGGGGAGTCTGTATGTTCTCAAAGGAAAAAAAAAAAAAAAATTCTGATGCACATATGCAACTGGTAAAATAAAAAAAGGTACTATTTTCTAAGATCTCACACAAATGCTTATATGCTTATTAATCAGCATGTGCTTCAAGCATAAGTATGATCTCGTATATCTTTGGATTTTAGGCGGACATGGTCCAGAGTTGAAGTTAGAATGGAATTTTTTTTTGGGCGGGGGCTAAAGCTTATACAGTTATATAATATTACGTAAAAGTTATATCTAAAACTGACAAAATTTTACTTTCCTTTCTACAGCTTTGGTCATGGGAAAGACACAAATCTATTAAACATATTTCAAATTACACACATGCATATTTTCCAAAGACCAGCTCTTTTGATGAGAATTTAAATAACCAAAGTGTAATGCATTTGTATTTCACTATATTTTGTATACTTTGACAAGTTTTATTAATTTTATAATACTTTTGTTTACATGAAAGGGGTTAATTAGGTTTTAAATGCATTTAGAAACAATATACAGTTAACTATACTATTAAAGTTTTATTCAATAACAAAAATGTATTTTAAAGCTAAAAATACAATGTTTGAGTTTTGATGATTTCTACTAGTTAGCTACACACTAATCATTACCTATCAAATAAATATAAAATACCTCTACCATATCTACAAAAATAAGTGAAAGCATTTATTTTAAATATGACAGAGATAATTGTACCGCCCAAAGAATCTGTTTGCATTTTGTTACAACTGCTTCAGCTATGCCTAAATAAATTTTATTTGATAGCATCAATCTGCTGGAAATCAAAATATCCCCCCCCCATAAACACACAGGCAACTTAAGCAAGATGCCCTGAGAAATTCACTGTGCCTTTACCTGGTATCAAACACAGAAGTTCAGAATATTTATGTGTTAATGATTGCACCACAACTATACACAGGAGGAGTGCTTTATTATAATCCTATCCTGCTATATACTGACTACCAATAAGTATTTGGACACCTGTGATAGAAAAGAAAACCTAACTTTATTCAAATTCAATAGTTGGCAGAGCCTCTACAAGAGGTAATTACAGCGTGGACCCTCCGGGGCATACTTTCCACAAGTCTTTGTATGACAGCTAGTGGTATTTTCTTCCACTCGGCTTGGAGAAGACATAGAAGTTCATTCACCGATTTTGCATGGGTAGTGCACCCCTGAATTCGGCGATGCAACTCGTCCCAGAGGTTCTCGATAGGGTTCAGGTCTGGACTCTGGGCAGGCCAGTCCATTCGATGAACTCCATTGGCACCATACCAAGACTTGGTTAACGCTGAAACATGACAACTGGCATTGTCGTCCTGAAAGTAGCAGGGGTCCAACCTGTAAAACTGCCACAACGTAGGAAGCATATTGTCATCCAAAATAGTGCAGTAGGCATCGGAGTTGAGCTTACTATGAATGGGGACCAAGGGTCCTAGCCCATACCAGGAGAAACACCCCCAGACTATAATTCCACCTCCGAACTTGGTTGGCACAATGCATTCTGGCAGGAGACGTTCTCCAGGTAGACGCCAGACCCAGACCCTGCCATCCGAATGGTAAAGGGTGAACCTTGATTCGTCACTCCAAAGAACCCGTTTCCACTGATCTATGGTCCAATTTCGATGTGCTTTGGACTTAACCGAGCAGCGCGGTTAGACTTTGTGATCAAAGGCTTATGGGCAGCAGCACGACCATGAAAACCAAGCAGATGTGCTTCCTTACGGATGGTATTCATTGAAACAATACTTCCGGATGCCTGTTGAAACTCCTCGTGGATGAGGGCCATCGGTTGGGTGCGGTTCTTCCGAATTTCTCTGGACAGCACTCGTCGGTCTCTATCTCCCAGTTTCATTGGTCTGCCGACTCGGGGCACATTCCGACAATAACCGCTCACCTTCCACTTCTTAATCACATAGGCCACTGTCGATTTTGGGTACTTCAGATCGCTAGATATGTCCCTTAAGGATCGGCCACATTTGTGAAACCCGATAATTATACCTTTCTCGAAATCAGAGAGCTCCGAACTGCGAGGCATCTTGCATGCGACTAAAGCCGATGCTGTTTCCTACATGATATATACCGGCGGAGTCCATGACGTACCTTAGGACCGCAGATATCGTCATTTGCATAGGTGTCCAAATACTTATTGGTAGTCAGTGTACAAGGGAATGATCAACAGTTGACCAATCTCAGTTGGTGATAAATTAACATCTACCACTTTTTATCTCAGCACAAAACATAGACCTAGACATTGTTACAAATAATAAACAATTGCCATTAAAAATGCAAAAAATTCGCTGTGCCCTTAGCTACATGGGACCTTCCAGTAATGAGCTTGGTAAATCAACTACATACTGTAAGAATTTCTTAAACCCTTATAATGCTACATTAATTTATAATTTAAATAAATATTGATGTATTTTCCTTTTGCTTCACTTTTTTTAGGAGGAACAATAGCTTTCCCTGTGAAGTATTATTTTTATCTCTTTTCCTAAACATATGTATACATATTTATTGCATTTACATCGACCACTTTATATCAAACATACTTACATATGGATAGGAAAAAGACTGGCACATTCAGTGAGATCGATTTTTTAATTAGTCATATGGAAATCATAAATGTGATCACAGGTGAAGAACTAATGTTCTGTTGTTATGTTCTCAATTTGATCTAACATGAAGAGATTAGTTTGACAGATATATTAACATGAAAAATAGCATCATATTTTTATTATCAGTGATATGTGCACATAATTACAAAATAACTATATTACTCTATAATGGAAGGATTAATCATTTGAAAAATATTTCATTCAAATATATGGGTATGAATCAAAATATTCTGAAACTGAAACAGCTATATATATATATATATATATATATATATACTAATGCATATTCTTTATGTCCTATTTATATAGGTCTGTTAAATTGTTCCTATTTATATAGGTCTGTTAAATTTTGTAATCACATTGCTAGAAAAAAATCTACATGGGAAGACTGGAAGTTAAATTACTAACTATAAAAATACAAATATGATTTCTGAATTTTGAATTCTGAGTTTATTAAAGCATTATACAATGCTTAAAATGCACAATTTTTTGATAATTTATTTACACTTTCTATATTTTTAAATACTGAAATATTACTAAAAACAAAAATAAATACTGAGTCACAATAACAAAGAGTATGCAGGGGACTACACTCATTTCAAATGAATAACATCATTTTCTACATCTTCATTTAAAACTAGTTTACTAATTATGTTTGAGCTAAGGATTACTTACCTTTCTTTTAAGGCCAAATATGTCACATACAAATACTTTTAAAAAATGTCATAAAAGAAAAATATATTCACTATGAAAAGTCTTACAAAGAATACGGTGACTGCATTAATTTTTCTAAATCTCAAACACTCACTTAAAAAACTTATGGTAACTTAGAATTTTCTCAAATGCTATGAAATTTTTAATTTCTCTAAATATAAAATCCTCAGATAAAAGCAGATCCTTTTCAAAATCTTAGATTTGTTAAATGTTTTATCTAGATCCTATAGTAATGTCACAAAAAGATTTTGCATATTATTTTTAAATTCCATAGATCATAAAATACTGAAAAAATCTTGAAACATTCAGAGGCCATTTTGAATAGGTTTATATCAATATATACATATATACTTTATTTTAAATATAGCTACATTTTCAACATTTCAACTTTGAGGCCAATTTTCTTAATAACATCTTGAGACATACAGAAAACAGGGTTAACTTCTTTGATCTTTGGCTCTCCAAGAAGAGACAAACCGGCTATTCCAAATAAGGTGTGAAAAGGGTCAACCTGAAGAAGGAAACAGGAAATACAAATGAATCTATATCCTCTTTAATAAAATATTATATCTAAAATTGGCTAATAGCTATAATATCAAAAATGAATAAATATGTGATAAAGCATATTTCACTGTCGTTACTGCAATGGGATGTATTAAAAAAAATCTGCTTTAAATAATTAGGAATCATTCAATAGAAAATAATATCTATTTTCACGTAAAATGCTATATGTAGTAAGGGCATGAGTATATTGAAGTATCTTTCATGTGGTTTAAACTCTTACAAACCTATGCTGCTTTTTATTAGTACTATCATAATCAACTCCTTTTTTTGTTTTGGTGGGGAAGAACAACCTATTGCAGCAACAATGACAATATATGGTAAAGTAACATCTATTACTTAAAAAGGGTTAAAAAACACTGCAAACTGGAAGCTTAAGATTTCACTTTAATACCTCAATCAGCTTACCATTAAGGTTTCAAAAAGTTCAAAAATTAAAAAATGTAAAAGTTCAGAGATTAAATAGGAACTACAATCTGATTCTGGTATGCAGATTTCAGTTTAATACTTGACACAATTTCATAAGCGATCAGCCATAGCCTTAAACTCTTACACATTTAGCACCACCAGGGGGCACGTGTGACTTTAAGAAAGCCACAGACGTGAATAGCATTACCCCGGGAAAATTAAATGCAAAATAGACAAGTGGGTATCCTTAGAACTCATTTCTCCAGTCGAGATTTGCAAAGGCCTTTTGGACAATTTAAATCTCAGTATTCCTGTTGAAAATATTGTAGACGTGCTGAAGTTTTTGGAAATATCCTATAATCTAAAATTGGCTGAAATTAGAAAAAAAAAAAAAAAAAAAAAGACACACTAGATTTTTTCTAAAAACAAATGCTTTGTCACTGTTGGACGATAACTATCCTGAACCAGAATAGATACTAGTATTTACAAATGGCTGTAGAATGAATAATGCTGCTAGTGCAGGTCTATATTGTAAACTATTTTCACAGTTATGCTCCAGAGAGTCCACATTTTTCAAATTTTGATGCAGAAGTTCATGCAGTTTTTTTAGCTGTGTCTAATTTGAATTCGAGAATTGAGTTTTTTGCAAGTCATTTTTGTTGATTCTAAGTCGGTTAAAGAGGCAATAGCTCTTCAACACCACTCGGAGCATCCACTTGTCTCCTCCGCCTCTCTCTTGAGTTAAACCTCTCTCTTGAGAAAGGCCTCCTCTCGAGTTAAATAAAACAAGATATCAGGAAACTAAATAGGAACTGTAAAACAATAGTGCAAACCATCCCATATAGATATTGATGATAATGGATGATAATGATAAAGCAGATCTCTTGGCAATGAGAGGTATGGATTT
This sequence comes from Stegodyphus dumicola, assembly GCF_044657685.1. NCBI lineage: Eukaryota > Metazoa > Arthropoda > Arachnida > Araneae > Eresidae > Stegodyphus > Stegodyphus dumicola. Next base: position 133,945,011 of record NC_140768.1, on the reverse strand, counting down.
ATTTATTGAACAGAACTCCATTCTTTTGGATTCCCTTAGAAGTATTCAATAGAATCTTACAGCTTACAATACAGAACTATCAATTAAATCAAAAGGTAAACTCTGGGAGAATAACAGGAATGATTGGAATGAGTTCAGTTGCAGGCCACATAGAGAGGCTGTGGCTAATTTCAGACTGTGTACAGAACACGACTGCTTTGTTGACCATCTCAGCAGAATAGCATACTGACTTATAGCCAATGCCCTATTTGTAAAACAGACACTATGAATAAGCAGCACTTGCTCATCGCTCTGGAGCTTAACCCTATGTTACAACATAGAGGTGATGTTCTCCAGCTGTATTGGATGGAAAGTGATCGTATGACCTGAGCACACAGTTGTTTTGCCTCTAATCACTGAGGATTTTTAAAGATTTTAATTTAGAAATTTTTATATCCTAATTTTCTTGTACTGTAAAGACTTGAATTTTAGTGCTGTAATTCTCAAGTGTTTTTAAGATTTTCGTAATTTTTTTTTTTCGAGTAGCCTGATATAAACAGGACTTAGAAGAGAAGGGCTAGCTAATACAGCTTTTCCTCCTGAAGCAGAAAGTGAGAAGTGATGACGTAGTCATGATGACACTGAGCGCGGAGATGCAATTCACAACACAGAAATTAGCATTTTTGAACTAGCGTTTAAAATGAGTTGTGTGTGAAAGATAGCTATAATTTGGAAGAGACAATGTTACTGCTGTATGCATTTTACACTGAACCACTAAAAAATTTACTAATACTTACTCAATTTTAAAATAATAGATAAAATGCACTACTCTTTTAACTTAAAGTTCCGTGGATTTTTTTTCTTTTTAGTTGCAGGTTTTTTTTTATTTAATGCACATTTATTTGTAATCATTTCTTTATCTGCATGCTAACTGAGAGAACTTTTATACTGCTTCTAAGATAACTATAATAGCAGCTATTTAAATTTACTCAAAAAACAACTTTACATTGATACAGTTTTAAACATATATGACAAAATTTCTGCTAATCTAATAATGTTTGAATGCTATGTTTGAATTTTTGCCTAATTGTAAATTTTACATTAGCATATTTCTCTTCCGATTCAATATAATAATAGGTATTTTAAAAATAATTTTTTAATTTATACTTACATCTATATTACAATTAAATAAATGTATTAAGATTGTTACTTTAATTTTGACAAAATAGGTTTACTCACAGTATCTAAAACAGTATTTAAATTTTTCAAAAGTGTGAGTAAAGGAGGCAGATCTTTTATGCCAACTATTTTGATGTTTTATACAACTATATTTTATCTAAAATGCTAATCTAGTACAAAATCGAATCAATAACTAGTTACAAAGGATACAATAAGAATAACTTTAACAAGTACTTAACAAATTAGTTTATTAAGTACTTGTTATTCTTGTTGGTACTATTCATAATACCGAAGGTATTATTGATTAACTCATAGAAGTCAGATACTTTTTTGATTTCCTGTGAGGTGGAGTAAACCTTTTGCAGTAGTACTTGAAAATCATGTTTTCACTGAAACGACTTTTTATCTCTCATTTCCCTTGACCATTAGATAATTCAGTTTCAGTTTGTGACACAATTTGGTTTCTTCCGAATCTCTATATAAAACCTCTTTAATAATATAAAAATTTAAAACAGTTCCATCTTCTAAAAAAATCCTTTATCTAAAACGTGGTTTCTCAGTAATTTGAGGCAGAGCCCGAAATGAGATCTGTGATTAAAACAAACTGCACATTTTGAAAAGAACTGAGAACTTGGTCCGGTTTAGAGTCATAGCAGAGTTAAAATCTATATGCATTTCGTCGAAACTGAGAATGCATATTTTTTCAACAAAATTCAAATATTCGCCTCTTTCCTTCTTTAGAGTAAGAACATCACTTTGAATTCTTGGACTACACTAAAATTTAGCGCAACATTTCTTTAATTTGCTAATACTAGGTAAAAGGAATTCCAATTTTTTTCTTTCCAAAAATCATAGCTTTAAGATTACAGAGCTCTTATGCCAATGCAACGTGAAATATCTTCACTAGTCCACCTGATTTTTTCCTTCTTTTTCAGCAATGCATTAATCTGCGTCTTTATAAAATAAGGCTTTACACGTTTTTCCAAACTGTTCGATTTGTGCTTTCCTTCTCCAGAAATTTCGCTATTTGAGATTTTAATTTCTGATAGCAATTTCTTTCTAGATGTCGTCCATCTTCTTTGTCGCTGAACAAACATTCTAAAATATTTCTAAGGATATTATTTTGTTCTTCAAATTATCAATGCATTCTTGTTTATCCTTAAACTTAGGGCATTCAGGAATATCTACATTTTTATTTGTGAGTTTTATTTCAAAATCATTAACATTTGATTAATTATCATCATCACGAATTTTGATTTATTACTGTCATCATAATTTACTTTCAGCACAGCATTCCATTTCAACAGTTTCTTTTTGTGGCTATCCAAACAAGTGATTTTTCATATAATTTTCATAAACACTGCATAGAAAATGTTCACTGCAGATTTTTCCGCTCTTCACATTAATAGAATCTTGTTTTTGACATGTGTGTATCCATTCTTTCATTAAAAGCAAATTCTCATTTGGGTCCTTTGGTCCCATGAAATAAAATATCTCATCCTTTTGTCCTTCTATAAGTGCTACGGCACAAAAAGCCATATTACATAAACAATACAATATAGAATTTTAAATAAAAACTGACTAAAATTATATATACATTATTAGAAAAGAAATGTATATGATTAAAATTAATTTGAGATATGTAACCTCCAGAAAATCGTCTTGCAGCTGAATGAAACTACAGTTTTTAACACGGGAAATCAGAACAGGTGCATCACAGTAATGTCAGATTACTGCCGGTTAAGTCCCCCCATTAAGCTCCCGTCGGCGAGGAGTTGAACAAAGAAATGAACTAGCCTTTTCTATTTATCCCTGTGATGTAAATGGATTGATTTCCGAATACAGCCATAAGTAGCAACAACTTGACAAAATTTTAAGATAAGCAGTTACAAAAACGAAAGGTCTATCAGTTTAAGAATTAGTCTTTCAGAAATCAATGATAAAGAATACTAAATCTCACATTTGAAATGATTTGTTCAAAACAGCAAATCCAAACAGTAGGGAGGTGGTTATTACATTATTTTATCACCAACTAATGGGTAATGACTTTGATCTACCACATTTTTTTGCATTATATATTTCTTAGATAGTGGTACTAAAAAACTATTTTTAAATATATATATATAAAAAAAAAAAAAAAAAAAAAAAATGCAAATAACTAAAAATACATATATAAAATTTATTCCATTAATTAACTTAAGTTTTAATTCCATTAAATTTAAATTTCAGTAGCTTAATAAAACGAAAAATTCAATAATTTTCATATTCAAATATGTGTTAAAATGGGGGAAAATGAAATGATTAAAAGAACAAAACTTTTAGTGCCACCATCTAAAAATAAATAAATAAATAAAGCCAGTAGATTGCACATTACATCAATACTAATTAATACCACTTGCAGAACTATGCAGGGATTTGTTAAAGAAAATTTAATTGTTCAGGCATAGTTGCGCCTTTATTTCCTTTAATTGCTTGTACACATATTTTCGTTGGGTGTCAAAATTTTCTATTTTACCAGAATATGGAACATATAAACTGAAAATAATAAAAAGTGAAGAGGTTTCTATTGAGATGTTTTAAGAAAATTTAATAATAATTTTATTCTTAGTACTGAGCATTATAATTTATTCCAATCAGTTAATCCTTTATATTTAACATTCCAAAATCATTTTCTTTTTCTGTTACACAACAATATAGTACAACATTTATTGTAAAAATTAAGATGAATAGCCATATTACAGAACCTAGCACGGTTACTGATCACAAGCTACAAGTTGACCGTGAGTTATCAATTTGTCATATTCATCAGGGTATTTTTTTACGTTTTTTTCACATGCTGGTTGATGGCAGCATAACCTGCAGTAAAGAGATATATCACACTCTAAAAATCAGCCTATTTTCAGAATAATAATGCATTCACTTACTCCATGTGACACAATTTATTACACTAAGATACTTACAAAACACCTTATAGTTGATGTAAATAATATAATAATGGACTGCAAGTGGAAACATTCATACAATAAAAACTGCTAGCTTGTATAAGCCAAAATAACAAAACAAAACATGATACAGGATTTCATTCCTTTTTTCCACAGTTACCCCCAGGGGGAAGCGATATATAGTAGATTTGTTCAAAACTTAAGTGTTGAGAACTGTAAGCCAGATTGACGCATGTCAGAAGAACGTCAGGTACCGTCCAGTACTACTGAGTTTAATTGTCATTGATCTGGTGATCTTTTTGATAATTCTCTTTCCAATGGAATTGACCTTGCCATGGTATGTGGACACCCTCAAAAGAGGTTCCAACTAATTCCACAGCCTAGAAGTGGTGATCAGTGAGAAACCCAGGGTACCAGTCACCGTGAAGAGCACCCACTGCACTTGTCGCACCTCTTACAATGCATGCAGTGGTTTCCGAGTAGGGCTCACATAACCCCCACATGACCATAGAGCTCAGTACAAGCACAAAGCACTATGGCGGCTTTGAGTGACGAGTCAGAAAAGCCAGTAGGCCCCGGGAGCAGAAAGAACCCGGCCAAGACTCACAAACACGAGTTAGAGAGGCCAGAAGGCGCTGGGAAACGAAGGAACGCGACTCAAAAACAGAATAGTGCTCAAACATGTGAGGACACTTTTTGTTCAGGAAAGGCTGAGGACTTTTTAAGTGAAGCTCATGAATGTCTAGAAAATTTAGACGGACTGAAAGAGAAAATTCCTAAAAGAGTTGGTAAAGAAATCAAAGAACAATATGTAAATATTATAAAAATTTTGTCTAATCAAAATTTTAAAAGCACAAAATTAGAGGGTCAATTAGAGCAGACCCAAAATGTGGAAGAATATATAGAAGGACTATTAGAGACTAAAATTACTAAACAGACTTATGCAGAGAAGGTTAGAAAATCACAATCTCAAATTCTAAGACCAAGATCCAGGTCTAGGTCAAACAAAAGAAAGAAGCAATATACCCTAAAGATGAAGGAGCTATGTCACTGTGCAGGCAAGCCTCCACATTTACTCAACATCAAGTCTGTTCACTGCGATCGCTTAATGACAGAGCGAGATTGACCACTACAACCGGTTTTCTGTCTCTTCTGCTGCTATACTTCGAAGGGGTAGGACGTGTTCTGTCTGTTCTCACCGCGGATGACGTGTGTCAGCATTTTGTTCTATTTCGTGCCTTTCTGACGACCATCTCCATATAGTTTCAAGAGAATGTATTTTGTCAATAATAATAATAATAATAATAGTAAGTGATATGAAGATTCAACTAAAATTGATCTAGATGCTGACTTCTGCGGTAAATGAATGATGTTTTATGACTTGAGACGTTCTCGAAAGGATTTCCCGTGCACGTGTTGCGTCTTGTTGTGTTTCCACAAAAATATACTGGAATAATAATTCAAGTCAAAGTCCTTCGCTATAAAAATTTAATTTTGTTATCATGTAACTTTGTGTAACGAAGATGAACTGAGATTTTTTTAGATTGGAACTTTACACATTTTACGCACGAAAGGTTAGGACTCAAAATGGTAGGACTGATTCTTACTGCTGCAGTAGTTTGCCATTAATTGTCTTCTGTCTGGATATGTTTTCTTGATTTATACTAGTATTAATTTAAAATTTCACGGTGTCAAGATATAATAAATTTCTCGTAATTCACATTACTTGAAGTGTCATCCTTTGGGGGTAAGTTACTTTAATTCTATATTTTTTTCAAATCACACTAAAAAAAAAAAAAAAAAAAATCACCCTTAAGGTTGAGAACTTGGATATTTCAGACAATTAAAGAAGCATAACTTTTTTTTCAATTTGTGTTGTGAACTTGAGATAAGGTGCGTGATCTAATATTATTTGCTGCACATGTGACTTAAATTAATGTATATTTAAATAATTTAAGATATATGTGATATATTTAAATCAGAAGTGAAGTTCAATAATCTAACATTGGATTGTCGTGTATTTGATAAGTATAGTGTGATGCTAAGTATCTAAATGAGATGATAATTGATTAAGAAATAATTATAAAAAAATTGTTATCCCTACAGTGATTATTGCTATAATTATGCATGTTGATAAGTAAATTTTTGTATGTTACAAAATTTAGCATTAAGTATTTATGTCAAAAATTTATGTGTATCTTAATGTGTTGAAATTGAATGTTGTAATGTAAAAAAAAGATAAGTAACACTATAGTTCATCTATGCCAAAATCAAAATTTAAGTCAACTACCATAATGACTCTGAAAATAATAATAATTAAAGTTAAAATTGGTTTGTCAGACTTATGAAGCTCTTCTTGATACAGGTGCTAATTTATCTTTGGTTCAACCAAACGTAATTGAGGAAATTAAACAGTTTTCTAAAGTCGAATTTGTTTCTCATATGGTTAGAATAAAGACAATTGAAGACTCATCTATTCCTTACATGTCTGCAGTTAACTTAAAATTCAAAATAAATGGTTTACTAATTTATTTTATGTTACTCAAAACAATTGGAATTCCACTTATCAGCTGATTTTAGGGTATGACTTTATTCAATGCAACAGAATTTGTTAGATTCCGTAAATAAGAAACTCATGATTGATAACACCCATCTGGACTTCTAGACTGGACATCTGGACTGAAGGAAAATTCTCTTAATAAAACAGTAACTAATTCAGTTAACAATACAAAAAAGAAAAATTGCAGTTTAAATGCAGTAAGGATGGTTTCTAATATTACTGCCATGCCAGGTCAATCTCAGATCATTTCCTTAGCTGTACCTGAGGTTTTAAAACAATCTAAAGAAATTTTACTTTGTCCAAAAACATCAAAAAAACAGATTTCACATCAATGAATCTTTGCATACAGTTGGTCGTTACAACCATATTCGAACTATCGTTGAAAATAATACGAATGAAAAATTAGTTCTAAGAAAGAATTCTGTCATGGGAACTGCTGTGCCATTCTATTTTGAAGATATTGTCAATCCAAAAAATCATGAAACATTACAAATAAATACACTAAATCTGCAGGAAGTAATTAAGCTCAGAAAAGAAGAATTAAATGTATCAGATTTTAAACTAGATCATCTAAATGAAAAGCAAAAGGTGAAATGATAGAATTGTTAATGAATAACTTTGGTGCATTTTCAAAGTCTTATAACACTTTAGGAGCCACTGATAAAGTTGTGCCAGAATTCAAACTTCATTATTTTTCTATTCAGACAAGACCTTATCCCATTCCTAAAATTGCTAAACAGTACGCACAACAAGAAATTGCAAAATTATTAGAGGCTGGCATAATAGAACCATCTTCTTCCAGTTACAGTTTTCCTGTTATATTTGTCAGAAAAAAGAATTTGCCTGGTGAGGATAAAAACACACCAAAATTTCGTATGGTTGTAGACTGTCGTCTATTAAACAGCATCACAAAATCTTACAAAATCTGTTTACCAAAAATTTCTGAAATTTTACACAACATAGCTGGTAGGAATTTATATTGTGTACTCAACTTGAAATCAGCTTTTTTCCAAATTAAGTTACAAGAGTCTGATAAAGAAAAGTTGGCTTTTAGCACAAAGCTTGGCAATTTTCATCCTTGCAGACTTCCCTTTGGTTCACACAATAGTACTTATTTCCACACATTAATTTCAAAATGTTTAAATGATATCAAAGGTAGTAATGTTCAACTTTGTCTGGATGATATTATTGTTGCTGCTGACAGTGTATCTGAATTGAAGGTAATTCTTCAAAAGGTTTTTGATAGGCTAACAGCATTCAATTTGACTTTGGATCCAGCTAAAGTGCAGTTATGCAAATCTGATATAACTTATTTAGGTTTTAACATTTCTAAAGCAGGTTTTTCTCCTTCTGAAGATAATATAGCAAAGGTTTCAAAATTCCCTATTCCAAAAGATGTTAAACAAGTTCAAGCTTTTCTTGGTATGATGAATTATTTTAGACACTTGATCCATAATTTTGCTGAGATCACTCAGCCAATAGTACACTTAACCAAAAGAAATGTACCTTTTGTTTGGAATCAAGACTGTCAGGATGCTTTTGATCTGTTACAGTCAATAATGTTAGAAAAGCCTATTATAAAAACGTTGGTGATAATCATGAAATTTTTTAAATTACGGATGCTTCTAAAGTAGCTATTTGTTGTATATTTTTGCAAAAAATTGATGACAAATTCTTTCCTGTAGAATTTTATTTGAAACTTCTGACTCCTGCTGAGTCTATGTATCCATCTATTAGACGTGAGCTCTATGCTATATTTTCATCTGTGAAACATTTTCATGAACATTTGTATGGAAAACAATTTACTATCTTAACTGATGCTAAACCTCTCACTTTTCATTTGCAATTGGATAAGCAGCCTGATATTGTGGCCAGATGGTTATTGTATTTACAACATTTTGATTATACTGAAAAGCACATACCTGGTTTTTCTAATCCTGATGATTTTCTTTCTAGAGTTCCTGAAGAATCTCATAATGTAAACAATATTAACTTATTTCACCCAAAAAATAATCAATTAAGCATTCAAATATAGTTAATCACCAAAAAGATGATAAAATCATTAACAACATCATAAACAAAATTAATAATAACAATTATGAGATGTGTAGCAAATATTTTATTGATCAGAAAAATGGTATAGTAATGATTAAGTTAAGACCTAGAGCACATCATTTAAAGACAAGGCATTTAGAAAACAAAATTCTACTTCCAAATTCTTTATTGAAACCTTCTTTAGAGATTGCTCATGCTCCACATTTTGGTACCAATAAGACTTATGAATTCATAAAAAAGAAATATTTTTGGAAGGGCATGTTTTTAGACACAAAAAACTTTTGTGAAAATTGTCAACAATGTTTGGAAAATAAAACCAAATCTTCTAGAACACTAACAAGTAATATAAAAAAGTCTGATTTAGCTCATGGAGAGATGTTAGCTATTGACATTGTAGGTAAATTACCCAGGTCACACGATGGTAAATTTTTTATTTTAACAATTATTGATCATTACTCGAGATATTTAGAGGCTATTCCTTTAACCAACATCACTTCTGCAACAATCATAAGATGTATGAATCTGTATTTTTCAAAATTCGGTATTCCAAAGATAATATTATCTGACAACGGGTCAAATTTTTGTTCGGCTGAATTTGAGAATTTTTTAACAGATTTAAATATTGAACACAGAAAAAGTTCCATTTATTACCCACAATCTAATGGGATCATAGAACGAGTTCACAGAACTATGAAAGAAAGCATAGCTTCATTATCTAATCAGGTCTTTGAATGGTCTGATAGATTGGCATTTTTTAAACTGTATTACAATAATTCAAAACAATTAATAGTAACTGGTTTCACTCCTGCACAGTTATTTTTCGGGCGAGAATTCAATACACCTTTAGACTTCAATAATGAACCACATGCAGTAGACAATCCTTCACAATACTTGTTGCAGCAAAAGGAACACATTAAAGCCACTAGAGAATTAGTGAAACAAAATGAAGAAAAGTATTTTTCAAACTCAAGATAAAGTTGTAAAGGGCAGAGAAAGTCCTAAATTTAACATTGGAGACGAAGTATTTTTAAAGGCTTTACAACCACCTCACGCCTTACAGCCAAAATACACTGGTCCTTTCAAAATCGTAAAAATGTTTCGAAATGAAAACTATTTAATTCAAAATATCACTGACAACAAAACTCAAAAAATTCATTGTAGTAAATTGTTTAAAAAGAGTTCCTCTGAGGTCAAATTTAACTAATTAATAGCATTGTTTTCATCGAGCTTGTTTTTTCTTGTTTACTAAGTAAAAAAAATAATAAGAATTACAGAAATAAAGAAAAAATTCACACATGTTTAGTGTTTGATTATGAATGTAGTGGATTTAGTTCCAATTAAATTTTTTTTTGGAGTTTCTTGGTTAGTATGGGTGTAGGTTGGCCACCTTCATTTATACGTTTGGTCAGTTGCAGGCTAGTCCGGGTTGACTAAGCATGGAATTTCAAAAAAAAATTCAAAGTCCTTCACTATAAAAATTGAATTTTGTAATCATGTAACTTTGTGTAACGAAGATGAACTGAGATTTTTTAGATTGGAACTTTACGCATTTTGCGCATGAAAGGTTAGGACTCAAAATGGTAGGACTGATTCTTATTGCTGCAGTAGTTTGCCATTAATTGTCTTCTGTCTGGATATGTTTTCTTGATTTATACTAGTATTAATTTAAAATTTCACGGTGTCAAGATATAATAAATTTCTCGTAATTCACATTATTTGAAGTGTCATCCTTTGGGGGTAAGTTACTTTAATTCTATATTTTTTTCAGATCACACATTTCATCCTGCACGTATCCAGTATCTCTGGGTTATTGCGGAAACGACACACTTCTATCACATTTGGAACCCATTTAATATTACAGTCACAAGATTTTAAAGATAAATTAATGATTAACTTAAATCCTAATACCTTAAAAATAGGCGTAAAGAACGTTAGAATCGTAATAAAAGGAGATGTAGTGATCGAAACCGTAAAAGAGGACGACCTTAAAATATTAGAAGAGGCTATAAAAGTGAATGAGAAGCTAAGAGACCTAGTGGAGCCTCAAAGGCCCAAAAAGATGAACCCTAAGAATAGGCGAATTCATAGCAGCAACTAATGCCACAGTCTTGAACACCTCAGATAGCTCCCCAACATTTGTAGGAGCCCAGGGCAACTCATGGATAGCTGTCAAGCTTTTGAGAAACACAAACTCAATAAATTTAACTAAATGGGAAATGGATGAAAGAGAAATGCTCAGCGATTACAAGGCAATTAACTTTGAACTACGCTTAAAATTAGAAAGACCCCCCAAAGGCCCTGAGGATGAAACTACACAACACAGACTGGCTTAAATTAAAAGCGGTCATAAATAAAATCTTTGTAGAAAAGGTTAATATTTCTGACAATGAGGATATAGATAAAAACATTGAAGAAATTTCAGCACAGCAAAAAGAGGCCTATCTAAAATATCTAAAGCCCTCCTATAAAAAGGTGCAAAATTTACGTCAAAATAATCAGAATAAAAGTAAAACATGGTGGACTCCCAATCTCACAGAGCAAAGAAGATTTGTGCCAAAACTTAGGAAAGATAACCAAAATTCAAGTGGGGAGCTCAGAAAGCTTAAAAAGAGGGACTTTAACAAACAGGGTGCCCTTTATAAAAGACAAATCTTTAAAGCAAAACTCGACTCATTGGAAAATTTCTGGGAAAGCCTAAAAATAAACTCCCCTTTCGGGATGTATTACGACTAATCAAGGGGAAAGCATACACCCCCTTTAAAATAAGTCGCATTCAAAAGAGTTCAGATGAATGGACCTCAATCAAGCCTTGAGAAGACAATAAAAACAATCTTAGAATATTACTTTCCACAAGACAACGAGGAAGATGACAGCGAGGATCACAGAGACATACGAAGAAAGATGAAACTCTTCCCCAATTTCTGAGAATGACCCAGATTTTACAAAAGAAGAAGTTAGGCAACTTCTCAAAAATACCAAAAAGGGAAGGCCCTCGGGAAGGATGAATTATCACTCAAGATAGTTGAAGAACAATTCCTAATAAAGGAAGACTTTTTCATCCAAATTTTAAATGATTGTCTCAAAAGAGGTTACTTCCCCCTCCAGTGGAAAGAGGCAAATTTAGTCCCCTTCCACAAAGAAGGCAAAGAAAGGGCCACTCCAGGGACGTATAGGCCAATATGTCTACTATCCGCCTGAGGCAAGATTCTAGACAAATTAATCTCAAAAAGTCTTCTTACCTTCTTCCTCATTAAAAATAAAATTCTAAACAACGAGCAGTTTGGCTTCACTACAGACAGAAGCACAGTTGATGCTTTAAACAGTTTAGTGTCAGAAATCCAAGAGAACAAAAGACAAAATTTAATATATGTAAATATCCCTTGACGTGGTCTCCGCATTCAACAACTTGTGGTGGCCTAGGATACTGGCAAGAGTAATCAGATAATTAAAAGTTACCTAAAAGACAGAAAGGTCACGTGCAACAGAGATGGGGTCAACATCACCCACAGCTATAATAAAGGTGCCACACAAGGGTCAAATCTAGGGCCCATCTTATGGAATTTATGACACTGCTCTCAACTTAGAGTTTGAGGATAATGTAAATATTCAAGCCTATGCTGATGACTTCATCATCGCAGGAGTCGCAGGGGGCAACAGACTAAGAATAGAACAAAAAGCCCATAGAGCACCTGGATGAAATTTATAAATGGAGCCTAAAGTACAAAATCAAATTCAGTGTGGAAGAAACAAAATTAATCCTCTTTCCTAATGGGAATAAATTACAAAGATCCCCCCCCCAAGAATCAAATGGAGAAACGTGGGAATCCTGAGATGCGAGCATTTAAAATACCTAGGCTTCATCCTGGATCAGAAATTAACATGGATCCCACACCTCACAGAAATTAAAGAAAGGACATTAAAACTAATTAACAATCTGAATAGAATGGTCTCCCTTTGATGGAACCTAAAAGGGAAACTTTTAAAAATCACTCTAGATAAGAGCCATAGAAAGGATGGTACTTTATGGATGACCAATTTGGTACACAAGGGCAGAGAGAATAAAAATGAAGCTCAGTCAAATCCAGAGATTAGCACTTCTGTGTATAACAAAGGCCTTTTTGATGTGACCCATTGCGGGACTTCAGATCCTAACAGGCACATTACCATTAGATCTAAAAGCAGACATGGAAGCGCAGTTTTACAGAATGGTCCACTTTAAGGAGAACATTTCCCTGGGTGAGGTCACAATATGGCACAATGAAATAGAGGAAAGATTACCGACGATATAGCAAATTCAAATAGAATGGGGTAAAGATCCACTAAGAAACAAGAACGTTGAAGTCTTCACAGACGGTTCAAAAATATATAATAAAGTAGGCATGGCCTTTGTGATCTTAAATAACAATAGAGGGATCCATAGTGATACAAAGAGGCTATGGTCTTCCAGGCGAAAGTTCAAGCTTTAAAATGTGCAATTCTGTGGATAGGAAAAAATATAAGTCCCCCCTCCCCTGTGTCAATCTACACAGTCTTAATAGTGTAAAAACCACAAAGAGAAGTATACAGAGCTTAAAAGAATTATACAATACCCTCAGGGAGAACATAATGTCTCTCTAAATTGGGTCAAAGCTCACGAGGGCATGAAACGAAAGAGCTGATCAAGAGGCTAAAAGAGCGACACAAAAAGAACAAAAGGACATAGATGTCCCGCTTTCAGAAGTAGTGAAAAACGACACAGAAGGAAGCAATAAAGATCAGGCAAACAAGATAGGATGAGGGCATGACGGGCAGCCTGATGCACAAGGTCTTCCCCAAAGTTTCACAAATTAGATTTATGAAAATCGGGCGTTGACTAACCACGGAAACCTATCAAGCTATTTAGGAAGATTCCACAGAAAGAAAGTTTGATTTGCCTGTGGCAAAAGTGACAGTTTAACAGATGCACCACACTATATAATGATGTGTCCATTAATGACGTACGAAAGAAAAAGGCTGTTTCCCCCCTCATTATCTTTGCTAGAAATAGCCCACTTAAAAAAATTGCCGAGAGGAACAAAGTGGATAAAGGAGATTATGTTGCAAATCACAGATCACAACAATAAATTCATAGAGTTTTTGTAGCCTTTCTTCGACTCATGTATGGAATCACGCTATGTCTAAAGGTTACTGGACAAAAGACTTAATGTTTCTGAACTAAAATCTTCAACTCATGTAAATTTGTATATAGTGTAAATAGTCTTTGTTTTTATGCTTTGTTTTGTATTTCACTTGTCTTTAAATAAAGTAAAAGTAAAATTAAGAGGATCGAGACTGAGATCCTCGAATAAAGCGGTTTGTTGGTGAAACTCATTCTCCCCGACGAATCTTCCAGTCAGACGAGATCGTAGGGTGGTTTAAGCAGACGGAAACTTAGCCTCAGGCTCTCTGTCTTGCGATAACCTAGCTTTCTGGCATTTTATTTAAGGCACCCAAACCGAATTAGATCTTACAAACAGATCATCTCCTCCCGCCTAATATGGAGGAGACAAAGTGATAGTGTCTACGTGGATACCAAACCACTTACGAGCGCAATGACTCAGTCCTCTCAACCTACTCCTTCCACAAAGATCGGGAGTGAGTCATAGGTTTCCCACAGTTGTAATCTAATTACAAGAGTGGTGAGTAAAATTGATTGATTGATTTCTCACAGTTAAAATTTTTAGTTTACTCTCTTTTTTAAACAAATTCTGTAACTTTAAAACATTTATTTGTTATTGCCATACATTATTTTAACTCTTTCCGGCACGTTACTCTTTAAAGTTGAAATTTTACCAAAAAAATTTGTAGGCAGTCCATTTAGGCCTTTGCAGGTATAATTTTACAAAGATTGCACAAACCGTTTCCATTTTGTGGGTGTGTCCGAAGTGAACACACTGAGCCACACAAGCTGTGATAGGTAAACATGGCTGTGAAGCACGTATTACAGTAAAATACTTTGTCTATGATTTAAAAACAGTAGAATCTGATCTCTGTAGCAGATTTAGCATAAGCCAGGGTGCATCACAGGGAGGCCTGCTAATTTACACTCCCTCAAAAAAAAAAAAAAAAAAAAAAAAAAAAAAAGGGTAAAAAAAAAAGGAAACTCTCATTGCTTTGGTAATGCTAAGGCCTCTCCAAGCCATTTACACAATTTTAAAATTTATAAGAAAAATAATTAAAATACTATAATATTTACAATTAATTATTGACTAGAAAAAATAATTATTAAATATATATACAAATAAAAATCTACAAAAATCAAAACTAAGCAAACTAAGCACGATGAAAACAAGAAGGGTCTGCTCTCGCTGAAAATCAAATCATTAAGTGAAAACAAAGCACCGGGGTCTTCAAAACCAAAAACAGAAAAGAGTAAAAACAAATATAAATAAATCTGGACTCTCAGCCTCCCCTGTGGTTGAAGCACGAGACCAGATTCTGTGACCTACATGACAGGCGCTACCAGTATAGCGTGTTCAGTCCAAACACACCATACACTGAAGGATTCACTATATGCAATATTTCAAAGATAAAAATTAAAAGTAATACAGAATAGGCAGATTAGCATATGAACAACAAAATTATATAAATTTTTTTTCATTGATATTCTTTATATTTAAAAAAAAATTTGAAACATTTCTTTGAAAAATCAGTGTCTTTAAAAACAGAATATATCTCAACATTAATGATTTGCTTGTGTGGTGCTGCCATCTATTATTCATAAAAGAAATTAAAAGTGTAGTTTTCGTGATATTTATCGATTATTTTCGTTGTCTAAAGAGGGAATATTTTTGGTGTGTTCACACCGAACATACTGTGCCGGAAAGGGTTAAAGAGCTAATATAGTATATGTAAAACAAAATAATGGCAACTCTTAACACTTTATCTGGAATTTAAAAATTTGTGAGATTTTGTTACAGAATTTTATATGGCACAAGTGCAAAGAAAGAAATATTTAATAAATAAAGTTAAAAAAAAACAACTTTAGGTCATTTTATATATAAACTGGAGAATAACAGGATGAACTGACAAAAGCCTAAAAATAAACAATATATATATATATATATACATACCACATTTGTTCTAAAATTATTGTAAAATTAAAAGTAGCACATGACAGTTATTACTTAACATATTTGCATATCATATATGATATGTTTCAGTTTCCCTCTGTGGGCCCAACATATCATATGTGATACAGGAGCAAAAGTATCACTGGTTGCTCAGCATATCCTATTTGATATCCTGAAAAGGAATGTTTTATTTGACATTTTAGAAATGCATAAATAATGTCAGAATGCTGAGAAACAGAACCCTTTTAGTATTAGCCTTGTAAGCTTACAATGTGCAATCAGAATTTAGAATTGTTTCATGCAGTGCAAATGGCTTAAAATTTGGTACATAAATACAGTAATAAGATTAATGGTCACTGATATTAAATTTCTAAGCTTTTTACTTCATTATTTTATGGAAACAATTTAAATATGCGAATATAATCATCATTATTACTATTGCACATTAACTTATTTTTATTTTAATTATTAAAATAAAGTTCATATTATAAGAAATAATATTTAAACAACATATACAAGAATCCAAATATTTCAATAAAAAGCAAATTATTTTTGTATATTAAGCTTGACTGCAAAATGTGATTGGGCACACAGCGATGTTCAGAGCTGCAAGGTAATGCATGCATGTGTTATGCAAGAAATATTATTTCAGTATTAACATTTTTAACTACTGTCTGATTTATTCCTTAAATTCACTCTCTTTCTGCTGCTGGACGGAAAAAAAAAAAAAAAAAAAAAAACTCTTATGAAAATATCTGAACTCTTTAGGTGACTGTAAAACTAAGGCCTTAAGTTAGATTAAATTA
Organism: Stegodyphus dumicola; assembly: GCF_044657685.1. Classification (NCBI taxonomy): domain Eukaryota; kingdom Metazoa; phylum Arthropoda; class Arachnida; order Araneae; family Eresidae; genus Stegodyphus; species Stegodyphus dumicola. Next base: position 133,928,399 of record NC_140768.1, on the reverse strand, counting down.
CATAAATCATCAACAGAGTAAAATAAAGTTTATGATTTTGAATCTCATGCTCTTTAAGTCAGTACTGAAAAGATAATATCCTCCCTGGCTTTTTGGTAAAATCAAAAGATTACCTTTCAATGAAAAAAATGTGAAAATACATTTCAGTAACAAATTCATCAACATGCCATCTCTTCCTAAAATAAAATTAAATCCACTGACTTTCCTTCCAGAAAACACATAAATTTCAGTACAACCCAGAAACGCTTTTCTTTTAAATATATTACAGAACACTTCAAAACACCAGGGAAAGATATATCGCACAACTAAGAAGTCAACGCACCAGTTCAGATAAATTAATTAATTCAATCGTATAGTTACAACACACTTAAAATTAATTACCCTACTACCTGCTAACCAGGTTTGAATTGAAAAGAAATAACCATGTTTTCCGTAAGTATCACATGGGTGACCTACAGTAAACAAGATAAAAACTCGAATAAAAAACATACAATAATAAATCAATAAAAACGTTTATTAAGTCTTCCATAAAAATTATAATTTTAGATAGTTTAGATTACTGGATCCAGGTACCTACAACATTTTTTTCTCAACTGCCTAAACAACTTACATTTTAATTCCCTAATACAAAATAATTTACATTTGGAGTAATGAAGAATTTATCTTTTTCCACTAAAAGGAAACTTAAGTATAATCACTTATCTCTCATTACATATATAAATATTTCAAATCCTTTATTTCAAGTGAATGACAAAACATTAACCTAATAATCTTTTCACAAATACTTAAATCAATTAAATGCAATAAGTTTGAGAATACATAGTGATATAGAAAAAAATCAACTCACAACAGAGGGAGGATTCTGATTAAGTTTTCATATCTCTATTATAAACCTAAACGCACATTAAAGAAAGTTAAAAAATTCTTCTTCATCAAGGCCACATGAATTGGTTAATTCACCTGCTAACGCTGCCTCAAGGATGCTGCCCTTCTGTATGCAAGGAAGTCCAACAAGAAGAACTTAACATGAATTCTGAACCATTCTATTTCCAGTCACTTAACCACAGATCCATGATTTGATACTCCCAATGACAACTACAGACATGAAAATGACAACAGGAGATGACGACTCACTCGCTTCTAAATTTCCATCAGTAATCTGGATATGCAGTACTAGCATCCTAAATAAATTTCCAACAAGAAAAAGAGAAACCAGTGATGAAATCAAAACCAAAAAGCCCAAGAACTGCTGTTCAGGAAAAATGCAGCCCCAGTTCTACTAACACAGGCGCTGATAAAAGTCACGATGGCATTCCGCAACGCGCTCGGACCAGTCCACGCAGCCCAGAGCCATGGGGAGGCAGTGATAAGCTCTTTTTTCTCCCTCTACAGTTCTTTCAGAAAAAAGAATCTGGAAAAATCCTCTTCTACATCTTGTGCAACCACTTTTAACCTATTCACAACGGCGCACCTTTGTTTAAGACACTTGTGCAGTACGGAAGATAATCGAAGGCCTTACATGACAGAGGTTTTGCATTGCTAAGCCTAATTTTATTTAAAAAAAAAAAAAAAAAAAAAAAAAAAAAAAAAAAAAAATTCAGAAAAAAAAAGTTTCACTTAGAGCATCGTAATTTTTTATATATGTTAAAATTAGCACTTAATATTATAATCTTTATTTTACATGAAAATATACTTAAAAATTTCCTTATGTTGTAAAATAATTTTCAGAAGCGCTATTCAAATTATTCCAAAGTTTTAACTGATATAATCCATCAGTAAAGTTTAAAATTTATAAAACAACACAATAAAGACTATTTACAGTAAGAAGTAACAAAATTAAAATGAAGACTGAGTGTGGGAAATCTCGAAGTACGGAGAAAAATCTCTAAATCTTAGAAAAAGTACTACTTTCTAACTCTTTACAAAAAGAATCTTCACTCTCTTCTGCATTACTAAATGGTTCATTAACCATACGAGGCTATTCTTCTTCTGATAAATAGCGCCTTCCTGCCATAATAGACTGGAGGTGAGGCTTTTCGAAATAAAAGGAGAAGAAACGGAAATATATCTGAAGGCAATGCAAAATGTAACATAATTCCACATAGTAACCCTAAAAGACCATATACAGTATAGGAAAAAAATAGAATAAAAAAAGGAATTGGATATAAATCAGACACACGAATATTTATATTAGCACACAGCGATTTAAAGAGCCCACGTCTGTTTAGGCTTTCCCTCCTCCCTCACCCTCACAACAGTTGATGAGTAAAATACCAAAGTCAGACAAATTTATATCAAACTCAAGGTCGGGAACCTAAAACTCTGTTCATTTCAAAAGTAATGGACATAGGATGCCATCTAATGGCCTTCAGAAAAACGTTCCAGCTTAAAATGGATATACGCATCACCCGTCCTCTGAATGCAATCTCTAGTGATGGGACGCCCAGCTGTAAGAGACGTTCTTAGGTAATGCGTATATGGGACGCCCATCCTGAAAGTGTTAAAACCTTGGTAACATTCAAAATGTCAACCGCCTTGATATTCACTACTGACTCAAAATATCAATAAAATTAAATCTATAAAATTGAACACAATACTTGAACCCTCTCTAACCAACTAGAACAAAGGCAATAATTAGCCTCCAAAATTTGGATAAAAATCAGACCCCTCTTTTAAGTGACATACCCATTTCCCCGTGCAGACAACATGGAATGTTTACAACCCATAATTTTGTCAAGTGTGACACCCATTAGAACTGTTTGCCTCCAAATGAGCAAAACATGTGTTCAACCACGAAATATAAGACTGGAGAAGGCAGCTGGCGGGCGACCTTTGGCCTCAAAGTGATCACTTCGTGAAAAACGAAAAACATCACCCTTCTTTAGCTGTACAAGGCTTTCTGCTAGCTAAATAAGAGCTTTACGGTATGGAAACAAAATATGAGTTTAAACAATACTATATATAAAAAATTAATTCTCAGATATTAACATTAAAAATTCACTATTTACTCTAAATTAATATATTAACAAGCACTGTAAAATAATATTTAACAATTCTAAACAATACATGGGGAATTTCGTTTTCTCGACATCAGGAAAGAACAGGTTAAGTTTGATTCATTACCATTCTTATCATTCTTATAAGACTAAGCTGCTTGCTATAGTGATTTAATTAAGATTGCTCCTTGGCACTGATTAGTCAGATATATGACATCTTTGTTAGAATTTTTTTTTTTTTTTTTTTAGATACGAGGAAAGAAACCTGTTTTGTACATAATTAACTGTGATTTTTTTTTTAACTTATCTTCAATAAATGGTACTTTTTAATTTTGATCTACAAATAAATAATAAATTCTAATACATTAAAAATTTTTCACTACAATCTTATACTATTAGTATTATTTCTAAGTTAAATTTAAATAAATGTATGTTGTTATTACTTAATAACTCATCTGGCATAAGATATGGTTGGATGAACAATTTATTAAAAATTAATCAAAACTTACAGAATAAATTTACAGTCATAATTATGACTGTGAAACTTAATGAACATTCAGAAATTGTAATATTTATGTGATCATATATTTCTTCCTATATTACAGTAACATATATAAAAAATACAAAATATAATCAAACCTCCTGTTAGTGGACAAATAAGGCCTTTGTCCACTATGAAGGAGTGTCTACAAAATGGAATGTACTGATTTCTTACTTTGAGCATCTAATGTTTCAGGAATTGTTCATTAATAGGGGCTCAAATATATCTTATTTTGAATTTAGATTTAAAATAATTAAATAACAACAATGACAATAATAATTACAAAAATCTTAACAAATACACAGAATATATCAAAGGTTTTTTTTATTTTTACCATATCTCCTGGGCGATCAGAAAATCCACCTGTTTCTTCATCTTGTGATGCCAGAATAAATTTTATTAATTTATCCTACAAATATATAGTTATACAGAAAATTACAGGCAAAACAAATTATATATATATATACACACACACACACATATACATGCTTTCTTCACACACTTATAAAAATATGAATTTTTTAAACATAACAAATTTTAAATTTACACATTTTGATAAAAAGTTCCATTTTTTCATAGTATATTACAATAATTATTAACAGAAAATTATTATCATTTGTGAAACAAGAAAATTATGGTAAAGGTCAAATTTTATTATTCAAATATGAATATTTTTTAGATATTTAGAAATAAAGCAGTCTCCAGCTTACTTTATCAACCCAGTGAAGCCTTCCAATAATTTTTAATGATGCTAAAACCCACCATGAATAACACACATCAGGAAGTTTTTCTGGCCTACCTATTTCGAAAAGATGTAAAAAATTACCTTAATGTCAGTACATATAAATATCTATACATTATTTCAATGAAAGAATTAAAATATATATACCATTTAGACCCCCTGATGGAAGTTGTCTTTCACATAACCACCAACCTAATAAATCTGCATTTACATGATGTAGCTCATGAGCAATTGACAATATACCTAAACAGCAGTACACCTAAAAATCATTAAAATTAAAAATCTTACATTTTAATTATTTTCAATCAAATGAAAAACTTACAGCAAACAATAAAAATAATGCATAAACTATATACAGGAAAACGATCCCTATTTTGATTATCAATTTGTGTATTGAAATAGTGATTTTGATAGTCTAAGGCTGCAATTTTTATCCTGAATGTTGCATATATCAAAACAAAAAAGCCTGCATTTATCTATGAGACATTCCATCTTGCTCGTATCAATAATCTAGAACCTAACATTTCCATCTAAACAATAAGTATTCGCTGTTATTATGATCAGAATTGCTGATCACACTTTAAGAGGTGATAGAACATAATAATTTTTATAATACAGTGCATGGTGCAATGTGAAATTTGAATTCAGCTAACACAATAAGTACAAAGAATATCTTAGCCAAAAACAAACATACACACACACACCAAAAAAAAAAAAAAAAAAAAAAAAAAAAAATCATGGATAATTAGTAAAAATGTGAAACAAGCAGGACAAAAAGCCATTGTAATCATGGATATTTAAAAGAAATAATATTTGATAGCAACAAGAATTGTTTAAATAACTAGCAATTGCAGTAAGTACATCACAAGAATGATGGATGTTGTTTATGAGACATAAATTCATTGCTGCAGAAGTATGCAACAGCCAATTAACTTTCAAAGTGTCAAAGTATGATCAGAATTGCTGATCACACTTTAAGAGGTGATAGAACATAATAATTTTTATAATACAGTGCATGGTGCAATGTGAAATTTGAATTCAGCTAACACAATAAGTACAAAGAATATCTTAGCCAAAAACAAACATACACACACAAAAAAAAAAAAAAAAAAAAAAAAAAATCATGGATAATTAGTAAAAATGTGAAACAAGCAGGACAAAAAGCCATTGTAATCATGGATATTTAAAAGAAATAATATTTGATAGCAACAAGAATTGTTTAAATAACTAGCAATTGCAGTAAGTACATCACAAGAATGATGGATGTTGTTTATGAGACATAAATTCATTGCTGCAGAAGTATGCAACAGCCAATTAACTTTCAAAGTGTCCAAACCAATCACTTCTGTCATTAAAATGCACATATTGCAGCTTGTGGTTATTTACTTAAACAATTCTTCTAAATATCAATCATTATATCTTGCATATATCTATAATAAAATGGATATTTTATTCTTCATGTTCTTCATATTCATTGTTTTTCAATGGTCCCATTTCTCATCCCATAGCACAGTGTTATAAAAATTGATTTTGGCATTTCCATCACTCCTTAAAATATGATCATTCATTCTTTTATATATTGTAAATATATTTCATTTAAAAATCTTATTCTAAGACCTTTGAATAATAAAATGATAAATTAAAAAAATATAAAAATAATGGCAATGTGTTCCCATACTGCTGCAACTACTACTTCTGAATATAGCTATTAGTTTAGCATAGGCCTCACAATACAGAGAATGTTTACACATTTTAGAATGATTTTAAAGCTGTTTAGTTGATGTTTAAAATGTAAAGAGTATTACTTTAAATGATCGATCTGACACTTTTTTTTTTTTTTTTTTTGTTGTTGTTGTTTCTGGACTGCATCCTGATTTCCATAGCAGAAGGGCTTTTGTAAAATTTCCAGGGGTAATGACTTCCACTCCTCTTTCACTATTTTCCAAAGTCCATCAATTAAGCAGGGTTTATGCTCAGAAAGAGCTCTTTTCAAGAGACCAAAGGCACAATAGTCCATAGGACAGAGGCCCTAAGCATTTAAAAGGTTTGAAAGGTTTTTTTTTTAAAACTAGTGACCGTACATAAATTTATGCCTATTTTTCTCCATTCCTTCTCTCTTGGTCAAGGTTTACCTGCACCATACATTCCATGATAAAACTGATAATGGGGAAATTTTTTTGGTGCCAGTTTTCCTTGACTCCCTACACATGTGTTTACTTTGTTTAAAACAGTTAATCCAGTTCTACCATGTGGGAAATGCCAGGGAACTTTGCAGGAATATGTTAAAAATGGTACATATGCAAGGATATATGTGATACCAGAATCAGTCTTCATTTTGTTTCAAGGAATGCAGTGGCACTTTTTGAAGTACGACCTGCTGCTTTGTCTTCATGAAGTTTCCCTCTTTGAAAGCCATTGGGATAAAGAAATGGAATTTCTTCTGTAAATATTGGAACATATATAAAACTTTCTTTTGATAGTACTTTGAGTTGATTTTAGCATTTTTTTTTCACTGTTCTTACTTTCAATTTCCCAATGTAAGAGAATCCCGCAACAAATCATAAATACCTTACTTGAAACTTCAACATTGTTGGAACATACATTTCGCTCATTGTATCTAATAATAAATAGACCTTTTTTTGTTTCAGTCATTTAAGTAAACCTACGCTTCATTAATGATCACAATGTATTTCCCAATGTATGTCCATTTATCTCCTGCTAAACTGTTTTCATACAAGGTTCTACAAATTGTTCTGCGTTGAGCCACATGCCTCAGCAAAAATTGTTGAACAATATGTTTTAGCCTTTTTTTAAGTTGTAAACCTTGGTCTATTATTTTATTTATTGTTGCTACAAATGTATTTAAAGGCTTTGCAAATGTTTTCTGCATCGGTGGCTTTTCTCTTATCACCAACAATTTACTTTTAGAAACATTAAAAACAGTATGTAGCTTTTTTCAGTATTCGTTTGGAGTCTTCTTTCCATGTGTAAGTAACGACTGATAGTTTTTCCCTTTCTGTTTAATAATGTTGCTTATTTTGTATTTAGAAATTTTTATACCATGCCATTTTACAATGTTTTTGAACTACAGAATGATGTTCTTCTTCGGAAAATGCGAATACATATCCTTCAATCCACAGTTTATTTACCTGCAGCATTTTGAAGGGAAAATAAATTTAAAAGCAGTGGATGATATTTTCCACTTAAAATAATAAGCTGATTTTTATTTTAAAAAATATACTTTTTTTTAATTATCAAAATCAGTCTAAAAATGTGTAAACATCCTCTTTATCTCATATGATAATTAAATTCCTGATTAAAAGTGGTAAAGTGTTTTGAAGATTGTAAAATATTTGATGTTCTCATTAAACAAAACGACGTGTGACATTTTTGGATCAAAAAATCCCTCTTAAGACGATCTTATTGATAAAGATTTTAGAGATAATTTATTGATTGATATATATCATTTCATGAACTCTTTCTACTAGCAACTCCTCATCTCTAATATGTGTTAAGATGAATACTTCAAGTCCAAATATAATATTTTGAAGGGTTAAGTAAAAAGTCATTGTCTGCAGCAAAATGTCGTCCTGATGATAGTGAGCTTTCAGTTAGAGAGAGAAAAAAAAAAAAAAAAAAAAAAAAAAGAAATGTTAAGTTTTGGTTGCAGTTTGGGAAAGGAGGATTAAGTTATTAAAAATACTGTATTTTTTTTTTTTTTTTTTTTTTTTTTTTTTTAAATGCTGAGAAAACAAAAATGCAAGTAGTTTTGTGAAAAAGTGTTACCAAACATAAATTTGAAACTTTATATGCTTTACTAATGAAATTGTTTAAAAATATTTGTGTTTACATGTATGTATGTGTATCATATAAAAGTATGTATGCATATCATTCTGAATTATTTGAAATTATTTTGAATTTACTCAATAGTACTGCCTGGATTTTTGAAAACTAGTTTCAGTCACTCCCAATAAGAGATTCAATTTCTGGAACATCAACTGATTCATCTTACCATCTCTGTTATCAAATGAGGGGAAAGGCATAGCCAGTATACTAAAAAAAGTGTTAAAATATATCCTACAAAAATTTTATATTAAAAACAGTTTTTATGCTAGAAACATCATGAGCATTTTATTGGATCCTAGGTCCAGAAGTTCTCTGCATTGTAATGAGGCTTTGGCTGCAAGCACAAATGCATTCTTTCTAATTGAGATATCTGCTATATGCAAATTACTCATCAACTTATTAGCAAATAAATCAGAGTCAGTAGTTCCCCCAACACAGATCTTTCACATTTATTTTGATTTTGTTGTTAATTTTTATACAATCTCAGGTCAGTCAGGAATAATATTTTAATTTATTTTATTTTAATATTTTTTTTTAAGTTAAAGAATGAAAATATCATTTTATTTAATCCACTGAACACACATTGACTGACATATCTGGCAACATATATTTTTGACTGCACTGCATGATGACCGTATTTCTATTGGGTAATGGTGCTCTAAATTGTCTTGAGTTGAAAAGTGTACTTCAAAGTGAAAAAATTGTAAAAATTAAAAAATATTAAAACATGGTTTGATTTAAAGTTAATGGAGAGTTAAACCTTAGGTTCATGCTGAGTATGTGGTTTGAAATTCAGGAAAAACTAAACCTTAAGTCAATTTTAACAATGCTGTTGTATGTATTAACAGAAAATTAGATAGAGGTTTCAGGAATTTAATTATCATATGAGATAAAGGGAATGTTTACACATTTTAGACTGATTTTCATAATTAAAAAAAAAAGTAAAACTTTGAGCAATGTTTTACTTTCCATCTTATTATCAATCATATACTTAAATGCCCTCTCTCAAGAGTGTGTAATCTCAAGAGTGTGTCTCAAGAGTGGAAGGAAATTAAAACAGATTTAATTAGCTTTGCCAGTATGGAATATTTCTGTTTTCAATCTTTTTTTTAACTTGAATACTTCAACACAAAAGTTTATACCATCAGTTTTTTTCTGTTTCCGGATAAGACAAGGGACTATCTGTTTGATAGATTTTTCACTCTTTGGCCCAACAGAAACTTTTTTCTTCACCTGAAATAATAATTGGTAAAATTACCTTCAGTTTCACTGAAACAATAAACTAAGTTGTTTCACTATGCAGAACAGGATTCATGCCATTAAATTTGATAAAGGCATGCACGCTTCTCAAGGTGTAATGTCTTTGTAATACAGTCAACACATTCTATATATGATTCTTTCAGGATACATCGTTCCAAAATTTCCAAGAATTTTTGTACTCTCTCCATCAATAACAGATAATATTCTTAAAAATTACTGTTTGTAAAGGTTATGTATCTGTGTGATAACATAGTACATGCAATTTTGAACATCATATAGTACATGATTTCTTTAACTTGGAATTTCCAGATTTGAAAATATAAAAAACTAGGAATTTCTACTACATCTAGACTATAATCATTTCTGTCTTATCTTTATCAAATAGCCACATTGAAACACTGATTCCCCCTATCTTCAGCATTTTACTACTGCTCAGTGGGAAATACATACTTTTAAAAATAAGTCCTCTTGCACATACAGATGTTATTTCATATAGTACAAATACTAATTTAGCAAACGAAATGCAATTAATGATAACTTCACCTTTTTAAGAATCTTAAAGATTCCAAAACTCTGGTTCAAAACTGCAAAAGTTATCTTCTTTCAGAAGTAAAATAGAATGTATTTAATCAAAAGGAACATACTTTTAAACCATCAAAATTTCAAATGCATATAATAAAAAAAATACATTTTTTACAGCTTTAACTATAATTAAAGATTGATTATCAAGCATTCGAATATCTGGAAAGCTCAAGTAGCTAAAATAATTCAGAAAACTTTAGTCTCCCTGAAAAATTAAGCAAACGAAAGATTTGTAAAGCCTCTATAAAACACATACAGAATAAATACTGTTCAAATAGAGTGATTTAGCACCAACAGTAGATAAGCATGATATCATAAAAAACCCTTCGTCTTGATTTTATGTAAACCAAATCAATTCTTGATATGGTGGCTTAATTTTTGTAAAGGAGAATGTAAATTAACTGCTATTTATCTGTTTTTTCCCTTGGAATTTGAAATAATAATTTACATTTGGTACCTCATTTGGGAATCAATTGCCCTTTATTTAATTTTTCAGTTTTCAATTCTTGATAGAGCCCTTCTCTATTAGACCCTAGTGTTCTAAAAAAGTCTGTTCTTCAACAAAATTTCATCTAACTTTGGATAGTTGTAATAGTTATTCACATTAATACAGCATCTTTTTCTAAAAGCAGGTCAGCCAAAGTTATGTGGCGTTCCGACAGATACTTCAACTTCTATTTATGAGATGGCGCCACGTGTAAAATCCAGTTCTTAATCGGAGTAGCAAAGCGACGTCATTACTCACTCAGACTTCTCGTCAGGCAACTGTACGCGACGGTAGCATGAACCGTGTTCCGAGCTCTGCGTTGCTCTCTGCAATGTAATTTAAATTGTAATTTAGTACTTAATATATTCTTTTGTTATAGGAGATTGTCTACTCTTATTTTCTTTAATTATATCATGCATTAAGCACACGACCACCAAAAGTGGTGACCTTTTGACTGAGCCCGCTACTGACAATGGATTTTCAACGACCCTAAGCCACGTGCATCCAAGGCATTCTGAAGAACTGACTAAAAATAACAACGAATATGGACATTAAACGTATGCTACAACGTACCCCTTCAATTATTTCTAGAGGTATTGATATATATTGCTTGTGTTTTTTTCAAAGTCGTGCATATCATCACAAGGAGCTTCAGCAAATCATCAATGTGATCTGTTCCGTTCCGCTGACTTCGCCAGTCGTGCAATAATTCTTCGATCATTCAACTTTTGTGACAAATATGATACAATAGTGATTTTCACTAAATGTGCTACATCAGTAATTTTTCTGCAACGTACTACGGCAAAATTCTTCCCTCAGTGTTCGAAAGTAGTGAATTTTTTTCCCATGTGCTACAGGAGTGATTTCCTTTTTCCTTCGAAAGTGCCTTAGCAGTGTGAAGTGGTGATTTTGTGTGTGCGCAATACAAAATGAACGCATCATTTTTTTTCTCAAATAGGGGTTTCTTTTCAAATGCATTTCGGTAAAATATTATTTGTGTGTGTAATTGCTGACCCTGTCTTATTTGTGTGTGTATCGTTACGTAAATTTTTTCTGCATGGTCAATAGTGTATCCTCATGCTACAATATTTGTGCTGTTAAGTGTTTATTGATTAAAGTGAAAATTATCTATCAGTATGCCCGACGATATTCCACCAGAGCCACAAATCACACGCATTGCGGTGAAGCCACCGCCTTTCTGGAAAAATAATCTTTCATTGTGGTTCGCTCAGATCAAAGCACAATTTTCTATCACTCGCATTAGTGAGGATCTTACAAAATTCAACCATGTAGTTGCAGCAATTGAGTCTGATATTCTGAATTCAGTGCATGACTTAATTCTCAAACCATCTGATTGTGATAAATACTCCAAACTGAAACAGCGGCTCATTGAAATCTATTCAGAAAGTGAATCTTCAAAAATACGTACTTTACTACAAGGACTTGAACTTGGAGATCAGCGACCTCATACTTGCTGTCACGAATGCGTGATCTGGCAGGAAGCCATTTTAGTGACAACTTGTTGAAGTCACTATGGCTTTTGCATCTCCCTGATAACATACAAATAATTCTTGCTGCTTCCAATGAAGATCTAACCCGTATAGCAGCAATGGCTGACAAAATTAATGAACTTGTTACTCCAGCTTATGTCGGTGCTGCTAATGCTGCACCTTCCAGTTCATCCCTCGAACAGTGGCTGAATTGACCAAAAAAGTATCTGAACTATCTACAAGTCTTCATGCTTCACGGAGATACAATCGATCAAATCAGGGCCCACGTAATAAAATTCGTGCCCGAAGCAGGAGTCGATCTCGTCACAATACTCGAACGCAGTACAAAGAACCCACAAGTGGCATATGTTTTTATCATATGAATTTTGGCGCTCAAGCTCGCAAGTGTGCCCCTCCATGCACTTTTGAACAAGTGGGAAACTAAATGGGCGGTCTTCTGCTGGCCAATAGAATGTCCGCCACATCGACAGAATAGTACTGACTGATCGTTCAACTCAGTTATGTTTTCTAGTAGATACTGGAGCTGACATATCAGTGCTCCTGAGAACTAAAACAAATGCTCACCAACTTAATAAACTTGTACTGTATGCAGCCAATGGTACCCAAATTGCAACCTACGGCACCAAACTATTGACACTTGATTTAAACTTGTGCCGGACTTTCAACTGGCCTTTTATTATTGCGAATGTAACTCAAGCAATTATTGGTGTCGACTTCTTGACACATTTCCACCTTCTAGTGGATGTCAAGAATAATTGCTTAATTGATGCTACAACTCAGCTGACATCACAGGGCCAAGCTTCTCACATATCGAACGTACCTACCAACATAAGTGTTGTATCGGGCAGCACACGGTTTCATCGGTTATTAGCAGAATTCCCTGACATTTTAAACCCATCCAAATCAGGGCAGCATACTCATCAGCCAGAAGTGTATCATCACATTGACACACATGGCCCACCTGTATTTTCCAAGCCTCGTCGTCTTTCTCCAGAGATGCTAAAAGCTGCTCGCAAAGAATTTGAATTCATGCTAGCACAGGGAACCATTCGCCCATCTAAAAGTCCATGGGCCAGTCCACTTCACATGGTTAAAAAGTCTAATGGTGACTGGCGGCCTTGTGGAGATTATCGTTGACTTAATGCCATCACAGTCCCTGACAGATATCCAGTCCCACATATCCAAGACTGTACCCATCTTTTTCATGGAACAAACATATTTTCTACCCTCGATCTTGCCAGAGCATATCATCAGATCCCAGTGCATGCTGAAGATGTGCCCAAGACCGCAGTGACTACACCATTTGGTCTCTTTGAGTACTTATATATGCCATTTGGTCCCACATATCCAAGACTGTACCCATCTTTTTCATGGAACAAACATATTTTCTACCCTCGATCTTGCCAGAGCATATCATCAGATCCCAGTGCATGCTGAAGATGTGCCCAAGACCGCAGTGACTACACCATTTGGTCTCTTTGAGTACTTATATATGCCATTTGGCCTTTGCAATGCTGGCCAAACATTTCAGCGTTTCATACACCAAGTAGTGTCTGGCCTCGATTTCTGCATCCCATATTTTGATGATATCCTGGTTGCATCTACAGAAGCGGAAGAACATTTTCAACATCTGCGTCAGATTTTCACTCGTCTTAAAGATCATGGATTAAAACTAAATCCATCCAAATGTGTACTTGGTCAACCCTCAGTTTCTTTTCTTGGATGTCTTATCACCCAGAATGGAGTCAAACCTTTACCAGAAAGAGTCAAAGTAATTAACGACCTACCTCAGCCCAAAACCATCTCTGAACTGAAGCGTTTTCTACCAATGTTAAATTTCTACCGACGCTTTCTGCCAAATGCCGCAAAAACACAAGCCTGCCTACATAAGTTTCTGAAGAACAGAAAAAAAAAAAAAAAAAAAAAAAAAAAAGGATCAACGAGCTGTCCCTTGGACTGAATCTGCATCTGCAGCATTCGTGCAATGCAAACACGATCTGGCAAATGCAGCCACACTTTCTTATCACTCACCTAGTGATCAGCTCTCTATAATGGTAGATGCATCTGACACGGCCATAGGAGCAGTGCTTCAAGCCCATACCACTAAAGGACTTTCCCCAATGGCATTCTTCTCCAGAAAACTTACTACTGCAGAAAGGAAATACAGCACATATGACAGGGAGCTACTTGCTGTGTACTGTGCTGTTAAATACTTCCGGCACAATTTGTAAGGACACTACTTCATCATTTTCACCGATCATCGACCATTAACCTTCACTTTTAGAAAAAACTCTGACTCATGTTCTCCTCGTCAGCTTCGACATCTGGATTTCATCACCCAGTTTAGTACAGATATCAGATATGTCTCTGGTACTGATAATTGTGTCGCTGATGCCTTGTCAGGTAAACAATATCAACCTCACTACCCCAGATTTCTCTGAAATTGCAAAAGCTCAATTGCATGATGAGGAACTCAAGAACCTAATCTCAAATCCACAAACCTCCCTTCAGTTACAACCGCTGCACATTGATCCAACGCTTAAAATTTACTGTGACATAGAGAACAATAGAATACGTCCCTATATTCCTGTCAATTTTAGACGTGAAGTGTTTAATGCCTTGCACAATTTGGCACATCCTGGAATCCGTGCCACCAAAAAGCTGATCGCAGACAGATTTGTCTGGCCAGCAATGAATCAAGACATCACAGAATGGACTCGTTCATGTATTAGATGTCAACGGTGTAAAGTATCCCGTCACACTCACAGCCCCATTCAACAATTTAACCTTCCAGCAAGACACTTTGATCATGTGCACTTAGACTTGGTTGGCCCATTGCTTCCTTCAAATGGTTACACTTACCTCCTCACTTGTATTGATTGGTACACAAGATGGCCTGAAGCCATTCCTATTGAAAATATATCAGCTGAAACTGTAGCTCGAGCATTCATCTCCCAGTGGCTTTCAAGATTTGGCATGCCTACCACCATCACTACTGACCAAGGCCGACAATTTCAATGTCACTTGTTCGCATCCCTCACCTCTCTTCTTGGCATTTGCCATATTCGCACAACACCATACCATCCATCTGGAAATGGGATGGTGGAACGCTTTCACCGATCTCTCAAACAAGGTCTGAAGTGCCACTGTAGCACACACTGGACAGAAGCCTTACCCCTAGTGTTGCTTGGTCTTCGCACAGCATTCAAAGAAGACATTGGTAGCACTTGTGCTGAAATGTTATATGGTGCAACCCTCCGTCTGCCAGGTGAATTCTTTCACCCAGAATCTACTCCAGTTATCGACACTCCAACATTCCTTCAACGTCTAACGTGAGACCGTGAGCAATATCTCACCAACCCCAGCATCTTCGCATAACCAGCCAAGCTATTTTGTACATCCTGCGCTTGAGACATCTTCGCACGTATTCGTGCGCAACGATGCAATTAAGCCAACTTTAACACCTTCATATGATGGTCCATTCAAAGTTGTCAAACGAACACCGAAACATTTCACCATCATCTGCAATGGCAAACAATCAGCGATTGGAATCGATCGTCTCAAACCAGCATTTCTAATGCAAGATCCAACAACTTCCTCATCAACATCACTCCCGGAAGAAAGCTTACATCCCGTTAAAGAGCAACCTAAAACTACCAGATCTGGAAGAAAGGTTAAATTTAACCCAAAGTACTTATAACGTACCGATGGTACTTGGGGGGGAGTACAGTGGCGTTCCAACAGATACTTCAACTTCTATTCATGAGATGGCGCCACGTGTAAAATCCAGTTCTTAATCGGAGCAGCAAAGCGAAGTCATTACTCACTCAGACTTCTCGTCAGACAACTGTACGCGACGGTAGCATGAACTGTGTTCCGATCTCTGTGTTGATCTCTGCAATGTAATTTAAATTGTAACTTAGCACTTAATATATTCTTTTGTTATAGGAGATTGTCTACTCTTATTTTCTTTAATTATATCATGCATTAAGCACACGACCACCAAAGTTATCTACACTGCGAACAAATAGTTTTTATATTACTGAAATTTTTAGTGCCATTTCCAAAGTATACAATTATTGATCATACACAATCAGCTTCTTTTGGGGGGTCACTCTTTTTTTTTTTTTTTTTACCATAAGGCCACTTCGTGGACAGGAGGGTCTGAGTGTACCCCCAAGGTCTGAGTGTACACAGCCAGCTTCAGATTCACAAAGCACAAATATCTTGACACCAAATTGTACTCTCTTGAGTGGCAAATACTGTAAACAACTTTGAGCAAAGTTTTACAAATACAAGAATTCTTTCCTAACATGATAACAGACTTTTGTCAATGCAGATATCTTTATTAAGTGCATAAATTTCCAATAAATTGTTTCTAGAGTCCAAAATGTTTTAGATTTCAGTATCAAAAGTTTCATACCTATGAAAATGAAGGAACAACACCATAAAATTAAACCTTCTACTACTGAAAATGCTTGCAAAGCTCAGTGTTTTAATTATCTTCCTTCATGACCAATACCATCATACTCTTCTTGCTTTAATGATACAGTACAAAGTCCAAGATCTGGACTCGTCAGGATTTCGGAGATTCCGAATTTGAGATTTTTCCAGATATCAGATCACCAATTTAAATCTAGTAAAATGGCATGAAGAAATTATAAAATTAAAAATATGAAAAGTGATTTGTGATCTAAAGGGTATCAAAATTTACAAAAAAAAAAAAAAAAAAAAAAAAAAAAAAAAAAAAAAAAAAGGCTTAATATTTGTTTACTTTATTAAACATTTCTTTAAATGTAAGTTGTTTAAGTTGCTTCCTTTTTGTGCTAATACTTTCCCTTTAATTCTATAAACAGACATAATTTTTTGTTCAGTTACAAAGTTCCACTGTTCAAGTCCTGTCAGTCTATCCAGAATTCTGACTAATATGTTATCAGGACTAGTGTTTCTTTTGACTTGCTTTGGAAACATGACTGAATAGGAACAGGGAGCTTACTCAAGCTATGTTCAAGAATGTGTGAAGTAGACAATACAAGCAGGAAGGGTATACGAAACCCTTTATTTTCTATACTTTACAGGAATTTCTGAAACTTCGGAATACAGAGACCAACCACTTGTTGACTGAACGTAAGAATATAAAAACTACTAACTAAAACTAACTTTGAATTCATATACAAGTGCCTAGCACTAAGATTGGCCTTTATTTAAAGAAAGGTACGTATGTAGTACACCAAGCTGCTAAAACTATGATACGTCTGCAATTATCAAGACGGCTAAACCTCTGGCCTTGAAGGCAACCAGCAACAGAGTGAAAACTCGTAAAACTACAGTGGCAAGCGGCTTGCTTCCAATAACTCCTTCCTCTCTCTTGCTTGGCAAAAAGCCTCACAACTTAAGTACTTGGCATTAGCAAGACAATTTGCATAAATAAGTCTGGCCAGAATTAAAGCGTTTAATTCTGGTCGGAAGTAGAAAATAAGAAGTGATAGTACAGTTTTAAAATAAAATAAACGTTAGTAAAACTTAGGATCCTTACAATGTAAATCGAAAGTTTTTGGTTTTCAATAACCACTCTGTCACTTTCTTCACTATCAGTAGCGGTATTTTCTGGATCTAGAACCACACTATAGATTTCGCCGTCCATTAATAATTGACTGATGATTGGAGCATTGCCATCGCAATGAAAAATTTCTGTTGTCATCTCCATTTATTGCTGCTTTTCCCCATTTGTTTACAAAATCCATTAATTGGAAAATTTCACCTTTGGCTTGTGATATCCAAAAACCTTCAAATTTGTGGCTATTATCATAATCAGCCTAACCATGAAATGTGGTAGCTGGTCATAAATTCTGCCAAGCATTTTTTTTAAAGTATCTGGAGACATATCCTCTTATGATTTTGCAATGGTCCACACAGCAGATTTTATGCTAAAATATTTTTAAAATTCTTTAATAGTCTTGCCATTGTTCAAGAAATTTAACATATGCTAAAATATTTTTAAAATTCTTTAATAGTCTTGCCATTGTTCAAGAAATTTAACATGGATTTTAAAAAATGCTACTTTATATTTGCATTTCAGTGCACACATTATTCTGCTGTCCATAGGTTGAATGAGGAATGTACAATTTGAAGAAAAGAATAATACAGATACATTATCTTTCACTAAAACTTTAAGTGAAGCATGAGCTCAACAGTTGCCTATAATCAGGACAGTTTTTGCATCATCAGGTAAACCAACCAAATTCAAATGTTGCTGAGCCTCAGGAATAAAATGATTTTCAAACCAATCATTCATTAATGCTTATGTCATCCATGCTCTTTTTATTTGCACGATACATAACGGGAAAAATTGTCACTCCTTTAAATGCACGAAGTTGTGTATTTTTTTCTGATTATAAAAAGTTTGTGCTTGTGCATTCCTGCAGCATTTGCACATGCTAAAATTGTTAGTCTCGCTTTAGAATCTTTGACACCAGTTGGAGCCTTTTCTGTAGTGGTTGCCAAGGTATTTTGTAGTACATATTGCCACAAAAGAGCAGTTTCATCAGGGTTGTAAATTTCTTTTGAAGATAATTTTTCACTAGTTCAATGAATGAGTTCAATGAATTCATATGCTAATAGTTCAGCAGTTTCAATATCAGCTGAAGCTTTTCCACCTGAAATTTTTAGTTGCCTCATACCACGGCGATTTTTAAATTTGGTTAATCAACCAAATTATATATATATTTATATATTATAATTATAGCATTATTATAGCATTTGAATAGAACATGTGGCAATGATTAGATAATTTTTTAAATGATATAAATTTTGTGCATTCTGAGTTATAATATGAACGAAATATAATACTGTTAAGTAAACCTAGCGCCAGAGTGTCGCTAAGGTAAACAAAGTGAATTTTAAAGAATACATTTATTCTATTGTGGTTTATGTGCTTCGGCGAAGTAGGTTTAATTCAATCTAATAAGTTTAAATGAAATGCAAGAAAAAATGCATATGATTTAATATTCCGTACAAGGAAGTCATGTGGTGAACACATCAGATTTTTTCTTTTTAATATACATATATGTGTGTGTGTGTGATAGGGAAGTTGAAGATGCTAAATAACAATTCCAACATTTTCCACATCACAGATGACATTTAATGAAAATAACAGAAAAGGTACAGATTGAATTAAATACAATGCCATTGAATACAAACAGGATTCTGGATAACTTTTACCAATTTTATAACATAGCAGCTTAGTGCTTATTCGCACTTGCTGTCATATATGCAGTTCAATTTACCACCTTCCTGTGAAAACATACAGTTCCATATTTAACACCTTCACATGTAGACCTACGTCTTACCACCTTCGTGTGGGATAGGAGACTGTCTGTCTATATGTCATCCTCCTCTTTCACCTCTCTCTCACTGCTGGTGCATAGGTGAAGCCCTCGGGTGGCTGTTTTGCACTTACGGATACCACTTTGCTTTTTTAAGTATTTACATGTTTGTTTAAACATTGTATATTATACATACATATTTTGCTCAACATTATCATTATCATATATAAGAGTATCAACTAATTCTCAGTTGCTGACAAGCCAAACTTACATAAAATTTTCAGCAAAATTTAAAACTGTCATTATAACGGTCATGTTAGCTAAGCAAAGTTTAACTATATATAAACTGTAAAATTCATGTCCAAAATCAAATTCAATTATCTCATTATACTAATTATTCAATTTTTTCATTATACATTCATTTTAACTTTTCATTTTAAATCCCCCCCCACCACCACACACACACTTTGAGATATCTCAGTTGAATTCTCATTTGAAATTTCTGGATTTTTTACTCAAAATTTTTGTTCATATCAAAATTATCAGACTATACATCACAATAAATTTGGTTTTTCTCTTAAGTGATCATAATTTTTATTCAGAATTTCAATGGAATTTTAAAAGACATAATTTTCAGTAAAAATCTTTAACTGAATTCTACAAGAAATTATAATTTTTATTTAAGCAAATACTATAAAAGATAATAAAAGGATTTGCTAAAATACACTAATTTAAATTGCAAATTACTACTATAAATTCTAAAAAAGTTACTTGTCCAGCATGTGTTTCAGAACCAGGTCGGCAGCCAAATCCTCCATCAAAATTCATGCAAGATAGAACAAACTGAATGGCTTTATCCATGTCAATCTCATCAAGACGTTTCTAAAAATAAATAAATATAAATAAGAATAAAAAAAAATCATTCATTTGTTTGTTATAATGCTTGAATTTTGCAATACAATAAACATAAAAATGGAAGAAATTATTTATTAAGAGGCAACATATAGAAAAATGAATTAGAAAGTTTGAAAATTTTCTAAGATTCCACATGAGAAAATTACCAGCTATTATTATCAGTAAATTTCTTGCAAACATAATTAAATATGCACTTTTCACATGCAAAATTAACTTAGCCTTTTTGCTACTTAGATTTTGGAACATTCAAAGTGTTTTACCATTCACAGACCTGTAAAGTGCTTTTATTCATTAGGATTAAGATCTTCAATTTATCATATACACATGACAGGAAAATTATCACTTCTCAATGTTACTATTTGACATGATATATTATACATTTCTTGACAAGTCGAACAATTTAAGAGAAAAGTACATAATTTTTATTATATCCTTATTAACAATAGTTCTAATTAACATATGCATAATACAGTCAAAAGTCGTTAATTCGGACACCCATAATCCGGACCTCAAAGCTAAAAACTTTCGGCACATGCGCACAGGCGTTTTACGCGTGCGCGTAAGACCTTGACTACTGCGCATATGCGTGTGCGCAAGTGCAGAACACGTTTTCTCCTGCGCGTTTAATGTATAACGGACGGTGTAAGCTAAAATTATCTAATTATCTATTTCAGTTAATGTTAATGATTGCGTTGTTCCTTAATCTTCGAATTGGATCCCGCTTATTATTTTTTGCAGACTGTAAGAGCAATTTTATAAAAGTAAACTTGAACTTTCGATTATGTCAAATAGAATTTCCGATGCTGGAACTTCCAAAGGATCTACAAAACGAAAGTATGTTTCGATGTCCAACAATTAAAAAGTGGAATTGCTGCAAAAAATGGATAAAGACATGAAGAAGGTGATAGAGAGGTAAGTGAAAACGAAAAAATTTAGATTGACAAGTTAGTCGGTATTCTCGGCACAGCAATTAACGGGACTTCTTTGTAACTGACAGCGGAACTTTGTAACTGAACAAGAAATTATGTCTGTTTATAGAATTAAAGAGAAAGTATTATCACATAAAACGAAGCAACTTAAACAACTTACATTGAAAGAAATGTTTAATAAAGTAAACAAATAAATATTAAGCTTTTCTTTTTTTGTAAATTTTGATAACCTTTAGATCATAATTGCTCTTTTTTTCATAAATTACGGTTTCATTTTTTTAAATTTTGTAATTTCTGCATGCCATCTTACGAGATTTAAACTGATGATCTATAATCCGGAATCGGCGAAGTCCCGATGAGTCCGGATTAACGACTTTTGACTGTATATCTATCTAATTTACAATATTTATAACTGATAACTTTTATAGATATATGGCCATTACTGTATCTACGAAAAGCTTTTTGTAATGCCATATGTTATGTGCTTCAGTACAAAATACTTGTTGTTTATTCATACTTCTAGATTCCTATTTAAGAAACTCAATCCTTTATAGTATTAGAAATCTTAACTTTTATAAATTGCATTGAGTAGGAAAAAAAAAAAAAAAAAAAAAAAAAAAAAGATAAAGAAAAGAAAAAAAATGCCTCTTTAACACAAATGATTAATTCATTTTGTGTTATATCCCACAGATTAAATTGATGTAAATATGCATTACAGTAATAAATCGACATAAAGCATAGTATTTTATTTCTTCCTTACAATGTTTAATTCTGAGCCTTTAGCAAGGCCGTTCCTAGCGGGGGTGCAGCGCAAAAAAGTATGCAGGCGGCCAAAATCAGGGGCAGCTGGACTCTCATGATACTACGCCTAAATATGTTAAATTCATTAAATTAGTACTTGTCATATGTAAGTAGTACGTTTTATACAAATTGTCATATGTAAGTACTTGGTGAGTATGAAATAAAAATTTTATTAATCATTGAGGCAGTGGCGTAGCTAGGGTGGGGTAACTGGGGGACATCTGTCCCTGGGCGCAGCATTCAGGGGGCGCAAAATTGATGTTACGAAATTTTAGAATGAAATGTTTTCCAATTTTGGCACAGAGAAAAGGGCACAAAATCTTCAGCTGTCCCCGGGTGCCGAAAACCCTAGCTACGCCTCTGCATTGAGCACTTTTTTTAAATTTGGGGGAGGCAATGTTAAAAAGTACATAGGTAGACAATGGCCTAGGAACGGCCCTGGTCTTTAGTTATCACAATATATTTACATTTTTTAAAATCTTAACGCAAGTAAAATTGCAATTTAGTTTATTTCTGAAGCTATATTTTACCTTAATTTAAAATCCTGACATAAAAATTTAACACAATCAATTTCATTATGCATTTATATTAATAATCAAAATGGGAAAAAAAGGGGGGATGGGGGAACCCTTGAACTTCTATAAGTAAGGAATCGTTTTATATTGCTCATCTTGAGTTAACCAAGAACATACAGAAGTGTTAGTAAATTATAAAAATGTTGCTATTCACGCATCATATCATGCCAGGCTTGAACATTTTAGACACCCTAAGTGATTAGGGCATTTGGCGACCTGTATAAATTCAGCATAATAAATTAAAGATAAATATGCTTTATTTAATTATTACTTGAAAGAACGAATTAGTTGGCCCCTTTAAAGATAACCCTAGGCAGCTGCCTTTGTCATATTTATATACGAGTATTTTCTCGTACATTTCTGACTTATATTACAAATTTACACAACTTAATAAAGGATGTAATAATGATATGCTTCTATACTTTTATTACAGATTTCTCCAAAAAACTTCCTAGCATATTTATACATAAAAATATTATAATAAAAAAAAATAACATTTTGCTGCTGTGAAGTAGATGGATTAAAAGTGCGCAAATTATTATTATTACTAATTAAAAATCTTAAATTCAAAATAATTTACTAATATTCTTTTATTGCTGTTTTAACTAAAAAAAAAAAAAAAACTTTGAAAAAAATATTTTAAATTAAAGATGATGAAATTTACTTACCAACAAAGCCAAACTAGCTACACTGCAAAATGTAAATCGTGTGTCCACTTCTCCTTTAAAATAAATAAATCATATTAGCATAAAATATATATCATTCACTTTCTATTAGTTATGTGATATTAGAAAACATTCTAATAAGATAGGTGACAAGTTTTCCAAGAAAAAGAAAGGGGGAAATCCAGTAGAGGCTACAGAAGAAAATGCAGAAGTTTAATCTGTAGAATGTCCCGTGGCATATTTATTACAATCTGCCAGGAGAATTGACTCTTGAATTTTTTAAGCAAAATATAAATAACTGTCTTGATTTACAGGAATTGATGAAATTTTTACATAATGCAATCCCTGTAAGAGAAAAAAAATGATTGGTATTCGGTCGAATAATTTATCTTCATATAATAAATTTTATCTGAACGAACATAAACAAAATAATTTCTGAATCAAAAACAAAACTTCCTCGGTTGCAAGTCATGGCAACCAACATGTTGATGGCAAAAATTCAAAAGTTTATTTATTCTGCAGTCAAAGTCACTATAAGACTGAATGTGAAAATATGACCATGCAGCAAAAAAAGGTATAAATTAATTTTAAGGAAGGGAAATGTCTGTTATGGTGTAAGACACATTGTTTTGCAAAAAAATGTAACACAAAACAGTGTTCCTTCAGACATGCCAATGCTATTTGTTTTAAATTTGAAAATTCTAGCAAATGCAGATCTAATTCAAACCCAGAAGAAGAAAAGCATAAGGAAATAGAAATTCAACCTACTATTTCCAATTCAGTTGTAAATGATTGGAACATGATTTTGTTGCAGTATGTTAAAACAGTAATCATTGGCTGTAAATCATCAGATATAGTTATTGCAATGTTTGATAACAGGAGTGAAAAAGTATGTGGAGTGTCTAAGGAGTGGAACGTCTAGAGCCAGAAACATTAAAGAATTATTCATTTGGAGCAAAAGATCCTTGGTTGTAAACTTGTCATAGAGTGCAGGTCCAATTGCAAAATATTTTAGATGGAAATGAAGTGGTAATATGAAGGCAAAGGGATTCACTTTAACGTGTGGATATAGTCAAGTATTTTGTGATAATGATGTTTCCTTGCTGGTAGAATCAGATTTTTATTGGAATTTCACAAAAGGTTTTGAAAGGTTAAATTCTTCAATAGTAGTTGTAAATACTTAATTTGGATGGTTTCTGCAGATAAAATGTGATGATTTGAGTAAAACTACTTTCGTAAACTTGGTTTGGGGTGACTAAAGTTCTATGTCAGCTGAACTCAGGCATTTCTGGGAACTGGAAAGTTTAGGTATTACAAATAACAAAAAATAAAAAAAAAAAAAAAAAAAAAAAAAAAAATAAAAAGAAGAAGAAAAGTAAAACGTGTTTGAATTTAATACAATAGAAAATACTTGATATTGAAATACTTGAGGAAGATACAGTCAAAAGTCTTTAATCCGGACTCGTCGTGACTTCGGCGATTCCGGATTATCGATTTTTCCGGATTATAGATCATCAGTTTAAATCTGGTAAGATGGCATGCAGAAATTATAAAATTAAAAATATGAAACCGTAATTTATAAAATAATGAGCAATTATGATCTAAAGGGTATCAAAATTTACAAAAAAAGAAGCATAATATTTATTTGTTTACTTTATTAAACATTTCTTTCAACGCGCGCATGCGTACCTTACGCATAGCCGAAATTAGAAAATTGCAACCAGAAAACTATTTGATTTGTATTCGCGATATTTATAATGACGAGGAATTTGATTTAAATCATATCAAGGACGGAGTACATCGAGATTAAATACTACATTTAGTAAGGAATTATAAGCCGAATAAAATAAAAATATCTGCTCTGAAGATAACGATAGCGGTGACAGATCAACTTCCAGTTCATTGCGCGCCGCGACCCCCCCCCCCCCGCCCGCGCAGAGCAACGTTAAATTGATAAACAGATTTCGGAACGGTTAGATAAACAAGGGATATACCTTTATCCATTTTTTATAGCAATTCGGTTTTTGTTTGATGGACATCGAATCATACTTTCGTTTTCTAGATCCTTTGGGAGCTCCAGCATTCTATTTGACATAATCGAAAGTTCAAGCTTACTTTTATAAAATTGCTCTTACAGTCTGCAAAAAATAATAAGCCGGATCCAATTCGAAGATTAAGGAACAACGCAATCATCAACATTAACTGAAATAGATAATTAGATAATTTTAGCTTATAATGTCCGTTATACATTAAACGCGCACGCGAAAACGTATTCTGCGCAATTGTAAATGTCTTGCGCGCACGCGTAAAACGCCTATGAGTATGCGTCAACGCGGCACATGCGCAGAAAGATTTTAGCTTTGAGGTCCGGATTATGGGTGTCCGAATTAACGACTTTTGACTGTATTGCGTAAAATTGCTGTGGAAATCAGGTATGTAGGAGAAATTAGTGAATACTACAGAAATGGCTCAGAAACACTTTGAAGTTTTGGTTGGTTAAGAGATTTAGAAATTGTTAAATTGCTTAAGTTCAGGCCGGGAAATAATGTTATGAATCTTACTTCACGGCACCAATGTTATATAGAAGAAAGTTTCGACTTCCAAGGTTAAATAGCTTTATTTCAAGGTACCATGTTATATCTGAAATTCCTATATGTTAAATGTTAAATATGAAACTACTTGCCGTGAAAAGGTTTCTACTTCCTCTTAGGGAGGAAAACTAAACTCTTAAGAATTTTCCAACTAACAAAATTTTAGTGATCGTATAGTGAAACGTGTATAGCATTTTTGCGTTGTGAAAAAAAATGCATCCCGGGACCGCGCCGTGAGAGGATCGAAAACATAAGAAAAACATATACAAGAAATATAGGAAAAACATATTAAATATATAAAGAAAACATACTGTAAGAGGTTCCAGATTAAATATCAGTTTATTCAATTACATCACAATAAGAAAAATCTTAACCTCATCTGAGAGTCTTTTCATTTAAATTCATAAAAAAAAACTTAATGTTTGTCTGGTAATTTAAAAGAAAGGAAAGGGAAACAATTTAAGGCATGAGAGTTAAATTTTAGATTCGACGTTGTTTTTACTGCTAAGGACGTTTTTGAACAGCTTGCCTAAAGTTCAAACACACTAAAAAAAATAAAACTTATCTTGAGGGGACATCTTGAAGTGGAGGACTCGTATCTTATCAAGCGTTGATGTCGGCCGGGCTCATCTTGACACTGGTTCTAAAAATGTAGGCGCCAATTCCCACTGTAGAACAGAAACAGGAGCACTGCTGCCCAGGACGGCTATCCGCTTGGTCCTGAAAGTCCTATGTCAACACGCAGGTAACTCGTTCAAATTTAGCCTCTTTACCAGCACGCCGCAAGGTAGAGGGTTTTCAGCTTCAGGTCAGAAACGTTTTTTCTAGGCAATTACGGCTCGCCTGTTCTTACTCATGCCAAGAGCAAGCTTCACGAGTAACGTCCCAAGTAAGTTCCACCCGCCAGTCAGTAAGAGAGTCCTCTTAACCAAAACGCGGCCGGGGAGCATATTTGCCGCTCCCCGCCGGGAAAACATTTTTCTTAGTAATTACATCTTCTCTCTCGCTTTTCAACCTGTTTTCAAGAGTAACATCCACAAGTCCAGCCAACCAGTAAGTGCGCGAGTCCAAGAGTGAGTGAGTCAAAATGTCAGTAAGTAAGAGAGTCCTCTTAACCAAAACGCGGCCGGGGAGCATATTTGCCGCTCCCCGCCGGAAAACACCTTTCGTAGTCACTTACATCTATCTCCTTCAAGCCGGTTTTCAAGAGCAACGTCCACAAGTCCCGCAAGCCCGAAAGTCAGAGAGTCAGTCAGAGAGTGAGCCAAAAAGTGTGAATCCAACTCGAATTTCCTTCGTCTCTTTCACAAAACGGGCTCCCACTATGGCTTCACTTATCGCCCCCTTAATTATGGCAAAATCTTCGTTTTCAACTCCAGAATGCGGAAATAAGGGTGATCGCGCATGCGCGCCCTTCTTCACTTAGCCAACAACCGGACCCTCAATTGCCAAAAACCTGAATGACTTACATTGAAAGACAAGTAGCAACCTTTGACCTTTCTGTCACGTACTTTCCTCTCTTAAGGTCAACTAACAATGAAAATTCTTTCTCGAACATTCTAAAGGACAAAGCGCGCAAAATCATGACTTGGCAAAAATTGCCTCCCTTTCCCTGCTTCTTTCACAATGAATACAAGTTTGTACAAGATTTGCAAATAGAGGAAAATAAATAATACTCTTTTAAACTAAATAATATTCCCAGAAGCATCTGTTTTTCCCCAAAATTAAAGCCTTAAAATAAATAATTCATAATCAAATAAAAATTAAGATTTCCATAAATCATAAAATCATTCACCTAATTTTTATAACGCTATCAGATAATTTCTCTACATAACAAAATTATACATCTATTTTTAAGGATTAAAGGGTAATTGATGAGTATCATAAGGAAAGTATCATTGAGAATATAATGAAGTATCATATTTTGAATACTCATTCTACTTACCCTACCATGTGGTCATTCGTGAGGGCAAATCTATAAATTAACTTAGAATTGTATTTGTTGGATCTTCCTATGAAGGAGGATAGCTTTCAGTTTATGACTGTTTATTTAAAGGACTAAATTTACATCCAAATCTCTTTGAAATTATTTTAAGGTTTTGGCAGAACAAAATCCCCTTCTTAGCTGATATAAAACAAGCATACTTACTAATTTTGATCGATCCTAGTGATAGAAATGTTACCAA
The DNA here is from genome assembly GCF_044657685.1 of Stegodyphus dumicola. Lineage (NCBI taxonomy): Eukaryota > Metazoa > Arthropoda > Arachnida > Araneae > Eresidae > Stegodyphus > Stegodyphus dumicola. Next base: position 133,900,447 of record NC_140768.1, on the reverse strand, counting down.
ATTCTTCAGGACTAATGACATCAGTTCTAATTCATATCAAGAAATGAACTGCAGTAAAGTTTTTATTTGGTTTAAAACGAAGTTAGTGTTTATCAGCTGCACCTCTGAAATATCATTTTGTCAAATGTAAAGAGGAATTTCCTGATACTTACAAGTTATTACCAAAATGGTTTTATAAAGATGATTTAATGGGAGACAAAGAAAACATGCAAGTGGCTTCAAGGATTATGACTGAAAGGGTGCAAATTCTTAAAAGAGGTAACACGTTATTACAAAAATGGAAAACCAGTTCCATCAATCTTTGAGAGCTATGGAAAGATGCTGAGTTCGACATCAATGAGGAGCTCAAGCACAAGGACTTGATTCACCACACAAAAGACAGGAAGACAAAAGACAGGTCTGGTTTGGGGACCCAGACGCGGACAGTATTTCTTTCAATGTGAAAGAACTGCTTTTAAAAGATTTATTCTTCGAGTAGTGGATCATATTTATGATCCCATCGGATTTCTGGAAAATTTCATCATAAAGGTGAAATGGATCCTTCAAGAATTATGAAGTCATGATCTGAATTGAAACAATAAACTTCCAACCAAATTGGATCACAAGTGGCAGTTGTGGTACAGTGAAGTTGAGCAATTAAAACTCCCGACTCGTAGATGTTATATTTCAAATTCGAATTGTAAATTTATTTCATTTGAAATTCAATGTTTTTTAGATTCATCTCTTTTAGCTTATGCAGCAGCACTGTATCAGCCAGATATATCAGCAAACAGGAGAATAATTATTAGTTTTCTTTTTTCTAAAAATGGTGTAGCTCATCTAAAAAGTCTTACACTGTGAAGACTTGAGTTAATAGGGGCTTTATTATCCACAAGATTATCCCATTAAATAAGCAGATGTCTTAAATTTAGTGCATCAAATTACTTTTGAGCCAGATTCGATACTTGCATTAATTTGATTTAGGGACATCCGAGTCGATATAAAACATTCATAAAAATAGAATAGAAGAAATTCAATCTTTGTCAGATACCAATAACTAGATTTAATAATCCTTCAGACTGGTGTAAGTACATTCTTCTGGTGTAAGACGTCCTATCCGGAGGAATTTCTGCTGCAAATCTAGCTACAAACCAGTTTTGGTAACACACTCCATCTTGGTTAACCCTATGACGCACGCGATATTATTTTTATAATTTTTTTAACTAAAAACTCTAGAAATTGAATATTTTGATCCTAGAGACAAATAATATATGAATTAAAAAAAATCTACTCTTGCCCATTGTTTTGTGGGTGGTGGTCGCACTGTGAAACCACCGCGCGTTTAGGACTTTGAAACGTACCTAGGAAGTAGGAAAAAAAACCTACCTTTCTCCGTGCGCGTTTCCAATAAATGACGAAATTTACAAATTAAAAAAAAAAAAATGCATGTAAGAACTGCATAATATATATATATTTTACATTATTTTACAAACTAAATCGTCAGAAAAAATTAAAAAATAAACATTTATGTAATTTTTCTATAGCAGTGAAAGTATGAGTACCTACATAATAAGGACGTTTGGCTACATGGATTAAAAAACTGAGTAAAATAAGGATAAAAAGACAGTGTTTTTTTTTTTTTTTTTTTAAATTTTAAAGAGCAAATATTTTTTGTGACACTTTCAAAGCATGTTTTGTCTTTTTGGTACATGCATAGACCCACATTTGCACGTTTCGCACATGTATCTTCTTCTATGAAGTTCTTCCTTGTGCTACAAAATGTACACTGATTGGATCTAAATTTCACTGGTATATGTCCAGCGTTATTTACTTTCTTTTCATCTGGCACGTGAAATTTGTGGTTTTTTTATGTTAATGGGGGGGGGGCTTGGTCTTTTTGGCTTTGGTACGGATCATTCGTTTCCCATTCATACTTATTTTATTCGTATTTCGTCTCAAAATATTCAGAAAATATTTTTTATTTAAATAAAACTTTAAGCGATTTCTATTTTTAATTACAGCAAAGTATATTTACATTAAATTTAAACCACAGGAAATAATTTATAAAATCACAATACTAGCTTGGGGAGCAAGTGTGTTGAGGTCAGAGAAAAAGTCTCTGGAAAAGAAAGACCTTTTTACTGGGCAGGTGCATGTATTGTTTAGTAATAAAATAACTCTGTGATTTCAAAACCCCTTATCCATATCCGGGTAAAAATAAACATTTCTATTTGAGAAGCAAGCAAACGCCATTGTGAAGAACTGTTGTTTCAAGGCCTCTGAGCATTGTGACACAATGCTCTAGTGGGGCAGTGGTCCCGCCCTGAAACCACAAAGCAAATGCTGTACATATAGAGGGTTTTTTTTTATATGCAGTTTAATTATTGCTGTTTTTATTGTTTATGATAGAAATCATTATGTGCGATGAATAACTTTTGAAATTTAAAGCTGTTTATATTAATAAAAGAAAGTTATTTTGTCTCATTGAAAACGAATTTGAAAAGGCATCCAATTTGAAGAACTAAGACCTAAAACATGCATAATTCTGTAGTCATTTTGTGTTATTTAGAGGTAAAAGATCAGTAATCAGTTGATTTTCACTCAGGCGCGATCACCGCGCGTCAAAGGGTTAAACCACCCACCTGAATTCCGGCCTACTAAAAATGAGGACTTAAACCTAAAGATGTAGAGTTTGAGCTAAAAAGGGAAAACTATAAATTTATTTTAGATATAAGGAAACACAGTTGTTCATTAAAGGTTCAAAAAATAACTGCAGTAGTTAAATGGTTTATTAATAAACTTAATAACAAATGGTTGTAGATTCTCTCACAGCAGTGGAACTTCAAAGTAAAGACTGGATAAAACATGAGCAAAGCATTGGATTTAACTTGGAATTACAGAACAACCAAAATGGTAGGTCAATTTCTAAAGAATCTTCCCTTTTGAATTTAGTTCCATTTTTTGACAGTAGTGGTGTGCATGCATAAAAGGAAGATTAGAAGAAGGAACATTTACAAAGAATGGGGTACACCCTGTGCTTCTTCATAAGCGGTTTAAACTTACAGAGTTAATTATTATTAGAGAGCATAATGAAATTTTTCACAGTCACGTTACATTTATGCTTGCCAAAATTAAGTCTAGATTTTGGATTCCATGAGATAGATAAATTGTAAAAAAGAGCATTAGGGAAATGCTTAATTTGTCGAAAATATAGTTTGACACCAGCTAAACAAATAACTAGCCAACTGCCCCATAACAGAATTCCTGAATACCCTCTTTTTTCTAACTGATACTGATACTGATTTTACTGACCTAGTTTTAATAAAGTCAGGAAAGGATATGCCTTAAAAGGCTTATACAGCATTGTTAACATGCAGTGTGACTAGAGTTCTGAACACTGAATTAATCATATCATTTCCAACAATATTAAGAGCTTCAGGGACACTAATGAAATTATGAAAGAATTTGGAAAAATTATAATACAGTACAAAGTCCGTAATCCTGACTCGTCGGGACTTCGGTGATTTCGGATTTTTCCGGATAATAGATCATCAATTTAAAGCTGGTAAAATGGCATGCAGAAATTATACAATTAAAAATATGAAGTTGTAATTTATGAACTAAAGAAAAATTATGATCTAAAGGGTAACCAAATTTACAAAAAAAAAAAAAAAAAAAAAAAAAAAAAAAAAAAAAAAGCTTAATATTTATTTGTTTGCTTTATTAAACATTTCTTTCAATGTAAGTTGTTTAAGTTGCTCCCATAAAAAATTCAAAAAGTTCCTTTTTCTTATATGATATACAGTTAACTTTCCAATACCATACTCCTCACATAATTTTGAGACGGATATGCTTTTATCCATTTTTTTTTTGCATTCCACTTTTTGTTTAATAGACACTGAAACATGGTTTCGCTTTGTAGATCCTTTGGCAGCTCCAGAATTGGAAACTCTTTTCGAGATAATCGAAAGTTCAAGCTTAATTTTTATAAAATTGCTGTAACAATAACAGTCTGCAAAAAATAATAAGCTGAATCAAATTAGAAGATTAAGGAGCAGCGCAGTCTGCTACATTAACTGAAATACAGTCAAAAGTCGTTAATCCGGACTCGTCGGGACTTCGGCGATTCCGGATTATCGATTAAATCTCGTAAGATAGCATGCAGAAATAATAAAATTAAAAATATGAAACCGTAATTTATGAAATAAAGAACAATTATGATCTAAAGGGTATCAAAATTTACAAAAAAAAAAAAAAAAAAAAAAAAAAAAAACTTAATATTTATTTGTTTACTTTATTAAACATTTCTTTCAATGTAAGTTGTTTCTTTTTATGTGATAATACTTTCTCTTTAATTTTATAAACAGACATAATTTCTTGTTCAGTTACAAAGTTCCGTTGTTCAAGTCCCGTAATTGCTGTGCCGAGAATACCGACTAACTTGTTAATCGAAATTTTTTCGCTTTCACTAACATCTCTGTCACCTTCTTCATGTCGTTATCTATTTTTTGCAGCAATTCCACTTTTTGTTTGATGGACATCGAAACATACTTTCGTTTTGTAGATACTTTGGGAGCTCCAGCATCGGAAATTCTATTTGACATAATCGAAAGTTCAAATTTACTTTTATAAAATTGCTCTTACAGTCTGCAAAAAATAATAAGCCGCATCCAATTCGAAGATTAAGGAACAACACAATCATCAACATTAACTGAAATAGATAATTAGAAAATTTTAGCTTATAACGTCCGTTATACATTAAACTCGCACGCGAAAACGTATTCTGCGCTTGCGCACACGCATATGCGCAGAAGTAAAGGTCTTACGCGCACGCGTAAACACCTATGCGCATGTGTCAACGCGGCGCATGTGCAGAAAGTTTTTAGCTTTGAGGTCCGGATTATAGATTATTCCGGATTACGGGTGTCCGAATTAACGACTTTTGACTGTACCTTAGAATCAGTTAAGATAATTTTAGTCTCGCTTAATAGCGTCCGTTATACATTATTGGCTGTGTATCACAAGACTGGCGACGAAAGCTAAGTTGTTCCACTAAATTTTGCCTTGCCCCTATTGCGTATTGAATTAAGCCTGAATTGCATTAGTTATTTACTATACCTACGTTTATTTCTTGCACATGCTTAAAACTAATCTGAGTCCTGAATAAATAAACTCCCACATATACTTAAGGCTTTATCCAGGGCCGACGCTAGCAGTCTCTAAATTCTGTTACAAAGCGCCTTCCTAAGTTCTAAATTTTTGATGCGTCTAAACTTTGGATCCCAGTGCTTTCCCGCCTAAATTATAAAAAACTTCTCATCCCTTAATTTTGCCGCTCAGTGTTTCCCCAAATTCCAAAAATTGTGTCTTCCTTAAATTCTGCCTCGGTTCTGGGTTTATTGTGCCTTCCTAAGTTCTAACACATCAATTGTTCTTAATTAAAATAGCACTAAATTTAGTCTTTTGGCCTATGAGTTTCATTAACAAAATCTATTTTTAGGATATGAAAAGAAATTTTTGTTGAAATTTTCCTCGTCAACATTTCTTAGAGCATTTCAAAAATCTATAATCATCGCCAAGCGTAATGCTAGCAGAAAAGGTTGCCTTACTCTTGTTATTCAATTATTAATATAAAAAAAAAGATTTAGACATCACTGCATGAGTTATTGAAGCTGTCGTGTATTCATAAACATGCGGTGATGAAAGCAAAATAAAATAAATAATGACAGGTCAGGTCGGCGTCAGGGATATAAAATAGGTGAATGTTTCGGTTTGACATGTACTCGCTCTTTGAAGTATGATTTCAAGACAGCTGGAACAAAGCATGCAGCATGCATACTATTAGCGGCCTATTCATCGGAACTTGGTTTGAGATGTAATGCCAAGCAGACAGTCAGTGTCATTTCTAAAATCCATAGTTTTATTTGGGAGAGCTTTCGATTTCTATATTCGATTCAAATCACTACTTCAATTAAGTCTTAATGACTTTTATTTACACACATCTTTTATATTACAATATATACATAATTCGAGATTAATTTCAAATCAAAAGATACGGATTGTCCCCCTTCGTATCAAATTCTATCGAGAGAAACAGACTGAGCGACCGCTCTCTTCCGAGATGGTTTTTCGACTTCCCGTTGCCACTGGCTGAAGAGAAACTTTCGCTCATTTCGCGTTCGAGTTGTAACATTTCTCCCACCTTTTGATTTTTGACAAAGTATGAAAAAATCAAAACAATTCTGAAATGAAAATTGAAATACGAATATAAGATGAGTAATTTAAATCTTGCCAAAATCAACAATTTCACCTAGGCGTAACAAATATGTTGAATATTTTTAACTTACTTAATATTCTGCAAACTTACATTCTTTAAAGAACAGGCAAAAAATTCTTTTCTGAAAAATACTAGTAAAGAGATTAATTCACTAAACTGGAAAATCAAATTGTATACAAAATTTAAATTCAAAGAAAGGAATAAAGAAAACAAATAATAGTGGTACTGAAACAAAATTAAACTAATTAAGTTCTTTGTTTTCACAATTTTTCTGCCATATCTACTAAACTGAATGTTTTTATCAGAATTTTCAAGTTCACAGTTTCTGTTATCAATTACTAAATCATTCATTTTACCAGTATTTCTCGAAGATTTGGATGATTCAGTAGTTTTAAGTTCGAAGATAGATTCTTTATTGGCTATCTCCATTGGAAATACTCTTTGAACCGGTCTTAACAGTTCACCACTACATGTTTTTACTTTCACCACTCTGATGTTGTTGTCTTTTCCTGGGTATGTTTCCATCACACGACCCATAGGCCAGTCTGTTCTTTTCCTTTTATCGTCCTCTACAAACACTAAATCACCTTTCTTGCTGGTTCGCGAAGGTACAGTCTTTGGTCGATACCAAGATATTCATCTCTAAATCTTTTACGAAATTCCACACGTAACTTTTGGTGATATCGCCATCTTTTCAATAAGTTGATTTTATCCAAACTGTCCAGATCCGGAACACCTTCAGTTCGCACATCCTGAATAAACATAGATGGAGTGAGTGCACATAAATCGGTGGAATCTTCTGACTCGTATGTTAATGGTTTGGAGTTAATATTTGCTTCTGCATCACATAGGATAGTTAACATTTCTTCATATGAAAGTAATGCTTTTTCCAGGACTCTTCTCAATAATTTCTTGATCATCTGAACTAGTCTCTCCCATTAGCCGCCCCACAATGCTGCGGTTGGTGGATTTCACTTCCACTGAATTTTCATTATCGAAGAACTTCTGATAATTTGGTTCCAGTCAAGAGATCGGAGCAAATTCCTTGCCCCTACAAAATTTGTGCCATTATCGCTGTATACTACTCTAGGCCGTCCTGTTCGTGCTATGAATCTTCTAAAAAATCCATTAGTCGATAAGCTTTCAATTAATTCTAAATGAACCGCACGATAAACTCCACAAGTAAAAAGCAAGATCCAAGCTTTTCTATTTTCTTTTAAATACAGTGGTCCTGCTACATCAATACCTGTCATCTCAAATGCATAAGCATCTCTGACTCGATCTTCTGGGAGAGGACAAGGCACTGTATCAAGAGCTTTCGCCGGGTGTCTCTTGCACCGAACGCACTTCGATATGACTCCTTGTACTGTTTTTCTTCCTTTTATTATCCAAAGGTTTTGACGAATATTGGTCAAAAGAACTTGAGTACCACCATGTAAAAGTTGTAAATAGTAGTCTTGTATCATTCTTTCTACTAATTCATGTTTGGCTGGAAGTACAATGGGGCCTCGGAAGTTTTCATCATCATGTCTTCTCAAAATCTTCGTTTTCAATCTTATAATCTCTTCTCCATCTCTGAAAGTAAAATGTCCCTTCAACTGTTCTTCACTCGAGAATGCTTCTTGTTGAACGATCTTCACTAATTTCTTCTCAGCAATGTCCAATTCTTCAACACTCAGGGTTTTGCCATAATTTCTTCCTCCATGTCTACAATTATTTATGAATCTTAGAATCCAAGAAATCATTCTCACAATTTTAAAGTAACTTGAAAAGTAAATCAGATACCATTTTTCAGCGGTGATATTAGCCAAAATCGAAATAATGTTCTTTTGCTTTTCTTTCATAATTTCTTCTTCGGTAGTTCACTTCACTAGTTGGCCACTCTTCCTCGTTCTTCATAAGCCATTCTGGCCCTTGCCACCAGCGAGATTTCACAAAACTTTTAATCGAACACCATCGTGATGGTATATCTGCTGGATTCGAATTTCCTGGAATGTGACGCCGTTCAGATTCCGATGACAATTTTCGTATCTCTTTTACTCTATTTGCGACAAATGGCGCCCAATGGTCATCTCTTTGGATCCAAGAAAGAGCAGTATTCGAATCTGTCCAATAGTTCCTTGGAACGTTGTTTAATTTGAGTGTTTGTAAAGCAAGAGCTGCGAGTCTGAATCCTATACAGCAGGATAATAATTCTAGACGATTTATGGTCATTTTCCTTAATGGACTCATTCTACTTTTAGCTAGAAGAAAATACACCGATACATTTTCACTTCTTTCTTTTCTTAAATAAATCACACATCCATAAGCTTGTTTACTCGCGTCACAGAACGTATGAAGACTAAGACTTTCATTTCCATTATGAGTAGTTTAGGTGTTAGCGTTATAGGGCAGAGAAAACCCATGGGGTCGAAAATGCGATGTACCGCTGACAATATATTTCTTCTAATAAGAATTACTGGTTTGTCAGTAGCAGTCTTCACCTCACAGAAAAGGCTATCATCTTCCTTATCCCACAAAATTCCCAACACAGGAGTAGGTTCTATACTGTCTTCAGATTTCAAAAGAGAAGTGTGCTCTCACCCTCTCAAATCGAATGACGCAGAATCTAATATTTGTTTCGATTCCTCGATGAATCGCGTAAGTGTCTCTTCATCAGAAACAGATGTAATACAATTATCTAAGTAGAATGATTTTTTTAAATTTTCCGCTGTTTCAGGGTATTTAGACGATTTTAGATCAATGTGATGGCTTAATACAGCAGCCAGTAAAAAGGGACTACAATTCAATCCAAAAACAACGCGTTATGTCTAAAAACTCTAAGTTCCTCCTTGTCAGTTTTTCCACCATAAAAATCGTAAGAAATCTCGATCACTCTTATTCACTGACATTTGCAAAAAAGCCTTTCTTATGTCTGAAATAACTCCTATTCTATTCTTGCGAAATCTTAAAATTATAGGAATAATTTGTTCCAGTAAATTTGGACCCTTTTCTAGGCAATCATTAAGTGAGCTCGAATTTTTGTCTTTACAGGAAGCATCAAATACCGGTCGCAATTTCGTGGTCGAAGTTTCTTTGAATACCCCTTTATGTGGTAAATAGTGACACTGATTATTCATTTCGTGTTCAGGGACTTCTTCTATAATTCCTTCATTTAACCAATCTGTGAAAACATTTTCGTAATCCTCGAATTTGCCCTTTTGTATCAACCGGTGTGTCGTACTGTTTAAACGCTGTCTAGCAATATCGAAATTTTGACTTAAACAGTCCTTTTCTGTTACCCAAGGCAACTGAACCTCATACCTTTCCTCTTTAAAGGTAACAGTTTCGTTAAAATGATTCAATGCGGCAATTTCCATTTCCTTTAGACATTTTGTTTCAACAGGGTCTTGAATTCCCAATAAATCTAATTTCCATAAATTTTCAATCTTCGATGTGTGAATTAATAAAGAAGTCACTGCGACGGCATGAGTTACATTTTCCTCATCGTCGATATGATTAGATAATTTTCCCATTAAAATCCAACCCATTTTGGTTTCCATTGTAACTAATGATGAGTTCAAACGTTCAATTTTGTCTTTTACTAATTTCCAAGAATTATCAGCTCCAATGAGTAAAGATACGTTGTTGTTATCTAAAGATTCGTGATCAACATCCGCTAAAATTATTCCCCTATCTTTCAACAATTCCCGAATATTTTCCGGGGATAGTCTAGCTCAGCACTCGATATTTCATCAATCTCTAAAACCTGAATAATTAATTCCTGGTTATCGAAAATGTTTTTTATTTTTACTTCTATTCGCGCACAGTTCTGTTTGGTAGGGCACTTGAGATCCGAAAGTATGAATCATTATTTCTTCCCTTCCCACGACTTTTAATCCCAGTTGTTTAGACACACGTTTCTGAATATACGAGCGTTGACTAGCGCTGTCAAATAAACAACAAACTAATTTATTGCGTGACCTACTTTTAAGTTCTACTGTCGCCGTCTGTAAAAATATTTTATTCCTAACGATGCTAATGTGATTGCACGCTGAATTTTCTGCACCTTTTGATTGCGATGCTTCCGGTTTTTTCTCATTTTTGTAACAAAGGGTTGCATTATGATTTTTGTGGAAGTATACACAAGAGTTCTTCTCAGAACAATCTGAAAATCGATGACCTTGAGGCAGACAAACATAACATCGTGCTTGTAATCTCAGTATATTTCGTTTTTCATTTACACTCATATTACACTTTTCACTATTATGTGTGTTATTTTTGCAAAAAATACAGTTTTCTTCTTTTACAGGAGCTAATAATTCTGCCGCGGACTTTAGAGTTACTAGTTTAGTTTAACTTTAGAGTTAAACTTATTGTTTGTGTATTTATAATTACTTTTGTGTTTGTCGGAGTGTTTATTCTTTCCGTTCAATGGAACGATTTTCGGTTCCGGTTTGTTAACTGCGTAGTTTGTTCGCGGCATTTAATTTCGTTTTTCAAAAAAGCAATTAAATCTGTAACATCAGATTCCTCTTTTGGATCACGCTTTCGGTGATATTCGAGAATCAAATCATGAGGCAATAATTTCAATAATATTAAATTTAACAAGTGTCTGTACGAACCTGAAGTTACTCCTAAATTACTTAAGCTTCGAATGTTTATTTCACAAGCGTCGTGTAATCTTCTTAGTGCATTTAAGTTAGAAGAATTTTTAACTGGTTCTATGTCCAAAAGATTATTCATATGTAATTTTATAATTTTCTCTGGTTTTCCAAAGCGTTCTTTTAAAAGTTCTAAGCACGAATCGTAATTGTGTTCGGTTAATTGAAATCCTTCAACGACATTATATGCTTGCCCTATCAATAATGATTTCAAGTATACGAATTTTTCAATCTTGGTTAACGCTTTGTTCTGATCAATCGCAGCTTGAAAACTGTTAAAAAATTCTAACCATTTTCCTGCATCTCCTGAGAATTTTAGAATATTTAACTTTGGCAAATTCATAGCCGATGACGATACGTTTATTTCAGAAACAGAAGTGTTCAAAGAATTTGCATCTGATGTATTTTTCACAGAAAAATTTTCATTACATTTATTTAATCTTATTTTAATTCTAAACTTTGCAGACATAAATTTGTTCATTTTATTTATTACTTGCAGCAATATCTTTTTCAAATTCTTTAGCATCTTTTAACTGAGTTTCGATTTGTGAATTTAACATTTTCAACGTGTTTTCTCTTTCGAGAATTGTTTCATTCATCTCCTGCAATTTGTGTTTTCGATATTTTCTAATAACAAAGATTCTATTTTTGTAATTAATTTCGTAACGCTACTGCGTTCATTCGTACGTTTCTGCTTCAGTTTGTCTAAAGCTTCCATGTTTAAATTTGACTAATCACAATATTGAAACTCAGTTTTTTCCAAATTTTCAAAGAAAAAGGAATTGCTTACCTGTTTACAGGTAATCCATCTGCTAATGTTCGAAATTCTAATCCAAAAGTCCCGGGTTTCGGCACCACTAAAATATGTCATTTCTAAAATCCATACTTCTATTTGGGAGAGCTTTCGATTTCTATATTCGATTCAAATCACTACTTCAACTAAGTCTTAATGACTTTTATTTACACACATCTTTTATATTACAATATATACATAATTCGAGATTAATTTCAAATCAAAAGATGGGGATTATCCCCCTTCGTATCAAATTCTATCGAGAGAAACAGACTGAGCGACCGCTCTCTTCCGAGATCGTTTTTCAACTTCCCGTTGCCACTGGCTGAAGAGAAACTTTCCTTCATTTCGCGTTCGAGTTGTAACAGTCAGCTACGGAGCCAAATTATTAATCTCACAAATTTATGCTTACATAACTGTTTTTTCAAAATGATGTTTTTATTTAGTGCCTAAGTGAAATTAAGAATCGGAATTTTTAAGCGAAAATCTCCACGTTTTATTATGGAAGGTAAAATCAAATGCACATGTGTAAAGCATACAAAAAAAAAAAAAAAAAAAAAAAAAAAAAAAGAGTTTGTGGCTTTAAGTCTGAATTTTAGATTATTCCGGATAATGGACGTGTGGTGATGGCGATAAGGAGCGCGCCTTGCGCCCTCCGATAAGTGTGGCAACCCTAGAGGAGAAGTTTCTTACGAGTAGCGAGCAGAGCGAAACAGGCAGGCTGTCGGGCAGTGTGCGCGAAGTTCCGAAATAAAGCTTAATTTTTATTGTGTACTATGTCTTGTTAATATTTATATTAATGCAGTAAGAACATAATCTGTGATATGGAATTCGAGGATTGGTGGTAAAACATAACCGGAAATCTCCATAATGGTAACCCTGACTGTGTTAAATCGTATGAACAGTTCTCAAGCACTTTCGGTTTTGACTACAAGCCATCACTCAAGATCTCCAAACCAGAAGTAATGGATTACATCAGTTTTCATCCTCCGAATCACAGATGAGTACTAATTATAGATCATTTTATAATTCTGTTTTCTCCTTATCATTTAATTTAATTTTCTTTAGTTAAATTTTTGCTTTTATTTTGGCTTAAAAACCTTGCACAATGTCTGATGTTCATGCCGTCCAAATTCCGGTTTATAACCGATCAGACCCATCTTTATGGTTTATTATGTGTGAAAGTACTTTTGCTCTTGCCACCCCCAAACCTATCACAGAATCCATTACTAAATATAATTATGTAGTTTCTCATCTTCCTCCAGATATCGCATCACTAGTACGGGATTTACTTATGAAACCAGACCCTATTGATTCATATGCAAAGCTTAAAACTGAGTTAATAAATCGTTCAGGAGAATCTTCTCAGCAAGAAATTCGCCAATTATTATCTGGAGAAGAATTAGGTTCTCGAAAACCTTCCGATTTGCTTAGAAATATGAAACGTCGAGCAGAATCTTTAAATGTTCCTGATAACTTAATGTTAGAATTATTCCTTCAACGTTTGCCTTCGACTGTTCAGTCTATTTTGGCAGCGGTTTCCAATTTAACTGTAGATAAAACTGCAGAAATTGCCGACAGAATTTTAGAAGTAAATCAAACCCCAGGGACTTGTGCCGTTTCTCGCACAATCGATCAGTCTCTTGAGGATAAATTATTTAAACAAATAGAAAAATTAAACAAACGTATTGATCGCATTTCTCTTTCTCGTGGTCGCTCGCCAAACCGCGGAGATCGCAATAGGGAAAGAAGCAAATCCAAAAGGAGAGATTATTCTGTTTGCTGGTATCATAGACGTTTTGGGAAAAAGTGTAGAGATGACAAATGTACAAAACCTTGTTCATGGCAGGGAAACGAAACCAGCAAAGAATAGAGGCGACTTATTCTTTGCCTCAAGTTTCACGTCGCCTGTTCGTTCGTGACCGTAGAACAAACCTTTCATTCTTGGTCGATACCGGCTCTGACGTGTCCTTACTTCCAGCAAATAATTCTCAAAAACGGAATTCGTCCCAACAAACACTTTTCGCTGCTAATTCTTCTACTAATCATGTTTATGGTCAAAAAACACTTTCTTTGGATTCAAATTAAGACGACAGTTTACATGGACTTTTCTTATAGCAAATGTTAGTACACCCATTCTTGGAGCAGATTTTCTCCATTTCTTTGAATTGGTGCCTGATCTCAGAAACAAATGTCTCAAAGATTTAAAAACGCATTTTAAAACCGTCGGTTGCGTGAAAAATGCAAGCATTTATTCAGTAAAAACTGTATTTAGTGATACACCATATCACAAAATTTTAAAAGAATTTCCTTCAGTTACTAGATTACCAGATCCTAACCAACCTGTTAAACATAACACCGTTCATTATATCATAACTAAAGGTTCACCTGTGGTTGCAAAACCTCGTCGGTTAGCTCCAGATCGCTTAAAAATAGCAAAACAAGAATTTCAAACTATGATGCAATTGGGGCATTTGAGACCTTCGAGCAGCAATTATGCATCCCCACTTCACATGGTTCCAAAAAAGGGAAGTCTGGAATGGAGACCTGTAGGAGATTATCGAGCATTGAACGCTCAAACAATAAAAGATAAATACCCTATTCCATGCTTAGCCGATTTTACTGCTGCATTGCACGGTACTAAAATTTTTATTCATGTCGACCTGATTAAGGCATACCATCAAATACCAATTAACCCAGCCGACATCCACAAAACCGCCATATGCACACCATTCGGTTTATTCGAAAGTACCCGTATGCAATTCGGCTTATGCAATGCATCTGCGACTTTTCAACGTTTTATAGATGAAGTCACGCGGGGTTTAGAAGGCGTTTACGCTTTTGTCGATGACTTGCTCATAGCCTCTAAAGATTCTGAGGAACATTGCAGGCATTTGAAAGCTTTATTTTCCAAACTTCAGGAATATGGACTTTGCATAAATGTTTCAAAATGCACCTTTGGTCAAACATCTATTGATTTCTTAGGTTTTCACCTTAGTGAAAACGGAATTGAACCTCTTCCTGACAAAGTCAAATGTATTTTAGATTTTCCTCAACCTACCACTCTCACTCAGCTTCGCCGATTTTTAGGCATGTTTAACTTTTATAGATGTTTCATACCTAAAGCAGCACATATTCTTTCTCCTTTAATAAAATTGTTAGAAGGCTATATTAATAAAAAGAAATCTCGTTCTCGTGTTCAGGATTCATCCCCACAATTAAATTGGAACGAGAATGCTGAACAAGCCTTTATTGCTGCCAAAAATGCCATTGCTCAGGCTACCCTTTTGAGACACCCTATTCCCGGAGCCCAGCTAAGCATCTGGGTAGATGCCTCAGACGTCGCAATAGGCGGCACACTTATGCAGTTGTCTCAACAAACATGGGAACCTATAGCATTTTTCTCTATGAAACTCAGTAAAAGTCAACAGAAATGGTCCGCGTACGATAGGGAATTATTTTCTATTTATTCTGCAATTAAGAAATTCCGACACATGTTAGAGGGCAGAAATTTTATAATTTATACGGATCAAAAACCGTTAATATACGCTTTTAAACAGAACCCTCATAAATGTTCACCTCGACAATTGCGCCATTTAGATTTTATTTCTCAGTACTCTACTGATATTAGGCATGTGCAAGGTTCAAAAAACGTCGTTGCTGACGCTCTTTCAAGAATCGAAATTGATTCCATAACAAAATCTCCATTTTTGGATTTTAAAAAATTTTCGGAAGCTCAAAGGCATGATCCGGAGGTACAAGACCTTCTCAAAAACAACACATCATCTTTGAAACTGGAATTTAAACCGTGCCAATATTCTGATGGTAATATTCTGTGTGACATATCAACAGACATTCCTCGTCCATTTGTTCCAAATTCCTTTCGCAGACTCATCTTTAATCATCTGCATAATCTGTCACATCCAGGAATTGCAGCTACTACGAAGCTTATTTGTTCTCGTTATGTATGGCCCGATATGAAACGTCATATCAAAAATTGGGTGAAATCCTGTGAATCTTGCCAAAAATCGAAAATTACTAGGCATACTAAAGCACCACATGGCACATTCTCTCTTCCTGATGCACGTTTTTCAGAAATCCATATGGATATCGTCGGACCGTTACCTCCATCAGAAGGCAACGTGTACCTTTTGACACTAATAGATAGATTCTCCAGATGGCCTGAAGCCATTCCCATCCCGGATATGAAAACGGAAACCATTTGCAGAGCCATCTTCAACTGTTGGATATCTCGTTTTGGCTGCCCATCGATCATAACAACAGACCAAGGTTCTCAAATGAGATCCGCACTTTTTGCAGAATTCACGCGCATTTTGGGTACGAACAGAATCACAACAACAGCCTATCATCCAATGTCAAACGGCATTGTTGAACGATTTCATCGACATTTAAAATCTTCTCTCAAGGCTCACGAGACCAATAACTGGACTGAAACACTACCAGTTGTTATGCTTGGTATTCGGACAGCCGTAAAGGAAGATCTACAGTCATCTTGTGCTGAACTGGTGTACGGCACAACTCTCAAGCTGCCTAGTGATATGATAACGTCATCTAAGATATCTCCGTATGACACACAATTTATCACGAATCTTCGGAATAGAATGCAACAGTTGAATCCAATAGCAACATCTGCACATTGCCAAGAAAAATGTTACGTAAGTGCTACCTTAAAGTCGTGTACGCATGTATACTTACGTGTCGATCGAGTAAAGCCACCTCTGTGCCAACCATATACAGGTCCGCATAAAGTCCTTTCTAGAACGGACAAAACTTTCACAATTGATGTTAACGGTCTGAAATCTACTGTGTCTATAGACCGTGTGAAACCAGCCTATTTGCTTTCGGACTCTAATTTGCCTGAACTAAAAACAAATAAAGACTTAAAGACAGTTCAGCAGAATAAATCTGCAAACGAACTCTCTAAGACACAAACTGTCACCAGATCGGGAAGATATGTTCACTTCCCTAAGAAACTTGCTTCTTACATAACAATTTAAAATACTTTTTTAAAATTCATATCTTAACATATTTCTTGTTATTTCATGTTTATTATATGTGTCAATACCTTGTTATATATTGAATTGCATTTTGATCTTTTCTAATTTTATATTCTAATTTTGTAATCATGTAAAAAAATACCCGACAGTACGGATCCGCTGAGATAATTTCATAACCTATGTCGTTCCTTTGAATAGCCATTAAAGGAACTGGGGGGAAACTCTGTGGTGATGGCGATAAGGAGCGCGCCTTGCGCCCTCCGATAAGTGTGGCAACCCTAGAGGAGAAGTTTCTTACGAGTAGCGAGCAGAGCGAAACAGGCAGGCTGTCGGGCAGTGTGCGCGAAGTTCCGAAATAAAGCTTAATTTTTATTGTGCACTATGTCTTGTTAATATTTATATTAATGCAGTAAGAACATAATCTGTGATATGGAATTCGAGGATTGGTGGTAAAACATAACCGGAAATCTCCATAAACGTCCGGATTTCGGACTTTGTACTGTATATAATTAATAATTTGGAATGAAGCAATTTTCCCCCAATATTGCCTGTTAAACTTCGACATAGTTCACGCATTTGGCCGACAAAATGTACTACGTATAGAGCAAAAGTGGTATGTGATGTTATTGCAGTTGTTAAAAAGGTAGCTTTACTAAAAGATGCACATAGTAAAACAACTAATTTATGTTTTCCAGAACCAGCTAAATTATTGTGGTAACTAGTAAATTTAATTATCGTAGATTTTCCAACTCCAGTGGAGTAACTTACGAATTTTTTTAATGGTAATTTGTGTGTTTTGAAACAATTCTTCACGTGTATTATAAATTCACTCTGAATTAATTAACTTGGACATCATATTTAACTATTCCTTTGACAATATTTAGGGCATACAAAATAACACTAAAATTTGTCTTTGCAAATTTCTTTAATACCCTATTGTAAAATATCACTTCAATGATGTCCAGATAATTCATCTTCTATGTTCTGAATTTCATTCTGAGCATTTTCTAAAGCTTTGTCTAATATATTATCACCTACAAATGAATATTTTTGTTGATTTTTTTCAACTGTCTCTGCATTATTATTGTAAACATTTTCCATACCTACATTTCCTACTTCATGAGTTTCATTTTGACAAGGCAAAAATAACAGAATTTGTTCACGATAATAATTGAACAAGTCTCAATTTAACTTATACTGCCTGTATCTAATTACAGCAATTTTTTTAGGTCAGCATTCAATTAATTCATCATCATTTTTCTTATTTTGAATAACTAGAAACAAAATCTGCTAAACATGTATTTCTGACTGCTTGTTTGTGTATTGGTGGTATACTTTTTTACGGCATTATCCACGAATATTTATATATAATCAGAATTCAATTTCCATAATTCAACCAGAGGCATTAAAATTACATTCACTAATTGGATTTGTGTTAATATAAATCATTTATCTACTACTTTTTGTCAATGGTAACAATGAAATGTGAATTTCATTAAATTGCATTAAATTACTATTAAAAATGTGTTAGTAATATTTTTAAATCTTTCTTTTACACTAGTAGTAACACTATTATCATCTTATTCTGTATCATGTACTGACCTGCATTCACTTTTCATACGTAGTTAATTATGTACAATGCTATACTGCAGCGGTTCTCAAGCTTTTGACTAATGCGTCATCTAAACAAAAATTGAAAAATTTTAGTATTAGCACTACAAAGTGCTACTACCACTGGCACTCTTGAACAAAGCTCAGATCGCATAAATTTACGAGTGTTAGAGAAAAAACTCAGTCAGGATGTTGGGGATTTAATTTTAGCTTCTTTGTATACCACCTGTTTTTCTCTTTACCACTGGTTGAGAACCCCTGCTATACTGTATTCTTCCAAAACAAACATAGTGTAAAAACTTATATCGGGCCGGAGGGGGGGGGAAATGTCGTCTTGATTGAGAATCTAGTATTGAATCCAAATTTTCCAAAAAAAAAAAAAAAAAAAAAAAAATGTGTCATGTTAGAGTTTTTCCTCTCCTGGTCTTTTGGGCTACGGGGGAAGTAGACAACAAATTTTGAATGGAAAAACTCTGAGAAGAAGGAAAGGCAGGATACAAAAGGAGCCAGACTGGGAAAAGTCAAAATCAGGAAAAATAAATTCTCATAATTAGGTTTTAAAGTCTTTATCATGTTTTAAAATGTCATAATCGAGGAAAAAATTTTGATGCAGAATTAGAAAAACTAAAATAAATTCATTTTACACAAACACATGCATTCTACTATTTCTAACAGTTAATTTAAACTAACTAACAGGATTAAAAGGTCTGAGTTTGGTTGAATGAACAATTCCCCCCCCCTTTTTTTTAGTAAGAGGATTAGGCTTATCTTGAAATTCTTCATACATTACTAAATCAGATATTTTAAAATTACTGGATTCATAAATGGGTATCATACCTTTCTTTATTTACATTGTGATAACCCTCAGACCTTTTTTGGACAGTTTTTCTAGCTTTTTCGATTGGTGGATATACTTCTTGATTTTCAAGTAGGGGATCATAAGGCGATTTGTACACATAAAATAAGATGGAGGGAATTTTGTTACAGAATGTGGTGTATTATTATATTCTTCAGTAACCTGAGGTAACAATTTTGTCCATGCAATATTACCTTGATAAGAATTTAATTTACATTTTAGTCTAGTTATAAATGTTTGATTAACTCGTTCAACTTTACCATTAGTTTGAGGTCTATTAAAAGTAGTTAATAATTGTTTTACATAAGATTTTTTTAAAAAGCACTTAAAATTTGAAGTACAAGCAGCATTTCTATCACTTGAAATTTTCTTTGGTAATTGAATTTGAAAAATTAGTCTTAAACAATTTATATCAGTAGTTACACTTTTAGAAGCAAAAGTCCAGATATAATGAGTAGCATGATCTATAATAATGCGAATACATTTCTTAATAGAATTATAATAGTTCAAACCACCAACAGTATCAATAGATAATATTTCAAAAGGTTCACTAACTGTTTAAAATTTTTGCATTTGTTCTGCGATGCGCTAGCACATCGTCTAAGCAAATCATCTGCCAGAGTATCTGTGGAGCTGCAAAGTGTTACTGTGGTTACCAGTTTTTTTTTACTGATGTTATTGTTAAAAATAAATGAAAATGGTTGTTCTGAAGATTTAAAGTTGTGTTTTAATTACTTTTTTGAACAACATTTTTTATATATTGGTGCACCGTTTTGGGAAATTGTATGAACCACCTGGTGTAAAATTTATATCTGTTTTCATAAATCGTTGGAACTCTCGAAGGTGGGGTAAGTAATAATATTAGTTTCAAGAATTTGTTGATAATAGTTTGTTTGAGTTTTGAAGAATATAAGTAAAATGCATTGTGTAGTAGTAGTATTTACGGTTTCATTCAGCAGAATAGAATTGGTTTGTTGCAGTACTGTTATTATTAATGGCTAAAGAGTTAGATAGACTTAAGAAGCAACATACCTGCCATAGAGGACAGGTAACAAAATTAATATCAAAAATAGAAAATGGTATGTCTGAACCACATATAGAAGTAGATAAATTAGAAAGCCTTTTAGTTCAGTTTCAATTCAAAGACAAACTGCTGAAATCTTTTGACAATAAAATCAGAGATCTTTTAAATGATGCAGAAATGCAATCAGAAATAGAGAGAATGAATTTAATGAAGTAATCATATTTAACTCAGTAATATTAAAAAATTAAATAAAATCATTGCAATCCTCATCTGTAGAAGAACACTCATGTTTGCAACCTATAACAAACCAAAGTAGACCAAATACAAACGCGAAGTTACCTAAACTGAAAGTTCATATGTATTACGGGGACCCATCTGAGTATTTAAATTTCTGGAATCAATTTGAAATTTCTATTGACCCTTTCCTTTCAGATGTTGAAAAGTTTTCTTATTTAGTTGGTTTGGAGGTAAAGCTCTTTCTTGTATTAAAGGTTTCACTATTACCTCAGAGAACTCTCTTAGAACTAGGTTGGCTCTTAAATTAATCCAAGATACCTTTGGGCAGAAAAACATATTAATAAATGCCCATATGTCTAAACTTTTGAACATGACACTGTTAAAGAACATTTATAATTTACAAGAATTGAGAAATCTGTATTTTAAGTGTCAAACCCAAATTCGTTCTCTTGAGAGTTTAGACATAAAATCAGAAAATTATAGCATAATGATATGTGCCGTAATTTTGAACCTTTTTCCCAGTGACCTCGTTTTGGAATTCAGCAAAAGTCAAATCTCGAGCACTAATCATAATTTTAATGAGTTCGTGGATTTTTTACATTGTTCCATTACTACAAGAGAGAGAACATTTCATATACACTCTCCTTCCTCGCAAGCAACACGTAGCCAGTATAAACAATCTAACCACAGAAATTTTGGAGCCCCCCAATTGCAATAAATTTCTTTACTCCACTAATGAATTGCTGACCAGTGCTACTTTAAACACTTGTATATTTTGCAGTCAGCATTTGTGTAAGAATTTGAAAAAAAAAAAAAAAAAAAAAAAAAAAAGATAGAAAGAAAGAAAGAAGCTTTTATGAGAAAAAAGATGTTTATTATGCTGTAATATAAATTGCTCTGCAAAGGGACAAACTGCTGCTTTTGCAATGGTGCACACGTCTGCGCAATATGCTTTAAATTAGAAAATTCTAAAAAAACATGGTTTGGAAACAAAATCTAATGAAACAGTTGTTACTTCATCGACTTATATACTGAATGACAGAAGAGGAATTTTGTTGCAATGTGTAAAAGTAGAAATTGTTGGAAAAAAGTTGTCAGATTTTATTTCTTGTTTACTTGGTATTGGATCTAGGTGCACATTTATAAAGAAAGAAGTTTTTGAAAGGTTGGGATTGAAGGTGGTGGGTTTAGAAAAATTGAATATTTATAGCTTTAGCACAAAGACAGATTTGCCGAAGGGTGGAATTGAAGTTGAGAAATATTTTGAATGGAAGTGAAGTGCTTATTGAAGCATTAGAAATTGATGAAATATCGAAAGCTCCTATAAATATTCCAGGTCGAGGTATTTGTGCAGAAATAAGTCGAGGGAATTTCCATTAACATTTGATTTTAAGGAGTTATCTAGCAATTGTGAAATTTCATTGTTGATAGGAGCAGATTTTTACTGGGATTTGAGCGGTTGAACCCGTCATTAGTAGCTATAGAAACTGCCTTTGGGTGGTCACTCCAAGGAAAATATGATGATTTAAGTTTCCATGTCGATTAATTTTGTTCTCAATGAAAGAGAGTTGGTCTCCACTGAGCTAAGGTGCTTTTGGGAATTGGAGAGTTTGGGCATTAGAAGTGACAAAACAGATATTTCCGGTGCCAAAGAAAGGGAAATTCTAAAGGAGTTAATGAACAGATTCAGTTTATAAATGGCAGGTACTGTGTGAGGTTTCCGTGGATAGCAGGTATGTAGGAGAAATTGGGAAGTAATAGGGAGGTCGCGTTGAAATGTTTTAACAGTTTAGCTCAGAGGTTCAAGAGAGATCTGTCGTATAAGCAATATCGGGACGTTGTCGACAGTAATCTTAAAGAAGGAATAGTTGAAATATCTTCCGATTTGTTAGAGGATGAATTATTACTTTACTTACCCCACCATGTTGTTATTCGAAAAGACAAGGTCAGCAGCCATCTGCGAATTGTATTTGATGGTGCAGAAGAAGAACATGGAGAAGGAGAACTTTCACTAAATGACTGTCTCCACAATGGTGTGAACTTGTACCCTAATTTATTTGAACTGTTATTAAAATTTAAACAAAATTCTCTAGCTTATACATCTGACATACAGCAAGCCTTCCTGAAAATTCAAATCGATCCAGAAGATCCTCGGTAAACTAAATTTTTCTGGATTAATGATCTAAGTAAATTTATTGTGCTGAATTTTACTCGTGTTTCATTTGGACTTACATCAAGTCCTTACCTGCTCACAGCTACACTGAAATTTCATTTTGAAAACTATCAAAATTTGTATCGAGAAACCTGTGAATTGCTACTAAATTCTTTCTGGATTGACAATTTTGTTGCTGAAGCTGATGAAGTAGAGACAGCTCTGAAAACCAGCATCAAAAGCATTGAAATTCTTAAGAATGCTGGAATAGTGCTAAGGAAATGGCAGACTACTTCTGTTGAACTTTGCAACCTATGGAAGACAGATGGTATAGAAACTATTGATACTGAAGAAGCCATCACTGTATATAGTATGCCACCAAAAGTTCTAGGAATGGCCTGGAATATAGACAAGGACTGATGTTTTTTGACATAAAAAATTTCATGAATATTCTTTCCAACAGATCCAGTACAAAGTGCTTCATCTTGCAGATATTGGGTCATATCATTGACCCAATTGGATTCATCAGACCTTTCATAGTTCGACTTAAGCTGTTATTTCAAGAGCTGTGGACAGCTGGCATGGACTGAGATGATGAACTCCCCTGTTTACTGGACTAAAAGAGGCAGTTGCGCTGAAGTTGAACATTTGAATAATGTCGCAGTTCCTAGATATTATCTTTCTGAATTAAATTTATATGATTTTGTTTAATTTGCTATTCATTCTTTTTCAGATGCATCTATGGCGGCATACGGGTGAGTAGTATATTTGAGAGAAGTCAGTCGAGATGATAGAGTTATTACGAGTTTTATATGTTCCAAGAATAGAATTGCCCCTTTCAAATCTATCACACTCCCATGTTTGGAATTGCTAGCATGTATGTTATCTTCTAGGCTTGCTAAGTGACAAGTAAGTAAATGTTAGAAATTTGATGTAAATTGCTACTTTTGGATTGATTCCAAAATATGTCTGTTTTGGGTAAAGGGTAAGGCCTGTAAATACAAATCCTTTGAAGAATAGAGTAGAGGAAATTCAAAATTTGATCAATCCTAACAAATGGCATCATTGTCCTGGAAAGGAAAATCCTGCGGATATCCTTTCTAGGAGTATTTCAGCCTCGAACTTAGCTGGAGATCCTTTGTGGTGGCATAGACTACCTTGGTTGAGTCAACCTTATAAGTTTTGGCCTGATAAGATTAAAATTGAAAATCTCACTGAGGATTTAGAATTGAGAAAGGAATTTGAAACTATAACACAAAATAAATATGTAGTGGAGAATTCTCAATTTATTTTAAATTTGAATAACTATAGTAACCCAACTAAGGTACCAAAAATTACAGTATTAATTAAAAGATTCTTTGATACACTTGGAAAAGAACATGCAAAAATGGGACCTTACACTGCAGTTGAACTCTTGAAGGCAGAACAAGACTGGATAGAGTATGAACAAGGAGTTGTTTACTCTTCTGAATTAGAATGCCTTAAATGTGGTACCCAAATTCATAAACAATCGTCTCTTTATCAGCTAGTCCCATTTTTAGATGAAAATGGCATGGTATTTTGCATGTAAGAAGTAGGCTTGAGCAAAGCAGATTTGGCATTGATGAAATCGCGTTTAATGTATAACTGACAGTATAAGCTAAGCTAAAATTATCTAATTCAGTTAATGTTGCAGATTGTGTTGTTCCTTAATCTTCGAATTGGATTCGGCTTATTATTTTTTGCAGACTGTTAGAGCAATTTTATAAAAGTAAGCTTGAACATTCGATTATGTCAAATGGAATTTCCGATATATATTTACTAATATGTAAAAGATCTACAAAGCGAAAGTATGTTTTGAAATCCGAAATCTGTGTATCAATTTCACGCTGCTCTGCGGCAGGTGGGGGGCAGAAACGCAGCGGCGCGTAATGAATTGGAAGTTGATCTGTCAGCACTATTCTTATCTTCAGGGCAGATGTTTTTATTTTATTTGGCTTATAATTCCTTACTAAATGCAGTATTTCATCTTGATGTAATCCGTCTTTGATATGATTTAAATCAAATTCCTCGTCATTATAATTCGCTTCCGATAGCGAAGAAAGTGACAGAGGTTATTGAAAACGAAAACATTTCAATTGACAAATTAGTCGATGTTCTCGACACAGCAATTATAGGACTTGAACAGCGGAACTTTGTAAATGAACAAGAAATTATGTCTGTTTATAGAATTAAAGAGAATGTATTATCACATAAAAAATGAAGCAACTTAAACAACTTACATTGAAAGAAATGTTTAATAAAGTAAACAAATAAATATTAAGCTTTTTTTTTTTTTTTTTTTTTTTTTGTAAATTTTGATACCCTTTAGATCATAACTGTTCTTTATTTCATAAATTATGGTTTCATATTTTTAATTTTATAATTTCTGCATGCAATCTTACCAGATTTAAACTGATGATCTATAATCCGGAAAAATCGATAATCCGGAATCGCCGAAGTCCCGACTAGTCCGGATTAACGACTTTTGACTGTATACGTTTATACTTCCTAAAAATATGTGTAATTCTTTAAACATTTTTAGAGGCGTTGTAATTTTTTAATAACCTCAATATATGCATTACTGGGTTGATATTTTTTTGCTTGAACCTCATATCTAGAAAATTAATTTTTTTAACAAAGATACACTGTTTTAATTTTATATTCTCTTTTACACATATGTCAAATATTATCTTCAGATGTTTAAGATGTTCATCAAAATTTGGTGAAAATATTATAAGATCATCAAAATATTTATGGCAAACTGAATCTGATATTTATTTAAAATTTGTATAAGAGCTCTTTGGAAAACAGCTGGGGAATTTTTCCAAACAAAAGGTAATCTACTAAATTCATAAAGGCCAAAATTTGTAGTAAATGCTAATTTTGCAGTGTCTTTTTCATTTAATTTTATATGCCATAATAAACAAATGCTAAGTCCAATGTGGGAAACAATTCTAGGAATTAGTTCAGAATCTATTTTGGTACTAATTTGGTTAAGTTTCCAATAATCAATACACAATCTGGTTTTTGCCTGTTCATCTCTCTTATAAGCTTAAGTTACATGTGCAGCATAAGGACTGGATGATGATTTAATTATTCCCGCATTTAACAATTCATCTATTTGACTATTATCTTTAGGAAAGGCTCTATAGGATCTACACGCTATAGGCAATTCTGAAGTTAAGACTACTTGTGGAGATTCCATATTGATACAACATACATCATACTTGTTTTTAGCAAATACAGTGGATGGACAAAAATATGGAAACACCTTGTGAAATGCATGTTTGAAAAGAAAGATTGATTTTAATGAAATATGTACGTGGCGCTGGCGTTTTTGATTACTGACGCTACCTATACAACTTCGTAAATGTGCTAAACAGTTCGGTTGTTGTCGGAGTACTGTTATGTGAGGTTGTCATTGCATTATGTCAGAGTTAACAGACTTCGAACGTGGGCAAATTGTTGGAGCACGTATGGTAGGTGCTTCCGTAAGCAAGGTAGCCGAGGTGTTTAGTGTTTCAAGAGGTACTGTATCGAAGATTTATTCCGCATATTTGAAAAGCGAAAAAACATCATCTGCTAAATCACAGCGCGGACGAAAGTGTGTCCTGAGTTATCGTGACAGACGATCATTAAGGGCAATTGTGACGAAAAATAAGAAGACCACAGCTGCAAAAGTTACTGCTGAAATGAATGTTGTGTTACCGAACCCTGTGAGTACCAAAAGAATTAGAAGGGAGCTTCATAAACAGGGAATTGCTGGCCGTGCTGCAATTGAGAAGCCACTCATCAGTGATGCTAATGCCCGTAACAGGAAAAGGTGGTGTTTAAGTCATAAAGCCTGGACTATAGAGCAGTGGAAGCGAGTAATATGGTCTGACGAGTCTTCTTTCACATTGTTTCCCACTTCTGGCCGAGTTTACGTCTGGAGAACGCCATCTCAAGCCTATAATACAGACTGCTTGTTGCCAAGAGTGAAACATGGCGGGGGTTCTGTTATGGTTTGGGTAGCCATATCGTGGTTCTCTGCTAGCCGCATGATAACTGTGTCAGGGCACATGACTGCCAAGACTTATGTGAACATTTTGGCCGATCAAGTTCATCCCATGGTACAAACTTTGTTCCCCGATGGTGATGGTGTCTTCCAAGACGACTAAGCCCCTGTTCACACAGCTCACATTGTCCAGGACTGGTTTTCTGAGCACGAGGATGAGTTGTCCCATCTCCCCGGGCCACCACAGTCACCAGACCTGAATATTATCGAACCTTTGGGGTCTAAATTGAAACGGAAAGTGCGTTCTCATTATCCACCGCCAACATCGTTATCTGAACTTGCCACCGTTTTGCAGGAAGAATGGTATAATATTCCCTTGGCAAACATACAGGAACTGTATTTATCCATTCCGAGAAGACTGCAAGCTGTTTTGGATGCCAACGGGTTTCCTACGCCATATTAAGCAAAGAAACATGTTTTTTTAAAGGTGTTTCCATATTTTTGTCTAACCCCTGTATATGATTATAGTTACTTAACAATTTTTGCAACTTATCATCAGCAATTTCACTATTTTCTGCATAATTATCAAATTTCTTAGTACTTGCACTATTTTTACATAAAAAAATATTTTGAAAAAGTTTATCTAATTGAATGCCTTTACTTACGATACCTTCATAGCGGGTAAATTTTTCTGATTACATTGAACATTCACCTTGAAATATTTTCATTTTTTATGTACAGTTTTCTGAGAATCTTTATAATAATAGCTTAAGGAAATAACTGATAAGGACAAACCATATGTCGTGGCTGGAAATACCTCTAGGCCTGATTTTGAGGCATATTTTGCCTAGAACAATAATGAGAATGATACCTGGGTAGTAAATTTCTAAGTTGGTAGAAATTTTTATGTAGACTTTGTCTGGGAGTTGAAAATTTTTGTGTCTCACTTTTTCCAGCGAACTTGATGTAAGGAAAATTTTTCTAGCTGTTGCAATCCCGTCTTGTACAGACACAATATTTTGTATTAGCAATATTTTCTGTTGCTCTGATAGTCCCTGATTCAAATTGTCATCTAATTTTAGACTAGCTTCAAATTTTAACTTTTGTCGGAAATACTTATCGATCTCATTGAATTTAAAGTAATGGCAACAAAATCATTAAAGGTAACAGTTTCTGCAGTTGCAAAGTAGGTGAGGAATTTATCTTTTGGAGTTTGCTGCTCTAAATCTACACACTCATGTACATAAAATGCAAATGCCTTGCCATGAAAGCACTCTGAAAACACCAATGGCTTATCATTCCCATTAATATTTTTACTGGTAAACTTTCGTTCAAACAATAATAAATATTTATCTATAGAAATATCACTATTCGAACCATGAAATACGGCACACTGAAATTTATCCATACTTACAGAAACTATTTCTGTAGCTAATTTTGCTTGAAATCAGATCTCCATTGTTAATTTTTGCTTTTTCCGAAAACTAAACACAACACCAAGAATTTGCAGTAATTACCCCTGAATCATAAATTTTTAGAAGCACTGATAATCATAATACTGAATCACTTTGCATACATCATGACACTGAAAACATGACTTTAAAGGACCCTATTTGAACACTCGATGACACACTTTTCACTTTAAACACGATGCAAGCAAGCACACAAGATGCATGGCACATGTAAACACATCACTAGATGATGACCTTGACACAGAAAAAACAGCACAGAGTTTTCATCACAGATAAGTCATGTCGCATAACAGGCGAAGGAAGGTATGCAGCAAGCACGACTCACTTTGGTGGCTTTCAAAGCACTTTTGAACATGGCATTAAACTACTTTTTAATTTTTATTTTCACAGTCACTTTTTGATATCATTGAAAATCCACTGGGAAACTTTCACCGCAAGTAATCCTGTCTGACTTTTAATTTCATGTGATATTTTGACTGCATAGGTGGAATTCAGTACTTTTAACTTTTGGTTGTAGACGGCTGAGTGGCAAGGCATATACATGAAGATAAAAAAACTGGATTTTTACGAATCACCAATCTTTACTTTCGCACATATCAAATCATTTCTTAGTGGATAAGATACTTCTAGATCATAAGCAATTATAATAATTTTTATATACACAGGTAATGGGATACAGTGTCATTTTAGGCAAGTGGGCATAGCAGTGTACAGATGTTGGTATGGCGGAAGCTAGGAAAAGCAATGACGTAGTTGCTTGCGAGCAGTGTTTATACTAAATATGTGTGCAAGTACAGCCAATCTGCAGTTGGTTAATTTGGGGTTTTAGTTTCATTTTAAGCAGCGTTATGCAACATGAAAAGATCTCGAATTTGGGAGAACACATGAATTTAGGGAAATTTTTGGTAACCTGACTGTTACCAAATTTAGAACAGTTAATTTTGAGTTCACCAATCATTTAGCCTGCCACCATTGTTTCTTATAACTTACATATTACATATATATGATGGTGAAATCACAATAAAAACTTCATTTTCATCATATTTATAAATTATAAATCTATGTATAAATTGAATGCATTCTTATAACTTTTGTTATTGAAAGGATTATATATATATTGGTGTTCTTTAACCAAAGAAAAATGTGTTCATGCAAAGGGTCATGTACTTAAAACTCGATCCACTCATAACTATCCCAACTAAATATTCATCAAAAACACTGTTTGGCCATTTTGAGAGTAATATTAATTTATTTGCTTTGTAATCAAAGTACTATGCATAGGTTACTGGATCTCGTGTAACTAATTCAGATTTTTCTGCGTCATCTAACTGTAACATCTGTTTAATATTAAAGAAATAAGATTTTTGAGATTCATTTAAACTCTAAAACAGTGAATCGTTTTTGAGTTAAATCACATATTGGTTTCTTAAAAAAAAAAAAAAAAAAAAAAAAAAAAAAAAAAACTATTATAAATAACACACAATATAAGTCAAAAATATTTCTCTGTTTAGATATTAAAAATATTCTTATGTCAAAAGTAGTAGTCAAATAAAATAAAAAAATGAGGGTAATCATATTTTTGCACGAAAATCATACGGATTACTTTTACTCTCAAGCAGTTCTTTTACACACAAATATCAGATCCTCATATATTAAGACAGTGCAAAAATAAATAAATAAAAGTCTTTACAAATATACTTTTATGAATCAAGCCAACAAAATCTATTCAAATTTATTTTTCAATAAAGAGAGGAGGTTTAGGGGGGGAAGGTAGCATACATGATAGTTTACTTTATAGAAAGACATAAAAATAATGCTACTAAGTAAAACTAAGATATTACATACTTTCTATTTTTTCAAAACTATATAAAATGAAAAGAAATTGAAGAAAAATTTATTTTAAAGCAGTATGCTTTAAATTTTATGCTTTTTTTTTTTTTAATTTCTACTCTTATACATTCTTGCACTATAGTAAATATATTTAATTTATCCTACTCATAAACTACAAATAAAAAAATTAATTCTTACCCCATTTATCACCGGTAAAACTACCATCTTCTTGCTGTAAACCTTTGATAAATTCAACAGTTTTCTCTACATCAATAATATCAAGTGCATCATACATAGTTAAAATCTAAGTAAACAAGAAAAATATTCAAATTAATTTATTAACAAAATAAAATGTTTAAAAAATAAAGCATAAATTTTTCATTTAAAAGCTGACAGTTTTTTAATCAACTTCTGCAACCTACCAAATTTTGTTATATAATCAAATATACGATGTAAATATAATACGTATAAATGATTGAGACAGACAGAGTGTGATAATCTTTAAAGCAAGGATAAACACAAAGTCCAACATTGCATATCTTAAAAAATTAAGAAGTCTGTTTTACTTTCCGTTGATTTCTTATAATCTATGAAGAAGCTACACACCTCCTTCTGCATCTCCCCCCCATTTTATTTACATTAAGTAAGAAAAATCATTACAGAAAGCCTCAAAACGGTAGACATTGATTTAGCAGTTAACTGCTTTTCTATCCTAAAGCTTCCATATTTTTCAAAAATTTGCTCTACCACTTTCATTTAAATTGAGCAGACAGAGTTTGAAACCTGTACTGTTTATCACATTCAACAAAGCAATATCCATTAGACCGATGAATAATTTATTACAACATTTAACTGACTTCCTGAAAGATGGATTGTGACCCTCAAAATTGACAAAATCCAGATTTGTACTGCACTAAATAACATATGTTGGTTTTAGAATTTTCGTTTCTATTTATCTGACTTTTTACTCTGTATCAACCGTATTTGGCAGTCAGTATGTATGGCAGTCAGAAAAGAAGAAAAGATGAAAACAATTACATTTATTTCCTCCTTGAACTGCATCCAGGCCACTTCTTTTAACTTCATCTTTTAACATTCCTTTCCTTGTTTTAAAAACTCTTTAACACATACATTTGTTCTTTCCTTTATTTCTCACACATTTCCACTTTTTTTTTTTTTTTAGTATCAAATTACCTGGTTCATTTGTTCTATATGCAACACATCTAGAATGTAACAGAACATAATTGCATAGTAATTTATTTCTTTAATAGCATTTAAAATGCTATTTTAAATTGTTTTTGACATTATGTTAATAATTTCATTTTGATTTGTCTTTGATAAATATGATACCTGTCCCTGTTTTAGGTCTAACTGGTACTAAAAAGCTGAATTATCTTTGGCAAGCAGAGACATTACATTAATAAAATTTTGTTGACTAGGCCAAGGACACTTTGTGAACAGGCTATTGGGAGTGTCATCAGACACACAGAGAGAAAAACACTTTGCTGAAAGATACAATACAGCATCCATGACTATGTTAATCATACATTCTCTGGGGATTTCAGATGCTGCATGCTCAGTTAATATTTCTGAAACTTTTTTTTTTTTTTTTTTCAATTAATGAATCTTGTAGTACACAATGCTGATGTAGCCCCATCAACCTGTTTCTGGTAAATCTTGCAGGGTGTACAAAAATTGTATTTTTGGTTTTAGAACATATGATCCAAGATTTAATCTTTTCTTCATTTGCCAATGTTCTGTACCACATAGAAGATGACAAATGTCTGCCATCATATTCAGTGGAACTAAAGTCTACGTTTTCTAGATGTTTTCCAGATAACAATACAGCTTGACTTCTTAAGAAAGATCCTTTCTCATCATTCATTTTTTTCTGTGACTGGCCAACTGCGTAGGTCCGGCAAATCAAAAGTTCCTTTGTCTTCATTTTTCTGTTGCCCACTCCAACCTACATGAGGAGATTCTTTACAAGGTGTGTTAAAATAGAAACCAAACCAAATATGGTTGATACAGAAATAGCTCGCCAACTGGCAGAGGAAATGCACTGTAGCTACTGAACGTACATAGTGGCAAGTTTAAGCAACAAAGTGCCATTTGTTGCATTTCGCTGACCGTTAGTTGGCGAGCTACACCAACTGAAGTGACCACATGCACAAGCTGTTCGTCAGATTAACGCCAAAGTGAAAATGAAAGAGTTTGAAGAACAAAGTGTGTGAAATTTTCATACAGCTTTGGCAAAACTTTCAAAGAGACATTTCAGTTGCTTAATTAAGAATATGGGAAGGACTGTATAAGTTCCATGCAGTGCTATGGATGGTTTAAGCATTTCCAACATGGCAAAAAAGTCAGTCGGTGATGATTCCCCAGCCCGGACAACCTTCCACATCAACAGATGATAACCATGTCAAGCGAGCTTGTGCTGTGATTTGTGGAACTCTCATTTAACTTTTTGAGAAGTTGCTGACAAAGTGGACACTAGCACAGGATCATGCCATCAAATTTTAAGTGAGAAACTTGAGATACATTGTGTCAGTGCAAAATTTGTGTCATATTTGCTGACTTACTATCAGAACCCATTTTGAAATCAGCCAGGAACTGTTTGCCAATGACAATAAAAACTTTTTAAAGAGCATCAAAACAGACAGTGACACACGGGTTTATGGCCATGATACTGAATCAAAGTAGTCATCACAGTGGCTGGACAAAAGGCTCCAAATCCAAAAACAGCACGCATGAGTCAGTCAAAGATTAATTATTGGTGTTGGTTATGTTTTTTGACTGCAAAGGTGCTGTCCATCAGGAATTTGTACCATGTGGTCAGTTGGTAAATAAAGAAGTGTGCCATAGAATTCTAGCCCATTTGAGGGATGCGTGTGCAGGAAGAGGCATGAATTGTGGAAAAAGCACACTTGGATGTTGCATCATGACAATGCGCCGGCTCATGTGTCACTTTTTGTCGACAGCTATCTAGCAAAACATCACATTTCAATACTGTGCCCCATTTACCATATTATCTAGACCTAGCCCAAGCAGACTTTCCTGTTTCCAAAACTGACAACCACATTAAAAAGACGTTGTTTCTAAACCACAACAAAATCTGACAAGAGACTTGCACATAAACCCAGAAAATGTGTTGCAGGAGGCTTTCCAAAAATAGAAGAAATGATGAGAATGGTGTATTGCCAGTAGAGGACAGTGTTTAAAATGGACTAAGGAAGACAGTACTTAAAATGTTAAGCAATAAAAATATTTATAGCTAAATTTTGGTTTCTTTTTTTACGGCTTATATTACGGGATATGGCCCATTCCCGACTTAACTTCAATAGGCATGGCATAACAACCAAGGACATATGCGTCTGCGGAGCAGAAGGACCCCCCCATTCCCGACTTACTTCAATAGACATGGCATAACAACCATGGACATATGCGTCTGCGGAGCGGAAGCCCCCCCCCCAGACCACTATGTTTTTGAATGCCATCATCTGACAACAGGAAATCACCTCCCTCTTCCCATCAACAATAGAGAAGCTTATCACTGCTTTTTTATAAAGCACAAACCGGCAGTAAATACAATATGCAAAGTTGTCAACAAGCTCAAGGGAATGGGATCAGATTTGTGCTCTCCTCATTAAACAAAATTTGCAAGCCATGATACACTAAGTCAGCACATAGTTCCACATCCGCAGACACGCAAGTCTACTCCTAAAATTTACATGAGTCCCTATTACAGACACTTATCAAATAATGTACAGTCAAATGTTTCCAGCATGTATTTAACATTTCCTCTTCTGTATATGCATAATACATAATATTTTTTATCTATGAGCCTGTATTTTAATCCTATTATTTCGTAACTGTATTTTTGTATCTGTATTTTTAATTTGTATTTTTATTTGAATTTTATTATTAATACGCAAAATTACCATAGCAAATTGCCACAACAAATGTCAAAACAGTAAAACAAATGTAATCTCCCTTGTATGGCCATGTAAGTGCTCTAGTTAACATCCTAAAAAGCTCCCAAGGCGGCCAGCCTGTTGAGGCCTCAGGAAGTTGTTCCTGGTTAGTGAAGGGCACGGGAAACGCAAGGTTCTTTAATATACTAAGGTTAGGCCAGGAACGGAAAAAGCGTGCCATTGGTTGCTGGTGGTGACGTCACCCGGGAGACAAGATGCATCGGCCGACGCGCCTGCTACATGATTTTCGTAATGGAAAAAATGTAAACTAAAGCAAAATGATCATTTTATATGTGGTAGATACACCGGAAATACCGGGTATATACTTTCCGATTAAGTATTTTGTTAAAGCAAATGTTTATTTTATGCACAGAATTCGTACGAATGCTGAAAATAATTGTAAACATTAAATTCTTTTCATAAAGGAAAGCATTAGAAAATGAAAAACGATATTTAAGTTAATTAAGGGAAATAAATATTGTAAAACAAGGTATTTTTCAATATTTTTTCATAGTATTGTTTGCACTAAATAAATTTTGTTGAACAGAACACATGATGGCATAACTGCTAAGACCATGGTAAAAACATAATCAAAAAGTATTATTCTATTTATTTTCATTGCTCATGCACTTTTTTTAATACAAATGAACTTTGACATTCCATGAGAAATATATGATCATGATTTTCAGTTTAATTTACATATCTCAAGCAAAAATATATGTAAAAAGATTTGACTTAACAAATTCATATTTAAATACCATAAAATTCTACAAATTTCTTAATATCCATCATTATACTTTTAAATAGTATACTTATCACATTCTTTTTAAAGTGAAAAGTCACTTCATACTGATTCACTTCAGATTTTAGCAGAAGTGCATATATTTTCAGTATAATCTAAAAGTACTCTTGTAATCCCTTACACTCCCAAGATTTCTATATAACATTTATCCTGACGTGATTATTTGCTATAGTAAATAATCTTTGATATTGGCATCCTATTCTTCCTTCCATACATTAAAAATGGAACAATTAAAATACATTTTCTTACACATATACGCACAATAATAATAAACTTGCCCTACATCTTAGTTTCGGCTCACCAGCAGCTGAGCGGTAAAGTCGCTGAACACTGGTAGTTCGGTCCGAATCCCGCGAACGGGCTGGCTGCATGGGCGTTTTTGTGGTTTTCCTCATGTGTAATGTGTATACGAGCCAGTTTCCCTGAGAAAGTCCTCTACGAAGGCATCACACCTATTACGCAGATAGCCCTAGTGTGCTTTTCCATAATTAAATACACCACCACATCTTAGTTTCAATTCAGCCTGTACACAAATTAAATATTTTTAATTACTAATGTATTTTTATCAGGTTGTTTCTTAAAATACTTTTGTTATACTCAAAATATGTGTTCAATATTGAATTATTTTTCTTTCTCTTATAATTAAAAACAAGTTATATGGAATCAAAATTAAAACATATGCAGCAGTTAAATAACACTGAACAGAATATCTTACTTACTCTTTCGCTATTTGTATTCCAGCATTATACACAGATTTGTTTTCCTTCAGGGTCAGGTATGTGTAAGTTCACTTAGTTATATCAATTAAATTACATCAGACATATGCATCAGTTAAACAACATTGAAGGAAATATGTCGCTCGCTCATCGATGTTTGCATCATAGTGTGGTCGATAAATTGTTATTTCTTCTGAAGCATGTATCAGTTTACTTAGTTCTCAATGCTTAACCCAGACATTGCTTCAATACATAGAATTACTTTTGGGATGTAAAGAAAGTAACCAAAGCATATAAATTAACTTGGATAAGCGAATTTATCAACTAATCATTCAGGTAGTCACTATTGGTAAACACGACACTGAGATTAAATATCTCGCTATAAGTCTACTTCATAAAAGGAAAATTATGATAAAAAATTAAAAACGAAGTAAAATGAAAAATAAATGTAAAATTACATAAACGTTATGTATGAAAACTACATAAATTCATTTAAAAAATAGTCAGTTATTTTATCTGGTTGTAAAGAAAGTTTTCCACCAAAAACGTTCTTCACAAAGCTAGAAAAAAACAACAACATGAAGGCAGTATATATAGCATGGGTACAAATCACCACACAAATCTATGATTTTCTGTCAACATTTTGGTAGTTTTTCAAAATCATCGACACATAAACTTGGTGGCCACGAGTTCAAAAGCAGATCAACTACATTTTGGACATCCTGTGCAGAATGGAAGATAGCACCAGCAAGATGTGGCTGCAGGTGTGATTAAGTAATCTCATGCAGTACCCAGTAATTGAACATGTGCGTCAAATCTACGAGATGCTTAGCGCAACTAATGGACATGGCACTAATGTCTAACTCTTCAGCTTTCGCTCTCTCGAGAGCATATGCAAGCCCTTGAGTGGTGTATATTGATATTCAACAAGTTCTCGTAGGTGGGCCTCATCAACATCAGTAGGTTGGCCAGAGTGATCTGCTTCTTCAGTATCATAAGCCTTGTTTTTGAACTTTAGGTACCAAACCTTCAGTGTCATTTGATATAACATTAGCACATAAAGTTGTACACATGATTTAGTGAAATTTTGTAGGTGACTTGCAAAAGAACTGGGAGAAAATTATAGTTCTAATCTGGTAGTGTGATAGTTTCATTTCACACACCTTGTATTTAATGGTATTTTTTTATAAATTTCAGAGCACACCGTTCTAAAGCAAGTCTCTCTTTTTCAAATACATTTTGCAATACAGTGTTCTAAAGCACGTTTCTTTCTTTAAAATGCATAATCTTTAATCATATATACAAAATATGATTTGAATTTCAAATCTTTCTTTAACCCTATATACGAAATATGATTAAATATGCCAATGTGAAATTTCGCAAAGAGGATATTTGAAGTGGCAGGATACTTTCATTAAAACACGAAAGCTTACTTTAATTGCTGGGAAAGACATTTCATGTCATACGAAAACACACATCTTTTTAATGCATGAAAAATATTTTCTGGTTCTCTGCTCCTTGAATGTCATAGTCCTTGTTTTTGCATTTTCGGTACTAAACCTTCACAGTTTCATATGACATTACATTAATACCTAAAGTTTTACACGTGATTTGGTGACATTCTGTAACTGACTTTTTGCAACACAACTGGAAATAAATGATGATTCTATTCTGTAGTAGTTAAAATAGATGTAGTAGTTAAGTAGATGATTCTATTTTGGAGTAGTTAAGTAGATGATTCTAATCTAGTAGAAATAGTTTAATTTCAGACACCTTGTATTCGATAACATATTTGTTTTATACATTTCACAATACAAAACCCTCAGAGTTTCATATGACATAACAGTAGTACCTAAAGTTGTACACATGATTTGGTGACATACTGTAGCTGACTTTTTGCAACACAACTAGAGTAGAAATAGTAGTTTTATTTCAGACACCTTGTACTCAATGATAAATGATATTTCTTTTACACATTTCACAACACAGTGTTTTAAAGCAAGTTTCTTTCAAATGCCAAATTTCTTTGACAAAATATGATTAAATATGTCAATGTGACATGTTTGTGAAGAGGATTTTTGCAGTGGTAGGATACTTTCATTAAAACACGAAAGCTTGTTTTGATTGTTGGAAAAGACATTTCATGTCGTAAGAAGTCTCACATCTTTGTAATGCACGGAAAATGTTTTTTGGTACACTATTTTATAGTACTATGCTCCTTGAGTGTAATAATCCTTATTTTTGAATTTTCGGTACCAAACCTTCACAGTGTCATATGATATAACATTAGTACCTAAAGCTGTACATATGATTTGTTGACATTCTGTAGCTTACTTTTTGCTACATATCTGGAAGTATGTGGTGGTTCTAATCCGATAGTGTGATAGTTACATTTCTGATACCTTGTACACAATGGTATTTTAATACAATTCACAACACACTGTTCTAAAGCAAATCTCTTTCTTTGCCAAAAGTTGTTTGAGAAAATATTATTAATCCTTGTTTTGAGTCCTTGTTTGAGCCATAGTCCTTGTTTTTGAACTTTCAATATCAAACATTCACAGTCTCATATGATGTAACATAAGTACCTAAAGTTGTATGCATGTTTTGTTGACATTCTGTAGCTCCCTTTTTGTAACATATCTGGAAGTAAATGATGGTTCTAATCTGGTAGCATTACAGTTCCATTTCAGACATCCTGTACTTAATGTTAATGGTATTCTCTTATAAATTTTACAACACAGTCTTCTAAAGCAAATTTCTTTCTTTAAAATGCCAAAAATTGTTTGACAAAATATTATTAAATATGCCAATGTGAAATATTTGCGAAGAGGATATTTGCAGTGGCAGAATACTTTCCTTAAAACACGAAAGCTTGTTTTGATTGTTGGGATCATGTCATAAGAAGCCTCACATCTTTGTAATGCATGGGAAATGTTTTCTGGTACACTATCTTCAAACTCGACACTGTGTAGTAAAGAATCATATGAATTTGACTTATCTGGCAATGATTTTTTACACTCATTTTCATTAACATTTTGAACTTCTTCTTCATCATCAATCGCTGTCCTGGCTGCTGTTGAAAAGTATCTTCATATATGAGTAGGATGTAATATGAGGAGGAGTTATAAAGATGATGCAATCCACTTCTGTGCCTTTTTCATATCAGCCTTATTTCTTTTCTTCTTTTTCATTTCTGCATTCAAATACCTCGAGCGTATAAATGTTCGTATCTTAACATATATTTTAATGATTTCATTATGCACATCAGGAAACTTTTGTGCAATTTTTTTACACATAGTTTGCATAATGTTATTACTTCTTGAAAGACCATCTTTCCCATGTTCACTTACAAACACAGCTTCAAATTGACTTATTTTTTTTAACCATTCCTCTGATGGAACAAGTAAACCACCACGAGAAAGCGTTTCTATTCAACCAACGTGTTCATCTGAAGGGAGATGGAGCAATTGTTCTGTAGGTGTTCCCAAAGAATGGTCATATTTTCTTCCACGGTAGGCTATGTAGCTTGCAAGGTCCCGAAAATGCTCTACAGAGCAGTCAGCTGCAGGTTCACTTGCAAGGACCAATCTAGAATCATCAAAAACAATATCCCTCATCTCAGTTTCACCGTCTAACATCTTCAGAGCTTCAGTCATGTCAGGTAAAATATTACCAAAAAAGTAAGAAGTAATGTATGCGTCTTCCTCCTCATCAGGAGCAACAGAAGATGTGTTAGAAAGTGAAATCTGGCAGAAATTATTAGTTAACAATAAAAGACGCATTCGATACTTCACATCTACGAGCAGTGGATGATCATAGAAATGGACCTCGGATTCGGGAAAAAAAAATTTCCAGGAAATCTTGATTTAGTCTGGATGTTAAAAGGTATTTAACTCCTAATTGTTTTAAATCAGAAAATAAGCCCAGCAGCGATCTAATCGACATCATAAATCCTTTCTGAAATGGTAATAGGTGCTTTGCCTTGCCAACTCTCATGTCTTCACAAAAAGCATAAAACTTCTTTAAGGTTCTCTAATGGATTTCTTCATGTATCCCATACGCACAAGATAATACTGTATCAGAGACAGGTTTCCTGGAGTTAAGAATATCAAATGAATTATTCACTAATTCAAAAAAAATTGCAGTTTCCTCTTTTTCTGGTATAAGATAGCGGATACCTTGTGCAGTATGGTTTGAAAATAACTGTGCAGCTAAATGCACACGCTGGCGTTCATTACCTTTAACAGAAATGTGACTTACGGACAACTTTGGGCAAATTTTCACTTCTTTGCAATCCATCGATATCAATCTTTCAATAGGTTCTTTTGTAATTAATCTATTTCCCGGAAGCGTTAATCCGTCACCAAAAAATCCATCATTTATGCAGAATTTCGGAAGAGTACTGTTTTTACTTTAGGAAACGATCTTTTAGTTCATTCCCAAAATCATTGCAGAGTTTGAACATCTCTTCCCTTTTAAATACAGTACTTCATTTATGCAAAAATATACAAAGACTCAGACTTCATAAATATCTTTCGATTATTTCTTTTGAAAATTCTTTTCTTAAATCTAAAAAATTTTTGCTTTCCTACATTTCAGAAGAGGCCAACGCCCAGTCGGCCCCCCATTATGGAACCCCTTTGGAAGGGGGTAATGAAGATTGGTGATTTTGCGCAAACAACAGAAACCGCGTAAACAGGAAGACACCGTTTTACACCCTAGTAATCTTGTGATAAGATTTGATAGCGTATGCAGAATAAAACATATAATGAAAGAATACTCCGTCATCCCTTTATCAATTTACGTGAAATTACATTATTAATTAATCAACATCTTTTAATAACAATAAAAGAAAATAGTTTAAAATATTATAACACTTTTCAGATTTCGGAATGTGAAAATTTTGTCTGTGACTTCCAAAGATACGAGTTTTCAATAAGAAGTGAAAAGGTATCAACAGCATTCTTTCCGCACGA
Source organism: Stegodyphus dumicola (assembly GCF_044657685.1). NCBI lineage: Eukaryota > Metazoa > Arthropoda > Arachnida > Araneae > Eresidae > Stegodyphus > Stegodyphus dumicola. Next base: position 133,860,066 of record NC_140768.1, on the reverse strand, counting down.
GGAAATGAGAACAAAACTGACATATGTTAAATACTTCATAATAATAAATATGCTAATCCACACCTCAGAGGTCCAGCAGTAATTTAGAAACGAGTCAAACACAAAATACTCAGCAGAGACCTTCAAACCGTTTCAAAATACCATTTCCACACTCTGAAATTAGCTTTTGGAAACTGGAAATGATAAATGAAGACCAGAAGGTCATAGGCATACTACAGTCAAAAGTCGTTAATCCGGAATCGTCGGGACTTCGCCGATTCCAGATTATCGATTTTTCCGGATTATAGATCATCAGTTTAAATCTCGTAAGATGGCATGCAGAAATTACAAAATTAAAAAAATGAAACCGTAATTTATGAAAAAAAGAGCAATTATGATCTAAAGGTTATAAAAATTTACAAAAAAAGAAAAGCTTAATATTTATTTGTTTACTTTATTAAACATTTCTTTCAATGTAAGTTGTTTAAGTTGCTTCGTTTTATGTGATAATACTTTCTGTTTAATTCTATAAACAGACATAATTTCTTGTTCAGTTACAAAGTTCCGCTGTTCAAGTCCCGTTAATTGCTGTGCCGAGAATACCGACTAACTTGTCAATCGAAATTTTTTCGTTTTCCCTTACCTCTCTGTCACCTTCTTCATGTCTTTATCCATTTTTTGCAGCAATTCCACTTTTTAATTGTTGGACATCGAAACATACTTTCGTTTTGTAGATCCTTTGGAAGTTCCAGCATCGGAAATTCTATTTGACATAATCGAAAGTTCAAGCTTACTTTTATAAAATTGCTCTTACAGTCTGCAAAAAATAATAAGCGGGATCCAATTCGAAGATTAAGGAACAACGCAATCATTAGCATTAACTGAAATAGATAATTAGATAATTTTAGCTTACACCGTCCGTTATACATTAAACGCGCAGGAAAAAACGTGTTCTGCACTTGCGCACACGCATATGCGCAGTAGTCAAGGTCTTACGCGCACGCGTAAAACGCCTGTGCGCATGCGTCAACGCGGCGCATGCGCTGAAAGTTTTTAGCTTTGAGGTCCGGATTATAGATCATTCCGGATTATGGGTGTCCGAATTAACGACTTTTGACTGTATAACAAAAAATGATAATCAGTATTTAACAACAATGGTAAGGAGAAACCGCAATACGAATGCCACATTTTACAACAGCACTTGATAAAGGTTAAGTGCCACCAATGTTTAAACTTAAGCTGTGCAAAACTGATCCCACATCATGCAAACCAGTTTTGGTTTGCATGACTGCAGACCTATGGTTTGTTTCTTTAATAGGAAATAACAATGCTGAGGCACAAGAACATCTTAAACGGAGATTAAAGGAAGAGAGTACCGCTCTTTTCTCAGATGAGTCCCATTTTAGTCATCACTTTGAGAATAGAAGGTTCATCATTTGGAGAGAATGTGGATATAAGAATAATCATGCATTTCTGAATGCACAATTTGAGAAAGCGGAGTTATTGCCTGGCTAGTATCTGTATTAATGGTCCTACCAATCTGTACATCAACAGAAATGAAACACACAACTCAGTGATATAGGGGTGAGATCCTGGGACCTTTTGTTGCCCCTCACGCTGCAGCAGTCTTTGATGAATTTATTTTCCGGATGTTGAAAATAGGACATTTAGTACTTGACTAGTGGAAAACTTTCTTTTGGCAAAGGAATCCTAATACAGTCAAAAGTCTTGAATTCGGACACATATAATCCGGAATGATCTATAATCCGGACCTCAAAGCTATAAACTTTCTGCGCATGCGTCGCTTTGACGCATGCGCATAGGCGATTACGCCTGAGCGTAAGACCTTAACGGCTGCGAATTTGGGTGTGCGCAAGCGCATAATACGTTTACGCATGCGCGTTTAATGTATAACGGACGGTATAAACTAAGCTAAAATTATCTAATTGAGTTAATGTTGCAGATTGCGTTGTTCCTCAATCTTCAAATTGGATCCGGCTTATCATTTTTTGCAGACTGTTAGAGCAATTTTATAAAAGTAAGCTTGAACATTCGATTATGTCAAATAGAATTTCCGATATATATTTACTAATATGTAAAAGATCTACAAAGCGAAAGTATGTTTTGAAATCCGAAATCTGTGTATCAATTTCACGCTGCTCTGCGGCAGGTGGGGGGGGGCAGAAACGCGGCGGCGCGCAATGAACTGGAAGTTGATCTGTCAGCACTATTCTTATCTTCAGGGCAGACGTTTTTATTTTATTTGGCTTATAATTCCTTACTAAATGTAGTATTTCATCTTGATGTACTCCGCCTTTGATATGATTTAAATCAAATTCCTCGTCATTATAATTCGCTTCCAATAGCGAAGAAAGTGACAGAGGTTATTGAAAACGAAAACATTTCAATTGACAAATTAGTCGATGTTCTCGACACAGCAATTATAGGACTTGAACAGCGGAACTTTGTAAATTAACAAGAAATTATGTCTGTTTATAGAATTAAAGAGAATGTATTATCACATAAAAAATGAAGCAACTTAAACAACTTACATTGAAAGAAATGTTTAATAAAGTAAACAAATAAATATTAAGTTTTTTTTTTTTGTAAATTTTGATACCCTTTAGATCATAACTTTTCTTTATTTCATAAATTACGGTTTCATATTTTTAATTTTGTAATTTCTGCATGCCATCTTACCAGATTTAAACTGATGATCTATAATCCGGAAAAATCGATATTCCGGAATCGCCGAAGTCCCGACGAGTCCGGATTAACGACTTTTGACTGTAATGGACTGGAGACCATGCTTTCCCGAACATGAATTTAATCAAAAACGTTTGAGGCATTATACAAAGAAGGGTTGTTAGTCACTTGTCATCCCAAGAAACAGTTCAGCAGCTGGAAACCACTCTTCTATACAAATGGGAGACAATACTCCAGTCCCTCTTTGATAATGCCATTGGTTCCATGCCCCACAAATATGCAACATTGCTTTCGGTCAGAGGCTACCTTATTAAAACTTTTTTCTACTCAATAATACACCTTATTAATTTTTTTCTATTCAATAATAAAATTTTGTAGTTCTTTTTATGACGTATAAAATATGCATATTTTGGCTTCCGACAAAATTATAACTTGTTCCATGTTAAACTTCTTTCTTATAGCAGATAGTATCTATGGGTTATATATAAGTTAATGAAACATTTCCTCATATGCAGTTTATATTCCAAATCATAATATTCCCTCATTATTTTGTGCAGTGTTAGTCTTCTTCTTCTAAATAACTGTGATTTCAGATTTTGGAGCATTTGCTATTCCATGCAAGATACTGGTATTTCTCAAATTTGAATACCTTAAGTAATCAATGAATGAACTTCTTTCAGAGAGGAAAAATGCTGCCCACCCTGGGGCCTTTTCAAAATGAAATATTTAAGGACGGTTGGACTTATGTATAGACATTCTGATGAATGAAATAAGACTTTCCCATTATACTTAGCTAACAAATCTGCCACACCTTTCTGATATCTATTCCTAAACCTAAGCAAGTCAGGTGAATTTTGTGCATTCTTCTGCATTTACTACATTTTTTTTGTGGATATCAACCACTTGCAATAATATGTTGGAGTTACATTTTTTCCAACTGTATCTTTCATAATTATTTTTTGGTAATCCTATGCTGAAATCCTCAGTTACTTCAACTACTGTTGTGTACATTGAATTTTTTGAGGTTATGAGTGTTCTTTCACTGGACTGACCACAGTTTCAATTATAGTTCAAAGTCTCTAATCCACTTTTCATCTTTACCTTATTTTGCTTCAAGAAAGTTGCATCAAGCAGTAAGAAACCCAATGAGCACAAACTTTCCTTTTCAACAAATCTATTATCAAATTATGGTATACCAACGCTGCAGAAATCACTGTATATATGTTGCTCGATGATTTTCCTCCTTTCTAATTACAAGGATCATATTTCTTTTGTTTGTTGATATTCTACTCTTTCTGCTCTTCAGTCATCTTGCACATCTGAAATGTTCTTTAATAAAATTGGAACTCGACAAAAGATGGTACTTTTCCATTTTGCCGGCACAAGTGATAAAGTCGCCAAAAATGGTACAACCGATGCCAAACGCAATTTCTTTACTGGTAACCTTTTACACCTCATTTTCAAAACAAGTCGCAGCCATTTTTTATCAAATTGATTGTTTCTTTCAATACTGGCATACAGTTACATAGAATTTTTACCAGATACTTCAATTTTATGCCCTAAGGTCATTCCCAGTAATTACGTCAATTAGGATGCAATCACACTGCTCACCCGAAGGCGAAAATATAGAAAAGGCAAAGTCAAGAGCTAAATTCATCAATTCTAATGAGAATGCACTAGCGAAGTAAAGCGCTGCGGTTTTACATAATTTCTGAGTAAGCTATTTGTACAAATTGAAATAATTCTTGCATTTAAACTTGTAATCCAAATTATGATTTAACTTGAAATTAATGTAGATAATTACTGAGAGAATTAGATTTTTGTAGCGTAGTTTACGTGAGATGAGATCATTTGGGGTCACGTGATATGAACCGGCGAATCAGGATGCTTTACCATGAAAGTATAGTAAATTCTTAAATTGTCTTTTCACAAAATTTTAAATGATATTAAAATCTTTATGCCTTCAAAATAAAAATTTCTTAGAACTAACATTTGTTAACATTTTTTATCTGTATACTGTGTGTTGTCGCTAATAAAATTTGCTTGGCGAGATTTGCCCCAGCGAAACGGAAAAGTACCTAAAAGACTGTATTACCATCCTTTATCTGATCACTGCAAACTTCAAGCAATGTATAGTAAATTTATTACAATTTTGCCAAATACATTATCAATTTTAAAATACGATCTTTGATTTAATGCAGTCACATTACTGCCAGACACAAGCAGACATCATTTCAAAATACTGCACTCTACAGACCTCAAGTGGTACGTTACTTTTGCCTCAGAATTTCATCTGCAAATAAGAGAACTTACCCACTATCATCAATACTATTTGTTTAATTTTTGTTATGTTCAGAAAATTATGCATTGTTTACTTTTGTGTTTCTAATAGTTATCTCCTCTTCAAAAGCAAATACTTTATCTGCTTTCTGCAAGATAATTTTATTTTTCTCTATTGAGACTTGACTTTTTTATTTTTACTCGACTGGTAAACAGAGATTTTTTTAACTTCTCTGTGATGTCAAATGGCAAAACTAAAAGACATCCCATCCATTATTTTAATATATGATTTTTCACACGGTATGCCTGGCACATCTATCAAAATTGATTAAAGGGTTTGAGATGGAACCTTCAAATCTGGAACACAACTGATTAAACAGGCTTATACTGAAAAATATACAGTCAAAAGTCGGACATCCATAATATGGAATGATCCATAATCCGGACCACAAAGCTACAAACTTTCTGCGCATGCGTCAAAGCACGATGCGTTCACGCATGCGCATAGGCGTTTACGCTCCCGCGTAATACTTTTACGATTGCGCATGCGCTTTCAATGTATAACGGACGGTATAAGGTAAACTAAAATTATCTAATTATCTATTTCAGTTAATGTTGCAGATTGCGTTGTTCCTTAATCTTCGAATTGGATCCCGCTTATTATTTTTTGCAGACTGTTCGAGCAATTTTATAAAAGTAAGCTTGAACTTTCGATTATGTCAAATAGAATTTCCGATGCTGGAGCAGCCAAAGCGAAAGTATGTTTCGAAAGCGAAATTATCTACAAAGCGAAAGTATGTTTCGATGTCCATCAAACAAAAAGTGGAATTGCTGCAAAAAATGGATAAAAGCACATCCTTTATTTCTCTAACCCTTAAGAAATCTGTTTATCAATTTCGCGCTGCTCTGCGGGGGGGGGGGGGAGAGAAAGGTCGCAGCGCGCAATGAACTGGAAGCTGATCGGTCAGCACTATCCTTATCTTCAGGGCAGATGTTTATATTTTACTCAGCTTATAATTCCTTAGTAAATGTAGTATTTCATCTCGATGTATTCCGTCTTTGATATGATTTAAATCAAATTCCTCGTCATTATCAAAATCAAGAGTACACATCAAATAGTTTTCTGGCTGCAATTTTCTAATTTCGATTATGCGTAATGTATGCTTTACGCATGCGTGCGTTGAAAGAAATGTTTAATAAAGTAAACAAATAAATATTAAGCTTTTTTTTTTGTAAATTTTGATACCCTTTATATCATAATTGCTCTTTATTTAAAAAATTACGGTTTAATATCTTTAATTTTATAATTTCTGCATGCCACCATTCCAGATTTAAACTGATGATCTATAATCCAGAAAAATTGATAATCCGAAATCCCCGAAGTCCCGACGAGTTCGGATTAAAGACTTTTGAAGCATATTTTATGAAAATTATACATGGAAAAAATTACATATTTTAGGTACAAAAGAATGGAATTCTTTATTCTTAAACAAATATATAATACTCATTAAATTTAATTATACTACTCATCCTTCTTCTTGTTTAGATGACACTAAAAATTTTTATCAGTAGTTGATAATTTGCCATTACGATTTGAAATGGAATGACTACAGAGTAATATTATTAACACTGCCCTCCAACCTATAACATGGATAAATATTACAATACTTTAACTACAATACAGATAAATCGTCCTTCCATAATATATCAAAAAATATCCATCAAGAGCAAAAGCTCTATTCAGATATCTATCTGCAATGCATTTTCTGACAAAAATCTTGGGAGAAATCTCCTTTTGGATAGCTTATTATCCGATTTTTGTTTTTATTGCCCTAATTAGAGTTTTCACGATGAAATGCATCTTTGGAGAAAAAATTTCAGTTTCCTTACATCTCCCACTTTGTGAGTCTGCTACCATGTACGTTACCTTTTAAATGAACCTATAAACATTAGCATTATGATATGCTGATGATGAGTCTCAAATTTTGCAGAAGAATAATTACAAATATGTATAGTTTTTATCTTGCTTTGAAAAAAAAAATAATAATGGTTTTTATCCTCAACAATTTTTAATTTTTTAATATCAGATCTCTCTAATTATTTAAACAAGAATTAAAAAAAAATTAAAAACGTTTTACTTGATGCTGAAAGTATTTAAATAAAGCAAAATTTGAAACCTGCATTTAATGGAAGAGTTTAAGAATATACTTTTAAAAAATACGCCCATATTTATTAAAAAGATGCATAAGAAATTTAGTAAATGAAATACATAATTAAAATCTTAAATTCCTTTTCTGAGAAAGGTTTCATAAACATGTTTGAGTAACAGCTCAGATTTTAGTTTAACGGTTCAGAATTTAGCAGTCAGAAATCGAATTTTCAACTGGAGTTAAGTTTGCATTGCAGTATTTATATTCATGCTGCAAGTTATTAGAAACATCCGAGATTACTTTGTGAAAAAGCAAAAAGGAACTGATCATTTGAAATTTTTGTATTACAGTCAAAAGTCTTTAATCCGGGCTCGTCGGGACTTCCGGCGATTCCGGATTATAGATCATCAGTTTAAATCTAGTAAGATGGCATGCAGAAATTATAAAATTAAAAATATGAAACCGTAATTTATGAAATAAAGAGCAATTATGAACTAAAGGGTACCAAAATTTAGAAAAAAAAAAACTTAATATTTATTTGTTTACTTTATTAAACATTTCGTTCAATGTAAGTTGGTTAAGTTGCTTCGTTTTATGTGCGAATACGTTCTCTTGAATTCTATAAACAGACATAATTTCTTGTTCACTTACAAAGTTCCGCTGTTCAAGTCCTGTAATTGCTGTGCCGAGAATACCGACTAACTTGTTAATCGAAATTTTTTCGTTTTCACTAACCTCTCCGTCACTTTCCTCATGCTTTTATCCATTTTTTCCAGTAATTCCCTTTTTTGTTTGATGGACATCGACACATGCTTTCGCTTTGTAGATCCTTTGGCAGCTCCAGAATTGGAAATTCTATTTGACATAATCGAAAGTTCAAGCTTACTTTTATAAAATTGCTCGAACAGTCTGCAAAAAATAATAAGCCGGATCCAATTCGAAGATTAAGGAACAACGCAATCTGCAACATTAACTGAAATAGATAATTAGATAATTTTAGCTTAGATTATACCGTTCGTTATACATTAAACGCGCATGAGTAAACGTATTATGCGCACGCGTAAACGCATATGCGCACGCGTAAAGGTATTATGCGCATGCGTAAATGCGTTTACGCATTGGCAGAAAGTTTTTAGCTTTGAGGTCCGGATTATAGATCGTTCCAGATTATGGACGTCCGGATTAAAGACTTTTGACTGTACGTGAAAACTTTTGTGAAATCCATGCCTAGAAGACTCAATGAAGTCACAGAAAGGAAAGGAGATGCAAAAAATCAGTCTTGTTAGTCCAAAGGGGCAATTTGCACAGAAAGGCTATTAACTTCGTTTCGGCATTTTGCGACGATTCACTATAAACGAAGAATCACTTTTTAAATTGTTGCCACCAAATATTAGAGGCTTGTATTATATTTAAAGAAATTAAATAGTGAAGAATCTGCACAAATGTATGTATGTTTCTCGCATTGTGATAAAACAACGGTACCTAGACCCATCCAATTTTGAACAACGTAATCCTAAATCGAATAAGGGCATCTGGAAGCCCTAATTTGAAATTTGTTTTATTATCTACTAGCAGCTTCGCTGCCAGCCTTCGTCTGGCTTTTAAATCCGAAAAATGGCTGAAGGGAACACCAAACGTTAAATTTAAAAACTGCGTAGAATTTTACTCTGCAGAACAACTTCATAAAAAAAAAGTTATTACGTATAACAAAATTACAATGAAATAAGCAATATCCCTTAATACAAATATTAATTATCCTAAGAAATAAATTGACCAACTTCCCTTTGCAAAATCCTTATAACTCAAATGGTATAAAGGAGGTTAAGAACTTTGTTTCCTAAAAAAAATCACTCAAAACTTTTCAATATCTTAAAAACAGTGAAATGAGCAATAAATAACATAAAAGAATACAAAAAACAAAAAATTCTGAAAAGCATAGTATAATTAATGATATTTTATCTTATATTTTCAAGAGGAAAAAATTACAATGAAATAAGCTATATCCCTTAATACAAATATTGTTGCGTGCGTACGGGTTCGTTATGAAATGAATGCACAAGTCCGATGAAAAATGAACAAAAATTTATTATTATTGTAGCGAATAGTTTATCCAACAGATGGCAGTATCTGCCAAGCTCCTTTGGTAATTGTCAATGCGCATGCGCAAGTGGAGTGAAAAAAGAAGTATGTTATTAGGAGAATGAGCTTTCGTAAATAATGTTGCTGCGCGTTTTCGCTGTGTAAATAAAAGTATATTTTTATATCATAGATGTTCTTTACTCTCTAATGCGAAGCACTAGGTTAGTGCACGAATCTCTTCTGATTCTGAAACCATTTTCAAACCGTGGATCACCACAACAAAAAGTGGCGTCCGTGACAGGACGCATTAGTTAGGTAAAGGACACTTTTGATGGTTTAACAGCAGAAATGGAAGCCTTGAAAGTAAGAAGAATACCACTGCGAGCAGCCGTCACGAAAGCATATAATAGCCTACATGGACATTTGAATGAGTCAGAATTGAACAGTGATGTTCTATTATTGTCCCTGGAAATTCTGAAAGATAAAGGAATAATCTACAACAGTTGGATGAAGAAATATTGGATCTCCTATCAAAATCGAAAGAAGTCTCGCAAGAAGAATATACTAAAGAATTTGAGTCATGTAAGACTTACAAGGAGAAATTAATAGCAGCCAGGATGAAAGTGAAGCAAATCACTGTGAAACTAGAGAAAAATTTGCTGACTCATGCATCGGTAAATGAAACCAGAACTGTTGATTCAAGAACAACGGCAACGAATTTGAAGCTTCCGAAAATAAATTTGATTGAATTTACAGGTGATCCACGACAATGGTTGAATTTCTGGAATACCTTTAGTAAGATACACGAAGATCCAGTGCTAGATGATCATTTGAAATTCGTAAATCTGATCCAGGCTACTGCTGCCAAATCGAAAGCACGGGAAATAGTGCAGTTTCCCGACAACTAAAGAAAATTATCCGAAAGTCATCGAACATTTAAAGAATCGTTTTGGAAGTGAAGATATTCTTATACAAGTGTACGTTCGGGATTTATTGAATCTTGTGTTGATAAATAATAATGCAACCAAAAAGGACTTCTATCATCGTTGTACGACATCATCGTTGTACGACAGTTTAGAAACAAAACTGTGTGCTCTGGAATCTCTCGGTGTGACTGAAGATAAATACGCTAGTGTTATTTTTCCGTTAGTTGAATCTTGCCTGCCCCCTGACATCTTACGCGTGTGGGAGAGGGAACGGGAGAGCTCGTCACAACAAGGTAAGAGCGATCTTGAATCTATTCTTCTGTTTTTGAAAAATGAAGTGATATCTGAAGAGAGAATTAAATTAGCGCGTTTTTCTTTTGATAAAAGTAGAAAATCTAAAAGTTACATTAATGATGAGTCTAATATTCCTACTTGTAATGATTTGTATACAGGAGACAAATTTAAAGAAAATGCTCCTATTAAGAAAGTTGAGGAATCGTGTTTATTTTGTGATAAGCCACATTTAACAGAAAAATGTTTTAAAGCTAGTACGCTTACATATCAGGATAAAAAAGATTTAATATTTAAGAAGGGTGTAGGGTTTATATTTACTTTAACTAACATTTATTTTAAGTTTAAACTATCTTTCCTGTCAAGCCTTACTTTCCCCTGGAACTGCCAATGCCAGAATATGTAAATTTGAGTAGAACGCGCAAGGATTCAAATTATCAGCGGAAGTATTCTGATTTAAATAGGAAGGAAACGAGTTCGGAGTGATATTCTTACTTAGCGAGCGCGGAGGTAGTTAGCGAGAATTGAAGAACCCCGCGTTGCGGCCTATGTGCTTGGCGGGAAGTAGTGGTAATCGTTCCGGTGAGCTTCAAGTCTGCTGAATTAGCAGCGGTATTGTAAAACGCGGTGAGTTAGTTATTTTAGAGAGCCTCGTAGTTAGAATCTTGTCTTTACTTTCTTTTCAGGTTATTATTTTTATTTGACTGCCTAGTTGGCACAGTCTGTAAGCGTCAAGAGAACGCAATTATAATTTATTACGTTGAATAAAAAGGGACTTAAACCCTTCACAAGGCTCTATCTTTTATACAAGTTTTCACAGTCACCTCTTGGTTGCGTGCAAGTTGGAGGCGCGCAACGTTATATTGGCGCCCGAACAATTATCGAACTGAAATGGCCGAAAATTGGATGGAAGCCGCTGGACAACACCAAGAAACGACAAGTCAGTTAGAAGGATTTGGATACCTGGTCCAGACTTTGAGAGCATCAATCAAGCCAAACGTCTATTTCGACGGAAAAAATTCGGTGGCGGTATTTCTCGAAGGTCTAGAAAACCACTTTCAGCTCTACCCTGTGCCTGAAAGACAAAAAGTTGCCATCGCCACATCAGCACTAAGAGGACAGGCCGCGCTATGGTGGAAAAATATAGGCAAATTTCTTCTAGGTGAATTTGGAAGCCCGACGTATACATTCGAAAACTTCAAAAAATCGTTAGTAAAGGCCTTCCCCATAGTGAAAGATCGCGCACGGCTGGAAGCCGAACTATATAGTTTCTACCAACGGGATACAGCAGAATTGACGGACTTTATTTTACGAAAAATCAAGCTAAAGGATATGGTGTATGGAAAAAAACCCGATGCGGAGATAATTGAAATAATATTACCAAGATTGTTACCCGCTGTCCAAGACTACTTTGAAATTAGAAACCCAAGAACATTGCAGGAACTCTTCGAATTGGCGGTGAAGTTTCAAAATCGCAGAATCGCGGAAAGAGCGAGAGGGGAAACATATTCTCAAAGTACCCGAAGGAAGGAGGAAACCAGAAATGGAAATCGCTCGTATGGGGGAAAGAAGTATCAAGCTAACGCATCGAAACTCGAAGGTCAAGGCCCAAAAAGAAAATTTGAAAATAAACATCCGCGTACCCAGAAGACACAGATTGAAAGGAAAGCTTTAAACGACTAGAGGGGCCTGTGAAAGGGAGGGTCCAGACCCCGGAAGTTTTAAAAAAACCCTCAAATAGACATTTAAACACGGTCATCGTAAAAAACTCACAGCTACCAATTATACAAGTCCTGGTTGGCGATGTACCAGTAGAAGCCCTCATCGATACAGGAGCAGAAGGAAATTTTATGAGTGAAAAGTTCTTCAAAAAGAATTTTTATAGGATACAACTATTAAAAACCAGAAATACGGAAATTATTGCGGTGCAAGGAAAAACATGTCACTGCATCGGGAAATTATCATTAAACGTACAGGTAAAAGAGGAAAATCTCAAAGTATTAATTTTTGTGGTGAAAGACCTACAACACTCTCTTATTTTAGGTATGGACTTTCTAAGGGCCGCGAGGGCCAAATTAAATTTTCAAGATAGTTCCGTGGTGTTGGAGATGGACCAGAGGGTGGTGGAACCTGTGGAGACACCTGAATTGGACCTTAGCCATCTGAATGACCAGGAAAGTAAAGCAATACAGCAAGTGGTGAGTAATTTTTCTCATTTGTTTTCAGAAAAACCAGGAAACTGCCAAATCGTGACTCATAAGATTCAATTAAATGCCGAAAAACCTTGTAGGACTAAACCGTATCGTTATGATAAACAAAAAGACCTAATCATCGAAGAACATATTCAGGAGATGTTAAAGAATAAAATAATAACGCCCATAAATAATGAGTACGCCAGTCCAGTCGTACTATGTAGGAAAAAGAACGAGTTTCCTCCTTCGGATAAAAGGGCTTGGAGGTTTGCTATTGATTACAGAAAACTGAATAGCATTACTAAATTTCCAGTTTACCCTTTGCCGGTTATAGACGAGATCATTAGACAGATCAAATCGACAAGATATATGTCTACTTTGGACTTAACGTCTGGCTACTATCAAATAGCTATGAGACCCGAAGATATACACAAAACCGCGTTTATAACAAAATCGGGCACTTATGCATTTTTACGCATGCCCTTTGGGTTGTGTGGGGCCCCATCAACATTCCAGAGAGCTATGGACATTGTTCTAAAGCCTGTCCTAGGAAAATCAACTTTAATTTATCTAGATGATATAATTATAACGAGTAGTACGTTGGAACAACACATTAATGACCTCGAACAAGTTTTTAAATTATTAAAAGAGGCCGGTCTTACAATTAACGCCTCAAAATGCAAGTTCGCAACTAAAGAACTTAAATATCTCGGTTATAAAATTTCGCAAAAGGGTATAGAAACGCAAGATTCAAAAATAAAAGCTATTAAGAATTTCCCACCGCCCAACACCGCCAAGAAACTTTCGTCTTTCCTTGGATTATGTTCTTACTATCGATCTTTCATAAAAGATTTCGCTAATATTGTTGAACCACTCTTAGTAATCAAAAGAAAAAAGAGTAAATTTACGTGGACAGCGGAAGCTAACACAGCTTTTGAAAGATTAAAAGAAGCGCTTATTAATGCCCCTGTTTTAAAATTCCCTGAGGGGGACGAAAACCTGGAAATTGCGGCAGATGCGTCAGACTATGCGGTGGGTGCGGTTCTTATGCAAAATAACCATCCACTGGCATTTTTTAGTAAAACGTTGAATCAGACACAAAGGAATTATACAGCTACAGAAAGAGAAACATTAGCCGTATTAATGGCTGTACACAAATTTCGAGTTTATTTCGGCAAATCGCCAGTAACAGTCTTTTCGGATCATGCGGCTGTTGGTAGACTTTACTCGGGAAAAAACCTAATGCCCAGGTTAATAAGATGGGCTTTAAAACTCCAAGAATATAATATCACAATAAAATATAAACCGGGTAAGGAAAACAATGTAGCTGACGCACTTTCTCGTATAAAACTGGACGATGAAGGAAATGAACTTAAATGCGCTGTGTTGACTTCAAAAATTTTAGATTCTAGAGATACGGTTATTACTGAACTGAAAGCTGATCCTGAATTTGGAAATATCTATGCTTATTTGAAAGACCCCGAAAGCTTTGAGCATACAGATATCGATGCGATAAGAAATAGAGCAAAAAACTATGAAATAATAGATAATTTATTATTCTATACGAAAACAACAAACGAAAATCTTGAGTATAAGCCAGTCATCCCAGCCTCGCTTCGATTAAGCATTTTGAAGGAGTTGCACGAAGAAAAAACAGCGGGCCACCTCGGGGTCAGAAAGACTATAAAAAGGGTACGCGAGGCGGTATATTTCCCGCAATTATACAAAATAGTAACGGCGTATGTCAGGTCCTGCAATCAATGTCAGTTAATAAATGATATTAATTACAGCCCGGCCGGGTATTTAAATAGTATTCGCGCTACATTTCCGAATGAAATTTTAGGCATAGATCTCCTTGATCCCTTCCCCCAGAGCGAGTTAAATAAAAATCGTTTTCTTTTAGTAATAGTAGATCATTTTTCAAAATGGATAGAAATTGTTCCACTTAAACGCGCGTCAGCCAAAACAGTCGCAGATGCATTCTTACACAGATACATTTTAAAATACGGTGCACCGATAAAAGTCATTAGCGATAACGGAAAACAATTCATTAGTCAAATATTTGAAAACATATGCAATGGACTTGGCATACGCCATATCAAAATGGTTCCGTATAGACCACAGGCTAACATAGCAGAAAGAGTTAATAAAAACATTGTAAAAATAATTCGCAGTTACGTTAGCACACATCACAAGCGCTGGGATGGCTACATAAATGAATTAGCTTATGCTTTAAGAACGGCACATCATGATACTACGGGAAAAACTCCAGCAGAATTATTTTTAGGCAGAAAGTTAATTACGCCTTTAGATAAATTATTCTTTGTGCAACAAAGAGAGCAGGAGTTTAAACAACAAGATGTGCAAAAGTTGATTGATCAGGCGCTTAAAACCTCGGATACGGCAAGAAAAAGGCAGAAACTTTATTATGATAGAAAACGCCGTGAAGCAGATTTTAAAGTTGCGGATAAGGTATTGAAGCGGAAATTTTCTTTATCAAGTGCCACAGACAATTTTATGGCAAAGCTAGCTCCAAAGTTTGAAGGCCCCTATGTAATTCAGGAAATCAAAGGGGTAGTATTATATCTTAAGAACGACAGAGGGGAAATCTGTAAAGCAAGTCCCGACCAGGTGAAAAAATACTATAATCCAAATGATTTTGAAATCCTTAAAAGTTTCTTGCAGGACTCAAGTCTAAACGAAGTAGAAGAATCAGAGACTACAACAACTATTCCACCACCCAAGAAACAGAGAACTGAAGAGAGACCTAGCACTTCTACAACCCGGACGTCGGTATCAAAAAGAAAAAATGATTTTCAAACTCCGAAAGAAAAAATGATTTTCAAAACTTTTGTTTAAGAAAAACAAAAATACAGATGAACCGGGTAAAGAAACCATGGTAAAGAGAAAAACACCACCTACAAAGGATAGCAGGAGAAATTACACATCAAGGAGAACGCGCACACGGCCACAGAGTCAGGTGCCAGCAAGGCCGCCGTTCCGGAAACTGAAACGCCAACAGGAGGCACAAAAATACGACGAACAGAAGAAATTCAAGAAGGACTCCAGACCGGAGGACGTCAAGAACAGCCGTCCCAGGCAGAAACGCAAAGGCCAACAACCAGACGATTACTCCGTCAAGAGGCCAGCATGTAGAGGACGCAAAAGAAAGAGCAACGTGGACGACACTCGGAGATCAATAAGGAGAAGATTGACATCCATGAAACCTCTAACTTGGGATCAATTTTGCCAAAAACGGATGACGGAGTTTCAAGCATCGAAAACTCAAAGATAAGTTAAAACCTTCTATAAATTTTTTTTTCTCTTTTGTTCCGAAATGTTATGCATAAGTACGAAGTTCTATGTTTTGACGAAAGTCAATATGTCTCGGTTGAGACTTAGTTTTGTTTTACTTTATTTAGCTAAGGCAAAAGTATTATTTTCTTTAAGTGTAAAAGCTAAAAACAAGCATTTTCTGTTGGTCGAAAGACTAATTCTGTTATGTTAAAGCCAAAATTTGGCCGAAGATAAAAATAACTTCGTATTCTTGTATTAATAAGAATTTTACTTTCAGTGCCGCCAGCTTGGCGAAGAATGAGTAAAGTAAAAGTTTATTTTCTCTTATTCATTTTATGGTAAATTGTAAAAAGCATATGTATTAAAAATTTGTAAATGTATGTAAATACTTGAAGGTTATGTAAAAGTAGAATTTAGTCTAGAAGCATAAAATTGTAGATGCTAAAAGTGAATGCTTAAAAGCAATGAAGTCAAAATTTAAGTATTAAACTGTAAAGTCATGCTTTAGAGCGAAAGCCTGCATGTTTAAAGATGAATGAGGGGGAAGTTAGAATGAATGTGTTTTGTAGGGTTCTCCACCTACATTTGAATTTTTAAGAATATTAAAGTAGCTCATTGAGTTGTAGAATGTCGAGTAAGGTGTGTCTATTTGGTCGTTGAATTCTAACAAATCATGGTGGTTAGGGGAAGTGTTGTAAGACTAAAACACGAATATTCCCGTTTGACACCACACACGGTGGAGAGCCAGGGTAAAGTTAAATTAATGCTTGAAAAATTGAATGAATGTGAAGTAAGCAATAACTAAGAAAAACGAATCGTTTAAAAACAAAAATTTATTGTGTCAAGAAAGTGTAATGTATGTAGAAAGATACTGATACTTATTTCTTCCAGATGCTGGAAGGAAAGACCAAGATTGATTGATGAAGTCCAGGAAAAGTTGCTGTAAGAAGAAAGCTTTGTAACGAGCAACAGAATTTTAGTATAATGGTTACATAAGATTTTTTTTTTTTTGTGTGTAAACGAGGTTCTCGCCAGTTAGTTCAGAATTAGAGAAACTTACAACAGGTCGTTTGTAGGACCTGCTTCCAAGTTTTCCAAATTCTGGCAGCGGCAAATGTAGGGTTTATATTTATTTTAACTAACATTTATTTTAAGTTTAAACTATCTTTCCTGTCAAGCCTTACTTTTCCCTGGAACTGCCAATGCCAGAATATGTAAATTTGAGTAGAACGCGCAAGGATTCAAATTATCAGCGGAAGTATTCTGATTTAAATAGAAGGAAACGAGTTCGGTGGGATATTCTTACTTAGCGAGCGCGGAGGTAGTTAGCGAGAATTGAAGAACCCCGCGTATTATATCTTAAGAACGACAGAGGGGAAATCTGTAAAGCAAGTCCCGTAGTATAAAGCAAGTCTATGTGCTTGGCGGGAAGTAGTGGTAATCGTTCCAGTGAGCTTCAAGTCTGCTGAATTAGCAGCGGTATTGTAAAACGCGGTGAGTTAGTTATTTTAGAGAGCCTAGTAGTTAGAATCTTGTCTTTACTTTCTTTTCAGGTTATTATTTTTATTTGACTGCCTAGTTGGCACAGTCTGTAAGCGTCAAGAGAACGCAATTGTAATTTATTACGTTGAATAAAAAGGGACTTAAACCCTTCACAAGGCTCTATCTTTTATACAAGTTTTCACAGTCACCTCTTGGTTGCGTGCAAGTTGGAGGCGCGCAACGTTATAAGGGTTTATGTCTATTATGCTTGAAGAAAAACCATATTTCTCGTAACTGTAAGTCCAAGGTTAAGTGTTTAATTTGCCAGAAAAGGCTTTTGGCAGTAATGTGTCAACAAGTTCCTTCTCAATTGAAAGAGACTAAACAAGTAGAGCCTGTGGCGAAAAATGAGGTCAATGTTTTGGCTAGCAGATCCGCGAGCTCCGATGTGTTACTACAAACATTAATCGTAAGGGTAAAAAATGGCAACAGGGAAAGGATAGTCAGAGGGATTATAGATACGGGTTGCGAGAGAAGTTATTTAACGAAAGATATTACAGATTCATTGAAATGTAACAGTGTTGGTGAAGTGAAATTAGTTCATAAATTATTCGGAGGTGTAGAAACCAAAGAAAAATTGCATTCTAAATATATAGTTAATTTGAGTAGCCTTGATAATAAATATGTATGTAGTGTGCATTGTTTAGGTGAATCTGTTATCTGTTCTGATGTTAAGAAAATACCTAAAGGTCCTTGGTTGAAAGAACTTCGTAAATTAAATATTCAAGTATCAGATGTAGAGGGTAATGCTCTCGAAAACGAAAGTGACATTAAATTGTTGATAGGTTCTGATATTGCTGGAAAATTATTCACCGGAAATATTAATGTTTACAAAGTGGTCCGGTCGCGATGGAAACAAGTTTGGGATGGATTTTAATGGGTAAAATTCCAGCGAAGGAATCTTCGGGTATAAATGATTCTCTTGCATGTGTTTCTTTATTGCTAAACGAAAGATCAGCAGAAAACTTGTGGAAGTTAGACGTTATTGGTATAAATGACCCAGTTGAGTCTAAAAAGAAAGCTGAAATTCATGAGGAGACCATGCAATATTTTGAGGAAAATTTCAATTTGGATTCAGACGAGAGATATGAAACTGCATTACCTTGGGTACTGGACCCCTCTCGCTTGTCTAATAATAAAACGTTGGCAGAAAAACGCCTGACTAATAAGCGAAGGAAATTATTAGATTCGAATCAAATTAAAGTTTATCAGGAAGTATTTGATACGTGGTTGAAGGAACGAATTATTGAAGAGATAAATGAAGGCGAAGTAGATAGAGAGCACTATTTGCCTCATAGGCCGGTTTTTAAAGAATCTAGTGAAACTACGCGAGTAAGGCCAGTTTTTGATGCTTCGGCACACGCCAAAGGAGAACTTTCCTTAAATGATTGTCTTGAGAAAGGTCCCAACCTAATAGAAATAATTCCAACATTGTTGAATCGTTTTCGGAAATATCCTCTTGCAGTAATTTCAGACATTGAGAAAGCCTTCTTGCAGATTGGTATAAGAGAGAAGGATAGAGATTATTTGCGTTTCTTTTGGAAAGGTGCAGAAGAAGAGAATACTAAAATTTACAGACATAGTCGCGTGGTTTTTGGGCTTAACTGTAGTCCATTTTTGTTAGCCGCTACGTTGAACTATCATTTAAATCGTGCCCCAGATCAGTTTGCAGTTACAGCCAACATTTTGAAGGAGTCTTTCTATGTTGATAATTGCCTGACTAGTTTTAAGAATATTGAAGAATTGAATAGATTTGTACTAGAATCGAGAATGTTATTGTCACTGGGAAAGTTTAATCTTAGAGGATGGCAGTCGAATTGTGAAACCGAAATAATTCCCAACTCTAAATTAGATACATTCGTTTGCGTTTTAGGGTTAAACTGGGATTTGAAGGATGACACTCTTTCCTGTAAAATTGAGTCACTAAAGAAAGAGGAGATTGTCGCGAGTAAACGAACACTCCTTTCTTGCGCGCATAAGTTATTTGACCTAGTAGGCTTCCTTTCTCCCGTTACCCTGTTCCCAAAGGTGATATTGCAAGAGTGTTGGAAATTACGATTAAATTGGGATCAAAAATTGCCAGAACATTTAGAAAAGAAGTCCATACAATGGGTAAAGGAAATGAAACTGCTGTCTGATGTCAAAATTCCTAGATGGCTTAATATTGACAGATCGGTTAACGGAGATGTAAGTCTTCATGTTTTCAGCGATGCCAGCAAGCATGCCTATGCTACCTGTATTTTCTTAAGAGTGAAGACCGAAAATAAGGTTTATTTAAATTTTGTGCAAGCACGCACTAGAGTTAAGCCTTTAAAGAGTATATCCATTCCTCGTTTGGAATTATTATCCTGCTTAATCGGAGCACGCTTGGGACGTATGGTCTTTTCAGATTTGAACATGCCAAATTTAAGAACATTCTTCTGGACTGACTCAACAATTGCTTTGTGCTGGATCCAGCGAGACGTACGGTGGGGAACTTTCGTTTGGAATCGTGTCCAAGAAATCAGAACACTTACAAAAATAGAAGATTGGCATTACATCCCTTCAGAGCTGAATGCCGCCGATCTCCCTTCTAGAGGCTGTTCAGTTAAACAGTTTTTGCTGTCGAAATGGTGGGAGGGCCCATCATGGCTGTTAGAACCAGAATCGTCATGGTCAAGAGGCACCGATTTGCCGGACGAAGAGATCATAAATTCAGAAAGGCGTAAATCAGTATTGACAACTCTTAACAAAGATTCTAAACCTGACAATTGGTATTACAGGTACTTTTCATTCATAAAGAAAATTGTACGCATGTTAGGTTGGATTCTTAGGTTTTACTTTAAATTACGAAGAATTACAAACGAAACCTCCAAAATTTTGTCAGTTTCGGAAATTGAAAGAGCTGAGATAACTCTTATGTTATTGGTTCAAAGAGAATCATTTAAGAGTGTGAACGATGATAAAATTAAAGACCTCAGACCTATAGTTGATCGTGATGGTTTGATCAGAGCTAAAACCAATATTTCTTATCGCGACGATACTGATGACTTTAAGTTTCCTGTCATTTTGCCATCTGATCATGCAGTAGTAAACTTACTAATAATAAATGCACATAATGAGCTGCTGCATGCTGGTACTTCTATGGTGATGTCTCATTTGCGGGAAAAGTATTGGATCCTCAAAACTCGTAAGACAGTACGAAACTGCCTTAGAAAATGTGTTAAATGTCAAAGATTTAAATCCAAAAGTTCTGATGTAACTCCAGGAATTTTGCCGAAAGATAGAGTACGTGATGCAAATGTTTTTGAGATAGTGGGTGTCGATCTGGCAGGACCCCTCTACCTTAAAGATGGTCGAAAAGCTTATATTGTTCTTTACACATGTGCGGTCTATAGGGCCATTCATCTGGAGTCAGTAACATCCTTGACAACTGAAGCTTTTTTCCAGTCATTGAGACGTTTCATTTCTCGTCGCGGAAGACCATCTATAATATACTCAGACAATGGCAGTAATTTTAAAGGAGCGGAGAGCCTTCTTCATACAATTGATTGGGAGAGTCTGCGATCAAAGGCCGCTGAGCAAAGAATTCAGTGGAAATTTATTCCTCCTTCCGCACCTTGGTGGGGCGGTTGGTGGGAACGTTTAGTTCAAATGGTGAAACAGATTCTGAGAAAAGTTCTAGGTCGCGCTGCCCTGGATTACGAGGAGTTGCTTACAGTACTATGCGACTGTGAGAGAGTTATCAATACTAGGCCACTTACCTACGTGTCGGAAGACGTTGAAGATTCATCCCCATTAACTCCAGAAATGTTCCTGCGGGAGATTTCCAAATCAGGAGTACCTGATATCGATACAGTGGATAAGGAAAAACTGAGTAAACGAGCTAAGTATCTACAAAAGGTGAGAGAACAACTTAGAGCAAGATTCCGTGTGGAATATCTAGGACAGTTACGTCAGCAGTCCATTAAAAACTCTATAGCTAAACCTCTCCAGGTGGGTGAAATTGTTCTACTTGAAGATAACAACAAAAAACGTGCTTTTTGGAACCTGGCGCGTGTCATAAAGCTGCTACCTGGTCGTGATGGACAAATAAGACTTGCTGTCATAAAAACAGAGACTTCTGAGTTTCTGAGACCAGTGCAAAGACTGTACAGACTTGAGCTGGATAACCCAGTCCAAAAGGATATGACTGAAAATATTCCTATGACTACCAGCAGCGGTAGAACTGTGAAACCAGTGATACGTCTGTGAAATGTTTTGTACTTGTTTGAATACTTTTTAATAATTTGATTTATTTTTATTTTTCTAGGTTTAGTATTATCTGTTAATATGTCTAGAAAATTATGGAATGCTGCATCTCCAGGTAAATTTGTACTTCAATTTAATTAGAACATCTTGGTAGGCATAATTTTATACTTCAATATTGTATACTGTACTATTATGCATATATTATACTTAACAGATGTGTGAATTTACGTCCCAGTAAATTCAGGTGGGAGGAATATGTAGCGAATAGTTTATCCAACAGATGGCAGTATCTGCCAAGCTCCTTTGGTAATTGTCAATGCGCATGCGCAAGTGGAGTGAAAAAAGAAGTATGTTATTAGGAGAATGAGCTTTCGTAAATAATGTTGCTGCGCGTTTTCGCTGTGTAAATAAAAGTATATTTTTATATCATAGATGTTCTTTACTCTCTAATGCGAAGCACTAGGTTAGTGCACGAATCTCTTCTGATTCTGAAACCATTTTCAAACTGTGGATCACCACAACAATTATCACAACAAAAATGCTTAAATTTTTCAAATTATCATGCAGTATTACAATATCTCACAGTAGTTATCTTTTAACTACTCAAACGTCCAATAGAACGTAATTCAAAACAGCTAAAGAAAGCTAATCCGCGAATTCGCTACAATCAACAAGAGCAGTTTTCTAAACAACAACAAACTAAGCAACTACTGCAAACTGAGATGTTTTCCTCCTTTTATAAGATTTTAAAATCACGCGCTAGAATTGTCCAGTACTTTCTCGAAATCAAAAAGAGATATTTATTTATTTAATGCACGCGCTCTTGTATTTTCAATTTTCTGGCTTAGCTTTCTTTTAATATTCGTCACGCGCTGCACTGCGCGAGAAATAAAACCATTTAATTTATAATTGAACTAACATTAGCTTTTTAAATACCAAATTCGTAACACTGCCCCCTTCCCAAGTACTGCACGTCCCGGGTAGTACAATCCATGGACAGGAAGCTAAACTTACAACTGTGGCATAAATGCAACTCAGGCATAAACATTACATTACAATATCAAACAACATGAACAATAAATGCAATAACTAACTTAAACAAATCAAATACAAATCAAATACTAAATACAAATCAAATCAAATACACATTTAAAAACAAAAAGGACCATGGTCTTATACTATTTACAATTATTTACATTACGTACTATGGCCATAGTAATGTGCTAACCTGTCGTAATGAACGACTTTAGGTTTAGAGTTCGAAGACTTACGAATCCGAACCACGACGTCATTCAGCCTGTTTAGGACTGTGTACGGACCATCCCAAGGTGACTGTAATTTCGGACAGAGTCCCTTCCGTCGAGTCGGATTCCACAACCACACCTTGTCTCCTTCGTGGAATTGATGTTCAGTAGCTCTTGTGTCGTATCAGGTCTTCATCTTCTCCGTCGCCAAGTTGACTCGCTCTCGTGCAAAGTTGTGCATCACTTCAAACCGGGCCTGGAGATCTTGAATATATTTCTCAGGCGATGAAGGAGCATCCGGAGGGCGACCAAACAAGAGATCACAAAGCAGACGAAGGTCACGACCGAAGAGCATCTGTGATGGAGAATAGCCGGTAGTCTCGTGGACAGCACTGCGGTAAGCCAGTAAAAAGAGTGGTAATTTCTTGTCCCAGTCCTGTTGGTTTCTGGAAACCACTAATGAGAGGTTATTAAGGATGGTTCGATTGAACCTCTCTACCATGCCGTCCGACTGGGGATGTAATGGCGTCGTTTGAGTTTTGTCAATGCCGAGTAGTTTGCATAGTTCTTTAATTACTGCCGAGGCAAAATTCCTTCCCTGATCGGAATGTAACTGAAGAGGCACTCCGAACCTGGAAATCCAGTGCTGTATCATTACCTCAGCTACTGTGACAGCCTCTTGATCAGGAATAGGATAAGCTTCAGGCCACTTGGTGAAGTAATCAATGACAACGAGTATGTATTTGTTGCCATCAGCAGTTCGTGGCAGAGGTCCCAAGATGTCAAAGGCGATACGTTCAAACGGCGCACCTACGTTGTAACGTTGCAGCTTGCCTCGGCTGCGTTTCCTCGGTCCTTTCCGACCTGCACAGGCATCGCAAGATCGGCACTACTTTTGCACGTCATCCTTTGCATCATTCCAGTAAAAGCGCTCACGAACTCTCTGTAAGGTCTTCATAATTCCAAAGTGACCTCCTGTAGGGCTGTTATGTAGTTCTTTAAGGACATCAGGAATCCGGGATCTTGGAAGTATGAGTTGCCATCGGAACGTCTTCCCATCATCCAATTCGAATTTCCGGTATAAGACGCCGTTTCGAATGTGAAGTGAATCCCAGAGTGCCCAATACTGTTTGGTTGTAGGACTACAGATAGAAATGTTCTGCCAGGTAGGTTTCCTGGTTGATGACTCCATTAAATGAATTATGGGTTTAATGTCGCGGTCTTCCAGCTGGTCTTTCCTGACTTCATCATCATTCCACGGTTCTCGATCAGCCGATGTTGATGTTGTAATTTGTCTTGCGACCGGAGTCAGCAGCTCGTATTTCGCTTCCACCCTGGAACAATAGGCAAGGTCTTCTAGACAGGGCGTCGGCGTTTCCGTGTGATGATCCTTACGATGACGGATAGTGATGTCACATTCTTGGAGTCTCTGTATCCACCTAGCTATTTGACCCTCAGGATTCTTGAAATCTAAAAGCCAGGTCAATGATGCATGATCGGTGCGGAGCAGAAATTTTCTGCCGTATAGATAGTGATGGAACTGTTCTACAGTTTTGACTATGGCGACCAACTCTTTCCTAGTTACACAGTAATTCCTCTCCGGTTTAGACAGGCACTTGCTCCAGTAAGCTACTACACGTTCTTGGCCGTCTATTTCTTGAGACAAAACAGCACCGACACTTTCATTGCTCGCGTCCGTGTCGAGAATAAATGGTCTGTCGAGCTGAGGATACGTCAGGATTGGAGCAGATGTTAAAGCTTCCTTTAAGTTGTTAAATGCATCCTCGCATTCCTATGTCCACAAGAATCTTTGCTTGCTCTCTGTCAGCTCGTGAAGGGGTCTTGCGATGGAAGAAAAGTCCTTCACGAATCTCCTATAGTAGGTGCAAAGCCCTAGGAAGCTTCTCAACTGATGGACATTTTCGGGACGTTTCCAGGATTTAACGGCTGACACCTTTTCAGGATCCGTGCACACACCTTCTGCAGAGATGACATGTCCCAGGTAAGTGACTTCCTTTCGGAAAAATTTGCATTTAGCGGGACTCAGCTTCAGATTGGTCTCTTTCAGTTTCTGAAGCACCTTCCTAAGATTTTCTAAATGTTCTTCAAAACTCTTTCCGATGATGATGATGTCGTCCAGGTATATCAGGCAGGCTTCGTAGGAAAGGCCTTTTAAAGCAGTCTCCATAAGACGTTCGAATGTTGCCGGCGCATTACACAGTCCAAACGGCATCACCTTGAATTGCCAAAGCCCTTGTCCCGTAGTAAATGCCGTCTTTTCTCGGTCTTCAGGGTGTATTTCTACCTGCCAATACCCACTCTTTAAATCAAGTGTTGAGAACCACTTGCTTCCAGAAAGAGTGTCTAGAATGTCGTCAATTCTAGGAAGAGGGTAACTGTCTTTCTTCGTAACCTCATTCAATCGGCGATAGTCGACGTAAAATCTTGTTGAACCGTCTTTCTTTCTGACTAGGACGATGGGAGATGCCCATGGACTTACTGAAGGCTCGATGACATCGCCTTCTTCCATATCTTTTAACAGTGTTCGCACCTCTTCCTGTTTAGCAAACGGTAGAAGTCTTGGATGTTGCTTGATCGGGGGATGATCACCGGCATCTATTCTATGTTGTATCAAACTAGTTCGAGCCACGTCAGAAGACGAGTGGGAGAAAACAACTTGAAGATCTTTAATGACGCGATCGGCAGCATTCTTCTCTTCATCGTTTAATTGCGCATTCTGAAGTAACTCTGATGTAATGCTTTCTGAAGACAAGGATTCTTGGGTGTTACTCTTTCTTTCAACGGTGGTTACTGGAGAACATGCTGCAACCACTTCACCTTTCTTAATTATTCTCACCTTCTCAGTTACATTGGCGACTCTCACCGGGATAACCGTTCTGGATAGGTCGACGAGTGTTGAGGCTACTAGTACTCCTTTTGGGCTATTACAGTTATTTGGATATTCTATGATGCCGTAGCGGAAATTTCTGTTTTCGGCTATGGATCCAGGAAGTAAAATTTCTGTTCTTGCCGGTATTGTGATCGTGTCTTGTGCTATGCTTGTGCTATGGACAGATTTAACTACTTCATCATTAACTCCAAATAACGCTATGTCCTCAGATGTAGAATGCAATTCGTTATTTTTAAAGTCCAAGGAAAAATTGTATTTCATTAGAAAGTCCAATCCGAGTATGCAAGAATCAGTGATCTCTGCTACATATGCCGTGTGTGGGTAAGCGGCACTTCCAAAAGCGATGTTAACATTTACTTTTCCTTCGATGTCGATCTTCTCACCGGACACAGTTTGGAGGGTAACGCAGGGCGGCGTCCAGATAAGTTTGTTTCCCAGTTGTTGAGCCAAATCTTTTCGGATGATGGTAACGTTGGCTCCTGTATCTATCGTCATATTGCAGGGAACTCCATTAATATATCCTATTATGAGAAGTCCATTACTGCCGCCTCTCACTGCAGAAATCTGAAACGCTTTAAACTGGAGCTTTTCATTATCTGGCAACCTCCGCCCCGCGAGATGGCCACTAATTAGTTTCCCTACTGTTTGTTAGGAGCGGTCTTAACATCCATACCCTGGGATATTCTGCAGTTTCGTCGCATGTGTCCTTCAGCACCGCAGTTCCAGCACTTAACGGTCGGTTTCTTCTCACCAATATTCCGTCTCAAGGAGTTCACTTGTCTAGTTAAATCGTCTAGACGAGCGGTGACTTGATCCCCTGGCTCCTGCACTTGAGGA
This sequence comes from Stegodyphus dumicola, assembly GCF_044657685.1. Taxonomy (NCBI): domain Eukaryota; kingdom Metazoa; phylum Arthropoda; class Arachnida; order Araneae; family Eresidae; genus Stegodyphus; species Stegodyphus dumicola. The sequence goes on along the minus strand of NC_140768.1, from coordinate 133,833,402 downwards.
GCTCTGACTGGGTGGCGGTCTCGACGAGTGGCTTGCTGGGCTGCCTCGAATTTCATGGCGTACACTAGAGCGTTTTTTAAATCTTTAACATCCGCCATTCGGAGAGCCTTCTGTATTTTGGGATCACGGATGCCATCGATAAAGTACTGCAGGGACAGGATTTCCCTCGTTTCTCTCGGGCACTCCGTAAAGGCGAGGTGGGACAGCCTTTCAACATCCGTGGCGAGTTCCTGGAGTGATTCGGTGGGCTTCTGTTGACGGGATTTTAATTGAAGCCTGCTGTAGTCTTTTAAACACTTCTCGCCAAAGCGCAGCTCCAATGCGCCGGATAGAGCTTCGAAATCAAGTCTCTGGTTTTCTGAAAGCGTACGCAGGATATCCGCTGCGTCTGCTCTCAGAGAAGCGGCGAGATGACAGGCCTTAGTTTGGGAATCCCATCCATTCGCATCCGAAACGATAGAAAATTGTGTTTTATACACTTGCCAGGATGTCTTCCCATCATATGTGGATAACTCCAGAGATGGACGAGCAAGCATCGGTAAGCATTTAAAACCCCCAGAATTGCTTCCTTCTGTCGCTATGCTCTTCTTTAAAGTGTCAACTTCTTTTGCAACAGCAGCAGAAACCCTTTCCTCAATTTGTTGTTGGACGGCAGAAACTCTTTTTTCAATTTGTTGCTCTACCGCAGAAACTCTTTCTTGAATTTCTCCAACTTTGTCTTCAACTGCATCCATTCTTCCTTCCATAGCTTGGAACTTGTTTTCTATTATGCAAGTTATTTCTCTCTTCAATTCCTCTTGACCTACTTTCAATTCCTCCTTAATAGATTTCATGTCTCTTCTAACAGATTCTTCCATTTTTTTCTGACTAGCTTCCATCTTTTCTTTCATTTCTTCTTGGCCCAATTTCATTTCTCCTTTAACGGATTCCTGGCCCGACTACATTTCTTCTTTAACGGACTGAATTTCTTCTTTAACAGAGTCTTTCATCTCTTCTTTAAATGTAGCAAAGGCTGCCATGAATTGTTTTAACTGTTCTTACATCGCTCTTGTGATTGGCATTCAATATCCCACTTCTGACACCAAAAATTGTTGCGTGCGTACGGGTTCGTTATGAAATGAATGCACAAGTCCGATGAAAAATGAACAAAAATTTATTATTATCACAACAAAAATGCTTAAATTTTCTCAAATTATCATGCAGTATTACAATATCTCACAGTAGTTATCTTTTAACTACTCAAATGCCCAATAGAACGTAATTCAAAACAGCTAACGAAAGCTAATCCGCGAATTCGCTACAATCAACAAGAGCAGTTTTCTAAACAACAACAAACTAAGCAACTACTACAAATTGAGATGTTTTCCTCCTTTTATAAGATTTTAAAATCACGCGCTAGGATTTTCCAGTACTTTCTCGAAATCAAAAAGAGATATTTATTTATTTAATGCACGCGCTCTTGTATTTTCAATTTTCCGGCTTAGCTTTCTTTTAATATTCGTCACGCGCTGCACTACGCGAGAAATAAAACCATTTAATTTATAATTGAACTAACATTAGCTTTTTAAATACCAAATTCGTAACAATATTAATTATCCTAATAAAAAAATTAACCAACTTTCCGTTGAAGAAAAAAAAATCATGCAAAACTCTTCAATATCTTACAAACAGTGAAATTAGCAAAAAATAACATGAAAGCAACTCAAAAAACAAAAAATTCCGCGCAGAATTTTACTCTTTATCAAAAATAAATAACAACTTTATCAAAAATAAATAAATAAATAAATACGTATTATATATATATATATAAAGACAATGAAATATGCCAATCTCTTAAAAACAGTGATTTATTTTTGATAAAGTTGTTATTTATTTTTGATAAAGAGTAAAATTCTGCGCGGAATTTTTTGTTTTTTGAGTTGCTTTCATGTTATTTTTTGCTAATTTCACTGTTTGTAAGATATTGAAGAGTTTTGCATGATTTTTTTTTCTTCAACGGAAAGTTGGTTAATTTTTTTATTACGATAATTAATATTGTTACGAATTTGGTATTTAAAAAGCTAATGTTAGTTCAATTATAAATTAAATGGTTTTATTTCTCGCGTAGTGCAGCGCGTGACGAATATTAAAAGAAAGCTAAGCCGGAAAATTGAAAATACAAGAGCGCGTGCATTAAATAAATAAATATCTCTTTTTGATTTCGAGAAAGTACTGGAAAATCCTAGCGCGTGATTTTAAAATCTTATAAAAGGAGGAAAACATCTCAATTTGTAGTAGTTGCTTAGTTTGTTGTTGTTTAGAAAACTGCTCTTGTTGATTGTAGCGAATTCGCGGATTAGCTTTCTTTAGCTGTTTTGAATTACGTTCTATTGGGCATTTGAGTAGTTAAAAGATAACTACTGTGAGATATTGTAATATTGCATGATAATTTGAGAAAATTTAAGCATTTTTGTTGTGATAATAATAAATTTTTGTTCATTTTTCATCGGACTTGTGCATTCATTTCATAACGAACCCGTACGCACGCAACAATTTTTGGTGTCAGAAGTGGGATATTGAATGCCAATCACAAGAGCGATGGAAGAACAGTTAAAACAATTCATGGCAGCCTTTGCTACATTTAAAGAAGAGATGAAAGACTCTGTTAAAGAAGAAATTAAGTCCGTTAAAGAAGAAATGTAGTCGGGCCAGGAATCCGTTAAAGGAGAAATGAAATTGGGCCAAGAAGAAATGAAAGAAAAGATGGAAGCTAGTCAGAAAAAAATGGAAGATTCTGTTAGAAGAGACATGAAATCTATTAAGGAGGAATTGAAAGTAGGTCAAGAGGAATTGAAGAGAGAAATAACTTGCATAATAGAAAACAAGTTCCAAGCTATGGAAGGAAGAATGGATGCAGTTGAAGACAAAGTTGGAGAAATTCAAGAAAGAGTTTCTGCGGTAGAGCAACAAATTGAAAAAAGAGTTTCTGCCGTCCAACAACAAATTGAGGAAAGGGTTTCTGCTGCTGTTGCAAAAGAAGTTGACACTTTAAAGAAGAGCATAGCGACAGAAGGAAGCAATTCTGGGGGCTTTAAATTCTTACCGATGCTTGCTCGTCCATCTCTGGAGTTATCCACATATGATGGGAAGACATCCTGGCAAGTGTATAAAACACAATTTTCTATCGTTTCGGATGCGAATGGATGGGATTCCCAAACTAAGGCCTGTCATCTCGCCGCTTCTCTGAGAGCAGACGCAGCGGATATCCTGCGTACGCTTTCAGAAAACCAGAGACTTGATTTCGAAGCTCTATCCGGCGCATTGGAGCTGCGCTTTGGCGAGAAGTGTTTAAAAGACTACAGCAGGCTTCAATTAAAATCCCGTCAACAGAAGCCCACCGAATCACTCCAGGAACTCGCCACGGATGTTGAAAGGCTGTCCCACCTCGCCTTTACGGAGTGCCCGAGAGAAACGAGGGAAATCCTGTCCCTGCAGTACTTTATCGATGGCATCCGTGATCCCAAAATACAGAAGGCTCTCCGAATGGCGGATGTTAAAGATTTAAAAAACGCTCTAGTGTACGCCATGAAATTCGAGGCAGCCCAGCAAGCCACTCGTCGAGACCGCCACCCAGTCAGAGCTCCTCAAGTGCAGGAGCCAGGGGATCAAGTCACCGCTCGTCTAGACGATTTAACTAGACAAGTGAACTCCTTGAGACGGAATATTGGTGAGAAGAAACCGACCGTTAAGTGCTGGAACTGCGGTGCTGAAGGACACATGCGACGAAACTGCAGAATATCCCAGGGTATGGATGTTAAGACCGCTCCTAACAAACAGTAGGGAAACTAATTAGTGCCCATCTCGCGGGGCGGAGGTTGCCAGATAATGAAAAGCTCCAGTTTAAAGCGTTTCAGATTTCTGCAGTGAGAGGCGGCAGTAATGGACTTCTCATAATAGGATATATTAATGGAGTTCCCTGCAATATGACGATAGATACAGGAGCCAACGTTACCATCATCCGAAAAGATTTGGCTCAACAACTGGGAAACAAACTTATCTGGACGCCGCCCTGCGTTACCCTCCAAACTGTGTCCGGTGAGAAGATCGACATCGAAGGAAAAGTAAATGTTAACATCGCTTTTGGAAGTGCCGCTTACCCACACACGGCATATGTAGCAGAGATCACTGATTCTTGCATACTCGGATTGGACTTTCTAATGAAATGCAATTTTTCCTTGGACTTTAAAAATAACGAATTGCATTCTACATCTGAGGACATAGCGTTATTTGGAGTTAATGATGAAGTAGTTAAATCTGTCCATAGCACAAGCATAGCACAAGACACGATCACAATACCGGCAAGAACAGAAATTTTACTTCCTGGATCCATAGCCGAAAACAGAAATTTCCGCTACGGCATCATAGAATATCCAAATAACTGTAATAGCCCAAAAGGAGTACTAATAGCCTCAACACTCGTCGACCTATCCAGAACGGTTATCCCGGTGAGAGTCGCCAATGTAACTGAGAAGGTGAGAATTATTAAGAAAGGTGAAGTGGTTGCAGCATGTTCTCCAGTAACCACCGTTGAAAGAAAGAGTAACACCCAAGAATCCTTGTCTTCAGAAAGCATTACATCAGAGTTACTTCAGAATGCGCAATTAAACGATGAAGAGAAGAATGCTGCCGATCGCGTCATTAAAGATCTTCAAGTTGTTTTCTCCCACTCGTCTTCTGACGTGGCTCGAACTAGTTTGATACAACATAGAATAGATGCCGGTGATCATCGCCCGATCAAGCAACATCCAAGACTTCTACCGTTTGCTAAACAGGAAGAGGTGCGAACACTGTTAAAAGATATGGAAGAAGGCGATGTCATCGAGCCTTCAGTAAGTCCATGGGCATCTCCCATCGTCCTAGTCAGAAAGAAAGACGGTTCAACAAGATTTTACGTCGACTATCGCCGATTGAATGAGGTTACGAAGAAAGACAGTTACCCTCTTCCTAGAATTGACGACATTCTAGACACTCTTTCCGGAAGCAAGTGGTTCTCAACACTTGATTTAAAGAGTGGGTATTGGCAGGTAGAAATACACCCTGAAGACCGAGAAAAGACGGCATTTACTACGGGACAAGGGCTTTGGCAATTCAAGGTGATGCCGTTTGGACTGTGTAATGCGCCGGCAACATTCGAACGTCTTATGGAGACTGCTTTAAAAGGCCTTTCCTACGAAGCCTGCCTGATATACCTGGACGACATCATCATCATCGGAAAGAGTTTTGAAGAACATTTAGAAAATCTTAGGAAGGTGCTTCAGAAACTGAAAGAGACCAATCTGAAGCTGAGTCCCGCTAAATGCAAATTTTTCCGAAAGGAAGTCACTTACCTGGGACATGTCATCTCTGCAGAAGGTGTGTGCACGGATCCTGAAAAGGTGTCAGCCGTTAAATCCTGGAAACGTCCCGAAAATGTCCATCAGTTGAGAAGCTTCCTAGGGCTTTGCACCTACTATAGGAGATTCGTGAAGGACTTTTCTTCCATCGCAAGACCCCTTCACAAGCTGACAGAGAGCAAGCAAAGATTCTTGTGGACAAAGGAATGCGAGGATGCATTTAACAACTTAAAGGAAGCTTTAACATCTGCTCCAATCCTGACGTATCCTCAGCTCGACAGACCATTTATTCTCGACACGGACGCGAGCAATGAAAGTGTCGGTGCTGTTTTGTCTCAAGAAATAGACGGCCAAGAACGTGTAGTAGCTTACTGGAGCAAGTGCCTGTCTAAACCGGAGAGGAATTACTGTGTAACTAGGAAAGAGTTGGTCGCCATAGTCAAAACTGTAGAACAGTTCCATCACTATCTATACGGCAGAAAATTTCTGCTCCGCACCGATCATGCATCATTGACCTGGCTTTTAGATTTCAAGAATCCTGAGGGTCAAATAGCTAGGTGGATACAGAGACTCCAAGAATGTGACATCACTATCCGTCATCGTAAGGATCATCACACGGAAACGCCGACGCCCTGTCTAGAAGACCTTGCCTATTGTTCCAGGGTGGAAGCGAAATACGAGCTGCTGACTCCGGTCGCAAGACAAATTACAACATCAACATCGGCTGATCGAGAACCGTGGAATGATGATGAAGTCAGGAAAGACCAGCTGGAAGACCGCGACATTAAACCCATAATTCATTTAATGGAGTCATCAACCAGGAAACCTACCTGGCAGAACATTTCTATCTGTAGTCCTACAACCAAACAGTATTGGGCACTCTGGGATTCACTTCACATTCGAAACGGCGTCTTATACCGGAAATTCGAATTGGATGATGGGAAGACGTTCCGATGGCAACTCATACTTCCAAGATCCCGGATTCCTGATGTCCTTAAAGAACTACATAACAGCCCTACAGGAGGTCACTTTGGAATTATGAAGACCTTACAGAGAGTTCGTGAGCGCTTTTACTGGAATGATGCAAAGGATGACGTGCAAAAGTAGTGCCGATCTTGCGATGCCTGTGCAGGTCGGAAAGGACCGAGGAAACGCAGCCGAGGCAAGCTGCAACGTTACAACGTAGGTGCGCCGTTTGAACGTATCGCCTTTGACATCTTGGGACCTCTGCCACGAACTGCTGATGGCAACAAATACATACTCGTTGTCATTGATTACTTCACCAAGTGGCCTGAAGCTTATCCTATTCCTGATCAAGAGGCTGTCACAGTAGCTGAGGTAATGATACAGCACTGGATTTCCAGGTTCGGAGTGCCTCTTCAGTTACATTCCGATCAGGGAAGGAATTTTGCCTCGGCAGTAATTAAAGAACTATGCAAACTACTCGGCATTGACAAAACTCAAACGACGCCATTACATCCCCAGTCGGACGGCATGGTAGAGAGGTTCAATCGAACCATCCTTAATAACCTCTCATTAGTGGTTTCCAGAAACCAACAGGACTGGGACAAGAAATTACCACTCTTTTTACTGGCTTACCGCAGTGCTGTCCACGAGACTACCGGCTATTCTCCATCACAGATGCTCTTCGGTCGTGACCTTCGTCTGCTTTGTGATCTCTTGTTTGGTCGCCCTCCGGATGCTCCTTCATCGCCTGAGAAATATATTCAAGATCTCCAGGCCCGGTTTGAAGTGATGCACAACTTTGCACGAGAGCGAGTCAACTTGGCGACGGAGAAGATGAAGACCTGATACGACACAAGAGCTACTGAACATCAATTCCACGAAGGAGACAAGGTGTGGTTGTGGAATCCGACTCGACGGAAGGGACTCTGTCCGAAATTACAGTCACCTTGGGATGGTCCGTACACAGTCCTAAACAGGCTGAATGACGTCGTGGTTCGGATTCGTAAGTCTTCGAACTCTAAACCTAAAGTCGTTCATTACGACAGGTTAGCACATTACTATGGCCATAGTACGTAATGTAAATAATTGTAAATAGTATAAGACCATGGTCCTTTTTGTTTTTAAATGTGTATTTGATTTGATTTGTATTTAGTATTTGATTTGTATTTGATTTGTTTAAGTTAGTTATTGCATTTATTGTTCATGTTGTTTGATATTGTAATGTAATGTTTATGCCTGAGTTGCATTTATGCCACAGTTGTAAGTTTAGCTTCCTGTCCATGGATTGTACTACCCGGGACGTGCAGTACTTGGGAAGGGGGCAGTGTTACGAATTTGGTATTTAAAAAGCTAATGTTAGTTCAATTATAAATTAAATGGTTTTATTTCTCGCGCAGTGCAGCGCGTGACGAATATTAAAAGAAAGCTAAGCCAGAAAATTGAAAATACAAGAGCGCGTGCATTAAATAAATAAATATCTCTTTTTGATTTCGAGAAAGTACTGGACAATTCTAGCGCGTGATTTTAAAATCTTATAAAAGGAGGAAAACATCTCAGTTTGCAGTAGTTGCTTAGTTTGTTGTTGTTTAGAAAACTGCTCTTGTTGATTGTAGCGAATTCGCGGATTAGCTTTCTTTAGCTGTTTTGAATTACGTTCTATTGGACGTTTGAGTAGTTAAAAGATAACTACTGTGAGATATTGTAATACTGCATGATAATTTGAAAAAATTTAAGCATTTTTGTTGTGATAATTGTTGTGGTGATCCACAGTTTGAAAATGGTTTCAGAATCAGAAGAGATTCGTGCACTAACCTAGTGCTTCGCATTAGAGAGTAAAGAACATCTATGATATAAAAATATACTTTTATTTACACAGCGAAAACGCGCAGCAACATTATTTACGAAAGCTCATTCTCCTAATAACATACTTCTTTTTTCACTCCACTTGCGCATGCGCATTGACAATTACCAAAGGAGCTTGGCAGATACTGCCATCTGTTGGATAAACTATTCGCTACATATTCCTCCCACCTGAATTTACTGGGACGTAAATTCACACATCTGTTAAGTATAATATATGCATAATAGTACAGTATACAATATTGAAGTATAAAATTATGCCTACCAAGATGTTCTAATTAAATTGAAGTACAAATTTACCTGGAGATGCAGCATTCCATAATTTTCTAGACATATTAACAGATAATACTAAACCTAGAAAAATAAAAATAAATCAAATTATTAAAAAGTATTCAAACAAGTACAAAACATTTCACAGACGTATCACTGGTTTCACAGTTCTACCGCTGCTGGTAGTCATAGGAATATTTTCAGTCATATCCTTTTGGACTGGGTTATCCAGCTCAAGTCTGTACAGTCTTTGCACTGGTCTCAGAAACTCAGAAGTCTCTGTTTTTATGACAGCAAGTCTTATTTGTCCATCACGACCAGGTAGCAGCTTTATGACACGCGCCAGGTTCCAAAAAGCACGTTTTTTGTTGTTATCTTCAAGTAGAACAATTTCACCCACCTGGAGAGGTTTAGCTATAGAGTTTTTAATGGACTGCTGACGTAACTGTCCTAGATATTCCACACGGAATCTTGCTCTAAGTTGTTCTCTCACCTTTTGTAGATACTTAGCTCGTTTACTCAGTTTTTCCTTATCCACTGTATCGATATCAGGTACTCCTGATTTGGAAATCTCCCGCAGGAACATTTCTGGAGTTAATGGGGATGAATCTTCAACGTCTTCCGACACGTAGGTAAGTGGCCTAGTATTGATAACTCTCTCACAGTCGCATAGTACTGTAAGCAACTCCTCGTAATCCAGGGCAGCGCGACCTAGAACTTTTCTCAGAATCTGTTTCACCATTTGAACTAAACGTTCCCACCAACCGCCCCACCAAGGTGCGGAAGGAGGAATAAATTTCCACTGAATTCTTTGCTCAGCGGCCTTTGATCGCAAACTCTCCCAATCAATTGTATGAAGAAGGCTCTCCGCTCCTTTAAAATTACTGCCATTGTCTGAGTATATTATAGATGGTCTTCCGCGACGAGAAATGAAACGTCTCAATGACTGGAAAAAAGCTTCAGTTGTCAAGGATGTTACTGACTCCAGATGAATGGCCCTATAGACCGCACATGTGTAAAGAACAATATAAGCTTTTCGACCATCTTTAAGGTAGAGGGGTCCTGCCAGATCGACACCCACTATCTCAAAAACATTTGCATCACGTACTCTATCTTTCGGCAAAATTCCTGGAGTTACATCAGAACTTTTGGATTTAAATCTTTGACATTTAACACATTTTCTAAGGCAGTTTCGTACTGTCTTACGAGTTTTGAGGATCCAATACTTTTCCCGCAAATGAGACATCACCATAGAAGTACCAGCATGCAGCAGCTCATTATGTGCATTCATTATTAGTAAGTTTACTACTGCATGATCAGATGGCAAAATGACAGGAAACTTAAAGTCATCAGTATCGTCGCGATAAGAAATATTGGTTTTAGCTCTGATCAAACCATCACGATCAACTATAGGTCTGAGGTCTTTAATTTTATCATCGTTCACACTCTTAAATGATTCTCTTTGAACCAATAACATAAGATCTCAGCTCTTTCAATTCTTATCTCAGCTCTTTCAATTTCCGAAACTGACAAAATTTTGGAGGTTTCGTTTGTAATTCTTCGTAATTTAAAGTAAAACCTAAGAATCCAACCTAACATGCGTACAATTTTCTTTATGAATGAAAAGTACCTGTAATACCAATTGTCAGGTTTAGAATCTTTGTTAAGAGTTGTCAATACTGATTTACGCCTTTCTGAATTTATGATCTCTTCGTCCGGCAAATCGGTGCCTCTTGACCATGACGATTCTGGTTCTAACAGCCATGATGGGCCCTCCCACCATTTCGACAGCAAAAACTGTTTAACTGAACAGCCTCTAGAAGGGAGATCGGCGGCATTCAGCTCCGAAGGGATGTAATGCCAATCTTCTATTTTTGTAAGTGTTCTGATTTCTTGGACACGATTCCAAACGAAAGTTCCCCACCGTACGTCTCGCTGGATCCAGCACAAAGCAGTTGTTGAGTCAGTCCAGAAGAATGTTCTTAAATTTGGCATGTTCAAATCTGAAAAGACCATACGTCCCAAGCGTGCTCCGATTAAGCAGGATAATAATTCCAAACGAGGAATGGATATACTCTTTAAAGGCTTAACTCTAGTGCGTGCTTGCACAAAATTTAAATAAACCTTATTTTCGGTCTTCACTCTTAATAAAAATACAGGTAGCATAGGCATGCTTGCTGGCATCGCTGAAAACATGAAGACTTACATCTCCGTTAACCGATCTGTCAATATTAAGCCATCTAGGAATTTTGACATCAGACAGCAGTTTCATTTCCTTTACCCATTGTATGGACTTCTTTTCTAAATGTTCTGGCAATTTTTGATCCCAATTTAATCGTAATTTCCAACACTCTTGCAATATCACCTTTGGGAACAGGGTAACGGGAGAAAGGAAGCCTACTAGGTCAAATAACTTATGCGCGCAAGAAAGGAGTGTTCGTTTACTCGCGACAATCTCCTCTTTCTTTAGTGACTCAATTTTACAGGAAAGAGTGTCATCCTTCAAATCCCAGTTTAACCCTAAAACGCAAACGAATGTATCTAATTTAGAGTTGGGAATTATTTCGGTTTCACAATTCGACTGCCATCCTCTAAGATTAAACTTTCCCAGTGACAATAACATTCTCGATTCTAGTACAAATCTATTCAATTCTTCAACATTCTTAAAACTAGTCAGGCAATTATCAACATAGAAAGACTCCTTCAAAATGTTGGCTGTAACTGCAAACTGATCTGGGGCACGATTTAAATGATAGTTCAACGTAGCGGCTAACAAAAATGGACTACAGTTAAGCCCAAAAACCACGCGACTATGTCTGTAAATTTTAGTATTCTCTTCTTCTGCACCTTTCCAAAAGAAACGCAAATAATCTCTATCCTTCTCTCTTATACCAATCTGCAAGAAGGCTTTCTCAATGTCTGAAATTACTGCAAGAGGATATTTCCGAAAACGATTCAACAATGTTGGAATTATTTCTATTAGGTTGGGACCTTTCTCAAGACAATCATTTAAGGAAAGTTCTCCTTTGGCGTGTGCCGAAGCATCAAAAACTGGCCTTACTCGCGTAGTTTCACTAGATTCTTTAAAAACCGGCCTATGAGGCAAATAGTGCTCTCTATCTACTTCGCCTTCATTTACCTCTTCAATAATTCGTTCCTTCAACCACGTATCAAATACTTCCTGATAAACTTTAATTTGATTCGAATCTAATAATTTCCTTCGCTTATTAGTCAGGCGTTTTTCTGCCAACGTTTTATTATTAGACAAGCGAGAGGGGTCCAGTACCCAAGGTAATGCAGTTTCATATCTCTCGTCTGAATCCAAATTGAAATTTTCCTCAAAATATTGCATGGTCTCCTCATGAATTTCAGCTTTCTTTTTAGACTCAACTGGGTCATTTATACCAATAACGTCTAACTTCCACAAGTTTTCTGCTGATCTTTCGTTTAGCAATAAAGAAACACATGCAAGAGAATCATTTATACCCGAAGATTCCTTCGCTGGAATTTTACCCATTAAAATCCATCCCAAACTTGTTTCCATCGCGACCGGACCACTTTGTAAACATTAATATTTCCGGTGAATAATTTTCCAGCAATATCAGAACCTATCAACAATTTAATGTCACTTTCGTTTTCGAGAGCATTACCCTCTACATCTGATACTTGAATATTTAATTTACGAAGTTCTTTCAACCAAGGACCTTTAGGTATTTTCTTAACATCAGAACAGATAACAGATTCACCTAAACAATGCACACTACATACATATTTATTATCAAGGCTACTCAAATTAACTATATATTTAGAATGCAATTTTTCTTTGGTTTCTACACCTCCGAATAATTTATGAACTAATTTCACTTCACCAACACTGTTACATTTCAATGAATCTGTAATATCTTTCGTTAAATAACTTCTCTCGCAACCCGTATCTATAATCCCTCTGACTATCCTTTCCCTGTTGCCATTTTTTACCCTTACGATTAATGTTTGTAGTAACACATCGGAGCTCGCGGATCTGCTAGCCAAAACATTGACCTCATTTTTCGCCACAGGCTCTACTTGTTTAGTCTCTTTCAATTGAGAAGGAACTTGTTGACACATTACTGCCAAAAGCCTTTTCTGGCAAATTAAACACTTAACCTTGGACTTACAGTTACGAGAAATATGGTTTTTCTTCAAGCATAATAGACATAAACCCTTATAACGTTGCGCGCCTCCAACTTGCACGCAACCAAGAGGTGACTGTGAAAACTTGTATAAAAGATAGAGCCTTGTGAAGGGTTTAAGTCCCTTTTTATTCAACGTAATAAATTACAATTCCGTTCTCTTGACGCTTACAGACTGTGCCAACTAGGCAGTCAAATAAAAATAATAACCTGAAAAGAAAGTAAAGACAAGATTCTAACTACTAGGCTCTCTAAAATAACTAACTCACCGCGTTTTACAATACCGCTGCTAATTCAGCAGACTTGAAGCTCACTGGAACGATTACCACTACTTCCCGCCAAGCACATAGACTTGCTTTATACTACGGGACTTGCTTTACAGATTTCCCCTCTGTCGTTCTTAAGATATAATACGCGGGGTTCTTCAATTCTCGCTAACTACCTCCGCGCTCGCTAAGTAAGAATATCCCACCGAACTCGTTTCCTTCTATTTAAATCAGAATACTTCCGCTGATAATTTGAATCCTTGCGCGTTCTACTCAAATTTACATATTCTGGCATTGGCAGTTCCAGGGGAAAGTAAGGCTTGACAGGAAAGTTAGTTTAAACTTAAAATAAATGTTAGTTAAAATAAATATAAACCCTACATTTGCCGCTGCCAGAATTTGGAAAACATGGAAGCAGGTCCTACAAACGACCTGTTGTAAGTTTCTCTAATTCTGAACTAACTGGCGAGAACCTCGTTTACACACAAAAAAAAAAAAAATAATAATTCGCAGTTACGTTAGCACACATCACAAGCGCTGGGATGGCTACATAAATGAATTAGCTTATGCTTTAAGAACGGCACATCATGATACTACGGGAAAAACTCCAGCAGAATTATTTTTAGGCAGAAAGTTAATTACGCCTTTAGATAAATTATTCTTTGTGCAACAAAGAGAGCAGGAGTGCCGTGAAGCAGATTTTAAAGTTGCGGATAAGGTATTGAAGCGGAAATTTTCTTTATCAAGTGCCACAGACAATTTTATGGCAAAGCTAGCTCCAAAGTTTGAAGGCCCCTGTGTAATTCAGGAAATCAAAGGGGTAGTATTATATCTTAAGAACGACAGAGGGGAAATCTGTAAAGCAAGTCCCGACCAGGTGAAAAAATACTATAATCCAAATGATTTTGAAATCCTTAAAAGTTTCTTGCAGGACTCAAGTCTAAACGAAGTAGAAGAATCAGAGACTACAACAACTATTCCACCACCCAAGAAACAGAGAACTGAAGAGAGACCTAGCACTTCTACAACCCGGACGTCGGTATCAAAAAGAAAAAATGATTTTCAAACTCCGAAAGAAAAAATGATTTTCAAAACTTTTGTTTAAGAAAAACAAAAATACAGATGAACCGGGTAAAGAAACCATGGTAAAGAGAAAAACACCACCTACAAAGGATAGCAGGAGAAATTACACATCAAGGAGAACGCGCACACGGCCACAGAGTCAGGTGCCAGCAAGGCCGCCGTTCCGGAAACTGAAACGCCAACAGGAGGCACAAAAATACGACGAACAGAAGAAATTCAAGAAGGACTCCAGACCGGAGGACGTCAAGAACAGCCGTCCCAGGCAGAAACGCAAAGGCCAACAACCAGACGATTACTCCGTCAAGAGGCCAGCATGTAGAGGACGCAAAAGAAAGAGCAACGTGGACGACACTCGGAGATCAATAAGGAGAAGATTGACATCCATGAAACCTCTAACTTGGGATCAATTTTGCCAAAAACGGATGACGGAGTTTCAAGCATCGAAAACTCAAAGATAAGTTAAAACCTTCTATAAATTTTTTTTTCTCTTTTGTTCCGAAATGTTATGCATAAGTACGAAGTTCTATGTTTTGACGAAAGTCAATATGTCTCGGTTGAGACTTAGTTTTGTTTTACTTTATTTAGCTAAGGCAAAAGTATTATTTTCTTTAAGTGTAAAAGCTAAAAACAAGCATTTTCTGTTGGTCGAAAGACTAATTCTGTTATGTTAAAGCCAAAATTTGGCCGAAGATAAAAATAACTTCGTATTCTTGTATTAATAAGAATTTTACTTTCAGTGCCGCCAGCTTGGCGAAGAATGAGTAAAGTAAAAGTTTATTTTCTCTTATTCATTTTATGGTAAATTGTAAAAAGCATATGTATTAAAAATTTGTAAATGTATGTAAATACTTGAAGGTTATGTAAAAGTAGAATTTAGTCTAGAAGCATAAAATTGTAGATGCTAAAAGTGAATGCTTAAAAGCAATGAAGTCAAAATTTAAGTATTAAACTGTAAAGTCATGCTTTAGAGCGAAAGCCTGCATGTTTAAAGATGAATGAGGGGGAAGTTAGAATGAATGTGTTTTGTAGGGTTCTCCACCTACATTTGAATTTTTAAGAATATTAAAGTAGCTCATTGAGTTGTAGAATGTCGAGTAAGGTGTGTCTATTTGGTCGTTGAATTCTAACAAATCATGGTGGTTAGGGGAAGTGTTGTAAGACTAAAACACGAATATTCCCGTTTGACACCACACACGGTGGAGAGCCAGGGTAAAGTTAAATTAATGCTTGAAAAATTGAATGAATGTGAAGTAAGCAATAACTAAGAAAAACGAATCGTTTAAAAACAAAAATTTATTGTGTCAAGAAAGTGTAATGTATGTAGAAAGATACTGATACTTATTTCTTCCAGATGCTGGAAGGAAAGACCAAGATTGATTGATGAAGTCCAGGAAAAGTTGCTGTAAGAAGAGAGCTTTATAACGAGCAACAGAATTTTAGTATATAAATTGTTACATAAGATTTTTTTTGTGTAAACGAGGTTCTCGCCAGTTAGTTCAGAATTAGAGAAACTTACAACAGGTCGTTTGTAGGACCTGCTTCCAAGTTTTCCAAATTCTGGCAGCGGCAAATGTAGGGTTTATATTTATTTTAAGTTTAAACTATCTTTCCTGTCAAGCCTTACTTTCCCCTGGAACTGCCAATGCCAGAATATATAAATTTGAGTAGAACGCGCAAGGATTCAAATTATCAGCGGAAGTATTCTGATTTAAATAGAAGGAAACGAGTTCGGTGGGATATTCTTACTTAGCGAGCGCGGAGGTAGTTAGCGAGAATTGAAGAACCCCGCGTATTATATCTTAACCCGGTGGAAGGCGCGCGCTAAACAGAGCACATTTTGGTCGCGCGGGGTACCTGTATAACCCCACCGATAAATTTAAGCTTAATTCAATATACACATATAAACTTAAGTGCAAATAAATTGAAAAGGTATAAAATACAGTTTTTTAGTATATTCTAAAGCATGAATATTAATTTGAAAATATATTTACGTTAATTTCTACTACTAATGTTTATAGGAAAAAACTTACTCAATTACAAAATAAAAATCAGTTACATACCTTTATTGAATTTTAAACACATTTGTCACAAACATAATTAGAGTGATCCTTGCAAGTAAAATTTTGGCATTTCATACAAGAAATTGTTGTTTTTTTGTCCTTAGCTCGAGGACATATTGTACATCGTCCTTTACCAAGCTTCATTCTCTTTGGCAAGTTCTCTTCAGAAACGGCATTCCTTTCTGTTGAGAAATTCTGATTCATTTTCTCTCGTAATTCTCTGGGTAACATTTGCATATTTGATCTCCTCTTTATTTGTGGGTTTACGAGAGATAATGCCAATGTTTTCAAAAACATTCGTCTACTTTTATACTGCAAGGGAGGATTTTTAGTAGACATAAGTGACACTCGCGCGTTTATACCGCCTTTGAAATCGCTGAAGAAATCTCTCACAGCTGCCAGCTTATCCAACTGTCTTCGAGCTTCGCGATCGTTTACATTGTCTAATCTCAAGCACCTTAGAAGAAAAGTGAATCGTTTGTAAGACATTGTCTTTCGGAATAATTCAATTCCGGTGCCATCAGCGTCCCACAAGTCTTTTGCATTAGCATGAGAAGATTTATGCAATCCGCATAAATATAAAAGACCAAACAGTGCTCTCATCTCCACTTCATCTGTATGCCTAGCATCTCGACTCCGTTGAAAATTTTCGGATATTTTATCAATAAAAATATTGGTGCAGTCCACAATATTTTTTATAATATTGAAATCCATAAAAAGTTCCCAACTTTCAATTGGTTCCATAATACTTATTGCAACTGATTTCAGACCTGGTAAGTGGGTTATAATATTACAGGAACTGGTTCTTACCTTCTGATTCGGTTTACTTTTCTTCCAAACTGTTTTATTTTTTCCTATATAACTGTCACTTTTTTCATTAGATTCAAGCGTTTTATTTTCAGCTTCAAACTCACTGTCGCTGTCATGACTGCTATAAATTTCTTGATCTACTTCATTTTCACTAGCAGTATCCATTTCTTCATCGGAAGTTTCCACAGTATCCAATAACATTCTCAAGTGTTCCATTTCTTTTTCATAATCTGTCATTTTTCGTTTGAGAGCCATTTTCGAACGACTACAGTATAGCACACATGCACAATCTATGCAAGCAAGAAGCTAAAGTGAGAAATTTCAGAACAAATCTGGTCACGGGGGTTCCCAGGTTACCCCAGTTGCATGTAGCGTTCCAAGAAATGATTGCTCCTCCCCAACAAAAGAAAAACACCTGCTGCTGGCAGGTGCTATTGAAAGAAAACCGTTTAAAAGTTAGCTACTGAAGGGCTGATTCATAGCGGATAAATAGAAATTCCAGAATGAAAGGTTTTATGAGGCTGGGGTGACTCAGTCACCCCGCGCGAGTGCTACCGGGTTAAGAACGACAGAGGGGAAATCTGTAAAGCAAGTCCCGTAGTATAAAGCAAGTCTATGTGCTTGGCGGGAAGTAGTGGTAATCGTTCCAGTGAGCTTCAAGTCTGCTGAATTAGCAGCGGTATTGTAAAACGCGGTGAGTTAGTTATTTTAGAGAGCCTCGTAGTTAGAATCTTGTCTTTACTTTCTTTTCAGGTTATTATTTTTATTTGACTGCCAAGTTGGCACAGTCTGTAAGCGTCAAGAGGACGCAATTGTAATTTATTACGTTGAATAAAAAGGGACTTAAACCCTTCACAAGGTTCTATCTTTTATACAAGTTTTCACAGTCACCTCTTGGTTGCGTGCAAGTTGGAGGCGCGCAACGTTATAACGTTATGTAATTATGATTTTTTATATTTTTATCGGGCTTTGCTACTCTTTGTTATCAGGTATGTACTATCATTAGAGAAAGATCTCTGTTAATTTTATTGAATTTCTCGGAAAAAAAAATTATAAAATTTTATATATTATTTGTTTTAGTTTAAATAATTTAACCCTTATCTTCATAATGGATAAATGGGTAATACGTACACCAGGTACATCTTCAGCTAACAAACGAAGAAATACTGATAAGGAGTCGCAAAATAATGAACTAAATGTGTCATTTGGAACGCAAAATTAGCACATGAGGGCATGAAACCAGCTAAATTAAAAAGGCACCTGGAAACTAAACATAAAGAACTTCAAAATAAATATGCCGATTTTTTTCAAAGACGAGCTGAAAATCTGAAAATTCAAAGTGCACCTTTAAAGAAATTTACAACAATACCTCAGAAAGCATTACGAGTTTCTTTAGAAGTTTCTTATCTAATAGGAAAAACAATGAAACCCCATACAATTGGAGAATCCTTTATCCTTCCTGCAGCAACTAAGATGACATCAGTTATGCATGGCGATAAATATGGAAATGAACTAAAAACATTATTATTATCAAGAGATAACGTGTCTTGGCGGATTTCCGAAATGTCACGAAATATCGAGTCAGAAGTCATAAAACGCATACAAAGTTCATCTGTATTTGCTTTACAACTGGACAAGACTACCGATATTACTAAAATGTCACAACTAATTATTTACGTTAGTTTTATTTTTAATGAAGATATAACAGAAACGTTTTTATGTTGCAAAAGTTTGGAAGGAAAAACAACTGGAGAAAAAATACTCGAAGTAATAAATGAATATTTTGTCCCTTACCTGGGCAAACTGTGTTGCGGTTTGTACTGATGGTGCTGCAGCATTAACAGTTTCGAATAAAGGGCTCAGAGGCTTAATTCAGAAGGTGGCGCCTCATATGGTATTTAATCACTGTATGATTCATCGGCAAGCTCTTGTTGCAAAAGATATGGATGAAGAGTTGCACAACATATTACAAGACGCTGTTAGATCAATTAACTACGTTAAATGTAACAGCCACAACAGCCATCTCTTTTCAATACTTTGCAATGAGATGGGCTCAACGTATGAGAGATTACTGTTACACACCGAAGTCAGATGGCTTTCACGTGAGAAAATACTACGACGGATATTTGATTTGAGAAATGAAGTGTACATGTTTTTAATCGAAAAGAAAAATACAGGGGCGTAGCTAGAGGGGGGCAAGGGGGATCTGTTCCCGGACGCAGAATCCAAGGGGCGCCAAACTGACGTTACGACATTTTAGAATTAAATGTTTTCCATCCTTGGCAAGCAGCAGTAGGGGGCACGAAATCTTCAGTTGTCCCTGGGCGCTGAAAACCCTAGCTACGACTCTGGAAAAATAGATTGGCAAGTTATTACATCAATGAAGTTTGGCTAGGGAAGCTGAGCTATTTAGTTGATATTTTCGAAAAACTTAACGACTTAAATTTGAGCTTGCAGGGTGAGAATTCAATTATCATAACTTCAGCCAGTAAAATTCAAGCTTTTAAGAATAAGCTTAGTCTCTGGCAAACTGAACTGAATAAAAACAACACCGACATATTCCCTTGCTTTAACGATTTTATCAAAGAAAATAATACAGATATATTTACATTTAAAAATATCATTTCCAATCACATTGAAAAGTTAAAGGAAAATTTTTCAAGAAGATTCGAGGATTTTCCTGAAAACGATCTTGGTTGGATTCGTGATCCATTTTCCTTTGACATATGCAGTTCAACTCTTCAAATTAGTGAGAAAGAGCAATTGATAGATCTAATTAGTGATTATACCCTTCGAAATCAATTTCAGACTCAGCCTTGCCAAAAATTTTGGATATCCGTGGAAAAACAATATCCCGTTTTATGCAAGAATGCCATCAGAGTGTTAATACAATTTGCATCAACGTATTTATGTGAAACTGGATTTAGCAAACTAGTTTCAATAAAAACTAAATACCGCTCGCGTTTAAACCCTGAAGATGATATGCGAATTCCAATTAGAACATACATCCAAACATCGATGAGATAATTAGAAACTTGCAGCCACATACATCTCATTAAAGGGCAATTTACTCATTTTTGTGTTATACAAAAAGTATTTTCTTAAAATTATAAATAAAATTAATATGAGTCAGATATGATGATGTTTTTATTCGACGAAACGAAAGAAATGCGCGAAATATACATCGTATTTGTGAACATTTATCTCTAGGGGTCGCCAAAAATTTTCTCTCTACAAAAGAGGTCGCAGTCGAAAAAAGTTTGCGCACCACTGCTTTAGAGGATGGAATGATCTTGCAGGAAAGGAGAAGATGACTTAACGAATCCAACTCAGTGCATCAAGCTGAATTAGCCACACTAAAGGCAGCCTTAATATATTTGAGAAATAACTCAGACAGAAAAACAGTCATTTTTAGTAACTCTGCCTCCAGCCTGGACGGTTATTTTACGCTACGAGAGTCCACAGCAAGTTGTGGGCCGCCAGATGTCGCTGCTAGTAAAAAACAGGTCTGCCCAACATCCTATATTCTCTGAGTACGGAAGTTGTCGAAAGCGCGTGAAAAAGTGTTGCCGCGTCGTCAATCAGGGTTGTCCAGTTGACGTACTAAGTAGACAATGGCTATGTGTTTTCGCCGCTGATTTTTTTTCATATTTAAACGAAGAATACCGTCGTAGATCTCTGAATCGATGGCGAATTTATAGAAAATATGTTGATGCTTTTGCTCTGCCAAAAGATGTTTTCATTGCGTATTTCAGATTGCCAAAATTTATAGTTATTTTAATTTGGGATGAACTGAGAGAGTATTTGGAGCCACATTCAGAAAACAAGAACGCAATTTCTACTGAAAGAAAGGTTATACTATTCCTGAAATTATAGATATAAATTGTAATTGTACGCTTTAAAAATGTAGAAGATAATAAGTTTATCAAGCACATAAACCTTCTTCATTTAATACAAATATAGACATCCGATAAGCTTCTACTCGATTTATGTACAGCAAGAATTACGTTTACTTTAAAATCTAACAGTTGAATACCTTACGAATAATACTGTGAACACAAAAAATGTCGTTCATTATTACGCGAAATTCACACTAAAATAAAAATTTAAAATAATAATAATAATTATAAAACTATAAAATAGATTTATAATATTTTTTTCAGTAGTTGTACTACTACTAGTGTGATACTTTTAAAAATAAGTTTTAGCCCAGAGGGGCTATTAATTTCGTTTTGCCATTTTGTGGCGTTTCACGATAAATGGCGTTTCACTTTTCAAATCGTTGCCACCAAGTATTATCGCACTCTATTATATTTAAAGAAATTAAATAATGAGGAATCTGCAGAATGTATGAATGTTTCTCGCACTGTGATAAAACAACGGTACCTAGAGCTATGAAATTCTGAATAACGTAATCCTCCATCCTAATATAGGCATCTGGAGGCCCAAATTTGGAACTGGGAATTTGTATTACTATCCATTTCATATATCATATTTTGTGAAGCATTTATGAGTTTTTGATTAAGAAACCCAACGATTTCAAAGCGAGCAATGGCAAAAAACACTTTCATCTCTATCGCGCGAGACTATGTATCGGAAATTCTAAAAATATGCTTTTTTAAAATTATATGATATTGCTGTTGAATTGAATTTTATGGTTTAAGTGCGAAAAACATGATATTTAATAAATAAAGGTAACACCCAAAACGTTAAAAAAATGGCCCTTTGGGAGTAATATAAAATCTGAAAGCTTTCAGATTTTTTTTTTTTTTTTGGTGTGTGTGTGTGTGTAATTTTAATACGTTTTAAAACTGGTTTCTAAGTGAGGACTTTCTAAGGGAGACTGGCTCTTATACACGTTACACATGGGGAAAGCCACGAAAACGCCGTCCAGCTCGTTCGCGGGATTCGAATCTCGGACCAAACTACCTGCGTTCAGCGACTCTACCGCTCGGCGGCTGGTGGGCTTGTTAGCAGAATTATACTGTATTATTATTGTATTATGCTATAAAGTAATAATGCTATAAGACTGAGGGTTTGTTCATGGAATAGTACTTTTGTAACCTATTATAGTATTAAAAAATCATTGTTCCTTTGCAAACTTAAAAAAAAAAAAAAAAAAAATAAAATAATAATAATAATAATAATAATAAATAAAAATACTGTTCATAGCATTCTCATTTTTATATTGTAAAAGAGATATTGATTATTATTAGTTTTCTATTTAAAATGTGTCGAAACGCTGGTTTGATAAGGACTTGAACTGCAGGAGACCTACACTGATTATTTTTACTTTAGATTACCATTGTGAAAATATTACTATCTTTTAATTATTTTCAAAGAACAAAATCTTTTGAAAAGGAAGAATATTTAAACTGAGCAGTTCTTATATATATAAAAAATTCAAGTAACAGCAATGTAATATTAAAAAAAAAAAAGTGTTAGTAATTGTGTGACAAAAATTGCAAAACGAATTAATCACACATACAGGATAGATTAGTTTAATTTTGGTTATATATTTTATGTTGAAAAAATATTTTCTTTCATGTTAATTATAGAATAAATTATTTAAAATAAAGCATTTTGATGCGTGTGTGATAGTTGAATGCAGCAGCAATCGGCCATACTGTAATAGCGAATGAATTTTATTTCTTTTCCTGAAAGAAATAATTTTCATAGTAAAAGAAAATAAAAAAAAGGGAAGAAATATTAAGAAAGAAATATTTTCTAATTTATTATGTAAAGAAATATTTTTCCAATAGTAACTGTAAAATAAATTGCGGGAAAACAGTTTTAATGTAAGCATGGGAAAAAAAAAAAAAAAAACTTAGTTTGCTATTAGATTGTAATGCAAATTAATCATATTATAAATTTAAATGATTAAAATTGTTTATTTCTAAAAGGATTTGAGGTAAGCTTAATTCATTTACTTTTATCTATTTACCATTGCTTTCGTAATATCCCATATCACTCTTTATTTCTTAGCTCTAAATTCCTGAGTTAAGTTTCCCCTTAAAAAACGGAATTTTCCTTCACATAACACAGCAGCATATTCCGCTGCGTGTTGGTCATAATACTGTTTTGTGCAATTTTTTTCGAACTACAAATGCAGCGTGTGAGTTAGTGAAATAATGGGAGAATATTCCTAGAACTTCAGCCAGCGCGCGCTATAAATTTCGTCACTCGTCTGTACTGCGATTGGTCTAAAGCTCCTTAAAGCCTTGTTCCCTTCCAGTAAAGTTAAATGGACCCGCCCGCCCACCAACTGAGGACCACAGAATGGCTTTCTCCGATAAGTTGTTGATAGCTGTCCATACCGGTTTCTTTGAGTCAATATTGTTCGCTTAAGTTGTAGACAGATCCAGTGATCATAGAATAGGCGTCCTGGACACCTATTCTATGCTCTGAAAGTCAGCAGCAGTTGGTGGGCCGCCAGATGTCACTGCTAGTGAAAAACAGGTCTGCCCGACATCCCATATACTGTGAGTATGGAAGTTGTCAGAAGCCAGGGGGAAAGTGCTGCTGCATTGTCAATCAGGCTTATGAAGTTGACAAGTAGACAGTGGCTTTGTATGTGTTTTCGCCGTTAATTTTTTCATACTTAAACGATGAATATGGTTAGAGATCTCTGAACTGGCAGTGAATTTATAGAAAATATGATGATTCTTTTGCTCTGCCAGAAGATGTATTCACTGCATATTTCAGATTGCCAAAATTTATAGTTATTTTAATTTGCGATGAAATCAGAGAATATCTGGAGCCACATTCAGAAAACAAGAATGCAATTTCTACTGAAAGAAAGGTTATTTATATTTTTTCTGAAATTATATATATTGTAATTATATAGTTTAAAATGTAGAAGATAATAAGTATTTATTTAGCACATAAACCTTCTTAATAATAATATAGACATACAAGAAGAGTCTGCTTGATTTATGAACAGCAAGAATTAAGTTTATTTTAAAATATAACAGTGGAATACCTTAGGAGTAACACTGAGAACACAATAAGGAATGTTGTTCATTATTACGCAAAATTCACACTACTATAAAATAAAATATAATAAAACTATACAATATAGTACAAAGTCTGAGATCCGGACTCGTCGAGACTTCAGCGATTCCGAATTTGGGATTTTTCCGGATATTAGATCATCAGTTTAAATCTAGTAAGATGGCACGTACAAATTATAAAAATATGAAATCGTGATTTATGAAATAAAGCATGCATTTTTTATCTAAAAAGTATCCAAATTTACAAAATAAATAAATAAATAATATTTATTTGTTTACTTTATTAAACATTTCTTTCAATGTAAGTTGTTTAATCTCTTTAATTTTGCAGACAGACATAATTTCTTGTTCAGTTACATTGCTGTGTCGAGAATTCCGACTAACTTGTCAATCAAAATTTTTCGTTTTCAGTAACCTCTCCTTCACATTCTTCACTATCGGTAGCGGTATTCTCTGGATCTAGAAGAATACTACAGATTTCGCCATCCATTAACTGATTGATGATTGAGGAGCTTTGTCACCACAATGAAAAGCTTCTTTTATATCACCTTCATTTATTACCGCTTCTCCACATTTCAAAATCCATTAATTGGAAAATTTCACCTTTGGTTTGCGATATCCGAAAACCTCTAAAGTTCACAACTATCATCATTAAATTTAGCTATCATTCACTTTACATATTTGGCTATGTATCGTTAGTTTGGCGACAAACGACAAGTTGCTCCGCAAGCTTGCTTCTATCGCGCACTGAGACAATTAAGCCTGAATTGTATTAGTTAAATATTATAATAATGTCTATTTCTTGCACATGCTTCAGGCTCATCACAGAAATCTGGATGTCCAATATCCAGAATGATCTAAAATACGGTCCTTAAAGCCACCACAAAATTTTCTTTATTTTACTTATTTTTTTTTTTTTTTTGTATGCTTTACTAATGTGCATTTGATCCCCCCAGCACATAATAAAACACGTGGAGAGTTCCGATACTTGATTTCGATCCGCCACTAAATAAAATACATCATTATTAAAGAATCAATTATTTTAGGATACATTTGTGTGATCAATAATTTGTCTCTGTTGCTAAGTGTCTGCTTGGCATACATCTCAAACCAAAACACTCTACATTGATGATTTTACACATACTCATATTTTGATGCCAACCGGGTGAATCATTATTCTATTTTGCTTTCATCACCGCAAGAAGGAACTGCATGAATCGCATCACCACATGAAGTCCTGAATAAAGAAATTCCCATATATACTTAAGGGCTTATTGAGGGCTGGCGCTAGATATGTTACCGCCTGATGCCAATCTTTGTGGGTCCTAAATTCTGCTACTAAGCACCTCCCTTTGTCTTCCCTAAATTCTGCCGCCATTTTTTGCAGCAATTCCACTTTTTGTTTGATGGACATCGAAACATACTTTTGTTTTGTAGATCCTTTGGGAGCTCCAGCATCGGAAATTCTATTTAACATAATCGAAAGTTCAAGTTTACTTTTATAACATTGCTCTTACAGTCTTCAAAAAATAATAAGCCGCATCCAATTCGAAGATTAAGGAACAACGCAATCATTAACATTAACAACATTAACTGAAATAGATAATTTTAGCTTATACCGTCCGTTATACATTAAACGCGCACGCGAAAACGTATTCTGCGCTTGCGCACAAGCACATGCACAGTCGTAAAGGTCTTACGCGCACGCGTAAACGCCTATGCGTATGTGTCAACGCGGCGCATGCGCAGAAAGTTTTTAGCTTTGAGGTCCGGAATTTATTTTAGCTTTGAAAACAGGAAGAAGGTGACAGAGAGGTTAGTGAAAACGAAAAAATTTCGATTGACAAGTTAGTCGGTATTCTCGGCACAGCAATTACGGGACTTGAACAGCGGAACTTTGTAACTGAACAAAAAATTATGTCTGTTTATAGAATTAAAGAGAAAGTATTATCACATAAAACGAAGCAACTTAAAAAAAAACTTACATTGAAAGAAATGTTTAATAAAATAAACAAATAAATATTAAGCTTTTTTTTTTTTTTTTTTTTTTTTTTGTAAATTTTGATACCCTTTAGATCATAATTGTTCTTTATTTCATAAATTACGGTTTCATATTTTTAATTTTATAATTTCTGCATGCCATCTTACGAGATTTAAACTGATGATCTATAATCCGGAATCGCCGAAGTCCCGATGAGTCCGGATTAACGACTTTTGACTGTATCATACACAATCGTGTGACAGTTCCATACCATTCTGCTGTAAATCGAGGAGTAGCACCTGCTGTTAGAACCCAGCCTCAGTTGTTATTTTTCTTTTCATAGTTTATCACTGTAAAGAGTGGCAACTATCTGATTTTTGTTGTAGTTTCTTGTAGTTCTACGGATTTTGAAAATAAATATGACGCTTTGAAATTTTATATGTAAAGTTATTTTATTTTAAGTTTATTAGGAGAAAGGGTAAGTTCTTGCAAATCTCGATCAATTTTGGGACGACGGAAGTAATCGGTAAAACAAGTCAAGGTAATTTTATTGGTTTTATCGAATTTAATTCTATTTGACTTTAATGAATTTATTTTTATTGAAATGGAATCGTTAATTGAGAAACGAAAACCTGTCAGAGCGCCTTTTACGAGAACAGTTAATGAAATTTTGCAGGAATTAGAAAAGGAAATTCCTGATGAAGAATTTATAAAAACGAAACTTGTTTCTTTAGGATGATTATCTGTTGAACTTAATGCATTTGATACTCAAATATTAAATTCAGAATTTTCTTCAAATGATCAGTTTGAAAATGAATGGGCGAAAGTTGAAGAATACAAAGAAAATTTGGTACTTTTCCGTTTTGCCCGCGCAAGCAATAAAGTCGCCAATAATGGTATAACCGATGCCAAACGGAATATTCTCGCTGGTAACCTTTTACGCCTCATTTTCCAAACAAGTCGCAGCTTTTTCTTATCAGATTGATTGTTTCTTTCAATACAATACTGGCATATAATTCAATACAATACTGGCATATAATACTGGCATATAATTACATAGAATTTTTATCAGATAGTACAGTTTTATGTCTAAGGCCATTTTCGGTAATTAAGTCAATTAGGATGCAATCACAGCGCTTACCGGAAGCCGAAAATATAGAAAAGGTAAAGTCAAGGGTTAAATTCATCAATTCTAATGAGAATGCATTAGTGAAGTAAAGCACAGCAGTTTTACATAATTTCTGAGTAAGCTATTCGTACGAATTGAAATATTTCTTGCATTTAAACTTGTGTTCCAAATTAAGATTTAACTTGAAATTAATGTAGATAATTACTGAGAGTATTAGATTTTTGTAGAGTAGTTTACGTGAGATGAGATCGCTTGGGTCACGTGATATGAACCAGTGAATCAGGATGTTGAACCATGAAAGCATGGTAAATTCTTAAATTAATGTCTTTTTACAAATTTATTGTCTTTATTTATTGGCTTTTTATAAAATTTTAAGCGATATTAAAATGTTTATGCCTTCAAAATAAAAAATTCTTAAAACTAACACTTTTTAAATATTTTTTATGTGTATACTGTATGTTGTCGCCAATAAAGTCTGCTTGGCGAGATTTGCGCCGGCGAAACGGAAAAGTACCGAAAAATTAGATTTAATACTAGTAAAAACGGAATTATTCTTCAATCGCCAAATGATATAATCTACTAGCAGGGTGAAAATGTGCTTTAGCCTACTGCTTGGCGATTTTCAGTACGCCAGTAAAATCTCAGAATACGTTGCGTAAACAAAGTTGCTAAGGAGGAGCTAAGTGACGTCCCTAAATGGGTGGGACTAAAATTGTGACGTCACAATGTATTCTCTATAGATATAGAAATAAGATAATCAATTCTTTATATTTTAAGTTATAATAATGCAGTGAGTGAATTGTACCAGTTATTAAAACGGTAAACAACGTCGCAGTCTCTCATATTTGTATTTCATACAGCTTCAGTATTTTCAAAGATTTTATAATTTATACAAATAAAAATAGATTTTTATTATTAAATTTATTGCGGCAATTATATCAGAATGTTGCAAATTATTGCGTGTCTTTTAAATAAAATAGTATATACTCCAATTTATGTTAAATCTATTAATATAAGGGCTTAATAAATTTCAAGACTTACCCCTTTGATGATTTTTCTGATGCTGGATTATATTCCGAATAGCTACTAGAAAACTACTAACTTCTTCTTTTGTGAATGATTCAACGTAAAATAAATCATACACATGATTTTTCTTGGGGGGGGGGGTAGATTGACATTATATTATTTACATTTTTAGTTTAAAAGGATAATCATTTAAAGAACAATATCCGGTGTATGGTGTATTTAATTACGGCAAAGCTCACTAGGGCTATCTGCCAAAGGGGAGGGATGCCTTTCGTGGAGGACTTTCTAAGGGAAACTGGCTCGTATACACGTTACACATGGGGAAAACCACGAAAACACCCATGCAGCCAGCCCGTTCGCGGGATTCGAACCTCGGACCGAACTACCAGTGTTCAGCGACTTTACCGCTCGGCCGCTGGTGGGCCAGAACAATATCCGATTACAGCCGATTCAAAAACTACCAAAAATCGAGTTCAAGTTCTAAAAAAAAAGTGCGGTTTCTACGGGTTTCGTCTGGTTTCTCTCTGTTGCCAATACGCTCGAATGAAAAACTATTTCCCTCTTTTTTTTTTTTTTTCCCTTTCTTTCTTTTACCGGAGTAGTTTCCAACAAATTTAAATTCATATTATCGAACATTTTAATTTATCATTTTTACAAATTATTTTGCTGCTTCGTAACGACACAATCCCTTAGGTACTAGTAAGTAGACAATCTTCATTATTTTCTAAAAATTTTAAACTTTACATTAATAAAAAATAATAAATATTTTTATTGCAGATCAACATCATACACAGCTTTTCATACATCACTGTTTCATAAATTCTTAAATTACGTCATACTCTATAGTCTTACTAGAATTATATACATTCTACAAATTAAAAAAATCTAATTTCTCACAATAAAAGAAAATAAACACTACAAATTTGGAACACTAAGCAATGCTTCACACACACACACACAATATCAATGAACTCATATTATCAAGTGCAGTTGCGATAGCAAATACTACGTATTAAAATAAAAAAAGTTATTTATAGGGACAAATGTTGCTACTAATGAGTAGATCGTCGGATTATCGATATTTTTCGGAAAGGATTATCAACATATTAAAACCAAACAATTAAAAATACAATAAAAAAAAGATGTCTAAAGTATAACTTGCAATTAAAACAACAATGCAAATTTAAATTACACAAACGACACATTAAACATTGCATATCAAATACGTTACATTACAACTCGGTATAACATACAGCCTCGCTTTGTTCATGTGCACAACAATCTGTATTCGCTCGAAAAACTTCGAAGAATGCAAAAACATGGTGTCGATGTACACATCCATTTATTTTCACTAAAAAAAATCAGAGAATTGCACAAATTGGCATTGCGCATTGCCTTGGCTTTGTCCATGTGCAAGTCGATCTATTTTTAGAAAATATTAGAGAATTCCACAAACTCGGCATTTCGCGCTACATTGGCTTTTCCCCATGTCCACATCCATTTATTTTTCCTAAAAAAATCAGAGAATTACAAAAACTTGGCATTGCGCACTGCCTTGGCTTTGTCCATGCGCAAATCGATCTATTTTTACTTAGAAAACATTAGAGAATTGCACAAACTTGGCATTGCGTACTACATTGGCTTTGCCCATGTACACATCGATCTATTTTCACTTAAATACATCAGAGAATTGCACAAACTCGGCATTGCGCACTGCATTGGCTTTGCCCATGTGCACATCGATCTATTTTCACTGCAAAAAACATCCCAGAATTGCACAAATTCGGCATAGCGCACCCCATTAGCTTTGCCCATGTGCACATCGATCTAATTCCACTTAAAAAAATCCCAGAGTTGCACAAACTCGGCATATCGCACAACCTCGGCACTGCGCACCGTATTGGCTTTGCCATGTGAACATCGATCTATTTTCACTTCAAGAAACATCCTAGAATTGCACATACTCGGCATCGCGCACAGCCTCGGCACTGCGCACTACATCGGCTTTGCCCATGTGCACATCGATCTATTTTCACTTCAAAAAACATTCCAGAATTGCTCAAACTCGGCATCGCGCACAAACTCGGCATTGCGCACTGCATTGGCTTTACCCATGTACACATCGATCTATTTTCATTAAAAAAATCAGAGAATTGCATAAACTCGGCATCGCGCAAAACCTCGGTATTGCGCACTGCATTGGCTTTGCCCATGTACCTATCGATCTATTTTCACTTAAAAAACATCAGAGAATTGCATAACCTTAGCTTTTCCAATCTTCTAGGATCGAGCCAAGAAGAAATACAAAATATTTAAAATAAGCAACTTTAAAACGAACCATACAAGAAAATTTTTTTCACTTACCCTTTTCAAGAAATGTAAAATCTTTTTGAGGGGTTTTATATATGTATATTGAATTTATCTCAGGGGGAAACACTTTTGGATCCCCCTCATCTTTAAATAAATTTATTAACGTTTTATACTCCGTTTCCGTAATATATGCAGAAAAAAGGCAAAAACCCACAGGGGGAAAAATACTCGATTAAAAAAAGAACCACCACATAAGAACATCCAAACCGCAACAGAATTAACTGCTCAAATTAACAAGTAAAAATATTTTTAAAAAATTAAAGCTTTCAGATTTTACATTACGCTTAAAGGGGCGTTTTTTTTTTTTTTTTTTTTTTTTTTTTTTTTTTTTTTTTTTTTAACGTTTTGTGTGTTACCTTTCTTTATCAAATATAATGTTCTTTACCCTTAAACCATAAAATTCAGTTTAACAGCAATATCGCAAAATAATTTTAAAATGAACATAGCTTTAGAATTTCCGATACACACACAGTTTTGCGCTTTGCACGTATTTTTTTTTTTTTTTTTTTCATGTACTGTTTTGCCGTTGTTCGCTTTGAAATCTTTGAGTTTGTTAATCAAACATTCGTTCAAGTTCAAAATATCAATCAGATAATAAAAAAAATTCCAAATTCCAAGTTTGGGCTTCCAGATGCCCATACTAGTTTGGAAACGTTTGTTATTCAAAATTTGATGGCTCTAGGCACCGTTGTTTTATCACAATGCGAGAAACATTTATGCAGATTTTTCAATATTTAATTTCTTTAAATATAACACAGGGCGATAACATCTAGTGGCAACAGAATAACAACACTGCTTCAAAACATCGGGTTAGCCACGTTGACGCGTTTATTGCCCAATGAAATCACCAAGCAGTGCGCTAAACCGCATTTCAATCTACTAGCAGTATTACGCCGAATCGAACAGAAACTGAAATTACCTAACAATTCGGTAGCGAAATAAAGATTGGTTACCGTTTTGGGGACAATTTCGACGAATACATGAAGATAAAGGAATTCAAAACGAGGATAAGATGCATTATCTCGTTCAAGCGACCAGTGGCGTAAATAAGGGTATGCAAGGAATGCCGTCGCATAGGGGCCCGAAGGCTTAGGGGGCCCTTAAATGTCCTGCTGAACTACATTTACATGTTTAAACTTAAAAGACGGATTCCATTACATATATAAAGAAGCTTTAATTCATTTTCCCTTGATGAGTTCGGAATTAGAATTTCAATAAAAGAAAATTATTTATTATTTTTATATTTTTTATCTTGTATTTTTTTTCCCCTTTTGCTTTTCATTTTTATAATTTGTACTACTATAAATTCTTATTTTAATTTTGATATGTTTTGATTTAGTGTTAAACCCCTTTTACACGATTGTTAATATTAATATAATTGAGGAATAGCCTTGATTTGACTCCAATTTACTTTTAACTTTAGAATCTTTAAGTATATGTAGATAATAAAATTCGTTTTTTTTTTTTTTTTTTTTTTTTTTTTTTTTTTTTTTTTTTTAAAGCTTTTAAGGGCCCCCTACCTATATGGTGCAGTAACGCAATTCTCTATATGACGCAGATAGGAGGCCCTTGGAAGCACCTGAAACAGCTAAATTCAAGTGTTTGCAAAAGTTAAAATTCCAGCATTCGTCTATGAAATAAAAACTTCATGACCTACCCCAGTTTAGGGATAGCAGTGAGAGGAAAATAGGAAAAGTTTCTTTGTATTCCTTAGTCTCAAACCTGAAAATTATTAAAGGCGACCCCCTAAAGGAAAGGTTTCTCCTTTTGCAATCCCAAATCAAAAAGCGGTGGGAGTGGAAATTAATTGTAATTATTTATTATAAAGTACTTATTTTATATATTAATTTGTTTCTGTATAATTCGCATTATGATCGAATAATCAGTAGACATATTTTCTAAGTATAAATCAAAGAAGTAACTAGGCAATATTCTGGTACTTTGGAATGAACTTTGAAGTTAAGAGAAATCGTGGTATATTATTTGCAGTTCGTAATTTTCATAATATGTCATTCCGGTAGCGTTTAATTTTGTTCATTGAATCTCTTAATAGCTTTTCCATTAAACGCAAGTCCAAAAATCAGTCCTAATATTCAATTTGAAATTGAATTTATTGATGTGAATGATTCTTAGAATTTAATATAACATGTATTTCGTTGGTTCGCTATCAACGGCGTATAACTTTTCAAATTGTTGCCACCAAATAACCTCACCCTGTATTATTTTTAAAGATATTAAATAAGGAAGAATCTGCATGTTTGAATGTACAGTTCTCATAATGCAAAAAACGATGGTACTTGCAACCTGTGCTGTCGCACCAAGGGGCAAGGTAAGGGACAGAAACATTTTGGATTTAGAAGCACGACTGACATTACAAAATGGCAAAGTTAAAGGCGGATCGATTTTTTTCCCCTCTGTTTTTTACATTAATAAGCTGGAGGGGGGGGGAATCATTCGTAAGTATCAATTGATAACTCCAGAATACATTCTTTTCTTTCTTAAGGACACAAAATCATTAAAGTAAGTTGAGCAGTTGAGGCATGAAAGGACTTTGCCCCACTCCCATGTCGAAATACCGTTCTAAGGAAACGCTAAGAATTTATGACACCACATTTGGAAAGGAGAGATTTCCCGTTTGGCTTAGGGATCTTTGAATTTTCAAGGTCCGAAAAAAAGGGGGGAAGTTTTACGACAGGCTGCGAACACACAGATGCCCAAACATTAAACGGCCAAATATTTCAGTTAACTTAAGGCGTAAATTTAATGAAATATTTTTCATTAAATTTATCGAAATTCATTACTTTTTCACTCATGGAAATGGGAATGGATGAATATTTTTACTTGAAATAATAAGTAAAAATATTCATCCATCAAAATTTTCAAAATATTCGCACACTGCAGATAAAACGCAGGTTAGGAATTATTAAAATTCCTAATCGAGAATTAAATCTGAAAGCACAGAACTCGTTTGAGGATTTACTTGACTTTCTTTAGAAAAGAGAAGAGCTGTAGTGTTTCTTAACCTGTAAATTACCCATCTACCAAAAACTCACACTTATCTGTAAAAGATAATTTTGAAGACATTAAATTTGTTTATAAAGTAATCTCTCTTCGTTTGAAAAAAATATAATAAATTACAATTTTTTTTTTAACAACGTGAAACATTTAAGCGTACAACTGAGTAATGCACAATAATCTGTATGTTATTTAAACGGAATTGGATTGAATTATTATATAATAATAAAGCATTCGAGGACTATTTGCCTAAGGGGAAGAACGCCTTCATGGAGTACTTTCTAATCGTTATTTTAAATGAAATTTTACAATTTACTTTACTTTTGCTGTTAATTTACTTTCCACAGCATTCAGTACGTGAAATCATCAATAATAGTATAATAATGATAATAAAAATGGCACCGCACAACTAAAAGTACATACTACTTCGTAAATTTCGATAAATTAATTACTGAAAATATTAAACATATCAATGGCAGCGTTGACCTAATAGTTTTAAGTTGCATTTCAACATCTGAAAGAACGAGAATTATATTGCTATTTTCACTACACAAACGAATGGAACATTTCAGAAAAGAATGCTTCTCTGTTATTCCAATAATTTTTGCAAATTAAAAAATTTAATTAACACGTTTTAATAGTAAATGATGCAATTTTCACTCATAAAATCCCTTTGTACATTATTCTCTTTCATTTCGGCATCACTGCATAACTTTTCTAAGACATA
Source organism: Stegodyphus dumicola (assembly GCF_044657685.1). Taxonomy (NCBI): domain Eukaryota; kingdom Metazoa; phylum Arthropoda; class Arachnida; order Araneae; family Eresidae; genus Stegodyphus; species Stegodyphus dumicola. Next base: position 133,799,282 of record NC_140768.1, on the reverse strand, counting down.
AATAGCTTCCGTTAATATATGTTCCCATACATTATATTTATTTTTTATGTTTTTGTCATTAATAAATTAATGATTAAGAAAAAAATTGACTGCTTAATTTATAAACAATGTAAAGACTGGAAATCTGAGGTCATTAATTTATGAGACATAAATAGCTTTCTAAGACGCAAATAAAACATAGCAATAATCATAAATATTAATGCTCCTAAAATATATCTGCTTTTCCTCACTGATTTTTGCTTTTTGATCCACCTAGGGTACAACAAGCCTATTTTCATAAATGACGTTTTGCGCATTTCTCTACGAAGTATGCAAAACTTGTTTCATACAATTTTATTTTTACTAATTATGAAGAAACTATCTACTTGTTTTCTAAAAAATATTTATGTGTACTACTTTTAGAATCCACGCGACAGAGCGTGAGTACTCATCTGCAAATATCTGTTAGTATCAATAACCTTAACTCTAAATTATTAAACATTTCTGGGACCCTGAAACTTGGAAGGGAATCGTCATATTTTGCTACAGTGGGTATTTAAATTTAGATTAATTTTTAAATTTCAATTTTGCATTACACAGTCATTTTCAAAGCTCTTTGGATACATATCAATAAAATTTGTTTCTACCTGTTTATGATTTCATCGTAAACTTGTGAAGAATTTCCTAAAAATATTCGAATATCCGTAATTTTTACTGTTTAAATATTTAATAATTATACATTAACTGAATTAATTTATAGTACAGAGGAAATGTAGAAAGATATTGCAGGTCATGTATTATGTACCATTGGAATATGACAATAATAATAGTACAATTTGACTGAAGGGAAAAAACAGTTGTTTCAGCGTTTTAAAAGGGAAATGGACAATGGACATCTTTACAATAAAGTCTTGGATGAAAGTTTTACTGTGACTCAACTTGGGGAGACACTGGAAATTTATAGTGGAGGCGGGGTCCCATTCTTCGTTAAACAGCTGCATTGAAGTGTGAAACGCTACCCCTCAAGTATACTTGTAAATTGGCTGATGACTCAGCACAGTAAACTGAACTTAAACTTGCTCTTATTCTAATGCCATTTCTCTAGTCTATGGCGAGAACAAACAGAAGTTTTTCTTTAAAATTAAATTTCAAAGTGATCTCAAATATAATTCTTCATTTTAAAGGTAAGTTATTGATTTGTAATATCTAAATTAATCATAAACTAAATTCTTATAATTTAAAACTTGCTAAAAATTCAATTCAGCTAAACTTTTAATCCATTTATCTGAAAAATCCAAAATTATCACCATTAACAATGCAAATGTCTACTAATATTAATAACGTATTAACATGAAATATTTTTATGATAAATATGAAATATAAATATAATCTTATGTTTCCATACATTAAGAAACATCATAACAGGCCAAAATTAAAAGCAAAAATTTTTAAACACGTCCTGCGTTATTGTGCAGGATCGATCAACCAATCAATCGGCTCGACAATCGAAAATCAATCGACTTGAATGGAATTCATCAATATCTAAAAGGCATTTCTGTTCATATGCAAGGTATGAGAAACAAGTTTGAAGACATTATGAAAGAAGCTAAGTTTATTGCAAATAAATGGGGCATAGAAACTAAATTTGAAAAATAAAAAAGAAATAAAGAACCTAAAACACTATCATTGTTAACAAATACGGAATTATTAATAATGTTTCAAAAATACAGAAAACATATAAAAAAGACTTGCACTGGAAGTACAACTTTTATTATTTATAAATACTTTCAGAACAGAAATCCAAAATTTGAAATCCTTTAAGGATTTAGCTAAATTAGCAATGGTAAAATATTATGACATTACAAACAGTTATTCGGGAGTGTGCGATTCACTTATATTGTATTTATCATTACCTGTAGCACAGCCACGAATGAGAGGTCATTTTCACTACTGAAACTAATAAAAACATATTTAAGAAACATATATAAGAAACAGCATGACACAAGATCCGTTGTCAAACCTTTCACTATTGAGCGTTGAAGCTGAGATGGCTGAGAAAATGGACGTCCAAGTATTGATAAATAATTTTGTGGAAATGAAGGTTAGAAGACGCAAATTTTAAATGAAGGATTTTTTCTTTATGATGAATTTTGGTCACCAATGTTATCATTACACTTATTGAGGGAGGAAAAAATTAGAGAAAAAGAGCAGTACGGACTGAGGAAAATTAAAAGGAAACAGCAAAAAACTTTAGCATTCTTTTAGCATTGTTTATAAAAATCATGTTTTCAAGTAGTTTAGTGTACCAAAAGGTTTTTTGAAAAGACAGAAAAAAACTTTACCATACATATTTTCTACAAAAATTGTATGTTAAAATAGTTTTCTTTATGAAGTTTATGATAAATATGTTTTATATTTAACAAATGTATCATTTACATTAAAAAAGTTCTTATTTATTACTTGTATATTATTGTATAAATCATTTTCGTAAGCTGAGTAAATCACAGAGTACTATACATTAATGTAATAGCTTTTCTGTATGTTTATCAATTATCTTGTCTATCAGTTTATAACTAATTATTTATAAGTTTGCTAACTTAAGTGAAAAAACTTAGATAGGCGCAGATTTTATATAAAATTTTAAAACATTAGTATGTAAAACTTCTTGGATTTTATATAAAAATCTCCTCAAATCTAGGCTTTCTTCCTTTTCTTAATGCTATACGTCGACATGTTCCATTTTTTATATAAATTTATTCATTTATTATCAGTATGCATCTCAGAGAAAGGAGAGAAAAATCTGTCTCTCGCACTCACACAAAAAGTCTTATGTAACTGAATTAAAATCACCTGACGTCAAATACCCAGACTAAAGCAAATTTTCATTTCACCAGTTGGTCAAGGGAAATTATTTTCCTTTTTATTCTTTCTTCATGTTACGTACCTTTCAACTGGTTTTCAAAGAACGTGCTTTTATTTTTTAACAATTAATCCAGATGTGATAAAAATCATCATGAAAACATTGGCTCCTGGAATCCTTGATTTTTTTTTTTTTTTTTCTCTTTAAACTTTTCGCGTTTTTTTTTTTTTTTTTTTTTTTTTTTAAGCACATTAAATTTATTGGGAAAGGGGCCCAGGAAAATTTTTTGCATAGGAGCCCAAGATTTCTAGTTACGCCACCGCAAGCGACTGTACCCGGTACGAGACCACGGATATTGTAAACAGGTTCCCTGCAACTGCCGAAAATTATGAAAAAATTATAGAAAGCTTAAAAAATATGTTCGGCAGGGAAGAATTGTTGGTAGAATTCTATAAAAATGCAGTATATCAGAATTGTATGACAAGTTAGAGTCGTATTTATGTTCGTTGGAGTCAATAGGAATGACAAGCGATAAATACGCTGCAATGCTGTTTCCGCTCGTGGAATCTTGCATTCCCGAGGAAATTTTACGAGTTTGGATTAGAAATCATGCATCAATAATTACAGCAGAAAATTCTCAATCTGAGAAATTGAAACAATTATTATTGTTTTTAAGAAATGAAGTGGAAGGAGATCAGAGAATTTCTTTGGCAAAAGCTGGATTTAAATTAATTGATTCGAGTGCCAAGAAAGAAAGTATAAAAGATAAAAAGTACCAGAGTGAACATTTCGTGCCTACAGCAAATGATTTATTCTCAGGCCAAAATAAAGCAACTAATTATAGTGAGAAGAATTCTTGCATATTTTGTGAAAAATTTCATGAAAGTCGAGATTGCTTTGTTGCTCAGAAGATGCCTCTGAGTCAAAAGAATGATGAAATTAAGATAAAGAAGGGTTGCTTCTTCTGCCTCAAAATTGAACACAGGGCCAAGCAATGCAAGACAAATGTACGATGTTTGATATGCTCGAAAAGACATTGGGATGTCATGTGTCCGGATTTGCCCACCAATCAAAAGAGCAATGATATTGAAAAGAATAAAGAAGAGGAAACACAAAACGTATCACTTGCGAGCACTAATTTCCAAGATGAAGTGTTTCTTCAAACACTATTAATTAATATCGACGCGAACAAAAAGCAGAAGACAGTAAGGGCACTTTATCGACAATAGATCGCAACATTCATACATATTAAAGGAGACTGCTGTAGACATAGGGCGCCACGCAATTGGATTTGAATCTTTAATTCATGCACTTTTTGGAGGAATAACAACAAAGAGAGAAATTCACAAACGCTATAAAGTGAACGTTAGAAGCCTAAGAGGTGATTTTTCTAAACGACTAATCTTGTTGGAACAGTCGAAGATTTGTGGACCAGTAGTCAGTTTACAGACTAGACCATGGATAGAAGAACTAAGACAGAAGAACATCCATGCATCTGATGTAGGAAAAAAAGGATTTGAAAATAGAAGTTCTTATTGGGGATGACGTCGCAGGTGTTCTGTTAACCGGAAGAATTCAGAAATTAGAAAATGGGCTCACTGCTGTGGAATCACTACTTGGATGGACAATCATGGGAAAGATAAAAGATAACGTTTCAGAAAGAAACTCCTTGTCCATGTCTTCAACAATAATGTCGATGTTGACTCACAGCAGTGACATAGAAAACTTGTGGAAGTTAGAAGCACTGGGAAGTACAGATGCAAAAGAAAATAAAACTGATTCAGAGTTAGAAGAAGCAGTGTGGGATCACTTTCACAAGACTCTGAAGAGGGTGGATAATCGCTATGAAGTGAGTTTACCTTGGATCAACGATAAAGAAGCTTTAGCAAGTAACAGAGAAGTTGCTGAAAAGCGATTGATTTCTATGACAAAGAAGCTCATGTTGAAAGATAAATTTGAAACATACAATGCAGTGTTCGAAGAATGGCTCGAATCTGGAGTAATAGAAGAAGTAACAGAAGAAGAGGAACGAGTTAACAATCATTATCTTCCCCACAGACCGGTCTTCAAAGATAACTGTACAACAGCAGTAAGGCCTGTATTTGACGCTTCGTGCAAGCACAAAATTTAATTGAATTAATACCTGGATTGCTTCTTCAATTTAGGGAAGGAAAAGTAGAGATTATCTCAGATATTAAAAGAGCTTTTCTTCAAATATCTGTTCAAAGATCTGATCGTGATGGTGGAAAAACTCGGAACAAAAGGAAAGAAGAAAATTTCGCCATTGCAGAGTAGTCTTCGGACTAAAATGCAGTCTGTTTCTTTTAGGAGCAGTGATCAACTCTCATTTAGACCAATGTGAACCTTCTTTGAAGGAAGTGGCTACAAAAGTGAAAAATTCTTTCTATATTGACAACTGTGTCCCTTCAGTGAATTCGAATGAAGAAGCAGAATACTTAATTGCAAAATCAACTCAGTTAATGGAAAGTGCTAACTTTGACTTAAGAGGGTGGGAGCAAACAGAGCTGAACAGTGGAAAATCCACAATGAGCGAACCATTGAAAGTACTTGGTCTTCTGTAGGATAAATATGAAGATTCTTTGTTTTGTGGCATCCCTAATATCAACTTGATTGATCTCTCAGTGACAAGACGAAACGTACTATCAATTTTACAGAGAGTTTTTGACCGAATAGGTTTCACATGCCCTTTTACTCTCCTTCCAAAGTTATACTTGCAAAAGAGCTGGGAAACTAAATTGAGCTCGGATGCAGAGCTACCTGAAGATATTAAAAGAAAATTCTTGAAGTGTGTCAAAAAATTGCCCTTGTTATCCTCTGTGAAGATTCCCAGACTTCTTTCATTGACAGAAGGACAATCTTTTAGTTTGCATACGTTTGCCGATGCTTCACAGGGATCTTATGCAAGTGCAGTATATTTGAGAAGTCAAAATAAAGAAGTCAAAGTGACCCTAGTGCAAGCCAAAGCACGAGTGGCTTCCTTGAAAAAAATAAGTATACTACGACTTGAATTGCTTGCTTGTCTTATTGGGGTGCGATTAGCATCATTTGTCAAGAAGAACCTTAAGGTCAAAATTTCGAAGGAATATTACTGGACCGATTCTTCAACAGCACTATTTTGGATAAAGAACGTAGAAGTTTGGAGCACTTTTGTGAATAACAGAGTATCAGAAATTAGAATCCTATCAGATCGTGAAAATTGGCATCATGTACCAGGTGCGGAAAACCCAGCCGATATGCCATCAAGAGGATGTTCTGTGAAGAAACTCATTGAATCAAGATGGTGGGAGGGCCCACCTTGGTTGGCACTGCCGGAAGAAGAATGGCCTCGTTCTATCCCAATCGATAATAAAGAAGAGGTTAATACTGAAAAACGTAAAGCAGTTATAGTTTCGTTAAACAATGTTAGCGATATGTCTTCACAATTCTTTGGCTATTTTTCAAAGTATAAGAAAATACTTAGAATGATTGGGTAGATACACAGATTCATAGGAAATACCCGAAAGAGGAAAGAAGAAAGAGAATCAGGAGAGTTAAAAGTTTATGAATTGATAAGGGCTGAGAAATCTGTCGCGAAGATTATTCAACATGATTCTTTTTCATCTGATGATATTAAGAAACTGAAGTCAATAAGTGTGTTCAAAGATGACAAACGCAAGGTGTTGTGGCCTCTAGCAAAAGTGATTGAACTATATCCCGGAAAAGACGGCAACAATCGAGTAGTTTGTGTCAAAACCATGTCTGGAGAATTAGTTAGACCAATCCAGAGAATATTCCCTCTCGAAATACCTTCATCTTTGGAGTCAGAAGAGGCAAATGAAACTGAGACGAAGGGTGAAGACAGTTTAGTCTCAAAATTACAAAGAATAATTCAGCTGCAGATTTATCAAAGGACATTAAGATTGCCGTGACTAGAAGTGGACGACACATTAAAATTCCATCTAGATTTCTAACCTGAACACTACTTGAGTTATTTTAGAGTAGAAATTTAAGAACTTAATTTTTTCTTTTGTTTACTATTTAGCCTTAATATTTGTATGGACAGTACTTTTTTATTATATTTTGTTTTGATTGATTAAGTATATGTCATCAATCAAAAGGTGGGAGTATTGTTAGAACCCAGCCTCAGTTGTTATTTTTCTTTTCATAGTTTATCACTGTAAAAGTGGCAACCATCTGATTTTTGTTGTAGTTTCTTGTAGTTCTACGGATTTTGAAAATAAATATGATGCTTTGGAATTTTATATGTAAAGTTATTTTATTTTAAGTTTATTAGGAGAAAGGAGAACGGGTAGTTCTTGCAAATCTCAAACACCTGCCTCCATCTTTTGCAGAATTTGCACTTTTTGCGTTACCATCGCATTGTGTTACTTTAAACACAATGCAACGTGTTTACGTTTTTCAACGTTGCAAGCAGTAAAATCATAAGTGCGTTTCTTATCTGTCATTGTACTAAAAAGAGCTGAAATTTAAAATATTCTTAATTGATCCACAAAATATCCGGAATAAAAAAAAAGGCAGCACTAAACATTTCTCATGAAATAACAAAGCTCAGAAAATACAACGTGAACTTGAATGAAGAGTTGAGTGAATCGTCTACTTTTTTAGCTCGATGCAGATTAGAGAGGAAAAAACTTCTATCTTATTTATTTTATCTTATTTTTTTAAATTTTTTTTATATCAATAATTTAGTATTTCCGTTATGACTCATTATTATTCAGTAATTATGACATCATTATTCGGTTAAGTATTTTTTCTTCGATAATTCGTACTCAACGTTGCGGTTTCTGGAACCTATAAACTGAATGCTTATATTTTGAGGGACAACGCGGATTTCAAGAGTTGGCGGATTTCAGGTCGGTGGATTTTCGGTATTTGACTGTATTTACTTTAGTCGGTAAAAGTATAGTTTAGGGTACCCCTTGGTGATTTTGGGGGGTACATGGATACCAAATTTGTGCAATTCTTTGACTTGTTATTTTGGCTTGCGAAGCGGTGATTTTTGCGCCAAAAATCGCCGCTACACAAAGCCAAAATAACAAGACAAACAATTGCACAAACTCGGTATCCATGTACACATCGACTTATTTTCACTTAAAAAAAATCCCCGAATTGCACAAAAATGACATTGCGCACTCTTTTAACTTTATCCATGTACACGTCGGCCTATTTTCACTATTTTCACTAAAAAAAATCCCAGAATTGCACAAACTTGCATTGCGCACTCCCTTTACTTTATCCATGTACATATTGATATATTTTCACTTAAAAAGTCAAAGGAGCACCAAATTCTATAATATAGGTAAACAAAAAATACATAATCTCAATAAAATACATTTTAAACCAAACAATAAAATAAAATAAAAAAGGAAAAACATGTTATACTTTTAAGTACTACCAAAAGCAAATATTCACTTACCATGATTTTCGAGTTCGCTTCGTACACCCAGAGCCACGTAAAAATCAAAATATCATACTCAAATGACGTTTTTCAAAGCAGGTACTCTTTCTGATCGAAAGCTTCACATAGTGACCATCTGAACCTTTCTTCCTACAAACCCATTCAAATCCATCTAAACGGTTTTTACGTTCGACTAGACGCATATCCTTCCTACATACAGGACACTTATAATGACTACTAAGTAAACCTTCATTCCTTCATTTACACACCAGTCAATTAAAGCTCTTTTCTCCTTTCGCTCCAAATCGCACAGAATGCTACTAAGTATAATAATGGCTACTAAGTAAACCTTCATTTACACACCAGTCAATTAAAGCTCTTTTCTCCTTTCGCTCCAAATCGCACAGAAACTTCAAATTAATCTTACTACATTCGGCCATTCTTACCCTCTAAAGAATCAAACCAACACACACCACAAAAACGCTTACAAAACATCCCATGATTCAAAATTTCCCAGAATCATGCACCCGATTACGTCACAATAGGGTTTCCATAACATTCAACTACTCAGGCTACCATAAATGAAACAACAACTTGGCGATAAACCAAACAACAACTTCGCCATAATACAAGGGGTACCTTAAAGTCTACTCTACCCCTTTAGTCTTTCCATTGTGAAAATAATATTATTATCTTTTAATTATTTTCACAGAATAAAATCTTTTGAGAAGGAAGAATATTTAAAATAAGCAGTTCATATATATAAAAGAAATTAAAATAACAGTAAAGTAATATTAAAAAAAGTATTACTGATATATGTATGACAAAAATTGCAATACGAATTAATCACACATAGAGAATATTTTATTATAATTTTGATTATGTATTTCATTAGTCCAAAGGGGCAATTTGTCCAGAAAGGCAATTAATTTCATTTTGGAATTTTGCGTTGATTCACTACACGCATTGTTTCACTTTTCAAATTGTTGCCACCAAATATTATCACCCTGTATTATATTTAAAGAAATTAATAATGAAGAATATGCATAAATATATGTATGTTCCTTGCATTGTATGCTTCTCTTTACTCTTATCTATTTACCATTGCTTTCATGATATCCCACATCTGTCTTTATTTCTTAGCCCTAAATTTCTGCTTTAACTTCCTCCCCCCAAAACAGGATTTTCCTCCACATAACACAGCAGCCAATTCTGCTGCATTTAGGTTAGAATACTATTTTGTGCCATTCTGAAGCCAGGATCATCACTAAGCATAATGTCAACATAAAAGGTAACTTGGGATTCGATTACTAATAAAAAAAATTAAAAAAATGTTTAGACATCCCGGTGTGAGTCATTTCTCAAGCTACCATGTGTTGAGTCAAGCTATGATGAAACAAAATATACAAATAAATAATGATTCACCAAATTAGCATCAGGGATATAAGTTATTCAATAAATATAAAAATCAATGATACTTCAGGGTAGAATATTTCAGTTTGAGATGCATGTCTAGCAAAACACTGACTATAAAGTCAAATTATTGATCATACAGATTTATGGTAATAAATATTTTTTTCTTCAATACAGAGGTATTTTAATTAATGAAATTAAATTAAGAATCAGGACTGACTCTCACACATATATTATTATGAATCATTTATTGGTTTATTGAGAATATGGCAAAGCACACTAGGGCTATCTGCCTAAAGGGAGGGATGTATTTGTGGAGGACTTTCTAAGGGAAACTGGCTCGTACACATTACAGATGGGGAAAACCAGGAAAACGCCCATGCAGCCAGTCCGTTCACGGGATTCGAACCTCGGACCGAATTACCAGTGTTCAGCGATTTTACCGCTCGGACACTGGTAGGCCCATATTATTATGAAAGAATATCTAATGCACATGCATAAAGCATACAAAAAGTGTTTGCTTGTACAGCAGAGATCTGGATTTTAGATCATTCTGAATAGTGGACATCCAGATTTCAGACTTTTTTGTGCATGTTAACAGATCTCTTAATATAAAATCACTGTATTACAATATTTGAAATAAAAGGTAAATTTAAAAACATTTGATTTAGGTTTTAAGTGTAATAAACCAAACAGGCTTTGCATTTTATCATATTTTAATCCTGATTAATTAATCTAACATTTTTTTCAAACACAAGTAACAAAAAAATTAATATCCAGATATAAATGAGTAAATAATATACCTGTAGAGCACTAAGAGTATATAATATGTGAGGATCATGACCAATACTGGAACTAAATCCACCACATTTATGCTGACAACTTTTTAAAAATTCTAGTACAGATTCCTTGTCTAATTTTTCAACCTGTCCCATTAAGTCCAAGGCCGTAAGACCCCAGTAGATGCCACTCAATCGTAAATATTCAGTAATACAGTATTCCTGAAAAATAATGAATTATTGATCCATTTATGGCATGCAAAAAATAATCTAATTACTAAAAACTTGGTTAAAATATTCAATAGGCAGAGAAAGAAAAAGAATTAACCATAGCCTGTTTTAAAATAAAGTACATGCCCCTTATTAAAATCACTTCCTTTCCAAGCATATTTGAGTTTATTAAATGGCTGAGTTTAATGAACAATTATTTGTGTATTGGAAACCATGATTATCAGTTTTAAATTTTTCAAGTAAAATAATAACTAACAACTAATTTATGAATTAATTCTAAAATAAAATTAAAAATTAATACTAAAATTAAATTAAAAATTAATACTAAAATTAAATTATTTACAAAATTTCATTATTAAACTTTTTATTAAAATGTTTTTAATCATTGCATTTCTTGATGAAATTTTCTCTCTTACAAACAACTAAGCTATTTGTACTTGTTTCATATTGTTCAAAAACAGTTTTTTAAATGTATTGTCTATTTTGTAAAACTTTATTTTCATTAAAGAGTTGTTTAATGAAAATAAAGTGATCAGTCCATTTCTTTAGCTGATCAGCCATTTTCAGTTCCAAGAGTTTTTCTTAGAAATTGGAGTACTTTTTTAGATCTTAAGGCATGTCATTGCTTTTCTCTGCATCATTTTCACAGTCAGCTTCTTTTAACACATTGCTCCATGCATAGTCACATTGTCTCAAAATTGTTGTGAACTAATACATGTTCTAAAAATGAAAACTCATAACTTCTCTCACTGATATCTGAAACATTAGCTATAGTTTGCGATTCCTTTGAGGCATCTTCTTTATAAAATCCAGATTTCTGAAAACAGTTTTTAACATAAAAGCCACATTTCTGAAAACTTATTTTAAGAGATTAACTCCTTGCACTGACTACGAATGCAAAGCTTCTAGCAAAGACTATCAGCTTAATTATCTCCTTCGAAGTGCTTGCATTTTTACAAAATACAGTTCTGTTCATCATTTACTGAACATTATTTCTGTAATAGCACTTTTTAAGTTTTATAATACCCTAAAATTAAAGGTTAAATGCTAGAAGTTGTAGTGGCAGTAAAAGACACTAATGCTTTTCAGAAATAGATCTGAGGTGTGTGTGTGCTGCACAATTATCTAATCATTAAAGCTTTTTTTTTTCACTTTTCAGTTCATTGTCCCATTTCAAAAGAAAATCAGTAAAAATTGAGTGCCCACAAAGTGGCTGAAGAATTTTAATAGCTTGTTCTTTAGGAATGGAAAAGTTTATACCTTTAGAAATGGCCACACTTTCACAAGCAAGGTTCAAAGCTTTTGTTACAAGTGGCATAAATTATACTATAATTATATTCTAAATAAATGTGACAAAATTACTTCTCGTTTACGGTTTTCCAAGTGTAGGCAGATTTAATTAATCACTGTATCGAGGTAAACTCTGGCTGTGATAATTTGTTCATTCAAGAAAAATGGCTTTAAAATTTAGTCATGCTACATTCACACTCAGCTGTCTCACTTCAAGTCTCTTGTGACAATGATTTTCAGATCCTCAAATTCTTATGTTATGGGTACATTAAACCAAAACAAATTGTTGAGAAAAAAAGTGTAATAACACTACAAAATTTAATATGTGTGTAATAAAACAACAAAATACACACACATTGATATACATGTAATAAAACTACAGAAATAATAGCACTGTTTCTTACGGAGTGCTCACAATAATAGGCCAAAATTATTCAGGGACTTTTTTTTTGTTGAAAACATACAAACTTCCTGTGCACTACAGATGTACTACATGGGGCTTACAGTAGTAAGTTAACTAAAACATTAAAAGTTGCATTCATAAATAAAACAAACAAAAGCAAAGAATGACAGTCTGGAATTCATGAAAACAGATAAGTTCACTGGCCAAATCACTACGAACATTTTCAAATTGTTCTGCAAGCATAATCTAGAGTCATCAAATGTAGGGCATGAGAAAATTAAATGTTCCACATCCTGAGGTACTCTTTTTGAACATATACATAAATTGTTTGATCTTAGATTAAAATGAAACAAGTAACTTGCAAATTTACCATGACCACATAAAAGCTGACAAACTTTAAAATTAACAGAGAGGAAAGACTCGGAATGCAGTCTATGGTAAACAGAAGGAAAGAACTTTTTGTTGACCTCAGCATTACAAGATGAAGTATATTCCTTTTATTTGTCATCCAGGAGTTCTTAATGCTATGGCAAGTTAGAAGTAAATTCTTGGCTTTTTTCAAACATTATGGTTTTCCCTCTTTTGCCAATAATTAGTACTGTTTTTTTAATTGTTGGGTCCCTATTAGGTGGTAATTTTACCAATTCCTGTTTTACTTTTAAATATTAATGTGTATTTTGGTAAGCCCGGTGGCGCAGTGGCTAGCAGATTGCGCAGCAGCACTACAGGTCCAGGTTCAATCCCCGGGCTGGGCAAGGTCAACTCAGCCTTTCATCCCTTGAGTGGGTCACTTGGGACTAAACACTGGGGGTCTTGTGACAAACTGACCACTTGTCCAGCGCATATGCTCGTGCACCTTGGTCAAGAAAGCAGATATAGGGCCACTGCAGGCCTTGGTCCACTAGGGCTGTTATGCCACTGAGTTTAGTTTTTTTGGTAATCTGTAACGCACTCGAGTTTCGCAGGAACTTACCACAAAGTGAAGAAGAAACCGTCTCTCTCTCTCTTTTTTTTTTTCCAGAAAAGACGGAGATTAGAAGCAAATTCCACATGTAATCACAATCATGAAGTGAAGCTTTATTTTTCTGACAGAGTTAGATGGCACTGCAATGTTTCTACCTGCCACCGCAAGAACAGCATTCATAAAGACACATGGTTTGAAACATCCAGATTAAGTTTTCTAGCATCTTGTAAGATTCATTTTATGCTGGAGTGAAGAAATGACATGAATCAAATGGTGTGAAAAACAACTGGAGATGAATGATTCAATAATAGGAGATTGGAGCAACTCCTTCTCTAGTGAAACATGAGAAAAAAAAAAAAAAAAAAAGTGGTCCTAAAAGGATCATTGAAATCAACCAAAGCTTGTTTACCAAACAAATGAGCAATGCTCATCAAAGTCTTCGGAAACAGTGGATATTTGGGGGTATTTGCTGCAAGTATAATCGTTCCAAATGAATGCTTCCTAGTTAGGGTTCTAGGAAGTATTCATTTGGAATGATTACGCTTAACCAATGAATGCTTCCTAGTTAAGGTTCCAAACTGTTCTCTACCAGTTACCAGTACTCTTAGATGGAAGGAAAAAACAGTATTGAAGAAGGAACTATTGTTTATTCCGATTCCTGGAAGGATTACTGCACCACTAAAATTGAAGAAGCGGGTCCACAGCATTTCAAAGTCAACCTCAGGTATAATTTCGTCGACCCCGACACTGATGTAAATATGCAAAAAATCCAATGACTTTCGGGCATTGCCAAAAGGAGAAATATAAAACATCGGGGCACTACCTATCAGCACATGGGGTTGTACCTTGCCAAATTTAAGTGCAGAGAAGGGTCCATTTGAGGAAATTCTCAAGGACATTTGCATATTTTAAAAGAATGAAATAAATATAAAAATTTTGGTAAAAATACATTTAAGGATTGGTCAAATACAAAACCAAAATAACAAGTTAAAGAATTATACAAACTCAGTGTCCATGTACACATCGATCTATTTTCATTAAAAAAAATCAGGGAATTGCACAAACTCAGCACTGAGCACTCCCTTGACTTTGCCCATGTGCACATCAATCTATTTCCACTTTAGAAAAATCAGGAGAATGACGACATCATATAATATTAAAACAAAGTTACTCATCACCAAACTTGAATGAAATTTGTATTTAATCGAAGCTCTGCATTTTAAATCACACAATGAAATAACATAAATGAGGAAATACATCTTACTGCATTTACGCACTACAAAAAGGAAATATCATGATGATATTTAGAAATTTGTATGTCTTCAGTCTGTGGCACACGAAATTCCTTAACAGCATCCAAAAACTTTAAAAAATTATCAGAACTAGAATATGCATACTGCCGTCACCATATAAATTCACAAAAATAAGGATAAAAAATATCCTCCGTAGTGCAGGACCTGTCGGTGGTATTTCTACATAAACCTTTCTTGCGACAAACCCATTCAAAGCCATCTGAACCATCTTTACATTTAACCATATGCATTTCCTTCGTACAAACAGGACACTTATAATGACTGAGTAAACCTTCATTTACACACAAGTCAATTAATGCTTTTTTTTTTTTTTTTTTCTCTTTCATTCCAAATTGTACAAAAACTTGACATGAATCTCTTCACATACAGCCATTTTAAGGTGTACAGCACAAAATAAGCAATGTACTTCCTAACTGACATCCAACACAGAAATAAACCCTTACAAATATTTTCTCATCAGTCAAATTCACCGCAATCATGCAATCAATCACATCATAAAAGGGTTTCCATAACATTCAACTACTCAGGTTACCATAAACGAAACAACAATTTGGTGATAAATGAAACAATATCTTCGCCATAATCCAAGGAGTCCCCTAAAATATAGACTAACCAAAATTTCTTCTTTGTATATTCATGAAAATAAATACTTTTTTTCCCCTATATTGATGAATGTTTTTGGCTTTGTTTTGGATAGTGGCAATTTTGTTCTGTTCACTTGTGCAAGCAGTTCTAAAATGTCATCCCCCCCAAAAAAGTTGGTGGGATTTATGCCCAGCTAATCAAAAAGTACCAAATAAACTTTTTTGATAGACATGCTTACATGATTGTGTTTCACTTAATAATGATAGGAGACACTCTTGCTTCAGTTAATTTAGAAAAGTAGATGTTTATAAATGAAGTGATAAAGATAGACAGCCACATATGTTTCAAATGAACACCTGCATGGGTGCTGAAACTTGAAATAATAATATCAGATACAGCTGTCCAGTAGGCATTATATAAATATTTGAGAAGGCTAATTAATGTCATAATTAAGTTATGTACTTAAAAATGACTTTATAAGATAACTTACAGATATTTATTACATCAAACCATAAGCATAATATGAAACAATATGTAGTGGAGGTTTGTAAAGAGAGAGATCACCTCACCTGAATTTTTTAGGGCCTCCTTTCTTAATCTGTTAAACAGGGAATGGGCATTTTTTTCCCCCACAGTCATAAATAATGTCATAACATCTCAAATAATAAAAGAAAATTGTTTTTAACTTATTGATTTTTTTTTATTTCCACAAAAAATTTTATATTTAATGCATAAATCAAGTACTTTCAATGTACAAAGGATTAATTTGCAGTATGATATTTCTTGAAGCAATGTGGCATACTTTTCAAATAACTTTTACACATATTTCAAAGAAAATGACAATTATTAAAATCACTAATATGTAAAATACTCAAATGCAGACTAAAATGACGCTAAATTGTGCAGATTAGATTTACAGTGTATAAGTAGACAAGCTACCTGAGATTAAATATTAGATGACAAATTCTTAAATATTTTTGTTACTATCACATTAACCCTTTGACACGTGCAATATTATTTTCATAATTTTTAACTAAAAAACTCTAGAAATTGAATATGATGATTCTGGAGACAAATAATATATGAATTTTAAAAAAATCTACTCTTCCCTATTGATCTGTGGGTGGTGGTCGCACTGTGAAACCAGAGCACATCTAGGACTTTGAAACTTACTGAGGTAGCATTAAAAAAAAAAAAAAAAAAAAAAAAAATTCTGTGCACATTTTCAATAAATGATGAAATTTGTGAATTTAAAAAAAAATGTATAAAAGAAATGCATTATATGTAAATTTTTTACATTATTTCATAAAGTAAATCGTCAGGAAAAATTTAAAAATAAACATTTACGTACATTTTCTGTAGCAGTGAAAACGTAAAGACCTACATAATAATGACGTATGGATAAATGGATAAAAAAAACTCAGTAAAAAAAGATAAAAAAAAATCTTTTTTTTTTTTTTTAAATGCCAAAGAAAAAAAAAATTTTTTTTGCGGCTCTGTTTAAAGCATGTTTTGTCTTGTTGGTATATGTATAGACCCACATTGCACATTTCGCACATGTATCTTGTTTTTTGAAGTTTCTCCCTTGTGCTACAAAATGTAAACTGCCTGGATTTGCATTTTACTGGTTTATGTCCGGCATTATTTAGTCTCTTTTCGTCTGGAACACAAAATTTGTGGTATTTTATGTTAAAGGTACGGGCATGGTACTTGGTCTTTTTGGCTTTGGTACGGATCTTTCATTTCGCATTCATATTTATTTTATTCGTATTTCATCTCAAAATATTTATAAAATATTTTTAATTTAAATAAAACTTTTACATGATTTCTATTTTTAATTATAGCAAAGTATACTTACATTATGTTTAAACCACAAAAAATAATTTATAAAATCATAATACTAGCATAGGAAGCAAGTGTGTTGAGGCTCAAAGAAAAATCTGTGGAAAAGAAAGACCTTTTCACCTGGCACGTACATATATTGTTTAGTAATAAAATAACTCTGTGGTTTCAAAGCCCTTTATCTATACCTGGGTTAAAATAAAAATTCCTATTTGAAAAGCAGTAAACACTATTATGAAGAGCACTGGTTTCAAAGGGCGACCACTGAGCCTTTAGAGGATTGTGAGCAATATAACACAATGCTCTAGTGGCTCAGTGATCATGCCCTGAAACCACAAAGCAAATGCCATACATATACATAGATTTTTTTAATATGTGCAGTTAAATTATTGCTATTTTTTATTGTTTATGATAGAAATAACGATGTGAGATGAATAACTTCTGAAATTTAAAGTTGCTTATAATAATAAAGGAAGTTATTTTGTTTCATTGAAAACAAATTTTAAAAGGCATCCGATTTGAAGTACTAAGACATAAAAAATTTATAATTCTTCAGTCATTTTGTGTTATTTAGAGGTAAAATATCAGTAATCAATCGGTTTTTACTCAAAATTTTCTTAAAGCGAAAAAATTCGAAAATTGGTGGTTTCAGGGTGCAACCACAACATGTCAAAGTCAGACAATCAGAATATCTATTTTCCTTCTTGAAATCTTAACCATTATCACATCTTAAACTTGGTTGGCTGGTTTATTTATTTATGGCAAATCCTTGAAGACTAGCTGCCTAAGAAGAGGGATGCCTTTGTGGAGGACTTTCTAAGGGAAACTGGTTTGTAGACCACTATACAATGCCCATGCAGCCTACCTGTTCACTGGGATTCAAGCCTAGATTGAACTAACAGAGTTCAGCGACTTCACCACTCGGCCGCTCCTGGGCCTTACAGTTTAAACTTACTGCTATATATATATATAATATTGTACAAACTCTACGCAAATTATTTTTGTCTCGTTTAGAATTTTTTTCTTTACTGTTAAATATATATATATATATATATTCTTTACTGTTAAATATATATATATATAATTTATTTCCTAAACAGTATTGATTAATTGATTATATTATCTCCTAAGTTTAATTAAAGTAGAATTATTTTAAAAGTGTGAATCCATATTGGTAAGTTATATTTTTAAAGATGTTTTGAAGTAATTTGAAAGCAAAATGTTAATAATGTTTTAACGGGGACTGGAGTTAAATCATCATGAAGAATAAAATTTCAATTGTAAAAGGAA
Organism: Stegodyphus dumicola; assembly: GCF_044657685.1. NCBI lineage: Eukaryota > Metazoa > Arthropoda > Arachnida > Araneae > Eresidae > Stegodyphus > Stegodyphus dumicola. The sequence continues at coordinate 133,780,914 of NC_140768.1, read as the reverse complement.
AAATTAAAACATGTAATCATTGTCATTGATCGGAAATTAGTTGACTTTTCAAGGGGAACAAACCAACTCCCGTTCAATGAATAAAAATACGTAAATATGAAAGTGTTTCGTCTTTACTCGAGTTATAAGTTAAAGCCAAACCGGCAATTCTAGTCAGGCCAAATATTTCCGCGAATAGAAGGAATTATGAACCAATGCTGATACTCAAGCATTTTAGTCAATTCAATTTGGAGTAAAAATCAATTACTGTAGAGAAATCCTATTTAACTCGAGTAACCGTCCCTGAAACTTTCATGTTTATGCATTTGAGTACTATATTATTTGTAGAAGTTAAACATTGGAAATTGTCATTATGAAATCGAATTCAAAGTAAAGTTGAAATAAACATAGAAGATTACAAAATAAGATAAATAATGCAAATTTTGTAAAAACAAATCAAAGACAATATAAAAATAATATAGAAAATAATATAAATAAGATCAGTGAATGTACATGAAGATATAAAGGCCAGAAAAGGTATTAAGTAACTAACATTCTTTCTAGTGGGGGAGTTGGCAAAGTGTTCTCTTCGTGTCTGACTCATAAGTGTAGGGTGTCCGAAAATTCTTAGCGGCAGTAGGGGCTTTGAATAATATCAGTCGGTAAGACTTGGGTGAAGTAATTTATGGTAGTGGGTGGGACTTGGAATTCTTGAGGGATGTATTTTGTGGAATTCTTATCTGAGTGAGACTGTCTGTTAAGATTTTTTTGAAAATACTAGTGAATGGAAATTAATTAATTTCTGGCTAATTGTCGTGTCACAATGATTAAGAATTTAAGAAGGAAAAAGGAATTTTCACTGTCCAAGAGCTAATAGACAGACTAAAGGCATGAAATTGGCCCATTTTTTTAGTAACAGTATAGTAACAGTATATGTCTGAAGACAATTAGCTTTTTAGAATATATACAATTGAGTAATTACACTATATACAAATCTTCCAACTGACAGTCATCCAACTTATACAGCCTTCTCAGGTTTAGGAACAAATTATCATATCCCTATCAGTTAAATGATTTAGAGTGAATATATATATATATATATATATACAGGGTGTATCAGTACTGAGGTTACAAACTTTCAGTAGAAATAGAGTACACCTAGATGATGAGAAATCACATAGCAATGCATAGTCGGAAACGCTTTCTTGGCGCAGTAGTGACAACACAAAAAAGGAAGGACACAAACAGTAAGACAAAACGTGTTTTTTATTATGTTTAGTACAGCAGAAACATATAAATAAGAACAAAAACAAATAACGAACGTCATTAAAGAAGATGTTTGAAATTACGACCCCGGACTGTGATGCAAGCCTCACTTCTCTGGTGCATGGAAGATCTGCATCACAAATGGACGATCGCATGGAAGATGCATGACATACTGTTCCTGTATCAAATCTGTGTTGTAATTTCAAACACCTTTGATGATGATCATTATCTCTTTATGTTGCGTTGTTGTTACATATGGCTAAATAGGAAAGATCAATTCAAACATATAAAACAGCTCAAGTATCATGCAAGAATAATGATAAATAATTAAAAAGAGCAAACATATATAAAGAATCAGAATAAATGAACATGGGAACAAAAGTAAAAAGTTAAAAATTTAAACAACAAGGAAAGGAACATAAGAGATGTAGTCTTTACAAGGAGTTCATGAAAGCTCTGGCATTCCAATATAGTTTACTCATCTCACCATGTTTCTGAGACTCTTTATCTAGTTTTGGGCATATAAGAAGATGCTCTGCATTTATGATGCCTGAATTGCAAATTTGGCATATACTAGATAAAAGGATGCCAATTTTATTAAAATGATGTGCCATGCAATTGCGACCTGCTTGCAGTCTGAAGTTTGCCACAGCCTCTTTACTGGGTTTCTGACAAAATTTTTTCCATGTGTCTTGAATGTTAGTCCAGGTTTGCCTGTTGATTTTACTGCCTGGTCAGATTTTAGAGTGTCCATTAATTTCTCAAAAATATGCTTTTTAAGTGACTCTGGAGGAAATGGTTTGCTGTCTTGTGGCACAAGTGTTCCTCTCTTCGCCAATGAGTCTGCCTTTTCGTTACCATCGATACCTACATGCGAAGAGATCCATTGAAAACAATTGTTTTGTTATGTTTATAAAGAAAGTTTAAAGTTTGTCTTATTTATGAGATAATCTGGGTATCTGTATCATGATTTATAACTACAGCCTGGATGGCTGCTTTGGAATTAACTAGAATAACTGCTTTAGAGAAACAATCTTATCTTGAGGTTTTCCACAGCCAGTGAGATTGCAAGGATCTCTGCATCAAAATTCAACATGAAGTGTTCCACAGCAGTACACTGTGTTTGATTTTAATATTGAATCAGGAATGTTTTTCTTTCCCAAGTCACATATATCTAACTGGTATTTGATATCAGTACATTCAAGGGGATTAACTATGACCTTATTACAATTCATTGGTTTGTTTTCATCTATTTCTTGTAATAATTTCTCACAAACCTCTGGGGAAGACATTTGGGTCTTCATAGTACTTGGTTTGCATTCGTTCACCCAATGTACTGTATGCGATGCTTTCATTTTAATGAATGTACCAACTGCTTGTTTCTCGATTTCTGTAGCAACTAGTGGGTTGGAAGTATAGCTTTGCATAGCTGCAATCAGGGTAGTTTTCACCACTCCTGTGATAATTCAAAGAGCTTTGCTTTGAGCTCTTTCCAAAGAGTTATTCTTCCCTTGTGTGGTAGAGATTAACATCTCACTTCCATATTTGAAAATAGGTTTAATGTAAGTGTTGCAAGTTTTACTTAGGGTAGTTTGTGAGCTTCTCCATTTGGTACCGGCTAGTCTTTTTAAAATTGAGGATCTTTTCTCTACTTTTTCTATAACAATATTCACATGATTAGTAAATTTTAATTTGTTGTTCAGCACTACACCTAGATATGTAGTACTAGTACTTTTTTAAAGAGTAGCGCTGTCTATTTTTAATTCAAAGTCTGTATTCATGTATCTCAGAGAGAAGAACTGGTAAACTGTTTTTTTTTTTATTATTATTTATAATATTGTTTTCTTTGGACCAGATCAACAGGACTTCAAGTGCATTATTCATTACAGTTTCAAGTTTTTTCCTTTGGTCTTCACATTTTCTGAAATTTTATGCTTCTGTCCAAATAACAACATTGTCTGCGAACATACATTAGTATCTTTAATGCTTTTTAACTTGGTTACCAAATCATTTGTAAATGTTAAAGAGGGTGCAGCTGCTAACTGCTCCTTGAGGTAGACCTAATTTAGTTCGTTTATAATTTGATTCCTGCTCGTTCCATCTGGTCTTAGCTCATCTTTGGGATAAAAACTTCTTGTACCAGTTATAAATTTTTCTGCCAATTCCATACACATGAAGTTTATTTAAAAGTCAGCTTTTTCACGTTTAAACTTCTCCATATTCTGTCGTAAAATCCCTGGAAATCAACAAAGACAGTTAAAGAGCTTCTCCCCAAACTGAAACTGGTTTCAATTTTGTGAACTAACTTCAAACTTGAATTAGTAATTGACATGTCTTTTCTGAAATCAGTCTGTTTCTCTGTCAGAATCTCGTTTGACTCCAGGTAAAACCTTACTCTTGCAATTATCATTCTTTCAAACATTTTGACTATAATTGGAAGTCAGTGAGATTGGTCATTACGATTCTATATATTCTATATTTTCAGATGTTTCCTGGCTTTAGAATCGGAATGATCTTTGCCTTCAGCCAGTTGGCTGGGAGATTCAGTTTTGCATTTCAGAACTTATTGTGAATCATTAAAAGGAAATTTCTTGCAGATTGCCCCAAATGTGTCATGAATTCTGAGAAAATATTATCTGATCCTGGTTGCTTACCGTTTTGAATGTCTTTGATAGCCTTATTCAATTCCTCTATTGAGAAATGCACTGTAAAATGTTTGCTAAGTTCACTATCCTTGATTAGCACTTATTTCATGTTTTCGGCAATTCGTTTCCTGCCTCTTTTGCTCTTTACTGAGTGAGTACCGTTCAAGATAGAAGTTCTTGAATATTTTAGCAATCTGTCCTGGATTGCTGACATCTTTGTTTCTTTTTTTGATGGGGGTGATTAGTTCTTCATGTTATTTTATTATTCAGTGTATTCATTATTCTGTAAGCCTTATTTTCATTAGTTCTGTAATCTAAGTCGTTAAGAAACCTATTCCAGGACTGCCTTTTGGCTTCTAAAACTTTCCTTTTCATTGCAGCTCATTCCTTTCGCCATTTGATTACATCCTGCTTGCATTTTTATTAGTTCTCTTTATTTATTTTTTGTTGTACTCTGAATAATAAAGATGTTTTTTCACACTGTTTGTGTCTTTTCTTCCTTGACTGCTGTGGCATCACTACCGTGTCAGGAAAGCGTTTCCGACCATGCATTACAAAGTGATTTACCATCATCTAGATGTACTCTATCTCTCCTGAAAGTTTGTCACCACTGTACTGATACACCTTGTATATATACAGTCAAAAGTCGTTAATTCGGACACCCATAATCCGGAACGATCTATAATCTGGACCTCAAAGCTACAAACTTTCTGCGCATGCGCCGCATTGACGCATGCACGTAAGACCTTTACGGCTGCGAATTTGCGTGTGAGCGTGCGCAAAATGCGTTTACGAATGCGCGTTTAATGTATAACGGAAGGTATAAGCTAAGCTAAAATCATCTAATTATCTATTTCAGTTAATGTTGCAGATTGCATTGTTCCTTAATCTTCGAATTGGATCCGGCTTATTATTTTTTGCAGACTGTTAGAGCAATTTTATAAACTTAAGCTTGAACTTTCGATTATGTCAAATAGAATTTCCGATATATATTTACTAATATGTAAAGGATCTACAAAGCGAAAGTATGTTTTGGAGTCCATTAAACAAAAAGTGGAATTGCTGCAAAAAATGGATAAAGTCATATCCTTTGTTTATCTAAACTTTAACGTTTGTTTATCTTAACGCTGCGGCACCCAATGAATTGGAAGTTGACCTGTCAGCACTATCCTTATCTTCAGCGCAGATGTTTTTATTTTATTTGGCTTATAATTGCTTACTAAATGTAGTATTTCATCTTGATGTACTCCGTCTTTGATATGATTTAAATCAAATGCCTCGTCATTATAATTCGCTTCCGATAGCAAAGAAAGTGACAAAGGTTATTGAAAATGAAAAAATTTTGATTGACAAATTACTTGGTATTCTGGACACAGCAATTATAGGTCTTGAACAGCAGAACTTTGTAACTGAACAAGAAATTATGTCTGTTTATAAAATTAAAGAGAATGTATTATCACATAAAAAACGAAGCAACTTAAACAACTTACATTGAAAGAAATGTTTAATAAAGTAAACAAATAAATATTAAGCTTTTTTTTTTTTTTTTGTAAATTTTGATACCCTTTAGATCATAATTGTTCTTTATTTCATAAATTACGGTTTCATATTTTTAATTTTATAATTTCTGCATGCCATTTTACCAGATTTAAACTGATGATCTATAATCATCAAAAATCGATAATCCGGAATCGCCGAAGTCCCGACAAGTCTGGATTAACGACTTTTGACTGTATATATATATATGTGTGTGTGTGTGTGTGTACGATAGAACAAAATGTGATAGCTGATGCTAAAGCAAAGTTTAAAAAGTTATAAAAGCATTTAGCAGAAATAGCAATAGAAGCTTCCTAAGGTTATATACTGTGTAGACATAGAAAACAAAAGTTTTAAACTTAACCAATTTATTAACAATATATATAAAAAAAAATAAATAAAAATACAATAAATAAGTTTGATCAACACCAGAAACTTAAAGAGTGTAACATAATCATTATCACAAATTACATTTAGTTGACTATTCAGTAACCCCAAGGGTTTTTCCTTTAAAGAATATTACACTATTAATGATACAGTAAATATATTACCTGATCTTTGAATACTGGCATTCAATACACAAAAAACATATCACACAACAAAAACTATGCAATTAATATGAATTTCACTTCACTATAAAAGGTCTATGCTTTTGGCCAAGAAGGCACCTGAAAAATTAAACTAAACGTTGAATGTTCTTGAACTGACAAAAGCCGCTCAATGTAGTTGCTCATGAAAAATCACAGCTTGGAAATATACTGGTGTGCAAAAATTAAGGACGAAGTAGAAAAATTAGCATATCAGCTGAACGAAGAGGCAGAGCGGACAGAAAGACCAATCAGGAGATTAAGTAAGGTGATGTACGGTAGCACATGCGCAGATATGCAGGTAGACGTAATGGGGGAGTGTCTGAGTAGTATAAAGCAAGTTGTCGGTGTAAGATCACTATTTCTGGCAAAGAGATTGCTCGCCGTATAGCAGTTAAAATCACACCGAGTTGCTGCCTCAGCGAGAAATGGCGAATAATCAATCTGTTAGATGACATCTGGGTGCTTTTACCCGAGGTCGAATCATTGGGAAGTTGGAGGAAGGCCGCAGTGTGACAAGTGTGGCTGCAGAGTTCGGAATTGCTCACAGCATCGTTTCACGACTTTGGAGACAATTTCAAACTACAGGAACAGCTATCCGGGGGTTTAGTAGTGGTCGTCCACGAGGAGCCACACCCACAGATGACCGGTATATTGCCTTACAGGCCAGAAGAAACAGGCGGCAGACAGCGGGAGAAATCGCTAGACACACGACACAGACGACTGGACATCTGATATCGCATTTTACCGTGGCCAGAAGACTGCACGGTGGTGGTCTGTTTGCACGATGCCCTGTACGGTGTGTACCTCTAACGCCTGCCCATCGGAGAAGGCGTTCTCTGTGGTGCCGGGAACACCGGAATTGGAGAGACAATAAATGGGGACGAGTACTCTTTACAGATGAGAGCAGATTCAGTCTGAGTAGCGATTCTCCTCATCTGGAGAGAGCGGGAAAGCTGCAATCATCCCTCGAACATCATTGAAAGGGACAGGTATGGAGATGGCGGTGTTCTCGTTTGGGGAGGCATCACGCTTTGTAGTTGTACAGACCTTCACTTCTTCGACGCAGGTTCAGTCAACGGGACCCATTATTGTAACGAGATTCTTCTTCCATATGTGCGTCTTTTTAGAGGCGCTATGGGTCCGCAGTTCCTTTTCATGGATGACAATGCACCATGTCATCGCACAGTAGCTGCCGAACAGTTCTTAGAGAGTGAGGATATTGAACGTATGGATTGGCTGGCACGATCTCCGGATCTCAATCCCATCGAGCATGTATGGGATTTTCTAGGCAGACGCTTGGCAGCTCGTACCTTACCACCAGTAACGATTCCAGAGCTTCGATTGGCACTGCAAGATGAATGGGCAGCAATGCCTCAACAACTCATTGACACCCTCATTCTCAGCATGGGCAGACGCTGTGAAACCTGCCTAGCACTCAGGGAAGATCATATCCCCTATTAAAGACCGGATGTTTCTTGCTGGACACCCATCACAGGGATGTTTCGGCCTTCAGTCGTATTGTGCTCCATGCTACTTTTTCAATAAAGCTTCTTTTTATCCCTCTGATTTCTCTTTTAGTAAGTGTTGCTTACATTACTCATGCCCTTACGTATTGGTGATCTTACAGTATTAAATGTGTTGACTTGGAAAGCTTTTGCACAAAGTTATATTGAAAAAGCCGTCTCGTCCTTAATTTTTGCACACCAGTGTACATCACCGCTAGACCTACAAAAAGACTTGTATTAAAGATGCCACCTTCATGAAACAGGATGCCGTCCATGGCAGTTGCTCACCGGAAATCACAGCTTGGAATTTGACGTCGCTTAACTTTGGAAACAGGACTCCGCCCACGGCAATTGACCACTGGAAATCACAGCTTGGTATCTATCACCGCCGAACCATACAAACAGGATGCTGCCCACAGCAGTTGCTCACATGGCAGCCGCTTTGAAGAATCCAGGAAAAATCATCATGGACTGGAACCATGGTCCTTATCGCTGGACGGCACACACGCAATAACGTCTTCCAATGAGCGCTGGAACGGCATACCAAGGAGCAATGAAACAGGAACAAGAAGGACTAAGCCAGAGCGACGCGAATACTTATACCTGAAGTAGACATGACGTCATCTCACGGCAGCCAATCAGCTGTGGCAAGACTCAGCTTTCCAAATGACGCAACATCGAGTTTCGTTTTTGCATGTTAATTAGGCTGGAACAGTTTCTTAATACAAACAGTGGCAGTGAAAAAAAAGTAGAAGTATTTGCTATATCCCTTTAAAAATAAGAACTAAACCTTATATAAAAGTTAGAATTATTTCAAGGAGGAGAGATGAGGCAAAAAAAGGGTTACAACAGGTCATATTTTCAACAATAGCTGCTTTAAAAAAATAACTGGCGAGTTCAAAATTAACATCTCTAGATTTGGTGCTCTTCCCCTAAATTCATCTGTTCTCCCAAATTCGAGATTTTTTAAAGTTATATAGCACTACTGGAAATGGGGCAACTGAAACTAATTACAGTACAATGTCTTTAATCCGAATGTCTATAATGATCTATAATCCGGACCTCAAAGCTACACACTTTCTGCGCATAATATCTTTATGCATGCGCATAATACATTTACGTATGTGCGTTTAATGTATAATGGATTGGTATAAGCTAGGCTAAAATTATCTAATTATCTATTTCAGTTAACGTTGCAGATTGCGTTGTTCCTTAATCTTTGAATTGGATCTGGTTTATTATTTTTTGCAGACTGTTAGAGCAATTTTATAAAAAGTAAGCTTGAACTTTCGATTATGTCAAAAAGAGTTGCCAGTTCTGGAGCTGCCAAAAGATCTACAAAGCGAAAGCATGTTTCGATGTCCATCAAACAAAAAGTGGAATTGCTGCAAAAAATTGATTAAGGCATATCCGTCACAAAATTATGCAAGGAGTCTGCCATTGGATGACACAAGAAAAAAAGAAAAAGGAACTTTTTGAATTTTTTGTGGAAGTATCTTAAACAACTTGCATTGAAAGAAATGTTTAATAAAGTAAAGAAATAAATATTAAGCTTTTTTTGTTTGTAAATTTTGATACCCTTTAGATCATAATCGCTCTTTATTTCATAAATTATGGTTTCATATTTTTAATTGTATAATTTCTGCATGTCATCTTACAAGATTTAAATTGGTGATCTATAATCTGGAAAAACCCCTAATCTGGAATCGCCGAAGTCCTGACGAGTCCAGATTAAAGATTTTGTACTGTATTAACCAATCATAGCTTGTTTCTAGAATTGCACCTACTCTCGTATAAAACCTCTGGTGAGCTAATTACGTCATTATTCTGCTAGCTTCCACCTTGCTTCTTTAAACTTCCTGCATCATTCTTTTAAAAAACCAATGTGTATAAGAAATTATCATAATCGTATGATTAAAGAGTATGTTGTCTATGAGGAATTACTCTAGTGTGCCTAGAAATCTGAAAATAAAGGTAATACTGTGCAACTGTGCTTCGGAATTAACACATATAACTTCTTAAAAAACAAAATCTATTTGAAAAATGTATGAAATAATACTTACATAATCATCTTTCTTTTTCCCATAAGAGCATATAAAATCACAGTGTTTGTCAAGAAATAACTTTGCAGGTAATTTATCATTCAGTACAACATCCCTTATAAGCACTGCCTGAATAAATGAAAGTTTTGTTAACTTAAACTCTCTTTAAATAACAACTGTCTACAAACCATTAAAATATGTGAAAACTACCTTGCACAACATTTAAAATAATAATTAAATCAAGCAAAAAGTATGAACCTGGAAGGAAAAAAAACAATATTTTTAATTTCTCCCAAAACATACTATTTTGCAAATATTATAAGATTTAAAAAATATATATTTTGGGCAAGGCCATACTGAAAAATAACTCCTATTATGAACATACAACAGACGCTATAACAGTAGGCTGTTTTCTTAAAAGTAGATACCTTTCACTATTCAATTAAGATAGGCACTTCGCTTATTAATCAGACAGGAATACTATAAGAGAATTAAAAGAAAAAATGCATGATTATAAAGCTATAGCAGGCAGCTTAAATCTCATGTCAGACAGGTAAGCATTAACTCAACAACATAGCTACTCAATATGCTTACAAAAAATATTAATTTTGAGGGGGAAGAAAAAATGATATGATCAGATTTATAAAACACAGTAAAGATAAAACCTGTTTTTTCCAGAAAAATTGCTTGCAGTTTTTCTTACTTTATCATAATCAGAGTAAACAGTTATTGTTTTGGTACTTTTCTGTTATATGGATAAGATTAAAAAATGTATGTAGTGTGTACTATATATGTATGTATGCATATACATATATACAGTCAAAAGTCTTTAATCCAGGCTCGTCGGGACTTCGGCAATTGCGGATTATTGATTTTTCAGGATTCAGTTTAAATCTGGTAAGATGGCATGCAGAAATTATAAAATTAAAAATATGAAACCGTAATTTATAAAATAAAGAAAAATTATGATCTACAGGGTATAAAAATTTACAAAAAAAAAACGCTTAATATTTATTTGTTTACTTTATTAAACATTTCTTTCAATATAAGTTGTTTAAGTTGCTTCGTTTTATGTGATAATACTTTCTCTTTAATTCTATAAACAGACATCATTTCTTGTTCAGTTACAAAGTTCCACTGTTCAAGTCCTATAACTGCTGTGTCGAGAATACCAACTAATTTGTCAATCGAAATTTCTTCATTTTCAATAACCTCTGTGTCACTTTCTTCACTATTGGAAGCGAATTATAATGACGAGGAACTTGATTTAAATCATATCAAAGACGGAGTACATCGAGATGAAACACTACATTTAGTAAGGAATTATAAGCCAAATAAAATAAAAACATCTGCCCTGAAGATAAGGATAGTGTTGACAGATCAACTTCCAATTCATTGCGCGCCGCGAAGTTTCTCTCCGCCTTGGCAGAACAGCGTGAAATTGATAAACAGATTTCGGAATGGTTAGAGAAACAAAGGATATGCCTTTATCCATTTTTTGCAGCAATTCCACTAGTTGTTTGATGGACATCAAAACATGCTTTCGGTTTGTAGATCCTTTGGCAGCTTCAGCATCGGAAATTCTATTTGACAAAATCGAAAGTTCAAGCTTACTTATGCCGGATAAAATTCGAAGATTAAGGAACAACACAATCTGCAACATTAACTGAAATAGATAATTAGATAATTTTAGCTTAGCTTATACCGTCCATTATACATTAAACGCGCATGCATAAACGTATTATGCGCATGCGTAAACAGCTATGCGCATGTGTTAATGCGTTGACGCATGCGCAGAAAGTTTGTAGCTTTGAGGTCCGGATTAACGACTTTTGACTGTATGTGATAAATGTAATTTTTTTACTAAAGAAATATTGATTATATTATTTCCAAATAAGAATTTAGTAGTAGTATCAAAAAAGAGGGAACCCATATGTAGGAAGTGTAATTCCGAACTTACTTTGCAGCTATTGTGTAAGTATTAAAAAAACTTGTTTTTGAACTAAGTGAATTTTAGATCATTCAATATATATAAATGTATACACACACTCTATGCATATATTTATACATTTCTAAATCAGATTTTAATAACATATTAAGTATCCTTTTTTTTTAAATATTGTAGGGATTTTTTAAATATTTATTTTAAATAACCAATTTTATTAAATTGCTAATCTTTCCTATAAGCCTTCATAAATTTAGGAGTTTCATTCACCTAATTGTCAGTGCCAGAATATTTTAATTTGGTAGGCAGCATGAAGGAATGCAAAAAGCAGGTTTCAGTAGAAAAGAGAGAGAGTTAGACAACCGACAACTCTGCTGTTTAAACGTTTGCTTATTGCTGGTTCAAGTGGCTTAATTGCATTTACTTGCTGCCACTAGTTTTAACGGGGTTTAAGAAACAGGATTTAGCTCTATCACTTTTTCATGTCTTCAAACCTTTAGTTTCGTTATCTGATTTCAATTACTGCCCAAGCAAAGGCATAGTTTGTTAGAGTCGAGTTGATGCATTGTAAATTTTAGAGTTAATAACTTCTCTTGTGCAGTCACTACTGTTCCAGTTTTCACACAAAAGTGAATCTACTAAACTCTACAATATGATCAAATCTTTTTTCTTTTTTGGCTCTACTCTTATATGCGCCCTAAAGTTGCCAAATGTGGCGTTATGTGTTGTATTCTGGTTGAATGCGTGTTCTGGTCAACAATGGTTTGGGGGGCGATGTTGGTTTTTGTGGCAACCCTTTTTACATAGAAACTTGGATTCGCATGTTGGTTCGTGTGGTAATTAAGTGATTTATGACGTGTTGGCAAAATTTTAGTCGCGTGCCTGGTACAACTATTTTTTCAGGTGGCTAGAAATTCTACAGGTATTTAGGAGAAGAAGGTTTTGAACATTTATTTGTGAAACATAGTACAGTCAAAAGTCTTTAATCGGGACTCGTCGGGACTACGGCGATTCCGGATTATAGATCATCAGCTTAAATCTAGTAAGATGGCATGCAGAAATTATAAAATTAAAAATATAAAACCGTAATTTATGAAATAAAGAGCAATTATGAACTAAAGGGTATCAAAACTTACAAAAAAAAGCTTAATATTTATTTATTTACTTTATTAAACATTTCTTTCAATGCACGCATGCGTAAAGCATACATTACGCATAGTCGAAATTAGAAAATTGCAGCCAGAAAACTATTTGATGTGTATTCGTGATATTTATAATAACGAGGAAATTGATTTAAATTATATCGAAGTACATCGATATGAAACACTATATTTAGTGAGGAATTAAAAGCTGACTAAAATAAAAACATATGCCCTGAAGATGAGGATAGTGCTGACAGATCAACTTCCAGTTAAATGTGCGCTGCCCCCCCCCCCCCGCAGAGCAGCGTGAAATTGATAAACAGATTTCGAAATGGTTAGAGAACTACTCCATACACCTCGCATAATTTGGAGACGGATATGTCTTTATCCATTTTTTGCAGCAATTCCACTTTTTGTTTGATGGACATCGAAACATGCTTTCGCTTTGTAGATCTTTTGGCAGCTCCAGAACTGGCAACTATTTTTGACATAATCAAAAGTTCAAGCTTACTTTTTATAAAATTGCTCTAACAGTCTGCAAAAAATAATAAACCGGATCCAATTCAAAGATTAAGGAACAATGCAATCTGCAGCATTAACTGAAATAGATAATTAGATAATTTTAGCCTAGCTTATACCATCCGTTATGCATTAAACGCACATATGTAAACATATGCGCAGAAAGTATGTAGCTTTGGGGTCCGGATTATAGATCATTATGAACGTCCGGATTAAAGACTTTGTACTGTATTAGTTTCAGTTGCCCCATTTCCAGTAGTGCTATATAACGTAGAAAAATCTCGAATTTGGGAGAACAGATGAATTTAGGGGAAGAGCACCAAATCTAGAGATGTTCATTTTGTGTAAACACATATGCACATGCGTAAAGGTATTATGCACACGTGTAAACGCATATGCACATTCGTAAACGCACGCGCAGAAAGTTTGTAGCTTTGAGGTCTGTATTATAGATCATTTCGGATTATGGACGTCCGGATTAAAGACTTTTGACTGTATCAGTTTTGTAGATAGTGAGTCGTATAAATATGTTATGGCGTGTTAAAGCGACGTTGCCGACTTATAATCGGAAATGTGATTTGGAGTTTTATTTGGCGGTTTATATATTTTTTCATTGTTGTTCTGAAATGGGAGAAGATTCTTTCAACAAATTTGTGGTGAAATTGTTTCGGTGATGTTTGAAATTGGTATTTTTGCTGTTCGAAGAAGCATTTATTTATGGTAAGTGCATTTTGTTTTATTCTTGTTCATATTTAGTAGAATGTTATGTTCACTGTCTTTTAGTATGAAATTCTGTTCTTTTTTTTAAATTGTTTGAAATTTATTTTAGTTATTTGAGTTCATTTTGTTGATTAGTGCGCAATGCCTAGATTGTTCAATTCGTAGATGTTTTATAAAGTTTAAACAGAACGCTGCTATTCTTGAAATTTATTGTTGTTATGTTAATTTATTAAAGCGAGGTGTGCATAGTTTGTAGATTAATTCGCTGCCTTTTATTTCGGATTTTTAGCTTAAATTGCGTGTTCAGAACGTGGTTTTTGCACGTGCGAAAATCGCATTTTTGCAGACATTTTAAGCTAAAAGTTCGAAATGTAGACAAAAAATTTAGGTAGTGATATAGCAGTGTGAAGTTTCTCGCCAAAAATGTTTGGCGAGAAATTTGCCGACCTGAGGGCACATATAAAAGTAGTTCCTCTTTTTTTTAATCCTATCAAATTCATTTTATTTTCATCAAATTAGGAAGGAGGAAAGAAAAAAGAAAGAAATAGAGAGAAATTTTAAACAATATCAGTCATGTAACTAAAAAGAAGTTTTTAAATTTAATAGTTACAATTAATGCAATCATTAGGGAAAAAAATAATTTCCAGGTTGAAATACTGACATAAAAATTTCTGCAGAGAGAGGGTAGGGTGTTATTCTGTGCTATTGATTACAATTTTTAATACTTATATATAATGTAAAAATAAATCTATTTTTCTAAATAATTTTTACTCAGTTATGAAAGAAAAACATACAAAAATACGTAAAAAAAACTAAAAAACAAAATAACAGAGTAAAAAAAGCAGCTCAAATGTAAGGTAAAAGTGCTTCACTAAATAATATAAAATTCATTATAAAAAATTACAATTACCCTTTTAATGATTTTATATTGTTTGAATGTCTAATAAATTCATTATACACTTGAAATGATTAAATTTATTGAGCTGTTAAAAATTTTTGTTGTGTTTGTTACTGAGCTATTAGAAATTTTTCCTTCATTTTAATTGACTTTCTGATTAGTACTATTAAATTATATCAAAGGAAAAGGCCACATTAAAAAGAGAAAGAAGGCACACAAAATGGAAGAAAGCAACATACGATCTTAATTAAAGGAATAAACATTATTTGATTAATTTTCTTAAACAGATGCTTCAATATTTGCTATCCATGAAAGAAGTTTATTGAAGTTCCTTTGAAAAAAGTAAAATGAAAAGTCGCCTTGATTTCAAAAAGTAATGTTCAAAATTCTGCGAAGTTTCACGTATACGATTAAATGAAAGTTATTATCGATTTTCAGTTATTTAGATTTTAAATCAAGAGTTAAACGACATTATAATTTTTCTCATCAGTCACTGAACCTCGACAGCAGATAAAAGAATTATATGTTTTTTTTTTTTAATAAGATTACTATACACTGAATTTTTAGTACTTTAAAAGTGTCAAATATCTTGATCCAATAAATCTTGTATTTAAAATAATCCAATCACTTTGTTCCTCTCACACATATGTGAACTATAATAATACAATTACATTAAAACTGATAAAAATTATTGATTCACATACCATAGTAAATATACAAATTAAATAATTCAATAAAAAGGTAGGCAAATGTTCTCAAGAGTAGATTTTAAACTCAGCAACCACGAGCGTAACACTGCGAATGTTTGTCGAAACCAAGGTGGTTATACTCCGTGGTCGAAACAAACAAACCATTCTATGTCATAATTTCATTAAAGTCTTTCTGCCCGTAGAATGATTGAAAAAATTTCGTACATGGCAAGGACAAAGTTAATTGAACTAACAGATAAGGTTCGGAGAACAGCCTTGGTTGCGCTAACTTGGCCCCGTTAAGGATATGGGCGACATTTCATTATGCCAACGGAAGTAAATATCATGTGGGAAATAGGTGCTAGGGAGGAAAGGAAAATACACGGGGAAAAACGGGATTAAGATGTGTTTATATTTGTTTGGTATCTGATTGCTAATTAGGTTCTGTTATGTTGCTAAATTAACATTAGAAGTCGAGTAATGTGCGTCTATTGCGAAAACGCAGGGCAATTACTTTTCGATCTGATTTTATATATGTATTAATATATCACATTCCTGCTCATATGATCTACATATGTATCAGATAACTAGCTACTTTTGACACTTATTTCTGGATGTGTATTATTTTATAACTTTTTCTGCTTTGAAAACCCAAGTATTGAAACAATATGCATATGCTTGTGAAAATATTATTTCAGTTATTCTCGCATAACTAACTATACTATAATCTCATGTTATTCAGTTCTCATATAACTACGATAGAAATATGCTTCTATTATTTACTTTAAAAATGCAGTATTTGATAGCCTTCCACATAGTAGCCATTCCAGAATTAGTTCTGTAATGTTATGTAATGTTAATTGTCTTATGCATTATTTTGTCTAAATATTCATTTCCATCAGTACTTAAATTGCGCCGGAGCCCACCGGAGCTCGGCTCCGGTGCTTCTCAAATTTTAAGATAAATTACAATTTTAGCCGGAGCGCACCGGAGACCTAGGAATGCCTAAATTTCTCGCCATGCCATTGTATCTAGTGTATTGTTCTCAATGCTTGCAGTTAGTTATCTTCGCTGGAAGCAAAATTTGTGTTCTGAAATGTGCGTTAAGTGACAGCGAGTACAATAAAAGTGAAATACTGAGATAAACTGCTCAAGCACGTCCTATACATCGTCTTCCCACAGTATCCACTAATGGGGGGGAAGCGTAACCAGCAACTTTACATTTAGGAGTCCGATTCGGGACGTATTTACCCCTGACACCCATCTGCTTGATGGCTATAATTATATCAACAGAGAGCCGCGATCAAAGAGAGCGTTCTCTCTCACTCTTTCCCCTCATTTTTTGTTTCCACCCTCTCATACCCTCATTCTGTTTCACCCTGGAATTTTCATCAGCTACACTTTAAGTATATTTCATTTTTGTGATAATAAAAGAACTCCCCCCTTCCCTACGATCAGAACTTAAATTGGGCCGGAACCCACCGAATGTCGTCGGCTCCGGTGCTTCTTAGTTTTTGTAATAAATCATAATTCTTGCCCGAACGCACCGGAGCCCTGAATAAGAAGGCTGCCGCACTCCTTTTATCGCTATCGGTATCGGTGCTACTCTGTATAAACGTATGGGTATCGGTGCTTAAAACTAATTGTTTAAAAAAATGCCCTGGAAAATATGACTACAGGAAACAAGAGATTAAGCTATACAATTCAGTATAAACTAGGAGTGTTAAACTACGCCAAAGTGCATGGAAACAGAGCAGCAGCAAGGCATTTCGGTCCAACACCTACCGAAAAAATGATACGTACTTGGCGACTGCAGGAAGATCAACTGAAGACTGCTAAAAAACAAAAACATAACCTTCGATGCCCAGCTCCATCTTGGCCTGAACTTGAAAACGCCGTAAAAATGTGGGTGATAGGTAAGAGGAAATCTGGGATAAGTGTTTCAACCAAAATGATAATCAATGAGGCCAAAGGATTTGCAGAAAAACATGGGAATCAGAACTTTTCAGGGTCTGAGGGCTGGTGCTACACATTCATGAAAAGGCAAAGCTTATCAATGCGCACAAAAACAACTATTGCACAGAAAATGCCAGTAGATTATGAAGAAAAAATACTAGCATTTCATAGGTTTGTTATAAATGCACGCAAGAAAACTTCTTTTGAGCTCGGTCAAATAGGAAATATGGATGAAATTTCACTCACATTTGATGTACCATCCGACAAGACTGTGAGTATTAAAGGGTCTAAATCAATAACATTAAAAACCACAGGACATAAAAAAAGGATTATTTTTGATATACGATAGTTCTAACATGTTGTGCTAATGGCACAAAACTACCGTCGTTTTTCATATTCAAAAGAAAAACTTCCAACGGGTGTAATTTTTCATGTTCATCCGAAAGGCTGGATAGACGAAGCTGGAATGAAACTGTGGTTACAGAACATATGGGCGAGGCGACCTGGTGGACTCTTAAGAAAACCCTCTCTTTTGGTTTTGGATCAGTTTAGCGCCCATAGAACTGAAACCATAAAAAATAAAGCGAGAGAATTAAAAACCCAGATAGCTGCCATTCCTGGTGGACTGACTAGCCAATTGCAGCCTTTAGATGTATCGGTGAATAAGTCATTTAAGGAAAAAGTGCGAGAACGATGAAACAAGTGGATAGGAGGGGCACATCACGCCCTCACACCCTCAGGTAGAATGGAGCGGCCATCTATTTCACAAGTGTACGAGTGGGTAAAAAGATCTTGGGAGAACGTAAAGGCTGAAGCAATTGTTAAGTCCTTTAAGAAGTGCGGAATCAGTAATGCTCTTGACGGAACAGAAGATGACGCATTATTCGAAGAAGGTGATACTAGCGATGACGGAAATAGTAGTGATGACGATATTCTCGTTTTCGATGATGATGATAGTAAAAAGGATTTTTATTTTTTTTAAAGTGATTAAAGTCTAATTTCATGATAGGCAACGTTTTCCTTGAATCTGTGTTTTTTGTTGTTTCTGCTTTATTTTGTATTATGTTTGATTGCTTGCCGTTCATTCATTTATTTATTATTGAAATTTACATATCATGTTCAAAATAGCTTGCTGTTTGTTAATTTTCCTTAATAAAAATATGTTTGGTAATTGCATTCAATGATTGTTTATTTGGCTTTTACGAAACGTGAGAACTAAGAGAAACCACATTTTAAGTTATTGTGGTACCGTGCTGTCGCGCGGACTATTGAAACATTTTTTCCTTTGTGTGTGGCCTTCTAAATAAGGTTGCGTCTTATATGCCGTCAAATACGGTAATGATTATTAACTTGTTTAATTATGAGTACACATTCAGTGTATGTGACACCATAAATATTGGATCAAAGTATCACTAATAACAATTAGGGTAATACAGTAAATTTTAACTTCTCTTGAAATGAGTAATCTATATTTGTAGCATGTAATACATAGTAGCATTTAATGGGGTTAAAAGTAACCAGCTCTATTTTCTAAGTATAATGATGTTGGTACCGTTATAAAGGACTAGATTTAAAATATTGGAGGCCATCTGATGTTTTGAATGTGGCAGATGTCACTAATGCATGTTAATGATATTATTCATGTAAATAATGTACAGTACATTCGCATATAAAGTATTTTGTGAAATAGCCTTCTATTATTTAACAATTTTAATTTGTTATTGTTTAAAGAAAAAAAAAATATGTCAGCTTTTTGAATGTTTTGTTTTTATGGTTTCAGTTTATTATCTACTGTATTAAATATAAATTTACACATTTTTAACCCTTTTTTTTAAATCTGAAAGAAACAGAAAATGTGAAGTACATTAAAATACATGCAGAATTTGTGCTAAACTTTTATCAAGTTACAGACATGTGACAGTTTAATGCAATTAAATTGTTTATCAATTCACCAATGAAGTCTATGAATAAAGTATAAAATTAAAAAACTTTTTTTTCAACTGTGAAAGAAATAATTTTGTCTAATGAATTTCCTTTGTTATTCATATACTAAAACCATCTTTAAAATTAATTTTGAATTGTTTAAGAAATCATGTTATTTTGCTTTCCATAATTTATTATATAAAAGTCTAAATGAATAAGATGGCAGTTCTTTTTATATCTCTATAATTAAATAGTCATCTATTAAAATTTTAAAAAATGCTTAAGTAAGTAGAATATTTTAACAAAAATGGTCAGTGGAAAAAGGGACATTGATATAGTTTTGATTAGCCTTTATTCAAAAATATCACTGCCCTGCAAGAGTACGAGATAAAAATACAAATTCTGATAAAAAGCTGAAACACAAATTTTAACGTTTCATTCCTACTCCTTGTAGTTTTCCTAAGTAGCCCACCAGCGACCAAGTGAATAAGAAAGCTGAATATTATTAGTTTGACTCGTGTTCAAATCCCAATGAGTAGGCTGACTGCATGAGTGTTTGGATGGCTTTCCATATGAAACATAAATACAAACCAGTTTTCTCTAGAAAGTCCTACACGAAGATACATGTCTCCTTGAGCAGATATTCTCATGTGTTTTGCTTTAATAAATTAATCTGACCTAACCCTGATTATCAGTATACCCCTATAGAGACTGAAATCTCAAGCATACGTGAATTCTGTAGATGTTTGTGTCTTCCATACTATAAACAAATATCCACCACTGGCGAAATTCCTAAATATGGATGCTTCAAATCCTTGTAAATGGGCTGGCTGCATAAGAGTTTTTGTAATTTTGGACATGTTTAACGTAATACAAGCCAGCTCACCTTAAGAAAGTTCTCCACAAAAGTACCTCCCTGCAGATAACCCTCATGTGCTGTGCAATATAAATAATATAACCTAATTTAGTAAATAAATATCTATTAACAACAGTTTTGCCATATAACTGTGGCTCAAGTCTATGGTATTAATAAGGAATTATCACCTATATATATATATATATATATATATATATATTTAGAATTAAAACTATTCTGCCTCTTTTAACTATTGCCTGTATGTGTGTGTGTGTGTCATGCCTTCAGACATAACATGAACATTTTGATTTTGTATCCTATCACATGCAGAACATTAAAGTTCTTTAATATTATCAAAATGCATTGAAAATCTTGTATCATTACCAAACTAAATTTAGTGACAGTTTACACACAAATTGAAAAATTTTTGTTATTACCAGGTAGATTCTTTAAACAATCTCTGAAAACAATACATTGTCACTTGTGAAATGTGGTGTTACGTAGTTTACCGCCATATGATTTTTTTTCGGAATTTTGTATAATCTTTGCTTTATTTTCTCTTATAACAGCATTAGTGCTATGTATTAAACAATTTTTATTGCTTGCATATTGAAATTTTGCTTTCATGTTTGAAATCATACACATTGGAAAGGAATGGAACACAGGGAACACACTGTGATGGCATAAAATCCATAAATGTGATTAACAATTGTATCTGTAATATATACAGCCTACCATGGAATCTGGTGGGTAAGAGTGCTGAACATTGATAGTTAGACAAACTCCAAACTATGGTGAAGAAATTCGCTCCGTGGATGCTTCCGTGGTTTTCCCTGTATATAACATGAACAGAGGCAGTTCTTCGTAGAAAGTTATCCATGAAGGCATCTTTTTTCCTTCACAACCCAGCAGGTAAGACAGCTCAGTACTGATAGTTCAATTCCCAGGGAACAGATTGGCTGCATGCATGTTTTCATAGATTCTCACTTGCATAACATGAGTACAAGACAGTTTCCGTCAGAAAGCCCTCCTTAACAGCATTATTTCATCAAGGAATATACACTAGCATACTTTTCCATAACTTAATAAATCCAAATCTCTTTAGGCAGACAGTTTATGTCTGAAATCTGAACTATAGATATTAAAGTGTTTTTCTACATATATATTTAAAAAATACCTCAGAAAATAGAATATTAATTTTTTAATGTTTCTTGTAAGTGTACATCTAGAGATTGATAGATAAAAACTGCGTAAATCAAGATTCTAATTTAAATTTGTTTTGCCCTTAACTCAGCATTTTAATTTAGGTATTTTTATTTTCTGTACTAAAAATAGTAATTGCTCATAATAAACCTCTCTGGACTGCATCATTCCTCTATTAATCCATGTCAAGTGACTTCCTGTATACACATTTCTAGTAATGTCGGTCTAGCCTGTCTACATAATGCTGGTGATGTTTTGTAATTCGAAACTTAACCAGCCAATATTATTTTAGAGCGCTATTTATCAATCAGTCAAACAATGTCGAAACTAATTCACTCTGAATTAAGATTTTGTATTCACCACAAAAAACTATATAAATCATTTTGGATTCTCCCCTCCCCCACTGTACATTTATTTATGTTGCTCTTAATGTTTAGCTCTGAAAACTTCCTGTTCGAAGAGCATTTATAAGAATTTTTGGGAATACAGGAGAGGTTATAAATAAATTTAGGTATATCTCACTATGTTTCCGTTAATAATCATTTTAAATATTATTTGAGGACTATTAAGTTCAAAAACACTCTTTAATCTTATGGAAATATATCTTTTCACATATTCTATCATATAGAAGTATCATTCACAACATCCCAACTGGAAAAGGCAGTTGTAGGTTAAGTTAATCGGTAAGCACCCGTTCCATTCCCGAAAGTACATTGTGTATTGCTGAGTCTTGTTAACTAGTAAGCTGCATCTCAGTTTTTAATGGAAGATGGCCCTGCGGGTGTTCCGAGGGTCTCCCAACTTTTATTCCTCTACTATCAGCTTCTCGAGAGAATAGCCCACCAGCGGCCGAGCGGTAAAGTCGCTGAACACTGGTAGTTCGGTCCGAGGTTCGAATCCCGCGAACGGGCTGGCTGCATGGGCGTTTTCGTGGTTTTCCCCATGTGTAACGTGTATACGAGCCAGTTTCCCTTAGAAAGTCCTCCCCAAAGGCATCCCTTCCCTTAGGCAGATAGCCCTAGTGTGCTTTGCCATAATTAAATACACTACACCACATCTCGAGAGAATTTCGGCTGGCCTTGTCTTTTGATTGCTCGCTTGCTTCACGTATGAAGAAAGCATGGATGATTGTAAATTTATAATAGCTTCACATTATAAGCTGACAAACATCCAGGCACATGGTGGCTTATAATGTGAAGATATTATAAGTTTACCAATAGTTTCGCCTTCTTCGGGGTTCGAACCCAGACCCTTCAGTACGGCATTCAGCGTCATTAACCATTATACCGCCTGGGCAGCCCTATACATACCAACAGCATAGAAACGCCAAATTCATGCATAACCAAGTGTTTGGATTTTAATCCTTAAAATACACTATAGGTCGAACTAGGGATCTGCTGGCCTTTTTGCATGCACGTACTGCGCACTTAACAGAACTGGACCTGAATATGAGATAGATTCTGATATAAAGATGCAAATATCGACGGTTCAAAAAATTAGATTGTAGTACAGATTCATAAGAAGATAACAATACGGTGCTGTTCATTAAAATTTCTATACCAGGAAGCAAAGCAAATAACAGAATCATATTTATCGTATGTATCGTATTTATTAATATAAGGAGAGGAAGATATGATTAAATTAACAAGTGGTTTGGTGTTCCTAACATGTGGAATTCAGTACACAAAGTTGACACATCTGGCAGCCAGTAACATCTGTAATCCCGTTGAACATCTAATTTAACTAAGCTGATACAAGTACTTCATTTCATGCAGCTTTAGTTCTATTTTCTAGCGAGTGATGGTAGGGCAATCTCCCGGCAACACATGATAAGATGTTCTCAGTAGGTGAGAGGCCTGGAGAATGTGCTGATCAGGGCAACACTTGGAAACATTCTGTCTCAAAGAACTTCAAGGCAGCATAAGTTCGTGCATCATCTTGTTGAAAGATGGCGTCAAGCAAGCCTTGAAGACGGCACGGGCATTAAGACATTACAAATGTAACGACATTTGCCCACATTACTGGTTATGGGAACAAGAGGTGACCAGGATGAAGGTGAAATGGCACCTCATGCCAACACGCCAGGTGCTGAGCCCGTATGACTTTCACGAATGCAAGCTGGCAACGTTCATTCTCTTCTATGCCTCCACACACGGATGCGTTCGTTCTCATGCTGTACGCAGAATAGGTTTCGTTTGAATCACGGTATAGGGCACTCCTGTGCCCAGTATCGTCGATGGCGTCCATTGTAGGTGCACTTGTCTCTGTTGTAGCGTCATGGGAAGCAGCAACAGTGGTCACTGTCCGTGGTGCTGCAGACGTCGTATTTATTAATGTAATGAGAGGAAGATATGATTAAATTAAGAAGTGGTATGGGGTTAATAACATGAGCAATTCAGTACATAAAGCTAACACCTCTGGCAGCAGCAACACTTGTAATCTGCCTGAGCATCTAAGCGAACTAAGCTCGAATGGCAAACACAGGTACTTCATTCCATGCAGCTTCAATTCTATTTTCTGGCCAGTGATGGCATGGCAGTCTCCCGGCAACCCATGATAAGATGAGTGAGAGAATGTGGTGATCAGGACAACACTCGGACACATTCTGTCTCAAGGAACTTCAGGACAGCACAGGCAACATAAGGTCGTATATCATCTTGTTGAAAGATGGCGTCACGCAGGCCTTGAAGACAGGGCACAGCCATGGGCATTAACACATCAAATGTAAAGACGTTTGCCCACATTACCGGTTATGGGAACAAGACATAAACAGGATGAAGGCGGAATGGCACCTCATACCAGCACGACAGGTGCTGGGCTCATGTGAATTTCACGAATGCAAGTTGGCAACGTCATTCTCCTCTGTGCTTCCGTGGTGAACGAATGCGTTCGTATCATGCTGTACGCAGAATGGGTTTCGTCTGAATTACGACATGGTGCACTCCTGTGCCCAGTGTCGTCGATGACGCCCATTGTAGGTGCCCCTGTTTCTGTTGTAGCGTCATGGGAAGCAGCAACAGTAGTCACCGTGCTGACTGTCCGTGGTATGCTGTAGACGTCATCTCACTGCCTGCAACGTTCTCTGGGGTTTTAATGCCCCAAGGCCGCTGAGATTCTGCAACGGCTTTCAATATGGACCCATTGATCTCATATTCGCCTTACAGTTATGGGATCCCGACCAACACGGGCAGCAATGTCGCGGTAGAATGAATCGTAGTTCAAAAAGTCCACGATCTTGCCGTGATCGAATTTCAACGCATACTAGTAAGAGTTTCTTCTTTTTATAGGGGGCGTAATATAATCTTAATCTGAGCAACTAACGCTTAAATACGGCTTCTAAATGAAAAATAAATCCGTTATTCAATTTTTTCCCCATTTATATACAATGCAAACTCATACATGCTTTGCGCGCATGCGCTGAAATGCTAATTGTTCTTATATCTAGGATGCAGTACTTGGGGTTCATGCAAATTTGACATTTATTGCATGTCGCCTTCATGATGTTGCAATTTTAATAGGCAGTAGCGTAATGTTATCAGCTGACAAATAAGTACTGTTGCAAATAAATTGAAATCTATCGTACGTACGTACAGGTATACATACAGCCTATAACATAGATATCGACTCATTGAGAAGTTATTCAAATAGGTAGAAATTGCGTATGGCTATACCTTACGACGAAATATGACAATGATTAATATTTAGTGTTGAATGATTGACAAGCTATAGAGCTCTAGCGGTACATCCAGATGAAATGGATAGCTGTGTCAACACCTCTACACTCCACTGCTCTGCCAACCAAGCTATGGACGGATGGTACATAACACGGAAGATATTCCACTGATAATGCATAACTTCCATGCGAGTGGGCCCGTCGATCAGCGCTGGATTTAGCATTTTTCCTAGGCGGAGCAAAAACTTCAAACTGCCGCCCTCACCCATCTTCCTTTAAGTTTCTCTAACAAATTTTAATTCTTTGAATAAACATAGAAATATGTAGGTTTTGAGATAAAATGTAAAATCCATTTTATAATAAGAAATTCTTTATGTGCCATTTTTGTTATAAAAGAAATATACATAACAAATGGTTTAATTTCTTTACTTATGACAATATGACAAAGCACCTGCCTAAGAAGAGAAATCGCTGAGGACTTTCTAAGAGTAATTGGCTCATATGCAAGTTACGCATGAGCGAAACGACGGAAACACCCATGCAGCCCGCTAATTCGCTTGATTCTAACCCCCGACCGAACTGCTAATGTTCAGACTTTACTTCTCAGCCGCTGGTGGCCCGACATACACACCAAAAGTTACATAATTAAAAACCCGTGCGAACCCTCCTAATGCAGTTTCTTCTCCGGTGAATTGAAATAATCAAATTTACATTTTCCCTGAAATAGGGATTTTTATCAATATTTGCAACAATACCTACTCATACTAATAAATGATACTAATAGAAAATGATTCAGTACTAAATACTAAAATAGTGCAGCTCAGTACGAAAAGGCGAATCACACACTACTAAGTAATAAAAAAATATTATTTAAGCAAATATAAGCAAATTACAAATAACTAATGCAATGGATTGAATAATTTTATACCAATTTCTCGATACTAACAGTAACTTTAACCCAGCACGTTAAAAATTCATTTCACAATAACGCCTTCATGTAGCCTACTCAAGAACTATCATCCTCACAAAGCCCGATAACATAATAAATATTTACATATTCACACAAAAGACTATTTTTGTACTATAATAATCAAATTTACATTTTCTCTGAAACACGCAATTTTTCAATATTTGCAACAATAACTAGCCAGACCAATGGAAAATGATTCAGTACTAAATACTAAAGCAGTTCAGAATAGTACAAAAAATAGAACTGACACATTACTAATTAATATCTTAAACAAATATATATAAGTTACAAATCACGAATGAAATAGATTCAATAATGAACACACCAAATTCTCTTTAATAACAACTTTAACCTGGCACTTTAAAATTCCATTTCCCTGTAACGCCTTTATGTAGGCTACTCAAGAACTCTACTATCGGCCTCACACAGCCCGATAACATAATAAATATTTACATATTCATACAAAAGACTATTTTTGCACTGCAATAATCAGCAATTGGCACATAATTTACGTTTCCTTTGAAATATGTAGTTTTGCAATGTTTGCAACAATAACTAACCATAGTAATGGAAAGTTATTCAGTACTAAATACTAAAGCAGTTAGTTCAGCATAGTACGAAAAATAGAAATGTCACATTACTAATAATAGCTTAAACGAATATATACAATTTACAAATCACTAATGCAATGAATAATCAAATTCCTTTTTTTCAATAACATACTTAAATAAGTAAGTCCTAAAGTTCAATCAAATATGCACTCGTAATAAAAATAAACTTTAGTTACAAACAATAGATAACATAAGTTGGGACAATCGATGGGCTGATTAATTACGTAACTAACTTTCATTACTATACTTAACAGCAATACGAGCTACTGCTGAAAGGAAAAGGTTAGTATTTGTACTTCTTTCATAATTCTTATTTCATTAATAATTTTAAGTTCTTACCTAACGCTCTTAAAATATTACGGAATTAAAATTTTACTCTGCGAGCCTTTTGCTCTGAAAATAAATCTATGGCATCGCCATAATTAACTTGATGTACTGTTTGATTTTTGATTGCCAGAACTGCGTGACTTGATAAACGCCTCCTGGTTTCATGGATGATCTCAGATAGTTTTTATTAAGTTTTCTTTTGCTGAAATTTCACTGATTTGCGGATGTAGTTGGAAGCATAGAGTAAATCTGCAGGGCAATACAAATATTGTAAAAGACATCCTGAAAATTATAGTTATAGATCTGTCGCAAGAGATAAAAAAAACTCTAGTTTTTTTTTTTTTTTTTTTTTATGTCGAGAATGACATTGAGGCTTGTTGTTTAAAAACGACAAGTTCCTGGCAGAACTCAAATGCGTTTAGATCTCGCTCATATTTTCGTGCAAGCTCTGTTCCATTCTTTTGCAATTCTTCAGTTGACATATTCAATATTTCACGACCAATGAGAAATGCGAAATTTGAATTTAGTGTAGTAGCGCTGTTTAGCCTGGTTTTAATTTCTGATAAAATTCAATCAAATACAATTTTTCATTGCGTTAGAAAATAGCTGGAAAAGGATAAAGTGTTCGTGATTCGTCATTGTACAACTCATCAAATTGCTTTTTGCGCTTTAGATTTCGTTTATTTGTCAAAATAGGTTCAATCTCAATTTTTTCGGCTGCTGCTTTAGGTTCTTCTATCCAATATGCCATAGGAATTTCTCTCATTTTTTTCAAAGTTTTTGTCAGATATTCTATTAATGTGACGGAACGCGCAAGAACAGTATCTTCCTTTTGAATTTCAGTATATATTCGATTGATTTCTCGAAAACTATTAGCACAAATTATCAGGTTGATAATAAATTCAAAATTTTTTACAACATGTAGCAGATGTCCTGCTTAGTACTTTGATTCTGCACTAAGAGAAAGATAATTAATTTCTTTCAAGGATTTTACTACTTCTGGTAAATTAGTTAGAAGAGCTCTCACAGCCATATATTTTGTCGATTATCTCGTCTGGTTGCTTCCTTTTAAGTTGGTTTTTGTACATCTTTTTGTAGTATCCTATCGAATAGTGGATTCGACAAAAAAGCTAAATATTTAGGCTTCGGGGCAAGATGAGGCAGAATGCATGCCGACAAGACTCAAAGAGTAAGCCAAATATTCCACATATTCGGCCAGCTGATTCATTTCTGTAATCCTGGCTTGTACTCCGTTATAAGTACAGGCTATATTAGATCCGTTATCGTCAGATTGACCACCACATTATCCAATATCCAAACCATCAAGACTCAGTTTGAGAAATGCATTCTCCTGTCTTTCCACCAACTTCTATGAAATCAATGAAGCTCTTCTTTATTTCACACACATCACCACATATTTTTTACGTATCGAATCACATGGCTCATTTGTTCTGTATGCGACACATCTGGTACGTAATCGAACATTATTTTATAATATTTGGCTTCTTTAATATCATTTAAAATGCTATTGTGAACTGTTTTCGCCATTATATCCGTAATTTCATTTTGAATTATCTTTGTTAAATATGATACGTGTCCCTTTTTTAGGTGTTCTAACCGGTACTTAAGAAGTAAGTTACGTTTGCAGAGTCATTAAATTCAAAAAATTGCCTTGAGTAGGCCGAGGACACTTTGTAAACAGACTGCTAGGGGTTTCATCACACCCACGGAAAGAAAGACAGTTTCTTGAAAGATACAATACAACATCCATAACAACCTGCAGGATCTCTCTGCATTTTTCTTTCTCTGTGTGAATTAGTCGCTTAATGTCATGATGGATGCCTTGACACTGTTTCATTTGTTGTAGTCGAATTTTCCACTTCGAATGTCGAATCATACACTCTCTGTGGATTTCAGATGCTTCGTGCTCAATTAATCTTTCTGAAGCCTTTTTTCAGTTAATTAATCTTGTAGTACACAATGCTGATGTAGAGGCAGTGGCATGTTTCTGGTAAATCTCACAGGATGTACAAAAATTGCATTTCTAAGTTTAGAATATATAAGTCAAGATCTGTTAATCTTTTCATTATTTGTTAATGTTCTGTGCCACAATGAAGATATCAGATGTCTTCCACCACTTTCAGTGGACCTAAGGTCTACGTTTTCTGGATGATTTTCGGCTAATAATATAGCTTGACTGCTTAAGAAAGATCGTTGCTGGTCGTTAATTTTTTTTTCTGTAATTGGCCAACTACCTGGGTCCGACAAATCAAAAGTTTTTATGTCTTCTTTCTGCTGCCCACACGCACCTAAACTTTTAATTCCTAATTTTATGTCCTTTAGATGTTCGTTTGAGGTCGATGAAGAAGGTTTCTCTCTCAATTGCTCAAAATGTAGTCTGAGGATGATGCATGAAGATTCTTCATTTTGGTCATTCAAATTGCAAGAAATGTCAATATCCTTTAGAATCTCGGCACCATCGCAAGTTGCGGCAGTGTCTAACGGTTCGTCTTTTCTGTGAACCATTTTTTTTTTCATTTTAGCTGCAATTTGTTTTCTCTGTTCGGTCCTATTTTTTGCTCTTTTTCTATATTCTGCCCCTGAGAGTTCTTTCTAGACGCTCTCATGATTTCTTTTACCCTAAATAATATACAACATGTAATTTTATTGCAAAGGTACTCCGTAAATTCCTTGGTCTACCTTAATAAGAAAACTTACCTTAATAAGAAAAGCTAAAAATCTATGTAATTACACTCAGCAGTCTTACGGTCGCGTCGCGGACGCGCCCGCTAACTAAATGGTTGCGTCTCACTTAATATGGTGAGGAATACTGGAAGCAGGCATATTAAAAGAAAATAAGGCAACAGAAAAAAAAAAAAAAAAAAAAAAAAAACTTAAAAAATTATAAAAATAATAAATCCATTTCTAAAAACCTATGTTGCCGACTAGCTGGGGAAAAAAAAAGAAAAACACCTTACTTTATTTCTGTTGTATATTCTCGACGTACATTAATTTGAATTATTTCATTGGTCCAAGGTTAATTTGTATTGGGTGTTAGGAAAGAGTTACAATTTACAATGCTTCCCCATTTATTCCGCAAGAGGTGTCGATATGAAAACAAGACCCTCTATGCTATCGTTCTGTTTCCTTGTTTGAATATCCCCGCCTAGAGAGAGAAGATAGCAGAGGGACTTAAACGTCATTTACAGGGACAAAAGACCAAGGAGTTTACGGAGTACCTTTGCAATAAAATTACATGTTGAGTTGGCAGAAGGGCAGGGGAACAGGGTCGTCTGACGCTGTCAGTGACACCTGGAGTCCCTCTATTGTCCTCTCACTGATCTTATCTTCAGAGTCGTATTCGGCTTACTTTTAACTGTTTGTTCCATTAAAAGTTTTCCGAGTAATTAATTATAAATATTCTTGAAAGAGGTTTTAAGGGTTTAAAACTACTAACATTGTATCAAAATTTCACAACATTCCAAATACGATCCAGCGCCACGCTTGAATTTGCCGCCCCCAGAAGCTGCCGCCCGGGGCACAGACCCCGGCTTGCTCCCCCCTAGATCAGGGACTGCCGTCGATCTAGGTGGACTGTACCAACGTCTCGTAGACGGGTTCGTCAAAAGTATGAGCAGATGTCACCATTTAAGAAAAAAGGAATGAGGGTGGCCGCAGGATACCTCGATGCGACCATTCTATGATGGTGACAGGAATGAGTGAACCATGGTTGTAGAGAGCGTCAAGAATGTAACGGTCGAGAAAAGCGACGGCAGAACGCAAGGACAAAATGATCGTCCGAACACGCTCACAACCTCAGCCTCTGATGCTTTAATCCGACGTGTAGCCGGAACATCAGTGCAATGGCAAGTGATAATGAGACTCTGGGAATGGGGGCTGAAGTCACAGAAGGCATTGCGCCTTCTACCCATCGTCATTGCACACCGTTAAGCACGTTTGCAGCGGTGCCGGAGGTATTCGACCTGACATCTAACAGACTGGAATATAATTGCTTTCAGCGATGAGTCCTGCTTCGAAGTGAGTTCCGACGATTAGAGAAGGCATGTCTGGGGACGTTCAGAACAGCAATGCATACTGATCTGGATACTGTCAACGAGACAACCAGGAGCTATGGTATAGGGTGCCATTTCATTTGACGGCCGGTCTTGTTTGGTGTGGCACCCTTATAGCACGGCTGCACTTCGATGAGATTCTAGCCCTTTATGTTTGCCCTTCCTTTCACGGATCTCTGGGCTTACATTTCAGCAGGGTAATGCTCGGACGCACACGGCATGCCTTTCTACTAATTGTTTTCGTGCGTCTCCAACACTTCCCTGGCCGGCGCGATCGCCAGATCTCTCCGCAACTGAGCACGTTTGGGCTTTGAGGAGCCATGTCCGACCCTCCCTGGATGGCGCCGATCTAACTTGCCGGTTTGAAAGTATATGCCAAGGAATCCTTCAGGAGCACATCCGCCAACTCTACGAGTCAATGCCTAACCGGGTTAGAGCTTGCATTAGGGTTAAAATTATTAGGCTTAGCAGCACTTAAACAACTTTAAAATTGTTGATAATTCTACAAATATTGCATACAGATTTACTAAAGGCATAAGAACCTTAACCGGAAAGTAAGAACAACATAATTCAATCACTTTTAAAGCAAAAAATGTACAATTTACAAACATATAAGAGTAAAGAAACTAAGATCACTGAGCCGGGTAACAGAGTGGATATATATATAAATATATTTATATACGTTTGGTGCGGCCGATTGCAACCAAAATACGAGGTGCCCATCTACATGTTATAGTAGTCCTATATACGAAATTTCAACGTTCTAAGGCTACTCGTTTTTGAGTAATGCGAGATACGTACGTACGTCCGTACATACGTTCGTACAGACGCCACGAAAAATTATCTTCAGAATTCATTTTAAAGAGTTTTATAATTTTTTTGGAGGAAACGAGTCTTTCATTCTGTCCTTACGTACAGATATCACGCAAAAACATCGTTAAATTGCATTCGAAAGCGGTCAAAATGGATATTTTCGTTGAAATATGCCGCCTGAAACTTTTCGCGATTACAATACTTCTTTTTTACTTTGTACAAGGAAGTAAAAATTAAATTTCTATCATACTAGTTTCGTTTTCAATCCATCTACAGATTTTCGTCTCATTCAGATAACTCCTTTTTGGTGTGTCGTTTTATATGTTACAGAAATGCAACTGAAATTGTAGGCTAAATTAATTGAATATGGCGATGTTTACAAGGGGTATCTGCTTAAGAGGAACGATGCTTTCATGGAGGACTTATTAAGATAAACTGGCTCATTACGTTAAACTGGCTCATTTACGTTACGCATGAGGAAACCACGAAAACCAATAATGGCCTTTATTTGTGTGTCTTTCTAATAAAATCTTACATAGACTGCTATATATCTTATAGCTAGAATAGAGCATTTTCACAGGCTGATTTCATAAATTGGTTTTTCCTACATTAAATAATTCCTTCACTACTTAAATGCTTAACTTTCCTCTTATTATTCATTAAATACTAGGGACACAAGTGCAATTTCTCCCATATTAAGACACATCTTTTTTTCAGGGTCCCTCAGCTGTTTATGAAAAATACTTTAGCTACATAAATTCTATCTTCTTTTTGAAATAATGATTATTTACAAAATTTTTCTTATTTGCTATAACACTTCAGTTTTGCATTGATAGGACAATCAAATTAACCTCTTTTGCAGTTCTTGATAAAGATGCCTATAAATCTGAAAGTAAGGCATTAAATTGTTTTAAATTTTACATACTGTGCATGTAAGTAATTTTAGAAAAAGTTATATAATTTCATCTTTAAATCTATGGAAGATTTAAGGATGCTTTCAATTGAACTGCTGCTATGGTTTAGGTGCTAAGAAGCATCTTGTTCTAGGCAGACAGCACTTGAAATGCATATGCTTATGATTAATAAAACATTAAACCACATGGTCAAAATTCAGTGTAAAACTTCTCATCCTTTTGTAGAATGTTTTTCAATACTGACATGTAAAGTTGAAAGCCTTGTGAACTTTCTTCTTGTTGTTGCTTTATTTATACAAGATAATCTATACTGTACAATGGATCTATCTATAACGCATTTTATTTTAGAATTTCATTCCCTTCTCTATATAACTTAGTAATGTACTACTCTTGGTATTCTGAATAACTATTTACAAGAAATTACTCTTGGTATTATAAAAATTTCTAAAATTATTAATCTCAATGTTTTTGAAAGAGAGAGTTTTTTCCCCCTCCTTGAATTTTGCATTTACGGTAAAAGAATTTTAAATGCGAGTTTAATGCAAGACATACAAAAATGGCATCAATTATGATAAAGCAGAATTTATTTTACTCAATGTAAATGACAGCACATGTCTTATAACTCACAGGTAACCAGTGGCCGAGTGGTAAAAAAATCACTGAATACGGGCAGTTCCTATTCGATTTCAGAAGAATTGGGTTGGCTGCATCAGGGGCGTAACTAGAGGGGGGCAAGGGGGGCATCTGTCCCCGGGCGCAGAATCCAAGGGGCGCCAAACTGATGTTACGACATTTTAGAATTAAATGTTTTCCATCCTTGGTAAGCAGTAGGGGGCGCGAAA
Source organism: Stegodyphus dumicola (assembly GCF_044657685.1). Lineage (NCBI taxonomy): Eukaryota > Metazoa > Arthropoda > Arachnida > Araneae > Eresidae > Stegodyphus > Stegodyphus dumicola. The sequence continues at coordinate 133,747,277 of NC_140768.1, read as the reverse complement.
TCTTCAGTTGTCCCTGGGCGTTGAAAACCTTAGCTATGACTCTGATGGGTGTTTTCATGGTTTTCCCTACCTGTACTGTGTATATGAGCTAGTTTCCCTAAAGGCATCCTTTCCTTAGAAAGAGAACCCTAGTTTGCTTTGCAATAATCAACTAAACCAAACCAATTATGACTCACAGTTCAAAATACCTCTAATATATTAATAATATACCAAGTTTATGAAATGAATTTAGTTATTTGGTGGTCGTGTGTGCTTAATGCATGATATAATTAAAGAAAATAAGAGTAGACAATCTCCTATAACAAAAGAATATATTAAGTACTAAATTACAATTTAAATTACATTGCAGAGATCAACACAGAGCTCGGAACACAGCTCGTGCTAGCGTCGCGTACCGTTGTGTGACGAGAAGTCTGAGTGAGTAAAGATGTCGCTTTGCTGCTCCGATTAAGAACTGGATTTTACACGTGGCGCCATCTCATGAATAGAAGTTGAAGTATCTGTCGGAACGCCACAGTTACATAATGTGAATGTGCCTAATTTCTTATCAACAGTTTCAGATATATACATACCTAACAATTTATGATATACTGAGATTTATAATAGCCTGAGATATCTTAATAATTACTTTTGTAAAAATTAAGTAAGTTTAATTAATAAACTGATCACTAAAATTTTGAAATTCTGTAATAAATACAATTTTTTTTTAAATAATACATGATAATTAAGTAATAATTAAGCAAGTAACAAATGAAGGTCCCATTTTGGCAAACATGCTCTGAAATGACAATATATTTGAAGGCATAAGATTGTGCATGCAAAATAAAGTACAACTCATTAGCCAATGGTCTTGTATTTATCTTTTTCTATCATCGGCTGCTCTAAGAAACTTTTGTTTCAGCAGAATTCAAATGCCTACATGCCAGAAAGAATATGACATTCACGCCTTCTCTGAGATTTGATACATGAAACTGAACTATGTTTGAGGTGACAAATTCTGTTTGACTATTAGGATTATCTGGGTTACTTGTAGAAGGCTGACTATCTTGGGGTTTAGATGAATCAAGATGACAAGCTTTTTTTACTAGTTACATATTTAGTAGCATTTTTTGGAAGTTTTCTTCTGGCAATTTTAAAAAACCTTTAGGAATGAATACCTTCAGATTTTCTTCATTACTACCAGGAAAAGTATCTGGTTTCCTTTTAAGATGCAAGATTTCATTACTTTGTGTATCTAATTTATCTATTGTCAGGAAGCGTAGCCTGCTATAGAAATAAAAACTCATTCCTTTCATTGCATAACATTAAGAATTCTTTTTTTTTTTTTTTTTTTTTTTTTTTTTTTTTTTTTGTTAAATATTTTTGCCAGTTTTCAAAGGTGAATTTATGCAAAGATCAATCTATGGAATAGATTTGTCGAGCCATACATAGTATCCCTTGATTAATGATTCCATACTCTGATCCAATTCTTGTACTACCACTTTGATAATTTCAATATCTATATAATTCAGTAGTATTCTTCAGTAAATGAAGTATTTATCAGGTTATGAAGTATTCACGCACAGGCTCATTCCAATCAATCTTTCCAAATGGAACAACATAACTCGCTGGCCTTCTAAGGCTGAAACCTGAATGTATGATATATACAAGGTATATCTTATGAATGTGTACAATTATGATTTTTATGAAGGGTACACTTTTAAACTGAATACTTTGCATAATAAACATTGAGCAAGTTTTTAATTACACAAGTATTATTGAGAGCACATGTATGAATTCAAGTCATTTGCAAAATGACACCACAATAGTCTCAATATCACAGCTTAAAAACAGACAATAAGTCCATAACTGTTTCAAAGAAAAATGTAAAAATACAATTCAAAAATTTATTCCATTATAACAAAAATGTGCCCACTAGTGCTTGAGTAGTAAAGTTGCTCAAAGCTGGTAGTTTGACCTGATTGCAATTCTAGGTAAACAGATTGGCTTGCATGTGTAATGAGGATACGAGTGAGTGTCTTTTAGAAAGTCCTCTATGAAAGCAGGCTTCTTCTTATGCAAATAGCTCTCACATACTTTGCCATAAACAAATCATGCAGACCGAGCCAAATCAAATTAAAATAAAAATGAAAATCACAATAAAATAAGTCAAACTATTACTAAATAAGTAAATGAAAAAGTATGTAATTTGAGTTTAGCTGTAATTCTGTAAAATGTCCTTTTTTTTTTTTCAATAAGGGGGGCAATTAGCTAATCTATAATCAATATTATTGTTAAACATATTAGTTGAATAACTGTATTGCTCTTACATGAGTAACAGAATTTACATGTTTCATTATTTACATGCCTTACAGATTTTCTATGCCTCATTATTTACATAGTAGCTTACAGGTGTTAAATGCCTCATTTTTTTTTTTACTTAGTAAAAAGGGGGATAATAAAATCCATTGCAAAACATTTTGATAGGTAGTTATGCATATGACTTATGATATGAACTCTATATTCAACTATCATATAAATACTATTCCTAATATACGTAAAATTTAATTTTTATTTGCCTCTATAGTCAACCCTCAAAGGTATAATATAGCATGGCTTAAGTAATAATTCTCGCAATACAATGTATTGTGGAATGTGAAACATGAATACAGAAACATATTAAGTGCAAAGAACATAGAGAATAAAATGCCATTTTAATCATAGATATTTACAAGAAATAATGCTTGATATTTATCAGAATTGTTCAGATGAACTGTTACTAACTGCAATACATGCATCACAATAACAAAGAAGTAACTGGCATATACTTTGCTATTCAGCAAGTCTCTGCTGCAGTGATGCTAATTGACAGACAAGGTCCGCAGTAGAATCAATCTCTGTTTTGTAAACAAGATCCACTGTCATTGTAATGCATGAAGTTTGCATTATCTATTTGTACAATTCATTTATAATAATTCTCAAATATCTTGCTGTAATCATAAACAATTACCAAGGACTTCAGTTTACTTAATTAAATTAAATAAATCATGAAGGAAATACTGCAAAATTTTCACTGTCACATTCTGTAAGTTGGAGATGATTTATATTTATGACAATTAAAATCAAAAATGAAACAAACTATTTTTAGTTTATTCTTATAGCATTTAAATCCCCTTTTATTAACTGCATACAGCATTATTTTATGACATCAGAAAATATTAATTTATTAAAATTTATTGAGACTTCTCAGTTCATAATGCATTATATATATATATAAAATACTATAAAAATGTTTAATGTATTTTATATACAGTCAAAAGTCGTTAATCCGGATTCGTCGGGACTTCGGCGATTCCGGATTATCGATTTTTCCGGATTATAGATCATCAGTTTAAATCTGGTAAGATGGCATGAAGAAATTATAAAATTAAAAATATGAAACCGTAATTTATGAAATAAAGAACAATCATGATCTAAAGGGTATCAAAATTAACAAAAAAAAAAAAAAAAAAAGCTTAATATTTATTTGTTTACTTTATTAAACATTTCTTTCAATGTAAGTTGTTTAAGTTGCTTCGTTTTTTATGTGATAATACATTCTCTTTAATTCTATAAACAGACTGTGATACTTCTTTGACGAAATGAAGCAACTCCAATGATGGAACACAGCAATAACTTTTATTTAACACTCAAAAAAAAAAAAAAAAAAAAAAAAAAAAAAATGGCGACATACAAACAAGAAGAGAAAACATATTCTCACATTTAAAAATAAATTACATTCTTCATGCGAGAGTCGCACGTGGCACTCGAGTCTGGTTTCAAATATTGCCATTCACAAATACCTTAATGTTCATCTATTTAAATTATTTAAACTATAAGATTTTAATACTATTTAAAGCTGTTACAAGACATAATTTCTTGTTCATTTACAAAGTTCCGCTGTTCAAGTCCTATAATTGCTGTGTCGAGAACACCAACTAATTTGTCAATCGAAATGTTTTCGTTTTCAATAACCTCTGTCACTTTCTTCGCTATCGGAAGCGAATTATAATGACGAGGAATTTGGTTTAAATCATATCAAAGACGGAGTACATCGAGATGAAATACTACATTTAGTAAGGAATTATAAGGCAAATAAAATAAAAACGTCTGCGCTGAAGATAAGGATAGTGCTGACAGATCAACTTCAAATTCATTGCGCGCCGCGGCGTGAAAGATAAACAAAGTTTAGATAAACAAACGTTAAAGTTTAGATAAACAAAGGATATGCCTTTATCCATTTTTTGCAGCAATTGCACTTTTTGTTTAATGGACTTCGAAACATACTTTCGCTTTGTAGATCCTTTACATATTAATAAATATATATCAGAAATTCTATTTGACATAATCGAAAGTTCAAGTTACTTTTATAAAATTGCTCTAACAGTCTGCAAAAAATAATAAGCCGAATCCAATTCGAAGATTAAGGAACAACGCAATCTGCAACATTAACTGAATTAGATAATTTTAGCTTAGCTTATACCGTCAATTATACATTAAACGCGCATTCGTAAACGTTTTTTGCGCACGCGCACACGCATATTCGCAGCCGTAAAGGTCTTACGCGCATGCGTCAACGCGACGCATGCGCTGAAAGTTTGTAGCTTTGAGTTCCGGATTATAGATCATTCCGGATTATGAGTGTCCGAATTAACGACTTTTGACTGTATATATATAATGCATTATGAACTGAGAATTAGAACTGAGAAGGAAAGTTTAATGCAAATTACTCTTTCCATTACATAATGCATGTAACTAAATATGTGTTTAAATACTACAAAATATGTATCCTTCTAGCAGGTTTTATGAAATTTTTATATTTATACTGCAGTTAAGAAATGAAATACAATACCATAGCATTTTGTCGAATTTTGAACAATTAAGACTTGAGAGCATTACCATGTCTAACAGGACACAAATTTATCGCATACATATTTCTAAAAAGTTATTATTTCTAATTCGTACAATAAATACTAAAAATATTAAATGTGCTATAAACTAAATATGAGACTGAAGCTACAAATATCCCAGAACAAATATACTGCAAATATGTTTAGTCTGAGAACTTATGTCTGTTTAAGCTAGATATTTCTAGCAACTGTGAAGTAAAACTGCCACTCCATAGGTAAATTTAAAGTTCCTCTGAATTCAGATTACTGTATGTTCATGCGATGCGTGCGTTGTTATACAACAATTTCAAATTAACTAGAAGTGGACTGTATTAAATATTTTATTCAACAACTTTAATCAAATGCGTGCCATCTTTCAAGCGATGACTTACTACTAATAACAACAGCAATAAAAAAAACTGAGCAAGCGTTTACAGGGTTGCTGTAATGAACATCTGCGCCATGCAAGGCGCCAAGAAGAGAAAAAATGACGTAATCTTACAGTTAAATAGTCTTAATGACTTAACATACCCCCCGGCATTGAAGGGTTACTTCAATAATTTCGTGCGATAATACTCATAATAACCCACAAAATTGTACAATTACTACCTTATACAATAATGCAATACGAATAACATCTCTTAATTCAATATAATAATATTCAATTTTCAATACAAATTTTTGTGCACAATACAATTTACAATACAAGTTTTATAATAATAAGCTAACACTTAACTAACTTAGGAAGCTTCTTCTTGGGGTAAAATTGCAATTTTTGTAATTCCACGCTTAATGATGCCCTTTGCTGTCTGTATTTCTACTACTCTAACCTTACCGTCAACTCCAGGAAAAATTCCTGTAATGCGCCCTAACACCCATCTACAGACAGGAAGCTCATCCTCCTTAACTAGTACTAGCATACCTATTTTAATATTCGTTTGTTCTACCTTCCATTTTGAACGCTGTTGTAGTGTGTTTAAATAGTCCCTATACCAACGATTCCATATCAACTGGACAAATCTGGTAGTTCGTTTCCATCTTGGGAGTCTGTTTTCAGGTATATCAATTAATTCGGGTTCTACTATAGCATTCAAGGGTCTTCCAATGAGAAAATGACCTGGTGTTAATGCCTCTAAATCATTTACATCGGAAGATAAGGGAGTAATAGGGCGAGAATTTAAAACAGACTCTATCTGAGTTACTACAGTTAATAACTCCTCGAAAGTCAACCTTGCATTACCTACAATCCGCTTTAAGTGATATTTCACGGATTTTATTCCAGATTCCCATAGTCCACCAAAATTAGGTGTCCGTGGGGGAATAAACTTCCATACTATTCCTTCTTCACCTAAATAATCTGCTAATTTTTTGTCAGGATTTCTAATTAAATTGTTAATTCTTTGCAATTCGGCATTTGCGCCAACGAAGTTTTTTGCGTTGTCTGAGAAAATGATTGAGCATTTTCCGCGCCTAGTAATAAATCTCTTTAAGGTGGCAATAAATGCGTCAGTGGTGAGATCACTCACTAGTTCGAGATGCACTGCCTTTGTTATAAGGCAAATGAAAAGAGCTAAATATACCTTATGAAGAGTTCCTTTCCTCTGTCCCTTGTACCTAATAAAAAATGGACCGCAAAAATCGGTGCCGACATGATTAAAGGGTGAGCTTGGATTTACGCGCTCTGCAGGTAATGACCCCATAATTTGTTCGATAGTGACTGGTTTATTTTTACTACAAATTATACATTCATGGGTAATCTTTCTAGTTAAATTCCTACCTTGTAATGGCCAAAATTTCTGTCTCATAAAACACAATAATGCTTGCGAACCTACGTGTAAATATTTCCGATGATAATGCTCAGCAATCAGCTTAGTTAGTTTGCATTTAACAGGCAAAATTATTTGATGTTTTTGTGAAAACATTACATTGGCCCCTTGTAATCGGCCTCCTACTCTCATTACATTATTTGCATCCAAAAAAGGGTTCAAAGAAAGTAAATTACTTTTATTATTAATGGGTTTACCTTGTGCGAGGGAGTTGTATTCTGAATAAAAACTACATTTTTGAACCTCTCTTACTAAAAAGGATTCTGCCTCATTTAACTCCTTTGAACTTACTCCTCCTGTTCTTCTCTGTGCTCCTTTCTGTTTTGCACACCTAGAGTTCCAAATGAACCTGAAAATATAACTAACAATACGTAATAATTTTAAATAATTGTTAGTGATATCTAGGACATTATCAATAAATTTTGAAGGCAAAGTGCATAAACAAGCAATGTCAGTTCTTTTTCTCAGTTCATTAGAAAATGTCTCTGTTTTTTCTAATTGTTCAAAGTCAATGTTCTTGTTAGGTATGACACCCTCACTCAAGAATGGAGGACCTTTCCACCACAGACCAGCATCATGCAGCTTGTCAAAATTCAGTCCTCGGGAAATAAGGTCTGCTGGGTTCTCCTCTGAACGCACATAATTCCACTGGCATGTATGTGTTAGCTCTTGGATCTGCAACACTCGATTAGCAACAAAAGTTTTTAGTACATGCGGAGGATTCTGAAGCCATGCTAACACTATGGTTGAGTCACACCACAGACATATTTTACTGATGTCCAATTTCAATAAAGGCACCACCTTTGCAACAAGCTGTGCTAGCAGTACAGCTGCGCAGAGTTCCAGTCGAGGTACTGTCAGCGGTTTTAGTGGAGCTACTCTGGACTTGCTGCAAAGCAAATGTGAAGATAAATTATTGTCACTTCTACAGCGTAAATAGATGGCTACTCCGTATGCGTGTTCTGATGCATCTGAAAATCCATGAATTTGTATATCAGAAAAACTATCCTGTAAAACATATCTACTGACTTTCAAATTGTTGATAGATTGCATTGAATCAATAAAATGTTGCCAATCCTTAATTATCCTTTCGGGTAGCGGATCGTTCCAATCAAGCTTCAATAACCAAAGTCTTTGGATGAAGATTTTTGCTTTTGTTATACCTGGACCAAGCAGTCCTAATGGATCATAAATGCGAGCAATATCAGACAACACTGTTCTCTTTGTGTAAGTATTTGGTTTCTTGATGGTTGATTTGTACGAAAAACAATCTATCTTTGGATTCCATAATAATCCTAAAGTTTTGATGCTCTGATCGTCATCGAAATTACTGAAAGAATATTCCTCTTGTCCATCCGGAAACTGCAAAAGATCAGGATGATTAGCACACCATCTGTGCAGACGCATTCCTCCACGTGATAATAGGTTAATCAATTGCGACTGTAATTCTTTAGCCTCTATTAGAGTATGGGCTCCTGTGAGTACGTCATCGACGTAAAAATCCCTTTGTACTATTGGCGCTGCTAACGAAAAATTATTTTTCTCGTCTTCTGCTAATTGATTAAGTGTGCGTGTTGCTAGATATGGTGCGTTGGAAGTACCGTAAGTTATAGTCTTCAGTCTATAGACCTTAACTGGTTCTTCTTCACTACTCTTCCATAAGATGCGTAATAAATCTCTTTGATGTTCTTTAATCAAAATCTGACGATACATTTTTACAATGTCTGCTGTGAAGGCAATTTTATGCGTTCGAAATCTGCAAATAATATCAAATAGTTCGTCTTGAACTAACCCTCCATTCAGCAGAATATCGTTTAACGAAATTCCAGTAGTCGTAGGAGCAGTGGCATCGAACACTACCCTAAGTTCAGTGCTAGGTTTCTCCGACCTGAAAACCCCATGGTGAGGAAGATAATATGAGAAACTAGAGCTATCCCCTTCATCAATTTCTTCGGAATGGCCTAATTCATTATATTCCTTAATGAAATCTTTGTATAAGTGTTTCATTGCGGGATTGCGAGTGAAGCGTTTAAGTAGATAATTCAGTCTTTTGCTAGCGTTTTCTCTCGATTCCCCTAAAAGGCTAAGTCCTTCCTCCTTAATTGGCATTTCCACTACATATCTGCCATCATCTTGCCTCGCGTGTGTACGAAGAAAGTGCTATTCACAAAATTCCTCTTCCTGACTTTTCACTTTTTTTGCTTCATTAATACCTTCAATCTCCCAAAACCTTCTCATGTTGTCAGATAAATTATCCCCATTTTCCACAAACCCACAAAAATTATCAACACTGCCTTGCTGCGGCATGCGTACTGACCCGCTAACGATGTATCCAAAAACTGACTGATGGAGAATCAGGTCTTGCATATTTATTCTATTTGTCCCCAGTAAATCAAAAAATATTTCGTTAGATAATAAAACATGTATTTGACCAGGTTTATAAAACTCTGGATCAGATAAACCAATGAGTTGCAACTGCTTAACATCAGGAATGTTTATATATCTAGCAGGCGTTACGCGAGTTATTTTTGGAACAACAAAAAATTGTAAGGTACGAATAAAATCTCTAGTAGCGTTAGCGATGGTTGCTATAGCTTTTTCCTTAACACCCATAACTGTACCATTGATACCTGAAATAGAAGCGTTTATTTTTCTTTTCTTCAAATTCAATAACTCAGCACCTTGTTTAGTAATGAAATTATTTTGAGAACCGGAATCCAGCAAGGCTCTCAGCGAGATAAATTTTCCATCATTACCCTTAACGAAAATAATTGCAGTTGAAAGTAGAACTTGTTTATTAAAAGAACTGGAAATATTCAGCGCAGTACCGTTAATGGACTTTGCTTGGTTGGTTTCATTAGTGTCACTAACCTTTTGGCTGCTTGCCATTGGAGTAAATGTATCAGCATTTGGAGAAAGATTACTGCTTAATTTATTAGTCTTGTTTGTGATTTGATTCGATGTGCCATTTGCTTTATCGAAATTTTCTTAATTTCGATCAAAATGTAAGAGCAAATTGTGAAATTTCTGACATTTTCTGCATGTATTAGAACTTTTACAGTCCTTGATTGTGTGGACCGAAGATAAACAATTGAAACATAGTTTTTTTGTCTTTACAAATTCCAATCGTTTCTTGGCTGTTAGATTTAAGAATTGCGCACATTTCAACAATAAATGATCAGCTTTACAATAAGGACAACTTTTTGAATTTTCCGAAAGTGATGTAAGAGCTTTGGTATTAAATGAACGTTTCGATTCCCCATGCGGAGGTTTGTAATGTGATAGGGTGCGAGCGTGTTCCTTCAAAAAACATGTCAGTTGTTTAACCGTTCCTATCTCGTCTTTTTTAAGTGACCTTTCCCACAAACACCGAGTATTTCTATCCAACTTTTCAACTAATAAATAAACAATTAACGTGTCTGAAAATTCCTCCACCTTTTGCTCCAATGCTTCCAAGGATCGTAAACATTCATGCACCTTATCGATAAATTTTAAAAGCGACGAAGTAGAATCACTCGTTTGAGGTATAGAAATTAATTTCTTTATGATAGAATTGATCAAATCTTTTTTGTTGCAATAGCTATCAACCAACAGATTCCATGCTATGTCATAATTCGAATTTGAAATTGGAATGGACTGAATAATATTTAAAGCGTCTGCCTTACACGAACTCTTTAAATATTGCAATTTTTGCGCATTAGTTAATTTGCTATTTTTATGCACAACTGCGGAAAATAAATCCTCAAATTCAATCCATTCTTCGATTTTCCCACTAAATATTGGAAGAGAAAATTTAGGCAATTTTACATCCGAAACAATTATGTCTTTACTCGAACCATTTTCATTTGAGCAGCTATTCCTTTGAGAACAGATCTCAGAAATTTTCCTTTTAATTTTCAAATGAATTTCATCGAGATTATCTACTACATTTTCCTTTTCGCTAATGAATTCGTCAGTGTCCTTTTCTTCACAATGTGCAAATAAATAATCGAAAATGTTACTTAATTCCTTTTTAAATTCTAATATTTTTGATTCGTATAACTCCAATAAGGAAATATCTGCTTCATCCACTGTAGAATTTACCTTATTTTCAAACTTTCTGATACTGCATTTTAAACTTTTTTGTTAGCTTTAATCGCTTTCAATTCACTCATCATGAACAAAAAATAATTTATCACTTACCGTGATTGCAGATTTCTCGACAGCAACACCGGAAATGAACGATGACACAGTATCCAATCTTAATTGCGTAATCCACACGAAAACGAAAGCATTCCAAACACTCTATATGAAGTTATGCGTAATACAACCAAACGAAAGTATTCTAAATGTTCTAAAAGGTTAATTTTAGCAACGATATCTTTTACCTGTGGCTCGGCGGGCCATAAAGTGTTCATGCGATGCGTGCGTTGTTATACAACAATTTCAAATTAACTAGAAGTGGACTGTACTAAATATTTTATTCAACAACTTTAATCAAATGCGTGCCATCTTTCAAGCGATGACTTACTACTAATAACAACAGCAATAAAAAAAACTGAGTAAGCGTTTACAGGGTTGCTGTAATGAACATCTGCGCTATGCAAGGCGCCAAGAAGAGAAAAAATGACGTAATCTTACAGTTAAATAGTCTTAATGACTTAACACTGTACATAACTATGAATATGATATGAAAGCACACATTGACTAAATTCATTGCACTACGATATGAAAGCACACATTGCAAGAAAGAAAGTACAAGAAAATGTTTATAGATTACTTGCAATCAATGCACATAAAATAAATACTAAAAAGCTATAGAATAAACCATGTTTGAACATCGATGAGTACAGGGAAGCATAACAAAGCAAATGAAAACAGAAAATAAAGCATTAAATAAATATTTACAGGTGCAAGACACTTATTTTTACATATATTATCAATATTTTATTCAATTATGTGCTATTTCTAATTTAATACTCTTTGCTTGATAAGCAAACATAATATTTTCAGAATACGTATCCCGATCTGCTGCTACGGATAATCCCTTAGCAGGGAAAAAGTATCACGCTGTCCTCCTAGAAGAAGTACGTCATCGGATAACAACCATAACGTGGTTTACCATAATAAGCTGTTTCTCCCCGTTTTGGCGTTAAGGCTGTTCTCCGAACCTTATCCAAACTAACAAGTGGGAGAAGAAAAAAAACAAAATGTAAGAGGCTCAAGTTATACAAAGAGGGTAAAAGTAGAGAAAAGAATTTTAGTGTGACTAATGAATATACAAATGATAACACGTTGAACCAAATGTCGTCACATAAGTATAGTATTTTTGCTGTTATGTTATCAGGTTCAATGTTCCTTCTAACCTTCTTCGGGAACATACAAGGACCTGACTCGGAACAGAGAGCTTACTAAAGCTATGTTCACTAATTGTGGTAAGTAGACAGGATACAGACGAAGGGTATACAAAACCCTTTATTTTTCTCAATATACAATAACTTCCGTACTTCGGAATACAATGACCCGCCACTCGGGGTCTAACGTAAAAGTATAAAAATAAAACTAAACTCTAATTTAACTTTAGAATAATACACGTGGAAGATTGGCCTTATAATAACAGGAAGCGTATGTAGCACAGAGACTGTGAACACTACAATACGTTTAATTTATCAAGAGGATTAAAACCTCTGGCCTGGAAGGCAAACAGCAACTGCGTAACTTCTAAGGTAAGCGGCCTGCGTTGACTCACTGCTTCCTCTCTCTCGCTTGGCAAAAAGGCCACACTTAAATACTTGGCGTTCGCCAGACAAACTTTGCATAAAAACCTTCACGCTTATAATTCTGGCCGGAAGTAGAAAATAAGAAGTGATAGTAAAGATTTAAAATAAAATAAACGTTAGTAAAACTTAAGATCCTTACATACTTCCCGCCAGAGTTAATTTGTTTGAAACTGAGGTCTAAAACGACCTTGTTGAAAACTTTTAGCTCTAGAATCTAACGCGAGGCCAATCTTTTACAAACATAACTTCGCTAGAAACTAGAAATTTAAAAGAAAGAAATTTGTTACAATAGCAGCTCCCAGGATATACAACAATCTTTTTTTCATCTGTACTGCATCTAAACAGGATCTTTTATTCAATTCTGGTTCCTTCCAGAGATCTGGAACTAAAACTAGTTTAATGAAATGTTACACAATGACATGGCAAGTAACATATACAATTATACTGCTCTTTAACATTCTTATTTCATTCATGACTATTTTAATTATCTCTCCCCGTGCTCTCTGACATGTGTTGTAAAAGAACACCAAACACGAATGTGTTTCTGTCTATGTGTGCCACACTTCCTCCTACAATCAAAACACTAACGTGTTAAAATTCAACATAACGAGACCTCTTAACACACCCTAATTTCAACTCTAAACCCTGAGGTACTATTCTAAAAGTGGCTAACTCTAAAGTGTAGCGTCAGACAGAGAGCCTAACTACATCATTCAACCTTTAACACATATTCGCCATGATTTAGCCTTTACAGTCACACGAATAACAAATTTTTAACATTACTTTCACTTTTACCATATCACGGTATTTCTTAACATTTAAAATAACAGAACATATCAACATGCCGTTAATTTTACAGATTTGAAAACATACATTAGTAGTACATTGTTAACTTCTATTCTTTTCAAAGCAAGTGCCAATTCTTTCTACATTGAAATACTACATTTCAAAAAAAGTCTTTCAGACTAAAACTTCTCTCTTGCTAGAATGTTTTAAATAAAATTTATACAATAACTTTTTACAATATTTAAGTTTTTACACAACGCTATTATACATCAACTTTAGTTTTACGCACGAGTAATTGAAAAACATAATACGAAAATCGGTCACAACTCATTTCTCGCCCTTTTGGCGATAAAGGTAGACCTCGCATGAGGTAAAACTTCTTGAAATCTGCCACTTTGCAGTAAGAATGAAAGATTAACTTAAGTTTGCAAAGTAACATAAAATTTTACTTATCTTTGTGATATTCGGACATCCTTTTCTGGGCCCAGTCTTTAAAGGTAGTAGCTTGATTTATCCTCCTTCTTGTACGGGCTCGCCCTTCAGTGCTTTCCTCTGGAAGCTTCCGTTTTTCACCAGTTCGGCCGCCCTTGAACACCTTCCTTTTCTCCTCTGCTTGTGGTCTTGGCCGTTTGAAGGCAGCTGGTCTTGGCGGAACCGGGAAACTTCTGTCGTGATCCTGCTTGGACCTCGTTGTTGGCCGTTCAAATTTTCCTTGTACTTTTTCCTCCGCCGCTGATGGCCCTTCCGCAGTTCGGCGACTTTTGCTGCGGAGAGTTCTGTCGGATGAGTAGATCTTCCGTTTTAAAGCCGGGTTATAGTTGCCGTCATTTCTCCTGGTCCTCATCACATACGTCGTCCTTCACCCTTCTTCATTCTGGGGGTGTTCGTGAACTCTGTTTTCTGGACGGTGGAACGGCTTCTTTTTCTTGTTACCTTCAATTTTTTCGCGGGGCAATTTTCTTTTCACTTGCTTCTGTCTCTCATTGGCTTGCCCTTGTACTTGTCGTTTTTCCACCTCTGGAACTTGTACCTGCGGTGTCTGCCGTGCCGGATCCTGCAAAAGATCTGAAAAGATTTGCATTTTATTACGATCGAAGTAGGGCTTGATTTGATCAATGTTTGCGGAACAGGTTTCACCATTTCTGGCTTTTAACACTACAACAGCGTGAGTTATTTTTTCTATAACATATGGTCCTTCAAATCGTGGAAAAAATTTGGCAGTTTTATCTTCTGGTGCTGAAGAAAGTGAATGCTTAATTTTTAAAACTTCATCCCCTACTTTATAAGTTACTCCCCGTCATTTCAAATCATAATATAGCTTCTGTTTTCTTTGTGCTACTTCCGTATTCTTTTTTGCTTCTTTTATTAGTTTTTCTATATCACCCATTTTAAATTCTGGGGCTCTTTGTTGGACATAAAATAATTTATCTAACGGTGTTATAATCTTTCTGCCTAGAAATAACTCAGCAGGAGATTTGCCCGTTGTATCATGTTTTGCGGTCCTAAGGGCGAAAGCAAATTCATTGACATAGTTATCCCAGCTTTTATGAAAATTTTTAACATAACTACGGATAATTTTCACTATATTTCTGTTTACCCGTTCCGCTATATTTGATTGCGGCCGATACGGGACCATTTTTAAATGACGTATGCCCAGTTTTTGGCACATGTCTTCAAATATATTACTTACAAATTGAGGACCATTATCCGATATAACTTTTAGGGGCGCCCCGTATTTTAAAATATATTTATTTAAAATAGAATCAGTAACTAATTTCGCGGAGGCTCGTTTTAAGGGAACAATTTCGGTCCATTTACTAAAATGATCAACCATAACAAGGAGATAGCGACTCTTATTTAACTGACTTTTTGGGAAAGGGCCCAATAAATCGATGCCAATTATTTCATTTGGAAATTCGGATTTAATACTATTTAGAAACCCGGCCGGGCGGAAATTAATATAATTAACTGCTTGACATGTTGGGCAGGACTGGACATACGCCCTTGTTAACTTTTGCAGTTCAGGAAAGTAGACTGCCTCGCGTACGCGTTGGATAGTTTTTCGAATACCAGCATGAGAAGTTAAAGGGCTGTCATGGAGCTCCTGCAGGATATTTAATCTAAGACTAGCTGGGATAACAGGTCGCAATTCGTTGTTGGAATTCGTAGTTTTTGCATAAAATAATAGACCATCTATTAGTTCGTAATGGGCCGCCCTATTTCTTATCGCCACAATATCTTGGTGGCTAAAATTTTCAGGATCCTTCAAATACTCATAAATACTTCCAAACTCAGGATCCTTACCCAGTTAGGTTATTACAGTTTCTCGGGAATTTATTGTACACGCTGTAAGCATTGCCATCTTTACGGTATTGCCTTGTTCGTCTATTTTAATCCTTGATAGGGCATCTGCTACGATATTTTCCTTTCCAGGGGTATGCTTGATTACCAGATTATATTCTTGCAGCTTGAGTGCCCATCTTATTAACCTTGGGGATAAATTTTTCCCTGAGTACAATCTAGTTACCGCCGCATGATCAGAGTATACTATTATCGGCGCCTTTCCAAAATACACTCGGAACTTTTGCACTGCTAACAGAACTGCAAGTGCCTCTCTCTCGGTCGCGGAATAGTTTCTTTGTGTTTGATTTAAAGTTCGGCTAAAAAATGCCACGGGCTAGTGATTTTGCGAAAGTACCGCTCCTACCGCATAATCCGAAGCATCCGCTGAAATTTCTAAATTTTCATCCTTTTCAGGAAATTTCAACACAGGGGCTTGCGTTAATGCTTGTTTTAATTTTTCGAAAGCACTATTGGCTTCGGCCGTCCACGAGAATCTTGCCTTTTTCCTTTTTAATTTTAACAATGGCTCAGCGATAGCCGCAAAATCTTTTATAAAGGACCTATAATATGAACAAAGTCCTAGAAAAGAAGAGAGCTTCTTTGCCGTGTTTGGAGTCGGATACTTTTGTACAGCGATTATTTTTGATTCATCTGTCTCGATCCCTTTTTGAGATATTTTGTAACCTAAATATTTTAATTCAGGGGCTGCAAATTTGCACTTTTCGACGTTAACTTTTAGACCGGCCTCATTTAATAAAGAAAACACCTGTCTTAAATCCTGTACATGTTGGTCTAGATTATCACTAGTAATAATGATATCGTCTAAATAGATAAATGTGGACTTTCCAAGAACAGGTCTTAACACAATGTCCATGCATCTCTGAAATGTTGCCGGGGCGCCTGAAAGGGCAAACGGCATACGCAAAAATGCATAAGTGCCAGACTTGGTTATAAAAGCAGTCTTAGGCACGTCCTCAGGCCTCACCCCTATTTGAAAATAACCAGTCGTTAAGTCTAAAGTCGTCATAAATTTGGTTGATTTTATGTTCCCTAAAATTTCTTCTATGATCGGTAACGGATATACCGGATATTTCGTTATGGAATTTAATTTACGGTAATCAATAGCGAATCTCCACCTTTTTGGATGCTCCAAAGGATAGTCATTATTTTTCTTACATAAAACCACCGGGCTAGCATAACTACTTGAGATGGGCGTTATGATCTTTTTACGTAGCATATCGGTAATGTGCCATTCTATAATTTTTTCCTTATTCTTATCATACCGGTATGGTTTTTGACGAACTGGCAATGCATCTCCGGTGTCAATACTATGGTTAGTAACCTGAGTAAATCCTGGAATATCACTAAATAATGAAGCAAATTCACTTACCACTTGTCGGATTCTATCTTGCTCGTCATTAGGCAGGTGGTCAAGATTTAACCTTGGCGGTTCAGCCTTATCTACACGCACTGGTTTCATTGTCAGCTTAAGGGAAGCTTCACTAAAATCCAGTGTAGCTTGTGCGTCTGAAAGTAAATCTATTCCTAAGATCAAATGTGCTTGCAGATTCTTTACTATAAAAAACATCACCTTTACTTGTTCGTCCTTGATACGGATATACAAAGGTACTTTACCTACGCACTTACATTTTTCTCCTTGCGCCGCTAATACTGTCGTATTATCCGCATTATATATGCGGTATTTGCGAAAATACTTTCTAAAAAACTCTTCTGCCACACAGGAACACTGCGCGCCTGTATCCAGGAGTGCGGTGGCCGGGATATTATTCACCAAGACTTCAATCTTCGGAAGAGTCAAATTTATCACCATTACTGTATTTAACTTGTAGGAAGAGGGGTTTTCGTGGCCTTCGGATTTCCGCACCCTCTCGTCCGCAGAAATCCGTTTTAGTTTAAATTATTTTTCCTTTCCGTGCTTTCCTTCTTTTTCCACTGGTCTTGAGACTTTTTTCCTGGGTTGCTATTGAACTGTCGACGTTCGGCGGCTGTTTTTGAATGCTCGGGTTTCCTTGCCCACTGATTCGCTTTTTCTCCGTAGCCATGTGCTTGAGTTTGTTGTAGTCTTGGCGTACCAAATTGGTTTCGCGTCTTCTTTCGACGTCCGCCGTTCTTCTACTTTCAAACTGGATTGCTAGCTCAAATAACTTTTCCAGTGTAGTCGGATTTCTTAATTCAATAAAGTCTTGCACTTGGGGCAGTAACCTCGGCAAAATCACTTGAATTATTTCAGGATCCGGACGGTTTCCATACAAGAGCTTGAAAACGTGAATTTTTCTTAAAATAAAGCTCGAGAGGTTTTCGATTCTTTGTTGATATATGCTGAAAAGTTCCGTTTCTAATTTCGCACGATCCCTTACAACAGGGAAGGCTTTTAGTAGGGCAATTTTGAAATTTTCGTAAGTATAGGTGGGACTTCCTGCTTGACCCAAGAGACTTCTGCCTATACATTTGAACCAGTTAAGCGCTTGGCCCCTCAAAGCGCTGGTAGCTAAGGTAACTTTTTGAAACTCGTGCACGGGGTAGAGCATGAAGTGGTCATCCAATTTTTCCAAAAAACTGGTTACCGGTGAGTTTCCATTAAACGTTGCTTCTGGTTTCATCGAAGCGCGCATGGTCTGGACGATGTAACCGAATCCTTCCAGGGCGGCAGCTGGCATTTCTGGATTCTGAGCCGTTTCTGCAGGCAGCACAGGTTCTTCTTGAAACTCGGCCATGGTTATTCTTCTTCGTTGGGCGCCACTATCAGGTTCAATGTTTCTTCTAACCTTCTTCGGGAACATACAAGAACCTGACTCGGAACAGAGAGGTTACTAAAGCTATGTTCACTAATTGTGGTAAGTAGACAGGATACAGACGAAGGGTATACAAAACCCTTTATTTTTCTCTATATACAATAACTTCCGTACTTCGGAATACAATGACCCGCCACTCGGGGTCTAACGTAAAAGTATAAAAATAAAACTAAACTCTAATTTAACTTTAGAATAATACACGTGGAAGATTGGCCTTATAATAACAGGAAGCGTATGTAGCACAGAGACTGTGAACACTACAATACGTTTAATTTATCAAGAGGATTAAAACCTCTGGCCTGGAAGGCAAACAGCAACTGCGTAACTTCTAAGGTAAGCGGCCTGCGTTGACTCACTGCTTCCTCTCTCGCGCTTGGCAAAAAGGCCGCACTTAAATACTTGGCGTTCGCCAGACAAACTTTGCATAAAAACCTTCACGCTTATAATTCTGGCCAGAAGTAGAAAATAAGAAGTGATAGTAAAGATTTAAAATAAAATAAACGTTAGTAAAACTTAAGATCCTTACAATGTGATGTACTGTAAAATGTTTTGAATTTCTAGTCTTATGAAGCAATGATCTTAAAATTTAAAAAGGTATGGGTTGCTTCGTTCTTAAAGGTAGTAGGCTGATCATCGTCACGTTTTGAATGAGACTGCAGCTTGTCTCGGACATTTTTAATACTTCCCATTATTTTGATAAAAATGGTAAATTTTCCAGCCTTTTAATAAAGGCTATAAAGGGCTGGAATGCGCACAGGAGCTCTTTCGCACTAATGGCAGAGAGTTCCACTCGAATTAAATAGATTCAGAATCGAATCCCGAGGTCATTACCATCTTCAAACTCCTGTGTTACAGCACTTCTCACTGGTTCTAACAGAGCAACTGCATACCGAAAGTCATCGAGGTCTCTCTAGCCACTACAATCTCTACCATGTAGAATAAAAAGAACTTCCTGTATCTGACAGATGGGCATAGAAATGTTTCAGGAATAAACGAAAAATGCTTGGTATTCCAAGGTTTTTGCATTATTGTGAAGTTCATTCTTTTCAGAAATTCAGAAAATACAAGATCTCAGTTAAACTTTCAGACAGTGAATGCTACACTAAATTTTGATGTGAAACTGTAGCATAAAGAGTGAAAAATTTTATCATAATATTCAGAGAGACCAAAACACTATTATAATAGCTTCATCAGAGAAATATTCATGGGCAAATATGCTTCCTCTTTAAGCATATATAATTTTTTTCTTCATTTCTGTTGCTAAACAATAATGAAAATCTTAATATGTTTATATTATAAAACATTTTCTGTCATCTTACTATGTTATCATTAATACTCGTCTGGTTTCTGACTCATAAATGTACCTTTTTTCCCTTTTAAAAATATAATCATCTTACGAATAATTAAAACAAAACTAAGTAAAAAAAAAAAAGAAAAACGAGAAAAATTGCCCTTTTCTAAAAACTTCAGAGTACAGTCAAAACATCTCGAAGAAATGTCTATTTTTAAAATAAAATTTTTAAAACCTTTTAAAAAATTAAGAAAAGTAAAATGCTGTAAAAACGAATATCTTTAAGCTATGTATGGTACAAAAAGTTACGAAATGTACTGCATTAGGAAAATGTTTGTTAATTATAAAAGAGCTGAAAATGCTCATAAAAATTAACAGTGGAGTGTATTATAAATTACCAAATACGGTACTATTCGGTTTCGAGGGCCGTAAAAAATCGCCAAACTATTGTTGATGCCAGTGCTGCCAAAAGTAATTGAGGCAACCCTAACGCAAAAAAGAAAGTATAATAATAAATAACTATCTAAATATTGATGTTTTAATTTAGATGAAAGGTTAATTTCATATAATATTTCGCTACCGAGTTATCTCTAAAGCATAATGTCATCTCGTTTGTTGTTCAAACATAATTTTCTATAATGAATGATGCCTTTTCCTTGAAAACATTTTCGGTAAAGTGCAGAATCGCCCGCTTATTTCTTTATCGCTTTTTACAAGGGTAAAAACAATTGGAATTTTGTCAATTTTCTTTTACTTTTTAAGTGACAATAGGTCGATGTGTGCATAGATAAAGTCAAGGGTGTGCGCAGTGCCATTTTTGTGCAATTCTGGGATTTTTTTTTTTTTTTTTTTTTTTTTTTTTTTTTTTAAGTGAAAATAAGTCGACGTGTACATGGATGCCGAGTATGTGCAATTCTTAAAAACGCGTCAAGCAGTGGGTGATTCTGCACTTTACCCAAAATTCTATCACAGACTTTTCATCATAGGCAATTTCCAGATTGTTAAATCCATAGGATATCAAAAAAGGAATTAAAAATTAAACTAGTATTTCAATGGCGTCTTAAGAAATATAGAACTATATAAACTTACGCAATCTGAAATCAGCGCGTACGTGAGATTTGGCACGCTGTTAAATAGCCGTGTTTGCTAGATTTGGCGGTTTCGCGCATACATTTTCGCTGCAATTTTTTTACGACCCTCGAAACCGAATAGTACTTTAAATGCATTTCATTTTGTATCAACTGGATACATTACTAAAATACAAAATAATGATTTCAGTTGTTAAGAAGTAAATTTATTTTATTTAAATCACTCAGTTTGTTAATCAACGGTCAACACTGTGAAACGATTAAATTTGAAAGATAAATTAAAGATCTCTTGCTTTTTTGAATGGCACTATTCTGAAAACCGGTTATGTGTGAGAGTGCATGAGATATAAATTCTTTTTTTTTTAACTCAGTAGGAACTCATTGCTTTTACATCGCAAGATTTTTTTAATCGGTGATGCATTTATGAAATTTGAAAATAAATAAATAAATTAAAAATAAAAGTATTTTGCTTCATTGAAACGGCTGTAGCCGTAATTTAAATGGAGATAAATTATATTTCGTACTGCGGCAGTATTGCCTATGTCTGCTTTTCTGTCTACGGATTTTATTTCGCAGGGAAAAGATTTTGAAAATAAAGAGGAAGTAATATGTCATCTTCGAAATTCTAAAAAAAATTGACAGATTCTTTGGTGTTTTGTGGTATATTTGAAGGATACCATCCAAAGGAAAAGCCCGTTTATGTTACTCACATCCAAGGAAAGCGAGAGGGATGATGGATGTCCAAGCCAAAATCGAAGAAAAGCTATTTATTGAATTACTCTAAATTTAGAAAGAAAAGAATTTAGGTTGTTTTAATATGGCTATCTCGCCCAGGTAGATGATTTCGTGAAGGACTTTATGAGGGAAAATTGGCTTGGATTTTGAGGGAAACTGTGTAATACACATTACACGCGGGGAAAACCACAAAAAAACCAAGCATACAGCCAGCAGAACCCGGGCTGAACTACCACTATTTAGCTGTTTTATCCAGTTGGCCACTAGTAAAAACAGAAAGAAAAGAAGTAGCTCAAAACAAATTACTGTTAGTAGGGAATATATCCTGAGTTTTCGTGTAGGGCATTCTGTTTAATATCAGATTTTTAAACAATCGATTTCAATAAGTAGAAATGAACGCATTCAGCAGATAGTTATATTGGTATATTGATTTCGTAAATATTTAAATATCATACAACATGTAAAATAGCGAAAACTAAATAAAAATTTTAAATTCATCTGTTTTGAGGTAAAAAGTTGGGGAAACTCTAAAATCAAATAGAAAACTGTCATTTATAGCCAGTTTGTATGAAGTATTTCGAAAATTCATAATTTAGTTATAGCTTTCAAGAATTCAAGATAACAACATTAGAATATAAGCTCAGATAAAATTACCTAATCAGTTTTATGAATTCATAATTAATTCGTCTTAGTTGAAAGAAGATCGTTCTGTTGATGCATTTGAATCTGATACTGATGAATATAATGAATCAAATTTGTAAATTTTACACACACACAAATTTCTTGCCTTGAAGAATGAAAGCAATAAACTTGTGAGGTGTATCCTAATTTTATAACAGTTGAAAACCCTTTCCTATCTCTTCTAGCTTCAGCTTATAATTCCTTACCAGAATGAGGTTTTAGAATCGCGTTAAATGCGAATGAGGAGCACAGTAGTATCAAAGTTCCACTGACTTCGGGACAGAGAGTTAGGATTCCTGAATAGCGCGCATGTGCCTTTTGGCTTCGTCTCTCTAAGCTGTTACTACGCTCGGCCGTATTACGTGCCCCTCATAGCTTCGATAGCTATTTTAATATTAAGGGCCAACTAGTTTAGAATTTGTGTTTGCTTCGGCTAAATCTCTTTATTTAGTCATTAGTTAGTTTTATTTCTTAAATTTTTTAGTTTAAGCCCACGTAGAGGCTTTGTTTTACGTCCTGAGAAAAGGGCCGGCCGTGAATCTTTATTTTTACCAATAAAGAGTAATTAAACCTTCTCGAGTTTAAATTCTAAGTCCTCGCTTAGTACTTCACTAGGTTGTTCAACCCTTAGTTAATAGATAAAAGGTATTAACATTATACAAACTCATTCTTTATCTTCACCAATTCAATTAAGTTTCATTATAAACTAGCACTTAATTAGTAAAATTTTAGAAAAACTGAGGTTTTTAGGAGGACATTTCTACTTATTTGGAGCATTCATAAATTTAAACTTAGTGTACAGACAAGACCTTCCAGTATTCAGTTCTGTACATCTGTAATGTCACAATTGCGGGATCATTTTAATTTTCTAACCCATTATTTTAAGTTAAATGACTTTCCTATCAAGCCTCATTTCATTTCTCTGCCAGAATGCAAATTTTCAGCAAGCGCGATTTTCAAATTAGGTAGATAGGAGGAAGTACTTAAAGGAAAGTTTTGCAGAATAAAATCAGAGCGTGTTTTGTCTGCTTGAAGACCACGTTGCTAACTTTGATTATCTAGCGATTAGAATTCTTGCCTCGTTGAATTATTCTTGCCATTAGGATTGTTTACGCAGATTTCAGTCAGAGCCAGCTTGCCCGATAGTTAAACAGTGAAACCGTTAGGTTGTACTTCAACTTCATTAAGTTTATATCCATTACCTTTTGATTTAAGCCAAAAGTGTTGGCTTCTGTAAGCACGAGTTAATGCCTAATGTTATATTTTATTTGATTTAATAAAAGGTTCTATGCACCCTTTTTCTGATTTTCTAGTACTTTAAAAAAAGACTTAGTGATAATTCACTAAGCAGTCTTTCAGCGTCGCGTACATTTATGTTAGCAAAGAATACACAGTACAATGCACATTTGCTGTAATTTTGATAAGCACTCACTTCATAGAAAATTAATTTTTCTGTTGTGTATTTGTCTTTTTTTAGATTATCGCAAAATCCATGCGCTTTGGATTAAAAATATAGCGAGTCTTGAACATTCTTTATCAGAGTAAGCACCAGCAAGAGTTTCTTTTGCAATGTATCTGAAGTGCCTTGATGTTGCTCAGCTGTTATCATCAAAAAGTATATTCGAATGCCTTCAAAATTGCTATAAACTTTAAAACGCAATTCTTTTATATTCAAACAGGAGAATGAATCCATACACCTATCAAACAAACACATAAGAAATTGCAATCATTATAACTCTATATAGTAACTTCATAAATGATTAACTTATTCCTTATTCTTTGCTGTGACTTAACTCGGTTACACTAGGTGGTCTTGAACAAAAGTTCAGTCAGCTACGTGTTCTATGTATTTTCTTCTAAATGTTGTTGTTGCTTGCATACGGGTTCGTAATAGATTGAATGGACACAGGTCTGATGATAGGCTGATAAAATTTATTTTATCAAAAGAAACACTTCAGACTTCTGGAACTTTACACAGAAATACTCATACAGGTGTTCACAGTAACACAGAGTACAATCAGTAGTCACATTTCAAACTACTAAGAACGTTAAACACAATGCAAGCAAAGCGCATCTAAAAGACGAAGCATTCGATACTCCGAAATCGTTCTGAAATAACAACTCACAACAACAACTGAGAACAGTTTCTAATTCCTCTTAAGCCGAGAATATTACATTTGGTAGCACGTGTTCCGGCTCGGTTGAGATGGAGCCCCTTTGGCTAATGACAACGAATTTTCCTGAAATAAATCTTCACAGTGACAGGCATTGATTGCACAAATGAAAGCCCATACATTGCAGGTCTAAGCAATTTCCTCACAAGTGCATTAAATATACAATTACATTTCGATTTCAGAAGCAAATAAATGGAGATAAAAATGATAGATATGCTAAGAACAGATGCTTTCTCCAGCCTTATATAGCTTTCACCCGCCCACTGAGATATTTCTAGTACTTTCTGCTTCTCGAAATTACTGAAAGGCATATAAAGGCAGAATTACGGTTACAGCTACACAGAGCATCAACTATAATTATTCAATTACTATGCCTATTAGAATGACGCTAGGACCGGACTAAAATATTGAAAAATGGTCGCCAAGTTTGACGACTTTTGCTATTTCTCACCAAATTTGGCGACAAAACTTAGTGGCTAAAACCATTATCAGCTATGCGATAACTCGTCAAATTAGCGAGATAGCCGTTTAGTCAATGTGAAATGGACTTGCCCCTGTATTCTTATTTTTCCGGCATAGTTTGTCTCTTAAGATTGTTCATGTTACATTACACAAAAAACTACAGCAGTTTAATAATATAATTTCACTAAAATTATCTAACTACGTACAAAATTCATAAAGCTATTACAACAGCCCTGTAAAATTGATTTAGGAATGTCTCAAAGAAGCTAAAGTTTTTAGAAGTTTTCTATGCAGGATTTAAGAGTTCTAAATATTTGTAGTAAGGAAAAGGAAAACAACTCCAAAACAGATCGATTTCTACTCCGAAATGGCATTATTAATCCAATAACAATTAAAAATATCTAAAAAATGATCTTTTGTGTATTATCATTAATATTTATCCTTCAAACGTGCAGGTTTTCACTGCTGGCTGAAGAGCGAGAAAGATTATTTAAAAAAAAAAAAAAAAAAAAAAAAAAAAAAAAAAAAAAAAAAAAACTTTTGACACGTCAAATGAAGCAAAGCGATTACTTTGGGATAATAAAATACAAATCTTAGAGCACAAATGACTGGAAAAGATTATTTTCAGCCATGAGTCTCATTGTGTCCATAGTTACACGCCTAACTTTGTAAGACGAAGCAAGGTTGAATCACGAAGACTTAAACATATCCAATCATAAAATACCATCAAAAACAAATATTTTGGTTTTTTTTTTTTTACTGACGATGTCCCTGGAAATTTGGTTACTATTAACGGAATGATGGATTCTTCGAAGTATATAGAAATTTTAGAACACAGGATTATGCCATTCTCAAAGTCCTTTGTCGGGACATTTCAGCATGAATTGCCTCCTTGCCACAATTCAAAATCTGCCAGAAGGTTCAACTCAGAATATAAAATTATTGTACTAGATTGGCCTGAAAATTTATCAGACTTAAATCGTAGCACATTTTAGAGAAACACCCTAGCAAAATAAATTGTACGACAAAAGACCACATGATTAAAAACGCTGTAAAAGTGGGGATTCATTGTAAAGAAGTAAAAATTATGTACACGAGGACTATTAAAGTCAATGCCTAAGCGCATAATAAAGATCATTTGCATTAAAGGAGGACATATTTCTTATTAATTTTGTTATCGTTGCACTTTTGGGGAAATATTTGAATAAATTAATTCAAGTATCCTATTTCCCAAATAAGCAAAAATTTTTCTAGGTGTTTCTAGGTGTTAAATTCGACAATAAATTTTTATTAGTTATTGAATTGTTACTTTTTGTGATAAATAAAAAAAATAATCTATTCATTACCAGCATTTTTTTTTAAATATTCCTCGAAGATTTATATTTTATTCTAAATAAAATGACTTAGGCTATTGTAACAATAGTGCTGTGGTGGACTGTTTTTGAAAGCAAAACAACTGTAAACTTTTCATAAACTGTTAGGAAATTAACCTAAATGTTATGTTTTAGCACAAAGGAATTCCTTTCTGTATTATTAGCTTATGCAGTTAGCATAAAGAAGAAATATAAAAAATGTTAAATTAAAAATCTAAAGCCTCCTGAAAGTAGTAGAAGCCTCCTGGCTGCCTTTGGCGGTTCGGCCATCGTCTGAATTGTGATTTAGTTTCTTTTCTTTATTTTATTAAAAGCTTTGAGGAATATAAATAGTTATACAATAATTATTCTTAAATAACAATAACACAGCTTCTGAGTTAACACACCGAATAACGATTATTGGAGCTTTAAGATAAAAAGAACCAGCGTAATATTTGTAAATTTATTGGACTAGTTTCGAAGGTTTAAACATAGAACCTTCTTCTTCAGCTGCAGTTGGCGAATAAAATTTTCTAGAGGTATGTCACAGTCATAAAAATCTTTCAGTTCTCGTTAACGATCGTCCTTGCCTTAAGCTTTTAAGGAAATTACATCACAGTTGTTTTCATTTTTCATCAACAGATGGCGCCAGTAGCTTAACTTCCTTCCTTGCACTATTATTGCTTGAACACAAGCTTCTCTTTCGTTACTAGCATTTCTGCAATGGAAGCAGACTGCTCAATATTTGAACCTGTGAAACTAATCCTTCAGATTTACAAATATTACGCTGATTTTTACAGCTTTAACACCTCCAAAACAGCTTCTTTTGAGCGGGTTTATTAACACATATTTTGCTTCTGAGAGATATCCAAGTTTTAAGACCTTTGTAAGTTATCAATGTATCAAGACTTTTATGGGATAAAAAGTTTATTTTTATTGCTTGTATACATCTAAAAATCATATATTAAAAACAAATGAACACATCTAAAAACAGCATATAAAAGACAACTTTAAATAAACCTGTTTCGCTAGTTCGCATCTTTCCTATAAAATGTGCGGTCACTTTAAACGTATTCTTTCTTTCTTTTTTTTTTTTTTTTTTTACTTTTTCATAGTACTCCTCTTTGTTGAAAACTGATACCAACTTTAATCTTTCTTTCTATACTCAATTTACAAATTTAGTGCAAAAAAACTCATAATAGTACATACTACATAATGAGCACATCTTCTTCGATTTCGTAGCTGAAGTACAAACATCACTGAGTTCACGTTATCAAAGTTAAATCACTCGAGCCTCATCTTTAAGTAGAAATTTCAAGCAGCTTCTGTAATTAAGAACAACTTTACTACAATTTCAGTACAAACTCCCTTATTCTGTGTTGTAATCAAATGATGAAGGAATATCTTCATAAAATGACTTGAATATTTTGCATTGAGTATATATAATAATAAGCAATATATCTTCATGAAAACTTTTTGACAACACGTATTTTTATTTCATTTCTTGAAAGTTTAGAAATAAAAACCTTTCTTAAATAAAGTGGTGTTAATGCTTGCTCATTACTTTCCTTCAAAAGATAGTGAAAAGTATGTTCAACAGCATATTTATCTCTGCATTAAATTATTTATTACTATTCTTTTTCAAACCATATAGATAAACTGTAAATTCGCTTGAAAGTTCATGGAGCCACTGAATCGTGTTTTAAAGGTTGATGCCGCCATAGCTATATCTTCAAGTCGAATCCGTATCTTTAATGCCATTCAAAAGTTTTGGGGATTGTTCTTCTTCGGAAATGGAACGCTTCCTCCTGCAAAATAATTAGAAATTACCATTAACGTCACATCGTTTTCACAAAGATAATTTATTTTTGATCGTCATACCGTTACAAAAAACAAAAATCTGCATTTTTCCTTTTTTTCCCTAAATGCTTTTCTAATCATTTTTCGATATTTTGCAATGTACGAAAGAGAAGGACATTTAAACTGTACTCATTTAAAAAAAAAAAAAAAAAAAAAAAAAAAAAAAACATGAAATTCTTTGTTTCTGACAAAACGCCAAATAATTTAAAACACTGAATATTAGCCGTTTCACCTAGATTCTGTTTTATGGTGCAGCAGAATGTTTACATTATATTTATTCCGCAATTTCTCTTTACGTGTAACCCAAGTAGCACGGCAACGTCGTAACGACGTTGCAAAGTGCTCCGAGTGCAGAGTGGTCGTGGTAACTTTTACGAAGTCTTTACAAAGTTGCGAAGACGCAAAATATTTGCTGTTGCATCTTGACAATTTTTCGACGTCGCTGAAACGCCATGATATGACCGCTTTTAGACGTGGTCGTTTTAGCATCTTTTTCATAGTTCATCAGCGTTACTTTTAGAAGGAAAAGAGACTAAATCTGCTCTTTCAAGAATCTGAAGCCCGCATCAGATTTATTTTGCAATGTTTCATTACTTTATTTCATCTAAATATATTAATCTAAGGTAGATTAATCTAATGAAATATAAATTTAATATAATACTTGAATTATTAAATTTAATTAGTACTAAAATACGTGCTAAATTATTGTTAAAATTTTGTTCAAATAATTAATACTTAAAATATTTTTTTACATATTATAGCAAAATATTTAAAAATGAAACTAATCTTGGTTTAGTTTGGTTTATTTAATTATGGCAAAGCACACTAGGGCTATCTGCCTAAGGGGAGGGATGCCTTCGTGGATTACTTTCTAAGGGAAACTGGCTCGTACACACATGGGGAAAACCACGAAAACAGCCCATGCTGCCAGCCCGTTCGCGGGATTCGAACCTCGGCCCGAACTACCAATGTTCAGCGTCTTTACCACTCGGCCGCTGGTTGGCTGAAACTAATCTATAAAGTAAGTTATTAAGTTATGCATTTTATATATTTAAAAAAATCATATTTCCTAAATCAATGCAAATCACATGTTAGCAATTATTTTACTGCTGAAATATGACTTTATGAATTATTTTTGAAATAAGGACGAATTTATTTGAATTAATATGCTGACATAATATAATAAATTTTTACCGCATACAGAGCAAAAAGTACAATTTTTGCTAAGATATGATTGTGAAGATGTATTGACGATTATAAATGGGACGATTTTAAGAATTCCGAGAAAACGTCCAATGTTAAAAGACGTTTCATATCCATGCATATTTAACGGCTGTGCAAAATATCTGACGGAAAATTAATGGAAAAGTAGAAAGAAATATTAACACTTTTAATGGAAAACGACAAAATTAATGGCTTTGATAAATTACTAATAAATGTTGACATCAAAATTAGAGAAACTGTGAACAAAAATACGAAATTCATTACCTGTAAAAGTTCTGATGAACTGTTTGTTACGTTTTTGTCCATTTCCATGCATTTAAAAATGCTTGGTTTAATCTTAGTATACGGTACACTCGGGATTTGGCGTTATCGACATTACAAATGTTTTAGCGAGCCCGATAAATATTTTTTTTGTAAATATAATCTTGTGAACATTGTTCGTAATTCTATTCAGTTGAAATAATTCTTCTATGCCATTTAAAAAAGATTCTATTAAATTATCAGAAGAACCGTCGAAAGGTTTAATCAGTTTAATGCCATCGTATAAACCTCTGAAATGTTTAGACTAAACTGCTGTTCGAGAGATTGACATTCCATGTACATATTATTTGCTGGATAATTATGGAAACGAACATCTGAGGTCGAGGCTTGCGCGCTTTGGCTAGCTGCCAAATTCGAACAAGTCAGTTAACGGCGCAATAATTTCAAACTCCATTTTATTTTCAGAAATATTTTCTTCGCGGCTTTTTAATTCACCGTCGGAATTAAATACTAGAGAGTTTCAATACAGAAAGAGAACGACGTACAAAATATAATGATGGCAGTCTATTTTGAATTGAGGAGAAATCTTCGTGGTAATGCCGAATTTCTGCTTATTTTGTTTGTGAATATCTGCTTGCAACGTGTTAACACCGTCTATACAGATAAATAGTGTTCTGTTTTGGTATTTTATGACTTTCCGGGGATTAAAATTATATTGTGGTTTTCCAATCTTCAGTAGCTTCAGCGATGCAATATTTGGATACACGGATTATCGTTATACTTGTATACACGGATTCGGTTATAACGTCGTGCAATATTCGGAAACACGGATTATCGTTATATTTGGATACACGGATTCGGTTATAACGTCCTAAGTGCTATAGCGTATATCATTCATGTTAATCGATTATTGTGTTCATGATACAGGTTGGTGCTCAGACTTTGCGCTTATAATCGAAAAAATAGTGTTAAGGAAACATTAGCATTACTATGAAATATTGTAATCTATAATTATGCCATTTTATGTGCTTGTGATAACAAAGAAATTCATAATAAATAGAAACAAAATGTTTCATCGTGTGCTATTTAATGAAGAGCTTACTTTAACGTACTTAGCTTACTATCGTATACTATATTATTTAAATTTTTTCTGTACAGTATCAAAAGGAAAGTTATTGATTATAAAAAGTGCCTGAAATGATCATTGCAATCTAACACTATTCTAAAAATGTATAAACTAAAAATAGGTAAATACATTTACATATGATCTAAAGAAATGGTGGTAAGAAACATCAGCATTACTAGTAGACACTGAAATCTATGATTATTGCAGTTTTAATTGCTTACTATTTAAAAAACACATTTTTTTTTTTATTAATTGGAAATTTTAGTTCTCTTACCTTCCGACTGCTATTTATACTTTCAAACACTACTAGTTCATGTTTTTTTCTTAAGTAGTGCTGTCATGTATATTGTTTGTTAGGTTGTAAGGATTATGTTAATTTTATTAACAGTTAAATTTTAAGTTAAAGTTCCTTTCCTGTCAAATTCTTAACTTCAACTTACTACTTCCGGCCAGAACGTAGTTTTGGAATTTGCTGAATATTTAATGAGAAGGAGCGGTATTTAAACCACGAAGTTACTTACTGAGACAGAGAGAGAAACAGAGTTTCTGAACTACTCGCGTCTGCCTTTTTGGCCGCCCTCTCTCTCAAAGCTGTGTTACACTCGGCCGTACTCAGGCCCTTGCTAAGCTTAAAATAGGTTAAGGGGCCAACTCTCATTGAACCTTGATAGCTTTGGCTATACTTATTTAGTTAATCTTAGTTTTAGTTTAATTCTTGGTCTTTTAAGTTCAAGTTCTAAGTGCGGACTTTATTTGTACACTCCCAGGCGGAGTTTTCTTAAATCTTATCGAATTAATAAAGGTTTATTTACCCTTCTCTCTTGTTGTTTCCTGTCTTCGAACTCTAGCGATTATTCGCTTATCAGTTCCTAGGTTCCTCACTTAACTTAGAATTTCAAGTGAGGGACATTAACTCAACATTAACTTAGAATTTCAAGTGAGGGACCTTACAAGGTTATTATTTCATTTTAGATATGAATATGAGAAGTTATTAGATTTAGGTATATTTTTGATCACATTTATTAACTACTTTATACTCTCTTTCATTTGCATATCTTGGAGATATAGAAGTTAATGGTTATATTTTTTACTGCGAAACGCGAATAAATTTATACTTGACTTCAGGTAAAATACTGATTATGTATAACCACTTCTTAATTTATCATGATTTATTATATTTATCATTCATATTATTACAAGGGCAATTTTCAATGCCTGTGAGATTTAACAGAAATAAATGTGATAATGCTGTTATCAGAAACGCTCTTTTTTTTTTTTTACTCACCTATGTATCTTTACTTTTATTTATGTCTAATTGAGTTTTATTTACTTAAAACCTACTATTAATGTTATATATTTATAATAACCACTTTCATAATTACTCTCACTTAAGGAAAAAATTTATGAAATCTTAAATAAACGTAAGTTAGAATTTAAGTTATTTAAAAAATATAGTTTAAAGTACTGAAAATAATTAAGGCTATTATTAATTATGCATATTTAGTCTAAAGAGAAAAAATTGTATTATCTTCTAGTTTTCAGAAATGATAAAATATTTAAACTTACAAGAAATAAATACAAGGAATAAAAATTTTAAAAAAGAAGAAAAATATATTAATTATTAAGCTTATTTTTCTGCATAAATCAATATGTAACACAAGGACATAATAACGACATTTTCACAACTGTTGCAAAAAAGTGGCGAACATTTAGGCGTCTTTAAGACAGCGTGATACGATGCTTTCACAACCCAAATATCACCTGCGAAAGACGCAATAACGACGTCTATGCGACAAAAACCTCATCCGCAAAGACGTAATAAAGACGTCTTTGCAACGGTTGCAAAACAGTGGATGTTCGCGGACATCTGGGCGTCTTAAAGACAACATATTGCAATGTTTTTTGCAACGACATACGCGACGAGTTTGCAACGTCGTTACGACGTTGCTGTGCTACTTGAGAACATATGTTAGTTGAGTATTAATTAGAGAAAAATATGGGAGGGTTCTTTGCCGGTAAAAGAATGCTTTCATGGTTCACTTTTCATGAAAATCAGCAGATGGATGTCATACGTTGTCTGCTCAGAAAGTTTGTGGACTGACATTATCTCTATATCTGGCAACACTAGCGCGATGCTGAAAGATGACAGACAAAATTGGAGTGTTCTTTTATCTCATTAGTACAATGTTTGTTCTGTGAGATTTGCATAATGGAAATAACGAAGTTTTATAAAATTGTTATTTATTGTGTATAGTAATATAGAGAGTAATAGTTAGATAAATCCAAAAGTTCCCGTCTCACCATATAAAAAGTCATTTGGCAATAACGTCATCTTGCATACATGTAGTGGCAATACTAAACGAATAAATTTGAAAGTTTTACTGATAAAATCGACTGTGTTTTTTCTAACTGTTTAAGGAATGAAGTGAAGTGTCAGTTTGCTTTAAAGTACTTGCGTATCGTTCTGAGATTAAAGTTTTGATCGAAAAAAGATCTGAATTGCAACGAAATAAAATTTTAAAAAAAGTACTGAGATTTTGTGCATCTAGTACTCGAATTATGTGCCTCTCCTTCCTGTTTCTGCAATCAAACAATGAGCAAAACTATTTTTCATGGCCAAAGAATCTGTGGAAGTTGTTTCTCCTGAAGGTTTACCAACGAAGGCATTGACATAAGAAAATATTGCTTGTGTACAGGAGGAAATATTGAGTGACTGGAGATTGAAAATCAAAGAGGTAGTAGCAAAATTGGATCTATTTAAAAGAATCGTTTTGCGTATTCTGCATGAGCATCTTACATGAACAAAGTCTGCAAAACAAGTACTCCGACTTCTTTTAGCAATTCTAAAATAGCAACTTGCACTTTGCTGAATAACTGTTGCTGCGTGCTAGTAAAGCATGTTCTGGCCTATAGAAACTGGTGATGAAATATTGGTCCTCTTTTATGATCCTCCATCGAAGAGTAAATCAATGGAGTGGAAAAAACCAAGAAAAGCAAATGTGAAGTAATCAATGAAACATGTAACGGCTGCCCTTTTCTTTGACTGCAACAAAGGAATTTAGCGACAGGCTTTAAAAGTGAAAACACAACCATTAAAGGAGAATATTATGTAAGCCTTTTTTGAATAAACTACGCAATTAAACCAAGAAGAAAAGCTTGGAATGCAGAGTTAATTTTCTCTATGACTATACTTTTATGTATTACTTCTGTCGTTGCTAAAGAACCAGTAAAGAATATGAGTTTAAAAAGCTTGACCACTCCCATTGCAACCCAGATTTAGCTCCAAGTGATTATTATCTCGTCTTGAAATTGAAATCTGGTCTTTATAGAAGGAGATTTAATGATAATAGAGTGCAAAAAAGAAATTTTGGAATATTTTAAAGATATATCTTAAGATTTATTTTTCAGAGATATATATCGTTGCTCATTAAAGAACGTGAAAAATGCATTGAAGTATACGGAGAATATCTCGAAAAATGAACTTTTTAAACGTACACTAGGTCAGAAAGTTTTGGATATACTATCCACGTATGTTAACGGAGTAGCGAATTAATGGGAAGAATGAAAATACAATTCATAAAATATTGAAGCAGATGTGTGGAGAATCCAAGTTGCGGCTATCGCTATCATTCAAGTGGGTTCAGATTTGCAAGAGAGGCAGGATGACGTGACTGATATGTGACAGCAGAATACCCTTCAACTGCGCTTGTCGGTGAAAACAATGACCGTTTATTGTTTTGTATGCAGCGTGACAGAAAAGTAAATGTTAGAAGGAATGATGAAGAGTTAAATTTAGGAAAACGATTGTTCAGGTGGTTTTAGTTGAGAAATTGGGCATGAGAAAATTGAGTATGAAGTATATTCCTAATTGTTTAACTGTTGAGTAAGAAACGAATTAGAAGGAATGCTGTGTTGACAGGTCAAATCATAATTCTCTTGAATAGGTGATTATGGATAATTTGCCTTGAGTTTGCGAATACTATTTGACATTAATGTCGGACAGCAAAAAGGAGAAAGTGAAAGAAGAGCTGGGAAAAAAAATTCCCGAAATCAAAATCATGTTTTTTGACATTCATGAAATTGTGCGCTATGAGTTAGGTCTAAAAAGGCAGTATACAAATTAAGCTGACTGTAAAAATGCACTGAGAAACCTACGAGATCGTGAACGATGTGTTTAACTTCTACTCTTAGCAGGAATCTGATGGATTTTTGTATGATGTCAATGCGCCATTGCACGCAACAATGATTGTTCATGAATCACTAGCGCATAATACAATCACAGGCATCCACTATTCTCAAAATTCAAGTGTACAACTTTTTTATTGAGCTAAGAATACCTGGAAGTTTTACAATGACATGTGTCGTTCTGTTCGTCTGTGATATTTTTATATTCTCCGAAATCAAAATGGAGTTAATAGAGGCTGGAGAATATGAAATGCATCAGAATCAAAGCGAGAAGAGCGGTTGAAGGATCTATCGAAAACAGAGCTGCAAAACTGCTTCAAACTACACTTGTAAAAGCTTGTTAGCGGATGAAAATACTTTGAAAGTGAGTTGACATACCTAAATAAGGTAAAGTCTTTACTACATACTTCGTCCACGAGCTTTCCGGGCACGTAATACAAAGTTTCCTCCGGTTAGAATGATATGATTTTAAAATGAAATAAAATAAAACTATTGCATATACATCGAAACATTTTACATTTTTTTACATAATGTTTTGAATAAAAAGATCATTTCAGTTTCACCTCGACCTAGTGCACATGAGCAAACTCGATGATCCCAATTTGCAATAAATACATGTTTCAATGACTCGAGCTTTATGTCGCGAATGCAGCATTCGATGTTTATTCTTAATGGTTCAAGGGTTCATTGTTAGCATTGATCAGCGATTTCAAATAATCCCACAAAAATTTAATCTAAAGGATTAAATCACAGCTTCTGGGGTACACCAGTGATCTAGCAGTAAAATTGCTAGACACAGGTAGTTCGGTCCGAAATTCGAATCCCAGCTAATGGGCTGGATGCATGGGCTTGAGGGGCTTCATTTAAAAATCTTCCGCGAAGGCATCTCTGCTCTTAGGCAGATAGCTCTCGACTGCTTTTTCATAATTAAATAAATCAAAGCACAACTTTTGGGAAGCCAGTTAGCAGTTATATTTCTTGAAATTATCCTTTCACTAACTTTTCTTTTGGAATACGTCGTAGTAACGTCAGCAATGCGACATGCGATACTATCGTTTTTCGAACCACATGTCCTCCAAAACAATGGCCTCTAAGTTTAGCCACAAAACATTTGTTATCATCAACCAGTATCCCTTACTTGTCACTGTAACTGTATCTCCCACCTCGTTTTTTGGGGGGGAGGAAATGGTCTCATGTATCTCTTGTGGATTATTTTCACACTAAAAACTACAATTTTTTTTGTTTGTTTGTTTGTTTGTTGTTGTTAACCTATCTATTCCCATAGAAATGAACTTCATCTGAGAAGATAATTTTTTGTTCAGAACTTTTTGTTATAACCAAGCGTACCTGAAGCGTGTATTTAGTCATGATAGATTGTCTGAACATACTAGACACAAGCAAGTGAAAGCGAGAACACTTTACACATGTTACCAGTTCGTTTTAAAATCAAATCATTTTATTGGAATATTCCATGAGAGAAATCACGAAAACCTAATTACAGCCAGTTCGTTCTCCAGGAAAAGAACACGAGGCAAAATAACAAGTCTAACCTGGATATCAATGTTTTTACTGGTCGCCTGTAGGGCATAAATATGATCGACATTCGCTTTCTCGCTTTTACTTGCGCAAATTGTAGATTAGATCACGCCAAGCTATATAGCTTGCAGTGCCTTTCCTAAATCTAAGCAGCAATATAACAGACTTTACTTAGAGCGGGTTATAACTAACAGCTCCCAGATGCAAAGTTCCAGAAATTCCGCGGAAATTTCGGAACTTATTCAAGAACTCACAGAAGCCAAAGAGGTGATTACTAAGCTCACCGCTGTTCTAAATATGCTTAAGAACTTACAACCAACTAAATTGGTTGGAAATGTAGTCAGGCCCCAATCCAGCCAAAATGAATAGTTTTTGTCGCAACTCGTATACACCAGTCAAAATCATGCTATGGAATGCACCAAATTTAAAAACGAAAGTTCATGAATTCCAGGACTTTGTCAGAAAAGAGGATATGAATATATGTTTAATCACGCAAACTCATGCTATTCAGAGTAACCATCTTCGTATGACAAACTTTATTTTCTTTAGATGCGATAGATGGCGCCACCAGGGCGGTGGCGTTATCTTTTACGTGAACAGTGGCGGCTCGTAATAAGCACATTTTCTCGTTTTAACGAAATCGTGACTTGTCGATATGGCTCGGAACAGCTTCATGGCACTCTCGCAACCTAACACACATTCCACTCAACCCACACAACAAATTAATAGTTCACAATCACCAGATGCAAGACTTCCAAACTACAGCACACCTACACCGATTATGGTTAAGATGATAGATGGCGCCACACACAACCAATACATCAAAAAACTTACAACACTTACACAAGCTACTTTCTATGCCAAAATAAGTGGAGAATACTTAAAATTACTACCCTCGACAACTGATGACCACAGACAACTCACCACAGATCTACAAAAACATAGCATCGAACACTATGTCATTACACCTAAACATAAACGCCCAGTTAAAGTAGTCATTAGAGGCCTACACATCACCACTGACACACATGAAATTTCCACTGAACTCACAAACCTAGGATACACAGTACACAAAGTAGTTCAACTCACCAGATTTAAAACCAAACAACCCATGCCACTATTTCAGATCCAACTTATGCAGACACCCAACATTGATAAAATCTACAGTGAAACACACCTAGGTATGTTCATCATTACAGTTGAAAAATACATCAACAAAAACATTACACCACAATGCCATAATTGTCAACGTTTCAACCACTCTTCAGATAATTGTTTCTTTCTACCTAGGTGTGTTAAATGCGCACAACAACATAAAACCACAGATTGCCCTACACAAGGAAAAATAGACAATCCCATCTGCGCAAATTGCCACAAAAATCATCCAGCTTCCTATCGCGGTTGCGAGAAATTCCCCAAAAACAGAAACATAAATAGTTCACCAAATTACACTTTTACCCCAAACAACACCACTTCAAACATACCTACATCCACGCAAGGCAGAACATACGCACAAGTTACATCCAACAACACTCAAGGCACTAGACGCCAGAATACTAACACTACATCTAACACGAATACCTTCATTGACATATTTTCCACGTTAAAAGAACTTAATAATATTTTCGGTAACAATAACATCTTTAAATTCTTTTCCATTCTTAAAAATAATTTAGACCAGCTAAAGTCAGTGGATACACCTATGGAAAAACTATTAATTTTATTTACTATATGTGAGGAATCAAACATCTTTAATTAAATATTAAAAAAAAACAATACATATATCTTAATTATTGAAACATTATACACTGCTTGCATGAGACCCCTCAGCTCTTTTACCAAAAATAACAGCTTTCTCTACCATTGGCTATTACAAACCACTTGACCTGAAGATTCTCAAGCCTTCTCTCCGCCCATCGACGCCGCCTTCTACTCTACACCTCAGCGCATCGACTTTCGTCCTAGGAATTAGCCTCCGAATACTTCTCCCCAAGTGCATGTGTCACCAACTCACTATCGACTGGACTCAATGCGATATACTTTGCTTATGGACATCTTGTTTCTGCCTATTCTCACTCTGCCGGAACGCACTTATGGAATCAACGTTCGAAAAGAAACTCAGCATCGATAGGGATAGGACTCTTCAGTCCAGGCGCCCTTCGAAAGGAACCTGAAGGTTCATGGATGATACTAAGCAGACTCCTCGTATTGAAGCGGTTCCACCTGATAAAGGCACGGATCCGGTCTCGGACAGCTCGAATACGACGCACACCGATATGGATCAGGGCAATGATCACGTTCTCACCGACCAAGAAATCGCTACTCTACGTTTGGAAATCCAGCACGAGGAAGCTGAACTGGCGACAGTTAAACGCTATTTTAATGCACTTTCGGCTGGCAGGCCCGTTACGGACCGAGATTACCATACGAATATTCTGAAAAAGGACATGGATAGTAAGAAAAAGTTGATCGAGAAGCTGAGGGGTAAGTTAAACTTTGCTCTTTCTCATGCAAGCTCCACACAGCCAATCGCACAACATAAAC
Organism: Stegodyphus dumicola; assembly: GCF_044657685.1. Lineage (NCBI taxonomy): Eukaryota > Metazoa > Arthropoda > Arachnida > Araneae > Eresidae > Stegodyphus > Stegodyphus dumicola. Next base: position 133,708,324 of record NC_140768.1, on the reverse strand, counting down.
GCAAACCACGTGACAATTCAGACAGCGAAGATGACTCGGAAGGATTTCAAAAACCACTTAAGACTGCCAAGGTTCCCATAAATATTCCACCAAACACTATTCCCACCCAAAACAGCTTCAACGCACTCGCGCAACCTAACACTCACACCAATCAACCTCCACACTCAATTAATAGCACACAAACACCAGATGCACGACTCCCAAATTACAGTACACCTACACCGATTATGGTTAAGCCGACAGATGGCGCCCCACACAACCAATACATCAAAAAGCTCACAACACTTACAGATGCTACTTTCTATGGTAAAATAAGCGGCGAATACATAAAATTACTACCCACAACAACAGACGATCATAGACAACTCACCTTAGACCTACAAAAACACAACATCGAACACTATGTCATTACACCAAAACACAAACGACCTGTTAAAGTAGTCATCAGAGGTTTACCCATTACAACAGAAACACAAGAAATATCCACAGAACTCACAAAACTAGGATACACAGTACACAAAGTAGTTCAACTCACAAGATTTAAAACTAAACAACCCATGTCACTATTTCAGGTACAACTCATGCAGACACACAACATAGACAAAATCTACAGTGAAACACACCTAGGTATGTTTATCATTACAGTTGAAAAATACATAAACAAAAACATTACACCTCAATGCCACAACTGCCAACGCTTTAACCACTCCTCAGACAATTGCTTCTTTTTACCTAGGTGTGTTAAATGCGCACAACAACACAAAACAACAGATTGCCCCACACAAGGTAAAATTGATAATCCCATCTGTGCAAATTGCCACAAAAACCAAACAGCTTCTTATCGCGGTTGTGAGAAATTCCCCAAAAACACAAGCAAAAACACCAACAGCTCACCAAATTACACTTTCACTCCAAAAAACACTACTTCACAAACATCTACACTTACACAAGGCAGAACATATGCACAAGTTACCTCAAACAACACTCAAGGCACCAGAAACCAGAACAACAACACCACACTCAATACCAACATTTCACGGACATATTTTCCACTTTAAAAGAATTAAACAACATTTTCGGCAATAGCAACATATTTAAATTTTTCTCAATTCTTAAACATAATATAGATCAACTCAGATCAGCTGATGCACCCATGGAAAAGCTACTCATATTATTTTAACATATGCGAAGAAGCAAATATCTTTAATTAACTGAAAAAAAAAAAAAAAAGAAAAAAAAACTGAAAATATATTTCTAAGTACAAATACACTGCTTGCATGAGGCCCCTCAGCTCTCTTACAGAAATTCACTTTTTCAACCATTGGCTACTCCTCATCACATGACCTGACGATTTTCCACCACAACCAGCCTTCTCTCCGCCCATCGACGCCTCTCTCAACTTTGTTTCTCTCATCGCATCGATCTGATTCCTAGGAAATACTTTCCGGCTGCTTTTCCCCAAGTGCAAGCATCACCACCTCATCATCGACTGGATTCAATGCTATATTATTGCTTATTGACATTCTGCCGGAACTCACTTATGCTTCTAACATTCGAAAAGTGATGCAACGTCGATAGGGATAGGACTCTTCAGTCCGGGAGCCCTTCGAAAGGAACCAAAGGTTCACGGATGATAATAAGCACTGTGGAACTGCAGCAGCCCCTATTTCCATTTATTATTACGTATTTTTAATATTTAATATAGTGTGCCCTTTAGTCTTTAATTCTTTCTTTATACTTTTACAATACATAATCAGTCAGTAGCCATTCCCCACTTTGTGAAAAAGGTACGAAAGTCTTTGTTTGGAACTACGCGCTTCACAGTTCCAGCAACGTGGTGTTTGGCTGTTCTGCGCATGCGCACACAGAAAACAGCACGCGAGCCGGGTAGGGAGAAGAGCGCTGTCGCTCTTGCAGTGCCGAAATTCTGGCATGTTGCTGAAAACGTGATTTCTTTTTACTCCTCGCGTGTGGTATTCCTTCACAAGGAAGAACTTCATCATACGGACCATAAACAGAGTTCATGAAAATTTGCAACTTTTAAAAAATTGCCTTACTGAAATTCAGTCAACATCAAATGCAGATCAAACTATTGCAAAAGCAACCGGAATTTTAAAATATCTAAATGATGATAATTTCAAGTTTTGGTTAAAGATTTTTTTTTTATCAGATACCTCATGTTGAAATAATATACAACTAAATGCAATCCAGAGAAATTAGTGTGTTTAAAGTTTTCAAAACTGCTATTTTAGAATTAAGAAACTCAAAGTACTTAAGAATTTTTCACTGATGGCAGAAGATAAGGAAATATGTGACTTTATGTTATAATGCACAGATATTCTTCCACTAAACACTTAGCACCTGCTAAATTGTTTAAAAAGAAATGCTTAGTTTTAGGAATGAACATTCTACAGAAGAAATAGTACTGACCACTGAAGCATATCCAATGATTGGCAAAGAAAAGCTTGAAACTGAACGAAAAGTATTCTATTGTAGGTCTGATATCCATGAATACTGCAAATTAATTGAGCTACTGAAATTTATCTTCGAAAACAATCTAGATGATGTTCTTAGTGAAATTACGAAACTGATAAAAATTCTCTTGAGAGTTCCCATGACTACATCAGAGGCAGAACGCTGCTTTCCAACATTGAAAAGAATGAAAACTTTTCTAAGAAGCACTAGGAATTCGGAAAGACTAAATGCGCTTGCATTGCTTTCAATAAAGAAAAATTTTCTCAGTGTCATGCAGAGATCAAGGAGAAAATCATTGATTTTTCGCGCAAATTAAAACAAGAGGAATGGATTTCATTTTTAAATGACTAGACAAAGATTGAACTGTAATAATTTTGTTTAAGTAATTAAGAAATATTTAAATTTTTTCTTGTAAGATTTCATGAAGTTTCAAAATAAATTTTCTTTTTATACATGTTTGTTTCCTTTTACATAATTTTAAAACAAAGGTTAAATTTTTTTGGAACAGCACCCCCACTAATTTTAGCCACGAGCCACCACTGTATGTGAAAAGGTCGTATGAGGCCTGTTTGATTAAAACAGACAACTCTAAGGCGTTTGAAATGGTGAAGGTTCAAGTAAAGCTTCCCAAGCTTGGAAAAATTAACTTTTGTGCAATATATAACCCTTCAGACATTAAATTGACGGACAATAACCTTGATGAACTGCTTCTCAGTCAAGAACCCTGTATAATCGGGGGGTACTGGAACTCCAAACCTGTGGACTGGGGCTGTTACAGTACAAACAGAAATGGCAGGGTAATTCATAACTACACTCATGTCCATAAATTAAGGATAATGCAAAATCAGGCAAAGGAAGAGTTAGAAGCAAAACAAATTTGACTTATTTATAAAGCTTATTTATTAAACAAAAGGTAAAGAGCAAAAAAAGATGCTATATATTTGATATTATTAAAAAAATTTTCCTCCAGCGATTTTTTTTTCCGCTCCAGAGATTTTTTTCTCCCTGCAGCAAATTACAAAAAAAAAAAAAAAAAAAAAAAACTTTTTACAAAAAACCAATATTACATGGTTCGTACGATTGTTAATACATTGTGTGTCTCCCAGACGATGCAATACAGTTCTTACAACGCCTAGGCATGCTGAGTATCAAATTATCGATCTGATCTTGGGGGATATTACACCACTCAAAAAGCAATGCTCTCCGAAGTTCCGGTAGACATGTAGGAGGAGGTTGACGGGCTGCAAATCGTCGGTCAAGCATGTCCCACACGTGCTCTGCTGGATTCAAGTCCGGTGAGAATGCTGGCCAGTCCATACGGGTGATATCCTCAGTTTGAAGGTATTCACTTACGATGTTTGCACGGTGAGGACGGACGTTGTCATCCATAAACACAAATTGTACGCGCACATGTTGTTCCAGAATGACGTCCCGATAGATGTGGCTTGTCATGGTTCCAATTTGAAGATGCAGGTCAGTTCTGGAACCCAGAATAATTCCACCCCAAACGAGCACTCCTGTACCACCGTAACGGTGTCGTTCAATGATGTTTTCTTGGTGGTAACAGGTACCTGGAGCTCTCCATATGAAAGTCCGGCGAGAATCAGACTGCAAGCTAAACCTGGACTCGTCGGAAAACATCACACAAGCCCACTGTTGCGGTGTCCACAATGCATGCTCTCTACTCCAGGCTAACCGCAGGCGACAGTGAGTTGCAGTAAGTGGAACGCATCTGACAGGTCTACGAGCATATAGACCAATCTGCCCTAAGCGTCTGTACACGGTCTGCCTTGAAATTGTCGTACCAGTGGCTGAAGAGAGCTGACGAGACAGTTCTGAGGCTGTGCTCCGCCTGTTTCTTTTGGCAGTAACTGTCAAATACCGGTCCTCATTCGGCGTTGTAACTCTGGGACGACCTGTGCTGTAACGTCTACTCACATTACCATCATCTTGGAATCGTGCCAAAGCCTGGAGATGACACTCTGGGCAATTCCAAGTTCGTCTGATACTTCCAGTTGGGTACGCCCACATTCCAGACGGCCGATAATTCTACCACGTAAAAAATCATCCAAATGCGTCCTTTGTGTCATAATTATTCGGTTATTACACTGAAATGCTTATAAAGCGCTTGCGAACAATTTTACTTCTTTGCCTGTATTCCTTATATATCACTCTCTTACACTCTCGTCATTGTGACGTACCATCGGTGTTATCTAGTTACTTCCTGAAATTTGCATATGATTCTTGAAGATGTGTGTAGTGATTTTACAGGTGATATATTTATTTTAGGGTTCGATTTCCGTGTGACTCCGAATTATCCTTAATTTATGGACATGAGTGTATATATATAATTACCCAGTTTATTTATTTATCCCTGAAGAAACCGCTTACTGCTCAAGCGTTCCAGGCCAGAGTCAGGGTATTCTGGACTTTTTTCTCTCAACAGATAATATTTCTATTTCCCTTGAGGCGCTTACTGAATCATCAGTAATACTAATGATAGATCATTATTACTGATCAGATCACGTTCCTGTTATAGCTAGAATAGGTGGTGCTCCCAAGACAAATCCAACTCCAAAGAAAATAGTGGACTGGAACCTATTTCACAATATCGCTAGTAGATCGACATTCAGTTTAGGCTCTCTTAAGATTAAACCAGACATTGACGCTGCAGTAAAAATTTTTACCGATAAACTTCAGGATTCCTGCAAAATGCAACAACAGAAGTAGAGAACAATTACCTGCACGACACACTTCCTGGCACTTATCAGAGTAGTTATTACTCAACGGAACAGATTTCGCAAACAGTACAGTAAGGATTGGAATCCGGCTATTAAGACGGACATAAATAGACTCACAAGGCAGATTAAAGCTCTCATCAGTGAACACCGAAACTAAGTATGGAGCTATAAAATAAACAATTTAAATCTGGATGACGGTTCATTCTGGAACTTCGCCCGGAACCTGAAAAGAGTCTATCACCACTCTCAGTCAATCAAAACAACACACGGTTTGCATGCACAAATCAGGAAAAAGCGGACACAAAGCATCTGAGTGAGCAGTTCACCCCGAATGCAATTCCGAATAATAATGACTCTGATATTGACAATTTTGTTCAAGAATGGCTTGAGATTAGCACTCCGAACAACAGGATTAAGCTCACTACTCCTTTAGAAGTAAGAGATATCATCAAGCACACCAACTCCAAAATGGCGCCTGGAAGTGATAAAATTACGAACAGAATAATGAAGAACCTCCACCACTGTCTAATTACCAAGCTGACTATCATCTACAATGATTGTTTGACGCATTCATATTTTCACACCCCGTGGAAGCATGCAAACATTTTTCTGATACAAAAACCAGGCAAGCCTCCCGATGAACCGGCCAGTTACCGACCAATTTGCCTCCTGTCGACACTGGGAAAGATTCTTGAAAGAATAATTTACAATAGAATTAAACCTTTCCTCGATATTCTGGCGGATGAACAACATAGTTTTCGAATAGGACTATCCACTTCTCATCAGTTAGTCAGAATCACTGAATATATCAGAGCGGCTTTACATAACAAAAATAGTGCAGCTATCCTCATGCTAGACGTGGCAAAAGCATTTGACCGCGTCTAGCATAGAGGACTTATTTTTAAGCTCATCAATTTGAATTTTCCTCGGGAAATTATTCTCATCCTCATGAATGAACTCCCGGACTTTTTCAGTGCGGCAAGGAGATTCCAGTTCAAACCCACATCAAATTTACGCTGGTGTCCCACAAGGAAGTATCCCTGGACCAATATTTTATATTTTGTACGTAAATGTCTTCCCAAAATTTATACAAGACCATAATATTATGTTAGCATGCTACGCGGATGACACCGCCATCATCGCGAAGTCTTAGACGACCAAACCACGCCTTGGAAAAGATTCAGTAGATTATTCCTGATATTGAAGCATGGTGTCAACGATGGAAAATTCAGATCAACCCGGAGAAGTCAAAAGTTTTAGTTATCAGAAAATTCAAGACCACAGACCCCCTCACCTGTAATCTTACGCTCTTCGGGAAAACAGTCCCTACTGTAAATACGGCAAAATACCTAGGACTTACCGATCGTTTACCTGGAATGCACACATAAAGAGTGCATGTGTAAAAGCGTACGCCATTATGAAAAATCTTTACCCACTACTTTCTAAGGACTTTGGATTAAACCTTGCACGCAAAAGAAGGCTTTAAACTGCAATTTTATTTAGGCCTGCTATCACATATGCCTTCCCGCCCGGGCAAGTGCTAAGCCAAATGAAATTCACGGACTGAAAGTTCTGCAAAATAGATCCTGAGAACCATGACTATATTAGAAATGAAGATTTACATCGCGAACTTCGTATTGATTATATCAAAGACTACTTAATCAAGCTAAATGGAAACTTTTTCAGGAAAGCAGAGATCAACAATACAGCTAACTTTGCGGATATTTTGAACTATGAAATCATCCCGGACGATTTGCACATCCGACCTTATGCTGCACACTTAATTAGGCAAGCCAATAATCAATTTCACTCGTAAGTACTCTGTGTTTACACTCCGTGTGTATCTTCTCCCATCATCTATTCTGAAAAGCATTCCAACTAGATTTCGACCAATCACAGTGACGCGCCAGCAGGCTACGAGCATCTTACGGACTTTCTTTGGACTTGTTCTTGTTTGGACCAGTGTTGCAAAAAGCTCGCGTCAGCTCCTGAGCCCAGGCGAAGATTGCGCCGTATTGCTTTATCTCCCCTCAGGCGACACTCAATAAAGAATTTTCTAATACCAGGCTCCGCGTGGAACTCTTTGCCTGCCTGGGAAATATTGCTCCGGAAATAGAAACCCAGTACAATACAGTATACTTCAGTATCGCAGTTCTCGCTTTTGCAGAAATTTTTGCTCCTGATGAAGGGGGACCCGTTTTGCTCTCAAAATCGATTGAAATTTCACAAAATCTACACCGAATTCAAGGTTGTCGATTTGTCTGTTTTATTTTCCACATCCGCGTGTTTCTCTTGCGTCTTCACTTGGTTGCTGTTTATATATTTATATATATTTGGGAAAGTTTTCTGTTATTTATGAAAAAATAAAATTATGAGAAATTCGCATTCCGTTCGACAAAAATTGACCCAAATAGTTAATTTAAAAAATTCAAAATTTTTTATGTCATTTTCTATTTGTCGAATTTGTTATTCAAGTTAGAATAATTCAAGGAAATAAGATTAAATGAAGTACAGAAAAAAATTATATAATTAAACAGGCCGAAGGGTCATGTGATGTCTACGACACACATTTTTTAAAGTATACTCAAGAAAATTCTTACTGCTTTATATTAAATGTATAAAAGTCTCTACCCGATTTAAATAATGAAAACGTGAAACTCATAATCGCACTTACCCTCCGCAAGAGAAGAACTTTTGATCCTTTCCAAACTTTTCTGCATCGTAGATGGTTTGAGGTAAGATTTCATTCAGGGTTTCTGGCAAGAAAGTAGCGCTGATTCCTGCCAGGATGCACACCATCCCTATGATGAGGTAGGGGAGATACTTGCCATAAATAGCCTGCAAAGTATTAGATGCTTATGAGCTTCAAGTATTTAATTTTATCAACAATCTAATCTTAATTTATAGCCTCTTTTTTGTATCTAATATTTCTCATTGATAAATAATTTTACAATTTAACTTATTAGCCGAATATCAATGCAGTTTTGAAAATTTTAAATATAAGTTTGCAAGAATAAATTCGTTTCCTCTAAAACTGGAAACTTGAAGGTATAATTGGTACTTAGATTATTAAACTTTAACCAGTATTGTGGAGTATTGCCTCAAGGCGGTGGCAGTTAATTAGTTTATAAGCGTGCAAGCACGTCTCAGATAAGGGAAAAAAATTGGCAAAGCATGTGCCACCGTCTAGTACTTTTCCATTTCACCGACGGAGGCGATGAAATCGCTAAAAATGATACAACCGCCACATTTCGAAACAATTGCGGTAATTTTTTGTGAGTCATGTCTTTTCCTTAATACGTCAAAAATGGATGGAAAATCAATGAAAATTGGGGAATTGCCAAGGATAGAGGAAGAATTTGTAATATTCTTTCAACGGAAAAGCGTTTTGCCTAAAATTGCTACCTCTGATAATAATCATGAAATGAAATGGTATTTGAGACTAAATTCAGTGGCGCTGCCATGGCGGTAGGAAGGTGTCTTACCTCCATGGGCGCTACAGCCTTTCAACTTTCGCAGCAGAAGAAGTATCCTGAAAGGTACATGACTTGAGTCATTGAGTTTTTTGAACTGTGTGAGGTTTATTTATGGTTAGAGCGAAGAATTAACGTCAGTTAAATGGTGTGAAAAGCAGTTGAAAATCGGTCACGGAACAGTTGTGGACTGGAGTAACTATATGCGCTAGGTTTGTGTGGATTCTTTGCTTAAACGTCAAGAACGGAAAATAGGAGGACCTGGTATGATCGTTGAAGTGGATGAAAGTACGTTCACGAAGTGCAAAAATAATACGGGACGGATTCTTCCACAATAGGGGATCTTTGGTAGAGTTTGTCGTGAAACAAATGTATGTTTCCTTGTGAAGGTGAAAAACCGATCCATGAGTTCTATATTAGAAGTAATTAAGAAAAATATTTGAAAAGGAACTATAATGTATTCATATTCGCGGAAATCATACTGCACTGAAAAACTGGAAAAGGAAAGTTTCTAACATTTCAAAATGATACAATTTTGTGGAGAAGGGAAATGAAAGAGCCATTTGAAAAAAAATTAAACGGTATTAAAATGCTTTGCCTCCACAGTAAAATATTTTTAGAATTAATAATTGTTAACATTTTTTGTGTGTATACTGTATGTTGTTTCTATAAAGCCTGCTTGGCAAGATTTGCAGCATTATTAATATTTTTATGTGTATACTGTGTATTGTCGCCAAATAAAGTCTACTTGGCGAGGTTTGCGCCTGTGATATGGAAAAAATACCAATTTTAAATACAGGGTGTTTATTAAGTCTCTATACATTTTTTCTTAAACAGGCTGTATTCTGGAACATAAGTTATTTACATGAAAATTTAGCATTATAGAAACTACATTAGTACAATTCAGTGTGGCCCCCCTTAAGTATCTAGGCACAATTGCCACCGTTCCACTGCACTCCGGAACACCTTATGTGTTTGGCAGATAGTGTTTCAGCACTGCAAATGAAGTCCCCTCTTCAGTTCACCAGTATTTTTCTTTTGAAACAGAATTTACATTCGTATAGTTTATATTTCTAAATCATCTGCTATACCAGACTTAAGGCTCCCTAGAGTAAAATGGTTGAAAGCTAGTGAATAACCATTCATAGTGATTGTCAGATTCCTGCGGATTTTATGAAGAGAAAATTAGATTACTTACAAGGAACACAACGTAAGGCACGACGATATTAGCCAAACCGGCAAATGTCCCACTCATACCCATTCCAATGGATCTGATGGTGGTGGGGTAAAGTTCAGAACTTTGTTGGTAGACGGCCATGAAAGAAGCAGAGGCCCCGAATTTACCGATTAGAGAAGCCACTACAGCAACGTATGGTATATCTAAAAAGGAAATAGAAAATAGCCTTAAATGAGAACGGAAATAAAATTTAGGCATACAATCTAGAGTTGTAAATATACCTATATTTTACATAAATATTTAAAGTAGTTCGATTCTTTTGAATACTGAAATGGAAACAAATATCATTCCAATTATAAAAATACTAGCGTTTCAATCAAACTGCTCAGACACATTATAACGTTGCGCGCCTCCAACTTGCACGCAACCAAGAGGTGACTGTGAAAACTTGTATAAAAGATAGAAGTTTGTGAAGGGTTTAAGTCCCTTTTTATTCAACGCAATAAATTACAATTGCGTTCTCTTGACGCTTACAGACGGTGCCAACTTGGCAGTCAAATAAAAATAATAACCTGAAAAGAAAATAAAGACAAGATTCTAACTACGAGGCTCTCTAAATAACTAACTCACCGCGTTTTACAATACCGCTGCTAATTCAGCAGACTTGAAGCTCACTGGAACGATGACCACTACTTCCCGCCAAGCACATAGGCCGCAACGCGGGGTTCTTCAATTCTCGCTAACTACCTCCGCGCTCGCTAAGTAAGAGAATCTCACACCGAACTCGTTTCCTTCTATTTAAATCAGAATACTTCCGCTGATAATTTGAATGCTTGCGCGTTCTACTCAAATTTACATATTCTGGCATTGGCAGTTCCAGGGGAAAGTAAGGCTTGACAGGAAAGATAGTTTAAACTTAAAATAAATGTTAGTTAAAATAAATATAAACCCTACAACATATTGGAAACAAAATACTTAAATCTGAATTATGAGTATTGGATAATACGCACATGCTATCCAGAAACTGGCGCACTCGCTAAGATAAAATAAGCTTCAAGATTTTGTCAGTAAACATTTTTAGTAGAAAATTACCTATTAAAGTATAATCTAAGTTTAAGGCATATATATTTACTTAGGAAGTGGTATTTTTCATATTTTTACCCAGTATAATATATATTTGTGGTACATACGGGTACACAGTCAGTCGTATCCCAGAAAGTAAGGGACATTATAACATGATCTCTATATCAAAAGAGAATTTAATACACGTTCATCCCTTAGAGATGGGCACCGGTCGTTGAAATGGAAAAGTTGCTATAATGAGCGGTCATTTTAACAAATACGAGCAAAGTTTGCCTGCATATATATACATTTATTTATATATTATTTACGTATTACGTTACGTACATTTACGTAACACTGTGGCTCACTTTGGCGGTTTCTTATAAAATGAAAAGAATGAATGACATGTTATTCCAAAAATTATTTATTACAGTAGCTCACATTTGCTTACTAAATATTAGCAAAATGACTTTAATTTTCTTTCACATATACTATTGATCAACTGTTTTTAAATGTGATTGCTTTGAAAAAAAATATTTCAAACGTTTCTGGTTTAAAAAATAACTCAAAAAAAAAAAAAAAAAAAAAAAAAAATCTGAAAGCTTTCAGGTTTTTTATTACGCCTAAATTTTTTTCCCCCTCACGTACACAAATACACGTTTCAAGGGCATTTGGGCTAACGCCCCTTTGGGTTAAAAATGTTTAAAAACAGCATATCTTTAGAATTTCAAAAGCAACACACACTGGAGATAGAAGTATTTTATTCAGAACAGTATGATGCCACTGCTCGATTTGAAATCGTTGAGTTTCTTGATCAAAAATTCATTAACGTTTAAAAAATATGAAATAGATAATAAACAAATTCGAAGTTCAAGATTCGGGCTTCTAGGTGCCCATATTCGAGAGCAGGACTACGTTATTCAAAATTTGATGGTTCTAGGTATCATTCTTTTTCACAATGCGAGAAACATACATACGTTCAGGCAGATTCTCCATTACTTAATTTCTTTAACTAGGGCGATAACATTTGGTGGCAACAAGTTGAAAATTGATACAGTCGTTTATAATGATTCGACAAAAAATTTCGTTTCGAGACTAATAGCCCTTCTGAGCTAATGCCTCTTTTGACGTTAAGAGAAAAAAAAAGAAAAAGAAAACGTTAAAATAGTTTGTAGAGACATTAGGTATTTTTTGGAAGCAGGCAAGATGAAAAATATGCAACACCTTCGCCGAGAATCGAACCACAGACATCTGGAATACGCGTCCAGTGTGAAGACCACTACACCACGAATGCACGCCAAGAAGATGGGAGAAATACCTTATAAGTTTTGATAATAAACTCATGTAAGTATTCGGACACTTTGAATAAACAGTTTGTATTTCATAAAAACGTGAAAATAAAGGGGTAATCAGTATTTAGTTTAATATCATTTAGCTAAAATTGCATTTTTCATGCGCTTCGGGACAGATTCAACAATTTTTTCCGCGTAATAACGGTAGAACAACAACAACTTAAGCATTTCCTCTTTTTGCCAACTTAATGGCGCACTGTAAAAAAAAAATCTGTAAGGTTACTAAGAAAACTCATGGAAACTGGGATGCCATGGGTTATTTGAGTAACAGAAACAGGTGTTTTCTTTGTAACATTACAAGAGTTTTGCCTGTAATGGTTACAGATCTTTTTCTTGTAATATCACAGCATATAGTTATGTAAGTAGAACATATTTTTCTCATGTAAATTCCCAAACGATATATCTGTAATGGTTACAGATTATTTGCGTGTAATATTACAGCAAATAATTATGTAAAAAGAACATGTTTTTCTCATGTAAAATCCCAAACGATATATCTGTAACCGTTACAGGTTATTTGCTTGTATTATTATAGCAAGTTATTATGTGAGTAGAAGATACTTTTCTTACGTAAAATTCCAATGGTTGTATCTGTAAAGGTTTCAGATTATTTCCTTCTAATATCCCATTAAGTAATTATGTGTGTAGAATATATTTTTCATAGATAATACTAAAGGATATGTTTATAAAAGTAATAGATTTTTTTGTCTAAAATGATGCTTATTATAATAAAATATATTGAAATCAAGATGTTTTGAGTAAAACAATATCTGCATATGTATATCATTATACAGATATATGCAAGTGAAGCATAATAGTTTGGCTTTTTAAATTAGTCAATTTGACCTCAGAATAGCATTAATTTAAAAGATGTGCTTTCAACAGCAATGTTCTTTTTTCAAAAAGTAATATTAGTCTGTTGCAGAGTATTTTTGTTTTATGAAGAGAAACTTATGTCTGATATTATTGAAAGGCCTTTCATATTATCATTTTGATTAATTTAAAAGTTCAAATTGATATGCTACTCCTTATATTTGCCCTGTAAAATAGCTGAAAAAAATAGTATGTTTTAGTGTCAGTTAATAAGATATGTTTTAGAACTTTCTTTTTAGTAATTTTAGCTAAAGTAGACACATGTTGCTTTAGATTTAACTTATATGAGTAAACGTGTTGCATGTTGATATGATCATATTATTACAGTAAAAGACATTTTGCGAAATATTTCTATGAAGAACTCAGAACAGCTGTTCTTCATATTTCAAAAATATATTCTCTCCTTCTAAAAAATGACATTTTCAGTAAATTAAAGAATTCAACATAGCAATGAACTTCATTTTGTTACTACAAGGAATTCAAATTTTGTTCATAGGCTTGAATTACAACGTCTAACTAATTTTTTTATTCTTATCTGCACTCAGTGTTTGTCAACAGTCTGCTATTGTTTGAAATAATGCATAACTTTTTTACTTACCTTCAAATAATTTCTTTTGAATTAACAGATAGAAGTCTTTCATTAAAAACCTAATGTCATGCTTTTTGAATAAGCATAAAACTTTGCCAACTGACCTTAATTTTTAAAGCCTTGTTTCCCTTAAAATTCTTAATACAATTATGCCTTTAAGAAATTTATTTCTAAAATTAATACTTCAGTTTAGCTTAAAATTTAATGCATTTTAATTTTACCTATAATTTTTTACAAACATAATATGTAATAAATCTAAGCTTAATATTTACCATTTCGAAAGTGATACTAAAAAGTATTCCTAGTTATTATAAATTTCGAGATTCGCATACAAAATTGTGAAATAAACATGTGACAACAGAAAACAAATTTTATGCTCTCTCTATATTACAGCATGTTAATTAAGAAGTTTATTGAATTTATAATTTTATTGTGAAACACTATGAAGCAAATAATATGCTAATTAAAATACAGAAGTAAAAATAATTTATTACTTAATTCATGAACTTTACATAAAACCTGAAAAAAGAATTAATTTAAAAATAACATAATATAATTTAATAAACATTTCATAAAACTTCGTTTCGACTGCTTGGAAAAAATGAATGGTTTTCCCCTCTTTGTAACCCATGTCTCCTAAATAAAGAAAAAAAAAACATTTCTTTTAAAATCATAATCATGCTCTTAAAAAGCTTATAAAAATTATTTTAATAGATGTTTTAAACATGTGCTTATATAACACTTTTAATCATATTTCTTTATAGTAGCTTAATTAATTAAGAACAGCTTAAATTCTTTAAAAAATTGGATTACATTGAACCGTCTCATCACGACAAGCTACCTCAGTCAATCACTTTTTAAATTTAACCAGCATTCCTCATAAAATAACTAATTAGTAAACATAACTTCTCTAGGATGCCCACTATCATTTAATCAAAATTTTCAGGAATCACGTATAGCTAGCTTAGAGAAGGTTCATTGTACAAAAACAGCCAATATTCAAATATTTTCATAAATGAAGCCACCATAGTTATTAAATATAATATACAGTATACTTATATTCAGAATTCAGAACTTGAATAAATTTCTCGAACTGTTTTAGCATTCGAAAAATATTATATTTATTACCTTAAATTTCTAAAACAATATTACATATTCGTCCAAAGGAATCACTGGGACTCGGACAACATTTTCCCCCTAGCTTTCTTTTAGCACAGGATTCTGAATATGTTTTAAAGATTTAGGTAATGTTTGTCTTCCTTAAGGCGCTCACAAAACAAGTTACCCTAAATGTTTTGTCCGCATAGTGGTCATTTTCATCTTACTAACTGATTTGCTAGTGGATTTTGGGTGCATGGCCTAGCATTGATGAAACAATAATAGTGAACAGCTTCAAGAAAATTGGGATATCTAATGCTCTTGATGCCATATTCCCACTTATTTTTACTAATTTTATCTTCCGAAAATTAAGAGGGAAAAATTAAACGAATAATTTAATTTCTAAAGGACACAGTCACAGTAGGAATATAACAAATGAAAAGTAATCATGGATAAACTACTACTATCACAATATTATTTATTTAAAAGAAACCTCTATTTCAATAAGAATACACATAATTGCAACATCTAATAAGTTATCTCATTTCTTCTTTATAATTTGAACTTCTGTCATTCTCATTGTTGTTCTTGCAAATCCTTAGGCCTCAGATCATACATAAATAATTAGAGAAGGTTGTGGTCCGATGCTTGCTAGGGTAAACATTCAGCTGATATGGCAAAATTGCACAGTGAATGGCAGTTGGTATTTGCTTTCACTATCATAGATCATTGTTTGTATTAGGCTGACATAATATTCAACAGTTAGAAGAGAAAGATTCAACGGGGCCTTAAGTGTGCAAAAGTTTGCCTTTGTTAGTATGACGAAAACAATCATTATATTGATAAATCCATTTTAAAATCTTGGGATATTCATTTTCTGAATGCATTAAAAGGGGGAAAATTATGTAAATATTTTTTTAATTTTTAGAATCTGGTTCTAAAGCTGGGTGGGGTGGGATATGCAACGCAATACGGTAATTCTGAAGATCATTGCTCGTGGAAGTACAAAATAAACAGTGATAACTTGCATGCTGTAGAAGAAGACACAAATTGCAGTTCCAGATGCATTAAATGCTTTGAGGTCTAGGGAGTAGCAGTGGGCAATACTAAGAGTGAAATTCAATGTATAGGGAAGGAGGAATGAAAATTACTTTTATCAGATAACTTGAATGGTTATGTTACTAAGCGTTCTTATTGGAATGTAGGTTTCTTTTAAATAATAATACTATGATAGTTACCAGTAGTTCATTCATGAATATTTTTGATTGGTTATGATCTTATTGTAATCGCATCCTTCAAAATTAAATTGATTCCTTAATTTCCCCCTTGATTTTCATACTATAATATTAGTAAAAAGGAAGAAAAAAGTCTGCAAGTAAACATAACTCCTCTTTCTCCCTCTCTCTCTATATATATCGGTATGTATCTTCGTGTGCAACTAAGCAAACCAAATGTAACCTTTTCTTCTTTAAAAAAATTGTGTAAATAAATAGAATTAAGTTCATTTCAAAGACTTATGACACATGAAATACACATGATCAAAATAAATTAGAAAATTAAGTTCAAATAAATTTTAAGCTAAATTACGTGTTGCAATGTAAGTTGCAATAATTCAGTTGTAATAATTAATACTAACAAAACCAAACATCATATTCCCATTCTGCAAAGTATAAAAATTCTTCTGCAAAACTGAAAAAATGACCAACACTTTGGCTTATTTGATAACTTTCAAATTCACTCCTTTGTTTGCATTTAGAATTTATAACTTTAATTTTCCACAGAAATTTGTTTTTGATTTTAAAAAATTTCACTGGCATAATTTCATTCACTTCAGCATATATTAATAGATGCAGAAGGTTTTTGTACCTTACATAATTTTAAATCTTATGTAAACTAACGTAATTAATAACAAAATCAAAATATAGATCAGAAACAGCATAAAATTACTACTAGTGTCACACATAATAATTACTACTAGTGTCACACAAAACGCTATGAAATTAATTAATAAAATAAGAATGAGATAAAATATATAGAATTAATATTCCACATGTGTGAAGTTTGGAAGTTTTACGTTAAATATTTTTTTTTAATTAAGTATTTTTAAAAATGACCCCTTAAAGCATGGGACCTTTCGTAATTAGAACTTGCAAATCCACTTCGCTAGTCTTTCATACCATTGTTTTTCTTTTATTAACAAGAAATATTGGATTCAGTTATTTAATTTAAGATATCAAAAATAATGCTACTGAAAGGCATGAATACTTACTTAAATTTGAAATTAATTTGGTTGACTTAAAATACTATTTAAAAAAGTAAATCTTCATATATACGTCTAAAAATCAGACCTTATTAATTTTCTTTTATTTGAACGATATCTGAATTCTGCCTTAGTTTGGACTAGTAAATCATTGGGCAATTAAATGCCAAGCTATAAGAGAACTAATGTAGTTTACAAATGCACTGAATTTTATTTCCGGTATTAACTTTCAAAGAAAGTAAAATTTTCTGCATATTTGCATCATTTGGATTGATAGAATATGGCAAAGCATGCAAAGGATATCAGCCTAAAGGGAAGTATATATTCATGGGCGGTTTTGTTAGGAAAAGTAGCTTGCATTTCCATTTATTCATGTGTGTATATATATATATATTTACATTGTTAATGCTAAAATCAATGCTTCATTAAAAATTCTTTATTATTTTATTTTTAATATAACATACAGATACAGAATTGTTTTAAATTCCAATAAACAATAATAATTTATTTTTAAGAAAACTTATTTTATGATTTATATATTATATTACATGAATAAGAGAAACATTTGTCAAGAAATGTATTAAACTTGTATTAGCAGATAGATTCATGCTATCCTAGTAACAAGACTATCATACTTCAAAACTGTATTAAAACTGGGCAAAATAAAATCAACATAAATTCTACATTAAATGTTTAAAACTTATAAGTATGCAATGGTAGTTATATATACAATATAATATATGTTGTCATTTATAAAATATTAATGAAATGATATTTTTGGAAATAATGCACAAAATTTTAGTTTTGTTTTATAATTAGTTTAAAGAATTGTTAGAAAAATATTTTAGGTCATTTCCATTTTTCCCCTGTTGATATTGGTATATTAAAATATATGGAATAATTAAGTTGCATCTAGTTAGTAAAACAAAACATTACGAAAAGTATGATACGGCATATTTTTAATCAATATAATTACTTCATTTTGGAATTATAATATTTTCGTAAGAAATTAATACCATTGAAAAAAATATTATTACACTAAAGGAATAAACGAGATTCTCGACCGCGTTGTTCAAGTTTTTGTAATTTTACTTCATAACACACTTGTACATAAACATATTAGACTGAATTATAAACCAGGTATAACTAATTAGACAATCCTAGAAAAAGAATAAACTAAACCTAGTAAGCAAAAAAATATATACATTACATTCAGAATTCTAAGTGTTTATATAAACGTTTCTCGCAAGGCCTGCCGGGAAAAAGATGTCAAACGTTCTTTGGTCAGACGATTGGAAAAGAACGCTAAAATGATTAGTTTTGCTTTCAACAACCACATTACCATTTCAATTATATACCACAAACAGTGATTAAATTTTGGAATAATTAGTTTTAAATACTAATACGGGCAATTTAAGGCGTAATTTATCGGATGCACAATGACAAAATACTACTATTAGATCTGCATTTGGAATAAATATTTTGCACTCTTTCAACTCATTAGACATTACGAACACTGATATTAATTAATCGCAAAGCTTAAACGTTTAAATACTTACTCACTACATATAACAGTGCAAAGTGCATGAGAATAATCTGCATAAAATGAACAAAAAAGTATTTCAAGCAGTAATCGTAAACATTTTCTTACTTACCTGCGCTATACAACCAACATGCATTCAGCCATGTTTTTTTCTGAAACTAGCTTTCAAACACTTTTCTCCTGATTGGCTAATTTCCAGTCAGTCACGTGATTCTTCCGTGCGGCTACTGAAACATTATCTGTAATGTTACAAGCAAATCAGCTGTTACCGCTACAGTTTGCTTTCAACCTGTTGCCATTACAGAAAATTCTTCTGTAACTTTTTGATTTCTGTAACTTTACAAAACTTTTGCCTGTAAAGAGCGAACTTTTTTTTTTTACCGTGCACTAAAAGTCCCCTCACCCCTTAAAACCAGGCACAGGGGTTGAACCCCTGCCCTCGCACCTTGGAGAAGGATGCATCGCTTTTGCGTCATCGGTCGTTGTCTATGATTTGCTACCTGCCAGTCACTTGGGCTACCCGTCGCAAAGGGACATTACTCAGCGTCTTCGGGGTGGACTACAGCCATCTGCTCTAGGATTTGCCAGACCCCAGGTCTGCCAATAAGTGTCTTTCCGGAGCCTCCAGAAACACTAGGTTCATAATTTGTATAGCCCCGTGGCCGAGACTGCCTAAATACAGATCCTAGCCAGTAGCAGCGCAGAGCTCTCTACATTGACCCCTGAGGAAATTCACTCTATACAGGGTGATTCACTACCAGACCGACAAATCTGCAGGGTGTAGGTGGTACAGAGACAACTCGTAATCACATAGGAATGCAGGGTCGCAAATGCCGTAGTTGCGCGTCGTTCGCTATCGAGTCAGTATAGCTTTCGTTAAACAACCAGTCTCACGTAACCTTCTGTTCACAATTGTAAAGGTCGTGTAATGTGAAGCATGTCTGTTTGGGTAGCGTTCCTGGTACAACTGCCGAGCAGCTTGCCTGTTGCAGTCCGCAGTTCCATACAAGATCAGCATGTCGACCAGTTCATCGTTTGAATACACGTTCATCCTACTACCTCTGGAAACGGATCGCAAACGACGACTTCCAGCCGTTGCTCACGCAGCCTTCCGTTCAGCACCATCTAACGCAAGACTGCCGGGAGGAATCTTCCAGAACGTAAGGAATTCCATGTAGCACCGCTATCAGGCCTGCCAGTCTTGTCCGACTTTTCTTAAAATAAATCTGCGGTTTCTTGGTGATAACTTAGGATATGGTCCAGACTTCAGTAGATTTTGAACAGTTCCACCCAGTTTGTGTCGTTTTATTACATCAAAGATGGTTAAACGTTTTACATTAGGTATATTTTTTAGCTATTTCGCAAACTTTTGCCATCTTTAGAAAGATGAATTATTTAATTTCTAGCGAAATCGTCGTTAATTTTGAGCAATGTTCACTTCAGGTATAAAAATGTTGCATTTTGCTAAAAAAGTTAAAATTACACAGCGCAGACAGTAAGTCTTGTGGTGTATTTTAATTTAAAACAAAAGTCTTAACAAGAAACAACATTTACCAAAACATTTCAACAAAAATCTGTAGTGTCCGAAATATTATGTGAGCTACTGATTAACACGTTTTGAACGAATTATTTTATTACAAGCAATCTTTTGACGATATTTATTTTACAAGTGAGGCTAAATAATAGAGAAAAAATAATATTTTAGACAAAAATTTGAAGTCTATGTTTAAATATTTAGTACAAGATTTGTGCAAATAAATTAAAAAATACATGTGTTCGGACATTTAATTATTATTAATATTATGTTCTGTTGGAAATTTCGTAACTATCACTTTAAAAACAGCTTGAAAACTATTTTTCTCTTAAGCAGTTTTCGGCAACTGTAGTTCTGCAGAAATGTTACTGTAGTTCCTACAATTCACGCTAATTCCCAAAATACATATTTTAAAAATTGAATTTAAGATAAAAAATATTACGGTTTGTCTGTAGAAACCATTGGAACTTGGAATACAACAAACAGAACATATACGAGAACAGCAACATTGTTTGTTAAAGACCAATCAACATTTTATGCTTACAGTTTCTATTGTTTGTGACTTTTTGAAAAGTTTGGCGAATTTTGCAAGATGGTTGAGCTATTACGTAAGTATCTTTATAGTATTATATACACACACACACTTACTGGTGAATTTACATTTTAGCTTCTTCAGGAGTCTGGTTGCGTAACTATTAAAATGGAAATCGAATAAACAGCCAAAACTTTTTCGAAACTTCTTTATTAAATAATAAAATGTATTTAAATTATTTACGATGAATAATTAATATTCACTTTTGAAGAGGATAATATTTATATGTTTGGACTGGACCGCTAACATTATTTCATCGCACAATGTAAGAATGCAAAGAATAATAAGAGAATCCTAGTTCAAAAGAATGGTTTATTAAATGAAAACGCTGCTTATGTTAAATTCAAATTGCCGATAATTTATTGTCTATCTTAATAGATAAAAAAAATTTAAATAACATTAAAAAAAACTGCCACTTGTTGATGCTTTATTTCAGGAAATTGTTGTCTGACAATGATAAGAGCAATCATTGTTATATATCTGAATTGTTTCTTCCAATCGCAAGATAGTTTCAGATAATACATTTTCATTTTCTTATAAGTAGCATTATTTAACGATAAGTTTCTTGTTGCATTTATCTGCCTGGAATCAACATTCTATTGGTAACAATAATAGCTTTAATTAACTTAAACATTTGTAGCTTTAGTTATTAACCCATCAGCTAAAACACTGCTCAGCTTCAGCATTTAATAGTATATTTTAAACGATAATTATATGACTTTTACTTTTGTACCCTAGCAGTTACTTGGTTCGAACTCTGTTAATTCTAATATCATCTTTTTTCTATCATCATTTTCCATTTTTTATATCTCAGGAAATATTTTTAAAAAGTGTGTTAGGGTAAAGTAATTTAATTGCTTGCACTATTCATCTGTAAAACAGTTTTGCACGACATATTTCATTGACTCATATACTTACAAGAGAATAGTGGATTGAATGGCAGATTAACTTTTGATTTTTAAACTAGAATTCATATATTACCTTCGAATTTCACTTCATCACTGGAAAAAATATTCATCGGTAAGTCACTTATCAATTCATTTAGAATCGTATTCAGCACAGTGTAATTTCATGCATTTTTGAATCATTTAAAATCGTATTGGTCATAATACAATTTCATATCATGTATATTAGGGAGTATTTATTTCCTTATAAGGGGATTCTGCTGATAAATTGAATGTAAAAGGGAAAAGGATAGTAGGGAATTTAAGATAAATTCACTGATTTTCAACCAAATATCAATAACTTTGTCAATGTTTATGTGAGCATTATCTGTCCAATAATGACGTCAACTAGACTAATAAAAAGGAATTTCAATTTGTTTAATTTGTTCAATGCATCTGAAATACATTAAATGCTAATTAATTGTGACTACAGACGCGCAAAGCATGTTCTATCCAATACCTACAAAACGCCATAAGTGTGAGCTCACTTTCATGCAGCTACAATTCTAGTCTTCAGTGTAAAAGTATGTACAAAATACAGGCGTCCTGCTTTAACGACTTTAGAAGAATAGGCATTTCATTTGCATAAATAAGTACATGAAATATACTAAATACATGAATTTTCTATTTTGCTGGCTGCAGTGAGTCAGCTTAGTCAACGTGTTCACAGTATAGGCTCTACAAATATCCAACTTGGCCCGAAAAATAAAAATATAGAGGTCAGTTTTAGGTTTCACACAGAGTTAGTCGAGGAATGAGTTCAGTGGATCGTGAGCTCTGTTTAGTTCATTACTTGGAAGAGCAGAAGCTGTAGTGAGTACCACATGAGGGCAATATCAGTTATATCCCATATGGGAAAATACGACATAAACTTCCACATTTAACAGCAAATATACCAAAAAAATCCATTATTTTCCTAGAAAGTGATTATAGCTTGCAAATGTGGGCAAGAAAACATGTTAATATAACTACTGAAGATTGGAGAAAACTACGTTGTTTTGCTGAAAAAGTTCTTAATACATCAGGCGGTTAATTATACGCGTGCATGGTTCTAATACTCGTAGCATGAAGCAGTAGATCCAGAGTGCTTGGTTAACTCTGCCTAGGTAGATGGCGGCGTTTGCCTGGTTTGAGGATTAATTTCCTGTTAAGGTGTTGAACAACTAGCTTCTGTAGAAGTGCGACTGCAGTAAAGTAATGCGACATGGTGGAAAATAGTGGGAAAAGTAATATGGCATTTTTATCCTGTTGTGAGCGTTACATGATGGTATTAATGTAAAGTGCTGTATTATGTTAGAATTACTGGCGGAGCATCAGTGTTGCATAAGAAGAATGATGTCGAATTAATTTCACAAAATGTACATTTGAATTAATTTCACAAACCTGGAGATAATATTACAGGAACTAAGCATGCCAATCCAGTGACAATGAGCGACGAGACAGAGCACCATCTTCTTCCATACCATTCCATAAAAAACCAACTGAAAATAAATCCAGGTACTTCGACTAGAGCTAGGTAGAAGAAGTTGAGAAAGGGATTACCGCCCAGGTTGGACACATTAATTTGCAAGCCGTAATAAGCCATGATGTCCGCAACCCTAAGAGAAAAATAGCACATTTTAAAGTCACAAAATTTTCAGGTCAAATATTTTAAGAAATTAATCATGGACATGTCAGAAAGAAAGTGACTTGATCTTGAATTAGTTTGGAAGATAAGCATTCCAATGGATGTAGCTATATGATTGCATAATTGTTACATAATATGAAGTTTTATAAATCAAAGATTCGTAGCAGTCTTACATCGAGTTAACCGACTGGAACTTTCGTCTATTATATTTCCTCAGTTCGTGTTTCTACATAACTTTTTCTGATAATTCTAAACGTATTTCAAAGTTTTTCATTATAATTAAATTTACATTGAGCCAAATAATAACCATAAGATAGCTTTATCAGGTTCAATGTTTCTTCTAACCTTCTTCGGAAACATACAATGACCTGACTAGGAACAGAGAGCTTACTAAAGCTATGTTCACTAATTGTAGTAAGTAGACAGGATACAGACGAAGGGTATACAAGACCCTTTATTTTTCTTTATATACAATGACTTCCGTACTTCGGAATACAATGACCCTCCACTCGGGGTCTAACGTAAAAGGTATAAAAATAAAACTAAACTCTAATTTAACTTTAGAATAAGATTGGCCTTATAATAACAGGAAGCATATGTAGCACAGAGACTGTGAACACTACAATACGTTTAATTTATCAAGAGGATTAAAACCTCTGGCCTGGAAGGCAAATAGCAACTGCGTAACTTCTAAGGTAAGCGGCCTGCTTCGAACTCACTGCTTCCTCTCTCCTGCTTGGCAAAAAGGCCACACTTAAATACTTGGCGTTCGCCAGACAACTTTGCATAAAATCCTTCACGCTTATAATTCTGGCCGGAAGTAGAAAATAAGAAGTGATAGCAAAGATTTAAAATAAAATAAACGTTAGTAAAACTTAAGATCCTTACATACTTCTCGCCAGAGTTAATTTGTTTGAAACTGAGGTCTAAAACGACCTTGTTGAAAACTTTTAGCTCTAAAAACTAACGCGAGGCCAACCTTTTACAATCATAACTTAGCTAGAAACTAGAAAATTTAAAAGAAAGAAATTTGTTACAATAGCAGCTCCCGGGATATACAACAATCTTTTTTTTTTTTTTTTT
The DNA here is from genome assembly GCF_044657685.1 of Stegodyphus dumicola. Classification (NCBI taxonomy): domain Eukaryota; kingdom Metazoa; phylum Arthropoda; class Arachnida; order Araneae; family Eresidae; genus Stegodyphus; species Stegodyphus dumicola. The sequence goes on along the minus strand of NC_140768.1, from coordinate 133,683,901 downwards.
TTCATCTGTACTGCATCTAAACAGGAGCTTTATTCAATTCTGGTTCCTTCCAGAGATCTGGAAGGAAAACTAGTTTAATGAAATGTTACAGAATGACATTGCAATTAACATATAGAATATACTTCTCTTAACATTCTTATTTCATTCATGACTATTTTAATTATCTCTCCCCGTGCTCTCTGACATGTGTTGTAAAAGAACACCAAACACGTATGTGTTTCTGTCTACGTGTGCCACACTTCCTCCTACAATCAAAACACTAACGTGTTAAAATTCAACATACGAGACCTCTTAACACACCCTACTTTCAACTCTAAACCCTGAGGTACTATTCTGAAAGTGGCTAACTCTAAAGTGTAGCGTCAGAGAGCCTAACTACATCATTCAACCTTTAACACATATTCACCATGATTTAATCTTTACAGTCACACGAATAACAAATTTTTAACATTACTTTCACTTTTACCATATCACGGTATTTCTTAACATTCAAAATAACAGTTCACATGTATACAAGAACATATCAACATGCCGTTAATTTTACACATTTGAAAACATACATTAGTAGTACATTGTTAACTTCTATTCTTTTCAAAGCAAGTGCCAATTCTTTCTACATTGAAATAATACTACATTTCAAAAAGTCTTTCAGACTAAAACTTCTTTCTTGCTAGAATGTTTTAAATAAAATTTATACAATAACTTTTTACAATATTTAAGTCTTTACACAACGCTATTATACATCAACTTTAGTTTTACGCGCGAGTAATTGAAAAACATAATAAGAAAATCGGTCACAACTCATTTCTCGCCCTTTTGGCGATAAAGGTAGACCTCGCATGAGGTAAAACTTCTTGAAATCTGCCACTTGCAGTAAGAATGAAAGATTAACTTAAGTTTGTAAAGTAACATAAAATTTTACTTATCTTTGTAATATTCAGACATCCTTTTCTGGGCCCAGTCTTTAAAGGTATAGCTGATAGTAGCTTGGTTGATCCTCCTTCTTGTACGGGCTCGCCCTTCAGTGCTTTCCTCTGGAAGCTTCCGTTTTTCACCAGTTCGGCCGCCCTTGAACACCTTCCTTTTCTCCTCTGCTTGTGGTCTTGGCCGTTTGAAGGCAGCTGGTCTTGGCGGAACCGGGAAACTTCTGTCGTGATCCTGCTTGGACCTCGTTGTTGGCCGTTCAAATTTTCCTTGTACTTTTTCCTCCGCCGCTGATGGCCCTTCCGCAGTTCGGCGACTTTTGCTGCGGAGAGTTCTGTCGGATGAGTAGATCTTCCGTTTTAAAGCCGGGTTATAGTTGCCGTCATTTCTCCTGGTCCTCTTCACATACGTCGTCCTTCACCCTTCTTCATTCTGGGGGTGTTCGTGAACTCTGTTTTCTGGACGGTGGAACGGCTTCTTTTTCTTGTTACCTTCAATTTTTTCGCGGGGCAATTTTCTTTTCACTTGCTTCTGTCTCTCATTGGCTTGCCCTTGTACTTGTCGTTTTTCCACCTCTGGAACTTGTACCTGCGGTGTCTGCCGTGCCGGATCCTGCAAAAGATCTGAAAAGATTTGCATTTTATTACGATCGAAGTAGGGCTTGATTTGATCAATGTTTGCGGAACAGGTTTCACCATTTCTTGCCTTTAACACTACAACAGCGTGAGTTATTTTTTCTATAACATATGGTCCTTCAAAGCGTGGAAAAAATTTGGCAGTTTTATCTTCTGGTGCTGAAGAAAGTGAATGCTTGATTTTTAAAACTTCATCCCCTACTTTATAAGTTACTCCCCGTCGTTTCAGATCATAGTATAACTTCTGTTTTCTTTGTGCTACTTCCGTATTCTTTTTTGCTTCTTTTATTAGTTTTTCTATATCACCCATTTTAAATTCTGGGGCTCTTTGTTGCACATAAAATAATTTATCTAACGGTGTTATAATCTTTCTGCCTAGAAATAACTCAGCGGGAGTTTTGCCCGTTGTATCATGTTTTGCGGTCCTAAGGGCGAAAGCAAATTCATTGACATAGTTATCCCAGCTTTTATGAAAATTTTTAACATAACTACGGATAATTTTCACTATATTTCTGTTTACCCGTTCCGCTATATTTGATTGCGGCCGATACGGGACCATTTTTAAATGACGTATGCCCAGTTTTTGGCACATGTCTTCAAATATATTACTTACAAATTGAGGACCATTATCCGATATAACTTTTAGGGGCGCCCCGTATTTTAAAATATATTTATTTAAAATAGAATCAGTAACTAATTTCGCGGAGGCTCGTTTTAAGGGAACAATTTCGGTCCATTTACTAAAATGATCAACCATAACAAGGAGATAGCGACTTTTGTTTAACTGACTTTTTGGGAAAGGGCCCAATAAATCGATGCCGATTATTTCATTTGGAAATTCGGATTTAATACTATTTAGAAACCCGGCCGGGCGGAAATTAATATAATTAACGGCTTGACATGTTGGGCAGGACTGGACATACGCCCTTGTTAACTTTTGCAGTTCAGGAAAGTAGACTGCCTCGCGTACGCGTTGGATAGTTTTTCGAATACCAGCATGAGAAGCTAAAGGGCTGTCATGGAGCTCTTGCAGGATATTTAATCTAAGACTAGCTGGGATAACAGGTCGAAATTCGTTGTTGGAATTCGTAGTTTTTGTGTAGAATAATAGACCATCTATTAGTTCGTAATGGGCCGCCCTATTTCTTATCGCCACAATATCTTGGTGGCTAAAATTTTCAGGATCCTTCAAATACTCATAAATACTTCCAAACTCAGGATCCTTACCCAGTTCGGTTATTACAGTTTCTCGGGAATTTATTGTACACGCTGTCAGCATTGCAACTTTTACGGTATTACCCTGTTCGTCTAATTTAATTCGTGATAGGGCATCTGCTACGATATTTTCCTTTCCGGGGGTATGCTTGATTACCAGATTATATTCTTGCAGCTTGAGTGCCCATCTTATTAACCTTGGGGATAAATTTTTCCCTGAGTACAATCTAGTTACCGCCGCATGATCAGAATATACTGTTATCGGCGCCTTTCCAAAATAGACTTGGAACTTTTGCACTGCTAACAGAACTGCAAGTGCCTCTCTCTCGGTCGCGGAATAGTTTCTTTGTGTTTGATTTAAAGTTCGGCTAAAAAATGCCACGGGCTGCTGATTTTGCGAAAGTACCGCTCCTACCGCATAATCCGAAGCATCCGCTGAAATTTCTAAATTTTCATCCTTTTCAGGAAATTTCAACACAGGGGCTTGCGTTAATGCTTGTTTTAATTTTTCGAAAGCACTATTGGCTTCAGCCGTCCACGAGAATCTTGCCTTTTTCCTTTTTAATTTTAACAATGGCTCAGCGATAGCCGCAAAATCTTTTATAAAGGACCTATAATATGAACAAAGTCCTAGAAAAGAAGAGAGCTTCTTTGCCGTGTTTGGAGTCGGATACTTTTGTACAGCGATTATTTTTGATTCATCTGTCTCGATCCCTTTTTGCGATATTTTGTAACCTAAATATTTTAATTCAGGGGCTGCAAATTTGCACTTTTCGACATTAACTTTTAGACCGGCCTCATTTAATAAAGAAAACACCTGTCTTAAATCCTGTATATGTTGGTCGAGATTATCACTAGTAATAATGATATCGTCTAAATAGATAAATGTGGACTTTCCAAGAACAGGTCTTAACACAATGTCCATGCATCGCTGAAATGTTGCTGGGGCGCCTGAAAGGCCAAACGGCATACGCAAAAATGCATAAGTGCCAGACTTGGTTATAAAAGCAGTCTTAGGCACGTCCTCAGGCCTGACCCCTATTTGAAAATAACCATTCGTTAAATCTAAAGTCGTCATAAATTTGGTTGATTTTATGTTCCTTAAAATTTCTTCTATGATCGGTAACGGATATACCGGATATTTCGTTATGGAATTTAATTTACGGTAATCAATAGCGAATCTCCAACTTTTTGGATGCTCCAAAGGATAATCATTATTTTTCTTACATAAAACCACCGGACTAGCATAACTACTTGAGATAGGCGTTATGATCTTTTTACGTAGCATATCGGTAATATGCCATTCTATAATTTTTTCCTTATTCTTATCATACCGGTATGGTTTTTGACGAACCGGCAATGCATCTCCGGTGTCAATACTATGGTTAGTAACCTGAGTAAATCCTGGAATATCACTAAATAAGGAAGCAAATTCACTTACCACTTGTCGGATTCTATCTTGCTCGTCATTAGGCAGGTGGTCAAGATTTAACCTTGGCGGTTCAACCTTTTCTACACGCACTGGTTTCATCGTCAGCTTAAGGGACGCTGCATTAAAATCCAGTGTAGCTTGTGCGTCTGAAAGAAAGTCTATTCCTAGGATTAAATTTGCTTGCAAATTCTTTACTATAAAAAACATCACCTTTACTTGTTCGTCCTTGATACGGATGTACAAAGGTACTTTACCTACGCACTTACATTGTTCTCCTTGCGCCGCTAATACTGTTGTATTATCCGCATTATATATGCAGTATTTGCGAAAATACTTTCTAAAAAAGACTTCTGCCACACAGGAACACTGCGCGCCGGTATCCAGGAGTGCGGTGTCTGGGATATTATTTACCAAGACTTCAATCTTCGGAAGAGTTAAATTTTTCACCATTACTGTATTTAACTTGTAGGAAGAGGGGTTTTCGTAGCCTTCAGATTTCCGCACCCTCTCGTCAGCAGAAATCCGTTTTAGTTTAAATTATTTTTCCTTTCGGTGCTTTCCTTCTTTTTCCACTGGTCTTGAGACTTTTTTCCTGGGTTGCTATTGAACTGTCGACGTTCGCCGGCTGTTTTTGAATGCTCGGGTTTCCTTGCCCACTGATTCGCTTTTTCTCCGTAGCCATGTGCTTGAGTTTGCTGTAGTCTTGGCGTACCAAATTGGTTTCGCGTCTTCTTTCGACGTCCGCCGTTCTTCTACTTTCAAACTGCATTGCTAGCTCAAATAACTTTTCCAGTGTAATCGGATTTCGTAATTCAATAAAGTCTTGCACTTGGGGTAGTAACCTCGGCAAAATCACTTGAATTATTTCAGGATCCGGACGGTTTCCATACAAGAGCTTGAAAACGTGAATTTTTCTTAAAATAAAGCTCGAGAGGTTTTTCATTCTTTGTTGATATATACTGAAAAGTTCTGTTTCTAATTTCGCACGATCCCTTACAACAGGGAAGGCTTTTAGTAGGGCAGTCTTGAAATTTTCGTAAGTATAGGTGGGACTTCCTGCTTGACCCAAGAGACTTCTGCCGATACATTTGAACTAGTTAAGCGCTTGGCCCCTCAAAGCGCTGGTAGCTAAGGTAACTTTTTGAAACTCGTGCACGGGGTAGAGCATGAAGTGGTCATCCAATTTTTCCAAAAAACTGGTTACCTGTGAGTTTCCATTAAACGTTGCTTCTGGTTTCATCGAAGCGCGCATGGTCTGGACGATGTACCCAAATCCTTCCAGAGCGGCAGCTGGCATTTCTGGATTCTGAGCCGTTTCTGCAGGCAGCACAGGTTCTTCTTGAAATTCGGCCATGGTTATTCTTCGTCGGGCGCCACTATCAGGTTCAATGTTTCTTCTAACCTTCTTCGGAAACATACAATGACCTGACTAGGAACAGAGAGCTTACTAAAGCTATGTTCACTAATTGTAGTAAGTAGACAGGATACAGACGAAGGGTATACAAGACCCTTTATTTTTCTTTATATACAATGACTTCCGTACTTCGGAATACAATGACCCTCCACTCGGGGTCTAACATAAAAGGTATAAAAATAAAACTAAACTCTAATTTAACTTTAGAATAAGATTGGCCTTATAATAACAGGAAGCGTATGTAGCACAGAGACTGTGAACACTACAATACGTTTAATTTATCAAGAGGATTAAAACCTCTGGCCTGGAAGGCAAATAGCAACTGCGTAACTTCTAAGGTAAGCGGCCTGCTTCGAACTCACTGCTTCCTCTCTCCTGCTTGGCAAAAAGGCCACACTTAAATACTTGGCGTTCGCCAGACAACTTTGCATAAAATCCTTCACGCTTATAATTCTGGCCGGAAGTAGAAAATAAGAAGTGATAGTAAAGATTTAAAATAAAATAAACGTTAGTAAAACTTAAGATCCTTACAGCTTATAATTATTCTATGATCAATATTGTGTTTCTTATTCAGATTTTCAGGAGACTGTTTCTTAATTTGTTTTTTATAAAAGTTACATTTCTCGTAAATGTTTTCAGAATTTTCATAAGTTCGTGCATTTAATCATGCATTTAATTGCATCCATTACCAATTTTGAAATATTTCAATCCTTTTCGCTACTATTCTATTTTATTTGGTGCTATTAATAATTGTACTTGTTACCTCATTAATAAAAAAAGTCTTCGAATTTGAATCGAAAGCTGGAGTGAAAGTATAAAGGCAATTCGAATGTTTAAACCCAATGAAAATTACGACTATCACGTCAAAAGTTAGCAGAATTATCGACGAAAAGAAAAGTACTTGAACGAAATTCAAAATTGATAAGAAAGATAAAAAAAAAAAAAAAAACATATTGCTTTACATACTGCAATAAATAATGTGTTGCAGTCTAATTTTTAAATGTCGAGATGATTAAAAAAATGAGAGATAGGCTTTTTATCGTGAATTGAATTTCATTGCAGTGAATTGAGACCTTGAAACGGCGTAAGACTCCTGGAAGCCTGGCTAAACTCTACTCCAAATCGAACCCAACTAAAAATTTCGAAATTTTTATATCAGTTAATTTAATAAGCATGTAAAGTGTAGGGAAAGAATTTGCAAACACTTTGAACCATGAAGCAAACGAAATGGTGATTAAGAAATAATAACGGAAGTACAAATCAAATGGCTCTGTAAGTACATTAAAGACGACCATTGGCCTTTTGATAATGTAATGATAAAATCATAGTAACAGATTTATATTACAGAATGGCTGATTCGCCCGTGACTTTTGTGAAGCCATTTAACTAGCTGATAATAATTAGCGATTGGCTGCATAAGTTTTAGTTCTTCATCTACCTCTTTGTTACGAATATATCAAAGAGAATCTGTTTTTTTGCTTCAGTATACTTTTCTGGGCAATTTGCAGTTGTTTTCTGTTTGTTTTGCAGGAATAAGTGCAGAATGGACAGGCATATTGATAGGATAGGAAGCAGAATGAATTTATAAATAAGTAACTTATTATCAAGAGATAGAACGCTATGGTGAAATGAGATGGAACATGAAATATCCCCAAGTATGTTTTTAAATGCTAGTCTTTATAACCATGTATTTTCACTGTTGCCAATGCTTAACTACGGTCCTTCATTCTTCTATAAATAGCCTTAATTTTGTAAGATAAACTTTGACGTATCATGCTTCATCCAGTTTGTATTTATATAAAATGCGATTCTAATAGTTAGTTGCTTATTAATTCATTCTAGTTGTTCATTAATTCATTCGTTGTGTGACTTCTATGAACAGGAGTCGCACAAATTTGAGCTGAGAAATTATGTGTTTAAGAAATTTCACACACCACTTAATTTAATCAGACTAAAGAGTTAGTCACCGTTTATACATGGACAAAGATGTAGACGGTGAATGAAGGCCTAGAATTCTTTGGAGATAAGTGCAAAAAAACAATACAAATTTTTTTATCATCCTCACTCATAAACTTTTCCTCAGTGTGTAAAAATTTATGATTATTTGTGTACTTTACATATAAAAAATATTATTTTTGAAACTTTAAAGTATAATAAAAGTGTCCTTAATAAAACTTTAATTTAATCAGAGCCAAAACTCTAGTCATATTTTGTATATGGACGAAGATGCAGTCAATGGAAGAGGCTAAAATTCTTTCAAAGCAATGCGAAAAACAACATAAAAAATGCTTATTAACTCTACGCAATTCCAAAACGGCTGTAACCAATGTAAAAGAAAGCTGAGAAATTCTCCTTGAAATTTCTAGACTTCATTTTAAAATTAAAATGAAATGAAAATTATTTAATTCGAGAAAGTATTTTAATAATGCTATTTCGCATTAATTAGAATCATGGATTTCCCATCGATTCGTGATTCTGAACGTTGATAGAATCTTTGATTAACCAGAATTAAGAAATAAGAAACAAATGACATGAAAAGGGGAAAATTTTATGGTATATGTTAAATATACGAAATAAGATTTTCATTTAGCACTCTATTTACAAGATAAGTGCTAAATGAAAACGTAATTTTAATTAAAAACTTCTGAATATTTTTCGTTTTTATATCCTTACTAGTTTTACCCGCGGCTTCGCTCGCGTTAATGTCCTTAAAATAAGTTTCAACTCCACATGAATTTTAAAAATACACTCAGCGTAAAATTTCAGTAAATACTGCCCTCATTCAATACCTATAAGCCGCGGATATTTTGTATTTACGCCTGACCAAAGGGTTATTTGTAAAAACAAAGAACATTCGAGTGCCTTAAAATGATAAAACGATAGTTGTTATCGCACACAGTAAAATGTAAAAAATATAAAATGTAAATGCAATTTTTCATGCAGCAGTAACAAAAATATATAACACGAATGAATACATCTTTAAAAAAATACGAAACAAAATATTAAATATATCACAAAAGTCGAAATGTTGATAATAGTTTCAAGCCGGTAAGTTAATTAGAAGTCAAGTTATTAATTTTTAAATGATTTTCCATGTGTAAATCCGTGAACTTTGACCTTTTCGCCAACCCAATGGTCGACCGGATACTAGCTACCCTCCCCCCTTCGTCAATTTCGAATCGTAGTCCCTTTCGAATCGTCTCTCCCCAAAGAGTTAACAATAGCAAGCGAAGTATTGTTTAATCTGTGATTAAGCTGGAAATAATTAAGCAAAAAAACAGTTCCACCATCATTGTTCCTATCATTCAGAATGCGACACAAGTTTCTAAATTTCGAGAAATTTGGATAATTAGATCTAAAGTTAATTTTTATTATCAATTTATTGGACTCACACGGGAAGACCCAAGAAAAAATCCCTAATGTCGCTATTGAGTCTCACTCAAATTAGCGTTTTCAGGGTTTTTAATTAATACCTCAGCTGATTAAAGTCGTACGAAGATGAAATTGGTATCGATGGATTCTGACGAATTTTTGGAATCAGGGGATTTGTGTCTGGAAATTCAACTAACTGCCGTTCCATAGTATTTGTGGAAAAAATAAATTGGGGCGTAGCCAAATCTTTTTAATAGGGAAAAAACCAACAAAGTAAGTGAAAAATGTAGGGTAAAAGTCGTTTTTAATTAATATCTCGGCTAATTAAAGTCGCACGTTTTATAGCCGATAACCTTTTCTAATGTATCAAAAATATTTCTTGAAAATTTCATGATAATCCGTTAAGTAGTTATGGCGTGAAAGCGTAACAAACAAGCACACAAACTCACATTCACATTTATAATATTAGTAAGGATTTCACAAAATCTTAAAATGCGACTCACCAACAAAATGTTATGATCAAGAATTTCTTTCTGAGGTTCGAATACCGGACCAAATCGGTCGAAGTATTACTCACTGCATTTAGATTCTTTTCTTTCTTTATCCTTTCACCTAATTTCTGAAACACACACACACACACACAAATAATAAAAGGCATAATTAAATGTGATAAAATTACAACAAAATTAAATGGTACTATTCGGTTTCGAGGGCCGTTAAAAAATTGCAGCGAAAATGTACGTGCAAAAGCGCCAAATCTAGCAACCGCGCCCACTTAACAGCGCGCCAAATCTAGCGTGCGATCTGATTTCAGATTGCTTAAGTTTGTATAGTTCTATATTTCTTAAGACGCTATTGAAATACTAGTTTAATTTTTAAATCCTTTTTTGATATCCTATGGACTTAACAATTTGGGAATTGCCCATGATGAAAACTCGGCAATAGAATTTTTGGTAAAGTGCAGAGTCACCCACTGCTTGATGAGTTTTTAAGAATTGTACATACTCGGTATCCATGTGCACATCGACCTATTTTTACTTTAAAAAAATCCTAGAATTGCACAAAAATGGCACTGCCCACACCCTTGACTTTATCTATGAGCACATTGACATATTTTCACTTAAAAAGTAAAAGAAAATTGACAAAAATCCAATTGTTTTTACCCTTGTAAAAAGCGGCAAACAAATAAGTGAGCGATTCTGCACTTTACCGAGAATATTTTCAAAGAAAAGGCATCATTCATTATAGAAAATTACGTTTGAACAACCAACGAGATGAAATTATGCTTTAGCGATAAGTCGGTAGCGTAATAGCGATGCAGAAATCCATTCAGTTATGTTTAGCAATTTTTATATAAATTATAAAAATGATCTGAAATAGTTATTTACTCTTATGCTTCCATTCAGTCATGTTTAGCCTTTTTCATATAAATTATAATAATAAAAATGTATTATATGAAATTAACCTTTCATCTAAATTAAAACATCAATCTCAAATAGTTATTTACTGTTATACTTCCTTTCTTGCCGCAATTATTAGGGTTGTCGGAATTATTTTTGGCAACATTGGCATCAACAATAGTTTGGCGATTTTTTACGGCCCTCAAAACCGAATAGTACCAATTAAATTTACAAGAAAAATTCTTCCCCAGCTACATATCAGTATAAATTAAAGTTTATTTTCTAAGGATCAATATATTAATATCTAGATTTAGTATTTCCAATATCATAAAGAGACAGCTGGTTAGGGAAGTAAATTCGCATAGTGATTAATTTTTGAAGTGCTTAATAAACATTTCGAGTATAATTGCACCTCCATGGATTACAAAGTGGAACCACTTATGTAATAACATTAATGCGTTTATAATACAATGAAACTGATTGGTCTCTTTTAATCTATTATCTAATTCAGTACAAATATCTTATTCCACAAATACTTCTTACAGTAATAATGTCATTATTTAATTAATTACTTTAACATTCAATTTAGCAGCTCATATGGTGCTAAAAAATTCCTTTGCATTTTTTAACAAATATTCCATGATTTCTGCTAAATATTAGTTAAAGTTAATATTAGTTAAAGTTAAAAAAACAAATATTCCATGATTTCTGCGAAAGTTACCAAGACTGGAAGCCTTGAAGAAATCCTGAGAGCTTCTTGCGGTATAAACCATAAGTGGGTATCTCTTTCTCAAAAGGCAGAAAGAAAGATAATTTTTTTATGAAAGCAAGCACATAATATTACGATAATCGTGTATCATTTGCAACTTTATTGTAGTCAGAACTTCAAATAAGTACTTTTTGGAGAAGAATTGGATGTTTGTAAGTGTTAACATCTTTCCGACACGGAGGGTACTTAAAATATACTGCTAGCCGAAAGTTTTCTCAAGTGGTTTAATGATAGGATAATCCCCAGATCCGTCTCTTGGCGAATTCTCCTTTAAAACTGAGGGACGAATTCATACTTTCACCTATAAGGTGTCTAAGGCCCATGCCAACGACAGACGTAGTGTTATGTTCTATTCAACGATGAAATTCTTCAACTTATTTTGATGATAGTATCAAAGTAAGTAACTCACAGCAACATAAACAGTTTATGAATGTTTATATGCTAAAAATATATTAATAACATTCAATGTTCAGTAAATAATGCTGTGAGTTGTCTGTGGACTAACGCTGAAGCCTGCCCACTATTTTTTTTGGATATAAATTCTGTAAGATTCTGTGAATAAGACCTTCCCTTTTTCGAAAAATTTGTGTAGATCAAAACGTTTCATAACAGTCTATCCAGAAATGTTGTTCATTTAATCTGTTGATATCAGACACCTTTTTTTTCTAAACTGGTACGTGTGAGACTGGCGGCAAGTAGCGCATCTGACTCCGTATAATGATTAGTACATTTGTGAGGTTGAGTAATACTTAGTGCATTTCTGAACTCAAAAAATATATTTATTACAATTACGAGAAGCTTTTTACATATATAATTAATGGATAGCATAGAATACTTATTAAAGAGAATTACAGCCCTCATATTTTTTAAAGCGAATTATAGTCCTCGTGATGTGAGGAACCTGCCAACGAGAGTCTCTCTAGTCGAGAGTTCAAGAGCATTCTGACGTGTTGTTCCGATGGAAAAAATCTTCATACTGAATTAGCCACGCCTTCTTAATTTTTCAGTTGTATTTTATATCCTCTGATTCGCTATATCTGGAATGATATCAGAGGAAAAAGAAGATCATTGTTTCGTCAGCACGTCTGAAATCGAGAGGCTTTGACGATAGACACAGTGCACAACGCTAAAATCTCTTGACACTAATCGTGAAGTTATATCTCATGCACTCTCAACTGGAAGGAATTATTGCGTCTGCGATGTCAGACTATGTCGTCTGGCACATCATAAAAGCTTGGAAACAGTTACTTGCGGAGACCGCACACATGATTTTCTCATTTCTGTGTGGTCCGCCCCAGGTATTTCATTTTTAGTTACCTATAGATTTAAATAATTTTTTAAAAATTTTTTATGGCTAAATGCTATCCTATGTTCGAATTCACAATAAATTTTGTGGACTAATTCCGATGATAGTGTCAGGCAAGTAAGATACATCACAACAACACAAGCACAAGTAGTTTATGAATATTTAAATGCTAAAAAATATATTAATAACATTCACATGATATTTCATTCTTCAATTCGTACTTAACCTATATGTATAAGTATGATATAAAAATTTTAAATTAAATGTTTGTCAATTTCTTGCAATCCAATAATTTAAGTTTTATTTCTTAGTATTAGCATAAAATTTTATTAAATATAACTATAGGTATGGAAGCTCGTATAAAAAGTTAGGTCTCGTAATTTTCACAATTTTTTTAAAAACTTAGAAATGCCAGTTTTCTATATATAAAACCCTTTTGTAATAGGCGTACATATCTACGACCAAAAGATATCTAAGGAGTTTACCTAAGAAATCTAAGACAAATATTTTTATTGATACAAGAGGTACTGATGACATCCGTACAAACTAGCTCAAAGACCTATGTTTTGCCGGCTCAGAGAACTCATGAAATTATACACTTTTCTTGGAAGAGGAGGTGAATGGAACCTCTACCATTCTCAGAAGAATAAATCTTAAGAAGGTATTAAAATATATCAGTATTTCTAATAATTTATGTGAAAAATAAATAGGAAATTTTATTTCATTATAATGTTACCCCCAAAAACAGATCTATTTCCCATTATTATAAATAAGCATAACAAAAGAAATAAAAATGATTATTTAATTAATTACTTTAACATTCAATTTAGCAGCTCATATGGTGCTAAAAAATTCCTTTGCATTTTTTTTTTTTTTTTTTTTTTTTTTTTTTTTTTGATATGTGTAACATTTTTGGCAGGGCAAGGAACCTTAAAGTTCCGCATAACACAGTTTGAATGTCATTAGTCCAAGTTAAAACTGAACTACTTAAAAATTTAAATGTTTTAATACAAAAATTAAAAGAATAATCGATTTGTTTATTACCTGCACTTTCATCCTCAGCTCCACAGGATCTTGAGGTTTCCCATTTGTTTCTGCTATTCTCGTTAAGATAATCGACGCCTCCCCATATCTCTCTTGGGAGAGAAGCCATCGAGGAGATTCGGGTAAGAATCTGAGAAGGATAAAATGTTGTATATTTAAATGAATATATAAAACAACCTTGCATAAGTTTTTGACATACAGAATTCACGTTTTTGAATGCATACCAAGTAGTCAAATATTATCGTTCCACAAACATGAGTTTTACACGAAATTAAAAGATTTTTTTTATTCACATATTAGAAACTAAAAATGAACATAAGATGCGAGTACACAGTCGAGCCACTTATTAATATTCAGAATGACCACCATGGAAAGCAGCTAGAGAGGCTGGAAGAGACTCAATAAAACAAAAGAATGTATTCACAGGTATATGAACCATATATACACAGTGCAGTTGATAGCTGCTGAAAGGTGAGTGACGAAGGATCTCTCAAATAAACAACCCAATCAAGATGATCCCGTAGGATTTTTCAGGAAGATTGAATTCTGGGGAGCATGGGAAAATACATTAAAGTCTTGTGGAAGATGCCATCGTTATCATGAGGTGATCGATGAATACTTAATGCGATACACGAGGTCATCGATGATGATGAATGGACTCTAAAAAATGCTACAAAAACATTTCCCGGTCCATTATTTTGCCTCTACTCTACCAATCTCTTATTCTTTCACAAATGGCTGAGACATATTCATTCTCCATGTTTCTCGCCGTATGCGGCAATATTCCTTCGTCCAATAAAGCAAGAAAAGTAATTCATCTCTGTATTATGATTCATTCATCGTCTTTTGATTAATCATGATTTATTGACAATCATTAAAGTTCCTCTGTTGGAATTGCCACATAAATTTCAACCTCTTCCATCCATGAACAATCGTTAGCAGAGGTACTATCATCATTCGTCTACTGCGAAAGCTCATACGCAGCAAAGTTTGTTGAACTGTCGTTTAGACGCAATTGTGCTAGCCCTCCAGTTCATTTGAGCAGTAAATTGCTCTATCTGTAGTTCATCGATCGGTCCAAACGCACCGCCGCAGCGTTAGTTCACTTCTTTCATTTATAGCTGCTTGTAGTGTTCCGCGGTTTCCATGCCGCTTGTTTTGTGTAGCGCTGCTTTGCCATTCATGATGCAGTTTTGGCACAACAGTTAGCGAACATTCACAGACTACGCAGTTTTTGAAATGCGGTCGTCCTAGTCTGGAAAGTCAATAACCATTCTATCCTCTATGCCGGATTCAACACTACGTTCATTCATGACAACGACTGAAATGTTTCCTGTATGCCAGCACTTTATATACCCACTCAAAAGATACTTTATATATCCACCAAATCTACTGGTGACACATGCCTTATGCCATAATACTTATTTACCGCTGACGTCAAACATAAAAGATGGCATTAATATAACATTAATATAACTCAGCCTTTGTAGCTGGGAGCCGCGGTCTGCTTTTCCTGATGAGCTGCCCAACAAGTTTTCTATGCTAGAAATTATGAGAACAGATTTACAGCTATTAAATTTCACTCAATTCCCCATTTATTCGAATTCAAACTGTATGGCACAAAGTTAAAGAAAAGTAAGTTTACAGATACAGTGGCAACAACTAGGTATTTGGTTGCCTTACACATCCACCCCGGATTTTTTTATCTTCGAAACGAGATTTTCTCATATCACGAAGGCTAATTCTTTTCCTGTAGCACTAATCATTTAGGAAATAATTATATAATATAATATTTCAAAAACTATAAAATATAAGTAAGCATAGAGTCTTTCCCTGATTATAAAAATGTTACTTGAAATAACTGAAAACATTAAAAACGTCACATTTTTATCGTTATATAGTCTTATTATTAGGACCAAGAAATATTTATTAAAGAAATGGTGTCGATGAAAATTGGAAGTTTCGGTGTATGCGATGGTTTGAAAAATGAAATTCATGTATCACATGGAGATGAAACATAATCCTTTAATTATTGCAGGTATACTCAAGATTACACGGGATCTCTTCTTCACCTGTACGTCCCTCGTTACAGTCACTTCTCCCGACGAGATGTGTAGGTCGCTCCAACTTTCCAAAACTGGTGCGATTCTTGACGCCCTCTCGTTCACTCTCCTCCTTCACTGAAGACTCTTCTGTGCTTCTTTGCAAACATATATAAGAAACAATCTCATGACATCACTGCTGATGACGCAACAAATGTTAAAGCTGTGTTTTATGGTACTAGGAAACTAAATCCACCATTAACGGTGGGTTAGAAGTTAGTATGGATGCAATCCTTCAAATGTTAAGAGCATTAAGAATTGGTATGAAAAGTTTTAAAGAAACAATTAGCATTGATGATCTTAGCAACAATTAGCAAGATATGGCAGGCTTACTATGAGGGATGGTTCACAGCATTCGGGAATATCAAGAACTGAGTCTTTGCTACAGCAGTTCCTGATATTGACACTTCGAAGTCCAGAAAAAGAAACAATTAGCATTGATGATCTTAGCAACAATTAGCAAGATATGGCAGGCTTACTATGAGGGATGGTTCACAGCATTCGGGAATATCAAGAACTGAGTCTTTGCTACAGCAGTTCCTGATATTGACACTTCGAAGTCCAGAAAAAACAGTTGGTGTGTCAAGCGGTACAGAGCAAATGTTGAAGAACACATGGCGAGAACTGGAACATCTGTTAGACATTCCATAAGCTACAAAGGGGACACCCGCTGGAATTAATTAAAGTAGTGCTGCTCTTAGAAAGAAAACCTTATTGCGCCATTTGCCGTTTTCAGATAACCATATTTCTCCAATAATAACAGTTTCGAGCAATAAATTTTCATAACCAAGGAAATATTTAAGATTCATATTCTATAATCATCACATATATTAGGACTTTCCAAGACGTCCTTTTTGCTCTAAATATCATATATAAAGGACGATTATATGTTATGATGATCAAGCGCATCTTCATTTGTATTGATCAGACTACAATTTTCTGCAAGTAAAAACCGATTTCAAAGGAACACATATCTCCCCAAAAAAAGCATTCAGCAAGTGGTAACTGGTAAACATAACTAGCTAGCAGTCGAATCCATATTTCGAATCCCAGTGAGAGAGAGCACAGTTTATTTTTTGCGTTTTCTGCTCTGATAAAAAAAAAATCGCACTTTCTTTAAGAACAGCTCTATTTCAATCGATTTCCGTTCCCGTTTTTGGCGTTCATTCGGAAACCCTTGTATTTCCTTTCTTCTGCGTTCATAAATCACTCTAAACCTGATTCCAAAAGGAATACCCTTTCTTTTTATGTTATTCTGAAAGATAGTTACCAATTCGAAATTCGAAACACCGTTTCTTTTGCTTTAAAGTATCGTATATCAAGTAAGTATAGGACTATATTGAATTATTCCATTAAAGTACAACATAAGAGAGCTATTTGCATTGCGATTTGAGCAAGGACAACTCTACCACAATGAAACGATAGATGATTCATTCATTATTTCCCAGCATTGTGTCCATTCAGCCAAGAAGAATAGACTATTTGCCAAATCCAGCATTTCTGGGTATGACAGAAATTACCCCCCCCCCATTAAATACAAATGATGTTAAAAACCAAGCGCGTGGAAAGGAATTAAAAGCAATGTCTTCACAGTTGTTTATCAAGAAGCAAAATTTACCAAGAAACCGCTGAAAATACTGAACTATTTCAGCTTTGTTATATATTTATAAATTTTTCGCGTTACGTAATCAACTTCGAAGAAAAAAAGTCACAAAATCTATCGTTAGAATTATAGCACAAGGAAAAAGTAAACAAGAAGATTGCAAGTATTTTGTCCCATCAGTTTTTATTTTTTGGCTCGGTTATTTGCTCATTTCTGGCAGACGAAAGCGTGTGAAACAACTGATATGACGTAATAAATAACGTGCATTGAATTTTTGTGAAGAAGATTGCTGCAGAAATGGGGAACAACTTCAAATTATAAATGTTATCACGCATTTAAAAAGGAAACCAGCATTTTTACCATCTGTTATGCCTACACTTTGTAAGTATCAAGGAAATCATTTCAGCAAAAATATGAACTGATTTGGAAAATCACAGCTTTGCGCAGTGCAACACTTTAACTAATAATGGTTTGCCTTTTTCCTAATAAAACTGTCATAAATCATAATTCTTACATATATTTAATACTTGAAGTATTTTTGTATTCTAAGAACTATAAAACTTTTCTGATTTCCAGAAATTGGATATAAAATATCTAAATGAAGTAAATAAATATATTAACAATTTGAATTTTTTCTGAGAAATATAATTTCCAAAACAAGTATGATAATAGAATTTGCTATTTTAGTCGAAACTGCTTTTTAAAATCCTTTGCTTCAACAATAATTTGCTGAAACTAAAGCAAAAAGACAAGGGAAAGATATTAGTTACTCAAAATATTTTTAAAGCAGTTTATATCTCGTATTATATATCTCGTAGACGCTATAACAAGTGATTACAACAGTTTTGTGTCAGTATCTGAAAGAAAGTTAATTGCATAAATAACAATTACCTGTTATTAATGGAAACTAATTATTCTACTCCAAAGATAAATTTGGATTCATACAGGATTTACGTATCATGAGATACATCAAGTATTGTAGAAATGTGCTTTATTGATTACACTGCTTTTAAGAATGACAATTTTCGCCAAGCGAAAGAAATCCACAGATTCCCATTTATGTAGAAAAGGTCAAAATACCATCTAGCATTTGCTTTACTGAATGATTGCCAAAAGTTATGAGCTTGATCTTGAAAGTACACGTGGTTTCAGGCAGGTTCTAAGAATATTTTGAGTACCTCAGAAGATTTGCATGCCATAAAATGCGTGAGTTTACAGCAGCTCTCTCTACATATAATATTATCTTCGCTGTTGCTAAGTTAATTTCTCTAGAACGGCAACAAATATAGATAAAAATAAAATGTGTGCTGCTTGATTCTAAACGTTTTGCTTTATTGTTGTGAATTAAAATATGTCAAATCCATTCTAGAATTATTGTTTAATTTATTGAATTATTCCATAAATTTATTATGCGTGCGTCAATGACAAGTCCAAGCAATGAAACATAACGTCATATTTAAAGCCTTCCGTATGAGGGTACGATAATGAAACAGGCGACGATTAAAAAAAAGTTGTAATAGTTAGTAATAAGTTTGCTCTGATGATTTAGACGAAAATGAGACGTTAAAAAAAAAAAAAAAAAAAAAAAAAAAAAAAAATTCTTCTCTTTCATATAGCTCCTACTCCTGTACCTCTCAGCCCACCAATAATACAGGCGATAAGAGAAGAGAACACTTACATTCATCCCCTATTCAGGTATGGTGGCCAAGAGATTTTATAGCTGCTAGAAGTTTTCATACATTTTCCCATTCACAACATGAACAGAAGTAATTTGCCTAAGGTGTAATAGCCCAAAGATGTTTTATCAACAAGAATGTTGCAAAGTTTCAGATTTTTTCTGAAACAGGAAACATGAAAAATCTAACTAAGATTCAAACCACGGATCTTTCAAAGTTAGCCAGAGGTGCTACCAAATACATCATGAGAACACGCATGGGTATGGGCGATAATTCCTTACATTCTTCCCCGAGATTGAAGAAAGGGGAACGACAACCAATCAACCAAATCCATGTGATGAGGATAAGCGTTCACAATATTTTAATCGCACTCCACTGCAATACTTACTAGCATTTTTTAAGAACTAAAAAAGGTAAGAAAACAACGATGCTCTTATCAGGATTCGAATCATGGATCTTTTGCTTGCTTTCCAGACATCCTCGTAGCTTCCTCACGACAACATGCCCGGGGAAAAACAATTATCTGTCATAATCTGTAGCTCTCACTTTCGATGTATCTACTTGCTATATATTCAGGCGACCATTATATCCATATATCGAAAGCAAATTAGGTAGTTCAAAGTTATATATATCGATTATAACTTTGAACTATCTAATTTGCTTTCGATATATGAAGGTACATTTTCATTTCTTATACTCACATCATTTCTGATTTAAATAAACTTTATATTTGTGACAGCATTCATGTATTTGCCAGTTATGTTAGTATCATTTCAAGTTCATTTATTATTTAATATATGACGAATTTTAGACGTTGATGATGGGAAATAATTGATTTGTCTTCTCCAGTTCTTCCAGTGACCTGGGCCCCTGTAATCGAATACGAGATGGAGCTTATGCTAATGACCATCGAAATATTTGCCTAAATTAAATAATGTAATTCAAACTTATGATGAATCTTTTTTCTGGAACGTGAACCTGAAAATATTAAAAATTTGTTCAGTATAAATTAATGGAAACTTCTCTTGAAGTCATTTCGGCTTATGAAAGTATTCATAAGAATATTGTATTTTAGATAATTGAAAAGATTTTCATTGTATTTATCTTTTAATTTCATTAGCTTAAACTATTAAATAGTGTAGTCAACCCCCATCCAAAAACATTACATTACGCCCAAAGGGGCGTTTTTTAACGTTTTGAGTGTTACCTTTACTTATTAAATATCATGTTTCATATTCAGTTAAACCATAAAATTCAAATCAACAGCAACATCGCAAAATAATTTTTAAATGAGCATATCTTTAGAATTTCCGACAGTCTAGCGCACTGGAGATAAAAATGCTGGAAATAAAAAGCGCACTGGAGATAAAATTTTCGTACAGTGTTGCCATTGCTCGCTTTGAAATCGTTGAGTTTGTTAATCAAAAATTAGTTTAAAGTATAAGGTATTTCTCCCACTTCCCTAGTGTGCCTTCGTGGTGTAACGGTAGCACGCTGTGCCGGTATTCCAGAGGTCCGTGGTTCGATTCCCGGCGAAGGCGGTTGCATATTTTTCATCTTTTCTGCTTCCAATTAACCTAATGAGTCTACAAAATATGAACCAGTTAATAAAACTAATTCCAGATGCCCATATTCGGGGGGAGATGTACGTTATTCAAAATTCGATGGCTCTAGATACCGTTGTTTTATCACAATACGAGAAATATACATACATTTATGCAGATTCTTCATTATTTAATTTCTTTAAATGTAATAGAGGGCTGTAACATTTGGTGGTAACAGTTTGAAAAGTGAATCAATGTAGAAAGTGAATCCACGCAAAATGCCAACACGAAATTAATAGCCCTTCTGGGCTAACACGCCCTTTGGAAAAAAAAAAAAAAAAAAAAAATTACTTTCTGCTGGTTCTATGTTAAGACATGGAACTGGAGAAATGATAACGAATTTCAAGTAAATCAACACTTCCGGTTGATCGTTTATAAACAAAATCTAATTTTTATAAATTCAATGGCTCATTGTTAATTATAAACACTATTCATTGTTACCTCTTATACGAAGTAAAGGAAGTAACGTAATCGAAAAAACAATGGAAATACCCATTTTTATCGTTGCCGCACCAATTTGGACTTTTGCGGAACATACAGCTCTCAAGCAAAAGAATCGCCCAAATGGGTGCGGAAAGGTTAAAGGACTTTACTTTCGAAAATGGTTTGTAAAATTGATCTAGAAGGGATTGAAAAGCGTCACGTTTTGTTACGCGTGAATTTATCTCGCAAAATTCAAAAGCGATTAGCCGTAGAACGTTAAAATTTTGTATATGGGACCTCTATAACATCTAGTTGTTCACCTGCTTTTTTGGAGGATATATTTTTATCTTCAAGCGTACATACATATATATTTGGTTTTGCGGATTGAAATGAAAAAAGGAGGTGCATAGCTAGAAGTTATACCAGCTTCATATACAAAATTTCAATATATATATAGATATAAATACATACCTTACACAGCTTTATTTTCGCAGTCATTGGTGGCAGTCATATACTTCCGAACATATAATAACGAAAATATTATATCAATTAAAAAATAATTAATTTTTGACAAATAATGTAATCTAACTTTTAATGCGGTTTCTCGCTTCTATACTCTTATTTAAGAACATTGTGTACTCGTTATGAAAAAATAAAATTATAAGAAGTTTGACTTCCGTACGTAAAAAGTTGAATAGGATATTTAATTTTAAAATTTGCAATTTTTTATGTCAGTTTCAATTTCCTTTGCCAGGCTCATATACCAAACGTTCTGCTGCTAATCGTTTTTGAGTTATGCGAGATATATATGTACGAACGTACGGATATCACGAAAAATTCCCTTTTGAATCCAAATACATTCAGGAAAGGTCAAAATAGATATTTCCTCTGAAATATGATACCCGAAAATGAAAACTCACTATCAAACTTTTAGACAGAAAACATTACCTTTCTTACCTATGCCTATACCTAATCAACGTCACAGATGTAAAAAACAGTTGCTTAAATTAGCCATGTTTTGTCGCAAGAAAAAGGATGATCCCTTATCTTTAGCGGTTGCAATCATCTGCACACCATCTGTCATAAGCATGAAAATAACTTTTCAATGAATCTGATACGTAATAACTTCACGTAATAAAAACGCTTGGAAGGAATCATAGAAGATACACCTGTAATCAGCAGGTAGATGCGGCAATAAACTTGAAATCAGTAAAAAATATATTCTGCACAATTTTACTTTTGAATGACTACCTTAGAGCGGGTAAATAATTAATTCATGTTAACTTGATTTTATAATTAACTAATTTAAAATTCAGTAATCGCAGAAGGGAAGTAAATTCGAGAAAGGGAGAAAAGTAGTTAGTTTGGTTCTATTTGATGCGTTAATTTTCTTCGTGATTAATATTCCTAATTGATTTTATTAAGTGCCAAATAGTTTTTATTACATAAAAATTGCAGCGGATGAGCATACTAGGTTTACCCACTATAACTTTAATGTATGTTCTTTCTTAAATTGCATACTTCTAATTAGAAAATAGCAAATCAAAAACACTTTATTCATTAAAAATGAATTTATTTGCAAACGATAAAAGGAAATGAAGTATGGAGTCCAACGTACTATCAAATGTCAATGAAGTAGTAACAATCTCTAAAAAAAATTCGCAAGCGATTTCTTAGATATTAGAATGAATCATTGGTAATACCTGTTGACAAGAATAATAACATTATCACAAATAATTTTACTCTGTTTCTTTATAATTTTATTTCTTGCAAAAATCCTTTTCTTTTTTCTACCGTCCTAATTTTTAATTAAATATTCATTGATATTTTTATTAAATTAGCTAATTATAATTAAAAATACACCAGATAGCTACAGTTTTTAGCATTTAATATGGTTTGCCTATGATAAAGATTTTAGAATAGTGATTCTCAAAATGGATAACACTATTCACTGAACTGTTCTAAGGCAAGGAATTATAAGTTCAATAATCAGTACAATAAAATAGCTTTCAGAAAAGCGGTTAATTATTTATGCGATTAATGAAACGATGATTTCAATTCCATCACTAATATTATTAGGTGATACTACTTGCTATTAATTAAACAAAATCTTTCATAACAAAATTTTTTTAACAATTTGCTTTGAGAAATAACTTTGCTTCGTGAACATTGAAAAACTATGGAACCAATGAAATAGTTAAAACATGCAAGGGAATCTCTGATTTTGATTTTAAGTGAGTGATTATTAAGCGTTAATTATTTAAGCGAACTAAAAAAAAAAAGTTCACAGTCAACTTTCCATTATCATAGTTACTAATATATCTGCAAAGTGAAAAAAAAAGGAACTTACTTCCAGTAGCAAAAGAACAACACGGTGACGGACGAAGTTGCTAAACCCAAAGTGACCCAGTGTCTAGTAACATAAGCGATGAGAGGTAAGACGCAGAGTCCTATCGTCCAAGAAGAGTTGGCGATGCCGTTTAGCCGAGTTCGATAGGATGGACCCACAATTTCTAGCACTGAAATGCAGAAATCTCTCGATAACTACCGTTCAACTTTAAAAATAAATAATTATTCCTTTAAAATTAGACAAAAATCAGTCTTAGATTGTAGAGACATTAGGTATTTTTTGGAAGCAGAAAAAATGAAAAATTAACGACGTCTTCGCCGGGAATCAAACTACGGACCTCTGAAATACGCGCTCAGCGTGCAGACCACTACACCACGAATGCATGCTAAGAAGGCGGGAAAAATTGGATTTTTCAATAATTTCGTTACTACATTTTGAACTTGAAAATACGATTCCTTGCCTGTGAAGCTTTTCTTTTCCTATATGCTGAGCTTAAAATCACCGGAGCCACCGTTCTTCATTGCTTCTAGCATAACTTGTTGAAGTGAGAGAAAGGTGTTATCCAGTACTTCGAAAGATATAAGGGTGGGTGTCTGAATCAAATGTATGCATGCATCCTCAGTTTTCGATGCAGCGCATCTTGAATAGTTGATCGTGGCCTAGATAATTCAGAAGCTTGCGTGCCTGATCGACTGACAAGAGCTCTGAACGGAGGCTTGTCGAACATCTTCCACATGTGAATTAGAATGTGAACGCCGATCACTTCCGGATCTTTTCCGTATACTTCCCGTTTCGTGAAACGTTTTGTGCCATTTTTTTATGCCCTTAGCCTGGGGTGGATTCCTTTTATAAATTGTTTGAAACATTCTTTGCCACTTTTACTACGGATTTGTGTGGAGAACAATTTGTGCCTTCTTTTGCAGTAACGCCATTTTTTCGTTTGTCGGCTTAGCAAAAGAGCAGGTGCGTCAGACGCGAGAAAAAAATATTGTGTGCAAGCTCTATGAATTCAGCTTCCACACGTGGCCAATATCGCCCTCGTGGCACTAAAACTTTGTTTTTAATCGACTGTTCAAAATAAGTACATTTAATTTGGACACCCTGTATTATGAAAGGCTATGTTTACTGTTTCTACGGTACCTCTTCGACTAAGAGGACTATGTCTAAGTTTATTGCCATAACCTTTGCATTTAGGCCCACAGTTTTGTTTTTCCAAAGAATCAATACTCGCATAAACTTCACTTTAACAATTATTTTCAGAAGCACTTGATACGGCCATTCTGTTGCATATAAAATGTTTTGCAATTAACGTAATTGCACATTTGTGCAACTTTTCGTTTTTTCCTTTAACGCGTCGAGAACTGGAGAATCAAAACTCGATTTTTGCTTGTAAACTCACTTTTTTTTTTTTTTTTTTTTTAATTTTATTTTTACAGTGGGTTGATATGCAACTGAAATAAAACAACTGATTTTGATCAACGAAATTAATTTAAATTAGAAAAATAATTATAATTCGTAATAGTTAGGCTAACCTGAAAATTGAAATATGTGTTAAACCAATATCAGATGTCATGAAACATTGATTTTGATTAAAAGCATCAAACCTTGAGAATCTTTAAAAAATATCAAATTTTAAAACTCGAATCTTAGTGCATTTTTCGTTATTTGAA
The DNA here is from genome assembly GCF_044657685.1 of Stegodyphus dumicola. Lineage (NCBI taxonomy): Eukaryota > Metazoa > Arthropoda > Arachnida > Araneae > Eresidae > Stegodyphus > Stegodyphus dumicola. Next base: position 133,658,962 of record NC_140768.1, on the reverse strand, counting down.
GTTTCTGAATCTTAAGCTGAAGAAGTTTAACGTTTGACGTTAAAACTTTGAAAATATCAGTTTTATAGACACCCAGTAAAAGCATATGTTATAAAAATACCATGAATGTTACAATATCAGTTGACTTGGAATCATCAAGTTACCTCGCGTTGCCTCTCAATGTCACATTCTTAATTTTTTGGAGAGGATTTAGCATGTCATGTTTTTTTTTTTTTTTTTTTTTTTTTTTTTTTTTGTGTCTGTGTGTGTGTGTGTGTGTGTTAACTGATGATAAATCATCTCAATACATTCCTCCCACTCCACAGCTCTTTTGTGTCATAAGACGAGCTTCCCTCGTCAGGCGGGCGGGACTGTGTCCTAAATAAATAAATAAATAAATAAATAAATATTCCTTCCACTCCACACTTGAAAAATGCATACGATTTATTCGCCTTCTGCATTCTCTTGTGTTGTCGTTAGTTCTTTACAATGCTCTTCTTTATAAATGTTTTACTTCGGCTGATTTCGTCACGCGCCCGGTGTATCTTTATACTCCGCGGTCATACGTGTAATCGTTCCAGCGCCATTTATGGTTTTTCAATGCGCTGATTAATTTGCGCATGAAAAAAGGGGTTGTTGCCATTAGAAAATTTCCAAATATGTTTTCCTGTAGCAGTGATCGTGAGAACTTTGTTCTTTTAAATTATCACAATCTTAAGCGCGTATCTTCAAATAACAATATCTGAAATTTTATTTCAACTGATGCCGCCCAGACGGTGTAGTGGTTAGGGGAGCCATGTGCGATACCAAAGGCCCTGGGATCGATTACCGGAGAAGACATGGTTGTATTTGCCCGTCCCCTCATAGGAGGCAAATGTGGCCCACCTATTAGGTGCCTCCATAGTGAAGTGACCACCGTTCCTGGCCAACGTCTGTGGACGGTTCCGATTGGGGAAAATAATATTGCGATTGATTGAGCGGATAGGCCTCCTAGGTTTTTCCATATAACGGGAAAGTTTTTTATGACCACCTTGTATATCTGCATTTTGCTTAAGTTGGTTTGATGCTAAATACTGTACTGTTTATAACTGATTTGTTGCTGTTGTTGTTAAAAATTAGTAATGTTTTCCTGTGATCTTTCAGTAAGGTATAAACGAACCGATACCTCGCAACAATATCAATCTTAATAACTTGTTTATCAGCAAAATTTAATTGAAAAGTATAGAGTACCTCTTTTTTTAATATATATATGTATATGATTAACGATGCATTCTTATAATTTGGAAAATAAAGGAAAGACTTTATGCCGTATGTATAGACAACAGTTTCATTTTCAAGCTCGGGTATGATATGATCTAAGCGAAATCGAAACAATAAATTTTCAGAAGTTTATAATTCTAAATTGATTTTATTCGGGTGGAACCTGCGAGAATCGAGGTTAAATGCTGCTTGTTCTAAACTTTTACTGTTCTAAAAAGTGATCATTATAACCAATTATTTGCAACCAACAAAGGATTTGTTTCGCATGAACAGCTTCTTTTCTCGCTTAGTAGTAAAAAGCATGCGAAATGTAAAAGCTTAATGATATCTGATAAAAGAAGGTCACGGTTACAATCACTTTAGAAAAAACGTTTCTGCCTTAACGGAGTATTGCATTCAATATTTGTAAACACAGCTTCCGTTACTTGTCTGATTATTGTTCGCATCGTGTTTTTAAAGAAACATTACAGTATCACAGTATGACACAAACATTACAGGATGAAAATTGAAAAGCCTTCAGCTGGCAAGTGGTGTTACCTAAGGTTGCCTTTATCCTCTCACCACAGGTAAAAGCGGAGGAGAAAAATTGTGTGTGTGGGGGGGAAGAGTATAGTTATTTACTTTGTTATTTATTGAGGGAAATTGCTTCCGGAAATTAGGATTAACTTCAGCTCGATACAGTTGATCATTGTATTCTTCCATGAATTTTATATTTCATTACTGCTAATGCAATAAACTGTAAGTCAAAGAATACACATTTTTATATCATGACGTCATTCAAAATAAAACAACGACATCTAGCCTTCTGATGTCCGTATGTGACAGGGAAGTGAGCAAACGTTAATGTCTAAAGCAAACTTTGCTTCATTTCCTAGAAACAGGCAATTTTTTTTTAAATCATACATACCTGTTTTACAACAAAAACAACTTTCCCATATCAATTTAAATATAGGAAGAAAAAAATTGTTTTTTTTTTTATGTGGAATCTTTCAAATTTTATATTGCCCTCAAAGGGGCATTTTTTTTTTTTTCATTTACATATACATACATATTTCGAGAAAATTTGGGCTACAAATATTTAAAAACAACATAAGATTTTAATAACATAAGAATATAATTTTAATAACATAAGAACATTAGAGCTACAAATATTTCCGGTAGACAGTTTCGTGCGCTGGAGATAAAAATATATTACTCCGCACGCTGTGTTGCCACTGTTAACTTTGAAATCCCTGATTTTCTTAATCAAAAATCCGTAAGTTTAAAAAATATAAAATAGATAATAAAAATTTTCGAAATTCAAGGCTCGGGTTCTCGGGTGCCCATAAACTGGTGGAGGACTATGCTATTCAAAATTTGATGGCTCTACTTTTCATTGTTTTTTAAATAATGCGGGAAACATGTATACATTCATGCAGATTCTTCATTGTTTAATTTATTTAAGTGCATAATTTGAAAAATAATACAGCCGTTTATACTGATTCGACGCAAAATGCTATTTCGAGACTAATAGCCCTTCTGGGCTAACACCCCTTTGGTCTAAAAAGTTTTTAAAAAAATTTTCTGCCCCTTCCCTCTCTCTAAATTGAATATACTTTTTCTAAACTAAATGTATGCCCAGAATTATATCTCAAAATTTAGAGTTAGGAGAAGGCGAATACACTAAATCTTGATAGTTTATCAACTGTTCTTTAAGTTGTCGACGGTGTGTTTCAAATTTCAGTGAGTTGTACTGTATATTGCTGGAAACTCATTTTCCCTTTTAAAGCTTGAGCACGATTTGCTGTTTTAATTTTCAGATAAAAGTATTAGTTTATTAAGCTTTATACTATACATCAAATAAGCTTACAGTAGAATCTATGTTTATAAAATAACGTTTATTAGCTTTTTTAGGAATAAGAAAATGCTTTACATTTTTACTATTTACCACTAAAGGCAAGTAAGACTGTTATCTTCGTTTGAAAATGTTCCATCTATGCAGTTCTCCCTAACCGCCTAACAGATGGTATAGTGGTAGGGGATCCTGCCTGCGATACCGATGGGGCTCGGGTTCGAATCCCGGAGAAGGCATGAATGTAAAATTATCTATCCCCTCGGTAGAAGGTAACGGTAGCCGCCTATTAGGTGCCTCCACAATAAATGGCCACCACTTCTGGCCACTTAGGAGTGGCCAATGCTGCAAGTGCCCGCCATTGGTGGGGGGGGGGAATTCTCCCTAGCCATGATAAAGTTTTGTTGCCATTGCTCAATAAAAAATACCTAACATTCTTCTCAAAAACCTTCTCAAGCAACTATCACTGTCATTTACTTTTAAAATGTTCAATTTTAGAATAAATTATCAAGATCTTTGACGAGTAGATTCATGCGAAATTTCAGTCATTCTTTATTCTAAAATCCAAAATATTTTAATAGCCACATAAATGGATTTACCCTGCAAATGTTTCTAAGAAATATTGTATATATAGGATATTTTCACACAGGAAATTCATTTTAAGTAAGTACAGTAGGAGCTGCAGTATTGAAAATTCAGATGCTTGTTCGTCCTAAGTTCATTAACTATTAGCCAGACTTAAACTAAACTGACATCACATGTTCAGCATCAGGATAATCATTGATATCGAAGAGAAAAACAATGTTAATTCAAATATGTTTGTTTCTATAATAATTAGAATTATAATTTAATTTTTATGTTTAACGATTAAAGCGCGTTCTTGTCTTAATAAAATGTATCTTATTATCTAACAAAAAGGACTGTTTTAAAACGAAAATATCGCTAACCGAAACATCTTTTTAATCAACGTTCTTAATGCATTTTTGGTGGATTTTAACCCGCAGCCAAAAAAAAAAAGTTGCCGACGCCAGGCTTAGAGTTTCTGGATTTCCGTCTGCGAGCTCTTTAGAGAATGAACAAACGTGAGGGGGAAAAAAAAAAAATGAAATTAAAAAATGCGTTACTTACGTATGATGTATGGCAGTTGAAAGACGGATGGCATAAGGCTGCCATTAATAATTCGCAGAATAAGAAACGCCGTGAAATTCGACATCAAAACTGAAGCGACAGCTGTGACGACAGTAACGAAAATGACAATGAAGAACACCGGCTTTCGACCAATCCTGAAAAGAAAATGAAATGTGCAATAAAATTCATTTTCGAGTTGCATTACAGATGTAAAACTTACTGAGGTATACATGTGTTTTGTATGCTGTGAAAGGAGATTCTGAAATGTCAACTAACATGTAACATTAATGCAGTTGCAGATACTCATTCATTATCAGTTAAATCAATGAAAAATGAAAAATCAAATCTCGAAATTTCCCGCACTATAGTAAGGCATTTTGCTTGCACACTGCGGGGGAGGGGAAGACAGTTCTATATCTCCTGTTCTACTGGGCCGATTGACGAAATTCAATTTGTGTTTCCCATATCTAGAAAGGATATGTATTAAATTTATATATAGCATTTTCTAATACAGGTATTTTGACACAAAATCGGACTTTTTCTGAAATGACATGCCAGTTTTTTTTTCCATATTTCGATTTTACGACTCAAATTATGCTAAACTGCCAAGTTTTGTAAAATTCACAAGAGTAGTTTTTAAAAAATTAGCTCTCAAAATTTTAGCAACTAAATGTTAATTGAATTTGATAGATATTTATTAATATCTCTTTTTTGATTAAACATATTTGATTTTTCCTTTCATATTTTGAAATTTAAGTTCATTCCAAATAAAATTCGCCTATATTTTATGATTTAGTTTTTAATTTGTATTTTTAAATAATTTTCATAAATTTTTCGAAAAACATTTTGAATTATAATCTATAAAGTTTTTGCCATCACCTTAAAATAGATGTATTTCGTAGCATGCCTGCAAAACAAAGTTTTTTATTCAAAATTTCCTAAGAAATACGTGAATTTATTTTTTGGCGCGTTTTGAAAATTGGCGTGTTCATTATAAGCGATAATAACGAAAATGTGCTTTACGCACTTTGTTAAAATTGTTTGAAAGTATGAACGATGACTTTTTTCCGCTCGTGGACAATGAAGGAAAAGGAAAGAAAAATAAATTGCTATAAATTAAGAAGTTCGCCAAGTGAATTATTCTTGGCGCAAACTGAAAAAATTCGCAAAGATAAATTTTAAAATTTCTCCATAAATTTCTCCCCAAATATTTAAAAATTTAATATCTAGGCATAATTTGAACCGTAGAATCGAAATATGGAAAAAAATGGTATGTTATTTCAGAAAAAAAACCCGAGTTTGCCAAAATACCTATGTTAGAACAACGCTATATATAAATCTAATATATATCCTAAGTCGTGTTTTCGAGACATGGAAAACGCAATTTGAATTTCGTCAATCGGGAAAGTAGAACGGGAGATATAGAACTTTTTTTTTTTTTTTTTTTTTTTTTTTTTTTTTTTTTTTTCCCCGCGCAGTGTACGTTGTAACCTTTGAGCTTCCTATACAAGGTAGCTAACAGATTTTTACCAGGAAACTAGAAATATACAGTTATAAATATGTCGTGTTTTAACTATGAAAATTATTTATTGCAAGGTCATTGTTACCGTGCTCTTTTGCTCTTTGGTATACTGGTAAGCATATTTAACTAGCAATTGTAAAATTGTGTTTAAATTCCTAGCAAGGGAATAGCTTATTTTTCAAGATTTTCTGCTAAAAAAAAAAAAAAAACTCAATGACTCTAGGCTACCTATAGTATCCCCGCTTTCTCCAAAAAATTTCTTAAATCGCTGTGTCACTTCATTACCCAAATAAAGCGCTCTCACAAAACTTCTTATCGATTTTTTTAAAATTAGAGGTTAAGTTAAACAAATTTTAATTACATTAATAATTTTTCAGGTAGTAATTTACTATAGGAAAAAAGAAAGAAAAAAATTCGCTAGGTAAGTAAGGATGTTAATTATTTGACACGTGACTAATTATTTAGTACGTCATTCATTTACTCTTTTTAATAAGTATTTTAATTATTTAGTTCGTCATTATTTTAATTATTACCTTTAATTAAATTTTATTGAATTTAATATTATTTTCCCTGAATTTTAAAAATAACTCCACGAGCGGGATTTGAACCCGCCATCTCTGAGATGAAAGACCTGAAAGTTACCACACGGCTACCCGGTCGTCATATCAGACTTGTTATTTGAAACCCTCTTTGCTCCTTTGACTTATTTGCGCCATTGATGTTATAAGGCTGAAAGTCTGTGCATGCTCCAACCTGCTTTGAAAACGGCGTCACACATTTGTCTTTTCACGATGGTGAACGAATGCAATCTTCATGGGCAATCAGATTCTTGTTAATAATATGCTTTTTTGTAACCAATGAGCATGTTTATGTTTCTTGAAACGGACTAGGATTTCTTTTGGCTTCTAAAAAATTACTTTATTCATTGCTGTTTTAAATGGAAGATTTTCTTACATTTTAAAGTTCTCCTTTTATTTTATTGGGATATTTTTAATTGTTTTCTTTTTTCTTCTCATACTTACTAATAGTTAAGTTATTAATTTTTTTATGTTTCCCTTTTCCATACACAAATTTTATTTTTAACTTTTCGCAAATTGACGTTTATTTCTACAAATGTGAATTTACATTTTCTTTTTAATTTTTTATTTTGCAAAAGGTTTTTTTCTTTTTCCTTTTCGTATTTTTACTTTAATTTTTTTTATATTTAACTTTCTTTTTTTTGGTTTTAAAAAAGTAATATTTTATTTTTACGAACTTATGTTTTCCTTTTCACTTTTTAAATTCGCAATTTTTTTTTTTTTCAAATTTATTCTTTTTCGTATTTTTACTTTATTTTTTATTTACATTTAACTTTTTTACTTTAAAAAGGGTTTTTTTCTTAACTTATCTTTTTTGCAAAAGTAATATTTCTTTTTACAAATTTAATTTTTCCTTTTCGCTTTTTATTAAAAAAAAGTGCTACTACATTTCTACCTTTATTTATTTTGACAAAAGTAATATTTGTTTTCATAAATTTAATTTTTTTTCAGTTTTTTGTTTACACAAATGCAGTCCTATGTTTTTTCCCTAATGTACTTTAATTCCAACGTAAATTTTAGTTTTTTTTCTGTCCTTTAAAATTTTTTTCTTGTTACATTTTAATTTTACCCTTAACTTTTCCCCCTTGTTTTAAATATTATATGATGTTAAGTTTCAATTTCTCCAAAAGTAAACTTACCTACATTTCTCTCTCTTCGAAGTTTTAAGCTGGAATTTACATGCTGGAAATAACTTCACTAGATAATATTTTCTGTAACTTTAAACCAATATGCACAATGTTCATTCTATATAGTTTAACTGGAATACTACATTTCTTACTTTTTTACTACTAAGTTGGAGATAATCAGAACTTTCTATTCTAATGTATTGTTCAAACTATTAATGGCTGTATTACCAACTATACAAAACTTTGTTGATTCTTTTTTACACGTCTTTTATTCAAAGGATTCACTAAACTATGTCTGTCAAATGTAATTTTTACACTTTCCATTTACACATTTACCCTTATATTTAACTTATAAAACATATTCATGCTGTATTTCTGATTCCTTTTCTCTATAATAAATACAGACTTACACATGTTTCTCTATTGTAAGACTTACTGACTTTAAACAAATCTTATAAGAAGCAATAAATTTTCATTGTATGAAGCCCATTCAAACCAATACATGGAGCATTTCTACCCAGGTAAGTTTAGATACGTACGAATAGTACTTCTTTTCTTCTTATTTTACTCTACAGACATTTATACATATATATTCAGAACACTTCCTTTCATTCAGTAAGATTAATGTATACTACTAACACAAATTTTGCTAACTCTTTGAAATATTTTACAAAAATATCTTGTATTTTCTTGCACACATCCTACTTAAATCACCAAACATACACTGAACCTTGATTTTTCCTTCATGTGAAAACGTCCCTCGGATTCTTAATATAATTCCACCATTTACCGCAGAACTTTATAAACACTACTCTATTTGAACTTATCACAGCCTTACTCTCTTAACAAGGTACAGAAGATTAAATTATATTTTAACTACAGAGAAGAATATCCACATTGTAACGTATTATTTTTAATTTGAATTATAGTCACATTTTGTGAAGGAGAACTTAAAGTCATACACATGGAATTAATATTCAGCCATGGAAATGAAATTTTATCGCCTTTTTCTCAACTCGGAACATAAAAATTTGTTAACTTGGAATATTTTTAAGGTATTCATTGTAACTTAACTGAAAAATACCCATATTTCACATTGTCTATAATTTATTTAGCACTGAACTCTTACAGCCTTTTGAGGACGAAATTTAATTTATCATACCTGACAAATTACTCCTACATAGTTATGATACATTACACGAAATATTGCATAGAGTTCCAAAAAATAATCCAACATAGTAATTAACATAAAAGACCTAACACAAATATTTTTAAGATAGCAATTTCAAACTGACATTGCTTAATAATGAACTTTTTCAGCTTTTTTGACATTTAACTTCTCATAGATAGTAAATAAAATCACACACAAATAATTATACAAAATAGGTAATAATGACAGAAAGTGTATATGATGATCTACTATAGTAACCAACTTTAAAAATTTTAACGCATTTTAATATGTCATAAAAAAGACCACACTTTTTGAAAAGTATTATTTTAATTAAACACTGGAGCCACACAGTCCTGCACACATGTATAACATTTTTATTTATCATGAGCATGACGCATAATAAATAAATAAAATTTTCACAAAGTACGAAACACATTTATCTTTTAACTGACTGTACTCTTAAGAAAAATGCAATATGGAATGCTTAGAACACTCAGTGCCACAGTTCCTCATTTCCCCACGCATTGACCAAAATATACACTTTAAAATCAGTTAAACATATTGAAATGTTACTATTCAAACAGGAATACTTCACAAATTAGATAAAAGAGAGGTACACAATGAACTTGAGTGATATATACAGAAAAGCATGTAAGGTCCGAGAAAAAGATGTATTCGTGAAGAACTTTAACATTCAAGATAATTCCTGTATAACTAGAGATTTTATTCACACTTGTTAGTAATGTAATTTATTAGAACAGTCCAGACATATAGGATAAGTATGCCATTTCCACGGAAAACAATTTTCCCAAGCCAGACTTTAATAGTGATATATAAAATGGAATAAGAAAATGCCATATTTCCAACAAAATTAGTATCTGTGTATGCAAAAACGTGAACAAGAAACGAATATTTTTTCTGAAAATGTTCCGATGGGATACGTCCGAACTAGTTTCATGAACAGAGCATGAAAAATAATGATGAATTTTCAATTTTATTTTGTCTGTAGTACATTTACTTATGCATAAATCTTCCATTTGGTTGACTGTACATTTACAAGTTGATAAATCAGAGTGATTTTGTGTTTTAAATCTTCAAATTCAGAAATACTGCAACTCAAAAGCAAAAAGATTAGAACTACAAGAGAATATACTGTTAGCATGCGAACGTGATAAATGACTTCTCTCGCTGATTTCCATGAATTCATAGATCGGTAGCAAAGTTTTAATGCATTGTATATGAACTATTTTTTCAAATATATTACGATCTCTGTTTTCCATTTACACAGACGTTAAGGAAACATTTCATGTTAATTTACCTTTATTCATGAGATTTATCTACGTATATACTTAATTTTTCCATTTTGTTTACAATTATAATACCGAAAAAACATAAGAGAACATTTTTCTTGAAAATGTGCATATTTTTTTCCCAAATGTTATTTCTTTCATAGCTTTAAATTAACCTATTAAACACATAGTTATCTTGTATTGCCCTGACAGCCGTTGGTCTTGCCAATGTCTGAGGGAAGTCACGAAGCTAAAGAATTTAAGTAATATTTTACAGTACGGAGAACTTCTTACGGCGTTTTTGATGAAACTTGACAGAATTTAGTAGTTCATTGCTAACCTAGGAGCCTTTAACGATTTTTATTCGAAAAAAACACACTCAGAAATTATCATCAAGATTTTCCATACCGATATATTTTTTCTACTTTTCATTTCCAATGTATTTTGATTCACTGCCAGATAGTTAAATGTTTGTTATTTTTTTCGCATATGAATGCATTTCGTATCTCACATACGCTCATTACATATGATTTAATAAAATTACAAACGAGTTAGAAGTGAAGTGAATATTTCCTGAAATACTGTACATTTCATTTCGGAAAGTTTACATGAGTATCTTCATTTTTAATCCTTTAATGTTTCTTTTCCTGAATCCAAAGTAAATTTGGAGTAAAAAGTTTTCAGTTTGGACGAAAGTTATTTATGGATGGCTGTGATGTGTTCGTGTTTTCATAAACCGTTTTTTGTGAAGTACCTTATCGATAACCTATTGAACACTTTGAGTTTCAGTAGATTGCTGGCATGTTTCCTCTCTAAGTGGGCGTTTGATTTTCGCTCTTACGTAGAATTTACAATTCTACTTAACTTTTGTAAGAGCAAAGAACAGGTGCTGACTTAGAGTTTCAGGAGATTGCTGGCATATTTCTTTCGCTGGAACCGTTTTTTGTGGAAAACCGCCGTATAACTAGTTTTGCATAATTATCGTTCAGATTTTGCAGAGTAACAAACTTCGAATAGGAGGAATATTTGCACATTTAACTGAATTGCCTAGATCTGAAGAATTTCTTTTACTTCCAGATTTTTACCTTATGTCTGCATAACCTGCATTTATTCCATTCTTCTTTCTACTATCGATAGGTAAAATTATAGTTACGTGAGAGATTTGGAATACTGAAGTTCATATGAATGTTGACTAAATAGAGAACAAATCAGGCATTCTGTCATAATTGACTAATACTCTGAATAATAAAATTTTAAGAAAACATCAGTTTCATTCACGTGAATAAAATAAATACATACACATTCAGGAAATCTACCACAAGTGTCAACATAAACGATCTACAAATATATTTTTAAGTATTTATATAACTCATAAGTTGAAGATAAACCAAGAAAAAAGGTATCGAGAATTCATTGGCATAAATTAACAGCAAAGATAAAATAGTTTCCAATAGCAAAGAGAAAACAGTTTCAAAATGTCTAAAAGACTACCGAGAGCACACTCTCAAAACGCTTGCGAAAAAAGATGACATCACAAATACAAAAATTTTACGGAACATAACATTAGTTAAAATTTTTCGTTCAAAATTTTAGTTCTGATATAGGAAAATACACATTAAATAATTAAATGTGGGTATTCGTGTAAATGTTTGTAAAAAAACAAATATATAAATTTTTAGGAAAATTTTGCATGTTTTCTATTTTGGTAATGATACTGGTAAGTTAGGAAAATTTTCTGAACTGAACATATGTGTCTACGAAATTCTTTGGATAAAGCGGAAAGTAAATAATCATTTCGATACTTCACTAGAAATCAAGTGTTATAGTTGAACAACGATTTAAAAATTAACCAAGAGCACAACGAAGTACATATATAAATTATTTTGCTAATCGGTTATGAACTTTTAAGTAGGATATATCCAGAATCTTCAAAATTAGTAATGAAACATTTAATTTAACACTTGAGATTTTACTAAAGAAGTCTCTAAAGAAGTAAAATGCTGGTTAAAATTGTGCTAACAGAAGGAAAAAATGTGCTTTTTTTTTAATATTCGCATGATATGTAATAAAAATGAAAGCATGGCCCCGGTTCAGCAATGCAATACAAGGTTTTAAGTAAAAAAGTTTCTATACTGAGTTTTTTTGTCACGTACGAAAATTAGCAATATATTAGCAGTGGACAAGGAAAAAATTTTTCAAAGATAATAATACTGTGGTATGAAAATTAATCGAAAGGTATAACATTCTTCTTCGCAATAAGTTATGAATGCTTTCGTTTCAATAGAATGAGGTCAGAAAGTACAAATTTGGTAAAGAAACAAGCGCTGATGTTTCTGATGAATGTGAGATATTTTCTTAGATATGTTTCTAATGAAATTAGTATATAAACTTCTTTTAAGAAAGAAATAGACTTTATGAGAAAAATTTATGACAATGCAATTTTTGGTGAGTTAGAGAAAATATTCAAAGTCTGTATGATCTGTGTTAAAAGTCTCCATTATCTGCTACATTCGAATACATCAGTGCTAGAGAAAATTAATCTATTCCTGTAGTATACTAAGATAAAAAATTCCATTTCTTTTCTTAATTTCTCATTCAGTGTGGTAGTGTTGTTGAAGTTAAATCTTCCAAACGTGCAAAAAGTTACTAATCATACAATATAACTATTTAATAAAAATTTATTCTCAAATCTTTACAAGGACTTGTAAAAGATAAATAAGAAAATATTTGAAAATTCAATGATTTGCAGTGGTCGTAATATTCAAAGTGTTCAAAAGGTTATCGGTAAGGTACTTCACAAAAAACGGTTTATGAAAACACGAACACATCACAGCCATCGGCAAATAACTTTCGTCCAAACTGAAAATTTTTTACTCCAAATTTACTTTGGATTCAGGAAAAGAAACATTTGTGGTGTAGTGGCCGAAACCGCTATGCAAACCCTGGGTTGTGACATCAGGTGAAAACAAAACACAGCATAATAAAATTTATTGAATGCTAAAAAAAAATCGCTACATACAATTCTGAGAGAAAAATCTGAATCCTTTCCTTAAAATCCAATTCTATACATTTTACGTGCGAGAGCAATTCGTGGCTCTCGAGCTTGCGTTTTTAACATTGCCAACGATTTAATTATTTTAATGAAGACTATTTTAACAACTATTGAAAATGTATTTGTAAGTTTAAAAAAAATAATAATTTTCAGCTTATTCTCACGAGACATCCTTGTCCATATTAATCTTCAGTCTCTTCTTCTTTTATGTGACCTTATCACAACTCCTTCCCTCATAAAGAAATTTTTCTTGACTATGGAAGGAAAAATTCTAAATACATTTCACTGCTTTCAAAACACAAGTGGTAACCATTTAAGTGATAATAGAGAAGCCAGTTACATTACCCTGCACTTATTTTTAGATAACATAAAAGCACAAATACAACAAAAATAATTTAAACTACTCCTAATGTGTGCCTTATAAAAAGCATATTCCTCAAATTTTACACAATGCTAATACTTAAGATAAAACATTTAATTCTAACAATTTTTTTTTTTTTTTTGAAAATGAAACACACAATGCAAACAATTTTGAATCTACACAAAAATAATTCCAAAACTCTACAAAAATCATTTTCACCCATTTTTATTACTTTTTACCTTACTTTGTATCCACTAGTGATATTCAGTCACTAGACTAGGGCACGACTCAAGCCATCTGCATTACCGTGTAATTTGCCTGGCCTATGAACAATTTCAAAGTTGTACTGTTGGAGACACAATGCCCAGCGAGTCAAACGAGAATTTGATCCCATCATTTTGTTTAAAAAAGTCAACGGATTATGATCCGTCTGGATCTTGAATTTCTGTCCGTCTAAGTAATGACTTAATATTCTTCAGTCCATAAATAATGGCCGCTAGTTCTCTTTCAATGGTGCTATAATTTCGCTCCGCTTTAGTAAACTTTTTGCTAAGATACAGTATAGGGTGTTTCTCCCCATCCTGAATTTGAGACAACACAATACCCGCACCCTATAAGCTGGCATTTGTCTGCACAATAAATTCTTTAGAATAATCTGGTGCAAATAAAACCAGACTTTTTACTAGTTTGGTCTTCAGTTTATTGAAAGCCTCGTCGCACTCTTTTGTCCAAATCACTTTTTCTTTTTTGTTTTTCCCCTTCAAAGCGTCTGTCAAAGGTGCCGCAATACTGGCGCAGTCTCTTATGTACCTTGCATAGTAGCCCACAGTATCAAGGTAGCTACGTATCTGTGTTTTAGTAGTGGGGATCGGAAAATCTCTGATTGCTTGAATCTTGGCCTCACTAGGCGACCTTTTCCCAGACCCTACTTCATCACCCAGAAATTTCACATGGTCTTGTGCGAATTTGCATTTCGAGGGCTTAACAGTCAATTTAGCCTCCTGAAGGCGACCTAAAACCACATCCAAATCCTTCATATGCCTGTCCCAAGTCTGCGAAAAGACTGCGATGTCGTCAATATACGGTAGAACAAAATTGTCCAGCCCTCCTAAAACTTGAGCGATCAATTTACAAAAATAGAAAGGTGCATTTGAAAGCCCAAACATCATTTCTTCGGGATGAAAGATCCAAAAGGTTTCACAAATGCGGCATACCTCCGTGCACGCTCTGTGAGTGGTATCTGGAAGTATCCTTTGGTTAGATCCATGAATGTAATAAATGGAGCTGCGCTGACGTTTTCTACCCCTTCTTCAATATTGAGAAGAGGGAAAAATTCGGTCATAGTTTTTGAATTTAATTTTCTGTAGTCTATACAAGGACGAGGATCTTTACCTGGGACCTCTACTAAGATCATCGAAGCATAATCAAATTGCCCGACTTCTATGACTCCTAACTCAAGCAACCGCCTAATTTCCTCTTTTAGGATGTCGGTTTGTCTCGCCGACATTCGGTAAGGCCTGACTCTAACGGGAGTCTCATCCAACAATTAATATCCATTTCGACCAAAAACGTACAGCCGGGGTCGGACGAAAACACCGCTCCATACTTTCTTATAACTTCTTGGAATTTTCCTATTTCCTCTGCCGAAGCTCTTTCTTCTAGCTTACTATCTCCAACTATTTTCCAAAAATCTACCTGAGTTGGATCAGCCAAGGGATAAGGTGTTCTTATAATTTAATATGTTTCACAAACAATAATCAATCAACAAATGGACTATATTCCTACACTTTTATTTTATTACACTTGTCAGCGATGCGAAATAATTGATACAAAATAAGCGAGCCATTGTACATGGCTGTCACAAACACAATTCTCTCAATCAAATTATCTTGTTGCCACACATAAAGTTCAAAACTAAAGGAAGAAAAACAAAAGGAATTTACGCTGTTTGCAACAATAAAATGAAGCAAACGATACTCACATAAACATCCTGGCCCTCGTTGAAATCCCAGGGGATTTCAACAGTTTGAGCATTTTGAAACTTCTTAGTCTGTAATAAAGATAAACATAAGAAAAATAATACAAAATATTATATGCGAAGCAGTTCATAGTTTTTTAGTCTGAATAGGAAGAGGACACAATTTCACGACTGGTCGTTTAATGACACCATGACCAGTTTTAATACTAGCAACTCTGACTCTTTGATCTGAGCCCGGAAGAACAGCAATTATTCTCCCTAACCTCCATTTAAGAGGAGGAAGGTTGTCTTCTTTGATGAGGACTAAGTCATTGACTTCTAAATTGTTTTGACATTTTTGCCATTTAGGTCTTTGTTGAAGCTGAGACAGGTATTCTCGACTCCATCTTTTCCAGAAGTGCTGAAAAATAAACTGTCTCACATGCCATCTGTCAATGTGATTGAAGGAACTATAATTTAGGTCTGGTTCAGGTATGGCAGTTAAAGACGTTCCTATTAGGAAATGACCAGGTGTTAATGCAGTTAAATCATTTGGATCAGCCGAAGTTGGACACAAAAATCTAGAGTTGAGACAAGCCTCAACCTGCGCTATCAAGGTCTGAAATTCCGGATAGGTCAGCACAGTATCACCAACAGTCCTTTTTAGATGTAATTTCATTGACTTTACTGCCGATTCCCATAGTCCACCAAAATGGGGAGATGATGGCGGGTTGAATATCCATTTTATTTCCTCTAAAGACAAAAATTTGTGAATTTCTTGATTTTGCTTACATTGCAAAAAACATTTTCTGATTTCTTTGTCTGCACCTTTAAAGTTAGTACCGCAGTCACTATAAATCTCAAATGGTTTCCCTCTTCTTGCAATAAATCGTTTCAATGCACTTAAAAATGCTTTTGTTGACAAATCTTCTACCACTTCAAGATGTACTGCCTTGATTACAAAACACACAAATAAGCATACGTAATATTTAAATGATTTTTGTCCACGTCTTGCACGATGTTTAATCATGAACGGTCCAGAAATATCTATTTCAGTTCGATGAAATGGTCGCGATTGTGTTACTCTAGATTCCGGTAGATCAGCCATTATTTGACTTGCAGTTTTAGCTCTAAGTTTGCAACACGTGATACAAAATCTTACTACTTTTCGGATAGCAGATCTAGCAGCTATGATCCAAAATTGCTGTCTAATTAAAGATAGAAGAAGTTCCGGTGCTGCATGCAGATATTTGACATGAAAGTGTCTAATTATGATTTCTGTCAGATTGTGTTTTGAAGGTAATAAGATTGGATGTTTTTCATTTTCTGACAGTTGCGCAGTTTTCAGTCTTCCTCCTACACGTAACACTTTGTTGTCATCTAAAATTGGACACAAGCTAAGGAGGTTGCTGTTTGTAGGTAAGTCCTTTCCCAACTCCAAACATTGAATTTCTTTAAAAAAGTGAAATCGCTGTATTATTCGGACAATACAGAAAGTTGCAGCTCGAATTTCATTACTAGATAAAAAAGACGCATTTCTTTCTAGATATGCTACTTTAGAATTCAATGTGAATCTTAATATCCAAGCAAATATGCGTTGTAACTTTGGAAATGAAGATATATTTGATATAATAGCAAGTTCCTGTACAGGTTCAGAAACTACAAATGAGACTGTTTTACGTGCATCTGGTAATGCCTCTTCATCTATATGAATATTTTTAGACAAGGCAATCTCACTGCACTTTAACCAAGAAGGACCATTCCACCACAATTGATGAGATAATAGTTCTGCAGGAAATAGTCCACGTGAAGCACAATCAGCTGGATTTTCCTTTCCATCAACATGACTCCAGTTCTCAGGTGGTAAGATGGATTGTATTTCAGAAACTCTATTGGATACGAATACTTGCCATTTTTTAGGATCTGACCTTAGCCATGACAACACGATTTGTGAATCACTCCAAGCTTGCACTAAATCAAAATTTATAACTAATGCAGCTTTTACAGACTGAATCAAGCGTGCCAATAACACTGCTGCACATAATTCCAGTCTTGAAATCGTAATAGATTTTAATGGTGCTACACGAGTTTTAGCTGTTACGAGTTTAACATTAATGTCAGAGTTATTGGAAGTTTTGATATAAATAACTGCTGCATAACCTCTTTCAGACGCATCACAAAATCCGTGAAGTTCACATCGAAAATAATCAGGTAGCAGAATTTTCCTAGGTATATTTATAGAATTCAAAAGTTTAACTTCTCTACATAGATTTCTCCAATTTCGATCAATCTCTTCTGTTACAGGATCATCCCATGATAATTGTAATTTCCACAATTGCTGAAGGATCATTTTAGCGAGAATTACAAACGGAGCTATCCACCCCAATGGATCGAATAGTTTTGCTACGAATGACAAAATAATTCTTTTAGTCGGAACACTTTGATACTCTATTACACCGACATTACATTTGAATTCATCATTGTCCGGATGCCATTCCAATCCCAGAACTTTCAATGGTTTGTCTTCTATTACACGATGAATATTGTCACTATCTGTGTTTGTTAAGCCAGAGGTTTTTAACAATGACGGTTCACTTGTCGACAATTTGTGAAGCTCAAAGCCACCACTTTTTAGCAGATGTTGCAATTCGTCTATCAATGCAATACCTTCCGAACTATCTTTTACACCAGTTAACATATCATCAACATAAAAATCTCTTAAAACTATATTCTTTGCCTTTGGAAAGTTCAATCCTTCATCAATCGCTAACTGACTCAAAACTTTGGTTGCAAGATATGGAGCAGCTGCAGTTCCATATGTAACTGTTTTCAAACGACAAACTTGTATTTGCTTATACGGGCTATCTCTCCATAATATTCTCTGAAAATCTCTATCTTTTTCATGAACCTTTATCTGTCTGTACATCATTTTAATATCAGCGGTTATTGCAATGTTATGAAGTCTAAATCTTAGTAAAATACAAATTAAGTCATCTTGTATTTTTGGGCCTATCATTAGTGCATCATTTAAAGAAACACCTGTGGTTGTTTTAGCGCTCGCATCGAAAACAACTCTCAATTTTGTTGTTAAGCTAGAGTCCTTCAACACGAAGTGATGTGGGATATAATAGAGTTTATTCTCTAATTCATAATCTGTGTCTGGCACTAATTCTACGTGTTCTAGTGAAAAGTACTCTTTCATAAACTGAATATACTGGTTGTAAATTTCTTTCATAGGTAACAGTCTCTTTTTCAAGCATTGAAATCTTCTGTACGCCATTTCACGGGAGTCACCTAGAATATCTCTATTATGTTTGAATGGTAATGCAACTGAATAACGACCTGATGTGTCTCTAAAATGCGAATTTTTAAAATGTTCTTCACAAAGTTTTTCTTCATTTGTTAAAGGTTGTACATTTGGAAACTTTTCTAACTCCCAGAAAGAATTTACTAACTCATCTGTGTTTGTATTCAAATGATTTACATATACTGGCTCAAAATTTGTAGATTCAAAATTTGTAGTGTAAGGATCTTAAGTTTTACTAACGTTTATTTTATTTTAAATCTTTACTATCACTTCTTATTTTCTACTTCCGGCCAGAATTATAAGCGTTAAGGTTTTTATGCAAAGTTTGTCTGGCGAACGCCAAGTATTTAAGTTGTGGCCTTTTTGCCAAGCGAGAGAGAGGAAGCAGTGAGTTCGAAGCAGGCCGCTTACCTTAGAAGTTACGCAGTTGCTTGTTGCCTTCCAGGCCAGAGGTTTTAATCCTCTGGATAACTTTTAAACGTATTGTAGTGTTCTCAGTTATCTGTACTACATACGCCTTCCTGTTAATATAAGGCCAATCTTCCACGTTTATTATTCTAAAGTTAAATTAGAGTTTAGTTTTATTTTTATACTTTTACGTTAGACCCCGAGTAGCGGGTCGGTGTATTCCGAAGTACGGAAGTTATTGTATATAGAGAAAAATAAAGGGTTTTGTATACCCTTCGTCTATATCCTGTCTACTTACCACAATTAGTGAACATAGCTTTAGTAAGCTCTCTGTTCCGAGTCAGGTCCTTGTATGTTCCCGCAGAAGGTAAGAAGGAAGATTGAACCTGATAGTGGCGCCCAACGAAGAAGAATAACCATGGCCGAGTTTCAAGAAGAACCTGTGCTGCCTGCAGAAACGGCTCAGAATCCAGAAATGCCAGCTGCCGCCCTGGAAGGATTCGGTTACATCGTCCAGACCATGCGCGCTTCGATGAAACCAGAAGCAACGTTTAATGGAAACTCACCGGTAACCAGTTTTTTGGAAAAATTGGATGACCACTTCATGCTCTACCCCGTGCACGAGTTTCAAAAAGTTACCTTAGCTACCAGCGCTTTGAGGGGCCAAGCGCTTAACTGGTTCAAATGTATAGGCAGAAGTCTCTTGGGTCAAGCAGGAAGTCCCACCTATACTTACGAAAATTTCAAGACTGCCCAACTAAAAGCCTTCCCTGTTGTAAGGGATCGTGCGAAATTAGAAACGGAACTTTTCAGTATATATCAACAAAGAATCGAAAACCTCTCGAGCTTTATTTTAAGAAAAATTCACGTTTTCAAGCTCTTGTATGGAAACCGTCCGGATCCTGAAATAATTCAAGTGATTTTGGCGAGGTTACTACCCCAAGTGCAAGACTTTATTGAATTAAGAAATCCGACTACACTGGAAAAGTTATTTGAGCTAGCAATCCAGTTTGAAAGTAGAAGAACGGCGGACGTCGAAAGAAGACGCCAGTATCAACAGCGAAACCAATTTGGTACGCCAAGACTACAGCAAACTCAAGCACATGGCTACGGAGAAAAAGCGAATCAGTGGGCAAGGAAACCCGAGCATTCAAAAACAGCCGGCGAATGTCGACAGTTCAATAGCAACCCAGGAAAAAAGTCTGAAGGCCAGTGGAAAAAGAAGGAAAGCACGGAAGGTAAAAATAATTTAAACTAAAACGGATTTCTGCTGACGATAGGGTGCGGAAATCCGAAGGCCACGAAAACCCCTCTTCCTACAAGTTAAATACAGTAATGGTGAAAAATTTGACTCTTCCGAAGATTGAAGTCTTGGTGAATAATATCCCAGACACCGCACTCCTGGATACCGGCGCGCAGTGTTCCTGTGTGGCAGAAGAGTTTTTTAGGAAGTATTTTCGCAAATACCGCATATATAATGCGGATAATACGACAGTGTTAGCGGCGCAAGGAGAAAAATGTAAGTGCGTAGGTAAAGTACCTTTGTATATCCGTATCAAGGACGAACAAGTAAAGGTGATGTTTTTTATAGTAAAGAATCTGCAAGCACATTTAATTTTAGGAATAGATTTTCTTTCAGAAGCACAAGCTACGCTGGATTTTAATGAAGCTTCCCTTAAGCTGACAATGAAACCAGTTCGTACAGAAAACGCTGAACGCCGATGTTAAAACTTGACCACCTCCCTAATGACGAGCAAGGAAGAATCCGACATGTGGTAAGTGAATTTGCTTCGTTATTTAGTGATATTCCAGGATTTACTCAGGTTACTAACCATAGTATTGACACCGGAGATGCAATGCCAGTTCGTCAAAAACCATACCGGTATGATAAGAATAAGGAAAAAATTATAGAATGGCATATTACCGATATGCTACGTAAAAAGATCATAACGCCCATCTCAAGTAGCTATGCTAGCCCGGTGGTTTTATGTAAGAAAAATAATGACTATCCTTTGACTCATCCAAAAAGATGGAGATTCGCTATTGATTACCGTAAATTAAACTCCATAACTAAATATCCGGTATATCCGTTACCGATTATAGAAGAAATTCTAAGGAACATAAAATCAACCAAATTTATGACGACTTTAGACTTAACGACTGGTTATTTTCAAATAGGGGTGAGGCCTGAGGACGTGCCTAAGACTGCTTTTATAACCAAGTCTGGCATTTATGCATTTTTGCGTATGCCGTTTGGCCTTTCAGGGGCCCCGGCAACATTTCAGCGATGCATGGACATTGTGTTAAGACCTGTTCTTGATAGTCCACATTTATCTATTTAGACGATATCATTATTACTAGTGATAATGTCGACTAACATGTATAGGATTTAAGACAGGTGTTTTCTTTATTAAATGAGGCCGGTCTAAAAGTTAATGTCGAAAAGTGCAAATTTGCAGCCCCTGAATTAAAATATTTGGGTTACAAAATATCTCAAAAAGGGATCGAGACAGATGAAAAAAAATTGTTGTATATCCTGGGAGCTGCTATTGTAAAAAAAAAACAAATTCCTTTCTTTTAAATTTCTAGTTTCTAGCGAAGTATGTTTGTAAAAGATTGGCCTCGCGTTAGATTCTAGAGCTAAAAGTTTTCAACAAGGTCGTTTTAGACCTCAGTTTCAAACTAATTAACTCTGGCGGGAAGTATGTAAGGATCTTAAGTTTTACTAACGTTTATTTTATTTTAAATCTTTACTATCACTTCTTATTTTCTACTTCCGGCCAGAATTATAAGGGTTAAGGTTTTTATGCAAAGTTTGTCTGGCGAACGCCAAGTATTTAAGTTGTGGCCTTTTGCCAAGCGAGAGAGAGGAAGCAATGAGTTCGAAGCAGGCCGCTTACCTTAGAAGTTACGCAGTTGCTTGTTGCCTTCCAGGCCAGAGGTTTTAATCCTCTGGATAACTTTTAAACGTATTGTAGTGTTCTCAGTTATCTGTACTACATACGCCTTCCTGTTAATATAAGGCCAATCTTCCACGTTTATTATTCTAAAGTTAAATTAGAGTTTAGTTTTATTTTTATACTTTTACGTTAGACCCCGAGTAGCGGGTCGGTGTATTCCGAAGTACGGAAGTTATTGTATATAGAGAAAAATAAAGGGTTTTGTATACCCTTCGTCTATATCCTGTCTACTTACCACAATTAGTGAACATAGCTTTAGTAAGTTCTCTGTTCCGAGTCAGGTCCTTGTATGTTCCCGAAGAAGGTAAGAAGGAACATTGAACCTGATAGTAGTACCCGAAATTATCCATCCCAATCTCGAATTTAGAGCAAATGGTAGATCAGGACCACGTTTGACAATTTCTCCCGTCATTAAATGCAGAAATACATTTACTCCAAATAAAATGTCAACTGGTTGTGACTTGTAAAATAATGGATCAGCTAATTGTAAATCACTGAAGTTATCGAAGATGATTGATGGCAAAGATACATAGGGAATGTTATCTGTCACCTTGTCCAGTACAAACGCTGATGTTGATACACGAATATCACTTTTAAAATGAGAAGTGAATACTAAATCGACTTCCCCATTACTTATAGTATTAAATTCTCCTAGAGATGATACAGAAATGGAATTATCTTTCACTCGTAATCCTAATTTCTTCACACAATCCCTTGAAATAAATGATCTCTGAGATCTAGTGTCACATAAACATCTACACTTCACAAATTGTTGCTTAGAATTTTGAACTTTTATTAAAGCAGTACACAATAAAATGTGACTGGTTTGATTACCTTTTGCATTCGAATCATAATGAGAGGCACAAACTGTGGCTGAAACGTCCTTAGGACTCGTTAATTCATCTCTTTTAATGATACATTGCGTAGGTGGAGATATACTGTTTAACTGAGTTTTATTCTTTGAATTATTTACAATGTGCAAAATACTGTGATGCTTCTTAAAGCAATGTTAACATGTATTTAAACTCTTGCATTTTTTGAGCAAGTGCATATTAGATAAACAATTAAAACAGTAACGATTAGATTTTACAAATTCTATCCTTTGCTGAACCGCTAAATTTAGAAATTTCGAACATTTGGCTAAACTATGATCTTCTTTACAATAACCACAACCCAAAGTAGCAACCAGAACATTATTCTTATTTTGAAACACAGATTTAGGTACCTTATTACTTGTTGATTTGCTATTTTGAAGTGTTCTTGCATAGTTTTTTAGGAATTCAATTAAAGTCGTAAGTTTTGGAATTTCATTACATTTTAACTGATGTTCCCACCATAATTTTGTAGCAGGGTCTAATTTTTGCAAAATTAAATAAGTCATTAAAGTGTCACCAAAATTATCAATGGTTTGATTCAATACTTCTAAAGAACGAATTACTTCATTAATATTGTCAACTAAATTTAAAATAGCAAATGCTGATTCATTTTGAATAGTTGGTAAACTTAAAAAACGTTTAATATATGCAAAAATTTGTTCTCTCTTATTTGAATATCTTTCGTGTAACAGATTCCATGCTATTTCAAAATTACAATCCGAAATTTGAATGGTTTAAATAATGCGATATGCTTCACCTTTCAACGAAGCCTTCAAGTACTGCAATTTTTGAGCATTAGATAAATTTGTATTATTTCTTACACAAGCACTGAAAAGATCTTTAAAATTCTGTAATATTAATCTTTCCATTCTGTAATATTACCACCAAAAGTCGGTAATGTTAACTTGGGTAATTTAATATTGTCAAGAACCTGTTCTGAAATTACACTATTAGAATTATTTTTATTATTTTGATTTTTTAATATTTTTTCACTTTTAAATTTCCACAAATAAATTTTATCTGTGTACTCCTGAACATTATCTATTTCGTTTTCTAATTCTTTAGTATCTGTAATTAAACTTTCGATTTCAGAATCAAGCTTCCTTAACTCAGTTTCTTTTCTTGTCAATAATTCGACACATTCCTCTAGTTCTATTAAATTAATTTCATCTGCAGTTAAAATAGTTTCAATTTTCTTTACATATTTAGTAATACTCCTGCGTAAGACCGCTCTTTTTGTTTTTAAAGTTATAAGTTCACTCATAATTGATCAATTCAAAAACAGAAATTGTTCTTAAATCACTTAACACTATTATTAAAATGAAATCGAATTCTATGCTGTATTACAACATTGTTCTTAAAATTTAACAACAAATTAAACGAATTTTTGTTCAAAATCCACTTACCTCACAAAGTGGAGTAATGTTTTACCAACCATATGCATATTTGCGTTGTTAGAATACACTTAGAACAGTCACTATCTTCACTAGCTCTCCAGCTCGACGGACCAACAATAAATGTTCTTATAATTTAATATGTTTCACAAACAATAATCAATCAACAAATGGACTGTATTCCTACACTTTTATTTTATTACACTTGTCAGCGATGCGAAATAATTGATACAAAATAAGCGAGCCATTCTACATGGCTGTCACAAACACAATTCTCTCAATCAAATTATCTTGTTGCCACACATAAAGTTCAAAACTAAAGGAAGAAAAACAAAAGGAATTTACGCTGTTTGCAACAATAAAATGAAGCAAACGATACTCACATAAACATAAGGAATATCCACTTCTCCCTCAATATCTTCCATGACCTCCTCCATCACAAGATTCACAAACTCGGGGCACTGATAATAAAGTTTCATCAAATTTACGTGATAAATGGTGTCACTGCTACGCTTACCCGGAATCTCTACCGTATAATTGGTTTCGGAAATCACACTAGTTACTTTACCTGGCCCTATCCAGTTCAGAGCCATTTTGTGTGGTTTAGACGTGGCTAAAACAAGCACGAGATCTCCGACCTTAAACCTCCTCGTAACAGCGTTGCGATCATACCAGAGTTTCTTTTTACTCTGACACTCTTTCATCCTCTCTACAGCCAGCTCCTGACACTTCTTTAATCTGTTTATTAAGTCTAGATCATACTCGACCACAGTGGGGGTCTGAACTTTCTTCCTCTAGCCAGTTTTCGTACACAATCGTTTGAGGAATTCTCAACTTTTTTCCATGTACTAACTCGCAGGGACTAAAACCTGTGCTCTCATGGCTAACAGTTCTGAGGGCGAACAAAGCACATGGCAAACATTCTTCCCAGTCCTTCCCGCTTTCCAAGAACAAAGCCTTCAATACTCTTTTCAAGGTGGAATGCAACCTTTCAACAGAATTGCTTCGAGGGTGACACACAGAAGAATGATACACCTTAATTCCGAACTTGCTAAAAAGCTCAGATGTAAGTTCACTGGTAAACGATCTACCCAAATCACACTGAATTTCCTTAGGGTAACCTGATCTAGAACATATTTGAATCAAGGCTTGAATCACACATTTAGAGTTTAAATTCTGTACAGGAATGGCATCTGGATATTTGGAAGCAACATAAATAGACATAATTAAGTATTTATTTTCACGCGAACTAGGGATCAGAGGTCCTACTGCATCAATATTTAATCTGCTAAACACTTCTGATATAACAGGCACAATCTTCATAGGGGCTTTCTTTTTATCCTT
The DNA here is from genome assembly GCF_044657685.1 of Stegodyphus dumicola. NCBI lineage: Eukaryota > Metazoa > Arthropoda > Arachnida > Araneae > Eresidae > Stegodyphus > Stegodyphus dumicola. The sequence continues at coordinate 133,633,419 of NC_140768.1, read as the reverse complement.
ATTGTGACCTACACGCTGACAAATATCGCACGTCCTCACAAATTCTTCCATTTCCTGGTAGCAATTAGGCCAGAAATAGTGTGTCAAAACTCTATCCTTGGGTTTTGTTACCCCTAAATGACCAGAGATTTCCTCGTGGCATAACTTCAATATCTCTTTCCTAAAAACGAGAGGCACACACAGCTGACGGTTATCTTCCCCTCTTTTTTAGAACCTGCCACTCTGAATAGTCTTTCTTTGACTATTATAAACTCTTTTTCATTTTCACTTTCCCCTTTCTTCCACAGGGTCGCTAAACTAGCGCAAGTTTTTTGTGCTTCCAAGAATTCTGCTGGCGAAACATCCGCAAGGATAGACCTTTCTTCTAAACTGATGTCAGGAATTTTAATTGCCTCCTCCGTATTACTGGTTAACTTTCTTTCTTCCGAATGCTCATTATTGACGGCCCTTTCATTTGCTATCTCTTTCTTTTCTTCCGATCTGGAATCTAAGTCTTTTGCACTCGCTGTCTCTAAACTCCTGCGCGCATGTGCCTGACTACGAGTCTCCACAGCATTCAAGAGAACCGGTCGTTTCCTAATTTCCTCAATCAACTGAGCAGTTTTATTCCCTAACAAATAGTACTCTTTACCTAACTCTACCGGAGTAACCGCTGCCTTTGTGGTGACCACACCAAAATCACCTTCAATGGTGACTTTCGCCAAAGGTAAACATTTACACTCTGTGTCCAAAGGCTGTTTCACCCATACAGTTTCCCCTAATAAGTCACTAGTATTAATCCAAGTACTATTACACAGATCTATACCAGCTCCAGTATCTCTCAGATATTCTCTCTCTATCCCATTAATTACTGCTTTCTTGAAATACGGCTCAAAACATTTTCCTAAACTCTCCGTTCCTAGATTATTCACCAGATTAGCCTTATTCTTTTCCAGCGATGGACAGTTAGGTCGGATATGTCCGTCCTTTCCACATTGGTAACACCTTATTTTCCGCTGTTTCTCGAAACCTGCTTCATTGAAAACTTGCTTTTTTTTTAGGAGCCTCCACTTTTCTATGCTCCTCTGATTTAATTCTTTGATGACCACTACTTTTCTGATTATAACTACAGTTAGAATTTACATACCGCTCTCTATTTTTCTCAAATGGTTTCTTTAACCCCGCTCTCTGTTCTAACTTCCTCGTATCTCTTCGCAAAGCCTCATACTTGTCGCATTTCTCTGCTAAAATGGAAGCTGTTTTAAATTCTTCCCAATTGTCTAAGTAGTGCTCTCTTATTTCTAGAGGGACTCGCCGCTTAATTTGCTCAGTGAGCATAAGTTCCTTAAGACTTTCAAAATCTTGAACTTCTACTGAATCCAACCTATTCTCTAAATACACTCTCAATTCATACACTAAATCCCTGCTCTCTCTTGTTCACGTGGTCCTACTTTGGTAGACGGTTGCACAGATTTTGGCGAATAGTTTTTGGCAATTTTTCTTTTGGCGAGTAATACGACTTATGGTAAAACCATTGCTGGATAAGTTATTTATGGTAACCGATATTTTGTTGACATTTTATTTAAAAAATAATGCGTGTTATTATGCATAAATTCCGTGTTTTAAATATTATTTATGGCTTCTAAATATTAAAAATCAATTTAATTTTGCATTTTTATTTGAAATAAAAATTTTATTCTTTATCATATTTTATGAAATTTTATGCTGTGGATGATGCAATCAGTGACGTCACCTTACTTTAAAAGTAATTGGTTTTAATATCTATAAATTTAATCTAATGTTTTAAACATTATTTATGGCTGTTAAATATTAAAATACAATTTAATTTTGCATTTCTTTTTTAAAATGATTTTATTATGTATGATTATTTAAATAATTTTAATTCTAGGCGTGATGTAATCAGCTCTCTGATTGGTTATAGAATATTTGTGCATTAATGAGCTGTAATCAGCTCCCTGATAGGTTGCTGAAAATTTGTGCATCACCGCGCCATTTTAAAATTTAATTCATATCTTCGAATTCCTTCAAAAATGTCTCCTTCAAAGATGAATGTTGTTTTTGATAAGTACCAAGAATTTTTGGTTTCGGAATCAAAAAATTGTCCTTTGAGACCTTATTTTCGCCAGCCTGGCTTTCCTAATCAAAGATTTATTTATAAATTCTTACAAGGGTCAGAGGAAATTTATTTTAAATTTTTGGAGGAAACGTCGCTAATTGTTTCTTCAATGAAGTGCGAAAATGTAGATCACAGATGAAAACCGTTAGAAGAGCCGATTCTGAGACGGCCGTATATGATATTGTGGTCATGTTGGAAGAAATAACCGCTGTAACGGTAAGAAAATTATTAGACATTCCTCCTTTTTTACCGACAATAAACTAATTGCTGTCATTTTAGCTCTAGTGTACGAAGCGTTCTTATTTACTTATTTTAAAGTATTTAATTTAAGTAATATTTTAATTTTTTTAAACGTTGGTATGATGGTTTTTAATTCGATATTCAATTTACGTAATATTTTATTCCAATTAAACGTTGGCGCAATGTTTTTATAGTGGTATTTTTATTCTATTTCTATGCTATATGAAAGTAATAATTTAACCTTTCTTTAGTATTTTATACTCGTAGTAAATGTATTTATTCTATATAATATATATATATATTATATTATATATAACGTATTTTAAAGTATTTAAATTTAATAATATTCTAATTCTTTTAAATGTTGGATGATGTTTTTTATTTCGATATTCAATTTCAGTAATATTTTAATCTAATTAAACGTTGGCACAATGTTTTTATAGCGGTGTTTTTATTCTCTTCTTTGCTATATGAAAGTAATAATAACCTTACTTTAGTATTTTATACTCATAGTAAATGTATTTATTTACACTTGCCTGCCATCTTAAAAAACGACATTTTCGAGAAAAAAAAATTAATCCATTATTTCTAACGATATTTATTTTTTTTTTTAAGTTTCGAATACTTTACTATGCGTAAAAACAGCGTTTTTTCAAGATGGCTGGCATTTGTAGAAATTGCGCCAACAATTGCGCCAACATAAATCGCCAAAAATTCGTGCAACCGTCTACCAAAGTAGCACCGTTCACGTTCCCATTCTGCTCTCTTGTTCACGTTCCCGTTCTGCTCTCTCTTGTACACGTTCCCGCTCTGCTCTCTCTTGCTCGGCTATTTCTTCTGCTTTTCTCTGCTCAGCCGCAGCGTATTCTTTCGCAGCTTCTTCTTCATAGTCCTCGGCATTTAGAATAGCCTGCCTAATTTCTCTTACTCTATTTGCCTGAGACACATTAGTTTCAAACTCCTCCGCTAACTCCAATAGCAGAGCTTTAGTAAATTTCCTCATAAACTCACCCATTATGGAAAATTAAAGAAAAATAACCTACCCCGAAAACCAATAACACAAAAACAACAACAGGTCTATCTCTCCAAAACTGAATAATTCCCTAACAATTCTGAACACAAATTGCCTTACAACACTTAATGATAATACCTATGCCTACAAACAAAGCGTATATAAAAAAATGCTAATTAAGAGGCAACCTTTTCCTGCTCTATATCCAAAATAAGCCTAGTCTCGAAAAACTGGCATAACCTCTCCAAAATCACAAAAAAAAAATGGTACTCACCAATTTTGAAGACGCCTTCGATTGACTCTCCTGGCACGACTTGGATATTCTTCCGGGAAATTTCACTATTTTGTGGCACTAGATCACGTTTCCTCTGGCGTTCCCTTCTGACACACTGTCACTTGTCACTGAAGAGGCTTCACCACGCGAACTGTCCTTGCACGCAAAATTAGATCGTTCTTGAAGAGACGAAAGTCTTGACTGTTAACATAAAACTCAAGTTCACAGACGAAAAAGGTCCGTTCCTAAATTTACTTTCAGGAACAATCCCTAAAAGCTGCCACCAACTTTTAATATTTACTGCTGTGGTGTAGTGGCCGAAACCGCTATGCAAACCCTGGGTTGTGACATCAGGTTGAAACCAAAACACAGCATAATAAAATTTATTGAATGCTAAAAAAAATGGCTACATACAATTCTGCAGAGAAAAAACTGAATCCTTTCCTTAAAATCCAATACTATACATTTTACGTGCGAGAGCAATTCGTGGCTCTCGAGCTTGCGTTTTAAACATTGCCAACGATTTAATTATTTTAATATAGACTATTTTAACAACTATTGAAAACGTGTTTGTAAGTTAAAAAAATAATAATTTTCAGCTTATTCTCACGAGACATCCTTGTCCATATTAATCTTCAGTCTCTTCTTCTTTTATGAGACCTTATCACACATTAAAGGATTCAAAATGAAGATACTCATGTAAACTTTCCGAAATGAAATGTACAGTATTTCAGCAAATATTCACTTAACTTCTAACTCGTTTGTAGTTTTGTTAAATCATATGTAATGAGCGTATGTGAGATACGAAATGCATTCATATGCGAACAAAATAACAAACATTTAACTATCTGGCAGTGAATAAAGTTACATTGGAAATGAAAAGTAGAAAAATATATCTGTATGGAAAATCTTGATGATAATTTCTGAGTGTGTTTTTTTCGAATAAAAATCGTTAAAGGTTCTTAGGTTAGTAATGAACTACAAAATTCGGTCAAGTTTCATCAAAAACGACGTAAGAAGTTCTCCGTACTGTAAAAATATTACTTAAATTCTTTAGCTTCATAACTTCCCTCAGACATTGGCAAGACATTGGCAGACTGTCAGGGCAATACAAGATAACTATGTGTTTAATAGGTTAATTCAAACCTATGAAAGAAACAACGTTTGGGAAAAAAATATGCACATTTTCAAGAAAAATATTCTCTTATGTTTTTTCGGTATTATAATTGTAAACAAAATGGAAAAATTAAGTATATACGTAGATAAATCTCATGAATAAAGGTAAATTAACATGAAATGTTTCCTTAACATCTATGTAAATGGAAAACAGAGATCGTAATATATTTGAAAAAATAGTTCATATACAGTGCATTAAAACTTTGCTACCGATCTATGAATTCATGGAAATCAGCGAGAGAAGTCATTTATCACGTTCGCATGCTAACAGTATATTCTCTTGTAGTTCTAATCTTTTTGCTTTTGAGTTGTAGTATTTCTGAATTTGAAGATTTAAAACACAAAATCACTCTGATTTATCAACTTGTAAATGTACAGTCAACCAAATGGAAGATTTATGCATAAGTAAATGTACTACAGACAAAATAAAATTAAAAATTCATCATTATTTTCATGCTCTGTTCATGAAACTAGTTCGGACGTATCGCATCGGAACATTTTCAGAAAAAATATTCGTTTCTTGTTCACGTTTTTGCATACACAGATACTAATTTTGTTGGAAATATGGCATTTTCTTATTCCATTTTATATTTCACTATTAAAGTCTGGCTTGGGAAAATTGTTTTCCGTGGAAATGGCATAATTGTCCTATATGTCTGCACTGTTGTAATAAATTACATTACTAACAAGTGTGAATAAAATCTCTAGTTATACAGGAATTATCTTGAATGTTTAAGTTCTTCACGAATACATCTTTTTCTCGGTCCTTACATGCTTTTCTGTATTTATCACTCAAGTTCATTGTGTACCTCTCTTTTATCTAATTTGTGAAGTATTCCTGTTTGAATAGTAACATTTGAATATGTTTAACTGATTTTAAAGTGTATATTTTGGTCAATGCGTGGGGAAATGAGGAACTGTGACACTAAGTGTTCTAAGCATTCCATATTGCATTTTTCTTAAGAGTACAGTCAGTTAAAAGATAAATGTGTTTCGTACTTTGTGAAAATTTTATTTATTTATTATGCGTCATGCTCATGATAAATAAAAATGTTATACATGTGTGCAGGACTGTGTGGCTCCAGTGTTTAATTAAAATAATACTTTTCAAAAAGTGTGGTCTTTTTTATGACATATTAAAATGCGTTAAAATTTTTAAAGTTGGTTACTATAGTAGATCATCATATACACTTTCTGTCATTATTACCTATTTTGTATAATTATTTGTGTGTGATTTTATTTACTATCTATGAGAAGTTAAATGTCAAAAAAGCTGAAAAAGTTCATTATTAAGCAATGTCAGTTTGAAATTGCTATCTTAAAAATATTTGTGTTAGGTCTTTTATGTTAATTACTATGTTGGATTATTTTTTGGAACTCTATGCAATATTTCGTGTAATGTATCATAACTATGTAGGAGTAATTTGTCAGGTATGATAAATTAAATTTCGTCCTCAAAAGGCTGTAAGAGTTCAGTGCTAAATAAATTATAGACAATGTGAAATATGGGTATTTTTCAGTTAAGTTACAATGAATACCTTAAAAATATTCCAAGTTAACAAATTTTTATGTTCCGAGTTGAGAAAAAGGCGATAAAATTTCATTTCCATGGCTGAATATTAATTGCATGTGTATGACTTTAAGTTCTCCTTCACAAAATGTGACTATAATTCAAATTTAAAATAATACGTTACATTGTGGATATTCTTCTCTGTAGTTAAAATATAATTCAATCTTCTGTACCTCGTTAAGAGAGTAAGGCTATGATAAGTTCAAATACAGTAGTGTTTATAAAGTTCGGCGGTAAATGGTGGAATCATATTAAGAATCCGAGAGACGTTTTCACATGAAGGAAAAATCAAAGTTCAGTGTATGTTTGGTGATTTAAATAGGATGTGTGCAAGAAAATACAAGATATTTTTGTAAAATTTTTCAAAGAGTTAGCAAAATTTGTGTTAGTAGTATACATGAATCTTACTGAATGAAAGGAAGTGTTCTGAATATATATGTATAAATGTCTGTAGAGTAAAATAAGAAGAAATGAAGTACTATTCGTACGTATCTAAACTTACCTGGGTAGAAATGCTCCATGTATTGGTTTGAATGGGCTTCATACAATGAAAATTTATTGCTTCTTATAAGATTTGTTTAAAGTCAGTAAGTCTTACAATAGAGAAACATGTGTAAGTCTGTATTTATTATAGAGAAAAGGAATCAGAAATACAGCATGAATATGTTTTATAAGTTAAATATAAGGGTAAATGTGTAAATGGAAAGTGTAAAAATTACATTTGACAGACATAGTTTAGTGAATCCTTTGAATAAAAGTAAGACGTGTAAAAGAGAATCAACAAAGTTTTGTATAGTTGGTAATACAGCCATTAATAGTTAGTACAATACATTAGAATAGAAAGTTCTGATTATCTCCAACTTAGTAGTAAAAAAGTAAGAAATGTAGTATTCCAGTTAAACTATATAGAATGAACATTGTGCATATTGGTTTAAAGTTACAGAAAATATTATCTAGTGAAGTTATTTCCAGCATGTAAATTCCAGCTTAAAACTTCGAAGAGAGAGAAATGTAGGTAAGTTTACTTTTGGAGAAATTGAAACTTAACATCATATAATATTTAAAACAAGGGGGAAAAGTTAAGGGTAAAATTAAAATGTAACAAGAAAAAAATTTTAAAGGACAGAAAAAAAAAAAAAAAAAAAAAAACTAAAATTTACGTTGGAATTAAAATACAGTAGGGAAAAAACAAAGGACTGCATTTGTGTAAACAAAAAACTGAAAAAAAATTAAATTTATGAAAACAAATATTAATTTTGTAAAAATAAATAAAGGTAGAAATGTAGTAACACTTTTTTTTAAATAAAAAGTGAAAAGGAAAAATTAAATTTGTAAAAAGAAAATTACTTTTGTAAAAAAGATAAGTTTAAAAAAAAAAAAAACTTTTGCGAAATAAAAAAGTGAAAAGGAAAAAATAAATTCGTAAAAGTAAAACATTACTTTTTTAAAACCAAAAAAAGAAAGTTAAATATAAAGAAATTAAAGTAAAAATACGAAAAGGAAACAGAAAATAACTTTTGCAAAATAAAAAGTTAAAAAGAAAATGTAAATTCACTTTTGTAGAAATAAACGTCAATTTGCGAAAAGTTAAAAATAAAATTTGTGTTTGGAAAAGGGAAACATAGAAAAATTAATAAATTAAATATTAGAAAGTATGAGAAGAAAAAAGAAAACCATTAAAAATATCCCAATAAAATAAAAGGAGAAATTTAAAATGCGGGTAAATCTTCCATTTAAAACAGCAATGAATAAAGTATTTTTTTAGAAGGCAGAAGAAATCCTAGTCCGTTTCAAAAAGATAAACATGCCCATTGGTTACAAAAAAGGATATTATTAGCAAGAATCTAATTGGCCATCAAGATTGCATTCGTTCACCGTCGTGAAAAAACAAATTTGTGACGTCGTTGGCGTCAGATGATGAAAGATGGCACTGGTGGTGTCACTTCCTGTTCCAGGCCCCTCTGGATACTGGCCACACCCCCTTTTCAGTGACGTCACTTCCGCCTACCGGTTTCGGACGGTTACTGCTGGCAAGGAATTTACACTAATATTTCGCAATCAAAAATTTGTATTAAAATTTGAAAGGGAGGAATGTCTATAAAAAATTAAGCTATAACGCAAATAACTGAACATTACATTATATATATATATACCAAAGATTGAATTAATTAATTGAAATTCATTTAAATCGAAATTAATTTCTTAATACTTGCGCAATAGCTGCAAAGTAGAAATTTACTTTTATAAGTGATTCAAATTCTGAAAACATATTCAATGCCATTGCCTAAGGTTACAAAAATAATTTTATTGGTCGATGTTTCTATATACTTTATATGATATAAACACACACTTTCTTCACTAATTTTCACTTCTTCTAAAAAGATAATTTAGCATCGCAAAATTGACAGCCGGCAAAGACAGCCAACGGCAAGCCACTTTAGGCATCTCCGAGGAAAGTTTTTTTTTTTTTTTTTTTTTTGTAAATTTCAGAAATTCCACGACATTTAGCGTAATTCGAAGTTCTCGTTTGGGTATTAGAATAGGTCCTACCTTGTGGTTTTGGGGAAATTCTAACGAAGAATTAAATAAAAATTTCGTAAATGAAAAATAAGTATAATAACAACTGTAAAAAGCAATATAAAAATAACAACAGGAATTAAACAAATAATTGAGATATTCGAAATTAGATTGGTTTGGTTTAATTTAATTACGGCAAAGCGCACTAGGGCTATCTGCCTAAGGGGAGGGATGCCTTCGTGGAGGACTTTCTAAGGGAAACTGGCTCGTATACACTGTGATAAGGTCGCATAAAGGAAGAAGAAACTGAAGATTAATGTGGACAAGGATGTCTCGTGAGCATAAGATGAAAATTATTATTATTTAACTTCCGAATACGTTTTCAATAGTTGTTAAAATAGTTGTTATTAAAATAATTAAATTGTTGGCAATGTTAAAAACCCAGGCTCGAGAGCCACGTATTGCACTCGCACGTAAAATGTATAAAATTTGATTTTAAGAAATGATTGAGTTTTTTCTCTTGTTGATTGTATGCAGCCATTTTTTGGGCGTTCAATAAAATTTTCATGTGCTGTTCTATCGTTAGCGTTTTCATTGGAGTTCAACACCACACCAAAACACGTTACACATGGCGAAAACCACGAAAAACGCCGATGCATCGAACCTTGGACCGACCTACCAGTGTTCAGCGACTTTACCGCTCGGCCGCTGGTGGGCTCTATTTGAAATTAGAATATTAACTCAATATTCGTGGAAAAATCTAGTATTCGCAAATCTTATAAAATTTCTTGAAATTCAAGAAAATAATGGCACAAATTCGCGGAGTAATAAAATTATTGCTCTGCTGATTATTATATAAATATTTGAAATTAAACATCGATAAATTACGAATCTTTAAATAATAATAAAAGTAATTGCATTAGAAACGAATATTATTATAGAACATTAACAGTTGCGTTAATTGATATGCTTAAGTTTAAGGAATATCTACCAAATAAATGAAATTTTGAAATATGTAGATGTTGGCAAAGTCAAAATAAAAACTGTCTCGCAAATCTGTCAGAACTTGGCCTAGAAAATTAAGCCTCAGAAAGATTGCTTAAAATGAAGAAAATGTTTAATCCTCGACAGTCGTTTAATCTGAATTCGCACTACTTAAGATTATCTACATCTCAACTATCAATTAAAATGTCACGTAGAAAAATGTTTTTCGTAAGAATTGTGCAACTCTGTTCAGAAAAAGTTATTTGCTACACGTTGCTATTATAAAGAAAGTTGCTATTATAAAGAAAGGCAAGATGAACTTTTTTTATTTCCAAATATTACTCATGCGTAGAATAGAACCTTCATTCATATAATTTTTATGTCGCTGGTGTATTTTAAGAATGCTTCAGGAATTATTCATACTCATTAGAAATCCAATCACGTTGGGCACAATTTCAGCAAAGAAAATAAATAAGTAAATAAAAAAATGGCAACTCTGGACGCCCGTTGAAGGTTACGCTTTTGTGATTGTGAAGTTTTCGTTCAAAAACAGGTGTTGGGGTTGCATTGATTGAAATCTACAGCATTGCAAGTACTGTTTTTGTTATTTTTAACATAAATTATCATTTATAGTAAATATTATTAGAATGCATGCAAGATGGGAGAAAAATGTAATCTATTAAGAGGAAACATTTCAGAAAAGCTCTTCATTAAAACTGATAATTCTTGAATGCCTTTATATTTCAGTCTCAATAAACAATTTGCATGGAACGGAAATTGAAAAATTATTATTACATTACCCAATTCTTGAAATTAAAAAACAAATCGAAATATGTATATTTATACTATGCGCCAATTCCATATGCAGACAATGTTTTTAGCATTTTTAGTGAAGTATTTCTATTTTATTTGAAAACATTTATTAAAAGTAAAAAAGACTGTTTTTCGTGTAAAAGTTAACACATACAAAATTTCTCAAAATTCATAAATTTTTAAAATTATTCTCTAAATTTTTTTTTAAATCTAAAAACTTACTATATTTAAAGCTATGAAAATTTGTGTTAACTTCCAGGAGTTAAAGCAACAAGAATCAACTGAAGAAGAAAGTTCTGTATTTAACCTTCGAAACTAGTCCTGCAAGTTTATGAATATCACTTGATTTTTGTTGCTTAAATTCCCTCCAATAATCGTCATTCGGCGAGTTATTTTAACTCAAATTTGTGTTAACATATTAAAGCCAAATAATTGTTCTACTAATTGGAATTTATCCCTACAAGACAGTATAAAATTTTAGCTTTTACATTCACAGGCTCTTCCTAGTCGTAGCGAAGAAAAACTGCAATTAGTTAAATACTCGTTATGTTTTAATAAATTAACAAAAATTGTGGCTCTTTTAAAAATGCAAAATTGCAAGAAATGCGATTAGTAAAAATTTTTTAGAGGGGGGTGAAAATGAGTATAAGAACATATTTAATAATGACTGCTGTTTTATCCAAAATCGAACTACTAATCATCAAAAACACCAATGTAAATAATTTTATTTTTTCAGTTAACTCCCTAAATTTATTCTCAACTATTTTGAATTAAAGATTGACAGAGGTATATAAAAAGATCTAATTCGAGAATTCTCCCCTCCTCTTTCATGTTATGAGATCCACCACTGGCCAGTTGGCAGGGCCACTGAATACTGGTAATTCATCTAGGTTCAAAACCGAGTGGGCTGGTTGCTTGTGTGATTTTTGTGGTTTTGTGCATGCGTAACGTGAATACGAGTCTGTTTTCCTTATAAAGCCCTCCACAAAGGCACCCTTAGGCCTTTGCTTTGCCGTATTCAAATAACAAACTAAACATTTTGGATACTGTGGTCTATTGTGAAGGTTAAGCGTTTTACAGATGGATTCGGGTTGAAATATCGGATAACAGATGTACACTTATGATTTAGAATCCCTGTAAAATGAGGCGCCTAAAATCTGTCAGTCCAAATATCTTTTAAACAGATTGATAGACATGAGAGGAATGAGAATGTAGATTCTCGGATTCCATTCTTCGAGACATTTTCGGTTGTATGGCATGGCGCTTAGATAGAAAATCCGGATAAACTTTGCATTAATAAACTAATTAATCTGAATTCAGTAAATCTATTATTTCAGTGACTTCAAACTATTATTGCACGTGATGCAAATGCGCGATCTGAAAGTAGTTTACGGGCTGCAATTAAAAAAATTATTACTTAAAGTATTTTTAACAAAATATTATATATGTATCAAAACATACAAATAAAAATGACGCAAAGAAAAACGTCAAATTCATGTTCATTTTCTGCCTGAAATCTAAAAGGTTGGTATTTGCAAGAAACTTTTGTTATCATAATCTGTAATTCAAATGTATTTAGAGCGAAATTATAATATCAAAATTTTCAGACTGACACACATTTATTCAAATAGTTGTAAAATATTGAAGTTACTATTAAATAACTTACTTAAAATTTAAAAAAAAATATATGAAAACATCCCAAGAGTGACAAAACTTAAGTTTAAATAGTGACAACCTATTCTCTTTCCTTTATAATTTTATGGCGTACATAGAAAAATGCATATCGGGATTAATTATAAACATCGTATATTTTTAATCTTCGCAATAATTTTATGTAAATAATTATAATCTTTTTCATTCCTTACTACACCTTTCAGCTACAACACATCATAATATTTTGTTTTTCGTAAAGTTTGTAACCTTGGAGGGGAAATTACTAGAAAACATCTTCATCGCAAACTGTAGATACACATCGAGCAACCTGGTCCTTTCAGTAGACTTCTTTCTGAAGTGCTACATTTTAGATTCTCCATATCTCTTGCCAGTATTCTAAACACTTTTCTTAATCCTGTCATAGCTGTGCCAAAAACTAATTTTTCACGACTTCAGTGTTATAATGTAAGAAGATCAACTATACAATGTTTCCTCGCCACTTCGCGTTTCATGTTTTGCGACTTTAGTGCTTCGCGGGTTTTTCCAAAATATTCATCAAAAAATAAAAATGAAAAAATACAACCATGTCGGCAGCCTCGGAAAGGAGCGTTGTTTCATGTTGATGCGCGAGAGAGAAGGATCCCTACATGCCAAACAAAGAGATGAGTTGACTCAGAGTACATACCACGGGCCATGGAGGTAAGAAAGGTAAGCTTTCTTTCTACCTCCATGCCACGGGATCTCATAAAGGCCGCGTGATTGGTTTCCGGTGTGACATCGACCAATGCGAGTACGAGTGGATTTATCCTTGTGAATTGATTGTTTGCTCATCATCACAGCGTCACCTAGCATATTCTCTTGTTGTATCTCGCCAGTCTTGTCCATGATGTTGACTGTCTCGCATACTGCATACTGTATTTTAGTGTTGTATTGGCAATAACTTTTTTTTTTTTTGGTTAATTAAGCCCTTATAATGTCGCCTAAGTGCTGTGCCCCTGCGAAAGCTTCCTCTGGGGCGTCCAAGAGGAAGAAGATGATGACCATCAGCGAAAACCTCATGCTTGTCTAATATTCAGTGAGCATTAAAGGGCATGAAGAGTGAAACCATAAGTTCTGGCTGGAAGAAATTATAGCCGAACGTAGTGCGCGACTATCCGGCTTCACTTCTGAAGAAGTTTATCACTCAGCGGTGGAGAAGGCGGTGAGGCTGGCTCTCATCATTAGGAATGAAGGATTTGTCGACATGACAAAAGAAGATATCAGCGCCCTTATCGATTGCCACTCGGACCCACTGACCGATGAAGACCTCCTTGAGATGACAAGTCTGCAAGTGAGGAAGAAAACGAAGAGGAAACTGAAAAGCGTGGCCTTAACCCTGAAGAATCTGCAACAATTGTGCAACATGGCAAGAGCGATGCAACAATTTGCACAAGACATTGACGACAACACGGTTCGAGCTGTCGAGTTCAGCAATCGCGTTGACGGGGTTATGTCCTTGTACAGGGGAATTTTAAAGGAAAAGAAAAAACAAAGACAAGAACTACCCATCAACATGTTTCTCTCTAAGGTAAAGCCCCGGCTCTACCGTCAGCGCCTCCAGCAGAAGAGTCTCCGAGTGAGCCTAAAGCTTCTACGAGTCAAGTGAAAGCCTCTCCTTCGCCACCAACACAAGACCCTTCGCCTCTCTCAGAAAGCAATGTTGATTAATGCTTATTACTGTATAAGGTTTTGTAATTAACATTATTATTTAGCACTGACACGTTTAAGTAAGTACATATACTGTTGTAATTTTTGTCTTAAATGTGTAAAGTATAAACACTGTTTACATATTTAAAACATTCTTGTATCCGCATACACGAAAATTCCTAGGGGCAAATCCTACTTCGCGGTTTTTCAGCTTTCGTGGAAGGTTCTGGTCCCTATTAACCGCGAAAAACGAGGGATCACTGCGCTACGAAATAAATACACCATCACACTATTTTATTTTACAAAATAATGGTTAACGGCATACCTTCATACTTAAGGCAGGAACCGATTTTATTTTATATACTGATATTGGTACTTACTTGTCGGAGAGAGTTCCATACACTGGAGTACCGATTATGCTACCGACGTTCGTCAATGTCATAACCATGCTAGCCAGGTGAGCATTATCACATACCATGTTCCACTGGAATAAAGTAAGATAATTTTTATTAAATTTGATAAATTAAGTAAAACAACAAAAATTACAGTATGATTCACGTAATTCCACTTTTATGCATACAAGCCTAATACATATAAGTCATAATATGTTTACTGGAATAAAATAAGATAATTTTTATTAAATTTGATAAATTAAGAGAAAACCAAAAATAGCAAGCAACTTACTGAGGAAAAAAAATGCCTTGTAATCATCTTGTGGAGATTTATTTAATTTTACTAATAATTAATTTTTAGTTAAGGCGACTTCCTTTTCACACACGCTTTCTTGCCAGAATGTTAATAAGCTACAGCGTTTGTATTCAAATGATTTAGAAAGTGCTACTTAAGGGAAAGTTTTAGAAGGTAGTTTTATAGCGTGTTATGCCTGTTTTAAGGCCACGTTGCTATTTTGAATTACTAGCAATTAAACTCCTGTGGCATTCAATGCTTTTAGCTATAAAGCTTGTTTCCGCCGACTTCTACGAGCCAGAGCCTTCCTGTGCGTTAAATTATTCTGTGAGCCGCTGGGCTAAAGTAACTATATTTTATTCTAAGTTCATCGTTACCCGTTTGAGTTAAGCTAGAAGTGTTGACTTTGCGTAAGCCCAAGTGCAGCCATCTGTTAGACTATATTGAGAGAATAAAAGATTCTTTACACCCTTCTTCTAATTTTTATACCATAGTTAAAGACCTGAGGATAATTCCTCATACACTCTTTTGGAGCTCGTTAATTTATGCTCCCAGAGAGAATGAGATTCTATAATGTTATAGAAAGAAAAAGTCCAAAAAAGATGCGGTGAACTCGTTTGCCGATATTGGAATGCTAAGAAGATCTTCTGTTTTAATAAAATTTATAAAAACGGTTGTTCAATGATTAGATATATGTCATTACCCAGATTCTAATTCAGAAGTCAAACAACAAAAATCAGCGTTATATTTTCAAAATTTTTTCACAGGACTAGTGTTTCGATGGTTTTACCGAACCACCCTCCTCAGCTGCAAAACCGCAAATGAACAAGACAGGAAATAATGATTAATTAGATAAGAAAGCCTGGACAAGAATAAGCAAGTGGCGCCATCTGTTGATGAAACCAGAACTAAAACATAATTTGTTTAAAGGCCGAAGGCAAAGATGGATTTTGGTTTTGGTTTGAGAGGTTTATTATTGAGTTTCACATTATGAGCGATAAGATGCCTAATCATTTCTTTCTGTGAATCTGAAACTAAATGAACTTGAAAGCTTTTTCGATAGGAGCCAAAATCTTTGGAATCGAGGGTTTACAGGTTTGTGAGAAGTTAAAATTATATTTTAGAATTCTCTCTTGTTCTTATGAAAGACTAACATTAGAAATATCAACTATTGGCTTGATGTTTACAATGGGAAGATTTTTTGAACTACTTGAACTGGAAGACTGTAAAAGAAGTTTTTCGAATTTGACTGCAAGGGTGCTTTTATGACGGTTAATTGCATTCTCCGTTCTAGACCAAGACTTTTGTTCAAGGGCAGTGAATTTTGGATATGAATTAGCGAGTTCCAGATGAAGCTTATAGAGTTCATGTTCAATTTTGGACAATTGTTGACGTGTATGCCTTATGATGGACCGAAGTAAGGCAAGCTTGCAATTTAACAGAATTCTTGAAAAGCGACTGGAAGGTTTTTGATTAGATTTGATTTGAATAAAATTGGGGATCAAAATTTTACATTTACATTCAAGTAAAAAGTCAAGATGATTCAGAAATTTATGCCGTTTCAGGCGTAATTTAGTGAAACGATTAACGGATGAAGGCATGATAAACAATGCAGAAAATCAAACTAAATTAACTAAGCATTAATAAAGCACACACAAAACAGCAGAAAAATCCCTCACTGAAACGAATAGAAAAACAAAGCGTTTGTAACCAAAATGCATGAAATCAGACAAGTAAAGCACAATATCCAAATATACGAAACATAAACAGAACTTCAAAATTGCAAAAAAGTACTTACCGAAATCCATGCAATCACAAAATGGCGGCCGCACCACGTGCAAAAACCCACGTGCAATCACAAAATGGCGGTCACACCACGTACACACTCTTGTTTTAGGAAATTATAAAAATTCTGTTGTCATTCCCAAAGGAAACACAGAAGTCTTCTGTTGCTCAACATTGTTGGTCCGAAAATCACACTTTCAATTTTTCTGCTGCCAAAATTATTCAAAAAACATCTTTCATTGGAGAACTGGATTTTCTAGAGGCATTTCACATTCAAAAAATCTTTCTGTTCTAGTTAACGATCCTAATTCCAATCCATCTTTGCCTTCGGCCTTTAAAGAAATTATGTTTTAGTTCTGGTTTCATCAACAAATGGCGCCACTTGTTCTTCTTGTCCAGGCTTTCTTATCTAATTAATCATTATTTCCTGTCTTTTTCATTTGCGGTTTTGCAGCTGAGGAGGGTGGTTCGGTAAAACCATCGAAACTAGTCCTGTAAACTTTTGAAAATATAGCGCTGATTTTTGTTGTTTGACTTCTGAAGTAGTATTTATTCAGCGTGTGAATTATTACCCAGATTGTTTTTGGTTTTCAGACACCTTATAAGCAAAATCTGAGCTCCCTATTTTAAGTAAAGAGCATGAGATGGCTGGTATTCCTCAGGCTAGGGGGGTTGTACGCTGAGGAATTGAATCTAATAGGTCTTGTGAATTTCTGGGAAATGAAGAATAAATCAGTGTTTTCATAACTGCAATAACTTATACAGAAAAAGGGTCCAAATAATATTTTAACTTGTTACAGTAATTGTCTTCGATAATCGTTTTACATTAGTCTCTTTAACTGAAGATGCATAGCTGATCAATTCAGACTCTTCTAGAATTTGATAGAATTTTCACGCTATCATCAGGGTATATTGTTCTCAGAAGCCAGTTTATCATCCTTAATTTTAGAAATCTTCTCGTTCATTTGACATCACATTAGCTATTGAAGGTGTTAGCAAAGCTGCAAATTTATGAATATTACGCCGATTCTTGTGCTTTAACTCCTCAAATAATTGATATTCGGGGTGTTATTTTAACTTAAATGGTATCAGTTGAAAGTTTTGAAAACATTAGTTTTTTATGAGTAATGTAAACATGGTATTACGAGTAGCTTGACAGTTCCAAAGTCCTCGGTTTCAGGAACTTCTAGATAGTCCTGGAAGAATCATATATGTATGATTTCATTTTATTTTATTTTGATTATTTCTTCTGTGCAAGATTCAGCTTAGATCATTATTTCACAGTGAAATTTACTGTATCAAGCTGCTAAACAAATTTTGCAATAGATATTTTCAAAGCATGAAACACTGAATGAATTTATATATTCATTTTTAAAAAATTTCAGTATATATATATAAATTTGTTTACTAATTTTAAAGCAACATTAATTAAGATGTTTGTTTTAAATCAGCTTTCGAGTTTTATTTGTTTTATCGTTTTTCACTATAAAAGTCGTAGTTCTCTCATGTAAAAAGTATAAAAACTCACTGAGTAAAATCAACTACGAATAAGTTTAGAATGTAACCTGTTAAATACTTTTAACATGGCCTAACTTCTAAATCCTGTTTATAGGAAACGAGAAAAATAAATAAAGCTGATTTTTTTTTTTCCTTCGCGATAATCGTGCATGTTACATGCACTCTGTATCTATCACTTACATGCATCTAGCTAAACTGGTTAGTTTGATTAGTTTTATCTCAGAAATGACCTTGAAGCGTCGCATTTCTTTCTGCTTTAAGGTGTGGCTTCGAAACGCGAATTTGTTGAAAATAATTTAATAATTTATGCATAGTGTATATTAAATAACTTAAATGGTACGCCGATGTTAACGTTCTTATAGTACTTCTTTGATAATAATTGATAAGATAAAATTGTAAATGCAGTTAAAATTCTTAATATTTCTCTGATTTTTTTTTTTTTTTACTTCCATGTGCGAAGTAAAAAAAGTATGGTAATCACGAAAAATTCCGGGTATCATATTTCAACGAAAATATCCATTTTGACAGCTATTAAATGAAATTTAACGATGTTTTTGCGTGACATCTGTACGTAGGGACAGAATAAAGGACTCGTTTTCCCCAAACGAATTATAAAACTGATTTAAGTTGGATTCAGAAGAGATTTTTTCGTGGCGTCTGTACGTACGTACGTATGTATGTATCTTGCATAACTCAAAAACAAGTAACCCCTCAGAACGCTGAAATTTTGTATATAGGACTGATATAACATGTAGATGTGCACCTCCTATTTTGTTGCAATCGGCCGCACCAAAAGTATATAAATATATATGTGTGTATATATAGATATATATGCCCCCTCTGTTACTCGGCTCAGTAAGCTTAGTTTCTTTATTCTTATAGGTTTGTAAATTGTGCATTTTTTCTTTAAAAATGATGGGATTATGTTGTTCTTATCTTCCGGTTAAGATTTTTATGCCTTTAGTTAACCTGTATGTTATAATTGTAGAATTATCAACAATTTAAAAGTTGTTTAAGTGCTGCTAAGCCTAATTTTTTTTAACATAGCAGCCATATTTGTTTACATCTGAAACTTAGTAGACTAGTGGATTTGTTGCCAATCTAGAGAACCTAAGTTTCGCAATAAAAGTAACGTCTTCTTTTATTATTGCGAATTAAATTATGCTTAATCTATTCAGGAATTATCATTTAAGTTATTAAATTATCCCATATATTGACTCAGCGTCCACAACAAATAAGTCAGTTTATGCGCCTTCAATGTCTTTTGTTTTGTGCACATAAAAATCTGCCTCCTTGCCCGCTGGCTGAATTACTTGTTTTTGCGTAGAAACTATAATTATATTTGTGTAAAAATAAATAAATAAATAAATAAAAAATTAATTGTTTTAACTGTATTTGATGTTTTATGTTTTTCTATAGCTTTCAATTTTTAATATGGATATTTTGAGTTTTTATGAATTTTTGCCTTGTCGCGAAGTGAGAACTGAATTAATTGAATAAAAAATATATCTCTAATGAAATTCGAGGAAATAAGTTTAAATGTAAGGCAGGAAAAAATGCGTATAATTTGATTTTCGGTACAAGGAAGTCATGTGGTGTACACATCAGACTTTTTTCTAAGACATATAGGATTCATGCTCGTGAGAGAAAAATTCGGTTTTTTTTAACCATTCATATGTTTTTGCATTATTTATACTCTTTGTAATTAAGTTCTAGATTTTTTTTCATTCTTTGTGCTAAATTCTACGTTTTCATATTTTTTAAAATTATATATTTTTTTAAAATCAGTGTTGTATTTATTTACACTGTGTTAGTTACATTGTTTACATGTATTTACCTGTTTACTTGTGTTTTGTTGCATTTATTTGCATTGTTTACTTGCATTATATTGTGACCGTGTAATAAACCTTAAGTAAACTTTAGAATGGAATTTTGGCTGGCCTATATGTTATTATTAGTGACCTATAAGTTACTGTATTTGTTGCTTCTATTTTGAATTTCATCGTCCAAAGAAATCTGTTATTCATTTTTCTTTTAGTAAACTTTAATGAAGGAGTTTAAAAATTTCTCAAAGATGCGAACTTGAACACTCACAACAAAAATATCATGTTAATAAGGTGATGGTGCTCTTTTTAAAGTGCATAAAATGCCCCCCCCCGAAGAATAAATAGAGTAATAATCAAGCAGGAAAAATAATTAAAAGAAAAGGCTTATCTTGATGTATGACGTTATTAGTTTTCCAGCTTATATGTGTAGCTTCAGACGTGCTATTTGCCCTTCTCTACGCTTATTGAAACTTTTATATTATTTTGTTTATTTTCTGTTTTAAATGTAAATTACGCTAGCAAGATTTTCTGTTTTAAATGTAAATTATGTTAGCAAGGTTATTTAAATGTTTTAAAGTTTCTCCAAAAACAGACACAGTATTGTAAAAATAAAATGAGAAATAAGTCATAAACTTAACTAACATATTTAAATTACATATTTTTAATATTTAAAATAAAATATAGCTATTCTGCTACCACATTACTTAGAGTGTCAACGTCTAGAACTGCAAAGAGAGTTACGCTAATCGTCCCGTGGTAATTTGTATTAAAAAATAATTAACTCAAATGAAGGTTTACAATAAAATTATTATTATTAACCCCTTAGTATGATGGTTATACAAAGCTGATAACACCAATAGAAATTCAAAATTTCCCAGCTTGTAAGAAATTCAATGCAAATTCAATTCAAACTAAAATACTAAATACAAAGTAGAACACACCTAAAATAACTTTTGCTCAAGACTCGAAATTTTCATGAAGCGTTTACGGTTACTTGAAGATAAAAACCAGTTAAGCAATTCGGATAAATAGTTAAGCAATTCTGGTAAATAGTAGGAAACTGTCTTAGAATAACTCGCTAACGATAGCTGCTAAAGCTTTCCTTTTCGAACATGAGAATTCCACTATTGTATGCTTTAACTAATTTGCATCCTTGTAGGAGTTCACGAAAATAGAAGTAAAGTCAAAATAATAATACTGTAACTGGTTTAATTAATATAGACCCTTACATAACTGTTTAAAATAATAAATTGTATTGAATTTAGAAGTATTAATGCACGGTTTCAGAAATTACGTGAAATATCTATTGTTTCATCTTTAAACCTAAAAATATAAATCAGAACAAAATTTCATGTTTTGTAATTTTATGTTCAAGTTATTTCGTTAAAAAAAATTGAGCAAATTTTTGTGAGCCTAATTTTATATTATTTAGCTCTGGTGATGCGTTATCACTTTTATTTTAGCTACTGGAGCATTTCCTTGCTGCTTATAGGAATACTGTGTTACTGGCATACGAAGTGTGCTACAGGATGTATTGTGGCGAATAAAACGTTAACGGAAATGACCAAAACTATAAAGCGATAAGGAATTGCTAGTTAATTTCGTAATCTGATTTGATCCTATAGCAAACTGACACATTCGATTCGTTCATTTTATACATGTGCTAATTTCTATACCATAATTGTTTGGTAATTTATTTTTATGTTATTTTATACCTTACTATGTGTTGTGTATTGTGGGTAAGTTTCATGAAATTCTACATGTAACTTTTTCAGTAATCGTGATTTTTGTGATTTTTCCTAAATTTATGATAACCAGTGTATTTTCAAATATATTGTGTAAAAATATTTGGTAATTGTAAAATTATTATAATAAGTTAAGGAAATATCAAAACTTCTAAAATATTTGGCGAAACTTCTAAAATATTTGTTTCTTAATAAACTTCTAAAATATTTGTTGCAATTCCCGCGACACCCAAAGGGGTCGCTATCCACAGTTTGAGAAACCCGATTTAGAATATTTATGAGTAAAAAATTGCTTGCCAAGTTTTTTCAGAAGGTGTTATGACTTTCGTCTATACCTGACAACAATTTGTATATCATTTCCTCTTATCGTTTATAAATAAATTTATTCTTCTCCCCCCCCCCAAATGGCGAATGTAACTGAGTGAAGAACATGCATTTAAACTTTTGGATGTTTTCGCAATGGAGTTTCTGCTGTAAAACCATTTAAAATATTTCAAAGGCCTTTGAGCACAGCACCTTTACCCATAACAAGAGCTTTTGAGTGGTTTAGATGATTAATATAAAGGTAGAGAAGGCTTCAAAGCCGAATCATGCTCTAAAAGATCACCAACTTCATCTAATCATAGATCAGTCGTGCCAGACATAGATCAATCGTGTCAGAAATGTGACGCTTAGCAAGCGTCACTAAACAATCACATATAACATCTAACGAATTCCTATATCATTTGAATCCTATGTAGCAATTTGAGTTAAATTTGGACTTGCTACGCGTCGCGTTGGGTTGCTACAAAAGGTGCATTTTTCTCAAAAACAATGTGTTCTAGCAATTCAGGGGATTTTTTTTCTCCGGTAGAAACTTGAAACGCATTATTGCCGATGATAAACCATTCTGCTTTTTTAATCAGCTCAAAATGGCTGTCGAAAAGTGAAGACCTACAATATCACGTGAAATTCGGCCAAAAATGAAGAAACTGATTAGTGGTTTTTACTGATTGTCAAGGTATCATAATTTGAACTTACTTACCAGTCTCTTAACAAGGAATATTTTTTTAGTATGTAGCGGCGTTTGCAGTAGTTCACTGAAAACATCTGAATTTTGATGAGATAACTGACAGAATTTGCCTCACAATAATGCATGGGCCCACCCACAGTGCTTGTTGAAACTCTCACCGATAACCACGTGATTTGCGCATGCGCGCAGCAAAAACTAAAAACAGAACTTTTTAACTGAACTTTGAGAACTTGTGATGGACGTTTGAGTGAAACATGTAATCATTATCTTCTGTGTTATACATATATATTTTAGTTTAGTGATGTGATTGTAAATTAAATATCTTATTATCTTAGAAGCCTCTCTCTTTCTGTGAGTAGTGCATCGATGAATGAAATAAACATTCCCGGATATGCCTTTGGATTAGAAAGAAGATCGATTAAAAGGTAAGTCCTTTTACCTTTTATTTTATAAGAATGATTATAGTGTTAATCATATCATGAACATTGCATTTTTTGGCACCCCGTGCCGCGAATGAAAGCGAATTGTTGATACTTGTTGAATTATTGAATATTAAATAATGACGGAATTCATCGATACATTGAAAAGGAAACGCGGCCACATAAGGGCTGCCGTTATAAAATTAATTGGCCGAATCGAAACTGAATTACCAAAAACAGAAGTGAATGCATAGGAACTAGAAATTTCCTTAGAACTCTTAAATGAAAAATCGAACGAGTTAAAACAAATAGATGCCGATATAGAAAAATTAATAGACATAAAGGAACTAGACCAGGAATTAAACGGTGTTGACGAATATCGTAAAAGAATAACTACATTTAAATACTAACAAAGCTAACAAAAAATTGAAAGAAATTAATATAGAACAACAAAAATTTAGTGTGTTAAGAAGCACTGAACAGTTAAGTGAAAGTATTATAGGAAACGTTAAAATCGAAAGTCATAATGTGAAGCTTGATAAACTTACGATTCCACAGTTTTATGGCGAGAGCTGCGAATGGCTGACATTTTGGAACACTTTTTCATCAGCCATACACCAAAACAAAACGCTTGACGCTATAAGCAAATTTAATTATTTGAAATCCTTTTGGGAGATACTGCTTATAACACTGTTGACGGTTTCGATTTAACCGAAGAAAATTACGAAACTTTAGTTAAACTCCTCACAGAAAGATTTCTAAATAAAGATGTACTGATAAACGCCCATATAAATAAATTACTGAAAATAAGACCTCTAAAGCAGCGTTTCCCAACCTTTTTTGGCCAAGGCACACTTGTCGCGGGGAAAAAAATCACGAGGCACACCACCATTAGAAAATGTTAAAAAATTAACTCTGTGCCTATATTGACTATAATAAAGTAATTCTCTTGAATAGGAATCAAATAAGCACAAAGAAAGTATTTTATAATTACTTTATTATGAAATATTAAGTAAAAAGAATAGTGAAAAATTATAAAATACTTTCAGTGCGAAACCAAGGCCTGTTTGGTTGAACACAAAGCTGATATTCTGGCTGGAATCGAAGAAAGACACACACGTAGCTCTTCGTCAACAGTTCTCAGTCTCTCTCTGTATTTAGTTTTCATAGCAATCATGCTTGAAAAGCTAATCTCACACAGATATGTAGTGGAAAAAGGGAGCAATGTCAAAATAGCTTTGTTTGCCAGAAGGGGGAACTCCTTGGCAGTATCCAACCAAAAACTGTCCAAAGGTAGATCAGCAAATCCTAGCTTACAACCACGATTTTGTCTCAGTTCAATTAGTTCCTCCTGCTCCTGTAAAGTCATTTCCTTTCCAACAACTGATGCTGAGCTATAAGGGTCCCTAACCCAGTCAAGGCATTCAGTGGAGACTGAAGAGAAATAAAATGACAACTTCTCCTCAAGAGTTTTTAAATGCTTAACTATTATCTCACACAGTGCAGCAGTGTGAACACCTTGCCATTGCATGGTGAGTGTGAACATTTCAAGATTGCCACTTTCCACGTGTTGATGCCAGAGTTGCACCTTTGAACGGAATCCATTTATTTTATCTGTACTTGTAAGCAGGTTTTCATTTCGGCCTTGCATTCGGGTGTTCAATTCATTCAGATGATGAAATATATCTGCAAGGTATGCCAGCCTTGCACACCACTCATCACTTGCAAGCTGCTTTGCGTAATCTGACCCCTCATTTGTCAAAAACACTTTAAGTTCCTCCCGCAGCTCATACACACGAACCAAGGCCTTGCCACGCGACAACCACCGGACCTCCGTATGAAACAGCAAGGTTTTATGCTTTGCTCCCATCTCCTCACACAAAGCTGCAAATATGCGACTTTCCACGGGTCGTGACTTTACAATGTTTACCATGCGCACAACATCATCCAACACATGAACTAAGGCTGATGGTAAAGTCTTGGCTACGAGGGCCTCGCGGTGTAAAAAACAGTGCGTAATAATCACATCTGGATTTCTTTCCTTCACTCTGCTTACAAAGCCTTTGGTGCGCCCAACCATGGCTGCAGCTCCATCGGTGCAGACACTTGTGCAGTTTTCCCACTTAAGTCCTCCTTGTTCAAGGTATTCTGATGTGACCCGAAAAATTTCTTCTCCTGTTGTTTTTTCTGGCAATACCTTGCAAAAAAACGTTTTCTCTAATTGCATCACCATCAACAAAACGCACATTAGCTAAGAGTTGAGCATGTCCACTGATATCAGTAGACTCGTCAAGTTGCAATGCAAATTTCTCACTGATACGGATCTTTTCCAAAACCAAACTTTCGATGTCTGCAGACATGTCATTAATACGTCTGGAAATTGTGTTGTTTGAGAGATGGACTTTGGCTATTTCCGTTGCTGCTTCAGGTCCGAGCATCTCCTCTACAATAGCTTTGCAGGCAGGAAGTATTAATGTCTCTGCCACAGTGTGCGACTTTTTTGTCTTGGCTATAAGTTCAGCAACTTGATAACTAGCTTTAAGAGCTCTTTCATTTACCTTTGTTGTTTTTCTCATAAAAGTTGCCTTTTTCTCCATGTTGTCACGCAGGCGAACAAAATAGTCCACATTCTTGTTTTGAAGCAAAGGGTGTTTCGTTTGGAGATGGCGTTTAAGTTTGCTTGGGACCATAGCACTGTTAGCTAGCTTTCCACCACACACCACGCACAGTGGAATTGGTTTGTGTTCATCTCCAGTGAAAGTAAATCCAACTGAAATATAGCTTTCGCTATATTGCCTTGCGCCAGAGAATTTAACCATCTTTGCTTTCTTTTGACCCCCACTCATACTCGGGCTCTCATCTGGCTCCAGATTTTGTTCAGAGTCCAGTTCTTTCCTTTTCAAAAACTTGTCCATCACTGCAGTATCAGTGTCTCTCTCCTCACAGCAGCCGTTGTCTCTCTGACACTGTGTGAGGCGTCTGCTTGCGTCTCATGGGGGCGGGGACACGGCGGACACTTGTCAAGATTGGCAGGGGGAAGAGTTATAGCACTGCACAGCGCCGTGACCACCTATGACACTGGCGGGGGGAGTGACGGGAGGAGTTATAGCGGGCGAACAGCACCGTGACACCCAGACCCGGCGGCACACTACGGTGCTTCAGACGGCACACTGGTGTGCCGCGGAACAGTGGTTGGGAACCGCTGCTCTAAAGGATTCTAATGACATTCAAAATTTCCGTAAGTTATTCAATTACATACAAAAACATATTCGATGTCTTGAATCATTAAATATGACCTCAGAAACATATGGAGCTTTATTAACACCTATTTTGCTTAAAACATTGCCCGCAGATTTGGTTTTGGAATATAGTAAAACATTTCGAAAATCAAATTACGATTTGAATCACCTAGTAAAATTTCTTTCTCAGCAATTCATTGCACGGGAAAAAACAGCTTTGCAATCGAAAGAAGCGGCGTCAATTTCTCCCCCCCTCCCCCCCGACAAACAAAACGCGAAAGCAAGCT
This sequence comes from Stegodyphus dumicola, assembly GCF_044657685.1. Lineage (NCBI taxonomy): Eukaryota > Metazoa > Arthropoda > Arachnida > Araneae > Eresidae > Stegodyphus > Stegodyphus dumicola. The sequence goes on along the minus strand of NC_140768.1, from coordinate 133,606,860 downwards.
GTCAACTTGGCATGATAAACGGGTACCAGATGTATCGTCTGCCTCGCAGTTGCTATCTACAAATGAGAATCAAAATTATAAACATTCGAACTACAAATGAGAATCAAAATTATAAACATTCGAACAGCATATTTTGCGATTCAGATCATGAAAGTTCTGAATGTCGGAATGCGAGTCGTTTAACCTTAGATGAAGAAAAGCAAAAATTGCTGAATCACGGATTCTGTTTTAAATGTTTGAAACAGAACCATATTTCCTGCTTATGCAAGACCAAAGTTAAATGTTCCAGATGCGGCAAAGCTCATTTTTCAGTAATGTGTAACTCTCACGGAAATAATTCTACAGACGTTATTGGGGATGAAAATAATAAAAAAAGACAGTGTTCTGACAAATAAATCTTGCATGCAGTTAGTAAATTTGCAAACTTTAGTAGTAAAACTTCGTGGGGATGGAATCGAAAAATATGTGAGAATTTTAATAGATAGTGGTTCCCAGCGATCCTAGATTTCGAAGTATGCAGTTAGTATAATGAATTATAAAACAAGTGGTAAAGAAGAATTGATCCATGGTTTGTCGGAGGAATTGAAAAGAAAGAAACTCATAGTAAATATTTAATTAGATTGAGTAGTCTTAAAGGTGATTATCACTGTAATTTTCAGGTTTTGAATCAGTATAAAATATGTACTGACATTCCTCAAATTCGTTGAGATACATATCTTACTGAACTGCGAAAACATGGAATTTATTTAACTGACATGCAGAATAAATCTGTGGATTTGATGTATGAAAAATCACCTTTAGAAATTCATGTTCTTTTAGGTGCAGATGTGGCAGGAAAGCTTCTAACAGGGAAGGTTAGACAACTAAAATGTGGGTTATCATGCGTACGCACTAGGTTAGGATGGACAATGATGGGGAAAACTGAAAAGCGTGAGTTCTCTGACAATACGAAAACTGTATTGTCACTTCATGTTAATGATGCTAAAATTTCGGATTTATGGTGTCTTGACTCGTTAAGAATAACGGATCCTGCTACAACCCACACAAGAAAGAAAATTGATGAAATCGCTAAAACATATTTTCGTCAGTCATTAAAGAGAGATAGTGAGGGTAGATATCAGGTCTCTCTTTCTTGGTTAGAAGGGCATGAGGTTTTACCTGACAACAGATTATTAGCAGAGAAAAGGTTAAAATCCTGCGTCAAAAATCTTCAGTCAAAAAACTGTCTAAAAGAGTATGAAAATATTTTTAACGAATGGACTGAAGAAGGTATTATAGAATCTGTTGAAGATAAGAAAACCGAAAATTGTCATTACCTACCACATAGGGTTGTAATTAAGGAAAGTTCAACCACAAAGATTAGACCTGTGTTCGATGCCTCAGCGAAGGAAAGGAATGGTGTGTCCTTAGAAAAGGGCCCAAATTATTTGGAATTAATACCGAGTATTTTAAACAGATTTCGCCTAGGTAAATACGGGGTTATCTCAGATATACGTAAGGCCTTTTTGGAAATAGGTGTCTCTCCTCGAGATAGAGACTTTCTTAGATTTCTCTGGTGGGAAGAAGGAGATTCCGAAAAATTGAAAATATATCGACATAAGCGCGTTGTGTTTGACGTTAATGCCAGTCCTTTTTTTCTCGCCGCCACACTGAATTATCATCTCGAGAATGTTCCTAAACATCAACAAGAGGTAGCTAAGAAATTAAGTGAGTCAATGTACGTCGACAGTTGTGTGGCCAGCGTTGATACTATTGAAGAACTAAACACTTTCATTAATGTGTCGAAGGAAATTATGTCGACTACTAAATTTGATTTAAGGGGATGGTGTTACAATGAACCTAGCGGTGAAACTTTAAAAGGAAATCCTTGCAATGAAGACTCCGATAAAACCGTATCAGTTCTGGAGTTGAAATGGAATTTATCAAATGACACCTTGTCCTGTGACTTTAAAGATAGTTCTGTGAAACAGCCTGTTAGCAAAAGGAATATATTGTCAATAGTACACAGGACTTTTGACCCGATTGGGTTTACAGCTCCTGTTACTCTGATTCCTAAGCTAATGCTTCAAGAATGCTGGAAACAGAAGATTTCATGGGATAACAATTTACCTAGAAGCATTTCTGACAAATTCGAAAGTTGGAAAAATAAATTGCACAATTTGGAAAAAATAGCTATACCCAGAAGAATTTTTGCTGACTCCGAAAGAATTTCCGATTTATCTTTACACGTGTTTTGTGACGCGAGTAAATCTACTTATGCCACATGCATATTTATGCGAAGCTGTAATGAAAATTCCGTTACATGTCAACTCATCTCAGCTCGATCCAGAGTGGCACCTATCAAGCCGATTTCCATACCACGACTAGAGCTCTTAGCTTGTACGATTGGTGCTAGACTGGCACATCGTGTTAAGGAAGATTTGAGACTAGAAAGTTTGCCTATTTTTTGTTGGAGTGATTCTATGGATGCATTATTTTGGATAAAAAGGAATGAAAACTGGGCCGTTTTCGTTCACAATAGAGTGAAAGAAATGCGTACTCTAAGTAATCCAAACGAATGGAATTATATTCCTGAAACGCTAAATCCAGCGGACCTCCCTTCCCGAGGGCGTAATGGCAGACCGCACATTGAGATGTCGCATACTGCGCATGTCCAGAAAAAAATTTGGCGTAAGTACTATGTTGGCGCGATTTGAAAAGAGGATAAATACGGTATATGGTAATGGTACCGCCATCTGATTGTAAACAAATCTGGCGTTTAAATCTTCGTAGAGTATATGTGCAATGTAAAGTAATTACTGTGTAAAATTAGATATTTTTCTTGTACTGCTCAAACAACTGGAAAGTTGAACAATACGATCAAGTTTAAATTCGATTGAAGAGGGCAAAAAATGGGTAAAGGAAGTCAGCGTAAATGCAGATGCCCCAGTGGATAGCGCAAGAGCTTGAAACCAAATGCTATTGCAAGATTGCTTTCAGGTATGTATATATTTTCGCATTTCAGTAAATTTGATATGTTATATGTGCAATATGTGATATGTTATATTTTAACACATATACAGTTCATTAACATTTCCTAAATTTCTATATAATGTAACATTAAGAAGTTTTAAGAAATAATTTGTTTCCTTACTGTTTTAATTTTTTCGAAAAGAAACATCATTTTCGAGAAACTTCAAGAAAGTTATTAGTATGTAAAGCGTAATTTTATTACAGCTAAAACTGATGCAAGGTACTTGAGTCTTTTATCTCAAAATGTGTTGAAATGTTTTGGTTGAAGTTAATATGATATAAAATAATGTAATGAACTCGTAATATATTGAATTGTGGTATAACTGTAAACAATTGGTAAAAATAAAATATAATTAGTTCAAATTTACTTAACTCCTTATATTATCAAATATCTATTGAATAGAAAAACCTGTTGAAATATTAAATGTAACAAGCTCTATTTTTAAAAGGCAGATGAATGTACAGCATGTAGGAATTGATGATGATTTTTAATAATCCTAAAGTAATAGTAAAGTCAACAATAAAGTATATTTTGATTTATGTAATTTATATCAATGATTACGTAACATTGCACTTTAATATAAAGTATGCTTGGATTGTTTTCATGTATGCTATATATTATTGCAAATTAGTTCTTCATAAAATTGTATATTTCTGCAGTGAAAAAATATGTATGCCATCATGCAAGTTGTAGGAAAACATGTACATGTACTGCACATGTACGAGGAAGACAAGATAACAATTATGACTGTCAATCATCATTTGCTGACTGCATCTGTCAAGCTGACTACACATACTATAGTAGCCAAAGATAAGTTGTAGAAAGTGTGTTTCAGAGTTGAATATATGAATTAAAGTTAGTAGGATAATTATTCTTAACTAAATAGTAAAATTTAAATAAAATAAAAATAAAACCCCTTATTTCATTTTTTTATAAATTCTTTTATTATTATGATGGGGTTTCACAACCATTGACCATCTCCTATTGTTAAATAATTCATTCAGCACTGAACAACATATTATTTTATTAGTATAAAAATAATATATTTTGTGTGTATGACCAAGTTATGATCTAAAATTTTTTTAATACTTGAATCATCCTTTTAAAGATTTTTATAAAATGATTTTAATTTCAGGCATTGGCACAGTGAATGGCTGCTGAAAAATTTTGACCTTTGTTTCTGGAAGTGAAATGTTAGATGTAAGTAATGATGTCTGAGACCCTTATCACACGGCATTTGTTTCACATGAACAACTTGTTTCGGACAATTTTTCTGCCTGGTTTACTATTGAAAGAAAGACATGCAACTTTTTCCTTCCTTTCCAAGTTGTTCGCTTTCAATCAATCAGCTATCAGCTTGTTTGTAATGGGGAACCAGTTTCCCATGTTAACCCCAAAGTGATCTATGATAGTTGGCTGTTGTGACAAAGCAGAAAAATTGTTCCAAACTGTTGTTCTTCCGAAACAAACCGACGTGTGATAGCATCCTTACTGTTAATAATACTGTGAAGCACTTAACTGTATGCTTTGCTAATGAATATGTACTAGGCAATTGTGGTTATTATGAAAGAGGTGAAATTTCAAATACAATTGTTTCAGTTACAATTATGACAGACATTATTTAATTTTGTAATAATGCTAATTAAAAATATGAATTTAGAAAATGCAAAAATTAGTGTATAAGCATACTAAGTAGTTCAGAGTAAGACTTGTACTTAATTTTATAGTAAGCACTCATTCACACATATGATAACTCGTACACTGATATAAATTTGGTATGCTTTTATACTGTTTACATGTCTTCTATATTCAGATTTGAATCATCATCTGCCAACAAATTCAGTTAATCAGGCATTGTTGACCTTATTAGTTTCTTGCAGATGTGTGAAATTTGGAAACATTTTTAGATTTAGTGTAGTTTTTGTTTGCTTTTCAGGTTTTCACATAATATCAACTAGAAACATTACCTCTTCATTTTAAAGGTCAAAGAGATAAAATAAAAAAATTAATTAGTTAAAATCATACCTAAAATGATAGAAGGTAAAAGGTTAATAACATACCTTTTATTACACAACTATTATTTAAGCCATCTAAATGGGCGCAATATTTTTATAATACTTTTATCTAATTTTCCAGTATATGTTATTGAAGCCATTCAAATCCCACTTGGGCATTTTCAAGCATACTAGTTGTTGAATATTATGTTTGACTGTAAACACACAGGCAAAGAACGTATAATTATTAAGTAATTTAACCTATCTTTCCTTCAAATATTTCTTTAAAATTACAGGAGACAGGCATACATTTGAGCTTTAACAGACTTAGTGTAGTCGCCATGACAGATAAGAAAACAGATGAATAATAGATCACCCATAATCACCAACATATAATGCAAGGATTTAAGAATAAAGATTGCTTATTAGCATAATAGTGCACTGTATATTAGATATAAAAATTATAGAACTGAAAGATTTGTGACGTATCATTTTTGCTTATTATTATATATATTGAAAATAAACAGTCTGCTTCTGCAACAGAATAAATATCGAGTGCCTTGAAATGTTTTGTATACATGGAGCTTTACAGTTCAGTACATTATACAAAGAGCAGTATATATAATGATCATCAGGTCTGCACAGAAATTTTTAATGGAAAATTCTTGCATATAGATTTAGTTGGTATTTCGTATCTTGTGTACAGATTTAGTTGATATTTTGCAAGACACGGCAATATTTCAGACTTTTATTGTAATTACTGTGACAAAACAATCGTAGTATATTACATTATGTAGCTTATATTAATAATTTTCATACGTATATATGTAATATTTTGGCAGGCACAGGAATAACCAAAGCTTGACAATATAACTACATCATAGGCCGGGCATTGTTATAGCTGGGTAGAGGGTTGAAAAATGACGACAAAGAAGGATTTAGCTTTTTAGATCCCACATCTTTATTCAATTCTCTCAGCAGATCATTTTGCCTTTAGATGAAATTCTCAAAATTATATATTCAATATTGATTTAAACTAAGTAAGATTAAATTTAGACTGTATGTCATATCTGCTTTAACAAAGGAAAGAACAAGATGAGAGGAGCAGCTGCAAGGTCTTGTAGCAGCGGTAGAAGAAAGCAGTCTGACGAAAAATGGCACATACAGTAATAAGACCCCGCTTAACGCTGTTTCGTTTAGCGCTGTTTCGGTTTAGCGCTCTTTTATTTCAACTCGAGGATTCTCCGAAATTGCGCGCAGCGCTAGGTTTCCAAATAACATATCCGAAACAGTGTAGTTGTGTTTCTTGCTTGGTGGACGCATTTTTATCATTTGAAACATTTGTTGACATTATTGTAAGTTTAAATTTGTATAATACTATAACGATTAATACAGTGACAAATATTATGATCTTTAGTTTTTATCATGGGTGATAATAAAAAACAAGAAAAGAAAGTAACCAGAAAAATCATTTCACTGGAAAATCAAATGCAAGTGATTAGAAGATTAGATTCTGGTGAACGTCAATCTCAAATTAGCGCTGCATTGATTTTGGCAACTTCAACAATAAGGACAATTCTTAAGAATAAAGAAAAAATACTGTCATCGGCAACTGCAACTACGTCAAGCTCTGCAACTAGAATTACCCGTTCTAGAAATAACATTATAGAGGAAATGGAAAAACGACTGTCTATATGGATTGACGACGAAATTGAACGCAATATGCCATTAAGCCAATCTATCATAATGCCTTCTTAACAAAAAGGCAGAAAATTGGAAACCCAGAATAGACTGAATGATCTGACTGAGAATTTTATTTGTTTTTAAAAGTATATGCGTTTATATTGTTTTTATTTTTGTAAGAAATAAATGTTTTATTTTATTTTTATTAAAAAAAAACATTATTAAATTTAATGCCTAACCATTTTTTATCCGTCTTCCCCTAACCCCATTATTTACATGTTAAGATAGCCTCGCTTAGCGCTGTTTCGCATTACGCTCTACTTCGATGGAACGTATCCCCCGCGTTAAGCGGGGTCTTACTGTATTCAGTATGTGTACTAGTGGTTATATAACATGCCGGAATGTTTTCGAAAGTACTGGTCTAGGGTAAGATCCTGAAACTGCAGTAAATTAATTATAGGTTGCATGCTCGCGCAGAGCAAAGCCACTGTATTTTCTATATTTTACATGTATGTAATACATATTCTTTGTGTCTTGGTGAATACATTCTACCTTACTGGCTGGTAACAGAAACTGACGATCAAAAGATTGATGAATATTTAATAATTTTGATGAGATTATCTAGGAAATATATATTTATAAAACGTATTAAATGTGGTTTTCCAGAATGTTTCCTAGCATAGTTTTTAATCTCAGACTAAATGATACACATTATCTGGAAGTTCATATTCTTTTGTCATAAAGTATGCTTTATTGTAATTAGTTTTAGATTGTAAAGTTAAATTTATGAAAATATCACGAGTTAAAAATGTATTGCAGATATTAAACTAGATTTTAATTATATGCAATTTTGAAATTTTAGAGATCTTGCTTCATGTAATTATTTTTAATGTTTTTATTAAATTCTTAATTAATGCTATTGTGCATGCATTAGAAAGTGAAATGTGAAGAACACTTAGGGATATAATTTGTCTGCATTCTGTTGTTTCTCAGTTAAACTATTCTGCATTCAAAAAATTACTCAAGGATTCTCATGAATACCAGCTCAAACAGTTCCGAAGTATTTCTGCAAAATATACGTAATTACTTAAGAATTGTATCTTTTTGATAATATTTTTTTAACCTTTACAAGTTACTGCCAAAATTATTTTGTAAATCAGAAATCTTCGAGGGGATTAGTGTGTCTCACAGTTACCCTGGTGCCACACTATAACACTGAAATTGATAGATGTATAATTGAATGTTTAATCAAAAATGTCTAATTCCTCTTTTATGATATTTCAAGAATTGATACTACTGAAACAAGAAATATTGTACATTAACATTTTCTTAATATTCATTGTGTATTTGTTATGATGCATGAATTAATGTCATTACAAGTTAGCATTTGGTAATGTTTGTTTCAACAATTTAGGGTTTGATGAAGTGCCACAGAGATTATCGCTTAAAGAATGCGTGCAGGCCAACCACCAAGACAAGATATTAAAAGAGCAATGAAAATGAAGATTTAACTATAAAGAAAAATCTGAGTAATATTATTACTCATAACACTTAATTGTTTCATATTATTGTAAATTTATGTGAGTTTTCCTGTATTCTGTTTATTTTGCAGCTTATGTTTTCATTCTTGCTCTGTCATGCATTTCATACAATAATTGTTTGTTGTGCATATTAATTATATGTGTATATTAAATCATTGAATTATTGTATTCGAATTTTAATGAACAATTTTACCATTCAGTAGTACTTTTCCATAAAACCCTGAACATTCTAAACATCCCATATCACTAATCCTCAATTCTAAATAATACTTGAGTTTACTTAATTCATGTATTAATAACGAATTTGTAAAATAATACAATAGTGACATATTTTGAGGTAAAACAAATACTGCTCAATTGGACATTTTAAAATGTTTTTCCTTTTAATGGAGGAACATTTTTTAAGGATTTAATTATTAGTATTTGAATATTGTATTAATATATGATTAATTATTATTTGAATATATTGTGTGTAATGAATAAGTAAGGCAGTGAATAAATTTTGAACAATAATTTCATATGAGGAAATATGATCTGCCTGGGTTAAAAAATTAATCTTTAAATGCTATTTATGAGATTATATGGCTGAAATCTGTAGCCCAAAAGCAGTTAAAGCAACCCACCCCCAAAAACGAAGACATTTTAAATAGTTTCCTCTTAAACTTGAAATATTTAAACATTACACAACCCTAAATTTCTAGTGAATTTAAAATACTCATTTCATTCAGTTCAGCTACTGGCCATTATATGAAATTTTCGTATATTATTAAAATGTTCCTCATGATTTTGCAAGGTGAAGACCACAAATGTTCTGCCCTCATAACTAATGATGATATAATAAGCATGAAGTAGACTTCAGCGTAAGGAATATGGAACTATATATTTTGCTCTTTGTTTATTAATTAGCTCACTTTTAAAAATATCATACAGTAAGCAGTATTCATAACTTTTTTCATTTTCTTAATATTTCATTGAAGTATTTAAATGTTAATTTAATTAGCAATACCTAATAATGTCAAATGCATATATTATTATACAGAATGGGATTCTGACCATAACACTCGGGCAAAGTGATATACATGTTAATTTTTCAACAAGTTTCTGCGTTATGCTTTTTACTCTCTACACAGTGTTTGTTTTTAATTATTATTTTTTATTATTTGTAGGACCTTAGGTCCTACAAATAATAAAAAATAACAGTAATACCAGAAAGTGTGACTTTCTTATATTAACCAACAGGAGACCTATGTTCACATCTTATATTTTGAATTTACAGTTTCCTTTTATAGATGACAGACACCATATATTCAAAAGAAATTAGCATGCTGCTGGATATATGCATGTGTTTTTCATATTTACAGCTGTTGCATGTGATGTTGTGTAATCGGGTAAAAAATGAAAGACGTTTATTGACACCAAAACAAATGCATACTTCGATATAAAGGCTGCATAAAAATAAAAATGGCTAAATTAAAATAGTGAATTGAGGTTGTAGAGTTTTCATTTATTTTTATTAACCAGCTATTTTATGATAATTAGCTTTTCTGTCTTTCCTTCCATTTTCCTGCCAGAATGCTAATTTTGAGTGTATTCGAATGAGGTAGAAAGTAGTAGTATTGAAAGAAGAGATTTTAGATGGTAGAATCTATTTGAATATCATACTACAATATTAGGCCTGAGACAATTTGTGCAGTTTCTTTCTGTGTAGCCTTCGGACTAACTAAAATTTATTTATTTGAATTCATTTCGTTACTTTTGATTTACGCCATAAATGCTGGCTGATTCTGTATGAACAAGCTGTGCACTCTGTTAATTTGTCTCAGTCTATAAAAGGGTTTTTTTACACCAATTCCAAACCTCTGTTGTAATTTCCAAAACATAATGAGAAGTCGCTTTAAGTTTTGCAGAGTTCTTACACAGTATATATTACCAAAGTGGGTGAAACTCGTATAAGGTGTAAGAAAGACCAAAAGGAGATTTATTAAATCAAGAAAAGTAATCGGTGGAAAGGGCATTTAATCTTAATAATGAAAAATCGAATATTACACCAAATATTCAAATTTTTGTAAATGTTTTATATTTAATTAGCGAGAGTTAAAAATAAAAATTACCTTTATATTCATAACATAGGTTACATTCTGTTAATTTCCCATAAATAAACATAAAGAATACATTGACAAAATCATTGTACTAAGCTATTTTGGTAAAATAAAATCTACTATTTTCATTGTATTTCAAATTTAGGTTGTTTTCATGAAATTCTTTTATTAAACATTAACTTATCCTTGATAATCAATCTTCAAGTTCGAAAATAAGTTTTGTTTTATGATCAAATATTTTAATTTGGCATTTGAGCATTTCTAATGGCATTTCTTTTTCTGTTTGACATCTCTGCTCTGTTAAGGTTACAACCAGTTAAATTGTTACTGTGTCTCTGAAAAATCAACAGCATTCTTAAACACCATTTTAAAAATATTTCTGTGTGTGGTATTTTATCAGTAGAATTTTTTCTAAATAAATACAGAAGTTGTTATGTAAACATTTGAAAGTACATATCTTGAAAGAGAAACAGTATTCGTAATGTTTAGTCAATTATGATATATTAACAGTTATCATAACTTTGCATGCATGTTGTATGCATTATATATATATATATGCATAAAGACCCAATTTTGGCAATAAGTAGAGCTGTTACAAAATAATCACAAAGTCTAATGGAACGTACTCGTCACACATACTGTGGGGGGGGGAATCAAATTTATGTACGTATTTGCCAGTCTTAAAGAATTTGGGGGGGGGAGAATTACAAATGTACCAATTTCTTATTAATATAAAATCATTTGTTAATATTAAAGAAAAAAATATTTCTTAATTTACTAAGCCAGCTAAATCACAGACCGAAATATGTGTTTCTGCAGATATTGAGAACTTCCAGAACTATGAATACATTCACAGTTACAAAATATATAAAATATTGTGAAATATATTTCTTTTAAATGCTTGGAATATTCGGAAAAATATCTAAATTCAAAGAAATGGTAAAATATGTTTCACTTGCAGATTCTTTGTTATTTATTTGATTATATCACCATTAATAACAATGTTCACCCCCCAGAATAAAAAAAATATATTGTTTATGTACTGAAGTCTTTGTTTATTTCCCTTGACAAGTCAATTAATCTATCATCAATGACAATAGCTACTTTTTAAATAGTTTTAATTTTGCTACTTAAAATTTTTACATTTCAAAATAATATTTCTACGCAGCTTTTAAATAATTTTTAATGCAACAGAAATCTAAATAACATATTTTCTACTGCAGTGGAATTCTAAATAACTTCAAATACTGACTAAAATTCATTCCAATAATTCATCGCTTTAAATTTCTGTTCCTTGCAGATGATACAGGAAAAATCTTTTCTAATAATATATTTCTAATTCTACCAGGAGTTATTGATAAATAACCTGATGAAAAAATTGATACAGGCCTAGACGGAGGAGATGTAAATAATCATTATGAAATAATGTGAAGCAGTGTTTGCATTCAAAGTGTAAGATGTTATACTTATGAAATTCTGCACTTTACATTGGAACTGTACGAATTTTCGCTCAGAAAAAGACTGAAATTTAGAATATATTAGTTGAAAATTTATTCATTATACTTTTAAGGAATAAAAACAATTCAGAATTTACCATACGTTCCATTCGTACATACGTAAAGAAACACGGACATACGTAAAGAATATAGCAAATGTTTGTAAATAACATTGAAGAAATTTTACAATTCCTTAATGCTGTTTATTTAATTCTTTGAAATAAGAAAATAAAAGCTCGAATATACGTTAACAAACTAAGCGGGAAAATCAAGTTTACATTACTGAGAATTATAACATGTAAAAAAATGACATCTAAATAACGAATTATTAAGCACAATATATGTTAACAATTATTAAATGCACTGTTAGACAAATTAAAATGACACATATATTAGAAAAATAAGCAAGTGCAATAGGTATGGACGTTAAAATAACTAATAAACAAAGTTCCACAACATTGCAATTGTAAACATCACTCGATCACACTCGACAGCCATGGAGATCACGAATAAGCTAGCGTAGGGTTGCTTTAAGTCGCCAATATTTCTCCCCGCGCGAAAGGTACACCATTAAGCATGCGCAGTAAGCGAAATTCGCTTAACACTGTTCAACTCAATGTGCGGTCTGCCATTACGCTTCCCGAGGATGCAGTCCGGAAACCTTAGTCAAATCGAAATGTTGGGAGGGTCCCGATTGGTTGAGAAATGATCCATAAAAATGGCCTACCTCTGAAATTGTACCGAATTTTGACATTATAAATGCTGAAAGAAAGAAGACAATAATTTCTGCAGTTAATTCGAATGCTATGAGTGAAGTTAATTTTGATAAGATTTCTTCGTACAATACCATTCTAAAGATAATATCTTGGATCTTCCGTTTTGTTAAAAATGTCAGACTAAGTCCTAATGAAAGAACTTTTGGAACAATTACAGCGGAAGAAATTAAAGGAGCCGAATTAACTCTTTTGAGATTAGTGCAGAGCGAATCATTTTTTGGATTAGATGACAAAAGATTACGTGTACTTCAACCAGTGACTGATTCTAACGGAATCCTTAGGGTTAAAACCAGAATTCTGAGAAGAGATGATACAGAAAATTTTCGATTTCCTTTTATTCTTTCTTTCAGATCAACCTATTGTAGTATAATTAATTAGAACTAAACATGAAATGAACAATCATGCAGGAGTACAATTTTTAATATCCGCTTTACGAGAACAATATTGGATTTTGAAAACACGAAAGATTGTCAAGAAAGTCATAAGAAGCTGTGTTGTATGTCAGAGGTTCGATACTAGTTCTTCGAAAACACCCATAGCTCCTCTTCCTGAAGACCGAGTAAGAGAAGCAACAGTCTTTGAGATTGTAGGTGTTGACTTGATTGGACCGTTGATATTGAAGGGAAATCAAAAATCATGGATAGTGATTTTTACCTGTGCTGTTTTTCGCGCAGTACATTTGGAATTGATTTTCTCGCTGATCAACTGAAAGTTTTCTGCAAGCGCTGAGACGTTTCATTGCTAGACGTGGAAGACTCCACACCATCTATTTCGAGAATGGAACGAATTTCAAAGGAAGTGATAGATTACTCACAAGCTTAAATTGGGATAAAATCTTAGAACAAGCTAGTATCCACAGGATCACATGGAAATTTCTTCCGCCATCAGCTCCCTGGTGGGGAGGATGGTGGGAGCGATTAATAGGAGTCCTGAAAAGAATCCTTCGCAAAGTTTTAGGACGATCATCTCTGAATTATGAAGAAATGATAACAATTTTGTGTGACTGTGAAGCAATAATGAATAATCGTCCATTGACGTATGTCTCGGAAGATGTTGAAGATTTATCTCCGATCACACCTTCCATGTTTCTCCATGAGATTCGACAAATTGGAGTTCCTGATATGGATAATATAGATGCGAAATCTTTAAACAAGAGGCTTATTTATCGACAAAAACTTTTACAAGATCTACGATTTTACAAGATTACAAAAGATTTTGAACCGAATATCTCGGACAGTTACGGCAAAATTATGAACATGTAAAAGCTTCACAACCTCTGAAAATAGGAGATCTTGTTTTAGTGTCCGATGATAATAAGAAGCGAACAGACTGGTTTTTGGCGAAAGTAACCGAGATTTTCAAATCTCGAGATAGACATGTGCGTTTAGTTAAGATCAAGACTAAGCTTAGAGAAGTTTTGCGACCAACCAAGCGTTTGTATCCTTTGGAGATAACATCATCAGATGAACAGTCTAGATTTATAAATGTGGCAAGCAGCTCTTCTGATGAACCAGAGACTTACTGCGATCCTGATATTCGTAATGACTTGCCTGAAGATCTTAATAGCGAAAAGATTCCATCGATGACTACAAGAAGTGGTCGAATGGTAAAGCCTGTTCAAAGGTTACAGTTTTGAATTTGATTTTTCAGCAAATTTAAAGGTGGGAGTATGTTGAAACTCTCACCGACAACCACGTGATTTGCGCGTGCGCGCAGCAAAAACTGAAAACAGAACTTTTTTAACTGAACTTTGAGAACTCGTGATGGACGTTTGAGTGAAACATGTAATCCTTATCTTCTGTGTTATACATATATATTTCAGTTTAGTGATGTGATTGTAAATAAAATATATTATTATCTTAGAAGCCTCTCTCTTTCTGTGAGTAGTGCATCGATGAATGAAATAAACATTCCCGGATATGCCTTTGGTTTAGAAAGAAGATCGATTAAAAGGTAAGTCCTTTTACCTTTTATTTTATAAGAATGATTATAGTGTTAATCATATCATGAACATTACAGTGCTGTTGCCCGTTAATTTTTGGCCAAAACATCAACAAAAGCTGTTAAGTTTCGTTTTTATCTGGTATTGCACAGTTTGACTTTTAATTTATTTCCATGGTTGAAACTATGCTTTCGTATTTGATTCCATGCTTGAAACTGCGTTTTCTTTGATTAACCATTTTAAATCTACTGATATAATGAAAGAAAATTCGATGCGAATCCAGAAGAGGTGTCACGCAATCGAATTTAAAACGTATTCCTATCATCTGGAATAAGTTCTAGTTAAATCAGTCTGAACTACCTAAAAAATTAGCAGTTATCAAGGTGCAAGAAAAAAAGCGTCAAAATTATTCATGTCATTTCGCAACTAGTATTAACTTTAATTTATTTCAGTTTTCTCTTCAACGAAAATTTAAAATAATGGTTCAGATTTTATCTCGCTACTTTTTCTTTTCCTTTGTTAGTTTATATTACGAATTCAGTTCTATTGCGTTTAAAAAAATTTCAGATAAAAATCGTCGAATTTCAATCTATCTTCATAGATTTGTAGGTACTGGAGTTAGCATCAGAATAGAATGACCAGCTTTTCCCAAGCCAGTGTGGTATAAGACATTTTTTGTGACTTGGGGCCGGGCATTTTGTTTGAAACTTAATCTTAATTCCTCTTATATTACAATTACTCTTATGTTACACTCAAACAGACCTCACGGCTCCAAATGACATCGATCTGTGAAGATGATCGTTCTGTTAACAACGGTGATATGAAATACTACTGTCCATTTATATTGCCAGAAATGCTGTCCATTTTTAAAAGTGGACGTTATGAGAGGTTTCTAGTTATTCATTATAAAAAGGCATACTCTTTCAACTGTTCCGAGTAAAAGTGGAGAGCCATCGAATTTATTTCAGAGCAGGAAACATAAAAAATCAACAATGCTCTCATCAGAATTCGAACATCGGACCTCCAAACTTCTTGTTGAACGCATTTCCATTTACAACACGAAGGCATGCAATAAGAAAGGAGAAAATCACTCATATCCCCCCTCATTTAATAGGCAACAGAGTAAGAGAAAATCCATTCGCCAAATCCAGAGAGTGACGAATTATTGTCCATTAAAATTTAGTTCAGACTCCACGTATAGAGTCATTAGAGTTCCCCCCTCCTTTCAGATTCAACTGAGATTCGACTCCGGACTTCCCGATTATTAACCAGAAATGATTCTCATCCCTCCACGAAGGAAAGCTGAGAGGAAAAAAATTCCGCACCTATGTAACTAAGTTATTAATGTCATAAATTTGGAAGATATATAGTTGTGATTATGGAAAGTTTTCTCGCTTCTTTTGCCGAATTTCAGTTTTGTTGGACAAGTGCTTAACTTTTCAAGTATTTACTGTTTTTCTGAATACAGTTGTTGACGCCAAAGGCGCCATCTGTGAAAAATATGTAATATTTGTGTTCTAAAAGGATGACGCTGATGTTTTTATAGCGCCACCTTGCGGCCACTTGTATTGAGTCGTAGTGTGTTCTGAGACGCCGCCGAGAGATGTGAACTAACTATGCGGCTGTTTCAGTATACAGTCCATTTTTGAGTTTTTGTGTAAAGTGTTTTATTTAATTATGAGTTTTACTGAGCTATTGACGGACCCATTGTTGGTCCTTACCGAGCTTGAGTTCGAATTGTGTGTCAAAGTCAGAAGACAAGTGTCGTGGAAGGAAAACTAGTGGATTACTCTTAAATAGAAGGTACGTGGTCTTAATTATAATAACTGTGTAATTGAAAAAGTAGATTCAAAATGTTTAAAAGTGCAAAAGAAGAAGATTATCAGCGTATTGCTGTAGAGCTGAATTTAGACATTTCAGAAGCGAAAACTATATCAGATTTAACTGATATAAAGAAAAAAACAGTGAAAGCTATAAGAAGAATTCTGTATTAGTTGAAGGTATAGCTAATAATATTATCAACGAAAGAAAAAGTGACGAGAGCCGATTGCTTGAACTTGAGAAATTGAAAACGGAACGAGCGAAATCGGAACTAGAACTCGCGAAGTTTCGAGCAGAATCAAAGAGTGAAAACCTCATAGAATATGAGAAAAGAAAAAATGTAGAATCTTTTGACTCTCTTATTAAACGTATACGCACATTAACAACTAAAATTCCAATTAGACCGGAAGGTTGGGGTTATTTCTTTTCATCGTTAGAAAGGGCGTTCATTTAAAAAAGTGTTCCAGAGAAATTTAAATCGGAAATTCTTCTAAATTTGTTGGGAGATAAAGCCACAAATGTTATTACATACATTAAAGACGACGAATTAGGAGATTAAAAAGAAGGGAATTAGGAGTTAAAGAAATGGTGCTAAGAGAATTCGAACCATCCCCCAAATTTGTTTAGAAAATTTTAGGAAGACACAACAAATGACGAATGAAACTTATGTGCAGTTCGCGTCTAGATTAACCACGAGTTGGGATTATTATTTGAAACTGAGAAAGGTAAATGACTTTGAAACATTAAAACAATTAATGGCTTCTGATAAAATATGCCAAACACTTGATAAAGAAGTTATGTGTTTTATAAATGTAAGGCAAGGAAATTCTTGGTTTAAACCTGTAGAATTGGCGAAGGAGATAGATTTATATTATACATCAAAGGGAAAAACTGTAGTGGATAATTCTAGGTTGAGTAATAAAAAAAGTTATCCTAAAAATATGTCAAAGGTTTTTCTAACTGATGTAAAAATTCGAAATGTATTTTATCATGCAATGAAATTCATCCTTTGTACAAATACGCTGTTTATAAAAACATGACAGTTAGCGATAGAGTTGGGCTAGTGAAATCGAAACAGCTATGTTTCAACTGTTTAGGAAATCATAAGGTGATTAATTGCAGCAATAAATTCTCTTGCGGTATTTGCAAAAAGAAACATCACGTGACTCTTCAATTCCATCGCGAACAAAAAGTAAACAAAGACATAGTTGCGCAGGTGGTGAGTCATGAAAATAAAAATATTCCTTCGAATTTGGACGCTTCGACTCCATCATTTGAATCTCTGCAAGCTAAAACGAGTACTGATCAAAATTTATTATCAACAACGTGCAATCTCGCGAAGGAATTAAAAGCTGTCTTACTCAGCACTTTTGTTTGTTTAATTAAAGATGAATTGGGTAACTTTTTTAAGGTTAGAGGTTTGTTAGGTGTAGACGCTAATTCAGATTTTATGAGCAAAAGGTTATCAGATTTGCTTCAATTAAAGGGAGAAAAGACTAACATTTCTGTTTCAGAAATAAATAATTTGTCTTTGAATATAAAACGTAGAGTTAGTGCAACTATTTTAAATAGAGACAAGAGTTTCGATTTAAGTTAAAAATTTTTGGTGGTTCCTAAAATAACAGAATATACGCCCTCTAGGCCTCTTGAAATTAATGTTTCATCTTTAGATAATATCAGTTTAGCAAATGACAAATTTTTTTAGCCAGGCCCAATTGAATTTCTGATAGGTGAAGAACATTTTTATGAGCTTTTAAAACCAGGTCAAATTTCCCTTCAGGATTCAAATTTAATATTAGAAAATAGTGTTTGCGGCTATGTTGTAAGTGGGACTCTTCCTGCTAAAGGGGAAAGTAAATTACATTGTGGGCTTATTACAGATAATTTGGAGTTAGAAAGAGCAGTAAGAGAGTTTTGGGAAATCGAAAACGTAGAAAGAGAGTCTGAGATTTCTAAGAGTAAAGAAGCAGAAATTTGTGAACAGCATTTTCTCAAAAACTATTACAGGACTGAAACCGGAAAATATGTAGTCAAGATACCGTTTAAGGAAGATCCAATGTGTTTAGGGAATTCGAAACAAATCGCGCTTAAGAGGTTGAACTCGTTGTGGACTCGTTTAAGTAAGGATGAAAATTACTTATTATTGTACCAGAAATGATTCTCATCCCTCCACGAAGGAAAGCTGAGAGGAAAAAAATTCCGCACCTATGTTCTACATGAATATAGTGAACTAGGTCACATGACTGAAGTGAAAGATGAAGATGAGCAAAAGGGAAAATATTATATTCCACACCTTGGTATTTATCGCCCTGAGAAAAGTTCGACACATTTGAGAGTAGTGTTCAATGCTTCGACTGCAACGTCAAAAGGTAATTCGCTGAATTCAATTCAGTATAACGGTGGTGTAATTCAAGAGGACTTGTTTTCAATTACGGTACGTTTCCGAAAACATATTTATGCTTTTACAGCGGATATCAAAAAGATGTACCGAATGATATTGATTAATCCTACTCAACGGCAGCTACAGAGGATTTTGTGGAAAGAGTCAATTAATGTTCCAGTTAAAACTTTTCAGTTGAACACGGTCACCGATGGCACAGTAAGTGCATCTTTTTTAGCCATGAGAACATTACGTCAGCTTGCTATAGATGAATTCACAAATTTTCCATTAGCAGCTGCAGTTCTACAGAGTGATTTTTACATGAATGTTATTCTAACAGGGTCTTGTTCATTGAGTTCGGCAAAAGAGCTACAGCATGAATTAATTGAGATTTTAAAAAGTGCAACTATGACTCTGCACAAATGGTGTAGCAACAATCCGGACCTTGCAGTTAACTTTGATGATGAGTACACATTTCAGTGCGCGAATGAAGTGTCAGCCCTTGGTGTTTCCTGGAAAGCAGATAAAGATTGTTTTAATTTTAAAGTGAAACTAGAAAATGAGTCTAAAATTACTAAAAGGCAAGTTTTGTCAACAATAGCGAGAATCTTTGGTGCTCATAGAGAATTAAGGGCGATTTTAAAACCTTTATTTAAAGATAAAAGTGAAGAATAAATCAAAGGTTATTTGGCTACTGAAGGCATAAATTGGCATTTTAATCTTCCCTCTACTCCTCACTTTGGAGGTTTATGGGAAGCTAGTGTGAAATCCCTTAAATATTACTTGAAACGTGTGGTAGGATAAACAATTCTAACTTATGAAGAATTTTTTACTCTAATTGTTCAAATTGAATCTGTACTTAATTCTCGCCCTCTTTGTCCCATATCAAATGATCTAAATGATGTAGAGGCATTGAAACCTGCTCACTTTCTCATTGGTTAATCTTTAATTGCGTTGCCTGAACCTAATTTTACAGAGATTCCTATAAATCGGATAACTAGATGGCAAATGGTTCAGAAATTAAATCAAAATTTTTGGAAAAAATGGTCGTCTGAATATTTAAACAAACTTTTAAATAGACCTAAATGGTATAAAGGAAAAGTAGAAATGAAGGAAGGAGATTTAGTTTTAGTAAAAGATTCGGATAATTACTCTCGTTTAAAGTGGCATTTAGCACAAATTATTAAACTCATCCAGGTCAAGATAATATTATTCCAGTTGTGACACTTAAAGATAAAAATGGAACCTATAAAAGCCCAGTGACAAAAATTGAATCTTTGCCTTTTGTTAATGAAAACGTTTCAGTTACTTAAATTTTATTTGTAGTTAATGATCAAGTTTGAATTTGTATAATTGTATAGCCGTCATTATTATTATCTTGCAGTGTTGTGTTTGTATTTTATAACTTGTGTTCTAAATTTATTGTTGAATGTAACATTCAAGGCCGGGCTGGATGTTGACGCCAGAGGCGCCATTTGTGAAAAATATGTAATATTTGTGTTCTAAAAGGATGACGCTGATGTTTTTATAGCGCCAACTTGCGGCCACTTGTATTGAGTTGGAGTGTGTTCTGAGACGCCGCCAAGAGATGTGAACTAACTATGCGGCTTTTTGAGTAATTAGTAAATTTGAGTATACAGTCCATTTTTGAGTTTTTGTGTAAAGTGATTTATTTAATTATGAGTTTTACTGAGCTATTGACGGGCCCAACAGTATTTCTTTCAATAAGTTATTATCCTTTGTCAACATATTTTTCTTCCCTTAATTTAAGGTTTCCTTCAGGTGTTTATATTCTACAGCCAGTATTTTCAAAAGGTGATCCAATTAAAATTTCAAAGTAACTACACTTTAAGTAAGCACTTTCCAATTATGAAAGGCAAGTGGATCAGGAATCCAGACATTATTTCACAAACCAGCTTTATAAGTTCCGTGAAATTTACATTTATGAAACATGATTTTTTAATTATAATACATTTTAGATGCAACAAAAGCCCTTTCAGCAGCAGCAACAGCAGCAATGATAAAATTCATGAAAACTACGTTTACAGGATCTGGGAGTATTTATAGAATGCGAATCCACTACACATCCTGAAGCATTTCTCTTTGAAATGCCGGACTTTTACGCAAAATTCAAGATGTCAGGTCACAATACATTAGAAATACAAAGAATTCAGTCTTTCTAAGGAATTAAATTTGAGTCTTCTGTTTATGAAAAACTATTAGAATTTAAAATTCTTATAAATATCTGTGATGCCTTTCAACTTATATTTATTGAGCAATAATTTGCTGTTTTCAAGATATCATTTCAATGACTTCAAATTTTTCTTTGAAAATTTAATTTTGAGTACTTAAAGTCCGAAACTGCAAATAAATTCATTCACTTTTCTCGGAATACTTTGCATGTCAGTAATATCAGCCATAACATTCTAATACTCTAATAATTTAATGTAGGAAATTATCTTTCCTTGGAATTTTATTTACTTTTACAATGAAAAATCGATAATTTCCTTTTTCTCGTGTACCGGAAACGACACTATACCGAATTAGGCAATTTATTTAACTTTTACACATTTTCTTTCATGTCAGTTCCGGCACAAGGTCACATTTTCGGGAACTATTTTAAAAACCTGTATTTCTTCATGGTCAAATTAAAATTAATACTTGATTAGAAAAACGCCCACTGCATCGATAAGAAGTCGCATTTCTACGTTCTAGAATAAAGTGATTGACAAAACATCTTTGAAAATCATTATCACAGTAATTATAGTGCCCCTGATTAAATATTTGGCGATGTTTTCTGGAAGGAATATGTTTAAAAAACTTTCCTTCTTTCACTACTTTTCCTTTTCTGTAGGAAAAAAGTGAAAACATACATTTCGTGGAGATTTTGATATCGGTATTTTTTATGAAAGTATTTTCCTATCTCTTCCAAGGAAATTAGAATAGATGGAGTAACCATGACGTCACAAAAGTGAAGCCAAGAATATGTCAACAAAGTGACGTCATGACCTATCATGGCCGCTATCACTGGTCTTCTAGGTTTTACCACTTATGCATTTGTTTTATAGTTACCATTTACATAATTTCATGCACCTAGATTTTACTAAATTTGAAACAGTTATTTGCAATCCTTGTGATTTTTTTATGTACTAAGTAAAAAATCAATTATGTTAAGTATTAAAATTACAATGGGAGACTTATAAACATTTAATAATGTAAAGATAACATATAGACAACACCAATTAGAATGCAAACAAAACCAAACAAAATTTTTCTTATGGCAGCGGCCCATGAGAAGTCGTAACATCATATCGTGATGTATGGCTTCATTTTCATTTTACGAGACATATGGAAAAGGCTTACTCCATTTATTCTAACTTCGTTGGTCTCTTCCAATATAGTAATCCTTTCACACCAAAATGATTGCTCTTCCTTATGTATAAAGCATGACAGCTTGTCCCGTAGTTTCGAAGTCTTCAAATAAAATCACGTTAGATTCTAAATCTCGATTAATTAAGGAAAAACACAAAAGTTAATTTTGTTGTGCCAGGGTGATGTCCATGGCATCTTCAAAGACGGTCTGAACTTTGTAAGAAATAAAAGGTTAGTCATCGGGTGCAAAGCCTGTACTCTGTTAGTCGACTGAATAAAGTTTATCTCGATGCCGATCAATCCACAGGCCAACAGCTAGCTCCAGAGAGCTTTGTGGTTGCGATTTGCTTGTGATATCGAGTACTTCCGTTTCCCGATCTTGGTTGCTTTAGTCTAGTAAAGAGATTCTGAGCTGATCTTTTTGTGATATTATCAATTTCTTGGAGTTAGGTCACAATATCATCCTGTTTTTAAAATCTGTGCAAGTTGAAAACCTTTCTTAATAAGAAAGAGTTGTACGATTACTATAATTTTGCACTAACCAATTGTTTATAATTTCAGCGTTTACTACCACTTCTCCTTTCCGTTTCCACACCAGAATGCGAATTATTTAGAGAGTATTTAAGTCGAGGGTTTTGGATTGTAAGACAGTGGGTGTTTCTGCCTCACGAGGCCACGCAGATAACTAGGTTTCGCCAACTCTGATAAGATTGAAATCATTCGGATTGCGTTATAGCTGCGGTCATTTAAATTGTTGCATCGGTTGAGGTTCGGAGTTAGATTAGATCGGAGTTGAGTGTAGTCTCTGATTATTAGTCTACGTTTTAATTTCGAATTTAATTGTTATTTTAAATTACATTGCCACAAGTGGTGGTTGAGCTTTCCTAGCACGAGATGTGGGTTTATATTCAAGTTCTGATTTGAATAAAAAAGTTGTAAGGATTATGTTAATTTCTTTAACAGTTAAATTTTAAGTTCCTTTCCTGCCTTCCTGAATTTCAACTTACAACTTCCGGCCAGAGCGTAGTTTTAGAAATGAGTTTGGATGCAAATTGAAGAGAAGTATTTAACCGCCAAGTTCTACTGTCTTCGTCAGAGAGAACCAGCGATTCTGACTAGCATGTGTCCAACATTTTAGTCTACTCTCTCTTCAGCTATTATTATGCTCGGCCGTACTTTAGGCCCTTGATAGCTTCGCCGTTATTCAGCTCAGAAGCGTAGCTAGGGTTTTCAGCGGCCGGGGACAACTGAAGATTTTGCGCCCCTTTCTCTGTGCCAAGAACGGAAAACATTTCATTCTAAAATTTCGTAATATCAATTTGGCGCCCCCTGAATGCTGCGCCCAGGAACAGATTCCCCCCCTTGCCCCACCCTAGCTACGCCACTGATTCATCTTTAAGGGGCCAACTCGGTTAGAATCTTGATATCTTCGGCAATATCTTTTTAATTAAGATACCGTGATCCTCAGGATATTCTTCAACAACCCGAGCTCGTTGCTGTCGCGTATTATCGTCCATCAGCAGAAATCCAGGGCCAATAGCAGCGGCATATGGGCGGGCATACTGATCAAGGATCTCGTATCGATATCCCTCCCGGTCACAGTTCCTCCATGAAATACACGCTGATCAGTGTGACCACCGAGAGAGATCCCAGTCCAAACCATTATTCCACCACTTATGTTTCCACAGTGTGGGATTGGTTGTATCTGATACGTTGTTGCCTCCAGATCAGCTGACGACCTGAATCACTCTCCAATGTGAACCTGGACTCGTCTGGGAAGATAAAAAACGCCCATTGTTGACTGGTCCAGGAGACGTGTTCTCTTGTCCAACATAAATGGGTACATCTGTGCCCTCGGGTCAAAGGGACACAAACAACTGGTCGTCTTGCATACAGACCTGTATTGTGCAGGCGTCTGCGTGCTGTATATTAGAAATTCTTGTTTCTATTGCCACTAAGTGATTTTCCATGAGTTGAGGCACAGTAATGTTACTCCTCCTTCGGGCCGGAAGAGCTAAATGAAGGTCTGCCACAGGTGTTGTAACTCTAGGTCTGCCTGAAACATATCTTATAGACACAGAATCCTCGGATTCAAACTGATTTTATAGTCGGTGGACCACACTACGAGAGACATTGTACGTCTAGCAGCATCAGCTTGTGACATCCCCATTTCCATCCATGCGATCGCCTGCCACCTCAACGAATTGGGCAAAAGACTTCTCCTGGACATTGGTAGACTTTCTTGGATATTGTCAAAGAAACTGCTAATAACATTTGAAGAGCAACACTTGTGAACAAAACTTACTGTTTTTGTCTTTTTTCTCCAACTCCTATGTATTCATTGCTTTAAAATAAAAGTGGTAGCTATTGTTTTTGCCTATATTTTCTTAAACTTCGTTACTGTCATGCGTATAAACTGTGAATTTAAATGTTACTGACATTTTTGTAATGGTGACCCTTCAAAAACATGCTGTTCGTTAACTTTTGGAGAGTAGTGTATTTTTGAACTAAATTTCTATCAAATTCATCATGTATGTTTTTAGATATTGTGTTGCTTTAAGTTTATGTATAAATGTGCTATATCAATAAGACTCAAGACCAGTTCAAAAGAACCTTCCTTGGTGCTTAAAGATATTTTTCTTAATTTTGAATTTGTAGAAGAACAAGAGGGTAATACTTATATAACTTGATAAAAATAACAGTTAAAAAAAACGAAGGCTTGCAAGTTGATAATTCTGGTTTCTACTAAAAATTTGAAAGTTATCATACATTAATATCATATTACTAGAAGAATTATAATTCCATCCAAAATCAAAAATCGTATTCTTCTATAATGAGGCGCAATGCATACACAGAACCTCTGATACGTATACTAAAAAACACCGAAATCAAATATTTTTACCAAAATAAGTACTTATTTGTGCATATGCATCATACATAAAGTGAGTAATAACTGTAAAGTTTTGATTTCTATGATCAGAATTTTAATATAGTAGAGACTAATAGAAAATCATGCCAATATTTTAGTTCTTTTTTAAATAACCTTTACTTAACCATTCTAGATTCCACTTACGCAAATCATTAATGTTTCAAGACACTATTTTGATGAAAATCATAACTCAAAAATGTACTGATGTTAAAAGTTTCCACGTTTATTTCTACTTTTCGGGGAAGATGGGGAAATAAAATTATATAAATCACCAGATAGTAAAATTAGATTTCCTGCAAATTATGTAGATTACCGTATTTGCCGGCGTATAAGATGTACCCCCTTTTTATACACATTTTTAAAGGATAAAATTTTATTGCTAATCATTATAATGAATTTACAATATTTTAAATATAAAGTAATATAAATACAAAGTAATACTTTCTGCAAATATCCAATCTATCTGGGAAAGAACACCTTTTAGTATTCTTCGTCAAAACCCATACACTCAACTCCAAAACTAAGTGAAGAGTCTCTAGAAACCTCTTCGAAATCAGCATCTGAGTCCTCATACAACAAATTGTCTTCTGTACAATCCATGTTCTTTAGCATACGCATTCACTCGTAGCTCGTATGCTATGACTGGAAATTTTTGAGCCATAACTTGCCCAGAAATTTAAGGAAATTGAACAGTAGAAATTTCACATATTTATAAGTGTCGTTCATAAAAATTGGAAAGTTTAAATGAACCCAGCTGAATGCACTTAATTCATATAACTTACAGTAAATCTAATTTTAAAATGCATTTAATTAAAAGCTTCAAAAAATAAAATAAATTATTACCAAGTGCGCTTATTTTTAAGCTTCTAATTTACTAAGAACTGCAGTTACAGCTTGAAAAATAAGTTAAGTATCTTCAACGAGCATCTAATGAGTATATTGGGAACTGGCTATTTTGCAGATTACCGCCCGGAATTTAAATATCGTTTGCCTTTTAGAAAGGAGAAATTTGCTAGGCTTTGTAAATTATTAATGGCCTGGTAGTGTAAAGCAAGTTCAGACGGATGCCACAACAGACTTTCTTAATGTCAAAAAAGAAAGGATTAAAATGGACAGTTATAATCTACATGCTGCTAATAAATTCTAAAAAGACCTTGAAATAAGAAGAGGATTGTCAGACAGAATTCTGATGTATAAATACGTATTACATATTAAAAAAATCTTTTATTAATTATACTAATGGTATAAATGATAATAACATCTTAACAAAACGTAATTAATGAATGAAGACTATTTTTAAATTACGCTCGGTGACAATGATAAAATGCATATACATTCTTTATGGAATGTTAATTTATCATCTTATGTTAAGTAGCTTGAAAATAGTTTCGTTTTTGCCTTTAGAAAATCTTTGAGCAAAATGAAAACGATATTACGTTAATGGTTATATCAGACTTCGAAAACTAAACATTTACCATCCTAATATGTGTACTAACTGAATATTTATTTTGAATGCTCAGATCCGTAAAATTATAAAATCTAATCTACCATTTCCCTTCAAAGCTATTGCCAGTTATAAGAATTCTTACCCAGAATAAATAAGATGCATTTCCACAAAGTTCATTTCCACAAATAAAACAAATCTACGTATTTATTTTACTGAAAATTAATTCTGCGATTTCAAGCGTCATAGTGATTTTTCATAAAGGAAAATTTAATCCTTATCATATGCTACCTAGATTATACTACTTTTTTAAAATAAAAATTTGAATATTTTCGTAGCATTAAAGGATTTAGAGAGTGATTTCATATCATAGGATACAAAGCTGTTAGTTTAAAATGCAGTATCATACACATGTGAAAACTGGTGTATTATAATTCAGCATAAGATGTAGTCAAGCGGAAAATAAGTTCTTTTGTCGCAATCTATTTGAACTAGGCTTAATGAATTTAGTTCTCTGTTTAAAAGGATTAACAGTCATTAGCTGCTTTTATTTCCAAGCAGGACAAAGAGATGATATTCTACGGTCACTGACTTTCTGTGCCACTACGTATACTTGAAAATGTCACTCAGATTACTACAGAATTTTCTCTTTTCAAAGAAAATATGGCTGAGATCGGGATCAAAGCAGGTTGAACAATATTCTAGAACATGGTCTACAATGATATGAATTACATATCGATGAATAAATAAACCTATGAAGCTTTAAAGGACTGAGAAGAATAGAAAATTAAAGTCTGTAGTTTTACTTCGGGAATAAGCAATTTCAAACTTGAAAGTAATATTTAACTGATTTCTAAACGTAAACTGTAGCAATGAAAGAAAATAACGAAGCATTCCACCTTTTATTAACGCCTCTGAAAGATGTTATTATTTTCACTTGGCCTTTTTCTACTCAGTACAAATAAGGATCAAAAGTTATTGCCAGTCTATGGGGGATAAGATAATTTATTTACCTTAAATCTTAGGAAAATGAATTACTCTTCAGCAGCACAAAGAACATCACTTGTGAAATAATTTTAGTTTTTACTTTGTAATAACATTTTGATATAAGTGTTATTTTATATCTTTCATGTAATAAATAAAACATATTTATACCAAACAATGTGATATATCGATTGCGAGATATGTAGGTCTAACTGTTCTGTAGTCTGTTACCTTCATTGAAAATAATATCTAAGGATTTTGATAAAATGTTTTCGTAACAGACAGATTACTATCCACTGTACATGCAATGCGTTGTATATAATAAACTTTCAAAAGATTGTGAAAATTCCAGTGTGAATATTAATGGCAAATTGCTTTATTAAATGACATCGTTATACTGTTATCAGTGACATACAGCTTGAAATTTCAGTTGTATTTTATGCTGTTAGCTATCAAAAATGTTTATCTAGTGGAAGAAGGAAATATGTTTTTCCCAAACAAAACGAGTTTATTCTGTTGAAGAAATTACCTTTTAAACAAATGTAAAACAGCTTGTAAATCGAATATAGCCACTATTTAATATCTATGCTATAATTTCTTTAATTATAAATTATTAATTTATATATACATTGTTTCACAAGAATATAGTAAAGTTAAATTAAATTTAAATAATTCCCTTGCGCCATTGCTGCAAGAAATAATATTTGAATTTAACAAATATTCTCTATTCGTTCGTATAAAACTAATATAAATTTAAAGTTTACTTTAGAAATTTTAGTTTCAAAAATAAAAAAATAATTATTGCTATTTATACGAATAAAGAATATTTGTTAAACATATATATACGTTTGGTACTGCCGATTGCAGTTAAAAAGGAAACTGCACAATTAAATGTTATAGCAATTCTATACAAAATTTCAACGTTCCACGGCTAATCGTTTTTTTCCCTGTTACGCGAGACATACATACATACATACGTACCTACGTACGTACAGACGTCACGAAAAAATTTCCTTTTGAATTTATTTTAAATCCATTTTACAGTCCGTTTTCGAAAAAAAGAGTCCTTTATTTTGTCCGTACTTACAAATGACACACTAAAAAAATCGTCCGAATGGATTCCGGAGCTATCAGAATGGATATTTCCGTTAAAATATGGTACCCCACAATTTTTCGAGATTACAATGCTTCCTTTATTTCGTACAAGGAAGTGAAAGAAGGGAAGGAAAAGGATTCTTCATTAGATTTCGACTTTTTTTTAATGGCTCAACAAAAATACTTGATTTTTATTAAACTCCTTTTTCATTAAAATCATGTTAAATACAGTCAGTGGAACTGAAACTATTCTATTTAGAATAAAAGAAGTTGTTCCCTTCTTTTCCGATAAAATGTCTTTTTGAAAACAGAAGTCATCTTGTATGCAAAGCGTAACATTTACATGTGTTCATTTATCCTTTTATTCTACATTGAAAGAAAAGAAATTAAACATTTTAGTTTTACTTCGAAATATGGCATTTAGATTATTTAATATTTTTCCTTTAGAATATGGGTTCTCAACTGGGGAGATTTTATAGTTTCAGGGAGAATGCGGTCTGCCTTTTTATTTACGTTTTAAGTATTTAGTCGTATTTTATGAATATAAAAAAAATTATTTTTATTTAAGTTGTGATATTGATTAACATTTTCTATACTTTTTCTTTATTTATAAAATATATTAAAAAATAAAATTTTTCGAATTTGGGAAAGGGGGGCTAATGATCGTCTAGTACTGGTGAAAGAGATGCATGGAGCAAGAAAGGTTGAGAACCAACCACTGCTCTAGAATATCTTCAACGTATACAACTCATTTGAGACTACCTTCTTATTGTAAAACTCCTTAAGAAGTAAAGGTAATTTTATACTCAAATCAGTATATTAGTTAAGCTTTTACTGTGAATAAACTATTACATTATTAGGAAGTAATCGGGAAAAAATTGTACCATTAGGAAAAAATAATTCAGTGCAAAAATTATTTTCAAAGGTCGTTGAAATAAATTTGCTATATAAATTTACTTAATTCTTTCATTAAAAAAAGTAGTTGTCACTGTATTAAATACAATGCCATTTTTCGCGAATTAACAGTTAAAATATTCATTAACGCCAATTTAATTAATGGTTACCTAAAGTGCACATCCGTTTGCAATCAGAAATACCTTTTAAAGATACTAAACAAAACTTTCAATCCTTTTTTATGTAAATAATTCAGAAATATGAGAAGTTTAGAAATTTTTATACCATTTTCCTGATTTATAATTCTTATTTTATTCAAATTGCAAAGGAGAAAACTCTAAGGATAACTTTTAAACCTAAAATAGGATGCTTAGTCCAATTAAAATAATAATAATAAATTATACAGTACTGCACAGTCTTAAAAGAGTGAAAATCTTCTGAAGCAGCAAATGTCTAATTTTATACGGATTAAAAATATTAAAGTCTAACTAAATAGGTCAATGAAGTTATCAATTAATGTTTTCCATTCATATTAACAATTAAGTGATGAAATTTAAAAAGTTATATTTATCGCTATTTATATTAAAAATATTAAATATAAAAACTGCTCTTTCAGAAGGGTACCATACATATTTCTTATGCATATATACGGCATTGACAAATTTTTATTTTATACAATTCTCAGTATTTCCAAATGCAATCGTGTTATATTGTGAAGTTTGTCTACGTGATTTCGAAAACTTAACAAACGTAAATTATAATGAAACAAAAGGAGGGACGTAAACTCTTAGAAAAACTGATAATAACAAAATGAAATAAATAACATAAAATTTTAGACAAGTTCTTAGAAAAACTGATAATATGCCTAACTTCAATTCAGAATCTATTCATCAAATAAATTTCAAATTCTTATGCAATTTTTATGGTAATCTTTTCAAAATATATTTTACAAATTTTCGTATATTTTAACCGAGAAAACACAAAAGTTACTTACTTTGCTACCAGCAGTCTCCTCCCAATATGTGGTATCATATTGCCAACCATTATTGCACGGAACTGTTGGAGTTCCATTTTGTACCTGCGTACGACCCAGTGTCAGTATTTCGGTGTAATTCTGATCATACATAAAACACGAATTCTCAGGAGGAGCAATAAGCGACCTTTGGACGTCGATTGTCAAATTACTTGTTGCTACTTCAGGAACATAGCACCAATGATCCGGTACAAACACCAGAAATAAAATGTTCATCGAGAACCACGGAAGTAGCGCTGCAGATGGAAACAAAAAAAAGTACATCAGCCGCTTCTGGTATTTACCATATTCTCCGGTATCTTGAAGAAGATCTTCGAATTCCATTTCGCTTTTTGTGGAAGCCATATTTGCAGTTTAAATCGATTTTAAAAGTAAGTTAAGAAAAAAGTCAATCGAAAAATCAAAACTAAAACTAGATTTTTGAATTAGAAGTACCGCACTTATACTGCGATAGATAAAGAATATGTCATAAAATTATTCCCTTTGATGAAATAGAACAACTAAATTTCATTTTAAATAAAATAATTCAAACTAAAGCGAATAACAATGTCTTTTTAAGTCCGCGGAGGTATTTTATAAGTAAGCTGGTCTAGAATAAACTGGGAACAGGAGAGTGGTAGATTTCATTGCTAATGAAAAATTAATGAGTTCCTAGAGAACAGTTACAGTGGTCATAGCGCCATTGGAATTCATATTTCCTTCCGAGTAAAAAACAATTCTTCCGAGAAACAATTTATTGGTGGGGGTTCGTATTTCCCCCTGAAATACCGCGTGTGCCTCACGTGTAGCAATCACTTTCTACCTGGGTTGAGAAGTTCGTCGTGATCAGCTGGCAGGAAAGCATGTTTTTAAAGAACCGCGAAAAAAAGAAATCCGCTGTTATTGCACAGGTTATTTGTTATTCGGTTGACCTTGTGTTGTAAGAGGGAGATTTCTTTCGTTGTATTGGAGGCCAATGCTGGAAGATTAGAACTGAGAGAAAGGGAATGAGGTTGTCGAAGAACAGACTTGAATAATTCGTTTGTTTGTTTGTTTTTACCAGCCATTCTTTCCGATACTCAAGATGTAGGAGAACAGAGAGAAGGAAATCTAATTTGGAAACTGGACATAAGCTTTACGTGACCGCTCAAATATGCTTCCTTTTAATAAATTAAACATAACAATATTGAATTCATGTCAGCATTTTATTATTATTATTATTATTCTCAGTATTTTTTTCAGTTAAAAGAACTTGAGCCATATAGAGTCATAAGAATATTATCATAAAGAAAACTCGTTTTACTATGTGTTAAACCTTTTACTTGGCAGTATCTAATAAAAATATTAACTCTATTATAACTCAAAAAATTTCACAATGATATGATCTAATTTGAATATGATCTAATTTGGGTAATTATTTTGTAGTTTCGTAAAGACGTAAGGAATTTTGTGGCGGAAATTCTCGTTAATTTAGAGTTCTTTTGACAAGACTCGAACCTGCGTCATCAGATTGCCGGTCTGATATACTGACTACTTTGACAACTATTCAAGAGAAAACGCATTTAAATTTTTGCAGATTTGCACCAAAGTTTGGAGTTTATTTTTAAACTTGTTAGTTAAAATAATAGTTTGAAGCTATTACAAAATGAAGTTTCGTATATATTTATTTGTTTATAAAATAACAAATGTGCTTTTGTTTTTGGTTTGCATTTCACGTCGATTGTGCCTTAAAAGAACAAATAATTCTTAGATACTAGGAAAAATGTGAAAGCAATTTGGAAGTTGTCAAACAAACGATGCTGTTTTATTTAAAGTGTAGGAATAACATTAGCGCGCAGTTAAAGAATTAGAATTAAGTATTGTAGTTGTTAGGTGGGTGCTTTTTTAGGAAAGATATATAACACAATAATTAAATTTCCCTCTCTACCTAACTAGGCCGAAATATTGCGTTGTGTATTAGCCGTAAAGACCCTAAATCTGTAGACTGATGAGTGTCAGGAGTAAAGTAAAATAAAACATACCATTCATTTCATTCAAATATAAAAATGTGAATTTATTTTTTTTTTCAATTAGATTTACAAAACTAAAGAAGAAAATTATCTTGATCATAACATTTATTTCACTTAACATAATAATGCTAGGATGACTGGGTAAACATTGGACTACATTTTTTTTTTTTTTTTTTTTTTTTTTTTTTGCTTAATTATTATCCTCTCAACAAGTTACTTAGTAAACATTTAACTTAGCCTAATCCAACAGACACCATAATGCCAGAAAAAGAGTTGAACTAACATAAGAAAGATTTGATTAATAATTAATCAGCATAAGCGAAATATCGTACTGAACTGTTGAAAGTGTTATGTATTAATTGCTATTATTTTCAAGCTTAAGATTTGCTTACTAAATCAGTTTTGATCTGTAATTGAAGTTCTAAATTCTTTAGTTGTTTAAAGTTGGTTGTAAGTTTAAACTGTAACTTTTGTCATTTTAAAATTAAGGTTTGGTTGCTCTAAAAGTTTTCTTAAGTTATTTAGTTTTAATTTGAGTTCAGGGACTTAAGTTTACTTGGTTTTTGTACCTTTGTTTTTGATCCCTATGGTTGTTTAACTTCATTATTTTAAAGTTTTGTTTGCTGCACTTTTAGTGTGTTAAATTTTTTTTTTTAACTTAACTTTTTTTTTTAACCCTTCCTTCTATTAAAGTTGTCGAATACATATTTTTTGACTGGCGGTAACGTAAATCAATAGTAATTGTAATTCAATCTGGGTTATGAGTATTTATACTTAAAATGCTGCTGAAGAAACAATTTATATAGTGCTGACATTTTTTAATGAATTATATTGTTATGTAATAGTTTAAGTTTTAATGTCCCAAAGTCGTTTGTGTTGACTTGGTTCTGAAAATTTTCACACCCTAACCGTCGGCTTGGAGTTCATTCTCAGAATCCCTTATCAGAGGATTACTGCACCCCGAAATTCTTTCGCCCAAACGAAAAACCATATGTGCGGATGACGTGTTGGATGTATACACCATCTGGAGTTTCCCTTAAAGAGGACCCTGTTTTGCTGGACAGCGCAAGCAGGGAAAGGTTCTACAGCGTATTTTGCATGGAGGTAGGAAAGGGAGGAGGGGCCATTCCGCGCTAGAAGTGAAGCACTGCTTTGAAGCTTGGGTCACCAGACGGGGTGTTCTTTGTTTACATTCTGAAGCTCGCTTGACAAGATTCTGATAGTATTTCGACACACGACAGTTCCATAGAAATCGAAAAAGGGACACGCTCGCATGAAAGAAACATTCATAGTGTGATGCATAATAGCAATTTGTATAGTTTACTGACATTTAAGCAAAAATCACATCTTGGTTATTTTTCGATAACTAACAACAGCGATTTTGATTATGAATTTGTTTTATAAAATTCTAAGCTGTTGCACTACAAAAATATAGATTTTAAGAAAATTGCTAAAAGAGATCAGCCAAAATTTATTTTCTAGAAGATTTGAAAAGTTTGAAACTTGATGGCTAAATGTAAATATAAAATTATGTATGTTAAAATATTTGTAATAAGGCACATAGGTCAGATTAAGTTTTTATTAAATAGAGTAACGCATGCAAGGGCTATCTGCCTAAAGAGAGAGATGCCATCGTGGAGGAATTTTGAAGAAAAACTGACCTTTGAGTGGGTATTAAAAATAATACTTAATTTTCATTCAAATTATATTCATATATATTTTTTATGTAAAACTTTCGAGTGTATGCTAAATTAGTGTAAATTACTTTACACGAAAAATATAGTGAATGCACAGAAATTAAAGATTTGCACATGCCGGAAATGATAAATAGGAAATATGTATGGGTATTTATGCATGTGCTTGCAAAAAGCATGTATCTGCCTTTGACAAAATACATAAATAGTCATTAAATTATTTATAAATGTATTTGAAATGAAGAATTTATTCGCTTATAAACAACTGTGAAAGTACTGTGAAGAAATCTAATGATTAAATGTATCTAATTTATAATGATTATAAATGTTATCTAAATATATAATAATCTTAATATTGAATTGTAAACATAAATTGAAATCCTGTTGACAAATACGTTATAAAACTATTTAAGCAAGAATTGTTCGTATTGGAAAGCAATCTGTTAAAAGGTATTGTAAAGCAAATGCTATGAGATGCGCACTTAAGAACGTAATAAAGAGTTTTGGAATATGTGTAGGGTTTATATTTATTTTAAGTTTAAACTATCTTTCCTGTCAAGCCTTACTTTCCCCTGGAACTGCCAATGCCAGAATATGTAAATTTGAGTAGAACGCGCAAGCATTCAAATTATCAGCGGAAGTATTATGATTTAAATAGAAGGAAACAAGTTCGGTGTGGGATATTCTTACTTAGCGAGCGCGGAGGTAGTTAGCGAGAATTTGAAGGACCCCGCGTTTCGGCCTATGTGCTTGGCGGGAAGTAGTGTTAATCGTTCCAGTGAGCTTCAAGTCTGCTGAATTAGCAGCGGTATTGTAAAACGCGGTGAGTTAGTTATTTTAGAGAGCCTCGTAGTTAGAATCTTGTCTTTACTTTCTTTTCAGGTTATTATTTTTATTTGACTGCCGAGTTGGCACCGTATGTAAGCGTCAAGAGCACGCAATTGTAATTTTTACGTTGAATAAAAAGGGACTTAAACCCTTTACAAGACTCTGTGTTTAATACAGCTTTCACAGTCACCTCTTGGTTGCGTGCAAGTTGGAGGCGCGCAACGTTATATTGGCGCCCGAACAATTATCCAACTGAAATGGCCGAAAACTGGATGGAAGCCGCTGGACAACACCAAGAAATGACAAGTCAGTTAGAAGGATTTGGATACCTGGTCCTGACTTTGAGAGCGTCAATCAAGCCAAACGTCTATTTCGACGGAAAAAATTCGGTGTCGGTATTTCTCGAAGGTCTAGAAAATCACTTTCAGCTCTACCCTGTCCCTGAAAGACAAAAAGTTGCTATCGCCACATCAGCACTAAGAGGACAGGCCGCGCTATGGTGGAAAACATAGGCAAATTTTTACTAGGTGAATTTGGAAGCCCGACGTATACATTTGAAAATTTCAAAAAATCGTTAGTAAAGGCCTTCCCCATAGTGAAAGATCGCGCACGGCTGGAAGCCGAGCTATATAGTTTCTATCAACGGGATACAGCAGAATTGACGGACTTTATTCTACGAAAAATCAAGCTAACGGATATGCTGTATGGAAAGAAACCCGATGCGGAGATTATTGAAATAACATTACCAAGATTGTTACCCGCTGTCCAAGACTACTTTGAAATTAGAAACCCAAGCACATTGCAGAAACTTTTCGAATTGGCGGTGAAGTTTCAAAATCGCAGAATAGCGGAAAAAGCGAGAGGGGAAACATATTCTCAAAGTACCCGAAGGAAGGAGGAAACCAGAAATGGAAATCGCTCTTATGGGGGAAAGAACTATCAAGCTAACGCATCGAAATTCGAAGGTCAAGGCCCAAAAAGAAAATTTGAAAATAAACATCCGCGTACCCAGAAGACACAGATTGAAAAGAAAGCTTTAAACGAGTAGAGGGGAATGTGAAAGGGAGGGTCCAGACCCCGGAAGTTTTAAAAAAACCCTCAAATAGACATTTAAACACGGTCATCGTAAAAAACTCACAGCTACCAATTATACAAGTCCTGGTTGGCGATGTACCAGTAGAAGCCCTCATCGATACAGGAGCAGAAGGAAATTTTATGAGTGAAAATTTCTTCAAAAAGAATTTTTATAGGATACGATTATTTAAAACCAGAAATACGGAAATTATAGCGGCGCAAGGAAAAACATGTCACTGCATCGGGAAATTATCATTAAACTTACAGGTAAAAGAGGAAAATCTCAAAGTATTAATTTTTGTGGTGAAAGACCTGCAACACTCTCTTATTTTAGGTATGGACTTTCTAAGGGCCGCGAGGGCAAAATTAAATTTTCAAGATAGTTCCGTGGTGTTGGAGATGGACCAGAGGGAGGTGGAACCTGTGGAGACACCTTAAGTGGAACTTAGCCATCTGAATGACCATGAAAGTAAAGCAATACAGCAAGTGGTGAGTAATTTTTCTCATTTGTTTTCAGAAAAACCAGGAAACTGCCAAATCGTGACTCACAAGATTCAATTAAATGCCGAAAAACTTTGTAGGAGTAAACCGTATCGTTATGATAAACAAAAAGACCTAATCATCGAAGAACATATTCAGGAGATGTTAAAGAATAAAATAATAACGCCCATAAATAGTGAGTACGCGAGTCCAGTCGTACTATGTAGGAAAAAGAACGAGTTTCCTCCTTCGGATAAAAGGGCTTGGAGGTTTGCTATCGATTACAGAAAACTAAATAGTATTACTAAATTTCCAGTTTACCCTTTGCCGGTTATAGAGGAAATTATTAGACAGATCAAATCGACAAGATACATGTCTACTTTGGACTTAACGTCTGGCTACTATCAAATAGCTATGAGATCCGAAGGCATACATAAAACCGCGATTATAACACAATCGGGCACTTATGCATTTTTACGCATGCCCTTTGGGTTGTGTGGGGCCCCGTCAACATTCCAGAGAGCTATGGACATTGTTCTAAAGCCTGTCCTAGAAAAATCAACTTTAGTTTATCTAGATGATATAATTATAACGAGTAGTACGTTGGAACAACACATTAATGATCTAGAACAAGTTTTTAAATTATTAAAAGAGGCCGGTCTTACAATTAACGCCTCAAAATGCAAGTTCGCAACTAAAAAACTTAAATATCTCGGTTATAAAGTTTCGCAAAAGGGTATAGAAACGCAAGATTCAAAAATAAAAGCTATTAAGAATTTCCCACCGCCCAACACCGCCAAGAAACTTTCGTCTTTCCTTGGATTATGTTCTTACTATCGATCTTTCATAACAGATTTCGCTAATATTGTTGAACCACTCTTAGTAATCAAAAGAAAAAAGAGTAAATTTACGTGGACAGCGGAAGCTAACACAGCTTTTGAAAGATTAAAAGAAGCGCTTATTAATGCCCCTGTTTTAAAATTCCCTGAGGGGGACAAAAACCTGGAAATTGCAGCAGATGCGTCAGACTATGCGGTGGGTGCGGTTCTTATGCAAAATAACCATCCGCTGGCATTTTTTAGTAAAACGTTGAATCAGACACAAAGGAATTATACAGCTACAGAAAGAGAAACATTAGCCGTATTAATGGCTGTACACAAATTTCGAGTTTATTTCGGCAAATCGCCAGTAACAGTCTTTTCGGATCATGCGGCTGTTGGTAGACTTTACTCGGGAAAAAAACCTAACGCCCAGGTTAATAAGATAGGCTTTAAAACTCCAAGAATATAATATCACAATAAAATATAAACCGGGTAAGGAAAACAATGTAGCTGACGCACTTTCTCGTATAAAACTGGACGATGAAGGAAATGAACTTAAATGCGCTGTGTTGACTTCAAAAATTTTAGATTCTAGAGATACGGTTATTACTGAACTGAAAGCTGATCCTGAATTTGGAAATATCTATGCTTATTTGAAAGACCCCGAAAGCTTCGAGCACACAGATATCGATGCGATAAGAAATAGAGCAAAAAACTATGAAATAATAGATAATTTATTATTCTATACGAAAACAACAAACGAAAATCTTGAGTATAAGCCAGTCATCCCAGCCTCGCTTCGATTAAGCATTTTGAAGGAGTGGCACGAAGAAAAAACAGCGGGCCACCTCGGGGTCAGAAAGACTATAAAAAGGGTACGCGAGGCGGTATATTTCCCGCAATTATACAAAATAGTAACGGCGTATGTCAGGTCCTGCAATCAATGTCAGTTAATAAATGATATTAATTACAGCCCGGCCGGGTACTTAAATAGCATTCGCGCTACATTTCCGAATGAAATTTTAGGCACAAATCTCCTTGGTCCCTTCCCCCAGAGCGAGTTAAATAAAAATCGTTTTCTTTTAGTAATAGTAGATCATTTTTCAAAATGGATAGAAATTGTTCCACTTAAACGCGCGTCAGCCAAAACAGTCGCAGATGCATTCTTACACAGATACATTTTAAAATACGGTGCACCGATAAAAGTCATTAGCGATAACGGAAAACAATTCATTAGTCAAATATTTGAAAACATATGCAATGGACTTGGCATACGCCATATCAAAATGGTTCCGTATAGACCACAGGCTAACATAGCAGAAAGAGTTAATAAAAACATAGTAAAAATAATTCGCAGTTACGTGAGCACACATCACAAGCGCTGGGATGGCTACATAAATGAATTAGCTTATGCTTTAAGAACGGCACATCATGATACTACGGGAAAAACTCCAGCAGAATTATTCTTAGGCCGAAAATTAATTACGCCTTTAGATAAATTATTCTTTGTGCAACAAAGAGAGCAGGAGTTTAAACAAAAAGATGTGCAAAAGCTAATTGATCAGGCACTTAAAAGCTCGGATACGGCAAGAAATAGGCAGAAACTATATTACGATAGAAAACGCCGTGAAGCAGATTTTAAAGTTGGGGATAAAGTATTGAAGCGGAAATTTTCTTTATCAAGTGCCCCAGACAATTTTATGGCAAAGCTAGCTCCAAAGTTTGAAGGCCCCTATGTAATTCAGGAAATCAAAGGAGTAGTCTTATATCTTAAGAACGAGAGAGGGGAAATCTGTAAAGCAAGTCCCGACCAGGTGAAAAAATACTATAATCCAAATGATTTTGAAATCCTTAAAAGTTTCTTGCAGGACTCAAGTCTAAACGAAATAGAAGGTCCAGAGACTACAACAACTATTCCACCACCCAAGAAACAGAGAATTGAAGAGAGACCTAGCACTTCTACAACCCGGACGTCGGTATCAAAAAGAAAAAATAATTTTCAAACTCCAGCGTTTAAGAAAAACAAAAATACAGATGCACCGGGTAAAGAAACCGTGGTAAAGAGAAAACACCACCTACAAAGGATAGCAGGAGAAATTACACATCAAGGACAACGCGCACACGGCCACAGAGTCAGGTGCCAGCAAGGCCGCCGTTCTGGAAACTGAAACGCCAACAGGAGGCACAAAAATACGAGGAACAGAAGAAATTCAAGGACTCCAGACCGGAGGACGTCAAGACCAGCCGTCCCAGGGAGAAACGGAAAGGCCAACAACCAGACGATTACTCCGCCAAGAGGCCAGCATGTAGAGGACGCAAAAGAAAAAGTCAGGTGGACGACACTCGGAGGGCAGTAAGGAGAAGATTAACATCCATGAAACCTCTAACTTGGGACCAATTCTGCCAAAAACGAATGACGGAGTTTCAAGCATCGAAAACTCAAAGATAAGTTAAAACCTTCTATAATTTTTTTTTTCTCTTTTGTTCCGAAATGTTATGCATAAGTACGAAGTTCTATGTTTTGACGAAAGTCAATATGTCTCGGTTGAGACTTAGTTTTGTTTTACTTTATTTAGCTAAGGCAAAAGTATTATTTTCTTTAAGTGTAAAAGCTAAAAACAAGCATTTTCTCTTGGTCGAAAGACTAATTCTGTTATGTTAAAGCCAAAATTTGGCCGAAGATAAAAATAACTTCGTATTCTTGTATTAATAAGAATTTTACTTTCAGTGCCGCCAACTTGGCGAAGAATGAGTAAAGTAAAAATTTATTTTCTCTTATTCATTTTATGGTAAATTGTAAAAAGCATATGTATTAAAATTTTGTAAATGTATGTAAATACTTGAATGTTATGTAAAAGTAGAATTTAGTCTAGAAGCATAAAATTGTAGATGCTAAAAGTGAATACTTAAAAGCAATGAAGTCAAAATTTAAGTAGTAAATTGTAGATAAAGTCATGCTTTAGAGCGAAAGCCTGCATGTTTAAAGATGAATGAGGGGGAAGTTAGAATGAATGTGTTTTGTAGGGTTCTCCACCTACATTTGAATTTTTAAGACTATTAAAGTAGCTCATTGAGTTGTAGAATGTCGAGTAAGGTGTGTCTATTTGGTCGTTGAATTCTAACAAATCATGGTGGTTAGGGGAAGTGTTGTAAGACTAAAACACGAATATTCCCGTTTGACACCACACACGGTGGAGAGCCAGGGTAATGTTAAATTAATGCTTGAAAAATTGAATGAATGTGAAGTAAGCAATAACTAAGAAAAACGAATCGTTTAAAAACAAAAATTTATTGTGTCAAGAAAGTGTAAATTATAATGTATGTAGAAAGATACTGATACTTATTTCTTCCAGATGCTGGAAGGAAAGACCAAGATTGATTGATGAAGTCCAGGAAAAGTTGCTGTAAGAAGAGAGCTTTATAACGAGCAACAGAATTTTAGTATATAAATTGTTACATAAGATTTTTTTTGTGTAAACGAGGTTCTCGCCAGTTAGTTCAGAATTAGAGAAACTTACAACAGGTCGTTTGTAGGACCTGCTTCCAAGTTTTCCAAATTCTGGCAGCGGCAAATGTAGGGTTTATATTTATTTTAAGTTTAAACTATCTTTCCTGTCAAGCCTTACTTTCCCCTGGAACTGCCAATGCCAGAATATGTAAATTTGAGTAGAACGCGCAAGCATTCAAATTATCAGCGGAAGTATTATGATTTAAATAGAAGGAAACAAGTTCGGTGTGGGATATTCTTACTTAGCGAGCGCGGAGGTAGTTAGCGAGAATTTGAAGGACCCCGCGTTTCGGCCTATGTGCTTGGCGGGAAGTAGTGTTAATCGTTCCAGTGAGCTTCAAGTCTGCTGAATTAGCAGCGGTATTGTAAAACGCGGTGAGTTAGTTATTTTAGAGAGCCTCGTAGTTAGAATCTTGTCTTTAGTTTCTTTTCAGGTTATTATTTTTATTTGACTGCCGAGTTGGCACCGTCTGTAAGCGTCAAGAGCACGCAATTGTAATTTTTACATTGAATAAAAAGGGACTTAAACCCTTTACAAGACTCTGTGTTTAATACAGCTTTCACAGTCACCTCTTGGTTGCGTGCAAGTTGGAGGCGCGCAACGTTATATATGTATTGTTGAAATGAAGGGTAAAAAAAAATCTGATAAGTATAATTAAAAGAATTATTCCCTTTACATTTTATAATAACTCAGTTACAAGTTTTAAATAATACTAAAAGGAAAAAAAAAAAAAAAAAAACTAATTTTATTCCCTTTCAGAAATGTTCAGCAAAAGTCAAATACTATTTAATACCTATTTAATTATTAGGAATTAGCGAAATACTTATTTAAAGTATTTCGCTAATTCCTAATAATTCTCTAATTTAAAATGAACCGAATAGAGCATTAATTATAAATTGACTTACATTTTTCGATTTAAAAGAAGCCGAAAAATCATGTCATATCTAAGAAAGTATTTTAGGAAGAAGCTCTATAAATAGAAAAGAAATAATGCATAATTTTAATATTAATAATACAATAAACTTTGATCTTAATTTTTGTACCTTAACCGAATAAAATCGAATTACCTTAATTTTTTTTTCTAATGTAATTAACGAAAACTTGTGAAAATATTTCATTCAAATTAAACCATTCTTAGAAAACTGTCCTGTGAAAAGTATAGCATTTAATTCCGTTCAGAATGAAATGTTGTTTAAAAATATGTTGTTTTCACATACTTAGGACTCTGAAGTGTTGTAGAAAAAGAAAATATATACATTTATATGTATATTTGCGACGTAATTACAAAATATTTACACCCGAACGCGTCAAATCCCATAGAACTCAATGGTAAATGACCCAATGTTTCGGTCATCACGTAGGGATCGCCGGTGCTTCAGAGCAGGGTACGGAGAAACTTGTTTAGGGTGACTCCATCTTACTTCCTACCTCCATGGTATTTTGAGGAGGGGGGAATAATCGTTGGGTAGGAAGCTCTACATGGTCGACTTGGACCTCGATGCGAGGCTAGATATTCCCCCCCCCCTGTTTTCGTCTGCGGAGATTGTTGCACATTTGTGTGGCCTTGAACGCCGAATGATTGAACTGCGCTAACTGGCTTTTCTGGTAGTCGGGAAACCCCTTCCCGTGAAGATTTTTCTGTTTGAGTTGCAGGCCTTGGCTGGTTGCTGTTCACCTTCTACGCCAATTTTTCAAAAAACGCGCCAGCTATTAAAGTGGATGCGCAGTGTTTTCGAGGGGGAAGACGAGGAAAGGATTTTCGATTACACTCTTTTTTTTTTTTTCTAACGGACCCAAGGAGACGGAGAAAGAAATTTTCTCGAAGAAAAGGAACGAGAAATTACTTCTGAGATGCAGAGCGGAGACCAGCAACCGGGGTCCCTGGTGAGAGGAACGATTAAACAACCTACAAAGAAGGAAGGCATATTGAATCAAGAATTCCTGAGTATTTACTGCTTCAGTATGGCCGGTGTTTTGGGAAAGACCGAAGTCCTACCGGTTGGAAGCGTCTGTGGGGTGGAAAGCCTGGCCTCCGAAAAGGTTGCCCATTACTAATTCTCATATTGTCCTTTTTTCTTTCTTGCAGAAGTATCTTCAGACGTTTAATTATTATTACCTGCATCCGGACAGAATATGTCCGAGTTTTTCGCCTGTATCAAGTACCCAAAATTTTGGATGATGCCTCCCAAACGGGAACGGTGAATTGTTAAATATATAAAGAAGGTATGTAATATTTCAGTTGTTTCTTCA
Organism: Stegodyphus dumicola; assembly: GCF_044657685.1. NCBI lineage: Eukaryota > Metazoa > Arthropoda > Arachnida > Araneae > Eresidae > Stegodyphus > Stegodyphus dumicola. The sequence goes on along the minus strand of NC_140768.1, from coordinate 133,563,720 downwards.
GATATAAGGATGACGGGTCACCACGATTTTTAAATGTAACTGTATTCTTACTATTTTCTCCTTAATAAACGTTAGATTGATTTTACCTACTTAGCCTTGTAATTGTGTATTTGAATTTGCACTGGACTATAGCTTTTGAACGGATTATTGCCCGACATTATGTCTCACAACGCAATTCCCTGAAATTTAGTATTGTTTATTTTTATGTGACACTATGATAACTACTCAAACTCATGTCATGTGATTGATACAGTATTGGTTGAAATGTTTTTGTTATCTTACCCATAATTACCTACCACAAAATTTGTTATGAACATTTATTATAGAAATCACATAGAATGATGTTAAGTAGTAAATAATGCATTTGAAATTATATTATCTACATTGTCATATAACAATATTTGGTGCCGTAAAATTTAATTCGGGTCCAGTGTACTTAAAAATTTCTATGCTAGTATTGGAGGCAGTAAACTTAATTGAATGCTTAATTAGTTTAAGTTTTAATTTTCATAATTGCTTTTGTTTACTGTTTTGATTACTGTTATGCTTTGTGATGATAAATTGTGTTTAATTAAGGTTACAGAAATTATTTTTTGTTGCACTTTTATATTGTTTATCAGTTTAACTTTCACAATGCCTGTAATTCATAAATTGGTAAGGAAGAATACCAGAGCACCTACCAGAATGGCTGTGACTAACAATTCTACCTGGGAATAAGACTACACAGCCTACTACTAGTAGAATCTCTGTTTTGGGGGCTGATCCCCTTGTGTCTATTCCCACTTTTAGTGGAGCTGAAGTTTCTACACAGCTTAGGGATTTTATTAGAGTTAATTTAGTTGCAGCACATGTTGGCTGGACTGATTCTGATAAGTTGACTGCCATTAAAGTAAAATCGGAGGGTGAGGCGGCTGCGTTTATTTGCAGTAATCCTCGTCTCAAGAATGAGAGCAGTTTGGTTGCTGTAGTGGATGCCTTGACAGATTTTCGACAGTGCGCAATTCGCATACTCATATTAGAGCATTAATTTAGGCTTTTCAGAAGCCTAGATTTGGCAGTTTGCTATTAGGCAGTTTGCTGCTAGAATAGAGGTACTCTCGTGTAAAACTGTGCCAGTGGATAAGATGGAAGATCCAACTGTGGAGAGTCAGAGACTTGATTTACTTTTTTCAGTTTTTTCTGGAAGGTCTCCATTTACATTTGAGGCGATTGTTATTACCTCAAAACCACAAAACTTATGCAGCAGCTAAAAGATATGCTATAGCTGAAGAAGAGGTTTGGGTTAAGACTCATGCAGATGAACTTAACAATGTGCACACTGTTGAAGTTAATGCTGTTTCCACTCCTCGTGTCACAGTTAAGGCTGCACAGTTTAATAGTTCGAAAGACGAACTAACTGCAGTTATCAAAGCACAGCAAGAGAACATTGTTACTTTGACTAACATGTTAGGAAATTCGCAAACACAAGTGCAGTCGTTGATGTCTAAGTCTACAGTTAATACGTAGGTTGATTCAAAAAAAGTTTACAGGCAGAAGCATTTGAAACGTAATAATTGTGGAGCGAATATTTCCACCCAGGGTGGTTGACAGATGGCGCTAGTTGTCCTACAGCGGCTCTACGAGTAAGTAGCGTCAGTACACAGACACTTAAGAGCGACAGTAATGGCACGACGTCCAGAAAAGTGGTCTCGCATAGAGGTGCGACACGTAATTCGATTCTTATGGGCCAAGAATGATGTGGCCGCATCCGAAATTCACAGACAAATCGTTGAGGTATACGGGGACAAAGCAATGAGTATACAAGAGGTAGCGACATGGTGTCGTTCTTATAAAGCGGTCACGGAGCATGTGGAAAACTGCAATATGGAAACGAGCGGCTGCTGGTTCAAGTGAGAGGTCTGGAATCACCCCCCATACAGCCCCGATTTGGCTCCAAGTGACTATTTCCTTTTTCCGGCGTTGAAGCGATACTTATCCGGAAGCGTAATGGCAAACCGCACATTGAGTTGATCAATGTTAAACAAATTTCACTTACTGCGCATGCCCAGAATAAAATTTGGTGCAATTTTAAAAGAAGACAAATACGGTATATGGCTGATAATGTGTTATGTGGACGCAAACAGTTCGGGTTTTTTTAAAACTTGTTAGGTTGTAAATTGCTTCATTACTTAGAATGTAAATATCGATTGTAAACTGCGCAAAGTTTCGTGTAAGAAGGATAACAAAACAGGAAACATTACAAGATGAATCAGCTGAATACTTATTTATCATACTTCTGAGGAATAAAAGCAATTGAGTATTTACCATACGTGCATTCGTATACACTGACTACCAATAAGTATTTGGACACCTGTAAAAGAAAATAAAAATTAACTTTATTCAAAATCAATAGTTGGTAGAGCCCCCACGAGAGGTAATTACAGCGTGGACCCTCCGGGCATACTTTCCACAAGTCTTTGTATGACAGCTAGTGGTATTTTCTTCCACTCGGCTTGGGGAAGACATAGAAGTTATTTCAGCGATTTTGCACGGGTAGTGCACCCCTGAATTCGGCGATGCAACTCGTCCCAGAGGTTCTCGATAGGGTCCAGGTCTGGACTCTGGGCAGGCCAGTCCATTCGATGAACTCCATTGGCACCATACCAAGCCTTGGTTAACGTCGAAACATGACAACTGGCATTGTCGTCCTGAAAGTAACAGGCGTCCAACCCATAAAACTGCCACAACTTAGGAAGCACATTGTCATCCAAAATAGTGTAGTAGGCATCGGAGTTGAGCTTACCATAAATGGGGACCAACGGTCCCAGCCCATACCAGAAGAAACACCCCCAGAACATACTTCCACCTCCGCCGAACTTGACTGTTGGCACAATGCATTCTGACAGGAGACGTTCTCCAGGTAGACGCCAGACCCAGACCCTGCCATCCGAATGGTAAAGGGCGAACCTTGATTCGTCTCTCCAAAGAACCCGTTTCCACTGATCTACGGTCCAATTTCGATGTGCTTTGCATCACATTAACCGAGCAGCGCGGTTGGACTTTGTGATCAAAGGCTTATGGGCAGCAGCACGACCATGAAAACCAAGCAGATGTGCTTCCTTACGGATGGTATTCATTGAAACAATACTCCCAGATGCCTGTTGAAACTCCTCGCGGATGAGGGCCATCGGTTGGGTGCGGTTCTTCCGAATTTCTCTGGACAGCACTTGCCGGTCTTTATCTCCCAGTTTCGTTGGTCTGCCGACTCGGGGCACATTCCGACAATCACCGCTCACCTTTCACTTCTTAATCACATAGGCCACTGTCGATTTTGGGTACTTCAGATCGCTAGATATGTCCCTTAAGGAGCGACCACATTTGTGATACCCGATAATTATACCTTTCTCGAAATCAGAGAGCTCCGAACTGCGAGGCATCTTGCATGCCACTAAAGCCGATGCTGTTTCCTACACGATATACACAGGCTGAGTCCGTGACATACCTTAGGACCGCAGATATCGTCATTTGCATAGGTTTCCAAATACTTATTGGTAGTCAGTGTATACTTTAACAAATTAAGGAATAAATCCAGTTTAAATTACTGAATAAAGTCAAGTAACTGATATTAAATGTAATGTTTTTGAACAAAATAAACCGAAATGAAACAGAAACACATGCAATAACCACAAACAAATTTCCGTAGTATTGCAATTGTAAACAGTAAAACCAACATGACTAACAGGCTTGTGTAGTATTGCTTTTGCTTTTCGTTGCTAGTATTTCCTCCCACGCCAACGGTATGCCATTGAGCATGCACAGTAAGCGAAATTCGTTAACATTGATCAACTCAATGTGCGGTTTGCCATTACGCTATCCGGAACACCGTTCACCTCAGACGATGCAGTGAAAACAGCTGCCGAGAAATGGCTCAATGAGCGGGGCCCTGATTACTACCAAGACCGGATAAACAAGTTAATTGAACGTTCTGACAAATGCCTAAACAAGTTTGGCGACTATGTGGAAAAGTGAAGGCCAGATGTGTCTCTTGATTCCCATTTGTATCTTGTTTCTATTGTTAATAAATACTTTTCATTTCCCTTGTAAACTTTTTTTGGATCACCCCTCGTAGTAGACAAGCAGGTCCTTGTTGTTAAAGATGTAATAGGTTATGTCACATAGCTAGAAATTGTATGGTGAATTTATCTCAGGTTCCTAACAACAATGTCAGAGTGAGACAGTTTTCACGTAACATTGCTAGCCAGCAAGATAGTGCTAGAGTGACACCTAACACACAACAGGTTCTAGGACCGGCTAATACAAGCAACACGACTCAGTTAAATCCTAAGGTTCCTGTTTTTAGCCAAAATTTAAACTAGTTAGGGGTAGGGAGAACAACCTTCAGTGCATCCCAGGAAGCCCTTTTGAAGGTACCTTCAGTGTATTCAGTTTCTTTAGGTGAAGCACCTCTTCCAATAGTGAATGGCTCAATTTTGGGTAATAAACTCAAATTTCGTTTAGATTAAGGAGCTACTGTTAACTTGTTAAATGCTAAATACTGTCAGTGTTTTGGGGAGAAACTAAAAGTTCAACCTTGTGAAGTTTATTTAAAAGATATTTCAAGCACCAAAGGTGTTAGTTAACAAGAAAGCCACTTTACCTGTTAAATTTCAAGATCAGATCTTTGAAAGCGAATTTCTCAATTATTGATAGTTTGTCTGATCAGTATGCTGCACTGTTAGGAACTACATTTTTAAGTATAAACAAACTGTGATTTATTTTAATACATCTAATTTGCTAGGTCAACACATTTTAGTGCCTTTGCACCTTCACAAGTCTACGTCAAATGCTGATGTTTCTAATAATTGTACTTCATCTCCTATTAACCGTACTAATATCTTTTGCTACTCTGTAACAAAACATAAACTTCCTCCTTTCTCTGAGAATATTCTCAAAGTTTCATCTCCTCTTTTACCTTTTTCACAGTATTCTGTACTTATTGAACCTCTCACTCACCATCAGCACTCTAAATTTTGTGCAGCACGTTCAGTCAATAGTAAACAAGATACTATTGAATTTTTCATTAAGGTTTCAAATTTTACTCCCTACTTCATACAAATCAACAAAGGTATGAAATTAACCACTTTGGCTCCTGTTAATGCCAGTACACCTGATATTCAGCCAGTATTTTCAACGAGTCTTGAGACTGGTGATCAGTTTGAACCCTGGGGAGGTCAGATTGACTTAAGTCATTTACATGAACCACAGAAACATGAACTTATGAGTCTTTTAGACAAGTTGTAGAGATGCGCGCCTCCAACCTGCACGCAACAAAGTGGTGACTGCTGAAACTGGAAATTAGACAGAGTCTTGCGAAGGGTTTAAGTCCCTTTTTATTCAACTTAAGAAATTACAATTGCGTGCTCTTGACGCTCACAAACTACGCCGACCCGGCGGTAAAATAAAAATAAGAACCTGAAAGGAAATAATAACAAGACGAGGCTCTCTAAACGTAACTAACCTCACCGAGTTTTACAATACCGCTGCTAATTCAGCAAACTTTGAATATCACGTTGAACGATTAACAATTCTCGGAGGCAAGCACACAGGCCGAAACGCGGGGTTCTTAAATTTCCGACTACCTCCGCACTCGTGAAGTAAGAAAGCACATCTCGAACTCGTTTCCTTTCTATTTAACTCAGAATACTTCCGCTGATAATTTGAATCATTGCGCGTTCTACCAAAATTTACATACTCTGGCATTGGCAGTTCCAGGGGAAAGTAAGGCTTGACAGGAAAGATAGTTTAAACTTAAAATAAATGTTAGTTAAAATAAATATAAACCCTACATTTGCCGCTTCCAGAATTTGGAAAACTTGGAAGCAGGTTGTACAAACGACCTGTTGTAAAGTTTCTACAATTCTGAACTAACTCTTAAGAGCCTCGTTTACACAAAAAAAATCTTATGTAACAAAAGGTATACTAAATTTCTGTGGATACTTATATAAATCTCTCTTCTTACAGCAACTTTTCCTGGACTTCAACAATCAATCTTGTTCTTTTCCTTCCAGCATCTGGAAGGAATAAGTATCAGTATCTTTCTAAATACATTATAATTTACACTTTCTTGACACTGAATAAATTTTTGTTTTTAAACGATTCGTTTTCCTTAGTTACTGCTTAATTCACATTCATTCAATTATTCAAACATTAATTTAACTTTACCCTGGCTCTCCACCATGTGTGGTGTCAAACGGGAATATTCGTGTTTTAGTCTTACAACACTTCCCCTAACCACCATGATTTGTTAGAATTCAACGACCAAGTAGACACACCTTACTCGACATTCTACAACTCGATGAGCTACTTTAACATTCATAAAAATTCAAGTGTAGGTGGAGAACCCTACAAAACACATTCATTCTAACTTCCCCCTCATTCATCTTTAGACATGCAGGCTTTCGCTCTAAAGCATGATTTTATCTACAGTTTAATACTTAAATTCGAATTCATTGCTTTTAAGCATTTACTTTTAGCATCTAAAATTTTATGCTTCTAGACTAAATTCTACTTTTACATAACATTCAAGTATTTACGTATATTTACAAAATTCTAAGACATATGATTTTTACAATTTACCATAAAATGTATAAGAGAAAATAAATTTTTACTTTACTCATTCTTCGCCAAGCTGGCGGCACTGAAACTAAAATTCTTATTAATACAAGAATACGAAGTTATTTTTATTTTCGGCCAAATTTTGGCTTTAACATAACAGAATCAGTCTTTCGACCAACAGAAAATGCTTGTTCTTAGATTTTGTACTTAAAGAAAATAATACTTTTGCCTTAGCTAAATAAAGTAAAACAAAACTAAGTCTCAACCGAGACATATTGATTCCCGTCAAAGCATAGAACTTCGTACTTACGCATAACATTTCGGAACAAAAGAAAAAAAAATTATAGAAGATGTTAACTTATCTTTGAGTTTTCGATGATTGAACCTCCGTCATTCTTTTCTGGCAAAACTGTTCCCACGTTATAGGTTTCATGGACGTCAATCTTCTCCTTACTGACCTCCGAGTGTCGTCCACATTAGTTTTTCTTTTGCGTCCTCTGCATGCTGGCCTCTTGGCGTAGCAATCGTCGGGTTGCTGTCTTTTTCGTTTTTCCCTTGGACGGCTGGTCTTGACGTCCTCCGGTCTGGAGTCCTTCTTGAATTTCTTCTGTTGTTGCTGGTCTTTTCGTTCCTCCTACTGTCTTTTTAGTTTCCGGAACGGCGGCCTTGTTTGCACCTGACTCTCTGACCCTGGGAGCGTTCTCCTTGATGTATAATTTCTACTGCGATACGTTGTAGGTGGTGTTTTCCTCTTTACCAAGGTTTCTTTACGCGGTGGCTTTGCATTCTTGTTTTTCTTAAATGCTGGAGTCTGAAAATTTTCGTTTTTTCTTTTCGGTACCGTCGCCTGGGTTGTAGAAGGGCTAGATCTCTCTTCAGTTCTCTGCTTCTTGTGTGGTGGAACGGTTGTCGTTATTTCTGGACATTCTACTTCTTCTAGGCTTGAGTCCTGCAAGGAACTTTTAAGGATTTCAAAATCATTTTGATTATAGTATTTTTTCACTTGGTCGGGACTTGCTTTACAGATTTCCCCTCTCTCGTTCTTAAGGTACACTGCTCAAAAAAAAAAAAAAAAAAAAAAAAAAAAGGGACAGTCCTATATCTCCCGATCTACTGAGCCGATTGACAAAATTCAAATTGCGTTCTTCATGTCTCGAAAGCGCGACATAGGATATATATTAGATTTATATATAGCACTATTCTAACATAGGTATTTTGACATAAAATCGGACTTTTTCTGAAATAACATGCCAATTGTTTTACATATTTGGATTCTACGACTCAAATTACGCCTAAATATAAAATTTTGTAAATTTTGGAGCGAAATTTACGGAGAAATTCACAAATTTACGAGTATGTTGGCACTTTTTTGTCAGTTTGCGCCAGGAATAGTTCACTTGGCGAACTTCTTAATATATGGCAACCTAGTTTCATTTCCCGTGAGAGGAAAAAAAGTCACCATCGTTCTTTTTTTCCAAATAATATTCTTTATATTATATTTTTAATTAAAACTTATTATTTTAAGTATTTTTTTTTTTTTTTTCTTTTTCGAATTTAATTTTAATTGTTTAAGTTGCATGGTTTTCTTCGAATAACTGTTTTAAATTTTTCTATTTACCTATTCGAAGTGCTTAAATAAAGGTGCAGCGTTTATTTTTTTTCACATACTTCTCTTTATATATATTTTTGTCATAGTTATTATTTTAGGTAATTTTTAAATTCTTATAATTTTATTTTAATTGTTTGTGTTGCATTGTCTCTTCAGATAATTGTTTTAAAATTTTCTATTTATTCCTTCGAATTGAGCACTTTTAATATATTTATTAATATAAATTTTCCAGAATGTGATTTTATTTATTTGAATTGCGTTTCTTTCGGAGGAATACTTTGTAACCCAGATTACGATGCGTTTGAAAACTGCATATATTAAAAGAGAAAATACAGTAAAGCACAGTACCCACGCCTTTCAATGTTCCGTTCAGAAAAGATATATATATAAATAAGAGAGACTTTTAACTTAGGATTGCGACATTTTAACTTAGGATGACTTGCATACACTGCTTTAAACAGTTTTATCATTGTGCCCATTGCTTTACACAATTTTATCCTACATTTGGCTTCTTAAATGTTATTCATATTTTAGTCAAATATTTTATTTTTGAAATCGCAAGAATCAAATATCATAAGATTAAAAGGTTTTAAATTAAAAAAAATACAAATACTAAATTTTACCCAAAAATTTATTTTTCTTCTCTTTTTCTTCAGGCATTCTACTTTATTCTTGCTCTTTTTCTTTAGGCATTCCGCAAGTATATTAAAAAGCATCCAAATTTTCGAAATATCTTGATATTTCTGACAATCATTTTAAATAAAGTTATCGCCTTCCATTTCATAAAGGCCCACAAACGGCCGAGCGGTAAAGTCGCTGAAACCTGGTAGTTCGATCCGGGGTTCGAATCCCGGTAAACGGGCTGGTTGCATGGGCGTTTTCGGTGTTGGTGTTAGTGTATATAATTGTGGCAAAGCACACGAGGGCTATCTGCCTAAGGGGAGGGATGCCTTTCGTGGAGGACTTTCTAAGGGAAACTGGCTCGTATACACGTTACACATAGGGAAAAAAACGAAAACGCCCATGCAGCCAGCCCGTTCGCGGGATTCGAACCTCGGACCGAACTACCAGTGTTCAGCGACTTTACCGCTCGGCCGCTGGTGGGCCTTTCGTAGTTTTCTAGGTTCTCTTTACAAAGGTTCTCTATGAAAGCATCTTAACCAAATAGCTCCCATGTTCTTTCTATGTTCAAATAACCAACTAACTTAGTTTAAGCGCGATTTCCAAATGAAGTTACTAACAAAACCCGAATACTCATTAAAAAATCATGTAGCTTGCCAATCGGGAGTAACATGAAAGATACGGCGCCAATAATTGAATTGCTGTTACGGTACGCTATTTCTAAATTTAGATGGTCATTCCTTAATTAAATAGTCCACCAGCGGCCGAGCGGTAAAGACGCTGAGCACTGGTAGTTCGGTCGGAAGTTCGAATCCCGCGAACGGGCTGGCTGCATGGGCGTTTTAGTGGTTTTCCCCATGTGTAACGTGTATACGAGCCAGTTTACCTTAGAAAGTCCTCCACGAAGGCATCCCTCCCTTTAGGCAGATAGTCCTCGTGTGCTTTGCCATAATTAAATAATCCAATCCAATCCTTAATTAATATAATTGAAATGTAACTTCTACTAGAGCTGACGGTAAAAATTGAAGTGCAAATAAATAATATCGTGTGCAATCTTGATTAATATAAAATAAAAAATTTTGCATAGAAAAATATTTGCATTCAGACAGAAAGTTTTTTGAAATATTTGCAATTACTTTATAAGAAGGATTTATTAATAATTGTAATAATTACTTATTATATTACTGATGATTAGGATTCAGTTCTTGACAATTACATTCTAAATTAGAATTATAAGGATATAATGAAAATACGCTACGCACAAAAATACATTTTAGGATAAAAAAATGAGTTGATTTTTTATGTGTTAAAACTTCTTAAATTCATTTAATAAACATCGTATCCTCGTTGTTAATTGAATCCAGAATGCTGTGTGTCGTTTATATAATTATTCTTACTTGTCCACAGAAGCTGCTGACTTAACCAGCCATTAAGTAGCTGCAGATCATTTCTACATAACCATTGAATTTCCACTAATTCAGTCTCTAGAGGGTTGTATGTTATATCATAATTTGACTTATATAAATGATTATTCTAAATCTTATGTTTCTATAAAAATATACTGTGCTTTAAAAATATGGATGATAGTATCTGCCGCTCTTTCAGGCACTTCAAAAGCAACAGTTTGTTTAGAAATAAATTATGCAGTTAATGTCATAAAATATTTTCATACAGTTCAAATAAACATTAAAAGAAAATTCTCAGTTTTAGACAATTCGATTTAAACGAAGTAAAGTAGCAGACGATAAAACGTCGAAGGTAAAAACTTACTCTTAGAAAAATTAACTCTTATTTTTTAAAAAAAAAAGGAAGAAAGAGAGAAATTTTAAAAAATTGTTAAAAATTTGAATAATATCATCTATAATTTAAAAAAATAGATTTTCATATAGTATTAATAAATATTTATTACGCCTTATCGTGGGAAAAAATTTCATATAATTAATTCTTCGTAAAATTTGACTTGAAATTTAAGGTTAAAAATAGCTGTGGCAATTCAGTGTAACAAAAATCCATAGACCACATTTGGCGTTATTATCGCTCAAAAAAAAGATGCCAAATTTCAAAACGTGAAAATATGTAAATTCGTGTATATCTTAGAAAATTTTGAATAAAAAAGTCTAATTTTTTGCAGATATGATTAAAAATACACCTACTTTATGATGATGGTAAAAATTTAATAGGTTATAATCCAAAATTTTTTTCGAAAAATTTATAAAAATTATTTAAAAATAGAAATTTAAAAAATAAAACACAAAAAATGGGTAAATTTTATTTGGAATGAACCTAAATTTCGAAATGTGAGAGAAAAAATCGAAAACGTTTAATAAAAAAAGAGATATTAATAAATATTTGCCAAATTCAATTAACATTGAGGAGCTAAAATTTTGAGAGCTAATATTTTAAAAACTACTCGTACGATTTTTACAAAACTTGGTATTCTGGCATAATTTGAGCCGTAGAATCGAAATATGGAAAAAAATTGGTATGTTATTTCAGAAAAAGTCCGATTTTGTGTCTAAATACCTATGTTAGAATAGTGCTATATATAGATCTAATATATATCCTAAGTCGCGCTTTCGAGACATGAAGAACGCAGTTTGAATTTTGTCAATCGCCCCAGTAGAACGGGAGATATAGCACTGTCCCATTTTTTTTTTTTTTTTTTTTTTTTTTTTTGAGCAGTGTACAATACCACTCCTTTGATTTCCTGAATTACATAGGGGCCTTCAAATTTTGGAGCTAACTTTGCAGTAAAATTGTCTGGGGCACTTGATAAAGAAAATTTCCGCTTCAATACTTTATCCCCAACTTTAAAATCTGCTTCACGGCGTTTTCTATCGTAATATATTTTTTGCTTATTTCTTGCCGTATCCGAGCTTTTAAGCGCCTGATCAATAAGTTTTTGCACATCTTTTTGCTTAAACTCTTGCTCTCTTTGTTGCACAAAGAATAATTTATCTAAAGGAGTAATTAACTTTCGGCCTAAAAATAATTCTGCTGGGGTTTTTCCCGTAGTATCGTGATTTGCCGTTCTTAAAGCATAAGCTAATTCATTTATGTAGCCATCCCAGCGCTTGTGATGTGTGCTAACGTAACTGCGAATTATTTTTACAATGTTTTTATTCACTCTTTCTGCTATGTTTGCCTGTGGTCTATACGGAACCATTTTGATATGGCGTATGCCAAGTCCATTGCACATGTTTTCAAATATTTGACTAATGAATTGTTTTCCGTTATCGCTGATAACTTTTATCGGTGCAACGTATTTTAAAATGTATCTGTGTAAGAATGCATCTGCGACTGTTTTGGCTGACGCGCGTTTAAGTGGAACAATTTCTGTCCATTTTGAAAAATGATCTACTATTACTAAAAGAAAACGATTTTTATTTAACTCGCTCTGGGGGAAGGGACCAAGGAGATTTGTGCCTAAAATTTCATTCGGAAATGTAGCGCGAATGCTATTTAAGTACCCGGCCGGGCTGTAATTAATATCATTTATTAACTGACATTGATTGCAGGACCTGACATACGCCGTTACTATTTTGTATAATTGCGGGAAATATACCGCCTCGCGTACCCTTTTTATAGTCTTTCTGACCCCGAGGTGGCCCGCTGTTTTTTCTTCGTGCCACTCCTTCAAAATGCTTAATCGAAGCGAGGCTGGGATGACTGGCTTATACTCAAGATTTTCGTTTGTTGTTTTCGTATAGAATAATAAATTATCTATTATTTCATAGTTTTTTGCTCTATTTCTTATCGCATCGATATCTGTGTGCTCGAAGCTTTCGGGGTCTTTCAAATAAGCATAGATATTTCCAAATTCAGGATCAGCTTTCAGTTCAGTAATAACCGTATCTCTAGAATCTAAAATTTTTGAAGTCAACACAGCGCATTTAAGTTCATTTCCTTCATCGTCCAGTTTTATACGAGAAAGTGCGTCAGCTACATTGTTTTCCTTACCCGGTTTATATTTTATTGTGATATTATATTCTTGGAGTTTTAAAGCCTATCTTATTAACCTGGGCGTTAGGTTTTTTTCCCGAGTAAAGTCTACCAACAGCCGCATGATCCGAAAAGACTGTTACTGGCGATTTGCCGAAATAAACTCGAAATTTGTGTACAGCCATTAATACGGCTAATGTTTCTCTTTCTGTAGCTGTATAATTCCTTTCTGTCTGATTCAATGTTTTACTAAAAAATGCCAGAGGATGGCTATTTTGCATAAGAACCGCACCCAAAGCATAGTCTGACGCATCTGCTGCAATTTCCAGGTTTTCGTCCCCCTCAGGGAATTTTAAAACAGGGGCATTGATGAGCGCTTCTTTTAATCTTTCAAAAGCTGTATTTGCTTCCGCTGTCCACGCAAATTTACCTCTCTTTCTTTTGATTACTAAGAGTGGTTCAACAATATTAGCGAAATTTTTTATGAAAGACCGATAGTAAGAACATAACCCAAGGAAAGAAGAAAGTTTCTTGGCGGTGGGAAATTCTTGATAGCTTTTATTTATGAATCTTGCGTTTCTATACCCTTTTGCGAAATTTTATAACCGAGATATTTAAGTTTTTTAGTTGCGAACTTGCATTTTGAGGCGTTAATTGTAAGACCGGCCTCTTTTAATAATTTAAAAACTTGTTCTAGATCATTAATGTGTTGTTCCAACGTACTACTCGTTATAATTATATCATCTAGATAAACTAAAGTTGATTTTTCTAGGACAGGCTTTAGAACAATGTCCATAGCTCTCTGGAATGTTGATGGGGCCCCACACAACCCAAAGGGCATGCGTAAAAATGCATAAGTGCCCGATGTGTTATAATCGCGGTTTTATGTATGCCTTCGGATCTCATAGCTATTTGATAGTAGCCAGACGTTAAGTCCAAAGTAGACATGTATCTTGTCGATTTGATCTGTCTAATAATTTCCTCTATAACCGGCAAAGGGTAAACTGGAAATTTAGTAATACTATTTAGTTTTCTGTAATCGATAGCAAACCTCCAAGCCCTTTTATCCGAAGGAGGAAACTCGTTCTTTTTCCTACATAGTACGACTGGACTCGCGTACTCACTATTTATGGGCGTTATTATTTTATTCTTTAACATCTCCTGAATATGTTCTTCGATGATTACGTCTTTTTGTTTGTTGTACCGATAAGGTTTAGTCCTACAAGGTTTTTCGGCAGTTAACTGTATCTTATGCGTAACTATTTGACAATTTCCCGGCTTTTCTGAAAACAAGTTAGAAAAATTACTTACCACTTGCTGTATTGCTTGCCTTTCATGGTCATTCAGATGGCTAAGGTCCACTTGCGGTTCCTCCGCAGGTTCCCCCACCCTCTGGTCCATCTCCAGCACCACGGAACTGTCTTGAAAATTCAATTTGGCCCTCGCGGCCCTTAAAAGCTCCATACCTAAAATAAGAGAATTTTGCAGATTCTTCACTACAAAAATTAATACTTTGAGGCTTTCCTCTTTTACCTGTATGTTTAATGATAATTTCCCGATGCAGTGACATGTTTTTCCTTGCGCCGCTATAATTTCCGTATTTTTGGTTTTAAATAATCGTACCCTATAAAAATTCTTTTTGAAGAAATTTTCGCTCATAAAATTTCCTTCTGCTCCTGTATCGATGAGGGATTCTACTGGTACGTCGCCAACCAGGACTTGTATAATTGGTAGATGTGAGTTTTTTACGATGACCGTGTTTAAATGTCTTTTTGAGGGTTTTTTTTAAAACTTCCGGGGTCTGGACCCTCGCTTTCACAGGCCCCTCTACTCATTTAAAGCTTTCCTTTCAACTTCTGCCTTCTGGGTACGCGGATGTTTGTTTTCGAATTTCCTTTTTGGGCCTTGACCTTCGAGGTTCGATGAGTTAGCTTGATAGCTCTTTCCCCCATAAGAGCGGTTTGCATTTCTGGTTTGCTCATTTGAAGATTGCCTTCGGGTACTTTGAGAATACGATGCCCCTCTAGCTTTTTCCGCTATTCTGCGATTTTGAAACTTCACCGCCAATTCGAAGAGCTCCTGCAATGTGCATTTGGTGCAATTTGGTTTCTAATTTTGAAGTAGTCTTGAACAGCAGGTAACAATCTTGGTAAGATTATTTCAATAATCTCCGCGTCGGGTTTCTTCCCATACAGCATATCCGTCAGCTTAATTTTTCGCAGAATAAAGTCTGTCAACTCTTCTATATCCCGTTGATAGAGACTATATAGTTCGGCTTCTAGCCTTGCTCGATATTTCACTATGGGGAAGGCCTTTACTAACGATTTTTTGAAATTTTCAAATGTATATGTCTGGCTTCCAAATTCCCCTAATAAAAATTTGCCTATATTCTTCCACCATAGCGCGGCCTGTCCTTTTAGTGCAGATGTGGCGATGACAACTTTTTGTCTTTCAGGCACAGGGTAGAGCTGAAAGTGATTTTCTAGGCCTTCTAGAAATATCGCCACCGAATTTTTTCCGTCGAAATTGATGTTTGGCTTAATTGACGCTCTCAACGTCTGGACCAGGTATCCAAATCCTTCCAATTGGCTTGCCATTTCTTGGTGTTGTCCCGCGGCTTCCATCCGATTTTCGGCCATTTCAGTTCGACAAGTGTTCGGGCGCCAATGTAGAGTTGCGCGCCTCCAACCTGCACGCAACAAAGTGGTGACTGCTGAAACTGGAAATTAGACAGAGTCTTGCGAAGTGTTTAAGTCCCTTTTTATTCAACTTAAGAAATTACAATTGCGTGCTCTTGACGCTCACAAACTACGCCGACCCGGCGGTAAAATAAAAATAAGAACCTGAAAAGAAATAATAACAAGACTCTAACTACGAGGCTCTCTAAACGTAACTAACCTCACCGCGTTTTACAATACCGCTGCTAATTCAGCAAACTTTGAATATCACGTTGAACGATTAACAATTTTCGGAGGCAAGTACATAGGCCGAAACGCGGGGTTCTTCAATTTCTGACTAACTACCTCCGCGCTCGTGATGTAAGAAAGCACATCTCGAACTAGTTTCCTTTCTATTTAACTCAGAATACTTCCGCTGATAATTTGAATCCTTGCGCGTTCTACTAAAATTTACATACTCTGGCATTGGCAGTTCCAGGGGAAAGTAAGGCTTGACAGGAAAGATAGTTTAAACTTAAAATAAATGTTAGTTAAAATAAATATAAACCCTACAAAGTATAAGCATATTTTTGCTTCTTCAGTTACTGAACTTACTGGTTGTGATACTATTTTGCATAATATCAATTTAAAGAACTATATTCCTGTCAGACAGAAACCTTACAGAGTTCCTTATCATTTAAGACAAGAGTTAGATAAACAGATTGCTTTATTGTTGGAGGCAAAAGTAATAGAGGAAAGTGATAGCGCTTATTCTGCACCTGTTATTTTGGTTAGGAAGCAAGATGGTAGTTATCGTTTGGTTACAGATTTTAGAAAATTGAATGAAAAAACTGTTGAAGACTCATTTCCTCTGCCAAACATATTTGAGCTTATTGAGGGTTAAGTAAATGCTACTTATTTTTCTAAGTTGAATTTAACTTCAGGTTTCTTTCAAATGAAAATACACCCTGATGATACCTACAAAAGTGGTTTCACTACATCTTCTGGTCATTATCATTGGACACGTGTTCCATTTGGATTGAGAAATGCTCTCAGTTCCTTTCAGAGACTTATGTCAATTGTGTTGGCTAACCTTTCGCCTTTACAGATAGGTATTTACATTGACGACATAATTATAGCTTATAATACATTTGAGGAACAACTAAACAAATTAAAAATTGTCTTTGATAGACTTGATGCACATAATCTCAAATTAAAACCTTCTAAATGTAATTTTCTGAGAAATGAGATCACTTATTTAGGCTTTAAAGTTCATGAAGGTAAAGTTAAGCCTGATGATAAAAACCTTAAGGTTATCAATAGCTTTCAAGTGCCTAACAATAGGAAGGATGTGAGAAGATTTTTAGGTCTTGTAGGATTCTATCGTAGATTTATTCAAAATTTTGCACACAAAGCATTACCACTAACTGAATTAACTAAAGATAAAGTATTTAAAGATCAAGTAGTTTTAGTTGGACTGATGAAACTCAACAGGCTTTTGACACTTTAGACTGAACTTTTAACACAGCCTATTTTAGCTTTACCTGACTTCAAGAAACCTTTTGCTTTGTGTACAGATGCCTCGAATTTTGCTCTGAGAGCCATTTTAGGTCAAGAGGATGAGAATGGATTTTTACGCCCTATTTGCTTTGCTAGCAGAAAGCTGAAGGGTCCTGAAATTAATTATAGCACAGTTGAGAAAGAAGCTTTGGCTGTAGTTTGGGCGACTGCCAATTTTAAACAATATTTCTTAGGGAAAAGTTTTACTGTTTATTGTGATCAGGCTTCACTTTCTCACGTGTTAAAACTAAGAGATCCCTCATCTAGGATTGCTAGGTGGATAATGGTGTTGTCTCAGTATGATTATAAAATTGTTCATAAACCAGGAAATTTGAATTCGACTGCTGATTATTTATCCAGATCTGTAAATGTAGCTGAACAAATACAAACTTCTACTAAACCTGATCTTATACACACTATTAAAGAACAACAAGCTCTAGATCCTTATTGTAAACAAATAAAAGAAGAATTACTAAACAATAAAACTCCAAAACCTCTTTTACAAATTTTTTCGATTGAAAATATCTTGTACTGTAAATTTAAGAATCCTAAAGCACGTTGGCAAAAACAAAATAGAATTGTTTTACCACAAACATTAGTTCCAAAAATTTTTCAACAGAACCATGATTCACCTGTAGCTGCTCATTCTGGTTTTCATAGAACACTTCATAGAATTCAGAAAGCTTTCTTTTGGAAGAAAATGCATAAACAAATTCTAAATTACATAAAGTCCTGTCATTCATGTATACAGAAGCGTGGTTTTAAAGCTTCACGCAAAGCTTCTGAGAGTTCCAATAGCTAATAAACCAATTGAGTGTATTGCCATGGATGTTGTAGGCCCTCTGCCTTTGACAGTTTCTTGACATAAATATATTTTGGTTATTACTGATTATTTCACTAGATGGCCAGAGGCTTATGCTTTACAAAATTGCTCGTCTGAAACTATAACTGAAAAATTGGAATTGTTTATTGCTTGTCATGGAGTGCCACAGCATGTAATTACAGACAGAGGTACTAATTTTATTTCACAAGCTATTACTGATGTTTATAAAAAACTTGGAATTTGTAAACACACCACTACAAGTTATCACCCACAATCAGATGGTGTGGTGAAAGGTTAAATGGTACACTAATCAATTCTTTAGGTCATTTGGTGTCTGAAACACAGGAAGATTGGGACAGACATTTACCATTTGCTTTGTTAGCACATAGAACTGGGAAGCGTCAGGCTTTGGATGATTGTCCGGCTTTTCTTTTGTATGGCCGAGATTTAACGTTACCCGTTGACATTTTGACACAGTCAAAATTTAAGACGTATGGTGATACTAAGACATATTCAAAGGATTTGCTCATAAGACTGCAAAAATCATTTCGTGCCAGATAGAATTATATTTCCAAATTTAGAGATCTCTGATGAAGATCGTTGTTCTGCTGGTCAACCTAGTGACACTTCTACGCAAGTGCTTTACAATTTAAGGTCTAGAGACACTCATAGTTTTGTAAAGAAGTAATTGAACTTTACACTTTTGTACATATTAGTAGGGTTAGCAAGATATCTATTCTTCACCATAAGTTTTTGTTTGTGTACGATTTACTGGATCCAGTGTATTTGTTATTGTGTGTGCTGCGCGATTGGTTAGTTGTTTGGGGGTTGTTTTGGCCTTATCCAGCTCACGTTTTGTCAGGATTGTCAACCTTCATGTCTCAATTTTTTTTTTTTTTTTTTTTTTTTTTTTTTGGTGGCTGGACCACTTGGTTTCTTCTTTAAGTTAAGGTTATCGAATTTTTTTTTTTTTTTCCTATCTAAGTTGCAACTTAGGGCTTTTAGGCTTAGCATTCTCTTGTTGGTTGTCGTTTCTATTTTTTTTTACGTGTTTGCTGAGTTTTGGGTTATTTCACTTTTGCCTAACGTTTTGCATCTATTTGGGTAGGTTAGTTGAACAACTTAGGAGCAACTTTGTGTTTTACCTTGTAGTTTACTGATTTTATTTTGGAAGACGACTATATTTCGCCTTTGATATTGGATTCATTGATCTTTGAAATTTTGTCGGGTTCACCGTTTTGGTTTGGTGAAGTTAGTTGTGTACTAAAATATAAAAGTTGAATTGTGTACTAAAGTTTTTTTTTTTTTTTTTTTTTTTTTTTTTTTTTTTTTTTTTTTGGCAGAGTTTGCCGTTTGTTTGATTAATACTTAATGTTGCTTACTTTTTGAGTGTTTGTTGTGCTGTGAGTTTTGGGGGATTCTGATTCTCAATAAAATTGTAGGTTACCTAATTGTGTTTTAACTTAAGTGTTTTGCTAAAGCTTTGTAATTTTTGCCCAGTTTAAGAGCTGGTTTTGTTTCCAAGTAATTCTTAAAATTTTTGTCACTGGCACCAAGTCAGAGACTATTGATTCTTTCGAAAAATTTTGGTAAACCAAAATCTTTCTTTTCGGAAGGGTGGAAGATTTGTTATGTATTAATTGCTATTATTTTCAAGCTTAAGTTTCTCTTACTAATTCAGTTTTGATCTGTAATTGAAGTTCTAAATTTTTTTGCTTTAGTTGTTTAAAGTTGGTTGTAAATTTAAACTGTAACTTTAAAATTAAGGTTTGGTTGCTTTAAAAGTTTTCTTAAATTGAAGTTGTTTAGTTTTAATTTGAGTTTAGGGACTTAAGTTTAATTAATTTTTGTGCTTTTGTTTTTGACCCCTATGGTTGTTTAACTTTAGTTAATTATTTTAAAGATTTGTTTGCTGCACTTTTAGTGTGTTAAATTTTTTTTAACTTAACTTTTTTTTTCCCCTTTTTCTATTAAAGTTGTCGAATACATATTTTCTGACTGGCGGTAAGGTAAATCGATAGTAACTGTAATTCAATCTGAGTTATGAGTATATACTTAAAATGCTGCTCAAGAAACAATCTATATAGTGCTGAATTTAATTTTTTAATGAATAATATTGTTATGTAATAGTTTAATTTTTAATGTCCCAAGTCGTTTGTGTTGACTTGGTTCTGAAAATTTTCACACCCTAACCGTCGGCTTGGAATTCATTCTCAGAATCCCTTATCAGAGGATTACTACACCCCGAAATTCTTTCGCCCAAACGAAAAACCATATGTGCGGATGACGTGTTGGATGTATACACCATCTGGAGTTTCCTTTAAAGAGGACCCAGTTTTGCTGGAACAGCGCAAGCAGAGAAAGGTTCTACAGCGTATTTTGAGGAGGGGGGAATAATCGTTGGGTAGGAAGCTCTACATAGTCGACTTGGACCTCGATGCGAGGCTAGATATTCCCCCCTTGTTCTCGTCTGCGGAGATTGTTGCACATTTGTGTGGCCTTGAACGCCGAATGATTGAACTGCGCTAACTGGCTTTTCTGGTAGTCGGGAAACCCCTTCCCGTGAAGATTTTTCTGTTTGAGTTGCAGGCCTTGGCTGGTTGCTGTTCACCTTCTACGCCAATTTTTCAAAAAACGCGCCAGCTATTAAAATGGATGCGCAGTGTTTTCGAGGGGGAAGACGAGGAAAGGATTTTCGATTACACCCTTTTTTTTTTTTTTTTTCTAATGTAGCCAAGGAGACGGAGAAAGAAATTTTCTCGAAGAAAAGGAACGAGAGATTACTTCTGAGATGCAGAGCGGAGACCAGCAACCGGGGTCCCTGGTGAGATGAACGATTAAACAACCTACATAGAAGGAAGGCATATCGAATCAAGAATTCCTGAGTATTTACTGACTTCGGTATGGCTGATATTTTGGGGGAGACCGGAGTCCTACCTGTTGGAAGCGGCTGTGGGGTGGAAAGCCTGGCCTCCGAAAGTGTTGCCCATTACTAATTCTCATATTGTCCTTTTTTCTTTCTTGCAGAAGTATCTTCAGACGTTTAATTATTATTACCTGCATCCGGACAGAATATGTCCGAGATTTTCGCCTGTATCAAGTACCCAAAATTTTGTATGATGCCTCCCAAACGGGAACGGTGAATTGTTAAATATATAAAGAAGGTATGTAATATTTCAGTTGTTTCTTCAGATATAAGGACGACGGGTCACCACCATTTTTAAATGTAACTGTATTCTTACTATTTTCTCCTTAATAAACGTTAGATTGATTTTACCTACTTAGCCTTGTAATTATTTTAATTATTTGACTTTGCACTGGACCATAGCTTTTGAACGGATTATTGCCCGACATTATATCTCACAACGCAATTCCCTGAAATTTAGTATTGTTTATTTTTGTGTTACACTATGATAACTACTCAAACTCCTATGTCATGTGATTGATACAGTATTGGTGTAAATGTTTTTGTTATGTTACCCATATACATACATTTACCTACCACAAAATTTGGTATGAACGTTGATTATAGAAATCACACAGAATGATGTTAAGTAGTAAATAATACATTTGAAATTATATTATCTATATCGTCATATAACAAAAGATACTCAAACTCCGTATGCAAGACAACACAAACTACATTGTTCCGGGTAATATGACTTCATATTTATATCTTCAACTGAAAGTTTGCTATTACTCTCTTACAACCAAATTCGATTATTGCAAGTTTCACGCATGTGATTGGGTTTTCCCGCATCCTTTTTCAACAGAGGAATCGTATTATTTTTAAGCCTCACTTCATTCTTTGTACATGCTCAGTAGCGGCCGAACGTAGATACTGAGATTTCAATTCCTACCAATAAAGCTAGCAGCGTGCGAGTTTTGCAGTTTTCCTCATCAGTAAAGTATATAAAGCCAATTTTCTTTATAAAATCCTCTACGAAAGAATCCTTTCTTTCAGACAGGTAATCTTTACGTGCTTTGTCGTGGATAATTCAACACATCTGCTCGTGCAATGACATTCAGTATTCTTTCGGTTAGCAACAGCTTATTTTAATAGATATGAGATCATCTTCGCAATAATAAACTGTTGTATTTATTTTTAGGTCACGCTGTATGCTTGTAGAGCGATTAGGTATTCGTCGGAACAGGAAACAAGAAAAATAAGTAACGCAGTCACCAAAATTTGGATTCCGCAGCTCCGGATTGCTATCCGGACTTGTTTCCAATTACACCGCGAAGGCACGCGCTAAAAAGGGTGAAAATACTTTATACGTTTCCAAAATTTTTCACGGGACACAGCTGAGGAACATTTCCTTTTTGTCTTTTTATCAAGTACCTAATACTTGAAACTATGATATAGCGAGTAACACAGTTGCCAATCGACTAAATGCCACAGATGCCAACCGACATTTTGGTGTTACAATCTGTTAACCTGATTATAAATTGTAAATATTGCAAAATAAGGTGCAATAAATGGAAAATACATCTACCACCTACTAAACATTGAAATTTGTTTCAATGTCTTTAAATGCATTACGACATATTTGCCTACAAGTAGGCAAAATCAGCACACGCACGTGCACTAAGAGATGAAGGGAAAAAAAATTAAAGCATATTTTATTATAAAGCTTGAGTGTAGTTAATTGAATACTAAACTGAAGGTGAAGAATTTAAGTGGATGGATACAACTGAACGAACTCAACTGAAACACAAATTCAGCACAAATACGACTGAAAGCGTCTTTCATAAAAGAAACTTTATAGGGAGAATTTTGAATATTGAACTAAAATTAATTATTAGATGGTGTAAATGTCGTAGTAAACAATACTGTCAAGTCCATTTAATTTCGATGAAATTTGTAGTATTAGTAGCAAACACGCAGGCTGACGTCAATATTTGTTATTAATTTAGCAGGCATGGTGCTTAACGATTTATCATACATAGGTTGTGACTTCGTAGACATCCTTTCTCCTTTTCGTTACATAAAATGTCTATACCAAAAAGGCCTTCTTTCGCTGCCTATTAAACGCATTTGCTTATACGCATTGCGCATAACTTATCTAGCGAATATTGCTGTCCTCAAAAATGATCAAGATTTAACTTTCAAAATATTTGCCGAATGCGCGAAAAAAAATCAAACTTTTTATTCAAAATGCTCTTTTTTTCTTCAGTGTTATGCTGGACATGCTAAATTAATGAGTGACAAATTTATGCAAATTCAAAATAACTCCGCTGATTCCTGTTACGGAAACTTATATGGCTTCAATATCATCGCAGACATTTCATTTAACAGAAAAATCTCTGACATCTGCTTTTTCCTCTAACTCCTTTTCGGTTACTTTTCTTTTACGCGATATTATGGCGACGCACGTGCAAATAATTTGAAACTAAATGGTTTTCTCTATCGTTCAATAATATTCGACAGTTCGAGCGCACAAGAATTATATTCACTGACTAGCAGTAAATGGAGGAGTCATGCAAAATAGCTGGTATTGGGTGTATGAGGCGGGGTCAGAACGTGCTTATGCTCCATAGCAATCAACATTTTATGGTTTTTATGAAATTTAAATTAATTTTGATTATAAAAATGTATAAGTAAAAGTTACAAGCAATTTAAAGCTTTCTTCTTGTGTGCTGTAATAATCAATCTATCGATCTATCAACTCTAGTATCCTGAGTTAGACTTCGTTCAAAAGCAAAGATACTTTGCAAAAATTCCTCAGTTCTAAAATCTTTCATTGCATGAAGAATTTTTGTAGCGAATCAAAATTGTATGCCTTTACATGCAGTTTTGAAGATCAATAACAAACAAAATAAAATATGATATTCCTTCAGGTTATGCTCTTTCCAACGGTCGAGTTCAATGATGTCACCTGACTTATTAGAAGGCTGAGAAACGAAGACGCAAAGGAAGGAAGCAGTAGTTGCCTTTGAGTAGATGCTGAGTCAGTGACGACCCACACCAAGATATGATCCCTGCTCAAATTACCAGTCCTCAGTAGTGTTACGATTCGGAAGGCACTGCTGCTATTGTATCTAGAAGATAATGTTTTAAAAATTTTGAAATGCTAAGGATTTTTAATATTTCGATTTATCAAGAAAGAAATTTTCCGTGGAACTCCATGTTGCTTCCTAATAAAATAATTAAGTTTTCTTTTTGCTAAACTTACAACAGCGGCAGTTTTCGCTTTTGTAAATATATAGCTTATGAGGGAGCGCGTTGAAATTAGTCCACATTCATCCACGTCAAAGATGTCTCTTGCATGATACTAGAAAGAAATCGGGGCAAAACTTCAGCTTCCCATTCATTTGTTTCCCTGGTATCAACGTATATATACATACCCACGACCTAACCCGGTTTAAAAGTGCTTACCCAGCCTTTATTTTCGCAGTCGTTGGTTGTATTCATATACGTATCAAAAGTGTTTTAAATGACAAAAATATTCATGTTTTGGAAATATCAAATTTTAAAAAAATTCTCTTTCTTCAAATAAACGGAATTTAACTTTTAACGCAATTTTCCGTTTCCTATATTTATATTTGGGAAAGTTTTATACTCGTTATGAAAGAAATATGAAATTATAAGACGTTTGACTACCGTACGACAAAATTTGATCGAAATACAGGTAACCCTCGTATAGCATGGTAGATAGGTTCCTAGAAAATTCCGTATTGTGTGAAACCGTGTTGTACGAGACCCAGAGGCAGTATAAAAAAGGGGGTTGCATTCCGAAAGATTAAAAACACATATTTTTTAAATTATACATAAACAACTTAATTTTTATTAAAAATATATACGTATTTACAACACAAAACAAAAACTATTACATATTTTAATTTAGTTTAAAAAATTTCTTCATTGTCATTGCTCAGTATAATTAATAGAGAACGTTGTTGTTGTTGTTGTTACTAATCTGCATTTCTAGGAATATACTAGACGAGGTCCACGAGTCCATTCACTTTCAAAAAATCGAAAACAAACTTAGGAGACTTGTAAAGGTCCTCAAGAAACAACTCCAGGCACTCAAGGATATGTGCCGGTGCATTTTGACATTTAGGTGCATCTTGAGACCTCTCTCAAAAGTAAGTCCTTTCAGGTGTCCACTGAAGAATCGGGAAAGTGCTATCTGAACACATCTAGCACAATCAATAGCAAGAGATCTTCCAGGACAATCAGCTTGATACCAGGGATGATTCAAGGGAACGAGTCAAATTTGCCTGTCTGCATGTCTTCTAATGGAATACAGTTCAAGATATGTCAATGAATTGGTAACCGATAATGGTTCTTCAGAACCCTCCTTCGCCAGAATGTCTGCCATTTCATTCCCCCATATGTCAACATGGGAAGGAATCCACTGAAGATGCACTTCACAGAGTGACGAGACCTGTTTAAGCTTGCTAAGAATTCCAATTCCTGCCTCATCACCAACTCTTCGCCAGTTTGAAAGATATTGGATGGCACTACGACTGTCAGACAAAAACCATACTGCCTTAAGATCTGTAAAGGACAAAACAGTGTTTAGTCCCTCTTCGATGGCTATAAGCTCACTCTTAAAAACCGAACTGAAGTTAGAATTTCTTTTCTTTATTTTAACAATATTTCCACTTGTGCATTTAATGATAACTCCACTACCGGAACGAGAGTCCTCGCTTTTACTCCCATCAGTATAAATAAGGGTAGCTTCAGCAGGAATTGCGTGTATAGTTTCTAGGGCAGACCCCCTCAAGACCTGTAGGCTGCCTCAACGTGGCGAGGGGGTGGCACTGGGTGGAATAGGCGAAGTACGTCGGGAGTGTATACTCCTGGCCACTCAAAGCGTAAAGGCTATTCCACTATGCCTAGCAAAAGCCTACAGGCATCTGAGCTCAGTCCTCTACCATTGGTGCTCGGGTCTCACTACTTACAGAGGCTACCCTTTTCCTCCACCCATGAGTCATCAGTCATAGAGAACGTTTTTCGGTGGAATAAGATCGCTTTCACTTTCAGAATTTCTTTCTTAATTTAAAGTTTTGGCATTTTCTTCCCTCTTTAAAAAATTTGTAATTTTACTTTGCTTACTAGTTCTTACCGGGTCATTTTAAATTTCTCGATATAGAGCTAGAGAGTTTTGCAGCTCCCTTTTCAATTTTCGGCTTATTTCAGGGGAAGGGTCTGCACTCAAGAAAAATACCTCGAGATTTTTAGCTAAGCCTAGCCCTTCTTTTAATTTTTTTTAATGTTAAATTATTAACTTTACAATTTTTATTAGTGGTAGTGTCCTCAGAATCGATTTAATTTACAGCTTTGGATGCCATTTTTATCAAATCTTCGTCAATTTCTTCTTCCGCTAATACATCTTAAACGTTCTCAATAGCCATGTTCACAAAACCTTCGCCTCCGATTGATTTAGCAAGTTCTAATATGCTACCAATTTCATTTTCTGACGATTCACGCATGTTTTCTATTTGAACAGAAAAGGGGCATATCTTCTTCTAACATGCATTTAATGTTGATAGTTTCAGTTCTTTCAGAGACAAAGAATACAATGTCGATTCAGTTCTTTATTGAAAATGTTTTCCAAGCTTCTATTACATTAATCGATTTTGAATCGGTTACGTCTAAAATCTACTGTAATGCTCTTCTTATGTAATATGTTTTAAAGGTATAAATAATACCTGGATCCAATGGTTGGAGTAACGAAATAGTGTTACGCGGTAGGAATAGTATTTTGACATTGGGAGGATTCGAATCTTATGGGTGACATGGAGCATTATCTAATAGTAATAAGCGTCTTGAAGCTCAAATTTTTTCTGCCTTAAATAACTTTCAGCGTCTGACAGAAAACAATTTAAAAACCAATCTTTAAATACATTCCCAGCTACCCAAGCTCTTGGATTTGCTTTCGAACATACCGGTAAGGTGTTTTTATTTACGCCTTTAAGTGCACCAGGATTTAAAGATCTATAAACTAACAAGTGTTTTCTCATAAAGTCATACTGCAGGAAAATAGCGTTAGACAATTTTTTAGACAAATTAAATCAGGATGCAGTTTTTTTCCTTTTTTCGATATAAAGGTTCTATTGGGCATAATTGTTCCACCAAAACCCAGTTTTGTCGGCATTGAAAACTTGAACTGCTGCGTATCCTTATTATTCTATAATATTTTGAAATTTTTAGGAAACGTCCTAGCAGCTTCATAATCAGCCGATGAAGATTCTTCTTGAATTCTTACGATACGAATTGCAAAACTCGTTTTGAAATTTTCGAACCAACCTTTACTTACCAGGATATCCGGGTTGACAGAGGATTCTCCATATTCTTTAAAATGCTTGAAATTTTTGAGTGCGTTTTGTTTAATGATATTACCATTCAACGAAATTCTTTCTTGACAGCTATCATCAATCCAAATGCTGAGTGCCTTTTCCATCTTCTCAATTATTGGCGCCTCCGGGGGCGAACTGCACGTTTCGCGGATGTCGAAGATCTTCATTTTTCTTAATAGTCCGGACTGTTTCTTTATTCCAATTAAAACTTTTTTCCAATGTGATGTGCCTTTTCTCCTTTCAAAAGACGGTCCAAGATTTGTATATGTACTTCTAAAGAAATGAATTTCCTCTTAAACGTTGTTTCTTTATCTTTATCGGACATGTTTGAAACATAATGTCTTAAAGACGAAAACGTTTAACACACCATGGCTCGACTCAAACTGCCGACCAGCAGCGTGAGACACTTTTGTTTTCAGGCCATGGAGACGAGGATTCGAATTTTGGAAGCCGAATGTCCAGGTTGTGAGTTTTAGTGCACTTATTGTGACCTCACCTTCTGCGATAGTGAGGTTTCTTCATTGTTATCTGGGGACATTTGTTCATACGGGTCATCTGAGAACATTTGTTCATCTGATGGCTACCGGATCTTAGAAAACAACTGGCAAAACTTAAACGAGGATTCTTATGTGTTAAATGACTATATGGGTGCTTTGTACGATATAGAAAAACTTAGTGCGGAGTTCGTTAAATTTCTTCGGATTGTTTGGACAATTTTCTTATCGTGATAGAGCGAAACCGTGTTGTAGGAGGGTTTTCGCAATTTATGACTCGTGTTACAAGATGCCATGCTGTAGGAGGGCTACCTGTATTTAATTTCAAAATTTGCAGTTTTTGATGTGAATTTACACTTGCCATAGGAGAGCGGTTAATTAAATTATAATAATTCGAAGAAGTAAGTTTAAATAAAATGCAGCAAAAAACGTGTATAATTTAATTGGCCGTACAGGGATGTCATGTGGTGTGCACGCCAGATAATTGATTATAATAACGCTTGTTGATTGAGCATTTTGGAATTTTCACACTTTCGCACATAATAGAGAAGAGCTTCAGGTTTCTAATGTTGCACTGCTGGTAATGTTATTTGTTGAAATTAATAATGGCACACTTGTTCGTAGTTGAAAATTTGTTACATTTGTCGATCTATTTTGTATGTCCATAAAAGAATGTCCCAATTATAAATTTTAGTATTATCAACCACAAGTGTTGTAGAGTGTTGGTTCAAGATCACAATTAAAGAGTAACTCAAACAGTTTTAAATAAGCGCTTGCTCGAGTACTGCTTTGTTGTTTTCTTGCTTGCAGCGCCACGTAAGCAAATGGCGACTCCTGAGCGTAAAGCGTTTTGTGTTCTGTAATTTGCTAAGAGTGAATTTGTAATTTCAATCCAATGGGCATATCGTTTAAGGTTTAATTGTGATCTCTCATGTGGCAAAAACATCCGTGGGTTGTACAGGCAATTCGAAACAACCAGATGTATTTGTAAAGGGAAAAGCACCGGATGAATAAAAGTGTGTACAGATATTAGGTTTTTTTGGAGTAGGGGACATGAAAAAATATACAATGCCCTCATCGGTACCCGAACATGGACCTCTTGATTACGCTACCGAGTGATCTACCGTTACACCACGAAGGCTTGGGGAAAGAAGGGGGAAATACCTTATATACTCCCCCTTTTAAAGGCTACTGGAGATTAGGGAACCCATTCGCCAAATCTTGGTGAAGACGACTTATCCTCCCCCACCTTTTAGTTCGGGCGCCAATGTATAGACATTAGACTTTTTTTTTTTAAGCAGGAGGTATGAAACATGAGCAAATGCTCTCGTAGGGACTCGAATCTGAAGCTCTCGAATGTGGGCCGAGTGTTCTACCGTTTCACCAAGAATGATGCAGAAAGGAAAGCGAAAATACAAGTGTCTGTAGAAGATGTGGACCATGTCAGAGTATCTTACTTTCATAATCTTAAGAAATCTATTTGGAAATTAAGTCTTGAGCTAAAGACGACAGTTTGGAAGGTTTTCAGAAAACGTTTACACATGCGTCCATACCAGTTACAATTCGTACATGCTTTAAAGCCAGATGACTGTCATGTACGTTTTAACTTTGCGAGTGAACTGTTTGAGGGGAAAAATGACTTTTTTGATTGTGTGGTGTTCAGTGAAGAGTCAACTTTTCGTCTGCGTGGAAAGGTAAATACCCATAATACTGGCATCTGAAGTTCAGAACGTCCTCGTAAACTTCTAGAACACGAAACAGATTCCTCAGAATTAAACATTTTCTGTGCTGTGTCCCGACGTCCAAGTGTACGGACCATTTTTGTTTCGCTGAAGCTACCGCAGCTGGGTAGACTTATCTGGATATGCTAAGCTCTTATCATTTCTAGCGACAGTCCCTGCTAGACGGGACTTTTCTGAGAAACGAGAATCTGGTAGCACTGGCTTAAACGGGAGGATTCCTAGAAAAAAGAGCCCCGCTGGAAGCGAAGTCCCGCCTAGCTACGGGAACGATATTGTGGCTACGCGGGATATTTTCAAACCTCACCGAAAATGTCTCGGCTGGAGCTCTCTCCCAGATAGAGTCAACCGATTAGTTGAAAGTTCTGCTTCTGAAGGATCACGTGATCCCAACCTGAGCGATAATCGATTCTGTTTGGCGTTCAAGTCTTTGTAGTAAGAGATAATGGTAACCTAGCTACATGGATTTCCTGGAAACGTTCGGGTTCTGAGAACTGTCCCTTTCGACGTCCAGTCCAGTGTAACAGAAGCGTAATTTGATTAATACTTTACAAAAATGGCTCTTTTTCCAATCAGAAGAGGGTGAACCTGTGAACTTTATTTGCAACAAGATGGAGCTCCTCTCCGTTGGAATCTCTTTATACGAAAACGTTTCTTTGTACAAGTAATGGGCAAGACGACAAAGCACTTTTCCGCTGGCCTCTACGTTCACCTGAGCTAACGCCATGCGATATTTTCCTTTGGGGCTTTTTAAAAGATCGTGCCTACGTTCCGCCGCTACGTAATGACTTGCCAGAGTTGAGACACAGAATTGAAGAGGTTTTTGCTTCTATTATTTCGGACTTGTTAACCAAAGTGTGGGAAGAATTAGACTGTAGGTTGTGCCGTATATGTGTGCCGTATAACTAAAGATGCACGTACTGAAAATTTTAAAGAAAAACTAGGTTAGTTTACCTTCAATTTGATGCGCGATTTGTTGTAAATAGCCTAAGTTAAACAGTTATAATATACCATTGAAATTTGAGATTCTTTTATGGACATCCTTATATTCTAAACGGTCTTATTTTCCATATTTACACATCGTAAAAGGAAATGGACGACAAGAAATATTAGCCAGCCTTTATCGTAGCCTTAAATGGTTAACTCGCCTAAGGATCGTTCTAACCCATTGTGATAAAAGTTAAATGATATGTTGATTCTTCAGCATCATTCAGACAACAGAAGAAGTTATCACTACTTTAAAACAGGACTGATGAATCCTGTTTTCAGTTCAAACGAAAGAAATAAGTGTATTCACTAAAAAATTCTTTAAAACAATATTTTTAAATGTCCATTTTCATATGAAAGAAAAGCAGGAAAATTTTTGAAAACAAAACTCTTTATGCGGGTAAATTCAACGTTATCGAACAGGAAAATATTTAAGATTTTATAAAATAAACTTCTAAAAGAAAATTTTTTAAAGAGTTCTACTGTATTTAATATAACTAATTTAATGCTTTAATTTAATATACGTTCTTAGTAGCGAGAATAACGTAGCATTATTAGATGATTTAAAAAAAAAATGGGATTGTGAAGTTCTTCTGTACGTCTTCTTCCCATATGAATTGTTTTCATACTTTTCTTTCACTAAATTCAATAAAAAATTTATTTAATATATTCCAATTCAAAGACGTCTGTCTTATGCTATGCTACAAGATTCAGCTTCGTAATCCGAAATAAATTCTAAGCATTCTGTTTCTTTCTGGTGACACGGCACTGTCTAAATTTTCATTCGGAAACAGAGCAGCCAAATAATATATTCAATTTCAAGGGAAGTGGCTAGCCCTCCAAGGGAAATGGCCTTGACTAATTCCCTTAATGCCACTGAAAGTGTTTATCCTTGAAATTCGTTGGATGGAAAGGAATTTCAAGGTAATTATGCAAAATTATTTTTAAATCCCTTGTTGTTGTTGACTAATGCTCACTATCTGAACTATAGTCAGCTCAAGCCCACGAAATACCTCGTGGCAAGGAGCGCAAGATACGCCTGCCGTTGGCAACAACCTTGAGCACCTTACGGGTGACAATGCGATTTAGCTGTGTTCCGCCCCCAATTTTGATGGAGAGCATTACGGGGGACGGGTCCGAGGGTATGCCACCCCTCTTCCGCTACCACCAGCCTCTCGAGAGGACTTTTGGCTTGCCGCATATTTAGCGTGCCCCTATGCCACATGAACAGTATACATTTACAAACATCCATGCCTTCTCCGGGATTCGAACCCGGGTCTTTCAGCACGGCAGTCTGCGAAGCTAACCACTATACTTAAACTGCTACTTATTATTTATATTGGTTTGGTTGACCCCAAAAAAATCACCGTATCCATTCCAGCATTTCGGTAATTCCTGCATATATCTTCTAACATATATTTTCTCTTTTATTATGTTTTCAAATTATTTTAAATAATTGCGTTTTATTTGTACTCATAAAAGCAATAAAAAGTATAAATTGACAGAATTTTCAATCCCCCTCCTCCGCCCCCCAAAAAACTCTTCCCTTTTCGAAATTATTCTCGGATAATTTATTTGAAAGTTATTGTTCTTCAAATATTATCTTTTAATTAAATATCTTCTTAATTTATTCAAAGAGATTTCACCTCCTATAATTATACAAATTTTTCATAAATCGAAATGACTGTTTTTTGTAGATAAAATGTATTAAAATTTAATGTTTCTTTCCTTGCTAAGTTGAAGCTCTTTAAACAAAGCAATTTCGAATAGTGCCAAAACTGATTTCTTTATTTTTCCTTCCCATGAACCGAAGTCCGGTCTTATTTTCAACACTGTAGGTGACATCACAAACTTTCCTTGCATAAACGTTTAATTACTCTTCTCGTAATTTTCTGAATAATTTAATTACTAGCACAAACAATAAAACTCTTCATTTTACCAGTATCTGAAAATGTACTAGAAAAAGAGTTGTAATTTATTATTCAAATATGATTTATAGTTTTCAGGAATTAACTGAAATTATGTTTGTATTTTTAAGATATATTTTAGAACACTTAATACATTTTCTTTGAGAAATTAAATTTTTTGAAGAACTTCGAAAGCCTCTTTCAGTAAGCGTAATTTGTGTCTAAGAACATTTAACAGTACTGCCACCAGAGGGAAACATTTGTTAAAAGACTCATGCGCAGAAGATTAAGTGAAATTTCAGCACAGCTAAGAGTTCAATATTCTTTTTAGCCCAAAGGGGCAATTTGCCCAGAAGGCCTATTAATTTCGTTTTGGGATTTTGCGTTCATTCACTATAATCGGCGAATCACTTTTTAAATTTTTGTCACCAAGTATTAGAGCCCTGTATTATATTTAAATTAATTAGTGAAGAAATCAAATACTGAAGAATCTGCATAAATGTATGTATGTTTCTCGTATTGCGATAAAACAACGGTACCTCGAGCCATCAAATTTTGAATGACGTACGTCTCCACCGGAATATGGGCCTCTGGAAGCCCAAATTTGGAATTTGTATTATTATCTATTTCATATTTTGTAAAGCATTCATGAGTTTTTGATTAAGAAACTGAACGATTTTAAAACGAGCACTGTACGGAGGGGGGAAAACATTTTTATCTCCAGCGAAATTTTTTTCAATTGTGTGTGAAATCATTTTAAATTATCTGTAAGAAATTCACTAAATATGCGGACAATCGGTACTTGAGTTACTGATTCGCCCGAGCGAAAAAGGTCCTCGAGTGCAAAGAGTTAATTTTATGCTTTATTGATAACTTTGAAAGGGGGAAAAATATTTTCATACATTCCTAACTTATATTTTGCAAACTAACTGGATTCATCCCGTAATGATTTTAAACAGAAATAAAAGAACAGAGAATAATTATTATATAAGGAAG
Source organism: Stegodyphus dumicola (assembly GCF_044657685.1). Lineage (NCBI taxonomy): Eukaryota > Metazoa > Arthropoda > Arachnida > Araneae > Eresidae > Stegodyphus > Stegodyphus dumicola. Next base: position 133,530,482 of record NC_140768.1, on the reverse strand, counting down.
ATATTTATGCTGCACTGGACAAAAAGATAGCATCCGTCGAGCCGGAGTCGAACCAGCGACCTATGGATACCTGTTCCAACCATCTAGAGTCCGGTTGCCGCTTTTTCGGATGGCCCAGACTTTCCTTTCCCCATCGATGACGAATAGCTGATAGCTTTGCACTTTGTAACCGATTACGAAGTCTCGATACTTTGTTTACATTTTATGCGGAATTGTGGTAAGGTTGTATGTGGAACATCTTGCGGAATTGATAAGGGCCTCTCTTTATATTTAATTTTTTTTTCTTGCCGTATACGAGAGTGGACGCAATACGAATAAATCTCTATGCTACAGTCAATTATTTCCATTATTCGAATTAATTCATCGTGAGAACTTTAACAATCTTAATAAACAAAAACTTAATCATATTGCTGATACAAAAGTATTGATATGCTTTGTTCAGTTCTCTTGCTAATAAAAAACAGCAATTGTGCATGTAATGACAGTAAAAAATAGTGAAAATTTATATATGTCTGTATTGTTAAAAGACTCATGCGCAGAAGATTAAGTGAAATTTCACTTAATCTTCTGCGTAAGCATCTTCTGCTTCTAAGTAGTAATAATGCATGATTATAAAATAAATATTAGAATCTACTGAATAATTACATATGTTAGAACACAAGAAAAGAATCTAAATTTTTATTTATTTTAGTGCCCCGTATTTTTTTTTTTTTTATTATTATTATTATTATTATTATGTTCACAGAGTTCTATTTTAAGTTTCCTCCAAACAGCAAAGATGCGTGTCCTAAATTTTGTACTGAAAAACACAAAATTATATTCAAAGAGAAGAACTTCATAAATTCTGCATTGCCTACGATTGCTAGTTAAAAAAATCATGTTTTCCATTTTTTCACATCGAAAAATTATACTGGGGGGGGGAGACACCACTTCATTTGACATTTGATGTTTTATATCAATAAAAATCCCATGATTTTAACCATTGAGTCTAATTTTAATCCCTCTTCATTGTTAGCTTTTAAGGAAATTTGCTTCTTAATTGCATTTTGGTCTCTCTCTGTCAATAGTGGTATTAAGGATTTGGTTTTTATCATTAAACCAAACTCTCCAGTTTCTACTGTTGCTTCTGTTTCCTTACACCAAGTGTGCATGCCATGCTGAATGCATTATTTCAGATTCAAAATGTATAGACAGAGAACAGTACTAGGACGACAAAAGTGGTAATTTAACAGCATAAATAACATTGGCATGAATTATCCTCTCCCTAAGACAACCACTTCCATAGAAAAATTTTTATAGCAGCTGTGCCTGACTGTCTTACAGACGGTTCACTGTATTTTATGATTTAAAATTAATTAAATTAGCTCGTTGTAATACTGATGCAATTTAAAGTTTTTTTGACAATTGATTTTTTGACAATTTGACACAGAAGAAGCCTTTCTGACAATTGATCACTGAAACTTATGCCGTACCTTTCTGTTAATTCGAAAATAATTTTGGACAATAAAATAAATATATTAGAAAAGTATTATATTATTAAAATATTTTTTTAAATATATTAAATTAATGTATTAGAAATATCTGTAATTTAAAGTAAGCTTTCATTCTTCAACTACATGTCCATTTCCGATGCCCAAAGGCTAATTCCATCATAATAACTTATCTTTTATCCGGTCATTATTCAGCGAAACCTTTCTATTTGAATGTTTTGTGATCATCCTTTGTAATAAAGGCCCAAGATACAACCTCCACCACCTGCGAAATGCATAGTTCTCTTTGTACAGGATCTCTGTGGCTGTTACTAGAAGGCACTAAATAGTATGTTCAAGCACTAAATAGGGTTCCTTATTAAGACACAATAACACGCCGAATAAATTCTAATTCAGAAGTCAAACAACAAAAATCAGCGTTATATTTTCAAAATTTTCGCAGGACTAGTTTCGATGGTTTTACCGAACCACCATCCTCAGCTGCAAAACCGCAAATGAACAAGATAGGAAATAATGACTAGATAAGATAAGAAAGCCTAGACAGGAATAAGCAAGTGGCGCCATCTGTTGATGAAACCAAAACTAAAACATAATTTCTTTAATTAGTAAGTTCAGTAAAGTTTCAGATTCACAGAAAGATATGATTAGGCATCTTATCGCTCATAATGTGAAATTCAATAATAAACCTTTGAAACCGAATCTAACTGCGAGAGAAAGAGCTACAATGCGCGAAATTCACTCTAACCCGGATATTATCATTTCAAAGGCCGACAAAGGTGGCCAGATAGTCGTCATGGATAAGAACACTTACATCGATGCTGTCGCTAAACTCTTAAACGAAGGACCATATAATCCGATCCTTAAAGATCCTTCACCTTCACACTTGTCAAAAATAAAAACTGCGATCAAATCTTCACAAATCATTTCAAGCAACTTAAAACATTCGTTTATCCCATCTATTGCGAATTGTGCTAGATTATATGCTCTTCCCAAAATTCATAAAAGTGGTATTCCTTTCCGCCCTATTGTATCAAATTTAGGTACTGCCTCGTATCCATTAGCTAAATATTTAGTTTCTAAATTTTCAACTCTATTAGACAATAACATTTACACCATAAAAAATTCAATAGAGTTTGTAAAAATGGTTAAGAACATTTCTCCTAGAAATTTACTCATGCTTTCTTTTGATGTAAAATCATTATTCACCAATGTTCCAGTGGAGGGTGCATTAAGATGTCTAGAAATCAGACTTCGCGAATTTCATTTCTCTGCATCGAAATTGATGAGCTAATTTCTCTCACTCAACTCTGTTTGAAACAAACATATTTTGTTTTCCAAAATAAATATTACAAGCAAACTGAGGGATTAGCCATGGGAAGCCCCCTAAGTCCCATCCTGGCTGATATCTACATGCATTATTACGAATCAAAATTGTTTGAATCTTTAAACTTCCCGGCATGGTTCCGCTACGTAGACGATACTTTTACCCTGTTTGAAGGTAATAAAGATGATTTAAATAAAGTTCTTTCAACAATGAATTCTATTGATCCTGCTATTCAGTTCACTTTTGAACTTCAGACTTGCAATTCTCTTCCGTTTCCACACGTAACACATCCAACTTCAGTAGTACGGTTTACTGTAAACATTCATCGGTTTGCCTTCCACCGCACTTTAAATCATGTCATACGACTGAACAAAAGTTAGCTTCATTTTATTCCTATGTTTTCCGTGCTCTTCAAGTTTGCTCCTCCAAACTAGCTCTTGATGAAGTACCAAATTATTTAAAACTATGAAGAACTAAATTATTTAAAAGCAATAGCTACTGACAGGGGCTTTTAACCCAATCAAGCAGTTAAAAAATTCTCATCTCAACACACTAAAAGGCACACTCTTGCTTTAGGAAACTATAAGAATTCTGTTGTCATTCTCTTCTTTCCATCAATTAGCTATAAAATTGCACATATTTTGCAGAAATTTAACTTTCGGGTTGTGTATTCTCCCATTAATAAAATTCCGAGTTCCATACTCAAGGACCCCATTCCGGATATGAATTCCTGGGGTATTTATAGGATTCCTTGCCAGTGTGGTTTAATTTACATTGGCCAAACTAAGACAGCCTTAAAATTTCGCGTCAAGGAACATGAGGCATATGTTAGAAAAAAGGAAACACAGAAGTCTTCTGTTGCTCAACATTGTTGGTCCGAAAATCACACTTTTAATTTTTCTGCTGCCAAAATTATTCAAAAAACATCTTCCATTGGAGAATTGGATTTCATAGAGGTATTTCACATTCAAAAAAATCTTTCTGTTCTAGTTAACGATCCTAATTCCAATCCGTCTTTGCCTTCGGCCTTTAAAGAAATTATGTTTTAGTTTTGGTTTCATCAACAGATGGTGCCACTTGCTTATTCCTGTCCAGGTTTTCTTATTTTATCTAGTCATTATTTCCTATCTTGTTCATTTGCTGTTTTGCAGCTGAGGATGGTGGTTCGGTAAAACCATCGAAACTAGTCCTGCGAAAATTTTGAAAATATAACGCTGATTTTTGTTGTTTGACTTCTGAATTAGGCTTTCTTATTCTCTGTTTGTTATTTAGTGTGTGATATATTTTTGTGTATGTGTATTTGATAGTGTGTACATACATATATACTTTTGTCTACCATTGGAAATAAAAATATATGCATTACAAATCTGAGTTATTAAGCACATTAAGGCTGTTTACACCTTTCGTTCCAAAACAGATATTCAAATTAAATACATTAGGCAATTTGTGTTTATCTACATTTGTTTCAATAATAATGTTTTTGTTGGCATTAATTTCTCTATTGGTTGTTTAAGGCCATTTTTTATCCATTCACTTATTGAAATATTTACATTTATTACTTTTTTTTCCATTAGATAATCCAAGAATTTTATATATGGTACAACTTATGGTATAGGCTTGTATATATGCAATATGAATATATTTTTTTTTTTAATTTTTTCAGAAGAAAAAAATTCTTATCTTCTATTTGTGATCTTATTATCGGATTGTGTTATAAGGTATTTCTCTTGCCTTCGTAGCATGTCTACATGATCAGCACACTCGGCACATATTCGAGAGGTCCATGGTTCGAGTCGCGGGGAGGGCATTGCTCGTTTTTCACGTCTCTCAGCTTCCAAAAAAAAAAAAAAAAAATCCTAATGTTTCTACAGTGTCTTCTTCAAAATAAACAATCTGATTGAATGAAAATATTTTGGTGATTAAAACTTTTTAATCACTGCTGTTTACATCTACATTTCTTTTTTTCACATAATTTGAAGTTTGCAAGTAGTTTGAAGGTTTTCAAACTATGTTTCAGAGAAATTTTTGATCTCATGCAGCTCCTCTGGGGCATCTGCAAGTCAAAATCAAAATTTAAAACTATTTTTAATATCACTGGACATACTTAAAGAAATATTTTCTATTCTATTGTTATTGTTACAAAAAATAATATTAAGCAGATCTGTTTTTATGATTAAAATTATAATGAAATAATGATTTTCTTTTCACTTTTTGCATAAAATCCACAAATTTTGTATTTCAATTCTTTTTTACCATTTATTTTTCTGAGGATGGAAATGCTTCTCTGGAAAAAAATTACAATTTTAGAGTTTTTTCTGATTTCACGGATTTGAAGACAGTTGGATAGCAAAGACACAATTTTTGAAATGGATGAATGACAGCGCTGGCTTTTGTTATGTTTTATGCATTTAATAAATTTCCGCCCGACTGTTTATTCTTTAATTCTACCTAACACAATTAATCGATACTTGTTTCTAATATAGAATTTCAGCATCAATTCTACATAATAACATGAGTAATCTTTTTTAATTGAATTTTATCATTATTAACAAAATACTTTGGCACTATATACTGAGAATTTTTTCCTTGACTTTTATCTTTCAATACTTGAGGAACTGGTCATTGATTTACATCTATAATAAAAGAAATAAATGCTTGTATGAGTTTTAACATATTGTTAAAAATGCAATAAACCTCAGCTCCTTTGTTGCATGAATAATGTTAAACTCCCTGTTAAGTATTTTTTTAGCATCTTCTATGTAACAGTATTGACTCCATGATTATTCCTTAAAATTGGAAGTATCAGAAATAGATGTAAATATGCTTTGTCTTCTGCATTAACTTACAAAAATAAAAGTGTGAATATCTGGATGGAATTATATAGAAAGAGCTACAGGACGCTATGTTTTCATAATAGTCATTCCACTATACTGGAAATATTAAGTCAAACAATAAGTGCAGGAAAAGATTCAGTAAGAGGATATACTCTCTTCTGAAACAATATATTTGACTGTAGTTGTTCCATATGATATTTCTATACAACATCCCAAAATCTTGGTAAATAACTTTCTAAACCAAGTTTACAGTGTAAAAAAGTAGTGGAAAAATGTTGTAGTCATGTAACTGGGCTACCATACATAAAAATTAAGCAGTGTTAAAAGTGTTTTTATCTTAATTGTCTGTTACAACCAAATTACTAGATATGAGAAAGAACATGCAGCGCCAGTACAGCTAGATGATCCCTTTTACAGAGTTTACAGAGTTGCTAATTTGAAAACAAGTTAACCTGTAAAACTATCCTTCATACTGGTTTGCTTTAGATTCTTTTGGTAACAAACATGCCATTAAAGTCTGTACCAATCAATCAATAAACCTTGTTACAAGCAAGTTTTTGTTTGCAGGATGCTATTCATAATTGGTTTTCTTTTGGCGGTATAGCAACAGCGAAGGGAGAAAGATTCCGGGTAATTTAAATTCAACTAACATAGCAAATTCCATTCTTCTGTAACTTTATAATTTGATACATCTTTATTTTTTCAAAATTTTATTCATACTACAATTTCATCCATTGCAGACAAATTCCACAAGTGCATATTTTAAAATTAATTTCACATTTAAAAAAGTATGATTTTTTTATAAATGATTTGTTATAAAAATAAAAATGAGTTATAAAAATCATTGTGACTTGGACAAATACACGCAAAAAAAGGAAAAAAACATACAAAAATGGTGATGCTGCTTATTAAAAATTGAAAAATTGTTATATGTACATACACATGGTTGACACAGTTTGGTGCATCCTGCGAAATTTGTTGTGGTAATATGGTAGAAAAAAAAAAGAAAAAAAAATTGTCATTTTGTATTAAAATTATTAAGGTGTTGATGGTATGCTAAGTTACACAAAGCAAGGTAACGTACAGTAAGAGCTATGTACCTTAGGTAAAGGGATGTCTTTCAGAAGGTATTTCTATGAGAAATTGACTTGTATTCACATAATACATGAGGAGAAACACGAAAATTCCCATGCAGCTATCTCATTCACCAGTATTTGTACCTAGATCAAACATCCAGTGTTCAGCTATCTTATCTGCTAGTCAACTGGTGCCAATCAAAATAGACAGTAATGTAATATTATACAAGCTAAGTAGCATTGACTTATACATCACTAAAGAAATAAATACACTTCAGAAAACTTTCCTGTTTTCCGAAAGTGTCAATATCTTCATTATTATAACTTCCTGATATTTCAATGCATGTAATTTTATGGTAAACTATTAACTTAAAACAGAATTTTTTTTTTTTTTTTGAATTGGTTGTGTTTAACTATAAGATTATTTTGAAAAACATTGTTCGTGATAAAACTAAAGAATGAATTTTCTTTACACAGACTGTTAAATTATTATATTTCAAATCAACAGATTGCAATTATACAATAAGACAAGATGAAAAATACAGTAGTCATTGAGGCAATTGTTGAGTTTTTGAAGAAACAATAAAAATTTTCAAATCTAACACAGTATGTTTAATGTTTAATATAGTATGGAAGGTTTTGTAAAGCATCAGCTATTTAAAAAAAAAAAAAAAAAAAAAAAAAACATGCTATAGCTGACAATGAAACCAATTAAAAATCAAACAGAACTCTATTACACGTTATGCAACAAAATTAATGAATATGAACGTCTATAAACATTTTTTAACTTGGACCAGATCTCGAAACATCAACTAGATTTTAGGCAATAAAATTAATAAAAATTTATGTTGATAAGTATTTAAGAAAAAATAGAACAAAAAAAAGAAAAACAAAATCTAAAATGTTTCAGATTTTAAATTACGTCCAAAGGGGCGTTTTTTAACATTTTGTGTGTTACCTTTCTTTATTAAATATCATGTTCCTCGCACTTAAACCATAAGATCCAGTGCAACAGCAATATCGCAAAATAGTTTTAAAACGAGCATATCTTTAGAATTTCCGATACAGAGACTCACGCGCTGGAGATAAAAATGTTTTTTCTGCACAACGTTGCCATTGCTCGCTTTGAAATCCTTGAGTTTGTTAATCAAAAATTCGTCAAAGTTTTAAAAAATGGGAAATCGATCATAAAACAAATTTCAAATTTCAAATTTGGTCTTCCACATGCTCATATTCGTTGGAGGATTACGTTATTCAAAATTCGATGACTCTATGTACCGTTGTTTTATCACAATACGAGAAATATACATACATTTATGCAGATTTTTCATTATTTAATTTCTTCAAATATAATGCAGGACTCTAACATTTTGTGGCAACAGTTTGAAAAGTGAACCGACATTTATGAGTCCGACGCAAAATGCCAAAACGAAACTAATAGTCCTTCGGGATTCAAATCCCTTTGGACTAAAAATGGCAGAACTTTCAACTAGATAACCAAATAAAGCATTTGCGTTCTAGAGGATTTTATTTACTTCACATACATACAGTGGCGTAAATAAGGGTATGCAAGGAATGCCGTCGCATAGGGGTCCGAAGGCTTAAGGGGCCCTTTAAATGTCCTGCTGAACTACATTTACGTGTTTAAACTTTAAGACGGATTCCATTACATATATATAAAAGCTTTAATTCATTTTCACTTGATGAGTTCGGAATTAGAATTTCTATAAAAGAAGATTAATTATTATTTTTATATTTTGTGTCTTGTATTTTTTCCTCTTTGCTCTTCATTTTTATTTTTAGAATTTGTACTCTATAAATTCTTATTTTAATTTTGATATGTTTTGATTTTGTGTTAAACCCCTTTTACACGATTGTTAATATTAATATAGTTGAGGAATAGCCTTAATTTGACTCCAATTTACTTTTAACTTTAGAATCTTTAAGTATGTGTAGATAATAGAATTCCTTTTATTTTTAAAGTTTTTAAGGGTTCCCTACCTATATGGTGCAGTGATGCAATTCTCTGTATGACGCAGATAGGAGGCCCTTGGAAGCACCTGAAACAGCTAAATTCAAGTGTTTGCAAAAGTTAAAATTCCAGCATTCGACTATGAAATAATAACTTCTTGACCTACCGCAGTTTAGGGATAGCAGTGAGGGAAAATAGGAAAAGTTCCTTTGTATTCCTTAGTCTCAAACCTGAAAATTATTAAAGGCGACCCCCCTAAAGGAAAGGTTTCTCCTTTTGCAATCCCAAATCAAAAAGCGGTGGAAGTGGAAATTAATTGTAACTATTTATGTTAAAGTACTTATTTTATATATTAATTTGTTTCTGTATAATTCGCATTATGATCGAATAATCAGTAGACATATTTTCTAAGTATAAATCAAAGAAGTAACTAGGCAGGATTTTGGTACTTTGGAATGAACTTTGCAAGTTAAGAGAAATCGTGGTATATTATTTGCAGTTCGAAATTTTCATAATATGTCTTTCCGTAGCGTTTAATTTTGTTCATATATTGAATATCTTACTAGCTTTTCCATTAAACGCAAGTCCAAAAATCAGTCCTAATATTTAATTTTAAATTTAATTTATTAATGTGTATGATTCTTAGAATTTAATATAACATGTATTTCGTTGGTTCGCTATGAACGACGTATCACTTTTCAAACTTTTGCCACCAAATAATTTCACCCTGTATTATTTTTTAAGAAATTAAACAAGAAAGAATCTGCATGTTTGAATGTATAGTTCTCACAATGTAAAAAACTACGGTACTTGCAATCGGTGCAGTCGCACCAAGAGGCAAGGTAAGGGACAGAAAAATTTTGGATTTAGAAGCATGATTGATACTACAAAATGGCAAAGTTAAAGGGGGATTGATTTTTTTTTCTCTGTTTTTTACACTTATAAGCTGGAGGGGGAATCATTCGTAAGTATTAATTGCTAATTCCAGAATACATGCTTTTCTTTCTTAAAAACAAAAAATCATTGACGTAAGTTGAGCAGTTGTGGCATGAAAGGACTTTGCCTGATCCCCATGTCGAAATGCCGTTCTAGTCCAGGAAACGCAAAGAATTTATGGCACCACATTTGGAAAAGAGAGATTTCCCGTTCGGCTTAGGAATCTTTGAATGAATTCAAAGTCCGAAAAAAAGGGGCCGAGTTTTACGACAGGACTCGAGGACAGATGCTCAAACATTAAGCGGCCAAATATTTCAGTTAATTTCCGGCGTATTTCATTAAATTTATCGAAATTCATTACTTTTTCACTCATGGGGGTAGGAAATCGAATGGATGAATATTTTTACTTGAAATAATGAGTAAATGAATATTTATCCAATTTTTCATATCAAAATTTTAAAAATATTCTCACATTGCAGATAAAATGCAGGTTAGGAATTCTTTAAAATCCCTAATCGAGAATTAAATCTGAAAACACAGAACTCGTTTGAGGATTTACTTGATTTGCTTTAGAAAAGAGAAAACTAGTGTTTCTTAACCTTTAAATTACCCATCTACCAAAAATTCACACTTATCTGTAAAAGATAATTCTGAAGACATTAAATTTGTTTTGAAAGTAATATATTAATCTCTCTTCATATCAAAATCTTCGTTTGAAAATATATAATAAATTACAATTTATTTTAACAACGTGAAACATTTAAGCGTATAACTGAGTAATGCGCAATAATTTGTACGTTATTTAAACGGCATTGAATTGAATTATTATATAATAATAAAGCACTCGAGGACTATTTGCCTAAGGGGAAGAACGCCTTCTTGGAGTACTTTATAATCATTATTTGAAATGAAATTTTACAATTTACTTTACTTTTGCTGTTAATTTACTTTCCACAGCATTCAGTACGTGAAATCAACAATAATAGTATAATAATGATAATAAAAATGGCACCGCACAACTAAAAGTACATACTACTTCGTAAATTTCGATAAATTAATTACTGAAAATATTAAACATATCAATGGCAGCGTTGACCTAATAGTTTTAAGTTGCGTTTCAACATCTGAAAGAACGCTAATAACATTGCTATTTTCACTACACAAACGAATGGAATATTTCAGAAAAGAATGCTGCTTCGTTATTGGAATATTTCAATAATTTTTGCAAATTAAAAAATTTAATTAACAAGTTTTAATAATAAAAATGCTATTTTCACTCATAAAATCCCTTTGTACATTATTCTCTTTCATTTCGGCATCACTGCATAACTTTTCTAAGACATAAATAGCTTCTGTTAATATATGTTCTCATACATTGTATTTATTTATTATATTTTTGTCATTAATAAATTAATGATTAAGATAAAAAAATTGATACTGCTTAATTTATAAGCAATTTAAAGACTGGAAATCTGAGGTCATTAATTTCTGAGACATAAATAGCTTTCTAAGACGCAAATAAAACAGATACCAATAATCATAAATATTGTTACGAATTTGGTATTTAAAAAGCTAATGTTAGTTTAATTATAAATTAAATGGTTTTATTTCTCGCGCAGTGCAGCGCGTGACGAATATTAAAAGAAAGCTAAGCCGGAAAAAAATTAAAAATACAAGAGCGCGTGCGTTAAATAAATAAATATCTCTTTTTGATTTCGAGAAAGTACTGGAAAATTCTAGCGTGTGATTTTAAAATCTTATAAAAGGAGGAAAACATCTCAGTTTGTAGCAGTTGTTTAGTTTGTTGTTGTTTAGAAAACTACTGTTGTTGATTGTAGCGAATTCGCGGATTAGCGTTCTTTAGCTGTTTTGAATTACGTTCTATTGGACATTTGAGTAGTTAAAAGATAACTACTGTGAGATATTGCAATACTGCATGATAATTTGAGAAAATTTAAGCATTTTTGTTGTGATAATAATAAATTTTTGTTCATTTTTCATCGGACTTGTGCATTCATTTCATAACGAACCCGTACGCACGCAACAATTTTTGGTGTCAGAAGTGGGATTTGAATGCCAATAACAAGAGCGATGGAAGAACAATTCAGGCAAATGATGACTGCATTTGCTGCTTTCCAAGAAAAGATGGAAGGAGCCGTCAACTCCGTTAAGGAAGATATAAAAGCTGTACAAGAGAAAATGGATGCTGGTCAAATATCCGTTAAGGAAGAAATGAAATTGGGCCAGGAATGCGTTAAGGAAGAGATGAAATCCCTTAAAGACGAGATGAAAGCAGGTCAGGACGAAATGAAAAGAGAAATTACCTGCGTAATAGAAAATAAATTTGAGGCTATGGAAGGCAGAATAGACGCGGTTGAAACTAAAGTTGGACAAATAGAAGAAAGAGTTTCTTCGGTAAAAGAACAAGTAGAAGAAAGAATTTCTTCTGTAAAAGAACATATAGAAGAGAGAGTTTCTGCCGTCGAACAACAAATTGATGATAGGGTTTCTGCTGCCGTCGCCAAAGAAGTTGACAGCCTAAAGAAGTGCATAGCGACGGTAGGAAACAATTCTGAAGGTTTTAAATTTTTATCGATGCCTGCTCGTTCCGTTCTGAAACTATCTACATATGATGGGAAGACCTCCTGGCAGGTGTATAGGACACAATTTTCTATCGTTGCGGATGCGAAAGGATGGGATTCCCAAGCTAAGGCCTGTCATCTCGCCGCTTCTCTGAGAGCAGACGCAGCGGATATCCTGCAGACGCTTCCCGAAAATCAAAGGCTAGATTTCGAAGCTCTATCCGGCGCTTTGGAGCTGCGCTTCGGCGAGAAATGTTTAAAAGACTACAGCAGGCTCCAAGTAAAATCTCGTCAACAGAAGCTCACCGAAACGCTTCAGGAGCTCGCCACGGATGTTGAAAGGCTGTCACATCACGCCTTTTCGGAGTGCCCGACAGAAACAAGGGAAATCCTGTCCCTGCAATATTTCATCGATGGCATCCGGGACCCTGAAATACAGAAAGCACTACGAATGGCGGATGTTAAAGATCTGAAAAGCGCTTTAGTGTATGCCATGAAATTTGAGGCAGCCCAGCAAGCCACCCGTCGAGACCGCCATCCAGTGAGAGCTGCTCAAGTCCAGGAGCCAGGGGATCAAGTCACTGCTCGTCTAGACGATTTAACTAGACAACTGAACGCCTTGAGACAGAATATTGGTGACAAGAAACCGACCGTAAAGTGCTGGAACTGCGGTGCTGAAGGACACATCCGACGAAACTGCAGAACACCCCAGGGCACGGATGCTAAGACCGCTCCTAACAAACAGCAGGGAAACTAATTAGTGGCCATCTCGCGGGGCGGAGGTTGCCAGATCGTGAAAAGCCCCAGTTTAAAGCGCTTCAGATTTCTGCAGTGAGAGGCGGCAGTAATGGACTTTTCATAATAGGACATATTAATGGAGTTCCCTGCAATATGACGATAGATACAGGAGCCAACGTTACCATCATCCGAAAAGATTTGGCTCAACAACTGGGAAGCAAACTTATCTGGACGCCGCCCTGCGTTACCCTACAGACTGTGTCCGGTGAGAAGATCAACATCGATGGAAAAGTAAATGCTAACATCACGTTTGGAAGTGCCGCTTACCATCACACGGCATATGTAGCAGAGATCACTGATTCTTGCATACTCGGATTGGACTTTCTAAGGAAATACAATTTTTCCTTGGACTTTAAAAATAACGAATTGCATTCTACATCTGAGGACATAGCGTTATTTGGAGTCAATGATGAAGTTAAATCTGTCCATAAAATCATAGCACAAGACAATATCACAATACCGGCAAGAACAGAAATTTTACTTCCTGGATCCATAGCCGAAAACAGAAATTTCCGCTACGGCATCATAGAATATCCCAATAACTGTAATAGCCCAAAAGGAGTACTAGTAGCCTCAACACTCGTCGACCTATCCAGAACGGTTATCCCGGTGAGAGTCGCCAATGTAACTGAGAAGGGGAGAATTATTAAGAAAGGTGAAGTGGTTGCAGCATGTACTCCAGTAACCACTGTTGAAAGAAAGAGTAACATCCAAGAATCCGTGTCCTCAGAGAGAATTACATCGGAGTTATTGCAGAATGCGCAATTAAACGATAAAGAGAGGAATGCTGCCGATCGCGTCATTAAAGATCTTCAAGTTGTTTTCTCCCGCTCATCTTCTGACGTGGGTCGAACTAGTTTGACACAACATAGAATAGATACCGGCGATCATCACCCGATCAAGCAACATCCAAGACGTCTACCGTTTGATAAACAGGAAGAGGTGAGAACACTGTTAAAAGATATGGAAGAAAGCGATGTCATCGAGCCTTCAGTAAGTCCATGGGCATCTCCCATCGTCCTAGTCAGAAAGAAAGACGGCTCAACAAGATTTTGCGTCGACTATCGCCGGTTGAATGAGGTTACGAAGAAAGACAGTTACCCTCTTCCTAGAATTGACGACATTCTAGACACTCTTTCTGGCAGCAAGTGGTTCTCAACCCTTGATTTAAAGAGTGGGTATTGGCAGGTAGAAATACAGCCTGAAGACCGAGAAAAGACGGCATTTACTGCGGGACAAGGGCTTTGGCAATTCAAGGTGATGCCGTTTGGACTGTGTAATGCGCCGGCAACATTCGAACGTCTTATGGAAACTGTTTTGAAAGGCCTTTCCTACGAGGCCTGCCTCATATACCTGGACGACATCATCATCGTCGGAAAGAGTTTTGAAGAACATTTAGAAAATCTTAGGAAGGTGCTTCAGAAACTGAAAGAAGCCAATCTGAATCTGAGTCCCGCTAAATGCAAATTGTTCCGAAAGGAAGTGACTTACCTGGGACATGTCATTTCTGCAGAAGGTGTGCGCACGGATCCTGAAAAGGTATCAGCCGTTAAATCCTGGAAACGTCCCGAAAATGTCCATCAGCTGAGAAGCTTCCTAGGGCTTTGCACCTACTATAGGAAATTCGAGAAGTACTTTTCTTTCATCGCAAGACCCCTACACAAGCTGACAGAGAGCAACCAAAAGTTCTTGGGGACAAAAGAATGCGAGGATGCATTTAACAACTTAAAGGAGGCTTTAACATCTGCTCCAATCCTGACGTATCCTCAGCTTGACCGACCATTTATTCTCGACACCGACGCGAGTAATGAAAGTGTTGGTGCTGTTTTGTCCCAAGAAATAGACGGCCAAGAACGTGTAGTGGCGTACTGGAGCAAGTGCCTGTCTAAACCGGAGAGGAATTATTGTGTCACCAGGAAAGAGTTGCTCGCCATAGTCAAAGCTGTAGAACAGTTCCATCACTATCTATACGGCAGAAAATTCCTGCTCCGCACCGATCATGCATCATTGACCTGGCTTTTAAATTTCAAGAATCCTGAGGGTCAAATAGCTAGGTGGATACAGAGACTCCAAGAATGTGACATCACTATCCGTCATCGTAAGGATCATCACACGGAAACGCCGACGCCCTGTCTAGAAGACCTTGCCTATTGTTCCAGGGTGGAAGCGAAATACGAGCTGCTGACTCCGGTCGCAAGACAAATTACAACATCAACATCTGCTGATCGAGAACCGTGGAGTGATGATGAAGTCAGGAAAGACCAGCTGGAAGACCGCGACATTAAACCCATAATTGATCTAATGGAGTCGTCAAACAGAAAACCTACCTGGCAGGACATTTCTATCTGTAGTCCTACAACCAAACAATATTGGGCACTCTGGGATTCACTTCACATTCGAAACGGCGTCTTATACCGGAAATTCGAATCGGATGATGGGAAGACGTTCCGATGGCAGCTGATACTTCCAAGATCCCGCATTCCTGATGTCCTTAAAGAACTACATAACAGCCCTACGGGAGGTCACTTTGGAATAATGAAGACCTTACAGAGAGTTCGTGAGCGCTTTTACTGGAATAATGCAAAGGATGACGTGCAAAAGTGGTGCCGATCTTGCGATGCCTGTGCAGGTAGGAAAGGACCTAAGAGACGCAGCCGAGGCAAGCTGCAACGTTACAACGTAGGGGCGCCTTTTGAACGAATCGCCTTTGACATCCTGGGACCTCTGCCACGAACTGCTGATGGCAACAAATACATACTCGTTGTCGTTGATTACTTCACCAAGTGGCCTGAAGCTTATCCTATTCCTGATCAAGAGGCTGTCACAGTAGCTGAGGTAATGATACAGCACTGGATTTCCAGGTTCGGAGTGCCTCTTCAGTTACATTCCGATCAGGGAAGGAATTTTACCTCGGTAGTAATCAAAGAACTATGCAAACTACTCGGCATTGACAAGACCCAAACGACGCCATTACATCCCCAGTCGGACGGCATGGTAGAGAGGTTCAATCGAACCATCCTTAATAACCTCTCATTAGTGGTTTCCAGAAACCAGCAGGACTGGGACAAGAAATTATCGCTGTTTTTACTGGCTTACCGCAGTGCTGTCCACGAGACTACCGGCTATTCTCCATCACAGATGCTATTCGGTCGTGACTTTCGTCTGCCTTGTGATCTATTGTTTGGCCGCCCTCCAGATGCTCCTTCATCGTCTGAGGAATATATTCAAGATCTCCAGGCCCGGTTTGAAGTGATGCACAACTTTGCACGAGAGCGAGTCAACTTGGCGACGGAGAAGATGAAGACCCGCTACGACACAAGAGCTACTGAACATCAGTTCCACGAAGGAGACAAGGTGTGGTTGTGGAATCCGACTCGACGGAAAGGACTTTGTCCGAAATTACAGTCACCTTGGGATGGCCCGTATACAGTCCTGAAAAGGCTGAATGACGTCGTGGTTCGGATTCGTAAGTCTTCGAACTCTAAACCTAAAGTCGTTCATTACGACAGGTTAGCTCATTACTATGGCCATAGTACGTAATGTAAATAATTGTAAATAGTATCAGACCATGGTCCTTTTTGTTTTTAAATGTGTATTTGATTTGATTTGTATTTAGTATTTGATTTGCATTTAGTATTTGATTTGTATTTAGTATTTGTTTTGTATTTAGTATTTGATAGCATTTGATTTGTTTAAGTTAGTTATTGCATTTATTGTTCATGTTGTTTGATATTGTAATGTAATGTTTATGCCACAGTTGTAAGTTTAGCTTCCTGTCCAGGGATTGTACTGCCCGGGACGTGCAGTCCTTGGGAAGGGGGCAGTGTTACGAATTTGGTATTTAAAAAGCTAATGTTAGTTTAATTATAAATTAAATGGTTTTATTTCTCGCGCAGTGCAGCGCGTGACGAATATTAAAAGAAAGCTAAGCCGGAAAAAAATTGAAAATACAAGAGCGCGTGCGTTAAATAAATAAATATCTCTTTTTGATTTCGAGAAAGTACTGGAAAATTCTAGCGCGTGATTTTAAAATCTTATAAAAGGAGGAAAACATCTCAGTTTGTAGCAGTTGTTTAGTTTGTTGTTGTTTAGAAAACTACTGTTGTTGATTGTAGCGAATTCGCGGATTAGCGTTCTTTAGCTGTTTTGAATTACGTTCTATTGGACATTTGAGTAGTTAAAAGATAACTACTGTGAGATATTGCAATACTGCATGATAATTTGAGAAAATTTAAGCATTTTTGTTGTGATAATAATAAATTTTTGTTCATTTTTCATCGGACTTGTGCATTCATTTCATAACGAACCCGTACGCACGCAACAATATTAATGCTCCTAAAATATAGCCGCTTTTCCTAACTTATTTTTGCTTTATGATCCACCTGGGTACAACAAACCTCTTTTCATTAAATGAAGTTTTGCACATTTCTCTACGAAGTACGCAAAACTTGTTTCATATAATTTTATTTTTACTAATTATGAAGAAACTTTATACTGGTTTAAGCTTTACTCTAAATTATTAAACATTTCTGGGACCTTGAAACTTAGAAGGGAATCGTCATATTTTGCTATATATATTTGGGTATTTATACTTAGATAAATCCTCATACCATAAGTATTTTGTGTTTAATTTTAAAATTTCCATTTCGTATTACACAATCATTTTCAAAGCTCTTTGGATACATATCAATAAAATTTTTTCTACCTCTTTCTACCTGTCATCGTATTCTACCTGTGAAGAATTTCCTAAAAATATTCGAATATCCATAATTTTTACTGTCAAAGTATTTAATAATTATACATTAACTGAAATGCATTTATAGTACAGAGGAAATGTAGAAAGATATTGCAGGTGATGTATTATGTATCATTGGAATGTGGCAGGGTTTTTCCGCGTCTTAAAAGGGAAATGGACAATGCACATCTTTACAGAACTCTTGGATGAAAGTTTTACTGTGACTCAACTTGGGAAGACACTGTAAATTTATAGTGGAGGCGGGGTCCCTTTCTTCGTTAAGCCACCGCATTGAAGTGTGAACTACCCCTCAAGTTTATACTTGTAAATTGGCTGATGACTCAGAACAGTAAACTGAACTTAAACTTGCTCTTATTCTAATGTCATTTCTCTAGTCTATGGCGAGAACAAACACAAGTTTTTCTTTAAAATTAAATTTCAAAGTGATCTCAAATATAATTCTTCATTTTAAAGGTAAGTTATTGATTTGTAATATCTAAATTAATCATAAACTAAATTCTTATAATTTAAAACTTGCTAAAAATTCAATTCAGCTAAACTTTTAATCCATTTATCTGAAAAATCCAAAATTATCACCATTAACAATGCAAATGTCTACTAATATTAATTTAATTAAATATTTTTATGATAAATACGAAATATAAATATAATCTATGTTTCCATACCTTAAGAAACATCATAACAGGCCAAAATTAAAAACAAAATTTTTTAAACACATCCTACGCTATAGTGCAAGATCGATCAACCAATCAATCGGCTCGACAATCGAAAATCAATCGACTTGAATGGAGCACATTAACATCTAATAAGCGTTTCTATTAATATGCAAGATGTGAGAAACAAGTTTGAAGACATTATGAAAGAAGCTGAGTTTATTCCAAATAAATGGGCATAGAAACTAAATTTGGAAAATAAAAGAGAAAATAAAGAACCTAAAACACTGTCATTGTGAACAAATACGTAAATTATTAATAATGTTTCAAAAATACAAAAAACATATAAAGAAGACTTGCGCTGGAAGTACAACTTTTATTATTTATAAATACTTTCAGAACAGAAAATCCAAAATTTGAAATCCGTTAAGGATTTAGCTAAATTAGCAATGGTAAAATATTATGACATGAGAGGCAGTTATTCGGGAGTGTGCAATTTACTTATATTGTATTTATCATTACCTGTAACCACAGCCACGAGTGAGAGGTCATTTTCAATACTGAAAATAATAAAAACATATTTAAGTAAGAGTATGACACAAGATCGGTTGTCAAACCTTTCACTATTGAGTGTGAGATGGCTGAGAAAATGGACTTCCAGGTATTGATAAATAATTTTGCGAAAATGAAGGTTAGGAGACGCAAATTTTAAAAGGATTTTTTTCTTAATGATGAATTTTGGCCACCAATGTTATCATTACACTTATTGAGGGAGGAAAAAATTTGAAAAGAAGAGAAGTACGGACTGAGGAAAATTAAAAGGAAACAGTAAAAAACTTTAGCATTCATATTTTTTTGTATAAAAATCATGTGTTCAAGTAGTTTAGTATACCAAAAGGTTTTTTAAAAAGACGGAAAAAAAACTTTACCATACATATTTTCTACAAAAATTGTATGTACATATAGTTTTCTTTAAGAAGTTTATGATAAATATGTTTTATATTTAACAAATGTATCATTTACATTATAAAAGTTCTTATTTATTACTTGTATATTATTGCATAAATCATGTTCGTAAGCTGAGTAAATCACAAAGTACTATACATTAATGTAATAGCTTTTCTGTACGTTTATCAATTATCTTGTCTGTCAGTTTATAATATAATTAATTATTTATAAGTTTGCTAACTTAAGCGAAAAAACTTTGATAGGCGCAGATTTTATATAAAAATTTAAAACATTAGTATGTAAAACTTCTTGGATTTTATATAAAAATCTCCGCAAATCTAGGCTTTCTTCCTTTTCTTAATGCTATACGTCGACATGTTCCCTTTTTTTGTATAGACTTATTCATATATTATCAGTATGCATCTCAGTGAAAGGAGAGAAAAATCTGTCTCTCGCACTCACACAAAAAGTCTTAAGTAACTGAATTAAAATCATCTGACGTCAAATACCCAAACTAAAGCAAATTTTCATTTCACCAGTTGGTCAAGGGAAATTATTTTCTTTTTTATTATTTCTTCACGTTACGTACCTTTCAACTGATTCCCTAAGAACGTGCTTTTATTTTTTAACAATTAATCCAGATTTGATAAAAATCATCATGAAAACATTGCCTCCTGGAATCCTTAATTTTTTTTTAAACTTTTCGGGCGGCCCTTTTTTAGTCCAAAGGGGCTTTGTCCCTGAAGGACTATTGTTTCCGTTTTGCGATTTTGCGTCGGACTCATAAACGTCGGTTCACTTTTCAAACTGTTGCCACAAAATGTTAGAGTCCTGCATTATATTTGAAGAAATTAAATAATGAAAAATCTGCATAAATGATTGTCTATTTCTCGCATTGTGATAAAACAATGGTACATAGAGCCATCGAATTTTGAATGACGAAATCCTACTGCGAATATGGGCATCTGAAATCCCAAATTTGGAATTTGTTTTATTATAGATTTTATATTTTGTAAAACTTTAACGAATTTTTGATTTACAAACTCAGTGCTTTAAAAGCGAGAAATGGCAACGTTATATAGAAAAAAAATACTTTTATCTCCAGCTCGCGAGACTGTGTATATCGGAAATTCTAAAGATATGCTTAATTTAACATTATTTTGCGATATTGCTCTTGAACTGAATTTTATGGTTTAAATGCAAAGAACATGATATTTAATAAATAAAGGTAACACTCAAAACGTTAAAAAAAACGCCCCTTTGGACGTAATTTAAAATCTGAAACATTTCAGATTTTTTTTTTTTTTTTTTTTTTTTTTAGCACATTAAATTTATTGGGAAAGGGGCCCAGGAAAATTTCTTGCATAGGGGCCCAAGAGTTTTAGTTACGCCACTGCATACATACATACATTATCTTTACATTTACTATCATAACTCGTATCATACATAACATATTTCATGACATACTCTTATCATCGAATGATCATGATTTTCTATAGTAGTAAGCAAATTTTTTTAACAGTTTCTATTTTGTGTCTGCAAAGTATTCCTTTAAATCGCAAGGTTTCGCGATATTCATTTTCCTGCTGACAAAGTTCATACACGAATCCAAAACATTAAAACCTTCGCAATCGAAAAACAACGGCCATTTCATTATCGATGACAAAAGTCTGCCTATCGATAGTAAAAGGAAAGTCTGGGCCAGCCGAAAAAGCGGCGACCCTACAGCCTACCGCTCTGCCAACTGAGCTATCGACCCTACAGCCCACCGCTCTGGCAACTGAGCTATCGACGGAACGGATGCGGTGTTGTTTTTAACAAATTTCTAAAGCATTTATGAGTTTTTGATTAAAAAACTCGACGATTTCAAAGCGAGGGCAACACTAGCGCGCGAGAGTGTATATCCGAAATTCAAAAGATATGCTCATTTAAAAATTATTTTTCGATATTGCTGTTGAATTGAATTTTATAGTTTAAGTGCAAAAAGCATGATATTTAATAAAGATAACACACAAAACATTAAAAGGACGCCCCTTTTGGGGGGTGTAATATAAAATCTGAAAGCTTCCAGAACTTTTTTTTTTTTTTTTTTCCTGAATAAATACACATACCAGGAGTCATTAATATAGAATGAGCTTTATTATAGCAAATATTCTTCGACCATTTGGCTTTTCTATTTTAAGCTCATTTAATATACAGGATTTTTGGTTTTACATCTTGAATATCTGGGGACTGGTAATTAAACTTGCAGGCTTGTCGTTAAATGTTTAGCTTAAAAGTGATTCACATATTAATTTGCATACTAAGATCAAATTGCTATTTCTTTTTAATCTTATGATGTATAATTTTTTATACATTTAAAAGTGTGTAAAAGATTTCATTAACATTGTTGTATATTTCTTAAGTACATCATGTTAATATGGCTTTGAGTTTAATAAATAAATTAAAATAATCTGTATGTATAAAATATCATTTTTTTTTTTTTTTTTTTTTTTTTTGGCTCATATATCTTGAAGATATAGTCTGCATTTTTTCAAAGCTGCTGTAATGGGTAAGCGACCCTTCCTCTAATTACTTTATTAAAAATATTCATGATTTATTTAAAAGCAATTTGAAGAATGTTTTTGTTAATTATTGAAAGGATTTCAAACTTTAAAATCAAGAAATGCCATTCTTACAGAAGCATACAATTGATAAGCAGATTTTTTTACGTCAAAATCTTCGACTTCACTTCGCCCGAATCTTAAATCGATACGTCCGACCCTACGAATATACCTATGTATCCGTTTTACAGTTGATGGGTTCTACATGGTCGCCTATGGACCCTAGGTATGGTTCTACATGGACCCATCTGTCTGAACTGACAACCTTACCAGAATATGCTGCGCATGTGTAACGACACATATCTGTGGAAAGCTATGTATCAGGCAGTTAATATACCCTAGAACAATGATGGCGAACCTATGGCACGCGTGCCACAGTCGGCACGCAGAGGCTTATCAGCCGGCACACGACTAAAATATTACTTCCTTAATCAATAATCACAATAAAATGATAATATGTAATTTAAATAAGTGTTTTAGTCTGTTCTTGAATGTTTCACTTACATACTTATCGCATGATACCAGTGGCATAGAGCCTAAGCCTAGATATCAAATATTCATATATCGCCATAGAAATGATATACATATTCATTGACCCAATTTATGACGTTTCAATTGTTTGGTCCAATCATATTACTTGTTACATGGCGAAGAATACCCCAAAGTTGAAGCAGCTAATGTTTTTTTGAACGAATTCAACTTTATTGCAGACTGCCGGTGAGTTTAATACTTTCATTGTTAAACAGATTGCAGCTTTCTGATCCAAGCATTTTGAGGTAATTTATGAATAATTCTAATTTAATATCTTAAACAGAATAACTGATAATGATGAAAGATTCATGAAAGATCTTAAACAAAATGCCACGCGGCCATTACATTTTGGGCACGCGGCCCCAAAAAGGGTTCACCACCACTGCCCTAGAACATTGGTTGGTGCAGCTGCTGAGTAAGCCTTCATGGTACTATAGAAGTAAAATGACGATTCCCAGGACTATAGACAATACAGCTGATAAATATAATTTGGAAGGGATGTCATATTTGGTTAATTATGGTTCCGTAATACATTCTAGTCAAAATATGCGAAGTAAAATCTTTATGAACCTTTTAGGGGATAAATCAAGCAGAAAATTGTTTTCTGGAGTAGAATTAGATTTAAATATATTTTTTATCGTATATAAATTACTCGAGATATCATTAATTGAAACCTTTGTGGAACATATAAAAGTATTTCTAGGAGCACATGTTAAGTTTTCGAATGTAAATTTTCCTTTGCGTACGAAAACTGTTGTTAGGCGATGTTACGTCCTTTATGAAACCTATTTTCTCGATGTTACGATCTAGCTGGGATTTTATATTCAGTTCCTATCGAAAAAGATATACTCCCTCTGTTTCATAATATTAGTAACTGTTGATGAATATAATTTGTCTCATAATAATAGTAGCAAAAGGAAATAAATATAGAAAGCAACATGTATCATTAAAAAAAAAAAAAAAAAAAAAAAAAAATCTGATGTGGACACCACATGACTTCCTTGTACGGAATATTAAGTTATACGCATATTTTCTTGCATTTCATTTAAACTTATTGGATTGAATTAAATCTACTTCGCCGACAGCGCATAAACCACAATAGAATAAATGCTCTGTTGCACAATGAATAAAATTCACTCTGTTTGTCTACCATAGCGACACTCTTGCGCTAGATTCACTTAACAGTATTATACTGCGTTCATATTATAACTCAAAATACACAAAATTTATATCATTTAAAGAATTATCTTATCGTTGCCACATGTTCTATTCAAATATTATAATAAAGCTAGAACGGTGTATAAAAGAAATTAAGCAAACAAAACAAAAAAGAAACAGTTTTTCACAGACGATTGAGTATTTCTCATTCAATTAATTCAGCTCTCACTTTGTGACAAGGCAAAAATACATAAAATCTCAAAATATATGTATTAAAAATTACGAAGTAAATCTTAATAACACGTAATCGAAGTAACACTCATTTCCTCGAAAAAAATCCAGAAAGGATTAAGCATGATTTAATTCGCAATAATAAATGAAGGCGTTATCTTTCTTGTTGCGAGGCTAAGTTTCTCTAGATTGGCAACAAATCCACTAGTCTGCTGTTTCAAATGTAAACAAGCAATGGCCGCCATCAAAAAAATTATTAGGCTTAGCGGCACTTAAACAACTTTAAAATTGTTGATAATTCTAAAAATATTGCATAAAGATTTACTAAAGGCATAAAAACCTTAACCGGAAGATAAGAACAATAAAATTCAATCATTTTTAAAGCAAAAAATTTACAATTTACAAACATATAAGAGTAAAGAAATTGAGATCACTGAACCGGGTAACAGAGTGGACATATATATAAATATATTTATATACGTTTGGTGAGGCCGATTGCAACCAAAATACGAGGTGCACATCTACATGTTTATAGCAGTCCTATATACAAAACTTCAACGTTCTGAGGCTACTCGTTTTTGAGTTACGCGAGATACGTACGTACGTACGTACATACCTTCGTACAGACGCCACGAAAAATTCTCTTCAGAATTCATTTTAAAGAAGTTTTATAATTTTTTTCGAGTAAAAGAGTATATTATTCTGTCTTTACGAACAGATATCATGCAAAAACATCGTTAAATTGCATTCGATAGCGGTCAAAATGGATATTTTCGTTGAAATATGCTGCCTGAAACTTTTCGCGATTACAATACTTCCTTTTTACTTCGTACAAGGAAGTAAAAACAGATTAAATTAAACAATAAATTAAAACTATTACACCTAATTTTAATTTTGAGCTTTCAGAGAGTTTCAGAATTTTTCAGTAATTTCGTTTCTGCACTTGGGTGTGATTCTTGGCTGCGATTATTTGCTTTACCTATATGCGTGATAAAATTACCAAAGCTTTAGCCGTCATTGCTCGCAGCATAACTTGCTGAAGTAGCAGAAACGTATTATCCAGTATTTCCGAAGAAATATAATCAAAGATTATTTTTACTGTTTTTATGGAGCCTGTTCTGCTAAGAGAAGTATGTAAGGTTTTTCAGTTTTTATTTATTTATTTATTTATTTATTTATTTATTTTTTTTTTTTTTTTCCCCGTAGTCTTAGCATTTATATCCAAAGTTTTATTTTTTCATAGAATCAATAGCATAAGATTCATCTCAAAACTATATTCCCGAAGCGCATTTCCAAATGCTTAACAGGATCATTCTGTTGCACTTAAATTGTTTTGCAGCTAAAGTTAATTCACATTTTTTTTTTTTTTTTTTTTAAATAGGTTGACACTTAGCTGAAATAAAATAACTGATTTCGATCAGGGGATAAAATAAGGTAAATAGTGTAGAATCGGTACTTACTGTCTAGGAATATGATGTTTGTAAACTTAGTTCTTAGGTGGCTGTCTAAGGGCTAATAAACTAGTCCGATTTATGTAAAACTTGAATATTTAATGAAACATGAATTGTTGCTACAAACTACAAAATAATTACATACGTAGAAGGGAATAGATGAGATTATTTACAGATGAAAGAGAAGGAATCGCCTTTACATTCAAACATCTTTTAATCGCGTCATCGTCTTAATGGAGGAATCGTCTGACTTCTATCATCGGAAAAGTCAAAGATTTATTCTCACAGCTTGTCGCGTCATCCGATTATAATGAAAGATGCCATCCCACAATAGTTATAATTCTTAGAAATTTCGTTAACCCAAAAACTGGAAGTTGTATCAAAATAAATGACAGATATCATGAAACATCGTGTTTGATTGAAAGCTTCGTAGTTTTGTGCTGCAATATAACTCACAGCTGAATTCGCTAATAATTCCCGTTTAAATATTCACTTTTCGCTATTATTATGTGACAGAGGGAGTATTCCATTTAAAAAAAAAAATTCAGAATGGGAAAATACAATTGTAATTTAAACGTAATTTCAAAAATCTGACCAACGATAATGCGATAAGCATATTTTCTCTCCTATGATAAGCCGCCATCATTATCAGATTCCGATATCGTGTTTTTTCTGGAAATTTGATATGAATTTCTTGACTTATAAGATGAGGCAAAGATAAGATTATAATTATTGTCATTTTTCCAAAGAATATCCAATAACCCCACTTTTGAAATCTCTGATAAAGCATTTAGAATACAATACTCCTACTTAATTTTTCATTCTGCCCGTTTATTCTTTTTTATATTTCCGTTTATAATGCAGACGAAATAGTTGTATTTCATGTGCATTGCTCTTCGTTAGGAAATGTTTTGAATCATTTAATCTTGAAGGACAATTTAGTATCTTAAAACGTAATAAAGAAAATAGATAGTTCAAAAAAATTGTAAGAAACACAAACCATTATTTATTCTGAAATACAATAAAAGACAAATATGAAGATGAAATCCAGTGCCTTTTTTTTTCTTTGTTTGTTTAGCAACCCTTATCCGTAATTCTTAGAAGCAAATTTATTTTATAATCCAATATCTCATATGGTTCGGCGGCGTGTATAAAAATCGTGTTCTCTGTTGGCATCTGCGTTTAAACGTTTCATTGCCTATTCTTCAGAAAGCATCACAGAATAAGTACCCAGTTTTAATATACAATTTTTTCCCCTCCTTTTGTTCACATGCGTAATATGATTGTTAGATTTAATGCTTGAAATCACATTCTTTTCATAACGGAAAACTATTTCTTTCCATTCAAAGAAAACATCATATTCACTTTCCGTATTTCTGATCAGTCAGCATTCTAATAAATAGTTATCTTTTTGATAGCCTGAATTATATGGAACATGTTTTCTGGGTGTCAGGCACTCAGAGTTCCTGTTTAGTTTTAAAGACGACTCGCGTTAGTACGACCCTCGATATAACAAGCCATACAACAATATTGTCCCGCAAGAAATTCCAAATAATAAGCATGTTTTCCATCCAATACAACGACCATTTAATATACCTTTCTTTTTCATCTATCCTTTGAAGATCATTATACTGCGATCAAGTCTTTTATCTCATTGCGATAAAAACGATCTTCTTTAACAGCCAATAATTTAGTTAGTTTGTTTTTGTTTATTTAATCATGGCAAAGCACTTGCGAACTACCTGCCTAAGAGGGAGGGATGCCTTCGTGAAGGGTTTTCTAAGGAAAACTGGCTCCTATGCACGTTACACAAGGAGAAAAACCACAGCCGATAATATGAACGTGATACTAAACTTTCTGCGCAATAAATGCAGGGAAATGTCCAAAATATGAATAAGAATTAAATTACAATCTCACCTTTCTCGTTACCAAGTACCAAGTTTGCTTCGGGACTAAACACCAGGCGTACTGCTACAAGCTGATCACTCGTTCAATGCATATGTTTACGGACCCCAGGGCTCACGGTCAAGAAAGCAGATTTCGGATTAAGTACTATTAATCACCTACTTATACCGCTTTACTAATACTGAATTTTTTAAAGCATGTGTCATCCTTTCTGATAACTGCATTCACTGTGCAGTTATCAGACTATACTACGCTTAGTACTTGCTCTCTCTAACTCTTTTCTGTAGTACTAAAATAGGCATATGTGCGTAGACATGCACTTTACTGCTACATGAGAACTTTTTGCAACGTGAAATCTTTAAGCACATGGAACTTTGTACCTTTTACTATTGTCGGACTGGTTAACTTATTATATACTTCGTCCTTAGGCACTTACACGCAAAGGGAAGGACTTTTTAGGGAAAACTGGCTCGTATCCACGTTACACATGGGAAAAACCACGAAAACGCTTATTACATACAGCCTGTTCGCTATGACTCCGGACGCCGGACCGAACTACCAGTGTTCAGCGGCTTTTACCGCTCGGCCGCTGGTGGGCCTGAAGCACTGGTTGATGAGCTTTCGTTGCTAACAGAAAAAACAAATTCTCTTGCAGTTATTATCAGACTTGTCATGACTGATGTTTTAGAGTCTTCTTGTTATGAATGATATTCTGCTTCTGAATTTTCTACTATTATTTGTCATTTGCGTGTACGGAATGTGAGAATCACAGCACTCACAACTTCTAATTCTCCTCCCCCCCCTCCAAAAGAAAATTCCTGCTACCACTTTTTTCACCTTTCCTGTGAATTTGTTACACATTTTTCAGATGATGAAAAATATTTACAAAACCCATATTTTTGTTGTATTGCCCTACAGTGTGTGAGCAAGGAATCTTTATTACGGATTTTTCTCTTCTTTTCACCAGTATATGAGTTTTGGTATCTTGCGGCACAGATAACTGATCCACCTAATGAAAGTCCTTCAAACAGCGCAGAGCCAGGTTTAAATGTAGACTTCCGCCCGCCTTTTTTCTTTTTTTAATTTGCAATTAATTTAGAGATAAATTATTGATAGATAATCAGTTAATTCGGTTTAACGAAAATTGCTGTAGTAAACAAAAATACGACGAGTAAAATTTTTTTTCAGAGAGAAAAACGAAGTAGAAAAAGTTACTTAATAATATTGTAATCCACTGCTTTTCTTAATTGTTTTAATTTTTTCTGAAAGCAATGGACATTAGTATTTCCTAAAACGAATAGCTCGTTCCCGCACTCCCGTTAGCGTAATGGCAGACCGCACATTGATTTGAACAGTGTTAAATGAATGTCGCATACTGCGCATGCCCAGAAAAAAAGTTGGCGTAATTATTATGTTGGCGGGATTTGAAAAGAAGATAAATACGGTATATGGTAAATGTACCGCTATCTGATTGTAAACAAATCTAGCGTTTAAATCTTCGTAGAGTATAATGTAAATGTAAAGTAATTACTGTGTTAAAATACGAATTTTTCCTGTACTGCTCGAACAACTGGAAAGCTGAATGATACGATCAAGTATGAATTCGATTAAAGAGTGCAAAAAATGGGTAAAGGAAATCAACGTAAATACAAATGCCCAACGCAAGGACTGCAAACCAAATTCTATTGCAAGATTGCTTTCAGGTATGTATTTTCCCATTTCAGTAAATTTGATGTGTTAAAAATGCAAGTATGTTTATGTACTATGTCACAGTATCATCTTTCTTAATACACATACAGTTCATTAGCTTTTTTTTTTTTTTTTTAACATTTCCTAAATTTCTATATATTGTAAAATTAAGAAAAATGTTTTAAGGAATGATTTGTTTCCTTCAGAGGAATATAGCAAGTGTTTGTAAATAACACTGAAGAATTTTACAGTTACTTAATGCTGTTTACTTAATTTTTTGAAATAAGAAAAAAAAAAAAAAAAAACGCCAACATACATTACCAAACTAGGAGAGAAAATCCAGTTTACCTTACTAAATTATAACATGTAAACAAATTAAATCTAAATAACGAATTATTACGAACATATGTTAACAAATATTGTTTGATCTTTACAATATGGTAACTGGTAGTTTGGCGACATTTTGGAGGCGATAAAGGTTACTACCTGGGACTTTGGTAATAATGTGAGCAGTACATTATTTTGCGTGAGGGAAATGAGAGATCATGGGATATGTCATGTGATATTAATGGACGAATTACGGTTCTTTAATCGGAAATCGGGAAAAAATCTGGAAATTTTGTATTTAGCTTTATTCTGTGTTGTGTGAAACAGTGTTTGTTAATTTTTGGATCCCATGGCCCTAAATAAAGTGAATTCGAAATGGGTATTTAGGCATTGTGATAAAGAGAAGTTTGCTTTTTATTTAGCAGAGGAAGTATGGAGGAAAAATTCACACAAAAAATCTTTCAATAATTTTATTGAATGAATTAGAAAAGTGTATCCGCCACATAATCAAGATTCTGAAGAAGATTAGGTAAGTTAGTATTTTTAATTATTTTTATGCATTGTTCAAAATGTAAGGTGGAAAGGAATTTGGTATTATTGGGAAAATCGTTATTAGCAATGATTTAGTTTAAAGTAATTAGGATTGTAAGGTAATTTTTATTAATTTAATGTATGTGCTCATTTATATTTTAAGTAGTGTTTTTGAATTTAATTATATTTTAATGAAATGATAGTTATTTTGTGAATTTTATGTTTGTAGGAATTTGGTATACGTTTAAGTTGAAATAAACGTGCATGGAAATAATTTAAATATTTGATACTAAGTATTTGTAATGCTTGCAGTATGAATTCGTTGGTGACGTGTATAATGTAATAGATGATTTAGAGGTAAAAGTTTTTGGATATTTTATTTATTTTATATGTGGAAATGTTCATATTTGGAAAGAGTAAATACTTTTTCGCGATCAGGTAATTTCATATATGTTCTTTTTACCGGGTTTAAAGATTGAGAAAATTGTCATGTATTTTCGTGAAATTTTTCTAATTTATGAGAAAAAAGCAGTGTACATGGATATAGTGAAGAGTGTGCGCAATGCCATTTTTGTGCAATTCTGGGATGTTTTTTTAAGTAAAAATAAGTCGGCGTGTACATGGTTTATGTGTATGTGTTATTTTGAAAAACGCGTAAGGAGTATGGTATTGTGCACTTTTTCCCAATTTTGCAGTGAATATTTGTCATGATTAAGCAGTTTTGTTTGATAAAATTTCTAGCATACGTGTAATTCGGCTAGTAGATTGTTGGAAGAAGTGTTCAGTGAAAAGAAACATGTCTTTACTTCGTGAAGACAAAATGGCGGCGGGGAAAAAAAAATAGAGAGTTGCTGTAGGAGAGTTGGTTGCCAAATTTTCGCCAAAAAATCGCCAAGTTACCATAATGTAAAGATCAACCCAAATATTAAATGCACCGTTATCAGCAAATTAGCCTAAATTAAAATGAAACATATATTAATAAAAAAAGCAAATTCAATCAGTAAGGACGTTAAAATAACGAGTAAACAAAGTTCCATAATATTGCAATTGTAAATATCACTGAACCAGACTGGACAGCAACGGACATCACGAATAAGCTAATGTAGAGTTGCTTACTCGCCAATATTTCTCCCCGCGCCAAATGTACACCATCAAGCATGCGCAGTAAGCGAAATTCGCTTAACACTATCAACTCAATAATCAACTCATTAATAATTATCAACGGTCTGCCATTACGTCTCCCGTTACAAACAGATCATAGTGCATCCTAGCAACAAGATAACATATACAAATTTTAGCTCTATGTGCCCTTTGTGTGGCGAAATGGCCTTAGAAAATAAAAATCCACTTCACCGGGTTTTAAATACTACGGTGTTTAAAATACTACGGTGTTTATTTTTACGAAAAGAATACGAAAACGTAGTTATAACAGACTCACATCTTTATTACCATTTTTAAACTCAACTGACAGATAGAATATTCTAAGTAAGCAATATAATTTCTGTTGCCATTCTAAAAAGGTAAATATAAAACGATATAACTACATTCATTTCCAACATTCTCCTCACCTTACAAAATGGGGATTTTGCAACGTCAATATAACTTAAAGTTCTAAACTAAAATTTAAAAAATCAATAAAGGTCATATATAGTTCCAAATTCTCAATAAATTCATAAGTCCAGTTTTTGTGGAGGATATACTTCTCTGCCAAGACGAGTTTTTCTAAAACATCCTGGATGACTTATTTCCTGTTTTTTTGATAGGTGTATATTGAACCTTTTGATCGTTTTATTTTATTTTGTACATTTGCTAGCCTCTTACATTATTCTCCATGAAAGGGAGTTTATCTGAACTATTGTTTAGGTCGAAAGAAAAGAGGCGTTGAACTGGCCTAATTTCAACTCCAGAGGATGGCTTTAGCTTCACAAGACGCGTGATATTATCTATATTATCTTTCCCTGGGAACAACTCAAGTACTCGACCCAAAATCCAGTCTAATCGTTTCTTTTTATCATTTTCGATGAGAACAATATCATTCACCTTAAGGGGAGTTGGAACCCCAAAATCTTCAAAAAATTGTGAATTCGGATTTTTGCATTTTCAAATGCTCTACACTTTTATCTTTCTAAAAATACCATTCTTTAATCTCTATGAAAATTAGAACTGTAAAAAAATCTAGTTTTAATTTGTCATCTACTGCTTTGATCAATGAGGATTTTTACATAAAAACGCGTTTTTCAACGTGATTTTTTATACTCGATGTACCTTTTCTCCGGAACCACTGCTCACAGGTATCTAAACTTTTTATGGCTTATTTATTAGGTTCCCTAATATTTACTGAAATGAGCTTTTTGTAATAAAGTTAGAAAAAATGTTTCTTAAAATTTTTTTGTGTGTGAAAAAAGTGCTAAATTTTAATATGCCTAACAAAATATCCTGTAATTTACTCTAAAATTCAAAATGTTTCAAAAGTTCATTTCAGTATAATCAGGTAAGTATACTTTAATTACAGAAAAAATTTCAAGCTTGTATCTACAGCAGACTTTGAGAAAAGGTACATCGAAAATGGCCAATTTAACATTGTCGGTATAGGGGTTTCTGATATCCCTTAATTATTCCTCTTTTACCCTTTGCAATATTCCGGAGAAAGCCTAGATATTCCTTCTTAAATCGATTTCTAAGTCCTTCTCTAACTCGTTGTAAGTATTTCCATCTTTCTATAATGCTCATAGAATTAATTTCATCTAAATCATACACATTACTGCCAATTAAGTTTTGTAGGAACATAGAAGGTTTAAACGGTGACAAATCATCGCCTTCCTCCGACAGGTAAGCCAAAGGTCTGTTGTTCATTAGCCTTTCACATTGGCAAAGGAGGGATAGAAATTCTTCATATCCTAAATTCTCAAATTTTTTCGGAGGAGATCCTTTAAAATCCTTATTAACTTTTCCCAAAATTCTCTTCCATTTTATTTTTATTAATGCACACCTCCTTTCGATATCAGCCCAATCCAATTGATTCATAGCTTTATTTAAACCTACGAAATTCGAACCATTGTCCGAGTATATGACTTCAACTCGACCTCTTCGTGAAATAAAACGTCTAAATGCATCTATAAAGACATTTGTGCTCAAAGAAGTAATTAATTCAAGATGAACAGAAAACTGCACACGTGAAAATTACTATCCAAGCCTTTAATTGTTTGAATTGCCTTGAAAGGGAATTGTTTATACAATTCCCTTTCAAGAAAACTGGGCCGGCGAGGTCGATTCCTTCAAAAGCTTTGAGCATTTTTGTCCTGTCTTCAGCTAAAGGATGAAGAGGTACTTCTCAGGCTTTAACAGCATATCTCTGGCATGTGACACATCTTTTTACCACGAAACGTAAAGTTTTTCTACCTCTGATAATCCAAACTCTTTCTCTCAAAATCATTAGAAGTGTTTGTGTTCCAGCATGTTTATGTTCTAAGTGTAATAGCTCGATCATTCTTTCTACAATTACATTTTTGGAAGGTAGCAATATAGGGAATGTATATTCCAGATAAAACTCGAGATTTCATTCTTAAAATTCCATTTTCATCAACGAAAATCTGAAGATTTTTCAGATCAGACTTTTTTCGTTCTTCTTCAAAAGCATCCTTTTGTATAAGAAAAAATAAAGTTTTTTCTGCTTTCTCGAATTCTTCAGCGGATATATTAGCCAAACGATTTTCATTTTTCATATAAGTGGGTCGGAATCTTAACATCCAAGCAATAGTTCGTACAATCATAGAATATTTCGAAAATCTGGAGGCAAGTTTAGCTAGAATAGTTTCAACCATTGAATTCTTCGCCGAAATGACAGTTCGACGTCGTTCTTTATCGATTTCTTTCATATCAAAATCAGGATCATTTGAAGACCAAGTTTCTGGAGGTCTTTCAGGTCCTGTCCACCATTGGGATTTTAGGAGTGGCAATGGATAGCATCCTCTTAACAATAAATCAGCAGGGTTTAAGATTCCTGGTATATGTTTCCAACATCCTTCTTTACTGTAATCTTGAATCTCTTTAACTCGGTTTTCTACAAAAACAGACCAATTATTCCGCTTCTTTAGCCATGCTAAAACCACTGAAGAGTCTGACCAAAAATAAGTCTTCGTGTTTATACAATTCAAGCTTTTAATAGCCAATTGATATAATCTTACAGCCAAAAGTGCGCCCATTAATCTTTTCCGGTGGGCTCGAAAAACAGTTGTGTACCTTCACTGGAGGCTCTTGGCTCAGCGATTATGGAAAGGGGGAAAAATTATGGAATCGAGTTCTTAACGAGTGGGTGATTAGTGCTGTTTTGTCGGCAGGCAGGGAAACGCTCAGGATTTCCTTTCAATCTAGTTCCAACGCTCAAGGCGTTAGAATGCGGGATGTACTCTAATCGCTTTCACACTGCAGGTAGATGAATACAGTTTTCCCAAGAAAAAAAAAAAAAGTACTATTTTATCTTCAAATGAAATGTATGCTATAACTAGAAATTTTGTTCTAAAAAGTGTTCCATTTTACGATTAAAATAGTTTTTTAAACTTGCACCTATATTATGTACTAAAACACTAGCGAAGTAAATAGTGTTAAATATATTCACTTGTCATCGTATCGAAAATTCAGTGATTTAACGTATTCAAACATTTCCTTCAAACAATACATGCATTTTCATTTTTAATAGTATTATTATTCTGATGTTGAAGAGCAAATTAAATAGATTTTATTTATTACAAGTGCCATTTAAGAAGCATTTTCCTCATTTTTCCAAAATGAGGGTTAATACTTTTATACCTCTGGAAATATTCATTGCTGGAGAAATTGAATTTGCTCACTGCGTTTGTACTGCACTAAATTATTATGGAACTACTCTGATATGCGCCCTCAAGGCGCCAAATTTCTCGCCAAATATTTTTGGCGAGAAACTCCACGCTGCCATATTACTATCTAAATTTTTTGTCTACATTTCGAACTTTAAGCCTAAAATGTCTCCAAAAACACGGTTTTCGCGAATACAAAAACCACGTTTTGAACACACAATTTAAGCTAAAAATCCGAAACAAAAACAAAAAATTTAGATAGCAAAACCGTGAAGTTTCTAACCAAAATTATTTTACAAGAGTCCATGTACACAGCGATATGTTTTAATTTAAAAAAACATCTACGAATGGCACAATCTAGGCAACGAACGAATTTACGAACTACGCATACCTGGCTTTAATAAATTAACATAACAATAAATTTCAAAGAATACCATGTACACAGCATCCTGTTTCAACTTAAAAAAACATCTACGAATTGCACAATTTAGGCAACAAACGAATTTACGAACTACGCGCACCTCACTTTAATAAATTAACAACAATAAATTTCAAAGAATACCATGTACACAGCGTTCCGTTTAAACTTTAAAAAACATCTACGAATTGCAGAATTCAGATGGTATGCACTAATCAACAAAATAACTAAAATAAATTTCAAACAATTCAAAAAAACAACAATAACGACAGAAATTCATACTAAAAAAAACAATGAACATTACATTCTACAAAATAAGAAAAGAATAAAATAAAATGCACTTACCATTAATGCTTTTTCGAAGAGCAGATATACCAATTTCATACCGCCTTTAACATGCCGCCACGTAATCACTAGTATCGTATTTATATGACAGCCAGACACACTATCCAGAAAATTCATACTATGGTTCACAAATAAATAAAATAACAAATAATCACAAATCCCTACTTCTATCACGCACAACCACTAAAAATAATCTCCCATACCTTCTTTCCACACCTCCAAATACCCATTGCCCCCCAACAGGATGATCACGACGATATTTCCTTATGCCGAACTTCAATTCAACAACTTTCACCATTAAATCTTTCCCCCTTAGCTTCTCAGACACAAAGCATGACGGGAACCAACGAACTCCTGCGAAAGACTTTTCAACGTCAACAGGGTTGCCATACAACACGCAATCGCGCCAAAAACCAGCGCAGAACACATATCGCCACATTTGGTGAAATTAGGGCGTATATCAGAGTTGTACCATTATTATTGAACAACGCCAGCACTAAGAAAAATGTACAATGCATGAGCCAAGAATTTTTTTTATTTATTATTTTTTTCCATGTGGCATTGAAAATAGCGGTCCCAGAGTTGATCTGCCTTTACATCAGGGATATAAGATGTTTAATTTATTTAATCGCTTCATTGTTTTTGGTTTAAGAAAGAAGTGCAGATGGAAACCCTGGAGCTCTAAAAAATTAAATCTTTGTTGAGTTTTAATGTATTCAAAAATTTAGTTTCATCACTTAGAGATTTAAGATACTACTTTTACCTTAGAATAGAAAGGGAACAGTTGTTCGATGATTTATACTGCTACTCCATTTTTTCTTTGAATGCAAAATTGCATATACAGGAACGCATTGAAATTTCAAAATGTAAACATCTTTGTCGAATGGCGAAATATTTCTTCAGTTTTTATGATCTACATTTTCAGAATGCTAAAATCGCCTTTGAGGTATCAAACTGTTATGCGAAATTTTCAGATCTCAAGCTATTTACTGTTGCTTTGTATGGAAGTAATGAAGCTGGGAAGGAAGATTCGTACTGAGTTAATGAATATTAATGAAGATTCGCACTTAGGATTAAATTCAGGGAACTAAAAAGTAGTACACATCTGAATTCCTGTATACATGCTTAGTATTCCAATATCTTGTTTGATTCCCTCCAAAATACGACTCTCACATAAAATTAATTACTTTCTGAACACTACAAGTTACTGAGAGGTTAAGACCGTTGAATGCTGGTAGTTATACATAGGTTCGACGTCAGGCAATCGAGCTGGCCGCATGGTTGGTTTTCATTGTGTTCCCCATGTGAAACGTGAATACGAGCCAATTTCTCCTAAAAGTTCTCCAAGAAGGCATGCTTTCCTTTAGGTAGGCAGTCTTCGTGTGCTTTCACATATTCAATTAACCTAAACTAACGTATCTAATTTCTGAACAAATTGATACAGATATGACATTATAGACGCAAATCATATAACAAAGGATAAATTAATAAGTTATGAAACTTTTTTTAATTTTGAATTAGAAAATATTCCATAATAACTGCTTTAATAAAAATTTGTATTTCATTTGTCGCACAATTAAAATTCATTTTGTCATTAAAATGATTCATAAAAGGGTTTCTAAACATAGTTATGAAACGCTCATAAGTTTAGCTTTCTTATTTCGAATATAATTTTATTTTTATTTGTCGAATTAAATAAAGTGTTATCTACCTAAGCAAAAGGGGCGTTCAAAGGAAATTGGCTGATATATCCTTTACATATGTGAGAGAACAAAAAACATTCATGCAGTCAATCCGTTCTTCGGAATTTGAATCGAGGTCAAATTATCAGAGTTAAAGAAATATTATTCGCTCGGCCGCTAGTTATCATTGAGAACATAACAAACCAAAATTTAACTCAAGTAAGCGGTAGTCGTGGAATGAATGTCATTTAGAAATAACATTAAAATTAATTTTCATTACCTGAAACATTTATATTACTACACTGCCTTATACTAAAAATTGGAATAAAGTGATAAAAATACTTATGAAAAGAATGAAACGAAGACAGTTTCAAATTCGAATTGAACCCAAATTTTAAAAAAGTTAATTAGAAATAACTGAAAAAATTATACAATTTTAAATACATTCAAGGTTTTAAAATAATTTCAGAAGAATTTTAGCAGCCGAGCTTCCGAAAATAAAATTTCTTTGATATTTGACCTCCAAGCCGTATTTGTACTTGAAAAAACCTGAAAACGAAAACGCGTGAGAATCGAAGTAACAAACTGTTCTTTTTATTTTCTCCTCTCAACAAAATATTTCCTGGAAGATACCGAATTTGCAAACAAGCCATGTGGGTTTAAAACACGGACAATTTTTCCCAATCCATTAGCGGAATCCGACAAAAGAACACACTCTCCCGGGCATGGAGGTAGGATACTTCCTACCTCCATGCTCCCGGGTGTCATAAAATAGTCATCAAGCCTCAAGCGCTAGAATTCCTACCCCTGCCACCAACGGCAAACGTCTCGAGCCCCCAGTTGCTGTATCCTTAGTACGGGACACATAGTATGTCCCAGCCCCTGGGAAAAGGTTAATTCCAACCTCGGTAAAGTGATTTCTTTCAATGGGGTAAGTCGGGATTTTGCTAGGACAAGACTCAAGTAAACTTCTTCATATTCTTCCGTTCTTAAAAATACACAGGCACCATAAGCTAGTTTACTTGCATCGCAGAAGACGTGTAAAGAGCTTGTTGAATTAATGAAAATTTTCCTATTAGTCATTCAAAAAATGTACTTCTGTAGACCATTTACTGAATTCTATCTGAATGTCCTCTGGTAGTTCCTCATCGAAGTCAGACTTTAATTTTCAAGTCTTCTGCAAAATAATCTTTGGAATAAGAAGAGCTGGTGAAGAAACTCCTATAGGATCAAAAACTTTCTGAATGCATGAAAGGAGGATTCGTCTTGTGGGAGCTTCAGACCAAGATTACTCGGCATCCCAATTCATCTGATGGGCGGTAACACTGAAGACCGAGCATATTTTCTGGACTTTCATTCAAATCTAAACTACTTTTCCAACTTCTAAGGTTGAACCCAGCTGTAGACATCAGTTCTGTGGCTTCATTAATGCGTGATTCGATTTCTTCTTCTTTAAAAACACCAGTAAGACAATTATCCATACAGAATGTGCCTTTTAACTTTTCTGCGATCTTGCTTAAATGTTCAGGTGAATTTTCTAACAAATTATTTAGACATGCTGAAAGAAGAAATGGAGAACAGCAAACACGAAAAACTACTCTGCAATGCCTAAATTTAACAATATTTCCACTTTCCTACCACAAGAAGCGTAGGAAATCTCTATCTGCTGGATCAATTTCAATTTGTAGAAATGCCTTTTCTATATCAGAAGATATACCCACATAGCACAAAAACATCCTTGGGATATCCCAAGGATGTTGCTCGCGGGATATGCGCACATCCTCAGAACATCCCGCGAACCTCCTCCCGAGTGCTTAATGTCACATCCCGGGACATCCTAACCAAGTCCCATTGACAGCGTGCGGGATGTTATTAGGATATGAACTCCTACTTACTACATCCTCAGGACATCCCGTAATATCCCAATTTCCTCCTGAGCGCTTAATGTCACATCCCAGTATATCCTTAGGACTTCCTATCTACGTCCCACCGACAGCGTATGGGATGTTATCAGGATTTGAAACACTAGTTACAATATCCCTTTAACCTCTTAAATACATACTCTCAACTGCTTAGTGTCACATCCCAGTATATATACAGAGGAAAATTCCAGTGAAAGTATGTGAAGGTGTGATGATCTAAAACCATCTTTTTTTTACACAGATAGTCTCAAATCGTTCTCCTATGGTTACTATGGAAAAATCAGAAATGTTGAAAATATTTATACAACTTATTTTGTTTTTAAATCTGAATTTGTGAATATATTAAAACTGAGCAAGGAAATTAAAATGAATTATTAATACAAAATTTTGCTTTTATTTTTAAGATATTAAAAATCTTTTGATAATTTTTAAACATCCAATAGCCCCCAAATTGAATTATTCATAATTAAATTATTTTACAAAATCAGTTTCTAATTTCAGTTAATTTGTATTAAAAATTGAATAATAAAATTACCCATTTAATAATCTTTACATAAATGAATCATCTTTCTTTAAAACATGTAAGGAATTTATAGTGTTTTGATGACACTGTTGGGAAATTGTTAAAAGGAATAAATTGTATTTTTAAAACTAAATCAATTCCTAGCCTCAGAATAAATAAATATGTTTTTGTAACATGAGAATGCTGCAGGCTTTTTTATATATTTAATATTTAGTTGTAAAAATTTGACATTATGTTAACAATTCTTTATATCATTCAAAAGGTAACTCAAGAAGCTCTTCTGAAATTCTATCTTTCTGCTCACACAATTAAAAAAAAAAAAATCTGAAAGGCCTCAGATTTTAGCAGTCACTCAAAGAGGCTAAAAGTTTATGAATGCATAGATTATCAATAGAGATGGGGCAGTGGAAATAGCAAAACATTTTATAAGATACTGACACCAGAAAGTTATATATCTTCTATATATTTGAAAAATGAAGAAATATATCATGTAATTATGTAGAAATATTAAAATGTTTTCATTTAGATATACCATGAATTAAATGCATTTTAAATCAATCAGATTAAAAATTTAAAAAAGCATTGTTAAGAACTGTGTGTAGTGCTTTTAAATAGCTTGGCTTGTTAGTCAATAATATATTAGATTTTAAAGGTAAATGTTAAATTTTGCCAAATGGCAAACTTGAATGAAAAGCAAAACAAGTTTACGGCTGATGATATGAAGTCACATTTCAAAACTAATAGCCCTTTTAGATTAAAAAAAAAAGTTCTGAAAATAATTTGCAATGGTTCATTGGTATTATTTTACGCAAAATTCAGTAAAATGAAATTTACCCATTGAAATCAGCACCAAATTAAACTTTGTAAATTCTAGCACATGTTAAAGGTTGTCTCATCCAGAATTTTATTACTAACCATTCATTTCAGAGCAAAATAAAACAGTAATTGCCATTTATATGACAATCAATATCAAAAATTTAAATCTGCATTTTACGCAACATAGAAAAACTTCAAAAGATCTACTCTTTACCATGCAATTAAGGCATTTTATTCTGCTATCAACTCTACCAATTATTAATTCCATTAAAATTTTCCATAAGTTTATTAATTCATTTTATTTTGAGGTGAGCTTTTATTCAACTCTCAATGTCAACGAGAATGTTTAGTTCATTTTTTATTCAGTCTCAAAAGAGAAATCACAGTGAGAAAAGCACTGCTACCTTAAACTGTGATTATATATAACAAATGCAGTGAATTATAGTTAAAAAATAGTGAAAATATTTATATTTCTGAACTGTTTCATATATAACATTTTCAGTTTCGCGTATGTGGCAATTTAAGAACTTTTTTACGTATACCAATATTTTGAAATATCTGCAAATTTTTATATCTTCAAGGAAAGCTTATTCTTTCACCTTTAGTATATAAGTAATGGTAATTTACCAGATAAAATTACTTAATGGGGAATACAGAAAAATATCTAACCACTTACCTTTGTGACTTCATCTGCAAAGAAACTAAAAAAGTAGTTCAGCTAAATCTGCTATAATAAATATTTATAATAATGCTAAATTATGCAATATCTATTAATATGACAAATTTTTGTAAAGCTATTTATTTGGATGAAAAATAAACACATTCAGAAATTTATGGCACTATATTATGATTAACAGAGGAAAAACACTTTTCAAAATTCAAAATAGTTTTTATTAATCCAATTTATCACATTTTATTTGAATTCATGAAAAACAATCTTATATCCATGTATTCTTATGTATATAAGAACTCTTGATAAATTGGACCTCTGTCATTGCCTTTCACAGCACCTAAAATAAAAAAACACTCACAATTACTATATGTGAATATAATTCATAATTAAATTTAAACAAATGACTATTGGAATGCAAATTAAAGGAAGCATTTAAAATATTTTAACATTTAGTACCTATAAACAGAGTAGCAATTATTTGATTTTTCGATTATAGTAAAATAAACATGGGGGATGCCTTTTAAAATTTTTTATGTCAGAAAATAAACTCAAACCACCAGCTGAACATATGAGCAGTTTTATCAATCAGCCACTGGTAGGTAACCTGGATACTGAATCAACATATAAAGTTGCCAAGATAAAGAGAGAAACAAAATTATGATAATCACATCTTACCTATTCATAAAACTATTTTAAATTTAATTTGTAGGCAAGTCCAAAAAGAGTGAGAATGAATTTATTTTGCAACACAAAGTAAAGTCTTGCAGGAGCAAAAAAAAACTTGTCTCATGAGATTGGCAAGTAAAAAATAATTAACTGCATCTGGTAACATTTATCTGACAACACATAAGTAATTGTTAGCTATGTGCAGAAAATAAAATCTGATCAGGAGCGTAGCTAGAGGGAGGCAAGGGGGGCATCTATCCCTGGGTGCAGAATCCAAGGGCCGCCAAACTGATGTTAGAACATTTTAGAATTAAATGTTTTCCCTCCTTGGCAAGCAGTAGGGGGTGCGAAATTTTCAGTTGTCCCTGAGCGCTGAAAACCCTAGCCATACTCTGAATCTGATCATGTTAATGCAATTTTAAACTTTTGAATTTAACTGCAGAAATTTACCAAAGAAGTACTTGTAACAGTAGTAAATGAAGATGTGGCTAATCTTTACTGTATGGTACACCTTGGTTTCTGCCTGAAAAAAAATCGCAAAGTGGTATTGGTTGTTTGTGAAATGTGGAAGCCCATTGCGTCAAATAAGTTTTTCGGTAACCCTAATGTTGATAATGTTGGCGAAAGTAGCCTTTGGGAAAAAAAAAAATTTTTTTGTCAATAAAAAGGAGTTATTTCTGCAAATATTGCCAACGTGCTGTGATAAATTTAGTTTTGGGCTACTTTTTTTAATAGTAAACCTTTTGTACGGTCCCAGGTTTTTGGTTCTTACCATTCTTTTCAATTGCTGTGTTTGGTTGCATGGAAGTGGTATGGTCTTGTATTTTGAACATGCTATTTATTATTTTGGTGTGGGTACCATCGTTTGAGTATGTCTGAGGTGACTAAGAGACGAAAAATTTAATTGAATTGCTTACCTGGAGGATGGTGGTGGGAAGCCTAAACATATGCATGTGAAAAAAAAGGTATGTTAAAAAAATGATGTTTCATTTATTTTTTTGTCTCTGTGTGTTAATTTTTGTTAGAAGATTTGTTGTTTAATGTTTTTATGTTAGGAAATATGTATTTTTGGTAACTTATTCCTCTCTGTTTGTGTATTTTTGGTTGTCTGTGTGTTAAGACAGTGGCAAATTTTTTCTGGTAACTATGATATTTTTAACTTTCTGATTTTCTTAAAGTGAAAATAGATCATTGTGTACATGGACAAAGTTAAGGCAGTGCACAATGCCCAGT
Organism: Stegodyphus dumicola; assembly: GCF_044657685.1. Lineage (NCBI taxonomy): Eukaryota > Metazoa > Arthropoda > Arachnida > Araneae > Eresidae > Stegodyphus > Stegodyphus dumicola. Next base: position 133,487,577 of record NC_140768.1, on the reverse strand, counting down.
TTGTGCAGTTCTCTGTTTTAATAGGTCAATGTGTACATGGACACAGAGTTTGTGTATGTCTTTGACTTCTTATTTTGGTTTTGTGTAGTGGCCACCTTGAAATTGGTGCCGATCCTCTTAGGTGACGATCTTGATATAAAAAAAAAAGAAACGATTCGCCAAGGGTTACAGTAGAGTAAATTTTTACCAAAGATGTTCTACCATAATCACCATTTCAGTGGTTTAAACACTAGTGGAGCAGTATGCAGAGATGAAGATTTGAGTTTTGTTTACACAGCATGATGGTTTAGGCACTCCAGCCATTACAGTGAACAAAATTATAATAAACATAGCCACAATAATTGTCTATAAATATTGATGTATAACACTGCATTAACTAATATATTTCTTATGCTAGTATATACAGAATCCTTAATTGAAGGGAAAATCAGAAGACTGTGCATGCATTTTCCTTTAACTGAAACATGGATTTGACCATACAAATCTCAGTCTTACGGGACATGCCACACTATGCAGATCGACAGTAAAAAGTGCTTGTGTTGTTTTTATTTGTTAGAGGTATGAAATAAATATACTTCTAGATTTTAATTTTTTCTTTTCTTGTTTTACATTTGGATTACCTATCAAAAAGTAAGGAATTTTGATATTATTACAATATTGGAGTTAAAATAACAATTATTGGACATGTTAAAGTAATGAAAATTTTAAATTAGGTTAAAAAGTAACCCTTATGTGGCATATTTTTGAATTAATTAACTCTATCAACATTAAAAACAACAAAACGTCCCTCTTTATTAAGGACTTTAATTAACTAATTTTAAATATGGAGCTATGAATGAATTTTTTCCCTTGCATGTTATAATAACTGAAACAAAATTACTCTGATACAGTCAAAATTCCTAAATGCAAGTACATAAAATTTACTTTAGCAATTTAAAGAGATGAGACAGACTGAACACATGAATAAATTTCTATCAAAGAATAATTTATTAAATTTGGCCCGTTCCATAGTAAACTTTAACCATTAGATTACATTATTACACCATGTTATCAGTTTGAAAAGCAAGTCATATGCCAGATCTTGGATGTAAAAGAAATGCACAAAATAATATACAGATTATTGAAAAATGATGTATACCAATGTTTATAGATATGATTAAATGTAACAGAAAATTTACTGTCACAACCACATTTTTAAGTGAAATGTATTATTTTAACATTTTACAATATTTAAGGTATGGCATTAAATGCAACATTATGTGCCTGGATATAAGTTAGTAAATTAAAATAATAATAATAATAATCAAAGAATGAATGTCATGAAAAATTTCAAAAACAAGCAGAATTTAATTTAGAAGACCTTTAGACACTTATGATAAATAAATTTGAGAATTCTTCACCCAAAATTAAATTATAATTAACTAAAACCAGTTTGACTGACCTTCTACAAAATCCTTCAGCTGCAATTTTTTCTAGCTTGAAAACCAAATTCTTCTCCACATGGTAATAACATCTTAACCACTTGAAATTCCTGCAGAAAGTTTGTTAACACAGTAATAGAATTAATAGAATAGAAAAATTAACACAAAAATATAGAACATCATTTAAACTTAACGTTATTACAAATTTTGGTGCTTTCTGACTATCTGCAAAGCTGTGAAAATTGGCAAAATGGTTAGTTTATGGTTCATATCTACTGCTCTGTTCACAAGTAGTAATTCAAATAAGCACTTTATAAGAAACAAGAAATTTTAGGATGCACACACACAAAAATATATACATTGGGTCAATATTCACATATTTTTCATCCAATGGAATACTATTCAGAAATAAAGATTAAATATAAAGCATGTAAATACATGTGTGTGGTATGCATATTCATAGTTTGCTATTATCATGTGCATACTCTTGCTGTTTTAGCATAAGTTGAAGCTGTGAGGGCAGATGATAAGAAAATATCAGAATTTTTCATGTATAAGAAAAGATTGCCCTGACAATAGTATCTCAATTGTTTAGCACTGACATTTACATAGCGCATTAGAAATATATAGTAATATATGTATAATAAAAAGATAATTGCATATTATTAATTCATTTTTTTAAATGCCAAACTTTAACAATTCTTTCACATATAATTAAACAGAATTCTTTCACATGAACATCTAAAATCCATTCTTAACTAAAGAATAAATAATAAAACCATGTAAATTTCTTATCAAGCCCATCATTTCCGAAATGTCTACTTCTGAAAGTTCCCAACATTTCTCAATATATAATTAAATTACTAAACTAAGCATCAATGATCATCATGTTCGCTAATGTGGCAATATCTTTCACACTTCTTTGTTACCACAAGTAACAAGTAGGCTTCAATAAATCTTTAACTGTTACATGCTACTTTTGTCTAAAATTTGTACAAATAATAAAATTAAATGAGCTCTTTATAATATGCTCAAAGAAATAATTTTGTATGAAAATTTGTATGTTATATATTGGCCTGATTAATGATTCAGGAAATAATTCAGGTTTTCAAAGTGCTTCCAATAATTCAAATTTCAGCTTGTGTCAAAATAAAATCTATAACACAAAGATAAGCAAATTTTCTTATGAACAATGCATTTTAACATTGTTAAATCACTGGCAATCACACAGTACTGATTGCTTCAATAAACATTACTGTAACTGTGTTATTTAAAACAGCGTTTCCCAACCTTTTTTGGCCAAGGCACACTTGTCGCGGGGAAAAAAATCACGAGGCACACCACCATTAGAAAATGTTAAAAAATTAACTCTGTGCCTATATTGACTATAATAAAGTAATTCTCTTGAATAGGAATCAAATAAGCACAAAGAAAGTATTTTATAATTACTTTATTATGAAATATTAAGTAAACAGAATAGTGAAAAATTATAAAATACTTTCAGTGCGAAACCAGGGCCTGTTTGGCTGAACACAAAGCTGATATTCTGGCTGGAATCGAAGAAAGACACACACGTAGCTCTTCGTCAACAGTTCTCAGTCTCTCTCTGTATTTGGTTTTCATAGCAATCATGCTTGAAAAGCTAATCTCACACAGATATGTAGTGGAAAAAGGGAGCAATGTCAAAATAGCTTTGTTTGCCAGAAGGGGGAACTCCTTGGCAGTATCCAACCAAAAACTGTCCAAAGGTAGATCAGCAAATCTTAGCTTGCAACCACGATTTTGTCTCAGTTCAATTAGTTCCTCCTGCTCCTGTAAAGTCATTTCCTTTCCAACAACTGATGCTGAGCTATAAGGGTCCCTAACCCAGTCAAGGCATTCAGTGGAGACTGAAGAGAAATAAAATGACAACTTCTCCTCAAGAGTTTTTAAATGCTTAACTATTATCTCACACAGTGCAGCAGTGTGAACACCTTGCCATTGCATGGTGAGTGTGAACATTTCAAGATTGCCACTTTCCACGTGTTGATGCCAGAGTTGCACCTTTGAACGGAATCCATTTATTTTATCTGTACTTGTAAGCAGGTTTTCATTTCGGCCTTGCATTCGGGTGTTCAATTCATTCAGATGATGAAATATATCTGCAAGGTATGCCAGCCTTGCACACCACTCATCACTTGCAAGCTGCTTTGCGTAATCTGACCCCTCATTTGTCAGAAACACTTTAAGTTCCTCCCGCAGCTCATACACACGAACCAAGACCTTGCCACGTGACAACCACCGGACCTCCGTATGAAACAGCAAGGTTTTATGCTTTGCTCCCATCTCCTCACACAAAGCTGCAAATATGCGACTTTTCATGGGTCGTGACTTTACAATGTTTACCATGCGCACAACATCATCCAACACATGAACTAAGGCTGATGGTAAAGTCTTGGCTACGAGGGCCTCGCGATGTAAAAAACAATGCGTAATAATCACATCTGGATTTCTTTCCTTCACTCTGCTTACAAAGCCTTTCGTGCGCCCAACCATGGCTGCAGCTCCATCGGTGCAGACACTTGTGCAGTTTTCCCACTTAAGTCCTCCTTGTTCAAGGTATTCTGATGTGACCCGAAAAATTTCTTCTCCTGTTGTTTTTTCTGGCAATACCTTGCAAAAAAAAGTTTTCTCTAATTGCATCACCATCAACAAAACGCACATTAGCTAAGAGTTGAGCATGTCCACTGATATCAGTAGACTCGTCAAGTTGCAATGCAAATTTCTCACTGATACGGATCTTTTCCAAAACCACACTTTCGATGTCTGCAGACATGTCATTAATACGTCTGGAAATTGTGTTGTTTGAGAGATGGACTTTGGCTATTTCCGTTGCTGCTTCAGGTCCGAGCATCTCCTCTACAATAGCTTTGCAGGCAGGAAGTATTAATGTCTCTGCCACAGTGTGCGACTTTTTTGTCTTGGCTATAAGTTCAGCAACTTGATAGCTAGCTTTAAGAGCTTTTTCATTTACCTTTGTTGTTTTTCTCATAAAAGTTGCCTGTTTCTCCATGTTGTCACGCAGGCGAACAAAATAGTCCACATTCTTGTTTTGAAGCAAAGGGTGTTTCGTTTGGAGATGGCGTTTAAGTTTGCTTGGGACCATAGCACTGTTAGCTAACTTTCCACCACACACCACGCACAGTGGAATTGGTTTGTGTTCATCTCCAGTGAAAGTAAATCCAACTGAAATATAGCTTTCGCTATATTGCCTTGTGCCAGAGAATTTAACCATCTTTGCTTTCTTTTGACCCCCACTCATACTCGGGCTCTCATCTGGCTCCAGATTTTGTTCAGAGTCCAGTTCTTTCCTTTTCAAAAACTTGTCCATCACTGCAGTATCAGTGTCTCTCTCCTCACAGCAGCCGTTGTCTCTCTGACACTGTGTGAGGCGTCTGCCTGCGTCTCATGGGGGCGGGGACACGGCGGACACTTGTCAAGATTGGCAGGGGGAGGAGTTATAGCACTGCACAGCGCCGTGACCACCTATGACACTGGCATGGAGGTAGGAAGTAAGAAGGAGTCGCCCTAAACAAGTTTCTCCGTACCCTGCTCTGAAGCACCGGCGATCCCTACGTGGTGACCAAAACATTGGGTCATTTACCATTGAGTTCTATGGGATTTGACGCGTTCGGGTGTAAATATTTTGTAATTACGTCGCAAATATACATATAAATGTATATATTTTCTTTTTCTACAACACTTCAGAGTCCTAAGTATGTGAAAACAACATATTTTTAAACAACATTTCATTCTGAACGGAATTAAATGCTATACTTTTCACAGGACAGTTTTCTCAGAATGGTTTAATTTGAATGAAATATTTTCACAAGTTTTCGTTAATTACATTAGAAAAAAAAAAAAAAAATTAAGGTAATTCGATTTTATTCGGTTAAGGTACAAAAATTAAGATCAAAGTTGTAACTGAGTTATTATAAAATGTAAAGGGAATAATTCTTTTAATTATACTTATCAGATTTTTTTTTTACCCTTCATTTCAACAATACATATTCCAAAACTCTTTATTACGTTCTTAAGTGCGCATCTCATAGCATTTGCTTTACAATATCTTTTAACCGATTGCTTTCCAATACGAACAATTCTTGCTTAAATAGTTTTATAACGTATTTGTCAACAGGATTTCAATTTATGTTTACAATTCAATATTAAGATTATTATATATTTAGATAACATTTATAATCATTATAAATTAGATACATTTAATCATTAGATTTCTTCACAGTACTTTCACAGTTGTTTATAAGTGAATAAATTCTTCATTTCAAATACATTTATAAATAATTTAATGAATATTTAAGTATTTTGTCAAAGGCAGATACATGCTTTTTGCAAGCACATGCATAAATACCCATACATATTTCCTATTTATCATTTCCGGCATGTGCAAATCTTTAATTTCTGTGCATTCACTATATTTTTCGTGTAAAGTAATTTACACTAATTTAGCATACATCCGAAAGTTTTACATAAAAAATATATATGAATATAATTTGAATGAAAATTATAAGTATTATTTTTAATACCCACTCAAAGGTCAGTTTTTCTTCAAAATTCCTCCACGATGGCATCTCTCTCTTTAGGCAGATAGCCCTTGCATGCGTTACTCTATTTAATAAAAACTTAATCTGACCTATGTGCCTAATTACAAATATTTTAACATACATAATTTTATATTTACATTTAGCCATCAAGTTTCAAACTTTTCAAATCTTCTAGAAAATAAATTTTGGCAGATCTCTTTTAGCAATTTTCTTAAAATCTATATTTTTGTAGTGCAACAGCTTAGAATTTTATAAAACAAATTCATAATCAAAATCGCTGTTGTTAGTTATCGAAAAATAACCAAGATGTGATTTTTGCGTAAATGTCAGTAAACTATACAAATTGCTATTATCCATCACACTATGAATGTTTCTTTCATGCGAGAGTGTCCCTTTTTCGATTTCTATGGAACTGTCGTGTGTCGAAATACTATCAGAATTTTGTCAAGCGAGCTTCTGAATGTAAACAAAAAACACCCCGTCTGGTGACCCAAGCTTCAAAGCAGTGCTTCACTTCTAGCGCGGAATGGCCCCTCCTCCCTTTCCTACCTCCATGGACACTGGCGGGGGGAGTGACGGGAGGAGTTATAGCGGGCGAACAGCACCGTGACACCCAGACCTGGCGGCACACTACGGTGCTTCAGACGGCACACTGGTGTGCCGCGGAACAGCGGTTGGGAACCGCTGATTTAAAAGACTGTAATCTTTTAATTATTTCCTTAATTAAATACATTACAGTCTTTTCCTCCTTCTAACACCAAAAGAAAACCCAGATAAAAAATATAAAAATATCAGTAAAAATAAATTATATTATTGAATGACACTTTACATTAATTACACTTATGCATATATTATTTTATTATAAATTATTTCAAAATCAAAGAAGAGAAGGGGGAGAAACTTTAATATTGACATTTCCAAAATGGGGTTTTCTTCCGGAGAGGATACGTTGGCGCTTCGGCAGAGGATCCGTTGGCGGCGAAGCGTATTTACTCGCCAAGCTTGTCAACGGCTAATCGGCCATGAGTTTAGCGGTGTACAGTTACGTTACAAGATATTTAAAAAGGTTAACCGTAATACAAACCGTAAACTGAAAATCATTAATAGCAATGAAAGGACTGGATATTATGTTCCCATAGATCCCCTAACTCCATATTCCCTCTGGCTTGCAGTAAGCCATTTCCTGTTTGTAATGAAAAACCGCCTGTTAACGAATTTCCGCGAAATGCGTTGATCGTAATTGACTGTTCATTAGCTATTTTTGGTGATACATACATGTCTTCTCCATTTAAAACAGAACCAGATCATATTTGCAGATCACAGCAAAGTGCTTCCCTAAAATGATATAAACATTAATCATTTAGTACAGTTTGTTATTTCAGGCAAAAAGAATTCACTTTTCTGGATAGCATTTATATTTCCATCTCACTTTCAATGAAACATTAAGAGAAATGCATATAATTTAAACACCAGTTTATTTTATTTATCAGACAGATTATGTTAACTCGAAAAAAACCTATCAGTAAAATTCGGTAGTAATAATTCTGAATGTTAGGCAACTTGCAAGATTCAACAAAAATTATCAATACTTTTATTATAATGACAATACTACAGTAACATGAACATAAAATTAAACTGCATATAACTATAAAATAAGCCAGCATATAATAATGGTGCATTGGTTTCTAAAACAATGGGCTCGATGAAAAAATACATGTATTATGGTAGCTATTCATATTCTTCAGCTTTACTAATATTCTCACGTTCACTTTACATAACTAAAGTATCTAAAATACAATAAAAACGCAAACAATATTTATGAGAAAATGTCAAAAGCAATCATAAGCATTTGATTGAATGACCATATTTTGTCTTCCTGCAAGTCGAATCTTAAAATGATATGCAGTTTGAAAAATGCTTAATCCTTTTATAAAATATTCAAAAAAGATTAAAAAAAGGCACGACTGTTCTGTTACCAGGACCGGGTTCTGAATTGTATTTATGTATGCTTGTATATTTGTGTGTCTACATATACACATCTATGCACATACTTACGAACACAGGTTCATACATTTCCGATTCTGGTCCCAATAACAGAACAGTACCCCCAAAAAAACTTGAATTACAAACTAGATTAAGATAATGTTTCAACCATACATATTTTGGACAAAACAATGCAAACTCTTATTTTTATACAATTGTTCAAACTATTTAACATAAATTTATTGCTGCAATAAAATAATAAGCAATCTGATCACAGATATTATTTTGAAACTGAATGCATAAACTAGACTAAAAAAAATTCAGTCATAAACATTTGGATAGCAGGGCAAATTAGATATTTGAAAAGACAGCCAGCCATTGAGATACACGTAATTCACGACAGAATGGTAACAATTCATAAAGCTGTGAAACATTTAACTGTCAAAATGACATAAATTCGAAAAGCAAAAAAAGTAAACATACAAGTATTGCAACTGAACTTACCTTTCATGCAACAAAAAATATCCATACAAGTTAACCTCATGGCGCAGCCATTTTGGATTTCGTTTCAAATCAGACAGATGTTTACGGATTTGCGGAAGAATACGAGGAACTAGTAGTTTGCCGGATACAATGTGTAATGACGCGAAAGAATATAGTTCTGTAGAACTTCCTACATTATTCCGTAATAAACAGTACTATTTCCTAATTTTTTCTTTATCTAATTAATTAATTAATAGGGAAATAGTTAAATAATGCCGAATTCATTTTTAATGAAATGTAAAATTTTGCATGTATGGGACGACCACCTTCCATCCAATATTTCTGAGAATATAAACAAATTTTGGAATCTGAGAGTATCAGTAAAGAAATATATAGAATATCGCCTCTCAAACGACCACTTCTGAAAGTGACCAATAGTTCTGAGATTATAAATAAATATTGATATTAAGCATTATTTCTATAAGACGACCATCTCTATATAAGACCAAAGTTTCTAGAATCTTGGATAGTCATCAGAGATGTATCTTTACTGCGAAATTATCGCACGACTGTAATTCAATATCAATAACAGATCGCGCGATTGAAAAACATTTTCTGTCCTGTAATTAGAGGAAAAAAAATTTCCTTATGAGGTATTTCTCCCGCTTTCCTAGCGTGCCTTCGTGGTGTAATAGTTCTGCACGCTGGGCCGGTATTTCAGAGGTCCGTGGTTCGATTCACGGCGAAGGCGGTTGCTAATTTTTCATCTCTACGGCTTCCCAAAAAAATCCTAATGTCTCTACAGTGGCGCCCGAACTAAAAAGGTATTGGATGAGGTATATCCACACCCAGGATTTAGTGATTGGATCCCCTTAAAAAAAAGTCGGCCTTTAAAAAGAGAAGTAATATAAGATATTTCTCCCGCTTTCCTAGCGTGTCTTCGGCCCACCAGCGGCCGAGCTGTAAAGTCGCTGAACCCTGGTAGTGCGATCCGAGGTTCGAATCCCGCGAACGGGCTGGCTGCAAGAGTGTTTTCGTGGTTTTCCCCACGTGTAACGTGTATACGAGCCAGTTTCCCTTAGAAAGTCCTCCACGAAGACATCCCTCCCCTTAGGCAGATAGCCCTAGTGTGCTTTGCCATAATTAAATACACCACCACCACACCTAGCGTGTCTTCGTGGTGTAGTGGTTCTGCTCGCTGGGCCGGTATTCCAGAGGTCCGTCCTTCGATTCCCGGCGAAGGCAGTTGCTAATTTTTCATGTTTCCTGCTTCCAAAAAAATACCTAATGTCTCTATACCCAAATTAAAAAAAAAAAAATTCGTTTCCGTAATTAAATATATCTATATCTAATTTTACCTATATTTTTAGTAGGGTTTGTAATCTGTAAGTAATTATACATGTAATTTATACATTTTTTATAAAAAAAATATATGTTATTTAGAATTTTGCAAATATTCTAGAAAATGCTAATCCATTGAAAAAAATCTTTTCCATGACTAAATAAATTTTTAAAAACGTCAGAAAAAATAGCAGTTAAAATTAATAACAAAATAACAAGAATAAATCATCAATCATATCAATATTTTTAATGCACAGCATTTAGAAACAACTTAGTAAAATACATATGAAAAATAAAATAATGTGCAAGTTTCAGATGTGCAATGTCAAAAAATTAAAACTGGTAAATTTGAGAACAAGTATCCTCAAAATGTTTGACAACGAGAATCAACATCCTTAGGACATCCTAAGTATGTCCCGGGATGTTGCGACTTAAATAGGACATCCTGAGGATGTTTTGTGCTATGGGGGTCTCTGATCGTGTCACCAGCTCGGATATCTACTAAAGTTTTTTAAATGTATTAATTAAATGTTGTATCTGTGGTACGTGCTGTGAATAAAAAGTGATCGCTTTATAAAGCGATTGCATAAATTCTAAAATTAGTTAAAACTATTGGAATTAAATCTATTAAATTTGGTCCAACTTCCAGACAATCGTTCAGAGAAGATCCATTTTCATCTTTGTTTGATGCATCAAATACTGACCTAATTTTCCTCATACTGCATTTTTAAAAACAGGTCTGGTGTGGTAAATAATGTGTCCTTTCATTTGCATTTGTTTCTGATACAATTTCAATTATTCCCATTTTCCACCAGTCTTTAATTACATCGTCATATTCTTGAAACTTGTTTAGATTCTTCAATTTATTTGATGTATTCTGGAGGTTTTTTTTTTTTTTTTTCTTCAGCAGCCTTAAGATTGGATTGTAAGGAAGGGCAACCATCAATCCATGGAAGACGTACTACATAACGACCTGTAGCTTCATTTCGTTTGGTAGTATTCTAAAAAAATTTCACGACATCTTTATCTTCCTGTGTAATTCTTTCAACAGGATCTGAAATGCATTGTGTTTCTAACTTCCAAAATTTCGATGTTTCAACAGAGTATTTCATTGAAATAAGTAAACAGGAAAAAATAGACGTTGGGTTGTAACTACTATCTAAGAGTGTCCAACCTAAAGTAGTTCTGACAGCCACTAAATTCTTTTCAACAGATACCAGCTCAGGTGTTACAATTTTCGCCCAAGCGTCTGCGACTAATAATACCTGAATATCTTCCGAATAATGATTATCTTTTAAATAATCACTTTTCTCAATTCCTTTACTTTTAAGAATTTGTTAAACCTTCTCATTTTTAAATCTTGGTACGTTAGTACAAATTTGATCCGATCCAATAACATCAAATTCAAAAACACTTTTAGAATCAAGGCTTAATAGCTTAGTTTTGTACATATCATATCTCGAGAACTGTATCCTCTTACCACCGAACAATACTTGCGAAAAAGTTACCTTGCCCTGTGGTATCAAATGACATTCTTTTGCAATTGAATTCTTGATGTAACTTTTCTGAGAGCCTGAATCACATAATACTCACACTGGATATGTTTCATTAGCAACAACAATTTGTGCAATCAGAGTTTGTAAATATGAAACAGAATAATTAGATGAAATAGATAAAGTTTTAAGTACTTCTGATTCATTTTCATTCTGAGACGTTTTATCATTTTCATAATTTCTAATTTTAGAACACATTATACAATAATGCGGACCTTTACATCTTGCAAAAACTCGACATTTTGAACTTATATGACCCGTTCTTAAACATTTCAAACAAACACCTTTATTTTCCAGTATTTTATTACGTTCATCAATTGAAGAATCAGCAGCTGTAGCACACTCTTGAAAATTATGACTTTTCTATCACAAAAAATGCAAACTCTTTCTTTAATTCAAGAATTCTCTGTTGAAACTAAGGCAGCAGCCGTAGGAATATATTTATTTCTGCTGTTAATTCTCGAATTACCTTTTGTTTCGCCATTAAAAGGAAATTTTCTTTCATCGTTAAAAGAACCATTTCTAAGTTTTAATCTTTCCTCACCTTCTACTTATATTTTTAAAAATTTCAATAACTCGCATAAACAATCATCAGGATTTGTAGTCGAAGCCTTTTTAGTTACCCGGTATCTTTTCCAGATCTTAAAAATATTTTCTGGACTAGCTGACTCAACTAACGGAAAAAGAATCACTGCATATTTTTCTTTAGTTACGCCTAAAGATTCTAAAGCACGTAACTGTGTTTCTAGTTTGTCATAGAGTTGCGAAATTGGAATATTTTACCCTTTTAGTAGAACTAGAGACAATAATTCACGAACATAGAATTCTATTAAAAATTCTTCTTTCCCATATCTGGATTTTAAAAGCTCTATAGCTTTCTCATAATTTTCTTTTGACGGTGGGAAACCTTCGATTAATTTTTGTGACGACCCAGGTTTCATACTAAGTCTCAAATATTCAAATTTATCTTCATCTGATAAAGAATGATCATTATGAATTTTAGTAAACTGTCCTCAGTAACTAATCCAGTTTCTTAAATCTCCATCAAATTTTGTTAATTCTATCTTAGGTAATTTTATCTGAGTTTTGAACCCAGTCTTACATATAGCTTCAACATCTGAGAGTACTGTTTCAGTAAAAATTGTTTCTTTGATTTTAAGAAATCTTAATTCGTACTCACCGCATTTCGCCATTTCCTCTTCCACTTTATCTTCTATCACATTTTTATCTTTCAGAAGTTCTTCTAAATGAGTGGAATTTAGAACATTAATCCTTTCATATTTCATTTTTAATGCTTCAAATCTTGCTTTCAGTTCTGTTGTATTCCCTCTACTGGAAATAAGTTCTTCTAAATTATTTGCTTCAGCTGTGAACAACCGCCGAAGAACTCTTCGTTCTGTCGTATCCATATTCTTAACCCTTAGCCTGTAGAGTGATTTTCTGCGAATCCCTTTAAAACTGTCGCTAGTTTTGGACCGAACTTCCCGTAAAATGTGGCGAAAATAGCCCTGAACCTCTGAAAATTGTCAAGCAGTTCTTTTGTTATTTCCCATCCCTCCCAGAATTTTACTTCAATGATTCCGCTAAATGAGATTGATTACTAGATATTGTTCGGTAGATGTGAGCTCTCAAGAGAATTGCAAAAGGCTAGACTCTCCGTGATGACCGTCTTAATGCCGCAGAGTACAGCTGCGAAACTTAAAAGTTTTCTTCCCTTAAACAATCTTATCTCTACATATCTTCTCTACATATAATAAAAGAAAGAGTCTGTCTGTGTGTGTGTCCTTCGTTTGCGCTGCGCGTAAGCTAATAGACCCACGGCTACGAAATTTGGTACATAGGTACATCTACACAAGAGCCAGTGCACTTCGAAGCGATTTTTTCGAAATTCGAATTCGAATTTTGTTTATTTTATGTTTTGTGACGAAATCGCGTCATTTTGAAACTTAATGGACTATACGAAAGCGAGATTTTACTCTACACACTCCATTTTCACATCGTCATGAAACGTAGGCACTTAGCTATTTTACGAAATTAAAATAAATTTCGTGTTTCAATAAATCGATTAAATACGAATTTATTTAACAAAGGGAGCTTAACATTTTTTCAATGGTATTTTTTCTAAAGAAGTTTATTTTTAAAAATGCACAGTTTATTTTTCTTTGATTTTTGGACACGTTAAACTTTCATCCTTGCGAATGCTTTCACAAAAAGAATTTTGGAAAAATGATAATATTTTGTACTTTTAAAAGATTTTTTAAATGAAGCTTCCGAGTACACTTCTCACATCTCACATCTTTAAAAATGTGATTTTGGCAACAATTTTCCTGTGTTATTGTTGTTGATAGATTTTTGATGAAATCGCATCATTTTGAATAGTTTCATTCTTTTAGAAATATGGGTTTGGCAACAATTTTTCATCGTATTTCTTATGTCACTGTTTTTAAGAGATTGGCATATTTCATTGTCATTTTTATATAAATATAATACATTTTTACTGATTTTTTTGATAAAGTTGTTCTGCAGAGTAAAATTCTGCGAGGAATTTTATGTTTTTTGAGTTGCTTTCATGATATTTTTTGCTTATTTCACTGTTTATAAGATGTTGAAAAGTTTTGCATGATTTTTTTTCTTCAACGGAAAGTTGGTTAATTTTTTAATTAGGATAATTAATATTTGTATTAAGAGATATAGCTTATTTCATTGTAATTTTTTTCCCTTGAAAATATAAGATAAAATATCATTAATTATACTTTACTTTTCAGAATTTTTTGTTTTTTGCATTCCTTTATTTTATTTATTACTCATTTTACTGTTTTTAAGATATTGAAAAGTTTTGACTGATTTTTTTAGGAAACAAAGTTCTTAACCTCCTTTATACCATTTGAGTTGTTAAGATTTTGCAAAGGAAAGTTGATTAACTTATTTATTAGGATAATTAATATTTGTATTAAGGGATATTGCTTATTTCATTGTAATTTTGTTATACGTAATAACTATTTTTATGAAGCTGATCTGCAGAGTAAAATTCTACGCAGTTTTTAAATTTAACGTTTGGTGCTCCCTTCAGCCATTTTTCCGGTACATTTAAAAGCCAGACGAAGGCTGCCAGCGAAGCTGCTAGTTTTCAAATAAATTGGTTTTAAAATTTACCCGGTTAAATTTTTAATTATTACGCATTTTTAACCTAAGTAACCTAAATCTGTATGTCACTGATTATCACCGGAATTTCAATGCAGACTGATTAAACTGCTATCACTAAAATTCTATTCTGACAAATATCTGATGCAACTTTCATTCCTTCTGAGATATTGCTGAAACATTTCGTACTATTTCCGATTTTCTGTATTTTTGGAATTAATTAAAAATCTTTAAAACTTTCAGCATTTTCCTATATTCTTCAACTGCATGCAAATAATAATTATTTTAAATAATTTCTTTTTGCCTTAATTATTACGTAGTTTTAAGAGTAATAAACGAAACATTTGGGTGCTTTTTAAGGGTGATAATATTAATATTAAATTTGCATTTTACTTTTTTATATACTTTCAAGATATTCAGAAAGGGAATTATAACTTGAAACCGTTTTCAGTGTATCATAAATTTATAGATTCAAATTAAAAATTCTTGCTTTCCTGTCCAAGAAACACTAGTAAACTTTATCTGAAATAGGAAAGATGAGACATATTAGTTACAAACAAAGCAATTAATTTGGAAGTCAAAGAACAAAAATCAGCGTTATATTTTCAAATTTTCACAGGATTAGTTTCGATGCTTTTTCCGAACCATCATCCTCAGCTGCAAAAGCGCAAATGAACGAGATAAGATATAATGAAAATTAGATTGTGAAAATTTGAAAATATAAGCTGATTTTTGTTGTTTGACTTCCAATTTAATGTTTGTGCGGTTTGTTATTGTATCTTAATTAAACAAAGCAATGTTGTTACTTATTAGCTTACAATATAATTTATTCAATATGGTATTTTTGTAAAGAAAGAGTGTTGCTGTACATTTGGTAAAGTATAAATAAGCATTGCATTTAATAATTATAAAAGTTATTAATTATTTAATAATTAATCATAAGAATATGAATAATTAAATATTTTAATATTTTTTCGGAGATATATTTTCCGGCGATATTTTTTTTTCTAGGGATCCCAGCATATATTTTTGAAGCATTATGCTCTAAATAAATGTCTTGTTTGAACATAGCATTTATTATTGACAAATCTCCAACCAAAGGAAATACCTTACTAGGAAGGATATTCAAACAAAAATTTTTATTAGAATAAATATTTTCGTTATTTTAATACTACTAATAATATGCAAACATTAGTTTAAGTTCACTATAGTTGAGTGAATAAGATTGCTGGATGTTGGTAGTTTGTTGTTGGCAACCGAACAGTTTAGCTGCTTGTGGTCTTTATGATTTTCCCGATGCGTAACGTGAATTCAAGCCAATTTTATTTAGAAAATTACCCACGAAGGTGTTCTCTTAAAGCAGATAAAACATGACTTCTTAAAAACTCTAAAATATAATCTGTGGATATTTTCCGTTATACGATAACACGAAGAAAATTATTTCCTATGCGAAACATATTATCAGCGCTGTTATTGCCCGCCGTTTAATTAAATGCATCCATCTTATTCCTTACAATTAATTTTCCTTTTTCAAAGAATGTTAGATTTCAGTAAAATGTACTATTTACAATGTCATTTTATTTTGCTCGTTTTTTACGCAAATATTCCAATTCAGATAGATATTGCGTAAGTTCAGAAAGCCAACTAGTAAGATAGCTGAGCACCGGTAAATTCTAGCGGCTGCATGGGAGGTTTAGGGGTTTTTCACAAGTACAATTGATTGTGAATTAACAGTTTGTTTCCCACAAAAAACGTCTACCATGAAGACTTCCTTTCCCTTAGACAAATAGGTCCTGTGTGCTTTATCATAATCCAAAATCTTAAGCGTAAAAATCTTTTATCATAGCCGATGATGACGATAAAATATTTTCTATCTGATGTGTCAAGTTAGCATAATTGTATATTTCTAAAGAAAATTGTTTGGCTCATGTTACCCTATAATGAAAAAAAGATTCAAATCGGTTTTCAGCTTAAACAGTATTTTCATTATTAATTATATCACGAATTTTATCAATAGTATTCTTAGTATTAATTGCAGGCATGTATTCAAGAATATAATATACACAAAGCTGTGTCTAATGATTACGGCTAATTTTTATATAAAATTTTATAGTATAAAAATTTAGGTTCATAGGTCAGCCATATTTAAAAGAGTACTTGTGTATTATAAGAAAAGAGAGAGAGAAATTTAAGAATCAAAAAATTTACCACGAAGTAATATAAAAATGCAATACAATACAAAAGAGTACAATACTATTTCATGTTTTGTGGATATACTTGAAGACAGAAACATGTTTCAGCTGTATTCGTTCATCAGAGAAAAACTTTTCATATGAAGCTATTTTTTTCAAATCTTTCACTATACAAGTAATACAAAAGCAGTATAGGAATTTCTTTTCTTAATACCCAACCGAAGAGCTGAGGGGACGTACAATGATTAACATACAATGGGTGCCTTGAATTATTTTGCTTTACATGCAGTTTCCTTATATATGTAAAACAAAATAAACTTTCACCCATTCCAAGATTTCAAGAACTCACAGAGAGAGAGAGAAATATCTATAACAAATTTTATTGCTGTCTGACTGATTGCTTCGGGAACAATAAGACTTCCAACTCAAGTTTCTAGCTATTCAAATACGAACGCTTCTCAGGAAAGCCATTTGGACCGCATCTGCTTTGTTAAAGAAAACCTTTTGGGTGTAAAATCATCCACTTCATCGGGTTTTCCAAACAAAGCAGTCAGTGGTCCTGTTACTACCTGCTGACCTAGAGAAATTTCTCAGAAACTTTTGTTCGAAAAAAACGAGTTTTATCTTTTTAAGAATTTCCAGTCTGGCAGCAAGATTTTGTTATTTTTCAAATATAGATGAAAAGAAACTAATTTGTTTTTAATAAAGAAGAAAAAAATTAATAAGCTTATTTAAATTTTTTACACAGCACCGAGTAAGGAGACGAAATTTAATTTTCTTTATAAATATTTTTCTCAGGCAATACTTTAGCGTTTTTCAAATTACGAGAATAGCGCGTTAGTGCATGAATTTTCAAATCAGATTTATTTAATTAATATATATGGATATGCCGAACAAGCACACTTTCGCACACATAAACTGTATATTAGTACATACATAAAAATGAAATAAAATTTGAAAACAAGCAATTTAAAAACTACTGTATTGAAAAATTATTAAAAATTAGTTTTTACCTCATTTTTTTTCGTTATATACATTTACTTCAGTTTTTTTATATGCATTTATTAATTTTATTTTCTTATATGCATTTACTTAATTTTATTTTCTTATATGCATTTACTTAATTTTATTTTCTTATATGCATTTACTTAATTTTATTTTGTTATATGCATCTGTTAGTCTTTTTGAAAAATTTTTAGATTTTTTGAGTATGGCAAAGGAAACGAGATCTATCAGCCGAAGGCAATGAATGTCTCCATGGAGGACCTTCTAAGTAAAACGTACTCATGTTCATGTTACACATAGGGGAAATCACAAAATTCAACCATACAACCAGTTCGTTTGTTTGGGTTCGAATATGAGTCGAAATAGCGATAATCAGAAATCTTAGCCAGGAGGCCATTGATTGGGTTTGACAGATTTGGAAACCTAATAAATAGTATTTAATAAATATAATATTATTAAACGAATCGGATTTATATAAACCAAATAAAATTCTTATATCAAACACAACTAAATCTCGATATAACTTACACTGATAAACTCATGTGTAATAACACTGATAAATTCAAATACTAAACGGAATATACATTAATTCTACATAGATAATTTTTTGTAATTTATTTCGCTGGGAATGTCTGGCCGCAAGATCCTGATTATATATACCCTTATTTTAAGGTTATCACATATCTGATGGTTTGACTTTTACCTCAAAACACAAAGAATCCACAAAATTCAGTAAAATTAATAACTTTATTTCCCTGTTCAAAATTCTCTGGATCTTTTCAAATATAAAAGCACACGCGCCAAGCAGTTTGCTTAAAATAAATATATGCAGCAACGAGAAGATGCGCTTTTGACAGCAACTAGTTTCGAAAATCGAAAATTTTTCTAAATGTAAGAAAAGTGTTGCTTAAATTAATTTTTCATTAAACAAAAAACAAAATAGAATCGCATATTATTAAAAGAATTTTATTGATAATTCAGATTCTGAAAACAAGAACATTGTTGTTATAAAAAACAAAGAAAAAATAAACAACATATTTCATTCAACGGGGGCCAACTTTGGCGCATGCACTTTTCAACATAAAATATTTGAAGCATGTTATGGATAAAGGTTATTTGATTATGGCAAAGTACTCGATGGTTATTTGACTAAGGTGAAGGATGCCTTCGTTCGAGGACTGCCTAACGGAAATTGGCTTGAATACATGTTACACATATGGAAAACTAAGAATATCATCCTGACAACCAGCCCGTGTCCCGGGATTCGAACCTCGGACAGAACCACCAGTTGTTCCGTTAGACTCCGCTCAGTCGCTGGTGGGCTGTCCGATAACGGAAAAGTTCAAAATTTCATATTAGATGAAAAGTGGTAGCATAGTATAATTCGAAGTTATTGCCATTTCAGTAATGTGAAGAGATTTCAAGAATGTTTAATTATTTTATTTAGCTTATGACAAACTAAATAAAATAATTAAACATTCTTGAAATCGCTTCTCTTAACATACTGGTAGTTTGACCTGCCTTCAAACGCCCGTGAACAAGTTGACTGCATGGGCGTTTTTATGGTTTTAACTTTTTGTAGTGCGAGATTGTTTCCCTTAGAAAATCTGTCACGAAAGCATACCTCCCCTTAGACCGATCGCCTTCACGTGTTTAATAATCTAACAAGCCAAACCAAACACAACCCGAGCGAGGACTTGTGGTCAAGGCACGTCATCATGAAAAGCTTTTATGCAGGCAATCCATTCGTCAGGATTTGAACCCGCTTCAAACTATTAGTATTCAACGATTTTACCGCTACTTCGTTGGCGGCCTTTTGTAGTATCTATAAGAAAAGTAATCGCAAAGACACAATCATTGCGTACCGACGGATGAATTAAGTTCGGAATTTAAAGAATAACTTTCATTCGTGCTATTGCTTATCTTTAAATAATTGATCTTCTGACTGTAATTTTTTGTGCGGAGTATATCTAACCCTTCCGTACACTAACTGTTTTAATTAATTTACACTCCATTAATTTTAAGAGATTTTATATCGATAGATTTCTCTCCAAAAATGTTTCAAGGAATACATATTTTTTTCCCTTAGACTTTAAAACATTTTGGATTTAAAATCTTAATAATAAAATTTTTAAAACAGATATTTCTAGAAATTCCTTCGGCGTATTTATTTATTCCATTTAGTTGAAGTTTCGAGTAGAATATCTTCCTTTCAACATTCATATAATTTTTATGTGTCAGTTCGCCATTTCTACGGAGCACAGAGCCACACATACGAGTACAAAATTCAGGCATGCTGAAAGTACAGTTTTAACATTTAAGAATGTAAAAAGAAGAATATACCATTATAATAACGCGCATTTGAAATACTAGGGCAAACAAGAAAGCTGGTTGCAACATTTTATATTTTTTCCTGACGAATCAGAAATTGTAATCATTTTTCCATACAAAAATAAAATATTTGATTCTATAACATATAGACATAAAGGCGTCTTCCGTTACAATTCATATTTTTTCTTGTTTCTACTAAAATTCGGCAATGTACTATAACAACGTCGGATCATGTTTGACTTTCATTTGTATAAAGTAACACAAGGCAAAAACAGTTGTAAAACGATTTATCTTCTTTCGCAAACTTTTAGTCTGCACACAGATAATACATACCTGCTGTCTGACAATGATACTTCACTCTAAGGACTTTTTCGTAAAGTGCTCTTTTCAAAGAGACTTCACACCCTATTAAGACCTTTGTGTCAACTGACAGCCGCCTGCAGAAAGGTAGGGGAAGGAAGATCAGTTCGCGTCGTCTAAACACGGCTTAAGCAATCTTCGCGAAATTCGGGCTTCGTGTATACATGTCTTAAGCATTTTTCGTGCGATTTGAAATTCGTGTACAGACGTCTTAAGCATTTTTAAAGGAAATTCCAAAAACGTTTAAACACGTCTTAAGCAGTTAAAGGGTTAATGCACAGTTTTGAATCAGAAATGAAACTGGTGCTACTTTGGTAGACAGTTGCGCGGATTTTGGCGACTTTTTGGTTATTTGCCTTTTGGCGAGTAATACAACTTATGGTAAACCCATTGCTGGATAAGTTATTTATGGTAACCGATGCTTTGTTGTCATTTTATTAAAAAAATAATGCGTTTTATTATGCATAACTTCCTTGTTTTAAATATTATTTATGGCTTCTAAATATTAAAAATCAATTTAATTTTACATTTTTATTTGAAATAAAAATTTTGTTGTTTATAATATTTTATATAATTTTATGTTGTGGATGATGTAATCAATGACGTCACCTTACTTAAAAAGTAATTGGTTTTATTAATATCTATAAATTTAATCTAATGTTTTAAACATTATTTATGGCTGTTAAATATTAAAATAAAATGTAATTTTGCATTTGTTTTAAAAATGATTTTATTATGAATGATTATTTAAATAATTTTAATTCTATGCGTGATGTAATCAGCTCCCTGATTGGTTACTGAATATTTGTGCATTACCGCGCCATTTTAAAATTTTACTATTCATCTCTTCGAATTCCTCGGATTTCAAAGGCAATGGATATCTCCGTTTCGAAGACGAATGTTGTTAATGGTAATTACCAAGAATTATTGGTATTGGAATAAAAAAATTGCCCTTTGAGACTTTATTTTGGCCAACCTGTCTCTCCTAATCAAAGATTTATTTATAAATTGTTAATAGCGTCAGAGGAAATTTTGGTGGAAACCTCGCTAATTGCTTCTTCAGTGAAGTGCGAGATATTTGGATAACAGATGAAGATGGTTAAAAGATCCGATCCAATTATGATTTCGATTTTTTTGTGGTACTTATCAATAAAAAAGAGGTTAAATTACTCAAAAAAATGTAAGTACATATTTTCTTTTATTTTATAATTGTATACTTCAATTTTTGTTAAAAAAATTAATACACTATTTTCAAAAATTGCTGAGATAATTATTGTCACATATGTTTTAATGTTAATTATATTTTATATAACGTATTTTAAAGTATTTGAATTTAATAATATTCTAATTCTTTTAAATGTTGGTAGGATGGTTTTTAATTTGATATTCAATTTCAGTAATATTTTAATCTAATTAAACGTTGGCACAATGTTTTTATAGCAGTGTTTTTATTCTCTTTTTTGCTATATGACAGTCGAAATCGAAATCGAGTGAATGGTTAGGCGGCATTTAGTAGCCTCTGCTACTTTAACCATCTCTGTTGAAGATATGCCCTAAGGCGTTGGGAAGAATTAAAAATTAAGGTGATTTACACCGCACCGACAAAGGTGAAGCAGGAACATGTGCTAATGCACGTGAGTTGGTCAAGTAGACTTTGGAGAAGGAGGGTTCAAGCATCTGGGCCGCCGTACAAGCTGTGATGTATCTTCACTAGTATGAAGAAAGATGATACTTCGAGGGCAGTCACGTGGGTGGTCACCCACCCAAGTACTGACCCCGAGCTCTGTTGCTGTAAACAGGGGAACCTGTGTGTTGAAAAAGTGAAAAGAAATCGTAAACATAGTGAAATTCCCTCAAATGCTTCTAAGCTGGTGATTACTTTTCACTTCAAATTACTCTTCAGCAAATCTCATCAGTGTCATGGCTGCTTTGAACCCGGCAGTAAACATCTCAGCCGTGGTTTTTGCAGCGCGGATCTTCTCAACGTGCTCAACCATACTGTTCAGAAATTTTTTGATTTTAGGATCTTGGATCCAGTTTATGATATCTTTGTACTCTGTGGGTGGGTTTTCCAATTTTTTCTTTACTCTATCACTGTAGAGAGGTTTCATCTGGGTTTTACTGGTGTCTTCCTCTGTTTCGATGAATTTCGGAAAATCTGCCGGCGTAGGGATCTTAGCTGCTGGCTTCGCTTGCTGCTTCTTTGCTTCATATCGCTTCTTGTACACGGGGCAACCCCTGTATGAACTTACATGTGGTAGTGAACAGAAGATGCACTTAGGTTTTTCTTCTGGCTTTAGAGGGCAGTCTTTACTTCTATGGTGCTGTCCACCTATATGAAAGTAATAATAGCCTTACTTTAGTACTTTATACTCATAGTAAATGTATTTATTTACACTTGCCTGCCATCTTAAAAAAAGACATTTTCAACAAAAAATTAATCCATTACTTTTAACGATATATATATATATATATATATTTTTTTTTTTTTTTTTTAATTTTTATTTAGTTTCGAATACTTTACTATGCGTAAAAACAGCATTTTTCAAGATGGCTGACGATTGTAAAAATCGCGCCAACGTAAATCGCCAAAAATCCGTGCAACCGTCTACCAAAGCAGTACCTCCTATATACTAAGGCTACTATAAAGGCTATAAAACTCTCTAGTAGCTCTACTATATACGAAGCCAAGCCTCTAGGGTTGCTTGAACGGTCTGACGTCATCTAAGTCGTCATTCCTACCATCTTCCTCGCGGCAAAGAATGAAAGAATATACTTCGGTGTCGTAGCGTAGTGAACTGACTGTTGTTTGAAAGTGTAGTGTGCTCTAATAGAACATTTTTCATTTAAATTACTTTATTTATTTTTTATTAAGCCACATAAATGCTGTGTTGGAACATGCAAAGGAAATTATAAGAATGGCCCGAAGGTGGCTGTATTTAGTTTTCCTACGGAAGAACAACTGAGAAAACAATGGATTTGGAACTGCAAACGAAAAGATGGATTCAAGCCTACGAAACATTCAAAGGTAAGCATGCATTTCATTTTTAAATTAGAAAATTCCTGAAAGATTAATGTCATTGAAAGAAACATGACTTGAAAATGTGAAAACAAAAAATTCTGATTGCAAGGGAAATAATTTACTAAAGTTCCATTGCATTCAACCATAGAAAATAAAACGAAGTTTTAATTAATTTCTATACAAGCATAGTTATATATTTATTTACTAGGCAGAAATTTCTCTTATCCCATTATGAATGAGTATTATTAATGAATTCTTTCAGTAATTTATATTTTCGGCGTCGGGATCTTTATAACACGCACATTGATTTGGGATTGATTAATCTTTCAGGAATTTATGTTATACAGAGCTTATACTGAATTTTAAAGTGATTATAAAATGGACCCTTTTCTCAATAACTAGTCAATAGAAAATCCACCAACCTTATAAAGTTCATATTATAACTTTAAGTAGATAAATATAAAATGCTTCAAGTCGTAATTTTAAAGCCGTTAATTTAAAGTTGTTTTAGATATAAGTATTTAACTGTTTGGGTATACTATTTCTTTTGATTTAGATAAGTCTCGTTCCACCTATTTTATTTTTATTTTTTTTCTTTTTAAAATTGAATGTATGCAATGCCCCTTTATTATATGCTAGGAGCATTTGAGAATGCATTTTGCTCGTAACTCATGTGAACAGGAAATTAATGCTAATTATGCAATGTTCTAAACTTTATTAATTCTAAAATCCTTAAAAAAATTATGAAATATATGTAAAAGAAAACAATCGTATAAATGGACTAGTTTTGACAGTAATTATTTTAATTTCTGGAATAAGTTACAAGGTGTTTAAATTAAACTGTCTTGTTCAAATAATATTGCCTAAGATTGTAAGCTTACTAGTTTTCACTACATGTTAGCATAAATTCTAATTAGCCTATTAAATTGTTTCATGCACACACATCTATAAAAGTACGAGTTTCTTATGCCAATAACACCTACCTTGTTACAGTGGTTCACTTGCTACTGGCAGTAAGTTTTTGTGGGCTTGAAATTTACATTAATTTCTTATCTAAAAACACTTATATAAGGGGTTTTGTTTATTTATACTTGTTGCAGTGGAATATGAAAATGTTTCATTGTATTAATAAGTTATATAACTTTTAAAATTTTTGAAAAAAGTTAAGAAAATTATATGGAAAATAAGCAATCTAGCGAGCCTTCCACAGTAATATAATGTCAAACACAATTGATGAATGTGAATATTTCACTCCAAAATTACATAAGAATAGCCTAAAATATTTAATTACTGCAAATAAACTGTTAAATATACAAATTCTTTTTTTTTTTTTCTTTGTGTATCATATTTTAGCACTTATACTTGTTTTCAATAATTCAAGAAAAATGAATTTTTTTAATGACTAATGATGTTTTATGCTCTTAAATATAAACATTCATAGGCACACAAGTAAATTTGTACTTCTGGTTGTGAACATAACATTTGTAAAAATGTTTAGAAAAAGTGCCAGTAACTTTATATTTGAATGGTACGAATGAATGTGGTTAATCTTATTCTTATCCATCAACTGATGGTTAATCTTATTCTTTTTATAACTGTATTATTACCATTTTGAATGTAATTCCATAACCAAGTGTTGTTTTCAAATAACTGAAGAAAGAAATATTTAGGATGTAGCAATTATATATTACATGAGCAATTGTATGTTACCTGAGGATGTATCAATTAAATATTACTTATGTTATATGCATTTGACATATGACAAAAAATATGTGCTAATTATTTGCACTTTTCAAAACTTTATGAGTTTTGAAAAACATTATTTATTAAACATTATTTACAGCCTCCATGGCTCTTTTTAGCCCAAAAGAGTTAATAGTTTTGTTTTAAGATTTTGCTTTATTCACTCTAAATGGCTGCATCACTTTTTTGCGTTGTGCACTTTAAATGGCTATATCTCTTCAAATTGTTACCATCCAAACATTATCGCCCTGTATTATTTTTAAAGAAATTAAATGATGAACGTTTTCCACAATGGTAACCCTTCCCTTAAGCAGATAGCTCTTGAGTGCTTTGCCATGATTAAATAAAAATACAATAAAACCCTTATTAGACTGTGCATGTATTTAAAGGATGGCGAATGCTTACGATTTTATAATTGTTTAACCTTTTGATGCATGTTTATTTATTTGTTCTTTTTCATATTAAAAGGTGTGTGAACTTCACTTAAAGCAAGAGGATGTTCTGAGACAAACTGAATTCTTTGATGAGAAAACTGGAAAGAAGATCATTATACCATTGTCATATCCTCGTTTAAAGAATGGTGCAATTCCAAGTCTGTTTCCTGATGGTCCGAGTCATCTTAGTTCCAGTGTTTCACCAAGGAAATCCCAGAGCATAAAAGACTCAAAAGAGAACAAGATGCACTCGAAAAAGCCTTAGCCTGTAGCTTAGCTGAAAAGGAAGAGTATGAATGAAAACAAATGTTTTATAATTTAGATGAACTAAAAATTTGTTTTAATACTGTGAATTTACCAGATAACTGGATAGTTATACACAGGCCTATACATACTATGATTCTTAATATTTCTAATGACAATCATCCAAGAATTCTAAAATCATTATTTATTGATTGTAATTTGAATATATCTGTAGCAATTAGAAATATACCTATTAAATCACTGAAGCAATATGTAATCCCATCAAAAATTAACAACCTTAAAGATCTTTTAAGTATTTTAGAAAAATTAGACCTATTTGCCTCAAATGATTCATCTGAAGACAGTATTCAAAATTATTTACAAATTGTAAATGAATTAATGACAATTTTAAAAGAGAAAATTCCACATAAAAACAATGAAATAAATTTTCTCCTTGAGCAACTATCAAACTTGAATTCAGAAAAACAACAATATAGGTATTCTGCAGACTTTCTAATATTTTCCACTTTACTTCACACAATTTCACCACATGCATATAATTTTATTCCAAATTCAGAAAATATTATTATGCCTCATCCACGGACCATTCAGAAAATTTTTTCAGATTTTAATATATATCCAATAAATGAACAATACAACCAAAAGTTCCTAAGCTACATAAAATTTAAATTTCAAGAACTATCAGAAAAAGATCTGCTTGTTATTTTAATGATTGATGAAATTCATCTAAATCAAGCATTTGATTATAAAGGTGGTAATTTGTGTGGAATGGCATATAATTGCAAAAATGCTGCGTCTAGTGCATATGTTTTCATGATTCGCAGCCTATTATCTGTTTATAAGGATGTTGTACATATTTTGCCGGTGAAAACACTTAGTGCGGATAATTTGTATATTTATATTAAAAAAATTGTTGTGGGATTAGAAAATATTGGGTTTAAAATTATTGCTATTGTCACTGACAATAATTTGATTAATAAAAAGGCTATGTCTCTGTTTTCAGAACCACCTAAAGTTAGTATTGTTTATCAAAACTCTGTTGACAAATCTAGGCCAATGTTTTTTATTATTGATACAGTGCATATTTTAAAATGCATTAGAAATAACTGGATAAATCAAAAAAATAATAATCAGAGTATGTTTTTCCCAAGTTTTGATGATGCTTCACATATTGAAACTGCATCTTTTTCTTGTATTAAAAAATTACATGAATCTGAAACTGGTAAGTTATTAAAGTATGCTTATGGTCTGACAATAAAAGCTCTATATCCAACTAACTTAGAAAAACAAAGTGTAAAGCTTGCATTGCAGATTTTTAATGATAATGTTGTTGAAGCATTATTTTCTTTTGGGCAGCAGAAAGAAATAATAAAT
Source organism: Stegodyphus dumicola (assembly GCF_044657685.1). Taxonomy (NCBI): domain Eukaryota; kingdom Metazoa; phylum Arthropoda; class Arachnida; order Araneae; family Eresidae; genus Stegodyphus; species Stegodyphus dumicola. The sequence continues at coordinate 133,460,329 of NC_140768.1, read as the reverse complement.
TCCCAAGAAACTGGAAACTTTATTAAAATAATAAACACATGGTGGTCAATTGTAAATGTGAAATCTATTTTTAAAGGGATTCATAAAAATAATGTATTAGAAACACCTTTCACTGTGGCAGAAAATGATGAAAAATATGTTTTTATGAATAACTTTTTGAATTGGCTAGATAGTTGGAAAAATTTGAATTTAACCTCTGGTTGCCTAATCAAAGAAACTCACTTTGCAGTATACCATACAACGTATGCTTTAATTGAGATATCAAGGTATTGTATTAATGAGTTGGGTTTTAAATACCTTTTACTTGGAAAAATACAAACAGATATGTTAGAGGCTAGATTTGGTAAGTACAGGCAACTGGCTGGAGCTCACCATAATATTTCTATCAGACAGGTTTATGAAATAGAGGGTAAATTAAGACTTCAGAGTACATTACCAACCCTAATAAATTCTTCAAAATTTGGAAATATTCCTCTTCATGTATCTGATTTTAAAGACACTGAAGAACAAACTTTTGATGACACTGATGTACAAACATTCATAGATGAAATAACAGTTGAAGATAGTGATATACACGACATAAAATTGGATGTACGTATTTTGACTTATATAGCTGGATATTGCTGTTATAGTATGCTAAAAAAGTTAAAATGTGATGTATGTAAATCCAATATTACTATTGATAAGGAGTTAGCTTTAGAAAACGATGAAAATATTCATTCATGGATCAAGGTTTTTGATAGATTATCCTTATGTATCCTCATCCTGATATTTTACGTGCTGTTATATACAATTTTATTGTTGTTAAGAAACTTATTTCAGATGAATATGAGCAGAAATTTTTATTTTCGGCAAATCCACGAGTTACAGTGTGTAAAATTACTCTAAATTTACTTCATGAAATTTTTTTTTTAGAGTTGAATGACTGTCCTAAACTTCATGACCCTCAAATTATTTTGAAAAACATCATACAAGCATCAATGAATATTTTTCTAAATAATTACTGCAAAAAGTTGAATGATAATCTTTTAAGTAACAATTTAAATAAGCAACGGAAATTGAAAACATTAAAAAAATAATTTATGCATACAGCAGAAATGACATATACTATGTTTATAAGTTAGTAAACTTTATGATAGTGACACTAATCTATTGTTTCTTATTATCTTCAGACTTAACTTGTAATTCATTTTATTTAAATGAATATTTTTTGCAGAATGTAGATAGTATGTTAAATAAAAAAATAGTGCTTTTTCTATTTGTGTTGTGAAATCTTTACCAACTCTTTCAAAATGCATGCACACACACACAAAAAAAAGCATTTGTAATAGTTAACTAATTATGACAGTAAAGTGCTAAAGTTGTTAAGTCTCTTATATAATATTTTGTGCAAAATAGGTGTATTTATTGTAAACTAGAGAAATATTGATTTTTAAAGATAAAATACTTTGCCAATTAATATTACTATTTAGATTTTGAAATCAGTATCTTGCAATTTTTTAATATTATTTTAATTGAAGCAGACATGTTTTATTACATTAATTTTACACTGTAAGAAGAAAATAAATACAATTTGTTTTTACCTACAATTCCATATGAGTCATTTTTATAGATATTCATGCATTTTTATGGAGGAAATTCACTGTATTCTTATACAATATTTTCATTGTAATACATGCTAAATTCTGTCAAAACTAAAATGAAATACTTTGGAATTAAAATTTCTAATGATGTGGTTGTACATATACAGGGCAAAACTTATCAAAAATAAATTGAGTAAAAAAATATTTTTAATCCTTCCTGTACTAATAACTGCATGAAGCTGTAAGGCTTCATGCAGTTATACTAAACTATTTTGATATTAAAGAGACTTAACTGTAATAAAAAATAAGTAGCATCAAGTTACATAAATAAATAGTCATCCCACCTTTTTTCCCACTGTAGTATGCAATGCCATTTCCTATTACTTCCAGTTATAAATTTACAAATTCAGTACAAAAAATTCAGGCCAAAAAAAATAAATAAATAAATAAAATCCTTTTTATGTGTTTTGCATTCTAATTGTGTTGCTTTCCTTTAATAAAAATCTGAATTATTTTGAAAATTTTAAATCTTACTTTACATCTAAACAATCAGGCTATATTTATTTTCATTTCTAATAGGAAAATACATAAAACTTGTTATTCTTTCAATTCTAAGAATTGAGGACATTTGATCTATTTAGATGTTTTAAAAGTTCCTACTGATTACCCTGATAAAAATTCCAGTAAGTACATATATAAACTTCATATTTAACATTTGCTAAAAAATTCTCAAGTTACAATGAAATGCTTTCAGGAACAAAAATTTACAAGTTACAAAAAAAATTATATGCACATAATTAGACAAAAGGGATGTTACAAACATTTAACAATAAGAATGAAACATAAGAATTTTGAATTCCTAGCAAGTGTCAAGTTTGTTGAATTTTTACAATTTTTTTTTTTTTTAATTATTATTATTATTGGGGAAGATGCAGTTATGTATTCTCAAATAATGATCTAATTTAAAATGTCTAAATATATTAAATGTTTTGCTACCGTATTTTAAAACTACCAATGGATAAATATTGATAGATGCTAAAAAATAGTATTTTTCAAATCATTCTCCAGGTTTCTCATCTGTTAAGAAATTCAGTCCCACACTGAAGTGAAAAAAAAGCGGAAAATGACTAAACAATTATGTGTAAATTTGTATTTACCAGAAATAGAAAATGCCGTTAAAAATTGATTAAAATTAATTTAAGGAGTTTTAGTGTTAATCAACTGTAAACTTGCTTAATTATGCATTATCCTCTTTGTTAAGGAAGAAAATATTTAATAAAATATATATTCTTCAGAAAGCAAACCAGCATCAGCCAGATATTCAGTATATATTATTACTAATCTGAAGTATGTTGAATTAATTTCTTTACTATACTGTTATTATTTTAAGAGTAAAAATATATAAGGAAAGTAAGGTTAGGTATTTGAAATTAGAAAATGCAGTCGATGAAATCAAATCGGAATATATATATTTGCACACACACACACACACACATATATATATATATATATTTAAAACCAAACGATATAGTAAGCCTTATGCAAGGAAATAAAAACTACTTTTCATTTTCTCTCCTCTTAAAGGAATAACAGCGATAAGTGGTTTCATGTGGCAACCATGCTTTCTGTACATAAGGACGACTTTAGTGACGTAGTGACGTCACCATCGAGATAGATAAGGCCTGCGCGCTGAGTTACTATGTCACTGCTAGGGGACCGGTCTTCGCGTAGTTTAGCTTCCTTGCTAAACACCCGTTTTCTAAACCTATTCTATGAAATTGGTATCTCATACTATAAAATCAGTCTAAAACAAAATTACAAGCGGCAATATAATGTTTTAAAAGCTTATACGAATATGAAATATTTTCATTTTCTTTTGTTAGTATTTATTTTCAAAACAAAATTATTTGAGAATGGTGTGGTGCTTTTAAAAGCAAATCATTTCTTTGAAGAAAAATTGTAGTAAAAATTTTAGCTACTTGTTTTAAAATTCAAGTAGCTAAAATTTTTACTTTGATTTTTCTGTACTGTCTTTGTGTCTGTCGTTGATTCTCATCACTGCATCAAATTTTTTTGTTTCACCCACTACTTTAACAAAATGTTTGCCAGTGGGAACACATGTTATCTCTCATTCTATAATTATTGCATATTTTTTATATCTATCATATTAATGTAGCAGGATTATAAAACATCAAACGAATGCAAGAGACTACTTAATATTTAGACTAACATTTAAATGCCTTATATCAGTCAGAAAATTTTTCTGAATGTAATAAATTACTATATAGTCTAGTCTTAAAATTATTTCTTACTTACATATTGTATGTTAACCCTTTAACTGTCAAGTTATTTTGATGATTTGGGTACACAAATTGTCAAATTTTTTTATTGCAAAAACCAAATGTTTAGTACAAAATAAAATATACTTAAGTAGTTAAAAATTGATATTTTGACGTACATGGCGTAATTTTTAAAGTTTTGTAGCCACTGCATATCTTCTTTGAGGCGGCTGTCACTCAACATGGCAGTTGTAAAGTTCGCTTCTAGTGGAGCATTATTTTCTAAAAATGAAAAAAATTAACTATTTTCTAAAATATAAATAAATATAAGTGAATACCTATTAGTAGTCCAGTAATTCAGTCTTGTGTGGTACAACTGGAAACACTTTTCCAAGCACAAACCAACTCCACAATCACTACACCAGAATCGTGATTCCTTCCTTATCTTTTCCCCATTTTTATCCTTTTTCGAACAACACACTTTGCACTGTCTTGTAGGCTCACGTTTCGCAGGAATAGGAGGAAAATGGGATATAAAATGTCGTTCAGTAAGACGGGCAGGGTTATCTATTGTAGGTGGTCTGCCAACATTCTTTTGTCCAGAAGCTGCATCATCATATTTATGTAAAAGCTCTTCTACAACTTCGAAATTCTAAAAATGTAATACGTTTCTCAACTACATTTTAATAGAGCAAATGTGAGTTCCAGAGTACCTTGTCTGTAAATGTAAAAATATCTTTTTATAATATTTTTTCTGACGTTTTCGGATTGTTGGATGAAAGGATATTTCCTGATCATAGCGATCTACACCACCCATAGTTAGACCGTAATTAGAAACAATCTGAGTATATCGCCATTTTTTATTTTTGAGGCTGACCATGGAAGTATCATGATCATCATCAAACACACATCCTTCATCTTCGGTTGAAGAATCTAAATCATCTATATAACGTTTCAAAGAACTGGACGCTATTTTACAACAAAAAAATCCCATGCACCTTGAACCAAATAACCTCTAACCTTTGAAATCTTCAGTAAAGTGCTGTCATCTATTGAACTGAGCGCACATTAACTTTTCCCGAAATACAGTCGGGTTTGACAAAGAGATGAAGCCGAAATAAACGTCTCCCGGTATATATTCGGGTATAACAATACGATGCACTCAAAAAAAAAAAAAAAAAAAAAAATTACCCCGAGTAATACTCGGGCGTGACACTTTCGAACACAATCTCGGGCATGACAGTTAAAAGGTTAATCTGTATTACAGTTAATGTTTTCTCTTAATGCTACATAATTATTCGACAGAATCTGTAGTTAAATTGAGATAATGTTTATTACATAGCTCTGAAGACTATCAATATTAAAATTCCAAATAAGACAGGAAAAAAGTTTTTTAAATAAAGTTATACACAATTTTTTTTGAAAATATTTTAAAAATATACGAAATACTTAAAAAACTTTTAGAAACTGAAATTTCTTGCAAATATTCACATCATACCTATTTAACTATAAGCGTTACCTCTGTTCTGAAAATATTTTTTCTATTAATATCCACATGAAAAGAAAATATAAATCCTAACATCATGTTCGAAACTTTTCTGTATAATGTAAGCAATTTTTTTTAACTTAACTTACATAGCTTTTGGTGGTGCCACGTACTCAAATTAAAGATTGTAATTTAAAAGATAATTAAAAAAATTGTTTTTAAAATTGCATTGAATTGAAATACAATGAAAACAAGTATGTCTACATATGAATTCAATTACTACTGCTTCTTCAATAACTGTATATTTTTAAAATTTCATTTTGCAGTTTCGCAATTTAATTACCTTAATATGAATCTTACATACATTACTTTAGAAACTTTTCTATCATTCTCAGAAAGATTTATATTGCATAACAAATTTTAAGCAAACTGATTGCATGATAATAACATATATAAAAGTGAACAGAAGCTATATTAGCTAAACATATGCATTTAAGTTTCATCATGATAAAATGATATTTAATGATTTGCAAAAAACATTGATATTTAAATTTAAGAACACAGTACTCTGTCAAGAATCAAATTTACTCTGCATTTGATATTCTACATATTATGTAATGAAATAAGTGTTATGCTTTTAACCCCTTAGGACAGTTATTTCATATAAAATTAGTTTCCAATTAAAATAAATAATCATAAATTTTGCTGACAATTTTTATATTACTAGTGTTAGTAATTATTACAAGGGATGATGCTTCAGATGTCAAAAGTAAACATAAATTCAATTCTTAAAACATAATGAATAAAAAATTACAATTTATAAAAGCCAACAAAAAGTTTGCTGAGGGTCCCTTAACCGTGACGTCACAAGCCAGTTTCGTTTCAAAGCGCAGGCCTTATCTGTCTCGATGGTGACGGTAGTGTGTGGCGTGCCGTGGCTTCGTTTATAGGAGGTACTGACCAAAGTAGCACCATAAAACGGCGAACACCGTAATTCAATTTACGACTTTTATTTAAAAGTCCCTATTCCGGGAGCCAAAATGTGGCGAAATGGCCTTAGAAAATAAAAATCCACTTCACCGGGTTTAAAATACTATGTTTTTTTTTTTTACGAAAAGAATACGAAAACGTAGTTAGAACAGACACATCTTTATTACCATTTTTAAAATCAACTGACAGATAGAATATTCTAAGTAAACAATACAATTTCTGTTGCCATTCCAAAAAGGTAAATATAAAAGGATATAACTGCATTCATTTCCAACACTTTGGAACAAATAGAAAAATTACCACCGATTTCTCTTTGTTTTAGGATGTTTTCAAATAAAAGAGTATGCAGATTAAAATTTCATTACTTCTTATTGGATAACGTTTTGAATTTCTAAGATACTGAGAGAGAAAAATGAAAATTCTTGCTATTCGTAAAATCAATGCATAGATCAATACTGAAAAAAGGCCCTGTTTGGTGCTGCTATCTGGTGTCTTATTTAAGTGTTAAAAACATGTTTTACAACATAATCTTTTTAACTGCGCAGGAGAGAAAGACGCTTTTAAACCAGCTCCTATTACAGATTGACATTTTTGCACAACAAGGAATTTTGTAGGAGACTCTTTAGAATATGCTACTCTTGAATAAAACTTTTTCTAATTTATCTGAAATATGTATATATCAGGTAAAGTATGTCAATTCAAGGTCGTAGATTATCGTAGAAGACAGACGTAGATGTTAAGGTCGCCGTGCGTTTCCTATACCGGTACGCAATGTTTGTATGAAATAAGACGTTGTACAAAGGATTTCATTTCAGTTACTGAGGCTAATAATTATATGTTCTTAGTCTAGCTTTCTAACATGTAAGTTGTTAAAAAAAGTACCTTTGTTTAATTACTTTTATTTATGATTTTAATTGTATTGAGCTATTTAGGTAGTCGTTACTAAATATATCATTTTATTGTTTACATGCATGTTTATGTATTATCTTCATTATGAAGAAAATATGCAGTACTTGTAAATGTGTTCATACAGCATAATGTCTTCTGCTGAAGTGAAACCCTATACCGTAATCATAGTTAATGTTTACAGTTCATAATTGATTAGACATATGTATCGTATTTCTACAAGCATGCTAAGCACATTCTTGATCCTTTATATCATGAATGCTAATAAATAAACCATTGGACTGTGTTGTTAATTAAATCTGTTTTATTTTCAGAGTTTCTCTTAAAAACAAGGATTCTTCATGAGCTGTTAGCTTCAGCAGCTTGTTCAATAAAGTAAATTCCTTTTTCTTTTAATTCTTAGAATCATATTTTGACTGTGAATATTTATCGAATTTTCTCTTTAAACAAGGATTCTTCGTGAGCTGTTAGCTTCAGCAGTTTGTTTAATAAATTCCTTTTTCTTTTAATGCTTAGAATCTTTTTATGATTTAATTGAGGAAGCTTTGGATTGTGAATATCGAATTTTTCTTACTTAACTGAAATTCATTAAATGTTTCTTAATGGGTAGGTACTATAAGTTTAATACCTTTATTTTAAACAAAACGGTGAAAACTAAACTCCCGAAACAACTGACTGTCTTGGAGATTTCATTGATACAAAGATATTAGAGCAATCATAAATATTTATTACATTTAAGAATGTATGAATCTATGCATGTGTAAATGTATGATTGTGTATGTATTTGTACTACGTTTAAGCGAAAAATATTGATATGAAACGAAATTGGAACTTACGTTGGGAGCAATAATTTTTTAGGCTTCATAATTAGAAATTTATAAGAAAATACCCCTTATATCCTATAATAATAGTAGCAGTTGATGAATGAAAAAGAATTGCTTTTGTGATTTTCACAATAAATGGATTTTTATATAAAAAGGAATTACTTGTATTCTGTTCTAAGGGATAGTATGTATCTAATTAAAATTATTAAGTGAGTTAAATTTTTAAAAATTTCTTCTTATTTAGCCTGTTCATTACCAGCACCACTTTATATGGATAAGATAAAGGGACTTTTAAGTCCCAATTTTTAATTTTGCTTTAAATGAAAAAAATTATAACATTTTTTTTTTAAAATTTAATCTGAAGTGTTTTTCATGAATAAAGAAATATAATTAAAAAATTTCAAACTCTTTTTCAAAAAGTAAAGTAATTTTTGACATAAAGGGTTAAATATATATTGGTAGTTACAGAATATAACTGAAAATATCAAGTACTGTTTTTGGAGCTGCTCTAAATCAAAACTGCCACGGAACTTAAGCAGATAAGAGATAAAAGAGAGCTTTTAAATGACAATATACTTAAGAGATAACTTTAAAATGACAATTTACTTCTTCCATAATTTAAATGTTAACTTGTTTCTATGTTTCAGTTTTTAAAATATGGCCTCTTTTCTATTGGAAAGTGTCTGTTAATATAAATAATCCGACTTGTTAAACATTTTGGAAAGGTGTTTTATTATCTCAGCAAATGGATTCCATATCTTAACAAAATAAAAGAATTGCTAATCAAGGGAAATATTAATTGCAGGTTTCACGTAACGCAAGTACAGAGCTATGTGTAGAACAATATTTTTTTTTCCCATTAAATAAGACATCACATAGCATTAATTTAGAATGAAATAACTCTTTAGAATTATTTTTCTATTCGCTGGCTTTGTTATTCTGGACAGCTCAATTTAAATATAATTCATATTTTGTATTTTTAATTATTGGCGGACTAATTATTAAACATGTGTACTGTAACTGTTTAGCTTAAAGTCATTTCATATATTGATCTGAAATCTGCATAGAAAGATCAAATTTAAATTTGTTTTAATCTTATGATTTTTATTAGCCCAAAAGGGGCTGTTAATTTCGTTTCGGCATTTTGCGTCAAAAATTTTAAATGTCCGTTTCACTTTTCAAATTCTTGCCACCAAATATGATCGCCCTGTCTTATATTTAAAGAAATTAAATAATGAAGAATCCCCATAAATGTATATGTGTTTCTCGCATTGTGATAAAACAACGGTACCTGGAGCCATCAAATAAATATTGAATAACGTAATTTTCCCCGAATATGGGCATCTCGAAGCCCTAATTTGGAATTTGTTTTATTATCGTTTTTGTATTTTGTAACACTTTAACGAATTTTTGATTAACAAACTCATCGATTTCAAAGCGAGCAATGGCAACTGTACGGGGGGGGGACACATTTTTATCTCCAGCGTGCGAGACTGTATCGGGAATTCTAAAGATATGCCCATTTTAAAATTACTTTGCGATATTATCGTTGAATTGAATTTTATGGTTTAAGCGCGAAGAACATGATATTTAATAAATAAAGGTAACACACAAAACGTTAAAAAAAACGCCCCTTTGGGCGTAATGTAAAATCTGGAAGCTTTCAGAATTTTAGCTTTTTGCTAAATTTTTTATATTATTGCATATTATATTTATTAATTCTTTAAATATTTCTTTTAATTTCTTGAAACTTTGAAGGTAATCTTTTCGAAGTGTTTTGGACTGCAATCTGAAGTTTTCAAATAGAAATTATTATTTTTTTCCATTTTATTTAAATTTTTATAGAAATTAATGTTAAAACATGATTAAATTATTTTATTTATCATTTTTATCCAGTTTTAGTTTTAATTGAACAGGATCAATTAAATAAGAACAATTAAAGAATCAAATTACTGATTAAGAACAATTAAATAATAAAATTATTGATTTAATAACTCTAAATTTGAGCAGCAGTAAAGAAAGTGTATCTTTCGCATATAATTAAAATTAAATTTTAATAATAAAAGCTATAACAGGAACAAAAATAATAAATAATTTTGATTATCATGCTAAGAAAAGATATGCTCAAGGAGGTTAGTGTAAATGGAGTAAGCCTTCTCCGCATGTCTCGTTCAGTGAAAATAAAGTCATTAAACGTCACGATATGGCGTCCATGGACCTTATAAGAGATACACTAAACCAGTTGGCGGGGCGCGCGTCACCGACATGTCGGCAAGAAAGAGTAGGGACGATCTGGTTTACTTTAACACCGAAACCTATGGCGTTTGTATCACAAAATGTGAAAGCTCTAGATACCGTCGTTTTTGTCACAGTGCGAGAAACATACATGCATTCATGTAGATTCTTCATTATTTAATTTCTTTACATATAACACAGGGCAATAATATTTGGTAACAACAATTTGCAAGGAAACACGGACATTTATAGTGAAACAGCGCTAAATGCCGTTTCGAAACTAACAGCCTTTCTAGGCTACCGCCCCTTTAGGCTAATAAATTAAATTAACAGCAAATAAAAAAAAGAATCTTATGCAGAACTAAAAATAAATTTAAAAAAATAATCACTAGAAAATACAAGCAAAATTAATTATTACGGTTAAATACAATTTTATATTAGAATTAAATGTATAAAAATTTTTAAGGAGTCAAAAGTGTTTATCACTGTGATGTATTATGAAATATAATTGAAATAAAATTCCTTTATAGAAATTGTGCTGTAAGCACAATTTAGAATAAAGCAGCACAATTTAGAATTTTAAACAAAACTTTCAAAAATTCGTTTTTAAATATTTTAGTATTTTTTCTTATTTACACCAATAAAAAGCATAAAATTGCAAGAGAAAATTGCTTGTTTGAAATTTTCTATTAGTTCAGATTTAAAATATTATTTTCTAAAAGAAGTAGTTACAAATTTCCTTACAGCATAGGAAAAGCTAAAAAAGTATCCAGTCCTGAAAGCATGCAATAGCTTTATAATTATTTGGAACGTTAATTATGCTTTATAAATATGCTAAATTTTTAAAAATCAATCTCAATTTCAAAAATAAAAATATGGAGAAATTCTAATTTGTGAAATGAGGTGCTACAGGTGCTACAACCAGCTTTTTCTTGACAATTATACATGCTGCAATAGGCAACCAATATTAAATTTCTGCAAGTCGTCCCTACTCCTCCAGATGTGATCAAGCTGACAGCCGGCAACGCCTCAGACGAAGGAGAAAACCAGTTTAGGTTATTCTATTTCTTATAAGGTCCATGATGGCGTCACAACTTATCGTGGCCGCTACCATTGGCGATCTTCCGGTTCGTTTTGTTTTACATTCTAATCGGTGTTGTCTACATGTTAGCTTTCATCACTGAATGTTTAAAAGTCTCCTATTCTAATTTTAATGCTTAAAATAAATGATTTTCTACTTAATAATAATAATAATAATAAATCTGATTTGTACAACACATGACTTCCTTGTACGGAATATTAAATTATACGCATTTTTTCTTCCATTTCATTTAAACTTATTGGATTGAATTAAATCTACTTCGCCGACAGCGCATAAACCACAATAGAATAAATGCATTCTTTAAAATTCACTCTGGTATTTGTTTATCATAGCGACACTCTGGCGCTAGATTCACTTAACAGTATTATATTTCGTTCATATTATAACTCATAATGCACAAAATTTCTATGATTTAAAGAATAGAATTATCTAATCGTTGCCACATGTTCTATTCAAATACTATAATAAAGCTAGAATGATATATAAAAGAAATTAAGCAAACAAAACAAAAAAGAAACAGTTTTTCACAGACGATTGAGTATTTCTCATTCAATTAATTCATTCTCACTTCGCGAGAAGGCAAAAATACATAAAAACTGAAAATATCTATATTAAAAATTACGAAGTAAATCTTAAACACTTATTTCCTCGAAAAACTTGCAGAAAGGATTAAGCATGATTTAATTGGCAATAATAAATGAAGGCGTTATCTTTGTTGTTGCAAAGCTAAGTTTCTCTTGATTGGCAACAAATCCACTAGTCTGCTGTTTGAAATGTAAACAAGCAATGGCCGCCATCAAAAAAATTATTAGGCTTAGCGGCACTTAAACAACTTTAAAATTGTTGATAATTCTAAAAATATTGCATACAGATTTACTAAAGGCATAAAACCCTTAACCGAAAGATAAAAGCAACATAATTCAATCATTTTTAAAGCAAAAAATGTACAATTTACAAACCTATAAGAGTAAAGAAACTGAGATCACTGAGCCGGGTAACAGAGTGGATATATATATAAATATATTTATATACGTTTGGTACGGCCAATTGCAACCAAAATACGAGGTGCACATCTACATGTTATAGCAGTACTATACAAAATTTCAACGTTCTGAAGTTATGCGAGATACTTACATTGCTTAAAAAAAAAAAAAAAAAAATGGGACAGTGCTATATCTTCCGTTCTACTGGGCCGATTGTCAAAATTCAAACTGCGTTTTTCATGTCTCGAAAGCGTGACTTAGGATATATATTAGATTTGTACATAGCACTAATCTAACATAGGTATTTTTAAACAAAATCGGACTTTTTCTGAAATAACATACCAATTTTTTTCCATATTTCGATTCTACAACTCAAATTATGCCAGAATACCAAGTTTTGTAAAAATCGTACGAGTAGTTTTTAAAATATTAGCTCTCAAAATTTTAGCTCCTCAATGTTAATTGAATTCGGCAAATATTTATTAATATCTCTGTTTTTATTAAACTTTTTCGATTTTTTCTCTCACATTTCGAAATTTAGGTTCATTCCAAATAAAATTTACCCATTTTTTGTGTTTTATTTTTTAAATTTCTATTTTAAAATAATTTTTAGAAATTTTTCGAAAAACATTTTGAATTATAACCTATAAAATTTTACCATCATCTTAAAGAAGTGTATTTTTAAGCATATCTGCAAAAAATTAGACTTTTTTATTCAAAATTTTCTAAGATATACACGAATTTACATATTTTCGCGTTTTGAAATTTGGCATCTTTTTTTTTAGCGATAATAACGCCAAATGTGGTCTATGGATTTTTGTTACAGTGAATTGCCACAGCTATTTTTAACATTAAATTTCAAGTCAAATTTTACGAAGAATTAATTATATGAAATTTTTTCCCTCAATGATGTGCAATAAATATTTATTAATACTATATGGAAAGCTATTTTTTTAAATTATAGATGATATTATTCAAATTTTTAACTATTTTTTTAAAATTTCTCTCTATCTTCCTTTAAAAAAAGAAATAAGAGTAAATTTTTGTAAGAGTAAATTTTTACCTTCGGCGTTTATCGTCTGCTACTTTACTTCGCTTAAATCGAAATGTCTAAAACTGAGAATTTTCGTTTGATGTTTATTTGAATTTTATGACATTAACTGCGTAATTTATTTCTAAACAAACTGTTGCTTTTGAAGTGGCTGAAAGAGCGGCAGATACTATCATCCATATTTTTAAAGCACAGTATATTTTTATAGAAACATAAGATTTAGAATAATCATTTTTATAAGTCAAATTATGATATAAACATACAATCCTCTAAAGACTGAATTAATGGAAGTTCAATGGTTATGTAGAAATGATCTGCAGCTTTTTAATGGCTGGATAAGGCAGCAGGTTCTGTGGACAAGTAAGAATAATTATATAAACGACACCCAACATTCTGGATTCAATTAACAACATTAATTATTAATTCAACGAGGATACGATGTTTATTAAATGAATTTAAGAAGTTTTAAAACATAAAAAATCAACTCATTTTTTATCCTAAAATGTATTTTTGGGGGTAGCGTATTTTCATTATATCCTTAAAATTCTAATTTAGAATGTAATTGTCAAGAACTGAATCCTAATCATAAGTAATATAATAAGTAATTATACGGTTATTAATAAATCCTTCTTATAAAGTAATTGCAAATATTTCAAAAAATTTTCTGTCTGAATGCAAATATTTTTAATTTTATTTTAATCAAGATTGCACAGGACATTATTTATTTGCACTTCAATTCTTACCGTCAGTTCTAGTAGAAGTTATAAATCAATTATATTTAATTAAGGATTGGATTGGGTTGGATTATTTAATTATGGCAAAGCACACGAGGGCTATCTGCCTAAAGGGAGGGATGCCTTCGGGGAGGACTTTCTAAGGGAAACTGACTCGTATACACGTAACACATGGGGAAAACCACGAAAACGCCCATGCGGCCAGCCCGTTCGCGAGATTCGAACCTCGGACCGAACGACCAGTGTTCAGCGTCTTTACCGATCGGCCGCTGGTGGGCTATTTAATTAAGGAATGACCATCTTAGTTTAGAAACAGCGTACCGTAACAACAATTCAATTATTGGCGCCGTATGTTTCATGTTACTTCCGATTGGCAAGCTACATGATTTTTAATGAGTATTCGGGTTTTGCTAGTAACTTCACTTGGAAATCGCGCTTAAACTAGGTTAGTTGGTTATTTGAACATATAAAGAACATGGGAGCTATTTGATTAAGATGCTTTCATAGAGAACTTTTGTAAAGAGAACCTAGAAAACTACGAAAAGCAACTATGCAGCCTGGCTTAGACTTCGCAACAAACAATTAGTATTTAACAATCTTCAAGTGCTAGGCAACTGGTGAGGCTCCAATTAAATCTCCAATTTAATATTTTATTTGTAAATATTTAAAATATTGTTGTATTCTTAGACACAAAAAGCAGAATTTAAGTTTTGTTAACTCGTTAGTAAACTACCAAGCCGTAGTGCAAATGAATATTCAATTTCTTTTGCAATAATTGTATTCACTTAATATTCTTGGAATATGAGCTAAAGAAGGAATGTTCTCGGAAGATTAAAGAAGTGTTTAAATCCACTGATATAAGGTTTGTCTTACAAGCTCAGGATCAAAACGATTCTGCAATTGCCCGAGTAGTTGACTTGTAAATGGCTGTGAATTAAGCAGATGACTTTTAATCTTACGTTATTAAGTGAGAAAACGTATTCCAAATGTTTTCTATTGCATGACAATGCATCTTTTCATTATTCAGTAACCTATTGGAGAACCGCATATGTTCCGAAAATAAGTATGTGTACTGAATCGTCCTGCATGTTCTTCAACTTTTACTTCTTGTGATTTTTTTTTTTTTTTTTTTCTTTTCTTCTTTTCCAAAAACTAAAGTTGCCTCTCAAAGGAAAGTTTTTTGACATTGAAGAAATAAAAAGAGTATGACATCTACTTTTAGAGGCATTTCAAAAACAGATCTCTACATGAATTCTCTTTCATTACATGTTGTGCATTCAGACAAAAAGTTGCATCAGCGTAAATTCTATAATCTATTTTTATTACACTCTGATTACTTTATTAACATACAGTGAATATATACTAAACCTTTTACTTCAGCTTCAGTAATTCGGAATTTTTGACGGAATTGTTGTCGGAACTAGGACTTAGAAGAAAAGTCAAATTGAATATTTCGATAATCCAATAAATTCAAGGTCAAAGTTTCAATAGGGAGGGGAAATTTTTTCAGTTTTGGTCTATTATCCTAAGTATATTTGCTTCGATTCTTTATTTTTTCCATAAAAGCGAAAAATTTACGCATGGTATACATATAACGCATAGCTTCAAATTAAAATTTAATAATATACAGAGTGGTTATAATTAAAGTTCCACCCTGAAACGGTCATAAAAGGAAAACTACTGGATCAAATGTTATCAAACTTGGTCATCGTGTAAAGGAGGTCATGGGAATTTATTTTCCGCGAAAAAAAGGAAGTTCGAAACCTCACCACCAGGGAGGAAATGGCGCTGTATGCAATATTGTTAAACGAAATATGGGTCGGAATCTAACTTAACCTTTTGTTATACGGGTTTAATATGTTGTATACCCTTAAGAAACTTTGAACTAAGCAAATTATCATTTAAAGGCGTTAAATTCGATAAAAGTCGATTGCGCCATCCGTGTAAGTGAGAAATTCGTCCGTGAAAACCATGAATTAGCGATTAGAAAATGCGAGATCGCAAATCACTCGCATAAGTGCGTACAATGTTCGTCCGTACAATGGAAATCGTTTTTTTTACAGATCGCTAATTTGTAATTTTTGAAGCCTGAATTCGGCCCTAAAACATGAAGATACTGATTCAAAACGCTGGTGAGTTTTTGAACTCTTTTTTTTTTTTTTTTTTTTTTTTTTTTTTTTTTTTTCCGCGGAAAATAAATTCCCATAATCTCCTTTACACGATTCCCAAGTTTGATAACATTTGGTCCGGTAGTTTTCCTTTTATGACCATTTCAAATTGAAACTTTAATTATAACCACCATGTAAATTAAACTTTAAAAGTTTGACAGTTTGGTTCAAGTTCCAGCTTTAAAAATATATATATAATCTTTTATATTAATCCTCTTAGAAAGAATATTTTAAGAAGCTTATTTTTCTCTCGCGTTATAGATTGTATAAAAAAAACATGATCTTTAATATGATTTAGATTGTTTCAGCCGATATAAGAATCGGGTTACTCGGTGGTACAGAATAAACCCTGCTGGACTGTTTTATTTCTTTGTCATTTAGCAAAAATCTTTTAATTAAAATAATTATTCTTTGGACTTCGCTTTAAACTAGAAAATGAAAAGTTGTCTTCAGCTGAAATGCAATTCATGTAATTATTTTAAAAAACTGACAAGAATGCAAAATTTATGGAAGTCTAGCAATCGAAAAATCTTAATTTTCTTGTGTGAGCACTGAAAATAACTGTAGAAGGAAAGAAGAAAATTAGGGAGAAAAGTAAGCAAAAATTTGCAGGGAAATTTGGCTGTCAGACATACCAAGATGTTTAAAAAAGTTGGACGCTTTTGAATATACTTTCAGGATACTTCAAAGAATTTAGGCGTTCAAAGAGAAAACACTTGGACGTGTACACCAGCAAATACCATCAATTGAGCTTGTGTTAACAGAAAAGACAAAAACGATATCATTGCAGATTAAAGTAAAGAGCGACTGGTTTAGACTATATGGTTGTATAAATTTAAAATACGTTATAGAACATCATATCGTATCATAAATGGAGAATCCCATGATTTTCAGAGTCGAATTATTTGAAGATTCAGGAGTTTATCCAGTATTGTATGTGGATGTCACCTAAAGGCGTTTTTTTTTCTCTCCTGATGAAACAGCGGCCGAGCGGTAAAGTCGTTGAACACTGGTAGTTCGGTTCGAGCTTCGAATCCCGCGAACGGGCTGGCTGCATGGGCGTTTTCGTGGTTTTCCCCATGTGTAACGTGTATGCGAGCCAGTTTCCCTTAGAAAGTCCTCCACGAAGGCATCCCTCCCCTTAGGTAGATAGCCCTAGTGTGCTTTGTCATAATTAAATAAACCAAAACCTCTTAATGAAACAAGTCTTTCCTTTCATCTCTCTCATACCTTCAAAATGTTTAGCCTCCAAAGACTGATAAAGGCTCTGACGAAATACTTCGTGAAGAACTTTCTAAGGGAAACCAGCTGTCATACACGGTACGCATGAGAAAATCCACGAAAACGCCCATGCAACCAGCCCGTTTACCGGGATTCGAACCCGGAGTGAACTACCAGTGTTCAGCGACTTTACCGCTCGGCCGTTTGTGGGCCTTGATGAAATGGAAGGCGATAACTTTATTTAAAATGATTGTCAGAAATATCAAGATTATTTGAAAAAGTTGGATGCTTTTTAATATACTTGCAGAATGCTTAAAGAAAAAGAGCAAGAATAAAGTAGAATGTCTGAAAAAAAAAAAAGAAAAAAAAAAAAAAAAGAAAAAGAAAAAGAAATTTTTGCGTAAAATTTAGTATTAGTATTTTTTTTTTTTTAAATTTAAAACCTTTTAATCTTATGATATTTGATTCTTGCGATTTCAAAAATAAAATATTTGACTAAAATATGAATAACATTTTAAGAAACCAAATGTAGGATAAAATTGTGTAAAGCAAACGGCACAATGATAAAACTGTTTAAAGCAGTGTATGCAAGTCATCCTAAGTTAAAATGTCGGTTATACATCTTTCTTATTTATATATATCTTTTCTGAACGGAACATTGAAAGGCGTGTTAACTGTGCTTTACTGTATTTTCTCTTTTAATATATGCAGTTTTCAAACGCATCGTAATCTGAGTTACAAAGTATTCTTCCGAAAGAAACGCAATTCAAATAAATAAAATCAAATTCTGGAATATTTATATTAATAAATATATTTAAAATGTTCAGTTCGAAGGAATAAATAGAAAAATTTTAAAACAATTATCTGAAGAGACAATGCAACACAAACACTTAAAATAAAAGTATAAAAATTTAAAAATTACCTCAAATAATAACTCTGACAAAAAATATATATAAAGAAAACTATTTGAAAAAAAAAAAAAAAATGAACGCTTCAGCTTTATTTACGCAGTTCGAATAGGTAAATAGAAATTTTTAAAACAGTTATTCGAAAAAAAAAAAAAAAAAAAAAAAAAAAAAAAAAAAAACATGCAACTTAAACAATTAAAATGAAATTCGAAAAAGAAAAAATTACTTAAAATAATAAGTTATAATTAAAAATATAATATAAAGTTATTTTGAAAAAAGGGGAACGATGGTGACTTTTTTCCCTCGCACGAGAAAGGAAACTAGGTTGCCATATATTAAGAAGTTCGCCAAGTGAACTATTCTTGGCGCAAACTGAAAAAAAAGTGCAAACATAAATTTGTGAATTTCTCCGTAAATTTCGCTCCAAAATTTCATATTTAGGCGTAATTTGAGTTGTAGAATCGAAATATGTAAAAATATTGGTATGTTATTTCAGAAAAAGTCCGATTTTGTGTCAAAATACCTATGTTAGAATAGTGCTATATATAAATCTAATATATATCCTAAGTCGCGCTTTCGAGACATGAAGAACGCAATTTGAATTTTGTCATTCGGCCCAGTAGAACGGGAGATATAAAACTGTCCTCTCCTTTTTTTTTTTTTTTTTTTTTTTTTTTTTTTTTTTTTTAAATTTTTTTAGCAGCGTACGTACATACGTTCGTACAGACGCCACGAAAAATTCTCTTCAGAATTAATTTTAAAGCAGTTTTATAATTTCTTTGGAGGAAACGAGTCTTTTATTTTTTCCTTACGTACAGATACTACGCAAAAACATCGTTAAATTGCATTCGATAGTAGTCAAAATGGATATTTTCGTTGAAATATGCTGCCTGAAACTTTTCGCGATTACAATACTTCCTTTTTACTTCGTACAAGGAAGTAAAAAACAAGGATTACAAATAACTGTTTCAAATTCAATAAAATCTGGTTATATGAAAATGTACAAATGCTAATTATACCACATAGTAAAACATAGAAGACCAGTCGAAGTTTCAACAGTATTTTACGAAAATCCTGTCTAAAATCAAGAAATCACAGAATGAGCTGCTGTTCCGTCTGAAAGACTTTCAGCTTTTTCTGCTCATTTAGCGGCTTTTATTTTTTTAAAAGTAATATAATAATATTACAAAAGTAAAACTGTTATCATTAAGATTATAAGCCACTTTTGTGACTGCTACTTACATTAGCAACATTAATAGGTAAAAAATTATATATAAAAATGAGAATTCTACTGCTTTGAGATGTTCGCTGTTTATAATAAGATAGTTCATTAGAGTCTGAAGCTTCTGGCAAATTCTGAGCCTCCGGACGTGGATATTTGTTCTCAAAGTGAGTATTTTTTTAACAATATATTCCGTTGTCATATCCGTACGCTGTGTGGCGGCCATGATAAGTTGTGACGTCACATTGTTGATATTTCCTTGACTTCATTTTTCTGAACGTCATTCTTACTCTGTATTCTAATGTCTTTGGACGTTCACCATGCAAGCAAGTCAAAACAGAAGAACTGAACAAGTGATGCCGGACGTTAAGAGCAAAATCAGCTTAAGAAACTTATGTTGCCATTTATAAAATACAGTAAAACATGAAATCACATTTTATCATGAACAGTTATGCTAAAGTACGCTTAATGGTGTAATATATACAATCATAGTTTATTTTATTAAAATCTTTAGTTTGTGTACTTGATAAATAATATAAATGTTTATTAAACATGCTTTGATAGAAATTTTATATTATCTTGTTGTTGAAAATAATAGTATTACTTTTATTAATTAGTGTTTTTCTATTGAAATATCTGCAAAATTGTAAAATATTTTATTTGTATTTCGAAATGCATTTAATTTTAGGGAAAGACAGCATGAAAACTCCAAAATATACAGTTATTGACGGATTCACTCTCCCACCTTCCTTTGTACCTGAAGTATTTCATTCAGCTGTGAATTTTAAACCATCAAAAGAAGATGTTATTGTTGCCACTTACCCAAAATGTGGTACCACTTGGATGACCCAAATAGTTAATTTAATTTTGAAAAAAGGAGAGCCAGTAACCTCAACTGAAGAATATTTTGCCCGTACTCCTTTCTTTGAAGTTGTAGGTGAACAAGGAGTAAAGAAAATGAAGAGGCCAGGTTGCATCAAGATTCATTTGCCATTTGACCGAATTAATTTTTCAAATGAAGCAAAATATATTTATGTGGCAAGACATCCTGCTGATTGTGTCGTATCTTTTTATCACCATACAAGGTATTTCCCTGTTTATAGCTTTTCTGATGGAACTTTTGATGAATTCTTTGAACTCTTTGTAAAGGGAGCGGTGGATTTTGGTGATTATTTTGATCATCTTTTATCGTGGTACGCACACAGAAATGAAAAGAATATTTTTTTCATTACTTTTGAAGCTATGAAGGCAGACCACAGGGGATCGATCCTAAAAGTTGCTAAATTTCTTGGTCAAGAATGTTATGATTTTCTTCTTGCTAACAAGGAAGAAACTTTAGAAAAGGTTATTCAGTACAGTAGCTTAGAATACATGAAAGAAACCACCGAAAAGTTTTGGAAAGAGATATTTTCTGTTTCTCCTCCTGAAGAAGTACAGGAAGAATCTCCTGTGTTAAAAAAGTACGCGCAGTTAGCAGCAGAAGCTAAAAATTCTGGGCACTCTTCCATTGGAGATTTTGTGAGAAAAGGTACTGTTGGAGAAGGGAAAATTACCTTGTCAAAGGAACAATTGGATAAATTAAATGCACGTATAGAATTCAAAACAAGCCATTCTGATGTCATGAATTTATGGAGGGGAAATGAAGTGAAGCAATAACAAATTTTGATGACTTCTTTATTTTAACATAAATTTTTCAGATAAACTCATGTACTCATTAGTTTCAGTTTTCTGAAAGGATATTTGAATAAACAAAAAGCAGTTTAGATATAGCCAAATGCCTCGAAGAAGTATTTTTGGTTAGTGAAAACTCTAGAGTTGGTTCAACGGCTTTTAATATATATTTCTTCAAGCATCTAAATATGCAAATATCCAAGATTTCTTTTTGGAAAGAGAGAAATAAGAAAAAGTATTACAGGTTTCTGTTTTAATAATTATTTAGGCATTAATACAAATTATTTTATTGTTGAAAAAAATAAGTGCAAGCTATATGCGAATATTTTGAAATGGTAATGTGTAAAAATAACTAAACAGAAACTTTTCTTTCAAAATAATTATGTTTGTTCTTGTAATTAAATGGTAATAAAAAAAAGGAGTATAGTTGGCGCCACCTATTGTGATAACATTTGTCCATGGCTACTTTTTAGCATTAAACGATAAGAAAAAGCATTTTTTAAATTTAAATTTTTGACTAAAGCCGAAACCAAGATGTTTGAAGACTTAATTACTTACTTGGCTACATTTCTTTGTAACTTCGCAAATTTTTATAATGCATTTTGAACTTATTTGGCGATTTTACTTTGGTTTAAAAAGTGTATTCGCTAATATTTTGAATATATTAATCGAACTGTTCATCACAAAAAGCGATGAATTTTCCATAATTTCATATACAAACTGGTAAACTTCGACAATTCGAAGCAATATCCGAAGATAACATTAAATGGTGTCTATTGTAATTGTAATTGTAATCGAATTTAACTGATGAATATCTGATGGCTTGGACCTGCTAATTAGAAAAATGAGTTGTTCTAAGTGATCTGGCAGTAATTCTGTTTTTATCAACTTTAAGTTGTCCATTATTGCTCAACATAAAAGTAATATTTTCATAACTTATTTTCCACGTGTGCGTTACTGTATATTTTCATATTGCAGCACTTGAACATCAATTATATTTTATGCATTTATTTTTAGAAGTTGGTGTAGTAAATAGTTATCAAGGAATAATTACGAACTTTTTCATGCATAAAGTAGATTAAAAAACATCCTCAAAATTTAATATTTTTATGGATATTAATGTGAAGTATACTAGTTAAATTACTAACCTGGAATTTAAAATAAAGATTTATATCCTGATGTATAGGAAAGAATATAACATTTATGATACAGGTGCTTGAAAAAATATTTCAAACATTATCTTGTTTTCATGTAGACAAACAAGAAAAATATCTGAAACATGTGCTCAACTAATTACTTAACTCTGAATGTTGAAAAACGACTGCAATATTAGTTTTTTAAATTTGAATGGAAAGCTACTTTATCAGTCATGTTTATCCATGAACTATTTTTTTGCTTGCAAGAGGTAACGTTTTAGAAAATATTTCCAGATTATCTTTTAGAAAATATTTCCAGATTGTCTTTTAGGAAATATTTCCATAGAAAATATTTTTTTGCTTGCAAGAGATAACTTTTTAGAAAATATTTCCAGATTATCTTAAACATACTCAGATTAGTTGCTATTGTTATTATTACGTAGGCCAGCCTTAGTTTTTAGGAAAGTATGCACAAAATATTTTTATATGAAAATAAATCCTTGTATTGCTTTTCAAAATACATTAGCACTAGCTCAATTTTTCATTCGAATGAACCAATGCAAAATAAGTATGTTATTTTTAACATAAGCTGAAAACAAGAATTTAATCAATTTTTTCATGATTCAAATAGCTGATAGTTAGAAATGCAGTGCATGAGCTTTTCTTCTTCTTTCTTTCTTGAGGGTGTAATTAAAAGTACATCCAGCTGATTGTAGGGAGGTCCAGAGTTTGAATCCTAGCGAGGGCAATGCCGAATTTTCATCTTTACTACTTCGAAAAGCTTTATAGACACTACAAGTGGCGCCCAAATTAAAATGTGTTGGACGATAATTTTTCATTTTCTGGATCTGCCGACTGTTTCCTTTCCTATCTAGTCGCCCCGTAGTTGGAGAATAATATAAGGAAGCTTTATCGCTTTCCTTACTTATATATATCGCTTTCCTTACTGCATACCTTCTTGGTGCAATTATAAACACGTCCGGCTGACAATCGGAAAATCCAGAGTTCGAATCCCGGCAAGGGAACTGCTGATTTTTCACGTTTTCTACTTCAAAATAAACCTGATAACTTTATAATCTTGCATTCTCATTCTGCTGAATGATGCTTATTTTGTACTCTCCCCTCCGAGTTCACCAGCTCTGACAGGCAAATAAGCTGCAGTATACCAAACAACATTTACAATCAGCGCATATTTACCTACAAGAGATTCCAACATGGCCTCATTTAACAAAAAATGTAGCAATAATTTTTTTAGAAACACTTCGTGCAGGAACAGTTTTTGGTAGATTTAATTCATTTTAAAGTATTCAAAGATACTTATTTTATTTCAAGTTCATCGGAATATATGTTGTTATGTCGAAAACAGTTTTGAAGCCTCAGGTCTTTTGAGGTCAGGTCTTTTTCCTTACACCGTTTAACTCAAACATCTTTTTCAGCTTGAAATAAATAGTGTAGCTGCGCGCACTTTTTTCAGCTTTAAATGATTATATAAATTCGAATGCAAACAGGCGTCTTCAAATGTTCATTGATATCTCAGATCATATGCGATTTATCATATCATTTATTTATATCACATGCGATTTGACTGTATAAAGTCATCATTTTTTCCAGTATGAGTGTTTTTCTGACGTCATAACAGTTCTTGGTGGAACTTCACGAAATTTGTCATTCAGCTTCTTATATTCACTGTGGAGTTATTTAAACACGTCGTAAATTGTTGCCTTCAGTGGTGTTTCATCACTGAAAATCAAATTCATTCTGTTATTGTATCAAACATTGTTTAAAAATCATAAAAATATAGTTCGAAATTTCTTTTGATTTAAATCCATGATTTATCACTTGTTTACTAACTTCAAAATGGCATCGCGAAAAGAATTTTATAACATTTCTCGTTTAACTAAGAAATTTCAGATTAAAAAAAATACATAGATGAGGAAACTGCTATTTTTGGTACTATCCAATTCTAAAACGTTATTAAAAATGCATCGAAGGGAAGCTTCTGGTCATGGTATTGTAAAATTCTAAAAACTTTTATTAGCCTAACCGTCGTATTCCTTATTTTCCTAGAATGTAAAGTAAAGGTGTTATGTTGTATCTTGCAGTGTAGTTACGGTATGTTTGAATATTTATAAGTTTTCAAAGAAAAGTATCTCATGTTATTGACATTTAATATCTTAATTCTTTGCAACGAATTTACTGATCTATGTACTGATTTTTATGTTGATAATAACTTACTTTATCAATTATCTATTCTATTTTCTATACATATAATATCGCATTAAACATACTTAATTTCTTTACTTTTGCGCTTCTATCGCTACCTTCCTTTCTTTTTGTATAAATTTTTTAAAAATAACTTTCTAAAAGTCAAAATTGTCTAAATCAAAATAGTTTATACTTTCTGATAGTTATGTCATTTCTTCTTCTTCATAAGCTCCACAACCTGTTACAGGCCAAGGATGTCTCTCCAAGTTTCCTCCACCTGACCCCATTCGGCGCAATCATTAAGTTCCATTGATTAACTCCAATTAACCTTAAATCTTGCTCGACATCAATCCATCCCCTAGTTTGTGGTCTTCCTTTTCGTCTTACTCCCTCAGTTCTCGAAAAAGTTAACTTTTTTGGTTGGAAATGCATCATCATATCTGAACACATGGCCCAGCCATCTGATACGAGATGCCTTTACGATTCTCACAATATCATTTTCACCATATTTCCAATATTTTCCACATAGTTCATGATTATAGAGAATCCTCCACATACCATTTTGTTGTACCTGTCCAAAAATCTTTCTTAGGATTTTTCTTTCAAAAGTGGAAATCAAGTCCTGTTTTTTCATTTAGGCTTTTGAAAATTAAATGTATGGATTTACTATATTGGATATGCATAGTATTTATTTTTGTTATATTTCTTAATTATCTTTCACGTTCTCAGAAATTAAGGAAATTATGATTTTTGCAAAAAATTAGTTCTTCACTCCATCCTAACTATGCTTTTTTTCTTTTTTTTTTTCATTTATTTGCTAAATTGTATATAACGATTGTAAATACTGTATGCTCTTTCATTTTTTAATTCACTTTGTTTTCATTTAGCGTTTTTATATCTTAAAAAAACAATTTGCTTATAAGTTACAGTTATACTTTATAGCTTCTTATATCAAACTAGTGTGCATGCGTTTTAGGATAATCAAAATCCTTGAAATGTGTTTTATTCTTGTTAACAATTATTAAAATTCTGCT
This sequence comes from Stegodyphus dumicola, assembly GCF_044657685.1. Classification (NCBI taxonomy): domain Eukaryota; kingdom Metazoa; phylum Arthropoda; class Arachnida; order Araneae; family Eresidae; genus Stegodyphus; species Stegodyphus dumicola. Next base: position 133,434,591 of record NC_140768.1, on the reverse strand, counting down.
GTATCGTTTTCTTTTTTTATGTACACATATTGCAAATTAAATAAAAAATATTTTGAAATTTGTTATTTAATCAGTTGAAATCAATAAGAATTTTTAAAACAATAGTTCCTCGTTAAAGCGTCAGCCGCGTACGCATTGGACGATGTTTGAAATGTGCGTGTTGTAAATTGGGAAAATAGATGTATTAAATGTTAAACTTAGCAAATTAATATTTGCTAAGTTTAACATCTATGCTTTGTGGCCGTTATCTAGGAAGGAATTTTTTTTTTTTTTTTTTTTTTTTTTTTTTTTTTTTTAAATATGATTTTGTGTATGAATATGTTATATTATAAAGATCAAAATATATTTAGCATTTTCTTGTCCAATGTATATATATATATATATATATATATATATATGTTCAATACTTCTTTGTTTAAAAAGCCACTGACCTCATTCGCCAAAGTTGGGAGACTTAATTGTACAGTTCGTCATGTGAAAATTTCAATAGTCAGTAAATACTTATGCGGTAGCCGCTTTAATAAAGCAATAGCATAAAAGTATGAGAAAATGACGTTATCATAAAATCCTTTTATTATGCAAATGATCAGCTCATGAAAACAGCCATTTTCAAAGCATCGAAAATAGCTTAGTAGTAACATTTAGAATTACCGGTACTAACTTAAAAACTACAAAATAAAATAGCTCCTTTGTATGTGTAAAAAGGGCAGACATTCTTTAAGCATACATATATGGGCTTCGGAAAACTATATCACGCAGTACAATTCTCAGTGGCATTGAACACTGTCTAAAAAAAGGGGGGGACAGTTCTATATATCTCGTTCTACTGACCCGATTGACGAAATTCAACTTGCGTTTTTCATGTCTTGAAAGCACGACTTGGGATAGGTATTAGATTTATATATAGTATTGTTCTAATATAGGTATTTTGACACAAAATCCGACTTTTTCTGAAATGACGTGCCAATTTTTTTCCATATTTCAATTCTAGAACTCAAATTATGCCAAACTACCAAGTTTTGTAAAAATCGCGAAAGTAGTTTTTAAAAAATTACATCTCAAAATTTTAGCCCCTCAATGTTAATTGAATTTGATATATATTTGCTAATATCTCTTTTTTTTTTTTATTTATTAAACTTATATGATTCTTCCTTTCACATTTCGAAAATAAGGCTCATTCCAAATAAAATTCGCCCATATTTTAAGATTTTTTTTTTAATTTGTATTTTATAAAATTTTTGAAAAAAATTTTGAATTATAACCTATAAAATTTTTACCAACATCTTAAAAGTAGATATATTTCTAGGCACACCTGCAAAAGTTAGTTTTTTATTCAAAATTTTCTAAGATGCACATAAATTTACATATTCGGGCGTTTTGAAATTTCGCATATTTGTTATAAGCCAGGGTTTCTTGAACTTTTTTCAGTCGCGACCCCTTTTTATCACCGAGATTTTTTTCGCGACCCGAGGGCCCCATAATATTTACAAAAAATTTCGTGGGACCCCATAAGTATTACGCAAATCCGACACACGCGTGAGTGAAAGTGTCAATTTCTTCACTTGTACTGTAATATACTATTGTAGTTTTATGTCATGAACTTCAATTTCTAATTTTAAGACACAGAACAATGTGAAAATTTTAAATAAGTAATAGACGAAATGACAACGTCACGTGCAAAGCAAGGAAAATGAACGTTTATATTATAAAAAGAATGAGTCGAAACGTTTTCGTTTTTTAATTTGTCTGTATTGTCTTATCTGTATCTATTTTCAGATACATTGTGTAAAAATATTTGGTAATTGTAAAATTATTATAAGTTAAAGAAATCTCAAAACTTCTAAAATTTTTGGCGACCTCCTTGGGCGTCGCTACCCACAGTTTAAGAAACCCTTTATAAGCGATAATAACGCCAAATGTGGTTTACGTAATTTGTGAAAATTATTTGAAAGTATGAACGATGAATTTCTTTCCGCTCGTCTGCAATGAAAAAAGGAAAAGGAAACTAGGTTGCTTTAAATTAAGAAGATCTCCAAGTGAACTATTCTGGGCGCAAACTGAAAAAAGTACACCAAGTTAAATTTTTGAATTTTCCCGTAAATTTCGCACCAGAGTTTACAAAATTTAATATTTAGGCATAATTTGAGTCGTAGATTCGAAATATGAAAAAAAAAAATGGCATGTCATTTCAGAAAAAGTTCGGTTTGGTGTCAAAAGACCTATCTTAGGAATGGTGCTATATATAAATTTAATATATATCCTAAGTCGCGCTTTCGAGACATGAAAAACGCAATTTGAATTTCGTGAATTGGCCCGGTAGAACGTGAGATATAGAACTGTCCCCTGCCGATGCACGAGTGTCGAGTATGATTTTAATTGGTGCACGTCGTAGGTTACTTTAACTTTACGACACGTTCTTAGTTTTATTGTGAAAACTTGTATTTTGTTTGCTTAACTGTGTGGCAGTTCATACCTACATATTTAATTAAATATCCACTAAAAAGAAAGCCTGATGTTCCCGGTTTTCAAGATTATTGGACGGATGAATGTATATTAGTACATAAAAAGAATCGTGTTGGATATATGTTATGTTGCAAAGCGTCGTATGTCGCACATTAAGTGTACAAAGACATTTTCAAACTAAACATCAGTGCACATTTCAGAATTGCGATGAGAAATTTAAAGAGCTATTTCTGGATATAAGAAACAAGTTACATTTCTTGTCAAACAATTGAAACTAAATCTAAAGCAACGAATGTGGTTTCATAATTGCTCTTTATGTAGTTGCCAAAGGCAAAACTTTCACAGATGGCGAATATATTAGACACATTTTTAAAAAGTGTTGAAATATTGTTCAGCGATTTATTGAATCTACAAAGAATATTACCCCGAATTCAAGAAATATTGGCTTCTGCGGGAACTATTGAAAGACGAATGACTGAAATAGCAGAAAATGTAACCACAAAACATATTTCTGGAATACAAGAAACTGTTGCTCTTGATGAAAATACTGCAGTGAACGATGTTGTGTGTCTTGTATATGTATTCTTGACCTCAGTTCCCTAACTGTGTATGCATTACTTCGGGAATTGAATTGTTTCAAATATTTCCTACTGTGTGGCACCCTGAATCATATTGGTCGAGTGGTTTGGCACACCACAGCTACAAGGTTGCCTACTCCTAATATACGCGTATATCATAAACGCGGATAATTCATAATTCCAATATTCTACCCAAAAATTCTCGAAAAAAGTAGATCTAGGAATATGACACTTCAGAAATTCCTAGATCTAGAAGTATACTTCACAAGCAGATGAGTCACAAGTGTGCAGAAATATACTGAAGCCTGTAAATTCTGCCGTATATTGCTAGAAAGGGAACTAGAATGCAAAAAATCTCGAAACCATATAAAATCCAAGAATTTGAAATTTTTCAAGTGGCTTGTAGTCCAGATACGTAGCGCATTCTGCGCTGTAAAATAATTATTTCAATGAATTTTGAACTACAGTTTGCATAGCACTCAAATAATAATTTCTTTAATCTTCCTATTAGTAATGCCATCTTAAAATCTCGAAAAAAAGCTAAAATATTGAACCGAATATTGTTGTTTATAAATCTCTTGCAGTGTTGCTACGGATATACTCGCTATTTATATGAAAGATAATTAAAATATAATAGTTCTCTTCTTTATATCCTATTAAATTAAATCACGCAGCCAGCCTTTATATCTCAACGTATATTGTATTTATTAAACAAAGCTTTATCATCATTATTTTTAAACCAATATTTTTCAATATATGTTGCACTAAAAATACTTCAAAATCTACATATTTTGAAAACTAAAAATGCACTAGTTATACTTATTTAAGTTTTTAAATCCCGTGTTCAAATCTTCATTTTGTATTTTCGAAATGCCCGCGAAATCGAAACCGAAAACCATATTATTGTGGGATCTGTCATAATCTTCAAAATGGCTTTTAGTGACTTTTCCTTTTGAATGACTACAGTATTTAGACTTTAAGAGTTAATTTTTAAAAACCAAGAAAGAAAGCTGCAGTATTTTATTTTATAATTAAAATTTAACATATTGGTAGATCATTCTCCAGTTCTTCTCATACTGCTAAATCTATATCGTCTGCTTCTAGCTCATTTTATTATCATCATTGTCATTTTCGCCCCGTGAAATGCTCTTTCAATAGCATTAACTAATTAAGTTTTTAAAGCTTTTTATTATTATTATCTCAAAAATTGAAATTCATGCATACAAAACCTGTAAGTAAATTAATTCAATTGATGGAGCTGTACTTTTAAAAATTTTCCTCCCTTGACCACACGTACTCATTGCAAAACTTGCAGAGAGAGTCTTTAAATGATTTATTATATTTCATCACATATTTTCCTTCATAGCATACTTTTTGCACCCCCATTTTTATGAAATATATTTTTAAAAAAATAATAATATGTTATACTGGAAAATACAGAAACTGTTGCATTTGACGGAGCCATCTAAATATCGTAATAAAGATGGTTTTGTAACAATAACGAATGTGGCTGTGACTTTCAAATTTTTAACATGTACAATTTCTTTGATTTGATGGCTTACAATTTCTTTGATATCTCAGTTAACAAACTTTCCAGAAATAGAATTCAATGCTTTTATCAGTAGATTAATGAAGATTACCTTGATGCCATGGATAGAGTTTAAAAAAAAAAAAAAAATATGTGAATTGATTATGCAAAAATAAAAATTTTCAGTGGCAATGAAAATTTAGAAGCGGTTTTAAGAAAGCCAGCATATCCAAGGCTACATAGATTGACGATTCTGATTATGAGTTTAGCTGATAAAATGTTGAAACTAATTATGTGTATGAATCCGCTCCATCTGCCAGTGAGACTAATATCAAAGAATTTAAGCATTCATTAATATTTTATTTCAATATTACGAGCGAAAACGTTTATAATTATTATATTTAGCAAATATATGCTTCTAAAATCATTATCACACATGAAGTTGCTGATTGCGCATTTTCTACCAATTTATCTATAAATACCAAAATTTTCTTTATCATCACTATTCAAAATAAGTCCCTAAGCTTAGTTTTCTTATACTTGACAACAATACAGAAAGGTGGAGTTTTGGTTACTGCAGATTTTCTTGATATGGGATACTAGTTTTGCATGCTGCCGAGAACAATTTCAGATTTATATTGAAGAATAAAATTACACAATAGAAAAGGAAAAACTACAGCCTTAAATGTGGCGTATATTTTAATTGAAGTTCTCTATTTGAAGGCATCTGGCATAAATCCCTCTTCATCGGGAACAAAGAAAATTGAATGTGTGTTAAATTTTAAATAATCAATTTTTATAAAAGTGATACTTCTTTTAATCAAGGTGTCCTGCAAAAAATAAGTACTAACATAGCTTGTGTTTGATAAAATTCGTTAAATTTTTTGCTCATCAATTTTCGACTCGTTATAAATGAGAGAAGCATACATAAATATAAGGTATTAACTGAAAAATAGAAGTCAGCCTTCTAAAGCTCGGATCCAAACACTATTATGATACTGATAATGTTTGATCTTCTTGTTTCGTTATTTATGTTTAAAGCTGTAGAGTAGTATTTATGTTTATAAGCTGTAGAGACATTAGGTTAAATTTGGAAGCCGGAGAGATGAAAAATTAGCAACTGCCTTCGCCGGAACCGAACCACGGTCCTCTGGAAATACCGGCCCAGCGTGCAGAACCACTACACCACGAAGGCACGCTAGGAAGGCGGGAGAAATACCTCATGTACTCCCCTTTTTAAAGGGCGACTGGGGTTTTATAGGGGATCCAACCGCCAAATCCTGGGTGTGAGATTCATCATCCACAACCCTTTTAGTTCGGGCTCCACTGTAGAGACATTAGGTTAAATTTGGAAGCCGGAGAGATGAAAAATTAGCAACTGCCTTCGCCGGGAATCGAACCACGGACCTCTGGAAATACCGGTCCAGTGTACAGAACCACTACACCACGAAGGCACGCTAGGAAGGCGGGAGAAATACCTTATAAAGCCAACAGTGATTTTTTATTCGACAGACTTATACATTTCACGCGTTATTTTAAGCCTCTGCTTTATTAACACAATAACATTCAACCTCCCCCTTCCTCTGTTCAAAATATAATTCCTGTTGGAAATCTTCCTTCAGACAATCATAAATCTATCAATCATAAATAATAGAGCAGCCAGCTCACAGAAGCAAACAGTCTGAAAATTACGAGTGGCGGTAACTTTCTATCATTAGAAATCGCTGCCATCCAAGGCTGGCGTTCGATATTTTACAGCCCGGTGCAATCTTTTGCTTGGTGCTTCCCTAAATTCTAAATATTTTGCTGCGCCTAAATTCTACTGCTCATTGCCTCTCTTAAATTCTACAAATTCTGCCGCCCAGTGCGGTCGCACCATTTGCACCATTCCGGGCACCGGCCCTGCTGCCATCATTACCTAATATCATAACTTCCCTTTCCTTCTCTTTCTTACTGACATAGATGCCCCTTTTCCATTGATAAGGGAATGGAATGTGAAAAAAGTGCAAAGATTTGATCGGCATTTTGGATCTGACTAAAACCATAATATTTAAGCTTTCATATGTCGTATAATAAAATTGCAAATGTCCTTTATCTTTCCCATGTAATTTTGAAATTAGTTGCTATATAAGTGTTCGTCTTTTTCTCAGGCTCACTCATTTTGTTTGTATGAACTGAACATACGTTTTAAATTCTTGTATTGTTTTATCTTGTGTTTTCATACGAATAATTCCGTTTCATGTGTCGTTTTTATATGAATAATTCCGATGACGCAACTATGATTTCATTCCTATGTTATGCTATATGATACAATACTTCGCTGTCAATTCCAAGACACTTTATGATGTTCATTCAGCGAAAAGCTTCTTTTTTTTTTTTTTTTTTTTTTTTTTTTTAAACAAAATTATCTTTGCTATAAAATGTTTCTAGTTTATAATGCTCTCTTGTCTAGTTTCTCTTGTCTAGATCTCTTGCTAGTCTTGTTTTTATCAACAAATTGTTTAGATTCTCCAGAGTGTGCTGTCTGTCTCGATGGGAGAAGAAGATCCATTCTCTTGCTTAAAATGTTTAAAGGTTGAATGAACAACCTTATAATGACATCAGTCAGAAAGCCTGGCAGGAATCCATTTCCTAAATTCTAGTTCGTTAAATTTTCTAAGGTGAGATTTATGATAATAAATCAGAAGTTTCTAAATCTTACTAAAAAAGGGGTCAGAGAAGAATAAGCGACTAAGCACTGAATTTAATATTAAGAATTTCGGGATTTGAAACAAAAATTTGAATGCAATTGCTGTTTTTAAAGATTCGAAGTACAGCAACATAAAAAGTACAGAAGTTTTAAGTATAAAGCGATGTAAATAAAATAAGAAAATCTAAGGGAAATATGTTTCAGAATAAGTTTTAAGTAAAAAGCGATGTAAATAAAATAAGAGAACTCTAACGGAAATGTGCTTTGCTTTATCATCCTGATAAGAACGTTTTACATCACGTCAGTCTTTCAGATTGTATGATTTCTAAGTTTTCAATGCATTTAGATTGAAAATGTTTTAATGTTGGATGAGATAAATTATCTCGGATAGCTTTTTCATACCTTTTAATGCGTTTCCTATTTCGTTTTTAATCTGTTCATGTTTTTAACTGATAGCTGTAAATCTTAAAAACTGAAAACCGGCTTTTGCTTGTTACATGTATTGATTTGTTACATTATGCATATTTCATAAAAACGATTTTTGTAATATAGTTAAAATTCGGTTTGCTTCTGTGTGGTGTGTTGGTGGTGGTGTATTGAGAATACGGCAAAGCACACTAGGGCTATCTGCCTAAGGGGAGGGATGCCTTCGTGGTGGACTTTGTAAGGGAAACTGGCTCGTATACACGTTACACAAGGGGAAAACCACGAAAACGCCCATGCAGCCAGCCCGTTCGCAGGATTCGAACCTCGGGCCGAACTACCAGTGTTCAGCGATTTTACCGCTCGGCCGCTGGTGGGCTGGTTTGCTTCTGTGAGCTGGCTGCTCTATTGTTTATCCCACATTCCTTGTATGTTGAAGAGGAATTTGTAGTCGCAAAATAATACGATATGATATTTTACTAAAAAAAGAAGCTGCTTTGTTTTAAAATCAAAGGGGATTCAAAAATCGACTTCCGACGTATTTTCTTTTTCTATATTTTCAAAAAACAGTTTTTTTTGCTGCAATTTATGAGTAAGTCAACTGTGACTGCAGGAAAAATTTCCGTTCGGAAGAAAAGAACAGTATATAATTTAGGAATATTGTAATAGCTCTCTTGAAATAAATTTTTTGTCCTCAAAACTGCACGCAAATTTCATTAGTAATAATTTAAGAACATGCAAAACTTGCTTTATAAATTTATCTTGATCGACCAGAAAGTAGAATTACCGGAATAATTGTTTCGAAAAATGAGACAATGTCTTCGGTGTAAACCTTTACAAAATGAAACTTTTAAAAATGCATTTTACTGCATTCAAAATATCAGCTGTGTCGTAATGGTCCCTTTTGTCAATCTGAATATTCTGCCATTTGTATTATTATGAATTTTGTAGAATGTAACGACAACGGCTAACAGAAAGAGAAGAGGGACAAGTCTATTTAACATTGAGGTAAATAGCTGTCTTTCTAAATTGGCAAGATATCACCAAGTTGACGATCGTTTTGGCAACTAATTTTTGTCACCAAAATTTGGCGGGAAATTGTCGAAAATCTCCGAACTTCGCTAGTATTTCATGTCATTTTGTTCCGATCCCTGTATAACTGTAACTTATGCAGTAATTGAATAACTGATATTGTTCCCTATATATAACTGTAACCGTATCTGGCCCTTATATGTAACTTTAACTGTATATATCTTCCAGTAACTCTGAGAAATGGAAAGTAGTGGAAATTTCTTGTTGGCCGGGGCAAGACTACATGACTTCTCAGTTTTTAATTCAGAGTTGACTTTGGAGTTTTGAAAGATCTCCGTGCAAACCTCGCTTTTTAGATACGTTTTGCATCGCCTTAAGTTTCAGATTCTTAGTGTTTTGAAGTGGTAACTACTGATTGTGCTCTGTCACACTGAGAAAAGCTTCACAGTACTTTTGTGAAAAGTTACAGCGTGTGTAAAGTCTTTCATTTCTGAAAATAAATTTTAGCGAGCTATCATCGTTTCTGTATGCATTCAGTCCTTTAAGAACCGTACGCAAGTAACAGCATTTTTTTAGCCATTCAAATTAGGGTTAAATGACTTCATACTTCAGAAATAACATCTATATGTTTGAATATTACCTATTATTTAAACAGCAAAACTCAAAAACCTTACAATAACAAGGCAAAAAATGGTTTTGCTGCTGGAAAAGCATTCGTTTGAGAAAAATTAGTTGCGTAGAAAAATTATATTAATTTATTACGTGTTATATAAGGTACCTCTTGAAATAAGTTACTAATTGAGTATATTTCTAGTTAAAATTATTTAAATAAAAATTTACCTTTACGCTTTCGCATTTTTGTTTTAATTGTTTAAAATTTTACACCAGGATCTTGTTTTTTCGGAGAAAAATAATCTAAAGAATTGTATTTTATTACAAATCTTAATTAATTAAACTAGCGGGAAAGCCCGCCAGCTGAGCGGGCTGAAGCCCACTTTTCATTGTTTAATGTTCATGAGTTCCCATTGTAATTTCGCCGGTATGCGAAAGTTCGACCGAACTACCAGTGTTCAGCGGTTTTGCGCGAGCTGCGCCCACTTTCATCGCATATGCATGGAGAAGATACTGCATAAACGATACACATGCGTAAAAGCAAGAAAACACCCATGGAACCAGTCCGTTCGACGGAATTAGAAAGTTGGACCAAACTACCAGTTGTCTGCGGTTTTACAGCCCGCTTTATTCACGTTTGCATCCAAAAGATACTGCATACACGATACAAATGCGAAGAATCGCGAAAACAACCATGGAGCCTGCCCGCTCGCCGGGATTCGAAAGTTGGACCGAACTACCAGTGTTCAGCGGATTTGCGCGGCCTGCGCCCGCTTTATTCACATATGCATGGAGAAGACATTGCGTACTCGATACACATGCGTAAAATCACGAAAACACCTATGCAGCCCGCCTATTCGACGGTTTTCGAAATTTGAATCGAACTACCAGTTCTCTGCGCCCGCCTCATTCACGTATGCATCCACAGGATACTTCATAAACGTTAGAAATGCAGAAAATCTCGAAAACACACATGCAGTCAGGCCGTTCGCCGTTATTCCAAAGTTGGACCGAACTACCAGTTTTCAGCATTTTGCGCGGGCTGCGCCCGCTATATTCACATATTTATCCAGAAGATACTTCATACACGGTACACTTGCGTAAAATCACGAAAACACCCATGCTGCCAGCCCGCTTGCCGGGATTCGAAAGTTGGTCCGAACTACCAGTGTTGAGTGGTTTTGCGCGGGCTGCGCCCGCTTTATTAACTGTATGCGTCCCCAATATCCTGCATACACGATACACATGTGGAAAAGCACGAAAACACCCATGCAGGCAGTCCAGGGGCCGGGATTCGAAAGTTGGACCGAACTACCAGTGTTCACCGACTCAGCCGCTAATGGGCCGTTGTACGAAATATAATCACGAATATTTTCCGGTTTATTATTCCAACAGTAGATTCGTTATGAAAATTCATTTTTTAAACTTCAACAGATTCCGCACAAAATTACAAAAAAAAAAAAAAAAAAAAATTGTCTCACAAGAATATAGTTAAATTAAATTTAAATAATTCTCTTGCGCCATTGCTGGAAGGAATGACATTTGAGTTTAACAAATTTTCTTTATTCTTATAAAGCTAATATTCAATTAAATTTTAATTGTAAAAAATAATAATTATTATTATTGCTGCGAAGAGATTTACAATATCATTTAAATTCAAAAAAGATATGAAATGAAGTGGACGTATCTAAAACCATGAAAAGAATATATCATTTAAAAAAAATTAGTTTTTTATTCCAAAAAATAATAACATATTTAAAAGAAATAGCGCTTTCAGGTTTATTTAATTAATATCTCAGCTAATTAAAGTTGTACAACATCAAGAACGTCATCATTTAAATTTAATGTAATACAACAACTTTTACATAATATCAATAAAAGAAATAAAGTGGTAGTATCATATCTCGGTAATTATCCTAACCAGAAATTTAAAAAAAAATTGCAAAAAGCAGCAGTTTATTTAAAATATCTTCATTAACGAAATATTTTCAAAATACAGTGAGGTAACATGCAATCGCGTGCTTTATTTCAGAATATTAACCTTGATTTTTATCTCCGGCGATTCAAGAAACTGTAGCAATCGAAAAAATGAGCGCGAAATCTGGCGTTTTAACAGTTTTTAATTAATATCTAAATTGATTGAAGTCGTAGGAAGATGAGAATGGTATCAATGCATTTCGAGAATTTTTTGCAATCCGGCGATACCTCTCTCGAATTCCAACTCAGCGCCGTTCCATAGTTATTTGGGAAATAAAGAAATTACCACGTGACCTTTTCTCCAGCACAAATCTCGAGCGGAAGCAATTTCCCCCCCCCCTGGCGCTTTCGGAAAACCGATTTTATCTCAGCTAATTCCCAGACAGTTGCCACTCCGAAAAATGAAATAACGTTTTCCCAGTTTTTAATTAATAACTTCGCCGATTATTGTCGTACGAAGATGAGACCGGTATCGATGGATTTGTTGATTTTTTTAGAATCCGGGGATATGCGTTTCGAATTCCAACTCGGCGCCGTTCCGTAGTTATTCGAGAAAAACGAATTTGACACTTCGCCAAATCCTTAAAACAGGGAAAACCGGTGAAAGAAAGTGCAAAACGTAGGGAAACATAGGGGAAAACGGGTTTTTAATTAATATCTCAGCTAATTAAAGTCGCACGAACACGCCGATGGGCAAAATGGCTTCCCACGGAAATTTCGAATCCAACGGTACCTTCCGCTAAGCTCTGCACCCAGCCGTTCTGGAGAAGATGATGTTACAAACAAACAGACAGAGGCACACAGATTTTAAAATTTACCTTTACGTTTCGCATTTTTGTTTTAATTGTTTAAAATTTTACACCAGGATCTTGTTTTTTCGGAGAAAAATAATCTAAAGAATTGTATTTTATTACAAATCTTAATTAATTAAATTTCAGAGCTAAGATTGAATTAATTCAGTAAGAATATTTATCAGTTTAATGATCAAATATACGATAAAATAATAATTGAAAAATTCAATTTCTTTCCTCCTGAAGCTTCACGAAAATCTGATTTCGAAGAAAGAAATGAAAAACTGAAAGTTTGAAATTATATTTCTGCATTTATTTTAATATTTTTAAAACATAATATTAAAAAAGGCTAATATTATATATGTTCTAAGTATTGTAAGAGAATTTGTAGGTATCCCTGGAGAAGGAGATCAAACCCTGACTTCTACCTTGCATCACAGGGACCGATCTTAGGACCCCAAAACTTAAGAAGATACAAAACCAATCTACAACTCTTCCTAACTCTGTTTTTCTGAACAGAGGGAAAAAAAAAAAAAAAAAAAAACCAGAGAAAAGGGGGTGTTAAGGCCCTTGAAAGAATGTGATACATAGGATCCCATAATTTTTAATGTAGTCCTACTAAGGATTGAAAATTTTTATTGTTTCGGATATATTGTTAGATATCGTCTGCTTTACTGAGCTCCTTGAAGGATTACGTAGTCAGAGCGGACAGTGGCTACAGCGGACACGTGAGGGTAGCTGGGTGGGCAGAGCGGACATTCTTGCACCTATTGTATTGTTTTTCTAATCAGTCACATGTCATCTGTTGCGTGGTTTCGAGCTTTGCACCTGCCGTAGAGGTAAGCCGATACTTTTAAGAGAAAAGGCCTTTCTCAATTTCTCAGTAGATGTTTGATCCTTATGAAGTGTTGATATCGTTTTATATCGTCGAGCAAATCTGTGATGGAATCCATAACCATTTCAACAAAATTACTCTCTACCAAAAAAAGGAAAAGAATGTTTAGTTGTAGATGATTATCCACGCTGTTTACACCGAAAAAATAAATTAGGAATGAGTTGGGTATGTGTAAAATAAAAGACATGTCGTTGTAAAGGAAATGTAAAGACAAATTTTCAGTACGAAGTACTGAAGAAAACTGAACATTCCTGCGGGGCTAACGTTGCTGAGATCGAAGTTAAAATGAAGTTAGACTTGCAGAATAAGAGTCCGAGAAGAAACATTAGTTCCCGTTCTCCAGATCCTTCAAGAAGAACTTTTTAGAATTAAATCAGAAACGTTATGATGTCCTTACTAAAATGCCGAAATACTCCAATGCCAAGACTGTGCTTTGTAAGGAGAGGAGAAAGGCTTTGGGAGCTATCCAAAATCCCTACGACATTCAGTTTGCAAACCATACACTTTTGCGTTTTAATGGAGAGGGAAAAAATACTTTCTTCGTTTAGGACTTTCAACATGACCAAGATAACAGGATTTTAGTATTTGGAGGAGATGAATCTCGGTACCTTTTGGAAAATGGAAAGACCTTTTTCTTAGATGGAACATTTAAAAAGTTGTCCGAAACAATTTGCTCAATTATATACAATACACGTCGACTTAAGGAGTACAGAAACTTGAGACCAACGTTTATACAGCGCTTTTTGCATGTCTGCCTGATAAGAGACAGGAGACCACTGGGTGAGCAGCTGTGCCGCGATGAAGATTTTCAGCTTTATTGTTCACTCAGTGGGACCACGTTTATTTAAAATTTTATATTACAACAAAAATTTTGGTTTTGGTGTATACATAATTTTGACATATACTTGGCATACATTGACAGACTTCATATAAATATTAACAAAAATTTTGATGGTACGTATATAGAATATAAAATGCATAATGTAGAATACAAATAAAGATTTAGATACAAAATTTTGGTTATAGACATAGTAAAGGATTTTGGTGATTTGTGAAATGCAATAATAGTTCACAGTTGATAAATAGTTTATAATTCATAAATAGTTCACTATTCATAAAAGTTCACAGTTCATAAGTCTGTTAACTCTTTCGCATCGAGAGAGGACAAAATCTCAATTTCCCAAACATCGAAAACGCCCGTATCTAAGAATTTCTCCTGGAATGCTTTTCCTTCCCCCATGACAAGTTGAATACTACAGCGCTAACAATAGCCTTACTTAAGTAAAGCGAGAACTTCTTTCTTCGACGCTTTGACACTGGGATTGACCCTTCGGGCATCAAAAGCTAAACACTGACAGTAAGCAAAGGAAAGGAAGGAACAAAGGAAACAAGGAAATTGACAACAAAGAATGATTGACGTGTGATTTAACAACACCTGAAAGCAATGAGTAATGCAGTAACGTGATGGGGGAAAGCACTGGGTAGGAAATTATTCAGGCGTTTCGGGCGTCGAGCCGATGTCTGAATGCTAGGGCGCTTTGGGCGACTTCGATGCGAAAGAGTTAACGTTTATTTATCTCTGAAGTCAATAGTTAGATAACAGATAAGAGACAAGCAACTTACATTGCAATGTTTCAGAAAGTGAAACGTTGGTGCTCTAAGTGCAAGCCGGACATTATAAAATTGGATTTTGAAGCCGCAGCCATCAGTAGTTGTATGTTAGAATTTCACAGTTTGACTATTTCCGGTTATAACTTTCATTTTAATCAATGTTTGTGGCCTAAGATACAAGAATTGGTCTAGTAAAGAAATATAAAGAGAACGAAGACATAAGAAATGTTTGTAGAATGATTTTTCCATTAGCTTACTTGCCAATGGAACACATAGATGATGCTTGGAGCACTGTAAGGGAAAATCTTTTAGCATTGACAAACTTACCACATTCATTGATTATTCTGTCGAGCAGTGGATGGACAATCCAAATATGCCCATTAAAGTATAAAATGTATATGGACAGCGTCAAAGGACAAATAATTCTGTTGAAGGGTGGAATTCCAAATTAAATACAATCACTGGCAGAAACCACCCTAATGTCCACTTATTAAAATACTAAAAGAAGAAGCACATAAAGTGTCTTTTAATTTGAAATCCAGAGAATTAGGCGACTCTGGAATAAAAAGGAAAAAGGCATGTGTAAAATAAGATGAAAGAATTAAAAACATACTAAAAGAATTTGAAACATCAAACAATTTAGAAAAATGTATAAAATCTTTTAATTTTGTAACTAGATTGGGCTAAATCCAATGGTAAATGATTGTTATGTCTTTATAATAAAGGTTAGTTAGTATTTTATTTACTTGTATTTATTTTTCTTTTATTTATTTGTATCTGTTTTGTATATTTTACTACTAGTATTTATTTTTACTTACATTCATGAAACTAATTAATTTTATGGCAATTGCACCTGTTCTAACATTTATTTGACAAAACACAGTTTTCCACAAAATCCCTGAAATTCGTTCATACCCTTCATTATACGGTTACTTACTATTAAATTTTAAATATTTCTCTAAAAATTTTCATTTTTATTACATTTCGCTGTATTTAAAATGCATTCGCACTATAATATCTTAACAATCTAATATAAATAATTAAATTTGATTGGCAAAAATATATTTATCCTTGTAATTCGATAATCGAGTGCAAAAACAGAAAACTTCGGTAAAAAAAGGTTATCCCACGTGAAAGAGATTTGCCACTTAAAATACTGTTTTAAATTATATTTGCGATTTTTAAAAATATTTATTTACTTATTTATCTGCACCCTTTATCTGTTCTCAGATGGGGAAAAAGTGTGTCCGCTCTAACTACGATGAGTTTCGGAGTGCCCGCTCTGACCACGAAATCCTGATTTGCCGGGCAAATCAGGGGTGGTGCAAGGCCATCTTTCGCGGCATCTGTAAAAATTCAATTAACACTGTATGATGCATCTTAATTAAATAATAACTAAAGGGAAAGGAATTACAGTGAATTGTTTAAAGCTATATAATAAATATACTGTAGATTATAATTATTAATACACTCCTATTAAAGCTTAGTGACTGTATAAAATACATGTACAAACTCGAACTCAATATTTTTTAACTTTCAAGAATTTTTTTTTAATACTATTATTCTTGTCTAATTTAGAAGAAGGAATCATTCCAATAAAGCATTACGAGATTCGTGTTTGATGCATAGTTTGAAAATGAAAGATACAAGAGAAATTTACTAGATTGTTATAATATTTAACATGAGTGTTATGGCGTATGTAAAAAATATGTATTAGTCCATGAATAAAAATGGGGGGATCTCAGCTTTCATTTATCATAAAAGTGTTTATTTTGAATCATTACCTAACTTAAAAAAGTACAGGTCAAACAGAATTAATTAAAAGAAAACATTAAAGTGAGTAAGTTAAATTAAAGTAAATTAAAGTAAATATAAACTTTAATAAAGTAATAGTTAATTAAAGTAAATATAAACTTTCGATACATCTTGCTAAAAGTTAAATTTATTACAGTTAAGGAATAGTTAATGCTACATACCTTCTAGATTTTAATCGTACGTACGCTCTGCTTACACTCACACTGTTTTGGAGATGGCCTTACTACGATTGCCCTCGCTCGTGACGTCACAGCAAGGGAGAACCCTTTTGGATTGGGCCTTCTCCTCAAGATGGCCTTGGGTGGTGGGGCTACGGAGGACGTGGTTAGAGCGGACACATACGATTTCGTGGTCAGAGCCAAGGAGGTTAGAATAGATGGAGTACACAGCCAACTCTATAATGGCCTTGAAGCGCAAAAGTCACGTGATCGAGATGGTCGATGTGTTGTTGTAGTAGTGTATGGTTGTGAACCCGTGGTCATGGATTTTTCTGGATGTATATTTTGCTATTAAGTGATTTTAAATCACTTTCGCTAAGGTAAATAATAGTTTTATCTATACTTCGTTTTATACTTTTTTAATTTTTAGATTTATTTGGGAAAATTTGTAGCTGTTCTCAATCCTATTCAAGTAATTTCGTTTTAACATAACATCGAATACATTAGTTTGGACGTTTCGCATAGTGCTGTTTTGAATATTTGTTTGGAATAGTACATTAGGAATTCCTTATTTTGATTATTTCTTTCTAATGGCATATTTGACATTCTGTCTCAATAAAATAAACTTTATCACCACAAACATTTCAGGCATTAATAACAACTACAGATGCATTCATTCAATTGATTCCATGTTTGTTTCAAAAGTATGAAGCTGAATACATATTGTTAGGAAAATTTCAAACGGATGCTCCTGAATCACGTTTTGAAATGTATGGGCAAATGTCAGGTTCAGATTATTAAATAAATGACCTACAATTATTAGAAAATGAGAAGAAGCTTCGTTTTATAATTTCATCATCAAATATGAATGTCCCTTCTACCAGATTATGATAAGGATTCTATCTTTACTTTTGCGAATATTAATTGATTATTCAAATTTACTTATTAATGATTTTTTTTTATAGAAAATGTTTCTTCTGATATTTTAGCAGTGCTAGTTTATGTTTCAGGTTATGATGCCATGAAAAAATTAAGGGTGATAAAATGCAATATTTGCCAGGACTTGTTGCAAAGTACTCATTCAGTAGATACAGCAGATGATATTTTTGGTTTTCTTAAAGAATTAGATAAGGGGGAAATTAAAAATTTTCCATCTGAAGTTACTCTATTAAAATCTTCAATTGTATATTTCTTATTTGGTGAAATTCTTAAAAACATGGAAAATGCATTTCTTATGTCAGGAAAGCAAATGGATATTTTATATAAGTTATCTTGCATACAGTTAGTACACTATACAGTTACTTTAATTTAACAGATTCTTGCATTTGTGGAATGACTTTACAAACTCGGTTAGAAAATATGTTTGATAACTTGTAAAATAACGTTAAATAATTATACAAAATATAAAAATGACAAAATTAATATAAAATGTTCATATAAAAATGTTAAAAAATTTAATTAATTTCAGTTAATAACTCAATTGTTTATTTTGATTTATGCTTTGTTTCTGCATAGATTATGTATAATATGTAGCATGTATGTATATGGTACAGCTCCAAGTTTTATGAATTTATTTTTAATAGTGGTATAGGACTGTAATTTGGGGAAATCACTTTAAAAAAAAACCAAGCCTAATTACTTATCTCTTGGATGGTTTGGAAAAAGTGATTCAACATAAAATTTGAACTGGTACAAATCGATGGCTATCCTTTTTTATGAATGCAATTAGCATTTAGCTCTTTGAAATTATCTTGAAAGATTTTGTATAGTATAACGTGCATGTAATTTCATCTTTATATTCGAATTTTCTAGCATTTAAGGAATTTTAATTCATTTTCCTGTTTTGATAAAATTCAGATATGCAGATTTTATTAGTGAATGGAGTGGAGAGAGATGACTATGGGTATTTGACTTCTAAAAATTTATATAGCTGATGCGATGGTAGCGGCATGGAGTTTTACAAAATAATTCTTCCCTTAATATTTATTTTACTAGTATGAAAATCTAAAATTCGCATCCATAAATCTATTGAATTCCCCCCTTATGTGGATTTTATATTATTTTGGCAATAAATTTGATTCAGATTACATAAATGAATTTCATTTTTATCAAAATTACATAAATAAAGTTCGCATGTGGTGATTCTCAATGATATTTTTAGTTACATAAACGAAGTACAAATTGCTTAAAAACTTATTGAAGATATGCATTTTTACCGCCTGTAAAAATATTGCACTATGAAAAATTTAATGTTAATCATACGACCTACTCACGTTTATTAATTTTACTTACATTTATTTTAAGACAAACTACTATTTTCGGTAAAGTTTAACTCCGGGATTATGGTAAAGAGAAAAAAATAGACTATTTCGATCACGTGACCTTCCGTAACTGATTTCGCTTCAAGGCCATGCTACAGTCGGCTGTGGATGGAGTAAGCATGACGTCACAAAATTGAAGCCGAGGAAGGATCGACAGCGTGACATCACGACTGATCAGCATGGCTTCCGTGTGGATCATTCCCTCTGCTACGCAGCTAGTTTCATAAGTAAATGCCATAAACAGGTATTTTAGTATTTCTATTATTCTGACTTTATTGCTACTCGCTATTAGTTCAGCATTGTTTTGTTGACATATTTGTTGATCGTTTCGACCTGATTTTGAGAAATATGGATAGATGTGCTTCACCAAATTGTTCAACTCATTCTAGAAATAACTTTAGGATGTTTTGTTTCGCAAAAAATGAAAAAAGACGAAGAAGAAGTAATTCTTTTTGGTCGAGATCAATGGATTTTGGTCTCAGGAGCGTGTTTTTGTGAGGTAAGTGCAGCTTCGTATTTTTCCATAGAATATTAGAAAAATTCCCTTATTTTTTTTTTTTTTCCAAAATGTGTACTTTCATTTAGCTGTCACTTATTGACGCTGAAATGATTTTACAAATATAAAATCAATTGTGTAATGTGTGTGCATTTGTGCAGCAAAATATCGCCAATACTGTTATTTACTGTTGCTAATAGTTTATACTGTTTGTAAAATTGTATCCTATATTTCATGTAAACTTTGTCTCGGTTGGGATTGTAATATGCGTTTTTTTATTTAAATTTTACTGTACGAATAGTGAATTAAAGTCGTATGCTGTATTTTGATTCTGATGTATTGTCGCCAAATATATCAGTTGGCGCCAGTGTTAAAAATTGGTTAGTATAACATAAATTATAAATTGTTTAGGTTATTCTGTATAGTAAGGTAAATATATTCTGTGTCCTTCAGGAAGCTTCATAAACTTAATTATTTATTCTTAATTTTGTTCTATTTTCATATAAAAGTTAAAATTTTCACAAAATTTCATTCTTAATTGTGTGTTTAAATTCATTTAGTACATGCAACTGTAATTAAATGCTAGTGCTTTTGATTTTAACGTTAAACTTCATACATGCTTTTGTTAAATTTGAAGGTGCATTTTGAAGAAAATCAGTTTGAATGTTCTAGAAAGATGGGTTTAAAAAACTAAAGCCTTGTTTAATATGCCTAATCCAACACAACTGTTGACCCCACAGCATGTAAAAAGGCATTGGGTTTACCAAACTACCATAATGATATCCAGTTTTTAAAATGTATGTTTTTTTTAAGTTTTATAGTTTTCATAAAAAATGTGGAACTACTCTGATATGCGCCCTCAAGTCGCCAAATTTCTTTTACGCTGCCATATTACTATCTAAATTTTTTGTCTACATTTCGAACTTTAAGCCTAAAATGTCTCCAAAAACACGGTTTTCGCACATGCAAAAACTACGTTTTGAACACACGATTTAAGCTAAAAATCCGAAATAAAAACAAAAAACTTAGATAGCAAAAACGTAAAGTTTCTAACCAAAAATATTTGACAAGAATCTATGTACACAGCGACATGTTTTAACTTAAAAAAAACATCTACGAATGGCACACTGTAGGCAACGAACGAATCTACGAACTACGCACACCTCGCTTAATAAATTAACATAACAACAATAAATTTCAAAGAATACCATGTACACAGCGTTCTGTTTCAACTTTAAAAAACATCTACGAATTGCACAATCTACGCTAAAAACAAATCAAGAAAATATACTAAAATAAATTTCAGACAATTCAAAAAACAACAATAAAAACGGAAATTCATACCAAAAAAAAAAAAATGAATATAACATTCTACAAAATAAAAACAATAAAATAAAATGCACTTACTATAATGAAAGCTTCTTTTAAAAGCAGAAATATCTGTCCCCCCTGTCTTCTCAGATACAGATCATACAAAGTCCAAAATGCATTCGTTAATAAAATTCGCCAGTCACACAACGTCTGTGAAGAAAACTTCCACGATTTTGCTATATCACATGCCTTCCTACGATTCAAAATTTCGAAAGTAACAATAAAAACTTCCTCCAACGTTAACTTGCTACAGGAAAGCCAAGATCCAAACCTTAAACCCCGCTGACACCCACATACTTTATTAGCAACAATTTTACTGCAAACCCACACAAGTCTATCAGAAACACCATTTTTAGTCCGAGTTCCCATATCAGCTCCGCATTTCGGACACATCAAACTCTGTTTTAAAAGTCCCGACTCCCACAGAAATTCCAAAAATACACTACGATCCCCATAAATACATCCGTGAACAAAAGACTCGTTAACAACTCCAACATCGTACCTTTTCATACTAAATTTACTCTGCACACAATCTAAAATACGCGGCTGAAACCTTCCCACCACGTCTTTCATCGCAACATAGGCCATTTCAAAAACACACGCGACACGAACCAACTAGCAATTATTAAACTACTCCAGCAGAAGATTTTTCAACGTCGACATGGTTGCCATACAACACGCAATCGCGCCAAAAACCAGCGCAAACACATTTGGTGAAATTAGGGCGTTTATCAGAGTTGTACCAAAAATGTTTCATATTAAAAATGGACTAATTTGTTTTATAAATAAATCAAAATATTGAAATTCAGGCATTATATGATAAGCTTTAATTTCAGTGCCTAAGAATAGATTAAAAATTGAAATTTTTAATAGATAATAATTCATAATACTGTTTAAATTTTGCTGTTATATATATATAATTAAATGTGTATTTTATTATAATAATCATATTTAAAATGAGGCATAAAAGCAACCTCAATTTGATATAGTTTTTGACTAAAATTACTGATTTCGAGGCCTATCAGACACAGGTCTCATTTCTTCAGATTTGCTCCTAAAAAGAGAAACCTGCATTTGATTGCCTTCAGAGGTTACAGAGGTCTACAGAGGTTTGTTCAAAATCAGGATTAAACTAAAATAACTTTTTTGCTTAATTTTAAATTTTACATATATATAGGAATATGCATTAAGTAAGCAATAGAACAGTATTATTGAAAGTAATAATTTTGAGTAATATAATAATATGATAATGTATGTTTTAATGTCCTATATGTCTCGTTAAAGTCCTCCTTTTCAGAAGTGGGGCTTCATTGCTTAAATAATGTAAAGTCCTTCACCTATTATAAATTTCAGATTTTACATAGAAATATTATACAAAGTAAATTTGCAGTACTCAATTACATTATTTTTTCCATCATTATTGGATTAATTTGAAGTTAGTCATTAAGGTTAAGTATTTATAAAATGTTTGTATTTTGTTCACAAAAACTTCCATCATGTAGCAGTTACTTTCATGTTATGGAAGATATCAAGCTCTGCTAAATCAAATTTACTTTTGTGTGACCTTAAATCTTAAGCACCAATCGTAAATTTGTTTTGGCATATTTTTAAGAATTTTGAATCAAAAATTTATTGCTACTGTGAAAGAATGATCAACTGATGTTTACCTTACTAATCAATGTCTTACAGTATTGTAATGATACGCAGGATTTTTCATAATGTGATGTTGCATATATGTTTTGATCTTTTTTTTTATCAAATAAATAAAAAGAATGTATTCCTAATCAGATATTTCTTCTTATGTAAGACTATTATCTATCATGATGTGATGCTTAGGATTTGTTTTTAAAAGCCAAAACACTACTTTTTGAGATGCTAATAAAAGCAATGTATTTTATTTATTTACTTACTGCTTTAAAACAGGTTTTGAATTAAGGCTTTCCCCCTCCTTACAGTATGCACTTAAAACTCACTTAAGCTATATTTTTAACATATTAATGAGCTATATGTAAATAAAATATGTCTCTTAAGGTAGCTCCTTTAATAGGGGGAAAACTGAACTAAAATGGTATACCTTAAAAACTTTTATTGAAAACAAAAATACTATCATAACAGTGTCGGCTAAGATTTATTCAGATGGTTTTTTTGCATTTATTCTGGCAGTTCCCCATAAATTCATATTGTTAAGTTTAGGATTGTGTATCCATAGATCGCCAATAGATGGCGGTAATGTTTGTTTGTAAAAAGAAACTGTGATGTCAATTATGTATATGTATCAGTTCCAGTTCGTCTTTGGTGTGCGTGAATAAATGTTGTGTGGAAGAACGCTCCTCTGTTTATTACTTTAACTGCGATCCAGTCTGATTTATTAGAGATTTACACATATTTTGTTTATGGTGCCGAAACCCGGGATTATTACGAACCAGAAAATCGACAGACTGAATATTTCGAAAATGGAGGGCGTTCTTGAACATTTGAAAAAGAAACGATCGGTTGTAAGACAATTAACTACGAAACTGATAAGCAAAGTCGAATCGAATTTAGCAAATAATATTCCGCTAAATGAGAAAATTGAGATAATCGAGGATTTATATGAACAGTTAATTGAGAAAATCAATGAACTGAAAAGTTTAGATTCAGAAATAGAAACGAAAGTAACTTCGGAGGAGATTGAAAATGAAGTTACCTTAAGTCAAGAATACCAGGATAAAACTGTTATATGGAGAGGAAGAATGCAACGATTTTTGAAGAAGAATTTTCGGAATCTTCTAGAACAGTTCATCAGATCGAAACGGCTAATGTTGCACTTCCAGTTGAAACAAAAACAGTGAAGTTACCACGTCTGCAAATCGGAACTTATTACGGAGATTCGTGTAAATGGTTAGACTTCTGGAACCAGTTCGAAAATACAATTCATAATCATAGTGGATTGAGAAAAACTGAAAAATTTGCGTACCTAAAATCCTTACTTGGAGGTAATGCTTTAGCTGCCATTTCCGGTTTCGCTTTAAGTGACCTGAATTATGATTCCGCAGTAAAAATATTGAAAGAACGTTTTGGAAGACAAGATGTTGTTATCACTTCGCATATGAATAAATTATTATCCCTTGAACCAGTGGGAAACATTTCAAATGTTAAAGCACTGCGTAAGCTGTACGATGAATGCGAAGTCAACATTCGAAGTTTAGAATCGTTAAACGTTACTTCTGGAAGTTATGGAAATATTCTCTGTCCTATCATTTTGCAGAAATTTCCAGAGGAATTAAATTTGGAATTTAATCGAAGTCGAAATATGGAAGCAGGATTTGATATAAAGGAACTTATAGAATTCTTAAAAAAGGAAGTTAACTGTCGAGAAGCTGCAAGTTTAATGAACTCTGAGAAAACGAATCAGAAACCATACTTTCGTCAAAATGAACAACGCACGAAAGTTTATCCGAATTATAAACCGAAAGTTCCGACTACTTCAGCTTTATCAACAATTGGATACAAATGTATATTTTGTGACAGAAAAGATCATACGAAATATAAATGTACTGAGATGAACGCTGATGAGAAACGCAACATTTTGAAACGTACAGGAAAATGTTTTATGTGTTTTGGATGTAAACATTTAGCTATCAACTGTAAGAACAAACAGTTTTCCTGCAAAAAGTGCCGCGGTAAACATCATGAAAGTGTGTGTGTAAATCCCACATCAGCTGTCTCCAGTGTAAAAAATAAGGAAACCGAAACATCGACGGAAATTGTTCAAAATTCTTCTGCCAAAACTGGATCTAATATTATGCTTCAAACGGTGTATGCTGTGGCTGAGGGCAGAAATAAGAACTGTATTGTGAGATGTCTTCTTGACGGCGGTAGTCAAATCTCTGCAATTCGAGAAGATTTATCAAGAAAATTACAGTTACCAGTGAAAGGAGAAACTGGTTTAAATCTGCATACCTTCGGTGAAAAGAACGGGAAACATTGGCGACGAAAGAAAGTTGACTTACGCTTCGGAATATTAATGACCCTGAAAAATCCATAAATCTCGAAGTCATTGAAGTACCAGTCATAACAAATGCCGATATACGAGTACCAGATGTAGAAATCAAATCCAACCTCCAAGCATTCGGCATCACTTTGACAGACTGTGGTGGCGCCGATGGAATGAGTCATATTTCCGTTTTAATCGGCGCGGACATTATGTGGAAAATAGCAAGCGAAGAAATAAAAAGGATAAACAGAAATGCCGTAGCTATGAAAACCTTGTTTGGGTGGTGTATACAAGGCAAATTTCCTTCATCAGACTTTCAAATCCATGATGCGTGTTTAAACGTAAGTGTAGAAGAGAAACTTCTAAAAAGCGTCGAATCGTTTTGGGATATTGAATCTATAGGACTTAAAAATATTTCTGACGAAGAACAAAATGAAATGGCCATGCAAATATTTAACAACTCGATTACACAAAAGGGTAATAGATACGAAGTTAGACTTCCATGGAAAGATCAGAATGTGACTTTAAGAGACAATTTTAAGAATGCTGAAAGACGATTTTTAAATCTGATCGAACAATTTAAATCAAACTTGAACTTTTATGCGCATTATAAAGAAGTGATTGACTATCAGCTTAAGGAAAAAATCATAGAAAAGGTCGATCTTGGTACTCCATCTGGGAGACGAACTTACTACATACCTCACCGTGCTGTCATCCGTGAAGATCATAATTCTACGAAACTTCGCATTGTTTATGATGCTTCATCAAAGGAAAAAAATCATGAATCTCTAAATGATAATTTACTACAAGGACCAAATCTTCTTCCTGAACTTTTGAAAGTTTTAATAAATTTTCGACTTCATCGAATTGCATTTACGTCAGATATTGAGAAAGCATTTTTACAAATTTCTGTTGCACCTGAAGATCGGGATTCAATGCGATTTTTGTGGATTGATGAGAATTCAAGTTTGAGCAATCCGAGAATTCAAGTTTATCGGATGTGTCGTGTAATGTTTGGAGCAAAATCAAGTCCATTTTTGCTGAGCGCTTGCATTAAGCCTCATATAAAGAAATTTGAAGACATCCATCCCAGAACTGTAGAAATGTTAGAAAACTTCATGTATGTTGACGATTTTATTTGTGGATCAGATACGGAGGAGGAAGCTATACAGATATATCATGAAGCCAATGATATAATGAAAAAGGCATCAATGACTTTGACCAAATGGAATTCTAATTCGGATACTGTAAAAAACCAGTATAAATCAAGTGACAACTTCGTTAGTTTTAAATTGCCTGACTGTGATTCCCCCTCAAAGATTCTTGGACTTCAATGGGATACAATTAAGGATATCTTCTGTTTTAATGCACAAGACGTTATTGATTTCATTCAGTCAAATGACCAAACAAAACACTGTGTTTTAAAAGCTGCTTCAAAAATCTTCGATCCTGTTGGGTTTCTTGCTCCATATGTTATTCAAGCAAAAGTTCTGTTTCAGGATTTATGGCTGAAAGGTGTTGATTGGGATGAAATTATCCCACCAGAATTGCAAGACAAGTGATATAAATGGTATAGGCAACTATGTGATCTACCTAATATCCAGATACCTCGGTGGTATTTTCGTGATGTTGATGAAACACCTGAAACACTAGAACTACATTGTTTTTGTGATTCATCTCAAAGTGCTTACGGAGCAGCAGTGTACGGGAAATTCCGTAGCTTAAAATATTGTGGAACAAGTTTAGTGATAGCCAAGAGCAGAGTGGCTCCCCTGAAAAAATTATCTTTACCAAGACTCGAGCTCATGGCAACAGTGTTAGGTGCAAGACTTGTAACTACAGTCCGTGTGCATTTTCCTCAAGCTAAGATTCATTTATGGACAGATTCTCTTATTGTGCTTCATTGGATAAAAAACTCACCACGGCGATGGAAAACATTCGTACAAAATCGAGTGTCTGAAATTCAAGACAAAACATCCCCGAGCATGTGGCATCATTGTCCTGGCTCAGATAATCCAGCAGATAAAATTACACGCGGTGTTAAAGTGAGTGATCTTGTAGTAGATCAAGTGTAGTGGCATGGACCTCCATGGCTTCATCAAGATGAAATAAATTGGCCTAAGGTGAACGAGCATTGTAACATAGTAGATAGTGCTGAAGAAAGAGTTGTGACTCAAGTTACTAGCAGGGTTCAACCCTTACAACCTGTGTTAAAAATAGAAAACTTTAGTGACTTAGGTAAACTTTTAAGAGTCACGTCATATGTATTTAGATTCATTAATAATTTAAAGTCACAGAATAGAGTGATTGGTCCTGTGACCAAAAATGAAATATGTAATGCTATGTGTTATTGGATTATCTTATCACAAGGTGAGTATTTTTTTGCAGAACTGAATGATGTTAAATGTAAAAAACCATTGTCTCATAATTCCAAATTGTTTGGGTTAAATCCAGTAATGGATGAAAAGGGTTGTTTAAGAGTTGGAAGTAGATTAGTGAAATCATCATTAGATGTCGATGAAATTCAGCCTATAATATTACCAAATAATTATTTTTCTCGTTTAATTATTTTGAATTGTCATGAAAAGGTACTTCATAGTGGTGTAAATGAAACTTTAGTGCAAGTAAGAGGGAAATTTTGGATTTTAAAAGCTAGACGTTTTGTAAAATCTGTGTTACATGATTGTAGATTTTGTAAAAAATATAATGCTAAAGCTGGACACGAGATATCGGCTCCACTTCCATCTGACCGAGTGGAGAAAGCTCAACCATTTGAGGTAAGTGGCATAGATTTCGCTGGCCCTTTGTATTTAAAGGATGGTACAAAAGTGTATATTTCATTGTTTACCTGTGCAGTGACTCGAGGAGTCCATTTAGAATTGTTATCAAATTTAAGTGCAGAGTGTTTCATTCAAGCCTTACGTAGATTTTTTGCACGTAGGGGTATTTGTAGAGTTATATATTCTGATAATGCTAAAACCTTTAAAACTGCTGATCGTGAATTAAAATATTTGTATAAATTAAGTAAAGATGAAAAGGTTCTAAATTTCCTTGGTAAAAATGGGTTTGAATGGAAATTTATTGTAGAAGGTGCTCCTTGGTGGGGCGGATTCTGGGAACGTTTGGTAAGATCTGTAAAAACTTGTTTAAAACGTATCTTAGGTAAAGCTTCTTTATATTATGAAGAACTGTATACTGTCTTAGTTGAAGTTGAAGCTGTTATTAATTCTAGACCTATAACGTATGTATACAATGAAACAAATGAACCTGATCCTCTTTCACCATCTCATTTTATAACTGGATCTAGATTGACTGTTTTACCTTCACCTGAATCTAAACTAGAATCTACAAGATCTCAGTTGATTAAAAGATGGAAGCATAGGCAATTAATATTAGAGCATTTTTGGAAAAGGTTTTATAAAGAATATTTGTTAGAATTAAGATCAGTCATGTTTTCAAAACCTCCAAAGAATTCTCCCGTGTTTAAAATTAATGATGTTGTACTTGTACGAGAAGATAATGTGAAACGCTGTAACTGGAAGATAGGTAGGATTAAGGAATTATTTCATGGAAGAGATGATAGAATTAGATCTTGTGAGATTCAGTTGGATAAGGGTGTTGTTAGAAGACCAATTGAAAGACTTTATAATCTTGAAGTTCAGTAAAATTGATGCATCCGTTTACGGATGCATGGGGGGGGAGTGTTAAGTTTAGGATTGTGTATCCATAGATCGCCAATAGATGGCGGTAATGTTTGTTTGTAAAAAGAAACTGTGATGTCAATTATGTATATGTATCAGTTCGTCTTTGGTGTGCGTGAATAAATGTTGTGTGGAAGAACGCTCCTCTGTTTATTACTTTAACTGCGATCCAGTCTGATTTATTAGAGATTTACACATATTTTGTTTACATATAAATAAAAATTCAGGTAAAGTAGGTCTAGCATTATATCATTCTATATAAAGCTGTTGACTTTAATGGAAAAAATCCAGTTACTGTGTTTTAATAAAATTTGAATATAATGGAATGACTTGCACTGTGTTAGGAAAAAAAAAAATGAAAAATAACAATTTTTGTTTTATTTTCACTATAAGTACAAGTATTTTGCATATGTTTGTTATCAAAAGATGTAGACCTAAAGCTAAATAATGCTTTTGTTTTTACTTATGAAAATTAATTAATAAGGACATTAATTAATTATAGAATTATTGGTACTCTTCTGTTATCGGGACCGGATTCAGAAATCACTATATGGATGTATATTGAATGTATGTATATATGAACCATGCATATGTATGTGTGTGTATACATACATTTTTGATTCCCATCCCGATAACAGAAGAGTACTGAATTATCATTAAATATTCAGATATGTATAATAATATATTAACAACATTGTTTCACGAGAAAATAGTAAAATTAAATTAAATTTTAATAATTTTTTTGCGCCATTGCTTCAAGGAATGAAATTTGAATTTAACAAATATTCTCTATTTGTATAAAGCAAATATAAAATTCTCTACTAGTATAAAGCAAATATAAAATTGAAATTGAAAATTTTATGTATTTTTCCCTTGTTTTATTCATAAATTTACCAGTTTTTCTATGTATTGTATAAAGTATTTTCTCAATAGCAAATGTGTCGGTAAATAGTGTCTGTAAATTTTGTGTGGAAAGGTATTCTTTTTATTTTTTATTTATTTATGTGTGTATTTATTAATTTTTTAAATTTTCTTTTTAGCTAAATAAAGAACAAAAATAGTATTTTTAATATGGAATTTTTACATTGCTAAATTTATATAAAAATATATTTTTAAAATATAGATTCCCACAGCCATTAGAGCATTGAAATAGTTTTTATAGCATTCTGCTAAAACATGAAAATTTAAAGGTGTATATCTCAAATCCGTATTTAAAATCATAAAGCTTTTAACTACCTTTTTCTGATATGCACACAAAATAACATTTTTAACCAAATTGTTGCAATAATAGACATTCGATTCCATGTGAGCAAACTTCAAACTGCATATTAAAAATTATAAACAAGAAGTAGATTAAAAATGAAAAACAAGAATTATTATGCAGACAAGCTATTAAATTTTTCAGAAGTTTAAAATGCGAACTGGCTAGACATATTAAAGCATCACCATGTATTTATCCACTTATCATATAAAATTTGCTTACAATTTTAGAAAAGTAACTTTTGATTCATGAAAGCTTTAGAAACTTAAAAATTACTGAAGTTTTCTTCATACAAATTTGTAGCCACAGCTTTAATGTTCTCTAAATAATTTAAAATGTAATATAAGTAATATGCTTAACTCTATCAGCACTGAAATGGCATAGTTAAGATATTAAGAATTATCATACAAGTACTGTATTGAAAGGCTTATAATTTTTATATAATACATGAAACTACCTTGTATTATAAAAGAAAAGTAGTTACATAAATATGAAAACGTGATTTCAAACCCATTATAACCTCATGGAAATTAAGAATACAGTTGCGGGAAATCTCTTGTCAAAAAGTACATTTTGAGTTGTCTAACATTATGCATGTATGTAAAAGTATAAACGGAAAATTCAGAAGTAAGTTAACAAGAAAGTTTTTGTAACTTATATATGAATTTGAAATATATGTGAAAATGTTTTAAAAACGTATCATGAATCATATGAGAAATTCGTCATTTTAAAAAACTACGAGAGAGAAGTCACACATCTTTATATGAGTGCGAAAAATCGGAACTTAAGATTCTCTAAAAGGTCCACTAAAATGTTAAATAATTAAAGTTTTAACTAATACCGCTAAAGAGCCAAAGATTTGCCCCCAACCGAAATTGCAACCCTAAAGCGTCGCAACAACATGGCTGACGACTCCCTCATATCAGTCGTGACGACACGCATCGTGACGTATCATGGCTTCATTTTCATTGCATGGGAACATACGGGGAAGGCTTACTCCATCTATTCTAACCTCCTTGGTCAGAGCAAACACTTCGAAACTCATCGTGGTTAGAGCGGGCACATCTTTTCCCCATCTTAGAACAGATAAAAGGTGCAGATAAACAAGTAAAGGAATACTTTTAAAAATCACAAATGCAATTTAAAACAGTATTTTAAGTGGTATCCAGGAGAAAATTAAAAATATGAAACTTCTTTAGCATCTTTTCTTATTTCCGTGGTCAAATAATGTTCTTCAGGTTATGATATAGATTAAGCCACAAATTAACAGTGTTTCGGATGATTGCTGCATTCTTGGAAATGCTACAGTTTTTTTCTGACGCTAATTGTGCCTGGAACAGTAAACACATATCGTCTGCTTTATTGAGCTCACTGAATTATAAACCCGGGCTTCATCCATCAGAAGATGAAAAGTTCTAACCTTTTCTAGCACCTTTTCTTATTTCCATGGACAAGTAACATTCTTCAAGTCATGACATAGATTAAGCTACCAGTCAGCAGTATTTCATATAATGGATGTATTGTTGAAGATACTATATATTACCTGAAGTTAGTATTGAAACAGCAATATACATCGTCTGTTTTATTGAGCTCGCTGAAGTATAAATATGTGTTGGATAATTGGTACATTCCGTAAGATACTACAGATAATTCTCGAAAGTAAAGATGTAGGAACTGAACATTATCTCTTGCAATATGTTTTGTGAAAGTTAGGTAATCTGATATTGAAAACGATGATGAATATTCATAGGTTGTAAATTAATTCTGAAATGGCGGCCAATATCACGAACTTGCCGAATGTTCAATGAATCTGACTGAAGCTTTTGTTTGATGCCAGTTAATCTAAACTTAAGTCGGAGTGGCTCTTGCTTTCTCAAAGAAATGGAATAGTCCTCGAAATATCTAACAAAAAATTAGTAAGGTTTTTCTAAGGAAAATATCACTAAATTATTATAATCAAAGAATTTCAACACCTTTAATTGTTGCTAATCTTCTCCCCCACAACACAGATTAAGCCACTGTCCTTGACCTCCATTGAATGACAAAACATAGTTTTCGATAGCTGAATATGCATTATTCTTTTCCAGCAAGCACACTATAATGTTAAGCGTATGCTAGAGAAATTATAAGCCATTGTAAAGAATGCTCCTGAACTCTCTGCTAGAAAGACCTAAGATGCTCTCGACTAGAGAGAATTTCGTTAGCAGATTCCTCACACTATGCGGACTATAATTCATTTTTAACATCTATTTTAAAGAACTGTGAATGGCAACGACGTAACCGAGTAATACGCATGCGTAAAGAGATGAACCTTCTGGTGAGACGCCTGTGAGAGAGAGTTTTTGGGAAGCTCCGCCAGCGAGCTGAGGTGTGGAGACTTTGTTCGTCGAGTGATGACGAGTGCTATTCTTCGTTAACGTCTCTGATCGTGTCACCAGCTCGGATACCTACTATAGTTTTCTAAATGTATTAATTAAATGTTGTATCTGTGATATGTTGTGTGAATAAAAAGTGTTGCATCACCACTACGAGTGTTGATTCCGTTCCCACTGAAGCATCCACGACGTCACAGACGAACAAAATATAAAAATTGGAGGTTCCACCGAGATTTGTGTGACAAGAGACCAGGTATGTGTTCTCCACAATATTCATTTCCAGGCCTGAAGTGTATAATGTAGTTATTTATTACTTATTCGGGAAATCAATTCCCAAAGTAGAAGTAGCACATCAGTGCATAAGAGTTTTAAACACTCAATGTGTTTGGTTTATAGTATATCTAATAAGATATTTTCCTTTTGTGGTATATTCGGGAAAACATTTTCCCATTAATATAAAGCACATCAGTGCATTTTATAGCACGTCAGTGCATAAGAGTTTTTTTTTAAACAATCAAAGTGTTGCATTTATATATCTAACGAGATATTTTTCTTTTGTATGATAATGGGAAAAATCCATTCCCGTAAGTAAACAGCACATCAGTGTATTTATGTTTAACATTTCGTGATAAATTGGTGTGATAGAATCTGAACTGTTTATTTGTGTATATGTGAAAGCACATCAGTGCAATATTGCAATTTTCGTTTCTAAATCATTAGAAGAAAATTTATGTTAAATTCTTGTGAAAGAAATAAGTTGTTGAATATATTAAAAACTTGTTACTTTTGTTTTCTCATGAAAGCACACCAGTGCTGTATTTTAATAGGATGTGTATTTTCTGATAAGTAGAATGTTAAATTTTATCATTTCATTTTTAATTTTAAAGCTTTGAGCAGTAAAGAAAAGTTCTAATAGTGTTCTGATTTAAACCTGCTGCGCCTATCGATTTACGTAGTATTTGCGTTGGCCATGTGGTTGCCAACGGAAGTAGCTGTCATGAAAAAGATAGTTAATTAAAGGTGTTTATATTTATTGGCGCCACTCTGGTTTTTCTCTGTCTGGCTGTACTGGATGAAAAGAATTCATTATTAATATTTTTATACGAAATATTCAGTAAGGATGTTTATTCGTTTTGTGTTTTAATGGAAATAAATTCAAAATGATTAATGCTTTTATTAATCTTTTATTTTCATTTGCCTAATTTTGTAAGAAAGAAGAAAAGTTAGTGTTTTTTATATCTCTGATATAGTTTTATGTGTATTATTTGTGAATAACTACTTGAGTTATTTGTTTTGAACAATTACTTTTGTGAAAATGGCATTTCTGGGGAAAGCTAAGAAAAGGGATCTATTCCTTGTCGCTTCAGAACTTGGGGAAATAGCTTTAGAAGATATGAAAGTAATAGATTTAAAACATTTAATAACGAATAGTAAAAATTATGAGGAAGAATTTGTTAAAAAATTGTTAGAAAGTATTATGACTGATAGAATAGAAAAGGAAAACTTAGAGAAGCAAACAAGGGCAAAAGAATTACATTTAGAACAGGAAGCTAGGGAGAGGGAATTTCAGATACTACAACAAAATAAAGAAATTGAAAAGCAACAGTTAGAACTAGAATGCCTTAAAGCAAAACAGAACACTGAATCTGCTAAACCTGGAGGTGAAACCGTATTTAATCAGAATTTTCAGAAACTAATGCCCAAGTTTAATTTAAAAACTAATGATATCAGCTTATTCTTAGAACTTTTTGAGAGGCAAGCTAAAGTTTTAAAATTGCCCACGGATCAATGGGTGTCATATCTCATTGGTGTCCTTCCAGTTGAGGTAAATAATATAATTGCTAGGGAGCCTGAAGAACAGGCAACATATTAAAGAATTACTACTTAAAAGATTTAAGTTAAGTGCGGCGAAGTTTCGGCAACTTCTTGTTAAGACTCAAAAAAATCCGGATTCTACGTGGTACGATTTTTATCACGAAATTAAAACATTTTTAGATGGGTGGCTCAAGGGATTAAAAATCGAAACATTTGAGCAACTCAAGGATTTAATGTTGGTAGATCAGATTAAAAGGAGGACGCCTAATGAGTTTAAGGAACATTTTATAGATGAATGGGCCACAATCACTTCACCAAAACAGTTGGTGGGTAAAATAGAGGAATTAAACATAGTTTTCGATAGCTGAATGCGAGGAATGCGAAAGGAAGAGGCGAAAAAGACAATGGTTGGGAAAACGAAATTGGGTGAATTTAAAACGAAAATATCAGGTAGACAAATAGATGTTTTTCAGTTCACTGGTAACGTTTTCAAAAATAGAAAAAACCCTCAAGGTACACAATTTAAAAAAGATGATGATGCACGCAATGTTGGGAAAAGGTCGGACTCGAATTTTGATAGGAGAAAAAGACTCCAGTGCTATGAATGTGGATCTTTTGACAATTTACGTCCTCAGTGCCCTAATGTAAAAACTCAAAAGGCAGATTTGTATCGGATAAGCGGGAGATCAGAGAAGAATCTGTTAGATCCCTATACATTAAATGGAAGAGTAAATGGTTTTGAAGTACCTATTCTAAGAGATACGGGAGTAACAGTAGATATTATTTGTCAGAAATATGTAGACAGAGATCGAATGAAGGGAGAACACGTGTGGGTTCGACATTTGTTGGATGATCATATGACTTGTTTACCTGTTGCTGAAGTAAATATTGAATGCGATTTGAGTACAGTAACCACCAAAGCAGCTGTTATAGGAGACCACTTAGACCAAGGACGATATATATTAGGCAACCAGACAGCGGCTCTTCTCAGAGGAACTGAGAAAAATTATTCGTCGTATGTCGGGAATGTTAATGCGGTCGTTACTCGATGTCAAGCACGACAATTTAAGAAAGCCGAAAATTTATGTGAGACGAATCAAAATTCTGAGCAGAATGCGTTAGAATTGGAAGAGGAGGACGATGCTCATGAGAGATCTGAAAACAGAGAGATATTTCCTCCTGTCGACCTTTGTGTCCCCACAAGTCCTGCGATTCAAATAGACTCAAGTACTTTTATTGATGAACAACAAAAATGTAAAGAATTTGCACCTTAATTAGAACTAGTAAAAAGCGGAAGTAAAACAAGTTATGGGATGAAAAATGGGGTTTTAGTAAAAAAGAAGGTAAGTAAGTTAGGAGGAGAAGAACATTTAATTGTTGTTCCAGAAAACCTGAGAGAGCAAATTAAAGCAATTTATCATGAAGGAACTTCAGGTCACTTAGGAGTTCTGAAAACAAAAGACCGGTTACTAAGACATTTTTTCTGGCCAAATTGTTATAAAGACATTGAGGAATTCGTTAAAACATGCGACTCCTGTCAACGCGTAGGAAAAGCAAATGACAAAAAGAAAGCACCGTTGGTAATGGTACCTGTGATATCTGAAGTCTTTAGTAAGGTTAATGTAGATGCTTGCGGGCCTATGCCTACATCTACTGAAGGTAATTAATATCTTATTGCAGTTATGTGCTTAGCATCTAAATATCCTGACGCCGTCCCGGTACCGGATATAACGTCGAAATCTGTTGTAAGTGCACTCTTGCAGGTATTTAGTCGGATGTGCTTTCCAAGGGAGGTTCAAACTGATCAAGGGAAATCTTTTATGAGTCGCTTAACCGTTGAATTTTTAAAGAGGTTTGGTATAAAAATTTCCAGAAGTTCGGTTTACCACCCCCAAAGCAATCCTGTGGAACGGTTATATAGGTCAATAAAAAGAGTCTTAAAGGTATTGTCTTATGTATTGAAGCTGCCCCAAATTGGGAAGTACAAGTACCTGCCGCTCTCTTTGCTCTGCGGACAGTAACGCATGATAGTACAGGATTTAGTCCAGCTGAATTAGTGTACGGGACCAACCTCAGAACACCTGTCACATTATTGTATCATAAATGGTTAGATCCTCAGGAAAAAGAAGCTACCGTAATAGAATATGTTTTCGAATTAATCAATAGGTTAAAGAAAAGTAGAGAATTAGCTACAGAAAAAATGGAAGAGGTGAGAGACAAAAGGAAGAAATGGTATGACAAAAATGCCGTGAAATGGGAATTCCAGCAAGGAGATTCTGTATTAGTATTAGCACTGAACCAACCCCATAAACTCACTCCTCAATGGAAAGGGCCGGGTAAAATAGAGAAAAGATTATCAGAAACAAACTATGTGGTTAGTTTTGAAGGGAATCAGGAAGGGAATAAAGTGTGTCACATCAATATGTTAAAACCTTATCATAAGAGATTTGAATTTTTGAATATGGTGCTCCTTGACAACGAGGAGATAGCTGAACCCTCGGAATTAGAGGAGGATTTTCCTTATATGTTAACCGACCCCATTGTGTTTGATTTAAATGAAATAATAGCAAAAGATAATCTTAAAGAAAGACTTAGTGATGAACAAATCCTGCAGTTGGGAAAGTTGTTGGTAAAGTTTTCTGCTATATTTTCGAATATTGCAGGGAAAACAAATTTAGTCGAACATGATATCGAACTAATCAGTGACAAACGCGTACAGCATAAACCTTATAGAATGACAAATCGACAGAACGAAATTCTTAAAGTCGAGATTGAAAAAATGTTAAAATACAAGATTATTGAACCAGGACCCTCTGAGTATACTTCACCCATGATCCTTGTTGAAGCACCAGGTAGGGATCCTAGGCTGTGTATTGATTACAGAAAGTTAAACGAAATAACGTGTACTGAGTTCTATCCGATCCCCAATATAGAGCAACGTGTTGAAACTGTCGCAGCAGCCAAATTTATCACCTTGATAGACTTAACTAAAGGTTATTGGAAAATTCCGCTGACCCCTAAGGCGCATAAAATTGCTGCATTTGCTACAAATTTTGGCGTATATAGGCCTTTGCGAATGCCATTTGGGCTTAAAAATGCTCCTTATTATTTTAGTAAAATGATGAGGGAAATATTGTGCGGATGTGAGAAATATGCGACCCCTTATTTAGATGATATTGCTATTTTTTCTGAAACGTGTGAGGAACATTTACAACATTTACATGAAATTTTAGAAAGAATAAGAAAATCCAATTTAAATATTAAACCCTCTAAGTGCAAGTTTGCACAAGAAGAAGTGCAATATCTCGGTCACATAGTAGGTCGAGGAAAACGTTCTCCAGCAGAACTAAAAATCGAAGCGGTTCAAAATTTTCCTGTTCCCACAACTAAAACTGAGATTAGAGCTTTCTTAGGGTTAGCTGGATACTACAGATAATATATACCTATGTTTTCTGCTATAGCCGCACCTTTGACAGATTTGTTAAAAGGGAATAACAAAAGGGGTAAAATTGTTTGGAATGATGAATGTAATGAATCATTCAAATCCTTAAAAGAAAAGTTATCTAGTAGGCCTGTGCTACATGAACCTGAATTTTCTAAACCATTTATACTACAGACAGACGCATCAGATCAAGGATATGGTGTTGTTTTAGCCCAGAAGGATGATAAAGGAAAAGAACATCCCATATTGTATCTCAGTAAAAAATTTACTGATAGTGAGCGGAATTATTCCACCACTGAAAAAGAGTGTGCCGCAATTCTGTATGGAATAAAAAAAATGAAAGGGTATATAGATGGGCAGACTAAATTTTCCATTCAAACGGACCATAATCCCCTAGTATGGCTAAAAAATAATGCAGGTAGAAATGGTCGATTATTACGCTGGGCCTTAGCCTTGCAATCTTATAATTTTACGATACATCATAAAAAAGGAAGTGATAATTTAAATGTAGACTGCTTAAGTAGAAACTCTCTGCATGCCAGTTAAATAGATAGTTATGATTTCTTTTAAATTGTCTTATTATTTGATTATGTATATTGTTCAGAAGTCAAACAACAAAAATCAGCGTTAATTTGCAAAATTTTCACAGGACTAGTTTCGATGGTTTTACCGAACCATCATCTTCAGCTGCAAAACCGCAAATGAACAAGACAGGAAATAATGTTTAGATAAGATAAGAAAGCCTGGACAAGAATAAGCAAGTGTTTAGAATAAGCTCAGTTAATTTAGTTTGATTTTCTGCTTTATTATTGCTCAGTTAATTTAGTTTGATTTTCTGCTTTATTATTGCTCAGTTAATTTAGTTTGATTTTCTGCTTTATTATTGCTCAGTTAATTTAGTTTGATTTTCTGCATTGTTTATCATGCCTTCATCCGTTAATCGTTTCACTAAATTACGCCTGAAACGGCAAAAATTCCTGAATCATCTTGACTTTTTACTTAAATGTAAATGTAAAAAATTTATCCCCAATTTTATTCAAATCAAATCTAATCAAAAACCTTCGAGTCGCGTTTCAAGAATTCTGTTAAATTGCAAACTTGCCTTACTTCGGTCCGTGATAAGGGATACACGTCAACAATTGACCAAAATTGAACATGAACTCTATAAGCTTCATCTGGAACTCGCTAAAACATATCCAAAATTCACTGCCCTTGAACAAAAGTCTTGGTCTAGAACGGAGAATGCAGTTAACCGTCATAAAAACACCCTTGCAGTTAAATTCAAAAAACTTCTTTTACAGTCTTCCAGTTCAAGTAGTTCAAAAAATCTTCCCATTGTAAACATCAAGCCAATAGTTAATATTTCTAATGTTAGTCTTTCAGAAGAACAAGAGAGAATTCTAAAATATAATTTTAACTTCTCACAAACCTCTAAACCCTCGATTCCAAAGATTTTGGCTCCTATCGAAAAAGCTTTCAAGTTCAGTAAAGTTTCAGATTCACAGAAAGAAATGATTAGGCATCTTATCGCTCATAATGTGAAATTCAATAATAAACTTTTGAAACCAAATCTAACTGCGAGAGAAAGAGCTACAATGCGCGAGATTCATTCTAACCCGGATATTGTCATTTCAAAGGCCGACAAAGGTGGCCAGATAGTCGTCATGGATAAGAACACTTACATCGATGGTGTCACTAAACTCTTAAATGAAGGACCATATAATCCGATTCCTAAAGATCCTTCACCTTCGGACTTAACCAAAATAAAAACTGCGATCAAATCTTCGCAAATCATTTCAAGCAACTTAAAACATTCGCTTATCCCATCTGTTGCGAATTGTGCCAGATTATATGCTCTTCCCAAAATTCATAAAAGTGGTATTCCTTTCCGCCCTATTGTATCAAATTTAGGTACTGCCTCGTATCCATTAGCTAAATATTTAGTTTCTAGATTTTCCACTCTATTAGACAATAACATTTACACCATAAAAAATTCAATAGAGTTTGTAAAAAAGGTTAAAAACATTTCTCCTCGTAATTTACTCATGGTTTCTTTTGATGTAAAATCATTATTCACCAATGTCCCAGTGGAGGGTGCATTAAGATGTCTAGAAACCAGACTTCGCGAATTTCATTTCTCTTGCATCGAAATTGATGAGCTAATTTCTCTCACTCAACTCTGTTTGAAACAAACACATTTTGTTTTCCAAAATAAATATTACAAGCAAACTGAGGGATTAGCCATGGGAAGCCCCCTCAGTCCCATCCTGGCTGATATCTACATGCATTATTATGAATCAAAATTGTTTGAAACTTTAAACTTCCCGGCATGGTTCCGCTACGTAGACGATACTTTTACCCTGTTTGAAGGTAATAAAGATGATTTAAATAGAGTTCTTTCAACAATGAATTCTATTGATCCTGCTATTCAGTTCACTTTTGAACTTGAGACTTGCAATTCTCTTCCGTTTCTCGACATTCTGGTCACACGTAACACATCCAACTTCAGTACTACAGTTTACCGTAAACCTTCATCGGTTTGCCTTCCACCACACTTTAAATCATGTCATCCGACTAAACAAAAGTTAGCTTCATTTTATTCCTATGTTTTCCGTGCTCTTCAAGTTTGCTCCTCCAAACTAGCCCTTGATGAAGAACTAAATTATTTAAAAGCAATAGCTATTGACAGGGGCTTTTCACCCAACATTATTAATCAAGCAGTTAAAAAATTCTCATCTCAACACACTAAAAGCCACACTCTTATTTTAGGAGATTATAAAAATTCTGTTGTCATTCCCTTCTTTCCATCAATTAGCTATAAAGTTGCACATATTTTGCAGAAATTTAACTTTCGGGTTGTTTACTCTCCCATCAATAAAATTCCAACTTCTATACTCAAGGACCCCATTCCGGATATGAATTCCTGGGGTATTTATAGGATTCCTTGCCAGTGCGGTTTAATTTACATTGGCCAAACTAAGAGAGCCTTAAAATTTCGCGTCAAAGAACATGAGGCATATGTTAGAAAAAAGGAAACACAGAAGTCTTCTGTTGCTCAACATTGTTGGTCCGAAAATCACACTTTCAATTTTTCTGCTGCCAAAATTATTCAAAAAACATCTTCCATTGGAGAACTGGATTTTCTAGAGGCATTTCACATTCATAAAAATCTTTCTGTTCTAGTTAACGATCCTAATTCCAATCCAAATTTGCCTTCGGCTTTTAGAGAAATTATGTTTTAGTTCTGGTTTCGCCAACAGATGGCGCCACTTGCTTATTCTTGTCCAGGCTTTCTTATCTTATCTAAACATTATTTCCTATCTTGTTCATTTGCGGTTTTGCAGCTGAAGATGATGGTTCGGTAAAACCATCGAAACTAGTCCTGTGAAAATTTTGCAAATTAACGCTGATTTTTGTTGTTTGACTTCTGAATTAGTATTTATTCGGCGTGTTATTGTGTCTTAATTATGTATATTGTATTTTTTTTAAAAAAAATTCATTATATATAGTAAATTGTTAGCTTTATTCTTAAAGACAAAAATGTTTGTTTTGGTTTTTTATATATTGTATATGTATTTTTAAATGTGTTTTTTTTATGATGGCCTGGTTATGAGAGTGGAGAACCTTTGTAACAGTGTGGTTTAAAATTAACTGGTAAAATGTTGAACAATCTGTATTGAAACCATAAACTGTGAACTGTGAAGGTTTACTTCTCCTGTGTCCGGAGAAACAAAAACTGGAGGCGGAAGGTGTTTGTGTGTAGCGAACGCTAGCCTGAACTTGTATTTTATCCTGTAGGAACTTTAAAAAAAAGTTTTGTTTCCTCTGTGTCCGAGGAAAACAAAATCTGGAGGCGGAAGGAGTTAGTCTGTAAAGAATGCTCCTGAACTCTCTGCTAGAAAGACCTAAGATGCTCTCGACTAGAGAGAATTTCGTTAGCAGATTCCTCACACTACGCGGACTATAATTCATTTTTAACATCTATTTTAAAGAACTGTGAATGGCAACGACGTAACTGAGTAATACGTATGCGTAAAGAGATGAACCTTCTGGTGAGACGCCTGTGAGAGAGAGTTTTTGGGAAGCTCCGCCAGCGAGCTGAGGTGTGGAGACTTTGTTCGTCGAGTGATGACGAGTGCTATTCTTCGTTAACGTCTCTGATCGTGTCACCAGCTCGGATACCTACTATAGTTTTCTAAATGTATTAATTAAATGTTGTATCTGTGATATGTTGTGTGAATAAAAAGTGTTGCATCACCCCTACGAGTGTTGATTCCGTTCCCACTGAAGCATCCACGACGTCTCACCATATATGTTGCCACATCTTCCACAATACATCTGGTCCTCAGGGTTTCATGATCTTCCACAATACATCTAGTTATCAGAGATGGGTGTATTTCCCCATTTTCAAACTAATGAACACCTTAAAAAGAGGAAATATAATTGAACAAGCGGTGGTGCTAATGATTGGGCAGTGTAGAAATCAGAAGAAACATAAACTATAGGAAAATTTCTTGACATTTCTGTTTTCCCCCACAGATTCTTTGCATTTGTTTAATTTCATTAAAACTATTACAGCAGTTCCATAAAAATGACTTAGCTATGCCTCAAAGCAGTTAAATTTTTAGAAGTTTTCTTATGCAGGATTTATGAGTTCTTAATATCTGTAGTTAAGTTTAGTTCATAAAGAGATAATTAATCTGTGAAGTAAGACGCATTACAAATATTGTGTTAAGCAGATACAATAATAAACAAAGATTGTTATAATTCTTCCAACAGCTGATTTAAAAATGGGGGGGGGGAATTGTAACTCGTATCGAGAATAACTTCCTTAATAAAAATTTATTATTTTTATTTAATGTTTTGTCTTCTCACTTGATCAAATTTTTTTGTTTAAAAAAGTGCAATCTGATATTTTCATATTACATCCTAATGACTTTAAGAAGAGTTTATCATTAAAAAAAATTATACGCATTTTTTCCTGCATTTCATTTAAACTTTATTGAATTGAATTAAATCTACTTCGTCGAAATCGCATAAACCACAATAGAATAAATGCCCATTTAAAATTCACTACATTTGTTTACCACAGCGACACTCTGGCGCTGGGTTCACTTAACAACTTTACATCTCATTCATTTTATAAATCAGAATGCACAAAATTTACATCACCTGAAGAGTTATCTAATTTCGGACGACCGCCTGTATCGCAAGAAGTCGCCGATATAGTTTGCACTTTCATTCAACAAAGTATGGGAAAATCAACGCGGAGGGTAAGTTATAAAGTGCAGATTTCTCAATCCGAATTGTCCTAGTAAGCCACCCGGATGTCCGGATCCGCTCTCACCTGTCTGGAGAATTTTGAGAAAGAAGCTGAAAAATGATTCCATACAAAGTGCAGACGTTGCAAATCTGAGTGACTTTGACAAACAAAGTGCTTTGAATTTTATGCCGATATGCAGCTTCGTTTTGAAAATGATGATTTTGATGATCATTTAGTTTTCATTGACAAAGCAACATTTCACGCCCATAGGGAGGTAAATAAGATTTCGCGTAAGTGGGAAGGTAACATAATATTCGCTTTTGGGGAACAGAGAATCTGAAATTCACAAGTACAAGTACAAGTGACGGGCGACGTGGGTACTGTGCCTCTAACATACTTGTTAATCAGTACAGCACGACGTCCACCATTAACTAGAACAGTCCCAGATGTCAAGAGGGGGGGGGCACACTCTCGCCTCGCTGAATTAGTATGCATTGATCATATATATAAATACCGTGTCTTATACATCGTTCATGATACATATTGCATGATTTTCTACGGTAACCTTGATAGCAATTATAATTACGGGCACAAATTATAACAGCGCAACACGTGCGAGATTCCTCTAAGGCAAATGTGTTCTGTACAGTATCCGGAAAGAAAGTGTTGCGCCCTTTAGCCACATTTTTGGATATGTCAACTCTTTGGTTGATGTCACAGTTACAGAACGACATTGACAACTTCATTCACTAATTGGATGGGGCACCATCACATTGATCGGCCTACGTGAGAGATTACCTCGAGGAAATCTCCCTCACCGATGGATTGGACAACCCGAGGACTATAACATGCCACTTACCCAATGGCCACCCAGAACTCCTGACTTAACACCTTTTGATTTCTTGCTGTGGGGATACATAAGGGACAAGGCATTCGTCCCTCCCCTTCCTATTGATCTAGCGAGATTGAAACAGCATATCACAGCCACTATCGATGGACCTGATTCAGATACCTTAACACGCTATTGGGCGGAAATGG
Organism: Stegodyphus dumicola; assembly: GCF_044657685.1. Taxonomy (NCBI): domain Eukaryota; kingdom Metazoa; phylum Arthropoda; class Arachnida; order Araneae; family Eresidae; genus Stegodyphus; species Stegodyphus dumicola. The sequence continues at coordinate 133,390,960 of NC_140768.1, read as the reverse complement.
ATTACCGGCTCGATGTGTTGTGATTAAGGGTTCACACATAGAATACTTGTGACTGTAACAAAATTTAAAATAATCCCATACAATTCTGTTACAGATAACATATAATGTCTTACATCGTTCTTGATTTATAGTGCATTGAAAATGTATATTTCTTTATGAATCCCCAAATGCAAATTATTAAAACAGTTTCAGACCTATAAGAGAAGTAATTGTACAGAAAAATCTTCCATTAGCAAAAAGCAATAGTGAAATATACAACAGGAGAAGAAAATGTCAAATTTCTAACAAAATCAGCATCATAGTATGCAAAACATAATTAAAAAATGATGCTTTTCCTGCATATATTTGAATGAGACAAGCCTTAACCAGTTTCACGAATTGTGCATGAAAGATAATGAAATATTTTAATCTTATTCTTATGTATAAAATATTATTTATTCTAAAATTTTCCGCAGGAAAACTGTTTTCTACAATTAAGTGCAAGTTGATAAATCAGAGTGATTCCTTTCTGTCAAGATTCAGTTTAAAAAATATTGCAACTCAAAAGCAAAAAGATTAGAACGACAACGGAATATACCGTAACTAAACGAACGTCATAAATTATTTTTTCGCTGTTTATTGAATTCGTAACTAAGTAGCAAAATTATAACGTACTACGAACATTTTAAAAATATATTATGACCATTGTTTTCCATCGCATAGACTCTTAGGGAATATTTCGCGTTAATGTACCATATTGTATTAGAAATATACATTTATTTTTTTAATTTTTGCATACTTTTCATTCACAGTATCAAAAGGAGATAAGAGCATGCTTTTTTTTTGGGGGGGATAAAGAAATTTTGACTCAAACATTACTTCTTTAGTATTCTTGAAGTAAGTGATTGAAAATATAATTATATTTATTTAACAGCCGCGCGTCGTGTCCTTAACTTTTATTCCATATCATGCGAATATCTGAGGGAAGCCATCTTTTACTTTTTCTAGAGAATTTAAGTAATATTTTTACTAATAAAATAACTCATTACAGTACAAAGTTCGAAATCCGGAAGTCCATTATCCGGAATGATCTAAAATCCGAACATCAAAGCCACAAACATTTTTTTTTTAAATTAATGCTTTACGCATGCGCATTTGATTTTTTTTTCCATAATAAAACATGTGGAGATTTTCACTTAAAAATTCCGATTCTTAATTTCACTTAGGCACTAAATAAAATACATTGTTATGGAAAAACAATCATGTAAGCATAAATTTGTGAGATTAATAATTTGGCTCTGTATCTGAGTATCTACTTGGCATACATCTCAAACCGAAACACTCACCAATTTTAAATCCCTGACGCCGACCTGGCGAGTCATTATTTAGTATATTTTGCTTTCATCACCGCATGTTTATCAATACATGACAGCTTCAGTAATAACTCATGCTGTGATGTCTAAACTTTATTAGTACCTAGCAGCTTCGCTGCCAGCCTTCGCCTGGCTTTTAAATGTACCGGAAAAATGGCTGAAGGGAACACCAAACGTTAAATTTAAAAACTGCTTAGAATTTTACTCTGCAGAACAACTTCATAAAAAAAGAGTTATTAAATATTTAAAAAATTACAATGAAATAAGCAATATCCCTTAATACAAATATTAATTATCCTAATAAACAAATTAACCAATTTCCCTTTGCAAAATCTTAAGAACTCAAATGGTATAAAGGAGGTTAAGAACTTTGTTTCCTAAAAAAATCACTGAAAACTTTTCAATATCTTAAAGACAGTGAAATGAGCAATAAATAACATAAAAGAATACAAAAAACAAAAAATTCTGAAAAGCAAAGTATAATTAATAATATTTTATCTTATATTTTCAAGAGAAAAAAATTACAATGAAATAAGCTATGTCCCTTGATACAAATATTAATTATCCTATTAAAAAAATTAACCAATAGTATTGAAGAAAAAAATCATGCAAAACTTTTTAATATCTTAGGAATAGTGAAATAACCAAAAAATAACATGAAAGAAACTCAAAAAACAAAAAATTCCGCGCAGAATTTTACTCTGCGAAACAACAGCTCTATTAATATATATATATGTGTGTGTATGTGTGATGTACCAGCTTTTGTCCGGAATAAATAGATTGGTGAAGAATCATAAATGTAGTCGTAGCTTAAATTATCAGACGATAAGTTTAAAAGTAAAAAACAGGATCCATTTATTACATTTCAGAAGGAATAGCAGTTACAAAAATTAAGATATCAGGAGTAAATAAAAAAGAATTACTAATAACGTTTTGTATGAAGTTTACCGCATCGTGACATTTAAGAAAAAGCCCCGATATTCTTTTGCGAGTCCTTTTATGGCCTTTGAAAAGGCGGGAGCTTCCAAGAAATGACATCAGCCATTCCAGTTTGCTTTAAATATTTCCAGAACATTCTATAACTGTACGTGTAGAAAAGGCGGGAAAAACAACTTGATTACGGGGCTATGGATTTAATTCCACGTACTTTCAAATAAGAGAACGTCGCCATTAAAAATGAAAAGAACATACAGTTAGAATTTTATTATTGCAAATATTCCTCCCATCTGAAAAGGCTTGAAGCCGGGCGCCTCGACCACAAGACATTCCAGATAGAAAAAATATTTTAAATAATTGCTTAATTTGTTTGAAGAACTCGCATCCAGAATTCGAGTTACAATAATATTAATCTTAAATAGACACACTCACTATAACACTGTCAATAATAATGTCAATATATAAAATTGTAAATAATATACCTTAATATATTGGCATTTATAGATAATAAAGAAAAATAAAATTATGCATGCAGTATTGGGAAAACATTTCTCGAGAACAGTTTCAGTTCTGGATTAAGGTCTTTAGAAATTGCTGCAAAACATTAGAGCAGTTCTTATTTTACAAAATCTTTCATTTCCAGTTCGCCGTGGCTTTAATATTAAAAATTTCCATTTGAGGTGAGGTATTCCTCTATTTTGTTCTTCATATCATTGACAATTGCAATACTTGACTAATTTCTTAACATTTCCTTTTGACTTTTAGTTTGTTTACAGTATTTTATTTTGACTACTTATTCATATAAAACACTTATTTTGATAATAATTATTTTACACAATAATTTTACTCGTGTTTTACCTTTTACTATCGACAATGACAATTATGTTATATACTGCATTGTCGTTCAACGCAACTTTCAACTTCAATAGTATTTTATAATTACCATTAATGTCGTCGCCAAAACATTGACACATAAATACAAAATAAATACAAAGATACAAAACAACACACCAAAAATTTACAATACAGAAAATTAGGCATTAAATAATTAGAGGTGCTCTAATTACCTTTAGTAGCAAGCCCAGTAGAGCGTTTAAAATTTTCTGGGTCTTGGTAGTGTCGTAGTCTGGAAACATGGACAATATTAGTAGGTTTCTTTGTGTGGTAATTCTTTTTATCAATTTCATAATTAACCTCAGATAATTTTTTGACAATTTGGTATGGTCCAGAACAGGGAGGTGTCAATTTGCGTGTATTCGGAAATTCAAATTCATCAAATAAAACTAGATCACCAGGCTGAAAATCTACATCTGCAAATTTTGTGTCATAACGACTTTTATTCCTTTTATGATATTCAATAGTTCTCTCTTTAGCTAATTTTCTCGCTATGTCTCGCTATGTGGTTTGGTTCACACGCTCTACTTTACCATTTGTCTGGGGGTTATGGGCAGTAGTTAGAAGTTATTTTACATTATAATTTCTAAGAAATTTTTTGAATCTAGTGCAGGTGAATGCGGCATTGAGGTCACTAAGGATTTTTTTCGGGGACTTGAATTTGGAAAATTTGTTTCAAAATATTAGCATAAGTTTCTGTAGTTGCACTTTTAGATGGAAAGTCCAGACATATCTTGTGGCATGATAGATCAGAAGATGTAAATATTTTTTGTAGAATTATAATAATTAAAACCGCCGACTGTATCAATAGAAGTACATTCAAAAGGTTTATCAGTTGGGGGTACTTCTTGCATAAGTCCAAATTTTTTGGTTTTTTTTTTCTTTTATTAATTTGACAAACATGGCAATGTTTCACGAAATTTCCAATATCTTTACTAATGTAGGGCCAATAATATTGTAGGGTTATTAAATTTAGCATAGCGTGAATACCTGAGTGTCCCAATTTTTCATGAGTTTCAGTTAAGAATTTTAATCTTAAGGATTTTGGTACCACAATTTTATAACCTTTTTTCTTCTTAATTACCATCAAATCATTTAGTTCTACATATTTTTTATCACACACATTGTCACTTTTTGCCGTTGTATAATTTCATCACGACTAAGTAAATACACAGAATCAGAATGTTGGAGCTGGTGAGAAACAAGTTGTCTAGAAAGCATATCAGCTTCAACGTTTGTAAAGCCTTTTTGATATTTAACTTCGTAATCAAACATACTGAGTCGAAGTGACCAACGGAATAATCTGCCTCTTAAATTCCTAACATTTTTAAGCCAAATAAGGCTGCATGACCAGTATGGATTGTAAATTTTTGACCGTGAAGATAATAATAAAATTTATCTAATGCATCAACAATAGCTAAACATTCAAGTTCTGTAATCGCATAATTTTTTTCGTAATCTTTTAAAGCTCTAGAATGGTAGGAAACTGGGTGTACTATATTACTTTCATCTGGTTTCTTCAAAACAGCTCCCACAGCAATCTGTGATGCATCAACAGAAACATGACAAGGTTTATTTAGATCATACAATTGTAAGACTGGTTTTGAAATAAGAATATTTTTCATTTCGTCAAAAGCAGTTTGACATTGATCATCCCAATGCCATGGTACATCTTTTTTCAATAATTTATTTAGAGGAGATCTTAATTTAGCATAATTAGGTATGAATCTATGGTAAACATTTACACTGCCTAACACTCTTTGTAGTTCTTTTACATTACTTGGATATTTCAAATTTTTAATACTTTCAATATTTTGGTTATCTGGGGTAATTTTACCCTTTCTAATTTCATAACCTAGAAAATTGATTTTATCTTTGGCAAAGACACATTTACTCTGGTTCAATTTAATACCTTCTTGAATAAATATTTCAAATAATTCACTCAAATGCTTTAGATGTTGTTCTTTGGAAGAAGAGTAAACAATTATGTCATCAAAATAACTACAAGCAAAGTGGATTTTATTTTTAGTGAGGATGCGTTTAATAACTCTGTTAAAGATAGCCGGTGCATTTTTGAAGCCAAAAAAAAGTCTTAGCCATTCATACAGTCCAAAATTTGTAATAAAAGCCAATTTTTCGGTGTCATTAGGGTGAATAGGAATGTGCCAAAACCCTGATCTTAGATCCATTGTAGAAAAAACATTTGCATTACTTAATTTGTCTAATAAAATGTCTATCCAGGACGCCTATTCTGTGATCACTGGATCTGTCTACAACTTGAGCGAACAATATTGACTCAAAAGAACCGGTATGGTCAGCCATCACAACTTATCGGAGAAAGCCATTCTGTGATCCTCAGTTGGAGGGCAGGTGGGTCCATTTAACTTTACTGGAAGGGGACAAGGCTTCAAGGAGCTTTAGACCAATCGCAGTACAGACGAGTGACGAAATTTATAGCGCGCGCTGGCTGAAGTTCTAAGAATATTCCCCCATTATTTCACTAACTCACACGCTGCATTTGTAGTTCGAAAAAAAAATTGCACAAAACAGTATTATGACCAACACGCAGTAGAATATGCTGCTGTGTTATGTGAAAGAAAATCTCGTTTTTTAATGGGAAAGTTAACGCAGGAATTTAGAGGTAAGAAATAAAGAGTGATATGGGATACCATGAAAGCAATGGTAAATAGATAAGAGTAAATGAATTAAGCTTACTTCAAATCCTTTTAGAAATAAACAATTTTAATTATTTAAATTTATAATATGATTAATTTGCATTACAATCTAATAGCAAACTAAGTTTTTTTTTTTTTTTTTTTCTTTTTTTTTCCCATGTTTACATTAAAACTGTTTTCCCGAAATTTATTTTACAGTTACTATTCGAAAAATATTTCTTTAAATAAGAAATTAGAAAGAAAATATTTCTTTCTTAATATTTCTTCCCTTTTTTATTTTCTTTTTCTATGAAAATTATTTCTTTCAGGAAAAGAAATAAAATTCATTCGCTATTACAGTATGGCCGATTGCTGCTGCATTCAATTATCACACACGCATCAAAATGCTTTATTTTAAATAATTTATTCTATAATTAACATGAAAGAAAATATTTTTTCAATATAAAATATATAACCAAAATTAAACTAATCTATCCTGTATGTGTGATTAATTCGTTTTGCAATTTTTGTCACACAATTACTAATACCTTTTTTTCAATATTACATTGCTGTTATTTTAATTTTGTATATAAGAACTGCTCAGTTTAAATATTCTTCCTTCTCAAAAGATTTTGTTCTTTGAAAATAATTAAAAGATAGTAATATTTTCACAATGGAAGTACTAAAAAATAATCAGTGTAGGTCTCCTGCAGTTCAAGTCCTTATCAAACCAGCGTTTCGACACATTTTAAATACAAAACTAATAATAATCAATATCTCTTTTACAAAAATGAGAATGCTATGAACAGTATTTTTATTTTTATTTATTTATTTTTTTAAGTTTGCAAAGGAACGATGATTTTTTAATACTATAATAGGTTACAAAAGTACTATTCCATGAACAAACCCTCAGTCTTATAGCATTGTTACTTTATAGCATAATACAATAATAATACAGTATAATTCTGCTAACAAGCCCACCAGCCGCTGAGCGGTAGAGTTGCTGAACGCAGGTAGTTTGGTCCGAGATTCGAATCCCGCGAACGAGCTGGACGGCGTTTTCGTCACTTTCCCCATGTGTAACGTGTATACGAGCCAGTTTCCCTTAGAAAGTCCTCACTTAGAAACCAGTTTTAAAACGTATTAAAATTACACACACATACATACACACACACACACACACACAAAAAAAAAAAAAAAAAAATCTGAAAGCTTTCAGATTTTATATTACTCCCAAAGGGCCATTTTTTTAACGTTTTGCGTGTTACCTTTATTTATTAAATATCATGTTTTTCGCACTTAAACCATAAAATTCAATTCAACAGCAATATCATATAATTTTAAAAAAGCATATTTTTAGAATTTCCGATACATAGTCTCGCGCGCTAGAGATGAAAGTGTTTTTTGCCATTGCTCGCTTTGAAATCGTTGGGTTTCTTAATCAAAAACTCATAAATGCTTTACAAAATATGATATATGAAATGGATAGTAATACAAATTCCCAGTTCCAAATTTGGGCCTCCAGATGCCTATATTAGGATGGAGGATTACGTTATTCAGAATTTCATGGCTCTAGGTACCGTTGTTTTATCACAGTGCGAGAAACATTCATACATTCTGCAGATTCCTCATTATTTAATTTCTTTAAATATAATAGAGTGCGATAATACTTAATGGCAACGATTTGAAAAGTGAAACGCCATTTATTGTGAAACGCCAGAAAATGGCAAAACGAAATTAATAGCCCCTCTGGGCTAAAACTTATTTTTAAAAGTATCACACTAGTAGTAGTACAACTACTGAAAAAAATATTATAAATCTATTTTATAGTTTTATAATTATTATTATTTTAAATTTTTATTTTAGTGTGAATTTCGCGTAATAATGAACGACATTTTTTGTGTTCACAGTATTATTCGTAAGGTATTCAACTGTTAGATTTTAAAGTAAACGTAATTCTTGCTGTACATAAATCGAGTAGAAGCTTATCGGATGTCTATATTTGTATTAAATGAAGAAGGTTTATGTGCTTGATAAACTTATTATCTTCTACATTTTTAAAGCGTACAATTACAATTTATATCTATAATTTCAGGAATAGTATAACCTTTCTTTCAGTAGAAATTGCGTTCTTGTTTTCTGAATGTGTCTCCAAATACTCTCTCAGTTCATCCCAAATTAAAATAACTGCCAAAATTTATATTTTGGCAATCTGAAATACGCAATGAAAACATCTTTTGGCAGAGCAAAAGCATCAACATATTTTCTATAAATTCGCCATCGATTCAGAGATCTACGACGGTATTCTTCATTTAAATATGAAAAAAATCAGCGGCGAAAACACATACAAAGCCATTGTCTACTTAGTACGTCAACTGGACAACCCTGATTGACGACGCGGCAACACTTTTTCACGCGCTTTCGACAACTTCCGTACTCAGAGAATATAGGATGTTGGGCAGACCTGTTTTTTACTAGTAGCGACATCTGGCGGCCCACAACTTGCTGTCGACTCTCGTAGCGTAGAATAACCGTCCAGGGCAGGGGATGAACATCAGTCTTTGCTAAAGCATTCAACTTACGATAATCAATACACATTCTGGTTTTTTTGCCCTCATTGCGTTTTAATACTAAAGTTACTGTGGATGCATAAGGACTATTACTTTCTTTAATAATTCCACTTTTAATAATTAATCAATTTGTCGTCTAATTTCTTCCTCTTCCTTAGGGGAAGTTCGATAATGTCTTAAAGTGACAGGCAAATCAGAAGTCAAGTTAATTCGTTGTGGTTCAATGTTAATTTTACCTACATCATATTTATTTTTGGAAAACACATTCTTATATTTATTTAACAATTTAATTAATTCAGGTTTTCTTCCTCCATACTCTCTGAATCTGTTGTTATTTCACTACTTTGTTTTTTCACATCACTTTTTTGACTTTTCAGTTTTATATTACTTTCATTATTTACATTAACCCTTGTTACTTTAGACATCTTATCATCATTAAACTTCATAATACAGTCAAAAGTCGTTAATCCGGACTCGTCGGGACTTCGGCGATTCCGAATTATCGATTTTTCCGGATTATAGATCATCAGTTTAAATCTGGTAAAATGGCATGCAGAAATTATAAAATTAAAAATATGAAACCGTAATTTACGAAATAAAAAACAATTATGATCTAAAGGGTATCAAAATTTACAAAGAAAAAGCTTAATATTTATTTGTTTACTTTATTAAACATTTCTTTCAATGTAAGTTGTTTAAGTTGCTTCGTTTTTTATGTTATAATACATTCTCTTTAATTCTATAAACAGACGTAATTTCTTGTTCAGTTACAAAGTTCCGCTGTTCAAGTCCTATAATTGCTGTGTCGAGAATACCGACTAATTTGTCAATCGAAATTTTTTCGTTTTCAATAACCTCTGTTACTTTCTTCGCTATCAGAAGCGAATTATAATGACGAGGCATTTGATTTAAATCATATCAAAGACGAGATGAAATACTACATTGAGTAAGCAATTATAAGCCAAATAAAATAAAAACATCTGCCGTTAAGATAAGGATAATGCTGACAGATCAGCTTCCAATTAATGCACGCCGCCGCGGCGTTAAAGATAAACAAAGTTTAGATTAACAAACGTTAAAGTTTAGATAAACAAACGTTAAAGTTTAGATAAACAAAGGATATGCCTTTATCCATTTTTTTTGCAGCAATTCCACTTTTTGTTTAATGGACTCCGAAAGATACTTTCGCTTTGTATATCCTTTACATATTAGTAAATATATACCAGAAATTCTATTTGACATAATTGAAAGTTCAAGCTTACTTTTATAAAATTGCTCTAACAGTCTGAAAAAAATAATAATCCGGATCCAATTCGAAGATTAAGGAACAACGCAATCTGCAACATTAACTGAAATAGATGATTAGATAATTTTAGCTTAGCTTATCCCGTCCGTTATACATTAAACGCGCATTCGTAAACGTATTTTGCGCACGCGCACACGCAAATTCGCAGCGGTAAAGGTCTTACGCGCATGCGTGAACGCTACGCATGCGCAGAAAGTTTGTAGCTTTGAGGTCCGGATTATAGATCATTCCGGATTATGGGTGTCCGAATTAACGACTTTTGACTGTATTAGACTTATTACCTTCATTAAATATTATACCTTTAGACACATTATTTTCATTAGATATATTATTTTCATCAACACTTATCAACTCAGAGATATTACTTCTAGGTTTTGTCTTAACTAATGGCATTACATTATTGTTTTTTTCAAGTACTTGATCAAGTTATACATGCAAAGAAACTCTGTTATTTACATTCACAGAATTTGAAATGTTTTCATTTCTTTGAGTTACCACTAAATTACTACAATCAATTTTTAATTCAAATAATTTACATTCATTTAAACCCAAAAGAACATAATCTAAATTAGTATCTAACACTAACAAGTTAATTAGTTTAATAATATTTCCAATTTTCATTTGTAATCTACACATTTTATCAATAGAAAAATTTCCTTTAGTTTGCCTAATTTTAATACCTTTTACCTTTTGAATTTTTAACTGTAAATTGTTTGCAGATTTTTCTGAGATGATAGACAATGTCGCGCCAGTGTCCACGACACAGTCGACTGATCTGCCATGGGATAAAAATCCCTTAATTCTTAATTGTCAAATTCCCGAAGAATCAGACCCCCAATTTTTGTTTTCCACATTAGAATTATTTCAGTTTCCTTGTTCTCATTTCGGAATGGGCAGATTTGAGCCCAGTGATAAATTTCGTACCCCTCTTTTGGTACATATTCTACAAGGTGATGGGGCTATACCGTCAAAATTACTATTAGTATGGTGACTTACAACTTTCTTTCCGTTCTTGATATTGCTGTTAGATTTATTTCCAATTTGTTGAAAGCTATGAGGTTTGCAATTAGATGCATTGGGTCTATTATCAACAAACTGACGATTATTATTTCGGAAATTACCTTGTCTGAATTGTTGACTATTCCTCTGTTATAATTTTGTGAATTTTCATCTTTAAATTCATGAATTTGTAGAAGTTTGTGGGCTTGTTCTAGCCAAGTTATCGGATCAGCGGGACTTTGAACAATGGTCAAAGACTTTAAAGTCGTCAAACCTTCTAAAATAATTGATTTATCCAAATTAAGCCGCTTACCCACTTCAATTTTCTTTCGAAAGTAATTTGTGATGTCTTCTCTGGCGTTATATTTTTAATTAGCGAAGTCGCCGAAAGTAGTTAAGGTGGGATCGATAAAGTTTTCTTTTAATATTTGTTCAAATTCTGAGTAAATTTTTAGCTCATGGCAATTTTTAATGTAGAGCCAGAGGGCTTTTCCCTTAATGTAACGAGAAATATTTTGAAGTTTCCAATTTTCGTCCTTATTTTGGCAGACTTTGTTAAAATAAGCTAACCAAGAAATTATGTCACTGTCCTTAGAATCTTCAAATGGAATAATATTTAAATATATTATATTTTGATTCACATTAAGTGAATCGTCAAGATTAACGGGTTCCTGATTTGTCGACATTGTAACTGAAACTTTAAAATTTTCTTGAGAACAAAAATGTGCACTTTTCTCAAAATTATTTTTACAAAATTATTTAACAGTTAATTTTTTTAAAAAAAAACCAAAAACTCTTCAGAGTATTATCAACGCTTCATAGAATAATAGACTTAAATAAAAATTTTGTATTCTCAAATTTTATGATTATCACTACACATTTCAGGATAATATCAAATCTTACTTCGAATAATATTAATTAGTATAAGACTTGAAATTTAAATAAACTCGTAATTACTTTGTAGAGTTTATATTTATTTTAACTAACATTTATTTTAAGTTTAAACTATCTTTCCTGTCAAGCCTTACTTTCCCCTGGAACTGCCAATGCCAGAGTATGTAAATTTTAGTAGAACGCGCAAGGATTCAAATTATCAGCGGAAGTATTCTGAGTTACATAGAATGGAAACGAGTTCGAGGTGTGCTTTTCTTACTTCACGAGCGCGGAGGTAGTTAGCCAGAAATTGAAGAACCCCGCGTTTCGGCCTGTGTGCTTGCCTGGAAGAATTGTTAATCGTTCAACGTGATATTCAAAGTTTGCTGAATTAGCAGCGGTATTGTAAAACGCGGTGAGGTTAGTTACGTTTAGAGAGCCTCGTAGTTAGAGTCTTGTTATTATTTCTTTTCAGGTTCTTATTTTTATTTTACCGCCGGGTCGGCGTAGTTTGTGAGCGTCAAGAGCACGCAATTGTAATTTCGTAAGTTGAATAAAAAGGGACTTAAACCCTTCGCAAGACTCTGTCTAAATTCCAGTTTCAACAGTCACCTCTTGGTTGCGTGCAGGTTGGAGGCGCGCAACTCTACAACTTTAACATAATATATTTAAACCAAACTATTGTCGTAGCAACTTAGTTCACACACTGAGAAAAAATAATTTCTTAAAATCTGTTCTTACTCGGCTGTTGAGTACACTATTTAATCCTGCTCGTTTGTGTGCTGTTTAAAAAAAAAAAAAAAAAAAAAAAAAAAAAAAAAAAAAACACAGCATAAATGATTGAAATTCTTCAGCTTCTTTCCAGCAGACGATATCCAAATCATGCGTTTCTAACTATGAGACGCGCTCAAAATGCGAAGACAAAGCTGTATCACAATTCACAATTTTTCAGTTGTAAAAACAAACACAACTTACACTTAAAAAGTTCTTTCTCTTCCATTCGAATTACTTTCCTCTTTGGGTACGCCAGTCCTGCCGACTCCTTGTGATGTACCAGCTTTTGTCCGGAATAAATAGATTGGTGAAGAACCATAAATGTAGTCGTAGCTTAAATTATCAGACGATGAGTTTAAAAAACAGGATCCATTTATTATTATTCAGGAGAAATAGCAATTACAAAAATCTGATCTCCGGAGTAAATAAAAAAGAATTAGTAATAACTTTTTGTACGAAGTTTACTGCATCGTTACATTAAAGAAAAGACCCCCGATATTCTTTTGCGAGTCCTTTTATAGCCTCTGGAAGGGCGGAGCTTCTAAGAAATGACGTCAGCCTCGTCAGCCATTCCAGTTCCCTTTAAATATCTCCAGAACATTCTATAACTGTACGTGTAGAAAAGGCGGGAAAAACAACTCGACTACGGGGCTGTGGATTTAATTCCACGTACTTTCAAATAAGAGACCTTCGCCATTAAAAAATGAAAAGAACATACAATTAGAATTTTAAGTGTATTCTTGACTATGGAATTTTATTATATATATATATATATAATAGAAAGAAATATAGTAGTGAGCTTGCTAAAAAGTTACCAGCAGCTGTGGCTCCATGAAATAGTTCAACGCAGTATTTTTAAAAAATTAACATAGAAGTAATTTTTAAAAAAATACTAACATGGAAAAGTGAAAAAACAGCCTACACGCGAAATAAAACTGTTAAAATCAATGTTGGAAAACATGTGAATGCACAAATAAACTAACCTGATCGTTGTGATATGTGAAAAGTTAATACATATAAAAACAGATCGACGGAACAAGTTAAAACAAAATTAAAAAATAATTAAAACATAAATTGCAAAAATTATAAAAATTATAATTATAACATAAATTGCAAAATTACAAAAATTACAAAGCGGAAAATGGTAAATTACCCCAATCGGACTTCCAACCAGGCTTTTCAAGGGAAAAATAGTTGAATGTCGAACTAAGCTAACACCATTACGCGTTTCGCCGAAACAGACAATTGAAGCTTGTTTGACGAAAAACATTCTTTCAATAATATGAATTGTCCCGAAAAAATCTTTTTGGAGCTTCAATTCTCTGTTCTAATTTCCCGACGCGTCCGCAGAAAAACACATTAAGGTGTAAGAAACAGTAAATGCAACTCCGAGCAAAACAAAATTAAAATCAAAATAAAATAAATAGCGGTCTGCTATTAGACAAAAAATACAATAAAGTATGGGCTGGTCCTGCTAGCTTAAAGAAGAATAAAACCTGTATAAAGATTATATTACTGAAATCAAATTAAAATGAAATTAAATACTAATGAAAACAAACGCCATGGGTCTTGCTAGGACCAAGAAAAAGATTTTAAGAAACACAAAAAACTTAAAAAACAGACCTGTGGCTGTGCCGACCTCAGGATCGCGAAACATATTTGAAAAGGGGTGTAATCCCCTCCGTGTCCTACAAAGCCATCCCTCTCGTCGTCTGACGTAGGCGGGTGAAACAATGCCATTCCGTATCGGCCAATGCGATTAAATTGTACTTTGGCGGGAACTCTTATCCCCCTCTTGCTAAAGAGGGGTTGAGGGACTCGAAAAGACATGAAAAGAATTCAAAATGGCGTCAGTCAAGTTGTTAGAAGAACAAAACAGCTTCAAAATGTGAAAATGGCTAATTCAGCTAAGATTACTCATCATGACCACAAAAGTAAGAGTAAAATGGAAAAAAGTCATTTGTTAAAGACTGAAAAAGTCATGTTTTCTTCTGTATGCGTGATTTTAAGTCGAATTTTAGGAATACATAAAAGTCTTTTTAGTAAAATCTCTGCATTTTTAGTAAAATCTTAAAGACTGTTTTGTTACCAAATTTCAAACTTTCTGATTATATTCTATTAAACAGAAAACATTTTTAATTTATTAAAGACTAATTTATGTATGTATTTTGCTTTACTATTTATTAACTTTCATACCATTTGCTTATCTTTAAAATTTGGTTGCTAGTTCAATGCTAATATATTAGTAATTTTCATTTGCCCAGTGCATTGCGTATGGGACAAATATTCAGGTTAGAAATTTTACTTACTTAATTGCATTCCTAAACCAGTCTCATGCTTTAAATTTTATTACATACCATAAGAATTTTTTTAAAAAATGCTATGTTGTTTTCCTTCTGTCAGCACGGTTTCAAGCAATACTGTTACACAAATGTTTTTGCTGTGATTTTTTTTAGTAAAATCTGAATGGTTAAACTGAAAAGTTTCATTACTTATTTTGATGATTCTGGCTGTATTGTACTCGAAAGAAAGCGTTCATAACTTATTAGCAAAATAATTTCTACGTGTAGTACTTTGTTGCATTCTTGGTTCATTTTCAAACTACTGCATATCTATGACATTTAATTTGTAGCCAAATATTGAAGCCACTACAGATTGTCCGCCTTTCCGAAGAATTTCGTAGTGAGTTCGTAGTTTTGTGCAATACGGAAAATTCTTCTGATTTACCAATATCATAACCAAAATTAGAAATATACAAAAGCTTCCTAATTAAACCAAGAGGGCTTTGTCTCTGAAGGAATATTATTTTCGTTTTGCGATTTTGCGTTGAATCACTATAAATGTCCGTTTCACTTTTCAAACTGTTGCCACCAAATGTTAAAGTCCTGCATCATATTTGAAGAAATTAAATAGTGAAAAATCTGCATAAATGTATATATATTTCTCGCATTGTGATAAAACAACGGTACATTGAGTCATCGAATTTTGAATGACGTAATCCTCCTACGAATATGGGCATGTGCAAGACCAAATTTGAAATTTGTTTTATTATAGATTTCATATTTTTTAAAACTAACGAATTTTCGATTAACAAATTCAAGAATTTCAAAGCGAGCAATGGCAACACTCTACGGGGGGAGGGACCTTTTTATCTCTAGCGCGCGAAACTGTGTATCGGAAATTCTAAAGATATGCTCATTTTAAAATTATTTTGCGACATTGCTATTGAACTGAATTTTATCGTTTAAGTGCAAAGAACATGATATTTAATAAATAAAGGTAACACACAAAACGTTAAAAAAACGCCCCTTTGGACGTAATTTAAAATCTGAAACCTTTCAGTTTTTTTTTCCCTTTGATTACAAATGCATGAATACCCATATTTAATTTTTTAAAGTTTACTTTCTCCTATTACAACGAAAACTTCAAGCGGAAATTTTTAAATACAATTTCTTTTTTTTACGAAATTTACGTATTTGCTATGTCATTGTGTTTTCATAAGTAGGCGCTTTCGGTAGTGTCTTAGACACTTCGAAGCTATTTTCTCTTTACTATTTGCACATGTCAATGAATTTATGATAATTTTCTGTTATTTTTAAGCTTTTGAGTTCTTTTAAATACTTATAGATCAACTATGCTGATTTTGTATAATCGATTTCTTTAGTGTTTGGCAAAATAATTATTTATTTTGTTCACACGAATGAAAGTGTTCGTTATATTTTATTATTCGCAGTGCTAGTCAATTTATGGAAAAATACGGAATTCTTGTCATTATTTAACCTTTTTATGAACTTCAGTATTTCAAACTTTTCACGTAGTTGTAATTTTTCCTGTGAGTAATTAGAAGACGAATGGAATAAACGCAGGATTTGCAAATATGAAGCATATGTTTTTAAATAAAAACAGTGCTTCAGATATAGGAAAGTAAGCTTAGGCTGTAGGTAGCCACTGTAGGTGCTATCTGTTGGTTATCTTCACAAGAAGAGAAATCTATGTTCTTAACTGCGCGTTAAGTGACAGAGAGCATAATAGAGTGAAATACTGAGAAACATTCAGAGCTTAAATTGCGCTGGAGCCGGCTTCGGTACTTCTTAGTTCTTAGAAATATTCTAATTCTAACCGCAACGCACCGGAGCCCTAAATAAGAAGGAACAATTCAGAAGAAATTTGACCTAGAAAATTTTATTTTTAGCAATAAAATTATATAAAAAATCTCTTATTAAATTTTAATTTACCCCTTTACATTTTATTTAATTTTAATTTTTAGTTACTTTAATTATTTTAATAAAAAATAATTAATTAATCATGAATTAATTAAATAACAAATTTAAATTAAGTAATAATGCCGCCCAGATGTATAGTGGTTAGGAAAGCCTGATTGCGATACCGAAGAGCCTGGGTTCGAATCCCGAAGAAGGCTTGGTTATAACTATTCGTCCCCTCATAGGAGGCAATGGTGGCCCATAATGGTGGCTTTAGGTGCCTACATAATAAAGAGACTGCCACATCTGGCCTTAGTATAGATTAAGGGACTCTATTAAAAATCTGTAACTGTTCACAATCTGCCATTGGAAAAAGAAAAAATAAGTAATAGTTATTAATATCTATTAAATAATTGTTAATTAATTTGATACTCATTAATTATTTAACTTTTAAATTATTACTGATTCTAATAGTAATTTTATTTATTATTTACTCTTGTTCTTCTTTCCTGATGGTCTTTCATGGGGCTCCGGCACTTCTACTTTTAGAAATTAAGCTCTGGATGCACTGCTCAGGCACGTCCTATACTTCATCCCACATTGGGCCCGATTCATGACATTTTTAACCACAGCGTTAAGTGAGATTTACGGAATCACGTGGTACTCTGACGTCACAAGTAGTTAAATCGCAAGTATTGGTATTCTCATCAAAGCTAGCGTTAAATTTGACCGTTAAATTGACGAGACGGCTGTTAAAGTAAGGACAGGTCTGACCCTTCGTGTTAAATAAACAGATGGTTATATTTCCGGCAATAAACATGGCGGAAGGTTTCGCGTCAGTTTTAGCTGAAGCGTATTTGAATGAAATTAGTCGAATTTCTCTGCGTCAGCAGCGAATTTTCCGTGATCGAAGCAATGCGTTCGATTTACATACAATATAGACAATGGATAATTAATTATTGCCAAGATTAATGAATTCCGGGCCCAGGAGAGTGTCGTTGGTGAGGTAAGTTCAGCTTCGTATTTTTCCATAGAATGTTACAAAAATTACTCTTCATATTTCTTCAGAATGTGTATTTTTATTTCATTGTCACTTATTGATGATCAACTGATTGTATAAATACAAAATGAATTGCGGAATGTGCATGTGTTTGTGCAGTAAAATTATCGCCAATACTGTTTCTGATGTTTCTTTTATTATCGTAAATAGTTTATGCTGATTGTAAAATTGTATCCTACATTTCATGTAAACTTTGTGCTGAGTTATCACAAAGGTTAAATATGTGATGCGCTTTATTTTTATTTAATTTTACTGTACGACTGGTAATTTAAAGTAGCATTCTAGTTTGATTCTAATATATTGTTGCCAAATCTGTTAGTTGGCGCCAGTGTTAAACACTTGATAGTGTGATCTAAATTAAAAATAATTTTGTTTTTTTCTTTATAGTAAGATATATTATGTATTTTTGGTTGATCTTTACATTATGGTAACTTGGCGTTTTTTGGCGAAAATTTGGCGACCAACTCTACTACAGCAACTTTCTATTTTTTTCCCCGCCGCCATTTTGTCTTCACGAAGTAAAGACATGTTTCTTTTCTTTTTATCTACTGAACACTTCTTCCAACAATCTACTAGCCGAATTACACTTATGCTAGAAATTTTATCAAACAAAACTGCTTAATCATGACAAATATTCACTGCAAAATTGGGAAAAAGTGCACAATACCATACTCCTTACGCGTTTTTCAAAATAACACATACACATAAACCATGTACACGCCGACTTACTTTTACTTAAAAAAAATATTCCAGAATTGCACAAAAATGGCATTGCACACACTCTTCACTATATCCATGTACACTGCTTTTTTCTCATAAATTAGAAAAATTTCACGAAAATACATGACAATTTTCTCAATCTTTAAACCCGGAAAAAAGAGCATATCTGAAATTACCTGATTGCGAAAAAGTATTTACCCTTTCCAAATATGAACATTTCCACATATAAAATAAATAAAATATCCAAAAACTTTTACCTCTAAATCATCTATTACATTATACACGTCACCAACGAATTCATACCGCAAGCATTACGAATACTTAGTATCAAATATTTAAATTATTTCCATGCACGTTTATTTCAACTTAAACGTATACCAAATTCCTACAAACATAAAATTCACAAAATAACTATCATTTAATTAAAATATAATTAAATTCAAAAACACTACTTAAAATATAAATGAGCACATACATAAATACCCATTTCGAATTCACTTTAGTTAACGCCATGGGATCCAAAAATTCACGAACACTGTTTCACACAACACAGAATAAAACCAAATACAAAATTTCCAGATTTTTTCCCGATTTCCCCCTTTTTCCGATTAAAGAACCGTAATTCGTCCATTAATATCACATGACATATCCCATGATCTCTCATTTCCCTCACACAAAATAATGCGTAATCGGAACTGAGTACTGCTCACATTATTACCAAAGTCCCAAGTAGTAACCTTTATCGCCTCCAAAATGTCGCCAAACTACCAGTTACCATATTGTAAAGATCAACCGTATTTTTTAGGAATTTTGAAGACGTTAAGTATTAATTTAAATATTCGACAAATTGTTTTGAGCCCATTATAATGCATCTAGTAGTAGATCTTCATGTTGCATTTTTAAGTATACTTACTTTAAATTTACTTAAATGTGTGAACAGGAAATATGTTTTAAGTAGCTTTACAAAATTAATCCTATTTTCGTATAAAAATTAAAATTTATCAGAAAATTGCATTCCTAAAAGTGTGATTAAATTCATTTAATACATGTAACTGTTCTTAAATACTAGTGCTTTAGATTTTAATGTTAAATTTCATGCATGCTTTTGTTAAATTTGCAAGTAAATTTTAAAGAAAATCAATTTGTTCATAAATCTGTCGTGGAAGATCTCATGTTCAGCTAAATCAAATTTACTTTTGTGTGAGTTTAAATTTAGACACCGATCGTAAATTTGTTTTGGCATATTCATAATTTTGATTGGAAAACTTAGTGCTACTGTGAAAGAATGATCAACTGATTTTTACCTTATTATTGTAATGACTTGCAAGATTTTTCACAATGTGATGTTGCATACGTTTTACTCTTCTTTGTTATCAAATACCTAAAAGAGTATATTCCTTATCTGATATTTCTTCTTTTGTAAGAGTGTAATATATGAAAATGTGATACTTGGGATTTTTTTTAGAGTACATATCATTATTATTTTTTTTGACATGCTAATAGAACCAGTGTATTTTATTTGCGGTACAACACTGATATACGCCCTAATTTCACCAAATGTGGCGATATGTGTTCTGCGCTGGTTTTTGGAGCAACCCTATTGACCTTGAAACCCTATTGACGTTGAAAAGTCTTTCGCAGGAGTTCGTCGGTTCCCGTCATGCTTTGTGTCTGAGAAGCTAAGGGGGAAAGATTTAATGGTGAAAGTTGTTGAATTGAAGTTCGGCATAAGGAAATATCGTCGTGGTCATCCTGTTGAGGGGCAATGGGTATTTGGAGGTGTAGAAAGAAGGTATGGGAGATTATTTTTAGTGGTTGTGCTTGATAGAAGTAGGGATTTGTGATTATTTGTTATTTTATTTATTTGTGAACCATAGTATGAATTTTCTGGATAGTGTGTCTGGCTGTCATATAAATACGATACTAGTGATTACGTGGCGGTATGAAATTGGTATATCTGCTCTTCGAAAAAGCATTAATGATAAGTGCATTTTATTTTATTCTTGTTCTTATTTTGTAGAATGTAATGTTCATTGTTTTTTTTAGTATGAATTTCTGTCGTTGTTGTTGTTTTTTTTGAATTGTTTGAAATTTATTTTAGTTATTTTGTTGATTAGTGCGTACCATCTGAATTCTGCAATTCGTAGATGTTTTTTAAAGTTGAAACAGAACGCTGTGTACATGGTATTCTTTGAAATTTATTGTTGTTATGTTAATTTATTAAAGTGAGGTGCGCGTAGTTCGTAAATTCGTTTGTTGCCTAAATTGTGCAATTCGTAGATGTTTTTTTAAGTTGAAACAGGATGCTGTGTACATGGTATTCTTTGAAATTTATTGTTATGTTAATTTATTAAAGCGAGGTGTGCGTAGTTCGTAAATTCGTTCGTTGCCTAGATTGTGCCATTCGTAGATGTTTTTTTAAATTAAAACATATCGCTGTGTACATGGACTCTTGTAAAATAATTTTGGTTAGAAACTTCACGGTTTTGCTATCTAAATTTTTTGTTTTTGTTTCGGATTTTTAACTTAAATTGTGTGTTCAAAACGTGGTTTTTGCATTCGCGAAAACCGTGTTTTTGGAGACATTTTAGGTTTAAAGTTCGAAATGTAGACAAAAAATTTAGATAGCAATATGGCAGCGTGGAGTTTCTCGCCAAAAATATTTGGCGCCTTGAGGGCGCATATCAGAGTAGTTCCTTATTTACTTGTTGCTTTAAAACAGGTTTTAAATCAAG
This sequence comes from Stegodyphus dumicola, assembly GCF_044657685.1. Taxonomy (NCBI): domain Eukaryota; kingdom Metazoa; phylum Arthropoda; class Arachnida; order Araneae; family Eresidae; genus Stegodyphus; species Stegodyphus dumicola. The sequence goes on along the minus strand of NC_140768.1, from coordinate 133,369,885 downwards.
GCTATTTTTTTTCTGCCTATTCAGTATGCACATAAAACTTACTTAAGCTATATTTTTAACAAATTAATGAGATATATGTTTTAGGTTAGCTGCTTTAATAGAAAAAGAACTAAACTAAAATGATATTATACCTTGAAACATTTTATTGAAAATAATATCTTAGCAGTGTTGGCTAAGATGTATTCAGACCTTTTTTTTTTTTCATTTATTTTGATATTTCCATATACATTCATTTAAATAAGAAGTAAAATCATTCTATATAAAGCTGTTGATTTATAATAGAAAAACATATCAAATTACTGCTGTATTTTAATAAGATTTCCATATAATGGAATGAATTGCACTACATTAAGAAAAAAAAAAAAAAAAAGTGAAAAAATTCTGTTTTTGCATTATTTTCACTATCTGTGTTTTGCATATGCTTGTTACAAGAGGCCATAATCTATAGATCTGTAGCTAAATGATATTTTTATGTTTTTACATATGGAAATTAACTAAGAAGAAGAACTGTGATTTAAGCATTGCCCTTGCAGTGGTATAGATTGAATCTTATATAGGTTATGGAATTATCATTAAATATTCAGATAAGTGTAATATTAACAGCATATGTATGTTTTTTTTTTCATCATTTAATGCATGTAAATTCTTACAAATTTATCAGTATTTTTTCTATGTGTTATAAAAAGTAGCTATCAATAACAAATAATTGATTAGTAAATAATATCTGAAAATTCCGTATGTAAAAGTATTATTTTTATTTATTTATGTACGTATTATTTTTTAATTTCGTTTTACCTAAACAAGGGTGAAAAAATATTTTTGATGTGGAATTTTTACTCTACTAAATCTATACAAAAAATTATTTTTTTGCCATCAGAGAACTGAAGTATTTTTCACAGCATTTTGCACTTCAATCTGAGCATTATAATTTAAAGGTGCATGTCTTGAACCAGTATTTAAAATTATAAAGCCTTTTCTGGAAACACATGCAAAATAACATTTTTAACCAGTTTGCTACAATAATAGATGTTAGATTCCATGTAAGCAAACTTCAAATAGCATATTTAAATTAAAAAACATGCTTTATATGCAGACATGCTATTAATTTTTTTCAGAAGTTTAAACTGTGAACTTGCTAGATATATTAAAGCGCCAGCATGCACTTATGTATTCATCATGTAAAAATTTATTGAGAATTTTAGAAAATTATCTGTTGAAGCTTTTGAAACTTAAAAATTACTGAAGTTGTATTTATACCAATTTGTACCCACAGTTTTAATGGCCTCTAAATAGTTTAACATGTAATGTAAATAAAAGTAATATGCTTAACTCCATCAGTACTGAAATGCCATAGCTCAGAAATTAAGAATTATCATACAAATAGAGCACGGAGAGATGTCTAATTTTTATATGACACATGAAATTACCTTGAATTCTAAAAGGAAAAAAGGATTTTAGGAGTCAGATCATACTTTAGGAGTCAGATTCAGGACTCTTTTTGCCCCTGACACACATTCTGTTTGATGGCTATATCAGCAGGAGATCATGGTCAAAGAGAACGCTCTCTCTCATCACGATTCCCCTAAAAATCTTCTTTGTTTCGTACCCACTCACGAATAGCAAGTTCAAAGATGTGAGCCTCAACGAAAGCGGGGAATCTTTCCACAAAATTCAGTACATTTACATTTATTTGGCATGTTAATTTATTTATGGAGCTTAAATTAGTATTTGAATCTGGCAACAACGTCTCTACCTCGTTATCTGTATGTTTGTTTGTGTTGTGTATCATCGGGAGGTGGTAGTTTTCGAAGTGTGTGTGTGTGTGTAATGTATGTTTTTTTATTGGTCAGTGTAAAGTTAACTTATATTTTTTTAATGTAAGTTGATTACTGTACTAGTAATAATAACAATTTGTATAATTTCTTTTAAATGTTTACCTTTTTCCGTATAAAATTTTGAATGTTAATTAAATTTTAAGGTTGCCGGCATAAACTCACATTATTTCAATTTTTTATTAATTAGGCTGTTTGTCATTTGTTATAGCATTACTCTATCAGATGAAGAATGAATTTACACTTGTTTTGCGTATAATTAATTTTATTTCTCTGTTAAGTTACGTGAAAGGTTTCGTGAAATTCCCCCTGCGAAAGCTTTTTATGGAGGCTGATTGAGCTCTATATTAATTTTTATACAACTCTGCATGCATATCTCTAGAACTGTACCAGCCTCTAAAAAAGTTTTTTCTCAAGTCGTAATATTTTTTTTTTTTTTTAAATTTAACAAGAAAAAAGGTTTGATTTTATTATGTATATATTGAAGTTACAGTAAACACAGTAGTACTAATAAAGTTTTCACAAAGAAGAGGGACATAGAAACCCGCTGTTTCTACCACTTCTAAATTCCTTTTCAGTTGATATAAGGGGTGTATTTTAATCCAATTGTATGTATTGTAAGTTTTTGACTTTTCTCTGTTATAGTGGCCTTGGCAAGAAAAAAAGTGTATTTCCACCTTGACAAGTAACAAACGGTTACCGATATTCACCAGCAATCTATTTAATGTATATATTAAGAAGAAATTCAGTTATTTATGTATTTTCCTGCCAATTGAGAAAATTGATAGAGATCCCATAAAACTTATGCTGATAATTCTGGCAGAAGTGTGTTCTAGGGATTTTACCTAGATGTTTTAGGGGTTTATTAAGTGATTTTTCTTGAAGCTTTTCACATTCATAATGGTTTATCTTGTTTAATTAATGACTTTAAGTCTAATCCTTCCTGATGCTTTTAAAATTCTATTAAATTAATTTTTCAGTTTTGTTAATATTTTTACTGATAGATGGTGCTAGCTTCCTGTTCACTTTAATTATGGAGTATAAATATGGCTATTACACCCATGCTCTCCAGTCCTGCAGGTTTCATTGGTCCTGATGGACCTGTGTCTGTCTGTCTTCAAAATCAATCGAGATCGTGACAGCCAGACTCCAGTTTTTTGTTTTACTAGTTTTGTGTTTCACTTCACATGTTCCTCTTCTGTTTTCAGCAAAATATATATTAAAACCATATAAAAATTTACGGAAAAAAGCCTCCTAAAGCAGAAGGCTAAGAATATGGAGCAACTTTCTGAGGCCGTAAAAATAATTTTAACCATATAAATCTGAGTGCTTTTGAAGCATGATGACCGACAAGCTTTCATATAATAAAAAATCTGTTAATAAGATTCAATAACACACAATATCAGAAGGTAAGGCTGCTGTGAATCATTGGTGATGCACATATCAGTCAAGGTGTTAATTCAGTTGATTGTAACATTGAGCAAAATGTATTTTTATGGGCAAGTTAGATTGAAATTAATTTTAATAATAGTTGGATTTATGAGAAAAAGTGCTTTCAATTTACTTTTATTAATACTTTCATCTGTTCGTACTCAATTTATCCCAGTAGTTATCCTGGGTTTATATATAATTGTAATGATACTGCAGGAGTTTTCTTTTTCAGTAAAAATATATTTATGGGTGCCCCTTGGCAATTTTTTGTGGTACATGAACACCGAGTTTAATTCTTTGACTTTGTGTAGTGCCGATTTTTGCACCAAAAATTCTTGCTACACAAAGCCAAAATAACAAGAATTGCATGAACTCAGTATCCATGTGCACATCAACCTATTTTCACTTAAAACAAATTAGGGAATTACACAAACTTGGCATTGCACACTCCCTTGACTTTGTCATGTACACATCAATCTATTTTCACTTATAAAGTCAAAGGAGCAACCAGTTCTACACTAGAACCAATATATATATATATATATATATATATAATCTCAATAAACTACATTTTAAATCAAACAATAAAACAACATAAAAAAGGAAATTCATCTTAGCAACTACACAAAGGAAATGTCCACTTACCTTATTTAAAAATTTCTGTGTCTTCAAACAAAATTCCTTAACAGCATCTAAAAACTTCTTAAATTATCTGAACTAGAATCGGTGTATTGGCGTAGCCACATAAATTAAAAAATAAGAGAAAAAATATCCTCCATAGTGCCGATATCCTCCGACGTTCGGCCATACGCATTTCCTTCGTACAAACAGGACACTTAAATGGCTACTAAGTAAACCTTCATTTAAACACCAGTCAATGAATGCTTTTTTCCTTTTCATTCCAAATCATAAAAGAAATTCAAATTAATCTTACCACATTCAGCCATTTTACCGTGTAAACCAAAAATAACCAACATCCAACTCACAAACACACTTACAAATCTTTTCCCATCATTCAAATTGACCACAATTACGTCATTATAAGGTTTCAATAACATTCAGCTGGTTACCATAAAGGAAACAACAACTTGACGATAATGAAATAACAACTTAGCGATAATCCAAGGGGCACCCTTAAATATACTTTAACATCTGCTTCATATGAAAAGTTTTTATGTCATGCATTTGTTTCATTCGTATAATTGTATTACACCATTTCAAAGTTGTACAAAAATGTTATAAATTTATTTTAAAAATATAATTTGGGTAAAAACAATTTTGAATAAATTTCCTTGAGGTTAAACATATTTTCTTTTCTTTTTCAGAAGCATGTGCCTTTCTTCCAGTCCTCAATTCTGGTGATACTAGTTTAATCTGAAACAAAAATCAATCAATAAAATGGCAAATTATAAAGCTAGGTAAAGTGTTCCCTTTTTATTTTAGAGTTGTAAAATTTTTCAATTTGATGGATTCTGTCATTCTTAGACACTTTTCTACTTTTATTTAAGGAGAACTTTTGTTCCATTGAAATTTTAAGCATATAGAATTATATTTCTTTTCCTCTTTCCCTTCCTCCTCTTTTTAATAGATATTTTTATCCCAAAATAAACTGATTTTTAGTTTTCAATTTTCTATATTAAGATAACCTGGATGTTTTCTTGTTGCTCATTTTCCAGGACAATTCCTGTTTACATTTTTTTTTTTTTTTTCTTTTTAATCAAAATGACACTTCATGAAACTGTAAAAAATCATCAAGTTATTTTAAACACATCACTTTGTAACAATATATCACTCAATTATTTATTACATTGGTATTTATTATGTAAAAAAGTGTGTGAATATACGAAATAAATTTTGGTACTTTCTGATTATTTGCACCTCCCTGAAAAAGTCGTCAAATATTAGTGACTAGTTTTTTTGGTCACACAAAAGGCAACAGCCATTTTTTAATATGGCAGTGCACTAAGAATTGCATAAAATGGCCAATGATTAACAAAATTAAAAACGAAGGAACATCTGCAATAGAACACTTTGGAGGACATTGTTCTCCCCATAAACAAAGCAATGCATTTTAACTTAAAAAATATCAGAGCATTGCACAAATTTGGCATTGTGTATGATTTTTTTTTTTTTTTTTTGATGAGCACGCTGTGCACAATTATCTCTTAAATAAAAATAGTAGAAATTCATCGTCATCGTAAGCAGTACACCTTCATGGAATGCGAAATTTTGTATTGTTGAGCAAAATGGAATACTTTCTTTTCATCAGCTGACAAACTCTACGGTCCCATTATGATCCCTTACGAGAAAAACTGTGATGTGAACACCATAGTTTCCTTGTATGGCCTATTAAATTATACACTTTTTTTTACTGCAATAGTAAACTAAGTGTTATTAAATATTTTTAGATATTTATTGTTTGACTAACTACATATATAAGCTGTTATTATATATGTAGTTAGATGCTTGTAAATTTTTTTTTTTCAGAACATAAATATTTTTATCATGAAAAAATGCTTCTGTAATTGGAAATATGCAACTATGACCAATGATTGCAAAAATTAAAGCCTTTTTAAGCTGGGAAAGAGGGGTTTTGTGTGTGTTTGTATATATACAGTCAAAAGTCGTTAATCCGGACTCGTCGGGACTTCGGCGATTCCGGATTATCGATTTTTCCGGATTATAGATCATCAGTTTAAATCTGGTAAGATGGCATGCAGAAATTACAAAATTAAAAATATGAAACCGTAATTTATGAAATAAAGAACAATTATGATCTAAAGGGTATCAAAATTTACAAAAAGAAAAAGCTTAATATTTATTTGTTTACTTTATTAAACATTTCCTTCAATGTAAGTTGCTTCGTTACATGTGATAATACTTTCTCTTTAATTCTATTAAACAGACATAATTTCTTGTTTAGTTACAAAGTTCCGCTGTTCAAGTCCTATAATTGCTGTGTTGAGAATACCGACTAATTTGTCAATCGAAATGTTTTTGTTTTCAATAACCTCTGTCACTTTTCTTCGCTATCGGAAGCGAATTATAATGACGAGGAACTTGATTTAAATCATATCAAAGACGGAGTATATCGAGATGAAATACTGCACTTAGTACGGAATTATAAACCAAATAAAATAAAAACATCTGAAGATAAGGATAGTGCTGACAGATCAACTTCCAATCCGCAGCGTGAAATTGATAAACAGATTTCGGATTTCAAAACATACTTTCGCTTTGTAGATACAAATTACATATTAGTAAATATATATCGGAAATTCTATTTGACATAATCTTTCTAATCTATCATAATCTAATAATGACGTTTCTGCCCCCCCCCCTCTGCCGCAGAGCAGCGTGAAATTGATAAACAGATTTCGGATTTCAAAACATACTTTCGCTTTGTAGTAAATATATATCGGAAATTCTATTTGACATAATCAAAAGTTCAAGCTTACTTTTATAAAATTGCTCTAACAGTCTGCAAAAAATAATAAGCCGGATCCAATTCGAAGATTAAGGAACAACGCAATCTGCAACATTAACTGAATTAGATAACTTTAGCTTAGCGTATAACTCCGTTACACATTAAACGCGCATGCGCACAAACATATTCGCAGCTGTAAGGGTTTTATGCGCTCTCGTAAACGCCTGTGCGCATGCGTGAAAGCGACGCATGCGCAGAAAGTTTGTAGCTTTGAGGTCCGGATTATAGATCATTCCGGATTATGGGTGTCCGAATTAACGACTTTTGACTGTATATATAAATCACTTCTTTCTGGCATCAGTTTGTACCTAAATTTGTATTTAAATACTTTTGATTTTGCATTTAAATCTAAAAGAATGTATTAATTTGTACACATTTCTGTTCATATATCTTCGTTTATATATATTTCAATTTCTTATGTTAATTTGCACTAAATTTGTGCAGGTTTCGGTAGTTTTTTACTGTTTTTACTGTACTGTGCGAGTGTTGGGGAAAGGTTTTTTTAAAGTGAGAATCTGACTTATTTCAGTTCTTTACACATGCCTTAAATTAAAAAGAAAATCTTATTTATTTTTATTTTCAATTTTGTTTATGGGAAATATTTTAGCTCAGACTAATTATCTCTCTCATTTTTGAGATTTTCACATAGTTTATGATTTAACTCTAATAAAATTTAAATTAAATAACAAATAATTTGATCCTTGCTTGGAAAAAAGATGAAACACTCTCACTTAATGTGGTTATTCTTAGTTGATATTGGATTGGTTTGTTCCTTTAAAAAGCCAATTAATCTACAGTCAGTAACAATGCCTACCTTTTCAGTACTTTAAATTTTGCTTTTAAATTTTATTATTAGAATTTTTCCAGTTTAAAATATTTCTTTACAGCTTATTAAAATATTTTTACTTAAATATTTTACTAAATAACTTAACTTAAAATACTGATTCAAATTTGTTCCAATAATTCAGTGCATTAATTAAATTTATGTTTCTTACAGATATATAAAAAACTTTTCTAATAATTATATATATACACGTTTGGTCTGATTGTAAGTAAAAAAAAAGAAGGTCCACAACTGGATGTTATACAGTCAAAAGTCGTTAATCCGGACTTGTCGGGACTTTGTCGATTCCGGATTATAGATCATCAGTTTAAATCTGGTAAGATGGCATACAGAAATTATAAAATTAAAAATATGAAACCGTAATTTATGAAATAAAGAACAATTATGATCTAAAGCGTATCATAATTTACAAAAAAAAAATAAAAAAAAAAGCTTAATATTTATTTGTTTACTTTATTAAACATTGCTTTCAATGTAAGTTGTTTAAGTTGCTTCGTTTTTTATGTGATAATACATTCTCTTTAATTCTATAAACAGACATAATTTCTTGTTCAGTTACAAAGTTCCGCTGTTCAAGTCCTATAATTGCTGTGTCAAGAATATTGACTAATTTGTCAATCGAAATTTTTCGTTTTCAATAACCTCTGTCACTTTCTTCGCTATCGGAAGCGGATTATAATGATGAGGAATTTGATTTAAATCATATCAAAGGTGAAGTACATCGAGATGAAATGCTATATTTAGTAAGGAATTATAAGCCAAATAAAATAAAAACATCTGCCCTGAAGATAAGGATAGTGCTGACATATCAACTTCCAATTCATTGCGCGCCGCAGCATTAAAGATAAACAAAGTTTAGATAAACAAACGTTAAAGTTTAGATAAACAAAGGATATTGCTTTATTCATTTTTTGCAGCAAATCCACTTTTTGTTTAATGGACTTGGAAACATACTTTCGCTTTGTAGATCCTTTAAATATTAGTAAATATATATCAGAAATTCTATTTGACATAATCGAAAGTTCAAGCTTACTTTTATGAAAGTGCTCTAACAGTCTGCAAAAAATGATAAGCCAAATCCAATTCGAAGATTAAGGAATAATGCAATCTGCAACAGTAATTGAATTACATAATTTTAGCTTAGCTTATACCGTCCGTTATACATTAAATGCGTATTCGTAAACGTATTTTGCGCACACGCACATGCATATTCGCAGCCGTAAAGGTCTTACGCGCATGTGTCAACGTGACGCATGAGCAGAAAGTTTGTAGCTTTGAGGTCCGGATTATGGGTGTCCGAATTAACGACTTTTGACTGTAGCAGTTTTTTCCATGTGGTTTTCTCTCCACTTAGGGAAGTGTGTGTGTGCCATAATAGGAACTTAGGGAAAGTTATGTGTTTACTTTCCCAAGTGTTCCTCTCCACTTAGGGAAGTGTGTGTTGATTACGACAAAGCCTAGTGTGCTATGCCATAATCAACTAAACCAGTCCCATGTACGAAATTTCAATGTTCTACACCTAATCCTTTTTTAGCTACACAAGATATGTCTGTACAAACACAGTTCACCAAAAAAATCCCTTTTAAATCCATTTTACAGTCTGTTTTGTAAAAAAAAAAAAAAGAAAAAAAGTCCTTTATTCTGTTTGTAGATACAAAAGTCACACAAAAAAATTATTCAAATAAATTTAGGAATGGCAATGGTTGAAATGGACATTTTTGTTGAAATGTGATATCCAAAATTTTTCATGATTAAAATACTTCATTTATGTAAAAGTGAAAAAGGAAGTAAAAAAAATATACTCTGTATACATTTTTATAAAAAAAAGAGAGTGTGACAAAAAATTTATCAGAAAATGTTGAACTTAAAGGCAGAAATCAACTCTCATATTCTGTGCTTACGCATACCTTGGTTGCCACATAAATACATTTTGCGCACATAGTACATTTCCTTATGTATACTTTTCAAAGGGCTGCAGATAATCAGAAAGTACCTGAATTAGGTACCCGTAGAGTAACCTTAGAGTAAATTTTTGTCGTTGACATAATTTCTTGACATTTTTGTTTTATAATAACAAAGTTGGTAATTTATCTGTTATTTTGCAGTCTATAATCTGTTATCATATAATTATTTTAAATCAAAGGCTAAGAATAACTTTCTTAATTATAACTGCAATGGGCAATGCCAGATCTCTAGCTATGAATTCTGAAGAAATGTACAATGATTTACCAATTTCAACATTAACTTTTTAGTTCCTGGTTCTTCAGCTGTAGGTACTTCTTTAAGTGCATTCAGTCATTTCCATTCCTATCTGTGGAAGTCATGCTGAATAAATTCTTAACCTTCTCAGCATTACAAACGGAAAATTCCGTTTAAAAGTGTGGCTTTCATAATCAATACACATGAAAATTTCTGCCAGATTTAATGTATCCAGTTTTAGGTTGGATGTATACAGTCAAAAGTCGTTAATCCGGACTCGTCAGGACTTCGGCGATTCCGGATTATCGATTTTTTCTGGATTATAGATCATCAGTTTAAATCTGGTAAGATGGCATGCAGAAATTATTAAATTAAAAATATGAAACTGTAATTTATGAAATAAAGAACAATTATGATCTAAAGGGTATCAAAATTTGCAAAAAGGAAAAGCTTAATATTTATTTGTTTATTTTATTAAACATTTCTTTCAATGTAAGTTGTTTAAGTTGCTTCGTTTCATGTGATAATACTTTCTCTTTAATTCTATTAAACAGACATAATTTCTTGTTTAGTTACAAAGTTCCGCTGTTCAAGTCCTATAATTGCTGTGTTGAGAATACCGACTAATTCATCAATCAAAATTTTTTCGTTTTCAATAAACTCTGTGGGACTTTCTTCACTATCAGAAGTGAATTATAATGATGAGGAACTTGATTTAAATCATATCAAAGATGGAGTACATCGAGATGAAATACTACATTTAGTAAGGAATTATAAGCCAAATAAAATAAAAACATCTGTCCTAAAGATAAGGTTAGTGCTGACAGATCAACTTCCAATTCATTGCGCGCCGCGTGGTTTCCCTTCCCCCACAGAGCAGCGTGAAATTGATAAACATGGTTGATCTTTACATTATGGTAACTTGGCGATTTTTTGGCGAAAATTTGGTAACCAACTCTCCTACAGCAACCCTCTATTTTTTTTTCCCCGCCGCCATTTTGTCTTCACGAAGTAAAGACATGTTTCTTTTCTTTTTATCTACTGAACACTTCTTCCAACAATCTACTAGCTGAATTACACTTATGCTAGAAATTTTATCAAACAAAACTGCTTAATCATGACAAATATTCACTGCAAAATTGGGAAAAAGTGCACAATACCATACTCCTTACGCGTTTTTTAAAATAACACATACACATAAACCATGTACACGCCGACTTATTTTTACTTAAAAAAACATCCCAGAATTGCACAAAAATGGCATTGCACACACTCTTCACTATATCCATGTACACTGCTTTTTTCTCATAAATTAGAAAAATTTCACGAAAATACATGACAATTTTCTCAATCTTTAAACCCGGTAAAAAGAACATATATGAAATTTCCTGATCGCGAAAAAGTATTTACCCTTTACAAATATGAACATTTCCACATATAAAATAAATAAAATATCCAAAAACTTTTACCTCTAAATCATCTATTACATTATACACGTCACCAACGAATTCATACCGCAAGCATTACGAATACTTAGTATCAAATATTTAAATTATTTCCATGCACGTTTATTTCAACTTAAACGTATACCAAATTCCTACAAACATAAAATTCACAAAATAACTATCATTTAATTAAAATATCACTAAACCATGTACACGTCGACTTATTTTTACTTAAAAAAAATCCCAGAATTGCACAAAAATGGCATTGCGCACACTCTTCACTATATCTATGTACACTGCTTTTTTCTCATAAATTAGAAAAATTTCACGAAAATACATGACAATTTTCTCAATCTTTAAACCCGGTAAAAAGAACATATATGAAATTACCTGATCGCGAAAAAGTATTTACTCTTTCCAAATATGAACATTTCCACATATAAAATAAATAAAATATCCAAAAACTTTTACCTCTAAATCATCTATTACATTATACACGTCACCAACGAATTCATACTGCAAGCATTACAAATACTTAGTATCAAATATTTAAATTATTTCCATGCACGTTTATTTCAACTTAAACGTATACCAAATTCCTACAAACATAAAATTCACAAAATAACTATCATTTCATTAAAATGTAATTAAATTCAAAAACACTACTTAAAATATAAATGAGCACATACATTAAATTAATAAAAATTACCTTACAATCCTAATTACTTTAAACTAAATCATTGCTAATAACGATTTTCCCAATAATACCAAATTCCTTTCCACCTTACATTTTGAACAATGCATAAAAATAATTAAAAATACTAACTTACCTAATCTTCTTCAGAATCTTGATTATGTGGCGGATACACTTTTCTAATTCATTCAATAAAATTATTGAAAGATTTTTTGTGTGAATTTTTCCTCCATACTTCCTCCGCTAAATAAAAAGCAAACTTCTCTCTATCACAATGCCTAAATACCCATTTCGAATTCACTTTATTTAGGGCCATGGGATCCAAAAATTAAACAACACTGTTTCACACAACACAGAATAAAGCGAAATACAAAATATCCACATTTTTCCCGATTTCCCCCCTTTTCCGATTAAAGAACCGTAATTCGTCCATTAATATCACATGACACATCCCATGATCTCTCATTTCCCTCACGCAAAATAATGCGTAATCGAAACTGAATACTGCTCACATTATTACCAAAGTCCCAGGTAGTAACCTTTATCGCCTCCAAAATGTCGCCAAACTACCAGTTACCATATTGTAAAGATCAACCATAAACATATTTCAGAATGATTAGATAATCAAAGGATATGCCTTTATCCATTTTTTGCAGCAATTCCACTTTCTGTTTAATGGACTTCGAAACATACTTTCGTTTGTGGATCCTTTACATATTAGTAAATATATATCGGAAATTCTATTTGACATAATCGAAAGTTCAAGCTTACTTTTATAAAATTGCTCTAACAGTCTGCAAAAAATAATAAGCCGGATCCAATTCGAAGATTAAGGAACAACGCAATCTGCAACATTAACTGAATTAGATAATTTTAGCTTATACCGTCCGTTATACATTAAATGCACATGCGTAAACGTATTATGCGCACACGCGTATTTGCAGTTGTAAAGGTCTTACGCGCACGCGTAAATGCCTATGCGCATGCGTCAACGTGACACATGCGCAGAAAGTTTGTAGCTTTGAGGTCCAGATTATAGATCATTCTGGATTATGGGTGTCCGAATGAACAACTTTTGACTGTATTGGAAGAAAAGGAATCAAAGTACAAACTGAAAGAATTATTTTTCAATTATAATCAAGAAAATACCATTTATTCATGACATTTTAAGGAACTTTGAAATTTCATTGTTAAACCCCTAATGTTCTGAGGGTTTAAAAGCAAGCATGATGTAGTTCATTCAAAAGCATCTTGAAAGAAAGATAAAAGAAAAAGAAATAGCCTACCAAAGCAGCAGCTGTTCTGAAGATGATATGAATTGTTTAAATATGATTAACTAATTAAACAGATACTCATTAAAAATGCTCTCAAAAGTCAATCACAACAAAAAAGATGATGTTTGATAATTACCATAGAAGAAACAAGAAACTGGCAGAGTAATACCATAGGAGTGACTAGCAGAGTTATTTCTGGTCATTTAAAAATTATAATATTTGTAATATGTATATTTAAGTAAACATTTTCGTTTTGTATGAGCATCTGAAAATGCTTTCTTTGTAGCATAGAAGCATTAGTGGAAAATATTTGCTTTCTAACTGGAAGTGTTAATGTTGGTAGCTGTTAAAAATAAGATGCTTTTGACTGTTTAATGTAGAATTACACTGGTAAACTTATTAATTTTTTTCAATGAATTGTGTACATGTGCTAGCATTATTTTTCATTCCTTCTTTTTCTTCTTACTTTCTTTATTTTAATTATAAATCACATTAGTATTTTATTTTAATGAGAAAGTTATCAGTTTATCAGAAAGTGTTAGTTGCATATATGTGTAATAAAAGCATAAATATGAAAAATCTATGTGTTGGATGTTAATTTTTTTATTCTTGTCACCATTAAATGGAGAAAGAGGCAGCATATATATGATATTGCTGCTTTCTTTCAGTCTTCATACCAGGTATCCAAAAAAGTTCATGCTGTTGTTTTCAGTGAATAATAATGACCCAGTAATTTCATGCAAATACATTTTATTCAGCAAAATAATCGGTTAGAGTTGACTTTAAGGTACCCCTTGTATTATCGCAATGTTGTTGTTTCATTTATCACGAAGTTGTTGTAGCATTTATGGTAACCTGAGTAGTTGAATGTTTTGGAAACCCTAGTATGGCGTAATCGTTTGCATTATTCCAAGAAATTTTGAATCATGGGATGTTTTGCAAGGGTTTTTATGGTGTGTGTTGCTTAGGAAGTACTTTGCTTGTTTCATTGTTTAGATAGTATAGTGGCTGAGATTAATCTGAAGATTCTGTACGATTTAGAATGCAGGGGAAAAAGTGCATTAATTAACTGGTGTATAAATGAAGGTTTACTTAGTAGCCATTTTCTGGAGAGCCCAGAACTGCGTAGTATATTTTTTACTCTTATTTTTTTAAATTTATGTGGCGATGCCAGTACACAGATTCTAGTTCAGATAATTTTAGGAAGTTTTTGGATGCTGTTAAGGAATTTTGTTTGAAGACACAGAAATTTTTAAATAAGGTAAGTGGACATTTCCTTTGTGTAGTTGCTATGATGAATTTCCTTTTTTATGTTATTTTATTGTTTGGTTTAAAATGTATTTTATTGAGATTATGTATTTTTTGTTTGCCTTTACTGTAGAATTGGGTGCTCCTTTGACTTTTTAAGTGAAAATATATCGATGTGTACATGGACAAACTCAAGGGAGTGCGTAAGGCATAGTTTGTGCAATTCTCTGATGTTTTTTTTAAGTGAAAATAGGTTGATGTGTACATGGATAATGTCAAAGGAGTGCACAATGCCATTTTTGTGTAATTCTGGGATTTTTTTAAAGTGAAAATAGGTTGATGTATACATGGATACTGTGTTTGTGCAATTCTTCATCTTGTTATTTTTTTGGCTTTAAATTTCTATTTTTGGTGCAAAAATCACCACTACGCAAACCAAAATAACAAGTCAAAGAATTGCACAAACTCAGTATCCATGTACCACCAAAAATCACCAAGGGGTACCCTAAAATATACTTCTTTAACTTCAATACCAAATAAGCTTCTTCAACTTCAGTTACATGATAACAATGAGTTACAAGATTATAAATCCTTTTTAAAAGTTCTTGGCCCTAGAGCCAAAAAATTGTCCTGTGACCTGCATGACATCAACTTGTTTTTGGAACTGTTGCTCACACAGATGGCTATCCATGGAAAAAAAACAGGTGATAGTCAGATGGAGTGATGCCTGAGAAATAAGGAGGGTAAGCTAAAACTTCCCAACCAAGTGTGTTCATCACCACCTTTGTCATTTTTGCTGTATGAGGTCTTGCATTGCCTTGAAGAATGATCAATCAATTTTTCTGTTGACTAGTTCTGGCTGCTGCTGACACAGTGCAGCTGTGATGAGTATGCCACTATCTAGCAATTCAAAGTGCACATTACCAGTGCTGGTCCACTAAACACACAGCAGTACTTTCTGTTGATGAATGTTTGAATCAAATGCCTCAGAACGGGGAAGTAACCAGTTGTGTTATCTTTTGTGGTTATTGGTATAACACCTGTTTCTTATCACATGTCAGTGTCTGGTCCAAGAATGGAGCTTTCTTGGTATGGTAATGAAGTACAGCAATGAAGAGCAAATGGAGAGCTGATGGAGTTTGGTTTCTGCAGCTGAAATGTGAGGAATCCACTTACTGAGTGAAACTGAGAATCCAGTTATTGCTGTATCTTTCCAAAGTTATGCAGATAATTCAGATGGTTTCCTTCAACATTCCAAATCCTTGTGCAAGTTCCTTGGACATTCAGTGCCCTCTTTCAATGATAGTGGACGGATGTCCATTTTGAGGCTTCTCCTGGAGGCTATCTGTAAAGATCATGACTTGTGAAGATCGTGACTTAAAGAGAACATGAAATATAAATAATAGGACAAGAACTTCCATTTTACGGTGTGGCAACAAGAAGAGGATTCGAAAGATTTAGATATATTTTTTTTTAGAGAGTTTAGGATTTTGAATATTTTAATAGTTGTAAGAGTTTTAACTGCAGTAGTTAAGAGTTTAAAATTTTGATAGTTTAGAGCTGCAGTATTTATTTTTTTGGTTCTGTTTTAAAATTTAAATAAAAGTATTTTGTTTATTCTGAAAAATTAGCTTTATTCTTCCTACAAGATTCAATATTCATTATATTGAAATAAGGAAAGGATTTTTACTGGCGCAGTCGACAGGATCGGGATTTCCCCGCATATAATTATGAACCAAAATAACTCGGGTGAGAGCTCAATTTACCTTGTAAACGTAAAATAATTAATTAAGATTATGAAAAGTTAATTATTATTTCCGTCATGGAATCTTAGTTTATTTACTTGTCAAAGTAATGAATACACCAGTGTTAAAATGTAATTTCGTTTGACTCTCCAGAGTAGGTGAACAACACATTAAGTATTGATTCCACTGATTGATTTTCGTGCCGAATAAAATTAAATTCATTGTGAATTATATTTAAATAGAAAAAGAAAAGAGAATTTTTTTTTTTTTTTATAAAACTAAGAGTGTATTGGCTGACTAAAATCGAGACATGGCTTTTATGGGACGTGGGAAAAAAGAGGATTTGCTGGCTTTAGCTGCTGAATTAGAAATTCAAGTAGATCCAAGTATGAAAATCGTGGCGATAAAAAATGAAATAATTCAAAGTGATACATATGATGAAGCATTTGCTAAAGAAGTGTTTTTAATGATTATTGAAGAGAGGAAAAGAAAAGAAGAGGAACAGTGAAGAAAGGAGAAAGAAGAGCTTGAGGAAAGGCGAAGGAAAGAAGAGATTGAGGAACAGCGAAGAAAGGAGAAAGAAGAGCTTGAGGAAAGGCGAAGGAAAGAAGAGATTGAGGAACAGCGAAGAAAGGAGAAAGAAGAGCTTGAGGAAAGACGAAGGAAAGAAGAATTAGAAGCACAGCAGAAAAGAGAACAAATGGAGTTTGAATTGAGGAAACTCGAAATTGAATCTCGTGTTCGACTAACACAAACTCCACCAACAAATGAAAATGGACATCATAATTTTGATTTAATTAAGCATATTCCCAAATTCAATTTAAGACACGATGATATTGTGATTTATTTAACCTTATTTGAAAGACAAGCTAAAAAGACAAAGATTGATCCTAAAGATTGGGTTTCATGTTTATTGACTTTAATGCCATCTGAAATCATTCAATTAATTGGTAGGAAATCTGAAGAAAATTTTGAAGATTATGAGTACATTAAGGCCATTTTATTGAAGAGATTTAAATTAAATCCTGAAAGCTTTAGAAAAAAATTTGTGATGCACCAAAAGAGCGCTGAAAAATCATGGAGAGATTTTTGCTACGAAATTACAAGTTATTTTGAAGAATGGATCAATGGTCTTGAAATCGCAAATTTTGCCGCGTTAAAAGACTTGATTATTACTGACCAAATTAAGAAAAGAGTACCCTATGAAGTAAGAGACCATCTTCTTGACGACTGGGCGAAGTTCGTTTCTCCCAAATTAGCTGATAAACTTGACGAATATGACAGTGTTCGTAATATCTCAAAACGGACTGGTGGTAATCCATCAGCAGACAGAACTAATAAAAAATGGCAACCTCATTCTCCACTTCCAGAAAGAGCTTTCAGAAATAAATCGCTGTTCGCTGAAAACACGCCAAGAGTGTACCCATCCCGTAAAAGTGACGAACCACAAAAGCCTAGTTTCAAACTAACTTGCTATAATTGTGGAAAAGAAGGTCATACATCTAAGTTATGTACCAAAAATCGGATACCAAGAAGTGCTTCTGCAACAGCACAAAACAACTTAATACAAACACAAGCACCCCTTACAGAAAAAGAAAAACCAGAAGTGCTAACTGCCAAGATCTCTATTCCTGTCTCAAAATCAGTGGACGTGTCTAGAAACATAGATGAATTAAAACTTGTCAAAGTTAAATGTGGAGATATTATTTTAAATGGAATCGTAGACATGGGAGCACAAAGCTCAGTAATCCGTGAGAAATTGGTTGACAACATACCTTGCGAAGGAGAAAGTAAAATAGAGATATCTTCTGCTTTTGGTGAAAACGAAATTACTCCACTAAAGATTTTCCAGATGAAAATTAACGATGATTTTCACGGTAGAGTGTCCATTACGTGTGCTGTTTCAAAAAAGCTAGTTACCGATTTGCTATTGAGTTCTTCAGCTTATGAAACACTCTGTGGGAATATCGAACTGTTTAACTGTGATCGTTATTGGGATGTATCCCCCTTAGAGTAACAAAGAGACAGATGATAAACCGTTACCAGTTGAAGAAAATACTACAAATTTGGCTGTTGTTAATCAGCTTTCCCAAGAAAACATAGAGTCTGGGAAAACAACGAATAGAGTAAGACTAGAATTCAAGACACATCAAGAACAAGACGAAACTCTGAAAAAATGCTTTGAATGGGCAAATAAAAATCAAAATTCATATACTTTCGATGATGGCATATTACTTCATTCCAAATATATCTGTGGTGAAAACATTAAGCAAGTTGTGTTACCTTTAGAAAAAAGAAGGGAAGTCCTAAGAATGGCACACAAAATCCCTCTTGCCGGCCACCTCGGTGAGAAAAAGACAATTCAACGAATCAAGTACTCATTCTTTTGGCCTACTATTAAGCAAGATGTTAAAAAATTCTGTGAAAGTTGTAAAGAATGCCAATTGAGGAGAACAGTTACGTACAAAGATCAAATTCCAATTCAACCTATTGTTAGACCGGAAACACCCTTTGAAGTATGGAGCGTGGATTGTATCGGGCCATTAGAACCTCCATCCAGGAGGGGTCATCGGTTTGTGATATGTGCAGTTGACCTATGCACCAGATGGGCAGAAGCCACCCCCGTCAAAGACATAAGTGCAAAAACAACATGCAACGTTTTGATGAGGTTTTTTACTCAAACTGGATTTCCAAAAGTGATTTGTTCCGACCAGGGAACTAATTTCACAGCCAAACTCACCCGAGCCTTTGAGAACTTACTTGGTGTGTCTCCACGATTCTCCACTCCAGGACACCCCGAGAGTATGGGTGCCGTCGAGCGTTGGAATAGAACCTTAAAAGAGATGATGAACAAAAATATCCAAGAACATGGCAGAAACTGGGATTTGAATCTTCCCTATCTGTTTGCCTACAGAGAAGTGCCACATAGCACCACTGTTTTGTCTCCCTTCCAGATGGTATATGGAAGAATACCACCAGGACCATTATCTTTGCTGAAAGAGATATGGACAGGTGAACGTAACATTCCAGTTACAGCTTCCCGTTCAATTGAAAATTATCTACAGGATCTTTTAGAAAAATTAAGAAAAGCTCATGACATTGCATCAGCAAATTCCAAAATATCTCAAGAAGAGTACACTTCAAGATACAATTTACGTTCTCAAGAAAAGACTTTCAATGTTGGGGACAAAGTCCTCGTGTTAATGCCATCATCATCACATAAATTGCTCAACACGTGGCAAGGACCAGCTACCGTGATCAAACTTACCAGGCCACACTCTGCCAAAATCGAAATGGAAAACGGAAGTATTAGAGAACTCCATATAAATAAGTTAAGGCCATATATTGCTCGTGTAGATCATGTTGGTATCATTTTTGACCAAGATGAAGAGTTTGGAGATATCCACTATGCACCAGCAGATCTTATGAATAAATCTGCTGATGATATCTGGACCCATTTACAAAATTTGAAAGGTGACTTAAAATATTACCAACGGGAAGGACTATTTAAAGTACTAAAATCTTATGTAGATGTTTTCAGTAGCAAACCTGGTCAAGCCAATGTTGATGGTCATGACATCAAGGTTACAGAAGGATGTAATCCGAAAAGATTGAGGCCCTACCGTGTTCCTGTTTCACTTCAAGAGGAAGTTGATCGTCAAGTTAAAGAACTGTTAGAATGGGATCTTATAGAACCCAGTGACAGTAACTGGGCACATCCTATAGTATGTGTTGCAAAAAAGAATGGCGGCATTAGACTGTGCATAGACTTCAGGCTTTTAAATAGCTTCACAATTCCGGACGCCTATCCGATGAAGATTGCTAAAGATTTACTATTCGAAATAGGGAAAGCCAAATTCATAACAGTTCTCGATTTAACCAAAGGATATTGGCAAATTCCTATGAAAGAAGAAGCTAAACCCTACACAGCATTTATCACTCATTCCGGCCATTACCAATGGAAAGTTCTCCCTTTCGGTTTGAAAAATGCTGGAAGTACCTTCCAAAAATCGATGGATAAGGTGCTTGCAAACCATAAGAACTACTGCCGTTCATATATTGATGATGTGGCAATATTTTCTGAAACTTAGGATGGCCACCTCTATCACATCGACCAAGTGTTTCAGACACTGAGAAACGCAGGTCTAACCGCAAATCTAGAAAAGTGTGATTTTGGAAAGAGTCACGTGAAGTTTCTAGGACATGTAATAGGTTCTGGCACTCACTCTCCAGATCCTGAGAAGGTAGAAGTCATCAGAAATCTGTCTAAGCCTACCACTAAAAAAGAAGTCAGGAGTCTTTTAGGGCTAGCAAGCTACTATAGGGATTATATCCCAAATTTTTCTGAGATTGTTTTACCTCTAACAAACCTTACAAAGAAGAGTGTTCCAAATAATATTCAATGGGACTCTGAAAAAGAAGCAGCTTTCAACAAACTTAAAGAAGAGTTGATTAAAATGCCATCTCTGCATATTCCGGACATCAGCAAGCCCTTTCAACTCTATACGGATGCATCTGCTTTCGCAATTGGAGCGTGTTTAGCTCAAAACGACGAACATGGTAAAGAAATGCCCATAGCATTTTTCAGCAAGAAATTAACGCCCTGTCAACAACGATGGTCAACCATCGAACGAGAAGCATTTTGTGTCATCGAAGCCTTGAAAAAATTTGACACATGGATTTTCGGTGCCAAAGTGCAGATTGTGTCTGATCACAATCCCCTCACCTACTTGACCCAAAGCGCCCCTCATGGTGCTAAACTGTCTCGTTGGGCCTTAGCGTTACAACGGTATAACATGACTGTGACATACCGCAAAGGAAGTTCACATGGGAATGCTGATGCTTTGTCAAGGTTAGCTGTTAACTCTTTTCTCTCTCAATGAACTCTGAGCAACATTGTCTCTACGGTGACGGATGTGCTTCTTGTGGGGGGACTTGTAAAGATCGTGACTTGTAAAGATCATGACTTGTGAAGATCGTGACTTAAAGAGAACGTGAAATATAAATAATAGGACAAGAACTTGCATTTTACGGTGTGGCAACAAGAAGAGGATTCGAAAGATTTAGATATATATATTTTTAGAGAGTTTAGGATTTTGAATATTTTAATAGTTGTAAGAGTTTTAACTGCAGTAGTTAAGAGTTTAAAATTTTGATAGTTTAGAGCTGCAGTATTTATTTTTTTGGTTCTGTTTTAAAATTTAAATAAAAGTATTTTGTTTATTCTGAAAAATTAGCTTTATTCTTCCTACAAGATTCAATATTCATTATATTGAAATAAGGAAAGGATTTTTACTCTATCGTTTCCCCAATGCTGATCAACTGAACCGTTTTCACATTGGGTGTTCACTCACAGATGCCTCTCCAAATGCAAAACATATTTCTGAATTGACTGAGGGTTGGCAGGAATGTCAACATCTGATGTTATCCCTACTGGATTGCTGATGCCTGTCATTTTAATTTCACTTTTCACTCAAGCAGCATGAACTTTTTTGGATAACTAGTAATTAAAATATTGTTTCTTAAGTTAAGCTGACCTATTATAGCTGAAACTTGCTGCCATATAAATAATACTGTTTTAATCTTTTTTCTGTACAATTGTATGTTTTTTTCATAAGAAACTCAGTAAGAGAAAAAATATATTGAAAATTTCTTGATTCCTCTTCCTGGTAAGTAATGTTTTAGATAGAAAAAGCAATATAATTTTTTTTAAAAAAATTCTGTTACAATATTATGAAATAACATGTTAAATATTTTTAATACTTGTATGATTAAAGTACTTATAAAGAGTCTTTTAAATAAAGAAGCTAATTTTTTAATATTTATGTTAGTTATGCAATTAATAAAGTTTTTTACCTTTAAGTATTTATTCAAAGTGTAGTACTTTTTCAGTTTACTTAATGTGACGTGCAAATTTTTTGATAGGTTACAGCTATTCACTGAACTGTTTGAGAAAGATACCATAACAGTGACAGAGTTGCAGAAGCTATGTTTCAATGGTAAGGTCCTTTAAATAGCATGAATAGTATTTCTTATTAATTTTTCTTTTAAATTTATTCTATTTTTAGCAAACGAAGCAGTTTAAGAGGAATAAACAAAAATTAATTTTAGTTACTTACTGGCTGGGCCTGTGAAATTACGCTACCTAGATTGATTAAAATATTTATTTTGTTTTGCCAGTTTGGCCATTTTTATATATCATGTATATATATATATCATTTCTGAGGTCATGACTTGATCATGTACAGCCCCCTCGAGCGATGTCTTAAGTGGTACACTTCTCGGCCAAGATTGATTAATTGAAATATATATATATTTATGTAAAGAAGAGTGTCCATCTATTTGTGTCTGTAATTCACACAAATCCACAGTTTTGTTCCAATCATGATGAAATTTTACATACTTGACCTTTAAAACAGGAGGAAAATCACTGTCTACATAAGATTTCGTAAAACCATCCAATGGGGTACACACTTGAAGAGTGCTGCACTTATGACACCTATCGTAGGTTCACATCAACGTTGCTGTGTTCCCGCTATCAGTGAAAGTCATATGTTCTAAACTAGGAATTTGTAATTTTTTTTTAATATAAAAGGTAGATATCAATATTTCTACACACTTTCAGTTTTGAAATCATGTCAGCCATCTTTGGTTCATGTTGCCATTGTTACATATCTGTTATTAGTGCATACTAAACCCATTCAATGACACAGTGTTGTTTACTCTTTAGAACAGCATAGAACCTTTAAAGCAGAATAAGTGCACTGTCTGAGAGTTTTCTGCAATATTTCAAAAATGGTGAAGAAATTGAGTGGATCTTGATTTTCTGTAACCAGTAACAAAGCAAGTATAAATTTTTACTAAAACCTTTAGATGGTGCCATACTAGTTATCTTTTTAAAACTGTGTAGAACTTATCAGAACACTGTAGAATCTTTGTAGAATCATTGAATAAAGCAGAATTTAAGTGCACCTTCTGTCAGTTTTTCATGAAATGAAAATGGTTTTGAAAATACAGTCTGAAAAAAACTAACCCTATCACTATAAATGAAGCTTCTCTGGATAAATCAGGGTTCTTCAACTAGTAAAAAATAATTTAAAAACATATTTGCAGCTGCTGATAGTGGTGATCTTAAGTCAGGTTAATGTTTACTTGATGTAATAATATTTATGCTTTTAAGAAACTAATTTTAAAAATTTTATTTAACCTATTTTTCTTTTATATATCATGGAGGAGTTCCATGGTATAATAATGACTAATTGTTTCTTGGGTTAATTTGCTTAAATTTTCAGATCAAATGTTTATTACTGTTTCTTACCTCACTTGTCTTACTGTAATATCATTACAGTCCTATAGTAAGTCTTTTGATCCCAATGCTGATCAGTCCTATAGTATTTTATCTTCGCAAAGAGCACAGAATTGTAGTTGGTATGGGCCTTGGACACTTTATCCATAACAACTGATTTTGATTAGCACTGTCCCAGTTTCAGAAGAAAATCTTCCCAGGCTGCCATCCCTCTTCTCCTATGACAAAATCACTGGAGAAGACTAATCAGCTCACCATATATTGTAAATGTCCCTTATGCCTCAAAAATACTGTGAACTTGCAAACATACAAGTCTTCTGTGGGATGTGAACCTGGGCTTAGTAATGTAGCAGCCAGCAATGCTAACCACTATACCAATTAGGGTGGCTGTTCAAATATTTTAACTATGTAAAGGTAATGAGGAAAATAATTTTTGATAAATTAATGCTTCTAACAAGGGATTAAAAGTGAAACGAAAATCAAGAGTTGTAATATTCAGGGAATTGGAAAGTTCATGCAAAAGAATCTATTTTAGATACTTTATTTCTTTTTCAGGAATTCCTGATGGATCAAGTTTTCGATCAATGTGTTGGAAAGTAAGTATACTTTGTGATCTAATGCTGACATCCTATCATATTAGCAAATAAGTTATTTGGCATGTTCATTTTTTAAAAATTATGTGTAATCATTTTACACACATTGCAGATGTAAAATTGATTTTGTCATTTTAAGTGAATTTAAAGCTTTCCTAAATTGTACAAAAATTATAAATAATTAATGTATGATTTAATGGAAGAAATACTGGAGTTTATATTTTAATGCATTCAATTTACTTTTCTTTCTTTTATATTTTTATTTATTTATTCATTTATTTTTAGTGTGTATGAGAGAGAAAATGTTATGCATACAGTTGAAATCCTCCTTTTCCTCCCTGTTGTAGCTACTGAAAAACTTATGAAATCAGAAATTAACATGGATGAATTCTTTTGAAGACATATATCTTTTCAAATATGTACTGTATTATAATAAAAAGTTTTATTAATAAAAGCTTTTTTTTATCTGTACCTGTACCCTTTTGCCTCCAGTCTACTGTAACTTGAATTCCATGATGAAAAAGTCTCATTAATATGGTGTCAGGTTGGCTGCAGTATAACAATCATCTGTATCATTGGAAACCACTTATCTGTCAAGAACTACATAAACTATCTTAAGGCTCTTATCTGTCCAAATCTGTAATGCATGATCTGTCTGTTTAGTTATTCATGAAATGTAAAGAAGTGAAAGAGAAAATACAAGTAATTATGTTAAGCAGCAAAAGTTATTTGTGTAAAGGTTTATGGGGCTGATAAATTCCTCCAGTAGTCATCTGTATTAATAGCCTAACCTGTCAGTAGCAAAATATAATGACTAACTAGTTGTAGACCACAAAGCAAACTCTTCCATGGCTGTTGAGGAATTTTTGATAGTGCACAGCACATTCATTCCAACTATAGTGCTTATCATCAATACCTGTTATAGAACAAATGCCTTTTTATGTGTGACAATTATTTTTTTTTCAATTCTTGATATAAAAAAAAAAAAAAGAAAAAAAAAAAAAGAAAGAAAAGAAAAGAAACTGCAATCTTTAGTTTTGTTGGCTGATATTTACTTGTATATTGCTTATGTATTTATTATCTCCAGCTTTTCAAGAGTCTTCCAGCAGATGAACAGCTATGGAACTAGCAAACACTTTTTGCTGTTGAAGAAGGATCAAAGTCTATGGCATATTTAAATGACTATGATCACTGAAGAGCAGTGAACCGTTAGTTTAGTACAGTGGTGCACAAACTAGGGGTGGCCAGAAGTTTTTTGAGGGTCGCCAAATTTTTATGAAATGCATTATGCCTGTATGCTGCATACCATACAGTGTACATATAAAGAGTGAAGCGCCATCACTCACTGTTTAATTGCAATTTCATGCTGTCCGCTCTTTCTTTGACCGTAATGCGTAATGTATGTAAAGTGTGAAGACGCAAGTTTTTCACTCCGGTAGATAGCGCCCTCTTCGCGGTAATTCGCCAGAGATGACGAGGTATGCGGTGTATTTGATAGTCAGAGTGAAGATGTGAAGTGTTTGCATGAAGTTGTAGCATGTAGCAGTTGGCCTGCAGTTGTTTTAGTTTATCCTCAAGTTTTATCATGTGACGTTGTGTAATTATGATTTTTTATATTTTTATCGGGCTTTGCTACTCTTTGTTATCAGGTATGTACTATCATTAGAGAAAGATCTCTGTTAATTTTATTGAATTTCTCAAAAAAAATTATAAAATTTTATATATTATTTGTTTTAGTTTAAATAATTTAACCCGTATCTTCATAATGGATAAATGGGTAATACGTACACCAGGTACATCTTCAACTAACAAACGAACAAATACTGATGAGGAGTCGCAAAATACTGAACTAAATGCCCGATCTAAAAAAATAAGAAAATACAATGAGGAATTTATTAAGTATGGTTTTACATTTTGTGTTGTTGATGATGAAGAATGCCCAATACGTGTCATTTGCTACGAAAAATTAGCAAATGAGAGCATGAAACCAGCTAAATTAAAAAGGCATCTGGAAACTAAACATAAAGAGCTTCAAAATAAACATGCCGATTTTTTTCAAAGAAGAACTGGAAATCTGAAAAATCAACGTGCACATTTAAAGAAATTTACAACAATACCTCAGAAAGCATTACGAACTTCTTTAGAAGTTTCTTATCTAATAGGAAAAACAATGAAACCCCATACAATTGGAGAATCCCTTATCCTTCCTGCAGCAACTAAGATGACATCAATTATGCATGGCGATAAATATGGAAATGAACTAAAAACAATACCATTATCAAGAGATACCGTGTCTCGGCGGATTTCCGAAATGTCACGAAATATCGAGTCAGAAGTCATAAAACGCATACAAAATTCATCTGTATTTGCTTTACAACTGAACAAGACTACCAATATTACTAAAATGTCACAACTAATTATTTATGTTAGGTTTATTTTTAATGAAGATATAACAGAAACATTTTTATGTAGCAAAAGTTTGGAAGGAAAAACAACTGGAGAAAAAAATATTCGAAGTAATAAATGAATATTTTGAAACAAAGTCCCTTACCTGGGCAAACTGTGTTGCGTTTTGTACTGATGGTGCTGCAGCATTAACAGGTTCGAATGAAGGGCTCAGAGGCTTAATTCAGAAGGTGGCGCCTCATATGGTATTTAATCACTGTATGATTCATCGACAAGATAAAGATATGGATGAAGAGTTGCACAACATATTACAAGACGCTGTTAGATCAATTAACTACTTTAAATGCAACAGCCACAACAGCCATCTCTTTTCAATACTTTGCAATGAGATAGGCTCAACGTATGAGAGATTACTGTTACACACCGAAGTCAGATGGCTTTCACGTGGGAAAATACTATGACGGATATTTGATTTGAGAAATGAAGTGTACATGTTTTTAATCGTAAAGAAACATAGATTGGCAAGTTATTTTATCAATGAAGTTTGGCTAGGGAAGCTGAGCTATTTAGTTGATATTGTCGAAAAACGGTTTAAATTTGGGCTTGCAGGGTGAGAATTCAACTATCATAACTTCAGCCAGTAAAATTCAAGCTTTTAAGAATAAGCTTAGTCTCTGGCAAACTGAACTGAATAAAAACAACACCGACATGTTCCCTTGCTTTAACGATTTTATCAAGGAAAATAATATAGATATATTTACATTTAAAAACATCGTTTCCAATCACATTGAAAAGTTAAAGGAAAATTTTTCAAAAAGATTTGAGGATTTTCCTGAAAACGATCTTGGTTGGATTTGTGATCCATTTTCCTTTGACGTATGCAGTTCAACTCTTCAAATTAGTGAAAAAGAGCAATTGATAGATCTAATTAGTGATTATACTCTTCAAAATCAATTTAAGACTCAGCCTAGCTAAAAATTTTGGCTATCCGTGGAAAAACAATATACCGTTTTATGCAAGAATGTCATCAGAGTGTTAATACAATTTGCATCAACGTATTTATGTGAAACTGGATTTAGCAAACTAGTTTCAATAAAAACTAAATACCGCTCGCGTTTAAACCCTGAAGATGATATGCAAATTCCAATTAGCAACATACATCCAAACATCGATGAGATAATTAGAAACTTGCAGCCACATACATCTCATTAAAGGGCAATTTACTGATTTTTGTGTTATACAAAAAGTATTTTCTTAAAATTATAAATAAAATTAATGTGAGTCAGATATGATGATGTTTTTATTCGATGAAACGAAAGAAATGCACGAAATATACATCGTATTTGTGAACATTTATCTCTAGGGGTCGGCAAAAATTTTCTCTCTACAAAAGGGGTCGCAGTCAAAAAAGGTTTGCGCACCACTGGTTTAGTGCATTGCTTGGGTAGAATTTCAAACAGCATTGTTATATGGTGCATTCATTGACTGCATTTTTCCTGAAATATATAGTATTTTTTTTAGTTGTTGTTTCTAGGAAAATAATTCTTTTGCTTTCTGTATGTTTTATTTTAAAGTTATCTTGAGCAAAAATATCGTTTTTGACTTTGATAAACTTCAATTTCATATAGATGTATGTTAATTATGTAGTAGCATTTGGTGTATAAATTGCGTTCTGTAACAGTTTGATTCTGTTTAACTGGAGAGTTTAACTCTTTCATAGTGAAGTCGTCCGAAATGCCCATGCATTCAGAATCGGCAGGTTGCCTGAACACCTTCATCCCTTTTCTAACGGGTGATTTCTCGCATCATGTTAGTGCATGGCTCACACTGGTTTAGAGATTATTAAATAACATGCCAATCATTCTTTTGAAGCAACTAAAAGTAGCTCTCTTATTTAAATGCACCTTCTCTGTCCTGTGTTAAGCTTCAAGGTTTTGCTATTGATGCAAACTGCTTCTAAGGGGAAACAGCAGACAGTGTGTAAAACTGCACAAAGACCCCCAAGAGAGAAGTTATCACTTCACTTAAGTAAGTTATTGTTAATGCTGTAGCATTCTATTTGATACGGGGGGAAAGGAAATCCGTTCCAACAGAAATTCGTATACACGATTGTTTCAGATGTTTGAGAGGACCGGATTTTGGTCCCTGCTGATGCAAAAGAGTTAAACCACTGCTGTTTGAAAATTAGCATTTCACTCCAATTTGTTTTAATTTCATATGAATTGAATGACGTTTGTAAAAATACTGTCTTATGTTTTGCATAAGAATTTTGTAAATATTGATTTATAAATTTACAACAGATATTGGTTTTTACTTAGATATGATAACTTTCATTTAGAAGTTTAAAAGCTAATATTTGAGAGTATATCAGATTTATTATTTATTTAGAAATATCTTTTCAAAATTTTTGTTAGTACTTTGAAGCCTTCCATTAATATTTAGAAAGTAACCCCCCCTGATTATTTTTACTATTTGAAAAAAGTACTGTGCAGTACATTTCCTGGAATCTTTTCATTAAAAAAAAAAAAAAAAAAAGTCTTAATTCGTGCATCAAATTATTAAATATAAAGTAGAACTTTAAAAAGTAAAAGCATTACTTTAGACCATAACTTGATTCTTCCCCCCCCCCCAACCCAATTATTTCTTGCTATGCAGGAAAAGTATTGTGCAACACTTTTTCTGGAATCTGAAGTCTCAGTTTTTGTGTCAGATTATTAAATATAAAATATAACTTTATTAATCCAAATTGCTTGTTCTTACAAGGCCAGTTAAAATTCATGTCAATTCTTATATGTTTTTGTTAATTTAAATAATACAGGGAGATGGGAACTGTGTAATGTAGATGTTTTTAAAAAGCTTAAATTAATTTAGATGAACATTGAAGACATTTTTATTAGCTAATTATGAAAATTAATTTATTGTGACTTAAAAAATATATCATGCACATTTTATTAATAATATATCATTATATATCAATAAATGGGCTTTGCATGTAATTTAATAAACATGGAAAAAATTAACATGCTGTATGTAGGATTACAGTTCTTTTGTTATTTTACAATTCACCGCATTGCCATAACTTATTCTTGTTAAGTTTATAACCTCTATTAAAAATAAAAAGCAGGATGGAAAATATGAAATTTCTTTGCATACATACAGATATAAATAGATAATTCTTAAACAATCCAAATGTCCAGATTTTCTAGTAACTTGTATGGGTTATGATCCTGCTTAGTTTGAATAACTGGAGTTCTATTACATTTTTAACAAAAAAAAAAAAAACTTTTTTAAAAATAATTTTCTTCAATTACATGATATATGATATTTTAAAGGGTTTTTTCTTTTTCTTTTTTAATTCTTGAAAATAAAAACCATTTGTGCAACATTTGATAATTTATATACGTCTTTGATGTTCCTCAGATGGAATATATATATTACTATTAATTTTTATATGAATATACTATTTACTGCATATAATTTTTGTATCGTATTTTTCTTTTAGATTTTGTTAAATTATTTACCTGTAAATAAAGCTGAATGGCCTGCAGTACTTTTAAAGCAAAGGTAAATATATAACCTTTTTTATGCAGTAGTATTTTAAACAATAAATTGATTTCTAATTATCTTAAACTACTGTCTAAAATATTTTAATTATGTAAAAGAAAATGGCTTGTGATAAAACAGAATTGCTTCTCAATTTGTGGAATTAGTTCATTAATTTAATTAATAATTTTCAAATATTTACTTGGGAAATATTACAATCAGTTGGACTGATCCAGAAGTCATAGTTTTTTTAGCTTTTGGAAATGTAAACTGTTACTTATTAAGAGTGAAAGGATAGATATTATACAGTACAAAGTCTGAAATCCGGACTCATTGGGACTTTGGTGATTTTGGATTTTGGATTTTTCCGGATATTAGATCGCCAGTTTAAATCTAGTAAGATGGCATGTAGAAATTATAAAATTAAAAATATGAAATCGGGATTTAGGAAATAATGAAGTATTTATGATTTAAAGGGTATCAAAATTTACAACAACAACAAAAAAAGGGGGGAGCTTAATATTTATTTTTTTACCTTATTAAACGTTTCTTTCAATGTAAGTTTAAGTTGCTTCGTGTTTTGTGTTAATACTTTCTCTTTAATTATGTTGACAGACAGACATCTCTTGTTCAGTTACATAGTTGAAGTCTTGTAACTGCTGTTTCTAGAATTCTGACTAACTTGTTAATTGAAATTTTCTCATTTTCAGTAACTTTTCTGTCACTTTCCTCATTATCGGTAGTGGTATTTTCTAGATGTAGAACATACTACGGATTTCGCAATCCATCAGTTGATTGATGATTGAGAAGCATTGTCATCACAATGAAAAACCTCTTTTATATCATCTTCATTTATTACAGCTTCTCCATATTTCTTTACAAAATTCATTAATTGGAAAATTTCACCTTTGTTTTGCGATATCCCAAAACCTTTAACGTTAGCGGCCATCGTCATCAAATTTAGCTATCCTTCACTATACATATTTGGCTATGCATCATGAGCTTGGCGACTAACAACAAGTTGCGTTAAATTTTATCTTGTTTCTATCTCGCACCGAGACAATTAAGCCTGAATTGTATTAGTTTAGTTATTTATTATACTTATGTCTATTTCTTACATGGGCTTAAGGCTTATCAGAGTTCTGAATAAATAAATTCCCACATATACTTAAGCCTTATTGAGGGCCAGTGCTAGGTATCTTACCGCCTGATACAATCCTAAATTCTGCGACTCGGTGCAACCATATGAGCCCTGGCACTGTTTCTGGGTTTATGTGAATAACAAATCAGTTATTCTTAATTCAAATAGCCCTAAATGTAATCTTTGGGGTGTATGAGTATTATCAACAAAACATATTTTTAGAATATGGGAAGAAATTTTTGGTAAATTTTTCCTCATCAACATTTTTTAGCGCATTTAACTTAAATCTGTAATCATTGCCAAACGTAATGTCAGCATAAAAGGTTACCATACTCCTTTATTATTCAATTACTAACATAAAAAATTGTTTAGGCATCACTACTTGAGTCATTACTCAAGTTGTCATGTTTTGATAAACATGCAGTGATGAAAGGAAAGTATTATAAATAATGATTCGCTAGTTTGGTGTCAGATTAACGATGTATCTATGTGGAATGTTTCGGTTTGAGATGTGTGCTAAGCAGATACGCAGCAACGGAGCCAAATTACTGATCCTACAAATTTATGCTAAAATGATTGTTTCTTCAATAACAAATTATTTATTTAGTGTCGAAGGGAAATTAAGAATTGGGACTCTCCAGATGTTTTATTACGTGCGGAGGTGGAATCAAATGTGCATGCGTAAAGCTTACAAGAAAAATGCTGTTGGTAGTTTTGAGGTCCGGATTTTAGATCATTGCGAATAATGGATGTCCATATTTCGGACTTTGTACTGTCCTAAAGAGGCAAGATTCAACATACTCTATATAAGATACAAAAACTAAGATACGAAATGTACCTTGTAGGGTTTATATTTATTTTAACTAACATTTATTTTAAGTTTAAACTATCTTTCCTGTCAAGCCTTACTTTCTCCTGGAACTGCTAATGCCAGAATATGTAAATTTGAGTAGAACGCGCAAGGATTCAAATTATCAGCGGAAGTATTCTGATTTAAATAGAAGGAAACGAGTTCGGTGTGATATTCTTACTTAGCGAGCGCGGAGGTAGTTAGCGAGAATTGAAGAACCCCGCGTTGCGGCCTATGTGCTTGGCGGGAAGTAGTGGTAATCGTTCCAGTGAGCTTCAAGTCTGCTGAATTAGCAGCGGTATTGTAAAACGCGGTGAGTTAGTTATTTTAGAGAGCCTCGTAGTTAGAATCTTGTCTTTAGTTTCTTTTCAGGTTATTATTTTTATTTGACTGCCGAGTTGGCACCGTCTGTAAGCGTCAAGAGAACGCAATTGTAATTTATTACGTTGAATAAAAAGGGACTTAAACCCTTCACAAGGCTCTATCTTTTATACAAGCTTATACAGTCACCTCTTGGTTGCGTGCAAGTTGGAGGCGTGCAATGTTATAACCTTATTATTGGGTGCAAACAAGAAGTGAAGGAAAAAAAAAACTATCGGGGGACGGACAGAACAGGAACAACATGAATATACAGAAAATTAAAAGGATGTTGGAAATCGACTATAGTGTCTTATATATGTTTGTGGATACTTGCATTTTTGAAATTTATTTAGTTAGATCTTGGACTAAATACTGAAACATAAACTCTAAATTTTTTTCCCCTAATATAGTGTTTTTTCTTTTATTTTTGAAACCTTGTTTGTTATAAGTATCATCAAGATATTATATGTACAAGGAATTTGGAATGCAAAATCATTCAAATTCTATCGGGGTAATGATCCGAAACATAGAGAATTAAATGTTCACTTGTGGTGGTTATACAACTGTCCTAAAGTTGTCAAAACTTCTCTGTATTCTCCAGGCCTAAATCTATGAAATATGAATGGTGTAAGTTGGAGAACGAATAGAGAAACATAACATTTCTTCAAAAACCAATTTCTATGGAGAATTATACAAAATAAGTCATTCTTACATGAAAATAATTTGTTAAATCAATGTCACAGTGCATGAAAAGTGTAATTTTAACTAACGTACATCCAATAAATAATTAAATGTTTTATTATTTTCCTGTTTTTATAAAATATAAACTGTTCGTTCAGAGTGTCTAAATTCTTATGCAAGTATATTTTCAGAACTTTTTATTTATTTATTTATTTTTACAAAAAATGCTTTGAATAATTTTTATCAAAGCAAACTGGTTCTTTTAGAAAAAGGTGATTAATAGTAAATGGGAAAAAATTCATGCTTAACTCTATAGAAGAATATTCATTTCCACATGCTTAACTCTGTAGAAGAATAAATCCCAAAAGAAGAATTGTGAATACTAAAAATTGAAGCAAGCAGAAATATTTTAAGAGAAAACCAAAAGGGAGAAGTGGCATCCAAAAAAAGGGGGGGAAATGCTAAATAGCTGTACATGAGATCTGTTTAAACATTTGTTATGGAGTCTAGAATTCTCCCAAGCCCCCCCCAAAAATTGCTACTTTTTGTTGACATCTTCATGAGACTACAACTAATATTTTTTCTAGATAAAATTCAAAATTTAAGTTTCCTGAAAATAGTTTAGTTCCCTCCTCCCCCCTTATGTTTGACCTATGTGCTGTCTATCATGTGTAAATATATACCTAAATACGGGATCCAATTAATGGGAGTGATACTTTTTCAGCTAGAACTATGGAGTTAGTGTTATTGATCAAGAAGAGATACTCTTTGTAACAAGTACTAATGTTGACGTACATGAGAATAATTGAAATGGACTTAGAGAAATGTCTTAAAGACATCATTTATTTATGTCCCTCAGAGAGCAATAAAAAGCCTTATCAGTTGCACGATTTTAAGTTTCTTTTAGTGATGGAAACTGAATTTCTTCTGCAAATAAAATTTGCAAGGAAGTTTATTTTCCGTCAAAAGAAATTTAGTTGGGTGTTATGAATTAGTGTATCAATATTTAAGTCTGATAAAAACGTCTGACTTTTTGAAATGGTCTCTGATCAGTTCAGTCTTAACATTCGAGAGGGAGAAGGCCATGACACTTGATAAACATGGCGGAGCTTTCCTCCGATATTATCGTCGGAAAGTCATCTGGATTTTAAAATTTTCATCGGAAATATAACTATATCATATTGCTTATTTAATTAAAGTAGCTGAGAGAAAGGAGGTTTTATATACATTATTTTCACTTTTTAGGCTTTTTACAGATATTTTAATTAACTTTGTGCATAAATATAATTGAAAGAACCAAAGAACAAACGAACATTTCACAAAAATTTAAACGCTGATTGAAAACTGCCACTGTCATGATAAATTGGGAAGGGGTTCTTAAGATAATAATTAATATTTTACCTAGGCTCAAGTATTAATTTATTTGCATTTCAGAGTGAAATATATAACCATCAACTTCTATATCTCCAACGTATGTAAATGAAATACGATATAAATTAGCTAATAAATGTGATAAAAAATATTTCATACAAGAAACATACCTAAATCTTATAACAAAAAAGGCCTTCCAACATTCATATTTGAAATGAGATAACCTAACAAACAACCTACACAACTGGCAATGTTTTTAAAAAACACATAAACTATGCAGTGTTTGAAAGTTACCACAAAAAAGTAATAGAACTACTATTTCCAATTAATAAAAAATCATTTAGTCTTTTTTAAATAGCAAGCTCTTAAAAGTACAATAATTAGTAGCAATGCTGATGATTGTGATATATATATATATATATATATACTTGTTTTAGACAACTGACAGATTCTCACGGCCATTTTATTCATTTTTTCAAATCAATAGCATTTCTTTGGGTGCTACACAGAAATGATTTGAATAATATACGCAATAGAAGAACTGAACATTTAAATCTGCTCTTCATTAAATAGCACACAACAAAAAGTTTTTCCCATTTATCATGAATTTTATTGCTATCACAAGCATGTACAAAAATTAACAATGAAGATGGAATGTATTCAAATGTAATAATTAAAAAACATAACTTGCAACATTCGTATTCATACTAAGAGCTATATTACAACTTCCAACAGAAAAATAACAGAACTCGATTTGCACTTAGTGTAAAATTTAATGTTTTTTAAATATTATATGATTAAAATGCAATAATTATGGATTACAATATTTAGTAGTAATGCTGATATTTCTTAACACCATTTCTTTCAATCATATGCAGGTGCATATACATATTTTAGCTTCTAAATTTTAGGATAATAGGAATTACGATTATCATTTATATTCTTTTTAAAATCATTAACCTTTCTTTGCATATTACATAGAAGAGCTTTCAATAATATACACAATAACTTACTATGTGCATTAAAATCTGCTCTTCATTAAACAGCATGTCAAAATCATTTTTTAAAATTTATTGCTTCCTTATTATCACATATATCAAATTAAGCAACAAAGCTAAAGTTATACTTAAATATAATAACAAAAATCATATAATTAAACATTCATATTTATTGTTATTTATAGTGGTTTTATAACATCTGTTCTTTCTATCATACCTTAATATATTCTATTCTTTGAAATAATCATGATAATTTCATTCAAAAAATATATTTTCTAAAATCAGTAAACTTTTTCGCATAAACTGCACAGAAAATCTTTAAATATGCACAGTAGCATACCACATGCATTAAAAACTCTCTTCAGGAAATAGCATACAGTGAAACTTTTTTTAATCCCATTTATCATGACTCTAAATCACAGTTGCAAGACTGACATATTTCACTACAAAGTAGCCCACTATTACGTATAAATATTTTAAAAAGTGAAATAATGACTGAAAGCTGATTTTGGCATTTTTGAAAATGTGTTTCATATTTCTTTGATAT
This sequence comes from Stegodyphus dumicola, assembly GCF_044657685.1. Taxonomy (NCBI): domain Eukaryota; kingdom Metazoa; phylum Arthropoda; class Arachnida; order Araneae; family Eresidae; genus Stegodyphus; species Stegodyphus dumicola. The sequence continues at coordinate 133,333,890 of NC_140768.1, read as the reverse complement.
GAGTTTTCTAAATATGCAACAACTATGGATTATAATATTAAAAAATAGTATGGACAGTTTCTTAAGACCACCTCTACTTACCATATCTAAATATGTGCATTTATCTTTGGTTTCTGTTGTTTGAGATAACAGAAGATTATCATAATCTCCCTCCTCAATCAATAAATTATCCAAACTTAAGATCTTTTCTTTGCAGAATACACACTGCAATTTCAAAGAATGTACACAATAACCAGCTATATATATTAAAGCATTCATTGATACATTTAACTCCACATCACAGCCATGAAATCATGGACCTTATAAGAGATACACTAACCCAGTGGGTGGGGCGCACGTCACCGACATGTCCGCAAGAAAGAGTAGGGACGATCTGGTTTACTTTAACACTGAAACCTATGGCGTTTGTACCACATAACTGTTTTTAATTATTAAATGTGATACGTTATATAGTGATTAGATTATGAAAGTCACAGTTTTTTTCAAATAGGATTTAATATATCTCATTAAGGCACTTTTTACTGCATTTCGCGCATTTTTTCCACGCGTAATTTTTTTACGCACATCTTTACTTTGGTAAAACAGTAAAAACTCTAAGCACAAAATTTATGAACTTAATTTTGCATACAAATAAAGTAAAATTAAATAAGATTGATAATACGTGATGCTTTGAAATAAATAAGGTAAAATTAAACAAGATCTGATAATTTTTTTAATTTAATGAACATTTTCAGGCAGTGATTTTCCAAACTATAATAACATTACAAAACGATCATTTATTTGATTTTATGACCATTAAATTACTAACATTAAAGTGAATTATTTATTTTAATAATTCATAAAATTTGGAGTGTAATGAAGGGGGGAAAAAAAGATGGAATAAAATCTACGAGCACTCAGATTTTATATTATGCCCAAAAGGGACCTTTTTTAACGTTTTGTGTGTTCCCTTTATTAAAAATTCGTTAAATTTTTACAAAATATGAAATAGATGAAAACAAATTCGACCGTCCAGATGCCCATGTTCGGGTGGAGGATTACATTATTCAAAATGTGAAAGCTCTAGATACTGTCGTTTTTGTCACAGTGCGAGAAACATACATGCATTCATGTAGATTCTTCATTATTTAATTTCTTTAAATATAATACAGGGCGATAATATTTGGTAGCAACAATTTGAAAGGAGAAACGGACATTTAAAGTGAAACAGCGCAAAATGCCGCTTCGAAACTTAACAGCCTTTCTAGGCTACTGCCCCTTTGGGCTAATAAATTAAATTAACAGTAAATAAAAAAAATCTTACGCAGAACGAAAAATAAATTTAAAAAATAATCATTATAAAATACAACCAAATTAATTATTACGGTTAAAATACAATTTTAATATTAGAATTAAATGTAGGAGTCAAAAGTTTTTATCACTATGATATATCATGAAATATAATTGAAATAAAATTCCTTCATAGAAATTGCGCTACCATACTCATCTATAATTTTTAAAAAACAGCATAATTTAGAATTTAAAAAAAAACTTTTAAAAATTCGTTTTAAAATATTTTAGTATATTTTTCTTATTTATACCAATAAAAAGCATAAAAATTGCAAGAGAAAATTGCTTATTTGAAATTTTCTATTAGTTCAGATTTAAAATATTATTTTCTAAAAGAAGTAGTTACAAATTTTCTTTTAGCATAGAAAAAGCTAAAAAAATATCCAGCCCTAAAAGCATGCAACAGCTTTATAATTATTTGGAACGTTAATTATGCTTGATAAATATGCTAAATTTTTTTAAATCGATCTGAGTTTGAAAAATAAAAATATGTAGAAATTCTAATTTGTGAAATGAGGCGCTACAACCAATTTTTTCTTGACAATTATGCACACTGCAATAGTCAACCATTGTAAGTTTCTGCAAGTCGTCCCTACTCCTCCAGATGTGATGAAGGTGTCAACCCGGAATGCGTCAGAAGAGGGAGAAAAGCCATTTGGGTTGGTCAATTTCTTATAAGGTCCATGCGTGAAATATGCATGGATATGCATCGTGTTTTAACATTGAACGTTTTCTTAGAATTCTTAAAATTGCCCTAGTTTTATCTGTGAATACATCTTCACGCACAGTCATATCTTTGCGAAAATGTTTTTCACAAACTTCATTTAGATGGTATGAAATTCGTGCGAGGAATCTTATGGTACCAAAGCTGCTTTTTTGCTTCATCCGTTGGAAATTTGTACATACTCACATAATTTTCAGTTCCAGCATAATTAGAATTGCACTTAGGTACACAACAATGGTTAGGCATTGTTACAATATTAACAAAGTCAGCACTAAACAACAAACTATATTGACAAATTTAGAGCTTTACAAGAACGTACACACGCCTCGTGGTAGTTACAAAACTAATGGTGGAAAAACGATGGACAGAAAGCATGACTCATCTCTGACTTGTTCGACGAGTGTCATGGCCTTCTCTGTCTCGAAGGTCACTGTTCAATACAACTGATGTGTGAATTTTATTGGAAAAGAGAATAATAATATTCCCGTCTCTCTGGGGCTGCAAAGAGCTGCTGTTTGCAAGAATAAAATATTACCACAAATTTTCAGTTGCAGGAAGGGGGAAGGGGGGGAAAGGTGATGTTTTCCACCAGTGTGGGCTGCAACAGTCAAATCAGTCTTAGTTTGTTCTAATTCTACCTAAAATATGAAGTACTTACTCCTCATAATGAGGGTATTTCTAAATGGTTTACTGAGGGGTTACCTGAACTTAATGGTTACCTGAGGGTGGTTAAAGGTAACGAATAAGGTCAAAAATGTAATCCAGGAAAAAAGATAGCTGTGTGGCCCAAATCAAGTTGTTTATCAGCGAGATTAAGAATCCATCTGGTAGATAAATTAAAATGGATTTTAGTGAGCTTGACTATAACCAGACTGTTTGATTTAGAATGTTATGTTAGAAGTTAGTTTATATTTTTAATTTTAAAGTAAAGCTTCTTTTTTGTTTGTATGCATACTGAGTTTTATTTTGTTATATGTTTCTCTCATATCCTTCACATTTTAATTGTACTTTCCTTTCTAAACAGAAATTTATATGATCATTTTGTAGAAGAAATGATTGTTACACCAGGATCAAAAAATAAAGCTGGATCTCGTATTGATGTTACTTTAGACGACCATGTAAGACCTTTTTTTTTTTTTTTTTTTTTTTTTTTTTTTTTTTTTAATGAAGTGCATTTTTTTAAATTTGTATATTGTCTATAAATATGAAATTTTTTGTCTTTTGTTGATTGGCTCACTAATTTGTGCTTATGGTGTATTCCTATAAATACTATTTTCTCTCAACCGTAATTACTGTTTTCGTTTTACTTATGCAAAATAAATATTTTGGTCTAATATCTAATTTATCGTGTTGTGATTATTCAAGGTATTTAAAAATATCTGACAAAAATATAGAGACTCAGAGAGAGGACCAAAATAAACAGATTTTATAATGGAATGTAGGTGCAAAAATGATTCATTGAGGTGGTACACAGTAAAAGCATTTGGCTGGCATAAATGTTTATTCCCTCTGTGAATTTCAAGCAATATGCATTGTTACATGAAGCACTTGGATATGATGCACTTACAATTAACTGTAAAGTAAATTTTATACAAAGCCTGATGTCAAAAATTTTCAAAATTTTTAAGTCCCATGAGTCATACATCTGAAAGCATCTTAGCTAGAAAAAGAGTGAAGAAGCAGTGAGAAAATTACTAAACAGTTGGGCCAATTAAGAGAAAGAAATAAACTTCATTTTATCTCTGCTAATTTCTTCCAATGCTGTGTAACTTCAAGGAGGGGAAAAAACTATGAATATGAATAAAATTCTGTGAAAATGAAGGAATGAAAAGAAAGTAAGTGTGAATGGCTTAATTCCTGAGAAGCTGTGTTGCATAAAGATGTAAGTTTTATAGGTTAAAATTCAAAAGCCTTCCTTAAAAACATGTTTCTGTGAGACAGATAGTCCTCCATTTTATTCAGTAATCAAATCTATTTTAAATGCTTGCTTTCATTTTAAAAGAAACATTGTCATTATCTTCTTGCAAAGATTTTGAAAATTTATTCTGTAATGCTTTTTATCTCCTAAAAGCGATACCATTAAGCATATTTATTTTGGAAGAAAGGTTTTTACTATAAGAAACTGTTAAAAAAAAATTGTCAACAGATGGAAAACGTCAGCAAATAAACTATTAAATTTTATGCGCATTTATTTTTATATACAGTAAAAGTCTTATTAAGCCTCATTTTTATAAACAAAGTATTTATGTAGAGAAGTCACAGAGCACTTAAGTTTCACTAGCTTCACATTGTGACCAAACTGTTTGCTAGAATTGTATAGGATGCTTGCCAGTTCGAAGTTTAAAATTATATGGAGCCTGTTTTGATACTTTACAGTTTTGAAGAGAAACCATAATTCTACCTGGATCCTTAAACATGTTAACTAGCACTTTGTAATATAACAGAATCACTACAGTAGCAGAAAATTATAATGATAATTCATGCAAAAGTTATTTCATTAATGTTATTATTGATAGTGGCTTCTGAATGTAGGCATCACATTCTTCGGGAAGAGATAGTTTCTTTTTGTTAAGGTCTGTTGCAATAAATGTTTGTTTTGCTAATCCAATCAGTCAGAATCTGCTGTATTTTCCAACCAGTAACATTTCTTATACAGAATTTATATAGAATCTTTATATAGAATCTGTAATATTTCTAATAAATTCTTAATAATAATAAAAATTTTTTTTTGATTATTTCTAGCCTCTTAATCCTAATCCTGATGGGAAATGGATGGCATATTTTAAAGACAATGAAGTTTTACTGCAGATAAATAAAGATGTAAGGTAAATATTTATTTTTGTAACAATGTACATATACATTTTATTTCAATTGGTAATATGTTCCAAATTTCCTAGTATTACTGTTGTTGAATCTCATTCTAAGCTGCTAAGGATCTGATTGCTCATATGAACAAAAACACTGGAACTAATTGAGTTGTGAAAATTTTAAATTAAGGCAGATAATGCTCTGTCCTTGAAGAATGTTTAAATTTTCATTTGTTAAAATGTTATTATATCATAACATTTTTCTAGTACATTGAAAAAATTGTGGCAGCGTGGATAAAATGATTGAATATTGGTAATTTGTCTATGTTTTAATTCCTGGCAAATGAGCCGTTGTATAGGTGTTTTCATGTTTTCACCATAACATATTTTTGCCATTTCATGTTTCCGCCATAGCATGAATGAGCCACTTCCTAGTCCATTTCAAAGCCATTTCTATGTATAAGAAGATAACTATCATGTACTTTCCTTTGCCTTAATCACTTCACTATCATTTTTTTTATTTAATTAACTCTTTAAGTCATCCATTGTGCTATACTTTATGCTCTTTCAAAATTTGCAAAGCTAGCATTTTGTTTCATCTTACTGTTTATTGTTGTTGCAAAGAAACTGGTAAATTTCTTCTCTGTACAGGTGAACTTGAAATTGTAATTGAGCCATATTTAGACATTAAGTAGTATAATAAAAATATACATGTTAATTAACTTTAGGCAAAAAATGGGTGCTTGTAGAATTTTGTGTGTGATTTCTTGGACTTTCAAATAAAGTACAGTCAAAAGTCGTTAATTCAGACACCCATAATCCGGAATGATCTATAATCCGGACCTCAAAGCTAGAAACTTTCTGCGCATACGCCGCATTGACACATGCGCATAGGCGTTTACGCGTGCGCTTAAGACCTTTACGACAGCGCGTGTGCGTTTAATGTATAACGAACGGTATAAGCTAAAATTATCTAATTATCTATTTCAGTTAATGTTGATGATTGTGTTGTTCCTTAATCTTCGAAGTGGATCCGGCTTATTATTTTTTGCAGACTGTAAAAGCAATTTTATGAAAGTTAACTTGAACTTTCGATTATGTCAAATAGAATTTCCGATGCTGGAGCTCCCAAAGTATCTACAAAACGAAAGTATGTTTCGATGTCCATCAAACAAAAAGTGGAATTGCTGCAAAAAATGGATAAAGACATGAAGAAGGTGACAGAGAGGTTAGTGAAAACAAAAAAATTTCGATTGACAAGTTAGTCGGTATTCTCGGCACAGCAATTAACGGGACTTGAACAGTGGAACTTTGTAACTGAACAAGAAATTATGTCTGTTTATAGAATTAAAGAGAAATTATTATCACATAAAACGAAGCAACTTAAACAACTTACATTGAAAGAAATGTTTAATAAAGTAAACAAATAAATATTAAGCTTTTATTTATTTATTTATTTATTTATTTTGTAAATTTTGATACCCTTTAGATCATAATTGTTCTTTATTTCATAAATTACGGTTTCATATTTTAATTTTAGAATTTCTGCATGCCATCTTACGAGATTTAAACTGATGATCTATAATCCGGAAAAATCGATAATCCGGAATCGCCGAAGTCCCTAATTTAAACACGCCTACACACTAGGATGCAAATGAAACTCTAAACATTGATTTTCTACTGCTCTTTTCTGCGAGTTTAAAAAATAAATAAAGCGGTTTTAGTTATCACTTATTTAATACCAATATAGTTTCTGTGAAAAATATTTACTAAGATTTTATTTAGATGCTAATTTTCAATTAGGGAAGTTATTTATGATATACTTTTCTCTGTTTACATAAATGGATAAAATTATCTCTCAGTCATGCCAACTGAAACTTTAATCATTTATAAAGATTCAAACAATAATGACAAATGTTATTTTTTTTTAAATATTGTCAATTTATTTTTAATGGCAAATATTTATTAAATGTAAGCTGTTTATTTCTCTTTGTGAATCTTTTTGATTTATTGGGCAAACAAGTGCTTTTGAAAATTCTCATGGAATTGTTTTTAATTTTAATTGTCTTATTTATGTAGCTTGATTTTTAAAATGCTCAGTTTTGTTTTATTTTCTTTCGTATTATTTTGCAGACGACTATGCCCTGATATTTCATTTTTCCAGCAAGCTACAGATTATCCTTGCGAATCAATAGTTGGGAAAAAAGATGTTGAATCTTTAAGAGATAGAGTGGAACAAACAGTACTTAGATCCGCAAATGTTACCAGGAATCGACTTGGTATTACAAATGTTAGTTTTTGTTTTTTTAAATATGAACTGTAAGCTTTAAAGGTAACATTTTTTACAGGATAATTTATTTTAAAAGTATTTTATTTAACTGCATGGTAGACTCTGCATTGTTATGAAAATGACAGGATTATTTACTGCTTTCTAACCCTATCAGATTCAAGCATTGTATATAAATATTACTGATGCTCGAAATATGTTTTTCGTTTTTGTGTATGCATGCATGTGTAAAGAAAATCTTCTCCCAGTAAAGTACAAAGCTTATCCAAGATTTTTTTTTTTTTTTTTTTGCTTCCAAATTATAACTGTACATTTTATCAGCATTTTCTAATTTTAATGTAATGGAAGATTAACATTACTCTTTGCAATGTACATATAACCACGACAGTAAATGAAATATTTGCCAGAATTTCATCATGGAACGTAAAACAAATGATTTTAGTATGGATTAATATTATATTAGTTAATAGTTATTAACAGTTTGAATTAGAATTATTAATAGTATGAATTAGTATTAAATTTTAGTTAATAGTTATTAACCTGCTTTATAAAATGATTTAAATATTATGACAATCAGTGAATCCAGTAACTTTTTGATTTAAAAATATTAAGAAGCTTGATGTAAAGTAAGTAGACTGTTTCTTGTGTGAAAAATTATTCAGTATTGATACTTAATTAAACAATTTTGGTTGAAATCATAGAAGTGTATTGAATAGCCTGTTTTATCAACACTTTGTTAATGTTTCACTTCCATCTATAATTTGCATATAATGATTTCTTTATAAAACAATTAGGAATTACAGAAAATTGGTCTTTAAGATTTAACTGTTAACATGCTTTAAACTTTTAATAGGAAAGACCAATTCTTTAAACTTTTACTTCATTCTTAACTATTCTGTTTCAAATTTTTCTTTCTGTGTGTTTACATATCAATTTTTAATTATTGTACCTCTAGACTTTTCTCTTACATTACTTTTTAAATGAAATTAACTAAGAATAAAACTTTTAGAAATAAAATGTTGTTTAACTAAATGCTGATAGTTTTTTTTTTTTTTTTTTATCTAGAAATTAAGATCTATCATATTTATTAAAACGAGAATTGGCTAGGTTCATTCCATTTTTCAGTAGGTTAATTGTCTAATATATCCTGCATTAAGTCTGTTGTTTGTTTTCAGTTGTAGCAAAGCACTCAAGAGTTTTCTGTTGAAAGAAAATGGTGCTGCTTTCATGGAAAGCTTCCTGAGGGAAATTAGTTCATAGGCCTGATGCAGACAGCCTGTTCCCCCAAGATTTGAATCCAGTTTAAACAGTCAGTATTTAAACCCTTTTCCACTCGACTACTGGAAGGGGGACACTGATTGTATTAAAATGGATTACATTGTGAAGTATAAAAACTAACTAAACTATGTACTAAAAATGACACTTACTTATAGTTACTGACTAAAAATTGTGGTTTTAAACAAATGCTATTGTCCTAGAATTAATCAAAAAAACTGTGGAATTATTACAGTAAGTTGTCAAACTGAACTAGGTGATAAGAAACATAAACATTTATAAAATGCCTGGGCTCAAAAGTTCTTGTGAAATACTAGTTGAGCATTTTATATGTTTTTTTTTTAATATGATAAAATGTTGCATAGTCAACTTCAACATAGATGCAACATAGGTGACATTCATTGAAATGCATGCAGTCGTTTCATAATGCTTGAAAAAATCTTTTTGGTGTCTGGCAAAATGACAGTCAAGTCATTTAGGATAGCCTTGGAATGTCTTAAAATCTTGATTGCATGAAACTATCTTGGTAAGTGAGAGCAGCAGGTTCAGAAGATGAGAAATCTGTTAAATAAAATGGTTATGGTATGATAAATATCTGTTTTAGATCAAAGAAACCTATTTCTTTTCTGAAATGTATGTATAATTTTAAAACCATTGAGAAATCAGAATTTGAAAGCTGCATTTTTGAAGTTCTGGTTTAGGAACTAAGCACAATTTGCTTGCTATGATGAAATTCATTCCTTTCAAATCATTTCGTACTTTTTTCAACTTTCTTAGTATCCAAAGCAATCTTTATTATATGATGTTTATAATTCGCTGATATTTTTAGCTTTACATGTTTGAAATTTTGCCCTGTCATTCTAGTTAATTTTTTATCTGTTATTTCTAATTTTTAGGTTTCATTGTTCAAAAAAAGAGCACAGGAAGAATATCAGCATTTATCGTGTGGACAAGAAGCTCACTGGGAAGTTGTTGAACGGATACTTTTCATCTATGCCAAACTTAATCCAGGACAGAGCTATGTGCAAGTAAGTATCTTTCTATGATTGATGAAATAATTATCTATTTCATATTTCTGAAATCACAAGTTGTGACCTTTGTTGTCTCAAGTCAAAATATTATAAGCGGACTAACAGCTTTTTGTTCTATTGACTGATCTAAGGTTAAGATCACATATTGAGATTAGACCTAAAATGTTCACATATTGCAAAATATAATATCATTCAGTTTATCTGTTTGTGTTTATGGCACATTTACTCCATAATCATACTAAATATTTTAATGAATCTTATATTATGTTTGATTTTGATGAACTTACCTGCTTTTAAATGACATGAAGTTTGCCATAGTTAAGAAAGGCTGTATACTCTATATTAGAAAGATTTTAAGTTGAAGATGAGAGTTCATTTTATCTTGTATTTTTACATACATAGCTTTATTAGTCTAGCTTTATTAGTCAATAGTATTAAGAATTTATATATGTATATATATGTGTGTGTGAATTTAACAATATATATATATATATAACATTTAATTTTCAGGCTAAATTTTTTTTTTTTTTTTTTAATGAACATAAGCTTAACATATTCGCTGCCAAGCTGATTAAGTGCATCTGTTCACATGCACCAAGATCTTATCTGCATTTTTATGCATTCAAGTTATTTTTGTTTTATTATATAAATATATGTATAATAGATAACTTTTAGACGTAAGTAAATTCGCATGAATATACTTCTAGTTGGCATATAAAATACTACTTTTGCTCCCTTTGGCAGCTACGAGATAACTCAGAACTAGATAAACAGTACTCACCTTTTCTGCACATTCATGCAAAGCTCCACACATGGGATACTTTATTTCCCATTAGTTTTATTTGAGCCTCTGAACAAAACTTTGAGCAACCCACTTATAACATTTCCCAAATGAATAAACCCCTCTCAAAATAGGAAATGATTTTGTATTCTAAACATTTAGTTATAATTTTGAGAAATGAATTCTCCATTTCAATATGCCAAGTGTATTACTTAGTCCCAGTCTCGCACGAAATTCCCAAGCGTTGCGTGCATTACTACAGCAATACTCATATTTTATCATTTGAGTAAAGTGGCCAGTAACGAGTTATCTTGTAGCTGGCAAATAAACCCAGTTTTGCCAACTACAAGTATTCTCATAGATGCAGTGAATGTGTTAATTTAATTAATGAAATAGCTTGGAATGTTATCTTTTAATAATATGCAAAACACTCATTTTTTGTCTGATTAAAATTAACTTGAACTGAAGTAGATATAAAAAAATTAGGCACATTTCTTGTTTGATGCTTTGTTTAAATTAAAAAAAAATATCTATAATAGATTCAGAAATTCAGCAAAAGGATTGTCAGCTTGAATTAAATCAAACTAAATAAGAGGATCCTCTTTTTTTTTCTTTCTTTTTTTTTTCTTTTTTTTCTTTTTAGCCCAAAGGGAGTGTTAGCTCAGAAGGCTATTAATTTCATTTTGTCATTTTGCGTCGATTCACTTTTCAAACTATTGCCACCAAATACTATCGCCCTGTGTTATATTTAAAGAAATTAAATAATGAAGAATCTTCATAAATATATGTATGTTTCTCGTATTGTGATAAAACAACGGTACGTAGAGCCATCAAATTTTGAATAATGTAATCATCCTCCGAATATGGGCATCTGGAAGCCCAAATTTAGAATTTGTTTTATTATCTTTTTCATATTTTGTAAAGCATTTATGAGTTTTTATTAAGAAACTCAACAATTTCAAAGCGAGCAACACTGTACAGGAAAAAACAATTTTTTTTTTTAATCTCCAGCACATCTGACTGTGTATTGGAAATTTTAAGGATATGTTCATTTTAAAATTATTTTACACTATTGCTGTTGAATTGAGTTTTATGGTTTAAGTGCAAAGAACATGATATTTAATAAATAAAAGTAGCACAAAAAACATTAAAAAAACACCCCTTTGTGCGTAATGTGAAATCTGAAAACTTTCAGACTTTTTATTTATATTAATTTATTGTTTTTTTTTTGGGGGGGGTTATATTGAATATATTTCTCTGCTTTTCATATGCCAGATATATTAAAATTTTTTTAAAAAGGAAACTGACACAAAAGTGTGTTTAAGAGATAAAAAGTTATTTTTCATAAGTAGGGTTGAAAAATCTTGGTGACATCAATGTATTAAGAAATGAGAAAATTATTGAATTATTTTATCAGTTAATGCAAAGTTTGATATCAAGAATAATTGGCCATTGCCATACATTTCCTTTATAGTTATTGTATTATTTCTTTGAAAAGTAGCCACTGAAGTGGCCAACTACCTAAAAAAGTTGTCATTAAAGAGGAAAAATATATATTGGTTAGTGTCATTTCATAAAAATATTTAATATTTCTAATTCAACATCTTATGATTTAAATACATTTTTATTTAAATCAATCAGATTAAAAAGTGCAAAAAGTATTCTTTAAGAACTGCATCTATTGCTTTTCACTTACTTGGTTTGCTACTTATTCACAGAAAGATTAAATTTGAAAGTTAAATATTTTATGCTTTACAGAATGTCAGCACTGTAGTGCATGGAGGTAGTAAATATTTGAGGCAATGGCAATAGATTGCTTTCATATAGCAAAATTTATGAATTAAAATTGAAAGATAAATATCTTGCATTTACCCAGATTGCAGCAATCTGGCATGCTGGAGAGAAAAATGTTTTATTTTGAACAGTGTTGTCATTTCCCACTTTCATTTCGCTAAGTTTGTTAAACAAAAATATGTTATTTTTGTACAAAATATGAAATAATAAATTCAAAATCCAGGCATAGAGGTGCCTATGTTTGGGTGGAGGACTACATGTATTAATTCAATTGGTCTGAGTGTCATTGTTTCTCCACATACATATATGCATGCAGATTCTTGGTGATTTAAAAACAAAATATAATACATCATGATAACATTTGCTAGCAGCAATTTGAAAAGTGATACAAAGTGAGTTTTAAGATTAATAGCACCTCTGGTGCTAATAAAAAATTATATGGGAGCCTTGAATAATAAATCATTCGAGTTATTGAGTGTCTATATTTTGCGTTTTGTACTGTATTATTCTGAAAATAAACAATAAATGGCTGTTGTTACACTTCAATAAAAATTCAGGAAATAAATGACTGTATTATAACAGATGTACATAAAAATAAATAAATTTTAGAATATATTTTGTTCCTTGTGTTACATTGTGGTAAATTCTGGTTGGAAAAATTATTCCTGGCTAGAAATGAAAAAATAATTTAATTTTAGCACATTGGTCATTGCCATGAATTAGGGCTGAAGCTATGTAATTTTGGCCATAATTTAGTTACTGGGAATATCAGTTTTTTGTGTGTTTTGATATTTTAAAGTAATTGATGCAATTCTTGGTAGGTCATGTTGAGCATTCTTGACAAAACATGATTGATAACTTCTTGCATTATCAATAAATTTATCATGTGGTGGAAATGTGATTCAGCTTCTTTGGAGTTAATTTTCTACTCCATTCTTTCAATGTGTTTGCATTTTTTAACATTGCAGTTTCACAACAAAACTGAGCATGAAGTTAAAAGATCATGGTGAAGTTTGAGAATGAGGCTGCAGTAGGAAGATATATATTTGTTGACTAGTTATTATCAAGTACATAATAATTTTATAAGCATGTTTTTAAAGTTATTAAGATATCTGTGTGCTTAAGTTTCGAGATAGATATACAACTTTGAGAGTTTTTATCCTTACAGTTTAATATATTGCTAAAATTGAATTCTTGACTTCATTGCATGCTTAGAATTTGAAATACACATTCTTGTTATTTTGACATGATTATGTACATTTCCTCCTGCATTTTTTATTAGGAATTCCTTTCCTTTACATTAATTATTGGTAAAACTCTTGATTCCATTATGTGTATTCATTGTTATTTATATCTGTTTTAACATAATTACATTATTTCAGTAATATTGATGCTTTCATGTTTTAATTGTTTTCCATATTTAGCATTATTATTGAGTCCAATGTTAAATATGATAATACTGTCTTTGAATTAATTGTATTCAATATTGTTGATATTTTTGTATTTAGCATTATAGTCTTCTTGTGTTGATTGTTACTTAATTAAATTGCTGAGATTGATTATAATTTTATATATTCATTCAGTAGTAATTTAAAAATTTTGGCTTTAGGGTATGAATGAAATAATTGGCCCAATTTATTATACATTTGCTTCTGATCCTGATCCTGAATGGAAAAGTAAGTTTCCTGACATATTTTTTTTTTTTTTTTTTTTTTTCATTTCTAATTTTGTATATGGTCATTACTGTGCAGTATTTTAATGGTCAACTATAAAGGAGCTATATTTATTATATGTAAGTGAAATGATTATTATTATACAGGTAGTATGGTTCAATTTATATTTAACAGTCAGCAGATTAAGTCAGTGCTTGGACCAAGAAAAAAGTCTTAACATAGTGGGTAAACAGGACTAGTTAGATGCCATATGTCAGTGGGGTCATGCATTATCCAGAAGTCTTTATGGTCCAGATATAGGCAGACTTTTTGATTTTTTTTTTTTTTTTTTTTTTTTTTTTTTTTTTTTTTTTTTTTTGCTTTCTGAAATCTGAAATTTCTGGATTTGGGAAATGTTCATTCATTATAATGCTTAAATTTTGTTTTAAAACAAATATATCATTCAGGAAAACTGAGAAGTGAGAGAAAATGATATATGGGCTGAAATATTCATGTTGAGAGCAGGTGAAAAACAGAAGTATCTTCCCTGTATTGCACGTTGTGGCGCGCAATGAACTGGAAGTTGATCTGTCAGCACTATCCTTATCTTGAAGGCAGATGTTTTTATTTTATTCAGCTTATAATTCCTTACTAAATGTAGTATTTCATCTCGATGTACTCTGTCTTTGATATGATTGAAATCAAATTCCTCATCATTATAAATATCACGAATATACATCAAATAGTTTTCTGGTTGCAATTTTCTAATTTCGACTATGCGTAATGTATGCTTTACGCATGTGCACGCTGAAAGAAATGTTTAATAAAGTAAACAAATAAATATTAAGCTTTTTTTTGGTAAATTTTGATACCCTTTAGATCATAATTGCTCTTTATTTCATAAATTGTGGTTTCATATTTTTAATTTTATAATTTCTGCATGTCATCTTACCAAATTTAAATTGATGATCTATAATCCGGAAAAAACGATAATCCGTAATCGCCGAAGTCCCGACGAGTCCGGATTAAAGACTTTTGACTGTATTACATTTTTTGCATCAGTAAATTTATTTGAAAATAGTGTATGCACAGTATATGTATGTATTTTGCAGTAATATCCTGAATTATTTAGATTATAATTGGATATTTAGGTTTTTGAAATGAGTAGTTTTCAAGGTTTTTGAAATGAGATTGCAATAACCCATGATTATACTTTTGATAACTGATATCCAACTTGTTGTGACGATGAACAGTAGCAAGCTATACCATCTCAAAGTTGTAACAGTGGTTTTTTTCCGTGGTAGGAATACATTTTAAACACAGACTAGATAAGAAATAATAGGCATTACATGTAACATCATAGCCCCAGATGCCAGAATGGTATCTTAATGTGGGATTTGTTCATTTTGTCATTGTAGTACTCCCAGTTACATCATGGTGCTGTAGACAGAAAGGGAATATGTTTGAAAAGTGACATCATGTCATTTTTCCTTTCCATTTGTTATGTTCTAGGTATTATTACAGTCATAGGTGCCTGTGATGTATAGTTAAAAATAGTTAGACTTTAGGGTGGCTTCCAAAATTTGACTGGTGCTGCAGATGGTATTGAACAGCTTGCAGAGATTGCTGTGCAATATAGCCTGCTTTGCAGCTATAATTTGTAGTGTGGCTATACAACCTCTAATAGTCTAACACAAAAAATTTTTGTCTTTGTAGTGGAATTTTTCAGTTTCTTAATACAGTCAAAAGTCATTAATCCAGACTCGTTGGGACTTCGGCGATTCCAGATTATCAATTTTTCCAGATTTTAGATCATCAGTTTAAATCTGGTAAAATGGCATGCAGAAATTATAAAATTAAAAATATGAAACCGTAATCTATGAAATAAAGAACAATTTTGATCTAAAGGGTATCAAAATTTACAAAGAAAAAGCTTAATATTTATTTGTTTACTTTATTAAACATTTCTTTCAATGTAAGTTGTTTAAAATGCTTCGTTTTTTATGTTATAATACATTCTCTTTAATTCTATAAACAGAAATAATTTCTTCTTCAGTTACAAAGTGCCGCTGTTTAAGTCCTATAATTGCTGTGTCGAGAATACCGACTAATTTGTCAATTGAAATTTTTTCGTTTTCAATAACCTCTGTGTCACTTTTTTCACTATCGGAAGCGAATTATAATGACGAGGAATTTGATTTAAATCATATCAAAGACGGAGAACATCGAGATGAAATACTACATTTAGTAAGGAATGATAAGCCAAATAAAATAAAAACATCTCCCCTGAAGATAAGGATAGTGCTGACAGATCAACTTCCAATTCATTGCGCGCCACGGAGTCCCCCCACCCCAGAGCAGCGTGAAATTGATAAACAAGGAATGATTAGAGAAATGAAGGATATGCCTTTATCTATTTTTTGCAGCAATTCCACTTTTTGTTTAATGGACTTCGAAACATACTTTCGCTTTGTAGATACTTTGCATATTAGTAAATATATATCGGAAATTCTATTTGACATAATCGAAAGTTCAAGCTTACTTTTATAAAATTGCTCTAACAGTTTGCAAAAAATAATAAGCTGGATCCAATTCAAAGATTAAGGAACAACGCAATCTGCAACATTAACTGAATTAGATAATTTTAACGTAGCGTATACCGTCTGTTATACATTAAACCCGCATGTGTAAATGTTTCATATGAATTATGATTAGGATCCTGAGTTTTAAATTGCATAGATTTTAAGGAAATTTTGCAGATGTCAATTTCTCTCAAAATATGAAAGAAATATTGTCTCCATTGTTTTCTAATTATAGTTGTTAAATTATTTTTATATTACATAATTCTAATGTTTGTTTATTAAAAATTGTGTGAAAAATGTACTGCAAAATAATTGCAAAATGGAAGGGCCGATGTTCACAAACATGTGCATACATAAAAACAAGGATTGCATAAGTTTTATTGGGGGAATGAAAAATGATTTTTTTTTTTTTTTTTTTTTTTTTTTTTTTTTTTTGTGTGTGTGTGTGTGTGTGTGTGTGTGTGTGTGTGTGTGTGAAAACAAAGTAACAAGAAGTTATTAATGCAGAATGCTTGTTCTCTACCTTTACTGGAGTACAACTTGCCACTGAATACATCGGATCATGCTGCAGCTTTGTTTAGAAAAATGTTTTCTAATAGCGAAATTGCTAAGAAGTGCTCAAGAGCAAGGACTAAAACGGTTGCA
Source organism: Stegodyphus dumicola (assembly GCF_044657685.1). NCBI lineage: Eukaryota > Metazoa > Arthropoda > Arachnida > Araneae > Eresidae > Stegodyphus > Stegodyphus dumicola. The sequence goes on along the minus strand of NC_140768.1, from coordinate 133,316,983 downwards.
ATTGTTAAAGAAATGAGTAGGAAAAATAAGTTTTCAGTTATTGATTGCATTAAAACAGTTCCATTCCGCATTTGATGAATGGATGGAAGCAATAATACCGATTCAAAACTATACCCAATTGTTTCTTTTTTTAATCCACTGTCTTTAGAGATTGAGTGCAGTTTACTTTCTAAAACTTCTGAATTGCTTTGTACTTTTAATTAAAGAATCATGAAATAAAATGACACAATTGTGTAATTTCTCAGTATTTATTAGCAGAAGTAAATTAAAGACAGAATAATGTAATTCAAGGTTCATGATATGAGAATTAATGTACCATATATTCCAGCATATAATACACACTTTTAATACAAAAAATAAGCGAAATTAACGGGTGCGCCTTATATATCAGATGTGAAAAAGATAGATTAAAAATAAGGTTAAAAACTAGCATACAGAAATTTAAATGCTGTTTGTTTAAAAGAAATGACATACCTTATAAACCTAAAAGTGTTCATTATCAGATAGCATTGCGTCATGTTCATCTACTCATATATCCTCAGGCTCATCATTGAATTCTATTTCATCCTCACCATCATTGTCACTCTGATCTGTAAATAGTCTTGATCCATTTTATCTTTCATAATAATAATAAAATAAATAAATAAATAAATAAATAAATAAAACACTCTTGCTGCAGTATGATTTCTATTTTCTTTCGCAAACTGAATGGTTTTGCATTTGAAACCAACATTGTGTTGTTTAATTTGGCAGCAGCCATATTGAATACTAAATCATCTAATTGTGTTTCAAATAAAGCAAATGTGTTTTATTAAACGCCTACAATGCTCATTTCAAAATTACAGCTTCAAATGACTACAAATTTTTTGAATTCATTTGGTTTGGAAGAGCATTCTTACCCTACATTCTGTCCCCTACATTCTGTCCCCCTTTTCTCAGAAACACAGAATAATATTCTTGTGTCCACCAGCACTGAATACAACCCACCCTCTGTACAGAATTATTTACCTTCAAGCAGAATTATTTTACTATACTTAATTATTTTCTCTTTGGCTTTCCTCCCACGCATATGTATTGTTCCCCTTATGGCTTGTCATTTCAGTATACTATTGTTCGAATGCATAGGAAAAATCTTTGAATGAATGATTTAAAAAATTAAAGCATCATACATGCATCTTTTAGGTTTCCTTGGGGGGGGGAAGCATATAATACGACTAAAAATTAATAAATGTAGTTTGAAGCTATAGGTGTGCATTGTACGTGTTATATTCCGGAATATGTGGTAATTATTAATTACTCTATATGTGAAACAAATCTTGCTATTATTATCTATTGTATCTGCTTTACACAGTATAAAATTGTAATGATTTGAAAGCATTTCTCATACAAAATCCAATGCAGATACTTTCAGTAGGTTGTAAAATGTGATGATTATAATTTTTTTAATTAAATTATAATTGTAATAAAATTTCTTTTTATTATTTAAATCTTTTTTAATTTTAGTTTTTCCAAATTTTAGAATATGCTGAAGCTGATTCCTTTTTTTGCTTCACGAATCTTATGTCTGAAATTCGAGATTTCTTTATTAAAACCTTGGATGATTCTGCAAGTGGTATTGGAGCCATGATGAAACGGTTAATGAATCTCCTTCAAGAACATGATTTTAATATATGGCAACGGTTACAAATGCAAGATTTGAAGCCTCAGTATTATAGTTTCAGATGGATTACTTTGCTACTCTCACAAGAATTCCCCTTACCAGGTTCCCGTTTTTTAATCAAATAAAATTTAATATTATATTTTTATGTTATGTTTTTGTAAGCAAGAAACTTTCAGGTTTTAGTTTTTAATAATGTCTTAAATTTAAAAAGGGAATAATGCTAAACATTTATTTTCTTTTTTTGCAGTATTTTCAATTATTTTTCATTATTCAAGATACAAACAGTAAAAAAGTAAAATTTTATTAGTTCACTTTTGTTTGTTTAAATGAAAAGTAAAGAGCAATATTTTCACTTGACTGAATTACTTACTGTCTTTTTTGTAAAAAGAGCTTAAGTTTGTTTTTGCTTAATACCACTTATTTCTATTTTAATTATAACAAATTAGTTATGTGAATATCCAAATGTTGTAATTTCATTCTGTTTCTGTAATTAAGTAATTAAAACTAATTAATTCTGAAAAATTTATTTTTTAATATGATTGAAGTAATAATTTAATACCTATACAGTACAAAGTCTGAAAACAGATGTCTAGTATCCACAATGATATAATACAAGAGCGCCACCTTAACGCATGCAGTGCAGGCAGTGCACGCCTATTAACTTATAACCAAGATGGAAAGGAAAAAAAAAAAAAAGTATTATTGTTTAATTCTATCATATAATTAAATCCTTATTAACTATATGTAATCTGTAGTTATGCGCTGCATCATTGATTTTAGAGTCAAATTTCAAAATGAACCAATTGCATACTGTCAATTACGGCATTAATATTTCTACCTATTCCTCATCCTAAAAGGATTATGTATGCTGAATAGTGTCAGCATTAGTTGATGAAATAGTTACAGTGTGCAAAGTGAATATCTCTGTTGCCCTTCTTTTCTTCTGAAATGCAAGAATTTGATGAATTTCAAATGCTTGCATGCTGTTAATGCCAGAGCTGCAAAAAGAGAATATTTATAGCTTACATTTGATTTCAGAGTACTTTATTATTACTTTTTAGAATGCTAGATGCCGTTTTTCTGTTGTAAAGTTTGTATTGTGCTATGCATTCAATTTAAGGCTCAGTTATTACTTCTTTCAAAGTTCTATATGTTAATGTATTATATTGTAAGACTAAGGAGATTATCTCTTCTAGAAGTCTGAAGCAAAATATGATAAATATTGTCCTATGATTCTAAGCTAATGAGCAGAATGTATAATAGAGAGAACTAACTAATTTATTTTCAGTAATTAACTACATTCAGTTCTAATACATGCTCTGGTATGTTGCTTAGCCGAATCCAGATGGCCAAGTGAGAGTTTCTCTCCATATCCAATAGGTGGTGCTGTATTCTAACTTAACATGGCACCGCCTGTTGAAATTGCAAATTTCAGTATGTAAATTACAAACAAGCATACAATTTAACATTTCAAGAACAACTAATTGTACAGTACAATATGAAAGCTAATAGGTAATTTCATCATGAATATAATATAAAATAATATAAACATTCTAAGAACATTAACATTCACTATGCTACAATCGGACTTATTCTTAAACAGTTCCATTTTAATATAAGCACAATTTTCAATAAGAACATAATGCAAGCTAAGCATTATTATCCTGGATAGGTAATAAACAAATTTTACTAATACATCAAATATGCACACCATTTAATGTTTTCACTTCAACAAATCTGGCCTTATTTATTATCTTTACCTGGTAAACTTCTAGAATTATGGCTAAAGACCATTTAAATGCGGGAAGATTATCTTCCTTTAACACAACTAATATACCTGTCTTTAAATTTCCTTTATTAATAAACCATTTGGTGCGTTGTTGGAGATGATTTAAATAATTATTTTGCCAACGTTTCTAAATAACTTGAATGACTTGGTAATAACTTGCCATTTAGAAAGTCTTTCATCTGTAAAATGAGACAAATCCGGTTCAGGATATGAAGTAATGGAATGTCCAATTAAAAAATGACCCGGCATTAAGGCTTTAAAGTCATTCACATCTGTTGATAAAGGTAAAATTGGACAAGAATTGAGAATACCTTCAATATGTGTGACAACAGTCCAAAATTCTTCTAAAGTCAATTTATAACTGCCAATTGTACGCTGAAGATAATATTTAAATGACTTAATACCTTCTTCCCATAAACCACCAAAATTTGGTGTTCTAGTTGGTATTAGTTTCCAATTTATACCTTCAGATGTTAAGAAATCTGCTGTGTCTGAATGAGATTTAAGTACTAAGCTATGCATTTTTTTCAGTTTTGATTTTGCACCAGCCATATAAGTACCATTATGGTATTACATTTTCCATGTCTAGCAATAAATCTTTTAATAGTAGCAAGTAATGAATCTGTGGTCTAATCAGTTACTATCTCTAAATGTAGTTCTCTTAGTAGCTAAACATACGAATATAGCAACGTACACTTTTTCATAATTACCCTTTCTCTGACTTTTTATACTTAATGAGAAATGGACCAGAAAAATCGAGTCCACAAGTATTAAATACAAACCCTGGGTTAACTTTTTCACCAGGTAAATTTCCCATAAGTTGTTCGCATACAATTGGTTTAGCCTTAAAACATGTTACATATTCATGTACAACCTTTTGAGCTAGATCTCGACCATTAATAACCCAAAATTTACTATGAACCTGATGCAATAGAGATACCAAGATGTAAATATTTAACATGATAATACTGAAAAATTAATCTATTCAATACATGATCTTTTGGTATTATGTAAGTAAATTTTTTATTGTAATTAAGATTACTGTTGGCAAGTCTGCCTCCTACTCTCAGAAGAGAATCATTATCTAGAAATAGACATAAAAATTTTAACCTTCTAAAACCGGGCCGAAATTCTCATAATACAGCCTTCAGACCGGCGCGATCCGAAACAGTTTTGCCCCCTCTTTGACATTTTCCTAATGAGAAAAGTCGTTAGTCCCCCTCCATGGATGAAATAAAATTTACATGTTTGTTGGACGCTTACGTCCCATAGTAGAGGGGTTGCTAGATTTGCAATTTTTTCGATGATTATTTTGCTTTCATTTAAATGAAGTTCTAAATAAATAGTGCATAAATAAATATGCAGTACTGGATGCATATCCAGTGCACAATTTATTTAGAACAAAATGTATGCAATGTTTATATTTCACTCACTATTTCTAATCAATCTCGTAAATAATTTGTGAATTTTTTAACTTTGTTTTCACTCTTCATTTATATTTGCGTATTTTCGTATTAGAAATTAGAAAGCGAGAACAAAATTTAACAAAATATAGTAAATACGAACTAGATTTGTAAGTCTGCAGGCTGGAATGTGACTTTTAATAACATATTTTCATTAATAAAATAATGGTAATGAAATAATAATAATAATATTTATTATCATTAGATGATTAGAATGAGATTCAATACAAATAGATTTTGAGATGAACTTACAGTAATAATAAAGCTTTACATAACAATAACACAGATTTAAATCTGCTTTTTTCGATAATTTTGTTATTAAAATATATAAAAATCAAAATCTGAGATACATTGGTTGCGTTTAATCATTTAACATTTAACTTAATGGACTATCAGGCAAAGAAGGTATATCTTTAACAAGAATTTTTCTTTGTAAAATTGGCTTTTGTTTATGTTAGCAGAGAAAAAAATCCGTGACCTATACATGCAATCATCAAAAGAATTTTGAGAACAGTTTTAAATGTTCATGAAGAATTAATTATACCTCAATTTCTTTTCATAGGTAGAAATTTCGTCTAAAACCATCGTTATATCCAAAGGTTGAAGTCTACTTCATTTTCAACGAATATTCTATTTGCACATAATATATTTTCTAATTTATTTTAGAAAGAGTAATCTTTCACGTTTTCAAAAGGATATACTGGGTGTTGACACAATGTAGTAAATCTGTTTTTCATATTTCTTCCAGTAATTAAAACAATTACCCTGGAATATTTTCAAAGCAAAATTAAGAAAACCATTTATGCCAAATTTTGCATAAAGTATCTTCTCGTGTATTTTTTTATTTAAAGTGTGGAATTTTCTCTTTGAAAATATCAAAAATCCTGAACGAAGCAAAATTAATTCATGAGAAATAACTTTGAAATGCAATAATTCCATCGTAATATGAAATAGTGGAGAAAAGTGCAATACAGTTTATTTATTCACAAATAATCCTCCTCATATGCGTAATTTATGTACTATCGATTGAGAAATATAGGTTAGTAAATTAAACCAGTTATTTCAATACTTTTCCTTTATCAATATTTTTACGGGCTCTTCAGTAGAGCGGTAAAGGTGGCTGAACACTTGTAGCTCGCTTGGCTTTGAATCCCTGCTAAATAGTTGGATTCACGGTTTTCGTGTAACATAAATGCAAGCCAGCTTCTCTTAGAAAGTCCTCCGCGAAGGCATAACTCCCCTTATACAGGTAATTGTTGTGTGCTTTGATGTAATTCAGTAAGCGAACAAAATTAATCCAATCAAACCCGAAGAACGGGTTGATTACATATGGAGTTTTCCACCAGGAACGTAAATGCGAGCAATTTTCTCTTAAAAAGGTTTACACGAAAGCATCCATCCCCTTAAGCAGATAGCGTTCGCGTGCTTTTCTGTAATCCAATCCTAATTTTCATACATTTAATAGTAAGTTGACTTACACCTTATTACAGACAAAATAACAACCTTTTTTAAAGATATTTTTTTATTAACTTGTCTGAATTCCCTTTATCTCTTGAGGAGTATAAGAATTTCAGCAAATAAAACTGGCCAAAATTTTATACAATGTAACTGATGTTTTGATTCAATTTAGAAGTAACGTGAGCTTTTATGCTATTTAAATACTTTTTGGCAGATCTCATCCTAAAAGAGGGTCTAAAGATAAATTGATTTTATTTAATTTAAAATCAATGAAAATCACTGAAAGCAATCACTGAATGAATGAAAATCACAAAAACTATTATGCATACAATTGTCTCTTATTTATCTTCTGATAAATCAGACAAAATTGCCTACATAATAGAAGCACTTTGAAAGAGTTAAAAGTTCTTAAGGGTTTTATGCACTCTACAAAAAATGTCAAAATAAAATCTTATTATTCATAAGTATGAAAAGGAAGTAAACGATAAAAGCAGTTTTACCTATTTTCTAGAAGGGCATTAAATCTAAAATACTAATCTATTCTTATTTGTTATGATTAAAAAACATTAAATTGGTAAGCTTAAAGAGCGTGCAAAATCGCTGACGTTTTAATCATAGCAAAAGTCAGTACTAAAAAAATTAGCATTAAAATTATGAGACAGATTGAGAAAGAGATGGCCTCTATTTGATTTTCAAGTATATTGGCACAAGTCAAAACCTGCGGTTTTTGCCAAAATGTAGCCAAACTGATAAGAAGAGGGAAATAATGCGTAGCCAGCAGCTACGCTGAGCAGCGACAATGGACCACCCAGAGATCTACAGATAGGCGATTCTCTAAAATGAGGAGGGCATGGATGCCGGCGTCTGAGAAAGTCATTCTCCTGGTACAACTGCTGTACCAGCCGGCTTCAGAAAGTTAACTTACTTTTGGAAGAAACATAATTTTTATTTTTGAAGGAGAGAATATCCTTACTAAAATGTTGTAATTGTACATAGGGTTTGGTAAAGCTCGATGAGTTGAAGCTCAGTTAAGCTCGAGCTTGATTGTTTTTTCGGACTTTCGAGCATTTGAAGTTGACATACTTACATTATCAAAAGACTTATAATTAAAATAATATTTTTTAGAAATTTAAAAGAAACTTTCTTTACTTATACATTTATTTATACATTTATATTAATGAAAAAATATTTTAAAAAGACCAGTGCATGTAGTGATTTTTCTGATAGCTTCAACCTAATTTTGGTGAAAAAAATTGTTGGCCATGGAAAATGCCCTCTCAGAATCAGTCGACATTGGTTTTATACTGTAAATAGCTTCAAGTAACCACTTTAAATTTACAGTTAAATCACCATTACTTTTTGACAAAGTAAATTCTTGACTTAATTTTTTAAAGGGGTCACCTTCCGGTAGTTTGCTGGTTGGAGCTTCTAATAGTACACTAAGTTGTTCTTCAAGAAAAGCACCAACTTTGGTAGTTGTTTCTACTTCACCGCTTGATTTTTCGTTTGATGAATTTGGTGATGAATCTGGTGACGGAAATAAACACTTCATCAAAGCAGCTGCTAGTTCTATAGAAGCTTTTGATGGCGTTTTACTAGTTGTTTAGTGAATTCATCAAATCTATGATATTTTTGTTGATCCTGCTATTGATGTAAGAATCGATATTCTCAGAAAGAGAACTACTTATTTGAGATTCTTGTTCAGTTAACATCTCTTGCATAAAGTTGATAGAAGTATATGCTGTTTGTAAAGTGGCTTGTTTTTCACCCATAGTGTTAAGTGCCACTTCAATTGGTTTTAACGCCAAGGCTATTGATTTTATTAATGCCAGGTTTAAATTTGTTAAAAGATTTTCGGATCCAAGTTCAATAAGTACATCCTTTGTAACGTCATACAATTTTACAAATGCTTCAAGCATTTTCAGCATTGAATTCCATCTGGTTTTACAATCCAGAGACAGTTGTTTCTCTGTCTGTAATTTTTCTCTATCTGTAATTTTTCTCTACATTTAGGCTTGAACAAATCTGAATACACAACAGAATTTTTGAAAAAAGTTACAACTTGTCTCACAATATTTATGTTTTCCTTGAACGATTCATTCTGTAATTCAGTTTCATTAATGCTCAAACCATTATCAACATCATCAAAATCATCAGTCTCTCCTGAACTTTTATCTATACTTTCTTTCTGTCCCTGATTTTCCTTTATAAAAAGTTTTTGTAACAGCCAAATGCAAGGCATATGCAATACATGTTTGATAAAAAGCAGGTGATTCTTTTCCGAACTTTATCATAACACTTGCTCCATCCCCAGTAGTGGATACAATATCGTGCTTAAATGATAGACCAAAAAATTCGAGGTGCTTTTCTATGAGTTCTTGCATTTTTTTCATCGCAACTTCCAAAAATTCTTATCAGTCCAAGATTGATGCTTTTTTATCAGGCAGTTTGCAGATTTATATACAGGAATCTCCGGTTACTGATGCTGGTCCATTCATGCATGGTAATGGAGAATTTCTTTGATTCGGCAATATCTTTTTTAATATCATTTTTGATTTTTTGTTTCACAGTTTCCGTATCGTTATGAACAAGAGCCATTACAGATTTTTCGTTGGCTGGAAGCTTCATACCTCTTAAGGCCAATGATTGTCGAATAAACTCTGACTGAGTGATTTGACGAATCGATAAATTAACTACTGCAGCCCTTTTTGCAACAATCTCTTCAATTGATGTTTTGATTACAAAATTATTGAAGTTTTTCTTGTTTTTAGCTGTTGTTTCTGCCTCTGCTTTGTCAACGTCAATGTTATGAATGCTGCTTAGATGACGATGCATTGTTGAGGTATTTCCATTTAAAATGGAAATTTTTTTATTGCATTCATTGCAGCATGCATAATTTTGGTCTGCCTTGGCAAAATGACTCCAAACGGTTATCTTTTGTTTTTCGGCATGATTACTATTCTAGAAAAAAAATAGAAAATACTATTCTAGAATATGCGTGTATTCACGGCTGTAAGTCATAATATTAACCATTTTTACCAAAATATTTCTAAAATTTCGACTAAATTTGTGTTGAGGTATTAGTAATCGCATTCTTATTGGTTAAAAGGAAGTATAGCTTTCTGTCATGTCCGATGCATTAGCTTTCTGTCAGGTCCGAAGTATTCCGAAACGTAATCCCATTCTATTTGTTTATGATTTGTTAAACATGATCTGCTTGTATTTCTGCTTGTGTCTCTGCGTATTACTCTGTAATAAATGTTTTTTTTTTTGCGAAACACGGCATTTTCAATGTTCAACAATTTGTAATTTTGTTTTTTTACTGATACTAAGAAAATCATTATTTAATATTACATACATGTTACTACTTAAAATTAAAAGTATATTGTTTCCATAGGTAAAGATTAAAAATCCTTGCATTTCTATGTACTGTACTGTATGTAATGTACGTGGCAACAAATTCATCACTTTACCAAAACAAATTTCAATACTGTTCAGGTAAAAGTACTGGTAAAAGTAAAAACATTATTTTACTGTATATATTTATAATACTTTTATTGTTTAACTTTACTTATCCATAATACAATTTCGAAAGTTCTAGTTTTTATGTACTTAAAAAGGAGCACTTTTATGACACCAATAAAATGTCTTCTAGAATTCTGAAGAAATATGTTGACAAATAAATTAAAAATAAAATGCAGAACGAAAACCATTTTGTATGTACAGAGCTTGAAAGCCCGTTGGGTTTTGATTCAAGTATCGAGTACTCGAAAATGACCAAAAATTATCGAGTATCAAGCTCGAGCCTAAGCTCGTTCCAAACTCTAATTGTACATACCTGATCATGATTTTCTCAGCGCCATCCAATTTTTTAACAGTTAGAGGACCTATTAAATTTTTTCCTTTACAATTGGACACTGGTAGTTCGGTCCGAGGTTCGAATCCCGCGAACGGGCTGGCTGCATGGGTGTTTTCGTGGTTTTCTCCATGTGTAACATGTATACGAGCCAATTTCTCTTAGAAAGTCATCCACGAAAGGCATCCCTCCCCTTAGGCAGATAGCCCTAGTGTGCTTTGCCATAATTAAATACACCAACACCAACACCTTTACAATTGGCTGTAAATCTGTAAACAAAACTTAACACACGAATAATGTGAATATAGTTATTACTAATGTTAAGAATATGATATAAAACAAAGGAATTAAGAGTTCACATTTAAATTAACTAAGTCATTATCCTTGAGTTCTTTCACATATTCCACCTCAGCCATATCAGATGAAATTACTTCACAAGGCTTAGTCAAGAAGCTCTCCTTAGTCGAAAATGTTGGTCCATACCACTATAAATCATTATGAAGAAGATCTTCAGGTTCAGCTCCACGTGATATCAAATCAGCTGGATTATTATAAGTGCTAACTTGGTACCACCATGAACAGCAATCATGCTGCTATAACAGATACTGTATCAGCAACAAATGTCTTTAGTTGATGAGGTTCCTTCTTAATCCATGCTAACACTATTGACGAATCAGTGAAATAATATCAGTGAAATACCTTGACTATGGGTATTTGAATGAACTCTAATATTCTTTTCAATAGTTTTACCAAGAGAACTGCATCACAAAGTTCCAAACAAGGAATGGTAATTGACTTCAAAGGTGACACGTGAGACTTGCTACACAGAAGTCTTGATGAACATTCATTTGAAGATGACATACATTTCATATAAATTGCTGCACCATACGCTTTCTGACTAGATCACAGAATCCTATAATTTCTATTTGCTGTAATCCGTTGGGTAGAACAAATCTAGGAATGTGATAATTGTTGACTATTTTGAGACTATGCAGAAATACTGTCTATTATTCAAAGTAACTTTTAGGAAGAGGTGTATTCCAATTTATTTTTAGAAGCCATAAGTTTTGTAGAAATATTTTAGCTTTCGTCCAATTAACAAGTCCAATTAAACCTAACGGTTCAAAGAGGCGACCTATCATTGATAAGAGATCTCTTTTCATTCCTGTTTCTTCAATGTCAAATATCTTTAAATCGTAAGAAAAATAGTCTGTAGATGTATTCCATAACATTCCCAAGGCCTTTGTAATCTGAGGCTTATCAGTAACTTGAAAGGAGTAATCCTGAGTTGCAGTTTCTTTATTCTTCAATAGTTATGTATTATTTGAACACCATTTGTATAACTGCATTCTAGCACGTTCTAGAAGACAGGTTAACTGTGTCTGTAACTCCTTGGCTTCTTGCAGTGTATTAGCTCCAGTGATAATGTCATCCACATAACAGTCCTTCAGTATGGCTCTTGAGGCATGAGGAAATTCAGTTGCTTCATCTATTGCTAACTGCTTCAGGACCCTTGTTGCGAGGAATAGTGTACTTGCTGTTCTGTATGTTACAGTCGATAAGTCTGCACAGGACTACCAACTGATTCTTTCCACAAGATCAACTGCAGGTTTCATTGTGATGGTTTAATAAGTATCTGTCTGTACATCTTCTGAACATCAGCTCCTAATGCATAGTTGTACTTTAGAAATCTAATAATAATAGAAAATAAATCTTCTTGAGGTATTCGCCCTTTCATTAATGTTTAATTAAGCGAGTTTCCATTACTAGTAACTGCTGATGTATTAAACACAACGCGAAGCTTGGTAGAGGTTTTCTCTGGCCGATAAACTCCATGATGATTAAGATAATTGAAAATCGATGTTTAAATTTCTTGAACTTCCTCCATGTGATTTAGATCCTTATATTCCTTGATAAAATTCTTATATAATGTTTTCATATTCGAATACTTTCTGGTGCAGTAGATGCAATCAGAATATTCATTTTGTACCTTTCAATCGAATTGATTTAAGTAATAAAAATACATTTAATTTGGGATCTATCTAATCAAAAATATTCAATCTTTTCATAGAATGAGGTTATATATTTTTCTATTATATATTTTGTTTTTTGTAAAACTTTTGTAAAACTTTTTGTATTTTTTAACCCTTTCCGACACGCTATCTTTTAAATTTAGAATCTTGATTAAAAAAAAAGATAGGCAGTCTAATTAGGCCTAGAGGAGTATACAAGTAAAATTTTGTGAAGATAGCACTTTTCGTTTTGATTCTGTGGGTGTGCCCGAAGCGGCATTCGATTCACTGATTGAATAGAGCTTCGAAAAGTTTTTCTTAAAAAATGAGGGTGTTAAAAAACTAAGCATGGCTAAAATATATGGACTGGTTTGTGTTGAGCTGCCATCTACTATAAATAAAGAAGGTTCAGAGTAACCTATAGTAAAATCCTTTTTCATTCACTTTTTCTGTACGTACAGAAGGATATTGTCACTGATCCATGTTTTCGAGGGTGAAAACAAAGTCAGGATTGCCGAGATTGTGGTAACAGTGTTGGTGATAGTGGTAAACCTTTGCGACTTTGGCACACCCTTCGCAAAGGGTTAATGAATTTTTGGTTAACAAACTTTGTTTTGAAAGTGAGCTGTGGCAACACTATACAGAATAAAATGTTTTTATCTCCAATGTGTGAGAGTGTATTGAAAATGCTAAGGATATCGTGTTTTCAAATAGTTCATGATTTTACCATTGAATTGGATTTTATATGACATAAGTGCAAAGAACGAGCGTTAATAATAAAAAGATAAAAAAAGTCTTGTCAGGTAAACTTAACATTGTTATCGTCACCTGAGAAGAGACTGAAGAAAATAGATAAATGTATACCAACACTTAACACTGCATCACAAATTTCTAAACATATACAGTCAAAGGTGTTTAATCCGGACTCGTCGGGACTTCGGTTTTTCCGGATTATAGATCATCAGTTTAAATCTGGAATGGTGGCATGCAGAAATTATAAAATTAAAAATATGGAACCATAATTTATGAAATAAAGAGCAATTATGATCTAAAGGGTATCAAAATTTACAAAAAAAAAAAAAAAAAAAAAAAGCTTAATATTTATTTGTTTACTTTATTAAACATTTCTTTCAACGCACGCGTGCGTAAAGCATACATTACGCATATTTGAAATTAGAAAATTGCAACCAAAAAACTATTTGATGTGTATTCGTGATATTTGTAATGACGAGGAATTTGATTTAAATCATATCAAAGACGGAGTACATCGAGAAGAAATACTACATTTAGTAATGAATTATAAGCCGAATAAAATAAAAACATCTGCCCTGAAGATAAGGATAGTGCTGACAGAACGACTTCCAGTTCATTGTGCATTGCGACGTCCCCCCCCCCGGCAGAGCAGTGTGAAATTGATAAACAGATTTCGGAATGGTTAGAGAAACAAAGGATATGCCTTTATCCACTTTTTTCAGCAATTACACTTTTTGTTTGATGGACATCGAAACGTGCTTTCGCTTTGTAGATCCTTTGGCAGCTCCAGAATCGGAAATTCTTTTTAACATAATCGAAAGTTCAAGCTTACTTTTGTAAAATTGCTCTAACAGTCTGCAAAAAATAATAAGCCGGTTCCAATTAGAAGATTAAGGAACAACGCAATCTGCAACATTAACTGAAATTTATAGATAATTTTAGCTTAGCTTATACCATCTGTTATACATTAAACGCATATGCATAAATGCATATGCGCATGCGTCAATGCATTATGCGTTGACGCATGCGCAGAAAGTTTTTAGCTTTGAGGTCCAGATTATAGATCATTCCTGATTATGGACATCCGGATTAAAGACTTTCGACTGTATATATATATATATATATATATATAGTGGTTGGGGAGTTGAAGATGCTAGTCTAGGGAAATAAACAATTCCAACGTTTTCTCACACCACAGAACATTTAATGAAAATAACAGAAAAGGTACAGATTGAATTAAATACAATTGCTGCTGCGCCTTCTTGCACTTGTTAGATATAAACACCGTTCTTTATCACTTTTAGAATTTAAATAGCAGCTTAGTGCCTACTCACACTAGCTGTCGTATATTCAGTAAAGTTACTACCTCCTTGTGGAAACATAGTTTTCTATATTCACCACCTTCACATGTAGACCTACGTCTTACCACCTTCGTGTGGAATAGAAGACTGTCTATATGTCATACTCCTCTTTCACCTCGCTCTCGCTGCTGGCGGATTGGTGAGGTCCTCTGGTGGCTGTGTTGCACTTAACTTTTACCACAATCTTGGCGATCCTGACCCTGTTTTCACCCTCGAAAACATGGATCAGTGACACTGGTTCATACAGACAGCACCTGAAAATAAATTAAAAAAAGAAAAAAAGAAAGACCAAGAAAGAAGTGCGGAAAAAACCACACATATTCCTAGGCAGGAATATTCCAAGGCTTCATGTGATCAGCTGCTGTAGTGGTACATCCAGGACCTTCATGGTGTCCTACTTTTTCCACCTGGTACCGATCTTTGCCTTTCCTCGCTGTTACACGGTATGGACCGAAGAACTTTGTCCTTAACTTTAGACCACCTTCATACTGCGTCTTTGTATAGCAACTAGGTCATTCATATTGTATACCTGTCCCTCTTTTCTTGTTGTATGTTTCTCTATTCTCTTCCTGAATTTTTAGAATGTTTTTCCTTGCTTCCTCTCTCATATCTTCTCGATCTTTCATCATAATATTTCTTTCTTCTTCTTCTTCGAGAATTTTCGATTTCTCATTTTAACACCAGTGAGGAGCTCAAATGGAGAACTCTCTGCTTCTGCTCTTACTGCCCTTCAAGATCCGTTGTACACCTCCAACATATTTGTACCATTTGGTTGGATCATCTGTGGATAATCTGGATAGGACTGGAATCAGAGTGAGATGAATTCTTTCCACTTGTCCGTTTCCTCTAGGAACGCCTGTAGTTGTAAATATGGGCTGGATCTTGACTACAGTAATCTTCAAAGTCTTTAGAGGTAAACGCCGTACCTTTGTCACTTATAATTCTCAAAGGATTACCGAAAGTTGATTGTCGCAGTTTCAGCTTCTGCATTACCTCGAGCTGATGTAGACTTTACTGGATAGAGCCACACGAACTTTGTGAATGCATCAACCATGGTTCAGATATGATTGATACTAGTCTAGGGGAATAAACAATTCCCACGTTTTCCACACCACAGAACATTTAATGAAAATAACAGAAAATTGTACAGATTGAATTAAATACAATTGCTGTTGCATCTTCTCACGCTTGTTAGATATAAACACCGTTCTTTATCACTTTTACAATTTAAATAGCAGCTTAGCGCCTACTTGCACTAGCTGTCGTATATGCAGTCAAGTTACCACCTCCTCGTAGAAACATACACAGGGTTCGTAGCGGTTTTTATAGGTGCTTATAAGTCCTTATATTTGAAAATAAAATATAAAGGCCCTTATAGGTGCTTACTTTTTCTTTAAAGCTCTTTTTTTTTTTTTTTTTTTTTTGTTTTTAGTGCTTATTTTTTGCTTTTAGTGCTTTTTTTTAAATGAATGCACAATTTTTCCCCGTACCAAAGCCGAAACTAAATAAACTTTTCTTCCTAATATGGAATGTCAGATGGTGAATCATACTCTTGGAAATAGCTTTTCCCCCTTTCTCTGTATTAACATAACTTTTGGTGTGCGCAGAGAGTACAGTCAGGTGCCTGTCGTTCTGTTGGTCAAAGAATTGCAAAAGCAGTAGAGAATTCCGGTACATTCGGCATTCTTTTTCTGCCACCCAAATACTACACACGTTTGAATTTCTATCAAGATCTTAATAATTTGCATTCTTGTTCCACTTGGTCAGTTCATATTCGTGTTTATTATGATCGTTATGCTTATATTATGAGCATATGTATGAATGTTTATAATAACATAGTTGCAGTAACTGCTGAAGTATAGTGATCTTCCAAAAATGGTTGTGTTTAACACAGATTAGCTTTCTAATTAATAATATTCGGAATGGCTTAAATGAAGGGATAGTAATCGAATAGTCAAAATAATTTCATATTTTTGGCTAATACATTATACAGTACGAAGGTTGAATGGTTCTCCCCTTTCTCCGCAAAATCTCGAATATTGAAACTGTTACAGTTCACTGCAAAACAAGCAACAGACTTTTTTGTTGTTGTTGTTGTTGTTTGTTTGTCGTTTTCCAATCTGGATTGAATAGGACTAAAAGTTCTGCGGTCTGCCGACCCAAGAGAAGAATGACTCTATTCCGGAAATTTAATGCATGCAGTCTGTTGAAAATTAGAATGCAAAAACCCCCCAGATTGGTAAGTCTCTTTCTTTTCCTTTATTTAGTTCTTTATTTTTCCAATAACGGCAGCTGTTGAATCCGATTGCGTAATATCATGTAGGGAAGAATTACGGCACACTTATTGCGCAATAACGTTTGCGATATTTTACAGAGATAATTAATTTTGATGTTCGGTCCGAGATTTGTTTATGAATACTTAAAAGAGTTTTACTGTGCTTGCTAAGCAGAATATTTTTCTGTTCCGTTGTTTTTTTTTATATGATGTACATACCGAAATGTCAAAAGTATTTATTTAGCGGAAAAATCTATAGCACGACTACAGTCTATCCCCCCCTCCGCTCCTCTTTTTCAAGTTATGCACGACTGTCCGAATATTCGCCAATTTTTAAGTATGCGGGTAGTTAAAGTTTACTGTTAAGGATGACTGCATGAAGCAAATTTCTGTCTTCTGATTTCAGAAATGTTCCTCTTTTTTACTTAAATTACTTTGCTTGCAATATCTGTTAAGGGAAAACTGATATACAATGAAAATTTAGAAAATGTTCAGAATTTAGATTTAAATTAGTTAAATATCAATATAAGTGGAAAAATAAATTATATTTATTATCAAGTTCCAAGCGAATTGTATAAATATGCCTTATTATTATTTATTTCTTCTATTTTGAACTGAAATTTCATCATTAAATCTTGTAATATAGTTTAGTTCTGCATAGTTTTTTTTTTCTCTCATTGTAAACTAGTTCTGTAAATTGAACTGTTATTTAAAATTTAAAAACAGTAATTATTTTCCATGGTTGAGGTAATGCTTATTCTCTCTTAATAAATACTGCATTTCTCGTATTTTAAATTACGAGTCTAATTTTCAAGGTTATGCAGTTGTGTATAATGTAATTAGACAGGTGCTTATTTTTTTCTTAAAATGTGCTTGAAAAGTGCTTATAGGTGCTTATTTTTTTAACCAAAATGTGGCTATGAACCCTGATACAGTTGTATATTCACCACCTTCACATGTAGACCTACGTCTTACCACCTTCTCGTGGAGACATCTTGCCACCTTCGCGTGGGATAGAAGACTATTTGTCTATATGTTATACTCTTCTTTCACCTCTCTCTCGCTGCTGGCGCATAGGTGAGGCCCTCTGGTGGCTGTGTTGCACTTAACTATTACCACATATATAAACTACTATTTCTAAACATAAAATTGCGCAAAGAAAACAATGCTTAATAATAAAACTAATCTTGCCCCCCCCTAAAAAAAAGGAAAGAAAGAAAAAAGAAATGGATTAGCAGAAGTGAGTGCAGCAGCAGACTGGTAGTCTGCTATCTCAGCAAGAGCACAAAGAACCTTAACAAATCCTTTAAGGCAACCATTAAAATCTGAAACTTTCCACATTTTTTTTAATATTATTAATGGTGCTAATCCTTCATCTTCTCAGCTTTCATCTCTTGGAAAATGCTGAATCTGTTACCAGTGTACACATTCAATGATTATTGTCATTCTCCATGTAAATAGCGTTTTTCTTACCTTAGTAACTTTCATGATTTGCTGTATGTCAAAGGAATTTTCACTTTTATGTCAGTTTTCATGTACTCGGATCTCATTTCTAGGATATTTCTTTCACAACTAATATAGTGCAAACTTTATGTTCCGAGCATTGACACAAAATTCCATTATATTATGGTTATATGCCCAAACTTGCAATTATTTATTTTTAACCTTGACGAGAAGGCAAGATCATTGTTAGTTCTTTTCATTATAAAATGTCAATTTTTGATCACTATGACAAACAGTTTCTTGATCATTTCTGAATTCCTGTTTGGTTCCTATCAACTGATATTTGGCCATTTTTGAATCATTTGAACCAATATTTAGTATATAGTGCTTTCTTTAGCTTTGTAGCTTTAGAAATTTTCCTTATCCAAAATAACTTAACTCTTTGAAATCCAGACCCTTCGCTAAGCTGTATCCTCAAAATACCCGAACTGCCCAAAATACTTTTCCAGTTTCACAGCAATTTCTTCCCCTCCCCATCCAGTAGCAGAAAATAGGTGTTAAGATTTCCAATGACATCCTTTGTACTGTCTAACAAAGATTCCATTAGCCTTTGACCCCGTTCTTTATAAAACTATTCTGAAGGTCAGATCAAGAAGCCTTTCTGGCTTTGTATGATCACGACTGAGATTTTGTTTATTTTCATTATTCTTATAACAAGGAATAAATTGTTTAAAAATAAATATAATCCTTAAATTTTTAAACTGCTCTTTTATTGATGTTTAAAGCTTAAAAGCACACTGTACCACAAAAGAATCAACAACGAAATGTCACAATCAACCAAAAGATTAAAAAAAAAAAAACCTCTTAGGACAAGCTGTCTGCTGTAAACCGATACAGTGCATTTGGGGAAAGTGCACCTGCTACTGCATACCTTAGGGGGAGGGAAGAAAAGAAGATTACAATCTCAGCCGTTTTCAGGCGGTTCTGGTTGTTTCAATGTAGGGCCGAGTCGGGCGGATTGGATGTGAAGGAGTTAATATATGTAACCCGAAATAACATCGCCATTTATCATAAAACAAATATATTAATTTTGATGATTTCAGATTATTTTACATTGGTTTCTTACAAAATTTTATCAGATAACATTGTTTACTTCTCTTGATGAATATTGCATCATAAAATTGTGATACAGAGTATATGGTTATAAACATGCGCTACTGAGTAACAAATACTAACAGTGCTAAAAATATTCACATAGTAAGGTTTAATGTCATACATACTGAAAATATTCACATAGCAATGTTTAAGCTCTTGCTAATTTGTGAAAGAAAAAAATAGGTCAGTTTACAGTCAAGCTTTTCAGTTTTTAGTTGCTTTTCAGTCAGATTGATATGTAAAAAGTAATTATCTTAGTATTCTTATTTTCTTCTCATTGACCCACATACTGAACCATAAATATCCTATTCTGATTGTAACTGGTGTTTTTTAATATGCAAATTTTTAAAATTTTGGTGTATTATACGCATTTCAGAATTCATTATATGTTTTGTCTCTCTTAAGATGTCATACGTGTCTGGGACTCCTTATTTGCTGACAAAAATAGATTTGAATTTCTAATATATGTGTGCTGTGCTATGATATTGTAAGTATATTTCTTGCTTGCGTTTTTATTTTGAGCTCTTTATTTTATTCCAAGTATTCCTGTTCTGTTATGAATTTTAGCATTTTACCAGCTTTTCTGTATACTATTAAAGCTGACACTTGATGAATGCTTGAAATAAAAATTTATTTAATTTCAATCAGTATTTAAGTTTTTGATTAATCTCTTTATAACATTATTTTACAAAAAGGCAGTAAATATGTTCTATATTAATATACATTTTATACTAGTTAAAGCGAACATTAGTATAATGATTAGCAGTTTTAAGAAACAGTCAAAAACATGCATTTTCTAGCTTTGACTTCCATTTGAAGCTGTTCAATGTATATGATGCCATGTACCAGAATCTTCATAATCTTGATGCAATCTCCAGAACTATTACAAGGAGTATTTATCTATTCAAAATTGCTCATCTTTCAAGTTTACTTTAAATGATAAAATAAAAAATCGATAAGAATTTGAAGAATATTGAGTGTTTGGCGAGAGCATTTGTTTAATCACTGAAACAAAGTAGTATTAAAAAGGGCATGTAACTTCTTTCTCTCTCTTCCCCCCCCCAAAGAAATACTGTGATAAAACTTAAGGGAGTGTATGCATGCTGATATAAAGTTTTTTGCATAGCATTCTATTTGAGGAACACTGATCATCACCATGTCAGACTGTAGACAAAATGATCTTGTCAATAGTAGATGAGGGTTGTTTTGTTTTGTCAAACTCATTTATATGATATAATAATTGAAATTTGTGAGTTTTAATTGCTTGACACAATTTTTTTTTAACTGTAAGTTCTACAATTTGAAATGAAAGGCTTGTCCTTATTGTTGATTTCTGTGGAGTTTGTTAGAGGATTTTGCAAACATATTAAACTTGTTTTTCAGTTGTGCAAGATTTTCCAGAGTTTTTTTTCTTTACATCTGTATTTTTCAATTTCTTGTGCCAGTCATAGGTTCCTGGTTAGAAGTGATTTTCTAGAAACTGGACAGAATTTGCATTGAATCTGAGTAATAAATTTTGTTTTATTGAATTTTGAAACATAAAAATGCCTTTTTTACTGTGTTTATGTCCATTGTATGTGCTAATGACTCACTGTAATCATTTACAGCATTGTGCAGAATGTTGGATCTGTCAGTGCTTTTGAAACTGTTTGACACAATTCACAAGCATAGCACTGTAGTATTTTTCTTTTATTGTAATCTCATATGTGGTAAATTTTATGAATAAGTCACAGTCTCTCTCATCCTATAAAAGTATTTCTATATTGATTTCTTCAAATAACTGTACTGCAGGAGAGGAAAGTTTTTTTGTGGGGGGTGGGGCATCTGTGTGTGTATGCATATGTGCCTGTTCTGACTCTCTTCTTTTACCATCTCCAGACATTCATTCTTATGTTGTGTTGTATGTGTCCATTCTTACTGCCGCTTGTATATACAGTCAAAAGTCTTTAATCTGGACTCGTAGGGACTTCGGCGATTCCGGATTATAGATCATTAGTTTAAATCTGGTAAGATGGCATGTAGAAATTATAAAATTAAAAATATTAAACCATAATTTATGAAATAAAGAGCAATTATGATCTAAAGGGTATCAAAATTTACAAAAAAAAAAGCTTAATATTCATTTGTTTACTTTATTAAACATTTCTTTCAACGTGCGCGCGCGTAAAGAATACACTACGCATAGTCGAAATTAGAAAATTGCAACCAGAAAACTGTTTAATGTGTACTCGTGATATTTATAATAACGAGGTATTTGATTTAAATCATATCGAAGACGGAGTACATCGATATGAAATTTTACATTTAGTAAGGAATTATAAGCCGAGTAAAATAAAAACATCTGCCCAGAAGATAAGGATAGTACTGACAGACCAACTTCCAGTTCATTGCACGTCGCGACGCCCCTCCCCCTGCAGAGCAGCGTAAAATTGATAAACAGATTTCGGACTGGTTAGATAAACAAAGGATATGCTTTTATCCATTTTTTGCAGCAATTCAACTTTTTGTTTGATGGACATCGAAACATACTTTCGATTTTTAGATATTTTCGCTTTCGAAACATACTTTCACTTTGGCAGCTCCAGCATCGGAAATTCTATTTGACATAATTGAAAGTTCAAGCTTACTTTTATAAATTTGCTCTAACAGTCTGCAAAAAATAATAAGCCGGATCCAATTTGAAGATTAAGGAACAACGCAATCTGCAATATTAACTGAAATAGATCATTTTAGCTTAGCTTATACCATCCATTATACGTTAAACATGCAAGCGTAAACATATTATGCGCTCACGCATATGCGCATGCGTAAAAGTATTACGTGCATGCATAACTACTTATGCACATGCGTGAATGCATTATGCGTTGACACATACGCAAAAAGTTTGTAGCATTGAGGTCCGGATTATGGGTGTCTGGGTTAACGACTTCAAGAGCAGTTTGTCTTAAGTATTCAGGATGCATAAAGCGAAAGTCTTATTTAAAATCACCACTAGCCTAATGTTGAATTTTACCTAAATTTTAAATGCTTTTGTTACCCTCTTTTTTTTTCATAACTATGTTAATATTTTAGGTGGCTGAGAGACAAAATAATGCAGGGTGATTTCTCAGCAAATATGAAGCTGTTACAGGTGAGCATTCATTTTAACTGTTCTTTGCATTGATACTGATATCTTTTACAAATGAAGTTATTCCAGCCTTATTTTTTGTTTTTTAAAAAAATCATGGGAATTTTTTTTATTCACTATTTGTTTGTTAGGTAAAGAGGCAAAAGTAAAAGGTACAACTCATTGTGTCTTTCACTGTGTGTAATTTTTTCAGTTTGTTTTTATAGCCTTTTTATTTAAAAAAATTACCCCTTTTATTCTAATGCTAATTATCTATATTTCTTTTGCATCATTTAATTTATTTGTCACTCTGTTTCATATCTGAAATGCTTCTATTTTTCTAAAAGTTTTTGTACTTATTATGCAGGATGTTAGAATGATGGCTTCAGGTTTTTATTTACTTTATATTTTATTTAAGAAATATGTAATATTTAATGTAGATATGTACAAAGATTCTTATAGCTATAAAATTCTCAAAAGTATGCATTTTATATCATTCCAAATATAGAGAAATTATGAGAACACTGTGATTAAAAATTTAAAGTTTAAAACCTAACTTTTTATAGGATCCGTGTGTAGCTGAGCCCATCAGTGGCTGAGTAGTGAAGTTGCTGAACACTAATAGTTTGATCTGAGTTTGTTTCAAGGTGAACTGCCTGGCTGTATGTACATTTTCATGGATTTCTTCATGTGTGCATGTTTCCCTAAGAGTCCTCCACATAGGCAGATAGTCTTCATGTGCTTTGTGATAATCAAATAAATCTAACTAAGATTTGTACGAGAGAAGTTTCAATTAGTAAAATGTTATGTTTTAATAAATTTGATAGAGAAACTTTCCTTTTTGTTTTTTTTTACACGATGCTCTTGCACCTCTTTAAAATGAAAAATTAAGGAGAGATGGCAGTTGTCTTCAGCTCGTTTGCTAGAGTACACCTGTACAGTTATGGAGGACCTAGTTATTTACACACTTGGTGATTATATATTGCTGGAGTTATGTAGCGATTTTAAATTCAGCTTATTCTTTTTGGGGGAGGCGGGGGGATTGAATTTTTACTGCAAAATCTTACAGCTCATGCATAGATAAACTTGGATTGTGAATACATGGTAATTATAATTGAAATCTGTTTTCATTGAATTCATAATTGTTCTCATCATTCCTTGGGACAATTTTGGAAGTATTTCTTTAGTAAGCTGATTAGAACATATATTATGGAATTTTTTAATCTTATTCATTTTTTGCAATGATAACTTACCTGTATCTTCTAAAGAAGACAAACTGTGCATGAAATTCAGTTTAGTTTTCTGTCAATGCAACAATTTCTGGATCATGGATATATAGTTTTCTTCTTATTTATCATATAGGTTCTGAAATATGATCCTTTTATTTATTTTTCTGATGCCTACTGTCTCATTCAGAATGCAGAGAGCAGTATACATCAACCTTAATTCAGCATTCGGCCACACAGAGCTAAACTCTTTTTTGACATTTTTATAGCTTCTTTTGAAATCTTTTGGAACCTATACTAAAGATCACGTAGCATCTTCATATAGTATTCTTACATTACAAGCACTTCTGAAACAAATAATTTTATTACGTGTAATGCATAAGTATTAGTAGGTGTAATATTTATTGCATTTTTACAATTAATGACACAGTATTTTATCAGAGTACCAGTCTACTAGAAATAACATTAGTCATGTTGCATAAAGGTGATAAAAATTTTATTGTGTACCTGCCTTCTTTCTCTAATCTGTGAAACTTACTCATAATAATATATTGTTGCCACAGAGAACATAAAAGTTTAAGTTTTGTTAAGACACTCAAGACTGTATGGATAAGAGTTCTCTTCGTTCAACTTGGATACAAATTCCAGCAAATGGATAGTAGTTTGGGTATTTTCATTCTTTTTCTCTCTGTGTAATGTAAGTAACAGCCAATTTCTCACTAAAAGCCTTCCATGAAGATATCCCTTTCCTAAGGCATATACTTTGCTGTATGTAATTAAACAAATTTAACTTATTTAAGATATTTATCATATTATGAATCAGTATATTATTCATTTTGCATGTGTATTGAAATGTAGTCTTGTGAATTTTTAATAAGCTTCATTTTTTTATATGTGCATTTTTCTTTTAGAATTTTCCAAATGTAGATATACATTGTCTTCTTGAAAAAGCTGTTGAGTTGCAACGGTGACATAAGAATAAGGAGTTTATTAAGTAAAATATTTTCTGTATATTCTGTTTTATAAATTAAATTTTGAAGTAAATTGTTGATTAAGTGCATGGATTGAGTATGAATTGTATTAAAAAAAATTTTTTTTGGATGTTTAATGCCATTTTCTTTATATTATTAATTAAACTTTTATTTATTGTAACTAGCAGCTTCGCTGCCAGCCTTTGTCTGGCTTTTAAATGTGCCAGAAAATGGCTGAAGGGAACACCAAACGTTAAATTTAAAAACTGCGTAGAATTTTACTCTGCAGAAAAACTTCATAAAGAAAAGTTATTACGTATAACAAAATTACAATGAAATAAGCAATATCCCTTAATACAAATATTAATTATCCTAATAAATAAATTAACCAACTTCCCTTTGCAAAATCTTAAGAACTCAAATGGTATAAAGGAGGTTAAGAACTTTGTTTCCTAAAAAAATCACTGAAAACTTTTCAATATCTTTAAAACAGTGAAATGAGCAATAAATAGCATAAAAGAATACAAAAAAAACAAAAAATTCTGAAAAGCAAAGTATAATTAATGATATTTTATCTTATATTTTCAAGAGAAAAAAATTACAATGAAATAAGCTATATCCCTTAATACAAATACTAATTATGCTAATAAAAAAAATTAACCAACTTTCCATTGAAGAAAAAAAAAATCATGCAAAACTTTTCAATATCTTACAAACAGTGAAATAAGTAAAAAATAACATGAAAGAAACTCAAAAAACATATGCCAATCTCTTAAAAACAGTGACATAAGAAATACGATGAAAAATTGTTGTCAAACCCCTATTTCTAAAAGAATGAAACTATTCAAAATGATGCGATTTCATCAAAAATATATCAACAACAATAAGACAAAAAAATTGTTGCCAAAATCACATTTTTAACCCCTTCGAGCCGGGTAGCGAAAACGCGCGCTTATCGCGGAGGCCGGCAGTGTCTTCCGCGAGCGTCTCTCCAGGGCCAGGGGCTTTTTTGCTACTAAGCCTAAATCCATGAAATTTCCGAAGTATCAACGCATTGTTTAATAATGCTCTATAGAGTATTTAAACGGCTTATGCTTTATAGATATTTTTATATATATACTTTAATTACCTTATTTCTTGTTTAAATACATATTTTACACATTTTATTTTAATTACTCACCATTTTATGACTTTTAACATTATACATCTGAAAACTAAATATATTACTTAAAATTCTCTTTTCATATGAAAAATTTTAAAACAGGGATCTACACACAGTCCTACGTTACATTCCTTGAACTCGTAATAACTCATTTGCCGTTTTGGAGGATTTTTCCGGGAATGTGAACAAACAAAGCATTGTCGTCTCATTTTCTTATCAGTCTCTTCTGAACAGAGTTTTGGAAAATGTCTTTCAGTTAATCTTTCAGAATCAATATCAGAATGTCAGAATTTCAGAATCAATATCTGAAATATTTTGCATCATTTCTGCTATTTCATGCTCTGTTAAACATTTTCGCTGCTTCGACATTGAAACGGTAAAAACAGAAAGAATTCACGTCTAACAAGGTCTAATTATTTTCTAAAAACTGAACTGTAAACCGAAATACTCAATGCTTTAGCGCATATAAAACTTCTACTTACAATAAACAACTACCACGTGCGAATAAAGTGCGATTTAAAGAGACGTCGTAAATCACGCCATTCGGAAACATTTAGTTCCCCGTTTGTTTATATAATCAAAAACATGTGTATGTGAGTCGTGCTTCTCTCATTTCGAGTAGAAGGTCTAATGTACATGTATCTGAAACCATATGGACATACAGTGCCATCTTGTGGCAGAAATTATAGTTTGAAAAACGTTCCAAGGTACTGGCACAAATACGTGACAGTCGGTAGTAAGTGCAACAATGCTCTGGCATGCCTGTGTGTTGGCCGGTAGATAAGTGTGTTTGTTGCTGGCACGTATACGTGACAGTCGGCGTGAAGGGGTTAAAGATGTGAGATGTGTACTCGGAAGCTTCATTTAAATTTTTTTTTTTTTTTTAATGCAATCATTTTTCCAAAATTCTTTTTGTAAAAGCAGTTGCAAGGATTAAAGTTTAACATGTACAAAAGTCAAAGAAAAATAATTTTTACATTTTTATATATAAACGTTTTTAGAAAAAATCCCATTGAAAAGGTGTTAAGCTCACTTTGTTAAATAAATTTGTATTTAATCGATTTATTGAAACACGAAATTTATTTTAAGTTCGTAAAATAGCTAAGTACCTACGTTTCATGACGATGTGAAAATGGAGTGCGTAGAGTAAAATCTCGCTTTCCTATAGCCCATTAGGTCCCAATCACATTATGTTTTGGCTACACGGACTTGACGTTGATTAGCTTACGCGCAGCGCGAACGAAAGTTTTGGTTTACTTGATCTATTAGCTTACGTGCAGCACGAACGAAAGACACACACAGACACTCTTTATTATATGTAAAGATAAGATGTTGAATAACAAGAAGTTATTTATTGGAGAGACATAAGTATATAAGTTTACCCTTTTACTGTCCATAAAATATACATCCCATAACATTCGTACGAAACTTGGCAGTTTTGCATAATTTGAGTGGTAGAATTGAAATATGGAAAAAAATTGGCATGTCATTCCGGAAAAAGCCCGATTTTGTGTCAAAATGCCTATATTAGAGCAATGCTTATATATAAATTTAATACATATCCTTTCGATACTAACCATATTCTAATACATATCCTTTTTTTTTTTTGTACAATGTACTTTATCTATAGATATGTCTATAAACAAGGTGATCATAATTAAACCTAACTTATCCAGAGCACTTTATAGCTAAAACTATAACAAAACTTAACTCAAAAATTTTTAGAGAGAAAATTCAAAGGATGTACTGAAATGTTCTGGGATAGGAGAGTTAAAAAAAATTCCATTAAGAAGTGCATTACATCAAAACACAAACAAACTACAAATTTCAATGCAAATATCATTTTTTTATGACAGACTGTTTAGCTATGTAAAGCACATTGTTCAATAAGAGCCCTGTGATTAAGGTGTAAAGTGCGCAGGCGATGAACAGTGTGTTAAAAGCTGATCGCCAGTGGTCTTTCTCGTGTGCAAGCCAGGGTTGCCCGAGTAAACCTAGCTCTTTACATGGGCCCATAACCAAAAATCACACATAGTGAGATAGAAAGAATGGGCTTTCCAAGGAGTGGGAAATGAATGGCTAATCACCTTGTCATCAGTGAAATGTTGCTGCAAAAACTTCTGCACTTGAAGTCCATTATATGGAGGGATACCTCCAGTATAAAAGTGGTAGACGCGAGGCATTGTCGCTGCTGAATTTGAGAACTGAAACTATTGACCATGTCATGGTATCTAAGGACCATTACAGACCTTTCTGAATATTAATTCAACGTAATAACTGTACCTAAACTGGCCCAATACAGTTGATTCTGTGATCAAGTTACCATAGGGATAATATCACAACATTTTACTGAAACTGTTATTTAATTAAAACAACAACAAATGCCGCAGCGCACAGTGAATTGGAAGTTGATCTGTCAGCACTATCCTTATCTTCAGGGCAGATGTTTTTATTTTATTTCGCTTATAATTCCTTACTAAATGTAGTATTTCATTTCGATGTACTCCGCCTTTGATATGATTTAATTCAAGTTCCTCGTCATTATAATTCGCTTCCGATAGTGAAGAAAGTGACACAGAGGTTATTGAAAACGAAAAATTTCAATTGACAAATTAGTTGGTATTCTCGACACAGCAATTATAGGACTTGAACAGTGGAACTTTGTAACTGACCAAAAAATTATGTCTGTTTATAGAATTAAAGAGAATGTATTATCACATAAAAAACGAAGCAACTTAAACAACTTACATTGAAAGAAATGTTTAATAAAGTAAACAAATAAATATTAAGCTTTTTTTTTTTTTTTTTTTTTTTTGTAAATTTTGATACTCTTTAGATCATAATTGTTCTTTATTTCATAAATTACGGTTTCATATTTTTAATTTTAGAATTTCTGCATGCCATCTTACGAGATTTAAACTGATGATCTATAATCCGGAAAAATCGATAATCCGGAATCGCCGAAGTCCCTACGAGTCCAGATTAACGACTTTTGACTGTATTATGCGCGGAGGGGGGGGGAATGAAATGTGCATGCGTAAAGCATACAGATTAAAAAAAATTTTTTTGTTGTTGATGGCTTTGGGGTCCGGAATTTACATTATTCCGGATATTGGACATCTGAATCTCGGATTTTGTACTGTAATTATTACAATCGTCATACTGTAATTATTACATATGTAGAATGAAAAGCATTTCTTCCTCTTTTCTATTCCATTTTCCATCATCTTTTATTCATATATACTTTAGATATTAAGCTTACAAAGTTAATATTTTTTTAAACTGGAAAATCTACGTGCTATATAAAATAATTTTGATAGAACTTGGATTTTAAAGGATACTTTCTTACTTAATGCTTTCAAAACACTATATTCTAAAATCTTATTATTATATTCTGAACCGTATAATTTATTCAAAAGATTAAATGCATAAAAAAGATGAAAAACTAAAAATTGCCCTCTAAACTCCGTAACATAACCCTTTCACAAGTCCCAGTTTAGATTAATAGTATTCAGTTTACTACAAATACTCAAAATATAAGCATCTTAAAGAATAGAAACCAGTTCTATGAAAGATATGCTTATAAATAAAAGGCAGGAAATATAAAACTACTGTAGTCATTATTAAAGTGATTACTACCCCATTTTTTCTTGAAATTTAATGTAAAACTGTATAAGCTATTAAAAATGTATCAGGATATGAGTTGAAAACACTAAAACAACCACCAATCCAAACACATCCTTAATTCTAAAATAAGGATGAAATACAACTTTAGCTACATCTTTTCTTAACCTCATGGGGTTTCCTGATTTTTTTTGTTTAATGAAAAAATGACCAACACAAGACAAAAAAAAAAAAAAAAAAAGATAAAATGAAACTCAAAAAACAAGTAGGATTTTCTATTGCAAATTTACTTTAAACCCATCCTACAAGTATTACACCCACATATGAAACAGCTGACAATAAATTTGTAATTGCTATACCTGTTTAAAAAGACATTTGACCTCACAGTAATATATTCTGTAAACGCTGTAGCTGTAGGCAGCAATAAGATACTTACCCCACTTATTCAAGCATTATAAAAACAATAAAACTCATAATATAGCTCAGATATATATGTAAGTGTAAAAAATAATCTAGCCTCATTAGCATGAACTACAATATTATTCACCCATAATTTACATCCTGAATTATTCTATAAAATGATAAATTTACATCCCCAGTAAAATGCAATAATAAAAATAGGCTTCCAACAATTTGCCTAGATAAAAATACTCCTAATAATGGACTAAAATTTCAAAAATATTTAATTCTTGAAGGAGAATGTAAATCAATGAAGGATCCATTAACTACTCTAACTTAACTAACACACTTTCATAATAACAACAAAATTTCTCATTATTTAATCTATCAAATTAAACCTTTAATCGGGCGTATTATCCATTAAAACTCACATACAGCTATTCGAAATTTTCTTACCCAAATAACCAAAACCACTACAACTAACAACATTTATATTAAACATAAAATTAAACGTATGTAATACCTTATTACATCTCCAATCATAAGGTATTCTAACTTATCTCAGTACCCTTTATAAAAATAAATATAAACCAATACCAAAAATAATGCCATTCCAAGATACTCAAAAGTCTCAGTCGGGTAAAATCTAGGTATATAAGTAATAATAGTATTACTGCAATTAATATTGCTAATAGAAAAGCATAAGTAAATCAGTAAGACCTGTCACAAAATACAGTTACTGTTTAAAATAAAGTGACTAAAACTATTCTCATTACTGTAACTATTGGTTGAGAAAAACAAATAATTAATGAAATTACCAATATTATCAAAAGTTGTTCTTAATAATTTAAATAAAATATCTACTTTTGATGTTTTATAAGAGTATAAAAAGAGGATCATCATTAGGACTTAGATTATTAGTAAGAATTTCATAATCACATAAATCCTCTTTAACAATCCCTATTTGAATCTTAACATTTAGTAAATATTTATTTTCTTCTAAGAAGAGTGGTCTAACGATAAATTGGTAAGGGGAGCCCATATTAAACTGTAGCTTTATGCGAGTAGGTGGAAGGCAAGGGCAGATAAGCCAAGTATACCTGTACTATCTGCAACTTATTTAATAAAGCCATTCAAACAGATTCTGAGATCAAGCACATAAATGAGGAAATATACTTGTTAAACCTTTATAAAATTGTTGTCTAGACAATATTCCATTACCCAAATTTGATTATTTTTGTTGTTCATTGTTTCGTTGAGATAAAAATGTTGCAAGCACTTACTGGTTGTGTCTGGTGTTAACGGAAAAATGTGCATTGTTTTTCTCAATATCTTCCCCACTATTCCATATGATACATCTAATTGTCATGACAATGCACATGTACTATTGATGCTGTGATCAATTATCTGTGACCGCTCAACAACAGCTGCTCTAAAAGGACTTCTGCACTGATGCGTTTTTGTCCTCTGCCACGCTGAATACATAATGACCCAATTTTTTTCAAATGAAGATAGATTTCATGTGTCTCACACCTTGTGGAGACATTAGCCCTGTAATTTCGTTTGACATCAAAATTCACCAAGAGCTGCTACAGCATTTTACTGATTTTTATAAAAAGTTTAATGATTAACACATGTTCTGGTAAATTAATAGATATCGTAACTGAAAGAGTACTAGTCAATTGATCTCCTCCTTTTTATTTTCAGAACTCGTACTCATTTCATCTGCATATGCAAATCAGATTGATTTTTCTTCACTTTCAGTGCGATAGGTATCATTCCTTACAGTCATAATGTTAAATGTTAAAATAGCCCACAGTTTTTTATTGCCTGTCTTTTCAAGCATTTTGGCTGTAATACGCCCCTTTGTGGAAATTTTGGAACTCTTTTTTTTTTTTTTTTTATATGTCAGAGCATTCTTTCTATTGTCTGTCTGCAAAAGTTTGAATTATAGTTACAGCTACAGAATGCTCTGAATAGGCCAGGTTTAATTACGATCACCTTGTATATTCTATGATATACAAAGCATATAAGTCTGTTCTATAATATACATATAAAGTCATTTTTTATGTGATTCTACGATATACAAAGTGAGTAGTTGTATATCATTCATTCTGTTAATGGGTGTCTGGGATATCATTCTAATGCTATATAATTTTAGTGCTATGTAACTTTTTAGTGCTTGTATCTGGATCTTGCTTTTAGTTTCTAAATGGATTGCATTGGAATTATTGGAAGTTTGTAGCCATATTTCCTTAAATATTGATGTAATATGTAGGCTGTTTTGTTTATCTATCTGCAGAATTATTGCTCATAAGAATAACATGCAAAAACTCACTTAATAATAAAGGAATTCCATTCACCTTCTCATATATTTATAAAGCCATCTGAAGAAATTAAGTAGCACAGATTATCATAAATAAAATTATTACTAAGGCAAGAGCAAAATTTTACAGATACAGAAAAAAGAATGTGAAACAAGCTACTACAGTATTCTCACTTAACATTGTTTCGATTAGTGTATTTTTGAATTAACATGATTTTTTTTTTTTTTTTTTTTTTTTTTTTTTTTTATTTATTTATTTATTTAATACAAGATGGATTTCTTTTAACATTGTCTAGGCAACAATTTTGTAAAGGTTTAACAAGTATATTTCCTCATTCATGAGTTTGATCTCAAAATCTGTTTGAATGGCTTTATTAAATAAGTTGCAGATAGTACAGGTATACTTGGCTTATGTGGAAGAATTGCTGAATTCACTTTGTGAAGAGCTGAGAATTAGTGATCTTATTAACAACAACATATTAGAACACTGGGCTCTAAATATGCTGATGGAAAATGCCCTTCTACATGTGAAATGAATGTGAAACAGTTACAGAAAATATGTCACCATGTTGAGTTGAAAACACAAAAATTGGGATCTAAATCTGGAAAAATCTGGAAAGCATTATCATAATTCATCATATGACTGGCAGTATACTGAGCTGCTCTAAGAAAAGTGTGATTCAATTAATTTAAATAATTTTTGCCAATGAAAACAAATTAATTCTGCTTGTATAGTGAAAATTATTATTATTGTAATTCTATGCAAATAATAAAAGACAAATTTAAGATGGTGTGAAATTATTTGATAAATAACAGTATTTTATGTTAGTTAACACAATATTTCATGGAGATTAATTAAATGTGTTCAGCAAGGGATTTGTGTATTTAAATTCTACCTTACAAAGCAAATAGGCTATCTATCAAAATTTTTATAGAATAAGTGTAACACTTTATTATAGTCTCAAATATATGGAATTTAAAATCTGATCTTTAATATTTAATATTGCATAGTTTAAACAGTAGTAAGAATATCATGCTTTAATTTGCATGTTTCAGTAAGAGCTAGACAATTTTTATTGGATATTTAAAATTATAGCTACCATTTTCCCTTCCCCTTGATTCCTTTTCTTTTTATTTGACAGTATGGTAGCTGATTTTATTTCTGACTTCAGTTTTGTCACTTTAATAGCAGGAGTTAATATGTCACTAATTATTCTGTTTGAAATCATCATCTTTTTTCTTATTAGCAGACTTTATTGTTTTCATTAAATTTGATTTAAAAATGTCAATAAAATATTTTTAAATGTCTTATTAAAATTAATTGTTTAAAATGTCATACACAGTCATTAAATCTGTGGTCTTATTTTCTAGATCATCATTCCTGCCATGACAGAGAACAAATATCCAGTGTTTTCTCGGTCTTTAATTTATGTTACATAAAATATAATCAAGAAAGAAGATACGGTAAATTATGTTAACTATGTTGTTAAGGGATAGATAGTAAAATGTAAAATATTTTTATATTGATTATACAATATAAAAATGATTATACAATATATTGATTATACAATATAAAATGCTGTGCTGCAAAAGTATGACACTGTTGGATCTGAATATGATGCTATTTTCTCTGTGTTATCTTTGGCAGATATCTACTGTAAAAACATTAAATAAGTGTAATGTTGTCATTCAGTTTTATTATTTGACTTCTTAACAGTTTGCATCATGCTTTGATGTTTGCAAGTTTGCATCTATTTTCAAGTAATGTTTTTTATTTATTTATTTATTTTATTTTTATTTATTTATTTATTTATTTTTTAAGTTTATTTTATGGTAAATGCTTCTGCAAATTGAACATAAAATTAGACAGGATAGAACTTCCATTAATCCAAACTAATTAGGACAAGCATTTATCTGATCACTGAGCAATTATTCACCCAGATTGGGGGCAGAGTTGAGCAAAGTTGCACTGTCACCTGTGTGATGGCCAAGGCTCTTGCCATACAGGGGCAAACTTGTTTCCTTGCATTGATGAATTTCATGGGCTTGTCCTGGTGTCAGACTAGTGAAAATAATCACAACAACGTTATTCATCTACTTATTATTCTTGCTGGAAAATGTAGGCATATGTAATACTATAATGTCATGTAAAAGGATGTTCGAAATAAACTTAATGCTTTAAAAAAAAAAAAAAAAAAAAAAAAAGCAACACAAATGTGCATTAAGTAAATAAAATGTGCTGTTCCGGAGATCAAACAGTGCCTTTTTTTAACTGTGTATATGAAAATGAGATGAAGGAAATCATGGCACTTAAATGAAAACAAGAAATTTCTAATCAAATAATAAAAAATCAAATTTTGAATGCTGTCTGCTGCTACAAAAGAAAAGGAGAAATAGCTAATAATTAGACTTATTAACTAACTGTAAATAACAATTCAAATTTGGTTCATATAGTAAATGAAAAAGAGTTTTTTGGAAGTGAAAAGTCTTAAGGTAAATCACTTGAAAAATTGAAGATGTTTTTAAAATTATAGGGCCACAAATATTGAAAAATCTGGTATTTTTAACCAGAAATTATTCAGTGAAAGGTTTACAAATTTCTTTTCCAGGCATAAGTTTTATGCTTTTAACATTAAGTTTCAAGACTTACTTATCTTGTTCAATCAATGTATACTGCCTGCCAAAAGTTAAGAAACAGCATGTTTTTTGTGTCAAATTTGAGAATGAATCAACATAAAAACGAGGAATTTATGGGACATGTTCACTAAACAATTCTTTAATGAATTTGACATAGAATGTTTCTAAAGTACTACACAAACATGAATTACAAGAAAACATTGCACTCTTGGCAGAGAAATCCAGTCTTGGAGAAACAGTTTATTACAGTTTTTTGAAGAAAAATGGGGTGTCAACATTACAAAAATGGGTCTAATAAGGAATGTGTCCACCCCTAGATTCAATACATTGGCGGCAGCAACATTCCATGCTGTGAATTAAATTGTTGGTCAGTGAAATGGGAAGCAAAAACCAGACACAGAGTAATTCTTATGCAAGCTCATCTAACGACCTTGGAGGGGGATTTAAACAGCAACCTG
Organism: Stegodyphus dumicola; assembly: GCF_044657685.1. Taxonomy (NCBI): domain Eukaryota; kingdom Metazoa; phylum Arthropoda; class Arachnida; order Araneae; family Eresidae; genus Stegodyphus; species Stegodyphus dumicola. The sequence goes on along the minus strand of NC_140768.1, from coordinate 133,281,849 downwards.
TCTCCCAAGGTAGTTCCAAAGATGTTCTATCAGATTCAGGTCTGGAGATTGAGCTGGCCGGCCATTCCATCCGCTCCGTACTGTGACCTTCAATATATTCTTCAGCATCCCAAGCTCGGTGCGGTCGTGCATTGTTGTTCATCGGAAGAAATCCAGGACTGACAGTAGTGGCATATGGGTGGACATATTGATCAAGGATCTCATCTTGATATCTCACAGCAGTCAAAATTCCTCCATGGTCAGTGTGACCACCGAAAGAGATCCAAGCCAACACCATTATTCCATTACCTCTGTAACTGTATCTTTCCACAATGTGCAGTTGGTTATATCTGGTGCCTGGTTCCTTCTGAATCAGCCAATGACCTGAATCACTCTCCAATGTGAACTTGGATTTCGTCTGTGAAGAGAACAGATGCCCATTGTTGACTAGTCCATTAGACGTGTTATCTTGCCCAACGTAAACGTGCACCTCTGTTTCCTCGGGTCAAGGGGACACAAACAGTTGGTTGTCTTCCATACTGACCTGTATTGTAAAGGGGTCTGCACACTGTAGTAGCTGATATTCTTGTTCCTGTTGCAATAAATGATCTGCCATGAACTGAGGCACAGTTATGTTACTCCTCCTTCGGGTTGAAAGAGCTAAATAATGGTCTCCCGCAGGTGTTGTAACTCTAGTTTCGTCTGGAACATGTCTTATAGACATAGAATCCTCGTAATCAAACTGATTCCATAGTCAGTGGACCACATTACGAGAGACATACATTGAGACGTTTAGTAGCATCAGCTTGTGACATCCCCATTTCCATCCATCCGATCGCCTGCCTTAACCATTCCTTAACTTTTGGAGGGCAGTGTATATTATACTGCACTGGTAATGGAAATTGTAGATATCCTTGAAGTTCTTATCTTAAGCCTTTCAGGGGCGGTATGTAAAAAAATTTAAATTGTGGTAGAATCTTGCATGACTAGTAACATATGGACCTCAAGAACACACAATTGAGACTTAAACAAGTCTAGAGTGAAATCCTGTACTTTGAGAGCTGTTATATGTTTTATGCCGCTGTCCCTGTAGAGCACTTTTTTTTGCGTGCAGCTGCCAAATGTCAGTTTTGCTTTTTTAATCTACTTTTGCGTATTTTTTTATATGTGTCTATAGAAATGGATGCATGAATATAGTTATGTAAATCTGAAGACAAAATGTTCAAAACTTTCTCTAGAAATTTAAAATTTTAGGAATAAAATTTATGTTTTCAGGTAATTTTATGATGCCACTTGTTAAACATACTTGTGTAAAAAATGTGTTAAAAGTTTTTGAAAGTGATTTATATTCAATATTATTATTTTATCAAAAAAGGTACCTAATATAACATTGCATTAATAAACCATATCATGCTCTGACTGAACTAGTATAATGTTACAAGGAAATGTAACTCAGCTGCAAAATAAAAAGCTAAAAAATGAAACATTATGACTCAGCTGAGAAATTAACCCTTAAGGATCAATGTACGAAGAACAAAGCGCAGCCATGGGACCAAACCCCCCGGGAATGGAACATCGCCACCAGCTCACACATTTTCAGCAGTTTAGCCTACTTTTACCAAAAAAAAAAAAAAAAAAAAAAAAAAATCATATAGAATCAGCATTTTAATATAAAGACCTCAATTTTTGAAGTTACCTACTTAATGTGCTCAGCGCCGGATTTAGCATTTTTCTTAGGTGGGGCAAAAACTTAAAATTGGCACCCTTACCCATCTTTCTTTAAGTTTCTGTAACAAATTTTAGTTTTTTTAAATAAACATAGAAATAGGTAGTTTTCGAGATAAAATGGGAAATCCATTTTATAGTAAGAAATATTTTATGTGCCATTTTTGTTCTAAAAGAAATATATATAACCAATGGTTTAGTTTCTTTACTTATGGCAAAGCATAAGAGAGCTACCTGCCTAAGAGGGAATATGTCTTCTCTGAGGTCTTTCTAAGAGTAATTGATTCATATGCAAGTCACGCATGAGCGAAATGGCGGAAACACCCATGCAGCCAGCTAATTAACTTGATTCTAACCCCCGACCGAACTACCAGTGTTCAGACTCTCAGCCGCTGGTGATCAAATATACATATCAAAAAGTTACATAATTAAAAACCTGTGTGAACCCTCTTAATGCAGTTACTTGTCCAGTGAACTGAAATAATCAAATTTACATTTTCCCTGAAATGGGGAATTTTTTCAATATTTGCAACAATACCTGCTCACACTAATAAATGATGTTAATAGAAAAAGATTCAGCACTAAATACTAAAATAGTTCAGCGCAGCACAAAAATGGAAATCAGACATTACTAAATAATAAAAAATTTCATTTAAACAAATATAAGCAAATTACAAATCACTAATAGAATGGATTGAATAATTTTGAACCAATTTCTCGATACTAACAGTAACTTTAACCTAGCACGTTAAATATTCATTTCACAATAACGCCTTCATGTAGCCTACTCAAGAACTCTACTATCGTCCTCACAAAGCCCAATAACATAATGAATATTTACATATTCACGCAAAAGACTATTTTTGTACTGTAATAATCATTTTCTCTGAAATACGCAATTTTGCTATATTCGCAATAATAATTAGTCAGACCATGGAGGTAACAAAGAAAGGAGGGGTCAACCCCACACTGCGAGTGAAGCACTGCTCCGAGGACTTTGGTTTCCAGATGTTTACATTCAGAACCTCCCTTGACTACGTACTTACGGATAGTAATTCGATACACGATACTTCCATACAAATCGAAAAACGGGACACTTCAGTATAAAAGGAACATTCATTGTGTGATGGATAATAGTAATTTGTATAGTTATGCTTATACAAAATGTTAAGTTTAAAGAAGATTTTAGCAAAAATTTTACGTTTAAAGAATGAAAAATACCTTATGGTACCTTTAAAATTATATACATCTTTCGATACACTTAATTACGCACTGGTAAAAAAAAAAAAAAAAAGATCTTTAGTTACAAAAAAATAGATTACATAAATTACGACAATAGATGAGCTGATTGATTACGTAACTAACTTTCATTAGCTATACAGCATCCATACTCATCTGTAGGATCTTTCTCCATTTTTTTTTTCTCTGTGTGAATTACCTCTTAATGTCATGACCGATGCCTTGACACGATTTCATTTGTTGTAGTGGAATTTTCCACTTAATCATGCACTCTCTGTGGATTTCAGATATATTTTCTGCTCAGTTAATTTTCCTGAAGCTTTTTTCCATTTAGTGAATCCTGTAGTACACAATGCTGATGTAATGGCAGTGGCATGTTTCTGTTAAATCTCACAGGGGGTACAAAAATTACATTTTTTGTTTTAGAATATATTGTAAGGATCCAAAGTTTTACTAACGTTTATTTTATTTTAAAACTGTACTATCACTTCTTATTTTCTACTTCCGGCCAGAATTAAATGCTTTAACTTGTTTATGAAAATTGTCCTGCTAACGCCCAATTATTTAAGTTGTGGTTTTTGCTAAGAGTTAGAGAGAGAAGGAGATTTAGGAAGCAAGCCGCTTGCCACTGCAGTCTTACAAGTTTTCACTCGGTTGCTGTTTGCCTTTAAGGCCAGAGGTTTAGCCCTCTTGATATTTGAAAATGTATTGTAGTTTCAGCAGCTCAGTGTACTACATATGTACCCTTTTAAATAAAGGCCAGCCTTAATGCTAGGCATTTGTATACTAATTCAAAGTTAGCTATTAGTTAGAGTTTTAGTTAGTACAGTAGACTCCCGATTATCCGCACCTGCCACAGAAAGTTTTTTTTTTTTTTTTTACAAGCGTAGTAGTAGTAGTAGTAGTAGTAACGGAGGACGTGGGCACCATCCCCCTACCATTACGGTTAATTGGTTCTGCCCACGTCCGCCCTTATCTAGTATTTATTAATAAATAAAAGGTTTTTACATTGCCATATAGTGCCATATAGAAAAAATAAATAAAAATTAAAATCTTAAAGTTTTATTTTAGAGTCCTTCATTTCTTTGTAAGTATTATAAAATGTCAAAATTTGTCCATAGTAAAAGAACGTTTGAAACTTATTCCTTCGTTCTTCTTCAAGAAGTTTTCTTTTGTTCTTTTTCTTTTCTTCGTTCTTCTCTTTCATTTAATCTTCGTTAAATCTTCCTTTCTTCTATCTTAGTTTCTTTCCTCCATTTTACATGTATTTTCTTCCTTCCTATATATCCTTTATCTTTTTACTTTAGTGAATAAGAAATTCATCTTTATGAATTACTTGTTAACATATTCTTTCCACTTTCTACAGAAAAATTTAATTTTTCTTTTTAAAACCTTTATTTGTAATTTTATACCTTTTCCCTTTAAATCTTTTTCCTTTGAAGCCACCTTCTTCTGCCTTTCCTTTGAAACCTTTATTTGTAATTTTATACCTTTTTCCTTTAAAATCTTTTTCCTTTGAATTTTACAAGCATAAAACAAAGAAAATAAAAATGTTCACAAAACTGAGCGAAACGTTAAATTTGTAACATCGTGCTTATTTATGGCAAAAATATCCCAGGCCTTCTCGGAACCTTCCCCTGTGATGAGTAAGTGATTTCTTATTCACCCTTGCAGTGCCCGCTCCACCGCCCTCTCTCGTCTTACTGACACGTCCACTTCCTCCCACTTGCCATTGTTAGTTTAAGCCTGATAGTGTTTGCGAACCAGTCGGAGTTAATTTCTTATCTTTTATTGTGTTCAGTGTTTGTGCTTTTTGGTTTTGTGTGGTTCCGATTTAAAATGTCAGGAAACCGAAAGAAGGTTTTGTTGACGATTGCGCAAAAACTAGAATTAATTTCCAAAGTAGCAAATGACGCTACAAGGCAGCAGATGGAATTGGATTACGGAATCGCGGAAACAACAGTGCATGAAATTCTAAAGCAAAAAGACAAACTGGTGAACTTTGCATCAATGTCGGACAGTGCTTCCGCAATGAAAACGTGAAAAACTATGAAGGGTTCTACCTTTGAAGAACTAGACACGTCATTGATAGAGTGGTTAGCTCAAGTTCGAAAAGAGGGTACTCCTGTAAATGGTCCTATCATTGTGGCGAAGGCAAAAACCTTTTTTGAGTTGTTAGGCCTGAAAGGAAATTTTGATGCGTCTTCTGGCTGGTTGACTCGTTTTAAGCAGCGACATGGAATTCGAGAAATTGAACTTCATGGGGAGAAACTTGGTGGTGACCAACAAGCAGCCGACGATTTCCACCATGAATTTGAAGAATTTGTTTTAAAAGAAGAGCTATCTTTTGAACAAATTTACAATGCCCACGAATCGGGACTTTTGTGAAAATGTCTTTCAACTTGCACTTTAGCATTTGAAAGTGAAAGTAAAGCGGCAGGTCATAAAAGCAGAAAGGAAAGGATCACTATCATGTCTTCCAGTAATGCTACCGGTGGACATAAACTTAGACTTGCTGTCATTGGAAAGTAAAAAAAAAAACGAGATCTTTCAAAGGCAGAAGGATAGAAAATTTGCTCGTTGATTACTTTAACCAAAAAAAGGATGGATGAACCGAAACATTTTTTAAGAATGGTTTGAAAAAAATCTTTGTTCTTCAAGTGCGTAAACATCTTAAATCGAAAAACCTGCCTGAAAAAGGCTGTGCTATTGATGGACAACGCACCTTCTCACCCAGCAACAAGTCTTCTGATGGACATGTGTTTGCAAAGTTTCTCCCCGCAAACGTTACTGCGCTAATCCAACCCATGGACCAAGGAATCATTGCAACATGAAGAGAACATACCAAACCAAGCTGCTGGTGACCAAAATTGAAGAAGGTTATTTAAAGAGTTTTGGAAACATTACAGAATCTTGGACAGCATCTACGATATTGCATCTGCATGGGACTCAGTGAAACTGTCAACCCTCATAAAATCATGGAGAAAATTCATGCCTAATGTTGAAGCCAACAACAACCTAACCCTTTTGAGATGTGAAGAAGAGAATGAAGATGTAGACACGCCCACGGCAACTCTTGCCGATAGGGTGAAAACAGTTCCGGGGGGTGAGAACGTCGATGCTGAAAACATTAACAAGTGGTTGGAGTGTGACGTCAACGAACCTGGCTTCGAACGCTTGACAGATGACGAAATTGTGAAGAAAGCAAGGGAAGAGACTGAGAGTGAAGGACAGCGAAGTGAAGGCGAAGAAGAGCCCACTCTGCAGATGCAGAAGACTCACGAAGCAGCTTTGCAACAAGTCGATGGACTGCTGAGCTATTTGGAAGAACAAGATGACGCAAAATTGGCCAAGAAACTTATGCTACGAAAAATGCAATCTCAGATCAAGAGAAAATACTTCCAAAGCAAACACAAATGATTGATTTCTTCAAAAAGGTGTAGTTTTACAGTTATGCTTTTGTAATTACATAATACATTACAGTATTAAAACAGTACATATGTGTTAATTTTTCCATGTATTCTTGATGCCTCTCGTAAGTACAAAGCACTTTTCTGTTTTCATTAACAAAATGCATTTTAGGTTAGTTTTGAGTGATATACTAAAATATTAAGCGTTTGTTAAACATTTCCTGCTGTTTATTTTACGTTTCATTGTACATAAAATGATTTTTCATATTTGGAATGACCTGTTTTCTCTTTTGCTATACCCGTTTTTAACTCTTTTTGGATTATCCGCGGCGGCCGCGCCACCCAATTCCGTGGATAATCGGGAGTGTACTGTAGTTTTATATTTTTACGTTCAGACCACAAGTGGTTGGTCTCTGTATCCCGAAGTTCGGGAAGACCTGTAAAGTAATAGAAAATAAAGGGTTTCATATACTCTTCCTGCTTGTGTCGTCTATTCTACACAATCTGGAACAGAACTTTAGTAAGTTAACTGTTCTTATTCAGGACACAGTATGTTCCCGAAACAATTGAGAAGACATACATCTCCTGACAATATAAAAGCCTTTCATTGTTTGCAAATGTTCTGTGCCACAATGAAGATGTCAAATGCCTTCTATCACGTTCAGTGTACCTAAGGTCTACGTTTTCTGGATATTTTTTGGCTAATAATACAGCTTGACTGCTAAGAAAGATCGTTGCTGATCATTCATTTTTTCTGTGATTGGCCAACTCCCTGGGTCCAACAAATCAAAAGTTTTTAAGTCTTTCTGCTGCCCACACTCACCTAAATGAGAAAATACATTATATTCTAATTTCATGTTCTCTATATGTTCGTTTGGGGTCTATGAAGAAATTTGTTCTCTCAGTTGCTGAAATGAAGTCTGTTTGAGGATGGTAGATGAAGATCCTTCCTCTTGGTCATGCAAATTGCAAGAAATATCGATATCGTTTAGAATCTCGTCACCATTGGAAGTTGTGGCAGCGTCTGACGGTTCGTTTTTTCCGTGAAACCATTTTTCATTTTAGCTAAAATTATTTTTCTCTGTTTGGTTCTATCTTTTGCTATGGTTCTATATTCTGCCCCTGAGAGTTTTTTTCCTAGACTCTCTCATGATTTCTTGCACCCTAAATAATATACGGTATAACTTGCCTTAATAAGAAAAGCTAAAAATTGATGTAATTACATTCAATAGTATTAGGTCCGAGTCGCGGAAGCACGCGCTAAGTAAATGGTTGAGTCTGGCTAGATATAGTGAGGAATGCTAGAAGCAGGCATATTAAAAGAAAATGAGACAACAAAAAACCCTCCAGATTAAAAAACTATAAAAATAATAAATGCATTTTTAAAAGCTAGGTTGCTGACTGGCTGCAAAAAAACCAAAATACCTTACTTCATTTCTGTTGTATATTCTCGACGTACACTAATTTGAATTATTTCATTGGTCCAAGGTTAGTTTGTATTGGGTGTTTGGAAAGAGTTACAATTTACAATGCTTCTCCATTTATTTCACAAGAGGCGGTATAAAAACAAGGTGCCTCTATACTATCGTTCTGTGTTTAGTCTGGGCTTTTTTTCTGAGCGTATATATTTGTTTGTTCAACGAGAAGAGAGTAAATGTCTAAACCAAAACAGAAAATCTGTGCACTAGTTTTACCTTTTATTTTGTCTTTTATAATTTCTCTTCTATCTCTTTCTTCATGTTTTTCCTGAGACATAACTAATAGTTCCTTTTTTATCCACTTCAAGATTTCAATCTTCTTCTTTTTAAACTTTTTAGTATAACTGCTTTTAGAAGGCTGAAACTTTCTTCTTATGTGAATTTCAACTTCCCCAGCAGTATCATTTAGTAAAATATCATTATCATTATTTAAAACATTGCCATTCCTTTCTTCTTCGTTACTAGTTTCTGCAATTTCTGGGGGAACAACAACATCAGTTTCATTCTGGTCATTATTAACATTATCATTATCTGTTTCTTCATCAAAAAATCTTTGAAGGGCTTCTTCTAATGTAAGGTACCTCGTTCTAGGCATTTTTAAACAACCAGAACATGAACCAGAACATCGAAAGGAATGAGTAAAAAAGGAGACTGACTACCCGTTTCCTGCTGACGTTGCATCAACGCAACACCTGTTTTACCTTGCTTCCCAACACAAATATAAACATCTGACTGATGTAATGTTCTGATAAACGGTGACCTTGACTAAAAATAGATCACTCATAAAGACAGCGATTCTTTCGTTAAATACTTTCAGCAAAAATATCCGGTCGAAAATTTTGCTTGAAGTATGACATTAATTATTATAAAGAAAATGATTGTTGAAGGCAAATATTTTTTTACAGAAATAATCTTCATAATATTCCCTACTCAAAATCATCTGCTGGTATAAAATATCTTCGGTAGTTATATTTATATACGCATTTATTTTGACTGTTGCATCAACGCAACACCAGCGGCTAATGGGTTAAAAGAGGCTTTAAACCTGGCTTTAAAACTACTAATATTGCATCAAAATTTTACAACATTTCAAATACAATTCAGGGCTACTCTTGAATTTGCCGCCCAGGGCACAGACCTCGGCTTGCCCCCCCCCTAGATCCGGGCCTGAATGTGCTAATTATTAATATGCGTTAATATAAAGAATATCACATTAATAGAAATAAATGAAATATGCAAATTACTACAATTATAACTATGAGCATGAATACTATACCCATGAAAACAAAATTACAAATACAAAATATAAAAGAAAATTAAGCAATAATTATCTGTAGGTAATTAAATTTCAATTTAATAATTCTGCTGTGTATGGAATAATTCAAAACAAAAATCAAAACACGGGACAATGGCGGTTTTTCTCACTGAGCAAGCAAGATGCAACACACATCAGGAAAGCTGATATCTTTCTCCTTCTGTAATAATACTGTAAAGTTACTTTTTAATTAACCAAGAAAGTCTATGTTAAGTTTTAAAATAAATATTAAAAAGGATAACTGGTTTGAGTTTTTCCATCGTGGAAGTTCGACGACGTTACACCTGCTACAGTCAGTTAGATGCGTTTTCCCACATTCTCCTAACAAACAAACAAAGAAAAAAAAAAGAACAGAAAACATTGAGCTGGATGCATTTCCCCATATTCTAATAAGAAAAAACGCAAAGAATAAAGATGAAAACAATGAAAATTCTAACGAAATAAACAGACACGCTGGTGTCCCTTTTATTAAAACAGCTGTGATTCCTAGTTTGTTTACACCAATAAATCAATCAAAACCAGAAGCACAGAACATAAACTGATGCTCATGCATAAAGGTTAAAGCCACATGACTTATTTGATGTAAAAACCGATACCATTTAGCACCATCTGGAGCATTTGAAAATTGAAAAAAATTCATTCCGTTTTCAAGTTATATATATGCGACTCTGGGCTGAAGAGATCAATCGAAGCTCTTCGCGTATATACGACGCTGGGCTGGTAAGAGTGGAATCATTGCATCGCTCATATGCAATGCTGCTCTTGAATGGGTTTAAATCTTTTTTTGGTATTTTATATTTTATGCTTTAGATAATATAAAAAAAAAAAAAAAAAAAAGTGCTTTCTGCTATGATACCATGATCCTACCTTCCACTGTACACTTTCGAATATCATGCAACATAAGGTCCCCTTTATATTTTTTTCTAAATATAGGTTATAATATATTATTTTGTTCAAGGGGGGAAGGTTAAACAGTTTTATTATTTGATACATCTCAAAGCATTTATTTTAATTTTCAGCCCTTAGGGTCCTCTTTTTAACAAATAAGGTAGTAATGATATATAATTTTGCTCACGTTTTTCAATAGAGGTAAAGTACAAACATCTCCCTTTTTTTTTTTTTTTTTTTTATTTTTAATTGTCAGGCCCATGGTCCTTGTAGAACCAGTGGATAGTTTCCTTCCAGTGTTTTGCATCTAAAGCTGGCCTTAGAAATATTTCTCCCCTTTTTTGCCAATTGAAGACTTATTTCGAAAACCACTTATTTGTGTCCGTACCCAGGGCGAAAATTTCTCTTCTGTTCCCAAGTCTGTTACCTGAAATTAACAGAAACGATACCCTAAAGCATAAAAGCATGCTTTCAAATCAGCAGATTTTTACATTCCACTACCACTTTAACCCTCCAGGCGGCAAGGCCGTATATATGCGTTCGAAAATAATGGCTCTCGTAGCGGCAAGGCAGCATATATGCGTCCAAATATTTTGGTCCTCATGGCGGCAAGGCAGCATATATACGTAAACCTAAATTTTGGCACGAAACGGCAAAGCAGCATATATACGGCCTGTCTCAGAATGCCCTCCCCTCACTGCTCTTAATGTAAACTGACAGGTGATAATTTTTCTCTGCGGGAGGTAATTGAGGAGAGGAAACTATCTATTCGCTAGGGGCAAATGGGTTTTATCGTTAGGTTTTGAATAACAGTTCGAAATAAATAGCTCGTTCAAAACTTCCAGCTGTTCCAGCTGTTCTGTGCTTATACCAGCTATAGTAAACATAAATGTTTATATATAAATGTAAAGAGAATTTTCATTTTCCAGCCTAATTATTCTCCAAATTTTAGATGCAGTTTGGCAAAATGTAATTGGAATTAAAATTAAAATTGCAAGAAACTGCAACAATATTTTGAAATATGTGATTTCAATTATATTGCAATTGTAATTAGCTTCGCAATTACAATTAGAAAGTAAGTACTTTTTAAATGCAACAATAATGTATGCAATTGCATTTTAATTCTTAAGTCTTACAATTACAATGCAATGATAATCACAAACATTATAATTATATAATCTAATTGCAATTAAAAAATTTATTGCATCTAATCACAACTACGGTAATATTAGCTACTTACAACGTAATTTTAACTGCAATTGCAGTTGGTAATTATAACTACGTAATTAGGAAAGTAATTGTCTCTGATAATTAGAATTACTTAACATAGTGAAATTATGATCATAATTGTAATTCTAAGTGTAGTATGCAATTGTAATAAAATTATGCAATTACTAAGTAGTTATAGTTAAAAAGTAGCTATTTTTTTAATTACAATTACAAATTACGTAATTTCATGTAAATTACAATTACTCTATATTTGTGAAATCCAATTTCATATTCAATGCAACTGCAATCATATAATCTAATTACAATTAGACTGTCATTGTAACTCCAGTAAGTAATTATAATAATGTAATTAGGATAGCAATTGTTTCTGATAAAAGCAGTTACGTAGCCCAGGAAAGTCAGGATCTTAATTGCAAATGTAATTGCAGAATGCAATTGAAAACACATAGTAATTGGAATAATATTATGCAATTATCTTGTAATTACAATGTAACAATTTTTAATTACATATACAATTTACTCATATGCATTTTAATTGTTAAATCTAATTGAATAAACAGTATAACTGTAATTATATAATCTAATAAAAATTACAATGCAATTGTAATGACCTCTTAATTAAAATTGCGCAGCAGATGATTGTAACTATTTAATCAGTAAAACAACTGCCCCTTATAATTTCAGTGACATAGGCTAAGGAAATCGTGATAATTTTTGAAAATTACAGTCAATAATATTATTTTCGAAATGTTTCTGCATTTTGGATAATGAGCTTTTAAATAATACAACGGGATAATCACCTATAAGAAAAATATTAATATTTTCTGTCATGTCTTCTGAATCATCTTACATATATTGTAGTTTGTGGTACCAGCATAAATAGGAGTTTATTTAAAGGGAATATTTTATATAGACCGAAATGCACATAATGTTAGTAAGCAAATATGTATGTTTATGATCTTCGATATACATGTGAACTTAAATTACAAGATTAAGGGAAAGCAAGCAAAGAGTTTATGCCAGTGCAAAGGGATGTTTTCGCAAAGGATTTGTTACGGGACGCTTGTCTTGTTTACATTACACAAGAAATAAATCATAAAAATTACATTTATTCTTTTCTTTTCAGAAAGGTTTGGTTTGGTTTATTTAATTATGGCAAAGCACACTAGGGCTATCTGCCTATGAGGAGGGATGCCTTCGTGGAGGACTTTCTAAGGGAAACTGGCTCGTATACACGTTACACATGGGGAAAACCACGAAAACACCCATGCAGCCAGCCCGTTCGCGAGATTCGAACCTCGGACCGAACTACCAGTGTTCAGCAACTTTACCGCTCGGCCGCTGGTGGGCCTCTTTTCAGAAAGGAGATCATCAAGGACTAAACTAAGCCTCATAATTTTATCCAACCTATTGCTTTAGCTGGTAAAAAAGGATTCTGATCAGCAATCAGTACGCTTAATTGCTGTGTGTATTAGACATTTTACTAAATCCATTTATTATGAATTACCGCCCAGACAGTAAAGCGGTTCGTGACTCTGGTTGCCGTACCGAAGAGCCTGGGTTCGAATCCCTGATAGGGCATGAATGTAATTTCTTCATCCTCTTCATAGGTGGCAACGGTGGTCCACGTATTAGTTCCCTCCTTAATAACATGACCGGCCTTAGTAGTGATCAATGTCTATAAACGGCTACTACCTGCCATTGGAAAAAAAAAAAAAATTTACGAATTGGTCTTTTATTCAACATAACACACATTTTCCATAAATAGTTAAAATGCATTATTCATTTACAAGTGAAAGTACTTGCATGAACTATTTTCCATCATTGTTTCACGTAAGAACAAATAACAGTACAATTTTCTTATGCACCTGTGATTGTCATATTATTTGGATTACGGTAAAGACTGCAAAGATGCTTCTGTGGAGGACTTTCTAAGGGAAACTGGCTCATGTTCACATCACCCGTTAATAAAAGCAGAAAAAGATCTTTACTTAATTGAATGCAACAAAACGTTTAAGAAGAATAATGTACTCATAGAGAACTTTCTAAAATAAAATGATTTGTATTCATGTTACACATAAGGAAATCCACGGAGCTATCTAAACATTTAGATTGTTTGCCAAAATGGGCATCCGATTTGAACTAGTAGTATTCAAAAGATGACTTATTACTCTGCTGAGCGAAAAATCTAATTGCTTTTGAAGTTATATTGTAATTCGAACAATCATTGTATTACAATTGTTATTATTTTTTTTTCCCCAATGGCAGATTGTGAACAGTTACAGTGCAACACAGTCCATTAGTCTATACAAGGCCAGAAGTTGCAGTCACTTTATTATGGAGTCATCTAATATGTGGGCCACCATCGCCTCCTATGAAAGGACAAACAGTTAAAGCCATGCCTTCTCCGGGATTCGAACCCAGGCCCTTCGGTATCGCAATCAGGCTTCCCTAACCACTATACCATCTGGGCGGCACAATTACAATTATAACTGCATTAGTTGTAGTTTTAACTACAATGAATTACCAGCTTTTCTCAGTCAATAACAGATAGCTTAAACTTTAAAGATAAATGGAAGGTCTTATGATTTGTCGAATGGCAATATTCTAAGAAAGTGTAGTCTCCAGGATGGTTGAAGTTTAATTACAGTCTTACATTTCGCATACTCGCAGCACTTGCCCAAAGGCTGTTCCAAGATTATTTCTGTTCACCTCATCCATTAATTTTGGAGCAGAATCATGTCTAGAGACATTTTTTTCTGAGGACAGTATTTTATATAACAGAAAAAAAAAAAAATAATAATAATAATGTGTCTCCCTCAAGGTGCAGGAAACAACAAGTACTGATAAATTTAATTGAAATTACAATTAGAATTTTAGTTAATACAAATACAATGTTACTTTAACGGTTAGAATTACATTATAGTAGTTCTAATGGCAAAAATATCAAATGAGTGTCATAGATTAGTATACTTTTACTTATCACAATATTAAACTTTTAATGCCGTTTTATTTTATTTAGCTTATCACAATATTGAGCTTTTTAATACCATTGGTACTGAAAAAATGTTTTACTACTGTCATGAAATGTATATTCGATAATAGTTTCTCATTGATGTTTTTCTTATATATTTTTCTGCATAATTCATAAATGTTTGCAGTGGAAATAATTCTGAGGCTTTTATAATACTTCTAAATTTTCATGAAATAAAGTTCCATTAAAGTTTACTTGAAGGAGACTCTCAGTGCAAGCACTCGAAAAGAAGTTATGCTACATTTACATATTATGAAACGGTTGAATGTACAGTATTTACTTATAAAAGCGGTGCTCAATATATCACGTTTTCTGAAAGAATGCATATGGTGCCTAAAATCGAATTTAAATCACTATAATCAGAATAATTGGCTAAAGTATTAAATTGTAATTTTTACAGCATCAATCGAATTAGTGGATTTTATTGAAGATAAAATTGTGTTGATATTGACAAGCTATATTAGTTTTGTACTATAATGAATGCTAGCTAGTAGCTATATGAATATAATGAATGTATTATAATGAATGCTACCTAGTAGCTACTCTAGTTAATAGCTAGAGTAAAACTCAGGACATGGTAACATTAAATAAATAAATAAATAAAATTTAAAAAAAAGAAGAAGCAGGAAACGAAAGCGAAAAGGAACTGAATACATTCGGAAAGAGAAGGCTTACTATGGTGAAACATTAGAAACGTGTAGACAAAGTGTTAGTACTATATGTGAGAAAATACTAAGGACAAATTGAAATACATCATAGCTACGTTTGGTGCTTTCTATATTATTTGTATCAATATTAATATAAGTACCGAAAAATACTTAAAAAATAGGTATTTTCGAAACTTTAAAGGAACAAAATTGCAGTCTGAAAATTTATAGCAGCGGAACTTTTAAAGTAATTTCATGCCTTCTGAAGGTCGCCATGAACATAACAATTTATAACTGTCAGCTTTTACAACTAGGAATCAGATAAACTCTATTGTCTGGTAAACCGGACTGTCTAGTAATGTTTTCGGTACTGTCTAGTTTCCGGGAATGGCGATGTATGCAAGCTTTTCCCTCTTTCTGCCCTAAGAATGAACAGCTCATAGGGGAATTCTGAAAAATATATAACCCTTTCATATATGTACTCATACCCTGATATTCACAATAGCGTTTCTCTATTTAGATAGCTTTGAGCATGCAAATTCAGTAAAAATCAAAAAACAAGTACCATACTTATAACAAAGCAGGTTATCTCAGTAAATGAAGGGAATTAAGTACCGGCGATGGCAAGATTTTCCCATGGTTTGAAGACTAAGTAATTAATTCCTTTCAGAAAATTTTCTTGGAAAGCAAATCATCACTTACGGATAGAAGAATGTTCTAAGATTTACGGGACAAATTTATAATGGGAATAAAAGAATGAAAGAAATCGGAAACTCTTCTCTAGTAATCATTTTACTCCTCGAAAGTTGGTTTCAGTATCACCTTTTTAAGGAAATGACACATGAAATGGATTTCAGAAACTGAATCTCGAAATCATCAATAACTATCAATAACTATCCAATATTCTGCATTTGTAAATATTTATTTAATTTGCATTTCAACCAAATGTTGAAAACAAAGCGGAAAAAAATCTCCTTACATTTTTTTTACAGTGATATTCCATTAAATTATATCAGAAAATCATATCACTCACTGATGGATGCAATAAATACTAATTTCAGACATGTTGCCTGTTTATGTTGTTAACTCTCTTTTGCAACCGAACACTGGTAGTTTTGCCTAAGTTTGAATTCCGGCGAATGCGTTCGTTGCTTGGTATTTTGGTGAATTTTAAGTTGAATATACCAAACCAGTTTCCCTGAAAACGTCATCTACAAACGCATCCTTTTCCTCAAGCATGCGCCCATCGTATGCTGCCTGACGAATGTGCAAGAATTTTTCTTCTTTTACACAGCTTTCATAATCATATATTACCCACCAGCGGCCGAGCGGTAAAGACGCTGAACACTGGTAGTTCGGTCCGAGGTTCGAATCCCGCGAACGGGCTGGCTGCATGGTCGTTTTCATGGTTTTCCCCATGTGTAACGTGTATACGAGCCAGTTTCCCTTAGAAAGTCCTCCACGAAAGCATCTCTCCATTTAGGCAGATAACCCTCGTGTGCTTTGCCTTGAATAGCACCATACCAATAATACCATAATCACATATTATATTATTGAACATTTTTAATTTGCAAAACTATAAGTTATGGAAAACTCAATGACATATTTATTTAGATAAATAAAAAGATAAAAATTAAATGCGTCATCGGCATCATTTTGTTAGTAATATCATTATATAATCTATTGTACCTTTTTTTTTTTTAGTGTACTTGGGAATTAAAGAAAATTTCTCAAAAGTATCATTATGTTTTCGTAAACTGATATATAGTGTTAAATTATTATATTAAATTTCAGTTTATTATAGCAGAAATCGTAAATAGCTGCATTATGTATAGCTCTTGCTTCCCTGAGCTTTCAGAAGTTAATCTGCGTCCATCTGCATAATCGAGGAGCAGGTCGATTTGTTTCTCAGTCAATTGCTGTGGGATCTTAATTCTACTGACCGATGTTCTATAAATTTAAAATATTTTGCCCTGCCTAAATTCTGTAGCTCTCTACATTCTAAAACTTTTGCCGTTGTCAAGTGCCAAATTCTTAGAATTTTGCCATCCCTAAATTTTCTTGTTCGATGCCTCTTTAAATTCTAAGAATTTTTCAGCCATTAATCTGCCTCCTGGCCAGACGTGTTTTTCGATGCCACATATGTCACTGAAAAAGTTGAAAAATCGGAATTTTAAAAGCAAACTTCCTACTTTTCATCAAATAAATTTTATCGATTAGCAGTGCTATGGAAGCATTAAAACATTTATGTAATAAATACACAAATACTTCAGAAACATTTTTTTCTCTCTACTGAAGAAAGGCCTGTCTCTGACTACCTGCGAATTTGATTAAGTTTTATCCAAAATCTACGTCAAAGCGTTTCTTTTTGGCCTAATATTAAATTTTACATTGGCATGTTCCTGTCCCTGCTTGATGTTGACAAGATTTATTCAAAACTTACTGTTCTTATTTTTTATTTTAAAACAAACAATTTAAATGGAAATCCTCAGCTTGCTTTTATTTATTTAAATAATAACATTTGATAATGTGAATTGAGATCAAGAAGTAATTTGCGTATTTGAACCCAAAAAAATGTTAAACACCAATTTTGAAGCTTTTGTTTTGGTTTGCTTTATTTTTCCTTCAAAGCACGCGAGAGCTGTCTGCCTAAAGGGAGGAATGCCTCCGTGGAGAACATTCTAAGAAAAACTTACTCGCGCCCACATTATGCACAGAGAAAACCACAAAAATTCCACTTTGAAAGGTAAAAGTGTCTAATTTTTTAGAGCGAGATTTTCCTAACAATGAATTTTAGCAATTTAATACAAGTGCTATATTTAATTAAGAATTAAAACAATGTTCGTTTGTGATTTACGTAAGGTAACTCTTTCTGTCAAAAAAAATCATATGAAAATGCACCGAATTTCAGTACCATGTAATTTAGTTCGGAAACTGAGAGGTATCTGTGTCATCTTGTCTATATGTAGAAAATTTTTAATAAGGTTATTATGACTGAAATTTGTTTCAAAATATTCAATATTTCATAACTTCTATCAACCAATAAATGCGATAAAGGTAAAATCCCCTTTTATAAATATGAAACAAGATAAACGAAATAAATTTGTGGTAAAATGAATTACAAACATTATGTCGATATGACTGACACTGAGCATGTGTTTGTTATTTTAATAGTAATTTAATTATCAATTACATGTAGCTTTCAATAGGAATTAGGTATTTTAAGCCTCTTATAAATTTTTTCTTAGCGTTAAAGCTCGATAACATGAATCAAAAGCAGAAAATTAGTTAAACTACACTGTCTCACTAGTCGTAAGATTATATTACTGAGATATGAATATAAAAATAAATTAACATTTTATAAACGTACATTAAAATACCGAAACGCAATAAAAATCAATAACATTTATACTTAATAAGCTACAAAGCCGGGAAAAGGGTCAGGCAAGTGAGGCACTTGCCTCATGTGAATCACTAGAAGAGGCGCCAAATTGACTATACGAATTCGAAAATTATTTAATTATTAGGGGAATAGGCTTCATCAAACTTAAATCAATAAAACAAACCAAAAAAAAAAATATGCAAGGAAACCTGGAAATTAATGCAATATGCAATTCAGTGTTATTTCTTACTTATCAAAAACGAATTTTTTAACTTTTTCATTTGAAAATTATAAATAATTGGCTACATTATTTTTCTGAATTTATAAAATTACGATTAAAAATACTTTAAGAATTATGGTATAATTATGCTATGAGAATTATGATACTTTGATTTAATACAATTACTTTCGCTTAATACAAATGTAGGTATTTTTATATTTATATGGACGCGCATTGACCTTTCTGCCTCAGGTGAAAAATTATCTTGGCACGGCTCTGATAAGCAATTAAGATTAGAAATATGCACAAAATTAGTAACAAGGCAATACAAAACTTCCTTTTCTGTTTTGGATTTCCAGAAAAAAATGTCTTTTTTCGTCTAACCAAATCATGGGCACAAAACGTGTTCCTTCCTCCGTAAGGGCAAAAACAGCCCATATCTGCTGACTCACCTCTAGGCGGTAATCAAAGGACAGTAGGAAACCATCACTTAAGTGAAACGACTTGTTGATCGCCCTACAAGAAGGGGGAAGAAAATCTAACAAAGGCCGTTTTCAGGACAATTTTGGTTCACACTAAATGAAAAAAAAATTGTAAACATGGTTAATTTTTACTGCAGTTTTCGAGACGTAAATGGATTTGAATGCGAGCCGCCCGGTGGGTTAAGTGAATACCTAAAGTGCATGCCTATTTCCCATGTTTGTGACTGAGCTTCCCTTTTTGTGTGATTATTAACCCCCCTCCCCCTTGCTTTGTGTGATCTAATCAAAACCCTGCTAATATGACAAATTAGCCATCAATTGCCTCTTTTCATTTTCCCTGCATTCTAGGCTTTTGGAAAACAGGAAGCAATGGGTGTCTTTCAGGGCTAACATGCCACCTTTAACCAGTCGCGGACACTTAGCTGACGAGACACTTACCGTATTTGACGGCATATAAGACGCACTTTTTTTCCTAAATTTGGTCTAAAAAAAGTTACCTGCGTCTTATACGTGAAGGTAATTGCATTCAATAATTGTTTATTTGGCTTTTACGAAATGTGAGAACTAAAAGAAACCATTTTGAAACTTTTTTCCCTTGTGTGTGGCCGTCTAAATAAGGGTGAGTCTTATATGCCGTCAAATACGGTAACAGACACCAGTTAGCCCACAGGACGTTTTGCCGACATGAACACTTAACCAACAGGACATTTAACCGTCACGGACACTGTCGGCGCTAGACAAGGGCAGTTAGCAGATAGGACATTTAGCTGACATGGACACGTAGCCGACAGGACATTTTGCTGACATGGACAGTTAGCCGACAGGACAATAAGTCTCACTCCTCCCAATGTTTTCAGATTTCTAATACTTTCACATTTCGTTACTACTTTTCTCACACATCGCACTACATTCATTCCCATATAAAGTCATTTCAATCCTCCCACTTATGAAATTTCCATTCCCTGTCAGGAAGTAGAGCGATTCACCCTATTCCTCGCCACACTGGAACTACTTTTTTTTTTTTTTTTTTTTTTTTTTCTGAAATGCTATTTATATGTTAGGCATTGTATATTTAGTAATCTGGGATAGGGCTCCGCACAGGAATTCATGCCTCATGGCCACCTAACAGAAGTAGGTTTGGTTTATGTCATTATGGCAAATCCAGAGGGCTATCTGCCTAAGGGGAGGGATACCTTCGTGGAGGACTTTCTAAGGAAAACTGTCTCGTATACATGTTACACATGGGGAAAACCATAAAAACTCTTGCACTTTTCTCATGATATTTTTCACTATTCCTACAGCTTTTTCAGCCAACCCATTACTTTGAGGATATCTGGGGCTACTAAATTTAAATTCGAAATCCCAATCTTCAGCAAATTTCTTAAATAAGTAGCTATTACAGGGTGGTGTTGGTGTGTTGAATTATGGCAAAGCACACGAGGGCTATCTCCCTAAGGGAAGGGATGCCTTCGTGGAGGACTTTCTAAGGGAAACTGGCTCGTATACACGTTACACATGGGGAAAACCACGAAAACGTCCATGCAGCCTGTCCGTTCACGGGATTCGAAATTTGGACCGAACTACCAGTGTTCAGTGATTTTATCGCTTGGCCGCTGCTGGGCCTAACAGAAATAGAGTGACCGTTTTACTTAATATATAACCAGTCTCTTCCAATGAAAATTACCTTTTTAGGCTAGACCTTTATAATGCATTCAGGAAAACGGGCACCAAAAATTTTCCCATTACCATGTAGCTAAACCAAAAGCGAGAAAGAGATGGAATGAAAAAAAAAAAAAAGTTATGAAAAATGAAATGGAAATTTATAAATTTTTAACAAATATTGAGAAAAATTAAATTTTTTAAGAAAAACATTAATAGAACATATATTGAAAATTACACATTGCAACTTTCAAAACAGAGTACATAATATTATGGACAAATAATTAGGAAAAGAGAAATTCTGTTTATATTTTTACAGTGTACTAAACTATGCACCATCCAATTCTGGTAAATAATACTCAAAATGCTTCCGCATAACTCCAACATGATCCAAATCATTTAGTAGGCACGATTAGAAAATAAGAAGGGAATTGCATTTCAGCAACGTTTTCAATATACGAAGAGTGAAAAATATAGTTTTTGCAAAAATGTATTCGGCTCTAAGTAAAACAAAACCTTAAAGAATATTTTACTTCTAAATTAAACATTATACACCAGTTTAGTCCTATAAACATTAACACATTCATACCCACACTAGTCTGTCTCATTGGGTGGCACGTACCACCGGTAGCCTGCACTAATCTGTCTTATTGGGCGGTACGTACCACCCGTGGTATGCATTCGATTGTGTTATTAAATTGCTTTTATTGATATTTCTTCTTCCATTGATAGATTCATCAGACGAATCACTACTTATTTCCATATCCTTGTTATCTATTACTTATAAGGCCAAAAATTAAAAAAACATTCTAACTGCCTTTCTAGTTATACTTATTGGCAGAAATCTGAGGTTAAGATGAAAAAAAACCGTGTGAGTTACACAACTTGCAAAATAAGTACTCACTATACTGTTAGCAAACTTGCAATTCATATATAGGTCTGAACGGGTAATAATTGCATGCCGCCAGATGAAATGCAGCACAAATTCGAGCGCTGCCTTATGCCGAAGGACATAAAAATTGGCCCCACCATAAATATGTTAATGTAAGTAAGTATTTTAAGTGAGAGGCGTGGTTAATAAAATGTTGCAGAATTTTTATCTCGAGAATGGTGGTATGAACTGCCTATTATAGAGGTCATAAATAATTTAAAGCTTTGTTTGTCTTAAAAATTCTCTTTTTTGAATTTTTTTAATAACAAAATAAAATATATTTGCTAAATTAACCTTTCACCACCAATGTTTCTATAAAAAGTATAATTCAAGAATAACAGTAATTTTTATTGTATTTATTTATTTATGATATTTTTATTTTAGATTTTTCATGACAGGGAAAGGAAATTTCAGTAGTGGGATGAGCAAAACGATTTTATAAGGGAAAGAATGTAACATAATGTATTAAGTAACATAATGTATTAAGTAAATATAATTCAAGAATAACAGTAATTTTTATTGTATTTATTTATTTATGATATTTTTATTTTAGATTTTTCATGACAGGGAAAGGAAATTTCAGTAGTGGGATGAGCAAAACGATTTTATAAGGGAAAGAATGTAACATAATGTATTAAGTAAATTAGTAATGAAATGTAAGGGTATTAGAAATTTGAAAGCATTAGGAAGACCGAGATTGGAAAATTAATATCATTAAGTAAACAAGAAAAATTATTAATGATGTGAAAGTATTCAGTTGATTAAATGAAGAAGCTTTACGGATAATTTTTGAAGATCCCATATTAAAATGTAATTGAGTGACTATCATACTTAGCTAAAAAAATTCTTTTTTCCTTTCGAAAATTAATTCGTATTCCCTGATGAAAAATTTTATTGCTTTTTCAATTTGCATATCTTTTGGCAAAGTACTCTCAGTATAGGCATTGGTATATTTTATACACCATATTAAAAACATATAAATAATCTTTTAATTATCAGTTTCGATTAAAATGCAGTAAATATATAAGGTTCAGCATGTGTGCATCATGTGTTTGTAGATTTTGAATATTTTCCTTCTTCTCAGACCTTAAATTGTGCCGGTACTTCTTAATTTTTGAGATAAATTATAATTTTAGTCGGAACTCTAAATCAAAGGACTCCACCACTTTTCTTATGTAAGTGAACCACAATTTCAGCAAACAATATTTTAATAATAAATATGCCTTAAAAATAGATTCTAACTTTTGAATTCAGACCTGTCTCTCCCTCGGACAGAAGCCTTGAACAGAGACTTTTAAAGAAAGAAAAAAACTTACCCACATGCCAAAGTCTTATTTTCCAGAAAATGCAATGAATTTATGAGAGTGGGTTAATTTTTCGTTCCTGAAAGGGCTAAAATGCATCCCCCTGGTCATGCTAGTGAATTAGTACTGAAGAGTTCCTGTAAACTTTTTAAATAATATAACCACCAAACAAGAGGGATTTTACTGTCCCTCGTGTTTATAGAGGAATCTTGTGTTTATTCTCACATTGTTATCGGATTGTATTCAGGGAAATTTTCTGCTTCAGCTAGAATTATATCGACAGGGTATCGTGGTCAGAAAGTCTTCCTGATACTGTTTCTAGAATTTTCACTGTTCTTCTTTGTGATGCTTTAACTGCTTAACCTTTTTTCATTGGTGTACTGAAAAAAAGAATAGTTTTGGGATCTATCACCCCTTGAAATAATTCATTATGTGTATAATCAGGGCTTGAATTCACACAGAGATTAGCTGAGGTACTTTTTAGCTTCTGAGTGGAATTGCAATTCCAGTAGGAGCCCAAATTAAGATGAGGTCTGATAATTTATTGTTTATTTAACTATTTTAATTAATTTAATCATTTATTAAATTTTTGTTCATCTCTTTACATGTCTTTAAATTTTAATTTAATTACCATATTTGACGGCATATAAGATGCACTTTTTTCCCTAAATTTGATTTCAAATATGTTACCTGTGTCTTATACGGGAAGGACACAGGTTAACTTTCAATACCAAATGCTATTTTTAGCCCGGATAAAGGTCTAGACACGTAACATTTTCTAAATGTGCCATAATTATTTTGCTCATTTTTGAAACCAAAAAGCGCCAAAGCTCGAAGCTGACGTCGAAGTTCGAACAGGTTCGACATCTATGGAGCCTTTCCTTCTTTACACAGACTTTCTTTGCCAACACACGTGTCGGTATCAGTGCTACTGTGTATAAACGTGTTGGTATCGGTGCTTAAAACTATTGTTTAAAAAAAATACCCTGGAAAATAGGACTATAGGACACTAGAGATTAAGCTATACAATTCAGTATAAACTAGGAGTGTTAAACTATGCCAAACTGCATGGAAACGGAGCAACAGCAAGGCATTTCGGTCCACCACCTACCGAAAAAATGATACGTACTTGGCGACTGCAGGAAGATCAACTGAAAACTGCTAAAAAACAAAAACATAACCTTCGATGCCCAGCTTCATCTTGGCCTGAACTTGAAAATGCCCTAAAAATGTGGGTGATAGATAAGAGGAAATCTGGGGTAAGTGTTAAGTGATAATCAATGAGGCCAAAGGATTTTCAGAAAAACATGGAAATCAGAACTTTTCAGGGTCTGAGGGCTGGTGCTATAGGTTCATGAAAAGGCTAGGCTTATCAATGCGCACAAAAACAACTATTGCACAGAAAATGCCAGCAGATTATAAAGAAAAAATACTAACATTTCATAGGTTTGTTATAAATGCACGCAAGAAAACTTCTTTTGAGCTTGGTCAAATAGGAAATATGGATGAAATTCCACTCGCATTTGATGTATTATCCAACAAGACTGCAAGACTGTGAGTATTAAAGGGTCTAAATCAATAACCATAAAAACCACAGGTAAAAAAACCTGATATACGGTAGTTCTAACATGTTGTGCTGATGGCACAAAACTACCGCCGTTTTTCATATTCAAATAAAAAACTCATCCGAAAGAAAAACTTCCAATGGGTGTAATTGCTCATGTTCATCCGAAAGGCTGGATGAACGAAGCTGGAATGAAACTGTGGTTACAGAACGCATGGGCGAGGCGACCTGGTGGACTCTTTAAGAAAACCCTCTCTTTTGGTTTTGGATCAGCGCCCATAGAACTGAAACCATAAACCATAAAGAATAAAGCAAGAGAATTAAAAACCCAGATAGCTGTCATTCCTGGTGAACTAGCCAATTGCAGCATTTAGATGTATCGGTGAATAAGCCATTTAAGGAAAACATGCGAGAACGATGGAACAAGTGGATAGGAGAGCCACATCACGCCCTCACACCCTCAGGTAGAATGAAGCGGCCCTCTATTTCACAAGTGTGCGAGTGAGTAAAAAGATCTTGGGAAGACGTAAAGGTTGAAGTAATTGTTAAGTTCTTTAAGAAGTGCGGAATCAGTAATGCTCTTGATGGAACAGAAGACGACACATTATTCGAAGAAGGTGATACTAGCAATGATGGAAACAGTAGTGATGACGATATTCTCATTTTCGATGATGATGATAGTGAAAAGGATTTTTATTGTTTTGAAAGTGATTAAAGTCTTAATTTCATGATAGGCAACGTTTTCCTTGAACCTGTGTTTTTTGTTGTTTCTGCTTTATTTTGTATTATGTTTGATTGCTTGCCATTCATTCATTTATTCATTATTGAAATTTACGTATCATGTTCAAAATAGCTTGCCACTTGTTAATTTTCCTTAATAAAAATATGTTTGGTAATTGCATTCAATGATTGTTTATTTGGCTTTTACGAAACATGAGAAATCACATTATAAGTTATTGTTTAAGCTGTCGCGCAGACTACTGAAACTTTTTTCCTCGTGTGTGGCCTTCTAAATAAGGGTGCGTCTTATATGCCATCAAATACGGTACTTAATTTTTAAATTATTTTATTTATTTATTGTTTCTTTCCTTCCTGACAGTCTTCCATAGGGCTCTGGCACTTCGAATTTTAGAAATTAAGGCATGCTCTCTTATAATAGAATTTATGAATATTCAAGCGTGATACCTTTGAACAAAGTATATTAATTTCATGACAGCAAAATACTGAGCATTCATAGGGTAATGCTGCCATTTATAATTAGAAGGAAGCATTGGAAACTCAAGATTACAGGTTTTGGTGTAGAAAAATTAGAATTTTTTAGGAGTTTAAAAAATTGAATATATACGGTGCCCTTTAAAGGTTTAAGCACATTCAGCGTGGCAGTGGTGTTCCTTCCTCCTTCTATCTACACTAAGACATTCCGTCTAGTGCTAAAAGTTAAAACAAAATTTGAATTTCTTTAAACTTCATTTAATTAAATACCCTTACATGTCTATCTCTTTTTACAACAACAACAATAATAATAAAAATCGTAAATCTTGCCCAAGTGGTCGAATTTTTCAAACTTTTGATATTTCTCTAAAAGGCACTGCACGTAAGACAAGCTGTGATGTGTATGTTTTGAACTGATAACTTGTTTCTCATCAAATTTGGTTAGAATGGCAGACAACAGCATTCTGTGTTGGCATAGTTTTGGTTGAAGTTGTAGGTATTGTGTCCATGGTAATGTAGGGTCTGTGTAATGAGGATAATGTGTCTATGTAATGTTCATGGTCAATAGTTGTGTAGCAAGATTTCCTTATTACAAAACTCTTGATTCATCTATGGAAAGTTCCTTACCTAATGTATAATTTTTTTTAAAATTTATCCAGGAGGGCATCACAAATCTTATTCAACTTGTGAAACCTATTTCTGTTGGCTGCTTTATTACTGGTAAAGTGCAAAAACTTTAGTAAGAGTGTAAATCAATCTCTTGCCATTGTGTCGCTAAAAATAAGAACACTGAATCACTTGACAAATAATTTTGAAGATGAGATTTCTTGATAAGTCCCATTACAAAAGTAAGTCCTAAAAATTTCTCCAACATCGGTTGGTTTCCAGTGACATACATGACTCTTCGGTTTAGCTGTTGATTCATGAATACATTGCTTTGCATTCTGTTGGTTTCTGGTACCATAATTTGCATAATTTCTTTAGTGGCAAATAAACGAAAAAATTCTATTGGTTGCAAAGAGGACTGCACATAAGAGGACAAGAGAACTGCACATTTCAGATACATTATACCACTGCTACCCTGAAAAATAATATCATTAGTCAGTGTGTAATTGACACCAATTTTATGTCATTCATGTGATTTTGAAGCTGTCTGAGAATCATCAGTTTCATTTTCACTACTTTCTTTTCTATCAACTAAGCACTTTCCATTATATCAGCATCAATCTTTAAGCATTAGGAATACTGAAGTGACTCCATATTTGCTTCATTCCTTCTGCATCATCTTTGGTGCTTGAATCGCATATGCAGTCACTAAGTTTATAACTGCTTTCCCTATTTGAGTGGATGTCGTCAACAAGCTCTTTGTCAGATAACCTGAGGTATTTCATTGTCTTGCCAAATGAAAGAAGCTTTTGTTTACTCATATTTCTTTTTAAAAAAATGTAAAAAATATGTAAAACATGAGAAATGTAACATGTTGTGTGGGTAAACAAAAATTGTAGCATAGCTGTAAAATTTGTGAGATTAACACCATCCTGTAGAAAAGTTCTGAAAGCATAATAATGGGGACTGGGATACTCTGAAAAATTAATAAATCACTGGACATATTAGCAACAATATAGAAAAAAAAATGTGTAGATGATAAATTATCTCATCCATAGTGCACAGCTAGTAATCTTAAAAGACAAGATATCTCGTCCATCACAGTGGAAGTGTTAATTGGGGCTTATATGACTGAAATATAAATTTTATTATGAGACAAGGCAACATGAACCAGTTCAAAATATTTACAGTTTTGTAGCTAATCAAAGGAAAAATGAAATAATCATGAAATTGTTATGATTGGTTGAAAGGAAAATGTTTTATTTAGTGATAAAATAATTAGTTTGTAATTGAATTGTTGATAACATTGGATGAGAAACTCCAATTGCAAATGCTTTTAAGTAATTGAGTTCCTGATGAAGAAGAACCAGCACTAAGTTCTCAGAAAAACATATAAGTGAATAAAGTAATTTTTGCATAGCAGTATAGTTGGAATAAGAAAAGGTTCACAACAATGGTCTCAAATTTAAATTTCATGTGAGCCAAATGTATGGTCTGATAAAAGCTGATTTTTTGTTATAATTTTTCAACAAAATGAGAGTGAGTATGTATACGGCTTTGGCCAAAAGTATTAGGTACAGCCATGTTTTTAAGATATCTGTATAATATTAGTCAGGTACAAAAATGTTTGTGTATAATTGTTCTTTTTTTTTTTTTTTTTTTTTTTTTTTTTTTTTTTAATTCAATGTGTAAAAAAATTCATTTTTTTAAACGAGTTTTGCTAGAATTGCCAAAATACTTTGTTTTAGTGGAACTTTGACTTGAAAATAAGGAAGAAATTAAAGTAAAAAATTCTCTGAACTTTGCTGTTGAGTTGTCATTGAGGCACCCAATTAGTGCTAGAACTCTTAGAAGATGATTTGTAGCAGTTGGTTTGAAATGTTGCAAATCAAGAAAGAAGCTGTGGCTCTTGGGAGGGAAAAAAAAAGTATTGAGATTAAAATAAGCTTTATCGTACAAACAGTTTGCACAGAAAGAATGGCAAAATATTATATTTTCTGATGAATCATATTTTCAGGTAAGCTTTGTTTTGTTTTTGTTTCACATAAAAATTCTTCAAACATCCAAATTATTTTTTCGTACAAACTAGTCCTTTAAATAAGGTATCATTGTCCCCTTGGCTTTTAGGTATGTGATACATCTGTTGCATCCTATGTGAGATAAAAATATGTAACACTGAATGTGTGGTTGGTTCCCAATGTAAAATATGGGAGAGGCAGTATTACAATCTGGGGGCCTCAGCAGCCAGTGGTATATGCAAACATACTTTAGTGAAAAGCTACATGAATAGTTTAAAAATACATCAGTGTTTTTAAACAACTGTAAAATCATCTTTTATAACTTGTTCAATGATACAAACATGGATTGCATCAGATTTTAGTGAGAAAAAGCACCATCCCACAAATCAGTGACTTCAGTGCAGTAAATTCTGCATAATAATATCGATGTTTTAGGCTGGCTACTACAGATATTAACCTGATCTGTGGGATCTTTAAAGTGAAAGCTGTGCCATTGCTCAGTAACAGCCAAAATTTCTCTCAGAATTACTCTTGAGCAAGTTTTTAAATACTAAAGAGTGTAGTAAACTGTTGGCTAGTATGTGAAGCAGAGTGGCTGCTATAATTGAAGGTGGAAACATCCAGTATTAAAATTGTGAATAAATATTCTTAAATGTCAAATGACAAAAAGTTTGGCTTTGATTTATCTCAAAACTATTTAGGAATAAAATGCTGTATTATAGGGTGCATAATACCTTTGGCCAAGGCTGTATATTACACTATACGTACCTCTTTATAACCTGGCGTTAACCATGGTGCATGTATGTAAAACAAAGTGATATGCTGAGTATAAGCTAGTAATATATTTATAAATTTTACTTTTAAAATTCAGTTTGCCTCAAACTGTATTTGATTGAAATTTTATTTCAATACTAATTAATTACAATGTTTTTTTTTTTTTTTTTTTTTTTTTTTTTTTTCCTCTCAATTTTTTCTTCTTCTTTCCATGGTTATAAATATTTATGAAAATATAATATATAAACAACAGTAATTATAATGCAAAAAGTAAAGTTCAAATTCAGATTTATTTTCTATCTGAAATTAAAAGGTTGCTAACTGCAAGAAATTTCTGTTTGTTACATTTTGTAATTCAAACATATTGGCACCTAAATAATACATTTTTCTTCAATAGCAGTTGAATATAAAAGCTCAATGCATGCCTCTAAAAATAGAAGAACCATATATAAGAAAAATATATAATTTCATTCTATGGGTCATGTAAAATTTCTTCAATGGCAAGATGTGGCTTGTGGGTCACCAGTAGTTTCAGATACCTGGTTTACAATACACAATAGAAATGAACTGCAAAATTGGATGCCGCCAAGATGAAACAGTGTTTAGTGACTGACAGCCATTCCAAAGGGCCTGGGTTCAAATCCAAGAGAAAGCATAGATGTTTGTCTCCATTTAATTTATCCAATATGAGAATTCCAGTTATGTACAATATACTGCAGAGCATCAGCCATGTTGCAGTAGTTTTGAGGTAAATAAAAGCCAAATTATGTCATTGAACATTTAATAATATTTGTATACTGTTTACCAAGCTTCAGATGTACAGCAAGGTTTACTTTCTCAAAGAGAAATCTTTGTTCATAAGATGCCATTGACTCATAAGTCTGCTCAAAAGCAATTAGTATTCCTTTTATATTTTCATTTCAGTCATTTCTATCATGGAACTTGATCATTGAAGAGAACAGCCTTATTTGTCTACTGATTTTATTCTGTACAAGAGAACTCCTATATGACTTACCTGCTTGTGCTGCCTGCTAGTTGAAGTGACCTAAGCCAAATTGCTATCATTTTA
Organism: Stegodyphus dumicola; assembly: GCF_044657685.1. Lineage (NCBI taxonomy): Eukaryota > Metazoa > Arthropoda > Arachnida > Araneae > Eresidae > Stegodyphus > Stegodyphus dumicola. The sequence goes on along the minus strand of NC_140768.1, from coordinate 133,251,683 downwards.
TTCATTTTATCAGAACTGTAATTAGTATTTCTAAGTATTTATCCTCTTCTCCTTTTATATTTGTACATTCTTTAATTAAAAAAAAATTCAGTATGTCATCTAAGAAAAGGGGGGGTTGATGAAGCAGCAAAAAGACACTTTTGATGTATAGAAATTTGAAAAAAATTAAAAAATGGTACACAGGTTTCATCATTTTCAAAAGAGCTAGCTATAAATGAATCGAGCATAGAAAGAATAAGGAAATAATTTGGTCTCATGTCGAAGCCTATACTGATACTTCATCAAAGATTACCAAGGCTTCAAGAATTCCTTAATTGGAAAAAATGTTTATAGTTTGGATTGAGAAACAAGTATGTGAAAAAAAAGCTCAATTATTTATGGTGCTGCTATAAGCTTTAGATTTGTTTTCTTTCATTTTAAATAAAGATGACCAATCTTTAGAGAAAATTGATTTGCAAGCAAGCAAAATTTGGCTTGAGAACTTTAAGCATTATTTTAATTTGCACATTCTGAAGCTTCAGGAAGAGTCTGGCTTTGCAGATAAAGTAGCAGCAGAGAAATTCAAACTTCAGTTTTTGAAATTACATTCTCTGCAACAATTTTTTAAGTGAATGGGACAATGAACTTACATCACATAAACACAGAAGATTGCTTTGCCAAGTTTTAAAGCTTTTTATTTTAGGTTAGACTCACGTTGCTTTTTTTCCCCCTAAAAATGCATCAGGTGACAAAGTATCTGAAACCCAAAAATCCAATCTTTAAATGCAAGCCTCTGCTCATTTATTGATCTAAAATGGCTTGTGCATTGCAGGGGGGGAAGGGGAATTGAGCAATTGCCAGTTGTGTGGAATGGAAAAGTATGGGTAATAAAAGCCCTATTTAATGACAGGTTTAAAACTGCATTCGTTAAAGCAATCAAACTTTACTTAGAATAGCAAACCTGACCTCAATGATGCTCTAGGACACTGTGCTGAAGCCCTCATACTAACATTTCATCCAAATGTATTCTTCCCAACAAACACCACTTCCGTAATCCAATCAATGGATCAAAGAATCATAAAAACATTTAAAGCATATTATGCCAGACATGTTTAAATCTTTGCAAATGAAATACTAGACAAAGGAAAGCATGATACACAAATGACATTTTGGGAAAATTTCAATGCTAGACACTACATAAAAATGATTACGGCCCTAAAATAAATTTATAGTTTAATTCTTGAAAACCTTGCACAGGACATGGATTCCTAGGATACATTATTTCTTGCTAGTGTAGTTTTAATTCTGTGAGTAGTGCAAACTTTTTGAATAATTACATATTTTATTCTGTGTTTTCAAAACCTTCAATTCATTAGGATGACATTAAGCCTACTGAAGAATATTTTTAAAAAGGGGAGGATTGAAATAGCAAAGTATCTGAAACCCGAAAATGCAATCTTTAAATCTGAATTCCAGACATTTAATAGCTAGAATGATCTTTTATTCATTTCTCTATACAACTCTATATTTTCGTGATGATAATGATGGTAGTCAGGAATTTGATGATTTTTGGATATAACCATAATGCATTTCTTAAAAATAGTTGAGATAAAAAGGTGAAATTGTATAAGTAATGGAATAAGGGAGAAAAATACGAAGAATGCTAAATGAAGATGTAACTGAAGTTTTCCTTTGCAATCACAATGCTCTAAGCATTAATCAATCAATAAATGGCAAAACCTGTATAGTAGGAAATATTGCCATTTTAGTTTTGAGTCACGTTTTAATTTCTTGAGGTGGTTATTCAAAAGCAGTCTTTGGGTAGGATACCTTGAGTTGAAGGAATAGGATAATCTCTTGTTGATCTTTTTGAAAATCCTGAACTGTAAAATTTTATTTCGTTTAGAAAAAAGAAGGAGGAAAAAAAACTAAGATTAGGGAAAAAAATGAGGTTGCAGCATAAAAAATGCCAAGCTAAATTGGTGATCCCTGCTGCTGAAGAGATACCCCAAACAAAAGAAAAAGTGCAAAATGGTTTTTCCAGAAGAGAACCATGAAATTTTCCTATTAATGGAATATGTGAAGAAATGGTAAATGAACATGCTGTAGCTAAAGTCCTCATTGTGATGATAATGCCCCAGTCATCTATAAAGTAACAGATGGCAAAATCTGTAGTAGAGCTTTCAATCCGGAAAATACCAGCAGGGATTGTGAAGAAAGTAATAATGAAGTTATTGAGAATGAGAAAAATGGTAACTGATTGCTTTATGAGAATTCTCCATATAGCAATTATAGATATGGATTTGAATAGTAAACTTTGTAACTGAACAAAAAGTATATTTTTTGTTATAAATTAAAGAAAAAGTATTAATGCATAAAATAAAATTGCTTAAGCAACTTATATTGAAAAAACTTGTAATGATACAGAGCAAATGTTGTTATTAAGCTCTCTTTTTTGAGGGGGTGGAATAAATTTTGATTCTCTTAAAAAATTATAAGTGCTTCATTATTTCACAACCTTTCATAATTTTAATTTTATAATTTCTGTGTGTCATCTTGTTAGATTTGAAATAGAGATCTAAAATAGAACATTGCCATGTCCTGATGATTCTGGATTCTGGATTTTATATTGTATATAATATGTAACAATAAATCTTACTACAAAGTATGTATAAAATCAATAAATCTTACTACAAAGAATATGTAACAATAAATCTTATTAAAGATCATCAGTAACAAGACAAGACATGGAATTGCACAGTTAAAAAACAGGAAATTATCTTCTTTTGTGCACCATTGGTAGTTGGGACTCTGCAATTCTATATGGTCGAAAAACATCTTCAGCTGGTGAGTTGTATAGGGACTATGCAATTCTATATGGTTGAAAAACATCTTCAGCTGATGAGTTGTATTTCCTGAAATCTTTTCATATCTACAAAAATATTTTAGTCAAAATTTTAATTCTTATTTACAGTTAGCATTTAATGAATTTAGGTGCTTTTCAGTTCTTAATTCATCTCTTGCATTAGATCTTTTATTTCTTATTATTCAGCCAGAAATTGTTTTAAGCTTCTTTGTTCTCATGTTTGTGTCTGAAATTTTTGCATTCAAATCTGAGAAAAAAGTTTACTTGATCTTTAAAATATAACACTGTATATGTTATTTCTGTTGTACCAGTTCCCATTGCTGATTTTTATTTTCTTTAGTTGTTGTGTATTATCTTGTCAAGTGAAGTAGCTATGATGGTTGATTTGCATAGCTGTATTATAATACCTTACATACCTATTTTATTCAAATTTTTTTCGTGTTATGGTTTTAACTAGCATAATATCTGCTGTGTCTTAATCTAATAGGTATTTTATTGTTATTATTTATTTATCTGTTTACATAATGACAGGTTTAATTATGTATAGTTTCTGACAATAATGTTTTGAAGTGCATTTATCATAAATTAGATTACAAAATGTATCTTTAAAAAATTTTGTTTTGTTTTAAATGGCATAAAAGAAATAGTATAGATGGGTATTTGCTAAAGAAGTGTTAAAATTTTACTTTTTATTTCAACCATTGCATTGAAAAATTGAAGCAGTCTTCCAGAAATGAAGCTGGAAAAGCATGATAAAAATTAAATATATCAAAATTAAGAGTGTAGTGTTCTTTAAACCAGCAGACTGTGGTCCATGAATCATTCCTATTTTTAAGGGGAAAGCTAGTGGCTCACAGCTAGTTTTTCAAACTATGACTGTGCAGTCTTAAATGTTCCAGTAGATAGGGCAAATTTTGTATGTAAATAAACTTACAATGTTCTATAAATAACTATAAGCTTATAGCATTCGAAATAATTTCCTATAATTCAGTTTTTTCGTAGAATAGCAAACATTCACTTTGGATGATATTTCTACTTCAATTCTTTTTTATAATTTACTAGTTTTTTTTTTTTTTTTTTTTTTTTTTTTTTTTTTTTTTAAATAATTCTGCAGCTTAAGTAAGTAATTTAGTATAATGGAAAATTTGGGTAATGTAATTGGTGAATGAGTGTAAATGTTAGAAAGTCAACTCTTAAACCAAATCTGATTTTAAAGCCCACTATTTTTGCACATAACAATCTGAAATCAGCTGATTGCGTCATAAACATGCATTGCATCTCTGAAAAATAACAAAATCCATTATAATGCACAAGTCAGATTGAAGGTTGTCCGTTAAAACCCGGGATTGCTTAATTTTTAATCTCATTTACTCCTTTGATTATGCCATAAGAATCTGAAGCTGATATGGTGAAAATGTGGATATTAAACACTTTTTTAATCTGTTTTATGAAAACTATAATAATTATGCAGGGCCTGATAAACTTTAGTTTTAAAAACATGTATAGTTAATCAAGCAGTATGACATTTTTGTAATTAATTAATTTTTAGAAATGAAGAATGAGCCCTTTTTAAACTTTATTTATTGAAACTAGATCATTTACATTGAGCTTCTGATTGTCTTAAGTGTCCTTTTTCTTCAATTCCAGTATGCTTTACTGTTTGATTACAGGTATACTAAATTCAGTTTCAATCAAATATGAAGTGCAAAAATTTACAATGAAAAGAAAGTACTGTAGCATAAATTTTAGAATATGTTGTATTATTTCATCTTCCGGAATAATTTGATAATCTTATTTTTGAATAGTGCTTTTGCTGTGAAATCTATGGACATACCTATAAGTTTACATGAAAACTAATGCTTGCTAGATTAACTTAGTTCCTCGTGAGACTGACTGGTGACTTATCAACGTCATATATCAAAATTCCAACTCAGAAAAAGATTTAAGCAACCTTTTTATTAAAATTAAAACTTACACAACTCATGCTTACAATTCAATCTCCACTATTTGTATTTGTGGAATTGTAAATTAAACGTAAAATACAAAGTAAAATTAAACTCTGGAAATTCACAAAGCAAAAAAGCCTACCAAGCATTGACTTAAACTATTCTAATTGTGTAAGCAAATTCAGTTAGCAAAAGATTAATACCAGTCTATGATAAGGCTTAGAGTTGAGTGAGAAAATATTACTGAGGTCAGCTTCATTTCCAAACCTCTCTATCTAACTTATATAAACTGTATTCTTACATGCAAGCTGCTAATTTGTATCCTGTTAGAAGTTAACGAAAGTAGAAGTGATAGTACTGATAAAATAATAAGATGATGGGTTGATTAACAGTAACACAGGAATCAAAAGTATATGCAGCCTAATCAAGATTTTGTGTATTTTGAAAATCTCATTTTGAAATCGTGCATTAGTACTTTAAAATAATTAGTAGATGTTTCCAAATAATCTTCAATAATGCTTTCATTTTACAATTAAAGATTTGCAAATTATTTTAAATTTACCATTGATAAAGATGATTTAAATAGCTCAAAATTCTTTTGAAAACCAAGCAAATTATTCAAGTTGATTAGGTCTACCATCTTATTTTGCAAATGATTTTGTGATGCATTAATTTTTGACTATAGGTCAATTAGATTGTAAAGACATTAGGATTTTTTTGGAGGCCGGAGAAATTAAAAATTAGCAACCGCCTTCGCCGGGAATCGAACCACGGACCTCTGGAATACCGACCCAGCGTGCAAAACCACTACACCACGAAGGCACGCTAGGAAAGTGGGAGAAATACCCTATATACTCCCCCTTTTTAAAGGGCGACTGGGGTTTTTAGGGGACCCAGTCGCCAAATCCTGGGTGTGGAGAGTCATCATCCACAACTCTTTTAGTTTGGACGCCACTGTAGAGACATTAGGATTTTTTTGGAGGCCGGAGAAATTAAAAATTAGCAACTGCCTTCGCCGAGAATTCAACCACGGACCTCTGGAATACCGGCCCAGCGTGCAGAACCACTACACCACGAAGACACGCTAGGAAAGTGGGAGAAATATCTTATAAGATAAAATAAATGAATTTTACACTTCTACAACTTTCCCTAAAGAGAGTGAATGAAATGTGTCTTTCAAAATTTCTCTATTTGCCATATACGAATTTACATATAATAATTGCTAATAAACTGCCATTATGCACTGATGTCAGGTGAGAACTGCTCAGTTTCAGTATGCAATAATAGTTGATTAGCTGCCTTGTGATTTGTTTCATCTAAACTTGCAAATAAATGTGTATGTAAGGGATTTCCTTTGAATTTATTAATTGCTTTCGGAATTATGTAATTCAGGACTCTGATATTTTTCTGCATGATATTGTCTATGAATGACACAACAAATAAGTGTGTTCAGAAATATTGTATTTCAGAAGTAAAGCATGTTTGCCTTACTAATCTGTCATTGCAAGTGCTGCATTGAGAAGTTAAGCAGAAATTTTAAATGCTGTAAGTATAGTTTCCCTCTTTGTCAGGTGTTCCATGAAAAGAAAATACAGTATATTTTTTTGACTTGCTGACATGCCTTACATAAGCCATAAAAGTGTTTTTACTTTCAAACATTCATCAGAATAAAGAAATTAAAACATTAAATTTATTGTTAAGAAATTCTCCAATATTTTTTTGTGCTTATTTGAAATGGCCAAACACTTGCAACTTAATGTATTTGCCAGGAATGAGTCAAAATTTATCGGTCATTTAACCATTTCATCACTGAGAGCATTGTCCAGGGAGCAGCCAAATTATATCCATTTCTTTATATATTCATATAACTCATCTGTTGACTTTTATACCATGTTTTAACTTGGTGGCAAATAAGAATAGCACTAGAATATTTTTCTTTTATGGATTGTACCACTTCCTTCAGAAATGGAATAAAGATTTATTTGCTCACTGAATGCGATTTACTTGCTTTTCCTACGATTGTTGATATATTATAAGCTTCATTTTAAACATTGGTTTAGAAGTTTAATGGAGGAAGTTAGTTTTGAATGATTCTTCTAATTTTTATTTGAGCTTCACAAAGTTATTAGCATTCTTATCCGTACATCTGTATTCAGGATATTTTTATCATTTTTGATGTCTTCATTCTATTGTTGCTGAAAACTCTGTCACATGTAAGACACATAGTTTGCATTTTTATTTCTTATGGAACTAACAAAACCAAATTTTAAGTAAATATATTTTGCCTGTTTTTTGGGAGGGGAGGAATAAATGTTATTAAATAAAAAGCAAGGAGGAAAAGTTAAGTTGTATGAATAAAATATTAGAAACTAATAGAGTGTGTTACTACACATTATTAGCACACACGTGTCATCATTATTTAGTGGCAGGCTTTCGATCCCTCCTCTCCTTTCAATATAAATTGTTCGAATGATTTTTACAGTTTCGTATGGATTTTATATTGGGAATTTTAATTATTCTTTATTTCTGTTTTTGAACTATTATATACTTTTAAAAATTGTTGTCTTTTGAAGCTGCATTAAAGGTTCCACTTTTTCACTTCATCTACTCTTGATTATTTAGATCTTTGTGAATCCCTTGCATGTCATACTTATTACTGGTACTCTAGGTATTCAATGTAAATTCTGTATTAATCTAAATAGAAAAGGTTTTTATTAATCTTGAAATGCTCTTCTGGAAACCATATTCATGTTACATACATAGTTTAAAATTTAAAAATTATTTAAAGGTTCCATTAATTTTTATATCAAAGTTTTTTTTTTTTTTTTTTTTTGTTAAAGAACATATTTTCCTTTACTTTTATGCTAAAAAAGGCCACTAGAAAAGCCATGAAATCTTAATTGCTTAAATCAAGCAGAAAACTTACAGTGGCCAGTTCACTCATTTTTTCCGAAAATTGTTGTGTAAATTAACATAATTACATAAATATTTATTTCTGTTTCATTCGATTTCCAGTCTACTTTATATATCATTTTATGATCATATCTCTTTTTTCCCAGGCATATGTCACTGGAAGAAAAGTACACGCAATTCACATACCATATTATACTGAAACATTGGTTCATGAATGTGATTCATTCCTGAAAGCCATCCATAAACTGAAACAATTTTCTTGATTGGAATTAATGTAAAATGTATTAATTTAAACCTGGACCACAAATGATTGCCCATTTAAACTTTGTAACAGTACTTTGTGCACATATCTGTAACTCAAATCCAATGGAAATAACTAAATATAAAACAGAAAATAATAAATAAATAAGTAAAATAACATATTATTGCATAGAGAAAATAAGTGAAAACTTGATTTAATTTCTCTATTTGTATAAAGGAGAGTGAACAACATGAGTGGAAAATAATGAAGACGGTGTTATTGATTAGATATAACATTCTTTTCGATAAAAACATCAGGTAACTGTTTATTGGGGGCATGTTTCCTTTGTGCCACTCGAGTCTGCTTTAGACTTACTGTACCTTTAATCCACTGTAAATTTTCCCAATATGATTTGTGGTTGCCTATGTTTTGAAATGTTTCTAAAGTGAGACATAGCCACAGAAAAATGCTCAAACTGTAAAGTGCTACTGCTTTATCAAGGTGAAAGTTTTGCCTGAAAATTTTGTATCTTAATGCATTTTTCACAAATTTCATGTATCAGAGAATTAGCATAATTATTCCTTCTTCCTCGTGAAGACATTTTCCCAAATCGCCTTCTGTTACTGCTTCTGAAGTTATAATTCTTTTATTCTGAGCTCGTTATCTTGATCTTCTAGTAATTTCTTCACATCTTCATTGTTAACATCCTAGCACATGGTTTTGACTCAAAACACCTTTGAAAATCATGTGTTGCCGCCTTGAGCGTGTATGATGCAAGACACTGTTAATTACACTTTTTATTCAGATAATTTGTTTGTCAAGTAAGGCATTCGTGACCTGAGGTTCCACTGTGTTTTGTTATTTTTACATTTTACTTCGATTTTAAAGGGAAGATGCTTGGTTACAATATGTGAAATTTATCAATAAAAATTCCAGTTACTAAGCTTTGCGTTATGTCTAATAGAGTTGCCGTAATGAGATTCAGGTGGGTTGAATTTACAAAAACAGGTGCTATGGGTAAAGAAGTTTAGTCATGTAGAAGAACATAAAATATCAACGTAGCAATGTAGTCTAGTATAATTAAAAAAATAAAGAAAAAGATTAAACTGTCTAGAAACAGAAAAATTTTGGATCTATATGTCAACCTTAATTAAGCTACAATGAAATTTTTATTAGATCAGTCTAACTAAATCATTTTATTGGTGGAGTTGTTATTGAAATCAAAACACGAGTTAATGAAAAAATTGCATAAACTTGAACAGTTATAAAATTTAATGATTTATTTATATATTTCTTTCATCTATTAAAAGTTCTAGTGACAGACTTTTCGGCTAAAATTTACATATGAATGATGTGCATTGTTTGTACTTTTTCGATGCTGTTAGTAATCAGTGAAATTACTTTTTAAACATAAATAAGCAAATCTTATTTCAATCTTACATTTTTTTTTTTCTTTTGTGCAATAGGTTTACTTGGCCCAGTAATTTATTATAATTTCACTTATGTTAATAATTTATTTAAATGTTGTCTGAGTTTAATCATATGTTAAGAAATTTTATTTTTAATGAACTTTAAATCTGTAGGACATTGATTATATAAACATTGGAAATCAACTAACTAGGTTAATTCTGTGTGGAATGTTTTTTAAACTGTAGTAAAAAGAAACTCAAGAAATTGCGTTATTATTGATGTAATATTCAAATCTGGTCAATAATGAGTAATTTCAGAATACCTTTTCACATGACTATTTGTACTCTAGCTTCATATGTGAATTTTTGAAAACATTTTTTAAATAAATTCCTTCTGATTTACAGTCTTTGATATTGATCTGCAGTGCACTATGCAAAATCGGTGCTTTTATACAAATGAGGCTGTGTATTTACATTAATTAATTGTAGCAGATCACATAAATGAGATCCATGGCCATCCTCAAGCCTTTTCCAGCATTTAATGTTAATAGGATTCATGAAGATTATAGTACTGTGAAATAGTTCTCCTAATTTCTGACCATTAGTCAAATCTACATATATGTATGTTGTTGTCATCTTTTTGTCAAAAATCTCTCCAGTAGGATATTGTTGTATGATTGCAATTCATAATCACCTTACTCTCCCAACTTATGCTTTAAAAAATTTGTCATAATGATATTATTCATTCCATAAGTATAATTTTTCATAATCTTTGAGCTTTTCCTGTAGTAGTGTAATATTCCATTACCTTTCTTGTACATTAGAAAGATAATCAACCATCATTTCCTAAAAATTCTCTATATGAATTAAATGCTTTGTACTGCATGAAGTAAATATATGTAAGAAGCATTAATTAATTATTATTTTCATTAACATAGAGATATAAGTCTCCCAATGAAAGTTTTTAAGATAAATTTATTTTAAAAAACTGAGTTATGGCGTGATCTCTTAAAATAAACTACCTTATTTAATTATTATATTTACTGTTTATTTATTAAAAATAATTTTAATTTTTGGTACCAGCTGATCACACTGTTAATAAGGCAAAATTTATATGGAGGTTAAAAATTTGCAAGTACATAATTAGCTTTAGGTAAAGATTAATGAGGGACAACTAAATAATATTATTTATCATACAAGTCTTTCATTCTGTTTCGGTATGCATAATGAATAAAATTTTAACCATATATTGTTTCTTTTTAAATTTTTGTTTATAATCATTTGTTCAATCTTAAGATATGTAAGAAATGTTATATATATTTTATCATCTTTTTATGTAACTAATAATTGATGATTTCAGAATTTACCTAAAATTTTTGAAGAGCATTATGTATCTGAAAAAAAGGCTGCTGTTTTAAAATATTGTAGCTTTAGATTTTCATCTTTTTCTGGCTCAAGCTAAGGAGTTATCCGAATGAGATGAAAATCGGTAGCTGTGATGAACATACATTGAAAATGAAATGCTAACAGTATCGTAGGAATGGAATATTATATTCAAGAAATACAACTACAAGAGCAAAAAAAGATAAAAAATGTGTTGACCTACATCTGGCTCAAATGCAAGCTGTTATTCAACTGAGTATTAACTCATACATTTGGTGGATGCCCTCCTGCAAGATTGCTTGCCATACACATTCCAAGTGGTGAATTAGATAAGCGCAATCTAGAGAAGGTCAGAGATGGCTGCTCATCAGAACCTAAATGTGCTTTGTTGGAGAGAGGTCTGGCAATTGCGCCAACCAGGAAAGTGTTGAAGAAGCACAAGGACAAGCTGTAGAAAGGTGTGTCATGTGTGGTCAGGCATTATCCTGTTGAAATTTAAGCTTGGGGTCTGTCAAAGGAAGGGCAACACTACAAGGTACAAAATCTTGTCTATGTACCACTGTAAAGGTGTCACAGATGACAACCAAACTGGTCCAACTATCAAATTAAATGGCACCCCATACTATTAACTCCCAGCTGTCTGGCTGTGTAGTGGATGACACTCAGGTGAATAATCAACTGCTGTCCTGGACGTCACCAAACATGTCTTCACTAGTCATCAGAGCTCAGTTCAAAGCAAAACACATTGCTGAAATCAATTTTGCTCCATTCTGTGAGATCTCAGGTTAAATGCATGAACAAACATGCCTGGTGGTGTACAGTGGTGAGGAGCAATCAGCAGAATGGCTTCTTGCTATGTTACCTGTCAGTGGTCATTGCAGTCACTAGTGTCATGCTTCCATATTGGTTACATCTCATTGATAACAATGCATCAGAGGCTGTGAGCACCAAGTGAGTGATCATTTTGACCTTGCATTCAGTCGACCACTTCCTTCTTGATGCTTTGAATGCCCATGGTTCACCCATTCCTATCAACATCATCTAATCGTAGCATCACTCCGACCCAAATGGCTAGTTCTTCTGGGATTAGACCACCCTGCTTCTTTTAGTCCAACTGCACATCCTTTTACATATGGTGATATCTGCTCATACTGTTTGCAAATCCATCTGCGAGCCATTGGTACAGTAGACTTGGGACAATGGGACCATATCTGCATAGAAGTTATGCCTTAGCATCTTGAGTCTTTTATACACCATTCGGATGCTCCATTGGAAAGTGTTGGAACTCCAGCTAATAATAATTGGCTGCCAAAGATATATATATATATATTAATTCCTCTCTACACATACTTTTTTTAGAAAATTTTGGTGGAACGAAGTAGCGGGAAAGTTGTTAAAAATATGTGTACATGTGCCAGTCCCAATATTTACTTTATGAAAATTGGCAACAGTAGTTTTGTTGTCATTCAGTCCCTATCTGGTGTGCATTGCTGTGGTTGCTTGTTCCCATGTAACCTAATATTCCCAATATATTTTTTATTGTTCAACCTGGACTATATCGTTTCTTTAACCCACGAATAACTCAAACTCGATACATTTACTTGAAGAATGACATCTGAAGATTATAAAATGCCGAAACTAAACGGCGATAATTATCACACATGGTGTATCCGTTCGCGTGTCGTGCTGGTGCAGAAGAGATGTTGGGAAGCAGTGGAACCCGGATATGGAATAGAAATGAATGAAGCGGAGAGGAAAAAGAATGATGAAACTCTTACCCTATTATTCCTCATAGTTGAAGAGAAATTTCTAGATGATATCGGAGAGTAATATGTATTAGAGCCAGAGACCCCTGGAACTGTTTAAAAGAAATTCATACAAAATTCGGTCTGCTTCATATACTGAAACTTATGAGAGAATTCTTTAACATAAATATGACGCCAAATGAGTCCGTCCAGTCCTATCTAGCAATATTAATGGACTTACACAGAAAATTAGCTAATGGTGGATATGCATTCACAGATAAAGAAGTGGTCCTAGTAATGCTATTGGGACTGCCTAGAAGTTATGAATCGCTCATCCTAAGTTTGGAAAAAGATGAAGCAAATCTGACAACTACGTTCGTGAAACCAAGGCTACTTGTAGAAGAGAAACGTATAATTAGAAATGAGAGTTCAGCCAAAGTGTATCATGAAGAACAAGCTCTTCACACTAAAGGTTTTGCCACCAACCAGAAGAAGCCTGCATTTGAAAAACCCATGAAGAAGTATGCAGCTAAAAGGCCAAATGAAGAAGAAACTAACAGAGGAAGAAGTACTAAATGCTTCAGCTGTGGCCAGTGGGGGCACATATATAAAAATTGTGAAGAGAGCAAATATCAGAACCAAAACTGCAGTTGACCTCAAGACAAACATTTCACATTTCAAACGAAGAAAAAGTAACCTGTGGATTTTAGACAGTGCAGCTACAGAACACATGACCTCTGATAAAAGAAAATTCTCAGACCTTAAGAAGTACACATCTGAAGTTGAAGTTGCTAATTCAGAAAGAATAAAGGTCACTGGAATTGAAAATATTTCATTTTCTGTTGGAGAAGAAGATGGAGAAAAAAAGTCTTTATTGAAAATGTCCTATATGTTCCAGAACTAGGAGGAAATCTATTATCCATTGGTAGAATTGAAGAAAGCGGCTTAAAAGTAGAATTTGCTGAACGAAAAGCCCAAGTGATTGGTAAGAATAAAGATACTCTTTTATCTGGTGAGAAAAAAGGAAGACTATACGTAATCGAAGAAAAGATGGCAACTGCCTTCGCTACGAAAACTGAAAGTGCCAACTTGCTGCATCGTAGACTTGGTCATCCACGTTTTTGTACAACAAAAAATATTGTCCCCATCGGCAGAAACCTGAAAATAGTAAATGACCCTTGCCAAGTCTGTATTCAGGGAAAAATGGAAAGGAAGAAATTTCCAAAAGCCGCTAGTACAAAAGCTAAAGACATCCTAGAAGTTATACATTCAGATGTTGTTGGTAAAATTTCTCCTCCTTCCTTTGGAGGCTCAAATTACTTTGTGACTTTCACGGATGAATTTTCTCACTATACCACATTCCCTATGAAAGCCAAAATGAAGTACTAGAAAAATTTGAGGAGTACCGTTGCATGGTAGAAATCTCCAAAACAGAAAAATCAAATTCTTGAGAAGTGACAATGGTGGGGAATACATAAGTGGAAAATTCGACAAGTACCTTGCTGCGCATGGGATCCAAAGACAACTGTACCCGACACACCTCAACAAAATGGTTTGGCAGAAAGACTGAACCAAACGTTGATAAACACGACAAGATGTTTACTTATCGAGTCCGGAGCAGATCACAGGTTTTGGGCTGAAGCAATGGCCACTGTAGCCTATCTCCACAACAAGCGCCCATCTATGGCAATTGATTTCGATATTCCAGAAGAAAGATGGTCAGGGTCTGGAAGCAAAACAGACTACCTCAGAGTTTTCGGATGCAGAGCCTGGAGCATTGTTCGCTCACACTCAAGAGGAAGCAAACTTGAAACCAAAGCTACAGAATGGGTTTTGTGGGATATCCTAACAGCGTTAAAGGCTACAAATTGTATGACATGAAGAAGAAACATTTTTTTGTCAGCAGAGATGTCATTTTTGAAGAAAATGTTTTCCCCTTAAAACTAAGCAAGTGTGACAATCCTGCAGAAGAAGCTACTCTTAAAATTGAAGACTTTGAATCAGAATATCCCTTGGACCTACCTGAAACAGAAGCTTGTGACTCATCTCTAGATCACATGACTCCTGAAGTAAATGACTTGGATGAAACCGAACGTCTAAATACAGATCCTATTGACCAAAATTTCGAAAGATGCCCAGACATACAGCTTGGAAATACTCCAGATTATGAAGATGAAGGCCAATCAGTTACAGAGATACAAGACGTTGCTAACAAACTAGACCCTGAAGTCGAGGCAGCAGCCAGAAACCCTACCCATGGGAGTGAGAGAGGTGAAAAAAGAAAAACAAAAATTCCTAAACGTTTCGAAGATTTTTATCTGTACGATGCCCGAGACATACAACAATCTGAAGAAAAGGATCCAGTAACTCTAAAAGATGTCCTGAAATCACCCGAAGCTGACATGTGTTTGAAACCCATGGAGGAAGAAATTCAAAACCTCACTCAGGCTCAAACCTGGGAACTAACTACGAAACCACAAGGAGCTAAAGTAATACCATCCAGATGGTTGTTTCGTAAGAAAAAAGACGAGATTGGGAAACGAGCAAAGTTCAAAGCCAGATTGGTAGCAAAAGGCTATCTGCAAATGCCTGGAGTGGACTTTCAAGACACCTTTTCGCCAGTCATCAAACTTAAATCTATAAGGTTACTGCTTGCCGTAGCTGCAGAGAAAAACCTAGAGGTTCACCGAATGGATGTGACAGCTGTATACCTTATTGCAATCCTAAAAGAGGACATATATATGGCACAGCCAGAAGGCTGCATCGAGAAAGGGAAAGAACACCTTGCCTGGCACCTGAAGAAAAGCATTTATGGTCTTTGACAATCAGGACGTGCATGGAATACTTGCTTGAAGACTTCCTGATCCAGTATGGATTGAAAAGATCAAGTGCAGAACCTTGTATTTATTTTTGTCATGAGAAGAACATCATAATTGGAGTTTATGTTGACGACCTCCTGATAGTTGGAAACATGCCAGAGATAAATGAATTCAAGAGAAGCATTAAGAAAAGGTTCGGTGTCAAGGACCTAGGTCCTGCAAGCCAGAACTTATCCATGCAAATATGCAAAGAAGAAAATGGATCATACACACAATATCAAATCGTTTATGTATCGGAAATCCTAGAAACGTTTAAAATGACTGAAGCAAAATGTGCATCCACGCCATTGGACCCCAGCATAAAATATAAGAAGGTAGATGAACAACAGTGGGAGGAAATCAAAGGAAACAGCAAGAAATCCCTTACAGACAAGCTATAGGAAGTCTCCTTTATCTGACCTGTGGTACTCGTCCAGACATGGCTTATTCTTCCACTTTCATGAAAAACACACTGAAGAACACTGGAGAGGTGTGAAGCACATTCTAAGATACCTAAAGTTGAAAAAACACAACACAGAAAGTTGAGATTCCAGAAGACAGGTGAGCCACTTCAAGTCTACTCAGATGCTGACTGAGGAGGTGACAGAAGTGACCGTAAATCGTACTGTGGTTATGTAATGCTACTCGCAGGTGCTCCAATCTCATGGTCGATCAAGAAGCAATCCACAACAGCTTTATCGTCGACAGAAGCAGAGTATGTAGCAATGTGTCACGCTGCCAAGGAAATCCTATGGATTAAATATTTGATCAAGGAAATCTGTAGTGAATTAGCTGCTTCACCTCAAAAAGTGCTAGTCGACAACCAGGGAGCAATCTTCTTAGCCAAGAACCATGTTACTTCTGAAAGAAGTAAGCACATCGATATGAAATGAAAGTTATAATGCTTACTTTTACTTCTGCTGGAATCCTCTAGAGGGCACCACGAGCGATTCTTCGAGAAATTTCCAGATGATCTGGAAGGTGGCAGAACAATCGCTCTGTCGCTGCCGGGGAATGTTCGCGACACTTCCGGAAGCCGCTACGAAGGTATAAATATGAGCCACGTGAGGGCAGCCGTTAGAAGCACTTGGGATGGTGGCGTCCACACGTGACCTGTGCACACCGCTCGCTATTCAGATGTATTTTTCATGCAATCAAGCTTTCCTGATATTATGTACATATGTATATAATCTATATTTAACCTAGCATATTGTTTTTCAACTATTTATTCTGCACTTTATTTATATTTTCTTCTATTCTATATATGTTACTTTTTGACGAATACTTCAACACCAATCAGATGTCATCTCAGAGCTCACGTGACTTGGGTCACACCCCTTCTACATCTCAGCTTCTTGCACCGTCCAGTTCAAGCATTTCCCCACCTGCAGCGTACTTAGTAGCATCTAAATCAAGACAGCCGGAACACAGCACGTAATTACTGCGTACTAATCGCGGCTTAAAGAGGAACTTGGAACAGCCGTTAGAGATGTAAACAAACAAAGTGACTTTTCGAAGTGCTGCGATTTTGCATTACCTGCGAAACTTTTGTGAAGTTTTCTGAAAGCGAGTCTCTTCGACCAGTGACTTTCTGATTTATTATTACTGTTGAAGTATTATTTGAGATGCCGAGTGGAAAAGCGCCAGCTATTGGTGTTGAATTGGGGACGACGTACTCTTGCGTCGGCGTCTTCCAGCACGCAAACGTGGAAATCATAGCCAACGACCAGGGCAATCGCACAATACCTAGTTATGTCGCCTTTACGGAGACCGAGAGGCTGATCGGCGATCCTGCGAAATCTCAGGTTTCTCTGAATTCCGAAAACACCATCTTCTCGGCAAAGAGGTTGATTGGCAGAAAGTTTGATGATCCCAAAATCCAGCAAGATTTAAAAAATTGGCCCTTCAAGGTAGTAAACGAAGGCGACAAACCAAAGATCTGTGTGGAGTTCAAAGGTGAGCGCAAGTGTTTTAATCCTGGAGAAATAAGTGCCATGGTCTTGACAAAGATGAAAGAGATTGCTGAGATGTACTTAGGGCAGAAAGTTACTGATTCTGTAATCACAGCTTCTGCATACTTCAACGATTCACAGAGACAAGCAACAAAAGATGCCGGGAAAATTGCTGGACTGAATTTTTTTTGAGAATTATCAACGAACCAACAGCAGCTGCCCTGGCATATGGTCTGGACAAGAATCTGAGAGGTGAAAAGATAATCTTTGACTTGGGAGGTGGCACATTTGATGTGTCGATCCTGACAATTGATGAAGGTTCCTTGTTCGAGGTTAGATCTACAGCTGGTGACACACACCTGGGAGGAGAGGACTTTGATAATAGGATGTTGACACATTTTCTGGAGGAGTTCAAGCGCAAGCATTGCAAAGACCTGCGTTCCAGTCCAAGAGCTTTTCGGAGGCTGCGAACTGCTTGTTCGCAAGAGGACACTGTCCAGCAGCACGGAGGCGAGCATTGAAATAGATGCCCTGTTCGAAGGGATAGAGTTTTATTCGAAAATAACCAGAGCGAGATTTGAGGAGCTGTGCATGGACCTCTTCCGATCGACCCTGGAGCCAGTGAAGCGAGCCCTAAAAGATGCAAAGTTAGACAAGAGCAGCATCCACGACGTTGTATTGGTCGGCGGTTCGACACGCATTCCCAAGATACAGAAAATGCTGAGAGACCTTTTCTACGGGAAGGAACTTTGCGTGTCGATCAATCCAGACGAAGCAGTGGCCTATGGGGCAGCCGTCCAAGCCGCCGTTCTGACAAGAATTTACAGATGAGAAGATCAGAGATGTCCTATTGGTAGATGTAGCTCCTTTGTCGCTGGGCATCGAAACGGCGGGTGGTGTGATGACCAAAATCATCGAGAGAAATTCCCGCATCCCGTGCAAGACATCGCAAGTTTTCACAACTTATTCTGATAACCAGCCAGGTGTATACATTCAGGTTTATGAAGGAGAAAGGGCAATGACAAAAGACAATCACTTGCTAGGGAGATTCCAGCTGTCGGGAATACCCCCTGCTCCAAGAGGCGTTCCCCAGATTGAAGTGACCTTCGACCTAGATGCGAACGGTATCCTCCAAGTCTCTG
Organism: Stegodyphus dumicola; assembly: GCF_044657685.1. Classification (NCBI taxonomy): domain Eukaryota; kingdom Metazoa; phylum Arthropoda; class Arachnida; order Araneae; family Eresidae; genus Stegodyphus; species Stegodyphus dumicola. The sequence goes on along the minus strand of NC_140768.1, from coordinate 133,233,249 downwards.
CGATGGAGAAGAGCTCTGGAAGTCACAGAGCATCCGCATCACCAATGACAAAGGCCGTCTGTCGAAAGAGGAGATCGAGAGGATGCTGGAAGAAGCGAAGCAGTACGAAAAAGAAGATGCAGAGCAGAGAGAGAGAGTAGCTTCACGGAATGCCCTCGAAAGCTACGTGTACAGCGTAAAGCAAACAGCTGACTCTGCATCGGACGATAAGCTGTCTTCCTCAGATAAAGCCAAAGTTAAGCAGACCTGCGATTCTGTAATTCAGTGGTTAGACAACAAAACACTTGCAGAGAAGAAAGAAATAGAACATAAAATGAAAGAAGTGCAATCTGAATTGTCTCCTCTCATGACTAAATTGCATCAAGCAAACAATTTCAGTTCTAGTCAGGAACCTAGGGCCAGTGCTGGTTCTGGGCCTACCATCGAAGAAGTTGATTAGCATCTTGGACTTAGATTAGAGCATTCAAATTCCATGTATATATGTAAATATATCATGTCTCGCCAGTAAATTTAACTTGCATCATTAAATGATTTAAATTTTTTATATTTAAGTGTGTGATATTTAATTCTAGAAGAACAAAATAAAGTAAGTTATTTAATTTTTTTATTATGTGTGTTTTCATTTGTGTCCTGTATTTTGATAAAACATATTTTCATGCAGATTTAAAGTACTTTGTAATTTTACAAGTAAATCTACAATCATGCACAGCATAATAAATATTTTGCAACTCTTCTACAAATTACTCAGAATCACTTATTTAAAGCTACAGATTATTAATTATATTCTGCATAATGAGAAGTTTTTACAAAGTTCGGTTTCCGTAAACATACAGTTGTAAGAAAACTTGAAATTTACGATGCAGTGAGTTGATGGTATTCAAATAACAGATATTAAACCATATTCAGTTCTTCTGCTTACAAATGTAAAAAAATGTGTTTCACAAGAAGAAAATGTTACACGTTGAAAATTTTTCAAATATGTTTAAAGCAGGGTTTGAATACATTGTACAAATGTTTACTGCGTAGAGTCCAACAGCAAGAGAGAGAATATTTATATGAGTGGGTAAGTACAGTCAATTGAGCAATATGTGATTTTACTCCACAGGACTGGGTAAGTTTTCTAAATTGTAAGATCCATGTGTACGATAAATGTCTGAGATTTTATTTTTCTTCATAGTGAAAATGACTAGACATGTTTTTGCATTTGAGATTTTCATCTGTTAGTAGCTGTGGCTAGACTTTTCACATGAATAAAATTTCCATGAGACGGAACTGTTTGCATTCCGTGTGCATTTTAGAAGTTCAATGTGGCAAATTACAGTAATTAATTGTGTAAAGTGGTAATTTCAGTAAATGTTCGGTACTTTTAAAATTTAGTCTTATTGGTAGTTTGATGCATGGGAACTTTCTATATTTGAATGTGTTTTATTAGCACACTGGTACGTTGTACCATTGGTAATGCTTCTAAAGTTGTCTTCCTCAGGTGCATTTAGTTTGAATGGTGTTCAGGAGTAAAATTGTAATAAATTTGATTTTGAAGAACTGGCCATGGAAATCTTTCAGAAAGGAATTTTGTCATGTATACTATTTCCACTTTCTGTTCCAAGAAAATTGTGATTTTCTGTTTGGAGTAATTTCTTTGATCTAGAGGACGAAAATGGCTATTTCTTTTTATTATTAATATGTGGATTGTCAGAATTTGAAATAAGACCAGTATGCCACTTCTAAAAGCAGTTTAATTACGCATTTCAAAATTGCATGTTTGGATATACAGATGTGTTTTAATTCTGTAAAATTAAGGTGAAATATTTTCTAAAATGCAATCCGTTGATCTTGAAGTGAAGGAAAAAGTTATGAAGTGAAAGGAATCTTATTTGAATCTTACTTTGATGTAGAATTTTTTGGAATGGAATGTACTTTGTTTAGTGTTTAAATAAAATTGTATGATTATTTGCTCTTATGCAATGTGTAACTTATTATTCAAACATTAATAGAAACAAAAGCAATAAAAATATAAATGAAGAAATAAACAGGGGCATAAAATGCAGATATGAGTAATGTTTCTATTCACCGATGATAAAGAAAAACAATTATCTGTAGTTAGCTTTTGGACTGAGTGAGATGCACATTTCCAAATTCACTTGGTTTCATGGAAACTACTCTCTCAAAATCTGTAAAATATATCTAATTTTATTAATAAATCTTAAGATTTTCTATGTGTGAATAATATTCGCATGTGTTAATTAAACTTTCCGTTTTAAAAAAGGATAGTCTGTTTATTAAATTTTGCTTGTAGTGTAAAAAGTAAAAATGAATTAACTTTCAACTGCGTGATCAAAAGATATGTCAAGTTCGAACAGGAATGAATTTATATTATTACTTCGTATGATTCTGAGGTTGAAGTGCTGCGATTATATGAAGCAAAACTCATTTCCCCTTTAGACTGGAATTTTTCTTTTTTTCAGTAGCATGCAATTTTCCACAATTTAAAGTTTCCTATACTTCAACAAGTGTTTTACTTTTATGTGGTACTTCCAATGCACCTTTATTTTCTTTTTTTTTTTTCACTGGTGAACTCTGTTACACGTGAATTACTATGTGAAATATATTTAATTCTTATTTACTGTTGCATTTCCATTCATATGCCACATACTTCTTTCAAGTGAATTTTATCTTCATCCTTTAAATAGTCTAGCAACATTTGTTACTAGTCGTGTGTGTCTCCGGTAAATATACTTCATACTTAACAGTTATATTTCCGTTCCTTTTCCTAACATGCCCTCGAAACAGTGTTTCTCTCCGTTCACTATCTAAGCTTGTAATCATACACGATTAAATAATGGACTCGCTCAAGACAACTATCCGCAGTTGCAGATAATTTTGTTTTCCTATAGCATTCATCTAAATGTGAGACTGTTGCACTAGTCAAGTGTCGGTTTGTGTGTAATGATTTCGTAGCACTGAAAGCTTTTTGGCATCCTTTAAAGTAGGATACTGGAACTGTATGTATTCATATTTGTATAATATAAAGGAGTAGAATCATTTTTCCAAAGCATCTTGAAAGTACTATTTTAAATTCAAAGTAATGTTTTAAAACTCAGCTATCACAAATATAGGGAGAACATTTTAAATATTTAATTAGCTATCTTTCTGTTCCACAGATTGAAGATTAATTTTTTTAACATATTCAGCTAGTCTCTCAGGAAGGGGGGAGAGACTTTGTTAGTTTCAGGAAGGAATGCAATCAGCCTTTTATATAACTATTAAGCATTTAATTTTAGTTTGTGATTATAAAAAACCCCGTTTGTTCAAGTTCAGTATTTATCAACATTTTTCTGTACCTCTTTTTGTTTTAAAACAAAATAAAATATACCCTAAATTTAATGAAATGCTTTTGTAATTAGGTGTTTTGGAAGAGGGGATATGAATGTCTAGCACTGGTGAAAGAAGTGCATGGGACGAAAACGGTCGAGAACCATTGCTTCATTTCAGATTTCTTTACCTTGTTCCTCTTATCGAATTGCTTTTTGTTCTTTAGAATTTAGAACTGGTTAGTTGAATATGGTAAAACAAAATGACCTAACTTCATTAGAATGCTGGGCAAGGGAGCTTTCGGAAACTCATCTTCGCATTGCTCATCCCAAAAACTCCATGTACCTTACCCAGTTAACAGGATTCAAAAATTTGAATGATTCGTTTTACTGCTGGCAGTCTAAATTGTAGAAGCATTCACATATCTTTCGAGAATGGTTCTCTCACTGTCATCTTCACCTTGGAGCAATGTAGTTCCGTGACTTCATATTTCTGTTTGTAATGTATACGTTCCTGGCTGGAAAATGAACATTTAATACAAATTGCATTTCAATATTCTTTGGTTTCTCATTTATTTTGTTTCATTTTGCTCCGAGGTATTTAACGAAATATGCCAAAGAAATCCATAAAGTGCTCACTTTCATTCTGTACCGAACCGATATTTGGTATGAGAATAATCATCATTCAGTTGAAATTATCAGTCTATTCGAAACTCTCTTGACTGGAGCCAAATTTAGAGTAATAAATGTCAAAAAAATATTCTTTCTTCTTGTTTATTTACTGCTTTTCGTACATTATTATTTTGTTTAAAATCTTTTAATCAGTTGTACTGCATTGGTACTATATTTTTCTATTTGGAATCACTACACTTACTGATGCTGTGATGAAATCTTGTGCAGAAGTTTCTGTTTTCCTAGCACTGTATCTTCACCTCATTGAATAACATTTTATAATTTCATCCAAAGTGCGTTTGAATATTTCTCAACTTAATTTTGTCAAATGAAAAAGTAATCTCTTACATTCTAACTAAGGTTTAAAACTGATAATGGATCTACATAAATATACAAAATCTGAAATGGAATAATTTTAGCTGTTGCATGCATAATTTCTCATTGTGCCTATGAGAAAAAGGGGTCTGTATTTATCTTAGTGTTTGGAAAGGACTTTTGTGATATGATAAAAAGGGCAGTCTAATCTTTTTGTATGCGACTCTTGATATCAGTTAGTTGGAGAAGTAGATGAAACATTAAACACGGAAGAAATTCTTGTGATTATCAAAATAAAATATTCATGTTGGTCAGTAGTAAACCATTTTGGGAAATTTCTTAATTTGGCTATTTGGATGGTTCTTTCCTATGTAAGATTTCTGGCCATCTCATAATTTGATCTACAGGCTGTGTCATACTTGCAGAATACTTTTATTTGCAAATCAAACACCCTTATTTCAAGACAGGCTGCTTTCAGTGATGCTTTTAATGGAGAAGCAAATTTAATAACTATACGTTTTTCTCTTTTTAAATAAAAGGAAAGGATTTAAGTTAATTTAATGTAAATAATTTTGAAAATTAATAGAACCACACAGTTTCTAATTGTACTTAGTTTAGCATACACAATATCCCCCCCCCTTTGCCAACTATTAAATCAGTTGAATTTCTGTGCAAGTTTTCTTCTATTATTTTTTGGTGATTTGTGAATATTTATTCCTTTCTGGTTTCTATTATAGAAAACCAATGCACCTTTTCTAATAATGGGATAATAATTTAAAATTATCAGAAAAAAAAAATGATCTCATTCTATCTGATTCTCCTATCCCTTTTTCAGTTTTCCTCATTTTATTATGCTCCTGGCGCAAGAAAATGATCATTACATCGTAAACATTATAGCATGTAAAAGGAAAGTTTTTTTAATCTCTTCTCCTTTTTAGCTTTTCTCTGTTTCATCTTATACTGTTATAATTCTGTTTTATTCTAGTGCATTCATCTGCAGCAAAATTCGCTTTCAAAACTTTCACTGCTGCTAATGTAATTTTAAACGTTGCATTAGAAAATGGCATAAAATTCATCTTCAGTTTTCTTTTTTATCTTCCGATGTAATTTAACTTGCGCTTTACCTGCTGTAATTATAAGGTACAATTTAAAATAGGTAGAAATGAATTTTGAAGGAGAAAATCGACTAAGTAGGCAATGTATTCAAATTAATAACTGATCTAATTATAAATTAGCAATACTTACATTTTATATTTTTTAACTGAGAAAAGTCGAAATTTCATTTCTTGCATAATGAGAACAATTTGTTTCTTTTTTAACTACTTTTTACTCTTTAAATATCTTACGGAAATCTGATATCAGTTCAGACATGTATGAGGAAATATGATCAGGATTGATGATCTTGATCCTCCAAGAAGTTAAAAAAGAAAATAATCTGGTGTATTAGGTTAGCAGATTACATATTTCAGTTTCTCATGTTACTGCTGCCTTTATTTCTAACCATCTTGATTTCAACCTGCAGCAAGGTCAGCCCCACAAAATTTATCATGTCCGACATTGAAAATGTCAGAAGATTAGGCCTTGTGCACAGATTCGACAGTGGCAAATTTCAGCAAACATTTACGCTTATGAATGAATTTTCTTAATTTCATGTCATCTATGTCTATTATAATACCTTTACAGAAACTGAGATTAAATAAAAAAAAAATCCTTTCTTAGGAAAGGAATGATTAGAATAAGAATGTATTTTAAATGTTTCTCCCCTTACCACCAAAATGTATTTTGCCTGATTTGTACTTCTTTGAATGCATCATGTGTTTTAACTTGTTTTTTAAATGCAAGATTTGTGATAGATAGTTATTATCCTCTGTGTAATTAAAATTTAGTACGCGTTTTAAAATAGGAGTTCGTTAAGTTTCTAAAAACTCTTATAGTAAGATTTCTCCATAATGCTCTTTTTCAATAATACTGAAGGGTAATTTTTAAAAAAGGTATGTCACAAGGAGCATTTTAATTTTTTTTAAAGGAAATTCTTATTTGATTGGTTTAGTTTGTTTCGTTAGAGTAAAGCATACAAGGAGTATAAGGATACAAGAGTAAAGCATACAAATACAAGGGTTATCTAGTACTTAGGGGAAGGGACACCTTCTTGAAAGTGTTTTTAAGGGAAACTGGCTGATGTCCACGTTACATAAGAGAAACTATGCAAACGTTCATGCAGTCAGCTCGTTCACCTTGCAATGAACCCAGGTCAAACGAACAGCAGAATTACAGCCAAATTTATGTTTGAAAAAACACCATATTGCAACTCCCTTAGAAAAGAAGTGAAAGGTATTTGATTTCCTTACTTTAAAATACACATGCGTGTGAACTTTCATGTGTATATGACAGTTATTTAAAAAAACTTATTTCCATTGCTCCCCGACAACAGGTACCAGTCCTTTTACCAGGGGACAACATGAATTGATTCGTCTCTATCTTAGTTCTCACTGTGAATCTCCAGGAGGGGTGAATCTGAGGATATCCCACTTGGCTTTTCCTACCACTAATGTTTCTACTGTACAATATTTTAAAGTTATTCCATGCCACAAAGACAGTGTATTCGTTCTCTAAAATTCAAACCTACGCCCACCTTTAAATGCAGAATAGAGCAAATAGTAGTGCTTTATTAATGTAGTACATGTAATTTAAATAAATACAAGCCAGTTTCCTATGAAAATTCTTTCATGAAGTCATTTGTCTATTTAGGCAGATAGCCATTATAGTCTGTGCTATATTCACATTAACCATCAAATAAGGCAGCACGTGTTTTAAGAGTAAGAATCATTCTGCTACAAATGGTGCAATTTTAAAATCTTGAATAAGAATATGTAACATTTTCCACTCGGCTATAATGTATGTCGCACCATGGATTTATAGCGTGTTCTATTTGTTATGCACATTTTTAGTTTTAAAAATGACGTAATTTTACATAATAATCCAGCAGAGTTCAGTATAAATGAATTTAAATTAACAAAATTAATGTTCCGGGAAAAGAATTTTAGGTTCTTTCCTAGCTTGCCTTTCCCTTTCTGGAGGAAATAACTAGAAACTTAGTATAAATTTTAGATATTTTTCCCCTCAAAATACAAGCCAGAAGTATTCCTAATGCTTGCTTAATTATTAAATGACATTAAAGAACATAAAGAGTGTAGTATACAAAATCATTCAAGTATAATATTAGCTTTGTGTACTGATATCTTGGAGTTGTGGTTGAGTTATAGAGTTGTTCCACAATTTTATCATACAGATAGCTTTTGTGTGTGTGTGTTTTAAAGCTTACAAGTCTTAGTTAATAATACGAGACTTTACTTTAAAAAAATGTGGAATACCATGAAGTACCTCCATATCTTTGTTTCCAGTATAAAATGCTTTAAACAAAATACTCAAACTACATTTCCTTACCTGAAGCCTTTGTGTTTCTCCTCTTAAATGGACAGATAGCCCTAGTGTGCTTTGCCATAATTAAATACACACCACACCACTTAAATGGACAGTTTTGATTCCAAGAGTGAGTATTGTGGAATACGTGATATTTTAATTAAAGTTTTTAATTTTAAATGCTTTTACCCGTTCTTTTCTTCAATTTGAATCATAATTTTATTTTCGCTTTGAGTTTATTAGAATACATTCAGACTAACTCTTTCTCACAGTTAAAGTGAGTTCTAGTGACTTCTATCTAAATATATCTAATAAGTATCTAAAAAAAAGGTCTTCTTAATCAGTAAAGTTTTAATATGTTGTCACTGAGAAGAAATTTTGTTACCATTGGCCATAATAAATTTCTGTTTTCAATATTTTAAAGTTTGACTTTAATTTTGCTCAGTATCTTGTATAATTTCTTAATGCCAGTTGTATCACTAGATTTTCTACTTTAACAGTACAGTGCACTAGTTTAATACCTTTTACTTTGGTATACATTTTTGCAATTTAGTAGTTGTTGGTATGTATGCCACCATAATCTAATTTCCTATCTTTAGAAGGTCACTTGTCCCATGAAGATATACATTTGATATAAACTTTAAAAAAATATATATTCCTAATATATCGTGGAAATTGATTTTGTATAATGAAATATGTATATATCATTTGTTTAGTGATTTGGTGTTAAACACAGCAGCCAGTCACTACAGAATTTTGTTATTTCTAAGTTTTCACTGCCTCCTTTCTCGAGCAGTAAAAATTTTAGTATGCATAGAAATATTTATTTCCTATTTAATAACTTTCGTTTGTTTAATTTTTTGTTTCACGTGTAGCTTTTGTTACATTTATTAGCCTCTCATATGTTGCAAAAATTTTTTGTTCAATTTTCCAATATTTGTAAACTTTTAAAATGTATCTCTTTGTTAATGATCGAACTTTTAAATTTTTCAAGCACATTTTATGACATTAATTTTGCTACTTTTTGGTGACTTTTGATTGTCATATTTTTCGAATTGGGCCAATTAAATAAAAACATTAAGAGTATATAAATTTGAATATATTTATTACCAGAATAATTTGAAGAAATATAAAAAATCCTATAGTCAGGTTTCTTTCTTAAAGCTTTGTATTTTGTTATCTCTTTATACTTTATCCAGTTCCATAATTAATAAATTAACAGATATGTCATTCTGTTAAATAAAAATTTAACTTATTATTTTAAACACTGTTGGAGCAACAATTTTGAATCCACTTGTATGTTTTTGCATGAGCTAAAATTACAACATGACGCTCTCTCTGATTTGCAAATTGAAATGAATTTCACTTTTCTTACTCTTAAACCAAAATATTAAATGCAATATCTTCTCCTGGTTTATTCTAGAATTTAATACATTTATAATATTCTTGCAGATTAATTTCATCTATGTCTGTTAGAAATATGACAAAGATGGGATTTATTTCTAATTCCGCATAGAAATACAGTTGTTAGCTAAACTGTATGAGATATATTGTACTTTCAGAACTCACAGTTGTTGCATTGTCTGCAACTATACCTGACATGAAGAAAACCTTTCTTTGTAGTTCAGTTCAAGAAGGAGTGATTTCATGCCTATTAGGAATCAGATGTATAGTTGAGACTGTAAAGGGATTATTCCCAAGAGTTTTTGCAGAATTAATTCATGATGTGATGGGAAAATTGAGAAAGAGGCTTCCTTTGCATAACCTTGACATATATTTTTAACTTTTATCCTTTTGCAGAATGTATGCAGGTTTTTCACACAAAATTTATGTTTTTCTTACTGATTATACGTGACTGAGAGGTTACGACACAATTCTTAAAATCCGTTGTATTGCCAAGTGTGTAATGAGACAAATAATTCTGTAACCGGATATGACATTTTAAAAGACCAACTTATTATTCATCTGCAGTATTACAACATTTTCTGTTATAAATTTGGGAGTAACTCACAGAAAAATTGAATTTTCCGCTTAAACAAGAAAATAGCATATAATGAATGCTTCTCGGGAAAAAAAAAAAAAAAAAAGTGTTATATAATTATTTGACGTGAATTTAAACTACTTAGAACTCACGTAGGCATTCTAATTTTTCGGCTGTATGAAAAAGACTGTATAAATATATCTAAGTTTTATGTCTTCTATATTTGCTAAGACTCTTACTTGAATCATTAATAATTCTTGCTCATATTTGTTTCCCGTTAGTTTATGTTCCTTCTAAGGTGTTGTTTTATAGGTGCGAATTTCATTAATGCTTTCCGGTTTCGTAACATTCTTTAGCAGCATTTAAACGGTATTCATTTTTCGCTGTTTAATGACTTCTGAAATTTAAAGTTATTGGTGTTGAACTGAAGAGAGAGGAAACGGATTCTTTTGACAGTATTTGACCATACTGTGAAAGGTTTTGGCAATCGGTACACTTTTCCTTTCGTATTTAGTTCAGCACAGAATTTTTTACTGAGGATAAGATTTTTTTAAGAATGACTTGTCTGTCTAGATGTGAAATGAGTGACTTTATGTGACTTGTCTGCGTACGAAGGACATTTTCGAGAACGAAGATTTAAATTTTCAGCTGTGGAGATAATTTAAATTTAAAATTCTTTGGCGAATTTCATTGACATCTCAATATTCGTTTTTTTTTTTTTTTTTTTTTTTTTTTTTTTTTTTTTTTTTTTACATTGAGATTTCTAATGCAGATGATAATTTCGAACGTTGCTTTCAGCAGCGTATTCTAATGTTTAAAGAAACGAGCTTACGACAAGATGATGGGTACTATTAACGAAAATTGTGCTATTTAAAGTTAGTTTATCCTTAAATGTTCCCTGAAAGAGTTTGTTTTTATGTTGTAAATGAAAGTTATAATGTTTACTTTTACTTCTGCTGGAATCCTCTAGAGGGCACCACGAGCGATTCTTCGAGAAATTTCCAGATGATCTGGAAGGTGGCAGAACAATCGCTCTGATGTCACTGCCGGGGAATGATTGCGACACTTCCGGAAGCCGCTACGAAGGTATAAATCAATGAGGTTAGAATAGAAGGAGGGAGGGTTCGCAGTTTCCTCCACTATCAGGGAATGAAACTCCACCGAACAAGCGGCGTCCATGTTTGTAACTTCAAAACATTGCATTACGGCAGTGAAACGTACGTATTTTTTAAGCTGTTCCGTGCATGTGTTTTCCACTAAAAATATGTTAAATTCATAATGAAATACTTCGCTATTGTTAGTTTTTTGTTTTAAAGTTATAAAGATGATATCCGTAATTTACTACGTACAGAAAATCATTAATAAATAGTTCGAAATCTAAAAGCATGTGAATAACATTAAAGCCTTTAAAAATAATGTTTCTGCATATTTCAAGAATTTGTTTAGGTTTTATTAGCAACCTGTTGGGTGTACTTTCCAGTTTTTCCTTTAAGAAGTGATATTTCTGATTTATTCACAATATTGTAATTTATTAAAAAATCATTTAAAATATATTTAACCTAAAAAAAAAGTCACAAGTTGCATTTTTTTAAATAAAAGTTTTAAATAGATTCTTTTCACAACCACCAATCTTATAACAAGAAAATAAATACTAATAAAATAAAACAGATTTATGTGAATTCAGTGATTTCAGTTTATGCGCGTTTCATATTTATGAATCTCAAAGAAATCGCCTTGAATTACAGAAATATACCTATACCTATATTTTTGGATACATCTTTCCACATGTTCAGTTGTGTAAATATTTTACTTACTTTTATCGCTATACTGCCTACAAATTTGTAAATTTATGCAAAAAAATTTTAACATCAGAAAAATTAGTTTATCTTGATCAAATGCACAAATTATATTCTTAACAGTTCAAAAAATTTTTAAATGAATAATAATTAATACATAAAGAAACACATTGCTTTATTTAACACCTTTACGATTCATAAAAATAATAACAATTGGTGTCTTACTTTTCATAAAAATTATCAAACGAATTACCTAAAACGTTCAAATTATACAGTTTAAATCCTAGCATACATCATTGTATGTTAAGGAACAAAGATGCCAGCTACAAACAGAAACATTAAAATGTATTTAACATATTTTGATTCTTAATTTTTTTCACATCTGCAAAGAAAACAACATGACACTGTGGTACTTTCTACCACACTTATCAAATTACATAAAAAAAAGAAAATCAATACTTACGCGTGAAAAGTTATCCCAGGAATCTTTTTCGAAAATCTGTTTGTGCATCCATATACAACACAAGCTGACATGCTTCAAAAAGAACAGAAAAAAATATTGCAATTACAGACTTCCTTGCACAAGTCAGAGTGATAACAGGAACATGGCCGCCAAGCTTCACCGTTTGAGTTGAACCTTCCCTCCTTCTATTCTAACTTCCTTGGTATAAATATGAGGCACGTAATGGCTGTTAGAGTTGAAGTTTTAAGATCCAATCCGTTAGAGTTGTCAACAAACAAAGTTTGAAATGCTGCGATTTTGCATTACCTGCGAATCTTTTGTGAAGTTTTCTGAAAGCGTTTCTCTTCGACCAGTGATTTTCCGCAGTGATTTATTATTGCTGTTGAAGTAATATTTGAGATGTCGAGTGGAAAAGCGCCAGCTATTGGTATTGACTTGGGTACGACGTACTCTTGCGTCGGCGTCTTCCAGCACAAGCGTCTACGGAGAGAAGGCAACTTTTGGTATCATGGATCTGATCCTCCCGTCTTAGGCGCATCTCAGTTTGCGCGTCATGTGACATTAACAGATACGTCATAAATGTGTCTGTTTACATTTTGCATTATTTGACTTCGTGCGTTTTATGATTCGTTAATATGTGAATTTTGCTTTCACATATTTATAATGAACTGAAGAATCTTCTCACGGCAAAATACTTAGGAATATTGTAAGGATTCTGAGCAATTGCTTCAGAATGTTAGAATATATAGCATTAATTTAAATGAGCTGGGTGGTGATATCAATTATCATTCGAGACAATGGATTTGAAATTCACATTTCCGCTTTGATTACGATTGGTAACATCTTTCAGAAAACTATAATTTCAACTGTTCTATTTGCAAAAACTGTTTATCAAATGCCAGCAAATTATAGCATCATTTGAAGAACATACATTCCAGCAGAAAGCAAATTTCTACCGCTGAAATATCTAATTCAAATTCAGATCATGCATTTTATGAAGTCGTCAATGGTAATTCGATTTCATATACTTTTGCTTCAAAATCCAGTATAACTTCAAAAAACTTTTAGCTGCCCTGATTCCAAAAAAATGTTTCTCAAATAACAGCAATCTAAAATGTCACTGCATGAAATTGCATATGTCACAACAAACAACATTACTCAAAGCAAGTAAAAATAACGTTTTCCAATTTAAATGCAGTTTATATAGTCGTCAGTTCAACAATAATAAAAATTTATTATTTTCACAATCAGATAGTGCATTCACTGCCCTTGAGTGTTCATCATAAGAAAATTATATAAATGCCCATTATGTAATGAATGTTTTCCAAGGGAAAATTTTTCATTACATTTGCAAATGGAACATGAAATAGTCATTGAAAAACAAGAGAAGAGAGTTCTCTGTGTTTAATGATTTCATCTTGTGGATGCCACTTCTTGTGTAGTTTGTTAAACTTAATAACTTCTGTACTTTAAAAGTAGACTCAACTAATGAGTATATTTCAAGAATTCAAAATCTTTATTATTACATTTTTAAACAGTTCACATGACATTCAGCTAGCACAGTAACACGTGCATCACAACAACGTAATCGCATAGCATGAACAAAGAATCTCTAAGGGCATGAACGCCATTAAAGTTATAGTTATTTACAGTTGCAGTTATAGTTGTAGGTATTTTAAATATACATCACATCCCTTCCTCCAGTTTATAAACACTAATAAAAATAACAAATAATATCAATACAAGTATATTCACAATATGACATACAATAAAAAAAAAAGTTACATAAAAATGATACATGCAATACGTTACATTATTTTATTCCATGACAAAGTCTCTATATCTTGAAGGTTGTCTAATCAACCGTCCACTTCTTGTTATTGTATTATTGGATAGATTATTCTGTTGATTTCATATTGTAACAGGCACAGAAACATTTTCAGGGCTTCCATTTGAATTTTCCTCTTTATCTAATACTATATCATCATAATCATTATTAACTTTGTAAGGTGATTTTGAAAATATTATATGGCGTCTGTTTCTTCGTAATATTTCCCCATTTGAATTTCTTACAATATACGATATAGGATCTTTATGTTTTGAAATTATTTGACCTTTATCCCACTGCCCAGTTCTAAAGTTGAACAAGGTTATACTATCTCCAGGTTTTAACTCAGGCAGTTTCTGTGCGATTCTATCATAATAATATTTTTGCCTAGCTTGAAGTGCACGAAATTTAGAATAAGGTTTGTTTATCTTAGTATTTAGCAATTTATTACTGATAGGTAATTTTGTCCTTAATCTTCTATTAAGTAACAGTTGTGCAGGAGACAAATTTATTCCACTAATTGGGGTATTTCGATATTCCATCAAGCCTACACTTATATCTTGCACTTTTCTCATGATATTTTTCACTATTCCTACAGCTTTTTCAGCCAACCCATTACTTTGAGGATATCTGGGGCTACTAAATTTAAATTCGAAATCCCAATCTTCAGCAAATTTCTTAAATAAGTAGCTATTACAGGGTGGTGTTGGTGTGTTGAATTATGGCAAAGCACACGAGGGCTATCTCCCTAAGGGAAGGGATGCCTTCGTGGAGGACTTTCTAAGGGAAACTGGCTCGTATACACGTTACACATGGGGAAAACCACGAAAACGCCCATGCAGCCAGCCCGTTCGCGGGATTCGAACCTCGAACCGAACTACCAGTGTTCAGCGACTTTACCGCTTCGCCGCTGGTGGGCGCTATTACAGGATCTTGGATTGGATCTTGGATCATATCTTTACTGCTGGCTTTAGCTACTAGGAGCTCTTACCAGTATATTATCATTTTACCATAGGCCATAAAGTTAAAAATTTAAGAGGTGTATTTAAAATACACCGCGCCCGAAGGCGAGATCAATAAATGAGAGAACTCATAAAATAAGTTTTGCTAAGTTGCATATCATGGCATAGCATGGGTGATTATATACGTAAAGGTGGCGAGAAGCGAAATGAAATTCTAAGCTTCTGCGTGAGTCAAGAAGAGCAGGAGCACGTGATCAGCGTCCAGCATTTAGATTGGTCGAGGAGTCAGAGTTCGAAAAATGAAGTTTTTGTAGTTTTTGGCAATAAATAAAGTTCGAACATAGTAAAAGCAACATCTATTTGTGAATTTAAGAGTCTTATGTCTTTTGAAACACTTGAAAATCTTCTAAACTTGCGATATAATCATTAAATGAATAGGAAACTGTAAAAGGTGAAAATGAGGTCATGTAGCTCACTAGGGCTAATGAGTGAGAGTAAGCACTTGGTGTTACCACGAACTTTGATTTTAAAACACACGATACGAAATATTAAAAATAAAAAGTAAACATCTTGGTTAAATAAGTAGTAAAACGAAGAATTCATCGATGAAAAATAAAGTCCTAATTTTGCAAAGTTCATCTTTCTTGAATAGTAACTGCAAAGGAATAGCAATTTTTTTTTTTTTTTTTATACATTATATACACTACCACCACTTGGAATTGTGGTGGATCGTTCGAGGTCTTTTCACTACGTTCTCAATAGTAGGGTCATAGTCTGTAAGCGATTTAATAGCTTCATAGGGAGAATTTCTCATATCTTCAAAGAAGTTGTGTGCAGAAATTAGGATTTGGTCGTGAATTGGATTGATATCCAGGTCTTTGTGAATTTGAGAATTTCGCACGAACCAGGGTGCGTTCACTATGCTACGTAAGATTTTGTTTTGGAGTACATTTAATTTTTGTCTGTCTATTTTTCGGGCAGTAGCCCAGGCTGGAACAGCATAGAGGATTATTGGTCGAATAAGTGAGATGTAGATATTTTTCTTGGTACGGAGGCTTAACTTAGAGTTTCTTCCAATTAATGAGTAGAGAGCAATGAAAGCAGCGTTAGCCTTATTTGTAACATATTGAATATGATCTTTGAAATTTAGGGTTTTGTCAATATAGACATCTAAATATTTATAGGAGTTGGCAACAGGAATATCTTGGTTATTGAGTCGGATATTTATATTCACTGGGATATTTTTTCTGTATCTGCGAAAGAGAACTACGCAGCATTTATCAGTATTTAGTTTGATTTTCCAGTCTTGACAAAATTTGTTAATAATGTTGACTCGGAGCTGAAGTTTCTCTAAAGCATTATTTGGACTTCGTGAACTGGTGAGGATGACTGTGTCGTCGGCATATTTGAGTATATTAGAATGAAAAGGTAGAGGCATATCATTTATGAATATTGTAAAAAGCTTCGGTCCTAAAACACTGCCTTGAACTACTCCACTGTAAATCACTTTTTTTGAAGAGATTGCTTCACCACAGCGCACTTGAAAAGTACGATGTTTAAAATAAGAATGCATAAGCTTAATAAAGCTGTTTGGTAAAAGGAAGTTAGATAGCTTATGAAGTAAGCCAGCATGCCACACTCGATCGAAAGCTTTTTCGAAATCGAGGAAGCATGCCGCTACTCCGTTCTTTTTTGTAAATTCTTGGGCAATAAATTCAACTAAATTTAATATTTGATGTGTGGTATTGTGGCCTTTGCGGAATCCAAATTGATGCTTGTCTATTAGATTAAGGCGTTCTAGATGATTGGTGAGCCGAGCACTAAGTACTCGTTCGAAAACTTTTCCAAGCGCTGGCAGAAGACTGATGGGTCTGTAATTATTTGCTAGCTTTGGATCTTTTCCTGGTTTCGGGATCGTAACAATGATCGAATGTTTCCACTGCGATGGAAAGTAGCTGAGTCTAATACAAGCATTAAAAATATTTGTAATTAAGACTATGCATCTTCTAGGTAAAGCTTGCAACGCTTCATTAGAAATCATGTCATATCCTTTAGCTTTGCGCTTCTTTAATTTTTTAATAATTTGCTGAACTTCGTTTGGAAATGCAGGCATAAAAATATTAATGCTGGGACTGTTGAGGATGCTATTGACAGAGTAATTAATATCTTTTTCGTGATCAGAATTTTTATTTTCATGTTGTTTAAAAATGTTTTCTAATTCTTTTGCATGAATTTCAGCTATGGAGTCTTCGGAGTGGTGAATTTTGCCCATGTGATACAGGGGGTGAATTTGATTGGGTGAAAGATTTCTGAGTGATTTAGCTACTTTCCAAACAGAGTTTGGGTAAAGATCCATGTTTTCTAGGAAATTATCCCACGAATTTGATCGATGGGTGGCGATGTCTTCTTTTATTTTTCTGTTTAAATAATTAATATGACGTTTTTCAGTAGGATTGTGAGTAATATGCCATCTTTTTCTAAGTCTATTTCTTTCTTGTATAAGGGATTTAATTTCTTCTGCGATGTCATAGGGATTTTTATTCTTGACTGTATAGGTAGCATTATTGATAGCGTTTTGAATTTTGGAGTTTAATCTGGTGATTTCCAGCTCAATATCGCAGTCGTAACGAAGTGTGGCTCTGCTGTTAACAGAATTTAGCTGTTCGGTAACCATATACCAATTAACTTTTGTATGAGCTTTAGGGAGAGGGGGGATAAAATCCATAGAAGTTGAAGACTATAGGGAGATGGTCAGACGAAAGTTCTGGGAGAACATCAAGATTAGGAATATTAGGAAGGTTTTTCATCAAAACTATATCTAAAATATCCCCTAGTCCGTTGTGCGTATAGTGCGTTGGGTGATTGGGAGCAATGAGATTGATGTTACTATTGTGGATGAAGTTGCTTAAATTTTTTCCATTTCTATTTGTGACTCTACAGTTCCAAGAGGAATGTTTAGCATTTAAATCACCTGCTATTAAGGTGGGGTAGTTATTTTCAGTAAGTAGTTTCAGATTATTGAGATCAAGAGTGCTGGAGGGGGGATTATATACGGAGATAAAAAGAAAAGGTTCTCTAAAACCACTATAGATAAGTACTGCAGCATTTTCTATAGTACAAGCGGGATTTAAATCATATTTGGCTGTTTTGATTTGGATTTTAATGAGAATTGCGTTTCCTCCCCCTCTATTATGTCTTCTGTCTTTTGTGTAGATGCGGTAGCCTTGTATTTTAAATTTGTCGCAAGAGCGGAGATGGTTTTCATTTACTAGCATAACATCAATGTTATGTCTAGTAAGAAAATTTGAAATTTCCACTTGTTGGTATCTGATGCCGTTTGCATTATAGAACAAATCTTTAAGAAGCTATTTGTAGCTGAGATAAAATTTATTTGACTATGAGTTTGATTAAAATTCATAGTTTAGATTTGAGAAATATTCGAAGGCCGCCATACCGACCTCTAGTTTGTCTAATATTGTTTTTGCTGTTTTAAATTTCTGAAAGAATTCTTTAACTTGAGTGAATTGGATTTTTATCCAGTCAAAAAAGCTAAGTGGGTTTGAGTTTGTGTCTTCTGTTTTACTAGTGTTTTCATTTTCCTTGGAAGTATTCCATGCATTTTTTGGTTTGTTCTCAGGGAGTGAAGGAAAATCCTTTTTGTTAAATTTAAATTGTTCTTTTTTCTTTTCTTCTTTGAAAGCTTTAGATTCTTCGATTTGCTTCTGAACATTATAAGGATGTTTACTGCAACCTTTGAAGGAAGAAACGTGATTTTGCCCACAGAGGGCACAGACAGGGAGTTTGTTGTCATTTTTTGTTTGTTTACAAGTGAATGTTTCATGAGGCTCTGCACATTTTAAACAGCGAGGTTTATAGTGACATTTGTCCCGTGTGTGCCCGTACCTTTGGCACTTATGGCACTGCACGGGTCCAGGGCGAGCTTTAAAAGGCTCGATGAAGACATCCAGACCTCTGAGTTTCTTTAGATCATATATTCTTTTACCTTCTTTATTTCTAGTACATTCTGCTATAAAAACAGGAAGATGAACTTTCTTTCCTTCAATAGTGTGAATTACTTGTCGAATTTTTTGAATTGGGATACCTTCTTGGGCAATTTCGTTTTTGATTAGTTCCATATTAGCTGTTTTGGGAAGTTTTTTAATTATTGCCTTGATAGGCTTTTCACTGTTGAGTTTATAAGTATGAAAAGGAATAAGTAGTTTAGTTAGGTATTCAGTAACTGTGCGGTAGCGGTCTGAGTCATAAACTCTTATGGTCAGTGTACCTCCCCTTAGGTTTCCACGATATATTTTTATATTTAATTGCTCTTCAAAATCTTCTTTCATCTTATCCCAATCCCCCGTGAAGTCTGCTAAGACTATAGGGGGAATGTGTCCTGCTTTTTTGTTGGGTGTAATAAATTCACCTTCCTCTGCTTCCATATTGTCTTCAGGGTTTAGTTCCTCGAATTTATTTTTTTGAGCTGGTTCTTCAATTTCGGAATTTGATAGAGTTCTTTTATGAGTTTTTCTAGGGGTTATGTATCCTTCTTTATCTATTGTGGTTTTCTTTTTGATTCTAGATTTTTGACTAGCAGTAATATCAGATTGATTTGTTTCCTCTGTTGGATTATTTAGGGTTTCTTTTTGTTTCATTTCATTAATGTATAATTCTAAGATTTGTATATCCTTTTCCATAGCATTGACGTGGGCTAAGTGAACTTCAGTCGCATTTTTTGGATTAAATGAATTTTGATAAGCATGAAACTCAGAAAGCGTAAGTTGCTTAAGTTTTTCTAAGTTATCGCAGGTAACTTCCAGATTTCTGTGATCACACACAAATTTGATACGGTTTTCAATCGCCTCCTTGTCCATGATATGCATGAATCCTAACTTTTAACCTAATGGCGAAAAGAATAAAGAAAAAATACTTATCGTGAACATCAAGAAGAGACGACAGCAACTCAGGATCAGCTTCAGTAGTGAGAGCAATGTCGTTTTCCCTTACTTCACAAAATCGCAAGAAAAGCAACGCCGTAGCCAGAAAGAACAATTTCTTTAATCAACAGCAACACCTCATGCCAGCACTACCAAATCGAAAGTCATTTTTGCTATTACAGGGATTATTGTCGCAAACGACTTCATTTGCAATACCATACCTGGCAAAGATGCATTTTAACTTTATCATAATTTCATTTGCTGTCTTATCTTTTATGTTAGAAACCTCAATCCATTTAGAGTAATAATCAATAACTACTAAGTAATTTTGATTACCAAATTGCAAGATATCAAGGGCAATTTTTTCGAATGGTTTAGTTGGAATTTCATGTTGCATTAGAGGTTCTTTTTGATTTCTATTTCTGAATTTTTCACATATTTCACATTTGGAAACAAGCTGCTCAATGTCATTTGTCATACCTGGCCAGTAAAAAGTTTCACGGGAGCTAATTTTACATTTCTCAATTCCAAAGTGCGCTTCATGAATTAATTGCAACATATCTTTTCTCAAAGCATAAGGTACAACTAATTTTTCATTAATAAATAACAAGTCGTCATTAATATAAAGATCATTTTTAACTTTAAAGTATGTTTTTACACTACTATCTACTTTTTTGTAACATTTAGGCCAACCTCTTTAATACATTTCATAACTATTTGCAAATCTGGATCTGATTCAGTTTCTTTCCTAAATTGCACCACTCTTCTTTCACTCATAGGCAAATATTTTGAAATAATGTGAACAACATTTAGCATTTCAGGATCATCACTAATAGTTTCCTTCACAGGATATGCACGTGACAAAGTGTCAGCAAAAAGCATTTGATTACCTGGAACATAATTTATCTCAAAATCATATTTTAGTAGTTTTAAGATCATCCTTTGCATTCTAGACGAGATTTTATGCAATGGTTTCTTAACAATTGCCATTAACAGTTTACGATCACTTTGCACTGTGACTTTCCGTCCATAAACAAAATTGTGGTACTTTTCAAAAGAAAATACTATGGCCAATAGCTCTTTTCGATCTATGCATAGTTTTTTTTTTCACTGTTAGTCAGGCTGCGAGACACAAATGATACAGGCTTACCCTTTTGAATTAGATAGTTGGATAGCAAAGACACAATTTTTGAAATGGATGAATAAATACAGCGCTGGCTTTTGTTATGTTTTATGTATTTAATAAATTTCCGCCCGACTGTTTATTCATTAATTCTACCTAACACGATTAATCGATACTTGTTTCTATTATAGAATTTTAGCATCAATTCTACATAATAACATGAGTAATATTTTTTTAATTGAATTTTATCGTTATTAACAAAATACTTTGGCATTGTGAACTGAGAATTTTTCGCTTGACTTATATCTTTCAATACTTTAGGAACTGGTCATTGATTTACATCTATAATAAAAGAAATAAATGCTTGTATGAATTTTAACATATTGTTAAAAATGCAATAAACCTCAGCTCCTTTGTTGTATGAATAATGTGAAACTTCCTGTTAAGTATTTTTTTAACATCTATGTAACAGTATAGACTCCATGATTATTCCTTAAAATTGGAAGTATCAGAAATAGATGTAAATATGTATTGTCTTCTGCATTAACTTACAAAAATAATAGTGTGAATATCTGAATGGAATTATATGAAAGAGCTACAGGACACTATGTTTTCACGATGGTCATTCCACTATATTGGAAATATTAAATCAAACAATAAGTGCAGGAAAAGTTTCAGTAAGAGGATATACTCTCCTCTGTAACAATACATTTGACAGCGGTTGTTCCATATGATATTTCTACACAACATCCCAAAATCTTGGTAAATAGCTTTCTAAATTAAGTTTACAGTGTAAAAAAAATAGTGGAAAAATGTTGTAGTCATGTAACTGGGCTACCATACATAAAAATTAAGCAGCGTTAAAAGTGTTTTTATCTTAATGGCCTGTTACAACCAAATAACTAGATATGAGAAAGAACATGCCTGTCAGTACAGCTGGCTGATCCATTTTACAGAGTTCCTAATTTGAAAACAAGTTAACCTGTAAAACTACCCTTCATACTGGTTTGCTTTAGATTCATTTGGTAACAAATATGCCATTAAAGTCTGTACCAATCAATCAAGCAATAAACTTTGTTACAAGCAAGTTTTTGTTTGCAGGATGTTGTTCATAATCGGTTTTCTTTTGGTGGTATAGCAACAACGAAGGGAGAAAGATTCCGGGTAATTTAAATTCAACTAACATAGCAAATTCCATTTTTGTGTAACTTTATAATTTGATACAGCTTTATTTTTTCAGAATTTTATTCATACTATTATTTCATCCATTGCAGAAAAATTCCACAAGTGCATATTTTAAAATTAATTTCACATTTAAAAAAGTATGATTTGTTTATAAATGATTTGTTATAAAAATATGAGTTATAAAACTCATTGTAACTTGGACAAATACACACAAAAAAGGGGAAAAAATACAAAAATGGTGATGCTGCTTATTAAAAATTGAAGAATTGTTATATGCACATACACATGGTTGACACAGTTTGGTGCACCTTGCTAAATTTGTTGTGGTAATATGGTAGCAAAAAAAAAATTTTTGTCATTTTGTATTAAAATTATTAAGGTGTTGACGGGTATGCTACGTTACACAAAGCAAGGTAACGTACAGTAAGAGCTGTGTACCTTAGGCAAAGAGATGCCTTTGAGAAGGTCTTTCTATGAGAAATTGACTTATATTCACATAATACATGAGGAGAAACACGAAAATTCCCATGCAGCTATCCCATCCACCAGTATTTGTACCTGGATCAAACATCCAGTGTTCAGATTTCTTATTTGCTAGTCTACTGGTGCCAGTCAAAATAGACGGTAGTGTAACACTATACAAGCTAAGTGGTATTGACTTATACATCACTAAAGAAATAAATACATTTCAGAAAACTTTCCTATTTTCCGAAAGTGTCAGTATCTTCATTATTATAACTTCCTGATATTTCAATGCATGTAATTTTATGGTGACCTATTAACTTAAAATAAAACAATATTTTTTTGAATTGGTTGTGTTTAATTATAACATTATTTTGAAAAACGTTGTTCGTGATAAAACTAAAGAATGAATTTTCTTCACACACTGACGGATAAATTATTACATTTCAAATCTACAGATTGCATTTATACAATAAGACAGGACGAAAAATACAGTAGTCATTGAAACAATTGTTGAGTTTCTGAAGAAACAATAATAAAAATTTTCAAATCTAACACAGTATACCTTGTTTAATGTTTAATACAGTATGGAATGTTTTGTAAAGCATCAGATATTTAAAAAAAGCATGGAATAGCTGACAATGAAACCAAATAAAAATCAAACAGAACTCTATTACACATTATGCAACAAAATTAATGAATATGAAACGTCTATAAACTTTTTTTTTTTACTTGGACTAGATCTCGAACCATCAACTAGATATTAGTTGCAATATTAGATATTGGCAATAAAATTAATAAAAATTTATGTTGATAAGTACTTAAGAACAAAATGCCAAACTTTCAACTAGATAACCAAAAAAACCGTTTACGTTCTAGAGGATTTATTTACTTCACATACATACATACATTGCCTTTACATTTACTTTCATAACTCGTATCATACATAACATACTTCATAACATACTCTTATCATCGAATGATTTTCTATAGTAAGCAATTTTTTTTAACAGTTTCTACTTCGTGTTTGCAAAGTATTCCTTTAAGTCGCAAGGTTTCGCGATATTCATTTTCCTTCTGACAAAGTTTATACATGAATCGAAAACATTAAAACCTTCGTAATCGATAAACAACGGCCATTTCATTTTCGATGACATACGTCTGCTTATCGATAGTAAAAGGAAACTTTGGGCCATCCGAAAAAGCGGCGACCGAACAAAGAATCTCTTCTTTGGCATGAACGCCATTAAAGTTAAAGTTATAGTTATTTACAGTTGCAGTTCTAGTTGTAGTTATTTTAAATATACATCACATCCCTTCCTCCAGTTTATAAACACTAATAAAAGTAACAAATAATATCAATACAAGTATATTCTCAATATGACATACAATAAAAAAAGTTACATAAAAATGATACATGCAATATGTTGCATTATTTTATTCCATGACAAAGTCTCTATACCTTGAAGGTTGTCTAATCAACCGTATACTTCTTGTTATTGTATTATTGGATAGATTATTCTGTTGATTTCATATTGTAACAGGCACAGAAACATTTTCAGGGCTTCCATTTGAATTTTCCTCTTTATCTAATACTATATCATCATAATCATTATTAACTTTGTAAGGTGATTTTGAAAATATTATATGGCGTCTGTTTCTTCGTAATATTTCCCCATTTGAATTTCTTACAATATAGGATCTTTATGTTTTGAAATTATTTCACCTTTATCCCACTGCCCAGTTCTAAAGTTGAACAAGGTTATACTATCTCCAGGTTTTAACTCAGGCAGTTTCTGTGCGATTCTATCATAATAATATTTTTGCCTAGCTTGAAGTGCACGAAATTTAGAATAAGGTTTGTTTATCTTAGTATTTAACAATTTATTACTGATAGGTAATTTTGTCCTTAATCTTCTATTAAGTAACAGTTGTGCAGGAGACAAATTTATTCCACTAATTGGGGTATTTCGATATTCCATCAAGCCTACACTTATATCTTGCACTTTTCTCATGATATTTTTCACTATTCCTACAGCTTTTTCAGCCAACCCATTACTTTGAGGATATCTGGGGCTACTAAATTTAAATTCGAAATCCCAATCTTCAGCAAATTTCTTAAATAAGTAGCTATTACAGGGTGGTGTTGGTGTGTTGAATTATGGCAAAGCACACGAGGGCTATCTCCCTAAGGGAAGGGATGCCTTCGTGGAGGACTTTCTAAGGGAAACTGGCTCGTATACACGTTACACATGGGGAAAACCACGAAAACGCCCATGCAGCCAGCCCGTTCGCGGGATTCGAACCTCGAACCGAACTACCAGTGTTCAGCGACTTTACTGCTTCGCCGCTGGTGGGCGCTATTACAGGGATTATTGTCGCAAACGACTTCATTTGCAATACCATACCTGGCAAAGATGCATTTTAACTTTATCATAATTTCATTTGCTGTCTTATCTTTTATGTTAGAAACCTCAATCCATTTAGAGTAATAATCAATAACTACTAAGTAATTTTGATTACCAAATTGCAAGATATCAAGGACAATTTTTTCGAATGGTTTAGTTGGAATTTCATGTTGCATTAGAGGTTCTTTTTGATTTCTATTTCTGAATTTTTCACATATTTCACATTTGGAAACAAGCTGCTCAATGTCATTTGTCATACCTGGCCAATAAAAAGTTTCACGGGAGCTAATTTTACATTTCTCAATTCCAAAGTGCGCTTCATGAATTAATTGCAACATATCTTTTTTCAAACCATAAGGTACAACTAATTTTTCATTAATAAATAACAAGTCGTCATTAATATAAAGATCATTTTTAACTTTAAAGTATGTTTTTACACTACTATCTACTTTTTTGTAACATTTAGGCCAACCCTCTTTAATACATTTCATAACTATTTGCAAATCTGGATCTGATTCAGTTTCTTTCCTAAATTGCACCACTCTTCTTTCACTCATAGGCAAATATTTTGAAATAATGTGAACAACATTTAGCATTTCAGGATCATCACTAATAGTTTCCTTCACAGGATATGCACGTGACAAAGTGTCAGCAAAAAGCATTTGATTACCTGGAACATAATTTATCTCAAAATCATATATTAGTAGTTTTAAGATCATCCTTTGCATTCTAGACGAGATTTTATGCAATGGTTTCTTAATAATTGCCATTAACAGTTTACGATCACTTTGCACTGTGACTTTCCGTCCATAAACAAAATTGTGGTACTTTTCAAAAGAAAATACTATGGCCAATAGCTCTTTTCGATCTGTGCATAGTTTTTTTTTTCACTGTTAGTCAGGCTGCGAGACACAAATGATACAGGCTTACCCTTTTGAATTAGATAGTTGGATAGCAAAGACACAATTTTTGAAATGGATGAATAAATACAGCGCTGGCTTTTGTTATGTTTTATGTATTTAATAAATTTCCGCCCGACTGTTTATTCATTAATTCTACCTAACACGATTAATCGATACTTGTTTCTAATATAGAATTTTAGCATCAATTCTACATAATAACATGAGTAATATCTTTTTAATTGAATTTTATCATTATTAACAAAATACTTTGGCATTGTGAACTGAGAATTTTTTGCTTGACTTATATCTTTCAATACTTTAGGAACTGGTCATTGATTTACATCTATAATAAAAGAAATAAATGCTTGTATGAATTTTAACATATTGTTAAAAATGCAATAAACCTCAGCTCCTTTGTTGTATGAATAATGTGAAACTTCCTGTTAAGTATTTTTTTAACATCTATGTAACAGTATAGACTCCATGATTATTCCTTAAAATTGGAAGTATCAGAAATAGATGTAAATATGTATTGTGTTCTGCATTAACTTACAAAAATAATAGTGTGAATATCTGAATGGAATTATATGAAAGAGCTACAGGACACTATGTTTTCACGATGGTCATTCCACTATATTGGAAATATTAAATCAAACAATAAGTGCAGGAAATATACTCTCCTCTGTAACAATACATTTGACAGCGGTTGTTCCATATGATATTTCTACACAACATCCCAAAATCTTGGTAAATAGCTTTCTAAATTAAGTGTACAGTGTAAAAAAAGTAGTGGGAAAATGTTGTAGTCATGTAACTGGGCTACCATACATAAAAATTAAGCAGCGTTAAAAGTGTTTTTATCTTAATGGCCTGTTACAACCAAATAACTAGATATGAGAAAGAACATGCCGTGTCAGTACAGCTGGCTGATCCATTTTACAGAGTTCCTAATTTGAAAACAAGTTAACCTGTAAAACTACCCTTCATACTGGTTTGCTTTAGATTCATTTGGTAACAAATATGCCATTAAAGTCTGTACCAATCAATCAAGCAATAAACTTTGTTACAAGCAAGTTTTTGTTTGCAGGATGTTGTTCATAATCGGTTTTCTTTTGGTGGTATAGCAACAACGAAGGGAGAAAGATTCCGGGTAATTTAAATTCAACTAACATAGCAAATTCCATTTTTGTGTAACTTTATAATTTGATACAGCTTTATTTTTTCAGAATTTTATTCATACTACTATTTCATCCATTGCAGAAAAATTCCACAAGTGCATATTTTAAAATTAATTTCACATTTAAAAAAGTATGATGTTTATAAATGATTTGTTATAAAAATATGAGTTATAAAACTCATTGTAACTTGGACAAATACACACAAAAAAGGGAAAATATACAAAAATGGTGATGCTGCTTATTAAAAATTGAAGAATTGTTATATGCACATACACATGGTTGACACAGTTTGGTGCATGTTGCTAAATTTGTTGTGGTAATATGGTAGCAAAAAAAAAAATTTTTTTGTCATTTTGTATTAAAATTATTAAGGTGTTGACGGCTATGCTAAGTTACACAAAGCAAGGTAACGTACAGTAAGAGCTGTGTACCTTAGGCAAAGAGATGCCTTTGAGAAGGTCTTTCTATGAGAAATTGACTTATATTCACATAATACATGAGGAGAAACACGAAAATTCCCATGCAGCTATCCCATCCACCAGTATTTGTACCTGGAACAAACATCCAGTGTTCAGCTTTCTTATCTGCTAGTCTACTGGTGCCAGTCAAAATAGACGGTAGTGTAACACTATACAAGCTAAGTGGTATTGACTTATACATCACTAAAGAAATAAATACATTTCAGAAAACTTTCCTATTTTCCGAAAGTGTCAGTATCTTCATTATTATAACTTCCTGATATTTCAATGCATGTAATTTTATGGTGACCTATTAACTTAAAACAATATTTTACTGAATTGGTTGTGTTTAATTATAACATTATTTTGAAAAACGTTGTTCGTGATAAAACTAAAGAATGAATTTTCTTTACACACTGACTGTTAAATTATTACATTTCAAATCAACAGATTGCATTTATACAATAAGACAGGATGAAAAATACAGTAGTCATTGAAACAATTGTTGAGTTTCTGAAGAAAGATTAATAAAAATTTTCAAATCTAACACAGTATACCTTGTTTAATGTTTAATACAGTATGGAATGTTTTGTAAAGCATCAGATATTTAAAAAAAGCATGGAATAGCTGACAATGAAACCAAATAAAAATCAAACAGAACTCTATTACACATTATGCAACAAAATTAATGAATATGAAACGTCTATAAACTTTTTTTTTTTACTTGGACTAGATCTCGAACCATCAACTAGATATTAGTTGCAATATTAGATATTGGCAATAAAATTAATAAAAATTTATGTTGATAAGTACTTAAGAACAAAATGCCAAACTTTCAACTAGATAACCAAATAAACCGTTTACGTTCTAGAGGATTTATTTACTTCACATACATACATACATTGTCTTTACATTTACTTTCATAACTCGTATCATACGTAACATACTTCATAACATACTCTTATCATCGAATGATTTTCTATAGTAAGCAATTTTTTTTAACAGTTTCTACTTCGTGTTTGCAAAGTATTCCTTTAAGTCGCAAGGTTTCGCGATATTCATTTTCCTTCTGACAAAGTTTATACATGAATCCAAAACATTAAAACCTTCGTAATCGATAAACAACGGCCATTTCATTTTCGATGACATACGTCTGCTTATCGATAGTAAAAGGAAAGTTTGGGCCATCCGAAAAAGCGGCGACCGAACAAAGAATCTCTTCTTTGGCATGAACGCCATTAAAGTTAAAGTTATAGTTATTTACAGTTGCAGTTCTAGTTGTAGTTATTTTAAATATACATCACATCCCTTCCTCCAGTTTATAAACACTAATAAAAGTAACAAATAATATCAATACAAGTATATTCTCAATATGACATACAATAAAAAAAGTTACATAAAAATGATACATGCAATATGTTGCATTATTTTATTCCATGACAAAGTCTCTATACCTTGAAGGTTGTCTAATCAACCGTATACTTCTTGTTATTGTATTATTGGATAGATTATTCTGTTGATTTCATATTGTAACAGGCACAGAAACATTTTCAGGGCTTCCATTTGAATTTTCCTCTTTATCTAATACTATATCATCATAATCATTATTAACTTTGTAAGGTGATTTTGAAAATATTATATGGCGTCTGTTTCTTCGTAATATTTCCCCATTTGAATTTCTTACAATATAGGATCTTTATGTTTTGAAATTATTTCACCTTTATCCCACTGCCCAGTTCTAAAGTTGAACAAGGTTATACTATCTCCAGGTTTTAACTCAGGCAGTTTCTGTGCGATTCTATCATAATAATATTTTTGCCTAGCTTGAAGTGCACGAAATTTAGAATAAGGTTTGTTTATCTTAGTATTTAACAATTTATTACTGATAGGTAATTTTGTCCTTAATCTTCTATTAAGTAACAGTTGTGCAGGAGACAAATTTATTCCACTAATTGGGGTATTTCGATATTCCATCAAGCCTACACTTATATCTTGCACTTTTCTCATGATATTTTTCACTATTCCTACAGCTTTTTCAGCCAACCCATTACTTTGAGGATATCTGGGGCTACTAAATTTAAATTCGAAATCCCAATCTTCAGCAAATTTCTTAAATAAGTAGCTATTACAGGGTGGTGTTGGTGTGTTGAATTATGGCAAAGCACACGAGGGCTATCTCCCTAAGGGAAGGGATGCCTTCGTGGAGGACTTTCTAAGGGAAACTGGCTCGTATACACGTTACACATGGGGAAAACCACGAAAACGCCCATGCAGCCAGCCCGTTCGCGGGATTCGAACCTCGAACCGAACTACCAGTGTTCAGCGACTTTACTGCTTCGCCGCTGGTGGGCGCTATTACAGGGATTATTGTCGCAAACGACTTCATTTGCAATACCATACCTGGCAAAGATGCATTTTAACTTTATCATAATTTCATTTGCTGTCTTATCTTTTATGTTAGAAACCTCAATCCATTTAGAGTAATAATCAATAACTACTAAGTAATTTTGATTACCAAATTGCAAGATATCAAGGACAATTTTTTCGAATGGTTTAGTTGGAATTTCATGTTGCATTAGAGGTTCTTTTTGATTTCTATTTCTGAATTTTTCACATATTTCACATTTGGAAACAAGCTGCTCAATGTCATTTGTCATACCTGGCCAATAAAAAGTTTCACGGGAGCTAATTTTACATTTCTCAATTCCAAAGTGCGCTTCATGAATTAATTGCAACATATCTTTTTTCAAACCATAAGGTACAACTAATTTTTCATTAATAAATAACAAGTCGTCATTAATATAAAGATCATTTTTAACTTTAAAGTATGTTTTTACACTACTATCTACTTTTTTGTAACATTTAGGCCAACCCTCTTTAATACATTTCATAACTATTTGCAAATCTGGATCTGATTCAGTTTCTTTCCTAAATTGCACCACTCTTCTTTCACTCATAGGCAAATATTTTGAAATAATGTGAACAACATTTAGCATTTCAGGATCATCACTAATAGTTTCCTTCACAGGATATGCACGTGACAAAGTGTCAGCAAAAAGCATTTGATTACCTGGAACATAATTTATCTCAAAATCATATATTAGTAGTTTTAAGATCATCCTTTGCATTCTAGACGAGATTTTATGCAATGGTTTCTTAATAATTGCCATTAACAGTTTACGATCACTTTGCACTGTGACTTTCCGTCCATAAACAAAATTGTGGTACTTTTCAAAAGAAAATACTATGGCCAATAGCTCTTTTCGATCTGTGCATAGTTTTTTTTTCACTGTTAGTCAGGCTGCGAGACACAAATGATACAGGCTTACCCTTTTGAATTAGATAGTTGGATAGCAAAGACACAATTTTTGAAATGGATGAATAAATACAGCGCTGGCTTTTGTTATGTTTTATGTATTTAATAAATTTCCGCCCGACTGTTTATTCATTAATTCTACCTAACACGATTAATCGATACTTGTTTCTAATATAGAATTTTAGCATCAATTCTACATAATAACATGAGTAATATTTTTTTAATTGAATTTTATCGTTATTAACAAAATACTTTGGCATTGTGAACTGAGAATTTTTTGCTTGACTTATATCTTTCAATACTTTAGGAACTGGTCATTGATTTACATCTATAATAAAAGAAATAAATGCTTGTATGAATTTTAACATATTGTTAAAAATGCAATAAACCTCAGCTCCTTTGTTGTATGAATAATGTGAAACTTCCTGTTAAGTATTTTTTTAACATCTATGTAACAGTATAGACTCCATGATTATTCCTTAAAATTGGAAGTATCAGAAATAGATGTAAATATGTATTGTCTTCTGCATTAACTTACAAAAATAATAGTGTGAATATCTGAATGGAATTATATGAAAGAGCTACAGGACACTATGTTTTCACGATGGTCATTCCACTATATTGGAAATATTAAATCAAACAATAAGTGCAGGAAATATACTCTCCTCTGTAACAATACATTTGACAGCGGTTGTTCCATATGATATTTCTACACAACATCCCAAAATCTTGGTAAATAGCTTTCTAAATTAAGTGTATAGTGTAAAAAAAGTAGTGGGAAAATGTTGTAGTCATGTAACTGGGCTACCATACATAAAAATTAAGCAGCGTTAAAAGTGTTTTTATCTTAATGGCCTGTTACAACCAAATAACTAGATATGAGAAAGAACATGCCGTGTCAGTACAGCTGGCTGATCCATTTTACAGAGTTCCTAATTTGAAAACAAGTTAACCTGTAAAACTACCCTTCATACTGGTTTGCTTTAGATTCATTTGGTAACAAATATGCCATTAAAGTCTGTACCAATCAATCAAGCAATAAACTTTGTTACAAGCAAGTTTTTGTTTGCAGGATGTTGTTCATAATCGGTTTTCTTTTGGTGGTATAGCAACAACGAAGGGAGAAAGATTCCGGGTAATTTAAATTCAACTAACATAGCAAATTCCATTTTTGTGTAACTTTATAATTTGATACAGCTTTATTTTTTCAGAATTTTATTCATACTACTATTTCATCCATTGCAGAAAAATTCCACAAGTGCATATTTTAAAATTAATTTCACATTTAAAAAAGTATGATGTTTATAAATGATTTGTTATAAAAATATGAGTTATAAAACTCATTGTAACTTGGACAAATACACACAAAAAAGGGAAAATATACAAAAATGGTGATGCTGCTTATTAAAAATTGAAGAATTGTTATATGCACATACACATGGTTGACACAGTTTGGTGCATGTTGCTAAATTTGTTGTGGTAATATGGTAGCAAAAAAAAAATTTTTTTTGTCATTTTGTATTAAAATTATTAAGGTGTTGACGGCTATGCTAAGTTACACAAAGCAAGGTAACGTACAGTAAGAGCTGTGTACCTTAGGCAAAGAGATGCCTTTGAGAAGGTCTTTCTATGAGAAATTGACTTATATTCACATAATACATGAGGAGAAACACGAAAATTCCCATGCAGCTATCCCATCCACCAGTATTTGTACCTGGAACAAACATCCAGTGTTCAGCTTTCTTATCTGCTAGTCTACTGGTGCCAGTCAAAATAGACGGTAGTGTAACACTATACAAGCTAAGTGGTATTGACTTATACATCACTAAAGAAATAAATACATTTCAGAAAACTTTCCTATTTTCGGAAAGTGTCAGTATCTTCATTATTATAACTTCCTGATATTTCAATGCATGTAATTTTATGGTGACCTATTAACTTAAAACAATATTTTTTTGAATTGGTTGTGTTTAATTATAACATTATTTTGAAAAACGTTGTTCGTGATAAAACTAAAGAATGAATTTTCTTTACACACTGACTGTTAAATTATTACATTTCAAATCAACAGATTGCATTTATACAATAAGACAGGATGAAAAATACAGTAGTCATTGAAACAATTGTTGAGTTTCTGAAGAAAGATTAATAAAAATTTTCAAATCTAACACAGTATACCTTGTTTAATGTTTAAGGAGTCACACGACCCTTGAATGAGTCGAAAGATGAATTTTTTTACCTTTTTTCAATCTTGTGCAACTTTTTTAATTCTTATCAAAAATACTCAATATTTTGTTCATTATTAATTTAATGTCTATTCTTTAATTAAATGTACTTGAAATTTGAAAATTATAATAAAAATTGTAAAAACAAATGTTAAATTATAAGACATTTTTCACATCTAATTAATCTGTACACACACTGCGCGCACATGTACAAGAAATGTTTTGTACCAAAATGTTTAATTTTTCTTTTTTTATGCAGAAGAATGTTTGAGAATATAACTGAACTAAAAATATTACACAATTCATGCATTTTTAATTTTTTTATGATATATATATTAAATATAATTTTTTTGCTATATTTTGATTTTTACATACCTTATAAAATTGAAACATTTCATTAAAATACCAAAATTTTAGTTTAATTAATTTAGTGTAACATGATAATACTATGGTACAAATTTCAGAAAGATACATTAAAAAGTTTTTGAAATATCATGCGCGACACATTAAAAAAATACGTTTTGAGATAAAGACCTGTAAAGTTTGCATCGCTATAAAAATGAGTAACATTGTGACTTAATGACTCTTAACTCATACTATTTGGTACCTAATTTGTATTTTATGCTTTTTGTTTGTGTTTTGTATAAAGTTAATGACAGAATGTATATTTATAATAAGGAAACTGCATCTGAAAAACAATTAACAATGCATTGTTTAATGAAAGTGATGACACAGTCAACCGTTATCAAGGATACATTATTGCAGATAAAGATATATTTTTCATATACATGAAAGAGAATGCAATGTGCAAACTGTGTTATAAACCTATAAATATTTCTGAGAATAAAAATATATTAATAATCAGTTTCTTGAACAAGATGTTTAAATTTTTGTCGACACACATAACTTATCACAAAATACTGTTACTATTTATAATATTTATATACACAAATTAAAAACCTCCAGGTTCACACATTATTCCTTCTTGATCAATTTGCTGATGTTCTAAACTTGTTTTGGATCTTTTCCTTGCTTTTCGTGCTTCTATAGTGTTTTGCATTGCTCTCTTCTTAGCAGTATTTACACGTTTCATATCACTGCGAAGTTGAGATTTTATTGCATTTATACCTGGATGGATACCCATTTGCCTCATGACAGATAGCCTACCCTTTTTTCCCAAGTTAAATAAAATTGCTGCTTCATATACAGCAATTTCTGCAATTCGTTTCCCAGATCCAGAAGTTTTCGGACACATCTGCCATATGAGGGAATTAAAAGATTAATTCGGATTCTGAGTGAAGCTACCAAGGCATCGTTTCAAATGATCTGGACTTGATAAAGCTTTAAAAACAGGTTTTATAACATCCATGACTGAAGATGGTCACTTTATGATGAAATTTACCCACTGAGCCATTTGAAATTGCTTGTTGATATTTACACCATGAGTCTGCACCAGCAGGACAAAATGTATGTAACGGTTCAGCATCAGTTGATCTCGTATGAAAATAAACTGCCCAAATACCCTTACGCATTTCATCAACTGACAAAGCATTTGAGCGAATTGCATTTCCATAATACTGAATCAGCCTATTTATCATGGTGTCTGTCAGTCGTCCTTTGCCTGATAAAGGTTTACCGTCCTCCAGCTTTTTACATCTATAGTCTTGTTTTAGCTTTCTCAGTCGAGTTCCCATTCTTTTTTGTACGTGACCAACACATTCAAGTTTTGAAACAGTTTCATCATCATATGGTTTGCTGTCATGTATAGCAGGGAATGTTCTAGAATCACCATCACCAATATAATTAATATATTTGAGACCTCTTTCAGCTTCTGATCTGTGAAAAATTTTTATCATACCATCGACTTCCATTTTTCCTGAAGAACCGATATGATTTTTCTGACAATTTGGCAAATGTTTCATTTGCCACTCTTCGAAAGCTTTCCCAGATTTTTTTGCTTTCCATAGATCACATCCTTTACAAGTGGACGAGAGAACTTCAACATCTAAAACCTTCCCTGTTTCAGCACCTATTACAGAACATACTCCAATATGTGAAGTATGTCCTCTCGTTTTCATGTTCCATCACCACTTACGGTGACAGAATTTGATGCAGTTTTGCATGCCTCTTCTTCTGCAGCAATTTTCATACTTTGAATGGCGACAGTTTTTGAAGCTGCATTTATATGTTTGCAGATTTTGTCATAAGCATTCTGTGTGACAGGTTTACCTAGATCCATTACACCACAAAATGTTTCCAGAGGTTCCAGACCTTGACCAATGCATCGCATAGCATAAACAATTCGTCTGTTTAATTCAGGAACATTTTTGTGTTCACCAATCAACTTTGAATTATTGAATTCTGTTTTAAAACTACACTTTTCACATTTCAAGGAAATTGTTGAAAATAATCCAAAGGGTTTTCTCTCAGAAATATTGACAGAATTACAGCACAATTTGCACAGTACATTCTCTTTCAAAAATGTAAACAATATGTCTTTATCCATAATTATATAGCCATGAAAACAATTCATAATGTCAGTATCACTTTCATTAAATAATGCATTGTTAAGCTTTTTCTCGGATGCACTTTTTACATGTTCAATTTGAGTATTATGGTCATCACCTGATGAAACCAAGCTTTTATCAGAAAGTTCAGATCTGATATTCGTGTAGCGGTTGCCGTGGAAGCGACGTTTTTTAGCTCGCTTCCCAGAAGCTCTTTTATTATTTGCCATCACAAATATAATATATAAATATACTTATTATTGCAGCAAAAAGACTAACGCATCAAAAATTCAATATACACCAAATAAATGCTGCAAACGTCAATACAACTTTGCAGAATCAAACAACGTACTAATACCTTACGGAAACACGATGTAAACATTCAGAATAAGTACTAAGTTGAGTAGAATCATTGCTACTGATTGCTGACGAAATAAAAATAAGACTTGTAGGTTAGAATGTAGCAACACTCAGTTATATAACGGCTATGACAGCTGTGAGCAAATGACGTGTCCCTTTAAATGTTTATTTACATACGTGATGAAGGATTCTCGTGTCAGTGACCTTTACGTTTTTAATGATATCTCCTAAACTACACGGAATATTTTAACACGGTTTTTTTTTTAAGTGCGCAGAAATGTTCAAACTAAAACATATATGTTTTTCAAAAAATCGATATTTTTGAAGATTTAAAGGTCGTGAGACCCCTTAATACAGTATGGAATGTTTTGTAAAGCATCAGATATTTAAAAAAAGCATGGAATAGCTGACAATGAAACCAAATAAAAATCAAACAGAACTCTATTACACATTATGCAACAAAATTAATGAATATGAAACGTCTATAAACTTTTTTTTTTTACTTGGACTAGATCTCGAACCATCAACTAGATATTAGTTGCAATATTAGATATTGGCAATAAAATTAATAAAAATTTATGTTGATAAGTACTTAAGAACAAAATGCCAAACTTTCAACTAGATAACCAAATAAACCGTTTACGTTCTAGAGGATTTATTTACTTCACATACATACATACATTGTCTTTACATTTACTTTCATAACTCGTATCATACGTAACATACTTCATAACATACTCTTATCATCGAATGATTTTCTATAGTAAGCAATTTTTTTTAACAGTTTCTACTTCGTGTTTGCAAAGTATTCCTTTAAGTCGCAAGGTTTCGCGATATTCATTTTCCTTCTGACAAAGTTTATACATGAATCCAAAACATTAAAACCTTCGTAATCGATAAACAACGGCCATTTCATTTTCGATGACATACGTCTGCTTATCGATAGTAAAAGGAAACTTTGGGCCATCCGAAAAAGCGGCGACCGAACAAAGAATCTCTTCTTTGGCATGAACGCCATTAAAGTTAAAGTTATAGTTATTTACAGTTGCAGTTCTAGTTGTAGTTATTTTAAATATACATCACATCCCTTCCTCCAGTTTATAAACACTAATAAAAGTAACAAATAATATCAATACAAGTATATTCTCAATATGACATACAATAAAAAAAGTTACATAAAAATGATACATGCAATATGTTGCATTATTTTATTCCATGACAAAGTCTCTATACCTTGAAGGTTGTCTAATCAACCGTATACTTCTTGTTATTGTATTATTGGATAGATTATTCTGTTGATTTCATATTGTAACAGGCACAGAAACATTTTCAGGGCTTCCATTTGAATTTTCCTCTTTATCTAATACTATATCATCATAATCATTATTAACTTTGTAAGGTGATTTTGAAAATATTATATGGCGTCTGTTTCTTCGTAATATTTCCCCATTTGAATTTCTTACAATATAGGATCTTTATGTTTTGAAATTATTTCACCTTTATCCCATTGCCCAGTTCTAAAGTTGAACAAGGTTATACTATCTCCAGGTTTTAACTCAGGCAGTTTCTGTGCGATTCTATCATAATAATATTTTTGCCTAGCTTGAAGTGCACGAAATTTAGAATAAGGTTTGTTTATCTTAGTATTTAGCAATTTATTACTGATAGGTAATTTTGTCCTTAATCTTCTATTAAGTAACAGTTGTGCAGGAGACAAATTTATTCCACTAATTGGGGTATTTCGATATTCCATCAAGCCTACACTTATATCTTGCACTTTTCTCATGATATTTTTCACTATTCCTACAGCTTTTTCAGCCAACCCATTACTTTGAGGATATCTGGGGCTACTAAATTTAAATTCGAAATCCCAATCTTCAGCAAATTTCTTAAATAAGTAGCTATTACAGGGTGGTGTTGGTGTGTTGAATTATGGCAAAGCACACGAGGGCTATCTGCCTAAGGGAAGGGATGCCTTCGTGGAGGACTTTCTAAGGGAAACTGGCTCGTATACACGTTACACATGGGGAAAACCACGAAAACGCCCATGCAGCCAGCCCGTTCGCGGGATTCGAACCTCGAACCGAACTATCAGTGTTCAGCGACTTTACTGCTTCGCCGCTGGTGGGCGCTATTACAGGGATTATTGTCGCAAACGACTTCATTTGCAATACCATACCTGGCAAAGATGCATTTTAACTTTATCATAATTTCATTTGCTGTCTTATCTTTTATGTTAGAAACCTCAATCCATTTAGAGTAATAATCAATAACTACTAAGTAATTTTGATTACCAAATTGCAAGATATCAAGGGCAATTTTTTCGAATGGTTTAGTTGGAATTTCATGTTGCATTAGAGGTTCTTTTTGATTTCTATTTCTGAATTTTTCACATATTTCACATTTGGAAACAAGCTGCTCAATGTCATTTGTCATACCTGGCCAGTAAAAAGTTTCACGGGAGCTAATTTTACATTTCTCAATTCCAAAGTGCGCTTCATGAATTAATTGCAACATATCTTTTCTCAAAGCATAAGGTACAACTAATTTTTCATTAATAAATAACAAGTCGTCATTAATATAAAGACCATTTTTAACTTTAAAGTATGTTTTTACACTACTATCTACTTTTTTGTAACATTTAGGCCAACCCTCTTTAATACATTTCATAACTATTTGCAAATCTGGATCTGATTCAGTTTCTTTCCTAAATTGCACCACTCTTCTTTCACTCATAGGCAAATATTTTGAAATAATGTGAACAACATTTAGCATTTCAGGATCATCACTAATAGTTTCCTTCACAGGATATGCACGTGACAAAGTGTCAGCAAAAAGCATTTGATTACCTGGAACATAATTTATCTCAAAATCATATTTTAGTAGTTTTAAGATCATCCTTTGCATTCTAGACGAGATTTTATGCAATGGTTTCTTAACAATTGCCATTAACAGTTTACGATCACTTTGCACTGTGACTTTCCGTCCATAAACAAAATTGTGGTACTTTTCAAAAGAAAATACTATGGCCAATAGCTCTTTTCGATCTGTGCATAGTTTTTTTTTTTTCACTGTTAGTTAGGCTGCGAGACACAAATGATACAGGCTTACCCTTTTGAATTAGATAGTTGGATAGCAAAGACACAATTTTTGAAATGGATGAATAAATACAGCGCTGGCTTTTGTTATGTTTTATGTATTTAATAAATTTCCGCCCGACTGTTTATTCATTAATTCTACCTAACACGATTAATCGATACTTGTTTCTAATATAGAATTTTAGCATCAATTCTACATAATAACATGAGTAATATTTTTTTAATTGAATTTTATCGTTATTAACAAAATACTTTGGCATTGTGAACTGAGAATTTTTTGCTTGACTTATATCTTTCAATACTTTAGGAACTGGTCATTGATTTACATCTATAATAAAAGAAATAAATGCTTGTATGAATTTTAACATATTGTTAAAAATGCAATAAACCTCAGCTCCTTTGTTGTATGAATAATGTGAAACTTCCTGTTAAGTATTTTTTTAACATGTATGTAACAGTATAGACTCCATGATTATTCCTTAAAATTGGAAGTATCAGAAATAGATGTAAATATGTATTGTCTTCTGCATTAACTTACAAAAATAATAGTGTGAATATCTGAATGGAATTATATGAAAGAGCTACAGGACACTATGTTTTCACGATGGTCATTCCACTATATTGGAAATATTAAATCA
The DNA here is from genome assembly GCF_044657685.1 of Stegodyphus dumicola. Taxonomy (NCBI): domain Eukaryota; kingdom Metazoa; phylum Arthropoda; class Arachnida; order Araneae; family Eresidae; genus Stegodyphus; species Stegodyphus dumicola. Next base: position 133,193,704 of record NC_140768.1, on the reverse strand, counting down.
AACAATAAGTGCAGGAAATATACTCTCCTCTGTAACAATACATTTGACAGCGGTTGTTCCATATGATATTTCTACACAACATCCCAAAATCTTGGTAAATAGCTTTCTAAATTAAGTTTACAGTGTAAAAAAAATAGTGGAAAAATGTTGTAGTCATGTAACTGGGCTACCATACATAAAAATTAAGCAGCGTTAAAAGTGTTTTTATCTTAATGGCCTGTTACAACCAAATAACTAGATATGAGAAAGAACATGCCTGTCAGTACAGCTGGCTGATCCATTTTACAGAGTTCCTAATTTGAAAACAAGTTAACCTGTAAAACTACCCTTCATACTGGTTTGCTTTAGATTCATTTGGTAACAAATATGCCATTAAAGTCTGTACCAATCAATCAAGCAATAAACTTTGTTACAAGCAAGTTTTTGTTTGCAGGATGTTGTTCATAATCGGTTTTCTTTTGGTGGTATAGCAACAACGAAGGGAGAAAGATTCCGGGTAATTTAAATTCAACTAACATAGCAAATTCCATTTTTGTGTAACTTTATAATTTGATACAGCTTTATTTTTTCAGAATTTTATTCATACTACTATTTCATCCATTGCAGAAAAATTCCACAAGTGCATATTTTAAAATTAATTTCACATTTAAAAAAGTACGATGTTTATAAATGATTTGTTATAAAAATATGAGTTATAAAACTCATTGTAACTTGGACAAATACACACAAAAAAGGGAAAAAATACAAAAATGGTGATGCTGCTTATTAAAAATTGAAGAATTGTTATATGCACATACACATGGTTGACACAGTTTGGTGCATGTTGCTAAATTTGTTGTGGTAATATGGTAGCAAAAAAAATTTTTTTGTCATTTTGTATTAAAATTATTAAGGTGTTGACGGCTATGCTAAGTTACACAAAGCAAGGTAACGTACAGTAAGAGCTGTGTACCTTAGGCAAAGAGATGCCTTTGAGAAGGTCTTTCTATGAGAAATTGACTTATATTCACATAATACATGAGGAGAAACACGAAAATTCCCATGCAGCTATCCCATCCACCAGTATTTGTACCTGGAACAAACATCCAGTGTTCAGCTTTCTTATCTGCTAGTCTACTGGTGCCAGTCAAAATAGACGGTAGTGTAACACTATACAAGCTAAGTGGTATTGACTTATACATCACTAAAGAAATAAATACATTTCAGAAAACTTTCCTATTTTCCGAAAGTGTCAGTATCTTCATTATTATAACTTCCTGATATTTCAATGCATGTAATTTTATGGTGACCTATTAACTTAAAACAATATTTTTTTGAATTGGTTGTGTTTAATTATAACATTATTTTGAAAAACGTTGTTCGTGATAAAACTAAAGAATGAATTTTCTTTACACACTGACTGTTAAATTATTACATTTCAAATCAACAGATTGCATTTATACAATAAGACAGGATGAAAAATACAGTAGTCATTGAAACAATTGTTGAGTTTCTGAAGAAAGATTAATAAAAATTTTCAAATCTAACACAGTATACCTTGTTTAATGTTTAATACAGTATGGAATGTTTTGTAAAGCATCAGATATTTAAAAAAAGCATGGAATAGCTGACAATGAAACCAAATAAAAATCAAACAGAACTCTATTACACATTATGCAACAAAATTAATGAATATGAAACGTCTATAAACTTTTTTTTTTTACTTGGACTAGATCTCGAACCATCAACTAGATATTAGTTGCAATATTAGATATTGGCAATAAAATTAATAAAAATTTATGTTGATAAGTACTTAAGAACAAAATGCCAAACTTTCAACTAGATAACCAAATAAACCGTTTACGTTCTAGAGGATTTATTTACTTCACATACATACATACATTGTCTTTACATTTACTTTCATAACTCGTATCATACGTAACATACTTCATAACATACTCTTATCATCGAATGATTTTCTATAGTAAGCAATTTTTTTTAACAGTTTCTACTTCGTGTTTGCAAAGTATTCCTTTAAGTCGCAAGGTTTCGCGATATTCATTTTCCTTCTGACAAAGTTTATACATGAATCCAAAACATTAAAACCTTCGTAATCGATAAACAACGGCCATTTCATTTTCGATGACATACGTCTGCTTATCGATAGTAAAAGGAAAGTTTGGGCCATCCGAAAAAGCGGCGACCGAACAAAGAATCTCTTCTTTGGCATGAACGCCATTAAAGTTAAAGTTATAGTTATTTACAGTTGCAGTTCTAGTTGTAGTTATTTTAAATATACATCACATCCCTTCCTCCAGTTTATAAACACTAATAAAAGTAACAAATAATATCAATACAAGTATATTCTCAATATGACATACAATAAAAAAAGTTACATAAAAATGATACATGCAATATGTTGCATTATTTTATTCCATGACAAAGTCTCTATACCTTGAAGGTTGTCTAATCAACCGTATACTTCTTGTTATTGTATTATTGGATAGATTATTCTGTTGATTTCATATTGTAACAGGCACAGAAACATTTTCAGGGCTTCCATTTGAATTTTCCTCTTTATCTAATACTATATCATCATAATCATTATTAACTTTGTAAGGTGATTTTGAAAATATTATATGGCGTCTGTTTCTTCGTAATATTTCCCCATTTGAATTTCTTACAATATAGGATCTTTATGTTTTGAAATTATTTCACCTTTATCCCACTGCCCAGTTCTAAAGTTGAACAAGGTTATACTATCTCCAGGTTTTAACTCAGGCAGTTTCTGTGCGATTCTATCATAATAATATTTTTGCCTAGCTTGAAGTGCACGAAATTTAGAATAAGGTTTGTTTATCTTAGTATTTAACAATTTATTACTGATAGGTAATTTTGTCCTTAATCTTCTATTAAGTAACAGTTGTGCAGGAGACAAATTTATTCCACTAATTGGGGTATTTCGATATTCCATCAAGCCTACACTTATATCTTGCACTTTTCTCATGATATTTTTCACTATTCCTACAGCTTTTTCAGCCAACCCATTACTTTGAGGATATCTGGGGCTACTAAATTTAAATTCGAAATCCCAATCTTCAGCAAATTTCTTAAATAAGTAGCTATTACAGGGTGGTGTTGGTGTGTTGAATTATGGCAAAGCACACGAGGGCTATCTCCCTAAGGGAAGGGATGCCTTCGTGGAGGACTTTCTAAGGGAAACTGGCTCGTATACACGTTACACATGGGGAAAACCACGAAAACGCCCATGCAGCCAGCCCGTTCGCGGGATTCGAACCTCGAACCGAACTACCAGTGTTCAGCGACTTTACTGCTTCGCCGCTGGTGGGCGCTATTACAGGGATTATTGTCGCAAACGACTTCATTTGCAATACCATACCTGGCAAAGATGCATTTTAACTTTATCATAATTTCATTTGCTGTCTTATCTTTTATGTTAGAAACCTCAATCCATTTAGAGTAATAATCAATAACTACTAAGTAATTTTGATTACCAAATTGCAAGATATCAAGGACAATTTTTTCGAATGGTTTAGTTGGAATTTCATGTTGCATTAGAGGTTCTTTTTGATTTCTATTTCTGAATTTTTCACATATTTCACATTTGGAAACAAGCTGCTCAATGTCATTTGTCATACCTGGCCAATAAAAAGTTTCACGGGAGCTAATTTTACATTTCTCAATTCCAAAGTGCGCTTCATGAATTAATTGCAACATATCTTTTTTCAAACCATAAGGTACAACTAATTTTTCATTAATAAATAACAAGTCGTCATTAATATAAAGATCATTTTTAACTTTAAAGTATGTTTTTACACTACTATCTACTTTTTTGTAACATTTAGGCCAACCCTCTTTAATACATTTCATAACTATTTGCAAATCTGGATCTGATTCAGTTTCTTTCCTAAATTGCACCACTCTTCTTTCACTCATAGGCAAATATTTTGAAATAATGTGAACAACATTTAGCATTTCAGGATCATCACTAATAGTTTCCTTCACAGGATATGCACGTGACAAAGTGTCAGCAAAAAGCATTTGATTACCTGGAACATAATTTATCTCAAAATCATATATTAGTAGTTTTAAGATCATCCTTTGCATTCTAGACGAGATTTTATGCAATGGTTTCTTAATAATTGCCATTAACAGTTTACGATCACTTTGCACTGTGACTTTCCGTCCATAAACAAAATTGTGGTACTTTTCAAAAGAAAATACTATGGCCAATAGCTCTTTTCGATCTGTGCATAGTTTTTTTTTCACTGTTAGTCAGGCTGCGAGACACAAATGATACAGGCTTACCCTTTTGAATTAGATAGTTGGATAGCAAAGACACAATTTTTGAAATGGATGAATAAATACAGCGCTGGCTTTTGTTATGTTTTATGTATTTAATAAATTTCCGCCCGACTGTTTATTCATTAATTCTACCTAACACGATTAATCGATACTTGTTTCTAATATAGAATTTTAGCATCAATTCTACATAATAACATGAGTAATATTTTTTTAATTGAATTTTATCGTTATTAACAAAATACTTTGGCATTGTGAACTGAGAATTTTTTGCTTGACTTATATCTTTCAATACTTTAGGAACTGGTCATTGATTTACATCTATAATAAAAGAAATAAATGCTTGTATGAATTTTAACATATTGTTAAAAATGCAATAAACCTCAGCTCCTTTGTTGTATGAATAATGTGAAACTTCCTGTTAAGTATTTTTTTAACATCTATGTAACAGTATAGACTCCATGATTATTCCTTAAAATTGGAAGTATCAGAAATAGATGTAAATATGTATTGTCTTCTGCATTAACTTACAAAAATAATAGTGTGAATATCTGAATGGAATTATATGAAAGAGCTACAGGACACTATGTTTTCACGATGGTCATTCCACTATATTGGAAATATTAAATCAAACAATAAGTGCAGGAAATATACTCTCCTCTGTAACAATACATTTGACAGCGGTTGTTCCATATGATATTTCTACACAACATCCCAAAATCTTGGTAAATAGCTTTCTAAATTAAGTGTATAGTGTAAAAAAAGTAGTGGGAAAATGTTGTAGTCATGTAACTGGGCTACCATACATAAAAATTAAGCAGCGTTAAAAGTGTTTTTATCTTAATGGCCTGTTACAACCAAATAACTAGATATGAGAAAGAACATGCCGTGTCAGTACAGCTGGCTGATCCATTTTACAGAGTTCCTAATTTGAAAACAAGTTAACCTGTAAAACTACCCTTCATACTGGTTTGCTTTAGATTCATTTGGTAACAAATATGCCATTAAAGTCTGTACCAATCAATCAAGCAATAAACTTTGTTACAAGCAAGTTTTTGTTTGCAGGATGTTGTTCATAATCGGTTTTCTTTTGGTGGTATAGCAACAACGAAGGGAGAAAGATTCCGGGTAATTTAAATTCAACTAACATAGCAAATTCCATTTTTGTGTAACTTTATAATTTGATACAGCTTTATTTTTTCAGAATTTTATTCATACTACTATTTCATCCATTGCAGAAAAATTCCACAAGTGCATATTTTAAAATTAATTTCACATTTAAAAAAGTATGATGTTTATAAATGATTTGTTATAAAAATATGAGTTATAAAACTCATTGTAACTTGGACAAATACACACAAAAAAGGGAAAATATACAAAAATGGTGATGCTGCTTATTAAAAATTGAAGAATTGTTATATGCACATACACATGGTTGACACAGTTTGGTGCATGTTGCTAAATTTGTTGTGGTAATATGGTAGCAAAAAAAAAATTTTTTTTGTCATTTTGTATTAAAATTATTAAGGTGTTGACGGCTATGCTAAGTTACACAAAGCAAGGTAACGTACAGTAAGAGCTGTGTACCTTAGGCAAAGAGATGCCTTTGAGAAGGTCTTTCTATGAGAAATTGACTTATATTCACATAATACATGAGGAGAAACACGAAAATTCCCATGCAGCTATCCCATCCACCAGTATTTGTACCTGGAACAAACATCCAGTGTTCAGCTTTCTTATCTGCTAGTCTACTGGTGCCAGTCAAAATAGACGGTAGTGTAACACTATACAAGCTAAGTGGTATTGACTTATACATCACTAAAGAAATAAATACATTTCAGAAAACTTTCCTATTTTCGGAAAGTGTCAGTATCTTCATTATTATAACTTCCTGATATTTCAATGCATGTAATTTTATGGTGACCTATTAACTTAAAACAATATTTTTTTGAATTGGTTGTGTTTAATTATAACATTATTTTGAAAAACGTTGTTCGTGATAAAACTAAAGAATGAATTTTCTTTACACACTGACTGTTAAATTATTACATTTCAAATCAACAGATTGCATTTATACAATAAGACAGGATGAAAAATACAGTAGTCATTGAAACAATTGTTGAGTTTCTGAAGAAAGATTAATAAAAATTTTCAAATCTAACACAGTATACCTTGTTTAATGTTTAAGGAGTCACACGACCCTTGAATGAGTCGAAAGATGAATTTTTTTACCTTTTTTCAATCTTGTGCAACTTTTTTAATTCTTATCAAAAATACTCAATATTTTGTTCATTATTAATTTAATGTCTATTCTTTAATTAAATGTACTTGAAATTTGAAAATTATAATAAAAATTGTAAAAACAAATGTTAAATTATAAGACATTTTTCACATCTAATTAATCTGTACACACACTGCGCGCACATGTACAAGAAATGTTTTGTACCAAAATGTTTAATTTTTCTTTTTTTATGCAGAAGAATGTTTGAGAATATAACTGAACTAAAAATATTACACAATTCATGCATTTTTAATTTTTTTATGATATATATATTAAATATAATTTTTTTGCTATATTTTGATTTTTACATACCTTATAAAATTGAAACATTTCATTAAAATACCAAAATTTTAGTTTAATTAATTTAGTGTAACATGATAATACTATGGTACAAATTTCAGAAAGATACATTAAAAAGTTTTTGAAATATCATGCGCGACACATTAAAAAAATACGTTTTGAGATAAAGACCTGTAAAGTTTGCATCGCTATAAAAATGAGTAACATTGTGACTTAATGACTCTTAACTCATACTATTTGGTACCTAATTTGTATTTTATGCTTTTTGTTTGTGTTTTGTATAAAGTTAATGACAGAATGTATATTTATAATAAGGAAACTGCATCTGAAAAACAATTAACAATGCATTGTTTAATGAAAGTGATGACACAGTCAACCGTTATCAAGGATACATTATTGCAGATAAAGATATATTTTTCATATACATGAAAGAGAATGCAATGTGCAAACTGTGTTATAAACCTATAAATATTTCTGAGAATAAAAATATATTAATAATCAGTTTCTTGAACAAGATGTTTAAATTTTTGTCGACACACATAACTTATCACAAAATACTGTTACTATTTATAATATTTATATACACAAATTAAAAACCTCCAGGTTCACACATTATTCCTTCTTGATCAATTTGCTGATGTTCTAAACTTGTTTTGGATCTTTTCCTTGCTTTTCGTGCTTCTATAGTGTTTTGCATTGCTCTCTTCTTAGCAGTATTTACACGTTTCATATCACTGCGAAGTTGAGATTTTATTGCATTTATACCTGGATGGATACCCATTTGCCTCATGACAGATAGCCTACCCTTTTTTCCCAAGTTAAATAAAATTGCTGCTTCATATACAGCAATTTCTGCAATTCGTTTCCCAGATCCAGAAGTTTTCGGACACATCTGCCATATGAGGGAATTAAAAGATTAATTCGGATTCTGAGTGAAGCTACCAAGGCATCGTTTCAAATGATCTGGACTTGATAAAGCTTTAAAAACAGGTTTTATAACATCCATGACTGAAGATGGTCACTTTATGATGAAATTTACCCACTGAGCCATTTGAAATTGCTTGTTGATATTTACACCATGAGTCTGCACCAGCAGGACAAAATGTATGTAACGGTTCAGCATCAGTTGATCTCGTATGAAAATAAACTGCCCAAATACCCTTACGCATTTCATCAACTGACAAAGCATTTGAGCGAATTGCATTTCCATAATACTGAATCAGCCTATTTATCATGGTGTCTGTCAGTCGTCCTTTGCCTGATAAAGGTTTACCGTCCTCCAGCTTTTTACATCTATAGTCTTGTTTTAGCTTTCTCAGTCGAGTTCCCATTCTTTTTTGTACGTGACCAACACATTCAAGTTTTGAAACAGTTTCATCATCATATGGTTTGCTGTCATGTATAGCAGGGAATGTTCTAGAATCACCATCACCAATATAATTAATATATTTGAGACCTCTTTCAGCTTCTGATCTGTGAAAAATTTTTATCATACCATCGACTTCCATTTTTCCTGAAGAACCGATATGATTTTTCTGACAATTTGGCAAATGTTTCATTTGCCACTCTTCGAAAGCTTTCCCAGATTTTTTTGCTTTCCATAGATCACATCCTTTACAAGTGGACGAGAGAACTTCAACATCTAAAACCTTCCCTGTTTCAGCACCTATTACAGAACATACTCCAATATGTGAAGTATGTCCTCTCGTTTTCATGTTCCATCACCACTTACGGTGACAGAATTTGATGCAGTTTTGCATGCCTCTTCTTCTGCAGCAATTTTCATACTTTGAATGGCGACAGTTTTTGAAGCTGCATTTATATGTTTGCAGATTTTGTCATAAGCATTCTGTGTGACAGGTTTACCTAGATCCATTACACCACAAAATGTTTCCAGAGGTTCCAGACCTTGACCAATGCATCGCATAGCATAAACAATTCGTCTGTTTAATTCAGGAACATTTTTGTGTTCACCAATCAACTTTGAATTATTGAATTCTGTTTTAAAACTACACTTTTCACATTTCAAGGAAATTGTTGAAAATAATCCAAAGGGTTTTCTCTCAGAAATATTGACAGAATTACAGCACAATTTGCACAGTACATTCTCTTTCAAAAATGTAAACAATATGTCTTTATCCATAATTATATAGCCATGAAAACAATTCATAATGTCAGTATCACTTTCATTAAATAATGCATTGTTAAGCTTTTTCTCGGATGCACTTTTTACATGTTCAATTTGAGTATTATGGTCATCACCTGATGAAACCAAGCTTTTATCAGAAAGTTCAGATCTGATATTCGTGTAGCGGTTGCCGTGGAAGCGACGTTTTTTAGCTCGCTTCCCAGAAGCTCTTTTATTATTTGCCATCACAAATATAATATATAAATATACTTATTATTGCAGCAAAAAGACTAACGCATCAAAAATTCAATATACACCAAATAAATGCTGCAAACGTCAATACAACTTTGCAGAATCAAACAACGTACTAATACCTTACGGAAACACGATGTAAACATTCAGAATAAGTACTAAGTTGAGTAGAATCATTGCTACTGATTGCTGACGAAATAAAAATAAGACTTGTAGGTTAGAATGTAGCAACACTCAGTTATATAACGGCTATGACAGCTGTGAGCAAATGACGTGTCCCTTTAAATGTTTATTTACATACGTGATGAAGGATTCTCGTGTCAGTGACCTTTACGTTTTTAATGATATCTCCTAAACTACACGGAATATTTTAACACGGTTTTTTTTTTAAGTGCGCAGAAATGTTCAAACTAAAACATATATGTTTTTCAAAAAATCGATATTTTTGAAGATTTAAAGGTCGTGAGACCCCTTAATACAGTATGGAATGTTTTGTAAAGCATCAGATATTTAAAAAAAGCATGGAATAGCTGACAATGAAACCAAATAAAAATCAAACAGAACTCTATTACACATTATGCAACAAAATTAATGAATATGAAACGTCTATAAACTTTTTTTTTTTACTTGGACTAGATCTCGAACCATCAACTAGATATTAGTTGCAATATTAGATATTGGCAATAAAATTAATAAAAATTTATGTTGATAAGTACTTAAGAACAAAATGCCAAACTTTCAACTAGATAACCAAATAAACCGTTTACGTTCTAGAGGATTTATTTACTTCACATACATACATACATTGTCTTTACATTTACTTTCATAACTCGTATCATACGTAACATACTTCATAACATACTCTTATCATCGAATGATTTTCTATAGTAAGCAATTTTTTTTAACAGTTTCTACTTCGTGTTTGCAAAGTATTCCTTTAAGTCGCAAGGTTTCGCGATATTCATTTTCCTTCTGACAAAGTTTATACATGAATCCAAAACATTAAAACCTTCGTAATCGATAAACAACGGCCATTTCATTTTCGATGACATACGTCTGCTTATCGATAGTAAAAGGAAACTTTGGGCCATCCGAAAAAGCGGCGACCGAACAAAGAATCTCTTCTTTGGCATGAACGCCATTAAAGTTAAAGTTATAGTTATTTACAGTTGCAGTTCTAGTTGTAGTTATTTTAAATATACATCACATCCCTTCCTCCAGTTTATAAACACTAATAAAAGTAACAAATAATATCAATACAAGTATATTCTCAATATGACATACAATAAAAAAAGTTACATAAAAATGATACATGCAATATGTTGCATTATTTTATTCCATGACAAAGTCTCTATACCTTGAAGGTTGTCTAATCAACCGTATACTTCTTGTTATTGTATTATTGGATAGATTATTCTGTTGATTTCATATTGTAACAGGCACAGAAACATTTTCAGGGCTTCCATTTGAATTTTCCTCTTTATCTAATACTATATCATCATAATCATTATTAACTTTGTAAGGTGATTTTGAAAATATTATATGGCGTCTGTTTCTTCGTAATATTTCCCCATTTGAATTTCTTACAATATAGGATCTTTATGTTTTGAAATTATTTCACCTTTATCCCATTGCCCAGTTCTAAAGTTGAACAAGGTTATACTATCTCCAGGTTTTAACTCAGGCAGTTTCTGTGCGATTCTATCATAATAATATTTTTGCCTAGCTTGAAGTGCACGAAATTTAGAATAAGGTTTGTTTATCTTAGTATTTAGCAATTTATTACTGATAGGTAATTTTGTCCTTAATCTTCTATTAAGTAACAGTTGTGCAGGAGACAAATTTATTCCACTAATTGGGGTATTTCGATATTCCATCAAGCCTACACTTATATCTTGCACTTTTCTCATGATATTTTTCACTATTCCTACAGCTTTTTCAGCCAACCCATTACTTTGAGGATATCTGGGGCTACTAAATTTAAATTCGAAATCCCAATCTTCAGCAAATTTCTTAAATAAGTAGCTATTACAGGGTGGTGTTGGTGTGTTGAATTATGGCAAAGCACACGAGGGCTATCTGCCTAAGGGAAGGGATGCCTTCGTGGAGGACTTTCTAAGGGAAACTGGCTCGTATACACGTTACACATGGGGAAAACCACGAAAACGCCCATGCAGCCAGCCCGTTCGCGGGATTCGAACCTCGAACCGAACTATCAGTGTTCAGCGACTTTACTGCTTCGCCGCTGGTGGGCGCTATTACAGGGATTATTGTCGCAAACGACTTCATTTGCAATACCATACCTGGCAAAGATGCATTTTAACTTTATCATAATTTCATTTGCTGTCTTATCTTTTATGTTAGAAACCTCAATCCATTTAGAGTAATAATCAATAACTACTAAGTAATTTTGATTACCAAATTGCAAGATATCAAGGGCAATTTTTTCGAATGGTTTAGTTGGAATTTCATGTTGCATTAGAGGTTCTTTTTGATTTCTATTTCTGAATTTTTCACATATTTCACATTTGGAAACAAGCTGCTCAATGTCATTTGTCATACCTGGCCAGTAAAAAGTTTCACGGGAGCTAATTTTACATTTCTCAATTCCAAAGTGCGCTTCATGAATTAATTGCAACATATCTTTTCTCAAAGCATAAGGTACAACTAATTTTTCATTAATAAATAACAAGTCGTCATTAATATAAAGACCATTTTTAACTTTAAAGTATGTTTTTACACTACTATCTACTTTTTTGTAACATTTAGGCCAACCCTCTTTAATACATTTCATAACTATTTGCAAATCTGGATCTGATTCAGTTTCTTTCCTAAATTGCACCACTCTTCTTTCACTCATAGGCAAATATTTTGAAATAATGTGAACAACATTTAGCATTTCAGGATCATCACTAATAGTTTCCTTCACAGGATATGCACGTGACAAAGTGTCAGCAAAAAGCATTTGATTACCTGGAACATAATTTATCTCAAAATCATATTTTAGTAGTTTTAAGATCATCCTTTGCATTCTAGACGAGATTTTATGCAATGGTTTCTTAACAATTGCCATTAACAGTTTACGATCACTTTGCACTGTGACTTTCCGTCCATAAACAAAATTGTGGTACTTTTCAAAAGAAAATACTATGGCCAATAGCTCTTTTCGATCTGTGCATAGTTTTTTTTTTTTCACTGTTAGTTAGGCTGCGAGACACAAATGATACAGGCTTACCCTTTTGAATTAGATAGTTGGATAGCAAAGACACAATTTTTGAAATGGATGAATAAATACAGCGCTGGCTTTTGTTATGTTTTATGTATTTAATAAATTTCCGCCCGACTGTTTATTCATTAATTCTACCTAACACGATTAATCGATACTTGTTTCTAATATAGAATTTTAGCATCAATTCTACATAATAACATGAGTAATATTTTTTTAATTGAATTTTATCGTTATTAACAAAATACTTTGGCATTGTGAACTGAGAATTTTTTGCTTGACTTATATCTTTCAATACTTTAGGAACTGGTCATTGATTTACATCTATAATAAAAGAAATAAATGCTTGTATGAATTTTAACATATTGTTAAAAATGCAATAAACCTCAGCTCCTTTGTTGTATGAATAATGTGAAACTTCCTGTTAAGTATTTTTTTAACATGTATGTAACAGTATAGACTCCATGATTATTCCTTAAAATTGGAAGTATCAGAAATAGATGTAAATATGTATTGTCTTCTGCATTAACTTACAAAAATAATAGTGTGAATATCTGAATGGAATTATATGAAAGAGCTACAGGACACTATGTTTTCACGATGGTCATTCCACTATATTGGAAATATTAAATCAAACAATAAGTGCAGGAAATATACTCTCCTCTGTAACAATACATTTGACAGCGGTTGTTCCATATGATATTTCTACACAACATCCCAAAATCTTGGTAAATAGCTTTCTAAATTAAGTTTACAGTGTAAAAAAAATAGTGGAAAAATGTTGTAGTCATGTAACTGGGCTACCATACATAAAAATTAAGCAGCGTTAAAAGTGTTTTTATCTTAATGGCCTGTTACAACCAAATAACTAGATATGAGAAAGAACATGCCTGTCAGTACAGCTGGCTGATCCATTTTACAGAGTTCCTAATTTGAAAACAAGTTAACCTGTAAAACTACCCTTCATACTGGTTTGCTTTAGATTCATTTGGTAACAAATATGCCATTAAAGTCTGTACCAATCAATCAAGCAATAAACTTTGTTACAAGCAAGTTTTTGTTTGCAGGATGTTGTTCATAATCGGTTTTCTTTTGGTGGTATAGCAACAACGAAGGGAGAAAGATTCCGGGTAATTTAAATTCAACTAACATAGCAAATTCCATTTTTGTGTAACTTTATAATTTGATACAGCTTTATTTTTTCAGAATTTTATTCATACTACTATTTCATCCATTGCAGAAAAATTCCACAAGTGCATATTTTAAAATTAATTTCACATTTAAAAAAGTACGATGTTTATAAATGATTTGTTATAAAAATATGAGTTATAAAACTCATTGTAACTTGGACAAATACACACAAAAAAGGGAAAAAATACAAAAATGGTGATGCTGCTTATTAAAAATTGAAGAATTGTTATATGCACATACACATGGTTGACACAGTTTGGTGCATGTTGCTAAATTTGTTGTGGTAATATGGTAGCAAAAAAAATTTTTTTGTCATTTTGTATTAAAATTATTAAGGTGTTGACGGCTATGCTAAGTTACACAAAGCAAGGTAACGTACAGTAAGAGCTGTGTACCTTAGGCAAAGAGATGCCTTTGAGAAGGTCTTTCTATGAGAAATTGACTTATATTCACATAATACATGAGGAGAAACACGAAAATTCCCATGCAGCTATCCCATCCACCAGTATTTGTACCTGGAACAAACATCCAGTGTTCAGCTTTCTTATCTGCTAGTCTACTGGTGCCAGTCAAAATAGACGGTAGTGTAACACTATACAAGCTAAGTGGTATTGACTTATACATCACTAAAGAAATAAATACATTTCAGAAAACTTTCCTATTTTCCGAAAGTGTCAGTATCTTCATTATTATAACTTCCTGATATTTCAATGCATGTAATTTTATGGTGACCTATTAACTTAAAACAATATTTTTTTGAATTGGTTGTGTTTAATTATAACATTATTTTGAAAAACGTTGTTCGTGATAAAACTAAAGAATGAATTTTCTTTACACACTGACTGTTAAATTATTACATTTCAAATCAACAGATTGCATTTATACAATAAGACAGGATGAAAAATACAGTAGTCATTGAAACAATTGTTGAGTTTCTGAAGAAAGATTAATAAAAATTTTCAAATCTAACACAGTATACCTTGTTTAATGTTTAATACAGTATGGAATGTTTTGTAAAGCATCAGATATTTAAAAAAAGCATGGAATAGCTGACAATGAAACCAAATAAAAATCAAACAGAACTCTATTACACATTATGCAACAAAATTAATGAATATGAAACGTCTATAAACTTTTTTTTTTTACTTGGACTAGATCTCGAACCATCAACTAGATATTAGTTGCAATATTAGATATTGGCAATAAAATTAATAAAAATTTATGTTGATAAGTACTTAAGAACAAAATGCCAAACTTTCAACTAGATAACCAAATAAACCGTTTACGTTCTAGAGGATTTATTTACTTCACATACATACATACATTGTCTTTACATTTACTTTCATAACTCGTATCATACGTAACATACTTCATAACATACTCTTATCATCGAATGATTTTCTATAGTAAGCAATTTTTTTTAACAGTTTCTACTTCGTGTTTGCAAAGTATTCCTTTAAGTCGCAAGGTTTCGCGATATTCATTTTCCTTCTGACAAAGTTTATACATGAATCCAAAACATTAAAACCTTCGTAATCGATAAACAACGGCCATTTCATTTTCGATGACATACGTCTGCTTATCGATAGTAAAAGGAAAGTTTGGGCCATCCGAAAAAGCGGCGACCGAACAAAGAATCTCTTCTTTGGCATGAACGCCATTAAAGTTAAAGTTATAGTTATTTACAGTTGCAGTTCTAGTTGTAGTTATTTTAAATATACATCACATCCCTTCCTCCAGTTTATAAACACTAATAAAAGTAACAAATAATATCAATACAAGTATATTCTCAATATGACATACAATAAAAAAAGTTACATAAAAATGATACATGCAATATGTTGCATTATTTTATTCCATGACAAAGTCTCTATACCTTGAAGGTTGTCTAATCAACCGTATACTTCTTGTTATTGTATTATTGGATAGATTATTCTGTTGATTTCATATTGTAACAGGCACAGAAACATTTTCAGGGCTTCCATTTGAATTTTCCTCTTTATCTAATACTATATCATCATAATCATTATTAACTTTGTAAGGTGATTTTGAAAATATTATATGGCGTCTGTTTCTTCGTAATATTTCCCCATTTGAATTTCTTACAATATAGGATCTTTATGTTTTGAAATTATTTCACCTTTATCCCACTGCCCAGTTCTAAAGTTGAACAAGGTTATACTATCTCCAGGTTTTAACTCAGGCAGTTTCTGTGCGATTCTATCATAATAATATTTTTGCCTAGCTTGAAGTGCACGAAATTTAGAATAAGGTTTGTTTATCTTAGTATTTAACAATTTATTACTGATAGGTAATTTTGTCCTTAATCTTCTATTAAGTAACAGTTGTGCAGGAGACAAATTTATTCCACTAATTGGGGTATTTCGATATTCCATCAAGCCTACACTTATATCTTGCACTTTTCTCATGATATTTTTCACTATTCCTACAGCTTTTTCAGCCAACCCATTACTTTGAGGATATCTGGGGCTACTAAATTTAAATTCGAAATCCCAATCTTCAGCAAATTTCTTAAATAAGTAGCTATTACAGGGTGGTGTTGGTGTGTTGAATTATGGCAAAGCACACGAGGGCTATCTCCCTAAGGGAAGGGATGCCTTCGTGGAGGACTTTCTAAGGGAAACTGGCTCGTATACACGTTACACATGGGGAAAACCACGAAAACGCCCATGCAGCCAGCCCGTTCGCGGGATTCGAACCTCGAACCGAACTACCAGTGTTCAGCGACTTTACTGCTTCGCCGCTGGTGGGCGCTATTACAGGGATTATTGTCGCAAACGACTTCATTTGCAATACCATACCTGGCAAAGATGCATTTTAACTTTATCATAATTTCATTTGCTGTCTTATCTTTTATGTTAGAAACCTCAATCCATTTAGAGTAATAATCAATAACTACTAAGTAATTTTGATTACCAAATTGCAAGATATCAAGGACAATTTTTTCGAATGGTTTAGTTGGAATTTCATGTTGCATTAGAGGTTCTTTTTGATTTCTATTTCTGAATTTTTCACATATTTCACATTTGGAAACAAGCTGCTCAATGTCATTTGTCATACCTGGCCAGTAAAAAGTTTCACGGGAGCTAATTTTACATTTCTCAATTCCAAAGTGCGCTTCATGAATTAATTGCAACATATCTTTTTTCAAACCATAAGGTACAACTAATTTTTCATTAATAAATAACAAGTCGTCATTAATATAAAGATCATTTTTAACTTTAAAGTATGTTTTTACACTACTATCTACTTTTTTGTAACATTTAGGCCAACCCTCTTTAATACATTTCATAACTATTTGCAAATCTGGATCTGATTCAGTTTCTTTCCTAAATTGCACCACTCTTCTTTCACTCATAGGCAAATATTTTGAAATAATGTGAACAACATTTAGCATTTCAGGATCATCACTAATAGTTTCCTTCACAGGATATGCACGTGACAAAGTGTCAGCAAAAAGCATTTGATTACCTGGAACATAATTTATCTCAAAATCATATATTAGTAGTTTTAAGATCATCCTTTGCATTCTAGACGAGATTTTATGCAATGGTTTCTTAATAATTGCCATTAACAGTTTACGATCACTTTGCACTGTGACTTTCCGTCCATAAACAAAATTGTGGTACTTTTCAAAAGAAAATACTATGGCCAATAGCTCTTTTCGATCTGTGCATAGTTTTTTTTTTCACTGTTAGTCAGGCTGCGAGACACAAATGATACAGGCTTACCCTTTTGAATTAGATAGTTGGATAGCAAAGACACAATTTTTGAAATGGATGAATAAATACAGCGCTGGCTTTTGTTATGTTTTATGTATTTAATAAATTTCCGCCCGACTGTTTATTCATTAATTCTACCTAACACGATTAATCGATACTTGTTTCTAATATAGAATTTTAGCATCAATTCTACATAATAACATGAGTAATATTTTTTTAATTGAATTTTATCGTTATTAACAAAATACTTTGGCATTGTGAACTGAGAATTTTTTGCTTGACTTATATCTTTCAATACTTTAGGAACTGGTCATTGATTTACATCTATAATAAAAGAAATAAATGCTTGTATGAATTTTAACATATTGTTAAAAATGCAATAAACCTCAGCTCCTTTGTTGTATGAATAATGTGAAACTTCCTGTTAAGTATTTTTTTAACATCTATGTAACAGTATAGACTCCATGATTATTCCTTAAAATTGGAAGTATCAGAAATAGATGTAAATATGTATTGTCTTCTGCATTAACTTACAAAAATAATAGTGTGAATATCTGAATGGAATTATATGAAAGAGCTACAGGACACTATGTTTTCACGATGGTCATTCCACTATATTGGAAATATTAAATCAAACAATAAGTGCAGGAAATATACTCTCCTCTGTAACAATACATTTGACAGCGGTTGTTCCATATGATATTTCTACACAACATCCCAAAATCTTGGTAAATAGCTTTCTAAATTAAGTGTACAGTGTAAAAAAAGTAGTGGGAAAATGTTGTAGTCATGTAACTGGGCTACCATACATAAAAATTAAGCAGCGTTAAAAGTGTTTTTATCTTAATGGCCTGTTACAACCAAATAACTAGATATGAGAAAGAACATGCCGTGTCAGTACAGCTGGCTGATCCATTTTACAGAGTTCCTAATTTGAAAACAAGTTAACCTGTAAAACTACCCTTCATACTGGTTTGCTTTAGATTCATTTGGTAACAAATATGCCATTAAAGTCTGTACCAATCAATCAAGCAATAAACTTTGTTACAAGCAAGTTTTTGTTTGCAGGATGTTGTTCATAATCGGTTTTCTTTTGGTGGTATAGCAACAACGAAGGGAGAAAGATTCCGGGTAATTTAAATTCAACTAACATAGCAAATTCCATTTTTGTGTAACTTTATAATTTGATACAGCTTTATTTTTTCAGAATTTTATTCATACTACTATTTCATCCATTGCAGAAAAATTCCACAAGTGCATATTTTAAAATTAATTTCACATTTAAAAAAGTATGATGTTTATAAATGATTTGTTATAAAAATATGAGTTATAAAACTCATTGTAACTTGGACAAATACACACAAAAAAGGGAAAATATACAAAAATGGTGATGCTGCTTATTAAAAATTGAAGAATTGTTATATGCACATACACATGGTTGACACAGTTTGGTGCATGTTGCTAAATTTGTTGTGGTAATATGGTAGCAAAAAAAAAATTTTTTTTGTCATTTTGTATTAAAATTATTAAGGTGTTGACGGCTATGCTAAGTTACACAAAGCAAGGTAACGTACAGTAAGAGCTGTGTACCTTAGGCAAAGAGATGCCTTTGAGAAGGTCTTTCTATGAGAAATTGACTTATATTCACATAATACATGAGGAGAAACACGAAAATTCCCATGCAGCTATCCCATCCACCAGTATTTGTACCTGGAACAAACATCCAGTGTTCAGCTTTCTTATCTGCTAGTCTACTGGTGCCAGTCAAAATAGACGGTAGTGTAACACTATACAAGCTAAGTGGTATTGACTTATACATCACTAAAGAAATAAATACATTTCAGAAAACTTTCCTATTTTCCGAAAGTGTCAGTATCTTCATTATTATAACTTCCTGATATTTCAATGCATGTAATTTTATGGTGACCTATTAACTTAAAACAATATTTTACTGAATTGGTTGTGTTTAATTATAACATTATTTTGAAAAACGTTGTTCGTGATAAAACTAAAGAATGAATTTTCTTTACACACTGACTGTTAAATTATTACATTTCAAATCAACAGATTGCATTTATACAATAAGACAGGATGAAAAATACAGTAGTCATTGAAACAATTGTTGAGTTTCTGAAGAAAGATTAATAAAAATTTTCAAATCTAACACAGTATACCTTGTTTAATGTTTAATACAGTATGGAATGTTTTGTAAAGCATCAGATATTTAAAAAAAGCATGGAATAGCTGACAATGAAACCAAATAAAAATCAAACAGAACTCTATTACACATTATGCAACAAAATTAATGAATATGAAACGTCTATAAACTTTTTTTTTTTACTTGGACTAGATCTCGAACCATCAACTAGATATTAGTTGCAATATTAGATATTGGCAATAAAATTAATAAAAATTTATGTTGATAAGTACTTAAGAACAAAATGCCAAACTTTCAACTAGATAACCAAATAAACCGTTTACGTTCTAGAGGATTTATTTACTTCACATACATACATACATTGTCTTTACATTTACTTTCATAACTCGTATCATACGTAACATACTTCATAACATACTCTTATCATCGAATGATTTTCTATAGTAAGCAATTTTTTTTAACAGTTTCTACTTCGTGTTTGCAAAGTATTCCTTTAAGTCGCAAGGTTTCGCGATATTCATTTTCCTTCTGACAAAGTTTATACATGAATCCAAAACATTAAAACCTTCGTAATCGATAAACAACGGCCATTTCATTTTCGATGACATACGTCTGCTTATCGATAGTAAAAGGAAAGTTTGGGCCATCCGAAAAAGCGGCGACCGAACAAAGAATCTCTTCTTTGGCATGAACGCCATTAAAGTTAAAGTTATAGTTATTTACAGTTGCAGTTCTAGTTGTAGTTATTTTAAATATACATCACATCCCTTCCTCCAGTTTATAAACACTAATAAAAGTAACAAATAATATCAATACAAGTATATTCTCAATATGACATACAATAAAAAAAGTTACATAAAAATGATACATGCAATATGTTGCATTATTTTATTCCATGACAAAGTCTCTATACCTTGAAGGTTGTCTAATCAACCGTATACTTCTTGTTATTGTATTATTGGATAGATTATTCTGTTGATTTCATATTGTAACAGGCACAGAAACATTTTCAGGGCTTCCATTTGAATTTTCCTCTTTATCTAATACTATATCATCATAATCATTATTAACTTTGTAAGGTGATTTTGAAAATATTATATGGCGTCTGTTTCTTCGTAATATTTCCCCATTTGAATTTCTTACAATATAGGATCTTTATGTTTTGAAATTATTTCACCTTTATCCCACTGCCCAGTTCTAAAGTTGAACAAGGTTATACTATCTCCAGGTTTTAACTCAGGCAGTTTCTGTGCGATTCTATCATAATAATATTTTTGCCTAGCTTGAAGTGCACGAAATTTAGAATAAGGTTTGTTTATCTTAGTATTTAACAATTTATTACTGATAGGTAATTTTGTCCTTAATCTTCTATTAAGTAACAGTTGTGCAGGAGACAAATTTATTCCACTAATTGGGGTATTTCGATATTCCATCAAGCCTACACTTATATCTTGCACTTTTCTCATGATATTTTTCACTATTCCTACAGCTTTTTCAGCCAACCCATTACTTTGAGGATATCTGGGGCTACTAAATTTAAATTCGAAATCCCAATCTTCAGCAAATTTCTTAAATAAGTAGCTATTACAGGGTGGTGTTGGTGTGTTGAATTATGGCAAAGCACACGAGGGCTATCTCCCTAAGGGAAGGGATGCCTTCGTGGAGGACTTTCTAAGGGAAACTGGCTCGTATACACGTTACACATGGGGAAAACCACGAAAACGCCCATGCAGCCAGCCCGTTCGCGGGATTCGAACCTCGAACCGAACTACCAGTGTTCAGCGACTTTACTGCTTCGCCGCTGGTGGGCGCTATTACAGGGATTATTGTCGCAAACGACTTCATTTGCAATACCATACCTGGCAAAGATGCATTTTAACTTTATCATAATTTCATTTGCTGTCTTATCTTTTATGTTAGAAACCTCAATCCATTTAGAGTAATAATCAATAACTACTAAGTAATTTTGATTACCAAATTGCAAGATATCAAGGACAATTTTTTCGAATGGTTTAGTTGGAATTTCATGTTGCATTAGAGGTTCTTTTTGATTTCTATTTCTGAATTTTTCACATATTTCACATTTGGAAACAAGCTGCTCAATGTCATTTGTCATACCTGGCCAATAAAAAGTTTCACGGGAGCTAATTTTACATTTCTCAATTCCAAAGTGCGCTTCATGAATTAATTGCAACATATCTTTTTTCAAACCATAAGGTACAACTAATTTTTCATTAATAAATAACAAGTCGTCATTAATATAAAGATCATTTTTAACTTTAAAGTATGTTTTTACACTACTATCTACTTTTTTGTAACATTTAGGCCAACCCTCTTTAATACATTTCATAACTATTTGCAAATCTGGATCTGATTCAGTTTCTTTCCTAAATTGCACCACTCTTCTTTCACTCATAGGCAAATATTTTGAAATAATGTGAACAACATTTAGCATTTCAGGATCATCACTAATAGTTTCCTTCACAGGATATGCACGTGACAAAGTGTCAGCAAAAAGCATTTGATTACCTGGAACATAATTTATCTCAAAATCATATATTAGTAGTTTTAAGATCATCCTTTGCATTCTAGACGAGATTTTATGCAATGGTTTCTTAATAATTGCCATTAACAGTTTACGATCACTTTGCACTGTGACTTTCCGTCCATAAACAAAATTGTGGTACTTTTCAAAAGAAAATACTATGGCCAATAGCTCTTTTCGATCTGTGCATAGTTTTTTTTTTCACTGTTAGTCAGGCTGCGAGACACAAATGATACAGGCT
This sequence comes from Stegodyphus dumicola, assembly GCF_044657685.1. NCBI lineage: Eukaryota > Metazoa > Arthropoda > Arachnida > Araneae > Eresidae > Stegodyphus > Stegodyphus dumicola. Next base: position 133,171,337 of record NC_140768.1, on the reverse strand, counting down.
TACCCTTTTGAATTAGATAGTTGGATAGCAAAGACACAATTTTTGAAATGGATGAATAAATACAGCGCTGGCTTTTGTTATGTTTTATGTATTTAATAAATTTCCGCCCGACTGTTTATTCATTAATTCTACCTAACACGATTAATCGATACTTGTTTCTAATATAGAATTTTAGCATCAATTCTACATAATAACATGAGTAATATTTTTTTAATTGAATTTTATCGTTATTAACAAAATACTTTGGCATTGTGAACTGAGAATTTTTTGCTTGACTTATATCTTTCAATACTTTAGGAACTGGTCATTGATTTACATCTATAATAAAAGAAATAAATGCTTGTATGAATTTTAACATATTGTTAAAAATGCAATAAACCTCAGCTCCTTTGTTGTATGAATAATGTGAAACTTCCTGTTAAGTATTTTTTTAACATCTATGTAACAGTATAGACTCCATGATTATTCCTTAAAATTGGAAGTATCAGAAATAGATGTAAATATGTATTGTCTTCTGCATTAACTTACAAAAATAATAGTGTGAATATCTGAATGGAATTATATGAAAGAGCTACAGGACACTATGTTTTCACGATGGTCATTCCACTATATTGGAAATATTAAATCAAACAATAAGTGCAGGAAATATACTCTCCTCTGTAACAATACATTTGACAGCGGTTGTTCCATATGATATTTCTACACAACATCCCAAAATCTTGGTAAATAGCTTTCTAAATTAAGTGTATAGTGTAAAAAAAGTAGTGGGAAAATGTTGTAGTCATGTAACTGGGCTACCATACATAAAAATTAAGCAGCGTTAAAAGTGTTTTTATCTTAATGGCCTGTTACAACCAAATAACTAGATATGAGAAAGAACATGCCGTGTCAGTACAGCTGGCTGATCCATTTTACAGAGTTCCTAATTTGAAAACAAGTTAACCTGTAAAACTACCCTTCATACTGGTTTGCTTTAGATTCATTTGGTAACAAATATGCCATTAAAGTCTGTACCAATCAATCAAGCAATAAACTTTGTTACAAGCAAGTTTTTGTTTGCAGGATGTTGTTCATAATCGGTTTTCTTTTGGTGGTATAGCAACAACGAAGGGAGAAAGATTCCGGGTAATTTAAATTCAACTAACATAGCAAATTCCATTTTTGTGTAACTTTATAATTTGATACAGCTTTATTTTTTCAGAATTTTATTCATACTACTATTTCATCCATTGCAGAAAAATTCCACAAGTGCATATTTTAAAATTAATTTCACATTTAAAAAAGTATGATGTTTATAAATGATTTGTTATAAAAATATGAGTTATAAAACTCATTGTAACTTGGACAAATACACACAAAAAAGGGAAAATATACAAAAATGGTGATGCTGCTTATTAAAAATTGAAGAATTGTTATATGCACATACACATGGTTGACACAGTTTGGTGCATGTTGCTAAATTTGTTGTGGTAATATGGTAGCAAAAAAAAAATTTTTTTTGTCATTTTGTATTAAAATTATTAAGGTGTTGACGGCTATGCTAAGTTACACAAAGCAAGGTAACGTACAGTAAGAGCTGTGTACCTTAGGCAAAGAGATGCCTTTGAGAAGGTCTTTCTATGAGAAATTGACTTATATTCACATAATACATGAGGAGAAACACGAAAATTCCCATGCAGCTATCCCATCCACCAGTATTTGTACCTGGAACAAACATCCAGTGTTCAGCTTTCTTATCTGCTAGTCTACTGGTGCCAGTCAAAATAGACGGTAGTGTAACACTATACAAGCTAAGTGGTATTGACTTATACATCACTAAAGAAATAAATACATTTCAGAAAACTTTCCTATTTTCCGAAAGTGTCAGTATCTTCATTATTATAACTTCCTGATATTTCAATGCATGTAATTTTATGGTGACCTATTAACTTAAAACAATATTTTTTTGAATTGGTTGTGTTTAATTATAACATTATTTTGAAAAACGTTGTTCGTGATAAAACTAAAGAATGAATTTTCTTTACACACTGACTGTTAAATTATTACATTTCAAATCAACAGATTGCATTTATACAATAAGACAGGATGAAAAATACAGTAGTCATTGAAACAATTGTTGAGTTTCTGAAGAAAGATTAATAAAAATTTTCAAATCTAACACAGTATACCTTGTTTAATGTTTAAGGAGTCACACGACCCTTGAATGAGTCGAAAGATGAATTTTTTTACCTTTTTTCAATCTTGTGCAACTTTTTTAATTCTTATCAAAAATACTCAATATTTTGTTCATTATTAATTTAATGTCTATTCTTTAATTAAATGTACTTGAAATTTGAAAATTATAATAAAAATTGTAAAAACAAATGTTAAATTATAAGACATTTTTCACATCTAATTAATCTGTACACACACTGCGCGCACATGTACAAGAAATGTTTTGTACCAAAATGTTTAATTTTTCTTTTTTTATGCAGAAGAATGTTTGAGAATATAACTGAACTAAAAATATTACACAATTCATGCATTTTTAATTTTTTTATGATATATATATTAAATATAATTTTTTTGCTATATTTTGATTTTTACATACCTTATAAAATTGAAACATTTCATTAAAATACCAAAATTTTAGTTTAATTAATTTAGTGTAACATGATAATACTATGGTACAAATTTCAGAAAGATACATTAAAAAGTTTTTGAAATATCATGCGCGACACATTAAAAAAATACGTTTTGAGATAAAGACCTGTAAAGTTTGCATCGCTATAAAAATGAGTAACATTGTGACTTAATGAGTCTTAACTCATACTATTTGGTACCTAATTTGTATTTTATGCTTTTTGTTTGTGTTTTGTATAAAGTTAATGACAGAATGTATATTTATAATAAGGAAACTGCATCTGAAAAACAATTAACAATGCATTGTTTAATGAAAGTGATGACACAGTCAACCGTTATCAAGGATACATTATTGCAGATAAAGATATATTTTTCATATACATGAAAGAGAATGCAATGTGCAAACTGTGTTATAAACCTATAAATATTTCTGAGAATAAAAATATATTAATAATCAGTTTCTTGAACAAGATGTTTAAATTTTTGTCGACACACATAACTTATCACAAAATACTGTTACTATTTATAATATTTATATACACAAATTAAAAACCTCCAGGTTCACACATTATTCCTTCTTGATCAATTTGCTGATGTTCTAAACTTGTTTTGGATCTTTTCCTTGCTTTTCGTGCTTCTATAGTGTTTTGCATTGCTCTCTTCTTAGCAGTATTTACACGTTTCATATCACTGCGAAGTTGAGATTTTATTGCATTTATACCTGGATGGATACCCATTTGCCTCATGACAGATAGCCTACCCTTTTTTCCCAAGTTAAATAAAATTGCTGCTTCATATACAGCAATTTCTGCAATTCGTTTCCCAGATCCAGAAGTTTTCGGACACATCTGCCATATGAGGGAATTAAAAGATTAATTCGGATTCTGAGTGAAGCTACCAAGGCATCGTTTCAAAAGATCTGGACTTGATAAAGCTTTAAAAACAGGTTTTATAACATCCATGACTGAAGATGGTCACTTTATGATGAAATTTACCCACTGAGCCATTTGAAATTGCTTGTTGATATTTACACCATGAGTCTGCACCAGCAGGACAAAATGTATGTAACGGTTCAGCATCAGTTGATCTCGTATGAAAATAAACTGCCCAAATACCCTTACGCATTTCATCAACTGACAAAGCATTTGAGCGAATTGCATTTCCATAATACTGAGTCAGCCTATTTATCATGGTGTCTGTCAGTCGTCCTTTGCCTGATAAAGGTTTACCGTCCTCCAGCTTTTTACATCTATAGTCTTGTTTTAGCTTTCTCAGTCGAGTTCCCATTCTTTTTTGTACGTGACCAACACATTCAAGTTTTGAAACAGTTTCATCATCATATGGTTTGCTGTCACGTATAGCAGGGAATGTTCTAGAATCACCATCACCAATATAATTAATATATTTGAGACCTCTTTCAGCTTCTGATCTGTGAAAAATTTTTATCATACCATCGACTTCCATTTTTCCTGAAGAACCGATATGATTTTTCTGACAATTTGGCAAATGTTTCATTTGCCACTCGTCGAAAGCTTTCCCAGATTTTTTTGCTTTCCATAGATCACATCCTTTACAAGTGGACGAGAGAACTTCAACATCTAAAACCTTCCCTGTTTCAGCACCTATTACAGAACATACTCCAATATGTGAAGTATGTCCTCTCGTTTTCCATGTTCCATCACCACTTACGGTGACAGAATTTGATGCAGTTTTGCATGCCTCTTCTTCTGCAGCAATTTTCATACTTTGAATGGCGACAATTTTTGAAGCTGCATTTATATGTTTGCAGATTTTGTCATAAGCATTCTGTGTGACAGGTTTACCTAGATCCATTACACCACAAAATGTTTCCAGAGGTTCCAGACCTTGACCAATGCATCGCATAGCATAAACAATTCGTCTGTTTAATTCAGGAACATTTTTGTGTTCACCAATCAACTTTGAATTATTGAATTCTGTTTTAAAAGTACACTTTTCACATTTCAAGGAAATTGTTGAAAATAATCCAAAGGGTTTTCTCTCAGAAATATTGACAGAATTACAGCACAATTTGCACAGTACATTCTCTTTCAAAAATGTAAACAATATGTCTTTATCCATAATTATATAGCCATGAAAACAATTCATAATGTCAGTATCACTTTCATTAAATAATGCATTGTTAAGCTTTTTATCGGATGCACTTTTTACATGTTCAATTTGAGTATTATGGTCATCACCTGATGAAACCAAGCTTTTATCAGAAAGTTCAGATCTGATATTCGTGTAGCGGTTGCCGTGGAAGCGACGTTTTTTAGCTCGCTTCCCAGAAGCTCTTTTATTATTTGCCATCACAAATATAATATATAAATATACTTATTATTGCAGCAAAAAGACTAACGCATCAAAAATTCAATACACACCAAATAAATGCTGCAAACGTCAATACAACTTTGCAGAATCAAACAACGTAGTAATACCTTACGGAAACACGATGTAAACATTCAGAATAAGTACTAAGTTGAGTAGAATCATTGCTACTGATTGCTGACGAAATAAAAATAAGACTTGTAGGCTAGAATGTAGCAACACTCAGTTATATAACGGCTATGACAGCTGTGAGCAAATGACGTGTCCCTTTAAATGTTTATTTACATACGTGATGAAGGATTCTCGTGTCAGTGACCTTTACGTTTTTAATGATATCTCCTAAACTACACGGAATATTTTAACACGGTTTTTTTTTAAAGTGCGCAGAAATGTTCAAACTAAAACATATATTTTTTTCAAAAAATCGATATTTTTGAAGATTTAAAGGTCGTGAGACCCCTTAATACAGTATGGAATGTTTTGTAAAGCATCAGATATTTAAAAAAAGCATGGAATAGCTGACAATGAAACCAAATAAAAATCAAACAGAACTCTATTACACATTATGCAACAAAATTAATGAATATGAAACGTCTATAAACTTTTTTTTTTTACTTGGACTAGATCTCGAACCATCAACTAGATATTAGTTGCAATATTAGATATTGGCAATAAAATTAATAAAAATTTATGTTGATAAGTACTTAAGAACAAAATGCCAAACTTTCAACTAGCTAACCAAATAAACCGTTTACGTTCTAGAGGATTTATTTACTTCACATACATACATACATTGTCTTTACATTTACTTTCATAACTCGTATCATACGTAACATACTTCATAACATACTCTTATCATCGAATGATTTTCTATAGTAAGCAATTTTTTTTAACAGTTTCTACTTCGTGTTTGCAAAGTATTCCTTTAAGTCGCAAGGTTTCGCGATATTCATTTTCCTTCTGACAAAGTTTATACATGAATCCAAAACATTAAAACCTTCGTAATCGATAAACAACGGCCATTTCATTTTCGATGACATACGTCTGCTTATCGATAGTAAAAGGAAAGTTTGGGCCATCCGAAAAAGCGGCGACCGAACAAAGAATCTCTTCTTTGGCATGAACGCCATTAAAGTTAAAGTTATAGTTATTTACAGTTGCAGTTATAGTTGTAGTTATTTTAAATATACATCACATCCCTTCCTCCAGTTTATAAACACTAATAAAAATAACAAATAATATCAATACAAGTATATTCACAATATGACATACAATAAAAAAAGTTACATAAAAATGATACATGCAATATGTTGCATTATTTTATTCCATGACAAAGTCTCTATATCTTGAAGGTTGTCTAATCAACCGTCCACTTCTTGTTATTGTATTATTGGATAGATTATTCTGTTGATTTCCTATTGTAACAGGCACAGAAACATTTTCAGGGCTTCCATTTGAATTTTCCTCTTTATCTAATACTATATCATCATAATCATTATTAACTTTGTAAGGTGATTTTGAAAATATTATACGGCGTCTGTTTCTTCGTAATATTTCCCCATTTGAATTTCTTACAATATACGATATAGGATCTTTATGTTTTGAAATTATTTGACCTTTATCCCACTGCCCAGTTCTAAAGTTGAACAAGGTTATACTATCTCCAGGTTTTAACTCAGGCAGTTTCTGTGCGATTCTATCATAATAATATTTTTGCCTAGCTTGAAGTGCACGAAATTTAGAATAAGGTTTGTTTATCTTAGTATTTAACAATTTATTACTGATAGGTAATTTTGTCCTTAATCTTCTATTAAGTAACAGTTGTGCAGGAGACAAATTTATTCCACTAATTGGGGTATTTCCATATTCCATCAAGCCTACACTTATATCTTGCACTTTTCTCATGATATTTTTCACTATTCCTACAGCTTTTTCAGCCAACCCATTACTTTGAGGATATCTGGGGCAACTAAATTTAAATTCGAAATCCCAATCTTCAGCAAATTTCTTAAATAAGTAGCTATTACAGGGTGGTGTTGGTGTGTTGAATTATGGCAAAGCACACGAGGGCTATCTCCCTAAGGGAAGGGATGCCTTCGTGGAGGACTTTCTAAGGGAAACTGGCTCGTATACACGTTACACATGGGGAAAACCACGAAAACGTCCATACAGCCAGCCCGTTCGTCGGATTCGAACCTCGAACCGAACTACCAGTGTTCAGCGACTTGACCGCTTGGCCGCTGGTGGGCGCTATTACAGGGATTATTGTCGCAAACGACTTCATTTGCAATACCATACCTGGCAAAGATGCATTTTAACTTTATCATAATTTCATTTGCTGTCTTATCTTTTATGTTAGAAACCTCAATCCATTTAGAGTAATAATCAATAACTACTAAGTAATTTTGATTACCAAATTGCAAGATATCAAGGGCAATTTTTTCGAATGGTTTAGTTGGAATTTCATGTTGCATTAGAGGTTCTTTTTGATTTCTATTTCTGAATTTTTCACATATTTCACATTTGGAAACAAGCTGCTCAATGTCATTTGTCATACCTGGCCAGTAAAAAGTTTCACGGGAGCTAATTTTACATTTCTCAATTCCAAAGTGCGCTTCATGAATTAATTGCAACATATCTTTTCTCAAACCATAAGGTACAACTAATTTTTCATTAATAAATAACAAGTCGTCATTAATATAAAGATCATTTTTAACTTTAAAGTATGTTTTTACACTACTATCTACTTTTTTGTAACATTTAGGCCAACCCTCTTTAATACATTTCATAACTATTTGCAAATCTGGATCTGATTCAGTTTCTTTCCTAAATTGCACCACTCTTCTTTCACTCATAGGCAAATATTTTGAAATAATGTGAACAACATTTAGCATTTCAGGATCATCACTAATAGTTTCCTTCACAGGATATGCACGTGACAAAGTGTCAGCAAAAAGCATTTGATTACCTGGAACATAATTTATCTCAAAATCATATTTTAGTAGTTTTAAGATCATCCTTTGCATTCTAGACGAGATTTTATGCAATGGTTTCTTAACAATTGCCATTAACAGTTTACGATCACTTTGCACTGTGACTTTCCGTCCATAAACAAAATTGTGGTACTTTTCAAAAGAAAATACTATGGCCAATAGCTCTTTTCGATCTGTGCATAGTTTTTTTTTTTCACTGTTAGTCAGGCTGCGAGACACAAATGATACAGGCTTACCCTTTTGAATTAGATAGTTGGATAGCAAAGACACAATTTTTGAAATGGATGAATAAATACAGCGCTGGCTTTTGTTATGTTTTATGTATTTAATAAATTTCCGCCCGACTGTTTATTCATTAATTCTACCTAACACGATTAATCGATACTTGTTTCTAATATAGAATTTTAGCATCAATTCTACATAATAACATGAGTAATATCTTTTTAATTGAATTTTATCATTATTAACAAAATACTTTGGCATTGTGAACTGAGAATTTTTCGCTTGACTTATATCTTTCAATACTTTAGGAACTGGTCATTGATTTACATCTATAATAAAAGAAATAAATGCTTGTATGAATTTTAACATATTGTTAAAAATGCAATAAACCTCAGCTCCTTTGTTGTATGAATAATGTGAAACTTCCTGTTAAGTATTTTTTTAACATCTATGTAACAGTATAGAGTCCATGATTATTCCTTAAAATTGGAAGTATCAGAAATAGATGTAAATATGTATTGTCTTCTGCATTAACTTACAAAAATAATAGTGTGAATATCTGAATGGAATTATATGAAAGAGCTACAGGACACTATGTTTTCACGATGGTCATTCCACTATATTGGAAATATTAAATCAAACAATAAGTGCAGGAAAAGTTTCAGTAAGAGGATATACTCTCCTCTGTAACAATACATTTGACAGCGGTTGTTCCATATGATATTTCTACACAACATCCCAAAATCTTGGTAAATAGCTTTCTAAATTAAGTTTACAGTGTAAAAAAAATAGTGGAAAAATGTTGTAGTCATGTAACTGGGCTACCATACATAAAAATTAAGCAGCGTTAAAAGTGTTTTTATCTTAATGGCCTGTTACAACCAAATAACTAGATATGAGAAAGAACATGCCTGTCAGTACAGCTGGCTGATCCATTTTACAGAGTTCCTAATTTGAAAACAAGTTAACCTGTAAAACTACCCTTCATACTGGTTTGCTTTAGATTCATTTGGTACCAAATATGCCATTAAAGTCTTTACCAATCAATCAAGCAATAAACTTTGTTACAAGCAAGTTTTTGTTTGCAGGATGTTGTTCATAATCGGTTTTCTTTTGGTGGTATAGCAACAACGAAGGGAGAAAGATTCCGGGTAATTTAAATTCAACTAACATAGCAAATTCCATTTTTGTGTAACTTTATAATTTGATACAGCTTTACTTTTCAGAATTTTATTCATACTACTATTTCATCCATTGCAGAAAAATTCCACAAGTGCATATTTTAAAATTAATTTCACATTTAAAAAAGTATGATTTGTTTATAAATGATTTGTTATAAAAATATGAGTTATAAAACTCATTGTAACTTGGACAAATACACACAAAAAAGGGGAAAAAATACAAAAATGGTGATGCTGCTTATTAAAAATTGAAGAATTGTTATATGCACATACACATGGTTTACACAGTTTGGTGCACCTTGCTAAATTTGTTGTGGTAATATGGTAGCAAAAAAAAAATTTTTGTCATTTTGTATTAAAATTATTAAGGTGTTGACGGGTATGCTACGTTACACAAAGCAAGGTAACGTACAGTAAGAGCTGTGTACCTTAGGCAAAGAGATGCCTTTGAGAAGGTCTTTCTATGAGAAATTGACTTATATTCACATAATACATGAGGAGAAACACGAAAATTCCCATGCAGCTATCCCATCCACCAGTATTTGTACCTGGATCAAACATCCAGTGTTCAGATTTCTTATTTGCTAGTCTACTGGTGCCAGTCAAAATAGACGGTAGTGTAACACTATACAAGCTAAGTGGTATTGACTTATACATCACTAAAGAAATAAATACATTTCAGAAAACTTTCCTATTTTCCGAAAGTGTCAGTATCTTCATTATTATAACTTCCTGATATTTCAATGCATGTAATTTTATGGTGACCTATTAACTTAAAATAAAACAATATTTTTTTGAATTGGTTGTGTTTAATTATAACATTATTTTGAAAAACGTTGTTCGTGATAAAACTAAAGAATGAATTTTCTTCACACACTGACGGTTAAATTATTACATTTCAAATCAACAGATTGCATTTATACAATAAGACAGGACGAAAAATACAGTAGTCATTGAAACAATTGTTGAGTTTCTGAAGAAACAATAATAAAAATTTTCAAATCTAACACAGTATACCTTGTTTAATGTTTAATACAGTATGGAATGTTTTGTAAAGCATCAGATATTTAAAAAAAGCATGGAATAGCTGACAATGAAACCAAATAAAAATCAAACAGAACTCTATTACACATTATGCAACAAAATTAATGAATATGAAACGTCTATAAACTTTTTTTTTTTACTTGGACTAGATCTCGAACCATCAACTAGATATTAGTTGCAATATTAGATATTGGCAATAAAATTAATAAAAATTTATGTTGATAAGTACTTAAGAACAAAATGCCAAACTTTCAACTAGATAACCAAATAAACCGTTTACGTTCTAGAGGATTTATTTACTTCACATACATACATACATTGTCTTTACATTTACTTTCATAACTCGTATCATACATAACATACTCTTATCATCGAATGATTTTCTATAGTAAGCAATTTTTTTTAACAGTTTCTACTTCGTGTTTGCAAAGTATTCCTTTAAGTCGCAAGGTTTCGCGATATTCATTTTCCTTCTGACAAAGTTTATACATGAATCCAAAACATTAAAACCTTCGTAATCGATAAACAACGGTCATTTCATTTTCGATGACATACGTCTGCTTATCGATAGTAAAAGGAAAGTTTGGGCCATCCGAAAAAGCGGCGACCGAACAAAGAATCTCTTCTTTGGCATGAACGCCATTAAAGTTAAAGTTATTTACAGTTGCAGTTCTAGTTGTAGTTATTTTAAATATACATCACATCCCTTCCTCCAGTTTATAAACACTAATAAAAGTAACAAATAATATCAATACAAGTATATTCTCAATATGACATACAATAAAAAAAGTTACATAAAAATGATACATGCAATATGTTGCATTATTTTATTCCATGACAAAGTCTCTATACCTTGAAGGTTGTCTAATCAACCGTATACTTCTTGTTATTGTATTATTGGATAGATTATTCTGTTGATTTCATATTGTAACAGGCACAGAAACATTTTCAGGGCTTCCATTTGAATTTTCCTCTTTATCTAATACTATATCATCATAATCATTATTAACTTTGTAAGGTGATTTTGAAAATATTATATGGCGTCTGTTTCTTCGTAATATTTCCCCATTTGAATTTCTTACAATATAGGATCTTTATGTTTTGAAATTATTTCACCTTTATCCCATTGCCCAGTTCTAAAGTTGAACAAGGTTATACTATCTCCAGGTTTTAACTCAGGCAGTTTCTGTGCGATTCTATCATAATAATATTTTTGCCTAGCTTGAAGTGCACGAAATTTAGAATAAGGTTTGTTTATCTTAGTATTTAACAATTTATTACTGATAGGTAATTTTGTCCTTAATCTTCTATTAAGTAACAGTTGTGCAGGAGACAAATTTATTCCACTAATTGGGGTATTTCGATATTCCATCAAGCCTACACTTATATCTTGCACTTTTCTCATGATATTTTTCACTATTCCTACAGCTTTTTCAGCCAACCCATTACTTTGAGGATATCTGGGGCTACTAAATTTAAATTCGAAATCCCAATCTTCAGCAAATTTCTTAAATAAGTAGCTATTACAGGGTGGTGTTGGTGTGTTGAATTATGGCAAAGCACACGAGGGCTATCTCCCTAAGGGAAGGGATGCCTTCGTGGAGGACTTTCTAAGGGAAACTGGCTCGTATACACGTTACACATGGGGAAAACCACGAAAACGCCCATGCAGCCAGCCCGTTCGCGGGATTCGAACCTCGAACCGAACTACCAGTGTTCAGCGACTTTACCGCTTCGCCGCTGGTGGGCGCTATTACAGGGATTATTGTCGCAAACGACTTCATTTGCAATACCATACCTGGCAAAGATGCATTTTAACTTTATCATAATTTCATTTGCTGTCTTATCTTTTATGTTAGAAACCTCAATCCATTTAGAGTAATAATCAATAACTACTAAGTAATTTTGATTACCAAATTGCAAGATATCAAGGGCAATTTTTTCGAATGGTTTAGTTGGAATTTCATGTTGCATTAGAGGTTCTTTTTGATTTCTATTTCTGAATTTTTCACATATTTCACATTTGGAAACAAGCTGCTCAATGTCATTTGTCATACGTGGCCAATAAAAAGTTTCACGGGAGCTAATTTTACATTTCTCAATTCCAAAGTGCGCTTCATGAATTAATTGCAACATATCTTTTCTCAAACCATAAGGTACAACTAATTTTTCATTAATAAATAACAAGTCGTCATTAATATAAAGATCATTTTTAACTTTAAAGTATGTTTTTACACTACTATCTACTTTTTTGTAACATTTAGGCCAACCCTCTTTAATACATTTCATAACTATTTCCAAATCTGGATCTGATTCAGTTTCTTTCCTAAATTGCACCACTCTTCTTTCACTCATAGGCAAATATTTTGAAATAATGTGAACAACATTTAGCATTTCAGGATCATCACTAATAGTTTCCTTCACAGGATATGCACGTGACAAAGTGTCAGCAAAAAGCATTTGATTACCTGGAACATAATTTATCTCAAAATCATATTTTAGTAGTTTTAAGATCATCCTTTGCATTCTAGACGAAATTTTATGCAATGGTTTCTTAACAATTGCCATTAACAGTTTACGATCACTTTGCACTGTGACTTTCCGTCCATAAACAAAATTGTGGTACTTTTCAAAAGAAAATACTATGGCCAATAGCTCTTTTCGATCTGTGCATAGTTTTTTTTTTCACTGTTAGTCAGGCTGCGAGACACAAATGATACAGGCTTACCCTTTTGAATTAGATAGTTGGATAGCAAAGACACAATTTTTGAAATGGATGAATAAATACAGCGCTGGCTTTTGTTATGTTTTATGTATTTAATAAATTTCCACCCGACTGTTTATTCATTAATTCTACCTAACACGATTAATCGATACTTGTTTCTAATATAGAATTTTAGCATCAATTCTACATAATAACATGAGTAATATCTTTTTAATTGAATTTTATCATTATTAACAAAATACTTTGGCATTGTGAACTGAGAATTTTTCGCTTGACTTATATCTTTCAATACTTTAGGAACTGGTCATTGATTTACATCTATAATAAAAGAAATAAATGCTTGTATGAATTTTAACATATTGTTAAAAATGCAATAAACCTCAGCTCCTTTGTTGTATGAATAATGTGAAACTTCCTGTTAAGTATTTTTTTAACATCTATGTAACAGTATAGACTCCATGATTATTCCTTAAAATTGGAAGTATCAGAAATAGATGTAAATATGTATTGTCTTCTGCATTAACTTACAAAAATAATAGTGTGAATATCTGAATGGAATTATATGAAAGAGCTACAGGACACTATGTTTTCACGATGGTCATTCCACTATATTGGAAATATTAAATCAAACAATAAGTGCAGGAAAAGTTTCAGTAAGAGGATATACTCTCCTCTGTAACAATACATTTGACTGCAGTTGTTCCATATGATATTTCTACACAACATCCCAAAATCTTGGTAAATAGCTTTTTAAATTAAGTGTACAGTGTAAAAAAAGTAGTGGGAAAATGTTGTAGTCATGTAACTGGGCTACCATACATAAAAATTAAGCAGCGTTAAAAGTGTTTTTATCTTAATGGCCTGTTACAACCAAATAACTAGATATGAGAAAGAACATGCCGTGTCAGTACAGCTGGCTGATCCATTTTACAGAGTTCCTAATTTGAAAACAAGTTAACCTGTAAAACTACCCTTCATACTGGTTTGCTTTAGATTCATTTGGTAACAAATATGCCATTAAAGTCTGTACCAATCAATCAAGCAATAAACTTTGTTACAAGCAAGTTTTTGTTTGCAGGATGTTGTTCATAATCGGTTTTCTTTTGGTGGTATAGCAACAACGAAGGGAGAAAGATTCCGGGTAATTTAAATTCAACTAACATAGCAAATTCCATTTTTGTGTAACTTTATAATTTGATACAGCTTTATTTTTTCAGAATTTTATTCATACTACTATTTCATCCATTGCAGAAAAATTCCACAAGTGCATATTTTAAAATTAATTTCACATTTAAAAAAGTATGATTTGTTTATAAATGATTTGTTATAAAAATATGAGTTATAAAACTCATTGTAACTTCGACAAATACACACAAAAAAGGGGAAAAAATACAAAAATGGTGATGCTGCTTATTAAAAATTGAAGAATTGTTATATGCACATACACATGGTTGACACAGTTTGGTGCACCTTGCTAAATTTGTTGTGGTAATATGGTAGCAAAAAAAAAATTTTTGTCATTTTGTATTAAAATTATTAAGGTGTTGACGGGTATGCTACGTTACACAAAGCAAGGTAACGTACAGTAAGAGCTGTGTACCTTAGGCAAAGAGATGCCTTTGAGAAGGTCTTTCTATGAGAAATTGACTTATATTCACATAATACATGAGGAGAAACACGAAAATTCCCATGCAGCTATCCCATCCACCAGTATTTGTACCTGGATCAAACATCCAGTGTTCAGATTTCTAATTTGCTAGTCTACTGGTGCCAGTCAAAATAGACGGTAGTGTAACACTATACAAGCTAAGTGGTATTGACTTATACATCACTAAAGAAATAAATACATTTCAGAAAACTTTCCTATTTTCCGAAAGTGTCAGTATCTTCATTATTATAACTTCCTCATATTTCAATGCATGTAATTTTATGGTGACCTATTAACTTAAAACAATATTTTTTTGAATTGGTTGTGTTTAATTATAACATTATTTTGAAAAAAGTTGTTCGTGATAAAACTAAAGAATGAATTTTCTTTACACACTGACTGTTAAATTATTACATTTCATATCAACAGATTGCATTTATACAATAAGACAGGATGAAAAATACAGTAGTCATTGAAACAATTGTTGAGTTTCTGAAGAAAGATTAATAAAAATTTTCAAATCTAACACAGTATACCTTGTTTAATGTTTAATACAGTATGGAATGTTTTGTAAAGCATCAGATATTTAAAAAAAGCATGGAATAGCTGACAATGAAACCAAATAAAAATCAAACAGAACTCTATTACACATTATGCAACAAAATTAATGAATATGAAACGTCTATAAACTTTTTTTTTTTACTTGGACTAGATCTCGAACCATCAACTAGATATTAGTTGCAATATTAGATATTGGCAATAAAATTAATAAAAATTTATGTTGATAAGTACTTAAGAACAAAATGCCAAACTTTCAACTAGATAACCAAATAAACCGTTTACGTTCTAGAGGATTTATTTACTTCACATACATACATACATTGTCTTTACATTTACTTTCATAACTCGTATCATACGTAACATACTTCATAACATACTCTTATCATCGAATGATTTTCTATAGTAAGCAATTTTTTTTAACAGTTTCTACTTCGTGTTTGCAAAGTATTCCTTTAAGTCGCAAGGTTTCGCGATATTCATTTTCCTTCTGACAAAGTTTATACATGAATCCAAAACATTAAAACCTTCGTAATCGATAAACAACGGCCATTTCATTTTCGATGACATACGTCTGCTTATCGATAGTAAAAGGAAACTTTGGGCCATCCGAAAAAGCGGCGACCGAACAAAGAATCTCTTCTTTGGCATGAACGCCATTAAAGTTAAAGTTATAGTTATTTACAGTTGCAGTTATAGTTGTAGTTATTTTAAATATACATCACATCCCTTCCTCCAGTTTATAAACACTAATAAAAATAACAAATAATATCAATACAAGTATATTCACAATATGACATACAATAAAAAAAGTTACATAAAAATGATACATGCAATATGTTGCATTATTTTATTCCATGACAAAGTCTCTATATCTTGAAGGTTGTCTAATCAACCGTCCACTTCTTGTTATTGTATTATTGGATAGATTATTCTGTTGATTTCCTATTGTAACAGGCACAGAAACATTTTCAGGGCTTCCATTTGAATTTTCCTCTTTATCTAATACTATATCATCATAATCATTATTAACTTTGTAAGGTGATTTTGAAAATATTATATGGCGTCTGTTTCTTCGTAATATTTCCCCATTTGAATTTCTTACAATATACGATATAGGATCTTTATGTTTTGAAATTATTTGACCTTTATCCCACTGCCCAGTTCTAAAGTTGAACAAGGTTATACTATCTCCAGGTTTTAACTCAGGCAGTTTCTGTGCGATTCTATCATAATAATATTTTTGCCTAGCTTGAAGTGCACGAAATTTAGAATAAGGTTTGTTTATCTTAGTATTTAACAATTTATTACTGATAGGTAATTTTGTCCTTAATCTTCTATTAAGTAACAGTTGTGCAGGAGACAAATTTATTCCACTAATTGGGGTATTTCCATATTCCATCAAGCCTACACTTATATCTTGCACTTTTCTCATGATATTTTTCACTATTCCTACAGCTTTTTCAGCCAACCCATTACTTTGAGGATATCTGGGGCAACTAAATTTAAATTCGAAATCCCAATCTTCAGCAAATTTCTTAAATAAGTAGCTATTACAGGGTGGTGTTGGTGTGTTGAATTATGGCAAAGCACACGAGGGCTATCTCCCTAAGGGAAGGGATGCCTTCGTGGAGGACTTTCTAAGGGAAACTGGCTCGTATACACGTTACACATGGGGAAAACCACGAAAACGTCCATACAGCCAGCCCGTTCGTCGGATTCGAACCTCGAACCGAACTACCAGTGTTCAGCGACTTGACCGCTTGGCCGCTGGTGGGCGCTATTACAGGGATTATTGTCGCAAACGACTTCATTTGCAATACCATACCTGGCAAAGATGCATTTTAACTTTATCATAATTTCATTTGCTGTCTTATCTTTTATGTTAGAAACCTCAATCCATTTAGAGTAATAATCAATAACTACTAAGTAATTTTGATTACCAAATTGCAAGATATCAAGGGCAATTTTTTCGAATGGTTTAGTTGGAATTTCATGTTGCATTAGAGGTTCTTTTTGATTTCTATTTCTGAATTTTTCACATATTTCACATTTGGAAACAAGCTGCTCAATGTCATTTGTCATACCTGGCCAGTAAAAAGTTTCACGGGAGCTAATTTTACATTTCTCAATTCCAAAGTGCGCTTCATGAATTAATTGCAACATATCTTTTCTCAAACCATAAGGTACAACTAATTTTTCATTAATAAATAACAAGTCGTCATTAATATAAAGATCATTTTTAACTTTAAAGTATGTTTTTACACTACTATCTACTTTTTTGTAACATTTAGGCCAACCCTCTTTAATACATTTCATAACTATTTGCAAATCTGGATCTGATTCAGTTTCTTTCCTAAATTGCACCACTCTTCTTTCACTCATAGGCAAATATTTTGAAATAATGTGAACAACATTTAGCATTTCAGGATCATCACTAATAGTTTCCTTCACAGGATATGCACGTGACAAAGTGTCAGCAAAAAGCATTTGATTACCTGGAACATAATTTATCTCAAAATCATATTTTAGTAGTTTTAAGATCATCCTTTGCATTCTAGACGAGATTTTATGCAATGGTTTCTTAACAATTGCCATTAACAGTTTACGATCACTTTGCACTGTGACTTTCCGTCCATAAACAAAATTGTGGTACTTTTCAAAAGAAAATACTATGGCCAATAGCTCTTTTCGATCTGTGCATAGTTTTTTTTTTTCACTGTTAGTCAGGCTGCGAGACACAAATGATACAGGCTTACCCTTTTGAATTAGATAGTTGGATAGCAAAGACACAATTTTTGAAATGGATGAATAAATACAGCGCTGGCTTTTGTTATGTTTTATGTATTTAATAAATTTCCGCCCGACTGTTTATTCATTAATTCTACCTAACACGATTAATCGATACTTGTTTCTAATATAGAATTTTAGCATCAATTCTACATAATAACATGAGTAATATCTTTTTAATTGAATTTTATCATTATTAACAAAATACTTTGGCATTGTGAACTGAGAATTTTTCGCTTGACTTATATCTTTCAATACTTTAGGAACTGGTCATTGATTTACATCTATAATAAAAGAAATAAATGCTTGTATGAATTTTAACATATTGTTAAAAATGCAATAAACCTCAGCTCCTTTGTTGTATGAATAATGTGAAACTTCCTGTTAAGTATTTTTTTAACATCTATGTAACAGTATAGAGTCCATGATTATTCCTTAAAATTGGAAGTATCAGAAATAGATGTAAATATGTATTGTCTTCTGCATTAACTTACAAAAATAATAGTGTGAATATCTGAATGGAATTATATGAAAGAGCTACAGGACACTATGTTTTCACGATGGTCATTCCACTATATTGGAAATATTAAATCAAACAATAAGTGCAGGAAAAGTTTCAGTAAGAGGATATACTCTCCTCTGTAACAATACATTTGACAGCGGTTGTTCCATATGATATTTCTACACAACATCCCAAAATCTTGGTAAATAGCTTTCTAAATTAAGTTTACAGTGTAAAAAAAATAGTGGAAAAATGTTGTAGTCATGTAACTGGGCTACCATACATAAAAATTAAGCAGCGTTAAAAGTGTTTTTATCTTAATGGCCTGTTACAACCAAATAACTAGATATGAGAAAGAACATGCCTGTCAGTACAGCTGGCTGATCCATTTTACAGAGTTCCTAATTTGAAAACAAGTTAACCTGTAAAACTACCCTTCATACTGGTTTGCTTTAGATTCATTTGGTACCAAATATGCCATTAAAGTCTTTACCAATCAATCAAGCAATAAACTTTGTTACAAGCAAGTTTTTGTTTGCAGGATGTTGTTCATAATCGGTTTTCTTTTGGTGGTATAGCAACAACGAAGGGAGAAAGATTCCGGGTAATTTAAATTCAACTAACATAGCAAATTCCATTTTTGTGTAACTTTATAATTTGATACAGCTTTACTTTTCAGAATTTTATTCATACTACTATTTCATCCATTGCAGAAAAATTCCACAAGTGCATATTTTAAAATTAATTTCACATTTAAAAAAGTATGATTTGTTTATAAATGATTTGTTATAAAAATATGAGTTATAAAACTCATTGTAACTTGGACAAATACACACAAAAAAGGGGAAAAAATACAAAAATGGTGATGCTGCTTATTAAAAATTGAAGAATTGTTATATGCACATACACATGGTTGACACAGTTTGGTGCACCTTGCTAAATTTGTTGTGGTAATATGGTAGCAAAAAAAAAATTTTTGTCATTTTGTATTAAAATTATTAAGGTGTTGACGGGTATGCTACGTTACACAAAGCAAGGTAACGTACAGTAAGAGCTGTGTACCTTAGGCAAAGAGATGCCTTTGAGAAGGTCTTTCTATGAGAAATTGACTTATATTCACATAATACATGAGGAGAAACACGAAAATTCCCATGCAGCTATCCCATCCACCAGTATTTGTACCTGGATCAAACATCCAGTGTTCAGATTTCTTATTTGCTAGTCTACTGGTGCCAGTCAAAATAGACGGTAGTGTAACACTATACAAGCTAAGTGGTATTGACTTATACATCACTAAAGAAATAAATACATTTCAGAAAACTTTCCTATTTTCCGAAAGTGTCAGTATCTTCATTATTATAACTTCCTGATATTTCAATGCATGTAATTTTATGGTGACCTATTAACTTAAAATAAAACAATATTTTTTTGAATTGGTTGTGTTTAATTATAACATTATTTTGAAAAACGTTGTTCGTGATAAAACTAAAGAATGAATTTTCTTCACACACTGACGGTTAAATTATTACATTTCAAATCAACAGATTGCATTTATACAATAAGACAGGACGAAAAATACAGTAGTCATTGAAACAATTGTTGAGTTTCTGAAGAAACAATAATAAAAATTTTCAAATCTAACACAGTATACCTTGTTTAATGTTTAATACAGTATGGAATGTTTTGTAAAGCATCAGATATTTAAAAAAAGCATGGAATAGCTGACAATGAAACCAAATAAAAATCAAACAGAACTCTATTACACATTATGCAACAAAATTAATGAATATGAAACGTCTATAAACTTTTTTTTTTTACTTGGACTAGATCTCGAACCATCAACTAGATATTAGTTGCAATATTAGATATTGGCAATAAAATTAATAAAAATTTATGTTGATAAGTACTTAAGAACAAAATGCCAAACTTTCAACTAGATAACCAAATAAACCGTTTACGTTCTAGAGGATTTATTTACTTCACATACATACATACATTGTCTTTACATTTACTTTCATAACTCGTATCATACATAACATACTCTTATCATCGAATGATTTTCTATAGTAAGCAATTTTTTTTAACAGTTTCTACTTCGTGTTTGCAAAGTATTCCTTTAAGTCGCAAGGTTTCGCGATATTCATTTTCCTTCTGACAAAGTTTATACATGAATCCAAAACATTAAAACCTTCGTAATCGATAAACAACGGTCATTTCATTTTCGATGACATACGTCTGCTTATCGATAGTAAAAGGAAAGTTTGGGCCATCCGAAAAAGCGGCGACCGAACAAAGAATCTCTTCTTTGGCATGAACGCCATTAAAGTTAAAGTTATTTACAGTTGCAGTTCTAGTTGTAGTTATTTTAAATATACATCACATCCCTTCCTCCAGTTTATAAACACTAATAAAAGTAACAAATAATATCAATACAAGTATATTCTCAATATGACATACAATAAAAAAAGTTACATAAAAATGATACATGCAATATGTTGCATTATTTTATTCCATGACAAAGTCTCTATATCTTGAAGGTTGTCTAATCAACCGTCCACTTCTTGTTATTGTATTATTGGATAGATTATTCTGTTGATTTCCTATTGTAACAGGCACAGAAACATTTTCAGGGCTTCCATTTGAATTTTCCTCTTTATCTAATACTATATCATCATAATCATTATTAACTTTGTAAGGTGATTTTGAAAATATTATATGGCGTCTGTTTCTTCGTAATATTTCCCCATTTGAATTTCTTACAATATAGGATCTTTATGTTTTGAAATTATTTCACCTTTATCCCATTGCCCAGTTCTAAAGTTGAACAAGGTTATACTATCTCCAGGTTTTAACTCAGGCAGTTTCTGTGCGATTCTATCATAATAATATTTTTGCCTAGCTTGAAGTGCACGAAATTTAGAATAAGGTTTGTTTATCTTAGTATTTAACAATTTATTACTGATAGGTAATTTTGTCCTTAATCTTCTATTAAGTAACAGTTGTGCAGGAGACAAATTTATTCCACTAATTGGGGTATTTCGATATTCCATCAAGCCTACACTTATATCTTGCACTTTTCTCATGATATTTTTCACTATTCCTACAGCTTTTTCAGCCAACCCATTACTTTGAGGATATCTGGGGCTACTAAATTTAAATTCGAAATCCCAATCTTCAGCAAATTTCTTAAATAAGTAGCTATTACAGGGTGGTGTTGGTGTGTTGAATTATGGCAAAGCACACGAGGGCTATCTCCCTAAGGGAAGGGATGCCTTCGTGGAGGACTTTCTAAGGGAAACTGGCTCGTATACACGTTACACATGGGGAAAACCACGAAAACGCCCATGCAGCCAGCCCGTTCGCGGGATTCGAACCTCGAACCGAACTACCAGTGTTCAGCGACTTTACCGCATGGCCGCTGGTGGGCGCTATTACAGGGATTATTGTCGCAAACGACTTCATTTGCAATACCATACCTGGCAAAGATGCATTTTAACTTTATCATAATTTCATTTGCTGTCTTATCTTTTATGTTAGAAACCTCAATCCATTTAGAGTAATAATCAATAACTACTAAGTAATTTTGATTACCAAATTGCAAGATATCAAGGGCAATTTTTTCGAATGGTTTAGTTGGAATTTCATGTTGCATTAGAGGTTCTTTTTGATTTCTATTTCTGAATTTTTCACATATTTCACATTTGGAAACAAGCTGCTCAATGTCATTTGTCATACGTGGCCAATAAAAAGTTTCACGGGAGCTAATTTTACATTTCTCAATTCCAAAGTGCGCTTCATGAATTAATTGCAACATATCTTTTCTCAAACCATAAGGTACAACTAATTTTTCATTAATAAATAACAAGTCGTCATTAATATAAAGATCATTTTTAACTTTAAAGTATGTTTTTACACTACTATCTACTTTTTTGTAACATTTAGGCCAACCCTCTTTAATACATTTCATAACTATTTCCAAATCTGGATCTGATTCAGTTTCTTTCCTAAATTGCACCACTCTTCTTTCACTCATAGGCAAATATTTTGAAATAATGTGAACAACATTTAGCATTTCAGGATCATCTCTAATAGTTTCCTTCACAGGATATGCACGTGACAAAGTGTCAGCAAAAAGCATTTGATTACCTGGAACATAATTTATCTCAAAATCATATTTTAGTAGTTTTAAGATCATCCTTTGCATTCTAGACGAAATTTTATGCAATGGTTTCTTAACAATTGCCATTAACAGTTTACGATCACTTTGCACTGTGACTTTCCGTCCATAAACAAAATTGTGGTACTTTTCAAAAGAAAATACTATGGCCAATAGCTCTTTTCGATCTGTGCATAGTTTTTTTTTTCACTGTTAGTCAGGCTGCGAGACACAAATGATACAGGCTTACCCTTTTGAATTAGATAGTTGGATAGCAAAGACACAATTTTTGAAATGGATGAATAAATACAGCGCTGGCTTTTGTTATGTTTTATGTATTTAATAAATTTCCACCCGACTGTTTATTCATTAATTCTACCTAACACGATTAATCGATACTTGTTTCTAATATAGAATTTTAGCATCAATTCTACATAATAACATGAGTAATATCTTTTTAATTGAATTTTATCATTATTAACAAAATACTTTGGCATTGTGAACTGAGAATTTTTCGCTTGACTTATATCTTTCAATACTTTAGGAACTGGTCATTGATTTACATCTATAATAAAAGAAATAAATGCTTGTATGAATTTTAACATATTGTTAAAAATGCAATAAACCTCAGCTCCTTTGTTGTATGAATAATGTGAAACTTCCTGTTAAGTATTTTTTTAACATCTATGTAACAGTATAGACTCCATGATTATTCCTTAAAATTGGAAGTATCAGAAATAGATGTAAATATGTATTGTCTTCTGCATTAACTTACAAAAATAATAGTGTGAATATCTGAATGGAATTATATGAAAGAGCTACAGGACACTATGTTTTCACGATGGTCATTCCACTATATTGGAAATATTAAATCAAACAATAAGTGCAGGAAAAGTTTCAGTAAGAGGATATACTCTCCTCTGTAACAATACATTTGACTGCAGTTGTTCCATATGATATTTCTACACAACATCCCAAAATCTTGGTAAATAGCTTTCTAAATTAAGTGTACAGTGTAAAAAAAGTAGTGGGAAAATGTTGTAGTCATGTAACTGGGCTACCATACATAAAAATTAAGCAGCGTTAAAAGTGTTTTTATCTTAATGGCCTGTTACAACCAAATAACTAGATATGAGAAAGAACATGCCGTGTCAGTACAGCTGGCTGATCCATTTTACAGAGTTCCTAATTTGAAAACAAGTTAACCTGTAAAACTACCCTTCATACTGGTTTGCTTTAGATTCATTTGGTAACAAATATGCCATTAAAGTCTGTACCAATCAATCAAGCAATAAACTTTGTTACAAGCAAGTTTTTGTTTGCAGGATGTTGTTCATAATCGGTTTTCTTTTGGTGGTATAGCAACAACGAAGGGAGAAAGATTCCGGGTAATTTAAATTCAACTAACATAGCAAATTCCATTTTTGTGTAACTTTATAATTTGATACAGCTTTATTTTTTCAGAATTTTATTCATACTACTATTTCATCCATTGCAGAAAAATTCCACAAGTGCATATTTTAAAATTAATTTCACATTTAAAAAAGTATGATTTGTTTATAAATGATTTGTTATAAAAATATGAGTTATAAAACTCATTGTAACTTCGACAAATACACACAAAAAAGGGGAAAAAATACAAAAATGGTGATGCTGCTTATTAAAAATTGAAGAATTGTTATATGCACATACACATGGTTGACACAGTTTGGTGCACCTTGCTAAATTTGTTGTGGTAATATGGTAGCAAAAAAAAAATTTTTGTCATTTTGTATTAAAATTATTAAGGTGTTGACGGGTATGCTACGTTACACAAAGCAAGGTAACGTACAGTAAGAGCTGTGTACCTTAGGCAAAGAGATGCCTTTGAGAAGGTCTTTCTATGAGAAATTGACTTATATTCACATAATACATGAGGAGAAACACGAAAATTCCCATGCAGCTATCCCATCCACCAGTATTTGTACCTGGATCAAACATCCAGTGTTCAGATTTCTAATTTGCTAGTCTACTGGTGCCAGTCAAAATAGACGGTAGTGTAACACTATACAAGCTAAGTGGTATTGACTTATACATCACTAAAGAAATAAATACATTTCAGAAAACTTTCCTATTTTCCGAAAGTGTCAGTATCTTCATTATTATAACTTCCTGATATTTCAATGCATGTAATTTTATGGTGACCTATTAACTTAAAACAATATTTTTTTGAATTGGTTGTGTTTAATTATAACATTATTTTGAAAAACGTTGTTCGTGATAAAACTAAAGAATGAATTTTCTTTACACACTGACTGTTAAATTATTACATTTCATATCAACAGATTGCATTTATACAATAAGACAGGATGAAAAATACAGTAGTCATTGAAACAATTGTTGAGTTTCTGAAGAAAGATTAATAAAAATTTTCAAATCTAACACAGTATACCTTGTTTAATGTTTAATACAGTATGGAATGTTTTGTAAAGCATCAGATATTTAAAAAAAGCATGGAATAGCTGACAATGAAACCAAATAAAAATCAAACAGAACTCTATTACACATTATGCAACAAAATTAATGAATATGAAACGTCTATAAACTTTTTTTTTTTACTTGGACTAGATCTCGAACCATCAACTAGATATTAGTTGCAATATTAGATATTGGCAATAAAATTAATAAAAATTTATGTTGATAAGTACTTAAGAACAAAATGCCAAACTTTCAACTAGATAACCAAATAAACCGTTTACGTTCTAGAGGATTTATTTACTTCACATACATACATACATTGTCTTTACATTTACTTTCATAACTCGTATCATACGTAACATACTTCATAACATACTCTTATCATCGAATGATTTTCTATAGTAAGCAATTTTTTTTAACAGTTTCTACTTCGTGTTTGCAAAGTATTCCTTTAAGTCGCAAGGTTTCGCGATATTCATTTTCCTTCTGACAAAGTTTATACATGAATCCAAAACATTAAAACCTTCGTAATCGATAAACAACGGCCATTTCATTTTCGATGACATACGTCTGCTTATCGATAGTAAAAGGAAACTTTGGGCCATCCGAAAAAGCGGCGACCGAACAAAGAATCTCTTCTTTGGCATGAACGCCATTAAAGTTAAAGTTATAGTTATTTACAGTTGCAGTTATAGTTGTAGTTATTTTAAATATACATCACATCCCTTCCTCCAGTTTATAAACACTAATAAAAATAACAAATAATATCAATACAAGTATATTCACAATATGACATACAATAAAAAAAGTTACATAAAAATGATACATGCAATATGTTGCATTATTTTATTCCATGACAAAGTCTCTATATCTTGAAGGTTGTCTAATCAACCGTCCACTTCTTGTTATTGTATTATTGGATAGATTATTCTGTTGATTTCCTATTGTAACAGGCACAGAAACATTTTCAGGGCTTCCATTTGAATTTTCCTCTTTATCTAATACTATATCATCATAATCATTATTAACTTTGTAAGGTGATTTTGAAAATATTATATGGCGTCTGTTTCTTCGTAATATTTCCCCATTTGAATTTCTTACAATATACGATATAGGATCTTTATGTTTTGAAATTATTTGACCTTTATCCCACTGCCCAGTTCTAAAGTTGAACAAGGTTATACTATCTCCAGGTTTTAACTCAGGCAGTTTCTGTGCGATTCTATCATAATAATATTTTTGCCTAGCTTGAAGTGCACGAAATTTAGAATAAGGTTTGTTTATCTTAGTATTTAACAATTTATTACTGATAGGTAATTTTGTCCTTAATCTTCTATTAAGTAACAGTTGTGCAGGAGACAAATTTATTCCACTAATTGGGGTATTTCCATATTCCATCAAGCCTACACTTATATCTTGCACTTTTCTCATGATATTTTTCACTATTCCTACAGCTTTTTCAGCCAACCCATTACTTT
This sequence comes from Stegodyphus dumicola, assembly GCF_044657685.1. NCBI lineage: Eukaryota > Metazoa > Arthropoda > Arachnida > Araneae > Eresidae > Stegodyphus > Stegodyphus dumicola. The sequence goes on along the minus strand of NC_140768.1, from coordinate 133,144,612 downwards.
GAGGATATCTGGGGCAACTAAATTTAAATTCGAAATCCCAATCTTCAGCAAATTTCTTAAATAAGTAGCTATTACAGGGTGGTGTTGGTGTGTTGAATTATGGCAAAGCACACGAGGGCTATCTCCCTAAGGGAAGGGATGCCTTCGTGGAGGACTTTCTAAGGGAAACTGGCTCGTATACACGTTACACATGGGGAAAACCACGAAAACGTCCATACAGCCAGCCCGTTCGTCGGATTCGAACCTCGAACCGAACTACCAGTGTTCAGCGACTTGACCGCATGGCCGCTGGTGGGCGCTATTACAGGGATTATTGTCGCAAACGACTTCATTTGCAATACCATACCTGGCAAAGATGCATTTTAACTTTATCATAATTTCATTTGCTGTCTTATCTTTTATGTTAGAAACCTCAATCCATTTAGAGTAATAATCAATAACTACTAAGTAATTTTGATTACCAAATTGCAAGATATCAAGGGCAATTTTTTCGAATGGTTTAGTTGGAATTTCATGTTGCATTAGAGGTTCTTTTTGATTTCTATTTCTGAATTTTTCACATATTTCACATTTGGAAACAAGCTGCTCAATGTCATTTGTCATACCTGGCCAGTAAAAAGTTTCACGGGAGCTAATTTTACATTTCTCAATTCCAAAGTGCGCTTCATGAATTAATTGCAACATATCTTTTCTCAAACCATAAGGTACAACTAATTTTTCATTAATAAATAACAAGTCGTCATTAATATAAAGATCATTTTTAACTTTAAAGTATGTTTTTACACTACTATCTACTTTTTTGTAACATTTAGGCCAACCCTCTTTAATACATTTCATAACTATTTGCAAATCTGGATCTGATTCAGTTTCTTTCCTAAATTGCACCACTCTTCTTTCACTCATAGGCAAATATTTTGAAATAATGTGAACAACATTTAGCATTTCAGGATCATCACTAATAGTTTCCTTCACAGGATATGGACGTGACAAAGTGTCAGCAAAAAGCATTTGATTACCTGGAACATAATTTATCTCAAAATCATATTTTAGTAGTTTTAAGATCATCCTTTGCATTCTAGACGAGATTTTATGCAATGGTTTCTTAACAATTGCCATTAACAGTTTACGATCACTTTGCACTGTGACTTTCCGTCCATAAACAAAATTGTGGTACTTTTCAAAAGAAAATACTATGGCCAATAGCTCTTTTCGATCTGTGCATAGTTTTTTTTTTCACTGTTAGTCAGGCTGCGAGACACAAATGATACAGGCTTACCCTTTTGAATTAGATAGTTGGATAGCAAAGACACAATTTTTGAAATGGATGAATAAATACAGCGCTGGCTTTTGTTATGTTTTATGTATTTAATAAATTTCCGCCCGACTGTTTATTCATTAATTCTACCTAACACGATTAATCGATACTTGTTTCTAATATAGAATTTTAGCATCAATTCTACATAATAACATGAGTAATATCTTTTTAATTGAATTTTATCATTATTAACAAAATACTTTGGCATTGTGAACTGAGAATTTTTCGCTTGACTTATATCTTTCAATACTTTAGGAACTGGTCATTGATTTACATCTATAATAAAAGAAATAAATGCTTGTATGAATTTTAACATATTGTTAAAAATGCAATAAACCTCAGCTCCTTTGTTGTATGAATAATGTGAAACTTCCTGTTAAGTATTTTTTTAACATCTATGTAACAGTATAGACTCCATGATTATTCCTTAAAATTGGAAGTATCAGAAATAGATGTAAATATGTATTGTCTTCTGCATTAACTTACAAAAATAATAGTGTGAATATCTGAATGGAATTATATGAAAGAGCTACAGGACACTATGTTTTCACGATGGTCATTCCACTATATTGGAAATATTAAATCAAACAATAAGTGCAGGAAAAGTTTCAGTAAGAGGATATACTCTCCTCTGTAACAATACATTTGACAGCGGTTGTTCCATATGATATTTCTACACAACATCCCAAAATCTTGGTAAATAGCTTTCTAAATTAAGTTTACAGTGTAAAAAAAATAGTGGAAAAATGTTGTAGTCATGTAACTGGGCTACCATACATAAAAATTAAGCAGCGTTAAAAGTGTTTTTATCTTAATGGCCTGTTACAACCAAATAACTAGATATGAGAAAGAACATGCCTGTCAGTACAGCTGGCTGATCCATTTTACAGAGTTCCTAATTTGAAAACAAGTTAACCTGTAAAACTACCCTTCATACTGGTTTGCTTTAGATTCATTTGGTACCAAATATGCCATTAAAGTCTGTACCAATCAATCAAGCAATAAACTTTGTTACAAGCAAGTTTTTGTTTGCAGGATGTTGTTCATAATCGGTTTTCTTTTGGTGGTATAGCAACAACGAAGGGAGAAAGATTCCGGGTAATTTAAATTCAACTAACATAGCAAATTCCATTTTTGTGTAACTTTATAATTTGATACAGCTTTATTTTTTCAGAATTTTATTCATACTACTATTTCATCCATTGCAGAAAAATTCCACAAGTGCATATTTTAAAATTAATTTCACATTTAAAAAAGTATGATTTGTTTATAAATGATTTGTTATAAAAATATGAGTTATAAAACTCATTGTAACTTCGACAAATACACACAAAAAAGGGGAAAAAATACAAAAATGGTGATGCTGCTTATTAAAAATTGAAGAATTGTTATATGCACATACACATGGTTGACACAGTTTGGTGCACCTTGCTAAATTTGTTGTGGTAATATGGTAGCAAAAAAAAAATTTTTGTCATTTTGTATTAAAATTATTAAGGTGTTGACGGGTATGCTACGTTACACAAAGCAAGGTAACGTACAGTAAGAGCTGTGTACCTTAGGCAAAGAGATGATTTTGAGAAGGTCTTTCTATGAGAAATTGACTTATATTCACATAATACATGAGGAGAAACACGAAAATTCCCATGCAGCTATCCCATCCACCAGTATTTGTACCTGGATCAAACATCCAGTGTTCAGATTTCTTATTTGCTAGTCTACTGGTGCCAGTCAAAATAGACGGTAGTGTAACACTATACAAGCTAAGTGGTATTGACTTATACATCACTAAAGAAATAAATACATTTCAGAAAACTTTCCTATTTTCCGAAAGTGTCAGTATCTTCATTATTATAACTTCCTGATATTTCAATGCATGTAATTTTATGGTGACCTATTAACTTAAAATAAAACAATATTTTTTTGAATTGGTTGTGTTTAATTATAACATTATTTTGAAAAACGTTGTTCGTGATAAAACTAAAGAATGAATTTTCTTCACACACTGACGGTTAAATTATTACATTTCAAATCAACAGATTGCATTTATACAATAAGACAGGACGAAAAATACAGTAGTCATTGAAACAATTGTTGAGTTTCTGAAGAAACAATAATAAAAATTTTCAAATCTAACACAGTATACCTTGTTTAATGTTTAATACAGTATGGAATGTTTTGTAAAGCATCAGATATTTAAAAAAAGCATGGAATAGCTGACAATGAAACCAAATAAAAATCAAACAGAACTCTATTACACATTATGCAACAAAATTAATGAATATGAAACGTCTATAAACTTTTTTTTTTTACTTGGACTAGATCTCGAACCATCAACTAGATATTAGTTGCAATATTAGATATTGGCAATAAAATTAATAAAAATTTATGTTGATAAGTACTTAAGAACAAAATGCCAAACTTTCAACTAGATAACCAAATAAACCGTTTACGTTCTAGAGGATTCATTTACTTCACATACATACATACATTGTCTTTACATTTACTTTCATAACTCGTATCATACATAACATACTCTTATCATCGAATGATTTTCTATAGTAAGCAATTTTTTTTAACAGTTTCTACTTCGTGTTTGCAAAGTATTCCTTTAAGTCGCAAGGTTTCGCGATATTCATTTTCCTTCTGACAAAGTTTATACATGAATCCAAAACATTAAAACCTTCGTAATCGATAAACAACGGTCATTTCATTTTCGATGACATACGTCTGCTTATCGATAGTAAAAGGAAAGTTTGGGCCATCCGAAAAAGCGGCGACCGAACAAAGAATCTCTTCTTTGGCATGAACGCCATTAAAGTTAAAGTTATTTACAGTTGCAGTTCTAGTTGTAGTTATTTTAAATATACATCACATCCCTTCCTCCAGTTTATAAACACTAATAAAAGTAACAAATAATATCAATACAAGTATATTCTCAATATGACATACAATAAAAAAAGTTACATAAAAATGATACATGCAATATGTTGCATTATTTTATTCCATGACAAAGTCTCTATATCTTGAAGGTTGTCTAATCAACCGTCCACTTCTTGTTATTGTATTATTGGATAGATTATTCTGTTGATTTCCTATTGTAACAGGCACAGAAACATTTTCAGGGCTTCCATTTGAATTTTCCTCTTTATCTAATACTATATCATCATAATCATTATTAACTTTGTAAGGTGATTTTGAAAATATTATATGGCGTCTGTTTCTTCGTAATATTTCCCCATTTGAATTTCTTACAATATAGGATCTTTATGTTTTGAAATTATTTCACCTTTATCCCATTGCCCAGTTCTAAAGTTGAACAAGGTTATACTATCTCCAGGTTTTAACTCAGGCAGTTTCTGTGCGATTCTATCATAATAATATTTTTGCCTAGCTTGAAGTGCACGAAATTTAGAATAAGGTTTGTTTATCTTAGTATTTAACAATTTATTACTGATAGGTAATTTTGTCCTTAATCTTCTATTAAGTAACAGTTGTGCAGGAGACAAATTTATTCCACTAATTGGGGTATTTCGATATTCCATCAAGCCTACACTTATATCTTGCACTTTTCTCATGATATTTTTCACTATTCCTACAGCTTTTTCAGCCAACCCATTACTTTGAGGATATCTGGGGCTACTAAATTTAAATTCGAAATCCCAATCTTCAGCAAATTTCTTAAATAAGTAGCTATTACAGGGTGGTGTTGGTGTGTTGAATTATGGCAAAGCACACGAGGGCTATCTCCCTAAGGGAAGGGATGCCTTCGTGGAGGACTTTCTAAGGGAAACTGGCTCGTATACACGTTACACATGGGGAAAACCACGAAAACGCCCATGCAGCCAGCCCGTTCGCGGGATTCGAACCTCGAACCGAACTACCAGTGTTCAGCGACTTTACCGCATGGCCGCTGGTGGGCGCTATTACAGGGATTATTGTCGCAAACGACTTCATTTGCAATACCATACCTGGCAAAGATGCATTTTAACTTTATCATAATTTCATTTGCTGTCTTATCTTTTATGTTAGAAACCTCAATCCATTTAGAGTAATAATCAATAACTACTAAGTAATTTTGATTACCAAATTGCAAGATATCAAGGGCAATTTTTTCGAATGGTTTAGTTGGAATTTCATGTTGCATTAGAGGTTCTTTTTGATTTCTATTTCTGAATTTTTCACATATTTCACATTTGGAAACAAGCTGCTCAATGTCATTTGTCATACCTGGCCAGTAAAAAGTTTCACGGGAGCTAATTTTACATTTCTCAATTCCAAAGTGCGCTTCATGAATTAATTGCAACATATCTTTTCTCAAACCATAAGGTACAACTAATTTTTCATTAATAAATAACAAGTCGTCATTAATATAAAGATCATTTTTAACTTTAAAGTATGTTTTTACACTACTATCTACTTTTTTGTAACATTTAGGCCAACCCTCTTTAATACATTTCATAACTATTTGCAAATCTGGATCTGATTCAGTTTCTTTCCTAAATTGCACCACTCTTCTTTCACTCATAGGCAAATATTTTGAAATAATGTGAACAACATTTAGCATTTCAGGATCATCACTAATAGTTTCCTTCACAGGATATGGACGTGACAAAGTGTCAGCAAAAAGCATTTGATTACCTGGAACATAATTTATCTCAAAATCATATTTTAGTAGTTTTAAGATCATCCTTTGCATTCTAGACGAGATTTTATGCAATGGTTTCTTAACAATTGCCATTAACAGTTTACGATCACTTTGCACTGTGACTTTCCGTCCATAAACAAAATTGTGGTACTTTTCAAAAGAAAATACTATGGCCAATAGCTCTTTTCGATCTGTGCATAGTTTTTTTTTTCACTGTTAGTCAGGCTGCGAGACACAAATGATACAGGCTTACCCTTTTGAATTAGATAGTTGGATAGCAAAGACACAATTTTTGAAATGGATGAATAAATACAGCGCTGGCTTTTGTTATGTTTTATGTATTTAATAAATTTCCGCCCGACTGTTTATTCATTAATTCTACCTAACACGATTAATCGATACTTGTTTCTAATATAGAATTTTAGCATCAATTCTACATAATAACATGAGTAATATCTTTTTAATTGAATTTTATCATTATTAACAAAATACTTTGGCATTGTGAACTGAGAATTTTTCGCTTGACTTATATCTTTCAATACTTTAGGAACTGGTCATTGATTTACATCTATAATAAAAGAAATAAATGCTTGTATGAATTTTAACATATTGTTAAAAATGCAATAAACCTCAGCTCCTTTGTTGTATGAATAATGTGAAACTTCCTGTTAAGTATTTTTTTAACATCTATGTAACAGTATAGACTCCATGATTATTCCTTAAAATTGGAAGTATCAGAAATAGATGTAAATATGTATTGTCTTCTGCATTAACTTACAAAAATAATAGTGTGAATATCTGAATGGAATTATATGAAAGAGCTACAGGACACTATGTTTTCACGATGGTCATTCCACTATATTGGAAATATTAAATCAAACAATAAGTGCAGGAAAAGTTTCAGTAAGAGGATATACTCTCCTCTGTAACAATACATTTGACAGCGGTTGTTCCATATGATATTTCTACACAACATCCCAAAATCTTGGTAAATAGCTTTCTAAATTAAGTTTACAGTGTAAAAAAAATAGTGGAAAAATGTTGTAGTCATGTAACTGGGCTACCATACATAAAAATTAAGCAGCGTTAAAAGTGTTTTTATCTTAATGGCCTGTTACAACCAAATAACTAGATATGAGAAAGAACATGCCTGTCAGTACAGCTGGCTGATCCATTTTACAGAGTTCCTAATTTGAAAACAAGTTAACCTGTAAAACTACCCTTCATACTGGTTTGCTTTAGATTCATTTGGTACCAAATATGCCATTAAAGTCTGTACCAATCAATCAAGCAATAAACTTTGTTACAAGCAAGTTTTTGTTTGCAGGATGTTGTTCATAATCGGTTTTCTTTTGGTGGTATAGCAACAACGAAGGGAGAAAGATTCCGGGTAATTTAAATTCAACTAACATAGCAAATTCCATTTTTGTGTAACTTTATAATTTGATACAGCTTTATTTTTTCAGAATTTTATTCATACTACTATTTCATCCATTGCAGAAAAATTCCACAAGTGCATATTTTAAAATTAATTTCACATTTAAAAAAGTATGATTTGTTTATAAATGATTTGTTATAAAAATATGAGTTATAAAACTCATTGTAACTTCGACAAATACACACAAAAAAGGGGAAAAAATACAAAAATGGTGATGCTGCTTATTAAAAATTGAAGAATTGTTATATGCACATACACATGGTTGACACAGTTTGGTGCACCTTGCTAAATTTGTTGTGGTAATATGGTAGCAAAAAAAAAATTTTTGTCATTTTGTATTAAAATTATTAAGGTGTTGACGGGTATGCTACGTTACACAAAGCAAGGTAACGTACAGTAAGAGCTGTGTACCTTAGGCAAAGAGATGATTTTGAGAAGGTCTTTCTATGAGAAATTGACTTATATTCACATAATACATGAGGAGAAACACGAAAATTCCCATGCAGCTATCCCATCCACCAGTATTTGTACCTGGATCAAACATCCAGTGTTCAGATTTCTTATTTGCTAGTCTACTGGTGCCAGTCAAAATAGACGGTAGTGTAACACTATACAAGCTAAGTGGTATTGACTTATACATCACTAAAGAAATAAATACATTTCAGAAAACTTTCCTATTTTCCGAAAGTGTCAGTATCTTCATTATTATAACTTCCTGATATTTCAATGCATGTAATTTTATGGTGACCTATTAACTTAAAATAAAACAATATTTTTTTGAATTGGTTGTGTTTAATTATAACATTATTTTGAAAAACGTTGTTCGTGATAAAACTAAAGAATGAATTTTCTTCACACACTGACGGTTAAATTATTACATTTCAAATCAACAGATTGCATTTATACAATAAGACAGGACGAAAAATACAGTAGTCATTGAAACAATTGTTGAGTTTCTGAAGAAACAATAATAAAAATTTTCAAATCTAACACAGTATACCTTGTTTAATGTTTAATACAGTATGGAATGTTTTGTAAAGCATCAGATATTTAAAAAAAGCATGGAATAGCTGACAATGAAACCAAATAAAAATCAAACAGAACTGTATTACACATTATGCAACAAAATTAATGAATATGAAACGTCTATAAACTTTTTTTTTTACTTGGACTAGATCTCGAACCATCAACTAGATATTAGTTGCAATATTAGATATTGGCAATAAAATTAATAAAAATTTATGTTGATAAGTACTTAAGAACAAAATGCCAAACTTTCAACTAGATAACCAAATAAACCGTTTACGTTCTAGAGGATTCATTTACTTCACATACATACATACATTGTCTTTACATTTACTTTCATAACTCGTATCATACATAACATACTCTTATCATCGAATGATTTTCTATAGTAAGCAATTTTTTTTAACAGTTTCTACTTCGTGTTTGCAAAGTATTCCTTTAAGTCGCAAGGTTTCGCGATATTCATTTTCCTTCTGACAAAGTTTATACATGAATCCAAAACATTAAAACCTTCGTAATCGATAAACAACGGTCATTTCATTTTCGATGACATACGTCTGCTTATCGATAGTAAAAGGAAAGTTTGGGCCATCCGAAAAAGCGGCGACCGAACAAAGAATCTCTTCTTTGGCATGAACGCCATTAAAGTTAAAGTTATTTACAGTTGCAGTTCTAGTTGTAGTTATTTTAAATATACATCACATCCCTTCCTCCAGTTTATAAACACTAATAAAAGTAACAAATAATATCAATACAAGTATATTCTCAATATGACATACAATAAAAAAAGTTACATAAAAATGATACATGCAATATGTTGCATTATTTTATTCCATGACAAAGTCTCTATATCTTGAAGGTTGTCTAATCAACCGTCCACTTCTTGTTATTGTATTATTGGATAGATTATTCTGTTGATTTCCTATTGTAACAGGCACAGAAACATTTTCAGGGCTTCCATTTGAATTTTCCTCTTTATCTAATACTATATCATCATAATCATTATTAACTTTGTAAGGTGATTTTGAAAATATTATATGGCGTCTGTTTCTTCGTAATATTTCCCCATTTGAATTTCTTACAATATAGGATCTTTATGTTTTGAAATTATTTCACCTTTATCCCATTGCCCAGTTCTAAAGTTGAACAAGGTTATACTATCTCCAGGTTTTAACTCAGGCAGTTTCTGTGCGATTCTATCATAATAATATTTTTGCCTAGCTTGAAGTGCACGAAATTTAGAATAAGGTTTGTTTATCTTAGTATTTAACAATTTATTACTGATAGGTAATTTTGTCCTTAATCTTCTATTAAGTAACAGTTGTGCAGGAGACAAATTTATTCCACTAATTGGGGTATTTCGATATTCCATCAAGCCTACACTTATATCTTGCACTTTTCTCATGATATTTTTCACTATTCCTACAGCTTTTTCAGCCAACCCATTACTTTGAGGATATCTGGGGCTACTAAATTTAAATTCGAAATCCCAATCTTCAGCAAATTTCTTAAATAAGTAGCTATTACAGGGTGGTGTTGGTGTGTTGAATTATGGCAAAGCACACGAGGGCTATCTCCCTAAGGGAAGGGATGCCTTCGTGGAGGACTTTCTAAGGGAAACTGGCTCGTATACACGTTACACATGGGGAAAACCACGAAAACGCCCATGCAGCCAGCCCGTTCGCGGGATTCGAACCTCGAACCGAACTACCAGTGTTCAGCGACTTTACCGCATGGCCGCTGGTGGGCGCTATTACAGGGATTATTGTCGCAAACGACTTCATTTGCAATACCATACCTGGCAAAGATGCATTTTAACTTTATCATAATTTCATTTGCTGTCTTATCTTTTATGTTAGAAACCTCAATCCATTTAGAGTAATAATCAATAACTACTAAGTAATTTTGATTACCAAATTGCAAGATATCAAGGGCAATTTTTTCGAATGGTTTAGTTGGAATTTCATGTTGCATTAGAGGTTCTTTTTGATTTCTATTTCTGAATTTTTCACATATTTCACATTTGGAAACAAGCTGCTCAATGTCATTTGTCATACGTGGCCAATAAAAAGTTTCACGGGAGCTAATTTTACATTTCTCAATTCCAAAGTGCGCTTCATGAATTAATTGCAACATATCTTTTCTCAAACCATAAGGTACAACTAATTTTTCATTAATAAATAACAAGTCGTCATTAATATAAAGATCATTTTTAACTTTAAAGTATGTTTTTACACTACTATCTACTTTTTTGTAACATTTAGGCCAACCCTCTTTAATACATTTCATAACTATTTCCAAATCTGGATCTGATTCAGTTTCTTTCCTAAATTGCACCACTCTTCTTTCACTCATAGGCAAATATTTTGAAATAATGTGAACAACATTTAGCATTTCAGGATCATCTCTAATAGTTTCCTTCACAGGATATGCACGTGACAAAGTGTCAGCAAAAAGCATTTGATTACCTGGAACATAATTTATCTCAAAATCATATTTTAGTAGTTTTAAGATCATCCTTTGCATTCTAGACGAAATTTTATGCAATGGTTTCTTAACAATTGCCATTAACAGTTTACGATCACTTTGCACTGTGACTTTCCGTCCATAAACAAAATTGTGGTACTTTTCAAAAGAAAATACTATGGCCAATAGCTCTTTTCGATCTGTGCATAGTTTTTTTTTTCACTGTTAGTCAGGCTGCGAGACACAAATGATACAGGCTTACCCTTTTGAATTAGATAGTTGGATAGCAAAGACACAATTTTTGAAATGGATGAATAAATACAGCGCTGGCTTTTGTTATGTTTTATGTATTTAATAAATTTCCACCCGACTGTTTATTCATTAATTCTACCTAACACGATTAATCGATACTTGTTTCTAATATAGAATTTTAGCATCAATTCTACATAATAACATGAGTAATATCTTTTTAATTGAATTTTATCATTATTAACAAAATACTTTGGCATTGTGAACTGAGAATTTTTCGCTTGACTTATATCTTTCAATACTTTAGGAACTGGTCATTGATTTACATCTATAATAAAAGAAATAAATGCTTGTATGAATTTTAACATATTGTTAAAAATGCAATAAACCTCAGCTCCTTTGTTGTATGAATAATGTGAAACTTCCTGTTAAGTATTTTTTTAACATCTATGTAACAGTATAGACTCCATGATTATTCCTTAAAATTGGAAGTATCAGAAATAGATGTAAATATGTATTGTCTTCTGCATTAACTTACAAAAATAATAGTGTGAATATCTGAATGGAATTATATGAAAGAGCTACAGGACACTATGTTTTCACGATGGTCATTCCACTATATTGGAAATATTAAATCAAACAATAAGTGCAGGAAAAGTTTCAGTAAGAGGATATACTCTCCTCTGTAACAATACATTTGACTGCAGTTGTTCCATATGATATTTCTACACAACATCCCAAAATCTTGGTAAATAGCTTTCTAAATTAAGTGTACAGTGTAAAAAAAGTAGTGGGAAAATGTTGTAGTCATGTAACTGGGCTACCATACATAAAAATTAAGCAGCGTTAAAAGTGTTTTTATCTTAATGGCCTGTTACAACCAAATAACTAGATATGAGAAAGAACATGCCGTGTCAGTACAGCTGGCTGATCCATTTTACAGAGTTCCTAATTTGAAAACAAGTTAACCTGTAAAACTACCCTTCATACTGGTTTGCTTTAGATTCATTTGGTAACAAATATGCCATTAAAGTCTGTACCAATCAATCAAGCAATAAACTTTGTTACAAGCAAGTTTTTGTTTGCAGGATGTTGTTCATAATCGGTTTTCTTTTGGTGGTATAGCAACAACGAAGGGAGAAAGATTCCGGGTAATTTAAATTCAACTAACATAGCAAATTCCATTTTTGTGTAACTTTATAATTTGATACAGCTTTATTTTTTCAGAATTTTATTCATACTACTATTTCATCCATTGCAGAAAAATTCCACAAGTGCATATTTTAAAATTAATTTCACATTTAAAAAAGTATGATTTGTTTATAAATGATTTGTTATAAAAATATGAGTTATAAAACTCATTGTAACTTCGACAAATACACACAAAAAAGGGGAAAAAATACAAAAATGGTGATGCTGCTTATTAAAAATTGAAGAATTGTTATATGCACATACACATGGTTGACACAGTTTGGTGCACCTTGCTAAATTTGTTGTGGTAATATGGTAGCAAAAAAAAAATTTTTGTCATTTTGTATTAAAATTATTAAGGTGTTGACGGGTATGCTACGTTACACAAAGCAAGGTAACGTACAGTAAGAGCTGTGTACCTTAGGCAAAGAGATGCCTTTGAGAAGGTCTTTCTATGAGAAATTGACTTATATTCACATAATACATGAGGAGAAACACGAAAATTCCCATGCAGCTATCCCATCCACCAGTATTTGTACCTGGATCAAACATCCAGTGTTCAGATTTCTAATTTGCTAGTCTACTGGTGCCAGTCAAAATAGACGGTAGTGTAACACTATACAAGCTAAGTGGTATTGACTTATACATCACTAAAGAAATAAATACATTTCAGAAAACTTTCCTATTTTCCGAAAGTGTCAGTATCTTCATTATTATAACTTCCTGATATTTCAATGCATGTAATTTTATGGTGACCTATTAACTTAAAACAATATTTTTTTGAATTGGTTGTGTTTAATTATAACATTATTTTGAAAAACGTTGTTCGTGATAAAACTAAAGAATGAATTTTCTTTACACACTGACTGTTAAATTATTACATTTCATATCAACAGATTGCATTTATACAATAAGACAGGATGAAAAATACAGTAGTCATTGAAACAATTGTTGAGTTTCTGAAGAAAGATTAATAAAAATTTTCAAATCTAACACAGTATACCTTGTTTAATGTTTAATACAGTATGGAATGTTTTGTAAAGCATCAGATATTTAAAAAAAGCATGGAATAGCTGACAATGAAACCAAATAAAAATCAAACAGAACTCTATTACACATTATGCAACAAAATTAATGAATATGAAACGTCTATAAACTTTTTTTTTTTACTTGGACTAGATCTCGAACCATCAACTAGATATTAGTTGCAATATTAGATATTGGCAATAAAATTAATAAAAATTTATGTTGATAAGTACTTAAGAACAAAATGCCAAACTTTCAACTAGATAACCAAATAAACCGTTTACGTTCTAGAGGATTTATTTACTTCACATACATACATACATTGTCTTTACATTTACTTTCATAACTCGTATCATACGTAACATACTTCATAACATACTCTTATCATCGAATGATTTTCTATAGTAAGCAATTTTTTTTAACAGTTTCTACTTCGTGTTTGCAAAGTATTCCTTTAAGTCGCAAGGTTTCGCGATATTCATTTTCCTTCTGACAAAGTTTATACATGAATCCAAAACATTAAAACCTTCGTAATCGATAAACAACGGCCATTTCATTTTCGATGACATACGTCTGCTTATCGATAGTAAAAGGAAACTTTGGGCCATCCGAAAAAGCGGCGACCGAACAAAGAATCTCTTCTTTGGCATGAACGCCATTAAAGTTAAAGTTATAGTTATTTACAGTTGCAGTTATAGTTGTAGTTATTTTAAATATACATCACATCCCTTCCTCCAGTTTATAAACACTAATAAAAATAACAAATAATATCAATACAAGTATATTCACAATATGACATACAATAAAAAAAGTTACATAAAAATGATACATGCAATATGTTGCATTATTTTATTCCATGACAAAGTCTCTATATCTTGAAGGTTGTCTAATCAACCGTCCACTTCTTGTTATTGTATTATTGGATAGATTATTCTGTTGATTTCCTATTGTAACAGGCACAGAAACATTTTCAGGGCTTCCATTTGAATTTTCCTCTTTATCTAATACTATATCATCATAATCATTATTAACTTTGTAAGGTGATTTTGAAAATATTATATGGCGTCTGTTTCTTCGTAATATTTCCCCATTTGAATTTCTTACAATATACGATATAGGATCTTTATGTTTTGAAATTATTTGACCTTTATCCCACTGCCCAGTTCTAAAGTTGAACAAGGTTATACTATCTCCAGGTTTTAACTCAGGCAGTTTCTGTGCGATTCTATCATAATAATATTTTTGCCTAGCTTGAAGTGCACGAAATTTAGAATAAGGTTTGTTTATCTTAGTATTTAACAATTTATTACTGATAGGTAATTTTGTCCTTAATCTTCTATTAAGTAACAGTTGTGCAGGAGACAAATTTATTCCACTAATTGGGGTATTTCCATATTCCATCAAGCCTACACTTATATCTTGCACTTTTCTCATGATATTTTTCACTATTCCTACAGCTTTTTCAGCCAACCCATTACTTTGAGGATATCTGGGGCAACTAAATTTAAATTCGAAATCCCAATCTTCAGCAAATTTCTTAAATAAGTAGCTATTACAGGGTGGTGTTGGTGTGTTGAATTATGGCAAAGCACACGAGGGCTATCTCCCTAAGGGAAGGGATGCCTTCGTGGAGGACTTTCTAAGGGAAACTGGCTCGTATACACGTTACACATGGGGAAAACCACGAAAACGTCCATACAGCCAGCCCGTTCGTCGGATTCGAACCTCGAACCGAACTACCAGTGTTCAGCGACTTGACCGCATGGCCGCTGGTGGGCGCTATTACAGGGATTATTGTCGCAAACGACTTCATTTGCAATACCATACCTGGCAAAGATGCATTTTAACTTTATCATAATTTCATTTGCTGTCTTATCTTTTATGTTAGAAACCTCAATCCATTTAGAGTAATAATCAATAACTACTAAGTAATTTTGATTACCAAATTGCAAGATATCAAGGGCAATTTTTTCGAATGGTTTAGTTGGAATTTCATGTTGCATTAGAGGTTCTTTTTGATTTCTATTTCTGAATTTTTCACATATTTCACATTTGGAAACAAGCTGCTCAATGTCATTTGTCATACCTGGCCAGTAAAAAGTTTCACGGGAGCTAATTTTACATTTCTCAATTCCAAAGTGCGCTTCATGAATTAATTGCAACATATCTTTTCTCAAACCATAAGGTACAACTAATTTTTCATTAATAAATAACAAGTCGTCATTAATATAAAGATCATTTTTAACTTTAAAGTATGTTTTTACACTACTATCTACTTTTTTGTAACATTTAGGCCAACCCTCTTTAATACATTTCATAACTATTTGCAAATCTGGATCTGATTCAGTTTCTTTCCTAAATTGCACCACTCTTCTTTCACTCATAGGCAAATATTTTGAAATAATGTGAACAACATTTAGCATTTCAGGATCATCACTAATAGTTTCCTTCACAGGATATGCACGTGACAAAGTGTCAGCAAAAAGCATTTGATTACCTGGAACATAATTTATCTCAAAATCATATTTTAGTAGTTTTAAGATCATCCTTTGCATTCTAGACGAGATTTTATGCAATGGTTTCTTAACAATTGCCATTAACAGTTTACGATCACTTTGCACTGTGACTTTCCGTCCATAAACAAAATTGTGGTACTTTTCAAAAGAAAATACTATGGCCAATAGCTCTTTTCGATCTGTGCATAGTTTTTTTTTTCACTGTTAGTCAGGCTGCGAGACACAAATGATACAGGCTTACCCTTTTGAATTAGATAGTTGGATAGCAAAGACACAATTTTTGAAATGGATGAATAAATACAGCGCTGGCTTTTGTTATGTTTTATGTATTTAATAAATTTCCGCCCGACTGTTTATTCATTAATTCTACCTAACACGATTAATCGATACTTGTTTCTAATATAGAATTTTAGCATCAATTCTACATAATAACATGAGTAATATCTTTTTAATTGAATTTTATCATTATTAACAAAATACTTTGGCATTGTGAACTGAGAATTTTTCGCTTGACTTATATCTTTCAATACTTTAGGAACTGGTCATTGATTTACATCTATAATAAAAGAAATAAATGCTTGTATGAATTTTAACATATTGTTAAAAATGCAATAAACCTCAGCTCCTTTGTTGTATGAATAATGTGAAACTTCCTGTTAAGTATTTTTTTAACATCTATGTAACAGTATAGACTCCATGATTATTCCTTAAAATTGGAAGTATCAGAAATAGATGTAAATATGTATTGTCTTCTGCATTAACTTACAAAAATAATAGTGTGAATATCTGAATGGAATTATATGAAAGAGCTACAGGACACTATGTTTTCACGATGGTCATTCCACTATATTGGAAATATTAAATCAAACAATAAGTGCAGGAAAAGTTTCAGTAAGAGGATATACTCTCCTCTGTAACAATACATTTGACAGCGGTTGTTCCATATGATATTTCTACACAACATCCCAAAATCTTGGTAAATAGCTTTCTAAATTAAGTTTACAGTGTAAAAAAAATAGTGGAAAAATGTTGTAGTCATGTAACTGGGCTACCATACATAAAAATTAAGCAGCGTTAAAAGTGTTTTTATCTTAATGGCCTGTTACAACCAAATAACTAGATATGAGAAAGAACATGCCTGTCAGTACAGCTGGCTGATCCATTTTACAGAGTTCCTAATTTGAAAACAAGTTAACCTGTAAAACTACCCTTCATACTGGTTTGCTTTAGATTCATTTGGTACCAAATATGCCATTAAAGTCTGTACCAATCAATCAAGCAATAAACTTTGTTACAAGCAAGTTTTTGTTTGCAGGATGTTGTTCATAATCGGTTTTCTTTTGGTGGTATAGCAACAACGAAGGGAGAAAGATTCCGGGTAATTTAAATTCAACTAACATAGCAAATTCCATTTTTGTGTAACTTTATAATTTGATACAGCTTTATTTTTTCAGAATTTTATTCATACTACTATTTCATCCATTGCAGAAAAATTCCACAAGTGCATATTTTAAAATTAATTTCACATTTAAAAAAGTATGATTTGTTTATAAATGATTTGTTATAAAAATATGAGTTATAAAACTCATTGTAACTTCGACAAATACACACAAAAAAGGGGAAAAAATACAAAAATGGTGATGCTGCTTATTAAAAATTGAAGAATTGTTATATGCACATACACATGGTTGACACAGTTTGGTGCACCTTGCTAAATTTGTTGTGGTAATATGGTAGCAAAAAAAAAATTTTTGTCATTTTGTATTAAAATTATTAAGGTGTTGACGGGTATGCTACGTTACACAAAGCAAGGTAACGTACAGTAAGAGCTGTGTACCTTAGGCAAAGAGATGCCTTTGAGAAGGTCTTTCTATGAGAAATTGACTTATATTCACATAATACATGAGGAGAAACACGAAAATTCCCATGCAGCTATCCCATCCACCAGTATTTGTACCTGGATCAAACATCCAGTGTTCAGATTTCTTATTTGCTAGTCTACTGGTGCCAGTCAAAATAGACGGTAGTGTAACACTATACAAGCTAAGTGGTATTGACTTATACATCACTAAAGAAATAAATACATTTCAGAAAACTTTCCTATTTTCCGAAAGTGTCAGTATCTTCATTATTATAACTTCCTGATATTTCAATGCATGTAATTTTATGGTGACCTATTAACTTAAAATAAAACAATATTTTTTTGAATTGGTTGTGTTTAATTATAACATTATTTTGAAAAACGTTGTTCGTGATAAAACTAAAGAATGAATTTTCTTCACACACTGACGGTTAAATTATTACATTTCAAATCAACAGATTGCATTTATACAATAAGACAGGACGAAAAATACAGTAGTCATTGAAACAATTGTTGAGTTTCTGAAGAAACAATAATAAAAATTTTCAAATCTAACACAGTATACCTTGTTTAATGTTTAATACAGTATGGAATGTTTTGTAAAGCATCAGATATTTAAAAAAAGCATGGAATAGCTGACAATGAAACCAAATAAAAATCAAACAGAACTCTATTACACATTATGCAACAAAATTAATGAATATGAAACGTCTATAAACTTTTTTTTTTTACTTGGACTAGATCTCGAACCATCAACTAGATATTAGTTGCAATATTAGATATTGGCAATAAAATTAATAAAAATTTATGTTGATAAGTACTTAAGAACAAAATGCCAAACTTTCAACTAGATAACCAAATAAACCGTTTACGTTCTAGAGGATTCATTTACTTCACATACATACATACATTGTCTTTACATTTACTTTCATAACTCGTATCATACATAACATACTCTTATCATCGAATGATTTTCTATAGTAAGCAATTTTTTTTAACAGTTTCTACTTCGTGTTTGCAAAGTATTCCTTTAAGTCGCAAGGTTTCGCGATATTCATTTTCCTTCTGACAAAGTTTATACATGAATCCAAAACATTAAAACCTTCGTAATCGATAAACAACGGTCATTTCATTTTCGATGACATACGTCTGCTTATCGATAGTAAAAGGAAAGTTTGGGCCATCCGAAAAAGCGGCGACCGAACAAAGAATCTCTTCTTTGGCATGAACGCCATTAAAGTTAAAGTTATTTACAGTTGCAGTTCTAGTTGTAGTTATTTTAAATATACATCACATCCCTTCCTCCAGTTTATAAACACTAATAAAAGTAACAAATAATATCAATACAAGTATATTCTCAATATGACATACAATAAAAAAAGTTACATAAAAATGATACATGCAATATGTTGCATTATTTTATTCCATGACAAAGTCTCTATACCTTGAAGGTTGTCTAATCAACCGTATACTTCTTGTTATTGTATTATTGGATAGATTATTCTGTTGATTTCATATTGTAACAGGCACAGAAACATTTTCAGGGCTTCCATTTGAATTTTCCTCTTTATCTAATACTATATCATCATAATCATTATTAACTTTGTAAGGTGATTTTGAAAATATTATATGGCGTCTGTTTCTTCGTAATATTTCCCCATTTGAATTTCTTACAATATAGGATCTTTATGTTTTGAAATTATTTCACCTTTATCCCATTGCCCAGTTCTAAAGTTGAACAAGGTTATACTATCTCCAGGTTTTAACTCAGGCAGTTTCTGTGCGATTCTATCATAATAATATTTTTGCCTAGCTTGAAGTGCACGAAATTTAGAATAAGGTTTGTTTATCTTAGTATTTAACAATTTATTACTGATAGGTAATTTTGTCCTTAATCTTCTATTAAGTAACAGTTGTGCAGGAGACAAATTTATTCCACTAATTGGGGTATTTCGATATTCCATCAAGCCTACACTTATATCTTGCACTTTTCTCATGATATTTTTCACTATTCCTACAGCTTTTTCAGCCAACCCATTACTTTGAGGATATCTGGGGCTACTAAATTTAAATTCGAAATCCCAATCTTCAGCAAATTTCTTAAATAAGTAGCTATTACAGGGTGGTGTTGGTGTGTTGAATTATGGCAAAGCACACGAGGGCTATCTCCCTAAGGGAAGGGATGCCTTCGTGGAGGACTTTCTAAGGGAAACTGGCTCGTATACACGTTACACATGGGGAAAACCACGAAAACGCCCATGCAGCCAGCCCGTTCGCGGGATTCGAACCTCGAACCGAACTACCAGTGTTCAGCGACTTTACCGCTTCGCCGCTGGTGGGCGCTATTACAGGGATTATTGTCGCAAACGACTTCATTTGCAATACCATACCTGGCAAAGATGCATTTTAACTTTATCATAATTTCATTTGCTGTCTTATCTTTTATGTTAGAAACCTCAATCCATTTAGAGTAATAATCAATAACTACTAAGTAATTTTGATTACCAAATTGCAAGATATCAAGGGCAATTTTTTCGAATGGTTTAGTTGGAATTTCATGTTGCATTAGAGGTTCTTTTTGATTTCTATTTCTGAATTTTTCACATATTTCACATTTGGAAACAAGCTGCTCAATGTCATTTGTCATACCTGGCCAATAAAAAGTTTCACGGGAGCTAATTTTACATTTCTCAATTCCAAAGTGCGCTTCATGAATTAATTGCAACATATCTTTTCTCAAACCATAAGGTACAACTAATTTTTCATTAATAAATAACAAGTCGTCATTAATATAAAGATCATTTTTAACTTTAAAGTATGTTTTTACACTACTATCTACTTTTTTGTAACATTTAGGCCAACCCTCTTTAATACATTTCATAACTATTTCCAAATCTGGATCTGATTCAGTTTCTTTCCTAAATTGCACCACTCTTCTTTCACTCATAGGCAAATATTTTGAAATAATGTGAACAACATTTAGCATTTCAGGATCATCACTAATAGTTTCCTTCACAGGATATGCACGTGACAAAGTGTCAGCAAAAAGCATTTGATTACCTGGAACATAATTTATCTCAAAATCATATTTTAGTAGTTTTAAGATCATCCTTTGCATTCTAGACGAAATTTTATGCAATGGTTTCTTAACAATTGCCATTAACAGTTTACGATCACTTTGCACTGTGACTTTCCGTCCATAAACAAAATTGTGGTACTTTTCAAAAGAAAATACTATGGCCAATAGCTCTTTTCGATCTGTGCATAGTTTTTTTTTTTCACTGTTAGTCAGGCTGCGAGACACAAATGATACAGGCTTACCCTTTTGAATTAGATAGTTGGATAGCAAAGACACAATTTTTGAAATGGATGAATAAATACAGCGCTGGCTTTTGTTATGTTTTATGTATTTAATAAATTTCCACCCGACTGTTTATTCATTAATTCTACCTAACACGATTAATCGATACTTGTTTCTAATATAGAATTTTAGCATCAATTCTACATAATAACATGAGTAATATCTTTTTAATTGAATTTTATCATTATTAACAAAATACTTTGGCATTGTGAACTGAGAATTTTTCGCTTGACTTATATCTTTCAATACTTTAGGAACTGGTCATTGATTTACATCTATAATAAAAGAAATAAATGCTTGTATGAATTTTAACATATTGTTAAAAATGCAATAAACCTCAGCTCCTTTGTTGTATGAATAATGTGAAACTTCCTGTTAAGTATTTTTTTAACATCTATGTAACAGTATAGACTCCATGATTATTCCTTAAAATTGGAAGTATCAGAAATAGATGTAAATATGTATTGTCTTCTGCATTAACTTACAAAAATAATAGTGTGAATATCTGAATGGAATTATATGAAAGAGCTACAGGACACTATGTTTTCACGATGGTCATTCCACTATATTGGAAATATTAAATCAAACAATAAGTGCAGGAAAAGTTTCAGTAAGAGGATATACTCTCCTCTGTAACAATACATTTGACTGCAGTTGTTCCATATGATATTTCTACACAACATCCCAAAATCTTGGTAAATAGCTTTCTAAATTAAGTGTACAGTGTAAAAAAAGTAGTGGGAAAATGTTGTAGTCATGTAACTGGGCTACCATACATAAAAATTAAGCAGCGTTAAAAGTGTTTTTATCTTAATGGCCTGTTACAACCAAATAACTAGATATGAGAAAGAACATGCCGTGTCAGTACAGCTGGCTGATCCATTTTACAGAGTTCCTAATTTGAAAACAAGTTAACCTGTAAAACTACCCTTCATACTGGTTTGCTTTAGATTCATTTGGTAACAAATATGCCATTAAAGTCTGTACCAATCAATCAAGCAATAAACTTTGTTACAAGCAAGTTTTTGTTTGCAGGATGTTGTTCATAATCGGTTTTCTTTTGGTGGTATAGCAACAACGAAGGGAGAAAGATTCCGGGTAATTTAAATTCAACTAACATAGCAAATTCCATTTTTGTGTAACTTTATAATTTGATACAGCTTTATTTTTTCAGAATTTTATTCATACTACTATTTCATCCATTGCAGAAAAATTCCACAAGTGCATATTTTAAAATTAATTTCACATTTAAAAAAGTATGATTTGTTTATAAATGATTTGTTATAAAAATATGAGTTATAAAACTCATTGTAACTTCGACAAATACACACAAAAAAGGGGAAAAAATACAAAAATGGTGATGCTGCTTATTAAAAATTGAAGAATTGTTATATGCACATACACATGGTTGACACAGTTTGGTGCACCTTGCTAAATTTGTTGTGGTAATATGGTAGCAAAAAAAAAATTTTTGTCATTTTGTATTAAAATTATTAAGGTGTTGACGGGTATGCTACGTTACACAAAGCAAGGTAACGTACAGTAAGAGCTGTGTACCTTAGGCAAAGAGATGCCTTTGAGAAGGTCTTTCTATGAGAAATTGACTTATATTCACATAATACATGAGGAGAAACACGAAAATTCCCATGCAGCTATCCCATCCACCAGTATTTGTACCTGGATCAAACATCCAGTGTTCAGATTTCTAATTTGCTAGTCTACTGGTGCCAGTCAAAATAGACGGTAGTGTAACACTATACAAGCTAAGTGGTATTGACTTATACATCACTAAAGAAATAAATACATTTCAGAAAACTTTTCTATTTTCCGAAAGTGTCAGTATCTTCATTATTATAACTTCCTGATATTTCAATGCATGTAATTTTATGGTGACCTATTAACTTAAAACAATATTTTTTTGAATTGGTTGTGTTTAATTATAACATTATTTTGAAAAACGTTGTTCGTGATAAAACTAAAGAATGAATTTTCTTTACACACTGACTGTTAAATTATTACATTTCATATCAACAGATTGCATTTATACAATAAGACAGGATGAAAAATACAGTAGTCATTGAAACAATTGTTGAGTTTCTGAAGAAAGATTAATAAAAATTTTCAAATCTAACACAGTATACCTTGTTTAATGTTTAATACAGTATGGAATGTTTTGTAAAGCATCAGATATTTAAAAAAAGCATGGAATAGCTGACAATGAAACCAAATAAAAATCAAACAGAACTCTATTACACATTATGCAACAAAATTAATGAATATGAAACGTCTATAAACTTTTTTTTTTTACTTGGACTAGATCTCGAACCATCAACTAGATATTAGTTGCAATATTAGATATTGGCAATAAAATTAATAAAAATTTATGTTGATAAGTACTTAAGAACAAAATGCCAAACTTTCAACTAGATAACCAAATAAACCGTTTACGTTCTAGAGGATTTATTTACTTCACATACATACATACATTGTCTTTACATTTACTTTCATAACTCGTATCATACGTAACATACTTCATAACATACTCTTATCATCGAATGATTTTCTATAGTAAGCAATTTTTTTTAACAGTTTCTACTTCGTGTTTGCAAAGTATTCCTTTAAGTCGCAAGGTTTCGCGATATTCATTTTCCTTCTGACAAAGTTTATACATGAATCCAAAACATTAAAACCTTCGTAATCGATAAACAACGGCCATTTCATTTTCGATGACATACGTCTGCTTATCGATAGTAAAAGGAAACTTTGGGCCATCCGAAAAAGCGGCGACCGAACAAAGAATCTCTTCTTTGGCATGAACGCCATTACAGTTAAAGTTATAGTTATTTACAGTTGCAGTTATAGTTGTAGTTATTTTAAATATACATCACATCCCTTCCTCCAGTTTATAAACACTAATAAAAATAACAAATAATATCAATACAAGTATATTCACAATATGACATACAATAAAAAAAGTTACATAAAAATGATACATGCAATATGTTGCATTATTTTATTCCATGACAAAGTCTCTATATCTTGAAGGTTGTCTAATCAACCGTCCACTTCTTGTTATTGTATTATTGGATAGATTATTCTGTTGATTTCCTATTGTAACAGGCACAGAAACATTTTCAGGGCTTCCATTTGAATTTTCCTCTTTATCTAATACTATATCATCATAATCATTATTAACTTTGTAAGGTGATTTTGAAAATATTATATGGCGTCTGTTTCTTCGTAATATTTCCCCATTTGAATTTCTTACAATATACGATATAGGATCTTTATGTTTTGAAATTATTTGACCTTTATCCCACTGCCCAGTTCTAAAGTTGAACAAGGTTATACTATCTCCAGGTTTTAACTCAGGCAGTTTCTGTGCGATTCTATCATAATAATATTTTTGCCTAGCTTGAAGTGCACGAAATTTAGAATAAGGTTTGTTTATCTTAGTATTTAACAATTTATTACTGATAGGTAATTTTGTCCTTAATCTTCTATTAACTAACAGTTGTGCAGGAGACAAATTTATTCCACTAATTGGGGTATTTCCATATTCCATCAAGCCTACACTTATATCTTGCACTTTTCTCATGATATTTTTCACTATTCCTACAGCTTTTTCAGCCAACCCATTACTTTGAGGATATCTGGGGCAACTAAATTTAAATTCGAAATCCCAATCTTCAGCAAATTTCTTAAATAAGTAGCTATTACAGGGTGGTGTTGGTGTGTTGAATTATGGCAAAGCACACGAGGGCTATCTCCCTAAGGGAAGGGATGCCTTCGTGGAGGACTTTCTAAGGGAAACTGGCTCGTATACACGTTACACATGGGGAAAACCACGAAAACGTCCATACAGCCAGCCCGTTCGTCGGATTCGAACCTCGAACCGAACTACCAGTGTTCAGCGACTTGACCGCATGGCCGCTGGTGGGCGCTATTACAGGGATTATTGTCGCAAACGACTTCATTTGCAATACCATACCTGGCAAAGATGCATTTTAACTTTATCATAATTTCATTTGCTGTCTTATCTTTTATGTTAGAAACCTCAATCCATTTAGAGTAATAATCAATAACTACTAAGTAATTTTGATTACCAAATTGCAAGATATCAAGGGCAATTTTTTCGAATGGTTTAGTTGGAATTTCATGTTGCATTAGAGGTTCTTTTTGATTTCTATTTCTGAATTTTTCACATATTTCACATTTGGAAACAAGCTGCTCAATGTCATTTGTCATACCTGGCCAGTAAAAAGTTTCACGGGAGCTAATTTTACATTTCTCAATTCCAAAGTGCGCTTCATGAATTAATTGCAACATATCTTTTCTCAAACCATAAGGTACAACTAATTTTTCATTAATAAATAACAAGTCGTCATTAATATAAAGATCATTTTTAACTTTAAAGTATGTTTTTACACTACTATCTACTTTTTTGTAACATTTAGGCCAACCCTCTTTAATACATTTCATAACTATTTGCAAATCTGGATCTGATTCAGTTTCTTTCCTAAATTGCACCACTCTTCTTTCACTCATAGGCAAATATTTTGAAATAATGTGAACAACATTTAGCATTTCAGGATCATCACTAATAGTTTCCTTCACAGGATATGCACGTGACAAAGTGTCAGCAAAAAGCATTTGATTACCTGGAACATAATTTATCTCAAAATCATATTTTAGTAGTTTTAAGATCATCCTTTGCATTCTAGACGAGATTTTATGCAATGGTTTCTTAACAATTGCCATTAACAGTTTACGATCACTTTGCACTGTGACTTTCCGTCCATAAACAAAATTGTGGTACTTTTCAAAAGAAAATACTATGGCCAATAGCTCTTTTCGATCTGTGCATAGTTTTTTTTTTCACTGTTAGTCAGGCTGCGAGACACAAATGATACAGGCTTACCCTTTTGAATTAGATAGTTGGATAGCAAAGACACAATTTTTGAAATGGATGAATAAATACAGCGCTGGCTTTTGTTATGTTTTATGTATTTAATAAATTTCCGCCCGACTGTTTATTCATTAATTCTACCTAACACGATTAATCGATACTTGTTTCTAATATAGAATTTTAGCATCAATTCTACATAATAACATGAGTAATATCTTTTTAATTGAATTTTATCATTATTAACAAAATACTTTGGCATTGTGAACTGAGAATTTTTCGCTTGACTTATATCTTTCAATACTTTAGGAACTGGTCATTGATTTACATCTATAATAAAAGAAATAAATGCTTGTATGAATTTTAACATATTGTTAAAAATGCAATAAACCTCAGCTCCTTTGTTGTATGAATAATGTGAAACTTCCTGTTAAGTATTTTTTTAACATCTATGTAACAGTATAGACTCCATGATTATTCCTTAAAATTGGAAGTATCAGAAATAGATGTAAATATGTATTGTCTTCTGCATTAACTTACAAAAATAATAGTGTGAATATCTGAATGGAATTATATGAAAGAGCTACAGGACACTATGTTTTCACGATGGTCATTCCACTATATTGGAAATATTAAATCAAACAATAAGTGCAGGAAAAGTTTCAGTAAGAGGATATACTCTCCTCTGTAACAATACATTTGACAGCGGTTGTTCCATATGATATTTCTACACAACATCCCAAAATCTTGGTAAATAGCTTTCTAAATTAAGTTTACAGTGTAAAAAAAATAGTGGAAAAATGTTGTAGTCATGTAACTGGGCTACCATACATAAAAATTAAGCAGCGTTAAAAGTGTTTTTATCTTAATGGCCTGTTACAACCAAATAACTAGATATGAGAAAGAACATGCCTGTCAGTACAGCTGGCTGATCCATTTTACAGAGTTCCTAATTTGAAAACAAGTTAACCTGTAAAACTACCCTTCATACTGGTTTGCTTTAGATTCATTTGGTACCAAATATGCCATTAAAGTCTGTACCAATCAATCAAGCAATAAACTTTGTTACAAGCAAGTTTTTGTTTGCAGGATGTTGTTCATAATCGGTTTTCTTTTGGTGGTATAGCAACAACGAAGGGAGAAAGATTCCGGGTAATTTAAATTCAACTAACATAGCAAATTCCATTTTTGTGTAACTTTATAATTTGATACAGCTTTATTTTTTCAGAATTTTATTCATACTACTATTTCATCCATTGCAGAAAAATTCCACAAGTGCATATTTTAAAATTAATTTCACATTTAAAAAAGTATGATTTGTTTATAAATGATTTGTTATAAAAATATGAGTTATAAAACTCATTGTAACTTCGACAAATACACACAAAAAAGGGGAAAAAATACAAAAATGGTGATGCTGCTTATTAAAAATTGAAGAATTGTTATATGCACATACACATGGTTGACACAGTTTGGTGCACCTTGCTAAATTTGTTGTGGTAATATGGTAGCAAAAAAAAAATTTTTGTCATTTTGTATTAAAATTATTAAGGTGTTGACGGGTATGCTACGTTACACAAAGCAAGGTAACGTACAGTAAGAGCTGTGTACCTTAGGCAAAGAGATGCCTTTGAGAAGGTCTTTCTATGAGAAATTGACTTATATTCACATAATACATGAGGAGAAACACGAAAATTCCCATGCAGCTATCCCATCCACCAGTATTTGTACCTGGATCAAACATCCAGTGTTCAGATTTCTTATTTGCTAGTCTACTGGTGCCAGTCAAAATAGACGGTAGTGTAACACTATACAAGCTAAGTGGTATTGACTTATACATCACTAAAGAAATAAATACATTTCAGAAAACTTTCCTATTTTCCGAAAGTGTCAGTATCTTCATTATTATAACTTCCTGATATTTCAATGCATGTAATTTTATGGTGACCTATTAACTTAAAATAAAACAATATTTTTTTGAATTGGTTGTGTTTAATTATAACATTATTTTGAAAAACGTTGTTCGTGATAAAACTAAAGAATGAATTTTCTTCACACACTGACGGTTAAATTATTACATTTCAAATCAACAGATTGCATTTATACAATAAGACAGGACGAAAAATACAGTAGTCATTGAAACAATTGTTGAGTTTCTGAAGAAACAATAATAAAAATTTTCAAATCTAACACAGTATACCTTGTTTAATGTTTAATACAGTATGGAATGTTTTGTAAAGCATCAGATATTTAAAAAAAGCATGGAATAGCTGACAATGAAACCAAATAAAAATCAAACAGAACTCTATTACACATTATGCAACAAAATTAATGAATATGAAACGTCTATAAACTTTTTTTTTTTACTTGGACTAGATCTCGAACCATCAACTAGATATTAGTTGCAATATTAGATATTGGCAATAAAATTAATAAAAATTTATGTTGATAAGTACTTAAGAACAAAATGCCAAACTTTCAACTAGATAACCAAATAAACCGTTTACGTTCTAGAGGATTCATTTACTTCACATACATACATACATTGTCTTTACATTTACTTTCATAACTCGTATCATACATAACATACTCTTATCATCGAATGATTTTCTATAGTAAGCAATTTTTTTTAACAGTTTCTACTTCGTGTTTGCAAAGTATTCCTTTAAGTCGCAAGGTTTCGCGATATTCATTTTCCTTCTGACAAAGTTTATACATGAATCCAAAACATTAAAACCTTCGTAATCGATAAACAACGGTCATTTCATTTTCGATGACATACGTCTGCTTATCGATAGTAAAAGGAAAGTTTGGGCCATCCGAAAAAGCGGCGACCGAACAAAGAATCTCTTCTTTGGCATGAACGCCATTAAAGTTAAAGTTATTTACAGTTGCAGTTCTAGTTGTAGTTATTTTAAATATACATCACATCCCTTCCTCCAGTTTATAAACACTAATAAAAGTAACAAATAATATCAATACAAGTATATTCTCAATATGACATACAATAAAAAAAGTTACATAAAAATGATACATGCAATATGTTGCATTATTTTATTCCATGACAAAGTCTCTATACCTTGAAGGTTGTCTAATCAACCGTATACTTCTTGTTATTGTATTATTGGATAGATTATTCTGTTGATTTCATATTGTAACAGGCACAGAAACATTTTCAGGGCTTCCATTTGAATTTTCCTCTTTATCTAATACTATATCATCATAATCATTATTAACTTTGTAAGGTGATTTTGAAAATATTATATGGCGTCTGTTTCTTCGTAATATTTCCCCATTTGAATTTCTTACAATATAGGATCTTTATGTTTTGAAATTATTTCACCTTTATCCCATTGCCCAGTTCTAAAGTTGAACAAGGTTATACTATCTCCAGGTTTTAACTCAGGCAGTTTCTGTGCGATTCTATCATAATAATATTTTTGCCTAGCTTGAAGTGCACGAAATTTAGAATAAGGTTTGTTTATCTTAGTATTTAACAATTTATTACTGATAGGTAATTTTGTCCTTAATCTTCTATTAAGTAACAGTTGTGCAGGAGACAAATTTATTCCACTAATTGGGGTATTTCGATATTCCATCAAGCCTACACTTATATCTTGCACTTTTCTCATGATATTTTTCACTATTCCTACAGCTTTTTCAGCCAACCCATTACTTTGAGGATATCTGGGGCTACTAAATTTAAATTCGAAATCCCAATCTTCAGCAAATTTCTTAAATAAGTAGCTATTACAGGGTGGTGTTGGTGTGTTGAATTATGGCAAAGCACACGAGGGCTATCTCCCTAAGGGAAGGGATGCCTTCGTGGAGGACTTTCTAAGGGAAACTGGCTCGTATACACGTTACACATGGGGAAAACCACGAAAACGCCCATGCAGCCAGCCCGTTCGCGGGATTCGAACCTCGAACCGAACTACCAGTGTTCAGCGACTTTACCGCTTCGCCGCTGGTGGGCGCTATTACAGGGATTATTGTCGCAAACGACTTCATTTGCAATACCATACCTGGCAAAGATGCATTTTAACTTTATCATAATTTCATTTGCTGTCTTATCTTTTATGTTAGAAACCTCAATCCATTTAGAGTAATAATCAATAACTACTAAGTAATTTTGATTACCAAATTGCAAGATATCAAGGGCAATTTTTTCGAATGGTTTAGTTGGAATTTCATGTTGCATTAGAGGTTCTTTTTGATTTCTATTTCTGAATTTTTCACATATTTCACATTTGGAAACAAGCTGCTCAATGTCATTTGTCATACCTGGCCAATAAAAAGTTTCACGGGAGCTAATTTTACATTTCTCAATTCCAAAGTGCGCTTCATGAATTAATTGCAACATATCTTTTCTCAAACCATAAGGTACAACTAATTTTTCATTAATAAATAACAAGTCGTCATTAATATAAAGATCATTTTTAACTTTAAAGTATGTTTTTACACTACTATCTACTTTTTTGTAACATTTAGGCCAACCCTCTTTAATACATTTCATAACTATTTCCAAATCTGGATCTGATTCAGTTTCTTTCCTAAATTGCACCACTCTTCTTTCACTCATAGGCAAATATTTTGAAATAATGTGAACAACATTTAGCATTTCAGGATCATCACTAATAGTTTCCTTCACAGGATATGCACGTGACAAAGTGTCAGCAAAAAGCATTTGATTACCTGGAACATAATTTATCTCAAAATCATATTTTAGTAGTTTTAAGATCATCCTTTGCATTCTAGACGAAATTTTATGCAATGGTTTCTTAACAATTGCCATTAACAGTTTACGATCACTTTGCACTGTGACTTTCCGTCCATAAACAAAATTGTGGTACTTTTCAAAAGAAAATACTATGGCCAATAGCTCTTTTCGATCTGTGCATAGTTTTTTTTTTTCACTGTTAGTCAGGCTGCGAGACACAAATGATACAGGCTTACCCTTTTGAATTAGATAGTTGGATAGCAAAGACACAATTTTTGAAATGGATGAATAAATACAGCGCTGGCTTTTGTTATGTTTTATGTATTTAATAAATTTCCACCCGACTGTTTATTCATTAATTCTACCTAACACGATTAATCGATACTTGTTTCTAATATAGAATTTTAGCATCAATTCTACATAATAACATGAGTAATATCTTTTTAATTGAATTTTATCATTATTAACAAAATACTTTGGCATTGTGAACTGAGAATTTTTCGCTTGACTTATATCTTTCAATACTTTAGGAACTGGTCATTGATTTACATCTATAATAAAAGAAATAAATGCTTGTATGAATTTTAACATATTGTTAAAAATGCAATAAACCTCAGCTCCTTTGTTGTATGAATAATGTGAAACTTCCTGTTAAGTATTTTTTTAACATCTATGTAACAGTATAGACTCCATGATTATTCCTTAAAATTGGAAGTATCAGAAATAGATGTAAATATGTATTGTCTTCTGCATTAACTTACAAAAATAATAGTGTGAATATCTGAATGGAATTATATGAAAGAGCTACAGGACACTATGTTTTCACGATGGTCATTCCACTATATTGGAAATATTAAATCAAACAATAAGTGCAGGAAAAGTTTCAGTAAGAGGATATACTCTCCTCTGTAACAATACATTTGACTGCAGTTGTTCCATATGATATTTCTACACAACATCCCAAAATCTTGGTAAATAGCTTTCTAAATTAAGTGTACAGTGTAAAAAAAGTAGTGGGAAAATGTTGTAGTCATGTAACTGGGCTACCATACATAAAAATTAAGCAGCGTTAAAAGTGTTTTTATCTTAATGGCCTGTTACAACCAAATAACTAGATATGAGAAAGAACATGCCGTGTCAGTACAGCTGGCTGATCCATTTTACAGAGTTCCTAATTTGAAAACAAGTTAACCTGTAAAACTACCCTTCATACTGGTTTGCTTTAGATTCATTTGGTACCAAATATGCCATTAAAGTCTGTACCAATCAATCAAGCAATAAACTTTGTTACAAGCAAGTTTTTGTTTGCAGGATGTTGTTCATAATCGGTTTTCTTTTGGTGGTATAGCAACAACGAAGGGAGAAAGATTCCGGGTAATTTAAATTCAACTAACATAGCAAATTCCATTTTTGTGTAACTTTATAATTTGATACAGCTTTATTTTTTCAGAATTTTATTCATACTACTATTTCATCCATTGCAGAAAAATTCCACAAGTGCATATTTTAAAATTAATTTCACATTTAAAAAAGTATGATTTGTTTATAAATGATTTGTTATAAAAATATGAGTTATAAAACTCATTGTAACTTCGACAAATACACACAAAAAAGGGGAAAAAATACAAAAATGGTGATGCTGCTTATTAAAAATTGAAGAATTGTTATATGCACATACACATGGTTGACACAGTTTGGTGCACCTTGCTAAATTTGTTGTGGTAATATGGTAGCAAAAAAAAAATTTTTGTCATTTTGTATTAAAATTATTAAGGTGTTGACGGGTATGCTACGTTACACAAAGCAAGGTAACGTACAGTAAGAGCTGTGTACCTTAGGCAAAGAGATGCCTTTGAGAAGGTCTTTCTATGAGAAATTGACTTATATTCACATAATACATGAGGAGAAACACGAAAATTCCCATGCAGCTATCCCATCCACCAGTATTTGTACCTGGATCAAACATCCAGTGTTCAGATTTCTAATTTGCTAGTCTACTGGTGCCAGTCAAAATAGACGGTAGTGTAACACTATACAAGCTAAGTGGTATTGACTTATACATCACTAAAGAAATAAATACATTTCAGAAAACTTTCCTATTTTCCGAAAGTGTCAGTATCTTCATTATTATAACTTCCTGATATTTCAATGCATGTAATTTTATGGTGACCTATTAACTTAAAACAATATTTTTTTGAATTGGTTGTGTTTAATTATAACATTATTTTGAAAAACGTTGTTCGTGATAAAACTAAAGAATGAATTTTCTTTACACACTGACTGTTAAATTATTACATTTCATATCAACAGATTGCATTTATACAATAAGACAGGATGAAAAATACAGTAGTCATTGAAACAATTGTTGAGTTTCTGAAGAAAGATTAATAAAAATTTTCAAATCTAACACAGTATACCTTGTTTAATGTTTAATACAGTATGGAATGTTTTGTAAAGCATCAGATATTTAAAAAAAGCATGGAATAGCTGACAATGAAACCAAATAAAAATCAAACAGAACTCTATTACACATTATGCAACAAAATTAATGAATATGAAACGTCTATAAACTTTTTTTTTTTACTTGGACTAGATCTCGAACCATCAACTAGATATTAGTTGCAATATTAGATATTGGCAATAAAATTAATAAAAATTTATGTTGATAAGTACTTAAGAACAAAATGCCAAACTTTCAACTAGATAACCAAATAAACCGTTTACGTTCTAGAGGATTTATTTACTTCACATACATACATACATTGTCTTTACATTTACTTTCATAACTCGTATCATACGTAACATACTTCATAACATACTCTTATCATCGAATGATTTTCTATAGTAAGCAATTTTTTTTAACAGTTTCTACTTCGTGTTTGCAAAGTATTCCTTTAAGTCGCAAGGTTTCGCGATATTCATTTTCCTTCTGACAAAGTTTATACATGAATCCAAAACATTAAAACCTTCGTAATCGATAAACAACGGCCATTTCATTTTCGATGACATACGTCTGCTTATCGATAGTAAAAGGAAACTTTGGGCCATCCGAAAAAGCGGCGACCGAACAAAGAATCTCTTCTTTGGCATGAACGCCATTAAAGTTAAAGTTATAGTTATTTACAGTTGCAGTTATAGTTGTAGTTATTTTAAATATACATCACATCCCTTCCTCCAGTTTATAAACACTAATAAAAATAACAAATAATATCAATACAAGTATATTCACAATATGACATACAATAAAAAAAGTTACATAAAAATGATACATGCAATATGTTGCATTATTTTATTCCATGACAAAGTCTCTATATCTTGAAGGTTGTCTAATCAACCGTCCACTTCTTGTTATTGTATTATTGGATAGATTATTCTGTTGATTTCCTATTGTAACAGGCACAGAAACATTTTCAGGGCTTCCATTTGAATTTTCCTCTTTATCTAATACTATATCATCATAATCATTATTAACTTTGTAAGGTGATTTTGAAAATATTATATGGCGTCTGTTTCTTCGTAATATTTCCCCATTTGAATTTCTTACAATATACGATATAGGATCTTTATGTTTTGAAATTATTTGACCTTTATCCCACTGCCCAGTTCTAAAGTTGAACAAGGTTATACTATCTCCAGGTTTTAACTCAGGCAGTTTCTGTGCGATTCTATCATAATAATATTTTTGCCTAGCTTGAAGTGCACGAAATTTAGAATAAGGTTTGTTTATCTTAGTATTTAACAATTTATTACTGATAGGTAATTTTGTCCTTAATCTTCTATTAAGTAACAGTTGTGCAGGAGACAAATTTATTCCACTAATTGGGGTATTTCCATATTCCATCAAGCCTACACTTATATCTTGCACTTTTCTCATGATATTTTTCACTATTCCTACAGCTTTTTCAGCCAACCCATTACTTTGAGGATATCTGGGGCAACTAAATTTAAATTCGAAATCCCAATCTTCAGCAAATTTCTTAAATAAGTAGCTATTACAGGGTGGTGTTGGTGTGTTGAATTATGGCAAAGCACACGAGGGCTATCTCCCTAAGGGAAGGGATGCCTTCGTGGAGGACTTTCTAAGGGAAACTGGCTCGTATACACGTTACACATGGGGAAAACCACGAAAACGTCCATACAGCCAGCCCGTTCGTCGGATTCGAACCTCGAACCGAACTACCAGTGTTCAGCGACTTGACCGCATGGCCGCTGGTGGGCGCTATTACAGGGATTATTGTCGCAAACGACTTCATTTGCAATACCATACCTGGCAAAGATGCATTTTAACTTTATCATAATTTCATTTGCTGTCTTATCTTTTATGTTAGAAACCTCAATCCATTTAGAGTAATAATCAATAACTACTAAGTAATTTTGATTACCAAATTGCAAGATATCAAGGGCAATTTTTTCGAATGGTTTAGTTGGAATTTCATGTTGCATTAGAGGTTCTTTTTGATTTCTATTTCTGAATTTTTCACATATTTCACATTTGGAAACAAGCTGCTCAATGTCATTTGTCATACCTGGCCAGTAAAAAGTTTCACGGGAGCTAATTTTACATTTCTCAATTCCAAAGTGCGCTTCATGAATTAATTGCAACATATCTTTTCTCAAACCATAAGGTACAACTAATTTTTCATTAATAAATAACAAGTCGTCATTAATATAAAGATCATTTTTAACTTTAAAGTATGTTTTTACACTACTATCTACTTTTTTGTAACATTTAGGCCAACCCTCTTTAATACATTTCATAACTATTTGCAAATCTGGATCTGATTCAGTTTCTTTCCTAAATTGCACCACTCTTCTTTCACTCATAGGCAAATATTTTGAAATAATGTGAACAACATTTAGCATTTCAGGATCATCACTAATAGTTTCCTTCACAGGATATGCACGTGACAAAGTGTCAGCAAAAAGCATTTGATTACCTGGAACATAATTTATCTCAAAATCATATTTTAGTAGTTTTAAGATCATCCTTTGCATTCTAGACGAGATTTTATGCAATGGTTTCTTAACAATTGCCATTAACAGTTTACGATCACTTTGCACTGTGACTTTCCGTCCATAAACAAAATTGTGGTACTTTTCAAAAGAAAATACTATGGCCAATAGCTCTTTTCGATCTGTGCATAGTTTTTTTTTTCACTGTTAGTCAGGCTGCGAGACACAAATGATACAGGCTTACCCTTTTGAATTAGATAGTTGGATAGCAAAGACACAATTTTTGAAATGGATGAATAAATACAGCGCTGGCTTTTGTTATGTTTTATGTATTTAATAAATTTCCGCCCGACTGTTTATTCATTAATTCTACCTAACACGATTAATCGATACTTGTTTCTAATATAGAATTTTAGCATCAATTCTACATAATAACATGAGTAATATCTTTTTAATTGAATTTTATCATTATTAACAAAATACTTTGGCATTGTGAACTGAGAATTTTTCGCTTGACTTATATCTTTCAATACTTTAGGAACTGGTCATTGATTTACATCTATAATAAAAGAAATAAATGCTTGTATGAATTTTAACATATTGTTAAAAATGCAATAAACCTCAGCTCCTTTGTTGTATGAATAATGTGAAACTTCCTGTTAAGTATTTTTTTAACATCTATGTAACAGTATAGACTCCATGATTATTCCTTAAAATTGGAAGTATCAGAAATAGATGTAAATATGTATTGTCTTCTGCATTAACTTACAAAAATAATAGTGTGAATATCTGAATGGAATTATATGAAAGAGCTACAGGACACTATGTTTTCACGATGGTCATTCCACTATATTGGAAATATTAAATCAAACAATAAGTGCAGGAAAAGTTTCAGTAAGAGGATATACTCTCCTCTGTAACAATACATTTGACAGCGGTTGTTCCATATGATATTTCTACACAACATCCCAAAATCTTGGTAAATAGCTTTCTAAATTAAGTGTACAGTGTAAAAAAAGTAGTGGGAAAATGTTGTAGTCATGTAACTGGGCTACCATACATAAAAATTAAGCAGCGTTAAAAGTGTTTTTATCTTAATGGCCTGTTACAACCAAATAACTAGATATGAGAAAGAACATGCCTGTCAGTACAGCTGGCTGATCCATTTTACAGAGTTCCTAATTTGAAAACAAGTTAACCTGTAAAACTACCCTTCATACTGGTTTGCTTTAGATTCATTTGGTACCAAATATGCCATTAAAGTCTGTACCAATCAATCAAGCAATAAACTTTGTTACAAGCAAGTTTTTGTTTGCAGGATGTTGTTCATAATCGGTTTTCTTTTGGTGGTATAGCAACAACGAAGGGAGAAAGATTCCGGGTAATTTAAATTCAACTAACATAGCAAATTCCATTTTTGTGTAACTTTATAATTTGATACAGCTTTATTTTTTCAGAATTTTATTCATACTACTATTTCATCCATTGCAGAAAAATTCCACAAGTGCATATTTTAAAATTAATTTCACATTTAAAAAAGTATGATTTGTTTATAAATGATTTGTTATAAAAATATGAGTTATAAAACTCATTGTAACTTCGACAAATACACACAAAAAAGGGGAAAAAATACAAAAATGGTGATGCTGCTTATTAAAAATTGAAGAATTGTTATATGCACATACACATGGTTGACACAGTTTGGTGCACCTTGCTAAATTTGTTGTGGTAATATGGTAGCAAAAAAAAAATTTTTGTCATTTTGTATTAAAATTATTAAGGTGTTGACGGGTATGCTACGTTACACAAAGCAAGGTAACGTACAGTAAGAGCTGTGTACCTTAGGCAAAGAGATGCCTTTGAGAAGGTCTTTCTATGAGAAATTGACTTATATTCACATAATACATGAGGAGAAACACGAAAATTCCCATGCAGCTATCCCATCCACCAGTATTTGTACCTGGATCAAACATCCAGTGTTCAGATTTCTTATTTGCTAGTCTACTGGTGCCAGTCAAAATAGACGGTAGTGTAACACTATACAAGCTAAGTGGTATTGACTTATACATCACTAAAGAAATAAATACATTTCAGAAAACTTTCCTATTTTCCGAAAGTGTCAGTATCTTCATTATTATAACTTCCTGATATTTCAATGCATGTAATTTTATGGTGACCTATTAACTTAAAATAAAACAATATTTTTTTGAATTGGTTGTGTTTAATTATAACATTATTTTGAAAAACGTTGTTCGTGATAAAACTAAAGAATGAATTTTCTTCACACACTGACGGTTAAATTATTACATTTCAAATCAACAGATTGCATTTATACAATAAGACAGGACGAAAAATACAGTAGTCATTGAAACAATTGTTGAGTTTCTGAAGAAACAATAATAAAAATTTTCAAATCTAACACAGTATACCTTGTTTAATGTTTAATACAGTATGGAATGTTTTGTAAAGCATCAGATATTTAAAAAAAGCATGGAATAGCTGACAATGAAACCAAATAAAAATCAAACAGAACTCTATTACACATTATGCAACAAAATTAATGAATATGAAACGTCTATAAACTTTTTTTTTTTACTTGGACTAGATCTCGAACCATCAACTAGATATTAGTTGCAATATTAGATATTGGCAATAAAATTAATAAAAATTTATGTTGATAAGTACTTAAGAACAAAATGCCAAACTTTCAACTAGATAACCAAATAAACCGTTTACGTTCTAGAGGATTCATTTACTTCACATACATACATACATTGTCTTTACATTTACTTTCATAACTCGTATCATACATAACATACTCTTATCATCGAATGATTTTCTATAGTAAGCAATTTTTTTTAACAGTTTCTACTTCGTGTTTGCAAAGTATTCCTTTAAGTCGCAAGGTTTCGCGATATTCATTTTCCTTCTGACAAAGTTTATACATGAATCCAAAACATTAAAACCTTCGTAATCGATAAACAACGGTCATTTCATTTTCGATGACATACGTCTGCTTATCGATAGTAAAAGGAAAGTTTGGGCCATCCGAAAAAGCGGCGACCGAACAAAGAATCTCTTCTTTGGCATGAACGCCATTAAAGTTAAAGTTATTTACAGTTGCAGTTCTAGTTGTAGTTATTTTAAATATACATCACATCCCTTCCTCCAGTTTATAAACACTAATAAAAGTAACAAATAATATCAATACAAGTATATTCTCAATATGACATACAATAAAAAAAGTTACATAAAAATGATACATGCAATATGTTGCATTATTTTATTCCATGACAAAGTCTCTATACCTTGAAGGTTGTCTAATCAACCGTATACTTCTTGTTATTGTATTATTGGATAGATTATTCTGTTGATTTCATATTGTAACAGGCACAGAAACATTTTCAGGGCTTCCATTTGAATTTTCCTCTTTATCTAATACTATATCATCATAATCATTATTAACTTTGTAAGGTGATTTTGAAAATATTATATGGCGTCTGTTTCTTCGTAATATTTCCCCATTTGAATTTCTTACAATATAGGATCTTTATGTTTTGAAATTATTTCACCTTTATCCCATTGCCCAGTTCTAAAGTTGAACAAGGTTATACTATCTCCAGGTTTTAACTCAGGCAGTTTCTGTGCGATTCTATCATAATAATATTTTTGCCTAGCTTGAAGTGCACGAAATTTAGAATAAGGTTTGTTTATCTTAGTATTTAACAATTTATTACTGATAGGTAATTTTGTCCTTAATCTTCTATTAAGTAACAGTTGTGCAGGAGACAAATTTATTCCACTAATTGGGGTATTTCGATATTCCATCAAGCCTACACTTATATCTTGCACTTTTCTCATGATATTTTTCACTATTCCTACAGCTTTTTCAGCCAACCCATTACTTTGAGGATATCTGGGGCTACTAAATTTAAATTCGAAATCCCAATCTTCAGCAAATTTCTTAAATAAGTAGCTATTACAGGGTGGTGTTGGTGTGTTGAATTATGGCAAAGCACACGAGGGCTATCTCCCTAAGGGAAGGGATGCCTTCGTGGAGGACTTTCTAAGGGAAACTGGCTCGTATACACGTTACACATGGGGAAAACCACGAAAACGCCCATGCAGCCAGCCCGTTCGCGGGATTCGAACCTCGAACCGAACTACCAGTGTTCAGCGACTTTACCGCTTCGCCGCTGGTGGGCGCTATTACAGGGATTATTGTCGCAAACGACTTCATTTGCAATACCATACCTGGCAAAGATGCATTTTAACTTTATCATAATTTCATTTGCTGTCTTATCTTTTATGTTAGAAACCTCAATCCATTTAGAGTAATAATCAATAACTACTAAGTAATTTTGATTACCAAATTGCAAGATATCAAGGGCAATTTTTTCGAATGGTTTAGTTGGAATTTCATGTTGCATTAGAGGTTCTTTTTGATTTCTATTTCTGAATTTTTCACATATTTCACATTTGGAAACAAGCTGCTCAATGTCATTTGTCATACCTGGCCAATAAAAAGTTTCACGGGAGCTAATTTTACATTTCTCAATTCCAAAGTGCGCTTCATGAATTAATTGCAACATATCTTTTCTCAAACCATAAGGTACAACTAATTTTTCATTAATAAATAACAAGTCGTCATTAATATAAAGATCATTTTTAACTTTAAAGTATGTTTTTACACTACTATCTACTTTTTTGTAACATTTAGGCCAACCCTCTTTAATACATTTCATAACTATTTCCAAATCTGGATCTGATTCAGTTTCTTTCCTAAATTGCACCACTCTTCTTTCACTCATAGGCAAATATTTTGAAATAATGTGAACAACATTTAGCATTTCAGGATCATCACTAATAGTTTCCTTCACAGGATATGCACGTGACAAAGTGTCAGCAAAAAGCATTTGATTACCTGGAACATAATTTATCTCAAAATCATATTTTAGTAGTTTTAAGATCATCCTTTGCATTCTAGACGAAATTTTATGCAATGGTTTCTTAACAATTGCCATTAACAGTTTACGATCACTTTGCACTGTGACTTTCCGTCCATAAACAAAATTGTGGTACTTTTCAAAAGAAAATACTATGGCCAATAGCTCTTTTCGATCTGTGCATAGTTTTTTTTTTCACTGTTAGTCAGGCTGCGAGACACAAATGATACAGGCTTACCCTTTTGAATTAGATAGTTGGATAGCAAAGACACAATTTTTGAAATGGATGAATAAATACAGCGCTGGCTTTTGTTATGTTTTATGTATTTAATAAATTTCCACCCGACTGTTTATTCATTAATTCTACCTAACACGATTAATCGATACTTGTTTCTAATATAGAATTTTAGCATCAATTCTACATAATAACATGAGTAATATCTTTTTAATTGAATTTTATCATTATTAACAAAATACTTTGGCATTGTGAACTGAGAATTTTTCGCTTGACTTATATCTTTCAATACTTTAGGAACTGGTCATTGATTTACATCTATAATAAAAGAAATAAATGCTTGTATGAATTTTAACATATTGTTAAAAATGCAATAAACCTCAGCTCCTTTGTTGTATGAATAATGTGAAACTTCCTGTTAAGTATTTTTTTAACATCTATGTAACAGTATAGACTCCATGATTATTCCTTAAAATTGGAAGTATCAGAAATAGATGTAAATATGTATTGTCTTCTGCATTAACTTACAAAAATAATAGTGTGAATATCTGAATGGAATTATATGAAAGAGCTACAGGACACTATGTTTTCACGATGGTCATTCCACTATATTGGAAATATTAAATCAAACAATAAGTGCAGGAAAAGTTTCAGTAAGAGGATATACTCTCCTCTGTAACAATACATTTGACTGCAGTTGTTCCATATGATATTTCTACACAACATCCCAAAATCTTGGTAAATAGCTTTCTAAATTAAGTGTACAGTGTAAAAAAAGTAGTGGGAAAATGTTGTAGTCATGTAACTGGGCTACCATACATAAAAATTAAGCAGCGTTAAAAGTGTTTTTATCTTAATGGCCTGTTACAACCAAATAACTAGATATGAGAAAGAACATGCCGTGTCAGTACAGCTGGCTGATCCATTTTACAGAGTTCCTAATTTGAAAACAAGTTAACCTGTAAAACTACCCTTCATACTGGTTTGCTTTAGATTCATTTGGTAACAAATATGCCATTAAAGTCTGTACCAATCAATCAAGCAATAAACTTTGTTACAAGCAAGTTTTTGTTTGCAGGATGTTGTTCATAATCGGTTTTCTTTTGGTGGTATAGCAACAACGAAGGGAGAAAGATTCCGGGTAATTTAAATTCAACTAACATAGCAAATTCCATTTTTGTGTAACTTTATAATTTGATACAGCTTTATTTTTTCAGAATTTTATTCATACTACTATTTCATCCATTGCAGAAAAATTCCACAAGTGCATATTTTAAAATTAATTTCACATTTAAAA
Source organism: Stegodyphus dumicola (assembly GCF_044657685.1). Taxonomy (NCBI): domain Eukaryota; kingdom Metazoa; phylum Arthropoda; class Arachnida; order Araneae; family Eresidae; genus Stegodyphus; species Stegodyphus dumicola. The sequence goes on along the minus strand of NC_140768.1, from coordinate 133,102,458 downwards.
AAGTATGATTTGTTTATAAATGATTTGTTATAAAAATATGAGTTATAAAACTCATTGTAACTTCGACAAATACACACAAAAAAGGGGAAAAAATACAAAAATGGTGATGCTGCTTATTAAAAATTGAAGAATTGTTATATGCACATACACATGGTTGACACAGTTTGGTGCACCTTGCTAAATTTGTTGTGGTAATATGGTAGCAAAAAAAAAATTTTTGTCATTTTGTATTAAAATTATTAAGGTGTTGACGGGTATGCTACGTTACACAAAGCAAGGTAACGTACAGTAAGAGCTGTGTACCTTAGGCAAAGAGATGCCTTTGAGAAGGTCTTTCTATGAGAAATTGACTTATATTCACATAATACATGAGGAGAAACACGAAAATTCCCATGCAGCTATCCCATCCACCAGTATTTGTACCTGGATCAAACATCCAGTGTTCAGATTTCTAATTTGCTAGTCTACTGGTGCCAGTCAAAATAGACGGTAGTGTAACACTATACAAGCTAAGTGGTATTGACTTATACATCACTAAAGAAATAAATACATTTCAGAAAACTTTCCTATTTTCCGAAAGTGTCAGTATCTTCATTATTATAACTTCCTGATATTTCAATGCATGTAATTTTATGGTGACCTATTAACTTAAAATAAAACAATATTTTTTTGAATTGGTTGTGTTTAATTATAACATTATTTTGAAAAACGTTGTTCGTGATAAAACTAAAGAATGAATTTTCTTCACACACTGACGGTTAAATTATTACATTTCAAATCAACAGATTGCATTTATACAATAAGACAGGACGAAAAATACAGTAGTCATTGAAACAATTGTTGAGTTTCTGAAGAAACAATAATAAAAATTTTCAAATCTAACACAGTATACCTTGTTTAATGTTTAATACAGTATGGAATGTTTTGTAAAGCATCAGATATTTAAAAAAAGCATGGAATAGCTGACAATGAAACCAAATAAAAATCAAACAGAACTCTATTACACATTATGCAACAAAATTAATGAATATGAAACGTCTATAAACTTTTTTTTTTTACTTGGACTAGATCTCGAACCATCAACTAGATATTAGTTGCAATATTAGATATTGGCAATAAAATTAATAAAAATTTATGTTGATAAGTACTTAAGAACAAAATGCCAAACTTTCAACTAGATAACCAAATAAACCGTTTACGTTCTAGAGGATTTATTTACTTCACATACATACATACATTGTCTTTACATTTACTTTCATAACTCGTATCATACATAACATACTCTTATCATCGAATGATTTTCTATAGTAAGCAATTTTTTTTAACAGTTTCTACTTCGTGTTTGCAAAGTATTCCTTTAAGTCGCAAGGTTTCGCGATATTCATTTTCCTTCTGACAAAGTTTATACATGTATCCAAAACATTAAAACCTTCGTAATCGATAAACAACGGTCATTTCATTTTCGATGACATACGTCTGCTTATCGATAGTAAAAGGAAAGTTTGGGCCATCCGAAAAAGCGGCGACCGAACAAAGAATCTCTTCTTTGGCATGAACGCCATTAAAGTTAAAGTTATAGTTATTTACAGTTGCAGTTCTAGTTGTAGTTATTTTAAATATACATCACATCCCTTCCTCCAGTTTATAAACACTAATAAAAGTAACAAATAATATCAATACAAGTATATTCTCAATATGACATACAATAAAAAAAGTTACATAAAAATGATACATGCAATATGTTGCATTATTTTATTCCATGACAAAGTCTCTATACCTTGAAGGTTGTCTAATCAACCGTATACTTCTTGTTATTCTATTATTGGATAGATTATTCTGTTGATTTCATATTGTAACAGGCACAGAAACATTTTCAGGGCTTCCATTTGAATTTTCCACTTTATCTAATACTATATCATCATAATCATTATTAACTTTGTAAGGTGATTTTGAAAATATTATATGGCGTCTGTTTCTTCGTAATATTTCCCCATTTGAATTTCTTACAATATAGGATCTTTATGTTTTGAAATTATTTCACCTTTATCCCATTGCCCAGTTCTAAAGTTGAACAAGGTTATACTATCTCCAGGTTTTAACTCAGGCAGTTTCTGTGCGATTCTATCATAATAATATTTTTGCCTAGCTTGAAGTGCACGAAATTTAGAATAAGGTTTGTTTATCTTAGTATTTAACAATTTATTACTGATAGGTAATTTTGTCCTTAATCTTCTATTAAGTAACAGTTGTGCAGGAGACAAATTTATTCCACTAATTGGGGTATTTCGATATTCCATCAAGCCTACACTTATATCTTGCACTTTTCTCATGATATTTTTCACTATTCCTACAGCTTTTTCAGCCAACCCATTACTTTGAGGATATCTGGGGCTACTAAATTTAAATTCGAAATCCCAATCTTCAGCAAATTTCTTAAATAAGTAGCTATTACAGGGTGGTGTTGGTGTGTTGAATTATGGCAAAGCACACGAGGGCTATCTCCCTAAGGGAAGGGATGCCTTCGTGGAGGACTTTCTAAGGGAAACTGGCTCGTATACACGTTACACATGGGGAAAACCACGAAAACGCCCATGCAGCCAGCCCGTTCGCGGGATTCGAACCTCGAACCGAACTACCAGTGTTCAGCGACTTTACCGCTTCGCCGCTGGTGGGCGCTATTACAGGGATTATTGTCGCAAACGACTTCATTTGCAATACCATACCTGGCAAAGATGCATTTTAACTTTATCATAATTTCATTTGCTGTCTTATCTTTTATGTTAGAAACCTCAATCCATTTAGAGTAATAATCAATAACTACTAAGTAATTTTGATTACCAAATTGCAAGATATCAAGGGCAATTTTTTCGAATGGTTTAGTTGGAATTTCATGTTGCATTAGAGGTTCTTTTTGATTTCTATTTCTGAATTTTTCACATATTTCACATTTGGAAACAAGCTGCTCAATGTCATTTGTCATACCTGGCCAATAAAAAGTTTCACGGGAGCTAATTTTACATTTCTCAATTCCAAAGTGCGCTTCATGAATTAATTGCAACATATCTTTTCTCAAACCATAAGGTACAACTAATTTTTCATTAATAAATAACAAGTCGTCATTAATATAAAGATCATTTTTAACTTTAAAGTATGTTTTTACACTACTATCTACTTTTTTGTAACATTTAGGCCAACCCTCTTTAATACATTTCATAACTATTTCCAAATCTGGATCTGATTCAGTTTCTTTCCTAAATTGCACCACTCTTCTTTCACTCATAGGCAAATATTTTGAAATAATGTGAACAACATTTAGCATTTCAGGATCATCACTAATAGTTTCCTTCACAGGATATGCACGTGACAAAGTGTCAGCAAAAAGCATTTGATTACCTGGAACATAATTTATCTCAAAATCATATTTTAGTAGTTTTAAGATCATCCTTTGCATTCTAGACGAAATTTTATGCAATGGTTTCTTAACAATTGCCATTAACAGTTTACGATCACTTTGCACTGTGACTTTCCGTCCATAAACAAAATTGTGGTACTTTTCAAAAGAAAATACTATGGCCAATAGCTCTTTTCGATCTGTGCATAGTTTTTTTTTTCACTGTTAGTCAGGCTGCGAGACACAAATGATACAGGCTTACCCTTTTGAATTAGATAGTTGGATAGCAAAGACACAATTTTTGAAATGGATGAATAAATACAGCGCTGGCTTTTGTTATGTTTTATGTATTTAATAAATTTCCACCCGACTGTTTATTCATTAATTCTACCTAACACGATTAATCGATACTTGTTTCTAATATAGAATTTTAGCATCAATTCTACATAATAACATGAGTAATATCTTTTTAATTGAATTTTATCATTATTAACAAAATACTTTGGCATTGTGAACTGAGAATTTTTCGCTTGACTTATATCTTTCAATACTTTAGGAACTGGTCATTGATTTACATCTATAATAAAAGAAATAAATGCTTGTATGAATTTTAACATATTGTTAAAAATGCAATAAACCTCAGCTCCTTTGTTGTATGAATAATGTGAAACTTCCTGTTAAGTATTTTTTTAACATCTATGTAACAGTATAGACTCCATGATTATTCCTTAAAATTGGAAGTATCAGAAATAGATGTAAATATGTATTGTCTTCTGCATTAACTTACAAAAATAATAGTGTGAATATCTGAATGGAATTATATGAAAGAGCTACAGGACACTATGTTTTCACGATGGTCATTCCACTATATTGGAAATATTAAATCAAACAATAAGTGCAGGAAAAGTTTCAGTAAGAGGATATACTCTCCTCTGTAACAATACATTTGACTGCAGTTGTTCCATATGATATTTCTACACAACATCCCAAAATCTTGGTAAATAGCTTTCTAAATTAAGTGTACAGTGTAAAAAAAGTAGTGGGAAAATGTTGTAGTCATGTAACTGGGCTACCATACATAAAAATTAAGCAGCGTTAAAAGTGTTTTTATCTTAATGGCCTGTTACAACCAAATAACTAGATATGAGAAAGAACATGCCGTGTCAGTACAGCTGGCTGATCCATTTTACAGAGTTCCTAATTTGAAAACAAGTTAACCTGTAAAACTACCCTTCATACTGGTTTGCTTTAGATTCATTTGGTAACAAATATGCCATTAAAGTCTGTACCAATCAATCAAGCAATAAACTTTGTTACAAGCAAGTTTTTGTTTGCAGGATGTTGTTCATAATCGGTTTTCTTTTGGTGGTATAGCAACAACGAAGGGAGAAAGATTCCGGGTAATTTAAATTCAACTAACATAGCAAATTCCATTTTTGTGTAACTTTATAATTTGATACAGCTTTATTTTTTCAGAATTTTATTCATACTACTATTTCATCCATTGCAGAAAAATTCCACAAGTGCATATTTTAAAATTAATTTCACATTTAAAAAAGTATGATTTGTTTATAAATGATTTGTTATAAAAATATGAGTTATAAAACTCATTGTAACTTCGACAAATACACACAAAAAAGGGGAAAAAATACAAAAATGGTGATGCTGCTTATTAAAAATTGAAGAATTGTTATATGCACATACACATGGTTGACACAGTTTGGTGCACCTTGCTAAATTTGTTGTGGTAATATGGTAGCAAAAAAAAAATTTTTGTCATTTTGTATTAAAATTATTAAGGTGTTGACGGGTATGCTACGTTACACAAAGCAAGGTAACGTACAGTAAGAGCTGTGTACCTTAGGCAAAGAGATGCCTTTGAGAAGGTCTTTCTATGAGAAATTGACTTATATTCACATAATACATGAGGAGAAACACGAAAATTCCCATGCAGCTATCCCATCCACCAGTATTTGTACCTGGATCAAACATCCAGTGTTCAGATTTCTAATTTGCTAGTCTACTGGTGCCAGTCAAAATAGACGGTAGTGTAACACTATACAAGCTAAGTGGTATTGACTTATACATCACTAAAGAAATAAATACATTTCAGAAAACTTTCCTATTTTCCGAAAGTGTCAGTATCTTCATTATTATAACTTCCTGATATTTCAATGCATGTAATTTTATGGTGACCTATTAACTTAAAATAAAACAATATTTTTTTGAATTGGTTGTGTTTAATTATAACATTATTTTGAAAAACGTTGTTCGTGATAAAACTAAAGAATGAATTTTCTTCACACACTGACGGTTAAATTATTACATTTCAAATCAACAGATTGCATTTATACAATAAGACAGGACGAAAAATACAGTAGTCATTGAAACAATTGTTGAGTTTCTGAAGAAACAATAATAAAAATTTTCAAATCTAACACAGTATACCTTGTTTAATGTTTAATACAGTATGGAATGTTTTGTAAAGCATCAGATATTTAAAAAAAGCATGGAATAGCTGACAATGAAACCAAATAAAAATCAAACAGAACTCTATTACACATTATGCAACAAAATTAATGAATATGAAACGTCTATAAACTTTTTTTTTTTACTTGGACTAGATCTCGAACCATCAACTAGATATTAGTTGCAATATTAGATATTGGCAATAAAATTAATAAAAATTTATGTTGATAAGTACTTAAGAACAAAATGCCAAACTTTCAACTAGATAACCAAATAAACCGTTTACGTTCTAGAGGATTTATTTACTTCACATACATACATACATTGTCTTTACATTTACTTTCATAACTCGTATCATACATAACATACTCTTATCATCGAATGATTTTCTATAGTAAGCAATTTTTTTTAACAGTTTCTACTTCGTGTTTGCAAAGTATTCCTTTAAGTCGCAAGGTTTCGCGATATTCATTTTCCTTCTGACAAAGTTTATACATGTATCCAAAACATTAAAACCTTCGTAATCGATAAACAACGGTCATTTCATTTTCGATGACATACGTCTGCTTATCGATAGTAAAAGGAAAGTTTGGGCCATCCGAAAAAGCGGCGACCGAACAAAGAATCTCTTCTTTGGCATGAACGCCATTAAAGTTAAAGTTATAGTTATTTACAGTTGCAGTTCTAGTTGTAGTTATTTTAAATATACATCACATCCCTTCCTCCAGTTTATAAACACTAATAAAAGTAACAAATAATATCAATACAAGTATATTCTCAATATGACATACAATAAAAAAAGTTACATAAAAATGATACATGCAATATGTTGCATTATTTTATTCCATGACAAAGTCTCTATACCTTGAAGGTTGTCTAATCAACCGTATACTTCTTGTTATTCTATTATTGGATAGATTATTCTGTTGATTTCATATTGTAACAGGCACAGAAACATTTTCAGGGCTTCCATTTGAATTTTCCTCTTTATCTAATACTATATCATCATAATCATTATTAACTTTGTAAGGTGATTTTGAAAATATTATATGGCGTCTGTTTCTTCGTAATATTTCCCCATTTGAATTTCTTACAATATAGGATCTTTATGTTTTGAAATTATTTCACCTTTATCCCATTGCCCAGTTCTAAAGTTGAACAAGGTTATACTATCTCCAGGTTTTAACTCAGGCAGTTTCTGTGCGATTCTATCATAATAATATTTTTGCCTAGCTTGAAGTGCACGAAATTTAGAATAAGGTTTGTTTATCTTAGTATTTAACAATTTATTACTGATAGGTAATTTTGTCCTTAATCTTCTATTAAGTAACAGTTGTGCAGGAGACAAATTTATTCCACTAATTGGGGTATTTCGATATTCCATCAAGCCTACACTTATATCTTGCACTTTTCTCATGATATTTTTCACTATTCCTACAGCTTTTTCAGCCAACCCATTACTTTGAGGATATCTGGGGCTACTAAATTTAAATTCGAAATCCCAATCTTCAGCAAATTTCTTAAATAAGTAGCTATTACAGGGTGGTGTTGGTGTGTTGAATTATGGCAAAGCACACGAGGGCTATCTCCCTAAGGGAAGGGATGCCTTCGTGGAGGACTTTCTAAGGGAAACTGGCTCGTATACACGTTACACATGGGGAAAACCACGAAAACGCCCATGCAGCCAGCCCGTTCGCGGGATTCGAACCTCGAACCGAACTACCAGTGTTCAGCGACTTTACCGCTTCGCCGCTGGTGGGCGCTATTACAGGGATTATTGTCGCAAACGACTTCATTTGCAATACCATACCTGGCAAAGATGCATTTTAACTTTATCATAATTTCATTTGCTGTCTTATCTTTTATGTTAGAAACCTCAATCCATTTAGAGTAATAATCAATAACTACTAAGTAATTTTGATTACCAAATTGCAAGATATCAAGGGCAATTTTTTCGAATGGTTTAGTTGGAATTTCATGTTGCATTAGAGGTTCTTTTTGATTTCTATTTCTGAATTTTTCACATATTTCACATTTGGAAACAAGCTGCTCAATGTCATTTGTCATACCTGGCCAATAAAAAGTTTCACGGGAGCTAATTTTACATTTCTCAATTCCAAAGTGCGCTTCATGAATTAATTGCAACATATCTTTTCTCAAACCATAAGGTACAACTAATTTTTCATTAATAAATAACAAGTCGTCATTAATATAAAGATCATTTTTAACTTTAAAGTATGTTTTTACACTACTATCTACTTTTTTGTAACATTTAGGCCAACCCTCTTTAATACATTTCATAACTATTTCCAAATCTGGATCTGATTCAGTTTCTTTCCTAAATTGCACCACTCTTCTTTCACTCATAGGCAAATATTTTGAAATAATGTGAACAACATTTAGCATTTCAGGATCATCACTAATAGTTTCCTTCACAGGATATGCACGTGACAAAGTGTCAGCAAAAAGCATTTGATTACCTGGAACATAATTTATCTCAAAATCATATTTTAGTAGTTTTAAGATCATCCTTTGCATTCTAGACGAAATTTTATGCAATGGTTTCTTAACAATTGCCATTAACAGTTTACGATCACTTTGCACTGTGACTTTCCGTCCATAAACAAAATTGTGGTACTTTTCAAAAGAAAATACTATGGCCAATAGCTCTTTTCGATCTGTGCATAGTTTTTTTTTTCACTGTTAGTCAGGCTGCGAGACACAAATGATACAGGCTTACCCTTTTGAATTAGATAGTTGGATAGCAAAGACACAATTTTTGAAATGGATGAATAAATACAGCGCTGGCTTTTGTTATGTTTTATGTATTTAATAAATTTCCACCCGACTGTTTATTCATTAATTCTACCTAACACGATTAATCGATACTTGTTTCTAATATAGAATTTTAGCATCAATTCTACATAATAACATGAGTAATATCTTTTTAATTGAATTTTATCATTATTAACAAAATACTTTGGCATTGTGAACTGAGAATTTTTCGCTTGACTTATATCTTTCAATACTTTAGGAACTGGTCATTGATTTACATCTATAATAAAAGAAATAAATGCTTGTATGAATTTTAACATATTGTTAAAAATGCAATAAACCTCAGCTCCTTTGTTGTATGAATAATGTGAAACTTCCTGTTAAGTATTTTTTTAACATCTATGTAACAGTATAGACTCCATGATTATTCCTTAAAATTGGAAGTATCAGAAATAGATGTAAATATGTATTGTCTTCTGCATTAACTTACAAAAATAATAGTGTGAATATCTGAATGGAATTATATGAAAGAGCTACAGGACACTATGTTTTCACGATGGTCATTCCACTATATTGGAAATATTAAATCAAACAATAAGTGCAGGAAAAGTTTCAGTAAGAGGATATACTCTCCTCTGTAACAATACATTTGACTGCAGTTGTTCCATATGATATTTCTACACAACATCCCAAAATCTTGGTAAATAGCTTTCTAAATTAAGTGTACAGTGTAAAAAAAGTAGTGGGAAAATGTTGTAGTCATGTAACTGGGCTACCATACATAAAAATTAAGCAGCGTTAAAAGTGTTTTTATCTTAATGGCCTGTTACAACCAAATAACTAGATATGAGAAAGAACATGCCGTGTCAGTACAGCTGGCTGATCCATTTTACAGAGTTCCTAATTTGAAAACAAGTTAACCTGTAAAACTACCCTTCATACTGGTTTGCTTTAGATTCATTTGGTAACAAATATGCCATTAAAGTCTGTACCAATCAATCAAGCAATAAACTTTGTTACAAGCAAGTTTTTGTTTGCAGGATGTTGTTCATAATCGGTTTTCTTTTGGTGGTATAGCAACAACGAAGGGAGAAAGATTCCGGGTAATTTAAATTCAACTAACATAGCAAATTCCATTTTTGTGTAACTTTATAATTTGATACAGCTTTATTTTTTCAGAATTTTATTCATACTACTATTTCATCCATTGCAGAAAAATTCCACAAGTGCATATTTTAAAATTAATTTCACATTTAAAAAAGTATGATTTGTTTATAAATGATTTGTTATAAAAATATGAGTTATAAAACTCATTGTAACTTCGACAAATACACACAAAAAAGGGGAAAAAATACAAAAATGGTGATGCTGCTTATTAAAAATTGAAGAATTGTTATATGCACATACACATGGTTGACACAGTTTGGTGCACCTTGCTAAATTTGTTGTGGTAATATGGTAGCAAAAAAAAAATTTTTGTCATTTTGTATTAAAATTATTAAGGTGTTGACGGGTATGCTACGTTACACAAAGCAAGGTAACGTACAGTAAGAGCTGTGTACCTTAGGCAAAGAGATGCCTTTGAGAAGGTCTTTCTATGAGAAATTGACTTATATTCACATAATACATGAGGAGAAACACGAAAATTCCCATGCAGCTATCCCATCCACCAGTATTTGTACCTGGATCAAACATCCAGTGTTCAGATTTCTAATTTGCTAGTCTACTGGTGCCAGTCAAAATAGACGGTAGTGTAACACTATACAAGCTAAGTGGTATTGACTTATACATCACTAAAGAAATAAATACATTTCAGAAAACTTTCCTATTTTCCGAAAGTGTCAGTATCTTCATTATTATAACTTCCTGATATTTCAATGCATGTAATTTTATGGTGACCTATTAACTTAAAATAAAACAATATTTTTTTGAATTGGTTGTGTTTAATTATAACATTATTTTGAAAAACGTTGTTCGTGATAAAACTAAAGAATGAATTTTCTTCACACACTGACGGTTAAATTATTACATTTCAAATCAACAGATTGCATTTATACAATAAGACAGGACGAAAAATACAGTAGTCATTGAAACAATTGTTGAGTTTCTGAAGAAACAATAATAAAAATTTTCAAATCTAACACAGTATACCTTGTTTAATGTTTAATACAGTATGGAATGTTTTGTAAAGCATCAGATATTTAAAAAAAGCATGGAATAGCTGACAATGAAACCAAATAAAAATCAAACAGAACTCTATTACACATTATGCAACAAAATTAATGAATATGAAACGTCTATAAACTTTTTTTTTTTACTTGGACTAGATCTCGAACCATCAACTAGATATTAGTTGCAATATTAGATATTGGCAATAAAATTAATAAAAATTTATGTTGATAAGTACTTAAGAACAAAATGCCAAACTTTCAACTAGATAACCAAATAAACCGTTTACGTTCTAGAGGATTTATTTACTTCACATACATACATACATTGTCTTTACATTTACTTTCATAACTCGTATCATACATAACATACTCTTATCATCGAATGATTTTCTATAGTAAGCAATTTTTTTTAACAGTTTCTACTTCGTGTTTGCAAAGTATTCCTTTAAGTCGCAAGGTTTCGCGATATTCATTTTCCTTCTGACAAAGTTTATACATGTATCCAAAACATTAAAACCTTCGTAATCGATAAACAACGGTCATTTCATTTTCGATGACATACGTCTGCTTATTGATAGTAAAAGGAAAGTTTGGGCCATCCGAAAAAGCGGTGACCGAACAAAGAATCTCTTCTTTGGCATGAACGCCATTAAAGTTAAAGTTATAGTTATTTACAGTTGCAGTTCTAGTTGTAGTTATTTTAAATATACATCACATCCCTTCCTCCAGTTTATAAACACTAATAAAAGTAACAAATAATATCAATACAAGTATATTCTCAATATGACATACAATAAAAAAAGTTACATAAAAATGATACATGCAATATGTTGCATTATTTTATTCCATGACAAAGTCTCTATACCTTGAAGGTTGTCTAATCAACCGTATACTTCTTGTTATTCTATTATTGGATAGATTATTCTGTTGATTTCATATTGTAACAGGCACAGAAACATTTTCAGGGCTTCCATTTGAATTTTCCTCTTTATCTAATACTATATCATCATAATCATTATTAACTTTGTAAGGTGATTTTGAAAATATTATATGGCGTCTGTTTCTTCGTAATATTTCCCCATTTGAATTTCTTACAATATAGGATCTTTATGTTTTGAAATTATTTCACCTTTATCCCATTGCCCAGTTCTAAAGTTGAACAAGGTTATACTATCTCCAGGTTTTAACTCAGGCAGTTTCTGTGCGATTCTATCATAATAATATTTTTGCCTAGCTTGAAGTGCACGAAATTTAGAATAAGGTTTGTTTATCTTAGTATTTAACAATTTATTACTGATAGGTAATTTTGTCCTTAATCTTCTATTAAGTAACAGTTGTGCAGGAGACAAATTTATTCCACTAATTGGGGTATTTCGATATTCCATCAAGCCTACACTTATATCTTGCACTTTTCTCATGATATTTTTCACTATTCCTACAGCTTTTTCAGCCAACCCATTACTTTGAGGATATCTGGGGCTACTAAATTTAAATTCGAAATCCCAATCTTCAGCAAATTTCTTAAATAAGTAGCTATTACAGGGTGGTGTTGGTGTGTTGAATTATGGCAAAGCACACGAGGGCTATCTCCCTAAGGGAAGGGATGCCTTCGTGGAGGACTTTCTAAGGGAAACTGGCTCGTATACACGTTACACATGGGGAAAACCACGAAAACGCCCATGCAGCCAGCCCGTTCGCGGGATTCGAACCTCGAACCGAACTACCAGTGTTCAGCGACTTTACCGCTTCGCCGCTGGTGGGCGCTATTACAGGGATTATTGTCGCAAACGACTTCATTTGCAATACCATACCTGGCAAAGATGCATTTTAACTTTATCATAATTTCATTTGCTGTCTTATCTTTTATGTTAGAAACCTCAATCCATTTAGAGTAATAATCAATAACTACTAAGTAATTTTGATTACCAAATTGCAAGATATCAAGGGCAATTTTTTCGAATGGTTTAGTTGGAATTTCATGTTGCATTAGAGGTTCTTTTTGATTTCTATTTCTGAATTTTTCACATATTTCACATTTGGAAACAAGCTGCTCAATGTCATTTGTCATACCTGGCCAATAAAAAGTTTCACGGGAGCTAATTTTACATTTCTCAATTCCAAAGTGCGCTTCATGAATTAATTGCAACATATCTTTTCTCAAACCATAAGGTACAACTAATTTTTCATTAATAAATAACAAGTCGTCATTAATATAAAGATCATTTTTAACTTTAAAGTATGTTTTTACACTACTATCTACTTTTTTGTAACATTTAGGCCAACCCTCTTTAATACATTTCATAACTATTTCCAAATCTGGATCTGATTCAGTTTCTTTCCTAAATTGCACCACTCTTCTTTCACTCATAGGCAAATATTTTGAAATAATGTGAACAACATTTAGCATTTCAGGATCATCACTAATAGTTTCCTTCACAGGATATGCACGTGACAAAGTGTCAGCAAAAAGCATTTGATTACCTGGAACATAATTTATCTCAAAATCATATTTTAGTAGTTTTAAGATCATCCTTTGCATTCTAGACGAAATTTTATGCAATGGTTTCTTAACAATTGCCATTAACAGTTTACGATCACTTTGCACTGTGACTTTCCGTCCATAAACAAAATTGTGGTACTTTTCAAAAGAAAATACTATGGCCAATAGCTCTTTTCGATCTGTGCATAGTTTTTTTTTTCACTGTTAGTCAGGCTGCGAGACACAAATGATACAGGCTTACCCTTTTGAATTAGATAGTTGGATAGCAAAGACACAATTTTTGAAATGGATGAATAAATACAGCGCTGGCTTTTGTTATGTTTTATGTATTTAATAAATTTCCGCCCGACTGTTTATTCATTAATTCTACCTAACACGATTAATCGATACTTGTTTCTAATATAGAATTTTAGCATCAATTCTACATAATAACATGAGTAATATCTTTTTAATTGAATTTTATCATTATTAACAAAATACTTTGGCATTGTGAACTGAGAATTTTTCGCTTGACTTATATCTTTCAATACTTTAGGAACTGGTCATTGATTTACATCTATAATAAAAGAAATAAATGCTTGTATGAATTTTAACATATTGTTAAAAATGCAATAAACCTCAGCTCCTTTGTTGTATGAATAATGTGAAACTTCCTGTTAAGTATTTTTTTAACATCTATGTAACAGTATAGACTCCATGATTATTCCTTAAAATTGGAAGTATCAGAAATAGATGTAAATATGTATTGTCTTCTGCATTAACTTACAAAAATAATAGTGTGAATATCTGAATGGAATTATATGAAAGAGCTACAGGACACTATGTTTTCACGATGGTCATTCCACTATATTGGAAATATTAAATCAAACAATAAGTGCAGGAAAAGTTTCAGTAAGAGGATATACTCTCCTCTGTAACAATACATTTGACTGCAGTTGTTCCATATGATATTTCTACACAACATCCCAAAATCTTGGTAAATAGCTTTCTAAATTAAGTGTACAGTGTAAAAAAAGTAGTGGGAAAATGTTGTAGTCATGTAACTGGGCTACCATACATAAAAATTAAGCAGCGTTAAAAGTGTTTTTATCTTAATGGCCTGTTACAACCAAATAACTAGATATGAGAAAGAACATGCCGTGTCAGTACAGCTGGCTGATCCATTTTACAGAGTTCCTAATTTGAAAACAAGTTAACCTGTAAAACTACCCTTCATACTGGTTTGCTTTAGATTCATTTGGTAACAAATATGCCATTAAAGTCTGTACCAATCAATCAAGCAATAAACTTTGTTACAAGCAAGTTTTTGTTTGCAGGATGTTGTTCATAATCGGTTTTCTTTTGGTGGTATAGCAACAATGAAAAAAAAGATTCCAGGTAATTTAAATTCAACTAACATAGCAAATTCCATTTTTGTGTAACTTTATAATTTGATACAGCTTTATTTTTTCAGAATTTTATTCATACTACTATTTCATCCATTGCAGAAAAATTCCACAAGTGCATATTTTAAAATTAATTTCACATTTAAAAAAGTATGATTTGTTTATAAATGATTTGTTATAAAAATATGAGTTATAAAACTCATTGTAACTTGGACAAATACACACAAAAAAGGGGAAAAAATACAAAAATGGTGATGCTGCTTATTAAAAATTGAAGAATTGTTATATGCACATACACATGGTCGACACAGTTTGGTGCACCTTGCTAAATTTGTTGTGGTAATATGGTAGCAAAAAAAAAATTTTTGTCATTTTGTATTAAAATTATTAAGGTGTTGACGGGTATGCTACGTTACACAAAGCAAGGTAACGTACAGTAAGAGCTGTGTACCTTAGGCAAAGAGATGCCTTTGAGAAGGTCTTTCTATGAGAAATTGACTTATATTCACATAATACATGAGGAGAAACACGAAAATTCCCATGCAGCTATCCCATCCACCAGTATTTGTACCTGGAACAAACATCCAGTGTTCAGCTTTCTTATCTGCTAGTCTACTGGTGCCAGTCAAAATAGACGGTAGTGTAACACTATACAAGCTAAGTGGTATTGACTTATACATCACTAAAGAAATAAATACATTTCAGAAAACTTTCCTATTTTCCGAAAGTGTCAGTATCTTCATTATTATAACTTCCTGATATTTCAATGCATGTAATTTTATGGTGACCTATTAACTTAAAACAATATTTTTTTGAATTGGTTGTGTTTAATTATAACATTATTTTGAAAAACGTTGTTCGTGATAAAACTAAAGAATGAATTTTCTTTACACACTGACTGTTAAATTATTACATTTCATATCAACAGATTGCATTTATACAATAAGACAGGATGAAAAATACAGTAGTCATTGAAACAATTGTTGAGTTTCTGAAGAAAGATTAATAAAAATTTTCAAATCTAACACAGTATACCTTGTTTAATGTTTAATACAGTATGGAATGTTTTGTAAAGCATCAGATATTTAAAAAAAGCATGGAATAGCTGACAATGAAACCAAATAAAAATCAAACAGAACTCTATTACACATTATGCAACAAAATTAATGAATATGAAACGTCTATAAACTTTTTTTTTTTACTTGGACTAGATCTCGAACCATCAACTAGATATTAGTTGCAATATTAGATATTGGCAATAAAATTAATAAAAATTTATGTTGATAAGTACTTAAGAACAAAATGCCAAACTTTCAACTAGATAACCAAATAAACCGTTTACGTTCTAGAGGATTTATTTACTTCACATACATACATACATTGTCTTTACATTTACTTTCATAACTCGTATCATACGTAACATACTTCATAACATACTCTTATCATCGAATGATTTTCTATAGTAAGCAATTTTTTTTAACAGTTTCTACTTCGTGTTTGCAAAGTATTCCTTTAAGTCGCAAGGTTTCGCGATATTCATTTTCCTTCTGACAAAGTTTATACATGAATCCAAAACATTAAAACCTTCGTAATCGATAAACAACGGCCATTTCATTTTCGATGACATACGTCTGCTTATCGATAGTAAAAGGAAACTTTGGGCCATCCGAAAAAGCGGCGACCGAACAAAGAATCTCTTCTTTGGCATGAACGCCATTAAAGTTAAAGTTATAGTTATTTACAGTTGCAGTTCTAGTTGTAGTTATTTTAAATATACATCACATCCCTTCCTCCAGTTTATAAACACTAATAAAAGTAACAAATAATATCAATACAAGTATATTCTCAATATGACATACAATAAAAAAAGTTACATAAAAATGATACATGCAATATGTTGCATTGTTTTATTCCATGACAAAGTCTCTATACCTTGAAGGTTGTCTAATCAACCGTATACTTCTTGTTATTCTATTATTGGATAGATTATTCTGTTGATTTCATATTGTAACAGGCACAGAAACATTTTCAGGGCTTCCATTTGAATTTTCCTCTTTATCTAATACTATATCATCATAATCATTATTAACTTTGAAAGGTGATTTTGAAAATATTATATGGCGTCTGTTTCTTCGTAATATTTCCCCATTTGAATTTCTTACAATATACGATATAGGATCTTTATGTTTTGAAATTATTTGACCTTTATCCCACTGCCCAGTTCTAAAGTTGAACAAGGTTATACTATCTCCAGGTTTTAACTCAGGCAGTTTCTGTGCGATTCTATCATAATAATATTTTTGCCTAGCTTGAAGTGCACGAAATTTAGAATAAGGTTTGTTTATCTTAGTATTTAACAATTTATTACTGGTAGGTAATTTTGTCCTTAATCTTCTATTAAGTAACAGTTGTGCAGGAGACAAATTTATTCCACTAATTGGGGTATTTCGATATTCCATCAAGCCTACACTTATATCTTGCACTTTTCTCATGATATTTTTCACTATTCCTACAGCTTTTTCAGCCAACCCATTACTTTGAGGATATCTGGGGCTATTAAATTTAAATTCGAAATCCCAATCTTCAGCAAATTTCTTAAATAAGTAGCTATTACAGGGTGGTGTTGGTGTGTTGAATTATGGCAAAGCACACGAGGGCTATCTCCCTAAGGGAAGGGATGCCTTCGTGGAGGACTTTCTAAGGGAAACTGGCTCGTATACACGTTACACATGGGGAAAACCACGAAAACGCCCATGCAGCCAGCCCGTTCGCGGGATTCGAACCTCGAACCGAACTACCAGTGTTCAGCGACTTTACCGCTTCGCCGCTGGTGGGCGCTATTACAGGGATTATTGTCGCAAACGACTTCATTTGCAATACCATACCTGGCAAAGATGCATTTTAACTTTATCATAATTTCATTTGCTGTCTTATCTTTTATGTTAGAAACCTCAATCCATTTAGAGTAATAATCAATAACTACTAAGTAATTTTGATTACCAAATTGCAAGATATCAAGGGCAATTTTTTCGAATGGTTTAGTTGGAATTTCATGTTGCATTAGAGGTTCTTTTTGATTTCTATTTCTGAATTTTTCACATATTTCACATTTGGAAACAAGCTGCTCAATGTCATTTGTCATACCTGGCCAATAAAAAGTTTCACGGGAGCTAATTTTACATTTCTCAATTCCAAAGTGCGCTTCATGAATTAATTGCAACATATCTTTTCTCAAACCATAAGGTACAACTAATTTTTCATTAATAAATAACAAGTCGTCATTAATATAAAGATCATTTTTAACTTTAAAGTATGTTTTTACACTACTATCTACTTTTTTGTAACATTTAGGCCAACCCTCTTTAATACATTTCATAACTATTTCCAAATCTGGATCTGATTCAGTTTCTTTCCTAAATTGCACCACTCTTCTTTCACTCATAGGCAAATATTTTGAAATAATGTGAACAACATTTAGCATTTCAGGATCATCACTAATAGTTTCCTTCACAGGATATGCACGTGACAAAGTGTCAGCAAAAAGCATTTGATTACCTGGAACATAATTTATCTCAAAATCATATTTTAGTAGTTTTAAGATCATCCTTTGCATTCTAGACGAAATTTTATGCAATGGTTTCTTAACAATTGCCATTAACAGTTTACGATCACTTTGCACTGTGACTTTCCGTCCATAAACAAAATTGTGGTACTTTTCAAAAGAAAATACTATGGCCAATAGCTCTTTTCGATCTGTGCATAGTTTTTTTTTTCACTGTTAGTCAGGCTGCGAGACACAAATGATACAGGCTTACCCTT
This sequence comes from Stegodyphus dumicola, assembly GCF_044657685.1. NCBI lineage: Eukaryota > Metazoa > Arthropoda > Arachnida > Araneae > Eresidae > Stegodyphus > Stegodyphus dumicola. The sequence goes on along the minus strand of NC_140768.1, from coordinate 133,083,948 downwards.
TTGAATTAGATAGTTGGATAGCAAAGACACAATTTTTGAAATGGATGAATAAATACAGCGCTGGCTTTTGTTATGTTTTATGTATTTAATAAATTTCCGCCCGACTGTTTATTCATTAATTCTACCTAACACGATTAATCGATACTTGTTTCTAATATAGAATTTTAGCATCAATTCTACATAATAACATGAGTAATATCTTTTTAATTGAATTTTATCATTATTAACAAAATACTTTGGCATTGTGAACTGAGAATTTTTCGCTTGACTTATATCTTTCAATACTTTAGGAACTGGTCATTGATTTACATCTATAATAAAAGAAATAAATGCTTGTATGAATTTTAACATATTGTTAAAAATGCAATAAACCTCAGCTCCTTTGTTGTATGAATAATGTGAAACTTCCTGTTAAGTATTTTTTTAACATCTATGTAACAGTATAGACTCCATGATTATTCCTTAAAATTGGAAGTATCAGAAATAGATGTAAATATGTATTGTCTTCTGCATTAACTTACAAAAATAATAGTGTGAATATCTGAATGGAATTATATGAAAGAGCTACAGGACACTATGTTTTCACGATGGTCATTCCACTATATTGGAAATATTAAATCAAACAATAAGTGCAGGAAAAGTTTCAGTAAGAGGATATACTCTCCTCTGTAACAATACATTTGACTGCAGTTGTTCCATATGATATTTCTACACAACATCCCAAAATCTTGGTAAATAGCTTTCTAAATTAAGTGTACAGTGTAAAAAAAGTAGTGGGAAAATGTTGTAGTCATGTAACTGGGCTACCATACATAAAAATTAAGCAGCGTTAAAAGTGTTTTTATCTTAATGGCCTGTTACAACCAAATAACTAGATATGAGAAAGAACATGCCGTGTCAGTACAGCTGGCTGATCCATTTTACAGAGTTCCTAATTTGAAAACAAGTTAACCTGTAAAACTACCCTTCATACTGGTTTGCTTTAGATTCATTTGGTAACAAATATGCCATTAAAGTCTGTACCAATCAATCAAGCAATAAACTTTGTTACAAGCAAGTTTTTGTTTGCAGGATGTTGTTCATAATCGGTTTTCTTTTGGTGGTATAGCAACAACGAAGGGAGAAAGATTCCGGGTAATTTAAATTCAACTAACATAGCAAATTCCATTTTTGTGTAACTTTATAATTTGATACAGCTTTATTTTTTCAGAATTTTATTCATACTACTATTTCATCCATTGCAGAAAAATTCCACAAGTGCATATTTTAAAATTAATTTCACATTTAAAAAAGTACGATTTGTTTATAAATGATTTGTTATAAAAATATGAGTTATAAAACTCATTGTAACTTGGACAAATACACACAAAAAAGGGAAAAAATACAAAAATGGTGATGCTGCTTATTAAAAATTGAAGAATTGTTATATGCACATACACATGGTTGACACAGTTTGGTGCATGTTGCTAAATTTGTTGTGGTAATATGGTAACAAAAAAAAAAATTTTTTTTGTCATTTTGTATTAAAATTATTAAGGTGTTGACGGCTATGCTAAGTTACACAAAGCAAGGTAACGTACAGTAAGAGCTGTGTACCTTAGGCAAAGAGATGCCTTTGAGAAGGTCTTTCTATGAGAAATTGACTTATATTCACATAATACATGAGGAGAAACACGAAAATTCCCATGCAGCTATCCCATCCACCAGTATTTGTACCTGGAACAAACATCCAGTGTTCAGCTTTCTTATCTGCTAGTCTACTGGTGCCAGTCAAAATAGACGGTAGTGTAACACTATACAAGCTAAGTGGTATTGACTTATACATCACTAAAGAAATAAATACATTTCAGAAAACTTTCCTATTTTCCGAAAGTGTCAGTATCTTCATTATTATAACTTCCTGATATTTCAATGCATGTAATTTTATGGTGACCTATTAACTTAAAACAATATTTTTTTGAATTGGTTGTGTTTAATTATAACATTATTTTGAAAAACGTTGTTCGTGATAAAACTAAAGAATGAATTTTCTTTACACACTGACTGTTAAATTATTACATTTCAAATCAACAGATTGCATTTATACAATAAGACAGGATGAAAAATACAGTAGTCATTGAAACAATTGTTGAGTTTCTGAAGAAAGATTAATAAAAATTTTCAAATCTAACACAGTATACCTTGTTTAATGTTTAAGGAGTCACACGACCCTTGAATGAGTCGAAAGATGAATTTTTTTACCTTTTTTCAATCTTGTGCAACTTTTTTAATTCTTATCAAAAATACTCAATATTTTGTTCATTATTAATTTAATGTCTATTCTTTAATTAAATGTACTTGAAATTTGAAAATTATAATAAAAATTGTAAAAACAAATGTTAAATTATAAGACATTTTTCACATCTAATTAATCTGTACACACACTGCGCGCACATGTACAAGAAATGTTTTGTACCAAAATGTTTAATTTTTCTTTTTTTATGCAGAAGAATGTTTGAGAATATAACTGAACTAAAAATATTACACAATTCATGCATTTTTAATTTTTTTATGATATATATATTAAATATAATTTTTTTGCTATATTTTGATTTTTACATACCTTATAAAATTGAAACATTTCATTAAAATACCAAAATTTTAGTTTAATTAATTTAGTGTAACATGATAATACTATGGTACAAATTTCAGAAAGATACATTAAAAAGTTTTTGAAATATCATGCGCGACACATTAAAAAAATACGTTTTGAGATAAAGACCTGTAAAGTTTGCATCGCTATAAAAATGAGTAACATTGTGACTTAATGAGTCTTAACTCATACTATTTGGTACCTAATTTGTATTTTATGCTTTTTGTTTGTGTTTTGTATAAAGTTAATGACAGAATGTATATTTATAATAAGGAAACTGCATCTGAAAAACAATTAACAATGCATTGTTTAATGAAAGTGATGACACAGTCAACCGTTATCAAGGATACATTATTGCAGATAAAGATATATTTTTCATATACATGAAAGAGAATGCAATGTGCAAACTGTGTTATAAACCTATAAATATTTCTGAGAATAAAAATATATTAATAATCAGTTTCTTGAACAAGATGTTTAAATTTTTGTCGACACACATAACTTATCACAAAATACTGTTACTATTTATAATATTTATATACACAAATTAAAAACCTCCAGGTTCACACATTATTCCTTCTTGATCAATTTGCTGATGTTCTAAACTTGTTTTGGATCTTTTCCTTGCTTTTCGTGCTTCTATAGTGTTTTGCATTGCTCTCTTCTTAGCAGTATTTACACGTTTCATATCACTGCGAAGTTGAGATTTTATTGCATTTATACCTGGATGGATACCCATTTGCCTCATGACAGATAGCCTACCCTTTTTTCCCCAAGTTAAATAAAATTGCTGCTTCATATACAGCAATTTCTGCAATTCGTTTCCCAGATCCAGAAGTTTTCGGACACATCTGCCATATGAGGGAATTAAAAGATTAATTCGGATTCTGAGTGAAGGTACCAAGGCATCGTTTCAAAAGATCTGGACTTGATAAAGCTTTAAAAACAGGTTTTATAACATCCATGACTGAAGATGGTCACTTTATGATGAAATTTACCCACTGAGCCATTTGAAATTGCTTGTTGATATTTACACCATGAGTCTGCACCAGCAGGACAAAATGTATGTAACGGTTCAGCATCAGTTGATCTCGTATGAAAATAAACTGCCCAAATACCCTTACGCATTTCATCAACTGACAAAGCATTTGAGCGAATTGCATTTCCATAATACTGAGTCAGCCTATTTATCATGGTGTCTGTCAGTCGTCCTTTGCCTGATAAAGGTTTACCGTCCTCCAGCTTTTTACATCTATAGTCTTGTTTTAGCTTTCTCAGTCGAGTTCCCATTCTTTTTTGTACGTGACCAACACATTCAAGTTTTGAAACAGTTTCATCATCATATGGTTTGCTGTCACGTATAGCAGGGAATGTTCTAGAATCACCATCACCATTATAATTAATATATTTGAGACCTCTTTCAGCTTCTGATCTGTGAAAAAGTTTTATCATACCATCGACTTCCATTTTTCCTGAAGAACCGGTATGATTTTTCTGACAATTTGGCAAATGTTTCATTTGCCACTCTTCGAAAGCTTTCCCAGATTTTTTTGCTTTCCATAGATCACATCCTTTACAAGTGGACGAGAGAACTTCAACATCTAAAACCTTCCCTGTTTCAGCACCTATTACAGAACATACTCCAATATGTGAAGTATGTCCTCTCGTTTTCCATGTTCCATCACCACTTACGGTGACAGAATTTGATGCAGTTTTGCATGCCTCTTCTTCTGCAGCAATTTTCATACTTTGAATGGCGACAGTTTTTGAAGCTGCATTTATATGTTTGCAGATTTTGTCATAAGCATTCTGTGTGACAGGTTTACCTAGATCCATTACACCACAAAATGTTTCCAGAGGTTCCAGACCTTGACCAATGCATCGCATAGCATAAACAATTCGTCTGTTTAATTCAGGAACATTTTTGTGTTCACCAATCAACTTTGAATTATTGAATTCTGTTTTAAAACTACACTTTTCACATTTCAAGGAAATTGTTGAAAATAATCCAAAGGGTTTTCTCTCAGAAATATTGACAGAATTACAGCACAATTTGCACAGTACATTCTCTTTCAAAAATGTAAACAATATGTCTTTATCCATAATTATATAGCCATGAAAACAATTCATAATGTCAGTATCACTTTCATTAAATAATGCATTGTTAAGCTTTTTCTCGGATGCACTTTTTACATGTTCAATTTGAGTATTATGGTCATCACCTGATGAAACCAAGCTTTTATCAGAAAGTTCAGATCTGATATTCGTGTAGCGGTTGCCGTGGAAGCGACGTTTTTTAGCTCGCTTCCCAGAAGCTCTTTTATTATTTGCCATCACAAATATAATATATAAATATACTTATTATTGTAGCAAAAAGACTAACGCATCAAAAATTCAATATACACCAAATAAATGCTGCAAACGTCAATACAACTTTGCAGAATCAAACAACGTAGTAATACCTTACGGAAACACGATGTAAACATTCAGAATGAGTACTAAGTTGAGTAGAATCATTGCTACTGATTGCTGACGAAATAAAAATAAGACTTGTAGGCTAGAATGTAGCAACACTCAGTTATATAATGGCTATGACAGCTGTGAGCAAATGACGTGTCCCTTTAAATGTTTATTTACATACGTGATGAAGGATTCTCGTGTCAGTGACCTTTACGTTTTTAATGATATCTCCTAAACTACACGGAATATTTTAACACGGTTTTTTTTTAAAGTGCGCAGAAATGTTCAAACTAAAACATATATGTTTTTCAAAAAATCGATATTTTTGAAGATTTAAAGGTCGTGAGACCCCTTAATACAGTATGGAATGTTTTGTAAAGCATCAGATATTTAAAAAAAGCATGGAATAGCTGACAATGAAACCAAATAAAAATCAAACAGAACTCTATTACACATTATGCAACAAAATTAATGAATATGAAACGTCTATAAACTTTTTTTTTTACTTGGACTAGATCTCGAACCATCAACTAGATATTAGTTGCAATATTAGATATTGGCAATAAAATTAATAAAAATTTATGTTGATAAGTACTTAAGAACAAAATGCCAAACTTTCAACTAGATAACCAAATAAACCGTTTACGTTCTAGAGGATTTATTTACTTCACATACATACATACATTGTCTTTACATTTACTTTCATAACTCGTATCATACGTAACATACTTCATAACATACTCTTATCATCGAATGATTTTCTATAGTAAGCAATTTTTTTTAACAGTTTCTACTTCGTGTTTGCAAAGTATTCCTTTAAGTCGCAATGTTTCGCGATATTCATTTTCCTTCTGACAAAGTTTATACATGAATCCAAAACATTAAAACCTTCGTAATCGATAAACAACGGCCATTTCATTTTCGATGACATACGTCTGCTTATCGATAGTAAAAGGAAACTTTGGGCCATCCGAAAAAGCGGCGACCGAACGAAGAATCTCTTCTTTGGCCTTAACGCCATTAAAGTTAAAGTTATAGTTATTTACAATTGCAGTTATAGTTGTAGTTATTTTAAATATACATCACATCCCTTCCTCCAGTTTATAAACACTAATAAAAATAACAAATAATATCAATACAAGTATATTCACAATATGACATACAATAAAAAAAGTTACATAAAAATGATACATGCAATATGTTGCATTATTTTATTCCATGACAAAGTCTCTATATCTTGAAGGTTGTCTAATCAACCGTCCACTTCTTGTTATTGTATTATGGGATAGATTATTCTGTTGATTTCCTATTGTAACAGGCACAGAAACATTTTCAGGGCTTCCATTTGAATTTTCCTCTTTATCTAATACTATATCATCATAATCATTATTAACTTTGAAAGGTGATTTTGAAAATATTATATGGCGTCTGTTTCTTCGTAATATTTCCCCATTTGAATTTCTTACAATATACGATATAGGATCTTTATGTTTTGAAATTATTTGACCTTTATCCCACTGCCCAGTTCTAAAGTTGAACAAGGTTATACTATCTCCAGGTTTTAACTCAGGCAGTTTCTGTGCGATTCTATCATAATAATATTTTTGCCTAGCTTGAAGTGCACGAAATTTAGAATAAGGTTTGTTTATCTTAGTATTTAACAACTTATTACTGATAGGTAATTTTGTCCTTAATCTTCTATTAAGTAACAGTTGTGCAGGAGACAAATTTATTCCACTAATTGGGGTATTTCGATATTCCATCAAGCCTACACTTATATCTTGCACTTTTCTCATGATATTTTTCACTATTCCTACAGCTTTTTCAGCCAACCCATTACTTTGAGGATATCTGGGGCTACTAAATTTAAATTCGAAATCCCAATCTTCAGCAAATTTCTTAAATAAGTAGCTATTACAGGGTGGTGTTGGTGTGTTGAATTATGGCAAAGCACACGAGGGCTATCTCCCTAAGGGAAGGGATGCCTTCGTGGAGGACTTTCTAAGGGAAACTGGCTCGTATACACGTTACACATGGGGAAAACCACGAAAACGTCCATACAGCCAGCCCGTTCGTGGGATTCGAACCTCGAACCGAACTACCAGTGTTCAGCGACTTTACCGCTTCGCCGCTGGTGGGCGCTATTACAGGGATTATTGTCGCAAACGACTTCATTTGCAATACCATACCTGGCAAAGATGCATTTTAACTTTATCATAATTTCATTTGCTGTCTTATCTTTTATGTTAGAAACCTCAATCCATTTAGAGTAATAATCAATAACTACTAAGTAATTTTGATTACCAAATTGCAAGATATCAAGGGCAATTTTTTCGAATGGTTTAGTTGGAATTTCATGTTGCATTAGAGGTTCTTTTTGATTTCTATTTCTGAATTTTTCACATATTTCACATTTGGAAACAAGCTGCTCAATGTCATTTGTCATACCTGGCCAGTAAAAAGTTTCACGGGAGCTAATTTTACATTTCTCAATTCCAAAGTGCGCTTCATGAATTAATTGCAACATATCTTTTCTCAAACCATAAGGTACAACTAATTTTTCATTAATAAATAACAAGTCGTCATTAATATAAAGATCATTTTTAACTTTAAAGTATGTTTTCACACTACTATCTACTTTTTTGTAACATTTAGGCCAACCCTCTTTAATACATTTCATAACTATTTGCAAATCTGGATCTGATTCAGTTTCTTTCCTAAATTGCACCACTCTTCTTTCACTCATAGGCAAATATTTTGAAATAATGTGAACAACATTTAGCATTTCAGGATCATCACTAATAGTTTCCTTCACAGGATATGCACGTGACAAAGTGTCAGCAAAAAGCATTTGATTACCTGGAACATAATTTATCTCAAAATCATATTTTAGTAGTTTTAAGATCATCCTTTGCATTCTAGACGAAATTTTATGCAATGGTTTCTTAACAATTGCCATTAACAGTTTACGATCACTTTGCACTGTGACTTTCCGTCCATAAACAAAATTGTGGTACTTTTCAAAAGAAAATACTATGGCCAATAGTAAGGCTCCTGTAAACCAGGCTGAATCACCAACGTTTCTCTCTTGGCGAGGGAGTGAACGCGCTGCCAATTTTGGCGCGTTTATCGCACACGCTGGCTGAATGTCTGCTGTTTTTTTAAAGATTTATTTTATAGACGCGCGGTATTCAGCGCATATAAACTTTTCGGATAATTTATTAATTCTCGAATAGTATATAGACGTTTTCACTTAAATAAAAATTTCGCGTATATTTTGTAAACATATTCAAAATAACTTATTCTTTAGATGTTTCAGTTTCGTTAGCAGACTATAATAAATAAGATATGAATAAAAACTTTCAATAGTGTCAAATGGGGAAATAGTTAAAGCGTAGAGTGTGCAAATAAATTTATCTTAATGACATTTTAACAAAAATTTCCATAAAAACACTGTAAATTCATACTAAAAAAATAACTTAAGAATATGTTGTCATTTAAGTCTGAGGTACATGGAAATAATTGTGCAAGATTCTGAAGAAACACTTTCTTTTAAATGTGTGAAATATTTCATAACATAATATGGAAGAAGAAAGTACAGCATTCTGTGTTTTGGATGCTTTTCATCAAATGTAATATAAATACGAACTAGAAACCGTAATAAAAAGTCCTTCCTCTTCAATCAGATCACCTTTGTGTTGCATTGTATTTGTAATACTTCTAAAAATCCAGTTTTTACCTAAATTAAAAAAACAGTTATTCCATAAAAGATAATAACTTTGAACGTATATAGAATGAATTTTGTAATTTGAGTTATGTTACAAAATAATTCATAGTTTATATATTTTATACTAATAATTTAGATAAAACCTGTCCAATTTAAGAATGTGTGTTAACCACATTCTTAAATTGTAAAAGGACGACTTAACCACATGTAATTCATTTCAAAGCATAAAAGAAAGCTTATTTTTTTATTTTACACAGCAACAGCATTTTCATGCAGTCAAGTTTTTTTAACTGCTAGTTATTATACATAATACTTAATTTTAAACCCATTCTTATTAGAAAGCATAACTAAGAAACTTCTTTTTAAAGCACCACAGTGATTGCAAAGAATGTCGTTAAATTTACAAAAGTATTGAAGATATATTGAACAGCATTATAACAAGAAAGTACTGTACAAAATATGTAAATTTAGCATAACTTCTTTTTTAATATTTGCATAGTTTCCTCCAAATGAACCTTAATGGGAAGTTATCTTGCGAAAATTTAAAAGTATTAAAATGGCCTCTATTTAAGATGTAACTGCATTTATAATTATTTTGTAATTGCGAATAGATTATATCATTGCAATTAGATTATGCACTTACAACATAATTGCATAAAGTAATGAAATTAAGAGTTCACAGATACAATGTAATATAATTACAATGCAATTACCTAAATTGTAATTATAATCACTTATTTCATACCACAATATTATTACAATCACAATGTAATTTAAATTGGGTACTATATTTGCATACCCTCCACTCAAAAGGAGGTACTGATAAGCCTGGAAGTTATTATCAACAAAAAGCCTGTTCAGGACAGTTTGATGACAATTTCCACCGGGCGAAAAGTACATTCTTAAGCCCAGGCAAATCATGACAATAAAAATCATTTAGTCTTATGATTCACTATATTTTAAACCCTAAATTTGAATTCTGCACCAAATTATTTACCTATATTTTAACATACTTTATGAATTATTAGAAGCGATATGGCAAATATCTTCTAAAAATAACTGTAAAATATTTGTATCCATTAATTGATTCAGATACACACTTTTATTATTTAAGTATATCAAAATAACAGTTTCATGTTCCTGAAATACAAAAATTATGGAAAAAGTTAAAGTAATATTCTTAGAAGCATATGATATTAGTCACCAGATGCAAAATTATAGTTAATTTTTTGCCCTAAATACAATTTTATTACACAGTAGTCAAATGTGTAACTTAATAACATGTTATATAAAAATTAATGATAATAAGTTTATCAGAAATGAATTAATTCTGCAAATAAACTTTCTGCACTTGAAAATTTTCTACACCTGAGGGGAGGGAGAGATCTAGTAAAATTAGATTTATTATAACTTCAGTTGGACCAAACACCTTCTCTATATATATATGCATCACTAAAGAAATAAATACAATTATCATGCTTAAAAAACAGATATACCATACCAGTTTTTTTTCCCCTTGTTACACTTTACATTGAGAAATAACAAACCGTACAACACTGAAAAATACTATCCTTGAAATTTTGTTTAAATGAAGAAACACACACCATCTTTTTATTTAAGTATTACACTTCAAAAACAGATACACATACAAATTTATTTTCACTAGCCTTTATACTGATAACATGCCATATAAAAATGAAAAGAATTATCCTTGAAATTTAGATAAAATGAAGTAACACAATGGGAAAATTTATGCACACGGACATCTTTTTTCTATTGCATGTTGTCTGACATGATCCACAAGTGCCTAAAAATGTACCCAAAGAAACGCATTTCAATATTAACAAAAAATTGTTTACAGATTAAAATTCATTCATTTCATATCAGTATTATAAAGATCATGCATGAAACAAATCTGCTTTCCCATACTTTTAAGTAAAACTTTTATACTGGAAAATAGACTATATTTCTATAATTAGAAACAAGAAAATACTAATTTGAATTTTTGCATTCATTTCTAAATCTTTACTCCATTGCCAAATTGTATAATACTGTGATTATAAATAAACTTGCACAATCCTTGCAATTATTGAAGTCAGATTATATATATTTTGTCTCACACTATTCAATTTATTCTATTGACTTCAGATGTCAATGTCAAAATTCTGGAAGTTATTTTAACCAAGAAACAGTAGTGGGCACCGTGCATAAACAACTCATCTAACTTTTTAACAATAGTGATTATAAAATAAAGAAAAAATTATATATCATTCCAACGATATTGCAACTATAGTATAATGTTACATATATCTTTAGCAAACATTCAGATTTTATCTTGACTTTCCAAATTATTATTTATTTTTTAATAAATTTCAATATGCTAATGATTTTCATGTTACATTAGTATAAATTCCACAATTAGCACAGGAAAACAAAATCCGCGCTTTATATTAGAAGAGAAATTTCTTTTCCATATTCAAAACATCTACATTGGCGATGTTTGGCGACGGGTACATTAACCCTAGACTAATTTAATTATAGCTATTATTACAGAAATTAGCAGATACTCAGGTTATTGTACACAAGAATTTCACTTTACTTGCACATTATAAACATCAGAGAAGATATAAACTCTAAATGAAGGCGTAATTAACATTATACTTACTAAGCAAAGTTCAGCGCCTGGACCAGGTTTTCAATTGTCTCTTCGGCAATTATTTACCCATATTTTTCTTCTTTCTTCATTTTTAGGAAATTTTACCAATGTATGACCTTTCCGTGAATGATTTGAACAATTAATAGCTGTACATCCGCCCATTTTACACAAAAAAAACACAAAAAATTGTTGCACCTTAACCACTCAGCCGCCATTAAATCTCCCACTTGGGAGCGCGAATGCCTGATGATTCAGCCTGGTTTATAGGAGCCTTAGCCAATAGCTCTTTTCGATCTGTGCATAGTTTTTTTTTTCACTGTTAGTCAGGCTGCGAGACACAAATGATACAGGCTTACCCTTTTGAATTAGATAGTTGGATAGCAAATACACAATTTTTGAAATGGATGAATAAATACAGCGCTGGCTTTTGTTATGTTTTATGTATTTAATAAATTTCCGCCCGACTGTTTATTCATTAATTCTACCTAACACGATTAATCGATACTTGTTTCTAATATAGAATTTTAGCATCAATTCTACATAATAACATGAGTAATATCTTTTTAATTGAATTTTATCATTATTAACAAAATACTTTGGCATTGTGAACTGAGAATTTTTCGCTTGACTTATATCTTTCAATACTTTAGGAACTGGTCATTGATTTACATCTATAATAAAAGAAATAAATGCTTGTATGAATTTTAACATATTGTTAAAAATGCAATAAACCTCAGCTCCTTTGTTGTATGAATAATGTGAAACTTCCTGTTAAGTATTTTTTTAACATCTATGTAACAGTATAGACTCCATGATTATTCCTTAAAATTGGAAGTATCAGAAATAGATGTAAATATGTATTGTCTTCTGCATTAACTTACAAAAATAATAGTGTGAATATCTGAATGGAATTATATGAAAGAGCTACAGGACACTATGTTTTCACGATGGTCATTCCACTATATTGGAAATATTAAATCAAACAATAAGTGCAGGAAAAGTTTCAGTAAGAGGATATACTCTCCTCTGTAACAATACATTTGACTGCAGTTGTTCCATATGATATTTCTACACAACATCCCAAAATCTTGGTAAATAGCTTTCTAAATTAAGTGTACAGTGTAAAAAAAGTAGTGGGAAAATGTTGTAGTCATGTAACTGGGCTACCATACATAAAAATTAAGCAGCGTTAAAAGTGTTTTTATCTTAATGGCCTGTTACAACCAAATAACTAGATATGAGAAAGAACATGCCGTGTCAGTACAGCTGGCTGATCCATTTTACAGAGTTCCTAATTTGAAAACAAGTTAACCTGTAAAACTACCCTTCATACTGGTTTGCTTTAGATTCATTTGGTAACAAATATGCCATTAAAGTCTGTACCAATCAATCAAGCAATAAACTTTGTTACAAGCAAGTTTTTGTTTGCAGGATGTTGTTCATAATCGGTTTTCTTTTGGTGGTATAGCAACAACGAAGGGAGAAAGATTCCGGGTAATTTAAATTCAACTAACATAGCAAATTCCATTTTTGTGTAACTTTATAGTTTGATACAGCTTTATTTTTTCAGAATTTTATTCATACTACTATTTCATCCATTGCAGAAAAATTCCACAAGTCCATATTTTAAAATTAATTTCACATTTAAAAAAGTATGATTTGTTTATAAATGATTTGTTATAAAAATATGAGTTATAAAACTCATTGTAACTTGGACAAATACACACAAAAAAGGGGAAAAAATACAAAAATGGTGATGCTGCTTATTAAAAATTGAAGAATTGTTATATGCACATACACATGGTTGACACAGTTTGGTGCATGTTGCTAAATTTGTTGTGGTAATATGGTAGCAAAAAAAAAATTTTTTTTGTCATTTTGTATTAAAATTATTAAGGTGTTGACGGCTATGCTAAGTTACACAAAGCAAGGTAACGTACAGTAAGAGCTGTGTACCTTAGGCAAAGAGATGCCTTTGAGAAGGTCTTTCTATGAGAAATTGACTTATATTCACATAATACATGAGGAGAAACACGAAAATTCCCATGCAGCTATCCCATCCACCAGTATTTGTACCTGGAACAAACATCCAGTGTTCAGCTTTCTTATCTGCTAGTCTACTGGTGCCAGTCAAAATAGACGGTAGTGTAACACTATACAAGCTAAGTGGTATTGACTTATACATCACTAAAGAAATAAATACATTTCAGAAAACTTTCCTATTTTCCGAAAGTGTCAGTATCTTCATTATTATAACTTCCTGATATTTCAATGCATGTAATTTTATGGTGACCTATTAACTTAAAACAATATTTTTTTGAATTGGTTGTGTTTAATTATAACATTATTTTGAAAAACGTTGTTCGTGATAAAACTAAAGAATGAATTTTCTTTACACACTGACTGTTAAATTATTACATTTCAAATCAACAGATTGCATTTATACAATAAGACAGGATGAAAAATACAGTAGTCATTGAAACAATTGTTGAGTTTCTGAAGAAAGATTAATAAAAATTTTCAAATCTAACACAGTATACCTTGTTTAATGTTTAAGGAGTCACACGACCCTTGAATGAGTCGAAAGATGAATTTTTTTACCTTTTTTCAATCTTGTGCAACTTTTTTAATTCTTATCAAAAATACTCAATATTTTGTTCATTATTAATTTAATGTCTATTCTTTAATTAAATGTACTTGAAATTTGAAAATTATAATAAAAATTGTAAAAACAAATGTTAAATTATAAGACATTTTTCACATCTAATTAATCTGTACACACACTGCGCGCACATGTACAAGAAATGTTTTGTACCAAAATGTTTAATTTTTCTTTTTTTATGCAGAAGAATGTTTGAGAATATAACTGAACTAAAAATATTACACAATTCATGCATTTTTAATTTTTTTATGATATATATATTAAATATAATTTTTTTGCTATATTTTGATTTTTACATACCTTATAAAATTGAAACATTTCATTAAAATACCAAAATTTTAGTTTAATTAATTTAGTGTAACATGATAATACTATGGTACAAATTTCAGAAAGATACATTAAAAAGTTTTTGAAATATCATGCGCGACACATTAAAAAAATACGTTTTGAGATAAAGACCTGTAAAGTTTGCATCGCTATAAAAATGAGTAACATTGTGACTTAATGAGTCTTAACTCATACTATTTGGTACCTAATTTGTATTTTATGCTTTTTGTTTGTGTTTTGTATAAAGTTAATGACAGAATGTATATTTATAATAAGGAAACTGCATCTGAAAAACAATTAACAATGCATTGTTTAATGAAAGTGATGACACAGTCAACCGTTATCAAGGATACATTATTGCAGATAAAGATATATTTTTCATATACATGAAAGAGAATGCAATGTGCAAACTGTGTTATAAACCTATAAATATTTCTGAGAATAAAAATATATTAATAATCAGTTTCTTGAACAAGATGTTTAAATTTTTGTCGACACACATAACTTATCACAAAATACTGTTACTATTTATAATATTTATATACACAAATTAAAAACCTCCAGGTTCACACATTATTCCTTCTTGATCAATTTGCTGATGTTCTAAACTTGTTTTGGATCTTTTCCTTGCTTTTCGTGCTTCTATAGTGTTTTGCATTGCTCTCTTCTTAGCAGTATTTACACGTTTCATATCACTGCGAAGTTGAGATTTTATTGCATTTATACCTGGATGGATACCCATTTGCCTCATGACAGATAGCCTACCCTTTTTTCCCCAAGTTAAATAAAATTGCTGCTTCATATACAGCAATTTCTGCAATTCGTTTCCCAGATCCAGAAGTTTTCGGACACATCTGCCATATGAGGGAATTAAAAGATTAATTCGGATTCTGAGTGAAGCTACCAAGGCATCGTTTCAAAAGATCTGGACTTGATAAAGCTTTAAAAACAGGTTTTATAACATCCATGACTGAAGATGGTCACTTTATGATGAAATTTACCCACTGAGCCATTTGAAATTGCTTGTTGATATTTACACCATGAGTCTGCACCAGCAGGACAAAATGTATGTAACGGTTCAGCATCAGTTGATCTCGTATGAAAATAAACTGCCCAAATACCCTTACGCATTTCATCAACTGACAAAGCATTTGAGCGAATTGCATTTCCATAATACTGAGTCAGCCTATTTATCATGGTGTCTGTCAGTCGTCCTTTGCCTGATAAAGGTTTACCGTCCTCCAGCTTTTTACATCTATAGTCTTGTTTTAGCTTTCTCAGTCGAGTTCCCATTCTTTTTTGTACGTGACCAACACATTCAAGTTTTGAAACAGTTTCATCATCATATGGTTTGCTGTCACGTATAGCAGGGAATGTTCTAGAATCACCATCACCATTATAATTAATATATTTGAGACCTCTTTCAGCTTCTGATCTGTGAAAAAGTTTTATCATACCATCGACTTCCATTTTTCCTGAAGAACCGATATGATTTTTCTGACAATTTGGCAAATGTTTCATTTGCCACTCTTCGAAAGCTTTCCCAGATTTTTTTGCTTTCCATAGATCACATCCTTTACAAGTGGACGAGAGAACTTCAACATCTAAAACCTTCCCTGTTTCAGCACCTATTACAGAACATACTCCAATATGTGAAGTATGTCCTCTCGTTTTCCATGTTCCATCACCACTTACGGTGACAGAATTTGATGCAGTTTTGCATGCCTCTTCTTCTGCAGCAATTTTCATACTTTGAATGGCGACAGTTTTTGAAGCTGCATTTATATGTTTGCAGATTTTGTCATAAGCATTCTGTGTGACAGGTTTACCTAGATCCATTACACCACAAAATGTTTCCAGAGGTTCCAGACCTTGACCAATGCATCGCATAGCATAAACAATTCGTCTGTTTAATTCAGGAACATTTTTGTGTTCACCAATCAACTTTGAATTATTGAATTCTGTTTTAAAACTACACTTTTCACATTTCAAGGAAATTGTTGAAAATAATCCAAAGGGTTTTCTCTCAGAAATATTGACAGAATTACAGCACAATTTGCACAGTACATTCTCTTTCAAAAATGTAAACAATATGTCTTTATCCATAATTATATAGCCATGAAAACAATTCATAATGTCAGTATCACTTTCATTAAATAATGCATTGTTAAGCTTTTTCTCGGATGCACTTTTTACATGTTCAATTTGAGTATTATGGTCATCACCTGATGAAACCAAGCTTTTATCAGAAAGTTCAGATCTGATATTCGTGTAGCGGTTGCCGTGGAAGCGACGTTTTTTAGCTCGCTTCCCAGAAGCTCTTTTATTATTTGCCATCACAAATATAATATATAAATATACTTATTATTGCAGCAAAAAGACTAACGCATCAAAAATTCAATATACACCAAATAAATGCTGCAAACGTCAATACAACTTTGCAGAATCAAACAACGTACTAATACCTTACGGAAACACGATGTAAACATTCAGAATAAGTACTAAGTTGAGTAGAATCATTGCTACTGATTGCTGACGAAATAAAAATAAGACTTGTAGGCTAGAATGTAGCAACACTCAGTTATATAACGGCTATGACAGCTGTGAGCAAATGACGTGTCCCTTTAAATGTTTATTTACATACGTGATGAAGGATTCTCGTGTCAGTGACCTTTACGTTTTTAATGATATCTCCTAAACTACACGGAATATTTTAACACGGTTTTTTTTTAAAGTGCGCAGAAATGTTCAAACTAAAACATATATGTTTTTCAAAAAATCGATATTTTTGAAGATTTAAAGGTCGTGAGACCCCTTAATACAGTATGGAATGTTTTGTAAAGCATCAGATATTTAAAAAAAGCATGGAATAGCTGACAATGAAACCAAATAAAAATCAAACAGAACTCTATTACACATTATGCAACAAAATTAATGAATATGAAACGTCTATAAACTTTTTTTTTTTACTTGGACTAGATCTCGAACCATCAACTAGATATTAGTTGCAATATTAGATATTGGCAATAAAATTAATAAAAATTTATGTTGATAAGTACTTAAGAACAAAATGCCAAACTTTCAACTAGATAACCAAATAAACCGTTTACGTTCTAGAGGATTTATTTACTTCACATACATACATACATTGTCTTTACATTTACTTTCATAACTCGTATCATACGTAACATACTTCATAACATACTCTTATCATCGAATGATTTTCTATAGTAAGCAATTTTTTTTAACAGTTTCTACTTCGTGTTTGCAAAGTATTCCTTTAAGTCGCAATGTTTCGCGATATTCATTTTCCTTCTGACAAAGTTTATACATGAATCCAAAACATTAAAACCTTCGTAATCGATAAACAACGGCCATTTCATTTTCGATGACATACGTCTGCTTATCGATAGTAAAAGGAAACTTTGGGCCATCCGAAAAAGCGGCGACCGAACGAAGAATCTCTTCTTTGGCATGAACGCCATTAAAGTTAAAGTTATAGTTATTTACAGTTGCAGTTATAGTTGTAGTTATTTTAAATATACATCACATCCCTTCCTCCAGTTTATAAACACTAATAAAAATAACAAATAATATCAATACAAGTATATTCACAATATGACATACAATAAAAAAAGTTACATAAAAATGATACATGCAATATGTTGCATTATTTTATTCCATGACAAAGTCTCTATATCTTGAAGGTTGTCTAATCAACCGTCCACTTCTTGTTATTGTATTATGGGATAGATTATTCTGTTGATTTCCTATTGTAACAGGCACAGAAACATTTTCAGGGCTTCCATTTGAATTTTCCTCTTTATCTAATACTATATCATCATAATCATTATTAACTTTGAAAGGTGATTTTGAAAATATTATATGGCGTCTGTTTCTTCGTAATATTTCCCCATTTGAATTTCTTACAATATACGATATAGGATCTTTATGTTTTGAAATTATTTGACCTTTATCCCACTGCCCAGTTCTAAAGTTGAACAAGGTTATACTATCTCCAGGTTTTAACTCAGGCAGTTTCTGTGCGATTCTATCATAATAATATTTTTGCCTAGCTTGAAGTGCACGAAATTTAGAATAAGGTTTGTTTATCTTAGTATTTAACAACTTATTACTGATAGGTAATTTTGTCCTTAATCTTCTATTAAGTAACAGTTGTGCAGGAGACAAATTTATTCCACTAATTGGGGTATTTCGATATTCCATCAAGCCTACACTTATATCTTGCACTTTTCTCATGATATTTTTCACTATTCCTACAGCTTTTTCAGCCAACCCATTACTTTGAGGATATCTGGGGCTACTAAATTTAAATTCGAAATCCCAATCTTCAGCAAATTTCTTAAATAAGTAGCTATTACAGGGTGGTGTTGGTGTGTTGAATTATGGCAAAGCACACGAGGGCTATCTCCCTAAGGGAAGGGATGCCTTCGTGGAGGACTTTCTAAGGGAAACTGGCTCGTATACACGTTACACATGGGGAAAACCACGAAAACGTCCATACAGCCAGCCCGTTCGTGGGATTCGAACCTCGAACCGAACTACCAGTGTTCAGCGACTTTACCGCTTCGCCGCTGGTGGGCGCTATTACAGGGATTATTGTCGCAAACGACTTCATTTGCAATACCATACCTGGCAAAGATGCATTTTAACTTTATCATAATTTCATTTGCTGTCTTATCTTTTATGTTAGAAACCTCAATCCATTTAGAGTAATAATCAATAACTACTAAGTAATTTTGATTACCAAATTGCAAGATATCAAGGGCAATTTTTTCGAATGGTTTAGTTGGAATTTCATGTTGCATTAGAGGTTCTTTTTGATTTCTATTTCTGAATTTTTCACATATTTCACATTTGGAAACAAGCTGCTCAATGTCATTTGTCATACCTGGCCAGTAAAAAGTTTCACGGGAGCTAATTTTACATTTCTCAATTCCAAAGTGCGCTTCATGAATTAATTGCAACATATCTTTTCTCAAACCATAAGGTACAACTAATTTTTCATTAATAAATAACAAGTCGTCATTAATATAAAGATCATTTTTAACTTTAAAGTATGTTTTTACACTACTATCTACTTTTTTGTAACATTTAGGCCAACCCTCTTTAATACATTTCATAACTATTTGCAAATCTGGATCTGATTCAGTTTCTTTCCTAAATTGCACCACTCTTCTTTCACTCATAGGCAAATATTTTGAAATAATGTGAACAACATTTAGCATTTCAGGATCATCACTAATAGTTTCCTTCACAGGATATGCACGTGACAAAGTGTCAGCAAAAAGCATTTGATTACCTGGAACATAATTTATCTCAAAATCATATTTTAGTAGTTTTAAGATCATCCTTTGCATTCTAGACGAAATTTTATGCAATGGTTTCTTAACAATTGCCATTAACAGTTTACGATCACTTTGCACTGTGACTTTCCGTCCATAAACAAAATTGTGGTACTTTTCAAAAGAAAATACTATGGCCAATAGCTCTTTTCGATCTGTGCATAGTTTTCTTTTTTCACTGTTAGTCAGGCTGCGAGACACAAATGATACAGGCTTACCCTTTTGAATTAGATAGTTGGATAGCAAAGACACAATTTTTGAAATGGATGAATAAATACAGCGCTGGCTTTTGTTATGTTTTATGTATTTAATAAATTTCCGCCCGACTGTTTATTCATTAATTCTACCTAACACGATTAATCGATACTTGTTTCTAATATAGAATTTTAGCATCAATTCTACATAATAACATGAGTAATATCATTTTAATTGAATTTTATCATTATTAACAAAATACTTTGGCATTGTGAACTGAGAATTTTTCGCTTGACTTATATCTTTCAATACTTTAGGAACTGGTCATTGATTTACATCTATAATAAAAGAAATAAATGCTTGTATGAATTTTAACATATTGTTAAAAATGCAATAAACCTCAGCTCCTTTGTTGTATGAATAATGTGAAACTTCCTGTTAAGTATTTTTTTAACATCTATGTAACAGTATAGACTCCATGATTATTCCTTAAAATTGGAAGTATCAGAAATAGATGTAAATATGTATTGTCTTCTGCATTAACTTACAAAAATAATAGTGTGAATATCTGAATGGAATTATATGAAAGAGCTACAGGACACTATGTTTTCACGATGGTCATTCCACTATATTGGAAATATTAAATCAAACAATAAGTGCAGGAAAAGTTTCAGTAAGAGGATATACTCTCCTCTGTAACAATACATTTGACTGCAGTTGTTCCATATGATATTTCTACACAACATCCCAAAATCTTGGTAAATAGCTTTCTAAATTAAGTGTACAGTGTAAAAAAAGTAGTGGGAAAATGTTGTAGTCATGTAACTGGGCTACCATACATAAAAATTAAGCAGCGTTAAAAGTGTTTTTATCTTAATGGCCTGTTACAACCAAATAACTAGATATGAGAAAGAACATGCCGTGTCAGTACAGCTGGCTGATCCATTTTACAGAGTTCCTAATTTGAAAACAAGTTAACCTGTAAAACTACCCTTCATACTGGTTTGCTTTAGATTCATTTGGTAACAAATATGCCATTAAAGTCTGTACCAATCAATCAAGCAATAAACTTTGTTACAAGCAAGTTTTTGTTTGCAGGATGTTGTTCATAATCGGTTTTCTTTTGGTGGTATAGCAACAACGAAGGGAGAAAGATTCCGGGTAATTTAAATTCAACTAACATAGCAAATTCCATTTTTGTGTAACTTTATAATTTGATACAGCTTTATTTTTTCAGAATTTTATTCATACTACTATTTCATCCATTGCAGAAAAATTCCACAAGTGCATATTTTAAAATTAATTTCACATTTAAAAAAGTACGATTTGTTTATAAATGATTTGTTATAAAAATATGAGTTATAAAACTCATTGTAACTTGGACAAATACACACAAAAAAGGGAAAAAATACAAAAATGGTGATCCTGCTTATTAAAAACTGAAGAATTGTTATATGCACATACACATGGTTGACACAGTTTGGTGCATGTTGCTAAATTTGTTGTGGTAATATGGTAACAAAAAAAAAATTTTTTTTGTCATTTTGTATTAAAATTATTAAGGTGTTGACGGCTATGCTAAGTTACACAAAGCAAGGTAACGTACAGTAAGAGCTGTGTACCTTAGGCAAAGAGATGCCTTTGAGAAGGTCTTTCTATGAGAAATTGACTTATATTCACATAATACATGAGGAGAAACACGAAAATTCCCATGCAGCTATCCCATCCACCAGTATTTGTACCTGGAACAAACATCCAGTGTTCAGCTTTCTTATCTGCTAGTCTACTGGTGCCAGTCAAAATAGACGGTAGTGTAACACTATACAAGCTAAGTGGTATTGACTTATACATCACTAAAGAAATAAATACATTTCAGAAAACTTTCCTATTTTCCGAAAGTGTCAGTATCTTCATTATTATAACTTCCTGATATTTCAATGCATGTAATTTTATGGTGACCTATTAACTTAAAATAAAACAATATTTTTTTGAATTGGTTGTGTTTAATTATAACATTATTTTGAAAAACGTTGTTCGTGATAAAACTAAAGAATGAATTTTCTTTACACACTGACTGTTAAATTATTACATTTCAAATCAACAGATTGCATTTATACAATAAGACAGGATGAAAAATACAGTAGTCATTGAAACAATTGTTGAGTTTCTGAAGAAAGATTAATAAAAATTTTCAAATCTAACACAGTATACCTTGTTTAATGTTTAAGGAGTCACACGACCCTTGAATGAGTCGAAAGATGAATTTTTTTACCTTTTTTCAATCTTGTGCAACTTTTTTAATTCTTATCAAAAATACTCAATATTTTGTTCATTATTAATTTAATGTCTATTCTTTAATTAAATGTACTTGAAATTTGAAAATTATAATAAAAATTGTAAAAACAAATGTTAAATTATAAGACATTTTTCACATCTAATTAATCTGTACACACACTGCGCGCACATGTACAAGAAATGTTTTGTACCAAAATGTTTAATTTTTCTTTTTTTATGCAGAAGAATGTTTGAGAATATAACTGAACTAAAAATATTACACAATTCATGCATTTTTAATTTTTTTATGATATATATATTAAATATAATTTTTTTGCTATATTTTGATTTTTACATACCTTATAAAATTGAAACATTTCATTAAAATACCAAAATTTTAGTTTAATTAATTTAGTGTAACATGATAATACTATGGTACAAATTTCAGAAAGATACATTAAAAAGTTTTTGAAATATCATGCGCGACACATTAAAAAAATACGTTTTGAGATAAAGACCTGTAAAGTTTGCATCGCTATAAAAATGAGTAACATTGTGACTTAATGAGTCTTAACTCATACTATTTGGTACCTAATTTGTATTTTATGCTTTTTGTTTGTGTTTTGTATAAAGTTAATGACAGAATGTATATTTATAATAAGGAAACTGCATCTGAAAAACAATTAACAATGCATTGTTTAATGAAAGTGATGACACAGTCAACCGTTATCAAGGATACATTATTGCAGATAAAGATATATTTTTCATATACATGAAAGAGAATGCAATGTGCAAACTGTGTTATAAACCTATAAATATTTCTGAGAATAAAAATATATTAATAATCAGTTTCTTGAACAAGATGTTTAAATTTTTGTCGACACACATAACTTATCACAAAATACTGTTACTATTTATAATATTTATATACACAAATTAAAAACCTCCAGGTTCACACATTATTCCTTCTTGATCAATTTGCTGATGTTCTAAACTTGTTTTGGATCTTTTCCTTGCTTTTCGTGCTTCTATAGTGTTTTGCATTGCTCTCTTCTTAGCAGTATTTACACGTTTCATATCACTGCGAAGTTGAGATTTTATTGCATTTATACCTGGATGGATACCCATTTGCCTCATGACAGATAGCCTACCCTTTTTTCCCAAGTTAAATAAAATTGCTGCTTCATATACAGCAATTTCTGCAATTCGTTTCCCAGATCCAGAAGTTTTCGGACACATCTGCCATATGAGGGAATTAAAAGATTAATTCGGATTCTGAGTGAAGCTACCAAGGCATCGTTTCAAATGATCTGGACTTGATAAAGCTTTAAAAACAGGTTTTATAACATCCATGACTGAAGATGGTCACTTTATGATGAAATTTACCCACTGAGCCATTTGAAATTGCTTGTTGATATTTACACCATGAGTCTGCACCAGCAGGACAAAATGTATGTAACGGTTCAGCATCAGTTGATCTCGTATGAAAATAAACTGCCCAAATACCCTTACGCATTTCATCAACTGACAAAGCATTTGAGCGAATTGCATTTCCATAATACTGAATCAGCCTATTTATCATGGTGTCTGTCAGTCGTCCTTTGCCTGATAAAGGTTTACCATCCTCCAGCTTTTTACATCTATAGTCTTGTTTTAGCTTTCTCAGTCGAGTTCCCATTCTTTTTTGTACGTGACCAACACATTCAAGTTTTGAAACAGTTTCATCATCATATGGTTTGCTGTCATGTATAGCAGGGAATGTTCTAGAATCACCATCACCAATATAATTAATATATTTGAGACCTCTTTCAGCTTCTGATCTGTGAAAAATTTTTATCATACCATCGACTTCCATTTTTCCTGAAGAACCGATATGATTTTTCTGACAATTTGGCAAATGTTTCATTTGCCACTCTTCGAAAGCTTTCCCAGATTTTTTTGCTTTCCATAGATCACATCCTTTACAAGTGGACGAGAGAACTTCAACATCTAAAACCTTCCCTGTTTCAGCACCTATTACAGAACATACTCCAATATGTGAAGTATGTCCTCTCGTTTTCATGTTCCATCACCACTTACGGTGACAGAATTTGATGCAGTTTTGCATGCCTCTTCTTCTGCAGCAATTTTCATACTTTGAATGGCGACAGTTTTTGAAGCTGCATTTATATGTTTGCAGATTTTGTCATAAGCATTCTGTGTGACAGGTTTACCTAGATCCATTACACCACAAAATGTTTCCAGAGGTTCCAGACCTTGACCAATGCATCGCATAGCATAAACAATTCGTCTGTTTAATTCAGGAACATTTTTGTGTTCACCAATCAACTTTGAATTATTGAATTCTGTTTTAAAACTACACTTTTCACATTTCAAGGAAATTGTTGAAAATAATCCAAAGGGTTTTCTCTCAGAAATATTGACAGAATTACAGCACAATTTGCACAGTACATTCTCTTTCAAAAATGTAAACAATATGTCTTTATCCATAATTATATAGCCATGAAAACAATTCATAATGTCAGTATCACTTTCATTAAATAATGCATTGTTAAGCTTTTTCTCGGATGCACTTTTTACATGTTCAATTTGAGTATTATGGTCATCACCTGATGAAACCAAGCTTTTATCAGAAAGTTCAGATCTGATATTCGTGTAGCGGTTGCCGTGGAAGCGACGTTTTTTAGCTCGCTTCCCAGAAGCTCTTTTATTATTTGCCATCACAAATATAATATATAAATATACTTATTATTGCAGCAAAAAGACTAACGCATCAAAAATTCAATATATACCAAATAAATGCTGCAAACGTCAATACAACTTTGCAGAATCAAACAACGTACTAATACCTTACGGAAACACGATGTAAACATTCAGAATAAGTACTAAGTTGAGTAGAATCATTGCTACTGATTGCTGACGAAATAAAAATAAGACTTGTAGGTTAGAATGTAGCAACACTCAGTTATATAACGGCTATGACAGCTGTGAGCAAATGACGTGTCCCTTTAAATGTTTATTTACATACGTGATGAAGGATTCTCGTGTCAGTGACCTTTACGTTTTTAATGATATCTCCTAAACTACACGGAATATTTTAACACGGTTTTTTTTTAAAGTGCGCAGAAATGTTCAAACTAAAACATATATGTTTTTCAAAAAATCGATATTTTTGAAGATTTAAAGGTCGTGAGACCCCTTAATACAGTATGGAATGTTTTGTAAAGCATCAGATATTTAAAAAAAGCATGGAATAGCTGACAATGAAACCAAATAAAAATCAAACAGAACTCTATTACACATTATGCAACAAAATTAATGAATATGAAACGTCTATAAACTTTTTTTTTTTACTTGGACTAGATCTCGAACCATCAACTAGATATTAGTTGCAATATTAGATATTGGCAATAAAATTAATAAAAATTTATGTTGATAAGTACTTAAGAACAAAATGCCAAACTTTCAACTAGATAACCAAATAAACCGTTTACGTTCTAGAGGATTTATTTACTTCACATACATACATACATTGTCTTTACATTTACTTTCATAACTCGTATCATACGTAACATACTTCATAACATACTCTTATCATCGAATGATTTTCTATAGTAAGCAATTTTTTTTAACAGTTTCTACTTCGTGTTTGCAAAGTATTCCTTTAAGTCGCAAGGTTTCGCGATATTCATTTTCCTTCTGACAAAGTTTATACATGAATCCAAAACATTAAAACCTTCGTAATCGATAAACAACGGCCATTTCATTTTCGATGACATACGTCTGCTTATCGATAGTAAAAGGAAACTTTGGGCCATCCGAAAAAGCGGCGACCGAACAAAGAATCTCTTCTTTGGCATGAACGCCATTAAAGTTAAAGTTATAGTTATTTACAGTTGCAGTTATAGTTGTAGTTATTTTAAATATACATCACATCCCTTCCTCCAGTTTATAAACACTAATAAAAATAACAAATAATATCAATACAAGTATATTCACAATATGACATACAATAAAAAAAGTTACATAAAAATGATACATGCAATATGTTGCATTATTTTATTCCATGACAAAGTCTCTATATCTTGAAGGTTGTCTAATCAACCGTCCACTTCTTGTTATTGTATTATTGGATAGATTATTCTGTTGATTTCCTATTGTAACAGGCACAGAAACATTTTCAGGGCTTCCATTTGAATTTTCCTCTTTATCTAATACTATATCATCATAATCATTATTAACTTTGTAAGGTGATTTTGAAAATATTATATGGCGTCTGTTTCTTCGTAATATTTCCCCATTTGAATTTCTTACAATATACGATATAGGATCTTTATGTTTTGAAATTATTTGACCTTTATCCCACTGCCCAGTTCTAAAGTTGAACAAGGTTATACTATCTCCAGGTTTTAACTCAGGCAGTTTCTGTGCGATTCTATCATAATAATATTTTTGCCTAGCTTGAAGTGCACGAAATTTAGAATAAGGTTTGTTTATCTTAGTATTTAACAACTTATTACTGATAGGTAATTTTGTCCTTAATCTTCTATTAAGTAACAGTTGTGCAGGAGACAAATTTATTCCACTAATTGGGGTATTTCGATATTCCATCAAGCCTACACTTATATCTTGCACTTTTCTCATGATATTTTTCACTATTCCTACAGCTTTTTCAGCCAACCCATTACTTTGAGGATATCTGGGGCTACTAAATTTAAATTCGAAATCCCAATCTTCAGCAAATTTCTTAAATAAGTAGCTATTACAGGGTGGTGTTGGTGTGTTGAATTATGGCAAAGCACACGAGGGCTATCTCCCTAAGGGAAGGGATGCCTTCGTGGAGGACTTTCTAAGGGAAACTGGCTCGTATACACGTTACACATGGGGAAAACCACGAAAACGTCCATACAGCCAGCCCGTTCGTGGGATTCGAACCTCGAACCGAACTACCAGTGTTCAGCGACTTTACCGCTTCGCCGATGGTGGGCGCTATTACAGGGATTATTGTCGCAAACGACTTCATTTGCAATACCATACCTGGCAAAGATGCATTTTAACTTTATCATAATTTCATTTGCTGTCTTATCTTTTATGTTAGAAACCTCAATCCATTTAGAGTAATAATCAATAACTACTAAGTAATTTTGATTACCAAATTGCAAGATATCAAGGGCAATTTTTTCGAATGGTTTAGTTGGAATTTCATGTTGCATTAGAGGTTCTTTTTGATTTCTATTTCTGAATTTTTCACATATTTCACATTTGGAAACAAGCTGCTCAATGTCATTTGTCATACCTGGCCAGTAAAAAGTTTCACGGGAGCTAATTTTACATTTCTCAATTCCAAAGTGCGCTTCATGAATTAATTGCAACATATCTTTTCTCAAACCATAAGGTACAACTAATTTTTCATTAATAAATAACAAGTCGTCATTAATATAAAGATCATTTTTAACTTTAAAGTATGTTTTTACACTACTATCTACTTTTTTGTAACATTTAGGCCAACCCTCTTTAATACATTTCATAACTATTTGCAAATCTGGATCTGATTCAGTTTCTTTCCTAAATTGCACCACTCTTCTTTCACTCATAGGCAAATATTTTGAAATAATGTGAACAACATTTAGCATTTCAGGATCATCACTAATAGTTTCCTTCACAGGATATGCACGTGACAAATTGTCAGCAAAAAGCATTTGATTACCTGGAACATAATTTATCTCAAAATCATATTTTAGTAGTTTTAAGATCATCCTTTGCATTCTAGACGAAATTTTATGCAATGGTTTCTAAACAATTGCCATTAACAGTTTACGATCACTTTGCACTGTGACTTTCCGTCCATAAACAAAATTGTGGTACTTTTCAAAAGAAAATACTATGGCCAATAGCTCTTTTCGATCTGTGCATAGTTTTTTTTTTCACTGTTAGTCAGGCTGCGAGACACAAATGATACAGGCTTACCCTTTTGAATTAGATAGTTGGATAGCAAAGACACAATTTTTGAAATGGATGAATAAATACAGCGCTGGCTTTTGTTATGTTTTATGTATTTAATAAATTTCCGCCCGACTGTTTATTCATTAATTCTACCTAACACGATTAATCGATACTTGTTTCTAATATAGAATTTTAGCATCAATTCTACATAATAACATGAGTAATATCATTTTAATTGAATTTTATCATTATTAACAAAATACTTTGGCATTGTGAACTGAGAATTTTTCGCTTGACTTATATCTTTCAATACTTTAGGAACTGGTCATTGATTTACATCTATAATAAAAGAAATAAATGCTTGTATGAATTTTAACATATTGTTAAAAATGCAATAAACCTCAGCTCCTTTGTTGTATGAATAATGTGAAACTTCCTGTTAAGTATTTTTTTAACATCTATGTAACAGTATAGACTCCATGATTATTCCTTAAAATTGGAAGTATCAGAAATAGATGTAAATATGTATTGTCTTCTGCATTAACTTACAAAAATAATAGTGTGAATATCTGAATGGAATTATATGAAAGAGCTACAGGACACTATGTTTTCACGATGGTCATTCCACTATATTGGAAATATTAAATCAAACAATAAGTGCAGGAAAAGTTTCAGTAAGAGGATATACTCTCCTCTGTAACAATACATTTGACTGCAGTTGTTCCATATGATATTTCTACACAACATCCCAAAATCTTGGTAAATAGCTTTCTAAATTAAGTGTACAGTGTAAAAAAAGTAGTGGGAAAATGTTGTAGTCATGTAACTGGGCTACCATACATAAAAATTAAGCAGCGTTAAAAGTGTTTTTATCTTAATGGCCTGTTACAACCAAATAACTAGATATGAGAAAGAACATGCCGTGTCAGTACAGCTGGCTGATCCATTTTACAGAGTTCCTAATTTGAAAACAAGTTAACCTGTAAAACTACCCTTCATACTGGTTTGCTTTAGATTCATTTGGTAACAAATATGCCATTAAAGTCTGTACCAATCAATCAAGCAATAAACTTTGTTACAAGCAAGTTTTTGTTTGCAGGATGTTGTTCATAATCGGTTTTCTTTTGGTGGTATAGCAACAACGAAGGGAGAAAGATTCCGGGTAATTTAAATTCAACTAACATAGCAAATTCCATTTTTGTGTAACTTTATAATTTGATACAGCTTTATTTTTTCAGAATTTTATTCATACTACTATTTCATCCATTGCAGAAAAATTCCACAAGTGCATATTTTAAAATTAATTTCACATTTAAAAAAGTACGATTTGTTTATAAATGATTTGTTATAAAAATATGAGTTATAAAACTCATTGTAACTTGGACAAATACACACAAAAAAGGGAAAAAATACAAAAATGGTGATGCTGCTTATTAAAAATTGAAGAATTGTTATATGCACATACACATGGTTGACACAGTTTGGTGCATGTTGCTAAATTTGTTGTGGTAATATGGTAGCAAAAAAAAAATTTTTTTGTCATTTTGTATTAAAATTATTAAGGTGTTGACGGCTATGCTAAGTTACACAAAGCAAGGTAACGTACAGTAAGAGCTGTGTACCTTAGGCAAAGAGATGCCTTTGAGAAGGTCTTTCTATGAGAAATTGACTTATATTCACATAATACATGAGGAGAAACACGAAAATTCCCATGCAGCTATCCCATCCACCAGTATTTGTACCTGGAACAAACATCCAGTGTTCAGCTTTCTTATCTGCTAGTCTACTGGTGCCAGTCAAAATAGACGGTAGTGTAACACTATACAAGCTAAGTGGTATTGACTTATACATCACTAAAGAAATAAATACATTTCAGAAAACTTTCCTATTTTCCGAAAGTGTCAGTATCTTCATTATTATAACTTCCTGATATTTCAATGCATGTAATTTTATGGTGACCTATTAACTTAAAACAATATTTTTTTGAATTGGTTGTGTTTAATTATAACATTATTTTGAAAAACGTTGTTCGTGATAAAACTAAAGAATGAATTTTCTTTACACACTGACTGTTGAATTATTACATTTCAAATCAACAGATTGCATTTATGCAATAAGACAGGATGAAAAATACAGTAGTCATTGAAACAATTGTTGAGTTTCTGAAGAAAGATTAATAAAAATTTTCAAATCTAACACAGTATACGTTGTTTAATGTTTAAGGAGTCACACGACCCTTGAATGAGTCGAAAGATGAATTTTTTTACCTTTTTTCAATCTTGTGCAACTTTTTTAATTCTTATCAAAAATACTCAATATTTTGTTCATTATTAATTTAATGTCTATTCTTTAATTAAATGTACTTGAAATTTGAAAATTATAATAAAAATTGTAAAAACAAATGTTAAATTATAAGACATTTTTCACATCTAATTAATCTGTACACACACTGCGTGCACATGTACAAGAAATGTTTTGTACCAAAATGTTTAATTTTTCTTTTTTTATGCAGAAGAATGTTTGAGAATATAACTGAACTAAAAATATTACACAATTCATGCATTTTTAATTTTTTTATGATATATATATTAAATATAATTTTTTTGCTATATTTTGATTTTTACATACCTTATAAAATTGAAACATTTCATTAAAATACCAAAATTTTAGTTTAATTAATTTAGTGTAATATGATAATACTATGGTACAAATTTCAGAAAGATACATTAAAAAGTTTTTGAAATATCATGCGCGACACATTAAAAAAATACGTTTTGAGATAAAGACCTGTAAAGTTTGCATCGCTATAAAAATGAGTAACATTGTGACTTAATGAGTCTTAACTCATACTATTTGGTACCTAATTTGTATTTTATGCTTTTTGTTTGTGTTTTGTATAAAGTTAATGACAGAATGTATATTTATAATAAGGAAACTGCATCTGAAAAACAATTAACAATGCATTGTTTAATGAAAGTGATGACACAGTCAACCGTTATCAAGGATACATTATTGCAGATAAAGATATATTTTTCATATACATGAAAGAGAATGCAATGTGCAAACTGTGTTATAAACCTATAAATATTTCTGAGAATAAAAATATATTAATAATCAGTTTCTTGAACAAGATGTTTAAATTTTTGTCGACACACATAACTTATCACAAAATACTGTTACTATTTATAATATTTATATACACAAATTAAAAACCTCCAGGTTCACACATTATTCCTTCTTGATCAATTTGCTGATGTTCTAAACTTGTTTTGGATCTTTTCCTTGCTTTTCGTGCTTCTATAGTGTTTTGCATTGCTCTCTTCTTAGCAGTATTTACACGTTTCATATCACTGCGAAGTTGAGATTTTATTGCATTTATACCTGGATGGATACCCATTTGCCTCATGACAGATAGCCTACCCTTTTTTCCCAAGTTAAATAAAATTGCTGCTTCATATACAGCAATTTCTGCAATTCGTTTCCCAGATCCAGAAGTTTTCGGACACATCTGCCATATGAGGGAATTAAAAGATTAATTCGGATTCTGAGTGAAGCTACCAAGACATCGTTTCAAAAGATCTGGACTTGATAAAGCTTTAAAAACAGGTTTTATAACATCCATGACTGAAGATGGTCACTTTATGATGAAATTTACCCACTGAGCCATTTGAAATTGCTTGTTGATATTTACACCATGAGTC
Source organism: Stegodyphus dumicola (assembly GCF_044657685.1). Lineage (NCBI taxonomy): Eukaryota > Metazoa > Arthropoda > Arachnida > Araneae > Eresidae > Stegodyphus > Stegodyphus dumicola. The sequence goes on along the minus strand of NC_140768.1, from coordinate 133,052,005 downwards.
TGCACCAGCAGGACAAAATGTATGTAACGGTTCAGCATCAGTTGATCTCGTATGAAAATAAACTGCCCAAATACCCTTACGCATTTCATCAACTGACAAAGCATTTGAGCGAATTGCATTTCCATAATACTGAGTCAGCCTATTTATCATGGTGTCTGTCAGTCGTCCTTTGCCTGATAAAGGTTTACCGTCCTCCAGCTTTTTACATCTATAGTCTTGTTTTAGCTTTCTCAGTCGAGTTCCCATTCTTTTTTGTACGTGACCAACACATTCAAGTTTTGAAACAGTTTCATCATCATATGGTTTGCTGTCACGTATAGCAGGGAATGTTCTAGAATCACCATCACCAATATAATTAATATATTTGAGACCTCTTTCAGCTTCTGATCTGTGAAAATTTTTTATCATACCATCGACTTCCATTTTTCCTGAAGAACCGATATGATTTTTCTGACAATTTGGCAAATGTTTCATTTGCCACTCTTCGAAAACTTTCACAGATTTTTTTGCTTTCCATAGATCACATCCTTTACAAGTGGACGAGAGAACTTCAACATCTAAAACCTTCCCTGTTTCAGCACCTATTACAGAACATACTCCAATATGTGAAGTATGTCCTCTCGTTTTCCATGTTCCATCACCACTTACGGTGACAGAATTTGATGCAGTTTTGCATGCCTCTTCTTCTGCAGCAATTTTCATACTTTGAATGGCGACAGTTTTTGAAGCTGCATTTATATGTTTGCAGATTTTGTCATAAGCATTCTGTGTGACAGGTTTACCTAGATCCATTACACCACAAAATGTTTCCAGAGGTTCCAGACCTTGACCAATGCATCGCATAGCATAAACAATTCGTCTGTTTAATTCAGGAACATTTTTGTGTTCACCAATCAACTTTGAATTATTGAATTCTGTTTTAAAACTACACTTTTCACATTTCAAGGAAATTGTTGAAAATAATCCAAAGGGTTTTCCCTCAGAAATATTGACAGAATTACAGCACAATTTGCACAGTACATTCTCTTTCAAAAATGTAAACAATATGTCTTTATCCATAATTATATAGCCATGAAAACAATTCATAATGTCAGTATCACTTTCATTAAATAATGCATTGTTAAGCTTTTTCTCGGATGCACTTTTTACATGTTCAATTTGAGTATTATGGTCATCACCTGATGAAACCAAGCTTTTATCAGAAAGTTCAGATCTGATATTCGTGTAGCGGTTGCCGTGGAAGCGACGTTTTTTAGCTCGCTTCCCAGAAGCTCTTTTATTATTTGCCATCACAAATATAATATATAAATATACTTATTATTGCAGCAAAAAGACTAACGCATCAAAAATTCAATATACACCAAATAAATGCTGCAAACGTCAATACAACTTTGCAGAATCAAACAACGTAGTTATACCTTACGGAAACACGATGTAAACATTCAGAATAAGTACTAAGTTGAGTAGAATCATTGCTACTGATTGCTGACTAAATAAAAATAAGACTTGTAGGCTAGAATGTAGCAACACTCAGTTATATAACGGCTATGACAGCTGTGAGCAAATGACGTGTCCCTTTAAATGTTTATTTACATACGTGATGAAGGATTCTCGTGTCAGTGACCTTTACGTTTTTAATGATATCTCCTAAACTACACGGAATATTTTAACACGGTTTTTTTTTAAAGTGCGCAGAAATGTTCAAACTAAAACATATATGTTTTTCAAAAAATCGATATTTTTGAAGATTTAAAGGTCGTGAGACCCCTTAATACAGTATGGAATGTTTTGTAAAGCATCAGATATTTAAAAAAAGCATGGAATAGCTGACAATGAAACCAAATAAAAAACAAACAGAACTCTATTACACATTATGCAACAAAATTAATGAATATGAAACGTCTATAAACTTTTTTTTTTACTTGGACTAGATCTCGAACCATCAACTAGATATTAGTTGCAATATTAGATATTGGCAATAAAATTAATAAAAATTTATGTTGATAAGTACTTAAGAACAAAATGCCAAACTTTCAACTAGATAACCAAATAAACCGTTTACGTTCTAGAGGATTTATTTACTTCACATACATACATACATTGTCTTTACATTTACTTTCATAACTCGTATCATACGTAACATACTTCATAACATACTCTTATCATCGAATGATTTTCTATAGTAAGCAATTTTTTTTAACAGTTTCTACTTCGTGTTTGCAAAGTATTCCTTTAAGTCGCAAGGTTTCGCGATATTCATTTTCCTTCTGACAAAGTTTATACATGAATCCAAAACATTAAAACCTTCGTAATCGATAAACAACGGCCATTTCATTTTCGATGACATACGTCTGCTTATCGATAGTAAAAGGAAAGTTTGGCCCATCCGAAAAAGCGGCGACCGAACAAAGAATCTCCTCTTTGGCATGAACGCCATTAAAGTTGAAGTTATAGTTATTTACAGTTGCAGTTATAGTTGTAGTTATTTTAAATATACATCACATCCCTTCCTCCAGTTTATAAACACTAATAAAAATAACAAATAATATCAATACAAGTATATTCACAATATGACATACAATAAAAAAAGTTACATAAAAATGATACATGCAATATGTTGCATTATTTTATTCCATGACAAAGTCTCTATATCTTGAAGGTTGTCTAATCAACCGTCCACTTCTTGTTATTGTATTATGGGATAGATTATTCTGTTGATTTCCTATTGTAACAGGCACAGAAACATTTTCAGGGCTTCCATTTGAATTTTCCTCTTTATCTAATACTATATCATCATAATCATTATTAACTTTGAAAGGTGATTTTGAAAATATTATATGGCGTCTGTTTCTTCGTAATATTTCCCCATTTGAATTTCTTACAATATACGATATAGGATCTTTATGTTTTGAAATTATTTGACCTTTATCCCACTGCCCAGTTCTAAAGTTGAACAAGGTTATACTATCTCCAGGTTTTAACTCAGGCAGTTTCTGTGCGATTCTATCATAATAATATTTTTGCCTAGCTTGAAGTGCACGAAATTTAGAATAAGGTTTGTTTATCTTAGTATTTAACAACTTATTACTGATAGGTAATTTTGTCCTTAATCTTCTATTAAGTAACAGTTGTGCAGGAGACAAATTTATTCCACTAATTGGGGTATTTCGATATTCCATCAAGCCTACACTTATATCTTGCACTTTTCTCATGATATTTTTCACTATTCCTACAGCTTTTTCAGCCAACCCATTACTTTGAGGATATCTGGGGCTACTAAATTTAAATTCGAAATCCCAATCTTCTGCAAATTTCTTAAATAAGTAGCTATTACAGGGTGGTGTTGGTGTGTTGAATTATGGCAAAGCACACGAGGGCTATCTCCCTAAGGGAAGGGATGCCTTCGTGGAGGACTTTCTAAGGGAAACTGGCTCGTATACACGTTACACATGGGGAAAACCACGAAAACGTCCATACAGCCAGCCCGTTCGTGGGATTCGAACCTCGAACCGAACTACCAGTGTTCAGCGACTTTACCGCTTCGCCGCTGGTGGGCGCTATTACAGGGATTATTGTCGCAAACGACTTCATTTGCAATACCACACCTGGCAAAGATGCATTTTAACTTTATCATAATTTCATTTGCTGTCTTATCTTTTATGTTAGAAACCTCAATCCATTTAGTGTAATAATCAATAACTACTAAGTAATTTTGATTACTAAATTGCAAGATATCAAGGGCAATTTTTTCGAATGGTTTAGTTGGAATTTTATGTTGCATTAGAGGTTCTTTTTGATTTCTATTTCTGAATTTTTCACATATTTCACATTTGGAAACAAGCTGCTCAATGTCATTTGTCATACCTGGCCAGTAAAAAGTTTCACGGGAGCTAATTTTACATTTCTCAATTCCAAAGTGCGCTTCATGAATTAATTGCAACATATCTTTTCTCAAACCATAAGGTACAACTAATTTTTCATTAATAAATAACAAGTCGTCATTAATATAAAGATCATTTTTAACTTTAAAGTATGTTTTTACACTACTATCTACTTTTTTGTAACATTTAGGCCAACCCTCTTTAATACATTTCATAACTATTTGCAAATCTGGATCTGATTCAGTTTCTTTCCTAAATTGCACCACTCTTCTTTCACTCATAGGCAAATATTTTGAAATAATGTGAACAACATTTAGCATTTCAGGATCATCACTAATAGTTTCCTTCACAGGATATGCACGTGACAAAGTGTCAGCAAAAAGCATTTGATTACTGTGTTGTATTTTATATGTGTTGGGTACTGCTCAGTTATGATTACAAGTTGTACACAAACATCGTTTATTCTACATTACTCATCAACTATTCTATATTACAGTTATAATTAAGATAATAATAGATACAGTTACAGTTACATATATAACATCTCCCTTTTTTATAAAAAATAATAATAGTAGTAAAATTAAACATATTCTTTTAAATAATAAGGTTTCTTAACAGTCCTACCAGATCGAGTGACGTAGTTATGTCCATTTGAAAAATTTGATGATACTATGCTTCTTTTGCTATTTGGTGACACAACACTTCTGTTAGATTTTGAAGGACTTACAGGCACATCTAAATTTGAAGTGCTTCTACTATTTTCATGTATCTCGGGCTCATCTATAACTTCATTCTCATAGTTGTTTTGTATTGCAAACTCTTCCTGATTAGTTCCTTTAAGAAGGTCTCTTCTGTTCCTTTCTACAATTCTTCCATCTGTTCTTATAATCCTATATGAACGTGGTCTTTCTGCTTCTTCTATAATTTTCCCTCTTTCATTTAGTTTTTTCCCTTTCTCTTTTATGTAAACATGATCTCCTGTTTTCAGTCGTTTTAATGGTCTTGCATTCCTATCATAATAACTTTTTTGTAAGATTTGTCTCTTCAGTAAATGTTGTTTATGGTCTTCATATCGTTTAGCTTGGACAAAATTCTCTTTTATAGGCATCAATCCATTTACTTTTCTTCCAAACATCAATTCTGAAGGTGACTTAATTTCATCTGAAATAGGAGAGTTACGATATTCCAGTAAAACTAAATATGGATCCTTGTTGTCAACTACAGCTTTTTCTAACATTCGCTTGACAGTTTGAATATGTCTTTCAACCATTCCATTAGACTGTGGGTATTTTGGACTTGAAGTTCTGGTTTCAAAATTCCATCTTCTTGCAAAATCTTTATATTTCCTGCAATTATATTGTGGACCATTATCCGAATATACTATTTTCGGAATACCATGTCTTGCAAAAATTGATTTCAATTGCTTTATCACTGCTACACTTGACAAATCTTCCAAATGTCCAATTTCAACATATTTGCTAAAATAATCTATAACTATTAGATAATCCCTTCCTTGAAAGTAAAAGAGGTCTGTTCCCAATACTTCCCATGGACCATTAGGTATTTCTTTAGATATCATTGGTTCTTTAGTATTAGCTTTTTGTAAACTTAAACATGTTTGACAATTCAGTACCAAATCTTCAATTTCTTTGGACATTCCTGGCCAATATAATATTTCTCTTGCTTTGATCTTGCATTTTACTACTCCTAAATGACCATAATGAATTCTGCTTAACATATCTTTTCGTAAACTTCTTGGTACAACAACACAGGAATTTTTAAATATTAATCCATTTGCTTCTGATAGTTCTTCTCTGAAGTTAAAATATGGTTTTGCCAGTTCTGGAACCATACATTTTTCATCTGGCCATCCAGTTTTAATTAATTTTCTTAAAACTTGTAGTTCTTCATCTTTTTCTGTTTCCAGTTGAAAAACTTCCATTTTACCATTAGACATTGGTATACATTCTACAACTAATCCAACATGAGCTTCTATTTCTCCTTCAAAGAAATCAGATCCTTTATCAGTGAATGATCTTGATAATGCATCCGCTATAAAAAGTTCTTTTCCTGGTTTATATTTTATCTCAAACTGATATGGCTGTAATCTTATAAGCATTCTTTGTAGTCTTACAGGGCATTTATTTAATGGCTTTTTAAAAATTGATTCCAGTGGTTTATGATCACTTTCCACAGTAATATTTTTTCCAAATATATACTGGTGAAATTTCTCACACGCAAATACAATAGCTAAAGTTTCCTTTTCAATTTGAGCATAATTCTTCTGTGTATCTGTTAATGCCTTAGATGCATATGCCACTGGTAAATTATTCTGCAGTAAGACTGCTCCTAGTCCTTCTTGAGATGCATCTACAGATAAAACTACTGGCATGTTTATATCATAATACTGTAAAACTGGTTTATTTACCAAGACATCTTTTAGTCTTCTAAATGCTTTTTCATGTGTTGCATTCCAGTTCCAGATAACTTGTTTTTTCAACAAATCTCTTAAACATGATGTCAATTCTGATACATTAGGTATAAATCTAGAAACATATGTAATCATTCCTAGGAAAGTTTCTAATTCTTTCACATTTTTTGGTGGTTTTATATCTAGAATAGCCTTAATTTTGTCTTCATCTGGTTTTAAACCATCTTTAGAAAATATATGTCCCATATATTTCACTTCATTCAGCCCAAATTTACATTTATTTAAATTAAATTTAACATTCTTTTCTCTGGCTCTGTCCAACAACTTCTTTAATCTTGAATCATGTTCTTTTTTATCTTTACCCCAAACTAATAAGTCATCTATATATATTTGAACTCCTTCTAAATCACTAAAAATTTCAGAAAAACTTCTGTGGAAAACTTCTGGTGATGAACTCAGTCCATATGGCAACCTTAAAAAACAATATCTACCAAACGGAGTGTTAAATGTAGTAAATTCACAACTTGAATCTGACAGTTTAATTTGCCAAAATGCTTTGTTTGCATCTAAAATACTAAAGACCTTTGCATTTGTCATTTGAGATGAAATTTCTTCAAAGGTTGGTATGTGATAATGTTCTCTCAGTATATTTTGGTTAAGGTGCTGAGGATCTAAACACACTCTTAAATTTCCATCCTTTTTCCTTACTACCACTAATGAATTCACGAATTCTGTTGGTTGGTTAACTTTCTTTATAATACCATCTTTTTCCATTCTTGCTAATTCCTTTTTTAATGGATTTAATAAGCTAAGTGGAATTTTCCTACAGGGTTCTATTTTACCAACAGCTCCTGGTTTTAATTTAATATGATATGTATATCCAGTTAAATTCCCAGTTCCTTTAAACAAATCTTGATATCCTTTTAAAAGTTCTGGTAACTTTTCATTAGAATCAGGATTTACTGTACAAATCCTTTGTATTAGGTTTAATTTTTGCAATGTAGGTAACCCTAAAATAGCTGGAACATTTTTATCACATGCTACGACTTGAAATTCTATTTCATCCTTGTTCCCTTTTGATGTTTCACATAATAATTTACATTTTCCAACTACATCAATTGTAGTACCATTGTAATTATTTAAAGTGACTTTTGATTTAGTCAAACATTTCTCTCTTAAATTTAATTGTTTAAATTTAGGCAATGGTAGCACATTACACTGAGCTCCAGTATCCAACTTAACAAATAAATATTTAGATATGTTTACTTTTAGTTTTTCAAACCATTCGGTTTTATTTTTAGAAAATGGATTTATATCTTCTACTGACCCTAAAATATATTCATTACCATTATTATATAACTCATGCTCTAAATTATTCTGTACAACATTAACATTTTTAAAAGTGCACATTTTAGAAAAGTGATTTTTCTTTTTACAGTACAAGCAAATCTTATTATAAGCAGGACAGTTGTATAACTTATGAAAAGTTCCACATTTTCTACATGGTTTTGGATTATTGTACTTATTTCCTTGATAGTTTGAAGAAGATTTAGTACTTTGTTTTACATGATAGTCTTTCTTACAAGGCTGACTTTTTTCTTCTGAAGGTCGAAATTTATTACGTTTGATAGCTTCTATTTTATTTTCTTCAGTTAAAGTTTTCAGCTGAAGTTCTGCTAATTCAGAAGCTTTACACATTTTAATACATTTTTCCAATGTTAACTGATCTTCCCTTAATAATCTGTCTTTGAGATTTTTATTTAGAATTCCACTTACTATTCTATCCCTTATTAAACTATCTTTTAATTCTGCAAATCCACAGTTGCTACTTAATTTCTTTAAATCGGTTAAGAAATCATCAAACGATTCACCTACATGTTGTGTTCGACAGAAAAATATATGTCTATCAACACTTTCGTTTGCTTTCGGTATGCAAAAATGTTCGAAAGCTTCAATTACTTTGTCAACATCCTTCTTATCTTCTTCACTTAAATTAAAAGTATTAAATTTTTCAAGTGCTTCTTCACCAATTATATGCAATAAAATAGCTACTTTAATTTCAGGTGATTTAGTAATACCACCAGACGCTAACATATAAATTTGGAATTTTTGTTTCCATTTCTTCCAATTTTCGCTTAAATTTCCTTCGAAACTTAGATTACTTGGTGGCTTTAATCCATCCATATTTAATTTAGGACATTAAATAGTTTATATATACGTATTTTTAGCCACTTCCAATAAAAATAAACAACTCACTTACCAGCGATATAAGTTTCGATTTCACAGTAAACAACTTCCCATGATGTTTTTGTTTAGAACATCTTTACCGAGGCTGCATGGTTCTTGAAAAAAGATTTTCTTTTTTTAATCAACCACGGGCTGCGCCATGTGTTGTATTTTATATGTGTTGGGTACTGCTCAGTTATGATTACAAGTTGTACACAAACATCGTTTATTCTACATTACTCATCAACTATTCTATATTACAGTTATAATTAAGATAATAATAGATACAGTTACAGTTACATATATAACAATTACCTGGAACATAATTTATCTCAAAATCATATTTTAGTAGTTTTAAGATCATCCTTTGCATTCTAGACGAGATTTTATGCAATGGTTTCTTAACAATTGCCATTAACAGTTTACGATCACTTTGCACTGTGACTTTCCGTCCATAAACAAAATTGTGGTACTTTTCAAAAGAAAATACTATGGCCAATAGCTCTTTTCGATCTGTGCATAGTTTTCTTTTTTCACTGTTAGTCAGGCTGCGAGACACAAATGATACAGGCTTACCCTTTTGAATTAGATAGTTGGATAGCAAAGACACAATTTTTGAAATGGATGAATAAATACAGCGCTGGCTTTTGTTATGTTTTATGTATTTAATAAATTTCCGCCCGACTGTTTATTCATTAATTCTACCTAACACGATTAATCGATACTTGTTTCTAATATAGAATTTTAGCATCAATTCTACATAATAACATGAGTAATATCTTTTTAATTGAATTTTATCATTATTAACAAAATACTTTGGCATTGTGAACTGAGAATTTTTCGCTTGACTTATATCTTTCAATACTTTAGGAACTGGTCATTGATTTACATCTATAATAAAAGAAATAAATGCTTGTATGAATTTTAACATATTGTTAAAAATGCAATAAACCTCAGCTCCTTTGTTGTATGAATAATGTGAAACTTCCTGTTAAGTATTTTTTTAACATCTATGTAACAGTATAGACTCCATGATTATTCCTTAAAATTGGAAGTATCAGAAATAGATGTAAATATGTATTGTCTTCTGCATTAACTTACAAAAATAATAGTGTGAATATCTGAATGGAATTATATGAAAGAGCTACAGGACACTATGTTTTCACGATGGTCATTCCACTATATTGGAAATATTAAATCAAACAATAAGTGCAGGAAAAGTTTCAGTAAGAGGATATACTCTCCTCTGTAACAATACATTTGACTGCAGTTGTTCCATATGATATTTCTACACAACATCCCAAAATCTTGGTAAATAGCTTTCTAAATTAAGTGTACAGTGTAAAAAAAGTAGTGGGAAAATGTTGTAGTCATGTAACTGGGCTACCATACATAAAAATTAAGCAGCGTTAAAAGTGTTTTTATCTTAATGGCCTGTTACAACCAAATAACTAGATATGAGAAAGAACATGCCGTGTCAGTACAGCTGGCTGATCCATTTTACAGAGTTCCTAATTTGAAAACAAGTTAACCTGTAAAACTACCCTTCATACTGGTTTGCTTTAGATTCATTTGGTAACAAATATGCCATTAAAGTCTGTACCAATCAATCAAGCAATAAACTTTGTTACAAGCAAGTTTTTGTTTGCAGGATGTTGTTCATAATCGGTTTTCTTTTGGTGGTATAGCAACAACGAAGGGAGAAAGATTCCGGGTAATTTAAATTCAACTAACATAGCAAATTCCATTTTTGTGTAACTTTATAATTTGATACAGCTTTATTTTTTCAGAATTTTATTCATACTACTATTTCATCCATTGCAGAAAAATTCCACAAGTGCATATTTTAAAATTAATTTCACATTTAAAAAAGTACGATTTGTTTATAAATGATTTGTTATAAAAATATGAGTTATAAAACTCATTGTAACTTGGACAAATACACACAAAAAAGGGAAAAAATACAAAAATGGTGATGCTGCTTATTAAAAATTGAAGAATTGTTATATGCACATACACATGGTTGACACAGTTTGGTGCATGTTGCTAAATTTGTTGTGGTAATATGGTAGCAAAAAAAAAATTTTTTTGTCATTTTGTATTAAAATTATTAAGGTGTTGACGGCTATGCTAAGTTACACAAAGCAAGGTAACGTACAGTAAGAGCTGTGTACCTTAGGCAAAGAGATGCCTTTGAGAAGGTCTTTCTATGAGAAATTGACTTATATTCACATAATACATGAGGAGAAACACAAAAATTCCCATGCAGCTATCCCATCCACCAGTATTTGTACCTGGAACAAACATCCAGTGTTCAGCTTTCTTATCTGCTAGTCTACTGGTGCCAGTCAAAATAGACGGTAGTGTAACACTATACAAGCTAAGTGGTATTGACTTATACATCACTAAAGAAATAAATACATTTCAGAAAACTTTCCTATTTTCCGAAAGTGTCAGTATCTTCATTATTATAACTTCCTGATATTTCAATGCATGTAATTTTATGGTGACCTATTAACTTAAAACAATATTTTTTTTGAATTGGTTGTGTTTAATTATAACATTATTTTGAAAAACGTTGTTCGTGATAAAACTAAAGAATGAATTTTCTTTACACACTGACTGTTAAATTATTACATTTCAAATCAACAGATTGCATTTATAGAATAAGACAGGATGAAAAATACAGTAGTCACTGAAACAATTGTTGAGTTTCTGAAGAAAGATTAATAAAAATTTTCAAATCTAACACAGTATACCTTGTTTAATGTTTAAGGAGTCACACGACCCTTGAATGAGTCGAAAGATGAATTTTTTTACCTTTTTTCAATCTTGTGCAACTTTTTTAATTCTTATCAAAAATACTCAATATTTTGTTCATTATTAATTTAATGTCTATTCTTTAATTAAATGTACTTGAAATTTGAAAATTATAATAAAAATTGTAAAAACAAATGTTAAATTATAAGACATTTTTCACATCTAATTAATCTGTACACACACTGCGCGCACATGTACAAGAAATGTTTTGTACCAAAATGTTTAATTTTTCTTTTTTTATGCAGAAGAATGTTTGAGAATATAACTGAACTAAAAATATTACACAATTCATGCATTTTTAATTTTTTTATGATATATATATTAAATATAATTTTTTTGCTATATTTTGATTTTTACATACCTTATAAAATTGAAACATTTCATTAAAATACCAAAATTTTAGTTTAATTAATTTAGTGTAACATGATAATACTATGGTACAAATTTCAGAAAGATACATTAAAAAGTTTTTGAAATATCATGCGCGACACATTAAAAAAATACGTTTTGAGATAAAGACCTGTAAAGTTTGCATCGCTATAAAAATGAGTAACATTGTGACTTAATGAGTCTTAACTCATACTATTTGGTACCTAATTTGTATTTTATGCTTTTTGTTTGTGTTTTGTATAAAGTTAATGACAGAATGTATATTTATAATAAGGAAACTGCATCTGAAAAACAATTAACAATGCATTGTTTAATGAAAGTGATGACACAGTCAACCGTTATCAAGGATACATTATTGCAGATAAAGATATATTTTTCATATACATGAAAGAGAATGCAATGTGCAAACTGTGTTATAAACCTATAAATATTTCTGAGAATAAAAATATATTAATAATCAGTTTCTTGAACAAGATGTTTAAATTTTTGTCGACACACATAACTTATCACAAAATACTGTTACTATTTATAATATTTATATACACAAATTAAAAACCTCCAGGTTCACACATTATTCCTTCTTGATCAATTTGCTGATGTTCTAAACTTGTTTTGGATCTTTTCCTTGCTTTTCGTGCTTCTATAGTGTTTTGCATTGCTCTCTTCTTAGCAGTATTTACACGTTTCATATCACTGCGAAGTTGAGATTTTATTGCATTTATACCTGGATGGATACCCATTTGCCTCCTGACAGATAGCCTACCCTTTTTTCCCAAGTTAAATAAAATTGCTGCTTCATATACAGCAATTTCTGCAATTCGTTTCCCAGATCCAGAAGTTTTCGGACACATCTGCCATATGAGGGAATTAAAAGATTAATTCGGATTCTGAGTGAAGCTACCAAGGCATCGTTTCAAATGATATGGACTTGATAAAGCTTTAAAAACAGGTTTTATAACATCCATGACTGAAGATGGTCACTTTATGATGAAATTTACCCACTGAGCCATTTGAAATTGCTTGTTGATATTTACACCATGAGTCTGCACCAGCAGGACAAAATGTATGTAACGGTTCAGCATCAGTTGATCTCGTATGAAAATAAACTGCCCAAATACCCTTACGCATTTCATCAACTGACAAAGCATTTGAGCGAATTGCATTTCCATAATACTGAGTCAGCCTATTTATCATGGTGTCTGTCAGTCGTCCTTTGCCTGATAAAGGTTTACCGTCCTCCAGCTTTTTACATCTATAGTCTTGTTTTAGCTTTCTCAGTCGAGTTCCCATTCTTTTTTGTACGTGACCAACACATTCAAGTTTTGAAACAGTTTCATCATCATATGGTTTGTTGTCACGTATAGCAGGGAATGTTCTAGAATCACCATCACCAATATAATTAATATATTTGAGACCTCTTTCAGCTTCTGATCTGTGAAAAATTTTTATCATACCATCGACTTCCATTTTTCCTGAAGAACCGATATGATTTTTCTGACAATTTGGCAAATGTTTCATTTGCCACTCTTCGAAAGCTTTCCCAGATTTTTTTGCTTTCCATAGATCACATCCTTTACAAGTGGACGAGAGAACTTCAACATCTAAAACCTTCCCTGTTTCAGCACCTATTACAGAACATACTCCAATATGTGAAGTATGTCCTCTCGTTTTCCATGTTCCATCACCACTTACGGTGACAGAATTTGATGCAGTTTTGCATGCCTCTTCTTCTGCAGCAATTTTCATACTTTGAATGGCGACAGTTTTTGAAGCTGCATTTATATGTTTGCAGATTTTGTCATAAGCATTCTGTGTGACAGGTTTACCTAGATCCATTACACCACAAAATGTTTCCAGAGGTTCCAGACCTTGACCAATGCATCGCATAGCATAAACAATTCGTCTGTTTAATTCAGGAACATTTTTGTGTTCACCAATCAACTTTGAATTATTGAATTCTGTTTTAAAAGTACACTTTTCACATTTCAAGGAAATTGTTGAAAATAATCCAAAGGGTTTTCTCTCAGAAATATTGACAGAATTACAGCACAATTTGCACAGTACATTCTCTTTCAAAAATGTAAACAATATGTCTTTATCCATAATTATATAGCCATGAAAACAATTCATAATGTCAGTATCACTTTCATTAAATAATGCATTGTTAAGCTTTTTCTCGGATGCACTTTTTACATGTTCAATTTGAGTATTATGGTCATCACCTGATGAAACCAAGCTTTTATCAGAAAGTTCAGATCTGATATTCGTGTAGCGGTTGCCGTGGAAGCGACGTTTTTTAGCTCGCTTCCCAGAAGCTCTTTTATTATTTGCCATCACAAATATAATATATAAATATACTTATTATTGCAGCAAAAAGACTAACGCATCAAAAATTCAATATACACCAAATAAATGCTGCAAACGTCAATACAACTTTGCAGAATCAAACAACGTACTAATACCTTACGGAAACACGATGTAAACATTCAGAATAAGTACTAAGTTGAGTAGAATCATTGCTACTGATTGCTGACGAAATAAAAATAAGACTACTAATACCTTACGGAAAGGTACTAATACCTTACGGAAACACGATGTAAACATTCAGAATAAGTACTAAGTTGAGTAGAATCATTGCTACTGATTGCTGACGAAATAAAAATAAGACTTGTAGGCTAGAATGTAGCAACACTCAGTTATATAACGGCTATGACAGCTGTGAGCAAATGACGTGTCCCTTTAAATGTTTATTTACATACGTGATGAAGGATTCTCCTGTCAGTGACCTTTACGTTTTTAATGATATCTCCTAAACTACACGGAATATTTTAACACGGTTTTTTTTTAAAGTGCGCAGAAATGTTCAAACTAAAACATATATGTTTTTCAAAAAATCGATATTTTTGAAGATTTAAAGGTCGTGAGACCCCTTAATACAGTATGGAATGTTTTGTAAAGCATCAGATATTTAAAAAAAGCATGGAATAGCTGACAATGAAACCAAATAAAAATCAAACAGAACTCTATTACACATTATGCAACAAAATTAATGAATATGAAACGTCTATAAACTTTTTTTTTTTACTTGGACTAGATCTCGAACCATCAACTAGATATTAGTTGCAATATTAGATATTGGCAATAAAATTAATAAAAATTTATGTTGATAAGTACTTAAGAACAAAATGCCAAACTTTCAACTAGATAACCAAATAAACCGTTTACGTTCTAGAGGATTTATTTACTTCACATACATACATACATTGTCTTTACATTTACTTTCATAACTCGTATCATACGTAACATACTTCATAACATACTCTTATCATCGAATGATTTTCTATAGTAAGCAATTTTTTTTAACAGTTTCTACTTCGTGTTTGCAAAGTATTCCTTTAAGTCGCAAGGTTTCGCGATATTCATTTTCCTTCTGACAAAGTTTATATATGAATCCAAAACATTAAAACCTTCGTAATCGATAAACAACGGCCATTTCATTTTCGATGACATACGTCTGCTTATCGATAGTAAAAGGAAACTTTGGGCCATCCGAAAAAGCGGCGACCGAACAAAGAATCTCTTCTTTGGCATGAACGCCATTAAAGTTAAAGTTATAGTTATTTACAGTTGCAGTTATAGTTGTAGTTATTTTAAATATACATCACATCCCTTCCTCCAGTTTATAAACACTAATAAAAATAACAAATAATATCAATACAAGTATATTCACAATATGACATACAATAAAAAAAGTTACATAAAAATGATACATGCAATATGTTGCATTATTTTATTCCATGACAAAGTCTCTATATCTTGAAGGTTGTCTAATCAACCGTCCACTTCTTGTTATTGTATTATGGGATAGATTATTCTGTTGATTTCCTATTGTAACAGGCACAGAAACATTTTCAGGGCTTCCATTTGAATTTTCCTCTTTATCTAATACTATATCATCATAATCATTATTAACTTTGAAAGGTGATTTTGAAAATATTATATGGCGTCTGTTTCTTCGTAATATTTCCCCATTTGAATTTCTTACAATATACGATATAGGATCTTTATGTTTTGAAATTATTTGACCTTTATCCCACTGCCCAGTTCTAAAGTTGAACAAGGTTATACTATCTCCAGGTTTTAACTCAGGCAGTTTCTGTGCGATTCTATCATAATAATATTTTTGCCTAGCTTGAAGTGCACGAAATTTAGAATAAGGTTTGTTTATCTTAGTATTTAACAACTTATTACTGATAGGTAATTTTGTCCTTAATCTTCTATTAAGTAACAGTTGTGCAGGAGACAAATTTATTCCACTAATTGGGGTATTTCGATATTCCATCAAGCCTACACTTATATCTTGCACTTTTCTCATGATATTTTTCACTATTCCTACAGCTTTTTCAGCCAACCCATTACTTTGAGGATATCTGGGGCTACTAAATTTAAATTCGAAATCCCAATCTTCAGCAAATTTCTTAAATAAGTAGCTATTACAGGGTGGTGTTGGTGTGTTGAATTATGGCAAAGCACACGAGGGCTATCTCCCTAAGGGAAGGGATGCCTTCGTGGAGGGCTTTCTAAGGGAAACTGGCTCGTATACACGTTACACATGGGGAAAACCACGAAAACGTCCATACAGCCAGCCCGTTCGTGGGATTCGAACCTCGAACCGAACTACCAGTGTTCAGCGACTTTACCGCTTCGCCGCTGGTGGGCGCTATTACAGGGATTATTGTCGCAAACGACTTCATTTGCAATACCATACCTGGCAAAGATGCATTTTAACTTTATCATAATTTCATTTGCTGTCTTATCTTTTATGTTAGAAACCTCAATCCATTTAGAGTAATAATCAATAACTACTAAGTAATTTTGATTACTAAATTGCAAGATATCAAGGGCAATTTTTTCGAATGGTTTAGTTGGAATTTTATGTTGCATTAGAGGTTCTTTTTGATTTCTATTTCTGAATTTTTCACATATTTCACATTTGGAAACAAGCTGCTCAATGTCATTTGTCATACCTGGCCAGTAAAAAGTTTCACGGGAGCTAATTTTACATTTCTCAATTCCAAAGTGCGCTTCATGAATTAATTGCAACATATCTTTTCTCAAACCATAAGGTACAACTAATTTTTCATTAATAAATAACAAGTCGTCATTAATATAAAGATCATTTTTAACTTTAAAGTATGTTTTTACACTACTATCTACTTTTTTGTAACATTTAGGCCAACCCTCTTTAATACATTTCATAACTATTTGCAAATCTGGATCTGATTCAGTTTCTTTCCTAAATTGCACCACTCTTCTTTCACTCATAGGCAAATATTTTGAAATAATGTGAACAACATTTAGCATTTCAGGATCATCACTAATAGTTTCCTTCACAGGATATGCACGTGACAAAGTGTCAGCAAAAAGCATTTGATTACCTGGAACATAATTTATCTCAAAATCATATTTTAGTAGTTTTAAGATCATCCTTTGCATTCTAGACGAGATTTTATGCAATGGTTTCTTAACAATTGCCATTAACAGTTTACGATCACTTTGCACTGTGACTTTCCGTCCATAAACAAAATTGTGGTACTTTTCAAAAGAAAATACTATGGCCAATAGCTCTTTTCGATCTGTGCATAGTTTTCTTTTTTCACTGTTAGTCAGGCTGCGAGACACAAATGATACAGGCTTACCCTTTTGAATTAGATAGTTGGATAGCAAAGACACAATTTTTGAAATGGATGAATAAATACAGCGCTGGCTTTTGTTATGTTTTATGTATTTAATAAATTTCCGCCCGACTGTTTATTCATTAATTCTACCTAACACGATTAATCGATACTTGTTTCTAATATAGAATTTTAGCATCAATTCTACATAATAACATGAGTAATATCTTTTTAATTGAATTTTATCATTATTAACAAAATACTTTGGCATTGTGAACTGAGAATTTTTCGCTTGACTTATATCTTTCAATACTTTAGGAACTGGTCATTGATTTACATCTATAATAAAAGAAATAAATGCTTGTATGAATTTTAACATATTGTTAAAAATGCAATAAACCTCAGCTCCTTTGTTGTATGAATAATGTGAAACTTCCTGTTAAGTATTTTTTTAACATCTATGTAACAGTATAGACTCCATGATTATTCCTTAAAATTGGAAGTATCAGAAATAGATGTAAATATGTATTGTCTTCTGCATTAACTTACAAAAATAATAGTGTGAATATCTGAATGGAATTATATGAAAGAGCTACAGGACACTATGTTTTCACGATGGTCATTCCACTATATTGGAAATATTAAATCAAACAATAAGTGCAGGAAAAGTTTCAGTAAGAGGATATACTCTCCTCTGTAACAATACATTTGACTGCAGTTGTTCCATATGATATTTCTACACAACATCCCAAAATCTTGGTAAATAGCTTTCTAAATTAAGTGTACAGTGTAAAAAAAGTAGTGGGAAAATGTTGTAGTCATGTAACTGGGCTACCATACATAAAAATTAAGCAGCGTTAAAAGTGTTTTTATCTTAATGGCCTGTTACAACCAAATAACTAGATATGAGAAAGAACATGCCGTGTCAGTACAGCTGGCTGATCCATTTTACAGAGTTCCTAATTTGAAAACAAGTTAACCTGTAAAACTACCCTTCATACTGGTTTGCTTTAGATTCATTTGGTAACAAATATGCCATTAAAGTCTGTACCAATCAATCAAGCAATAAACTTTGTTACAAGCAAGTTTTTGTTTGCAGGATGTTGTTCATAATCGGTTTTCTTTTGGTGGTATAGCAACAACGAAGGGAGAAAGATTCCGGGTAATTTAAATTCAACTAACATAGCAAATTCCATTTTTGTGTAACTTTATAATTTGATACAGCTTTATTTTTTCAGAATTTTATTCATACTACTATTTCATCCATTGCAGAAAAATTCCACAAGTGCATATTTTAAAATTAATTTCACATTTAAAAAAGTACGATTTGTTTATAAATGATTTGTTATAAAAATATGAGTTATAAAACTCATTGTAACTTGGACAAATACACACAAAAAAGGGAAAAAATACAAAAATGGTGATGCTGCTTATTAAAAATTGAAGAATTGTTATATGCACATACACATGGTTGACACAGTTTGGTGCATGTTGCTAAATTTGTTGTGGTAATATGGTAGCAAAAAAAAAATTTTTTTGTCATTTTGTATTAAAATTATTAAGGTGTTGACGGCTATGCTAAGTTACACAAAGCAAGGTAACGTACAGTAAGAGCTGTGTACCTTAGGCAAAGAGATGCCTTTGAGAAGGTCTTTCTATGAGAAATTGACTTATATTCACATAATACATGAGGAGAAACACAAAAATTCCCATGCAGCTATCCCATCCACCAGTATTTGTACCTGGAACAAACATCCAGTGTTCAGCTTTCTTATCTGCTAGTCTACTGGTGCCAGTCAAAATAGACGGTAGTGTAACACTATACAAGCTAAGTGGTATTGACTTATACATCACTAAAGAAATAAATACATTTCAGAAAACTTTCCTATTTTCCGAAAGTGTCAGTATCTTCATTATTATAACTTCCTGATATTTCAATGCATGTAATTTTATGGTGACCTATTAACTTAAAACAATATTTTTTTCGAATTGGTTGTGTTTAATTATAACATTATTTTGAAAAACGTTGTTCGTGATAAAACTAAAGAATGAATTTTCTTTACACACTGACTGTTAAATTATTACATTTCAAATCAACAGATTGCATTTATACAATAAGACAGGATGAAAAATACAGTAGTCACTGAAACAATTGTTGAGTTTCTGAAGAAAGATTAATAAAAATTTTCAAATCTAACACAGTATACCTTGTTTAATGTTTAAGGAGTCACACGACCCTTGAATGAGTCGAAAGATGAATTTTTTTACCTTTTTTCAATCTTGTGCAACTTTTTTAATTCTTATCAAAAATACTCAATATTTTGTTCATTATTAATTTAATGTCTATTCTTTAATTAAATGTACTTGAAATTTGAAAATTATAATAAAAATTGTAAAAACAAATGTTAAATTATAAGACATTTTTCACATCTAATTAATCTGTACACACACTGCGCGCACATGTACAAGAAATGTTTTGTACCAAAATGTTTAATTTTTCTTTTTTTATGCAGAAGAATGTTTGAGAATATAACTGAACTAAAAATATTACACAATTCATGCATTTTTAATTTTTTTATGATATATATATTAAATATAATTTTTTTGCTATATTTTGATTTTTACATACCTTATAAAATTGAAACATTTCATTAAAATACCAAAATTTTAGTTTAATTAATTTAGTGTAACATGATAATACTATGGTACAAATTTCAGAAAGATACATTAAAAAGTTTTTGAAATATCATGCGCGACACATTAAAAAAATACGTTTTGAGATAAAGACCTGTAAAGTTTGCATCGCTATAAAAATGAGTAACATTGTGACTTAATGAGTCTTAACTCATACTATTTGGTACCTAATTTGTATTTTATGCTTTTTGTTTGTGTTTTGTATAAAGTTAATGACAGAATGTATATTTATAATAAGGAAACTGCATCTGAAAAACAATTAACAATGCATTGTTTAATGAAAGTGATGACACAGTCAACCGTTATCAAGGATACATTATTGCAGATAAAGATATATTTTTCATATACATGAAAGAGAATGCAATGTGCAAACTGTGTTATAAACCTATAAATATTTCTGAGAATAAAAATATATTAATAATCAGTTTCTTGAACAAGATGTTTAAATTTTTGTCGACACACATAACTTATCACAAAATACTGTTACTATTTATAATATTTATATACACAAATTAAAAACCTCCAGGTTCACACATTATTCCTTCTTGATCAATTTGCTGATGTTCTAAACTTGTTTTGGATCTTTTCCTTGCTTTTCGTGCTTCTATAGTGTTTTGCATTGCTCTCTTCTTAGCAGTATTTACACGTTTCATATCACTGCGAAGTTGAGATTTTATTGCATTTATACCTGGATGGATACCCATTTGCCTCATGACAGATAGCCTACCCTTTTTTCCCAAGTTAAATAAAATTGCTGCTTCATATACAGCAATTTCTGCAATTCGTTTCCCAGATCCAGAAGTTTTCGGACACATCTGCCATATGAGGGAATTAAAAGATTAATTCGGATTCTGAGTGAAGCTACCAAGGCATCGTTTCAAATGATCTGGACTTGATAAAGCTTTAAAAACAGGTTTTATAACATCCATGACTGAAGATGGTCACTTTATGATGAAATTTACCCACTGAGCCATTTGAAATTGCTTGTTGATATTTACACCATGAGTCTGCACCAGCAGGACAAAATGTATGTAACGGTTCAGCATCAGTTGATCTCGTATGAAAATAAACTGCCCAAATACCCTTACGCATTTCATCAACTGACAAAGCATTTGAGCGAATTGCATTTCCATAATACTGAGTCAGCCTATTTATCATGGTGTCTGTCAGTCGTCCTTTGCCTGATAAAGGTTTACCGTCCTCCAGCTTTTTACATCTATAGTCTTGTTTTAGCTTTCTCAGTCGAGTTCCCATTCTTTTTTGTACGTGACCAACACATTCAAGTTTTGAAACAGTTTCATCATCATATGGTTTGCTGTCACGTATAGCAGGGAATGTTCTAGAATCACCATCACCAATATAATTAATATATTTGAGACCTCTTTCAGCTTCTGATCTGTGAAAAATTTTTATCATACCATCGACTTCCATTTTTCCTGAAGAACCGGTATGATTTTTCTGACAATTTGGCAAATGTTTCATTTGCCACTCTTCGAAAGCTTTCCCAGATTTTTTTGCTTTCCATAGATCACATCCTTTACAAGTGGACGAGAGAACTTCAACATCTAAAACCTTCCCTGTTTCAGCACCTATTACAGAACATACTCCAATATGTGAAGTATGTCCTCTCGTTTTCCATGTTCCATCACCACTTACGGTGACAGAATTTGATGCAGTTTTGCATGCCTCTTCTTCTGCAGCAATTTTCATACTTTGAATGGCGACAGTTTTTGAAGCTGCATTTATATGTTTGCAGATTTTGTCATAAGCATTCTGTGTGACAGGTTTACCTAGATCCATTACACCACAAAATGTTTCCAGAGGTTCCAGACCTTGACCAATGCATCGCATAGCATAAACAATTCGTCTGTTTAATTCAGGAACATTTTTGTGTTCACCAATCAACTTTGAATTATTGAATTCTGTTTTAAAACTACACTTTTCACATTTCAAGGAAATTGTTGAAAATAATCCAAAGGGTTTTCTCTCAGAAATATTGACAGAATTACAGCACAATTTGCACAGTACATTCTCTTTCAAAAATGTAAACAATATGTCTTTATCCATAATTATATAGCCATGAAAACAATTCATAATGTCAGTATCACTTTCATTAAATAATGCATTGTTAAGCTTTTTCTCGGATGCACTTTTTACATGTTCAATTTGAGTATTATGGTCATCACCTGATGAAACCAAGCTTTTATCAGAAAGTTCAGATCTGATATTCGTGTAGCGGTTGCCGTGGAAGCGACGTTTTTTAGCTCGCTTCCCAGAAGCTCTTTTATTATTTGCCATCACAAATATAATATATAAATATACTTATTATTGCAGCAAAAAGACTAACGCATCAAAAATTCAATATACACCAAATAAATGCTGCAAACGTCAATACAACTTTGCAGAATCAAACAACGTACTAATACCTTACGGAAACACGATGTAAACATTCAGAATAAGTACTAAGTTGAGTAGAATCATTGCTACTGATTGCTGACGAAATAAAAATAAGACTTGTAGGCTAGAATGTAGCAACACTCAGTTATATAACGGCTATGACAGCTGTGAGCAAATGACGTGTCCCTTTAAATGTTTATTTACATACGTGATGAAGGATTCTCGTGTCAGTGACCTTTACGTTTTTAATGATATCTCCTAAACTACACGGAATATTTTAACACGGTTTTTTTTTAAAGTGCGCAGAAATGTTCAAACTAAAACATATATGTTTTTCAAAAAATCGATATTTTTGAAGATTTAAAGGTCGTGAGACCCCTTAATACAGAATGGAATGTTTTGTAAAGCATCAGATATTTAAAAAAAGCATGGAATAGCTGACAATGAAACCAAATAAAAATCAAACAGAACTCTATTACACATTATGCAACAAAATTAATGAATATGAAACGTCTATAAACTTTTTTTTTTTACTTGGACTAGATCTCGAACCATCAACTAGATATTAGTTGCAATATTAGATATTGGCAATAAAATTAATAAAAATTTATGTTGATAAGTACTTAAGAACAAAATGCCAAACTTTCAACTAGATAACCAAATAAACCGTTTACGTTCTATAGGATTTATTTACTTCACATACATACATACATTGTCTTTACATTTACTTTCATAACTCGTATCATACGTAACATACTTCATAACATACTCTTATCATCGAATGATTTTCTATAGTAAGCAATTTTTTTTAACAGTTTCTACTTCGTGTTTGCAAAGTATTCCTTTAAGTCGCAAGGTTTCGCGATATTCATTTTCCTTCTGACAAAGTTTATACATGAATCCAAAACATTAAAACCTTCGTAATCGATAAACAACGGCCATTTCATTTTCTATGACATACGTCTGCTTATCGATAGTAAAAGGAAAGTTTGGGCCATCCGAAAAAGCGGCGACCGAACAAAGAATCTCTTCTTTGGCATGAACGCCATTAAAGTTAAAGTTATAGTTATTTACAGTTGCAGTTATAGTTGTAGTTATTTTAAATATACATCACATCCCTTCCTCCAGTTTATAAACACTAATAAAAATAACAAATAATATCAATACAAGTATATTCACAATATGACATACAATAAAAAAAGTTACATAAAAATGATACATGCAATATGTTGCATTATTTTATTCCATGACAAAGTCTCTATATCTTGAAGGTTGTCTAATCAACCGTCCACTTCTTGTTATTGTATTATTGGATAGATTATTCTGTTGATTTCCTATTGTAACAGGCACAGAAACATTTTCAGGGCTTCCATTTGAATTTTCCTCTTTATCTAATACTATATCATCATAATCATTATTAACTTTGTAAGGTGATTTTGAAAATATTATATGGCGTCTGCTTCTTCGTAATATTTCCCCATTTGAATTTCTTACAATATACGATATAGGATCTTTATGTTTTGAAATTATTTGACCTTTATCCCACTGCCCAGTTCTAAAGTTGAACAAGGTTATACTATCTCCAGGTTTTAACTCAGGCAGTTTCTGTGCGATTCTATCATAATAATATTTTTGCCTAGCTTGAAGTGCACGAAATTTAGAATAAGGTTTGTTTATCTTAGTATTTAACAATTTATTACTGATAGGTAATTTTGTCCTTAATCTTCTATTAAGTAACAGTTGTGCAGGAGACAAATTTATTCCACTAATTGGGGTATTTCGATATTCCATCAAGCCTACACTTATATCTTGCACTTTTCTCATGATATTTTTCACTATTCCTACAGCTTTTTCAGCCAACCCATTACTTTGAGGATATCTGGGGCTACTAAATTTAAATTCGAAATCCCAATCTTCAGCAAATTTCTTTAATAAGTAGCTATTACAGGGTGGTGTTGGTGTGTTGAATTATGGCAAAGCACACGAGGGCTATCTCCCTAAGGGAAGGGATGCCTTCGTGGAGGACTTTCTAAGGGAAACTGGCTCGTATACACGTTACACATGGGGAAAACCACGAAAACGTCCATACAGCCAGCCCGTTCGTGGGATTCGAACCTCGAACCGAACTACCAGTGTTCAGCGACTTTACCGCTTCGCCGCTGGTGGGCGCTATTACAGGGATTATTGTCGCAAACGACTTCATTTGCAATACCATACCTGGCAAAGATGCATTTTAACTTTATCATAATTTCATTTGCTGTCTTATCTTTTATGTTAGAAACCTCAATCCATTTAGAGTAATAATCAATAACTACTAAGTAATTTTGATTACCAAATTGCAAGATATCAAGGGCAATTTTTTCGAATGGTTTAGTTGGAATTTCATGTTGCATTTGAGGTTCTTTTTGATTTCTATTTCTGAATTTTTCACATATTTCACATTTGGAAACAAGCTGCTCAATGTCATTTGTCATACCTGGCCAGTAAAAAGTTTCACGGGAGCTAATTTTACATTTCTCAATTCCAAAGTGCGCTTCATGAATTAATTGCAACATATCTTTTCTCAAACCATAAGGTACAACTAATTTTTCATTAATAAATAACAAGTCGTCATTAATATAAAGATCATTTTTAACTTTAAAGTATGTTTTTACACTACTATCTACTTTTTTGTAACATTTAGGCCAACCCTCTTTAATACATTTCATAACTATTTGCAAATCTGGATCTGATTCAGTTTCTTTCCTAAATTGCACCACTCTTCTTTCACTCATAGGCAAATATTTTGAAATAATGTGAACAACATTTAGCATTTCAGGATCATCACTAATAGTTTCCTTCACAGGATATGCACGTGACAAAGTGTCAGCAAAAAGCATTTGATTACCTGGAACATAATTTATCTCAAAATCATATTTTAGTAGTTTTAAGATCATCCTTTGCATTCTAGACGAGATTTTATGCAATGGTTTCTTAACAATTGCCATTAACAGTTTACGATCACTTTGCACTGTGACTTTCCGTCCATAAACAAAATTGTGGTACTTTTCAAAAGAAAATACTATGGCCAATAGCTCTTTTCGATCTGTGCATAGTTTTTTTTTTTCACTGTTAGTCAGGCTGCGAGACACAAATGATACAGGCTTACCCTTTTGAATTAGATAGTTGGATAGCAAAGACACAATTTTTGAAATGGATGAATAAATACAGCGCTGGCTTTTGTTATGTTTTATGTATTTAATAAATTTCCGCCCGACTGTTTATTCATTAATTCTACCTAACACGATTAATCGATACTTGTTTCTAATATAGAATTTTAGCATCAATTCTACATAATAACATGAGTAATATCTTTTTAATTGAATTTTATCATTATTAACAAAATACTTTGGCATTGTGAACTGAGAATTTTTCGCTTGACTTATATCTTTCAATACTTTAGGAACTGGTCATTGATTTACATCTATAATAAAAGAAATAAATGCTTGTATGAATTTTAACATATTGTTAAAAATGCAATAAACCTCAGCTCCTTTGTTGTATGAATAATGTGAAACTTCCTGTTAAGTATTTTTTTAACATCTATGTAACAGTATAGACTCCATGATTATTCCTTAAAATTGGAAGTATCAGAAATAGATGTAAATATGTATTGTCTTCTGCATTAACTTACAAAAATAATAGTGTGAATATCTGAATGGAATTATATGAAAGAGCTACAGGACACTATGTTTTCACGATGGTCATTCCACTATATTGGAAATATTAAATCAAACAATAAGTGCAGGAAAAGTTTCAGTAAGAGGATATACTCTCCTCTGTAACAATACATTTGACTGCAGTTGTTCCATATGATATTTCTACACAACATCCCAAAATCTTGGTAAATAGCTTTCTAAATTAAGTGTACAGTGTAAAAAAAGTAGTGGGAAAATGTTGTAGTCATGTAACTGGGCTACCATACATAAAAATTAAGCAGCGTTAAAAGTGTTTTTATCTTAATGGCCTGTTACAACCAAATAACTAGATATGAGAAAGAACATGCCGTGTCAGTACAGCTGGCTGATCCATTTTACAGAGTTCCTAATTTGAAAACAAGTTAACCTGTAAAACTACCCTTCATACTGGTTTGCTTTAGATTCATTTGGTAACAAATATGCCATTAAAGTCTGTACCAATCAATCAAGCAATAAACTTTGTTACAAGCAAGTTTTTGTTTGCAGGATGTTGTTCATAATCGGTTTTCTTTTGGTGGTATAGCAACAACGAAGGGAGAAAGATTCCGGGTAATTTAAATTCAACTAACATAGCAAATTCCATTTTTGTGTAACTTTATAATTTGATACAGCTTTATTTTTTCAGAATTTTATTCATACTACTATTTCATCCATTGCAGAAAAATTCCACAAGTGCATATTTTAAAATTAATTTCACATTTAAAAAAGTACGATTTGTTTATAAATGATTTGTTATAAAAATATGAGTTATAAAACTCATTGTAACTTGGACAAATACACACAAAAAAGGGAAAAAATACAAAAATGGTGATGCTGCTTATTAAAAATTGAAGAATTGTTATATGCACATACACATGGTTGACACAGTTTGGTGCATGTTGCTAAATTTGTTGTGGTAATATGGTAGCAAAAAAAAAATTTTTTTGTCATTTTGTATTAAAATTATTAAGGTGTTGACGGCTATGCTAAGTTACACAAAGCAAGGTAACGTACAGTAAGAGCTGTGTACCTTAGGCAAAGAGATGCCTTTGAGAAGGTCTTTCTATGAGAAATTGACTTATATTCACATAATACATGAGGAGAAACACAAAAATTCCCATGCAGCTATCCCATCCACCAGTATTTGTACCTGGAACAAACATCCAGTGTTCAGCTTTCTTATCTGCTAGTCTACTGGTGCCAGTCAAAATAGACGGTAGTGTAACACTATACAAGCTAAGTGGTATTGACTTATACATCACTAAAGAAATAAATACATTTCAGAAAACTTTCCTATTTTCCGAAAGTGTCAGTATCTTCATTATTATAACTTCCTGATATTTCAATGCATGTAATTTTATGGTGACCTATTAACTTAAAACAATATTTTTTTTGAATTGGTTGTGTTTAATTATAACATTATTTTGAAAAACGTTGTTCGTGATAAAACTAAAGAATGAATTTTCTTTACACACTGACTGTTAAATTATTACATTTCAAATCAACAGATTGCATTTATAGAATAAGACAGGATGAAAAATACAGTAGTCACTGAAACAATTGTTGAGTTTCTGAAGAAAGATTAATAAAAATTTTCAAATCTAACACAGTATACCTTGTTTAATGTTTAAGGAGTCACACGACCCTTGAATGAGTCGAAAGATGAATTTTTTTACCTTTTTTCAATCTTGTGCAACTTTTTTAATTCTTATCAAAAATACTCAATATTTTGTTCATTATTAATTTAATGTCTATTCTTTAATTAAATGTACTTGAAATTTGAAAATTATAATAAAAATTGTAAAAACAAATGTTAAATTATAAGACATTTTTCACATCTAATTAATCTGTACACACACTGCGCGCACATGTACAAGAAATGTTTTGTACCAAAATGTTTAATTTTTCTTTTTTTATGCAGAAGAATGTTTGAGAATATAACTGAACTAAAAATATTACACAATTCATGCATTTTTAATTTTTTTATGATATATATATTAAATATAATTTTTTTGCTATATTTTGATTTTTACATACCTTATAAAATTGAAACATTTCATTAAAATACCAAAATTTTAGTTTAATTAATTTAGTGTAACATGATAATACTATGGTACAAATTTCAGAAAGATACATTAAAAAGTTTTTGAAATATCATGCGCGACACATTAAAAAAATACGTTTTGAGATAAAGACCTGTAAAGTTTGCATCGCTATAAAAATGAGTAACATTGTGACTTAATGAGTCTTAACTCATACTATTTGGTACCTAATTTGTATTTTATGCTTTTTGTTTGTGTTTTGTATAAAGTTAATGACAGAATGTATATTTATAATAAGGAAACTGCATCTGAAAAACAATTAACAATGCATTGTTTAATGAAAGTGATGACACAGTCAACCGTTATCAAGGATACATTATTGCAGATAAAGATATATTTTTCATATACATGAAAGAGAATGCAATGTGCAAACTGTGTTATAAACCTATAAATATTTCTGAGAATAAAAATATATTAATAATCAGTTTCTTGAACAAGATGTTTAAATTTTTGTCGACACACATAACTTATCACAAAATACTGTTACTATTTATAATATTTATATACACAAATTAAAAACCTCCAGGTTCACACATTATTCCTTCTTGATCAATTTGCTGATGTTCTAAACTTGTTTTGGATCTTTTCCTTGCTTTTCGTGCTTCTATAGTGTTTTGCATTGCTCTCTTCTTAGCAGTATTTACACGTTTCATATCACTGCGAAGTTGAGATTTTATTGCATTTATACCTGGATGGATACCCATTTGCCTCATGACAGATAGCCTACCCTTTTTTCCCAAGTTAAATAAAATTGCTGCTTCATATACAGCAATTTCTGCAATTCGTTTCCCAGATCCAGAAGTTTTCGGACACATCTGCCATATGAGGGAATTAAAAGATTAATTCGGATTCTGAGTGAAGCTACCAAGGCATCGTTTCAAATGATCTGGACTTGATAAAGCTTTAAAAACAGGTTTTATAACATCCATGACTGAAGATGGTCACTTTATGATGAAATTTACCCACTGAGCCATTTGAAATTGCTTGTTGATATTTACACCATGAGTCTGCACCAGCAGGACAAAATGTATGTAACGGTTCAGCATCAGTTGATCTCGTATGAAAATAAACTGCCCAAATACCCTTACGCATTTCATCAACTGACAAAGCATTTGAGCGAATTGCATTTCCATAATACTGAGTCAGCCTATTTATCATGGTGTCTGTCAGTCGTCCTTTGCCTGATAAAGGTTTACCGTCCTCCAGCTTTTTACATCTATAGTCTTGTTTTAGCTTTCTCAGTCGAGTTCCCATTCTTTTTTGTACGTGACCAACACATTCAAGTTTTGAAACAGTTTCATCATCATATGGTTTGCTGTCACGTATAGCAGGGAATGTTCTAGAATCACCATCACCAATATAATTAATATATTTGAGACCTCTTTCAGCTTCTGATCTGTGAAAAATTTTTATCATACCATCGACTTCCATTTTTCCTGAAGAACCGGTATGATTTTTCTGACAATTTGGCAAATGTTTCATTTGCCACTCTTCGAAAGCTTTCCCAGATTTTTTTGCTTTCCATAGATCACATCCTTTACAAGTGGACGAGAGAACTTCAACATCTAAAACCTTCCCTGTTTCAGCACCTATTACAGAACATACTCCAATATGTGAAGTATGTCCTCTCGTTTTCCATGTTCCATCACCACTTACGGTGACAGAATTTGATGCAGTTTTGCATGCCTCTTCTTCTGCAGCAATTTTCATACTTTGAATGGCGACAGTTTTTGAAGCTGCATTTATATGTTTGCAGATTTTGTCATAAGCATTCTGTGTGACAGGTTTACCTAGATCCATTACACCACAAAATGTTTCCAGAGGTTCCAGACCTTGACCAATGCATCGCATAGCATAAACAATTCGTCTGTTTAATTCAGGAACATTTTTGTGTTCACCAATCAACTTTGAATTATTGAATTCTGTTTTAAAACTACACTTTTCACATTTCAAGGAAATTGTTGAAAATAATCCAAAGGGTTTTCTCTCAGAAATATTGACAGAATTACAGCACAATTTGCACAGTACATTCTCTTTCAAAAATGTAAACAATATGTCTTTATCCATAATTATATAGCCATGAAAACAATTCATAATGTCAGTATCACTTTCATTAAATAATGCATTGTTAAGCTTTTTCTCGGATGCACTTTTTACATGTTCAATTTGAGTATTATGGTCATCACCTGATGAAACCAAGCTTTTATCAGAAAGTTCAGATCTGATATTCGTGTAGCGGTTGCCGTGGAAGCGACGTTTTTTAGCTCGCTTCCCAGAAGCTCTTTTATTATTTGCCATCACAAATATAATATATAAATATACTTATTATTGCAGCAAAAAGACTAACGCATCAAAAATTCAATATACACCAAATAAATGCTGCAAACGTCAATACAACTTTGCAGAATCAAACAACGTACTAATACCTTACGGAAACACGATGTAAACATTCAGAATAAGTACTAAGTTGAGTAGAATCATTGCTACTGATTGCTGACGAAATAAAAATAAGACTTGTAGGCTAGAATGTAGCAACACTCAGTTATATAACGGCTATGACAGCTGTGAGCAAATGACGTGTCCCTTTAAATGTTTATTTACATACGTGATGAAGGATTCTCGTGTCAGTGACCTTTACGTTTTTAATGATATCTCCTAAACTACACGGAATATTTTAACACGGTTTTTTTTTAAAGTGCGCAGAAATGTTCAAACTAAAACATATATGTTTTTCAAAAAATCGATATTTTTGAAGATTTAAAGGTCGTGAGACCCCTTAATACAGTATGGAATGTTTTGTAAAGCATCAGATATTTAAAAAAAGCATGGAATAGCTGACAATGAAACCAAATAAAAATCAAACAGAACTCTATTACACATTATGCAACAAAATTAATGAATATGAAACGTCTATAAACTTTTTTTTTTACTTGGACTAGATCTCGAACCATCAACTAGATATTAGTTGCAATATTAGATATTGGCAATAAAATTAATAAAAATTTATGTTGATAAGTACTTAAGAACAAAATGCCAAACTTTCAACTAGATAACCAAATAAACCGTTTACGTTCTAGAGGATTTATTTACTTCACATACATACATACATTGTCTTTACATTTACTTTCATAACTCGTATCATACGTAACATACTTCATAACATACTCTTATCATCGAATGATTTTCTATAGTAAGCAATTTTTTTTTAACAGTTTCTACTTCGTGTTTGCAAAGTATTCCTTTAAGTCGCAAGGTTTCGCGATATTCATTTTCCTTCTCACAAAGTTTATACATGAATCCAAAACATTAAAACCTTCGTAATCGATAAACAACGGCCATTTCATTTTCGATGACATACGTCTGCTTATCGATAGTAAAAGGAAAGTTTGGGCCATCCGAAAAAGCGGCGACCGAACAAAGAATCTCTTCTTTGGCATGAACGCCATTAAAGTTAAAGTTATAGTTATTTACAGTTGCAGTTATAGTTGTAGTTATTTTAAATATACATCACATCCCTTCCTCCAGTTTATAAACACTAATAAAAATAACAAATAATATCAATACAAGTATATTCACAATATGACATACAATAAAAAAAGTTACATAAAAATGATACATGCAATATGTTGCATTATTTTATTCCATGACAAAGTCTCTATATCTTGAAGGTTGTCTAATCAACCGTCCACTTCTTGTTATTGTATTATTGGATAGATTATTCTGTTGATTTCCTATTGTAACAGGCACAGAAACATTTTCAGGGCTTCCATTTGAATTTTCCTCTTTATCTAATACTATATCATCATAATCATTATTAACTTTGTAAGGTGATTTTGAAAATATTATATGGCGTCTGCTTCTTCGTAATATTTCCCCATTTGAATTTCTTACAATATACGATATAGGATCTTTATGTTTTGAAATTATTTGACCTTTATCCCACTGCCCAGTTCTAAAGTTGAACAAGGTTATACTATCTCCAGGTTTTAACTCAGGCAGTTTCTGTGCGATTCTATCATAATAATATTTTTGCCTAGCTTGAAGTGCACGAAATTTAGAATAAGGTTTGTTTATCTTAGTATTTAACAATTTATTACTGATAGGTAATTTTGTCCTTAATCTTCTATTAAGTAACAGTTGTGCAGGAGACAAATTTATTCCACTAATTGGGGTATTTCGATATTCCATCAAGCCTACACTTATATCTTGCACTTTTCTCATGATATTTTTCACTATTCCTACAGCTTTTTCAGCCAACCCATTACTTTGAGGATATCTGGGGCTACTAAATTTAAATTCGAAATCCCAATCTTCAGCAAATTTCTTTAATAAGTAGCTATTACAGGGTGGTGTTGGTGTGTTGAATTATGGCAAAGCACACGAGGGCTATCTCCCTAAGGGAAGGGATGCCTTCGTGGAGGACTTTCTAAGGGAAACTGGCTCGTATACACGTTACACATGGGGAAAACCACGAAAACGTCCATACAGCCAGCCCGTTCGTGGGATTCGAACCTCGAACCGAACTACCAGTGTTCAGCGACTTTACCGCTTCGCCGCTGGTGGGCGCTATTACAGGGATTATTGTCGCAAACGACTTCATTTGCAATACCATACCTGGCAAAGATGCATTTTAACTTTATCATAATTTCATTTGCTGTCTTATCTTTTATGTTAGAAACCTCAATCCATTTAGAGTAATAATCAATAACTACTAAGTAATTTTGATTACCAAATTGCAAGATATCAAGGGCAATTTTTTCGAATGGTTTAGTTGGAATTTCATGTTGCATTTGAGGTTCTTTTTGATTTCTATTTCTGAATTTTTCACATATTTCACATTTGGAAACAAGCTGCTCAATGTCATTTGTCATACCTGGCCAGTAAAAAGTTTCACGGGAGCTAATTTTACATTTCTCAATTCCAAAGTGCGCTTCATGAATTAATTGCAACATATCTTTTCTCAAACCATAAGGTACAACTAATTTTTCATTAATAAATAACAAGTCGTCATTAATATAAAGATCATTTTTAACTTTAAAGTATGTTTTTACACTACTATCTACTTTTTTGTAACATTTAGGCCAACCCTCTTTAATACATTTCATAACTATTTGCAAATCTGGATCTGATTCAGTTTCTTTCCTAAATTGCACCACTCTTCTTTCACTCATAGGCAAATATTTTGAAATAATGTGAACAACATTTAGCATTTCAGGATCATCACTAATAGTTTCCTTCACAGGATATGCACGTGACAAAGTGTCAGCAAAAAGCATTTGATTACCTGGAACATAATTTATCTCAAAATCATATTTTAGTAGTTTTAAGATCATCCTTTGCATTCTAGACGAGATTTTATGCAATGGTTTCTTAACAATTGCCATTAACAGTTTACGATCACTTTGCACTGTGACTTTCCGTCCATAAACAAAATTGTGGTACTTTTCAAAAGAAAATACTATGGCCAATAGCTCTTTTCGATCTGTGCATAGTTTTTTTTTTTCACTGTTAGTCAGGCTGCGAGACACAAATGATACAGGCTTACCCTTTTGAATTAGATAGTTGGATAGCAAAGACACAATTTTTGAAATGGATGAATAAATACAGCGCTGGCTTTTGTTATGTTTTATGTATTTAATAAATTTCCGCCCGACTGTTTATTCATTAATTCTACCTAACACGATTAATCGATACTTGTTTCTAATATAGAATTTTAGCATCAATTCTACATAATAACATGAGTAATATCTTTTTAATTGAATTTTATCATTATTAACAAAATACTTTGGCATTGTGAACTGAGAATTTTTCGCTTGACTTATATCTTTCAATACTTTAGGAACTGGTCATTGATTTACATCTATAATAAAAGAAATAAATGCTTGTATGAATTTTAACATATTGTTAAAAATGCAATAAACCTCAGCTCCTTTGTTGTATGAATAATGTGAAACTTCCTGTTAAGTATTTTTTTAACATCTATGTAACAGTATAGACTCCATGATTATTCCTTAAAATTGGAAGTATCAGAAATAGATGTAAATATGTATTGTCTTCTGCATTAACTTACAAAAATAATAGTGTGAATATCTGAATGGAATTATATGAAAGAGCTACAGGACACTATGTTTTCACGATGGTCATTCCACTATATTGGAAATATTAAATCAAACAATAAGTGCAGGAAAAGTTTCAGTAAGAGGATATACTCTCCTCTGTAACAATACATTTGACTGCAGTTGTTCCATATGATATTTCTACACAACATCCCAAAATCTTGGTAAATAGCTTTCTAAATTAAGTGTACAGTGTAAAAAAAGTAGTGGGAAAATGTTGTAGTCATGTAACTGGGCTACCATACATAAAAATTAAGCAGCGTTAAAAGTGTTTTTATCTTAATGGCCTGTTACAACCAAATAACTAGATATGAGAAAGAACATGCCGTGTCAGTACAGCTGGCTGATCCATTTTACAGAGTTCCTAATTTGAAAACAAGTTAACCTGTAAAACTACCCTTCATACTGGTTTGCTTTAGATTCATTTGGTAACAAATATGCCATTAAAGTCTGTACCAATCAATCAAGCAATAAACTTTGTTACAAGCAAGTTTTTGTTTGCAGGATGTTGTTCATAATCGGTTTTCTTTTGGTGGTATAGCAACAACGAAGGGAGAAAGATTCCGGGTAATTTAAATTCAACTAACATAGCAAATTCCATTTTTGTGTAACTTTATAATTTGATACAGCTTTATTTTTTCAGAATTTTATTCATACTACTATTTCATCCATTGCAGAAAAATTCCACAAGTGCATATTTTAAAATTAATTTCACATTTAAAAAAGTACGATTTGTTTATAAATGATTTGTTATAAAAATATGAGTTATAAAACTCATTGTAACTTGGACAAATACACACAAAAAAGGGAAAAAATACAAAAATGGTGATGCTGCTTATTAAAAATTGAAGAATTGTTATATGCACATACACATGGTTGACACAGTTTGGTGCATGTTGCTAAATTTGTTGTGGTAATATGGTAGCAAAAAAAAAATTTTTTTGTCATTTTGTATTAAAATTATTAAGGTGTTGACGGCTATGCTAAGTTACACAAAGCAAGGTAACGTACAGTAAGAGCTGTGTACCTTAGGCAAAGAGATGCCTTTGAGAAGGTCTTTCTATGAGAAATTGACTTATATTCACATAATACATGAGGAGAAACACAAAAATTCCCATGCAGCTATCCCATCCACCAGTATTTGTACCTGGAACAAACATCCAGTGTTCAGCTTTCTTATCTGCTAGTCTACTGGTGCCAGTCAAAATAGACGGTAGTGTAACACTATACAAGCTAAGTGGTATTGACTTATACATCACTAAAGAAATAAATACATTTCAGAAAACTTTCCTATTTTCCGAAAGTGTCAGTATCTTCATTATTATAACTTCCTGATATTTCAATGCATGTAATTTTATGGTGACCTATTAACTTAAAACAATATTTTTTTTGAATTGGTTGTGTTTAATTATAACATTATTTTGAAAAACGTTGTTCGTGATAAAACTAAAGAATGAATTTTCTTTACACACTGACTGTTAAATTATTACATTTCAAATCAACAGATTGCATTTATAGAATAAGACAGGATGAAAAATACAGTAGTCACTGAAACAATTGTTGAGTTTCTGAAGAAAGATTAATAAAAATTTTCAAATCTAACACAGTATACCTTGTTTAATGTTTAAGGAGTCACACGACCCTTGAATGAGTCGAAAGATGAATTTTTTTACCTTTTTTCAATCTTGTGCAACTTTTTTAATTCTTATCAAAAATACTCAATATTTTGTTCATTATTAATTTAATGTCTATTCTTTAATTAAATGTACTTGAAATTTGAAAATTATAATAAAAATTGTAAAAACAAATGTTAAATTATAAGACATTTTTCACATCTAATTAATCTGTACACACACTGCGCGCACATGTACAAGAAATGTTTTGTACCAAAATGTTTAATTTTTCTTTTTTTATGCAGAAGAATGTTTGAGAATATAACTGAACTAAAAATATTACACAATTCATGCATTTTTAATTTTTTTATGATATATATATTAAATATAATTTTTTTGCTATATTTTGATTTTTACATACCTTATAAAATTGAAACATTTCATTAAAATACCAAAATTTTAGTTTAATTAATTTAGTGTAACATGATAATACTATGGTACAAATTTCAGAAAGATACATTAAAAAGTTTTTGAAATATCATGCGCGACACATTAAAAAAATACGTTTTGAGATAAAGACCTGTAAAGTTTGCATCGCTATAAAAATGAGTAACATTGTGACTTAATGAGTCTTAACTCATACTATTTGGTACCTAATTTGTATTTTATGCTTTTTGTTTGTGTTTTGTATAAAGTTAATGACAGAATGTATATTTATAATAAGGAAACTGCATCTGAAAAACAATTAACAATGCATTGTTTAATGAAAGTGATGACACAGTCAACCGTTATCAAGGATACATTATTGCAGATAAAGATATATTTTTCATATACATGAAAGAGAATGCAATGTGCAAACTGTGTTATAAACCTATAAATATTTCTGAGAATAAAAATATATTAATAATCAGTTTCTTGAACAAGATGTTTAAATTTTTGTCGACACACATAACTTATCACAAAATACTGTTACTATTTATAATATTTATATACACAAATTAAAAACCTCCAGGTTCACACATTATTCCTTCTTGATCAATTTGCTGATGTTCTAAACTTGTTTTGGATCTTTTCCTTGCTTTTCGTGCTTCTATAGTGTTTTGCATTGCTCTCTTCTTAGCAGTATTTACACGTTTCATATCACTGCGAAGTTGAGATTTTATTGCATTTATACCTGGATGGATACCCATTTGCCTCATGACAGATAGCCTACCCTTTTTTCCCAAGTTAAATAAAATTGCTGCTTCATATACAGCAATTTCTGCAATTCGTTTCCCAGATCCAGAAGTTTTCGGACACATCTGCCATATGAGGGAATTAAAAGATTAATTCGGATTCTGAGTGAAGCTACCAAGGCATCGTTTCAAATGATCTGGACTTGATAAAGCTTTAAAAACAGGTTTTATAACATCCATGACTGAAGATGGTCACTTTATGATGAAATTTACCCACTGAGCCATTTGAAATTGCTTGTTGATATTTACACCATGAGTCTGCACCAGCAGGACAAAATGTATGTAACGGTTCAGCATCAGTTGATCTCGTATGAAAATAAACTGCCCAAATACCCTTACGCATTTCATCAACTGACAAAGCATTTGAGCGAATTGCATTTCCATAATACTGAGTCAGCCTATTTATCATGGTGTCTGTCAGTCGTCCTTTGCCTGATAAAGGTTTACCGTCCTCCAGCTTTTTACATCTATAGTCTTGTTTTAGCTTTCTCAGTCGAGTTCCCATTCTTTTTTGTACGTGACCAACACATTCAAGTTTTGAAACAGTTTCATCATCATATGGTTTGCTGTCACGTATAGCAGGGAATGTTCTAGAATCACCATCACCAATATAATTAATATATTTGAGACCTCTTTCAGCTTCTGATCTGTGAAAAATTTTTATCATACCATCGACTTCCATTTTTCCTGAAGAACCGGTATGATTTTTCTGACAATTTGGCAAATGTTTCATTTGCCACTCTTCGAAAGCTTTCCCAGATTTTTTTGCTTTCCATAGATCACATCCTTTACAAGTGGACGAGAGAACTTCAACATCTAAAACCTTCCCTGTTTCAGCACCTATTACAGAACATACTCCAATATGTGAAGTATGTCCTCTCGTTTTCCATGTTCCATCACCACTTACGGTGACAGAATTTGATGCAGTTTTGCATGCCTCTTCTTCTGCAGCAATTTTCATACTTTGAATGGCGACAGTTTTTGAAGCTGCATTTATATGTTTGCAGATTTTGTCATAAGCATTCTGTGTGACAGGTTTACCTAGATCCATTACACCACAAAATGTTTCCAGAGGTTCCAGACCTTGACCAATGCATCGCATAGCATAAACAATTCGTCTGTTTAATTCAGGAACATTTTTGTGTTCACCAATCAACTTTGAATTATTGAATTCTGTTTTAAAACTACACTTTTCACATTTCAAGGAAATTGTTGAAAATAATCCAAAGGGTTTTCTCTCAGAAATATTGACAGAATTACAGCACAATTTGCACAGTACATTCTCTTTCAAAAATGTAAACAATATGTCTTTATCCATAATTATATAGCCATGAAAACAATTCATAATGTCAGTATCACTTTCATTAAATAATGCATTGTTAAGCTTTTTCTCGGATGCACTTTTTACATGTTCAATTTGAGTATTATGGTCATCACCTGATGAAACCAAGCTTTTATCAGAAAGTTCAGATCTGATATTCGTGTAGCGGTTGCCGTGGAAGCGACGTTTTTTAGCTCGCTTCCCAGAAGCTCTTTTATTATTTGCCATCACAAATATAATATATAAATATACTTATTATTGCAGCAAAAAGACTAACGCATCAAAAATTCAATATACACCAAATAAATGCTGCAAACGTCAATACAACTTTGCAGAATCAAACAACGTACTAATACCTTACGGAAACACGATGTAAACATTCAGAATAAGTACTAAGTTGAGTAGAATCATTGCTACTGATTGCTGACGAAATAAAAATAAGACTTGTAGGCTAGAATGTAGCAACACTCAGTTATATAACGGCTATGACAGCTGTGAGCAAATGACGTGTCCCTTTAAATGTTTATTTACATACGTGATGAAGGATTCTCGTGTCAGTGACCTTTACGTTTTTAATGATATCTCCTAAACTACACGGAATATTTTAACACGGTTTTTTTTTAAAGTGCGCAGAAATGTTCAAACTAAAACATATATGTTTTTCAAAAAATCGATATTTTTGAAGATTTAAAGGTCGTGAGACCCCTTAATACAGTATGGAATGTTTTGTAAAGCATCAGATATTTAAAAAAAGCATGGAATAGCTGACAATGAAACCAAATAAAAATCAAACAGAACTCTATTACACATTATGCAACAAAATTAATGAATATGAAACGTCTATAAACTTTTTTTTTTACTTGGACTAGATCTCGAACCATCAACTAGATATTAGTTGCAATATTAGATATTGGCAATAAAATTAATAAAAATTTATGTTGATAAGTACTTAAGAACAAAATGCCAAACTTTCAACTAGATAACCAAATAAACCGTTTACGTTCTAGAGGATTTATTTACTTCACATACATACATACATTGTCTTTACATTTACTTTCATAACTCGTATCATACGTAACATACTTCATAACATACTCTTATCATCGAATGATTTTCTATAGTAAGCAATTTTTTTTTAACAGTTTCTACTTCGTGTTTGCAAAGTATTCCTTTAAGTCGCAAGGTTTCGCGATATTCATTTTCCTTCTCACAAAGTTTATACATGAATCCAAAACATTAAAACCTTCGTAATCGATAAACAACGGCCATTTCATTTTCGATGACATACGTCTGCTTATCGATAGTAAAAGGAAAGTTTGGCCCATCCCAAAAAGCAGCGACCGAACAAAGAATCTCCTCTTTGGCATGAACGCCATTAAAGTTAAAGTTATAGTTATTTACAGTTGCAGTTATAGTTGTAGTTATTTTAAATATACATCACATCCCTTCCTCCAGTTTATAAACACTAATAAAAATAACAAATAATATCAATACAAGTATATTCACAATATGACATACAATAAAAAAAGTTACATAAAAATGATATATGCAATTTGTTGCATTATTTTATTCCATGACAAAGTCTCTATATCTTGAAGGTTGTCTAATCAACCGTCCACTTCTTGTTATTGTATTATGGGATAGATTATTCTGTTGATTTCCTATTGTAACAGGCACAGAAACATTTTCAGGGCTTCCATTTGAATTTTCCTCTTTATCTAATACTATATCATCATAATCATTATTAACTTTGAAAGGTGATTTTGAAAATATTATATGGCGTCTGTTTCTTCGTAATATTTCCCCATTTGAATTTCTTACAATATACGATATAGGATCTTTATGTTTTGAAATTATTTGACCTTTATCCCACTGCCCAGTTCTAAAGTTGAACAAGGTTATACTATCTCCAGGTTTTAACTCAGGCAGTTTCTGTGCGATTCTATCATAATAATATTTTTGCCTAGCTTGAAGTGCACGAAATTTAGAATAAGGTTTGTTTATCTTAGTATTTAACAATTTATTACTGATAGGTAATTTTGTCCTTAATCTTCTATTAAGTAACAGTTGTGCAGGAGACAAATTTATTCCACTAATTGGGGTATTTCGATATTCCATCAAGCCTACACTTATATCTTGCACTTTTCTCATGATATTTTTCACTATTCCTACAGCTTTTTCAGCCAACCCATTACTTTGAGGATATCTGGGGCTACTAAATTTAAATTCGAAATCCCAATCTTCAGCAAATTTCTTAAATAAGTAGCTATTACAGGGTGGTGTTGGTGTGTTGAATTATGGCAAAGCACACGAGGGCTATCTCCCTAAGGGAAGGGATGCCTTCGTGGAGGACTTTCTAAGGGAAACTGGCTCGTATACACGTTACACATGGGGAAAACCACGAAAACGTCCATACAGCCAGCCCGTTCGTGGGATTCGAACCTCGAACCGAACTACCAGTGTTCAGCGACTTTACCGCTTCGCCGCTGGTGGGCGCTATTACAGGGATTATTGTCGCAAACGACTTCATTTGCAATACCATACCTGGCAAAGATGCATTTTAACTTTATCATAATTTCATTTGCTGTCTTATCTTTTATGTTAGAAACCTCAATCCATTTAGAGTAATAATCAATAACTACTAAGTAATTTTGATTACTAAATTGCAAGATATCAAGGGCAATTTTTTCGAATGGTTTAGTTGGAATTTCATGTTGCATTAGAGGTTCTTTTTGATTTCTATTTCGGAATTTTTCACATATTTCACATTTGGAAACAAGCTGCTCAATGTCATTTGTCATACCTGGCCAGTAAAAAGTTTCACGGGAGCTAATTTTACATTTCTCAATTCCAAAGTGCGCTTCATGAATTAATTGCAACATATCTTTTCTCAAACCATAAGGTACAACTAATTTTTCATTAATAAATAACAAGTCGTCATTAATATAAAGATCATTTTTAACTTTAAAGTATGTTTTTACACTACTATCTACTTTTTTGTAACATTTAGGCCAACCCTCTTTAATACATTTCATAACTATTTGCAAATCTGGATCTGATTCAGTTTCTTTCCTAAATTGCACCACTCTTCTTTCACTCATAGGCAAATATTTTGAAATAATGTGAACAACATTTAGCATTTCAGGATCATCACTAATAGTTTCCTTCACAGGATATGCACGTGACAAAGTGTCAGCAAAAAGCATTTGATTACCTGGAACATAATTTATCTCAAAATCATATTTTAGTAGTTTTAAGATCATCCTTTGCATTCTAGACGAGATTTTATGCAATGGTTTCTTAACAATTGCCATTAACAGTTTACGATCACTTTGCACTGTGACTTTCCGTCCATAAACAAAATTGTGGTACTTTTCAAAAGAAAATACTATGGCCAATAGCTCTTTTCGATCTGTGCATAGTTTTTTTTTTTCACTGTTAGTCAGGCTGCGAGACACAAATGATACAGGCTTACCCTTTTGAATTAGATAGTTGGATAGCAAAGACACAATTTTTGAAATGGATGAATAAATACAGCGCTGGCTTTTGTTATGTTTTATGTATTTAATAAATTTCCGCCCGACTGTTTATTCATTAATTCTACCTAACACGATTAATCGATACTTGTTTCTAATATAGAATTTTAGCATCAATTCTACATAATAACATGAGTAATATCTTTTTAATTGAATTTTATCATTATTAACAAAATACTTTGGCATTGTGAACTGAGAATTTTTCGCTTGACTTATATCTTTCAATACTTTAGGAACTGGTCATTGATTTACATCTATAATAAAAGAAATAAATGCTTGTATGAATTTTAACATATTGTTAAAAATGCAATAAACCTCAGCTCCTTTGTTGTATGAATAATGTGAAACTTCCTGTTAAGTATTTTTTTAACATCTATGTAACAGTATAGACTCCATGATTATTCCTTAAAATTGGAAGTATCAGAAATAGATGTAAATATGTATTGTCTTCTGCATTAACTTACAAAAATAATAGTGTGAATATCTGAATGGAATTATATGAAAGAGCTACAGGACACTATGTTTTCACGATGGTCATTCCACTATATTGGAAATATTAAATCAAACAATAAGTGCAGGAAAAGTTTCAGTAAGAGGATATACTCTCCTCTGTAACAATACATTTGACTGCAGTTGTTCCATATGATATTTCTACACAACATCCCAAAATCTTGGTAAATAGCTTTCTAAATTAAGTGTACAGTGTAAAAAAAGTAGTGGGAAAATGTTGTAGTCATGTAACTGGGCTACCATACATAAAAATTAAGCAGCGTTAAAAGTGTTTTTATCTTAATGGCCTGTTACAACCAAATAACTAGATATGAGAAAGAACATGCCGTGTCAGTACAGCTGGCTGATCCATTTTACAGAGTTCCTAATTTGAAAACAAGTTAACCTGTAAAACTACCCTTCATACTGGTTTGCTTTAGATTCATTTGGTAACAAATATGCCATTAAAGTCTGTACCAATCAATCAAGCAATAAACTTTGTTACAAGCAAGTTTTTGTTTGCAGGATGTTGTTCATAATCGGTTTTCTTTTGGTGGTATAGCAACAACGAAGGGAGAAAGATTCCGGGTAATTTAAATTCAACTAACATAGCAAATTCCATTTTTGTGTAACTTTATAATTTGATACAGCTTTATTTTTTCAGAATTTTATTCATACTACTATTTCATCCATTGCAGAAAAATTCCACAAGTGCATATTTTAAAATTAATTTCACATTTAAAAAAGTACGATTTGTTTATAAATGATTTGTTATAAAAATATGAGTTATAAAACTCATTGTAACTTGGACAAATACACACAAAAAAGGGAAAAAATACAAAAATGGTGATGCTGCTTATTAAAAATTGAAGAATTGTTATATGCACATACACATGGTTGACACAGTTTGGTGCATGTTGCTAAATTTGTTGTGGTAATATGGTAGCAAAAAAAAAATTTTTTTGTCATTTTGTATTAAAATTATTAAGGTGTTGACGGCTATGCTAAGTTACACAAAGCAAGGTAACGTACAGTAAGAGCTGTGTACCTTAGGCAAAGAGATGCCTTTGAGAAGGTCTTTCTATGAGAAATTGACTTATATTCACATAATACATGAGGAGAAACACAAAAATTCCCATGCAGCTATCCTATCCACCAGTATTTGTACTTGGAACAAACATCCAGTGTTCAGCTTTCTTATCTGCTAGTCTACTGGTGCCAGTCAAAATAGACGGTAGTGTAACACTATACAAGCTAAGTGGTATTGACTTATACATCACTAAAGAAATAAATACATTTCAGAAAACTTTCCTATTTTCCGAAAGTGTCAGTATCTTCATTATTATAACTTCCTGATATTTCAATGCATGTAATTTTATGGTGACCTA
This sequence comes from Stegodyphus dumicola, assembly GCF_044657685.1. Lineage (NCBI taxonomy): Eukaryota > Metazoa > Arthropoda > Arachnida > Araneae > Eresidae > Stegodyphus > Stegodyphus dumicola. Next base: position 133,007,975 of record NC_140768.1, on the reverse strand, counting down.
TTAACTTAAAACAATATTTTTTTGAATTGGTTGTGTTTAATTATAACATTATTTTGAAAAACGTTGTTCGTGATAAAACTAAAGAATGAATTTTCTTTACACACTGACTGTTAAATTATTACATTTCAAATCAACAGATTGCATTTATACAATAAGACAGGATGAAAAATACAGTAGTCACTGAAACAATTGTTGAGTTTCTGAAGAAAGATTAATAAAAATTTTCAAATCTAACACAGTATACCTTGTTTAATGTTTAAGGAGTCACACGACCCTTGAATGAGTCGAAAGATGAATTTTTTTACCTTTTTTCAATCTTGTGCAACTTTTTTAATTCTTATCAAAAATACTCAATATTTTGTTCATTATTAATTTAATGTCTATTCTTTAATTAAATGTACTTGAAATTTGAAAATTATAATAAAAATTGTAAAAACAAATGTTAAATTATAAGACATTTTTCACATCTAATTAATCTGTACACACACTGCGCGCACATGTACAAGAAATGTTTTGTACCAAAATGTTTAATTTTTCTTTTTTTATGCAGAAGAATGTTTGAGAATATAACTGAACTAAAAATATTACACAATTCATGCATTTTTAATTTTTTTATGATATATATATTAAATATAATTTTTTTGCTATATTTTGATTTTTACATACCTTATAAAATTGAAACATTTCATTAAAATACCAAAATTTTAGTTTAATTAATTTAGTGTAATATGATAATACTATGGTACAAATTTCAGAAAGATACATTAAAAAGTTTTTGAAATATCATGCGCGACACATTAAAAAAATACGTTTTGAGATAAAGACCTGTAAAGTTTGCATCGCTATAAAAATGAGTAACATTGTGACTTAATGAGTCTTAACTCATACTATTTGGTACCTAATTTGTATTTTATGCTTTTTGTTTGTGTTTTGTATAAAGTTAATGACAGAATGTATATTTATAATAAGGAAACTGCATCTGAAAAACAATTAACAATGCATTGTTTAATGAAAGTGATGACACAGTCAACCGTTATCAAGGATACATTATTGCAGATAAAGATATATTTTTCATATACATGAAAGAGAATGCAATGTGCAAACTGTGTTATAAACCTATAAATATTTCTGAGAATAAAAATATATTAATAATCAGTTTCTTGAACAAGATGTTTAAATTTTTGTCGACACACATAACTTATCACAAAATACTGTTACTATTTATAATATTTATATACACAAATTAAAAACCTCCAGGTTCACACATTATTCCTTCTTGATCAATTTGCTGATGTTCTAAACTTGTTTTGGATCTTTTCCTTGCTTTTCGTGCTTCTATAGTGTTTTGCATTGCTCTCTTCTTAGCAGTATTTACACGTTTCATATCACTGCGAAGTTGAGATTTTATTGCATTTATACCTGGATGGATACCCATTTGCCTCATGACAGATAGCCTACCCTTTTTTCCCAAGTTAAATAAAATTGCTGCTTCATATACAGCGATTTCTGCAATTCGTTTCCCAGATCCAGAAGTTTTCGGACACATCTGCCATATGAGGGAATTAAAAGATTAATTCGGATTCTGAGTGAAGCTACCAAGGCATCGTTTCAAAAGATCTGGACTTGATAAAGCTTTAAAAACAGGTTTTATAACATCCATGACTGAAGATGGTCACTTTATGATGAAATTTACCCACTGAGCCATTTGAAATTGCTTGTTGATATTTACACCATGAGTCTGCACCAGCAGGACAAAATGTATGTAACGGTTCAGCATCAGTTGATCTCGTATGAAAATAAACTGCCCAAATACCCTTACGCATTTCATCAACTGACAAAGCATTTGAGCGAATTGCATTTCCATAATACTGAGTCAGCCTATTTATCATGGTGTCTGTCAGTCGTCCTTTGCCTGATAAAGGTTTACCGTCCTCCAGCTTTTTACATCTATAGTCTTGTTTTAGCTTTCTCAGTCGAGTTCCCATTCTTTTTTGTACGTGACCAACACATTCAAGTTTTGAAACAGTTTCATCATCATATGGTTTGCTGTCACGTATAGCAGGGAATGTTCTAGAATCACCATCACCAATATAATTAATATATTTGAGACCTCTTTCAGCTTCTGATCTGTGAAAATTTTTTATCATACCATCGACTTCCATTTTTCCTGAAGAACCGATATGATTTTTCTGACAATTTGGCAAATGTTTCATTTGCCACTCTTCGAAAACTTTCACAGATTTTTTTGCTTTCCATAGATCACATCCTTTACAAGTGGACGAGAGAACTTCAACATCTAAAACCTTCCCTGTTTCAGCACCTATTACAGAACATACTCCAATATGTGAAGTATGTCCTCTCGTTTTCCATGTTCCATCACCACTTACGGTGACAGAATTTGATGCAGTTTTGCATGCCTCTTCTTCTGCAGCAATTTTCATACTTTGAATGGCGACAGTTTTTGAAGCTGCATTTATATGTTTGCAGATTTTGTCATAAGCATTCTGTGTGACAGGTTTACCTAGATCCATTACACCACAAAATGTTTCCAGAGGTTCCAGACCTTGACCAATGCATCGCATAGCATAAACAATTCGTCTGTTTAATTCAGGAACATTTTTGTGTTCACCAATCAACTTTGAATTATTGAATTCTGTTTTAAAACTACACTTTTCACATTTCAAGGAAATTGTTGAAAATAATCCAAAGGGTTTTCCCTCAGAAATATTGACAGAATTACAGCACAATTTGCACAGTACATTCTCTTTCAAAAATGTAAACAATATGTCTTTATCCATAATTATATAGCCATGAAAACAATTCATAATGTCAGTATCACTTTCATTAAATAATGCATTGTTAAGCTTTTTCTCGGATGCACTTTTTACATGTTCAATTTGAGTATTATGGTCATCACCTGATGAAACCAAGCTTTTATCAGAAAGTTCAGATCTGATATTCGTGTAGCGGTTGCCGTGGAAGCGACGTTTTTTAGCTCGCTTCCCAGAAGCTCTTTTATTATTTGCCATCACAAATATAATGTATAAATATACTTATTATTGCAGCAAAAAGACTAACGCATCAAAAATTCAATATACACCAAATAAATGCTGCAAACGTCAATACAACTTTGCAGAATCAAACAACGTAGTTATACCTTACGGAAACACGATGTAAACATTCAGAATAAGTACTAAGTTGAGTAGAATCATTGCTACTGATTGCTGACGAAATAAAAATAAGACTTGTAGGCTAGAATGAAGCAACACTCAGTTATATAACGGCTATGACAGCTGTGAGCAAATGACGTGTCCCTTTAAATGTTTATTTACATACGTGATGAAGGATTCTCGTGTCAGTGACCTTTACGTTTTTAATGATATCTCCTAAACTACACGGAATATTTTAACACGGTTTTTTTTTAAAGTGCGCAGAAATGTTCAAACTAAAACATATATGTTTTTCAAAAAATCGATATTTTTGAAGATTTAAAGGTCGTGAGACCCCTTAATACAGTATGGAATGTTTTGTAAAGCATCAGATATTTAAAAAAAGCATGGAATAGCTGACAATGAAACCAAATAAAAATCAAACAGAACTCTATTACACATTATGCAACAAAATTAATGAATATGAAACGTCTATAAACTTTTTTTTTTACTTGGACTAGATCTCGAACCATCAACTAGATATTAGTTGCAATATTAGATATTGGCAATAAAATTAATAAAAATTTATGTTGATAAGTACTTAAGAACAAAATGCCAAACTTTCAACTAGATAACCAAATAAACCGTTTACGTTCTAGAGGATTTATTTACTTCACATACATACATACATTGTCTTTACATTTACTTTCATAACTCGTATCATACGTAACATACTTCATAACATACTCTTATCATCGAATGATTTTCTATAGTAAGCAATTTTTTTTTAACAGTTTCTACTTCGTGTTTGCAAAGTATTCCTTTAAGTCGCAAGGTTTCGCGATATTCATTTTCCTTCTCACAAAGTTTATACATGAATCCAAAACATTAAAACCTTCGTAATCGATAAACAACGGCCATTTCATTTTGGATGACATACGTCTGCTTATCGATAGTAAAAGGAAAGTTTGGCCCATCCGAAAAAGCAGCGACCGAACAAAGAATCTCCTCTTTGGCATGAACGCCATTAAAGTTAAAGTTATAGTTATTTACAGTTGCAGTTATAGTTGTAGTTATTTTAAATATACATCACATCCCTTCCTCCAGTTTATAAACACTAATAAAAATAACAAATAATATCAATACAAGTATATTCACAATATGACATACAATAAAAAAAGTTACATAAAAATGATACATGCAATATGTTGCATTATTTTATTCCATGACAAAGTCTCTATATCTTGAAGGTTGTCTAATCAACCGTCCACTTCTTGTTATTGTATTATGGGATAGATTATTCTGTTGATTTCCTATTGTAACAGGCACAGAAACATTTTCAGGGCTTCCATTTGAATTTTCCTCTTTATCTAATACTATATCATCATAATCATTATTAACTTTGAAAGGTGATTTTGAAAATATTATATGGCGTCTGTTTCTTCGTAATATTTCCCCATTTGAATTTCTTACAATATACGATATAGGATCTTTATGTTTTGAAATTATTTGACCTTTATCCCACTGCCCAGTTCTAAAGTTGAACAAGGTTATACTATCTCCAGGTTTTAACTCAGGCAGTTTCTGTGCGATTCTATCATAATAATATTTTTGCCTAGCTTGAAGTGCACGAAATTTAGAATAAGGTTTGTTTATCTTAGTATTTAACAACTTATTACTGATAGGTAATTTTGTCCTTAATCTTCTATTAAGTAACAGTTGTGCAGGAGACAAATTTATTCCACTAATTGGGGTATTTCGATATTCCATCAAGCCTACACTTATATCTTGCACTTTTCTCATGATATTTTTCACTATTCCTACAGCTTTTTCAGCCAACCCATTACTTTGAGGATATCTGGGGCTACTAAATTTAAATTCGAAATCCCAATCTTCAGCAAATTTCTTAAATAAGTAGCTATTACAGGGTGGTGTTGGTGTGTTGAATTATGGCAAAGCACACGAGGGCTATCTCCCTAAGGGAAGGGATGCCTTCGTGGAGGACTTTCTAAGGGAAACTGGCTCGTATACACGTTACACATGGGGAAAACCACGAAAACGTCCATACAGCCAGCCCGTTCGTGGGATTCGAACCTCGAACCGAACTACCAGTGTTCAGCGACTTTACCGCTTCGCCGCTGGTGGGCGCTATTACAGGGATTATTGTCGCAAACGACTTCATTTGCAATACCATACCTGGCAAAGATGCATTTTAACTTTATCATAATTTCATTTGCTGTCTTATTTTTTATGTTAGAAACCTCAATCCATTTAGAGTAATAATCAATAACTACTAAGTAATTTTGATTACCAAATTGCAAGATATCAAGGGCAATTTTTTCGAATGGTTTAGTTGGAATTTCATGTTGCATTTGAGGTTCTTTTTGATTTCTATTTCTGAATTTTTCACATATTTCACATTTGGAAACAAGCTGCTCAATGTCATTTGTCATACCTGGCCAGTAAAAAGTTTCACGGGAGCTAATTTTACATTTCTCAATTCCAAAGTGCGCTTCATGAATTAATTGCAACATATCTTTTCTCAAACCATAAGGTACAACTAATTTTTCATTAATAAATAACAAGTCGTCATTAATATAAAGATCATTTTTAACTTTAAAGTATGTTTTTACACTACTATCTACTTTTTTGTAACATTTAGGCCAACCCTCTTTAATACATTTCATAACTATTTGCAAATCTGGATCTGATTCAGTTTCTTTCCTAAATTGCACCACTCCTCTTTCACTCATAGGCAAATATTTTGAAATAATGTGAACAACATTTAGCATTTCAGGATCATCACTAATAGTTTCCTTCACAGGATATGCACGTGACAAAGTGTCAGCAAAAAGCATTTGATTACCTGGAACATAGTTTATCTCAAAATCATATTTTAGTAGTTTTAAGATCATCCTTTGCATTCTAGACGAAATTTTATGCAATGGTTTCTTAACAATTGCCATTAACAGTTTACGATGACTTTGCACTGTGACTTTCCGTCCATAAACAAAATTGTGGTACTTTTCAAAAGAAAATACTATGGCCAATAGCTCTTTTCGATCTGTGCATAGTTTTTTTTTTTCACTGTTAGTCAGGCTGCGAGACACAAATGATACAGGCTTACCCTTTTGAATTAGATAGTTGGATAGCAAAGACACAATTTTTGAAATGGATGAATAAATACAGCGCTGGCTTTTGTTATGTTTTATGTATTTAATAAATTTCCGCCCGACTGTTTATTCATTAATTCTACCTAACACGATTAATCGATACTTGTTTCTAATATAGAATTTTAGCATCAATTCTACATAATAACATGAGTAATATCATTTTAATTGAATTTTATCATTATTAACAAAATACTTTGGCATTGTGAACTGAGAATTTTTCGCTTGACTTATATCTTTCAATACTTTAGGAACTGGTCATTGATTTACATCTATAATAAAAGAAATAAATGCTTGTATGAATTTTAACATATTGTTAAAAATGCAATAAACCTCAGCTCCTTTGTTGTATGAATAATGTGAAACTTCCTGTTAAGTATTTTTTTAACATCTATGTAACAGTATAGACTCCATGATTATTCCTTAAAATTGGAAGTATCAGAAATAGATGTAAATATGTATTGTCTTCTGCATTAACTTACAAAAATAATAGTGTGAATATCTGAATGGAATTATATGAAAGAGCTACAGGACACTATGTTTTCACGATGGTCATTCCACTATATTGGAAATATTAAATCAAACAATAAGTGCAGGAAAAGTTTCAGTAAGAGGATATACTCTCCTCTGTAACAATACATTTGACTGCAGTTGTTCCATATGATATTTCTACACAACATCCCAAAATCTTGGTAAATAGCTTTCTAAATTAAGTGTACAGTGTAAAAAAAGTAGTGGGAAAATGTTGTAGTCATGTAACTGGGCTACCATACATAAAAATTAAGCAGCGTTAAAAGTGTTTTTATCTTAATGGCCTGTTACAACCAAATAACTAGATATGAGAAAGAACATGCCGTGTCAGTACAGCTGGCTGATCCATTTTACAGAGTTCCTAATTTGAAAACAAGTTAACCTGTAAAACTACCCTTCATACTGGTTTGCTTTAGATTCATTTGGTAACAAATATGCCATTAAAGTCTGTACCAATCAATCAAGCAATAAACTTTGTTACAAGCAAGTTTTTGTTTGCAGGATGTTGTTCATAATCGGTTTTCTTTTGGTGGTATAGCAACAACGAAGGGAGAAAGATTCCGGGTAATTTAAATTCAACTAACATAGCAAATTCCATTTTTGTGTAACTTTATAATTTGATACAGCTTTATTTTTTCAGAATTTTATTCATACTACTATTTCATCCATTGCAGAAAAATTCCACAAGTGCATATTTTAAAATTAATTTCACATTTAAAAAAGTACGATTTGTTTATAAATGATTTGTTATAAAAATATGAGTTATAAAACTCATTGTAACTTGGACAAATACACACAAAAAAGGGAAAAAATACAAAAATGGTGATGCTGCTTATTAAAAATTGAAGAATTGTTATATGCACATACACATGGTTGACACAGTTTGGTGCATGTTGCTAAATTTGTTGTGGTAATATGGTAGCAAAAAAAAAAAATTTTTTGTCATTTTGTATTAAAATTATTAAGGTGTTGACGGCTATGCTAAGTTACACAAAGCAAGGTAACGTACAGTAAGAGCTGTGTACCTTAGGCAAAGAGATGCCTTTGAGAAGGTCTTTCTATGAGAAATTGACTTATATTCACATAATACATGAGGAGAAACACGAAAATTCCCATGCAGCTATCCCATCCACCAGTATTTGTACCTGGAACAAACATCCAGTGTTCAGCTTTCTTATCTGCTAGTCTACTGGTGCCAGTCAAAATAGACGGTAGTGTAACACTATACAAGCTAAGTGGTATTGACTTATACATCACTAAAGAAATAAATACATTTCAGAAAACTTTCCTATTTTCCGAAAGTGTCAGTATCTTCATTATTATAACTTCCTGATATTTCAATGCATGTAATTTTATGGTGACCTATTAACTTAAAACAATATTTTTTTGAATTGGTTGTGTTTAATTATAACATTATTTTGAAAAACGTTGTTCGTGATAAAACTAAAGAATGAATTTTCTTTACACACTGACTGTTGAATTATTACATTTCAAATCAACAGATTGCATTTATGCAATAAGACAGGATGAAAAATACAGTAGTCATTGAAACAATTGTTGAGTTTCTGAAGAAAGATTAATAAAAATTTTCAAATCTAACACAGTATACCTTGTTTAATGTTTAAGGAGTCACACGACCCTTGAATGAGTCGAAAGATGAATTTTTTTACCTTTTTTCAATCTTGTGCAACTTTTTTAATTCTTATCAAAAATACTCAATATTTTGTTCATTATTAATTTAATGTCTATTCTTTAATTAAATGTACTTGAAATTTGAAAATTATAATAAAAATTGTAAAAACAAATGTTAAATTATAAGACATTTTTCACATCTAATTAATCTGTACACACACTGCGCGCACATGTACAAGAAATGTTTTGTACCAAAATGTTTAATTTTTCTTTTTTTATGCAGAAGAATGTTTGAGAATATAACTGAACTAAAAATATTACACAATTCATGCATTTTTAATTTTTTTATGATATATATATTAAATATAATTTTTTGCTATATTTTGATTTTTACATACCTTATAAAATTGAAACATTTCATTAAAATACCAAAATTTTAGTTTAATTAATTTAGTGTAATATGATAATACTATGGTACAAATTTCAGAAAGATACATTAAAAAGTTTTTGAAATATCATGCGCGACACATTAAAAAAATACGTTTTGAGATAAAGACCTGTAAAGTTTGCATCGCTATAAAAATGAGTAACATTGTGACTTAATGAGTCTTAACTCATACTATTTGGTACCTAATTTGTATTTTATGCTTTTTGTTTGTGTTTTGTATAAAGTTAATGACAGAATGTATATTTATAATAAGGAAACTGCATCTGAAAAACAATTAACAATGCATTGTTTAATGAAAGTGATGACACAGTCAACCGTTATCAAGGATACATTATTGCAGATAAAGATATATTTTTCATATACATGAAAGAGAATGCAATGTGCAAACTGTGTTATAAACCTATAAATATTTCTGAGAATAAAAATATATTAATAATCAGTTTCTTGAACAAGATGTTTAAATTTTTGTCGACACACATAACTTATCACAAAATACTGTTACTATTTATAATATTTATATACACAAATTAAAAACCTCCAGGTTCACACATTATTCCTTCTTGATCAATTTGCTGATGTTCTAAACTTGTTTTGGATCTTTTCCTTGCTTTTCGTGCTTCTATAGTGTTTTGCATTGCTCTCTTCTTAGCAGTATTTACACGTTTCATATCACTGCGAAGTTGAGATTTTATTGCATTTATACCTGGATGGATACCCATTTGCCTCATGACAGATAGCCTACCCTTTTTTCCCAAGTTAAATAAAATTGCTGCTTCATATACAGCAATTTCTGCAATTCGTTTCCCAGATCCAGAAGTTTTCGGACACATCTGCCATATGAGGGAATTAAAAGATTAATTCGGATTCTGAGTGAAGCTACCAAGGCATCGTTTCAAAAGATCTGGACTTGATAAAGCTTTAAAAACAGGTTTTATAACATCCATGACTGAAGATGGTCACTTTATGATGAAATTTACCCACTGAGCCATTTGAAATTGCTTGTTGATATTTACACCATGAGTCTGCACCAGCAGGACAAAATGTATGTAACGGTTCAGCATCAGTTGATCTCGTATGAAAATAAACTGCCCAAATACCCTTACGCATTTCATCAACTGACAAAGCATTTGAGCGAATTGCATTTCCATAATACTGAGTCAGCCTATTTATCATGGTGTCTGTCAGTCGTCCTTTGCCTGATAAAGGTTTACCGTCCTCCAGCTTTTTACATCTATAGTCTTGTTTTAGCTTTCTCAGTCGAGTTCCCATTCTTTTTTGTACGTGACCAACACATTCAAGTTTTGAAACAGTTTCATCATCATATGGTTTGCTGTCACGTATAGCAGGGAATGTTCTAGAATCACCATCACCAATATAATTAATATATTTGAGACCTCTTTCAGCTTCTGATCTGTGAAAATTTTTTATCATACCATCGACTTCCATTTTTCCTGAAGAACCGATATGATTTTTCTGACAATTTGGCAAATGTTTCATTTGCCACTCTTCGAAAACTTTCACAGATTTTTTTGCTTTCCATAGATCACATCCTTTACAAGTGGACGAGAGAACTTCAACATCTAAAACCTTCCCTGTTTCAGCACCTATTACAGAACATACTCCAATATGTGAAGTATGTCCTCTCGTTTTCCATGTTCCATCACCACTTACGGTGACAGAATTTGATGCAGTTTTGCATGCCTCTTCTTCTGCAGCAATTTTCATACTTTGAATGGCGACAGTTTTTGAAGCTGCATTTATATGTTTGCAGATTTTGTCATAAGCATTCTGTGTGACAGGTTTACCTAGATCCATTACACCACAAAATGTTTCCAGAGGTTCCAGACCTTGACCAATGCATCGCATAGCATAAACAATTCGTCTGTTTAATTCAGGAACATTTTTGTGTTCACCAATCAACTTTGAATTATTGAATTCTGTTTTAAAACTACACTTTTCACATTTCAAGGAAATTGTTGAAAATAATCCAAAGGGTTTTCCCTCAGAAATATTGACAGAATTACAGCACAATTTGCACAGTACATTCTCTTTCAAAAATGTAAACAATATGTCTTTATCCATAATTATATAGCCATGAAAACAATTCATAATGTCAGTATCACTTTCATTAAATAATGCATTGTTAAGCTTTTTCTCGGATGCACTTTTTACATGTTCAATTTGAGTATTATGGTCATCACCTGATGAAACCAAGCTTTTATCAGAAAGTTCAGATCTGATATTCGTGTAGCGGTTGCCGTGGAAGCGACGTTTTTTAGCTCGCTTCCCAGAAGCTCTTTTATTATTTGCCATCACAAATATAATGTATAAATATACTTATTATTGCAGCAAAAAGACTAACGCATCAAAAATTCAATATACACCAAATAAATGCTGCAAACGTCAATACAACTTTGCAGAATCAAACAACGTAGTTATACCTTACGGAAACACGATGTAAACATTCAGAATAAGTACTAAGTTGAGTAGAATCATTGCTACTGATTGCTGACGAAATAAAAATAAGACTTGTAGGCTAGAATGAAGCAACACTCAGTTATATAACGGCTATGACAGCTGTGAGCAAATGACGTGTCCCTTTAAATGTTTATTTACATACGTGATGAAGGATTCTCGTGTCAGTGACCTTTACGTTTTTAATGATATCTCCTAAACTACACGGAATATTTTAACACGGTTTTTTTTTAAAGTGCGCAGAAATGTTCAAACTAAAACATATATGTTTTTCAAAAAATCGATATTTTTGAAGATTTAAAGGTCGTGAGACCCCTTAATACAGTATGGAATGTTTTGTAAAGCATCAGATATTTAAAAAAAGCATGGAATAGCTGACAATGAAACCAAATAAAAATCAAACAGAACTCTATTACACATTATGCAACAAAATTAATGAATATGAAACGTCTATAAACTTTTTTTTTTACTTGGACTAGATCTCGAACCATCAACTAGATATTAGTTGCAATATTAGATATTGGCAATAAAATTAATAAAAATTTATGTTGATAAGTACTTAAGAACAAAATGCCAAACTTTCAACTAGATAACCAAATAAACCGTTTACGTTCTAGAGGATTTATTTACTTCACATACATACATACATTGTCTTTACATTTACTTTCATAACTCGTATCATACGTAACATACTTCATAACATACTCTTATCATCGAATGATTTTCTATAGTAAGCAATTTTTTTTTAACAGTTTCTACTTCGTGTTTGCAAAGTATTCCTTTAAGTCGCAAGGTTTCGCGATATTCATTTTCCTTCTCACAAAGTTTATACATGAATCCAAAACATTAAAACCTTCGTAATCGATAAACAACGGCCATTTCATTTTGGATGACATACGTCTGCTTATCGATAGTAAAAGGAAAGTTTGGCCCATCCGAAAAAGCAGCGACCGAACAAAGAATCTCCTCTTTGGCATGAACGCCATTAAAGTTAAAGTTATAGTTATTTACAGTTGCAGTTATAGTTGTAGTTATTTTAAATATACATCACATCCCTTCCTCCAGTTTATAAACACTAATAAAAATAACAAATAATATCAATACAAGTATATTCACAATATGACATACAATAAAAAAAGTTACATAAAAATGATACATGCAATATGTTGCATTATTTTATTCCATGACAAAGTCTCTATATCTTGAAGGTTGTCTAATCAACCGTCCACTTCTTGTTATTGTATTATGGGATAGATTATTCTGTTGATTTCCTATTGTAACAGGCACAGAAACATTTTCAGGGCTTCCATTTGAATTTTCCTCTTTATCTAATACTATATCATCATAATCATTATTAACTTTGAAAGGTGATTTTGAAAATATTATATGGCGTCTGTTTCTTCGTAATATTTCCCCATTTGAATTTCTTACAATATACGATATAGGATCTTTATGTTTTGAAATTATTTGACCTTTATCCCACTGCCCAGTTCTAAAGTTGAACAAGGTTATACTATCTCCAGGTTTTAACTCAGGCAGTTTCTGTGCGATTCTATCATAATAATATTTTTGCCTAGCTTGAAGTGCACGAAATTTAGAATAAGGTTTGTTTATCTTAGTATTTAACAACTTATTACTGATAGGTAATTTTGTCCTTAATCTTCTATTAAGTAACAGTTGTGCAGGAGACAAATTTATTCCACTAATTGGGGTATTTCGATATTCCATCAAGCCTACACTTATATCTTGCACTTTTCTCATGATATTTTTCACTATTCCTACAGCTTTTTCAGCCAACCCATTACTTTGAGGATATCTGGGGCTACTAAATTTAAATTCGAAATCCCAATCTTCAGCAAATTTCTTAAATAAGTAGCTATTACAGGGTGGTGTTGGTGTGTTGAATTATGGCAAAGCACACGAGGGCTATCTCCCTAAGGGAAGGGATGCCTTCGTGGAGGACTTTCTAAGGGAAACTGGCTCGTATACACGTTACACATGGGGAAAACCACGAAAACGTCCATACAGCCAGCCCGTTCGTGGGATTCGAACCTCGAACCGAACTACCAGTGTTCAGCGACTTTACCGCTTCGCCGCTGGTGGGCGCTATTACAGGGATTATTGTCGCAAACGACTTCATTTGCAATACCATACCTGGCAAAGATGCATTTTAACTTTATCATAATTTCATTTGCTGTCTTATTTTTTATGTTAGAAACCTCAATCCATTTAGAGTAATAATCAATAACTACTAAGTAATTTTGATTACCAAATTGCAAGATATCAAGGGCAATTTTTTCGAATGGTTTAGTTGGAATTTCATGTTGCATTTGAGGTTCTTTTTGATTTCTATTTCTGAATTTTTCACATATTTCACATTTGGAAACAAGCTGCTCAATGTCATTTGTCATACCTGGCCAGTAAAAAGTTTCACGGGAGCTAATTTTACATTTCTCAATTCCAAAGTGCGCTTCATGAATTAATTGCAACATATCTTTTCTCAAACCATAAGGTACAACTAATTTTTCATTAATAAATAACAAGTCGTCATTAATATAAAGATCATTTTTAACTTTAAAGTATGTTTTTACACTACTATCTACTTTTTTGTAACATTTAGGCCAACCCTCTTTAATACATTTCATAACTATTTGCAAATCTGGATCTGATTCAGTTTCTTTCCTAAATTGCACCACTCCTCTTTCACTCATAGGCAAATATTTTGAAATAATGTGAACAACATTTAGCATTTCAGGATCATCACTAATAGTTTCCTTCACAGGATATGCACGTGACAAAGTGTCAGCAAAAAGCATTTGATTACCTGGAACATAGTTTATCTCAAAATCATATTTTAGTAGTTTTAAGATCATCCTTTGCATTCTAGACGAAATTTTATGCAATGGTTTCTTAACAATTGCCATTAACAGTTTACGATGACTTTGCACTGTGACTTTCCGTCCATAAACAAAATTGTGGTACTTTTCAAAAGAAAATACTATGGCCAATAGCTCTTTTCGATCTGTGCATAGTTTTTTTTTTTCACTGTTAGTCAGGCTGCGAGACACAAATGATACAGGCTTACCCTTTTGAATTAGATAGTTGGATAGCAAAGACACAATTTTTGAAATGGATGAATAAATACAGCGCTGGCTTTTGTTATGTTTTATGTATTTAATAAATTTCCGCCCGACTGTTTATTCATTAATTCTACCTAACACGATTAATCGATACTTGTTTCTAATATAGAATTTTAGCATCAATTCTACATAATAACATGAGTAATATCATTTTAATTGAATTTTATCATTATTAACAAAATACTTTGGCATTGTGAACTGAGAATTTTTCGCTTGACTTATATCTTTCAATACTTTAGGAACTGGTCATTGATTTACATCTATAATAAAAGAAATAAATGCTTGTATGAATTTTAACATATTGTTAAAAATGCAATAAACCTCAGCTCCTTTGTTGTATGAATAATGTGAAACTTCCTGTTAAGTATTTTTTTAACATCTATGTAACAGTATAGACTCCATGATTATTCCTTAAAATTGGAAGTATCAGAAATAGATGTAAATATGTATTGTCTTCTGCATTAACTTACAAAAATAATAGTGTGAATATCTGAATGGAATTATATGAAAGAGCTACAGGACACTATGTTTTCACGATGGTCATTCCACTATATTGGAAATATTAAATCAAACAATAAGTGCAGGAAAAGTTTCAGTAAGAGGATATACTCTCCTCTGTAACAATACATTTGACTGCAGTTGTTCCATATGATATTTCTACACAACATCCCAAAATCTTGGTAAATAGCTTTCTAAATTAAGTGTACAGTGTAAAAAAAGTAGTGGGAAAATGTTGTAGTCATGTAACTGGGCTACCATACATAAAAATTAAGCAGCGTTAAAAGTGTTTTTATCTTAATGGCCTGTTACAACCAAATAACTAGATATGAGAAAGAACATGCCGTGTCAGTACAGCTGGCTGATCCATTTTACAGAGTTCCTAATTTGAAAACAAGTTAACCTGTAAAACTACCCTTCATACTGGTTTGCTTTAGATTCATTTGGTAACAAATATGCCATTAAAGTCTGTACCAATCAATCAAGCAATAAACTTTGTTACAAGCAAGTTTTTGTTTGCAGGATGTTGTTCATAATCGGTTTTCTTTTGGTGGTATAGCAACAACGAAGGGAGAAAGATTCCGGGTAATTTAAATTCAACTAACATAGCAAATTCCATTTTTGTGTAACTTTATAATTTGATACAGCTTTATTTTTTCAGAATTTTATTCATACTACTATTTCATCCATTGCAGAAAAATTCCACAAGTGCATATTTTAAAATTAATTTCACATTTAAAAAAGTACGATTTGTTTATAAATGATTTGTTATAAAAATATGAGTTATAAAACTCATTGTAACTTGGACAAATACACACAAAAAAGGGAAAAAATACAAAAATGGTGATGCTGCTTATTAAAAATTGAAGAATTGTTATATGCACATACACATGGTTGACACAGTTTGGTGCATGTTGCTAAATTTGTTGTGGTAATATGGTAGCAAAAAAAAAAAATTTTTTGTCATTTTGTATTAAAATTATTAAGGTGTTGACGGCTATGCTAAGTTACACAAAGCAAGGTAACGTACAGTAAGAGCTGTGTACCTTAGGCAAAGAGATGCCTTTGAGAAGGTCTTTCTATGAGAAATTGACTTATATTCACATAATACATGAGGAGAAACACGAAAATTCCCATGCAGCTATCCCATCCACCAGTATTTGTACCTGGAACAAACATCCAGTGTTCAGCTTTCTTATCTGCTAGTCTACTGGTGCCAGTCAAAATAGACGGTAGTGTAACACTATACAAGCTAAGTGGTATTGACTTATACATCACTAAAGAAATAAATACATTTCAGAAAACTTTCCTATTTTCCGAAAGTGTCAGTATCTTCATTATTATAACTTCCTGATATTTCAATGCATGTAATTTTATGGTGACCTATTAACTTAAAACAATATTTTTTTGAATTGGTTGTGTTTAATTATAACATTATTTTGAAAAACGTTGTTCGTGATAAAACTAAAGAATGAATTTTCTTTACACACTGACTGTTGAATTATTACATTTCAAATCAACAGATTGCATTTATGCAATAAGACAGGATGAAAAATACAGTAGTCATTGAAACAATTGTTGAGTTTCTGAAGAAAGATTAATAAAAATTTTCAAATCTAACACAGTATACCTTGTTTAATGTTTAAGGAGTCACACGACCCTTGAATGAGTCGAAAGATGAATTTTTTTACCTTTTTTCAATCTTGTGCAACTTTTTTAATTCTTATCAAAAATACTCAATATTTTGTTCATTATTAATTTAATGTCTATTCTTTAATTAAATGTACTTGAAATTTGAAAATTATAATAAAAATTGTAAAAACAAATGTTAAATTATAAGACATTTTTCACATCTAATTAATCTGTACACACACTGCGCGCACATGTACAAG
Organism: Stegodyphus dumicola; assembly: GCF_044657685.1. Taxonomy (NCBI): domain Eukaryota; kingdom Metazoa; phylum Arthropoda; class Arachnida; order Araneae; family Eresidae; genus Stegodyphus; species Stegodyphus dumicola. The sequence continues at coordinate 132,991,040 of NC_140768.1, read as the reverse complement.
AAATGTTTTGTACCAAAATGTTTAATTTTTCTTTTTTTATGCAGAAGAATGTTTGAGAATATAACTGAACTAAAAATATTACACAATTCATGCATTTTTAATTTTTTTATGATATATATATTAAATATAATTTTTTGCTATATTTTGATTTTTACATACCTTATAAAATTGAAACATTTCATTAAAATACCAAAATTTTAGTTTAATTAATTTAGTGTAATATGATAATACTATGGTACAAATTTCAGAAAGATACATTAAAAAGTTTTTGAAATATCATGCGCGACACATTAAAAAAATACGTTTTGAGATAAAGACCTGTAAAGTTTGCATCGCTATAAAAATGAGTAACATTGTGACTTAATGAGTCTTAACTCATACTATTTGGTACCTAATTTGTATTTTATGCTTTTTGTTTGTGTTTTGTATAAAGTTAATGACAGAATGTATATTTATAATAAGGAAACTGCATCTGAAAAACAATTAACAATGCATTGTTTAATGAAAGTGATGACACAGTCAACCGTTATCAAGGATACATTATTGCAGATAAAGATATATTTTTCATATACATGAAAGAGAATGCAATGTGCAAACTGTGTTATAAACCTATAAATATTTCTGAGAATAAAAATATATTAATAATCAGTTTCTTGAACAAGATGTTTAAATTTTTGTCGACACACATAACTTATCACAAAATACTGTTACTATTTATAATATTTATATACACAAATTAAAAACCTCCAGGTTCACACATTATTCCTTCTTGATCAATTTGCTGATGTTCTAAACTTGTTTTGGATCTTTTCCTTGCTTTTCGTGCTTCTATAGTGTTTTGCATTGCTCTCTTCTTAGCAGTATTTACACGTTTCATATCACTGCGAAGTTGAGATTTTATTGCATTTATACCTGGATGGATACCCATTTGCCTCATGACAGATAGCCTACCCTTTTTTCCCAAGTTAAATAAAATTGCTGCTTCATATACAGCAATTTCTGCAATTCGTTTCCCAGATCCAGAAGTTTTCGGACACATCTGCCATATGAGGGAATTAAAAGATTAATTCGGATTCTGAGTGAAGCTACCAAGGCATCGTTTCAAAAGATCTGAACTTGATAAAGCTTTAAAAACAGGTTTTATAACATCCATGACTGAAGATGGTCACTTTATGATGAAATTTACCCACTGAGCCATTTGAAATTGCTTGTTGATATTTACACCATGAGTCTGCACCAGCAGGACAAAATGTATGTAACGGTTCAGCATCAGTTGATCTCGTATGAAAATAAACTGCCCAAATACCCTTACGCATTTCATCAACTGACAAAGCATTTGAGCGAATTGCATTTCCATAATACTGAGTCAGCCTATTTATCATGGTGTCTGTCAGTCGTCCTTTGCCTGATAAAGGTTTACCGTCCTCCAGCTTTTTACATCTATAGTCTTGTTTTAGCTTTCTCAGTCGAGTTCCCATTCTTTTTTGTACGTGACCAACACATTCAAGTTTTGAAACAGTTTCATCATCATATGGTTTGCTGTCACGTATAGCAGGGAATGTTCTAGAATCACCATCACCAATATAATTAATATATTTGAGACCTCTTTCAGCTTCTGATCTGTGAAAATTTTTTATCATACCATCGACTTCCATTTTTCCTGAAGAACCGATATGATTTTTCTGACAATTTGGCAAATGTTTCATTTGCCACTCTTCGAAAACTTTCACAGATTTTTTTGCTTTCCATAGATCACATCCTTTACAAGTGGACGAGAGAACTTCAACATCTAAAACCTTCCCTGTTTCAGCACCTATTACAGAACATACTCCAATATGTGAAGTATGTCCTCTCGTTTTCCATGTTCCATCACCACTTACGGTGACAGAATTTGATGCAGTTTTGCATGCCTCTTCTTCTGCAGCAATTTTCATACTTTGAATGGCGACAGTTTTTGAAGCTGCATTTATATGTTTGCAGATTTTGTCATAAGCATTCTGTGTGACAGGTTTACCTAGATCCATTACACCACAAAATGTTTCCAGAGGTTCCAGACCTTGACCAATGCATCGCATAGCATAAACAATTCGTCTGTTTAATTCAGGAACATTTTTGTGTTCACCAATCAACTTTGAATTATTGAATTCTGTTTTAAAACTACACTTTTCACATTTCAAGGAAATTGTTGAAAATAATCCAAAGGGTTTTCCCTCAGAAATATTGACAGAATTACAGCACAATTTGCACAGTACATTCTCTTTCAAAAATGTAAACAATATGTCTTTATCCATAATTATATAGCCATGAAAACAATTCATAATGTCAGTATCACTTTCATTAAATAATGCATTGTTAAGCTTTTTCTCGGATGCACTTTTTACATGTTCAATTTGAGTATTATGGTCATCACCTGATGAAACCAAGCTTTTATCAGAAAGTTCAGATCTGATATTCGTGTAGCGGTTGCCGTGGAAGCGACGTTTTTTAGCTCGCTTCCCAGAAGCTCTTTTATTATTTGCCATCACAAATATAATATATAAATATACTTATTATTGCAGCAAAAAGACTAACGCATCAAAAATTCAATATACACCAAATAAATGCTGCAAACGTCAATACAACTTTGCAGAATCAAACAACGTAGTTATACCTTACGGAAACACGATGTAAACATTCAGAATAAGTACTAAGTTGAGTAGAATCATTGCTACTGATTGCTGACGAAATAAAAATAAGACTTGTAGGCTAGAATGTAGCAACACTCAGTTATATAACGGCTATGACAGCTGTGAGCAAATGACGTGTCCCTTTAAATGTTTATTTACATACGTGATGAAGGATTCTCGTGTCAGTGACCTTTACGTTTTTAATGATATCTCCTAAACTACACGGAATATTTTAACACGGTTTTTTTTTAAAGTGCGCAGAAATGTTCAAACTAAAACATATATGTTTTTCAAAAAATCGATATTTTTGAAGATTTAAAGGTCGTGAGACCCCTTAATACAGTATGGAATGTTTTGTAAAGCATCAGATATTTAAAAAAAGCATGGAATAGCTGACAATGAAACCAAATAAAAATCAAACAGAACTCTATTACACATTATGCAACAAAATTAATGAATATGAAACGTCTATAAACTTTTTTTTTTTACTTGGACTAGATCTCGAACCATCAACTAGATATTAGTTGCAATATTAGATATTGGCAATAAAATTAATAAAAATTTATGTTGATAAGTACTTAAGAACAAAATGCCAAACTTTCAACTAGATAACCAAATAAACCGTTTACGTTCTAGAGGATTTATTTACTTCACATACATACATACATTGTCTTTACATTTACTTTCATAACTCGTATCATACGTAACATACTCTTATCATCGAATGATTTTCTATAGTAAGCAATTTTTTTTAACAGTTTCTACTTCGTGTTTGCAAAGTATTCCTTTAAGTCGCAAGGTTTCGCGATATTCATTTTCCTTCTGACAAAGTTTATACATGAATCCAAAACATTAAAACCTTCGTAATCGATAAACAACGGCCATTTCATTTTCGATGACATACGTCTGCTTATCGATAGTAAAAGGAAAGTTTGGGCCATCCGAAAAAGCGGCGACCGAACAAAGAATCTCTTCTTTGGCATGAACGCCATTAAAGTTAAAGTTATAGTTATTTACAGTTGCAGTTATAGTTGTAGTTATTTTAAATATACATCACATCCCTTCCTCCAGTTTATAAACACTAATAAAAATAACAAATAATATCAATACAAGTATATTCACAATATGACATACAATAAAAAAAGTTACATAAAAATGATACATGCAATATGTTGCATTATTTTATTCCATGACAAAGTCTCTATATCTTGAAGGTTGTCTAATCAACCGTCCACTTCTTGTTATTGTATTATGGGATAGATTATTCTGTTGATTTCCTATTGTAACAGGCACAGAAACATTTTCAGGGCTTCCATTTGAATTTTCCTCTTTATCTAATACTATATCATCATAATCATTATTAACTTTGAAAGGTGATTTTGAAAATATTATATGGCGTCTGTTTCTTCGTAATATTTCCCCATTTGAATTTCTTACAATATACGATATAGGATCTTTATGTTTTGAAATTATTTGACCTTTATCCCACTGCCCAGTTCTAAAGTTGAACAAGGTTATACTATCTCCAGGTTTTAACTCAGGCAGTTTCTGTGCGATTCTATCATAATAATATTTTTGCCTAGCTTGAAGTGCACGAAATTTAGAATAAGGTTTGTTTATCTTAGTATTTAACAACTTATTACTGATAGGTAATTTTGTCCTTAATCTTCTATTAAGTAACAGTTGTGCAGGAGACAAATTTATTCCACTAATTGGGGTATTTCGATATTCCATCAAGCCTACACTTATATCTTGCACTTTTCTCATGATATTTTTCACTATTCCTACAGCTTTTTCAGCCAACCCATTACTTTGAGGATATCTGGGGCTACTAAATTTAAATTCGAAATCCCAATCTTCAGCAAATTTCTTAAATAAGTAGCTATTACAGGGTGGTGTTGGTGTGTTGAATTATGGCAAAGCACACGAGGGCTATCTCCCTAAGGGAAGGGATGCCTTCGTGGAGGACTTTCTAAGGGAAACTGGCTCGTATACACGTTACACATGGGGAAAACCACGAAAACGTCCATACAGCCAGCCCGTTCGTGGGATTCGAACCTCGAACCGAACTACCAGTGTTCAGCGACTTTACCGCTTCGCCGCTGGTGGGCGCTATTACAGGGATTATTGTCGCAAACGACTTCATTTGCAATACCATACCTGGCAAAGATGCATTTTAACTTTATCATAATTTCATTTGCTGTCTTATCTTTTATGTTAGAAACCTCAATCCATTTAGAGTAATAATCAATAACTACTAAGTAATTTTGATTACTAAATTGCAAGATATCAAGGTCAATTTTTTCGAATGGTTTAGTTGGAATTTCATGTTGCATTAGAGGTTCTTTTTGATTTCTATTTCTGAATTTTTCACATATTTCACATTTGGAAACAAGCTGCTCAATGTCATTTGTCATACCTGGCCAGTAAAAAGTTTCACGGGAGCTAATTTTACATTTCTCAATTCCAAAGTGCGCTTCATGAATTAATTGCAACATATCTTTTCTCAAACCATAAGGTACAACTAATTTTTCATTAATAAATAACAAGTCGTCATTAATATAAAGATCATTTTTAACTTTAAAGTATGTTTTTACACTACTATCTACTTTTTTGTAATATTTAGGCCAACCCTCTTTAATACATTTCATAACTATTTGCAAATCTGGATCTGATTCAGTTTCTTTCCTAAATTGCACCACTCTTCTTTCACTCATAGGCAAATATTTTGAAATAATGTGAACAACATTTAGCATTTCAGGATCATCACTAATAGTTTCCTTCACAGGATATGCACGTGACAAAGTGTCAGCAAAAAGCATTTGATTACCTGGAACATAATTTATCTCAAAATCATATTTTAGTAGTTTTAAGATCATCCTTTGCATTCTAGACGAGATTTTATGCAATGGTTTCTTAACAATTGCCATTAACAGTTTACGATCACTTTGCACTGTGACTTTCCGTCCATAAACAAAATTGTGGTACTTTTCAAAAGAAAATACTATGGCCAATAGCTCTTTTCGATCTGTGCATAGTTTTTTTTTTTCACTGTTAGTCAGGCTGCGAGACACAAATGATACAGGCTTACCCTTTTGAATTAGATAGTTGGATAGCAAAGACACAATTTTTGAAATGGATGAATAAATACAGCGCTGGCTTTTGTTATGTTTTATGTATTTAATAAATTTCCGCCCGACTGTTTATTCATTAATTCTACCTAACACGATTAATCGATACTTGTTTCTAATATAGAATTTTAGCATCAATTCTACATAATAACATGAGTAATATCATTTTAATTGAATTTTATCATTATTAACAAAATACTTTGGCATTGTGAACTGAGAATTTTTCGCTTGACTTATATGTTTCAATACTTTAGGAACTGGTCATTGATTTACATCTATAATAAAAGAAATAAATGCTTGTATGAATTTTAACATATTGTTAAAAATGCAATAAACCTCAGCTCCTTTGTTGTATGAATAATGTGAAACTTCCTGTTAAGTATTTTTTTAACATCTATGTAACAGTATAGACTCCATGATTATTCCTTAAAATTGGAAGTATCAGAAATAGATGTAAATATGTATTGTCTTCTGCATTAACTTACAAAAATAATAGTGTGAATATCTGAACGGAATTATATGAAAGAGCTACAGGACACTATGTTTTCACGATGGTCATTCCACTATATTGGAAATATTAAATCAAACAATAAGTGCAGGAAAAGTTTCAGTAAGAGGATATACTCTCCTCTGTAACAATACATTTGACTGCAGTTGTTCCATATGATATTTCTACACAACATCCCAAAATCTTGGTAAATAGCTTTCTAAATTAAGTGTACAGTGTAAAAAAAGTAGTGGGAAAATGTTGTAGTCATGTAACTGGGCTACCATACATAAAAATTAAGCAGCGTTAAAAGTGTTTTTATCTTAATGGCCTGTTACAACCAAATAACTAGATATGAGAAAGAACATGCCGTGTCAGTACAGCTGGCTGATCCATTTTACAGAGTTCCTAATTTGAAAACAAGTTAACCTGTAAAACTACCCTTCATACTGGTTTGCTTTAGATTCATTTGGTAACAAATATGCCATTAAAGTCTGTACCAATCAATCAAGCAATAAACTTTGTTACAAGCAAGTTTTTGTTTGCAGGATGTTGTTCATAATCGGTTTTCTTTTGGTGGTATAGCAACAACGAAGGGAGAAAGATTCCGGGTAATTTAAATTCAACTAACATAGCAAATTCCATTTTTGTGTAACTTTATAGTTTGATACAGCTTTATTTTTTCAGAATTTTATTCATACTACTATTTCATCCATTGCAGAAAAATTCCACAAGTCCATATTTTAAAATTAATTTCACATTTAAAAAAGTATGATTTGTTTATAAATGATTTGTTATAAAAATATGAGTTATAAAACTCATTGTAACTTGGACAAATACACACAAAAAAGGGAAAAAATACAAAAATGGTGATGCTGCTTATTAAAAATTGAAGAATTGTTATATGCACATACACATGGTTGACACAGTTTGGTGCATGTTGCTAAATTTGTTGTGGTAATATGGTAGGAAAAAAAATTTTTTTTCTCATTTTGTATTAAAATTATTAAGGTGTTGACGGCTATGCTAAGTTACACAAAGCAAGGTAACGTACAGTAAGAGCTGTGTACCTTAGGCAAAGAGATGCCTTTGAGGTCTTTCTATGAGAAATTGACTTATATTCACATAATACATGAGGAGAAACACCAAAATTCCCATGCAGCTATCCCATCCACCAGTATTTGTACCTGGAACAAACATCCAGTGTTCAGCTTTCTTATCTGCTAGTCTACTGGTGCCAGTCAAAATAGACGGTAGTGTAACACTATACAAGCTAAGTGGTATTGACTTATACATCACTAAAGAAATAAATACATTTCAGAAAACTTTCCTATTTTCCGAAAGTGTCAGTATCTTCATTATTATAACTTCCTGATATTTCAATGCATGTAATTCTATGGTGACCTATTAACTTAAAATAAAACAATATTTTTTTGAATTGGTTGTGTTTAATTATAACATTATTTTGAAAAACGTTGTTCGTGATAAAACTAAAGAATGAATTTTCTTTACACACTGACTGTTAAATTATTACATTTCAAATCAACAGATTGCATTTATACAATAAGACAGGATGAAAAATACAGTAGTCACTGAAACAATTGTTGAGTTTCTGAAGAAAGATTAATAAAAATTTTCTAATCTAACACAGTATACCTTGTTTAATGTTTAAGGAGTCACACGACCCTTGAATGAGTCGAAAGATGAATTTTTTTACCTTTTTTCAATCTTGTGCAACTTTTTTAATTCTTATCAAAAATACTCAATATTTTGTTCATTATTAATTTAATGTCTATTCTTTAATTAAATGTACTTGAAATTTGAAAATTATAATAAAAATTGTAAAAACAAATGTTAAATTATAAGACATTTTTCACATCTAATTAATCTGTACACACACTGCGCGCACATGTACAAGAAATGTTTTGTACCAAAATGTTTAATTTTTCTTTTTTTATGCAGAAGAATGTTTGAGAATATAACTGAACTAAAAATATTACGCAATTCATGCATTTTTAATTTTTTTATGATATATATATTAAATATAATTTTTTTGCTATATTTTGATTTTTACATACCTTATAAAATTGAAACATTTCATTAAAATACCAAAATTTTAGTTTAATTAATTTAGTGTAATATGATAATACTATGGTACAAATTTCAGAAAGATACATTAAAAAGTTTTTGAAATATCATGCGCGACACATTAAAAAAATACGTTTTGAGATAAAGACCTGTAAAGTTTGCATCGCTATAAAAATGAGTAACATTGTGACTTAATGAGTCTTAACTCATACTATTTGGTACCTAATTTGTATTTTATGCTTTTTGTTTGTGTTTTGTATAAAGTTAATGACAGAATGTATATTTATAATAAGGAAACTGCATCTGGAAAACAATTAACAATGCATTGTTTAATGAAAGTGATGACACAGTCAACCGTTATCAAGGATACATTATTGCAGATAAAGATATATTTTTCATATACATGAAAGAGAATGCAATGTGCAAACTGTGTTATAAACCTATAAATATTTCTGAGAATAAAAATATATTAATAATCAGTTTCTTGAACAAGATGTTTAAATTTTTGTCGACACACATAACTTATCACAAAATACTGTTACTATTTATAATATTTATATACACAAATTAAAAACCTCCAGGTTCACACATTATTCCTTCTTGATCAATTTGCTGATGTTCTAAACTTGTTTTGGATCTTTTCCTTGCTTTTCGTGCTTCTATAGTGTTTTGCATTGCTCTCTTCTTAGCAGTATTTACACGTTTCATATCACTGCGAAGTTGAGATTTTATTGCATTTATACCTGGATGGATACCCATTTGCCTCATGACAGATAGCCTACCCTTTTTTCCCAAGTTAAATAAAATTGCTGCTTCATATACAGCAATTTCTGCAATTCGTTTCCCAGATCCAGAAGTTTTCGGACACATCTGCCATATGAGGGAATTAAAAGATTAATTCGGATTCTGAGTGAAGCTACCAAGGCATCGTTTCAAAAGATCTGGACTTGATAAAGCTTTAAAAACAGGTTTTATAACATCCATGACTGAAGATGGTCACTTTATGATGAAATTTACCCACTGAGCCATTTGAAATTGCTTGTTGATATTTACACCATGAGTCTGCACCAGCAGGACAAAATGTATGTAACGGTTCAGCATCAGTTGATCTCGTATGAAAATAAACTGCCCAAATACCCTTACGCATTTCATCAACTGACAAAGCATTTGAGCGAATTGCATTTCCATAATACTGAGTCAGCCTATTTATCAAGGTGTCTGTCAGTCGTCGTTTGCCTGATAAAGGTTTACCGTCCTCCAGCTTTTTACATCTATAGTCTTGTTTTAGCTTTCTCAGTCGAGTTCCCATTCTTTTTTGTACGTGACCAACACATTCAAGTTTTGAAACAGTTTCATCATCATATGGTTTGCTGTCACGTATAGCAGGGAATGTTCTAGAATCACCATCACCAATATAATTAATATATTTGAGACCTCTTTCAGCTTCTGATCTGTGAAAAATTTTTATCATACCATCGACTTCCATTTTTCCTGAAGAACCGATATGATTTTTCTGACAATTTGGCAAATGTTTCATTTGCCACTCTTCGAAAGCTTTCCCAGATTTTTTTGCTTTCCATAGATCACATCCTTTACAAGTGGACGAGAGAACTTCAACATCTAAAACCTTCCCTGTTTCAGCACCTATTACAGAACATACTCCAATATGTGAAGTATGTCCTCTCGTTTTCCATGTTCCATCACCACTTACGGTGACAGAATTTGATGCAATTTTGCATGCCTCTTCTTCTGCAGCAATTTTCATACTTTGAATGGCGACAGTTTTTGAAGCTGCATTTATATGTTTGCAGATTTTGTCATAAGCATTCTGTGTGACAGGTTTACCTAGATCCATTACACCACAAAATGTTTCCAGAGGTTCCAGACCTTGACCAATGCATCGCATAGCATAAACAATTCGTCTGTTTAATTCAGGAACATTTTTGTGTTCACCAATCAACTTTGAATTATTGAATTCTGTTTTAAAACTACACTTTTCACATTTCAAGGAAATTGTTGAAAATAATCCAAAGGGTTTTCTCTCAGAAATATTGACAGAATTACAGCACAATTTGCACAGTACATTCTCTTTCAAAAATGTAAACAATATGTCTTTATCCATAATTATATAGCCATGAAAACAATTCATAATGTCAGTATCACTTTCATTAAATAATGCATTGTTAAGCTTTTTCTCGGATGCACTTTTTACATGTTCAATTTGAGTATTATGGTCATCACCTGATGAAACCAAGCTTTTATCAGAAAGTTCAGATCTGATATTCGTGTAGCGGTTGCCGTGGAAGCGACGTTTTTTAGCTCGCTTCCCAGAAGCTCTTTTATTATTTGCCATCACAAATATAATATATAAATATACTTATTATTGCAGCAAAAAGACTAACGCATCAAAAATTCAATATACACCAAATAAATGCTGCAAACGTCAATACAACTTTGCAGAATCAAACAACGTAGTAATACCTTACGGAAACACGATGTAAACATTCAGAATAAGTACTAAGTTGAGTAGAATCATTGCTACTGATTGCTGACGAAATAAAAATAAGACTTGTAGGCTAGAATGTAGCAACACTCAGTTATATAACGGCTATGACAGCTGTGAGCAAATGACGTGTCCCTTTAAATGTTTATTTACATACGTGATGAAGGATTCTCGTGTCAGTGACCTTTACGTTTTTAATGATATCTCCTAAACTACACGGAATATTTTAACACGGTTTTTTTTTAAAGTGCGCAGAAATGTTCAAACTAAAACATATATGTTTTTCAAAAAATCGATATTTTTGAAGATTTAAAGGTCGTGAGACCCCTTAATACAGTATGGAATGTTTTGTAAAGCATCAGATATTTAAAAAAAGCATGGAATAGCTGACAATGAAACCAAATAAAAATCAAACAGAACTCTATTACACATTATGCAACAAAATTAATGAATATGAAACGTCTATAAACTTTTTTTTTTTACTTGGACTAGATCTCGAACCATCAACTAGATATTAGTTGCAATATTAGATATTGGCAATAAAATTAATAAAAATTTATGTTGATAAGTACTTAAGAACAAAATGCCAAACTTTCAACTAGATAACCAAATAAACCGTTTACGTTCTAGAGGATTTATTTACTTCACATACATACATACATTGTCTTTACATTTACTTTCATAACTCGTATCATACGTAACATACTCTTATCATCGAATGATTTTCTATAGTAAGCAATTTTTTTTAACAGTTTCTACTTCGTGTTTGCAAAGTATTCCTTTAAGTCGCAAGGTTTCGCGATATTCATTTTCCTTCTGACAAAGTTTATACATGAATCCAAAACATTAAAACCTTCGTAATCGATAAACAACGGCCATTTCATTTTCGATGACATACGTCTGCTTATCGATAGTAAAAGGAAAGTTTGGGCCATCCGAAAAAGCGGCGACCGAATAAAGAATCTCTTCTTTGGCATGAACGCCATTAAAGTTAAAGTTATAGTTATTTACAGTTGCAGTTATAGTTGTAGTTATTTTAAATATACATCACATCCCTTCCTCCAGTTTATAAACACTAATAAAAATAACAAATAATATCAATACAAGTATATTCACAATATGACATACAATAAAAAAAGTTACATAAAAATGATACATGCAATATGTTGCATTATTTTATTCCATGACAAAGTCTCTATATCTTGAAGGTTGTCTAATCAACCGTCCACTTCTTGTTATTGTATTATGGGATAGATTATTCTGTTGATTTCCTATTGTAACAGGCACAGAAACATTTTCAGGGCTTCCATTTGAAATTTCCTCTTTATCTAATACTATATCATCATAATCATTATTAACTTTGAAAGGTGATTTTGAAAATATTATATGGCGTCTGTTTCTTCGTAATATTTCCCCATTTGAATTTCTTACAATATACGATATAGGATCTTTATGTTTTGAAATTATTTGACCTTTATCCCACTGCCCAGTTCTAAAGTTGAACAAGGTTATACTATCTCCAGGTTTTAACTCAGGCAGTTTCTGTGCGATTCTATCATAATAATATTTTTGCCTAGCTTGAAGTGCACGAAATTTAGAATAAGGTTTGTTTATCTTAGTATTTAACAACTTATTACTGATAGGTAATTTTGTCCTTAATCTTCTATTAAGTAACAGTTGTGCAGGAGACAAATTTATTCCACTAATTGGGGTATTTCGATATTCCATCAAGCCTACACTTATATCTTGCACTTTTCTCATGATATTTTTCACTATTCCTACAGCTTTTTCAGCCAACCCATTACTTTGAGGATATCTGGGGCTACTAAATTTAAATTCGAAATCCCAATCTTCAGCAAATTTCTTAAATAAGTAGCTATTACAGGGTGGTGTTGGTGTGTTGAATTATGGCAAAGCACACGAGGGCTATCTCCCTAAGGGAAGGGATGCCTTCGTGGAGGACTTTCTAAGGGAAACTGGCTCGTATACACGTTACACATGGGGAAAACCACGAAAACGTCCATACAGCCAGCCCGTTCGTGGGATTCGAACCTCGAACCGAACTACCAGTGTTCAGCGACTTTACCGCTTCGCCGCTGGTGGGCGCTATTACAGGGATTATTGTCGCAAACGACTTCATTTGCAATACCATACCTGGCAAAGATGCATTTTAACTTTATCATAATTTCATTTGCTGTCTTATCTTTTATGTTAGAAACCTCAATCCATTTAGAGTAATAATCAATAACTACTAAGTAATTTTGATTACTAAATTGCAAGATATCAAGGGCAATTTTTTCGAATGGTTTAGTTGGAATTTCATGTTGCATTAGAGGTTCTTTTTGATTTCTATTTCTGAATTTTTCACATATTTCACATTTGGAAACAAGCTGCTCAATGTCATTTGTCATACCTGGCCAGTAAAAAGTTTCACGGGAGCTAATTTTACATTTCTCAATTCCAAAGTGCGCTTCATGAATTAATTGCAACATATCTTTTCTCAAACCATAAGGTACAACTAATTTTTCATTAATAAATAACAAGTCGTCATTAATATAAAGATCATTTTTAACTTTAAAGTATGTTTTTACACTACTATCTACTTTTTTGTAACATTTAGGCCAACCCTCTTTAATACATTTCATAACTATTTGCAAATCTGGATCTGATTCAGTTTCTTTCCTAAATTGCACCACTCTTCTTTCACTCATAGGCAAATATTTTGAAATAATGTGAACAACATTTAGCATTTCAGGATCATCACTAATAGTTTCCTTCACAGGATATGCAAGTGTCAGCAAAAAGCATTTGATTACCTGGAACATAATTTATCTCAAAATCATATTTTAGTAGTTTTAAGATCATCCTTTGCATTCTAGACGAGATTTTATGCAATGGTTTCTTAACAATTGCCATTAACAGTTTACGATCACTTTGCACTGTGACTTTCCGTCCATAAACAAAATTGTGGTACTTTTCAAAAGAAAATACTATGGCCAATAGCTCTTTTCGATCTGTGCATAGTTTTCTTTTTTCACTGTTAGTCAGGCTGCGAGACACAAATGATACAGGCTTACCCTTTTGAATTAGATAGTTGGATAGCAAAGACACAATTTTTGAAATGGATGAATAAATACAGCGCTGGCTTTTGTTATGTTTTATGTATTTAATAAATTTCCGCCCGACTGTTTATTCATTAATTCTACCTAACACGATTAATCGATACTTGTTTCTAATATAGAATTTTAGCATCAATTCTACATAATAACATGAGTAATATCTTTTTAATTGAATTTTATCATTATTAACAAAATACTTTGGCATTGTGAACTGAGAATTTTTCGCTTGACTTATATCTTTCAATACTTTAGGAACTGGTCATTGATTTACATCTATAATAAAAGAAATAAATGCTTGTATGAATTTTAACATATTGTTAAAAATGCAATAAACCTCAGCTCCTTTGTTGTATGAATAATGTGAAACTTCCTGTTAAGTATTTTTTTAACATCTATGTAACAGTATAGACTCCATGATTATTCCTTAAAATTGGAAGTATCAGAAATAGATGTAAATATGTATTGTCTTCTGCATTAACTTACAAAAATAATAGTGTGAATATCTGAATGGAATTATATGAAAGAGCTACAGGACACTATGTTTTCACGATGGTCATTCCACTATATTGGAAATATTAAATCAAACAATAAGTGCAGGAAAAGTTTCAGTAAGAGGATATACTCTCCTCTGTAACAATACATTTGACTGCAGTTGTTCCATATGATATTTCTACACAACATCCCAAAATCTTGGTAAATAGCTTTCTAAATTAAGTGTACAGTGTAAAAAAAGTAGTGGGAAAATGTTGTAGTCATGTAACTGGGCTACCATACATAAAAATTAAGCAGCGTTAAAAGTGTTTTTATCTTAATGGCCTGTTACAACCAAATAACTAGATATGAGAAAGAACATGCCGTGTCAGTACAGCTGGCTGATCCATTTTACAGAGTTCCTAATTTGAAAACAAGTTAACCTGTAAAACTACCCTTCATACTGGTTTGCTTTAGATTCATTTGGTAACAAATATGCCATTAAAGTCTGTACCAATCAATCAAGCAATAAACTTTGTTACAAGCAAGTTTTTGTTTGCAGGATGTTGTTCATAATCGGTTTTCTTTTGGTGGTATAGCAACAACGAAGGGAGAAAGATTCCGGGTAATTTAAATTCAACTAACATAGCAAATTCCATTTTTGTGTAACTTTATAATTTGATACAGCTTTATTTTTTCAGAATTTTATTCATACTACTATTTCATCCATTGCAGAAAAATTCCACAAGTGCATATTTTAAAATTAATTTCACATTTAAAAAAGTACGATTTGTTTATAAATGATTTGTTATAAAAATATGAGTTATAAAACTCATTGTAACTTGGACAAATACACACAAAAAAGGGAAAAAATACAAAAATGGTGATGCTGCTTATTAAAAATTGAAGAATTGTTATATGCACATACACATGGTTGACACAGTTTGGTGCATGTTGCTAAATTTGTTGTGGTAATATGGTAGCAAAAAAAAAATTTTTTTGTCATTTTGTATTAAAATTATTAAGGTGTTGACGGCTATGCTAAGTTACACAAAGCAAGGTAACGTACAGTAAGAGCTGTGTACCTTAGGCAAAGAGATGCCTTTGAGAAGGTCTTTCTATGAGAAATTGACTTATATTCACATAATACATGAGGAGAAACACGAAAATTCCCATGCAGCTATCCCATCCACCAGTATTTGTACCTGGAACAAACATCCAGTGTTCAGCTTTCTTATCTGCTAGTCTACTGGTGCCAGTCAAAATAGACGGTAGTGTAACACTATACAAGCTAAGTGGTATTGACTTATACATCACTAAAGAAATAAATACATTTCAGAAAACTTTCCTATTTTCCGAAAGTGTCAGTATCTTCATTATTATAACTTCCTGATATTTCAATGCATGTAATTTTATGGTGACCTATTAACTTAAAACAATATTTTTTTGAATTGGTTGTGTTTAATTATAACATTATTTTGAAAAACGTTGTTCGTGATAAAACTAAAGAATGAATTTTCTTTACACACTGACTGTTGAATTATTACATTTCAAATCAACAGATTGCATTTATGCAATAAGACAGGATGAAAAATACAGTAGTCATTGAAACAATTGTTGAGTTTCTGAAGAAAGATTAATAAAAATTTTCAAATCTAACACAGTATACCTTGTTTAATGTTTAAGGAGTCACACGACCCTTGAATGAGTCGAAAGATGAATTTTTTTACCTTTTTTCAATCTTGTGCAACTTTTTTAATTCTTATCAAAAATACTCAATATTTTGTTCATTATTAATTTAATGTCTATTCTTTAATTAAATGTACTTGAAATTTGAAAATTATAATAAAAATTGTAAAAACAAATGTTAAATTATAAGACATTTTTCACATCTAATTAATCTGTACACACACTGCGCGCACATGTACAAGAAATGTTTTGTACCAAAATGTTTAATTTTTCTTTTTTTATGCAGAAGAATGTTTGAGAATATAACTGAACTAAAAATATTACACAATTCATGCATTTTTAATTTTTTTATGATATATATATTAAATATAATTTTTTGCTATATTTTGATTTTTACATACCTTATAAAATTGAAACATTTCATTAAAATACCAAAATTTTAGTTTAATTAATTTAGTGTAATATGATAATACTATGGTACAAATTTCAGAAAGATACATTAAAAAGTTTTTGAAATATCATGCGCGACACATTAAAAAAATACGTTTTGAGATAAAGACCTGTAAAGTTTGCATCGCTATAAAAATGAGTAACATTGTGACTTAATGAGTCTTAACTCATACTATTTGGTACCTAATTTGTATTTTATGCTTTTTGTTTGTGTTTTGTATAAAGTTAATGACAGAATGTATATTTATAATAAGGAAACTGCATCTGAAAAACAATTAACAATGCATTGTTTAATGAAAGTGATGACACAGTCAACCGTTATCAAGGATACATTATTGCAGATAAAGATATATTTTTCATATACATGAAAGAGAATGCAATGTGCAAACTGTGTTATAAACCTATAAATATTTCTGAGAATAAAAATATATTAATAATCAGTTTCTTGAACAAGATGTTTAAATTTTTGTCGACACACATAACTTATCACAAAATACTGTTACTATTTATAATATTTGAATACACAAATTAAAAACCTCCAGGTTCACACATTATTCCTTCTTGATCAATTTGCTGATGTTCTAAACTTGTTTTGGATCTTTTCCTTGCTTTTCGTGCTTCTATAGTGTTTTGCATTGCTCTCTTCTTAGCAGTATTTACACGTTTCATATCACTGCGAAGTTGAGATTTTATTGCATTTATACCTGGATGGATACCCATTTGCCTCATGACAGATAGCCTACCCTTTTTTCCCAAGTTAAATAAAATTGCTGCTTCATATACAGCAATTTCTGCAATTCGTTTCCCAGATCCAGAAGTTTTCGGACACATCTGCCATATGAGGGAATTAAAAGATTAATTCGGATTCTGAGTGAAGCTACCAAGGCATCGTTTCAAAAGATCTGGACTTGATAAAGCTTTAAAAACAGGTTTTATAACATCCATGACTGAAGATGGTCACTTTATGATGAAATTTACCCACTGAGCCATTTGAAATTGCTTGTTGATATTTACACCATGAGTCTGCACCAGCAGGACAAAATGTATGTAACGGTTCAGCATCAGTTGATCTCGTATGAAAATAAACTGCCCAAATACCCTTACGCATTTCATCAACTGACAAAGCATTTGAGCGAATTGCATTTCCATAATACTGAGTCAGCCTATTTATCATGGTGTCTGTCAGTCGTCCTTTGCCTGATAAAGGTTTACCGTCCTCCAGCTTTTTACATCTATAGTCTTGTTTTAGCTTTCTCAGTCGAGTTCCCATTCTTTTTTGTACGTGACCAACACATTCAAGTTTTGAAACAGTTTCATCATCATATGGTTTGCTGTCACGTATAGCAGGGAATGTTCTAGAATCACCATCACCAATATAATTAATATATTTGAGACCTCTTTCAGCTTCTGATCTGTGAAAATTTTTTATCATACCATCGACTTCCATTTTTCCTGAAGAACCGATATGATTTTTCTGACAATTTGGCAAATGTTTCATTTGCCACTCTTCGAAAACTTTCACAGATTTTTTTGCTTTCCATAGATCACATCCTTTACAAGTGGACGAGAGAACTTCAACATCTAAAACCTTCCCTGTTTCAGCACCTATTACAGAACATACTCCAATATGTGAAGTATGTCCTCTCGTTTTCCATGTTCCATCACCACTTACGGTGACAGAATTTGATGCAGTTTTGCATGCCTCTTCTTCTGCAGCAATTTTCATACTTTGAATGGCGACAGTTTTTGAAGCTGCATTTATATGTTTGCAGATTTTGTCATAAGCATTCTGTGTGACAGGTTTACCTAGATCCATTACACCACAAAATGTTTCCAGAGGTTCCAGACCTTGACCAATGCATCGCATAGCATAAACAATTCGTCTGTTTAATTCAGGAACATTTTTGTGTTCACCAATCAACTTTGAATTATTGAATTCTGTTTTAAAACTACACTTTTCACATTTCAAGGAAATTGTTGAAAATAATCCAAAGGGTTTTCCCTCAGAAATATTGACAGAATTACAGCACAATTTGCACAGTACATTCTCTTTCAAAAATGTAAACAATATGTCTTTATCCATAATTATATAGCCATGAAAACAATTCATAATGTCAGTATCACTTTCATTAAATAATGCATTGTTAAGCTTTTTCTCGGATGCACTTTTTACATGTTCAATTTGAGTATTATGGTCATCACCTGATGAAACCAAGCTTTTATCAGAAAGTTCAGATCTGATATTCGTGTAGCGGTTGCCGTGGAAGCGACGTTTTTTAGCTCGCTTCCCAGAAGCTCTTTTATTATTTGCCATCACAAATATAATATATAAATATACTTATTATTGCAGCAAAAAGACTAACGCATCAAAAATTCAATATACACCAAATAAATGCTGCAAACGTCAATACAACTTTGCAGAATCAAACAACGTAGTTATACCTTACGGAAACACGATGTAAACATTCAGAATAAGTACTAAGTTGAGTAGAATCATTGCTACTGATTGCTGACGAAATAAAAATAAGACTTGTAGGCTAGAATGTAGCAACACTCAGTTATATAACGGCTATGACAGCTGTGAGCAAATGACGTGTCCCTTTAAATGTTTATTTACATACGTGATGAAGGATTCTCGTGTCAGTGACCTTTACGTTTTTAATGATATCTCCTAAACTACACGGAATATTTTAACACGGTTTTTTTTTTAAAGTGCGCAGAAATGTTCAAACTAAAACATATATGTTTTTCAAAAAATCGATATTTTTGAAGATTTAAAGGTCGTGAGACCCCTTAATACAGTATGGAATGTTTTGTAAAGCATCAGATATTTAAAAAAAGCATGGAATAGCTGACAATGAAACCAAATAAAAATCAAACAGAACTCTATTACACATTATGCAACAAAATTAATGAATATGAAACGTCTATAAACTTTTTTTTTTTACTTGGACTAGATCTCGAACCATCAACTAGATATTAGTTGCAATATTAGATATTGGCAATAAAATTAATAAAAATTTATGTTGATAAGTACTTAAGAACAAAATGCCAAACTTTCAACTAGATAACCAAATAAACCGTTTACGTTCTAGAGGATTTATTTACTTCACATACATACATACATTGTCTTTACATTTACTTTCATAACTCGTATCATACGTAACATACTCTTATCATCGAATGATTTTCTATAGTAAGCAATTTTTTTTAACAGTTTCTACTTCGTGTTTGCAAAGTATTCCTTTAAGTCGCAAGGTTTCGCGATATTCATTTTCCTTCTGACAAAGTTTATACATGAATCCAAAACATTAAAACCTTCGTAATCGATAAACAACGGCCATTTCATTTTCGATGACATACGTCTGCTTATCGATAGTAAAAGGAAAGTTTGGGCCATCCGAAAAAGCGGCGACCGAACAAAGAATCTCTTCTTTGGCATGAACGCCATTAAAGTTAAAGTTATAGTTATTTACAGTTGCAGTTATAGTTGTAGTTATTTTAAATATACATCACATCCCTTCCTCCAGTTTATAAACACTAATAAAAATAACAAATAATATCAATACAAGTATATTCACAATATGACATACAATAAAAAAAGTTACATAAAAATGATACATGCAATATGTTGCATTATTTTATTCCATGACAAAGTCTCTATATCTTGAAGGTTGTCTAATCAACCGTCCACTTCTTGTTATTGTATTATGGGATAGATTATTCTGTTGATTTCCTATTGTAACAGGCACAGAAACATTTTCAGGGCTTCCATTTGAAATTTCCTCTTTATCTAATACTATATCATCATAATCATTATTAACTTTGAAAGGTGATTTTGAAAATATTATATGGCGTCTGTTTCTTCGTAATATTTCCCCATTTGAATTTCTTACAATATACGATATAGGATCTTTATGTTTTGAAATTATTTGACCTTTATCCCACTGCCCAGTTCTAAAGTTGAACAAGGTTATACTATCTCCAGGTTTTAACTCAGGCAGTTTCTGTGCGATTCTATCATAATAATATTTTTGCCTAGCTTGAAGTGCACGAAATTTAGAATAAGGTTTGTTTATCTTAGTATTTAACAACTTATTACTGATAGGTAATTTTGTCCTTAATCTTCTATTAAGTAACAGTTGTGCAGGAGACAAATTTATTCCACTAATTGGGGTATTTCGATATTCCATCAAGCCTACACTTATATCTTGCACTTTTCTCATGATATTTTTCACTATTCCTACAGCTTTTTCAGCCAACCCATTACTTTGAGGATATCTGGGGCTACTAAATTTAAATTCGAAATCCCAATCTTCAGCAAATTTCTTAAATAAGTAGCTATTACAGGGTGGTGTTGGTGTGTTGAATTATGGCAAAGCACACGAGGGCTATCTCCCTAAGGGAAGGGATGCCTTCGTGGAGGACTTTCTAAGGGAAACTGGCTCGTATACACGTTACACATGGGGAAAACCACGAAAACGTCCATACAGCCAGCCCGTTCGTGGGATTCGAACCTCGAACCGAACTACCAGTGTTCAGCGACTTTACCGCTTCGCCGCTGGTGGGCGCTATTACAGGGATTATTGTCGCAAACGACTTCATTTGCAATACCATACCTGGCAAAGATGCATTTTAACTTTATCATAATTTCATTTGCTGTCTTATCTTTTATGTTAGAAACCTCAATCCATTTAGAGTAATAATCAATAACTACTAAGTAATTTTGATTACTAAATTGCAAGATATCAAGGGCAATTTTTTCGAATGGTTTAGTTGGAATTTCATGTTGCATTAGAGGTTCTTTTTGATTTCTATTTCTGAATTTTTCACATATTTCACATTTGGAAACAAGCTGCTCAATGTCATTTGTCATACCTGGCCAGTAAAAAGTTTCACGGGAGCTAATTTTACATTTCTCAATTCCAAAGTGCGCTTCATGAATTAATTGCAACATATCTTTTCTCAAACCATAAGGTACAACTAATTTTTCATTAATAAATAACAAGTCGTCATTAATATAAAGATCATTTTTAACTTTAAAGTATGTTTTTACACTACTATCTACTTTTTTGTAACATTTAGGCCAACCCTCTTTAATACATTTCATAACTATTTGCAAATCTGGATCTGATTCAGTTTCTTTCCTAAATTGCACCACTCTTCTTTCACTCATAGGCAAATATTTTGAAATAATGTGAACAACATTTAGCATTTCAGGATCATCACTAATAGTTTCCTTCACAGGATATGCACGTGACAAAGTGTCAGCAAAAAGCATTTGATTACCTGGAACATAATTTATCTCAAAATCATATTTTAGTAGTTTTAAGATCATCCTTTGCATTCTAGACGAGATTTTATGCAATGGTTTCTTAACAATTGCCATTAACAGTTTACGATCACTTTGCACTGTGACTTTCCGTCCATAAACAAAATTGTGGTACTTTTCAAAAGAAAATACTATGGCCAATAGCTCTTTTCGATCTGTGCATAGTTTTCTTTTTTCACTGTTAGTCAGGCTGCGAGACACAAATGATACAGGCTTACCCTTTTGAATTAGATAGTTGGATAGCAAAGACACAATTTTTGAAATGGATGAATAAATACAGCGC
Organism: Stegodyphus dumicola; assembly: GCF_044657685.1. Taxonomy (NCBI): domain Eukaryota; kingdom Metazoa; phylum Arthropoda; class Arachnida; order Araneae; family Eresidae; genus Stegodyphus; species Stegodyphus dumicola. The sequence continues at coordinate 132,968,821 of NC_140768.1, read as the reverse complement.
TGGCTTTTGTTATGTTTTATGTATTTAATAAATTTCCGCCCGACTGTTTATTCATTAATTCTACCTAACACGATTAATCGATACTTGTTTCTAATATAGAATTTTAGCATCAATTCTACATAATAACATGAGTAATATCTTTTTAATTGAATTTTATCATTATTAACAAAATACTTTGGCATTGTGAACTGAGAATTTTTCGCTTGACTTATATCTTTCAATACTTTAGGAACTGGTCATTGATTTACATCTATAATAAAAGAAATAAATGCTTGTATGAATTTTAACATATTGTTAAAAATGCAATAAACCTCAGCTCCTTTGTTGTATGAATAATGTGAAACTTCCTGTTAAGTATTTTTTTAACATCTATGTAACAGTATAGACTCCATGATTATTCCTTAAAATTGGAAGTATCAGAAATAGATGTAAATATGTATTGTCTTCTGCATTAACTTACAAAAATAATAGTGTGAATATCTGAATGGAATTATATGAAAGAGCTACAGGACACTATGTTTTCACGATGGTCATTCCACTATATTGGAAATATTAAATCAAACAATAAGTGCAGGAAAAGTTTCAGTAAGAGGATATACTCTCCTCTGTAACAATACATTTGACTGCAGTTGTTCCATATGATATTTCTACACAACATCCCAAAATCTTGGTAAATAGCTTTCTAAATTAAGTGTACAGTGTAAAAAAAGTAGTGGGAAAATGTTGTAGTCATGTAACTGGGCTACCATACATAAAAATTAAGCAGCGTTAAAAGTGTTTTTATCTTAATGGCCTGTTACAACCAAATAACTAGATATGAGAAAGAACATGCCGTGTCAGTACAGCTGGCTGATCCATTTTACAGAGTTCCTAATTTGAAAACAAGTTAACCTGTAAAACTACCCTTCATACTGGTTTGCTTTAGATTCATTTGGTAACAAATATGCCATTAAAGTCTGTACCAATCAATCAAGCAATAAACTTTGTTACAAGCAAGTTTTTGTTTGCAGGATGTTGTTCATAATCGGTTTTCTTTTGGTGGTATAGCAACAACGAAGGGAGAAAGATTCCGGGTAATTTAAATTCAACTAACATAGCAAATTCCATTTTTGTGTAACTTTATAATTTGATACAGCTTTATTTTTTCAGAATTTTATTCATACTACTATTTCATCCATTGCAGAAAAATTCCACAAGTGCATATTTTAAAATTAATTTCACATTTAAAAAAGTACGATTTGTTTATAAATGATTTGTTATAAAAATATGAGTTATAAAACTCATTGTAACTTGGACAAATACACACAAAAAAGGGAAAAAATACAAAAATGGTGATGCTGCTTATTAAAAATTGAAGAATTGTTATATGCACATACACATGGTTGACACAGTTTGGTGCATGTTGCTAAATTTGTTGTGGTAATATGATAGCAAAAAAAAAATTTTTTTGTCATTTTGTATTAAAATTATTAAGGTGTTGACGGCTATGCTAAGTTACACAAAGCAAGGTAACGTACAGTAAGAGCTGTGTACCTTAGGCAAAGAGATGCCTTTGAGAAGGTCTTTCTATGAGAAATTGACTTATATTCACATAATACATGAGGAGAAACACGAAAATTCCCATGCAGCTATCCCATCCACCAGTATTTGTACCTGGAACAAACATCCAGTGTTCAGCTTTCTTATCTGCTAGTCTACTGGTGCCAGTCAAAATAGACGGTAGTGTAACACTATACAAGCTAAGTGGTATTGACTTATACATCACTAAAGAAATAAATACATTTCAGAAAACTTTCCTATTTTCCGAAAGTGTCAGTATCTTCATTATTATAACTTCCTGATATTTCAATGCATGTAATTTTATGGTGACCTATTAACTTAAAACAATATTTTTTTGAATTGGTTGTGTTTAATTATAACATTATTTTGAAAAACGTTGTTCGTGATAAAACTAAAGAATGAATTTTCTTTACACACTGACTGTTGAATTATTACATTTCAAATCAACAGATTGCATTTATGCAATAAGACAGGATGAAAAATACAGTAGTCATTGAAACAATTGTTGAGTTTCTGAAGAAAGATTAATAAAAATTTTCAAATCTAACACAGTATACCTTGTTTAATGTTTAAGGAGTCACACGACCCTTGAATGAGTCGAAAGATGAATTTTTTTACCTTTTTTCAATCTTGTGCAACTTTTTTAATTCTTATCAAAAATACTCAATATTTTGTTCATTATTAATTTAATGTCTATTCTTTAATTAAATGTACTTGAAATTTGAAAATTATAATAAAAATTGTAAAAACAAATGTTAAATTATAAGACATTTTTCACATCTAATTAATCTGTACACACACTGCGCGCACATGTACAAGAAATGTTTTGTACCAAAATGTTTAATTTTTCTTTTTTTATGCAGAAGAATGTTTGAGAATATAACTGAACTAAAAATATTACACAATTCATGCATTTTTAATTTTTTTATGATATATATATTAAATATAATTTTTTGCTATATTTTGATTTTTACATACCTTATAAAATTGAAACATTTCATTAAAATACCAAAATTTTAGTTTAATTAATTTAGTGTAATATGATAATACTATGGTACAAATTTCAGAAAGATACATTAAAAAGTTTTTGAAATATCATGCGCGACACATTAAAAAAATACGTTTTGAGATAAAGACCTGTAAAGTTTGCATCGCTATAAAAATGAGTAACATTGTGACTTAATGAGTCTTAACTCATACTATTTGGTACCTAATTTGTATTTTATGCTTTTTGTTTGTGTTTTGTATAAAGTTAATGACAGAATGTATATTTATAATAAGGAAACTGCATCTGAAAAACAATTAACAATGCATTGTTTAATGAAAGTGATGACACAGTCAACCGTTATCAAGGATACATTATTGCAGATAAAGATATATTTTTCATATACATGAAAGAGAATGCAATGTGCAAACTGTGTTATAAACCTATAAATATTTCTGAGAATAAAAATATATTAATAATCAGTTTCTTGAACAAGATGTTTAAATTTTTGTCGACACACATAACTTATCACAAAATACTGTTACTATTTATAATATTTATATACACAAATTAAAAACCTCCAGGTTCACACATTATTCCTTCTTGATCAATTTGCTGATGTTCTAAACTTGTTTTGGATCTTTTCCTTGCTTTTCGTGCTTCTATAGTGTTTTGCATTGCTCTCTTCTTAGCAGTATTTACACGTTTCATATCACTGCGAAGTTGAGATTTTATTGCATTTATACCTGGATGGATACCCATTTGCCTCATGACAGATAGCCTACCCTTTTTTCCCAAGTTAAATAAAATTGCTGCTTCATATACAGCAATTTCTGCAATTCGTTTCCCAGATCCAGAAGTTTTCGGACACATCTGCCATATGAGGGAATTAAAAGATTAATTCGGATTCTGAGTGAAGCTACCAAGGCATCGTTTCAAAAGATCTGGACTTGATAAAGCTTTAAAAACAGGTTTTATAACATCCATGACTGAAGATGGTCACTTTATGATGAAATTTACCCACTGAGCCATTTGAAATTGCTTGTTGATATTTACACCATGAGTCTGCACCAGCAGGACAAAATGTATGTAACGGTTCAGCATCAGTTGATCTCGTATGAAAATAAACTGCCCAAATACCCTTACGCATTTCATCAACTGACAAAGCATTTGAGCGAATTGCATTTCCATAATACTGAGTCAGCCTATTTATCATGGTGTCTGTCAGTCGTCCTTTGCCTGATAAAGGTTTACCGTCCTCCAGCTTTTTACATCTATAGTCTTGTTTTAGCTTTCTCAGTCGAGTTCCCATTCTTTTTTGTACGTGACCAACACATTCAAGTTTTGAAACAGTTTCATCATCATATGGTTTGCTGTCACGTATAGCAGGGAATGTTCTAGAATCACCATCACCAATATAATTAATATATTTGAGACCTCTTTCAGCTTCTGATCTGTGAAAATTTTTTATCATACCATCGACTTCCATTTTTCCTGAAGAACCGATATGATTTTTCTGACAATTTGGCAAATGTTTCATTTGCCACTCTTCGAAAACTTTCACAGATTTTTTTGCTTTCCATAGATCACATCCTTTACAAGTGGACGAGAGAACTTCAACATCTAAAACCTTCCCTGTTTCAGCACCTATTACAGAACATACTCCAATATGTGAAGTATGTCCTCTCGTTTTCCATGTTCCATCACCACTTACGGTGACAGAATTTGATGCAGTTTTGCATGCCTCTTCTTCTGCAGCAATTTTCATACTTTGAATGGCGACAGTTTTTGAAGCTGCATTTATATGTTTGCAGATTTTGTCATAAGCATTCTGTGTGACAGGTTTACCTAGATCCATTACATCACAAAATGTTTCCAGAGGTTCCAGACCTTGACCAATGCATCGCATAGCATAAACAATTCGTCTGTTTAATTCAGGAACATTTTTGTGTTCACCAATCAACTTTGAATTATTGAATTCTGTTTTAAAACTACACTTTTCACATTTCAAGGAAATTGTTGAAAATAATCCAAAGGGTTTTCCCTCAGAAATATTGACAGAATTACAGCACAATTTGCACAGTACATTCTCTTTCAAAAATGTAAACAATATGTCTTTATCCATAATTATATAGCCATGAAAACAATTCATAATGTCAGTATCACTTTCATTAAATAATGCATTGTTAAGCTTTTTCTCGGATGCACTTTTTACATGTTCAATTTGAGTATTATGGTCATCACCTGATGAAACCAAGCTTTTATCAGAAAGTTCAGATCTGATATTCGTGTAGCGGTTGCCGTGGAAGCGACGTTTTTTAGCTCGCTTCCCAGAAGCTCTTTTATTATTTGCCATCACAAATATAATATATAAATATACTTATTATTGCAGCAAAAAGACTAACGCATCAAAAATTCAATATACACCAAATAAATGCTGCAAACGTCAATACAACTTTGCAGAATCAAACAACGTAGTTATACCTTACGGAAACACGATGTAAACATTCAGAATAAGTACTAAGTTGAGTAGAATCATTGCTACTGATTGCTGACGAAATAAAAATAAGACTTGTAGGCTAGAATGTAGCAACACTCAGTTATATAACGGCTATGACAGCTGTGAGCAAATGACGTGTCCCTTTAAATGTTTATTTACATACGTGATGAAGGATTCTCGTGTCAGTGACCTTTACGTTTTTAATGATATCTCCTAAACTACACGGAATATTTTAACACGGTTTTTTTTTAAAGTGCGCAGAAATGTTCAAACTAAAACATATATGTTTTTCAAAAAATCGATATTTTTGAAGATTTAAAGGTCGTGAGACCCCTTAATACAGTATGGAATGTTTTGTAAAGCATCAGATATTTAAAAAAAGCATGGAATAGCTGACAATGAAACCAAATAAAAATCAAACAGAACTCTATTACACATTATGCAACAAAATTAATGAATATGAAACGTCTATAAACTTTTTTTTTTTACTTGGACTAGATCTCGAACCATCAACTAGATATTAGTTGCAATATTAGATATTGGCAATAAAATTAATAAAAATTTATGTTGATAAGTACTTAAGAACAAAATGCCAAACTTTCAACTAGATAACCAAATAAACCGTTTACGTTCTAGAGGATTTATTTACTTCACATACATACATACATTGTCTTTACATTTACTTTCATAACTCGTATCATACGTAACATACTCTTATCATCGAATGATTTTCTATAGTAAGCAATTTTTTTTAACAGTTTCTACTTCGTGTTTGCAAAGTATTCCTTTAAGTCGCAAGGTTTCGCGATATTCATTTTCCTTCTGACAAAGTTTATACATGAATCCAAAACATTAAAACCTTCGTAATCGATAAACAACGGCCATTTCATTTTCGATGACATACGTCTGCTTATCGATAGTAAAAGGAAAGTTTGGGCCATCCGAAAAAGCGGCGACCGAACAAAGAATCTCTTCTTTGGCATGAACGCCATTAAAGTTAAAGTTATAGTTATTTACAGTTGCAGTTATAGTTGTAGTTATTTTAAATATACATCACATCCCTTCCTCCAGTTTATAAACACTAATAAAAATAACAAATAATATCAATACAAGTATATTCACAATATGACATACAATAAAAAAAGTTACATAAAAATGATACATGCAATATGTTGCATTATTTTATTCCATGACAAAGTCTCTATATCTTGAAGGTTGTCTAATCAACCGTCCACTTCTTGTTATTGTATTATGGGATAGATTATTCTGTTGATTTCCTATTGTAACAGGCACAGAAACATTTTCAGGGCTTCCATTTGAATTTTCCTCTTTATCTAATACTATATCATCATAATCATTATTAACTTTGAAAGGTGATTTTGAAAATATTATATGGCGTCTGTTTCTTCGTAATATTTCCCCATTTGAATTTCTTACAATATACGATATAGGATCTTTATGTTTTGAAATTATTTGACCTTTATCCCACTGCCCAGTTCTAAAGTTGAACAAGGTTATACTATCTCCAGGTTTTAACTCAGGCAGTTTCTGTGCGATTCTATCATAATAATATTTTTGCCTAGCTTGAAGTGCACGAAATTTAGAATAAGGTTTGTTTATCTTAGTATTTAACAACTTATTACTGATAGGTAATTTTGTCCTTAATCTTCTATTAAGTAACAGTTGTGCAGGAGACAAATTTATTCCACTAATTGGGGTATTTCGATATTCCATCAAGCCTACACTTATATCTTGCACTTTTCTCATGATATTTTTCACTATTCCTACAGCTTTTTCAGCCAACCCATTACTTTGAGGATATCTGGGGCTACTAAATTTAAATTCGAAATCCCAATCTTCAGCAAATTTCTTAAATAAGTAGCTATTACAGGGTGGTGTTGGTGTGTTGAATTATGGCAAAGCACACGAGGGCTATCTCCCTAAGGGAAGGGATGCCTTCGTGGAGGACTTTCTAAGGGAAACTGGCTCGTATACACGTTACACATGGGGAAAACCACGAAAACGTCCATACAGCCAGCCCGTTCGTGGGATTCGAACCTCGAACCGAACTACCAGTGTTCAGCGACTTTACCGCTTCGCCGCTGGTGGGCGCTATTACAGGGATTATTGTCGCAAACGACTTCATTTGCAATACCATACCTGGCAAAGATGCATTTTAACTTTATCATAATTTCATTTGCTGTCTTATCTTTTATGTTAGAAACCTCAATCCATTTAGAGTAATAATCAATAACTACTAAGTAATTTTGATTACTAAATTGCAAGATATCAAGGGCAATTTTTTCGAATGGTTTAGTTGGAATTTCATGTTGCATTAGAGGTTCTTTTTGATTTCTATTTCTGAATTTTTCACATATTTCACATTTGGAAACAAGCTGCTCAATGTCATTTGTCATACCTGGCCAGTAAAAAGTTTCACGGGAGCTAATTTTACATTTCTCAATTCCAAAGTGCGCTTCATGAATTAATTGCAACATATCTTTTCTCAAACCATAAGGTACAACTAATTTTTCATTAATAAATAACAAGTCGTCATTAATATAAAGATCATTTTTAACTTTAAAGTATGTTTTTACACTACTATCTACTTTTTTGTAACATTTAGGCCAACCCTCTTTAATACATTTCATAACTATTTGCAAATCTGGATCTGATTCAGTTTCTTTCCTAAATTGCACCACTCTTCTTTCACTCATAGGCAAATATTTTGAAATAATGTGAACAACATTTAGCATTTCAGGATCATCACTAATAGTTTCCTTCACAGGATATGCACGTGACAAAGTGTCAGCAAAAAGCATTTGATTACCTGGAACATAATTTATCTCAAAATCATATTTTAGTAGTTTTAAGATCATCCTTTGCATTCTAGACGAGATTTTATGCAATGGTTTCTTAACAATTGCCATTAACAGTTTACGATCACTTTGCACTGTGACTTTCCGTCCATAAACAAAATTGTGGTACTTTTCAAAAGAAAATACTATGGCCAATAGCTCTTTTCGATCTGTGCATAGTTTTTTTTTTTCACTGTTAGTCAGGCTGCGAGACACAAATGATACAGGCTTACCCTTTTGAATTAGATAGTTGGATAGCAAAGACACAATTTTTGAAATGGATGAATAAATACAGCGCTGGCTTTTGTTATGTTTTATGTATTTAATAAATTTCCGCCCGACTGTTTATTCATTAATTCTACCTAACACGATTAATCGATACTTGTTTCTAATATAGAATTTTAGCATCAATTCTACATAATAACATGAGTAATATCTTTTTAATTGAATTTTATCATTATTAACAAAATACTTTGGCATTGTGAACTGAGAATTTTTCGCTTGACTTATATCTTTCAATACTTTAGGAACTGGTCATTGATTTACATCTATAATAAAAGAAATAAATGCTTGTATGAATTTTAACATATTGTTAAAAATGCAATAAACCTCAGCTCCTTTGTTGTATGAATAATGTGAAACTTCCTGTTAAGTATTTTTTTAACATCTATGTAACAGTATAGACTCCATGATTATTCCTTAAAATTGGAAGTATCAGAAATAGATGTAAATATGTATTGTCTTCTGCATTAACTTACAAAAATAATAGTGTGAATATCTGAATGGAATTATATGAAAGAGCTACAGGACACTATGTTTTCACGATGGTCATTCCACTATATTGGAAATATTAAATCAAACAATAAGTGCAGGAAAAGTTTCAGTAAGAGGATATACTCTCCTCTGTAACAATACATTTGACTGCAGTTGTTCCATATGATATTTCTACACAACATCCCAAAATCTTGGTAAATAGCTTTCTAAATTAAGTGTACAGTGTAAAAAAAGTAGTGGGAAAATGTTGTAGTCATGTAACTGGGCTACCATACATAAAAATTAAGCAGCGTTAAAAGTGTTTTTATCTTAATGGCCTGTTACAACCAAATAACTAGATATGAGAAAGAACATGCCGTGTCAGTACAGCTGGCTGATCCATTTTACAGAGTTCCTAATTTGAAAACAAGTTAACCTGTAAAACTACCCTTCATACTGGTTTGCTTTAGATTCATTTGGTAACAAATATGCCATTAAAGTCTGTACCAATCAATCAAGCAATAAACTTTGTTACAAGCAAGTTTTTGTTTGCAGGATGTTGTTCATAATCGGTTTTCTTTTGGTGGTATAGCAACAACGAAGGGAGAAAGATTCCGGGTAATTTAAATTCAACTAACATAGCAAATTCCATTTTTGTGTAACTTTATAATTTGATACAGCTTTATTTTTTCAGAATTTTATTCATACTACTATTTCATCCATTGCAGAAAAATTCCACAAGTGCATATTTTAAAATTAATTTCACATTTAAAAAAGTACGATTTGTTTATAAATGATTTGTTATAAAAATATGAGTTATAAAACTCATTGTAACTTGGACAAATACACACAAAAAAGGGAAAAAATACAAAAATGGTGATGCTGCTTATTAAAAATTGAAGAATTGTTATATGCACATACACATGGTTGACACAGTTTGGTGCATGTTGCTAAATTTGTTGTGGTAATATGGTAGCAAAAAAAAAATTTTTTTGTCATTTTGTATTAAAATTATTAAGGTGTTGACGGCTATGCTAAGTTACACAAAGCAAGGTAACGTACAGTAAGAGCTGTGTACCTTAGGCAAAGAGATGCCTTTGAGAAGGTCTTTCTATGAGAAATTGACTTATATTCACATAATACATGAGGAGAAACACAAAAATTCCCATGCAGCTATCCCATCCACCAGTATTTGTACCTGGAACAAACATCCAGTGTTCAGCTTTCTTATCTGCTAGTCTACTGGTGCCAGTCAAAATAGACGGTAGTGTAACACTATACAAGCTAAGTGGTATTGACTTATACATCACTAAAGAAATAAATACATTTCAGTAAACTTTCCTATTTTCCGAAAGTGTCAGTATCTTCATTATTATAACTTCCTGATATTTCAATGCATGTAATTTTATGGTGACCTATTAACTTAAAATAAAACAATATTTTTTTGAATTGGTTGTGTTTAATTATAACATTATTTTGAAAAACGTTGTTCGTGATAAAACTAAAGAATGAATTTTCTTTACACACTGACTGTTAAATTATTACATTTCAAATCAACAGATTGCATTTATACAATAAGACAGGATGAAAAATACAGTAGTCACTGAAACAATTGTTGAGTTTCTGAAGAAAGATTAATAAAAATTTTCAAATCTAACACAGTATACCTTGTTTAATGTTTAAGGAGTCACACGACCCTTGAATGAGTCGAAAGATGAATTTTTTTACCTTTTTTCAATCTTGTGCAACTTTTTTAATTCTTATCAAAAATACTCAATATTTTGTTCATTATTAATTTAATGTCTATTCTTTAATTAAATGTACTTGAAATTTGAAAATTATAATAAAAATTGTAAAAACAAATGTTAAATTATAAGACATTTTTCACATCTAATTAATCTGTACACACACTGCGCGCACATGTACAAGAAATGTTTTGTACCAAAATGTTTAATTTTTCTTTTTTTATGCAGAAGAATGTTTGAGAATATAACTGAACTAAAAATATTACACAATTCATGCATTTTTAATTTTTTTATGATATATATATTAAATATAATTTTTTTGCTATATTTTGATTTTTACATCATACCTTATAAAATTGAAACATTTCATTAAAATACCAAAATTTTAGTTTAATTAATTTAGTGTAACATGATAATACTATGGTACAAATTTCAGAAAGATACATTAAAAAGTTTTTGAAATATCATGCGCGACACATTAAAAAAATACGTTTTGAGATAAAGACCTGTAAAGTTTGCATCGCTATAAAAATGAGTAACATTGTGACTTAATGAGTCTTAACTCATACTATTTGGTACCTAATTTGTATTTTATGCTTTTTGTTTGTGTTTTGTATAAAGTTAATGACAGAATGTATATTTATAATAAGGAAACTGCATCTGGAAAACAATTAACAATGCATTGTTTAATGAAAGTGATGACACAGTCAACCGTTATCAAGGATACATTATTGCAGATAAAGATATATTTTTCATATACATGAAAGAGAATGCAATGTGCAAACTGTGTTATAAACCTTTAAATATTTCTGAGAATAAAAATATATTAATAATCAGTTTCTTGAACAAGATGTTTAAATTTTTGTCGACACACATAACTTATCACAAAATACTGTTACTATTTATAATATTTATATACACAAATTAAAAACCTCCAGGTTCACACATTATTCCTTCTTGATCAATTTGCTGATGTTCTAAACTTGTTTTGGATCTTTTCCTTGCTTTTCGTGCTTCTATAGTGTTTTGCATTGCTCTCTTCTTAGCAGTATTTACACGTTTCATATCACTGCGAAGTTGAGATTTTATTGCATTTATACCTGGATGGATACCCATTTGCCTCATGACAGATAGCCTACCCTTTTTTCCCAAGTTAAATAAAATTGCTGCTTCATATACAGCAATTTCTGCAATTCGTTTCCCAGATCCAGAAGTTTTCGGACACATCTGCCATATGAGGGAATTAAAAGATTAATTCGGATTCTGAGTGAAGCTACCAAGGCATCGTTTCAAAAGATCTGGACTTGATAAAGCTTTAAAAACAGGTTTTATAACATCCATGACTGAAGATGGTCACTTTATGATGAAATTTACCCACTGAGCCATTTGAAATTGCTTGTTGATATTTACACCATGAGTCTGCACCAGCAGGACAAAATGTATGTAACGGTTCAGCATCAGTTGATCTCGTATGAAAATAAACTGCCCAAATACCCTTACGCATTTCATCAACTGACAAAGCATTTGAGCGAATTGCATTTCCATAATACTGAGTCAGCCTATTTATCAAGGTGTCTGTCAGTCGTCGTTTGCCTGATAAAGGTTTACCGTCCTCCAGCTTTTTACATCTATAGTCTTGTTTTAGCTTTCTCAGTCGAGTTCCCATTCTTTTTTGTACGTGACCAACACATTCAAGTTTTGAAACAGTTTCATCATCATATGGTTTGCTGTCACGTATAGCAGGGAATGTTCTAGAATCACCATCACCAATATAATTAATATATTTGAGACCTCTTTCAGCTTCTGATCTGTGAAAAATTTTTATCATACCATCGACTTCCATTTTTCCTGAAGAACCGATATGATTTTTCTGACAATTTGGCAAATGTTTCATTTGCCACTCTTCGAAAGCTTTCCCAGATTTTTTTGCTTTCCATAGATCACATCCTTTACAAGTGGACGAGAGAACTTCAACATCTAAAACCTTCCCTGTTTCAGCACCTATTACAGAACATACTCCAATATGTGAAGTATGTCCTCTCGTTTTCCATGTTCCATCACCACTTACGGTGACAGAATTTGATGCAATTTTGCATGCCTCTTCTTCTGCAGCAATTTTCATACTTTGAATGGCGACAGTTTTTGAAGCTGCATTTATATGTTTGCAGATTTTGTCATAAGCATTCTGTGTGACAGGTTTACCTAGATCCATTACACCACAAAATGTTTCCAGAGGTTCCAGACCTTGACCAATGCATCGCATAGCATAAACAATTCGTCTGTTTAATTCAGGAACATTTTTGTGTTCACCAATCAACTTTGAATTATTGAATTCTGTTTTAAAACTACACTTTTCACATTTCAAGGAAATGGTTGAAAATAATCCAAAGGGTTTTCTCTCAGAAATATTGACAGAATTACAGCACAATTTGCACAGTACATTCTCTTTCAAAAATGTAAACAATATGTCTTTATCCATAATTATATAGCCATGAAAACAATTCATAATGTCAGTATCACTTTCATTAAATAATGCATTGTTAAGCTTTTTCTCGGATGCACTTTTTACATGTTCAATTTGAGTATTATGGTCATCACCTGATGAAACCAAGCTTTTATCAGAAAGTTCAGATCTGATATTCGTGTAGCGGTTGCCGTGGAAGCGACGTTTTTTAGCTCGCTTCCCAGAAGCTCTTTTATTATTTGCCATCACAAATATAATATATAAATATACTTATTATTGCAGCAAAAAGACTAACGCATCAAAAATTCAATATACACCAAATAAATGCTGCAAACGTCAATACAACTTTGCAGAATCAAACAACGTAGTAATACCTTACGGAAACACGATGTAAACATTCAGAATAAGTACTAAGTTGAGTAGAATCATTGCTACTGATTGCTGACGAAATAAAAATAAGACTTGTAGGCTAGAATGTAGCAACACTCAGTTATATAACGGCTATGACAGCTGTGAGCAAATGACGTGTCCCTTTAAATGTTTATTTACATACGTGATGAAGGATTCTCGTGTCAGTGACCTTTACGTTTTTAATGATATCTCCTAAACTACACGGAATATTTTAACACGGTTTTTTTTTAAAGTGCGCAGAAATGTTCAAACTAAAACATATATGTTTTTCAAAAAATCGATATTTTTGAAGATTTAAAGGTCGTGAGACCCCTTAATACAGTATGGAATGTTTTGTAAAGCATCAGATATTTAAAAAAAGCATGGAATAGCTGACAATGAAACCAAATAAAAATCAAACAGAACTCTATTACACATTATGCAACAAAATTAATGAATATGAAACGTCTATAAACTTTTTTTTTTTACTTGGACTAGATCTCGAACCATCAACTAGATATTAGTTGCAATATTAGATATTGGCAATAAAATTAATAAAAATTTATGTTGATAAGTACTTAAGAACAAAATGCCAAACTTTCAACTAGATAACCAAATAAACCGTTTACGTTCTAGAGGATTTATTTACTTCACATACATACATACATTGTCTTTACATTTACTTTCATAACTCGTATCATACGTAACATACTCTTATCATCGAATGATTTTCTATAGTAAGCAATTTTTTTTAACAGTTTCTACTTCGTGTTTGCAAAGTATTCCTTTAAGTCGCAAGGTTTCGCGATATTCATTTTCCTTCTGACAAAGTTTATACATGATGTAAGGATCTTAAGTTTTACTAACGTTTATTTTATTTTAAATCTTTACTATCACTTCTTATTTTCTACTTCCGGCCAGAATTATAAGCGTGAAGGAGTTTATGCAAAGTTGTCGGGCGAACGCCAAGTATTTAAGTGTGGCCTTTTTGCCAAGCAGAGGAGAGGAAGCCGTGAGTTCGAAGCAGGCTGCTTACCTTAGAAGTTACGCAGTTGCTACTTTGCCTTCCAGGCCAGAGGTTTTAATCCTCTTGATAAATTAAACGTATTGTAGTGTTCACAGTCTCTGTGCTACATACGCTTCCTGTTATTATAAGGCCAATCTTATTCTAAAGTTAAATTAGAGTTTAGTTTTATTTTGATATCTTTTAAGTTAGACCCCGAGTGGAGGGTCATTGTATTCCGAAGTACGGAAGTCATTGTATATAAAGAAAAAAATAAAGGGTTTTGTATACCCTTCGTCTGTATCCTGTCTACTTACTACAATTAGTGAACATAGCTTTAGTAAGCTCTCTGTTCTAGTCAGGTCATTGTATGTTTCCGAAGAAGGTATAGAAGAAATATTGAACCTGATAGTGGCGCCCGACGAAGAATAACCATGGCCGAGTTTCAAGAAGAACCTGTGCTGCCTGCAGAAACAGCTCAGAATCCAGAAATGCCAGCTGCCGCCCTGGAAGGATTTGGGTATATTGTCCAGACCATGCGCGCTTCGATGAAACCGGAAGCAACGTTTAATGGAAACTCACAGGTAACCAGTTTTTTGGAAAAATTGGATGACCACTTCATGCTCTACCCCGTGCACGAGTTTCAAAAAGTTACCTTAGCTACCAGCGCTTTGAGGGGCCAAGCGCTTAACTGGTTCAAATGTATCGGCAGAAGTCTCTTGGGTCAAGCAGGAAGTCCCACCTATACCTACGAAAATTTCAAGACTGCCCTACTAAAAGCCTTCCCTGTTGTAAGGGATCGTGCGAAATTAGAAACAGAACTTTTCAGTATATATCAACAAAGAATGGAAAACCTCTCCAGGTTTATTTTAAGAAAAATTCACGTTTTCAAGCTCTTGTATGGAAACCGTCCGGATCCTGAAATAATTCAAGTGATTTTGCCGAGGTTACTACCCCAAGTGCAAGACTTTATTGAATTGAGAAATCCGACTACACTGGAAAAATTATTTGAGCTAGCAATCCAGTTTGAAAGTAGAAGAACGGCGGACGTCGAAAGAAGACGCCAATATCAACAGCGAAACCAATTTGGTACGCCAAGACTACAGCAAACTCAAGCACATGGCTACGGAGAAAAAGCGAATCAGTGGGCAAGGAAACCCGAGCATTCAAAAACAGCCGGCGAACGTCGACAGTTCAATAGCAACCCAGAAAAAAAGTCTCAAGGCCAGTGGAGAAAGAAGGAAAGCACCGAAAGAAAAAATAATTTAAACTAAAACGGATTTCTGCTGACGAGAGGGTGCGGAAATCCGAAGGCCACGAAAACCCCTCTTCCTACAAGTTAAATACAGTAATGGTGAAAAATTTAACTCTTCCGAAGATTGAAGTCTTGGTAAATAATATCCCGGCCACCGCACTCCTGGATACCGGCGCGCAGTGTTCCTGTGTGGCAGAAGTCTTTTTTAGAAAGTATTTTCGCAAATACCGCATATATAATGCGGATAATACAACAGTATTAGCGGCGCAAGGAGAACAATGTAAGTGCGTAGGTAAAGTACCTTTGTACATCCGTATCAAGGACGAACAAGTAAAGGTGATGTTTTTTATAGTAAAGAATTTGCAAGCACACTTAATACTAGGAATAGACTTTCTTTCAGACGCACAAGCTACACTGGATTTTAATGAAGCGTCTCTTAAGCTGACGATGCAACCAGTGTGTGTAGAAAAGGTTGAACCGCCAAGGGTAAATCTCGACCACCTGCCTAATGACGAACAAGATAGAATCCGACAAGTGGTAAGTGAATTTGCTTCCTTATTTAGTGATATTCCAGGATTTACCCAGGTTACCAACCATAGTATTGACACCGGAGATGCATTGCCGGTTCGTCAAAAACCATACCGGTATGATAAGAATAAGGAAAAAATTATAGAATGGCATATTACCGATATGCTACGTAAAAAGATCGTAACGCCTATCTCAAGTAGTTATGCTAGTCCGGTGGTTTTATGTAAGAAAAATAATGATTATCCTTTGGAGCATCCAAAAAGGTGGAGATTCGCTATTGATTACCGTAAATTAAATTCCATAACGAAATATCCGGTATATCCGTTACCGATTATAGAAGAAATTTTAAGGAACATAAAATCAACCAAATTTATGACAACTTTAGACTTAACGAATGGTTATTTTCAAATAGGGATCAGGCCTGAGGACGTGCCTAAGACTGCTTTTATAACCAAGTCTGGCACTTATGCATTTTTGCGAATGCCGTTTGGCCTTTCAGGCGCCCCAGCAACATTTCAGCGATGCATGGACATTGTGTTAAGACCTGTTCTCGGAAAGTCCACATTTATCTATTTAGACGATATCATTATTACTAGTGATAATCTAGACCAACATGTACAGGATTTAAGACAGGTGTTTTCTTTATTAAATGAGGCCGGTCTAAAAGTTAATGTCGAAAAATGCAAATTTGCAGCCCCTGAATTAAAATATTTAGGTTACAAAATATCGCAAAAAGGGATCGAGACAGATGAATCAAAAATAATCGCGGTACAAAAGTATCCCACTCCAAACACGGCAAAGAAGCTCTCTTCTTTTCTAGGACTTTGTTCATATTATAGGTCCTTTATAAAAGATTTTGCGGCTATCGCTGAGCCATTGTTAAAATTAAAAAGGAAAAAGGCAAGATTCTCGTGGACGGCCGAAGCCAATAGTGCTTTCGAAAAATTAAAACAAGCATTAACGCAAGCCCCTGTGTTGAAATTTCCTGAAAAGGATGAAAATTTAGAAATTTCAGCGGATGCTTCGGATTATGCGGTAGGAGCGGTACTTTCGCAAAATCAGCAGCCAGTAGCATTTTTTAGCCGAACTTTAAATCAAACACAAAGAAACTATTCCGCGACCGAGAGAGAGGCACTTGCAGTTCTGTTAGCAGTGCAAAAGTTCCGAGTCTATTTTGGAAAGGCGCCGATAACAGTATATTCTGATCATGCGGCGGTAACTAGATTGTACTCTGGAAAAAATTTATCCCCAAGGTTAATAAGATGGGCACTCAAGCTGCAAGAATATAATCTGGTAATCAAGCATACCCCCGGAAAGGAAAATATCGTAGCAGATGCCCTGTCACGAATTAAATTAGACGAACAGGGTAATACCGTAAAAGTTGCAATGCTGACAGCGTGTACAATAAATTCCCGAGAAACTGTAATAACCGAACTGGGTAAGGATCCTGAGTTTGGAAGTATTTATGAGTATTTGAAGGATCCTGAAAATTTTAGCCACCAAGATATTGTGGCGATAAGAAATAGGGCGGCCCATTACGAACTAATAGATGGTCTATTATTTTATACAAAAACTACGAATTCCAACAACGAATTTCGACCTGTTATCCCAGCTAGTCTTAGATTAAATATCCTGCAAGAGCTCCATGACAGCCCTTTAGCTTCTCATGCTGGTATTCGAAAAACTACTCAACGCGTACGCGAGGCAGTCTACTTTCCTGAACTGCAAAAGTTAACAAGGGCGTATGTCCAGTCCTGCCCAACATGTCAAGCCGTTAATTATATTAATTTCCGCCCGGCCGGGTTTCTAAATAGTATTAAATCCGAATTTCCAAATGAAATAATCGGCATCGATTTATTGGGCCCTTTCCCAAAAAGTCAGTTAAACAAAAGTCGCTATCTCCTTGTTATAGTTGATCATTTTAGTAAATGGACCGAAATTGTTCCCTTAAAACGAGCCTCCGCGAAATTAGTTACCGATTCTATTTTAAATAAATATATTTTAAAATACGGGGCGCCCCTAAAAGTTATATCGGATAATGGTCCTCAATTTGTAAGTAATATATTTGAAGACATGTGCCAAAAACTGGGCATACGTCATTTAAAAATGGTCCCGTATCGGCCGCAATCAAATATAGCGGAACGGGTCAACAGAAATATAGTGAAAATTATCCGTAGTTATGTTAAAAATTTTCATAAAAGCTGGGATAACTATGTCAATGAATTTGCTTTCGCCCTTAGGACCGCAAAACATGATACAACGGGCAAAACTCCTGCTGAGTTATTTCTAGGCAGAAAGATTATAACACCGTTAGATAAATTATTTTATGTGCAACAAAGAGCCCCAGAATTTAAAATGGGTGATATAGAAAAACTAATTAAGGAAGCAAAGAAGAATACGGAAGTAGCACAAAGAAAACAGAAGCTCTATTATGATTTGAAACGACGGGGAGTAACTTATAAAGTAGGGGATGAAGTACTAAAAATTAAGCATTCACTTTCTTCAGCACCAGAAGATAAAACTGCCAAATTTTTCCCACGCTTTGAAGGACCATATGTTATAGAAAAAATAACTCACGCTGTTGTAGTATTAAAGGCAAGAAATGGCGAAACCTGTTCCGCAAACATTGACCAGATAAAACCATTCTATGACCGTAATAAAATGCAAATCTTTTCAGATCTTTTGCAGGATCCGGTACGGCAGACACCGCAGGTACAAGTTCCAGAGGTGGGAAAACGACAAGTACAAGGGCAAGCCAATGAGAGACAGAAGCAAGTGAAAAGAAAATTGCCCCGCGGAAAAATTGAAGGTACAAAGAAAAAGAAGTCGTTCCACCGTCCAAAAAACAGAGTTCACGAACACCCCCAGAATGAAGAAGGGAGAAGGACGACGTATGTGGAAAAGACCGGGAGAAAGGACGGCAACTATAACCCGGCTGTGAAACGGAAGATTGACTCATCCGACAGAACTCTCCGCAGCAAAAGTCGCCGAACTGCGGAAGGGCCATCAGCGGCGGAGGAAAAAGTACAAGAAAAATTTGAACGGCCAACAACGAGGTCCAAGCAGGATCACGACAGAAGTTTCCCGGTTCCACCAAGACCAGCTGCCTTCAAACGGCCAAGACCACAAGCAGAGGACAGAAGGAAGATGTTCAAGGGTGGCCGTAGTGGTGAAAAACGGAAGCTTCCAGAGGAAAGCACTGAAGGGCGAGCCCGTACAAGAAGGAGGATCAACCAAGCAACGGTCTGCAGCACCTTTAAAGACTGGGCCCAGAAAAGGATGTCTGAATATTACAAAGATAAGTAAAATTTTGTGTTACTTTACAAACTTAAGTTAATCTTTCATTCTTACTGCAAGTGGCAGATTTGAAGAAGTTTTACCTCATGCGAGGTCTACCTTTATCGCCAAAAGGGCGAGAAATGAGTTGTGACCGATTTTCTTATTATGTTTTTCAATTACTCGCGCGTAAAACTAAAGTTGATGTATAATAGCGTTGTATAAAGACTTAAATATTGTAAAAAGTTATTGTATAAATTTTATTTAAAACATTCTAACAAGAAAGAAGTTTTAGTCTGAAAGACTTTTTGAAATGTACTATTATTTCAATGTAGAAAGAATTGGCACTTGCTTTGAAAAGAATAGAAGTTAACAATGTACTACTAATGTATGTTTTCAAATGTGTAAAATTAACGGCATCTTGATATGTTCTTGTATACATGTGAACTGTTATTTTGAATGTTTAGAAATACCGTGATATGGTAAAAGTGAAAGTAATGTTAAAAAATTTGTTATTCGTGTGACTGTAAAGATTAAATCATGGTGAATATGTGTTAAAGGTTGAATGATGTAGTTAGGCTCTCTGACGCTACACTTTAGAGTTAGCCACTTTCAGAATAGTACCTCAGGGTCTAGAGTTGAAATTAGGGTGTGTTAAGAGGTCTCGTATGTTGAATTTTAACACGTTAGTGTTTTGATTGTAGGAGGAAGTGTTGAACACATAGACAGAAACACATTCGTGTTTGGTGTTTTTACAACACATGTCAGAGAGCACGGGGAGAGATAATTAAAATAGTCATGAATGAAATAAGAATGTTAAGAAAAGTATATTCTATATGTTATTTACAATGTCATTCTGTAACATTTCTTTAAACTAGTTTTCCTTCCAGATCTCTGGAAGGAACCAGAATTGAATAAAGCTCCTGTTTTGATGCAGTACAGATGAAAAAGAAAAAAGATTGTTGTATATTCCGGGAGCTGCTATTGTAACAAATTTCTTTCTTTTAAAATTTTCTAGTTTCTAGCTAAGTTAAGTTTGTAAAAGTTTGGCCTCGCGTTAGTTTCTAGAGCTAAAAGTTTTCAACAAGGTCGTTTTAGACCTCAGTTTCAAACTAATTAACTCTGGCGGGAAGTATGTAAGGATCTTAAGTTTTACTAACGTTTATTTTATTTTAAATCTTTACTATCACTTCTTATTTTCTACTTCCGGCCAGAATTATAAGCGTGAAGGAGTTTATGCAAAGTTGTCGGGCGAACGCCAAGTATTTAAGTGTGGCCTTTTTGCCAAGCAGAGGAGAGGAAGCCGTGAGTTCGAAGCAGGCTGCTTACCTTAGAAGTTACGCAGTTGCTACTTTGCCTTCCAGGCCAGAGGTTTTAATCCTCTTGATAAATTAAACGTATTGTAGTGTTCACAGTCTCTGTGCTACATACGCTTCCTGTTATTATAAGGCCAATCTTATTCTAAAGTTAAATTAGAGTTTAGTTTTATTTTGATATCTTTTAAGTTAGACCCCGAGTGGAGGGTCATTGTATTCCGAAGTACGGATATCATTGTATATAAAGAAAAAAATAAAGGGTTTTGTATACCCTTCGTCTGTATCCTGTCTACTTACTACAATTAGTGAACATAGCTTTAGTAAGCTCTCTGTTCTAGTCAGGTCATTGTATGTTTCCGAAGAAGGTATAGAAGAAATATTGAACCTGATAATGAATCCAAAACATTAAAACCTTCGTAATCGATAAACAACGGCCATTTCATTTTCGATGACATACGTCTGCTTATCGATAGTAAAAGGAAAGTTTGGGCCATCCGAAAAAGCGGCGACCGAACAAAGAATCTCTTCTTTGGCATGAACGCCATTAAAGTTAAAGTTATAGTTATTTACAGTTGCAGTTATAGTTGTAGTTATTTTAAATATACATCACATCCCTTCCTCCAGTTTATAAACACTAATAAAAATAACAAATAATATCAATACAAGTATATTCACAATATGACATACAATAAAAAAAGTTACATAAAAATGATACATGCAATATGTTGCATTATTTTATTCCATGACAAAGTCTCTATATCTTGAAGGTTGTCTAATCAACCGTCCACTTCTTGTTATTGTATTATGGGATAGATTATTCTGTTGATTTCCTATTGTAACAGGCACAGAAACATTTTCAGGGCTTCCATTTGAATTTTCCTCTTTATCTAATACTATATCATCATAATCATTATTAACTTTGAAAGGTGATTTTGAAAATATTATATGGCGTCTGTTTCTTCGTAATATTTCCCCATTTGAATTTCTTACAATATACGATATAGGATCTTTATGTTTTGAAATTATTTGACCTTTATCCCACTGCCCAGTTCTAAAGTTGAACAAGGTTATACTATCTCCAGGTTTTAACTCAGGCAGTTTCTGTGCGATTCTATCATAATAATATTTTTGCCTAGCTTGAAGTGCACGAAATTTAGAATAAGGTTTGTTTATCTTAGTATTTAACAACTTATTACTGATAGGTAATTTTGTCCTTAATCTTCTATTAAGTAACAGTTGTGCAGGAGACAAATTTATTCCACTAATTGGGGTATTTCGATATTCCATCAAGCCTACACTTATATCTTGCACTTTTCTCATGATATTTTTCACTATTCCTACAGCTTTTTCAGCCAACCCATTACTTTGAGGATATCTGGGGCTACTAAATTTAAATTCGAAATCCCAATCTTCAGCAAATTTCTTAAATAAGTAGCTATTACAGGGTGGTGTTGGTGTGTTGAATTATGGCAAAGCACACGAGGGCTATCTCCCTAAGGGAAGGGATGCCTTCGTGGAGGACTTTCTAAGGGAAACTGGCTCGTATACACGTTACACATGGGGAAAACCACGAAAACGTCCATACAGCCAGCCCGTTCGTGGGATTCGAACCTCGAACCGAACTACCAGTGTTCAGCGACTTTACCGCTTCGCCGCTGGTGGGCGCTATTACAGGGATTATTGTCGCAAACGACTTCATTTGCAATACCATACCTGGCAAAGATGCATTTTAACTTTATCATAATTTCATTTGCTGTCTTATCTTTTATGTTAGAAACCTCAATCCATTTAGAGTAATAATCAATAACTACTAAGTAATTTTGATTACTAAATTGCAAGATATCAAGGGCAATTTTTTCGAATGGTTTAGTTGGAATTTCATGTTGCATTAGAGGTTCTTTTTGATTTCTATTTCTGAATTTTTCACATATTTCACATTTGGAAACAAGCTGCTCAATGTCATTTGTCATACCTGGCCAGTAAAAAGTTTCACGGGAGCTAATTTTACATTTCTCAATTCCAAAGTGCGCTTCATGAATTAATTGCAACATATCTTTTCTCAAACCATAAGGTACAACTAATTTTTCATTAATAAATAACAAGTCGTCATTAATATAAAGATCATTTTTAACTTTAAAGTATGTTTTTACACTACTATCTACTTTTTTGTAACATTTAGGCCAACCCTCTTTAATACATTTCATAACTATTTGCAAATCTGGATCTGATTCAGTTTCTTTCCTAAATTGCACCACTCTTCTTTCACTCATAGGCAAATATTTTGAAATAATGTGAACAACATTTAGCATTTCAGGATCATCACTAATAGTTTCCTTCACAGGATATGCAAGTGTCAGCAAAAAGCATTTGATTACCTGGAACATAATTTATCTCAAAATCATATTTTAGTAGTTTTAAGATCATCCTTTGCATTCTAGACGAGATTTTATGCAATGGTTTCTTAACAATTGCCATTAACAGTTTACGATCACTTTGCACTGTGACTTTCCGTCCATAAACAAAATTGTGGTACTTTTCAAAAGAAAATACTATGGCCAATAGCTCTTTTCGATCTGTGCATAGTTTTCTTTTTTCACTGTTAGTCAGGCTGCGAGACACAAATGATACAGGCTTACCCTTTTGAATTAGTTGGATAGCAAAGACACAATTTTTGAAATGGATGAATAAATACAGCGCTGGCTTTTGTTATGTTTTATGTATTTAATAAATTTCCGCCCGACTGTTTATTCATTAATTCTACCTAACACGATTAATCGATACTTGTTTCTAATATAGAATTTTAGCATCAATTCTACATAATAACATGAGTAATATCTTTTTAATTGAATTTTATCATTATTAACAAAATACTTTGGCATTGTGAACTGAGAATTTTTCGCTTGACTTATATCTTTCAATACTTTAGGAACTGGTCATTGATTTACATCTATAATAAAAGAAATAAATGCTTGTATGAATTTTAACATATTGTTAAAAATGCAATAAACCTCAGCTCCTTTGTTGTATGAATAATGTGAAACTTCCTGTTAAGTATTTTTTTAACATCTATGTAACAGTATAGACTCCATGATTATTCCTTAAAATTGGAAGTATCAGAAATAGATGTAAATATGTATTGTCTTCTGCATTAACTTACAAAAATAATAGTGTGAATATCTGAATGGAATTATATGAAAGAGCTACAGGACACTATGTTTTCACGATGGTCATTCCACTATATTGGAAATATTAAATCAAACAATAAGTGCAGGAAAAGTTTCAGTAAGAGGATATACTCTCCTCTGTAACAATACATTTGACTGCAGTTGTTCCATATGATATTTCTACACAACATCCCAAAATCTTGGTAAATAGCTTTCTAAATTAAGTGTACAGTGTAAAAAAAGTAGTGGGAAAATGTTGTAGTCATGTAACTGGGCTACCATACATAAAAATTAAGCAGCGTTAAAAGTGTTTTTATCTTAATGGCCTGTTACAACCAAATAACTAGATATGAGAAAGAACATGCCGTGTCAGTACAGCTGGCTGATCCATTTTACAGAGTTCCTAATTTGAAAACAAGTTAACCTGTAAAACTACGCTTCATACTGGTTTGCTTTAGATTCATTTGGTAACAAATATGCCATTAAAGTCTGTACCAATCAATCAAGCAATAAACTTTGTTACAAGCAAGTTTTTGTTTGCAGGATGTTGTTCATAATCGGTTTTCTTTTGGTGGTATAGCAACAACGAAGGGAGAAAGATTCCGGGTAATTTAAATTCAACTAACATAGCAAATTCCATTTTTGTGTAACTTTATAATTTGATACAGCTTTATTTTTTCAGAATTTTATTCATACTACTATTTCATCCATTGCAGAAAAATTCCACAAGTGCATATTTTAAAATTAATTTCACATTTAAAAAAGTACGATTTGTTTATAAATGATTTGTTATAAAAATATGAGTTATAAAACTCATTGTAACTTGGACAAATACACACAAAAAAGGGAAAAAATACAAAAATGGTGATGCTGCTTATTAAAAATTGAAGAATTGTTATATGCACATACACATGGTTGACACAGTTTGGTGCATGTTGCTAAATTTGTTGTGGTAATATGGTAGCAAAAAAAAATTTTTTTTGTCATTTTGTATTAAAATTATTAAGGTGTTGACGGCTATGCTAAGTTACACAAAGCAAGGTAACGTACAGTAAGAGCTGTGTACCTTAGGCAAAGAGATGCCTTTGAGAAGGTCTTTCTATGAGAAATTGACTTATATTCACATAATACATGAGGAGAAACACAAAAATTCCCATGCAGCTATCCCATCCACCAGTATTTGTACCTGGAACAAACATCCAGTGTTCAGCTTTCTTATCTGCTAGTCTACTGGTGCCAGTCAAAATAGACGGTAGTGTAACACTATACAAGCTAAGTGGTATTGACTTATACATCACTAAAGAAATAAATACATTTCAGAAAACTTTCCTATTTTCCGAAAGTGTCAGTATCTTCATTATTATAACTTCCTGATATTTCAATGCATGTAATTTTATGGTGACCTATTAACTTAAAATAAAACAATATTTTTTTGAATTGGTTGTGTTTAATTATAACATTATTTTGAAAAACGTTGTTCGTGATAAAACTAAAGAATGAATTTTCTTTACACACTGACTGTTAAATTATTACATTTCAAATCAACAGATTGCATTTATACAATAAGACAGGATGAAAAATACAGTAGTCACTGAAACAATTGTTGAGTTTCTGAAGAAAGATTAATAAAAATTTTCAAATCTAACACAGTATACCTTGTTTAATGTTTAAGGAGTCACACGACCCTTGAATGAGTCGAAAGATGAATTTTTTTACCTTTTTTCAATCTTGTGCAACTTTTTTAATTCTTATCAAAAATACTCAATATTTTGTTCATTATTAATTTAATGTCTATTCTTTAATTA
Source organism: Stegodyphus dumicola (assembly GCF_044657685.1). Classification (NCBI taxonomy): domain Eukaryota; kingdom Metazoa; phylum Arthropoda; class Arachnida; order Araneae; family Eresidae; genus Stegodyphus; species Stegodyphus dumicola. The sequence goes on along the minus strand of NC_140768.1, from coordinate 132,943,219 downwards.
AATGTACTTGAAATTTGAAAATTATAATAAAAATTGTAAAAACAAATGTTAAATTATAAGACATTTTTCACATCTAATTAATCTGTACACACACTGCGCGCACACGTACAAGAAATGTTTTGTACCAAAATGTTTAATTTTTCTTTTTTTATGCAGAAGAATGTTTGAGAATATAACTGAACTAAAAATATTACACAATTCATGCATTTTTAATTTTTTTATGATATATATATTAAATATAATTTTTTTGCTATATTTTGATTTTTACATACCTTATAAAATTGAAACATTTCATTAAAATACCAAAATTTTAGTTTAATTAATTTAGTGTAACATGATAATACTATGGTACAAATTTCAGAAAGATACATTAAAAAGTTTTTGAAATATCATGCGCGACACATTAAAAAAATACGTTTTGAGATAAAGACCTGTAAAGTTTGCATCGCTATAAAAATGAGTAACATTGTGACTTAATGAGTCTTAACTCATACTATTTGGTACCTAATTTGTATTTTATGCTTTTTGTTTGTGTTTTGTATAAAGTTAATGACAGAATGTATATTTATAATAAGGAAACTGCATCTGAAAAACAATTAACAATGCATTGTTTAATGAAAGTGATGACACAGTCAACCGTTATCAAGGATACATTATTGCAGATAAAGATATATTTTTCATATACATGAAAGAGAATGCAATGTGCAAACTGTGTTATAAACCTATAAATATTTCTGAGAATAAAAATATATTAATAATCAGTTTCTTGAACAAGATGTTTAAATTTTTGTCGACACACATAACTTATCACAAAATACTGTTACTATTTATAATATTTATATACACAAATTAAAAACCTCCAGGTTCACACATTATTCCTTCTTGATCAATTTGCTGATGTTCTAAACTTGTTTTGGATCTTTTCCTTGCTTTTCGTGCTTCTATAGTGTTTTGCATTGCTCTCTTCTTAGCAGTATTTACACGTTTCATATCACTGCGAAGTTGAGATTTTATTGCATTTATACCTGGATGGATACCCATTTGCCTCATGACAGATAGCCTACCCTTTTTTCCCAAGTTAAATAAAATTGCTGCTTCATATACAGCAATTTCTGCAATTCGTTTCCCAGATCCAGAAGTTTTCGGACACATCTGCCATATGAGGGAATTAAAAGATTAATTCGGATTCTGAGTGAAGCTACCAAGGCATCGTTTCAAAAGATCTGGACTTGATAAAGCTTTAAAAACAGGTTTTATAACATCCATGACTGAAGATGGTCACTTTATGATGAAATTTACCCACTGAGCCATTTGAAATTGCTTGTTGATATTTACACCATGAGTCTGCACCAGCAGGACAAAATGTATGTAACGGTTCAGCATCAGTTGATCTCGTATGAAAATAAACTGCCCAAATACCCTTACGCATTTCATCAACTGACAAAGCATTTGAGCGAATTGCATTTCCATAATACTGAGTCAGCCTATTTATCAAGGTGTCTGTCAGTCGTCGTTTGCCTGATAAAGGTTTACCGTCCTCCAGCTTTTTACATCTATAGTCTTGTTTTAGCTTTCTCAGTCGAGTTCCCATTCTTTTTTGTACGTGACCAACACATTCAAGTTTTGAAACAGTTTCATCATCATATGGTTTGCTGTCACGTATAGCAGGGAATGTTCTAGAATCACCATCACCAATATAATTAATATATTTGAGACCTCTTTCAGCTTCTGATCTGTGAAAAATTTTTATCATACCATCGACTTCCATTTTTCCTGAAGAACCGATATGATTTTTCTGACAATTTGGCAAATGTTTCATTTGCCACTCTTCGAAAGCTTTCCCAGATTTTTTTGCTTTCCATAGATCACATCCTTTACAAGTGGACGAGAGAACTTCAACATCTAAAACCTTCCCTGTTTCAGCACCTATTACAGAACATACTCCAATATGTGAAGTATGTCCTCTCGTTTTCCATGTTCCATCACCACTTACGGTGACAGAATTTGATGCAATTTTGCATGCCTCTTCTTCTGCAGCAATTTTCATACTTTGAATGGCGACAGTTTTTGAAGCTGCATTTATATGTTTGCAGATTTTGTCATAAGCATTCTGTGTGACAGGTTTACCTAGATCCATTACACCACAAAATGTTTCCAGAGGTTCCAGACCTTGACCAATGCATCGCATAGCATAAACAATTCGTCTGTTTAATTCAGGAACATTTTTGTGTTCACCAATCAACTTTGAATTATTGAATTCTGTTTTAAAACTACACTTTTCACATTTCAAGGAAATTGTTGAAAATAATCCAAAGGGTTTTCTCTCAGAAATATTGACAGAATTACAGCACAATTTGCACAGTACATTCTCTTTCAAAAATGTAAACAATATGTCTTTATCCATAATTATATAGCCATGAAAACAATTCATAATGTCAGTATCACTTTCATTAAATAATGCATTGTTAAGCTTTTTCTCGGATGCACTTTTTACATGTTCAATTTGAGTATTATGGTCATCACCTGATGAAACCAAGCTTTTATCAGAAAGTTCAGATCTGATATTCGTGTAGCGGTTGCCGTGGAAGCGACGTTTTTTAGCTCGCTTCCCAGAAGCTCTTTTATTATTTGCCATCACAAATATAATATATAAATATACTTATTATTGCAGCAAAAAGACTAACGCATCAAAAATTCAATATACACCAAATAAATGCTGCAAACGTCAATACAACTTTGCAGAATCAAACAACGTAGTAATACCTTACGGAAACACGATGTAAACATTCAGAATAAGTACTAAGTTGAGTAGAATCATTGCTACTGATTGCTGACGAAATAAAAATAAGACTTGTAGGCTAGAATGTAGCAACACTCAGTTATATAACGGCTATGACAGCTGTGAGCAAATGACGTGTCCCTTTAAATGTTTATTTACATACGTGATGAAGGATTCTCGTGTCAGTGACCTTTACGTTTTTAATGATATCTCCTAAACTACACGGAATATTTTAACACGGTTTTTTTTTAAAGTGCGCAGAAATGTTCAAACTAAAACATATATGTTTTTCAAAAAATCGATATTTTTGAAGATTTAAAGGTCGTGAGACCCCTTAATACAGTATGGAATGTTTTGTAAAGCATCAGATATTTAAAAAAAGCATGGAATAGCTGACAATGAAACCAAATAAAAATCAAACAGAACTCTATTACACATTATGCAACAAAATTAATGAATATGAAACGTCTATAAACTTTTTTTTTTTACTTGGACTAGATCTCGAACCATCAACTAGATATTAGTTGCAATATTAGATATTGGCAATAAAATTAATAAAAATTTATGTTGATAAGTACTTAAGAACAAAATGCCAAACTTTCAACTAGATAACCAAATAAACCGTTTACGTTCTAGAGGATTTATTTACTTCACATACATACATACATTGTCTTTACATTTACTTTCATAACTCGTATCATACGTAACATACTCTTATCATCGAATGATTTTCTATAGTAAGCAATTTTTTTTAACAGTTTCTACTTCGTGTTTGCAAAGTATTCCTTTAAGTCGCAAGGTTTCGCGATATTCATTTTCCTTCTGACAAAGTTTATACATGAATCCAAAACATTAAAACCTTCGTAATCGATAAACAACGGCCATTTCATTTTCGATGACATACGTCTGCTTATCGATAGTAAAAGGAAAGTTTGGGCCATCCGAAAAAGCGGCGACCGAACAAAGAATCTCTTCTTTGGGGGAGCGACTAAATTTCAACTCGGCAGGAAAATTTGATTGGTCAACGGTACACGTCACATGTGACGTCAAAAGCGGGGTGTTTTAGATTTACCCCACAGGATTACCTGCCATTTTCGGTTGCTTGTTTTCTGAGCTCTGCAGTGATATTTTTTGGCGAGCTAAAAGAATTTTTTGATAAAATATTTTAATTGGTAATTTAGATATTGTTTGCTTGTAATTAAACACGTGATTACAAATTATTGTAAAGTATTTATTTTTGAGACAAACTTTTTGTAATCTATTTATTTTTCATATATTGCCTTTTGAGAACAGATAAATTTAGCTGAAATTTCCTTTGTTGAACAAAGGAAAATGAAAAATGTTTCAGAATAGCAAATCGTGTTAGTTTCAGTCAAACATTAAATATTTTATACCATTTTTTGTGTCAAACATTAAATATTTTAATATCATATGCTACCATTTTTTTGTGTCAAACATTAAATATTTTAATATCATATGCTACCATTTTTTTTTGTGTCAAACATTAAATATTTTAATATATGCTACAGTTTTTATTCATTTTTTTAATATTTCTGATGACAAAATAAGTTTTTTATTTTCTATTGTAGTACATAACTTTTTGTTATAACAATGGAATATGAAAAGATAGCAGTATTTGAATGTATGTACTGCTTCAAAAAGTACAAAAAGAAAAAGGTTTTATATGAACACATTCGGGAAGTACATAAAGTACCTGTTGTGGCTGAAGGAAATTTGAAATGTCCTATTAATGCCTGCAATTTTTCATGTAGAACGTTTGAAGAGTTAAGAAATCACGCAAGAGATCAACATGGATACACTCTTAACTCCGTTGAAATGACATTTAATACATATGAAGGTAAGATATTAGAAATTTGCATTTTCTGCGATAAACGTTTTTAATTTGAATTACCCCAAACTGAGTACAAATTACTATTTTTGCAAATTCATTCATCAAGTTGGGGAATAAAATACATCTATTTTTGTGAGTATAATTGATAACAGAATAATTTCCTTAGCATCTTGCTTTTTTCTGTTAGCCTGATAAACCCCCATTATTCTTCAGTAAAAATATTTCAAATAATAATTATTATTAATAATATTAAGATTAAGTAATATTTCTCTTCCTCAACTATTTGAAATATGAAGTAAACATTTTCTAAATAATAAAAACATATATAGAGATGTACTGCTACATAATTATTTATACATGTAATTCAGTGCTTCATTAAAAAAAAAGACTATCCTGTTATTACACAAACGGATCTCTTAATGCATATGTATGATGAAGATATCAAAAATAATGTGGACCTAATAAAAAAATTGTTAAAATCTTTATTAAAGTGGCAACCTTCAATCGTAAGTTTAGTATCATAATGATAGACACTTATTTTATTATATGTAAATGAGGCTTAAAATTTATTATATGTTATTTTAAAACTACTTAAAGAAATTTATTCAATGTCTTAAAATTTTAATAACCTATACACATTGTATCAGTTATCAAGAAACAGGCTACAATGTTTTTTTACTTTAGACATAGGCCAGATGACACTCATGCTATGGAAAATGTCTGATGACAATTTGTCTCTTAAGAATAAATTTCTTGCATTATTATACAACTTTGGGGAATATGTTTTAAGTCTAGTTTAGCTGGAACATGAGTACTAGTAACTGTCAAATAGGAAGAAAAATATGCCAATGTACAACTTAAAATAGAGTCGTAGCTAGGGTTTTCAGCGCCCAGGGACAACTGAAGGTTTCGCACCCTCTACTGCTTGCCATGGATGGAAAACATTTAATTCTAAAATGTCGTAACATCAGTTTGGTGCCCCTTCGAATCTGCGCCCGGGGACAGATGCTCTCCTCTAGCTACGCCCCTGACTTAAAATTAGGCAACTTTATTTCAGTGTAGATTTTAAATAAAACTATCAGTTTTGAGAGCAATTAGACACAGGTCCCTCTTCTTGAAGAGAAAAAAAATTCTGCTAAAGTGACCAGTATCTATTTACAATCAGTGCCAAAATAAGATTTTGGTTAGTTTTAAATTAGTAATTTTGTTTTAAAGATTAACTAGTTCACAATTATAATGGGCTTTTATATTGTATGTAGGCTAATGTTTACCCTTCAAATTTAGATTTCTTACAATGGAAAATTGAGGAAGAACGAAGGGAAAAAATTTCTTACTTTTTGAGAAGTACAATAACTCTTAAAGAAGGTGGGAAAAAGAGTTACTTCCTTTGTAATTGATCTGGATTTTATAATTCTAAAAGTAAAGGTGTAAGAGCTATAAAATCACAAGGTACCTGCAAAATAGAGGGGCACTGTCCATCTACTATTGAAGTTACCAGTAATGGCATTATTAAGATTTTATATTTCCAAACACACGTGGGACACACAGTAGATCTAGAACATTTGCCGTTAACAAAAGATTTGCGAGAAGTGATTGCAGGTAAGTTTCTTTATGAACTTGATTGTGAAATTCAATATAAAACAGACATTATTATACAACATTATCATATAAATGCAATATTTTCAGGTAAGTTAAAAGAAGGCATTCCACCACAGAAAATATTAGATTCCACAAGGAATAGTATTAAAGAAGACATTTACAGGGAGCATTTATTGACAAAAAAAGACATACATAACATTTCTAATTCTTACTGTATTGGTAATGATGAACAATATCATCCAACTGATACTGTCAGTTTAAGGATCTGGATAGAAAAAAATGAAATGTTTAGATGATAATTCAGTTCTTTTTGTAAAATTCCAAGGAGAAGCAGCAGATCAGCACTTGGAAATTAGTGACTTCTGCATCATCATAATGACAAATGTTCAAAAGCATATGCTTTTAAAGTTTGGATCCGATAGCATATGCATCGATAGCACACATGGGACTAATGCTTACGATTTTCAATTATCGACAGTTTTAGTCATAGACGAGTTTAATTCAGGATTTCCTGCTGCTTTTTGCCTAAGCAATAGAGTAAATTTAGGTTCAATGCAAAAATTTTTTCAGTGTATTAGGGACAAAGTTGGACTGCTGTCTGTAAACTGCTTTATGAGTGATGATGCACCAGTATATTATACTGCATGGACATCAGTAATGTGTGATGCCAAATTTAGGATTCTATGCACCTGGCACGTTAAAAAGGCATGGCTGCAAGCAGCAAATTCAATTATCCCCTCAAAGCGAAAGGAAGTTTTGAAATTTTTAAATGTAGTATCTGAATGTCATGATATAAAAGAATTTGAAGCACTGATATCTGATTTCCTCAGCAAACTCTTTGCTGATAGAGATACAGACAAGTTTGCTAATTATTTTGCTTCAAATTATGCAAACAGATGCGAGTTGTGGGCTAAATGTTATAGAAAAAGATGTAACATCACAACTAACAATCATCTTGAAGCACTGCATCGAGTTTTAAATTATTCTTATCTTGATGGATTGAAAAACAAGAGGGTTGATAGGTGCATTGCGAAGCTTATTAATATGGTGCAAGATAAACGGTTCCAGAGATTTATCAAAACAACAAAAGGGCCAAACACATCAAAGATCAACCAAACAAATTTACGACACAACAGAGCAATAAATTTTCCAGCTAATAATATCACAGAAATCAATGAGTTTTCTTGGCATGTGATTTCAGAAAGTGACCCTACTCTTGAATATACTGTTACTCAAATACATACACAATGCATTAATTGTAACATTGTTTGTAAATGGTGCAAAATTTGTAACGATGCATTTGTATGCACATGCACAGATGCCACGATTAAAGGAAGTGTCTGTAAACATATACATGTAATAATTTTAAAGACAAGATTACTTAATAGAGAACAGTCAGCTAAAACTAAAGAATCAAATGATGTAAAACTCTTTCTTGATCTATCAGCACAAAAATTAAAAAAATCAGGAACCAAGCACCATATTATAAATCAACTGAGTATCATATCAAAACTTGTAACATCAACAACAGTAAATAATATAACTTTGGGAGATATTGAAAACACACTGAATAAAGTGATTACAAAATTAAAGAACGAAAAGCCGAAATTGAAAATGGTGAACTATGAACCTACAAATAAAAAAGCAGGGAAACAAAAGAATTTCTTTTTTACGAGAAAGAAAAGAAAAAGTCCATGCAGTACTGAAAATATTGCAACAACTTCATACAAGAAAGCTGCTATAGATGCCATTGGAAATAATGAAACTCTTATAATTCATGATTCTTTTGATCATATATATTGATATCTCATCATGTAAATATATTGTATATAAAATAATCTCTAAATAGTTTATAAATTAAAATATGATGAATTAAAAACAGTATATAAATTTAAAATGCTCTTAATCTTGTCACTACTTCATCCTTGCTAGTTACACAAGTAATTTATTAATCAGTTTTTGATCTCATATTCTGTCACAGTATTTCACTACTAAATTATTAGTGTAAAGTTCTCCAGTTGATGGTACACATACAGTACAGTTAGCAACATCATTTTACAAAACATCGACATATAATGTGTTTATTAGGACGTATCACAACAATATGTGCAAAAGAACTAAAAGTTTCAGCATGAAATATGCAGTTACAGATTCAGTCAAATATAGATAGTAACATCATATACAGATAGAGAACATAATAGGAATAACAATCGCATTTGATTATTACAAAGGAAAATCATAATTCAGTATCTGCTGACAAATCAGAGCATGCTGGTATTTCTTTAAATAAATGATTAAAAATGCCACAAAAATATAATAAGTGCTTTAAAATTCTTAAATTCATATAAGTGTAAATCTTAGTGTTTTTGAAAATGCTATTGTATTTTGTTATCGAGCATTTTTGAATCGCTAGTGATTACAATAACAATTTATGAATAGTGAAAACTTAAATTATTCCAAGAGAATTGATTAATAAATTTCATACAGTAAATAAATCATTGGGCTGCAAAAGTATGCAGATATATGACAACCAATAACAGAAATAAAAATAAAATCTTTAAAAATTTTATAAAGTGGCGAAGCATGCAAGAGCTATTTATTTATCTTGTAAACAATACATTTTCAGTAGAATCAGTACTTTAAAAAATTGATATACTTTGGAAACATGCTCTGCAATGTAGTTGTTTTGTGATGAAACTGTTGATAGTGATGCTTTGATAATGCTTTTGTTGATTTGCTCCACACAGTAAAACTGTAGAATTTATGTATACATAGCTCTTGCGTTTATGTATGGATGCAAATTATACAGCTTTTAATTTTTCATGAAACTTGCATACATATTAAAGTCAAGCGACTTTTCAGAATATTACAACATTATAAATCTCACACCTTGAGATTACTAAGGCTTATACACAGATTTCAAAGGAAAGAGTTTGTAAAGTTGTATAAGGGCCTTATTATTATTGATATAGACACAAGTATATAGTTTTCATTAATTAACACATTGTTATTGATGAAGATCTCTTTAATGATTCTTACATAAAGCTATTTGGATTTTTTTCCAGAGGAAAAACAAAGTTTCATTTAACCTGCGAGCACACGCACCGATCCGACGAACACTAGAACACGCGCCGGGTATGTCATACCCGAATAAAACGTTTGTAATTAAAAATTTGCCGAATAAAATTAATCGATTTTTAAAAGAAATTAAAATGTAAAACCAAGTTAATACTTCATTTTAGACAAAATATGAAAGAATAAGGAGAGGTAAAATTATTTACTTACAATATTTTGAACATTGTTTACAAAATGAGGTCATATGTTCCATACATATACTCGTACTTTTGCTACAATTTTCACAAATGTATCTAGTCTTTCTATCTTTTTTCTTGGGGCACTCTGTACACCTCTTGTAATTTTTGGTTTTTTGGGGGGTGGTTCATTGTTAACATGTTCATCGGTGGTCAGTGTTTGTCTAGAATCAGGAACTACAGATGCTCGTCGTCGTTCATTTTGAACATTTTCTATTAACTGCATCCCTAAGGCTTTGAGAAAAGTACGCCTGGTATGGTATTCCGTTGGTAGTTCCTTCTTTGATAGTAGAATTATTCTTGCATTAATGGCAGCCACGTTTAACACTGAAAAGAAAATCACCATAGGCCATCGACGTGCTACTCTTGCTGTAGAATACGCAGCTGCCATCTCATCTACAACATCGACTGCTCCTTTTGTCATGTTATATAATGTAATGATTTCAGGCTTTTTAGATTCCCCAGTAGATTCATCGATTTGATCGCCGGAATGCATTGTGGATAACAGGATCACACTCTTATTTTTTTTCGGCACATAAGATACAAGTGTTGCTTCTTTCTGAAAACCAAAAATTGAAGAATATACTTCTCTTTTCTCTGCCAGAAACTCTGGGATTTCTCTCTCATTTTTACGCATTGTACCTACTATCGTAATTTTCTTCTTTAGGAGATCTTGAGATAATTCAAATCCCATATACCAATTATCAACTGTTAAATTTCGACCAGAGTTGTATAAGGGCCTTATTAAACGTTTGACAACTTCGCTTGCACCAAATTCAACTTGAAATGGCCCATCTGGTTGTTTACCAGCATAAATTTCCATACTCCAGGTATAAAATACCCTTGCGTCTACAAGAGCAAATATTTTTATGCCATACTTTGCTGGCTTGTTGGGCATATTTTGTTTGAAGGAACAACGACCTCTGAATGATTCCAACTTCTCATCAATGATCACATACTCTCCTAAAGTATAAGCCTTTTGGCAATTTGTGACAAAATTTCCAAAAAATTCTCTGATCGAAGCTAATTTATCAACGTCTCTTCTACTGGGACGATCTCTAATGTCATCAAAACGGAGGCATCGTAAAAGAAAGAGGAATCGGTTCATTGACATTTATTCCCGAACTATGTCCATTCCCATTCTGCCTGTTGCCCACAAATCTCTTACGTTCACATGGGATGATTTATAAACTCCACATAAATACAGCAATCCAATTAAAGCTTTGATTTCCAACTCATTTGTTGCTTTCGCATCCCGTTCATGAGTGAAATTTCCACGTACAATCAATATAAATATTTGTATTGTCGACTACATGTTTTAACATATCTTCATCGATAAGCAGTGACCAGGAATCTAAAGGTGTTGAGACGTCTTTAGAATACTTCGTATTTCTAGGGAGTTTAGTTATAATATTTTTGGCTCCAATTCTAACATTAGTCCGGAATTTATTTTTGTTCCATTTTACTCCATTTTTTCCAACATAAAACTCATTGCTACATTGCAAAATTTCCTTTTCTGTTTCTGTATCTGAATCACTACTCTCTATGGATGAATCATGATGACTATTATATTCTTCGTCATCAACATCTTCATCGTCTTCACTAAATGAATCCTCATCAGAAGAAACTGTTTTAAGAATATTCTCAATCTTTTCATCTCTTCATCATAAGGAATATACGGCGTCATGCTTACAACTCAAGAAAAACCTATACTTGAAAAAAAAAAGCTTGAAAACGAGAAGTGCGAAGTGACTCACTGAGAAACATGAGTACACGCGCGGGTATGAGATGCCCAAACAATGCTGTTCCTAAAAAACCGTTGCACCTGTCACCTTAGGAATTTCCCGCATTTAAGTATGTGGCCTTGAACTCAGCTACACCAAGTTTCGTCCTTTTATGAAAGAATAAGTGATAAATATACAAAAAGAAAAATGCCCATGGGTATGACATACCCATTGCGTGTGCTCGCGGGTTAAGAAAATAAACCATAGAATATTCTTAATTTTATTATAAACTTTCATTACATCACATGAATCTGTAAACACTGAACTAATCGTTTTCAATTTAAATCACAAATGTATTCTTCATATCGATTTATTGACAGTATGAATAATGATCAAAACTTAATATTATCTGTATATAATAAGAAATCATTGATACATAGGGTAAAAATAAGCATGAAGTTAGACTATATTAGCATGCTAATGGATCAACTAATGGCAAAAGACTTAAAAAACTTTACCTAATCATTTGTACAAGATTATTTAATGAACACAAAATGTATAGGAGTTACTCCAACCCTTTTTTGACCGCAGACACATTCTAACATATATTTTGAGATCTTGTACCCTTATGACTCAACATTCAAGCAGATTTCAGGCATGATAGACTTTTAAGTCCTTCTTTGTCATGAAATTATCTTATGATCATTTCATTCAACTACTACAAATCAAGGAAAGGAGAATTAATTACCAGTGTTTTATACTTTTAGCCACTTGATAACGTTACATAATATGGATTAACTCAAAGCAAATTCTACTGATTATAATCAGATAATTGCATATCTCTTCTGAGAATTTAGATTCTTCCGCATTCATTTCTTTGCAGATCTTGCTCTAAATGGATTTCAATACATATTTACCACTAATAATCGCAAATGATAATAAATAACAAATTAATTTTTATTCTAAACATGATTTGGGGTAGTTGCATAGGCGTTTTCGTGTTTTTCCTCATGTGTAATGTGTATATGAGCCAGTTTCCCTTAGAAAGTTCTCCAGGAAGCCATCCTTCCTTGTAGGCAGTTAGCTCTCGAGTGTTTTAATCAAATAAAAACATATTTTTAAACTACAATATCAAATTTTGTATTTTGTCCTTATTTATTTCACTAAATAATTAAAGTCCTCTTTAGTACATACACATATCAGGCGCTATTTTATCTTCATTTACAAAATAAAACAGTTGAAGCAGTTTTAGGACTTTTCTCTCATAGGGAAAAAATATCTGCATTTAATCCATTTGCTTTATGAAAACTGAAGTTTTCATACCAAACGAACTTCTTACAATATAACCTTCCTTACGAACTCTCTTATTTACCATATAAACCATTTCGGATCTTTGCTTTGGTAAATGGTCTAAGGCCTTTTACCAGTATATGGCTGTCATAATCCCTAAGGAAGCATATTAGAAAAACAAAACGGTCAGCTATACGCAGGGTTTAATTTCAAAAATTAGAAGTACCAGAGCCGTATAGAAGACCTTCAGGAAAGAGGAACAAGAATAAATAAGAGAATAAGATGACTAATCAAATCATTAACAATTAAAAAATTAAATAATTCATTATTAAAAAAATTAATGGTTAAAGTAATTAAATAATTAAAATTTAATAGTATGCAAAGTGATAAATTAGAATTTAATAAGCAATTTTTAATATAATTTTATTATTAAAAATAAAGTTTCCAAGACCAGATTTCTACTGAAATTATTGTTCAGTTACATAAAAGAAGTGCTAAAGCCTTCTTATTTAGGGCTCCGACTAAAATTATGAATTTTTCCTAAAACTAAGAAGTATCGGAGCCAGCCTCCGGTGGTCTCCGACGCAATTTAAGCCCTGGCTATACGGCCCAAGGCCCAAGGCGATATTTTCCGGAGTACCTTTGCAACTTAATGCAATTACCTCCACAACTTCGTTAAGGAGAAAACTGAGGTGATTAAGACAAAGCACTGGCTGAAGGGTAATGAAGGAGACCATTATGGGCTGACGGGGAAGGAAGTGAATAAGGAGTCCATTCTATGGACGATAAATTCTTTCTGCTTTCAACCTGTTTTACTAGGTTGAAAGAGAGAGAGGTGACGGATAAGGGCAGATTCCTGAATGCATTGCATTAATGGAATCGCAAAGATTGAAAGACAATTAGCCGGGAATCATAATTTTCCAGGGCTCGGGAAAGGTATATTAGGTAATACGGAAAACCGCAGTAATCGCTAATGCCTTGGGGATGGGCTGGGGGGGAGGGAGTCTTACGACTGAAGCAGAGCAGGGAAGGTGGAACGAAAAGAAGGGGGGGAAAGGATTCAAGAGTAGAAAAAGTTCTCCTACCGCCCGTGGCGAGAGTACAATAGGAGCAACTTTTGGAGCGGAAAGAACCGTGAGAGAAAGTTAACTGTGGAAAAGACGGAGAAGTTTTAGGATAGTTAAAGGGAAGGGAATTAAAGAAAAACGTTAAAAGTTGGAGAGGAGAGGTGGATTAAAAAGTGGAAAGAAATAAAAAAAGGGGACAGAATTGACCAAAAATACCTCATTGCTGTTGATGTTTGAAGATATGCAAGCTTGTACTTGTGCAGATTGCTGGAACAGAAATACATTAATAAAGTGTTTTGAGTAGCATGTGAGGGAGTTAGATTTAGAAGATTAGAATATTAATTTAAACTTCAAAAGAAAAATTAGGCAGTTTAAGTTGAATAATTAAGTTAGGTGATAGAATAATAGAGAAACGTTAAAACTATTGCAAGTCTGATTTAAGATTGTCTGGGCCGTGTTTTATGAAAAGATGAGGTCTTGGCAAGTGGAGGGGCATGTTACCTATAGCAGCACGGATATAAAACCGAGAAACGAGGCCGGATTAGGTCCGGCGGGCATGTGGAAGTATGGAATTAATTAAGGGTCCTGGCTATACGGATATCTTGGTAAAGCAAGAGAAGAACCCATCTTTGGTCATGACCAAACATGGCGCATGATGTGTTTTGATTGTAAACCACATGAGAGGCGGAGTTTAAATACGTCAAAATGACGTCACCAAAGCCAACCAATCAAAATTTCCTGCCAAGTTGAAATTTAGTCTCACCCCTTCTTTGGCATGAACGCCATTAAAGTTAAAGTTATAGTTATTTACAGTTGCAGTTATAGTTGTAGTTATTTTAAATATACATCACATCCCTTCCTCCAGTTTATAAACACTAATAAAAATAACAAATAATATCAATACAAGTATATTCACAATATGACATACAATAAAAAAAGTTACATAAAAATGATACATGCAATATGTTGCATTATTTTATTCCATGACAAAGTCTCTATATCTTGAAGGTTGTCTAATCAACCGTCCACTTCTTGTTATTGTATTATGGGATAGATTATTCTGTTGATTTCCTATTGTAACAGGCACAGAAACATTTTCAGGGCTTCCATTTGAATTTTCCTCTTTATCTAATACTATATCATCATAATCATTATTAACTTTGAAAGGTGATTTTGAAAATATTATATGGCGTCTGTTTCTTCGTAATATTTCCCCATTTGAATTTCTTACAATATACGATATAGGATCTTTATGTTTTGAAATTATTTGACCTTTATCCCACTGCCCAGTTCTAAAGTTGAACAAGGTTATACTATCTCCAGGTTTTAACTCAGGCAGTTTCTGTGCGATTCTATCATAATAATATTTTTGCCTAGCTTGAAGTGCACGAAATTTAGAATAAGGTTTGTTTATCTTAGTATTTAACAACTTATTACTGATAGGTAATTTTGTCCTTAATCTTCTATTAAGTAACAGTTGTGCAGGAGACAAATTTATTCCACTAATTGGGGTATTTCGATATTCCATCAAGCCTACACTTATATCTTGCACTTTTCTCATGATATTTTTCACTATTCCTACAGCTTTTTCAGCCAACCCATTACTTTGAGGATATCTGGGGCTACTAAATTTAAATTCGAAATCCCAATCTTCAGCAAATTTCTTAAATAAGTAGCTATTACAGGGTGGTGTTGGTGTGTTGAATTATGGCAAAGCACACGAGGGCTATCTCCCTAAGGGAAGGGATGCCTTCGTGGAGGACTTTCTAAGGGAAACTGGCTCGTATACACGTTACACATGGGGAAAACCACGAAAACGTCCATACAGCCAGCCCGTTCGTGGGATTCGAACCTCGAACCGAACTACCAGTGTTCAGCGACTTTACCGCTTCGCCGCTGGTGGGCGCTATTACAGGGATTATTGTCGCAAACGACTTCATTTGCAATACCATACCTGGCAAAGATGCATTTTAACTTTATCATAATTTCATTTGCTGTCTTATCTTTTATGTTAGAAACCTCAATCCATTTAGAGTAATAATCAATAACTACTAAGTAATTTTGATTACTAAATTGCAAGATATCAAGGGCAATTTTTTCGAATGGTTTAGTTGGAATTTCATGTTGCATTAGAGGTTCTTTTTGATTTCTATTTCTGAATTTTTCACATATTTCACATTTGGAAACAAGCTGCTCAATGTCATTTGTCATACCTGGCCAGTAAAAAGTTTCACGGGAGCTAATTTTACATTTCTCAATTCCAAAGTGCGCTTCATGAATTAATTGCAACATATCTTTTCTCAAACCATAAGGTACAACTAATTTTTCATTAATAAATAACAAGTCGTCATTAATATAAAGATCATTTTTAACTTTAAAGTATGTTTTTACACTACTATCTACTTTTTTGTAACATTTAGGCCAACCCTCTTTAATACATTTCATAACTATTTGCAAATCTGGATCTGATTCAGTTTCTTTCCTAAATTGCACCACTCTTCTTTCACTCATAGGCAAATATTTTGAAATAATGTGAACAACATTTAGCATTTCAGGATCATCACTAATAGTTTCCTTCACAGGATATGCACGTGACAAAGTGTCAGCAAAAAGCATTTGATTACCTGGAACATAATTTATCTCAAAATCATATTTTAGTAGTTTTAAGATCATCCTTTGCATTCTAGACGAGATTTTATGCAATGGTTTCTTAACAATTGCCATTAACAGTTTACGATCACTTTGCACTGTGACTTTCCGTCCATAAACAAAATTGTGGTACTTTTCAAAAGAAAATACTATGGCCAATAGCTCTTTTCGATCTGTGCATAGTTTTCTTTTTTCACTGTTAGTCAGGCTGCGAGACACAAATGATACAGGCTTACCCTTTTGAATTAGATAGTTGGATAGCAAAGACACAATTTTTGAAATGAATGAATAAATACAGCGCTGGCTTTTGTTATGTTTTATGTATTTAATAAATTTCCGCCCGACTGTTTATTCATTAATTCTACCTAACACGATTAATCGATACTTGTTTCTAATATAGAATTTTAGCATCAATTCTACATAATAACATGAGTAATATCTTTTTAATTGAATTTTATCATTATTAACAAAATACTTTGGCATTGTGAACTGAGAATTTTTCGCTTGACTTATATCTTTCAATACTTTAGGAACTGGTCATTGATTTACATCTATAATAAAAGAAATAAATGCTTGTATGAATTTTAACATATTGTTAAAAATGCAATAAACCTCAGCTCCTTTGTTGTATGAATAATGTGAAACTTCCTGTTAAGTATTTTTTTAACATCTATGTAACAGTTATAGACTCCATGATTATTCCTTAAAATTGGAAGTATCAGAAATAGATGTAAATATGTATTGTCTTCTGCATTAACTTACAAAAATAATAGTGTGAATATCTGAATGGAATTATATGAAAGAGCTACAGGACACTATGTTTTCACGATGGTCATTCCACTATATTGGAAATATTAAATCAAACAATAAGTGCAGGAAAAGTTTCAGTAAGAGGATATACTCTCCTCTGTAACAATACATTTGACTGCAGTTGTTCCATATGATATTTCTACACAACATTCCAAAATCTTGGTAAATAGCTTTCTAAATTAAGTGTACAGTGTAAAAAAAGTAGTGGGAAAATGTTGTAGTCATGTAACTGGGCTACCATACATAAAAATTAAGCAGCGTTAAAAGTGTTTTTATCTTAATGGCCTGTTACAACCAAATAACTAGATATGAGAAAGAACATGCCGTGTCAGTACAGCTGGCTGATCCATTTTACAGAGTTCCTAATTTGAAAACAAGTTAACCTGTAAAACTACCCTTCATACTGGTTTGCTTTAGATTCATTTGGTAACAAATATGCCATTAAAGTCTGTACCAATCAATCAAGCAATAAACTTTGTTACAAGCAAGTTTTTGTTTGCAGGATGTTGTTCATAATCGGTTTTCTTTTGGTGGTATAGCAACAACGAAGGGAGAAAGATTCCGGGTAATTTAAATTCAACTAACATAGCAAATTCCATTTTTGTGTAACTTTATAATTTGATACAGCTTTATTTTTTCAGAATTTTATTCATACTACTATTTCATCCATTGCAGAAAAATTCCACAAGTGCATATTTTAAAATTAATTTCACATTTAAAAAAGTACGATTTGTTTATAAATGATTTGTTATAAAAATATGAGTTATAAAACTCATTGTAACTTGGACAAATACACACAAAAAAGGGAAAAAATACAAAAATGGTGATGCTGCTTATTAAAAATTGAAGAATTGTTATATGCACATACACATGGTTGACACAGTTTGGTGCATGTTGCTAAATTTGTTGTGGTAATATGGTAGCAAAAAAAAAATTTTTTTGTCATTTTGTATTAAAATTATTAAGGTGTTGACGGCTATGCTAAGTTACACAAAGCAAGGTAACGTACAGTAAGAGCTGTGTACCTTAGGCAAAGAGATGCCTTTGAGAAGGTCTTTCTATGAGAAATTGACTTATATTCACATAATACATGAGGAGAAACACAAAAATTCCCATGCAGCTATCCCATCCACCAGTATTTGTACCTGGAACAAACATCCAGTGTTCAGCTTTCTTATCTGCTAGTCTACTGGTGCCAGTCAAAATAGACGGTAGTGTAACACTATACAAGCTAAGTGGTATTGACTTATACATCACTAAAGAAATAAATACATTTCAGAAAACTTTCCTATTTTCCGAAAGTGTCAGTATCTTCATTATTATAACTTCCTGATAATTCAATGCATGTAATTTTATGGTGACCTATTAACTTAAAACAATATTTTTTTTGAATTGGTTGTGTTTAATTATAACATTATTTTGAAAAACGTTGTTCGTGATAAAACTAAAGAATGAATTTTCTTTACACACTGACTGTTAAATTATTACATTTCAAATCAACAGATTGCATTTATACAATAAGACAGGATGAAAAATACAGTAGTCACTGAAACAATTGTTGAGTTTCTGAAGAAAGATTAATAAAAATTTTCAAATCTAACACAGTATACCTTGTTTAATGTTTAAGGAGTCACACGACCCTTGAATGAGTCGAAAGATGAATTTTTTTACCTTTTTTCAATCTTGTGCAACTTTTTTAATTCTTATCAAAAATACTCAATATTTTGTTCATTATTAATTTAATGTCTATTCTTTAATTAAATGTACTTGAAATTTGAAAATTATAATAAAAATTGTAAAAACAAATGTTAAATTATAAGACATTTTTCACATCTAATTAATCTGTACACACACTGCGCGCACATGTACAAGAAATGTTTTGTACCAAAATGTTTAATTTTTCTTTTTTTATGCAGAAGAATGTTTGAGAATATAACTGAACTAAAAATATTACACAATTCATGCATTTTTAATTTTTTTATGATATATATATTAAATATAATTTTTTTGCTATATTTTGATTTTTACATACCTTATAAAATTGAAACATTTCATTAAAATACCAAAATTTTAGTTTAATTAATTTAGTGTAACATGATAATACTATGGTACAAATTTCAGAAAGATACATTAAAAAGTTTTTGAAATATCATGCGCGACACATTAAAAAAATACGTTTTGAGATAAAGACCTGTAAAGTTTGCATCGCTATAAAAATGAGTAACATTGTGACTTAATGAGTCTTAACTCATACTATTTGGTACCTAATTTGTATTTTATGCTTTTTGTTTGTGTTTTGTATAAAGTTAATGACAGAATGTATATTTATAATAAGGAAACTGCATCTGAAAAACAATTAACAATGCATTGTTTAATGAAAGTGATGACACAGTCAACCGTTATCAAGGATACATTATTGCAGATAAAGATATATTTTTCATATACATGAAAGAGAATGCAATGTGCAAACTGTGTTATAAACCTATAAATATTTCTGAGAATAAAAATATATTAATAATCAGTTTCTTGAACAAGATGTTTAAATTTTTGTCGACACACATAACTTATCACAAAATACTGTTACTATTTATAATATTTATATACACAAATTAAAAACCTCCAGGTTCACACATTATTCCTTCTTGATCAATTTGCTGATGTTCTAAACTTGTTTTGGATCTTTTCCTTGCTTTTCGTGCTTCTATAGTGTTTTGCATTGCTCTCTTCTTAGCAGTATTTACACGTTTCATATCACTGCGAAGTTGAGATTTTATTGCATTTATACCTGGATGGATACCCATTTGCCTCATGACAGATAGCCTACCCTTTTTTCCCAAGTTAAATAAAATTGCTGCTTCATATACAGCAATTTCTGCAATTCGTTTCCCAGATCCAGAAGTTTTCGGACACATCTGCCATATGAGGGAATTAAAAGATTAATTCGGATTCTGAGTGAAGCTACCAAGGCATCGTTTCAAAAGATCTGGACTTGATAAAGCTTTAAAAACAGGTTTTATAACATCCATGACTGAAGATGGTCACTTTATGATGAAATTTACCCACTGAGCCATTTGAAATTGCTTGTTGATATTTACACCATGAGTCTGCACCAGCAGGACAAAATGTATGTAACGGTTCAGCATCAGTTGATCTCATATGAAAATAAACTGCCCAAATACCCTTACGCATTTCATCAACTGACAAAGCATTTGAGCGAATTGCATTTCCATAATACTGAGTCAGCCTATTTATCAAGGTGTCTGTCAGTCGTCGTTTGCCTGATAAAGGTTTACCGTCCTCCAGCTTTTTACATCTATAGTCTTGTTTTAGCTTTCTCAGTCGAGTTCCCATTCTTTTTTGTACGTGACCAACACATTCAAGTTTTGAAACAGTTTCATCATCATATGGTTTGCTGTCACGTATAGCAGGGAATGTTCTAGAATCACCATCACCAATATAATTAATATATTTGAGACCTCTTTCAGCTTCTGATCTGTGAAAAATTTTTATCATACCATCGACTTCCATTTTTCCTGAAGAACCGATATGATTTTTCTGACAATTTGGCAAATGTTTCATTTGCCACTCTTCGAAAGCTTTCCCAGATTTTTTTGCTTTCCATAGATCACATCCTTTACAAGTGGACGAGAGAACTTCAACATCTAAAACCTTCCCTGTTTCAGCACCTATTACAGAACATACTCCAATATGTGAAGTATGTCCTCTCGTTTTCCATGTTCCATCACCACTTACGGTGACAGAATTTGATGCAATTTTGCATGCCTCTTCTTCTGCAGCAATTTTCATACTTTGAATGGCGACAGTTTTTGAAGCTGCATTTATATGTTTGCAGATTTTGTCATAAGCATTCTGTGTGACAGGTTTACCTAGATCCATTACACCACAAAATGTTTCCAGAGGTTCCAGACCTTGACCAATGCATCGCATAGCATAAACAATTCGTCTGTTTAATTCAGGAACATTTTTGTGTTCACCAATCAACTTTGAATTATTGAATTCTGTTTTAAAACTACACTTTTCACATTTCAAGGAAATTGTTGAAAATAATCCAAAGGGTTTTCTCTCAGAAATATTGACAGAATTACAGCACAATTTGCACAGTACATTCTCTTTCAAAAATGTAAACAATATGTCTTTATCCATAATTATATAGCCATGAAAACAATTCATAATGTCAGTATCACTTTCATTAAATAATGCATTGTTAAGCTTTTTCTCGGATGCACTTTTTACATGTTCAATTTGAGTATTATGGTCATCACCTGATGAAACCAAGCTTTTATCAGAAAGTTCAGATCTGATATTCGTGTAGCGGTTGCCGTGGAAGCGACGTTTTTTAGCTCGCTTCCCAGAAGCTCTTTTATTATTTGCCATCACAAATATAATATATAAATATACTTATTATTGCAGCAAAAAGACTAACGCATCAAAAATTCAATATACACCAAATAAATGCTGCAAACGTCAATACAACTTTGCAGAATCAAACAACGTAGTAATACCTTACGGAAACACGATGTAAACATTCAGAATAAGTACTAAGTTGAGTAGAATCATTGCTACTGATTGCTGACGAAATAAAAATAAGACTTGTAGGCTAGAATGTAGCAACACTCAGTTATATAACGGCTATGACAGCTGTGAGCAAATGACGTGTCCCTTTAAATGTTTATTTACATACGTGATGAAGGATTCTCGTGTCAGTGACCTTTACGTTTTTAATGATATCTCCTAAACTACACGGAATATTTTAACACGGTTTTTTTTTAAAGTGCGCAGAAATGTTCAAACTAAAACATATATGTTTTTCAAAAAATCGATATTTTTGAAGATTTAAAGGTCGTGAGACCCCTTAATACAGTATGGAATGTTTTGTAAAGCATCAGATATTTAAAAAAAGCATGGAATAGCTGACAATGAAACCAAATAAAAATCAAACAGAACTCTATTACACATTATGCAACAAAATTAATGAATATGAAACGTCTATAAACTTTTTTTTTTTACTTGGACTAGATCTCGAACCATCAACTAGATATTAGTTGCAATATTAGATATTGGCAATAAAATTAATAAAAATTTATGTTGATAAGTACTTAAGAACAAAATGCCAAACTTTCAACTAGATAACCAAATAAACCGTTTACGTTCTAGAGGATTTATTTACTTCACATACATACATACATTGTCTTTACATTTACTTTCATAACTCGTATCATACGTAACATACTCTTATCATCGAATGATTTTCTATAGTAAGCAATTTTTTTTAACAGTTTCTACTTCGTGTTTGCAAAGTATTCCTTTAAGTCGCAAGGTTTCGCGATATTCATTTTCCTTCTGACAAAGTTTATACATGAATCCAAAACATTAAAACCTTCGTAATCGATAAACAACGGCCATTTCATTTTCGATGACATACGTCTGCTTATCGATAGTAAAAGGAAAGTTTGGGCCATCCGAAAAAGCGGCGACCGAACAAAGAATCTCTTCTTTGGCATGAACGCCATTAAAGTTAAAGTTATAGTTATTTACAGTTGCAGTTATAGTTGTAGTTATTTTAAATATACATCACATCCCTTCCTCCAGTTTATAAACACTAATAAAAATAACAAATAATATCAATACAAGTATATTCACAATATGACATACAATAAAAAAAGTTACATAAAAATGATACATGCAATATGTTGCATTATTTTATTCCATGACAAAGTCTCTATATCTTGAAGGTTGTCTAATCAACCGTCCACTTCTTGTTATTGTATTATGGGATAGATTATTCTGTTGATTTCCTATTGTAACAGGCACAGAAACATTTTCAGGGCTTCCATTTGAATTTTCCTCTTTATCTAATACTATATCATCATAATCATTATTAACTTTGAAAGGTGATTTTGAAAATATTATATGGCGTCTGTTTCTTCGTAATGTTTCCCCATTTGAATTTCTTACAATATACGATATAGGATCTTTATGTTTTGAAATTATTTGACCTTTATCCCACTGCCCAGTTCTAAAGTTGAACAAGGTTATACTATCTCCAGGTTTTAACTCAGGCAGTTTCTGTGCGATTCTATCATAATAATATTTTTGCCTAGCTTGAAGTGCACGAAATTTAGAATAAGGTTTGTTTATCTTAGTATTTAACAACTTATTACTGATAGGTAATTTTGTCCTTAATCTTCTATTAAGTAACAGTTGTGCAGGAGACAAATTTATTCCACTAATTGGGGTATTTCGATATTCCATCAAGCCTACACTTATATCTTGCACTTTTCTCATGATATTTTTCACTATTCCTACAGCTTTTTCAGCCAACCCATTACTTTGAGGATATCTGGGGCTACTAAATTTAAATTCGAAATCCCAATCTTCAGCAAATTTCTTAAATAAGTAGCTATTACAGGGTGGTGTTGGTGTGTTGAATTATGGCAAAGCACACGAGGGCTATCTCCCTAAGGGAAGGGATGCCTTCGTGGAGGACTTTCTAAGGGAAACTGGCTCGTATACACGTTACACATGGGGAAAACCACGAAAACGTCCATACAGCCAGCCCGTTCGTGGGATTCGAACCTCGAACCGAACTACCAGTGTTCAGCGACTTTACCGCTTCGCCGCTGGTGGGCGCTATTACAGGGATTATTGTCGCAAACGACTTCATTTGCAATACCATACCTGGCAAAGATGCATTTTAACTTTATCATAATTTCATTTGCTGTCTTATCTTTTATGTTAGAAACCTCAATCCATTTAGAGTAATAATCAATAACTACTAAGTAATTTTGATTACTAAATTGCAAGATATCAAGGGCAATTTTTTCGAATGGTTTAGTTGGAATTTCATGTTGCATTAGAGGTTCTTTTTGATTTCTATTTCTGAATTTTTCACATATTTCACATTTGGAAACAAGCTGCTCAATGTCATTTGTCATACCTGGCCAGTAAAAAGTTTCACGGGAGCTAATTTTACATTTCTCAATTCCAAAGTGCGCTTCATGAATTAATTGCAACATATCTTTTCTCAAACCATAAGGTACAACTAATTTTTCATTAATAAATAACAAGTCGTCATTAATATAAAGATCATTTTTAACTTTAAAGTATGTTTTTACACTACTATCTACTTTTTTGTAACATTTAGGCCAACCCTCTTTAATATATTTCATAACTATTTGCAAATCTGGATCTGATTCAGTTTCTTTCCTAAATTGCACCACTCTTCTTTCACTCATAGGCAAATATTTTGAAATAATGTGAACAACATTTAGCATTTCAGGATCATCACTAATAGTTTCCTTCACAGGATATGCACGTGACAAAGTGTCAGCAAAAAGCATTTGATTACCTGGAACATAATTTATCTCAAAATCATATTTTAGTAGTTTTAAGATCATCCTTTGCATTCTAGACGAGATTTTATGCAATGGTTTCTTAACAATTGCCATTAACAGTTTACGATCACTTTGCACTGTGACTTTCCGTCCATAAACAAAATTGTGGTACTTTTCAAAAGAAAATACTATGGCCAATAGCTCTTTTCGATCTGTGCATAGTTTTCTTTTTTCACTGTTAGTCAGGCTGCGAGACACAAATGATACAGGCTTACCCTTTTGAATTAGATAGTTGGATAGCAAAGACACAATTTTTGAAATGGATGAATAAATACAGCGCTGGCTTTTGTTATGTTTTATGTATTTAATAAATTTCCGCCCGACTGTTTATTCATTAATTCTACCTAACACGATTAATCGATACTTGTTTCTAATATAGAATTTTAGCATCAATTCTACATAATAACATGAGTAATATCTTTTTAATTGAATTTTATCATTATTAACAAAATACTTTGGCATTGTGAACTGAGAATTTTTCGCTTGACTTATATCTTTCAATACTTTAGGAACTGGTCATTGATTTACATCTATAATAAAAGAAATAAATGCTTGTATGAATTTTAACATATTGTTAAAAATGCAATAAACCTCAGCTCCTTTGTTGTATGAATAATGTGAAACTTCCTGTTAAGTATTTTTTTAACATCTATGTAACAGTATAGACTCCATGATTATTCCTTAAAATTGGAAGTATCAGAAATAGATGTAAATATGTATTGTCTTCTGCATTAACTTACAAAAATAATAGTGTGAATATCTGAATGGAATTATATGAAAGAGCTACAGGACACTATGTTTTCACGATGGTCATTCCACTATATTGGAAATATTAAATCAAACAATAAGTGCAGGAAAAGTTTCAGTAAGAGGATATACTCTCCTCTGTAACAATACATTTGACTGCAGTTGTTCCATATGATATTTCTACACAACATCCCAAAATCTTGGTAAATAGCTTTCTAAATTAAGTGTACAGTGTAAAAAAAGTAGTGGGAAAATGTTGTAGTCATGTAACTGGGCTACCATACATAAAAATTAAGCAGCGTTAAAAGTGTTTTTATCTTAATGGCCTGTTACAACCAAATAACTAGATATGAGAAAGAACATGCCGTGTCAGTACAGCTGGCTGATCCATTTTACAGAGTTCCTAATTTGAAAACAAGTTAACCTGTAAAACTACCCTTCATACTGGTTTGCTTTAGATTCATTTGGTAACAAATATGCCATTAAAGTCTGTACCAATCAATCAAGCAATAAACTTTGTTACAAGCAAGTTTTTGTTTGCAGGATGTTGTTCATAATCGGTTTTCTTTTGGTGGTATAGCAACAACGAAGGGAGAAAGATTCCGGGTAATTTAAATTCAACTAACATAGCAAATTCCATTTTTGTGTAACTTTATAATTTGATACAGCTTTATTTTTTCAGAATTTTATTCATACTACTATTTCATCCATTGCAGAAAAATTCCACAAGTGCATATTTTAAAATTAATTTCACATTTAAAAAAGTACGATTTGTTTATAAATGATTTGTTATAAAAATATGAGTTATAAAACTCATTGTAACTTGGACAAATACACACAAAAAAGGGAAAAAATACAAAAATGGTGATGCTGCTTATTAAAAATTGAAGAATTGTTATATGCACATACACATGGTTGACACAGTTTGGTGCATGTTGCTAAATTTGTTGTGGTAATATGGTAGCAAAAAAAAAATTTTTTTGTCATTTTGTATTAAAATTATTAAGGTGTTGACGGCTATGCTAAGTTACACAAAGCAAGGTAACGTACAGTAAGAGCTGTGTACCTTAGGCAAAGAGATGCCTTTGAGAAGGTCTTTCTATGAGAAATTGACTTATATTCACATAATACATGAGGAGAAACACAAAAATTCCCATGCAGCTATCCCATCCACCAGTATTTGTACCTGGAACAAACATCCAGTGTTCAGCTTTCTTATCTGCTAGTCTACTGGTGCCAGTCAAAATAGACGGTAGTGTAACACTATACAAGCTAAGTGGTATTGACTTATACATCACTAAAGAAATAAATACATTTCAGAAAACTTTCCTATTTTCCGAAAGTGTCAGTATCTTCATTATTATAACTTCCTGATAATTCAATGCATGTAATTTTATGGTGACCTATTAACTTAAAACAATATTTTTTTTGAATTGGTTGTGTTTAATTATAACATTATTTTGAAAAACGTTGTTCGTGATAAAACTAAAGAATGAATTTTCTTTACACACTGACTGTTAAATTATTACATTTCAAATCAACAGATTGCATTTATACAATAAGACAGGATGAAAAATACAGTAGTCACTGAAACAATTGTTGAGTTTCTGAAGAAAGATTAATAAAAATTTTCAAATCTAACACAGTATACCTTGTTTAATGTTTAAGGAGTCACACGACCCTTGAATGAGTCGAAAGATGAATTTTTTTACCTTTTTTCAATCTTGTGCAACTTTTTTAATTCTTATCAAAAATACTCAATATTTTGTTCATTATTAATTTAATGTCTATTCTTTAATTAAATGTACTTGAAATTTGAAAATTATAATAAAAATTGTAAAAACAAATGTTAAATTATAAGACATTTTTCACATCTAATTAATCTGTACACACACTGCGCGCACATGTACAAGAAATGTTTTGTACCAAAATGTTTAATTTTTCTTTTTTTATGCAGAAGAATGTTTGAGAATATAACTGAACTAAAAATATTACACAATTCATGCATTTTTAATTTTTTTATGATATATATATTAAATATAATTTTTTTGCTATATTTTGATTTTTACATACCTTATAAAATTGAAACATTTCATTAAAATACCAAAATTTTAGTTTAATTAATTTAGTGTAACATGATAATACTATGGTACAAATTTCAGAAAGATACATTAAAAAGTTTTTGAAATATCATGCGCGACACATTAAAAAAATACGTTTTGAGATAAAGACCTGTAAAGTTTGCATCGCTATAAAAATGAGTAACATTGTGACTTAATGAGTCTTAACTCATACTATTTGGTACCTAATTTGTATTTTATGCTTTTTGTTTGTGTTTTGTATAAAGTTAATGACAGAATGTATATTTATAATAAGGAAACTGCATCTGAAAAACAATTAACAATGCATTGTTTAATGAAAGTGATGACACAGTCAACCGTTATCAAGGATACATTATTGCAGATAAAGATATATTTTTCATATACATGAAAGAGAATGCAATGTGCAAACTGTGTTATAAACCTATAAATATTTCTGAGAATAAAAATATATTAATAATCAGTTTCTTGAACAAGATGTTTAAATTTTTGTCGACACACATAACTTATCACAAAATACTGTTACTATTTATAATATTTATATACACAAATTAAAAACCTCCAGGTTCACACATTATTCCTTCTTGATCAATTTGCTGATGTTCTAAACTTGTTTTGGATCTTTTCCTTGCTTTTCGTGCTTCTATAGTGTTTTGCATTGCTCTCTTCTTAGCAGTATTTACACGTTTCATATCACTGCGAAGTTGAGATTTTATTGCATTTATACCTGGATGGATACCCATTTGCCTCATGACAGATAGCCTACCCTTTTTTCCCAAGTTAAATAAAATTGCTGCTTCATATACAGCAATTTCTGCAATTCGTTTCCCAGATCCAGAAGTTTTCGGACACATCTGCCATATGAGGGAATTAAAAGATTAATTCGGATTCTGAGTGAAGCTACCAAGGCATCGTTTCAAAAGATCTGGACTTGATAAAGCTTTAAAAACAGGTTTTATAACATCCATGACTGAAGATGGTCACTTTATGATGAAATTTACCCACTGAGCCATTTGAAATTGCTTGTTGATATTTACACCATGAGTCTGCACCAGCAGGACAAAATGTATGTAACGGTTCAGCATCAGTTGATCTCGTATGAAAATAAACTGCCCAAATACCCTTACGCATTTCATCAACTGACAAAGCATTTGAGCGAATTGCATTTCCATAATACTGAGTCAGCCTATTTATCAAGGTGTCTGTCAGTCGTCGTTTGCCTGATAAAGGTTTACCGTCCTCCAGCTTTTTACATCTATAGTCTTGTTTTAGCTTTCTCAGTCGAGTTCCCATTCTTTTTTGTACGTGACCAACACATTCAAGTTTTGAAACAGTTTCATCATCATATGGTTTGCTGTCACGTATAGCAGGGAATGTTCTAGAATCACCATCACCAATATAATTAATATATTTGAGACCTCTTTCAGCTTCTGATCTGTGAAAAATTTTTATCATACCATCGACTTCCATTTTTCCTGAAGAACCGATATGATTTTTCTGACAATTTGGCAAATGTTTCATTTGCCACTCTTCGAAAGCTTTCCCAGATTTTTTTGCTTTCCATAGATCACATCCTTTACAAGTGGACGAGAGAACTTCAACATCTAAAACCTTCCCTGTTTCAGCACCTATTACAGAACATACTCCAATATGTGAAGTATGTCCTCTCGTTTTCCATGTTCCATCACCACTTACGGTGACAGAATTTGATGCAATTTTGCATGCCTCTTCTTCTGCAGCAATTTTCATACTTTGAATGGCGACAGTTTTTGAAGCTGCATTTATATGTTTGCAGATTTTGTCATAAGCATTCTGTGTGACAGGTTTACCTAGATCCATTACACCACAAAATGTTTCCAGAGGTTCCAGACCTTGACCAATGCATCGCATAGCATAAACAATTCGTCTGTTTAATTCAGGAACATTTTTGTGTTCACCAATCAACTTTGAATTATTGAATTCTGTTTTAAAACTACACTTTTCACATTTCAAGGAAATTGTTGAAAATAATCCAAAGGGTTTTCTCTCAGAAATATTGACAGAATTACAGCACAATTTGCACAGTACATTCTCTTTCAAAAATGTAAACAATATGTCTTTATCCATAATTATATAGCCATGAAAACAATTCATAATGTCAGTATCACTTTCATTAAATAATGCATTGTTAAGCTTTTTCTCGGATGCACTTTTTACATGTTCAATTTGAGTATTATGGTCATCACCTGATGAAACCAAGCTTTTATCAGAAAGTTCAGATCTGATATTCGTGTAGCGGTTGCCGTGGAAGCGACGTTTTTTAGCTCGCTTCCCAGAAGCTCTTTTATTATTTGCCATCACAAATATAATATATAAATATACTTATTATTGCAGCAAAAAGACTAACGCATCAAAAATTCAATATACACCAAATAAATGCTGCAAACGTCAATACAACTTTGCAGAATCAAACAACGTAGTAATACCTTACGGAAACACGATGTAAACATTCAGAATAAGTACTAAGTTGAGTAGAATCATTGCTACTGATTGCTGACGAAATAAAAATAAGACTTGTAGGCTAGAATGTAGCAACACTCAGTTATATAACGGCTATGACAGCTGTGAGCAAATGACGTGTCCCTTTAAATGTTTATTTACATACGTGATGAAGGATTCTCGTGTCAGTGACCTTTACGTTTTTAATGATATCTCCTAAACTACACGGAATATTTTAACACGGTTTTTTTTTAAAGTGCGCAGAAATGTTCAAACTAAAACATATATGTTTTTCAAAAAATCGATATTTTTGAAGATTTAAAGGTCGTGAGACCCCTTAATACAGTATGGAATGTTTTGTAAAGCATCAGATATTTAAAAAAAGCATGGAATAGCTGACAATGAAACCAAATAAAAATCAAACAGAACTCTATTACACATTATGCAACAAAATTAATGAATATGAAACGTCTATAAACTTTTTTTTTTTACTTGGACTAGATCTCGAACCATCAACTAGATATTAGTTGCAATATTAGATATTGGCAATAAAATTAATAAAAATTTATGTTGATAAGTACTTAAGAACAAAATGCCAAACTTTCAACTAGATAACCAAATAAACCGTTTACGTTCTAGAGGATTTATTTACTTCACATACATACATACATTGTCTTTACATTTACTTTCATAACTCGTATCATACGTAACATACTCTTATCATCGAATGATTTTCTATAGTAAGCAATTTTTTTTAACAGTTTCTACTTCGTGTTTGCAAAGTATTCCTTTAAGTCGCAAGGTTTCGCGATATTCATTTTCCTTCTGACAAAGTTTATACATGAATCCAAAACATTAAAACCTTCGTAATCGATAAACAACGGCCATTTCATTTTCGATGACATACGTCTGCTTATCGATAGTAAAAGGAAAGTTTGGGCCATCCGAAAAAGCGGCGACCGAACAAAGAATCTCTTCTTTGGCATGAACGCCATTAAAGTTAAAGTTATAGTTATTTACAGTTGCAGTTATAGTTGTAGTTATTTTAAATATACATCACATCCCTTCCTCCAGTTTATAAACACTAATAAAAATAACAAATAATATCAATACAAGTATATTCACAATATGACATACAATAAAAAAAGTTACATAAAAATGATACATGCAATATGTTGCATTATTTTATTCCATGACAAAGTCTCTATATCTTGAAGGTTGTCTAATCAACCGTCCACTTCTTGTTATTGTATTATGGGATAGATTATTCTGTTGATTTCCTATTGTAACAGGCACAGAAACATTTTCAGGGCTTCCATTTGAATTTTCCTCTTTATCTAATACTATATCATCATAATCATTATTAACTTTGAAAGGTGATTTTGAAAATATTATATGGCGTCTGTTTCTTCGTAATATTTCCCCATTTGAATTTCTTACAATATACGATATAGGATCTTTATGTTTTGAAATTATTTGACCTTTATCCCACTGCCCAGTTCTAAAGTTGAACAAGGTTATACTATCTCCAGGTTTTAACTCAGGCAGTTTCTGTGCGATTCTATCATAATAATATTTTTGCCTAGCTTGAAGTGCACGAAATTTAGAATAAGGTTTGTTTATCTTAGTATTTAACAACTTATTACTGATAGGTAATTTTGTCCTTAATCTTCTATTAAGTAACAGTTGTGCAGGAGACAAATTTATTCCACTAATTGGGGTATTTCGATATTCCATCAAGCCTACACTTATATCTTGCACTTTTCTCATGATATTTTTCACTATTCCTACAGCTTTTTCAGCCAACCCATTACTTTGAGGATATCTGGGGCTACTAAATTTAAATTCGAAATCCCAATCTTCAGCAAATTTCTTAAATAAGTAGCTATTACAGGGTGGTGTTGGTGTGTTGAATTATGGCAAAGCACACGAGGGCTATCTCCCTAAGGGAAGGGATGCCTTCGTGGAGGACTTTCTAAGGGAAACTGGCTCGTATACACGTTACACATGGGGAAAACCACGAAAACGTCCATACAGCCAGCCCGTTCGTGGGATTCGAACCTCGAACCGAACTACCAGTGTTCAGCGACTTTACCGCTTCGCCGCTGGTGGGCGCTATTACAGGGATTATTGTCGCAAACGACTTCATTTGCAATACCATACCTGGCAAAGATGCATTTTAACTTTATCATAATTTCATTTGCTGTCTTATCTTTTATGTTAGAAACCTCAATCCATTTAGAGTAATAATCAATAACTACTAAGTAATTTTGATTACTAAATTGCAAGATATCAAGGGCAATTTTTTCGAATGGTTTAGTTGGAATTTCATGTTGCATTAGAGGTTCTTTTTGATTTCTATTTCTGAATTTTTCACATATTTCACATTTGGAAACAAGCTGCTCAATGTCATTTGTCATACCTGGCCAGTAAAAAGTTTCACGGGAGCTAATTTTACATTTCTCAATTCCAAAGTGCGCTTCATGAATTAATTGCAACATATCTTTTCTCAAACCATAAGGTACAACTAATTTTTCATTAATAAATAACAAGTCGTCATTAATATAAAGATCATTTTTAACTTTAAAGTATGTTTTTACACTACTATCTACTTTTTTGTAACATTTAGGCCAACCCTCTTTAATATATTTCATAACTATTTGCAAATCTGGATCTGATTCAGTTTCTTTCCTAAATTGCACCACTCTTCTTTCACTCATAGGCAAATATTTTGAAATAATGTGAACAACATTTAGCATTTCAGGATCATCACTAATAGTTTCCTTCACAGGATATGCACGTGACAAAGTGTCAGCAAAAAGCATTTGATTACCTGGAACATAATTTATCTCAAAATCATATTTTAGTAGTTTTAAGATCATCCTTTGCATTCTAGACGAGATTTTATGCAATGGTTTCTTAACAATTGCCATTAACAGTTTACGATCACTTTGCACTGTGACTTTCCGTCCATAAACAAAATTGTGGTACTTTTCAAAAGAAAATACTATGGCCAATAGCTCTTTTCGATCTGTGCATAGTTTTCTTTTTTCACTGTTAGTCAGGCTGCGAGACACAAATGATACAGGCTTACCCTTTTGAATTAGATAGTTGGATAGCAAAGACACAATTTTTGAAATGGATGAATAAATACAGCGCTGGCTTTTGTTATGTTTTATGTATTTAATAAATTTCCGCCCGACTGTTTATTCATTAATTCTACCTAACACGATTAATCGATACTTGTTTCTAATATAGAATTTTAGCATCAATTCTACATAATAACATGAGTAATATCTTTTTAATTGAATTTTATCATTATTAACAAAATACTTTGGCATTGTGAACTGAGAATTTTTCGCTTGACTTATATCTTTCAATACTTTAGGAACTGGTCATTGATTTACATCTATAATAAAAGAAATAAATGCTTGTATGAATTTTAACATATTGTTAAAAATGCAATAAACCTCAGCTCCTTTGTTGTATGAATAATGTGAAACTTCCTGTTAAGTATTTTTTTAACATCTATGTAACAGTATAGACTCCATGATTATTCCTTAAAATTGGAAGTATCAGAAATAGATGTAAATATGTATTGTCTTCTGCATTAACTTACAAAAATAATAGTGTGAATATCTGAATGGAATTATATGAAAGAGCTACAGGACACTATGTTTTCACGATGGTCATTCCACTATATTGGAAATATTAAATCAAACAATAAGTGCAGGAAAAGTTTCAGTAAGAGGATATACTCTCCTCTGTAACAATACATTTGACTGCAGTTGTTCCATATGATATTTCTACACAACATCCCAAAATCTTGGTAAATAGCTTTCTAAATTAAGTGTACAGTGTAAAAAAAGTAGTGGGAAAATGTTGTAGTCATGTAACTGGGCTACCATACATAAAAATTAAGCAGCGTTAAAAGTGTTTTTATCTTAATGGCCTGTTACAACCAAATAACTAGATATGAGAAAGAACATGCCGTGTCAGTACAGCTGGCTGATCCATTTTACAGAGTTCCTAATTTGAAAACAAGTTAACCTGTAAAACTACCCTTCATACTGGTTTGCTTTAGATTCATTTGGTAACAAATATGCCATTAAAGTCTGTACCAATCAATCAAGCAATAAACTTTGTTACAAGCAAGTTTTTGTTTGCAGGATGTTGTTCATAATCGGTTTTCTTTTGGTGGTATAGCAACAACGAAGGGAGAAAGATTCCGGGTAATTTAAATTCAACTAACATAGCAAATTCCATTTTTGTGTAACTTTATAATTTGATACAGCTTTATTTTTTCAGAATTTTATTCATACTACTATTTCATCCATTGCAGAAAAATTCCACAAGTGCATATTTTAAAATTAATTTCACATTTAAAAAAGTACGATTTGTTTATAAATGATTTGTTATAAAAATATGAGTTATAAAACTCATTGTAACTTGGACAAATACACACAAAAAAGGGAAAAAATACAAAAATGGTGATGCTGCTTATTAAAAATTGAAGAATTGTTATATGCACATACACATGGTTGACACAGTTTGGTGCATGTTGCTAAATTTGTTGTGGTAATATGGTAGCAAAAAAAAATTTTTTTTGTCATTTTGTATTAAAATTATTAAGGTGTTGACGGCTATGCTAAGTTACACAAAGCAAGGTAACGTACAGTAAGAGCTGTGTACCTTAGGCAAAGAGATGCCTTTGAGAAGGTCTTTCTATGAGAAATTGACTTATATTCACATAATACATGAGGAGAAACACAAAAATTCCCATGCAGCTATCCCATCCACCAGTATTTGTACCTGGAACAAACATCCAGTGTTCAGCTTTCTTATCTGCTAGTCTACTGGTGCCAGTCAAAATAGACGGTAGTGTAACACTATACAAGCTAAGTGGTATTGACTTATACATCACTAAAGAAATAAATACATTTCAGAAAACTTTCCTATTTTCCGAAAGTGTCAGTATCTTCATTATTATAACTTCCTGATATTTCAATGCATGTAATTTTATGGTGACCTATTAACTTAAAACAATATTTTTTTGAATTGGTTGTGTTTAATTATAACATTATTTTGAAAAACGTTGTTCGTGATAAAACTAAAGAATGAATTTTCTTTACACACTGACTGTTGAATTATTACATTTCAAATCAACAGATTGCATTTATGCAATAAGACAGGATGAAAAATACAGTAGTCATTGAAACAATTGTTGAGTTTCTGAAGAAAGATTAATAAAAATTTTCAAATCTAACACAGTATACCTTGTTTAATGTTTAAGGAGTCACACGACCCTTGAATGAGTCGAAAGATGAATTTTTTTACCTTTTTTCAATCTTGTGCAACTTTTTTAATTCTTATCAAAAATACTCAATATTTTGTTCATTATTAATTTAATGTCTATTCTTTAATTAAATGTACTTGAAATTTGAAAATTATAATAAAAATTGTAAAAACAAATGTTAAATTATAAGACATTTTTCACATCTAATTAATCTGTACACACACTGCGCGCACATGTACAAGAAATGTTTTGTACCAAAATGTTTAATTTTTCTTTTTTTATGCAGAAGAATGTTTGAGAATATAACTGAACTAAAAATATTACACAATTCATGCATTTTTAATTTTTTTATGATATATATATTAAATATAATTTTTTTGCTATATTTTGATTTTTACATACCTTATAAAATTGAAACATTTCATTAAAATACCAAAATTTTAGTTTAATTAATTTAGTGTAACATGATAATACTATGGTACAAATTTCAGAAAGATACATTAAAAAGTTTTTGAAATATCATGCGCGACACATTAAAAAAATACGTTTTGAGATAGACCTGTAAAGTTTGCATCGCTATAAAAATGAGTAACATTGTGACTTAATGAGTCTTAACTCATACTATTTGGTACCTAATTTGTATTTTATGCTTTTTGTTTGTGTTTTGTATAAAGTTAATGACAGAATGTATATTTATAATAAGGAAACTGCATCTGAAAAACAATTAACAATGCATTGTTTAATGAAAGTGATGACACAGTCAACCGTTATCAAGGATACATTATTGCAGATAAAGATATATTTTTCATATACATGAAAGAGAATGCAATGTGGAAACTGTGTTATAAACCTATAAATATTTCTGAGAATAAAAATATATTAATAATCAGTTTCTTGAACAAGATGTTTAAATTTTTGTCGACACACATAACTTATCACAAAATACTGTTACTATTTATAATATTTATATACACAAATTAAAAACCTCCAGGTTCACACATTATTCCTTCTTGATCAATTTGCTGATGTTCTAAACTTGTTTTGGATCTTTTCCTTGCTTTTCGTGCTTCTATAGTGTTTTGCATTGCTCTCTTCTTAGCAGTATTTACACGTTTCATATCACTGCGAAGTTGAGATTTTATTGCATTTATACCTGGATGGATACCCATTTGCCTCATGACAGATAGCCTACCCTTTTTTCCCAAGTTAAATAAAATTGCTGCTTCATATACAGCAATTTCTGCAATTCGTTTCCCAGATCCAGAAGTTTTCGGACACATCTGCCATATGAGGGAATTAAAAGATTAATTCGGATTCTGAGTGAAGCTACCAAGGCATCGTTTCAAAAGATCTGGACTTGATAAAGCTTTAAAAACAGGTTTTATAACATCCATGACTGAAGATGGTCACTTTATGATGAAATTTACCCACTGAGCCATTTGAAATTGCTTGTTGATATTTACACCATGAGTCTGCACCAGCAGGACAAAATGTATGTAACGGTTCAGCATCAGTTGATCTCGTATGAAAATAAACTGCCCAAATACCCTTACGCATTTCATCAACTGACAAAGCATTTGAGCGAATTGCATTTCCATAATACTGAGTCAGCCTATTTATCAAGGTGTCTGTCAGTCGTCGTTTGCCTGATAAAGGTTTACCGTCCTCCAGCTTTTTACATCTATAGTCTTGTTTTAGCTTTCTCAGTCGAGTTCCCATTCTTTTTTGTACGTGACCAACACATTCAAGTTTTGAAACAGTTTCATCATCATATGGTTTGCTGTCACGTATAGCAGGGAATGTTCTAGAATCACCATCACCAATATAATTAATATATTTGAGACCTCTTTCAGCTTCTGATCTGTGAAAAATTTTTATCATACCATCGACTTCCATTTTTCCTGAAGAACCGATATGATTTTTCTGACAATTTGGCAAATGTTTCATTTGCCACTCTTCGAAAGCTTTCCCAGATTTTTTTGCTTTCCATAGATCACATCCTTTACAAGTGGACGAGAGAACTTCAACATCTAAAACCTTCCCTGTTTCAGCACCTATTACAGAACATACTCCAATATGTGAAGTATGTCCTCTCGTTTTCCATGTTCCATCACCACTTACGGTGACAGAATTTGATGCAATTTTGCATGCCTCTTCTTCTGCAGCAATTTTCATACTTTGAATGGCGACAGTTTTTGAAGCTGCATTTATATGTTTGCAGATTTTGTCATAAGCATTCTGTGTGACAGGTTTACCTAGATCCATTACACCACAAAATGTTTCCAGAGGTTCCAGACCTTGACCAATGCATCGCATAGCATAAACAATTCGTCTGTTTAATTCAGGAACATTTTTGTGTTCACCAATCAACTTTGAATTATTGAATTCTGTTTTAAAACTACACTTTTCACATTTCAAGGAAATTGTTGAAAATAATCCAAAGGGTTTTCTCTCAGAAATATTGACAGAATTACAGCACAATTTGCACAGTACATTCTCTTTCAAAAATGTAAACAATATGTCTTTATCCATAATTATATAGCCATGAAAACAATTCATAATGTCAGTATCACTTTCATTAAATAATGCATTGTTAAGCTTTTTCTCGGATGCACTTTTTACATGTTCAATTTGAGTATTATGGTCATCACCTGATGAAACCAAGCTTTTATCAGAAAGTTCAGATCTGATATTCGTGTAGCGGTTGCCGTGGAAGCGACGTTTTTTAGCTCGCTTCCCAGAAGCTCTTTTATTATTTGCCATCACAAATATAATATATAAATATACTTATTATTGCAGCAAAAAGACTAACGCATCAAAAATTCAATATACACCAAATAAATGCTGCAAACGTCAATACAACTTTGCAGAATCAAACAACGTAGTAATACCTTACGGAAACACGATGTAAACATTCAGAATAAGTACTAAGTTGAGTAGAATCATTGCTACTGATTGCTGACGAAATAAAAATAAGACTTGTAGGCTAGAATGTAGCAACACTCAGTTATATAACGGCTATGACAGCTGTGAGCTAATGACGTGTCCCTTTAAATGTTTATTTACATACGTGATGAAGGATTCTCGTGTCAGTGACCTTTACGTTTTTAATGATATCTCCTAAACTACACGGAATATTTTAACACGGTTTTTTTTTAAAGTGCGCAGAAATGTTCAAACTAAAACATATATGTTTTTCAAAAAATCGATATTTTTGAAGATTTAAAGGTCGTGAGACCCCTTAATACAGTATGGAATGTTTTGTAAAGCATCAGATATTTAAAAAAAGCATGGAATAGCTGACAATGAAACCAAATAAAAATCAAACAGAACTCTATTACACATTATGCAACAAAATTAATGAATATGAAACGTCTATAAACTTTTTTTTTTTACTTGGACTAGATCTCGAACCATCAACTAGATATTAGTTGCAATATTAGATATTGGCAATAAAATTAATAAAAATTTATGTTGATAAGTACTTAAGAACAAAATGCCAAACTTTCAACTAGATAACCAAATAAACCGTTTACGTTCTAGAGGATTTATTTACTTCACATACATACATACATTGTCTTTACATTTACTTTCATAACTCGTATCATACGTAACATACTCTTATCATCGAATGATTTTCTATAGTAAGCAATTTTTTTTAACAGTTTCTACTTCGTGTTTGCAAAGTATTCCTTTAAGTCGCAAGGTTTCGCGATATTCATTTTCCTTCTGACAAAGTTTATACATGAATCCAAAACATTAAAACCTTCGTAATCGATAAACAACGGCCATTTCATTTTCGATGACATACGTCTGCTTATCGATAGTAAAAGGAAAGTTTGGGCCATCCGAAAAAGCGGCGACCGAACAAAGAATCTCTTCTTTGGCATGAACGCCATTAAAGTTAAAGTTATAGTTATTTACAGTTGCAGTTATAGTTGTAGTTATTTTAAATATACATCACATCCCTTCCTCCAGTTTATAAACACTAATAAAAATAACAAATAATATCAATACAAGTATATTCACAATATGACATACAATAAAAAAAGTTACATAAAAATGATACATGCAATATGTTGCATTATTTTATTCCATGACAAAGTCTCTATATCTTGAAGGTTGTCTAATCAACCGTCCACTTCTTGTTATTGTATTATGGGATAGATTATTCTGTTGATTTCCTATTGTAACAGGCACAGAAACATTTTCAGGGCTTCCATTTGAATTTTCCTCTTTATCTAATACTATATCATCATAATCATTATTAACTTTGAAAGGTGATTTTGAAAATATTATATGGCGTCTGTTTCTTCGTAATATTTCCCCATTTGAATTTCTTACAATATACGATATAGGATCTTTATGTTTTGAAATTATTTGACCTTTATCCCACTGCCCAGTTCTAAAGTTGAACAAGGTTATACTATCTCCAGGTTTTAACTCAGGCAGTTT
Source organism: Stegodyphus dumicola (assembly GCF_044657685.1). Classification (NCBI taxonomy): domain Eukaryota; kingdom Metazoa; phylum Arthropoda; class Arachnida; order Araneae; family Eresidae; genus Stegodyphus; species Stegodyphus dumicola. Next base: position 132,903,648 of record NC_140768.1, on the reverse strand, counting down.
CTGTGCGATTCTATCATAATAATATTTTTGCCTAGCTTGAAGTGCACGAAATTTAGAATAAGGTTTGTTTATCTTAGTATTTAACAACTTATTACTGATAGGTAATTTTGTCCTTAATCTTCTATTAAGTAACAGTTGTGCAGGAGACAAATTTATTCCACTAATTGGGGTATTTCGATATTCCATCAAGCCTACACTTATATCTTGCACTTTTCTCATGATATTTTTCACTATTCCTACAGCTTTTTCAGCCAACCCATTACTTTGAGGATATCTGGGGCTACTAAATTTAAATTCGAAATCCCAATCTTCAGCAAATTTCTTAAATAAGTAGCTATTACAGGGTGGTGTTGGTGTGTTGAATTATGGCAAAGCACACGAGGGCTATCTCCCTAAGGGAAGGGATGCCTTCGTGGAGGACTTTCTAAGGGAAACTGGCTCGTATACACGTTACACATGGGGAAAACCACGAAAACGTCCATACAGCCAGCCCGTTCGTGGGATTCGAACCTCGAACCGAACTACCAGTGTTCAGCGACTTTACCGCTTCGCCGCTGGTGGGCGCTATTACAGGGATTATTGTCGCAAACGACTTCATTTGCAATACCATACCTGGCAAAGATGCATTTTAACTTTATCATAATTTCATTTGCTGTCTTATCTTTTATGTTAGAAACCTCAATCTATTTAGAGTAATAATCAATAACTACTAAGTAATTTTGATTACTAAATTGCAAGATATCAAGGGCAATTTTTTCGAATGGTTTAGTTGGAATTTCATGTTGCATTAGAGGTTCTTTTTGATTTCTATTTCTGAATTTTTCACATATTTCACATTTGGAAACAAGCTGCTCAATGTCATTTGTCATACCTGGCCAGTAAAAAGTTTCACGGGAGCTAATTTTACATTTCTCAATTCCAAAGTGCGCTTCATGAATTAATTGCAACATATCTTTTCTCAAACCATAAGGTACAACTAATTTTTCATTAATAAATAACAAGTCGTCATTAATATAAAGATCATTTTTAACTTTAAAGTATGTTTTTACACTACTATCTACTTTTTTGTAACATTTAGGCCAACCCTCTTTAATACATTTCATAACTATTTGCAAATCTGGATCTGATTCAGTTTCTTTCCTAAATTGCACCACTCTTCTTTCACTCATAGGCAAATATTTTGAAATAATGTGAACAACATTTAGCATTTCAGGATCATCACTAATAGTTTCCTTCACAGGATATGCACGTGACAAAGTGTCAGCAAAAAGCATTTGATTACCTGGAACATAATTTATCTCAAAATCATATTTTAGTAGTTTTAAGATCATCCTTTGCATTCTAGACGAGATTTTATGCAATGGTTTCTTAACAATTGCCATTAACAGTTTACGATCACTTTGCACTGTGACTTTCCGTCCATAAACAAAATTGTGGTACTTTTCAAAAGAAAATACTATGGCCAATAGCTCTTTTCGATCTGTGCATAGTTTTCTTTTTTCACTGTTAGTCAGGCTGCGAGACACAAATGATACAGGCTTACCCTTTTGAATTAGATAGTTGGATAGCAAAGACACAATTTTTGAAATGGATGAATAAATACAGCGCTGGCTTTTGTTATGTTTTATGTATTTAATAAATTTCCGCCCGACTGTTTATTCATTAATTCTACCTAACACGATTAATCGATACTTGTTTCTAATATAGAATTTTAGCATCAATTCTACATAATAACATGAGTAATATCTTTTTAATTGAATTTTATCATTATTAACAAAATACTTTGGCATTGTGAACTGAGAATTTTTCGCTTGACTTATATCTTTCAATACTTTAGGAACTGGTCATTGATTTACATCTATAATAAAAGAAATAAATGCTTGTATGAATTTTAACATATTGTTAAAAATGCAATAAACCTCAGCTCCTTTGTTGTATGAATAATGTGAAACTTCCTGTTAAGTATTTTTTTAACATCTATGTAACAGTATAGACTCCATGATTATTCCTTAAAATTGGAAGTATCAGAAATAGATGTAAATATGTATTGTCTTCTGCATTAACTTACAAAAATAATAGTGTGAATATCTGAATGGAATTATATGAAAGAGCTACAGGACACTATGTTTTCACGATGGTCATTCCACTATATTGGAAATATTAAATCAAACAATAAGTGCAGGAAAAGTTTCAGTAAGAGGATATACTCTCCTCTGTAACAATACATTTGACTGCAGTTGTTCCATATGATATTTCTACACAACATCCCAAAATCTTGGTAAATAGCTTTCTAAATTAAGTGTACAGTGTAAAAAAAGTAGTGGGAAAATGTTGTAGTCATGTAACTGGGCTACCATACATAAAAATTAAGCAGCGTTAAAAGTGTTTTTATCTTAATGGCCTGTTACAACCAAATAACTAGATATGAGAAAGAACATGCCGTGTCAGTACAGCTGGCTGATCCATTTTACAGAGTTCCTAATTTGAAAACAAGTTAACCTGTAAAACTACCCTTCATACTGGTTTGCTTTAGATTCATTTGGTAACAAATATGCCATTAAAGTCTGTACCAATCAATCAAGCAATAAACTTTGTTACAAGCAAGTTTTTGTTTGCAGGATGTTGTTCATAATCGGTTTTCTTTTGGTGGTATAGCAACAACGAAGGGAGAAAGATTCCGGGTAATTTAAATTCAACTAACATAGCAAATTCCATTTTTGTGTAACTTTATAATTTGATACAGCTTTATTTTTTCAGAATTTTATTCATACTACTATTTCATCCATTGCAGAAAAATTCCACAAGTGCATATTTTAAAATTAATTTCACATTTAAAAAAGTACGATTTGTTTATAAATGATTTGTTATAAAAATATGAGTTATAAAACTCATTGTAACTTGGACAAATACACACAAAAAAGGGAAAAAATACAAAAATGGTGATGCTGCTTATTAAAAATTGAAGAATTGTTATATGCACATACACATGGTTGACACAGTTTGGTGCATGTTGCTAAATTTGTTGTGGTAATATGGTAGCAAAAAAAAATTTTTTTGTCATTTTGTATTAAAATTATTAAGGTGTTGACGGCTATGCTAAGTTACACAAAGCAAGGTAACGTACAGTAAGAGCTGTGTACCTTAGGCAAAGAGATGCCTTTGAGGTCTTTCTATGAGAAATTGACTTATATTCACATAATACATGAGGAGAAACACCAAAATTCCCATGCAGCTATCCCATCCACCAGTATTTGTACCTGGAACAAACATCCAGTGTTCAGCTTTCTTATCTGCTAGTCTACTGGTGCCAGTCAAAATAGACGGTAGTGTAACACTATACAAGCTAAGTTTTATTGACTTATACATCACTAAAGAAATAAATACATTTCAGAAAACTTTCCTATTTTCCGAAAGTGTCAGTATCTTCATTATTATAACTTCCTGATATTTCAATGCATGTAATTTTATGGTGACCTATTAACTTAAAATAAAACAATATTTTTTTGAATTGGTTGTGTTTAATTATAACATTATTTTGAAAAACGTTGTTCGTGATAAAACTAAAGAATGAATTTTCTTTACACACTGACTGTTAAATTATTACATTTCAAATCAACAGATTGCATTTATACAATAAGACAGGATGAAAAATACAGTAGTCACTGAAACAATTGTTGAGTTTCTGAAGAAAGATTAATAAAAATTTTCTAATCTAACACAGTATACCTTGTTTAATGTTTAAGGAGTCACACGACCCTTGAATGAGTCGAAAGATGAATATTTTTACCTTTTTTCAATCTTGTGCAACTTTTTTAATTCTTATCAAAAATACTCAATATTTTGTTCATTATTAATTTAATGTCTATTCTTTAATTAAATGTACTTGAAATTTGAAAATTATAATAAAAATTGTAAAAACAAATGTTAAATTATAAGACATTTTTCACATCTAATTAATCTGTACACACACTGCGCGCACATGTACAAGAAATGTTTTGTACCAAAATGTTTAATTTTTCTTTTTTTATGCAGAAGAATGTTTGAGAATATAACTGAACTAAAAATATTACACAATTCATGCATTTTTAATTTTTTTATGATATATATATTAAATATAATTTTTTTGCTATATTTTGATTTTTACATACCTTATAAAATTGAAACATTTCATTAAAATACCAAAATTTTAGTTTAATTAATTTAGTGTAACATGATAATACTATGGTACAAATTTCAGAAAGATACATTAAAAAGTTTTTGAAATATCATGCGCGACACATTAAAAAAATACGTTTTGAGATAAAGACCTGTAAAGTTTGCATCGCTATAAAAATGAGTAACATTGTGACTTAATGAGTCTTAACTCATACTATTTGGTACCTAATTTGTATTTTATGCTTTTTGTTTGTGTTTTGTATAAAGTTAATGACAGAATGTATATTTATAATAAGGAAACTGCATCTGAAAAACAATTAACAATGCATTGTTTAATGAAAGTGATGACACAGTCAACCGTTATCAAGGATACATTATTGCAGATAAAGATATATTTTTCATATACATGAAAGAGAATGCAATGTGGAAACTGTGTTATAAACCTATAAATATTTCTGAGAATAAAAATATATTAATAATCAGTTTCTTGAACAAGATGTTTAAATTTTTGTCGACACACATAACTTATCACAAAATACTGTTACTATTTATAATATTTATATACACAAATTAAAAACCTCCAGGTTCACACATTATTCCTTCTTGATCAATTTGCTGATGTTCTAAACTTGTTTTGGATCTTTTCCTTGCTTTTCGTGCTTCTATAGTGTTTTGCATTGCTCTCTTCTTAGCAGTATTTACACGTTTCATATCACTGCGAAGTTGAGATTTTATTGCATTTATACCTGGATGGATACCCATTTGCCTCATGACAGATAGCCTACCCTTTTTTCCCAAGTTAAATAAAATTGCTGCTTCATATACAGCAATTTCTGCAATTCGTTTCCCAGATCCAGAAGTTTTCGGACACATCTGCCATATGAGGGAATTAAAAGATTAATTCGGATTCTGAGTGAAGCTACCAAGGCATCGTTTCAAAAGATCTGGACTTGATAAAGCTTTAAAAACAGGTTTTATAACATCCATGACTGAAGATGGTCACTTTATGATGAAATTTACCCACTGAGCCATTTGAAATTGCTTGTTGATATTTACACCATGAGTCTGCACCAGCAGGACAAAATGTATGTAACGGTTCAGCATCAGTTGATCTCGTATGAAAATAAACTGCCCAAATACCCTTACGCATTTCATCAACTGACAAAGCATTTGAGCGAATTGCATTTCCATAATACTGAGTCAGCCTATTTATCAAGGTGTCTGTCAGTCGTCGTTTGCCTGATAAAGGTTTACCGTCCTCCAGCTTTTTACATCTATAGTCTTGTTTTAGCTTTCTCAGTCGAGTTCCCATTCTTTTTTGTACGTGACCAACACATTCAAGTTTTGAAACAGTTTCATCATCATATGGTTTGCTGTCACGTATAGCAGGGAATGTTCTAGAATCACCATCACCAATATAATTAATATATTTGAGACCTCTTTCAGCTTCTGATCTGTGAAAAATTTTTATCATACCATCGACTTCCATTTTTCCTGAAGAACCGATATGATTTTTCTGACAATTTGGCAAATGTTTCATTTGCCACTCTTCGAAAGCTTTCCCAGATTTTTTTGCTTTCCATAGATCACATCCTTTACAAGTGGACGAGAGAACTTCAACATCTAAAACCTTCCCTGTTTCAGCACCTATTACAGAACATACTCCAATATGTGAAGTATGTCCTCTCGTTTTCCATGTTCCATCACCACTTACGGTGACAGAATTTGATGCAATTTTGCATGCCTCTTCTTCTGCAGCAATTTTCATACTTTGAATGGCGACAGTTTTTGAAGCTGCATTTATATGTTTGCAGATTTTGTCATAAGCATTCTGTGTGACAGGTTTACCTAGATCCATTACACCACAAAATGTTTCCAGAGGTTCCAGACCTTGACCAATGCATCGCATAGCATAAACAATTCGTCTGTTTAATTCAGGAACATTTTTGTGTTCACCAATCAACTTTGAATTATTGAATTCTGTTTTAAAACTACACTTTTCACATTTCAAGGAAATTGTTGAAAATAATCCAAAGGGTTTTCTCTCAGAAATATTGACAGAATTACAGCACAATTTGCACAGTACATTCTCTTTCAAAAATGTAAACAATATGTCTTTATCCATAATTATATAGCCATGAAAACAATTCATAATGTCAGTATCACTTTCATTAAATAATGCATTGTTAAGCTTTTTCTCGGATGCACTTTTTACATGTTCAATTTGAGTATTATGGTCATCACCTGATGAAACCAAGCTTTTATCAGAAAGTTCAGATCTGATATTCGTGTAGCGGTTGCCGTGGAAGCGACGTTTTTTAGCTCGCTTCCCAGAAGCTCTTTTATTATTTGCCATCACAAATATAATATATAAATATACTTATTATTGCAGCAAAAAGACTAACGCATCAAAAATTCAATATACACCAAATAAATGCTGCAAACGTCAATACAACTTTGCAGAATCAAACAACGTAGTAATACCTTACGGAAACACGATGTAAACATTCAGAATAAGTACTAAGTTGAGTAGAATCATTGCTACTGATTGCTGACGAAATAAAAATAAGACTTGTAGGCTAGAATGTAGCAACACTCAGTTATATAACGGCTATGACAGCTGTGAGCTAATGACGTGTCCCTTTAAATGTTTATTTACATACGTGATGAAGGATTCTCGTGTCAGTGACCTTTACGTTTTTAATGATATCTCCTAAACTACACGGAATATTTTAACACGGTTTTTTTTTAAAGTGCGCAGAAATGTTCAAACTAAAACATATATGTTTTTCAAAAAATCGATATTTTTGAAGATTTAAAGGTCGTGAGACCCCTTAATACAGTATGGAATGTTTTGTAAAGCATCAGATATTTAAAAAAAGCATGGAATAGCTGACAATGAAACCAAATAAAAATCAAACAGAACTCTATTACACATTATGCAACAAAATTAATGAATATGAAACGTCTATAAACTTTTTTTTTTTACTTGGACTAGATCTCGAACCATCAACTAGATATTAGTTGCAATATTAGATATTGGCAATAAAATTAATAAAAATTTATGTTGATAAGTACTTAAGAACAAAATGCCAAACTTTCAACTAGATAACCAAATAAACCGTTTACGTTCTAGAGGATTTATTTACTTCACATACATACATACATTGTCTTTACATTTACTTTCATAACTCGTATCATACGTAACATACTCTTATCATCGAATGATTTTCTATAGTAAGCAATTTTTTTTAACAGTTTCTACTTCGTGTTTGCAAAGTATTCCTTTAAGTCGCAAGGTTTCGCGATATTCATTTTCCTTCTGACAAAGTTTATACATGAATCCAAAACATTAAAACCTTCGTAATCGATAAACAACGGCCATTTCATTTTCGATGACATACGTCTGCTTATCGATAGTAAAAGGAAAGTTTGGGCCATCCGAAAAAGCGGCGACCGAACAAAGAATCTCTTCTTTGGCATGAACGCCATTAAAGTTAAAGTTATAGTTATTTACAGTTGCAGTTATAGTTGTAGTTATTTTAAATATACATCACATCCCTTCCTCCAGTTTATAAACACTAATAAAAATAACAAATAATATCAATACAAGTATATTCACAATATGACATACAATAAAAAAAGTTACATAAAAATGATACATGCAATATGTTGCATTATTTTATTCCATGACAAAGTCTCTATATCTTGAAGGTTGTCTAATCAACCGTCCACTTCTTGTTATTGTATTATGGGATAGATTATTCTGTTGATTTCCTATTGTAACAGGCACAGAAACATTTTCAGGGCTTCCATTTGAATTTTCCTCTTTATCTAATACTATATCATCATAATCATTATTAACTTTGAAAGGTGATTTTGAAAATATTATATGGCGTCTGTTTCTTCGTAATATTTCCCCATTTGAATTTCTTACAATATACGATATAGGATCTTTATGTTTTGAAATTATTTGACCTTTATCCCACTGCCCAGTTCTAAAGTTGAACAAGGTTATACTATCTCCAGGTTTTAACTCAGGCAGTTTCTGTGCGATTCTATCATAATAATATTTTTGCCTAGCTTGAAGTGCACGAAATTTAGAATAAGGTTTGTTTATCTTAGTATTTAACAACTTATTACTGATAGGTAATTTTGTCCTTAATCTTCTATTAAGTAACAGTTGTGCAGGAGACAAATTTATTCCACTAATTGGGGTATTTCGATATTCCATCAAGCCTACACTTATATCTTGCACTTTTCTCATGATATTTTTCACTATTCCTACAGCTTTTTCAGCCAACCCATTACTTTGAGGATATCTGGGGCTACTAAATTTAAATTCGAAATCCCAATCTTCAGCAAATTTCTTAAATAAGTAGCTATTACAGGGTGGTGTTGGTGTGTTGAATTATGGCAAAGCACACGAGGGCTATCTCCCTAAGGGAAGGGATGCCTTCGTGGAGGACTTTCTAAGGGAAACTGGCTCGTATACACGTTACACATGGGGAAAACCACGAAAACGTCCATACAGCCAGCCCGTTCGTGGGATTCGAACCTCGAACCGAACTACCAGTGTTCAGCGACTTTACCGCTTCGCCGCTGGTGGGCGCTATTACAGGGATTATTGTCGCAAACGACTTCATTTGCAATACCATACCTGGCAAAGATGCATTTTAACTTTATCATAATTTCATTTGCTGTCTTATCTTTTATGTTAGAAACCTCAATCCATTTAGAGTAATAATCAATAACTACTAAGTAATTTTGATTACTAAATTGCAAGATATCAAGGGCAATTTTTTCGAATGGTTTAGTTGGAATTTCATGTTGCATTAGAGGTTCTTTTTGATTTCTATTTCTGAATTTTTCACATATTTCACATTTGGAAACAAGCTGCTCAATGTCATTTGTCATACCTGGCCAGTAAAAAGTTTCACGGGAGCTAATTTTACATTTCTCAATTCCAAAGTGCGCTTCATGAATTAATTGCAACATATCTTTTCTCAAACCATAAGGTACAACTAATTTTTCATTAATAAATAACAAGTCGTCATTAATATAAAGATCATTTTTAACTTTAAAGTATGTTTTTACACTACTATCTACTTTTTTGTAACATTTAGGCCAACCCTCTTTAATACATTTCATAACTATTTGCAAATCTGGATCTGATTCAGTTTCTTTCCTAAATTGCACCACTCTTCTTTCACTCATAGGCAAATATTTTGAAATAATGTGAACAACATTTAGCATTTCAGGATCATCACTAATAGTTTCCTTCACAGGATATGCACGTGACAAAGTGTCAGCAAAAAGCATTTGATTACCTGGAACATAATTTATCTCAAAATCATATTTTAGTAGTTTTAAGATCATCCTTTGCATTCTAGACGAGATTTTATGCAATGGTTTCTTAACAATTGCCATTAACAGTTTACGATCACTTTGCACTGTGACTTTCCGTCCATAAACAAAATTGTGGTACTTTTCAAAAGAAAATACTATGGCCAATAGCTCTTTTCGATCTGTGCATAGTTTTCTTTTTTCACTGTTAGTCAGGCTGCGAGACACAAATGATACAGGCTTACCCTTTTGAATTAGATAGTTGGATAGCAAAGACACAATTTTTGAAATGGATGAATAAATACAGCGCTGGCTTTTGTTATGTTTTATGTATTTAATAAATTTCCGCCCGACTGTTTATTCATTAATTCTACCTAACACGATTAATCGATACTTGTTTCTAATATAGAATTTTAGCATCAATTCTACATAATAACATGAGTAATATCTTTTTAATTGAATTTTATCATTATTAACAAAATACTTTGGCATTGTGAACTGAGAATTTTTCGCTTGACTTATATCTTTCAATACTTTAGGAACTGGTCATTGATTTACATCTATAATAAAAGAAATAAATGCTTGTATGAATTTTAACATATTGTTAAAAATGCAATAAACCTCAGCTCCTTTGTTGTATGAATAATGTGAAACTTCCTGTTAAGTATTTTTTTAACATCTATGTAACAGTATAGACTCCATGATTATTCCTTAAAATTGGAAGTATCAGAAATAGATGTAAATATGTATTGTCTTCTGCATTAACTTACAAAAATAATAGTGTGAATATCTGAATGGAATTATATGAAAGAGCTACAGGACACTATGTTTTCACGATGGTCATTCCACTATATTGGAAATATTAAATCAAACAATAAGTGCAGGAAAAGTTTCAGTAAGAGGATATACTCTCCTCTGTAACAATACATTTGACTGCAGTTGTTCCATATGATATTTCTACACAACATCCCAAAATCTTGGTAAATAGCTTTCTAAATTAAGTGTACAGTGTAAAAAAAGTAGTGGGAAAATGTTGTAGTCATGTAACTGGGCTACCATACATAAAAATTAAGCAGCGTTAAAAGTGTTTTTATCTTAATGGCCTGTTACAACCAAATAACTAGATATGAGAAAGAACATGCCGTGTCAGTACAGCTGGCTGATCCATTTTACAGAGTTCCTAATTTGAAAACAAGTTAACCTGTAAAACTACCCTTCATACTGGTTTGCTTTAGATTCATTTGGTAACAAATATGCCATTAAAGTCTGTACCAATCAATCAAGCAATAAACTTTGTTACAAGCAAGTTTTTGTTTGCAGGATGTTGTTCATAATCGGTTTTCTTTTGGTGGTATAGCAACAACGAAGGGAGAAAGATTCCGGGTAATTTAAATTCAACTAACATAGCAAATTCCATTTTTGTGTAACTTTATAATTTGATACAGCTTTATTTTTTCAGAATTTTATTCATACTACTATTTCATCCATTGCAGAAAAATTCCACAAGTGCATATTTTAAAATTAATTTCACATTTAAAAAAGTACGATTTGTTTATAAATGATTTGTTATAAAAATATGAGTTATAAAACTCATTGTAACTTGGACAAATACACACAAAAAAGGGAAAAAATACAAAAATGGTGATGCTGCTTATTAAAAATTGAAGAATTGTTATATGCACATACACATGGTTGACACAGTTTGGTGCATGTTGCTAAATTTGTTGTGGTAATATGGTAGCAAAAAAAAAATTTTTTTGTCATTTTGTATTAAAATTATTAAGGTGTTGACGGCTATGCTAAGTTACACAAAGCAAGGTAACGTACAGTAAGAGCTGTGTACCTTAGGCAAAGAGATGCCTTTGAGAAGGTCTTTCTATGAGAAATTGACTTATATTCACATAATACATGAGGAGAAACACAAAAATTCCCATGCAGCTATCCCATCCACCAGTATTTGTACCTGGAACAAACATCCAGTGTTCAGCTTTCTTATCTGCTAGTCTACTGGTGCCAGTCAAAATAGACGGTAGTGTAACACTATACAAGCTAAGTGGTATTGACTTATACATCACTAAAGAAATAAATACATTTCAGTAAACTTTCCTATTTTCCGAAAGTGTCAGTATCTTCATTATTATAACTTCCTGATATTTCAATGCATGTAATTTTATGGTGACCTATTAACTTAAAATAAAACAATATTTTTTTGAATTGGTTGTGTTTAATTATAACATTATTTTGAAAAACGTTGTTCGTGATAAAACTAAAGAATGAATTTTCTTTACACACTGACTGTTAAATTATTACATTTCAAATCAACAGATTGCATTTATACAATAAGACAGGATGAAAAATACAGTAGTCACTGAAACAATTGTTGAGTTTCTGAAGAAAGATTAATAAAAATTTTCAAATCTAACACAGTATACCTTGTTTAATGTTTAAGGAGTCACACGACCCTTGAATGAGTCGAAAGATGAATTTTTTTACCTTTTTTCAATCTTGTGCAACTTTTTTAATTCTTATCAAAAATACTCAATATTTTGTTCATTATTAATTTAATGTCTATTCTTTAATTAAATGTACTTGAAATTTGAAAATTATAATAAAAATTGTAAAAACAAATGTTAAATTATAAGACATTTTTCACATCTAATTAATCTGTACACACACTGCGCGCACATGTACAAGAAATGTTTTGTACCAAAATGTTTAATTTTTCTTTTTTTATGCAGAAGAATGTTTGAGAATATAACTGAACTAAAAATATTACACAATTCATGCATTTTTAATTTTTTTATGATATATATATTAAATATAATTTTTTTGCTATATTTTGATTTTTACATACCTTATAAAATTGAAACATTTCATTAAAATACCAAAATTTTAGTTTAATTAATTTAGTGTAACATGATAATACTATGGTACAAATTTCAGAAAGATACATTAAAAAGTTTTTGAAATATCATGCGCGACACATTAAAAAAATACGTTTTGAGATAAAGACCTGTAAAGTTTGCATCGCTATAAAAATGAGTAACATTGTGACTTAATGAGTCTTAACTCATACTATTTGGTACCTAATTTGTATTTTATGCTTTTTGTTTTTGTTTTGTATAAAGTTAATGACAGAATGTATATTTATAATAAGGAAACTGCATCTGAAAAACAATTAACAATGCATTGTTTAATGAAAGTGATGACACAGTCAACCGTTATCAAGGATACATTATTGCAGATAAAGATATATTTTTCATATACATGAAAGAGAATGCAATGTGCAAACTGTGTTATAAACCTATAAATATTTCTGAGAATAAAAATATATTAATAATCAGTTTCTTGAACAAGATGTTTAAATTTTTGTCGACACACATAACTTATCACAAAATACTGTTACTATTTATAATATTTATATACACAAATTAAAAACCTCCAGGTTCACACATTATTCCTTCTTGATCAATTTGCTGATGTTCTAAACTTGTTTTGGATCTTTTCCTTGCTTTTCGTGCTTCTATAGTGTTTTGCATTGCTCTCTTCTTAGCAGTATTTACACGTTTCATATCACTGCGAAGTTGAGATTTTATTGCATTTATACCTGGATGGATACCCATTTGCCTCATGACAGATAGCCTACCCTTTTTTCCCAAGTTAAATAAAATTGCTGCTTCATATACAGCAATTTCTGCAATTCGTTTCCCAGATCCAGAAGTTTTCGGACACATCTGCCATATGAGGGAATTAAAAGATTAATTCGGATTCTGAGTGAAGCTACCAAGGCATCGTTTCAAAAGATCTGGACTTGATAAAGCTTTAAAAACAGGTTTTATAACATCCATGACTGAAGATGGTCACTTTATGATGAAATTTACCCACTGAGCCATTTGAAATTGCTTGTTGATATTTACACCATGAGTCTGCACCAGCAGGACAAAATGTATGTAACGGTTCAGCATCAGTTGATCTCGTATGAAAATAAACTGCCCAAATACCCTTACGCATTTCATCAACTGACAAAGCATTTGAGCGAATTGCATTTCCATAATACTGAGTCAGCCTATTTATCAAGGTGTCTGTCAGTCGTCGTTTGCCTGATAAAGGTTTACCGTCCTCCAGCTTTTTACATCTATAGTCTTGTTTTAGCTTTCTCAGTCGAGTTCCCATTCTTTTTTGTACGTGACCAACACATTCAAGTTTTGAAACAGTTTCATCATCATATGGTTTGCTGTCACGTATAGCAGGGAATGTTCTAGAATCACCATCACCAATATAATTAATATATTTGAGACCTCTTTCAGCTTCTGATCTGTGAAAAATTTTTATCATACCATCGACTTCCATTTTTCCTGAAGAACCGATATGATTTTTCTGACAATTTGGCAAATGTTTCATTTGCCACTCTTCGAAAGCTTTCCCAGATTTTTTTGCTTTCCATAGATCACATCCTTTACAAGTGGACGAGAGAACTTCAACATCTAAAACCTTCCCTGTTTCAGCACCTATTACAGAACATACTCCAATATGTGAAGTATGTCCTCTCGTTTTCCATGTTCCATCACCACTTACGGTGACAGAATTTGATGCAATTTTGCATGCCTCTTCTTCTGCAGCAATTTTCATACTTTGAATGGCGACAGTTTTTGAAGCTGCATTTATATGTTTGCAGATTTTGTCATAAGCATTCTGTGTGACAGGTTTACCTAGATCCATTACACCACAAAATGTTTCCAGAGGTTCCAGACCTTGACCAATGCATCGCATAGCATAAACAATTCGTCTGTTTAATTCAGGAACATTTTTGTGTTCACCAATCAACTTTGAATTATTGAATTCTGTTTTAAAACTACACTTTTCACATTTCAAGGAAATTGTTGAAAATAATCCAAAGGGTTTTCTCTCAGAAATATTGACAGAATTACAGCACAATTTGCACAGTACATTCTCTTTCAAAAATGTAAACAATATGTCTTTATCCATAATTATATAGCCATGAAAACAATTCATAATGTCAGTATCACTTTCATTAAATAATGCATTGTTAAGCTTTTTCTCGGATGCACTTTTTACATGTTCAATTTGAGTATTATGGTCATCACCTGATGAAACCAAGCTTTTATCAGAAAGTTCAGATCTGATATTCGTGTAGCGGTTGCCGTGGAAGCGACGTTTTTTAGCTCGCTTCCCAGAAGCTCTTTTATTATTTGCCATCACAAATATAATATATAAATATACTTATTATTGCAGCAAAAAGACTAACGCATCAAAAATTCAATATACACCAAATAAATGCTGCAAACGTCAATACAACTTTGCAGAATCAAACAACGTAGTAATACCTTACGGAAACACGATGTAAACATTCAGAATAAGTACTAAGTTGAGTAGAATCATTGCTACTGATTGCTGACGAAATAAAAATAAGACTTGTAGGCTAGAATGTAGCAACACTCAGTTATATAACGGCTATGACAGCTGTGAGCAAATGACGTGTCCCTTTAAATGTTCATTTACATACGTGATGAAGGATTCTCGTGTCAGTGACCTTTACGTTTTTAATGATATCTCCTAAACTACACGGAATATTTTAACACGGTTTTTTTTTAAAGTGCGCAGAAATGTTCAAACTAAAACATATATGTTTTTCAAAAAATCGATATTTTTGAAGATTTAAAGGTCGTGAGACCCCTTAATACAGTATGGAATGTTTTGTAAAGCATCAGATATTTAAAAAAAGCATGGAATAGCTGACAATGAAACCAAATAAAAATCAAACAGAACTCTATTACACATTATGCAACAAAATTAATGAATATGAAACGTCTATAAACTTTTTTTTTTTACTTGGACTAGATCTCGAACCATCAACTAGATATTAGTTGCAATATTAGATATTGGCAATAAAATTAATAAAAATTTATGTTGATAAGTACTTAAGAACAAAATGCCAAACTTTCAACTAGATAACCAAATAAACCGTTTACGTTCTAGAGGATTTATTTACTTCACATACATACATACATTGTCTTTACATTTACTTTCATAACTCGTATCATACGTAACATACTCTTATCATCGAATGATTTTCTATAGTAAGCAATTTTTTTTAACAGTTTCTACTTCGTGTTTGCAAAGTATTCCTTTAAGTCGCAAGGTTTCGCGATATTCATTTTCCTTCTGACAAAGTTTATACATGAATCCAAAACATTAAAACCTTCGTAATCGATAAACAACGGCCATTTCATTTTCGATGACATACGTCTGCTTATCGATAGTAAAAGGAAAGTTTGGGCCATCCGAAAAAGCGGCGACCGAACAAAGAATCTCTTCTTTGGCATGAACGCCATTAAAGTTAAAGTTATAGTTATTTACAGTTGCAGTTATAGTTGTAGTTATTTTAAATATACATCACATCCCTTCCTCCAGTTTATAAACACTAATAAAAATAACAAATAATATCAATACAAGTATATTCACAATATGACATACAATAAAAAAAGTTACATAAAAATGATACATGCAATATGTTGCATTATTTTATTCCATGACAAAGTCTCTATATCTTGAAGGTTGTCTAATCAACCGTCCACTTCTTGTTATTGTATTATGGGATAGATTATTCTGTTGATTTCCTATTGTAACAGGCACAGAAACATTTTCAGGGCTTCCATTTGAATTTTCCTCTTTATCTAATACTATATCATCATAATCATTATTAACTTTGAAAGGTGATTTTGAAAATATTATATGGCGTCTGTTTCTTCGTAATATTTCCCCATTTGAATTTCTTACAATATACGATATAGGATCTTTATGTTTTGAAATTATTTGACCTTTATCCCACTGCCCAGTTCTAAAGTTGAACAAGGTTATACTATCTCCAGGTTTTAACTCAGGCAGTTTCTGTGCGATTCTATCATAATAATATTTTTGCCTAGCTTGAAGTGCACGAAATTTAGAATAAGGTTTGTTTATCTTAGTATTTAACAACTTATTACTGATAGGTAATTTTGTCCTTAATCTTCTATTAAGTAACAGTTGTGCAGGAGACAAATTTATTCCACTAATTGGGGTATTTCGATATTCCATCAAGCCTACACTTATATCTTGCACTTTTCTCATGATATTTTTCACTATTCCTACAGCTTTTTCAGCCAACCCATTACTTTGAGGATATCTGGGGCTACTAAATTTAAATTCGAAATCCCAATCTTCAGCAAATTTCTTAAATAAGTAGCTATTACAGGGTGGTGTTGGTGTGTTGAATTATGGCAAAGCACACGAGGGCTATCTCCCTAAGGGAAGGGATGCCTTCGTGGAGGACTTTCTAAGGGAAACTGGCTCGTATACACGTTACACATGGGGAAAACCACGAAAACGTCCATACAGCCAGCCCGTTCGTGGGATTCGAACCTCGAACCGAACTACCAGTGTTCAGCGACTTTACCGCTTCGCCGCTGGTGGGCGCTATTACAGGGATTATTGTCGCAAACGACTTCATTTGCAATACCATACCTGGCAAAGATGCATTTTAACTTTATCATAATTTCATTTGCTGTCTTATCTTTTATGTTAGAAACCTCAATCCATTTAGAGTAATAATCAATAACTACTAAGTAATTTTGATTACTAAATTGCAAGATATCAAGGGCAATTTTTTCGAATGGTTTAGTTGGAATTTCATGTTGCATTAGAGGTTCTTTTTGATTTCTATTTCTGAATTTTTCACATATTTCACATTTGGAAACAAGCTGCTCAATGTCATTTGTCATACCTGGCCAGTAAAAAGTTTCACGGGAGCTAATTTTACATTTCTCAATTCCAAAGTGCGCTTCATGAATTAATTGCAACATATCTTTTCTCAAACCATAAGGTACAACTAATTTTTCATTAATAAATAACAAGTCGTCATTAATATAAAGATCATTTTTAACTTTAAAGTATGTTTTTACACTACTATCTACTTTTTTGTAACATTTAGGCCAACCCTCTTTAATACATTTCATAACTATTTGCAAATCTGGATCTGATTCAGTTTCTTTCCTAAATTGCACCACTCTTCTTTCACTCATAGGCAAATATTTTGAAATAATGTGAACAACATTTAGCATTTCAGGATCATCACTAATAGTTTCCTTCACAGGATATGCACGTGACAAAGTGTCAGCAAAAAGCATTTGATTACCTGGAACATAATTTATCTCAAAATCATATTTTAGTAGTTTTAAGATCATCCTTTGCATTCTAGACGAGATTTTATGCAATGGTTTCTTAACAATTGCCATTAACAGTTTACGATCACTTTGCACTGTGACTTTCCGTCCATAAACAAAATTGTGGTACTTTTCAAAAGAAAATACTATGGCCAATAGCTCTTTTCGATCTGTGCATAGTTTTCTTTTTTCACTGTTAGTCAGGCTGCGAGACACAAATGATACAGGCTTACCCTTTTGAATTAGATAGTTGGATAGCAAAGACACAATTTTTGAAATGGATGAATAAATACAGCGCTGGCTTTTGTTATGTTTTATGTATTTAATAAATTTCCGCCCGACTGTTTATTCATTAATTCTACCTAACACGATTAATCGATACTTGTTTCTAATATAGAATTTTAGCATCAATTCTACATAATAACATGAGTAATATCTTTTTAATTGAATTTTATCATTATTAACAAAATACTTTGGCATTGTGAACTGAGAATTTTTCGCTTGACTTATATCTTTCAATACTTTAGGAACTGGTCATTGATTTACATCTATAATAAAAGAAATAAATGCTTGTATGAATTTTAACATATTGTTAAAAATGCAATAAACCTCAGCTCCTTTGTTGTATGAATAATGTGAAACTTCCTGTTAAGTATTTTTTTAACATCTATGTAACAGTTATAGACTCCATGATTATTCCTTAAAATTGGAAGTATCAGAAATAGATGTAAATATGTATTGTCTTCTGCATTAACTTACAAAAATAATAGTGTGAATATCTGAATGGAATTATATGAAAGAGCTACAGGACACTATGTTTTCACGATGGTCATTCCACTATATTGGAAATATTAAATCAAACAATAAGTGCAGGAAAAGTTTCAGTAAGAGGATATACTCTCCTCTGTAACAATACATTTGACTGCAGTTGTTCCATATGATATTTCTACACAACATCCCAAAATCTTGGTAAATAGCTTTCTAAATTAAGTGTACAGTGTAAAAAAAGTAGTGGGAAAATGTTGTAGTCATGTAACTGGGCTACCATACATAAAAATTAAGCAGCGTTAAAAGTGTTTTTATCTTAATGGCCTGTTACAACCAAATAACTAGATATGAGAAAGAACATGCCGTGTCAGTACAGCTGGCTGATCCATTTTACAGAGTTCCTAATTTGAAAACAAGTTAACCTGTAAAACTACCCTTCATACTGGTTTGCTTTAGATTCATTTGGTAACAAATATGCCATTAAAGTCTGTACCAATCAATCAAGCAATAAACTTTGTTACAAGCAAGTTTTTGTTTGCAGGATGTTGTTCATAATCGGTTTTCTTTTGGTGGTATAGCAACAACGAAGGGAGAAAGATTCCGGGTAATTTAAATTCAACTAACATAGCAAATTCCATTTTTGTGTAACTTTATAATTTGATACAGCTTTATTTTTTCAGAATTTTATTCATACTACTATTTCATCCATTGCAGAAAAATTCCACAAGTGCATATTTTAAAATTAATTTCACATTTAAAAAAGTACGATTTGTTTATAAATGATTTGTTATAAAAATATGAGTTATAAAACTCATTGTAACTTGGACAAATACACACAAAAAAGGGAAAAAATACAAAAATGGTGATGCTGCTTATTAAAAATTGAAGAATTGTTATATGCACATACACATGGTTGACACAGTTTGGTGCATGTTGCTAAATTTGTTGTGGTAATATGGTAGCAAAAAAAAAATTTTTTTGTCATTTTGTATTAAAATTATTAAGGTGTTGACGGCTATGCTAAGTTACACAAAGCAAGGTAACGTACAGTAAGAGCTGTGTACCTTAGGCAAAGAGATGCCTTTGAGAAGGTCTTTCTATGAGAAATTGACTTATATTCACATAATACATGAGGAGAAACACAAAAATTCCCATGCAGCTATCCCATCCACCAGTATTTGTACCTGGAACAAACATCCAGTGTTCAGCTTTCTTATCTGCTAGTCTACTGGTGCCAGTCAAAATAGACGGTAGTGTAACACTATACAAGCTAAGTGGTATTGACTTATACATCACTAAAGAAATAAATACATTTCAGAAAACTTTCCTATTTTCCGAAAGTGTCAGTATCTTCATTATTATAACTTCCTGATAATTCAATGCATGTAATTTTATGGTGACCTATTAACTTAAAACAATATTTTTTTTGAATTGGTTGTGTTTAATTATAACATTATTTTGAAAAACGTTGTTCGTGATAAAACTAAAGAATGAATTTTCTTTACACACTGACTGTTAAATTATTACATTTCAAATCAACAGATTGCATTTATACAATAAGACAGGATGAAAAATACAGTAGTCACTGAAACAATTGTTGAGTTTCTGAAGAAAGATTAATAAAAATTTTCAAATCTAACACAGTATACCTTGTTTAATGTTTAAGGAGTCACACGACCCTTGAATGAGTCGAAAGATGAATTTTTTTACCTTTTTTCAATCTTGTGCAACTTTTTTAATTCTTATCAAAAATACTCAATATTTTGTTCATTATTAATTTAATGTCTATTCTTTAATTAAATGTACTTGAAATTTGAAAATTATAATAAAAATTGTAAAAACAAATGTTAAATTATAAGACATTTTTCACATCTAATTAATCTGTACACACACTGCGCGCACATGTACAAGAAATGTTTTGTACCAAAATGTTTAATTTTTCTTTTTTTATGCAGAAGAATGTTTGAGAATATAACTGAACTAAAAATATTACACAATTCATGCATTTTTAATTTTTTTATGATATATATATTAAATATAATTTTTTTGCTATATTTTGATTTTTACATACCTTATAAAATTGAAACATTTCATTAAAATACCAAAATTTTAGTTTAATTAATTTAGTGTAACATGATAATACTATGGTACAAATTTCAGAAAGATACATTAAAAAGTTTTTGAAATATCATGCGCGACACATTAAAAAAATACGTTTTGAGATAAAGACCTGTAAAGTTTGCATCGCTATAAAAATGAGTAACATTGTGACTTAATGAGTCTTAACTCATACTATTTGGTACCTAATTTGTATTTTATGCTTTTTGTTTGTGTTTTGTATAAAGTTAATGACAGAATGTATATTTATAATAAGGAAACTGCATCTGAAAAACAATTAACAATGCATTGTTTAATGAAAGTGATGACACAGTCAACCGTTATCAAGGATACATTATTGCAGATAAAGATATATTTTTCATATACATGAAAGAGAATGCAATGTGCAAACTGTGTTATAAACCTATAAATATTTCTGAGAATAAAAATATATTAATAATCAGTTTCTTGAACAAGATGTTTAAATTTTTGTCGACACACATAACTTATCACAAAATACTGTTACTATTTATAATATTTATATACACAAATTAAAAACCTCCAGGTTCACACATTATTCCTTCTTGATCAATTTGCTGATGTTCTAAACTTGTTTTGGATCTTTTCCTTGCTTTTCGTGCTTCTATAGTGTTTTGCATTGCTCTCTTCTTAGCAGTATTTACACGTTTCATATCACTGCGAAGTTGAGATTTTATTGCATTTATACCTGGATGGATACCCATTTGCCTCATGACAGATAGCCTACCCTTTTTTCCCAAGTTAAATAAAATTGCTGCTTCATATACAGCAATTTCTGCAATTCGTTTCCCAGATCCAGAAGTTTTCGGACACATCTGCCATATGAGGGAATTAAAAGATTAATTCGGATTCTGAGTGAAGCTACCAAGGCATCGTTTCAAAAGATCTGGACTTGATAAAGCTTTAAAAACAGGTTTTATAACATCCATGACTGAAGATGGTCACTTTATGATGAAATTTACCCACTGAGCCATTTGAAATTGCTTGTTGATATTTACACCATGAGTCTGCACCAGCAGGACAAAATGTATGTAACGGTTCAGCATCAGTTGATCTCGTATGAAAATAAACTGCCCAAATACCCTTACGCATTTCATCAACTGACAAAGCATTTGAGCGAATTGCATTTCCATAATACTGAGTCAGCCTATTTATCAAGGTGTCTGTCAGTCGTCGTTTGCCTGATAAAGGTTTACCGTCCTCCAGCTTTTTACATCTATAGTCTTGTTTTAGCTTTCTCAGTCGAGTTCCCATTCTTTTTTGTACGTGACCAACACATTCAAGTTTTGAAACAGTTTCATCATCATATGGTTTGCTGTCACGTATAGCAGGGAATGTTCTAGAATCACCATCACCAATATAATTAATATATTTGAGACCTCTTTCAGCTTCTGATCTGTGAAAAATTTTTATCATACCATCGACTTCCATTTTTCCTGAAGAACCGATATGATTTTTCTGACAATTTGGCAAATGTTTCATTTGCCACTCTTCGAAAGCTTTCCCAGATTTTTTTGCTTTCCATAGATCACATCCTTTACAAGTGGACGAGAGAACTTCAACATCTAAAACCTTCCCTGTTTCAGCACCTATTACAGAACATACTCCAATATGTGAAGTATGTCCTCTCGTTTTCCATGTTCCATCACCACTTACGGTGACAGAATTTGATGCAATTTTGCATGCCTCTTCTTCTGCAGCAATTTTCATACTTTGAATGGCGACAGTTTTTGAAGCTGCATTTATATGTTTGCAGATTTTGTCATAAGCATTCTGTGTGACAGGTTTACCTAGATCCATTACACCACAAAATGTTTCCAGAGGTTCCAGACCTTGACCAATGCATCGCATAGCATAAACAATTCGTCTGTTTAATTCAGGAACATTTTTGTGTTCACCAATCAACTTTGAATTATTGAATTCTGTTTTAAAACTACACTTTTCACATTTCAAGGAAATGGTTGAAAATAATCCAAAGGGTTTTCTCTCAGAAATATTGACAGAATTACAGCACAATTTGCACAGTACATTCTCTTTCAAAAATGTAAACAATATGTCTTTATCCATAATTATATAGCCATGAAAACAATTCATAATGTCAGTATCACTTTCATTAAATAATGCATTGTTAAGCTTTTTCTCGGATGCACTTTTTACATGTTCAATTTGAGTATTATGGTCATCACCTGATGAAACCAAGCTTTTATCAGAAAGTTCAGATCTGATATTCGTGTAGCGGTTGCCGTGGAAGCGACGTTTTTTAGCTCGCTTCCCAGAAGCTCTTTTATTATTTGCCATCACAAATATAATATATAAATATACTTATTATTGCAGCAAAAAGACTAACGCATCAAAAATTCAATATACACCAAATAAATGCTGCAAACGTCAATACAACTTTGCAGAATCAAACAACGTAGTAATACCTTACGGAAACACGATGTAAACATTCAGAATAAGTACTAAGTTGAGTAGAATCATTGCTACTGATTGCTGACGAAATAAAAATAAGACTTGTAGGCTAGAATGTAGCAACACTCAGTTATATAACGGCTATGACAGCTGTGAGCAAATGACGTGTCCCTTTAAATGTTTATTTACATACGTGATGAAGGATTCTCGTGTCAGTGACCTTTACGTTTTTAATGATATCTCCTAAACTACACGGAATATTTTAACACGGTTTTTTTTTAAAGTGCGCAGAAATGTTCAAACTAAAACATATATGTTTTTCAAAAAATCGATATTTTTGAAGATTTAAAGGTCGTGAGACCCCTTAATACAGTATGGAATGTTTTGTAAAGCATCAGATATTTAAAAAAAGCATGGAATAGCTGACAATGAAACCAAATAAAAATCAAACAGAACTCTATTACACATTATGCAACAAAATTAATGAATATGAAACGTCTATAAACTTTTTTTTTTACTTGGACTAGATCTCGAACCATCAACTAGATATTAGTTGCAATATTAGATATTGGCAATAAAATTAATAAAAATTTATGTTGATAAGTACTTAAGAACAAAATGCCAAACTTTCAACTAGATAACCAAATAAACCGTTTACGTTCTAGAGGATTTATTTACTTCACATACATACATACATTGTCTTTACATTTACTTTCATAACTCGTATCATACGTAACATACTCTTATCATCGAATGATTTTCTATAGTAAGCAATTTTTTTTAACAGTTTCTACTTCGTGTTTGCAAAGTATTCCTTTAAGTCGCAAGGTTTCGCGATATTCATTTTCCTTCTGACAAAGTTTATACATGAATCCAAAACATTAAAACCTTCGTAATCGATAAACAACGGCCATTTCATTTTCGATGACATACGTCTGCTTATCGATAGTAAAAGGAAAGTTTGGGCCATCCGAAAAAGCGGCGACCGAACAAAGAATCTCTTCTTTGGCATGAACGCCATTAAAGTTAAAGTTATAGTTATTTACAGTTGCAGTTATAGTTGTAGTTATTTTAAATATACATCACATCCCTTCCTCCAGTTTATAAACACTAATAAAAATAACAAATAATATCAATACAAGTATATTCACAATATGACATACAATAAAAAAAGTTACATAAAAATGATACATGCAATATGTTGCATTATTTTATTCCATGACAAAGTCTCTATATCTTGAAGGTTGTCTAATCAACCGTCCACTTCTTGTTATTGTATTATGGGATAGATTATTCTGTTGATTTCCTATTGTAACAGGCACAGAAACATTTTCAGGGCTTCCATTTGAATTTTCCTCTTTATCTAATACTATATCATCATAATCATTATTAACTTTGAAAGGTGATTTTGAAAATATTATATGGCGTCTGTTTCTTCGTAATATTTCCCCATTTGAATTTCTTACAATATACGATATAGGATCTTTATGTTTTGAAATTATTTGACCTTTATCCCACTGCCCAGTTCTAAAGTTGAACAAGGTTATACTATCTCCAGGTTTTAACTCAGGCAGTTTCTGTGCGATTCTATCATAATAATATTTTTGCCTAGCTTGAAGTGCACGAAATTTAGAATAAGGTTTGTTTATCTTAGTATTTAACAACTTATTACTGATAGGTAATTTTGTCCTTAATCTTCTATTAAGTAACAGTTGTGCAGGAGACAAATTTATTCCACTAATTGGGGTATTTCGATATTCCATCAAGCCTACACTTATATCTTGCACTTTTCTCATGATATTTTTCACTATTCCTACAGCTTTTTCAGCCAACCCATTACTTTGAGGATATCTGGGGCTACTAAATTTAAATTCGAAATCCCAATCTTCAGCAAATTTCTTAAATAAGTAGCTATTACAGGGTGGTGTTGGTGTGTTGAATTATGGCAAAGCACACGAGGGCTATCTCCCTAAGGGAAGGGATGCCTTCGTGGAGGACTTTCTAAGGGAAACTGGCTCGTATACACGTTACACATGGGGAAAACCACGAAAACGTCCATACAGCCAGCCCGTTCGTGGGATTCGAACCTCGAACCGAACTACCAGTGTTCAGCGACTTTACCGCTTCGCCGCTGGTGGGCGCTATTACAGGGATTATTGTCGCAAACGACTTCATTTGCAATACCATACCTGGCAAAGATGCATTTTAACTTTATCATAATTTCATTTGCTGTCTTATCTTTTATGTTAGAAACCTCAATCCATTTAGAGTAATAATCAATAACTACTAAGTAATTTTGATTACTAAATTGCAAGATATCAAGGGCAATTTTTTCGAATGGTTTAGTTGGAATTTCATGT
Organism: Stegodyphus dumicola; assembly: GCF_044657685.1. Classification (NCBI taxonomy): domain Eukaryota; kingdom Metazoa; phylum Arthropoda; class Arachnida; order Araneae; family Eresidae; genus Stegodyphus; species Stegodyphus dumicola. The sequence continues at coordinate 132,878,252 of NC_140768.1, read as the reverse complement.
TGCATTAGAGGTTCTTTTTGATTTCTATTTCTGAATTTTTCACATATTTCACATTTGGAAACAAGCTGCTCAATGTCATTTGTCATACCTGGCCAGTAAAAAGTTTCACGGGAGCTAATTTTACATTTCTCAATTCCAAAGTGCGCTTCATGAATTAATTGCAACATATCTTTTCTCAAACCATAAGGTACAACTAATTTTTCATTAATAAATAACAAGTCGTCATTAATATAAAGATCATTTTTAACTTTAAAGTATGTTTTTACACTACTATCTACTTTTTTGTAACATTTAGGCCAACCCTCTTTAATACATTTCATAACTATTTGCAAATCTGGATCTGATTCAGTTTCTTTCCTAAATTGCACCACTCTTCTTTCACTCATAGGCAAATATTTTGAAATAATGTGAACAACATTTAGCATTTCAGGATCATCACTAATAGTTTCCTTCACAGGATATGCACGTGACAAAGTGTCAGCAAAAAGCATTTGATTACCTGGAACATAATTTATCTCAAAATCATATTTTAGTAGTTTTAAGATCATCCTTTGCATTCTAGACGAGATTTTATGCAATGGTTTCTTAACAATTGCCATTAACAGTTTACGATCACTTTGCACTGTGACTTTCCGTCCATAAACAAAATTGTGGTACTTTTCAAAAGAAAATACTATGGCCAATAGCTCTTTTCGATCTGTGCATAGTTTTCTTTTTTCACTGTTAGTCAGGCTGCGAGACACAAATGATACAGGCTTACCCTTTTGAATTAGATAGTTGGATAGCAAAGACACAATTTTTGAAATGGATGAATAAATACAGCGCTGGCTTTTGTTATGTTTTATGTATTTAATAAATTTCCGCCCGACTGTTTATTCATTAATTCTACCTAACACGATTAATCGATACTTGTTTCTAATATAGAATTTTAGCATCAATTCTACATAATAACATGAGTAATATCTTTTTAATTGAATTTTATCATTATTAACAAAATACTTTGGCATTGTGAACTGAGAATTTTTCGCTTGACTTATATCTTTCAATACTTTAGGAACTGGTCATTGATTTACATCTATAATAAAAGAAATAAATGCTTGTATGAATTTTAACATATTGTTAAAAATGCAATAAACCTCAGCTCCTTTGTTGTATGAATAATGTGAAACTTCCTGTTAAGTATTTTTTTAACATCTATGTAACAGTATAGACTCCATGATTATTCCTTAAAATTGGAAGTATCAGAAATAGATGTAAATATGTATTGTCTTCTGCATTAACTTACAAAAATAATAGTGTGAATATCTGAATGGAATTATATGAAAGAGCTACAGGACACTATGTTTTCACGATGGTCATTCCACTATATTGGAAATATTAAATCAAACAATAAGTGCAGGAAAAGTTTCAGTAAGAGGATATACTCTCCTCTGTAACAATACATTTGACTGCAGTTGTTCCATATGATATTTCTACACAACATCCCAAAATCTTGGTAAATAGCTTTCTAAATTAAGTGTACAGTGTAAAAAAAGTAGTGGGAAAATGTTGTAGTCATGTAACTGGGCTACCATACATAAAAATTAAGCAGCGTTAAAAGTGTTTTTATCTTAATGGCCTGTTACAACCAAATAACTAGATATGAGAAAGAACATGCCGTGTCAGTACAGCTGGCTGATCCATTTTACAGAGTTCCTAATTTGAAAACAAGTTAACCTGTAAAACTACCCTTCATACTGGTTTGCTTTAGATTCATTTGGTAACAAATATGCCATTAAAGTCTGTACCAATCAATCAAGCAATAAACTTTGTTACAAGCAAGTTTTTGTTTGCAGGATGTTGTTCATAATCGGTTTTCTTTTGGTGGTATAGCAACAACGAAGGGAGAAAGATTCCGGGTAATTTAAATTCAACTAACATAGCAAATTCCATTTTTGTGTAACTTTATAATTTGATACAGCTTTATTTTTTCAGAATTTTATTCATACTACTATTTCATCCATTGCAGAAAAATTCCACAAGTGCATATTTTAAAATTAATTTCACATTTAAAAAAGTACGATTTGTTTATAAATGATTTGTTATAAAAATATGAGTTATAAAACTCATTGTAACTTGGACAAATACACACAAAAAAGGGAAAAAATACAAAAATGGTGATGCTGCTTATTAAAAATTGAAGAATTGTTATATGCACATACACATGGTTGACACAGTTTGGTGCATGTTGCTAAATTTGTTGTGGTAATATGGTAGCAAAAAAAAAATTTTTTTGTCATTTTGTATTAAAATTATTAAGGTGTTGACGGCTATGCTAAGTTACACAAAGCAAGGTAACGTACAGTAAGAGCTGTGTACCTTAGGCAAAGAGATGCCTTTGAGAAGGTCTTTCTATGAGAAATTGACTTATATTCACATAATACATGAGGAGAAACACAAAAATTCCCATGCAGCTATCCCATCCACCAGTATTTGTACCTGGAACAAACATCCAGTGTTCAGCTTTCTTATCTGCTAGTCTACTGGTGCCAGTCAAAATAGACGGTAGTGTAACACTATACAAGCTAAGTGGTATTGACTTATACATCACTAAAGAAATAAATACATTTCAGAAAACTTTCCTATTTTCCGAAAGTGTCAGTATCTTCATTATTATAACTTCCTGATATTTCAATGCATGTAATTTTATGGTGACCTATTAACTTAAAATAAAACAATATTTTTTTGAATTGGTTGTGTTTAATTATAACATTATTTTGAAAAACGTTGTTCGTGATAAAACTAAAGAATGAATTTTCTTTACACACTGACTGTTAAATTATTACATTTCAAATCAACAGATTGCATTTATACAATAAGACAGGATGAAAAATACAGTAGTCACTGAAACAATTGTTGAGTTTCTGAAGAAAGATTAATAAAAATTTTCAAATCTAACACAGTATACCTTGTTTAATGTTTAAGGAGTCACACGACCCTTGAATGAGTCGAAAGATGAATTTTTTTACCTTTTTTCAATCTTGTGCAACTTTTTTAATTCTTATCAAAAATACTCAATATTTTGTTCATTATTAATTTAATGTCTATTCTTTAATTAAATGTACTTGAAATTTGAAAATTATAATAAAAATTGTAAAAACAAATGTTAAATTATAAGACATTTTTCACATCTAATTAATCTGTACACACACTGCGCGCACATGTACAAGAAATGTTTTGTACCAAAATGTTTAATTTTTCTTTTTTTATGCAGAAGAATGTTTGAGAATATAACTGAACTAAAAATATTACACAATTCATGCATTTTTAATTTTTTTATGATATATATATTAAATATAATTTTTTTGCTATATTTTGATTTTTACATACCTTATAAAATTGAAACATTTCATTAAAATACCAAAATTTTAGTTTAATTAATTTAGTGTAACATGATAATACTATGGTACAAATTTCAGAAAGATACATTAAAAAGTTTTTGAAATATCATGCGCGACACATTAAAAAAATACGTTTTGAGATAAAGACCTGTAAAGTTTGCATCGCTATAAAAATGAGTAACATTGTGACTTAATGAGTCTTAACTCATACTATTTGGTACCTAATTTGTATTTTATGCTTTTTGTTTGTGTTTTGTATAAAGTTAATGACAGAATGTATATTTATAATAAGGAAACTGCATCTGAAAAACAATTAACAATGCATTGTTTAATGAAAGTGATGACACAGTCAACCGTTATCAAGGATACATTATTGCAGATAAAGATATATTTTTCATATACATGAAAGAGAATGCAATGTGCAAACTGTGTTATAAACCTATAAATATTTCTGAGAATAAAAATATATTAATAATCAGTTTCTTGAACAAGATGTTTAAATTTTTGTCGACACACATAACTTATCACAAAATACTGTTACTATTTATAATATTTATATACACAAATTAAAAACCTCCAGGTTCACACATTATTCCTTCTTGATCAATTTGCTGATGTTCTAAACTTGTTTTGGATCTTTTCCTTGCTTTTCGTGCTTCTATAGTGTTTTGCATTGCTCTCTTCTTAGCAGTATTTACACGTTTCATATCACTGCGAAGTTGAGATTTTATTGCATTTATACCTGGATGGATACCCATTTGCCTCATGACAGATAGCCTACCCTTTTTTCCCAAGTTGAATAAAATTGCTGCTTCATATACAGCAATTTCTGCAATTCGTTTCCCAGATCCAGAAGTTTTCGGACACATCTGCCATATGAGGGAATTAAAAGATTAATTCGGATTCTGAGTGAAGCTACCAAGGCATCGTTTCAAAAGATCTGGACTTGATAAAGCTTTAAAAACAGGTTTTATAACATCCATGACTGAAGATGGTCACTTTATGATGAAATTTACCCACTGAGCCATTTGAAATTGCTTGTTGATATTTACACCATGAGTCTGCACCAGCAGGACAAAATGTATGTAACGGTTCAGCATCAGTTGATCTCGTATGAAAATAAACTGCCCAAATACCCTTACGCATTTCATCAACTGACAAAGCATTTGAGCGAATTGCATTTCCATAATACTGAGTCAGCCTATTTATCAAGGTGTCTGTCAGTCGTCGTTTGCCTGATAAAGGTTTACCGTCCTCCAGCTTTTTACATCTATAGTCTTGTTTTAGCTTTCTCAGTCGAGTTCCCATTCTTTTTTGTACGTGACCAACACATTCAAGTTTTGAAACAGTTTCATCATCATATGGTTTGCTGTCACGTATAGCAGGGAATGTTCTAGAATCACCATCACCAATATAATTAATATATTTGAGACCTCTTTCAGCTTCTGATCTGTGAAAAATTTTTATCATACCATCGACTTCCATTTTTCCTGAAGAACCGATATGATTTTTCTGACAATTTGGCAAATGTTTCATTTGCCACTCTTCGAAAGCTTTCCCAGATTTTTTTGCTTTCCATAGATCACATCCTTTACAAGTGGACGAGAGAACTTCAACATCTAAAACCTTCCCTGTTTCAGCACCTATTACAGAACATACTCCAATATGTGAAGTATGTCCTCTCGTTTTCCATGTTCCATCACCACTTACGGTGACAGAATTTGATGCAATTTTGCATGCCTCTTCTTCTGCAGCAATTTTCATACTTTGAATGGCGACAGTTTTTGAAGCTGCATTTATATGTTTGCAGATTTTGTCATAAGCATTCTGTGTGACAGGTTTACCTAGATCCATTACACCACAAAATGTTTCCAGAGGTTCCAGACCTTGACCAATGCATCGCATAGCATAAACAATTCGTCTGTTTAATTCAGGAACATTTTTGTGTTCACCAATCAACTTTGAATTATTGAATTCTGTTTTAAAACTACACTTTTCACATTTCAAGGAAATGGTTGAAAATAATCCAAAGGGTTTTCTCTCAGAAATATTGACAGAATTACAGCACAATTTGCACAGTACATTCTCTTTCAAAAATGTAAACAATATGTCTTTATCCATAATTATATAGCCATGAAAACAATTCATAATGTCAGTATCACTTTCATTAAATAATGCATTGTTAAGCTTTTTCTCGGATGCACTTTTTACATGTTCAATTTGAGTATTATGGTCATCACCTGATGAAACCAAGCTTTTATCAGAAAGTTCAGATCTGATATTCGTGTAGCGGTTGCCGTGGAAGCGACGTTTTTTAGCTCGCTTCCCAGAAGCTCTTTTATTATTTGCCATCACAAATATAATATATAAATATACTTATTATTGCAGCAAAAAGACTAACGCATCAAAAATTCAATATACACCAAATAAATGCTGCAAACGTCAATACAACTTTGCAGAATCAAACAACGTAGTAATACCTTACGGAAACACGATGTAAACATTCAGAATAAGTACTAAGTTGAGTAGAATCATTGCTACTGATTGCTGACGAAATAAAAATAAGACTTGTAGGCTAGAATGTAGCAACACTCAGTTATATAACGGCTATGACAGCTGTGAGCAAATGACGTGTCCCTTTAAATGTTTATTTACATACGTGATGAAGGATTCTCGTGTCAGTGACCTTTACGTTTTTAATGATATCTCCTAAACTACACGGAATATTTTAACACGGTTTTTTTTTAAAGTGCGCAGAAATGTTCAAACTAAAACATATATGTTTTTCAAAAAATCGATATTTTTGAAGATTTAAAGGTCGTGAGACCCCTTAATACAGTATGGAATGTTTTGTAAAGCATCAGATATTTAAAAAAAGCATGGAATAGCTGACAATGAAACCAAATAAAAATCAAACAGAACTCTATTACACATTATGCAACAAAATTAATGAATATGAAACGTCTATAAACTTTTTTTTTTTACTTGGACTAGATCTCGAACCATCAACTAGATATTAGTTGCAATATTAGATATTGGCAATAAAATTAATAAAAATTTATGTTGATAAGTACTTAAGAACAAAATGCCAAACTTTCAACTAGATAACCAAATAAACCGTTTACGTTCTAGAGGATTTATTTACTTCACATACATACATACATTGTCTTTACATTTACTTTCATAACTCGTATCATACGTAACATACTCTTATCATCGAATGATTTTCTATAGTAAGCAATTTTTTTTAACAGTTTCTACTTCGTGTTTGCAAAGTATTCCTTTAAGTCGCAAGGTTTCGCGATATTCATTTTCCTTCTGACAAAGTTTATACATGAATCCAAAACATTAAAACCTTCGTAATCGATAAACAACGGCCATTTCATTTTCGATGACATACGTCTGCTTATCGATAGTAAAAGGAAAGTTTGGGCCATCCGAAAAAGCGGCGACCGAACAAAGAATCTCTTCTTTGGCATGAACGCCATTAAAGTTAAAGTTATAGTTATTTACAGTTGCAGTTATAGTTGTAGTTATTTTAAATATACATCACATCCCTTCCTCCAGTTTATAAACACTAATAAAAATAACAAATAATATCAATACAAGTATATTCACAATATGACATACAATAAAAAAAGTTACATAAAAATGATACATGCAATATGTTGCATTATTTTATTCCATGACAAAGTCTCTATATCTTGAAGGTTGTCTAATCAACCGTCCACTTCTTGTTATTGTATTATGGGATAGATTATTCTGTTGATTTCCTATTGTAACAGGCACAGAAACATTTTCAGGGCTTCCATTTGAATTTTCCTCTTTATCTAATACTATATCATCATAATCATTATTAACTTTGAACGGTGATTTTGAAAATATTATATGGCGTCTGTTTCTTCGTAATATTTCCCCATTTGAATTTCTTACAATATACGATATAGGATCTTTATGTTTTGAAATTATTTGACCTTTATCCCACTGCCCAGTTCTAAAGTTGAACAAGGTTATACTATCTCCAGGTTTTAACTCAGGCAGTTTCTGTGCGATTCTATCATAATAATATTTTTGCCTAGCTTGAAGTGCACGAAATTTAGAATAAGGTTTGTTTATCTTAGTATTTAACAACTTATTACTGATAGGTAATTTTGTCCTTAATCTTCTATTAAGTAACAGTTGTGCAGGAGACAAATTTATTCCACTAATTGGGGTATTTCGATATTCCATCAAGCCTACACTTATATCTTGCACTTTTCTCATGATATTTTTCACTATTCCTACAGCTTTTTCAGCCAACCCATTACTTTGAGGATATCTGGGGCTACTAAATTTAAATTCGAAATCCCAATCTTCAGCAAATTTCTTAAATAAGTAGCTATTACAGGGTGGTGTTGGTGTGTTGAATTATGGCAAAGCACACGAGGGCTATCTCCCTAAGGGAAGGGATGCCTTCGTGGAGGACTTTCTAAGGGAAACTGGCTCGTATACACGTTACACATGGGGAAAACCACGAAAACGTCCATACAGCCAGCCCGTTCGTGGGATTCGAACCTCGAACCGAACTACCAGTGTTCAGCGACTTTACCGCTTCGCCGCTGGTGGGCGCTATTACAGGGATTATTGTCGCAAACGACTTCATTTGCAATACCACACCTGGCAAAGATGCATTTTAACTTTATCATAATTTCATTTGCTGTCTTATCTTTTATGTTAGAAACCTCAATCCATTTAGTGTAATAATCAATAACTACTAAGTAATTTTGATTACTAAATTGCAAGATATCAAGGGCAATTTTTTCGAATGGTTTAGTTGGAATTTTATGTTGCATTAGAGGTTCTTTTTGATTTCTATTTCTGAATTTTTCACATATTTCACATTTGGAAACAAGCTGCTCAATGTCATTTGTCATACCTGGCCAGTAAAAAGTTTCACGGGAGCTAATTTTACATTTCTCAATTCCAAAGTGCGCTTCATGAATTAATTGCAACATATCTTTTCTCAAACCATAAGGTACAACTAATTTTTCATTAATAAATAACAAGTCGTCATTAATATAAAGATCATTTTTAACTTTAAAGTATGTTTTTACACTACTATCTACTTTTTTGTAACATTTAGGCCAACCCTCTTTAATACATTTCATAACTATTTGCAAATCTGGATCTGATTCAGTTTCTTTCCTAAATTGCACCACTCTTCTTTCACTCATAGGCAAATATTTTGAAATAATGTGAACAACATTTAGCATTTCAGGATCATCACTAATAGTTTCCTTCACAGGATATGCACGTGACAAAGTGTCAGCAAAAAGCATTTGATTACCTGGAACATAATTTATCTCAAAATCATATTTTAGTAGTTTTAAGATCATCCTTTGCATTCTAGACGAGATTTTATGCAATGGTTTCTTAACAATTGCCATTAACAGTTTACGATCACTTTGCACTGTGACTTTCCGTCCATAAACAAAATTGTGGTACTTTTCAAAAGAAAATACTATGGCCAATAGCTCTTTTCGATCTGTGCATAGTTTTCTTTTTTCACTGTTAGTCAGGCTGCGAGACACAAATGATACAGGCTTACCCTTTTGAATTAGATAGTTGGATAGCAAAGACACAATTTTTGAAATGGATGAATAAATACAGCGCTGGCTTTTGTTATGTTTTATGTATTTAATAAATTTCCGCCCGACTGTTTATTCATTAATTCTACCTAACACGATTAATCGATACTTGTTTCTAATATAGAATTTTAGCATCAATTCTACATAATAACATGAGTAATATCTTTTTAATTGAATTTTATCATTATTAACAAAATACTTTGGCATTGTGAACTGAGAATTTTTTGCTTGACTTATATCTTTCAATACTTTAGGAACTGGTCATTGATTTACATCTATAATAAAAGAAATAAATGCTTGTATGAATTTTAACATATTGTTAAAAATGCAATAAACCTCAGCTCCTTTGTTGTATGAATAATGTGAAACTTCCTGTTAAGTATTTTTTTAACATCTATGTAACAGTTATAGACTCCATGATTATTCCTTAAAATTGGAAGTATCAGAAATAGATGTAAATATGTATTGTCTTCTGCATTAACTTACAAAAATAATAGTGTGAATATCTGAATGGAATTATATGAAAGAGCTACAGGACACTATGTTTTCACGATGGTCATTCCACTATATTGGAAATATTAAATCAAACAATAAGTGCAGGAAAAGTTTCAGTAAGAGGATATACTCTCCTCTGTAACAATACATTTGACTGCAGTTGTTCCATATGATATTTCTACACAACATCCCAAAATCTTGGTAAATAGCTTTCTAAATTAAGTGTACAGTGTAAAAAAAGTAGTGGGAAAATGTTGTAGTCATGTAACTGGGCTACCATACATAAAAATTAAGCAGCGTTAAAAGTGTTTTTATCTTAATGGCCTGTTACAACCAAATAACTAGATATGAGAAAGAACATGCCGTGTCAGTACAGCTGGCTGATCCATTTTACAGAGTTCCTAATTTGAAAACAAGTTAACCTGTAAAACTACCCTTCATACTGGTTTGCTTTAGATTCATTTGGTAACAAATATGCCATTAAAGTCTGTACCAATCAATCAAGCAATAAACTTTGTTACAAGCAAGTTTTTGTTTGCAGGATGTTGTTCATAATCGGTTTTCTTTTGGTGGTATAGCAACAACGAAGGGAGAAAGATTCCGGGTAATTTAAATTCAACTAACATAGCAAATTCCATTTTTGTGTAACTTTATAATTTGATACAGCTTTATTTTTTCAGAATTTTATTCATACTACTATTTCATCCATTGCAGAAAAATTCCACAAGTGCATATTTTAAAATTAATTTCACATTTAAAAAAGTACGATTTGTTTATAAATGATTTGTTATAAAAATATGAGTTATAAAACTCATTGTAACTTGGACAAATACACACAAAAAAGGGAAAAAATACAAAAATGGTGATGCTGCTTATTAAAAATTGAAGAATTGTTATATGCACATACACATGGTTGACACAGTTTGGTGCATGTTGCTAAATTTGTTGTGGTAATATGGTAGCAAAAAAAAAATTTTTTTGTCATTTTGTATTAAAATTATTAAGGTGTTGACGGCTATGCTAAGTTACACAAAGCAAGGTAACGTACAGTAAGAGCTGTGTACCTTAGGCAAAGAGATGCCTTTGAGAAGGTCTTTCTATGAGAAATTGACTTATATTCACATAATACATGAGGAGAAACACAAAAATTCCCATGCAGCTATCCCATCCACCAGTATTTGTACCTGGAACAAACATCCAGTGTTCAGCTTTCTTATCTGCTAGTCTACTGGTGCCAGTCAAAATAGACGGTAGTGTAACACTATACAAGCTAAGTGGTATTGACTTATACATCACTAAAGAAATAAATACATTTCAGAAAACTTTCCTATTTTCCGAAAGTGTCAGTATCTTCATTATTATAACTTCCTGATAATTCAATGCATGTAATTTTATGGTGACCTATTAACTTAAAACAATATTTTTTTTGAATTGGTTGTGTTTAATTATAACATTATTTTGAAAAACGTTGTTCGTGATAAAACTAAAGAATGAATTTTCTTTACACACTGACTGTTAAATTATTACATTTCAAATCAACAGATTGCATTTATACAATAAGACAGGATGAAAAATACAGTAGTCACTGAAACAATTGTTGAGTTTCTGAAGAAAGATTAATAAAAATTTTCAAATCTAACACAGTATACCTTGTTTAATGTTTAAGGAGTCACACGACCCTTGAATGAGTCGAAAGATGAATTTTTTTACCTTTTTTCAATCTTGTGCAACTTTTTTAATTCTTATCAAAAATACTCAATATTTTGTTCATTATTAATTTAATGTCTATTCTTTAATTAAATGTACTTGAAATTTGAAAATTATAATAAAAATTGTAAAAACAAATGTTAAATTATAAGACATTTTTCACATCTAATTAATCTGTACACACACTGCGCGCACATGTACAAGAAATGTTTTGTACCAAAATGTTTAATTTTTCTTTTTTTATGCAGAAGAATGTTTGAGAATATAACTGAACTAAAAATATTACACAATTCATGCATTTTTAATTTTTTTATGATATATATATTAAATATAATTTTTTTGCTATATTTTGATTTTTACATACCTTATAAAATTGAAACATTTCATTAAAATACCAAAATTTTAGTTTAATTAATTTAGTGTAACATGATAATACTATGGTACAAATTTCAGAAAGATACATTAAAAAGTTTTTGAAATATCATGCGCGACACATTAAAAAAATACGTTTTGAGATAAAGACCTGTAAAGTTTGCATCGCTATAAAAATGAGTAACATTGTGACTTAATGAGTCTTAACTCATACTATTTGGTACCTAATTTGTATTTTATGCTTTTTGTTTGTGTTTTGTATAAAGTTAATGACAGAATGTATATTTATAATAAGGAAACTGCATCTGAAAAACAATTAACAATGCATTGTTTAATGAAAGTGATGACACAGTCAACCGTTATCAAGGATACATTATTGCAGATAAAGATATATTTTTCATATACATGAAAGAGAATGCAATGTGCAAACTGTGTTATAAACCTATAAATATTTCTGAGAATAAAAATATATTAATAATCAGTTTCTTGAACAAGATGTTTAAATTTTTGTCGACACACATAACTTATCACAAAATACTGTTACTATTTATAATATTTATATACACAAATTAAAAACCTCCAGGTTCACACATTATTCCTTCTTGATCAATTTGCTGATGTTCTAAACTTGTTTTGGATCTTTTCCTTGCTTTTCGTGCTTCTATAGTGTTTTGCATTGCTCTCTTCTTAGCAGTATTTACACGTTTCATATCACTGCGAAGTTGAGATTTTATTGCATTTATACCTGGATGGATACCCATTTGCCTCATGACAGATAGCCTACCCTTTTTTCCCAAGTTAAATAAAATTGCTGCTTCATATACAGCAATTTCTGCAATTCGTTTCCCAGATCCAGAAGTTTTCGGACACATCTGCCATATGAGGGAATTAAAAGATTAATTCGGATTCTGAGTGAAGCTACCAAGGCATCATTTCAAAAGATCTGGACTTGATAAAGCTTTAAAAACAGGTTTTATAACATCCATGACTGAAGATGGTCACTTTATGATGAAATTTACCCACTGAGCCATTTGAAATTGCTTGTTGATATTTACAGCATGAGTCTGCACCAGCAGGACAAAATGTATGTAACGGTTCAGCATCAGTTGATCTCGTATGAAAATAAACTGCCCAAATACCCTTACGCATTTCATCAACTGACAAAGCATTTGAGCGAATTGCATTTCCATAATACTGAGTCAGCCTATTTATCAAGGTGTCTGTCAGTCGTCGTTTGCCTGATAAAGGTTTACCGTCCTCCAGCTTTTTACATCTATAGTCTTGTTTTAGCTTTCTCAGTCGAGTTCCCATTCTTTTTTGTACGTGACCAACACATTCAAGTTTTGAAACAGTTTCATCATCATATGGTTTGCTGTCACGTATAGCAGGGAATGTTCTAGAATCACCATCACCAATATAATTAATATATTTGAGACCTCTTTCAGCTTCTGATCTGTGAAAAATTTTTATCATACCATCGACTTCCATTTTTCCTGAAGAACCGATATGATTTTTCTGACAATTTGGCAAATGTTTCATTTGCCACTCTTCGAAAGCTTTCCCAGATTTTTTTGCTTTCCATAGATCACATCCTTTACAAGTGGACGAGAGAACTTCAACATCTAAAACCTTCCCTGTTTCAGCACCTATTACAGAACATACTCCAATATGTGAAGTATGTCCTCTCGTTTTCCATGTTCCATCACCACTTACGGTGACAGAATTTGATGCAATTTTGCATGCCTCTTCTTCTGCAGCAATTTTCATACTTTGAATGGCGACAGTTTTTGAAGCTGCATTTATATGTTTGCAGATTTTGTCATAAGCATTCTGTGTGACAGGTTTACCTAGATCCATTACACCACAAAATGTTTCCAGAGGTTCCAGACCTTGACCAATGCATCGCATAGCATAAACAATTCGTCTGTTTAATTCAGGAACATTTTTGTGTTCACCAATCAACTTTGAATTATTGAATTCTGTTTTAAAACTACACTTTTCACATTTCAAGGAAATTGTTGAAAATAATCCAAAGGGTTTTCTCTCAGAAATATTGACAGAATTACAGCACAATTTGCACAGTACATTCTCTTTCAAAAATGTAAACAATATGTCTTTATCCATAATTATATAGCCATGAAAACAATTCATAATGTCAGTATCACTTTCATTAAATAATGCATTGTTAAGCTTTTTCTCGGATGCACTTTTTACATGTTCAATTTGAGTATTATGGTCATCACCTGATGAAACCAAGCTTTTATCAGAAAGTTCAGATCTGATATTCGTGTAGCGGTTGCCGTGGAAGCGACGTTTTTTAGCTCGCTTCCCAGAAGCTCTTTTATTATTTGCCATCACAAATATAATATATAAATATACTTATTATTGCAGCAAAAAGACTAACGCATCAAAAATTCAATATACACCAAATAAATGCTGCAAACGTCAATACAACTTTGCAGAATCAAACAACGTAGTAATACCTTACGGAAACACGATGTAAACATTCAGAATAAGTACTAAGTTGAGTAGAATCATTGCTACTGATTGCTGACGAAATAAAAATAAGACTTGTAGGCTAGAATGTAGCAACACTCAGTTATATAACGGCTATGACAGCTGTGAGCAAATGACGTGTCCCTTTAAATGTTTATTTACATACGTGATGAAGGATTCTCGTGTCAGTGACCTTTACGTTTTTAATGATATCTCCTAAACTACACGGAATATTTTAACACGGTTTTTTTTTAAAGTGCGCAGAAATGTTCAAACTAAAACATATATGTTTTTCAAAAAATCGATATTTTTGAAGATTTAAAGGTCGTGAGACCCCTTAATACAGTATGGAATGTTTTGTAAAGCATCAGATATTTAAAAAAAGCATGGAATAGCTGACAATGAAACCAAATAAAAATCAAACAGAACTCTATTACACATTATGCAACAAAATTAATGAATATGAAACGTCTATAAACTTTTTTTTTTTACTTGGACTAGATCTCGAACCATCAACTAGATATTAGTTGCAATATTAGATATTGGCAATAAAATTAATAAAAATTTATGTTGATAAGTACTTAAGAACAAAATGCCAAACTTTCAACTAGATAACCAAATAAACCGTTTACGTTCTAGAGGATTTATTTACTTCACATACATACATACATTGTCTTTACATTTACTTTCATAACTCGTATCATACGTAACATACTCTTATCATCGAATGATTTTCTATAGTAAGCAATTTTTTTTAACAGTTTCTACTTCGTGTTTGCAAAGTATTCCTTTAAGTCGCAAGGTTTCGCGATATTCATTTTCCTTCTGACAAAGTTTATACATGAATCCAAAACATTAAAACCTTCGTAATCGATAAACAACGGCCATTTCATTTTCGATGACATACGTCTGCTTATCGATAGTAAAAGGAAAGTTTGGGCCATCCGAAAAAGCGGCGACCGAACAAAGAATCTCTTCTTTGGCATGAACGCCATTAAAGTTAAAGTTATAGTTATTTACAGTTGCAGTTATAGTTGTAGTTATTTTAAATATACATCACATCCCTTCCTCCAGTTTATAAACACTAATAAAAATAACAAATAATATCAATACAAGTATATTCACAATATGACATACAATAAAAAAAGTTACATAAAAATGATACATGCAATATGTTGCATTATTTTATTCCATGACAAAGTCTCTATATCTTGAAGGTTGTCTAATCAACCGTCCACTTCTTGTTATTGTATTATGGGATAGATTATTCTGTTGATTTCCTATTGTAACAGGCACAGAAACATTTTCAGGGCTTCCATTTGAATTTTCCTCTTTATCTAATACTATATCATCATAATCATTATTAACTTTGAAAGGTGATTTTGAAAATATTATATGGCGTCTGTTTCTTCGTAATGTTTCCCCATTTGAATTTCTTACAATATACGATATAGGATCTTTATGTTTTGAAATTATTTGACCTTTATCCCACTGCCCAGTTCTAAAGTTGAACAAGGTTATACTATCTCCAGGTTTTAACTCAGGCAGTTTCTGTGCGATTCTATCATAATAATATTTTTGCCTAGCTTGAAGTGCACGAAATTTAGAATAAGGTTTGTTTATCTTAGTATTTAACAACTTATTACTGATAGGTAATTTTGTCCTTAATCTTCTATTAAGTAACAGTTGTGCAGGAGACAAATTTATTCCACTAATTGGGGTATTTCGATATTCCATCAAGCCTACACTTATATCTTGCACTTTTCTCATGATATTTTTCACTATTCCTACAGCTTTTTCAGCCAACCCATTACTTTGAGGATATCTGGGGCTACTAAATTTAAATTCGAAATCCCAATCTTCAGCAAATTTCTTAAATAAGTAGCTATTACAGGGTGGTGTTGGTGTGTTGAATTATGGCAAAGCACACGAGGGCTATCTCCCTAAGGGAAGGGATGCCTTCGTGGAGAAATTTCTAAGGGAAACTGGCTCGTATACACGTTACACATGGGGAAAACCACGAAAACGTCCATACAGCCAGCCCGTTCGTGGGATTCGAACCTCGAACCGAACTACCAGTGTTCAGCGACTTTACCGCTTCGCCGCTGGTGGGCGCTATTACAGGGATTATTGTCGCAAACGACTTCATTTGCAATACCATACCTGGCAAAGATGCATTTTAACTTTATCACAATTTCATTTGCTGTCTTATCTTTTATGTTAGAAACCTCAATCCATTTAGAGTAATAATCAATAACTACTAAGTAATTTTGATTACTAAATTGCAAGATATCAAGGGCAATTTTTTCGAATGGTTTAGTTGGAATTTCATGTTGCATTAGAGGTTCTTTTTGATTTCTATTTCTGAATTTTTCACATATTTCACATTTGGAAACAAGCTGCTCAATGTCATTTGTCATACCTGGCCAGTAAAAAGTTTCACGGGAGCTAATTTTACATTTCTCAATTCCAAAGTGCGCTTCATGAATTAATTGCAACATATCTTTTCTCAAACCTACAACTAATTTTTCATTAATAAATAACAAGTCGTCATTAATATAAAGATCATTTTTAACTTTAAAGTATGTTTTTACACTACTATCTACTTTTTTGTAACATTTAGGCCAACCCTCTTTAATACATTTCATAACTATTTGCAAATCTGGATCTGATTCAGTTTCTTTCCTAAATTGCACCACTCTTCTTTCACTCATAGGCAAATATTTTGAAATAATGTGAACAACATTTAGCATTTCAGGATCATCACTAATAGTTTCCTTCACAGGATATGCAAGTGTCAGCAAAAAGCATTTGATTACCTGGAACATAATTTATCTCAAAATCATATTTTAGTAGTTTTAAGATCATCCTTTGCATTCTAGACGAGATTTTATGCAATGGTTTCTTAACAATTGCCATTAACAGTTTACGATCACTTTGCACTGTGACTTTCCGTCCATAAACAAAATTGTGGTACTTTTCAAAAGAAAATACTATGGCCAATAGCTCTTTTCGATCTGTGCATAGTTTTTTTTTTTCACTGTTAGTCAGGCTGCGAGACACAAATGATACAGGCTTACCCTTTTGAATTAGATAGTTGGATAGCAAAGACACAATTTTTGAAATGGATGAATAAATACAGCGCTGGCTTTTGTTATGTTTTATGTATTTAATAAATTTCCGCCCGACTGTTTATTCATTAATTCTACCTAACACGATTAATCGATACTTGTTTCTAATATAGAATTTTAGCATCAATTCTACATAATAACATGAGTAATATCTTTTTAATTGAATTTTATCATTATTAACAAAATACTTTGGCATTGTGAACTGAGAATTTTTCGCTTGACTTATATCTTTCAATACTTTAGGAACTGGTCATTGATTTACATCTATAATAAAAGAAATAAATGCTTGTATGAATTTTAACATATTGTTAAAAATGCAATAAACCTCAGCTCCTTTGTTGTATGAATAATGTGAAACTTCCTGTTAAGTATTTTTTTAACATCTATGTAACAGTATAGACTCCATGATTATTCCTTAAAATTGGAAGTATCAGAAATAGATGTAAATATGTATTGTCTTCTGCATTAACTTAAAAAAATAATAGTGTGAATATCTGAATGGAATTATATGAAAGAGCTACAGGACACTATGTTTTCACGATGGTCATTCCACTATATTGGAAATATTAAATCAAACAATAAGTGCAGGAAAAGTTTCAGTAAGAGGATATACTCTCCTCTGTAACAATACATTTGACTGCAGTTGTTCCATATGATATTTCTACACAACATCCCAAAATCTTGGTAAATAGCTTTCTAAATTAAGTGTACAGTGTAAAAAAAGTAGTGGGAAAATGTTGTAGTCATGTAACTGGGCTACCATACATAAAAATTAAGCAGCGTTAAAAGTGTTTTTATCTTAATGGCCTGTTACAACCAAATAACTAGATATGAGAAAGAACATGCCGTGTCAGTACAGCTGGCTGATCCATTTTACAGAGTTCCTAATTTGAAAACAAGTTAACCTGTAAAACTACCCTTCATACTGGTTTGCTTTAGATTCATTTGGTAACAAATATGCCATTAAAGTCTGTACCAATCAATCAAGCAATAAACTTTGTTACAAGCAAGTTTTTGTTTGCAGGATGTTGTTCATAATCGGTTTTCTTTTGGTGGTATAGCAACAACGAAGGGAGAAAGATTCCGGGTAATTTAAATTCAACTAACATAGCAAATTCCATTTTTGTGTAACTTTATAATTTGATACAGCTTTATTTTATCAGAATTTTATTCATACTACTATTTCATCCATTGCAGAAAAATTCCACAAGTGCATATTTTAAAATTAATTTCACATTTAAAAAAGTACGATTTGTTTATAAATGATTTGTTATAAAAATATGAGTTATAAAACTCATTGTAACTTGGACAAATACACACAAAAAAGGGAAAAAATACAAAAATGGTGATGCTGCTTATTAAAAATTGAAGAATTGTTATATGCACATACACATGGTTGACACAGTTTGGTGCATGTTGCTAAATTTGTTGTGGTAATATGGTAGCAAAAAAAAATTTTTTTTGTCATTTTGTATTAAAATTATTAAGGTGTTGACGGCTATGCTAAGTTACACAAAGCAAGGTAACGTACAGTAAGAGCTGTGTACCTTAGGCAAAGAGATGCCTTTGAGAAGGTCTTTCTATGAGAAATTGACTTATATTCACATAATACATGAGGAGAAACACAAAAATTCCCATGCAGCTATCCCATCCACCAGTATTTGTACCTGGAACAAACATCCAGTGTTCAGCTTTCTTATCTGCTAGTCTACTGGTGCCAGTCAAAATAGACGGTAGTGTAACACTATACAAGCTAAGTGGTATTGACTTATACATCACTAAAGAAATAAATACATTTCAGAAAACTTTCCTATTTTCCGAAAGTGTCAGTATCTTCATTATTATAACTTCCTGATATTTCAATGCATGTAATTTTATGGTGACCTATTAACTTAAAACAATATTTTTTTGAATTGGTTGTGTTTAATTATAACATTATTTTGAAAAACGTTGTTCGTGATATAACTAAAGAATGAATTTTCTTTACACACTGACTGTTAAATTATTACATTTCAAATCAACAGATTGCATTTATGCAATAAGACAGGATGAAAAATACAGTAGTCACTGAAAGAATTGTTTAGTTTCTGAAGAAAGATTAATAAAAATTTTCAAATCTAACACAGTATACCTTGTTTAATGTTTAAGGAGTCACACGACCCTTGAATGAGTCGAAAGATGAATTTTTTTACCTTTTTTCAATCTTGTGCAACTTTTTTAATTCTTATCAAAAATACTCAATATTTTGTTCATTATTAATTTAATGTCTATTCTTTAATTAAATGTACTTGAAATTTGAAAATTATAATAAAAATTGTAAAAACAAATGTTAAATTATAAGACATTTTTCACATCTAATTAATCTGTACACACACTGCACGCACATGTACAAGAAATGTTTTGTACCAAAATGTTTAATTTTTCTTTTTTTATGCAGAAGAATGTTTGAGAATATAACTGAACTAAAAATATTACACAATTCATGCATTTTTAATTTTTTTATGATATATATATTAAATATAATTTTTTTGCTATATTTTGATTTTTACATACCTTATAAAATTGAAACATTTCTTTAAAATACCAAAATTTTAGTTTAATTAATTTAGTGTAACATGATAATACTATGGTACAAATTTCAGAAAGATACATTAAAAAGTTTTTGAAATATCATGCGCGACACATTAAAAAAATACGTTTTGAGTTAAAGACCTGTAAAGTTTGCATCGCTATAAAAATGAGTAACATTGTGACTTAATGAGTCTTAACTCATACTATTTGGTACCTAATTTGTATTTTATGCTTTTTGTTTGTGTTTTGTATAAAGTTAATGACAGAATGTATATTTATAATAAGGAAACTGCATCTGAAAAACAATTAACAATGCATTGTTTAATGAAAATGATGACACAGTCAACCGTTATCAAGGATACATTATTGCAGATAAAGATATATTTTTCATATACATGAAAGAGAATGCAATGTGCAAACTGTGTTATAAACCTATAAATATTTCTGAGAATAAAAATATATTAATAATCAGTTTCTTGAACAAGATGTTTAAATTTTTGTCGACACACATAACTTATCACAAAATACTGTTACTATTTATAATATTTATATACACAAATTAAAAACCTCCAGGTTCACACATTATTCCTTCTTGATCAATTTGCTGATGTTCTAAACTTGTTTTGGATCTTTTCCTTGCTTTTCGTGCTTCTATAGTGTTTTGCATTGCTCTCTTCTTAGCAGTATTTACACGTTTCATATCACTGCGAAGTTGAGATTTTATTGCATTTATACCTGGATGGATACCCATTTGCCTCATGACAGATAGCCTACCCTTTTTTCCCAAGTTAAATAAAATTGCTGCTTCATATACAGCAATTTCTGCAATTCGTTTCCCAGATCCAGAAGTTTTCGGACACATCTGCCATATGAGGGAATTAAAAGATTAATTCGGATTCTGAGTGAAGCTACCAAGGCATCGTTTCAAAAGATCTGGACTTGATAAAGCTTTAAAAACAGGTTTTATAACATCCATGACTGAAGATGGTCACTTTATGATGAAATTTACCCACTGAGCCATTTGAAATTGCTTGTTGATATTTACACCATGAGTCTGCACCAGCAGGACAAAATGTATGTAACGGTTCAGCATCAGTTGATCTCGTATGAAAATAAACTGCCCAAATACCCTTACGCATTTCATCAACTGACAAAGCATTTGAGCGAATTGCATTTCCATAATACTGAGTCAGCCTATTTATCAAGGTGTCTGTCAGTCGTCGTTTGCCTGATAAAGGTTTACCGTCCTCCAGCTTTTTACATCTATAGTCTTGTTTTAGCTTTCTCAGTCGAGTTCCCATTCTTTTTTGTACGTGACCAACACATTCAAGTTTTGAAACAGTTTCATCATCATATGGTTTGCTGTCACGTATAGCAGGGAATGTTCTAGAATCACCATCACCAATATAATTAATATATTTGAGACCTCTTTCAGCTTCTGATCTGTGAAAAATTTTTATCATACCATCGACTTCCATTTTTCCTGAAGAACCGATATGATTTTTCTGACAATTTGGCAAATGTTTCATTTGCCACTCTTCGAAAGCTTTCCCAGATTTTTTTGCTTTCCATAGATCACATCCTTTACAAGTGGACGAGAGAACTTCAACATCTAAAACCTTCCCTGTTTCAGCACCTATTACAGAACATACTCCAATATGTGAAGTATGTCCTCTCGTTTTCCATGTTCCATCACCACTTACGGTGACAGAATTTGATGCAATTTTGCATGCCTCTTCTTCTGCAGCAATTTTCATACTTTGAATGGCGACAGTTTTTGAAGCTGCATTTATATGTTTGCAGATTTTGTCATAAGCATTCTGTGTGACAGGTTTACCTAGATCCATTACACCACAAAATGTTTCCAGAGGTTCCAGACCTTGACCAATGCATCGCATAGCATAAACAATTCGTCTGTTTAATTCAGGAACATTTTTGTGTTCACCAATCAACTTTGAATTATTGAATTCTGTTTTAAAACTACACTTTTCACATTTCAAGGAAATTGTTGAAAATAATCCAAAGGGTTTTCTCTCAGAAATATTGACAGAATTACAGCACAATTTGCACAGTACATTCTCTTTCAAAAATGTAAACAATATGTCTTTATCCATAATTATATAGCCATGAAAACAATTCATAATGTCAGTATCACTTTCATTAAATAATGCATTGTTAAGCTTTTTCTCGGATGCACTTTTTACATGTTCAATTTGAGTATTATGGTCATCACCTGATGAAACCAAGCTTTTATCAGAAAGTTCAGATCTGATATTCGTGTAGCGGTTGCCGTGGAAGCGACGTTTTTTAGCTCGCTTCCCAGAAGCTCTTTTATTATTTGCCATCACAAATATAATATATAAATATACTTATTATTGCAGCAAAAAGACTAACGCATCAAAAATTCAATATACACCAAATAAATGCTGCAAACGTCAATACAACTTTGCAGAATCAAACAACGTAGTAATACCTTACGGAAACACGATGTAAACATTCAGAATAAGTACTAAGTTGAGTAGAATCATTGCTACTGATTGCTGACGAAATAAAAATAAGACTTGTAGGCTAGAATGTAGCAACACTCAGTTATATAACGGCTATGACAGCTGTGAGCAAATGACGTGTCCCTTTAAATGTTTATTTACATACGTGATGAAGGATTCTCGTGTCAGTGACCTTTACGTTTTTAATGATATCTCCTAAACTACACGGAATATTTTAACACGGTTTTTTTTTAAAGTGCGCAGAAATGTTCAAACTAAAACATATATGTTTTTCAAAAAATCGATATTTTTGAAGATTTAAAGGTCGTGAGACCCCTTAATACAGTATGGAATGTTTTGTAAAGCATCAGATATTTAAAAAAAGCATGGAATAGCTGACAATGAAACCAAATAAAAATCAAACAGAACTCTATTACACATTATGCAACAAAATTAATGAATATGAAACGTCTATAAACTTTTTTTTTTTACTTGGACTAGATCTCGAACCATCAACTAGATATTAGTTGCAATATTAGATATTGGCAATAAAATTAATAAAAATTTATGTTGATAAGTACTTAAGAACAAAATGCCAAACTTTCAACTAGATAACCAAATAAACCGTTTACGTTCTAGAGGATTTATTTACTTCACATACATACATACATTGTCTTTACATTTACTTTCATAACTCGTATCATACGTAACATACTTCATAACATACTCTTATCATCGAATGATTTTCTATAGTAAGCAATTTTTTTTAACAGTTTCTACTTCGTGTTTGCAAAGTATTCCTTTAAGTCGCAAGGTTTCGCGATATTCATTTTCCTTCTGACAAAGTTTATACATGAATCCAAAACATTAAAACCTTCGTAATCGATAAACAACGGCCATTTCATTTTCGATGACATACGTCTGCTTATCGATAGTAAAAGGAAAGTTTGAGCCATCCGAAAAAGCGGCGACCGAACAAAGAATCTCTTCTTTGGCATGAACGCCATTAAAGTTAAAGTTATAGTTATTTACAGTTGCAGTTATAGTTGTAGTTATTTTAAATATACATCACATCCCTTCCTCCAGTTTATAAACACTAATAAAAATAACAAATAATATCAATACAAGTATATTCACAATATGACATACAATAAAAAAAGTTACATAAAAATGATACATGCAATATGTTGCATTATTTTATTCCATGACAAAGTCTCTATATCTTGAAGGTTGTCTAATCAACCGTCCACTTCTTGTTATTGTATTATGGGATAGATTATTCTGTTGATTTCCTATTGTAACAGGCACAGAAACATTTTCAGGGCTTCCATTTGAATTTTCCTCTTTATCTAATACTATATCATCATAATCATTATTAACTTTGAAAGGTGATTTTGAAAATATTATATGGCGTCTGTTTCTTCGTAATATTTCCCCATTTGAATTTCTTACAATATACGATATAGGATCTTTATGTTTTGAAATTATTTGACCTTTATCCCACTGCCCAGTTCTAAAGTTGAACAAGGTTATACTATCTCCAGGTTTTAACTCAGGCAGTTTCTGTGCGATTCTATCATAATAATATTTTTGCCTAGCTTGAAGTGCACGAAATTTAGAATAAGGTTTGTTTATCTTAGTATTTAACAACTTATTACTGATAGGTAATTTTGTCCTTAATCTTCTATTAAGTAACAGTTGTGCAGGAGACAAATTTATTCCACTAATTGGGGTATTTCGATATTCCATCAAGCCTACACTTATATCTTGCACTTTTCTCATGATATTTTTCACTATTCCTACAGCTTTTTCAGCCAACCCATTACTTTGAGGATATCTGGGGCTACTAAATTTAAATTCGAAATCCCAATCTTCAGCAAATTTCTTAAATAAGTAGCTATTACAGAGTGGTGTTGGTGTGTTGAATTATGGCAAAGCACACGAGGGCTATCTCCCTAAGGGAAGGGATGCCTTCGTGGAGGAATTTCTAAGGGAAACTGGCTCGTATACACGTTACACATGGGGAAAACCACGAAAACGTCCATACAGCCAGCCCGTTCGTGGGATTCGAACCTCGAACCGAACTACCAGTGTTCAGCGACTTTACCGCTTCGCCGCTGGTGGGCGCTATTACAGGGATTATTGTCGCAAACGACTTCATTTGCAATACCATACCTGGCAAAGATGCATTTTAACTTTATCACAATTTCATTTGCTGTCTTATCTTTTATGTTAGAAACCTCAATCCATTTAGAGTAATAATCAATAACTACTAAGTAATTTTGATTACTAAATTGCAAGATATCAAGGGCAATTTTTTCGAATGGTTTAGTTGGAATTTCATGTTGCATTAGAGGTTCTTTTTGATTTCTATTTCTGAATTTTTCACATATTTCACATTTGGAAACAAGCTGCTCAATGTCATTTGTCATACCTGGCCAGTAAAAAGTTTCACGGGAGCTAATTTTACATTTCTCAATTCCAAAGTGCGCTTCATGAATTAATTGCAACATATCTTTTCTCAAACCATAAGGTACAACTAATTTTTCATTAATAAATAACAAGTCGTCATTAATATAAAGATCATTTTTAACTTTAAAGTATGTTTTTACACTACTATCTACTTTTTTGTAACATTTAGGCCAACCCTCTTTAATACATTTCATAACTATTTGCAAATCTGGATCTGATTCAGTTTCTTTCCTAAATTGCACCACTCTTCTTTCACTCATAGGCAAATATTTTGAAATAATGTGAACAACATTTAGCATTTCAGGATCATCACTAATAGTTTCCTTCACAGGATATGCACGTGACAAAGTGTCAGCAAAAAGCATTTGATTACCTGGAACATAATTTATCTCAAAATCATATTTTAGTAGTTTTAAGATCATCCTTTGCATTCTAGACGAGATTTTATGCAATGGTTTCTTAACAATTGCCATTAACAGTTTACGATCACTTTGCACTGTGACTTTCCGTCCATAAACAAAATTGTGGTACTTTTCAAAAGAAAATACTATGGCCAATAGCTCTTTTCGATCTGTGCATAGTTTTTTTTTTTCACTGTTAGTCAGGCTGCGAGACACAAATGATACAGGCTTACCCTTTTGAATTAGATAGTTGGATAGCAAAGACACAATTTTTGAAATGGATGAATAAATACAGCGCTGGCTTTTGTTATGTTTTATGTATTTAATAAATTTCCGCCCGACTGTTTATTCATTAATTCTACCTAACACGATTAATCGATACTTGTTTCTAATATAGAATTTTAGCATCAATTCTACATAATAACATGAGTAATATCTTTTTAATTGAATTTTATCATTATTAACAAAATACTTTGGCATTGTGAACTGAGAATTTTTCGCTTGACTTATATCTTTCAATACTTTAGGAACTGGTCATTGATTTACATCTATAATAAAAGAAATAAATGCTTGTATGAATTTTAACATATTGTTAAAAATGCAATAAACCTCAGCTCCTTTGTTGTATGAATAATGTGAAACTTCCTGTTAAGTATTTTTTTAACATCTATGTAACAGTATAGACTCCATGATTATTCCTTAAAATTGGAAGTATCAGAAATAGATGTAAATATGTATTGTCTTCTGCATTAACTTAAAAAAATAATAGTGTGAATATCTGAATGGAATTATATGAAAGAGCTACAGGACACTATGTTTTCACGATGGTCATTCCACTATATTGGAAATATTAAATCAAACAATAAGTGCAGGAAAAGTTTCAGTAAGAGGATATACTCTCCTCTGTAACAATACATTTGACTGCAGTTGTTCCATATGATATTTCTACACAACATCCCAAAATCTTAGTAAATAGCTTTCTAAATTAAGTGTACAGTGTAAAAAAAGTAGTGGGAAAATGTTGTAGTCATGTAACTGGGCTACCATACATAAAAATTAAGCAGCGTTAAAAGTGTTTTTATCTTAATGGCCTGTTACAACCAAATAACTAGATATGAGAAAGAACATGCCGTGTCAGTACAGCTGGCTGATCCATTTTACAGAGTTCCTAATTTGAAAACAAGTTAACCTGTAAAACTACCCTTCATACTGGTTTGCTTTAGATTCATTTGGTAACAAATATGCCATTAAAGTCTGTACCAATCAATCAAGCAATAAACTTTGTTACAAGCAAGTTTTTGTTTGCAGGATGTTGTTCATAATCGGTTTTCTTTTGGTGGTATAGCAACAACGAAGGGAGAAAGATTCCGGGTAATTTAAATTCAACTAACATAGCAAATTCCATTTTTGTGTAACTTTAAAATTTGATACAGCTTTATTTTTTCAGAATTTTATTCATACTACTATTTCATCCATTGCAGAAAAATTCCACAAGTGCATATTTTAAAATTAATTTCACATTTAAAAAAGTACGATTTGTTTATAAATGATTTGTTATAAAAATATGAGTTATAAAACTCATTGTAACTTGGACAAATACACACAAAAAAGGGAAAAAATACAAAAATGGTGATGCTGCTTATTAAAAATTGAAGAATTGTTATATGCACATACACATGGTTGACACAGTTTGGTGCATGTTGCTAAATTTGTTGTGGTAATATGGTAGCAAAAAAAAAAATTTTTTTGTCATTTTGTATTAAAATTATTAAGGTGTTGACGGCTATGCTAAGTTACACAAAGCAAGGTAACGTACAGTAAGAGCTGTGTACCTTAGGCAAAGAGATGCCTTTGAGAAGGTCTTTCTATGAGAAATTGACTTATATTCACATAATACATGAGGAGAAACACAAAAATTCCCATGCAGCTATCCCATCCACCAGTATTTGTACCTGGAACAAACATCCAGTGTTCAGCTTTCTTATCTGCTAGTCTACTGGTGCCAGTCAAAATAGACGGTAGTGTAACACTATACAAGCTAAGTGGTATTGACTTATACATCACTAAAGAAATAAATACATTTCAGAAAACTTTCCTATTTTCCGAAAGTGTCAGTATCTTCATTATTATAACTTCCTGATATTTCAATGCATGTAATTTTATGGTGACCTATTAACTTAAAATAAAACAATATTTTTTTGAATTGGTTGTGTTTAATTATAACATTATTTTGAAAAACGTTGTTCGTGATAAAACTAAAGAATGAATTTTCTTTACACACTGACTGTTAAATTATTACATTTCAAATCAACAGATTGCATTTATACAATAAGACAGGATGAAAAATACAGTAGTCACTGAAACAATTGTTGAGTTTCTGAAGAAAGATTAATAAAAATTTTCAAATCTAACACAGTATACCTTGTTTAATGTTTAAGGAGTCACACGACCCTTGAATGAGTCGAAAGATGAATTTTTTTACCTTTTTTCAATCTTGTGCAACTTTTTTAATTCTTATCAAAAATACTCAATATTTTGTTCATTATTAATTTAATGTCTATTCTTTAATTAAATGTACTTGAAATTTGAAAATTATAATAAAAATTGTAAAAACAAATGTTAAATTATAAGACATTTTTCACATCTAATTAATCTGTACACACACTGCGCGCACATGTACAAGAAATGTTTTGTACCAAAATGTTTAATTTTTCTTTTTTTATGCAGAAGAATGTTTGAGAATATAACTGAACTAAAAATATTACACAATTCATGCATTTTTAATTTTTTTATGATATATATATTAAATATAATTTTTTTGCTATATTTTGATTTTTACATACCTTATAAAATTGAAACATTTCATTAAAATACCAAAATTTTAGTTTAATTAATTTAGTGTAACATGATAATACTATGGTACAAATTTCAGAAAGATACATTAAAAAGTTTTTGAAATATCATGCGCGACACATTAAAAAAATACGTTTTGAGTTAAAGACCTGTAAAGTTTGCATCGCTATAAAAATGAGTAACATTGTGACTTAATGAGTCTTAACTCATACTATTTGGTACCTAATTTGTATTTTATGCTTTTTGTTTGTGTTTTGTATAAAGTTAATGACAGAATGTATATTTATAATAAGGAAACTGCATCTGAAAAACAATTAACAATGCATTGTTTAATGAAAATGATGACACAGTCAACCGTTATCAAGGATACATTATTGCAGATAAAGATATATTTTTCATATACATGAAAGAGAATGCAATGTGCAAACTGTGTTATAAACCTATAAATATTTCTGAGAATAAAAATATATTAATAATCAGTTTCTTGAACAAGATGTTTAAATTTTTGTCGACACACATAACTTATCACAAAATACTGTTACTATTTATAATATTTATATACACAAATTAAAAACCTCCAGGTTCACACATTATTCCTTCTTGATCAATTTGCTGATGTTCTAAACTTGTTTTGGATCTTTTCCTTGCTTTTCGTGCTTCTATAGTGTTTTGCATTGCTCTCTTCTTAGCAGTATTTACACGTTTCATATCACTGCGAAGTTGAGATTTTATTGCATTTATACCTGGATGGATACCCATTTGCCTCATGACAGATAGCCTACCCTTTTTTCCCAAGTTAAATAAAATTGCTGCTTCATATACAGCAATTTCTGCAATTCGTTTCCCAGATCCAGAAGTTTTCGGACACATCTGCCATATGAGGGAATTAAAAGATTAATTCGGATTCTGAGTGAAGCTACCAAGGCATCGTTTCAAAAGATCTGGACTTGATAAAGCTTTAAAAACAGGTTTTATAACATCCATGACTGAAGATGGTCACTTTATGATGAAATTTACCCACTGAGCCATTTGAAATTGCTTGTTGATATTTACACCATGAGTCTGCACCAGCAGGACAAAATGTATGTAACGGTTCAGCATCAGTTGATCTCGTATGAAAATAAACTGCCCAAATACCCTTACGCATTTCATCAACTGACAAAGCATTTGAGCGAATTGCATTTCCATAATACTGAGTCAGCCTATTTATCAAGGTGTCTGTCAGTCGTCGTTTGCCTGATAAAGGTTTACCGTCATCCAGCTTTTTACATCTATAGTCTTGTTTCAGCTTTCTCAGTCGAGTTCCCATTCTTTTTTGTACGTGACCAACACATTCAAGTTTTGAAACAGTTTCATCATCATATGGTTTGCTGTCACGTATAGCAGGGAATGTTCTAGAATCACCATCACCAATATAATTAATATATTTGAGACCTCTTTCAGCTTCTGATCTGTGAAAAATTTTTATCATACCATCGACTTCCATTTTTCCTGAAGAACCGATATGATTTTTCTGACAATTTGGCAAATGTTTCATTTGCCACTCTTCGAAAGCTTTCCCAGATTTTTTTGCTTTCCATAGATCACATCCTTTACAAGTGGACGAGAGAACTTCAACATCTAAAACCTTCCCTGTTTCAGCACCTATTACAGAACATACTCCAATATGTGAAGTATGTCCTCTCGTTTTCCATGTTCCATCACCACTTACGGTGACAGAATTTGATGCAATTTTGCATGCCTCTTCTTCTGCAGCAATTTTCATACTTTGAATGGCGACAGTTTTTGAAGCTGCATTTATATGTTTGCAGATTTTGTCATAAGCATTCTGTGTGACAGGTTTACCTAGATCCATTACACCACAAAATGTTTCCAGAGGTTCCAGACCTTGACCAATGCATCGCATAGCATAAACAATTCGTCTGTTTAATTCAGGAACATTTTTGTGTTCACCAATCAACTTTGAATTATTGAATTCTGTTTTAAAACTACACTTTTCACATTTCAAGGAAATTGTTGAAAATAATCCAAAGGGTTTTCTCTCAGAAATATTGACAGAATTACAGCACAATTTGCACAGTACATTCTCTTTCAAAAATGTAAACAATATGTCTTTATCCATAATTATATAGCCATGAAAACAATTCATAATGTCAGTATCACTTTCATTAAATAATGCATTGTTAAGCTTTTTCTCGGATGCACTTTTTACATGTTCAATTTGAGTATTATGGTCATCACCTGATGAAACCAAGCTTTTATCAGAAAGTTCAGATCTGATATTCGTGTAGCGGTTGCCGTGGAAGCGACGTTTTTTAGCTCGCTTCCCAGAAGCTCTTTTATTATTTGCCATCACAAATATAATATATAAATATACTTATTATTGCAGCAAAAAGACTAACGCATCAAAAATTCAATATACACCAAATAAATGCTGCAAACGTCAATACAACTTTGCAGAATCAAACAACGTAGTAATACCTTACGGAAACACGATGTAAACATTCAGAATAAGTACTAAGTTGAGTAGAATCATTGCTACTGATTGCTGACGAAATAAAAATAAGACTTGTAGGTTAGAATGTAGCAACACTCAGTTATACAACGGCTATGACAGCTGTGAGCAAATGACGTGTCCCTTTAAATGTTTATTTACATACGTGATGAAGGATTCTCGTGTCAGTGACCTTTACGTTTTTAATGATATCTCCTAAACTACACGGAATATTTTAACACGGTTTTTTTTTAAAGTGCGCAGAAATGTTCAAACTAAAACATATATGTTTTTCAAAAAATCGATATTTTTGAAGATTTAAAGGTCGTGAGACCCCTTAATACAGTATGGAATGTTTTGTAAAGCATCAGATATTTAAAAAAAGCATGGAATAGCTGACAATGAAACCAAATAAAAATCAAACAGAACTCTATTACACATTATGCAACAAAATTAATGAATATGAAACGTCTATAAAATTTTTTTTTTTACTTGGACTAGATCTCGAACCATCAACTAGATATTAGTTGCAATATTAGATATTGGCAATAAAATTAATAAAAATTTATGTTGATAAATACTTAAGAACAAAATGCCAAACTTTCAACTAGATAACCAAATAAACCGTTTACGTTCTAGAGGATTTATTTACTTCACATACATACATACATTGTCTTTACATTTACTTTCATAACTCGTATCATACGTAACATACTTCATAACATACTCTTATCATCGAATGATTTTCTATAGTAAGCAATTTTTTTTAACAGTTTCTACTTCGTGTTTGCAAAGTATTCCTTTAAGTCGCAAGGTTTCGCGATATTCATTTTCCTTCTGACAAAGTTTATACATGAATCCAAAACATTAAAACCTTCGTAATCGATAAACAACGGCCATTTCATTTTCGATGACATACGTCTGCTTATCGATAGTAAAAGGAAAGTTTGGGCCATCCGAAAAAGCGGCGACCGAACAAAGAATCTCTTCTTTGGCATGAACGCCATTAAAGTTAAAGTTATAGTTATTTACAGTTGCAGTTATAGTTGTAGTTATTTTAAATATACATCACATCCCTTCCTCCAGTTTATAAACACTAATAAAAATAACAAATAATATCAATACAAGTATATTCACAATATGACATACAATAAAAAAAGTTACATAAAAATGATGCATGCAATATGTTGCATTATTTTATTCCATGACAAAGTCTCTATATCTTGAAGGTTGTCTAATCAACCGTCCACTTCTTGTTATTGTATTATTGGATAGATTATTCTGTTGATTTCCTATTGTAACAGGCACAGAAACATTTTCAGGGCTTCCATTTGAATTTTCCTCTTTATCTAATACTATATCATCATAATCATTATTAACTTTGTAAGGTGATTTTGAAAATATTATATGGCGTCTGTTTCTTCGTAATATTTCCCCATTTGAATTTCTTACAATATACGATATAGGATCTTTATGTTTTGAAATTATTTGACCTTTATCCCACTGCCCAGTTCTAAAGTTGAACAAGGTTATACTATCTCCAGGTTTTAACTCAGGCAGTTTCTGTGCGATTCTATCATAATAATATTTTTGCCTAGCTTGAAGTGCACGAAATTTAGAATAAGGTTTGTTTATCTTAGTATTTAACAATTTATTACTGATAGGTAATTTTGTCCTTAATCTTCTATTAAGTAACAGTTGTGCAGGAGACAAATTTATTCCACTAATTGGGGTATTTCGATATTCCATCAAGCCTACACTTATATCTTGCACTTTTCTCATGATATTTTTCACTATTCCTACAGCTTTTTCAGCCAACCCATTACTTTGAGGATATCTGGGGCTACTAAATTTAAATTCGAAATCCCAATCTTCAGCAAATTTCTTAAATAAGTAGCTATTACAGGGTGGTGTTGGTGTGTTGAATTATGGCAAAGCACACGAGGGCTATCTCCCTAAGGGAAGGGATGCCTTCGTGGAGGACTTTCTAAGGGAAACTGGCTCGTATACATGTTACACATGGGGAAAACCACGAAAACGTCCATACAGCCAGCCCGTTCGTGGGATTCGAACCTCGAACCGAACTACCAGTGTTCAGCGACTTTACCGCTTCGCCGCTGGTGGGCGCTATTACAGGGATTATTGTCGCAAACGACTTCATTTGCAATACCATACCTGGCAAAGATGCATTTTAACTTTATCACAATTTCATTTGCTGTCTTATCTTTTATGTTAGAAACCTCAATCCATTTAGAGTAATAATCAATAACTACTAAGTAATTTTGATTACCAAATTGCAAGATATCAAGGGCAATTTTTTCGAATGGTTTAGTTGGAATTTCATGTTGCATTAGAGGTTCTTTTTGATTTCTATTTCTGAATTTTTCACATATTTCACATTTGGAAACAAGCTGCTCAATGTCATTTGTCATACCTGGCCAGTAAAAAGTTTCACGGGAGCTAATTTTACATTTCTCAATTCCAAAGTGCGCTTCATGAATTAATTGCAACATATCTTTTCTCAAACCATAAGGTACAACTAATTTTTCATTAATAAATAACAAGTCGTCATTAATATAAAGATCATTTTTAACTTTAAAGTATGTTTTTACACTACTATCTACTTTTTTGTAACATTTAGGCCAACCCTCTTTAATACATTTCATAACTATTTGCAAATCTGGATCTGATTCAGTTTCTTTCCTAAATTGCACCACTCTTCTTTCACTCATAGGCAAATATTTTGAAATAATGTGAACAACATTTAGCATTTCAGGATCATCACTAATAGTTTCCTTCACAGGATATGCACGTGACAAAGTGTCAGCAAAAAGCATTTGATTACCTGGAACATAATTTATCTCAAAATCATATTTTAGTAGTTTTAAGATCATCCTTTGCATTCTAGACGAGATTTTATGCAATGGTTTCTTAACAATTGCCATTAACAGTTTACGATCACTTTGCACTGTGACTTTCCGTCCATAAACAAAATTGTGGTACTTTTCAAAAGAAAATACTATGGCCAATAGCTCTTTTTCGATCTGTGCATAGTTTTTTTCACTGTTAGTCAGGCTGCGAGACACAAATGATACAAGCTTAACCTTTTGAATTAGACACGATCTTAGGACCATCCTTCGAACTATCACACTGTATAATTATATCCTCATTACCACTGAAAACGTTTAAAATTCGAGCTTTGATTAGCAGTTCTTAAATAACTTTTCCTAAGTTTCTTCCCAATTAAATTCTACCTTTTCTTGAATGATTTCTCTTAAAGGAGCAATAACTTTAGAAACATTAGGTATGAATTTTGACAGAACATTTAACATTCCTAACACCCTCCTTACTTCAGTTTTTGATTTTGGTGTTGGCATATCAATAATTACTTTAATATGACTAGGATCGACTTTTATGCCTGAAAAATAATTTGGTCTACATATTTGACTTCCGGTACCCTATATTGTAATTTATCAGGATTAAATTTTATATTTAGAGACCTAGCTCTTTCAAGAACCTTAGAGATAATTTTAAATAAATTAAAATAATATTTTAAATATACATCACAGTGGAAGGAGAATTTTGAAATGGAAACATAATCTAAATTTTTGTAATTTACAAAGGAACATGACCAACTACATGTAAAAGATATTTATTTTGTATGCCATCATTCAGGACATTATAATATATCTAAAGTGCAAGGCATGGGACATTTAAAAATACAAGGGAGTAACAAAATTAATGCTTATTGCCCAGTAAAGTAAGCCAGTTTAATAATAGAAAATGTACTGCTTATATAGAAAAACCCGTTGTAAGTCATAGAAAGGATATAGGCCATCTGTCTCTTACAAAATTAGAACGGCAGTTATGCCGTTCTAATATTAATTTATGTAACTTAAATTGCTGGAAAAGTCTCTTTTGATGAAATTTTAGATAAAAATTCAAGATTCTGTTTATGATACTGGGCTTGAGACACTGCATCTTTTGACAAAGAATGATTTATGGAATATTGAAAATTCGGTACTCTTCCGTTATCAGGACCAGATTCAGAAATGTATGCAGGTATAGCTGGATGGATGTGTTCATGTATGCATATATATGTGTACATATGAATGTCTGTGTGTGTATACACACACGCATATATGCCCATACATTTCTGAATCTGGTCCCAGTAACAGAAGAGTACCGAAAGCCATGTAGTCTTTGTATTTCAACATGTCATGTTTAGTAAATCTAATTTCCCTAGTTTTATGTTTGAATCTATGTATGCTGCTGTCAGTGGATTAAGTATTTGAAATGGATATATTTCATCATTGATAATATGGTAATATCCCAACTTGCAAGAATTTGAAGTTGTGCAGACACAGGTCGGAATACGCAGTCGGAAGCGTATTTCCAAACCCTACCCCACTCTTCGAATTTTTGACGTCATGGACAAATCGACTAGTTTCGCCTGGATGGTAATTCTTGAGCATGCGCTGAAGGGCGAGAAGTAACATAAACAGAACTTGTGAACTATATGAAGTGTATTGTGTGAAAGTGCATTCGTTTATGTAATGACATAATTTTACTGTTTCTGTAATAAGAAAACTTCATTCTAATAAAACTTATTTTAATATTATTATTATCTGGTTATAGGATTATACGATATGCTGAATACTGTAGGTACCATCGTAATCTTCGCATAACCTTTCACATTGGAGTTTGCCTTATCATTGTAAAATATATTGTATTATAAAGATTAAATCAATCCAAATTACTCTTAGAGATGTGAATGTTCTAACTGAATTTTCATTTTACAACTTATTATTTATTTTCGCTTGAAAACACATTAATATTTGACAAATAATTATCTCCGCAAAAAATTTTTTGATTGTTTAAAAACTATATTTGTCAATAATGCAATAAAAACTAACTAATCTAGTGCTTCATAGATCAATATGACAACGAATTCAAAATGTTTTAAAAACAGTTCTTTAATCTTTAGTTTGTAGTAGATGCAACTAATGTCACAGAGAAAAAAATATTTCAATAAAAAAGTTCATGTTGATTCAGTAGAAAAATTATTTCTATTTCAGTTAAAAAACCACTTTCAATGCTTATATAACAGAAAGATGTAACATAAGCATTTTAGAAATTTTATGTAAAAAACGTAATAATTTACTTTTATTCCTTTTAAATCGGCATATTCGTTTCCAGTAGATAGCTAAAATTTTTGGCAAGTTAGAGACTTAACTTGAACACACAGTATTCTGTCACTTAAAATATCAATTAATTGTTCTTTTTCATTTAGAGATACGTTGGAATTGAAAATACCAAAGGCAAAATGGGTCACAGATCCAACCTAATTCCTTATTTGGAAATTTTTCAAAAAATTTTCTGTCAGTTTTAACATATGTTGTTTTAAACAAGAAATCTGTATTATTTTCTTTAGTAAATTCTGAAGAACATGTTTCTGTCGTTTTTGTTCAATTCTCCTTGCCCTTGATTTTGCCTTTTCTATATTTTCGCCTTTGAGTGAGTGGTGTGATTGCATTCTAATTACCATGAATGGTCTTAGAGCATAAAATTTAACTATCTTGTAAAAATTCTATGTAATTGTATGCCAGTATTGAAAGAAACAATCAATCTGATAAGAAATGGCTGCGACATGTTTTGAAAATGAGGCAGAAAAGGTTGCCAGCGAAGATATTCCATGTGGCATCAGTTGTACCATTGTTGGCGACTTTATCGTTTGCGCTTGCAAAACGGAAAAGTACTGTTTCTAAATGTGTTTTTAATTTTGCAGGTTGCATGCTTTCCATATGCAAAGTTTTCACTGCATTTAACACACAATGGCTATTCATTTTCCATTAATAATGCAACATGTAAAACAGTATAAAATAAACTCTTCTTGATATTTACTCAATTTTTTTTAGAAGCAGAAAGAGAACCAGTGGATTCATTTTTGTTTGCATTTTCATTAATAGTTTTTCTCTAAGTTTATTTGATGTTGGTACATCCATCCCGTTTCTCTTGTGAACATTGGGTATCTATTTTGGGCCATTTAACCATCAGGAACAAAATTGCAACTAAAACGAAATTGTTTTTATTATCCTTAGACGCTACTAAATTTTCCAGTACTTAGGAAATGTTAAGTGCTTACTTGAGAACAAATTTGATTAGAAATAAGAAACATAGTTTATAAATGATGCATATTACAATTACAAATTACATGCAAGACACTACTAAGATAGTTGAAAAAACTACATCTTAGCTGCGCGTATGCAATTGCTTTGAAATTTGATTCGAGCTGTTTGGAAATCATCAAGCATAACACACAAATCAAGTGGAAAGCAATAAAATCAAAATTAAAATATAGAAATGTTAAAAAACATCGAAAATTCTCTTCAAATTCTGTATATATTTTATTCTCAAATAAATTTCTTTGAATTTGGTGACCCCCCACAAATTTGTTCATGACTCCCAGGTTTAAATTTTGTAAAAAAAAAACAATACAAGTTATCAGTTGCATTTTGAAAAGAAAGAAAAAAAAAACACTGGCTGTCCAATGTGAAAAGTGAATTACGGTTTAATATGTTATGTTCATAGCTTGTATATTTTGATTATCTAATTAAATACAGAATGATCCGTTCCTTCAAACTTCTGCTGGAATAACTGCTAGAAAATCTATCCGATTTCAGATGAACAGAAAGCAAGTGTTGTATTCTTATTCAACAATTAAAGTACTCTCGCATAAAACTTACAAGGAACAAGTTAGGTTATTTAACTAAAGTGCAATCAATTTTATTCCTTATTTGCATGAATGACATATCACACAATGTTGTGTAGGCTGCTGATCTAGCGATGATGACTCAAAATGCATCTCTGCATTCAGGCATACACTCCTTACAAGAATATTACCATGCACTGGAGTTCTAGCTTCAGCAGGTACATTTTGTTGTGCTATGCAATCTCTGTGGGTCCTAAATTCTAAAAACTTTTTCACTTTTTTTTTTAATTTAAAAAATTTTGCTACTTGATATTTCTGTAAATTCCAAAATTTGGCACACCTGCCATAACCACACTGGCTGTGGCCTCAGTTATCCAATGTTCTAGCAAGATCAAATATTGTAACGTTATTTTAGACCAGACTTTCTTAAACTGTAGATTGCAACCCCCATCTACAGCAGGGGGTCACAAAAAATTTTAGTACTTTTGTTATTTCTTAGACTCAATATAATAATTTTTAATTACCCAATATGTTTACACAATGTATCTGAAAATAGATAAAGATAAGACAATACAGACAAAGAGAAAGACAAAAATGTTTCAATGCATTCATTTTATAATACAACTGTTCATTTTACTTGCTTTGCACATGATGCTGTCATTTCATCTGTTACTTAATTAAAATTTTAACATTGTTCTATGTCTTAAAATGAGAAATTAAGGATAATGACCTAAAACTGCAATACTATCTTACAATACAAGTGAAAAAATTGACAGTTTCACTCGTGCGTTTCGGATTTTTGCAATGCTTATGGAGTCCCACAAAATTTTCGTAAATATTATGGGGTCATGAAAAAAATCTGTGATAAAAAAAGGGTCACGACTAAAAAAAGTTTTAAGAAGTCCCGTTTTAGACCAGTTTCTTGACGGCAACCCATTTTTGGCCTGTTTTGTTTCTCAGCCGAATTATGTTTCTGTGGGAATTTTTCTATATTTTTACTGTTTCAGCTGAATGGAAAAACACGCTAAAATGTTTCAAATGACTATAAGGGGAAGAGGATCAAATACCTCACATTATTATCATCTCTATTTATCTCCTGTTTCGGTTGAGTTGAATTATGTTTCTTGATAGAATTTTTCCATATTACATATTTCAGTCAACAAAAAAACAACTTTTAAAATATTGAGGAAAAGCATGTACTAAAATGTTTCAAAATGAAAATGTGGGATAAATAAATATATGAATTAAGTTTTTTCTAGGAGTTCTTAGATATATATATGTATAAAGAAATTTAGAACCAACTTTTCACAAAGACTAAAAAATTGAAGTTCAAATGATCTTCATAAAATCCTATATAAATGTAGAATAAGAATACTTTAAAATGTAAAAATTAATACGTTGACTGCCGCGTGCATTTTACGTGATTTGCCCATGATGCCAACTTGAAATTTTTATTATGCAACATATATTATGTTGAAATATTAGCTACAGAACATAATGTTATGTATAATCGTGCTTAATGCATTTTTCATGCTGGGGGTCACCGACGAACCCCAAACATATGTAGACCATTTTTGTGATTTATAATTTAAATTTTTACGATTTATTATTCTTCAAACCATTATAGCAACAATGGTACTATTTAAAAATTTATCAGTATCAATATTTATTCTAAGTTTGTATTTTACTATTGGTCGCATTGCCGGTGGCACCTGGGGCGCTGTAGCCAAATTGAGTGCTGGTCACCGGTGATTCCCACAGCAGTCAACATGTTAAAATAAACAATCACAAGAAAAACAAAAAAGAAGTATAAAAGAACAAGAAAGGCGAGGAATGCAACCACCTTCAACATAATATCGTCAAGAGGAGGTATGTCGAATTTAATTACATTTCCTCTTCTAAAACAAAATCCTTGCTTTTCTGTATCCAGAATCAGCTGATGAACCATTTCAATATATTTTTTATCTTAATAGTTCACCTGAAAATTCTAGTCCTTCTCAAAGCGAAGGAAAATCATTAGAAATAATCAATAATCTTCCAATTTAAAAATATTTTTCTAATCTAAAAAGAATCTTCCAAAAAAAAAAAAAATGAAAACATGCCTTTAAAAATGTAGAAAAAATTATAATCCTGCAGTGGAAAATCTTTGAAAGTTCAAAATAATCTTAACACAAAACTTTACTAGAACCTCTTATCAAACAGCAGTAGCAAAGGAAAATAAGGGGGGGGGGAAGAAAGTAAAATCATTAAAAATATCTTTTAAAAAGATTTTACTATTCTAAAAAGAATATTTGATATTCTACATTTACAGGATTTTTTCAAGTTAATTTGAATTTCAATTTTTATTCTTTCTGAAAAATTGGTTCTAAATTTCTTTCTTTGTATATTTACTGATCAATTTTTAGCAGCATAATGCAAGAAAATTTTTGGAAGGTTTATAAATTTTCCTTTAAAAAAATATTTGTATATGCATACTCCAAACACATATGTATACAGTGGAATAAGTTTAACGTGAAAACGCTTAAGGCGAAATATTGGTTAACACGAAATAATGCAACAGTCCCGACAAGCTACTATGTATTTTCATGCATTTTGTTTCTCTTACAACAAAAATTGCTTAACATGAAAAGGTATCCTTTCTGGAAATGAACAAAATACAAAAAACACTGGCATCGCAGGGGAGATTTAAGCGGGGTATGAAATGAAAGAGAGGTGGTTTCACGTTTCCTTAGAAAAGAGGCTAATTTGACTTTGAAATACCCTCGGAATAGCCTGTGATACAAGCCAGTTTTGTTTATCTATGCTACTTTTGCCTTCCACCTCTACAAACATCTCATCTCTCATCAGTTAGCTTTAGAATTTGGTGACGAGTACATGGTAGTGTGAGTAAAAATTAGTGAATTTGGTGCATATGATGCATTGCATGGAATTCAGGGATTCTAAGGATGAATGAAAATTAGTTTCATTACACACCATTCTCAAAAGTATCATTCTTTGGTGCCAAAAGAAATGGAGAAGTAGGATATTGAAACTGAGCTGACACTTAATGAAATGTTTGAGAAAGTTTCTGTATTTATGAACTGTTTTACTGTCTATCGGAAGAATTCGTTGCAGTAGTTTACGATAATGTGTGTACAGCCCCAATTATGGCAGACAAAGTTATTTTAGAGTTTGTTCAAAGGTAAAAAAAATATCATTGATGCAGATTCTGATGACGAAAATAAATGAATAATGCAGTTCCTGTTCCCACATCATCTTAAATGAGGAACATCATAAAAAGTATGGACAATTATATAGACGCACATTCCAATGGTGAAATGAATAACAAAATGTTCGACATTGAACAATTTGATGCTAAAAAAGACAATGCAAAGAAAAATATCAGATTATTTTCCCAAAACTCAATAAATGTTTTGTTTTTCAAAAAACTTGAAAATTTTGTATTAAATTCCATTAAGTTCTTGTGGATGTTTTTGTTTCATTGATTTTTATTAAAAATATGCATATATACATATCTATGTAAATAATGTGTACTCTAATAAGCTTAATTTTGTTGAATATATGTTTT
This sequence comes from Stegodyphus dumicola, assembly GCF_044657685.1. NCBI lineage: Eukaryota > Metazoa > Arthropoda > Arachnida > Araneae > Eresidae > Stegodyphus > Stegodyphus dumicola. Next base: position 132,837,487 of record NC_140768.1, on the reverse strand, counting down.
TTTTTTTTTCCCTCAATATTCTTTAACACGAAAAAATATTACAGTCCCCTGTTTCGTGTTAAATGATTTTTACTGTATATCTATTGCACATAAATCCCTTTCTTACATAAAATATAAATGTACATATAAAATAACTAAATAAATTGTAAAGGAAATTTAATTAGCAACAATGAAATCTTAAAAAAATAGTATGAAATTTATAATGGCAAACATTAAAATAGATGAAAGTAAATAAAATTTAAATTATAGAATTTACTTTATAAAATTAATAACAAGTGGTTAAAAATATGTATTTTAATTGCTTAAAACATGGAAGTTATTTGGCAGAGATTGTTGGATATAAAATTACAACTTCAAATTTTCAGATTACTATTGTTCATATTTAAAGTCTCAATTTGCAGTTTTAACAACCATTGTAAAAATAACCCGTTATCATATTCCAAAGATCAGCAGCATACATTTTTTTCAAAATCGTGCATAATATTAAATGTTGGCTTTTGATAGTCAAGTTGATACAAATAAGATGAACTGTTTTTATGATTTTAGACTAGTAGTTTATTCTTCCATTCACTTATTACAGTATTTCATTTTTATATGCTCGGCTATCCAAAATTTCAAGAGCTTTCCGGATATTTTTTAGTTGAATTTTTACTGTACACACATTTCAGTATTTATATCGTCAAAATTGCACAGACACACACTTGAACTGAATTTACTTTTACAGCTACACACAGGCACTGGAAAACAAAAAAGGACGTATTTGGAGATTGTATTTCTTTTTCGTTCATGAAAATCAAAGTTTATTACACCAACATGCAATCACACTGCACAAGCATGTATGGAAATTCTTAACACATTTAGTAATCCTGATAATTGATTACACATTTAGTAAATAAAATAGAAAATATTTTAATGTATAACAAATGAATAAAGTTATAAAACAGAGCATAATACTACAGTTACGAAGATACTTAATGTTATAAAAGTTAGGTAATTTTAGTTTTTCACCAAAGCAATGAAATATTTTGATAATTATGAAGTTCCTTGTATATCTTTATAAATGAACTTTATTGCTGTTTTAAGCAATTAAACAACTGTCCAAGTTATTTTAATACTTTTGAAATATATACACTAAAAGAAACATTAAAATTTATTAATCTATTTGTCAACCTTGATTTTGGTATAAAAGTCTGCTGAATGCTTCGTAGTTTTTAAGCACACAGAGGCACTGCAATTCTTTCTTATTCCTTGATCTAAAGTTTTCTGCAAGTTTTTTTATTATTATTATTATTATTATTATTTATTTATCAAAATATCTGTGTTGGCACACATACAATTTTTGTATAGTGACTTCAGATGTGGATAAGTTTTGCGAACACTCGTTTGTTTTACTGGCTTCGCTGAATTTTGCGATGAATGCATCACATTTATTGCCGAGTCTTCCACATTTTTCATACTATTAATGCATCAGCAGTGAATTATTCTCCTCTTTCCTCAAGTACACTACGGCGATAAACAATAACCATTCACTAAAGATTTTGCTTAAATTTCCACTCATAATAATTTAAACTGCGAAAATCTCACAATTAGCACCCAAACACCCTAATCAACACCACGACACCACAATTCTTTCGAAAACGCGCCGTAGTATCTTTGGTAGTAGTCAAAAGTGGGGTACGCCGTTTCGCCAGGTGAAACTAGTCGATATTAGAGCTGGAGCAAACCGCATGTATTCGTTATTGAGTAACGGGTACATCGGTTGACTCGAAGTACCGATTCGGTACTCACAAATTCATTTCGTTACTCGCCTCTCTTCGTTACTCGCATCTGTCGTACGATGCGGTTTGTTCGAGTACGAATGATGCGGTTTCTATGCGAATACGAATCATGCGGTTGCTGTTCTAATACGAATGATACGATTGCGCTCATATTTTTCATAGATAATTTTGAATTTTTTTGGGCATCGGGCAAACTCTTGTTTACATTATGTGCTTTAGTTGAAATACTATTTAGTTGTTGATATTTAAGAAAATGAGCAATTTTGATAGCGTGAAGCGTTATTTTGTATTTGCTTTTTACTATTGCTATTTATGTTTGTAATTTGAAAATTTAGATGATTCATCTTTTTTTTTTTTTTTTCTTTCCCTTGAGCGTGCCATAGTCAGATTTTATTGATTTGAAATATTTATATACTGTACTTAGGTATTGTTTATATAAGAACATGTAGGTTAATATAGGTTCTTTACTTCCTTGTATCAAATAAAATGGCAGTAATTATTGTAATCGAGAAAACTTTTGGGTATCATATTTTAACGGAAATATCCGTTTTTGACGATTACGGAATCCACGTGAATTATTTTTTGGGCTGACGCCTGTACGTACGAACACAATGAAAGACTCTCTCTCTCTCTTTTTTCTTTTTTCAAAAAACTTATTGTTAAATGTAATCCCATTTACTCTAAGCTGATACTTATGACTAATGATTAAGTTGATACTTGAAAGGGATTTTTTTCGTGATGTGTAAGTACGTATGTATGCATTTTGCATAACTCAAAAACGGTTAGTTATAGAACGTTGAAATTTTGTATATGGGTCCGTTATAACATCTAGATGTGCCCCTCCCTTTTTATTGCAATCGGTAATACTACCAAACGTAAATATGTATATATATATCAAATAAATTATAATTAAATGTAAAGTACATATATATATGTCCTTATAATTAAATGTAAAGTACACACACATATATATAAATATAAAATAAAAGCCAAAGTAAGGCGAAAATAAAAGCCTTACCTTTTATTTTATTTAATTATCACTAAATAAGTTACTTGACTTTTATTTTTGCAATCATTGGTTGTAGTCAGGACTTAATTTTTAAAATTAGAAGTGCTGGAGCTCTATGGAAGGCCATCAGGAAAGATGAATAAATAAATAAATAAATAAATAAAAAATAAAATAACTATTACAATAATAAAATAATTAGCAACTAGAATATTAAATGATTATTATTATAATTCAATAAAAATTTAAAGACAAATGAAAATTTAATTAATTCTTAAATTAATGATGAATAACTAAGTAATGAAATAAAATACCAGACATCGTCTTGTTTGGGGGCTGTAGCTAAAATTACAATTTAAGAACTAAGCCGAGCATTAGATAAATTTAGGCTTTTGATGAGCAAATAATGTACTGTTTACCAGAGTATAGATAGAAATTTGGTTATGTAGCCCATTCTTCTAAAACGACCTTTCGTAGCTACCTTCCACCACCAATTCCCTTTTTTTTTCCAGTTTCGGTTTATTCGGTTACAGTAAAGCACACTCGTCTATTGCCTACGGGGAGGGAGGCCTTCGTGTAGGATTTTTTAAAGGGAACTGACTCATATGCAAGTTACACACGGGAATAACAATGAAAACGCCCGTGCAGCTAGCCGTTAGCCGGGAATTGAACCCCGGACCGAACTGTTAGTGCTCAGCGACTTTACCGCTCGAGCTGTGGTGGGCTCTTTTTTTTTTTCATTCGCTGTTTGAAAAACGGGTGTTCACTTTACGATAAAGTAAGCACCTGTTTACTTCAATTAAAATGGGTTAGACGATATGACTCTTCCTACAGTAGCTTTGCTTTTGATTTCTAATATTGATTCAATGTTTTCTGTAGACAAAGTATTCTGATTAGAATAATAGATTTCAAACATGTTCAAAAGTTGTGTATCTGAATATAATTAGGTTTTTATAACGTAGGGCACATTTTATTAGTTTCACATAGTTCTAAAGCAATTGAACCACAGCATCGCTGTTTTGAAAGAAAGTAAAAATGTGAGAAATGTATAATGAACATTAATATACAGGCTTTATTAAAAGTAGTCAGCCTTTTAAAACGTGACCGTCTATGCTTTTAGAGGATTTTTGAAGCTCTGTGTATTTGCTCTGGCATCTTAAAAAAATGATGTTCAATATCAACGTATGTTTATGTTCTCAAAAATACAGGTTTCTTTCAGAAAGCGACCTCTTAGAAGTCGTCAATAAATGATTCAGTATAGTTATTTTCTAATAGACTATAGAATAAATTTATTTTAACATCAATTTAAAAATGGCTGCTTGTACTAAGAGTTAAGAGCAATAAGACTCTAATTTTTGTTTCGCAATTAGCTATCATGCCAGCTGAATTGTTTTCTGCATAACCTTTATTGTGTATAATTGAAATATTTAGCTATGCATTCAACAAATATACAACAAATGTAAGACAAATCATTAAAAAAATTAAAATTTGGAACATTAATGATAATTTTTTGTTATACATAAAATATTATTAATGAATGATGAATTTATATCATATTATATATAAATCAAAATTTAAACTCCTATTCCTTTATAATAAATTGAAGAAAAGCTATAAAGTGAATTAATTTTTAAAAACAAAACGAAAATTAAAAAAAAAATTTCGTATACCTAGAATCCAAAAGTGACGAATACTGAATTTTACGACTCATGTGTGTATGGGTGTATTTAATTATGGCAAGGCACACTATGGCTATCTGCCTAAGGGGGGATGCCTTCGTGGAGGACTTTATAAGGTAAACTGGCTCGTATACACGTTACACATGAGGAAAACCACGAAAACACCCATGTAGCCGGACCGTTCGCGGGATTCGAACCTCGGACCGAACTACCAGTGTTCAGCGACTTTACCGCTCGGCCGCTGGTGGGCCGTTTTACGACTCATATAATAATAAATGCATATTCATATTGTAACAGAAATTTTGTTAGAAGTCTAGCATATGTATAGTTATTTGTGATCTTTTAAAACTGTCGTAACATGATGCATATTTATCATTATCGTGAACCAAAACAGTATGCTTTACATCCTTACAAATGTACGTGATAGATTTTAATATTTTTTTCTGCATATACTTACGTTTCCCAAAGACACGAAAGCAAGTCAAGCAGATTTTTGTTGTATTAAGCAGACTTAAGTTCTCTGTTAGCTAGTGTAACATAATTTCGGATGTTAGTGTAACATAATTTCGGATTCTATGAGCCTTCCAGAATTATTAGCAAAATAGTGGTCTTTACAAAGTGTTTTTATAAGCAAACAGCAGATGTACAGTCGGTCACAAAAGTATTCGAACACCGGTACCCTATCAGAAAATGACAAGATGGCGTTTTTTTTCTCTTTCTCTCTGTGTGTCGTGTTATTCCATCCTAGGTTTTCTTCTCCCCCCCATCTTGGAAAAAACTGGAAAAAAATTGGTTACGATCTCTTTTTGAATGGGGAGATGCCATTTTGAGAAAAAGCTGACGACCCTATCTTGGAGAATGAACATGACTGCTCTACACACCCTTTCACTCTCTCTCTCTCTCTTTGAATTGGGAAGCCATTTTGGGAAAAAGCAGACGACCCTATCTTGGAGAATGGAAATGAACGCCTCTCCCTCTCTCTTTGAAATGGGAAGCCATTTTGGGACCCTCTATTCTTCGGGAGGGAGAAAAACTGAAGTCTGCATTTCGCTGTCTCTGAATACGGAAAGCCCTTTTGGGAAAAGCGGACCCTCTATTTTTGATCTTGGAGAACTGGAAATGAACGCTCTACACGATCTCTCTTTGAATTCAGAAGGTATTTTGGGACCTTCTAATGTTGGAAAACTGAAATGAACGCTCTACACCTTCTCTCTCTCTCTTTCTCTGAAATGGGTAGCCATTTGAAAACTCCCTAACTTTGGAAAAAAACAGAAATGAACGCTCTACACCATCTCTCTTTGAAAATGGGGGGGGGGTGTCATTTTGAGACCTCCCTCCCCTAAACTTGAAAAAAAAACTGAAATGAATGCTCTACACTTTCTCTCTTTGGACATGGGTAACCCTTTGGGGACCCTCTCCTCTTGGTAGAAAAAAAAACAGAACTGAAGTGAAGGCTCTACACAATCTCTCTTGGAATGGGATCCATATTTCGGGAAACGTGGATCACCTCATGCTGGAAAACTGAAGTGAACCACCAAGATTGGACTCTATATAATATTTTTTTTTAATTGACATCATGACCCTCCGCCCATTTGTTATTAAAAAAATTGTTTTTTTTGTTTTGGTTTTTATCCCATTTCCGATGTGATTTCAGAAATGCAATTCCATAACAGTTCAATTTCATTCGAGGTTAAATGATCTAAACAGTCTTTGACCCACCCATCCGTATGATTATTTTCTTCTCCTTCCTGTTGCACCAAATTTTGTATGTCCATATAATCATTCCATACGGGAAGGGCTGTATCATCACAAGGCTGTCTTGAAACACTTGGAGTCTCTTTGGGATGAGTGGAGGGATCTAGGATGTCTGGACCCGGCTGCGATTCTACCTCCATGATTTCTGGACCCGTTGGAACTTGTTTACCTGGCTGAAATTCTACCTCCATGATTTCTGGACCCGTTGGAACTTGTGAACCCGGCTGTGATTCTGCCTCCATGATTTCTGGACCCGTTGGAACTTGTGAACCCGGCTGACATTCTACCTCTACGATGTCGGGACTTTTTGAAGCTTGTGGACTTGTGGACCCGTCTGACATTCTACCTCTACGATGTCGGGACAGGTTAGAGAAGAAGAAGAAGAAGAAGAGGATACTGGAAGAGGTTCTGTCTGTGAGGAGTCCGAAAGAGGTTGCCTGTTTGAACAAGTCGGGGAAGAAGAAGAAGAAGCTTCTGGATTCTGAAGCGGATCTTGCACGCCAGGTAGGTTCCGGTAAGTCGACCGTTTTTTAAGAGGTAATTTTTTTTCTTCCTCCTCATCTTCAATTGTGATGACTTCAATTTCATTCCGTTGCCGGGTCGATTTTGTTTCGGGCCATGACGACGGTTTGGTCCAGCTCCTCTTATCATCTAAGGAAGGGATGGGTAAAGGTGGCGGAGGGTTTCCTTCTTCTTTTTCTTGAAACATCATCGGCAATTGGAAAGAAATCTCCTCTTTCAATTGTTTCCAAAGCGAGTACGAGCACCGATCGACGAGAAAGAGACTCTTCTGGTTTGTGACGATGAGATATTGCGTTTTCGGGGGAACGACATAGTTTTGAAAAGGTCTTAGAATATATTTCTTATATTTCATCCTGTCGCTGACTTTAAAACTTCTTTCATTCAGATTGGGGGACGATGATTCGTAATAGGCGAGAGGAGCGGCTGTGGTTTGAACAATATGAACTTCGTCCTCAGCCGTCGTTCTCACTCCAAACGTAAAATATCGTTTCGTGAGAAAAATATTCATCCACCGAAAACTCGTGCGCGGATCTGTATATCGCCGGTCTGTTTGAATGGGCCGTCTCAAAGCTCGATCCACCCGATTCCAAGAGAAGGGAGATTCCTCTTTCGTTTGTTGCGATTCGAATAAATTTCTGTATATATTCTGAACGAGCAGGTTGGAGGATTCGACATCTTGGTTGAAAGAAACGATCGCTTGATGAGGTGGTAAATGCGGAATAAATGTCGCACAATGACACGCCAAAAAAATTTTCAAGTTGGAGATTTGCTTTAGCGTCTTCAAATCCTCCCCGTTCGAAATCCGTTGAGTTGGAAAAACGTCTAATAGCGACATGGCTCCCAATGGAAAAGAAATGATCTCGCCCAGTACTCTCGTCTTTTTATATATCTATATAGACACACACAGACACACATAGAGGCTCTATGACGTCCGTTTTATTTGTTTTTTTTTGTTTCTCTCTCTCTCTTCTTTCCAAGAAATCTTATCTCCATGACCTCTTTTTCTTTTCTTAAAAAGATGAATGTGTGTGGGAATGAGGAAGTGAAAGTAATAATTTAATAAACAAAAAATTATCCAACCATGACCTTCTTTTTTTTTTCAAAGTCAACCTTTCCAATCCAAGGACGTCCAGAGATAGAGGAAGCAGGGAGAGAGGAGGTGGAGGGAAGGGAAGGTCACACTCTCTTTCTCTCTATAAATAAAAGGGGAGAGCCCCAAAGTCGTATTTTTGTCCAAGTGGATCATGAGGAGGCATCCCCAGCTCACTACGTGTATTCCTTTCAAATATAAATATGTTGATCTTTCCTTTTATATCATCCAAGGAGTCGTTTACTTGAAAGCCACCGATTTTTCAAAATGTGCGAGTTATTATACCGTGGGGAGTTATCAAAAGATGCGGGACGAATTTTTATCCGACGAAAACGTGTTGATGGCTCGTGACATTCCACCTTTGGATGCACAAATTTTGTTAATGAAACGAGCCAAATATTTTTACACGTCCCACTTTCTAACCGTCTCGCAAATGAATAGGATTATGGATCATCTTGAGAAGACAAAAGGGATTCTCGTTCATTTTAGTGAATGGTTGCACAAATGTTTGCACGAACCTCTCTCGATCGAGAAGACTGGGAAGAATACCTATTATATTCTTCTCGAGGACTCTCCTCGTTCGTCTCATCATAGAGAGGCCACGACTTTTGAAAAAATCCTCGAGCAAGAAAAAATAGAATGGTGGAACAACTACCCCATCCCTCTCCCCGAGCATCAAGAGGAGCCTGTTCAGAAGAAAAAGAAAAAAACCTTTCCAAAAGCCTATCCTCATCCTCCTCGATAATGATGGGGATGAGGAGAAGCCTGTTCAGATTCCTCTCAGTTTGTCAAAACCCGTCGAGGATGAAAAACCTCTCCCTTCCTCAAAACCCCTTGAGGAAGAGAGACCCCTCGAGAAAGAGAAATCTCTCCCATTGTCAAACCTCCTCGAAGATGAAAAACCTCTCCATTTATCAAGACCCCTCGAGAAGGAGGGACCTCTTCCTTTATCAAACCCCCTCGAAGATGAAAAACCTCTCCATTTATCAAGACCCCTCGAAAATGAGGGACCTCTCGATTTGTCAAAACCCCTCGAGGATAAGGGAACCAAAACTTCTCTCTCTTTCGAAGAGGAGGGACCTCTCAATTTGTCAAGACCCCTCAAGAATAAGGGAACCGAAAATCCTCTCCCTTTCTCAAGACTTCTCGAGGAGGAGGAGGAGGAGAGACCGCTCCATGTCTCAAGACAGGACCCCCCTCTATCTCTTGAGGATCCGAGGGAAACGATTCCTATTGAAAAACCATCTATCGACGATCCCCAGAAAAGGTCTTCGGAGGAGATTAGACTTCCATGTAGAAAACGAATCTGCCACAATCATAATAATAATAATAATAATAATAATAATAATATACCCCCTTCTCAACAACAGAATCCTACAACATTTGCAGATAAATGCATTCAAACCAATCCCTTTATAGTAACCCTTTTGATTGGAGAACCCGTGCATTAGCCTCGAAAGATAAAATGAGATTCTAGACTGTTTCTATGACCAGAATGTTAAGCCAATAGATAGGTCTAGCTCAGAATTTTTCTTTTTAAAAGAAAATAAATAAATAATCCAAAGACTATTCGTAAATATAAATGGTAAAGTCTTGAGTCGGCTGGAAAAAAATTTTCAGAGCTGAGAAAAATTCTACAACTCAAAAAAAAAAAAAAAAACTTTTTGTTAATTTTTATCATTTCTTAGACATGATAAAAATTAACGACCCCCTTCCCTTTTCGTCTGGGAATGTTGTCTCACTCTTTTGAAAAACAAATCGTGATTCATTCATGGAATGATTGCCATTAGAGAAAGGATGAGTCATAATCTATTTTTAGCCAAAAGTTTTTTTTTTTTTTTTTCATTAGAGAATTTTTATCTCAGCTCTGAGAAATTTTTTTTTCTCCCAGCCGATTCGAGACTTTACCATTTTTTTTAAGAATGATTTCTCCCTGATCTATTATTTCAAAATTCCAAGTTTCGCTTCAGAACCATCTGTGCTGTTGAAGAAGTAACATGATATATGTATTTTTTTAATGAGTTCTGTCAAGATTGAATTGTGTAGGATCGACCTTGCGAATTTCTTCTCTGTGTCTTTAAATAATAATGATACCGAACCGCTTTTTGTAGAGCGCAATGGAAAAAACCTTTTGTATGGTTAGGACAATTCATGTGTTCGATCCCATTGTATTTGAGAATCTCTTGCGCCGATCCCGAAATGCAATAAATGGATCTTTGCAACCATTTCTCTAAAAACTGCCGTTTCATTTCTCCTCGCACCCAAATCATGGAAAAGGGTTCCGTCAACATCGTTAACACCCATGGAAAATAACTGTACGGAATTTCTCCTTCGTACCACGACAAGCCGTGATAATAATCACTTGCCCACACAGCGGTTCGTTTTTCTTTCTCGGTGAGCATTTGCCATGGAAACGGGGGTTTAAAAACAAATACCCCTCGAGAAGTACCGTCCAATGTGACGTAAGCCAATTCTTTCACAATAAAGACTCCTTGAGAATCGTAGAAACCTTCAAAGTCGAGCACGAGTTCCATGTTTTTTATTTCTTTTTCTTTCCAAGGTGACCTTTATTATTATGATGATGGATGTGTATTGAAATACGCACGATATTATTCAAAAAACAAATATATATACGAATGTGACCTTTCCCAGAATTCATACGACCTGTCACGTGCAACCTTCTCTCTCTCTCTATATATATAAAAGAGGAGACGGCGAGAGAACGCTATCCATTTTTTCCTTCAGGACACACAGCGAGAGAGAGAGAATTTTGTTTTCTTTTTTTCCTCAATTGAAGAAGATGGACATTTTGAGTACCAAACCTCTCAAAGATTCCTACATTGTTCTGGACATGGAATACTTTCACTGTTATGATCCAAAGACGGGAGATATATGTTTCATCTTGAAAGAACTGGGCTACATCACTTGCGATTTAACCTTATGCGGATCCATGATTTTTCTCCCTCCTGTCCATTACGATGACTTATCGTCCCGCAATCAAGCTGTGGTCAACCAGACTACAAATAACCGACACGGCCTGCAATGGACCGAGGGTCGTCTTTCCTACGAGCATCTTCCTACAATCCTGAAAATACTGACCGAAAATGTGGAGGTGATCTACGTCAATGGATACGATAAAGCCGAATTTTTCAGCAAGCTCTGCCAGCGATCCGTTTACGAGTTTTATATCCCAGGGAAAACCGAGTGGCGGAACAAGTCGAAATGCACGCGACACCAATATTTTCAAAAGATGATTCATTGTGCCGAGAACAAGGTGAGAAATTTTCGATACCATTTGATGGAGGGTAGTTACGTTTTCCGGAAATTACATTGTTACCCCTCCGAAAGCAAAGCTGTCGAAGAGGAGGCGGAAGAATCTCCCCAGGAGAACTCGTGCGACGATGAGGAGGAGGAGGAGGAGGAGGATGAACTTTCTAATAATAATAATAAATGTCTAAGTTGGGATGCTTTAGAGACCCAAGAATATTGGTCTCAACCCTTATCTCACCTAGACCTAAAAGAGGATCCTCAAGTGTACTCTTTGTGGTCCTCTTCTAAAATTTGGTCTTCGAGAGAACCCTTGAATGTTCATGAATGAAATGGTATGTAAATCCCTAGAGAAAAAAAAATAGAAAAAAAGTTCTTTTTTTTTGTAATATGTTGATTTCTTTCCAATCCCATTTCTTTTCTATAATTCCAGCCCAATCGACGAGAAGAAGACGAATTTTCCAAGTTACACAAGACGAATCTTCCAAGTTACACAATACGTAGAAAGATTTCACAAGGATTTATAAATCACACGCTCCCACATGATATATGTATAGAGAGAAAAAGACCCTCTGTTCTCTAGCCAATACGTCAAGACTTCCCTAAACTAAGAGAGATCATGAGTACCGAGGAAACCTTAGCAGAGCAAGTGGAAAGACTTTCAAAGAGATTAGAAGAGTTAAGACGGGATCGATTTACAGTTCCGCCGACTAAAGAGGAAACTATCATCGATTTCAACAAACCGCTGTAGTTTCATCCCCTACCCCAAAGAATGAGACGAGTGGACTCGCCGTTGAACAGTTCCAATGAGAAACAAAATGTCACTTATTTGAATAGTCAATTTCAACACATGAATATTTCATAAGTATTTTTTTCCCTAAAGCGTAGGGAAATCGGATCAGTCAGTAGTTTTTCCCTTTTCATCGTCGAAAAAGATTGGGAGGAAAAATCTTTCTCAGCTCTCTCAGAAAATTTTTCAGCCTTTAAAAAAAAAAAAAAACAAAAAAAAAAAAAAAACTTCTTGTTAATTTTTATCATGACTTAGACATGATAAAAATTAACTCTACCCCCCCTTTTGTCTGGGAATGTTGTCTCCCACTTTCTAAAAATAGACCATCACTCCTCCTTTCCTAAAGAATAGAATTCCAAGAATGGGATCTGGTCTATTTTTAGAAACGGTGAGACCCTATTCCCAGACAAAAGGCGGGTAGAGTTAATTTTTATCATGTCTAAAGTTCAGGGTCCATCCATCTTCTTATGTGAAACGGTGACCCTGACAAGATCGAGATAAACAAGTCCTGTGAGTTGTTTTGTAATCTTGACGCGATCCAAGAAAGACTTTTTATTATTTTTTTTTGAAATAGGCGGGGGGTGGGGAGAGAAAATATTCTCACGACCCTCAGATATCTTTTCATAAATATATTTTTTATCAAAGTGTTTCTTTCATTCCGATCCTTTTAAGAGGTTGGAATGACCCTGACATTTAGATGGGGTCGCAATCCCGACAGATGTCGCGCGAGTATAAAAGTGTGTATCCTCCGCGAGATTTCTTCAGAGAACAGAAGAAGACGTGAACTGAGCTGGTAAGTCCCTTTGGTCCTATGAATATGGTTTAATCATAACTTCATTTAAAAAGACCTTTGAAACTTTGAAACTTCTTAACCCTTTGAAAAGAAAAATGTCTCTTTCAAGACGACGACTCTAAAACGTTTTATTGTTTTTCCCCCCTTTCTAGATCTTCCCTGTTATACATATATACCTTTTCGATTCTCTTTTTTGCTCCTGTTTGTGGAAGACATCACTTTTGTGGACCCATTCTTTGGAGTAGTTGTCCAAATCGCCTAGTCGAAGAAAATGGTGTCGATTAGGAAAAAAGACTTGGAGAACACTCGTCGTATGCGAGACGTTCGTAGGCAAGAGAGTCAAGATATCTTTGGCATTCCAGTACAGGAATCCTAGATCCACATACGCGTGCACGTAATAGTCATCGTTATATTCCAGTTTGAGCAGCATGGCTTTTGTATTTTTTTTCCGTTCTCAAGGCGAAACACTCGTCTGATATGAACAAGAGCTCGCTGGCGATCCGTTTATATAGACTCCTCAGAGAGAGAGGGAGAGGGGAGGAGGAACAAGGTTGATGAATTCTAAAATAAAAAAAAATGATAAAACATGAGTGTTTGTGATCGGCTGGGAAAAATTTCTGAGAGCTAAGAAAAAATTCCGAGTCAAAAAAAAAAAACTTTTTGTTAATTTTTATCATGTCTTCTAGACATGATAAAAATTAACTATCCCCTTTTGTCTAGGAATGTTGTCAATTAACTATCCCCTTTTGTCTAGGATTGCTGTCTAGGAATGTTTCTAAAAATAGACCATGACTCATCTTTTCTAAAGAATAGAATTCCAAGAAAAGAATGGGTTCTGGTCTATTTTTAGAAACGGTGAGACAACATTCCCAGACAAAAGGGGGTACATTGAGTCTGTGCTGTAGACCCTGAACAACCTATCGGTCACCGGTAATATATCTGGAAGGACCCCAAAAAGCTATCCACTGTCGTTGGAATTGTGTTCACTGGAGGCTATTTCTTTTTTTGCAATCTCGCTTTTAGTTTTCTCTGAGATTCTTTAGAAATGGGTGAAGATAGGTAGCGTGAAGCGGGGAACACCTGGATCAGGATTCCCGATTAGGGTAGAGAGGGAGGCGTGTAGCCTTTTGAACAGCCCACAGTGTTGTTCTGAAACGTGGAATGCTTTTATAGAAAAGAGAAGAGTTGAAAGTCGAAAAACGAAATGAGATCGGCTGGCAAAATATTTTCAGAGCTCAGAAAAAATTCTGAGATGTAAAAAAAAAAAAAAAAAAAAAAAAAAAAAAACTTTTTGTTAATTTTTATCATGTCTTCTAGACATGATAAAAATTAACTCACCCCCCTTTTGTCTGGGTATGTTGTCTCACCGTTTCTAAAAATAGACCAGAACCCAGTCTTTTCTTGGAATTCTATTCTTTAAAAGGATGAGTCTTGGTCTATTTTTAGAAAGTGGGAGACAACATTCCCAGACAAAAGGGGGGTGAGTTAATTTTTATCATGTCTAGAAGACATGTTAAAAATTAACAAAAAGTTTTTTTTTTTTCTTACATCTTAGAAATTTTTTCTGAGCTCTGAGAAATTTTTCCTAGCTGATCCCATTTCGTTTTTCGACTTTCACTTTCAACTCTTCACTTTTCTATAAAAGCTAAAAGCATTCCACATTTCTGTTCAGAACAGTGTCTCTCTCTACCCAAATCTGAAACCCTAGTCACGAGAGAATATGAGACTAGAAAAATAGTTTCGCTTATTGATCTAAAAAATGTCCCATGCTAGAACTCAGAATTATAATCAGAGCGGGGCTTTCCAGTATCCACTTCCAAGATTTTAGATTTGCCATGGGTGACATGTTCCCAAATTCATAAATTCTTCAATTATAGTCCCCTTCTTTGACAAATGGCTAAGAAATTCTTAAAGAATATCATGATAAAGATTTAGCTAACTATATATAACATGTTTTCTTTTCAAAAACAAAATCCAGTCTTGATCGAAATGGACTTTACGCACAGTTTATTGTATCCCCCCCTTTCCAAGATTGGTTTGAAGAAGTGATAAAAAAAATGGGTCTGGAAGGAAAAGGGTGCATTTCGAGAAAAGAAAAGAGGACCCTCTTTTTCTCGCAATGCACCCGTTTCCTTCCAGACCCATTTCTTTTGCCTCCTCAGAACTCTCTTTCTTTTCTCCTCCCTCTCTCTCTTAAGAGGGATTGAAAGAAAGAGGCTAGATGGAAAAGTTTCTTTTTTTTTCTTTCGAGAAGATAAAAAAAAATTTGGAGGAGGAGCAAATTTTTTTGGGTGGTGGTGGTTGTTTTTTTTAGAAGGTGATAACTTTAGTGACATTTAAAGAGACCACCAGAGGATCCGTTTGAGTCTCGACGACCTTTTCTTGACGGGGGTCTGTCTGGCAATAAGCGCTGGCATATTGTTTAGGGTAAGTAGAAGAGTCCGTCATGCCTGGATGAGGCGGTATGTAGCGCACTCCCAGATTAAAGAGGGTGATGAAGGGAAATTTCTCCCCCGGATAGAGCAGTCGGTAAACGGGTTGATTGGGTACAACTCGAACCAGCGGCTGAGTTAAAATGCTATACACCCAGGCCAGAAGCTGATTATTTTTAGGATTATTTTCGGCCAGATGTAACATTTCTTCGCTGGAGAGGACATATCCCTCTTTAGAACTGCCGAGACTCTCAAGATCTTTTATTTTCCTGAAGACGTGGTGTTCGTCGAAAAACACGGAGAGAATATCCCAGGTTCTTTACTGGAAGTATGAATCAGAGGCAAAATGTCCGTAGCGTTCCAAAACAATCTTCCGTCATCCACATAACAGCGAATGCTCACAAACTCATTATATAAGACGCGGATCATCATCTTGAGTAGAAATATGGATACGCACAGCAGTCTCTATCTCTGGGAAATAGAGTCTGTCTTACACTCGCCTCTCTATATATACGAGAAGACCACGTGATGGGCGACGTGACGGTTGACTTCTAGAAAAAAAATCAACTTTGTCTATCTCTCTCTCTATATAACCTTCTATTTTTTTCCTAAAGGACACCCCGTCACCTTTTCAAAGGTCATGGGATTGAGAGGAACGAAAGAAAAAAAAACAACCATCCTTTGTATACTACCTATGATCTTCTCCTAGAGACCCCTGTCATTTTCTTCTCGAGAGCTACGTGATGACAGCTTTTTTTTTATTCTAGAGTTTATCAACTTTGTAGACACATGACCCCGTCACCTTCTCAAAGGCCATGTCGTATGGAATGGGACCCTTTTGCTTTTTTCTTTTGAGAAAATAAAAAATAAAACAACTCTATAATCATCTCTCTATGACCTTCACAAACACTCATGTTTTATCATTTTTTTTTTATTTTAGAATTCATCAACCTTGTTCCTCCTCCCCTCTCCCTCTCTCTCTGAGGAGTCTATATAAACGGATCGCCAGCGAGCTCTTGTTCATATCAGACGAGTGTTTCGCCTTGAGAACGGAAAAAAAATACAAAAGCCATGCTGCTCAAACTGGAATATAACGATGACTATTACGTGCACGCGTATGTGGATCTAGGATTCCTGTACTGGAATGCCAAAGATATCTTGACTCTCTTGCCTACGAACGTCTCGCATACGACGAGTGTTCTCCAAGTCTTTTTTCCTAATCGACACCATTTTCTTCGACTAGGCGATTTGGACAACTACTCCAAAGAATGGGGTCAACCGAACCAGATTGTCCTCACTTCGAACGAAGCGGCCTTCGTCGCTTCGAAATCCCTGCATAACAAGTCGCTCTTCCCTTGGATGTGTAAAATATTCATGAGACCTCTGACGAAAATTGAGGAGGACGGGGAAACGTATATCACCCTCCGAGAGACTGTGCAAGACGAACAAGAAAGGAAAAAGAGTCCTCTCTTTTTCAACACTCAATTCGGGATCCATCATCTCCCCAAAATCATCCAGAGACATCAAGCCTTCGTTGAAAAGTATCAGAAAGAGGATGATGGTGATGATGATGATGATGATGATGATGATGATGCGATATGGTCTCCAGTCGCTTAAAGAAGGGGAAACGTTCTCCGCTTTCCCTATTCCATAGACTGGAGAGTTGAATCAGGAGACCAAAAAAATGGGTCTTGGAAGGAATGAGTGCATTTCAAAATGCATTCGATTCCTTCCAAGACCCATTTTTTTGGGCCACTCTCTCCTCCAATATTGGGAGAGAGAGAGAGAGAAAAGAAATTTATCATCTCCTGTCCACCCAAAAAGAAATTATGTATTTTTGTTTTTCTGGATGCGGCCGAATTTGTAGATGAATCGTCCAGAAACCGGCCCTCAAGCCCATTTTCAGACTATTTCTATACATATTCGGTCATCAAGATGGTCCGGGGACGACTTTCTTTGGACATCATCTCTATATAGATGGTGAAATTTGTATAGCCATTTCTAAAGAATCTCAGAGAAAACTAAAAGCGAGATTGCAAAAAAAGAAATAGCCTCCAGTGAACACAATTCCAACGACAGTGGATAGGAAAAGTGAAGAGTTGAAAGTGAAAGTCGAAAAACGAAATGGGATCGGCTAGGAAAAATTTCTCAGAGCTCAGAAAAAAATTCTGAGATGAAAAAAAAAAAAAATTTTGTTAATTTTTGTCATGTCTTCTAGACATGATAAAAATTAACTCACCCCCCTTTTGTCTGGGAATGTTGTCTCCCACTTTCTAAAAATAGACCATGACTCATCCTTTTAAATTCCAAGAAAAGACTGGGTTCTGGTCTATTTTTAGAAACGGTGAGACAACATACCCAGACAAAAGGGGGATGAGTTAATTTTTATCATGTCTAGAAGACATGATAAAAATTAACAAAAAGTATTTATAATATATATTATATAATATATATTATATAATATATATATTATATATTTTTTCTTTTTTTTTCTGACTCAGAATTTTTTCTCGGCTCTCAGAAATTTTTCCCAGCCGATCCCATTTTGCTTTTTGACTTTCACTTTCAATTCTTCTCTTTTCTATAAAAGTATTCCACGTTTTTGTTCAGAATAATACGGGCTGTTGAAAAGGCAATATGTCTGGTTATCAAGATGGTCCGGGGACGACTTTGTTTGGACTCCGCCCCCCCATCCAAGCCCATTTTAAGTATATTTCTATACAAATTCGGTATAAAATTGTCCGGGGACGACTTTGTCCGGAGACGACTCTATCCGAGGACGACTCTGTTTGGACTCAACCATGACGTCATTTTAATATAGTGGAATGTGTATAGAAATAGTCGGAAAAAGGACTCGAACGCCCGTTTTCAGTATATTCCAATACAAAATTGATTGTCCACAACATAAAAAAAGACATCATTTTTTTCTTGGATGGAGCTCCATTTGTATTGGAATATACTGAAAACCAACGTGAACGCCCGTTTTCAGTATATTCGAATGCAAAATTGGCTGTCCACAAAATAAAAAAAAGACATCATTTTTTTCTTGGATGGAGCTCCATTTGTATTGAAATATACTGAAAACCAACGTGAACGCCCGTTTTCAGTATATTCCAATACAAAATTGGCTGTCCACAAAATAAAAAAAAAGACATCATTTTTTTCTTGGATGGAGCTCCATTTGTATTGAAATATACTGAAAACCAACGTGAACGCCCGTTTTCAGTATATTCCAATACAAAATTGGCTGTCCACAAAATAAAAAAAAAAGACATCATTTTTTTTCTTGGATGGAGCTCCACTTGTATTGAAATATACTGAAAACAACGTGAATGCCCGTTTTCAGTATATTCTAATACAAAATTGGCTGTCCACAACATAAAAAAAAGACATCATTTTTTTCTTGGATCCAGCTCCACTTGTATTGTAATATACTGAAAACCAACGTGAACGTCCGTTTTCAGTATATTCCAATACAAAATTGGCTGTCCACAACATAAAAAAAAGACATAATTTGTTTCTTGGATCCAGCTCCACTTGTATTGTAATATACTGAAAACCAACGTGAACGCCCGTTTTCAGTATATTCCAATACAAAATTGGCTGTCCACAACATAAAAAAGAGACATCATTTTTTTTTCTTGGATCCAGCTCTATTTGTATTGAAATATACTGAAAACCGTCGTGAATGCCCGTTTTCAGTATATTCCAATACAAAATTGGCTGTCCACAACATAAAAAAAAGACATCATTTTTTTCTTGGATCCAGCTCCATTTGTATTGAAATATACTGAAAACCGACGTGAACGCCCGTTTTCAGTATATTCCAATACAAAATTGGCAGTCCACAAAATAAAAAAAAGACATCATTTTTTTCTTGGATCGAGCTCCACTTGTATTGAAATATACTGAAAACCGACTCAAACACCCGTTTTCAGTATATTCCAATACAAATTGGCAGTCCACAAAATAAAAAAAAGACATCATTTTTTTTCTTGGATCCAGCTCCATTTGTATTGAAATATACTGAAAACCGACGTGAATGCCCGTTTTCAGTATATTCCAATACAAAATTGCCTGTCCACAACATAAAAAAAAGACATCATTTTTTTCTTGGATCCAGCTCCATTTGTATTGAAATATACTGAAAACCGACGTGAACGCCCGTTTTCAGTATATTCCAATACAAAATTGGCAGTCCACAAAATAAAAAAAAGACATCATTTTTTTCTTGGATCGAGCTCCACTTGTATTGAAATATACTGAAAACCGACTCAAACACCCGTTTTCAGTATATTCCAATACATATTGGCAGTCCACAAAATAAAAAAAAGACATCATTTCTTTGTTGGATCGAGCTCTATTTGTATTGAAATATACTGAAAACCGACTCAAACACCCGTTTTCAGTATATTCCAATACAAATTGGCAGTCCACAAAATAAAAAAAAGACATCATTTCTTTCTTGGATCGAGCTCCATTTGTATAGAAATAGCCTAGAAATCAGTTCGAACGCCCGTTTTCAGTATATTGTAATACAAATGAAATGACATGAAAAATGCAAAAAGAGGAAAAGTAGCCTACCTTGACGAAAATTCTATTCCAAAAGGGGAAAACTTGTATCCAGGTTTGCCCACAGCACGACCGGAACTCAAGCGAAACTCGATAGGTTGAAATTGATCCATTAAATAACATTCTTAAAAAAACAGTAAAGTTTTATTCACATCTAAAACTCAAGCGAAACTCGATAGGTTGAAATCGATCCATTAAATAACATTCTTAAAAAACAGTAAAGTTGTATTCTATTCCAAAAGGGGAAAACTTGTATCCAGGTGGGCCCACAGCACGGCCGGAACTCAAGCGAAACTCGATAGGTTGAAATCGATCCATTAAATAACATTCTTAAAAAAAAAGTAAAGTTTTATTCACATCGAGTCGGCTGGGAAAAGTTTCTGAAAAATAAATTACCCCCTTTTTAGTCTGAAAATTTGAAAATTGATGTCTTGAATTTTTGAAAAATTGAAGACATCAATTTTCAGACTTTTTTTTTTTTTTTTTTCCAGCCAGAGAAATTTTTCTCCGGCTCTCAGAAATTTTTCCGCACTCGACTGAATGAATAAAACATCCCCGTTTCTTTAAGAATGGGCTCACTGTTAACTATTTCAGCATTCGACGTTTCGCGTCCAATAATAACTGCCGGGTGTTCAAGCATGCAGATGCACCTACTAGATTTTCTACAGAGAAGCTTGACTGGATGGAGAGAGTGGATAACTTTTTCCAAGATTCTCGACTTTGGACCGTCAAGAGGTAATGGATCTTTTTGTTTTTTTCTTTCTTTTAAGAAAATTTATGGATAGATTCATTTCTTTTTGAATGGATCTAGAAAAATAGGACAAAGTTCTTTTCCAAGATTGGATGAGAGAGGGACCCCAAAAAATGGGTCTCGGAAGGAATCGAATGCATTTGCACTCATTCCTTCCAAGACCCATTTTTTTTGGTCTCCTGATTCGTCTCTCTTTCTCTCTCCTCAGTCCATTTCCATAAATATAGGGAAAGCGGAGAACCTTTCTCTACTTATTTCTAAAAATCTTTTCTTTTTTTCTTTTTCTCCTGAGTTTATGTATATATCAATTCAAATACTTTTGAGAACGTCATCCCGATTCTCTGTCGTCTTTTCGGTTTCATCGTCCCAACACTCAGTGGACATAGTCTCAGTCGATTTTGGAGCATGGGTCGTCCGTTCATTGTCCCAACATTCAGTGGACATAGTCTCAGTAGATTTTGGAGCATGAGTCGTCTGTTCATTGTCCCAACACTCAGTGGACATAGTCTTAGTGGATTTTAGAGCATGAGTCGTCCGTTCATTGTCCCAACACTCAGTGGATTTTGTCTTTGGATCCTCTGAAGATATTTTGGGGGTCTCATGAGATTCTTTGGAAGGTTCGTCCCAACAGGCTGCTGGATCGTAATGGGGAATATTTTCAGGTATGTCTCCCCAGCCCTCCGTCTTCTTCGAGTTATTGGAGGAAGTTGACGACAAAGAAGAGCCCATCAAGTTTAAAGGCGTATGCTCATCCGGATGTTCCATCACTTGGCAACAGGACAGATTATCCCATTTCTGGATGAGGTTATCGTACGCTTTTGGGGACGGATCCTTCTCTAACTGATCGTAGGCCTTATCAAAAGCTTGCAGAGGATTGTCTGCTTCCTCCTGAATCCTCTCCTCTTTCTCCGTTCCGTCTGGATAGACTTGATTGATATGAAAATCTCCTTCCGTAATATGCCATCGATAGTTGCGCACTTTGTTTTCGGCACAATGGAAATATTTCATCCTTTGATGATGTCGGGCACATTTTTCCCGATACTTCCAAATGATTCCATCTGGCACATAAATTTCCGTCACGGGTTTTTGATAATCCAAGGCTTTAGCAAAGAATTTAGCTTTCTGACATCCCACCACATAAATCGTGGAGAAGCTGTGAGTGAGCGATTGGAGAATGCGTCCTAAATGGTTGTAGGGAATATGACCCTCGTTCCAACGAAGTCCGTGCCGGTTTCTTGTCAGCCAGGCATTCGTCTTTTGGTTTTTTTCATTCAGTTGGTGGAAGGGGTGAGGAGGAGCACACGTCAACAATCCCACGGTCAAAAAATCTTTTGTCGCATAGCCCAATTCTTTTAAAACGTAGGTAAATTCACCCTTCTTGTGGTTGTAGGACTGGAAACCCTCTAGATCGAGCACGATAAAGTTTTCTGAACACGCCATGGCGATGAATACGGTGATGTCTTCCACAAACAGGAGCAAAAAAAAGAATCGAAAAGGTATATATGTATAACAGGGAAGATCTAGAAAGGGGGGAAAAACAATAAAACGTTTTAGAGTCGTCGTCTTGAAAGAGCCATTTTTCTTTTCAAAGGGTTAAGAAGTTTCAAAGTTTCAAAGGTCTTTTTAAATGAAGTTATGATTAAACCATATTCATAGGACCAAAGGGACTTACCAGCTCAGTTCACGTCTTCTTCTGTTCTCTGAAGAAATCTCGCGGCGGATACACACTTTTATACTCGCGCGACATCTGTCGGGATTGCGACCCCATCTAAATGTCAGGGTCATTCCAACCTCTTAAAAGGATCGGAATGAAAGAAACACTTTGATAAAAAATATATTTATGAAAAGATATCTGAGGGTCGTGAGAATATTTTCTCTCCCCACCCCCCGCCTATTTCAAAAAAAAAATAATAAAAAGTCTTTCTTGGATCGCGTCAAGATTACAAAACAACTCACAGGACTTGTTTATCTCGATCTTGTCAGGGTCACCGTTTCACATAAGAAGATGGATGGACCCTGAACTTTAGACATGATAAAAATTAACTCTACCCGCCTTTTGTCTGGGAATAGGGTCTCACCGTTTCTAAAAATAGACCAGATCCCATTCTTGGAATTCTATTCTTTAGGAAAGGAGGAGTGATGGTCTATTTTTAGAAAGTGTGAGACAACATTCCCAGACAAAAGGGGGGGTAGAGTTAATTTTTATCATGTCTAAGTCATGATAAAAATTAACAAGAAGTGGTTTTTTTTTTTTTTTTTTTTTTTTTTTTTTTTTTTTTTTAAAGGCTGAAAAATTTTCTGAGAGAGCTGAGAAAGATTTTTCCTCCCAATCTTTTTCGACGATGAAAAGGGAAAAACTACTGACTGATCCGATTTCCCTACGCTTTAGGGAAAAAAATACTTATGAAATATTCATGTGTTGAAATTGACTATTCAAATAAGTGACATTTTGTTTCTCATTGGAACTGTTCAACGGCGAGTCCACTCGTCTCATTCTTTGGGGTAGGGGATGAAAGTACAGCGGTTTGTTGAAATCGATGATAGTTTCCTCTTTAGTCGGCGGAACTGTAAATCTATCCCGTCTTAACTATTCTAATCTCTTTGAAAGTCTTTCCACTTGCTCTGCTAAGGTTTCCTCGGTACTCATGATCTCTCTTAGTTTAGGGAAGTCTTGACGTATTGGCTAGAGAACAGAGGGTCTTTTTCTCTCTATACATATATCATGTGGGAGCGTGTGATTTATAAATCCTTGTGAAATCTTTCTACGTCTTGTGTAACTTGGAAGATTCGTCTTGTGTAACTTGGAAAATTCGTCTTCTTCTCGTCGATTGGGCTGGAATTATAGAAAAGAAATGGGATTGGAAAGAAATCAACATATTACAAAAAAAAAAGAACTTTTTTCTATTTTTTTTTCTCTAGGGATTTACATACCATTTCATTCATGAACATTCAAGGGTTCTCTCGAAGACCAAATTTTAGAAGAGGACCACAAAGAGTACACTTGAGGATCCTCTTTTAGGTCTAGGTGAGATAAGGGTTGAGACCAATATTCTTGGGTCTCTAAAGCATCCCAACTTAGACATTTATTATTATTATTAGAAAGTTCATCCTCCTCCTCCTCCTCCTCCTCATCGTCGCACGAGTTCTCCTGGGGAGATTCTTCCGCCTCCTCTTCGACAGCTTTGCTTTCGGAGGGGTAACAATGTAATTTCCGGAAAACGTAACTACCCTCCATCAAATGGTATCGAAAATTTCTCACCTTGTTCTCGGCACAATGAATCATCTTTTGAAAATATTGGTGTCGCGTGCATTTCGACTTGTTCCGCCACTCGGTTTTCCCTGGGATATAAAACTCGTAAACGGATCGCTGGCAGAGCTTGCTGAAAAATTCGGCTTTATCGTATCCATTGACGTAGATCACCTCCACATTTTCGGTCAGTATTTTCAGGATTGTAGGAAGATGCTCGTAGGAAAGACGACCCTCGGTCCATTGCAGGCCGTGTCGGTTATTTGTAGTCTGGTTGACCACAGCTTGATTGCGGGACGATAAGTCATCGTAATGGACAGGAGGGAGAAAAATCATGGATCCGCATAAGGTTAAATCGCAAGTGATGTAGCCCAGTTCTTTCAAGATGAAACATATATCTCCCGTCTTTGGATCATAACAGTGAAAGTATTCCATGTCCAGAACAGTGTAGGAATCTTTGAGAGGTTTGGTACTCAAAATGTCCATCTTCTTCAATTGAGGAAAAAAAGAAAACAAAATTCTCTCTCTCTCGCTGTGTGTCCTGAAGGAAAAAATGGATAGCGTTCTCTCGCCGTCTCCTCTTTTATATATATATATAGAGAGAGAAGGTTGCACGTGACAGGTCGTATGAATTCTGGGAAAGGTCACATTCGTATATATATTTGTTTTTTGAATAATATCGTGCGTATCTCAATACACATCCATCATCATAATAATAAAGGTCACCTTGGAAAGAAAAAGAAATGAAAAACATGGAACTCGTGCTCGACTTTGAAGGTTTCTACGATTCTCAAGGAGTCTTTATTGTGAAAGAATTGGCTTACGTCACATTGGACGGTACTTCTCGAGGGGTATTTGTTTTTAAACCCCCGTTTCCATGGCAAATGCTCAGAAAGAAAAACGAACCGCTGTGTGGGCAAGTGATTATTATCACGGCTTGTCGTGGTACGAAGGAGAAATTCCGTACAGTTATTTTCCATGGGTGTTAACGATGTTGACGGAACCCTTTTCCATGATTTGGGTGCGAGGAGAAATTAAACGGCAGTTTTTAGAGAAATGGTTGCAAAGATCCATTTATTGCATTTCGGGATCGGCGCAAGAGATTCTCAAATACAATGGGATCGAACACATGAATTGTCCTAACCATACAAAAGGTTTTTTCCATTGCGCTCTACAAAAAGCGGTTCGGTATCATTATTATTTAAAGACACAGAGAAGAAATTCGCAAGGTCGATCCTACACAATTCAATCTTGACAGAACTCATTAAAAAAAATACATATATCATGTTACTTCTTCAACAGCACAGATGGTTCTGAAGCGAAACTTGGAATTTTGAAATAATAGATCAGGGAGAAATCATTCTTAAAAAAAATGGTAAAGTCTCGAATCGGCTGGGAGAAAAAAAATTTCTCAGAGCTGAGATAAAAATTCTCTAATGAAAAAAAAAAAAAAAAAAAAAACACTTTTGGCTAAAAATAGACCATGACTCATCCTTTCTCTAATGGCAATCATTCCATGAATGAATCACGATTTGTTTTTCAAAAGAGTGAGACAACATTCCCAGACGAAAAGGGAAGGGGGTCGTTAATTTTTATCATGTCTAAGAAATGATAAAAATTAACAAAAAGTTTTTTTTTTTTTTGAGATGTAGAATTTTTCTCAGCTCTGAAAATTTTTTTCCAGCCGACTCAAGACTTTACCATTTATATTTACGAATAGTCTTTGGATTATTTATTTATTTTCTTTTAAAAAGAAAAATTCTGAGCTAGACCTATCTATTGGCTTAACATTCTGGTCATAGAAACAGTCTAGAATCTCATTTTATTTTTCGAGGCTAATGCACGGGTTCTCCAATCAAAAGGGTTACTATAAAGGGATTGGTTTGAATGCATTTATCTGCAAATGTTGTAGGATTCTGTTGTTGAGAAGGGGGTATATTATTATTATTATTATTATTATGATTGTGGCAGATTCGTTTTCTACATGGAAGTCTAATCTCCTCCGAAGACCTTTTCTGGGGATCGTCGATAGATGGTTTTTCAATAGGAATCGTTTCCCTCGGATCCTCAAGAGATAGAGGGGGGTCCTGTCTTGAGACATGGAGCGGTCTCTCCTCCTCCTCCTCCTCGAGAAGTCTTGAGAAAGGGAGAGGATTTTCGGTTCCCTTATTCTTGAGGGGTCTTGACAAATTGAGAGGTCCCTCCTCTTCGAAAGAGAGAGAAGTTTTGGTTCCCTTATCCTCGAGGGGTTTTGACAAATCGAGAGGTCCCTCATTTTCGAGGGGTCTTGATAAATGGAGAGGTTTTTCATCTTCGAGGGGGTTTGATAAAGGAAGAGGTCCCTCCTTCTCGAGGGGTCTTGATAAATGGAGAGGTTTTTCATCTTCGAGGAGGTTTGACAATGGGAGAGATTTCTCCTTCTCGAGGGGTCTCTCTTCCTCAAGGGGTTTTGAGGAAGGGAGAGGTTTTTCATCCTCGACGGGTTTTGACAAACTGAGAGGAATCTGAACAGGCTTCTCCTCATCCCCATCATTATCGAGGAGGATGAGGATAGGCTTTTGGAAAGGTTTTTTTCTTTTTCTTCTGAACAGGCTCCTCTTGATGCTCGGGGAGAGGGATGGGGTAGTTGTTCCACCATTCTATTTTTTCTTGCTCGAGGATTTTTTCAAAAGTCGTGGCCTCTCTATGATGAGACGAACGAGGAGAGTCCTCGAGAAGAATATAATAGGTATTCTTCCCAGTCTTCTCGATCGAGAGAGGTTCGTGCAAACATTTGTGCAACCATTCACTAAAATGAACGAGAATCCCTTTTGTCTTCTCAAGATGATCCATAATCCTATTCATTTGCGAGACGGTTAGAAAGTGGGACGTGTAAAAATATTTGGCTCGTTTCATTAACAAAATTTGTGCATCCAAAGGTGGAATGTCACGAGCCATCAACACGTTTTCGTCGGATAAAAATTCGTCCCGCATCTTTTGATAACTCCCCACGGTATAATAACCCGCACATTTTGAAAAATCGGAGGCTTTCAAGTAAACGACTCCTTGGATGATATAAAAGGAAAGATCAACATATTTATATTTGAAAGGAATACACGTAGTGAGCTGGGGATGCCTCCTCATGATCCACTTGGAGAAAAATACGACTTTGGGGCTCTCCCCTTTTATTTATAGAGAGAAAGAGAGTGTGACCTTCCCTTCCCTCCTCCTCCTCTCTCCCTGCTTCCTCTATCTCTGGACGTCCTTGGATTGGAAAGGTTGACTTTGAAAAAAAAAAGAAGGTCATGGTTGGATAATTTTTTGTTTATTAAATTATTACTTTCACTTCCTAATTCCCACACACATTCATCTTTTTAAGAAAAGAAAAAGAGATCATGGAGATAAGATTTCTTGGAAAGAAGAGAGAGAGAGAAACAAAAAAAAACAAATAAAACGGACGTCATAGAGCCTCTATGTGTGTCTGTGTGTGTCTATATAGATATATAAAAAGACGAGAGTACTGGGCGAGATCATTTCTTTTCCATTGGGAGCCATGTCGCTATTAGACGTTTTTCCAACTCAACGGATTTCGAACGGGGAGGATTTGAAGACGCTAAAGCAAATCTCCAACTTGAAAATTTTTTTGGCGTGTCATTGTGCGACATTTATTCCGCATTTACCACCTCATCAAGCGATCGTTTCTTTCAACCAAGATGTCGAATCCTCCAACCTGCTCGTTCAGAATATATACAGAAATTTATTCGAATCGCAACAAACGAAAGAGGAATCTCCCTTCTCTTGGAATCGGATGGATCGAGCTTTGGGACGGCCCATTCAAACAGACCGGCGATATACAGATCCGCGCACGAGTTTTCGGTGGAAGAATATTTTTCTCACGAAACGATATTTTACGTTTGGAGTGAGAACGACGGCTGAGGACGAAGTTCATATTGTTCAAACCACAGCCGCTCCTCTCGCCTATTACGAATCATCGTCCCCCAATCTGAAGGAAAGAAGTTTTAAAGTCAGCGACAGGATGAAATATAAGAAATATATTCTAAGACCTTTTCAAAACTATGTCGTTCCCCCGAAAACGCAATATCTCATCGTCACAACCCAGAAGAGTCTCTTTCTCGTCGATCGGTGCTCGTACTCGCTTTGGAAACAATTGAAAGAGGAGATTTCTTTCCAATTGCCGATGATGTTTCAAGAAAAAGAAGAAGGAAACCCTCCGCCACCTTTACCCATCCCTTCCTTAGATGATAAGAGGAGCTGGACCAAACCGTCGTCATGGCCCGTAACAAAATCGACCCGGCAACGGAATGAAATTGAAGTCATCACAATTGAAGATGAGGAGGAAGAAAAAAATTACCTCTTAAAAAACGGTCGACTTACCGGAACCTACCTGGCGTGCAAGATCCGCTTCAGAATCCAGAAGCTTCTTCTTCTTCTTCTTCTTCCCCGACTTGTTCAAACAGGCAACCTCTTTCGGACTCCTCACAGACAGAACCTCTTACAGTATCCTCTTCTTCTTCTTCTTCTTCTCTAACCTGTCCCGACATCGTAGAGGTAGAATGTCAGACGGGTCCACAAGCTTCAAAAAGTCCCGACATCGTAGAGGTAGAATGTCAGCCGGGTTCACAAGTTCCAACGGGTCCAGAAATCATGGAGGCAGAATCACAGCCGGGTTCACAAGTTCCAACGGGTCCAGAAATCATGGAGGTAGAATTTCAGCCGGGTAAACAAGTTCCAACGGGTCCAGAAATCATGGAGGTAGAATCGCAGCCGGGTCCAGACATCCTAGATCCCTCCACTCATCCCAAAGAGACTCCAAGTGTTTCAAGATAGCCTTGTGAGGATACAGCCCTTCCCGTATGGAATGATTATATGGACATACAAAATTTGGTGCAACAGGAAGGAGAAGAAAATAATCATACGGATGGGTGGGTCAAAGACTGTTTAGATCATTTAATCTCGAATGAAATTGAACTGTTATGGAATTGCATTTCTGAAATCACATCGGAAATGGGATAAAAACCAAAACAAAAAAAAAACAATTTTTTATAACAAATGGGAGGAGGGTCATGATGTCAATTAAAAAAAATATTATATAGAGTCCAATCTTGGTGGTTCACTTCAGTTTTCCAGCATGAGGTGATCCACGTTTCCCGAAATATGGATCCCATTCCAAGAGAGATTGTGTAGAGCCTTCACTTCAGTTCTGTTTTTTTTTCTACCAAGAGGAGAGGGTCCCCAAAGGGTTACCCATGTCCAAAGAGAGAAAGTGTAGAGCATTCATTTCAGTTTTTTTTTCAAGTTTAGGGGAGGGAGGTCTCAAAATGACACCCCCCCATTTTCAAAGAGAGATGGTGTAGAGCGTTCATTTCTGTTTTTTTCCAAATTTAGGGAGTTTTCAAATGGCTACCCATTTCAGAGAAAGAGAGAGAGAGAGAAGGTGTAGAGCGTTCATTTCAGTTTTCCAACATTAGAAGGTCCCAAAATACCTTCTGAATTCAAAGAGAGATCGCGTAGAGCGTTCATTTCCAGTTCTCCAAGATCAAAAGAAGAGGGTCCGCTTTTCCCAAAAGGGCTTTCCGTATTCAGAGACAGCGAAATGCAGACTTCAGTTTTTCTCCCTCCCCAAGAATAGAGGGTCCCAAAATGGCTTCCCATTTCAAAGAGAGAGGGAGAGGCGTTCATTTCCATTCTACAAGATAGGGTCGTCTGCTTTTTCCCAAAATGGCTTCCCAATTCAAAGAGAGAGAGAGAGAGTGAAAGGGTGTGTAGAGCAGTCACGTTCATTCTCCAAGATAGGGTCGTCAGCTTTTTCTCAAAATGGCATCTCCCCATTCACAAAGGGATCGTAACCAATTTTTTTCCAGTTTTTTCCAAGATGGGGGGGAGAAGAAAACCTAGGATGGAATAACACGACACACAGAGAGAAAGAGAAAAAAAAACGCCATCTTGTCATTTTCTGATAGGGTACCGGTGTTCGAATACTTTTGTGACCGACTGTTATACTGGAAGAACCATAAAATCGGAAAAGCGATGGGTTTCACAGTTAACGAGGCAATCGAAGACAGACTGGGAAAGAGAGGTCCTTTTTTTTTAGCTGAGAAGCAGATTGCCCTGGAAATCCGTGACTCTGACCATATAATTTCTCCATAGACTCTTTGAACGGTATTCAGGAGACATCCTCCATGAGGGAAAAAAAATCTCCCCTTCCCCTTCTTAATCGACTGGAAAGAGAATGAGGTGGAAGAGATCTATCCACGAGAGATCATACTCTTGAACGTCAGACAAATATGAAGTCGAATATCTTAAACAAAAAGTGCTTGAAAAGTCATCGAGTCTCGAAAATCTACGCCTCTCTCTCTCTCTGAAGGAAATGAGAAAATGGGAATCTGCGTTTTTCTTCCTCAACGGCTGACATTCATCTGAAGTGACACTCGAAATGCTTAAATAGATAAACGAGAATCCATTCTTAAAAAAATGGCGCTGTGTCGTCAATTGGAGAATCGAGTCGGCTGGGAAAATATTTTGAGAGCCAGGAAAAAAAATTTTCTAACTCTGAAAAAAAAAAAAACTTTTTGTTAATTTTTATCATGTCTTTAGACATGATAAAAATTAACTACCTTCCCCTTTTGTCTGGGAATGTTGTCTCACCGTTTCTAAAAATAGACCATTACTCATCCTTTCTAAAAAGAATAAAATTCCGAGAATGGGTTCTGGTCTATTTTTAGAAACGGAGAGACAACATTCCCAAACAAAAGGAGGGTAGAGTTAATTTTTATCATGTCTAGAAGACATGATAAAAATTAACCAAAAGTTTTTTTTTTTTTTTTTTTTTTTTTTTTTTTTTTTTTTAGAGTTAGAGAATTTTTTTTTCCCTGCTCTCAAAATTTTTTCCCAGCCGACTCGATTCTCCATTGACAAGACAGCGCCATTTTTTTTAAGAATAAACTCTCGCTTATCTATTTAAGCATTCCCAGTTTGGCTTTAGATGAGTGTCAGCCGTTGAAGAAGAAGCATCCTGTCACTTGGGAGAGACATATTTTGAGGAGTCAACATGTTGTGTGGACCGTTGAGATCGATTTTTCTCTTCCCATTGTGTGGACATTGTTGAACGTTTTGTGAAGCTTTGAAAGAATGGAGGGGTTTTGATGGAGAATATTTCTTTTTATTGAATTTTTAAAAAAAGATTTAAGATTCACATTTTATAACAGGTTTTACATGGAAAGAAGGTTTTTCTTCTAGTTTGACGACTTCTTTTTCTTGGGAGATGTTTCTATTGGAAAGATGGAAGGAAAGACGATTCCCACATTGAAGAAGGTTCATGAGAAACTCGTACGGATCTTGGTTCTCTTCTCGAGCCGATATATCATACGGAATCCGGGACATGTTTTGCAATCGCTTCAGTTCCTCCTCGTATTTTTGCTTGCTCGCCAATTTCATGCGGGGACGAAACTGGTCCAGAATATACAATCCCTGGGGTTGAGTCACTCGAGAAAAAGCGACATATTGCTGAAATCGATTAAAAGGTCCGTGCATGTAAATTGCGATCGACGGAAAGGTGGCTCCTTGGGCTTTATGAGCCGTAATCGCTTCGGCTAACATCAAAGGAAACTGTTCGCGATAAAATGCGAGTGTTTTTGTCGAACAGGTGTCGATACGAATGGAGACGCGATCGATAGGAGCTAGACTATTCGAAAATTGCAGCCAGGCACGCGTCACAACTCCGTCTTCATCCTGGTCTATTTGGTGTAGTGTTCCAATCGCTCCATTCATCCATCCTTTGGATCTGTCGAGCGTTTTAGTCAATTGATATCGCGCTCCTCTTTGTAAATGGAGGACGGATTCGAGATTCGCCATCTGAGATCGATGTAAATGTTGACTCCGTTTCATCATTCTCTTCCGCAATTTTTCGCTCTCGGAATAAATCACGTCTCGAGCCAGACACGAACAGTACGTCCCTCGGGATTGGAGACGTTTCATATTATATTTCTCTTCATCCTTGCTCGAAAAACAGAGAATAATAGCTTCGCGAGGAATTTCGTCGAGAATCGCATACATTCGACTAGTTCATAGTAGAGCGTGAATTGAGGCGTCCACCAGCCTTCAGAATAAAAAATGGGCGTGTCGCGAATCGGTTGGAGCTGCTGCAAATCTCCGAATTTAATCATATGCACATTCCCAAACGGTTTATCCGGCACATGACACAATTGTCGAAGTTGCTGGTCGAGGCGCGAAAATAAATTGGATCCGATTGTGGAAACGTCATCCAAAATCACCATCCGTAAAGGAGCATACAGGGGTCTGTAATAGTCTAAAGTCTCTTGGGTCAGAGGTCGAACAAAAGTCCCGTTCATTTGAAGACGCAGGGCATGATGCAAAGTATCTCCCGTAATGTAGACCGCTCCTTGAGCACTAAGTGCGAGTTTGAGAACCGAGCACGCTTCGCTAAAAAGAGGCGTTCGAATCAGAGTTTGGTATAAAGCTTGGATCAGAAAAGATTTACCCGTTCCGGCAGATCCTTGCATAATAATATCCAGAGGAGGGGGACGTTTTGATTCAGGTAACGCGTAATAGGTGTACAAACGGACGAGAACGTAGATCAGAAAATTGTATTGCTCTTTATTACATTGTCGAATACATTTTTGATAGGCTTCTTCGGACCACATATCCTTATACTGCAAATTCGTATAGCTTTCCCACTGCTTGGGAGGAAGATGTTTCTTTCGCGGTCGGGAGTTTTTTTTAAGAACAGCATAACGTTCCCTTTGAAGTACTCGTTCTCGCTCTCGATTAGCTGAATTGCTTCGCCAGCGTCGTTTCTGTTCACGCATTCTTTCCCTAAGACGTTCTCTACTGGATAGGCTCATCGTGACACCACTCAAAAAAGGTGAAGTGTGTGTATAGAAAATCACTTCCTTTCATTTATTTACATATATTTTTTGAGGAGGGGGGATGTGAAATGACCTCGTCCCGAAACGAACCAATAGCACTTCGAGAAGACTTGGAACGAGATAGCTTTCTTAGAAAGAGAGAGAGGGACACAAAAAAATGTATAAAAAATCAGAATGGTTTATCCGTCGACCTCTGTGCTAAAAGTAAATAAACAAAATTTGAAAAGGTCAAGGTGAACTCACTGAATTCATCTTAGAAATCAGATAGGAAAAAAAATGAGGGTACCCATGTTTCCTCTTCAACAACATAGACTCATCTAAAACGAAACTCGGAATGCTTACACAAATAAACAAGAATCCATTCTTAAATAAAAAATGGGGACGTCTTATCGATCGAGTCGGCTGGAAAAAATTTCTGTTACTCAAAAAAAAAAAAAAAAAACTTTTGGTTAATTTTTATCATGTCTTCTAGACATGATAAAAATTAATGAACCCCCCTTTTTGTCTGGGAAGGATGTCTCACTCTTTCTAAAAATAGACCATCACTCACCCTTTCTAATAGCAACAATTCCAAGAATGAGTCATGGTTTGTTTTTTCGAATGGGTGAGACATCCTTCCCAGACAAAAAGAGGGGACAGTTAATTTTTATCATGTCTATAAGACATGATAAAAATTAACCAAAAGTTTTTTTTTTTTTTTTTTTTTTTTAACTCTGAGAATTTTTTTCAGAGCTCTGAGAATTTTTTTCCCAGTCAACTTGGCTGGACAAGACATCTCCGGATTCTTTCTGGAATGGACTCTATGATCTATTTAAACATTTCGAGTTCCGAGTTTCGCTTCAGTTGAGTGTGAGCCGTTCAAGAAGAAGAAACCATCCTGTGAGTGGAGAGAGAGAACTATTCCTTTTTCCATTCACCCATTGTGTTAAACCGTTCAGATATTTGCTTTTATTAATATTTTTTTTCCTAACCCACCCGTCTTTAAACAATAGAATAGTTTGAAAGGGTCAACCCATTTTATAGATATCAACCTCATACCCTCATCTCAACGGGTCTCGAGTGGGAGGAAGGAAGGAGCAGGCGACGAGAACTAAGCATGTCTGTTTATCGAGTAGACGCATCGGGGAAAGAACGATACCCGACCGACCCCCAACATCCTCATTACGAATTATACGTTACGGAACCTGAAGGAAATCCTATCTTGGCTCGAGACGAAAATGGTCATGAGTATTACGCGGTAGATTTAAACGGAAACCAATACATTTTAGCTTCTCGACGGTATGCCCGAACGGCTTTTGGACGAGAATACTACCCGAAATTTCAAAATGGGGACGAGTATTCGCTTTATACGTCTGTTTTATTCCCTTATGCCAAAGACGAATCGGGGCATGAAATGTATCCTAAAAAGGCGGATGGAGTCGAATATTGTTTAACGGCCGGCGATCGAATTCGTTATGCTCGCGATGCTTGGGGAAACGAGTTTTATCCTCGAAGAGCGGATCAGCAAACGGAATACCTCTGTGAAGAAGTGGGGTATGCGAAAAGAGCGGACGGATCCGAAACGTATCCTAAATTTTATATCTACACTTCTGGTTAAGATCTCTCTCTCTCTCTCAAAAGAAAAGAAAATAATAAAGAGTGTGTTACTGCAATGGAGCATTCTGACGCGGAACCTGTTTCGTATTCCATTTGGTGTGTGAAATGCCGAACCAAGACCGATACGGTCGACGTCCACTATCGCATGTCGAAAAATCGACGGCCGATGGTCACGGGAAAATGTCAGGCGTGTGGAACCAAGAAACAACAGTTTATTACAAATGCTTCCGTTTCACCTGGAATTCAGTTCCTGGATGAGGAGGAAGAAAAAGGAAAATGTTCCGAGTAAGAAGAAACAAGTATATTCAAATCAAAAATTGGAAAAAGATGGATCTTACTATTATATGCTCTCCTAAAGCGGGTGGTTCTCCTTTACAGTTTGGCATACAGACGGATTCGCATAATCCGGTTCCAAGACTCGTGAATTTTCCTCAACCGGCAACTCCACCCTTAGATACTTCTTCTTTGAATGAGTTTTCTAGCATTCTGAAAGAATATCTAAACGTCGTGAGAGAATTGATTCTTCCCCTGCAACGAAATGTTGAAGAAAAGAGCTCTGAATGTGGAAGCAAGGACACGGATCCAAAGCCAAATTCGGAGGGTTGAAAGGGATAGGTGAAAATCCATTATTAAAAAAAAAGAAACAATGGTCATGTCATGTCTTGTCGATCGAGTCGGCTAGAAAAAATTCTCTAGATGAGATTGAAAAAAAAAAAACTTTTGGTTAATTTTTATCATGTCTTAGAGACATGATAAAAATTAACTCTCTCTTCTTTTTTGTCTGGGAAGGATATCTCACCCTTTCTAAAAATAGACCATCACTCATCCTTTCTCAAGGCAATTATTCCAAGAATGAGTCATGATCTATTTTTAGAAACGGTGAGACAACCTTCCTTGACAAAAAGGAAGGACAGTTAATTTTTATCATGTCTAGAAGACATGATAAAAATTAACCAAAAGTTTTTTTTTTTTTTATCACTCAGAAAATTTTTTTCAGAGCTCTGAGAATTTTTTTCCCAGTCGACTCGATGATCCAAACAACAAGACATCCAAAATTGTTTCTAGAAGAAACTCTCGCTTCTCTATTTAAACCCCTCGCGTTTCCAACTTCAGATCCGTGTGTGCTGTGCACTCAACCTAGAATTGCGCTTCTCCTCCCTCCTGGAAAGAGCCTTTTTTTTTCCTGAGCTCTTAGCATTTTTTCTCAGCTTCATTTCCATTCTCCAGGTTTCTGTCTCCTCCTTTCCGTTAGCACTGCAAAATTTCTAAATTTCTCATCACTCGGAGCTTGGAAATCTGTCATCAAAAAAAAAACATGACATAGCTCTGTTTTCAAGGAGTCGGTTTAGATTCGTCAGGATCATGGCTGATTTTCCATGACGGCTCTCCAACCGCAATATTAGAGTTTGAAAGCAATAAGGTAAAAAAGTTCGTCCTAGATATTCTAACGTAAAAAGAGCGACGAGGATCTAAAAAAGCTACGACCCTTTCCAGAAGGGGGAGGGAGCAATGGATATTCAGGTGAGTCCACAGCATGGACTGCACGAAAATGAAACGGCTTCCGCAGATAACAGAATGTTCGAGATGTCTCTCGTCGATCAAGTCAGCTGGTAAAATTTTTTTAAGAGCTGAGAAAAATGTTCGCATACCTTCACAGAAATTCTTTCCAGGAGGGAGAAGTGTGTATCCAGGTCGAATTCACAGCACAGACTGAACTGAAGTTGGAAACACGAGTGGTTTAAATAGAGAAGGGAGAGTTCCTTCTAGAAACAATTTGGATCTGTCTTGTTTGGATCATTGAGTCGGCTGGGAAAAAATTCTCAGAGCTTTGGAAAAAATTTCTGAGTAATAAAAAAAAAAAAAAAAAAAAAACATTTTGTTAATTTTTATCATGTCTTCTAGACATGATAAAAGAAACTTTTTGTTAATTTTTATCATGTCTTCTAGACATGATAAAAATTAACTCTCTCTTCTTTTTGTCTGGGAAGGATGTCTCACCGTTTCGAAAAACAAACCGTGACTCATTCTTGGAAAAATTGCCATGAGAAGGATGAGTTTTGGTTTCGTTTTCGAAACGGTGAGACATCCTTCCTTGAGAAAAAGAGGGGACAGTTAATTTTTATCATGTCTATAAGACATGATAAAAATTAACAAAAAGTTTTTTTTTTTTTTTTTTTTTTTTACTCAGAAAATTTTTTCCCCCCAACCAAATCAATGGACTAGACGATAAGTTTTTAAGAATGGACATTTTGTTATTTATGCAGATATTCCGAGTTTCGCGTCAGGTAAATGCGCGCTCACCTTAGATTGGATTCCCTTCAGACAGGTCTAGAGATTGGATAACCCATCAAGAATTCTTCGACAGGTTTTTGGAAAAAGAAATCGTCAAGTAGTGAGTATTGATTTTGATATTTTCTTTTCAACCTTGGGTCAGTTTCTAGTACATTCCTATACTAATTCCATTGTATTTAAAAAAAATAATGTCAGCACGGACTGATCTGACCCGAAACGCTTGCCCATCCAGTTGGCTGCTAAAAAAAAAAAAAAAAAAAAAAAGAAGGATATGTCAATTCTTTTCTAAAAGTAGATTTCTAAGAAAAGAATGAACCTTTGTTGGAAATCTATTTTTAGAAACATGTCTAGACAACATGTTGACAAGAAAAAAAATTTTTTTTTCCTGAGAGTGAAATGATTTTTTTCTTTCCACCCACTTTTCTTATTCTTTGGGAGGAAGGAAGAACTTCCCTTCCCCCCGCCTTTTTTCCACTAGTATTTATATAGATCCGAGTTTTTCTGCTTACAGGGTTCATTCTCGTTCTTCCTTCTCAATCGAGCAAAACTAAAATGTCGACCGATGCTGTTGCAGTTCTACCTACCCTGGTGGAAATCACGCCCGTCTGTCATCTCGAAGTAGCTGATCAATGGGAACCTCTCTCCCGTTTCGAAGAATGGTTTCGGGACCCGGAGCGTATGGAACAAATAGTCCAAGAAACCATGTGCTATTTATCCTGTTACGATGGAAAAATCCTGCATTATTTTTCGTCCATCGAAGTTTTCAAGCACTTTGCTTTCCAATCGATGATGGAGGCAGGAACCTTTCGCTTACACGCTTATGTGCGATGGGAAAATGTGATCGCCGTCGATGCTGGAACTTTTTTAAAACTGTTTTACGTTTCACCCGAGTGGGTTCATATTCTTCAAACCGGAGAAGCTTCTATCCGTCTTTATGGATGGGAAATGGAATCAGAAGCCGACGGGTATCGTATGATTCCCTATCGACTGCGAGCTCGCTCCGTGTACATTATTCACGGACCTCTTTACTACCAACTCCAATTTCATGACAAGACGGTGTTTGCCGTAGACGCCCTCTCCAGGAAGAAAATGGAGTCTTTACGAGCGTTGCATCCTGAACAGCATTTCCAATTCCCTGCTCGCGAGGAAGAGAGGAGAAGGAAAAGATCCAGAAGGAGGAGACACTTAAAGAGGTACTAAAATAGAAGTCGGAAGGTAGAAGCATATTTGTTTTTTCATTAACGGAAAAAAAAACTGTGGATCATTCTTTGTATATTTCTTGGAAAAAAAAGAAGAAAAGACTAATAGTCATAATAGAGGGAGTTAGGAGGGACCCTATCTATATATATAGCTCTCTATATAAATCGGAAGCGTCAACAGGACGGTCCACCGAAAACAATCTACCTTATTTTTCTCAGAGCAGAGTGGAAGAAAGGCCAAGATGCGTGGACTCATTGGAAGCAAAAAAATTCGAGTGGTTTAAATAGATAAATGAGAAAAGATTTTGAGAGGTGTTGTTTTATGGATGGAGCTGGCTGGGAAAAAAATTGGCAAAGCTCAGAGAAAAATTTCTGAATTGAAAAAAAAAAAAAAAAACTTTTTGTTAATTTTTATCATGTCTTATAGACATGATAAAAATTAACCAAAAGTTTTTTTTTTTTTTTTTTAACTCAAAATTTTTTTCCACAACGCTGAGAAATTTTTCCCAGTCGACTCACTCATCCAAACAAGACATCTAAAATTGTTTCTAGAAGGAGCTCTCATTTTTTTCTATTTAAGGAACTTGAGTTTCGGCTTCCCATCAATCTGTACTCTGCATTCAACCTGGATACCCATTCTTTGGAGATAGAGGGGAAACTTTCGCAGTTTTTTTTTCTGAAACTCTCTATGGATCAGAGAATCTCACACATATCCTCCTCCGTGGATCGAAATGGACTGACCGCCACATCTGTTTTAGATAATAGTTTTGAATTTTCCACCTCCTCCACAAGATTGGACTATCTCAATATTTTTTTTAAAGAAAAACAAAATTATTTTTTATGATTATTCTACAATTTTTAGGTTTTCTTTCCCCCCACTCCTCTTTAAGAAGAATAAAAACATAAAGCACATTGAAACAGTTCCGATAAATTTTGAAACTGAAAGTCCATCACCTTGTTCTCCACGGGACTAAAATAAGTTTCCCCGGTCTGAGAATCTTCTTGGATTTGAAGAGGTTCTCTCATCACACTCTGAAGCCAGGTCGAAAAGAGGACAGCGTCTGGACCCAAATCGTTGAGGAGTCTTTCCAGGGAATTGAAGGTGGTAAAAGGGGTATAGCGGAGAATCCGGCTAGGGCGGTCCGACGTATCAATCCAGAGATCCGTCGTTAAGGATCGGTAAGGGCGAAAAGGGGCTCGAGAGATCCATTGCTGAATAGTCCGTTAACTTTTCGAACTCATCCAAGTCCCTTGCTGGGAAAGGCAAGTCACGAGTTCCGATCCTCGAAAATAGAGCGTGCCCGACCCCAAGTAAAACGTGAGGGGAATTGTCTTGGCGAAACGGAAACGAATCGCGAGGGAAAAAGACTCTCGCCGTAACCACTCCATGGCATTTGGTTTTCTCTCTCTCTCTCTCTCTCTCTCCTGAGGACGAGATGGAAAAAAAAAGAAAAGACATTTTTTCTCTCGGTTTCTTTTATATATAGGAAGAGAGAGGGGAAGGAGTGTTCTCGAAAAGACTCATGGGAAATTTCTTCTTCTTCTTCTTTTTGGGTTAGGTGGGAGGAACTCGTTTTTTTTTTGGTGGAGAGAATGCGTCGGATGACATCCCGAGACATTAAAAAAAAAGAATAGATAGGATGGATTCTTCAAGTGGGAAATGCGGGGTGGTTAAGGGATCTTATTTTAAAGAATATTATTACCA
Source organism: Stegodyphus dumicola (assembly GCF_044657685.1). NCBI lineage: Eukaryota > Metazoa > Arthropoda > Arachnida > Araneae > Eresidae > Stegodyphus > Stegodyphus dumicola. The sequence continues at coordinate 132,798,128 of NC_140768.1, read as the reverse complement.
TTCTTCGAGGGTGAGACGTCTTACCATTAAGTCAGGTAATCCGAGATGATGAGCGTTCCTTTTGACATGCCTCATATGTTTTCTAATAGTTATGTAACATAAATTTTCCAGGCTAAGAATACGTGGTTCAACAGCATAATTGAGTAACCGCATATTTTCCTCTTCCAATTTTCCATTTTTTCGCCAGCGTTCTAAAACGGTTTTGGGATCGCAACACCGGACATTTGCACCAGCAAGCAACAACATATCCACGATGAGTTTGCATCGTAATTGACAGGCATAGTGTAAAGGGGTAAAACCAAAAATATCATGTTTGTTCATGTCGCATCCAAGAAGAATCAGTTGCCGAACGATATCATCCATTGAGAACAAAATAGCGAAATGTAAAGCATTTCTTTTCGTTAATCTGTGTTCATAAAAAACGGGTGGTTCCGCGTTTATTATTAATTTTGTGAATATCCATTGATGAAAACTGTTAGAAAAACTCATATTGAATTCAACTCTATTAAATTTACGCGTAGCTTCTTTGATAGATAGGTAGGAGATATCCTTAAATTCTTCACTGGACGGGGTTCTTGAGAAGAGAGGGTAGAACCATGTTGGAGAGCACACACTCATTCTAAAAGGAAACACGGATGGAACTAAAGCGAAACTCGGAATGCTTAAATAGATGAGCGATAGTCCGTTCTTAAAAAATTGGATAGTTTTGTCCATCGAGTTCGCTGGGAAAAATTTCTGAAAGCCAAGAAAAAAATTTCTAAGTCTTGAAAAAAAAAAAAAAACTTTTGGTTAATTTTTATCATGTCTTAAGACATGATAAAAATTAACTGTCTCTTTTTTTTGTCTGAGAATGATGTCTCATCCTTTCGAATATGTTTCTAAAAATAAATTTCCAAGAAAGAAATGAGTCATGTTCTATTTTTAGAAGCATATCGAGACAACAGGTTATCAACATCATTTGAAAAAGAGGGTATAGTTAATTTTTATCATGTCTAAAGACATGATAAAAATTAACAAAAAGTTGTTTTCTTTTTTTTTTTTCTTTTTTTTTTTTTTTTTTTAAGGTTGAAAATTTTCCTGAGAGAAATATTTTCCCCAACGACTTATCTTTTTTACTCCTACCTACTTTCATTCCCCCCTCTCACTCTTTCTCTATATAAACGATTGCAGAAGGAATCGCGGCTCAATAGATGGCTACGAGAGACTTAATCATGACGTGTGAAGACGATAATGAACCCTGTTTGGACTTGCAACCTTCTTCGCCTTTATATGAATGTGTTTCTTCGGAGAATGAGTATATCACGTCGTGGTCTGATATATCGCCAACTCCTTCTCCTCCACCTGTCCGCCGTAGGATCAAAAAGAAGAAACCTAATCCAATTCGTGATACTCCTTCTCTGAATTTCAATCCGCCGTTATCGCCCATTTCGTCTTCTTCCTCTCATTATTCAGAAATAAGGACCAATCCTCTCCACCACACATGCGTTCTACAATCGAAGAAGATCTTCCCTCCTCATCTCATTCTACTTCTTCTACTAAAAAAAAGAAATATCGAACTGAAATTCATCCGAGTGTTATAGGTGTGCTGGCCATCACGTCTGATGGATACACTCTGACAAACAGTGTCCGGTTTGCCTCTAGAGACATGAAAACGTATCGACCGCATACCAAATGGATTCAGCAATTGAATGAGGATCTGCGAAAACTTCATATTCAAAGACTGTATGTCGCGAATGAACATTGTCGAAAAAAAATTTATCAATTGCTCCGTGTTGAATCTGTCATCGATTTATGGCTATGATCGCCCTGCAACAAATAGTGAAATATGGTGTCAATAAATATATTCATTGAAGAACCAAATGAAGTGTCTTTTTTTTTATAGATGATGATTAGTATTTTGTCCAACCTCCTCTGTGTTCTATGACAGATGCAATTCGTCGAGGCATGGACGCGATTAATGTTTCAAAATAAGTTTGTTCCAAACTATAAAAAGCATCGCGGACCAAGTCCCATAATTCCAATCGGTTTCGAGCTACCCGATTCGCTAATCGACGTTCTAATTCCGCCCAAACATTTTCGACGGGATTCAAATCAGCTCCTTTAGAAGGCCAGTCTTCGACCATAGGAATTTCATGTTCTCGAATCCATTGTGTGACGCGTAAACTCGTATGGATCGGAGAGAGATCGTGCATAAACAAGAGACGGTGTTCGGTGATCAAAGGGTTTAAAGAAACATCGGGAGGTTGACTATGATCGAGAAGCACCGGCTCTAAAATATTAGAGAGGTAATAGTCGGCATTTAAATGCTGGATCCCGATTCGACGGATTTGGTTGGGAAATTTTCCGCTCATGCACATCCAGACACTGAGATTAAAACGACCGGAACGTTGACGGCCTTCTAATGCAGAAGAAAAATAACGTTCGTCTTGATAACGCAGGACCTGTCGAGGCCGCCATACGCGAATAGGACCGTACCCGATCGAACTGAACACTTTCTCATCGGAAAATATAATCCGGGACCAATCATCGACCGTCCATTCCGCACGCTGAGAAGCAAAGTCGTAGCGTCGTTGACGATGAATCTCCCGCAAATAATCTTTTCGGACGGGGATGCGCGACACTAATCCTTTTTCTTTTAATCGTCGACGAACCGTTTGAGCGGTGCAAGGCACTTGTAATCGACGACCAATATCCGTCGCGGGTAAAAAAGGATCACCCGTCGACATTTCAAAAATACGTTGATCCATTTCTTGGGTCGTGGCTCGAGGTCGGCCGGATTTGTGTTTGGTTTGATAGTTCTCCTCATTTTCCGAGGAGCGGGAGATCCAATATTGAACTGTGGAAGGAGTGACATTCAAGTGTCGAGCAATTTGACGAACCGTTTGCCCTCGTTCATAATACGAACGACGAATTTCCCGTCTTATTTCAATAGGTGTATACGGCATGATAAGAATGAGAATAATACAAGTAGGATCTTGGTTACCATGTTCCTTGATTTCATTTCAACGTGTCACGGTCCCGATAAAATCGTAGCAGGTGTCAATGGTCAATTGCAGTGCACGGAATGTGATCAAATTCAAGATGCGTATGCTTTTATTTTACAAGCGTCCTTTCCTGATGACAGTGATCCGTTCTCATCAGCTCGTCTAGCTCGAGAATATGCGAATTGGACGGGAGATTTGAACGTACCCTGCACATTTCCTCTCATAGGGATTCCTGGTATTTTACCGATCCGTAATGTTTCCGTCACGTTACGTATTTTATTAAACGGGATTCGATTATTACAATGCGTGAATGCCCCTTTTCGATCCCAGGCCGAACCTTTTGAATCGTATGAATCGCTCGAACGGTTCATGATCGAATACATGGACGAATACGCCCAGCATATTGAAAAAATCGCCAACGAAGAGAATCACTCCCAAGTCGATAAAGCGGCTCCACGCTCTTTTCACCAACATGAAATTGCTCAAGGAAAATGTCCATCAAGACGAGGACCAACCTTTCAACTTTCATGTTGTTTTTCAACTTTTTGAAATTGTTATTATCACAAAGTCCTAGCTCCCTATGTAAAAATATGTGACGGCGACGATGCTTTGTTCCTTCTACCTCCTACTTCCAAGGATGTTGAAAAGGATCCCGCTTATCAATTATGTTTGGAAATGAAAGCCTCGAATCAAATTCGGGCTCGTTATTCTCCTTACACGACCCTATTTGATCTTGTGCACGTCATGATTTATTGCAATTTATGCCGGAACGAACTCAACGTGGCGGCGAATTTCGTGTTTGAGTTTGGAGTTCGCATTTGTCGTCGCCCCTTCTTCTTCAAAGAATCGTTCTTGACCCAGCAATTGCGAAAACTGGTCACTTCTCAAATTACGTACCATCGGAATACAGAATTCTACTACCTCCTTCGAGAGATTCAACAAGGCGGCACGTGCGATGCCTTATCACTAGAATTTATTGAAAAAATGATTCGAATCGAAACCTTTTTAGCGAAAGTGTTCCTAGGAAAAGCGGATGATCGAATAAAGCAGTTTGCGTTCAAACAAAATTTCCCCTACGTTCTGTTTGTTCCGAAAGAAGACGAAGAGATGACGAAAAAAGCCACCCAAATTGATGAGTACCTCGGATATCTTTTCGGGACCGGGTTTATTATTTCAAAGCTCAAAGGTAAAGGATTAGTGAAAGGTTCGATCGCGACGGGTAAGAAATTTTACCGTCTTGTACAGAAAGTGGCCTTGAAAATACGCGAATTTGAAAAATCCGACGAAGAAATTTTCTGGACGATGGAAATGGTGAAACTGTTCTTATGTTCCGACGGGTATATGGAAAAAGAATTGAGAATGTTACTCAATGTAGCGACGAAGGAATCTCAAGTTCCCTCTCGTCAAGAAATATGTCAAGGAGGAGGAGGAAGAAGAAACGAAGATGGCGAAGAGATGGATATATCATAATCAAGTAAATCATTGGGAAAAATGGCAGACGCAGAGGAAGAAATCTGTGGAATTTGCCTGAAGGCCTTCAAAGAAACGAAACGCCATAAAGTCTACAATCTCGATTGTGAGCATTCCTTTCATATTAAATGTATAAAGAAATGGATTCGAGAGTATGGTAAAAAGAAATGCCCGACCTGTCGGACTCGTATCAGCCAGGATGATATGCTCTATTTTACCAGCGGAACATTGCAAATGGAACATTTAAGAATAGATTCGGATGAAGAGGAAGAGGAGGAAGAACCAGAGGTGGAAGAACCGCCAAGGCAATGACGAAGACGAAAACCCGAAGAAGAATTAGTCGATCTGGGAGGCCATGGTCTCATTTTTTCAGGGCCTAGTACCAGTCAGACGAGACCCAGAAGACAGAGAAGAGAAGATTTAGTGGGAGATTATGCTTATATGGATACACCTAGACAACGTTCACCTACCTCAGATGATGAAGAACGGGAAGGCAACCCTTATTTTGGTCGACCGAATGCATTTTGGAGAGAAATGAGACGACAAAGACGAAGTAGAAGGAATTAGATGATTCTTAAAATAAAAATAAATACAGTACGCAAAAATGGAAAAGTAAGACTCACGACTGGTGTATAATATTTTGTTATCAACAGATCCATCTCCTATACATTGTTATATCAACAGATCTATTTCCAAATGGAAAAGTAAAACCGACCGACTGTTGAAAAATATTTCTCAAAAAAATTTGATAGTAAAAAAAAAAAAAAAAAAAAAAAAAAAAAAAAAAAAAAAAAAACCTTTTTGTTAATTTTTATCATGTCTTTTAGACATGATAAAAATTAACTGTACCTTCTTTTTTATTTTGAATGATGTCACCTTTTCTAAAAATAGATTTCTAAGAATGAATCATGCTTTTCTTGGAAATTTATACTTACAAACATGTCTAGACAACATGTTGACATCATTCCAAACAAAAAGGAGGGTAGAGTTAATTTTTATCATGTCTAAGACATGATAAAAATCAACAAAAAGTTTTTTTTTTTTTTTTTTTTTTTTTTTTTTTTTTTTTTAATATCACATTAGATTTTTTTGAGAAATATTTTCCACCAGTCGGTCGGTTTTACTTTCTTTTTTTGGAGATGCTGATAACGATATATAAGTCGATATATAAGTTTCACTCACTGGGTTCTGATTCATTCGTTTTCGCCTTTGCTTTCACGAGATATCGAGACCGCTTCAGCATTTCGAAGGAAGCCCTTTGATGTTATACTGTTTCTTCAATCGTCGCTTTAGATTAAATAAATACTGGTAATGAGTTTTTCCAAATAGTTTGGATGGAGGAGCATTGAAAAGAAACTGGAATAACTTTATCTGATTTGGATCCTTATAGACTTCTAAAGATTTAGACGCAAACGCTTTTCGTTTCTCTGGATCATCGTTTAGATAGCCCAAGATGTGAATCATCCTCAATTCCGTTTCTAAAAGTAATAAGACTATCAGCGACAGTTCATCTGTTTCATAATTGGAGAGACAGTGATTACGGATTTGATTCATCTGCTCTGCTGTAAAAAGTTGGTGTTTTCGACGACGAGGTTTCTTGACCACCACCTCATCTGCAGAAGGTAAGAACCATTTTCGTCGAATAGCATTTAAAGCATTTGAAATATATTTCGCGGAACGTTGTTTTTGATCGATAAGATATTGGTGATATTCTTGAAGTGTTTCAGTATGATTTAGATCTTTATGCATTTGTAAACACCAAGTTTCATATTGATTTTCATAAATAGAGCAGACTAATTTACTAGTTTTTGAGGGAGACATGATGCTTCTTTTATTTTTGGTATAATGAAGAACTCTTACTTATTTATAATTTTTTTTTAATAGGTTTTGAATCAAAAAAAAATATTTATAATAAGAAGAAGAAACAGTAGAAGCAAAATGGCCGAATGTTGTCCAATTTGCTTAGACGAACTCATCGCCGAAGATGTAGAAACCATTTCTACTTTAACGTGCCAACATCAGTTCCACACGAAATGTATTGACATTTGGAGAGAAAAAGCATTGACGTGTCCTGTCTGCCGAGAACCGTTTGAAGATGCCCTGCAGAAATTAATTTCTATGTTTCTCCCTTTGCGACGTTCTTTTTTATATGATGTAATTTACGATTATGAAAACCGCATCAGGTTTTCAGACGATGAGGCTGATTTAGATGATTTACTCATGTATGAATTATTGGGACCTTGGGAAACTTCTGAGGAGGAAGAGGAGGAGGAAACAGAATCAATCAAACCTGAGGAAGAAAACCAGAGTGAGGAAACTAATTGAGACTGGAAAAAGGAATCGAGACCATAGATGGGTTTGAGTAAATTAGCCGATGACGGATGTAGGGATTGGACTCGAACCGATGGAATGGATTGGGACTGATATTCATCCCATTTCTTTAATCCCATCCGAAGATTTAAAGCCAATGACTTTTTCATATATTCGGAAAGAAGGAATCGCCAGGTTTTGGGACGATACTTTCCAACAATCTCGAGAGCGTTTAACATGCTGAGATAGCATTCTTGAGCTGTCCGACACAGTTTCAAATGAAAGACAACATCCATTTCATTCTCGACTTGCTTCCACCATCTCCCAGTTTGATATTTCCTTGGGTACAGCACTTCATTGTGTGGATATATTTCAGCCTCATCTTCGATCCACGGTTTCATGGTACTGGAAGGAAGGTCGTAGGGATCGCCTAAATAATAATTCAGTAACTGACAATTAGATAAATTGAGATGAAGATGGCTCGTGAAAACAATGAGACGATCGGCATAGGCTGGTTTGACCACCGAGTCTCCAAAATTCGGTTCGATCCAGATGAGAAGATCGCAATGCGTGCCGTCGCATTCGTAAGACGGATCTAACCCGCTGACGAACCAATCGTTGGAATCGTCGAGAAGAATATGGACCGTTTTATGATGTCGAACAAAAAGGGTTTCCAAATGATAGGATAAGAGGGAAGGATGCCTTCCTAAATTACCTAATACAACGGTCACGGGTGCATCTTGACATTTCTTGAAAAGATCTTGAATGGAACCCATGCTGGTTGTTCCGCATACTTGATTCCCGAGACGAGTCAGAAAAGATCCCATGCTTCTTTATTTTTTTAACGCAGCTCGCATATATTCTTGATCTTTCTGGAATTCCGATTCAGGATAAGGTGGCTTTTGAAGACTGGCATTCACTTCATTATGAAATTGAAACCAGACGTGGGCAAAGTGTTCGCCTAAAAACCGTTCTTTATACGTTTTGAGTTTGGATAAGTAATGATACACACAAATCCCGCATCGGAGAGTTCGATATAAAGATTCTGTCACAAAGTCTCTCCAAAGAGTTTTCGCGAGACGAATATCCTCGTCCTGCTCGTCCTGAACTGAAAACGCTTCGGCCATCCAATGTAAAAGCCGCCAGTAATAAGGACCAAAGACCAACGTGTTGTGGTAATTGATGTGATGAAAATAATCTTCGGCTGAAAAAGGTTGCGGGGATACGGAAATGCCGATCCGGGTCATCAAGTCTCGAATCGCCTGACTTTTCCCCTGGAGTAATTCAATCACCGCTTCGTCTAAAAAGAAAAAGTATTCGCTCTTCCATCGAATACGGTACAAGAGCGTTAAGACGCAGTACGTAGTCAATTTAAAGAGTTGAATCCAACTGTATTCGCCTACCCAAGCTCCAGGTCGTAGAAACGTCCGTCCCCATTTATCTTGGTTCATTAAATTGGCCATGAATAATAAATAGGTGACGACGACTTCATCTAATCGTTGTTGGGACTCTTCTTCTCGGAAAGCGGTCGTAAAGTGGGTGACGTCAATACCCGGAGGAGGAGGTGGAGAAGAAGGGGTTTTGAAGTGTAAAAGTTCATTAATTTTATGAGCCACGAACGGTGAAACACGAGCCTGGCTTTCTTGGAGTTCGTTCGAAACGATCGGTTCATCTTCTAAATAAGTTCGTTTTAAACGTTTAAAGGTTTGAGCATCCATTCTCTTTACTTAAACCACCATTGACGAAAACGGCAATACCAATCTCCCACGTCTTTATTTTGCACCAAACTGCCGAGCAATTCCCCGAAAGTTGTAAAAATCGTCAGCTTGCGAATGTATCCAAAAGCCAGAAAGAGAAAAATGAGTCCGTTGATGAGGAGGAAAAGGAGAAAGAACCAGCTTTGTGTTAAAATGAGACAAAACAGGATCACGAAGGACGTATACGCTCCAGCGACTAAAAGCGTTCCTAATGTTAAGGAATCCATTTGTTTTTTTTCTTCTTCTTCTCTATTCTTGACCTAATGTCTCGTAATAAAGGGTCCGATACGTAATATTCTGGTAAGCATTATAAACGGGATGGTGGATAAAGAGAAATAATAAAATCCATAAGAGGATCGATACCATATTTTTGTTTTCTTTGTTCTGAGTCAGAAGAGAAGAGATAATAATAAAGTAACTCATATTAATTTTAAAAAAAATGGTTCGAAGGGATAAATCCAAATCTGATAAAGCGGAACGAAAATTGCTTCGAATGGAAGCAGCTCCTCCTAATCATGTAGGAGACCCAGTCGTTGACAACCCCCTTAACAATCACCCTCCAAGCAATCCATCTAACCATCCTCCTCCAATCCATGACAATCCTCCTAATAATGATAATGTAGGCAATATTCCCATGGACGTGGATGAGGAAATAATTCGTCGGCATAGGCGAGATCTCCTGAATTACGAAGAATACTACCCCGATCGAATGAAATCAGATAAGCGCTATGCCAAATTGGCTGAAGGAAATGAGATTTATGCTAAGAATCGACAAGGAGATGAATTTTATATGCTGGATCCCGATGGAAATATTGTGTTTGCAAAACAAATCTCTCCCATCACCGGTAAAATAACCCCTGTCTATGCCGTCGATCATCTGAACCGTTCTATTTTACCCGTCGACCCTCAAAACCGTCCCGTGTATGGATTTGATAGTGATGGGGAACCCATGTTTCCCATGGAAAACGGAAAAATGGTGTATCTGTTCTACGGAGGAAAAATCCTCAGACCAAAGAACAAATCTATGCTTTAGACGAGCACCATCGACCCTATTTTGCCAAAGACGAGCATCAAAAGCCTTACTATGCTCGAAAACTCGATGTCAATCAATTCCCTATCGAATATGCCCCTCTCGATTCCAACGGTCAACGGATCTATATTCCCTTAGAGAACAATAAATTCCAATACCCGTTTAATCTCGTCACAAAACGACCGCTGTTTGAACTCTCTCCGGATCAGGACGAAATGTATTTCCGAAACAATACGCTAGGTGAATATTATCCCGTAAACGAATTCAACGATGAAATTTACGCTCGAGATCGTTTGCACAATGAAATGCAGGCTAGGAACATCGATGGAACCCCTTATTACGCTAAGAGAGCGAGTGGGGACGAATACTATCCCAAGCAACTCAACGGTCTCGAAACGTATATTCGAATTGGAAATAGGGACGAACCGGCCTTAGATGCTTTAGGAGGAGGCATTTATGCGAAAGATGAAAACTTGGACGAATATTATCCGAGAATTTACCATGACGACAATGACGAATAAAGCAAAACGATTACCAAAGGATCTTCGATGGCAAAAGATGAGTATTATGCAGTCGACAATCTTGGAAATCAGCGATATAGAAAGGATCGAAGGGAATTTGAAACATATATTACCACTGACGATCCCAGTCTACTGTATGCCCTAGACAAATATAAAGTTCCCCATTATGCTAAAAAACCCGTGTATATCGGTGGAGAAAAAAAATTTGAGGAGTATTATGGAAAAATCAATAACTTGCCCGTTTTTCTAAAGTACCAGGGTCGAGAAATTTATGCCAAAGAGCATTCCGGGGCCGAGATGTATCCCAAAGATTTGTTTGGGAACGACATGATTGCTCGAGATGCCGACGGGCGGTATTATTATGCTAAAGATGAGACAGGAAATGAAAAATATCCCTTGTTGGCCGACGATACGGAACACAAGCCCGAATACATGTCTTACGCCCTCGATAAAAACGGTATTCCGTTCTATCCTATCAATTCTCAGGGTAAACCCATCTATCCTAAAAATGCTACAGGCGATGAATTTTATCAAATCCTTCACCCTTTCACTCAGCAAGTCATCTTTGGAAGAGATACCGATCAGAACCAAGTGTATGCGCGGAAAGCGGATGGAGGCGAAATTTACCCGGATAGCGGTCAATTCGCCATGACGAGGTTGAAAGAATTCTTTTATGCTCATGATAAGAACGGGGTCATTATTTACCCGGTCGATCAACACGGCAACGAACGATATTTAGTGACGGACAAAGGATCGTACGATCAATTGATGAAAGATCCGGCCGTGAAACGATACGCCAAAGATGCAGACAATAATGAAATCTATCCGGAAATTATTCATGCCGATAAGCGCATTACCCAAAAACCTTTAGGAAACCGGTACGCTCAAAATAAATTGGGTGAATATTACTACCCGGTCGATCGATATAATAACGAGTACATTGTCCAGTTCAAGAAAGTGAGTGAGGAACAAATCTTTGCGAGTGGATACCCCATCACGTGTGATCAAATCATCATTGTTCCCAATTTAAATGACAAGCCCTGGACGCCTGCGTTTATACGAGACCCTAGAATTGAACCCGAAAATTTGATAGGCTACTTGTACCGATCGCATTCGAAACCGATGGATTATTTGACCAATTTGAGATCTAAACGCGCTTCTCGACACGGGTTCCAACCCTATAAAGTTATATATAATAACTCGGAGGGTAAAGTGGTCGAGAAAAAGGAAAGCGGTCTTCCAGGACAAGAAGATCCAGTGGAAGAGGAAGAGAAAAAGAAGAAAAGAAAGAAGAAAATATATGCCAACCCGATACAGTCTGACGAAAATAATCATCAATCCACCACCAACTGGACAAAAATCATTCTTTCTATGATAGGTATCTTGGTCGTACTTGCGTTCCTAATCTGCATTAATATACTGTTTAAAAACTAAAGTCGTGAGAGAAAGAAAAATATCTGAAACAATCCATTCTTAAAAAGATTGGAATGTCTTTTCAATCCAGTCGGTTGGAAAAAAATTTTCAGAGCTGGAAAAAAAAAAAAAAAACTTTTTGTTAATTTTTATCATGTCTTAGACATGATAAAAATTAACTATCTACTCTTTTTGTCTAGGAATGATGTCTCACCCTTTCGAAAATTAGACCATGACTCACCCTTTCTAAAAATAAAATTCCAAGAAATAAATGAGTCATGGTGTATTTTTAGAAACATGGTGAGACATCATTGAAAACAAAAGGGGTTAGTTAATTTTTATCATGTCTAGAAGACATGATAAAAATTAACAAAAAGTTTTTTTTTTTTTTTTTTTTTTCATTACAGAATTTTTTCTTAGCTCTGAGAAATTTTTTCCAGCCGACTGGATTCACAAGTCATCACCATTTTTTTTAGGAATGAACTCTTCCTTATCTATTTAAGCATTTCGAGTTTCGCTTCAAATGTGTACGTGCTGTTGAAGAGGGACCCACCTAGATCCTAGTTGACTCATTCATGGGGAAGGAAAAAAAAGTATTCTATAACGTGTTGGATAATGTTGGAGGTAAGTCTCTTTCTTTTTCATTTTTTTCTAAAGATTTATGAATGACAAACGGAAAGGTTTCTTTCTTGTACTCTTGAAGGCGATGAAAATAAAACAAAGCTTCTTGGAAAGCACAATATTTGGTCCGACCTATATGTTTCGGACAAAACGATGAATATTCATAGTTCATTGGTATGGGCGCGGTATGAAACGCCTCCTTGTTCTTGGAGACGAAATTGAAGTAAATAGGACGGGCCAGTATCTGGTACAAAACATTAATTTTTCAATAATGAGGGCAGTAAATGTTTTTATATCCTGCCGTTAGAGCTACGAGAAACAGTTTTAATTGATCGTACGGCAAATGACCCTCATTCCATGAAAAGCCATGCGTTATATCCGCTAACGGTAAATGAACACTCGATATACTTTGTTTGGCGGAATAGGATAATTCAGACCACGGTATGGGTGGTTCCACGTAGATAATGCCTTGGGAACGATCATGGGTGATATAAGCCACTTCTTTAATAATATAGTCGGAAAAGTCATCATTATAAGAAAGATTAAATTCTTTGGCGAGAGGATCACCATTCAATTCGAAACCTTCGAAATTGAGAACGATATAGGATTCCATGTTTTATTTTTATCGGTCATCTTGTTTCAGGAGAACATTGAATCTAAAATCCTCTACGGTTATCACATGAAAATTTCTCAATTTGCCTTTTAGATAGGTGGCTCCAACTAAGTGGATGGATTGAGTTCCATATTTTTTCTTTAATTGTTGGAAACAAATCCGCTCTGATACTTGTACTGCAATAGGTCCTAGACGTATCTTATCCTTGCGAGTGAACAGAGTTATATATTCTATACCCACTCGATGTTGACGAAACTTTTGTAGAAATTGTATTAAGGACCAAGATTGAAGACCCAAGGTCGATTTTAAATCTCTTTCCAAATCAAACGTGGCAGTATGGGAAATAAGAACAATATATCGAAAGGAGGGACCTATTTGTCGATTGAACCGTTCGGTGATTCGCCATGGAAGAAAGGTTGAATGATTCATTTTTTTTTTCAATTTAATTTAATTTTTTTTTCTTCTTCTTCGGTTCGAAGGATTAAACAAGCATGGCAGAGTATTACGATATTTCTGTTTTGAAAACTATTCAATTACCGATTGATCGACTCATCCGATTCGTGATTGGGCAAAATCCTCAACTTGAAAACTATCAAGCGACGTACCAGTTTCTGAATTTATTTTTTGAGATTACGCCTCGACTCGTTCGAGATTTTCAATCACAGGCCGTTGCTCATATCCGTCACGTGTTAGATAATATTTCGCAATATGGACACCTATATCTTTTAATCGATCAGCAGCCCCTGTTTAATACCCTGGAATGGAATGATGAAGAATTTATTTTATCGAATGAAGAAGTCTTAGACCCTATTCGCAAAATGGCCAGTCAGTTTTTTCCTAAAGATTCTGCTCATTACCATATCACTTGTATCTATCTCTTATATTTTTACGCACTACTCGCGAATCCGAAATATACTTGGATCACAATGGATTATTTAAAGCACGGTAATAAATATCATCAATATTTATTAGCTAAACATGCTCACGAAGAAAAGTAAAAAATAAAATCATTAGACGAGAAATTTATTTTTGAAAAGATAAAGCAATATAATGGAATTTTATCCGAATCGATATGGTAGTGAATATTACAAATATCGAAAAAAAGATCCAGTCTTTGTGAAAAGTGAATATGGTCATGAAAGGTATGCCATTCACTCCCAAAAGGGGGAAATCTATCCCGACAAAGGTGATCCTTTCGCTAAAACCCGAGACGGCCTTCCATATTATGCCAAAGATCGGAAAGGAAATGAAAAATATCCTCTACAACGTAAAAAATCCCTCGTTATTCAAATTCAAAACGAATTCGTTCTGGCCAAATACGCGGACGGAAAAGAACGATACCCGGTGGATTTTAGAGGGAACGAATATTATTTAGTGAAAAATGAAGAACCTTACGTCCTGAAAGATGCCCAAGGTGAAATCTACTTTGCTAAAACATGTAGTGGAAAAGTCCTCATTCCCTGGAATTATTTTGAACAGTACAAGTATCTTCTCTCAGAACATTATAAACGCACATGCGATGCTGCAGGAAACTGCGTTTATCAATCCACGGTACCCGTTGAAGAAATTCTTAAAAAGTTGTTTCCATGCCTCTGTTTGTGCTTAGCTGAAATACCTACAATGGCTTTTATTCTAGCAGCTACGTTAATGTCAATACCAGGACTGTAAGAACAACGTTCTTATATATAGTCAGTGAGAAGAGAAAGAATGACTTGAAGCTGGCTGAGAAAAAATTCTATTTAAAAAAAAAAAAAAAAAAAAAAAAAAAAAAAACTTTTTGTTAATTTTTATTATGTTTTTAGACATAATAAAAATTAACTCTACCCCCCTTTTTTCTTTTTGTTGTGAATGATGTCTCACCCTTTCTAAAACTAGATTTCTAAACAAAAGAATGAGTCATATCGTTCTTGGAAATTTATTTTAGAAACATGTTGACACCTGATTCAAACCAAATTGGGGTGAGGGGTGGTAAAGTTAATTTTTATCATGTCTAAAGACATGATAAAAATTAACAAAAAGTTTTTTTTTTTTTTTTTTTTTTTTTTTTTTAAATCTTTAGAATTTTTCTCAGCTGTTAAGAAATTTTTCCAACCCGACTCGATCGACCGGACATCACCATGTTTTAAGAATGGACTCTCACTTATATATTTCAGCATTGCGAGTTTCACTTCACATGATTCTGTGTTTTTGAAGAAGAAACATCTTGAAATCTGGCTTTCTTCAGTCAACTTTTGTTTTTTCCAAGTCATTACACAATGAAATGTTGGGAACCTACCTCATGCATATGTAAAAAGGTTAGTAATTCTTGTCTTTTTTCAGATTTTTGATGATAACATTATCGTAATAAATAACTTGTCTTTTATGCTGAGGCAGATCAATGGGTTCATCGTCCACTTTTAAATGTTTCGTGGTTGAGTGTTCTCCCTCTTCGTCGTCATGCTTTCGTTTGAGAGACGAATTCAATTCGGCATTTTCAAACTGAAGGGGTTCTACTATATCCAAAGACGAGGAAATATTATTTTCGGCTGAAAAGGAACTGAAATCCATTTCGGTCCGTTTCAAATGTCCAAATTCATCATTGAAACGCATAATGAGTTCCGTTTCGTGGATGGAGGTGTCGCGCATCGTTTTCAAAAATTGTCGAATGGCCGATTTCAGTTCGTTAAAGGTCGTAACAGAACCGGGAATGATTTGTACATCGGCATACTGTTTGAATTGTGTAAAAATATCGGTCGAAGATAGAAATTCTTTTTTGAATTCTACTAATATTTCAGGTTCGGAACGGTAACGGATCATGCCGTCCTCCATGTTAATATTGTGGGCCAGATGCAGATAAATCATTAAAAAGAAACCTTTATAGGAATCTTCGACGATAGAATCTTTGGTTTCGAGTAAATATTGATCCTGCATCACTTGTTCTGAGGTGAGGGATGGAGCATTTTTCGTAAACACGGCGTCAAAAGGAATTGCTACCACGCGATCATCAAACGCCTCTGTGGCCGTACACACTGGGAACGTATTGGTAGAAGCCATGAGTTTGGCACTGGGAATCGCTCCTACATTTTGCTCGTATAAATTCCGAAAACTGGTGGTCGAATTACCCGTGATTTCTTTCACGAGGTTTTCGTTTAATTTTCCCGACATTTCTTCAACAGTCACTACCCGACAACAAAATAACGAAGAGGCCAGTTCGGGTTGGGCTGATAGTCCTTGACCACTCGTCGTTTGTAAATTGACGGCTCGAATACCATGACTATAGCCTCCAAAGACCTTCGAAATCATTTGAAAGAATTTACTTTTTCCATTGCGCGTGTTGCCTTTCAAAATAAAAAATTTGCGACGGTAATTGGTCGCAATGAGAAGACTGGCCAGGACATCTAAAAGGTACATGAACAGATCGTA
This sequence comes from Stegodyphus dumicola, assembly GCF_044657685.1. Lineage (NCBI taxonomy): Eukaryota > Metazoa > Arthropoda > Arachnida > Araneae > Eresidae > Stegodyphus > Stegodyphus dumicola. The sequence goes on along the minus strand of NC_140768.1, from coordinate 132,782,007 downwards.
TTCGAAACACGTATATTTACACATGTGCACATAAAAATGAAGCATGCTTTGAATGAGCGGGTTGGTTTCTAGTTTGTCATGAAACTCGCGCACTTTTTCCCGCAGCGTATCCAGTAAATCGTCCGTGAGGTCGAGAAAACAGCTTTTCAGGTATTGTAGAAAAAATTTCCGGTCGGTTAATAAACGATAGATGGCTATCAAATCCGGATCGTGACGAAATTGCATCAACTCGTGTCGACTAAAATTGATGCCCAGACGTCGATCCAATAGGTAAAATTCCGGAACCGTCCCTCCTACATGACCCGTCAAGAGATTCAGAACCCCATCGTGGGTTCGAATATGCCATTTATGTCGATCCATTTGAATGATTTTACGATCAATGTTGGTTCGACTCAGAAGGGACGAGACCACATAATTAATGTTGACCTGTTTCATAATGTCTGTGAAAGGACACATGTTTTTAGTTTTATCGGCAAACTGATTCCGAGCATAGGCCTGAATGGAGGACCAGATGGCATTCATCAGGTTTAGAATTTCTATCTGGTGGGGCACTTCTTGCCAGTACTCGTGGATATTATTCCACATATAGCGTTGAGGTTTCTTACAGGAATTGTGCATGGTAATGACGAGAATCGGAAAATATCGCTCTTGAATTCGATGAATTTGTTCCACGAGCTGATCTCCAGACACCGAATATAAAATAACGCCTTTCATGGTTTTGATAATAGCTTCCAGTTTATCTTTAAATTTGTAAATTTTAGGATTGAGATTCGAACCACAAAAGAGGATCGTGTCGAGAGTAAAATCTTGGGAAATGATATCTATAATTTTACTGTTTCCTACAGAATCTATGAGTTCGTGAGATTCTAATATCGTACGCAAATGGGATGCGAGTGTATGGGAGGACATTCGTAAATGTTGACACAAGGCACAAAAGACAGGTAAAAAATAGTAACCTTGATTGTACTGCATAATCGTACGAAGGGGATTGGGATCGGAATGCAAACTAGGATTGTCTAACTTGAGAGCTTGATTCACCGTCTGGAATACATCGTTTTCGATGACGATAGAATTTTGACTTTCCCGGTACCATCGTTTTAGAGCCCGGTTATTTGATTCAAAGTCTGAAATCACAAACCCGTTAAACTGATAAAGTGAAACGTTTTTAACCAATGATGACCTTCGGTTCCAAAATCCTTCCCTTTGTAAATATACATCGGGGTTTTTAGTTTATACACAAATGTAGCCACTTTTTCATCGTCGGGTCCAGCTTCCTCATCTTTGCTAATAAGCGTGGGATACGATACTCGATACAAAGGATCGTACAGTGTCACCACAGGCATCATATATTCATAAAGTTGTTTTTGAATATCCATTGGCTGGAGGTGGAGCAGTTTACGAAAAAAGGAATTGGTATTATCCTTGCGACGTTTAAATTTTGATTGAATGCCTAACAATCGCATGCTGAAAGCATTGGGATTGGTCAAATCTAAACGCCAGGTGGTTTGTTCGTCTACATAAATAATCAGCATGGGTTCGTATTTATTCGTATAGGGCTTGGAGGAATTCACAAGCGTCGCATTCGCTAAAACGTCCAACTGGAAAATAAATTCAGATGTTTCGTGATAGAACCGGGGTTGAAGTTGGCTGCAGAATTGAATATAATCATCATGAGCGATCGAGATTTCCGGCAAATGGACATGAATACCACCTCCTGGACGAACAGCCACAATAAAAGTAAAATGCTTAAGGGATAAAAAGTAAAATTTTAAGGTTGAGAGAATAACAGAATCTACATAATCGTAGAGCATAGATGAAGGAAAGGATGCATCGCATTCGGTTTTAATATCACTATCTAGGATAAGGGAATGATGGGTCGTCGAGCAAAGATCCATCGTTAAAAAAAGATTTTCGGCAGACGTTCGAGTATAAAATCGAGAAAATTGTGCGTAGTCTTTTCGGTTACAGTAAAAGATTCCTCCCGACATCTGGTAGAAAATGTAAGCATCGTTGGGCGCATCTCCAACCGAATTAATCCTTGTTAAATAATGGAGGCTCTGCGACATGATTATATATCTTTAACTTGATTAATATTTCTTAAAAAAATACAAGCAATGCTTTGTAAGTAAATATCCTATAAAATCTCCACGTGTTCCTCTAAAGAATAAATAAACTGAGCACTTTTACCTTCATAAAGTCTGTTCCTATATACTGTTGAATTCACGGCACAGAATGATTTAGAGTGAAATTCGTTTCGCACATCTTAAATAGATAAACCAGAGTTCTTTCTAGCCAGAACTCAGAAAAAAATTCTAAAGTAGATATTAAAAAAAAAAAAAAAAAAACTTTTTGTTAATTTTTATCATGTCTTTAGACATAATAAAAATTAACTACCTTCCCCTTTTGTCTGGGAATGTTGTCTCACACTTTCGGAAAATAGAACATGACTCATCCTTTCTAAAAATAGAACTCCAATAAAAGAATGGGTCAAGGTATATTTTTTAGAGAGTGAGACATCCTTCCCTGACAAAAAGAGGGGACAGTTAATTTTTATCATGTCTAAAAGACATGATAAAAATTAACAAAAAGTTTTTTTTTTTTTTTTTTTTAATATACATTTCAGATTATCTGGGAAATTTTTCCCAGCCAGCTTTTACTTTTCTAGACATAAACGTCCTTGTTTATGTCCTTGAATGACGTCATCTCTCATGTATATATAAAGCGTGTAAGTTGGCTCTGTTGACTTATTCCTTTCGAGGAAGAAGGCGAGATAAAGTAAGCTCTGTCATGGATAATGAAAAGTACTACAATGTTTCGGATTATGTGGAAGCGTATGGAAATGTTTATAGACAATATTATTTTATAGCTGTTCGTTTCAAACTACCCATCTTCCATGTCGATACTTTGAAACATTTTAGCCCGGGTCTCGTTCGAGCACCTTGCATTCTCGTGGTCAGTGAAAATCGACTCATTTTCCAAGGAGAAAATTTAGACAAAGACTATCCGTTTCCTCATGGGTCTTTAGTCTTTTGCGTGCATGGAACAAAAGAGGATCCTCGTTGGATTAAAATCTAGAGATACGACCGATCAGTTTTTACAAAGTTTATTTCCCTCTCGAGATTTTATCAAGGTCTCCTATGAAAATAATACCTTATTTGTTTGTTCGACCATCAATCCGTTTTCCTTGTTCTGGAAAGTACTTCCTCGCAATATGGCTTTTCGCGCCTTAAGCGATCTGACGATGACCTTCATAAAAAGAGAACCTTTCCAGTTAGAGCATTGCATGCGCCTCCGATTTTTCAAACGAAATACGCACGTCTTGGAATCGTTGTCCAACTGGTATCACTATTTACATCCCATGCTCATCCTCCACTTCATACATTTAACGGGACAAGCTGCGAGTGCTCAATTGGCTGCCAAACTTCATAAATTGTTTAAACGCTCCCTTCCACCTTACCTGCATACGGATTCTATTCCATCGGACTTTTATACTTGTGAAATTACTTTTGACGACACGAAATTAACCGGTGTTTGGTTTGTCGTTTTGAATATGTCTTTAGTGATGTATGTTTCGCCCATGATTGCGTCATTCCATCATGAAACGTTCCTCGACGTGAATCGTGAAGAATGTAATTATTGGCTACCGTTTTACCGAAATAATGAATTATGGACCCGAGAAGGATTTAAAATATACGTTTCCCACTTTAGAAAGAATCGTCGCTACTTGAAAGAAGTCATGATTTGGTTATCGTCCCGCTCCGAAGAAAAATATCAATATATGTTGCTCGATTTGAACAAAGTAGCCTACCTTTTAATGATTTAAAAAAAGCAAAAAGAAAAGAATGTTACGAGAACTGGTTCGATGTCTTATTCAATACCAGTCCGACCCCACTTTTATATCTTTAAATGTCGTTGATGGTCTCAAACAAAATCTTCGAGACGACGTGATCGATGCTTTTCTCCTGAGTCGACCTTTACTCCATCTCTATCCTCAACTGTATAAAAAGAGTTCGAGCGTCATCGATTTCTTGTTTCGCATTTCGGGCTTGCATTTGGAAGAGATTGTTCCGATGGAATCGCAGGACCTGGAAAACAAAATCGCTTCTTTGGAAACTCAATTGGAGGCAGATCGGAAAGCTTTTGAGAAACAAATCGAAACGCTCCAACAAGAGCACCGGAACGAAATGAGTTATTTTCTAGCAGAAAAAGAACAATATGTGAATACTGCTCGATTCGGAAAAGAGCATTCAGTCGTGGATTTGCAACGACAATTGGAACGCCTTACATGGGAGAAAGAAACCCTGCAGACTGAGTTGGAGCAGCTGAAACGGAATCACGAAACCTTACAAACTCAGTGGGAGCAATTGAAACGAGATCACGAAACCTTACAGACACAAATTCGAACGCATGAGTCTGAAAAAATACAATGGCAGAGGCAAATAGTAGAACAACAACAACAACAACAACAACAATTGAATAATAATAATAATATCGAGTTTCCAAACCGTTTGATGAACGAATGGCAAATGCTCCACCAACGCTACGAAACAGGACTTGAAGAATGGATGCAACGAACGGAAAGTTTAATCCGCCCTTTGCAAATGGCTTTACAAGAAACGATCGAGCAACTGAAACTTCCTCCTTCTTCTACAACTACGGTCATTGAAACTTTACCGCTCGAATCGCCTCCTTCTCAGCAGCTCATGATCGAGTCGTCGCGATCTAAATTAGAGCAATTACAAGAAACCCTCGACCAGTTTTTAACATCATATCAATCGGAACAAAAACAGCACGTCCAGCAATTGAACGAGGAACTGAAAGGACAATTGTCCCTTTGTCAAAACGAAAAACGGATATTGGAAAAGCAGTTGGAGCAGGGTCAGAAAGAACGAACCGACCTCCTGCAAAAATGGAAAATCGAGTCCGAAACACATTTCCAGGAAGGTATTCAACGCGTTCTTGACACGCTGCAAAAGAAAAATCCTCATATTGAGACGATTCTTCGAGACGAAATGGCTAAACAAATGAAGGAGTTCCACGAAACGCAGTTTATGACGTTTTTACAGACGATCCTTCCCCCCTCATTTTGGAAACCTTTAGGTGCGAACCAAGATTGGAAAACGTTTTTCTTCCAGCAAATTCAAACGTATATCCAGTATTTACAAAATTGGTAAACCCAGCTTTTGAACCAATTAACACTTCTCGGGAATGCTTTAAATCAATCGCTAACGCCCGACAATTTAGCTCATACCATTCTTCACAGTCTCCCTTCTTCCTCTAAAAGCATGATGGAAGACACGACCCTCTTGCAACGATTGCACGATCTTCAACAATCGATTGAGAACCAGAACGAAGCGAAGGAGGTCCTACAACAAATCCAAGCTCCACTCCATCGGGATCGTAGCCAAGAACATAAAAAATTACAGCAGAGTCTAGAACATGAAAAACGGCAACGCGTCGCTTTGGAAAAGAAACTGGAGGTCCTGAAAACGAATTTGGTAACTCTGATACGGACTAAATGGAATGCGTATTTTGGGGCCACGGATTACGATCAGATTCTCGCGGAACTCGAAAAAGTATTCCATTTCAAAGAAAATCTAGAGAGGACCCTCGAAACGCAATTGGCGCAACTGAAAGGTCATTTTCCCGAAATACCGGTCGTTCAATTCGATAATTTGGCGTCGAGCATGATCGAATGGGCTCGACAGGTCGAGAATCACAACGATTGTGAAGTCGAGCTCCGTAAAACCAAAGAACAACTTTTCGAATTGAAACAGAAACTCGATCAAGTCGAAAGTAATTATACGAAATGTAATGAGTACCTTCTCTACGCCAAAACGAAATTAACCACGTTCCTAAAAACGATCCTTCAGAATGACCCTAGTGATCAAAGAGAAGATTGGCCGCAAGCTGTTGTCCATCAACTCCAAAACGTGATTCACGAGCATCGACAATTTCAAGATCTCGTTTATAAACAAATTGTCACGCTTCGAGCCCAGTTTCCGAACATACCGGATTCCATTGAAGAATTGGCGAATTCGGTGATTTTATATTTCGAGCAGGAACGAGACCTATATCGACGGCAGTTGGAGGAACGTCCTCACATCACCGAAGTGAAAGAACCCACTACTGTACCGGCCATTACGTATCCTACGGATCAAGTGGAGGAATTACAGCGGGAAGTGAAAGATTTACAAAACCAACTGGAAGTGTCTCGGTCTCGAAACCAAACTTTAGAAAACCAACTGGCTAAAGCTCTCGTAGCTCCGCAGGATGTAGAAATGTCCGATACTTCGAAATATAAACGAAAGCACGTATCGACGGTCGACGAAGACTATGTAAGAGGTCTGTCATTGGATTTACAAGAGGCCAAACACGCTTTAGATCGATGTCTGGACGAAAAAGCCCACTTGCGAAAGGAATTGGAACACATTAAAACCGAACTAACCCCTTCTCCCTCCGTATCGTCCGATTTCAAAATGCTCAGCGACCTGTTTTATCAATTATACGTGTCCTATTTTCGATTACGATTTGATGTCGTGTACGGAAAAACCGTTTTTTCGTCGGAGGAATATATTAGATCCGTGCTGAATAAATTGGATTTCGTGGATCGAAGCATTCGATCCAATATGACTGTGAAAGAATGGACCGATGTTTTATTGCAATACATCAAATGGGACGTACAAACTCTGACAGGAGGGTTAGATTGGCAGGGGTCGCATACAGCCTACATTAAAGATGAATTCTTAACCTATTGCATGAATCAAACGATTGAAATCATTGACCGGTACGTGAAAGAATTGAGGAAACAGACCGAGATGTTTAGAAGTCCATAAAATAATAATAAAGGGGAACTATGGAATATTCAGAGTTAATCGATCGTATTCTTGCGCACCCGATTTTAAAAGCGGGGATTGACGAAATCGTTGAAAATAACCCGAGAACGTTAAACCTCGTGAGCCGAGAATGGAAAAATATATTAGCCAACAATCCTCAGTTTCAAGATTTTCAAGCTAAAGCGATCCCGTTCCAGCATCCCGTAGAAAAAGGTTATATTCAGATTGAAAATATTAAAGATTTCAATCATCATTATAATATTCTCGTAGCGGGGTATTGGGTTCTCTGCGCTACTAATTATAAGAGGAATCTGAATGCCCATTCTTTCATATGTAAACTCTGTCCTCCTCTGGTGGACATTACCAAAGCCGTGGCTGCCGATCATTCCCAAATGCTGATTTCAGAACAATGTCGGTTCTTCATTGAAAAATGTAGACCTTCTCTCTGTAAAGCGTGTCGGCAAATGAGTCAACGAAATGATCTGAATTCTCAGATGTCTCAAAATCAATGGTGTTTACGCAAAACCAAAGTGTTTGATGGAACGACCCTTTTAAACGTGTTTCAAGAAACCCTGGACCAAGAATTTGTGAATAACGATATGTTTATTGGTATTTTAAATATTAAAATTAATTCGCGGTACTTTTACGAAACGGACGCTTTGTATTGTAGAGTAGGAGGCATTTGTAGAGATATGATTCTCTTTCAAGAAGATGCTCTGAATATGATCGAAAAACCCGTGTTTCAGTTAAATATTTTAGAACCTTCTTCGAGAAATATTATTAACGAAACCATTTCCACTACCTTCGATAAAGAGAAAATCAAAACTGAAAAGGTGGATCCAGACCAGGTTCCCATCAAAAGCAAGATCAATCCAGATCTGTGCAAACCATTCAAGAAAGAGAAGTCTAAGAAGGAGGCTGAGGATGTAAAAGGCAATGAGGATCCAGTCTATTTAGGTGAGGTTTCTGCCAGTTCTATGAAGAACAAGTTTAGTAGATTTGCGTATAAACCGTACGCTCTCAGGTCTCGTCGTGATCTGGATGATCTGGATTAGAAGTTAAAAAAAAAAAAAAAAAAACTTTTTGTTAATTTTTATCATGTCTTTAGACATGATAAAAATTAACTACCCTCCCCTTTTTGTCTGGGAATGTTGTCTCACTCTTTCGAAAAATAAACCGTGACTCATTCTTGGAATGATTGCCATTAGAAAGGATGAGTTATGGTCTATTTTTAGAAAGTGTGAGACAACATTCCCAGACAAAAAGGGAAGGGGATTGTTAATTTTTATCATGTCTAAAGACATGATAAAAATTAACAAAAAGTTTTTTTTTTTTTTTTTTTTTCCAGATTTTAAAAATTTTTTCCAGCCGACTCGATCAACAAGACCATCATTTTTTTTCAAGAATGTGTTCTCACTTATCTATTTAAGCCATTCGAGTTTCATTTCAGATCGTTTGATGCTGTGGCCTGTGTACAAGCTTCTACATGATGAAAACAGATTCTGTGTCAAGGTATATTACCATTTTGTTTTTTTTTTTCCTTTTTACATAATAGAAATTTTTCTGTACTGACTTTTTAACCCCCAACCAAATCAATTTTTTTCTCCAAACCTTTTCGCATTTAGCAAGTTAGGAACCGCGTATCAGAAAACTGCATGGCATTTTTCATAATGAGATTATCGGGCAAATCCTTTCTCGTCAATTGTTTATTTAAAGCCGTTTCTTTGGGATACGTGATGCATTTGGATTGATAGAGATACGAAGATCCTGTTTCTTCTCCCATCACAACAATCGGTTCAGGGTGACAAATATCTTCTAACGTATAAAACCCAACCCCTTTCTTGTACGTGACATTCGAAATGACGGTTTCGGGAACGAGGTCTAAATTGGGTAGTTTATGAAAATCGAATAAACAATGCGCCAGCAGGAAATTGTAAAAAGGAGAGGGTCGACAAAAAGACCTCCATTCGCCATGTCGCATACCTTTATCTTGTCGAAGAGCGTCGCTACATTTGAATTATTAATATAGTGATATAAACCGCAAAGACGTTGCTGAAGCGTGCTCTTGAAATGCACCATCATTTCTTCTTGCATCTTCGTGGTATTGTTCACGCCTAAACCAATTTCGTTCGTGTTGCCAACACTTAAATTCCGTAGCAGTTCGTAATGGAAACGTCGATCAAACACATCCATGGCGTTATTGCGTTTCAAGTCGGTCGGGTCTTGAGAATACAGGTGGTTGATATAGTGCTCGATGCACGGGTTGAGTTTAAATGTGAGATCGTCCAACTGGACGTCGTGTAAATCGGGTCGGAAATGTTTATCCAGGAACTCGCGCGTCGGTAAAATGACAGTATTTTTCGGAAACGAGAAATTTTCCTTCACAATCAGGAAAGGTCCAACGACCTTGGTATGCGATTCCGATTCCATTCGATGATAATAAATTTGCAATCCATAAGGATTTCGAAGATGGTTCAGGCAGAGAATATTCCGAAACGCCGAAATATTGTCCGACCCACAAGGAATTTTTCGATTATTAAAAATACAATTGGATTCGTTCATTGTCTTGGTTTCTGAAAATCCGGCTAGGGTCAAGAGACATGCGATTTTTTAACAAGTCTGGAGGCAAAGTCGCTAAACAATTTAAACAATTCGACATTCCTGTCAAACGAGCAGGGGAGGTCGCTAAAGTCGTCGCGAAGAATAAACCCCTTCAAAAAGCTTTTGATAAAGTGTTTAGTAAGAAAGCTCTTCTGACCGCAGGAGGGGTGACGGCCGTCGCGCTCGGTTCTCAATATGTCAACCAATACATTCGGGACAATTCGGGCTGTTTTCTGTACAACGGAGGGGACATGGTTTGTAAACTTAAAGAATTGAGTTGTTGTCAACCCGAACCTGTTCACGGGATCGAATCGTGCACGGGATTTCCTATTCAGCAATGGAATGCGTGTGAAGGGTACGACAACGAGAAAGAGGATACGTGTTGTCGATTATGTGATTGTCAATATCACGATTGTACACCGACGCAAGAATTGAAATGCCGTCGACCCACGATCGGAGAAGCTTTAACGCATTTCAGTCAAGACGTGACGGGTTCCATCACGAGTGGTATTTTAGATGTTTTGGGTAATATACCGTACCTAAAACCAATCTTGTTGGGAATCGTTCTTGTCATCATCGGCCTTATTATTTGGAAATTCGTATAAGAAAAGATGGATATCGTTACACTTCAATCCTTAAAGACTCCTATCGATCACCTTCTTCATCATAAATATCGTCCTCGACTGAATACCGTGGTACCTCAATATATCAAATTTCATAAATTTCCGCCCTTCACGAGCCTCGTCACGCTCGAACTGGTGCGCGATCCAGAAGTACGGGAAGCGGTGCGAGACTATATTCAAACGCTGTTTCGAGAAAAAGAGAAATACGGCTATTTGTATTTTTTGAGTGAACAAAACCTCGTACTTCCATTTACAATTCAATGGAATACAGAATTGGTCGTGGATCCATTGAACTTTTTTACTATCATTACGGAAATAGATCAGATAGCCGACCAGTTCGCTCAACGGGGAGATATGACGTACGAAATAACTCGCGTTGAAATACTCTATTTTTTAGTGTTGATTGTGAATATTCAACTCAATTGGATCACGGTCGATTATTTGCTACGATGTAATCAGATGTATGATTACTTGATTGCTGCTCCTAATCGAATCTTGACCAATTCCGAAATGGAAAAGAATACAATATGATCTCCAAGTGACGAAATGCTTCTTCTTCAACCCTCCTGAGCGATCTGAAGTAAAACTTGAAATGTTTAAATAGATAAGCGAGAGTCCATTCTAGAAAGAATTTTGAGATGTCTTGCCAATCGAGTCGGCTAGGAAAAATTTCTGAGAGCCCAGAAAAACTTCTGTAGATTTAAAAAAAAAAAAAAAAAACTTTTTGTTAATTTTTATCATGTCTTAAGACATGATAAAAATTAACTCTCTCTTCTTTTTGTCTGGGAAGGATGTCTCACCGTTTGAAAAAACAAATCATAACTCATCCTTTCTCATGGCAATCATTGCAAGAATGAGTCACGGTTTGTTTTTCGAAACGGTGAGACATCCTTCCCAGCCAAAAAGAACAGAGAGTTAATTTTTATCATGTCTTAAAGACATGATAAAAATTAACAAAAAGTTTTTTTTTTTTTTTTTTTTTTTTTTTATTAAGCTCTCAGAAATTTTTTCCAGCCGACTCGATTCACAAGACATTTCAAGATGACATCATCGTTTCAAGAATTGTGTATATCAGTGGATAACTTTCGCACTTCTTGTGAGTTGAGTTCCTAGCTGAGCTAAGGTGAATCACCATTTCTCAATCTACAGATATTTGTTTCGTTTTTTTTTCTCTTTACAACAGAACACATGGAGAGGAAACTGGTCGTTCCATAAATTCAATTCTTAACCGGACAATATCGAGAAATTTTCGAGCTTCCCGACTTAGGCGAATGACGATCGGGGACGATGAATTTCTTGGTACAATGATACCTTCTTTTTCTTCGGTTTCGACCGTTTCGGCCGAAAAGCATATTTTATGTCGAGCCAAAGTTAGAGCCAATTGAAAGAGTTTCAGATTGCCGTACCTGATTTCTGGATCCGTGGAACGATTCTGATGATAAAACTCCAGCCATGATTGAACCAGGTAAGGTAGATGAGCATAGGGTTTAGCAAGTGGAACTGGTTTTTCTTCTTCGATTTTGGTCAGACACCATAAATCATGAGGAATGGAAGCATATCGAACTCGGTGAAGCGCATACTGACAATCGTATTCGTAACTCTCGAGAAACGTCAATTCGCTCACATCTGTGACGGGATGGAACAGACACGCCGTGTTTCTATTAGCAGGTTGTTTCGGATGAGATTCGAGCATGACAAAACTTAAACATAAGAAAGCCTTTTTGTATTCAAACCCGATGACCGTCGAACAGAGTACGACCGGTTGAAGTGGATACGTGGTTTCTGGTTCGTAAAGAATAGGAATCCAGTGCACGGTCGTGGGGATGGCTTGATATTCTATGTACCGCTGATACGGTGATCGAACATATAAAATCGTTTCCGGTTCAGAACCGTTGACGACGAGTCCAATGCATTTCCCGTTAGGATTCGATCGAGTAGCATTTTCGAACCCGATTTGAAACGGGTATTCGATCAAGAGTCCGACCTTCTCAAGCGAATTTCTCTGATCGTACGTATTCAAAATATCTTGGACAATATATTGAGGATGGTGCTGATACGTCCATTGTTTTTGAATGAGCGCCGTACTCTTATTGTACTCAATGGGAAACGGGATGGGTTTCTCAGGATTCACGGACGGTAAAAATTCAATAAAGGAAGACGGAAAAGCCGTTCGCGTTTTCAGAGGATCGTAATAAACGTCCGGTCGATCTTTCCATTCGTTGATGAAATTATGGACGAGGTCGTTCTCGTGATGGACCTGGTTGGACAAAAAACAAAGACGATACCTTTTCCCTCCGTCATCTTCTGGTAAATGTAATCTGGGCCCGTTATCATCATCAAAGTAATGTCCTCCTGGATACGGTATATCCCATTCGTCTAAATATAGAATTGTATGATTATTTTGGGAGCGGTACACGTTTTCGAACACGGGATTTTGTAAATACCGTTCGATCGTTTTAGGATCTTTCACAAAAAATGGTGTGGCGAAAAGTTTGAAAAGATTGTGGGAGGATTCCGATGAATTCGGGATCGTGGGGAAAATGACCCGTTCGTTTTCTAAAAGAAGGATCCATGATGCATTGCGTTGAAGAAAAACGGTACACGACAAATCCGACATTTTACAATAGGCGGCTAGGGCGAGAACGAGTGGTTTCTGACTCGGGACGACTTTATCGAAATGAGCGAGTTTTCGAATCACAGAAGGTTGAAGCCGCATATGGGCTAAGGGAAAAAAAATCGTATTTTGAATCACATTGAATCCTCCTAAATGCAAGCCATGAAATTGGCTGTAAAGTGTAGCGTATTTATGAATATTCATTATCCTTTGTTTTTGAGAGGGTCGGATTAAAAAAAGAAGAAAATAGACATCTGAGAAAGTATCCGCAAGTGGAAAAGCTTACAATGAGCCGATTTTATAGTTGGCGTAGTATCCGAACTGACATTCGCTAAGGGGTCTAATAAAATCTAAAATCCATGGCTAGAGAATAGATGGGGAAAATCTTTTATGCTTCTGATAAAAACCGCTCGTTGTAAATCCAGAATCCATTGGTTAGAACAGATGCGGGAAATGTATTTGGAATTCTAATAAACAGACCAAACTGCCTTGAGTATCTGCAAGTAAAAAATCTTACGATGAGTCAATTTTATAGTTGAAGTAGAATCTTGGATCCATTAAGGATATTGATAGAACTTGTATGTAATTAGAGAGAAAGGAATGAACAAGATAAAATGAGTTATGAATCATTTCTCCGATCCGTTTTTGGATCTAATTATAAGACATTTATGCCTTTTATTCATACTATTCAGCTTTACTGTTTATTTGTCATTACATTAGTAATTTGTCTGACCATCTACATGATTTATGAAACACAGCAAGATAAATATTAGGAAAACTATGTTCCCCCTTCATGGTATTTGTTTTTCAGACATATATATTATGGATTAAGTTATTTCTTTATCAATAGCGTCAGATCCTGGCACCCATTCAAAAAAATCATTAATAATAATTTAATATCATTAATAAAATTTTGAAACCTTCTAGTATAAACCTTTTTATCAAATTTTTAGTAAAATAAAAAAGATCCTAAAATCCTTACCTTTTAAATCTAGTGTGTCCCATAGGACAAACCGGTTTGTCCTATGGGACACACTACATTTAAAAGGTAAGGATTTTAGGATCTTTGTTATTTTACGGTCAAGGAAAATTTAAAAGTTTTATGGAATCCTTATATTTTTTTTAATCAATTTACTTTTTAGGTACCAAAAAAGGATTAGATTAAAAAATATAAGACGAAGTGAAAAATAATAGATAATAATTAATAATGAAGGGTAGGAATCAAGATGGATACTGAGGAACCTACAACTTTATCTGAAAGGAAAAGAAAAAGAAAAGCATATTTGAAACATTATTGGTCACTGGAACGAGTAAAAGAAGCAAATCGATGTAGAAAACGAGAAAGGCGAAAAGATCCAAACGTTCGATTCAAAGAAAAAGAATACCAACGAATGAGACGATGGAAATGTTGGGATAACGCTCTTCCTAAACATAGACATAAGCCTGAGAATACAGTATTCAAACAATGTCCGTCGATGGAGGAATGTCAAAATATTATTAAACGTATGAATATTTCGGAAGGAACACGAGCTAAGTATGAATTTTATTTTAATGAATTCTATGATTGGTATCAAAAACATGGTGACGGTATAAAATATCATTATAAAAGAGCACTAGAGATATATGAAAAGTATCTGACTGAGGAAAAGAGGAAATCGTATAATAAAATAAAAAATAAAATCGTATTTTTATACCGTTTGCTCGGTGAAAAAAGGGAGCGCTCGAACCAAATTCATATTAAAAGATGTCAAGGTCCTCTTCTTACATTAAATGATCTCAAAAAACTTAGAAAAATAGTTATAGATCGCTATGAATATGAAGAGATGGCTTTATTTATTCTTGTCATTCTTGAAACTGACTTAAAAGCAAACGAAATTTTAAAACTTCTGAACGAAACAGATCTTCGACGACATTATGCAGAAAAGAAATTGGCATCGTCCAATATATGGGATCAACGTAATCGGTTTTTGTATGAATTTTTGGCTTGGGTTATTGCCGGCCCACTTTTCCCTCGATCATTAGATGGTTGCTTAAGAAAATTAAAACGATTCTTTCGAAAGTATTTTCCGTATCGACCCTTTAATCCTTCCTATACCATCATTAAACGTTCCATGAAAATTGCAAAATATCGTAAATATATACGAGAAGAAGCTAAAAAAGAGATGGAATCAGTAACACAAGAGTCTATTCTTTAAAAAACTTTCAAAAAATATAGGAATCATTGCTTTTATGGATTGAAAAAGATAACCAGATTGGATCTTCAAAAGCACTTCGTAATCTGAAGTAGAACTCAAAACACTTAGATAGGTTCAAAAAAAATAGGATAATCATTTCTTTCTAGTAAAACGAAAAATAATTAAGAAGGAAAAATCTCTTACCTTTATTGAAGCATTTGTCGTAACGTAGAAGCTGCGTTGAAAGATGTTACCTCTTCAGCAGTACAGACTGATCTGTAGGGAATGTCGGATTGTTTAAATAGATAAGTGAGAGTCTGGATAATTAAAAAACCATAAGGATCAAATCGATTGAATTGGTAGAAAAAAAAAATCTCTCTTTTCGTCCGAAATTGATGTCTTCAATTTTTCGAAATTGTGAGACATCATTTTCGGACGAAAAGAGGGGTAATTTCTAATTGCACCCAATGTAAGATAGAGTCACGGTTTGTTTTTTCAAAAAATTTGAGACATTTTCAGACGTACATTTTTTAATGATCCAGTTCATTACGGATCCCGATAAAACCGAGCTATATTCCTATGCACACACTGAGGTTTTCCTTGAATCATAGCCTTTACTTGTGGAAATTGACACATGCATTCATGCTGATTGAACCCCCTATAGATAAATGTACCATTTTGACAAACGTCTTTCGCCAATTCTCCACAATCCGGTCCATTGTAAAAAGCTGGATCCGTACAGTAACACGACCACTGATAGAATCCATTTTTTTCGGTAAGAATAATCATACCCACTTTTTCAGTTTGACACGGGTAAGGATTCAGTTTGGGCATACAGAGTCCTCGAACACATTGCATTTCTTCCCCGTTTGTGCAAAGAAAATCACATGTATCCACACACCAGACTTTTTCTCGTCGACAATCTTTAAGCGGTATAGATTCGTTCATGGGGATGGAATCCGATTCTATGACAGAAGTAGGAAAGAAAAATAGAAAGAGACCAAACATCATCAAGAATATATACATTTCAGCCATCTTTTTTTTTCTTTGGAAAAAAAACAAAAGATAAGGATATGGAAAGACGAGTTGATCAACACGAAGAACGTCGATCTTGTCGTCGAACGGCTCTTCAGTCTAAAATTAATACTTGGCGAGATGCTTGTACGGCATGCTTTAAAATCATGGATGATTGGGCCACGATCGATTTTAAAAAATTCCATTTCATATTTGAACGATGGGTCTCGATTCTCAATCGTATCTTGGAAAATCCAATTCGTCGATTGGACCGTTACGAAATGTCCATGTATTATTGTGAAGAGCCAGGAGGACCCAAAGAGGTTATTCAGTTATATATTAATGAAACCGAAACCGAGGAAGGAAAAATTCCCGTCTACGTTATTTTTAATCTTTTCGAGTTTATTAAAATTCATCGCAATTACTGCTTAAACTATTCCACTTCGAACAAGATGCTAGTAGATCAAAACAGGGGCACGATCAATATGAACACCTATTATGCTAATCAGGTCAATGTAGATCAAACTCGATTTTATCGTAATGAAACGACATGGCAATTATTATTCATTTTTACTTTACATGCCTTGGCTCATTTAGATGTGTTTGATTTATACGATCACGCTTACTATGATACACACCAGCACGTTCGAGATTCAGTTTTCTTCCGATTATATTTCTATGGACAAGTCATTTGGGGAATATAAAGCAAAAAAAAAATGTCTTATCCTTCCAAAGTTCCTATTGAGTATGTTCAAAAAGTGTTAGAAGAGAAATTAAATCGAAACGTGCATCGTTCTGAATTGACAGGGACATGTTCGTTGGGGCACGTTTTATTCGACTTGTCTCATTTACAAAAATTTTTTCCCCGCTATAGTCCAGAAGAGTTTATAAAGTTTCGAGACGATAAATTTATAATCATTCCGGGAAATTACTGGTATGACGCTATGAGTGAAGAACCTCGTGTCCAAGACTATGTAAAACGTTTCTTAAACCGTAATAAAGTAGAAATAAATCCAAATATGCGGCGTCGATCTCAACGTCAACGTTCTAGAAGTCGATCGAGAAGTCGATCTCAAAGTCCAACGAGAGTCCGAACACGATCTCAAAGTCCAACAAGAGTCCGAAGTCGATCTCCAAGTCCAACAAGAGTCCGAAATCGATCCCGAAGTCGCTCTTCGAGTATAGATATACCCATTCGGCATTACTTGGCTCCTCTACCCAAAAAAAGAGGGAGAAAGAGAAAGTCTAAACTCAAAGCTCGTGTTGGCTACGATCAAAAGTTTATAAAAGCCCTCGAGACAAACGAATCGGGTCTGATTCTAAAACCGACTCGAGGAATGGATCGAGATTTAAATTTGCCGGGATCTATTTGTCGGGGTATTCGCCAAGTCTGTCGCTACAAGGATCCTCAAACGAAACGTTACATCAATTTTGTTCGTGACGGGAGTGAAGACGATGAGTACGTGCTGCAACTGGAATATTAACAAATGATGGGATTTTCTAACGGATTAAAAGCCAGCGGGACAAGAGCCTTCCAGTGATCCGAATAATATAAATTATAAGGATCGTAATCATATACATAAGACGGTAAAATGGCTTTATCGGTATGATTCTTCCAAGCATAATCATCTCGAAGGGACAATAATACTGATTTAGAAGTGCACGGTGATAATAAACCTTGAATCATGCGTGTTTCCAGTAAAAGAGATGAACGGGGTCCAAAATATTCGGGATCCATAATTTGATGAGTGATCTTGGCCGTTTTATAGTTATACACCCATAGTCGTATGGACTGGGGTAAATATCGAGTACTTTCGTCGTGAGTTAAGTTCAAAAATTCTCGAATGGCAGGAATGTTACTATTCAGATACATTATGAAATTATAAATTTGTTCTTCGAACATCTTGTATTTAAACATATCAAATTCATCAAGATGGTGACTGGACAGTTTAACACGAAAACATTTTTCCGGATATTGATTTATATTAAAATCTTTAGGATCGATTTGTCGTCGAATAACCAATTTACTACTCTCGTCCGAAGTGATAAATTCCAGTTTATATGGATTGGGTTCTTCTAAATATCTTTGATTCAACTCGAAACATGGGGAGTCAAATCGTTTTACTTTCCCGTCTGATTTATAAACCTCTTTGTAATAAATATCCATGACCACATAACCCAATAAAATGGGATATTTTTTCTGTTTCAATAAATCGAGGACGAGTTGCTTATAATCCATCTTCTTGTTTATCTCGCAGAAAGCCACGTTCGAATGAGTTGACGAATAGGCTCATGGGGCATGAGTTCTTGAAAAGTATCTAAAACCTCGGCCAGACTGCGTTGTCGACTTTTACAAATCAGTTGATGCGTTACATCGTTGAAGACAACTTTCTCGGAGACAATGCATTGACCACGACATTTCTTCTTAAAATAATCCGAATGCATGAGTTTCACGTACCGAATAATGTCTCGAGTCGTTCGTCGTTTCAAGAACCGATGCCATTTCTTCTCGTTTAAAAATTCTCGATGACCGATGCGTTCTCTCTTTTCCACATTCAGAGCTCCAATATCCACGAGCACGGGATGGTGGTCCGTGTACACAAAAGAACATAATTTTAAAACGGGAGCCGTTCCTCCGAGTCGATAACAAATACTACACAAGAAAACAATGAACGTGTAAAACGTTTCTGCTAAATATTCCGGTTGAAGAATGCGAGCACTATAAAGTCCAGGATTCATTTCAAAGAGACCTATTGTATATCCCGAACGTTCTCGGAAATGCGTCGCAAAAGGCAACACATACTCCGAACTCAATTGTCGATGAAGAAGGATCAAATCGAAAAAATGTTCGGGCAAGTCACAAGAGCTGCTGGCACTGTAAGATCTCCACTGCATCGAGTGGGAAGTAAACAGGCAGTGGAATCGTCTTTGATTGAAATTATTTAAAATGAGAAAACAGGCATAATCAAAATGCCAAGGACATTTGGAAGGAGCATAATAAACAATTTCTTTCACGTGTTCAATAATAGTATGAGTGGTGGATCGACTCATCTTCTTTCTTTAAAAAAGAAAGATGGTGGTGGTCTGTGTCTTAGATATGGATGAGACGCTTGGATACTTTGAAGGAGAAACATTTCAAATTCGACCCAAAACCAATTTCCAGATCCAGTTTTTACGTCTTTGCAATATCGATATCATTTTGTGGAGTAAAGGTTCGGATGATTATGTCGAGCGAGTGATCAATAGTTCATTGCACGATATTGCACGATATGCGTATCGGATATTTGGCCGCACGCAATGTGAAAAGTCGTGCCGAAAGTATAATATTTCAAAATGTTCGGAACATATCAGAGTCTTGTACGATTACGACATTCTTTTAATTGGGGTCGATGATAACGTCAATGAAAATATGGACGAGCGCTATGATTTAAGAATTCACGTGAAGCCGTACAAGCAGATAGATCCCCGTGATCAAGAACTGTATAAAGTCGTGGAAAAAATTACCCAATTTTGTATAGATCATCAACGAGAGTTGTAGATGAAGCGAGATAGGGTTTTTGCTATGTCAGCTGGGAACCCCATTCCGTATAGAGAAGTGAATACGAGAAAGTTATGTGTATATAGTTCTTGAAGCAATGACGTCATTTTTAAACAAACCAATAGTGAGCCAGTTTTAAAAAATGATGATTGGGAAAAGGTCGGTTGAAAATCTGGCTGGAAAAAATATGTCAGAAAAATTTACAACCATTTAAAAAAAAAAAAAAAAAAAAAAAAAAAAAAAAAAACTTTTTGTTAATTTTTATCATGTCTTCTAGACATGATAAAAATTAATGACCCCTTTTTGTTTTCAATGATGTCTCAGCACCTTGTTTCTAAAATACACCATGACTCACCATTTCTAAAAATAAAATTCCAAGAAAAGAATGAGTCATAGTTTATTTTTAGAAATGGTAAGACATCATTCAGAGACAAAAGGGTGGTAGTGTTAATTTTTATCATATCTTAAGACATGATAAAAATTAACAAAAAGTTTTTTTTTTTTTTTTTTTTTTTTTTTTTTAAACTTTCTAGATATTTTTCTTCCAGCTCTCACAAATTTTTTTCCACTCGACTTCATCAACCAAACAAGACATTGCAAAATTCTCTCTAGAATGAATTCTCGCTTATCTATTTAAGTCATCCCATTTTCGCTTCAAATCAGTTTGTGCTGCTGAAGAGGTAACATCTAAGGCCAGTAGTCTAATAACCAAGATACTACATTCTACTTTGTTCGAAAAGAAGAAATCTATTGAGTAAGAATGGATTATTCGTTGATTATCAAGAATATTCTTTCTTCTCCCATCCTTGAGAAAGCTATCGACGAATTAAAAGAACGTCAAGGTGCTCTCAACTTAATATGTCCCGACTGGGAAGATGTTTTAAATCACGATCCGCTGTACGAGACACATTGTCAACAAAAAGTTCAATTTTCCAAAGGAACTCGAAAAGATACTGTTCACATCCGAAACATTATTGGTTTACAAAATTGCTATAATGTTCTCGTGGCTGGTTATTGGTATTTGAAACCGGGGGAGAATAATAAAACAGGAACTTCGTTTATGACTCGACTGTGTGCTCCTTTAACTAAAATTGGCGAAAGCATGAAAGAGAATCCGCAACACAAATTTGCGGAGAATTGTCGTTTTTTCATGGACCGGTGCGATCCCGCGTTTTGCTCTGCTTGTAAAGGAGCCCAAGATAAATTTCAAATTCATAGAAATATGTGGTGTATACGAAAGAGTCGGATCTTTAATGGAGAGGGTTTAAAAAATACTTTTCAGTGTTCGATTGAAAATATGTTTGGTACGACGACTTCTTTTCTAGGTATTCTAAACCTTCAAATTTCTAACCGGTACACTTTCGGAGAAAATTCGTACAAGGTAGGAGGTTTAGTTCGCGAATTTATCTTATTTAAAGAATCTGTCCTGTTCTCGACCGATCTGGATATTGAAACTCCTCTTTCCCTCCCTGTAGTCGAAGAGATGGAAGAAGGGGAAGAGAAGTGTCCCGAAATTATCGACATTCCCAATTACTTCAAACCCGTTACTCATTTTTAAATAAGAAGAAAGCATTTAGAAATGGATTTATGGAAAATCCATCGTCGACATTTATTATCCAAACGACGTTACCGATTTTTTGCCAAGATGGCTCAAAAAGAAATGGATCAACTTCCCTATCTCACCCCTCATAATATGTTTATTCATCGAGGTTTATCGGAATCGCTGTTGAGTAACAGTTTTGTGATTACCGATCATATGCTTTCCAGCATTATACACCGAAAAGATAATACTGATCCTCAGTACAGTCAATATTTGAACAAAATCGTTCCTTGCCGCAATTTTAATCAACCTCTCCTCCTTCAGTTAATAGCCACCTCGATCGCGGAAAAGGTGAAAACGGAACAGAAAGAATTACCGATGGACACAAGAGGACTTCCTAAAGACCCAATAGAGGATCCAAATGCTAGGAAAGTAAGTGTTATTAAGGGGGGTCCAGGAACCTCCACGGAGGATGCACTGAATCAAATGTTTGGCGTAAACAAGTAATTTAAAAAATAATGGACGACCCTGTCAAAATGGTGAAGGTTCAACGAAACGATATGGTCTACAGTGTTCGAAAGTATTTATTATCGATCCAGAATCTACAAACCAAATATAAACTTTTGCAATATTTTGAACAAATAGGGGCTCAACGAGATAATGCCGGTCTGGTGCATGAAGATCGAGGCGATAAAATAAAAGTTGTGAACCTCTATTGAAAAAAAGAAGATGACGCTTTGGATATTTCTTCTCGTCTTTTATCTTTACCTGATCATGATCTACCTGTTTCGAAACGAGTCCCAAACGACTACATACGGGCATACATGACGGTGCATACGCGTCACTGCCACGAAGATCCTACAACCCCTCCTTGGCAATCCATTTCCTACCACCCTCCTCAGCGGGCGACGCTTTATTCGACTTGTATTCACGCAACCGATTGTGACGACGATCAAATATGTTTTCGGGGTGAATGTCTTCCCAAACTCCTTCCCCATGCTACTTATTCTTCAGCTACGGGAGAGTGGGTTCTGGTGAATCAAAAAGGATTGAAATTCGCGACCTGTTTTTGTAAATATCCTCATCTCGTCACGCAAAAAGAACGCGGGGGGAATTGTGACGTGGACATTGCTTGCGGACCTCACGGCCGATTAAAAAGTTTAGACAAAGATCCTTTGAAAGAAGGTAAATGTGTTTGCGATTTTGGATACAAGCCGCTTTTGCAAGGTTTCGGGTGTGAAGAAATGACCGCTCACGAACGATTAGCGTTTTCGAAGGAAGAAGAAAAAAACAACATATGGGATCCGACCGTATTTTCCGAAAAGTATCTCGCGTCTTTCCAAAAACCCGGTTACTTCCAGCAACCCTGTTCCTTTAAAACATACTTTTTATCATGCAGAATTTGGAAGTTGTGTCTGCGATCCGAGGTATGGGAATATCGGGGTGCGACTCGATCATCCCTATTATTTGAAAAATAACGATAAGGGCTATAATGATTGCGCGAATATTTTTAAAAGCGAACCCGATTCCCCGATCCATCATGTGAAACTGTTTGCCTATTTCTACATGTTTGATTATTCGCCGGTCGCGTTCATCGAATTTGAGAATTTAGACCCGACTCAATTATCCTATCCTTTCAATTATTACGTGGTCCAATCCAAGAAACACCATCTACAAATCGAAGAAACGTGGCCTTTTGACTACATGCAATATGTTTTTAAGTACCTTCCCTTTACGGTGCATACGCGTCACTGCCACGAAGATCCTATTTTTCATGTTAAAACGTGCTACGAAACCATTATTCGACAAAACCAGCTCACGCGTTGCCAGTTGATCGAGCAAGAACTGGATGGAAAATTAAGTCAACACGCGAACGCCTACACGCTCCTGTATCGATATCCCGTATGTCTTTTTTCAGAGGAGGATCGACGCGTTCCCGATATTTATCAAGGCCATGTCGTTCTCAATCCTTTCCATTTACTGTTGAAAACCCTCCCAAACCTTCTTCGATCGAACGGTATTCAGATGAAACCGAATGAGGAAGGCATGTGGCATGTTACGTTCGCTCGAGCTCCTTATGTAGAAACATATGCGGCGACGTTAGATCCAGCCGTCTTTCCCGATATTAAAGGAGAACCCACGAAAGCGTTGGAAAAAGGTCATTTCTTTTAAAGAGAAAGAGAGAGAAAATCAAAATAAAAGAAAGGGAGACATATAATCAAAATAAAAATGAAACGCGCTCATGAAGAATCCGAAAAGGAAATGGACCATGAAGAGGGGGAGAAGGAGGAAGAAGAACCTACCCATAAACGAATTAAAGAGTCGGACGTGTCTCTATTATTAGAGCTTCAAAATAAACACACAGATCCCGGTCAGCAAATGAATCGAGAATTGGAAACGGCTCGCGAGAAATATCTCGTTTCTTATCTACGGAAAGTCATTGAAAAACTGCCCATGAGTAAACACGTTCTAGATTCAACGACCAAAATTCCAGAAGGCTACGAAGGATTTTTAAAAATGTACAGTATCGCTAAAACATGCGTCCATTCGGAAATTCAGTTAAAAAAATTGATGGCGTTTAATTCCATCTTTGACATGTTGAATGGCGTGATCGGGAAAGTCATTCACGATAAATATATCGCTCCATATTTAACGAAACTCGTCACCGATCACGATTTGAATCGGGCTTTTGCCGTATTCCAAGAAACTCTGCAAGCAGACGATACGAACGTATCCACGGAACTTCATTGCGTTTCGTTTTTGATTCAAGACGAATTGTCAAAGAAGGAACCTCTCAAAGTCCCCAATCCTTTGTATAATCGTTTCACGCAGCAAATGTATGCCGTCAGTAAATACGTGACAAGTATATTAATAGCGATCGCAGCGAATCATGCAACTGCATCTACGCCTGACATTGAAATGATCGGAACACCTAGAAAAGGAGAAAAATAACCAATGAAAAAAAAAAGCTTAGGAATACGAAAAGTCCATTAGTAACAAAACATGACAATGTCACTTGGAAAAATTTTCTAAAAGCTGAAGGAAAAAAAAAAAAAAAAAAAAAAAAACTTTTTGTTAATTTTTATCATGTCTTTAGACATGATAAAAATTAACTCTACCCCCTTTTTCTTTTTTGTTGTGAATGATGTCTCACACTTTCTAAAACTAGATTTCTAAGCAAAAGAATAAGTCATATCGTTCTTGGAAATTTATATTAGAAACATGTTAACACCTGATTCAAACCAAAATAGGGGTGAGGAGTGGTAAAGTTAATTTTTATCATGTCTAAAGACATGATAAAAATTAACAAAAAAAATTTTTTTTTTCTTAATAGTCAATTCGATGTAGACAAGAAGTTACCCTTTTTTAACCAGAATAAACTTTCACTTAACTATTTAAATCGTCAGTCAGTGCTGTGGACTGGATCCAAGCTTATACTCCATCATAGGAAAAAACCTTCTTATTTGGGTCCATATTCTTAAAAGAATTTCTTTTTTTGAATGTCTATTCTCCATTCGATAAACCACGCAACCAACACCAGAAACACGATCCATCGAAACTGAAATATATAGAAGAGTTTAGGAAAGAAATGAAATCCATGGAATATAGTTTCGGCCGCTTCATGGTATCGTAAACGCCGATCAAGGTTGACGAGCTGTTTAACCGGTTCAGGAGCGATTAATAATTGTCTGTCTTGATTCACCAGAATCACGGAATGAGCCCAATCCACCTCATTTAAAGAATCCACGTTGAATTTTTCTGCCGAGGGGTAATTGGGATAAACATGTTCCGTTACATATCGTAAATGCGCGTCTAAGAGTTGAGCTGTAAAAATAATATTTTTGGGATACGTCAATAACAACTGACTTCTTAGAAATTCTTCCTGATAAGGAATCCAAGCTGATGAACGATCAAGAATCGTTTCCATCATGATATTATTTCATGTACTCTGTTTTTTCTTCTTTACCTATTCCAATGTTTCATGTACCGAAATTTACTCGTCTATTATTCGGGACAATCGATCCCTTTTCATTTCAATCTTCTTCAATGGTATCGACAAGTCCATCAAGAAATCACATAATAAAGGAATCATTAGTGGATAAAACAATGTTTGGTTTTAATCTTCGTTCGACTCTCGCCATAACCATTTTAATATGTCTGGTGACAACACTGGTCATCATGGCCCTCATCGTATATCGTCTCTCCTACGGCAGTGTGGCTTTCGTTTACGATGCTGCTGATCCGAATAAAGTCACGACCAAGGGAACGACAGCGAGCGATTTCTGGGCCAACAATAAAATGTTGCTCATTGCTCCAACGGTTGTCAATGTGATCAATATACTAATGGTCGGTTTATTACTTTACGTGTAACCGAAAAGAGAATAAAGACTAGATTCAAAAATACATCACGATGGATACAAAGGCTATCATGGTAATTATCTTATTAGGAATTGTATTTGTCTCGTTACTCAATT
The DNA here is from genome assembly GCF_044657685.1 of Stegodyphus dumicola. Lineage (NCBI taxonomy): Eukaryota > Metazoa > Arthropoda > Arachnida > Araneae > Eresidae > Stegodyphus > Stegodyphus dumicola. The sequence continues at coordinate 132,756,592 of NC_140768.1, read as the reverse complement.
TCGGCTACCTGGCAACAGCTATTTACAGTGATCCGACACCCAAAACAGGAGCCGAACATTTTAATCAACGCAACTGGATGTTTTACGGAAATATAATGCTACACATTATTGCTCTGATGCTAGGTGGAGGCATTTTTATGAAAAAGTAATGATTTAATTAAAAAAAATATGACAAGACCTACCCAAGATGAATCCAAAATCTTTCAGAGAAATACTTTCATAGATAACGATGAGTCACTCATATTCATAAACACGTTCAAGGTGATGGACGGGCGTAACTTCAATCCAAGAAGAAATATACCAACAACTGCTTTTATTGACATCTTGCCCACTCAAGAAGGAAGAACAAGAATGATCAGAGTCAGCTAGAAAAATTTCCCAAAAGCTGAAAAAAAAAAAAAAAAACTTTTTGTTAATTTTTATCATGTCTTCTAGACATGATAAAAATTCATTCTACCCTCCTTTTCGTTTTGAATGATGTCAACATGTTTCTAAAAATAGATCTCTAAGAATGAATCATACTTTTCTTGAAAATCTATTTTTAGACACATGTTGACATCATTCAAAACGAAAAGGAGGGTTGAGTTAATTTTTATCATGTCTAAAGACATGATAAAAATTAAGAAAAAGTTTTTTTTTTTTTTTTTTTTTTTTTTTTTTTTTTTTTTTTTTACTACTGGAGAATATTTTTCTCAGCTCTCAGAAATTTTCCCAGCCAACTCGATTGACCAGACATCACCATTTTTTTACAACAATGAACTTTCAATTATTTATTTAAACCATCCCAGTTTCACTTCAAATCAGTCTGTGCTATGACCTGAATACAAGCTTCTGTTCAGGTATGTTAATAATATTTTTTTGTTTCTTTGGCTTTTCGCGTTTAGTTTATGTGATTCGTCTTTCGCTATAGAGATCCAATATTTTATAATGGCAATTTTGATTTAAGATGGTCACCATTTTCGCCATTTTCCGTAGCGCTTGATCTGCTCGAGTGTCCATGTTGCGTCTATCTTCATAAGACATATCTAAATACAGCTCATTGGCGTTCGGTTCAATATTTAGGTGATACACTTCATGATTGCGTTCTTTGTCCATGAGAAACTTGAACACATCAAATTCATTTGGCCGGCGATCGGATTTGAACGGTTTCAGGACTCTCGGACTGTAAAGTCGTTTTCCCTTCGGATCAAAGACGAAACCCGGACAAGGTCCACCTTTTTGAGAACGAACTTCCACCTCGTCCGGTTCGACATCTTCTTCGACCTGTCGGCCATTGTCGGAACGATACTGTAATTTAAACCGTCGCCAATTGTCAATAAACGCGTCGAGAGTATCCTCCGATTCTTGAAAATATTGTCGGTAAAGCGTTTCGGCTTGAGTTTGTTCTTTGGGTAATAAATTGGCATACTCCACATATTCAGTGAACAATTTCCGGAAAATAGGATCTTTCTCACTTAAATAAGTGGCCATTTCATCCAACGTCATTTCGTATAACTGTTCGACAAAATTCATGATGGAAGTGCTTTTTTCTTCTTATTATTATTATTGAATTTTCAAAGCGGACATTATATCTTCCATTCTCTCACATTGATAGCGGTATTTTAAATATTTGAAAGATGTGATGGCCATGAGCGCTAGAAAAATGACGAGCGTTAAGACCGTGAAATGAAATTTAAAGTGAGTTTCTTCCTCATGCACAATCAACACGCAAATGGAATAGAGTAATCCGCCCGCTAAAGCAAAGATACCGAACGGTTCTAGCTTCGAAATATTCATGGGGATCCTAAAAGCGACTGGGCAACTCTCAAGTTAGTAAATACTTTATTCCAAAATTCTTCGTGAATAGCGAGCGAATTTTCTAAAGAGGCCTGGAACGTTTCGTACTGAGGCAGAGTTTGAGCAAACGATAAAATACAATCTTTGGGATTCTGCATCGGCGTATGAACTAACCATTCGCGTAACCGGTTCCACGTCTCGGGCCAACATTGAATTTCTTGGTTGAACCGATCGGCAATCGAGGGACCGAACGTTTCATTCAAAAACCAAGAAATGCAAGCTACAGTTTGTTTCATAATCGTTTCTGAATTCATGGTTCCTTATTTTTAAATATTTTTTTTTCATTTATTTCAGAAAAAGAAAAAGAAGAGCAAAGAATGAATCATTTAGACGAATTGTTTCAGTACCTTCTCCAACACAAGAAAACAATTGTGTTTGGGAACCTGAGTCGATTACCCTATGTGATCAACGATTACATTTCGAAACATTTATCCCACCTCACCATTTTTGTCATTTGTCCCTTTTATACGTACCCGTCTTCCCCTCATGTGCGTGTGATTAAACCGGAAGAATTGAGCACGAACACGTGCGATTTATTATTCTACATTGAACCTTTTCCGCATGCCGTTTTACACCACGACATTAAAACGGCTCAGCACCTCGTCATTTTAACGAGCCACATGATTTTTATCGATCGATACCATACGTGTTCCTATTTATCCTATTTTCATTTCCCGGGAAGTTTAGAAAGGTATATGGAAAAAACCAAACAGCTGATGGATTTGGAACAGACGTTCCTTTACAAAACGGATCTACCCGAAGTTAAAGAGTCCAAGAAAGCTCTTTCGATCGGTCCTAGTCCTACCCTGGATCGATGGATCAGTCCCGAGAATCCCGATCCGACTCCCTTAGAAAACATGTCATGGATTTTAATCGATCTCACGTCCTTCCGGAATACGTCGTCACTGTTATTTCATTTTTGGACAGCTTTTGATTACATGCTGAATCATATCGATCGCATTGAAGGCTGGCAATTGTGTTTTAAAACGTCCGCGGAAGCTCGTGCTTATAAGAAACTCGTTCAGAAATGGATCGATTATCTCTGTTGTAGGGAATTCCAGCACGGGAACGTGTTACAATTGAATGAAATTCTCTCCCTCACGCCTTTTTATCGAGCAGGGACGGTCGATCTTCCCATTATTTTAGAAAAGAAACGATTCGGACCTTTGGAATATATTCTTTGCACATCGGTTCAAGATGCGTATCGAGCTTCTATGCGATATAACTTAGATCCTGTCGTCGGATCCGTGTTTCGATTGAAATAAAGTCAGAATGAATGATCCTAACGAGGATGATGTTTCGAAGGAAATTCCACCTCTTGGAACACCCGAAGTTATTTATTATGACGATATTCTACCTTCACAAATTCAAAACCAAGTCGACCTTCCCGACGATTTCGAACTTCAATTTCCTCTCCACACGTATGCCAAATCCGATGTAACCACTAGCCCTTACATTATTCGACCGTCCGTTTCTCCTTCTTCTCGAAGTTCGAGTCCAAGTTCAAGAAGAAGTCCAAGAAAACGCAGTCCGAGTCCAAGAAGGAGCAGAAGTCCAAGTCTAAGCAGGAGCAGAAGTCCAAGTCCAAGAAGAAGAAAAAGTCAGAGAAATCGTAGTCGTAGTTTAGAAATACGTCATTCTAGAAGAAGAAGTCCTGTAAGAAGAAGTCGTTCGGCTTCCTTTTCATCGTCTGCATCTTCTTCTTCCTCTCCTTCCAATATCAATCGTAGAGGAACACAAAGACCCATTCGTAGAAGACCTATGAGAAAACGTCGAGGATACGTTCTTGGATCTCGAACCGTTCGTGTGGGTCCTAATCGATTGCTTCATAAATATGGTAACCATTCCATTACGTTTGTGACCGAAGGTGGGGCCCACATACGAAATAAGAAAATTCCCAATAAAGCTTGTCGATATCTATTAAGTCATTGCTCACGACGGCATCCAACAGCTCGAGATCGATTGCCACGGCAAGCTCGTATTGTTTTGAGAAAGAAAAGAGCTTAAACACAACGAGTTGAAAAAGAAACAATATCCAAGCAATTCAACAAAATAATAAAGTTCACTTACCAAAATGTGTATATAATAGACTTTAACTGAAGCTCTTTCGAGGCTGGTATCCAAAGCACAGACTGATCTGAAACCAAAACTCGAGTAATTTAAATAGTTAAGTGGAAATCCTTTTTCTGGTTTTATCGATCGAACCAACTGGGAAAAATTTCCAAAGCTGTATTAAAAAAAAAAAAAAAAAAAAAAAAAAAAAAAACTTTTTGTTAATTTTAATCATGTCTTCAGACATGATTAAAATTAACTACCCCCCTTTTGTTCAAATGATGTTAATCTGTTGTCTCGATATGTTTCTAAAAATAGAACATGACTCATTTCTTTCTTGGAAATTTATTTTTAGAAATATGTTCGAAAAGATGAGACATCATTCCCAGACAAAAAGAAGAGAGAGTTAATTTTTATCATGTCTAAAGACATGATAAAAATTAACAAAAAGTTTTTTTTTTCTTTTTTTTTTCTACCCAACTTTTGCTTCTCCTTTCTACCTCCCCCCCTTTCGTTTCACAGTATATAAACAGCTGGAGCTGAGACGATTTTCTCATTTCATACTGAGGACAAGATGGATCAGGAAAACACTGTAACCCTGGAGCCTTTGACATTACCCTTGAAGGATCGTCTCAAGTACGTGTTGGATGAAGTCGTGCTGGAAGAATTTAATCAATCTAATTTGTTTACGACTAAAACCACCGTTCAGTTGAGAGTTTTAAAAAGAATAGCTAATATGATGATGTTTCCGTGGACCTTGATTCAAGATTTGAAACCTCTTGTACCCGTCCATCGATACTGTTTAAATACCATTTGGCGTTTATGGATGGATGTGCAACAGCAGTTGGTACAAAATAAAACCATCTCCACGCCAGATGAATGGAATATGATCGAGAAAGTTTTATCTAAAGACTATTCTAGATCGACCGATCTAATAAGACTTTCCAACATCTTATTCAAACGACAGGAAATACCTAAGATAGAAGTGTATAAATTATTTGCCGTAGACGGATTGCTGGGCGAGGATCTGCAAAAGTATGTTTTTAATCTACAGTACGGAGGAGATGAAAAAACACCTTTAAACGAACAAGAAGCTCTAGATTTTAAAGCAGTTCATGCTCGAATCGTCCGTTGTTTATATCACGAAGTTTCCAAACGATCGGAATCTCTTCTCTACGTGGATGTGATTCGACGTACTATAGAAGAAATAATAAACACTACACCTTCTACCATTGATGAAGTAAGCGAATGGGGTGCATTGTATTTAAAGTATCTTGGAGAGGATCTATTTTCAAATATATTTTACGAAATTAAAGTCTGGAAGACGAAAGAATTGGAACAATACCAGGCGAAAAAGAATCAACAAGAAAATAATTCTCAAAAGAGAAAGAATGTGAGAGAGGATCCTAGAATCAAGAAGAAAAACAGAAATAATATGTCGGACCCTACTTTAGCTTCGAGTGATTATTTCGACCCTTCAATTGTCGATTTACAACCTGTTCGTTATCCTTCTCCCAAGAGTCCACCTCCATCGGAAAAGGGGGAAGAAGATCCTATTTCTCCCGAGAGTCCACCTCCATCGGAAAGGGGAGGAGAAGATCCTGTAGAAGCTTCCTTCGAAAGACTAGAGTGTGAAGACGAAAATGTAGAAACTACAAGTAGTGAACAAGGCAAAATGAACCCCTAGAGACTCGGAACATTTTTTCCATGGCTCTTTAATGGAATATAAAGAGTGGACAGTCCAATAATACATTGAAGGTATGTGGGAGACTATATATATATTTTTTTTGGAATAGATTTAAATACTTTAGATGCACAAATATTAGACGAAATTAACTTGTTTTTGTCCTTTACAAGAAGAACTACTAACCATGATAAAATGTTTTTCGAATAGCATCCTTTCCAAAATATTTTTTCATCAGGTTCCATCCTCAACTGTAAAAACTGATTTTGACAAGATTTTATAGATAAGATAGTTCATTAAAAAAAATTTTTGAGAACTGGTTTTTATCGCTATTCCATACGCAACTGTAAAAACTAAAATTTATAGGATTTTATAGTTGAGACAATTTATTTTTTAATTAAAAAAATTTTTTTTGGAACTGGTTTTTGTATATGTTCCATACGCAACTGTAAATACTGAATTGAATCTCATTTTATACTTGTTACTATATAAAAAAAGATTCCTTTTATTTTTGTTGTTAAAAAAGCAACAACATCGAACTTTTTTTCAATATATAGGAACAAAGCCCTCCTCCAAGATGAAATGGGATTCGTTTCAAAATAGAAATGAATATACTGTCACTTCTTACGATCTCGATCACGCTATTCGGTATGATCAAGAAGCGACTCAACTCTATATTTACGAACAAGCTCTTCAAAGTCGGTACGCTTTTATTTTTAAACATACCACCTTCCAAATAAGAAAAGCCGACTCCAAACGGGATTACTACATACCTAAAACCCTCGATCCGGAACAATGTCACGTCGTCGAAAAATTTGTTTTTACGCAAACGGGATGTGACATGATTGCCTGCTTCCCTTTCCAAGAAAATTTAGAATCGTGTTTCCCGGAAGATGAACCGCGATGGATTCGACTCGGAACGGGTTTCAGTTTAGCTTGCCAACCCGCCTGCGATCGTTTATATTCCAACACGCAGCAGAGTATGGACACGGAATATCGAAATGGAAAATGTGTAGCCGTAAATCTCGCCAAGAAATTATTAGCTCTCTTGCCCGAACAAGTTTTCTTTCAATCAAATCATCCTTCTCTTCCTCGTCATCATGCCGGCCTCAATCTCGTCGAGGGTCATTTACGACTCAACCAGCCTTATTGTGAAGCGTACGGTCTTGTTTTCAACGGGTCTGATTGTGTGACGACGACGGGGCAAGATAGTGGCGAATTTTTCTTGGGAAGCAGTATCTATCGATCTATTTCCACTCTGCAAAAAAATCATACGTTACCACCATATCCTCCTCATCTTCCCGACTTTGTACAAAACTGGCCCAAGAAACATGTGAAACGGTCCTTGGTTCATGAATTGGCGATTGATGTAGGGATCGATATCGGATTAGAAGCCGCGCAAAAAATCCTTGAAAAACGGATGCCTAAACTCTTAACCAAATTGAGTATGCAGTCTCTTCCCATTCAATCGGCCATCCTTCAAGCTGTCGTTCGGACCCAATTAAGTACGCTCGCAACACTTTCCAGAATCGCCGCGACAGGATTCTCGGTTACTTCCAATGTGCTGACGGGTATAAGTATTCTGTCCGCCGTACTCGATATATTGGATCCGTTTCATTTCAATAAAGTGCTGACCGCTCGAACTCTTTACGATATCGACTGGAGATTAGACATTCAGTTTTATCAATCGGAAACGGACCATGTTCTAGAAATCACACCCGATCTTCTATGGGACGTGTTAGAAGAAGATGAGAGCGATCGATACCTCTTCTTTGCCGAGAAAGTGCAAGAATATTTAGATGCTATCCATAAAGTACCCATGACCGATCGACCCCAAACGAGAATGTCATTTCTCCAAAAATCACGAACAGACGAAAGAGCTTCGAAAAATTGGATTTATTTCACGATAATTGTTTATTTGTTAACAGGATTCACCTTCCTATTTCAACCCTACATGCATTACTTATGCGTGACCATCTTTTTCCTATTTGTGTTTTATTTTTATCGTCATTCTAAATGAAAGCTAAAGATTTTTGGAGGGGAAAAAAACGAATGACTTGGAGGGAGCGTAACTAACCAGTGAATAAACTAAAAAATCAGTTAGTACTTACAAATTACAAGATGTTTCTTCTTTCACAGCACAGAGTGATCTGAAGTGAAACTTGGAGTTTAAATAGATAAGCAAGAATCCCTTCCAGAAACAATTTTGACATGTCTGGTTTTGTGGATCAAGTCGGCTGGGGAAAAACTGTAAGAGCTGAAAAAAATTTCTAAATGATTAAACAAAAAAAAAAACAAAAAAAAAAAACTTTTTGTTAATTTTTATCATGTCTTTAGACATGATAAAAATTAACTACCTCCCCCTTTTGTCTGGGAATGTTGTCTCACACTTTCTAAAAATAGACCATCACTCCTTTCTAAAGAATAGAATTCCAAGAATGAGTCCTGGTTTGTTTTTTCGAATGGGTGAGACATCCTTCCCAGACAAACAGAGGGGACAGTTAATTTTTATCATGTCTATAAGACATAATAAAAATTAACAAAAAGTTTTTTTTTTTTTTTTTTTTTTCCAGCTGTGAAAAATTTTTTCACAGCCGACTCGATGGACAAGATACCATTTTTTAATAATGGACTCTCGTTTACCTATTTAAGCTTTCCAAGTTTCGTTTCAGATGAGTCCGTGCTGCGGATACTGTTCTCCTGAAGATCTTTCAATAATACCACTTTCTCGGATAAAATTCATCACCATTCGCTTTTTTAGCATAACTTAGGTAGATATAGAGAAATTCCTCGTTTTTATGATCTTTCGGGTAATACTCATTTCCATTTTCGTCTCGTGCATATCGGATGTAATTCGTCTCTGGCTTTTCCCGAATTCTATCCTGTATATAATATTCTTTTCCAATGCTGGATTTAGGATAAATCTCTCCTCCCCTCGCATTGACAGCATACGTTTTCACATTTACATCCAATGAATTTAACGGGTATTCTCCTCCATTGTTTAATTTAGGATAAAATTCGTCTCCGGAATTGGATTTGGCGTACCGACGAGGAAGCGCTATATATTCATGACCCCGATATTCCACAGCGTAATATTCATTTCCATGCTCGTCTTTGGCAAAAATAGGTCGATTGTCATTATCGAAATAATACAGCTCCTGTTTAGGTTTTTTAGGATCTTTTGGATATCGTTCTTTTCCAAATTCATCTATGGTGTAAACCGAAACCATGTTTTTTTCCTTTACCGATCTTGATATTTACATGAGTTACCTCCGATTATCCAGTTATCTTTTGATACATCTTTCGAATCCAGTCTTCAATCGATTGGCCCGTCGTTTTGAGATGTTCGGAATTATGAACGGTCAAATAAGCCATGTAAGCAGCTAGATCAAACGTGAGGACTAATAAAAATAAAAAGATGAGCCGGTTCGTTAAGAGGGTGACTGCGACTAGGATGATGCTGATATAAACCGTAGAGTAAAACAATATGCCTTGACCTAAATAACGATCCATTTTTTTTCTACTTTATTCCATTTGAATCAACGAGTCGGCCGAGACCGGATAGTCATCGGTCGTGACGGGCTTTTCGGTCATTTCACCTGTGTACAACAACGTCATGTCAGGATCGGGGAGGGCTTTTAATTTTCGGTCTTCCCAGTAAGCTGAACGAGGATGCGTGACGAGAATTCTAAAAAACAATTTCATGTCGCGCTCGGTCCAAATTTCATAGACTGAGGTAAGGAGGGGAATACCTTCGGGATGCTGCGTCGCATCAAAAACAGCTTCTCGTCCATCTATTTTATATCGCGCTCCATGTTCCGGTATAATACGACTCAGCTCTTGAACTTCAAGTCGAAGGGTTAATCCAGCCGGTAAAATCCCTTCATAGGCTTCTTCTTTGGGTACGCATACGTGATACCCGTACGGAGTGGCTCGAATTCCTTCTGTGGAGGAAGAAGGACAAAAGACAAAAGGTTGACGCCAATTACAAGTGGCGTATAATACGGAATCGGGAATAAATCGTCCCGATCGTATGCGATGGCCTTCACGACACGTTTCGGGAACACTATAAGTCGAAGCCTGTTTCACGAATCGCTGCGACCAAAATTTCAAACCTTGCCGTCGAACGCGTTTCTTTCGAATTTTTCCCTTTTCGAAAAGACACATGTGAGGAGAAGTGGGTAAATAAATAGCTGTTTTCAATTGTTTGAGGAATGGGTACGGCGTGCAGTCGGGATGAGAACAAATATTATAGCCGGGAATATAAACTTCTTCGTTGGTTTCGTGACAAGAGGTACGAGGTTCATGATCAAGAGTCGTCCAGGGCCGAATCCAATTCGCAACGATCGATAAATGATCGAATTTAAACACATCGAGATGCCGATACTGAAATGCGCCGGGGATGCGCGGTCGACATTCATTTCCGTCAAAAAATGTTTGAGGAGGACACGTTTGAATTTCCCTCCGAGCGCAATCAAAATATTGATCGCTCGTATCGCCTATCGCGAGTTTCGACGATGACGACTTATCCTCACAAGCCCATTTAACCGTATATTGATCCGACACTCGATAGCCTGGTTCTGGAACCGTACGTTTTCGGGTTGGATCACACGTGTAAGCTACAGCTCGATCCAAGGATGTTGAAAATGGATAGGACGGGAGATGTTTCGTATACTCGTGAGCGGGAACAACAGTTTCTTTTGAGCTCGGTTGAACATTTTCACAGAAAAGAGGCGGTTGACATGTTTGGGACGTTTCGTCGTACACCATCGGTAAATGGAATAAGGCATCGCCGGTCCATGTATCCCAGGAAAGAGGACAGGATATAGTGTCACGAACCATTCCGTTTTCACAAACCGCGTAACCCGGAGAGTACAGAAAAGATCCTTTTTGGACGATGGGGAGAGGTCGTTGCGTATTATCCGGAAATCCGTCGCAGAGATCAGACACGCATCGCCGATAATGTGTCGAATATTTTTCTCCGGGCGAACATCGAATCATTTTCGGTCGATGGCCACGACACTCGATATACGTCACCTCGTCAATCGGAAAATGTTGACCGTCTTCACAGTAAGATACGAAATGTTTTCGCGAAGTGCAAGCGTCGTAGTAGAAAAATGTCTTGGGCGGACAGGCGATTCCAATCGGTTGTTCGTTCTGGCATTCGTAATAAAAACGTCGATTGGTTGGATCGGGTAAAACCGATCCGTCATGCTGATCGATGCAGGGATTGACAGGAATGCAGGTAGAAGGAGAATGTTCTTCTTGACACATGAGCACGTCTAGAACACGACCGTGCCGACATCGATAATAATAATACATCATGGACTTTTCGCGGGGTACAAAACTCTGCGATCGTAATAAAAACAGGTAGAGGTTTTTCCCCGTTGCGGGGAGCTGAGTATCATCGGGCTGTCCAAAACATTCATCTTTTTCCCAAATCCGTCCTTCCGCGAAATAATATTCGAGTGGGAGAGGAAACGTCCATGTTTTTCCCGTGGAGGTGTGAAATGAAACCTCGTTGTCGTTTGAGGTCTCGATCTGATATTGGAAACGCGTCGTTGTCGTCGGAGGAGAAGAAGGAACTTTCGGGGACGGGACCGAAAAATTATAGAAATACAAGTAGCAGTAGTATAAACCCAAAACGAATAAAAGTATGGCGAGCATCCAGCCTTTATTCACAAACGAGATGTGCCAATTATGGAAAGAGCAAAAAATTCCGAAAAAGGACGCAGCAGAGTGTTGTTCCAAACCGAATTATCGACATTTTTTAAAACAAGATCACGCGTTGGATGAAATGCCGGCTCTGTATCGTGAATGTTTATCCTGTCAACAAAAAAGAAAGATCTTGGCGCGATAAAAATGTAAGTCAGAATGGATTCGTATCGTCTAACCCGACGTTATTTTCGTCAATTGCAATGGCTTCACTTCCTCTCGCAAATGCGGCAACGCGATTGGTATCATCATATCGTCATCCAATACGTGATGGATCCCCAAAAAGGACGCCATTTCACACTTTTTCATCCGGCTATGGATACCCATACAGAAGAGTCGCTGGTTTTCTTTGGAAAACGTCGCTTGTTTCTTACGTTTATGTTGAAACGGATCGTTCACCAAGGTTTGAATGCCGAACAACGGTTACAACCGAACGCGTTATTACCTCTCAAATCGCTCGACGATCCCGTCTATGAAACACAACGCAAGGCTATTCAAAATATTTGGGAGGTCGATGCTCATTGGTATACTACGGAGAATAAAAACGATATTGCCGTGAAGAATACGGCTCCTTTCATCAAAACCGAACCTTAAGCTCTGTAATTTAAAATATCCATCGGATGGGTGAGATGATTCGGATACGACACGATTTCAATCGTATGAGGCCATTTTAGCATGTATTTATAATGTAAAAGATCGTGCCGCTTCAGCGTATCGAGCCGGATAGCTGAAATATAGGTTTTTTCTTCGCTGGTTTTCTCGTACAAATAACAAATACCTTGATCGACGAACACGTAAACGTCTTGAGGAAACAGTTGCAGAAGCGACTTGTCCTTGGAAAAGTGTCGAATCACAGTATAATGAGAACTCGTAGGGATCGGAACCGGTTCTAATTTATAAAGAAGGAAAGAAAGAAAAATGATACACCCGAGCGCGATCATTCTATGCATTGTATTTCTAGTGACTCTCTTGAATCTTTTTTATAAACCCAATCTCCGGATGCCTTCTATTCCTCCCTCATCATCATTAGCCTTACCAGAAATTTCAACCGAGACGTATTGCCCTTTCCAAATCTTTCAGTGTCCCGATAGCCATTGCGATTGTTCTCAGCTCTGTGAAACAAATCCCACGTTTTACGAAAAACTCACTCTTTCTGATAAAATATGGAATCATCTCGAACCGGGTACTTATTGTATTCCCCAAGGAATTCGGACCGCTTGTCTTTCTTCCTCGGAAATTCCTATTTTTTCGGCCTCGGGATGGCTCTGTGCTCCTCGTTCCTCTTTCACCCATCCCTGTCAACATCCAGAAGCCCGTGATCCTTCTCTCAATGTTTTAATAGATCGTCGAACCCAACAACCCGCTCAAGAAGTAGCCGATTATTACGAAACGTTAGAAGATGGATCGTTCCGATACCAATGTCAATGCCATTCTTTAGATCGACGAGGTAATCGAATGATTCAAACATCTCCGTGGGTCTGTTCTGTCGATTACTGCGTTCGAGATTTGTGGAACGTGCCCGGACTAGGATGAGACGCCGAACGACACGTCTGTGAATGTGGACCCTACGTGCATCGAGTTCTGGGCGATCTATCTTCCCCCTGTGTTTTGGAATATACACACATAGACGAAAAGCATAGGTTAACGGGAAAACGAGAATGTATGACCGACCAATCTGTTGAATTCCGACCGATTTATTGTCCAGAGAATCAGTCGGTTTTACGGTTCACAAAACGGGTCTTGCGAGGCAACACAGCGTACGATTATGTCATTGTACATGGAACAAGTGTTCCTAAAATTTCGAGAGGTCAAGAATGACATCTCATTTCAAACGAATCGAGAAAAATTTTCAAACGGACCAAGAATTGAGTCGGTTTGAAAAGGAAGACGAAAGCCCCAAAGAGGAAGGATGGTCGAAGAGACAAACGTTCGCCATTCATTTACTACTGGTAACGGCAGGTCCTACGATTCTTTTCGCTTTACTGGGCAACGTATTGAAGATTCATTATTATGTCGTCTGTTTAATTCTATTATTTTACTTTGGAGCTCTGGCCTACTTGATACGATACCGATTTCAGTGGCTATTGCAAGCTTTTAAAGAAAGCCAGAAATATATCCGTTGAATATGGGACTTGAAGAGTGGATTATATAAAAAAAACTTTGAAAAAAAATGAAGAGGGAGAAGAGGAATAAAAAAGGAAGAAGCAATAATTTAACCATGGCGATGGATCCTGTACTTATTCATCTATCTCCCAAAAATTCTGAAGGTAAAGAGTTAGATTTGGAAATATGGATAAACCCCGATGATACGGATGACAAGATTATAGAAATACATCGTCATAATCGCAAAGACAAAACGAAAGAATTTGAACCTTGTTGTCAAAATCCTTTTTTAACTCCCGCTATCCTCCAAGAGAAAATGAAAAGAATAAGACGATAGATAAAACATTAGAATTGACCAAAGAAGCCATCCACATGTTGAAAGAAGTCTTTTCGGGAAATGGAGAATTCAGTACAATGGAATTTGATGCATCGTCCACTGAGGTAAGAGCTAATTTTAGACAGCCGACCAAAAAACCTGAAGTTGAGAAAGCAACAAGTTGTCAAGGTCGTAAACATAAGAAAAGAGTTAATAAAAAGAAATAATACATTTAAAAAGACCTCCCCATCCTTCTATGAATTTCTTGAACAATGAACTGTTTTCACGAGACTCAATCCACATCTTTGCTGGATCTAAAGAGAATCTTGAGAGAAGACATCGCTTAAACTGTTTCCAGAAGAGTTGAAGTGCAGGCTTTTTCAACACCACAGAGGGATCTGAATCAAAAATTGAAATGCTGAAATATATAGAAGAGAAATTCCATTCTTAAAAAAAAAAAACTGGGATTTCTTGTCAATCGAATCGGGTGAAAAAAAAAAAAAACTTTTTGTTAATTTTTATCATGTCTTTAGACATGATAAAAATTAACTCTACCCTCCTTTTTGTTTTGAATGATGTCTCACCTTTCTTAAAAATAGATTTCTAAGAATGATCATGTTTTTCTTGGAAGTCTATTGTTTATAAACATGTGTAGACAACATGTTGACATCATTCAAAACGAAAAGGAGGGTAGAGTTAATTTTTATCATGTCTAAAAGACATGATAAAAATTAACAAAAAGTTTTTTTTTTTTTTTTTTTTTTTTTTTTTTACTGAAGAATTTTTTCTCCTAGTTCTTAAAAATATTTTTCAACGATATCTCGATACCTCTACCTATTTTATTCCCCCCCTCTCTTAGTATATAAATGGTTGAAAAAGAAATCGGGGTTCATTCTGTTTCGTAAAAAGATAGCGAACACATGGCAACGGATAACTTAGTCATTTCATGTGAAGAAGATCCCTTTGAGAATATTCCAGATACGGAACCCACTTTTTATGGACCATTTTCACCCGTTTTTAGAGTACCGAAAAAGTCTTCTCCTTCTCCAACTCATTCTTTGGAAATACTGTCTTCTCCTCCCTCGTCATCCACTCATCAGTGCTCTAGAAAGAAGAAGTCCTCACAGACCAAGCTCCACCAAAAAATTGTTGGTGTGTTGGCTGTCACCTCTGATGGATATACTCTTACGAACTGCGTCCGGTTTATAGCCAGAGACCTGAAAACACATACGAAGGAATTTATTCAGCAATTGAATGCGGATCTGGAACGACTTCATATTGAAAAACTGTACGTGGCGAATGAACCCACTCGAGAAAAAATTCATCAAAAGGTACATCTCAAGTTTTTATGGACTGTTATTTACAAACCTCAACATCGTCAGCCACAGCAATGTCCATCTTGTCGATCGAAATCTTGTCATCGATTTATGGCCATGCTAGCGCTCCAACAATTAGTGAAATTTGCTGTTCATAAATGTATTCATTGAATGGATAGGTAATCAAGGAATTTTTCTCTCTTTTTCCTTTTTTCAGATGATCCAGAGAAACAAATACTCTACTTCATATGGTTTAGTGGTAAAGACCTCATCAGGACAGGTGGTGATGATTCATCAAAAAATGCCATACTGTTTTCAAAATTATTTAATTCAGCTTTTAAAAAATAAACGTATCGAACCACCCTTCGATTTAGAAAAAATATCGGTGCTTCAAGATGAATTTGAAAACCATATTTATCCGACTCTCCATCCCAATTTACAAGACGATTATGATCGGTACAAGGCTAAATTAGCTTATGAAGATGAATGGGATTTCCCGCATGGACAAATGGATATAAGACGCTTCAAGAAAGACGACGACCCTCGATTCAAATGGTTCAGAGTCGCGTATCAGGAATTTGAAGAAGAGTCCGGCTACCGATTCGCCTACCAACCCTCGGACGTGGCTCAGTATCCCTTAATCAAACTAGAATTTACGGGATTAGATCAATGCATTTATACACAATATTTTTTTATAGTCGAACATCCTAAACATTTACGCCGTAATACCTACTTTGATAATTATTCTCCTTTCCAATCTCAAGCTGCTTATAGAATGGCTCTCGAACGCAATATCGGGAGTATTGATGATCGGATGGTCTATCGGGGTTACTTAATTAAAATCGAAGAGGCTCTAAATTATCTAACACGTCAACAGGAAATGAAAAAGGACGGGAAGGATCAAGTGTTGCTATATTTTTTAGAAGGAGATAAATGGAATCCACCCGATTCTATTTGTTATTTAGAAAAGTAAAAAAAAAATGGAATAAGATCCCTTAGCCATCCCGCATTTCCCACTTGAAGAATCCATCCTATCTATTCTTTTTTTTTAATGTCTCGGGATGTCATCCGACGCATTCTCTCCACCAAAAAAAAACGAGTTCCTCCCACCTAACCCAAAAAGAAGAAGAAGAAGAAATTTCCCATGAGTCTTTTCGAGAACACTCCTTCCCCTCTCTCTTCCTATATATAAAAGAAACCGAGAGAAAAAATGTCTTTTCTTTTTTTTTCCATCTCGTCCTCAGGAGAGAGAGAGAGAGAGAGAGAGAAAACCAAATGCCATGGAGTGGTTACGGCGAGAGTCTTTTTCCCTCGCGATTCGTTTCCGTTTCGCCAAGACAATTCCCCTCACGTTTTACTTGGGGTCGGGCACGCTCTATTTTCGAGGATCGGAACTCGTGACTTGCCTTTCCCAGCAAGGGACTTGGATGAGTTCGAAAAGTCAACGGACTATTCAGCAATGGATCTCTCGAGCCCCTTTTCGCCCTTACCGATCCTTAACGACGGATCTCTGGATTGATACGTCGGACCGCCCTAGCCGGATTCTCCGCTATACCCCTTTTACCACCTTCAATTCCCTGGAAAGACTCCTCAACGATTTGGGTCCAGACGCTCTCCTCTTTTCGACCTGGCTTCAGAGTGTGATGAGAGAACCTCTTCAAATCCAAGAAGATTCTCAGACCGGGGAAACTTATTTTAGTCCCGTGGAGAACAAGGTGATGGACTTTCAGTTTCAAAATTTATCGGAACTGTTTCAATGTGCTTTATGTTTTTATTCTTCTTAAAGAGGAGTGGGGGGAAAGAAAACCTAAAAATTGTAGAATAATCATAAAAAATAATTTTGTTTTTCTTTAAAAAAAATATTGAGATAGTCCAATCTTGTGGAGGAGGTGGAAAATTCAAAACTATTATCTAAAACAGATGTGGCGGTCAGTCCATTTCGATCCACGGAGGAGGATATGTGTGAGATTCTCTGATCCATAGAGAGTTTCAGAAAAAAAAACTGCGAAAGTTTCCCCTCTATCTCCAAAGAATGGGTATCCAGGTTGAATGCAGAGTACAGATTGATGGGAAGCCGAAACTCAAGTTCCTTAAATAGAAAAAAATGAGAGCTCCTTCTAGAAACAATTTTAGATGTCTTGTTTGGATGAGTGAGTCGACTGGGAAAAATTTCTCAGCGCTGTGGAAAAAAATTTTGAGTTAAAAAAAAAAAAAAAAAAAACTTTTGGTTAATTTTTATCATGTCTTATAGACATGATAAAAATTAACTCTCTCTTCTTTTTGTCTGGGAATGATGTCTCACCGTTTCGTAAAATAGAACATATCCCATTCTTGAAATTCTATTATTTTAGAAAGGATGATGAGTGATGGTCTATTTTTCGAAACGGTGAGACATCATTCCCAGACAAAAAGAAGAGAGAGTTAATTTTTATCATGTCTATAAGACATGATAAAAATTAACAAAAAGTTTTTTTTTTTTTTTTTTTTTTATCAATTCAGGAATTTTTCTCTGAGCTTTGCCAATTTTTTTTCCCAGCCAGCTCCATCCATAAAACAACACCTTTCAAAATCTTTTCTCATTTATCTATTTAAACCACTCGAATTTTTTTGCTTCCAATGAGTCCACGCATCTTGGCCTTTCTTCCACTCTGGTCTGAGAAAGATAAGGTAGATTGTTTTCGGTGGACCGTCCTGTTGACGCTTCCGATTTATATAGAGAGCTATATATATAGATAGGGTCCCTCCTAACTCCCTCTATTATGACTATTAGTCTTTTCTTCTTTTTTTTCCAAGAAATATACAAAGAATGATCCACTGTTTTTTTTTCCGTTAATGAAAAAACAAATATGCTTCTACCTTCCTTCTTTTTTAGTACCTCTTTAGGTGTCTCCTCCTTCTGGATCTTTTCCTTCTCCTCTCTTCCTCGCGAGCAGGGAATTGGAAATGCTGTTCAGGATGCAACGCTCGTAAAGACTCCATTTTCTTCCTGGAAAGGGCGTCTACGGCAAACACCGTCTTGTCATGAAATTGGAGTTGGTAGTAAAGAGGTCCGTGAATAATGTACACGGAGCGAGCTCGCAGTCGATAGGGAATCATACGATACCCGTCGGCTTCTGATTCCATTTCCCATCCATAAAGACGGATAGAAGCTTCTCCGGTTTGAAGAATATGAACCCACTCGGCTGAAACGTAAAACAGTTTTAAAAAGGTTCCAGCATCGACGGCGATCACATTTTCCCATCGCAGATAAGCGTGTAAGCGAAAGATTCCTGCCTCCATCATCGATTGGAAAGCAAAGTGCTTGAAAACTTCGATGGACGAAAAATAATGCAGGATTTTTCCATCGTAACAGGATAAATAGCACATGGTTTCTTGGACTATTTGTTCCATACGCTCCGGGTCCCGAAACCATTCTTCGAAACGGGAGAGAGGTTCCCATTGATCAGCTCTTTCGAGATGACAGACGGGCGTGATTTCCACCAGGGTAGGTAGAACTGCAACAGCATCGGTCGACATTTTAGTTTTGCTCGATTGAGAAGGAAGAACGAGAATGAACCCTGTAAGCAGAAAAACTCGGATCTATATAAATACTAGTGGAAAAAAGGCGGGGGGAAGGGAAGTTCTTCCTTCCTCCCAAAGAATAAGAAAAGTGGGTGGAAAGAAAAAAATCATTTCACTCTCAGGAAAAAAAAAGAATTTTTTTCTTGTCAACATGTTGTCTAGACATGTTTCTAAAAATAGATTTCCAACAAAGGTTCATTCTTTTCTTAGAAATCTATTTTTAGAAAAGAATTGACATATCCTTCTTTTTTTTTTTTTTTTTTTTTTAGCAGCCAACTGGATGGGCAAGCGTTTCGGGTCAGATCAGTCCGTGCTGACATTATTTTTTTTAAATACAATGGAATTAGTATAGGAATGTACTAGAAACTGACCCAAGGTTGAAAAGAAAATATCAAAATCAATACTCACTACTTGACGATTTCTTTTTCCAAAAACCTGTCGAAGAATTCTTGATGGGTTATCCAATCTCTAGACCTGTCTGAAGGGAATCCAATCTAAGGTGAGCGCGCATTTTCCTGACGCGAAACTCGGAATATCTGCATAAATAACAAAACGTCCATTCTTAAAAACTTATCGTCTAGTCCATTGAGTTGGTTGGGGGGAAAAAATTTTCTGAGTAAAAAAAAAAAAAAAAAAAAAACTTTTTGTTAATTTTTATCATGTCTTATAGACATGATAAAAATTAACTGTCCCCTCTTTTTGTCAAGGAAGGATGTCTCACCGTTTCGAAAACGAAACCAAAACTCATCCTTCTCATGGCAATTATTCGAAGAATGAGTCACGGTTTGTTTTTCGAAACGGTGAGACATCCTTCCCAGACAAAAAGAAGAGAGAGTTAATTTTTATCATGTCTAGAAGACATGATAAAAATTAACAAAAAGTTTTTTTTTATCATGTCTAGAAGACATGATAAAAATTAACAAAAAGTTTTTTTTTTTTTTTATTACTCAGAAATTTTTTCCAAAGCTCTGAGAATTTTTTCCCAGCCGACTCAATGATCCAAACAAGACAGATCCAAATTGTTTCTAGAAGGAACTCTCCCTTCTCTATTTAAACCACTCGTGTTTCCAACTTCAGTTCAGTCTGTGCTGTGAATTCGACCTGGATACACACTTCTCCCTCCTGGAAAGAATTTCTGTGAAGGTATGCGAACATTTTTCTCAGCTCTTAGAAAAATTTTACCAGCTGACTTGATCGACGAGAGACATCTCGAACATTCTGTTATCTGCGGAAGCCGTTTCATTTTCGTGCAGTCCATACTGTGGACTCACCTGAATATCCATTGCTCCCTCCCCCTTCTGGAAAGGGTCGTAGTTTTTTTAGATCCTCGTCGCTCTTTTTACGTTTCGTTGCATGTCTAGGACGAACTTTTTTACCTTATTCCTTTCAAACTCTAATATTGCGGTTGGAGAGCCGTCATGGAAAATCAGCCATGATCCTGACGAATCTAAACCGACTCCTTGAAAACAGAGCTATGTCATGTTTTTTTTTTTTTTTTTTTTTGATGACAGATTTCCAAGGTCCGAGTGATGAGAAATTTAGAAATTTTGCAGTGTTAACGGAAAGGAGGAGACAGAAACCTGGAGAATGGAAATGAAGCTGAGAAAAAATGCTAAGAGCTCAGGAAAAAAAAGGCTCTTTCCAGGAGGGAGGAGAAGCGCAATTCTAGGTTGAGTGCACAGCACACACGGATCTGAAGTTGGAAACGCGAGGGGTTTAAATAGAGAAGCGAGAGTTTCTTCTAGAAACAATTTTGGATGTCTTGTTGTTTGGATCATCGAGTCGACTGGGAAAAAAATTCTCAGAGCTCTGAAAAAAATTTTCTGAGTGATAAAAAAAAAAAAAAAAACTTTTGGTTAATTTTTATCATGTCTTCTAGACATGATAAAAATTAACTGTCCCTCCTTTTTGTCAAGGAAGGTTGTCTCACCGTTTCTAAAAATAGATCATGACTCATTCTTGGAATAATTGCCTTGAGAAAGGGTGAGTGATGGTCTATTTTTAGAAAGGGTGAGACATCCTTCCCAGACAAAAAAGAAGAGAGAGTTAATTTTTATCATATCTCTAAGACATGATAAAAATTAACCAAAAGTTTTTTTTTTTTTTCAATCTCATCTAGAGAATTTTTTTAGCCGACTCGATCGACAAGACATGACATGACCATTGTTTCTTTTTTTTTAATAATGGATTTTCACCTATCCCTTTCAACCCTCCGAATTTGGCTTTGGATCCGTGTCCTTGCTTCCACATTCAGAGCTCTTTTCTTCAACATTTCGTTGCAGGGGAAGAATCAATTCTCTCACGACGTTTAGATATTCTTTCAGAATGCTAGAAAACTCATTCAAAGAAGAAGTATCTAAGGGTGGAGTTGCCGGTTGAGGAAAATTCACGAGTCTTGGAACCGGATTATGCGAATCCGTCTGTATGCCAAACTGTAAAGGAGAACCACCCGCTTTAGGAGAGCATATAATAGTAAGATCCATCTTTTTCCAATTTTTGATTTGAATATACTTGTTTCTTCTTACTCGGAACATTTTCCTTTTTCTTCCTCCTCATCCAGGAACTGAATTCCAGGTGAAACGGAAGCATTTGTAATAAACTGTTGTTTCTTGGTTCCACACGCCTGACATTTTCCCGTGACCATCGGCCGTCGATTTTTCGACATGCGATAGTGGACGTCGACCGTATCGGTCTTGGTTCGGCATTTCACACACCAAATGGAATACGAAACAGGTTCCGCGTCAGAATGCTCCATTGCAGTAACACACTCTTTATTATTTTCTTTTCTTTTGAGAGAGAGAGAGAGAGAGATCTTAACCAGAAGTGTAGATATAAAATTTAGGATACGTTTCGGATCCGTCCGCTCTTTTCGCATACCCCACTTCTTCACAGACGTATTCCGTTTGCTGATCCGCTCTTCGAGGATAAAACTCGTTTCCCCAAGCATCGCGAGCATAACGAATTCGATCGCCGGCCGTTAAACAATATTCGACTCCATCCGCCTTTTTAGGATACATTTCATGCCCCGATTCGTCTTTGGCATAAGGGAATAAAACAGACGTATAAAGCGAATACTCGTCCCCATTTTGAAATTTCGGGTAGTATTCTCGTCCAAAAGCCGTTCGGGCATACCGTCGAGAAGCTAAAATGTATTGGTTTCCGTTTAAATCTACCGCGTAATACTCATGACCATTTTCGTCTCGAGCCAAGATAGGATTTCCTTCAGGATCCGTAACGTATAATTCGTAATGAGGATGTTGCGGGTCGGTCGGGTATCGTTCTTTCCCCGATGCGTCTACTCGATAAACAGACATGCTTAGTTCTCGTCGCCTGCTCCTTCCTTCCTCCCACTCGAGACCCGTTGAGATGAGGGTATGAGGTTGATATCTATAAAATGGGTTGACCCTTTCAAACTATTCTATTGTTTAAAGACGGGTGGGTTAGGAAAAAAAATATTAATAAAAGCAAATATCTGAACGGTTTAACACAATGGGTGAATGGAAAAAGGAATAGTTCTCTCTCTCCACTCACAGGATGGTTTCTTCTTCTTGAACGGCTCACACTCAACTGAAGCGAAACTCGGAACTCGAAATGTTTAAATAGATCATAGAGTCCATTCCAGAAAGAATCCGGAGATGTCTTGTCCAGCCAAGTTGACTGGGAAAAAAATTCTCAGAGCTCTGAAAAAAATTCTCAGAGTTAAAAAAAAAAAAAAAAAACTTTTGGTTAATTTTTATCATGTCTTATAGACATGATAAAAATTAACTGTCCCCTCTTTTTGTCTGGGAAGGATGTCTCACCCATTCGAAAAAACAAACCATGACTCATTCTTGGAATTGTTGCTATTAGAAAGGGTGAGTGATGGTCTATTTTTAGAAAGAGTGAGACATCCTTCCCAGACAAAAAGGGGGGTTCATTAATTTTTATCATGTCTAGAAGACATGATAAAAATTAACCAAAAGTTTTTTTTTTTTTTTTTTTGAGTAACAGAAATTTTTTCCAGCCGACTCGATCGATAAGACGTCCCCATTTTTTTATTTAAGAATGGATTCTTGTTTATTTGTGTAAGCATTCCGAGTTTCGTTTTAGATGAGTCTATGTTGTTGAAGAGGAAACATGGGTACCCTCATTTTTTTTCCTATCTGATTTCTAAGATGAATTCAGTGAGTTCACCTTGACCTTTTCAAATTTTGTTTATTTACTTTTAGCCCAGAGGTCGACGGATAAACCATTCTGATTTTTTATACATTTTTTTGTGTCCCTCTCTCTCTTTCTAAGAAAGCTATCTCGTTCCAAGTCTTCTCGAAGTGCTATTGGTTCGTTTCGGGACGAGGTCATTTCACATCCCCCCTCCTCAAAAAATATATGTAAATAAATGAAAGGAAGTGATTTTCTATACACACACTTCACCTTTTTTGAGTGGTGTCACGATGAGCCTATCCAGTAGAGAACGTCTTAGGGAAAGAATGCGTGAACAGAAACGACGCTGGCGAAGCAATTCAGCTAATCGAGAGCGAGAACGAGTACTTCAAAGGGAACGTTATGCTGTTCTTAAAAAAAACTCCCGACCGCGAAAGAAACATCTTCCTCCCAAGCAGTGGGAAAGCTATACGAATTTGCAGTATAAGGATATGTGGTCCGAAGAAGCCTATCAAAAATGTATTCGACAATGTAATAAAGAGCAATACAATTTTCTGATCTACGTTCTCGTCCGTTTGTACACCTATTACGCGTTACCTGAATCAAAACGTCCCCCTCCTCTGGATATTATTATGCAAGGATCTGCCGGAACGGGTAAATCTTTTCTGATCCAAGCTTTATACCAAACTCTGATTCGAACGCCTCTTTTTAGCGAAGCGTGCTCGGTTCTCAAACTCGCACTTAGTGCTCAAGGAGCGGTCTACATTACGGGAGATACTTTGCATCATGCCCTGCGTCTTCAAATGAACGGGACTTTTGTTCGACCTCTGACCCAAGAGACTTTAGACTATTACAGACCCCTGTATGCTCCTTTACGGATGGTGATTTTGGATGACGTTTCCACAATCGGATCCAATTTATTTTCGCGCCTCGACCAGCAACTTCGACAATTGTGTCATTTGCCGGATAAACCGTTTGGGAATGTGCATATGATTAAATTCGGAGATTTGCAGCAGCTCCAACCGATTCGCGACACGCCCATTTTTTATTCTGAAGGCTGGTGGACGCCTCAATTCACGCTCTACTATGAACTAGTCGAATATATGCGATTCTCTCTGGATTACGAGGAGAGACTCGATCGTTTAACGAGAAATCACTTTTTAGAACCGGACGATGTGGCATTTTTCCAGTCCCGCGTTCGCAGTTTCGACGAAATTCCTCGCGAAGCTATTATTCTCTGTTTTTCGAGCAATGATGCAGAGAAATATAATATGAAACGTCTCCAATCCCGAGGGACGTACTGTTCGTGTCTGGCTCGAGACGTGATTTATTCCGAGAGCGAAAAATTGCGGAAGAGGATGATGAAACGGAGTCAACATTTACATCGATCTCAGATGGCGAATCTCGAATCCGTCCTCCATTTACAAAGAGGAGCGCGATATCAATTGACTAAAACGCTCGACAGATCCAAAGGATGGATGAATGGAGCGATTGGAACACTACACCAAATAGACCAGGATGAAGACGGAGTTGTGACGCGTGTCTGGCTGCAATTTTCGAATAGTCTAGCTCCTATCGATCGCGTCTCCATTCGTATCGACACCTGTTCGACAAAAACACTCGCATTTTATCCGGAACAGTTTCCTTTGATGTTAGCCGAAGCGATTACGGCTCATAAAGCCCAAGGAGCCACCTTTCCGTCGATCGCAATTTACATGCACGGACCTTTTAATCGATTTCAGCAATATGTCGCTTTTTCTCGAGTGACTCAACCCCAGGGATTGTATATTCTGGACCAGTTTCGTCCCCGCATGAAATTGGCGAGCAAGCAAAAATACGAGGAGGAACTGGAGCGATTGCAAAACATGTCCCGGATTCCGTATGATATATCGGCTCGAGAAGAGAACCAAGATCCCTACGAGTTTCTCATGAACCTTCTTCAATGTGGGAATCGTCTTTCCTTCCATCTTTCCAATAGAAACATCTCCCAAGAAAAAGAAGTCGTCAAACTAGAAGAAAAACCTTCTTTCCATGTAAAACCTGTTATAAAATGTGAATCTTAAATCTTTTTTTAAAAATTCAATAAAAAGAAATATTCTCCATCAAAACCCCTGCATTCTTTCAAAGCTTCACAAAACGCTCAACAATGTCCACACAATGGGAAGAGAAAAATCGATCTCAACGGTCCACACAACATGTTGACTCCTCAAAATATGTCTCTCCCAAGTGACAGGATGCTTCTTCTTCAACGGCTGACACTCATCTAAAGCCAAACTGGGAATGCTTAAATAGATAAGCGAGAGTTTATTCTTAAAAAAAATGGCGCTGTCTTGTCAATGGAGAATCGAGTCGGCTGGGAAAAAATTTTGAGAGCCGGGAAAAAAAAATTCTCTAACTCTAAAAAAAAAAAAAAAAAAAAAAAAAAAAAAAAAATATTTTGGTTAATTTTTATCATGTCTTCTAGACATGATAAAAATTAACTCTACCCTCCTTTTGTCTGGGAATGTTGTCTCTCCGTTTCTAAAAATAGACCAGAACCCATTCTCGGAATTTTATTCTTTTTAGAAAGGATGAGTGATGGTCTATTTTTAGAAACGGTGAGACAACATTCCCAGACAAAAGGGGAAGGTAGTTAATTTATATCATGTCTAAAGACATGATAAAAATTAACAAAAATTTTTTTTTTTTCAGAGTTAGAAAATTTTTTTTCCTGGCTCTCAAAATATTTTCCCAGCCGACTCGATTCTCCAATTGACGACACAGCGCCATTTTTTTAAGAATGGATTCTCGTTTATCTATTTAAGCATTTCGAGTGTCACTTCAGATGAATGTCAGCCGTTGAGGAAGAAAAACGCAGATTCCCATTTTCTCATTTCCTTCAGAGAGAGAGAGAGGCCTAGATTTTCGAGACTCGATGACTTTTCAAGCACTTTTTGTTTAAGATATTCGACTTCATATTTGTCTGACGTTCAAGAGTATGATCTCTCGTGGATGGATCTCTTCCACCTCATTCTCTTTCCAGTCGATTAAGAAGGGGAAGGGGAGATTTTTTTTCCCTCATGGAGGATGTCTCCTGAATACCGTTCAAAGAGTCTATGGAGAAATTATATGGTCAGAGTCACGGATTTCCAGGGCAGTCTGCTTCTCAGCTAAAAAAAAAGGATCTCTCTTTCCCAGTCTGTCTTCGATTGCCTCGTTAACTGTGAAACCCATCGCTTTTCCGATTTTATGGTTCTTCCAGTATAACAGTCGGTCACAAAAGTATTCGAACACCGGTACCCTATCAGAAAATGACAAGATGGCGTTTTTTTCTCTTTCTCTCTGTGTGTCGTGTTATTCCATCCTAGGTTTTCTTCTCCCCCCATCTTGGAAAAAACTGGAAAAAAATTGGTTACGATCTCTTTTTGAATGGGAAGATGCCATTTTGAGAAAAAGCTGACGACCCTATCTTGGAGAATGAACATGACTGCTCTACACACCCTTTCACTCTCTCTCTCTCTCTTTGAATTGGGAAGCCATTTTGGGAAAAAGCAGACGACCCTATCTTGTAGAATGGAAATGAACGCCTCTCCCTCTCTCTTTGAAATGGGAAGCCATTTTGGGACCCTCTATTCTTGGGGAGAGAGAAAAACTGAAGTCTGCATTTCGCTGTCTGTGTATACGGAAAGCCCTTTTGGGAAAAGCGGACCCTCTTCTTTTGATCTTGGAGAACTGGAAATGAACGCTCTACACGATCTCTCTTTGAATTCAGAAGGTATTTTGGGACCTTCTAATGTTGGAAAACTGAAATGAACGCTCTACACCTTCTCTCTCTCTCTCTTTCTTTGAAATGGGTAGCCATTTGAAAACTCCCTAACTTTGGAAAAAAACAGAAATGAACGCTCTACACCATCTCTCTTTGAAAATGGGGGGTGTCATTTTGAGACCTCCCTCCCCTAAACTTGAAAACAAAAAACTGAAATGAATGCTCTACACTTTCTCTCTTTGGACATGGGTAACCCTTTGGGGACCCTCTCCTCTTGGTAGAAAAAAAAAACAGAACTGAAGTGAAGGCTCTACACAATCTCTCTTGGAATGGGATCCATATTTCGGGAAACGTGGATAACCTCATGCTGGAAAACTGAAGTGAACCACCAAGATTGGACTCTATATAATATTTTTTTTTAATTGACATCATGACCCTCCTCCCATTTGTTATAAAAAAAATTGTTTTTTTTTGTTTTGGTTTTTATCCCATTTCCGATGTGATTTCAGAAATGCAATTCCATAACAGTTCAATTTCATTCGAGATTAAATGATCTAAACAGTCTTTGACCCACCCATCCGTATGATTATTTTCTTCTCCTTCCTGTTGCACCAAATTTTGTATGTCCATATAATCATTCCATACGGGAAGGGCTGTATCCTCACAAGGCTGTCTTGAAACACTTGGAGTCTCTTTGGGATGAGTGGAGGGATCTAGGATGTCTGGACCCGGCTGCGATTCTACCTCCATGATTTCTGGACCCGTTGGAACTTGTTTACCCGGCTGAAATTCTACCTCCATGATTTCTGGACCCGTTGGAACTTGTGAACCCGGCTGTGATTCTGCCTCCATGATTTCTGGACCCGTTGGAACTTGTGAACCCGGCTGACATTCTACCTCTACGATGTCGGGACTTTTTGAAGCTTGTGGACCCGTCTGACATTCTACCTCTACGATGTCGGGACAGGTTAGAGAAGAAGAAGAAGAAGAGGATACTGGAAGAGGTTCTGTCTGTGAGGAGTCCGAAAGAGGTTGCCTGTTTGAACAAGTCGGGGAAGAAGAAGAAGAAGAAGAAGCTTCTGGATTCTGAAGCGGATCTTGCACGCCAGCTAGGTTCCGGTAAGTCGACCGTTTTTTAAGAGGTAATTTTTTTTCTTCCTCCTCATCTTCAATTGTGATGACTTCAATTTCATTCCGTTGCCGGGTCGATTTTGTTTCGGGCCATGACGACGGTTTGGTCCAGCTCCTCTTATCATCTAAGGAAGGGATGGGTAAAGGTGGCGGAGGGTTTCCTTCTTCTTTTTCTTGAAACATCATCGGCAATTGGAAAGAAATCTCCTCTTTCAATTGTTTCCAAAGCGAGTACGAGCACCGATCGACGAGAAAGAGACTCTTCTGGGTTGTGACGATGAGATATTGCGTTTTCGGGGGAACGACATAGTTTTGAAAAGGTCTTAGAATATATTTCTTATATTTCATCCTGTCGCTGACTTTAAAACTTCTTTCCTTCAGATTGGGGGACGATGATTCGTAATAGGCGAGAGGAGCGGCTGTGGTTTGAACAATATGAACTTCGTCCTCAGCCGTCGTTCTCACTCCAAACGTAAAATATCGTTTCGTGAGAAAAATATTCTTCCACCGAAAACTCGTGCGCGGATCTGTATATTGCCGGTCTGTTTGAATGGGCCGTCTCAAAGCTCGATCCATCCGATTCCAAGAGAAGGGAGATTCCTCTTTCGTTTGTTGCGATTCGAATAAATTTCTGTATATATTCTGAACGAGCAGGTTGGAGGATTCGACATCTTGGTTGAAAGAAACGATCGCTTGATGAGGTGGTAAATGCGGAATAAATGTCGCACAATGACACGCCAAAAAAATTTTCAAGTTGGAGATTTGCTTTAGCGTCTTCAAATCCTCCCCGTTCGAAATCCGTTGAGTTGGAAAAACGTCTAATAGCGACATGGCTCCCAATGGAAAAGAAATGATCTCGCCCAGTACTCTCGTCTTATTATATATCTATATAGACACACACAGACACACATAGAGGCTCTATGACGTCCGTTTTATTTGTTTTTTTTTTGTTTCTCTCTCTCTCTTCTTTCCAAGAAATCTTATCTCCATGAACTCTTTTTCTTTTCTTAAAAAGATGAATGTGTGTGGGAATGAGGAAATGAAAGTAATAATTTAATAAACAAAAAATTATCCAACCATGACCTTCTTTTTTTTTTCAAAGTCAACCTTTCCAATCCAAGGACGTCCAGAGATAGAGGAAGCAGGGAGAGAGGAGGAGGAGGAAAGGGAAGGTCACACTCTCTTTCTCTCTATAAATAAAAGGGGAGAGCCCCAAAGTCGTATTTTTGTCCAAGTGGATCATGAGGAGGCATCCCCAGCTCACTACGTGTATTCCTTTCAAATATAAATATGTTGATCTTTCCTTTTATATCATCCAAGGAGTCGTTTAGTTGAAAGCCTCCGATTTTTCAAAAGGTGCGGGTTATTATACCGTGGGGAGTTATCAAAAGATGCGGGACGAATTTTTATCCGACGAAAACGTGTTGATGGCTCGTGACATTCCACCTTTGGATGCACAAATTTTGTTAATGAAACGAGCCAAATATTTTTACACGTCCCACTTTCTAACCGTCTCGCAAATGAATAGGATTATGGATCGTCTTGAGAAGACAAAAGGGATTCTCGTTCATTTTAGTGAATGGTTGCACAAATGTTTGCACGAACCTCTCTCGATCGAGAAGACTGGGAAGAATACCTATTATATTCTTCTCGAGGACTCTCCTCGTTCGTCTCATCATAGAGAGGCCACGACTTTTGAAAAAATCCTCGAGCAAGAAAAAATAGAATGGTGGAACAACTACCCCATCCCTCTCCCCGAGCATCAAGAGGAGCCTGTTCAGAAGAAAAAGAAAAAACCTTTCCAAAAGCCTATCCTCATCCTCCTCGATAATGATGGGGATGAGGAGAAGCCTGTTCAGATTCCTCTCAGTTTGTCAAAACCCGTCGAGGATGAAAAACCTCTCCCTTCCTCAAAACCCCTTGAGGAAGAGAGACCCCTCGAGAAGGAGAAATCTCTCCCATTGTCAAACCTCCTCGAAGATGAAAAACCTCTCCATTTATCAAGACCCCTCGAGAAGGAGGGACCTCTTCCTTTATCAAACCCCCTCGAAGATGAAAAACCTCTCCATTTATCAAGACCCCTCGAAAATGAGGGACCTCTCGATTTGTCAAAACCCCTCGAGGATAAGGGAACCAAAACTTCTCTCTCTTTCGAAGAGGAGGGACCTCTCAATTTGTCAAGACCCCTCAAGAATAAGGGAACCGAAAATCCTCTCCCTTTCTCAAGACTTCTCGAGGAGGAGGAGGAGGAGAGACCGCTCCATGTCTCAAGACAGGACCCCCCTCTATCTCTTGAGGATCCGAATGAAACGATTCCTATTGAAAAACCATCTATCGACGATCCCCAGAAAAGGTCTTCGGAGGAGATTAGACTTCCATGTAGAAAACGAATCTGCCACAATCATAATAATAATAATAATAATAATAATAAT
Source organism: Stegodyphus dumicola (assembly GCF_044657685.1). Taxonomy (NCBI): domain Eukaryota; kingdom Metazoa; phylum Arthropoda; class Arachnida; order Araneae; family Eresidae; genus Stegodyphus; species Stegodyphus dumicola. The sequence goes on along the minus strand of NC_140768.1, from coordinate 132,726,561 downwards.
AATAATAATAATAATAATATACCCCCTTCTCAACAACAGAATCCTACAACATTTGCAGATAAATGCATTCAAACCAATCTCTTTATAGTAACCCTTTTGATTGGAGAACCAGTGCATTAGCCTCGAAAAATAAAATGAGATTCTAGACTGTTTCTATGACCAGAATGTTAAGCCAATAGATAGGTCTAGCTCAGAATTTTTCTTTTTAAAAGAAAATAAATAAATAATCCAAAGACTATTCGTAAATATAAATGGTAAAGTCTTGAGTCGGCTGGAAAAAAATTCTCAGAGCTGAGAAAAATTCTACAACTCAAAAAAAAAAAAACTTTTTGTTAATTTTTATCATTTCTTAGACATGATAAAAATTAACGACCCCCTTCCCTTTTCGTCTGGGAATGTTGTCTCACTCTTTTGAAAAACAAATCGTGAATCATTCATGGAATGATTGCCATTAGAGAAAGGATGAGTCATGGTCTATTTTTGGCCAAAAGTTTTTTTTTTTTTTTTTTTTCATTAGAGAATTTTTATCTCAGCTCTGAGAAATTTTTTTTCTCCCAGCCGATTCGAGACTTTACCATTTTTTTTAAGAATGATTTCTCCCTGATCTATTATTTCAAAATTCCAAGTTTCGCTTCAGAACCATCTGTGCTGTTGAAGAAGTAACATGATATATGTATTTTTTTTTAATGAGTTCTGTCAAGATTGAATTGTGTAGGATCGACCTTGCGAATTTCTTCTCTGTGTCTTTAAATAATAATGATACCGAACCGCTTTTCGTAGAGCGCAATGGAAAAAACCTTTTGTATGGTTAGGACAATTCATGTGTTCGATCCCATTGTATTTGAGAATCTCTTGCGCCCATCCCGAAATGCAATAAATGGATCTTTGCAACCATTTCTCTAAAAACTGCCGTTTCATTTCTCCTCGCACCCAAATCATGGAAAAGGGTTCCGTCAACATCGTTAACACCCATGGAAAATAACTGTACGGAATTTCTCCTTCGTACCACGACAAGCCGTGATAATAATCACTTGCCCACACAGCGGTTAGTTTTTCTTTCTCGGTGAGCATTTGCCATGGAAACGGGGGTTTAAAAACAAATACCCCTCGAGAAGTACCGTCCAATGTGACGTAAGCCAATTCTTTCACAATAAAGACTTCTTGAGAATCGTAGAAACCTTCAAAGTCGAGCACGAGTTCCATGTTTTTTATTTCTTTTTCTTTCCAAGGTGACCTTTATTATTATGATGATGGATGTGTATTGAGATACGCACGATATTATTCAAAAAACAAATATATATACGAATGTGACCTTTCCCAGAATTCATACGACCTGTCACGTGCAACCTTCTCTCTCTCTATATATATATAAAAGAGGAGACGGCGAGAGAACGCTATCCATTTTTTCCTTCAGGACACACAGCGAGAGAGAGAGAATTTTGTTTTCTTTTTTTCCTCAATCGAAGAAGATGGACATTTTGAGTACCAAACCTCTCAAAGATTCCTACATTGTTCTGGACATGGAATACTTTCACTGTTATGATCCAAAGACGGGAGATATATGTTTCATCTTGAAAGAACTGGGCTACATCACTTGCGATTTAACTTTATGCGGATCCATGATTTTTCACCCTCCTGTCCATTACGATGACTTATCGTCCCGCAATCAAGCTGTGGTCAACCAGACTACAAATAACCGACACGGCCTGCAATGGACCGAGGGTCGTCTTTCCTACGAGCATCTTCCTACAATCCTGAAAATACTGACCGAAAATGTGGAGGTGATCTACGTCAATGGATACGATAAAGCCGAATTTTTCAGCAAGCTCTGCCAGCGATCCGTTTACGACTTTTATATCATAGGGAAAACCGAGTGGCGGAACAAGTCGAAATGCACGCGACACCAATATTTTCAAAAGATGATTCATTGTGCCGAGAACAAGGTGAGAAATTTTCGATACCATTTGATGGAGGGTAGTTACGTTTTCCGGAAATTACATTGTTACCCCTCCGAAAGCAAAGCTGTCGAAGAGGAGGCGGAAGAATCTCCCCAGGAGAACTCGTGCGACGATGAGGAGGAGGAGGAGGAGGATGAACTTTCTAATAATAATAATAAATGTCTAAGTTGGGATGCTTTAGAGACCCAAGAATATTGGTCTCAACCCTTATCTCACCTAGACCTGAAAGAGGATCCTCAAGTGTACTCTTTGTGGTCCTCTTCTAAAATTTGGTCTTCTAGAGAACCCTTGAATGTTCATGAATGAAATGGTATGTAAATCCCTAGAGAAAAAAAAGTTCCTTTTTTTGTAATATGTTGATTTCTTTCCAATCCCATTTCTTTTCTATAACTCCAGCCCAATCGACGAGAAGAAGACGAATTTTCCAAGTTACACAAGACGAATATTCCAAGTTACACAAGACGTAGAAAGATTTCACAAGGATTTATAAATCACACGCTCCCACATGATATATGTATAGACAGAAAAAGACCCTCTGTTCTCTAGCCAATACGTCAAGACTTCCCTAAACTAAGAGAGATCATGAGTACCGAGGAAACCTTAGCAGAGCAAGTGGAAAGACTTTCAAAGAGATTAGAAGAGTTAAGACGGGATAGATTTACAGTTCCGCCGACTAAAGAGGAAACTATCATCGATTTCAACAAAACGCTGTACTTTCATCCCCTACCCTAAAGAATGAGACGAGTGGACTCGCCGTTGAACAGTTCCAATGAGAAACAAAATGTCACTTATTTGAATAGTCAATTTCAACACATGAATATTTCATAAGCATTTTTTTCCCTAAAGCGTAGGGAGATCGGATCAGTAGTTTTTCCCTTTTCATCGTCGAAAAAGATTGGGAGGAAAAATCTTTCTCAGCTCTCTCAGAAAAATTTTTCAGCTTTAAAAAAAAAAAAAAAAAAAAAAAAAAAAAAAAAAAAAATTGTTAATTTTTATCATGTCTTAGACATGATAAAAATTAACTCTACGCCCCCCTTTTGTCTGGGAATGTTGTCTCACACTTTCTAAAAATAGACCATCACTCCTCCTTTCCTAAAGAATAGAATTCCAAGAATGGGATCTGGTCTATTTTTAGAAACGGTGAGACCCTATTCCCAGACAAAAGGCGGGTAGAGTTAATTTTTATCATGTCTAAAGTTCAGGGTCCATCCATCTTCTTATGTGAAACGGTGACCCTGACAAGATCGAGATAAACAAGTCCTGTGAGTTGTTTTGTAATCTTGACGCGATCCAAGAAAGACTTTTTATTATTTTTTTTTTGAAATAGGCGGGGGTGGGGAGAGAAAATATTCTCACGACCCTCAGATATCTTTTCATAAATATATTTTTTATCAAAGTGTTTCTTTCATTCCGATCCTTTTAAGAGGTTGGAATGACCCTGACATTTAAATGGGGTCGCAATCCCGACAGATGTCGCGCGAGTATAAAAGTGTGTATCCTCCGCGAGATTTCTTCAGAGAACAGAAGAAGACGTGAACTGAGCTGGTAAGTCCCTTTGGTCCTATGAATATGGTTTAATCATAACTTCATTTAAAAAGACCTTTGAAACTTTGAAACTTCTTAACCCTTTGAAAAGAAAAATGTCTCTTTCAAGACGACGACTCTAAAACGTTTTATTCTTTTTCCCCCCCTTTCTAGATCTTCCCTGTTATACATATATACCTTTTCGATTCTTTTTTTTGCTCCTGTTTGTGGAAGACATCACCGTATTCATCGCCATGGCGTGTTCAGAAAACTTTATCGTGCTTGATCTAGAGGGTTTCCAGTCCTACAACCACAAGAAGGGTGAATTTACCTACGTTTTAAAAGAATTGGGCTATGCGACAAAAGATTTTTTGACCGTGGGATCGTTGACGTTTGCTCCTCCTCACCCCTTCCACCAACTGAATGAAAAAAACCAAAAGACGAATGCCTGGCTGACAAGAAACCGGCACGGACTTCGTTGGAACGAGGGTCATATTCCCTACAACCCTTTAGGACGAATTCTCCAATCGCTCACTCACAGCTTCTCCACGATTTATGTGGTGGGATGTCAGAAAGCTAAATTCTTTGCTAAAGCCTTGGATTATCAAAAACCCGTGACGGAAATTTATGTGCCAGATGGAATCATTTGGAAGTATCGGGAAAAATGTGCCCGACATCATCAAAGGATGAAATATTTCCATTGTGCCGAAAACAAAGTGCGCAACTATCGATGGCATATTACGGAAGGAGATTTTCATATCAATCACGTCTATCCAGACGGAACGGAGAAAGAGGAGAGGATTCAGGAGGAAGCAGACAATCCTCTGCAAGCTTTTGATAAGGCCTACGATCAGTTAGAGAAGGATCCATCCCCAAAAGCGTACGATAACCTCATCCAGAAATGGGATAATCTGTCTTGTTTCCAAGTGATGGAAAATCCGGATGAGCATACGCCTTTAAACTTGATGGGCTCTTCTTTGTCGTCAACTTCCTCCAATAACTCGAGGAAGACGGAGGGCTGGGGAGACATACCTGAAAATATTCCCCATTACGATCCAGCAGCCTGTTGGGACGAACCTTCCAAAGAATCTCATGAGACCCCCAAAATATCTTCAGAGGATCCAAAGACAAAATCCACTGAGTGTTGGGACAATGAACGGACGACTCATGCTCTAAAATCCACTAAGACTATGTCCACTGAGTGTTGGGACAATGAACAGACGACTCATGCTCCAAAATCTACTGAGACTATGTCCACTGAATGTTGGGACAATGAACGGACGACCCATGCTCCAAAATCGACTGAGACTATGTCCACTGAGTGTTGGGACGATGAAACCGAAAAGACGACAGAGAATTGGGATGACCGTTCTCAAAAGTATTTGAATTGATATATACATAAACTCAGGAGAAAAAAATAAAGAAAAGATTTTTAGAAATAAGTAGAGAAAGGTTCTCCGCTTTCCCTATATTTATGGAAATGGACTGAGGAGAGAGAAAGAGAGACGAATCAGGAGACCAAAAAAAATGGGTCTTGGAAGGAATGAGTGCAAATGCATTCGATTCCTTCCGAGACCCATTTTTTTTTGGGTCCCTCTCTCATCCAATCTTGGAAAAGAACTTTGTCCTATTTTTCTAGGTCCATTCAAAAAGAAATGAATCTATCCATAAATTTTCTTAAAAGAAAGAAAAAAAACAAAAAGATCCATTACCTCTTGACGGTCCAAAGTCGAGAATCTTGGAAAAAGTTATCCACTCTCTCCATCCAGTCAAGCTTCTCTGTAGAAAATCTAGTAGGTGCATCTGCATTCTTGAACACCCGGCAGTTATTATTGGACGCGAAACGTCGAATGCTGAAATAGTTAACAGTGAGCCCATTCTTAAAGAAACGGGGATGTTTTATTCATCCAGTCGAGTGCGGAAAAATTTCTGAGAGCCGGAGAAAAATTTCTCTGGCTGGAAAAAAAAAAAAAAAAAAAAAAAAAAAAAAAAAATACCCCCCCCCTTTAGTCTGAAAATTGATGTCTTCAATTTTTCAAAAATTGAAGACATCAATTTTCAAATTTTCAGACTAAAAAGGGGGGTAATTTATTTTTCAGAAACTTTTCCCAGCCGACTCGATGTGAATAAAACTTTACTGTTTGTTAAGAATGTTATTTAATGGATCGATTTCAACCTATCGAGTTTCGCTTGAGTGCCGGCCGTGCTGTGGGCCCACCTGGATACAAGTTTTCTCCTTTTGGAATAGAATAAAACTTTATTGTTTTCTAAGAATGTTATTTAATGGATCGATTTCAACCTATCGAGTTTCGCTTGAGTTTTAGATGTGAATAAAACTTTACTGTTTTTTTAAGAATGTTATTTAATGGATCGATTTCAACCTATCGAGTTTCGCTTGAGTTTCGGCCGTGCTGTGGGCAAACCTGGATACAAGTTTTCTCCTTTTGGAATAGAATTTCCGTCAAGGTAGGCTACTTTTCCACTTTTTGCATTTTTCATGTCATTTCATTTGTATTACAATATACTGAAAACGGGCGTTCGAACTGATTTCTAGGCTATTTCTATACAAATGGAGCTCGATCCAAGAAAGAAATGATGTCTTTTTTTTATTTTGTGGACTGCCAATTTGTATTGGAATACACTGAAAACGGGTGTTTGAGTCGGTTTTCAGTATATTTCAATACAAATAGAGCTCGATCCAACAAAGAAATGATGTCTTTTTTTTATTTTGTGGACTGCCAATTTGTATTGGAATATACTGAAAACGGGTGTTTGAGTCGGTTTTCAGTATATTTCAATACAAGTGGAGCTCGATCCAAGAAAAAAATGATGTCTTTTTTTTATTTTGTGGAATGCCAATTTTGTATTGGAATATACTGAAAACGGGCGTTCACGTCGGTTTTCAGTATATTTCAATACAAATGGAGCTCGATCCAAGAAAAAAATGATGTCTTTTTTTTATTTTGTGGAATGCCAATTTTGTATTGGAATATACTGAAAACGGGCGTTCACGTCGGTTTTCAGTATATTTCAATACAAATGGAGCTGGATCCAACAAAAAAATGATGTCTTTTTTTTATGTTGTGGACAGCCAATTTTGTATTGGAATATACTGAAAACGGGCATTCACGTCGGTTTTCAGTATATTTCAATACAAATGGAGCTGGATACAAGAAAAAAAATGATGTCTTTTTTTTATGTTGTGGACAGCCAATTTTGTATTGGAATATACTGAAAACGGGCGTTCACGTTGGTTTTCAGTATATTACAATACAAGTGGAGCTGGATCCAAGAAAAAAATGATGTCTTTTTTTTATGTTGTGGACAGCCAATTTTGTATTCGAATATACTGAAAACGGGCGTTCACGTTGGTTTTCAGTATATTACAATACAAGTGGAGCTGGATCCAAGAAAAAAATGATGTCTTTTTTTTATGTTGTGGACAGCCAATTTTGTATTGGAATATACTGAAAACGGGCGTTCACGTTGGTTTTCAGTATATTACAATACAAGTAGAGCTGGATCCAAGAAAAAAAAGATGTCCTTTTTTTATTTTGTGGACAGCCAATTTTGTATTGGAATATACTGAAAACGGGCGTTCACGTTGGTTTTCAATATATTCCAATACAAATGGAGCTGGATCCAAGAAAAAAATGATGTCTTTTTTTTTATTTTTTGTGGACAGCCAATTTTGTATTGGAATATACTGAAAACGGGCATTCACGTTGTTTTCAGTATATTTCAATACAAGTGGGGCTCGATCCAAGAAAAAAATGATGTCTTTTTTTTTATTTTGTGGACAGCCAATTTTGTATTGGAATATACTGAAAACGGGCGTTCACGTTGGTTTTCAGTATATTTCAATACAAATGGAGCTCCATCCAAGAAAATAATGATGTCTTTTTTTTTTATTTTGTGGACAGCCAATTTTGTATTGGAATATACTGAAAACGGGCGTTCACGTTGGTTTTCAGTATTCCAATACAAATGGAGCTCCATCCAAGAAAAAAAATGATGTCTTTTTTTTATGTTGTGGACAGCCAATTTTGTATTGGAATATACTGAAAACGGGCGTTCGAGTCGGTTTTCAGTATATTCTAATACAAATGGAGCTCCATCCAAGAAAAAAATGATGTCTTTTTTTATGTTGTGGACAATCAATTTTGTATTGGAATATACTGAAAACGGGCGTTCGAGTCCTTTTTCCGACTATTTCTATACACATTCCACTATATTAAAATGACGTCATGGTTGAGTCCAAACAGAGTCGTCTTCGGATAGAGTCGTCTCCGGACAAAGTCGTCCCCGGACAATTTTATATCGAATTTGTATAGAAATATACTTAAAATGGGCTTGGAGGGGGGCGGAGTCCAAACAAAGTCGTCCCCGGACCATCTTGATGACCAGACATATTGCCTTCTCAACAGCCCGTATGATTCTGAACAAAAACGTGGAATACTTTTATAGAAAAGAGAAGAATTGAAAGTGAAAGTCAAAAAGCAAAATGGGATCGGCTGGGAAAAATTTCTGAGAGCCGAGAAAAAATTCTGAGTCAGAAAAAAAAGAAAAAATATATAATATATATATTATATAATATATATTATATAATACATATTATAAATACTTTTTGTTAATTTTTATCATGTCTTCTAGACATGATAAAAATTAACTCATCCCCCTTTTGTCTGGTATGTTGTCTCACCGTTTCTAAAAATAGACCAGAACCCAGTCTTTTCTTGGAATTTAAAAGGATGAGTCATGGTCTATTTTTAGAAAGTGGGAGACAACATTCCCAGACAAAAGGGGGGTGAGTTAATTTTTATCATGTCTAGAAGACATGATAAAAATTAACAAAAAGTTGTTTTTTTTTTTTTTTTTTTTTTTTTTTTTTTTTTTTTTTTTACATCTCAGAATTATTTTCTGAGCTCTGAGAAATTTTTCCTAGCCGATCCCATTTCGTTTTTCGACTTTCACTTTCAACTCTTCACTTTTCCTATCCACTGTCGTTGGAATTGTGTTCACTGGAGGCTATTTCTTTTTTGCAATCTCGCTTTTAGTTTTCTCTGAGATTCTTTAGAAATGGCTATACAAATTTCACCATCTATATAGAGATGATGTCCAAACAAAGTCGTCCCCGGACCATCTTGATGACCGAATATGTATAGAAATAGTCTGAAAATGGGCTTGAGGGCCGGTTTCTGGACGATTCATCTACAAATTCGGCCGCATCCAGAAAAACAAAAATACATAATTTCTTTTTGGGTGGACAGGAGATGATAAATTTCTTTTCTCTCTCTCTCCCAATATTGTAGGAGAGAGTGGCCCAAAAAAATGGGTCTTGGAAGGAATCGAATGCATTTTGAAATGCAGTCATTTCTTCCAAGACCCATTTTTTTGGTCTCCTGATTCAACTCTCCAGTCTATGGAATAGGGAAAGCGGAGAACGTTTCCTCTTCTTTAAGCGACTGGAGACCATATCGCATCATCATCATCATCATCATCATCATCATCACCATCATCCTCTTTCTGATACTTTTCAACGAAGGCTTGATGTCTCTGGATGATTTTGGGGAGATGATGGATCCCGAATTGAATGATGAAAAAGAGAGGACTCTTTTTCCTTTCTTGTTCGTCTTGCACAGTCTCTCGGAGGGTGATATACGTTTCCCCGTCCTCCTCAATTTTCGTCAGAGGTCTCATGAATATTTTACACATCCAAGGGAAGAGCGACTTGTTATGCAGGGATTTCGAAGCGACGAAGGCCGCTTCATTCGAAGTGAGGACAATCTGGTTCGGTTGACCCCATTCTTTGGAGTAGTTGTCCAAATCGCCTAGTCGAAGAAAATGGTGTCGATTAGGAAAAAAGACTTGGAGAACACTCGTCGTATGCGAGACGTTCGTAGGCAAGAGAGTCAAGATATCTTTGGCATTCCAGTACAGTAATCCTAGATCCACATACGCGTGCACGTAATAGTCATCGTTATATTCCAGTTTGAGCAGCATGGCTTTTGTATTTTTTTTCCGTTCTCAAGGCGAAACACTCGTCTGATATGAACAAGAGCTCGCTGGCGATCCGTTTATATAGACTCCTCAGAGAGAGAGGGAGAGGGGAGGAGGAACAAGGTTGATGAATTCTAAAATAAAAAAAAATGATAAAACATGAGTGTTTGTGAAGGTCATAGAGAGATGATTATAGAGTTGTTTTATTTTTTATTTTCGCAAAAGAAAAAACCAAAAGGGTCCCATTCCATACGACATGGCCTTTCAGAAGGTGACGGTATCATGTGTCTACAAAGTTGATAAACTCTAGAATAAAAAAAAAAGCTGTCATCACGTAGCTCTCGAGAAGAAAATGACAGGGGTCTCTAGGAGAAGATCATAGGTAGTATACACAGGATGGTTGTTTTTTTTTCTTTCGTTCCTCTCAATCCCATGACCTTTGAAAATGTGACGGGGTGTGCTTTAGGAAAAAAATAGAAGGTTATAGAGAGAGAGAGATAGACAAAGTTGATTTTTTTTTTCTAGAAGTCAACCGTCACGTCGCCCATCACGTGGTCTTCTCGTATATATAAAGAGGCGATTGGAAGACAGACTCTATTTCCCAGAGAGAGAGACTGCTGTGCGTATCCATATTTCTACTCAAGATGATGATCCGCGTCTTATATAATGAGTTTGTGAGCATTCGCTGTTATGTGGATGACGGAAGATTGTTTTGGAACGCTACGGACATTTTGCCTCTGATTCATACTTCCAGTAAAAGAACCTGGGACATTCTCTCCGTGTTTTTCGACGAACACCACGTCTTCAGGAAAATAAAAGATCTTGAGAGTCTCGGCAGTTCTCAAGAGGGATATGTCCTCTCCAGCGAAGAAATGTTACATCTGGCCGAAAATAATCCTAAAAATAATCAGCTTCTGGCCTGGGTGTATAGCATTTTAACTCAGCCGCTGGTTCGAGTTGTACCCAATCAACCCGTTTACCGACTGCTCTATGCGGGGGAGAAATTTCCCTTCATCACCCTCTTTAATCTGGGAGTGCGCTACATACCGCCTCATCCAGGCATGACGGACTCTTCTACTTACCCTAAACAATATGCCAGCGCTTATTGCCAGACAGACCCCCGTCAAGAAAAGGTCGTCGAGACTCAAACGGATCCTCTGGTGGTCTCTTTAAATGTCACTAAAGTTATCACCTTCTAAAAAAAACAACCACCACCACCCAAAAAAAATTTGCTCCTCCTCCAAATTTTTTTTTATCTTCTCGAAAGAAAAAAAAAGAAACTTTTCCATCTAGCCTCTTTCTTTCAATCCCTCTTAAGAGAGAGAGGGAGGAGAAAAGAAATAGGGTTCTGAGGAGGCAAAAGAAATGGGTCTGGAAGGAAACGGGTGCATTGCGAGAAAAAGAGGGTCCTCTTTTCTTTTCTCGAAATGCACCCTTTTCCTTCCAGACCCATTTTTTTTATCACTTCTTCAAACCAATCTTGGAAGGGGGGGGATACAATAAATTGTGCGTAAAGTCCATTTCGATCAAGACTGGATTTTGTTTTTGAAAAGAAAACATAATGTTATATATAGATAGCTAAATCTTTATCATGATATTCTTTAAGAATTTCTTAGCCATTTGTCAAAGAAAGGGACTATAATTGAAGAATTTATGAATTTGGGAACATGTCACCCATGGCAAATCTAAAATCTTGGAAGTGGATACTGGAAAGCCCCGCTCTGATTTTAATTCTGAGTTCTAGCATGGGACATTTTTTAGATCAATAAGCTAAACTATTTTTCTTGTCTCATATTCTCTCGTGACTAGGGTTTCAGATTTGGGTAGAGAGAGACACTGTTCTGAACAGAAATGTGGAATGCTTTTAGCTTTTATAGAAAAGTGAAGAGTTGAAAGTGAAAGTCGAAAAACGAAATGGGATCAGCTAGGAAAAATTTCTCAGAGCTCAGAAAAAATTTCTAAGATGTAAAAAAAAAAAAAAAAAAAAAAAAAAAAAAAAAAAAAAAAAACTTTTTGTTAATTTTTATCATGTCTTCTAGACATGATAAAAATTAACTCACCCCCCTTTTGTCTGGGAATGTTGTCTCCCACTTTCTAAAAATAGACCAAGACTCATTCTTTTAAAGAATAGAATTCCAAGAAAAGACTGGGTTGTGGTCTATTTTTAGAAACGGTGAGACAACATACCCAGAGAAAAGGGGGGTGAGTTAATTTTTATCATGTCTAGAAGACATGATAAAAATTAACAAAAAGTTTTTTTTTTTTTTTTTTTTTTACATCTCAGAATTTTTTCTGAGCTCTGAAAATATTTTGCCAGCCGATCTCATTTCGTTTTTCGACTTTCAACTCTTCTCTTTTCTATAAAAGCATTCCACGTTTCAGAACACTGTGGGCTATTCAAAAGGCTACACGCCTACCTCTCTACCCTAATCGGGAATCCTGATCCAGGTGTTTCCCGCTTCACGCTACCTATCTTCACCCATTTCTAAAGAATCTCAGAGAAAACTAAAAGCGAGATTGCAAAAAAAGAAATAGCCTCCAGTGAACACAATTCCAACGACAGTGGATAGCTTTTTGGGGTCCTTCCAGATATATTACCGGTGACCGATAGGTTGTTCAGGGTCTAGAGCACAGACTCAATGTACCCCCTTTTGTCTGGGAATGTTGTCTCATCGTTTCTAAAAATAGACCAGAACCCATTCTTTTCTTGGAATTCTATTCGTTAGAAAAGATGAGTCATGGTCTATTTTTAGAAACATTCCTAGACAGCAATCCTAGACAAAAGGGGATAGTTAATTGACAACATTCCTAGACAAAAGGGGATAAACTAGAAGACATGATAAAAATTAACAAAAAGTTTTTTTTTTTTTTTGACTCGGAATTTTTTTCTCGGCTCTCAGAAATTTTTCCCAGCCGATCACAAACACTCATGTTTTATCATTTTTTTTATTTTAGAATTCATCAACCTTGTTCCTCCTCCCCTCTCCCTCTCTCTCTGAGGAGTCTATATAAACGGATCGCCAGCGAGCTCTTGTTCATATCAGACGAGTGTTTCGCCTTGAGAACGGAAAAAAAAATACAAAAGCCATGCTGCTCAAACTGGAATATAACGATGACTATTACGTGCACGCGTATGTGGATCTAGGATTCCTGTACTGGAATGCCAAAGATATCTTGACTCTCTTGCCTACGAACGTCTCGCATACGACGAGTGTTCTCCAAGTCTTTTTTCCTAATCGACACCATTTTCTTCGACTAGGCGATTTGGACAACTACTCCAAAGAATGGGGTCAACCGAACCAGATTGTCCTCACTTCGAATGAAGCGGCCTTCGTCGCTTCGAAATCCCTGCATAACAAGTCGCTCTTCCCTTGGATGTGTAAAATATTCATGAGACCTCTGACGAAAATTGAGGAGGACGGGGAAACGTATATCACCCTCCGAGAGACTGTGCAAGACGAACAAGAAAGGAAAAAGAGTCCTCTCTTTTTCATCACTCAATTCGGGATCCATCATCTCCCGAAAATCCTCCAGAGACATCAAGCCTTCGTTGAAAAGTATCAGAAAGAGGATGATGGTGATGATGATGATGATGCGATATGGTCTCCAGTCGCTTAAAGAAGGGGAAACGTTCTCCGCTTTCCCTATTCCATAGACTGGAGAGTTGAATCAGGAGACCAAAAAAATGGGTCTTGGAAGGAATGACTGCATTTCAAAATGCATTCGATTCCTTCCAAGACCAATTTTTTTGGGCCACTCTCTCCTCCAATATTGGGAGAGAGAATGAGAGAAAAGAAATTTATCATCTCCTGTCCACCCAAAAAGAAATTATGTATTTTTGTTTTTCTGGATGCGGCCGAATTTGTAGATGAATCGTCCAGAAACCGGCCCTCAAGCCCATTTTCAGACTATTTCTATACACATTTGGTCATCAAGATGGTCCGGGGACGACTTTGTTTGGACATCATCTCTATATAGATGGTGAAATTTGTATAGCCATTTCTAAAGAATCTCAGAGAAAACTAAAAGCGAGATTGCAAAAAAAGAAATAGCCTCCAGTGAACACAATTCCAACGACAGTGGATAGGAAAAGTGAAGAGTTGAAAGTGAAAGTCGAAAAACGAAATGGGATCGGCTAGGAAAAATTTCTCAGAGCTCAGAAAAAAATTCTGAGATGAAAAAAAAAAAAAATTTTTGTTAATTTTTGTCATGTCTTCTAGACATGATAAAAATTAACTCACCCCCCTTTTGTCTGGGAATGTTGTCTCCCACTTTCTAAAAATAGACCATGACTCATCCTTTTAAATTCCAAGAAAAGACTGGGTTCTGGTCTATTTTTAGAAACGGTGAGACAACATACCCAGACAAAAGGGGGATGAGTTAATTTTTATCATGTCTAGAATACATGATAAAAATTAACAAAAAGTATTTATAATATATATTATATAATATATATTATATAATATATATATTATATATTTTTTCTTTTTTTTCTGACTCAGAATTTTTTCTCGGCTCTCAGAAATTTTTCCCAGCCGATCCCATTTTGCTTTTTGACTTTCACTTTCAATTCTTCTCTTTTCTATAAAAGTATTCCCCGTTTTTGTTCAGAATAATACGGGCTGTTGAAAAGGCAATATGTCTGGTCATCAAGATGGTCCGGGGACGACATTGTTTGGACTCCGCCAACCCTCCAAGCCCATTTACGTATATTTCTATACAAATTCGGTATAAAATTGTCCGGGGACGACTTTGTCCGGAGACGACTCTATCCGAGGACGACTCTGTTTGGACTTAACCATGACGTCATTTTAATATAGTGGAATGTGTATAGAAATAGTCGGAAAAAGGACTCGAACGCCCGTTTTCAATATATTCCAATACAAAATTGATTATCCACAACATAAAAAAAGACATCATTTTTTTCTTGGATGGAGCTCCATTTGTATTAGAATATACTGAAAACCGACTCGAACGCCCGTTTTCAGTATATTCCAATACAAAATTGGCTGTCCACAACATAAAAAAAAGACATCATTTTTTTTCTTGGATGGAGATCCATTTGTATTGGAATATACTGAAAACCAACGTGAACGCCCGTTTTCAGTATATTCCAATACAAAATTGGCTGTCCACAAAAAATAAAAAAAAGACATCATTTTTTTCTTGGATCCAGCTCCATTTGTATTGGCATATACTGAAAACCAACGTGAACGCCCGTTTTCAGTATATTCCAATACAAAATTCGCTGTCCACAAAATAAAAAAAAGACATCATTTTTTTCTTGGATCCAGCTCCACTTGTATTGTAATATACTGAAAACCAACGTGAACTCCCGTTTTCAGTATATTCCAATACAAAATTGGCTGTCCACAACATAAAAAAAAGACATGATTTTTTTCTTGGATCCAGCTCCACTTGTATTGTAATATACTGAAAACCAACGTGAACGCCCGTTTTCAGTATATTCGAATACAAAATTGGCTGTCCACAACATAAAAAAAAGACATCATTTTTTTCTTGGATCCAGCTCTACTTGTATTGTAATATAATGAAAACCAACGTGAACGCCCGTTTTCAGTATATTCCAATACAAAATTGGCTGTCCACAACATAAAAAAAAGACATCATTTTTTTTCTTGGATCCAGCTCCATTTGTATTGAAATATACTGAAAACCGACGTGAATGCCCGTTTTCAGTATATTCCAATACAAAATTGGCTGTCCACAACATAAAAAAAAAGACATCATTTTTTTCTTGGATCCAGCTCCATTTGTATTGAAATATACTGAAAACCGACGTGAACGCCCGTTTTCAGTATATTCCAATACAAAATTGGCAGTCCACAAAATAAAAAAAAAGACATCATTTTTTCTTGGATCGAGCTCCACTTGTATTGAAATATACTGAAAACCGACTCAAACACCCGTTTTCAGTATATTCCAATACAAATTGGCAGTCCACAAAATAAAAAAAAGACATCATTTCTTTGTTGGATCGAGCTCTATTTGTATTGAAATATACTGAAAACCGACTCAAACACCCGTTTTCAGTATATTCCAATACAAATTGGCAGTCCACAAAATAAAAAAAAAGACATCATTTCTTTCTTGGATCGAGCTCTATTTGTATTGAAATATACTGAAAACCGACTCAAACACCCGTTTTCAGTATATTCCAATACAAATTGGCAGTCCACAAAATTAAAAAAAAAGACATCATTTCTTTCTTGGATCGAGCTCTATTTGTATTGAAATATACTGAAAACCGACTCAAACACCCGTTTTCAGTATATTCCAATACAAAAATTGGCAGTCCACAAAATAAAAAAAAGGCATCATTTCTTTCTTGGATCGAGCTCTATTTGTAATGAAATATACTGAAAATCGACTCAAACACCCGTTTTCAGTATATTCCAATACAAATTGGCAGTCCACAAAATAAAAAAAAGACATCATTTCTTTCTTGGATCGAGCTCCATTTGTATAGAAATAGCCTAGAAATCAGTTCGAACGCCCGTTTTCTGTATATTGTAATACAAATGAAATGACATGAAAAATGCAAAAAGAGGAAAAGTAGCCTACCTTGACGGAAATTCTATTCCAAAAGGGAAAAACTTGTATCCAGGTTTGCCAACTGCACGGCCGGAACTCAAGCGAAACTCGATAGGTTGAAATCGATCCATTAAATAACATTCTTAAAAAACAGTAAAGTTTTATTCTATTCCAAAAGGGGAAAACTTGTATCCAGGTGGGCCCACAGCACGGCCGGAACTCAAGCGAAACTCGATAGGTTGAAATCGATCCATTAAATAACATTCTTAACAAACAGTAAAGTTTTATTCACATCGAGTCGGCTGGGAAAAGTTTCTGAAAAATAAATTACCCCCCTTTTTAGTCTGAAAATTTGAAAATTGATGTCTTCAATTTTTGAAAAATTAAAGGTTTTTTTTTTTTTTTTTTCAGCCAGAGAAATTTTTCTCCGGCTCTCAGAAATTTTTCCGCACTCGACTGGATGAATAAAACATCCCCGTTTCTTTAAGAATGGGCTCACTGTTAACTATTTCAGCATTCGACGTTTCGCGTCCAATAATAACTGCCGGGTGTTCAAGAATGCAGATGCACCTACTAGATTTTCTACAGAGAAGCTTGACTGGATGGAGAGAGTGGATAACTTTTTCCAAGATTCTCGACTTTGGACCGTCAAGAGGTAATGGATCTTTTTGTTTTTTTCTTTCTTTTAAGAAAATTTATGGATAGATTCATTTCTTTTTGAATGGACCTAGAAAAATAGGACAAAGTTCTTTTCCAAGATTGGATGAGAGAGGGACCCAAAAAAAATGGGTCTCGGAAGGAATCGAATGCATTTGCACTCATTCCTACCAAGACCCATTTTTTTTGGTCTCCTGATTCGTCTCTCTTTCTCTCTCCTCAGTCCATTTCCATAAATATAGGGAAAGCGGAGAACCTTTCTCTACTTATTTCTAAAAATCTTTTCTTTATTTTTTTTTCTCCTGAGTTTATGTATATATCAATTCAAATACTTTTGAGAACGGTCATCCCAATTCTCTGTCGTCTTTTCTGTTTCATCGTCCCAACACTCAGTGGACATAGTCTCAGTAATTTTGGAGCATGGGTCGTCCGTTCATTGTCCCAACATTCAGTGGACATAGTCTCAGTAGATTTTGGAGCATGAGTCGTCTGTTCATTGTCCCAACACTCAGTGGACATAGTCTTAGTGGATTTTAGAGCATGAGTCGTCCGTTCATTGTCCCAACACTCAGTGGATTTTGTCTTTGGATCCTCTGAAGATATTTTGGGGGTCTCATGAGATTCTTTGGAAGGTTCGTCCCAACAGGCTGCTGGATCGTAATGGGGAATATTTTCAGGTATGTCTCCCCAGCCCTCCGTCTTCCTCGAGTTATTGGAGGAAGTTGACGACAAAGAAGAGCCCATCAAGTTTAAAGGCGTATGCTCATCCGGATGTTCCATCACTTGGAAACAAGACAGATTATCCCATTTCTGGATGAGGTTATCGTACGCTTTTGGGGACGGATCCTTCTCTAACTGATCGTAGGCCTTATCAAAAGCTTGCAGAGGATTGTCTGCTTCCTCCTGAATCCTCTCCTCTTTCTCCGTTCCGTCTGGATAGACGTGATTGATATGAAAATCTCCTTCCGTAATATGCCATCGATAGTTGCGCACTTTGTTTTCGGCACAATGGAAATATTTCATCCTTTGATGATGTCGGGCACATTTTTCCCGATACTTCCAAATGATTCCATCTGGCACATAAATTTCCGTCACGGGTTTTTGATAATCCAAGGCTTTAGCAAAGAATTTAGCTTTCTGACATCCCACCACATAAATCGTGGAGAAGCTGTGAGTGAGCGATTGGAGAATGCGTCCTAAATGGTTGTAGGGAATATGACCCTCGTTCCAACGAAGTCCGTGCCGGTTTCTTGTCAGCCAGGCATTCGTCTTTTGGTTTTTTTCATTCAGTTGGTGGAAGGGGTGAGGAGGAGCAAACGTCAACGATCCCACGGTCAAAAAATCTTTTGTCGCATAGCCCAATTCTTTTAAAACGTAGGTAAATTCACCCTTCTTGTGGTTGTAGGACTGGAAACCCTCTAGATCGAGCACGATAAAGTTTTCTGAACACGCCATGGCGATGAATACGGTGATCTCTTCCACAAACAGGAGCAAAAAAAAAGAATCGAAAAGGTATATATGTATAACAGGGAAGATCTAGAAAGGGGGGAAAAAGAATAAAACGTTTTAGAGTCGTCGTCTTGAAAGAGACATTTTTCTTTTCAAAGGGTTAAGAAGTTTCAAAGTTTCAAAGGTCTTTTTAAATGAAGTTATGATTAAACCATATTCATAGGACCAAAGGGACTTACCAGCTCAGTTCACGTCTTCTTCTGTTCTCTGAAGAAATCTCGCGGAGGATACACACTTTTATACTCGCGCGACATCTGTCGGGATTGCGACCCCATCTAAATGTCAGGGTCATTCCAACCTCTTAAAAGGATCGGAATGAAAGAAACACTTTGATAAAAAATATATTTATGAAAAGATATCTGAGGGTCGTGAGAATATTTTCTCTCCCCACCCCCCGCCTATTTCAAAAAAAAATAATAAAAAGTCTTTCTTGGATCGCGTCAAGATTACAAAACAACTCACAGGACTTGTTTATCTCGATCTTGTCAGGGTCACCGTTTCGCATAAGAAGATGGATGGACCCTGAACTTTAGACATGATAAAAATTAACTCTACCCGCCTTTTGTCTGGGAATAGGGTCTCACCGTTTCTAAAAATAGACCAGATCCCATTCTTGGAATTCTATTCTTTAGGAAAGGAGGAGTGATGGTCTATTTTTAGAAAGTGTGAGACAACATTCCCAGACAAAAGGGGGGGTAGAGTTAATTTTTATCATGTCTAAGACATGATAAAAATTAACAAAAAGTTTTTTTTTTTTTTAAAGGCTGAAAAATTTTTCTGAGAGAGCTGAGAAAGATTTTTCCTCCCAATCATTTTCGACGATGAAAAGGGAAAAACTACTGGTCCGATCTCCCTACGCTTTAGGGAAAAAAATACTTATGAAATATTCATGTGTTGAAATTGACTATTCAAATAAGTGACATTTTGTTTCTCATTGGAACTGTTCAACGGCGAGTCCACTCGTCTCATTCTTTGGGGTAGGGGATGAAAGTACAGCGGTTTGTTGAAATCGATGATAGTTTCCTCTTTAGTCGGCGGAACTGTAAATCTATCCCGTCTTAACTCTTCTAATCTCTTTGAAAGTCTTTCCACTTGCTCTGCTAAGGTTTCCTCGGTACTCATGATCTCTCTTAGTTTAGGGAAGTCTTGACATATTGGCTAGAGAACAGAGGGTCTTTTTCTGTCTATACATATATCATGTGGGAGCGTGTGATTTATAAATCCTTGTGAAATCTTTCTACGTCTTGTGTAACTTGGAATATTCGTCTTGTGTAACTTGGAAAATTCGTCTTCTTCTCGTCGATTGGGCTGGAGTTATAGAAAAGAAATGGGATTGGAAAGAAATCAACATATTACAAAAAAAGGAACTTTTTTTTCTCTAGGGATTTACATACCATTTCATTCATGAACATTCAAGGGTTCTCTCGAAGACCAAATTTTAGAAGAGGACCACAAAGAGTACACTTGAGGATCCTCTTTCAGGTCTAGGTGAGATAAGTGTTGAGACCAATATTCTTGGGTCTCTAAAGCATCCCAACTTAGACATTTATTATTATTATTAGAAAGTTCATCCTCCTCCTCCTCCTCCTCATCGTCGCACGAGTTCTCCTGGGGAGATTCTTCCGCCTCCTCTTCGACAGCTTTGCTTTCGGAGGGGTAGCAATGTAATTTCCGGAAAACGTAACTACCCTCCATCAAATGGTATCGAAAATTTCTCACCTTGTTCTCGGCACAATGAATCATCTTTTGAAAATATTGGTGTCGCGTGAATTTCGACTTGTTCCGCCACTCGGTTTTCCCTGGGATATAAAACTCGTAAACGGATCGCTGGCAGAGCTTGCTGAAAAATTCGGCTTTATCGTATCCATTGACGTAGATCACCTCCACATTTTCGGTCAGTATTTTCAGGATTGTAGGAAGATGTTCGTAGGAAAGACGACCCTCGGTCCATTGCAGGCCGTGTCGGTTATTTGTAGTCTGGTTGACCACAGCTTGATTGCGGGACGATAAGTCATCGTAATGGACAGGAGGGAGAAAAATCATGGATCCGCATAAAGTTAAATCGCAAGTGATGTAGCCCAGTTCTTTCAAGATGAAACATATATCTCCCGTCTTTGGATCATAACAGTGAAAGTATTCCATGTCCAGAACAATGTAGGAATCTTTGAGAGGTTTGGTACTCAAAATGTCCATCTTCTTCGATTGAGGAAAAAAAGAAAACAAAATTCTCTCTCTCTCGCTGTGTGTCCTGAAGGAAAAAATGGATAGCGTTCTCTCGCCGTCTCCTCTTTTATATATATATAGAGAGAGAGAAAGTTGCACGTGACAGGTCGTATGAATTCTGGGAAAGGTCACATTCGTATATATATTTGTTTTTTGAATAATATCGTGCGTATCTCAATACACATCCAGCATCATAATAATAAAGGTCACCTTGGAAAGAAAAAGAAATAAAAAACATGGAACTCGTGCTCGACTTTGAAGGTTTCTACGATTCTCAAGAAGTCTTTATTGTGAAAGAATTGGCTTACGTCACATTGGACGGTACTTCTCGAGGGGTATTTGTTTTTAAACCCCCGTTTCCATGGCAAATGCTCACCGAGAAAGAAAAACGAACCGCTGTGTGGGCAAGTGATTATTATCACGGCTTGTCGTGGTACGAAGGAGAAATTCCGTACAGTTATTTTCCATGGGTGTTAACGATGTTGACGGAACCCTTTTCCATGATTTGGGTGCGAGGAGAAATGAAACGGCAGTTTTTAGAGAAATGGTTGCAAAGATCCATTTATTGCATTTCGGGATCGGCGCAAGAGATTCTCAAATACAATGGGATCGAACACATGAATTGTCCTAACCATACAAAAGGTTTTTTCCATTGCGCTCTACAAAAAGCGGTTCGGTATCATTATTATTTAAAGACACAGAGAAGAAATTCGCAAGGTCGATCCTACACAATTCAATCTTGACAGAACTCATTAAAAAAAAATACATATATCATGTTACTTCTTCAACAGCACAGATGGTTCTGAAGCGAAACTTGGAATTTTGAAATAATAGATCAGGGAGAAATCATTCTTAAAAAAAATGGTAAAGTCTCGAATCGGCTGGGAGAAAAAAAATTTCTCAGAGCTGAGATAAAAATTCTCTAATGAAAAAAAAAAAAAAAAAAAAAAAACTTTTGGCTAAAAATAGACCATGACTCATCCTTTCTCTAATGGCAATCATTCCATGAATGAATCACGATTTGTTTTTCAAAAGTGTGAGACAACATTCCCAGACGAAAAGGGAAGGGGGTCGTTAATTTTTATCATGTCTAAGAAATGATAAAAATTAACAAAAAGTTTTTTTTTTTTGAGTTGTAGAATATTTCTCAGATCTGAAAATTTTTTTCCAGCCGACTCAAGACTTTACCATTTATATTTACGAATAGTCTTTGGATTATTTATTTATTTTCTTTTAAAAAGAAAAATTCTGAGCTAGACCTATCTATTGGCTTAACATTCTGGTCATAGAAACAGTCTAGAATCTCATTTTATTTTTCGAGGCTAATGCACGGGTTCTCCAATCAAAAGGGTTACTATAAAGGGATTGGTTTGAATGCATTTATCTGCAAATGTTGTAGGATTCTGTTGTTGAGAAGGGGGTATATTATTATTATTATTATTATTATTATTATTACTATTATGATTGTGGCAGATTCGTTTTCTACATGGAAGTCTAATCTCCTCCGAAGACCTTTTCTGGGGATCGTCGATAGATGGTTTTTCAATAGGAATCGTTTCCCTCGGATCCTCAAGAGATAGAGGGGGGTCCTGTCTTGAGACATGGAGCGGTCTCTCCTCCTCCTCCTCCTCCTCGAGGAGTCTTGAGAAAGGGAGAGGATTTTCGGTTCCCTTATTCTTGAGGGGTCTTGACAAATTGAGAGGTCCCTCCTCTTCGAAAGAGAGAGAAGTTTTGGTTCCCTTATCCTCGAGGGGTTTTGACAAATCGAGAGGTCCCTCATTTTCGAGGGGTCTTGATAAATGGAGAGGTTCTTCATCTTCGAGGAGGTTTGACAATGGGAGAGATTTCTCCTTCTCGAGGGGTCTCTCTCTTCCTCAAGGGGTTTTGAGGAAGAGAGAGGTTTTTCATCCTCGACGGGTTTTGACAAACTGAGAGGAATCTGAACAGGCTTCTCCTCATCCCCATCATTATCGAGGAGGATGAGGATAGGCTTTTGGAAAGGTTTTTTCTTTTTCTTCTGAACAGGCTCCTCTTGATGCTCGGGGAGAGGGATGGGGTAGTTGTTCCACCATTCTATTTTTTCTTGCTCGAGGATTTTTTCAAAAGTCGTGGCCTCTCTATGATGAGACGAACGAGGAGAGTCCTCGAGAAGAATATAATAGGTATTCTTCCCAGTCTTCTCAATCGAGAGAGGTTCGTGCAAACATTTGTGCAACCATTCACTAAAATGAACGAGAATCCCTTTTGTCTTCTCAAGACGATCCATAATCCTATTCATTTGCGAGACGGTTAGAAAGTGGGACGTGTAAAAATATTTGGCTCGTTTCATTAACAAAATTTGTGCATCCAAAGGTGGAATGTCACGAGCCATCAACACGTTTTCGTCGGATAAAAATTCGTCCCGCATCTTTTGATAACTCCCCACGGTATAATAACCCGCACATTTTGAAAAATCGGAGGCTTTCAACTAAACGACTCCTTGGATGATATAAAAGGAAAGATCAACATATTTATATTTGAAAGGAATACACGTAGTGAGCTGGGGATGCCTCCTCATGATCCACTTGGACAAAAATACGACTTTGGGGCTCTCCCCTTTTATTTATAGAGAGAAAGAGAGTGTGACCTTCCCTTCCCTCCTCCTCCTCTCTCCCTGCTTCCTCTACCTCTGGACGTCCTTGGATTGGAAAGGTTGACTTTGAAAAAAAAAGAAGGTCATGGTTGGATAATTTTTTGTTTATTAAATTATTACTTTCACTTCCTCATTCCCACACACATTCATCTTTTTAAGAAAAGAAAAAGAGGTCATGGAGATAAGATTTCTTGAAAAGAAGAGAGAGAGAGAAACAAAAAAAAACAAATAAAACGGACGTCATAGAGCCTCTATGTGTGTCTGTGTGTGTCTATATAGATATATAAAAAGACGAGAGTACTGGGCGAGATCATTTCTTTTCCATTGGGAGCCATGTCGCTATTAGACGTTTTTCCAACTCAACGGATTTCGAACGGGGAGGATTTGAAGACGCTAAAGCAAATCTCCAACTTGAAAATTTTTTTGGCGTGTCATTGTGCGACATTTATTCCGCATTTACCACCTCATCAAGCGATCGTTTCTTTCCACCAAGATGTCGAATCCTCCAACCTGCTCGTTCAGAATATATACAGAAATTTATTCGAATCGCAACAAACGAAAGAGGAATCTCCCTTCTCTTGGAATCGGATGGATCGAGCTTTGAGACGGCCCATTGAAACAGACCGGCGATATACAGATCCGCGCACGAGTTTTCGGTGGAAGAATATTTTTCTCACGAAACGATATTTTACGTTTGGAGTGAGAACGACGGCTGAGGACGAAGTTCATATTGTTCAAACCACAGCCGCTCCTCTCGCCTATTACGAATCATCGTCCCCCAATCTGAAGGAAAGAAGTTTTAAAGTCAGCGGCAGGATGAAATATAAGAAATATATTCTAAGACCTTTTCAAAACTATGTCGTTCCCCCGAAAACGCAATATCTCATCGTCACAACCCAGAAGAGTCTCTTTCTCGTCGATCGGTGCTCGTACTCGCTTTGGAAACAATTGAAAGAGGAGATTTCTTTCCAATTGCCGATGATGTTTCAAGAAAAGGAAGAAGAAAACCCTCCGCCACCTTTACCCATCCCTTCCTTAGATGATAAGAGGAGCTGGACCAAACCGTCGTCATGGCCCGAAACAAAATCGACCCGGCAACGGAATGAAATTGAAGTCATCACAATTGAAGATGAGGAGGAAGAAAAAAAATTACCTCTTAAAAAACGGTCGACTTACCGGAATCTACCTGGCGTGCAAGATCCGCTTCAGAATCCAGAAGCTTCTTCTTCTTCTTCCCCGACTTGTTCAAACAGGCAACCTCTTTCGGACTCCTCACAGACAGAACCTCTTCCAGTATCCTCTTCTTCTTCTTCTTCTTCTCTAACCTGTCCCGACATCGTAGAGGTAGAATGTCAGACGGGTCCACAAGCTTTAAAAAGTCCCGACATCGTAGAGGTAGAATGTCAGCCGGGTTCACAAGTTCCAACGGGTCCAGAAATCATGGAGGCAGAATCACAGCCGGGTTCACAAGTTCCAACGGGTCCAGAAATCATGGAGGTAGAATTTCAGCCGGGTAAACAAGTTCCAACGGGTCCAGAAATCATGGAGGTAGAATCGCAGCCGGGTCCAGACATCCTAGATCCCTCCACTCATCGCAAAGAGACTCCAAGTGTTTCAAGACAGCCTTGTGAGGATACAGCCCTTCCCGTATGGAATGATTATATGGACATACAAAATTTGGTGCAACAGGAAGGAGAAGAAAATAATCATACGGATGGGTGGGTCAAAGACTGTTTAGATCATTTAACCTCGAATGAAATTGAACTGTTATGGAATTGCATTTCTGAAATCACATCGGAAATGGGATAAAAACCAAAACAAAAAAAACAATTTTTTTTAATAACAAATGGGCGGAGGGTCATGATGTCAATTAAAAAAAAATATTATATAGAGTCCAATCTTGGTGGTTCACTTCAGTTTTCCAGCATGATGTGATCCACGTTTCCCGAAATATGGATCCCATTCCAAGAGAGATTGTGTAGAGCCTTCACTTCAGTTCTGTTTTTTTTTTCTACCAAGAGGAGAGGGTCCCCAAAGGGTTATCCATGTCCAAAGAGAGAAAGTGTAGAGCATTCATTTCAGTTTTTTTTTCAAGTTTAGGGGAGGGAGGTCTCAAAATGACACCCCCCCATTTTCAAAGAGAGATGGTGTAGAGCGTTCATTTCTGTTTTTTTCCAAAGTTAGGGAGTTTTCAAATGGCTACCCATTTCAGAGAAAGAGAGAGAGAGAAGGTGTAGAGCGTTCATTTCAGTTTTCCAACATTAGAAGGTCCCAAAATACCTTCTGAATTCAAAGAGAGATCGTGTAGAGCGTTCATTTCCAGTTCTCCAAGATCAAAAATAGAGGGTCCGCTTTTCCCAAAAGGGCTTTCCGTATTCAGAGACAGCGAAATGCAGACTTCAGTTTTTCTCCCTCCCCAAGAATAGAGGGTCCCAAAATGGCTTCCCATTTCAAAGAGAGAGGGAGAGGCGTTCATTTCCATTCTCCAAGATAGGGTCGTCTGCTTTTTCCCAAAATGGCTTCCCAATTCAAAGAGAGAGAGAGAGAGTGAAAGGGTGTATAGAGCAGTCATGTTCATTCTCCAAGATAGGGTCGTCAGCTTTTTCTCAAAATGGCATCTCCCCATTCAAAAAGAGATCGTAACCAATTTTTTTCCAGTTTTTTCCAAGATGGGGGGGGGAGAAGAAAACCTAGGATGGAATAACACGACACACAGAGAGAAAGAGAAAAAAAAACGCCATCTTGTCATTTTCTGATAGGGTACCGGTGTTCGAATACTTTTGTGACCGACTGTACACTGAGCAGTGATCAACTGATATATTTCTTAAATGATTTGGTTTAGTTGATTATGACAAAACACACTGGGGCTATGTGCCTAAAAGGAAAAATGCCTTCGTAGAGCACTTTCTTAGGAAAGCTGGCTCGTATGGTACGTGGTAAGCTGGCTTGTAAGCTGGTACGGGAAAAAAACCACGAAACGCTTATGAAGCCAACCCGTTTGCCTGAGATCGAACTCAGGTCGGAACTACCAGTGTTCAGCGATTTTACCGCTCGACCGCTGGTGGGCCATTTCTTAAATGAATAAAGGTATACTCATAGCATTATGAAATAACACTGATTGAAATATTTAGTACTTCACTATTATCTCTAATAAAGTAACATAAAACTTTCCTTACCTTTTATAGATTTCTAAATTTCTTTTAAGTTCTTATTCGTACTTAACCTATACATTTGCGAATGTTTTTATTGATTTTATTGTTAAGTGTAAAAAGCAAGTTGATATTTATAATATAGCATTCCTTGTCTCAACAAATAACAGTCTCAACAAGGAGTTTTTGGAGAGGGGATGAATCGGGGAAATTTCACCTTTTCGTCATTAGCGGTTCTGATGAAGGGAATGGGGGAAGCAGCAAACAAAATAACGAATAACGGACAAATAACGCAAGCTAATCTTTAATGCGGTCTCCCAGTTTCTGTATTTGTATTTGGGAAAGTTTTATGGTCATTATGAAAAAGTGAAAATTTGATATGGATTCCGCATGACTTCCTTCTATGACTATTTAAATTATGCTTATTTTTTCTGCACTTCATTTAAACTTATTTCCTCGAATTATTCTAACTCAATTAAGCGATACCCGAAGGCAAGGCAAGTTGCAAATGGCATCAAACATTGCAAATTTTGAAACTAAATTTCCCGGTCAATCTTTGTCCTACGGGACTCAAACTTCTTGTATTTTTATTTTTTCATAACAAGTATAAAACTTTGCCAGATATAAATAGAGAAACCAGAAGACGACATTAAAAGTTAGATTTCATAATTTGTCCAAAATTAATTCTTTTTTAAATTTGACATTGACAAAATATGAATATTTTCGTCATTTAAAATACATCTGTATTTTTGTTGCACCGTATTTAAACTTGCTTTCTCGAGTTATTGACATTAAATTACATTAATTCCATTATCTATCGGAAAATAATTATAGCAAGTCATCTATTTACGACATCTCTAAGAGGTCACCTTTTAAGAGATCTCTATTTTTGGGAACATAAACAAACATTGGTAGTGAACATCATCTTTTTAAGACCACCACATGTAAAATCCTCTAAAAGCATGAATGGTTGCATTTAATGAGGACCCGTTACTTTTAATAAGGAATGTAACATTAATCTTAATTATACATGTTTTTGATGTGTGTGCCAAAATAGTGATAACGTACTTCTTTTGCTTTAGAAATGTGTGAAATTAAAAAAATGGATACTATACAACAAAAATGTTATTATATTCAGATACACACCTTTTGAACACGTCTGAAATTCATTATTCTGCTCAACATAATTTGTCTGCATAAAATATTAAATAATATTAAAAAATCAAAAGCTAAGTAGAAACAGTCATCTCTTCTAAACCATTTTAATTGAAGTAAACAGACGTTCGCCTTATCGTAAAGTAAACACCTATTTTTCAAACAGCGGATGAAACGGGAAAGAGGGAATTGGTGGGGGAAGGCAGCGAACGAAATAACACTTTTTCGAGCTGGGGATGAAATGAGAAAGGACGAAACGATACTAAGCCAATAAGACAAGATCTGGTATTTTACTTTATTATTTAATTAGTCATCATAAATTTAAAAATTATTTTAATTTTTATTTGCTTTTACATTTTTATTAAATTGTACTTATAAGTATTTTATATTTCAGTTGCTAATTATTATGTTACTTTAATTATTCATTATTTTAATCACTATTTTTTATTATTTTAATTATTAAGTTTTTTAATAAGTAATTTTTTGTTATTTTAATTACTAATTAATGTTATTATTGTAATATTTATTTCCTTTCTTTCTTTTTTTTTTATTTTATTTTTTCCTGTTTTCCTGACGGCCTTCCGTAGGCCCTTCTGACTTTAGAAACTAAGCCCTGACAGCAATAGAAAAATTAATAATGAATCCAGTGCACCAAAAAATAATAGCCAAAATAAAGTGAATTATTTCTACCCCAAAAATGCGACGCAAAACTCCTTATCGCAGCACTACCCAGTTCCCGCGGGGTAGAATAGCTCACGTGATTCAATGCAATGCGAGGTTTCAAGGCCCTTTTTAGGGCCGTAGACCGATAAAATAGGCTCAGGATACGGATAACCGATCGATTTTACCGAAAGTAACGAGTAACGATACGATAGTAACGAGTACTGGTTCACCGAGTAACGAATACATACGGGTACACAATTTCTCGTTACTTCTACAGCACTAGTCGATATTTCCGTGACGTCAAAAATTCGAAAAGTGGGGTAGGGTTTGGAAATACGCCAGTCGGAACCCTAGCTATCTAGTCTGAAAATGTGGTTGCATTTGGCAACACTATAAACGCTTGTGGGGGTAATGTGATGTTTGAATTTGGGACACGTTATTAACCAGACCTCTTCTTGCTCCTCCTACTAAATGGCACCCTCTCATTGGTTATAATGAATGTCAATCACGCATGACGTTCAGATGAAGTGTTTTGTCTCCGGGTTACTAGAAGAAGAACTTTATGTTTGTCATAGTAATGAAGAGCAACTGAAATGTCGCCAATTTGTCGTGATTTTGGGATTTTCGCGCATTTTCTTTGTTCTTTACTGAAAATTTTTGTTGTTCATATGCAGACAAATTTTCCATAAGCTAATCACTAATTTTAATGCTTTAACGTATTAAACGCTATTTTATAAGGAGAAGCATTTACAGTATACTCTGAAATATTTTTTAATCACTTAATACTATAAAAATAATTCGTATCACTGAAATAATTTTTCAGTATTTCCTGAATTAAGTTTTTATCAGGATCATCAAATGTCTTTCGATATGAAGCATGGTGTATTAATCTTTGAACAAATGTAGTTTTAAAATATTAGTCCTAATTTTATTTTCTATCATCTCATAGTTAGATTGTTCTTTTATAATTTTGAACTTACGTTGTCTTTTCTCAAATAAAATTCGTAAATTGTGAATAATCAAAATAGCTATTACTCTACACCGATTTCAGCAGGTTTTTATAACACAAAACAAGTATAATAATAAATGTTTAATAATTTTAATTTATCTTAATTTAATTTGATCCTGTTTTTATATTGTAACAGATATGCAACAACAAAATATCCTTGATTCAACTACTTATGTAAACTTGTCATTGTGATATGTAAATTATACTTTATAATTGAGATTTTCATCAAATTTCTATGCACCTCATACAATTAGTAAATAATAAGTAAATGGTGTATCATGTTGTATATGGTTAAACTTTGTAAAAAATTAAGAAATCATATTGCATGGTTTCAAATTATAAATAAACTGTTTAAATATCCTTTAATTAGCAAATTAAAATGGTTTGGATAAATTTATGTTACTTTTGTTTTGGATAAGTAATTATCGTTTCTCTTAGAATTTTCTGTTCAATAGCTCATTTTAATAACTAAACATATGTTTGATTTGGATCCCATCAGTGGCCAAGCAGTAAAGTTACTGAATACTAATAGTTTGACCTGAGTTGGATTCCAATCGAAAGGGTTGGCTACATGAGCATTTTTGCAAATTTCCAATGTGAACTTGGATACCTCTATAAAGTCCTCCACAAAAGTACTCCTCCCTTTTGACAAATAGCACTCACATGCTTTGCTGAAGAATTTTCTGTTGAATAGCTAGCTTCATTTATAAAGCAAACTGAGCTATGTTTGATTTGAGATCAATTAAAAAATGAAAGGCAACTAAAAGTTAATTATCATTGATTTTAATTTTTCGCTTCATGTTAAACAGCAAAATACAACTGATAAGTTAATATAGTATAGAAACTAATACATAATGATCATACTGGATATTTTCTGGGCACTTGATATAAGAAATACAAAAATAAACTGTTGATTGACTCCATAAAAATAAACAGATTTAAAGATTTTATTCCAGTTATTGAAAAATTAGTATATATATTAATTAAATCTGTGAAAATTAAAACTTTAATGTGCAACTGATTTAATAGCAGAGTAGGTAACACTGATTTTTTGAATTTATGGGTTCCTGTGCTAGGCGAGAAAATGCTGACATCCTTAGCTAATTCAGAAGTCAAACAACAAAAATCAGCATTATACCTACAAAATTAATACCTACAAAAAAAAAAAAAAAAAAAAAAACGCTGATTTTTGTTGTTTGACTTCTGAATTAGTATTTATTCGGCGTGTTATTGTGTCTTAATCCTTAGCTATTTATAATTCATTCTAAGGAAGCATTAGATCTCTGTATAGTTCATTTTCTTTTTCAAAAATGTCATGGTGTAAGATGGTAAATAATGATTTAATATTTCTACTGGGTTACTAGAAGTTGTATTTTAAGGTTATTTTAGTAATGAAGATCAACTCAAATATTACCAGTTTGTCCTAATAGTTTGTCTTTATATTATAGTCCTAATAGTTTGTATTCTGTTCCTTTCAAAATGTTTGTTGATCATTAACTTGTAAGATAGTTATAAAGTATTTTCTCCTGTCCTTCCACATGTCTTCATGGTGTAATTGAAAACAGACTCGATGCATAGTCGAGAGTTCCAGGGTTCCTGTGAGAACATAGCATATTTTTCACACCTCCTGCTTCAAAATAATCTAATGACGTCACATAGTACTTAATTGTTCAAAAGCTAGTCAATAATTTTAATGCTTTTACCATTTTGTAGGGAGAAACATTTATATTATAATGTGAAATATTTTTATAATCACTTTAAATTATTGAAAAATTAGTAATTATATTTGTTATTTAATAGCTGATTTAATAACAGAATTGTTAGTGCTGTGGTTTCGTTAATTTTGGTTCCATTTCCAGTTGAGGAGATACTGATGTCCTTAATTATTTATAATTCATTCTAAAAAAGCATTAGATCTGTGTATAATCAAGTTTCTTATTCAAAAATGTACATTAAAATGCTAAATAATGATTTAATGTTTCTGAGTTAAATTATAAAAATAATCCAATTTCTTTGTGATGATCTTGCATTTCATTATTAGCTTAAAATGTATTATGACATGGATATGTATTAGTTTACTACTCACACATTTAAAAATTAAATACCTTAAAACTTCCAAAGACTGATATAATTAAAAGTTCAAGATAGTGTGGTATTTTGATATTGTGCTTACATCAAAATTTTAACTAAGCTTTACACATTTCAGCAATATAATCACAAATTAGATAACTGACCTAAATTTCTGTAACATAGCATTTAATGATTATGAAAAAGCACACAATGACTTAACTATCTAAAGATAAAAATTACCTTTATGGCTGGTATTCTATTTAAGATCCAGAAAAACCACAAAACCACCTTTACGGCTAGCCCATTTCTAATGATTTCAATGTGCTTTGAACTATTAATGTGTGGATGGAGAACCCCAACATACTGATTTTTTTTACTCAAAAGACTTCTCCTTATCTAAGCAATTAAAATTTTTCTAGAAGACATATATTTCATACTTAAAATATCAGTAAATGAAACATTTAAGTTTTTTTTTTTTTTTTTTAATATATATTAGATTTACCTAAAACATTTTAATGAACACTATATATTATACTTAGGTTCAAGTCATAGAATATCTAAATATTAATTCTGATTATTGACTTAGTCCCACACGTAGCTGAGTAGTTAAGACTGCTGAATGCTGGAAGTTTGATCATAGGTGAAAGTACTGGCTGTATAGTTTTTCCTGTAAACCGTAATTTATGGAATAAAGAGGAATTATGATCTAAAGGGTATCAAAATTTACAAAAAGAAAAAGCTAAATATTTATTTGTTTATTTTATTAAACATTTCTTTCAATGTAAGTTGTTTAATTTGCTTCGTTTCATGTGATGATACTTTCTCTTTAATTCTATTAAACAGACATAATTTCTTGTTTAGTTACAAAGTTCCGCTGTTCAAGTCCTACAATTGCTGTGTCGAGAATACCGACTAATTTGTCAATCGAAATTTTTTCGTTTCAAATATCAAATCAATAACTTCTGAGTCACTTTTCTCACTATCGGAAGCGAATTATAATGACTAGGAACTTGATTTAAATCATATCAAAGACCGAGTACATCGAGATGAAATACTACATTTAGTAAAGAATTATAAGCCAAATAAAATAAAACATCTGCCCTGAAGATAAGGATAGTGCTGACAAATCAGCTTCCAATTCATTGCGCGCCGTGTCGTTTCCCTTCCCCCGCAGAGCAGCGTGAAATTGATAAACATATTTCGGAATGATTAGATAATCAAAGGATATGTCTTTATCCATTTTTTGCAGCAATTCCACTTTCTGTTTAATGGACTTCGAAATATACTTTCGCTTTGTAGATCCTTTACATATTAGTAAATATATATCGGAAATTCTATTTGACATAATCGGAAGTTTAAGCTTACTTTTATAAAATTGCTCTAACAGTCTGCAAAAAATCATAAGCCGGATCCAATTCGAAGATTAAAGAACAACGCAATCTGCAACATTAACTGAAATAGATAATTAGATAATTTTAGCTTCTACCGTCCTTTATACATTAAACGCGCATGCGTAAACGTATTATGCGCATGCGCACATGTATATTCACAGCCGTAAAGGTCTTACGCGCACGCGTAAACGCCTATGCGCATGCGTGAACGCGTCGCATGCGCAGAAAGTTTTTAGTTTTGAGGTCCGAATTAACGACTTTTGACTGTAATTGCCAGTTTTCAGAAGTTATAATTCAGTGTAGTGTAATATTTATTTTATCTTTCACATTAAAACTTCAAAAATAATGAGCATCCTTTTTTATATCTTTATTTAATTTTGATTTTTATAATAATTAAGAGATAGAATTCTTCAAAGGAATATAACTGCAATTTGTTTTAAAATTTATTAAGTTCTATAAAGAAGGCAATACAAGAACATGTCATATATGCATAAGAATTTTGGTCCTTGTTCAGTAGCAAGAGGTTTAAAAAAGGAAGAGTACGTTCTGACTGGCTTCCCAATGTAATCTATATATCTTCAAGATTTTGCCATCAAGTAACTTTCTGAATTCTAAAAATTATGTCACCTGTACTAGTCCTGTGTTTTAGACACCATACACCGACAATACTGAAAGAGAATTGTCATTTCATTAAGCTCCAGACTTTGAATGCTGTTGTCAACTTTGAATTAACAATTTATTTTATTAATTTGATCTGAAGTGTATGAAATCGGGAAAATGTATCTTATATTAAAATAAAAAAAAGAAAAACAATATTTTTATTTGCATGCATAAAAGACCTGGGCAGTTTGGAAACATACGCTAAAGTTTCAGCATTTTCCTAAAATATGATTAAGTAAAAATAACCTCGACTTGACAATATCCTGATTTAATGAAAAATTTCATGAATTATGTCACACTTTGATTACTATTAATTGTTTGAAATGATATTTTTGCATCCTTAATTGACAAACTTAATGACTATAGCACAGGGAATTAAAAAAACTTACTGAATTTAATTCAATGAACTTTTCATTAAGTCACTCGTGGGCAAAATTAAGAGAATTTGCAAATTATGTTTATTTTTAAGAAAGGTTTTGAATCTAAGGTACTAATTATGCCGCCAAAGAATTATGCAAATATTCAGAGTCGAATACGTAATCGTACATGTGCGTATCTGCGGAGCTATGATCATGAAAAGAATGTCAGCGCACGAGGGGTTTTCAACAATTCATTACAATACTGGATATTATTCTGCATTGTGATTGCACCTGTATATATTTGTGTATATTTGATATCTCCTTTTTTAATATCTAAATTATATTACACTTCATTTGTATTCTTATTTCATTGCCCCTTTGCTGTGTATATCAGAGACTTCGAGGATTTTTTCATCCCTCCATTTCATGTGTTCTATAACCACTAGTTGGCACCACTTTACAGTAAATCACCTATCTACATGTTGGAAAATTTTTTATCACCAGTTCGGACTAGCGTCCACTTCTGCGATGGAATCAAAGAAGTTAAATGCAATGGGAGCCACAGTAATTTGCTATAGAGTTCTTCGGTGTGTATGTATAAAGCCAATGGCCTAGAAGAGTTCTCCCAGATTCGGGTAAAAGCCAGTTAGTTACATGCCTGTTTCAAAGCCATGCTCGGCGATTAATGGTAGATTGTCGCCAGATCAATCAGAAGCGAAGTAAAATAATATAATAAATTTGAAAGTAGTTAAATAGCTCAATGTGATCTTAGATCGTATGTTTCAGGAGCGCAGTTGGTCCGGTGTTCCTGTTAATGGATGACAAAGCTCATCCACATAGGGCTCAGCTGGTCAACAGTAACCTGGAAAGTGAGGATATTTGCCACCTGGCTAAACAACGCAACACCTAACTGAAATAATATATCCCTATAAAGCATGTCTGGGACGCTCTTAAGAGGGCAATTTTCCCCCCTCCAAGAACCATCTTGGAGTTGAAAACTGTCTTGTTGCAGGAATGAGACCGACTGCCATAGGGGCTCTTCATCTGCGTCCTGTCTAGTATGCCGTCATGATACACGACCTGTCTGGCTGTAGAAAAGACCATACCTCATATTAGATCTTAAAGAGATGTTAATTTATTTTACCGATGTTTATTTAGAGCTTTATTGATAATCATGAGACATAAAATGACTTGGAATGTCACATTCCTTTCTCTGTTATAAATGTATATTCATAGCATAATTTTAAAATAATTCATATTCAGCAATTTTGAGTGATTTACAATAAATTTGACAGATGAACTCATGTGTAAATAAAAAGTTTCAGAAACATTAATGAAGTTCTCCTATATTTATGTCTTTATTCTAAACAACGCAACACCTAACTGAAATAATATATCGTTAGTTTCGCTTTATTATTTATTCGAAATAATATATAGTCAGTTTCAGGATAGTTCTAAAAAATTAAGTTATTTCAACTTTTTTAAAAATTAACAGTATTCAGGATCTTACCTGTTTTTGAGGTGATCCTCTCTACTTCTCAAGGTTCCATATGATTTCGATCTTGTGCGAAAGTGATTTTCAGTACCGATATTAGTCTTAGAAACACTTTTTAGTTCTTTTCAGAGATGGACGCAACTAGAGAGTTTACTGCATTTTGTTTTATTCCGTCACAAATAAGGTGATGAACGATTTCATCACGTTTGAATATTTGTGAATGATTTCATGTTATGCCCTGTTAATTAAATAAAGGGAAACTTTTTTAAAATTATTTCGTGGGATATTTGAATATGATGCAAATGTTATGCCATTTTTTTAATCATATTTAAAGACAATATCCACATTTTTTTTAAAGCTAACTTTTAACAGTTACCGTTATTGAATCTAAGAATCTCTAGAAACTATGCATTTTCGTCTCACAAATATAATAAATAATGTAACTATTCAATAACAGTGTTATTACTAAAACACAGTCTTATCATTAAATATCTTTAAATTAAAAATACTTCCTTCACTCATCCCAGATACCGAACAATCCAGAAAAGCTAAAGGCAAAACTTGCTAACTTACCTGGGTAGTGTGATGTTGAATCTGTAATAAAAACTCTAATATGTTGATTTATCTAATTATATTCTTTCTATACTACAAAATATATACATTTTTTAACAATTGTCGGGAAATTTTTCTGGCCCCGAAAGTTATTACACACTTCATCAGTTCACGTCACGAGATCGAAAGGGGAAAAACCTTTTTTTTCTTCCTACTTCAATGACAGCCAACGCCATCTGTGTCTCGTACATCAAAATGAAGAGATTTGTTTTTAATATTTGTTAGATACAGCTAATCAGTTTCACAACACTCCCACCTTTTTGATTTTCAGAAGGAAAATAAAAAATCTTAAAAAGTCCCTATCTTTTTTCCGTAATTCAATCTGTAAAAATGCACGCCGGATATCAGAGGTTACGCCAATGCATTTTTCTCTAAATCTTAACAAAATTGAAGGGATTTCTTCTATTAAATTTGGTCCTTTTACTAAGTAATCATTAAGGGAGGGCGATCTATTAACTTTGCATGATGCGTCAAAAACAGGTCTTATCTTAGTTGAGACACTGTCTGGTTTAAATACTGTGATGCGGTAAGTAGTGCCCTTTATAATTCAGTTCATTGTCTGGTACTATTTCAATTACACCCTCCTCCATCCATTCATTAAAAATTCTATCATATTCTTCATATTTATGTAAAGACTTGAGTTTTCGGGTGACACTGAACAATCTTTTTTTTGCTACATGACGATTTGATGGCAATTCTGCATTATATACTAACCAAAGTAATCCGACACAATAACGACCATCTTCGTTTCTGGAAAGAGAGTTTAAAAATTGTTCGTGGGCAATTTCTTCCTCAGCAGCGTTAGTTGAATTCTGGTGAGCATCTAATATTCCGATCGTTTCTAAACTCCAAAGATCGAAGATTTTAAAGTCGTGACCCACTAAACTTGCACACAAAATGGAAGCATCTTTATCTTTGTGATTAACAAATTCCTCCGATACACCACAAACTGTCCAACCAAGTTTTGTACAAACTGCTGTTAGTCCTCCTTTTAATTGTTTTACTGATCCCGTGAGAATTTTTCCATAAATATCACTACCGATGAGCATTTCTATTTTTGGACAATCTGTTCCCAGATCCGACAACCAAATGTTGTTTCGTTTTAATTCTTTTAATATTGGACCCTTGGGTACCCGAGGTATATCCCCACATATTATGTCTTGATCTAAAAATTCAAATTCTAGATCTGAATACTTACGCGGACTGGTTGAACATAATTTTACCAAATATTTGTTATGCATCTTTGCCTCTGTTCTGGCACCTCCAAATAAAGTAAGAGCAACATTTTCTTTGGAAATAATTGGTAACCCCAATTCAGTGGCTAATGATTTCAAAATATACGATTTCTGGGAACCACAATCTAAGAGTACTCTAACATCTTTATGCTTTTTGACACAAGCTACTCTTACGCGTAAAGTCATTAAAGCTACGTCAGCGGTACAAGTTTGCCTGGCTGTAGCCGTATGTATGTTGTCTATTTCTGATTTTTCTGTAGGAAGTTCAGTTTCATTATTAATGTCCGGACACAAAATAACTGAGTGTGATTTACCACAAGCAAAACACCTAACAAACTGTTTACAGAACTTTGCCATATGATTTGGTTCCAAGCATTTTAAACAGCATTTTTTCTCCTTAACTTTAGAAATCCTTTCATTAAGAGATAATGAACGCGCATCGTAACAATTTTTACTATCATGCATTTTACCACAAAAAATACATGCATGTTCTCTGGTTGTAAGAAAACCTGTGGCAGTGGGAACATTTCCCTGTTTCTTAAATTTAAATTTACCTTTTGTTTCCCTCTTTGCTTTATCATGATATCCTTCTTTACGACTAACACCATCGAGTCCATTACGCGCCAATTTTAATCTCTCCTCACCATCCACTTCAGACCTTAAAAATTTCATTAAGTTGGTAAGGCGAGAAAGATCAGTTCCTTCAGGCTGGTTAAAGAGCAAACTCCTTTGCCACGCCTTTAAAACATCCTCTGTGAGACACGATTCCACCATCGGAAATAACCACGATGTGTTTTCGCTCGATTTAAGACCTAAAGACTCTAAGGCTCTCAACTGAGCTTCAATTTTATCATACAGTTTATCAAGAGGTAATTTATCCTTTTGATCTGCCTTCACATTAGAAACAATTAATTTAATTAGTTCCCTAACATACACTTCTACTAATAATTCAGGTTTCCCAAAACGTTCCTTCAAAGCTACAACAGCTTTATCATAATTTTCCGAAGTCACCGGATAGCTTTCAATGAATTCTTTAGCACGTGATCCGGGCTTCATACACTGAATCAAATAGGAAAATTTGTCATTTTCATATAAATCAGGGTCAGTGTGAATTTTCTCAAACTGCGACCAAAATGGTAACCAATTTATCAATTCCCCATCAAACTTCTTAAGTTCGATTTTCGGAAGTCTATACTGTTTAATCTTACTACAACAAATACCAGCACCATCATTTGGTCTTGTTTCTAAATTGATTTCATCTGAAAATTGCAATTTTTCATTAATTTGCCGAGTTAGTGTTATGAAATCATCAGAATACACCTCGCGACTTTCGATTTCTTTAGTAACATCATCCTCTAAAGTTTTCCCGTCTTCAGCTAACAAATCAAGAATTTTATCATCTACATTTTTTATATCTGAATATACATTTTGTAGTTTAGTAAGTTTATCTCGTACTAAATCTACAGAAAAATCTTCTTTTACTAATTCCGTTTTTAAAATATTAGCAGTTTTTGCAAAAGAAGTGCGTAAACCTGCCCGTTTAAGTTTCAGAGCCTTTAAAGCTTCCATAGTTAACTTTCAAAATAAAACAAACTGCTTTACAAAAAATAGTTTCGAATTTAAACTTAATTCTACTTTAATACATCAAAAACTATCTATAACCATTAAAATAATATTTTTTTTTAAAGTTTATTTCTTAAGAGTCCTGTCACGGGACGCCACTTTTTGTTATTACTAAAACACAGTCTTATCATAATATATCTTTAAATTAAAAATACTTCCTTCACTCATCCCAGATACCGAGCAATCCAGAAAAACTAAAGACAAAACTTGCTAACTTACCTGGGTAGTGTGATGTTGAATCTGTAATAAAAACTCTAATATGTTGATTTATCTAATTATATTCTTTCTATACTACTAAATATATACATTTTTTAACAATTGTCGGGAAATTTTTCTGGCCCCGAAAGTTATTACACTCTTCATCAGTTCACGTCACGAGATCGAAAAGGGAAAAACCTTTTTTTTCTTCCTACTTCAATGACAGCCAACGCCATCTGTGTCTCGTACATCAAAATGAAGAGATTTGTTTTTAATATTTGTTAGATACAGCTAATCAGTTTCACAACAAACAGACTGACAATACTTTTTATAAATTTTAAATAATTCGTACATTTATCAGTTAACTAGATTTTTAAATCGCTATAATTTAAACAAATTTTTTTAATATGCTTGCCACTTTTTTCATTTTTGGCATTGCGAACTTGGTATATAACATTATTCGAATTATCGAAAACAGTTTTAAAAAATTATATTTGAGAATGCAGGTCATGATATAAAGAATTATCGCATTTGGCCTTTGCCTTTCTCATGACTGGCACGTCCAGCTGTCATGAAGACCAAACATTAGCTTATTCTAGCTGATTTTTTATGGCAGTTTATGTAGCACCGATGTGCGTAATAAAAAAACTGCCCACTAAATTATTCATAAGTCAAATGAAACAGTTTACACAGTTCTTTTTAAGCTGTACAGATATTAAACTATGCACGATTAGCTAAAAAATTATTTTATTTTAGTAATTGAGTTTTTACATGCACTTTAACACATTGACTGCCATGTACATCATCGATGATTCAAAGCAGCCTTACTTTTCGGAGCCATGCTCATCGAGTGTGACTCAAATTTTGTATTGTTTAAAGCTGTGTGAGTCATCGGTGCTTCACAAATGGATCAATTTATATGGTTAAAATTATTTCTACATTCAGAAAGTTGTTCGTATTCTTGGTTTCGGCTTCTGGAAACTTTTTTTCATAGATTATTATCTGATTTTAATATAGATTTTGCTGCAATAAGTAATCATTATTTATGAAGTAAAACAACGAAGTTATAATTAAATGGGATTGTGTTGTTTATTGAAAGAATACAAGACTAGCGATATTTTTTAAGATGTTTACACATTCACTAAGTTATTTATTTTTGGTTATGTATTATGTTTTATTATTTGTATTGTAATACAGTATTTGTCTAATTTTACCAATTTTTCCTTTTGAGACATAGAACTCTTGTGTTAATTTACAATGAACTGAAATGTAATAAATTTATTGTTTAAAACCTGTTATCTGTTTAACTATTTATTAAATATTCATAAAAATATATTCAGATTAGGTACTGAACTGATTTTTAGGATAAAGGAGACACGAAACCACTAGAATTTAAAAAAAATGATCCGACAGACTATTTTACCAGATTTTGCTGTGGCACTGTGGTAAATAAAGATTACACACGTGTTAAATAAAGATTCTTTTTAAGTACCCTAAAAAACTTTGATTTTAGAAAACATCAATTATGTCCGTGAAGTATTAGCAAGTTTGTTATATTTATAATACCGCTGCCATGGCTGAAGCTATGGCATGCGAGTCCCCAATGAAATATATCATTATTTCGCTCTTTATTATCCATTAAAATGGGGGTATCGCCTCAACCAGAGGTTCATTGTAGCCCAAATAAGTCTGTAGAGTTCCAAAAAAAAAAAAAAGGTGAATTTGAAGATTTAATAATGTCATTCTTCAGAAACACAATTTGGGTACAGTAAAATTAAATAATCATGTTAGAAAATTAATTTCTTTAAAGTTGCACAGTAAACACTACATGATGCGAGGTGGCCAATAGCGAGTGAAGGAGTCATAAGACCGCGAACTAAAATTTTCTCTGAAAGCAAAGTCTTTGCTTTAAAACACTACACAGTACTAAATAAATTCTTGATTAAATGAAAATAATAAGTAAGAAATGTAAGTTGCAATCAAAGTCCATAAGCTTTGTGCATAACGTAAACTGATCTTGAGTAATAAAGAGTAATAAGATACGTAAAATAAGTAGAAATAAAAGATATACACTGTACACTACCACCATAATACATTATGATGTATAGTTCGCGGTCTTTTATCTGTGGGTTCTTTAATGGCTAGGTATTGTGAGTTTTTCAGTTTTTCAAAGAAGTTGTGTGCTGTAGTTAGTATTTGATCATAATCGGGAGAATATTTAAATTCTTATGGATTTGCACGTTCCGCACAAACCAAGGGGCATTTGTTATGCTTATTAGGTAAGACGTTTTTTTTTTTCTAGCGTGCAGTTTATCCGGCAGTTGCCCATGCAGGAACTGCATAGAGTAGAATTGGTCTGATGAGAGTGACATAAAGATTTCTCTTAATATTCAGATTTACTTTAGATTTCCTTCCAAGCAGGGAGTAAAGAGACATAAATGCTGCATTAGCTTTATTGATGGTATACTGGATATGGTCCTTGAAATTTAAAGCTTTGTCGACGTACACTCCTAAGTATTTATATGAGCTTGCTACTGGAACAGGTGAATTATCTATTTTAATATTGGAATTAACGGGAAAATTTTTTCTGTATACGCGATATAAAACAACCCAACATTTATCTGCGTTAAGTTTAATTTTCCAAATTTCACAGTATTTGTTGATTAGATTAGCTTGCATTTAGAGTTTGTCAAGACCATTTTGTGGATTTTTAGAGCTGGTTAAGATAACTGTATTGTCCGCATATTTATAAATACTTGAGTGTAGTGGGACAGGCATGTCATTTATAAAAATATTAAAATATTTCGGTCCTAAAACAGACCCTTGAGGGACGCCTCGGAAAATCTCTTTCTTGATGAGAGAATTTCTCCACATCTTTACTTAAAACGTGAGACAGTAGAGATAAGAGTAGGTAAGTTTAATGAAGCTATTAGGCAGAAGGAAATTTGACAATTTGTGGAGTAAGCCAAGCATGCCAGACTGGGTCAAATGCCTTCTCAAAATCGAGAAAGCATGCTGCTACACCATTCTTTTTTCTAAATTCTTGGGCGATAAATTCTACCGGGTGGAGTATCTGATGAGTAGTATAGTGTCCCTTTCGGAAACCAAATTGGTTCCTACCAATGCCAATTTGGTAAGTCTTGTACTGATGACACGTTCAAAAACTTTGCAGAGAGCTGGTAACAGGCTGATGGGTCTATAATTTTTGGCATATTTAAGGTCTTTTCCAGGTTTCAAGATGTTAATAATTATTGAATGCTTCCACTGAGAGGGATAATAGCAGTGACGAATGCATGCGTTGAAAATAATGGTGATAAGTACTATACATCTGTTAGGCAGTGCCTGTAGCCCTTCATTTGAGATATTATCAAAGCCTTGGCTTTACGTTTTTTGATAATTTAGAGGCTTTATTATGGCTTTTAATTATGATAGCATTTTCGCCTCCTCTGTTGTGGGGTCTATCCTCTCTGATAGCCATGAATTCTGAATCTGTCACAAGCTCGAAGATGTGTTTCATTGACTAACATGACATCAGTGTCATGTTTTTGGAGGTCGGAGATCGGAGATCATCATTCGTTAAGTGGTGTTCAACCCAAAGGCCTTTACCGCTACATGTTTATCCATCCCCTAAGGACCTGTAAAAGTTATTTTTGGAGGTAAGAGATGAGCTGAGGTTGTTGCTTACGGATACCGTTAGCATTGAAGAAATTAATTTTTATAAAGCTTTTGGTAGTTAAAATAAGATTAGGAATATTATGAATCGGCTTAAAATTCATAATCAATATTTGACAGATAATCAAAAACGGCCATGCCGATCTCTAATTTTTCAAATATTCCTTTAGCATTTTTAAATTTTTAGAAGAAATCTTTAATTTGTAACTTTAACCTCTCATAAAATCCTAATTGGCTAGTTTTTGATTCTTTCAGTTGGTTTTCATCTCTGGATGATTGTTGCCAGGCAGGACTACGTTTAGGGATCTCCTTCGGATTGAGCGCCTGGAATTTGTTTTTGTCGTAATGGAATTGATTCTTCGTCGCTTCTATTTTGGCTTTAATTTCTTCAATCTATGGGTGCTCAGGGCAACCTTTAAAAGAAGAAATGTGATCTGCTCCGCAGAGGGCACAGACTGGAGGTTTATCTTTATAATTTTTTGTTTGGGAGCAAGTATAGGTCTCGTGAGGTTTTGCACATTTTAAACAGCATGCTTTATATTTGCGGTGATCTCGTGTATGCCGTACCGCTGGCACTTATGGCATTGCATGGGGCCAGGGCGAGATTTGTAAGGTTTCCACGAACA
The DNA here is from genome assembly GCF_044657685.1 of Stegodyphus dumicola. Lineage (NCBI taxonomy): Eukaryota > Metazoa > Arthropoda > Arachnida > Araneae > Eresidae > Stegodyphus > Stegodyphus dumicola. The sequence continues at coordinate 132,683,586 of NC_140768.1, read as the reverse complement.
CGTTGAGTCCTCTTAATTTCTTTATGTCATATATAGCTTTACCTTCTTTATTGCGGGTGCATTCAGCTAAGTATACAGGTAAATGGATAATTTTCCCCTCAATAACATGAGTGATTTAACGGTTTTTTTGGATGGGTATTTCCATTTCTTTTATTTCAGATTTGATACGTTCAATATCAGCAGTCTTTGGCAGTTTCTCGATGTTCATTTTAAAAGTATGGTAGGGAAGTGCAAGTTTATCTAAAAAATCAGTGAGCATTCTGTAATGTTCAGAGTCGTAAACTCTGATGGTAAGAGTTCCACCGGATAAATTTCCGCGGAATTTTTTGATTTGTAACTTTTCTTCAATAGCATCTTTTAATTTGTCCCAGTCGGCTAGGACAGTGGGAGGGGGATAAAATCACCCTGCTCGTTAGTAGAATCGATATTGTCTTCGAGATTTAATTCCTGGAATTTGTTTTTCTGTGCTGGCTCATTAACCTCTGCGTTTGAAAGAGTGCGTTTATGTGTTATGCGAGGTGTAGTAAAACCTTCTTTATCCGTTATGTTTTTCTTACGCTTAATTTTAGCGTTAGTAGATTCGGTAGATTTATTAGTTTCCATAGTAGCTGGGAGTAATTAGTGGGTTCATCCTCAGTTTGAGTTCAATAACGTACTGGCTTAGTGCTGCGATTTGATTTTTGAGATCATTAAGATAAGCTAATTATTCCTCGGACTGATTGGGAACATCTCTAAGTGAGTAATATTCTTCCTCTAGTTTTTGCATAATAAGCATAAGATTAGATGGACGTAATTCTATAGTATGATTTAAACACCATTCCTCGGTCCTTCTGAAAGGCCTCCTCTCTCTCCATGATAATCTGTTGATCCGTTCACCTAACCAAATGGCTAAGATTGAATGAAAAACATACTTCTGGGACTTAATAGCCCTTCTGTGCTGTTATATTTATTTTGTGCTCCAGAAAAATCTTGTTTACAAGCAGGTTACATTATAACATAAAAATCAACTTGTGTTAAGAATCACTGAACTGTTGTCTCATCGTACGTACCAGGACCACCAGTATGCCTGATTGCGATCAATTTTCCCCCTTCAATCTTCTACGAGATTTTCCTTCTCCTGAATGAACTACTACAAGTGCCACTTCAGCATTACTAGATAGAGCTGAAGGTATCATATGGCCAAAAAAAATTACGTTCTGCTCAATTTATTTGCAAAATAAGGTGGAAAGGTGAGAAAGAGCACATGTGGTGTAATTTTCTTTAATTACCCTAAAGAAATCACATATAGTGCAGTCAAATTGTCTTTCTGCTATGACATTAATGTAAATTATTTTAAGATATGAAGTCTAACATATCGTATGTCTTTAAAAGTTCTTATGCCTTATGTAACTGCCAGCCATTTAAACATATATACTTGCACTTACAAACATGTTTTGAATAAGACAAATATTCATGTTTTTGTATTTTTAAATTTAAAATATCAGTTTTAACTCATGAAATTATAAAACCTATGAAATTAATTTTGTAACACTTGCATTCTTTGATTTTATTTCCAAATATCAGTTAATAATAATCAGTAGAATGACTTTTCTTTCACATGTACTATTGTTCATTATTTTGAAAAAAAAAAAAAAAAAAAAAAAATAGTCTAATCGTTTTTGGTTAAAAAAAGATATTCAAAATGTTTTCAAAATGAACTCATATAAGTATTCGAATACTTTGAAGAAAGAGTCAATAAAAAAAATAAATTAATAAAATAACGAGACATTCAATACTCATAATGGTTAGATATCTTTTAGCTAAAGTTACACTTTTCACATGCATTTATCTATATTTTTTGAGTAACTGTTGTTCCATTCATACATGTTCAATTTGATTTAAGTCTGAAGACTAAATGAAGGAAGAAGTTGTGATAACTTCCGGACAGTTGTATGAAAACCACATGTGAACATTTAGGGCTGCATGTTTAGAATCATTATCCTGATAAAACATGAATGTATTTTGCATTCCAGTTTTCTTGCAGATGCTTTCAAATTTTCATAATAGTTATATACTGATCTATATAATTTTCCACTATAAATGATACAAGATTCTAGTGAAATTGGTTGCCTTTGGTATCTAGAATACTTAAGAATTGTGTAGCGACTATTCATTGACTTCTAAAAGGCTAGAGCGACAAGTCCAAAGTAGGATTTAAATATCCTTTTATTTAACTTGAGACCATCTACAGTTGGCCAATCCTGTGCTTACGTGAAGTCTCCACTTGGGCTTTAACTTAAGATAGAAAATAAGAAACTAATGCTAACTAACTAAAAACTAGAAAAAGCTGTACAGAAATAACTAACAGAGTTGGCCCTTAATTAAACCTCACTGGCAAATACTAACAGCCACATAACAATACGGCTGAACGTAGTAAGATTTAGCTTAAAGCAATGACATGGCCAGAAAGGAAGACATGCATTACTAAGCTCTTTCACGGAAGTAACTTCCGTAGAAGGAAAAAAATTGACGTGGTCATTATTTTTCCCGAGACTTCTTATTAAATACTGGTTCCACCTCGTTTATATAAAACAGGATTTTGAAAATTCATTTTGGTAGGGAGTTGTAGGTGGGAAACAAAAAAAAAAAAAAAAAAAAAAAAAAAAAAAAAAAAAAAATACAGGAAAGCTGTTTAAAATAAAAAAAAAAAAAAAAACCCTACAAAGGTAAATTTCCCATTCCAGGAGCAGCGAGAAATATACAAACCATTTTGCTTCCAACTTTGTGCTTAACAGTATGCAAAACCATATTTAGACTTAATAAGGTCCTAAGCTATTTGAGATATGGGGCCCTTTATAAGTCTGTTATACAGTACAAAGTCCGTAATCCGGACTCGTCGGGACTTTGGCAATTCCGGATTATAGATCATCAGTTTAAATCTGGTATGATGGCATGCAGAAAATATACAATTAAAAATATGAAACCGTAATTTATGGAATAAAGAGCATTTATGATCTAATCCGTATCAAAATTTACGAAAAAAAGCTTAATATTTAAAAGCTTACATTTCTTTCAATGAATAGCCACAAAATATAATAACTACTACTGAAATATAAATGAATTTTTCTATAAAAAATAAACCTTTATTTAAACCCCCCCTTTTTTTAAACCTCAGGTTCTTAAAATACCATTTGAACTTTACCTACAACCAAGAACTAGCAAGTCTGCTCTAGGAACAGGATTTAAAAATTTAAAAACCTTGCTCCACAGAACATCCCAGCTGGTTTTTTTTTTTTCTTGAAATAAAATACCAAGTATTTTCCTGTGATAAGAGATAACATATCATCATTACAGTCATTAAAACAACTGATTTTTTTTCTATTATGTCATTCACATTTAATGATTTGAGTTCAACTTAATTGCAAAACAAATATTAGATACTTATGCTTCATAAAACAGAACTCTTAGTATCTAAGCCTGAATTTAAACCAAAGTTTTCCTAAAACACATACACTAATGATTTTAAAAATACTGATAATTCTTATATTGATTTAAGAATGTATAAAATGGAAAATTTATTGGAATACTGAATGCATAATTCAATACATAATTTATCTTCTTTTAATATGTTACATTATTTCAAAAATTCATATATACAGTTTCATTTTTTAAAAGTATGTACTAAAGAAAGATCTCTCAAATGATGTTGAATTTTAATGATGGCTGTTACATTTTTCAGTCAGTTGTACACTTCTATCAGAAGCAAAAATGTTTTATTTACTACATTCCACTCTTTTGTAGTTCTTTGAATACTGTACATAATTAATAAAACAACTTGAAGGACCACAGTCCATAGCTATCCTATAACAGTTAATATGCATGTATGATACAAGCTCTTGATCATCCAAGGTGACCTTGGTGTATATTACTTTGAATAATCAGTCTATCATATAAAAAAAAACTGAAATTTATGAATTCTTGAAATTATTCTTAGCATAAAAAATATAAAAATTTTTTCAGTATCTTGCACAGATCACCCACCCTGTGAAATTCTTAAATAAATATGAAGTTAACTGAATAATATTACTACAAACTGAACATAAATTTCAGAAGTTTTTCCCCACCAAAATATACTGAGGAATGGGTACTTGCCATTTTATTTACCATGTTCACATTCTAGGCACCTAAATAAATGTAATGAATTAATAAAAAAATCAAAATTCAGTTCAAATTTACATGGACTAGATTTTTGAAGTATTTGAAATTTAATTCTGTTGTAAAATATATTAACATTTAATTCTTATATTATTTGGCTAATTCCATTTTTTAAATCTTCATATAAAAATTTAGAAATGACTACAGATTAAGACAACTCTGACCAAATGAAAAAGAATTTAAAAATTCTGAAAATCATTAGAGATTGAGGGAATGGAATTTGCCTAATTTAAGTTTAATTAATTAAATACATTCCATTTATTTCTGAGAAACATTTTTCTTTGTTAAGACTAAAAATTAAAAAAAGGAGAGTAGGCAGCAATGAATTATTCTTCAATATCAAAATGTCCTAATTTCCATACTGGCTTTAGTTATCTATTAAATGAAAGTCCACAGGATACATTCAGATCAATTTCTAAAATTACTACACTCAAAAGTCTTTAATCCGGACTCGTCGGGACTTTGGCGATTCCGGATTACAGATCATCAATTTAAATCTGGTAAGATGGCATGAAGAAAACATAAAATTAAAAATATGAAAACTTAATTTATGAAATAAAGAGCAATTATGATCTAAAGAGTATTAAAATATACAATAAAAAATTATTTATTTGTTTACTTTATTAAACATTTCTTTCAAAGCGCATGCGTAAAGAATACATTACGCATAGTCGAAATTAGAAAATTGCAATAAGAAAACTATTTGATGTGTATCCGTAATATAATGACGAGAAATTTGATTAAATCATAATCAAAAACGGAGTACGAGATGAAATACTACATTTAGTAAGGAATTATAAGCCAAATAAAATAAAAACATCTGCCCTGAATATAAAGATAGTGCTGACCGATCAACTTCCAGTTCATTGTGCGCCGTGATGGACCCCCTCCCCGCAGAGAGATGTAAAATTGATAAACAGATTTTGGAATGGTTAGAGAAACAAAGGATATGCCTTTATACATTTTTTTTGCAGCAATTCCACTTTTTGTTTGATGGACATCAAAACATGCTTTCACTTTGTAGATTCTTCGGCAGCTCCAGAATCAGAAATTCTTTTTGACATAATCTAAAGTTCAAGCTTACTTTTATAAAATTGCTCTAACAGTTCACAAAAAATAATAAGCCGGATCCATATAGAAGATTAAGGAACAACACAATCTGCAACATTAACTGAAATAGATAATTAGATAATTTTAGCTTAGTTTATACCGTCCGTTATACATTAAACGCGCATGCGTAAACGCATATGCGAATGCGCAGAAAGTTTGTAGCTTTGAGGTCCAGATCATTTCGGATTATGGACATCCAGATTAAAGACTTTTGACTGTATTCTTATAATAGAAAAGGGATGGTCACTGTATGCTGCAGAAAAGCTTCTCGAACAGAAAGGTGATGATAAAGAAAAACTAAGTTATTTTATGAACTTGAGCATACTCTCTATAGCCACACTTGGAAATTTTCATTTGGGGGGGGGGGTTAAAAATCTATTATCACCTGTGCCACCAAAACGAAAGGTAAAGTTCAATAGGAAAATTTTTTACAAATAACAGCAAGTTTAACGAATTAATCAAATGAAAGAAAATCCAGAATGACTTGAAATTTACACACATGCTCAGACATTCATACCCAGAATTAAAAAAAAAAAATTTTTTTTGTCAATAATGAAATTCTGAATTTAGTTTCAGTATTGCATGATAATCAAAACCAACACTTAAATGTCACTAACATATTTAATGAACTTTTGTCATTATGCAGAATGATATTGGCACAGCTACAACACACTGATTTTTACTTGAAAGAAATGCTCAAATTTTTTTAGTATGATTAGTCTTCATACTAAAAAAATGCTGGATAAATAGCTCAACCACCATACTCAAATAAAAACTGCTATTTATTGGAAACTTGCCTTTACTAGAAAATCCACGAGCATAGCCTTTATACTTTAATGTAATAAGTTACATGAAATAAATAAAACTATTAAAAACTAAATTCCATATTTATTCAAATTGGTAGGACCATCTGCTACTACTTTTTTTTATACTAAAAACAAATAATTATTAAATGATACACATGGCTGGAAATTTATGAATACAGCAAATGACATACTCTTTAATAAATTCATTTCACATTTTGTTCCAATTGATCGATTTACTTGGAAAAAATTTAAATTATGGACATATCCCATATAATTAGCAGAAATCAGTAGTTAAGGTCAAATATTTCACCAATCTGTTTAAGCCTTAAATTTACCAATAATGATACTATAATTAAGGCCTTTTTACGAAAAGTTGACTTCTATGCAATCAAATAAAGCATGTTAACCTGCAAAGCACAGAAGTCAAACTTGAAATCTGAAAAATAGCAAGACTTTTCGGAGAAAGTAGAGATGCTTCGCCAAAAATGGTACAACAGATGCCAAACGGAATATCTCCGCTGGTAACCTTTTACGCTCATCTTCAAAACATATCGCAGCCATTTTTTTTATCAGATTGTTTCTTTCCAGTGGCTTAGCTAGGATTCCAACGCCCGGGGACAACTGAAGAATTTACGCCCTTTTCTATGTGTCAAGAATGCAAAACATTCATTAAAAAATTTCGTAGCATTAATTTGGCGCCCCCTGGATGCTGCGCCCGGCGACAGATGTCCTCTCTTGCCCCACCCTAGCTACGCCACTGTTTCTTTCAATACTGGCATACAATTACATAGAATTTTTACCAGAAAGTTCAGTTTTATGCCCTAATGCCATTCGTGGTATTTAAGTCAATTAGGATGCAATCACACAGCTCAGCGAAGGCGAAAATATAGAAAAGATAAAATCAAGGGTTAAATTCATCGATTCTAATGAGAATGCACTAGCGAAGTAAAGTACTGGGTTTTACATAATTCTTAAGTAAGCTTCGTACGAACTGAAATAATACTTGCATTTAAACTTGTATTCCATATTAAAATGTAACTTGAAATTATTGTAGTTAATTACTGAATCATTGAGAGAATTAGATTTTTGTAGCGTAGTTTGAGCAAAGAATTACGTGAAATGAGATCACTTGGGTTCACGTGATACGAACCTGAGAATCAGGATGTTGTACCATGAAAGCATAGTAAATTCTTAAATTAATGTTTTTTAAAAAATTTATTGTCTTTTTACAAAACTTTAAACGATATTAAAATGTTTATGCCTTTAAAATAAAAAAAATCTTAGAACCAACATTTTTTGACAATTTTTATGTGTCTTATGTGTTGTCGCCAATAAAGTGCGCTTGGCGAGATTTGCGCCGGCGAAACAGAAAAGTACCATACTGATTTATACAGAAATATTTTAATGCATTTATTTTTTAAATTGCTTCTAAATGAATTCGTTCTTAATTATATCCAAAAAATTAAAGATTAAAATTGCGATTTAAAAGGTCTACCAGACTTTTCGAGAAATGAAATACTTAGCAGAGAATGCACAGCCTATGTTAATTATAATTCTGAAGAGAAATTCTTGCAATTAGAAAAGCCACTACCTTTCAAATTGAAACCTTTTCCCGACTGCGATATTTTAAGTTTAGAAATGAAAAGGCAGATGTTATTTATGTCTGGATAAAAGGTACAGAGTTAAAAACTGCAAGCAAAAAGTAAAATTAGCTTCTATAATTAACAAACATTCGAAAGTGAATTGTTGGGCATTAAAATAACACAAACAAGAACTAATTATCATACTTATTCAAAAAAGGTAGAAAGAGCGAATTCTATATAGACTAAATAAAAATAATATTCACAGGAAAAGTGCACAGCAAAAATGGATGAGAAAAATACACATGTAAGAATAAATTTTCAAACTGATACATATTCAAAAGAACTGCATGACGAACTAGCTACACACAGAAATGGCATTTTTCTTGAATCATTAAATTTGGCACATAATCAGATAAAATAAAAATTTTCACACATAAAAGGCAGAATTTCACCTCGAATATAATAAAAAATTCAGTAATTAAGATCAGAAAATCTTTTACCAATCTGTTAGGCCAAGAACTTACCCGCATTAGTTTTAATGAATATTCTCAACAAATCGCATCTCAATCTGTCAAATAAACTGTGTTAATATGCAAAACAAGATATTAAATAATACAAACAAGAATTGACATTTTTATTCAAAAGAGGCATAAAGAAGAACAATTTTTACGCAAACTAAGTAAAAACTGCACATTTACTTGAAATTTTCTCAAAAATTTACTAGCACAATAGAAAGAGAGGCTATTGAGGGAAAAAATAAAAAACAAGAATTAATTTTTATATCTACTCAAAAAAAAAAAAAAAAAAAAAAAAAAAAAAAAAATGCAGAATGAGCAGCAGCAACACAAAACAAAGTAGACAATTAAAAATAGTAATTTTAATGAATCTATCATTAATAATGAAATTCTGGGCATAATCAGAGATAAAGTACAAATTTTCATACCTAAACAGCAGATTTTATCCTACAATATGACTCAGTAATTAAGAGCAGGTAATATTTTACCAATTTGCTAGGCCAAGATCTTACCATCATTGGTTCTAATGCATTTTTCAACAAACAGCATTACACATTTGTCAAATAAACTGCATTAATCTGCAAAACAACACATTAAAAGAATACAACTAATTAACATATTGGCTCAAAAAAGGCATAACGAAGAGCAACTTCTACACAAATTCAGTAAAAATGGCACATTTACTTGAAATATCCTCAATCAGAAGTTTACTAGTAAAGCTTTTACATGTGTTAGAATTTTCGTGATTACTTAAAAAAAATGGAAACAGTAATCTCTACACGACCTAAATGAAAATGGCGCATTTATCTAAAAACACGGTAATCGGCCAGAAATCTACCAGCACATAAAAAAACAGAAAATGAGCATGAAAAAATATACGCATGCAAAAATTACTTTTAATATTTAATAATAAATATAAGATATAAAGCAAACACTTACCAGAGAAATAGAAACCTTGGTTATTTGACGAATAACCTGAAATTTGCCCTTGCGCACATCTAAAAACAAACAACTTCAAATTAATCAAGCAAAATGTGTAAATTTGGAAAACAAGGTATTAAAAATTTATGGTAGAATTTTAGCATACTTACGGATCAAAAACAGACTACTCTTCAAGCACAGTTCGAGAAATAAGAATGAGCCGATGACGCCAAATTACTTGGCGAGAAAGTTATTAGTAGATCTTCATGCAACCCAGAGAATCTCGTAACTCCTCCCATTTTTCCCCCCTTTTTTCTCGTGAAGATAACCTGTCAACAACGAATTCATTGAATTTCTCTTTCGGAAGGCCATTAATTTAAAGAGCGATTTTTGACAAATGTCAGATCTGAAACTGAAATGTCGAAACATATTGGTTTTTGTCCGATATGCTACGACGACTTACGCAACAAATGTGTTGCATCCCCGGATGTTTGTGAACATACGTTTTGTTTTGATTGCCTCCAGAAGTCTTCCAAAGTAAGTGAGGAAACATTTATTTTTGGTACTTCATTTTCTTCGAATTGTGTTACCTACCTCTAGGGGGAAAAAAAAAGGGAGGGAGTTTGTTAAGAAGTACCCAAAACTTCCATCAAATGAAGTTGCAAAAACTGGAAAGATTTAAACAATGAACTTGATCCCAAAGTTATCCTCCCACGGTACCTGTAAATCAAAAGTATTTACATGAAAGTCGTACATCGGCAAAATTGTTCAAGAACGTAACTTGCCTTTGTATCATATTATATTGAATTGATTGTAAAATTGCTTTACTAATATGCAGGTTTGTATGACATATTAAATGATTTCCCATTTATTATTGAATGATATCGCTCCAAGAAATGTTAAAAGGTTATCTTGTATGACTTAACCGATAACTTTCGTTGATCTCTTAAGGAGAGGTGCCAAGACTTGTTCATTGTGCATGCAAGTAAAAAACAGCATATGAAAAATACCTATTTTCATCATATTTTGTGCATTTTAGCCATGTAGTCTTTGTATTTCAACATGTCATGTTTAGTAAATCTAATTTCCCTAGTTTTATGTTTGAATCTATGTATGCTGCTGTCAGTGGATTGAGTATTTGAAATGGATATATTTCATCATTGATAATATGGTAATATCCCAACTTGCAAGAATTTGAAGTTGTGCAGACACAGTTCATTGTTTTTGGTGCTGGGCTAATCTTTGGAATATGGTAACAGGTAGTTTGGCGACATTTTGGTAAGGTGATAAAGATTACTAGCTAGGACTTTGGAAGCACTTCCGCAAAGGATCCGTTAAATGTAAACATTGCCAAAAATGGTGATAAAAGTTCAAAGCTGGCAACCCGGCAAATTGAGCAACCTGGTTCTACAAGCGGTTGACTTGGACAAAGAATATTTTTCATCTGTTCGGGGCTCCGTTTTGCCACTGGGTAGCCGGCGGGGGTGAATGATAATTGATAACATGGCTGTTTAGAATAGTTTGTGTAATTTTTAAGAAACACGCAGAACCATAGGGCTCCTAAAATCTCCGTGGGCCGCAGTAATATACATTTTTAATAATTAAGTTTTTATTTTTATTACTATTATTTTTACCTAAAATAATGAGAATTAAATCAGTTTTCATGATTAAAAATTTGATAATTTTAATGCATTTTAACAATTACTTTTCAGAGGATGCTAGGTGTTTATATACAATAGATGCTTTAGAATGAAATAAAAATTACAAAATACTTTTATGTATTCCCAGGGTCATCAAAGCTAGTAAACCCTGCTTTGAGTAATTAATCAAAGTTTGAATGAATCTTGAAAGGTAACAAGATGTATAATGTTTCTTCTAGTTTTATTTACAATGCTACTTTAAAGGATTTGAATATTATTAAAGATTCTTGGCATAGTCATATTTATTTTGAAAAAGGCAGTTGTTTCAAAAAATATTTTAAGCTATCAGGAAGTAAATAAAAAAAAAAAAAAAAAAAAAAAAAAAAAAAAAAAACTTTGAAAAATAATTGCTTGTGTAAAATTAATGTTTTAAATGTATTATTTAGTAATGAATATGTTTCATTTGTATGTCATTTAATTGCAAAGCTAGTTCTCATGTTACATAACATAACGTGCGTCCGCTCAGGTTAATTATACACCGCTAAATGTCATTATTAACCTTACTTCTGTATGCTAAATATCTTATAACTTGACTGTACACCGCTAAAATCATTCTTCCTTATGATAAATATCTTGACTCTTAACTAAACACCGCTAAAATCATAGCCGATTAGCCGTTGGCGAGCTTGGCGGATAAATACGAACCGACGCCAACGGATCCTTTGTGGAAGAAAACCCAGGACTTTAGCAGTGTACATGGATACGTACATGGATAAATCAAGTGTGTGCATAATGTCATTTTTATGCTATTTTGTAATTTTTTAAGTGAAAATAGGTCGTCGTGTACATGGATACCGAGTATGTGCAATTCTTAAAAACGTGGCAAGCAGCGGGCGATTCTGCACTTTCTCCCAATTTCGCACCTAATCTTCGTCATGATTAAGCACTTTTGTTCCATAAATGTTCTAGCATAAGCGTGATTCGGCTAGCAGATTGTTGGAAAAAATGTTGAGTTAAAAAAAAAAAAAAAAAAAAAAGCCTTTACTTCGTGAAAACAAAATGGCGTCCAAAAAAAAAAAAAAAAAAACTAACAGGTTGCTGTAACAGGGTTGGTCGCCAAATTTTCGCCAAAAAATCGCCAAGTTACCATAATCTGAAGATTAACTAGATGCTGTAAAAACCAAGGAAATATCAAAGAATCCGTGAATAAAATTTCCAAATAAAGCTCACCGCTAAAGCTTTGAATGATGTCTTCAAAAAAATGTATGCATTTCTCTTTTAAACAAGGAGTTGAAAATAATGCCAAAAAACGGATCAAGACGCTGATATTAAATGTCAGTCTTGCCAAGGGAAATTATATTTATGAGATAAATTATGATGATGTCATGTAGGGCTCATGTAGCAAAGAGCTGACAATCGATGAGCTTACAGAGATACACAATTTATTCTAAAAAAAGCTGGTACCTCAGACTCAGATCCAACAGAAAAGTACATGATGCTTGCAAACTTGACAGGTTCAATTTAATTAAAGAGTTAAAAAATTTGAAGAACATAAACTAATAAGAACCCATTGTGGCTGTTTGATGGAGAATAAAAAGTGAAGAAATTTTATATGAAGCAATTTTATATGATAAAAAATAAATCATTAATCATCAGAGAAATTTGTTGAATTTTATGTAGTACATTTATTTTAATATTATTTAGAGTTGATATGTGTGAAAACTACATTTTTTATTACAAATTTTTCTTCTAAACAAAATTTTTTTTTAGCCTTTGGTCCCATTTAATTAAAATCCATATATATAAATATAGTTATAGCCTAACTTAGTGCACTTTCATTGGTCTCTCCTATTGCACAACTTCAGGGTATTAACTTTGCTGATTATTAAATCAATGATGAAGTTATTGGTACCATATTTGTACAGGGCTTAAGATGTCGTCAGTTAGGAAATACATTTCTTAACTTTCATTATCATTAATGGGAAAAGGAAGTCTTTGATTCTAGAAAAAGGAAATAACTGAAAAAGAACTTTAAAATCATCTAACAATTATTTTTTAAAAGAAAATCAACTTTAGTTTATAAACAAAAAATAGTATTTTTATTTAAATTAGTAATTTGGAAAAATGCTTTGCTTCAGAATTATTTATAATTAAAAAGAAAATGCAGTATCAATTTTTAAAATGCCTTTTGTTTTGTATATAGCTTTTGTAGAAGAAACATTTTATTATCTAAAAATTATGGTATATGTATTTAAATATTTGGCACAGCTTTAGTATTAGTCCATTTTGGCGCAATAAATGAAAAATTCGTTTGACTGTGAAGTGTCAGTGTATTACTGGTTAAAAGACAATTATCAGTTACATTGAAAATTTTTTTAATGACTGCCTGTTGAGGGCAAGAATATTTGGTAACAGTTTACAGTTCTCTCTGAGGTGGTGATACTAATACTTAAGTTACTGTTAAATTTGTGATCTAGATTTGAAACTTTTTCTTTTCATAATTTTTTAATTCTTTTTATAGCTAGGAAGGTTTTGTCCCGTTGATAGAAAAAGATACAGAAAAATAATTAATGTAAAATCAGGAAAATCATTTCAGGTATGTTGAAATGTATTATGTTATAAATATTTTATATCTAAAAATAGATGTCTTAATATGAAATTTTTTTGCTGCCAAAACTCTCCCACCCTCTTTCAATTCTAATATTTAGGAATTTAGTTGGCTAATCTTTGGAATATATGTAACAGGTAGTTTGGTAGTAGTTTTGGTAAGGTGATAAAGGTTACTAGCTAGGACTTTAGCAGTGTACATGGATAAAGTCAAGAGTGTGCGCAATGCCATTTTTGTGCAATTCTGGGATGTTTTTTTAAGTGAAATTAGGTCGACGTGTACATGGATGATACCGTGTATATGCAATTCTTAAAAACGCGGCAAGCAGTGGGCAATTCTACACTTTCTCCCAATTTCGCACCTAATTTTCATCATGATTAAGCACTTTTGTTCTATAAAAGTGTTCTAGCATAAGCGTAATTCGGCTAGTAGATTGTTGGAAAAAATGTTGAGTAAAAAAAAAAAACATGCCTTTACTTCGTGAAAACAAAATGGCGTCCAAAACAAAACTAGCAGGGTTGCTCGCCACATTTTCGCCCAAATATCGCCAAGTTACCATAATCCAAAGATTAACCATTTAGTTAATTGGTTGATCAGATTTGTTAAACAATTTTGTTTAAAGATTGATATAATTAGATACTTATTAGTTGCTCTTTGTTTATCATCAGTAAAATAAAGTCTGAAAGTTTTCATTCGGAAAATGTCATTTTATCGAAAGAATGTAAATGTGTATTCTTTGATATATAATTATGCTGAATAAGTAATTATACATGTAATTTTTTATGTATAAATTTATCTAATTTGCTACTATTTTAGAGATGCTTTTTTACATCAGCCTGGTTTTGAAACATGTCTAGCATAATTTGATGGTGGCATTGGTATATATCAGTTTTCATGCTGTGGCTTATATCAAAGTTCATCCATTTCTTTTCTGATCATGCTTATTCGGTGATATCTACATTTCTTTATTGCATTTAGGAACAGTATTGGCTGATCTTTACTGTACGGTACACCTTGGTTTCTGTCTGAAAAAAATTTCCAAGTGGTATTGGTTGTGTGTGAAATCTACAGGGTTGCCATGCTACCTGAAAAACCGGGAAAAGTCAGGGAATTTGGTAATTGACCAAAAAATTTAGGGAAAAGTCAGGGAATTTAAGTGTTTTAGTCAAAATCTGGAAAAGTCAGGGAATTTCATACAACGATCCCGCCAAAAAAGGCGAGTTTTGCGCCGACATCAGAAGAGAGAACTTTTTTGGCGAATTGTGTATCACATGAGTGTCATTCGAGCAGCTGGCATAGAGCCAATATTTGCAGCTCCAATTTGATTGTCTTTTAGAAAGGCAAAGCAAGTTTCCCGCAACTTTTGGTTTCCAGTAACCTTGAGAATCGCATGTGCAGTTCATGAACTAAAGAAAGTACCTGTTCTCATATAAAACAAAATGGATTTAATCCTAGTATACAGTACCATGAAGGTTAGAATCAAAGAATATGTATTGTAAAGAAGGAAAACCTCTCTGCAACAGACATGGCTCCGTTCCATCATAGAGGGAAACAGCTGTGTATGCGCGATATATCTGTCGGCAAAGCTCGAAACTGGTGTCGAAGTTCGAAGGTGACGTTATCAAGAGTTCATAAAATGAACATCATTTAAAATTTCTTTAAACTCTAAAGGAAAAGAAAATATTTTGTGGCGCAAGTAAGTTAATTCATGGATTAGTTATTTTGAGGGTGTGTGTGTGTGGGGGGGGGAAACTACAAAAATCCATTTTTAAAATTATTGCAAAAAATCCAAGAAAAAACGTTCTTTGATAAAACATTTCTTCTTGGATTTTTCGCAATAATTTAAAAACGGATTTTCATAGTTTTCTTTTTTGTCAAAGAACGGTTCTTCTTAACACGTGTTTCTCAATTTCCTGTACACATCGCGAAGAGGGAAATTCTGGCCGCCAGGTTCCGTCGCCAAATCCCTTGCCAAATTTTCCCTCCACTTTCTAGCGGCATAATAGCATTTACGTGTATGGAACCTTTTCTTCTTTACATAGACGTTCTTTGGTTAGAATAATCTCCATGTATAGTACAGCGGGATTTGGTGACATGATGATGAGCAGTAAACGGGTCATTTTGTTCTTGGCGACAATTTTCAAAATCGTGCGCAGGCCGTACCGTATACTAGGATTTTACCGCAAAATCTTTTTAAACATTTCTTTTTCTTTTCTTTTTAATAAATACCTTGTCATTTTGCAGTAAAATAAAAAAATAGTAATCAGTCCTCTAGGCTAACCATGTAATATAACTATATTCGCTAAAATATCGTTGATTATTCTATTCAATTTTTAAGTAATTATTTTTATGTTATTCATATCATTTAATATTGCTTCTTCCCTCTAAATTTATTTATCATTAGTAAATAATATTTCCAAATTTCAGAAAATTTTCTCTGACATAATCCTGAAATTAATTCTAGCAGTATGATGACATACCATCACGAAATTTAATGCACATTTTTTTTCCTTATGTATGCTGCGATATAAATATAAAATACCTCAATTTATTAAAAAAATATCATTAAATAGATTTCTTTCTTTTGTTTAGCTGCAGAATATTTGCAAAAAGAGCCTTATTTTATTCCAGATTGGGCAGATTCTAATCTCAATCTTCAGTGGAGAAAACAACTCCTATTATAATTATATTTGTGTTTTTAAGTGTTAAGGTGGCTTTTAAGAAGACACCTCACACAAATTAAATGTACCTAAAATCTAACCTAACTATTTAGCATTGCGTTGTGATTAATAAGAACCGGATTAGCCTCGTGTTGAACTGGTGATGATCATGAGTAATAATTAAATAAAACGTACAATTGTTATCCAATGTATATATCTTAAATTTTATTAAGTTTCTTAAGTGGAAAAGTAAACAAAATTATCAAAGTGTACCAAGAATAATTAAGAATAAATGTCCTCTGGGATTTATTGAATAATTAGTGAATTTGCTACACAATGCAAGTAATACCATAATTAATTTACCTCTTAGCACAACCAAATTACATTACGCGGATAGACTGGAATTTTCTCGAAACATACCTGGAAAAGTCAGGGAATTTCATTCTCCTATTTGAGTGGCAACTCTGAATCTAGAAGCCCCTTGCGGGAAGTAGGTTATTGGTAACCCTAATATTGATAATGTTGGCAAAACTAGCCAGGTAAAGTGCAGAATCGCCCACTTATTCTTTTGGCACCTTTTACAAGGATAAGAAGAATTGGATTTTTGTCAATTTTCTTTTACTTTTTAAGTGAAACTAGGTCGATGTGTACATAGATAAAGTCAAGGGAATGTGCAGTGCCATTTTTGTGCAATTCTGGGATATTTTTTTAAAGTGAAAATAGGTCGATGTGTACATGGATACCGAGTATGTGCAATTCTTAAAAACTCGCCAAGGAGTGGGTGATTCTGCACTTTCATCAACTAGCCTTGGGGAAAATAGTGGGTTTTTTTAGTTTTTGTCATTAAGAAAGGGTTATTTCTGCGAATATTGCCAAATGTTTTGTGATAAATTGAGATTTTGGCTATTTTTTGTAATAGTAACCCTCTCGTATTGACTGGGAGTGTGTTTATTAGGGCTGTGGAGTCGGTAGGGAAAATGACAGACTCCTGGAATTTTAAAGATTCCTACTTCGACTCCTTCATATACATGTAAATGTATACTCATAGGTACAGCTTATTTTTTTAATATCAAAGAAGTAATAGATGCTACAGAAAAAAATTGATGCATAGCAAATTTTTTATGTTAATTAGCATTTATTATGAAATAGAAAAACTGGCATTAGTAATTTCTAAGAAATGGTAAAACTTTGGCAAGATCTTCTTTGTTAGAGGACCATAGATCTGATTTGATAAATTTCAGAACTAAGAAGAGTCTTTCCTCACTGACTTGAGTAGGAAGAAGAGCTGTTACTACTGGTTATTTATTTTCATTTGCTTTGCCTTAGCCTTTTTAATATTATCCAAATATTTCTCAAAATCTAATTCATCACTGGAAGAGGATAATAGAGACTCAGTTGCAATATCTGCACTTTGACTGTCCTGATTTGAATACTTCAGTTATGCTGAGAATAATTTCATTCTTAATGAAAGTTTATAGGTGGCTTTCTTTGCCTTTTTAATTTGTTTGTCATCCAACGAAAGTCGGCGTTTTGGTTCTACACATATGGAACACAGCACGATCTTATTATCTAGCAAACTAGTTTCTCTTTTCTTCATTGAAGAAATGATTCCTGCTGCAATAAACCCTCCATTTCAGAAAGAACAAACATCCCATTCTTCCATTCTCACCTCCTGTCAATTCTTCAGATTGTAGCCTTTTGGTGGCTATATACAGTATAGAAAGAAGAGTTTCCAATTCTGCAAGATCATTCCACAGTCTTTCTGTGAGTGAAACATTAGGATTGCCTAATATTCTCTTCTAATATTCTCGTCTCCTGTTAATTCTTCAGATTGTAGCTTTTTTGTGGCTATATACGGTGTTGAAAGAAGGGTTTCCAGTTCTTTAAGATCATTCCACAGTCTTTCTGTTAGTGAAATATTAGGGTTATTTATATCTTCTGAAAAAGTTCTTAATCCTAACAACCACTGTATCGTCAAATATGTACTTCTCCATTGTGTTGCTCCTTTTCCTGCTCACTTTCTAAGAATGGCATCAATTTTGGGAGTTCTTGCTGCTTACCTAAAATCACCAATGAGATAATAACTAAATGAATAATGTTAATCAATAATGGCAAATATCATGTCCATCCTGCTCCCTTATATTTATTTCCTAATATGCCAATAAAATAGAAAATAACTATTTATTAATGTATATAGTCCATAAATAAAAATATTAACTCTGTCATTAATTTTTTTTTTCTCAATTCACTTTAATTTCATTTCAAATTCAAACCGTTCAACAAAAACTGGAGTCGGAGTCGACGTGTTTTTTAGTGACTCCGATTCCTTTTACCCAAAAATCTACCCGACTCTGATTCCAACTCTATGACTCTGACTCCACAGCCCTGGTTTTTATTCTTACCATTCCTTTCAATTGCTGTGTTTGGTTCCACATGCATTGGTGTTGTATATTGACGTTGGTAAAATCATTTGAGTATGTCTGAGGTAAGTAAGAGAAGGAATGTTAATAAGCGTTTAATAAGCGATGAGCCGAAACAACAAAAAATTTAATTGAATTGCTTACGTGGAGGATTGTGGTGGGAAGAGTGAACGTATACACGTGAAAAAAAGGTATGTTAAAAAATTGATGTTTCATTTATTTATTCATCTCTGTGTGTTTATTTTTGTTAAAAGATTTGTTGTTTAATGTTTTTATGTTAAAAACTATGTATTTTTGGTTATTTGTTTGTTTGGTGTTTGTTGTATAACAATTTTTTTCTGGTTAACATGATAGTTTTAACTTCCTAATTTTGTTTAAGTGAAAATAGATTGATGTGTACATGGACAAAGTTAAAGTAGAGTGCAATGCCTAGTTTGTGCAATTATCTGTTTTTTTTTGTTTTTTTTTTTGTTTTTAAAGTTAAAATAAGACGATGTGTACATGGATACTGACTTTGACTTGGTTTTTGCACAGCGCGCGGAAGGATCGGAACCATCTTGAAATTGGTGGCAATCTTAGCGTCAAAAAAGAAACGATTTGCCAAGGCGTACCGTAAATTTTAACCACAGTATTTTCCCTATTTCAAGTATAAGCAATTTCTTTTTTTGATATGATTCAACCAGTGCATCTTCTGAGAATTAACCTTCTAAAACCTAGCTGAAATTCTTATAATACAGCCTTCAGACTGGCACGATCGAAAACACTTTTGACCCCTCTTTGACTTTTTCCTAATGAGGAAAGTTGTTAAACCCCTCCAAGGATGCAGTAAAATTTACATATTTGTCGGATGCTGTTCCCTAGTAGATGAGTTGCTAGATTTGTGATTTTTTTATGATTATTTTGCTTTCATTTAAATGAAGTTCTACATAAATAGTGCACTATTTATTTAGAACAAAATGTACACAGCGTTTATATTTCATTTACTATTTCTGATCAATCTCGGCAATAATTTGTGAATTTTATAACTTTGTTTTCACACTTTATTTATATTCACATATTTTCTTCTTAGAAAACGAGAACAAAACTTTACAAAATATAATAAATATGAACTAATTTTGTAGGTCTGCAGGTTGGAATGCGATTTTTAATAATATACTTTCATTAATGAGTAATTTAATGAAATAATAGTAATAAATTCATTAATAATATTTATTACTATTAGATGATTAAAATACAATTCAATACAATCAGATTTTGAGATGAACTTAATAATAAAATAATAAAGCAATAATAAAGGTTAAAATAACAATAAGAAAGGTTAAAATCTGCTTTTTTGATAATTTTGTTATTATAATATAAAAAAAGAAAATCAGAGATATATTGGTTGTGTTTCATCATTTAACTTTAACAGATATTACATTTGAATATCAGGCAAAGGAGGTATATCTTTAACGAGAATTTTTCTTTGCAAAATTGGCTTTTGTGTTTATGTTAGCAGAGAAAAAAATCTGTGACTTATGCATGCAATCATCAAAAGTATTTTTCAGAACAGTTCTAAATGTTTATAAAGAATTATACATCAATTTCCTTTGATAGCAGAAATTTCATCTAAAATCATCATTATATCCAAAGGTTGAAGTCTATTTAATTTTCAACGAATATTCTATTTGCACATAGAATATTTTCTAATTTATTTTAGAAAGAGTGATATTTTACGTTTTCAAAAGAATAAGGGCATACAAAAAAGAATAAGGCATGTAGTAAATCTGTTTTTCATATTTCTTTTAGTAATGAAAACGGAATATTTTCAAGGCAAAATTAAGAAAACAGTTTATGCCAAATTTTGCATAAAGTATCTTCTCCTGTATTTTTTATTTAAAGTGTGAAATTTTTTCTTTGAAAAAATAAAAAATCATAAACAGAGCAAAATTAATTCATGAGAAGTAACTTTGAAATGCAATAATTCCATTGTAATATGAAATAGTGGAGAAAAGTGCAATACAGTTTATTTATTCACAAATAATCCCCTCATATGCCTAATTTATATACTGTCTGTCAATTGAGAAATATGTTAGTAAATTAAACCGGTTGTTTCGATACTTTTTCTTTATCAATTATTTTACAGGCCCTTCAGTAGAGCGGTAAAGGTAGCTAAATACTTGGGTTTGGATCAAAGGGTTTAGCTCACTTGGGTTTGAATCCCGGCTAAAGGGTTGGATTCATAGTTTTGTGTAACGTAAATACAAGCCAGCTTCCCTTAGAAAGTCCTCCATGAAGACATCCCTCCCCTTATATAGATAATTGTTGTGTGCTTTGATGTAATTCAGTAAGCGAACAAAATTATTGCTTGCATAATAGAAGCACTTAAAACAGAAATAGTTAACAGTTCTTAAGAGTTTTATGCACTCCAAAAAAAGGGTCAAAATAACATCTTATTATTCATAAGTATAAAAAGGAACTAAATGATAAAAGCGGTTTTACCTATTTACTAGAAGGGCATTAAATGTAAAATATTAATCTAATCTTATTTGCTACAATTAAAAAGCATTAAATCTGGTAAGCTTAAACAGCGTGCAAAATCGCTGACGTTTTAATCATAACAAAAGTTAGTACTAAAAAAGTTAGCACTAAAATTATGAGACAGTGCTCTAACGTTTGAGAAAGAGATGTCTTCTATTTGATTTTCAAGTATATTGGCACGAGATAAAACCTGCTGTTTTCGCCAAAATGTAGCTAAACTGATAAAAAGAGGGAAACAATGCATAGCCAGCGGCTGTTCTGAGCAACGACAATGGACCACCCAGAGATCTACAGATAGGCGATTTTCTAAAATAGGAAGGGAATAGCTGGTATTACAGTTGTACCACAGCCGGCGTTAAAGAAAGTAATTTTCCTGGTAAAACTCCTGTACTGCTGGCTTTAAAAAGTTAATTTTATACTTAAGGGTGCACTTTTTAATCATCTTAGATTTGTTAATACTGTTTGGTATATAATACTGGAAATTAATTGCTGCTGGTGATTAAAATTAACATAACTTGAATTTTTCTCTGAAGCCTTTGTTTTAATACACAATGAATTTCTCTCAAAAGCTTTTATCAGTAATTGAGGTCAGTGAGAAGAAAAGATTTAAAATTTTTGCCTTAAATTCACTTAAACATGGAGTTTCAAATCATGTAGATATAATTGTATGAATAAATTACTGACATAAAATTGAAAACTTTAGCACATTTATAAAATTTAATGAATCCCATGTGCTAAGTCTTTCTTCAAAATAATATGTGTTATTCAAAGCTTTGCATTGCAGTACTAAGATAAACTTTTCCAAGAAGTGAGCTTCTTTTTACTTCTGAGGAAGTCATACTGTATCCTAATGCCCTTTTGCCTAGTCTAAAATGTGAAATGTAAATTATAGGAAGTGTATAAAAAGGCCCTTGCCTACATGATTTGTGTTGGCGTTGCACTAAGGTGTGAGATGGGAGACAATATTTGTTTTGGTAAGATTAAATGTCAACTGAAAATACGAGGGCTATCCAGAAAGTAGATTACGTTTTGGAATAAAAAAATAAACAAAGTATAGGAAACAAATTTTATTATATACAGATGAAAGCCACACTCAAATACTACTTTTCTACACAGTCACCATACAAATTAAGGCATTTATCGTAGCGATGTACGAGCTTCGAAATTCCTTCGTCGAAAAATTCGGCCGCCTGCGCCTTCAACCACTTCGTTACCTCTTCTTGCAGCTGTGCGTCGTCATCAAAACGCTGCATAGCCAGCCACTTCTTCATTGCTGGGAATAGGTGGAAGTCACTCGGTGCCAGGTCGGGACTGTACGGCGGATGAGGAAACAACTCCCACTTAAAAGATTCAAGAACTTTACGAGTGACATTTGCCGTGTGGGGCCGGGCGTTGTCGTGAATCAACAAGATCTTAGAGCTCAACATTCCTCTGCGCTTGTTTTGAATTGCTCTTCTGAGTTTTTGGAGAGTTTGGCAATACCTTTGAGAGTTTATTGTAGTGCCTCTTTCCAGGAAGTCCACCAAAATTACACCTTTTCTGTCCCAAAAAACAGTCGCCATCATCTTCCTTGCCGACACTGTTTGCATGCATTTCTTGGGTTTTTGGGGAGAACTTGTGTGCCCCCACTGCATTGATTGCAATTTCGTTTCACAGTTCACATGTTTCACCCATGTTTCGTCACCAGTAACGATGCGATCGAGTAAAGAGTCACCATCCTTATGGTAAGCGTCCAAAAAGTTCAACGCTGCAGCCATTCACTGATTTTTGTGGTCCTCTGTCAAGATTTTTGGAATCCATCTTGCACAAAACTTGTGGTAACCAAGCTTTTCGCTGATGATTTCGTGCAACAAACTTCGCGAAATTTGTGGAAAACTCAAAGAAAGTTCCGTTATTGTGAAATTTCGATTTTCACGGACTTTAGCATCGACTTTTTCGAGAAGTTCGGCGGTCACTATGCTGGGTCTCCCACTTCGATCTTCGTCGTGAACATTGGTTCGGCCATTTTGAAATCTTATGACCCACTGACGCACTCCACCTTCAGTGATATTGTTGTCCCCATACACTTCTCGAAGCTGCCGATAGATTTCTATCGGTTTACAGTTTTTTGCAGTCAGAAACCTTATTACTGAGCACACCTCGCAGCTCGCGGGATTTTCAATTAACACAGACATTTCAAACCGTCACAGTATCTGAACGGAGCACAGTTTGAACCTCTCACTAGCACGGCTAGATGCAGACTGAGCTGCGCAACGCTCTGACCCCAAGATGGCCGCGCTAGCCCCGCCCCTAGCGGACACAGACGGAAACGTAATCTACTTCCTGGATGGCCCTCGTAGATGAGTGGTGTATGGTCTTAAGTTGAAATCTTCATCAAGCAATTTGTATTGAAAGTTGTCTGTGTTGTGTACGGTGTCAGTGACAGCTTTAGTGAAAAAGTTGCTATTTATCCTTCTGACGGGAGATTTCATATTCTCAATTTTTGAGGTCTTTATGCAAATCTTTGTTACAAATAAACCAAGCTGCACCTGTGATCTTTCGTACAAAGTTGTTTTGAAATGTTTGTAGTTTGAGAAAGTCACTTTTGGAGACAGTTCAACTGGCTGGTGAAATTCAGAAAGTAACTTACGTTGGGGGGGGGGGGAATCAAATTCAAAAAAAGGGAAAAAGGTGGGGGAGGAATCTG
The DNA here is from genome assembly GCF_044657685.1 of Stegodyphus dumicola. Taxonomy (NCBI): domain Eukaryota; kingdom Metazoa; phylum Arthropoda; class Arachnida; order Araneae; family Eresidae; genus Stegodyphus; species Stegodyphus dumicola. Next base: position 132,659,923 of record NC_140768.1, on the reverse strand, counting down.
AAAGCTTTCAGATTTTACATTACATCCAAAGGGGCATTTTCTTAACGTTTTGTGTGTTGCCTTTATCTATTACATATCACGTTCTTCACACTTAAACCATAAAATTCAGTTCAACAGCAATGCATTACGAGCATGTTGGAAGCACTTTCGTTAAGCTTGATTTTCGATTTTGACCCAGTCCCATAGGCAGTCAGTCAGTTCACCGTTATTCTACTGAGTACATTCTAGACTACGCACGCGATTCCCTCAGGTCTCACTATTAATCATGTCCTTTTTAGGACAGTCAATACTGATGAAAATGTTAGCGACTATATGGACTCCGAACGATCAACGTTATCCCTACCTTCCACCTCAAGGCGTGAAGAATTTCTGAAGGATCCAAGATTACGGAAGAAAAGCAAAAATAAGAAAGGAGAAGTAAAGTTGGAAGAACTGAAGATAAATGCAGAAAAGACCCAGGAAAAGGACCCTAAAAGAATCTGAGAGAAGGAGCTTCAGGAACTAATCAAGAAACATGGAATAGAATACGTTACGAAACATCTAGAATTCGAAGCAAGACTGAACGCAGCTAAATCACCTGAAGAAAAATCTAGAATCATCTCTGCACATATGAAGGAACCAGCCCAGTTACTCAGTAAGAAGCAACGAACTGAAATAACCACCGATAATGTTGGCGCAGTTGATGAATGGATCACTCCGAAGAAAATTGCAAAAATCAAGGAAAAACCAGAACCGATGGAAATTTCCAAGAGAAGAGATTCCAATTGCTGAGGAAAATTGCAGAACAAAATCTAGAAGGCGGAGCCAGTGCAGATGCCCCTCCCTCTTCCGTTGTATTCTCACAGGAAGCGAATGACTGGATTACACTAGATGAAATGCTTACGAAGAACTGCACCAAACCACTTGAGTGTCAAATGAGATAAAAATCAATCTTCGTCTATACCAAAAACTTAAAAGACTACAGTACTATGAACGAGCTACTTTTAGAAAAGAAAATCCCTTACCACTCATACCAACTTGACTGCGAAAAGCCAATATGTGTAATTCTGAAGAACCTCCCCACAACTTTTAAGGAAGAAAACATCCTACAAGACCTTAAATGCAGGAACTTTCCCATAGAGAAAGTAAAGCAGTTCTCAAAACGACGTGATGGTGAAATAATTAAACTTCCTTTCTATCTACTTGAGCTCAAAAGGACCCCAAAAGGTAACAAGATTCATGAGCTCAACAACATATTCAGTTGCAACATCACTATCGATAAGTTTAGCCCTAAGAAGCGATCTGTTCAATGCTACCGGTGCCAGCAGTTCGGCCGCTCACAATCATGCTGTAGTAACCCCATCAGATGTGTTAAATGTGGACAACAGCACAGGAGCAATCAATGTTCTATGAAACCGGAACAAGCCCAAATTTATTTTTGTGGACTTTGCCATGTCAGTAGTTACAGAGGTTGTAACGAGTACAAAAACGATTTGAAAGGAAAAGCAGTACACCCCAGACTAAAGCTCCCGAATTAACAGAGGAAAACTTTCCCAGACCAAAGACTACTGAGTTCACAGTGCTGAACAAGCCACCCCAAGCTACTTATAGCGAGAAACTGAAAAGTAAAATTAAGCCCCCACCGAAGGACCATCAACATCGCTATGGCATGAATACAAGATGACAAGATTAACACATTCTAACTTCAATTATCTCGTGGGCAAATCAGAGCTGCTAAAAGTCCGGCGGAGAAGCTACAAACAGGTTCTAATTCAGAAGTCAAACAACAAAAATCAGTGTTATATTTTCAAATTTTCACAGGCCTGGTTTCGATGGTTTTACCAAACCAACATTGTCATCTGCAAAAGCGGAAAATCCGCTTTTTCCACTTTTGCAGCTGACGATGGGGTTCGGTAAAACCATCGAAACTAGCCCTGTGAAAATTTGAAAATATAATGCTTATTTTTGTTTTTTGACTTCTGAATTAATATTTGTTCAGTGTGTTATTGTGTCTTAATCACAAACAGGTTTTCAGGCAGCCATGCTCCTCATAAACTTTGCAGAATCGGAGAATTAGAAAAGTAAAAGCATCTCTCCTACTATGAACCAATCAGATTACAGGAAATTCATGCAGCTATATCCTTGACGTCACGATTCTAATTCTATCTTCCTTTACCCACGCAGCAGCGGTCTGACCGCTTCTTTCCATTGTCGGAGTAACTCCATATTTGTTATACCATCGCTTCATTGAGCCAAAGAATATGTATTGTTAAGAAGGAAAGCTTCGCAGCAGCAGGAGTGGCTCCCTCTGAACGAAAAGGGACACAACTGCGCATGCATGAAATATATGTCGCCAAAGCTCTAAGCTGATGTCGAAGTTCGAACAGGTTCGATGGTGATGTTTATCAAGAGTTTAAAGCTGTGCGACTCCATTTTTTTGTCCTACATATTGACAGATATAAAATCAGACATCAAACTGCGATATGGATAATACAAGTTCAACTAGTAAAGCAAAAAAGCACGAAAATTCGAGTTTAAATTATCGCGAAAAGTCAAAGAACGATTCATCTTAGAACGATTCATCCGTGTTCCTCAATGGTGGTGGGGGTGGAAAATCTCCACCAGGTACTTCACAAAGGGGGAAATTCTCACCAACAGGTTCCGTCGCCAAATCTCTTGGCGAATAGTCCCTTTTCTTTCTAGCGTCGTAGGACAAACTGGTTTACATTACGTCTATGGAGCCTTTCCTTCTTTACATAGACTTTCTTTGATTGAGCTCACCATCGCTTCATTGAGAATCCTTTTCTGGAATTCTCTGTCAACTGTCATCTATGTTATGGTAGGAAAGCCATGTTTTTCTCCACGCGTTACACGCAGGATGAGGCTTATTAGCCCAGGGGACTGATTTCACGTGCTTACCTGAGCCTTCAACAGCAATATTGCAAAATAATTTTAAAATGAGCATATCTTTAGAATTCCTGATACACTGTTTCATGCGCTGGAGATAAATTGTTTAACGTACAGTGTTGTCATTGCTTGCTTTGAAATTGTTGAGTTTATTAATCAAAAATTCATTAAAGTTTTATAGTATATGAAATGGATAATAAAATTCCAAATTTGGGCTTCCAGATGCCCACATTCAAGTGGAAACGTACATTATTCAAAAGTTGATGGCTCTAGGTACTGTTGTTTTATCACTATGTGAGAAACATACATACATTTATGCAGATTCTTTATTATTTAATTTCTTTAAATATAATGCAGGACTGTAATATTTGGTGGCAAGAATTTAGAACGTGAACTGACATCTATAGTGAACCAAATCAAAGTGCCAAAGTGAAATTAATAGTCCTTCTGGGCAAATTGCTGCTTTAGACTAACAAATGAAAGTAAAAATTTTTTTATTATTTACATTTGAAAGGCACATTATTCAGTTATTTTTTTGCATAATCTTCATATAAACTAAGACAACTATCATAATGGTAGACGAGCTTGTTAATTGCATCGTCATAGAAAGTTGCTACCTAAGACTTCAACCATGCACGGATGCTTGAATGCAGTTCCTCATCATCGTCAAAGCACAGTGTTGCAGGCCAGGCACACACAAGTGACGAACTTTACTCAAGTCTCGTCTCCTATTACGACACAATCGAGAAGCGATACACTGTTCATGGTATGGTTCGAGAAGTGTCAAAGTTGCTGCCCTGTGCTGCTTTTTGTGGTCTTCTGACAAGAGTTTTGTACCTATCTGGAACAAAACTTATGACAGCCTAGATATTGCATCACAACACCAAACAAAAGTTCGTGAAATTTGAGGAAACTCCGAAAGTGAGAGCTTCGAAATTGTGAAGTGGTGTATTTCGTGAATCTTTTCAGCAATCAATCTTAGGGATCTTAGGATAATCATTAACAACCCTTGGCCGGCCACTTCATGCTTCCTTGGGAAAATTTATGCCACCATTTTTTAACATGATGCACCATTGTCTCACTCCGGCTTCACTTATTACGTCGTTTCTACACGCTGTACAAAGTTCTTGATAATTTTCAGTTGTTCTCAATTTTTTTGTGAACAAAAATCTAATCACTGAATGCACTTCACAATTGGCAGGATTTTCTATTGCTGCACATATTTTAAACATTCACAGTGAACAAAGCAGAAGCAATACATGCTGTAAACGATTACAACCGGATACATAAGGATTCAGTAGACACTCTGACACCAAGATGAGGATACTAGGACTACCTCTTGCCGCACAGCAATGAAACGTATGTTACTGTGAATAGCCCTCATATTAAATTCTTAGACTGATTTTCCTTTCAAATACTTTTAATATGTTTAATTAATCATAAAATAAGTAATTAAAAATAAACAAATTATGAAAATTTATAAAGTTTTCAGAGATATTTAACAAGTGAGGCAAAACTTAGAAATTAATTATAACTGATGCTCCGTGTCCGGAATCGAACCCTGATTCCCAATTACAGTACAAAGTCCATAATCTGGACTCGTCAAGACTTCATAAATTCCGGATTAGGGGTTTTTCCGGATTATAGATCATCAATTTAAATCTGGTAAGATGGCATGCAGAAATAATACAATTAAAAATATGAAACCGTAATTTATGAAATAAAGAGCAATTATGATCTAAAGGGTATCAAAACTTAAAAAAAAAAAAAAAAAAAAAAAAAAAAAAGCTTAATATTTACTTGTTTACTTTAGTAAACATTTCTATCAATGTAAGTTGTTTAAGTTGCTTCGTTTTTGGTACTAGTACTTTCTCTTTAATTCTATAAACAGACATAATTTCTTGTTCAGTTATAAAGTTCCACTGTTCAAGTCCTGTAATTGCTGTGTCGAGAATATCGACTAACTTGTTAATCGAAATTTTTTTGTTTTCAAAAATGTTCTCTGTTACTTTCTTCACTATCGGAAGCGCGCATGGGTAAACGCTATACTGGCTTTATGCGCATGCCTAGCGGACACACGCATCAAACGCGCATTAAATTGTTAATGTATTAAAATGTATTACGCTCATACGTAAGTTTGTGGCTTTGAGGTCCGGATTAGAGACTTTGTACTGTATAACAAACTAGTCTGTTATAAAATTTTTCTTCAAAGCACAAATAAAAATACATATGTTTCTATGCACATAATTATAAACTTTTTTATTCTTAATTATAGCATGACACTCGATGGCCTTTCGATTTTAATAAAGTCTATAAGCCTTGGACAGAAATTGCTAGAAATTAGCTTCATCACAGATTGTAAATGCTCATTGGTCAATTGGCTTCTTTCTTATTAATTTTCAACTTTGGGGAAAAAAAAAAAAAAAAAAAGAAAAGAAAAGAAACCTCCCAACAAAGCAACTATTCTTAGTGCAAAAATTCATAACTGATGACAAGTACAAATAAAAGTTATAAAATACTATACAGTCAAAAGTCGTTAATCCGGACTCGTCAGGCGATTCCAGATTATAGATCATCAGTTTAAATCTGGTAAGATGGCATGCAGAAATTATAAAATTAAAAATATGAAACCATAATTTATGAAATAAAGAACAATTATGATCTAAAGGGTATCAAAATTTAAAAAAAAAAAAAAAAAAAAAGCTTAATATTTGTTTGTTTATTTTATTAAACATTTCTTTCAATGTAAGTTGTTTAAGTTGTTTCGTTTTTTATGTGATAATACATTCTCTTTAATTCTATAAACAGACATAATTTCTTGTTCAGTTACAAAGTTCCGCTGTTCAAGTCCTATAATTGCTGTGTCGAGAATACCGACTAATTTGTCAATCGAAATTTTTTCGTTTTCAATAACCTCTGTTACTTTCTTCGCTCTTGGAAGCGGATTATAATGACGAAATATTTGATTTAAATCATATCAAAGACGGAGTACATCGAGATGAAATACTACATTTAGTAAGGAATTATAAGCCAAATAAGATAAAAACATCTGCCCTGAAGATAAGGATAGTGCTGACAGATCAACTTCCAATTCATTGCGCGCTGCGGTGTTCCCTCCCCCCCCCGGCCGCAGAGCAGCGTGAAATTGATAAACAGATTTCGAAATGGTTAGATAAACAAAGAATATGCCTTTAATGCCTTTATCCATTTTTTGCAGCAATTCCACTTTTTGTTTGATCGACGTCGAAATATACTTTGGCTTTGTAGATCCTTTGGGAGCTCCAGCATCGGAAATTCTATTTGACATAATCGAAAGTTCAAGCTTACTTTTATAAAATTGCTCTAACTGTTTGCAAAAAATAATAAGCCGGATCCAATTCGAAGATTAAGGAACAACGCAATCTGCAACATTAACTGAAATAGATAATTAGATAATTTTAGCTTATACCGTCCGTTATACATTAAACGCACATGCGTAAACATATTATGTGCATGCGCACACGCATATGCGCAGCCGTAAAGGTCTTACGCACATTGTTGGAAAATATAGCTTATTTTTAAAACCTTTTACTGCATCATCTCTCCTCCTTGAAATGTTTATTTAGTTTAGTCCTTATTTTAATATAATATAATAAGTTACTTCTACTTCTTTTTCTTGCTGCCACTGTTTTCATTGAGAACGGACTGTTTCAACCTAATTGAGATGCAAAAACGAAACATGATGTTACGTCATCTGAAAAGCCGATTCGTGCCGATAGCTGATTGGTTGCCGTGAGATGACGTCATTCCTACTTCTGCTATAAGTATCTCGCGTCGCTCTGGCTCAACCCTTCTAGTTCCTGGTTTTCCGGCAAGTAAGTGAGCTGTTTCCAGCCCCTTCAAAAGGATGCATGCAGTCCGGTGAAAAAATGCCTTGATTCCGGATTTGCGAGATGATGGTTCCAGATTAAAGTTCTTCGGTTCCGGGGGCTATCCTGTGAGTGATTGCCGTGGGCGGCATCCATGTTTCTTCAATGAAGGCAGAATTAAAAATACGTGAGAGGCGACAACTCCTTGTGCAAACAGAGTTAGGCCGGTTTTAAGTGTTTTCACATTTAAATTTTCAGGTGTTTTTCTTGACCATTGATTATGGACTTATTGAATGGGTAGCCAGCTTTATTTTTAGGCCGCATAGTCACTGTTTAGGACATTTTTTTTGTTTGTATAGAATGCCAGTGTTTTGGAGTACAGGTAAAAATATTTGATGAATGATGATTATATTATATTTTTCCTAATACTCTAATATTGTTGACATTTATTTTTGTGTTTTTATTCTTTATTATATTTTTAATAAATTGGTTAAGTTCAAAATCTTTTATTGTCTTCAATGTCTGCACAACATATCTCAGGGAGCTTTCATTGCTACTACTGCTAAATGTTTAATTTCTTTAAACTTTAAACTTTGCTTTAGCATCATTTTGGTTATGGGCCCAGCTCCTGAGTTATTTTAGTGCAGACTTTTGAAGTTTAAAGTTAATTTAGGACTTAAGAGATTGGGGGGCGATTTTTGTTAAAATTCAAATATGGCTACTGTTAGTGTCGTGCATAATATTGCTAAACTTGATGCATGTATTTATTTTACATGGTCCAAAGATATGAAGTTTGTCTTGAATGAAAAAAATGCATGGCTTTTGGTCAAAGGTATTGAAAAATGTCCTGATTTGGATGATGTTAAGGGTATTGCAAAAGAAATTATTGCCGACTTTCAAAATAGAAGTCTATTGGCATTATCGTTAATTTATATGAATGTATGCCCTGAATATAGAAACTTGATATGTGAAATTTATGACCCAGTAGTGGCATGGAATATGCTTGCCAAATATTTGCAGCCAGATTATCGGTCAAGACATATGTCCCTGTTTTCAGAGTTCTTAAATTGCAAAATTAAGCCAAATGAAAGCCAAATGATAGTTTCTTTTCTTCTAGATTAAAACGTGTAACTGAACAGTTAGCTGATATTAATCAGGCTGTAAGAGACGTATATATATGTTTCCAGTTTCTTAGATTCCTTCCAGATAAATTTGATCAAGTAGTTCAAAATATTTTGAGGTGGCCAGATGAAAAGTTCATTTTTAAAAATGTTGAACTTGAAATTCTAGCAGAGGAAACGCGTCTTAATTTAAGAGAGATAGATAGGGAAAACTCCAATAAGACTATAGAAGTTAAAAGTACTAACTGTGAACCCAAATTTAAGCAGATTAAAGGGCTCAAGTGTTATAAATGTGGCCGTCCAGGTCATATTCAAAAATACTGTAGAATGAGAGGTAACTTTTCCAGATCACCCTCACCTGCTTCTTCTGTTTCCTCAGCTGTATCTAGTAGTAATAAAACATCTTCTAAGTGTAAGAATAAACTCAAGTTGAGTAAAAGTAATAATTCCCATGCACAGTCCCATTTTATAGCTAAAGCCAATGTTAACAATTTGGAAGAAAATGATGATAGTTGGATTTTTGATACGGCTGCATCTCATCATTTTTGTAAAAATCGAGAATTGTTTGATACTTTTTCTCCTGTGAAAAATGAGAATATGCTAGTAGCTATTGATGGGGTAACTTTTCCAATTCATGGGAAGGGTACTGTTAAAATGAAATTTGGGGATACGGTTATTTTGCTTAAAGATGTGTTATATTCACCTGAACTGAGACGAAATTTAATATCTGTACCTAGGGTGGATATCAATGGAGCGAGATTTTATGGTAAAAATGGGCAAATTAAAGTTACTGATGATGAGAATTCAACTTTGTACAAGGCTAAGTTGATAGGAAGTAACTATCATGTGTTCCCGAAAATAATCAAAAAGGGGGGCAAATCTGTGAAATTTCAGGCATCCACAGTTCAGCATAATAATAGTGAATTATGGCATGGTCGGTTTGGTCATATAAATTATGATACTATTGTCAGAACTAGTGAGAGACATTCAGTTCGAGGTCTTCCCGTGTTAAAGCACTCACCTAATTTGTTTTGTGAACATTGCCAAATCAATAAGCAAAGACAAATCTCCTATAGACCCTTAGAAGGTATTCAAGTAAAGAGACCGCTTGAAAGGGTTTTCTCTGATGTATGGGGACCTATTAACATTCCAGGTAGGAATGGTGAACGTTATTTCGTTTCCTTTATTGACGAATATTCTCGTTACGTGGTAGTGTACCCCATTGTGGAGAAAAGTCAGGTGTTTGAAGTATTTGAAAGGCATATAGCACGTGCGGAAAGATCTTTGAACCTTAGATTGAAATACTTTAGGAGTGACAATGGGTGAGAATATGATAACGATCAATTCAGGTCATATTGTAATAAAAATGGTGTAAAGCATGAATTTACAGATGTATATACTCCAGAAGAGAATGGAGTTTGTGAGAGATTTAATCAGACAGCTCTAAATAATGTACGTGCAATCTTACACGATAGTGGAATGAGTTCCGAATTTTGGTCAGATGCAGTAATGTATTTTGCATATTCATTTAATAGAATCTGTCATAAGGGCCAAGATAGGACCCCATTTGAATTATACACTAAGCGGAAACCATCAGTACGTCATCTTAAGGCATTTGGAACGATTGTCTTTGTGGGAATTCCAAAGGCTAAAAGAAATTCTAAACTTGATCCAAAGGCAACAAAGGGCCGATTGATTGGGTACAGTGTACGAACAAAAGGGTACAAGATTTGGTTGGAAAATGAGCAAAAGGTAGTAGAAACCCTAAATGCTACTTTTAAAGAGTCGATTGGAATGCAGAAAAGTGGCAGTGGAGCTGCACTGGGCACCCTACCTGATTTGGAATCTGAAGAAAGGGTAGAGTTCCAATCCACTGATACTCCAGTTGGCTATTTTCCTGAAATAGAGGAAAGAACCGATACCAATATACCTTCTTCTACAATTGGCACTGACACTCAATCTACATTGAGACAAGTAACTTGGCTTCGTAAACCTGTTCCAAGGCCAGACGGCACTCGTACGGATGTGTATTATTTTGAGAGGGGGTGTAATCAAAGAGTACGATCACCAAATGATGTAGAAAGGTATTGCACTGAACATAATATTCAGTATGATCCTACCTTGTTTGATTTCAAATGAAGCAATACTTATAGTGGTGAAATCGACCCAACTGGTACTCCTTCAACGTCGTATACCCGAGATAGCTGACTAGATGTTTCAATTCCAAACACTAATAACCAGGCAATGAAATCTGCAGAAAAGCTTAAATGGATAGAGGCAATGGAAGAGGAAATGGCCAACATGCGAAAGCATAAGGTATGGCATCTTGTTCCACTTCCTAAAGACAAGACTCCACTGGGTTGCAGGTGGATTTTCAACATTAAACGTGACGAATTTGGAAACATTGTTCGTTTTAAAGCTCGTTTAGTGGCTCAGGGTTATCGGCAAATTAAATACGATACCTATGATGAAACCTACTCTCCTGTAGTCAACTTTTCAGTAATAAGGCTCTTTTTCTCCCTTTTAGTTGCACACCTTGGATGGGCAAATATACAATGTGACGTCAAAAGTGCCTATCTCTATGCTCCTTTATCAGAGGAAATTTACATGTCCCAACCACAGGGTTTTGTGGAGCGAGATAAAGAAACTTTTGTGTGTCGCTTAGATAGAGCCTTGCATGGTTTGCATCAGAGTGGCCGATTATGGTACTATGGTGTGTATTTTTGGTGTTTTTAATTATGGCAAAGCACACTAGGGCTATCTGCATAAGGGGAGGGATGTCTTTCATGGAGGACTTTCTAAGGGAAACTGGCTCGTATACACGTTACACATGGGGAAAACCACGAAAATGCCCATGCAGCCAGCCCGTTCGCGGGATTCGAACCTTGGACCGAACTGGCAGTGTTCAGCGTCTTTACCGCTCGGCCGCTGGTGGGCCTCTATGGTACTATGAGTTGGATAGAACACTATGTAACCTAGGGTTCATCAAGTTTGAGTGGTGTAATTGTGTCTATCGTTTTAAAGATTTTGTCATTCTGTTGGTTTATGTTGATGATATAGTTGTGTTTGGGAAAAGTGAAGTTCAGGCCAAAAGGATATTAAAAGTCCTGAGTTCACATTTTGATTTGAAAATTTTAGGTAAAACAAGAAAGCTTCTGGGTGTGGAGTTTGAATATGAGAACAATAGTGTTTTAATTCATCAGCAATTATATATAGAAGACATAGTTGATCGATTTAAGTCTTTTAAAATACAAATTACTTCCCTTCCAATAGTTAAAGGTGTGAAATACTCAAAGTCTCAAAGTCCCAGTACACAAGAAGAAACGACTGAAATGATGAATTGTCGTTATAGAAATGTTTTGGGATGTCTATCGTTTCTTTGCAATCGTACTCGTCCGGATATAGCTTATGAGTAAGATTTATATCACATTGTAATTTAATTACCTTATTCCATTAAAACTAAACAGTCTGGTGCATAATTCATGTTTGTTTTTATTGGAAATGAAAATAATATAAATTGCGTATGCATTTGCAACAAATGCAGATTCGAAATGTCTTTGTAGGCTGTATAGTTGCTTCGAGGTTGCCATTTTGAGACCATTGAAGTAAGGTACTTACATTTGGATAATTTAAGAAGAAAAACATTTCATTTAAAATAGGAAAATTTGAGATTTGTTGGATAGAAGTATATGAAATTATTGTTTTATAATTTCAGGTTAAGCCTTGTAGGCGAAAAAAGGAGCGGGTACTTTATGATATATCTGTATATTGTGAAATATGCTCAAAGAGTAGTGAGGGAGAGAAACTACTGCTGTGTGATTGTTGTGATTTAGGATATCATTGTAAGTGTCTTTCTCCTCCTCTGAAGAGTATTCCGTCTGGTCAGTGGTTTTGTCCAGAGTGCTTGGCTGTAGAAGAGAGAATGAGTAAGTACCTTTCTTCAGTTTGTTTCCTTAATGCAATTAGAAATGTAATGCATGAAATAAAAGAAGTGAATCTTAGCATTGCTAGTAACATAGAACATAAAATTATTCCCATTAATTTTAATTGGGACTGTGCGTTCAAAATTACAATTTTTTTTTGTTTTAAAGCTCAGAGTTGATATATTTTTGCTGACTTTTCTCTTTAATTCTGTAATTTTCCTCTCTTTATCAGATAAAGTTGTATATTTTATTACTTTATCAGCTGGAAGGAGAACATGTACTTACCTATTTTTCCAGGGCTAACAAAGTTCCCACTGGAGAGGACCTTACCAAAATAGAATTAGTAGCTTTCAAAGATATTTCAAAACATGCAGCATTACAATGCTGGTAGTGCTTTCTTGTAGAATTTTGTAAAAACAACATTGTATGAAATGGTAAAATTATTTAATAAGGCACTAGCACTGCACTGATATGAAAATACATAGTGTAAAAAGTGAGATGTCTTAGTTTTCATAGCAATGACTGTGATAAGATTTTAAAGAATACACCTTCAAATTAACAATTGTTTAAAGCTGTAAGTATCTGAAACAGTAATTTGAAGTGGATTCCATTAAAACTAAACAGTCTTCAAGTATAGCTTTCATTTTAAGTAAAAATATAAGCAGCTGTAGAAATATTTCTTTAAAAATAATTTTATGAAATGTACTTTAATAACATAATTTTAATTTACATGCATATGTGTGTTATTGTACATATTATATACAGGGTTCATACGGTTCTTAAAGTTCTTAGTTTTTTTTTTTTTAAAAATCGATTTTAGGTCCTTAATTTTAATCCATCTGAAATTTCTGTCTGTTTTTATGACTGCTATTTGAGTGTGAATTAGTATTTTGGAGGAATATTTTTGCCGATTATCTGACAAATATTGTTATTTTTTGAATGGGTTCATGGGTTATAATTTGTTCCCATTTTTAATATAAATGGTGGGATACTCAAGTTTCTGAGCAAAAGTGAAACATAAGCATTTTGAAATCATTTTATTTTTTCTAATGAAGAGCTCTTCTAAGAAGATTTTATTTTTTCTAATGAAAAACTTTTCACTTTTAGGGATGGGAATTCTTTTATTAAACGGTTCTAAATTTAGCATATATCAACATTTTGGCAATTTTAAGATCAGTTTCTATAGAAAATTTTTAATTCCAAGATCTGGGGATTTTTTAATGAATTTTTTAAATTATTCTAAACTTGGTAAATTTCATTAAAATAATAGTAATACACTGGTGTGCAAAAATTAAGGACGAAGTCAAAAAATTAGCATATCAGCTGAACGAAGAGGCAGAGTGGACAGAAAGACCAATCAGGAGATTAAGTAAGGTGATGTACGGTAGCACATGCGCAGATATGCAGGTAGACGTAATGGGGGAGTGTCTGAGTAGTATAAAGCATGTTGTCGGTGTAAGATCAGTATTTCTGGCAAAGAGATTGCACGCAGTTAAAATAGCAGTTAAAATCACACCAAGTTGCTGCCTCAGTGTTGCATCAGGTTCTTCTATTTACAATAAAATTAATGTAAAATTCCTTACCTGCTGCATCTTCAGTGTTCGCAACGCCAGGCTTCTAATAATCACGTTTTCCAGTAAGAGTTTCTATTACAATTAACAGGCCATCTTGTCTTTTACTTATTTATTCAAATAAAAAGCTAATATACACTATTTACAAGGTAGGTGATAATTATTTTAAGACAGTACATTTTAATTCTGAGTCTGAAGTTTCGTCTTTACGCTCCTCAGAGTGGTTCCAATCTAGTCTCGTTCTCAGAACTCAATTACAGAAAAGGTAAAGGAAGACATGCCCGTAATCTAGTGGCAAGAATGTGACATCCTCCCACCTTTTGATTTTACCTCGATAAGATGGGAAAATCAAAACAAAATTTATCAATAATCAAACAAAAATTCAAGTACAACTTTAACAAATATGAAAAGTAACTAATGCTCTAAAATTAATACTTACAAAGAAGGATTACACATCTAAACATTTTCTGCATTACATTCATACCATATCCAGATAACATGTTCCAATTGACTACTGTTAGGACAATTAAATTTCTAAAATACTGAAAAGAAACAAAAATTAGTATCGCAATTTAAAAATATGTAACAGGTTTTACAGTTTTACATCCATATCTAGTTTGATAGTTCATATCACTGTCACACTTATCGGCAGAGTTTTTTCTGTTCATGGTGAAGTCACTAAACAAGTTAGGTCTATCAAGTTCGAGAGGATAAATACGTTTCACGGGTCTTAGAAATTCACCCGTTGCAGTTTTCACTTTGACAACACGTACTTCGTTGTCTTTCCCAGGATACATTTCTACAACACGACCTATTGGCCAATCTATTCTCTTATATCTTATATTCTTAATCTATTCTCTTATATCTGGCTCAATCTATTCTTGTTGTCGCTGCCGACAAACACCAAGTCATTTTTGTTGATAGTCTGAGTAGATCGTTTAGATGGTTTTTTCACTAGGATAGCTAAATATTCATCACGAAATCTTTTGCGAAAATGTTCTCTTAAGTTCTGCAAGAACTTGTATCTTTTTGTCAGATTGATTTGTATCCAGGTAGTCTAAGTCTGGTACTCCGACGTCGTGCACATCTTGTAGAAACATTGAAGGAGTTAGTGCCGTAAGATCATTTGGATCTTCTGAAAGGTACGTAAGGGGTCTTGAGTTAATCACTGATTCGATATCACAAAGTATAGTCAACATTTCCTCGTAAGAGACACAGGACTTTCCGAGAACATTTCTTAACATCTTCTTCACTGTTTGTACCAACCTCTCCCACCAACCGCCCCACCATGAAGCAGTTGGGGGATTAAACTTCCTCTGTATTCTCATACTAGTTGAATGACATTCTATTTCTTTCCGATCTATCGATCTTAACAGATTTTCAGTTCCAACGAAATTAGTGCCATTGTCGCTGTAAATAATACTTGGACGACCTCTTCTGGCAATAAATCTCCTTAATTCCAAGATGAACGCATTTGTTGATAAACTTTCTATCAGCTCAAGATGTATCGCGCGATAGACTGCGCAAGTAAAGAGCAAGATCCATGCCTTTTTTTTCTTTCCTTAAATAAAGAGGACCGGCTACATCGACTCCGGTCACTTCAAACACCAGAGCATCTCGAACTCGATCTTCAGGAAGAGGTGCTGGAACAGTCTCTATATTCTTTGCGCTATATCTTCTACAGCGAACACACTTCATAAGAACTTTACGTACTGTTTTTCTTCCTCTCAGGACCCAGAATTTCTGTCGAATATTGGCTAGTACGAATTGCACACCAGCGTGGGATAGTCACAAATGGTAATCTAAAATTAATCTATGAACTAAGTCATGATTTGAGGGCAATACAATTGGACAGAGAAAATTTTCTTCTTCTTCTTTTCTAGTAATCTTGGTCTTTAACCGAATAAGGCCATCTGAGTCAAAAAAGGTACAAAGGTTTCTAACTTTAAGTTTTTTGCCAAATGCTTCTATCTGTATTATCTTGCGTATTTTCTTTTCTACGGTTTCTATCTCAGGCACAGTGAGTTCTCCTGATTGTTTAGAATCTGGTCTTCTGCAGTTGTTGATAAATCTGCATATCCAAGCAGTTATTCTTAACATTTTGTGGTAAGATGAATATTTCTCAAAAAAAAAAATGTTCTACCCTTTGCATATTTAGTGCAGAAATAACTGATTTCCTTTTTTCTGAATTCACTATTTCCATGTCCGGTATTTCCCTTTGTCTAGGCCATTCTTCCTGATTTTTCTTCAGTCAGTCGGGACCCTCCCACCATCTAACTGCTAAAAGTTGTTTAGCGGTGCAACTTCTTGATGGGAGGTCAGCTGGATTTTTTGTTCCAGCAATATGTTTCCACGTTTTTGGATCCATCAGTTTCCTAATCTCCCTGACTCTGTTTTCCACAAAGACAGCCCAGACAATCTCTTCCCTTTGAATACACGTCGAAACTGTTGTAGAATCCGTCCAAAAATGCGTTTCCACATTTTGCCATTGTAAACCATTTAAAACAGAAGAGTATAGTCTGGCACCTATCGCGGAAGCTATCAATTCCAGACGAGGGATCGTAATACGTTTCACGGGAGCTGCCCTAGACTTCGATGCCAACAGATGAACTTCAACTCCAGAATTCGTCACAGTTCTCAAGAAAACTGCAGCAGCATACGCATTACTACTGGCATCACAGAATGTGTGAATGCTGCAGAACTTCCTATTGTCCTTGCTGGAATGTATCCAGCGTAGGAGGGATATTTCTTTTAAGAGAAAAAGGCTTTTATACCAATTCACAAAATTTTGTTTTGTACTCTCGTCGACTTCAGTATCCCAAGAAATTCCCGTTTTCCATAGGTTCTGCAACAATATTTTAGGGTACAAGAGAACAGGACTCAGAATTCCAACAGGATCAAATATTTTGTGTGTTACAGCGAGAATTGTTCTCTTCGTTATTATACCCATTTCAAAATCTTCTAGCCAATTCAGATTCAAAGTTAAATTATCTTTCTGAGAGTTCCATAACAGACCCAATACGGGTGAAATAGTTTCCTGTTTCAAGTTATCTCCGTTATGTAACCAACCTTGAAGATTAAACTTTCCTTCATACATTATTTCTCGAGATTTTTCGGAGAACTGGATCATCTCGGATTTTTTGACAAAACTGGCAACAACGTTATCTACGTAGAAGCAAGAGTTTAGCTATCATCTCCGTATCATATGAAGAATTTTTCATGTACTTTTGTAGATGGAATTCTATAACAGCTGCCAAAAGGAAAGGACTACTCTTAACCCCAATTACTACTCTAGTATGACGAAATATTTTCGTTTTCTTTTCTTCCACATCATTCCACCAGAAAAACAGAAGCCAGTCTCTATCTTGAGGCCTTACACTGATCTGTAAAAAAGCCTTTTCAATGTCTGCTATAGCAGCAAACTTGCCTTCCCGAAATCTCAACAAAAGAGAAGGAAGGAATTAGTTCTATCAAATTTGGTCCACACTCCAAACACTGATTTAAAGAAGGAGACGATTGTTTCCTCGCAGACTCATCAAACACCGGTCGAATTGGTGTTGAGCTATTTTCTTTGATCACCGGCCTATGTGGCAAATAATGTCCATAGTCTACCGCTATATTTTCTTTAACTTCTTCAATCACTCCTAAGTTACACCAGTCATTAAAAACTGCATTGTATGAAGAAAATAAATTTTGAGATAGAAGTTTCTGGGTGGTAGATTGTAGATGTTTCAAAGCTAAATCCTTGTGGGTAGAGAGTGGTACATCATTTTCCGTCCATGGAAGTGCGACTTCATAACGCCCCTCTTCGTTTAGAGATACAGAATTTTCGAACTGCAATTTTGCTTGCAAATCCCTTTCCTCTCTAGCCTTCTTTGTAACTGGATCTGTTATTCCGATAACATCAAGCCTCCACAGTTCTGACAGCGTGGCATCAGAAATATGTAAAGATAACGAAATCGGTGAAAAGGAATTTTCTATTTCATAATTGTCAGTGTTCGCTTTCCCCATGACTGTCCACCCAAGTCTTGTACTTACAGCAACTAATCTTCCCCAAGGAAGAACTTCAATTTTACCTGTAAATAAATTTGCAGCAACATCTGCCCCTAAACAATAAATGAATCTCTTGGGGGTTCTCCTGGAATAATCTGCAATTTCCATTTTCAAAATCATCACTGACGTAAAATCCTCTTCTTCTAAGTTCCCTAATCCAGTGTATATTTTTGATTTTAGGGACCGCAGAACATATTTTTCTTTCATCTAATACATTGATTTCGCAATTATACCGTTTATCTACGCTACCCAATTTTATTCTATAATGTTTATGTTTTTGCGAAACTTCTATGCCACCGAAAAGTCCATGGGTTACACTTTGTTCACCTAAGCTTCTTAATTGTAACCTTTCTGCTGCATACCTGCTTATGTATGAGTTTTGACTTCCGGTGTCAATTATCGCTCGAACAAATTGGTTATTATTCCTTCTTCCATATATGTGATCAACTAAAGTTTGCAAATATACTTCTGAACATCCTGCTTGATTTGAAAGTACTTTATTTTCTATCTGTTCGTCTTTTTTAATTTTTGAAACTTCGACATAAGGATTTTGTTTATTACACATAATAGTTGCATGTTGTTTTTTACAAATAGAACAAGTTATTTTTGTTCTGCAGTTTCGTGCTAAATGGTCGGGTTTTAGGCATTTATAGCAAGCACATTTCCTTTTTAAAATGTCCCTTTTTTCATGTAATGATAAGCCGGAAACGAAACTACAGTCATAAATCTTGTGGAATTGATTACAGAAGACGCAATTCATATTTTCCTCCCTGATTCAGATTTTGTAAACAAATCTGTAGCGGTCGAAGTCTTTGGTTTATTATGTCTACTTGAGAGACCATATGCACTTTTCGTTGCAGGGGGGAAGAAGACTGTCGCCGATCGGATACTTTTTGCTGTTGCGAAACTGTTGACCTTGTGCGTTCGCGAGATGAAAGTTCTGCATGTAAAAAAGACATTAAATCTTTTATGTTATAATCGGTGCCAACATTTTGTGTTCTATGAAATTCAAGCGTTAATTCTGAAAGCAATAACTTCAAAATCATCGGACACAGCAAAGCGCTGTAAGATTCCGATACAACATCTAACGCTTCGAGACATCTAATCTGTGTTTGTACTTTATCATACAAATTACGAAATGTTTTTATGTCATTCGCGTTTTTTAATGATTCAACATTCAGCGAATTATTCATGTGCGCATTAATAAGAATGTTTCTCCTTCCAAAACGGTCGTGTAAGATTTGAATTGCTGAATCATAATGTTTTGGCAATAATGGAAGTCCTTGAACGCAACTAGCAGCTGTTCTGCCTAAATATGCTTTCAGGTAATTAAATTTGTCTACTTTGTTCAATGATTCGTTATTATGTATTGAGGACTCAAAACTATTCCAAAAAGTAAGCCATTGACTACTGTTCCCATAAAATATGGGAATCGAAAGTTTTGGTAATTTAACATTAGGTGTGTCTTTCATATTTTGCTGAGTGTTCGGTGCATTTAAGTCATGATTAAGTTCCTTAATCCGTTTCTTAAGCCTGAATTTCCATAATGTTATCTTCTCGCGATATTGTTCTGTAATTTCGAATTCATCTACACTCAGAATTGGTTCAACTTCTACATCAGCATTAGATAGTGTTTCAGTTTTAACATTAAGCTGTTCTAACAATTCTTCGAGCTCATTAATACTACCTTCAGATTTATTTAATTCACTTTCGATTTTCTTAAATAGTTTTGTAATGGCAGTTCTTAAGATACTTCATTTCTTTTTTAATTTATCTACTTCTGCCATTATCTTTCTTAGATTCAAACACTTACACAAAAAATATACGTCTCATGAAAAACAAATATTTAACTCTTACTTAGAAAACAAAATTATTCTTTTGCTGAATACTTCAAGGACAAGTATTAGAATCTTCAATTTTAATATTCAGCTTTTGAATTCACTTTATTAGAACTTTTCAAAAAACCTGGCGTCCCTGTTCGGGCGCCATAAAAATGTTGCATCAGGTTCTTCTATTTACAATAAAATTAATGTAAAATTCCTTACCTGCTGCATCTTCAGTGTTTGCAGTGCCAGGCTTCTAATAATCTTCTAATAATTTCTAATAATAATTACTAAGTTTTCCAGTAAGAGTTTCTATTACAATTAACAGGCCACCTTGTCTTTTACTTATTTATTCAAATAAAAAGCTAATATACACTATTTACAAGGTAGGTGATAATTATTTTAAGACAGTACATTTTAATTCTCTGAAGTTTCGTCTTTACGCTCCTCAGAGCAGTTCCAATCTAGTCTCATTCTCAGAACTCGATTACAGTAAAGGTAAAGGAAGAGATGCCCGCCATCTAGTGGCAAGAATGTGACACTCAGCAAGAAATGGTGAATAATCAATCTGTTAGACGACATCTGGATGCTTTTACCCGAGGTCGAATCATTGGGAAGGTGGAGGAAGGCCGCAGTGTGACAAGTGTGGCTGCAGAGTTCGGAATTGCTCACAGCATCGTTCCACGACTTTGGAGACAATTTCAAACTACAGGAACAGCTATCCGGGGGTTTAGTAGTGGTCGTCCACGAGGAACCACACCCGCAGATGACCGGTATATTGCCTTACAGGCCAGAAGAAACAGGCGGCAGACAGCGGGAGAAATCGCTAGACACACGAAACAGGCGACTGGACGACCGATATCACGTTTTACCATGGCCAGAAGACTGCACGGTGGTCGTCTGCTTGCACGACGCCCTGTACGGTGTGTACCTCTAACGCCTGCCCATCGGAGAAGGTGTTCTCTGTGGTGCCGGGAACACCGGAATCAGAGAGACAATGAATGGGGACGAGTACTCTTTACAGATGAGAGCAGATTCAGTCTGAATAGCGATTCTCATCGCATACTCATCTGGAGAGAGCGGGGAAGCCGCAATCATCCCTCGAACATCATTGAAACGGACAGGTATGGAGGTGGCGGTGTTCTTGTTTGGGGAGGCATCATGCTTGGTAGTCGTACAGACCTTCACATCTTTGACGCAGGTTCAGTCAACGGGACCCGTTATTGTAACGAGATTCTTCTTCCATATGCGCGTCTTTTTAGAGGGGCTATGGGTCCGCAGTTCCTTTTCATGGACGACAATGCACCATGTCATCGCATAGTAGCTGCCGAACAGCTCTTAGAGAGTGAGGATATTGAACGTATGGATTGGCCGGCACGATCTCCGGATCTCAATCCCATCGAGCATGTATGGGATTTTCTAGGCAGATGCTTGGCAGCTCGTACCTTACCCACCAGTAACGATTCCGTAGCTTCGATTGGTAGTGCAAGACGAATGGGCAGCAATGCCTCAACAACTCATTGACACCCTCATTCTCAGCATGGGCAGACGCTGTGAAACCTGCCTAGCAGTCAGGGGAGATCATATCCCCTATTAAAGACTGGATGTTTCTTGCTGGACACCCATCACAGAGATGTTTCAGCCTTCAATCGCATTGCGCTCCATGCTACTTTTTCAATGAAGCTTCTTTTTATCCCTCTGATTTCTCTTTTAGTAAGTGTTGCTTACATTACTCATGTCCTTACGTATTGGGGATCTGATGGTATTAAATGTGTTGATTTGGAAAGCTTTTGTACAAAGTTATATTGAAAAAACCGTCTCGTCCTTAATTTTTGCACACCAGTGTATATCGGAATTATATTTAAAAAACAACATTAAAATAAAACATTTTTTATTTTTCTCTGTCATATAAAGTTCCATTTTGTCCATTTATTATATAATATTTTGAATTTGAAAAATAAACAAGGTATAAAGCTATAAAGCACAATTTATGAAGTTCTTAGCAAAAGCAAAATAGCTATTTAATTAATTAAAAATGACTTCTTTTTAATTTTTTCATAGTAAGAGTTTTTCCCCATGTAATCATCTCAGAATTATCAGAATATGCATCATTTATCTCTATAAAATTAATTTTACACTTTTTCCCCTCAAAATATTTCTGACTTTTTGCTGTTACAGAATTGGTAAGGGTAATTTTTCATCAGGATTTTAGGCATTGCAGCTTGGAAAGTTTAGAAGGATTTGAAGGCAAGATTTATAGACCCACGATTTTAGAATATTCCAGACAAATAGCACAAAATGAAAAATGTCTCGATAGTACTACCTTGTAATGGATGTATTTTACAGAAAGTTTGCGATGAATTTCTTACTTTTTGGAGAACATCTGGAAGAACAATGAAAACGTAATATTTGAATGTTTTACTTCTGGTACTAGAATCCTAACATGTTTATCTTCTTTTTATTTTCTCTACTGTTCACTAGACACAAGTATGGAAAATGTCAAAAATGCTTTTTATCACATAGACAGGCATTATAGAAAGGAATGTTTTTATTAATAAAGAAATTGAAAACTGATAATTTAAAAGATTCATTTAATATATCTTTAATGCATCATACTCAGGGCTGGCACTAGGCATTTTCCCATCTGGTGCAATCTCTAAGGATCCTAAATTCTGCTTCCAATGCCTAATCTAAATTCTATGAGCTTCTAAAAGCTTTTTGTTGCACGGTGTGTCACTAAATTCTAAAAATTCTGTCACACCAATTCTGTAACTGGCCCTTGCCATATATTTTTCATATTTCTCCTGAATGTTCATATTACTAAAGAAATAAAATTAGCAGCTTTTTCTATACTCTTTAAATGCATTGAGGTTTTTTTTTTTTAATATAACAGAAATCTTTAATTAAATCCAAAAATTCTAAAATGCAAAGGAAACGCGTTGAAGAAAGAAACTGAATACATAAAGAGAAAGAAAATTACTCTTCAAAGATATGTACAGTTATTATTGTGTAAATTACCCAGTTGTTTATAATTTCAGCCTTTACTGTAATTTCCCATTTCTATTTCCTTAACTGAATGCAAATCACTTAGACAATTTTTAAACTGAGGTTTTTGGAGTGTAAGACAGAGTGTGTTTCTGTCCTCCGCTTGTTAGCTGCATTAGTTCCTGCCAGCTTTGATAATTTGTAATTATTCATCTTTGCATTATCGATGCCAACATTTGAATTTATGACAATAGAGTTACTGAGCCAGCTTAAATTAAAATTACTTTATATAGTCTTTGACAACTAGTCCCCATTTTTAGTTTGAATTTGACTGCTCTTGTTTAGTTACATTACCACAAACTGTAATTGATTTTGTTAGCTTCAGATCATGCCTTTATGTTCTAAGTTCCTTTTAACCCTGGAATGGTAGCCGGCGTACAGAGTATGCCAATGCCATCTTTTGAGCTCTAATTTTTAGACAACCGCTTCCTGAGCTTCCTCTGTTTCTCTACCCTCCTAGAAACATTCCATGAGTGCAAGGTATCTGGTATTTCTGGCCAGTCTGGTTTTTACCTTCCCCCCGAAAGCTGTTATTGCGAACATGTAGCACAGGCGAACACACTACACCGCACCTCCAAGTATTTACAGAAAGAATATTGTACTTCCTGAAGATTATTTTTGCGTTTTAGAAGAAGTCTTGGTTGATGAGGACTCTGGCAATTTGGATAACGCATCTGATGTCGATAAATCGGAAGGTATTGAACATTCTGATCCTGAAAGTGACTCAGAAATTGAGGGAAATGTTTCTAAACATCCTCATTTTTCCCCCTCAAATGATGTTTCCCCAACAAACAATGATTTTAGTGATGTTGAAAATGATTTAAAATATGAGGACTGTTTTGTGAAAACAGTTTACAAAAGAAGAAAATTGGAAGAAAGATGCTGAAAGAAGAAAAGGATACTTATAAGTGGAATAAAGTTCCCCTTAAGAGCAAATTCGCCAGAATGCCTTGAAAATATTTGATGAAAAAAATATTCCCAAATGCCAAAACCTGTGACGATATAAATGATGTGCTTTCTGCTTTTCAGAAAATCATAAAGACAAATATGGTTGATGCTATCATACAATATACAAATATTTATCTGAAATGTAACAGGACTGTGGATGATCTCCAAAGCATCTCAAAGAGAAGCATGTATGATACTAATAGAGCAGAAGTATTGGCCTTTTTAGGAGTTTTATTCTTATTAGGGCACAAAAATATGTCAAAACTCAATTTGGAGGAAGCATGGGCAAAAGACGGTACTGGAGTTGAAATTTTACAAGTGGTCATGGATCTCAAGCGATTCAGAAACCTGCATGCTGCTATTAGATTTGACGATAAAGGCACAAGGTATGTGCGAAGAAAAACTGATAAGCTTGCTGCACTAAGAGAATATCTTGAATCTTTCAATCAAAACTGTCAAACTTTTATACAGCAGGTGACAAACTCGCAATCGATGAGAAGTTGGAACCCTTTCACGGGAGAGGCTCTTTTATTCGATTCATCCCCAACAAGCCTGCAAAGTGCGGTCTGAAAATTTTTGCAATTATTGACTCCCGAATCTTTTACACATTGAAGCTTGAAATTCATTATGACATTCAACCCCTGGAACCTTACGAGGCTCTAATTTCAAATGAATTTCAGCCATCAAAAACAAGAGAAGTCATCAGTTCACTGTTTGATTTTCAAAAGGATATGACAGTTGTTTCATATGCAATGAAAAAATAAGTGTGTAATACTGCTCAGCATTTTGGCACAATGATGACAAAATTGACCAGGAAAGGAATAAACCTCACTTAATCCTGGATTAAAACAAATGTAAAGGTGGAGTTGACATTGTAGACCAACTATGTAGTAATTTCACTGTCGCACGAAAAAGCAAGAGATGGACAATGCACTGATAAACGTAGCGGGCATAAATTCGCAAGTGCTCTTGAACTTCACCAAACCTGATAAAACCATCATGTTCAGAAGATAGATTTTGAAAATCTAGCTACATCTTTGATGATACCACATCTCCAGAATCGTCTAAAAATACCATTTCGCCTGTCGCATTTCAAAGCTATTATTAGAAGATTGGTAACAACTGAAGCGGACAAGACAGCCAAAAAGGACGAGGAACCGCCTGCAAAAATGATCAAAGAACATTGCGCTTGAGTGTGGTAGAATGAGGAATAATTACACTAACATAAAACGTTCTCTAAGTTTACCTGCAAAATCAAAGACAGTACAACTTTGGAAACCCTGCTGCAGTGAACAGGGACAATTTGAAGAGGATTAAAATAGCAAAAGGTTTTTTAAAATTTTTCATTTGTGAAATTTATTACTTACCGAACTTTTCTGCACGGAATATTTATAATTTGTAAATTTGGTTTATGATCTTATAATTTTCATACAGAAAACAATATAGCATACTATATAACTTTAAATTACATTTCCAGGTCATTCCATTTTTTGAATTAATTAAAAATTCATAAATTCCATCTTTACTGATTTTTTTTCCATTATTCGTTTTCTTATATCCTTTTTTACTATGACGAATCACCTTAATAATGCAATGTATAATATTAAATAGTTTCAAATGCGAAACATAGGCTCAAAATACGACCTGCCTTACTACATGTACCACCCCTCTAAAATTGTACCATATGCCAGCCCCTCCAGTTGAGGGATAAATAGGAGGCATATTTAATCTTTATCTGACTCTGTAGTTACTTTCAGACATGCGATAATTTGCTTCATGTTTGTCGGGTAATTTTGGACTCTTAACTTTTACCAGATCAAGTAAATCCTCATAAGTACATTGTGGAGAGGTTGACAAATTAGGAGAAAAAGGATGCAGAAACTAGTGAGAACTTTGGTTTGCGTATTGGGACAAATTTCTAATTGTTAGAAAAGGTGCTTAAAGAGAAGGAAATCAGTATAAATTAGTCAAAATGTCTAGGAAGGCTTTAAATTAAAAAGACGCATAAATATTTTGTTGAGTATTGTTACTACAAAACATAAATGTTTAGTAGCTTTTAATGTGTAATTATCCTGATATCGTTTAAGAATCAATGTCGTAAATTACATGTATTTTAAAGTTTGAAATTTTATTAGATTATGATTTTAATAGGTTATTTTTTAACAAATATTGTTAAAAAATAAATAAAATTTAACAGTGACTATGTAAATCGATAACAACTAAGGCTATCTAGCTACCTAATTTAATTACTTATAACCAACTACTTGCCCTTAAAAATTATCACTGCATATTAAAGCGAGTTATTGCCTTTCATTAAGCCTTATTGTGGTCATAAGATAAAACACAAAAATGTAAGAATTCATGTAAAACTTATTCTTTGCACCTAGTGAGACTTAAAATAATGCAAAACATTTTATCACCTCTGGTGCTTTAGTGGCTTATTGGAACCTTCAAGTATAGTGTGGTTATATTAAAATTCTACTTTGAAATGGTCATAAAAGGAGAACTACTAGACAAAATGTTATCAAACTTGGTAATTGTGTAAAGGAGGTCATGGGAATTTATTTTCAGTGGAAAAAATATTCAAAAACTAACCAACAGAACGGAAATGGCACTATCTGGAATATTGTTATGTGAAATGAGGGTCAGAATCTAACTTAACCTTTTAATACACATGTTTAATATGTTATATAACCTTAAGAAATGTGAGATAGCAAATCTCTCGCAAAAGTGCATGCATTCAGGAAATTGGTTTCGTACAAATCACTCATGTTATGTACCCAGTTCCCTTGCATTCAAGTCACCATTTGGTATGGTATGACAGCAAGTTTCATAATTGGACTTTTTTTTTTAGACCAGTCAACAGCTGGACCTGTTACATGCACTGTGGTGACTGAAGCTCGCTTAGCATCAATGTTAAGACATTTCGTGATACCTGAACTGCAGCAACGTGGCATTTTAGACACCACAATTTTTGTGCAGGACAGGGCGTACATGTGTCACACAATTATTTTGGCAACATTTCACGAATGAACGGATTATTAGCCGACATCTCCCCACTTCTTTTGTCACCCCAATCACTAAACCTCAACCCCAGTGACTTTTGGGTATGGGGTTATTTCAAAAGCACTGTTTATGGTGATAATCTAAACAATTTGGCGAAATTGAGAGATGCAATACAAAGACATGTCTGTTGCTGTTGAGAATGCAGTTAACTAGCTTTCGGAAAAGGATGGGCGTCACATTGAGCATACTTTGTAACATGTTTCAGAAACAATTAAACATGTTATAAACCAATGTCTTCATGTCTTATTCGGTTTAACAATATTGCATACAATTTTTTCCCCTGGTGGTGAGTTTTTTAACTTTTTTCCTCCATGGAAATTAAATTCCCATGACCTCCTTTACATGATTACCAAGTTTGATAATATTTGGTCCAGTAGTTTTCTTTTTATGACCATTTTAAAGTGAAACTTTAATTATAACCACCCTATATATTAACTGGGTTACAACCCCTGGAACTCTACATGAAGCTGTAACACTAACTGCATCAAACAGAACCCAACTAACTTTCAAAACTTCCCGACCGTGCCTACATCAAGCCTTTCAGGTTTGTTGTGATCAGCAGATCTCTCTCAAGGCAAGCAGCAGCGGTGACAACAGCCAGTCTTTTGATATGAATCATGCTAATTATGATTTTACTTCTCATTTTAACGTATGCCGCTTGACATAAAAATGTACCTTCTATTATTAAACCTCTAAAAAAAAAAAAAATCAACATAAAGCTAACTGTTATGAAAGTAATATTTACAGATCGGTTTTATTTTTAGGATGGCATTACAAAAGTGAAATTCAGGCATAGATAATATTTTTAATTGAAATTATTCAGTTCCCATTTGCTCATAGGTCTTTAATTTTTTCATTAATAGTACTTAAATTCCATGTTCAGAAATGTGTACAAACCCTGTAATATATACATTGTCTATAATATAAAAAGCGATGCACCAAGAAGGAGTTATCTGAATAGGACAAAATTGCATATACGCGTACTTTACAATAGAATATGCAAATGATTAACTTTTGGCAGCCAGTGACTAATTAGCTAAAGCTCTAGTGCATTACAACACAGCATTTAGATGGTGTCAAATAGAGGACATTCCAATGCTAAGCCATAATTTCAGTGCAAATGTGATTCCATTTACATGCATGAACTGTAACAATGCCTTGCAGAATGATTCACAAATAGTATGAGCAGATGTCACCATATGAGAGAGAGGACTTGCAATTGAACTAGCAGTGTGGTCAAATTGCAGGGTTCCTAGACATTTGGGTTAGAATGGTGCTTCTATTCACCGATGTTGGCAGGAATGAGTGAACCATGGCTGTACAGAGCATCAAGAAGATAACAGTTGATCAGAGCAGCAGCAGAATGATCATCTAAGCAGTGTTTACAGCTTCTAATGCATGCTTATCAATGATTCAATGTGTACCTGGGATACAGTGACGACAGTGTCCATTGTTAGGTAATTCAGCAAACAGAGGCTGAAGACAAGCTCACAGGCCATCGAGTCAACTGCTCCTCACAGTTGCCCACTGACATGTTTGCAGAGGGTTGGGCACGTTCAACCTAGGATCTTGTGGACTAGAGTAGAACTGTTTTCAAGTCCCACTTTGAATTGAGCATCAGTGATTAGTGAAGATCTGTCTGGAAACATCAAGGATAGTGGAGGGATACTCACTGGACTAGCATTTGCTGCACAGCCCGACAGGCAGGAGTTATAGCATGGGCTGCCATTTCATTTAATACCGGACACCTTTGGTTGTCATCTATGACTTTTTTGCAGCAGAGGGGTGTCTCGATGCGATTCTACTCCCCATAGTGTTCTCCTAAGTATCATGGACTCTTGAGCGTGCATTTCACCAGGATAATGCTTGGCTGCACATAACATTCCTTTTTGCTGGTTGTCTACTGTCTGTCTATCTTAAGAACAGATCTCGCCAGTTTGTCTGCAGCTGTCTGTTGCCGTAGAAACAAGCCCTGACCCATTTTTTGTAAGGGTGTCTTGAAGATTTACTTCTCAGTTTGCCACCTTGGCGCATTTAAAGATGATTTGGCGATATTCACATTTTGTTTTAGTTTCAAGTAAAATGCTTTGTTGTCGACCCCAACATGCAATTTCCGAAAATGAAAATTCGATGCCGTAGATAAACTTTTTGCAACCAAGAAATGGTCTTTGATTTTGCCGTGGGAGGTACAAGTCACTGAATTTGCCATCCCTCTAGATATACAATGAGTAAAAATATATCAAAATAACTTGTAGGGAAATAAATTTAAAAATCTGTGCTTATTTTTGAAGAAAAAATTTAATTTTTACATTAAAAAAAAGAATGCTAATATTTTGCTTCTCTTTTGTTTTATTTGCTTGCTTGCAAAATCACAGATGACCTCTTAGAAATCTCCTTGATTGCCCCATTCTCCATAATATAGTATAGACACACTTCATAAATGTAAAATAAATTAAATTTTTATAGTTCTTCCCTCTAAGCTAATCTACTGTGAACATTTAAAGCAATTTCTTCAGTTTTTAAATGATGTTCTGCTATGTTTTTATTTCAAAATTTTGTGTTAATTTATTGCTTGTGCTTTAATAATGACTAAAAATTTCATCATTAAATGTATATGGAATCATCTGAAA
The DNA here is from genome assembly GCF_044657685.1 of Stegodyphus dumicola. Taxonomy (NCBI): domain Eukaryota; kingdom Metazoa; phylum Arthropoda; class Arachnida; order Araneae; family Eresidae; genus Stegodyphus; species Stegodyphus dumicola. The sequence goes on along the minus strand of NC_140768.1, from coordinate 132,631,009 downwards.
GTAAAAGTGTGTATTTACATACCTATGCTCTCAATAACTACTTTTTGTGAACATTTCTTCTTTTCCCATACATTCAAACTAAACCAAAAGCTTGTCAATTTAATAGTGAAAGGAAGCAGGAAAGGTGAATTAAAATCAAAACTGCTTTTACTTAATTACCCGTGGTTTGGTTTGTCTGTTTGGCTTATATGATTATGGAAAGCCTTCAGAGTTAAATGCCTAAGAGGAGGGATGCCTTTGTGGAGGGCTTCCTAAGGGAAACTGGCTTGTATATGTTACACTTGGAGAAAAGTACGAAAACGCCCATGCAGCCAGCCCGTTCATGGGACTCAAACCTCAGACCAAACTCCCAGTGCTCAGTAACTTTACCGCTCAGCCGTTGGTGGGCCTCTTAATTACCAGCACCCATTTATGCATTATGCTGCTTTTTATAGACACTGTAATAGCAAGTAACATGACAAAATGTTAAAATCAGAACAAAATTAAGGTCTCTTAAATTACAGTTACCTATTTTATATTTAAAATTATACAAAATGTATATAATTATACAAAATCTGGCTTTTATAACTGCAGTGAGCTTTGTTGCATTAACATAATTTAGTAAAAACTTATTTAACTTTCATTAAAGATTAAAAATTATTTTTTAAGCAAAGTATACCATGGCTTGTGGGTCCCCAAGAACACAGTAATGGGAAATGAAGCAACCATACAGTGTTCTTTGTTATCCACAAGGGGGGTTTCGCCTCTGCCAAAAGCTCATTGTTCCCCATTTTTGGTAGTCTTTCATTTATATTGTGGCAAAGGAAATACTGAATCTAGAAATAGAAATAAACTCATAACTTGAGAGAGCTATCAGATGAAGAAGGAAGGCCCACCAGCGGCCGAGCGGTAAAGTCGCTGAACACTGGTAGTTCGGTTCGAGGTTCGAATCCCGCGAACGGGCTGGCTGCATGGGTGTTTTCGTGGTTTTTCCCCATGTGTAACGTGTATATGAGCCAGTTTTCCTTAGAAAGTCCTCCACAAAGGCATCCCTCCCCTTAGGCAGATAGCCCTAGTGTGCTTTGCCATAATTAAATACACCACCAGATGAAGAAGGAGTATGCCTCCGTGAGGACTTTTATAGAGGTATAACATCTGAAAAGTCGTCTGAATCACTGTCACAAGATTCTGTTTCTTCTGAATCAGAAATGGAATCGCTGCTGCCAGTTTGAATTATTAATTCTTCCACTATCTCTTCTTGAAGTTTGTCTTTGTCCCAATAAGAATTTTCCAAGTTTTTCCACATGGTTGCAGTGCGCCTGACATTCTTCAGAAGTGACTTCATCCAAAGCTTTTTGTGTTAAATTTTTCAAATTTTCCAAGCTTAAGTCCGCCAGTCACATTCCATTCCCTAATCAATCTTTTAACTGATGACCAAACATACTCATTTGCATTTAGATCACAGTAGTATGGAGGAAGATGCACAATATGATGCCCATTTTCTTTTATGATGTGTATCTTATAGGTTATTTTTTTTTAGGATAATTGCATTCTATTAAGTTAAACAGTTCCGCTTTTCACATTTTGGGATCACAGTATATCGTCGTCTTCATCAGCCAATTTACCATTGTTTGCTTTGTAGCGTATTTCATGGGTGTTGGATCTTCAATTTTTGTGTGATACGGGGCATTATCCATGCATACCACACTTTGGGGTCGTAAATTTGGAAGAAGCTTTTCCAACACCCATTTTTCAGAATTTCCATAGCTCATTTGCCCATGGTAATCCTTGCTTTGAGCTGATGCTTTATATACAAGTTGAGCACCTTGAATAAATCCTATGGAAGAACCAGCGTTGACAACAATCAGTCTATTTTTTTAACTGACATTTATTTGTATGCCCAAAACCATATCATGCTGCCAACATTTTTTAAAAGTTAAATTGCTGTCAATCCAGGTTTCATCGATGTAAAAGATGTGGCGTTCGCTTGCCCTGAGTTTCCTCATTTTGCGTAAATAATTGTTCCTCCAAAATACAGTGCGAGGTCTTTCGATAAGAATTTTTCTTTTGTTAATGCATTTCTTCCAGCGAAAATTCATTGAACGCAAAACTTTGCGCAGAGTCTTTTTGCCACAGGAAGTCTATTTTTTGCCTCGACAGGCGGTAATTTCCGCACAGATGGCACTTTCTTTTCTTTAATGTAAAAGTCTTGTATTGTCTGCCATATAATGCATTTGTCAAAATCGTCAATTTCGCACTTATTATCAGCAGGGCTTTTAAGTTTCTTTCCAGGTGTATTTAGAAGTTTATATTCACCCATTGTTGATACTTTGTGATTAATTTTTTTAATTGTATACTCTGATACTCCAGTAGCTTGCGATGTTCACTTCAAAACTTGAGGAAGAGGAACTACTAAAGAGTTCACCGAAGCTTCAGAAGCGCAAAATTCTGCGACATTGTATACGATTTGACCTGCCTGAGACTTTAAAGGTTTCACTTAAAATGGAAGGGCATTTTAAAAAATTGCCGATTAGTAAAGCACTACGAAATCAAGCTAAGTAGAAGCAAATCTGAAGAAATACCAGTACAAAAAATATAACAACGAGAATAAAAATAGCTAATGGTAATAATATGTTCCCCTCAGCCAACAATTGCCGAAAACAAAATAACAATAAAGCAAGCCTTGGTTCATCCCTATTTGAAATATACTAGCCCTGTTGCTATAGCGACGGCAGGAGCTGTTCTTGCCGTAGACAGACAGTTACATGCTTCTTTAACACTTCCCTGCTCAACATGATTGCCTATAACACATTTGGGCTCTGATGAGCAGGCATCTCTGACCATATGGGATCTTGCTGATCTAACTCGCCACATATGGCAAGTAATCTCTCAAGAGAACATACGCCAGCTTTATGAACTCAGCTGAATGACAGCCTGCATCGGGCTAATGCATTATTTATTTTTCCTGAATCCTATGATTGTTATTATTATTTTTTCCAGTACATGTATGTCACATATACTGAATTTCATCCCATTTGTTTAATTCCTGCTTGATGTATTGCTTTTTATACTAGTGTATTTCACTTTTTAGTTTCATTTTTATCCACACAATTAGTCTACTGACTTTTTTCTTTTTTTAAATTGTCTGTTAAATGCACGAATATACAGCATATTTATGACTTTTGCCTATGCTATAACTATAGAGCACAATATGTTTGACAATTTTTATGACAAACACTATATCTTTCTAAATTATTGAACTACTGATTATTTTTCCTTACTTAGAAAAGAGCAGAGGTATAACTAAGGAGGCAGAATGCAGTGGAACTCAAGCAGGTTATTCCAATTTTCAAGGTACTTTACTTACTACGTATTACAAAATTTTCATGATGCTTTTTCTTATAGGATAGCTGTTAATTAATGTGTCTGCATTTTGTAGCATGTAGTTTTAGTATTTTTAAAGTTTTAAGTTAATAATATTAAGTGGTTTATTTTGATTGAAATATAATACATTCTTATTCAGAAAGATTCGGACGTGCAGAATACCAGGTAGACGAAAATTTGACATAGTTGAGCATATAAAAAAATGGAATTCATAATAAAAAATACAAATAAAGGAAAGAAGAAATTTCTAGTAAAAAAGTGTAAAAATATTCGTCTTGGTTATTATTTGCTGGAATAGTTTGCTAAATTCAGATCTTTTAAATACAGTCAAAAGTCTTTAATCCGGACTCGTCGGGACATCGGCGATTCCGGATTATTGGTTTTTCCGGATTATAGATCATAAACTTAAATCTGGTAAGATGGCATGTAGAAATTATAAAATTAAAAATATGAAACCGTAATTTATGAAATAAAGAGCAATTATGATCTAAAGGGTATCAAAATTTACAAAAAAAGAAGCGTAATATTTATTTGTTTGCTTTATTAAACATTTCTTTCAACGCGTGCATGCGTAAAGCATACATTATGCATAGTTGAAATGATTGAAATTAGAAAATTGCAATCAGAAAACTATTTGATGTGTATTCGTGATATTTATAATGACGAGGAATTTGATTTAAATCATATCAAAGACGGAGTACATCGAGATGAAATACTACATTTAGTAAGGAATTATAAGCCGAATAAAATAAAAACATCTGCCCTGAAGATAAGGATAGTGCTGACAGATCAACTTCCAGTTCATAGCACACCGTGTCGTCCCGCCCTCAGAGCAGCGTGAAATTAATAAACAGATTTTGGAATGGTTAGAGAAACAGAGAATATGCCTTTATCCATTTTTTTGCAACAATACCACTTTTTGTTTGATGGACACTGAAACATGCTTTTGCTTTGTAGATCCTTTGGCAACTCCAGAATTGGAAATTCTTTTTGACATAATCGAAAGTTCAAGCTTACTTTTATAAAATTGCTCTAACAGTCTGTAAAAAATAATAAGCCGGATCCAATTAGAAGATTTAAGGAACAACGCAATCTGCAACATTAACTGAAATAGATAATTTTAGCCTAGCTTAGATAATTTTAGCCTAGCTTATACTGTCCGTTATACATTAAACGCGCATTATGCATTATGCGTTTACGCATGTGTAGAATGTTTGTAGCTTTGAGGTCCAGATTATAGATCATTCTGGATTATGGATGTCCGTATTAAAGACTTTTGACTGTAGCACTTATGAGCAAAGAAGCATGATGTGCTGTGTGCCATATCTTTTTTTTTATGTATGTATTCTGATGTTCTTCATCTTCATTGTATAAATAATTATTTGTCCTTTAGCCGGGTATTCTCGTATATCTTATTGTTACAAATTTTGCATATACGAGGGTGTGGTGTTGTTGGCCGTGATCGTATAGTGGTGATTATCCCCGCCTGTCACGCGGGAGACCAAGGTTCGATTCCTCGCCGGGGACCAAGCTGACATTCTTTTGCATAAGATGGAGGAGAAAATATGTTCTTGTGCGAAGAAGGTTGCATTAACGAATATAAGAACTCCGGTAAACTTTACTGGAATTGATGCGAGCTAAAATTGTTCCTGTGCTGTGATTCAACGTATATATCCTGATAACTGTATTTTTCGAAGTGACGACCATGTGCGCCAAATTCAAGCCTATCTACAAGAAATCTTATCTCTTCCCTCGCGAATAATTGCACCACATATTAATTAAGCTTCTTGCAAGATGCTGATAAGTAATGTGCCATCGATGCGTCAGGATTAGGAATTGCAGTATACCGTAAGAAATTAACGCTGTGAGTGTCCCGTAGGACTAACGAGTAGGACATGCCGAAAGGCATTCATGAATGTAGTTTTTTTTTTTGTAACATATAGAATCTAGGCTAATCAAGAAAAGTGTGTTTTGTGATTTAATAAATGTATATTTAAGGAAGAAATACACTCATGCATGCTTTATTGGGTAAGTCATTTTATTCTTCTTATTAAAAATCATGCAATGTACTAACCACTAAATTTTTAGTTTAACTATTTACGTGGAATTAATTCGCATTTGATACTCTTAGTATAATTACTTTAATACGATCACGACCAACAACACCACATTTATGGTGCCGTGACCAGGATTATAATAATAAAGGCACATTAATGGTGCTGTGACCAGGATAATAATAATAAAGGCACCACTTAATGGTGCCATGACAAAAAAAAAAAAAAAAAAAAGAATTTAAGTTTTGACTGTTTGATTTCAGGTAGAGAACCATTTTATGCTTATAAAAATATAACTACACATGTGATTCCAGTATGAATATTATTGATAATTGCTTAAATATTTTGAATTTTGTGAATATGTCTGATATCAAATAGGTGAATATTAGTAGTGATTGGATAAAATTTTAAATTTTGTGATTATCTGATATTAATCATTAAGAAAGATTAAGTTGAAAATTGCATATGTAAAAAAAAAAAAAAAAAAAAAAAAAATGTAGAATTCCATATGACTATGTTTTCTGCTAATGTGGAATAATTTAATGATAAAAATAGATATGTGAAAATGGTAATATCAATTAAAAATTGGTCAGTATTCAAGAAATTATTCCTGAATGTATATCATATTGTGTGGTAATGAGTATGTAATAACTTGTATCCATGTGAAAAATTTCGATAAGTTACAATAGTGTATTTATGAATGTTCTATATATTAGGAGTAATAATAATAGTAATTTATAGTGGTACTAAAGGATAGTAAATTGATTTAGAATAGCTAAGAAAAATAATGTAATGAACATGAGTCTGGCTACTGCTCTGCCTACTTTTTCAGGGGAGCATGACGAAAATATAACATTTTTTTTAGATCAGTTATGCCAAATGGCAAATATAGAGAACTGGAATGAGAACAGAAAAAGTTTGGTGTTAAAAATTCAATTGAGGGGTAAAGCATTAAAATTTGTAATTGATAATGAATCGTGTAAAGATATGTCATTTGATGATTTAAAAGCATTACTAAGTAAAAAATTTGCAAAATCTCAGTCATTTGACACAATTCAAAATAACTTTAACTCAGTTAGACAGACCCCAGATCAGTCAGTCGAGGACTTAGTGGAAAAAGTGAATACTTATGCCACAAAATATTTTGGGTGCTATCCTAGTTCGAGTGAAGAGGTACATAACCTCACTCAAAAAGCAATGCTTTCAAAATTCTTAGCTCTCAGACCAGATTTAAGACTGGAGGTTAAAAAACTAGGACCTGTTGATTTTGCTACTGCTGTTAAACAGGCAAAGAACATAGAAAAAGCATTGGAGGATTCTGGTAATAGCTCACAGACACATGATTTTTCACCTGAATTAAATACATTAATTATGCAACAAATGCAAAATAATAGAGCCATTGAGGATTTGTCAAAAAAATTTAATGAAATTTTACGTAATGGTAGTGTAAACAATGTAACTAGACTAGAAAATAATGCTACACAAAGTAGTAATAATAGAGAATCTTGTCATATTTGCCAACAGAATCATTGGACTACAGAGTGTCCTTATTTTCCTCCAAACAATAATTTTCAATATTATAGACAGGCTAGAAACAACCACAGAAGAAATTTTTATAGGGGGTATATCAATAGAAGGAATAGATATAATAGTCAGTATGCTTTCATGCGAGGTAATAGACCACAGAACAGTAATAGAAATAGGCCACAATACAGAAGATACAATACTCGTAGAAATAATTTAAACTAATGAAGGGTACTTGCAGATCTCCCAGATACACAAAGTATTACTCAAGTGCCCATAAAAAAATTTGGGGGAAACAAGACAAAATTAAGAAAATAAGGTACTCAAATAGGCCAAATACACATAAAAGATTCTGACACAAAATTAAAGAAAGTAATGAACAAAAATTGGTAGCTTCTTGCCAGACTAATAGTATCACAAAATTACCAGTAATAGAAATCAAATTTGACGACTTTGTGGTAGAAGCATTACTTGATGCAGGTGCAAATTTAAGCTTAATACAGCCAGACACCTTGCAGGTAATAAAAAATTATACAAAGATTCATTACTTAAGCAGATCTGTAAGAATACATACGCTAAATAATGCTACTATCCCATATTTATCTGCTGTAAACTTAAAATTTCGTTTAGGAAATAAATGGCTTGCCAACCAATTTTTTGTTACACAACATAATTGGAACACAAATTATCAAATGATTTTAGGGTATGATTTCATTCAAAAAAATAAGATACTTATAGATGCAGATAAAAGTCAGTTAATCATTGATAACACATATTTTGATCTTCTGGACAAAAGAAAAAATTGTACTAACATTAATGCAAAAAAGGTAGACAAGAATAGTAGACCAGAGAAGTCAGGTATTGTAAGAGTAGTATTGAATACCAGAATTGCGCCAAATACAGCAGAGATAGTAAAGTTAAGCATTCCAATTAATATGCAGAAAGAAAAGCAAATAATGTTCTCACCAGACAGGCGAAAAGTGGGCAAGATAGGTATGACTGATTCAATTCATGAGATAAGTGACAGGCAATATATATTCACCATAATTGAAAACCATTCCAATTCCACCATTATTCTAAGAAAGGGTGAAAAGATTGGTAAGGTATATAAAGTCGAAGAAAAACAATTTGAAAAACCTAGAGAGCAACAAAATTTGCAGATTAACCATATAACTTTAAAAGAAATAAAAAAATTAAGAAAGGAGGAATTAAGCCCAGATGATTTTGATTTAAGTCATTTAGAAGCAGAACAAAACAAAACAAAACAAAACAAAAACAAAAACAAACAAAAAAAAAAAAAAAAAAAAAAAAAAGATTGAAATGCTCATGAGAAATTCAGCTGTGTTTTCAAAATCTTACACCACTCTGGGTGAGACTAATGCTGTCGTGCCTTAATTTAATTTATTACATAACTTTCCAATTCAAACTAGAAAATACACTATTCCTTGCATTGCTAAAAAATATGCCCAAGAGGAGATAACCAAATTGTTAGAAGCAGGTATTATAGAGCCATTGACATCGAGTTACAGTTTTCCAGTAATTTTTGTCAAAAAGAAATCACCACGTAATACTGATCCTAGCAAATTAAAATTTAGAATGGCAGTAGATTATAGATTGCTAAATTGCATAACTGAATCATATCAAATATGTCTACCTAAGATTTCAGATATTTTGCATAATATAGCAGGTAAAAGTTATTATTGTGTGCTAGATCTTAAGTCAGCATTTTTTCAAATAAAGTTAGATCAGAAAGATAAAGAAAAATTAGCCTTTTGCACGGAACTTGGCAATTTTCAACCAACTCGGTTACCTTTTGGTGCAAAAAATTCATCTGCTTATTTCCATACTCTAATATCAAAATATTTAGGTGAATTGCAGGGTCCAAATTTACAATATTTTCTAGATGACATAATTGTTGCAGCTAACAGTATAAATGAACTAGTAGTTATTTTACAAAAGGTGTTTGACAAGTTAAAAAAATTTAATTTAATGTTAGACCCAGCCAAAGTGCAGTTATGTAAACAAGAGATTACGTATTTAGGTTTTTCGGTTAATAAGAATGGTTTTGCTCCTTCAGAGGAGAATATTCAGAAAGTAGCCAAATTTCCTAGGCCAAGAAATGTGAAAGAGGTTCAAACATTCATAGGCATGGTAAATTATTTTCGACACTTAATTTTGAATTATGCAGAAATTGTCAAGCCAATAGTAAATTTAACAAGAAAGAATATACCATTCGTGTGGAACGAGAGATGCCAAAATGCATTAGATAAAATACAAGAATTAATTTTAGAAAAACCCACAATAAAAAACATAGAAAATGATAAACCTTTATATTTAGTAACAGATGCTTCTAGATCAGCCATTTGTGGCATATTAATGCGAAAAAATGATAAGTTTTTCCCAGTACAATTTTAAACAAAAATTTTAACACCTGCTGAGGCTAGATATCCTTCAATTAGGAGAGAACTTTATGCAATCTTCAGATCAGTAAAGCAATTTCAGGAACATGTGTATGAAAAAAAAATTATAATATTAACTGATGCTAAACCTCTGACTTTCCATATTAGTCTTGACAAACAGCCAGATATTGTAGCACGCTGGTTGTTATATTTACAGGAATTTCAATACACGATGGAGCATATTCCTGGTTTAAAAAACCCAGCAGACTACTTTTCAAGAGTTTCAGAGGATGTAGTGGTAAACAATGTAAATATATTTAAGACGAATGATAATTTGTCTATTCAAAACATAATTAGTAAACAGCAAAGTGATCCAGACATAAAATCAATTATAAAAAAATTACAGGATAACCACAAAGAAAGTGTAGAACAATATTTTATTGATAGTCATACAGATGTAGTAATGATAAAATTAAAACCTGTAAATGTTAGAAAGAAAGACACAAATATCCAGAATAAAATTCTAATTCCTAAGGCATTAATTAAAGATGTATTACAGACAGTTCATGTGCCTCATTTTGGTATTCAAAAGACATATGAGTTTGTAAAGGCAAAGTATTATTGGAAAGGTATGTACAGCGATACGAAAAGTTTTGTAGAAAATTGTTCAGATTGCTTACAAAATAAGTCTAGACCTAACAACGCTCTGCCACGTCTAATTCCTAAGAAAGATCTTGCTCCTGGAGAGATGATAGCTATAGACATAGTTGGTAAACTGCCAAGATCCATAGATAATAAGTTTTATGTACTCACTATCATTGATCATTATTCCAGATATTTGGAAACAGTTCCGTTAAACAACTGCACTTCTCAATCCATCATAAAATCTTTAAATGATTATTTTGCCAGATTTGGCATCCCAAAAATTTTGTTATCAGTCACTGGTTCCTATTTTCGTTCCACAGAATTTAATCAATTTTTAAAATCACTTAAAATAGAACACAGAAAAAGTTCAATTTATTATCCACAGTCCAATGGGTTGATTGAAAGAGTTCACAGGGTAATGAAAGAATCAATTGCAGCAATATCAAACAAAATATTTGAATGGCCACAAAAAGTACTGATGTTTAAACTGTTTTATAATAATGCTAAACATTCTGTAACTCAATTTTCACCAGCAGAACTATTTTTTGGTAGAACATTAAATACTCCCATAGATAGCAATGATCCTCTTAAATTAGCAGAAGATTTTCAGGAATATTCCAAAAGACTAAAGGAACAATTGAGTAGTGATAAGCAACAAGTAAAATTAAATGAGGATGAATATTTTAATTGTGCAAAAAAATATTATTTGAAAGGGAGAAAATTTCCAGAATTGAAATCAGGGGATAAAGTTTTTATGCAGGAATTTACTGATCGAAGGGTGCTACATCCAAAATACAAGGGGCCATATGAGATCATTAAAAAGCTACGAAATGATAATTATATAATACAATTAGATAATAAAACCCCTAAAGTTCACGTAAGTAAATTGTTTTTACAAAAGCCTTCAAGAATAGATTCAACACAAAATGAGGATTAGGAGTGTAACACAAGTATAAATCAGCAAATTTAAAAAAAAAAAAAAAAAAAGTGTAAAGAAGTTGTGATTATGATAAGAATGTAGTATGTGTACAAGCTAGATAATGAATGATGATCATGTGTGGTATGAGTCAATTTAGTGTAATAAAGCGCTAATTGCACGATTTTTGGTAGAGTTGGCTGGTCCGTATACCAGAAGAATTGAATTGTATTATGCAGGGTCTCATTGATTACTAGGTAGCAGATTAAAAAACAAAGAGTGTGGTGCTAATCTCCTTATCTTACTGCTGAATCAAACTGAAGGTATGTAATTTAGTAGTGGATCTAATACAAATGTAGCTTGTAACAATGTCATGACACATTGGTGTATGAAATGTATATGTGAAATGAATATGATCAAATGATAAAAGTAGCTAAGTAATGAAATAGTGCATGTGATTCTAAAATGTAAAGAATGAGATAATGTAACAAAGGTAAACAATGGTTAAGAGGAGTAACATTAAATTGATAATGCAATATCATTAGTAGTTGATAAATTGATTTTATCACATGTGAGTTATAAATTATATATGTCAAAATTTCTTTTATGGAATCGCATCTGTGGTGATATTTTAGGTAAGAGTAGACATGCCTGAGTACGTAAAAGAATAATACTAATTTAAGAATCTAAAAAAATGTGTATCACAAAGTGTTTAAAGTGCTGTGTTTTTTTTCCCAAGCAATGTGAAAAATTAATGTGAATTATGTGTCTATAGTGCATACAAGAGCTCAACTGTGTGCATGTAATGTGAAATGTTTATATAGTGCCAACGAAATGATAAAGTGCAGTGCCTGTGCAAGTGATGTAAAGATTGGTGTGAAATGAGTAGGTAATGCAGACAAAATTTCAAGTGTATCCAACAGAGAGGGATTTCATTTGTCCACTGATCGGACAAATTTTTTTTTTCTTCGTCCGGAGCGAATGTGAGAACACAGAATTCTCACAGTGAACACGGTGGCTTTATCGATTCTTGAATCGTTATCGCTCCCTGCCACGTGCGTCGCAGTGGATAAAAATGGAAGGACTGGTTTTGTCTCATCTCTTTTTCTGCTTGTCGTCGTGTTAACGAGTATGTGGGCATTCGGGCCACACACACAGCTCGCGCCATCGTCTACTGTAAAACAACATGTAATCGAGCTGACATTCTTTTGCATAAGATGGAGTAGAAAATATGTTCTTGTACGAAGAAGGTTGCATTAACGAATATAAGAACTCCGGTAAACTTTACTGGCATTGATGCGAGCTAAAATTGTTCCTGTGCTGTGATTCAACGTATATATCCTGATAACTGTATTTTTCGAAGTGACGACCATGTGCGCCAAATTCAAGCCTATCTACAAGAAATCTTATCTCTTCCCTCGCGAATAATTGCACCACATATTAATTAAGCTTCTTGCAAGATGCTGATAAGTAATGTGCCATCGATGCGTCAGGATTAGGAATTGCAGTATACCGTAAGAAATTAACGCTGTGAGTGTCCCGTAGGACTAACGAGTAGGACATGCCGAAAGGCATTCATGAATGTAGTTTTTTTTTTTGTAACATATAGAATCTAGGCTAATCAAGAAAAGTGTGTTTTGTGATTTAATAAATGTATATTTAAGGAAGAAATACACTCATGCATGCTTTATTGGGTAAGTCATTTTATTCTTCTTATTAAAAATCATGCAATGTACTAATCACTAAATTTTTAGTTTAACTATTTACGTGGAATTAATTCGCATTTGATACTCTTAGTACAATTACTTTAATACGATCACGGCCAACAACACCACAGAGGGTAAGTTGAAAAATAAGTTTCCCCTATCGACTGTGGTCAGAGTTGTGTATGAAAGTCAAAAAATAGAATGAGACATTAAAGATATGACATACCTTTATTTTTCCTCATAGGTACCAAGTACATTGAGACATTTGTCATATCGCTTGATAAGCTTCAAAAAGCCCTCCAGGAAAAAATCAGGGCTTTGCTTATGGAAGAAGCGTTGAATGGCTTGTTTCACTTCAGTATTGCTTCCAAAGCGCCTTTCCCCGAGATTTTTCTTCAAAGACGGAAACAGATGGAAGTTGCTTGGTGCGAGATCAGGACTGTATGGCGGATGGTGTAGGTGCTCCCAACCAAGAGTTGCAATATGGTTTTGCATTGCCGTCGCCGAAGGTGGTCTGGCATTGTCATCCAACAGCAGAACGCGAGATGTGAGAAGGCCAGGCCGCTTTTTCCGAATCTCCTCTTTAAATTTTAACAGGGTGTCACAGTAGCGCATAGCATTGATGGTTGCAACCTGATGCTAAAGCAAAGTTTTAAAGTTTAAAGAAATTAAACATTTAGCAGTGGTAGCAATGAAAGCTCCCTGAGTTATGTTGTGCAGACATTGAAGACAATAAAAGATTTTTGAACTTAACCAATTTATTAACAATATAATAAAAAATAAAAACACAAAAAATAAATGTCAACAATATTAGAGTATTAGGAAAAACACAACATAATCATCATTCATCAAATATTTTTACCTGTACTCCAAAACACTGGCATTCTATACAAACAAAAAAAGAAAATGTCCTAAACAGTGACTATGCGGCCTAAAAATAAAGCTGGCTACACATTTAATCAGTCCATAATCAATGGTCAAGAAAAACACCTGAAAATTTAAATGTGAAAACACTTAAAACCGACCTAACTCCGTTTGCACAAGGAATCGTCGCCGCTCACGTATTTTTAATTCCGCCCTCATTGAAGAAACATGGACGCCACCCACGGCAGTCACTCACAGGATAGCCCCCGGAACCGAAGAACTTCAATCTGGAACCATCATCTCGCAAACCGGAATCAAGGCATGTTTTCACCGGACTGCAGGCATCCTTTGGAAGGGGCTGGGAACCGCTCACTTACTTGCCGGGAAACCAGGAACTAGAAGCATTGAGCCAGAGCGACGCGAGATACTTATAGCAGAAGTAGGAATGACGTCATCTCACGGCAACCAATCAGCTATCGGCACGAATCGGCTTTTCAGATGACGTAACATCATGTTTCGTTTTTGCATCTCAATTAGGTTGAAACAGTCCGTTCTCAATGCAAACAGTGGCAGCAAGAAAAAGAAGTAGAAGTAACTACTATATTATAATTAAAATAAGGACTAAACTAAATAAACATTTCAAGGAGGAGAGATGATGCAGTAAAAGGTTTAAAAATAAGCTATATTTTCCAACAAATGCCCTCCACATCATCATCTTCGACCTGAAATAAAAACCGAATGCCAGTATCTTTACAAAATTCAAAACAAGAATAAATAAATATCACAATTTCATTCAGAAATTTTTAAGAAAATTTTTCTTTGGGAAAATCTTATCCCATTATTCAAAAATTTTACCGTAGCAAGAAAGTCCAACATGTTACAGAACAATACAAAGACATATATATGATCATTCATTCAATACTTTTACCCAGGGCCCTGGTCACTCATACAACATTCTACACTATACAATTTTACATTTATCTAATATCCATCATAATATGACTTAAACATATTTTCAAATTAATAAAACTCTTAATTTAAATACACACAAAAACAAATTTCATAGGAAAATTGTTCCACAAAATTTTACCAGGTTATGCTTAGTCAGCGGTTTTGTCATGGGATCAGCCAGATTATCTTTACTTGGGACATATTTTAAATCAAAAATTTCCCTGTTCAATAGATCACGAATGAAAAATAGTTTCACATCTATATGTTTTGTCCTTGAGTTTTCAATGGGTGATTTTGTAAAACATATAGCAGCCATGTTATCAGCAAACAATATTGGCCTCGAAACATAGTTACTTGCAATTTTAAACTGAATGCATTCATCCAAAATGTTTTTAAACCAAACTAATTCTTTTGCTGATTCAGTCATGGAGATAAATTCAGCCTCCATAGTAGATAAACTCACTCCCCTTTAAATGTATGCCAAGATACAGGTGATTCTCCCAACAAAGCTATTTGTCCACCAATAGACACCATATCATCCCTGCTTGAAGCAAAATCCGAATCTGAATATATATTGAGCTTCAGTTCCTTGCATACCAGCTTGAGTTTGTGCTGTCTGGTATTGGAAACGTACCCTAACTAACTTAAACCGTAAGTTTAAGTAATCCTTCCCAGTGAAACTTACCAGGATTGCTTTGGAACTGAGAAAATATATTAACAGCATAAGCTATATCCGGACGAGTACGATTGCAAAGAAATGAGAGACATCCCAAAACATTTCTGTAACGATAATTCATCATTTCAGTCGTTTCTTCTTGTGTACTGGGACTTTGAGTATTTCACACCTTTAACTATTGGAAGGGCAGTAATTTGTATTTTAAAAGACTTAAATTGATTAACTATGTCTTCTATATATAATTGCTGATGAATTAAAACACTATTTTTCTCATATTCAAACTCCACACCCAGAAGCTTTCTTGTTTTACCTAAAATTTTCAAATCAAAATGTGAACTCAGGACTTTTAATATCCTTTTGGCCTGAACTTCACTTTTCCCAAACACAACTATATCATCAACATAAACCAACAGAATGACAAAATCTTTAAAACGATAGACACAATTACACCACTCAAACTTGATGAACCCTAGGTTACATAGTGTTCTATCCAACTCATAGTACCATAATCGGCCACTCTGATGCAAACCATACAAGGCTCTATCTAAGCGACACACAAAAGTTTCTTTATCTCGCTCCACAAAACCCTGTGGTTGGGACATGTAAATTTCCTCTGATAAAGGAGCATAGAGATAGGCACTTTTCACGTCACATTGTATATTTGCCCATCCAAGGTGTGCAACTAAAAGGGAGAAAAAGACCCTTATTACTGAAAAGTTGACTACAGGAGAGTAGGTTTCATCATAGGTATCGTATTTAATTTGCCGATAACCCTGAGCCACTAAACGAGCTTTAAAACGAACAATGTTTCCAAATTCGTCACGTTTAATGTTGAAAATCCACCTGCAACCCAGTGGAGTCTTGTCTTTAGGAAGTGGAACAAGATGCCATACCTTATGCTTTCGCATGTTGGCCATTTCCTCTTCCATTGCCTCTATCCATTTAAGCTTTTCTGCAGATTTCATTGCCTGGTTACAAGTGTTTGGAATTGAAACATCTAGTCAGCTATCTCGGGTATACGACGTTGAAGGAGTACCAGTTGGGTCGATTTCACCACTATAAGTATTGCTTCCCTTGAAATCAAACAAGGTAGGATCATACTGAATATTATGTTCAGTGCAATACCTTTCTACATCATTTGGTGATCGTACTCTTTGATTACACCCCCTCTCAAAATAATACACATCCGTACGAGTGCCGTCTGGCCTTGGAACAGGTTTACGAAGCCAAGTTACTTGTCTCAATGTAGATTGAGTGTCAGTGCCAATTGTAGAAGAAGGTATATTGGTATCGGTTCTTTCCTCTATTTCAGGAAAATAGCCAACTGGAGTATCAGTGGATTGGAACTCTACCCTTTCTTCAGATTCCAAATCAGGTAGGGTGCCCAGTGCAGCTCCACTGCCACTTTTCTGCATTCCAATCGACTCTTTAAAAGTAGCATTTAGGGTTTCTACTACCTTTTGCTCATTTTCAAACTAAATTTTGTACCCTTTTGTTCGTACACTGTACCCAATTAATCGGCCCTTTGTTGCCTTTGGATCAAGTTTAGAATTTCTTTTAGCCTTTGGAATTCCCACATAGGCAATCGTTCGAATGCCTTAAGATGACGTACTGATGGTTTCCGCTTAGTGTATAATTCAAATGGGGTTCTATCTTGGCCCTTATGACAAATTCTATTAAATGAATATGCAAAATACATTACTGCATCTGACCAAAATTCGGAACTCATTCCACTATCGTGTAAGATTGTACGTACATTATTTAGAGCTGTCTGATTAAATCTCTCACAAACTCCATTCTGTTCTGGAGTATAGACATCTGTAAATTCGTGCTTTACACCATTTTTATTACAATATGACCTGAATTGATCATTATCATATTCTCGCCCATTGTCAGTCCTAAAGTATTTCAACTTAAGGTTTAAAGATCTTTCCGCACATGCTATATGCCTTTCAAATACTTCAAACACCTGACTTTTCTCCACAATGGGGTACACTACCACGTAACGAGAATATTCGTCAATAAAGGAAACGAAATAACGTTCACCATTCCTACCTGGAATGTTAATAGGTCCCCATACATCACAGAAAACCCTTTCAAGTGGTCTCTTTACTTGAATACCTTCTAAGGGTCTATAGGAGATTTGTCTTTGCTTATTGATTTGGCAATGTTCACAAAACAAATTAGGTGAGTGCTTTAACACGGGAAGACCTCGAACTGAATGTCTCTTACTAGTCCTGACAATAGTATCATAATTTATATGACCAAACCGACCATGCCATAATTCACTATTATTATGCTGAACTGTGGATGCCTCAAATTTTACAGATTTGCCCCCCTTTTTGATTATTTTCGGGAACACATGATAGTTACTTCCTATCAACTTAGCCTTGTACAAAGTTAAATTCTTATCATCAGTAACTTTAATTTGCCCATTTTTACCATAAAATCTCGCTCCATTGATATCCACCCTAGGTCCAGATATTAAATTTCGTCTCAGTTCAGGTGAATATAACACATCTTTAAGCAAAATAACTGTATCCCCAAATTTCATTTTAACAGTACCCTTCCCATGAATTGGAAAAGTTACCCCATCAATAGCTACTAGCATATTCTCATTTTTCACAGGAGAAAAAGTATCAAACAATTCTCGATTTTTACAAAAATGATGAGATGCAGCCGTATCAAAAATCCAACTATCATCATTTTCTTCCAAATTGTTAACATTGGCTTGAGCTATAAAATGGGACTGTGCATGGGAATTATTTTTACTCTTACTCAACTTGGGTTTATTCTTACACTTAGAAGATGTTTTATTACTACTAGATACAGCTGAGGAAACAGAAGAAGCAGGTGAGGGTGATCTGGAAAAATTACCTCTCATTCTACAGTATTTTTGAATATGACCTGGACGGCCACATTTATAACACTTGAGCCCTTTAATCTGCTTAAATTTGGGTTCACAGTGAGTACTTTGTACTTCTATAGTCTTATTGGAGCTTTCCCTATCTATCTCTCTTAAATTAAGACGCGTTTCCTCTGCTAGAATTTCAAGTTCAACATTTTTAAAAATGAACTTTTCATCTGGCCACCTCAAAATATTCTGAACTACTTGATCAAATTTATCTGGAAGGAACCTAAGAAACTGGAAACATATATATACGTCTCTTACAGCCTGAATAATATCAGCTAACTGTTCAGTTACGCGTTTTAATCTAGAAGAAAAGAAACTAATACTTTCATTTGGCTTGATTTTGCAATTTAAGAACTCTGAAAACAGGGACATATGTCTTGACCGATAATCTGGCTGGAAATATTTGGCAAGCGTATTCCATGCCACTACCGGGTCATCAATTTCACATATCAAATTTCTATATTCAGGGCTTACATTCATATAAATTAACGATAATGCCAATCGACTTCTATTTTGATAGTCGGCAATAATTTCTTTTGCACTACCCTTAACATCATCTAAATCAGGACATTTTTCAATACCCTTGACCAAAAGCCATGCATTTTTTTCATTCAAGACAAACTTCATATCTTTAGACCATGTAAAATAATTACATGCATCAAGTTTAGCAATATTATGCATGACACTAACAGTAGCTATATTTGAATTTTAACAAAAAAAATCGCCCCCCCAATCTCTTAAGTCCTAAATTAACTTTAAACTTCAAAAGTCTGCACTAAAAATAACTCAGGAGCTACTGGGCCCATAACCAAAATGATGCTAAAGCAAAGTTTAAAGTTTAAAGAAATTAAACATTTAGCAGTGGTAGCAATGAAAGCTCCCTGAGTTATGTTGTGCAGACATTGAAGACAATAAAAGATTTTTGAACTTAACCAATTTATTAACAATATAATAAAAAATAAAAACACAAAAAATAAATGTCAACAATATTAGAGTATTAGGAAAAACACAACATGATCATCATTCATCAAATATTTTTACCTGTACTCCAAAACACTGGCATTCTATACAAACAAAAAAAGAAAATGTCCTAAACAGTGACTATGCGGCCTAAAAATAAAGCTGGCTACACATTTAATCAGTCCATAATCAATGGTCAAGAAAAACACCTGAAAATTTAAATGTGAAAACACTTAAAACCGGCCTAACTCCGTTTGCACAAGGAATCGTCGCCGCCCACGTATTTTAATTCCGCCCTCATTGAAGAAACATGGACGCCACCCACGGCAGTCACTCACAGGATAGCCCCCGGAACCGAAGAACTTCAATCTGGAACCATCATCTCGCAAACCGGAATCAAGGCATTTTTTCACCGGACTGCAGGCATCCTTTGGAAGGGGCTGGGAACCGCTCACTTACTTGCCGGGAAACCAGGAACTAGAAGCGTTGAGCCAGAGCGACGCGAGATACTTATAGCAGAAGTAGGAATGACGTCATCTCACGGCAACCAATCGGCTATCGGCACGAATCGGCTTTTCAGATGACGTAACATCATGTTTCGTTTTTGCATCTCAATTAGGTTGGAAATCTCCGTTCTCAATGCAAACAGTGGCAGCAAGAAAAAGAAGTAGAAGTAACTACTATATTATATTAAAATAAGGACTAAACTGAATAAACATTTCAAGGAGGAGAGATGATGCAGTAAAAGGTTTAAAAATAAGCTATATTTTCCAACACAACCTCCAAAATGTCCAGCAACAAAACTCCTTGGGCGTCCCAGAAAACTGTGAGGAGTACTTACCTGCAGAGGGAGTTGTCTTGAACTTCTTTCGGACAGGTGATGACGGATGTTTCCACTCCATAGATGCGGCCTTCGATTCTGGCATGAAATGGTGGACCCACGTTTCATCCCCCGTCACAATCCGAAACAGAAAGTCATTGCCATCTTCATGGTAACGCACGAGATGTTCCAGGCTGACCCCCATGCGTTGTTCCTTGTGTGTCGAGGTCAATTGTCAGGGCACCCATCGTACTGACACTTTTCTGTATCAAAGAATGTTGTGGATGATGTTTTGAGCTCGCTCATGTGAGATTCCAAGTTCTTCCGCTACTTCATCGATGGTGATACGCCGGTTCGCTCTAATCATGTCATCCACCTTCCTGACATTTGCATCTGTAGTGGCCGTGCGCGTCCGTCCAGCTCTCAGTATGCCTTCCACTTGCTGACGTCCATCACTGAATGTGCGACACCATCTCCGCACCATTTGCTTCGACATCACACCTGGCCCATAGACTTCCACGAGGTGGTTATGAATTTCTGTTCCTGATACTCCACGTGCCCATTCATAGCGGATAACCGCTCTCACTTCCTCCTTTGACCACAAATTCAAAATGCACCTTCTCTCCATACCTACTGGGGCTCAAATGAGAGGCTGGTCTCTGCTTTGCGCAGCATTGCAACAGCGCCATCTGCTTGATTTGCAGCGACCTCTACCCAATGGTGTATCGGTGACCTTGCACGTTTTCCTGCTGTGTCGCTTTCGCCCATAGCCGTTGAACGCTTCTTCCATATGCAAAGCGTGAATTTTTCTTGGAGGACTTTTTGAAGCTTATCAGGCGATATGACAAATGTCTCAACGTACTCGTACGAGAATAATAAAATAAAGGTATGTCATATCTTTAATGTCTCATTCTATATTTTTACTTTCATACACAACTCTGACCACAGTCGACAGGGAAAACTTATTTTTCAACTTATCCTCATATGTAAATAATTTAATGGAATTGTATATGAAATCATTGCATCTTTTGTATAATGTAACATGAAGTGCTTGAAAAAGCGAAGTTCTGCTGGAAAAATAAGATTACATGGACAATTCTATTTAACATTGAGCTAAATGGCTAAATTGCTAAATTGGCGGGATGTCGCCATTATAGCAATCGTTTTAGCTATTAATTTTTATTGCCTAATTTGGTGAGAAATGGACAAAAGTTGTCAAATTTGAAGACATTTTTGTCCAGTCCCTGTATAACTGTAATTGGATCGCTATATGTGTAACCGTATCCAGCTCTTATATGTAACTTCCAGTAACTTCAAAGAATAGGAAATACTAGAGATTTCTTGGTGGCTATTAGAAAATTATATAGGCAGGGAGAGAGCATCAGTTCTCAGTTTTTAGTTCAGAATTGACCTCGGAGTATTGAAAGATCTCGGCATGAGTTTCACTGTTTAGATGCGCTTTGCATTGTCTAACATTCTTACTAGTAACTACTGATTATTCTTTGTCATGCTGAGAAGAGCTGTACGAGTATTTTTGCTGAAAGTTCTAGAACTGTAAACTCTTTCTTTTGAAAAAATAAATTTTGTCAAGCTGTCATTGGTTCTGTATGCATTCAGTCCAGTACAAACTCATATGCACTCAAGACTGCCAAATATTGAAGAGCCCCATTTTAAAGGTATTCAGATGTCTGCAGTTAGTGGCGACTGTAATGGACTCTCCGTCTTAGGGACATACAAATGGAGTTCCTTGCAATGTGACCATTGATGTAGGAGAAAGTGTTACTATTATCTGTCATCTGAAAAGATTGCACTCACCAGTCTGAAGGTAAACTCATCTGAACAACGTCCTGTGTTGTCCTCCAGGCTTTATCTGGTAATAAAATTGAAATCATTGGAAAGTTAAACATTAATTTCCAACATTTGGAAGTGTCACCTACCATCACATGAGTTGTGTGGCAAATGTTACAGATCTTTGCATACTCACATTAGACTTTCTAAGGAAGTGCAATTTTACCTTGGAGTTGAAAAATAATGAACTGCATTCTGCCTCTTAGGACACAACCCTGTTTGTAATTAATAAATGAATTAAAGCCATCCAAATAATAACTCAAGATGATATTGGTAAAAACATAATTTTTACTTCCTGGATCCATAGCTGAAAACAGAAAATTTCAGTATAACATAGTAGAATGTCCTAAGAATTCTAATAGCTCGAAAAGAGTGCCAATAGCCTCAGCACTCATTGACCTATTGAAGACTGTCATGGTGAGAGTTGTCAATGTAAGTGATAATTCGAAAGTCATTAGGAAAGGCAAAGTGATTTCAGCACGTACTCCAGTGACCTGCATTAAATGAAACAATAGCCGTACATCCTCTGTGTCTTCAGAACTATTGCAAAATGCACAGCTAAATGATGAAGGGAGTAGTGCTACCAAACATGGCATTCAAGAATTTTAACACATTATTGTTAGGCACTCCGTTTCGGTGCGTTATGGTGGGAGGGAGCGTTTTTTTGAAAAATCCTTGCAAATTTTGTCGTTATGTAAAATCACTATAAATTGAAAAACTACTTTGAATTTTTTTATGAAACTGATTTGCTCAATTTAGAATGTATTCTTCGTCATTATTATGAAAGATAGGCACTTTTTGTATAAATGGATATAGAATATACAGTTGAAAGTTGGGAAAAAAAATGAAAAATTTATAATTTTCGTCCATATTATTTATTGCCAAAATTTTCAATAAACAAATAACTTAATGAAGTAAATAATGAACACTAATAATGTTTTATAGTGTGATAATGCTCAAAACATTTACCCATATGAAGAGGTACGCTGCAAAATTTACACATAAAACAAGTTTCACTTTGCACTTTTTGAGATGCACAACATTGTCTTTGTGTGAATTTTTTCTTTTCAGTTGCAACAATTTTTTTTAGAACATGTTTTTTCATACCCATCAACAATCTTCCTGGTGGATCTTGTTTAGGCACTCTTTTTCTGAAAGTGGATGGTCCTGGCTCTTGATTGTTATCTTCGGGTCGTACCGAATCAGTAACCTAATGTAAAGCTACTTCATATAAAAATTTCTTATACAGTCAAAAGTCTTTAATCCGGACTCGTCGGGACTTTGGCGATTCCGGATTATCGGTTTTTCCTGATTATAGATCATCAGTTTAAATCTGGTAAGATGGCATGCAGAAATTATAAAATTAAAAATATGAAACCGTAATTTATGAAAGAGCAATTATGATCTAAAGGGCCATTAATTTATGAAAGAGCAATTATGATCAAAATTTACAAAAAAAAAAAAAAAAAAAAAAGCCTTATATTTATTTGTTTACTTTATTAAACATTTCTTTCAACGTGCACATGGGTAAAGCATACACATTACACATAGTCGAAATTAGAAAATTGCAACCAGAAAACTATTTGATGTGCATTCGTGATATTTATAATGACGAGGAATTTGATTTAAATCATATCAAAGACGGTGTACATTGAGATGAAATACTACATTTATCAAGGAATTATAAGCCGAATAAAATAAAAACGAAGAACCCCCCCCCCCCGCAGAGCAGCCTGAAATTGATAAACAGATTTCAGAATGGTTATAGAAACAAATGATATCCCTTTATCCATTTTTTTTCAGCAATTCCACTTTTTGTTTGATGGACATCGAAACATGCTTTCGCTTTGTAGATCCTTTGGCAGCTCCAGAATCGGAAATTCTTTTTGACATAATCGAAAGTGCAAGCTTACTTTTATAAAATTGCTCTAACAGTCTGCAAGAAATAATAAGCGAGATCCAATTAGAAGATTAAGGAACAGTGCAATCTGCAACATTAACTGAAATAGATAATTAGATAATTTTAGCTTATACCGTCCATTATAAATTAAACACACATGCGCGGAAAGTTTGTAGCTTAGGTCTGGATTATAGATCATTCCAGATTATGGACGTCCGGATTAAAGACTTTTGACTGTATTTTACTTTGTTGCTTTTTGTTGAATTATAGACAACAAAGGAATTGAACAATTCACAATTTATCATGTACATTGTTACACATTTTGTCCATTTCATAGTATTGAATAGTAAGACAAATACTGATCTGCACGCTCGACACTTTCATAAAGTTGTTATAATCAATCAATGCTAGTTTAGTTATTTTTTGGCATGTTGTTCTGTCAATATTGTGACTCTCTTTCATTGCCGCCAAATGTATAGGCAAAATAAGGCCCTCTTCTTTCTTTAATTGCTAGATATGAAGTAAAATATCCCCTTTACTATGAAAGATTGTCTGTTCTTTTCTGACATTTGTCTTTTTTAGACACTTCGGTAAACCACTATTATTTCTGATGGTTCCACTTACCCTAATTTTTTTCGCAAAAGGGCTTGAGTGTTATCAATATTACGATATTAATTTTCCATATACAGATGGTGCCAGACAACTGTATATGGAGATACAACTGTCTGTATTGTCTCTATCAGTCATGACCCCTGACCAGAATAAATTGCAAAATTGCATATGTATCCTGCATCGCTTTCACATAACATTTTCACTAGTATGCTGTATTTTATGAGTTTTCCCGCATTATAAACTCTGAAAAATAACCGTCCTCTCATAGGTATAGTGCCTTCATCCAAGGATCCTTGCTGTTTAGGTTTGTATATGTTCACAAATTTCGGAAGAAAATAATCAATTATGGGCCTCACTTTGGTCAATCTGTCTAATTCATCGTTGATAGTCTCGTTATTGTTGAAATGCCAAGCCTTTTGCAGAAATCTATCTCTAGACATTGTTTTTGCAAAGAATGGCATTCCTGTGCAAGGATATGTGGTCCAGTACTTGTCTCCTTCTATCTTTTCGAACTTGCCCCATAAAAATCCATAGTCCCTAAAATTTCTTCATTTCCAATATCGTGATATCCTTCCATTTAACACTTTTTTGAGTTATTTTGAAATTATTTATATTTTGGTAATAATACCTATTTGATTCTTCTACAAAATATGGGAACAAGTCATCTCCAATGAACAAGTTCAATGCATCGGTTATGGATTTGGGAACAGTATCAACATTTATCCCAGGGCAACCTAAAATCTTCTCTGAGATCGGTGGGTTATCAATCGATGACCATTCTTCTTTATGTTCGTCAGAACTTGATTCAGACTCAAGATGGAATAGTTCAACGGATAAATCTTCGAGATCGTAGAATAATGTCTTCATCAGTAGTCTCCTCCTCGCTCTGCCTATCTATATCACTATCACACGAATAATCTGACAAATTGTCTCCACAAATTTCCTGGTCGCTTTTATTGTCACTGTATCTCATTTTATCAGTATTTAGAGTATTTATTTATAAAAAATAACTATTCCACTTCAACAGGAAAAACAATTATTGAAAGAGTTCAATAGCAAATTCGACTCAAGATAATTCTAAAAAATACAAAATATCGCTAAAAAACTCGCAATTTTTGAAAATAATCTAGGTTTGCAATGTGGAAAATACCATTTTTCCTTAGGAGACATCTAAACACTGATAACTACATGAATTCACTAAAAATAAAATGATACAAAATTCATAAATTTGCAGTTGTGATGAGCTTATTTATCGCTATTATTTTTTACCTTACCGTCCCATACCTAATCTATTGTGGGAATATTTATACCTGAATAAGTACTATGTATAAATAAGCAGAATACACAAGTAGTAACTTGTATTAGCTATGTTTCCCGTGTTCTACGTACCAGACCATAAAAAACATATTACTACGTGATCCGCCCTCAATGCACAGTTGGTGATAAACGTAATTTTATGTGTCCCAGCTCATTTATTGCTATTATTTATGACCTTACCATCCCATACCTAATCTATTGTGGGAATGTTTATACCTGCATAGTACTATGTATAAATAAGTGGCATAACAAACATACACACTTGTAGTAACTCGTATTAGCTACATTTCCTGCATTCTCCACCAGTCCATAAAAAACACATTACTACCAGTGTCGTAACTAGAGCTCTTGGCAAAATATTTTCATGGGGGACCCCAAAAAAATTTACAGTATTCCAAAAAAGGGAAAATCTGAAAGGTTTTAGATTTTAACAGTCAACCAAAAGGGTTTGTTAAGGTTATGCTTTCGCTGAGCACACAGTCTACCAGTCTGCTGTTGTACTTATTCCTGCTAATCGTTTCCCCCCTTTTTTTTCTTTTCCTTTCTCTCTCTCTTTTTTATGTTGTTGTTGTCTCTTTAGCTTTATATTATTAAGCATCGTTTTCTTCATACTTACGCCACATACAGTTCAACACCAAAATCACAAAATTTTTAAAAGCTGAATAGCAGCATATGTTTAGAACTCTAGATGCAGTGTCAAGTGTTGGCATGATATTTTATATTCTTTTTAGTTTTTTACCAGTTCTTTATATCAATATCCTAAGATGGCTAAAATTTTTTTATTAGTTTTTATGTGTTAAGTTTATTTATTAATTATTACATTCATTTAACTTACACATATAAAACTCAATTCAACAGCAAAATCACAATATATGTAAAAACAGCATATTTATAAGGGTTGCCCAAATGAAAAGTGGACACGTGCGATAACGTCAGAATGAATGATTCGATAGCAGCGCCACTGCAGAAGTATATAAAGGGCGGTATGATGTATGCATCTCAGAAGGTGTTTAACCGTGAAACCTGTTTGTAGGAAATTAAATTGTGCGAAAGGAAAGTCATGCTATCCATGGATGCGTCCAGATCAGAACAATGTGCAGTAGTATGGTTTGTGGTTGTAGAAGGTGAGCGTAATGTGGACATCTATCGAAGAATGGTGACTGTGTATGGCGACCACTGTTTAGGTCGTATGGCTGTAAACAAATAGTGTAAAAGTTTCCATGAAGGGCGGCAAACGACATCGGATCTGCCGAGACCAGGCCAAGCAAACAAAGTGATCACCACTGATTCCATTGCCTCCGTTAATGAAATGATCCAAGCTAATCGATGGATTACGACCCGTGAAATCAGTCACAAACTCAACCTTAGTAAAGGAATGGTTAACACCATTATCCACAAACATCTGGGGTACAGCAAAGTGTGTGCGCCATGGATACCAAAGCACCTGGCCCTTGATCATCAGAAACGATGAACAGGCTTCTGTCTCCAGCACTTGATCTGTTATGAGGAGAATCTTGCATTTCTGGATCGTATCGTTGCGGGCGACGAGACCTGGTACCACCACTACACACCTGAATCTAAGAAAATGAGTATGCAATGGAAACACAGCTCATTTCCTCGACCATGGAAATCGAAAGCAGCGATAACTGTACGGAAAGTGATGCTTTCATTTTTCTTTGATTGTCGTGGACCACTTTTAATCGAGTTCCTGCCCCAAGGGAGCACTATCAATTCCGCACAATATTGCAGTACTCTGACGAAACTGCAACAAGCAATGAAAAACAAATGGCCGGGACTTCTCACACAAGGAGTGATCCTTCTGCATTACAATGCCCGCCCACATGTCTCCCAGGAATGCAAGAGGACCTTAAACACATTCCGTGGGGGGGGGGGGGGGTTTGGAGCTCCCTCCTGTACAGTCCGGACACGTCACCCTGTGACTTTCATATCTTTGGGCCACTTACAGGGGAAATGTTTCCATTCGGATGATGGAGTGAAGGAAGCTGTGCAGGACTTCCTCAGGAATCAGCCCCAATCTTTCTACAGCAAAGGCATGAAGCTGCTGCTGCAACGCTGGGACCTTTTCAACGCCCATGGCGATTTCTTTTGATTTACAATACTGGTATTATTTTTTTTCATCTTGTCCACTTTTCATTTGGGCAAGCCTTATATATCTGCTATATTATTTTTTTTAAAAAAACTAGTTTCTTGTAAGGCAAGCTGCATAATATAGTTGTCATAAAAGAGAAAAAGTACATAATGATTTTAACTAGTCAGTTAATATTATTTCATAACAATGTAGAATAGTTCTATTTAAGTGTGTTATGATTTTAATGGGTTTACTTAAATCAATCGCATCAGAAAATAGTAAAAAAAATGTTCTCAAGAACAGCACTTGTTGCTTTTAAAACGCTTAGTTTATTATTCAGTAACCTTTCAGAATAAATATGAAAGTATCGTAGGCTTTGCTGAATACCAACACGGAGACGCGAGGAAGATAAAAGAATTTTATTTCTAGCAGCGGCAGCACATTGCTTTCATAGAGATGACTTTGTTAATTAAAATTAAAAGACAAATAAATATCTTACTTTTGGGGCTGGACTGGCGGCACTCTGATGTGCTGAGATAAAATGTTCTGTTTCGAACAGTATTGCTATTGCTCATTTTCAAATTCATTACAGTTTAAAAAAATATGAAATAAATAATAAAACAAATTCTGGCTTCTATGTGAATATGTTTAGGTGAAGGACTAGGTTATTCAAAATTTAATGGCTCTAGGTACCATCGTTTTTTTAAAATACAAGAAACATACATTCATACATGCAGAATCTTCACTATTTAATTTCTTTAAAAATAAAACAGGGCAATAATATTTGATAGCAACAATTTGATAAGGGATACACTGTTTATGGTCAACCAAAGCAATGCATATTATATTAAACTGTAAATCACTCATATAGATGAATTTAATTTTGAAGTTTAATACTAGGCTTGATTTTTGGAGTTTGTTAATGTAAATGCCAGTAACAGGTTAAATATATGAACAAAATTAAACACTCCATATGATATGCTTTGAAAATTAAGAACTACAAATAATATAGTATGATTTCTCTTTTAATTTGCAAAGTTCATTCCAAATTAAGTACCAGAATCATGCCTAGTTGCTTCTTTGATTTACACTTCAAAAATATATACAGTCAAAAGTCGTTAATTCGGACACCCATAATCCAGAATGATCTATAATCCGGACCTCAAAGCTACAAACTTTCTGCCCATGCGTCGTGTTGACGCATGCGCATAGGCGTTTACGCTTTCGCGTAACACCTTTACGGCTGCGAATATGCGTGTGCGCAAGCACATAATACGTTTACGCATGCGCGTTTAATGTATAACAGATGGTATAAGCTAAGTTAAAATTATCTAAATCATTTAATGTTGCAGATTGCATTGTTCCTTAATCTTCGAATTGGATCCGGCTTATTATTTTTTGCAGACTGTTAGAGCAATTTTATAAAAGTAAGCTTGAACTTTCGATTATGTCAAATAGAATTTCCGATATATATTTACTAATGTGTAAAGGATCTACAAAGCGAAAGTATGTTATGAAATCCGAAATCTGTTTATCAATTTCACGCTGCTCTGCGGCAGGGGGGGAGGGGAACGCAGCGGCGCGCAATGAATCTGAAGTTGATCTGTCAGCACTATCCTTATCGTCAGGGCAGATGTTTTTATTTTATTTGGCTTATAATTCCTTACTAAATGTAGTATTTGATCTCGATGTACTCCGTCTTTGATATGATTTAAGTGAAGTTCCTTGTCATTATAATTCGCTTCCGATAGTGAAGAAGGTGACAGAGAGGTTATTGAAAACGAAGACATTTCGATTGACAAATTAGTCGGTATTCTCGATGCAGCAATTATAGGACTTGAACAGCGGAACTTTGTAACTAAACAAGAAATTATGTCTGTTTTATAGAATTAAAGAGAAAGTATTATCTCCTGAAACGTAGCAACTTAAAAAACTTACATTGAAAGAAATGTTTAATAAGTATTAAGCTTATTCTTTTTGTATAAGCTTATTCTTTTTGTAAATTTTGATACCCTTTAGATCATAATTGTTCTTTATTTCATAAATTACGGTTTCATATTTTTAATTTGGTAATTTTTGCATGTCATCTTACCAGATTTAAACTGATGATCTATAATCCGGAATCGCCGAAGTCCCGACAAGTCCGGATTAATGACTTTTGACTGTATATTGATTATTCGATCATAATACCAAAATATATACACTGCTCGACATTGAAAATGCTACACCAAGAAGGAGTGGTCAGAAAGTGATGAAATTTGGAAAAAAGACAGAGACAGCAAGGAGCAATAAGTGATCTTTATTTCAAAATGATAGTCAGAATACAGAGCGAGAACGGCATCGGCTCAGGAGGATGTAGGAACATCGCGGACAGCGATGCACGAAGAAACATGTCTAGCGATGCACGAAGAAACACGTCTAGGCATAGAGTAAATAAGAGTGCGGATGGTGTCCTGAGGGATGGGTCTCCATTCCCTTTCAACCATTTGCCACAGTTCGTCTTCTGAACGAGGCAGGGGCAGAGTCTGCAAACGGCGTCCAATCACATCCTACACATGTTCGATTGGTGACAGGTCAGGAGAATACAGTGGCCAGGGAAGCATCTGTATACCTTGCAGAGCATGTTGGCAGATGCGAGCACTGTGTGGTCGGGCGTTATCCTGCTGAAAAATTGCATTAGGCAGTCCCTGAAGGTAGAGGATTGCCACCGGCCGCAGTACATTATCCAAGTATCGTTGGGCCGTCATAGTGCCTTTAATAAGAACTAGAGGTGACATCGAATCGTAGGCAATAGCGCCCCAAACCATAACACCACGTTTTTGCTCGGTGAGGCATTCCACAGTTACTGCCGGATTAGATCTGTCTCCACCATACACGTATGCGCGTCTGTCACTGGATAAACAGAAGCATGACTCATCTGAGAACATGACGTTTCGCCATTCTGTCATCCGCATCGCTCCAGTCCGGCACCATTCTAAACGTTGGCATCTAGGCTGTAGGTTCAATGACAGTCTTCTTAATGGATGCCGTGAGTTCAGGTCGCATTCAACCAATCGACGGGAAATGGTCCTGGTCAACACGGGAACATCCAGGGTATCTTGCACATGCTGCAGAATTGCAGTACAAGTGACTTGTGGGACCACCGCAGCCTGTCGGCAGATGCGTTGATCCACGCATGCTGACGTCACTCTGGCTGCACCTGTACCCCTCCATCTTCCCACATTTCCTTGTTCCAACCATGTTCGCCATAGCCAATGCACCGTGCTCGCATCCATGTGGTTATCAGCTGCAATTTGACGTAAGGACCAACCCGCCTTCTCAGTCCGATCACCATAACCCTCGTAAAATTGTCTATCTGCTAGAAGTGCCTTCGTTGACGCCGGCCTGGCATTCTCTCCTGTTACATGTATCCTCTGGGACAAAAACCAACTTTTTTCAACAATTTGTCTGGCACAAATAACGACACGAATATTGCCCATTCAGCTGGTTCCTTCGCTTATATCTTACTTCACGTGCGTCGGAGAACTGTGCATTTCACATCATTCGCATAACTCAGTGACATGCGTCTAGTCTAAAATTCGCGTAAATTTCTGACCACTCCTTCTTGGTGTTGCATTTTCAATGTCGAGGAGTGTAGAAACAAAATAATACACAAAATAATTACATACCGTAATTTCCAGAAGAAAGGCTGCATCAGCGTAAATGCCGCACTCGAGAAAAATGGTGCGTGACATTGTCGTGGGCCGTATAGATGCAAAATCTCAACCTATGTCCTGATATATGACATATCAGTTAAGAAAAATGCATGAAATGAAACCATAACTCAAAAATAAATTAAAGGGAAGAAATGTTGAAAATATATTTACGTTCACGAATATACTTATAGTTACCTACTAAAGAAGTCCATATGTGTAATACTCAGACTATATTATAAAAAATGTTGCAGCAACGGAATATTAAATTTGGATGACAAAAGGAAATTTTAAATTTTACTTACAAAAGAAATTACAGCAACCTATACGTCATATGAAGCCATCAAAATCTGATTCTTCACTATCTGAATTAAAAAGATTTAGTAAATCCTGATCTAAGTCAAAGTCTTCCAGATCGTCACTTTCTTCCTCTTGGTTTACAGTCTCTTTATCTAAGGATATAATTTCAGCTTCTTTGAACCCTGCTATTATTGACAATGTTTTTACCGGTTTCCGTGCACTTCCTACTTACTTTGCAACTTCTTCATAAGATTCTCTACGCATTTTACCGCTTTTGGTATGCATATGCAGTTCTTCATTCATCCAACACTCCCACCGCTTTTGGACTTCAGCTTTGACGGATTTATTACCTGACAAATCTAATGGTTGTATGATTTTTGTCAAACCACCAGGAATTATTGCTACGGTCGTAGACAATTTTTGACATCTGGTTTTCACTGACTCAAGTAAATGAGCACGCATGGAATCCATTATCAATAACCCTTTTGGTTGGAAAAAAATATCCCTTACGACACTGCCAAACTTTTTGTAGCCACTCATGCATGATTGTTTCACACATCCAGCCGTTCTTGTTTGCACAAATAATTACGTCATTAGGAAAATCTCCCTTCGGAATAGTTTTTCGTTTAAAAATGATCATCGGCTTTAGCTTGTCACCGTTTGCGCCACAAGCTAACACACATGTAAATGACGTTCTTTCATGTCCCGTCGTAAGCACAGATACAGTTTTTGCATCAGTTTCATCAACAGTTCTGTTTGCAGGAGAGTCGAAAGCTAACGGCGTTTCATCTATATTTATTATCTGTGACGAAAGAAGTTTTTTTTTTGTCAATAATATCTGTCACATATTTTAGAAAGATGGCTTTTTATCCTGCCAGTCCATTGGTAATTGTTGCCCGACTGTTGTTCTAGTATGCACAAAAATATTTTTCTTTTCATAAATCTGCTGCCCCACCAATTCCCTCCTTTGAAATCATTTATGTTCATTTGTTTTGCTATAAATTTTGCTTGTAAGCGAATTTTTGCAGTCGAAATTGCCATTCCCTTTCCTTGTTGCTCCTTTATCCAGTTTGCAAGGTTGTCCTCTAGATTCGGCCAGCTTACAGTACCACTTCTTTTGGCTTGTTTCTGTTGTGGCATATATTTACGTTGTTCTTTTTCAGTTCTCTAATGTCAAATACATCTCTTGTCCACTTCAAACTCTCGAGCTGCTGCTCTATTTACAATTTGTTCAGCACGTGAAATTACATTAAGCTTAAAACGAGCAGTATAGCTTCTGTGCCTTTTAGGTGCTTTTATCAAAAATTTTCCGCTCCCATCTTATTTAAAAACTATCCAACGAGTACTTGTACCTAAACTGATGGGATCTGTATCTGGCAGAAAGCCAAGGAAAATTGATTCATGCTGAAGGGAAAATACGTTGGAGTTCGTTATTGCGAGGCAGGTGGAATCGTGACCGCCTTTGAAAAAAATTTCAGAAAAGGCAGGGGTGGGGAGAGGGTGGGTCTGGAAGATTCATCGAATGGCAGAGGAGAGAGACTATTCAAACTGATGAGAATGCTGATTTGAAAGGGGGAAGAATGTTATTGTTCTGAAATCCCGTTTAGGGTGAATAAGGCATGTAGGTCCATTTAAGGGAAAGAATGTAAACAAAATAACGTTTGCAAAAAACAACTGAGTGGTCTTTTGTGTGGAAACAGCACCAATCTATGT
Organism: Stegodyphus dumicola; assembly: GCF_044657685.1. Taxonomy (NCBI): domain Eukaryota; kingdom Metazoa; phylum Arthropoda; class Arachnida; order Araneae; family Eresidae; genus Stegodyphus; species Stegodyphus dumicola. Next base: position 132,597,746 of record NC_140768.1, on the reverse strand, counting down.
ACAATGACAAGGCCATCCAAACTATGTACGATGACAAGGTTATTCAAACTATGTGCAATGACCATCATAGGAAATATTTAATTTTTAGTGCACCTAAACGCCGCATGGGTAGAAACGCCGCAGCTGCTAAAAATGTAAGTTTTAAACACGTAAACGCCATGGCGTTTCTTTCGGAAATTACGGTAAATATAAAATAATACCAGCATAATAAAAACATTATTATACCTATTTTCAGGCATCTTATAATTTAATTCTTGTAGTTTTATATCTTGTTACATATTTTTTTCCATTCATATATTTTATACATGCAGATGCTACATGCTATAGATATATAGAATTTAAGAATTCCATATTAACTAATACGTATATAACCAGAAATTACATCAATAATATATTTTTCAGTTTTATTAACTTCATTCTGAAGAATTTTCTACAGTCTAGTTTGCGTTATTTTTTAAGTCCCGAATCAAAAACAATTAAATGTTTACACTGAGTTAGAAAATTAACAAAAAAAAAAAAAAAAAAAAAAAAAAAAAAACATAGCGACCAACAATGTATTTGTAATTTGGTAAACATTCCTTAGACGTGAAAAGGTTGAAAGACATTTCAGTTATGACTCCTTTCACAGATACAAAAAGATGTTATTTTCCTTACAATTTATCGTTCAATAATCCACTTTCATCGTGAAAAAATTGCATTTATTCTTTATTCTCTATAAAACGGACACAGAAAAGTTAGAGTAAGCAACCCCCACATTTTCCCATGACTCCGAAGAGCTCAGTCTTCCCCTTTTCAGCATCACCCGTGTTTAGGGTCATTTGTAATTTATGACTTGACCACATCTGATCGGTATTCATTTAGGCCACCCTTGAAGATCATTAATTTGTTGTGGTTTAACTGGGGTCTTGTTTCTGAAGGCAAGCTATTCAGGGAAAATTCGGCTCCTCTCTGATTAAGTCGTTTGCATATGTAAAACATAACTGATAGAAATAGGTAAAAAAAAAAAAAGTCTTTTTAAGGTAAACATTTATCAAAAATATCAGAGAAAAGCTTTATAAAAAACTTTTAGGTAATATTCTTATTTGGCATACATTATTATACAAAAAGCTTCCACTGGGTTTCTTCATCTTTCAAGAAAGCATTAATTTTTTATGTAAAATAGCTGATTGTTGTCTGTTGCCTTTATATTTTCGCTGATTTAGAAAGTGAATATCTAAATACATGGTTCGTACGGTCCTTAAGAGTCCTTAAATTTTTTGAAATTGATTTTTAGTCCTCTTAAAAGTCCTTAATTTTGGCCAAAATCAGTAGAAGGTCCTTAATTTTAATCATCTGAAATTTCTCTCTGTTTTTACAACTGCCATTTTGAGTGTGAATTAGCATTTTGGTGAAATATTTTTGGCAATTCACTGACATATATGGTTATCTTTTGAATGGGTTCATGGGTTATAATTTGTTTCTATTTCTAACATAAATGATGAGATACTCGAGTTTCTAAGCAAGAAGTGAAACATAAGCATTTCGAAATTTATTTTTTCTAATAAAGAACTCTTAAACAACTTTTCGCTTTTGGGGTTGTGAATTCTTTTATTAAATGGTTTTAAATTTGACAGCTTGTCAACATTTTGGCGATTTTAAGATCAGTTTCTATAGAAAATTTTTAATTCTGAGATCTGAGAATTTTTCGGCGATTTTTTTAAAACATCGTAACATTTATAAATTTCATTAAAATAATGGTAATATATTAGAATTATGTTTAAAAAATAACATTAAAATAAAACATTTTTATTTTTCGCTGTCATATTATAAAGTTTCATTTTGGCAACTTATTATACAATATTTTAAATCTGAAAAATAAACAAGGTATATAGCTATAAAGCATAATTTATGAAACAGTTCTTAGTAAAAGCAAAATTAGCTATGTAATTAATTAAAATATCTTCTTTTTAATTTTTTCATAGTAAGCGTTTTTCCCATGTAAGTCTTGGATTATTCAAAATTCTCAGAATATGCATCAGTTTTCTCTATAAAATTAATTTTACACTTTTTCCTTCCCCCCCCTTTTTTTTTTCAAAATATTTCTGGCTTTTTGCTGTTACAGAATTGGTTGGGTTAATTCTTCTTTAGTATTTTTGACATTGCAGCATGGAAAGTTTAGAAGGTTTTAAAGGCTAGATTCATAGACCCACGATTCTAGAAGATTCGATAAATATGTGACAAAATGAAAAATGTCTCCATGGTATCAGCATATCAACACATAATGGATGCATTTTACAGAAAGTTTGGGATGAATTTCTTACTTTTTGGAGAACGTCTGCAAGAAAAATGGAAACATAATATTTGAATGTTTTACTCCTGATACTAGAATCTTTTTTCTTAACATGTTTATCTTCCCTTTATTTTCTCTACTTTTCACTAGACAAAAGCATGGAAAATATCAAAAATGCTTCTAATCTTATCACTTGGGCAGGCATTATAGAAAGAGATTTTTTTATTAATAAAGAAATTGAAAACTTGCAGTTTAAAATATTCATCTAATGTGTCTAAATGCATTGCACACAGAGCTGGTGCTATGCATTTTCCCACCTGATGCAATCTCTGTGTATCCTAAATTATGCTGCCTAGTGCCTATCTAAATTCTGCTTCTGGTGCCTGCTCTAAATTCTAAAAGTTTTGCCATTTCTACATTTTGTTGTTCTGTGTGTCACTAAATTCTAAAAATTCTGCCACACCTACTCTGTAGCTGGCCTTTACCATATATATTTCATATTTCTTCTGAATGTTCATATTACTAAAAAATTTAATTAGCTGCTTTTTCTGTACATTCTAAATGCATTTAGTGTTTTTTAGAATAACAGAAATCCTTAATTAAATCCAAAAATTCTAAAATTAAAAGGAAACACGTTGAAGAAAGAAACCGAATACATAAAGAAAATTATTCTTCAAAGATATGTACAGTTATTATTATGTAAATTACCCAATTGTTTATCATTTCAAGCCTTTACTATAATTTCCCATTTCTGTTTCCTCATATGATAGAGTTACTGAGTCAGCTTAAATTAAAATTAAATTGTATTATCTTTGACCACTAGTCCACATTTTTAGTTTGAATTTGACTGTTCTTGTTTAATTACGTCACCGTGAGCTGTAGTTAACTTTGTTACCGTTAGAACATGCCTTTATGTTCTAAGTTCTTTGTCTGATATTGTAGTTACTTTCAGATACAGTGATAATTTGATTCATGTCTATTGAAGGGGAGGGGACTATTTAACTTTTACCGGATCAAGTAAACCCTCATAGGTACATTGTGGAGAGGTTGACAAGTTAGGAGATAAAGCACACAGAAACTAGCGAGAACATTGGTTTGCATATTGAGACAAATTTCTAATTATTGTCAGAAAAGATCGATAATTAAAGAGAAGAAAATCGATATAAACTAGCCAAAATGTTTGGGGCTTGTAGAGACATTAGGTATTTTTGAAAGCAGGAAAGATAAAAAATTAACAATGCCTTCGCCGGGAATCGAACCGCAGACTTCTGGAATACCGCTACCAGTGCGCAAACCACTACACCATGAAGGGTCGCCAAGAAGATGGGAGAAATGCCTTATATACTCTCCCTTTTAAATGGCGACTGGGGTATTTAGGGAATCCAATTGCCAAATCCTTTGTGTGGAGAACCCATCAAATAACCATCAACACCAGTCTTTTGTTATAAATCATGCTGATTATGATCTCTTTTTCTCATTTTAACGTATGTCGTTTGACATAAAATCTCCCTACTATTTGCTAAATCTCTAGACTGAATTAGACATTAAAAAAAAAAAAAAAAAAAAAAAAAAAAAAAAAACATAAAGCTAACTATTAGTAAAACGTAAATGTCACTTATCTTCTTTAAATATGTCCAACTATTATAAGTGTAAACTATTTAATGCTACTTGATAAACTGCATGAAATTTATTTTATTCTCAAACTTATTAATAATTAGGTTATTTAATTCATATTTAGTAATAATGCATACTATTTAGAGATCTATTTTATTTTTAGGATGGTATTACAAAATTGAAATTCAGGCATAGAATAATATGAATTTATTCAGTTTCCATTCGCTCCTAGGTCCTTAATTTTTTTCATTAATGGTCCTTAAAAGTCCTTAAAAGTATTTAATTTCCGTGTGTAGAAATGTGTACGAACCCTGTCAGGGTACAGTCCTTAAGAGTCCTTAAGTTTTTTGGAATCGATTTTTAATCCTTAAAAGCACTTAGTTTTGGCTAAAATTGGCAGAAGGTCCTTAATTTTAATCATGTCAAATTTCTGTCCGTTTTTACGACTGCCATTTTGAGTGTGAATTAGCAGTTTGGAGGTATATTTTTGGCGATTCACTGATAAATATGGTTATTTGAAGGTGTTATGATGTGTTCCAATTCCTAGTATAAATGGTGGGATACTCGAGTTTCTGAGCAAGAAGTGAAACAAGTATTTCGAAATTATTTCACTTTTTCTAATGAAGAGCTCTTAAACAACTTTTCGCTTTTGGAGATGTGAATTCTTTTATTGAACGGCTTTAAATTTGGTGACTTATCAACATTTTGGTAATTTTTATGATCAGTTTCTATACAAAATTTTTAATTCCATGATCTGGGAATTTTTCGACGATTTTTTTAAACATTCTAACATTGATAAATATCATTAAAATAATGGTAATATATTGAAATTATGTTTAAAAAACATATTAATTAAAAATGTCTATATTTTAATTTTTTTCATTGTTGGTTGTGCATTAGCACTGAAGGCGTAATGAGTATGCTTCCTCAAGCACAGTTTTGATTAAAGAATCATAACTCAAAAATTAACTATGAAATCTTTATTTAATAAAATAGGATAATTTTGCTTAACTTAAGCATAACAAAAAGTAATAGTCTTCACAGACATTAAAACTTGAATTATCGAAAAGGAGATAACTTACATAGAATCATCATCAGTCCTAAATATCAGGCTTACCTATTTTAGGCAATAAAAGAAAAGAGAAACAGGAACATACTTTAACACCGTACCTGAAAAAGAGAAAGTACTACTGGATTAGACCTTTGACCGTCGTACACGTAGCTAAGGTGAGAATCGAATATAGCATTGTACACGAACTTTACTTTCTCTCGCCAATATATATCTTGGCGCACGTTCGTTTCGTATGCCTTTCGAGTTTCATTATGCAAAATACCTAAATTTATGCTAACATTGCCCCTGTTTTGCTAATGAAACTCATATCAATTGCAATTCATTCCTGCAAAACTGAAATTTAGCTTTAGGAATTGGTTTAGTCATAATATCAGCAACCATTTGCTCTGTTGAAAGATAAGCAAGTTTTACTATTCATTTGTTATTCAAGTCACGTATATGATGAACTTTCGTATCATATGTTTTGTGCGTGAACTGAATTTTTCAGATTCTACAAGTCTTATAGTAGACTGATTATCTTCAAATACCTTTATCGGTAGAGTTTGGGGTAGATTGAAATCTTCTGTTAATTTTAATAGCCATAATAGTTCTTTCATAGCTTGCAGTAGTGCAACATATTCAGCTTCTGCTGAGGATAAAGAAACACAAGTTTGTTTTCTTGAAAACCACAAAATACAGTTTCTTCCTAATAAAATAACACTTCCTGATGTAGATTTTCTATCTTCAATATCTTGTCCCCAATCAGCATCTGAATAAACTGTAATACTAGGTTCTTCACTCGACGAAATTTGTAAGGATAGATTCTTTGTCGTGTTTAAGTATCTAATGATCCTTTTAACAGCATTCCAGTCCTTTTGACGTGGATTATTACACCTTCTGCTGAGTATGTGAGTTGAAGCTGTGATATCTGGTCTTGTGATAGATGATATATACAAAAGACTTCCAATAGCTTGGCGAAATTTATCATTTGAAGTTAGGAGATTTTCTTCCTTGTTTAGGTTATAATAGTTTGTTTCCATTGGTGTGCTAGCGGGTTTCGCTTCTTCAAGTTGAAATTGCTTGACAAGTTGATTTATTTTATTTTTCTGTGATAAGAGATAACTTCCATCTTCCTTGCGATTTATTTCCATGCCTAAGAAATATTTAGCTTCACCAAGATGCGTTATTTGGTAACGTTTCTTTAAATCATTAATTGTTTGAAGAATTAGTCCTTCTTCTGTAGAACTTATTAGGATGTCATCAACATACACTATTAAATTAATTCTTTTATCACGAACCACTTTTGTGAAAAGACACGGATCTGCTTTGCTTTGACTGAACTTAAGATTCTTCAATGTATTTTCAATTCCTGCATTCCAGCACCTAGCTGCTTGTTTGAGACCATAAATCGACTTCTGTAATTTACAAACTTTATGTCTTTCTTCCGGAACCACAAATCCTTCTGGTTGTTCCATATATATTTCTTCATTTAAGTTGCCATACAAAAAAGCGGTTTTAACATCTAGTTGATGTACCTTGGCATTATTATACGCTGCCCATGCTAAGAAAACTCTTATCGTAGTGTGTTTCACTACTGGTGAAAATGTTTCATCATAATCACTGCCGTATTTTTGAGTAAATCCTTTGGCTACTAAGCGTGCTTTGTATTTTATACTTTTACCAGTTTCATCATATTTTGTCTTAAACACCCATTTGCTGCTTACTGCATGTTTTCCTGGTGGTAATTCTGTAAGTGTATAGGTTTCATTTTCTTTTAGAGAATGCATTTCTTCTTGCATAGCCTTGATCCAAGCTTCTTGTTCACGTTTTGGTAAGTTTAGAATTTCTTCAAAGCTTTCTGGATCTTTATTTTTAGGTAAGATTGATTCTTCGTCTTCTGCTTTATAAGAGAATCTTTCCAGTGGGATTCCTTTGGTTGATCTGCTAGAAACGCTTCTCTCTACATTTTCTTCACATTTAATTAACTCTTCAGAACTTTTTGAATCTTCTGTAAAATCATCGCCAAGAGATGTTTCTTCATTATTTTCTTCATCTTCTTGCGAGTTATTGAAGTGAATTAATTTTAAATCTTCAGCATTATTTTCTGCATGCTTGTCAGATAAAGACGAGTTTTCTGAAAATTTAACAGTTCTACTTACTATTATTTTCCTTCCACCTACATAAATCCTGTATCCCTTACTTCCTAAATCGTATCCTAGGAATATTCCTTCTTCCGCTTTGTTGTCGAATTTACGCCGTTTTTGTTTATTCACATAATAAAATGCTTTACAGCCAAATACTAGTAAGTGACTTAAGTTTGGTTTTCTACCATTCCACAATTCATATGTTGTTCTATCTGTGGCTTTAGTTGGTAACCTATTTTGAAGATATGCAGCAGTAGCTGCTGCTTTAGCCCAGAATCCTTTCGGTAATTTAGAGTTTATTAGCATAGCTTTTGTCATTTCTATTAAAGAGCGAAACGGACAATAAGGAAACGTAGTTTGATGAAAAATGCCGAGTTTCTTTAAATAATTTTCAGTAGTTTCGTTGCAGTATTCTGTACTGTTGTCAGATCTGAGAACCTTTATTTTCTTTCTAAATTTATTTGTTGTCGATGCAACATACTGTTTAAGTTTGTCGAATACTTCATCTTTTGATGTAATAAAATAAATTTGAGTATAACGCGAATAGTCATCAATGAAAGTTACGAAATATCTTTTCCCTCCTAAGCTGTTGACTTCAGTTGGCCCACACACATCTGTGTGCACTAAATCCAGTGGATTTTTATATCTAAAACCAGTTTTGAGATAAGGTTTTTCAGTTAGTTTCGCTTTTACACAAGTAGAACATTTCACACTATGAGTGCATTTGCCAAGTTTAATGCCGTCTGCCAAATAATTTTTCTCAAGTGTTTTTATGGTATCTATATTTCTGTGGCCTAATCTTTGATGCCATTTTAGTATACAGTTCGTATTAGAACATGAAACATCATTAGATAAGTATGGTTTCTCGTCAATTGAGTGTACGGTCAATTTATATAAACCTTGCTGAGAGTTGCCGTTGGCTACGAGTATATTGTTACGCTTTATGTAACACTTATTACTATCAAATGTAACAATGCAACCTTTATTCCTAACAGATTGAACAGAAAGTAAATTACTATCTAAACCTGGTACATACAATACATTTTTTAATTTTATTTGTGTAACCTGACCCTTTAAGTTTTGAACTTTAAAATAACCTTCACCAATACCATAAGAATTTAATTTAGCACCATTGGCTACAGTTACTATTTGTTTATTAGAGTCATTTAACTGAGAGAAAAAATTCTTATCACTCGTCATATGAGTTGAGGCTCCTGAGTTGATAACCCATTCTTGCATTTGCGTGTTTTCATGTTTATTTTCCACTTTTAGAACTTGATTAAACTGAATCTGCAAATTTTCAGTTTCAATACTTTTCAGATACTTATTTTCTTTAAGTTTTGTTGTGTTTTCTACACTTTGCATATTTGCTATTTGGCATGCATTATTTTTATAATTTTGAGAATAATTTCTTACTTTACTGTTATTTACATCTGTTTTCGGGGAAGTTCTAGAGTTGCGTTTTAAATGAAAACAGTCATTTATCGTATGGTTATTTCTCTTACAACAAGTACAATATCATGATTTATTTTCGCTTTTACCTTTTAAAGCAACTGAATCGTATTTTTGAACTTTCTTAGTTTCCACACGTCTACAATACTCATCTATTAGTTTGTTTTTAACATATTCTAGCGACAATTCAGCTTCCGATTTACTTTCTATTGTAGTTATTAAGGAGTTGTATGAATTTGGTAAAGAACATAGTAATATTGCTATTATTTTCTTTAATTTCTTCACCTATACTACGCAGCTTTTCAGCCAATTCTAGTACTCCTTTGATATGTTCCTGCATTTTAGAACTTTCATTATATCTAATGGAATATAGTTTTCTAAGAAGAAATAACTTGTTTGTTAAATTTACATGTTCATTACATTTTAACATTTACATTACATTTATTTTTACATTACATTTTAACTTCTGCCAAACTTCTTTTGCAGATTTACTATGCAAAACATGAATAATTTGCGAATCCGAAATATTTAAGTATAATAAAGCCTTAGCTTTACGATCATTCTTTAACCAAATATCAGTAACAGTTTCCGGTTTTTCTTCGAATACAACATCATCTAAACCTTCTTTTATTAGAAGTTGTTCTATTTTAAATATCCACACTGAATAATTTTCATCTGTTAACTTTTCTATACAAATTGATTCTTTTAGAATAGACATTATTATTTGTTACAATTATTCTTATAAACTTTGTAACTAGTATTTTCAGCAAAGAATTTTAACACTTTATGCCCCTGGAATCTTACAACATTACAAAATTTCAATTTTAAAAGCATTTCCACAAGCCAATTACCTAATCAGTCTCATAATCTCTTGTTGGTTGTGCATTAGCACTGAAGGCATAATGAGTATGTTTCCTCAAGCACAGTTTTGATTAAAGAATCATAAGTCAAAAATTAACTATGAAATCTTTATTTAATAAAATAGGATAATTTTGCTTAACTTAAGCATAACAAAAAGTAATAATCTTCACAGACATAAAAACTTGAATTATCGAAAAGGAGATAACTTACATAGAATCATCATCAGTCCTAAATATCAGGCTTACCTATTTTAGGCAATAAAAGAAAAGAGAAACAACAGGAATATACTTTAACACCGTACCTAAAAAAGAGAAAGTACTACTGGATTAGACCTTTGACCGTCGTACACGTAGCTAAGGTGAGAATCGAATATACTGCATTGTACACGAACTTTACTTTCTCTCGCCAATATATATCTTGGCGCACGTTCGTTTCGTATGCCTTTCGAGTTTCATTATGCAAAATACCTAAATTTATGCTAACAAATTTTATTTTTTTCATATAGGAGTTTTCTCATATTTTAATTATTTTAATTACTCATAATATATTTAAATTTTTTTCATGATAAGAGTTTTCTCATATAATTGTCTCAGAGTGTTCAGAATTCTCAGAATATGCATCAGTTTTTTCTATAAAATTAATTTCACACTTTTTCCAATTTTTTAAAAAATATTTCTGGCTGTTTGCTGTTACAAAATTGATAAGTGTAATTTTTCTTCGTGACATTAGACATTGCAACTTGGAAAGTTTAGAAGGATTTGAAGGCAAGGTTTATAGACCCACCATTCCAGAAGATTTTAGAAAAATGTGACAAAATGAAAAATGTCTCTATAGTATTAACCTTTTAACTGTCAAGTTATTTTGATGATTTGGGTGCATAAATTGTCAAATTTTTTTATTTCAAAAATGAAATGCTTGCTTCGCAGTCAAAAAAATAAATAAATAAAAAAAAAAAATGTCGTGCACTTTGAACTTTAACCTCTGTCCTTTGAAACCTTCAGTAAAATTCTGCCATCCATTGAACTGAAACCGAAATTAACTTCTCACGATATATATTCGGGTATAACAATACGATGCACTCAAAAAAAAAAATTAGCCCCAGTAATACTCGGGCGTGATATTTTGGAATACCAGTGCTCGGGCATGACAGTTAAAAGGTTAACACATAATGGATGTATTTTACAGAAAGTTTGCAATGAATTTCTTACTTTTTGGAGAATATCTGGAAGAACAATGAAAACATAATATTTGAATGTTTTACTTCTGATACTAGAATCTTTTTCTTAACATGCTTAGCTTCCCTTTATTTTCTTTACTTTTCACTAGACACAAGTGTGGAAAATATTAAAAATGCTTTCTAATCTTATCACATGGACAGGCATTATAGAAAAGAATTTTTTTATTAATAAAGAAATTGAAAACTGGCAATTTAAAAGATTCATCTAATACAGTTAAAAGTCGTTAATCCGGACTCGTCGGAACTTCGTCGATTCCGGATTATCGATTTTCCGGATTATAGATCATCAGTTTAAATCTGGTAAGATGGCATGCAGAAATTATAAAATTAAAAATATGAAACCGTAATTTATGAAATAAAGAACAATTATGATCTAAAAACTATCAAAATTTAAAAAAAAAAAAAAAAAAAAAAAAAAAAAAAAAACTTAATATTTGTTTGTTTACTTTATTAAACATTTCTTTCAATGTAAATTGTTTAAGTTGCTTCGTTTTTTATGTGATAATACATTCTCTTTAATTCTATAAACAGACATAATTTCTTGTTAAGTTACAAAGTTCCCCTGTTCAAGTCCTATAATTGCTGTGTCGAGAATACAGACTAATTTGTCAATCGAAATTTTTTTCGTTTGCAATAACCTCTGTCACTGTCTTCGCTATCGGAAGCGAATTATAATGACGAGGAATTTGATTTAAATCATATCAAAGACGGAGTACATCGAGATGAAATACTACATTTAGTAAGGAATTATAAGCCAAATAAAATAAAAACATCTGCCCTGAAGATAAGGATAGTGCTGACAGATCAACTTCCAATTCATTGCACGCCGCAGCGTTTAAGATAAACAAAGTTTAGATAATCAAACGTTAAAGTTTAGATAAACAAAGGATATTCCTTTATCCATTTTTTGCAGCAATTCCACTTTTTGTTTAATGGACTTCGAAACATGCTTTCGCTTTGTAGATCCTTTACATATTAGTAAACATATATCAGAAATTCTGTTTGACATAATCGAAAGTTCAAGCTTACTTTTATAAAATTGCTCTAGCAGTCTGCAAAAGATAATAAGCCGAACCCAATTCGAAGATTAAGGAACAACGCAATCTGCAACATTAACTGAATTAGATAATTTTAGCTTAGCTTATAGCATCTGTTATACATTATACGCGCATTCGTAAATGTATTTTGCGCACGCATATTCTCAGCCGTAAAGGTCTTCATAGGTACGCGTCAACGCAACACATGCGCAGAAAGTTTGTAGCTTTGAGGTCCGGATTATAGATTATTCCGGATTATGTGTGTCCGAATTAACGACTTTTGACTGTATGTCTTAATGCATCATACACAGGTCTGACGCTAGGCATTTTCCCACCTGGTGCAATCACATGGAATATTAAACTTATCTCTGTAGATCCTAAAATTTGCTGACTAGTGCCTCTCTAAATTCTGCTTCCGGTGCCTGCTCTAAATTCTAAAAGTTTTGCCATTTCTACATTTTGTTGCTCAGTGTGTCAATTAACGACTTTTGACTGTATGTCTTAATGCATCATACACAGGTCTGACGCTAGGCATTTTCCCACCTGGTGCAATCACATGGAATATTAAACTTATCTCTGTAGATCCTAAAATTTGCTGACTAGTGCCTCTCTAAATTCTGCTTCCGGTGCCTGCTCTAAATTCTAAAAGTTTTGCCATTTCTACATTTTGTTGCTCAGTGTGTCACTAAATTCTAAAAATTCTGCCACACCAGCTCTGTAACCAGCCCTTACCATACATATTTCATATTTCTCCTGAATGTTCATATTACTAAAGAAATAAAATTAGCAGTTTTTTCTATACATTGTAAATGCATTTAGTTTTTTTAGAATAACAGAAATATTTATTTAAATCCAAAAATTCTGAAATGAAAAGGAAGCATTTTGAAGAAAGAAACCGAGTGCATACAGACAAAGAAAATTATTCTTCATATATATATACAGGTATTATTATGTAAATTACCCAGTTGTGTATAATTTCAAGCCTTTACTATAATTTCCCGTTTCTATTTCCTCCCCAGAATGCAAATCACTTAGTTTTTAAACTGAGGTTTTTGGTGTGTAAGACAGAATGTGCTTTTAATCTCTGCTTGCTTGCTGCATTAGTTCCTGCCAGCTCTGATAATTTGCAACTTTTTGTCTTTTCGTTATCGCTGCTGACATTTGCTGAGCCAGCTTGAATTAAAATTAAATTATATAGTTTTTGACCACTATCCATGTTTTTTTGTTTGAATTTGACTGTTCTTGTTTAATTACATCACCACAAACTGCAATTGAATTGATTAGCATAAGAACATACCTTTAAGTTCTTTTAAATAAGAGGCTTATTTAAACCTTTGTCTGACTTTGTAGTTACCTTTGAGACATAGCGATAACTTGCTTCACATCTGTCAGGAGTTTTTGGACTATTTAACTTTTACCAGATCAATTAAACCCTCATAGGTACATTGTGGAGAGGTTGACAAGTTAGGAGATAAAGCACGCAGAACTAGTCAGAACATTGGTTTGTGTATTCAAACAGATTTTTAATTGTTAGGAAAGATGTTTAAAGAGAAGAAAATTGATATAAATTAAGCCAAAATGTCTGGGAAGGCTTCAAATTAAAAAGATGCATAAATATTTTGTTAAGTGTTGTTGCTTCAAAACATAAATGTTTTGTAGCTTTAGTGTATAATTATCCTAATACAGTCAAAAGTCGTTAATTCGGACACCCATAATCCAGAATGATCTATAATCCAAACCTCAAAGCTAAAATCTTTCTGCGCATGCGCGGCGTTAACGCATGCGCATAGGCGTTTTACGCGTGCACGCAAGACATGTGCGACTGCGCATATGCGTCTGCGCAAGCGCAGAATACGTTTTTGCATGCGAATTTAATGTATAATGGACGGTATAAGCTAAAATTATCTAATAACTATTTCAGTTAATGTTGATGATTTCGTTGTTCCTTAATCTTCGAATTAGATCCGGCTTATTATTTTTTGCAGACTGTAAGAGCAATTTTATAAAAGTAAACTTGAACTTTCGATTATGTCAAATAGAATTTCCGATGCTGGAGCTCCCAAAGGATCTAGAAAACGAAAGTATGTTTCGATGTCCATTAAACAAAATACGAATTGCTACAAAAAATGGATAAAGGTATAACCTTTGTTTATCTAACCGTTCCAAAATCTGTTTATCAATTTCACGCTGCTCTGCGCGGGAGGGGGGACGTCGCGGCATGCAATGAACTGGAAGTTGATCTGTCAGCACTATCATTATCTTCAGGGCAGATGTTTTTATTTTATTCGCCTTATAATTCCTTACTAAATGTAGTATTTAATCTCTATGTACTCCGTCTTTGATATGATTTAAATCAAATTCCTCGTCATTATAAATATCCCGAATATGAATCAAATAGTTTTCTGGTTGCAATTTTCTAATTTCGGCTATGCGTAATTTATGCTTTACGCATGCGCGCGTTGAAAGAAATGTTTAATAAAGCAAACAAATAAATATTAAGCTTCTTTTTTTGTAAATTTTGATACCCTTTAGATCATAATTGCTCATTATTTTATAAATTACGGTTTCATATTTTTAATTTTATAATTTCTGTATGCCATCTTACCAGAATTAAACTGATGATCTATAATCCGGAAAAATCAATAATCCGGAATCGTCGAAGTCCCGACGAGTCCAAATTAAAGACTTTTGACTGTATCATTTAAGAATCGATGACATAAATTGCATGTATTTTAACGTGTGAAATTTTATTAGATTGTGATTTTAATAGGGACTTTTAACAATATTGTTAAAAAATAAGTAAAATGTAATAGTAATCATGTAAATCCGTAATGACTAAGGTTATCTAACTACCTAATTTAATTTATAACTAACTGCTTACCCTTAAAAATTATCTCCGCATAATAAAGTGAGTTATTGCCTTTCATTATTCCTTTGCGTGGTACAAGGTATAACACAAAAATGTAAAAATTCATGTAAAACTTATTCTTAGTATCTAGTGAGACCTAAAATAATACAAAGCAACTTAGTGTCACCTCTGGTGCTTTAGGGGCTTTTTGGAACCTTAAAGTATATTAACTTGGTTACAACCCCTGAAACTTTACACAGAGCTATGGCACTGACCGCAACAGACAGAGCCCAACTAACTTTCAAAACTAGCTAACCGTGCCCACATCAGGCCTCTCAGTTTTGTTCTGATCAGCAGGTCTCTCTCTAGGTAAGGAGCAGCGGCGACAACAGCCAGTCTTTTGTTATAAATCTTTCTGATTATGATTTTACTTCTCATTTTAAATTATGACGCTTGACATAAAATCTACCTGCTATTTACTAAACCTCTAGATTGAGCAAGTAATGAGACATATTAATAAAAAAAAAAAAAAAAAAAAAAAAAAAATGAAACTAACTATTAGTAAAACGTAAATAAAATGTCACTTATCTTCTTTCAAATATACCGAACTATTGAAGTGTCAAATATTTAATGCTATTTGATAAATTTCATAAAATATATTTTATGCTCAAACTAATTAATAATTAAGTTATGTTTAATAATAATGCTTCCTACTTACGGATCTATATTGTTTTTTGGGTGGTATTACAAAAGTGAAGTTCAGGCACATATAATATTTTAATTAAATTTATTAATTTGCTGTTTGCTCATAGGTCCTTAATTTTTTTCAGTAATGGTCCTTAAAAGTCCTTAAAAGTACTTAATTTTCATGTGCAGAAATGTGTACGAACCCTGGTTTAGAAGACTATGCCCAGAAATCTACTGATATGGTTCCAGATCCAAAGTGAAATAAGAGTTTGTTAGTCAAGTTACAACTTCAGTATCAGCTGATGCAGAACCATTTAGTGACGAAGAAATCAAAAAGGACCAGTTGCAACATGGCAATGTTAACCCATAATTATCTGAATGGAGACTAAATAAGAAAGCTATCTGTCAGGACATTACAATCTCTAGTCTGCGTCAAAACAATATTAGGCTGTCTGAGACTCGCTCCATATTCGAAATGACGTAGTGTACTGGAAGTTCAGTTACACAGCAATCAAAGTTGAAGCCAGTTCAGAATAATGAAGTTTTTGCAGAGAGCTTGAGAGCACTTCTACTGTAGCAATACAAGGGCCAGAAAGTGATGTCGGAAAGTAGGCTAGAAAGAGTAACAAAATTTTGATCTTGTAATGCCTGTGTTAATTAAAAAAATGGTAATCATTCATCCTAGGATAATCATTTAATGTAACTATATTTGCCAAATATAATTGATTATTGTAATTCAATTTTTAATTTCTAAGTAATTAACTTTATTTTAATCTTATTCATATAATTTAATGTGGCCTCTTCCTTCTAAATTTATTTACCATTAGTTAATAATATTTTCAAATTTCAGGCAGTTTTCTCTAGCATAGTCCTGACACTAATATGCTGCTAAATAAATATAAAATACTTGAATTTATTTTTAAATATCATAAATAGATTTCTTTCTTTCGTTTAATTGCAAAATGTCTTTCCAGGTTGGGCAGATTCTAATCTCAATCTTCAGTGGATAAAACAACTGCTATTATAATTATAATACAGTCAAAAGTCCATAATCCGGACCTAAAAGCTACAAACTTTCTGTGCATGCGTATATGCGTTTACGCGTGCGCATAATACCTTTATACATGCGCATATGTGTTTACGCATGCGTGTTTAATGTATAACGGACGGTATAAGCTAAGTTAAAATTATCTAATTATGTATTTCAGTTAATGTTGCAGATTGCGTTGTACCGTAATTTTCTAACTGGATCCGGCTTATTATTTTTTGCAGACTGTTAGAGCAATTTTATAAAAAGTAAGCTTGAACTTTCGATTATGTCAAAAAGAGTTTCCAGTTCTGGAGCTGCCAAAAGATCTACAAAGCGAAAGCATGTTTCGATGTCCATTAAACAAAAAGTGGAATTGCTGCAAAAAATGGATAAAGGCATGAAGAAAGTGACAGAGAGGTGATTTGTTTCTGTAACTATTTCGAAATCTGTTTATCAATTTCACGCTGCTCTGCAGGGGAAGGACGTAGCGGCGCACAATGAACTGGAAGTTGAACTGTCAGCACTATCCTCATCTTCAGGGCATATGTTTTTATTTTATTCGGCTTATAATTCCTCACTAAATGTAGTGTTTCATCTTGTTGTACTTCGATATAATTTAAATCAATTTCCTCGTCATTATAAATATCACAAATACACATCAAATAGTTTTCTGTTTGCAATTTTCTAATTTTCGACTATGCGTAATGTATGCTTTACGCATGTGCGCATTGAAAGAAATGTTTAATAAAGTAAGCAAATAAATATTAAGTTTATTTTTTTTTGTAAAATTTGATACCCTTTAGATCATAATTGGTCTTTATTTCATAAATTATGGTTTAATATTTTATAATTTCTGCTTGCCATCTTACCAGATTAACTGAACAAGAAATTATGTCTTTTTATATAGAATTAAAGAGAAAGTATTAGCACATAAAACAAAGCAACTTAAACAACTTACATTGAAAGAAATGTTTAATAAAGTAAACAAATAAATATTAGGCCTTTTTTTTTTGTGTAAATTTTGATACCCTTTAGATTATAATTGCTGTTTATTTCATAAATTACAGTTTCATATTTTTAATTTTATAATTTCTGCATGCCATCTTACCAGATTTAAACTGATGATCTATAATCCGGATTAAAGACTTTTGACTGTAGTAATGGTTTGAGTATTATATACAGTCAAAAGTCGTTAATTCGGACACCCATAATTCGGAATGATCTATAATCCGGACCTCAAAACTAAAAACTTTCTGCGCATGCGCCGCGTTGACACATGCGCATAGGCGTTTACGCGTGCGCGTAAGACCTTTTACGACTGTGCATATGAGTGTGCGCAAGTGCAGAATACGTTTTCGCGTGTGCGTTTTATGTATAATGGACGTATAAGCTAAATAATTATCTATTTCAGTTAATGTTGATGATTGCGTTGTTCCTTAATTTTCGAATTGGATCCGGCTTATTATTTTTTGCAGACTGTAAGAGCAATTTTATAAAAGTAAGTTTAAACTTTCGATTATATCAAATAGAATTTCCGATATATATTTGTTAATATGTAAAGGATCTAAAGCGAAAGTATGTTTTGAAATCCGACATCTGTTTATCAATTTCACGCTGCTCGGCGCAGATGTTTTTATTTTATTTGGCTTATAATGCCTTATCAAATGTAGTATTTCATCTCGATGTGCTCCGTCTTTGATATGATTTAAAACAAGTTACTCGTGGATAGCAAAGAAAGTGACAGAGGTTATTGAAAACGAAAAAATTTCGATTGACAAGTTAGTCAGTATTCTCGAAACAGCAATTATAGGACTTGAACAGCGGAACTTTGTAACTGAACAAGAAATTATGTCTGTTTAAAGAATTAAAGAGAAAGTATTATTACATGAAACGAAGCAACTTAAACAACTTACATTGAAAGAAATGTTTAATAAAGTAAACAAATAAATATTAAGCTTTTTCTTTTTGCAAATTTTGATACCCTTTAGATCATAATTGTTCTTTATTTCATAAATTACGGTTTCATACTTTTAATTTTAGAATTTCTGCATGCCATCTTACGAGATTTAAACTGATGATCTATAATCCGGAAAAATCGATAATCCGGAATCGCCGAAGTCCCGACGAGTCCGGATTAACGACTTTTGACTGTATATAGGTAAATGTTTCTGTTTTCAAATGGCACCATAATTAATTTACCTCTAAGCACAGCCAATACCACTATACAGACAGATTGGAATTTTCTTAAAACAAGTCAGGGAATTTCATTCTTCTGTTTTGAGTGGCAACCCTGATTGGTACCTAAAGCTGTACACGATTTGATAACATTTCGTTGCTGACTTTGAGACACCTCATACTGGATGATAATGATATTTTTTTTTTTTACACATTTCTCAAAACAGTGTTCTAAAGCAAGCCTCTTTCTTTCAAATGCTAAAAATCATTTCACAAAATATGATTAAAACATGGCAGTGTGAACTATTTGGTGCCGGGAAACTTTACTTAAAACCTGATATTAATGTACTTAAAATAGTGTAGTAATATGTCTGTCTATTGTTAAATGTACTCTTCTGTATTGCATTAGATAGTAAATAACTATAGTTAGGCTTACAATACATCATGGTTTTTTAGTGTTGTCTGGGGTTTGAGAAGTTTATGACTGGTAAGTTTTTTTTTAAGACCTATGTGTTCGATATCATGTTTTTAAAATTCTCTTACCACTGTACATTTCTCAGCCGATTTCGGGGCAAGCATTGTGGATTTTGATGGAGGCATGGCTACTGTCCCGCCACAATGTTTTACTTAGTTACTTGGCAATACAACAGGGGCAGTGTGTTCATGTTGTTTTCGTGTATGAAGTACTTCGCCTACATGACTTTGATCATTTTATCTGTATTCATTTTTCATCTCATCACTACAATGGACAAAAGAAAATAATGTAATTAATGTTAACCTCCAACAGGAATACAAATTTTAGAAATTATGTAGTGGCAGAAACAATGAACGTGTTTTGCACGTTATATACCGGACAATTTTCTGTTGCACATAAAGGAAAGGGCGATGTCGAAGACCATGTGAAAACAGCTAAATATAGGGAGTGCTATTAATGCTACTACTTCAGCAAACATAAGAGATTTTTTTTTAAAGCCAAAGATAGTAATAGCAATAACAATGATCTTGAGTATGCTGCTAAAGAAGCTTCATTTTCATATCACACTGCTAGACACGAACTCAGTTTCAAAACATCAGATTGCACATCTAAACTGGTTAAAAAGTTGTATGACCCAAAATTTTCATCTGCTGGAACAAAAGCAGAGTCAATTACTGTAAAAGTTATTTCGCCATTTATATTTGATAATGTATTTCGTTCTTTGTAAAATGTTTATTATGTAACAATAACAATAGGTAGCTCAAACAGAAGTGAAGCAAAACTTCTTCCAATTGTTGCAAGATATTTCAACCCGCAAGAGGAAATTTAAGTTAAGTTTTTAAATTTTGATGAAGTATCAGGTGAAACTGCTCAAATTTTGACAGTATCTTTTGCAGTGCTTGAAAACTTGAGGAAAAGTTGCTTTGTTATACTGCCGATAACACTAACAGTTATTTTGGTGGTATGAAGAGAAAGGGGAATGAAAACGTGTTCAGAAAAAGTTCAAAATGATTTAGATAAACTTATATTAGGAATTGGTTGTTCAGCCCACATTGTACATAATTTAGTACAAACACCATGTGATTCTCTACCCCTGAACATAGAAGTTATTGTTATAAAAATTTACAAATATTTTCACATGTATGCACTAAGAGTAGCGAAACTTAAAGAGTTCTGTGAATTTGTGGAAACAGATTACAAAAAAAGTATTATCTCATAGCAGCACAATGTTTCTTAGTTTGTTACCTGCAACAGATAGAATTCTTTCCATTTTTGATAGCCTAAAATCATACTTCCTATCTTGTGACAAATGCTCAAAATTATTATTTGATTATATTATATATATATATTTTTTAATCTAGAAAGTGAACTGTATTTGAAATTTTTATATGGTACTCTACAGTTATTTAATAATGTAGTTTTGAAACTGGAAGCTAATTCTATCACAGCAACAGAAGCATTTAAAACATATTCTGAATTAATTTGTCAACTTAAGAAAAGAAAAGCCCACAAATATATACCATCTTCTGCCAAAGAATTGCTACGCATTCTAAAAGAAAATAATGATGTTCATTCAAAATTTCTTTCTAAGAGTAGGCAATTTTTATAAGTCTAGTATTCAATACTTAGAGTTGTGGAGAACCAATTTTGATAAAGTTAGTAAGTTTCAGTGGATAAATTTACGAACTAAAATTGCCTGGTCTGATTTAGAAGAAAGTGCACAAGTTCTTAATGAAATTATAAAAGATTCCATAAAGATTGGTGATTTATTTGATGAATGTATATTGTTGAATCATATAATTCAAAACCAAAGGGTAGGTTGTGGACCAGATTCTGAAAAAGTATCAGATACTATTGAAGAGAAGTGGAAAGCAATTTTTAAAGTGTTTCCAAAGACATATTTCAAGTTGCAATATTTTTAAAGTGGTTGAGTTTGCAATGTCTTTGCGTGGGACATCTGCTTCAGTTGAGAGAGTTTTTTTTTTTCAATTATGCGGAACATTTGGCCTACAGAATGGGGTAGGCTTTCAGTATCTACTGTTAAACATCTGCTTAGTATTAAAATTTTATTAGAAACTCAATATAGCAGAGAGTGGATACTTACATGCATGAGAATAAATAATACACAACATACCTGTTGGGAGTTTGGAACACAAGTGAAGTTTTATTGGAGTGCACAGTTATAGAATATAAAAAACAGTGGCGCCATCTATGGGCCAAGAACATATTTAAAGCTAACCTTTTTTACACTCCCACTTTAGGTTTAAATATCATCCTAATTAAATACAATGAGAAATTACATCAGCACACATACATATAACAAAACATTAAATTACATTAGTCTTCATTTTAAACCCATCATTTTTGCACACATTTCATGTTTTGCACTGTTTACATTTTTTGTCAAAAAAGTCTGCAATCATATCATCTTATATTGTATGTCAATGTGCTGAAGTTTCACAGCTTCTCGCACGAAATGATGTTGTATATCAATATGCTTTGATCTACCATGATACACAATATTTTTGCTGAGATTAATAGCACTGTTGTTATCGCAGTATAATAATACTGGCTTTGCAGTAATAATCCCAAGTTCTTTAACAATTTTGTTGAGCCATATGGCTTCTTTAGTAGCTGCAGAAAGAGCCATATATTCGGCTTCTGTTGTACTAGTTGCAATGGTTGGTTGACGCTTACTACACCACCTCCGATGAGGAAAACATCCAGTGGTTGATCGTCGATCCCCAGCATCACCTCCATAGTTTGAGTCGCTGTAACCAAGGACATCAGCACTATAGTCCTTTGAAAAAGACAATGTAGCACCTGTAGTGGCTCGAAAATACCGCATGATGTGCTTGACAGCATTCCAGTGAACCCTTGCCGGATTATTGGAGAACTGGCTAAGGAAATTCACAGCATAAGTTATATCTGGCTGTGTTGCTTGAGCTGCATAAAGAAGACTCCCAATGGCAGCCTGATAAGGAGTGGTGTTGGTGGTGTATTGAGAATACGGCAAAGCACACTAGGGCTATCTGCCTAAGGGGAGGGATGCCTTCGTGGAGGACTTTCTAAGGGAAACTGGCTCGTATACACGTTACACATGGGGAAAACCACGAAAACGCCCATGCAGCCAGCCCGTTCGCGGGATTCGAACCTCGGACCGAACTACCAGTGTTCAGCGATTTTACCGCTCGGCCGCTGGTGTGCCAGCCTGATAAGGAACAGGTAGCTTTTGTTCCTTACTAGTTGGTATCTGCAGTTTAGATAACACTTGATTTTGGTCTAATGGTGTTTTTACACCATGAGATTCATGCATATTATATTTGCAAAGCATACTCTCTACATACTGAGTTTGACTAAGGATAATGGACCCTTTAGTTCTATCTCATTCAATTTTAATTCCTAAGCAATAATTTGCTGGTCTTTCATTTCAAATTTTTCTTTAAGTTGTTGTTTTACCCAATTTTTAAGTTCTATGTTATTACTAAAAATGAGTAAGTCATCAACATAAATAGTAACAATAACATGATCTTTATTTCCATTTATTTTAATATAGACACAACTATCAAAAGAACTTTGCCTCAGCCCCATTTCTTTTAAACCCTTTTCTAACAGTTGGTACCATAGTCTACCACTCTGCTTTAAACCATCTAATGCTTTGTTTAATTTTAGGACCTTTCCCTTTAAGTTTTGCTTGTAAAATTCACTGAAACCATCTGGAATTTTCATATAAATGTCTTCATTTAGAGTTCCCTGTACAAAAGCCATTACAGCATCCATTTGGTCAATTTCCCAATCATATATAGCTGCATAAGCTAATAAAACTCTTAATGTTACGTATCGGACAACTGGTGCAAATGTTTCAGTATAATCTATTCCCTCAATTTGAGAATAGCCCTTAGCAACTAAACGTGTTTTATATCTTTCAGTCTTGCCTACTGAATTACATTTAATTTTGAAAACCCATTTACAATCTACAATGTTCTTATCATAAGGTTTATCTATTATTTCCCATGTTTTGTTTTTATTATGGCCTAATATAGTCTCACATATAGAATCCTTCCACTGGTTTGCATCATTGCCCCTTAATGCTTAATCAATGGTTTTCGGTTCAGAATACACACCATTTGTTGCTGCTGCCAAAGCTTTAACAAAGCACATTCGATCTAAATTTGGCATTGGCATTTCTGGCATCCCGTGTGTGTCAAAGTCCTGATAACTATTTGGGAATCTAAGTTTTCTGTTTCTAGTCAACATAGGTAGCTCATCAACTACACTACTGTTATCATGGCTATCATTTTGAGCAGTATTATGTTCATCGTGATTAGATTTAATACTAGCATTAACTAATTCATGATCAGACTGAGTATTATCATTAACCATCCCTTCCAATTCACCATTCTGATCATCAGCTATTGCATTCTCAGTATCTGAAAATGTCGTAATCATGCTCCCACTGAATGAGGATTCATCATAGAATTTTGGCATATTACTTGCCTTTTTGTAGTACATTTCATTTTCCAAAAATTGTACATCTCGTGCATTTATTATTTCATAAGTTTTGGGATCTATTAATCGATAGCCTTTTCTATCTTGACAGTACCCAACAAGCATTAATTCCTTTGCTTTTATATCCCACTTTTTACGTTTTTGATTTGGAATGTGAGCAGATGCACAACATCCAAATACTCTCAAGTATTCTAAATTTGGCTTATCCCCATACCATTTTTCATAAGGGGTCATACCTGCAACTGCAATAGTTGGAGATATATTTTTACAGTGATTTGCAGTCTGCACTGCTTCAGCCCAATAATTTTGATCAAGGTGAGCATCCACCAACATTGATCGTGGTCGCTCTACAAGAGTTCTGTTACTACGTTCAGCTACACCCATTTGCTCTGGTGTAAATGGAATAGATTTTTGATGCTGAATTCCATTTGATGCTAAATAGTTATCCATCTCATTGTTTACATACTCAGTACCATTATCTGAGTGTAAGATTTTGATTGATTTGCCAGTTTGCCTTTCAACAAATGCTTGAAATATTTTGAATTTTTCAAAAACTTCAGATTTATTTTTCAAAAAATAAACAAAAGTCATTCGCGACAAATCATCAATAAAACTAATAAAGTAGCGAGAACCACCAATTGATGTAACATTCATAGGCCCACACAGGTCACTGTGTACTATGCCTAATAACTCTTTTGCACGCTTAGCTTTTCCCTTGGGAAATGGTTGTCTATGCATTTTGCCTTTAATGCATGACACACAATTTAACAATTTTCCGTTAAATGTAAAACCTTGATCATATCTTTTAATCTGGTCATTCCTCCTTCACTTAAATGGCCCACTCTTTTATGTAATAATTCATTTGAAATATTTTTATCAGTAATTAAAGCCCACTCATTACATAAATCAAGAAAATACAAATTATCTCCCATACCTGTTCCAGTAGCAACTAAATGTTTACCATCATACACAAAACATCTTTCACTTGTAAAAGTACTAACCATTCCAAATACTTTATTTAAATACTTAATGGACAGCAAATTGGCTGTTAACTTCGGAACGTGTAAAACATTACTAAAAGTTACAGACTCCCTTTTTTTATTTCTAGATAAGAGGAAAGTTATTTTACCCTTACCCTCTACTTCTATTACTGAACTTCCTGTTTTTATTTGATGAATACTAGCATCCTGATAATCATCTAATAATTCTTTATGTGGAGTCATGTGGTAAGAAGCACAAGAATCCATGTACCAAATATTGGGATGTAGATTAGAATTAGCTACACTAATTTCCGCTACATAAGCTTCTTCCCCATTTTTATGTTTTAATCCAACATTAGATTTTTTGTTAAACTTGTTTTCATTATATCTATCCTTTTTGAGAGGTGACTTCTGACAATCGGAGCTTTTGTGGCCAAACAAATTGCATTTAAAACATTTTCCTTTAAAGTACATTTTGCTTCTGATATTTTTATTAACAAATGCATATTCCTTACTTTCATTGACTAGGGGTTTTGAATCTTCGGCTAACAAGCGATTTTTAACATTGTCAACTGTTATTGCCTCACCACAATTTTTCAAAGCCATTATAAGAGGTTCAAACCGATCAGGTAAATTAGCTAAAATTATTCCTGCAATTAATTCTTCATCAGGTTTAACACCAGTAGATTTTAACTGCTGATAAGCTGAAATGGCCCTATGTAAATAGTCAGACATATCCTTACAATCAGTATAACGGGTATTCACTAATGTTTTAATTATTGAAACCTTTCTTGTGATTCCCTTATCATCATATGTTTCAGCTAATACTTTCCAAGCTTCCTTTCCACTTGTTAAATCCCTTATATCATTGAAAATAATTTGACTTACCTCTTCAACTATATATGACAGAGCTTTGGTATCCTTTACTGGATCTTCTTTTGTACCCTCTACATAAGCCCATAAATCTAATTTAATAAGATGCATTGTCATGGAAAATTTCCAATCCACGTAATTTTCCCTTCCACTCAATTGTTTGTGACTAAATGAACCTTCTCCCCCTGGCATTTTTCCTTTTTTAACTTTAATCAACAAAAGACAAAAAAAAAAAAAAAAAAAAAAAAAAAAAAAAAAAAAAATTATAATTTGAGATAAATTCAAATAAATTTTCTATTGAATTAATTTTATTCTCAAAGAAACATTTGCCCAAATAATTAACAGTCAAAAATATTTGTACTAGTTAAGCTTTTGCAGCCATGTGCTTTGACTAACCCTAACATAACCATGTGGTCAGTTTTGGTTAAAGTAATTCTAAAAATTTACAAATAGAATTAAATAAGCAAAAAAAAAAAAAAAAAAAAAAAAAAAAAAAAAAAAAAAAAAAAACTAGTCATTAGATTACTTATCCTCATTTCTTAATCTGGCCTGGACCCATAACCTATTAGAAACTCAATATAGCAGAGAGTGGTTACTTGCATGCATGAGAATAAATAATACACAACATACCTTTTGGGAGTTTGGAACAAAGAATCTATAGTGAGAATCCCCTAGAGATTCTTTGGTTTGGAACACAAGTGAAGTTTTATTGGAGTGCACAGTTATAGAATATAAAAAACAGTGGCGCCATCTATGGGCCAAGAACATATTTAAAGCTAACCTTTTTTATAAGTTTATTCAGAACTTTCTTGTGAATTTTATGTAATTAAAACAAACAAACCATTTCTGGAAAAAGTCATGTCTAGTGAAAAATACTACTGAATAAATAAAGTTTAATGTTTCAGTAAACTGTTAAAACTTTTAAATAATTTCAAAAATATATTCTGGGTTATATGTTCTGGGTTAGTGGTTCCAACCCAAGACATATTTTAAATATGTCCTGGGTTGAACCCTTAAAAATATGGTAAGCCTATCTATAGTAGCTTATTTATTTCATCAATAATTCATCAGTGTAGCATTGTTCAAAATTCTGCATGGTTTAAAAATATTTTTTCTTAGCAAATGTGTATTTTTATCTATTATATATTGATCTATTGATTATATATTGATAGTATTTTTATCTATTATATATTGATAGTTTTGCCAAGAGTAAGAGAATTTACCGTTATAAAGTATACTTTAAAAGAAAAAGTAACGGAATTTCTCAGATTTCTTTTGTAAAGCATGCTTGAATATAAAGTGACATTATTAGGTCATCCACTTAATTTTGGATTCTTTTTATTATTATTATTTTTCATTTATTTATTTATTTTGTTTCAGTTTCACTTATCATTCACAAGTTACTTGCAAGATTGCTAGCTTTAGAATAGTTATGTTGTGTATATTTATTTGCATTAGTTTAATTGTGTGCTGTCTAGGTTTTAGTTTTTAAGAATTTTTTTTCATTTGAAAGGAAAGTATTCAAATACATAATGATGATTACTTTTACAGTATTTAGCTGCCTATCTGTCAACTACATAAAAAAGCAAAAATAGTTTCTAGATGAATAATGCTTGAATATTTGATTGTCCAAGAGTTAAACAGAAAGTAAATTGTATTTGTTGTATATTTTGTATTTAGTTATTTATCACTCTTACATTGTGTTATTATGACCTACAGAGTTATTCCACGGGTGCTCATTGGTATCTACTAACAAAATTGATTTGCTTGTGATTTACAAAATTTGTGGTTCATGATTAAATGCCATTTAAATATTGTTGAAAGTACTGCTCAGTGACGTGGTGATTAATTTTTTTATTTTCTTTGGTGTCTTAGTTTATACAAATTCGTAAGTTGATATCATTTGCTATGAGTATCTTACATAGGATTTTCTAGGGGGTGGCAATTTGTAATTGCTGTTTGATATGAATACTTGAGTAATTTGCAAAGCAAAGAATGTTTTCAAATATGCAATTAAGCATTTAAACCAACTGAATATTAAATGTCTCCACTTTGACAATTTTAAGCATTCAGTATTAGATAATTAGCTAATTACCTTAACACAATATTTCACACTGGAGTAATACGTCTGTTAGTAAATATTTTCTATTTTTATAGGAAAAGAGAGTACAGTCCCAAAAGAACTGCAAGGCAATTCAACTGAAAATAGATATATGCTGGAAGGTAATCAATTGCCTGTTGGCCATATTTGTTGTCAGAATTTTTACATTTAAGCTCTTATATTGGTAAATAGTTGTTAGACCTGTCCAAAGCAATTCTTAATGTGTTAATATTTGAAGTCATTTCTGTATACATTTTTTGACAGAAACTATCCGCAGTGGCGATTTTGTTCTGGTCGTAGCTGAAATTCCTGATTTTTTTACTTTCTCAAATCTAGAGTTTCCAGATGTGTGAAATGTAGACTCTGTAACGAGTAATCCTGTAAAATCATAATCTTTCTCAAATTTTGTTTTAGAGCAAATATATCATTCAGAGATAACATAAATTAAAAACTTTTAGACTATATAAAATTCAATGAGCTCGGACTTCTTATCTGTGCGAACTAAGTTTGTCGTGTATGAAAAAGTTATTTCTGCTGTTTGTCTTAAGCAGAAAAACTGATATAGTAATGTTTTTGGTTAAAGTATTCAGACTAAAAAGAGACAGCAAACAGAAATACCCATTATTGAAAAAACTGATTAAATCTGTTAAATCTGTTCTGACTTGCTTCCGTGGACCCATTATTGAATGTTTATTTAATTATATGGTGGTATTATGTCAGAATGAAGAATTTCTTTAAACCGACAAAATGCTGCACAGAATGAAATATTTGTTCTCACAAAGTTTTTGGGTGTAGAAAATCTCTCTGATGACTATTGGCTAAAGTTTTGGGGATAATTTATTGCATAACTAGGTAGCTTCTTTATATTTTTCTTGTTTCTGACAGTTCTTCATCTCCAACCCCTGTTGATATGCATACTGCAAGTTCTAAACTAGCTTGAAGGGTTAAGTAAATAATCATTTGCCAATAAAGGTATATTTAATAAAATATATTTTTGAAGTATGCCTTTTTGGACTTGGCAGTGATGAAAGATTAATTTTTAAGATTGTGATGATCAGTTGCATTTGTATTTTTGTGTGTTCATCCACAGTAAAATATTTGGGTTAATTTATTGTATTAGTTGAAGTTGAAAAATCCACATATATTAGAAAAATCATACTGAGCACTAAATGACATCCTAGCTATTTTAAAATAAGATTAGTCATTAGTTTTACCATAGTTTCACTGATATTTAAGCTGTAGGCACTTCAGATTGGGGAAAATATTGCTTCCTCTTAGTGTGTGTGTATGTATATCTTACACACACACACACATATATATATGTTTTTTTATAAGATACAAAAAAACTCTCAATCTATTATTATATTTTACACACCCACATATGTATGTGTAAGATATAAAAAATATGAAAATTTATTGACAAATTAAACTTAATTGGAGCAAACTGATAATACACCTGTAAATTACTAATTTTTAAATAAAGTACAACTGCTTCAAGGCATCCATATTTTCCCTGTAGTAACCACAATACAAAATCTTTTGCCCAGTCACTGCTCAGTATTAAAACAAAGACTTTCTAAGCTTATAAATTATACCCCAACTGGCTATGCGTTCTACTTCTACTTTGTCAACATGTCACTTAGTCTCTGCTGTCTATTCTCCCTTATGTGAAATGTAATGTACAGTACAAAGTCCGTAATCCGGATGTCCATTATCCGAAATGATCTATAATCTGGACTTCAAAACCACAAACTTTTTTTTTTTTTGGTATGCTTCATGCATGAGCGTAATATGTTTACACATGCACGTTTAATGTATAACGGATGATATAAGCTAAGCTAAACTTATCTTTACTGATTCTAAGGCATTTCAGTTAATGTTGCAAATTGCACTGTTCCTTAATCTTCTAATTGGGTTTGGCTTATTATTTTTGCAGATTGTTAGAGCAATTTTATAAAAATTAAGCTTGAACTTTCGATAATGTCAAAAAGAGTTTACAATTATGGAGCTGCCAAAGGATCTACAAAGCGAAAGCATGTTTCATGTCCATAAAAAAAAAAAGTGGAATTGCTTCAAAAAATGGATAAAGGCATATCCGTCTCAAAATTATGCGAGGAGTATGGCATTGGATGACACAAGAAAAAAGAAAAAGGAACAACTTTTTGAATTTTTTGTGGAAGCATCTTAAACAACTTACATTGAAAGAAATGTTTAATAAAGTAAACAAATAAATATTAAGCCTTTTTTATTTATTATTATTATTATTATTATTTTGATACCCTTTAGATCATGATTGCTCTTTATTTCATAAATTACGATTTCATATTTTTAATTGTATAATTTCTGCATGCCATCTTACCTTAAATTGATAATCTATAATCCAGAAAAACCCCTAATCCGGAATCGCCGAACTCCCGACGAGTATGGACTTTGTACTGTACCTGCAAAATCAAAAATCATTCTGCTTGCTACATTTCTTGTTGTCGAAAAATATTTTTGCTTTAAAAAAAAATATATATATATATATATAATTCAAGTCCTCGTTAAACATTTTTAACAATTTACATTCAAGTTACTTTAAAACAATTTTCAGAATTGAACTTACTAACTATGGATTCACTCTTCTAAGATAATTCTACTAAAATTAATCTTAGGAGATAATATAATCAATATTTCTTTATATATATATATATTAATGTATGTGAATGTTCTGAGTTTTTTAACAATGCAGTCTAGTATTTGTCAAGGCTATTGCTTTTTTCTGTGAATAATTTATTTCTACAGCTATTCTATCATATAGTATGTGTCAGCAATCTTCTTCATTAAAAGAAAGTTCAAAATTTTTTTTTTTTTAAGTTCACTGAAAAATGTGATTGATTTGTCTTGCACGATTCATCTATTTTGGAGTTTTGTGTTATGATTTTTTTAAACTGTCTTTGAATTATTTTAACAATGAGATTGTTGTTTAAAAATTAGAATTCTAAGATTTTTCTAATTATTTTGAGAATGAAATCAGTGTAAACATTGAAGGCTCCCACCTTATCAAAGAATGCCATTTTTTTAGTAGAATTTTTTTTTTCATATAGTAGAATGTGTTATATATATATATGTAAATAGAATGTTTAGTGCAGTTCAAAAAGGTTGCCTTTAAGCAAGGAGTGGAGGCCTTGTAAAATAACTGCCTAACCCTATTGGCCATTGGTTCTGAACACCCATTTGTTCAAATGAATTTTCCCATAAGATGGATATGTTAGTATTTAGAGAAAGCTGTGGGGGTTTTCCAGTTTTTTTAAAAATAAGTGAATTAGTAATGTCTTAATAATAAATAGTATAATTTTGGTAAAATTACTTGACGTTAAGTAGCATGAAAATTAGTTAAATTGTGAAATTTTGAAGTTTGTTGTGATTATGTGCAATAATCAATGGATGTCTTCAAAATTTCGATTATTTGTAATACTCTGTGAAAATTTTTAAAAGGCTTTGCCTAAACAAGTATCATTATAAGGATTTCAAACCTTAATTGTAACTCCAAATTTGATTCTTTTTCTCGATCTGGCTTCTTTTTAACTAAAAGTTTTTTTTCTTTAACCCTTCAATGCATGGTGATGCATATATGAATCATACCAATTTTTACTGAATTTAGCATTAAAAAAATTACAAAGCAGACAGTTTACTGAGCTGATTTTTATCTTAATATATCATATCAATATTTAGCTGTTCATTTCTCAAGTAAATGGCAGCATTAGTCTTTAGTTCATTAGTGGCAATTTAGCATTAAAAAAAATTACAAAGCAGACAGTTTACTGAGCTGATTTTTATCTTAATGTATCATATCAATGTTTAGCAGTTCGTTTCTCAAGTAAATGACAGCATAAAATTGTAGTCTTTAGTTCATTAGTGGCAAGAATACAGAATATATATATATTTTTTTTTTTTCTGTGGACAAGCTAGCTTTGTGTTATTCATAAATTTGATATTAGAGGCTTAAAAATTTTACTCTATATTTCTAAGGTATGTACTTCTCGTTTCTATGTTAAGATTTAACCACATACTTGTTTTAAAAGGAAATATTTCAATTTTTATGTTTGATTCATATATGCATCACTATGCATTTATGATTAGGCTTCATTCTACTATAGAGTGCAGTCTGATGCATATATGAATCAGGTTAAAATTTAGAGTGGATTTTTAATTATAAGACTTCATAATACCTTTTACTTCATGCTTATTTTTATATCATCAATACTCACTTGTAATTTGTATGCATTGCTGTTATTTAAATTATTGTTGTCATAAAATAATTTTGTCTTTAGTTATGTGGTATGCATATTGTTTGTTTGTACTGAAAATTCCTCTTTTTTATTATTAATTAATTAATTAATTTATTTATTTATTTATTTATTTATGTTCATTTACACAGTAATTGTTTTCAAACCATTTTGTATGTAGACTCGATGGATTTGCTCACAAGTTTGAGCTATACTCAGGCCAAGAAAATCTACCTCACAATTGCTTAGCAAATGAGGCAGAATTATGCGCCATCAGAAATGTTGTGATTAGACATTATACAGAGATTCCTCGAAATAAAAATTTCAAATTGTATTTCGACAACTTTTATACTTCAGTTGCCATAAAGAGATGTTTAGCTGATGGAGATATTCTTTAGTTTAAATATCACACTGAATAACAATCAAAAACAAAGTCCAACATTAAGAATCAGCATAATCAGAATTTTTAAAATTTAAAAAAATTTACACTGATTTTTAATGTTGGACTTTGTTTTGGGAGGATATTCTTTGTTTGAGAACTATGCATATAAACAGAATTTCAGGTTGCAAGCTCCGTACATACAAGAAAACTGAAGAAAGAGTCGAGGAGAACAAGCGCTGGATGCGTTGCTGAATGGTTTTCAACTGAAATATGTAATGTAGTGTGGGAAGACGATAAGAATGTACTCCTGTTTCTGGGAAAAACCCCACTGAGCAGATATCTAGATTTGACAGGGGAAAAACGAGACAGTTACTGTGGACTACCCAAATGTTGTCAGACGATACAACAAACATATGGGGAGGGGTGCAGATTTGCTGGACAGCCACATAGGAAGATACAAAATAAGTCTGAGGTCAAGAAAGTGGTATATGAGACTTTTTAGCACTTCCTTATATCTTGTGGTTCATAAATGCATAGCTGCTGTATAAAATAGTGTCTCTACAGGATGGAGCCAACCCCCAAGGATTTGCTAAATCTGGCTGCCTTTTGTATTGAGCTATCCATTGGATTGTGCAAAATTGGTAAAAGTTGTGTTTTTAAGCGTGGAAGACAGCGTGATCTTTTACAAAATGATTATAATGTTAAAAGACAGATAGACCCTGCATCAAACTGTAGAGGCATTAGGTTAATTGGAAAAGCTGGAGAGATGAAAAATTGGCAATCGCATTCGCCGGGAATCGAACCACGGACCTCTGGAATATTGGCACAGCGTGCAAAAACCACTACACCACGAAGGCACGCTAGGAAAGCGGGAGAAATACCTTATAAAACATTCCTCCAACCTGCATCAGACAGGATAAAATTCAACATGTTCCCATATGGAACGAAAATCGCACTCACTGTAAAATGCCGAATTGCAAATTTCCAAACATTTATTGGATGTGAAAAATGCACTGTAGCATTATGTCTAAATTAGGATAGAAATTGTTTTAAAATTTTTCATACATTATAAATTGCATAATAAATATACAGGTACAAAATATTTGATACGTTGCTGTTATTTAAATTTTCATCACAATTTTAATTTTTATAAAGTCTGAACATGATTAATTAGAATTAAGTTTCAATACAATTTTAATTAAAGTCAATATCTTCTAAAAATAATAAAAAATTAAGTATTTTATGCCAGTATTTAGTAATTATATTATTGTAAATGATTTTTTCATGTGATTTACATCTTAGTGCTAAATACATGACAATGCATATATGCATCAAACCTAAAAATTTAAAAATTAACCATTAAAATATGTTAAATATTTTTTAAAAATATAAAAAATCATGCATTGAAGTGTTAAATTATTATTGTAAAAAAATAACATAATGAATTTATTTGTTACCTTTGTAGAACAGTACAATATTTTTTAAATTCTATATAATAAGGAAAACAGCAGTCTGAATTTTCAGTATTATAATAATAATAATTAGCATTTTGTATATGATTATAATATACAAATTTCTAGCTGCACTAATTTAACAGTATTCATAAAAGCACTTATGTGAAATTTTAGAATCCAAAATATGATTTGAGTTTTGTTCCATTGGAAATGAACCTAATTCTAAGATGATAACTTTCACTTTTCATTTGACAGACTATGCAGTTAAGAAAACGGAAGTGAAAATAAATTTCTTGTGCGTGCTGATTGAAGCACGTACTATGAACAGACTAACGACTTTGAAATCACTGTAATGCTGATGTAATTTGGAACTTGATACGCTGTATCCTTGATATCACTCATCAAATCACTTTTAATATAAGCACTTTGCTGGATTAATTTTCGAAGGACTGTACATGATAGAATTCCCCCCCCACACACATCTGGATATTGAATAGATCAAGCAATGTTTTTATAGATGCAAAATAAAATAAAATTCGTTATCATAGCAAAGCTTCAATCCTTGTCATTCACACGTGTATTTGAATTTTGTAGATAAACTGCACTTTAAGGCAAGGCTCATTCTGCAAAGTTAGCATAACTTTTAGGCAGGGATTTCCAAGACAAATAAGGTCTTTGTCAACTAAACTGTGATAATATAATTTAGTTCGCTGCAGTATTTTTATATAAGATGAGTGATTCACTAGGGAAGACACTATGTTGCAGTTGTAAGTAGATTGAAATTAGAAGATCACTCAAAATATTGATTACATAGTAGAAGATGTCGGGAACTTTTGAAGAATCACAAAATCACTTGATGATCCAAATATATCTTTATTACTTGTTGATTACTGTATTAAATGGCACAGCACAATGTGGGTAATTTGCACCCCACAGTTTTGATGACACTTTACATTTTTAACACAAGCAGCCAAGCAAGAGGCATCATTCAGCTAAAAAGTGTAGGCAGAGAAAGAGTGTAGTTGAATAGCAACAGTATTTATAATAAAAATTTTTGTTAATCTGATTGGCTAAGAACCATACCCAGTGCAAAAGCTATGACTCAGCTTCAAAACCACTTTTAGAATAGAGAGGGAAAAGTGTCCAAACCAAAAGGAGGAATTAAGGGTCTATTTCTAATTAAAAGCAATAACCTAACTATTGCCTCTGATGATGATGATGCTAAAGGCATAGGTTTCTTATTTCATTCTTGATTTTGGCATGTGACCCCCCCCCCATTTCGTACAGTTTTACACTATACTTTTAGTATTTAGTTTCATGCCAC
Organism: Stegodyphus dumicola; assembly: GCF_044657685.1. Taxonomy (NCBI): domain Eukaryota; kingdom Metazoa; phylum Arthropoda; class Arachnida; order Araneae; family Eresidae; genus Stegodyphus; species Stegodyphus dumicola. The sequence goes on along the minus strand of NC_140768.1, from coordinate 132,562,975 downwards.
AGGGCTCAAATTGTGTTGAAATGGTTCGAAGAGCATAAGGGTGGATTCCAGTTAATGTTCTGGCCACCTAACTTGCTGGATCTTAACACAATATAGCATCTTTAGGATGTCATGGAGTGACACCTCTGAGCTCGAACTCCACCACGCCGGAATATCTCAACTTTGCATGACCGCTGTTGAGACATTTGGTGCAACCTGATTCCAGTCATCTACCAAGAACTTGTAGCCTCCATACCAAGGCAAGCTGTAGCTGTTTTGTAAGCCAGCGGTCATGCAATGCGCTATTAAGTAGGTGGCCATAGTGTTTTGGCTCTTCAGTGTATATATATATACACACACACATACAAATTAGAAAAGAAATTAATAATTTGTTCTTGTTTTGGGTAGAATTTATATGTAAAAAGCAAATAAATAATATCCAAGAAGTAATTGCGCTTTATCAGCAAAAAAATTACTTTAAGTAAATTATATTAAATACTTCTTTACTCAATAGCATAGAAGTTTTAAAATATAAATTCATTGTTACTCAGATATGTAATATAATGTGAAAGAAAATTGATAGAGCTTGCAATAACTTCAGCATTTTTCACAAAAATTCTATCACAATACTCTTTTTAAGAGGTTTGTAATCCTATCACACCAAAGTACTGACGAAAAACTATACTAACGAAAAAGTCAATCTTAGCAACCTTAGTGTTTCACAAAAAACTTAAAATTTCTATTCAACCTTTAATAAATTTTCAAACTTTTATGCACTTCCCAAATTTTACAAAAATCCCATGAAATTTTGTTTCGTAGCCAATGGGACCAATAATTATAAAAAAGCAATTGATTTTTCATTAAAAAAAAAATTCTTGTTCCTTTTTCTGTCTGCCAAGATCACAATTTCTACTGGATTATCAAAAACAAGTGTAAAGTTATAGAAACCATCAAGGAAACTACATCAAACACATTAACTGTTTTGACTTCTCTACACTTTTATATTTATTTAAGTTTATGATAGTTTATTAAGATTATCCAACAGTTTTCCTGGTATTTTAAAATACATTGACTATCATTCTCCAATGCACCTTATTTTACGGTTTCATAAAATTTGGTAATGAGATTTTCCAGCAAATAAATTGGAATATCTGTGGGTACTAATTTTTTTGCAGGCATCTGCAATTTTTATCTTTTATCAAACAAAATAATAAAATTCATGAAAATGGGGCAATTTTTTAAAAAATAGTTTAATATCCACTTTCCATTACATAGATGACATTATTTCTATTATGCTGGTCATCAAAATTAAATCGTAATGAGAAAAAATATGTGCGACCAGTGCCCTATGTTTATTTATGGGAATTAAGTACAGTTGAACACAAAAATGGACTTCCGTGCATATGTTATCTCCAGAAATATACAAATTTGATTATTCACAATGTGGTGTGCAATGGATGCATTTTGCAGTTCCAGTCTGAAGTGTTTTTTAAAGTGAATGTGGTTTCTGAGAGTAATCAGTATTTAGTAGCTATGGTTGACATTATCATTTAAGTGAAAGTCAAACGTGATGCATAATTGTTAGAATCGAGGGAGGTCAAGCACATAAAGGTCACCTAAAATTTGAGATCCCTCAAAGTGCCATATCAAGAGTTTGGAGATGCTTTTTAAACCTTGGATCAGTTAATAGAACAAGAACTGCATTCTATTGTTGTCAGCTCAAAGAAACCACGAAAAGATTACAATAGATTTGATTTTAACCTTCAAGCTTCAACAGAAATTTGAGAATTAGCTCTTCTACTCCTGCACAAAGGCTTAATGAGGTTGAACTGTATGTGAGAAAAACCTGTGGTTTCTGTCCAGTTTCCAGAGTGGCCCATTTAAACTGGTGTTGTTGCCGTTTACTGACGAATCCAGATATAGTCTGAACAGTGATTCTAGACAATTTTGATCTGGAGAGAAGAAGAAACATGCAACTTGCCTTCCCTTGTCCAGGAAGTATCCCATTTATGTGACTGCAGCTTAATGGTTTTTGGAGGAATCATGACAAATGGCCTCACTGAGCTGCATGTTTTTCAAGGAGGTTCTGTAATCACTCAGAGATCCATGTATGGGGATGAGGTATTGGACTGTTTAGGTTTGCTGTTGGCTGTGAGCTTTTGTTATGGGTGACAGTGCTCGGCCTCATCAAGCATATGTGGTGTCAGAATACCAGCAAACAGAAGATATCACTCAAATTGATTGGCCACCTTACTTATCCGACTGGAACCCAATTGAGCACGTGTGTGGTGTCTTAAGGTACTGAATTTCAGCTTGCCGAATTCCTTCCCGAACCCTCCAAGTGCAGAAGAATGCCTTAGATAAGTGGCTTGCAATTCCACAAGACTTGATAAACACTTTGGTAAAGTTAACGAAATCAAGATCTGAGTATGCATATCTGTCCAAGGTGACCATATTACAGAAATAATTTTTCCACTTAAGGTGACTTAATTTTTTATCATTTCCCAGTTTCCATAAATTTGGTTTTAATTTCAATATTTTGTGAATAGTCAACTGCATACTGAACTACTGCAACTGCATACTGCAAACTGAATAGGGCCAACCATAATCAACAGCATATTTATTTTCTTGACCTAAGTATTATGATTTACACCAAAATGAAATTTTTTTGACAAGGGGAGACATCCTCATTATTACATTAAATAGCTGGAATTCCAGTGTTTCAAAAATCTTCGTTGCCAATTCCTATCATCACCGAGGTTGAAAGAAATAAAAATATTTATACTGATTATCTGATTTGCATTCTGAAATTGAAACACTGCTTACAATATCCCAAATTATTTATTAATAAGCAGATTAAAAAACTTTGCTTTTATTGCATCTACTAAACAAAAATTGAAAGAAGCATGTAACTTAAACTCTCAGAGAGATTATTTATGGATGTGTAATTTTTGTAAATTAAAAAATTGGTAAATTTTGCATATTTGTAAAGTTTCACTGTGGTAGCTGATTTCTGTTAATAAGGCCAATAAAATATTCACTTCGGGTGAAGATTTCTGCTCCCTCCCCCCACTTAGTAGAATTTTCAATTTATTAATTACTGCAAATTTTGCTTTTAATATCATCCTCCATCATTTGCAATCATTTTTTTAGCATTTTTCAGAGTTTATTGATACTCCACATTTTTAAGAGAATGCTTTGTCTTTTCCAGTTGTTTAGATCGACATAGGGGATGGTGTTATGTGATTGTTTTCAATTAAACATCCCCCCCCCAGTTTGAAAATTGCATAGTGTCAGGAACATTGACCAGTCCTATCAATTAATTAGAACAGGAAATTTAATTATTTTTGTCCATCCCCTTGATGAGAGCAAAAGATTTGGTTTTTGTCTTTTTACTGGTTCTCAACTTTTTCTTTTGCATTTTTGTTCTAATTTGGGAAGCTGATTTTATTGTTTAAAGTAATTTAATTAGAATACGTACAGGAAGGCAAACTTCTAATTTTAATTTGCCATAGTTCCTTGACACTCCATTTTAGTTTCGCTACTTCTCCTTTCTGTCCTAAAAATAGCAACTGCTTATAATAAAGCTCTCTTAACTGCATTATTTTCAAATTAATCAATGTTATATGATCTTACATAATGCTGCTAAAGAAGGTGGTTACATAAATGCTTTAAAAAAATAAGATGTTATTCAGAACTGAAATGTTTTATTAATATCCAATTCAAATAACGCGAACCGTAACTTTTTGTTCTCTCATTAGCTTTCTTTTGAATGCATCAGACATTCCTACCTTACTTCTTATCCTGCTTACTTTATTGGTACTTATCCAGCTAAGATGTTGTCATTTACATCCCTATTTCATCAGCTCTTATGTAAGAAGACCCAAAATGTGAAGAAGATTTGCTGAAAATTGTGCCCATTGTAATGAATGATTCATAATGGTTATGTGATTCTCATGAAATAATTTGTTAAGAAATAAAGTTAGTCATGATGACAGCTTTTGATTGCAGCTATGTAATTATGCATCTTAACATCACTGCCATTTATGGCATGGTTTTGATCAGCCATGATCAAAGGTATCTGTGTATTCTCTTATCCTAAATCATTATGCAGACACACACTTGTAAGGGAAAATATAGTAACTTTAAAAAGAGTACAACATAAATCAGTAAAATTTCGTAAATTTTCTTATTAGTGATTGATCTTTAGGTCTTTCAAATCAGTGATGGGTTATTTAATGGGCTTCATATTATAGATTGTGATAAAAAGTGTAATTTATTTATATTAAAGTCAAAATCAATGCTAACAGTTAGTCACCAACTAACAATGAATTCAAAAGCATTTTTCAAAGTATAAAAGTATGTCAAGTATTGAAAACAGCAAAGCAAGTTTTCAAGTTTGAGGTAACAAAGAAATTATTTGTGCTGTAGATTCAGAGAACAATAAAAACTGGGATGATGAATGATGTTGAAGATGACAATCATATGGAAATGGATAATGTGAAAATTAGCCACGTTGAAATCTCATGCAAAAGTTTCGTAATTTTTAGAGCATTTTCTTTTTGTTTCTCCTTTGGATTTTTTGTTATTAGAAATATGATATTATCATCAGCTGGGACAAAAAGAGCTATATATTAAAAATAATAATATTTGCTCTTAAAAATGCATGTAAGAAATCTGATAAAATTTCACAAATTACATAAATTTTAGCAGTTTGTTAATTGCCCTTTTTTTTTTTTTTTTTTTTTTTTAAAATCTTCATCATGAAATAAAGTCTTGTGTCATTATTTATTAAATTGGACAGAAAAAACTTTATTTACTAGTAAAACAATTTCTTAATATTACCTGTGTTTTTGGATGTTGTTATGGCTTATCTCATTTGTTTGGCCTAATTAGAACAAATCCACAAATTTTATTGTGGCAAGGACTAAAGACTGCGTCTTTCATTGATATGGGCCTTGAGCACTGTATTAGTGACAGCATGACCACTTCCATCTCAAGTTCGACGAAGAGCACCCAGTGTCCCAGCCTTCTTCTAACACCAAAGCACTCTTGAGGACTTTTGACTCACCATGTACAAGGGGTGATCAAATGTAAAGGTACGAAACGACACAGTGGGTACAAATGTAGACTTTATTCAAAATATACACCATAGGCCTGAGCACAACAATCCCACTGATAAACAAGCCGCAGGATTCCTTGTTCCCAGAATTCCTGTGGCGTCTCCCACTTGAACTTGGCCAGTTCCATATGTGTGACTCTAGAGACGTGTGGACACGCATTATCATGGAGCAGAACCACACCCTCCGTGAGCAGCCCTGGTCTTTTGTTCTTGATGGATCTGTGTAGGCATCGGAGTGTCTCACAGTACACATCGTAGTTAATAGTTTTTCTGTGTTCGAAGAATTCCACAAGTAGCGGACCTTGAACGTCGAAAAATACAGTGAGCAACACCTTGCTTGCTGACGGCACGGCTTTGAACTTTTTAGGGGAAGGTGACGATGCATGCTTCCACTGCTTGCTCTCCTGCTTTGTCTATGGCTCGTAGTGATGGCACCAGGTCTCATCACCTGTGACGATCCGCTCTATGAAAGCGAGGTCTTCCTGATACCGAAACAGATGTTGCAGTGCTAGCCACATAAGCAGTTCCTTTTGCTGGTCCGTGAGCTGCTTCGGAACCCAAGAGTCACACACCTTTTGATATCGCAACCTGTCATGAACAATTGTCCACACGGTTCCATAGCTGACATCCACCTTAACCGCCAACATTCGCAATGTGACACGCCGATCACTTCTCACTAGGTCGTCCACCTTGTCGATGAGATCGCTCATGATGACAGTGTTTGCCTGGCCTGGTCTCGGGTCTTCACCCACCCTCTCACAGCCTGCACGAAAACGGGCACTCCATTTTCTGACAGACTTGTCAGAGACACATTTTTCCCCGTAAACTGTCACCATCTGGTGATGAATAGCTGCCGGTTTCTCACCTTCCGCTCTCAGAAGTCAGATAACACCTCGCTGCTCCTCAGTCGTCGAATTTTGCAATGCGAACACCATTCTGTCCTCGTACGGACTGCCACATCGTTTGGGCGGCGCTTTTGATGAGAGCCTCTGCTCTCTCCTGCGCATGCGAGCGCCCACCCATGCTTTGATCCCACTGAGAGACTCCAATCGCATCCCAAGATGTATCGCTACGTTCTGTCATGGCGGAATATGCAAATATTTAACTGTTACGTTTTTACATCGTTTCGTACCTTTTCATTTGATCACCCCTTGTATTTTAAGTGTACAGATACTATTTTCTATACAAAATCTGTGTCTTTTCTAGAATTCAAATCTTAGCTCAACAAACAACACAGCAGCCAGGAGCCATTAACCACTGTACTGGCATTTTAGATGGTGGCACTTATGGTGCCACTTTGAGATGTTAACAATACTCTTGTACACTAACTTTTAGAATTTTGGTAAACAATTTTGGAATATCCTGTTGGAAAAAAAATTGACTAGATTTAAAGTTCTGTTTCTATTAACCGGTCAGTGATGAGAAGTAAATATAGTCCAAATTATCTCGGATAATCAAAGCTGTACTGTGCTTCTGTAAATTCACAAAATATAATTTTCTTTAAAGGTAGGGAAGAAGAAATTTTCAAAGAGAATATTTAGTTTTAAATAATTATTGTTGCCCCTTAGTTAAAATATATTTTCTTTCCAGGTGCTATTTGGAATAAATTTCAAATACTTTTAACGAATTGTTTAAAAGCTAACCTCTTACTTATTTATATTTGCGGTAATAATAAAACATTTAAATAACCGTCTGCCAATAAATGACGGTACTGTGTATTTTTTGAAAAATGCCTTTTTGATGTTGGCAGCAATGAGATTTTAATTCTAAAGATTGTAACAGTCATTTGTGTTTCTAGTTTTTGTATATTTGTGCATGACAAATATTTCTATTAATTTGAGTGTTTATATATTGTGTTAGTTCAAAATGAACTATCCACATATATTAGAAAAATCACACTAAACATTAAATAACATCCTCAGTGATTTAAATAAATATTTTTGATATTTTTATCACAATTTCATTGATGTTTAAGTTCTAGGAACTTCTAATTCTGGAAAATATTGCTTTCTATTAGTATGTATATTTTTTCATGCAGAAAAGAAAAACGCCACCAAGAACAAAACAAAAGGCAGTTCAGCTCAAAACAGATATTTATTCCGAGGTAATTATTAAGCATTTTTATTTCACAAATTTTAAATAATTATACAATCTGACTTCATAATAAAGTCATTTCGCATATAATGTTGCGTAGTTTCCTGTTTTCTTAAGTTTTACCAGAAGTTTCCTGGTCTTCTGCTTTTTAATTTTCTACTGAGAAAATGTTATTTAGAAGTTATAAACTGAAATTTATTGAATTAATGAAATTTTAATTTTGAAAATTCTAATCCCCACCTCTAGTGATTTTCATTGAAATTTTTCTTACTAAATTTTATTGGAACCTGAATTGTCTTAATCTGCTATAGACATTTGTAGAAATTTCAGGAAACTTCAGACACTGCTCAATCAGTTAACATTGCATTTAAATTATTTCACATCAAAATATTGTACATTATTAAGTTTATCCATATAATAATATGCACATTAATTTTATTTTCATTGTCTTTTAAAGTAGTTTGATAAGTCTTTCCCTACTCAGAATGTTTCTAGTGTAGAAGTCTTAGAAAATTGCAGAATGAAATTAGTCAAAGAACACAAAAATTTTGATTATCTAGTTAAATATTAGTATATTTTACAACAGAATGATACAGATACTTCTCACTTGGCATTCTGTCTGCTTAATTACTGCTTGCATTTATGACAAGTCGAGTCTCAGCCTGCAGTTTGGGGAATCCCCTTTTTCAGCTTGAGTGTCGGCTTGAGTGTGAGCTTTGTCAGCTTGAGTTTTCTCAGCTTGGCAACGAATGGTGATGTGCGCATTGATTGTACTATAGGCAAAGAACGTCTGTGTAAAGAAGGAAAGGCTCCATAGATGTAATGTAAACCAGTTTGTCTTCTACACCGCTAGAAAGAAGAGGGAAAATTTGCCAACGGATTTGGCAATGGAACCTGTTGGCGAGAATTCCTCCTTTGTGATGTACCAGACCAGGCTGAGATTTTCCTCCTCCGCCACATGTACAGGAAATTGAGGAACAGGGGTTAAGATGAATAAGAAAATTAGGTAAAGTTTCACATTCACTTGCTGTTGAACTTGCATTATCCATATCGCAGTTTGATGTCTGATTTTATATCCATCAATATGGAGGTGGAAAAAATTGATGCAAAAGCGAAGTTATAAAAACATTTAGCAGGAATAGCAGTAGAAGCTCCCTAAGGTTATATAGTGTGCAGACATTGAAGACAAAAGTTTTAAACTTAACCAATTTATTAACAATATATATAAAAATAAAAATACAATAAATAAATTTAATCAATATCAGAAACTTAAAGAGTGTAACATAATCATTGTCAAATTACACTTAGTTGACTATTCATTAACTCCAAGGGTTTTTCCCTTTAAAGAATATTACACTATTAATGATATAGTAAATATTTTACCTGATCTTTGAATACTGGCATTCAATATGCGAAAAACATATCACAGAACTGAAACTATGCTTTTAGTATGAATTTCACTTCACTATAAATAAGTCCATGCTTTTTGGTCAAGAAGGCACCTGAAAAATTAAACTAAACCTTAAGTGCACTTGAGCTGGCAAAAGCCGCTCACTGTAGTTAAACACAAGAAATCACAGCTTGGAAAAACATCGCCGCTACTCCTGAAAAAAACACCTGTATTGAAGATGCCGCCTCCATGAAAACAGGATGCCGCCCACGGCAGTTGCTCACCGGAAATCACAACTTGAGATAGATCACTGCCGAACCATAGAAACAGAATGCTGTCCACGGCAGTTGCTCACATTGTAACTGCCTTGCTACAATGAATCCAGGAAAAGTCATCTTGGACCGGAACCACGGAACTTATTGCTGGACGGCACGCATCGCAATATCGTCTTCCAATGAGGGCTGGAATGGCCACCAAGGAGCAATGAAACAGAAACCAGAAGGAATAAAACAGAGCGACGCAAGACACTTATACCTTAAGTAGACATGACGTCATCTCACGGCAACCAATCAGCTATCGGCACGACTCAGCTTTCCAGATGATGTAACATCAAGTTTCGATTTTGCATCTTAATTAAGCTGAAACAGTCCGTTCTTAATGCAAACAGTGGGCGTGAAAAAGAAGTAGAAGTAATTGCTATATCCGTCTAAAATAAGAACTAAACCTTATGTAAAAATTAGAATTATTTCAAGGAAGAGAGATGATGCAGAGAAAGGGTTACAGTAGGTCATATTTTCCAACAAATATCACACAAACACACACAGCTTTAAACTCTTGATAAACGTGACTATCGAACTTTGACATCAGCTTCGAGCTTTGGCACTTTTTGGCGACTGATGTTTCACGCATGTGCAGCTGTTTCCCTTTTTGTTCGAAGGGAGCCACTCCTGCTGCTGTGAAGTTTTCCTTCTTAACAATACATATTCTTTGCTATAGGCTTGTTATGCACTTTTTAGTCAGTTTCATTCTGACAACTAGTCAGTCACTGTGCAACCTCATTATTTTTTACATGTGTTTAACCTCAAAATAATATATATGTCAACAAAAAGAATAAATGTAACATCATCTGAAGAAACTGTTTAAAAACAAAGGCTATTAACCTTGAAATGAAAATAAAAATCATGCAAGACCATGAAGCTGGTAAAAATATTAAAGAAATAGCATGACTTGAAATTCCCGTATTCGACAATTTCAATAGTTATAAAAGGGATGATGTTAGAGTTCAGGAAATCATTGACAGGATTTAAAGCCACGATAACTAAACAGCGAAAAGCTCTTATTCATGAAATGGTGAAATTATTGCTGGTCTGATGATCTTGAGAACCAGGTGAAAAATAATATGCCAGTAAGCCTTTTAATAATTCAAATTGAGGCATACAGTATCTTCGAGACATTGAAAGTAAAAAATCGGCAATATCATTTCGAGCAAGCCATGGATGTTTTCAAAGGCTTAGGTGAAGCTTCAACCTCCTGAATCAGCTGCAAGCATGGATGTAGAAGCAGCAGAAAAATTTGTGACAAATTGAATGGAATAATTTAAAAAACAAGCTACTGCCCAGAACATATATTCAGTGTGGGTGAAACTAAGCTTTGCTGGTAAAATTGCCTGAAGGGTTCTATATGCACAAAGAAGCTAAGACATTGTCTGTTTCCAAGGCGTTTTAAAGATATCATCACATAGTTGGGAGGTAATGCCGCTGGTTTCAAGCCTTTCCTGATCTATAGCTAGCTCAGAAAACCCATGTGCATTAACCGTTTAATGACTGAATTTATATTCAAAATTATGCTGAAAATCCTGGAATTTTTTATAACATTTTTATTATTATTTATTAACAGATATAGCTCACTAGATGTTACTTTGTAAGCCGCCCCCCCCCCGGAAAAAAAATTCCGAGGAGGGGAACAAGATATTTATTATGGTTCATGACATTACCCGAGTTAACTTGGGCTTCAATGACCCCCCCCCCCCCCGAAAAAAACACTCAAGCCAAAAGTAATACAAAACTGTAGTCAAGGTAATAAATAATAGGTAATAAGAGCAAAGTAAGTAAAAATCAAGTAAATACATTTTATGATCTATAGATGTCATTGACAGTATGGTACAGTCTGAAACATGGTGTAACACATAGCAGCACATCACAGTCTGCAGCAGCGTGATAAGCTGGTAATCTGCATCAATTAACAAAACAAACTGAATTTATAGTTTATTTATAATGCGGCCACGTCACCAACTGCACCAGTTCAGGGTCATGGAGGAACCATTCACAAAAGCCACTGGGATCTTTCCCACGGCTAAAAAAAACATGTGCATGGCAAAGTATCGATGAACCAAACGCAAAAGTTGTTTGAACCCCTACCACAACTAAGAAACCAATGTGCAGGGCAGAGTGTCAATTGCCACTCGATGTTACGGTCAATGGCATTAAATATCCGTAAAATTTTCAGCGCCCGAGTTAACTAGGTTATTCATAGGAAAATCGAAACAGCGCCTATTTCCGAGCTAACTCGGATGTGGTTAAATGACGTTTATAGTTAAGCAATCTTAATTACTTATCTCATCCTTTATAATAAAGTATGGAGAGGAAAGACCATTTTCAAATGCCTGATTAAAAGCTGTCATTATCCTAATTATTAAGTCAAGAAAAAAACAAAAAAGTCCATCCAATTCTTGTCCAGTTGCCCTAACTAGCTGCTTATGTAAAATCCTGGAGAAAATTATCAATACTCATTAAGTCTACTATTGACAGGATTTGTATGGTCCTCAAAAGTTTGTGATTTCAACCAGTATCAGGAAAAAGTCCTTAATTTTACTCATCTGGCGTTTCTGTCTGTTTTTTACAAATTCAGTTTTGGGTATAAATTAACACTTTTAAGGAATATGTTTTGGCAATTCATTGACAAATATGTATTTGATGAGTTGTTATCAAATTCATTCCTAATATAAGCAGAGTGATATTCCAGTTTCCTACCCCAGTTGAAACATAAACATTTCAAAATTATTTCTTTTTTGCAGATGAAGAGTTCACAAAATGTTATGTCAAAAAAACTTTTCCCTTTTCGGATATGAAATGTTTTGTCATGCGGTGCTAAATTTGACAAGTTATCAACATTTTGGCAATTTTAAGATCAGTTTGTGTTCAAAAGTTGTGTTTCAGCGATATGCAAATTTTTTCACAACTTTTTTTGAACATAATAACACTGATATATATCATTAAAAAATGATAATATATTAAAATTACATTTCAGAAATAGCATAAAAATAATGGATTTTTATTTCTTTCGTCATATTTTAAGGTGAGATTATTTTCCATTTTCCCAATTTAGGAATATTTTGATTGAGAAATAAACATGTTGATACATGCTAAAAAGCAATGTTTCTGATCATGAAAGCTCCCATGTTATTATTTCAGAATATTCAAATGTGTATCAGTTTTCTCTTTTGATTTTTTCAAAAATAAAAAATCTTCAGGCTTTTTTCTCATACAGAAGTGGTAAAGATGATTTTTATCTCAGGTTTTAGACCTTCCAGTTTGGATGGCTTAGATGCCAGCATTTATTGATCTACAGTTCAGTAAAAATGGGGCAAAAATGTCTTCATGGTATTAACACGTAATGGATGTGCTTTACAGTTTTTTTTTTGGGGGGGGGAGAATTTTTAGTGGACAGTGCAAAAATTATTTGAATTTTCTGCCTTTGTTTCTCGAAGACTTTTCCTTAACATATTTATCTTTCCTTTATTTTCTCTTTCTCTAGATATAAGCATGGAAAATTGCAAATGGTTCTAATTTTTACATATGTGCAGGTAACTGTAGAAAATAATTTTTTACTAATAAAGAAATTGAAAACTGACAATTTGAATGATTCATGTTATATGTATCAGTGTGCCATACAGAGGGCTGACACAATGCATTTTACTGGCCTTCGTGCAATCTCTGTGGGTCCCATATTCTGCTGCCTCCATAAATTCTAAAAGTTTTGCCATCCCTAAATTTTGTTAGTCAGTGCTCCATGAAATTCTTAAAATTTCTTATATACCAGCTTTGGCACCAGCCTTGGCTAGATATCATTTCATATTTATTCTTAAGTTATTAAAGAAATAAAATTAGAAGTTTCTTCCACACCTTCTAAATACATGCAACAATAAAATAACAGAAATCCTTAATTAAATCAAAAATTCTAAAATGAAGGAGAAGCATATTAAGGAGGAAAATGATTGCATAAAAAAAGAGAAATTTGTTCTTCAAAGATATATTATTGAACATTAACAAATTAAGATGAAGGAGAAACTAGTAGGAGTATTATTATTATTAAAGACAAACTTAGAAAAAGTGCTAAAAAAAAGATGTTGCTATAAATTAGTTGCATGGAGAGACATCCCTTTCCTAGAGGTGTTAAATGCCTTGAACACTGCGTTGCCAGAGGAGTGGAACTTAATTTCTAGAACTCTGTTTAACAAGACCTTATTGCCAGCATGTGTGAACAAGTCAGGGGAGATCAATTTCATATTAAATTCATAAGTCTTATTTTTCCCAAGTTATTCTGTTCTTAAATTTTTTACTTGTTGCTAAATTCTCGAAATTCTGCCTCACTGGCTCCAGCGCCTGTCTTGACCTCATATCATTTCATGTTTATTTTCAATACTCATATTATTAAAGAAATAAAATTAGCAGTTCTATGCATTTTATGTGCAAGTTCTTACAGAAATCTTTAAGTCTGAGAATTCTATAATTCTCTTATACCTTCTGTAATTAACATGTTTTTGTAATAAGCAAAGAAATTCATGCTTTGTTAGTTGCTCCTTTTTTTTTTTTTTTTTTTGGAAAAAAACATATGAGATAAAAATGGGCTAATAACTCTTTCATTTTTCTTTGGCAGAGAGAAGCAAGAGAAAAATTTCAGAAACTGAAAGCATTAACAGAGATTATTTCAGCGAAGAAGGTATTTATAGTGGGTCAAACTGCTGGTTGAAGACCATCTGTTTTTATATTATTGAATTATTATTTTATGTTTTCTCCGTGCGCCATTAGATCATCACATGGCTTTTAAAAATTTATATATATATATATATATATAAACTTGTCAAAAGTTGAGCCATCCTATTCCTTGACAATATTTTAGTTTTCATAAGTTTATATTTTGCTGTCAAAGATTTTGCAGACAGCTTGTCACCTTTGTTCAGCTGGAACTTAAGTGATTCCTATTTTTCCATTTCTTTCTCTTCCCTTACTTTCACTCTGCTTGGTTTTGTCTTTGTTTGATTCATCTTTGATTATAATGTGGCAAGAATTATCATCTCTGGTTTCTATCTTTGGCAATGAAATTTTATTGTTAAGCATGATTCTCTAGATGTATGGTAATAATGATTTTAAGTCCTTTAAGGGGTTACATGGGTTTCATCCGAGTAAAAACGGCGTATTTTCAAGATTTTTTTTTCATATAATAAATGAAATATTTAATTCAATTTTTTTATTATCTTAAAGGTACATATTTAATAAACAATTTCTGAAATTTTTGAAAAAAAATATTAAAAACTCCACCATTGTGACGTCATACCAGGCGAGCCCTCCAAAAAAAGGTGCATTCGTGTTGACAGCAGAACTCCTAGCAGGATAATCTGAAGTGGAAAAAAAAAATCTGTGTTTTAGTTAAGGCTTCAAACTAGAAATTGGATGAAAGGAAAAAAAAAAAATGAAAATTAAATGTTTGACAGCAGTTTTTACATAAAAATGCAAAATTCGATAAAAATTCCGTGACATTTTGGGAAAAAAAAGTTGTAATTGAAAAAAAAAAATCCTTCATCCAAGTCCTTGTAAATTGTATCTCGAAGACCTGTTTAAAATTTCATCGAGATTGGTGGAGTAGTCTTCGAGAAATCTTGACAATTTTACTTTAAAATACTTTAAAAACATAGTTTTGAGAAAAACACATTTAAAGTTTTGAGTGACCATAAAACAGGGGAAAAAAAATTTTTTTTTTTACTTACATTGAATTATCGATTCCTGGGCCATAAAGTAATGAACCTGCTGCAGCTGCAATGTCATCGGCTTCCTTTTGTTCCTGTCTATGACGAATCCTGGCTTCAAGAGTCTCGTTTGTAGATTTTTTCTCGGCGGCGCAGATACGGTTTTTGTCAGCATTTTGGGCATATTCATGGAAATTTGGGCCAAGTTTTAAACCCATACAGTGCATAATTAATAATAATGATAATGTTTCTTCATTAAAAATGCAAGCAGCAGTCAATGCAGCAATATCAACGATCTTAGAACCAGCTGGAAGTATTTTTGGAGTAATTTTCCAGATCAACTGGTTGTAACTTTCGTTGCTATTTTTTGTAAAACCCCAGTTAAAACATAAACATTTCAAACATCGCTCCAAAAGCTCATCCTTACTCAGATCTTCGTAAGTAGGTTTCATTGCAGTCAAAACATGTTCTGATTTCAAAAGGCTGTATCTCTGAAACTATTACTCGGATCAACTTGAAATTTTTGGACAATATTCGAGAGATGTTGTAGATTTTAATAAGGGGAAAAAAAAAAAAAAAAAAAAAAGACTTTTTGAACTTGTAAAACCCATGTAACCCCTTAATGCAAAATGGCCTAGTTATAATTTCTGTTACTTCTCTAGTTTTAAGAGTGTTTTTGAATGTTAGATAGTTTTTGTGGGGGGGAATCAATCATATATTTTGTCAAAGATGTGCTGTTTTCCTTATTGCTATTATTGTTGATGAATCACTGTATGCTATTCATTTGCTGTGTAATTTGACCTCATAGATGTTAAACCCATTTCTTGTGTTTGGCTTTCTGTTTTTGCATGCTAATGATGATACCAGATGCTGCTGTTGTTTCTAATTTCTTTGGTTATCTTCCATGGTTAATTTCTGCGTGATTTGTAATAATGATAGTGCAAGTTTATAAACATATTTATTGCATACTTATGAGAAGTTTTTAGTATTTTAATAGTAAGATCACATTCTTGTAAATTTATCTCTATTTTGGTTTTTATGGGTCGAAACGTCATTTCACTTTGACTTTTTTTTCTCTTTCAGTAATGTGCGTATGAAAACAGATATGCCTATTAATTTAGAACTCAAACAACAAAAATCAGCATTATATTTTGAAATTTTCATGGTTCATACAATCACAAAATGGCAAACACACCACGGGGGAAAAAAGGAAGCCAAAAAAAAAAAAAAAAATGCTGATTTTTGTTGTTTGAGTTCTAAATGAATACTTGTTCGGCATGTTACAGTACAAAGTCCAAAATCCAGATGTCATTATCCGGAATGATCTAAAATCCGGATCTCAAAACCACCAACTTTTTTCTTGTAGGCTTTATGCATGCGCATTTCATTCCCCCTCTGCGAATAATAAAACATCTGGAGAGTCCCGATTCTTAATTTCACTTCGACACTAAATAAAATACTGTGTTATTGAAGAAACAATCATTTTAGCATAAATTTGTATGATGAGCAATTTGGCTCCGTTGCTGCATTCAAATCAAAACATTCCCCATAGATACAACGTTGATCTGATGCCAAACTGGCGAATCATTATTTATTATACTTTCCGTTCATCACAGCATGTTTATCAACACGTGGCAACTTGAGTAATGATTCATGTAGCGATGCCTAAGCAAATTTTTGTTAGTAATTAAATAACAAAGAAGTATGGTAACCTTTTATGTTTACATTACGCTTGGCGATGATTACAGATTTAAGTTCAACGCAGAAAAAAAAGTTGAAGAGGAAAATTTTAACAAAAATTTCTTTCCATATGCTAAAAATAAATTTTTTGATGATACTCATACACCCAAGGATTACATTTAGGGCTATTTGAATTAAGAACAACTGATTAGTTATTCATAAACCCAGAACCAGCGCCAGGGCTCGTAAGGCGGCATCGGGTCGCAGAATTTAGGACTAACAGAGACTGCATCAGGTGGTGAGATATCTAGCGGTGGCCCTCAGTTCATTCAGAACTCTGATAAGCCTTAAGCATGTGCAAGAAATAGACATAAGTATAATAAATAGCTGAACTAATACAATTCAAGCTTAATTGTCTCAGTGCACGATAGAAGCAAAATAAAATTTAACGGAACAACTTGTTGTTAGTCGCCAAGCTCATGATGCATAGTCAAATGTGTATAGTGAACGATACCTAAATTTGATGATGATAGGCACGAATTTAGGTTTTTGGGTATTGCAAAACAAAGGTGAATTTTTCCAATTAATGGATTTTGTAAAGAAATGTGGAGAAGCAGTAATAAATGAAGATGATATAAAAGAAGTTTTTCATTGTGATGGCAATGCTCCTGAATCTTTAATCAATTAATGAATGGCAAAATCTGTAGTATGGTTCTAGATCCAGAAAATACCACTGCAGATAGTGAAGAAAGTGAAAGAGAAGTTACTGAAGACGAAAACTTTTCGATTGACAAGTTAGTCGGAATTCTCGACACAGCAGTTACAGGAATTCAGGAATTCAACAATGTAACTAAACAAGAGATTATATCTGTCTACAGAATTAAAGAGCACAAAAAAAAAAAAAAAAAAAAAAAAAAAAAAAAAAAAAAACGAAGCAACTTTAAGAACTTACATTGAAAGAAATGTTTAATAAGGTAAACAAATAAATATTAAGCATTTTTGTAAATTTTGATACCTTTTAAATTGTAAATACTTCATTATTTCATAAATCACAATTTCGTATTTTTAATTTTATAATTTCTACCTGTCATCTTACTAGATTTAAACTGATGATCTAATATCTGGAAAAATTCCAAAACCGGAATCGCCGAAGTCCCGACGAATCCGGATTTCGGACTTTGTACTGTATTAGATATGCCTATTCTTGTAATTGAATTTTCTGTTAAATCTGTTGAGTATCTTCTATTTCTTCCAATCTGTTATGATTTCAAATATTCTACTTTACTTGGGTTAGAAATACCATATTGCATAGAGCAGAATATTCAAGTTCTTGTCATGCAAGAATAGAAAACAACGCCATAGACACGATGGGTGAAAGAATTATGCTGAGTTGGCAGTTGGTTTATGATAGATAATAAGTGTCACCTGTCGTTTGGTTCTAATGGTAAATAAAGAATTATTACTAGATGGTTTACTTGTTTCTGCCTTGAGTCTAAACTGATGGTTAAGGGGGAAAATGGATAGTCAATTGTTGAAGTTCTTCCTTGGAATAATTATGAAAAATAGACTTGCATTACATATATGACACAAATAGATGCAGGGCCTAACTCTCATGAAGGAACATTTCATTTATGAAATCTCGAACAGAACTGAATGATCTAAACATTAGAAATAACAGAAATAGAAAGTATGTACTAATACTTTTATAACAGAGTGTTTGTTATATGCTCCAAAATAATTATATTTAGATGAAGATTTGGGTTTGCCAGAAGTTTGTTATGAAAGTTAAAAATAGATGAATGTGGCAGACTTTGATTCTGGATGCATTGTGAGAAAAAACAGTGAGGATATTTTGTTTCTGATACAACCATATTGATAGCTTTCAATGTTGATTACTATTTATGGATATACGAGGCCTCATTAAGCAAAGGGTAGCTTTGATGCCTGAAGTTTCTCATCAAGTTAATATAGCTTAGCCAGAGGACAAGAGTGGCATAAATTACATTCAGTCTAAATACCACTTAGTTTGAATTAATTTAAGTAACCATTTAATTAGTAATACAACCTATGTTTCTGTATGGAACATAAGCAAATAAAAGCTGTAAGATATTGCTAACTATTGATTATAGAAATTATCATTTGATTTATAAACTTTGCTAATTAAAGAGTATTACATGTTTTAGGTGCTGGGGAACTCAAAACTGAATCTGAAAGATTAAAGCAATGTGGCAATGAATTTTTCTCACCAGGTGAGTCTTTTTTCCATATTGCATCAGCGTGGTAATAATAGTTATGGATGTTTTCTGTTGTAAGACAACATGATTTAGATAGACAACATGATTTAGTAGAAAGATATAGGCACTATCTTGATATTTTCATCTAGTCATACTTTATCGGCTTCTTAATTATGTGAATTCATACAGAACCCCCAGAATAAAAACAAAATCCCATTTAAATATATCTTAGCCAAAAGTGGTGCCTGTTGGCAATGTTTATGCTGTTCTGTTTTCTTATACCAGTGATTTTATTTTCAGAGTTGTGAATTAAAAAAGTTTTTAATTGCATCATTTTTGTTTTGTTCCAGGAATATACCTTTTATGTTTAGGAAAATTTTATATCCTTGTTGTCCCATAATGGAAAAGTTTTAAATATTTTGTTTTTTTAAATTTAGAAATTCCTGAATAGTTTATTTATCAAGATTCCCTTTCAGAAATTGAACTTTAATTTTTTTTAATTAAAAAAATATGTTAATAAGGGTTGGGGAAACAAACAAACAAAAAATATGGGAACTGAAAAAGAAAACCATGCCACTTTTCTATAATTTTTTATTTAATTTTTAAGTTTATGTTGAAAAAATTACAATATGTATTTTAACATATTTTATGAAATATTTTTTAATGTAGGTAAACAGCCTGCTTATGTAACTGCTGACTGAGATTCCAGGCATATTTGTTGTAATTTTAGATTTTCTTTCCAAATTATTCAATATTCTTCTGATATATCATTTTAAATAATTGAATTACTCCAACTTAAAAAGACTGTTGTTCACTTGCACGGTTTGATTGGAGGGAGGGAATATGTCAGATAAGTAGACATACTTTTTCCCCTTTTTAAATTCTTTAATTCTTTCAGTCACTTTTCTTTATAACTAAGAATTCCTTGCAATGGGATTCTCAAACACCATTGACATCTTAAGGGAAATGATTTTATTGCCAGTGAAAAAACTAACATGTCTGTAGATTACTGTGCAAGCATGACTTGCGGGAACATTCCACTAAATGGCATATTATTCTACAGCCTGTTATGTGCTTGCTATAAACTATGTTGTACACTTCAAGGATATTACTGAGCAGGAAATCAAATCCATAAATGTGAGACATCATGCAGGCTATAGCTGCAGATCACATTACTATTGGTTTGTATTTCCTGGGGCTACTGTCCATTTGCCAGAACTAGTAACTTGTAGACCATTATCCATGAATTTGAGATAACTTCAGAATGGAGTTGCAGATCACTCTGCTGCTGGTATGGCTTTCATTTCATGTGACTGCTCAATGTTTACCAGAGCTAGCACACTGGCATTTGTTGGCTGTTAGCTGTGAAATCTTTGGCAGTTTTAGAATGTTGTGTTGCAGATACATTTGCTGCAGGTATGGTATGGTTGTGGTTACCCTTATTTGCCATAATTAGTACTTTGGCATTTTTAGGTTTAGTGGAGTTCATGTTAAAAGAGCAGCAGCATGTAATGTCTCTACTGTTTTGGTTGTGGTTACCCTTATTTGCCAGAATTAGTACTTAGGCATTTTTAGGTTTAGAGGAGTTCATGTTAAAAGAGCAGCAGCATGTAATGTCTCCACTGTTTTGGTTATTTAGTGCATGGAAGTTTGTGTCAAGTAGGATTATAATAATACAGAAATACAGGTCAAATAATGCAGGAAATCAGCCGATTACAAAATTTAATATGTTCCATAATTACAAAAAGAAAATTGCGAATAAAATGTCATTGTAAAGAAAAAATGTATTTTCCCCCCACAAGTGTTCAATATGACTTTCTTTAGTCACCTGTATATAATCAATGCGATATGCCATTTCTTGCCAGACATGCTGTGATGTTTCACTAGAAACTGTAAAGCATTACAAATGTGTTGTTTAAGTTAGGGCAAACTTCTAGGCCAAGGTGGTATGAACACAAGATCTTGTTGAAAAATTAAGTTTTGCATATCTTCCTTCAACTGAGGGGAAAGCCTAATTTCCAGTATATAAAGTAGGTGAGGTACGTGTGAGTAACACCTGCCTTTTGAAAACATTACCTAGAAAGACAGCAATTGTAATTGAGATCGGCATATACCATTAAAAATGAGATTTAATCAAGAAAAGTAACATAGTTAGATACATTATAATGGCTTAAGATAGAGCACAGTCCCAACACAGACACAGATGCCGAAGTTTACATATTCCAGTGAAGGTGCAAGACTGAAGTGTAACTATCCCGGTGCAGGCATAGACTAAACTGCCCTGGAAAACTTGTTTATCTCCATCAGCCTGTAGGGTTGCCAAACAGGTTTACTTTCTTTCGCCAATTGGCTGTTTTCTCTAGAGTTTTTTTAGTCTGTATTACCTGTTTGGCCCTGCCGCAGCATACTCCCTCCGCAATGTCAACGAAATGTTACATACGGATGTGGGGGGTCAGATTAATCGTCTTGTAAATGAGGAATAGGATATCTGTCAGGTTTGGTGCACGCATTTAATTCTTGGTAGTCTCCTACTGGCCGTATGTCATTCTAACTTTTAGAAATGATATAAAGAGGTGATGACTATGCTGATTTTGATGGTCTACAAATACCTTGATCCATCATAAATTGGAATTCCTTTTTTTACTGCTTCCTATAACTTAGGGCTTTACCTACGGGGTTTACTATGAACAGGAGGACCGTTTGTTTCGATGTAATGAACCGTACTCTGCTTTACTCTGCCCAAATCAGATTTTAACTTCAATAAGTCTGAAAATTCTTTCAAGATTCTTTGATACGGTGAATCACCTGATATTAACTTTACCGAAAAATAATTTTCAGAATCGGAAAGAGAACCAATTCGAGTTAATTTCACAGTACAGTAAAAGTCCAGAAATCTGCAAAGCCTGGGGACCAGAGGTTGTACAGATTTTAGGATTTTTGCGGATTTCAGGACAGGAAAGATAAATCATAATAGTCAGACTAAAAGTGCAAAATAAATAAGGCATATTAGATGCATTTAATTAAATTATTATATGTATTATTGCATTAACTTATTATATGCATTAAATTATTATTACATATATAAATTGATTATATTATTCATTGTATTTTATGTACACAGCATCAACGTTTGCCGATTTCGCCTCATGCAAAGATTTCCGGTTTGGGATTTCGTTGTTAGAATCACCGTTGCTGTAAAATTTCAACAGCTTTTATTTATTTTTCCATATATCGTACACAATCGTGTCGAGGAGTAGCACCTGCCTCCATCTTTTGCGGAATTTGCACTTTTTGCATTACTGTCAATGCAGCGTGTTTACATTTTTCAACGCTGCAAGCAGCAAAATCATGAGTGCGTTTCTTATGTGTAATTGTATTAAAAAGGGTTGAAATTTAAAATATTCTTAATTTAATTACAAAATATCAGGATTAAAAAAAAAATGGCAGCACTAAATAATCTCGTGAAATAACAAAGCTCAGAAAATACAACAACGTGAATCGTGAACTTGAAGGAAGAGTTGAGTGAATTGTCTGCTTTTTTACCTCGATGCAGATTAGAGGGGAAATTTTTTTTATCATGATGTCAATAATTTGGTATTTCCGTTATGACTCATTATTATTCGGTAAGTATTTTTTCGTTGATATTTCGTACTCAGTGTCGCAGTTTCCGGAACTTATAAACATTCTGTTTATATTTTGAGAGGCAAAGCGAATTTCAGTTCGGTGGATTTTGGGTATTTGACTGTAATATTCATGAGCTTACCTTGTTTTAAATTGATTAAAAGATCAAAATGTCTCGAAAAATCGGCTCCTATTATAGGCACTGGTATGTTGGCGATTAAAAACTTCCAAGAAAAGTTTTGTCCGAGTTCTAAATTCACGTTTAATAATTTTGTACTGTACGTAGAAATTCTGGAAATATTTGTACCAAGTAATTGTAGCAAATCAGGATGCATTTTCGTAAACTTAGAAGTCGGTAGCGCACATGAAACATCCGAACCCAAATCGATCAAAAATTTTTTATTTAATCTGTTATTATAGACATGTAAACAACATGCTTTTCAGAGCATCATATTTTTACAACACGGAGGAATTAAATAAAATATATGATAACGCGGAAAGAGTTTCAGGGTCTGTGGAAGAAATCGCATGGTTATATTTCGTAATATCATTACTAATCTTCGCTAGAGCAAAGTTACCTTTGACTTGAATAAAACACGTGACAGTTGGTTTAACATTTTTTCCATAAATGAGGAGTTTTAACTGTCACATGTGCGATTTGTGGCTCCTGAACCGCCACATTAGATTCATTGTTGGTTTGGCCTTCCGATGTTGACATGGTTAGCAATTATAAATATATCATAGATCGTCAACTTAATGTTTTGCACCATGCTTTAAGACTTATGTATCATATCAGAATAGTCAATATCTCAATAAAATTATGAGCACTAATATTACACAAAAGCCAATTTTAAACAATGAATAATTTAAGTTTAAATTAAAACTTATTTTAGAACAAAACACATTACAAAAATATATTAAGACCAATCAGAGATAGGAAGAAAAAAATTTGACCACATACCTGTAAATCGTTCTTAACAGTGAGTTAAACCATGTGTAAGCCATATGATAAAATAGGAAGGAAATAAATAGGATATTACTGAAAACATTACCTAGAAAGATAGCAATCGTAATTGAGATAGGCATATACCAATAATAATGAGATTTAATCAGAAAAAGTAAGATAGTTAGGATGCCGAAGTTTACATATTCTAGTGAAGGCACAAGACCAAAGTGTAACCAAAGAATGTGTATGTAAAGAAGGAAAGGTTCCATAGACATAATATAAACCAGGTTGCTATTACACCGCTGGGAATAGGAAGGAAAATTCGCCAAGGGATTTGGTGACGGAACCTGGTGGCGAGAAATTCCCCTTCCGCGATGTGTACAGGAAATTGAGGAGCACGTATTAAGTTTGACAAAACGTTTCTTCTCTGACTTTTCATGATATTTTAAACTTGGATTTTCACACTTTTTTTTTGCTTAAAATAACCAATCCATTAATAAATTTAATTGCAAGAAAAATATTTTCTTTTCCTTTAAATTAAAAAAAAATTTAAAATGATATTCGCTTTATGAACTCTTCATAAATGTGGCCTTCGAGCTTTGGCAACAGATATTTTGCGCATGCGCAGCTGTTTCCCTCTATGTTGGGACGGAGCCACTCCTGTTACGGAGAAGTTTTCCATCTTAACAATACATATTCTTTGGTGTAACTATCCCGATGCAGGCACAGACTAGACCAAAGAATGTGTACGACCAAAGAACAATACATATTCTTTGACTAGACTGCCAGGGAAAACTTATCTATATCCGTCAGCCCCTAGGGTTGCCAAATAGGTTTCCTGTCTTTTGCCAATTGACGGTTTTCTGTAGAGTTTTTGAGTCTGTATTGCCTGTTTGGTGCTGCTTTTTCATAGGTAATACCACTCAGTAATTTTTTGGCGAAAAAGAATGGTCCATAAATCTTTGATGAAGGTACTGCACAAAAGAATTTTGGGAATTCATTATGTATTCAATTTGGGCATGGGAATTTTCCAGTCCCCAAATTCACATGTTATGATGGTTTACTTTGCTACTTAAATGGAAGGTGGTTTTATCATTATATACAAGTTGATTGCAAAAATGTCCATCTTGCTTATCTTCATGAAAAGGTAGTACCGTATTTGACGGCATATAAGACGCACTTTTTTTCCTAAATTTGGTCTCAAAAACGTTACCTGCGTTTTATACGTGAAAGACACAGGTTAACTGTCAATACTGAATGCTATTTTTTAGCCCGGATAAAGGTCTAGACACACATAACTTTTTCTACATCTGCAATAATTATTGCGTGAAATATCTGTTGCCAAAAAGCGCCAAAGCTCGAAGCTGATGTCAAAGTTCAAACAGGTTCGACGGTCACATTACATCTATGGAGCCTTTCCTTCTTTACATAGACTTTCTTTGACTCAGCCGACACACGGGTCGGCATCGGTGCTATTCTGTATAAACGTGTCGGTATCGGTGCTTAAAACTATTTGTTTTAAAAAAATACCCTGGAAAATATGACTACAGGAAACAAGAGATTGAGCTATACAATTCAGTATAAACTAGGAGTGTTAAACTATGCCAAAGTTTAACAGAACTGCAGCAAGGCATTTGGTCCACCACCTACCGAAAAAATGATACGTACTTGGCGACTGCAGTAAGATAAACTGAAGACTGCTAAAAAACGAAAACATAACCTTCGATGCCCAGCTCCATCTTGGCCTGAACTTGAAAATGCCCTAAAAATGTGGGTGACAGATAAGAGGAAATCTGGGACAAATGTTAAGTGATAATGAATGAGGCCAAAGGATTTGCAGGAAAACATGGGAATCAGAACTTTTCAGGGTCTGAGGGTTGGTGGCTACAGGTTTATGAAAAGGCAAGGCTTCTCAGTGCGCACAAAAATAACTATTGCATAGAAAATGCCATCAGATAATAAAGAAAAAATACTAGCATTTCATGAGTTTGTTTTGAATGCACACAAGAAAACTTCTTTTGAGCTTGGTCAAATAGGAAATATGGATGAAATTCCACTCACATTTTATGTACCATCCAACAAGACTTGAGTGTTAAAGGGTCTAAATGAATAACCATAAAAACCATAGGTCATGAAAAAAACCCGATATACGGCACAAAACTACCTCCGTTTTTCATATTCAAAAGAAAAACTTCCAACGGGTGTGAAAACATGAACACCAGTGGGTGTTCATGTTCATCTGAAAGGCTGGATGGACAAAGCTGGAATGAAACTGTGGTTACAGAACGTATGGGCGAGGCGACCTGGTGGACTCTTAAGAAAACCCTCTCTTTTGGTTTTGGATCAGTTTAGCGCCCATAGAACTGAAATCATAAAGAATAAAGCGAGAGAATTAAAAACCCAGATAGCTGTCATTCCTGGTGGACTGACTAGCCAATTGCAGCCTTTAGATGTATCGGTGAATAAGCCATTTAAGGAAAAAGTGTGAGAATGATGGAACAAGTGGATAGGAGAGCCACATCACGCCCTCACACCCTAAGGTAGAATGAAGCGGCCCTCTATTTCACAAGTGTGCGAGTGGGTAAAAAGATCTTGGGAGGACGTAAAGACTGAAGTAATTGTTAAGTCCTTTAAGAAGTGCGGAATCAGTAATGCTCTTGACGGAACAGAAGACGACGCATTATTCGAACAAGGTGATACTAGCGATGACGGAAACAGTAATGATGACGATATTCTCATTTTTGATGATGATGATAGTGAAAAGGATTTTTATGGTTATGAAAGTGATTAAAGTCTAATTTCATGATAGGCAACGTTTTCCTTGAATCTGTGTTTTTTGTTGTTTCTGCTTTATTTTGTATTATGTTTGATTGCTTGCCATTCATTCATTTATTCATTATTGAAATTTACATATCATGTTCAAAATAGCTTGCCGTTTGTTAATTTTCCTTAATAAAAATACATTTGGTAATTGCATTCAATGATTGTTTATTAGGTATTTCTCCCACTCCTCTAGCGTGCCTTCGTGGTGTAGTGGTTCAGCACGCTGGGCCGGTATTCCAGAGGTCCGTGGTTCGATTCCCGGTGAAGGCGGCTGCATATTTTTCATCTTTTCTGCTTCCAATTAACCTAATGACTGTACAACGTGAGAACTAAAAGAAACCACATTTTAAGTTATTGTGGTACCTCGCTGTCACGCGGACTATTGAAACTTTTTTTCCTTTTGTGTGGCCTTTTAAATAAGGGTGCGTCTTATATGCCAGTGTGTCTTATATGCCGTCAAATACTGTAGTTTAGACATTCCAACTCATCACTACAAGGTTTGTACAGTCCTTAAGAGTCCTTAAAAGTCCTTAGTTTTTTTGGAATCGAATTTTGGTCCTTAAAAGTCCTTAATTTTAATCATTTGAAATTTCTGCCTGTTTTTACAACTGCCATTTAAGTGTGAATTAGCATTTTGGAGGAATATTTTTGGCAATTCACTGATAAATATGGTTGTCTTTTTAAATGAGTAGATGGGTTATACTTTGTTCCCATCTTTCTAATACAAACGTTGGGATACTCGAGACTCTGGGCTACAAGTGAAACATAAGCATTTCGAATTTATTTCATTTGTTTCTAGTGAAGAACTGGTAAACAACTCTTCACTTTTGGTGAGGTGAATTCTTTTATTAAACTATTCTAAATTTGGCAATTTTAAAATCAGTTTCTATAGAAAAATGTTTTTCGGAAATCTAAGTTTTTTTTTTTTTTTTTTTTTTTTTTTAACATTGAAATTATATTTAAGAAATAGCATTAAAATGAAACATTTTTATTTTTTGCTGCAATATTATTAAGTGATATTACTTTCCATTTTATCGACTTATTGTGTAATATTTTAATAGGAAAACTAAAGAAGGTAATAAAGCACAGTTTATGAAATAATTCTGAGTAAAAGCAAAATAGTAATTAATTAAAAATATTATTAAAATTGTCTTCATGGTATTAACATGTGATGGGTGTATTTTACAGAAGGTGTGTGGTGAATTTCTTATTTTTTGGAAAATTTTTTGGTAGAACAATGGAAACATAATATTTGAATGTTTTACTTCTGACACTAAAGTCTTTAAATATGTAACATGTTTTTCTTTCCTCTATTTTTTCTACTTTTCACTAGACAAATGTGTGGAAAATATCAAAAATGCTTGTAATCTTAGCACATGGACAGACATTTATAGAAAGGAATTTTCTGTTTATTAAGAAATTGAAAACTGACAATTTAAAAGATTCATCGTGGATGTCTCAACTCATCATATACAGGGCTGGCACTAGGCATTTTCCCACCTGATGAAATTCTCAGTGGATACTATAGTTCTGCTACTTAGTGCCTTCCTATATTTTGTTCCCATTGCCTGTCCTAAATTCTAAAAGTTTTGCTATTTCTAGATTTTTTTGCTCGGTGAGTCACTAAATTCTAAAAATTCGGCCACATTGCCTAAATAACTGGGCCTTACCATGTATCATTTCATATTTATTCTGAAAGTTCATATTACTAAACAAATAAAATTAGCAGCATTTTTTGTGCATTTAGTTTTTAGGATAACGGAAAGCTTTAATTAAATCCAACAATTCTAAAATGAAGAGGAAATGTTTTGAAGAATACATTTCCTCTTCATTTTACATTTTGAAGAATTTTTTAGATAACAGAAATCTAATTAAATCCAACATTTCTAAAACGAAGAGGAGATGTATTGAAGAAAGAAACTGAGTATATAAAGAGAAAGAAAATTATTCTTCAAAAATATGTACAGTTATCAGAGCGCACCACAGCCTGCACTTGTGCAATCTGTCCCTCATTGCGAGAGGTGAATGGGCGTCCAGAATGGGGATCACTGTCCACTGATTTCCAACCCTCCTTGAATCGCTGGAACCACTTGAAAATTCGAGCATGACTCATCGCCCAATGCTGTTTTCATCATCTCATAGGTTTCGGTGCCCGTTTTACTGAGCTTAAAGCAAAAACTGATACAGATCGCTGCTTCGTGTTTTCAGACATTTTCTGTTTTCGGCGAATGCATGCAAACGCTCCTGCTGGTTTTTGTGAAACAAGGTGAAACATGTGCGTGCATGATTGCACACAGTCCAACCGCTAGAGGTTTTCTGGAATAAATAGAATAAATTCAGTCTTGATACTTTCTGAACAGCCCTCATATTTATTAATATCTCTTTTTTTATTAAACTTATTTGATTCTTCCTTTCATATTTCAAAATTTAGGTTCATTCCAAATAAAAGTCGCCTATTTTTTATGATTTATTTTTTAAATTTGTATTTTTAAATAATTTTGATAAATTTTCCAAAAATAATTTTGAATTATAACCTACGATATTTTTTGCCATCATTTTAGCTGTATTTCTAAGCATATCTGCAGAAAATTAGAATTTTTTTAATTCAAAGTTTCTGAAGATATATGTGAAGTTACATTTGGTGCATTTTGAAATTTGGCATATTTATTATAAGCAATAGTAACAAAAATGTGGTTTATGTACTTTGTTAACATTATTTGAAAGTATGAACGATAACTTTTTCTCCGTTCATGGACAATGAAGAAAAAGGAAAGGAAAATAGGTTGCTCTTAATTAAGAAGTCCGCCAAGTGAATTCTTGGCACAAACTGAAAAAATTCACTAAGATAAATTTTTTAATTTCTCTGTAAATTTCTCACCAAAAATTATAAAATTTAATATCGAGGCATAATTTGAGTCATAGAATCGAAATACGGAAAAGAATTTGTATGTTATTTCAGAAGAAGTCCGATTTTACATCAAATACCTATGTTACAACAAAGATATATATAAATCTAATATATATCCTAAATCGCGCTTTGAAGACACGAAAAACGCAGTTTGAATTTCGCCAATAGGC
The DNA here is from genome assembly GCF_044657685.1 of Stegodyphus dumicola. Classification (NCBI taxonomy): domain Eukaryota; kingdom Metazoa; phylum Arthropoda; class Arachnida; order Araneae; family Eresidae; genus Stegodyphus; species Stegodyphus dumicola. The sequence continues at coordinate 132,533,986 of NC_140768.1, read as the reverse complement.
CCAATAGAACGGGAGATATAAAATTGTCTCCTCTTCTTTTCCTTTCTCCCCTCCCCCTGGTGTACCTTAAGCTTTATTAACTGCATTACAACCTCAGAAGCTCTACATGAAGCTATGGCACTATCTGCGTCAACTAACTTTCAAACCTTGCAAACCATACATACATCAGGCTCTCATGTTTGTTCTGATCAGCAGATCCCTATCTAGGTAAGCAGCAGTGGTGGCAACAGCTTCTGTTATGAATCGTGCTGATTATGATTTTATTTCCCATTTTAGCCTATGCCATTTGACCTACCTATTATTTACTAAAACCTCTAGGCTGAGGAAGTATGAGACAAAAGAAAAAATCAGCTATGCTTGCATGTTTTGCAATTTGTAAGGCTTAAAATGCAATGTTTTTTTCAACACAGTCTAAATGTATGAGGTAGAGGTATCCCCACTTCACGACTAGAATGAACTGTCGATTTCTTTGAACTGCATAGAAAAGTCTCTCGGATTCTTTCAACATTATCTGCTGAATCACTTGGTTGCCCTGGAGTTTTGCTTTTACACAGGCATCCAGTTTCCTGGAACTGGTTGTACCATCTTTAAAGAGTCTGAGATGTCAGTGCTTCATTTTTGTGATACTTTCTCTTAATTTACGCTGGACAGTGATTAGTGACTGATTTCTTGCAAAGGAGAGCGCACAAAAAAAAAAAAAAAAAAAAAAAAGCCTTCTTATGCTTAGATGCCATTTGTCACTTATTGAGAAAAGACAATGTTACAAACTAAAAATTTAACATTTTTCTTTTACAATGACATATTAATTTATAATTTTCTGTTTGTAAATATGGAAAATATTAAACTGTAATCCAATGATTCTTTCTTGATAATCCTGTATGTTCTGTACTGCTATAATGCTAGAAGGCTAGTACATTTTAGTTTTTATTAAATATGCATTTTAATACATATAAAATACTTTTATTAACTTTGATGTATTCTGTTTTTTTAAATATTTCTTCATGGTTAGGTAGTGAAAAGGAAAGAAAAGAACAGTGTAGTGATAATGCAGTTTTAGATGGCAACCATATAAAACCTGAAGAATTAAAAATGGAATTTAAAAAGAATAATTTTGGAGAAGCAAAGGTATTTGTTTAATGTAATAACTTTCTTATTTGGTATTATTGCTCAAATCCAAATGGTGGTAGTTTTAAAATGGTTCAGCATCACTTGGAATAGTATGTATTTCATAACTTATAAGTTCTTCTATGATTTCAATTATACCAGTAGTAATAACAGATTATCTTCTATGGTTAACCAATTATATTGTACTTTATATTCATGTACATTTCACATATATGAAATAGTTTTTGGTTAAGTTATTTCTGATCTTAATTCATTTTAATGATGCAACAGCTGACTTCATTCATTCTAATATTATGGTGATCATTAAAATTGTTCACTTACTGAATAAGGTTCTAATCCTGACAAAACACATTATTAGTCTTTTTAAGAAAATTAAGTGATGTCTCAATAGTTACAGGACTATTTTAAAAAAAAAATTCTTTGTTTGATACAATAATTCTAAATAAATTCTATTTTATTTTCATTATATTGCAGTAAGCTTCCCCAACTATATTTGTTTTACGAGATGCTGCATTTTTTGTCATTTTTAAGGTGTATGGAAACTTAACCATATAATATATGAATGCTTGTATCCTGCTGGCTTTCTCTCCACTACATGTAATATTTAAACAAAAATGCCATGTATTTTTAATCTGTTTTTGTTAAGAAAGTGAATTTGTTATTGAAGTTACCTAGCATTTTTTTCATCTGTCTGTTCAAGTGTGCTTATATGGGATGTACTGTAAATGTGACAAACTTCTATGGAAAGTAGTACACATCATAAGGATTAAAAATTGCATAGGAACCTATACCCGGAAATGTCAGGGGTAAGTGGTAGTAAAGGTAGAAATTTGGAAAAGCAAGCAAGAGAGTGATTAATTTTAAACATTTATTGGACACGAATTACAAACGGTGTTTCGACAACTTGAATGTTACAACAGATGCTCGAAGTTTGCACCATCAGATGCCAAACATGCCTGACACCGACGGACCATTGATTGCCGAACATGTTCAAACATACTAAGAGTTTGATTGTAGCAGCTGTGCAGGCGTGTCTTGCCATGACACTTTTGATGACTGCCCACAAAAAGAAACCAAGGCTCGATAAATCCGGTGAGTGTGAGGGCCAGGGAACCGCTTCACCACGCCCAATCTTTCGATTCTTGGTTGTTGTCACCAACCAACAATCGAAAGATGTTGGATGTTGGTTTTTGCCACCATTCGACAAATTGTGGTGTGGTTGATGTTTGTCAGGGAAGCATTCTCGATAAATGCGTACAGTGGCTCATCCATTACCTTCAGCTGTTCCATACACATTAAGTGCATGTTTGCGAGCTCTCCGTTCATAGAGCGTTTCATGCTCTTTGTATAAGCAACTAACTTTGCGTGTGTGTGCTTCGTCAATTAGCACCTCCTGACAGGGTACAGTGACGTTCTGGGCATGGGTTCCTATGCAATTCTTAATCCTTATGATGTGCCCTATCTCCCCTAGAAGTTTGTCGCAACATTTATGGTACACCTTGTATATTTATATCGGGCTATACAGTTAGAATGATTAATTGTATGCCAGTCATTGTCATACCCCAACAAGACAGCAATGGTAGAGAATTTCTATTATCAAAAAGTTTTCTTTTCATATTTACTGTTCACTTTTTCATTATCCAGTTTAATTTTTTTTTTTTCTTCATTTCCTTCATATTTTAGTGTTGATTTCCATTACTGTGTTTGCTGCAATATTAAAATCTCAAGTAGTTTAATTTACTAACATTCTTATTCATCATTTTAATCAAGATCAAAGTTATTTTTGTATGCTGTTATTTTGTTTCTCTTATTTGTTATATGTTTCTGTATGCTGCTGAGTTGTTATTTTTGTATTGCTTTCTTCAGTTTTTCATTCACTTTCAGTTTTATTGTATTTATACACTGGTTTCCAAAATTAAGACAGGTTTCACACTTGGCTGATTATCTCCAGTGACAAAATACAAAATGTATACTTTACAGCAGTCATGGTACACATGCATGATGATGTGTAATTTTCATCCACACAGAAAAGAAGCCTAATTGGGAAATAGGTTCTTCTAACAGTCATACAACTCTTGCAGTGTGACTTCACAGCAGTCGTATGGTCTTCATAGTTTAATAGTAGTCTCAAGCATTTTACTTAATGACCATATTTTGTCTTCAGTCACAAGTCATTTCTTTAAACAATATGTAATTAGTTGATATTTCATTAAATTTTCAACACACACACACATTCCAATTAAAAAAAAAATTAAAAAAGACCTGTGATACTCCATGTTTTAAAACTGACTTGTAAACTAGATCAAGATACTATTTCAACTATGCAGATTCTTGACAAAACTGCGCAATCTCTTAATTTTATGTAATTAATGAAATTATCTGATATAAATTTAACATTTCAATAAAATATTGAGCAATCTGATCGTACATAATATTTTGAAATATAATGTACAAACTAGATTTAAAAAAAAATATCAATTGATAGATATTATTAATACTGTGGTGCTTCACATCCCCCCCCAACGTTTCATGGAATGCTTACTAAACTGAAACCAGAAAAACAAAATATTATTTGTTTTTGGTATTTGTTGTTTATATAGCTTTGAATGAAAAGTATGGAATTATAAAGTTATTCTATAAAATATTATATATTAAATGCACTTTACATGAAACATAACTACCATCTGTGGTCAAAACAACTAGAGGGAAAGTGTGGCTCTTAAGTAACAAGTTTTGTTCTGAGTTTCCAGGCCATGCTTGCTCTATTAGAAATTTTAATTCTACACCACTTCATGTTAAAAATATTAACAACTTTCTGAGAAGCTTTTAAGCTGAAATTGCTCAAACACAAAGAAATTGGAGGTTGTAGAGTCATAAGGTTGTTTTGAAGCAGGGAGATGTGAAAAATGAGCAAAGCCCTCGCCAGGACTCTAAAACTGGACCTCTTGAATGCATATTAAGTGTGCTACCGTTACACCAGAAACACATGCTGCAAGGAGAGAGAAAATACCTTATAATGTTTATGCGGAAAATTAAGCAAAATCCAAGCTTAATGCTATAAAACCTTTATCTGAATTAGAACAGTTTATAATGAAAGTTGATCCTGAAGCTGTCAGATTTATTGGAAATGGATACAATGGCCAACTAGCAGGAAGATTATTCTTCATAAATAAGAAAATAAGAGAGTTGCATCTGGCATAATCAAAATCCATGATGATCAAGTATTTTATCATATTGGCATAAGATATTATTTATAGAAGAATAGTATTTTAATGTATTTAGATACGATAAAGATAAATTATTATGTGTTGAAAGCCCTATGAAAAGAATCTCCCCAAAACCTGTTACCATTAAAAACAAAGGTTAATTGTTATGGAAGATTTTACTGCCTTTAGTATGAGATATTAAGTTTTCTTAGAAAACACTATGGATCAGCATAAAAATGTGATTTGGACTGAAAATTTTAAAAATCCTATGCAAAAAAGCTTGAAAGCAAAAGCATCCAATTTCTACAAAGAAAATGATTCTAAATATAGAGTTTTAAATCTTCAAATTTGATTTAAAGTACAATTGCCTTAAAGTTATCAAAATTTCTCAATATTCTCTAGACTTGAAGCCTGTGTATTAATGTAAGAATGTAAAGAATTAACTAGAAAACAGAAAAAAGCAAATGTAATATGTTTTGAAAAGCCAAAGTGAAAAAGATGAGGGGATGAAATGCAACAGACTGTTACTACAAGAAAACGTTTGTCCAATTTATGCCCAAATCTATATGAAATATAATTTAATTTAAGAAATCAAATACTAAATTTTCTGTTATTTGCCAACTTTGTTAAATATCAGTTGTGTGTTTTATGTGTTCAGACACTTAACACTCTTCATTTATGTACTTTCAAATTCATTTGTATACCTTCTAGTAATTTTAAAATGAACTTGTCATCATTCTTGTCAGTCTAAATAGAACAAATGAGTGGATTTTTTTCTTTGCTTTTCTTCTTGCAGTGATGCATAACTGTTTGAAACAGAAATAATTTTCAATTAAACTAAGTTATTAGGTAATACATGTCTACTTATATTACAAATTGTGCATAACTGAGTCAGGAAGGTAATGTACAGTATTGTACTGTTTTCTGTTTAGCAGTGTTTATGCACTTTTTTGTTAATTTCTGTACATCTTCTTTTGTTACACTAATAATTAAAAAAATTCATATGTTACTGTATCAGTGGGGGCGGGGGGACGTTTAAGTTCAGTTAACAGTCATATCTTGATAATATTTCTCTTTCTAGATTTTTAAAAGAGAACACTCTCACAGACATTTGTGCATTAAAAGTTGCATGATTGGTTAATGGGTTATTTCCAGCACTTCCTGGGGGAAAAAAGGTGTTTTTTTAAAATGTTCTGAATTTTAAGAAAAATTTTTCTCTCCAGTAATTAGTTTGGGGGGAAAAATAAATAATAATATATGTGAAAAAATTCTGTTCTAATTTAGATTTTCTTTCCAAATTTCAAAAACACAAGTATCAGAAAACAAATGTAAGCAGTTGTACATTCAATGAAAATAAACAACATAAATAAAACTAGTACAATTCTTTAAATAAACAAGCAAGCCAAAAAATATATGCTTTTGTACTATTTCTCACTTTTAATAAAACTTAGATAGCAAGGCAGATGTGAAATTGAAAAGTCCTCAACACATTTGAGAATCAACATCTTCACATATCCCCGGACACATCGATTTAAACAAGACATCCTTAGGATGTTAAATTAATGATGTCCTCAGGACATATGAGAGTCAGTATACTCAGGATATTTTAAGTATGTTCCAGGATGTTGCTACTTAAATAGAACATTCTGAAGATAATCTCTGCTATGAGGGAATGTAAAAAATGTTTCTGTAAAATGTCTTAGTTGTTCAAAAATATTTTTATTGGTTAAAAGATAAAATATGGTTAATTTCTGTTTAACAAACTCAAGTAAAACATGAAATATTATATTTAATAAAATACATAAATAAAGCTTTGTATAAAAATAATTAAAATATAATTTTTTATGGATTAATTCCTTTTAATTGCAATTAGTAAATTTTGGCTAACCTTGTAATTAAAATGATGGATTTTTGTATTGCTATTTTCTGTATCTGTGTATTTTCCTGTTTCTGTATTCCTTCTTATAAAATAAATCTATTATTATATAGAAGTAGTTTTTTACATATACGAAGGAACGGTGACTCACGGTGTAATTTAGAGATTTTAATTGTACAAAGAACTTTAAAAATGAATATATCTTATGAATAAAAGTATAGATGTATTTTGTAAGTTAATATTGTAGCTTTATTTTATGTAGTGTACGTATTTCAAATTAATTTGTAATCTGTGTATTTTATAGGTAATTGTGGAGAAAGTTGACCTACATAATTTTTTGCCCCCATTCACATCAACACAAAAAGAAATTAACTTGGAGAAAGTTGCAGTAACTAAACCAAAGATACCATTTGAAAAGACCAAAGATTTTGAAAATAGTGACTCTTCCCATTTGAGTAACAAACTGAAATCATTAGAATTGCAAAAATTTAGTGTGTTTGAGAAAGTGGATGATATGACTATCTCAAAACAAAAATGTTCAACTATAAAATCACTTTTTTCTGAAATTAGCCAGAAGTCACTTTCTAATGGTATTTCGCATCTTGGTAGCATTCCTAACCTTGTACATCAGGAAAAGCATACTATTTTTGGCAAAAGTAGTCAGTTGGCAAGCGAAAGAAAGAAATTTCTAACACCATGTGTACATATAAAAGATTTCAAGCTTTCTACAATTTCCAATGTGCATGCCACTTGCCGAAACATGCAGTGTGTTCAGTGTAACTCATTTATTTCTAGCCTTTCGACTTCGCTTAAAGATATCAAGAAACATAAAACAATAAGAGGTACAAATCAGAATTCATTATATCATAAAAATACTTCACATTCTATGGTTCAAAATAATAAAGCTGTAACAAAATCATTAGAATTGCAAAAATTTAGTGTGTTTGAGAAAGTGGATGATATGACTATCTCAAAACAAAAATGTTCAACTATAAAATCACTTTCTTCTGAAATTAGTCAAAAGTCTCTTTCTAATGGTATTTCGAATTTTGGTAGCATTCCTAACCCTGTACATCAGGAAAAGCATACTATTTTTGGCAAAAGTAGTCAGTTGGCAAATGAAAGAAAGAAATTTCTAGCACCATGTGTACATATAAAAGATTTTAAGCTTTTTACAATTTCCAATGTACATGCCACTTGCCAAAATGTGCAGTGTGTTCAGTGTGACTCATTTATTTCTAGCCTTTCGACTTCACTTAATGATATCAAGAAACATAAAACAATAGGAGGTACAAATCAGAATTCATTATATCATAAATATACTTCACATACTATGGTTCAAAATAATAAGGCTGCGACAAAAGCTACAATTTCATCAAAAGAATTGAAGAAAATTAAAAAAGAGAAAAAAGTGAAACATTGGCAGTCAGCAAAGTTAAAGTATCGTTGTGATGCTTACAAAACTTTGATAGAATATTTAAGCTAAACTAAAATAGATTCAAGTCGAGAAGCCCACCATACATTATCATTAAATAAGCTGCATAATAATAAAGATTTCAGTGGCATCGAACATAAAGATTTTTCAAAATTTTCTGGTTCAAAAATTATAAGCAGCAAAAAATTTCATCAACAAAATCAATTAAGCAGGTCAAATTTGTTTGAGAATTTCAGTGTATTATGCCCTAATGATAAAAACTATTATCAAAGGTAAAAGTGTCAGATAAAATATCTTCTAAAATAGCAAATGGGAGATGCATTTTACACCAATCAGGTTGTGAGAGAATTTCTGCTTGTCTGGAATATGAGGGCATTACTAAGAGTCCATGTATGCCAGTTAAAGTATAGCAATATTTTTATAATTTGCGAAGTTTTCATTGCTCTGATTCTCTTTATATTAATAAATCCTGAGAAAATGTATGTGTCAGTGATTGAAAACAGTTGATTCTGCCACAATGTCTCATTGCATTTCCACTTCTTGAAACGTTATTTTTTATTTCATTTTTTTATCATGTGTCACATATCACCTAGTTTATAAAAAGGTATTTTATATGTATGTCACAAAGATGTTGATAATTTCATCTTTTTTTTTTATTATAACCATAAATGTTTATTACATTTTTATTACAAATTAATTTTAACATGTTGATTTTTATGAAAATTTGGATTAGTTTTAGTGTAATTAATTGAAATTTTCAAGATACAAGGAAAGAAGAAAAAAAATTATGTGTAAATTCGTTATTCAAAACTAATCAGTTGAGAATATGAAAAATTTCAATTCAAGGCAACAATTAATTCGTTTGGCTATCTTTAATCTTAGAACTTTAACTGCAACTTAAATATTCAAATTGCTATCTTTAAATTTTTAAGTATTAAGAATGTCTCTAACCACGATAAGTTAAGATAAATGGAATATAGCAATATCCTTTCCCTCTTATTTTTAATAAATAGATTTTTTATTTTTAATCCTTAACAGAATGGATATTTTTCTACTCGTGCTGCATTTAAAAGGGTATTGAAACAATTTATTTTTTGATGATGTATTATTGAAAAATATATGTTTTCTGTGTTTCAAGAGTATTTATTATTTTTACTATGTAATGTAAAATGTTCATGTGGGATTATTATTAGTGAAGTAGTTTTGTACCATTTTATATTAATATGTGTGAGAGATACTATTTTTGAGTGGACAAACTGTCTAGCTATATTTCCTGTCACTTTTTTGTGTATTGAAGTGTACTGCAGGGCACTAGATGTATGAAAAGCTTTTCTGATGTTATTATTTGTATTATGCCTATATAAAATTCACTTTCATAACAAATGCATTTATAATTAGGTAAATAAAGGTATGGAAAAAATGACTAAGCATTGAAATTAAAATCATTTTTAAATTTTGAAATACAGTCACATATATGGAAAAACATAAATTGCTTGGTGTGTGGATTCCCCCCCCCTTTTTCCTTTCCTTTCTTTTTTTGAATTATATTCTGTAAATTACTTTTTGATCTACCTATAAATAATTTTTGCATACTGGCTAGATCAGGGATTCTCAATCTTTTTTGCTCCATGCACACCTTTCACCGTTGCTAAGTTGTCATGCCTCCTACTCGTTTCCAAAATTTTAAAAATGCATATCCACTTATTTAAATTTGGATTATTTTTAATGTATTTTATAAATTAAACAAGTATAGAAAATGTTGGCAAATACATAAACTTGAATAAAAGTAATGTTTTGTATTCATAAATTAAAACTTAGTAGGTAACTAGAAGGCTGACCGCATTCCCCCCCGATTGAGAACGCCTGGATGAGATAAACTGCTGGGATGTAAGATTTTATTTAAACTGTATAGTACTTATTGAATAAGAAAAACGTTAATTATTGAAAATAAGTAACTAATTTGCTAATTATTATTATTTTTTAATGAGGTTTTGTTTGTTTTCAAAATTTTGGTCAGAAATCTTGATGTTTCACATCATTTATATTATGTTTTTATCTTGTTAATAAATTTTAGAGGTACTAGTACCTCCTAGTGGGGTAAATAAATTTTAAAATTTGTTTGAATCAGCTCATCCATTCCATAACAACAAAGTATATTTAACCAGATTAAAAAACTGTAGTGTAATGTAAAAATGTATTAAGTTATAACTATTGCTTTATTTATTGTTTAAAAATGAAATTTTTGGAACATGACTTTGGTGATTTGCATATAATTCCAATTTATAATAAAAGCAAAAAAGTTTTTTTGTGAAATATTAGATAAAAAATATATTTGAATGTGTTCATCCTGACAAAATTTGATTTAAGAACAGCATTTATGTTGTAAGTGTACTTGGAAGACAAAATAAAGATTTGTATTTATTTATTTATTAATTTTGTATCATTGATAATTACAGATTAGATAATTATTAATTGACTAACTTTAAACTCACTTCAAGGAACACTTCAACAACACTTCAAGGAAACTAAATTTTTTAGTTTCCTGTGCAAAATGTATTTAACCTGTAAAATTAAAGTGTCACACTAGTGGAATTTTAATTTTTATTCTTATATGACATAGCAAATATGATTATACACATATACAATTAAGCTTATATGATCTTATAAGCATGTAGTAAACATATGTGAACTGTAATTTATTTATGTAAGTACTTGTGTTTGATTAAACAAAATTGTTGATTAGATTATGTAATTAATTGTTGAAGTCTGTAGCATCGAGCCATATTCTGGCATATTCTATATGGTGTTCTTCATTTTTCTCCCCTTGTAGCAACACTGCTCCAATGGCTACATTGCTAGCATCTGTCCGAATGATAAAAGGCTTCATTCTATCAGCTTGCTTAAGAATCAGTGGGATGATTAATTTTGATTTCAGCTCTTGGAGAGCATTTTCTTGTTGTACTTCTCACTTCCACAGTTCTTTCTTCTTCATTAAATCCGTTAACACTTTGGCTATTTGAGAAAAATTTAGGAATATATCGACGATACCAGGAACAAGTTTGTACAAACGATTGTGCTTGCTTAATAGTTTTTGGCTCTGGCATATCTGCAATGGCAGCAGTCTTGTGTGGATCAACAACTATATACCATCCTTGGTAATGTAATGCCTAATATTTCACCTTTTTCACTAAGAGAAGTGACTTCAACTAAGAGAAGTGACACTTCTCTTAGTTGGCATTGAGCTTGAATAATGATGGACGTTGGAAAACTTGTTCTAAGCCAGAAAGATGCTTTTGAAGGTAGAGGGCAGCATGATGATATCATCTAAATATGACAAACACATCATTCAGTCCAGAATGGAACTTATCTATCAATCTAGAAAAGGTGACAGGAGCATTTCTCAAGCCGAAGACCTTTCAGGTAAATTTTTATGTACCAAAAGGGCAAACAAAAGCAGTCTTATTTTGATCTTCAGCTACTCTCACCTGATGATAACCTGACTTCAAGTCAATAGTTGACATGTAAGGTGTGGGTTTTACTTCATTCAACAAATCATCTACGCATGGCAAAGAATAAGTGTCTGGAATAGTCTGAACATTTAATTTATGGTAATCAGTGCATAACTGCATTTCTTCATCCGTCTTGGGAATCAAAATCACAGGAGAGGCATAGAGGCTTTCCCATTCTTTTATGATACCTTGTCTTAGAAGAAAATCAAGTTCCTTTTTCAGCAGTTCTTTCTTACTTCGGCTCATCTGATATGGAGGGACTGAAACAGGGAGGGCTGTTTCTTGTGTTAATATGATGTTCAATAAATGGAGTGGCTTCTTCCCCTACTTTGAAAGCAATGTGATATTTGTTAAGCAATGCATCAGTTGCAAGTCGTTGGGATGTAGTTCATTGTTGTCCTTCATTTTCCTGTAGTTGGCAATTGTTTACAATAGCTGAGGTTTCTTTCAGTGCTTGGGATTGCTGGGGTTTCACGAAGCTATATTTTCTTCGAGGTTCATTAGAAAAGTCCCGCTTATTTTCAGCAAGATTTAAAACAATTTTAGCTTTTTGAAGAAAGTCAATTCCTAACAAAGTAGAGTTATTTTTGGCATTAGGCAGCACAAGGAATGGAGTTTTGAACTCTCTGCCATCAAAAAGAATAATTTGTTCAGTGTGAAGTGCCTCTTTTTCAGTAACCAAACCATCAACGGAAGGCATCTGTAGTGTTGTCTTTTGAAATACTGCATCTTATGTCTGCAGAATATGAAAGAGGGATTCACTTGTGATTGAGTAACTAGCAACACTGTTGGTGAAAGCTGCACTGGAAACACCTCCAATACTAATTTGAAATACAGCAGTCCAAGTGGAAGATAAACAGGATCGGATTTGGATCAGGCCAAAATTTCATGAATTTACAAGTCTTTGGGGGTTACAGTCTGGACATTTAAGACTAAAACCAGTTTTTCTGTACCCATAGCATGTTAAAGAAAGGTTGGTTTTCGTCAGTTTGCCACTAACCATGATTTGAAAAGATTTTATGAGTTCTCTGTATGTCACTTTTGTCCAATTTTCTATTTGGAGCTTGGATGGATTAGTCGGTTTGAAAGAATAGTTCTGCTTGGGAGCTGAAGTTTTGTTGTTCATATTTTTAACACGTACAGCTCCATAATCATCTAATTTCAGTACTAATTCAGATGAACTCCCCCCCCCTCCCCAATGTATCAATGAAATGTCCCTTAACATCACTACGACTCTTCTTTTAAGCTGATCGATCAGGACTAAGTCTTTGAATGATTCAAAATCTGTAACATCGAGGCTATGTAGCCACTCTTTCAGATAATTGCTTAATTCATAAGCAGTCTTTCCATAAGGCCCCAGGCTGTCTTTGGTGTATGGTAAGTTTAATTCGAAATGATTAGCATTTAATCTGAATCATTAGATCAGAATTTTCCTGATGTGTGAATGATCTTCTAATTTGTCTTTTTAATTCTCTTAAAATAATTTGTGAAATGTCTATAGATAGAAGAGGTAGGAGAGGAGTCATGAGTTTTATGTTACCTCTTTTACATTGTCTTTCAAGAATTTGCAGGCAGGTTGCAATATCAGAAGCTCATATAAATTTAGGGTTATGTGTTGAATATTCGTTTCAACACTGCATTTGAAGCAAGAGCGGCATAGTTAGGATTTGAGCTAGAAGCTGCCAGATTTAATTTTAAATGTTCCAGTTCTAACAAAAGTCCTTGTTCTTATCTTAGCGTGTCTCTAGAATTGTTGCTTTCATGTTCTTTTTGTTGTCTAGTTTCGATTAAAGTTTCTAGAAGATTCTAGATTAAAATCTTCATCATAAGTGTCAAATTTGACGTACTGTGAAACACAGTTCTGTAGCGAGAGCTTTAAAATTCTCTTTTCATGCTTTGGCATGGTAACCCATAATTATATGAAAAGTCGGGAGGAGGGGAAAAGATGAAGTTGAATTTGTTGTTATTCTGGTGTTATTCACAATACAATATATTTACACTTACAGTATTTTCAAATTAATAATAATGCCTGTAAGTAAAATGTATATACCACTATTAAACAGTATTTATAAATGTAAACAATGTTAGCAAATTTATCATATCTGAAATAAATATCATAAAATACCCTTACAAATTCAACTTGTATCCAGAAAATGGCATATAATAGTTTGCTCAAATATTTGTTTACTACTTAAGAAAACATGCATAAATGTCTTATCATAAGCTTTTATTTAAACTGAACTCTTCTAAATTTTAATCTTAACAAAACATTAAGCAATACATAACATTCTTTTACCTTAGTTAAATAGTCATTCTATTTTGTTCATAATTATTTTCTTTCATTTTAAGAAATATGTTTCAAGACATTCATTAAAGGAAAACAATAGTTTTTTTTAAAGTACACTATAACCATTTGCTCAAAATGTTCATAGAAAGCTATATCAACAAATACAGAAAGATAAATCAACAAATATGATATTTTATTATATAGGATAAAACATTTATTGAATATTAAGAGCACTCAAAGGAAACAAAATAAAATATAATCGAAAGATGACGTAAACGCAGCATAAATCATCTAGTCCGGTGGTGCGCAAACATTTTTCGACTGCGTCCCCTTTTGTAGAGAGAAAATTTTTGGCGACCCCTAGAGATAAATGTTCACAAATACGATGTATATTTTGCGCATTTCTTTCGTTTCATCGAATATAAACATCATCATATCTGACTCATATTAATTTTATTTATAATTTTAAGAAAATACTTTTTGTATAACACAAAAATCAGTAAATTGCCCTTTAATGAGATGTACGTGGCTGCAAGTTTCTAATTATCTCATCGATGTTTGGTTGTATGTTGCTAATTGCAATTCGCATATCATCTTCAGGGTTAAAACGCGAGCGGTATTTAGTTTTTATTGAAACTAGTTTGCTAAATCCAGTTTCACATAAATACGTTGATGCAAATTGTATTAACACTCTGATGGTATTCTTGCATAAAACGGGATATTGTTTTTCCACGGATAGCCAAAATTTTTGGCAAGGCTGAGTCTTAAATTGATTTCGAAGAGTATAATCACTAATTAGATCTATCAATTGCTCTTTCTCACTAATTTGAAGAGTTGAACTGCATATGTTAAAGGAAAATGGATCACGAATCCAACCAAGATCGTTTTCAGGAAAATCCTCGAAAAATTTTCATTTAACTTTTCAATGTTATTGGAAATGATGTTTTTAAATGTAAATATATCTATATTATTTTCCTTGATAAAATCGTTAAAGCAAGGGAACATGTCGGTGTTGTTTGTATTCAGTTCCGTTTGCCAGAGACTAAGCTTATTCTTAAAAGCTTGAATTTTACTGGCTGAAGTTATGATAGTTGAATTCTCACCCTGCAAGCTCAAATTTAAATCGTTAAGTTTTTCGAAAATATCAACTAAATAGCTCAGCTTTCCTAGCCAATCTTCATTGATATAATAACTTGCCAATCTATGTTTCTTTTCGATTAAAAACATGTACACTTCATTTCTCAAATCAAATATCCGTCGTAGTATTTTCCCACGTGAAAGCCATCTGACTTCGGTGTGTAACAGTAATCTCTCATACGTTGAGCCCATTTCATTGCAAAGTATTGAAATCAGACGGCTGTTGTGGCTGTTGCATTTAATGTAGTTAATTGAACTAACAACATCTTGTAATATGTTGTGCAACTCTTCATCCATATCTTTTGCAACAAGAGCTTTCCGATGAATCATACAGTGATTAAATACCATATGAGGCGCCACCTTCTGAATTAAGCCTCTGAGCCCTTTTTTCGAACCTGTTAATGCTGCAGCACCATCAGTACAAACCACAACACAGTTTGCCCAGGTAAGGGACTTTGTTTCAAAATATTAATTTATTACTTCGAATATTTTTTCTCCAGTTGTTTTTCCTTCCAAACTTTTGCAACATAAAAACGTTTCTGTTATATCTTCATTAAAAATAAACCTAACGTAAATAATTAGTTGTGACATTTTAGTAATATCGGTAGTCTCGTCCACTTGTAAAGCAAATACAGATGAATTTTGTATGCGTTTTATGACTTCTGACTCGATATTTCGTGAAATTTCGGAAATCCGCCGAGACACGGTATCTCTTGATAATGGTATTGTTTTTAGTTGATTTCCATATTTATCGCCACACATAATTGATGTCATCATAGTTGCTGCCAGAAGGATAAGGGATTCTCCAATTGTATGGGGTTTCATTGTTTTCCTATTAGATAAGAAACTTCTAAAGAAGCTCGTAATGCTTTCTGAGGTATTGTTGTAAATTTCTTTAAATGTGCACTTTGAATTTCAGATTTTCAGCTCGTCTTTGAAAAAAATCAGCATGTTTATTTTGAAGTTCTTTATGTTTAGTTTCCAGGTGCCTTTTTAATTTAGCTGGTTTCATGCTCTCATTTGCTAATTTTTCGTTGCAAATCACACATATCAGGCGTTCTTCATCATCAACAACACAAAATGTAAAACCATACTTAATAAATTCCTCATTGTATTTTCTTATTTTTTTAGATAGGGCATTTAGTTCAGTATTTTGCGACTCCTCATCAGTATTTGTTCGTTTGTTAGCTGAAGATGTACCTGGTGTACGTATTACCCATTTATCCCTTATGAAGATAGGGGTTAAATTATTTAAACTAAAACAAATAATATATAAAATTTTATCATTTTTTATTCGAGAAATTCAATAAAATTAACAAAGGTCTTTCTCTAATGATAGTACATACCTGATAATAAAGAGTAGCAAAGCCTGATAAAAATATAAAAAAATCATAATTACACAACGTCGCATGATAAAACTCGAGGATAAACTAAAGCAATTGCTGGCCAACTGCTACATGCTACAACTTCATGCGAACACTTCACTCTGACTATCAGATACACCGCGTACCTCGCCATCTGATTGGCTGATCACGGAAGCGAATTTTTCCCCTTTCCCTGCGGTTAACGTCTAGTCAAATAGGCGCTTTGCAGTAAAAATGGCGAATTACCGCGAAGAGGGCACTATCTACCGGAGTGAAAAACTTGCGTCTTCACACTTTACATACATTACACATTACGGTCAGAGAAAGAGCGGACAGCATGAAATTGAAATTAAACAGTGAGTGACGGCGCTTCACTGTTTATATATACGCTGTATGGTATGCAGCATGCAGGCATAATGCATTTCATAAAAATTTGGCGACCCCCAAAAAACTTCTGGTGACCCCCACAGGGTTCGCGACCCCTAGTTTGCGCACCACTGATCTAGTCTAACATTCCGCCGGGGGGGGGGACATTTGCTTTAGGTTAGAATCGGAACTAATAAATTCTAATGAACAATGTCCGCGAAACATATTCAAAACTTTATCATCAAAACATGCATTTAGTGTGGTAACAGTATCCATAAGTCAATTTAATATACGCATTAAACATTTTGAAACATCAAATTAACAATAATTCAGAAATAACTTGTCTGGTTAAAGAAAGCTTTTATGTAGTATCAATAAATCAGATTTCAGTAAGGATTTTACATTTGCTTTAAACAGCAGCTTATACGGATTAAACAATAATGTAAAAGAAACTGGCTAGACTGGAGGTTATGGCCAGTCGTAAGCTGAGCAAAATCAAGCCAATTCTGGCAAGCCCCTTTTTTGTTTTAATGAAAATTTTTAGGGTTAAGGGTTACAGCTTATATTTAACCGGGTTTTTTTTTAATAATTGTTATTTCACTGTGCTTCTCGTGAATAGTGTAAGCAAAATGGCTGGTGTCAAAAGAGTTGAAACATATCAAATGGATCATTAACCATTTGAATTACATAGACATCTAATACAGAGTAACGTAATGTCATCGCGGCTGATGTCGAGTGTCTTAGATTGTTCCTCTTCACCACTAGATGGCATTCAATAAAATAGTTTGGTTATGGCTAAATAGTTCTAGTACACATTAAAATAATAGATTAGTTATGTACCATTTGCCTGTTATATCAGTTATTCTGTTTGATAACAACCCTAACCTGTTCACTGCCATGTTTTGCTCCTTCCGCTCTTAAGTTTTCTTCCCCCCCCCATTTAAGCTTAATAATGTACAAAGGTATAGAAAAAATTACAAATTTTCCTCCTACTTGATAAATATTTATCAAATTTTGTATAAACAACACATTTCAAATAACTGCTGCAAAATTTTTTTCCACAGTGTATTTCTCCATAGCAGTCAAGACGTTAAATTATTTTATTGTAGTTTATTTATTTTTAATGCCAGGACTTATTTAAAATCATATTTCTAATTGATTTTGGAATATTTATTTTATCCCCAATTCCAGAACTGTTATGTTGATTCAAAAGTTATAAGAAAAAATATATACAGTCAAAAGTCGTTAATCCGGACTCGTCGGGACTTCGGCGATTCCGGATTATAGATCATCACTTTAAATCTGGTAAGATGGCATGCAGAAATTATAAAATTAAAAATATGAAACCGTAATTTATGAAATAAAGAACAATTATGATCTAAAGGGTATCAAAATTTACAAAAAAAAAGCTTAATATTTATTTGTTTACTTTATTAAACATTTCTTTCAATGTAA
This sequence comes from Stegodyphus dumicola, assembly GCF_044657685.1. Classification (NCBI taxonomy): domain Eukaryota; kingdom Metazoa; phylum Arthropoda; class Arachnida; order Araneae; family Eresidae; genus Stegodyphus; species Stegodyphus dumicola. The sequence goes on along the minus strand of NC_140768.1, from coordinate 132,516,226 downwards.
GTTAAGTTGCTTCTTTTTATGTGATAATACTTTGTCTTTAATTCTATAAACAGACATAATTTCTTCTTCAGTTACAAAGTTCTGCTGTTCAAGTCCTGTAATTGCTGTGTCAAGAATACCGACTAATTTGTCAATCGAATTTTTTTCATTTTCAATAACCTCTGTGTGACTTTCTTCACCATCGGAAGCAAATTATAATGACGAGGAATTTGATTTAAATCATATCAAAGACGGAATACATCCAGATGAAATACTACATTTAGTAAGGAATTATGAGCCAAATAAAATAAAAACATCTGCCCTGAAGATAAGGATAGTGCTGACAGATCAACTTCCAATTCATTGCGCGCCGCGGTGTTCCCCCCCCCCGGCCGCAGAGCAGCGTGAAATTGATAAACAGATTTCAGAGTGGTTAGAGAAACGAAGGATATGCCTTTATCCATTTTTTGCAGCAATTCCACTTTTTGTTTAATGGACTTCGAAACATACTTTCGCTTTGTAGATCCTTTACATATTAGTAAATATATATCGGAAATTCTATTTGACATAATCGAAAGTACAAGCTTACTTTTACAAAATTGCTCTAACAGTCTGCAAAAAATAATAAGCCGGATCCAATTCGAAGATTAAGGAACAATGCAATCTGCAACAGTAACTGAATTAGATAATTTTAACTTAGCTTATACCATCCATTATACATTAAACGCGCATGCGTAAACGTATTATGCGCATGCGCACACGCATATTCGCAGCCGTAAAAGTTACGCGCATGAGTCAACGCGCCGCATGCGCAGAAAGTTTGTAGCTTTGAGGTCTGGATTATAGATCATTTCGGATTATGGGTGTCCGAATTAACGACTTTTGATTGATAATTCAGCTAAAGTACTGTATTTGAAGTTAGTAATCTCCTTTCTTAATTTTTTTTTATGCTTACTACGTTTCTACAAGTATGGGTTATGTAATTTTTTGCGAAACCAGCTGCAATAAAATAGTTTTCCCGCTTTTGGCGCGAAACGCCCATTTGACGACTAAATTGGCTGTATGTCATAGCCAGAGCGAGAATAGTCTAGCAGGCGTCTTCAACGACGACTTAGCGGTTTTCCTGAAGAATTTTCTGGAAGGTAGGTGTATATACCCTGCTAGTATGCGGAGAAAAGTATCTTAAGTTCAGAGGTTAGCTTGAAAGCTACCGAACCGACTCGGAAGCTGTACTGTGGTGCTTTGCCGTAAAGCTATCTTCAGGTAGGTATATATATACCCTGCTAGTATGCGGAAAAGAATATCTTAAGTTCAAAGCTTGAAAGCTACCGAACTGACTCGGGAGCTGTACTGTAGTGCTTTGCCGTAAAGCTATCTTCACCGTTGTAGCCTGAAGGCTGTGTTGCTTATTGTTTCTGTGTGTTTATCGTGATTTTTCCATAGCGTTCGATAGAATTACTCTGCATCTTTCTGGTAACCCTAAGCCCGATTTGCAGGGAAGCTATCTTACCGCAGCTGGGCATTTGACAACACTGCCCCTTCCCAAGGACTTGCTCGTCCCTGGCAGTACAATCCTTAGTCAGAAGCCAGATTCAAAGGTAACGAAACAAACAAATAAAATAAATATTTACACTATTTATGTACAAATTATATATAGAAGTTATATAGAAAAATTAATCTATGAGAATTATGGGCACCAATAAGAATGAGAAGCACTAGTTACTGTGGCCCTAGTGTATGAACCTGATCTGTCATAATGAACGATCTTGGGTTTGGCATTGGGAGACTTACGGATCCGTAAGCACAGCGTTGTTCAGTCGGTTGAGAACTGTATAGGGACACTTCCAATGCGACTTCTCAGTTTGGGAGAAATACTTACGACGACTTGGACAGCCACACCTTGTCATTTTCCTGGAACTGATGTTCGGTGGCTCTTGCGTGGTGTAATATCTTGTTATTTAACAAATAACTATATTTATTATTGAAGTGACAATGCCATATTTGTATGATGTAACCGTTGCTCAGCAATGTAAGAAGTTGTTAAAAAATTGTTATTCTGAAAGTTTTACCAGCTAGTAGATGTATGAAAAATTTGTAACTAAAGAATTGTATTTAAATTATCTATCTCCGTAAAATAATAAAATTTGTGTTTTATCAAGAAGATTATCTGTTATTTTGTAAATTACTGCAAAATACATTACAGTGGTATCTCTTCTTCATTCTATCCGTCAATATGTTGATCCGGTCTCGCTCAAACCTTTGTACTATTTCCAACCGGGCTTGGAGGTCTTGCACTTGCTCCTCAGGCAAGAAATATACATCCAAAGGGCGGCCGAAGAGGGTATGGGATGTTAATGCCAACTTCAAGTGCTTAAATGATGTTTCGCACCGTTCAGTAAACGCGAATTTTTATTTACTCTCTGTTAATTTTGCAGGAACCTTGCGATGTTGGAGAACCCTTTGACGAAGCTTTCGTAATATGTACAGAGTCCCAGGAAGCTCCATAGTTGATGAATATCCAGAGGGCATTCCTAGTCCTTAACTGTCGTCACTGTGCAAGCGAAACAACTTCCATTTCGAAGGTAGGTGACAGCAGAACAACTTGCATTTCGAAGGACTCAGCTTGAGGTTGGCGTCTTGCAATTTCTGCAACACCTTCCTGATATTTTCCAGATGTTCCTCGAAACTACGGCCCACTATAATGAAATCATCTAGGTGGACCAGACAGGATTCGTAAGATAGGCCATGAGGCGCTGTCTACATCAGGCATTCAAATCTTGCAGGGGCGTTACACAGTCCAAATGGCATAACTTTAAATTGCCAGTTTTGGCCGGTAATAAACGCATTTTTTCTCTATCATCGGGGTGAATTTCCACATGCCAGTATCCGCTCTGGGTTATAGCCCCGGCTAGTGGACTTGCTGCAGAGTCAACCTCCGAAACGCTCACTCCTATGATAGAGAGAAAACTACGCCCCTTAATTCTAATACTTCTACCATTGTCGGGAGGCGACTTCCACGCCAAACACCCCTTGTTGCGGCAAAGCCAACGAACTATTAAAAATAACATTACCCTTTTTGTGAATGGCATTACTTACATTTTTTGTATTTATAAATGTCTTTTGCTTGTTCTATACTTAATGTTTATGTTAGGAAATAAATAAGTATAAAATACTATCTTCTAATATCTGGTGTCGAAAAAACCATTTACGAAACAGGATCTTGAACTTATACTTCCTATTGTTGGATTATTCTTGCTGAATTATTTTACTTCCGACATTAAAACTTAGTTTTGTTTTTGTTCTTTTCTACTACTCGGGCAATGGCGCCGACCGGTGAAGCTGTAGACAAAATGACGCAACTGAACCGAAAGCGAAAGCCGTGCGAAGTAATGTTTCTGGCTTTTCTACTGAAATTGATACTTTGAACGATGATTTCTCAATTGAGAAAGTTGAATATATTTGTAATCGCTTAACAACTGCTTTAAATGATATGAAACTAATAGATAACGAAATTCACAACTTCCTTTCTGACGATGAATATGAAAGTGATAATTTGCAGTGTGAAAACTACATAGATACTGGTGAACCCGCGATTTTCAAAGCACGAAAAATTATTCAAAATAAATTATCGCCAACTGCAAATAATGTTACTGCTTCGAATATGGATACCAATGATTTAGCGATGACATTTGGCGACCCTCCTACTACAGTGCCTATGACTCAACCATATACAGTTAAATTGCCAATAATTAAACTACAATAATTTGCAGGAGAAATTGAACAGTGGCAATGTTTTTGGGAACAATTTAAATCTTCTGAAGATGCCAATCCACATCTTTCTGCTATTGATAAACATGTTTTCCTCAGAGGTTATTTAGATGGTGAAGATAAACGCCTTGTTGATGGAATTAGTGTAATAGGAGACACCTATGAAACAACAAAAAAATTGTTGGAGGAAAGATACGGAAATAAAGATCGAATTATCCAATCACACTTAGATTACTTAGAACATTTAAATGTTATTCAAGACCCATCTCCTACGCATCTAAATGATCTTTACATAGAATGTAAGAGAAGAATTCAAGCTTTAACTGCTCTGGGTGAAAATATTGAAGCATACGGTAGAATCTTAGTTCCAAAAATTATTCGTGCATTCCCCAATGATATTTGTTGCCGCTGGATTATCTATGCCAAGCGTGAAAAACTAAACGAAGGTAATATTACTAGATTGATGCAGTTCTTGGCAGAAGTGGAAGGTGTAGTTGCAGCACAAAGAGTTAAAGGTACGTCTTTTTCTGATAACACCGTAAAGTGCACTGTAGAAAATTTTAATATCAATTCCAAAACAGTAAAGAAACGTAAGAAAATTTCACCATTTTGTTCATTTTGTGATACTACAGGACATTGGCCTCAATATTGTGAAACTGTTACAGACAATGATACTCGTGTTCAGAAACTTCAAATCGCTGCTTTCTGTGTACTAACCGTGGTCATTGAGTTTCAAACTGCCCAAGAAAAAATACTGCACGGTGCACTAAATGCAAGAAAAGGCATCATGTTTCTATTTGTCCTCCTGTTGAAAACAATCAACTGCGGATAACTAACAGTGCTGTAAATCACATAACCTTTCCTAAAACAATTTTCACCACATTTGCGAACTGCTCGTGTGTATGTTACTGGCCCCACAGGCATTACTAAATTAACACGCTGTATTTTAGATGGTGGTAGCCAAGGAAGTTTTGTTCACAAAAACCTCATTGAAAACCTTAAGCTGAAAGTTGTCAGTTCTGCCTCACTTTCAGTTCAAGCATTTGAATCTTTTACTGCACAAGAACAACGTAGATGTGTTCAACTGTCACTTTCAAGTTTGTGGAGCAACCAAGCATTTTTGATCTCCGCGTTTGAAAGCTCCAATTCCTATACTACACATTCTACTGCTCTACCAGAAATAGTTCACTTTGCTCAGAAGAAAAGATTGAGAATTGCTGATCCTCCGGGTGACGCTTCGTTGCCCATAGAAATACTTATTGGTAGTGATCATTATTGGCAAATTGTTTCCGCAGAAGCTCCAATCAAGTTTTCAGAATCTTTTGTTATGGTACTGTCAGTGTTTGGATGGGTTCTTAGTGGAACAAGAACACATACTACAATCGCTGAGAAGACTTCTTTCCATCAAGTTTGTGTGCAAGTTAAAACTGATTGTTTAAATGATCAGGTACGTCGCTTCTGGGAATTAGCCTCCATAGGGATACAAGATGCGCAGAAACGAAAAATGACTACTCGAGATGAAGAAATTTTATCAGAATTTCACAAAACTTAAGCACTGAAGACAATCGAAGAATTGTGTCTCTGCCTAGAAAACCATTGGTCACACCTTTGCCTACAAACAAAATTATAGCGGAAAACAGATTTCATTCTCTTCAAAAATGACTTGCATCTAGTGATGTGTTAAAGACACAATATGACAAATGCATGCTGAATTACATTGAACAAAAGCATGTTGAAGTTTGTTCCATAGATAAATTTAGTGAGAAGCCAGCATATTACCTTTCCCATCATGCTGTACGACAGAAAACGCAATCTGAAACCAAGTGGAGAATTGTGTGTGACGCTTCCTCGCATGCTCCAGGAATGCTTTCCCTGAACGATACCTTGGAAGTTGACCCGAATCTTCTTCCTGAAACAATTGGTTGTCTACTAAGATTTCGATTGCATGAATTCGCTGTTACATGTGATGGTAAGCAAGCTTCCTTACAGTTGTCACTACATAAAGAAGATAGGGACGTCACAAAATTTTTCTGGTACAAATTAAAATCTGCTTCATCTCAACCTACTACTTTTACAGATGAAATAACTGTTTACAGATTTACTCATTTACCATTTGGCCTTACTTGCAGTCCGTTTTTACTCTGTGCTGCGACACGAGAGTTGGCTGCAAAACATATCGCAGAATTTCCAATTGCTGCATCAATGATAGATAAACATCTCTATATGGATGACTTTCTTGTTAGTATGGAAAATGAATCACGCATTATGATGCTATATCACGAGATCAAGAATTTAATGGCTCTAATGAAATTGCCTTTGGAAAAATGGGCTACAAACTCTTTGAAACTCAAAGATGGACTACAAATACATGAAGAATCTCACAAAACGGAAACAACTGTCTTAGGTATTGGCTGGAATACAACTTCTGATACTTTGAAGCATGCATTCAAGACTTCCCTCTATGTTTCTACAGACAACCTACTTACAAAGAGATAGTTACTCCGCTGCATTGCTAGTTTTTATGATCCCTTAAGCCTTTTTTCACCGTTTACTATTCTTGGGAAAATCTTATTCCAAGATACATGGATTCTTGGAATCAAGTGGGATGAATTACTACCTGATAATTTATCAACTTTATGGTATGCAGCTGTGAAAGAACTTGATGACATTTGCTCCCTTCAAATTCCTCGATGCATAGACATTTCATCACATGTTCCTTTTGCTATTCATGTGTTTTGTGACGCATCTGAACGTGCCTATGGTTCAGTTCTGTACATTGTTACCTTTAAAGGTGACCAATCGAATGTGAATTTAGTGTGTAGTCGCAACAAACTAGCTCCTATAAAGAAAGTTACCTTACCTCGTTTGGAGCTCTTGGCGGCCCTGATGGGAACACGATTGTTGCAATATTTCTGTGCTGAAACAAACATCTGTTCGTCAAATGCAACATTGTGGAGTGATTCTCAAGTTGTCTTAGGGTGGATACGCAGTGACCCCAACAAATGGAAAACTTTTGTTAGCAACAGAGTAACAGAAATTATTTTCTATACCAATCCTTCACAATGGAGACATTGCCCTGGCAAAGACAATCCACTGACAAACTTTCTCGAGGTGTTTCACCATTAACACTAAAAAACCTGGAAATTTGGTGGAACGGCCCTCCATGGTTAGTCAAATCTCTAGAATATTGGCCTCATTTTGATACTATTTCTAAAGATTACAGTCATAATTTCGAGGCAAAGAAAGAAAACGTTCAGAATCTTCACATCGTATCTACTCAACCAATCATAAAGGCTGGAAACTACAGTTCTTACATTCGATTGTTACATGTAACATCTTGGATTCTTCGCTTTACAACTGTAGGAAACAAGAAAAGTTAGTGGGTGAGTTACATGCCACAGAACTAAATCAAGCTTGTATTTACTGGATACAGACCTTTCAGAAAGAATCCTTTCCTTCAGAATATGAAGTTCTGTTGACAGGAAAATCACTCCCTAAGAAATCAAGGATAAAACAATTTAACCCTTTTTTCAAGAACAATATTGTACTTCTTGGTGGTCGACTACAATTTTCTGATTTATCTCATGCTGAAAAACATCCCATATTATTGGAAGGTTCTCATCATTTTACAAGCCTACTGATACGCCAAACACATTTACGAATGCATCATCTCGGTGTTCGGATTGTACTTTCTCAGCTTCGTTCAGAATATTGGATATTAAAAGCCATTAAAAAGGTGATATAGACTTGCCTTTCATGTAAAGTACTGAAACAAAAGAGAAGTGAACAGATAGAAGCTCCATTATCAGCTGAGCGTATTCAAAAGTCATCGCCTTTCGAAACTACCGGAATTGATTTTGCTGGACCACTCTACGTAAAAAATAATAACTCCGTCACAAAAGCTTACATTGTCATCTTCACATGTGCTACAACTCGAGCTATCCACTTAGAATTAGTTTCCGATCTGCGTACTGACGTCTTCCTACTTGCATTACAACGTTTTGTCTCTAGACGTTCACTTCCTCATACAGTGCACACTGATAATGCCACAACTTTCTGCGCTGCGGACAAAGAGCTGAATTGTGGGATACTATATCCTCTACCAAGGTACAACAGTTTTATGCCCACCACAACATCAAATTGAAATTCATCGCCCCCCCGAGTGGCTTGGTGGGGAGGATGGTGCGAAGGAATGATATCCTCAATTAAGCCATGCCTTCGGAAAACATTAGGTAAGGCTCTTTTGGATGACGCTGGTTTGATCACTGTATTATGTGATATTGAAGCGGCTCTTAACAGTAAACCGATTGTCCACGAATATGGAATAAAAGATGACTCTGAAGAAGCTTTAACACCCTCGCACTTCCTCATAGGAAAGAAATTAACTACTATTCTTTCCAGCCTCACAAATCTTGAAACAAATTTAAATCGTATGTGGAAGAATCGTCAACATTTGATGGACTCCTTTTGGAAAAGATGGCAAAAGGAATATTTGATGGACTTGCGTACATTTCACCAAGTGCGGAATCCATCTGAAACAAATAAAATACTGAAAGGAGACATTGTCCTACTACAAGAAGATGTTAGACCTCGCCACACCTGGAAAAAAGCCCGTGTTAAGGAGCTAAGCCTTGGCCGCGACAAGAAAGTCCGTACTTGTGTTCTGCATACCAATGGACACACCCCTGCTAGAACCGACCTGCTAACAAAAACGGAAATGACATATTTAAACTCATTCAATCAAATAATTATAACATTCATGTCCCAGACGAGCCCACCCATTACGGGTACTGTAGTGTCACCACAATTGACTTCTTCATCTCAAATAACATTATTAACAGGTGCAATATCTCTGTCATTACAGCCCTATCTTCCGACCACAACCCCATAGTTTTGGAAATCTCCATTAATAAATACCTCCCCTCACTTGACAGAAGTATAGGAGTTACAAATTGGATCAAATACTCCGAAATTCTGAATAACTCCATACAAGGAAACCCATGCATCAACAACAAAGAAAATTTAGAACACGAAGTCTGAAAATTTACCATCTGCATCAATTATGCTTTAAAGGAAACCACCAATATTTCTTATGTGAACAAGCCTTTCCTCCTCCTGCCTGCCGCTATAAGAAGTAGTATTAACACGTTGAGCGCGGAGCCGAATTTGCTGTCCTTTCCGTTCAGCCGGCAGCGAGGTAAGCCATATTTATGTTTAGAATGTTTCAATACATTTCATTAAAACTAAATTTGATCCCATTTCATTAAGAATATATTTATTTTTTTAATTTAATACTGTCGGTCCCGCGGACCGATGCCAGCCAAACCAAAATTCCTGTGCCGGTCACACGGGAAGTTCACTGCCGGTCCCCAAGGACCGACGCCGGCCACACAGAACGTTCACTGCCGGTCCCCAGGGACCGGCGCCGCGCTCAACGTGTTAAAGAGAAAAACCGGGTCCGTAAAAGATGGCAAACCACCAGAGATCCACAACTCAAACGCTAACTAAACTCTACGCAAAAAGAAATCAACAGAAGAATCAAGAACTTCAAAAACCAAAAATGAACCAAATTCCTAAATAACCTAGCTATAGAGGACAATTCCCTATTTGACATTTCCAGCAAATTTAAGAAACCTGATAAACCTATCCCACCTATCCATGAACCTAGTGGAATTTCATATGCAGAAGAAGATGAAACTAAACCTTTTGTGGACTATATGGAACATATATTCACTCTTATTCCCACTCCGTACGACAATACCATATTCAACGGGTCAGCCTGGTGGTCAATAACTTCCTTAATACCCCTGCTCCGTACAACTTCACTTTCCTGACTACCCCAACAATCGTTGCCAACACCATCAGCTCCTTACAAACGGAAAGCCCCAGCGCACGATGGCATCTCGACCAAAGCACTGATCAACGCCGATCAACGCTGTTACCTGCCTAAGATGATCAAAACCATTATCAAATTCGCTCATTTTCCTAACTCATGGAAGCAAGCTATAATAATTGTTTTTTCTAAACCGCAACAAAATCCAACCTTCCCACAGTACTCTCGCCCTATCAGTTTACTTAGCGTTCTGTCTAAAGTTACTGAAAAAATTCTACTTTTCCACATCCAAAAAATTCATCCTTCCATGAATTTTTTTCCCAGAAGAACAATTCGGTTTTCGTAATCATCATAGCACTTGCCACCAACTTTTTATGGTTATCAACATTCACTGAAGGCTACAACTCCAAGCTTCCGACCGATGCCATATTCCTCGATATCGCGAAAGCTTTTGACAGGGTATGGCATCGAGGCCTTATTTACAAACTAATCACTCTCAATTTTCCAGATCATTTTATTCGCTTAATAACCTCTTTTCTCAGCAGCAGAACATTCCGAATCAAAATCGGTTCAACCACCAGAGTAATCGAAGCTGGTGGCCCACAGGGGTCGGTACTTTCGCCGTATCTTTTTAATATTTATGCACAAGACATCTCTAAAGACACTTCTGTTCATCTTGCACTCTTTGCAGATGACATCGCCATACTTACTAAAGCCTGCACAGTTATCGCCGTAAGAAACCAACTCCAAAATTATTTCATAAAACTGGAAAAATGGCTCATCCTTTAGAGGATTAAAATAAATACTGATAAAACCAAGGCAATGATTTTCCGTAAGGGAAACATGAAATACTATCCTCCACCCCCTGAAATATTTGAAGAAGAACTAAACTGGATCAATGAAACCAAATGCCTTGGAGTCACCCTTGATCAAAAACTTACCTTCAGAACCCACTTCCGCTCCGTAGTACAAAAATTTAAAATCACCACTGGTACTATGCGACCTCTACTTGGTAGAAAAAGCAACTTATCTAATACAAACAAATATTTTATATCGCTCAATACTTCGTCCAGCCCTCCTTTATGCAGCTCTGATCTGGGGACATGCAGCTAAAACCAATATTATACAATTACAAATTCTTCAAAATAAAATTCTATGAGAAATTATTAATGTCCCTTGGTATATTCCAAACGTCTACATTTACAGAGACCTTCAAATCGAATTTATTCAAGAGTATATTAAACGATTAGCTGTCAACTTCTTTTATTCAGTACAAACCCACAGTAATAGCCTTATTAGCACTCTCAGAGACTCCCCGCATCCCAGTGAAAAACATCAGTTCCCATGTCACATCCTACCCACATAGGAATTACAACCTTAATTGACTCATTCACGCTTAACTGACTCTGCAGTCTGCCACCCGCGGCTACATCTTATAATGAAAATGAACTTAACCCACTTCTTCGCCGCCGCTAGCGCGGACCTGACTCTCTTTTTCCGTCTTCCACACTACTCTTTCTCCTCCTCCCAGATTCTTATCAGAAGTCTAAAAAGATGTTTCTACATCTTGACACTCGAGAATAAAATACGATCTGGGTGAAAACTGCATTCACTACCGGCCAAGGACTCTGCCAGTTTAAAGTTATGCTATTTAGACTCTGTAACAGCCCTGCTACATTTAAACGCCTGATATTAAACGCAGATAAAGGCAGGATAACCAGATTTCAGGCCAAATCTGGCAACACTACTATTGCACGCGTCTTTCTAGCAACCGTGAACCCGCTCTGCGGAGAAGCTATCTTACCACAGCTAGGCATTTCGAAACAATATCTTAAACTGGTATTAATCAGTCTTAATGTTTTAATGCCTATTTCCCAGTTTGTATCTAAGATTTCTTTGATGGTAAAATGGAAGACAATTTCTTCAAAATATTCATTTATGTGTAACTAAAATAAAATAATCTGTACGCTTGTTGTCATATTGTTGCGTGCGTACGGGTTCGTTATGAAATGAATGCACACGTCCGATGAAAAATGAACAAAAATTTATTATTATCACAACAAAAATGCTTAAATTTTCTCAAATTATCATGCAGTATTACAATATCTCACAGTAGTTATCTTTTAACTACTCAAATGTCCAATAGAACGTAATTCAAAACAGCTAAAGAAAGCTAATCCGCGAATTCGCTACAATCAAGCAGAGCAGTTTTCTAAAGAACAACAAACTAAGCAAATACTACGAACTGAGATGTTTTCCTCCTTTTATAAGATTTTAAAAGCACGCGCTAGAATTTTCTAGTACTTTCTCGAAATTAAAAAAGAGATATTTATTTATTTAATGCACGCGCTCTTGTATTTTCAATTTTCCGGCTTAGCTTTTTTTTTTAATATTCGTCACGCGCTGCACTGCGCGAGAAATAAAACCATTTAATTTATAATTGAACTAACATTAGCTTTTTAAATACCAAATTCGTAACACTGCCCCCTTCCCAAGGACTGGACGTCCCGGGCAATACAATCCCTAGACAGGAAGCCAAACTTTGAACTGAGGCATAAATGCAACTGAGGCATAAACATTACATTACAATATCAAACAACATGAACAATAAATGCAATAAATAAAGCAAATCAAATGCTATCATATACAAATCAAATACTAAATGCAAATCAAATACTAAATACAAATCAAATAAACAAAAACAAAAAGGACCATGGTCTTACACTACTTACAATTATTTACATTACGTACTATGGCCATAGTAATGAGCTAACCTGTCGTAATGAACGACTTTAGGTTCAGAGTCCGAAGACTCACGGATCCGAAACACGACGTCATTCAGCCTGTTCAGCACTGTATATGAACCATCCGAAGGTGATTGTAATTTGGACTGAGTCCTTTTCGTTGAATCGGGTTTCACAACCACACCTTGTCTCCTTTGTTGGATCTATGTCCAGTAGCTCTCGTGTTGTACCTGGACTTCACTTTCTCCGTCGCCAAGTTCACTCGCTTTCGTGCGGAACGCTGCATCATTTCAAAACGGGCCTTGACATCTTGGATGTGTTCCTCAGGCGATGAAGGCGCATCCGTATGGCGATCAAACAGGCGGTCACAAGGCAGACGAAGGTCTCGACCGAAGAGTATCTGCGATGGAGAATAGCTGGTAGTCTGGTGTTCCTCTCCGACCCTAGTATGATTTCGGCAGCTTTCTGAATAGGGTCTTTCACGTGAGAAGTCGGCGTTTCCAAGCGATGATCCCTTTTGAAGATGGATCTTCATGTCCTCAGATGCTGAGAACATCTTATTGTTTTTGAAGTCTAAGGAAAAATTATATTTCCTTAAAAAGTCCAATCCGAGTATACATGGATCTCTAATATCCGCCATATAAGCTGGGTGATGGTAGGCGGCACTTCCAAATGTGATGTTCAGGTTTAACTTCCCAACTATGTCGATCGTATCACCAGACGCAGTCTGAAGGGTAACACAGGAGGGCGTCCAAATAAGTTTATCTTTAAACTGTTCAGCTAAATCTTTTCTGATGATGTAACATTAGCTCCTGTGTCAATGATCATATTGCAAGGAAATCCATCGATATGCCCGTTGATGGATAGTCCGTTAGTGTTGCCACTCACTGTAGAAATCTTGAGCGCTTTAAAACAAGGTTTTTCATTATCTGGCAACCTCCGTTCCTTAATATGGTCATTAATTTGTTTCCTGCGTCGTTGCTGAGAAATGGTCTCAATTTTCGTACCCTGGGGTGTTCTGCAATTTTTTCGTACGTGGACTTCAGCTCCACAGTTCCAGCGCTTTGGTTTCTTGTCAGTCCTTTTCCTTCCCGTGGCATTTAATTGTCTGTTTAAATCGTATGCCTTATTTTCCGTGCTCTGGGGTGTTCTGCAGTTCCTTCGTAGGTGGCCTTCAACACCGCAATTCCAGCACTTTAGGGTCGGTTTCTTTTCACCACTATTCCGTCTTAAAGCATTCACTGGTCTTGTCAACTCATCCGTTTTATTATCCGTGCCCTGGGGTGTTCTGCAATGCCGTCGTAGGTGACCTTCAGAACCACATCTCCATCCCCTTACAGCCACTTTGTTCTCACTGCTACTCCGTATCAAAGCATCGACTTGTCTGGATAAATCATATAAACGAGCCATCAATTGATCCACTGGCTCGTGGACTCGCACAGTTCTGACTGGGTAGCGATCTCTATGAGTTGCTTGCTGGGCTGCATCCAATTTCACGGCGTACAACAGAGCGCTTTTTACATCTTTAACATCCGCCATTCGCAGATCCTTCTGTATTTTGGGATCCCGAATGCCATCGATAAAATATTGCAGCGATAGGATTTCCATCGTTTCTCTCGGGCACTCCGTAAAGGCGAGGTGGGACAGCCTTTCAACATCCGTGGCGAGTTCCTGGAGTGATTCGGTGGGCTTCTGTTGACGGGATTTTAATTGAAGCCTGCTGTAGTCTTTTAAGCATTTCTCCCCAAAGCGCAGCTCTAGGGCGCCGGATAGAGCTTCGAAGTCTAATCTCTGGTTTTCAGGAAGCGTCTGCAGGATATCCGCTGCGTCTGCTCTCAGAGAAGCGGCGAGATGACAAGCCTTAGTTTGGGAATACCATCCATTCGCATCCGAAACGATAGAAAATTGTGTTTTATACACTTGCCAGGATGTCTTCCCATCATATGTGGATAGTTTCAGAGATGGACGAGCAGGCATCGGTAAGAATTTAAAACCCTCAGAATTGCTTCCTTCCGTCACTATGCTCTTCTTTAAAGTGTCAAATTCTTTGGCAACAGCAGCAGAAACCCTTTCCTTAATTTGTTGTTGAACGGCAGAAACTCTTTGTTCAATTTGTTGCTCTACCCCAGAAACTCTTTCTTGAATTTCTCCAACTTTGTCTTCAACTGCATCTATTCTTCCTTCCATAGCTTCGAACTTGTTTTCTATTATGCAAGTAATTTCTCTCTTCAATTCCTCTTGAACTAGTGTCATTTCCTCTTTAACAGATTCCTGGCCCAATTTCATCTGTTCCTGTGTCGCTTTCATTTCTTCCTTAAGGGATTCCTGGCCCAATTTCATTTCTTCCTTAACGGAATTGACGGCGCCTTCCATCTTTTCTTGGAAAGCAGTAAATGCAGTCATCATTTGCCTGAATTGTTCTTCCATCGCTCTTGTAATTGGCATTCAATATCCCACTTCTGACACCAAAAATTGTTGCGTGCGCACGGGTTCGTTATGAAATGAATGCACAAGTCAGATGAAAAATGAACAAAAATTTATTATTATCGAAACAAAAATGCTTAAATTTTCTCAAATTATCATGCAGTATTACAATATCTCACAGTAGTTATCTTTTAACTACTCAAATGTCCAATAGAACGTAATTCAAAACAGCTAAAGAAAGCTAATCCGCGAATTCGCTACAATCAACAAGAGCAGTTTTCTAAACAACAACAAACTAAGCAACTACTACGAACTGAGATGTATTCCTCCTTTTATAAGATTTTAAAATCACGCGCTAGAATTTTCTAGTACTTTCTCGAAATCAAAAAGAGATATTTATTTATTTAATGCACGCGCTCTTGTATTTTCAATTTTCCGGCTTAGCTTTTTTTTTAATATTCGTCACGCGCTGCACTGCGCGAGAAATAAGATCATTTAATTTATAATTGAACTAACATTAGCTTTTTAAATACCAAATTCGTAACAATATATACACGAAACGAAACCAAAAGTAATTAATTTTTTTATCACGTTATTTATTGTTAACTTTATAAAATAGTATACTTATAGGCTAAATCAATAAATGTCTTTGCACTTTGTCATATTTCCATGCATATTAGCATTTGTAAACTTTTTTATTTGAAAATCATCTAAAATGACGTCAGAATTAAAGTTCTGCAACTATTGTCTCAATTATTATCAACTTCGATTTATTGTAAATCATAATAGCTTAAGAAATATATGTATTTAGATTTTTTTTTAGTAACAAGTCGAACAACAGGATCGATTACGACTAGAACCATATACACTCGCGCGCAAAATTAAGACATTTTGTAAATTATGTGTAAGCACGATTGTAAATTCTTTAATTGTTATTAGACAAAATATCTATTGAGAAAATGGCAACAGCTAATTTCTGGAAGTCGTTCTTTTTATAATTTTAAAAATATACATTGAGATGATGTACGCTTAAAATGTTTAATGGTACGATGCAGTAATTACTTTTGTTATGTTATGTACGTTTACGAATACGTTACGGTGCTACTTTGGTAGACGGTTGCACGGATTTTGGCGAGTTTTTGGCAATTTTTCTTTTTGCGAGTAATACGACTTATGGTAAACCCATTGCTGGATAAGTTATTTATGGTAACCGATACTTTGTTGACATTTTATTTAAAAAATAATGCGTGTTATTATGCATAAATTCCGTGTTTTAAATATTATTTATGGCTTCTAAATATTAAAAATCAATTTAATTTTGCATTTTTATTTGAAATAAAAATTTTATTCTTTATCATAATTTATGAAATTTTATGCTGTGGATGATGTAATCAGTGACGTCACCTTACTTTAAAAGTAATTGGTTTTAATATCTCTAAATTTAATCTAATGTTTTAAACATTATTTATGGCTGTTAAATATTAAAATACAATTTAATTTTGCATTTCTTTTTTAAAATGATTTTATTATGTATGATTATTTAAATAATTTTAATTCTAGTCGTGATGTAATCAGCTCTCTGATTGGTTTTAGAATATTTGTGCATTACCGCGCCATTTTAAAATTTAATTCATATCTTCGAATTCCTTCAAAATTGTCTCCTTCAAAGATGAATGTTGTTTTTGATAAGTACCAAGAATTTTTGGTTTCGGAATCAAAAAATTGTCATTTGAGACCTTATTTTCGCCAGCCTGGCTTTCCTAATCAAAGATTTATTTATAAATTCTTACAAGGGTCAGAGGAAATTTATTTTAAATTTTTGAAGGAAACGTCGCTAATTGTTTCTTCAATGAAGTGCGAAAATGTAGATCACAGATGAAGACCGTTAGAAGAGCCGATTCTGAGATGGCCGTATATGATATTGTGGCCATGTTGGAAGAAATAACCGCTGTAACGGTAAGAAAATTATTAGACATTCCTCCTTTTTTACCGACAATAAACTAATTGCTGTCATTTTAGCTCTAGTGTACGAAGCGTTCTTATTTACTTATTTTAAAGTATTTAATTTAAGTAATATTTTAATTTTTTTAAACGTTGGTATGATGGTTTTTAATTCGATATTCAATTTACGTAATATTTTAATCCAATTAAACGTTGGCGCAATGTTTTTATAGTGGTATTTTTATTCTATTTCTATGCTATATGAAAGTAATAATAACCTTACTTTAGTATTTTATACTCATAGTAAATGTATTTATTTACACTTGCCTGCCATCTTAAAAAACGATATTTTCAACAAAAAATTAATCCATTATTTCTAACGATATTTAATTTTTTTTTTTTAAGTTTCGAATACTTTACTATGCGTAAAAACAGCGTTTTTCAAGATGGCTGACGTTTGTAGAAATCGCGCCAACAATTGCGCTAACGTAAATCGCCAAAAATCCGTGTCTACCAAAGTAGCACCTACGTTACGTGTAGGTTATCAAGATTTATCTTTAAATAAATGTTTGTCTTTTACAACCATTTCACGAGTGATTAATTTAACTACAAAAGGAAGTTAACATAGATCAGAAGTCGGATTATTCTGAAACCTAAGCCTAAAGCTACAAGAATTTGCTATACGTAAATAAATTGAAACGAGTTTGAATTTCAAGGTATGTGCATTGATTAATGTAACATATTTATTATAGAATTTAAGTTTGTTACTTTTATCATTTTGGAAAGAGAGTTTATTTATTTATTTTTTTTTTTTCATTTCTTTAAATTTTGAGATATATTTAGAACGTCAAACAAACTTATAAAATACCAATAACTGTGTTCTACTAAGTTGTCTAACTGAAAGTTAATAATAATAGCATATATATATTTATAATTTGCACTTTAATGAGTACGAAAATGTCTATTTTCGGTAAGGCAAAGAAATGCGATTTAAGAATATTAGCTGAAGAATTGGGAGAAGATGTAAATATTCCTCGATATTCCATATTCCACGATATCGCGAAAGCTTTTGACAGGGTATGGCATCCAGGCCTTATTTACAAATTAATCACTCTCAATTTTCCAGATCATTTTATTCGCTTAATAACCTCTTTTCTCACAAAAGAACATTCAGAATCAAAATCGGTACTGCTTACTCAACCACCAGAGTAATCGAAGCTGGTGGCCCACAGGGGTCGGCACTTTCCCCGTACCTTTTTAATATTTATACACAAGACATCCCTAAAGACACTTCTGTTCAGCTTCCACACTTTGCCGATGACACCGCCACATTTACTAAAGCCTGCACAGTTATCACCGTAAGAAACCAACTACAAAACTATCTCATCAAACTGGAAAAATGGCTCACCATTTGGAGGATTAAAATAAACACTGATAAAACTAAGGCAATAATTTTGCGTAAAGGAAACATGAAATACTATCCTCCACCCCCTGAAATATTTGACGAAGAAATAGACTGGATTAAAGAAACCAAATACCTTGGATTCACCATTGACCAAAAACTTACCTTCAGAACCCACTTCCGCTCCGTAGTACAAAAATTTAAAATCACCACTGGTACTATGCGACCTCTTCTTGGTAAAAAAGAAACTTATCTACTACAAATTAATTAATTTTATATCGCTCCATACTTCGTCCAGCCCTCCTTTATGCAGCTCTGATCTGGGAACATGCAGCTAAAATCAATATTATACAATTACAAATTCTTCAAAATAAAATTCTACGAAAAATTATCAATGCCCCTTGGTATATTCCAAACATCTACATTCACAGAGACCTTCAAATCGAACTAATTCAAGAGTATATTAAACGATTAGCTGTCAACTTCTTTTATTCAGTACAAACCCACAATAATAGCCTTATTAGCACTCTCAGAGACTCCCCGCATCCCAGTGAAAAACATCGGTTCCCATGTCACATCCTACCCACATAAGAATTACAACCTTAATTTACTCATTCACGCTTAACTGACTCTGCGGTCTGCCACCCGCGGCTACATCTTATAATGACACTGAAATTACCCCCCTTCTTCGCCGCCGCTAGCCGTGGCCTTCGAGAAACAAGGCCCTACAGCCGTGGCCTTCGAGAAACAAGGCCCTACAGCTCAGTGACGTTGAGCGTGTGACGTCATTCCAGAGAGTGCATCCCTTCTTTGGTTGAAGAGTGCACCCCTTCGTGGGGTGAGGGCAACGCTGGGTCAAAGGTTGTCAGTCGCCATTGCTTCGAAAGAAGAGGTTGAACTGAAATTCTTGACCTAAAATCTTGAGATATTAACTGCATTCCGGCTTTTTTCTGCAACTGGATATATTAAATTTGAGGTTTTTGGCAATTGAGTGGTTCCAGAAACAACATAATGCCTTACATGTGCTCAGTGCCGCGATGTAACGGCAATTACAAATCTGGACCTAAAGTGCACATTTTCGCTTTTCCTAATGATGCCGATCTGAAAGAAAAGTGGATCCGTGCGATAAAGCGAAAGGACTTCATTCCAACTAAAAATAGCAGGGTGAGCTTTTATTCTTATGATTTCATTGATATTCAAAGAAAAATTAAGTAAATTAAATATTTAATATTTTTAATATGTTTTTAAACCCAAAATCATTTCAAATGAAAAACTAGTGTTAAATATAATAGTAAACAATAACTAGTGTAAAATATAAAAGTATACAATAAATCATTGCCAATGTAAATAAGCAGTATAATAAGCTTTTGTTTCTTGCAATTTGTCTTAAAGTGAATTCTATAATTTTTTTAATAAATGCATGTTGCTTCATAAATTGCATGTGAATATTTTAATGGGTAATTAAGTTCATAATACTATAGTATTATTTAATGTATAATAAATTTTACTTCATATACTGCAGATTAAATAATCAGTAGAAAATTCAGTGCTTAATATAAAGCAATAATCGGGAAAATATACAAAATCTGGAACTTAAAATAGCATTTGTAATATCTATTTTATCTCGACTTTCATTTTAAAACCACTTGTCATTGTAAGTTTTAGAGATATGAAAGTAATAATGCTTTTCATTTAAAAATTCAAATTCGTGTGCTTATAAATATTTTAAGGGAACACATTACCCTTTCAACTCTTTTTTTTTTGTCACATGTTCAAGTTTATTACGAAAATTGTAATTAACATTATATCTAAAAAAGATTATAAAAAAACTTGGAAAAAAATATCGTTAAACCAGTTGTTTATAAAACATAGAACTATTTTTAAAAAAATTTCATTTTTATAAATTTGTTATTACGTTTTTTATATTAATATTTTTGCTTTAAATAGCGTTTTTTTGTGTATTCCTTGAAAATGTAAACAAAACTGTGCTTGGAATACTCTATGCTTCTGTTACAAGATTTAATGAAACATTTTGTTGTCATGATTAGAAGAAAATAGAAAAAAAGGAAATCTTATTAATTTAAATAATTTTTCAAAAATAACTATTGAAGGTGCAGTTTTGAGATTTTCCATATGTATTTTAAAAAGTTACAGTTTAGCCTATAAAAAAATTCGATAGTTTGACGATATTGTTTAGTACTGTGTCCCCTTAAAGAGCTGTTTGAATGAAATGATATTAGAATTCACTGTATAATGACGTGTTTAAAAAGAATTCTTCTTAAATGTGTTTCACTTGTTTCATTTTCGGGATATGTAGGTATGCGAGCTCCATTTTCAGCCAGCTGACATCATACGTGAGGCAAGGGCTTTCGATGAAAAAACTGGGAAAGATATATCAGTATGCTTGAAGGTTCCGAGATTAGTAAAAGGTGCAGTGCCATCGATTATGATTAATTGCCCATCATATTTCACTACTTCGAAAGCAATCCGTAAAGATCCTGTGACAAAAAAGATAGAGCTAGAAAATAAAAATCTTGCTGCCGCTATTCAAAGAAGCATGAAGGAAAAGCAAAAATATGATGAAGACAGAGAACTACTAAGTTTGAACGATTTATGCAATAAGAAAAATATGCTACAGCTTTCGGATTTCTGGAAATTTTTGAATATTGAAGATTATGTCTTGATTTTTAATATTCAAGATGAACCTGTACCTCAAATACGATATTCCATAAAGATCAATCATGAAATGTTGGTACAAGCATTTTTTAATAATGCTTCTTTGAAAAGTATTGGTAAATTAAAATTTCCCATGAAAATTACTAACATAAATATGCTAAATGAAGTCTTAAGTGAAATTAAACATGCTAGCAGTAATGAAGATGAAGTCATAAGATTAAAACTCCTTGCTGCATTAAATACACTCTCTGATATTAACTGCATTGATAATGAAAAAGAAAATGTTATTAAATTTATAATTGAACAAATCTCAATTCTTCTCCAAACTTCGAAAAGGTATAATCCAGATATACTAATTTTTGCCTCTATATGTTTCTATATATCACCTCAGTTGTACAAATTTGTGAGACAAAGTGGATACATTTTACTTCCACATCCAAATACCATTCGTAATATTAATTTAAAGCACAATGTTGATCCTAAACAAGAACAAATGGATTGTAATTTCTTATTGTACACAAAACATAAATTTAGATTTTTAAATGAAAGTGATAAAAAGGTAGTTTTACTAATAGATGAAATTCATGTAAAATCTTATTTTGATTATAAAGGGGGTAATTTAACGGGAATGGCTTATAACAATTCAGGAGCTGCTTCAAGTGTGCATGCATTCATGATTTCAAGTATATTATCATCATATAAAGATATTGTTCACATGCTTCCAGTGCATACATTAACTGCAAGTGCTCTGCATTCATTTATAGAACAGGTTATCATAGGACTCGAGAGGATAGGTTTTTTTGTCATAGGAATCATTACAGATAATAATGCAATAAACAGCAAAGCTGTATCTTTATTTTCTAGCTCTAAAAAAATTCAAATAGTTTATCCTCATCCTGTTGATAAAAAAAGACGATTATTTTTTCTGATAGATTCAGTGCATATAATTAAATGTGTCCGAAACAATTGGATTGCACAAAAAAATGCTGAAAAGTGTATGTACTGTCCGAAATTTAAGCATGACGATAAATCATCTAAAATCTTGTCAGCTTCGTTTTATGCTCTAAAGGATCTGCATTCTCTTGAAATGCACAGTCTTCTCAAGTATGGCCATAATTTATCTCTAAAAGCATTAACGCCAACTACTTTTGAAAAGCAAAATGTAAAGCTTGTTCTTCAGGTTTTCAGTAACTTTGTTGTCAAAGCGTTATTAGAAACCCATAATAAAGAAAAAATAAAACACGCAGAAGATACAGCGGAGTATATCGAGATATTTTCCACATGGTTTAGCATCATGAACGTCAAATGTCCATACAAAGGCCAGCGCTTGAACGACAAATTTAAAACACCCCTCACGAACAGTGAGAGTGATGACAAATACATATTCTTAAATAAATTTTTGAATTGGCTAGATGATTGGAAGCTAATGAAGAATGACACAGGGACATTAACCAAGGAAACTCATCAAGCAGTAGCTTTGACAACGTATGCAATGATCGAAATCACTTCATATTGCATTTCCGAACTCGGACTGAAATATATTCTTCCTGGGAAGTTCCAAACAGACAATCTTGAAGCTAGATTTAGTCAGTATAGACAATATGCTGGTGGACAATATCACGTATCTACTCGCCAAATATTTGAGATTGAAAATAAAATTCGACTTATGTCTTTGATGAAAATAAAGTTAAAAAGTAAAAAACTTGGAATTGTAGAAATTGATGATTTAAGTCTTGCAGAAAATTTTATAGAACACGAAAAAAATGATAACGAAATGTCTTTAAATATATTTATATCTGATGAAGACATAGCAGCAGCTGAAAGTTATTTGCCTGTGTCCGTATATTTAGGAGGATACTGTGTTAGGAGTGTTCTTAAAAAATTACAATGCTCATTTTGTGAAGACTACCTTTCTTTAAAAAAAGAATTAGCATTTGATGAAAGTTTCAGTTTTTGCAAAATGTTAGACCGTGGTAAACTCTTTTATCCGTCAAAGTATGTAGTAAATGTTGTTTTCTATAATTATATCATAATTCAAAAACTGTGTTCAGATTTCGAAAATGAATTTTGGAAAGTTCAAGATCAACGGAAAGCAGCATTTAATGTAACATCAGAATATCTAATGAAGGAACAGTTTTTAGAAAAACAAGATTGTTGTGAAAATGGGCATATGTTTGAAAAAGCTCTAAAAATGATAATTTGGTCATCAACAAATGCAATGCTCAATAACTATTGTAAGAAAAGAAATGATTTATTGCAACAACAGTCCGTTAAAAAAAAGATGACAAAAATTCAAGATAACGAGCCACTAACAAAAAAAAAAAAGAAAACTTCACACTTTAGCGCAATGATAAATTTTGGAAGAGCTATAAAATATATGGTGTTTCAAATAGATGCAACAGAATAAATAATTAAAAAGATAAAATATACTGGGGGGATGAAGTGCTTGTGCAAGGGACGTCCGGTATCCTATACTGTCATTGCACTTTCCCTGATATGATATAGGCTCTACCACGTGCACTTCGGTAACGAGATGTGGGAACCTCGGCTAACTACCTTGCAAATTTAAAATGTAATTTATAATTCTGTAGTGTGTCCGTTTTAAAAATGTTATATCAAAACTCGCACATAGTTACAGGCACAACTTTCAATCTAGAGAGCTCGAAAATTAATTATTATTTTCATAAATTTTAATGTGGATATATCAAGATTTTGCTAAAGAGTAATTCAGATAATAGTAAGAATTCATATCTTAATCAAAATATTATTTAATAAAAACAGCCGACAAAACTAAAGTAATTTTCTGTGAAAGTTTAAAATAGATTTTTGGTTTTGATTCTATAAGAATTCTATTTGATTCTATTCTATAAGAATATTGCTCACTGTAAGTTCAATAATTATTTTTATGAACAGGATTTTTTCAGTAACACCATTTTAAAATAATGCTGGCATTAAAAATTATCATAAAAAATTACATTTTAAATTATTTATACCAATAAATAAATGATGAACTATGCCTTTTTTAATATTTAGTTTATTGTAAAAGACCTTTTTTACACTAGATTTTGTTTTAAAAAAATAAATGTAATAACCGAAAATGCTCGTTCTTTTATCTTATCGCCATACTGAACAAAATTATGTACTACTTAGAAAAGGCTGTAAAGAAAAATCGGGTTCTTGTAAAATGCTCTTTTTATTCATAGTTTTCATTTTTATCTATAAATGAAAAATAATGTGCAGTATTTTCATTTCGAAAGCATAACATTTTTGCGTTATAACGTTTAAGTGTTGAAAACTTTATCCAAACTATAGAAAGTAAAATGGGATTGAAATAAATAATTATTTATCACCCAGGTAAAAATTTTTATCAAGCGTTAAGAAAAATAAGCTCAGATACCTGAAGTCTTAAAGCATGATATTTAATAAATGCTAAGATAGTATAACTTATTTAATAATTTCCTGTTTACTTTACATCGGAATAACATAAAATTAGCTTTTACTAATAAATAAGCGCGCTGTGGAATCGCTCGCTTTCAGTGGAGAAGAAAGGTTTCTTCGCACTCCATACGGTGACGTCACGAGAGAGCTGGACGGCCTTGTTTCTCGAAGGCCACGCGCTAGCGCGGACCTGACTCTCTTTTTCCGCCTTCCACACTACTCTTTCTCCTCCTCCCAGATTCTTATCAGAAGTCGAGTAAAAAGGTGTTTCTACATACTGACACTCGAGAATAAAATACGATCTGTATGAAAACTGCGTTCACTACCGGCCAAGGACTCTGCCAGTTTAAAGTTATGCTATTTAGGCTCTGTAACAGCCCTGCTACATTTAAACGCCTGATATTAAACGCAGATAAAGGCAGGATAACCAGATTTCAGGCCAAATCTGGCAACCCTACTATTGCTTGCGTCTTTCCAGCAACCGTGAACCCGCTCTGCGGAGAAGCTATCTTACCACAGCTAAGCATTTCGAAACAATATCTTAAACTGGTAGTAATCAGTCTTAATGTTTTAATGCCTATTCCCCAGTTTGTATCTAAAATTTCTTTGATGGTAAAATGGAAGACGATTTCTACAAAATATTCATTTATGTGTACCTAAAATAAAACAATCTGTACGCTTGTTGTCAAACATACACGAAACGAAACCAAAAGTAATTAATTTTTTATCACGTTATTTATTGATAACTTTAAAAAATAGTATACGTATAGGCTAAATCAATAAATGTCTTTGCATTTTGTCATATTTCCATGCATATTAGCATTTGTAAACTTTTTTATTTGAAAATCATCTAAACTGACGTCAGAATTAAAGTTCTGCTACTATTCTCTCAATTATGATCAACTTCGATTTATTGTAAATCATAATGGCTTAAGAAATATATCTGTTTAGATTCTTTTAGTAACAAATCGAACAACAGGATCGATTACGGCTAGAACCATATACACTCATGCGCAAAATTAAGACAATTTGCAAATTTTGTGTAAGCGTGATTGTAAATTCTTTAATTGTTATTAGACAAAATATCTATTGAGAAAATGGCAACAGCTAATTTCTGGATGTTGTTCTATTTATAATTTTAAAAATATACACTGAGATGATGTACGCGTAAAATGTTTAATGGTACGATGCAGTAAGTGCGTTTGTTATGTTATGTACGTTTACGAATACGTTACGTGTAAGTTATTAAGAATTATCTTTAAATAAATGTTTGTCTTTTATAACCATTTCACGAGTGATTAATTTAACTACAAAAGGAAGTTAACATATGTCTATCTTAAGAAAAATATTGAAGTAAAGTTATTTATTAGCAAATATTCCGAGTTTAATACGTAAAAGTATATATAAGCATACGAGCAGTTTTCGGAGATTTGTATGCTTGCACTTCTTCACGATATTCGCCGTATTCCTCGCAAGAGTTGGCTAAATTTAATAAGCTAAAATGAGCAGCCATGGACATATGGATGACGGAATGAGATGGAGAATTATCGGATATTTGGAAGCAGACCAATCATAATCGCACGTGGCTACAGAGATCAATATAACGCCCATTGCTTCCTGCAATTTGTGAAAACAGCTGTATCCATATCGAGAAGACCTAGACAACGTCGACCAAGATACACAACAACAAATTAGGATCGTTATTTTACGCTTTCAGCGCGGGAAACAGTATTGCTGCACCTTCACACCTCTCACGACAGCTGTACCAATACGAACTAGATATCTAGTTGGCCTTGGCTACGCAGCCACTGGAATCCGAGTTTCAAGCTATACAATTGTCCAAACGCTCCATGAAAGAGTCTTATATGCCAGAAGACCTGCTGTTCACTGCAGCACACAAACGGGCACCTTTAGCATGCAGACGACATGCGTCTTAAACCAGACCTCAATGGAGCACTGTGCTTTTTTATAAATTAATCGAGATTTAGTCTGGACAATGATTTTCTCGGCATAATCTGTATCTGGGTAAAGCATGGAACACGATAGGATTTTTCTCCTATCTGGAAAAGGATTATTACGGTGGTGGAGGTGTAATAATTTGGGCAGGCATCATATTAGACGTCTACACACCATTGCATGTGTTTGACAAAGGCTCCCTGACTGCTGTGAGGTACGGAGAGGAGATCATAGAACCATATGTTCCATTTTTCAGGGGCGGAGTTGGTCCTGGGTTTTTGCATATGGACGACAACGCTCATCCACATAGGGGTCAGCTGATCGACGATTATGTGGAAAGTGAGGATATTCGCCGCATGGATTGGCCAGACCTTAACTCTAAACAGCATGTCTGGAGCGCTGTTCGGAGGGCAATTTCATCTCTCCATCCCCTGTGGGGCTTAGAGAAGGGACCATAAGCTGTATTAGACTCATTTTTAGTTCGCTATCAGAATGCGGATTTTGGACATATCTGCATTATGAGCTTTACTGATAATCATGCATATAAAAGGACTTATAAAATATATAAATATATATTTTATAAGTCCTTTTATATGCATGATTATCAGTATAATATATATAATATATATATGTGCATATAAAATATGTATATATGTGCATATAAAATGGCACATCTCTTTTCCTATTATAAATGTGTATTCATATCAGATTTCATTAAAATGTGTCCATTAGTTTTTCAGAAATTCGACGTAATGTGCGAATTCTCTAAATTTGCACACGAGTGTACTTGTACCTCTATTGCATATGAATATATGAACAGAATATCTAAAAATTTCTGGATTGCATTTAAGGTGCAAATATTAATTTTATACGTAATTTAGAAAGCATATTAAAAATCACAGATAAACTGTATAGAGGTTGATCTCAAGACTAAAAATCAATCGCTGGCGGACCGTAACGACTGATCGGATCCGTTGAGGGAAGCTTGTTCAGACTGCCTTGCCCTGAAACAGCCTACAGTGCAACTGAAGAAGAGGAAGAGAATATAATTGTTCTTTAACATACAACACGATATATGCTAGGATTTAAACTATGTTTTGTAATAATTTTTCTGATAATCAGAATGAAACAACTGCTTGATAGATATTTTTGCAAATGGTTAAAATGTTAAAGAGCCTAATTTTTTCCTTTTATATATTGCATATTACTCTTATAATTTATTGTGCACTGCTAACGGATGTAAATTGGTTAATTGTTCAAGACGCAGCTGAGCTGTAAATCATATTAAAATAAAACAACTTATTCTAGAAGCACATGCATATGAAATGTATCTTTATTCAGTTACGATAATATATGTGAAATATGTATTCTGTAAAGCTTTGAAAGAAAATATCGAAGATTTCTTTTGTAACATCTTCAAAGAAAACGTTGAAAATATAGCATGGATCATATAGTAGATAATGAAACCTAACCTAAGTCCTTTAAAATATGTTTGTGGATCATATAAAAAGCTTTAATGCTATAGATATTGCGTTCTGATTTTATAGCATTTCTTCATGATTTCGTATATAGTGAAACCTCGGTTCACGAATGTGATTTGTCCTTGAAGACTTCATCAGTCGAAATGTTCATAAACTCAAATTATTTTCTTCATAGGAATTAATGTTAAGTAAATTAACTCATCACTGGACACACGATGATTGCATATTAGCATGAATGGGCGTTAGCCCAGAATAGCTATTAGTCTCGAAACGGTATTTTGAGTCGAATTACTATAAACAGGTGTACCACTTTTTAAACTGCTGCCACCAAATATTATCGCCCTGTATTATATTTAAAGAAATTTAATAATGAAGAATCTACATGAATGTATGTATGTTTCTCACACTATAAAAAAACAACGGTACCTAGAATTATCAAATTTTCAATAACATAGTTCTCCACCGTACATGATTAAAAAAAAAAAAATCTTACGAGCATACAGCAGTATTTCAAATTAGTCTTTGTATTCAGATCTCCGTTCTTTTGTTGATGTCCTGAGCGGTTCCTGAAACCCTGAGAATACCAAACTCACAAAAACTGTCAGCTCACAAAAAAGGGCTAATCTAAATGTCAGCAGTCCC
Source organism: Stegodyphus dumicola (assembly GCF_044657685.1). Lineage (NCBI taxonomy): Eukaryota > Metazoa > Arthropoda > Arachnida > Araneae > Eresidae > Stegodyphus > Stegodyphus dumicola. The sequence continues at coordinate 132,487,942 of NC_140768.1, read as the reverse complement.
GGATCTAGCGGGGGGGGGGAAGCCGGGGTTCCTGCCCCGGGCTGCGCCTGTTGTGGGCGGCAAATTCAAATATAACACTGGATCGTATTTGGTATGTTGTTCGCTAAAACAGCTCTCTAATTTTAGTACAATGTTAATAGCTTTAAGGCCAAGTTTAACAACCTCTTTTAAGAAGATTTATAATTAAATACTTGGAACTCTTTTAAAGAAACATGAGTTAAAATAAAGTTTAAGTACAGCCGAAAACAACTATAAATATAGGTTCAGAAAGAGGCCAATAGAGGGACTCCAGGCGTCGTGATAGAATCAGACTGACCCTATCAGTAACGTCTGAAGTCCCTCTATCGTTTCCTGCCCGGGAGGAGTGTATTCGAATGAAAAATAGAACGATAGCTTGTTGAAGAAAGTCGCCTGGTTTCCATAGCAACGTCTGCTTGGAAATGGAGAAGCATTGTAACTATTTTCTAAGAGCTAACCCCAAAAAATTAACCTTGGGCCATCCTGGACAAATGAAATAATTCAAATTAATATTCATCGAGTATATACAAGACACCGTCGTTATGTCTTCGAGATGAAAGCAAGGCATTTAGATTTTTTTTGCAGCCAGTCGGCAACTTTGGCTCACCTTTGGTTTGACTCGGAACTCTTTGGTTTGACTTTGGAGCGCATTTTGGATTTTAAAGCTAGATATTTTTAAGGCTTTTTTTTAGTTTTCAGGTCTCTTCTGTACCCTTTTTTCGGTCTTGTTTTTTTGGATATGCTTGCTTTTAATAGCCCGCACTATATTTAGCGAGACGCGACCATTTATTTAGGACTGTTCAGTGTAAGTACGTCAATTCTTAGTTATATCTGTTCAGTGTAAGTACGTCAATTCTTCTTATTATCTATATTTATTCTTATATATATATATATATATATATATATATATATATATATAAGGCAATTCATAGTGAATTTCATTTAGATTAATAGAAAACATCTGCGCGCCGAGGGGGAGAAAAGCCGAATATACAAGGGGTGATTAAATGAGAAGGTACGAAACGACGTAAAAACGTAACAGTTAAATATTTTCATATTACGCCATGGGAGAACGTAGCGAGACATCTCGGGATGCGATTGGAGTCTCTGACTGGGATCGGAGCATGCGCGGTCGTCCGCATGCGCAGGAGAGAGCAGAGGCTCTCGAGTGAGGAGCAGCGAGGTATTATCCGAATTCTGACAGCGGAAGGTGAGAAACCAGCAGCTATACGTCGCCGGATGGACAGTTTACGGGGAGAAATGTGTCTCTGACAAGTCTGTCAGAAAATGGAGTGCTCGTTTTCGTGCAGACCGTGAGAGTGTGGGTGATGACCCGAGACCAGGCCAGGCAAACACTCTCATCACGAGCGATCTCATCGACAAGGTGGACGACCTAGTGAGAAGTGATCGACGTGTCACATCGCGAATGTTGGCGGTGAAGATGGATGTCAGCTATGGACAATTGTTCACGACAGTTTGCGATATCGGAAGGTGTGTGCCGCTTGGGTTCCGAAGCAGCTCACCGACCAGTAAAAGGAACTGCGTATGCAACATCTGTTTCGGTATCAGGAAGACCCCGCTTTCATGGAGCGGATCGTCACAGGTGATGAGACCTGGTGCCATCACTACGAGCCAGAGTCAAAACGGGACAGTATGCAGTGGAAGCATGCGTCGTCACCTCCTCCTAAAATGTTCAAAGCCGTGCCGTCAGCAGGCAAGGTGTTGCTCACCATCTTTTTCGACGTTCAAGGTCCGCTACTTGTGGAATTCCTCGAGCACAGAAAAACCATTAACTCCGATGTATACTGTGAGACACTCAGATGCCTACGCAGGTCTGTCAAGAACAAAAAATGGAGGCTGCTCACGGAGGGTGGGGTTCTGCTCCATGATAACGCGCGTCCACAGGTCTCCAGAGTCACACACATGGAACTGGCCAAGTTCAAGTGGGAGATGTTGGACCATCCGCCCTACAGTCCGGACATGTCGCCCTGCGATTTCCATGTGTTTGGTCTACTGAAGAAACATCTGAAAGAGAAGCGCTTCAACTCGGACGACGTACTCAAGGACGCTGTGAAGGACTGGGTCTCGTCACGGTCACAGGAATTCTGGGAACAAGGAATCCTACGGCTTGTTCATTAGTGGGATCGTTGTGCTCAGGCCTATGATGTATATTTTGAATAAAGTCTACATTTGTACCCACGGTGTCATTTCGTACCTTTTCATTTGATCTAGAAAACGAGCCAAAGATAAGGCCAAACAGAGAAAACACATTTAAGCTAAGATGAAAAAATAACTCCACGGAAGAAGTAAACCGTAAGACCGTGCCGCAATTTCGATTATGCTGAGATTCCATGGAGTATTAATATTTCTTGCAATTTGCACGATCAAACATGACTCCATATATCATCCTCAAACAATCTACAAGGCAGAATTTGAAAGAACAACCTTCATCAAAATCAAACAAATAGCTAGAGAACATGAAACCGTGATATAAAGATCTCTTCATTTAGATGGGGGCGGGCAGCAGAAAGACGAAAAACTAAAAATTTTTTATTTGTTGGACCCATGCAGTTGGCTGCTCATAGAAAAAAATGAACGATCACCAACAATTTTTCTTAAGCAGTCAATCAGTATTATTAGCTGGTAAACATCCAGTAAACGTAAACCTCAGTTCCACTGAACGTGATGGCAGACATTTGACATATGATACAGAACATTAGTAAATAATGAAAAGCTTAGAAGATCTTGGTTTACATATTCTAAAGACAAGAATGCAATTTTTTGTACACCCTGCAAGATTTATCAGAAACATGGTGATGCCGCTACACCATACTACAGGATTCATTAATCAGAAGAAAAAAAAAAAAAAAAAAAAACGTTTTAGCAAGATTAACTGAGCATGAAGCGTCTGAATCCACAGAGGTGCATGATTAAGTGGAAAATTCGAATGCAACAAATGAAATCCTGCCAAGGTATCGATCACGACACTGAGCGACTCATTTACACAGAGAAAGAAAAATGGAGAGAAATTCTATATAGTCATGGATGCGGGACTGTATCTTTCAACAAACTGTCGTTCTTTTCTTGGATCTGATGAAATCCCAAGTAGCCTGTTCACAAAGTGTCCTCGACCTAGCCAAGGAAATTTTCTGAATTTAATCTCTCCGCTTGCCGAAAATAATTCAACTCTTAGGTACTAGTCAAAGCACCTAACAAAGGGAAAGGAATCATATTTATCAAAGATAATTCAAATAAGTTATTAACGTAAAGCAAAACAGTCTGGAGTAGCATTTTAAACGATATTAAAGAAGCCAAATACTACACATAATGCTCAGTGAGACACATATGGAGAAAAAAATGAACCAGGTGATTCAATACGTAAAAACGCATAGTGATGTGCATGAAACAAAGGAAAATTTAATTGATTTCATAGAAGTTGGTGGAAAGATAGGAGAATGCATTTCTGTATTCTCCTAGGAGGGGACAATTTTCTAATTATGTAACTTTGGTACGTATTTTTCCTTTATAACAAACAAACAAACAAAAATAAATAAATAAATAAAATCCTAGCTTGTACCTATAAGAAAGCTGGAGGAATTTGTGCCATGTTTAGCTCGCCCCTCGTATCTTCCCGGTGTGCATTCTGCTTCTTCGTGCACGGAAGCAGTTAATCTGTTTGGAATTACTCAGAAAATACTTCGCTTTTTTTGTCGGATACACTACTTGATGGTATATTATGAAACAATGTACAAAATACAACTTAAAAGGAAGCAGCTAGACGAGATGGTCGGCAAAATATGTGGCTGTGAAAGTGTAGGACATCTCATACATGCTGTGAAAAATTTTGTATTTACTATCAACCTGAAAATTTGAGTTAATATTTTTCCAGAATTCAATCGAGCAAATATAGATATTCAAAAGGAATTCGTTTTCCGCACTCTGTGTAGTTAACGAAAGAACTGACCAAACCTGAGGATTTATAAAAAATGAGAGAAAAATCCTATGGGATATTGGATACAAGAGTCAATAGTAGCCGAAAAAATTGCAGTTGAGTGTATTTTGACATTGAAAAACTTCCAAAGCACAAAAAGTAATATGATGAACTGTTTGAGGACGAATCACGAACACTTCAACCTGTTCAGATCGAAATTTCAGCAAATTAAAACATATTAAAAAATTTCTACGATCATCGTTGAGCCAGGAGCTTTTATCAAGTCTCTCGATTCTGGCAACCGAAAATCAAACCGCAGATCAAATTATGACGATTCCATGCATTTATTTACAGAACAAAAGGCTTTCAGAGTAAAATTTTAATTTTCGTTACTAATTCCGTGATATTTTAATAGACTTAAGGCAGGTAAGAACTTAAAATTACTTATGAAATAGGAAGTATGAAAAACAAGACAGGAAGCACAAATACTCTCAGTAATAAACCATATTCTGTATAATCTTTTCAGAATATTTTCTTTGGCAATAGGCATTTCTCGGAAATTTTCCCTGGCTGAGCATTAAAAGCTGCTGAGCACTAGTTGGCTCAGCAGTTATTATTAGGGTAATAAATTGACTGTTATTATTACGGTAATAAATTAGTGACTGAGCAATAAAAGCTGCTGAGCACTAGTAGTTCGGTTCGAGGGTCAAGCATATGTGATTGTGCTGGCTGTATGAGCATTTCCGCGATTTTCCCTGTGTGTAACATAGATACGAGCTAGTTTCCCTTTCAAATTTTTTCCACTGGGCATTCATCTTTTCCCATGCAGTGCCTAATGGCGAAATACTAATCAGACAAATGTTCTCAGCAGTGGCCGAGTGATTAAGACCGATGGAATACTGGTAGTTCGACCTTGCATGGGTTCAAACTCAGGCGAGCAGGCTGGCTGCATGGTTTCTTTTAGTGGATTTCCTCATGTGTAACATGAATACGAGCCAGTTTCCTTTAAAAGTTCCTCCACGAAAGCACCTTCCTCTAGCAGATACAAACCAGTTTCCTTTAAACATTGTTTCCACGAAGCATTCCTCCCTTTCCATGCAATGCCTAATGGCGAAACACATAGTAAATAATCTAAAAAATGTCCTCAGCAGTGGCCGAGTGGTTAAGACCGCTGAATACGGGTAGTTCGACCTTGCCTGGGTTCAAATCCAGGAGAACGGGCTGGCTGCATGGTTTTGTTTTCATGGATTTTTTCATGTGTAACGTGAATACGAGCCAGTTTCGTTTAAAAAGTTTCTCCTCGAAAGCACCTCTTTTCTAAACAGATAGCCCTCCTGTCTTTTCCATATTCATATAATCTAACCTAACCTAAGTTAACTGGTATGCAATAATACGGAATAATGAGAACCTTAGGATATGCCCTTTTTCCCTAGAGAGAAGGAACGAATGGTGGCGAGGACTAGAGGGTTAGAAGCACTCAGGATTAGAGTTAGGATTAGGATTGAATCCGAAAGTAAGCTCAGCAGAAAGACGATTCTCCTAGGAGGGAACGATTTTCTAATTATGTAACTTTGGTACGTATTTTTCCTTTATAACAAACAAACAAACAAACAAAAAGAAAAAAAAAAGCACGTAAAGAATTTAGTATAAAATGGAGCTTAGGTTTATACCTCAAACCCTATCAATTTCTATATTTATTAAACAAATTAAAATATGTTAGAGAAATTTAAAGGATGATGGGTGAGGACGGCAGTTTTAGCTTTTGTCCCACATCAGAAAAATCAAAGATCCGGCGCTGAATGTCAGTCTGGTTTCGTTAATGCGTAAGACTTCAACAAGTCTTTCAAAGAGAAGCTGAGATAAATTAGATAAGAGAGAGTAGCAAGAGAACTTGATGTAGGAAAGGAGGAGAAAAAAAAAAGAGAGAAATACTTGATGAGGACTCAAGTGTCTGTCAGATGAATACGGTACAAACACTTGAGACTTTGCACGTTTTCTGAACTTGAGCACATTTACTGAAATTTTTGCATTCTTACAAGACTTTCGTCTATATTTACTCATAAAACATAGAGATGACTGAGATCCCCTAAAACTAGGGAGGGTAATGTGTAAGGATACATGCACATAGCTGTGTGGTGAAGGAAGGCTTCAGAGAAGTAGGATAATGAAATGGAAATGATTAGATGATTATAATAGTGAATACAAAAGTGGAAGTAATGAAATACAGAAACATTGAGTGGGAAGGGAATAAAACAGACAATGAACGGGAGGAGGCTAAGTATTAAACGCATTGCAAAAAATAGTAAAGCTTAAATAAGTCACTTGCGTTTTCGAAGTTTGCCTGTTGTGAATGCAAGATGTTGACGACTATTAGGTGATGACTGTTACCCAGTTGTAAGGTGCTTGTCGAACAATTTTTATTCCTTTCTAACTATTAAAATAAGCGATGCACTCACGGCCGAGTAAAGGAAGAAGACAAAAGAAAAGAACGGTAGGTAAATTTTATACGGCAAAAAAAGAAATGGTCAAAATAAGTTAAGCTGCATAAAGGAAAAACAGAGAGAGAGACTGCGGGACGGTGACGGAAAGGAGCGTGAGTAGATAGAATATGGGGGTTCTACGCCACAGGGATCAGGGATCCGAGGGATCCCAAAGGGCGTGCCTCCTGAGGCGCAGAGGGGGCAGGGAATTTACGGAGTAGCACAGGAGGGTTGCTACGTCATCAACCAGGCGGCTTAACCCCGGATGTGCTGCATCCTGTTCGTGACGTCATCAAGCATTATCAGCTTGGATTATCTTGCTATTGCTACGTCAAACACATGTTTCATCCTGTTTGTGTTGTAATCTGGTTTCTTGTACACGTTTATCGATTGACGTAGAACTCCCCGCTGCTCTGGTGTCATACTAAATCCGCCACGTGATTGCAACATGATAGAAGTTTCTAGTGCATTCTTTTTAATTCAACAATCACCGCTAGAGAACAGTAGTCTTACCCATAGCGCTTTCTGATTGGTTCTCGTGGTTCGTGACCAAGTTATTAACCATTATTTTTAATTGATTATACTATTTGACTTAGTATAGTAGGATTTAACGAAAAAATTTTCATGTATTTGTCTATCTATGGCGTGGGAAACGTGGACGATAACACAAAGCCGTGCTTTTATCTCTATTATTTTGATAGCATCTATCTTTTTTGTTCATCTGATATTGTGCAGCGGAAACCAGCATGAGGCTGATGGATTGTACATAGGCAATTCTGTTCCAACTTGCTCAGACATTTATACATTCTCGATAATGAAAGAATTCATAACTTTAAATTAATTTTGTTTCTATTTTAGGTTACGATATTTTAAATTTCTCATTTCTTTATCTTACAAACATAATTTACGTAATTTTCTTTTCTTCTCGTTGTTAAATTAAATGTACTAATTTTCACACCATATTTTTTATATACAAACATAAGATTTTCCCCCCATTTTTAAGTTTTACACTCTTTTCCCCCTGCGTTTAACTTGCAAAAGTAATAGATTTTATAAAAGTAATAAGTTTTCATAATTTTAATTTTTTTTTCTCTTTTTATTTTACAAAAGGTTTTTTCCTCTTCAGTTTAATCTTTCCTTTCCGTGTTTTACATTCTTCACTTTATTTGTTTTTCAAAAGCTGTACTTATTTTCATACAATTTTTTCTTTCTTTTTTACGAACTCGGTCTTTTTTCCTATATTTTACTTCAAGAAATAATTTAAAATTTTTCTTTTATATAAAAGTATTCTTTTAATTCTTTGAAGAATTTTCTTCTCCCATTTCTTTTTTCTTTCTTTTATTTTCCTCTTAAGGTTTTTCTTAACGTTTTAAATACTTATTGATGTTAACACCTCCATTTCTCGAAGCGGAAAGTTACATATATATTTCTCTGTCTATGAAATTTAACCTGGAACTTACACGAATATAATTTCCCTCTAGATGCTTTCATGGATAATAATTTCTGCAAATTTAAACCAATAAGTACGATGTTCTTTCCATATAGCTTACTTAGCATATTATATTTCTTCTTATTTTTTTACGCTACTAATACTTAAGATATACAAAACTTTCTCTTCTAACGTATTATACTAACTTTTTGAAACACTATACTAAAACGTCGCGAATTCTCTTTTACACATCTCATTCTTGTTCAAAGGATTCACGAAATGTGTCAAAAAATGTAAATTTTTAACTTTCTATTTTCCATTTAGACATTTTGCCTTACATTTAACCTTTATCATGTTTCTAAAACATATCCCTGTTAATATTTCTGATTCTTTTTTTTACTAAAAATAAATACAGACTTATACGGAATTTTTAAAGGTCTACTGACTTTGAATTAAACCTTCTAATTCAGAAATAGTAAATTTTCACAACATAAAATCTACTTGAACTAATATATGGACATCTCTAGCCAGTTTAGTTCAAATACATACGAAACAATATGAAATTTCTTATTATTGTCTACCCAAGTTTAATACGTACCAACAGCATTTCATTTCTTATTATTTTACACTACAGACATTTACATGAATATATATATTCAGAACACTCCTTTTTATTGAGAAGTAGGTTTCAGATATATTACTTACACAGATTGACTCTTTGAAATAGTTTACAAAAATATCTCGGATTTTCTTGTACACATTGTATTTAAATCACCGAACATACGTTAAATTTTGATTTCTATCACGTGAAAACTTCACCCAGATTCTTAATCTGATCCCACCATTTATCGCAGACCTTCATAAACACTGCTATATTTGAACTTAACACAGCCTTATTTTTTTAACAAGCTACAGAATTTTTAACTACAGAGAAGAATATACACATTGTAATGTAATATTTTAAATTCACTATAGAGCGATATTTGTGTAAAACATCTAAAACGAAAGGATGTCTGGACATGGAGTTAATGTTCAGTCACCGAAGTGAAACTTTGTCATCTTTTTCCGTACTTGATCATTATTCTTACAAGTCTCAAAGCTCTTTAATATATTCCTTCTAACTTAAGATATGCATTTCAAATTGACAAACACTGAACTCTTATAGCTTTTTGAGGATGATTTTTAAGTTATGATACATAGCAAATAAAAGCCTACATAACAGGGAATATTGAGATGAATTTCCAAATAATAATACAACGTAACTTCAATATATTCATTTTAACTGAACATACGCATTTCAAACTGACATTACTTTACTTAAGCTCTTTAAGTACATCCGATATTTAATTTTTCAAAGATATGAGAAATATTTTTGAATAAATATCATACAAAACATATAATATTGACATAAACTCCATGTTATGGTTAAACATTGGTAACTTAAATAAACCTTTAATACATTTTAGTGTGAATTAATCTTAAAAAGAAAAATTCAAAATGCAAGTATTCAAATAGAAATGCTTCACAAATTTACATATTAAGCAAACATTCAAGGAATACCTATATATCTAGAGATATTATTTACACTAGTTGGTAATGTAATTTATTAGAATAGTCGCAGACGTATAGGAAAGGTATGCAATATCCATAAAAAATCTTCCTACCAAACCAAAGAGCAATAGTGAAATATAACATATAAGAAGGGGAAAAAATGTCTAAATATGGAAAACATGAACAAGGAATGAATATTTTTTCTGAAAATGTCCCGAATGGGATACGTCAGGGGTAAAAACCTTAACCAGTTTCAGGATTAAGGCCTGAAATCTAATGAAGTATTTCTAATCATATTTTAGTCTATAATGCATTTATTAATACTAAAATATTCTGTTTGAAGACTATATTCTACACTTAGAAGGACTTTGATAAATCAGAATGATTTCATTTTCTGAAGATTCAGGTTCAGAAATATTACAACTCAAAAGAAAAAAAAAAAAAAAAAAAAGGTTAGAGCGAGAATGAAGTATACCATAACCAATAAAAAATGTTTTTCTTCCTAAAAAAATTAAAGTGAAACTTTTTCGACCTAAAAAAATCTAAATGAATTTTTTTCGACTTTTCAAAATCAAAGTGGAGATTTTTCTCCCTAAAAAAATTAAAGTGAAAATTTTTCGACCCGACTTTTTAAAATTAAAGTGTAACTTTTTCTCCTCACATTTTGAATTTAACATGGGTTTTCCCATAGACAAAATAAAAGTGGATATTTTTCCCCCTAAAAAAATTAAAGTGAAAATTTTTCGACCTAAAAAATCGAAATGAATTTTTTTCGACTTTTTAAAAACCAAAGTGTAACTTTTCCCTCTTACATTTTGAATTTAACTTGGGTTTTCCCATAGACAAAATAAAAGTGGAGATTTTTGCCCCTAAAGTGAAAATTTTTCGACCTAAGAAAATCCAAATAAATTTTTTTCGACTTTTTAAAATTAAAGTGTAACTTTTTCCTCCTTACATTTTAAAATGAACATGGGTTTTACCACAGACGAAATAACAGTGGCGATGTTTCGTCTTAAAAATTTAAAGTGAAATTTTTTCAACTCAGAAAAGCAAACTGCTTCATTTGAGCCCTAACGGAAACTGCAGTGAACATTTTTCGCCTTAAAAAAAAACAAACACATTCAGATATTATCATCAAGGTATTCTACTTAGATATATTTTTCTGCTTTTTATGCCATTACATTTCCAATGAAATTTGATTCATTGCCAGATAGTAAAATTCCCTCCCCCCGCATCCGAATGCATTTCGTGTCTCGCATATGCTCATTACAACCATGTTAGAAGTTAAGTGAATACTTCCTGAAATACTGTACATTTCATTCCGGAAAGTATCTTCATTTTGAATCCTCTAATGTTTCTTTTTTCTTGATTCCAAGTAAATTTTGTGCATAAAGTGTTCAGTTTCGTTGGAAGTTATTTGAGGATGACTATGATGTTATCGTGTTTCCATAAACCTTTTGAAAACTTTGAGTATTACCAATTTTTAACGTTACGACCACTGCAAATAATTGGATTTTCAAATATTTTCTTATTTATCGTTTACAATGCCTCCTAAAGTCTTGAGAACAAATTTTTATTAAATAGTTATATTATTTGATTTAATAACGTTTTGCACGTTTGGAAGATTAAACTTCAATAACACTACCACACCGAATCAGAAATTAAGAAAAGAACTAGAAATTTTATCTTAGTACACTGTGGGAATAGAGACTGTTAACAGAGCTCATACTGAATATTTGCTCGAAGTTACCAAGAATCACCGACTTGCATTGTCATAGATTTTTCTCACGAAGTCCATTTCTTTCTTAAAAGAAGTTTATATAGTAATTTCATTAGAAACATGTCTAAGAAAATATCTGACATTCATGAGAAGCATCAGCGCTTTGATTTAAATTAGTATTAAAATAAGAACCATCGTTTTGTAAATATGTTTCTCTTTGACTCAAAAGCTTCGAAATGAATAATTAATTGTACATAACTAATATATTGTATTGATGAACTAAAGTTATATTTTCACTTACTGCATTACATTTCAAGTGAACGTGTATATTGTATTAATGAATAAAATCTCAAAGGTTTAAATGAGTGATTCATTACCAAATTTGTACTCTCCGACTTCATTCTACTGAAACGAAAATATTCATAAGTTATTGGGAAGAAACATTTGTACATGTTGTACTTTTTGATTAATTTTTATACCACATGATTATCTTTGAAAATTTGTTTCCTAGTCTAGTGCTAATATATTGCTAATTTTTGCTTTTTCAGTGCCTTTCGTATGTGACAAAAAACTCAGTTTACAACCTTTTCTTACTTAACACCTTACATTGCATTGCTGAACCGGGGCCATGCTTTCATTTTTATTACACATTATGCGAATGCTATAAAAAAGGCACATTCTTTCCTTCTGTTAGCACAATTTGAACAAGCATTTTACTATTACAGAGACTTCTTTCGTAAAATCTCAACGTTAAACTGAAGGTTTCATTACTAAATTTGAAGATTCTGGATATATCCTACTTAAACGTTCATAACTGGTTAGCAAAATAGTTTATACATGTACTCCGCTCTACTTTTGGTTAATTTTAAATTGCTTTTCATCTATAGCACTTGATTTCTAACGAAGTATCGAAATGATTATAAACTATCTGCTTTTTGCAAAGAATCGTAGACACATTTGTTGAATACAGAAAAATTTTCTAACTTATCAGTATTATTACCAAAATAGAATGCTAAATTTTCCTAAAAATGTATACATTTATTTCTTTAAAAACACGTACAGAATACCCACATTTAATAATTTAATGAGTATTTTCCTGTATAAGAACGAAAATTTTTAAATAATGTCATGTTCCATAAAATTTATGAATTTGTGATGTTAATGCCTTTTTGCAAACGCTTTGAGAGAGTGTGCTTTCGGTACTCTTTTAAACACATCGAAACTGTTTTCTCTTTGCTATTGGAAACTATTTTATCTTTGCTGTTGAAATATGCCAAGGAATTCTCGATACTTTTTCTCTTGGTTTATCTTCAGCTTAGGAGTTATTTAATTACTTAAAAATATATTTGTAGATCATTTAGGTTGATACTTGTGATAGATTTCTTGGATGCGTTTTTGGAAAATGTATTTATTTTATTCACGTGAATGAAACTGATGTTTTCTTAAAGTTTTGTTGTTCAGAGTATTACTCAATTATGACAGAATGCCGGATTTGTTCCCAGTATCCAACATTCATATGAGCTTTGGTATTCTAAATCTCTCACGTAACTTTAATTTTTCCTATCAATAATAAGAAGACGAATGGAATAAATGCAGGTTATGCAGACATAAGGTAAAAATCTGGAAGTAAAAGAAATTCTTCAGATCTAGGCAATTCAGTAGAATGTGCAAATATTCATCCTATTCGAAGCTTATTTTTGGAATTACATAGCATAAAAATGTAAATTTACTGAAAACAGATGTAATGAAGATCAAGTATTCTGCAAAATCTGGGCGATAATTATACAAAACTAGTTGTATGGAAGATTTCCATAAAGTAGTTCCAGCGAAGAAAACATGCCAGCAATCTCCTGAAACTCTAAGTGGGCCTTTGATCTTCGCTCTTACGTAGAATCTACAATTCTACTTAACTTTTGTAAGAGCAAAGATCAGGTGCTCACTTAAAGTTTTAGGAGACTGCTGGCGTGTTTCCTTCGCTCCAACAACTTTTATGGGAAACTTTCCATACAACTAGTTTTGTATAATTATCGCCCTGATTTTGCAGAATACTTGATCTTCATTACATCTGTTTTCAGTAAATTTACATTTTTATGCTATGTAATTCCAAAAATAAGCTTCGAATAGGATGAATATTTGCACATTCTACTAAGATAGATGCTATCAAAATAATAGAGATAAAAGCACGCCTTTGTGTTATCGTCCACGTTTCCCACGCCATAAATAGACAAATACATGAAAATTTTTCGTTAAATCCTACTATACTAAGTCAAATAGTATAATCAATTAAAAATAATGGTTAATAACTTGGTCACGAACCACGAGAACCAATCAGAAAGCGCTATGGGTAAGACTACTGCCCTCTAGCGGTGATTGTTGAATTAAAAAGAATGCACTAGAAACTTCTATCATGTTGCAATCACGTGGCGGATTTAGTATGACACCAGAGCAGCGGGGAGTTCTACGTCAATCGATAAACGTGTACAAGAAACCAGATTACAACACAAACAGGATGAAACATGTGTTTGACGTAGCAATAGCAAGATAATCCGAGCTGATAATGCGTGATGACGTCACGAACAGGATGCAGCACATCCGGGGTTAAGCCGCCTGGTTGATGACGTAGCAACCCTCCTGTGCTACTCCGTAAATTCCCTGCCCCCTCTGCGCCTCAGGAGGCACGCCCTCTGGGATCCCTCGGATCCCTGATCCCTGTGGCGTAGAACCCCCATATTCTATCTACTGGCGTGGATGTAGTTTACAGCGTGTGAATGAAATTGCAACCCTCGACGAAGTCTCCTAGGAGTTTGAAAATAAATGAGAATGTGGAATAGAATGCAAGACAGATAGAAGAACATTCAGAAAACGCTGGAAGATAATTGTGAAGAGTGTTTCTGAGCAAAGAATAAAGTGAACAGTAAAGCAGAATCTGATCGAGAGTATCATTAACACTGTAGAAAAGGCAAAGGAAGGTTTATATTTTATTAAATTTAAACAAAATTTCACAAGATAAGATAGCACCTGTTCTAAGGGGGCGAAGTCAGATGTCGACTTTCTTCTGAGTGTGTTTTAGTAACTTTTTGTAAAGAGTGGTTGAAGAGAGAGGACGTCAAGGGTTGGTGAAAATATCTCGGAGATAAAAAATAAATTCAATATTCAGAGTAAGAAGAAGGGACTTTTCGTTGGCAGGGAAGAGGGAGGAATAGTAATAGAAATATCTGTAGGAAGTTTGGAGAGTTCGTTGATCCGCTTCCTCATAGCCTGCGAGGCCAATGTGAGAGGGAATTCATCGGAAGGTGACTGGCTTGTTGTGGAAAATGCAAGTCTGAATACGGGAAAGAATTTCAGAGAGAAGTGAATAAAGAGAAGTACAGCAAGAAAGCCGTTGAAAGGCCAGATTTGCTATCAATAAGGAGAGTAGTTAGAAGACGATAACCAGGAAAGCGCTTCACGTATGACGAGAAGTTCCAGCTCCATAATGGTGCATTTGTCATGCAGTGCAAAATGTAGCTGGAAATCCAAGTTTGGGACACAGAAGGCTGCATCACTTTGAGTTGGAGACTTGAGTAAGCGAGCTGCCGGTGAAGATGGCCTTGGAGTCACGGGAAAGTTAGCTAATGAGTCCATGCAAAGGAATTGAATGGCCGAATCAAGTAGAGAGGATTTCTAAGGAAAGGAGGTAATGTAGCAGGAAGAGGGGCTAGGAAGTTGATAGGAGGTGCTGGGGAATTTGCAAATTAAGCAGAGGGTGGAGTATGGGTAATTTTGAGAACTTCCATAATGTTGTCTGAACGAGTTGGTGAATGCAGCAGAAGAGCCAGGGGACGGTTGTGAGGCGAGATGCAGACTGTAGGCAAAAGATTAAGGATCTAATGTTGGGCTTCAAGGAATGCAGGTTTAAGTTTGGATTCAATGTAAACTTCAGAAAAGGGGTGAAACGAAGAAGTCCAAAGCTGTCTTGATGGTCATTTTGTGTGCGATTTCCAAGGGTCTGAGTCTCTTAGTAGCTAGGTTAGAGAGCAACGAATGGCTGTAAATGGAGATATAGAGAAGGAACTGGGAGGGTGGGTAACGCGGACGGAAGTGTCAGTGAAAGACTTGGGAATATTGGAAGTGGTTTGGGTCTTCGAGGTTAGTAATTTAATGCGTGGAAAGAAGGGCTGTGAACTGTCAAAAGTACTTCGAGAAATTTGTGTGTAGAGGCTAGAGGAATAGGATGAAAAAAGGATGGAAGTATTCCTCTGGGGATAAGAAGAAATCCTATTCACAGCAATAGTCGCAGACTTAGTCCACCGCACATTGAAATTTATGTCCTTATGCCAAATGGACCAAATCGAAATACCGTCGGTAAATTGCAATACAAATGTTGCTATTGAGGAGAGCAGGGAGGTCATTGAGCATGAGACTGAAGAGGAGACAGAACTCTTGTTTGTGAGGCTCCGTGATCGACAGAAAAGGGATTGGAAACCTGAGTGTCTACTATCATGCTGTAATCACGGGGAGAAAAAAAGAAATACATCTGTTTAGTGTCAAAACCATGTTTAAGGAATATGCAGAGGCGTGCCCTTGGATTTATAGAGTCCAATGCAATTTTCAGATTGAAAAAGATAGCGGATATCTCTCTTTTTGGAGATGAAAGGCATCTTGTATATTGAGGGTGAAGTACAAAATAATTTCGATTGCAGATCTCTTGGATCTGAAATCATACATGTGGGAATTGTAGATGCAACAATTTTCGGAAGCCCAAGAGATTCTATTATTAACAAGTCTTTTAAAGAGTTTTCTAGGGCAGGAATTGAGACAGATGGGACGATAGGGAGAAGATAAGGCGAGTTTTTTTTTTTTTTTTTGTTTGCTTAGGAATTGGAGAGGTCCAAAAGTGTTTCCAACAGATGAAGAATTGTGAGGAATTTGAAGTCTGCTACTGTGGAATTCTTCCTGTGAAAGAATTCCACAAAGGCATATGTTATGCAGTTAAAAAAAAACACAAAACATTCATACAATCAGTTACAGTCAAAATAGATTACTAGATTTAATATCGCTCTGTACTGACGTACTCCTTTCGGCAAGATTCGAACTTTAGTCAACTGTCAGCTGCAGCTGATACAACTGAATAAAATTTAAATATAGCGAATTACATTAAAAAGGTATATAAATTGTTTTAAGTCGGTGGAAAAAATGAATTAAATGGAAGAGATTTTAGCATTGAAACGGACACTTTTCAGAGCAAATTATATAAATATATCAATCGAATATATTTATATAATTTGAATTCTTTATTTTTGTATCTTCAAGATTTGACAGAAAAGCTCGAAGACGCTTTCTGAATTTGCTAGTTTCGTAGTTTTAGAAATATACATGAAGCATCTTGTTTGCATTATTTGTTAGTTTATAAAAACATTTTTGAAACTTTGGCATAACAGATGAGAAGTCCTTCACAATCGTCTAGCCCCTCAGACAATAGTTTCCTCCTTGTTCCTCCCTGAACATCTGCGCAGATCATTTTCCTGAAGACGCCTCGTATTTACTGTTATTTACTCTGCTCTGCAGTGATAGATGATTGTGATTGCTGATACAGTTCTCTTTTTTATTTTGCTTCGATTATTATATCTTCTGCACAAATAAAAAAAAAACTGCCCATTTCAGGGCCAAGTACTTCTGTTTCCTCAGAAGGTATTTTTGATTCTGAATCGAATCAAAATCAGGAAGGAGTAATCGTGTGCGATAATTACAATTCTGGTATGTGTGATAATTCTTATTGTGTTGTGAGTGATATGGTTCATTGTGCAAATGATTTTAGTATAGCTGAGAGTGATTTTGTTTTCCGTGATTGTTTAAAACTTTCAACTATAGATACAATTTGAAACGCCATGCATATAAATTTCATTACAATAATACTACATTAATAGAGTCTCTGAAAACTAAAATCTAATAGTATGGTTGATTGTGCAAATAATTTTAGTGTGGCTGAGAGTAATTTTGTATGCTCTGATTGCTTAAAAATGTACCAAAATAAATGCAGTTTGAAACGCCATATCAACACAATACCACATTAATGATTCTTTAAAAAGTGGTCGATCATCAAGCTACAAATGTGAGGACTAAAACCAATTTTTTAGGTCACTAAATCTGAAATTTAGTGACCTAAAAAATTGGAAATATCATCAAAATAAAATTCATACTTCTAACAGGTAATTATGTGTGTCCTGTATGTTATGCTAATTTTGAAAAGCGAGAAATAATATTTTATTTCAATAATGTTCATGATGTTGATTTGAATCATACTGAGCTAGAATTTAATTAATTTAATGGATTTTGGCATGGAAGGCAGAAATTGAAAATAATACGAAGTCAAAATTTCTTATGGAATAAGCATATTTAATACACATGGTGTAATACCATTGTTCAGGAAGTTTTATATCAGAAAGTAAAGGTTTGCGTCACTTAAAAATCCTTGGTAGCAATAAAATAAATGCATATTGCCCAGCTGCATTAAAAGTAACAGAACATACAGATGGCAAATGTGTAGTGTCATATTGTCAGGACTTGTGTTTCTCTTGATTTGCTTTGGAAACATAAATGATCCTGAATAGGAACAGGGAGCTTACTCAAGCTATGTTCAAGAAGATGTGAAGTAGACAGCACAAGCAGGAAGGGTATACGAAACCCTTTATTTTCAATCTTTTACAGGCACTTCCGAACTTCGGAATACAAAGACCAACCACTTGTGGTTTAAACGTAAGAATATAAAAACTACTAACTAAAACTCTAACTAAAGAGCTAACTTTGAATTAGTGTACAAATGCCTAGCACTAAGACTGGCCTTTATTTAAAAAAGGTACGTATGTAGTACGCCGAGTTGCTGAAACTACGATACGTCTGCAAATATCAAGAGGGCTAAACCTCTGGCCTTAAAGGCACCCGTCAACCGAATGAAAACTCGTAAAACTACAGTGGCAATCGGGTTGCTTTCTAAAACTCCTTCTCTCTCCCACTTGACAGAAAGCCACAACTTAAGTACTTGGGCGTTAGCAAGACAATTTGCATAAACAAGTTAAAGCATTTAATTCTGGACGGAAGTAGAAAATAAGAAGTGATAGTACAGTTTTAAAATAAAATAAACGTTAGTAAAACTTAGGGTCTTTACAATTTCAGAAAATACATTTTGGGCATCGGAATGATTTAGGTCTCTTATTTTTAACAACAGATGAAATAAAAAACATTGCATCAAAGATAGCAGCAAATATTTCTCTGGATAATATTTTAGATGAAATTAGAAATTCTCTATGAGATGCTGGGCTTGAGAGGTTTCATTTATTTGCAAAACAAGATTTACATAACATCAAAAAATCTTTCAATTTGTCTTCTAATTCTGTTAAACATGAAAATGATTGGGTTTGTGTAGATACGTGGGTACTTGAAATGCAAAATTCTCAGCATCCATGCATTTCATTTCATAACCCAGGGA
Organism: Stegodyphus dumicola; assembly: GCF_044657685.1. NCBI lineage: Eukaryota > Metazoa > Arthropoda > Arachnida > Araneae > Eresidae > Stegodyphus > Stegodyphus dumicola. The sequence continues at coordinate 132,469,348 of NC_140768.1, read as the reverse complement.
TCAACATAGCATGAGTGAATATTGTACATACACAATATTCATTTCTAAAAGGAAATAATTTTGTTTTGATAATGATGACAGAAGCACAAAGAGAGATACTGAAAAAATTTAGTTCTGACTTGTATATGTATTGATGGTACACATGGGGTGAATGCATACAGATTTGAACTCATAACTTTACTTGCAATAGATGATTTGCGCCAAGGATTCCCGTGTGCATTTTTAATTTCTAATCGATGTTATCAGCCAGTGCTATCATTTTTTTTTTCATGTATTAAAGAAAAGTTGGGCAAATACAACCACAATATTTATGTCTGATATGGCTGAATCTTTCTTTAATGCTTGGAAGTCTGAAATGGGTTTACTGCAGAAACGTCTTTTTTGTGCATGGCATATTGATAGAGCCTGGAGAAACAATTTAAAAAAAAATCAATGGTGTTGAAAACAGGCAAAAACATATAAAATTATTGGATCTCTCTTAGAAGAACAAAACATTCATATTTTTCATACACTGACAGAAGCAACAATAAAATTATTAAAGAAGATCCTGACACTATTGAATTTGCAAATTACTTTCAAACATATTATTTACAAAATACATCTACCTGGGCATACTGTTATAGACTTCACAGTGGTGCTAACACAAATATACATATCGAACGAATGCACCGAACATTAAAATATATTTATCTTCATGGAAAAAATGTTAAGAGATTGAATAACACCATACATGGTATTATGAGATTTGTAAGAGATAAAATGATTAATCACTTAATTACAGCAAATAAAGGTAAATTAACAAGTAAGATTTGAGATTTAAGAATCAGACATAAAACAAATGAAACACTATGTTTATAAGTAATAGAGAATGAAAATGGGTGGTCTGTTTCATCAACACAAAATACAGAAATATACACTATACATGAAAGTAACAAAACTTGTACATGCCACATACAGTGCACTGAGTGTAATATAGGCATTCATTGATATATATGCAGCTGTATTGATTCATCAGTTTATAGAGACATTAGGTATTTTTTTGGAAGCAGGCAAGATGGAAAATATGCAACGCCTTCGCCGGGAATCAAACCGCGGACCTCTGGATACACATCACACTATGAAGGCATGCCAAGAAGGCGGGAAAATACTTTATATACGCCCCCTTTTAAAGGGCGACTGAGATTTTTAGAGGACCTTATTGCCAAATTCTGGGTGTGGAGAACAATCATCTAACACCCTTTTAGTTCGGGTGCCACTGTACAGACATTAGAATTTTACATTGGAAGCAAGAGAGATTGAAAAATTAGCAATGCCTTCGGGAATCGAATCGCGGATCTCTGGAATACGCGCCCAGTGTGCAGACCACCACACCAAGAAGGCGGGAGAAATACCTTATAAGTTAGGTGGAGTATGTGCAAGCAGGCTAGAAATACTGCTACTTATTAAATACATTACTTACATCAGCACACTAGAAATACTGCTACTTATACTACAACTACAATACATAATGAATTATCCACTTATTATAAGTGATGAAAATGAATTTTGAATTAAGTAGCCAAGACAAAAATCACAGACCCTCTCATTGGAACACAGAAAAAATGAACTAAAACAGACATGTTTAGAATTAGTAGATTCATTAAAATCCGACAAACAATGTGATGTGTTAAACAGGATTCTAAAATCAGTACCACTACAACTTGAAGCTGCTGGTGTGTTAAATGCACAAGAAATACATTTCCCAACTACTAATAAAGATATCCCACCTAATAAAAATATAATATCCAAAAGATTCTCAAATACAAAACGAAAAAGAAACTGACAAAAACTTCTACAGTAACTTCACAGAATGAATACAATAATACAGTTCTAAAAACTATTTTGGATCACAAAAATTTTACACATAATTCCACTGAAGAAACTTAACACATCTAGTGAAAAATATATATATTCACAATAGTCATTAGTACCTGTTTACAATTCCTTTTGTCCATTTTTATCATCTAAAACATCTTCTTTTAACTGCCTGTAAGTGTTTTATATATGTCAGATGATATTTTTTCTTTATTTATATAATACTTTCTCTTTCTCTCATTCTTCAGAACTTCTCTTTAATAATAAGATAATTCCAACTCTGATCCTTAAAATGATCAGGAGCAGATGTAGAAGGTCGAACAGGGTTTTGAACCTTTATATCAGGTCCTCGTGATAGGCTGATGTATTCTGTGATTAATGAGTAAGTCTATTTTTGTTCATCCTCCCTGCATTACTGTCTTCCTTTCCCCTCCAAATCCAATAATACCAAATATTGCCCATATTATCAATCATTCATTGACTTTTATACCGTTCAGTTAATAGATTATTACCAAACGTTTTAATGTAGATAAATATATTTTGGTGAAACTGAGTCAATCTCAAATTTGAACAGTAAGCAATATTTTTTACTATTTACTACTTTCTATTTAATATTTGTCAAGTTTTTTATTTTCTAATTATTCAACCCCATGTACATTCACATGTTGTGCACTGGCCATTTCATTATGTGTAGAATTGTTTAAAACTAACTGAACATTGTAACAATCTCATCACAGTTTTGTGAATTGCCCCATGCTGCTACATTTTTATTTTGGGGTTTTAATTATTAATAACATTAAATAATAGAAACCTTAAGTTTTTTTTTTATACTAACTAGCTTTACATACCTGGTGTGTACCTTGAATAAGGCTTACTTGTACATTATGTAAACTTGTATTTTATGCCAATCAGTCCCCCTCCCCACACATGTTGATGTCAGCATTTATTCGTATTCCTTACATTTTACAGCAATAATTCATAAGTTTGTCTTATGGATATCTGAGGTATGAAGATATATGTGAAACACGTTTCCTCCCCCCCCCTTCAGGGCCGAATTTTGAAAACGTTTGAAATTGGTTTTTAGGTATTCATATTCAATACATTTTAAAGCAAGAATCTTATGTACATCTGTTTCTTCCTTATATAAAAAAAACATAAAAACACGTTTTGCCCGCTGAATCTTACAAAATCGCTTCTTAAATATCTTCGGTACAAAAGGAATAAGCTCCTAAGTTTTGATATCTGTATCTCTAATAGCTTTGGGCGATGATCTGTAGGTGAATAAATGAATAAATCATGAATTCTTCCTTTATGTATAGATTTATAATAAAACATCTGAAAAAATAAATATGTATACCAATTAGAAATAAAACTATTTAAGAAAAACTAATAAAAGAAATTAATTTACATTCAGCAATTCGCACCAAGTTCGTAACGTGCTAAAAGCGTGGCGTTTTAAAAAAATCGGCTTTGACCACGCCGAGCTCCTTGGAGTACACAGATCGTATTTTATTCTCGAGTGTCAAAATGTAGAAAAATCTTTTTACTGGACTTCCGATAAGGATCAGGTGGGATTAGAAAGAGTAGGGTGGAAGGAAGTGTGGGAGACGGAAAAAAGAGAGTCAGGTCAGAACTGACGGCGGCGAAAAAAAGGCGGGTGGCAATTTCAGTGTCGTTATAAGATGTAGCCGCGGGTGGTAAACCGCAGAGTCAGTTTAGCATGAATGAGTCAATTAAGGTTCTAATTATTATGTGGGTAGGATATCACATGAGTAATGATATTTTTCACGGGGATGTGTGGAGTGTTTGAGAGTGCTAATAAGGCTATTACTGTAAGTTAGTACTGAATAAAAGAAATTGACAGCTAATTATTTAATATACTCTTGAATAAGTTCGATTTGAAGGTCTCTGTGAGTGTAGATGTTTGGAATATACCAAGGAGCATTGATAATTTTTTGTAGAATTTTATTTTGTAGAATTTGTAATTGTTTAATATTGGTTTTAGCTGCATGTCCGCAGATCGGAGCTGCATCAAAGGGGGCTGGGCGAAGTATGGAGCGATATAGAATTAATTTGTTTGTAGTAGATAAGTTGCTTTTTCTACCAAGAAGAGGTCGCATAGTAGCTGTGGTGGTTTTAAGTTTTTGTACTACGGTCCGGAAATGGGTTCTGAAGGTAAGTTTTTGGTCAAGGGTGACTCCAAGGTATTTGGTTTCATTAATCCAGTCTATTTCATAGTCAAATATTTCAGGGGGTGGAGGATAGTATTTCATGTTTCCTTTACGCAAAATTATTGCCTTAGATTTATCAGTGTTTATTTTAATCCTCCAAAGGGTGAGCCATTTTTCCAGTTTGATGAGATAGTTTTGTAGTTGGTTTCTTATGGCGATAACTGTGCAGGCTTTAGTAAATGTGGCGGTGTCATCGGCAAAGTGTGCAAGATGAACAGAAAGGTCTTTAGGGATGTCTTGTGTATAAATATTAAAAAGGTACGGCGAAAGTGCCGATCCCTGTGGGCCACCAGCTTCGATTACTCTGGTGGTTGAGTAAGCAGTACCGATTTTGATTCTGAATGTTCTGTTGCTGAGAAAAGAAGTTATTAAGCGAATAAAAAGATCTGGAAAATTGAGAGTGATTAGTTCGTAAATAAGGCCTCGATGCCATACCCTGTCAAAAGCTTTCGCGATATCGAGGAATATGGAATATCGAGGAAAATTTACAGGTTCTCCCAATTCTTCAGGTAATATTCTTAAATCGCATTTCTTTGCCTTACCGAAAATAGACATTTTCGTACTCATTAAAATGCAAATTATATATATATATGCTATTATTATTAACTTTCAGTTAGACAACTTAGTAGAACACAGTTATTGGTTTTTTATAAATTTGTTTGACGTTCTAAACATATTTCAAAATTTAAAGAAATGAAAAAAAAAAAAAAAAAAACCTCTCTTTCCAAAATGATAAAAAAATAACAAAATTAAATTCTATAATAAATATCTTGCATCAATCAATGCACATACCTTGAAATTCAAATCCGTTTCAATTTATTTACGTATAGCAAATTCTTGTAGCTTTAGGCTTAGGTTTCGGAATAATCCGACTTCTGATCTATGTTAACTTCCTTTTGTAGTTAAATTAATCACTCGTGAAATAGTTGGTAAAGACAAACATTTATTTAAAGATTAATCTTAATAACTTACACGTAAGGTACGTAAACGTACATAACATAACAAACGTACTTACTGCATCGTACCATTAAACATTTTAACCTACATCATCTCAATGTATATTTTTAAAATTATAAATAGAACGACATCCAGAAATTAGCTGTTGCCATTTTCTCAATAGATAATTTGTCTAATAACAATTAAAGAATTTACAATCGTGCTTACACATAATTTACAAAATGTCTTAATTTTGCGCGCGAGTGTATATAGTTCTAGTCGTAATCGATCCTGTTGTTCGACTTGTTACTAAAAAAAAATCTAAATACATATATTTCTTAAGCCATTATGATTTACAATAAATCGAAGTTGATAATAATTGAGAGAATAGCTGCAGAACTTTAATTCTGACATCATTTTAGATGATTTTCAAATAAAAAAGTTACAAATGCTAATATGCATGGAAATATGACAAAGTGCAAAGACATTTATTGATTTAGACTATACGTATACTATTTTTGTCATTATATTACTATGACATGAAGTAAAATGAGTTATTCTATTTCCTGTCGGTTGCTGTATATCATAATAAAATAACTCCACACACATTACACAGTTTAAATACATTTATTTTCCATAGCGACACTCAGGCGCTAGGTTCCACCTTACAACGTAACATATAAATCGCAACTTCCCATCTACCACATAAATCAAGTTTCTCAGAGAATACATTTCAGTGCCAATTCCGGCGGCGCATGCGCCATTAGCCGACATTCCGCTCTGGCGCCAAGCATTTCACAGCTAATACAAAACACTCCCGGCGTTGAAATTCACAATTTCAAAACTATTATTTAAATAAATGTAAATATAAAGGTACTACAATAAATTACTTCACAATAACAAATCACAATATTGAAAAATATACATTCAAATCATTACAACAAATACCAGTTTTTAATACAAATAAACCATCATTCTACAGGAAGTATACATATTTCTCGAACATTTCGTTTCAGCAAATGCTGATTAGGCAATCTTACAGTTACTACTCTTATTTTGTTATCCCTACCATGAAAACCTCAGCTATTCTCCCCACTAACCATTTGGTTGAAGGCAAATTTTCATCTTTTATTAATACAAGAGTTCCCAACTGAACGTCATCCTTTAAAATTTCCACTTGTGACGTTCTTGTAAATTATTAAGATAATCACGTTTCCATAATTTCCAAACTTTTTGTGCATACTTAGTGATTCTTTGCCATTTAGAAAGTCTGTTTTCATTTATGTTGGATAAATCTGGCTCAGCTAGAGTTGTGATAGGTCTACCAACCAAAAAGTGACCTGGGGTCAAAGTTTCAAAATTATTGTAATCAGCTGAAATTGGGGTAAGAGGTCTTGAGTTCAATACTCCTTCAATTTCAGTTAAAACAGTTAAAAACTCTTCTAAAGTTAAACACTGATTACCAATAACTCTCTTCAAATGAGTCTTAAATGATTTAACCCCGGTCTCCCAAATTCCGCCGAAATTGGCGACTTTGTAGGAATAAATTTCCACTCTATACCTTCAGTGGTACAAAAACTCGCTAAATTGTTATCTGGACACTCAACCAATTTTTGCATTTTTTTTTTTTTTTTTTTTTTTTTTTTTTTTTGAGTTTTACACTTGAGTACCTATAAACGTTTTAGACTTATTATTCTAGTACATTTTCCCCTTCAGTAAGGTACGTAAACGTACATAACATAACAAACGTACTTACTGCATCGTACCATTAAACATTTTAACCTACATCATCTCAATGTATATTTTTAAAATTATAAATAGAACGACATCCAGAAATTAGCTGTTGCCATTTTCTCAATAGATATTTTGTCTAATAACAATTAAAGAATTTACAATCGTGCTTACACATAATTTACAAAATGTCTTAATTTTGCGCGCGAGTGTATATAGTTCTAGTCGTAATCGATCCTGTTGTTCGACTTGTTACTAAAAAAAAATCTAAATACATATATTTCTTAAGCCATTATGATTTACAATAAATCGAAGTTGATAATAATTGAGAGAATAGTTGCAGAACTTTAATTCTGACATCATTTTAGATGATTTTCAAATAAAAAAGTTACAAATGCTAATATGCATGGAAATATGACAAAGTGCAAAGACATTTATTGATTTAGACTATACGTATACTATTTTTGTCATTATATTACTATGACATGAAGTAAAATGAGTTATTCTATTTCCTGTCGGTTGCTGTATATCATAATAAAATAACTCCACACACATTACACAGTTTAAATACATTTATTTTCCATAGCGACACTCAGGCGCTAGGTTCCACCTTACAACGTAACATATAAATCGCAACTTCCCATCTACCACATAAATCAAGTTTCTCAGAGAATACATTTCAGTGCCAATTCCGGCGGCGCATGCGCCATTAGCCGACATTCCGCTCTGGCGCCAAGCATTTCACAGCTAATACAAAACACTCCCGGCGTTGAAATTCACAATTTCAAAACTATTATTTAAATAAATGTAAATATAAAGGTACTACAATAAATTACTTCACAATAACAAATCACAATATTGAAAAATATACATTCAAATCATTACAACAAATACCAGTTTATAATACAAATAAACCATCATTCTACAGGAAGTATACATATTTCTCGAACATTTCGTTTCAGCAAATGCTGATTAGGCAATCTTACAGTTACTACTCTTATTTTGTTATCCCTACCATGAAAACCTCAGCTATTCTCCCCACTAACCATTTGGTTGAAGGCAAATTTTCATCTTTTATTAATACAAGAGTTCCCAACTGAACGTCATCCTTTAAAATTTCCACTTGTGACGTTCTTGTAAATTATTAAGATAATCACGTTTCCATAATTTCCAAACTTTTTGTGCATACTTAGTGATTCTTTGCCATTTAGAAAGTCTGTTTTCATTTATGTTGGATAAATCTGGCTCAGCTAGAGTTGTGATAGGTCTACCAACCAAAAAGTGACCTGGGGTCAAAGTTTCAAAATTATTGTAATCAGCTGAAATTGGGGTAAGAGGTCTTGAGTTCAATACTCCTTCAATTTCAGTTAAAACAGTTAAAAACTCTTCTAAAGTTAAACACTGATTACCAATAACTCTCTTCAAATGAGTCTTAAATGATTTAACCCCGGTCTCCCAAATTCCGCCGAAATTGGCGACTTTGTAGGAATAAATTTCCACTCTATACCTTCAGTGGTACAAAAACTCGCTAAATTGTTATCTGGACACTCAACCAATTTTTGCATTTTTTTTTTTTTTTTTTTTTTTTTTTTTTGAGTTTTACACTTGAGTACCTATAAACGTTTTAGACTTATTATTCTAGTACATTTTCCCCTTCTAGAGAAAAAAACGTTTTAAGCTCGAAATAAAAGATTGGCTATTTTGGTCTGTCACAAAGTATAAGTGTAGGGCTTTTGTACTCATACATACATATACTACGACATAAATTTTGTTCAAAACTCCCTTACGTTGATTCTTAAATTTTATTGCAAATGGGTCCCAGAAATCAACAGCAGTTATGTTAAATGGGTATGATGGTGTGACGCGCTCTTTGGGCAACTTGGCCATTCTTTGTTGAACTGTGATGGGTTTGTTCTTAAAACATGTCACACATTTGTAGATGATCTTTATACAATTATTTCTGCCATTGAGTGGCCAGAACTTTTGTCTTACCTGATGTAACAGTGATTGTGATCCTAAATGAAAGTACTTCAAATGAAAATTCTCTATAATAATAATAGTTAAACGATGTTTACTAGGTAAACCTATAGGGTGTTTACTATTCGCGGGTAGGTCCGAACACTCTAATTAGCCCCATGTTATCAAGAAACACATTCAGTGATGCTAATTTACTTTTGAGGTTTACACACTTATTTCTTTTTAATTGATTTATTTCTTCTAGAAACTCACTTTTTTGGGCCTCTAATAACATATACACCTCAGCATCCTTTATCTCTTCTAAAGTAAGTACTCCATATCTCCTTACCTGGGGGTTCTTAAGATTATGGATAAACCTGAAAATGAAAGTTACTGTTTATATACGCACTAATGTACACTAATCGGATCACGAATGTCGCTGCCTACGCATCTAACTATGAATCTAACGACGTATCTAAATGCTACATCTAAATTTCTGCAAGCGGTTATTCAGCTATAATTCTACGATCAAATACTCAATCTAGTTTTAAAAGATTTATTAAAATACTAAAATTAATCTAATCTAGAATCTAGAATCGAATCTAATGTTACATCTCAAGAGCAGCGTTCTAGCTGCGTCATAACAAATCTAAAGTCAAGTTCTCACTGTTGCCATTCTGAGGTAGAGAAAAGTTTGTTTCTATCAAACCGGAACATCGGCAGAGTGAAAGTTTCTAGTCAAACCGGAACACTTACAATAGGAATAAGTTTAGTATAATTAGAAGACAAATTAAGAATATCATTAAAGAGGTTTGCTTCATTACATGCAATTAAAACTAAGTTAGAATCGTTATGCGGTTCATTGTCCCTTTTAAGTTCATTTGGACACACTTCTTCAACTACCTCAAATGATAAGTCCTGACGAAGAATCTCTGAGCGTGTTAAAAAGTCACAGCATGACCACCATTTGTAACAGTTCACAAGAAAGTCAATTTGAACATCACGCGTCATAACATCTGCTGGGTTCTCTTTTGTTGAACAATAGAACCACTCTGTCGGCTGTGTTAACTTCCTAATCTCGTTAACTCTGTTGGCGATGAAAGATTTCCATTTGGTACTGGTACCTTTTATCCAGCATAGCACTATTTTGGCATCAGTCCAATAAAATATTCTCGAGGATTTCTTTTGATCGAGCAATTTTTCACTCCAGAAAATAAACGGGCTCCTAGTAATGCACCAAGTAATTCAAGACGAGGTAACGTAATTCTTTTCACAGGTGCAACACGACATTTTGATGCGACGAAACTCACAAAAATTTCTTCTTGCTTACGCAGTTTTACGTAGACAACAGTACCGTACGCCCTCTGACTAGCATCTGAAAAGCAATGGATCTCTATGGAATCGGCTTAGGTATTCAAAATGAATCTTGGAACTGCAATTTTACTTAGATGATGACACTCACAGCACCACTTTGCCCACTCTTGACAGATATCTGTAGGTAGTTCATCATCCCATGTCAATTTTCGAACCCAAAGTTCTTGTAGCAAGAATTTAAGTCTAACACTAAATGGAGTTATTAACCCAAAGGGATCAAAAATCTTCCCGGCAGTTTTCAAGATGAACCGTTTCGTATTACGCTTATTCTTAAGGAATTCCATCAAATCTCCTCAGATGTCGAATGCAATTCGTTATTTTTAAAGTCCAAGGAAAAATTGTATTTCCTTAGAAAGTCCAATCCGAGTATGCAAGAATCAGTGATCTCTGCTACATATGCCGTGTGATGGTAAGCAGCACTTCCAAACGTGATGTTAACATTTACTTTTCCATCGATGTCGATCTTCTCACCGGACACAGTCTGTAGGGTAACGCAGGGCGGCGTCCAGATAAGTTTGCTTCCCAGTTGCTGAGCCAAATCTTTTCGGATGATGGTAACGTTGGCTCCTGTATCTATCGTCATATTGCAGGGAACTCCATTAATATATCCTATTATGAAAAGTCCATTACTGCTGCCTCTCACTACAGAAATCTGAAGCGCTTTAAACTGGGACTTTTCATGATCTGGAAACCTCCGCCCCGCGAGATGGCCACTAATTAGTTTCCCTGCTGTTTGTTAGGAGCGGTCTTAGCATCCGTGCCCTGGGGTGTTCTGCAGTTTCGTCGTATGTGTCCTTCAGCACCGCAGTTCCAGCACTTTACGGTCGGTTTCTTGTCACCAATATTCCGTCTCAAGGCGTTCAGTTGTCTAGTTAAATCGTCTAGACGAGCAGTGACTTGATCCCCTGGCTCCTGGACTTAAGCAGCTCTGACTGGATGGCGGTCTCGACGGGTGGCTTGCTGGGCTGCTTCAAATTTCATGGCATACACTAAAGCGCTTTTCAGATTTTTAACATCCGCCATTCGCAGTGCTTTCTGTATTTCAGGGTCCCTGATGCCATCGATGAAATATTGCAGGGACAGGATTTCCCTTGTTTCTGTCGGGCACTCTGAAAAGGCGTGATGTGACAGCCTTTCAACATCCGTGGCGAGCTCCTGAAGTGTTTCGGTGAGCTTCTGTTGACGAGATTTTAATTGGAGCCTGCTGAAGTCTTTTAAACATTTCTCGCAGAAGCGCAGCTCCAAAGCGCCGGATAGAGCTTCGAAATCTAGCCTTTGATTTTCGGGAAGCGTCTGCAGGATATCCGCTGCGTCTTCTCTCAGAGAAGCGGCGAGATGACAGGCCTTAGCTTGGGAATCCCATCCATTCGCATCCGCAACGATAGAAAATTGTGTCCTATACACCCGCCAGGAGGTCTTCCCATCATATGTAGATAGTTTCAGAAAGGAACGAGCAGGCATCGATACAAATTTGAAACCTTCAGAATTGTTTCCTGCCGTCGCTATGCACTTCTTTAGACTGTCAACTTCTTTGGCGACGGCAGCAGAAACCCTATCATAAATTTGTTGTTCGACGGCAGAAACTCTCTCTTCTATATGTTCTTTTACAGAAGAAATTCTTTCTTCTACTTGTTCTTTTACCGAACAAACTCTTTCTTCCATTTGTCCAACTTTAGTTTCAACCGCGTCTATTCTGTCTTCCATAGCCTCAAATTTATTTTCTATTACGCAGGTAATTTCTCTTTTCATTTCGTCCTGACCTGCTTTCATCTCATCTTTAAGGGCTTTCATCTCTTCCTTAACGGATTCCTGGCCCAATTTCATTTCTTCCTTAACGGATTCCTGGCCCAATTTCATTTCTTCCTTAAATACAGCAAAGGCTGATATCAGCTGTCTTAACTTCTCTTCCATCGCTCTTGTGATTGGCATTCAAATCCCACTTCTGACACCAAAAATTGTTGCTGGCGTACGGGTTCGTTATGAAATGAATGCACAAGTCTGATGAAAAATGAACAAAAATTTATTATTATCACAACAAAAATGCTTAAATTTTCTCAAATTATCATGCAGCATTACAATATCTCACAGTAGTTATCTTTTAACTACTCAAATGTCCAATAGAACGTAATTCAAAACAGCTAAAGAACGCTAATCCGCGAATTCGCTATAATCAACAACACCAGTTTTCTAAACAACAACAAACTAAGCAACTACTACGAACTGAGATGTTTTCCTCCTTTTATAAGATTTTAAAAATCACGCGCTAGAATTTTCCAGTACTTTCTCGAAATCAAAAAGAGATATTTATTTATTTAATACACGCTCTCTTGTATTTTCAATTTTCCGGCTTAGCTTTCTTTTAATATTCGTCACGCACTGCACTACGCGAGTAATAAAACCATTTAATTTATAATTGAACTAACATTAGCTTTTTAAATACGAAATTCGTAACAAAATCATAAAAAACTTCCGCGCCGAGCAACAGGTTTACTTGCTCTGGTTTATAAAATTCCGGATCCGCTAAATACACCTACTCAGGAATCGCAAGGTTACTAACATCGATAAACATTGCGGGAGTTAAACCTGCTATTTTTGGAATTACCAAAACCTCTAGTTTCCTTTTATACTCGTACGTTTGTTCCTGATTACAGATAAGGGCAACTGCTTTTCTTTTTATCGTAGTTGAAATACCTGATATACCGCAAACCGAAATATTTGTCGTTCCCCTTTTTAAATTAAGTATATCCGTTAATTCAATGGTACAAAAACAAGAAACACTTCCACTATCACATAACGCTTTCACCTTAATTAAAGTTCCATCATTAGTCTCAATGAATACAAAGGCAGTAGATAATATCACGTTTTTCTCACTATTAGTACCCGTAGCGGCTGTAAAGGTTTCGTTTTGAGTTTTAGCTTGAAATGCAGGTGCGTGTACATTTAACGCATTACTGTTTTGATCACCCAACTCCTGATCTAAAGTGTCTGCTCTTTCTACTGTGGTTCCAACGGAATTATTTTCGTTTTGATAACACAAGAGAAAGCTATGTTTTTCCTTACACTTTTTGCACAAGTAATTAGAACGGCAATTTCTCCCACTGTGCAAATTAAAACAACAAAAACATAAATTCTGTTTTTTCACAAATTCTACCCTTTCTTTTACACTTAATTTCTGAAATTTAGGACAATTAAAAAGCTTGTGATTGCTCAAATTGCATAACCTACACGAATTCTGCATATGTTTTTCATTTGCATGAGAAACAACAGACGTAACTCTATGTGTAACTTTTTTTGTGTTTGTCACACTATTTGAAGCGCTGAGAGTTCTTGCATGATCTTTAAGAAATTCTATAAGATCTGTTAAATTAGGCAAATTCTCTTTCTCTCATTTTCTTTCCCACCATATTTTGGTGTTAGGATCTAATTTTTGCCCTAAAATGTATGCAAATACATTGGAAAAATAACCGTTAACACTCTGATTTAAAACTTCTAATGATCTCACGCATTCATTTGTAATGTCAATTAAGTTTAATATTGCTGACGCAGACTCCATTTGCATAGGATGCATATTCATAAATCGTCTCTGAGCATACACTTGTTCACGGTAATTAGAGAACCTTTCTTCTAGTAATGAAAAGGCTAATTTTTAATTAGAGTCAACTATGGATATTGACTGCACAATACCATAAGCATCTCCTCTTAGGACAGATTTTAAGTACTGTAATTTGACTGCATCTGTTAAATTAGGATTTGAATCAACACTGGCTAAAAAATATCTTTAAATGACAGCCACTCATGTAAGTTACCCGAAAACGTTGGCAAATTAATTTTGGGTAATTTAGCATTGTTCTCAGTATTCGTGCAAACCGAAAGCTCCGATTTAATTTCTCTGGAAAGTTTAGCTAATTTACGATTAAATTCGCCTTCTACATATAAGAGAATATCGTCAAACTCTCCTTTCTCTTTTACATAAGCATCAATACTTTCATCCGTACATAACCCGAACAAAGAATCAAAATTAGAATTTATTTCTGTCTCAAACCCTTTAAACTAATTCTTCAGTACTTCCAAGTCACTTCTTTGGACATTTTCGTCCGCAACCTTTTGTTTTAACTTTGTTAACTGTGTTTTCAATGTACGTGTTATCGCTAATATCTCCTTTAGTGATATTTTAATTAGCAACATTCAATAAACAAATAAAGAGCTTCAAAATGGTACAATGAGCTTCAAAAAGGAGAAGGGCTTTTATTTCTACAGAACTTAAATCTTGAAGTATCCTATATAATTCTTCATTTCACAAATCGAAAGTAATATCAGTCTCAAAACTTCATTAGCTGTTCCGGCTCTGATCCGCCATAAAACTTGGAATGACTTATTCTATTTCCTGTCGATAGCTGTATATCATAATAAAATAACTCCACACACATTACACAGTTTAAATACATTTATTTTCCATAGCGACACTCAGGCGTTAGGTTCCACCTTACAACGTAACATATAAATAGCAACTTCCCATGTACCACACAAATCAAGTTTCCAGAGAATACATTTCAGTGCCAATTCCGGCGGCGCATGCGCCATTAGCCAACATTCCGTTCTGGCGCCAAGCATTTCACAGCTAATACAAAACAACAAGCGTACAGATTATTTTACTTTAGGTACACATAAATGAATATTTTGAAGAAATTGTCTTCCATTTTACCATCAAAGAAATTTTAGATACAAAATGGGGAATAGGCAATAAAACATTATGACTGATTACTACCAGTTTAAGATATTGTTTCGAGAAGCTTAGCTGTGGTACGATAGCTTCTCCGCAGAGCGGGTACACGGTTGCTGGAAAGACGCAGGCAATAGTAGGGTTGCCAGATTTGGCCTGAAATCTGGTTATCCTGCCTTTATCTGGGTTTAATATCAGGCGCTTAAATGTTGCAGGGCTGTTACAGAGCCTAAATAGCATAACTTTAAACTGGCAGAGTCCTTGGCCGGTAGTGAACGCAGTTTTCACACAGATCGTAATTTATTCTTGAGTGTCAAGATGTAGAAACATCTTTTTACTCGACTTCTGATAAGAATCTGGGAGGAGGAGAAAGAGTAGTGTGGAAGGGGGAAAAATAGAGTCAGGTCGCGCTAGCGGCGTTGAAGAAGGGGGAGGGTAAATTCAGTGTCATTATAAGATGTAGCCGGGGGTGGCAGACCACAGAGTCAGTTAAGCGTGAATGAGTCAATTAAAGTTGTAATTCCTTTGTGGGTAGGATGTGACATGGGAACGGAACCGATGTTTTTCACTGGGATGCGGGGAGTCTCTGAGTGTGCAAATTAGGCTATTACTGTGGGTTTGTACTGAATAAAATAAGTTAACCGCTAATCCTTTAATATACTCTTGAATAAGTTCGATTTGAAGGTCTCTGGGAATGTAGATGTTTGGAATATACCAAGGGGCACTGATAATTTCTCGTAGAATTTTATTTTGAAGAATTTGTAATTGTATAATATTGGTTTTAACTGCATGTCCCCAGATCAGAGCTCCATAAAGGAGGGCTGGACGAAGTATGGAGCGATATAAAATTAATTAGTTTGTAGTAGATAAGTTGCTTTTTCTACCAAGAAGAGGTCACATAGTACCAGTGGTGATTTTAAATTTTTGTACTACGGAGCGGAAGTGGGTTCTGAAGGTAAGTTTTTGGTCAAGATAGAATCATCCAAGGTATTTGGTTTCTTTAATCCAGTCTATTTCTCCGTCAAATATTTCAGGGGGTGGAGGATAGTATGTCATGTTTCCCTTACGCAGAATCATTGCCTTAGTTTTATCAGTGTTTATTTTAATCCTCCAAAGGGTGAGCCATTTTTTCCAGGTTTATGACATAGATTTGTAGTTGGGTTCTTACAGCGATAACTGTGCAGGCTTTAGTAAATATGGCGGTGTCATCGGTAAAGTGTGCAAGATGAACAAAAGGTCTTTAGGGATGTCTTGTGTATAAATATTAAAAAGGTACGGCGAAAGTGCCGACCCTGTGGGCCACCAGCTCCGCTTACTCTGGTGGTTGAGTAAGCAGTACCGATTTTGATTCTGAATGTTCTGTTGCTGAGAAAAGAGGTTATTAAGCGAATAAAATGAACTGGAAAATTGAGAGTGATTAGTTTGTAAATAAGGCTTCGATCCATACCCTGTCAAAAGCTTTCGCGATATCGAGGAATATGCAATATCGAGGAATATTTACATCTTCTCCCAATTCTTCAGCTAATATTCTTAAATCGCATTTCTTTGCCTTACCGAAAATAGACATTTTCGTACTCAAATGCAAATTAATATATATGCTATTATTATTAACTTTCAGTTAGACTACTTAGTAGAACACAGTTGTTGGTTTTTTATAAATTTGTTTAACGTTCTAAATATATCTCAAAATTTAAAGAAATGAAAAAAAAAAAAAAAAAAAAAAAAAAAAAAAAAAAAAAAAAAAAAAACCTCTCTTTCCAAAATGATAAAAAAATAACAAAATTAAATTCTATAATAAATATGTTACATCAATCAATGCACATACCTTGAAATTCAAACTCGTTTCAATTTATTTACGTATAGCAAATTCTTGTAGCTTTAGGCTTAGGTTTCAGAATACTCCGAGTTCTGATCTATGTTAACTTCCTTTTGTAGTTAAATTAATCACTCATGAAATGGTTGTACAAAGACAAACATTTATTTAAAGATAAATCTCAATAACCTACATGTCACGTATTCGTAAACGTGCATAACATAACAACCGTACTTACTGCATCGTACCATTAAACATTTTAAGCATACATCATATCAATGTACATTTTGAAAATTATAAATAGAACCACTTCCAGAAATTAGCTGTTGCCATTTTCTCAACAGATATTTTGTCTAATAACAATTAAAGAATTTACAATCGTGCTTACACATAATTTGCAAATTGTCTTAATTTTGGGCACGAGTGTATATGGTTCTAGTAGTAATCGATCCTGTTGTTCGATTTGTTACTAAAAGAATCTAAATAGATACATTTCTTAAGCCATTATGATTTACAATAAATCGAAGTTGATAATAATTGAGAGAATAGTTGCAGAACTTTAATTCTGACGTCAGTTTAGATGATTTTCAAATAAAAAAGTTTACAAATGCTAATATGCATGGAAATATGACAAAGTGCAAAGACATTTATTGATTTAGCCTATACGTATACTATTTTTTAAAGTTAACAATAAATAACGTGATAAAAAATTAATTACTTTTGGTTTCGTTTCGTGTATGTATGACGACAAGCGTACAGATTGTTTTATTTTAGGTACACATAAATGAATATTTTGTAGAAATCGTCTTCCATTTTACCATCAAAGAAATTTTAGATACAAACTGGGGAATAGGCATTAAAACATTAAGACTGATTACTACCAGTTTAAGATATTGTTTCGAAAAGCCTAGCTGTGTAAGATAGCTTCTCCGCAGAGCGGGTTCACGTTTGCTGGAAAGACGCAGGCAATAGTAGGGTTGCGATTTGGCCTGAAATCTGGTTATCCTGCCTTTATCTGGGTTTAGTATCAGGCATTTAAATGTTGCAGGGCTCTTACAGAGCATAAATAGCGTAACTTTAATTTGGCACAGAGTCCTTGGGCGGTAGTGAACGCAGTTTTCACACAGATCGTATTTTATTCTCGAGTGTCAAGATGTAGAAACATCTTTTTACTTGACTTGTGATAAGAATCTGGGAGGAGGAGAAAGAGTAATGTGGAAGGCGGAAAAAGAGAGTCAGGTCTGTGCTAGCGGCGGCGAAGAAGGAGGGGTAAGTTCAGTGTCATTATAAGATGTAGCCGCGGGTGGCAGACCGCCAAAGAATCTCTAAGGAGAAGAAGTAAAGGTTCCCGGAGGCAAATGTGTCTCCGTCAGACCGAAGAGACACATTATGTATATCCCTGAAGCTTACTTTAAAGGGGTAAACCATCCCAAAGCTATCCACCCTCCGTACCTCACTGCGCATGTGCGAAATAACATCAGGAGGCAAGAAAGCAGCATGCCAGCGGCCATATTAGCAATCTTTTACCACGTTGTTCGAAAAGGTTGTTTGTTGTTGTAGTCAGAGATACTTGGTGTTAGTTATGTGAAATTCTTTTAAAGACTTTTTAAATGTAATGTAAAATGGTTTTGGGTATTGGGTGAAAACTTTGCTCTTGGTTTTCACAATAGTCATTCCAAATAATTGTCTAAAAGCTTTCATGGTAATTTGTTTATAAAGTTGTTGTCAGATAATTACAATGTATTTCAGTATTTTCAATTTATTTAGGGGTGCCTTTAATTGTCTTTAATTATATTTTCTGTTTCAGTTAGTTATTGCAAATTTTGCTTTTAAAATTTCACTGTAAAATTTTAACTATGGATTCATAAAAAATTTATTACGTTTTGTATGGCATGTGTTTTTCCCCCTTTTTAAGTTTCCAGAAGAAAAGAATTAAGAAGTTTATTTCATTTAAATTTTGTCTTCGTATGGCTCGCTGTTTAAATTCAAATTAAAAATTGGACAGGATTTGTATAATTCGCCCAAAATTCCAACTAACATCCTTTTGCTCATAAAACTTCAGAAATGTATGAAAATAAAACTTGAGTTATTTCAAAGTAAAAAATTTACTATCTCCTCGAACTGCGCTGTTTAAATTTCACCCTGCGCTGGTGTTTCACTGCATACCCGTGGCTCTTCGGTACAGCGGCGCAGAGGCGAAACAGGTTTACATTGCGTCTATGGAAGCTTTCATTCTTCTCCTTAGAGATTCTTTGCAGACAGCACAGTTAAGCTTAAATGAGTCAATTAAGGTTGTAATTCTTATGTGGGTAGGATGTGACATGGGAACCAATGTTTTTCACTGGGATGCGGGGAGTCTCTGAGAGTGCTAATAAGGCTATTACTGTGGGTTTGTACTGAATAAAAGAAGTTAACCGCTAATCGTTTAATATACTCTTGAATAAGTTCGATATGAAGGTCTCTGTGAATGTAGATGTTTGGAATATACCAAGGGGCATTGATAATTTCTCGTAGAATTTTATTTTGAAGAATTCGTAATTGTATAATATTGGTTTTAGCATGTCCCCAGATCAGAGCTGCATAAAGGAGGGCTGGACGAAGTATGGAGCGATATAAAATTAATTTGTTTGTAGTGGATAAGTTGCTTTTTCTACCAAGAAGAGGTCGCATAGTACCAGTGGTGATTTTAAATTTTTGTACGGAGCGGAGGTTGGTTCTTAAGGTAAGTTTTTGGTCAAGGGTGACTCCAAGGTATTTGGTTTCATTAATCCAGTCTATATCTTCGTCAAATATTTCAGGGGATGGAGGATAGTATTTCATGTTTCCTTTACGCAAAATTATTGCCTTAGTTTTATCAGTGTTTATTTTGGTGCTACTTTGGTAGATGGTTGCACGGAGTTTTGGCGATTTACGTTGGCACAATTGTTGGCGCGATTTTTACAAACATCAGCCATCTTGTAAAACGCTGTTTTTACGCATAGTAAAATATTCAAAACTTTAAAAAATATAAATATCGTTAAAAGTAATGGATTAATTTTTTGTTGAAAATGTCGCTTTTTAAGATGGCAGCAAGGGTAAATAAACACATTTACTATGAGTATAAAATAGTAAAGTAAAGTTACTATTACTTTCATATAGCAAAGAGAATAAAAACACCGCTATAAAAACATTATGCCAACATTTAATTAGATTAAAATATTACTGAAATTGAATATCGAATTAAAAACCATCATACCAACATTTAAAAGAATTAGAATATTATTAAATTCAAATACTTTAAAATACGTTATATAGAATATAATTAACATTAAAACATATGGACAATAATTATCTCAGCAATTTTTGAAAATAGTGTATTAATTTTTTCAACAAAGAATTGAAGTATACAATTATAAAATAAAGGAAAAATATGTACTTACATTTTTTTAGTCATTTAACATATTGCTTATTGATAAGTATCACAAAAAAAATCGGAATCATAATTTAAATAACATCTTTGAAGACATCTTTCAAGGAATTCGAAGATATGAATTAAATTTTAAAACGGCGCGGAAATGCACAAATTTTCAGTAACCGATCAGAGAGCTGATTATAGCTCGTTAATGCACAAATATTCTATAACCAATCAGAGAGCTTATAACATCACGCTTAGAATTAAAATTATTTAAAAATTCATACATAATAAAATCATTTTTTTAAAAAATGCAAAATTAAATTGTATTTCAATATTTAACAGCCATAAATAATGTTTAAAACATTAGATTAAATTTATACATATAAAAACCAATTACTTTTAAAGTAAGGTGACGTCATTGGTTACATCATCCACAATATAAAATTTCATAAAATATGATAAACAATGAAATTTTTATTTCAAAAAAAATGCAGAATTAAATTGATTTTTAATATTTAGAAGCCATAAATTATATTTAAAACACGGAATTTATGCACAATAAAACACATTATTTTTTAAATAAAATGACAACAAGTTATCGGTTACCATAAATAACTTATCCATCAATGGGTTTACCATAAGTTGTATCACTCGCCAAAAGAAAAATCGCCAACAAATCGCCAAAATCCGTGCAACCGTCTACCAAAGTAGCACCTTTATTTTAATCCTCCAAAGGGTGAGCCATTTTTTTCAGACATAGTTTTGACATAGTTTTGTAGTTGGTTTCTTACACCGATAACTGTGCAGGTCCACCACCTTCGATTACTCTGGTGGTTGAGTAAGCAGTACCGATTTTGATTCTGAATGTTCTGTTGCTGAGAAAAGAGGTTATTAAGCGAATAAAATTATCTGGAAAATTGAGAGTGATTAGTTTGTGAATAAGGCCTCGATGCCATACCCTGTCAAAAGCTTTCGCGATATCACGGAATATGGAATATCAAGGAATATTTACATCTTCTCCCAATTCTTCAGTTAATATTCTTAAATCGCATTTCTTTGCCTTACCGAAAATAGACATTTTCGTACTCAAATGCAAATTAATATATATGCTATTATTATTAACTTTCAGTTAGACTACTTAATAGAACACAGTTATTGGTTTTTTATAAATTTGTTTGACGTTCTAAACATATTTCAAAATTTAAAGAAATGAAAAAAAAAAAAAAAAAAAAAAAAAAAAAAAAAAAAAAAAACTCTCTTTTCAAAATGATAAAAAAATAACAAAATTAAATTCTATAATAAATATGTTACATCAATCAATGCACATACCTTGAAATTCAAATTCGTTTCAATTTATTTACGTATAGCAAATTCTTGTAGCTTTAGGCTTAGGTTTCAGAATAATTCGACTGCTGATCTATGTTAACTTCCTTTTGTAGTTAAATTAATCACTCGTGAAATGGTTGTAAAAGACAAACATTTATTTAAAGATAAATCTTAATAACTTACACGTAACGTATTCGTAAACGTACATAACATAACAAACGTACTTACTGCATCGTACCATTAAACATTTTAAGCCTTCATAATCTCATTGTATATTTTTAAAATTATAAATAGAACGACATCCGGAAATTAGCTGTTACCATTTTCTCAAGAGATATTTTGTCTAATAACAATTAAAGAATTTACAATCGTGCTTACACATAATTTGCAAATTGTCTTAATTTTGCGCGCGAGTGTATATGGTTCTTGTTGTAATCGATCCTGTTGTTCGGTTTGTTACTAAAAAAAATCTAAATAGATATATTTCTTAAGCCAAAATGATTTACAGTTAATCGAAGTTGATAATAATTGAGAGAATAGTTGCAGAACTTTAATTCTGACGTCATTTTAGATGATTTTCAAATAAAAAGGTTTACAAATGCTAATATGCATGGAAATATGACAAAGTGCAAAGGTACTTATTGATTTAGCCTATACCTATACTATTTTTTAAAGTTAACAATAAATAACGTGAAAAAAAAATTAATTACTTTTGGTTTCGTTTCGTGTATATATGACAACAAGCGTACAGATTATTTTATTTTAGGTACACATAAATGAATATTTAGAAGAAATTGTCTTCCATTTTAGCATCAAAGAAATTTTAGATACAAACTGGGAAATAGGCATTAAAACATTAAGACTGATTACTACCAGTTTAAGATATTGTTTCGAAAAGCCTAGCTGTGGTAAGATAGCTTCTTCGCAGAGGGGGTTCACGGTTGCTGGAACGATGCAGGCAATAGTAGGGTTTCCAGATTTGGCCTGAAATCTGGTTATCCTGCCTTTATCTGGGTTTAATATCAGGCGTTTAAATGTTGCAGGGCTGTTACAGAGCCTAAATAGCATAACTTTAAACTGGCAGAGTCCTTGGCCGGTAGTGAACGCAGTTTTCATACAGATCGTATTTTATTCTGGAGTGTCAAGATGTAGAAACATCTTTTTACTGGACTTCGGATAACATTTCACATAAAATATATCACATTACTGCGCGGCATCGCACCCATCCTCGCTTTGCCTATGTGCACAATGATCTATATTTACTCGAAAAACACTACTTACACAAACTCGGCGTCCATGTCCCCATCGATCTATTTCACATAAAAAACATCCGAGAATCGCACAAACTCGGCATCGCGCACAACCTCGGCATTGCGCACTCCCTTGACTTTTCTCATGTGCACATCGATCTATTTTCACTTAAAAAAACATCCCAGAATTGCACAAACTCTGCATCGCGCACAACCTCGGGATTGCGCACTCCCTTGACTTTTCCCATGTGAACATTGATATATTTTCACTTAAAAAATATCCCAGAATTGCACAAACTCGGCATCGCGCACAACCTCGGAATTGCGCACTACCTTGATTTTTCACATGTGCACATCGATCTATTTTCACTTAAAAACACCCCAGAATTGCACAAACTCGGCATCGCGCACAAGCTCGGCATTGCGCACTACCTTGACTTTTCCCATGTGCACATCGATCTATTTTCACTTAAAAAACATCCCAGAATTGCACAAACTCGGCATCGCGCACAACCTCGGCATTGTGCACTACCTTGACATTTCCCATGTGCACATCGATCTGTTTTCACTTAAAAAAACATCCCAGAATTGCACAAACTCGGCATCGCGCACAACCTCGGCATTGCGCACTACCTTGATTTTTTTTATGTGCACATCGATCTATTTTCACTTAAAAAATCCCAGAATTGCACAAACTCGGCATCGCGCACAACCTCGGCATTGCGCACTACCTTTTCCCATGTGCACATCGATCTATTTTCACTTAAAAAAACATCCCAGAATTGCACAACTCCGGCATTGCGCACTCCCTTGCCTTTTCTCATGTACACATTGATCTATTTTCACTTAAAAACATCCAAGAGTTGCACAAACTCGGCATCACGCGCAACCTCGGCATTGCGCACTACCTTGACTTAGTCCATGTGCACATCGATCAATTTTCATAAAAAAATTCGAAGAATTGCACAAACTTGGCATTGCGCAGTACCTTGGCTTTGCCCATGTACACAGCGATCTCGTTTCATGTAAAGGAAATCACACAGTTGAATGAACATTTATAATTAAAAAAATCGCGCAGTAACATTATAAACCTAACATTTCAACTCAGTTAAAATAGAACTTACGTTTTCTTCAAATATGAAGCTATAGCATAACAAATTGTTTTTAACAAGAAGCGTAGGCAAGGTTACGACATAAAACGCATATCCAAGCCTAAGATAAGTAAACAACGAGACTTGTGCAACATCTTCTAAAATTGAGCCTGATGATGTAGTTTACAATTCGTAAAAAATAGAATTTGCCTAGATCGCTACTTCGACATCTCTTCGGCACCGTCGGAAAACTGCGGCACATACAGATCTTTTATGCAATTCAAAAAGTCTCGGAACGGATCTGCTTCCGCCTGATTTCTGTATTGTCTTCGCCACATAAACTCCGCAAAATAGGAATCAAAAATATCTTCCGACGATATCCGAACACTGTTCTTACGGAATTCCCGCTTTATATTGCTCCACATACTTTCAATGTTGTTTGTATAAGCACCAGTCGTAGGTTCAACAAAGTTCAACGAATGGTTAACTGATAAGTGCTGGAAACCTTCATTCTTCAAACAATCATAGGATTTCCAGCAATCTGGGATAATCATCGTCCCAGGCAGAATTTTTCGCCTTCTAACCTCCAGCAAAGTCTCTCTCGAACTGTCTTCCACTACCTCAAAAAAAAAAAAAAAAAAAAAAAAAAAAAAAAAAAAAAAACACTTTCCACTTTCTGTTTCGATTCCACCAAACACCCATTTACCATTCACTCGTCTACCTCTATTATACTTCCTTTTACCAAACTTGCTTTCATCAATCTCCACAACCATACCAGGACCTCCAATCATCTCACTCTTTTTCACACATACATCCATACACACTTCTCTACAAAAATTACGCCAATCAACTAGAGTTTTATTCGATTTCACATTCACCTCATTCATAATCAGATTCGTACCGGATTCATACACCCACAAATACGAAAATATTAAAATCTCAATAATACTCATATTACTCTTTTCAAACCACGTACCTTTCCTCACAGACCTGTTATAATGATGAGCATTCACACTTTTTTCACGACAAACCCATTCGTAGCCATCCGATCTATCCTTCCTTTCAATCAAACGCATATCTTTCATACAAACAGGACAAACATACCGAGAACTAATCAGACCTGCATACACCAAATCAATAATAGCTCTCTTACCATTTTGTTCCAATTAAAAGAAACGCATATTAATTTTTCCAGACATTCTACTTACCTAGATAACAGAGAAAGATAGCACTAAATTTCAAGCGGGCAACTAACAGTAAAAGAAAATGCTCACGCAATCAAAAAATAAATTAATAAATAAACCAATAAAATTTTAATTTAATTTTTACTTAAATTACTTACGCAGTCACAAAAACGACCAATAAAATTTACATTTAATTTTACATAAATTACTCACGCAATCACGGAACAAACAGTAAAATTTATATTTAAGAAAGTCGCAATGATGACGTCATATCAGATTGAAACAGAGTTACGGTAACCCTAAGGTGACAGTACGGATACTGAAACTAAGTTAAAACTATCGTGGTAACCAGAAATGGCGTTTTGTCGCCAAAATTGAACAAAATTTTTCGCCAATCGAAGGGGCACCCAATTCTACACTAAAGCCAAACATTTATTTAAAGATAAATCTTAATAACTTACACGTAACGTATTGGTAAACGTACATAACATAACAAAAGTACTTACTGCATCGTACCATTAAACATTTTAAGCGTACATAATCTCAATGTATACTTTTAAAATTATAAATAGAACAACATCCAGAAATTAGCTGTTGCCATTTCCTCAATAGATATTTTGTCTAATAACAATTAAAGAATTTACAATCGTGCTTACACATAATTTGCAAATTGTCTTAATTTTGCGCGCGAGTGTATATGGTTCTAGTCGTAATCGATCCTGTTGTTCGACTTGTTACTAAAAAAAATGTAAATACATATATTTCTTAAGCCATTATGATTTACAATAAATCGAAGTTGATAATAATTGAGAGAATAGTTGCAGAACTTTAATTCTCACGTCATTTTAGATGATTTTCAAATAAAAAAGTTACAAATGCTAATATGCATGGAAATATGACAAAGTGCAAAAACATTTATTGATTTAACGTATACGTATACTATTTTTTAAAGTTAACAATAAATAACATGCTAAAAAAATTAATTTCTTTTGGTTTCGTTTCGTGTATATATGACAACAAGCGTACAGATTATTTTATTTTAGGTACACATAAATGAATATTTTGAAGAAATTGTCTTCCATTTTAGCATCAAAGAAATTTTAGATACAAACTGGGGAATAGGCATTAAAACATTAAGACTGATTACTACCAGTTTAAGATATTGTTTCGAAAAAGCCTAGCTGTGGTAAGATAGCTTCTCCGCACAGGGGGTTCACGGTTGCTGGAAAGACGCAGGCAATAGGTGGGTTGCCAGATCTGGCCTGAAATCTGGTTATCCTGCCTTTATCTTGGTTTAATATCAGGCGTTTAAATGTTGCAGGGCTGTTACAGAGCCTAAATAGCATAACTTTAAACTGGCAGAGGCCTTGGCCGGTAGTGAACGCAGTTTTCACACAGATCGTATTTTATTCTCGAGTGTCAAGATGTAGAAACATGTTTTTACTCGACTTCTGATAAGAATCTGGGAGGAGGAGAAAGAGTAGCGTGGAAGGCGGAAAAAGAGAGTCAGGTCCGCGCTAGCGGCGGCGAAGTAGGGGGGTAGGTTCAGTGTCATTATAAGATGTAGCCGCGGGTGGCAGACCGCAGAGTCAGTTAAGCGTGAAGAGTCA
The DNA here is from genome assembly GCF_044657685.1 of Stegodyphus dumicola. Classification (NCBI taxonomy): domain Eukaryota; kingdom Metazoa; phylum Arthropoda; class Arachnida; order Araneae; family Eresidae; genus Stegodyphus; species Stegodyphus dumicola. The sequence goes on along the minus strand of NC_140768.1, from coordinate 132,442,878 downwards.
ATTAAGGTTGTAATTCTTCTGTAGGTAGGATGTGACATGGGAAACGATGTTTTTCACTGGGATGCGGGGAGTCTCTGAGAATGCTAATAAGGCTATTACTGTGGGTTTGTACTGAATAAAAGAAGTTGACCGGTAATCGTTTAATATACTCTTGAATAAGTTCGATTTGAAGGCCTCTGTGAATGTAGATGTTTGGAATATACCAAGGGGCATTGATAATTTCTCGTAGAATTTTATTTTGAAGAATTTGTAATTGTATAATATTGGTTTTAGCTGCATGTCCCCAGATCAGAGCTGCATAAAGGAGAGCTGGACGAAGTATGGAGCGATATAAAATTAATTTGTTTGTAGTAGATAAGTTGCTTTTTCTACCAAGAAGAGGTCGCATAGTACCAGTGGTGATTTTAAATTTTTGTACTACGGAGCGGAAGTGGGTTCTGAAGGTAAGTTTTTGATCAAGGGTGACTCCAAGGTATTTGGTTTCATTTATCCAGTTTAGTTCTTCTTCAAATATTTCAGGGGGTGGAGGATAGTATTTCATGTTTCCCTTACGGAAAATCATTGCCTTGGTTTTATCAGTATTTATTTTAATCCTGTAAAGGATGAGCCATTTTTCCAGTTTTATGGAATAGTTTTGGAGTTGGTTTCTTACGGCGATAACTGTGCAGACTAAGTATGGCGGTGTCATCGGCAAAGAGTGCAAGATGAACAGAAGTGTCTTTAGAGATGTCTTGTGCATAAATATTAAAAAGGTACGGGGAAAGTGCCGACCCTGTGGGCCACCAGCATTTATTACTCTGGTGGTTGAGTAAACCGTACCGATTTTGATTCCATTTCCGAGGTGGGACACCGTTCGAGATAGACGTCTTATCGCTTCGCTCTCCGTTTCCTTGAGTTGCTGCCATCCCCGCTACTGTACCGAGTTTATCGACCTCGCCTAACGGGCTCTGGGCTGTTTTTTTCTTTGGCTTTCGTTTCGCAAAAGCGTCGCCTTAACTCCACTGCTGCACCCTTCGCTGGATAAAACAGGTCGTATTTTATTCTTTCTTCTGATTTTCTTTATTCACCGTGCTGATAAGGGTACCTTCGGGTACGGCCTCTAGTTAGGCCTTTTTTCCAACTTATTTGCCTCACATGATTAATCAATATGACACAACAAACATAACTGTAACTAATTATAACACAAACATGGAAAATTGACCTCCAAGCTCAGAAAATCCTGACGTGAGACATCTCAATGATGAACCCAACGTTCTCCAAATATTAAGTCACAAAATTACTTTATCCAATGACGTCGAAACTACCAGATCCTTGGTGGAAGATATCCAAGATATCCGTAACGACCCAAATGTGATATGTCCGCTAGTGATCAAAAAGAACTAAACTTTCTCCTTGTAAAAGCAATTAATCAACTGCGTATGCAGGAAAACGAGATGGCCAATGCAAAAATAAACGAATTACAAACCTATAACGAAAAGCTCGCTAAACAATTTGAAGAGATTAAAAACTTCTGCGACATACTTCAATCCACTAGTGGTTTCAAAGAACAAAGAAAAAGAAAATGGCGCCATAGACAAACGGATTCTGACTCCGATGAGGAGCCTTTTCTCAAAACCAGCAATCGATATAAACAATTAGAGAACCAAATAGACGACATGCATTTGGACAACGAAGATGAATCAGCCACTCAGCTTATAACCACCCCAAAAGCCCAACCAAACAAAAGTGACACCATTCCCGTAAATAGAAAACCAAACTCCAGCCCCAAAACAAGCAGAATTGATAAAGTGCCAATTATTGTCGTAGATGACGTACCAAAAGCGGATGAATTCTTAAAAAACTTAAACAAGCAAACCGGAAAAGAGATAACTGGCACCTTAAAAGGACGCCGCCTTGAAATACAGCCTGCAGACTCTGACTCACATCGATTCATTCGCAAAATAGTTGAAGAAATGAAGCTTAAAGCCCACACCTACTTATTGCCCGAAGATAAAGTTTTAAAAGTCATAATAAGAGGCCTACCCATCACCACAGATCCCCAAACCATCACTCAAGAACTTCTTGACAAAGGATTCAAGGTTAACTTTATTACATTATTAAAATAACAAACACATGCTCAGTGTCAGTCATTTCGACATAATGTTTGTAATTCATTTTACCACAAATTTATTTCGTTTATCTTGTTTCATATTTATAAAAGGGGAGTTTACCTTTATCGCATATATTGGTTGATAAAAGTTATGAAATATTGAATATTTTGAAACAAAATTCAGTCATACTAACCTTATTAAAAATTTTCTACATATAGACAAGATGTCACATAGATACCTGTCAGTTTCCGAACTAAATTACATCATACTGAAATTCGGTGCATTTTCATATGATTATTTTTGACAGAAAGAGTTAATATACGTAAATCACAAAAGAACATTGTTTTAATTATTAATTAAATATAGCACTTGTATTAAATTGCTAAAATTCATTGTTAGGAAAATCTCGTTCTAAAAAATTAGACACTTTTACCTTTCAAAGTGGAATTTTTGTGGTTTTCTCTGTGCATAATGTGGGCGCGAGTAAGTTTTTCTTCGAATGTCCTCCACGGAGGCATTTCTCCCTTTAGGCAGATAGCTCTCGCGTGCTTTGAAGGGAAAATAAAGCAAACCAAAACAAAAGCTTCAAATTTGGGGTTTAACATTTTTTTGGGTTCAAATACGCAAATTACCTAGAGATCTCAATTCACATTATCAAATGTTATTATTAAAATAAATAAAAGCAAGCTGAGGATTTCCATTTAAATTGTTTGTTTTAAAATAAAAAATAAGAACAGTAAATTTTGAATAAATCTTGTCAACATCAAGCAGGGGCAGGAACATGCCAATGTAAAATTTAATATTAGGCCAAAAAGAAACGCTTTGACATAGATTTTGGATAAAACTTAATGAAATTCGCAGGTAGTCAGGGACAGGCCTTTCTTCAATAGAGAGATAAAAATGTTTCTGAAGTATTTGTGTATTTATTACATAAATATTTTAATGCTTCCATAGCATTGCTAATCGATAAAATTTATTTGATGAAAAGTAGGAAGTTTGTTTTTAAAATTCCGATTTTTCAACCTTTTTCAGTGACATATGTGGCATCGAAAAACACGTCTGGCCAGGAGGCAGATTAATGACTGAAAAATTCTTAGAATTTAAAGAGGCATCGAACAAGAAAGTTTAGGGCTGTCGAAATTCTAAGAATTTGGCACTTGACAACGGCAAAAGTTTTAGAATGTAGAGAGCTACAGAATTTAGGCAGGGCAAAATATTTTAAATTTACAGAACATCGGTCAGTAGAATTAAGATCCCACAGCGATTGCACTGAGAAACAAATCGACCTGCTTCTCGATTATGCGGCTGGACGCAGATTAACTTCCGAAAGCTCAGTGAAGCAAGAGCTATACATAATGCAGCTATTTACGATTTCTGCTATAATAAACTGAAATTTAATATAATAATTTAACAGTATATATCAGTTTACGAAAACATGATGATACTTTTGAGAAATTTTCTTTAATTCCCAAGTACACTAAAAAAAAAAAGGTACAATAGATTATATAATGATATTACTAACAAAATGATGCCGATGACGCATTTAATTTTTATCTTTTTATTAATCTAAAATATGTCATTGAGTTTTCTATAACTTATAGTTTTGCAAATTAAAAATGTTCAGTACTGTAATATGCGATTATGGTATTATTGGTATGGTACTATTCAAGGAAAAGCACACGAGGGTTATCGGCCTAAATGGAGGGATGCCTTCATGGAGGACTTTCTAAGGGACACTGGCTCGTATACACGTTACACACGGGGAACACCACGAAAACGACCATGCAGCCAGTCCATTCGCGGGATTCGAACCTCGGACCGAACTACCAGTGTTCAGCGTCTTTACCGCTCGGCCGCTCGAGGGTAATATGCGATTATGAAAGCTGTGTAAAAGAAGAAAAATTCTTGCACATTCGTCAGGCAGCATACGATGGGCACATGCTTGAGGAAAAGGATGCGTTTGTAGATGACGTTTTCAGGGAAACTGGTTTGGTATATTCAACCTAAAATTCACCAAAATACCAAGCAACGAACGTATTCGCCGGAATTGAAACTTAGGCAAAACTACCAGTGTTCAGTTGCAAAAGAGAGTTAACAACACAAAGAGGCAACATGTCTGAAATTAGTGTTTATAGCATCCAACAGTGATATGATTTTCTGATATAATTTAAAGGAATATCAGTGTAAAAGAATGGGAATTCATTTTCCTTTTGTAAGGAGATTCTTTTCCGCTTTGTTTTCAACATTTGGTTGAAATGCAAATTAAATAAATATTTACAAATGCAGAATATTGGATAGTTATTGATGATTTGAGATTCAGTTTCTGAAATCCATTTCATGTGTCATTTCCTTAAAAAGGTGATACTGAAACCAACTTTCGAGGAGTAAAATGATTACTAGAAAAGAGTTTCCGATTTCTTTCATTCTTTTATTCCCATTGTAAATTTATCCCGTAGTTCTTAGAACATTCTTCTATCCGTAAGTGATGATTTGCTTTCCGAGAAAATTTTCTGAAAGGAATAAATTACTTAGTCTTCAAACCATGGGAAAATCTTGCCATCGCCGGTACTTAATTCCCGTCATTTACTGAGATAACCTGCTTTGTTATAAGTATGGTACTTGTTTTCTGATTTTTACTGAATTTGCATGCTCAAAGCTATCTAAATAAAGAAACGCTATTGTGAATATCAGGGTATAAGTACACATATGAAAGCGTTATATATTTTTCAGAATTCCCCTATCAGCTGTTTATTCTTAGGGCAGAAAGAGGGAAAAGCTTGCATACATCGCCATTCCCAGAAACTAGACAGTACCGAAAACATTACTAGACAGTCCGGTTTATCAAACAATAGAGTTTATCTGATTCCTAGTTGTAAAACGTGACAGTTATAAATTGCTATGTTCATGGCGACCTTCAGAAGGCATCAAATTACTTCAAAAGTTCCGCTGCTATAAATTTTCAGACTGCAATTTTGTTCCTTTAAATTTTCGAAAATACCTATTTTTTAAGTATTTTTCGGTACTTACATTAATATTGATACAAATAATATAGAAAGCACCAAACGTAGCTATGATGTATTTCAATTTGTCCTTAGTATTTTCTCACATATAGTATAAACACTTTGTCTACACGTTTCTAATGTTTCACCATAGTAAGCCTTCTCTTTCCGAATGCATTCAGTTCCTTTTCGCTTTCGTTTTCTGCTTCTTTTTTTTTTTTAATTCTATTTATTTATTTATTTAATGTTACCATATCCTGAGTTTTACTCTAGCTATTAGCTAGAGTAGCTACTAGGTAGCATTCATTATAGTACATTCATTATATTCATATAGCTACTAGCTAGCATTCATTATAGTACAAAAACTAATATAGCTTGTCAATATCAACACATTTTTATCTTCAATAAAATCCACTAATTCGACTGATGCTGTAAAAATTACAATTTAATACTTTAGCCAATTATTCTGATTATAGTGATTTAAATTCGATTTTAGGCAACATACGCATTCTTTCAGAAAACGCGATATATTGAGCACAGCTGTTACAAGTAAATACTGTACATTCAACCATTTCATAATATGTAAATGTAGCATAACTTCTTTTCGAGTGCTTGCACTGAGAGTCTCCTTCAAGTAAACCTTAATGGAACTTTATTTCATGAAAATTTAGAAGTATTATAAAAGCCTCAGAATTATTTCCATTGCAAACATTTATGAATTATGCAGAAAAATATATAAGAAAAACATCAATGAGAAACTATTATCGAATATACATTTCATGACAATAGTAAAACATTTTTTCAGTACCGACGGTATTAAAAAGCTCAATATTATGATGAGCTAAATAAAATAAAACGGTATTAAAAGTTTAATATTGTGATAAGTAAAAGTATACTAATCTATAACACTCATTTGATATTTTTGCCATTAGAAGTATAATGTAATTCTAACCGTTAAAGTAACATTGTATTTCTATTAGCTAGAATTATAATTGTAATTTCAAATAAATTTATCAGTACTCGTTGTTTCCTGCACCTTGAGGAAGACGCATTATTTTTTTATATTATATAAAATACTGTCCTCAGAAAAAAATGTCCCTAGACATGATTCTGTCTCCAAAATTAATGGATGAGGTGAGCAGAAATAATCTTGGAACAGCCTTTGGGCAAGTGCTGCGAGTATGCGAAATGTAAGACTGTAATTAAACTTCGACCATCCTGGAGACTACACTTTCTTAGAATATTGCCATTCGACAAATTATAAGACCTTCCATTTATCTTTAAAGCTATCTGTTATTGACTTAGAAAAGCTGGTAATTCATTGTAGTTACTTTGTAGTTAAAACTACAACTAATGCAGTTATAATCGTAATTGTGCCGCCCAGATGGTATAGTGGTTAGGGAAGCCTGACTGCGATACCGAAGGGCCTGGGTTCGAATGCCGGAGAAGGCATGGCTTTAACTGTTCGTCCTTTCATAGGAGGGGATAGTGGCCCACATACTAGATGCCTCCATAATAAAGTGACTGCAACTTCTGGCCTTGTATAGACTAATGGACTGTGTTGCACTGTAACTGTTCCCAATCTGCCATTGGGGAAAAATAATAATAATAATAATAATAATAATAATTGTAATACAATGATTGTTCGAATTACAATATAACTTCAAAAACAATTAGATTTTTCGCTCAGCAGAGTAATAAGTCATCTTTTGAATACTACAAGTTCAAATCGGATGCCCATTATGGTAAACAATCTAAATCCCCAAATGTTTAGATAGCTCCGTGGATTTCCTTATGTATAACATGAATACAAATCATTTTATTTTAGAAAGTTCTCTATGAGTACATCATTCTTCTTAAACGTTTCGTTGCATTCAATTAAATAAAGATCTTTTCCTGCTTTTATTAACGGGTGATGTGAACATGAGCCAGTTTCCCTTAGAAAGTCCTCCACAGAAGCATCTTTGCAGTCTTTACCGTAATCCAAATAATATGTCAATCACAGGTGCATAAGAAAATTGTACTGTTATTTGTTCTTACGTGAAACAATGATGGAAAATAGTTCATGCAAGTACTTTCACTTGTAACTGAATAATGCATTTTAACTATTTATGGAAAATGTGTGTTATGTTGAATAAAAGACCAATTCGTAATTTTTTTTTTCCAATGGCAGGTAGCAGCCGTTTATAGACATTGATCACTACTAAGGCCGGTCATGTTATTAAGGAGGGAACTAATACGTGGGCCCCCGTTGTCACCTATGAAGAGGACGAACAAATTACATTCATGCCCTATCCGCGATTCGTACCCAGGCTCTTCGGTACGGCAACCAGAGTCACGAACCGCTTTACTGTCTGGGCGGTAATTCATAATAAATGAATTTAGTAAAATGTCTAATACACACAGCAATTAAGCATACTGATTGCTGATCAGAATCCTTTTTTACCAGCTAAAGCAATAGGTTGGATAAAATTATGAGACTTAGTTTAGTCCTTTATGATTTCCTTTCTGGAATGAGAAGGATAAATGTAATTTTTATGATTTATTTCTTGTGTAATGTAAACAAGACAAGCGTGCCGTAACAAATCCTTTGCGAAAACATCCCTTTGCACTGGCATAAACTCTTTGCTTGCTTTCCCTTAATCTTGTAATTTAAGTTCACGTGCATATCGAAGATCATTAACATACATATTTGCTTACTAACGTTATGTGCATTTCGGTCTATATAAAATATTTCCTTTAAATAAACTCCTATTTATGCTGGTACCACAAACTACAATATATGTAAGATGATTCAGAAGACATGACCGAAAATATTAATATTTTTCTTATAGGTGATTATCCCGTTGTATTATTTAAAAACTCATTATCCAAAATGCAGAAACAATTTCGAATATAATATCATTGACTGTAATTTTCAAATATTATCACGATTTCCTTAGCCTATGTCACTGAAATTATAAGGGGCAGTTGTTTTTCTGATTAAATAGTTACAATCATCTGCTGCGCAATTTTAATTAAGAGGTCATTACAATTGAATAGTAATTTTTATTAGATTATATAATTATAGTTATAATGTTTATTCAATTAGATTTCACAATTAAAATGCTAACCTTCTAGGCGGCAAGGCCGTATATACGCTTTCGAAAATAATGGCTCTCATAGCGGCAAGGCAGCATATATGCGTCCAAATATTTTGGTCCTCATAGCGGCAAGGCAGCATATATGCGTCCAGATATTTTGGTCCTCAAAGCGGCAAGACAGCATATATACGGCCTATCTCAGAGTGCCCTCCCCTCTCTGCTCTTAATGTAAACTGACATGGTTGGAAGACTAAGTAATTTATTCCTTTCAGAAAATTTTCTCGGAAAGCAAATCATCACTTACGGATAGAAGAATGTTCTAAGAACTACGGGATAAATTTATAATGGGAATAAAAGAATGAAAGAAATCGAAAACTCTTTTCTAGTAATCATTTTACTCCTCGAAAGTTGGTTTCAGTATCACCTTTTTAAGGAAATGACACATGAAATGGATTTCAGAAACTGAATCTCGAAATCATCAATAACTATCCAATATTCTGCATTTGTAAATATTTATTTAATTTGCATTTCAACCAAATGTTGAAAACAAAGCGGAAAAGAATCTCCTTACAAAAGGAAAAAAAAAAAAAAAAAAAGATTTCCATTCTTTTACAGTCATATTCCATTAAATTATATCAGAAAATCATATCACTGTTGGATGCAATAAATACTAAATTCAGACATGTTGCCTCTTTGTGTTGTTAACTCTCTTTTGCAACTGAACACTGGTAGTTTCGCCTAAATTTGAATTCCGGCGAATGCGTTCGTTGCTTGGTATTTTGGTGAATTTTAGGTTGAATATACCAAACCAGTTTCCCTGAAAAAGTCATCTACAAACGCATCCTTTTCCTCAAGCATGTGCCCATCGTATGCTGCCTGACGAATGTGCAAGAATTTTTCTTCTTTTACACAGCTTTCATAATCACGTATTACCCACCAGCGGCCGAGCGGTAAAGACGCTGAACACTGGTAGTTCGGTCCGAGGTTCGAATCCCGCGAACAGGCTGGCTGCATGTTCGTTTTCGTGGTTTTCCCCATGTGTAACGTGTATACGAGCCAGTTTCCCTTAGAAAGTCCTCTACGAAGGCATCCCTCCTTTTAGGCAGAAAACCCTCGTGTGCTTTGCTTTAACTGAATAGTACCATACCAATAATACCATAATCACATATTATATTATTGAGCATTTTTAATTTGCAAAACTATAAGTTATGGAAAACTCAAAGACATATTTATTTAGATTAATAAAAAAGTAAAAATTAAATGCGTCATCCGCACCTTTTTTTTTTTTTTTTTTTTTTTTTTTTTTTTTTTTTTTTTAGTATACTGGGTAATTAAAGAAAATTTCTCAAAAGTATCATCATGTTTTCGTAAACTGATATATACTGTTAAATTATTATATTAAATTTCAGTTTATTATAGCAGAAATCGTAAATAGCTGCATTATGTATAGCTCTTGCTTCATTGAGCTTTCGGAAGTTAATCTGCGTTCATCCGCATAATCCAGAAGCAGGTCAATGCTAGACATTTTTCTTCTCAGTGCAATCGCTGTGGGATCTTATTTCTATTCACCGATGTTCTATAAATTTAAAATATTTTGACCTGCCTAAATTCTGTAGCTCTCTATATTCTAAAACTTTTGCCGTCCAATAAGCCTTTGTTGTCAAGTGCCATATTCTTAGAATTTCGCCATCCCTAAATTTTCTTATTCGATGCCTCTTTAAATTCTACGAATTTTTCAGCCATTAATCTACCTTCTGGCCAGACGTGTTTTTGGATGCCACATATGGCACTGAAAACGGTTGAAAAAGCGGAATTTTAAAAGCAAACTTCCTACTTTTCATCAAATAAATTTTATCGATTAGCAGAGCTATGGAAGCATTAAAACATTTATGTAATAAATACACAAATACTTCAAAAACATTTTTTTCTCTCTACTAAAGAAAGGCCTGTCTCTGACTACCTGCGAATTTGATTAAGTTTTATCCAAAATCTACGTCAAAGCGTTTCTTTTTGGCCTAATATTAAATTTTACATTGGCATGTTCCAGTCCCTGCTTGATATTGACAGGATTTATTCAAAACTTACTGTTCTGATTTTTTATTTTAAAACAAACAATTTAAATGGAAATCCTCAGCTTGCTTTTATTTATTTAAATAATAACATTTGATAATGTGAATTGAGATCTCTAAGTAATTTGCGTATTTGAACCCCCCAAAAAAATGTTAAACACCAATTTTGAAACTTTTGTTTTGGTTTGCTTTATTTTTCTTCGAAGCACGCGACAGCTATCTGCCTAAAGAAGGTTGGAATGCCTCCGTGGAAAACATTCTAAGAAAAACTTGCTGGCGCCCACATTATGCACAGGAAAAACCACAAAAATTCCACTTTGAAAGGTAAAAGTATGTAATTTTTTAGAGCGAGATTTTCCTAACAATGAATTTTAGCAATTTAAAACAAGTCCTATATTTAATTAAGAATTAAAACAATGTTCTTTTGTGATTTACATAAGGTAACTCTTTCTGTCAAAAATAATCATATGCATATGCACCGAATTTCAGTACCATGTAATTTAGTTCGGAAACTGACAGGTATCTGTGACATCTTGTCTATATGTAGAAAAATTTTAATAAGTTTATTATGAGTGAAATTTGTTTCAAAATATTCAATATTTCATAACTTCTATCAACCAATAAATTCGATAAAGGTAAACTCCCCTTTTATAAATATGAAACAAGATAAACGAAATAAATTTGTGGTAAAATGAATTACAAACATTATGTCGAAATGACTGACACTGAGCATGTGTTTGTTATTTTAATAGTAATTTAATTATAAATTACATGTAGCTTTCAATAGGAATTAGGTATTTTAAGCCTCTTATAATTTTTTTCTTAGCGTTAAAGCTCGATAACATGAATCAAAAGCAGAAAATTAGTTAAACTACACTGTCTCACTAGTCGTAAGATTATATTACTGAGATATGAATATAAAAATAAATTAACATTTTATAAACGTACATTAAAATACCGAAACGCAATAAAAATCAATAACATTTATACTTAATAAGCTACAAAGCCGGGAAAAGGGTCAGGCAAGTGAGGCACTTGCCTCATGTGAATCACTAGAAGAGGCGCCAAATTGACTATACGAATTCGAAAATTATTTAATTATTAGGGGAATAGGCTTCGTCAAACTTAAATCAATAAAACAAACCAAAAAAAAAAAAAATATGCAAGGAAACCTGGAAATTAATGCAATATGCAATTCAGTGTTATTTCTTACTTATCAAAAACGAATTTTTTAACTTTTTCATTTGAAAATTATAAATAATTGGCTACATTATTTTTCTGAATTTATAAAATTACGATTAAAAATACTTTAAGAATTATGGTATAATTATGCTATGAGAATTATGATACTTTGATTTAATACAATTACTTTCGCTTAATACAAATGTAGGTATTTTTATATTTATATGGACGCGCATTTACCTTTCTGCCTCAGGTGAAAAAATATCTTGGCACAGCTCTGATAAGCAATTAAGATCAGAAATATGCACAAAATTAGTAACAAGGCAATACAAAACTCCCTTTTCTGTTTTGGATTTCCAGAAAAAAATATCTTTTTTCGTCTAACCAAAGCATGGACGTGTTCCTTCCTCCGTAAGGGCAAAACCAGCCCATCTGCTTAATCGCCTCTAGGCGGTAATCAAAGGACAGTAGGAAACCAAAGTGAAACGACTTGTTGATCGCCCTACAAGGAGGGGGGAAGAAAATCTAACAAAAACCGTTTTCAAGACAATTTTGGTTCACTCTAAATGAAAAAAAAATTGTAAGCATGGTTAATTTTTACTGCAGTTTTCGAGACGTATGTAGATTTGAATGCGAGCCGCGCGGTGGGTTAAAATGCATTTGAGTAAATTGTATATGTAATTAAAAATTGTTACATTGTAATTACAAGATAATTGCATAATATTATTCCAATTACTATGTGTTTTCAATTGCATTCTGCAATTACATTTGGAATTAAGATCATGATTTTCCTGGGCTGCGTAACTGCTTTTATCAGAAACAATTGCTATCCTAATTACATTATTATAATTACTTACTGGAGTTACAATGACAGTGTAATTGTAATTAGATTATATGATTGCAGTTGCATTGAATATGAAATTGGATTTCACAAATATAGAGTAATTGTAATTTAAATGAAATTACGTAAATTGTAATTGTAATTCAAAAAACAGCTACTTTTTAACTATAACTACTTAGTAATTGCATAATTTTATTACAGTTGCATACTACACTTAGAATTACAATTATGATCATAATTTCACTATGTTAAGTAATTCTAATTATCAGAGACAATTACTTTCCTAATTACGTAGCTATAATTACCTACTGAAATTGCAGTTAAAATTACGTTGTAATTAGCTAATATTACCGTAGTTGTGATTAGATGCAATAAAATTTGTAATTGTAATTAGATTATATAATTATAATGTTTGTGATTATCATTGCATTGTAATTGTATGACTTAAGAATTAAAATGCAATTACATACATTATTGTTGCATTTAAAAAGTTACTTTCTAATTGTAATTGCGAAGCTAATTACAATTGCAATATAATTGAAATCACATATTTCAAAATATTGTTGCAGTTTCTTGCAATTTTAATTTTAATTCCAATTACATTTTGCCAAACTGCATCTAAAATTTGGAGAATAATGAGGCTGGAAAATGAAAATTCTCTTTACGAACATAAACATTTAAGTTTACTATAGCTGGTATAAGCACAGAACAGCTGGAACAGCTGAAAGTTTTGAACGAGCTATTTATTCCGAGCTGTTATTCAAAACCTAACGATAAAACCCATTTGCCCCTAGCGAATAGATAGTTTCTTCTCCTCAATTACCGCCCGCAGAGAAAAATTATCACCTGTCAGTTTACATTAAGAGCAGAGAGGGGAGGGCATTCTGAGACTGCCCGTATATATGCTGCTTTGCCGTTTCGTGCAAAAATTTAAGTTTACGTATATGTGCTGCCTTGCCTCCATGAGGACCAAGATATTTGGACGCATATATGCTGCCTTGCCGCTATGAGAGCCATTATTTTCGAACGCATATATACGGCCTTGCCGCCTGGAGGGGACCCACCGGGTGGCTCGCATTCAAATTTATTTACGTCTCGAAAACTGCAGTAAAAATTAACCATGTTTACATTTTTTTTTCATTTAGAGTGAACCAAAATTGTCCTGAAAACGGCCTTTGTTAGATTTTCTTCCCCCCTCCTTAAGATCCTACAAGAAATCCTAAAGACATGGCAGGAAAGATGGGAGGAAGAGGAAACGGGCAGAGAAACATAGTACTACCCAAGAATATCTCTTAAAAAGCTCAGGGCAGATCATCTATTGGTTCAACTATTGACAAATCACGGAAGATTCCCGAGCTATATGTCACGTTTTCAAAAGAAACAAGTAAGGTGCGCATACGGTACGAGTGGGCCCACTACAAATGCAGCCCACTACCTGTACAGATGCCCACAACTCACCAGGATAAGAGCAAAGATACTCCCGAAAATTCCAAGTCAAGAAATCCTAGCGACACCTAGCGGCAATGAGGGAAATCATGAAAGTTATATTAGATCCCTCGAACAACCTAATTGTAACGATGTGATATCACACATACAAAGAGACCTTCCTTGGTCACATTCGACTCTGTAAATATGTAAATAACTACGTAATAATAATGTAACAACTTAATGTACTAATATTAATGTTAATAACCTTTCATTGTAACCCTTGTCTAATTATAACCGTTTGTTAACTTTTTAATGTTTGTTTTGTAATCTCAATATTAATAAAAGTAATTAAAGAAAAAATGGCCTGAGGGCCCAGATAAAACGATTTGTTGGGGCAAAATTCCGGCAGATCTTCCAGTCAGAGAGAGTGCAGTACGGTGTTTGCAATTCTATGAAACAAGCAGGAGAGATTTCGCCGCAAACGGCCCTCTCACAATCGCAGATTAGCCGAAAGGCTTCATAGGGACATAAGATCATGACACCAACAGACCAGTCTCCTCCCGCCTAATACGGAGTGAGCAACCTAAAGCACGGATGGATTGCCAAGGTACACAATGGTATCAAGCGGTGTCAGGTAGCTTAATCAACATTCTCACTCCTGCCTGATATGGAGTGAAGAAACGCCAAGTGTCGACGTGGATTCAAACACCACATCTGGCAAGGCGAACGGTCATCAATACAAACAAAGCCACCCGCCTAATACAGTGAGCTTCCCACAGTTGCGTCACCTGACGCAGGAGTGATGTAGAAAGGTTGATTGATTCCCCCTCCTTGTTGGGCGATCAACAAGTCGTTTCACTTTGGTTTCCTACTGTCCTTTGATTACCGCCTAGGGGCGATTAAGCAGATGGGCTGTTTTTGCCCTTACGGAGGAAGGAACACGTTTTGTGTCCATGCTTTGGTTAGACGAAAAAAGATATTTTTTTCTGGAAATCCAAAACAGAAAAGGAAGTTTTCTATTGCCTTGTTACTAATTTTGTGCATATTTCTAATCTTAATTGCTTATCAGAGCCGTGCCAAGATATTTTTTCACCTGAGGCAGAAAGGTCAATGCGCGTCCATATAAATATAAAAATAGCTACACTAGTATTAAGCAAAAGTAATTGTATTAAATCAAAATGTCATAACTCTTATAGCATAATTATACCATAATTCTTAAAGTATTTTTTAATCGTAGTTTTATAAATTCAGAGAAGTAATGTAGCCAATTATTTATAATTTTCAAATGAAAACGTTAAAAAATTCGTTTTTGATAAATAAGAAATAACACTGAAATGCATATTGCATTAATTTCCAGGTTTTCTTGCAATTTTTTTTGGTTTGTTTTATTGATTTAAGTTTGACGAAGCCTATTTCCCCTAATAATTAAAGTAATTTTTGAATTCGTAAAGCCAATTTGGTGCCTCTTCTAGTGATTCACATGAGCCCGACTTTGTTGCTTTTTAAGTATAAATGTTATTGATTTTTATTGCGTTTCGGTATTTTAATGTACGTTTATAGAATGTTAATTTGTTTTTATATGCATATTTCAGTAATATAATCTTACGACTAGTGAGACAGTGTAGTTTAACTAATTTTCTGCTTTTGATTCATGTTATTGAGCTTTAACGCTAAGAAAAAATTTATAAGAGGCTTAAAATACCTAATTCCTATCGAAAACTACATGAAATTGATAATTAAATTACTATTAACCTTCCAGGCGGCAAGGCCGTATATATGTGTTCGAAAATAATGGCTCTCATAGCGGCAAGGCAGCATATATGCGTCCAAATATTTTGGTCCTCATGGCGGCAAGGCAGCATATATACGTAAACTTAAATTTTTGCACGAAACGGCAAAGCAGCATATATACGGCGTGTCTCTGCTCTTAATGTAAGCTGACGGGTGATAATTTTTTTCTGCGGGCGATAATTGAGGAGAGGAAACTATCTATTCGCTGGGGGCAAATGGGTTTCATCGTTAGGTTTTGAATAACAGCTCGGAATAAATAGCTCGTTCAAAACTTCCAGCTGTTCCTGCTGTTCTGTGCTTATACCAGCTATAGTAAACTTAAATGTTTATGTTCGTAAAGAGAATTTTCATTTTCCAGCCTCATTATTCTCCAAATTTTAGATGCAGGTTGGCAAAATGTAATATGAATTAAAATTAAAATTGCAAGATATTGCAACAATATTTTGAAATATGTGATTTCAATTATATTGCAATTGTAATTAGCTTCGCAATTACAATTAGAAAGTAACTTTTTAAATGCAACAATAATGTATGTAATTGCATTTTAATTCTTAAGTCATACAATTACAATGCAATGATAATCACAAACATTATAATTATATAATCTAATTACAATTACAAATTTTATTGCATCTAATCACAACTACGGTAATATTAGCTAATTACAACGTAATTTTAACTGCAATTTCAGTAGGTAATTATAGCTACGTAATTAGGAAAGTAATTGTCTCTGATATTTAGAATTACTTAACATAGTGAAATTATGATCATAATTGTAATTCTAAGTGTAGTATGCAACTGTAATATAATTATGCAATTACTAAGTAGTTATAGTTAAAAAGTAGCTGTTTCTTGAATTACAATTACAATTTACGTAATTTCATTTAAATTACAATTACTCTATATTTGTGAAATCCAATTTCATATTCAATGCAACTGCAATCATATAATCTAATTACTATTACACTGTCAATGTAACTCCAGTAAGTAATTATAATAATGTAATTAGGATAGCAATTGTTTCTGATAAAACCAGTTACGCAGCCCAGGAAAATCATGACCTTAATTGCAAATGTAATTGCAGAATGCAATTGAAAACACATAGTAATTGAATAATATTATGCAATTACATTGTAATTACAATGCAACAATTTTTAATTACATATACAATTTACTCAAATGAATTTTAATTATAATTGCATTTTAATTGTGAAATCTAATTGAATAAACATTATAACTATAATTATATAATCTAATAAAAATTAACATGCAATTGTAATGACCTCTTAATTAAAATTGCGCAGCATATGATTGTAACTATTTAATCAGAAAAACAACTGCCCCATATAATTTCAGTGACATAGGCTAAGGAAGTCGTGATAATATTTGAAAATTACAGTCAATAATATTATATTCGAAATGTTTCTGCATTTTGGATAATGAGTTTTTAAATAATACAACGGGATAATCACCTATAAGAAAAATATTAATATTTTCGGTCATGTCTTCTGAATCATCTTACATATATTGTAGTTTGTGGTACCAGCATAAATAAGAGTTTATTTAAAGGAAATATTTTATATAGACCGAAATGCACATAACGTTAGTGAGCAAATATGTATGTTTATGATCTTCGATATGCATGTGAACTTAAATTACAAGATTAAGGGAAAGCAAGCAAATAGTTTATGCCAGTGCAAAGGGATGTTTTCGCAAAGGATTTGTTACGGGACGCTTGTCTTGTTTACTTTACACAAGAAATAAATCATAAAAATTACATTTATCCTTTTCTTTTCAGAAATGAGATCATAAAGGAGTAAACTAAATCTCATAATTTTATCCAACCTATTGCTTTAGCTGGTAAAAAAGGATTCTGATCAACAATAAGTATGCTTAATTGCTGTGTGTATTAGACATTTTACTAAATCCATTTATTATGAATTACCGCCCAGACAGTAAAGCGGTTCGTGACTCTGGTTGCCGTACGGAAGAGCCTGGGTTCGAATCCCGGATAGGGCATGAATATAATTTGTTCGTCCTCTTCATAGGTGGCAACGGTGGCCCACGTATTAGTATCCCTCCTTAATAACATGACCAGCCTTAGTAGTGATCAATGTCTATAAACGGCTACTACCTGCCATTGGGAAAAAAAAATTACGAATTGGACTTTTATTCAACATAACACACATTTTCCATAAATAGTTAAAATGCATTATTGAGTTACAAGTGAAAGTATATGCATGAAGTATTTTCTATCATTGTTTCACGTAAGAACAAATAACAGTACAATTTTCTTATGCACCTGTGATTGTCATATTATTTGGATTACGGTAAAGACTGCAAAGATGCAACAATAATGGTTAACGGTGATTATCCCGTTGTATTATTTAAAAACTCATTATCCAAAATGCAGAAACATTTCGAATATAATATAATTGACTGTAATTTTCAAATATTATCACGATTTCCTTAGCCTATGTCACTGAAATTATATGGGGCAGTTGTTTTTCTGATTAAATAGTTACAATCATATGCTGCGCAATTTTAATTAAGGCTGTGGAGGACTTTCTAAGGGAAACTGGCTCATGTTCACATCACCCGTTAATAAAAGCACGAAAAGATCTTTATTTAATTGAATGCAACGAAACGTTTAAGAAGAATGATGTACTCATAGAGAACTTTCTAAAATAAAATGATTTGTATTCATGTTACACATAAGGAAATCCACAGAGCTATCTAAACATTTAGATTGTTTGCCAAAATGGGCATCCGATTTGAACTAGTAGTATTCAAAAGACGACTTATTACTCTGCTGAGCGAAAAATCTAATTGCTTTTGAAGTTATATTGTAATTCGAACAATCATTATATTACAATTATTATTATTATTATTATTATTATTTATTTTTTCCCCAATAGCAGATTGGGAACAGTTACAGTGCAACACAGTCCATTAGTCTATACAAGGCCAGAAGTTGCAGTCACTTTATTATGGAGGCATCTAATATGTGGGCCAGTATCACCTCCTATGAAAGGATGAACAGTTAAAGCCATGCCTTCTCCGGCATTCGAACCCAGGCCCTTCGGTATCGCAGTCAGGCTTCCCTAACCACTATACCATCTGGGCGGCACAATTACGATTATAACTGCATTAGTTGTAGTTTTAACTACAAAGTAACTACAATGAATTACCAGCTTTTCTAAGTCAATAACAGATAGCTTTAAAGATAAATGGAAGGTCTTATAATTTGTCGAATGGCAATATTCTAAGAAAGTGTAGTCTCCAGGATGGTCGAAGTTTAATTAACAGTCTTACATTTCGCATACTCGCAGCACTTGCCCAAAGGCTGTTCCAAGATTATTTCTGTTCACCTCATCCATTAATTTTGGAGACAGAATCATGTCTGGAGACATTTTTTTCTGAGGACAGTATTTTATATAATATTAAAAAAAATAATGCGTTTCCCTCAAGGTGCTGGAAACAACGAGTACTGATAAATTTATTTGAAATTACAATTATAATTCTAGCTAATAGAAATACAATGTTACTTTAACGGTTAGAATTACATTATAGTTCTAATGGCAAAAATATCAAATGAGTGTTATAGATTAGTATACTTTTACTTATCACAATATTAAACTTTTAATACCGTTTTATTTTATTTAGCTCATCACAATATTGAGCTTTTTAACCCCCCGAGCGTTACGGGTTTTTTCAGGAAACGACGTAAAAATAATCGTGTTTTCTTACCAGGTCTGTCGCAAAAGCGGTAAGCATTTTTACTCAAACTGCTTCAAAAGCGGGCCCCCCTTACCATGTGGATATAATTAAGCTAATTCTCCCCTCCTTTGAATTTAGCGAGTGAAATTAGTTTTTCTCCCTATGGTATCTTCGTCACAAGACTGGTTGCTAAAATAGTATTTTATCTCCTATTTGGCTACTTTATTATTTGCACACTAACACATATGCTATATATTACTCATTACTCGTACCTTAAATCAAGATATGTGCCGAATACAGAAAGTTAGTCAATATACATCAGTAAGAGAAACTACGTAAAATGCTTTAAATTTCCAGTTTCTTTAAGAAATTGCTTCGATAATGGTGAAAAATTAATCTTGCATTTTTTTATCCTTATTTTCTGAGGAAATACTTTTTAATATACAAAGGGAATTTGTGAGAATATTTTTCTCTCGTGTTCCAATTTTTCGAATACAAATTATTCGCAACTTATTTTAGTATTATGTTTATATTTAATTTTCAAATATTATAAGTTTATTCCAGTTTAAAGTGTTAGATTTAAATAATTCTTTAAATTGCATCATAAATTTATTAGTAGTTAGTTATTTATGACACCGTTTTGACTTGTGAGAAATAAATAAAGTATTGTAATCGCGAAACATTTCGATTTTCACATTTCAAAGGAAATTTCCATTTTGAATAGTTCCATCATGACGTTTACACGCACGTATGTCGCATAACTTGACATAAAATGTTGAAATTTTATATTTGGGACTTATGACTAGTTTTAGCGCGACGTATGTCCGTACGTATGTATGCATGTATATCGCATAACGCAACAGCAGAATAGATGAAGTGGCTGATAAATGAGATCAGGCAGTTCGGCTTTTATAGAGTAAAATCACTTTGGGGGTAGCAACAAGTAAATAGCTTGGTCAAAGGAGCTTCTTGAGAAAATAAATGTATTTTCGAGTTACAACGCAATTTCCTTGTAATTAGCTATATATGAGTTACAATGCAAGTATTTATATACTACGTGCATTATCGAGATGTTAATAGAAACAAAAAAACATTCTTTGTAGCAGAATTGTTAAAACTATGGAAAGCGCAGTATATATATATATATATATATAAATTTAAGCAGTTTATTTCGTGAAAATTTATCACATTTTTCGTAGGAATTATTAAAACTGTTTTTGTATGTAAACTATATATATGTAAACACACATACAAAACACTGTGTATACATATGGTGATGTATGTTTGTATGCATGTGTGCGCGTGTATGTTATATTTCTCTATTATATATCAGTATTTTATTGAAAGTAGTTGTAGACGACATTTAATTAAAAAAAAAAAAAAAACTGAAAAGTATAGTAAATCTCAAAATGATAGTGCCATTATGAAACTGAATATTACGTGAAATCGAAAATTTATGTGAAGCAACTATGGAATGAAAATAAATTCTAGTTAGGTTTCACAGCATACAAAATAACACCTTAATCTAACCACTTGAGTAAAACGAATGCCAAGAAAATATCCTGAAAATGTATATCGGGGGAAAAAATCTCCGGAAAATGCCTCACGGAAAATATGCACCTGGTTAAAAATATCGCTAGAATAATAAACAATGTAAATATTTTTATCAGGTACATATACACATGCACCTTGAAAAATATTTGTAATTTTTATACTTTGTAGAGATATATAGAGGATTCTTTAATATTAAATATATTTTTCATTTATTTATTACAAAATATTCTTTCTTACTAAAAATATGCTTAATGATTACATCGTTTATATATCCTAATTAATTATGAATATTTTTTTAGTTTCTTATTATTTGTGTTTCGTTTCTGAGAATTATTAAAATTCAAGCAATCTGAATTTTACACAAAAGTAAATTCTTTCTTTAGTAACAATGGTGAAAACTACAAAAACACCCATGCAGCCAGCCCGTTCGCGGGATTCGAACCTCGGACCGAACTACCAGTGTTCAGCGACTTTATCGCTCGGCCGCTGGTGGGCCCCAGGATTTTTTAAAGAAACTGCTTCACAAGATAATAAATAACTGCAATATATATATTAATAACTCGGGATAATCAGGCAAAGCGGTTAAATGGTCAACGTGTAAGTTAAGTGGGTGGCCAAATCTAGTAAATGTTTTAATGATATATCTAGCATCTAGATATGATTCGAAATTTTTTTGAATTGGAAAGGCAACGATCAGTTTGCAAACAAACTTAAAAATAACTGAACATAATATTCATTTTCAAATACTAATCTAATTTTCGAAGTTAAAATGCCCAACAATTCATATAATGCTGACGTGCTAGTACATTTATAAAGACTTACTGGTTTACCTTGCGTCCTGTGGTGGTGCAAGTAGTAGAGAATATAAGAAATGATCTTCTTTTTTTTTTTTTTTTTTTTTTTTTTGTGTGTGTGTGTGTGTGTGTGTGTGTGTGTGTGTGTGTGTGTGTGCCCTTGTAAGGTAAATTGACAGCACGTCTAGATGAATAAGTTTGAAGATTCATGATTGTGATCCAAGCCTCATCAGTGGTTAAGATACACCTCTGAATACTGGCACTTCGAACTGGTTTGGGTTCGATCACAAACGAACTGACCGGCTGCATGGTTCGTTCTTGTGTTTTTCCCCCTGTATAATATGCTAGTTTCCCTCAGAATGTCCTCCACGAAGGCATCCTTCCTCATAGGCACGTAGCCCTCGCAGCTTTGCGTTATTTAAATAACTGAATCGATCATGATTTTGATCCTTCCAAGGACGTTTTGAGTTTACCTGTTTCATGGCTTTACATATTACTATTATTAATGAATTCCTCTCAGGATGTTATCCAAAAATATATTAACAACTCAGATTTTTCGAGAATTTTTTTTTCTATCCGAATACCCAGTAAAACACCTTTGTTATGCATAAAAACTCTTATTCATCAGTTTCGACTGAGGGATGGTAATCGAAAGAAATATGATTATTTTCTAAAGCTTAAATGTGAGCTTTAGTATGGAAGAAGAAAGATACTAGGATGCTGAAACAATGAAATTTTTATTAATTACATAAGAATAAACTGGCGGTTCTAGCTTCATTGATCGTTCCCATTATACTATTTGTAATTATTCAACTTAGAGTGGATCACTTAGTTTTAAAAAACAAGTGATTTATGCATTTACAATTACCAGATAAGGTATTTTTTAAAGCATAAAGATAATTAAATGTATTTTAAGAATTGAGTTTGTAATCAAGCTTCGCTATCTAGGAATAAGATATGGCTTGCAGTTAAGTTATATTCTTTCTTAAAAAAAAATATTTCTTTTGTTCACCTATTAAAAATAACAATCAGCAGCGTGTGTTTTTGAAAATATCCCTAAATGCAACATAAATACAAGGCAGATTTCTTTAGGGAATCCTTTACGAAGACATTTTACCACTTAGGTGGAAAACGTTTTGCTAAATTAAACTCTAAATTTACAAAGGCGATTTTATGAGAAAACAGAAGGAGGACTCTACATTGGACTAATAATTAGCAAGTTGCTCATCAGTGAAAAATAATGGCAATCTTGGATAAAATGAAAATCGGAACGATATTATTGCAAATTCTTCAATAAAGCATCTAACATATTGCAAATTAAAAATTTTAAAAAGCGTTCTTTATTTTGTGAGTTTATTTGTGAAACTATTTGAGAAATAACTTCATTTTATCTTGTAATGTTGAAAAATGTTTTCAGCTGTCATTATCTATCACAAATTAAATACTTTGAAAGTGGATTCATTTTAAGCTGTTTAAAATATTATTTGTGTTCGTGCTTAGGGTAAAGAAATGTTTGTGTGCTGTGTTCATTCATAAGTATATGTATTTTGCCAGGATTTTGATTTTGCACTTCCCATTTTTTATCAAATAACATAAAATTAGCATTTCATGGAAAAAAAAAAAAAAAAAAAAAACATTTTTTTTATTTATCTTTAATTTAAACAACAAAGGGATTAGAATTTTTGTTACTTTGCAAAAAGTACTTAGTAAAAAGATGGATTTCGAATTTGAAATGTTTTTGCTATTTGGTTAGTAAATTAATTAATATAATGTAGTTACTATGTTTAGTTATTATGTTACTATTACTACTTAGTTAACTATGTTTTTATTGGGAATCATTTAAGGACATATTATAACGGTGGAAATTACTTT
This sequence comes from Stegodyphus dumicola, assembly GCF_044657685.1. Lineage (NCBI taxonomy): Eukaryota > Metazoa > Arthropoda > Arachnida > Araneae > Eresidae > Stegodyphus > Stegodyphus dumicola. The sequence continues at coordinate 132,419,455 of NC_140768.1, read as the reverse complement.
TGTTCTTTTTGAAGTTCCTCTATACATTATAAAATTAACCAATTGATCAAAATTTGCATTATACAATAAAATAAGTACTATAACACAACAACAACGATAAATACCCTTCTTATATAACAGCCCCAATTAAAATTACTAACTAAATACAACGAACGTGGAGACATTTCTATTATGTAGTAAAGTAAGCTTTAAAATATTTTGGAAGAACTGGTCAGAAATTATGTGAAAGAAAGTGAATCCAATTTTCATTAAAAAAATTTTCTTATTATGTGTCAGCTTATTTTAAGCCATTTTATATAGTAATAACAACTTGATATTGTTTCAGATTAAAAATAATGAATGCAATATCATCCATATTTCGAAATGGGCTTATTTAGTTTTGCTGTTATAACTACTAATAACTGTTGATAAAATATTTCCACAGCAACATAATTTTGATCTGCTATGCAAGTTTATTTATGTGTTTATTTTTTTAACAAATATTGAATCGTCCAATTAAAAAAAAAAAAAAAAAAAAAAAAAAAGCATTAATAAAATCTTTAAATGCCTGTCTTTGAATTTGAGTTCGAACACAGCATATTTAAAACAAGAGACTATTACAAGACTTTGCTAGGATCATGCTAGCCGCACAAGACGCTTTGTTAGAAGGAAACAACTGATTGAAAGCATGTGTTTAAATTATCACATCTGTCATTTATCTGTCGAAGAAAAGGTAGGACTTTTGTATGAGTATGTTTCAAAGCTTGTTTTTCCGTTCTGTAAGTACGCCAATCCCCAGGGGTGTAATTACTCTTTTACGACAAATCTGAACTACTGCAGTTCCTCCGAAACGTAAAGAGAATATATTTACGATGACATTACTGAATGATCTCAAAGCCATCTGCTATTCTGAACTATTTTGTACTTTCTTTAAAAATACAGAAGGTTATAAGTACAGGTTTTTTGCATATCTACAGTTATTGTTTTTTAATTACTGTCATGTAACATAAATGCAAAAGCATTTAATATTTATTTAGTCTTTCGCATAATATTGTTATGAATTTGCTATTTAAAAAGCTAATGTTAGTTCAATTATAAATTAAATGGTTTTATTTCTCGCGCAGTGCAGCGCGTGACGAATATTAAAAGAAAGCTAAGCCGGAAAATTGAAAATACAAGAGCGCGCGCATTAAATAAATAAATATCTCTTTTTGATTTCGAAAAAGTACTGGAAAATTCTAGAGCGTGATTTTAAAATCTTATAAAAGGAGGAAAACATCTCAGTTCGTAGTAGTAGTTGCTTAGTTTGTTGTTGTTTAGAAAACTGCCGTTGTTGATTATAGCGAATTCGCGGATTAGCGTTCTTTAGCTGTTTTGAATTACGTTCTATTGTACATTTGAGTAGTTAAAAGATAACTACTGTGAGATATTGTAATACTGCATGATAATTTGAGAAAATTTAAGCATTTTTGTTGTGATAATAATAAATTTTGTTCATTTTTCATCGGACTAGTGCATTCTTTTCGTAACGAACCCGTACGCACGCAACAATTTTTGGTGTCAGGAGTGGGATATTAAATGCCAATAACAAGAGCGATGGAAGAACAATTCAGGCAAATGATGACTGCATTTGCTGCTTTCCAAGAAAAGATGGAAGGAGCCGTCAACTCCGTTAAGGAAGGTATAAAAGCTGTACAAGAAAAAATGGATGCTGGTCAAATATCCGTTAAGGAAGAAATGAAATTTCTTAAAGACTAGATGAAAGCAGGTCAGGACGAAATGAAAAGAGAAATTACCTACGCAATAGAAAATAAATTTGAGGCTATGGAAGGCAGAATAGACGCGGTTGAAATTAAAGTTGGACAAATTGAAGAATACGTTTCCTCTGTGAAAGCGCAAATAGAAGACAGAGTTTCGGCCGTGGAACAACAAATAGGTTACAAAGTTGATACAGTCAAATAAGAAATAGAAGGAAGAGTTTGTTCCGTTAAACAACAAATCGAACAACAAATTGATGAGAGAGTTTCTGCAGTTGCCAAAGAAATGGATACTTTAAAGAAATTCGTAGCGTCGGCAGGGAGCGGGAGTGATGATTTTAAATTCTTACCGATGCCTGCTCGTCCATCTCTGAAGCTATCCACATATGATGGGAAGACATCCTGGCAAGTGTATAAGACCCAGTTTTTTATCGTTGCGGATGCGAATGGATGGGATTCCCAAGCTAAGGCCTGTCATCTCGCCGCTTCTCTGAGAGCAGGCGCAGCGGATATCCTGCAGACGCTTCCCGAAAATCAAAGGCTAGATTTCGAAGCTCTATCCGGCGCTTTGGAGCTGCGCTTCTGCGAGAAATGTTTAAAAGACTTCAGCAGGCTCCAATTAAAATCTCGTCAACAGAAGCTCACCGAAACACTTCAGGAGCTCGCCACGGATGTTGAAAGGCTGTCACATCACGCCTTTTCGGAGTATCCGACAGAAACAAGGGAAATACTGTCCCTGCAATATTTCAACGATGGCATCCGGGACCATGAAATACCGAAAGCACTGCGAATGGCGGGTGTTAAAGATCTGAAAAGCGCTTTAGTGTACGCCATGAAATTTGAGGCAGCCCAGCAAGCCACTCGTAGAGACCGCCACCCAATCAAAGCTGCTCATGTCCAGGAACCAAGGGATCAAGTTACTGTTCGTCTAGACGATATAACCAGACAACTCAATGACTTAAGAAGAAATATCAGTGAAAAGAAACCGACCTTAAAATGTTGGAACTGTGGAGCTGAAGGACACATACGGCGGAACTGCAGAACACCCCAGGGCACGGATGTTAAGACCGCTTCTAGCAAGCAGCAGGGAAACTAATTAGTGGCCATCTCGCGGGGTGGAGGTTGCCAGATAAAGAAAAGCCCCAGTTTAAAGCGCTTCATATTTCTGCAGTGAGAGGCGGCAGTAATGGACTTTTCATAATAGGACATATTAATGGAATTCCCTGTAATATGACGATAGATACAGGAGCCAACGTTACTATCATCCGAAAAGATTTGGCTCAACAACTGGGAAGCAAACTTATGTGGACGCCGCCCTGCGTTACCCTCCAGACTGTGTCCGGTGAGAAGATCAACATCGACGGAAAAGTAAACGTTAACATCATGTTTGGAAGTGTCGCTTACCATCACACGGGATATGTAGCAGAGATCACTGATTCTTGCATACTCGGATTGGACTTTCTAAGGAAATACAATTTTCCCCTGGACTTTAAAAAATAACGAATTGCATTCTACATCTGAGGACATAGCCCTATTCGGAACTAATGATGCAGTGAAATCTATCCACAAAATTATAGCTCAAGACGATATCACAATACCAGCAAGAACTGAGTTTTTACTTCCTGGATCCATAGCCGAAAATAGAAATTTCCGCTACGGCATCATAGAATATCCCAATAACTGTAATAGCCCAAAAGGAGTACTAGTAGCGTCAACACTCCTCGACCTATCCAGAACGGTTATCCCGGTGAGAGTCGTCAATGTAACTGAGAAGGCGAGAGTTATTGAGAAAGGTGAAGTGGTTGCTGCATGTACTCCAGTAACCAGCGTTGAAAGAAAGAGTAACATCCAAGAATCCGTGTCTTCAGGAAGCATTACATCAGAGTTACTTCAGAATGCGCAATTAAGCGACGAAGAGAAGAATGCTGCCAATCGCGTCATTAAAGATCTTCAAGTTGTTTTTTCCCGCTCGTCTTCTGACGTGGGTCGAACTAGTTTGACACAACATAGAATAGATACCGGCGATCATCCCCCGATCAAGCAACATCCAAGACGTCTACCGTTGGCTAAACAGGAAGAGGTGCGAACACTGTTAAAAGATATGGAAGAAGGCGATGTCATCGAGCCTTCAGTAAGTCCATGGGCGTCTCCCATCGTCCTAGTCAGAAAGAAAGATGGCTCAATAAGATTTTGCGTTGACTATCGCCGGTTGAATGAGGTTACGAAGAAAGACAGTTACCCTCTTCCTAGAATTGACGATATTCTAGACACTCTTTCTGGAAGCAAGTGGTTCTCAACACTTGATTTAAAGAGTGGGTATTGGCAGGTAGAAATACATCCTGACGACCGAGAAAAGACGGCATTTACTACGGGACAAGGGCTTTGGCAATTCAAGGTGATGCCATTTGGACTGTGTAATGCGCCGGCAACATTCGAACGCCTCATGGAGACTATTTTGAAAAGCCTTTCCTACGAAGCCTGCCTGATATACCTGGACGACATCATCATCGTCGGAAAGAGTTTTGAAGAACATTTAGAAAATCTTAGGAAGGTGCTTCAGAAACTGAAAGAAGCCAATCTGAAGCTGAGTCCCGCTAAATGCAAATTGTTCAGAAAGGAAGTGACTTACCTGGGACATGTCATCTCTGCAGAAGGTGTGCGCACGGATCCTGAAAAGATATCAGCGGTTAAATCCTGGAAACTTCCCGAAAATGTCCATCAGCTGAGAAGCTTCCTAGGGCTTTGCACCTACTATAGGAGATTCGTGAAGGACTTTTCTTCCATCGCAAGACCCCTTCACAAGCTGACAGAGAGCAACCAAAAGTTCTTGTGGACAAAAGAATGCGACGATGCATTTAACAACTTAAAGGAGGCTTTAACATCTGCTCCAATCCTGACGTATCCTCAGCTCGACCGACCATTTATTCTCGACACCGATGCGAGCAATGAAAGTGTCGGTGCTGTTTTGTCCCAAGAAATAGACGGCCAAGAACGTGTAGTGGCATACTGGAGCAAGTGCCTGTCTAAACAGGAGAGGAATTATTGTGTCACCAGGAAAGAGTTACTCGCCATAGTCAAAGCTGTAGAACAGTTCCATCACTATCTATACGGCAGAAAATTCCTGCTCCGCACCGATCATGCATCATTGACCTGGCTTTTAAATTTCAAGAATCCTGAGGGTCAAATAGCCAGGTGGATACAGAGACTCCAAGAATATGACATCACTATCCGTCATCGTAAGGGATAATCACACGGGAACGCTGACGCCCTGTCTAGACGACCTTGCCCAGAATGCTGCCGATATTGTTCCAGGGTGGAAGCGAAATACGAGCTGCTGACTCCGGTCGCAAGACAAATTACAACATCAACATCGGCTGATCGAGAACCGTGGAGTGATGATGAAGTCAGGAAAGACCAGCTGGAAGATCGTGACATTAAACCCATAATTGATTTAATGGAGTCATCAACCAGAAAACCTACCTGGCAGGACATTTCTATCTGTAGTCCTACAACCAAACAGTATTGGGCACTCTGGGATTCACTTCACATTCGAAACGGCGTCTTATACCGGAAATTCGAATCGGATTATGGGAAGACGTTCCGATGGCAGCTGATACTTCCAAGATCCCGCATTCCTGATGTCCTTAAAGAACTACATAACAGCCCTACGGGAGGTCACTTTGGAATAATGAAGACCTTAAAGAGAGTTCGTGAGCGCTTTTACTGGAATAATGCAAAGGATGACGTGCAAAAGTGGTGCCGATCCTGCGATGCCTGTGCAGGTCGGAAAGGACCGAAGAGACGCAGCCGAGGCAAGCTCCAACGTTACAACGTAGGGGCGCCTTTTGAACGTATCGCCTTTGACATCTTGGGACCTCTGCCACGAACTGCTGATGGCAACAAATATATACTCGTTGTTATTGATTACTTCACCAAGTGGCCTGAAGCGTACCCTGTTCCTGATCAAGAGGCTGTCACAGTAGCTGAGGTAATGATACAGCACTGGATTTCCAGGTTCGGAGTGCCTCTTCAGTTACATTCCGATCAGGGAAGGAATTTTGCCTCGGCAGTAATCAAAGAACTATGCAAACTACTCGGCATTGACAAAACTCAAACGACGCCATTGCATCCCCAGTCGGACGGCATGGTAGAGAGGTTCAATCGAACCATCCTTAATAACCTCTCATTAGTGGTTTCCAGAAACCAACAGGACTGGGATAAGAAATTACCACTCTTTTTACTGGCTTACCGCAGTGCTGTCCACGAGACTACCGGCTATTCTCCATCACAGATGCTCTTCGGTCGTGATCTTCGTCTGCCTTGTGATCTCTTGTTTGGTCGCCCTCCGGATGCTCCTTCATCGCCTGAGGAATATATTCAAGATCTCCAGGCCCGGTTTAAAGCGATGCACAACTTTGCACGAGAGCGAGTCAACTTGGCGACGGAGAAGATGAAGACCCGCTACGACACAAGAGCTACTGAACATCAGTTCCACGAAGGAGATAAGGTGTGGTTGTGGAATCCGACTCGACGGAAAGGACTTTGTCCAAAATTACAGTCACCTTGGGATGGTCCGTACACAGTCCTAAACAGGCTGAACGACGTCGTGGTTCGGATCCGTAAGTCTTCGAACTCTAAACCTAAAGTCGTTCATTACGACAGGTTAGCTCGTTACTATGGCCATAGTACATAATGTAAATAATTGTAAATAGTATAAGACCATGGTCCATTTTGTTTTTAAATGTGTATTTGATTTGATTTGTATTTAGTATTTGATTTGCATTTAGTGTTTGATTTGTATTTGATAGCATTTGATTTGTTTTATTTATTGCATTTATTGTTCATGTTGTTTAATATTGTAATGTAATGCTTATTAATGCATTTATGCCACAGTTGTAAGTTTAGCTTCCTGTCCAGGGATTGTACTGCCCGGGACGTGCAGTCCTTGGGAAGGGGGCAGTGTTACGAATTTGCTATTTAAAAAGCTAATGTTAGTTCAATTATAAATTAAATGGTTTTATTTCTCGCGCAGTGCAGCGCGTGACGAATATTAAAAGAAAGCTAAGCCGGAAAATTGAAAATACAAGAGCGCGTGCATTAAATAAATAAATATCTCTTTTTGATTTCGAGAAAGTACTGGAAAATTCTAGCGCGTGATTTTAAAATCTTATAAAAGGAGGAAAACATCTCAGTTCGTAGTACTAGTTGCTTAGTTTGTTGTTGTTTAGAAAACTGCTGTTGTTGATTATAGCGAATTCGCGGATTAGCGTTCTTTAGCTGTTTTGAATTACGTTCTATTGTACATTTGAGTAGTTAAAAGATAACTACTGTGAGATATTGTAATACTGCATGATAATTTGAGAAAATTTAAGCATTTTTGTTGTGATAATAATAAATTTTGTTCATTTTTCATCGGACTTGTGCATTCTTTTCGTAACGAACCCGTACGCACGCAACAATATGTCAAAACAAATTTCTCTTAAGTCATCTGTTTATGGCTGAAGTTGATATGTGTAGTTCTTTAATTTATGCTATGGAAGTTAAAAATACAGCGATCAATAAAAAATATAAAAATTCTGCACATGTGAAAATAAAATTATGGTAAAATGCTTGAACACCATTTCCAAAACAAGAGACTAAATTAAAAAAAATCATGTTTGAGCTAAAATATTAATGTTTTGCAAAATCTTTTCTAACATACGTGACAATTTTCGATAGAAGGACAAGCTTTTTTTTACTGCTTAGACCTAAAGTACTTTTTTTTTACTTCTTACTAGACAATCGTAGATCCTTTCCCAGATTTTACTAATCAGGTCTTGCTGGCCTAAGATGCAATACTTTGATAAAGAAATTCTAAAAAGTTTAGCTTTTTTTATTTCAGTAATTCTGAATACTTATAAAAATTCAGACTACTACACATTTTATTAAAACTCATCCTATAATTCAAAAAGGTGCTTCGGACCGCTGACGAAGTTTTTAAATTAAAAAGAAACTGTATTTGATATGGTAATGAAGTTAAAATATCATTGCACCTGCTTAGACAATATTCAATCTAAGAATGCTACTATTTTAGAGAATTCTGCCCACCAGCGGCCGAGCGGTAAAGTCGCTAAACACTGGTAGTTCGGTCCGAGGTTCGAATCCCGAGGTCCGAGGTTCGAACGGGCTGGCTACATGGGCGTTTTCGTGGTTTTCCCCATGTGTAACGTGTATACGAGCCAGTTTCCCTTATAAAGTCCTCCACGAAGGCATCCATCCCCTTAGGCAGATAGCCCTCGAGGCTTTGCCATAATTACACACACACATTTTAGAGAATTCTATGCATTTCAAATAAAAAATAGCACAAATAATTATTATATATTCATATTATACACGACTACTGCGTCATTCGCCAACAACACACATTCAAAAAACAATAAAAAATTTTTTAAAAAATCTGACAGGTTTCAGATTTTAAATTACGTCCAAAAGGACATTTCTTTAACGTTTTGTATGGTACCTTTATTTATTAAATATCATGTTCTTTGCACTTACACCATAAAATTCAGTTCAATAGGAATGTCGATAATTAATTTTAAAATGAGCATATATTTAGAATTTTCGATACACAATTCCGCGCGCTTGAGATAAAAAGGTTTCCACCCCCGTAGAGTGTTGCTATTGCTTGCTTTGAAATCGTTGAGTTTGTTACTCAAAAATTCGTTAAAGTTTCACAAAATATGAAATAGATAATAAAACAAATTCCAAATTTCAAATTTGATCTTCCACATGCCCATATTCGTAGGAGGATTACGTCATTCAAACTTGGATGGCCTTTTTTCAAACCTTTTTTTTATCACAATGCGAGAAATATACACACATTTAAGCAGATTTTCATTATTTAATTACTTCAAATGTAATGCGGCACTCTAACATTTGGTGGCAACAGTCTGAAAAGTGTTTCGCCGTTTATTGTGATTCAACGCAAAATCGCAAAAATAAGGACAGTATTAGTATTTAAAACAATAGTCTCTCAAGGACTATTGTTTTAAATACTAATACGCCCCTTTGAACTAATAAATAAAAATATGAAAGGTTTCAGATTTTAAACTACATCCAAAGGAGCGTTTTTAACGTTTTGTGTGTTACCTGATTAAATATCATGTTCTACGTACTCAAACCATAAAGTTCAGTTCAACAGCAATATCTCAAAATTATTTTAAAATGAGCGTATCTTAGAGTCTCTCGCGCTGGAGATAAAAATGGGATTTTTTTCGTACGGTGTTGATATTACTCGCTTTGAAATCGTTTAGTTTTTTAATCAAAAATTCGTTGAAGTGTTATAAAATATGAAATCGATAATAAAACAAATTTCAAATTCAAATTTGTTTTATGCCCATATTTATGAAAGATTACGTTATTTAAATTTTGATAGCTTTAGGTACCGTCGTTTTATTACAATGCGAGAAACATACGTACATTCATGCAGATTCTTCATTATTTAATTTCTTTAAGTATAATACAGAGCGATAATATTTAGTGGCAACAATTTGAAAAGTGATTCGCCGTTTATAGTTTTCAATGAAAAATGGCAAAGCGGAATTAAAAGTCCTTCAGGGCAAATTGTCCCTTTGGACTAAAAATAAAGTAAGCAAACATAAAAAAGTACATGTTCGTGCTTCTTTTCTTAATAGTATTTCGTTTTATTTATTAACTGCGGTTTTTTTTAACTGAAATTTGTTACTTTTAGAAAAGTTGCGGGTTATATTTCGGACAGTTCAGTTGTTAGGCTGTAGGTTGGTTATTTTAATAATTTATATAACAAAATACAGAAATTTTAACATACATTTACCTTTCTGCTTGTAGTTATTTTGCGTTGAACAATGTAATTACAATTATGTAAGAAAATCAAACTCATTGAATTTTTTTCTAATAAAAATCGCATTGAAATCAATGTACAAATTCATTTCAAATAATGGTATATTTGAAATGAATTTGAACAGAACTTCATCAAACCAATATAAGCCACGAATATTGTTCCAAAATGAATAAATAATTCGCCATTATTATTTTTACTATCAAATTAGATTATGCTTCATAAACCCGTTCAAAATACGCTTATTATAAATTACTGTTGATGGCTAATTTTTATTTGAATTATTGCTTAATTATGTTATTCTTTACATGTAATTATATATAATTCATATTAAATGCAGTATTAAATTAAATGCAGTAATTAAATGCGCTATTCGTTTAGCTCGAATAATTAAAACTTATAACTTGTCGGTTTTAATTATGTATCTATATATCCATAAGTAAATTTGTTTAAATATTTCCTAATGCTATTTTTTAATTGAATTCACGAGCATTTCGCATATTTCTGAACATTCAATTTAAAAACTAAAGGATATTTTATGAAAATGTTATCTGTTTAAAGAGAGTATTGAAAAAACATGCTTACATGCTACTTTTTTATTTCGCGAAGAATGTCCACGTTTGTTTGTTGTTTATAAACCACTACATGCTCAAGCGTTTTCTTGGCGATTAAACATATCGGTCTAAAACGAAAAAGAGCAACCCTCTTTCCCTCCTACTGAGAACTGTCATTTAGAGATCTCCAGGGTTCCAGAAATAAGGGGGGCAGGAGACATCTGCACGGCCGCTTTAAGGCGGTCATAATGCTTTCGAGGTCTTCACCACTGACCGCCTAGAACCGTCAGTAACGCTTTCGAACACTTTTCGAGTGACCGCCTAGAAGCGTCCGTAACGCTTTCGAGGTAGGCCGTCTTGACCGCCTAAACCCGGTCATAACGCTCAGAGGGTTAATACCGTCGGTACTGAAAAAATGTTTTACTATTGTCATGAAATGTATATTCGATAATAGTTTCTCATTGATGTTTTTCTTATATATTTTTCTGCATAATTCATAAATGTTTGCAATGGAAATAATTCTGAGGCTTTTATAATACTTCTAAATTTTCATGAAATAAAGTTCCATTAAGGTTTACTTGAAGGAGACTCTCAGTGCAAGCACTCGAAAAGAAGTTATGCTACATTTACATATTATGAAATGGTTGAATGTACAGTATTTACTTGTAACAGCGGTGCTCAATATATCGCGTTTTCTGAAAGAATGCATATGTTGCCTAAAATCGAATTTAAATCACTATAATCAGAATAATTGGCTAAAGTATTAAATTGTAATTTTTACAGCATCAGTCGAATTAGTAGATTTTATTGAAGATAAAAATGTGTTGATATTGACAAGCTATATTAGTTTTTGTATTATAATGAATGCTAGCTAGTAGCTATATGAATATAATGAATGTACTATAATGAATGCTACCTAGTAGCTACTCTAGCTAATAGCTAGAGTAAAACTCAGAATATGGTAACATTAAATAAATAAATAAATAAAATTTAAAAAAAAAAAAAAAAAAAGGAAGCAGAAAACGAAAGCGAAAAGGAACTGAATACTTTCGGAAAGTTAAGGCTTACTATGGTGAAACATTAGAAACGTGTACACAAAGTGTTAATACTATATGTGAGAAAATACTAAGGACAAATTGAAATACATCATAGCTACGTTTGGTGCTTTCTATATTATTTGTATCAATATTAATATAAGTACCGAAAAATACTTAAAAAATAGGTATTTTCGAAAATTTAAAGAAACAAAATTGCAGTCTGAAAATTTATAGCAGCGGAACTTTTGAAATAATTTGATGCCTTCTGAAGGTCGCCATGAACATAACAATTTATAACTGTCACGTTTTACAACTAGGAATCAGATAAACTCTATTGTTTGGTAAACCGGACTGTCTAGTAATGTTTTCGGTACTGTCTAGTTTCTGGGAATGGCGATGTATGCAAGCTTTTCCCTCTTTCTGCCCTAAGAATAAACAGCTGATAGGGGAATTCTGAAAAATATATAACGCTTTCATATATGTACTTATACCCTGATATTCACGATAGCGTTTCTTTATTTAGATAGCTTTCAGCATGCAAATTCAGTAAAAATCAGAAAACAAGTACCATACTTGTAACAAAGCAGGTTATCTCAGTAAATGAAGGGAATTAAGTACCGGCCATGGCAAGATTTTCCCATGGTTTGAAGACTAATTAATTTATTCCTTTCAGAAAATTTTCTCGGAAAGCAAATCATCACTTACATATAGAAGAATGTTCTAAGAACTACGGGATAAATTTATAATGGGAATAAAAGAATGAAAGAAATCGGAAACTCTTATCTACTAATCATTTTACCCCTCGAAAGTTGGTTTCAGTATCACCTTTTTAAGGAAATGACACATGAAATGGATTTCAGAAACTGAATCTCGAAATCATCAATAACTATCCAATATTATGCATTTGTAAATATTTATTTAATTTGCATTTCAACCAAATGTTGAAAACAAAGCAGAAAAAAATCTCCTTACAAATGGAAAAAAAAAAGATTCCCATTCTTTTACAGTGATATTCCATTAAATTATATCAGAAAATCATATCACTGTTGGATTCAATAAATACTAAATTCAGACATGTTCTCTGCTTATGTTGTTAACTCTCTTTTGCAACTGAACACTGGTAGTTTCGCCTAAATTTGAATTCCGGCGAATGCGTTCGTTGCTTGGTATTTTGGTGAATTTTAGGTTGAATATACCAAACCAGTTTCCCTGAAAAAGTCATCTACAAACGCATCCTTTTCCTCAAGCATGTGCCCATCGTATGCTGCCTGACGAATGTGCAAGAATTTTTCTTCTTTTACACAGCTTTCATAATCACGTATTACCCACCAGCGGCCGAGCGGTAAAGACGCTGAACACTGGTAGTTCGGTCCGAGGTTCGAATCCCGCGAACAGGCTGGCTGCATGTTCGTTTTCGTGGTTTTCCCCATGTGTAACGTGTATACGAGCCAGTTTCCCTTAGAAAGTCCTCCACGAAGGCATCCCTCCCTTTAGGCAGAAAAACCTCGTGTGCTTTGCTTTAAATGAATAGTACCATACCAATAATACCATAATCACATGTTATATTATTGAACATTTTTAATTTGCAAAACTATAAGTTATGGAAAACTCAATGACATATTTATTTAGATTAATAAAAAAGTAAAAATTAAATGCGTCATCGGCATCATTTCGTTAGTAATATCATTATATAATCTATTGTACCTTTTTTTTTTTTTTAGTGTACTGGGGAATTAAAGAAAATTTCTCAAAAGTATCATCATGTTTTCGTAAACTGATATATACTGTTAAATTATTATATTAAATTTCAGTTTATTATAGCAGAAATCGTAAATAGCTGCATTATGTATAGCTCTTGCTTCACTGAGCTTTCGGAAGTTAATCTGCGTCCAGCCGCATAATCGAGAAGCAGGTCGATTTGTTTCTCAGTGCAATCGCTGTGGGATCTTAATTCTACTGACCGATATTCTATAAATTTAGAATATTTTGCCCTGCCTAAATTCTGTAGCTCTCTACATTCTAAAACTTTTGCCGTTGTCAAGTGCCAAATTCTTAGAATTTCGCCATCCCTAAATTTTCTTGTTGGATGCCTCTTTAAATTCTAAGAATTTTTCAGCCATTAATCTGCCTCCTGGCCAGACGTGTTTTTCGATGCCACATATGTCACTGAAAAAGGTTGAAAAATCGGAATTTTAAAAGCAAACTTCCTACTTTTCATCAAATAAATTTTATCGATTACCAGTGCTATTGAAGCATTAAAACATTTATGTAATAAATACACAAATACTTCAGAAACATTTTTTTCTCTCTACTGAACAAAGGCCTGTCTCTGAGTACCTGCGAATTTGATTAAGTTTTATCCAAAATCTACGTCAAAGCGTTTCTTTTTGGCCTAATATTAAATTTTACATTGGCATGTTCCTGTCCCTGCTTGATGTTGACAAGATTTATTCAAAATTTACTGTTCTTATTTTTTATTTTAAAACAAACAATTTAAATGGAAATCCTCAGCTTGCTTTTATTTAGTTAAATAATAACATTTGATAATGTGAATTGAGATCTCTAAGTAATTTGCGTATTTGAACCCAAAAAAATGTTAAACACCAATTTTGAAGCTTTTGTCTTGGTTTGCTTTATTTTTCCCTCAAAGCACGCGAGAGCTATCTGCCTGAAATACCCTTATATGCGGTCAGGTCGTAAATTTAGAACCCCTTTTTTCACAGGGGGGCTGAAAAGTAGGGAGTAATCTTGCTCGGGGTCTTGGGGGTCGTTTAAACATCTAACTTCTCTACATTCAGTTTTATACAGAGGAAAATACAAATTGAATTCTTCGAATGAATGCAATTTTGTACAATGAAAATGTATTACTTAATGATAAACTGTAAGATAAATAACATCTTTTTTTAAAGCCATAGGTGTAGAAAGACAGATATTTGTTACACGAATGAATTTGTAGTAAATATTGAGTTTTTCATTTCGAATGCTATGTTCCATGTATGCGAAGTAGCTCAGTATGTGAGATAATAGTCATAACCGAATGGCTTTCAACCTTTTCACGGCTAAGGACTGTTTCTCAATTACATTGTGGTCGCTGCTTTTTGGTTAATTTTCTAATAACATATAAACAATAGTTGTTTTTATTTGAGACTTAGAATAAAATAACGCAAACTATAATGCAGAAAATTCTTAAGAAGGAAGTTAAATAATACAGAAAGATACATTATTGATGCACTTTTGTGTTTTATATGTAGTAATATTAACTACTACTATAATCCTTAAATGGAATCCTTAAATTTTATATAACTATGTATAGGTATATATAAATGGAACCAAATATAGAACAAGGTATAAAATATCTTTATTATACAATGTTCATTACCATACGTATATTTACGTAATATCAATATAAATGGTTAGTTAGGTTTCGTACATATATAATTTATTTTTATATTTTGTATTTTTTGTATTAGATTCAGTATTGTATACGTATCTGAAGTTTGATTTTACTTGTTCTCTTTTTGGGTTACGACTTTAAGTGAGAAAGAATTGTTAGGGCCTTCATAGGGATTACATTATATACAATCAGTTAGGATCCTACTTTTCCTTTCTTTTAATCATTATATATATTGAAATATTACTTGATAAGTATACGTAAAATATAGCAGTTTTTAAGCTACTTATATCTATTGTTTGGTCTGGTTTCTTTGATTATAGCAAAGCATTCGACTGTTATTTGCCTAAGGGTAAGGGTGCCTCGTGGAGAACTTTCTAAGCAAAACTGACTCTTATGCACGTTACACGTGGGGAAAACCTCGAAAACGCCAATACAGCCATCCCCGTCGATCCGGATTCGAAGCCCTGATCGACCTGCCAGGTTTTACAGCTCAGCCGCTAGTGAGCTACACACACACACATCCACACATATACATTAAATAGTATTTACATGTCGTTTATAAAGTATAATTGAGTGCAATTTAATCATAAAGAGAAAATATTCTACGGAATTACTTCACTTCGTAGACTTTCTGCTAAGTTTCACCATATTTCTTAAAGAGAATCTCAATGCTAGTTCCATTTCCAAGCTGTTTATGTACCTTATTTTTCATGCTTTGAATCATATTTAGAAAATTATTTCACTTGGTTATAGCTGAAAATGCAGTTTTTTTATTGAAGAATTTAAGGGTAAGAAGAGAGTTATGCCCTTTTCTAATTATTCTTGAAACATTTAAATTTTTAAAAAAAAAAGCGCACATTAATACGGATCACTGAACTAAAGTGCTCGATACAGGACAGATTAATTAGCTACTAAATTTGGATTTTCATTGAGTAAAAATGAATTTATCTGCATTCTATAAGAAAGTAAATATTCAAAAAATGTTTTTTTTTTTTTCCTATTCTCGCAGTCATAATATTTTTCTTAAATATTCAGCTAATTCATATTCAAATATTCCAATCCATTAGAATTAATAATAAATCGATACAGTAAATAAATAATTAAAATCAATTAAATGGAATTTTAATTGATTTTAATTGCCATTTTCCCTCTGATAAACCCCTCTTTAGAGTTTAATAGCAGTCGATCAGCTTTTGTTGGGGTTCATTTTTCTTTATGGTATGCTTACGTTATATATGTATGTATTATGCATTGCTCATACTCGTCAATTGCAGCTTTTAATATCTTTTGGAAAAAAATCAATATGAGAATCCAGAAAATGATTCTTAGTGACGCTAAAACTATTATTACTAGGCACTGTCATGCCACAGTGTTTAAAAAAAAATCCCATTGTTTAAAGGTAGATTCTATGCTCATATCCTAGTCTAAAATTAAAAGCTGCGAGTCAAAATTAAGGGGATTGCTCTTAGAAAGCCTCAATTAAAAGTAGTTATATGAAATGTTAATCAATACTTATAATCTTACGGATTAAACACTTATTCCCTATTTGATCACGTGTATGGCAAACAGATATT
The DNA here is from genome assembly GCF_044657685.1 of Stegodyphus dumicola. Taxonomy (NCBI): domain Eukaryota; kingdom Metazoa; phylum Arthropoda; class Arachnida; order Araneae; family Eresidae; genus Stegodyphus; species Stegodyphus dumicola. The sequence goes on along the minus strand of NC_140768.1, from coordinate 132,403,305 downwards.
CGTCATTCATAAAGAAAAGAAAGGTGAATCAAAATTAGTTTTCAAGCCCTATCGCATACATTAGCAATACTCATTCTCGTAATAACAGATACGTATGTGTTATTCTCTTCGTAATTTTCAGTGCATATATTTATATTTATAATTAAGAAATGAAAGCAGCGTCAAACAGCTGTGAAAATTATATTTTAAAATTATTATTTAGAAATGCGCTTATAATGGTTTTTATATTTACGAAAGATACTTCCCGTTTACTCAGGCTCACTGTATTCAAGTCGATAGGACCAATTGAATGGACAGATCGATTTGTTAATTCATTTCCAAGTTTCAAATCGGATGAATGGACTCGCGAATAAAATGGCACATTAAAATACGGTCACTGAACTACAGTTGTAAGGATCTTAAGTTTTACTAACGTTTATTTTATTTTAAATCTTTACTATCACTTCTTATTTTCTACTTCCGGCCAGAATTATAAGCGTGAAGGAGTTTATGCAAAGTTGTCTGGCGAACGCCAAGTATTTAAGTGTGGCCTTTTTGCCAAGCAGAAGAGAGGAAGCAGTGAGTTCGAAGCAGGCCGCTTACCTTAGAAGTTACGCAGTTGCTATTTGCCTTCCAGGCCAGAGGTATTAATCCTCTTGAATAATTAAACGTATTGTAGTGTTCACAGTCTCTGTGCTACATACGCTTCCTGTTATTATAAGGCCAATCTTATTCTAAAGTTAAATTAGAGTTTAGTTTTATTTTGATATCTTTTAAGTTAGACCCCGAGTGGAGGGTCATTGTATTCCGAAGTACGGAAGTCATTGTATATAAAGAAAAATAAAGGGTTTTGTATACCCTTCGTCTGTATCCTGTCTACTTACTACAATTAGTGAACATAGCTTTAGTAAGCTCTCTGTTCTAGTCAGGTCATTGTATGTTTCCGAAGAGGGTTAGAAGAAACATTGAACCTGATAGTGGCGCCCGACGAAGAATAACCATGGCCGAGTTTCAAGAAGAACCTGTGCTGCCTGCAGAAACGGCTCAGAATCCAGAAATGCCAGCTGCCGCCCTGGAAGGATTTGGGTACATCGTCCAGACCATGCGCGCTTCGATGAAACCAGAAGCAACGTTTAATGGAAACTCACAGGTAACCAGTTTTTTGGAAAAATTGGATGACCACTTCATGCTCTACCCCGTGCACGAGTTTCAAAAAGTTACCTTAGCTACCAGCGCTTTGAGGGGCCAAGCGCTTAACTGGTTCAAATGTATCGGCAGAAGTCTCTTGGGTCAAGCAGGAAGTCCCACCTATACTTACGAAAATTTCAAGAGTGCCCTACTAAAAGCCTTCCCTGTTGTAAGGGATCGTGCGAAATTAGAAACAGAACTTTTCAGTATATATCAACAAAGAATGGAAAACCTCTCGAGCTTTATTTTAAGAAAAATTCACGTTTTCAAGCTCTTGTATGGAAACCGTCCGGATCCTGAAATAATTCAAGTGATTTTGCCGAGGTTACTGCCCCAAGTGCAAGACTTTATTGAATTACGAAATCCGACTACACTGGAAAAGTTATTTGAGCTAGCAATGCAGTTTGAAAGTAGAAGAACGGCGGACGTCGAAAGAAGACGCCAATATCAACAGCGAAACCAATTTGGTACGCCAAGACTACAGCAAACTCAAGCACATGGCTACGGAGAAAAAGCGAATCAGTGGGCAAGGAAACCCGAGCATTCAAAAACAGCCGGCGAACGTCGACAGTTCAATAGCAACCCAGGAAAAAAGTCTCAAGGCCAGTGGAGAAAGAAGGAAAGCACCGAAAGGAAAAATAATTTAAACTAAAACGGATTTCTGCTGACGAGAGGGTGCGGAAATCCGAAGGCCACGAAAACCCCTCTTCCTACAAGTTAAATACAGTAATGGTGAAAAATTTAACTCTTCCGAAGATTGAAGTCTTGGTAAATAATATCCCGGCCACCGCACTCCTGGATACCGGCGCGCAGTGTTCCTGTGTGGCAGAAGTCTTTTTTAGAAAGTATTTTCGCAAATACCGCATATATAATGCGGATAATACAACAGTATTAGCGGCGCAAGGAGAACAATGTAAGTGCGTAGGTAAAGTACCTTTGTACATCCGTATCAAGGACGAACAAGTAAAGGTGATGTTTTTTATAGTAAAGAATTTGCAAGCAAATTTAATCCTAGGAATAGACTTTCTTTCAGACGCACAAGCTACACTGGATTTTAATGCAGCGTCCCTTAAGCTGACGATGAAACCAGTGCGTGTAGAAAAGGTTGAACCGCCAAGGTTAAATCTTGACCACCTGCCTAATGACGAGCAAGATAGAATCCGACAAGTGGTAAGTGAATTTGCTTCCTTATTTAGTGATATTCCAGGATTTACTCAGGTTACTAACCATAGTATTGACACCGGAGATGCATTGCCGGTTCGTCAAAAACCATACCGGTATGATAAGAATAAGGAAAAAATTATAGAATGGCATATTACCGATATGCTACGTAAAAAGATCATAACGCCTATCTCAAGTAGTTATGCAGTCCGGTGGTTTTATGTAAGAAAAATAATGATTATCCTTTGGAGCATCCAAAAAGGTGGAGATTCGCTATTGATTACCGTAAATTAAATTCCATAACGAAATATCCGGTATATCCGTTACCGATCATAGAAGAAATTTTAAGGAACATAAAATCAACCAAATTTATGACGACTTTAGACTTAACGAATGGTTATTTTCAAATAGGGGTTAGGCCTGAGGACGTGCCTAAGACTGCTTTTATAACCAAGTCTGGCACTTATGCATTTTTGCGAATGCCGTTTGGCCTTTCAGGCGCCCCAGCAACATTTCAGCGATGCATGGACATTGTGTTAAGACCTGTTCTTGGAAAGTCCACATTTATCTATTTAGATGATATCATTATTACTAGTGGTAATCTCGACCAACATATACAGGATTTAAGACAGGTGTTTTCTTTATTAAATGAGGCCGGTCTAAAAGTTAATGTCGAAAAGTGCAAATTTGCAGCCCTTGAATTAAAATATTTAGGTTACAAAATATCGCAAAAAGGGATCGAGACAGATGAATCAAAAATAATCGCTGTACAAAAGTATCCGACTCCAAACACGGCAAAGAAGCTCTCTTCTTTTCTAGGACTTTGTTCATATTATAGGTCCTTTATAAAAGATTTTGCGGCTATCGCTGAGCCATTGTTAAAATTAAAAAGGAAAAAGGCAAGATTCTCGTGGACTGCCGAAGCCAATAGTGCTTTCGAAAAATTAAAACAAGCATTAACGCAAGCCCCTGTGTTGAAATTTCCTGAAAAGGATGAAAATTTAGAAATTTCAGCGGATGCTTCGGATTATGCGGTAGGAGCGGTACTTTCGCAAAATCAGCAGCCCGTGGCATTTTTTAGCCGAACTTTAAATCAAACACAAAGAAACTATTCCGCGACCGAGAGAGAGGCACTTGCAGTTCTGTTAGCAGTGCAAAAGTTCCGAGTCTATTTTGGAAAGGCGCCGATAACAGTATATTCTGATCATGCGGCGGTAACTAGATTGTACTCTGGAAAAATTTATCCCCAAGGTTAATAAGATGGGCACTCAAGCTGCAAGAATATAATCTGGTAATCAAGCATACCCCCGGAAAGGAAAATATCGTAGCAGATGCCCTATCACGAATTAAATTAGACGAACAGGGTAATACCGTAAAAGTTGCAATGCTGACAGCGTGTACAATAAATTCCCGAGAAACTGTAATAACCGAACTGGGTAAGGATCCTGAGTTTGGAAGTATTTATGAGTATTTGAAGGATCCTGAAAATTTTAGCCACCAAGATATTGTGGCGATAAGAAATAGGGCGGCCCATTACGAACTAATAGATGGTCTATTATTCTACACAAAAACTACGAATTCCAACAACGAATTTCGACCTGTTATCCCAGCTAGTCTTAGATTAAATATCCTGCAGGAGCTCCATGACAGCCCTTTAGCTTCTCATGCTGGTATTCGAAAAACTATCCAACGCGTACGCGAGGCAGTCTACTTTCCTGAACTGCAAAAGTTAACAAGGGCGTATGTCCAGTCCTGCCCAACATGTCAAGCCGTTAATTATATTAATTTCCGCCCGGCCGGGTTTCTAAATAGTATTAAATCCGAATTTCCAAATGAAATAATCGGCATCGATTTATTGGGCCCTTTCCCAAAAAGTCAGTTAAATAAAAATCGCTATCTCCTTGTTATGGTTGATCATTTTAGTAAATGGACCGAAATTGTTCCCTTAAAACGAGCCTCCGCGAAATTAGTTACTGATTCTATTTTAAATAAATATATTTTAAAATACGGGGCGCCCCTAAAAGTTATATCGGATAATGGTCCTCAATTTGTAAGTAATATATTTGAAGACATGTGTCAAAAACTGGGCATACGTCATTTAAAAATGGTCCCGTATCGGCCGCAATCAAATATAGCGGAACGGGTCAACAGAAATATAGTGAAAATTATCCGTAGTTATGTTAAAAATTTTCATAAAAGCTGGGATAACTATGTCAATGAATTTGCTTTCGCCCTTAGGACCGCAAAACATGATACAACGGGCAAAACTCCTGCTGAGTTATTTCTAGGCAGAAAGGTTATAACACCGTTAGATAAACTATTTTATGTGCAACAAAGAGCCCCAGAATTTAAAATGGGTGATATAGAAAAACTAATAAAAGAAGCAAAAAAGAATACGGAAGTAGCACAAAGAAAACAGAAGTTATACTATGATCTGAAACGACGGGGAGTAACTTATAAAGTAGGGGATGAAGTTTTAAAAATTAAGCATTCACTTTCTTCAGCACCAGAAGATAAAACTGCCAAATTTTTTCCACGCTTTGAAGGACCATATGTTATAGAAAAAATAACTCACGCTGTTGTAGTGTTAAAGGCAAGAAATGGTGAAACCTGTTCCGCAAATATGGATCAAATTAAACCCTACTTCGATCGTAATAAAATGAAAATCTTTTCAGATCTTTTGCAGGATCCGGTACGGCAGACACCGCAGGTACAAGTTCCAGAGGTGGGAAAACGACAAGTACAAGGGCAAGCCAATGAGAGACAGAAGCAAGTGAAAAGAAAATTGCCCCGCGGAAAAACTGAAGGTAAAAAGAAAAAGAAGCCGTTCCACCGTCCAGAAAACAGAGTTCACGAACATCCCCAGAATGAAGAAGGGAGAAGGACGACGTATGTGGAAAGGACCGGGAGAAAGGACGGCAACTATAACCCGGCTGTGAAACGGAAGATTGACTCATCCGACAGAACTCTCCGCAGCAAAAGTCGCCGAACTGCGGAAGGGCCATCAGTGGCGGAGGAAAAAGTACAAGAAAAATTTGAACGGCCAACAACGAGGTCCAAGCAGGATCACGACAGAAGTTTCCCGGTTCCACCAAGACCAGCTGCCTTCAAACGGCCAAGACCACAAGCAGAGGACAGAAGGAAGATGTTCAAGGGTGGCCGTAGTGGTGAAAAACGGAAGCTTCCAGAGGAAAGCACTGAAGGGCGAGCCCGTACAAGAAGGAGGATCAACCAAGCTACTATCAGCTATACCTTTAAAGACTGGGCCCAGAAAAGGATGTCTGAATATTACAAAGATAAGTAAAATTTTATGTTACTTTACAAACTTAAGTTAATCTTTCATTCTTACTGCAAGTGGCAGATTTCAAGAAGTTTTACCTCATGCGAGGTCTACCTTTATCGCCAAAAGGGCGAGAAATGAGTTGTGACCGATTTTCTTATTATGTTTTTCAATTACTCGCGCGTAAAACTAAAGTTGATGTATAATAGCGTTGTGTAAAGACTTAAATATTGTAAAAAGTTATTGTATAAATTTTATTTAAAACATTCTAGCAAGAAAGAAGTTTTAGTCTGAAAGACTTTTTGAAATGTAGTATTATTTCAATGTAGAAAGAATTGGCACTTGCTTTGAAAAGAATAGAAGTTAACAATGTACTACTAATGTATGTTTTCAAATGTGTAAAATTAACGGCATGTTGATATGTTCTTGTATACATGTGAACTGTTATTTTGAATGTTAAGAAATACCGTGATATGGTAAAAGTGAAAGTAATGTTAAAAATTTGTTATTCGTGTGACTGTAAAGATTAAATCATGACGAATATATGTTAAAGGTTGAATGATGTAGTTAGGCTCTCTGACGCTACACTTTAGAGTTAGCCACTTTCAGAATAGTACCTCAGGGTCTAGAGTTGAAATTAGGGTGTGTTAAGAGGTCTCGTATGTTGAATTTTAACACGTTAGTGTTTTGATTGTAGGAGGAAGTGTGGCACACGTAGACAGAAACACATTCGTGGTTGGTGTTCTTTTACAACACATGTCAGAGAGCACGGGGAGAGATAATTAAAATAGTCATGAATGAAATAAGAATGTTAAGAAAAGTATATTCTATATGTTATTTGCAATGTCATTCTGTAACATTTCATTAAACTAGTTTTCCTTCCAGATCTCTGGAAGGAACCAGAATTGAATAAAGCTCCTGTTTAGATGCAGTACAGATGAAAAAGAAAAAAAAAGATTGTTGTATATCCCGGGAGCTACTATTGTAACAAATTTCTTTCTTTTAAATTTTCTAGTTTCTAGCTAAGTTATGATTGTAAAAGGTTGGCCTCGCGTTAGTTTTTAGAGTTAAAAGTTTTCAACGAGGTCGTTTTAGACCTCAGTTTCAAACTAATTAACTCTGGCGGGAAGTATGTAAGGATCTTAAGTTTTACTAACGTTTATTTTATTTTAAATCTTTACTATCACTTCTTATTTTCTACTTCCGGCCAGAATTATAAGCGTGAAGGAGTTTATGCAAAGTTGTCTGGCGAACGCCAAGTATTTAAGTGTGGCCTTTTTGCCAAGCAGAAGAGAGGAAGCAGTGAGTTCGAAGCAGGCCGCTTACCTTAGAAGTTACGCAGTTGCTATTTGCCTTCCAGGCCAGAGGTTTTAATCCTCTTGAATAATTAAACGTATTGTAGTGTTCACAGTCTCTGTGCTACATACGCTTCCTGTTATTATAAGGCCAATCTTATTCTAAAGTTAAATTAGAGTTTAGTTTTATTTTGATATCTTTTAAGTTAGACCCCGAGTGGAGGGTCATTGTATTCCGAAGTACGGAAGTCATTGTATATAAAGAAAAATAAAGGGTTTTGTATACCCTTCGTCTGTATCCTGTCTACTTACTACAATTAGTGAACATAGCTTTAGTAAGCTCTCTGTTCTAGTCAGGTCATTGTATGTTTCCGAAGAAGGTAAGAAGAAACATTGAACCTGATACAGTGAGCTATGAAAATTTTAACAAAGGTTTCGTACTTTATCTTATGAAAACAAAATATCAGAATTTAATTAAATGTTTCACTTATTAGAAAAATAGAAAATATAAACATTTGTGAATAAAAAGAAATTATCTTTAAAAAAAGAAAATTTAAATGAAAAAAATAAAAGAATTACAAAATATTGCAGAAATTACATAAAATAGCGAATAAACTTATTCGGCACAAGCTCGCTAAATGTAAAAGCATTCAAGTTGGGATGAAATAAGAGATAAAAAATTAATTTACCTCATACTAGAAGGACGTTAAAGTTGATTGTTGTTAAAATTATCAAAAGTAATAAAGAGAAAGATATAGCTTCAATTATACAAGCTTTAAGATAAACAAATTGTAGATCATGATTTAAAAGCAATTTTTACCAAAACTAAAGCAGAAGAAAAGACGAGCGAGAACAATGAAAAAAGGGTTGATCTTTACATTATGGTAACTTGGTGATTTTTTGGCGAAAATTTGGCAACCAACTCTCCTACAGCAACCCTCTGTTTTTTTCCCCCGCCGCCATTTTGTCTTCACGAAGTAAAGACATGTTTCTTTTCTTTTTATCTACTGAACACTTCTTCCAACAATCTACTAGCCGAATTACACTTATGCTAGAAATTTTATCAAACAAAACTGCTTAATCATGACAAATATTCACTGCAAAATTGGGAAAAAGTGCACAATACAATACTCCTTATGCGTTTTTCAAAATAACACATACACATAAACCATGTACACGCCGACTTATTTTTACTTAAAAAAATCCCAGAATTGCACAAAAATGGCATTGCGCACGCTCTTCACTATATCCATGTACACTGCTTTTTTCTCATAAATTAGAAAAATTTCACGAAAATACATGACAATTTTCTCAATCTTTAAACCCGGTAAAAAGAACATATATGAAATTACCTGATCGCGAAAAAGTATTTACCCTTTCCAAATATGAACATTTCCACATATAAAATAAATAAAATATCCAAAAACTTTTACCTCTAAATCATCTATTATATTATAAACGTCACCAACGAATTCATACCGCAACCGTCCATTAATATCACATGACATATCCCATGATCTCTCATTTCCCTCACGCAAAATAATGCGTAATCGGAACTGAGTACTGCTCACATTATTACCAAAGTCCCAGGTAGTAACCTTTATCGCCTCCAAAATGTCGCCAAACTACCAGTTACCATATTGTAAAGATCAACCGAAAAAAGATTATGTAGTATGATGTATGAAATGATAGAAGAACTAAGTTCAATGGAGGCTCATGAAGTCTGGAAATTAGTTGAAAGATCTATCAATAAGAAAATTACGATGTTTACGAAAACTACAAAATAAGATTTTTGATGTAAAAACTGCATATTTAAATGGATACTTGAATAAACCAATTTATATGAACAACCACCTGGATTTAAATCAGAGCCCGGGTTTGTTGCTTTTTAAGTATAAATGTTATTGATTGTTATTGCGTTTCGGTATTTTAATGTACGTTTATAGAATGATAATTTGTTTTTATATGCATATTTCAGTAACATAATCGTACGACTAGTGAGACAGTGTAGTTTAACTAATTTTCTGCTTTTGATTCATGTTATCGAGCTTTAACGCTAAGAAAAAATTTATAAGAGGCTTAAAATACCTAATTCCTATTGAAAGCTACATGTAATTGATAATTAAATTACTATTAAAATAACAAACACATGCTCAGTGTCAGTCATTTCGACATAATGTTTGTAATTCATTTTACCACAAATTTATTTCGTTTATCTTGTTTCATATTTATAAAAGGAGAGTTTACCTTTATCGCATTTATTGGTTGATAGAAGTTATGAAATATTGAATATTTTGAAACAAATTTCAGTCATAATAACCTTATTAAAAATTTTCTACATACAGACAAGATGACACAGATACCTCTACCGGTTGTTTGTCAATTTTTTAACCTCCGAAAAAATGCTAATTTTTCTATACCAAAAGCTATAATCGTAAGTGTCCAGTATTTTCTTTCGATTCTAAATGGCAATATCACCCTATGAATGCTCAATATTTTACAGTTATGAAATTAATATACCTCGTTCCAAGGTATCATGTTGGAAGATTGATAAATTCTATTGGAGGGAAAGAAAAAATTCAAAATCTGCAAATATATGACGTACACATGCTGAATCTTATATATTTACTTCATTTCAGTCAGAGGTGATAATTAACATAAGATTATTTATACGATTTTAAAACCGGTATATAATTTATACCGGCGCCCACACTGAGGGTACCACGCCAATAGATGGCAGCACCAGTCTTCTCCTTTTCTACTCTGTGACGTGACAGAATTTCTTTATTATTATAACAGTTTATGATGTAATACTTTTTCATGATTAACTTAAAGTCGTTTAGGATTAAATATTATGCTTATGGAGTAATGGGGAGTTTACTAACTCTGCGCTAGGACTGAATACAAGTATATTAGTTTCATTTATTCTTTGTGTACTCAGCTCAAGTTTCATTCGTCTGTGTTTAGCTAAAATTTTTATTTCAGCACTTATCCCTTTACCAAGAGAAAGACTCAGTGATTTCAAAATTGCCGTCTGGGGTCAAAACTTTGCACAATTGTGGGGGTTAAACGTGGCATGCTAGCCCCCAAAAGACACCTGTTGCTGTTTCCCAAAATCCTAGAAAGTAAGAAAATGAAAAGAGGGGATTGACAACCAATTTGTCATTCGAGAATCACGCCTTCTTCCCTTTGTGAAGTGTGATAAGATCACACAAAGGGAAAGCTCACTTAAAATGGAAATGTACTTAAGGTCCATCTCATAGTGTAATCACAAAAACTGCTGCTTGAAAGCATGCTTTTATCTTTTAGGGAAATTCTTTTTAATCCTTTGTTAATTTCAGATGAAAGACTAGAGAACACAAGAGAAATTTGCGCTCTGGTTGATACAAATAGGTTGTTTCGGAAATAAATTTTCACAGTTGGTGAAAGGAGGAAAAATATTTCTAAGCCCCGTTTTAGATGCAAACTAAAATTTATCCAAAAGTTGAAAAGGATCCCCTATGAAGCCAAAGGGGTTGAAAATCAGAATAAGAGCTTTGAGGTGTATCAAATAATAAAATTGTTTAACGGCGTTTCTTCCTGAACAAAAATATACATTACAACCTATATTTACAAAAAATTAAAAAGGGACCCTTACGGTCCTCCGTGATCTAAAGTGTGTGCGTGTGGAGGGGGGGGGCAATTCTTCGTATCATAGTATGAAGCATGGTTTTTTCACATATTATCTAAAGCATAAAATACAACTTCAAAAATGCAACATACTTTCTCAGCTGAGTCGGTCGTAGTGCTTCATTTTTCAACTTTTTTAATTTTTGGCTGAGTTACATCTGCTTGTAATATTATACTAGTTCAGTTACAGCATGATACGATGTACACATGCAGTGTTATAATTTGCTAATTTTTTTTATAAAATAATATTGAATTTAAATCAAGTTGAAAAGCTTTTTACCCATATTTTACATAAGTATGTTCAGCTCGGTTGCATCATCAAAGTGCATCAAAGTGCATAAAAATTTTATTTTTAAAATTTTAAATTTCTGCCTAAATTTTAAAAAATTTTGTCTTTAGACTTACATAACTATATTCAAGCTCTTATCACTACAGACGCACATCAAAAGTACCCAAAATTAATTTAAAAAACAAAGATTAAGAGTTGGCAACTACCTGGAAAAAAAATGTCCTAGAGGGGCGCCGGTATAAAATATATACCGGCTCTCAAAATTCAGGATTTCGCTCCAGATTTTTTTAAAGTCTCAATTTTGTGTCCTTAGGGTCCATAAGTTATAGTTCATGCAAAATTTTACCACAGTTTAAATTATTTTATATACCGCCCCTCAAAGGGTTATAAAAGGAGAGTTTACCTTTATCGCATTTATTGGTTGATAGAAGTTATGAAATATTGAATATTTTGAAACAAATTTCAGTCATAATAACCTTATTAAAAATTTTCTACATACAGACAAGATGACACAGATACCTCTCAGTTTCCGAACTAAATTACATGGTACTGAAATTCGGTGCATTTTCATATGATTTTTTTTGACAGAAAGAGTTACCTTACGTAAATCACAAACGAACATTGTTTTAATTCTTAATTAAATATAGCACTTGTATTAAATTGCTAAAATTCATTGTTAGGAAAATCTCGCTCTAAAAAATTAGACACTTTTACCTTTCAAAGTGGAATTTTTGTGGTTTTCTCTGTGCATAATGTGGGCGCGAGTAAGTTTTTCTTAGAATGTCCTCCACGGAGGCATTCCTCCCTTTAGGCAGATAGCTCTCGCGTGCTTTGAAGGAAAAATAAAGCAAACCAAAACAAAAGCTTCAAAATTGGTGTTTAACATTTTTTGGGGTTCAAATACGCAAATCACTTAAGAGATCTGAATTCAAATCATCAAATGTTATTATTTAAATAAATAAAAGCAAGCTGAGGATTTCCATTTAAATTGTTTGTTTTAAAATAAAAAATAAGAACAGTAAGTTTTGAATAAATCTTGTCAACATCAAGCAGGGACAGGAACATGCCAATGTAAAATTTAATATTAGGCCAAAAAGAAACGCTTTGACGTAGATTTTGGATAAAAATTAATTAAATTCGCAGGTAGTCAGAGACAGGCCTTTCTTTAGCAGAGAGAAAAAAATGTTTCTGAAGTATTTGTGTATTTATTACATAAATGTTTTAATGCTTCGATAGCACTGCTAATCGATAAAATTTATTTGATGAAAAGTAGGAAAATTGCTTTTAAAATTCCGATTTTTCAACCCTTTTCAGTGACATATGTGGCATCGAAAAACACGTCTGACCAGGAGGCAGATTAATGGCTGAAAAATTCTTAGAATTTAAAGAGGTATCGAACAAGTAAATTTAGGGATGGCGAAATTCTAAGAATTTGGCACTTGACAACGGCAAAAGTTTTAGAATGTAGAGAGCTACAGAATTTAGGCAGGGCAAAATATTTTAAATTTATAGAACATCGGTCAGTAGAATTAAGATCCCATAGCAATTGACTGAGAAACAAATCGACCTGCTTCTCGATTATGCGGATGGACGCAGATTAACTTCCGAAAGCTCAGTGAAGCAAGAGCTATACATAATGCAGCTATTTACGATTTCTGCTATAATAAACTGTAATTTAATATAATAATTTAACACTATATATCAGTTTACGAAAACATGATGATACTTTTGAGAAATTTTCTTTATTCCCCAGTACACTAAAAAAAAAAAAAAAAGTACAATAAATTATATAATGATATTACTAACAAAATGATGCCGATGACGAATTTATCCCCTTTTGTAAGGAGATTTTTTTCCGCTTTGTTTTCAACATTTGGTTGAAATGCAAATTAAATAAATATTTACAAATGCAGAATATTGGATAGTTATTGATGATTTCGAGATTAAGTTTCTGAAATCCATTTCATGTGTCATTTCCTTAAAAAGGTGATACTAAAACCAACTTTCGAGGAGTAAAATGATTACTAGAAAAGAGTTTCCGATTTCTTTCATTCTTTTATTCCCATTATAAATTTATCCCGTAGTTCTTAGAACATTCTTCTATATGTAAGTGATGATTTGCTTTCCGAGAAAATTTTCTGAGAGGAATAAATTACTTAGTCTTCAAACCATGGGAAAATCTTGCCATGGCCGGTACTTAATTCCCTTCATTTACTGAGATAACCTGCTTTGTTACAAGTATGGTACTTGTTTTCTGATTTTTACTGAATTTGCATGCTCAAAGCTATCTAAATAAAGAAACGCTATTGTGAATATCAGGGTATGAGTACATGTATGAAAGGGTTATATATTTTTCAGAAATCCCCTATGAGCTGTTTATTCTTAGGGCAGAAAGAGGGAAAAGCTTGCATACATCGCCATTCCCGGAAACTAGACAGTACCGAAAACATTAATAGACAGTCCGGTTTACCAAACAATAGAGTTTATCTGATTCCTAGTTCTAAAAGCTGACAGTTATAAATTGTTATGTTCATGGCGACCTTCAGAAGGCATCAAATTACTTCAAAAGTTCCGCTGCTATAAATTTTCAGACTGCAATTTTGTTCCTTTAAATTTTCGAAAATACCTATTTTTTAAGTATTTTTCGGTACTTATATTAATATTAATACAAATAATATAGAAAGCACCAAACGTAGCTATGATGTATTTCAATTTGTCCTTAGTATTTTCTCACATATAGTATTAACACTTTGTCTACACGTTTCTAATGTTTCGCCATAGTAAGCCTTAACTTTCCGAAAGTATTCAGTTCCTTTTCGCTTTCGTTTTCTGCTTCCTTTTTTTTTTTTTTTTTAAATTTTATTTATTTATTTATTTAATGTTACCATATTCTGAGTTTTACTCTAGCTATTAGCTAGAGTAGCTACTAGGTAGCATTCATTATAGTACATTCATTATATTCATATAGCTACTAGCTAGCATTCATTATAATACAAAAACTAATATAGCTTGTCAATATCAACACATTTTTATCTTCAATAAAATCTACTAATTCGACTGATGCTGTAAAAATTACAATTTAATACTTTAGCCAATTATTCTGATTATAGTCATTTAAATTCGATTTTAGGCAACATATGCATTCTTTCAGAAAACGCGATATATTGAGCACCGCTGTTACAAGTAAATACTGTACATTCAACCATTTCATAATATGTAAATGTAGCATAACTTCTTTTGCAGTGCTTGCACTGAGAGTCTCTTTCAAGTAAACCTTAATGGAACTTTATTTCATGAAAATTTAGAAGTATTATAAAAGCCTAAGAATTATTTCCATTGCAAACATTTATGAATTATGCAGAAAAATATATAAGAAAAACATCAATGAGAAACTATTATCGAATATACATTTCATGACAGTAGTAAAACATTTTTTCAGTACCGACGGTATTAAAAAGCACAGTATTTTGATAAGCTAAATAAAATAAAACGGTATTAAAAGTTTAATATTGTGATAAGTAAAAGTATACTAATTTATAACACTCATTTGATATTTTTGTCATTTTAACTATAATGTAATTCTAACCGTTAAAGTAACATTGTATTTGTATTAACTAGAATTATAATTGTAATTTCAATTAAATTTATCAGTACTCGTTGTTTCCTGCACCTTGAGGGAGACGCATTATTATTTCTTTTTCTATTATATAAAATACTGTTCTCAGAAAAAAAAAGAAAAAAAAATATCTCTAGACATGATTCTGTCTCCAAAATTAATGGATGAGGTGAGCAGAAATAATCTTGGAACAGCCTTTGGGCAAGTGCTGCGAGTATGCGAAATGTAAGACTGTAATTAAACTTCGACCGTCCTGGAGACTACACTTTCTTAGAATATTGCCATTCGACAAATTATAAGACCTTCCATTTATCTTTAAAGTTTAAGCTATCTGGTATTGACTGAGAAAAGCTGGTAATTCATTGTAGTTACTTTGTAGTTAAAACTACAACTAATGCAGTTATTGTAATTGTGCCGCCCAGATGGTATAGTGGTTAGGGAAGCCTGACTGCGATACCGAAGGGCCTGGGTTCGAATCCCGGAGAAGGCATGGCTTTAACTGTTCGTCCTTCCATAGGAGGTGATAGTGGCCCACATATTAGATGCCTCCATAATAAAGTGACTGCAACTTCTGGCCTTGTATAAACTAATGGACTGTGTTGCACTGTAACTGTTCCCAATCTGCCATTGGGGAAAAAAATAATAATAATAATTATTGTAATACAATGATTGTTCGAATTACAATATAACTTCAAAAGCAATTAGATTTTTCGCTCAGCAGAGAAATAAGTCGTCTTTTGAATACTACAAGTTCAAATCGGATGCCCATTTTGGCAAACAATCTAAATGCTTAGATAGCTCCGTGGATTTCCTTATGTGTAACATGAATACAAATCATTTTATTTTAGAAAGTTCTCTAT
This sequence comes from Stegodyphus dumicola, assembly GCF_044657685.1. Taxonomy (NCBI): domain Eukaryota; kingdom Metazoa; phylum Arthropoda; class Arachnida; order Araneae; family Eresidae; genus Stegodyphus; species Stegodyphus dumicola. Next base: position 132,387,968 of record NC_140768.1, on the reverse strand, counting down.
GAGTACATCATTCTTCTTAAACGTTTCGTTGCATTCAATTAAATAAAGATCTTTTCCTTTTTTCATTAAAGGGGAGATGTGAACATGAGCCAGTTTCCCTTAGAAAGTCCTCCACAGAAGCATTTTTGCAGTCTTTACCGTATGAAATAATATGACAATCACAGGTGCATAAGAAAATTGTCTTTTTGTTTGTTCTTACGTGAAACAATGATGGAAAATAGTTCATGCAAGTACTTTCACTTGTAACTGAATAATGCATTTTAACTATTTATGGAAAATGTGTGTTATGTTGAATAAAAGACCAATTCGTAATTTTTTTTTCCAATGGCAGGGAGTAGCCGTTTATAGACATTGATCACTACTAAGGCCGGTCATGTTATTAAGGAGGGAACTAATACGTGGGCCACCGTTGCCACCTATGAAGAGGACGAAAAATTACATTCATGCCCTATCCGGGATTCGAACCCAGGCTCTTCGGTACGGCAACCAGAGTCACGAACCGCTTTACTGTCTGGGCGGTAACTCATAATAAATGGATTTAGTAAAATGTCTAATACGCACAGCATTTAAGCATACTGATTGCTGATCAGAATCCTTTTTTACCAGCTAAAGCAATAGGTTGGACAAGCGTCCCGTAACAAATCCTTTGCGAAAACATCACTTTGCACTGGCATAAAGTCTTTGCTTGCTTTCCATTAATCTTGTAATTTAAGTGCACATGTATATCGAAGATCATAAACATACATATTTGCTTACTAACGTTATGTGCATTTGGGTCTATATAAAATATTTCCTTTAAATAAACTCCTATTTATGCTGGTACCACAAACTACAATATATGTAAGATGATTCAGAAGACATGACAGAAAATATTAATATTTTTCTTATAGGTGATTACCCCGTTGTATTATTTAAAAACTCATTATCCAAAATGCAGAAACATTTCGAATATAATATTATTGACTGTAATTTTCAAATATTATCACGATTTCCTTAGCCTATGTCACTGAAATTTTAAGGGGCAGTTGTTTTTCTGATTAAATAGTTACAATCATCTGCTGCGCAATTTTAATTAAGAGGTCATTACAATTGCATTGTAATTTTTATTAGATTATATAATTACACATATACCGTTTATTCAATTAGATTTCACAATTAAAATGCAATTATAATTAAAATGCATTTGAGTAAATTGTATATATAATTAAAAATTGTTACATTGTAATTACAAGATAATTGCATAATATTATTCCAATTACTATGTGTTTTCAATTGCATTCTGCAATTACATTTGCAATTAAGATCATGATTTTCCTGGGCTGCGTAACTGGTTTTATCAGAAACAATTGCTATCCTAATTACATTATTATAATTACTTACTGGAGTTATAATGACAGTGTAATTGTAATTAGATTATATGTCTGCAGTTGCATTGAATATGAAATTGGATTTCACAAATATAGAGTAATTGTAATTTCATTTAAATTACGTAAATTGTAATTGTAATTAAAAAAACGGCTACTTTTTAACTATAACTACTTAGTAATTGCATAATTTTATTACAATTGCATACTACACTTAGAATTACAATTATGATCATAATTTCACTATGTTAAGTAATTCTAATTATCAGAGACAATTACTTTCCTAATTACGTAGTTATAATTACCTACTGAAATTGCAGTTAAAATTACGTTGTAATTAGCTAATATTACCGTAGTTGTGATTAGATGCAATAAAATTTGTAATTGTAATTAGATTATATAATTATAATGTTTGTGATTATCATTGCATTGTAATTGTAAGACTTAAGAATTAAAATGCAATTACATACATTATTGTTGCATTTAAAAAGTACTTACTTTCTAATTGTAATTGCGAAGCTAATTACAATTGCAATATAATTGAAATCACATATTTCAAAATATTGTTGCAATTTCTTGCAATTTTAATTTTAATTCCAATTACATTTTGCAAAACTGCATCTAAAATTTGGAGAATAATGAGGCTGGAAAATGAAAATTCTCTTTACGAACATAAACATTTAAGTTTACTATAGCTGGTATAAGCACAGAACAGCTGGAACAGCTGGAAGTTTTGAACGAGCTATTTATTCCGAGCTGTTATTCAAAACCTAACGATAAAACCCATTTGCCCCTAACGAATAGATAGTTTCCTCTCCTCAATTACCTCCCGCAGAGAAAAATTATCACCTGTCAGTTTACATTAAGGGCAGAGAGGGGAGGGCACTCTGAGACAGGCCGTATATATGCTGCTTTGCCGTTTCGTGCCAAAATTTAAGTTTACTTATATATGCTGCCTTGCCGCCATGAGGACCAAAATATTTGGACGCATATATGCTGCCTTGCCGCTATGAGAGCCATTATTTTCGAACGCATATATACGGCCTTGCCGCCTGGAGGGTTAAACCAGCACTCAAAGTACTTTATGCTAATTATAACACCTACCGTACGGATCGTGAGACAGGAAGAGGCGGTGGCATCATCACATTTTTTAAAAGGAGCATAAAACACTCTCAAATTCCTAATCCCAGCACCACTTTCGAAAGTAACACAATAGAAATTGTAATAGAACATAAAAAATTCAAAATTTCGAATATATACATCCCACCAAATAATAATTCCAGCGAACAAGAATTGATTCACCTCCTTAATTCTAATATTTCTATCATTGTCGGAGGGGACTTCAACGCCAAACACCCCTGCTGGAACCGAGGACCTTCTAACAAAAAAGGAAATGACATATTTAAACTCATTCAATCAAATAATTATAACATGCATGCTCCAGACGAGCCCACCCATTACGGGTACAATAGCGCCACCACAATTGACTTCTTCATCTCAAATAACATTACTAACAGATGCAATATCTGTGTAATTTTAGCCCTGTGTTCCGACCACAACCCCATTGTATTTGAAATCCCCATTAATAAATACCTCCCCTCACTTGACAGAAGTATAGGAGTTACAAATTGGATCAAATACTCTGAAATTCTGAATAACTCCATACAAGGTAACCCATGCATCAACAACAAAGAAGATTTAGAACACGAAGTCTCAAAATTTACCAACAGCATCAATTCTGCTTTAAAGGAAGCCACCAATACTTTTTATGTGAACAAGCCTTTCCTTCCCCTGCCTGCCGATATAAGAAATAGTATTAACCCTTTAACTGCTTAAGACGTGTTTAAACGTTTTTGGAATTCCTTTAAAAATGCTTAAGACGTCTTTACACGAATTTCAAATCGCACGAAAAATGCTTAAGACGTGTATACACGAAGCCCGAATTTTGCGAAAATTGCTTAAGACGTGTTTAGACGACGCGATCTGGTCTTCCTTCCCCCACCTTTCTGCAGGCGGCTATCAGTTGACACAAAGGTCTTAATAGGGTGTGAAGTCTCTTTGGAAAGAGCACTTTAGGAAAAATCCTTAGAGTGAAGTATCTTTGTCAGACAGCAGGTATGTATTATCTGTGTGCCGACTAAAAGTTTGCGAAAGAAGATAAATCGTTTTACAACTGTTTGCCTTGTGGTACTTTATACAAATGAAAGTCAAACAGGATCCGACGTTGTTATAGTACATTGCCGAATTTTAGTAGAAACAAGAAAAAATAAGAATTGTAACGGAGGACACCTTTATGCCTATATGTTATAGAATCAAATATTTTATTTTTGTATTGAAAAATGATTGCAATTTCTGATTCGTCAGGAAAAAATACAAAATGCAACCAGCTTTCTTGTTTGCCTTCGTATTTCAAATGCGCGTTATTATAATGGTATATTCTTCTTTTTACATTCTTAAATGTTAAAAATGTGCTTTCAGCATGCCTGAGTTTTGTACTCGTATGTGTGGCTCTATGCTCCGTAGAAATGGCGAACTGACATATAAAAATTATATGAATGTTGAAAGGAAGATATTCTACTCGAAACTTCAACTAAATGGAATAAATGAATACGCCGAAGGAATTTCTAGAAATATTTGTTTTAAAAATTTTATTATTAAGATTTTAAATCCAAAATGGTTTGAAATCTAAAGAAAAAAATATGTAATCCTTGAAACATTTTTGGAAACAAATCTATCGATATAAAATCTCTTAAAATTAATGGAGTGTAAATTAATTAAAACAGTTAGTGTACGGAAGGGTTAGATATACTCCGCACAAAAAATTACAGTCAGAAGATCAATTATTTAAAGATATAAATTAATTACATTAAAAGAATTTAAAATAAATTAACATCAGTCCAAATGTCAATGCTAACAGCAATAGCACGAATGAAAGTTATTCTTTAAATTCCGAACTTAATTCATCCGTCGGTACGCAATGATTGTGTTTTTGCGATTACTTTTCTTATAGATACTACAAAAGGCCGCCAACGAAGTAGCGGTAAAATCGTTGAATACTAATAGTTTGAAGCGGGTTCAAATCCTGACGAATGGATAGCCTGCATACCAGTTTTAGCGAATTTTTGCTGCCCATGTTTAATGTGAATGTGAGCCAATTTTAGTTAGCTTTTCATGATGACGTGCCTTGACTACGAGTCCTCGCTCGGGTTGTGTTTGGTCTGGCTTGTTAGATTATTAAGCACGTGAAGGCGATCTGTCTAAGGGGAGGTATGCTTTCGTGACAGATTTTCTAAGGGGAACAATCTCGCACTACAAAGAGTTAAAACCATAAAAACGCCCATGCAATCAGCTTGTTCACGGGGGTTTGAATGCAGGTCAAACTACAAGTATGTTAAGAGAAGTGATTTCAAGAATGTTGAATTATTTTATTTAGTTTGTCATAAGCTAAATAAAATAATTAAACATTCTTGAAATCTCTTCACATTACTGAAATGGCAATAACTTCGAATTATACTATGCTACCACTGTTCCTCTAATATGAAATTTTGAACTTTTCCGTTATCGGACAGCCCACCAGCGACTGAGCGGAGTCTAACGCAACAACTGGTGGTTCTGTCCGGGGTTCGAATCCCGGCAAACGGGTTGGTTGCCAGGATGATATTCTTAGTTTCCCATATGTGTAACATGTATGCAAGCCAATTTCCGTTGGGCAGTCCTCGAACGAAGGCATCCTTCACCTTAGGCAAATAACCATCGAGTACTTTGTCGTAATAAAATAAACCTTTATCCATAACATGCTTCAAATATTTTTATGTTGAAAAGTTCATGCGCCAAAGTTGGCCCCGTTGAATGAAATATGTTGTTGTTTTTTTCCTTTGTTTTTTATAACAACAATGTTCTTCTTTTCAGAATCTGAATTATCAATAAAATTGTTTTAATAATATGCGATTCTATTTTATTTTTTTATTTAATGAAAAATTAAGTGACAAATCTCTTACATTTAGAAAATTTTTCGATTTTCGAAACGAGTTGCTGTCAAAAGCGCATCTTCTCGTTGCTGCATATATTTATTTAAAGCAAACTGCTTGGCGCGTGTGCTTTTATATTTGAAAAGATTCAGAGAATTTTCAACAGGGAAATAAAGTTATTAATTTTACTGAATTTTGTGGATTCTTTGGGTTTTGAGGTAAAAGTCAAACCATCAGATATGTGATAACCTTAAAATAAGGGTATATATAATCAGGATTTTGCGGCCAGACATTCCCAGCGAAATACATTACAAAAAATTATCTATGTAGAATTAATGTATATTCCGTTTAGTATTTTAATTTATCAATGTTATTACACATCAGTTTATCAGTGTAAGTTATATCGAGTTTTAGTTGTGTTCGATATAAGAATTTTATTTGGTTTATATAAATCCGATTCGTTTAATAATATTATATTTATTAAATACTATTTATTAGGTTTCCAAATCTGTCAAACCTAATCAATGGCCTCCTGGCTAAGATATCTGATTATCGCTATTTCGACTCATATTCGAACCCAAACAAACGAACTGGTTGAATTTTGTGATTTCCCCTATGTGTAACATGAACATGAGTACGTTTTACTTAGAAAGTCGTCAATGGAGACATTCATTGCCTTCGGCTGATAGATCTCGTTTTCTTTGCCATACTCAAAAAATCTAAAAATTTTTCAAAAAGACTAACAGATGCATATAACAAAATAAAATTAAGTAAATGCATATAAGAAAATAAAATTAAGTAAATGCATATAAAAAAACTGAAGTAAATGTATATAACGAAAAAAAAATGAGGTAAAAACAAATTTTCAATAATTTTTCAATACAGTAGTTTTTAAATTGCTTGTTTTCAAATTTTATTTCATTTTTATGTATGTACTAATATACAGTGTATATGTGCGAAAGTGTGCTTGTTCGGCATATCCATGTATATTAATTAAATAAATCTGATTTGAAAATGCATGCACTAACACTAAAGTATTGTCTGAGAAAAATATTTATAAAGAAAATTAAATTTCGTCTCCTTACTCGGTGCTGTGTTAAAAATTTAAATAAGCTTATTAATTTTTTTCTTCTTTATTAAAAACAAATTACCTTCTTTTCATCTATATATGAAAAATAACAAAATCTTGCTGTCAGAATGGAAATTCTTAAAAATATAAAACTCGTTTTTTTCGAACAAAAGTTTCTGAGAAATTTCTCTAGGTCAGCAGGTAGTAACAGGACCACTGACTGCTTTGTTTGAAAAACCCGATGAAGTGGATGATTTTACCCCCAAAAAGTTTTCTTTAACAAAGCAGATGCGGTCCAAATGGCTTTGCTGAGAAGCGTTCGTATTTGAATAGCTTGAAGCTTGAAAGCTTGAGTTGGAAGACTTATTGTTCCCGAAGCAATCAGTCAGACAGCAATAAAATTTTTTATAGATATTTCTCTCTCTCTCTCTGTGAGTTCTTGAAATCTTGGAATGGGTGAAAGTTTATTTTGTTTTACATATATAAGGAAACTGCATGTAAAGCAAAATAATTCAAGGCACCCATTGTATGTTAATCATTGTACGTCCCCTCAGCTCTTCGGTTGGGTATTAAGAAAAGAAATTCCTATACTGCTTTTGTATTATTTGTATAGTGAAAGATTTGAAAAAAAAAAATAGCTTCATATGAAAAGTTTTTCTCCTATGAACGAATACAGCTGAAACATGTTTCTGTCTTCAAGTATATCCACAAAACATGAAATAGTATTGTACTCTTTTGTGTTCTATTGCATTTTTATATTACTTCGTGGTAAATTTTTTGATTCTTGAATTTTTCTCTCTCTTTTCTTATAATACACAAGTACTCTTTCAAATATGGCTGACCTATGAACCTAAATTTTTATAAAATTTTATATAAAAATTAGCCGTAATCATTAGACACAGCTTTGTGTATATTATATTCTTGAATACATGCCTGCATTTAATACTAAGAATACTATTGATAAAATTCGTAATTAATAATGAAAATACTGTTTAAGCTAAAAACCGATTTGAATCTTTTTTTTCATTATAGGGTAACATGACCAAACAATTTTCGTTAGAAATATACAATTATGCTAACTTGACACATCAGATAGAAAATATTTTATCGTCATCATCGGCTATGATAAAAGATTTTAACGCTTAAGATTTTGGATAATGATAAAGCACACAGGACCTATTTGTCTAAGGGAAAGGAAGTCTTCAGGGTAGATTTTTTTTGTGGAAAACAAACTGTTAATTCACAATCAATTGAATCACAATCAATGAAAAACCCCTAAACCTCCCATGCAGCCGCTAAAATTTATCGGTGCTCAGCTATCTTACCGCTTGGAGACTAGTTGGGTTTCTGAACTTACGCAATATCTATCTGAATTTGAATATTTGCATAAAAAACGAGCAAAATAAAATGACGCATTGTAAATAGTACATTTTACTGAAATCAAACTTTCTTTGAAAAAGGAAAATTAATTGTAAGGAATAAGATGGATGTATTTAATTAAACGGCGGGCAATAACAGCGCTGATCATATGTTTCGTATAGGAAACCATTTTCTTCGTGTTATCATATAACGGAAAATATCCACAGATTATATTTTACAGTTTTTAAGAAGTTATGGGTTATCTGCTTTAAGAGAACACCTTCGTGGGCAATTTTCTAAATAAAATTGGCTTGAATTCACGTTACGCATCGGGAAAATCATAAAGACCACAAGCAGCTAAACTGTTCGGTTGCCAACAACAAACTACCAACATCCAGCAATCTTATTCACTCAACTATAGTGAACTTAAACTAATGTTTGTATATTATTAGTAGTATTAAAATAACGAAAATATTTATTCTAATAAAAATTTTTGTTTGAATATCCTCCCTAGTAAGGTATTTCCTTTGGTGAAGATTTGTCAACAATAAACGCTATGTTCAAACAAGACATTTATTTAGAGCATAATGCTTCAAAAATGTATGCTGGGATCCCTAGAAAAAAAATATCGCCGGAAAATATATCTCCGAAAAAATATTTAATTATTCATATTCTTATGATTAATTATTAAATAATTTATAACTTTTATAATTATTAAATTATTTATACTTTACCAAATGTACAGCAACACTCTTTCTTTACAAAAATACCATATTGAATAAATTATATTGTAAGCTAATAAGTAACAACATTGCTTTGTTTAATTCAGGTATAATAACAAGCCGAACAAACATTAAATTGGAAGTCAAACAACAAAAATCAGCGTTATATTTTCGCATTTTCACAATCTAATTTTCATATCTTATCTCGTTCATTTGCGCTTTTGCAGCTGAAGATGATGGTTCGGTAAAACCATCGAAACTAGTCCCGTGAAAATTTGAAAATATAACGCTGATTTTTGTTCTTTGACTTCCAAATTAATTGCTTTGTTTGTTATTAATATGTCTCATCTTTCCTGTTTCAGATAAAATTTACTAGTGTTTCTTGGACAGGAAAGCAAGAAATTTTAATTTGAATCAATAAATTTATGATACACTGAAAACGGTTTGCAGTTATAATTCCCTTTCTGAATATCTTGAGTTTATATGAAAAAGTAAAATGCAAATTTAATATTAATATTATCACCCTTAAAAAACACCCAAATGTTTCGTTTATTACTCTCTTAAAACTACGTAATAATTAAGGAAAAAAAGAAATTATTTAAAATAATTATTAGTTGCATGCAGTTGAAGAATAATGGAAAATGCTGAAAGTTTTAAAGGTTTTTAATTAATGACAAAAATACAGAAAATCGGAAATAATACGAAATGTTTCAGCAATATCTCAGAAGGAATGAAAGTTGCAAAAGATGTTTGTCAGAATATAAATTTAGTGATAGCAGTTTAATCAGTCTGCATTGGAATTCCGGTGATAATCAGTGACATACAGATTTAGGTTACTTAGGTTAAAAATGCATAATAATTTAAAATTTAACCGGGTAAATTTTAAAACCAATTTATTTGAAAACTAGCAGCTTCGCTGCGAGCCTTCGTCTGGCTTTTAAATGTACCGGAAAAATGGCTGAAGTACCGGAAAAATGGAAATCCAAACGTTAAATTTAAAAACTGCGTAGGATTTTACTCTGCAGAACAACTTCATAAAAAGTTATTACGTATAACAAAATTACAATGAAATAAGCAATATCCCTTAATACAAATATTAATTATCCTAATAAATAAATTAATCAAATTCCCTTTGCAAAATCTTAAGAACTCAAATGGTATAAAGGAGGTTAATAACTTTGTTTCCTAAAAAAATCAGTCAAAACTTTTCAATATCTTAAAAACAGTGAAATGAGCAATAAATAAAATAAAGGAATGCAAAAAATTCTGAAAAGCAAAGTATAATTAATGATATTTTATCTTATGTTTTCAAGGGAAAAAATTACGATGAAATAAGCTATATCCCTTAATACAAATATTAATTATCCTAATTAAAAAATTAACCAACTTTCCGTAGAAGAACAAAAATCATGTAAACCTTTTCAATATCTTATAAACAGTGAAATAAGCAAAAAAATGACATGAAAGCAGCTCAAAAAACATAAAATTCCGCGCAGAATTTTACTCCACAGAACAACTTTATCCAAAAAAAGGTTTATATGTAAAAGCATTCGCAAGGATGAAAGTTTAACGTGCCCAAAAATCAAAGAAAAATAAACTGTACATTTTTAAAAATAAACTTTTTTAGAAAAAATCCCATTGAAAAAGTGTTAAGCTTCCTTTGTTAAATAAATTCGTATTTAATCGATTTATTGAAACACGAAATTTATTTCAAGTTCGTAAAATAGCTAAGTGCCTACGTTTCATGACGATATGAAAATGGAGTGGGTAGAGTAAAATCTCGCTTTCCTATAGCTCATTATGTTTCAAAATGACACGATTTCGTCACAAAACATGAAATAAAAAAAATTCGAATTCGAATTTCGAAAAAATCGCTTCAAAATTCGAAGTGCACTGGCTCTTGTGTAGATGTACCTATGTACCAAATTTCGTAGCCGTGGGTCTATTAGCTTACGCGCAGCGCGAACGAAAGGCACACACACACAGACAGACTCTTTCTTTTATTATATGTAGAGAAGATATGTAGAGATAATCAATCAACGTTTATACACCCCTCCTGCGAACAGTGACGCAACTGGGGGAATCGACCTACTGTGAACCCCCATATCAGGCAGGGGGGGGTCGTGGCAGGTAGGCCACAAAATGAATTCGACTCTATGGGCTGGAGTCGTGGGGCACAAATCCAAAACTTAGCCTCAGCTCAATTTTTACGAAGACCACTTGGGAGTTTTAATCTAATCATTAATGTCTGAGGAACCGGGTCCCACACCGGATCTTATCCTCAGACTGAATAACTCCAAAAATCCTCCGCTTACTGGGCCGGGCCCGAGGGGTCACCACTCCCTGTTCTCGGCTTTTCGACGGAGACGTGACCTGAAAACCTGATGGACTTGACCGGTCGTTAAATGCTCCCGCCAGTACTACACGGGCAGCGCGTCCCATCAGGACATCACCTAGCAAACTCGGTGCCGTCCCACACCAAGCTACAGAACCATCTGGTATACGTCTTACGCCTTTCCCCCGGGGTCCAGCCATACGAATGACCCAACCCCGGCCTCTGGAACCGCCAGGCTCGTGATTTTATACCCCCGTGGCCGAGACTGCCTAGGTACAGATCCTAGCCAGTAGCTTCGCAGAGTTCTCTACGTCGACCCCCGGGGGGAATGTAGAGATAAGATTGTTTAAGGGAAAGAAACTTTTAACTTTCGCAGCTGTACCCTGCGGCATTAAGACGGTCATCACGGAGAGTCTAGCCTTTTGCAATTCTCTTGAGAGCTCACATCTACCGAACAATATCTAGTAACCAATCTCACTTAGCGGAATCATTGAAGTAAAATTCTGGTAGGGATGGGAAATAACAAAAGAACTGCTTGACAATTTTCAGAGGTATAGGGTTATTTTCGCGACATTTTACGGGAAGTTCAGTCCAAAACTAGCGACAGTTTTAAAGGGATTCGCAGAAACGAACTAAACTCTATGCAAAAAGAAATCAACAGAAGAATCAAGAACTTCAAAAAAAAAAAAAAAAAAAAAAGGACCAATTTCCTAAATAACCTAGCTAAAGAGGACAATTCCCTATTTGACATTTCTCGCAAATTCAAGAAACCTTATAAACCTATTCCACCTATCCATGGACCTAGTGGAATTTCATATAAAGAAGATAAAGCTAAATCTTTTGCGGGCTATATGGGAGATACATTCACTCTTAATCCCACTCCGTACGACAATAACCATATTGAACGGGTCAACCAGGTGGTCAATAACTTCCTTAATACCCCTGCTCCATACAACTTCACTTTCCTGACTACCCCAACAATCGTTGCCAACACCATCAGCGCCTTACAAACGAAGAAAGCCCCAGGGCACGATGGCATCTCGACGAAAGCACTGAAGCATCTTCCGATCAACGCTCTTACCTGTCTAACTAAGAAAATCAACAACATTATCAAATTCGCTCATTTTCCTAACTCATGGAAGCAAGCTATAATAATTGTTTTTGCTAAACCGCAACAAAATCCAACTCTCCCACAGAACTATCGCCCTATCAGTTTACTTAGCCACCTGTCTAAAGTTACTGAGAAAATCCTACTTTTCCACATCCAAAAATTTCACTCTTCCATGAATTTTCTCCCAGAAGAACAATTCGGTTTTCGTAATCATCATAGCACTTGCCACCAACTTCTTAGAGTTATCACCATTATCACTGAAGGCTACAACTGCAAGGTTCCGACCGGTGCTATTTCTCGATATCTCGAAAGCTTTTGACAGGGTATGGCATCGAGGCCTTATTTACAAACTAATCACTCTCAATTTTCCAGATCATTTTATTCGCTTAATAGTCTCTTTTCTCAGCAACAGAACATTCAGAATCAAAATCGGTACTGCTTACTCTACCACCAGAGTAATCAATGCTGGTGGCCCACAGGTGTCGGCAGCGTATTTCCAAACCCTACCCCACTTTTCGAATTTTTGACGTCATGGAAAAATCGACTAGTTTCGCCTGGATGGTAATTCTTGAGCATGCGCTGCAAGGCGAGAAGTAACGTAAACAGAACTTTGGCTTGCTTTTGTAAACAGTATGAAACATAGTTTGAAAGTGCATTCGTTTATATACTTGCATAATTTGACTGTTTCTGTAATAAGAGAACTTCATTCAGACAAATATTTATTTCCGGAAAATTTTTTGTTTGCTTAAAAACTATATTTATCAATAATGTAATAAAAACTAACTAATCTAGTGCTTCGTAGATAATATGACAACGAATTCAAAATGTTTTAAAAACAGTTCTTTAATCTTTAGTTTGTAGTAGATGCAATTAAATGGCACAGAAAAAAAAAATTCAATAAAAACGTTCTCCATGGTAATCAATAGCAAAATTATTTCTATTTCAGTGAGAAATCCGCTTTCAATGCTTATATAACAGAAAAATGTATAAGCTACAGTAATCCGCCACTTAAAATATCAATTAATTGTTCTTTTTCATTTAGAGATACATTGGAATTGAAAACACCAAATAAATAAATAAAAAAAAAATTGTCACAGATTCCCAATTCCTTATATGGAAATTTTTCAAAAAGTTTTCTGTCAATTTTATCGTATGTTGTTTTAAACAAGAAATCTGTATTATTTTCTTTAGTAAATTCTGAAAACATGTTTCTGTTGTTTTTGTTCAATTCTCCTTGCCGAACTATTAACTTAGTTTTAAATGCTTCAATATTGTTGCTCATTATTAAAATGTTTGGGATTTTAGAAAATGTTTGTTATGAAACTGAGTTTTCTTAACTAATCATTATTAATGAATGAACTTGCTGATGTATGTTTCTTGTCTTCCAAAAATACGTAAACTATATTTTTCAAATCGAAAATATGATTCAGTATTTTTCTGTGTGAAAGCCAACTGACTTTGGTAATAATGTCTCATACACAGCACTTATCTCATTACATCGTATTAAAAAGTGACAACTGTTTAGGATCTTGCCTTTTAATCTAATTAATTGCAGTAATAACCCTGCAATGTCATGTACAATTCTTCACAATGATGAAATATTATATGGGTAGCAATTTTCATCGTTAACCCTCTTAGTCCTTTATAATTACCCGTTAATGCTGCAGCATCATCTGTACAAACTGTGTCTAGGTAAGATTATTCGTTTCAAAATATCTGTTAATAATTTCAAATATTTTCTCTCCAGTTGCTGTTCCTTCCCAAATATTATAACATAAAAAATATTCTACTGCATTGTCTTCAAAAACGTATCTCAGATAAACAATGAATTGAGACATTTTAGTAATGTCAGTAGTTTCACCAAGTTGTATATTAAAGACAGGATTTTGTATTCGATAGTGTTGGATATGATAGAAATTTGGAAAGAAACGGTATCTTTTGATAATGCTATTGTTTTTAAATCATTACTATATTTTTCTGCGTGCATAAATGATGTCATTTTAATTTCTGAAGGAAGAAGGGGCGATTCTCCAATTGTATTAGGTTTTGAATTTTTTGCTAAATATGAAACTTTTAAGGATGTCTGTAAAGCCTTCTTAGGAACTGTTGTATATTGTTTCAAAAATACATTTTAATTTTTCATGCTCTCAGCTCATTCCTTACAAAAAATTCTTCAGGTTTATTTACTAAATCTTTATGTTTAGTTTCTGAGCTACTTTTCTGTTTCGCCGGCACAAATCGCGCCAATCAGACTTTGTTGGCGACAACATACAGTATACATATAAAAAATGTGGTACTCTTCTGTTTTGAGGGCCGTAAAAAATTTGCAGCGAAAATGTATGCGCAAAAGCGCCAAATCTAGCAAACGCGCAAATTTAACAGCGCATCAAATCTAGCGTATGCGCTGGTTTCAGATTGTGTAAGTTTATGTAGTTTTGTATTTCTTAAGATGCCATTGAAATACTAGTTTAATTTTTAAATCCTTTTTTGATATGCTATGGATTTAACAATTTGGGAATTGCCCATGATGAAAAGTTAACAATAGAATTTTGGGTAAAGTGCAGAATCACTCACTGCTTGACGCGTTTTTAAGAATTGCACATACTCGGTATCCATGTGCACATCAACCTATTTTCACTTAAAAAAAAAATCCCGGAATTGCACAAAAATGGCACTGCACACCCCCTTGACTTTATCTATGTACACATCGACCTATTTTCATTTAAAAAGTAAAATAAAATTGACAAAAATTCAATTATTTTTACCCTTGTAAAATAACAATAAAAACGAATAAGTGAGCGATTCTGCACTTCTGAACTCCGATTCTGAATATTTTCAAAGAAAAGGCATCATTCATTATAGAAATATGCGTTTGAACAACCAACGAGATGAAATTATGCTTTAGCGTCGTTAGCGAAATAGCGATGCAGGCATCCATTCAGTTATGTTTAGCAATTTATATATAAATTATAATAATCATCTGAAATAGTTATTTACTCTTATACTGCCATTCAGTCATGTTTAGCCTTTTTCATATAAATTATAATAATAAAAAAGTATTATATGAAATTAACCTTTCATCAAAATTAAAACGTCAATCTTAGATAGTTAATTACTATTATACTTCATTTTTTGCCGCAATTATTAGGGTTACCGCAATTATTTTTGGCAGCATTGGCATCAACAATAGTTTGGCGATTTTTTACGGCCTCGAAACCGAATAGTACCAAAAATGTTAACAAACGTTAGTTCTAAGAATTTTTTATTTTGAAGGCATAAATATTTTAATGTGGTTTAAAATTTTGTAAAAAGCCAATAAATAAAGACAATAAATTTGTAAAAAGACATTAAGAATTTACTTTGCTTTCATGGTTCAACATCCTGATTCGTCAGTTCGTAATCACGTGACCTCATCTCATGAAAACTACACTACAAAAATCTAATTCTCTCAGCAATTATCTACATTAATTTCAACTTAAATCTTAATTTAAAATACAAGTTTAAATGCAAGAATTATTTCAATTCGTACGAATAGCTTACTCAGAAATTATGTAAAACCGCAGTGCTTTACTTCGCTAGTGCATTCTCATTAGAATTGATGAATTTAACCCCTGATTTTGCCTTTTCTATATTTTCACCTTTGGGTGAGCGGTGTGATTGCATTCTAATTGACTTCTAATTACTGCGAATGGTCTTAGGGCATAAAATTTAACTATCTTGTAAAAATTCTACAGTCAAAAGTCTTTAATCCGGACTCGTCGGGACTTTGGCGATTCCGGATTATAGATCATCAATTTAAATGTGGTAAGATGGCATGCAGAAATTATAAAATTAAAAATATGAAATGGTAATTTATGAAATAAAGAGCAATTATGATCTAAAGGGTATAAAATTTACAAAAAAAAAGCTTAATATTTATTTGTTTACTTTATTAAACATTTCTTTCAATGCGCGCATGCGTAAAGCATACGCCCAGGCAGCATGCATTCGTAAATTGCACGAGAAAAATACGTGCAATTTACGAATGGCCTTTCGTATAAAAAACGTTCAAGTTGAACGTAAAAATATCATAAAAAGTGTCCAGTGGCAATTACTAAATATTTACGTATATTTTTACGTTATACTATACGTAACTTTTACGTAAAATTTAGGTATATTTACGCGAGAGACTACTGTTCATTCGCAACTTTTACGTATAATATACGTAAATTTCAGGGATTTACGTATATTTTTAGTAAAAAATTACGTATATTTATCGCATATACGTAAATCTCAATTTTTTGCTTCACGTATGCGTATATATTTAGTAAACATTTACGTAAATTTCCCCGATTTTTTACTGTATATAAACGTATATATTAGGTAAAAATTAAGGTAGATATTCCCCGTATTTTACGGTACAAAAACGTATATATTTGATAGAAATTAACGTATATATTTCCCGTAATTTACGGTACAAAAACGTATGTATTTGATAGTAATTGACCTAAATCTTCCCTATGTTTTCTTTGCATATGCGAATGACTGGTAAAAATTTAATCCGATGTATTCTCCACTTTGGTAAAAAATTTGCATAAATCTCCAATTACCTTTTCACTGCATTTTTCATAAAATGTACTTATTTTAATCTAATATTTTTTATATAAATCTATGCAAAAACTTTCTGTATGCTATGATTAAAAGGTAAAATAATTTTTATATCAAATTCTTACATATCTGCCTTTTAGTTATGTACAGCAATATGGAATATATATAACTGGAAAATTTAAATGCACTAGTAAATGAAAAAAAAAAAAAAAAATTCTATTAAAAAATTACGTAACACTTAAAGGCTGAAAATGACTTTTAATATTTCAAAGTGACTGCAAAATATTCAATAAATTTCGTAAACATCAATTCTGTGTTTTAAATCAATTAATGCTATCATTCATTTGCATTTTTGTTTACTAAATTCATTTCATAAATTTAAATTTAGTAAAAAACTGTAGCAAACAGTTGTTTACTAAATTCATTATTACTAAATAACACTTTAAATAAATTATTTGCTTTTCCGAAGGACATTTTCTTATGCCATGTAAATGAATGATAGCATTAATTGATTTAAAACATAGAACTCAGGTTTACAAAATTTATTGCATATTTTGTAGTCACTTTGAAATGAAATATTAAAAGTGATTTTCAGCCTTTTAGTGTTATGTTATTTTTGAATAGAAATTAATTTTTTTGCATTTAAATTTTCCAGTTATATATATTCCATATTGCTGTACATACCTAAAAGGTGGATATGTAAAAATTTGATAGTAAATTAATTTTATCTTTTAATCATAATATGCAGAACATTTTTGCATATATTTATATAAAAAAATAAGAGATTAAAATAAGCACATTTTACGAGAAATGCAGTAAATAGGTAATTGGAGATTTATGCAAATTTTTTACCAAAAATGTGCACTTATGCACAGTAAAGAGGAGAAGACATCGGACTAAATTTTTACCAAAGTCATTCATATATGCAAAGAAAACATAGGGAAGATTTAGGTCAATTATTATCAAATATATAAGTTTTTGTACCGTAAAATACAGGGAATATCTACGCTAATTTCTATCTAAAGTACAATATAGTTAATTAACAAATTCAGTAAACGAATGTAGCACAAAAGAAAACATCATACATTTAGATTATTTGAATAAGTGTGCTAAATTTTAAAATTGTTAAATATAGACCAGGAAATTGTAGAAAACTTACCTTTTCCAATAGTTTACCAAGTTGACTTTGTTATTTTCCTTGAAGATGAATGTTTAATGTCACAAATATTTCATTTATATCTTCAGATAATACACAAATATATACATATTTATTTATTAAAATTCAGTTTATCCCAAACATGTTAAAGAAAATATTAATTCGCATGCAAGTTAATCGAGTAACTTCTGTTTTAATTACACACATAATTATGATATGTAAAAATTTTACATTTATCAGTCAATCTTGCAATGTATTGTAATCTATTATTGTTGTCTTTCTCAGTTTAAAATCTTATAAATATATTAGATCAGTACTAAAAATTCACCTCTACAAAAGAAATCCTTTATCGAGGTATTTTTAAAAAGTTCTCTTTTACAATGTAGCTGTTAATTTCATAAATAAGTTCATAAAATTATGCAAATTCAAAATTACCTAAATATGTTCTTTATTTTATCTTATATACCAGATAAAATTTTAAAAAGTTAATTTGTTTAGGAATATTGAAGTTTTTAAATATTTATCTCATGTGACTTTTTCTATAACATCATTATAAATGTACATGTTGATGTGGACATACCAATTATTATTTTTTCATCAAATAGCTTTATGGTATTAAATGATTTAAAAAGAGGCAACTGGACAAAAGAAAGCAATTAGAAGTTGGCTAATTTTTTGATTAATTTGTTGTCAAATGCTGTGCATTTTAGATTATGTTCATATGATGACAATGAGTTATTTAGATTATAAAATTATTATGAACATACCCCACATAAATTAACAAGTATAAAATTTCAAGTTGTTTGAAGTATTATGAACTGTAATACTTGCAAAAGAAATACACATGAAATTAATTTAAGAATTAGGTTTATTTTACAGGTATTCGAAAACTGCAATTACTGTTAAACAATAAAAACTAACATTAAATCTGAAGAGCATATTTTTTTCAATAATAAAATTCAACATAGACTTCATGCAGCTTCGCCATATTTGTTCTATAGTTCGCTGTCTTTAATATCCTGCTCAATTTTTGTAAAAGTGAATTCTTTGTCACCCAATGTTTTGAGAACAGCTCCTAAACAAGAAAAAGAAAAATTTGTAATAATTTCACACTTCAGATGTTTTCAGTTTTTAAATATAGTTGAAGTATTTAAATATATTGAAGTATAAAATGCACTGAGTATTTCATATTTAAAAATTTACATTTCAGTAATTAAAAATTTAATTTCATACTATCACACAGTAAGCTTCAATTATATACCTTACACAATGCCTATAATTTCAAGTAAAAAATACTTAAGATTTGTTTAGAACTGCAAGGTTGAGAAAGTCTTTAATGGCTATGTTTGTATTTAAGTACATGAGAAAAAACTTAATTTTGTATTAATTATATTGCATTAGCCTTTTCAATTTTACTCCTACATATGCGTAATGTAGATTACGCATAGTCAAAATTAGAAAATTGCAACCAGAAAACTATTTGATGTATATTCGTGATATTTATAATGACGAGGAGTTTGATTTAAATCATATCAAAGACGGAGTACATCGAGATGAAATGCTACATTTAGTAAGGAATTATAAGCCGAATAAAATAAAAACATCTGCCCTGAAGATAAGGATAGTGCTGACAGATCAACTTCCAGTTCATTGCGCGCTGCCCCCATTCAATTTGATCATGACTCCTAGGTTTAAATTTTGTAAAAAGAATACAACTTATCAATTGCATTTTGAAAAAAAAAATTATTTCAGACTTGTCTTCAACAGAACAGCATGCAATAAATTATTTTCAAAAGTACGGGAAAGTGTGACTTATGTAAAAATGGATAAACATTGGCTGTCCAATGTGAAAAGTGAATTACGGTTTAATATGTTATGTCCATGGCTTGTGTATTTTGATTATCTAATTAAATACAAAATGATCCGTTCCTTCAAGCTTCTGCCAGAATAACTGCTATCAGATCTATCTCATTTCAGATGAACAGAAAGCAAGTGTATTCTTATTCAACAATTACAGTATTCTCGCATAATACTTACAAGGAACGAGTTAGGTTATTTAACTAAAGTGCAATTAATTTTATTCCTTATTTACATGAATGACGTATTACACAATGCTGTGCAGGCTGATGACCTAGTGATGATGACTCAAAATGCATCTCTGCATTCAGGCATACACTCCTTATAAGAATATAACCATGCACTAAAGTCCTAGCTTCAGCAGATACATTTTGCTGTGCTATGCAATCTCTGTGGGCCCTAAATTCTAAAAAAAAAAAAAAAAAAAAAACTTTTACACTCCTAAATTTAAAAAATGTTGCTACTTGATATTTCTGTAAATTCCAAAATTTTCCTCACCTGCATTAACCACACTGGCTGTGGCCTCAGTTATGAAATGTTCTAACAAAGTCAAATATTGTAACGTTATTATAGACCAGACTTTCTTAAACTCTGGATCGCAACCCCCATCTATAGCAGCGAGTCGCAAAAAATTTTAGTAGTTTTGGTATTTCTTTAGCTTAATATAGTAATTTTACAATTACCCAATATTTTTACACAATCTATCTGAAAATAGATAAAGATAAGACAATACAGACAAAGAGAAAAACAAAAATGTTTCGATGCATATTTTTTAATAGTATAAATGTTCATTTTACTTGTTTCACGTGACATTGTCATTTCATCTGGTACTTAATAAAAATTTTTACATTGTTCTATTTGTCTTAAAATTAGAAATTAAAGTTAATGACCTAAAACTTCAATACTATCTTACAGTACAAGTGAAAAAATTCACAGTTTCACTCATGCTTTTTTTCACCATGCTTATGGGGTCCCACAAAATTTTCGTAAATATTTTGGTGTCGTGAAAAAAAATCTGAGATAAAAAAGGGTCACGACTGGAAAAAAGTTTAAGAAGCTTTGCTTTAGACCAATCAGTTTCCTGACGCCAACCCATTTTTTTGCCTGTTTTGTTTCTCAGCTGAATTATAAAAGGAAAAAAAATAGTATAAAAGAACAAGAAAAATGAGGAATCCAACCAACTTCAACATAATAATATCATCAAGAGGAGGTATGTCAAAAATTTAATTACATTTTCCCTTCTAAAACAAAATCCTTGCTTTTCTGTATCCAGAATCAGCTGATGAACCATTTCAGTATAGTTTTATCTTAATAGTTCACCTGAAAATTCTGGTCCTCCTCAAGGCGAAGGAAAATCATTCAAAATATCTTCCAATATAAAAATATTTTTATAATGTAAATAGAATCTTAAAAAAAAATGAAAACATGTCCTTAAAAATGTAAAAAAAATTAAAATGCTACAGTGGAAAATCTTTGAAAGTTCAAAATAATGTTAACACAAAACTTTACTAGAACCTCTTATCAAACAGCAGTAGTAGCAAAGGAAAATGGGGGGGAGGAAGTCAAATCATTAAAAATATCTTCCAATGTAAAAAGATTGTACTAGTCAAAAAAGAATATTTTATATTCTACATTTACAGGATTTTATAAATTTTAATTTTTATTCTTTGTGAAAAATTGGTTCTAAATTTCTTTCTGTATATATTTACTGATCAATTTTTAGCAGGATAATGCACGAAAATTTTTAGAAGGATTATAAATTTTCCTTTTAAAAAATAATTTCTATATACATAGTCCAAACACATCTGTATACAATGGAATACGTTTAACGTGAAAACGGTTAAAACGAAATATCGGTTAACATGAAATAATGCAACGGTTCCGACAAACTACTATGTATTTTCATGCATTTTGTTTCTCTTCACATGAAACAAAAATCGCTTAATACGAAAAGATATCATTTCTGGGAAAGAACAAAATATAGAAAACACCCGCATCGCAGGCGAGAATTGAGCGGGATGTGAAATGAAAGAGAGGTGGTTTAATTTGATGCTAAAAAAGGACAATGCAAAGAAAAATATCAGATTATTTTCCCAAAACTCAATATTTTGTTTTTCAAAAAGCTTGAAAATTTTGTATTAAATTTCATTAAGTTCTTGAGGATGTTTTTTCGTTTCATTGATTTTTATTAAATACATACATATCTCTGCAAAGTTTACAAAATCATGGTAAATTTACGAAGAAATCCAATACTCTGCCCAATTTATGTCCCTTACAATTTCGAGAAATTTGTTGAATACATCAATATTTTGCTCCTTCGAAGAAAATGACACTTTAAAGCGGGAGTGAGACAGGGTTGCCGAAGTGGAGTATTCTATAATTTGCTGGGCTACCAGAAAAACCATCCAAAAAGTGCGCCAAGCCAGAAATCGCCAATGGAGTCCTATACTCAAGCTGTACCATAAAATGTACTCTAATAAACTTAATTTTGTTGAATATATGGTTTTTTTTTTTTTTTTTTTTTTTTTTTTCAATATTCCACAAAAAAAGTATTTCAGTCCCCTCAATTTTGTGTTAAATGATTTTTACTGTATATCTATTGCACATAAATCCCTTTCTTACATAAAATATATATGTATGTACTATAAAATAACTAAATAAATTTTAAAGGAAGTTTAATTAGCAACTATGAAATCTTAAAAAAGTAGTATGAAATTTATAATGGCAAACATTAAAATAGATGAAAGTAAATAAAATTTAAATTATAGAATTTACTTTATAAAATTAATAACAAATGGTTAAAATATATATTTTAATTATTTAAAACATGGACGTTATTTGGCAGAGATAGTTGGATATAAAATTACTACTTCAAATTTTCAGATTACTGTTATTCATATTTAAAGTCTCAACTTGCAATCTTAATCCACTTAACAACCATTGCAAAAACCCCGTTATCATTACCCGTTATCATATTCCAAAGATCAGCAGCATACATTTTTTTTTTCAAAATCATGCATATTAAATATTGGCTTTTGATAGTCAAGTTGATACAAATAAGATGAACTGTTTTATGATTTTAGACTAGTAGTCTATTCTTCCATTCACTTACTTTTCTACAGTATTTCATTTTTTATATGCTCGACTACCCAAAATTTCAAGAGCTTTCCCGATATTTTTTTAGTTGAGTTTTTACTGTGCACACATTTCAGTATTTACACCGTCAAAAGTGCACAGACACATCCTTGAAGTAAATTTACTTTTACAGCTAAACACAGGAACTGGAAAACAAAAAAGTACTTATTGGGAGATTGTATTTCTTTTTCGTTCATGAAAATCAAAGTTCATTACACAAACATGCAATCACACTGCGCAAGCATGTATGGAAATTCTTAACACATTTAGTAATCCTGATAATTGATTACACATTTAGTAAATAAATCAGAAAATATTTTAATGTATAACAAATGAATAAAGTAGTTAAGCTTTCATAAAACAGAGCATAATACTACAGTTACTAAGATATTTAATGTTATAAAGTTAGGTAATTTAGTAAATTTCAGTTTTTCACCAAAGCAATGAAGTATTTCGATAATTATGAAGTTCCTCATATATCTTTATAGACGAACTTTATTGAAATTCTTATTATTATTATTTAGTTCACATAGAGGGACTGCAATTCTTTCATATTCCTTGATCTGAAGTTTTCTGCAAGTGTTTTTTTTATTAAAATTGCTGTATTTGGCACACACACAATTTTTGTATAATGGCTTCAGATGTGGATAAGTTTTTCGAACAATCTCGTTTGTTTTACTGTCGTCGCTGAATTTTGCGATAAATGCATTACATTTATTGCCGAGTATCACTTTCCAGACTTTTCATACTGTTAATGTACATCAGCAGTGAATTATTCTCCTCTTTCCTCAAATACACTACGGCGATAAACAATAACCGTTCACTAAAGATTTTGCGTAAGTTTCCACTCATAATAATTTAAAGTGCTCAAATCTCACAATTAAAGACACTATTCAGCACAATTCTTTCGAAAGCGTGCCGTAGTAATCAAAAGTGGGGTAGGCCGTCTTGTCCAGGTGAAACTAGTCGATATTTTCGTGACGTCAAAAATTCGAAAAGTGGGGTAGGGTTTGGAAATACGCGGGTCGGCACTTTGGCACTTTCGCCGTACCTTTTTAATATTTATACACAAGACATCCCTAAAGACACTTCTGTTCATCTTGCACTCTTTGCCAATGACACCGCCATACTTACTAAATCCTGCACAGTTATCGCCGTAAGAAACCAACTCCAAAACTGTCTCATAAAACTGGAAAAATGGCTTACCCTTTGGAGGATTAAAATTAACACTGATAAAACCAAGGCAATAATTTTCCGTAAAGGAAACATGAAATAATATCCTCCACCCCCTGAAATATTTGATGAAGAAATAGGCTGGATTAACGAAACCAAATACCTTGGAGTCACCCTCGACCAAAAACTTACCTTCAGAACCTATTTCCGGTCCGTAGTACAAAAATTTAAAATCACCACAGCTACTATGCGACCTCTTCTTGGTAGAAAAAGCAACTTATCTACTACAAACAAATAAATTCTTTATCGCTCTATACTGCGCCCAGCTCTCCTGTATGCAGCGATCTGGGGACATGCAGCTAAAACCAATATTAAACAATTACGAATTCTACAAAATAAAATTCTACGAGAAATTATCAATGCTCCTTGGTATATTCCCAACACCTATATTCACAGAGACCTTCGAATCGAACTTATTCAAGAGTATATTAAACGATTAGCAGTCAACTTCTTTTGTTCAGTACAAACCCACAGTAATAGCCTTATTAACACTCTCAGACACCCCCAGCGTCCCAGAGAAAAACATCGTTACCCATGTGATATCCTTCCCACATAAGAATCACAACCTTAATTGACTCATTCACGCTAAACTGACTCTGCGGTTTTACCACCCGCGGCTACATCTTATAACGACAGAGAACTTGACACCTCCCTTTTTTCGCCGCCGCTAGTGCGGACCTCACTTTCTTTCATCCGCCTCCAACACTCCTTTCACCCTTCTCTTTCTCCCGCCCGATGCTATTCGCACCACCATTGTCAGATCCGACAATAGAACCCAATCGAAAGGAACGGATTCTACGTACGCGAACTGTTCTAGTGAACTTTTTTTAAAAAAAAAAAGGCGGGTTTCTACCTTGGCGTAGTTTATCATTTTTTAAACGTTGGCGACTTTCAAAAATTGACAAAGGAAAATGGGTTTCTTTTCTTATAAAAAGAAGGAACACATTTCCTTTTATTAAAGTATATGTAAAAAAGGGCAGATTTTTATGTTCGCAATGTTTATCCTTTTCCTGAACGGTTTGAATAGTTTAAATGACTGATTTGGGGGGTGGGGAGGGCAAAATCTTGTTTACATTTTTTGTACTTCTTAGAATACATTTAGCTTTAAAGATGTGTTTTGCAGAATCGAGACTTTAATTCATTGCTCTCTGAAAAATTTCGTCCGATGAAAGATACTAAAAATTAGACAGCCGATTTCTGTGTAGAAAATTTAGACATGAAATAAGTTAAAAGCGATTATATCAACTATTAAATTAATTTTTCTGTATGCCTGCTTACTTTTTTATGGAAATACTTGGCATGTTCAGAACACAAAAAGTGCTTCAAAGAACTTTGAAATATTAGTACAAACACATTAATCAATTAAATTGAAATAAATAATGGGATGTAATTTAAAAGACAGAAATAATTTAATGTAAGACATTTTGATTTAAAAATTTGCACTCACAAATGATTTATGTTGATCTTTACATTATGGTAACTTGGCGTTTTTTTGGCGAAAATTTGGCGACCAACTCTCCTACAGCAACCCTATATTTTTTTCCCGCCGCCATTTTGTCTTCACGAAGTAAAGACATGTTTCTTTTCTTTTTATCTACTGAACACTTCTTCCAACAATCTACTAGCCGAATTACACTTATGCTAGAAATTTTATCTAACAAAACTGCTTAATCATGACAAATATTCACTACAAAATTGGGAAAAAGTGCACAATACCATACTCCTTACGCGTTTTTCAAAATAACACATACACATAAACCATGTACACGCCGACTTATTTTTACTTAAAAAAAATCCCAGAATTGCACAAAAATGGCATTGCGCACATTCTTCACTATATCCATGTACACTGCTTTTTTCTCATAAATTAGAAAAATTTCACGAAAATACATGACAATTTTCTCAATCTTTAAACCCGGTAAAAAGAACATATATGAAATTACCCGATCGCGAAAAAGTATTTACCCTTTCCAAATATGAACATTTCCACATATAAAATAAATAAAATATCCAAAAACTTTTACCTCTAAATCATCTATTACATTATACACGTCACCAACGAATTCATACCGCAACCATTATCCAACTTAGTATCAAATATTTAAATTATTT
Organism: Stegodyphus dumicola; assembly: GCF_044657685.1. NCBI lineage: Eukaryota > Metazoa > Arthropoda > Arachnida > Araneae > Eresidae > Stegodyphus > Stegodyphus dumicola. The sequence continues at coordinate 132,361,960 of NC_140768.1, read as the reverse complement.
CCATGCACGTTTACTTCAACTTAAACGTATACCAAATTCCTACAAACATAAAATTCACAAAATAACTATCATTTAATTAAAATATCACTAAACCATGTACACGCCGACTTATTTTTACTTAAAAAAACATCCCAGAATTGCACAAAAATGGCATTGTGCACACCCTTCACTATATCCATGTACACTGCTTTTTTCTCATAAATTAGAAAAATTTCACGAAAATATATGACAATTTTCTCAATCTTTAAACCCGGTAAAAAGAACATATGTGAAATTACCTGATCGCGAAAAAGTAATGAACATTTCCACATATAAAATAAATAAAATAACCAAAAACTTTTACCTCTAAATCATCTATTACATTATACACGTCACCAACGAATTCATACCGCAACCATTACAAATACTTATTGTCAGATATTTAAATTATTTCCATGCACGTTTACTTCAACTAAAACGTATACCAAATTCCTACAAATATAAAATTCACAAAATAACTATCATTTAATTAAAATATAATTAAATTCAAAAACACTACTTAAAATATAAATGAGCACATACATTAAATTAATACATACATAAATACCCATTTCGAATTCACTTTAGTTACGGCCATGGAATCCAAAAGTTCACGAACACTGTTTCACACAACACAGAATAAAAGCCAAATACAAAATTTCCAGATTTTTTCCCGATTTCCCCCCTTTTCCGATTAAAGAACCGTAATTCGTCCATTAATATCACATGACATATCCCATGATCTCTCATTTCCCTCACACAAAATAGTGCGTAATCGGAACTGAGTACTGCTCACATTATTACCAAAGTGCCAGGTAGTAACCTTTATCGCCTCCAAAATGTCGCCAAACTACCAGTTACCATATTGTAAAGATCAACCATGATTTATCATATTTTGCATGGTTTTATTTCATAAATAACTTTGATTTTGAAATATGGCATTTGAACCTATAAACCTGTGTGGTTACCGAAAAAGTGATGAATACATAAGAATATTATCATTTTCAGTAAGTTTTCTTATTGAATAATAAATTCTGATATTCCTATGCTATAAGAATAGGATCTAAGTTTGTAGAAAAATTCCTCTGTTAAATTAAAGAATTTAAGTAATTTCTGTAGCCTTTTTGTCAATACACTAAAGATTTTTTAACTAATTACTCGCCCTCGCTTGCAATTAAAACCATCATTAAATCCCTATTTTATCTAATCATTTCCTGAACATTATCATGTATATAGATTGATCTTGTATTTGTAACTGATAATTATTACTTACAAATTATTCTCTTGCTGGTGTACTATTAACAACCCTTTCTATTGCCGAGTTAGGGTTAACAACCTTTGCTCTCACTACCACCTGCCTTACGGAAATCGGAGTTAAATGCTGGTACCTGGGCTGATTGTGCACATGCGCGAACGTAGGTGGTGTGAATCAGGACTTAGGGGCGAATTCAACTGCAACGCTCTGATAAATTGCAAATGTTAGCTCGCAAGAGGCGTTCCTGCTATCGTCTGCTAAAGTCGATATCAAGTGCAACGTTTTACCGCTCTGGTAACTGATGACGTCAAAATTGCAATGGGGAGCTGGTTTGCTCTCGTGCCAGGAGAGCTTGTCCGATAAACTACATCAATATCCAATGAGACTGCGTGTCGATGTAAACAAAAAACATCAGTTCCCATGATTTCTCTGAGCTTATGGTCAAGTGTTTACTGCGTTGTAGTGTGGTGTAACGAATTGTTCCAGTCCTGAAAACGAAAGAAATACATTTCTTTTAATGTGTACAACTTTATTTACTTTATCCCATACAAAATTCCCTCCAAAGTAATCTACAGCAACTGGTGTGTGTAAAATATATTTTACTTTTCAGACAAAAATCCTTGCTTTTTCAAATATAAACCACATTTTTTTCCCATTTTCAAATTACAGCATTTGGTTTTAATTCTTCTAATAGTAAGTTTAATTTAAAATTCAAATTTGTGTTACATTTTTATTGTTTAATGCAGATGCATGATTCTTCAGTGACAGTAGGCATGTTTACCATATGAAAATTAACTAGTTCTTGAATTATATAGTAATTAATAAGCCCATCTATCTACAAGCAGATAAGCCTGCTGAACACCGCTATCCCAGTCTCTCTTTAAATCCAGGTGAAAAAGCTGGCTGCGTGTGTGTTTTCTTCATTTTTTCAATGTATAACATGAATACTAAGTTTTCCTTAGTCTTCCATGCATGCATTCCTTCCCTTAGACATTCCTTATGTGATGAAACAGTTAAGAGCAATTTTTAGATTTATATTGTACATCGTTGAAAAAATATAAAAATGAAATTAAAGGTATTTCAATGTAATACAATAAATAAAAAATTATATGAAACCCTGATAATTCTAATGTGATATTAATGTAATATATACATCCACAGTAAAGGTTAATTTATAAATTATGCTTTGTGTTCTGCTCATTATATTGTGCATTTACAGTACACTTTCTGCTTCTTAAGTGAAAGTTTGAACCCATTCTCATTTTATATCAGTTATGTTCAGATTTATTTATTTCATAAAATTTCAAAAAACAATTTTTGGCTATTAAAAGCTACAAGTGCAGAAACAAAAGCTTAATTTCTTTACTGTAACTGTGTCATGCTTCTCTGCTGATAATGAAAGTCGTCTTTTAATAAGATTTCTTTCATTGCATATATTAGTTATATCTTTCACCGTACTGGTTGCCATCTTTCATTGTGCATTCTTCAATATTTGTTGGTACTTAATGTATTAACACAAACACCTGGATCAGTTTGGTGGTCTTTATAAATTAAAAGAGAAAAATACTTATCAGGAGAAGTACGTTGTTTTTGCAGCTTGCTTTTAGCATAACTAAACTATCAATATTTATCTAAGTTGGCAAAATGTTATCAACATATCAAAAGGAAAAACATTTAACAAATTTTAAAATACTAATTTGAATTATTAAATAAAAATTATATGATAGTTTAAAAAAAATATATTTTCCACAAATTTTTTTGTCTAAATTTTGAGCACTTGTGCCAAGTGATCTGTTTTCACTTAAAAAAAAAAAAAAAAATCAGAGAATTACATAAACTTGATACTGCATGCCTTGTCTATGTACCAAATTCATCTCATAGTTGTTTCCATTAGAAATTTTTGTACTAAAATATTCTATTCCTGCAGAACTTTTAACACAGCTTCATCTTTTGATGGTAAGCTCCACAAGCAGTATTTTAAATCTGAAATTAATCTAAAACAACTATTCGTATCTAAAATCCATTGGAACTTGAAATACAACATAAGAAACACATATGAAAATGGTGACATTGCTTGAATGAAAAATTGTCATGAGCATGTTACCTGAAAAATTTTGATATCATAATCGTTGTCAGAGTTTGGCACATTTTTGAAAATTTGGTAACTTTTATTAAGCTGGTTTCAATAATATGCAAATATCTTTTATTCTTATGATTGCTTCATTGTATACTTTTTCCCTTTCCCTAGAGTGCAGTACAATACCACAAGTTTTCCAGCCAAATGCGGTATGCATTTCAAGTTTCTATACATTTATATAAATTTTAAGAGAGTAAAATATTGATAAATACTGCATTAAGTTTTCAACTCTTGTTTTGTTTTTCATTAAAAATTTGCTACCATTATGTATAATTCATTTTTTTAATGTAAATGTTTTAAGTATTAGTAGGATAAAAGCAAATTACACTTATTCATTCTTTCTTTGATATAATACATGTAGCTCTTTACCTGAAATTAATGTTTGTCAAATTGTTGTGCATAAATTAGAAGTATGCATGTTTCTCTTAGTCAGTTATGTTTCAGGAACTATCTTTAATGAATTGTATAGAAAATTGTGGACGAGGTGTTAGGTGTACAGGAACGTGGTATATTATAAACATGTATAGTATCTCATAGTATATAAACTCATAACTTTGATTATGCAGTATGCTTTGTATATTATTTCTGAAAGCATGTATATTTCAATCAAGATTGTTGAGTAAACTTTTCTTGCTTTATGCTATCTCTGAAAGCATGTATATTTCAGTCAAGATTGTTGAGTAAATTGTGCTTATTTTATGCTTTTTTCTTTTTTACATTAGAAAATTCCACACCTTTATCACGAGGAAATCTGCAATGGCATTTAGGAATGACAAGTTTGTATCTATTACATAAAATATAATGTTTTCTGCATTCTTCTTTTCCTTTTCCTCCCAACAGAAAAACTTTAATGGTATAAATCCGCAGTTTTCAACCTTTTGACTGTAGTGTACCATCTAAGCAAAAACTGAAAAACATTATTAAGACTACCACTAATTTTACAATGATTATTTTTCAATTCCTCAATAGAAATATTAAAAACATATATATATATAATATATATTGCCATTTGCACACTCTTTGTATTAAATATGTACACATAAAGAACTATTAGATTAAAAACTGATGATTACTTAATTATCAAAATTAAATTTAATTAAATTAATTATTCACTTGATCATCAAAATTTCAGTTATAATACTTTAATATTTAATTTCTTTATGTCTGCTCTTATTTCATTTAATGGTAAATTAGGATCCACTTTTTATTTTGATGAGTATTTATATTTCAAATTTAACATGCAAAAAATCATTTTTCGCACAAACAGGTTGTGCGAAAAGACAATACAAATTTGATAGCTTTATTTGAAATGCCTTTAAATTCTTTTTTTCGGTTCAACCAAAAGTTAACAAGTGTGTCATTTTCCAAATCTTCAAGGCAATTTCGATCAAAGGAAATTTCTATTAACTATTCTTTTCTTTATGAGATTTTTGAATTTCATAGTTAAAAATATTTTGTTTCTTTGCATACCACCGGCTGAGAACTGCTGGTATAAATTAATTATAACAGATGTAAATTAATATTTCTCATACAAAAGAGTTATTTCAATTCTTTATTGCGAACATTATATACAGAGTATGTCTTTTATTAACAACAAGATTTTAAGAATTTAAAATAATAATCATTAAATCCTCTTGATCTATAAACAGTCTTAAAAATTATAAAGGGAAAAAAATTGAAAGTTAAAGAAATCAATATTATGAATTGTTCCCTTTTAGAGAAGTTTCATTGTTTAATTAATTATAAAAAGTGTTTTACATTATGAAATATGAAAATTAAGAATATTTGAATTTGAATGAATATTTTAAAATTCTCCCTCAGATAGAAGCTCAACTATTCGAAGCAGGAGACCGAAGAGAAAAAAGGAAGAGATGATATTACAGCTGCAGAAAAGGAAATAATTAAAACGCAGAAGAATATATTAATGCACTGTGTGAAATATGTGACTTGTATAAGCAATCAGTTGCAAATCAGTCTGCTGTCATAGAAAATCAAAATATAATTATTAATTTATTAAAAAAATAAATCATGCATTTCAAATATTACAATGTTTTCATTCTTGTATGTATTTCTGCAGTGTGGGATTCAGATTTTAATTGTAAAATTTACTACTTTCTTAATTTTATAAAATTTTGTGATTATAAAAATTATTTAAAAGAAATTCACAAATCCATTATATGACATAAACATTATAATAATTCTAATACCACTATTATAAGTCTCGTGAAAATATTTATGCATTTTACACAGCAATTATCTTTTTCCTGGAGGAAAATGGGAATAAGACCTGTAAGAATCTTTAGTCAATGTATTACAAATTTTAATTTTCAGATATAACACGAAATGAATTAAATTGTTTTTCAATTATGTTAATAAGTTATATGAATGAGATGTGGTATTAAAAATTCCATTTCTTTTTATCATTGAAGAAATAACATTCGATATCCTACAGCTCCATAACAATGGCAGATAAAATTGACATTCTAATTTCGAAGTTCTAAAAATACAGAGATGACAACTATTGAAGTATGGCTAATGTCTAGTTTACAATAACAATGTTGAGTCGCGTACTAAAAAGTAAGTGAATCAAACTGTATTTATTTTCTCCCTTCTCTTTTTTTGGCTGAAAATCAATTTATTATACACTCATGATTTTACTTAAATGTATTTCTTTTAATGGCAAACCCACTGAGGTAAGTATGCAGTAAGTTATTATAGTGAATGCATAATGATGATATAAATCTAAATTCAGCAAACAATCTTTCCCTTACTTTAATCTTTTAAAATCTAGAATTAAAAGAAAAATGTATGTTCTTTAAATAATACAAGAGGATATGGAGGCATAAATCATAAGCTGTTTATTCTTTACATATTATGCTAATCAGGAATTGGAGCAAAACCCTGCTTTATCGAAGAATACGCTCACAGGAATGGTGGAGGAAAATTGACCTGTCCAATATTTGTTTTGCGCACCCCCAAGAAGACATAAACAGTATAGAGTGAAATAATTTTTTTTAGGAAATACATTTAAATATCTTTGACAGAATATGTCAGTTTTAATTTATACTATAATAAATAAGCATGAAGTTCTTATGCTATTAAATGTGTATTGTCACATGGAAATTTTCTATCTTGTCCCACGGAAGGGGACGAAAGGGAAACATTTGACTTTTTGGAAGAAACTGAATTTCGATGCAGTAAATCTTATTGCTAAGTTTAAGATAAATTAAGTGCAATGCTAATTTATAGTGACTTACTATTGTAAATCATGACTGGCATACCAACACTATATATATATCGAGCCTATTAAGTTATTTCTGGTAGTCAAGAGTTTTTAAACATAAATGATGGAAACAAGAAATTCAGAGGGAAGAACAATAATGATAAAGGTTGTCAGTATGCATTTGAAACCAGGACTAATAAATTTATTTAGGATTATCATTATCAATTAAAATCATTTAGGGTTGTGCATTTAGTTACAGGTTTAAATATAAACCATGGCTTGTGGGTCCCCAAGAATATATTATGAAAGTAATTTTTTTCATAATATATTCTTTATTATCCATGAAGGGGGTTTCACCTTTGCCAGAGGTTCATTGTTGCCCACTTTGGGTTTTTATTATCAAGTTTCAAAATTTAAAGATAATTCATTGTGCAATGCAATTTCAACATGCACCGACTGAAAACTTTCTGAAGGTACCAATTCATCAACTTCAAACACATCAATCTCAGGATTTTCAACACAATACCTTAAGCATATATTATGTAAAATGGCCACCAGATATGACCATTTTACATATTTTGCTTTGTGAATACAATAGTGTTCCACCAGTATCGTGCAGTACCCTAAATCTTGATTTGATCTCTATAGCTGCACGAACTTTTCTGTGCTTCTCATTATAGAGATATTCCCGTGATAAAATGGGAATATAATCCACTATCTCCCAAAGATATGCATGATGCGACAAAATACTATCTAGATTTTGTTTCAGTCCACTCCATATAAATGCATCATGAGTATTGCCTGGCTATTGTCCTATAGCATAGAGAACCCTCAGACCAGCATTCCATACCTAGAAAAACATAAATCCTAAGTCAAAAGAAAGTTTCATCTGAAATTTTAATATACAGATTTTTAACATTAAATATAGTTGATATATTAATAAATCAATCTTTTTAAGGAGTTTACTTTCCATTTTTAACAAAAATATGTCACTGTTTTTTCATTATTAAAAAATATGCAATAAAACATTAAAACACACACACACAAAAAAAAAGAAAAATTACAGCTACCTTTTTTATTAAATTGTAGTAATTATAGTAAATAGGTGATTCTAAAATTTATTTAATATTTTGTATTATTTAATATCTATACTTCACTATAATTATAGTATAGATAGCTTTTTGTTATTATTATTTGAATAATAATGAAACATTCTTGCTGTAATTTGAAATGACTATAATATTATACTTATTATCATATATTTCTTACCTTTTCACCATTAATGGAAAATTTATTTTTCCGGTTAATGAAGACAAAACAAAAATTAATATCACCACACTCGCAACATCTGCGGTTTCATTTGTATGTAACCCAAAATAATACTTGGTAAGCTAGGTAGAATCACATTTGTGATTGCACTCCAGTTCTTTTACAGCTGGTCGAGAGAATTAACATCTACTGTATGTGGAAATAGCGAACAAAACAGTAAGAAATTGGAACAATTACCTGTGACAACTTGTATTCATAGCATTCTAAAATGAGCTTTTAGTAAAATTTGACCGCAAATAAAACAGTAATGAAAGAATGTTTTTTCACGAAGTGGGTCCAATACTTTCACAGCAGGTTATTTCATGTATTCTGCAGAGAGACTGTTGTATGGTTTGTTGTAACTGCTGTATACAAATGTCTGGCTCAGAATTCCACAGCAGTAATTAGCACAACTTTCATAGTTGATGGTATAATATGGAGGTACCAAAAATTAGTATTATCACAGTAACTGCAAGACGGCTTATATTTCTAAAACTCAGTTAACACATCTCATGCAGAAAGAAAATATTATCCAGTTTCATACTTAAATCAAGGTCACTGAAATGTAGTAAAAGCAATCTGCTTAAGAAAACAGATGCCTCTGTAGAGGACTTTCTATGGAAAACTGGCTTTCATTCCCATTATACATGGGCAAAACCAATGTCGTGTAATATAATAATCTATTAGTACAGTAAATACATTTAATTTCTTTGTATTTATTTATGTCATGCTGCTTTTCGTGTAATTTAGTATAATAACCTTATAAGTTTATTTAATTCTGATCATGGTCTACGGAAGTAAGGTAAGTCACCAAGTTATTAATAGTTATGTGAAAGTCTGCAATAACTTTTCATATCATAAGAGATTTATGAATGGTATATAACTTACATGTGTAGTTATTATGCAAGATCTATAGAAAGTATCCAAAATTACCATGACATTAATCACACTGTACGAACAGGCACGACATTAGGAGAAAATTAACTAATATTTTGGGGGATGAAATACTATTTTATACATGGGAACTGTTTAAACAGCTGAGAAAAATTCATGGTTTTCCCCCCTACAGTTACAGAATATATATATATATATTGTTTCATAAGAATAAAAAGTAAAGTTAAATTTAAATAATTCTCATGTGCCATTGCTGCAAAGAATGAAATTTGAATTTAACAAATATTCTCTATTCATATAAAGTTAATTTAAATTATGAAATTTTAATTGCATACATATCAAAGATTAATTATTGCTGCAAACTAATTTACTATATCACTGAAATTCTGAGAGCATATGTAAATTAAATGCACGTATCTAAAACCATGAAAAAATATATAATATTCCAAAAAACTAATCCCAAATATATACATATATATATATATATATCTCAAAGACAGGCATATGCATAATTTCTGTTAGAAAAACAATTTCTCCGAGATTACGTTTTAGAGTAATTAAAACAATAAATTAATGGTGATATTATTACTGCATTCCAAAATTCGCAGTAATTAACGATTTCGATCATTACTACGAAAAAAAACGGGATGAAAAAGAAAGAATCCTGATACAATAACATTAAAAATTTGTGTGTTTACGTATAAAAATATATAATATTCTCAAATAGGTCATTTAAGCATAGTCTTTGATTCGGAAACATTTCCAGAAGTATTTCAGTTGTCATAATCTGAAGTAAAAACAAACCTGCTTTTGCAGAGAATATCCATTGGCAGTTGCCTTCAGAAAAGGTTTCAATTCATTGAAGCAAACCGATTTAATCTGAATCAACTGATGAATTCACGCTCCACCATTTCAAAAGCATTACGACTATCTCTTAAATGCCAAGGGATTCGATCAGCATTTCTCCGATTTCTTAACCGTGTGAGCAAAATCACTTCAGCCATCTTGTTTACAGTCGCTGTTAAGAGTTTGCGGCAGGTCAGGAGTAGCCGCAAAATTCCTCTATGGTAGTGACGTATTTTCAGTATGCGTGTCCGAAAAGCGTTGCACTTGAATTCGGTTTTGCAATGCAAGTGCGATTACCATGACAAGCGTTGCACTTGAATTCGCTCCTTAGAAGAGAAGGGCTAGCTCATAGAGCTTTTCCCCCTGAAGCAGAAAGTGAGAAGTGATGACGTAGTCATGATGACACTGAGCGCGCAGATGCAATTCACAGCTTCAAAATTAGCGATTTTGAACCAGCGTTTGAAATGAGCTGTGTGTGAAAGATAGCTATAATTTGGAAGAGACAATGTTACTGCTTTATGCATTTTAGACTGAACAATTAAAAAATTTAATAATACTTACTCAATTTTAAAATAATAGATAAAATGTGCTACTCTTTTAACATAAAGTTCCGTGGGTTTTTTTTTTTCAATTTTTATTTGCAGGTTTTTTATTTAATGAACGTTTATTTCTAATCATTTCTTTATCTGCATGTGAACTGAGATAATTTTTATACTGCTTCTAAGATAATTATAATAGCAGTTATTTAAATTTACTCAAAAAACAATTTTACATTGACATAGGGGTGAATTCAAGTGCAACGCTCTGATAAATTGCAAATGTTAGCTCGCAAGAGGCGTTCCTGCTATCGTCTGCTAAAGTCGAATTCAAGTGCAACGCTTTACCGCTCTGGTAACTGATGACGTCAAAATTGCAATGGGGAGCTGGTTTGCTCTCGTGCCAGGAGAGCTTGTCCGATAAACTACATCAATATCCAATGAGACTGCGTGTCGATGTAAACAAAAAACATCAGTTTCCATGATTTCTCTGAGCTTATGGTCAAGTGTTTACTGCGTTGTAGTGTTGTGTAACGAATTGTTCCAATCCTGAAAACGAAAGAAATATATTTCTTTTAATGTGTACAACATGTGTTTAATGTGTACAACTTCATTTACTTTATCCTATAGAAAATTCCCTCTAAAGTAATCTACAGCAACAGGTGTGTGTAAAATATATTTTACTTTTCAGACAAAAATCCTTGCTTTTTCAAATATAAACCACAATTTTTTCCCATTTTCAAATTACAGCATTTGGTTTTAATTCTTCTAATAGTAAGTTTAATTTAAAATTCAAATTTGTGTTATATTTTTATTGTTTAATGCAGATGCATGATTCTTCAGTGACAGTAGGCATGTTTACCATATGAAAATTAACTAGTTCTTGAATTATATAGTAATTAATAAGCCCATCTATCTACAAGCAGATAAGCCTGCTGAACACCGCTATCCCAGTCTGTCTTTAAATCCAGGTGAAAAAGCTGGCTGCATGAGTGTTTTCTTCATTTTTTCAATGTATAACATGAATACTATGTTTTCCTTAGTCTTCCACGCAGGCATTCCTTCCCTTAGACATTCATTATGTGATGAAACAGTTAAGAGCAATTTTTAGATTTATATTGTACATTGTTGGGAAAATATAAAAATGAAATTAAAGGTATTTCAATGTAATACAATAAATAAAAAATTATATGAAACCCTGATAATTCTAATGTGATATTAATGTAATATATACATCCAGAGTAAAGGTTAATTTATAAATTATGCTTTGTGTTCTGCTCATTATATTGTGCATTTACAGTACACTTTCTGCTTCTTCAGTGAAAGTTTGGACCTGTTCTCGTTTGATATCAGTTATGTTCAGATTTATTTAATTCATAAAATTTCAAAAAACAATTTTTTGCTATTAAAAGCTACAAGTGCAACAAAAGCTTAATTTCTTTACTGTAACTGTGTCATGCTTCTCTACTGATAATGAAAGTCGTCTTTTAATAAGATTTCTTTCATTGCATATATTAATTATATCTTTTACCATACTGGTTGCCATCTTTCATTGTGCATTCTTCAATATTTTTTGGTACTTATGTATTAACACAAACACCTGGATCAGTTTGGTGGTCTTTATAAATGAAAAGAGAAAAATACTTATCAGGAGAAGTACGTTGTTTTTGCAGCTTGCTTTTAGCATAACCAAACTATCAATATTTATCTAAGTTGGCAAAATGTTATCAACATATCAAAAGAAAAAACATTTAACAAATTTTAAAATATTAATTTGAATTATTAAATAAAAATTATATGATAGTTTAAAAAAATACATTTTCCACAAATTTTTTGTCTAATTTTTTAGCACTTGTGCCAAGTGATCTGTTTTCACTTTAAAAAAAAAATCAGAGAATTACATAAACTTGATACTGCATGCCTTCTCTATGTACCAAATTCATCTCATAGTTGTTTCCATTAGAAATTTTTGTACTAAAATGTTCTATTCCTGCAGAACTTTTAACACAGCTTCATCTTTTGATGGTAAGCTCCACAAGCAGTATTTTAAATCTGAAATTAATCTAAAACAACTATTCGTATCTAAAATCCATTGGAACTTGAAATACAACATAAGAAACACATATGAAAATGGTGACATTGCTTGAATGAAAAATTGTCATGAGCATGTTACCTGAAAAATTTTGATATATAATCGTTGTCAGAGTTTGGCACATTTTTGAAAATTTGGTAACTTTTATTAAGCTGGTTTCAATAATATGCAAATATCTTTTATTCTTATGATTGCTTCATTGTATACTTTTTCCCTTTCCCTAGAGTGCAGTACAATACCACAAGTTTTCCAGCCAAATGCGGTATGCATTTCAAGTTTCTATACATTTATATAAATTTTAAGAGAGTAAAATAAAATTTTAATAAAAATAAAATTTAACCAAATAAATAAATAAATAAGTAAAATAAAAATAAAATTTCTATACATTTATATAAATTTTAAGAGAGTAAAATAAAATAAAATTTAAGAGAGTAAAATATTGACAAAAACTGCATTAAGTTTTGAACTCTTGTTTTGTTTTTCATTAAAAATTTGCTACCATTATGTATAATTCATTTTTTTAATGTAAATGTTTTTAAGTATTTGTAGGATAAAGGCAAATTACACTTATTCATTCTTTCTTTGATATAATACATGTAGCTCTTTACCTGAAATTAATGTTTGTCAAATTGTTGTGCATAAATTAGAAGTATGCATGTTTCTCTTAGTCAGTTATGTTTCAGGAACTATCTTTAATGAATTGTATAGAAAATTGTGGACGAGGTGTTAGGTGTACAGGAACGTGGTATATTATAAACATGTATAGTATCTCATAGTATATAAACTCATAACTTTGATTATGCAGTATGCTTTGTATATTATTTCTGAAAGCATGTATATTTCAATCAAGACTGTTGAGTAAACCTTTCTTGCTTTATGCTATCTCTGAAAGCATGTATATTTCAGTCAAGATTGTTGAGTAAATTGTGCTTATTTTATGCTTTTTTCTTTTTTACATTAGAAAATTCCACACCTTTAACACGAGGAAATCTGCAATGGCATTTAGGAATGACAAGTTTGTATCTATTACATAAAATATAATGTTTTCTGCATTCTTCTTTTCCTTTTCCTCCCAACAGAAAAACTTTAATGGTATAAATCAGCGGTTTTTAACCTTTTGAGTGTAGTGTACCATCTAAGCAAAAACTGAAAAACATTAAGACTACCACTAATTTTACAATGATTATTTTTCAATTCCTCAATAGAAATATTAAAAACATATATATATATATATATATGTGTGTGTGTGTGTGTGTGTGTGTGTGTCATGATAAAAGCAAAGGAAAGGACGGAACACTGTAGATGCTTGATTAGACCCATATTGAAGAAGATTTTGATTGCGCAGTATGCTAGTAATGCTAACTTGGTAATATCTAAAGAACTTGGCAGTCGAAGCAGTTTTAATTCCATTTTTATTTCCAATTGATATTTGTGGCCACAATCACCTTGGCACTCTAGTTATGCCTATTCAAGAACATTACATTTTTGATACAATTGAGAAGGAAAGCAAGCCAGCGAAATTACATCTTAGCAGAGTAGAGGGCAAAGACTGAAGTGCGTAGTTATGCAAGATGGAAGCACGCGAAGAGAAAAGTTTTGGTTTACAATTCAGTGATTGGTTGTCAAGAGGCATCTGGTATTAACGGTTATGTAAGATCGCATGATTAATCTGAATGACGCAATGCAGATAAGTTATTACGATTTTAGAATAGAGAGGAAGAATTAATGTTTATAGTTATATTATAATTCTGATTCATAAATTTTTATCTTACATATTCCCCCCTTCAAAAAAGAAAAAGGCGTAGCGACAGAGAAGCCTTTTTAAAGAGAGAGTTAAAGCACTAGCAAATTTAAAAAAAATATAAATAAATAATAAAATTTTGATCCTGTAAAGTATTATTTATAAATATCAATTTTTTTAATAAATTTTTAATTTTTAGAGTCCTATTGAATTTTTCAGCATTTCAGTCCAAAAGTCTTTTTGTTTGAGCGTTCACTTAATCATAATTCTTCAGGGAAGTTTCTTGTTATTACAGAATACCACAAAAACTTTTACATAATCATTACTTATAATTTAATGTAATGCACATAAATATTTTCTATACTGATAAATTATAATTTAACATCATAAATAATAAGATTAAGATTTTCAGAATTTATGGTTTCACCTTTATCATCTTTCATTTACAATTCCTGATTTTACCAAACTGGAAGCCTCGCAATACTTCTAAACAAACATATCCATCAATAGGGCTGTCCTCTTGAGCTAACCAGTGTGTTCTCTGCACTGGTGCCCCAGGGTGCCTAGACAGTTACTTGAAAAGGCCTCCGTTCCTTGCATTAAGGTAACTGGCCTTTGAGAACTGCACTAATACATTCCATAATAAAAAAATATAATAATAATAATATAAAAAATTTACATGCATTCATAAAATGAGAGCCTCCAACATTATCTTGCATGAAGAGGGTAAAAGGAACAACTGTACAAAGGTAATTACAGGCCTCTGTTTTAGGAACCCAGTACTCCCTCGACATACACTATACTTAACATACAATCACCCATAAATTTAACATGCATTTACCATAATTTCATTTTACGTATCTGTAATAATTTCACTTATTTTTTTACACCAACTTCATTTTTAGAATAGTTATAAAATTCGTATTCAAAATTCTCAACAAAATTTCGAAAACATAAAACTAATCTTAATATCCTTCCCTATGAATAATTTAAGTAGCTTAAATTTCGTTACTTAATTTGCTCACACATAATAATGAAAAATTAGAAAAATTAATGAACAAGAATTTCACATTTTCTCAAAACAAATTGCAGAAATTTTAACCAAAGTTGAAATGAAAACTATAGAATCCGCAGCACATTAAATAATTTAGTTCCTGAGCTAAATTCACACGAATGTTATAATTTTTGAGCTGTTGAAAAAGCGGAAGTGCAAATAATTTTCTGTCGCACATACTTGCAAACATTAACTCGGATCGACCTTGAACCCGCTGTAATGCTGAATTCCTAAACGGTAATTCACTGATGATTTAAAGCACTTTTTTTCTAAATATTGTAGAGATCGGCAAAGCAAATTCAATATTCCTTTTCACTAGGCATTCGAACTTCTCAATTTATCGAGAGATTGCTTTCAATCTATTATTTTTTTGAAGCACTCGCAAAACATCACAGCAGAAGAATGATCTGTTATTTTTTAAACACTGAAAAAACAAATTTAATGATTCACTTCTTTCACATTATCTTGGATTTATCACAAAACGATGATTTGAAGAGCTGAATTAAATTTTCCATTGAGGTTTCAGGCTGCAGGAAACTATCCTTACCGGCTTTATTGTCATAATAAAAGCAAAGGAAATGGAAATAACGGAACACAGTAGATGCTTGATTAGACCCATATTGAAGAAGATTTTGATTGCGCAGTATGCTAGTAATGCTAACTTGGTAATATCTAAAGAACTTGGCAGTCGAAGCAGTTTTAATTCCATTTTTATTTCCAATTGATATTTGTGGCCACAATCACCTTGGCACTCTAGTTATGCCTATTCAAGAACATTACATTTTTGATATAATTGAGAAGGAAAGCAAGCCAGCGAAATTACATCTTAGCAGAGTAGAGGGCAAAGACTGAAGTGCGTAGTTATGCAAGATGGAAGCACGCGAAGAGAAAAGTTTTGGTTTACAATTCAGTGATTGGTTGTCAAGAGGCATCTGGTATTAACGGTTATGTAAGATCGCATGATTAATCTGAATGACGCAATGCAGATAAGTTATTACGATTTTAGAATAGAGAGGAAGAATTAATGTTTATAGTTATATTATAATTCTGATTCATACATTTTTATCTTACATATATATATATTGCCATTTGCACACTCTTTGTATTAAATATGTACACATAAAGAACTATTAGATTAAAAACTGATGATTACTTAATTATCAAAATTAAATTTAATTAAATTAATTATTCACTTGATTATCAAAATTTCAGTTCTAATACTTTAATATTTAATTTCTTTATGTCTGCTCTTATTTCATTTAATGGTAAATTAAGATCCACTTTTTATTTTGATGAGTATTTATATTTCAAATTTAACATTGAAAAAATCATTTTTCACACAAACAGGTTGTGCACAAACAGGTTGTCATTTAAGCATACTCTTTGATTCGGAAACATTTCCAGAAGTATTTCAGTTTTCATAATCTGAAGTAAAAACAAACCTGCTTTTGCAGAGAATATCCATTGGCAGTTGCCTTCAGAAAAGGTTTCAATTCATTGAAGCAAACCGATTTAATCTGAATCAACTGATGAATTCATGCTCCACCATTTCAAAAGCATTACGACTGTCTCTTAAATGCCAAGGAATTCGATCAGCATTTCTCCGATTTCTTAAACGTCTGAGCAACATCACTTCAGCCATCTTGTTTACAGTCGCTGTTAAGAGTTTGCTGCAGGTCAGGAGTAGTCGCAAAATTCCTCTATGGTAGTGACGTATTTTCAGTAGGCGTGTCCGAAAAGCGTTGCACTTGAATTCGGTTTTGCAGTGCAAGTGCGATTACCATGACAAGCGTTGCACTTGAATTCGCCCCATAGTTTTAAACATATATGACATATATCGCAACATTTCTGCTAACCTACGTTTGATTTTTTGCCTAATTGTAAATTTTACATTGTTATAATTCTCTTCCGATTCAATATAATATTTATTTAAGTAATTTTGTAATTTATACTTGTATTTATATTACAATTAAATAAATGTATGTAAGATTGTTACCTTAATTTTGACAAAATAGCTTTAGGGGCGAATTCAAGTGCAACGCTTGTCATGGTAATCGCACTTGCATTGCAAAACCGAATTCAAATGCAACGCTTTTCGGACACGCATACTGAAAATACGTCACTACCATAGAGGAATTTTGCGGCTACTCCTGACCTGCCGCAAACTCTTAACAGCGACTGTAAACAAGATGGCTGAAGTGATTTTGCTCACACGGTTAAGAAATCGGAGAAATGCTGATCGAATTCCTTGGCATTTAAGAGACAGTCGTAATGCTTTTGAAATGTCGGAGCGTGAATTCATCAGTTGGTTCAGATTAAATCGGTTTGCTTCAATGAATTGAAACCTTTTCTGAAGGCAACTGCCAATGGATATTCTCTGCAAAAGCAGGTTTGTTTTTACTTCAGATTATGCAAACTGAAATACTTCTGGAAATGTTTCCGAATCAAAGACTATGCTTAAATGACCTATTTGAGAATATTACATATTTTTTACGTAAACACACAAATTTTTAATGTTATTGTATCAGGATTCTTTCTTTTTCATCCCGTTTTTTTTTTCGTAGTAATGATCGAAATCGTTAATTACTGCGAATTTTGGAATGCAGTAATAATATCACCATTAATTTATTGTTTTAATTACTCTAAAACGTAATCTCGGAGAAATTGTTTTTCTAACAGAAATTATGCATATGCCTGTCTTTGAGATATTTATATATATGTATATATTTGGGATTAGTTTTTTGGAATATTATATATTTTTTCATGGTTTTAGATACGTGCATTTAATTTACATATGCTCTCAGAATTTCAGTGATATAGTAAATTAGTTTGCAACAATAATTAATTTTTGATATGTATGCAATTAAAATTTCATAATTTAAATTAACTTTATATGAATAGAGAATATTTGTTAAATTCAAATTTCATTCTTTGCAGCAATGGCGCATGAGAATTATTTAAATTTAACTTTACTTTTTATTCTTATGAAACTATATATATATTCTGTAACTGTAGGGGGAAAAAGCATGAATTTTTCTCAGCTGTTTAAACAGTTCCCATGTGTAAAATAGTATTTCATCCCTTAAAATATTAGTTAATTTTCTTCTAATGTATAATGTCTTGCCTGTTCGTACAGTGTGATTAATGTCATGGTAATTTTGGATACTTTCTATAGATCTTGCATAATGTGTAAGTTATATACACATTCGTAAATCTCTTATGATATGAAGTTATTGCAGACTTTTACATAACTATTAATAACTTGATATTCTCGCAACAGGTGACTTACCTTACTTCCATAGACCATGATCAGAATTAAATAAACTTATAAGGTTATCATACTAAATTACACGAAAAGCAGCATGACATAAATAAATACAAAGAAATTAAATGTATTTACTGTACTAATAGATTATTATATTACACGACATTGGTTTTGCCCATGTATAATGGGAATGAAAGCCAGTTTTCCATAGAAAGTCCTCTACAGAGGCATCTGTTTTCTTAAGCAGATTGCTTTTACCACATTTCAGTGACCTTGATTTAAGTATGAAACTGGATAATATTTTCTTTCTGCATGAGATGTGTTAACTGAGTTTTAGAAATATAAGCCGTCTTGCAGTTACTGTGATAATACTAATTTTTGGTACCTCCATATTATACCATCAGCTATGAAAGTTGTGCTAATTACTGCTGTGGAATTCTGAGCCAGACATTTGTATACAGCAGTTATAACAAACCATACATCAGTTTCTCTGCAGAATACATGAAATAACCCTGCTGTGCATGTATTGGGCCCACTTCGTGAAAAAACATTCGTTCATTAGTACCGGTTTATTTGCGGTCAAATTTTACCAAAAGCTCATTTTAGAATGCTATGAATACAAGTTGTCTACAGGTGATTGTTCCAATTTCTTACTGTTTTGTTCGCTATTTCCACATACAGTAGATGTTAATTCTCTCGACCAGCTGTAAAAGAACTGGAGTGCAATCACAAATGTGATTCTACCTAGCTTACCAAGAATTATTTTGGGTTACATACAAATGAAACCACAGATGTTGCAAGTGTGGTGATATTAATTTTTTGTGTTCATTAACCGGAAAAATAAATTTTCCATTAATGGTGAAAAGGTAAGAAATATATGATAATAAGTATAATATTATAGTCATTTCAAATTACTGCAAGAATGTTTCATTATTATTCAAATAATAATAACAAAAAGCTATCTATACTATAATTATAGTGAGGTATAGATATTAATAATACAAAATATTAAATAAATTTTAGAGTCACCTATTTACTATAATTACTACAGTTTAATAAAAAAAGGATAGCTGTAATTCTTTTTTTTTTTTTTTGTGTGTGTGTGTGTGTGTGTGTTTATTTTAACGTTTTATTGCATATTTTTTAATAATGAAAAAACATATTACATTAACTTACAGTGACATATTTTTGTTAAAAATGGAAAATAAACTCCTTAAAAAGACTGATTTATTAATATATCAACTATATTTAATGTTAAAAATCTGTGTATTAAAATTTCAGATGAAACTATCTTTTGACTTAGGATTTATGTTTTTCTAGGTATGGGATGCTGATCTGAGGATCTCTATGCTATAGGACAATGGCCAGGAAATACTCATGATGCATTTGTATGGAGTGGACCGAAACAAAATCTAGATAGTATTTTGTCGCATGGTGCATATCTTTGGGAGATAGTGGATTATATTCCCATTTTATCACGGGAGTATCTCTATAATGAGAAGCACAGAAAAGTTCGTGCAGCTATAGAGATCAAATCAAGATTTAGGGTACTGCACGATACTGGTGGAACACTATTGTATTCACAAAGCAAAATATGTAAAATGGTCATATCTGGTGGCCATTTTACATAATATATGCTTAAGGTATTGTGTTGAAAATCCTGAGATTGATGTGTTTGAAGTTGATGAATTGGTACCTTCAGAAAGTTTTCAGTCGGTGCATGTTGAAATTGCATTGCACAATTAATTATCTTTAAATTTTGAAACTTGATAATAAAAACCCAAAGTGGGCAACAATGAACCTCTGGCAAAGGTGAAACCCCCTTCATGGATAATAAAGAATATATTATGAAAAAAATTACTTTCATAATATATTCTTGGGGACCCACAAGCCATGGTTTATATTTAAACCTGTAACTAAATGCACAACCCTAAATGATTTTAATTGATAATGATAATCCTAAATAAATTTATTAGTCCTGGTTTCAAATGCATACTGACAACCTTTATCATTATTGTTCTTCCCTCTGAATTTCTTGTTTCCATCATTTATGTTTAAAAACTCTTGACTACCAGAAATAACTTAATAGGCTCGATATATATATATAGTGTTGGTATGCCAGTCATGATTTACAATAGTAAGTCACTATAAATCAGCATTGCACTTAATTTATCTTAAACTTTGCAATAAGATTTACTGCATCGAAATTCAGTTTCTTCCAAAAAGTCAAATGTTTCCCTTTCGTCCCCTTCCGTGGGACAAGATAGAAAATTTCCATGTGACAATACACATTTAATAGCATAAGAACTTCATGCTTATTTATTATACTACAAATTAAAACTGACGTATTCTGTCAAAGATATTTAAATGTATTTCCTAAAAACAATTATTTCACTCTATACTGTTTATGTATTATGTTTACTCTATACTGTTTATGTCTTCTTGGGGGTGGGCAAAACAAATATTGGACAGTTCAATTTTCCTCCACCATTCCTGTGAGCGTATTCTTCGATTAAGCAGGGTTTTGATCCAATTCCTGATTAGCATAATATGTAAAGAATAAACAGCCTATGATTTATGCCTCCATATCCTCTTGTATTATTTAAGGAACATACATTTTTCCTTTAATTCTAGATTTTAAAACATTAAAGTAAGGGAAAGATTGTTTGCTGAATTTAGATTTATATCATCATTACGCATTCGCTATAATAACTTAACTGCATACTTACCTCAGTGGGTTTACCATTAAAAGAAATACATTTAAGTAAAATCATGAGTGTATAATAAATTGTTTTTCAGCCAAAAAAAGAGAAGGGCGAAAATAAATACAGTTTGATTCACTTCATTTTTAGTAGGCGACTCAACATTGTTATTGTAAACTAGACATTAGCCATACTTTAATAGTTGTCATCTCTGTATTTTTAGAACTTCGAAATTAGAATGTCAATTTTATCTGCCATTGTTATGGAGCTGTAGGATATCGAATGTTATTTCTTCAATGATAAAAAGAAATGAAATTTTTAATACCACATCTCATTCATATAACTTATTAACATAATTGAAAAACAATTTAATTCATTTCGCGTTATATCTGAAAATTAAAATTTGTAATACATTGACTAAAGATTCTTACAGGTCTTATTCCCATTTTCCTCCAGGAAAAAGATAATTGCTGTGTAAAATGCATAAATATTTTCACGAGACTTATAATAGTGGTATTAGAATTATTATAATGTTTACGTCATATAATGGATCTGTGAATTTCTTTTAAATAATTTTGATAATCACAAAATTTTATAAAATTAAGAAAGTAGTAAATTTTACAATTAAAATCTGAATCCCACACTGCAGAAATACATACAAGAATGAAAACACTGTAATATTTGAAATGCATGATTTATTTTTTTTAATAAATTAATAATTATATTTTGATTTTCTATGACAGCAGACTGATTTGCAACTGATTGCTTATACAAGTCACATATTTCACACAGTACATTAATATATTCTTCTGCGTTTCAATTATTTCCTTTTCTGCAGCTGTAATATCATCTCTCTTCCTTTTTTCTCTTCGGTCTCCTGCTTCGAATAGTTGAGCTTCTATCTGAGAGAAAATTTTAAAAATTTATTCAAATTCAAATATTCTTAATTTTTAAATTTATAATGTAAAACACTTTTTATAATTAATTAAACAATGAAACTTCTCTAAGAAGGAACAATTCATAATATTGATTTCTTTAACTTTCAATTTTTTTCCCTTTATAATTTTTAAGACTGTTTATAAATCAAGAGGATTTAATGATTATTACTTTAAATTCTTAAAATCTTGTTGTTAATAAAAGACTTACTCTGTATATAATGTTCGCAATAAAGAACTGAAATAACTTTTGTATAAGAAATATTAATTTACATCTGTTATAATTAATTTATACCAGCGGTTCTCAGCCGGTGGTATGCAAAGAAACAAAGTATTTTTAACTATTAAATTCAAAAATCTCATAAAGAAAAGAATAGTTAATAGAAATTTCCTTTGATCGAAATTGACTCGAAGATTTGGAAAATGACACACTTGTTAACTTTTGGCTGAACCGAAAAAAAAAGAATTTAAAGGCATTTCAAATAAAGCTATCAAATTTGTATTGTCTTTTCGCACAACCTGTTTGTGTGAAAAATAATTTTTTCCATGTTAAATTTGAAATATAAATACTCACCAAAATAAAAAGTGGATCCTAATTTACCATTAAATGAAATAAGAGCAGACATAAAGAAATTAAATATTAAAGTACTCGTATTATAACTGAAATTTTGATATTCAAGTGAATAATTTAATTTTAATAATTAAGTAATCATCAGTTTTTAATCTAATAGTTTTTTTATATGTACATATTTAATACAAAGAGTGTGCAAATGACAATATATATATATATGTTTTTAATATTTCTATTGAAGAATTGAAAAATAATCATTGTAAAATTAGTTGTGGTATTAATGTTTTTCAGTTTTTGCTTAGATGGTTCACTATAGTCAAAAGGTTGAAAACCGCTGATTTATACCATTAAAGTTTTTCTGTTGGGAGGAAAGGAAAAGAAGAATCCAGAAAACATTAGATTTTATGTAATAGATACAAACTTGTCATTCCTAAATGACATCCTCTTGATAAAAGTGTGGAATTTTCTAATGTAAAAAAGAAAAAAAGCATAAAATAAGCACAATTTACTCAACAATCTTGACTGAAATATACATGCTTTCAGAGATAGCATAAAGTAAGAGAAGTTTACTCAACAATCTTGATTGAAATATACATGGTTTCAGAGATAGCATAAAGTAAGAAAAGTTTACTCAACAATCTTGATTGAAATATGCATGCTTTCAGAGATAGCATAAAAGAAGCACAATTAACCTCAACAATCTTGATTGAAATATACATGCTTTCAGAAATAATATACAAAACATACTGCATAATCAAAGTTATGAATTTATATACTACGAGATACTATACATGTTTATAATATATCATGTTCCTGTACACCTAACACCTCGTCCACAATTTTCTACACAATTCATTAAAGATAGTTCCTGAAACATAAATGAGTTAAGACAAACATGCATACTTCTAATTTATGCACAATAATTTGACAAACATTGATTTCAGGTAAAGAGCTACATGTATTATATCAAAGAAAGAATGAATAAGTGTAATTTACCTTTATCCTACAAATACTTAAAAACATTTACATTAAAAAAATGAATTATACATAATGGAAGCAAATTTTTAATGAAAAACAAAACAAGAGTTGAAAACTTAATGCAGTTTTTGTAAATATTTTACTCTCTTAATATTTATATAAATGTATAGAAACTTGAAATGCATACCGCATTTGGCTGGAAAACTTGTGGTATTGTACTGCACTCTAGGGAAAGGGAAAAAGTATACAATGAAGCAATCATAAGAATAAAAGATATTTGCATATTATTGAAACCACCTTAATAAAAGTTACCAAATTTTCAAAAATGTGCCAAACTCTAGCAATGATTATGCATCAAAATTTTTCAGGTAACATGCTCATGACAATTTTTCATTCAAGCAATGTCACCATTTTCATATGTGTTCCTTATGTTGTATTTCAAGTTCCTATGGTTTTTAGATACGAATAGTTGTTTTAGATTAATTTCAGATTTAAAATACTGCTTGTTGAGCTTACCATCAAAAGAAGAAGCTGTATTAAAAGTTCTGCAGGAATAGAATATTTTAGTACAAAAGTTTCTAATGGAAACAACCATGAGATGAATTTGGTACATAGACAAGGCATGCAGTATCAAGTTTATGTAATTCTCTGATTTTTTTTTAGTGAAAACCGATCACTTGGCACAAGCAGTGAAGAACAGTGCTAAAAAATTAGACAAAAAATTTGTGGAAAATGTATTTTTTTAAAACTATCATGTAATTTTTATTTAATAATTCAAATTAGTATTTTAAAATTTGTTAAATGTTTTTTCCTTTGATATGTTGATAACGTTTTGCCAACTTAGATAAATATTGATAGTTTGGTTATGCTAAAAGCAAGCTGCAAATACAACGTACTTCTCCTGATAAGTATTTTTCTCTTTTCATTTATAAAGACCACCAAACTGATCCAGGTGTTTGTGTTAATACATAAGTACCAAAAAATATTGAAGAATGCACAATGAAAGATGGCAACCAGTATGGTAAAAGATATAATTAATATATGCAATGAAAGAAATCTTATTAAAAGACGACTTTCATTATCAGTAGAGAAGCATGACACAGTTACAGCAAAGAAATTAAGCTTTTGTTGCACTTGTAGCTTTTAATAGCCAAAAATTGTTTTTTGAAATTTTATGAATTAAATAAATCTGAACATAACTGATATCAAACGAGAACAGGTCCAAACTTTCACTGAAGAAGCAGAAAGTGTACTGTAAATGCACAATATAATGAGCAGAACACAAAGCATAATTTATAAATTAACCTTTACTCTGGATGTATATATTACATTAATATCACATTAGAATTATCAGGGTTTCATATAATTTTTTATTTATTGTATTACATTGAAATACCTTTAATTTCATTTTTATATTTTCCCAACAATGTACAATATAAATCTAAAAATTGCTCTTAACTGTTTCATCACATAATGAATGTCTAAGGGAAGGAATGCCTGCGTGGAAGACTAAGGAAAACTTAGTATTCATGTTATACATTGAAAAAATGAAGAAAACACTCATGCAGCCAGCTTTTTCACCTGGATTTAAAGAGAGACTGGGATAGCGGTGTTCAGCAGGCTTATCTGCTTGTAGATAGATGGGCTTATTAATTACTATATAATTCAAGAACTAGTTAATTTTCATATGGTAAACATGCCTACTGTCACTGAAGAATCATGCATCTGCATTAAACAATAAAAATATAACACAAATTTGAATTTTAAACTAAACTTACTATTAGAAGAATAAAAACCAAATGCTGTAATTTGAAAATGGGAAAAAAATTGTGGTTTATATTTAAAAAAGCAAGTATTTTTGTCTGAAAAGTAAAATATATTTTACACACACCTGTTGCTCTAGATTACTTTGGAGGGAATCTATAGGATAAAGTAAATAAAGTTGTGCACATTACATTACATGTCTGTACATTTACTTCGTTTTCAGGACTGGAACATTTCGTTACACCACACTACAACGCAACTAGCGTCTAGATCCCAAAACGGCAGCCTATGAGAGAGGCGATTCTATTATTTTCATGGGGGAGTAGGAGAGTTAGAATGGTTTTCTGAGGAATGCAACGGCAGTGGACTATATGTTTGCTTACATTTGGAAGTTCAAAAAATTGCTAAGTTGGATTGCCTTAGTTTCTACGGTTACTTACAGGGAAATATTAGGCAGTTTTTTCGGTTTGCTGATAGAGGGCAAATAGACAAATTACCTTTATAATTCGTGTTTATCTATTTAAACTTCAGAAGATTTAAGATGAAGCGAATATATTTAACACAACAGAACATAATCTTAAGACTTGTAAATCTTTTAAAAGACAACAGCAAATTTTTAAACATTAAAAAATATCTTCTCTTTTAATTATAATAAATAATGAGATAATGCATGGATGAATTGTTAATTATATGATAACTATGCATTTATAAAAAGTTTTTAATAATGAACTATAAATAATATTTTTAATTATCGATGTATTGTTTTTTAAAAGATTTACAAGTCTTAAGCTTGCATTCTGTTGTGTTAAATATATTCACTTCATCTTAAATCTTCTGAAGTTTAAGTAGATAAACGCGGATTTATAAAGATAAATTATCTATTTGCCATCTATCAGCAAACCAAAAAAACTGTTTAATATTTCCCTGAAAGTAACCGCAGAAACTAAGGCAATCCACCTTTGCAATTTTCTGAACTTCCTAATGTAAGCAAACATCGCGCACAGCCGTTGGCGTTCCTCAAAAAAACCATTCTAACTTAGGTACTCCCTGATGAAAATAATAGAATCGCCTCTCTCATAGGCTGCCGTTTTGGGATGTAGACGCTAGTCTACAACGCAGTAAACACTTGACCATAAGCTCAGAGGAATCATGGGAACTGATGTTTTTTGTTTACATCGACACGCAGTCTCATTGGATATTGATGTAGTTTATCGGAAAAGCTCTCCTGGCACGAGAGCAAACCAGCTCCCCATTGCAATTTTGACGTCATCAGTTACCAGAGCGGTAAAGCGTTGCAGTTGAATCAAGGCCAACTAGATATCTACAGGCCTGCTCCAATCTGATGATCACATGATCTGACGTCATAATCTTAGTCCTTCAATTTTGTAAGTTGACATTGCTTCGCCGTAGGACTAGTGCTCATGAGATAATTGTTTACATGTGTTTTTTCTTCTGAAAAATTTTGTATTTTACCGGAAAGTAAAATATTATATTGTGAGTTCGAATTTATAAGAAAAAATGTGTTTTAGAATGCCAAGAACGTGTAGTGTACCTAAATGCCGATCAAATTACGATAGCAGTAATGAACATGTGTCGACTTTCAAATTTCCTTCGTATCCTGTACTCTCTCAGAAATGGATAAAAAATATTAATTGCAAAGATTTTGTAGCTGGCAAACAGAGTAGTGTATGCATTAAGCATTTTGAAGAAAAAATTTGTCGTTCGAGAAGATAAAGCTGTTCGTGATGATGGAACGGCATTAGTAATGGTTTTGCAAGAAAAATGGATCTTCCCTCTTCATGGATATTCATAACCAAAGGTAAGATCTTTTGGCCATCGAAATTAGAATTTTTAAACTGTTCAAAAGTGCTTGTATCTTTAAAAATATTGGACGATTTAAATGTAAGAGTTTTTTTTCAATGAAAATGAAATTCCCATTGAAAAGTTCAAATGGATATTTGGAGAAGAAAAACTATGTGATAAATGGTTTAAACATGAGACAGTGATTAGCCATTTGGATGGTTTTTCTGCTTCTGATATTCATGATGACTGCAATTTAAATTTAGATAAAATATCAGAACTACTGTTGAAATGTGCAGAAACAGAAAATAATCCACATTCTGAGAAATTTAAGTTTTTGTATGAACAGATTCAATTAATGCAAATCAAACAGCATTCGTATAGTGCAGAATTTTTGCCTGGTCTTGTTATATATTTTATTGTAATCCAAACAGCTACAATGTTATACGTAACAGTAAGTATTTTATATTGCCTCATCCGTCATACTTAAGAAAGTTATCTCTGAAAATTGGCCGAGCAGATTCTGGATTACAAACAAGTCACTGGATGTATTTGAAAAAAAAAAATGTGAAATTTTAAATGATTCTGAAAAAATTGTCAATTTGTTATTAGATGTGATATATATAAAACCACAAGTTTCGTATAAAAGTGGTCGTGTTTAGGTTTTTCGGATAATTCGCAGATGGAGGCCACAACTCTGCAAACATTTATGATAAGCTATATTAGCAAAAAACAGAAATATTGTAGCAATGTTTCCCGTAAAAAACTTATCATCACATCAATTATTAATATTTACAAAACAAGTAATTGACCATGTACAGTCTTGTGGTTATCGAATCATAACTCTAATATAAGACAATAATAGAATTAACAGAAATATGTTCAAAATGCTTTGTGGTGGTGCATTAAAATCCTCATTTATAAACCTTACCATGCATAATCTTCCTATATTTACATTATTTGATACAGTTCATTGGTAAAAGTTTACAATTGGGTGCCCCTCGTTTATTGGCGATTCTTTCTTGACGCCAAGATCGGCGCCAGGAAGTCACAATTTCAAGATGGCCGCTACACAAAACCAAAATAAGAAGTCGAAGAATTGCATAAGATCTGTGTCCATGTACACATCAATCTGTTTTTACTTAAAAAAACATCCTAGAATTGCACAAACTAGGCATTGCGCCTTAAATATGTCCATGTACACATCAATCTATTTTCATTTAAATAAAATCGAGAAGCTAAAACAAATTTAAAACTATTGTGGTAACCATAAGTGAGGTTTCATCTCCAAAATTTTTTAAAAAATGTCGCCAATCGAAGGGGAACCCAATTCTACACTAAAGCCAGTTCATTTATCGAAATCTATACGAAACAACTGGTTCAATCAGAACGATTCAAACCAAACATTTTTTATACCGTCATTTGAAAACTCAAATATTGTTTACAATTCCAGTGTTCTACATTTAAAAAAATTGTATAAAATAGAAAAAAACGATAATATTAAAATGGCTCCAACTTTATCAAGGAAAGTTTTATTTCCGTCTTCTATAGAGGAACAGAATGTAAGTACTGCTATTAAACTTTTTGATGAAAAGACTTTAGTTGCTCTGCAAATTGAATCGCAGAATAATAGAATTCGGTATGGAAAAGATGTCCTAAGAACTAAACATTTTATTGATGTAATTTTAAAGTGGTGGAAAATTGTGAATGTTAAACACTCTAAAAAGGCCTTACAGTTTCGAGATGTATTTATGCAGCTTATAAGGACAACAGAAGATAAAAGCTTAGAATGTTTATCACAGTTTTGTTCGTGGCTTATATCATGGAACGATTTTTGCCCAACAACAAAAAATTGTAAGTCACAAATTGGGGAAACTATCAAAAGAAGCCCAAGTTGCTCTTCTCCATACAACAGCAACATTGAATGAACTTTCAAAGTATTTGTTAAAAGAATTTAAATTACCTTTTATTCCTTCAGGAAAATTTCAGACAGATAACCTTGAGGTACGTTTTGGTCAATTTCAACAAATGAGTGGCTGTAATTATAATGTATCCTTACAGCAGATTATAAAGTCGGAAAGAAAACTAAAATTAATTAGTTTGCTTAAAATGCAGTTTCTGAGAAAGGTTCATTTATTTTACAACATTTTTCTTGTAATGATATTGAAGATTTTAATGATGATCAACTTATTGATAAGGAATTTGATGATGTTTTGCATCAATCCAACGATGTTAATGTTACAGAAAAAGATACAATGTGTCTAATTTACATTTCTGGATATGTTTGTAGATCTGTATTGAAGCATATAAATCGCAATCTCTCCAGGAAAAAATTAATTCTTGACGAAGAAATGATAGTTGAACATTGGGAAGATTTTGCGTACTTAGCTGCTATTGATCGAGGTGGTTTATTTTGGCCAATAGAATTTGTGCTTTTCATTAATACCTCTGCATTTAAAATATTTTCAATCCTAATATCTGAAATGTATGAGAAATTATATATTTCATCAAAAAATCAACATTTCTATATTAATAAGTCTCGTCACAGAGAAAGTTGAAAACAGGGTTATTTGGAATGATAGTATTTGTGAATATGGCAAATCATTGCATGTCATATGCATTTCCAATATATTGCAGAATATTTACTGTAAGGTTAAAAATAACAATTTAAAGGAAACCAATGACCAAAAAAGAAAAATGGGTAAATTAAATAATTCTGGAATTTAGGTGAATTTTTTATGTAATTTTAAAGTTAAATAATTAGTATTTGCAAACTGTGCATAACTGAGCCATAGAAACTTGCTGCTGCCTACTAGTGGCTGAGTGGTAAAATAGCTGAAAACTGATAGTTTGGTCTGGAGTTCCAATCTCGGCGAACGGGCTGGCTGATAATTACCTTATACGGGCAAATAGAATTGATAATTACCTTATATGATCAAATAGAATCAAAAGTTAATTAAGTTTGAAAATATTGACAAGTGTGATAGAAGCTGATGAACCAACAAAAAGGAAGATGTTAATTTTAAAAGTGAAATAAAAACTTGGGAAACATGGGATGATAATGCGATAGCAAGAAATCTAATGAATTGGACTGTGACAGCTCCATAAGCGTTAAAATATGTGAATGAACAGAATACAAAGAAATGATGGGAGAAAATAAAAAATGAAATGGCGGCAAGAACAGAAGATATTCATATCAAATGTAGAAAGAATTAGGTCAACTGAAAATGAGTCAAAACGAATCTGTAGATGCTTACATGAATACAGCTGTAATTCTGAAAAGTAAAAGCATTCAAGTTGGGATGAAATAAGAGATAAAAAATTAATTTACCTCATACTAGAAGGACGTTAAAGTTGATTGTTGTTAAAATTATCAAAAGTAATAAAGAGAAAGATATAGCTTCAATTATACAAGCTTTAAGATAAACAAATTGTAGATCATGATTTAAAAGCAATTTTTACCAAAACTAAAGCAGAAGAAAAGACGAGCGAGAACAATGAAAAAAGGGTTGATCTTTACATTATGGTAACTTGGTGATTTTTTGGCGAAAATTTGGCAACCAACTCTCCTACAGCAACCCTCTGTTTTTTTTCCCCCGCCGCCATTTTGTCTTCACGAAGTAAAGACATGTTTCTTTTCTTTTTATCTACTGAACACTTCTTCCAACAATCTACTAGCCGAATTACACTTATGCTAGAAATTTTATCAAACAAAACTGCTTAATCATGACAAATACTCACTGCAAAATTGGGAAAAAGTGCACAATACAATACTCCTTATGCGGTTTTCAAAATAACACATACACATAAACCATGTACACGCCGACTTATTTTTACTTAAAAAAATCCCAGAATTGCACAAAAATGGCATTACGCACACTCTTCACTATATCCATGTACACTGCTTTTTTCTCATAAATTAGAAAAATTTCACGAAAATACATGACAATTTTCTCAATCTTTAAACCCGGTAAAAAGAACATATATGAAATTACCTGATCGCGAATAAGTATTTACCCTTTCCAAATATGAACATTTCCACATATAAAATAAATAAAATATCCAAAAACTTTTACCTCTAAATCATCTATTATATTATAAACGTCACCAACGAATTCATACCGCAACTGTCCATTAATATCACATGACATATCCCATAATCTCTCATTTCCCTCACGCAAAATAGTGCGTAATCGGAACTGAGTACTGCTCACATTATTACCAAAGTCCCAGGTAGTAACCTTTATCGCCTCCAAAATGTCGCCAAACTACCAGTTACCATATTGTAAAGATCAACCGAAAAAAGATTATGTAGTATGATGTATGAAATGATAGAAGAACTAAGTTCAATGGAGGCTCATGAAGTCTGGAAATTAGTTGAAAGATCTATCAATAAGAAAATTACGATGTTTACGAAAACTACAAAATAAGATTTTTGATGTAAAAACTGCATATTTAAATGGATACTTGAATAAACCAATTTATATGAACAACCACCTGGATTTAAATCAGATTCAGACTGTCAAGCATTAATAGATTGGATTAAAAAAACAAAGTTTAATTAATTGGATTAAAAAAGTAGTTCAAGGCACATTAATCGAAATCCTTTGAAGTAAGCCAAATCAACTAGCTAAATCATGTTTATTTTTGTAGACCTCAAATCAGGGGCTACAATGATAAGCCTGTTTTGGCATTCATGTTTCAAAAATTTGAATGGCAAACTTTTTGTTGATGTGAATTAATGACGTTTAACTTAATAATTAATATCTTATAACATTGTAATGATATGCTGGATTTTTCATTGCTTAATACTGCATGCATCTTTTACTATTTGTCTATTATTAAATAAATTTACAGTGTATATTTAATCAGATGTTCTTTCATAAGAATTTTTTATAGCATGATATGGTGCTCATTGGGGTAGATTGCATAGTTATGATCTCACTTTGTTTTCAGGGAATTTTATAATATATTTTTGGATATGCTACAAGATTTCTCGGATAATGTTCATGCTTTAAAACATCTTTAAAATAAAACTTTTTTTTTGTCATATATTTCCCAAAATGTTCACTTGTATGTTTATAATTAAAAAGTACTTTAAGATATTGGATTAAATGTTGAAATGTTTTTATGAGAAAGAAAAAAAAATGGCTTTTGCTTCAATAGAATTGCATGTAAAATCATAAATGTAAATCAAAATTTTATTTAAATTAATATGTTTATGAATTTTGTTATGAAATATCACATATCTTTTTAATATTTAAGCAGTATAAATCAATCTAATTAATTTAAGCAATACAAATTAATGTAGTAGTATGTGGTGTATAAAGAGTTTAAATATTTTTAAAAGAAAAAAAAGAATGTCTAAATTAATTGAATACTAAGCATCTGTAAACTATATCCATTTTGGTATATAGAATGATATAGATGATATATTGTAATATCAGTGAGTCGTAGAAACTTATTCAAGTTTATTTTTGTGGACCTCGCATCAGAGTCTGCAATAATAATGTTCCATTATTAATATTTAAAAAATTCAAATGACAACTTATTGCAGATGTTAAATGATAATTTCAACTGGCTAATCAGTATCTTATACTATCGTAATGACTCGCAGGATTTTTCATTGCTTAATATTGTGTATTTTTAATGAGATGTATTAAGAGTGTATTTTTAATAAGATTTTCTTTCATAAGAATTTTTTGGAGCATGATATGATGCTCATTGGGATTGATTGCATAGTTATGATCTTGCTTTTTTTAAGAGAACTTGAAATATATTTTTGAATATTCTGTGTAATGTTTTTGCTATAAAACATCTTTAGAATGAATCTTTTTTCAATATGTAGACTAAACTTCAGATATACTTTTAATATATTAATGTATTAATAAGATTTATGTATTTCACTTAATGTCCACATGTGTATTTATTATTAAAAAGCATCTTAGGATCTCTGATTGAATCTTGAAAAATCTTTATGGGAATAAAGAAAAGAAAGAGTTCATTTTGCTTCAATATCATTGCACCAAAAACAATTATAAAGCAATATTATATTAGAATTAATGAATTGATATTAATTTTATTATGAAATACTATATGTGTTTGTTTAGTATTCAAGCAGTATAAATCAGTCTTCATAATTTAAGCAATATAAAATCATCTGAGAGCTTTAACATATTTTTTCTTTTTATTACAAAATGAAAACATCTCATGTTTAGTTCATTACATATGTTATATTTTCATTGATATTATCATACCGTATAATTTTTATAAATAATTTTTGTGTCCATTTTATTTCCGTATAAAAGTTCAGATATGTTTCAGTTTAATTTAAATCAGCTCTGCTAAATTTACAATATCACTCAAATCTTATTTTTATTTTCTGTTTAATAAATCGGTATTTAGTATTTAAATATCATTACGATATAACATAGTACGTTATTATTCCTAAAATTCGAAATATTAGTTGTAAAAATTAATTTGACTTGACTTTTGTGTTGGAAATAAAACGCTGCGCACTACATAAATGAAACAGTCGGCTGCGTCTACCGTGGGAACGATCGCCTTCGATTGTGACGTCACAAATCGGTGGAGCAGGCCTGTAGATATCTAGTTGGCCTTGGTTGAATTCGACTTGAGTCGTCACCATCGAGATAGATAAGGCCTGCGCTCTGAAACGAAACTGGCTTGTGACGTCACGGTTAAGAGACCCTCAGCAAACTTTTTGTTGGCTTTTATAAGTTGTAATTTTTTATCCATTATGTTTTAAGAATTGAATTTATGTTTACTTTCGACATCTGAAATTTTTAAAATGTACAGTTATTGAAGAAGCAGTAGTAATTGAATTCATATGTAGACATACTTGTTTTCATTGTATTCAATTCAATGCAATTTAAAAAAAAAATTAAATTATCTTTTAAATTACAATCTTTAATTTGAGTACGTGGCACCACCAAAAGCTATGCAAGTTAAGTTAAAAAAATTGCTTACAGAAAAGTTTTGAACATGATGTTAGGATTTATATTTTCTTTTCATGTGGATATTAATAGAAAAAATATTTTCAGAACAGAGGTAACGCTTATAGATAAATAGGTATGATGCAAATATTTGCAAGAAATTTCAGTTTCTAAAAGTTTTTTAAGTATTTCGTATATTTTAAAAATATTTTCAAAAAAATTGTGTATAACTTTATTTAAAAAACTTTTTTCCTGTCTTATTTGGAATTTTAATATTGATAGTCTTCAGAGCTATGTAATAAACATTATCTCAATTTAACTACAGATTCTGTCGAATAATTATTTAGCATTAAGAGGAAAACATTAACTGTAATACAGATTAACATACAATATGTAAGTAAGAAATAATTTTAAGACTAGACTATTTAGTAATTTATTACATTCAGAAAAATTTTCTGACTGATATAAGGCATTTAAATGTTAGTCTAAATATTAAGTAGTCTCTTGCATTCGTTTGATGTTTTATAATCCTGCTACATTAATATGATAGATATAAAAAATATGCAGTAATTATAGAATGAGAGATAACATGTGTTCCCACTGGCAAACTTTTGTTAAAGTAGTGGGTGAAACAAAAAAATTTGATGCGGTGATGAGAATCAACGAGAGACGCAAGGACAGTGCAGAAAAATCAAAGTAAAAATTTTAGCTACTTGAATTTTAAAACCAATTTTTCTTCAAAGAAATGATTTGCTTTTAAAAGCACCACACCATTCTCAAATAATTTTGTTTTGAAAGTAAATACCAACAAAAGAAAATGAAAATATTTCATATTCGTATAAGCTTTGTAAAATATTATATTGCCGCTTGTAATTTTGTTTTAGACTGATTTTATAGTACGAGATACCAATTTCATAGAATAGGTTTAGAAAAACGGGTGTTTAGCAAGGAAGCTAAACTGCGCGAAGACCGGTCCCCTAGCAGTGACGTAGTAACTCAGCGCGCAGGCCTTATCTATCTCGATGGTGACGCTTTAGTAGACGATAGCAGGAACGCCTCTTGCGAGCTAACATTTGCAATTTATCAGAGCGTTGCACTTGAATTCGCCCCCAAATGATCAGGGAGGAATCAGGAAATTAGCAACTGAGGGGCTAGACGCTTGTAAAACATAGCGTGCAGAAAAATGTAATCTCATCATGCAACAATTGTTAGTTTTGTAAACAGAAGTACCTAGCTCTTTACACTAGTTAATTTTATCCTCGACTTATTTTGTACGATGTCGAAATCGGGTAGACGGGTTAAAGGTTTTAAAAAGATAATCGAGAAAGTTATTCATCCTCCTTATTTAAAAACCCAAATACCAGCTGGTAAAGCAATGCCTGGTCCCCCTCTTGGACCGCATCTCGGACAGGTAAGATTTTAAGCAACACGTAGAAGGTAAACCATGGCAAGACATTTGTATTTCAAGATTAGTATGTAAAAATGTAGTTGGTCTTATCATAATACTTCTGCTTAATATTAAGGTTAATTGCTTTACTCGCATACTTTTTTCTTGCCGCATCCATGCTTTACATGTAAAAATATTTTACCCGTAGGTACACAAATAAATAAAATAACAAATAATCACAAATCCCTCACTAAAAATAATCTCCCAGACCCTCTTTCCACACCTCCAAATACCCACTGCCCCTCAACAGGATGTCCACGACAATATTTCCTTTTGCTGAACTTCAATTGGCTGATCTTTAGAATATGGTAACTGGTAGTTTGGCGACATTTTGGAGGCGATAAAGGTTACTACCTGGGACTTTGGTAATAATGTGAGCAGTACTCAGTTCTGATTACGCATTATTTTGTGTGAGGGAAATGACAGATCATGGGATATGTCATGTGATCTTAATGCACGAATTACGGTTCTTTAATCAGAAAAGGGGGTAATGTGGAAAAATATCTGTGTCTGTATATTATTTTGTGTTAAGCTTCATTGTGTGTTGTGTGAAGTAGGGTTGAATAATTTTGGGATTGTATGGCACTGTCTAAAGTGAATTCTAGATGTGATAAAGAGAATTTTGCTTTTTATTTAGCGGAGGAAGTGTGGAGGAAAAATTCGCAGAAAAAATCGTTCAATAATTTTATTGAATCCATAATAAAAGTGTATCCACCATGTAAGCAAGATTCTGAAGAAGATTAGGTAAGTTAGTATTTTTAATTATTTGAGGATATTATTTTTATGCATTGTTCTAAATGTAAGGTGGAAGTAAAGTAATTTGGTATTATTGGGAAAATTGTTAATAGCAATGATTTAGTTTAAAGTAATTAGGATTGTAAGCTAATTTTTATTAATTTAATGTATGTGCTCATTTATATTTTAAGTAGTGTTTTTGAATTTAATTATATTTTAATGAAATGATAGTTATTTTGTGAATTTTATGTTTGTAGGAATTTGGTATACGTTTTAGTTGAAGTAAACGTGCATGGAAATAATTTAAATATCTGACACTAAGTATTTGTAGTAATGTTTGCGGTATGAATTCGTTGGTGAAGTTTATAATATAATAGATAATTTAGAGGTAAAAGTTTTTGGATATTTTATTTATTTCATACGTGGAAATGTTCATATTTGGAAAGGGTATATACTTTTTCGTTATTAGGTAATTTCATATATGTTCTTTTTAACGGGTTTAAAGATTCAGAAAATTGTCATGCATTTTCGTGAAATTTTTCTAATTTATGAGAAAAAAGCAGTGTACATGGATATGGTGAAGGGTGTGCGCAATGCCATTTTTGTGCAATTCTGGGATTTTTTTTTAAGTAAAAATAAGTTGACGTGTACATGGTTTAGTGATATTTTAATTAAATGATAGTTATTTTGTGAATTTTATGTTTGTAGGAATTTGGTATACGTTTTAGTTGAAGTAAACGTGCATGGAAATAATTTAAATATCTGACACTAAGTATTTGTAATGTTTGCGGTATGAATTCGTTGGTGAAGTTTATAATATAATAGATAATTTAGAGGTAAAAGTTTTTGGATATTTTATTTATTTCATACGTGGAAATGTTCATATTTGGAAAGGGTATATACTTTTTCGTTATTAGGTAATTTCATATATGTTCTTTTTAACGGGTTTAAAGATTCAGAAAATTGTCATGCATTTTCGTGAAATTTTTCTAATTTATGAGAAAAAAGCAGTGTACATGGATATAGTGAAGAGTGTGCGCAATGCCATTTTTGTATAATTCTGGGATTTTTTTTAAGTAAAAATAAGTCGACGTGTACATGGTTTATGTGTATGTGTTATTTTGAAAAACGTGTGAGGAATATGGTATTGTGCACTTTTTGCCAATTTTGCAGTGAATATTTGTCATGATTAAGCAGTTTTGTTAGATAAAATTTCTAGCTAGTGTAATTCGGCTAGTAGATTGTTGGAAGAAGTGTTCAGTAGATAAAAAGAAAAGAAACATGTCTTTACTTCGTGAAGACAAAATGGCGGTGGGAAAAAAAAATAGAGGGTTGCTGTAGGAGAGCTGGTCGCCAAAAAATTGCCAAGTTACCATAATCTAAAGATCAACCCTTCAATTCAACAACTTCCACCATTTTATCTTTCCTCTCTAGCTTCTCAGACACAGACGCAAACCAACGAACTTCACCGAAAGATTTTTCAATGTCAACAGGGTTGCCATACAACACGCAATCGTGCCAAAAACCAGCACAGAATACAAATTGCCACATTTGGTGAAATTAGGCAGTATATCAGAGTTGTACCGAATTGACGGGTTTTCATCCGCGGAGAACCCGTTGGCGCCGTTGCATTTTTACTCGCCAAGCTCGCTGTTCATCGGCGATGAGCCGAGCCGCAAACGTGATATTTTGTAAACGTGATTTTTAGTGCATGTAAATTCAAGTTGGCAGACAAAACAATATATTAAGCATATGGTAGTGAAAATTCACAGATAATAAGCATGTAGATGTAAAACTAACTTGTTAAACGTGATATACGAAAATTGTATTAAATTCAAGTTAGTACAGAAAAAAATATATTAAGTATAAGACAATATATAAGCATTTATAACGGAAATAAAAATTCATTTGAAAAATATAAATTAATATTAATGTACTGAAATTAACCTGTTAAACGTTATAAACAAAAAAAATTTGTCTTAAATTCCAGTTAACGCAGAAAACAATATATTCCTTAACCAGCAGTGGTTTGCTAATTTTGATGACCATGGTGATGCATCAAACTATTCTGTCATCTTAGATAATCAATAATCTTTTTTATTTCAACTTAATCATCTATTTATGTCACACCTGCCATCCTTTGAAAGGTTATTGTTAGAAAAGCATTAACAATATATTATCTTGTTAAAATTTTATGCCAGATAATTGATTTATTCTCATAATTTTAGATGACAATAACCAATAATAAAAATAAAAGCATTACTAGTTATTTAAATTGCTGGTTCTTAGAGCTGTTAATAATTAAGAACACAACGTGAACAGCCGTGTTACAAATTAGCATTCACCCCTCCCGCCGTATTTTCTTCCTTTCATCCCGAACCGAGAACCGGCATCTATCTACGAAAATATTTCTATCTATTCGTTGTTAAAAAATTCAGAAAAAATAAAAATAAATAAGGGAAGAATAATATAAATCTGCAAATGAGAACAACGACAGTGATAATTCAACAAAATGAACGCAAGAGGAATGGTTGCAAACTTCGAACAAGCGAATAGGATAAATCTGCTGGGTTACCAGGTTTGAACTATTATCGCCAAAGTTGGCGATGTTTACATTTACCGGGTTCTCTGCGGAAGTGCTTCCGAATTGACTATGCTGGTAAAATCCTAGTATACGGTGCAGCCTTGGCGCGACTTTGAAAATTATTGCCAACACCAAAAATGATCCAAAGAACGTCTATATATATATACTATACGCACATAGTTTATGTATATACACACATAGTATATATACTATATACATAGTATATACTATGTTTAACTACATATTTTCTTTGAAGGACCCGTTAACTACTCATCGTATATGTCCCGTTTTTACTGCTCATCATAAAGTAGCCAAATCCCGTGTGCACCTGATACTAGGATTAAGCCGACTATGCTTTCATGGTTCACAATCCTGATTCGCTGGTTTGTGTCACATGACCCCAAGTGATCTCATCTCACGTAAACTACGCTACAAAAATCTAAAAAAAA
The DNA here is from genome assembly GCF_044657685.1 of Stegodyphus dumicola. Classification (NCBI taxonomy): domain Eukaryota; kingdom Metazoa; phylum Arthropoda; class Arachnida; order Araneae; family Eresidae; genus Stegodyphus; species Stegodyphus dumicola. The sequence goes on along the minus strand of NC_140768.1, from coordinate 132,322,670 downwards.
TCTCTCAGTAATTATCTACATTAATTTCAAGTTAAATCTTAATTTGGAATACAAGTTTAAATGCAAGAATTATTTCAATTTATGATTATGTATTTTTTGTTTGCCTGTATTGTAGAATTGGGTGCTCCTTTGACTTTTTAAGTGAAAATATATCGATGTGTACATGGACAAATTGAGGGGAGTGAGCACTGCAAGTTTTTGTAATTCATGGATTTTTTTAAGTGAAAATAGGTTGACGTGTACATGGATAAAGTCAAAGGAGTGCGCAATGCCATTTTTGTGCAATTCGGGGATTTTTTTTTAAGTGAAAATAGGTCGATGTGTACATGGATACCGAGTTTGGACAATTATTTGTCTTGTTATTTTGGCTTTGTGTAGTGGTGATTTTGGGCACAAACATCACCGTTATGCAAGCCAAAATAATAAGTCAAAGAATTGCACAAACTTGGTATCTATGTATGACCAAAGGGTACTCTAAAATATACTTTTACCAAAGGAACTGAAGGACCATAAGAACCTTAAGAAAAAAATTAATAAAGAAAAATTATTATAATTCTTCGATCCACAAAATTTATGTAAAATGAGGTAAATTGCAGTTCTCATGTAACAATATCACCATGACAAAGCAGTAGTAAGCTGTATTAAAAACATTTAAAACAATATCACCATGACAAAGCAGTAGTAAGCTGTATTAAACAACAACAAATCACATTGAACAAATTTTAATTGAAACAAAGTCTCAAGCAAAGTCAAGTGGTTCTTAGAATCAAGTGAAATGATAAAAGAATATGCCCTAATCCAGTGTTCTCCTGAAAGGAAATTTCATATACAAATAATAATATATTCCTCACCACTTTCCACTTATGCCGTTTACTGTTCTTTATACAGGTACAGTAAAATAAAATTTTTATTTCTTTTATCTGTTGAATATTGTATTTATTCTTTTGTTCCGTATTTAATTATTTCCAATTGGTTTTAAGTTACGAACTTGTGCACAAAGTATGTTGTAAGGTAAACAATCATCTATGGTCGAGAAATGAATTAATCCATTTTATGTTAATTCCTATGGGGAAGTTTGTTTCAGTTGATGAGCAGCTTTCAGGAATGAATTAAATTCCTGTACCAAGGTTTTACTGTACTTTGTCAAGTTTGATATTGTATGAATTTTCCTGGATCTTTAAGTCATGGTTAATTTCTGAAAGCTGATGAGATTTTAGAAACTTTGCCTTTGAATTTCTGAATTTTAATAATCATTCATTAGTTTGATCTTTTACTCGGGAAGTTTCATTGCTTTTATGTATATGCTGTTAAACAATATTTGCACAGGAATATATACACTCATGTCCATAAATTAAGGATAATGCAAAATCAGGCAAAGGAAGAGTTAGAAGCAAAACAAATTTGACTTATTTGTAAAGCTTATTTATTAAACAAAAGGTAAAGAGCAAAAAAAGATGCTATATGTTTGATATTATTAAAAAAATTAGCGATTTTTTTCTCCCTGGAGCAAATTAAAAAAAAAAAAACAATATTACATGGTTGGTGATTGTTAATACATTGTATGCCTCCCAGACGATGCAGTACAGTCCGTACAACTCCTAGGCATACTGAGTATCAAATTATCGATCTGATATTGGGGGATATTACACCACTCAAAAATCCGAAGTTCTGGTAGACATGTAGGAGGAGGTTGATGGGCTGCAATTTGTCAGCCAAGCATGTCCCACACATGCTCTACTGGATTCAAGTCCGGTGAGAATGCTGGCCAGTCCATACGGGTGATATCCTCCGATTGAAGGCATCCACTTACGATGTTTGCACGGTGAGGACGGGTGTTGTTATCCATAAACACAAATTATGCGCCCATGGTGCCCCGAAACAAATGTACATGTTGTTCCAGTATGACGTTCCGATAGATTTGGCTTGTCATGGTTCCAATTTGAACATGTAGGTCAGTTCTGGAACCCAGAATAATTCCACCCAAGCGAGCACTCCTGCACCACCGTAACGGTGTCGTTCAGTGATGTTTTCTTGGTAGTAACGGATACCTAGAGCTCTGCATATGAAAGTCCGGCGAGAATCAGACTGCAAGCTAAACCTGGGCTCATCGGAAAACATCACACAAGCCCACTGTTGCGGTGTCCACAATGCATGCTCTCTACTCCAGGCTAACCGCAGGCGACAGTGAGTTGCAGTAAGTGGATTGTATCTAACAGGTCTACGAGCATGTAGACCAATCTTCCCTAAGCGTCTGTACACGGTCTGCCTTGAAATTGTCATACCTGTGGCTGAAGAGAGCTGACGAGACTTTTCTGAGGCTGTGCTCTGCCTGTTTCTTTTGGCAGTAACTGCCAAATACCGGTCCTCATTCGGCGTTGTAACTCTGGGGCGACTTGTGCTGTAGCGTCTACTCACATTACCATCATCTTGGAATCATTGCCAAAGCCTGGAGATGACACTCTGGGCAATTCCAAGTTCGTCTCATACTTCCAGTTGGGTACGCCCACATTCCAGATGGCTGATAATTCTACCACGTAAAAAATCATCCAAATGCGTCCTTTGTGTCATAACTATTCGGTTATTGCACCGAAATGCTTATAAAGCGTCTGTGAACGATTTTATTTCTTTGCCTGTATTCTTTATATATCACTCTCTTACACTGTCGTCATTGTGACGTACCATCGCTGTCATCTGGTTACTTCCTGAAATTTGCATATGATTCTTGAAGATGTGTGTAGTGATTTTACAAGTGATATATTTATTTTAGAGTTCGATTTCCGCGTGACTCCCGAATTAGCCTTAATTTATGGGCATGAGTGTATATCAAGCTATCCGTCAAAATCCATACTCAGGCAACACAAATTCATATAATAGATAGTTATACTATAGCTATATTATGTCCTTTATCTTGAGATATCAGTATGCACAGGTTTATTAGAAAGAATTATGATGTCAGCAAATTGTAACCAAGTTATTCACATGCTGTAAAACATGTACTAAGAAAGAGGAGTTCATAGTTATACATATTTCTACTTGTGGATAACTAACAGCAGATAATCTTTACAGGATGAAAAATCATTAGTTAGAACTAGCAGTGGATTTATAAAGAAGTACTCGGATCTTAAGGCATGGGATATGTTTATTGTATTTTAAGAATGTTATTAATGTGATCAATCGATGATGTTGTGGCCCCTCCTGTTTATGATGTTCGTGGCAGTACTTCAATAATTATTTAAACAATCAGAGGTTTATTTTTCTTAGGTATCGTATTTGACGGCATATAAGATGCACTTTTAGAAGGCCGCACACAAGGGAAAAAAGTCTCAATAGTAATTTAAACAAATAGTTTCAAGCACGGATACAGACACGTTTATACAGAGTAGCACCGATACCAACACGTGTGTCGGCTGAGTCAAAGGAAGTCTATGTAAAGAAGGAAAGGCTCCATAGATGTAATGTGACCGTCGAACCTGTTCAAACTTCGATATCAGCTTCGAGCTTTGGCGCTTTTTGGCGAGAGATATTTCATGCATGCGCAAAATAATTATGGCAGATGTAGAAAAAGTTATGTGTGTCTAGACCTTTATCCGGGCTAAAAATAGCCCAGATAAAGGTCTAGACACACATAACTGGTATTAAAAGTTAACCTGTGTCCTTCACATATAAGACGCAGGTAATTTTTTGAAACCAAATTTAGGAAAAAAAGTGTGTCTTATATGTCGTCAAATACGTTATGTATTAGGAATAATAAGTAAATAGGGTAAAATATATTTACGATTGCCTCTTGGGAAAAATTGGTGGTTTTTGGCAGTACATGGATACCAAATTTGTACAATTCTTTGACTTGTTATTTTGGCTTTGTGTAGCAGCGATTTTCACAACATAAGGACAAAATAACAAGTCAAAGAATTGCACACTCGGCATCCATGTACACGTCGACCTATTTTCGCTTAAAAAAATTGGAGAATTGCACAAACTCGAGACTGCGCACTCCGTTGACTTTATCCATGTACACATTGACCTATTTTCACTTTAAAAAAAAGGTCAGAGAATTGCACAAACTTGTCATTGCACACTCCCTTGACTTGTCCATGTACACATTGATCTATATTCACTTAAAATTCAAAGGAGCAGCCAACAAAAAATATATAATCTTAGTAAACTACATTTGAAATCAAACAATGAAATAACATAAAAAAGGAAATTAATCTTAGCACTGCACAAAGGAAATATCCACTCACCTTATTTACAAATTTCTCTGTCTCTACATTTGAAATCAAACAATGAAATAACATAAAAAAGGAAATTAATCTTAGCACTGCACAAAGGAAATATCCACTCACCTTATTTACAAATTTCTCTGTCTTCAGTCAAACAAAATTCCTTAACAGCATCCAAAAACTTCCTAAAATTATCTGAACTAGAATCCATATATCGGCGCCTCCACTTAATTTGCAAAAATAGGAGTTAAAATACACATTTCCTTAATACAAACAGGACACTTAGAATGGCTACTAAGTAAACCTTTATTTATTTACACAGTCAATTAATGCTCTTTATCCCTTTCATTCCAAATCATACAGAAACTTCAAATTAATCTTACCACATTCAGCCATTCTACCATCTGAACCACAAAATAAGCAATGTACTTCCTAACCAACACACAGCACAAGCCCTTACAAATCTTTTCATATCATTTAAAATCTACCGCATTTCCATAACATTTAACTACTAAGGTTACCATAAATGAAACTGCAACTTTACAATAATACAAGGGGCACCCTACAATCTACTCTAACTGTAAATAGTTTTCACATTTAATGCTTTATTTGTTTTATTTTTAAAATTATTTGTTTGTATCTTTGCAGAGAAATATCAATGTGGCTTTATTTTGCAAAGAATTTAATGAGAGGACAAAGGATATTAAAGAAGGCATTCCTTTATCATGTAAAATATCAATTAAAGTAAGTAAAGTAATTTTTATTTCAGTAAAAACCTGTAAAGTGATCACTGCTCAAATTAATGCCATATTTTAAAAATATGGCACATTTTTAGAAATAAACAGTTAGAGTATTCATAATTCTTTAGTACTTCCTTATTAATATACCTCCACTCCAATCACTTAAAAAATATCAATGTATATTGCAGCTGTTTGCTGAATGGCCGGTGGAACTTTTGGGATGAGAAAATGCTTTTGATGCTTTATTAAAAATAATTGTGAATATGTAGCAGCCATACATGTATGTGAGAAATAAGTAATTTTTCTGTGTAAGTTCTTAATTCTTTCTTAATTAAAATTGGGCCACTGGGTAGCCAAGCGGTAAAGTCATTGAAAACTGGTATTTGGCTCGGGGCTCGAATCCCAGCAAACAGACTGGCTGCATGGATGTTTTCATCGTTTTCCTTATGTGTAATGTGTATGTGAGCCAGTTTTCCTTAGAAAGTCCTCCATGTAGGCATCCTTCTCTCTAGGCAGATAGTCCTAGAGTGCTTTGCCATAATCAGGTGAACCAAACCAAGCTAAATTAAAATTTAATGTCGTTTTAATAACAGAGGGGTGTAAGAATTAAGTACCTTTTTTTTAATACTGTAATATTTTTAATTTTTGTTTTAAAACCCAGGGCATATTGAAAAAAATGCAGATATGTTAAAAATCTGTTATATGTTTTATTTGTGAGGTACTGGTATAAAACTATATATATTCACTAATGTATATTCTATTTTAAAAATGAGTTATAATTTGCATATGCACTTAAAATGCAAAATTGCTCTTTAAGAAATGCACAGGAGTCTAGTTTATATTTAAAATACATCTGAGAGTTCCCCAGGATCTGTTCAAGAATTATTTTTTCCCCCTGATATTTGGATTTAAATTTCAGCACAAGTGAAATCAAGAAAAATTCAGCACAAGTTAAAAATGGATATTTACAATGGTTAAAGCTTTCATTGTAAGTTTGCTCTTTTTTGTTTGTCTACAGCACAGTTATTGATTAAGAATTTTCAGGGTGCTTTCAAATCTTGTCTGTCTGATCTGTGAATTGATTTTTCAGAAACGTTCACTCAATTAACATTACAGAATAATCAATTTGCCTGTAATTACAGTGTGCGGTCATTTTGACTGCATCTTAGGGGAAAAAAAAATGTGTTATATTAAAGTTCTTATTTATGTTATGTGTGTATTAATATGTTATAATTTAGTTTATTAAATTTATTTTGATAAAAATCTTTAAAATTTTTTATATTTTTTATTTTACAGTGTTACATGGCAACAATTTCTCTGTTACAGTATAAACTGTTAATATTAATGTTATACCCTACACAAAATGTTTTGCATGATCGACTGCACCAACATAATTAATTCCTTAAATATTTTAGTAATTCAAAGAAGTAAAGAAATTGTCTATAGCAACATTTCTTCTGGTGTTATAAAAGGTCTCAATCAACCAATAAATAGCATACTTCCTGACAGTTTCTTTAACTGGTCTGCCTTCATCTTTTCACAAATAAGGATATCCATTTAAAAAGTATTTTATTTTTACCTCAGCTAAAAGCCAAAATTTCATGCTGAATTTTCTTGTGTTTTCAGCATATGCTGAATAAAGTGGCATTTTGCATTTGTAGGAATGATTGTTCATCAATTGTAATATTTTTGTCTGCTTTGTAACAAAATAAACAATTCTCAGTAAAGGTATTCCATAACTCTGATACAAGAAAAAAATGGATCAGTTGTAATCTCTACAATCTAGTTGATTTCAAGTCAAAGTGCAAATATTTCGTTATTTCCAAGAATTGTTTCACTGAAGAATTTTGGGTCCCAAGATTTCAACCGTAAACTCAAATTAGAAAGTCCTTTGACAGCCAAAGTGTGACAGCCTATAATAGAGCAGTAAAAGCTTCTACCTCATCAAATGATAAATTCCAGTTAGATTTCCCAACTTTTGACAAACCTCAGCTTTAGTGAATTGCTTTGTATGATGCAGTAGTTTTTTCATTGATAAAAAGTCTTTCTGCCCTACTTTTGTTTCCATGAATTACTTTTCAGAAAAGTAGTTTGTGCACCTGCTTCTCTCAAAATGTTTTGAAAAGGAAGTCTTCCAAGTGAATTTGTTGAAATAATTTCCTTTTTCCATACCTTCATTTGCCATTTCTTTAGCTTTTGATTGATTTTCTTCATTTTCAAAACATCTAATATGCCTTTATTTTTTTTACTGGGCTCTCCTTTACCATCATTTTACACCACAATTATACCTCATCCTCGACTAAATTCTCACTAAAGACTAAATCCTTAATGTCCACTGTTTCTTATTGCTAGAAAGTTATTTTCAGAATTAATATAGTATGGAAAAAATGAAAGAATTTCTTGTTCTTCCTCAGGATCAGATAGTGAAATATTATGGCAATTTTCTTTTGATGGAATAGTAGAACCATCACTTGATGAATGGTATTCATTTGTTTAGTTGGAATAATCCAACTTCGTCAGATGAAATAGAATAAATTTCTTTACTGGATTCTTCATGGGAACTAAATTCTGAACCAGAATTGTCATCAAATAATTCTTGCAAAACTTTTAACAAGTTCTTTTTTTGACAGATTTTTTTTTCTTCCAATGGTTCTATGTGACATAATTAATAGAAGCAAATTTAATATTAAAAAAAATGTGGTTTGAGCAGTTGTAGCAAAATGAAGGTGTGGCACAACAAGAAACATGAAACGTGTTTGGGACATTACCACTTGTTTGGGAAAAACGTGTTTGAGAAGGAGAAACCTCTTTTCTGTTCCAGTTAGTTATCGAATAAAATACCTGGCATGAAAAAAAGGGGGAAAACCAGTGGTGTCAAGATGCTGGTACACTAACTTGGGTTAATCTTTTACTAAATTGCAAAGAATAGTCAAAATGATCATTAGCTGTAATATTAGGTACAGTAGCTCACAAAAATGATCGGCCACTTTGATTTTTTGTCTTCTTTAATGAACATAAAAACTAAAATAAATTAAAACAAAAAGAAAGGCTTTTGTAAACAAAAAATATTGTAAACAAAAAATAACAAACAAAAAGAAACAAACTTTAATTTGCATGTAATTAAATCCTAATTTATGTATAATTAAAGCCTTTCTTCAACAAAAAGAAAGGCTTTAAATTCAACATTTTTTTACAGTAAATACATTTTCAAAAAGATGAAAATGAAATCCAAAAATCAGTATCATTTGTTTAATGAGGAAAAATATTCTCATAAAAGTAATCAGACACTTTTAGTAACAGCCAAAAATGACAAAAGCTTACATTGCTTTTTCTTCTTAATATTGTTTCTTCTAAATATTACACTTGTTCACTTCATTTAATCTTTTGGGCTTGTGGAGTCCACAAGTTGTTTTTATTATTACTATTATTATATTTATTTCTGGATTTATTTTACACCACTCCTCTTGAATCACTGTTTTCAGTTGCCGCTGCAAAGATATGCTCTATTTTCGAATTTTCGATTCTAGTTCCTGCCAAATGTTCAATATAAGATCTGGTGATAGGGGTGGGGCTTTATTTACTTCTGGACACTTATATAAAAGGCAAAATCTGACACTGTGTGCAGTATGCTTTGGATCATTTCTGTGTGCAGTATCACACTGTGTGCAGTATGCTGGTAGAATTTAATACTATTTTGTATATTAAGTTTTTGTGCTGACAATGCCAAATTATGCTTCAAGATGTCAAGGTATTTATGCTGATCCATTATACCATCTACAAACTCTATATTGTTAACAACGGAATGTGCCATAGATACCAATACCATAACTCCTTCTCCGCCATGTTTAACACTTTGTACTAAGTTTTGCTTCCGAAACTCCTCTTTAGCTTTTCTCCACACCAACGTTCGTCCATCTGAGCCGAAGATGTTAAATTTGCTTTTGTAAAATGATGTTAAATTTCCTTAGAAACAACACTTTTTATAATAATTGGGTGTCCTTTGTTTCATCGGTTTTGCGAAAGCAATGCAAAGTTTTCAGTTTTTTTTTACCGACAAAATTTTCTGCGTGCTACTCGCCCATGATATCCTGCAGATCGCATTACTCTTTCTACAGTTTCTGGATTTACGCATATTCCATATAATTCATGAAGTTCCACAACAAGTTTAGGAGCACTCAGTCTTGGATTCTTTTTAATATTCCTTAGAATAAAGTGTTTCGTTCCATGAGATAACATAGATGGTCTTCCAGGTTGTCTTTTGTTTTGAATACGATTTTGTATCTTATAATGCTTAATAGTACTATAAACTGTAGAATTACTTAAATTAAATAAATAAGCAATTTTTCTAATAGGTTCTTCTTTTTTTGATGCAAATCAATAATTAATCTGTGGGTTTCTAATGATGTTTCCTTTCATGACTGAGCCATTGCAAGAAAATATTTTCTGAAAAAAAAAAAAAAAAATTCGAATTATGAAACCAAACAATTTTTAGAGTTTTGCTGAGCTTCTTTATCTAAACTAATTCCATAAAATTTTGTTTATTTATTGCAAATGATTTTAATTAGAAATTATGAAAGTGTCCGATTAATTTTGTGGTATCTTTTTCTTCCATTTCAGTCTAAAATGTTTTTTTTTTTTTTAATTTACCATTTTGTTTTTCCAAATTTATTCAGTGCAAAGGGATATTTAAGAAAATATGTATTCAAAGTGAAAATATTTTTTATTAGTTTACTGCAAAGCTTTTCTCCCGTTTTTTAAAAAATTAAAAATGTTGTGCCTGATCATTTTTGCGAGACACTGTAATATGCAGTTATGTGTAAAATAATAATAATTTAAAACAGGCCAAATAAATTATTTTATCATTATGGTGTATATTTGTAAGAAAATTAAAAAAAATATCAAAATATTTAAATTTCAGAAGTGCAAACAATTTAATTTCATTTGTGGTCAAAATGACTGCTTATGTAATTCAAGTGTTAACCAACATGTATTGTGTTGTGCAGAGAATTTGTAAAATACAAATCTAAAAATGTATAAAACTTCAGGCTTGACATTAAGCTAATTTTTTTTAACTATGTGGATAAATTTGTTACGAAGAGTAAAAATAAAATCAAATTGCTAAATTTCACAGTTTGTGTATTTTGTTTAGTTATTAATTTCTCGTTTATTTGCTTTAAAAAAGTTTTATTGCTTTTTTTTTAATGTAGCTTAACTACAGCTTATTATAAAGGATTTGGATACAAAAGCAAAGTACTAAATGGGAATATTTTTGTGAAATCTGCATAACATTAATTTAAAATCCTTTAATGTTGTACATTATATACCAAGACTGTACAATATTTTCTAATAACGGTACATTATAAATTTTAGATTAAGCTTTTCATATTCAAGTTGATAATAAATAAGATGACTTTTTATAATTTTAGACTGGAAATTTCGGCAAAAATATATTTATGGGTGCCCCTTGGCAAATGGTACATGGATACTGAGTTTGTGTAGTTCTTTGACTTGTTATTTTGGCTTTGTGTAGAGGAGATTTTGTGTCAAAAATTGCCGCTACACAAAGACAAAATAACAAGTCAAAGAATTGCACAAACTCGGTATCCATGTACAGGTCGACCTATTTTCACGTAAGTCAAAGGAGCACCCAATTCTACAGTAGAGCCGAACAAAAAAATACATAATCTCATTAATTACATTTTAAATCAAACAGTAAAATAACATAAAAAAGAAAATTCATCTTATGCAACAAAGCACTACACAAAGCAAATATCCGCTTACCTTATTTAGAAATTTCTGTGTCCTTCAAACTGTGGCAGACAAAATTCCTTAACAGCATCCAAAAACTTCATAAAATTATCTGAACTAGAAACCATGTATCGGCGTCGCCGCATAAATTCACAAGATTAAGCATAAAAAATATCCTCTGTAGGGCCGATATCTTCCGATGTTCAACCATATGCATTTCCTTCCTACAAACAGGACACTTATAATGGCTACTAAGTAAACCTTCATTTACACACAGCAGTCAATTAATGCATTTTTCACTTTTCGTTCCAAATCGTACAGAAATTCAAATTAATCTTACAATATTCAGCCATTCTACTTTCTAAACCGCAAAACAAGCAATGTACTTCCTAACCAACACACATCACAAGCCCCTACAAATCTTTTCCCTGTCATTCAAAATTTATGGCAACACACAATCGATTATGTCATAATAAAGTTTCCATAACATTCAACTACTCAAGTTACCATTAATGAAACAACAACTTGCTGAAAATGAAACAACTTGGCGAAAATGAAATAGCAACTTGGCGATAAATGAAACAATTCTGCAATAATACAAGAGGCACCCTTCAATCTACTGTAATAGAAATTTCTTCTTCCATTCATTTAGCTTTACCCAGAATTTTCGCTTGTCCGACATTCGGCATTTCCCAAGCTTTCTGGATGGTCAAGCTTTTACTGTACTGTACGGAAATTCATGGTTTTGTAAAGTGAAAGAACATCATTCAAAAGTAGTAATAAAGAGAAGTATTTTATTACTGTTAGATTTATACATTATTTTCTGCCAGTTATATGATAATTTTTGCTATCACATGTTAGTCAATCTGGCAGAATATTTTGATATTACTGATGTGTTTTATGCCAAATGCTTACATGTATACCGAGTCTTATAAGTATGTTTGTGGTCTTTCAATAATGTAGTTGTTAAAGCTGTAAAACGTTTGCAATGTACCCCAATTCTTATTCTTAGTAAATTAATGAGCTGGTTATATTCAGGCTTTATAGTTTTTCTCTTGTGTAAATCAAATACAAGATAATATTTCTTAAGAGGTCCTGCTTAAAAGTATCCTTCCTTTTAGGCAGGTTTAAATTAAAAAATAAATAAATAAATAAGTAAAATAAAAAAAAATAATAATAAACTTCTCTAATGAAGAGAGTTTTTTTTTTTTTTTTTTTTTTTTTCATCTTTTCATAATTAAATTATTTATTCCAGTCCTAATATATTTTATTTTTGCTTATCTGTGTTTTATGGTAGTTTTAGTTTATCTTTTATGTATCTGGTGTTAGTATGTGTTTGAAGTTTTATGTTATTCTTTAATCATGTAAGTAGTTGTAAAATATCTTGTTAAAATAAAATGGCAGTACATGAGCATTTAAATACATTTATTTCATCCATGAAAATTACAAGTAATTTTTTAGGTTCATTATCTTTAAAAATTTTTCATTTGGAAATATGAAGCTAAAGTAAAAAAAAGCTGAATTTGATTATTTTGAAACAAAAACTTTTTCTTATTTATTTAGAGATTTTTATCACTAATGGCTTTTTAGTGGATTATTTGAGCCTGATAAAATGACAATAGTTTTAATGAATGAAGTTTTAGGTTTTGTTTGTAATATTAGTGGTACAGAGGTTAATAAAAGAGTTTCCTTTTCTTTTCTTTTTTTTTTTTTTTTTTTTAAGAAATTAATTTGTTTATGAGCACATTAGCTCTAAATAAACCTACTTAAAACATTCTTTCAGAAAGGAACTGTCTGTTTCTCATAAAGAGAGTGCACCATAAAATATTCTAATTTTCTTAAATTATAATTGTTTATTAAATTAAATAGATGCTTTTACTTTTACAGCCTGATCGTACCTTCGACATAGATATATACAAACCCCATACTAGTTATTTTGTGAAACAAGCAGCTGGATGTGAAAAAGGATCAATGTCACCAGGTAATATTTCTAAATCTTTGAAGATGACATATGTTTTTAAAGCTTGTTATTTAATATAAAGTATTCTCATATAAAATTGTATACATATCAGTTAAGCTGTTATTATATGCTATCATCATTATTATGGCCATTAGGAAAGCTAGTTGGTAACATATTTATGATATGCAGTATTTCGTATATGATATGTTGTAATAGTTATATAAAATGTTTTAGCTTCTATGTATTTTGTAAAGAAAAGTTTGCTGTTTATCTTGTTATAGAATCAGATAATACTAGCCTTACATATCTAAATCATAATAAATCCAATACTAATTTCAAAATAAATGGATGTACTACATATAACATGTAACAAATTTTGGGATCATAGTAATAGAATCATGTATGTGGCATAAAGTTAAACCTCTTCTCATGATATTCTGTATATGTTCTGTGTATAAATTTTGAAATAGTAAAAATATTTCACCCCTCCTTTCCAAAATTTGAAAAATACATATTATTTAGATTTAGATTATTTTTTAATGTGTTTTATAAATTGAACAACAAAAATTATAGAAAATGTTGATAAATACCAAAACTTGAATAAAAGTTTTTTTTTTTTTTTTAATATTCATAAAATAAAACTGAATACTGAACAGCTAAATAAAGGGTTGATTGCATTTCCCCTTGGAAACTATAAATTCCCCTTTGGGAGAATCCGCCCCATACTGGTTGAGAACCCCTGATCTATAATACATGTAAAATTCACTGACATGTTGATTTTTTGTAAAATTCATTTGATATGTGTACTGTTGGTGTAAAGTTAGAAATAGTTACCTTAATTTCCGGAAGAAACGCCATGCCATTTATGTGTTTAAAACTTAAATTTTCAGCGGGTGTGGCGTTTCTACCCATATGGTGCTTAGGTGCACTTAAAAAAAAATCAAATGATGTCATTGTGCATAGTTTGAATGACCTTGTTATTGTACATAGTTTGGATGGCCTTGTCATTGTACATAGATAGGTGCCGTTCCCACACAAAAGACCACTCAGTTGCTTTTTGCGAACTTTATTTTGTTTATGTTCTTTCCCTTGAATGGGCCTACATGCCTTATTTACCCTAAATGGGATCTTAGAACAATAACATTCTTCCCTCTTTCAAATCAGCATTCTCATCAGTTTGAATAGTCTTTCTTCTCTGACATTTGATGAATCTTCCAGGACCTATCCTCTCTCTACCCCTGCCTTTTCCATTGTAAACCTACTGCAATGTTTTTCAAAGGCGTACACCACCTGTGTTGCAATAACGAATTCTGACGTATTTCCCCTTCAGCATGAATCAATTTTTCTTGGCATTCTGGCAGATACAAATCCCATCAGTTTGGGTACAAGTATTTGTTGGATAGTTTTTTCAGTAAGAAGAGAGTGGAAAATTTTTTTAAATGGCACCTAAATGGCACAAAAGCTATACTGCTAGTTTTAACTTAATGTAATTTCACGTGCTGAACAAACTGGAAATAGAGCAGCAACTCGAGAGTTTGAAGTGTACGAGAGATGCATTCAACATTGGAGAACTGAAAAAGAAGAACTTAAAAATATGCCACTACAGAAAAGAGCCAAAAGAAGTGGTACTGTAAGGTGGCCAAATGTAGAGGGTGATTTTGCAAACTGGATAAAGGAGCAATGAGAAAAAGGAAGGGCAATTTCGACTGTAAAAATTCACTTACAAGCAAAATTAATGGCAAAACAAATGAACTTAAATGATTTCAAAGGAGGGTCTTGCTGGTGTAGCAGGTTTATGAAAAGAAAAAATATTTCTGTGCATACTAAAACAACAGTTGGGCAACAATTACCAATAAACTGGCAGGATGAAAAGGCATCTTTTCTAAATTATATGACAGATTTTTATTGACAAAAAAAAAAAAAAAAAAAAAAAAAATTTCTTCCATTACAGATAATAAATATGGATGAAACACCATTAGCTTTCGACAATCCTGCAAACAGAATTTTTGATGAAACTGGTGTAAAAACTGTATCGTTGCTTACAATGGGGCATGAAAGAACGTCATTTACATGTATGTTAGCTTGTGCCGCAAATGTTGACAAGCTAAAGCCGATGATCATTTTTAAAAGAAAAACTATTTCGAAGGGAGATTTTTCTAATGACCTAATTATTTATGCAAACGAGAATGGATGGATGTGTGAAACAATCATGTATGAGTGGCTACAAAGAGTTTGTCAGTGTTGTAAGGGATCTTTTTTCCAACCAAAAGGGTTATTGATAATGGATTCCATGCGTGCTCATTTACTTGAGTCGGTGAAAACCAGATGTCAAAAACTGTCTACGATCGTTGCAGTAATTCCTGGTGGTTTGACAAAAATCTCACAACCATTAGATTTGTCAGGTAATAAATCTTTCAAGGCTGAAGTTGAAAGCAGTGGGAGTGTTGGATGAGTGAAGGATTGCATATGTATACCAAAAGCGGCAAATTGCGTAGAGCATCTTATGAAGATGTTGCAAAGTGGGTAGGAAGTGCATGGAAATCAGTCAAAACATCGTCAATAATAGCAGCATTCAAAGAAGCTGAAATTTTATGCTCAGATAAAGAGACTGTAAACCAAGAGGATGAATGTGACGATCTTGAAGACTTTTACTTAGATCAGGATTTACTAAATCTTTTTAATTCAGATAGTGAAGAATCAGATTTTGATGGCTTCATTTGACGTACAGTTTGCTGTAATTCCTTTGTAAGTAAAATTTAAAATTTTCTTTTGTCATCCGAATATAATATCTCTGTGTTGCAACATTTTTTATAATAGAGTATGACAAATATGTACTTCTATAGTGAGTATAAGTATATTCGTCAACATAAATATATTTTCAACATTTCTTACCTTTAAATTATTTTTGAGTTATAGTTTCATGTCATGCATTTTTCTTAACTGATATGTCATATATCAGGGCATAGGTCAAGATTTTGCATCTATACGATCCACGACGATGTCACGCACAATTTAATTTATTGCAGCATTTCTGCATAATTAAAAAAATTTTTTTCCACCATTTTTCTCGAGTGCGGTATTTACGCTGATGCGACCATTCTTCCAAAAATTGTGGTACATATTTAATTAAGAAGCTGTGTTTTTGTTTAACATCTTCAATTATAAAAAATGGTTATTTTTTTACACTTTTCATTAAAAAAACTGTTACTGAACCAATCATAGCTAAGCATGTAGAGGAATCATATTATAAATGCACTGTCTTGACAGAACACATAATCTATGGCAGGTTAAGTGTTCTGTTGAACTATGGTTTTATAGAAGCCTGTACATTACAACATAGGTATAAGTTAAGATTCTTAAACCATGACTCTCTTTATAGTAAATATTTGATCGGTGAACAACACTATTTCTTTTTCAGCATAAGAAATTGATCTATACTATGTATACACATGAATATATTAATAATGGCAATTATTTCAGCGTGTAAAAAAATTTAGAAAATCGATCTTGATTCTGCTGATGTGCCACCTTTCCTGAACAAAACTACAGGGTGCCCACTAAAATCCAGTACCACACGTTTAACTGCCGAAAGGCTATAGCTATAGTCATAACAGTGGTGTCCAGGTACAGTAAAGTGGGTATGCGCTACTAGACGAGATAGCTTTCAGTGCCACCTGGTGGAAAGCAGCAGAGTTAGCATCCCTACCTTGAAAACGATACGAGATAGGAAAAAAAAAAATGAATTACAAAGTTGTAGAGTATCATCGATTAAGTACAAAAACACACCTCAGGGACATGAATGCTAGAAACAGAACATTATAAATGTACATTTGTTTATTCACGATTTTCGAAATTGTGATGTCATGAAGTGATCTTAGAAAGAAAAGAAAAAAAAAAAAAAAAACTAGTTATCACAAGCTAGCTTTATTTTTGATATTTTACACTGCTCTCAATCAGCTAAAAACTCATCTGGATAATTGTTAGAACTTCATGTTACACATTATACTATAGCGGGTGACATGTTTGCACAAGCATCTGTAATACGTTGTTGAAGGCCCTGCAATGTTTTTTGAGGAGGTCACATACACCTGCTGTTTGAGGTATCTACACAAGAAAATGTCCATTGGAGCCACTCTTCAAAACCACCGTATGGAATTATTCGTTCTTCGAATTCCTCCATCAGGTACTGCTTCACTTGCAACATCATGTTGGAACCATCCATTCAGGAGTTGAAGCAATGGCATGTTCTCAATAAAATCGGGTATTATGTCTTGCAGAAGTTCTAAATATATTGCAGCCGTTAACATACCCTGGTAAAATATTAGCCAATTAGCCTGTTATTATAAATTTCACACCAAACATTAATCGAAAACCATATTTGATCCATATATTGAAAACCATATTTGATCCATAAAACCATATATTGAAACGTCAGCAGAACATGATGGATTTATCCTGCACCCAGTAATGGGTATTCTGCCTATTGTACATTTCATTGCACGAAATACATACCACCTGCGTCCACACTATACCTGCCAAGAATGTTGGCTGGACCTCTATCTGGTTTATGGCGAAGTTGCACCATGTAAAACATCTCTCAGCATCCAATGCCTCATTAGGTGTTGGTTGGTATGGATGAGCACCTAATTCATTTAGGATTTTCCAAAAGTGACTTTTTGAGAGGCCACAGTTTTCACTTTTTTATCTTGTGCTGTTGTTTGGATATGTGAGACCGTATAATAAGACAATCTTTCGGTTGCACTTTCCGCCTACCTTAGCTGGTCTGCCGGATCTAAGTTGGCTAGTCATGCAGCCTATGTCACTTAAATGTTTCACAAACCTGTATGATGGTTTTGTATGAAGGATGCAGGCCTGCAGGAAAATGCTGCCGTTCGTGCCTTGCACTCACATTCACTGTAAATAGAACCATCTCAAAACAATCATTTTTCGAGAATCGCTTCATGTCCATGAGCTTCAACATACAACCACGAGGAGATATCTCTATTATAGCTGTCTCAGGTGAACAGATGTGACATTCCATAGACTGCATATCGACGATGCTCTACAACTTTGTAATTCACTTTTTGGTATCATTTTCGAGATAGGGATCTATCTCATATCGTTTTCGAGATAGGGAGGCTAACTCTACTGTTTCTCACCAGGAGGCACTGTAAGCTATCTCATCAAGTAGCGCATAGTTACTTTAGTTACTTACCTAGACACCAATTTTATGAATATAGCTGCAGCCGTTCGGTAGTTAAATGGGTCGTACCAGACTTTAGTGGGTGCCCTATATATTGTTTTCTTTAGAAGAAATAGTTCAGTCTTGTGCTAAGTATTATATGCTGAAAAATATATGAAATCAAAAATGAGTATCAAATAAATTCAGTTGTAAAATAATAGTAATAATGAAAAAAACCATTCCATTTTTAAAGGTGTTTCATTATTTAAAACAAGTTTAGATAGCATGTAAATCAACAAGAGAAAAAACATTGTGACATTCTAAAGTGAGAAAAAATAAATTGAATAACTGTGATTTGAACAAAGAGAGCAATATGAGCAATGATAGTTGGATTCCAAATTAGTTTTTTTCATATCTGTATCCTCTCTCTCTTTTTGTTAGTACATTAAGTCATTTTAATGTGCTGCTGTGAAATAAGGATATGATTTCTTTTCTTTCTTTTTCTTTCCAAAGGGGTGTTAGACCCAAAGTCCCTTGTCTGGAAAAGGCATTTTGTGTTGTTTCTTATTCTGCATTGATTCACTTTTCAAACTGTTGCCACCAAATATTATTGCCGTGTA
Source organism: Stegodyphus dumicola (assembly GCF_044657685.1). Taxonomy (NCBI): domain Eukaryota; kingdom Metazoa; phylum Arthropoda; class Arachnida; order Araneae; family Eresidae; genus Stegodyphus; species Stegodyphus dumicola. The sequence goes on along the minus strand of NC_140768.1, from coordinate 132,304,200 downwards.
TTATATTTAAAGAAACTAAATAATAGAGAATCTGCACGAATGTTTGTCGTATTGTGAAAAAACAATGGCACCTAGAGCCATCAAATTTTAAATAATGTAGTCGTCCAATTGAACATGGGCTCTTGGAAGGCCGAATTTTGAATTTGTTTTATTATCTATTTCAAATTTTGTAAAACTTCACAAATTGTTTATTAACATACTCAATGATTTCAAAGCTGTATTGGTTTCACTGGAATGGCAACACTGTAAAAAAAAAAAAAAAAAAAAAAAAAACACATTTTTATCTCCAGTGCACGAGATTGTTTTGTGATATTGCTCTTGAATTGAATTTTATGTGGTTTAAGTGCGAAGAACATGATATTTAATAAATAAAGTAAAAATGCAAAATGTTAAAAAAATGCCTTTTTGTGCATAATATAAAATCTGAAATCATACCTAGATTATCTGAAATCTTACCAGATTTTTTTTTTCCTTTAAGATTTTTTGGTAATTGTACCAAATTTAAATAAGTATAGATATAAGCTAAGATTTGACTGCTATATTACCCCCCTTTTATGCGCAAGCTTTTTTTTTAATTATTTTTATTTATTTATTTATTTTTTATTTTACTTTTTTATTTATTTACTTATTTATTTATTTATTTTGTGCTCTAATTCTCTGTATGGTGTATATTTGAGCTGTTTCCTATTCATTGAAGAATTTTATTAAATTTTCCTATTGAAACCATATCAAGATTATAGTTTTATAGCATAAATATTAAACAGTACATTATATAGCTAACTATTAGTTTTAAGCATCACATTCTCCTTAAAGATATTTTTATATATTTATTATTTATCAGGTCTTGATTCATAGCTTTCTCTGTAATGTACAGCTTCTTTTTCATGTATGAGGTTATATTTCACTTGAGTACCAAAATCCAAAAGTGAAAGGGAATCCCTGTTCCATCAGGTTCTATGGGTCGTCCTTGTTGATTTTTAATTTCACAACCTGATAAATCTACTCATGGTCATAGTGTCACATATTTAGATATAGTAAAAGCCCATCTATCTGGCATTCAACTAACTGGAATATTTTTGAATTTTAGAAAAAAAAAAAAAAAAAAATTCCCTGAAAAATTTAGTAAATGAGAGATTTTTAATTGGAATTATAAAGCTCATAATACTATTAACACATATGCATTGTCAATAAACACTGTGATTTAGTGTCAATAATGGATAAGCAAGATGTCACAACACAATTATTTGAAGTTTGTTTTGGTTTAATGTAAATCCAATTAATTCTCGGTAGGCTGGTTTAATTTTTGTAAAGAAGATTGTAAATTCTAATTTTCTTTGCATTTAAAAATTTGAATAATAGCTGGGACTGTATGAAGTGGATTAGTTTCGAAGCTACAGTATACGGGCATAAATAAAGCTACAATATACAAATTTCAAAATGGATAAATGTGTACAATGTAACATAAAAAATTATAATAAGCAATATAAGCTTTTTATACATTATAACCATAATATGTCTATCTCTCTATTATCTAACTAAATAAAAAAAATCTATTCATTTAAACTTTGCTGAAATGATTAGCGACATCTCCACCAACTTTCATGTTCCGTAAGATTTCATTGTATAATCAGATTTTTTACTTTCATGTTTAAACCATGCAAAATAAGCCTGTGATCACCCCCCCCCCCAAAATGCTATATAATTTTAAATGTGGCTTTTGATATTCAAACTGATAACAAATAAGATGATTGTTTTTGCAATTCTAGAGCAGAAATTTACCCCATTGATTTGGCTTTTTTTTAACATGAATTTAATTTTATATAGGCTCAACTAACTAGAATTTTCATGCATCCATAATCTGGCATTTCCTGAGCTTTCTGGGTAGTCAAATTTTAGTGTAAGGACTAAACCATGACAGATGCTAAGTGTCTGAGAGTCTTTTGAATATAGTTAATATGAAGTTTCTTATGAAAATTTTCATTTAAAGCTTGACTAAATATTGACTTATATTAAGTGAAATTATAAAACCATTTGTTTTGTTGAATTTTGTGAAGAGAAAAATGTATGTGATTAAAAATGCTTGATTTTTCATTGTTTGTGCAGCATTTTCAATTTGTACAGCAAAATCTACACTTTTTATGCTATTTTTTTATGTGATTGAAACAGTTATATTTCATAGATTTTTGAAAAACATTTCACCTCTTAACAATTTTTGTCTGCACATAGCCTTCTTTTCTAAGAAACCTAAACAATGCGACCATTTTTCTTTGTCAAGAGTTTATTATAATATGCTTAATGAAAACAACAATATTTTAAAGCTAGACAAAAAAGCAACCTTATTTGGCTTAGATTTTGCATAAAGCTATTCATTTTGAAAGTGACCGGATACAGACGCCTTTTTTTAAAGAGCAAAGCATTTTTGCTTCTGAAGAAAAAGGACTTGTGCCTGATTGCTTTAGAAATCAGTAGAGTTTAAATCGAAATCTAAATAAAATCTGATCAAAATTACATACGGGAAATTAAAAAAAATATATAAACAGTTCAGGAATGTAACAAATGATTGAAAAGATTGCTATATCATAACTACAGAATCAATCATTATGATATGATAAATTCCCCTGAGAAAAAAAATAAAGCTGAGAAAAGCTAAGATTAATAATTCAGAAAAGTTTAACTGCTATTGCCATGTGTGTTAGTTTATTTTAATAATTAATAATTTTTAATTGTTAATTTTTTGGAATCAAAAGCTTGTCATTTCTGATTTTTATCATTTTAATATGCATTTGATGGTCTCAGGTTATGAAGTGCTGTTTTAGAGAAACTATAACAATGTTTGTTTATATTTCTAGAAATACTGGTCATTTGTAGAGATGGTCTCTTCAGAGATGTCCTTGTATTAACTAGCAGAGGGTTGATTGTATTCATTCTTTAAATAATTTGTTCCAAAATTTATAATTATTTTATTTATTCTTTATTAGGTCCAAAAGACTGGGCTGGAAAAATTTCATTGAAACATGTATATGAAATAGCAAAAATAAAATCTGAAGACCCATATTTTGAATGTACTCCTCTTAAAGAAGTATGTCAAGCAATCATTGACAGTGCACGTAGAGTTGGTGTTGAGGTTGTTCCCAAGCTGATAGAGGAAGAATATGCAGAATTTCTAGAGAAAAGAAAAGAAATCATTGCTCAGCAAGCTGCTGAATTAGATGAGAAGCGTAAAGCCAAAATTCTCAGACAAGCAAAAGCAGCTGTAGCTTAATATTGTATTTATAAATATATCACTGTAGACTATTATATTAAAAATACATTTGGAAATCATGAGACTTGTTTCATTATAGTTTGAAAAAAAAAATCAAGCATTTCAAAATAAGTAGTTAAGGGTTACAAAATTGATGGTGCTAAGTGTGCCCATTCTTGAATGAATTTTATGTTTCTAAGACATTGTGAAAAGAAAAGAAATAGCAACAGTAATCTGTCTAGACAGAAGAGTGGATAGAGACAGCACCGTGTCCAACATAAAATCTTCATTCAGAGAGCTTTGGTGTCAGTACATATTTGTTCCCATTGGCTAAATTTAAGTTTTGTTTCTCAAATTTAAAAGTTCTTATTGAAGCCTTATGTAAATATCTGCATTATTAGAATCAGGTAAGAATCATGTGGTGACAATAACATTTGAAATTTGTAGTTCAGGGAGTCAAGCAGAGAAGTAAAGGGACAAATACAAATTAAAAACAGAATTTTGATTTACATGTTTTTTATCGTAGGTACTATTTCAGCTAGTCAATGGGATATCCAGTACCTGTTGTGAAACCTCTGCTTCATTATAAAGTTTGCGTACAGAATTAGAAAAAAACATTTCTTCTCATCTGGAAGATCAAAATTTTTTATGACTGCCAAAATACAATATTTGTTATTATTTCAATGCAATGTAGTAATTAATTCAGTTTGGAAATCTGTTTCAGCCATTTCTTCCATTGTCTAACAATGTTTACAATAAAGCAATTTAATGAATTTAAAAAAGATTCACCATTCTACTGCTGTGAAAGTCATCAGCCTTAATATTTACAAGAACATGCTTTCAAATACCTGTGGGTTGTGCCTTTCGTGATATAGTTAGTCATCCAAAAACTCAAAATCATGATCAAATCAACTGAATTACATTCTTCTGTTACCACTGCTTGCATTCTCCTCAAAAGAGAGAATGCAAGGAGTAATATACAGAGTGTGAAAAATCGGGTCTAAGTACACACAAATATGCAATAGTTTAAAGGTTTGGTATTTTGGTCACACTATAAAAATTGGTTTAAAGATTTTCCTGTCCTCATCTTTGGGCTTTGGAAAACATATACAACAAATTCACACATGCAATATATAAATTTTTTAAATTAAATTTGTTAAAAATTTTGTTGTAGAGTAATGTGAAGTTTTTATTTAATAAATTTGTTAATAGAGAACCTGCCGATTTTTTTCTCAAATTTTATTTTGATATTGTATTGCATTGTATTATTTTTCTGTGTAAGTCCATTTTACATTGCTTTACGATAAGGAAATGTCAATTATTTCATAATGAAAAAATAAGTATTTTAATATAATTTAGTGACTATATAAAAAAGTTGTTAGGTTTTTATATTGAATGTGACAATTTTATGAAAGATTTACAAGAGAAGGATTTTAAGAGTCAATAATGTTTGGGTGTAGAAATTCCACACACTTTGAACTTTTACCCTCTTTGAGAAAATATTTTATTATGGGCTCCAAAAATTTAGGTCTGTTTTCTGGTATTTTAAAAGGAAATCTGAAGAACTTAAAATTATTTGACTTATCATTTTTGTTTTTATATTTATATCATTTCATGTGTTTAATATTACTTGTAATTTATCATTTTTGTGCATAAACCTGTTTTATTAGATTATGAGGAAATTAAAAATGAAAACAACATAGCATAGTGATACAAGGTTATCCTGTGTCCATGATAAAATTTTTTTCTCTTTCACATTTTCATTCTGTTTTAAAATTATAAAGTAATATTTAGTTTATGATGCTTTTTCTCTAAAAAGGCTTTCCTGTAGCCAAGCCTTTATCTCTTTGAAAAGGGAGGCATATGTTAGATAAAATAATAACGTTAATTTTCAGTTGTCCCTATGTTTCCATTTTAATTTGGTTACTTTCCCTTCTCATCTCAAAAGTCATAGGTGCTCATAATAAATCGCTTTAAACTGCATCATTTGAAAATTAGTATGTGTTATATAATTCTAGTATTAATGCTCATGAGGCAGATGCTTGCTTATGTAACATATCTGCCTGTCAGAAGCGTAGCTTGGGTTTTCAGTGCCTGACTGAAACTAAATCATTCCACACCAAGCTTTCATTTTCAGTGTCACAATCTCTTTTTTGCATCCAGGTTCTTGTGTACTGTGAAACTATTTTTACTTCATCAGAATTCATAGCTTTGAAGGTGTAGAAAGCATAATCAAAAACGGATGCAGATTTGCACAGTCAGAAGAAATTTAAAAAAGGGGGCGGGAATATTTTTTTTTTTTTTTTTCATTTCTTCTACTTGAAAAATTATGTTCTTTGTTTTCAGATTTATTAATTGGTTAATTATTAAATATTCTAGTAAGAAGAAATGGCATCTCTTATTTTCCTACAAAAATTCGTCACCTCCTCCAAATACTGTTGATTAGTAAGATTAAAAGAACTTGAATATTTTATAATTATATTAGCTAAATTTAATATTTAATTTTCCACATATTTTTAATAGTGAATTTAAATATCAGTTTTCAGTAACTGAACTTTCAGTGGCATTGTGTTTAAGTAACAAATGTTTTATTTAATTTACGTTTTTGCTGAATGAGGTTCACTAAATCCAGAATTTATGTAGATTTCAGTGGCAAGCAGTTTTACTATAAGGTTAGAAAAATTGCACATAGCTGTATGTGAGAATTTTTGTATTCACTCCAACTGTGACTGCAGTGGAAACTTTCCACAGCAGTCAGAGTCTGCTCTGAAACTAGACAGAAAAGTGCAAAGAGGCATTTGGTAAGTTTGAAGTGAGTTAGCTAAGTTTAGTTGAACCTAAGACAGATCTTATAACTTAAATGTCATTGTAATATAAAAATGTTCTCTCTTAAAAATGTGTTTTTGTAGAATGTTTAGCTACTTTTTAAAATATTGAGAGTTAAATCATGTAGCTCCAGTGCAGTTTAAACTTCAGGAATTCATGGCAGAGTTGCTAACTGTTAATTTGCTATGATAGTTTGCATAAAAGACTATAGGTAAATTTACAATTTATTTATTTTTATTAGTAGGTACCTGATTGTGCAAATACTTTTTAAAACAGCTAATATTAAAATTTTTCAATTTCTATGAAACTCTACTTTAATCATGGCATCCAGATAAAATTAATATCTCCCCCCCCCACACTGAATTTATTCAATCCCTTGATTATCATAATTATCAAATATCTAATTAGAAAATATTTATTTTCTAAAATTTGTCAATGAAATGAAGTAATTCTGCATATATTAGTATAACTGCAGTGAAAATTTTCATACATTATTTGCCCTACATAGAAAAGCTTGATATTTAAATCCTACTGCTGCATATTTTATTATGTAAACTAAATTTCCTGAAAAGTTAGCCATTATATAAATTATAGTAGCTATTATTTTCTTAACCTTACTTTTGGATTACAAAATTTAAATAATAATTCAAAAGCCTACCAAAATTTTAAACTGCTTGCTTGTTGAAGACATTACTGAATTTCCTCATATATGCAGCATTCACTGTAGAATTTAAAATTAAAGACTGATAAGAAAATGACAAAGAGGACATTTGCTGATTTATAATATTAATTCTGCAAATTTCAAAATAGATAGACTTGATAGATATAATTAATTCACATTAATTTACTTATTTTATTTCTTCCTGTAACTTTATTAGCATACGATTTTAAAATATTTATCCCCAATAGGAATAAGGGGTTATGATGGCTAACAAGATACAGTGACATTGAAATAACACTGAAGGTGGTAACTGTAACTGATTTTGAAATATATAATGCAGTAATATTAATATATGTGTTCATATATACTTTTGAAAGCTGTTGAATTCCTACCGAGACCATGTAGAGTGCATAGTTTTTCCATTCTCAATATTTATGTAGCAAAATCAAGGGAAAATGATGAAAAAATACATCAGTAAAGATGATGAAATTTTCTGTTTTCTGTTTTCAAATTTTCTGTTTCTGTTCAATATCTTTGGTGAGAAAATTTCTCTCTACAGTAATTGAAATTTGGAATATTTTCATTGAAAGGGAAAAGGATTAATAATTGTTTATAGTAACGATTTGCTGGAATTAAAAAATAAAATAAGAATAGATTATTTTATCTTTCCTATTAAGTACTTATAAATAAGTACATATGTGAATGTTCTGCACTTAATGATCACACGACGGGAAAAGATTACATCATATTTTATTAATTCAGTATGGTCTTAATAAACATCACAGATGTATTTTAAATTGTTAAAACAAATATGTAATTAATAAATCAGGTGATGGAACAATAAGTGTTACTATAAAGCAATAGATACTCAATTTTACATCAAAGTGTTTTTACACTGCGTATAAATACATAAGTTTGCAATTTGCATTACAATATAGTATTAAAATCTTGAAAAAATAGATATGCAGGAAGTCACATTTGAAACTTGTACAGCCCAGAAAGAATGGAAAGTTTTTACTCTATTTATTTTCAATTGGAATCATATGCACTCCTGATTCTATGGCTGTAGGAAGAGGTGCTTCAACTGTCAGAACACCATCTGTTGATAGTGAGGATTTTATCATCTCAGGATTCGTTCCTTTGGGTAGGAGGAATTCTCTGTTGTATTCACGATATACAGATTTGGTATCAGTTTTCTCTTCATGTTTTGCCTGAACCTAATTTGGAAAGAAGAAAAATAACTTTAATAAACAATGAAATTCACTTTGTTATTCAAAAACGAAAGAGTTCCCTCAAACGCTCAGAATGCATATTAAAATATCAGTTAATTCTAGAAATATCGTCCAGATCGAAATTTGTAGCTAATTTTTTAAGATAAGGAAAGGAATTAGTTTGTTCACAATTCCACAAACATGTCATTAAAAAAAGTATTGCGAATACGTAAATCATAACCTCAATGTTAATCTTTTAAAGAGTTTCGTTTCTTTGTTAGAATCTTATTCATTTCTTCATTCGTTCTCTTGAGAACTTGTAAAAGCAGATTTTTTAATCCTTGTATGTGGCAAAAAATTTGGGTATCATATTTCAACGGAAATATCCATGTTGACCGTTCCCAAATCCATTATGACTATTTATTCACGCGATGTCTGTATGTACGGGCTGAATAAAGGAGACTTTTTTCCAAAACGGATTGTAAAATGCATTCAAAATTTATTTTTGCGTGAAGTCTGTACATACCAAAGAATCTCTAAGGAGAAGAAGTAAAGGTTTCCCGAGGCAAATGTGGCTCCTTCAGACTGAAGAGACACTGTTTATGTCCCTGAAGCTTATTTTAAAGGGCAATCCATCCACCTTCCGTACCTTTCTGCGCATGTGCGAAATAGCAGGCAAGAAACCGGCATGTCGTCAGCCATATTAGCAATCTTTTACCACGTTGTTCGAAGAGGTTCATTGAAAGTTTTTTTCAGTTCTTTTCTCTAGTTATTTAAGCAGATCATAAGATGGATGTTTCGCAAGGACGATCACCGGAATTCACCCGATTCTCTTTCTGTGAGGTAAGCTTGCTTTTTTAATTCGAAAACCTATCATAGATTTTAAAAATTGATTTTGTATAGTACATTAATTTTGATTTCCAAGCTCCAAAAATATTTTGTCTCATTGTATAACACAGCAGCTAGATTTTCATTCTTAATATATTAACTTTGCATTTTAGGATATGAATCTCAATTTATATAATTAATCATATTAGCAAACAAATACTATAGTTTTTGCAGGCATATTGGTATTTCTTTCCAAATTTTTTAAATGAGTTTTAAGCTTTAAAGTCAACTAACAATAATATTATGACAAAACGAGCGATCAGGAATAAATTTGCCATTTATAATAATGCGGCAGCTAATGGCATGTATGATTACATAAATTAATTTTATTAATAAATTGTATTATGCTTCAGCTTTAAATTTATGCTATAGATTACTAAATAGTTTATCTGAGAAAATTTATAAACTTATTTAATATTAGTGGCCATTGAAGATTATTTTTAATTTAGTATATTGATAGTTATATACAATTTTTCTTATTTTATGATTATTTTTGAAAATTTTATATTCATTATTATAAAAATATAATTTTGATTTCTCTCAATATTTGATGTGGTGTGGTGAATAACAGACTAACTCAATGTATCTTTTACTTAGCAAACAACCGAAATCCTGGTATCGCTGTTGTGTTTGTGGGACAACATTTTGAAAAACACCAGACAGGAAATTCTTCAGATTTCCTAAGGATCCTATTAGGTAAATCATTTCTAAGTTTAAAAGAAACTAAGCTTTGATTATTAATAATATATATATATCTCAATTTTTGATAGAGAAGCAAATATTTCATGTATTTGGAATAATTTAAATAAATAGCTTGTTTTTTTCCATTAAGTGTTCCTCATCATAGACAAATAGTTCAGTGTTCTTCTGTAAATATCCAAGATAACTGTGCTTGTGATACAGTTGCTCCCAAAAGTGTTCATACACTTAAAAGAATTTTTAAAAAATGCGCTGTAGCCCAGAATTGAATTTGATTATAAAGCCCAATATTTTCTCATATCTCGAAGTGATTTTGAATAAAACCAAATTTTTTTTCTTCTAATATTTTAGATAATTTTTGTAATTTATGTATTACAAGCTTGAATGCTGCAGGATATCCTACAAAAACTGACAGAAATTTAACTGCAATATTTCGTAATAGTGTCTGCAGATTTCTTTAAAGTGCACGAAGATTTTTGTGAGGTAACTTTTTTGTTACTTTTTAATTATTAATTCCCCTCCAAAAGTTTTACTGTAATCTTATACTTTTATAGAGTTTTGCTAAGATAAATTTATAGATATTAAAAAATTCTCACAGCACTATTTCACTGAAACATAAGTGTACGAACACTTTAAGGAACCACTACATATTAGTGTGAATAAGGAAGGAAACATTTTAAAGATGCACTTTGCGAACAGTGTGTACTTTTTATTGGTGCCTTATTCTTTTTTAATCATATTGTTAACAAAACTGTACAAAGAAATGCTAAATTGTTTAACTAGATACTATGACCGGTAACTACAATTTAACACAATATCTGCAAAATTATTGGTTTTCGTACATCAAAATAAAATTATATGAAATGCGATCATTTCAGAATTTGTTACTAATGTAAAAGGAATTTTTTCACAAGGTTAAATTTCTAATAACACTGAAAAGAGGTTCTTTTAATTAAAGAAAATAAAATTGTTTTTTGTTTTCATAGATCAAAATAATAGAGAATTAGTATAAATATGTCAGAAATGTAATAAATCATATTATGTACATGAATTTTTCCTTAAATTATAATTTAATGTTTGTTCTTAAAAAATATATAACCCTTCTCGAGATTGTGTAACTAATGTATAAGGAATGTTTTTAGTTTGCTATTTTTCCACTAACACTGAAAATGGATTTATTGAAATTTAAAATATAAAATTAATGTTTTTCATTTTTATAGATCAAAACAGTGGGCTGCCGCATGCAGTAATCAAGACTTGTTAACTAAATCACCAACTGATTTGTATAAAACTGCACTAATATGTTCATCGCACTTCAAAGATCATGATTACTGTTCACCAAAGATGCGATATTTACATTCCTGTGCAGTGCCGACAAAATTTGAACAAACAGGTATCTACAGTGTTTACTGTTATTATTTCAATATGCTTAACAATAGCACCATCTAAGAAATAGCTCATCAATAATAGTAGATCACCTGTCATGTTATGCTCAAAGAATACTGTGCAACAAAATTGATGGTTTGGATCGCCTGTCATGTTATGCTCAAAGAATGCTGTGCAACAAAATTGACGGTTATTAGTCGAAATATTGACTGTTGATTTTTGGCAAAATTAAAATTATGTAAAATCCAAGCATACAGCATTTTTAGAATTATTATATGTATAGTGAAGGTGGAAAATAGGCATTTCTTGTAATTGCTATTTAAAAGAATTAATTTCTAATTTCATAATTTGAAACAATCTTCATCAGGATGAGCTGCAACAATATTTATTTGATTCAGTGGATTATTTACAAAACTTCTTAATACCTATAGGTTTGATTTTCAAGTTAAGTATTTAATCTTATATTAATAAATGTGAGAAGTATTGAATATTTTATGAACAAAAAGAATGAAATTAGTTATTTTAGTAATTTATGTGCAACTTTTGTATGACTTTTTAAATGTAATCTTGTATTTGTTAATTTAAGTGAAATGCTTTTGGCTTTTGGTTGCAAACTTTGCTCTTTTTTCATAATGGTCATTCCAAATAATTAAAATTTCTTTTTTCTTTTTTTTTCCTTTTTTCTTTAAAGTTGAGGTCAGATAATTATAATGTATTTCAGTGTTTTCAATTTATTTAGGTGTACTTTTAATTGTTTTTAATTATTTTTTCTGTTTTGGTTAGTTATATGCACATTTTGCTTGTAAAATTTTAAATATGGATTCATAAAAATTCATTATGTGTTGTATGGTATGTGTTTTCTTCTTTTTTAAGCTTACAGAATTAAATGTACTCATTGGTCGAATAATTCTTTATTAAATAGATTTTTGGCAAAATTAAAATTATGTTAAATCCAAGCCCAAGCATACAGCATATTTAGAATTATTATATGTATAGTGAAGGTAGAAAGTAGGCATTTTTTGTAATTGCTACTCAAAAGAATTAAGTTCTAATTTCATAATTTGAAATAATCTTCATCAGGATGAGCTGCAACAATATTTATTTGATTCAGTGGATTATTTACAAAACTTCTTATACCTATAGGTTTGATTTTCAAGTTAATTATATATTTATGAATATTTTATGAACCAAAAGAATGAAATTAGTTATTTTAATAATTTTTGTGCAACTTTTATAAGACATTTTAAATGTAATCTTGTATTTGTTAATTTAAGTGAAATGCTTTTGACTCTTTGCTTTCATAATGGTTAAAATAATTTTTTTTTTTTTTTTTTTTTTTTTTTGTCAGATAATTATAATGAATTCAGTGTTTTCAATTTATTTAGGGGTACTTGTAATTGTTTTTAATTTTTTTTTTTGTTTCAGTTAGTTATCATGCAAATTTTGCTCATAAAATTTTAAATATGGAGTTATAAAAATTTATTATGAATTGCATGGTATGCGTTTTTTCTTTTTTAAGCTTACAGAACTGAATGTATTCATTGGTCGAATAATTCGAGATTAAATAGATTTTTGCAAAATTTAAATTATGTAAAATGTAAGCTACAGCATTTTTAGAATTATTATATGTATAGTGAAGATGGAAAATAGTCATTTTTGTAATTGCTATTTAAAAAAATCAATTTCTAATTTCATAATTTGAAATAATCTTCATCAGGAAGAGCTGCAACAATATTTATTTGATTCAGTGGATTATTTATAAAATTTCTTCCCAGGTTTTAATAACACCTGGAAGGTTTGATTTTCAAATTCAGTATTTAATCTTATATTAATAAATGTAAGAAGTATTGAATATTTTATGAAAAAGCAATGAAATCACTTATTTTAATAAGTTATGTGAAATTCTTTAAAAGGCCTTTTAAGTGTAATTTTGTATTTGTTAATTTAAGTGAAATGCTTTTGGTTCTTGGCTGCAAAATTTGCTCATTGTTTTCATAATGGTCATTCCAAATAATTGTCTAAAAAATTTCTTGATATTTGTGAAGATGCTTAAAATTGTTTTGCATATGTATATTCTGAAACTTGAGAAATGTCAATAAAAATCATTTTTTTACCTCAAATGTGTTATTCTTTGTTTTAATATTTAATAATATGCTTGATATGAAAAGAAAAATAGCATTATTTATGTAATTAATTGCAGATTTGTTAGAAATCTAACATCACGGCAGTAGTTAATTTTGTTTTCTATTAATTCTGATGTTAGTTATAAATTAATGCTAGATATTATATCAAAAGAATAACAATTATGTGAGTTTACAGAAAGAAGGGTTAAGGGGAAAAATAAGGAATATAAAAATAATAAAATTTATTTATTTTGCAATTGAATTTTAGGATGTTCTATGCGAAACATCTAGACGATTAAAGATTAGAAGATAAAAGATCAGCTACACAATTTATCTGAAATGTATGAAAATAAAACATTTTGAGGAATTTCAAAGTAAAAAAAATTACTATCTCCTCGGACTGCGCTATTTAAATTCCACCCTGCGCTGCTGTTTCACTGCATAGCCGTGGCTCCTCGATATAGCAGCGCAGAGGCGAAACAGGTTTACGTTGCGTCTATGGAAGCTTTCATTCTTCTCCTTAGAGATTCTTTGGTACATACGTACCTATGTATCTTGCTTAGCTCAAAGACGATTAGCCGTAGAATGCCGAAATTTTGTATATGGAACTGCTATAACATCTGTTTGTGCACCTCACTATTTTAATTGCAATTGGTAATACCAAAAGTATATAGATGTACTTTAACAAAATACGATAGCTGCTTTAAAAAATAATTGTCGACCTTAAAATTAACATTCTAAATTTGGTGCTGTCCCCCTAAATTCATCTGTTCTCCCAAATTCGAGATTTTTCTAAGTTATGTAACGCTACTAACTAACCAATCATAGATTAGTTGTACATCAATCTTGGTATAAATACCCCTGGCAGTTAATTGCTTCATTCTTCTGCTAGCTTTTACCTTGCTAATATGTCCTCTGTTTGCTTCCCCGTCTAAAATGCCTGCTTCTTAATTTAAGAATCAATGTACATGACAATTTATCGTATTTCATTATGATTGAATCATAGAAATGTCTCGGATTTCATTATGATTGAAAAATATTTACTGAGATGATTTTATATGCGTGGAAATAAAGACTGGAAATTCATCAAGTTCATGCTTTGTTATCTTCATCTGTAAGTATTCACTCTCAACCACGATGACTGCAAGCTGATTCCTCTTCTGTGCTCCCAGAATTATTACATCAACGTATTTTGAAAAAATATGGATTTTCATTCAAAGATGAATGTTCCCCCTCCCAACACAAGGTTTCAACACTATGCGTATTACTCTTTGCATCCTCCCTTTAGTGAGGATACAAAAAGTGATAGCACACGCCCATTGTTCCTTTAGGTATACTCCTAACATCCACCTAAAATTTTTTCTTCTTTTTTGTTAGGAGATTTAACTATGGTCATGAGACTGACTTGGTTTTTTTTTTAATTTTCTTTACCAGTTATGATACTGTGGCTATAGTTTAGCACAGAAGTGCTACCACACACACACACACACACACACAAAATTTTAAAATAAAATTTTTCTTTCTTATTAAATGTAAAATTTAGTTACATTTTTGCAAAATTTAAAGACTTTAAACTTGATTCTACAAGTTATTTGTCTTCAATTTCAGTTTTAATTTTGTATAATGCTGTATTATTATTAAGTAATATGAAAGATTCACTTTGACAATTATACAATTTTAAAAGCCAGTTACCTTGTTTAAGGAGCGGAGTTTTTTTTACCTATTGTACTTACGCATCCCCCATCTACCAGCAAATTAGTAAGCTGAATTTGTTGGAGAGGACATGCAAATTAATTGTCAAAATGATAGTGTATTATTTAGTATTGCATCATATTATTATGTAAATTTGATAGATTTTTAGTGAACATTTACTTGTGAACACTGAAATACTTTAATTATCAAAAACATGTGAACACTGAAAGACTTTTAGTGAACGTTGAACATTTACCTGGTGAAATTATTGTAGTCAACACATTTTACAAATGTTTCATTCGACATTCAAAAAGAAGACTAGGACATTTTTTCATAAAGGACTTCTAAAATTATATTTGTCTTAATTCATTAGTTAATCTATTTAGAAATTACCGTATTTACGCGAATCTAATGCGCATCGTTTTTGGCCAAATGAAGTATTCAAAATTGGGGTGCACATTAGATTCGAGTGCAAAGTTCGCCAATGACGTCAACCAAATTTAAATTGTAACAATGGATTACTGTATTTCTCGACTACATTTACCGTTACATTTATCGTTGACACATTATTGCATAGAGGATACAAACTGCAGAGTACGTAGTCACGAAATGGAGGGTAAACAGAGAAGAATGTCATATGACGCTACTTTCAAACGTAAAGTAATTCTTTATGCTGAAAAAATGGCAATAGAAAGGCAGGGAGAGAGTTCAACGTAGATGAGAGCAATGTTCGCTTGTGGCGGCAACAGAAATTGGCACTGTTTGCAACTAAAGATTCAATAAATTCCTCATACTATTGATGCGCATTACATTCGCCGACAAACAATTTTTTTATTATTTAAAGTTTTAAAATGGGGATGCGCATTAGATTCGCATAAATACGGTATATTGTTACTGCAATAATTGTAAATTAGTTGTTTAAGCTACATAATCTATGTATGAGAAAAGTCATGAATAATGGCGGGGCATAGGCAAACCTGCTGGCTATGTCCTTGATGCTCCTTCATGTCTTTCCTCATATACTAAATTCTCTCTTTCTTTGCTAATCCTTTTCTGCCACCCTGCTTTCCTGACCTTTCTTTTGAAGGGAGGATATGTAAGATATAACAAAATACGATGGCTGCTTTAAAAAATAATTGGCAACATCAAAATTTAACATTCTAAATTTGATGCTCTTTCCCCAAAATTCATCTGTTCTCCCAAATTTGAGATTTTTCTACGTTATGTACCACTACTAACTAACCAATCATAGATTAACTATACTTGTACATCAAACTTGGTGTAAAACCCCTGGCAGTCAATTGCGTCATTCTTCTACTAGCTTCTGACCTTGCTAGTATCTCCTCGCTTTCCTTCCCCATCTAAAATGCCTGAATGATATTTCATTATGACTGAACCATAGAAATTTCTCGGATTTCATTATGATTGGATAAATATTTACTGAGATGTTTTATATGCGTGGAAATAAAGGCTGGAAATTCGTCAAGTTCATGTTTGTTATCTTCATCTATAAGCCTTCACTCTCAGCCACGACTACTGCAAGCTGATTACTCTTCTGTGCTCCAAGAATTATTACACACACACACACACACATATATATATATATATATACGTAGGTTGGAGCAAAAGTCATGGCAACTATTTTTTTCTTGAAGATACCAGTCCTGTTGGAAAATGTGACATACACAGACAAAAGGACAAGGTCTTAACTACATGTGTGGACAATGAATAGCACTGAAATATCGTAATACACGAATTTATTACAGTAGTATACAGGGCAATATGGCCTTCACCGTGCAAAAGAATGATAACACAATATACATAAAGTTGACATGACAAACCTTGGCCTAAGGATCCTCAATGTAGTCCCCTGCTATTGTCACCACATGCTGCCAACGATGTGGGAGGCGCTGAATACCATCAGCCTCAGCATTTGCCGCACCATATGTGAATCGGGTCATCTGTTGGCGCACAGCATTAGCAATGTCATCTCGTGTTGCAAACCTCCTACCACGTATTGGTTCCTTAATCTTGGGAATGAGATCAAAGTCACAGAGCGAAAGGTCAGGAGAGTACGGTGGGTGCTCCAATTCTTCCCATTCCCAACGTCGGAGTAGCTGCCGTACACACTATGCTTTAAGTGGTGTTGCATTGTCGTACAGAATTATTGCACTGTCCACAAGATCCGGACATTTATCCCGAACCAGGAAGTCCCTGTAGTACTGTGCGGTCACTGTTCTGCCATGAGGAACAAAGTGGCAAACAATGACACCCCTGACGTGATACGCAACGATCACCATCAATTTGACTGGGGAAGGATTCTGGCGGACCTTCTGCTGCCTTGGTGATCTAACATGTCGCCACTCCGTGGACTGACGTTTCAGTTCTGGTTCCTATGCCCTGGCCCAAAATTCATCGATGGCGATTATTCGTGACAAGAATTGATCGCCGTCCTGTTGCCAGCGTGCAAAGTGGTCGGATGATATTGCATAGCGCACCCACCTTTGAACTTCCGTCAGTGCATGTGGTACCCACTGCGAAGCGATTTTGAGTAGCTGTGGCTCATTACGCAGTATCCTGTGGACAGTGCGTTTCTCGATGCCACTTGCCCTCTCTATAACTCCAGTAATGTCCATCGTCTGTCTTCATCCATGAGGTGCTCGATTGCGGTACGTGCCAAGTCGCACACTTACCGGTCGTCCCGTACGTTGCTCATCACTGGTTGACACACATCCTTGCTGAAACTTCCCTACCCACTGTGCTACTGTACGATATGGTAGGGCATTATTCCCAAGGGCTTCTACTAATTCACTGTGACATTCCATCGCATTTATTCCTCGGAGAACGGCTATTTTGATGTAAGCGTGCTGCTCAACTCGGGTTACTTCCATCTCGCACAACACTCACCAACTGACTGATTTCAGAGCCCTTGCTACCAGAGAGCCAGCTATCACAGAGCCATCTGTTGTTCTGCATACACACTATGCCTGCAGAACTTCCACATGACACATATACATTTTGTGATCCGTTCACATATCTACAAGAAAATAGTAGTTGCCATGACTTTTGCCCCAACCCTCGTATATACACCCTGTCCTCTTACCTGGCCTTCCTTTCCTCAATCGTTGGCAACGCTGCCAATGACAGACGTGTAGACGAAAATATTCATGTTTCGGCAATGTCAAATTAAAAAAAAATAAATAAATAATAAAAATAAATAAATAAATAAATAAAGACAAATAACAAAATCTAACTTTTATGCGGATTCCCGATTCTTATATTTTGGAAAGTTTTATACTCGTTATGACAAAACAAAGAACTCTCGTACGACAAAAATTGGCTGGTATATTTAATTTCAAAATTTACAATTTTTATGTCATTTTTGACCTGCCTTGCGAGATCAGTTACTCAGGTTCAAATAATTCGAGGAAATAAGTTTAAATGAAATGCAGCAAAAAATGTGTATAATTTAATAGGTTGTACAAGGAAGTCGTGGTGTCCGCATCAGATTTCTTTTTATATGTAATTAATGCCTTATCAGATTAGCTATGCCATGTGGTAAAAAATTATTTAATATCAGATGATATGTGAATGGAGTGAGCTGGAGCATTGTAAAAGTAAAAGCTGATCTTCAATGATAATTTTTAACGCGCCAGACGTTTGGAACCGGTTCAGATGAGAAAATCTCAATCAATTCTGCTGACCACTAAGCTTTATGGTAAAATCTTTGAGCACAGAAATTTACATTATTAAATTGTTATACGTTTGGCTGATTTACCTATAAAAAAAGTGGCAGTTTCTAATTAAATAGCCACAGTGATTCTTTCCTCCTTTTTTATTATTATCAAGTCCAAAAGCGACGAATGGGACGTTATAGTCTCAAAATGACGTTTTGCGTTGAATCACTTTTCAAATTGTCACACCAAATATTTTAAGGAAGCCTTGTATTATATTTAAAGAAATTCATTAATGAAGAATCGGCGTAAATGTATGCACGTTTTTAGCATTGTGAAGAAACAATGATACCTAGAGCGATCAAATTTTGAATAGTCCTCCACCCGAACCTGGGCACATGGAAGACCGAATTTTGAATTTGGTTTTTTTTATCTTTTTCATATTTTGTTATTGTGACATATTTTGTTGTCTGACAGTAATATCAGAATAAGCCCACGAAATCGTGGCAAGGAGTGCAAGATTGCCCTTGCGAAGAGCTTTGAGCACTGTACAGGTGGCAATACGATTTCGCTCAGTTCCACCCTCAATTTTGATGGAGAGCAGCCAGGGGTTCGAAAGGCTCGACTACCACCAACCTCTTGAGAGGACTTTCGGCTCGCCTCATATTTAGAGTGCCCCATTCCACACAGACACAATTTACAAACATTCGTGCCTTCTCTGGGAATCGAACCCGAGCCCTTCATTATGACAGTCAGCATCGTTAACCACTTTCCTGGTTGAGCGACTCATGTTTTATAAAACTTTAAGGAATTTTTGATTAACAAACTCAACGATTTCAAAGTGAGCAGTGACAACATATACAGAATAAACCATTTTTATCTCCAACGTGCAAGACTGTCTGTCGGAAATTCTAAAAATATGCTATTTTAAGTATTTTGTAATTTTCCTGCTGAATCAAACTGTATGTGGCGTAAGCGCCAAGATCGAGGTATTTAATAAATGAAGTAAACACGCAAAACTATAATTTAATAATTTATTAATAAAAAGACAAAAGAATTTTTTTAAACCCATCTTAGTAAGAAAATGGAATATTGATACGATGAGCCAATAAAAGACTCAATATGTGTCAACGCTTAACACTGCATCGGGAATTCTAAACATATAATGCTATGCTGCTTTTAAAAAACTTGTAATTTTGGTGTTGAATTGTATATAATTGCGAAGAAAATGATGCTTAATAATAAAGCTGAAAAGAACAAAAAAAGGGGTTAGTAGGAGTGAATGTAACAACAGACTGGTAAACTGTGAGCTAAGCGAGAGCGTAAAAAACCTTAACGAGCCCTTTTAGGCGACCGTTAAAAATCTGAAACCTTTCACTTTTTTAAAATTATTATTTGGGGGAGGGGAGAGAATAGACAGCTAATGTTTCTTGTGATGCTGCTGGTGTTTTGGATGAAAGAAGCTTAAAATTTAAACATATTTGTTCCAGTTCCTGAAAAATTCGTCGAAAATTTTGACGAAAATATGGCTGATTTGTTATGGCAGGCCGGATAAGAGGGTCTGCTGTATTACCATCTTTTTCTGGGAAAGGAATGTCTTAAATCGTTGATATGACAGCTGATCTTGTAGAGTCATTAGGCTGTTTTGAAGCAGGAGACGTGAAAAATGTGCTTTGCCCTCGCCGGGACTCGAACCTGAACCTCTCGAATATGCGCCGAGTGTGCTACCGTTGCACCACGAAAACATGCTGCAAGGAGTGAGAAAATACTCCCCCTTTTAAAGTGGAACCGGGAATTAGGAGACCCAATCTCCAAATCCTGGTGGTGACGAATTATTGTCCACCATATTTTTTAGTTCCGGCGCCATTTGTAGTCATTAGGTTATTTTGAAGCAGGAGACGTGAAAAATGTGCAATGCCCTCGCCGGGACTCGAACCTGGACCTCTCGAATACGTGCCGAGTATGCTACTGTTACACCACGAAGGCATACTGGAAGGAGGGAGAAAATACCTTATAATCTTTATATGAATCATTCTATAACGAAACCCGACTACTTCTACTAATTTTTCAGGAAGATTAATGTAAGGGACATTTTTATATTCTTTGTTTCTACATACCTGGAGTTTGTTGTCCACTGTCTTGACAACAATCTCTTCTGGTTGATATTGGCTGACGTCAAAACGTAACCTCAACTGCTTGCCATCACCAGAATCCTGGATGAGAGGAGAGTTGAGGCCATCCAACCATGTGCGAACTTCAGATTTATACGTGGTACCATCGGCACCAGAGGTTGTCGTCTGACTTTGGATTCGAGGTGATTCTCTGTCAAGCAGCTGAGCTCGGAATCGATTCATTTCTTCTTCCATCAACTTCATCTCTTGCTCGAATTTTTCTCGGATGGAACTGAACTCGCGGTCGATGACACTGAAGTCTGTCCTTGCTAGAGGCAGTCGACGTTCAAAAGGCATTTTGTATTATCTGAAACAAATTAAAACTTATTAATTAACATAAAACTGATTTTAAGAGAATTAAAAATAGAAAATAATCTTTGAAGTTGTTCTTGTCGGTGGGTTTGGCTAAGCGATGGACACGGCACATTTTTCAGCCCAAAAGAGCTGAAAAGTCTAGGCTCGAAATTCGATTTTGCATTATTGAATCACCATTATACATGCGTCGTTTCACTTTTCATTTGAGTTTGTTGCCATTTTGAAAAATGCAAGATGTTTATCTTTCAAATTGAATCTGTCTTTTGTGGATTAACAAACTAAGCTACTTGAAAGCAACAGATGCACTTCTTAAGGATATTCGTTTATTACCTTTGAATCTGATCGATTTAAATAAAAAGGCGTTTAGTTCATGATCTGTCTTAATTCAAAATATTCAGCATTTTGATAGAAAGACATTAAATACTTTTTTATTATTTATTTCATATTTTCTAAAACTTTAACAAATTTTTGATTAAACTCTACGATTCGAAAGCGAGCAGCGGTAGCGCTATATGAAATAAAACATTTCTAGCTCCAGCGCGGAAGATGATCTATCGGAAATTCGTTAAAGATATGCTGCTTTAAAATATTTTGCCATCGAATTGAATTTTATGTGGTGTGAGTGCAGAGAACGTGATATTTAATAAATAAAACGACAAAAAAAGTTTTGTAAACCATCTTACTAAGAAAACTGAACATTGATGCGATGACCTGAGAAAAGAATGGGGGAGGGATATGCCAATAATTAACACTTCGCCGGGAATTCTCGACATATGCTGTTATGCAGCTTTTAAAATATTTGCGATTTTGCTGTTGAGTTAAATATGGCGTAATTGTCAGCTCAGCTAGAATGTAAAAACCTTTAACAAACCCTTTTGGGCAATCGTTAAAATATGATTTAAAAAAAAAATATATTTTCTTTCCTCTCTCTCGCATGATATATAGCATAGCTGGCCAAACTTCATGTCAGTAACAGCCGCACGTTTGAATTCAGGTATGTTCGAGAGCCGCATCTAGATTTTCTAAAAGCCACAAGTTCATATTTACATCATTATAGAAGTAATGGCGGAGGTTTTAAGTAGAAAGAAATCCCTGATAACTTTGTAAAAAGAATTAATTAATTACTTCTTTTTGGACACTGAATAGTTTTAGTTTACCATATTTCATACTTATATTTTATATGCACGAGCCGCACAAATTGCCTGCGAGAGCCATACCAGGCTCGCGAGCCACACTTTGGCCACCCCTGATATATAGTCTGCGCCAACTTCCCTTTGCGAATGCCTAATCGACAAATACTCAGCCAGTTGATAGAGGAGGGTTATTATTTGGAACTAAACACAGCTGAATCTTTGTATGTCTATGAAGCACACTCAATCAACAACGCAGAATCGATATAATAGCTAACGTTTACTAAGCGGACTAATACCGTAGACACCAATACAAGCTATCACAAGCCTGTAATTTTTACAATTTCCTGCCTTGAAATTTTATATTGGAAACTATGACTTATATTTCAGGGTATTCGTAATATTTTGTATAATATCATTTTCATCAAACATATTTTTAATTTAACTTCGGTACTGTAAAGTAAATAAAGAGTAATAAATAAGGTAAGGTAAATAAAGAATATATTATTTTCACCAATTCTCATTTATTTATTATCACGCGATGAAAACTTTTGATTACGAAAGTCAGTTTTTTGTCTTTTTCTCCCTTTTTTTTTCATCTCTCTCTCTATATATATACATATATATATTACGGTGAAAGACAGAAATCTGAAGAATGCCGACTTTCACCGGTGAATGTCAACATTCACATAGTCTCTTGGTGTATGTCCGAAATATTTTCCATATACTCTTATTTTTGACTTACACCGGTGAATGTCGACATTCACCATGTACTAATGGTGAATGTTGAACATATAAGAATATTATATTTCCTTCTCCGTAATTCATTCGCGAAAAAACGCACTTGAAACTCAGAATAAGAACTTAAGAATATAAGAACTTAAAACACACAGTACATTCAAAATGAGAAAGGAAAATAATAGAAGTTATTAACTTATTAAGTTATGTGATTCAAATCTTATTTATTGCAACAACTTAAACTATTATGACACTTTGAATTGCACAAGAGGCCCTTGCTTTTACAACTGCATTTATTTGTGAAACACTTCCTTTTGGAATGGCAGCGTGTACATATACTCCTCTCTTTTCGACCTATGCCAGAGCATATCTGTGATTGTCGACATACACCGGTGAGGGTCCGAATGTACAAGAATGTAAAGAAATATTTGATCTTTCACCGACGTATTTGGTGAATGTTGACATTCTCCGGTGAAAGTAGACATTCTCCAATTTCGGTCTTTCACAGTAACATATATAAATATTGCAAGATATTATTAAATTTGACTCAATCATAAACGAAACACTGTTTGGACCACCTAAACAATAGCTTTTCTTCAGAAGCATAATTAAAATCAAATTAATAATTAGATTTAAAAAATTGCATTAAAAAATCGTCGAATATATTTCTGATATACATATGTTTGAAAATGTTGTTCAACAATACGGATGAATGAACTGAATTTGATTAATTATGCCGCAACTTTGCACATTATTTCCATTTTCCTTGAAAAAGATTTCGTTTTCGTGGTTTTCCCCATGTGTGGCATGTATACTAGCTAATTTCCTTAGAAAGTCCTCCACGAAAACGAAAATCCCTCTCTTTCGTTAGATAGCCCTCGAGGCTAATCTCATAAACCAAATTAAACAAATCCTGTTTATCATAGAATACTGGTCATCAAACTTTGTCGACTAACGGAACACTTAGAATTTTTTTTTCCCCCGCGGGACCCCCATTTTTCCCTTAGAAAAATACATCTTAAAATAATATTTAAAGCAGATATGTTATAGGCGCTTTATGTTAAGACGATTAAAGAAAAGTATTGCATTTTTATCAAAAAATGTTAACATAAAATTAATGTAATTTACTCATTAATAGCATTAACTCGTGCTCCAGGGGTGTCTCCTCGCTTTGCCTTATATTTGGGCAGGGGTGTGCTTGCACTTTTTTTTAGCCCAAAGGAGCAATTTGTCCATAAGGGTTATTAATTTTGTTTTGGAATTTTGCGTCGATTCACTACAACCGACGAATCACTTTTTAAATTGTTGCTACCAAATATTATCGCCCTGTATTATATTTAAAGAAATTAAATAATGAAGAATCTGCATAAATGTATGTATCTTTCTCGCATTGGGATTAAAAAACTACCTAGAGCGATCAAATTTTGAATAATGTAATTCTCCACCGAATATGGGCATCTAAACGCCCTAATTTGGAATTTGTTTTATTACCGAGTTCATATTTTGCCACACTTTACTAATTAATTACTTCATTACACATTATGTCACACTTTACTAATTAATTACACTTTTTGATTAACAAACTCAACGATTTCAAAGCAAGCAATGGCAACGCTGTACGGACCCCCCTGCCCCAAAAAAAAACACCTCCAGCGCGAGAGACTGTGTATTGGAAATTCTAAAGATATCCTCCTTTTAAAATTATTTTGCGAAATTGCTGTTGAATTCACTTTTATGGTTTAAGGGGACATAAGTCATAAAAATTTTTAAATTTTCAATTTTGGGCTAAAAAAATAAAGCAACCTGAGACGATTCCAAAAATATATAATTTATTTACGTTTAGAAATTTTAAGACCGAAATCTTTCATTAAAAAATGTAAATAAGCAGTAGCAAGCTCGAGAAGGGGCAGATGCCTGGTGTGGCAACAATAAAACCATATCAGTTGGTAAAAGGTATGTTCATAAACATTCTTTGTTAGAATCTGTTTTATTAGCGGAGAAGAAGTCTTTAGAAGTGTCTCTGACACAAAAAAAAAAAAAAAAAAAAAAAAAACTACTCTCAAATTGCATTCATAGCAAGAAGTCAAAACCCACTGGTATAGTAGTTAACGACGCTGACTGCCGTGCTGAAGGGCCCGCGTTCGAATCTCGGAGACGGCATTGGTGTTTATAAATTAGTGTCCGTACGACATGGAAGACCCCAAATATGCGGCGAGCCGAAAGTACTCTCGAGAGGAGGGTGGGAGACCTTCAAACCTGTCCCCCCTGGGGTGCTCTCCATCCAAATTGGGGGCGGAACTGAGCTAAATCGCACTGTCACCCGTAAGGTGCTCAAGGCCAACGGTCAACGGTAGGTGCTCCTTGCGCTGTTATACGTTAGACAAGTGAAGAACAACTCAAAACCCGAATGAAAGTTTTAATAATTGTATCTGGACAGGCATACCAAAAACTATTTTTGAGAGTGTTATCACATTAAAATTGGGTTTATTAGATGCGGTAATATGTTTTAATGATGGTGTACAATGCCGCATTAAATAATTGGAATTATAGGGAACACAGCCAGGATTTTATACGGTAAAGTTTTTGGGAGAATAGATTGCGATAGAATTCGTGAGGCCCATCTCGATCACCAAAAGCTTTCTAAAATGGCCAAAAAGAAACATAAGTTAATAAAACAAAAACAATTAGATGCAGAAATACCAGTTCAAGATGATAATGGTGCAGGAAAATGCTAAAATGATTTTTTATATAAATTTTTAGTGTTTAATTTTTTTTTTTTTTTTTTTTTAAACTTTCGGTACACTTTTTTGAAAACTATTTAGCCTAGAAGGTTTAAATTTTCCACAATTGTTTATCCTAACTATTTCTTTGAAACTAAGCAGGATATAAAATTTATGGATCATTAGTTTTGGATATATTAAAAATTTAATACCATTTTTTTTCTGTGAGTTTCAAAACATTTTACTAATTTATTTTTAGTATTTTTTTTTTTTTTTTTCTTTTTAAGTAAAATGTAAAATGCTGCTTATTTTTCTTAAATGATATGTTTTTAACCATCATGCAACATTTGAAGGAGTTTGATGCAGCAGTTTTTAAGAAAAGTGTATCAAACTAGCACACTGTCACAAAAGATTCATCAAAGGTAAGAGAAATTAAACAGCTGGTTTTTAAAAACACTAAGCTTTAAATTTACATTTTATGTGTTTTATATAATTTGCAAGCTGTCTACTTTAAATGAAAAAAAGAATTTAGAGTATACGTTTATTTTGAGAAAAGTTATACCGTAATAACCTTTGTCCCGAAATAGTTGCGTTTCGCCAGTCGATATGTCACATGCCCCCTTAAGTCCGAAAAACATGATATTTAATAAATAAAGGTAACACACACAAAACGTTAAAAAAAGCCAGGGTTCGTACACATTTCTGCACACGGAAATTAAGTACTTTTAAGGACTTTTAAGGACCATTAATGAAAAAAAATTAAGGACCTATGAACAAATGGAAACTGAATAAATTCAATTGAAGATATTATCTATGCCTGAATATCCTTTTTGCAATACCATCCTAAAAATAAAATAGATCCCTAAGTAGTACGCATTATTGCTAAACATGAATTAAGATAATTGTTAATAAGTTTGAGAATAAAATAAACTTTATGCAATTTATCAAGTAGCATTAAATATTTTACACTTATAATTGTAGGTCATATTTGAAAGAAGATAAGTAACATTTACGTTTTACTAAAAGTTAGCTTTATGTTGATTTTTTTTATGTCTCTTTTTGTCACATACTTGGTCAGTCTAGAGGTTTAGTAAATAATCAGGTAGATTTTATGTCAAACTACATAGGTTAAAATGAGAAGTAAGATCATAATCAGCATGATTCATAACAAAAGACTGAATGTTGTCACCGCTGCTGCTTGTCTAGAGAGAAACCTGCTGATTAGAACAAACCTGAAAGGCCTGATGTAGGCAAGTGTTGAAAGTTAGTCAGGTTCTGTTTGATGAAGTTAGTGTCGTAGCTTCGTGTATAGTTCCAGAGGTTATAACCCAGTTAATATACTTTAAGGTTTCAATAAGCCATTAAAGCACCAGAGGTGATAAGTTGTTTTGTATTATTTTAAGTAGATGCATAGAATATGTTTTACTTGAATTTTTACATATTTATAATTTATCTTGTGACCACAGTGAGTATTAATGAAAGGCAATAACTCGCTTTAATATGTAGAGATAATTTTTAAGGGTAAGCAGTTAGATGTAAATAATTAAATTAGGTAGTTTGATAACCTTAGTCATTATGGATTTACATGACCACTATTAAATTTTATTTTTAAACAATATTTGTTAAAAAAGCTCTATTTAAATCAAAATCTAATAAAATTTCACAGTCTAAAGTATATGTAATTTATGACACAGATTCTTAAATGGTATTAAGATAATTACACATTAAAAGTTACAGTACATTTATGTTTTGTAACAACAGCAGTCAACAAAATATTTATCCATCATTTTAATTTGAAGCCTTCCCAGACATTTTGGCTAGTTTATATCGATTTTCTTCTCTTTAAGCATCTTTTCTAACAATTAGAGATTTGTCTCAATATGCAAATCAATGCTCTTGCTAGTTTCTGCGTCTTTATCTTGTCAACCTCTCCACAATGTACCTATGAGGGTTTAATTGATCTGGTAAAAGTTAAATAATCCAAAACGCCCGACAGGCGTGAAGCATATTATCGCTATGTCTGAAATTAACTACAATACCAGAAAAAGGTTTAAATAAGCCTCTTATTTAAAAAGAGCTTAGAACATAAAGGCACGTTCTGATGCTAACAAAATCAATTACAGCTCACGGTGTTGTAATTAAACAAGAACAGTCAAATTCAAACTAATAATGTGGACTAGTGGTCAAAGATTATACAATTTAATTTTAATTTAATCTCACTCAATAACTATCATATGAGGAAATAGAAATGGGGAATTATAGTAAAGGTTGAAATCATAAACAATTGGGTAATTTACATAATAATAACTGCACATATCTTTGAAGAATAATTTCCTTTATGTACTCAAGTTTCTTTCTTCAACACGTTTCCTTTTCATTTTAGAAATTTTGGATTTAATTAAGGATTTCCATTATTCTAAAAAACACTAAATGCATATAGAATGTACAGAAAAAGCAGCTAATTTTATTTCTTTAGTAATATGAACATTCAGAAGCAATATGAAATATATATATAGTAAAAGACGGTTACAGAGCTGATTGGCAGAATTTCTAGAATTTAGTCACACCGAACAACAAAATCTAGAAATGTCAAAACTTTTAGAATTTAGAGCAGGCATTGTAAGCAGAATTTAGAAAGAAAGGCTTTAGGCAACGGAATTTAGGATCCACAGAGATTGCATCAGGTGGGAAAATGCCTAGTGCCAGCTATGTGTATGATGCATTAAGAAATATTAGATGAATCTTTTAAATTGTAAGTTTTCAATTTCTTTATCAATAAAAAATCCCCTTTCTATAATGCCTGCCCATGTAATAAAATCAGAAGCATTTTTGATATTTTCCATGCTTCTGTCTAGTGAAAAGTAGAGAAAATAAAGAGAAGATAAATATGTTAAGATTCTAGTATCAGAAGTAAAACATTTATATACAGTCAAAAGTCGTTAATTCGGACACCCATAATTCGGAATGATCTATAATCCGGACATCAAAACTAAAAACTTTCTGCGCATGCGCCGCGTTGACACATGCGCAGAGGCGTTCACGCGTGCGCGTAAGACCTTTTACGACTGCGCATATGAGTGTGCGCAAGTGCAGAATACGTTTTAGCGTGCGCATTTTATGTATAATGGACGTATAAGCTAAAATTATCTAATTATCTATTTCAGTTAATGCTGATGATTGCGTTGTTCCTTAATTTTCGAATTGCATCCGGCTTATTATTTTTTGCAGACTGTAAGAGCAATTTTATAAAGGTAAGTTTAAACTTTCGATTATATCAAATAGAATTTCTGCTATATATTTACTAATATGTAAAGGATCTACAAAGCAAAAGTATGTTATGAAATCCGAAATCTGTTTATCAATTTCACGCTGCTCTGCGGCAGGGGGGGAGGGGAACGCAGCGGCGCGCAATGAATCTGAAGTTGATCTGTCAGCACTATCCTTATCGTCAGGGCAGATGTTTTTATTTTATTTGGCTTATAATTCCTTACCAAATGTAGTATTTCATCTCGATATGCTTCGTCTTTGATATGATTTAAAACAAGTTCCTCGTCATTATAATTCGCTTCCGATAGCGAAGAAACGTGACAGAAGTTATTGAAAACAAAAAAATTTCGATTGACAAATTAGTCGGTGTTCTTGACACAGCAATTATAGGACTTGAACGGCGGAACTTTGTAACTGAACAAGAAATTATGTCTGTTTAATAGAATTAAAGAGAAAGTATTATCACATGAAACGAAGCAAAACTTAAACAACTTACATTGAAAGAAATGTTTAATAAAGTAAACAAATAAATATTAAGCTTTTTCTTTTTGCAAATTTTGATACCCTTTAGATCATAATTGTTCTTTATTTCATAAATTACGGTTTCATATTTTTAATTTTAGAATTTCTGCATGCCATCTTACGAGATTTAAACTGATGATCTATAATCCGGAAAAATCGATAATCCGGAATCGCCGAAGTCCCGACGAGTCCGGATTAACGACTTTTGACTGTATTATGTTTTCGTTCTTCTTCCAGATGTTCTCCAAAAATTAAGAAATTCATTGCAAACTCTTTGTAAAATACATCCATTACATGTTGATACCATGGAGACATTTTTCATTTTGGTCATATATTTCTCGAATCTTCTAGAATCGTGGGCCTATAAATCTTGCCTTCAAATCCTTTTAAACTTTCCAAGCTGCAATGTGTAAAATCCTAAAGAAAAATTATCCCTACCAATTATGTAACAGCAGAAAGCCAGAAATGGTTTGGGAAAAAAATAGGAGAAAAGTATAAAATTAATTTTATAGAGAAAACTGATGCACATTCTGAGAATTTTGAATATTCTGAGACAATTACATGGAATTACTCTTACTATGAAAAAATTAAAAACAAGACATTTTTTAATTAATTACATAGCTAATTTTGCTTTTGCTAAGAGCTGTTTTGTAAATTGAGCTTATAGCATTATACCTTGTTTATTTTTCAGATTTAAAATATTGTATAATAAGTTGCCAAAATGAAACTTTATAATATTACAGCGAAAAAAAATGTCTTATTTTAATGTTATTTTTTAAATATAATTTCAATATATTACCATTATTTTAATGAAATTTATTAATGTTACGATGTTTTAAAAAAAATCGTCGAAAAATTCTCAGAACTCGGAATTAAAAAGTTTCTATAGAAACTAATCTTAAAATCGCCAAAATGTTGAAAAGTCGCCAAATTTAGAACCGTTTAATAAAAGAATTCACACCTCCAAAAGCGAAAAGTTGTTTAAGAGCTCTTTACTAAAAAAAATGAATTTCGAAAGGTTTATGTTTCACTTCTTGCTTAGAAACTCGAGTATCCCATCATTTATGTTAGAAATAGAAACAAATTATAACCCATGAACCCATTCAAAAGATAACCATATATGTCAGTAAATTGCCAAAAATATTTCACCAAAATGCTAATTCACACTCAAAATGGCAGTCGTAAAAACAGAGAGAAATTTCAGATGATTAAAATTAAGGACCTTCAGCTGATTTTGGCCAAAATTAAGGACTTTTAAGGACCAAAAATCGATTCCAAAAAATCTAAGGACTTTTAAGGACTCTTAAGGACCGTACGAACCCTGAAAGCCCCTTTGGGCGTATTGTAAAATCTGAAAACTTTGTTTTTTTTTTTTAAATACATAAACTGTTGAAATCCAGCTCTGCAGATGTCGTCTGCAGTCGCATTTCATATTCTGCATTTAAAATTTGCTCTTACATTTTGTTTGAATTGCCCCGCATGTTGAAAAAGATTTTTCACTTAAATACATTGGCTCTAGAATATTTATAGTTGTATGAGAAACTTCTAAGGGATTCTGCATGAATCTACAACCACAACTTTAGAAGATGCTGTTGCTTAAATTTAGATTTTAATGTCGAATCTGTTGATATGTCGATTAGTTGTTCCCTTTCTTTCTGATTTATCGTAATACTCAAAAAGATTTTTTTATCCAATCATACTTAGTTTTTTCTTCGTTTGAAAAAGGTGCATTGTATAATTTTTGATACTATCCTCTAAATTCAATTCATTTTCCATTAGAAAACTGTTTAGCTTTGTAAAAAGCATGCACGTCATTCTCTTTGACATAAAGGAGAAAGAAAATCCCTTTTAAATGCTTCGACTAGGGATTAGGAAACCTAACTGCCTGGTGGTGAAAAATCATCATCCACCACCTTTAAGTTCGGGCGCCGCTTTAGGTTATTTTGGAGCAAGAGATGGGGAAAATGTACAATGCTCTCATCGGGACTCAAAAACATGGATCTCTCGAATACGCGCCGAGTGTACTACCATTACACCACGAAGGCATGCTAGAAAGACGGAAAAAATTACGTTATAGAATCATTGCTTTATAATTTTCTTTTCGAATTTTTATTTTGACTCTGGGGTTTGACTTGTGGGACCCCGCGGTTCCGTGGAACACAGTTTGAAAACCACTGCTATAGAGAAACACACGTATAAAGGAATCGTATAAGCAACATTAGATATCTTCCGGAAGAATACTTAACAAATGTACGCGCCTTTTAAGCTTCGTGCTAGTCTCTATCAGTCTTCAGTCCGTGTGCTTCAGTATCTATCAGAGGATCAAGAAACTGATAACTCTGTTACCGTAAGCAGGTAGCATCCAAATGCCCAGCTGTTAATTTAAGTTCATTTTACCAGGAGTACATGCAATAAAATATTTTTGAACATGAATGTTTCAGTTCTTTTAACCATGATATTTTTTTATCTTTAATGCATACAACTTGAAAGGCACTTGTAGTGAGTGCCTTCATAAACACTCACTTTCAATATAAATTGTTCAACATTTCTTAATTGAAACAAACATAAAAAATAATATCTGTACTTAAAAAAATAGATTACACGGCAGGACAGCCTTTGCCAAGAGCAGCAAAAGTTGTTCACATGCAAATTTCTTCTCCCTCTTTTCACCGTTAATTCAAACACACGAATACACATACAAAAGAAAAAAACCTTTAAAGGAAGTATTCACGACATTAATTGCAGCTAATATATAAAATATCCACGATCTCTTACGGCTGACATAGTTTTATGGGAAAGGGGACTGTACATTTTGAGACATACTGACCAAACGGGTAAGTGTCTTTTCCATATAGTTAAACAAAATCTCTCTCCCAACTAGTAGTGAGTTAATATCACTCACTCTTAATTTACCAACATCAATCTCTGCCAAAATAAAAGCAAAAAGGTAGCATCGACAGTTAATTTTTGGTCTCTTCGTTTTTAATAAAGAAACTCCGTTTTTAATAAAAAAAAGTATTAGTAATGGTTCGGAGGTGGACGATTTCTTTAAGGAAAAAAAAATCTTTTTAAAGGTTTTCGTGTTTCCTTCTGTGCTTGTATATCAGACATCATTGATATTTGCCAACGAATTTTCGAATTTAAGTCAGCAAATATGAGCTGTACACAAATTTAGTGCATATTTGCCATGAAGGCATGAATGGCTTTAATTCTGAGATTGCTTTATAAAATTGTCTTTAACTACCTCAATATTTAGTTTAGATATAAATGTGATGATTCTAAATAATCACAACACCTGTGGTGTGTTGGTGTATTTAATTATGGCAAAGCACACTACGGCTATCTGCCTAAGAGGAGGGATGCCTTTCGTGGAGGGCTTTCTAAGGGAAACTGGCTCGTATACACGTTACACATGGGGAAAACCACGAAAACACCCATGCAGCCAGCCCGTTCGCGGGATTCGAACCTCGGACCGAACTACCAGTGTTCAGCGACTTTACCGCTCGGCCGCTGGTGGGCTGACAACACCTGTGACAACGCTAAGTAATTAGTCTACTTCCCTACTTGGCAAAAAGTCCAGTTATTCTATAACGAAAACAAAATTTCTAAACATTTCTGTACAATCATTGTGGATTTATACGCGATTTGTATACGCAAGTAAGGTAATAAAATATACGCGTTAATCAATAAACCTATGTCGCCGCAAATTTTGTGGAACACATTAAGCTTGATGATATGTTAATAATGTTGAGTTAAATGTACCGATCAATCGAAAATGGCTTGGAATGACTGTTCCAAAGTACAAATAAATGTCATTAATGAGATCACGAAGTCATGAGAACTTTCTAATTAACACGGGTATAATAATTTCAGTAATAAGAAATATGAAAAAAGGTATCGAGTCACACTCAAGAACAATGCTGAGGGACAAGGGGGTATCGGCTGGGTCGTCTATGTTTTCTATATAAGGCGATGGGCACGTCGGAAAAGAACCGGTTTGTTTCGATTGGAATGGTGTCGCGCAGTCTTCGCTTGTAATATTTCTGTAGGCGTCTGCCTACGTCCCGCGAGTTTGTGACCTCAACGATGTCGAAATTTTCAAATATCGACTGTATATAAAAATAAGTAGCTCATTTACATACATCATGAACGGAATCGTCTCATAACTTTATTATATATCAATTAAACTAAATGAAGGTGAAATGTTTAAGTAACTTCATTAAAGAGATATAGATTTGTCAAATAAAACTGGATAAGCTTGGATAAAATCTATTCTGCAGATAGTCACGTTAATTATGATTTTCTACCACATTAGAATATGCTATAATCTAAAATTTTAATATAAACGCCTCAGTTTGATTAGTGTAGAGAGGTATTTTTTGGAAGCAGAGGAAGTTAAAAATGAGCAACGCCTTCGGGAATCGAACCACGGACCTCTGAATACGCACCCATCCTGCTGACCACTACACTACGAAGGCCTGCTAAGAAGGCGGGAGAAATACCTTATAACAGGGCTGCATTAAGATAGCCTGGAATCCTAGGTACAATATTCTTCCGCTCTTCCAACGGCCAGTCTACTAAATTTTATCAGGGAGAGGACAAAATATTGCACTTTTCTCGATATCAATATTTTTATGTCCATCAACGAAAAATTTTTTTAAATAATAATTATTTTCATCGCGCTAAATAAATATTATCAGCCGTTTTACATTCCAGTGGAGATCTTTTTGACCTCCCAAGAAGGCAGAGATGTTTATGTTAAGATACTGGTTTCATGGAATAAGCAACAGTTATAATCCGTCGTTCCTCACGACCTCTGGAGGAATGTGGCTAAGGGAAGAGGGGTACAAAGCGTTTCAAGTTTCTTACTTTAGAGTATTCTTGGAGAAACAGTGCGTAAAATCTTTATACCATCACTGGCAGGGCCGGCGTCAGAACATGTGCGACTGCACCGGCCAGCGGAATTCAGTGGCGGCAAACATTTTAAAATTTTGAAAGGAAACGGGCTACAGAATTTTGGATTTGCGGAGTTTGCACCGGGCTGCAAAAAGCGCAATCCCTGATCACTGGTTCCCAATGTTTTGTTCACAAGTATTCTCATATGTAGCTATAAGCCTGGGCTTGGAGTTTGGTAATAACATAAACTGATAAGTTTCGTATAAAAATGGTTTTCAAAATAGCATAATATACACATACATCTTTAGGAATTCGGATTCCCAAACAAGTATAGAAGTCGGTCCTGTTCTGAGAATCAAGTATTTAGACTACCATCACCCAGAAACATGCGTTTAAATTCTCCGATACATATTCAGCGAATACATTTATAAATATTAAAGTCAGATAAACCATGTTTCCTAAACGGGTTGAATGCATAAAATAAACGAATAGTAAGATTTTCATATCCCCAGAGGCATAGATTGTTTACAAGGAAGTTAAACCATTTTCCACATTATTAAGTAAATACGAACTATTTTCTTTCACGAAGACATCCTTTCATCACAAAGGTCTGGTCAATGGCCGAATGGTTAAGAGTGCTGAATACTGAGAATTATATTCCAGGCGAAGAGGGAAGGCTGGTTTTCGTGACTTTCCCCATATGTACCGTGAATATGAACTAGTTTCCCTTTAAAAAATACCCCCCCCCCCAGGCTCTCGTGCGTTTGCGCTATTCAAAGAACCTAACCTTCCATCACAGATAGTCTTTACGTAAGTTATCAACTTGTCAAATAAATTGTTTTAAATAATTTTTGAAGTTAATATGTATAGTTTAGAAGACTACCAATCGTTTCGCTATGGTTGATATTGTTACGCAATGTTGTTATAGCTGGTATAATGTAACATGAAATGCCTTAAGAGACGAACCGCCGTCGCAAAAATAAGATCGCAGAACCACGTCTATTTAACATTGAGGTAAGAGATATCGCCAAAAGTAGCCAAACTAGACGACCATTTGGTGACATTTGGGTCCGGTTGCATATAGGCATTCTGTACCGCGGCACGCACCTAGGGAAAAATCCCTTCTCCTGACTGAACATGGCTTCCGATGACATCATTTCTTTACGCTTAGGAACGCCTTGACTTTGCTCAGGCTCAAGGTACACCTCTATACTATTTGTTTACATTTTGATAGCAGTACCGAAAAGAATATTACGTGCGTTGTCTTTCTGTTGCTATGAGATGCCACTTCTGGCAACACTGTAGTGTGGTGAATTTAATATAAAGGTAGTGATTTTTTTTTCCTAGAGAGAAAAAGTATCATTTTTCTTGTGTTAACTCCGAAAAAGGGTACAGAGGGAGATTTTTAATAAATGTATTCTTAATTTAAAACGGTTCATATTAAAGATGTTGTGATTATCAATTCATTATTTCATGGTCATTATATATCCATTCTCTGGTGATGCAATCTGCGAAAGTCTGACACAAGTCAGTTTTCGGAAATAGCAAAAACGACGTTGCGAGCTTACATAGTATACAGTAAATTCACAATATTCCTAATCAGTTTGCAAAAGTAAAATTTATTTTTGAAGTTTGACTAATATAGATTTGGAACAGAAAAATAGAAATACGTATTTTAAATTGAACAATATTACTTTATGAATATTGCCATTTCTTTAATGTGTTACATCTTTTGTACCTTTGCATAAAAATAGTGCTTGTCAGAAAAGGAAGTGTTTTTTTTTAATACACGAGTATTAAATTTAGCGACAATACTGAATGCACTTTTTTCTTTTATTTAAGGCAACAGAATATTAGAATAACATGGACATTAAGATGGAAATAGCATAATACTATTTGCGAACGAAATATTTTCTGCAATGTGAAAGAAACAAAGTGCAACAAAACTGCAATAATAATAATTTACTTACTAGCACACAATATCTTTACAGTTGGATCGAGATCGCTGTGTTTTGGTTTTTGTACTAAATTCATGAACTCAGCTATTTGTATAATCTAAGCGCTTAAGATTGCTTCTGATATTAACAGCATCTTAAAAACATTTTATAATTTTATTATTCCATAAAGCAGGAAGCTATCTGCAGAACGCTGCAGTTACACGTTTTCGTTTCAAAGAAAACAAACGATAATTTTCATGCTTCCGTGTCACTCATGCATACTTGCCAACCTATGACACTCAAAAATCAGGAGATTTTTTTAAGAAATCAGGAGATTTTTCACAATGTTAAAAAGACTTTTTAAATGATAAAAATATAGTTTTTAATAATGAATTAACTTTAAATAGTTACCAAGTCTTAAATGCAAGCAAAACAAAAATACCTTAGACAAACATTTTTATTACTTTCATCGTTTAAAAAAAAAAAAAAAAAAAAAAAGGCTTTTTAATCAGTTTTCATACAAATGTTATGGACAGTGGCAGATTTTGCTCTCGTTAAGAAAGAAACTTCATAATTTTGTTCATAGCAATTGCCACGTAGGCCTGCTTTCGCTAATAAAAGTGTTTCTAATGTATCATCACTAATATTAGATCTAAATTTAGTCCTCGTTTTCGCAACAACACTGAAAATTCTCTCACACTCTGCATTACTATGGGGAATTGTCAAGATGGCAAACATAATTCTAGAGAGTTCACTATATTTTAAAATTCCATCAGCACCTTTCAATTTTCCAATTAACCTCCACTGGGTGTCAATCCTAACTGATTTTATAACTTCATCCAAGTTTTCTAACTGTAAACTGCAAAATTGCGACTGCAGTATATCAGTAGCAACATCAATATCATCATCTTTCATGACTAAACGAAGTAACACAGGAAATCTGTTCAAAAAGTACCTTATATCAAAAAAAAGATGCATTTGCTAGAGCAGAAACATCAGCAACTTTAGCATGCAAAATCACTTCATCGTTGACTGGAAATTTATGTAGTGTGTAATCACATACTTGACAGAAGTAATTTCTAACATGAAGATAAAACTTATTTTTGTCTTCTTCTGAAAGTTCTTCCACTACTTTTGGTAGTTGCAGCTCCTATTACCAAATCTTCATCTTCCTTCTGATTTTCTGTTTCACCATAAATCACATCATATATAGAATTACAAGACAAAACACAGACCGGTTCTACAAACTTTGATAAAATGTCTTTAAACAGATCATAAATCATTGATTGCAAAACATGAATTAATGGAATTCTGCTTTGTAGAATTGTGTTCAGAACATCGAATGATGGCAAAATGAATAGTAAAAAAAAAGCAAAAAGCTTTGTTAAGGTCCGAAGAAAAAAACATAAATATTCGTTCTTCAAAAGATAAACTTACAGTAATCGGAAAATGTTTCGTGTGTTGAGCAATTTTTTTTTTTTTTTATTATTTTGAGAGAAATTTGTATCAGCTTTACGCTTATATTTTGCAGTATTATTTTGAGAACTGCCAGTTGAATTGCTAAATGATGCAGAAATTACAAAAAATCAAAATTTTTCTCATTTCAGTATTATGCAGCTGTTGGAACTGTTTCAATTTTTCCTTTCTTTTAGAACTCCTTTCAAGATAATAATAAATATCAACAATGTGTTCATCCACATTTAATGGTAAAGAAGCTGCCCCTTTTTCAGCTGCTAAATTTAAGAGCTGACAGGTGCACCCTCATAATCTGCAAATCTGAATTTGCCTTTCTTAAGATGCCTGCAGCACCAGTTTTCAAGCCTACCATTACTGGTGCATTATCGGCACCAAGCGCTAAGCAATTATGCAGAGGGACTGCATTTTATTTTAAAGTTTTAATAATTAGCTGTGCTATATTAAAGCCTGTCGAATGTCCTACTAAAGTGGGGACAGAAAGTAAACTGCACTCAATTTCTGAAGACTCTGGATTAAAAAAAGAAACAACAATTGGATACAGTTTTGAATTGGTATTATTGCTTCCATCCGTAGAGAGGCAGAACGGAGCTGTTTTAATGCAATCAGTAACTGAAGATTTATTTTTCAAACCCATTTCTTTAACAATTGCACCTGTTTTGGTCCTTGCACTTGAGTATTTCTTAGCGATTTCACTATCGGGAAACATTTTTCTAAATAAAGCTACAGCGTGATCCGATGCATTCAGTGGCAGGTTGTGCTCCAGTAAAAAGGCAGAGAACAGACATTCTGCATTAATCACTTTTTGGTCTTTTGTTTCCGAAAAAAAATTTAATTTTTCGTTTTTTCAAAACAACTCATGTTGTCCTTGTGTTTTTGTGTACGCACATGTTTGAGAACATCTGCCCTTCCACCAAGCGAAATCGAAAAATCGCAACGACAGATGGTACACCTCGCAAATTTATTACATTTCCTTGAAGAAATAATGGAAGGAAAGTCAACTGTGTACGATTTTTGAAACGTGCACGAGTATTTCACCTTTCTCGCAGACATATCAAAAGACGATAATTTCTAAAACTATTTCCTAAAGGCACGTGTACTCACACAACTCAGGACAAGATGAACGAAATAGCGAAAGAACATCCAAAGAACGGCCAACGGCCTTGAGCTTGCTTTGTGCTCATTGGCTAATATGTGCCAGATGACACGCAGTGGAGCTCGATGCCCATTGGACAACTGGAGAACGAAGTTTCTGGATACGTATGCTGTCAATCGCAAAGCAGAAATTCTCATCTGATTCGCAAGGTTTCATTTTAGATATAATCTAGAGAAAATTCAGTTGCTTTCAGACGTCCAAAATCACTTTTTTTTGGTTCATATAACGAAGTATGAAGCCAAGTTCCATAAAAATCGTGAGAAATATTAAGAATAAGAAAAAGTCGGGAGAAATATATTGTAAATCGGGTTGGCGGGAGAGCGGTCGAAAATCGGGAGTCTCCCGCCTAAATCGGGAGAGTTGGTAATTCTGCTCATGCGCGTCATTCAACGAAAACAAAACCATAAGAATCCCCCCTAAACGTCATTGCGCCAAAGAGAAAATGATGTCATCTGAAAGTATGTCCAATTACAAGTACGGATTTTTCCCAATGCGCGTGTCGCGGTACAGAATGCTTATATGAGGTCCGGTTACTGCATAACTGTAGCTGATACTGTAATTGAATAACTGATCCTTATATGCAATCGTAACCGTATCCAGCCCTTATATGCAGCTTTAACCGTATATACCTTCCAGTAATTTGGTGAAATGGAAGGTACTGTAAATTCCTCGGTGGCCGGGGGGGGAACCATATAAGACCGGAGAGAGCATCACTTTTAATTTTTTTTAGTTATTTCGGAGCACTGATTGAAAATATTACACGACAATACTTGCAAGTCAAAGCTTGAGAGTAGATATCACCAATGCCTTTGTTAAATGCTCGTCAGCAGTCGAACGATAAAGTCGCTGAACACTGGTAGTTGGACCCGAGGTCAAATCCCGACGGATGGGCTTGCGATGTGTAACGTAGATACGAGCCAGTTTTCCTTAAAAATCCCTTGCATGCTTATCAAACCAGTCATCTTCAAGAGTATTTGTAATTTCTGCAGATTGTCTAAAATAATGACAGACTATATATAATAAGGCTGCAAAACTGAAGTTAATTTTTTTAAAAAAAATCTCGCTCTGAGAAGTTCTGAAAGATCAGATAGCAAAATTATCTGCCCCCGCCCATTTTTGGGTAATAAATTCGGGCTACGAATGAAATGAAAATTATCGCAAATGATGTACATAATTACCGAGTACTAGGGTATGCACATAGTAAAACATTTAAAGTGCCCCCCCCCCAACAAACAAACAAAACAAACAAACAAAAACAAAAAAACACCTCTTTTAAAGAAATTACGAGGAGGCACAATTAAATGTAAAGAAATCAATTAATAAAATGTTTTTTGTTGTAATAAAAATGTGAATAATATATTGTTACGAATTTGGTATTTAAAAAGCTAATATTAGTTCAATTATAAATTAATTGGTTTTATTTCTCGCGCAGTGCAGCGCGTGACGGATATTAAAAGAAAGCTAAGCCGGAAAATTGAAAATACAAGAGCGCGTGCATTAAATAAATAAATATCTCTTTTTGATTTCGAGAAAGTACTGGAAAATTCTAGCGCGTGATTTTAAAATCTTATAAAAGGAGGAAAACATCTCAGTTTGTAGTAGTTGCTTAATTTATTGTTGTTTAGAAAACTGCTCTTGTTGATTGTAGCGAATTCGCGGATTAGCGTTCTTTAGCTGTTTTGAATTACGTTCTAATGGACATTTGAGTAGTTAAAAGATAACTACTGTGAGATATTGTAATACTGCATGATAATTTGAGAAAATTTAAGCATTTTTGTTGTGATAATAATAAATTTTTGTTCATTTTTCATCGGACTTGTGCATTCATTTAGTAACGAATCCGTACGCACGCAACAATATATTTTTTAACGATGCGGAAGATATAGTTTGCACTAGGTAACGCTGAATGTACGTTTTGATAGTGTACAATTAAGTAGAGGAATATTTCAGAAGGAATAAATCTAGGAATTGCCAGTATTTTGAAAGAGCTAGTTTATCGTTGCCTGGAAACTCAGACTATTACAAAATGGCTACTTTAGAAATAGGAATGTGCAGCTGGTAAAGCTGATCTACCATAACAAACCGTTTCCAGGAGAACATTCTGTTAATATTATTTTATCTTGATGACAAAATGACGAATGTAAAAAGTATCGCAGAATGGGCAATCGATAAAATTAGTTTTGTGAAAATCTATCCAAGAATTTATTTTGATATCATCCTTTTTCTCTCGCATCCATATTTCTATTCTGCAGAAGTGCGCTAACGTTATTTTAGTTTTCACAAATGCCTATAAAGATTGAGCATAAATAAAATTATTAAAAAGAGAAACAAAAATCCAGTTTTATTTTCATAGAAATTTTGTTTGGTATATTACATTCGAACTTCGCTCAGACGAAATTTGAGGACAGCAGAAAAAGTTCGAATTAAAGTTTATTGCAAATGCATTTTGTAACATCGGTCTGTACAATCTTTAATCAATTCTTTTTCACAATCACTTTTTCGTTCTGTACTATCATTTTTAATCTTCAAATCTTTTTTTTCATAGTTAAAAAAGATTTAAAACATTTAATTCGATTTCCAATTGACTTTTTGGAACCAGTGTATATATTATATACAAATCTGTATAACACTATCTCTTCGCTTAGAATCAATTGTAGTCTTGAAAAACATACCTCTCTTTTTTATACAAATTTTCTGGCTACACTATATTTTTTGACAGACATGTGGCCCGTGGATCTTTGTGAATTTATTGATGTGGCTCTCGGGCGT
Source organism: Stegodyphus dumicola (assembly GCF_044657685.1). Lineage (NCBI taxonomy): Eukaryota > Metazoa > Arthropoda > Arachnida > Araneae > Eresidae > Stegodyphus > Stegodyphus dumicola. Next base: position 132,262,705 of record NC_140768.1, on the reverse strand, counting down.
GAAAGCTTGAAGACCCGTATTTTAAAGCATAAAAATTCACATAGAAAAGCTGAATAATTAGCTTTCACTATTTAAACAGTATTTTACACTTGGAGAAAATTTCAGTAACATCTTTGTTACCCTTACTTATGAAGTATATTATTGTCATTAATAAAACGGATAGTATATGAACACAGAAGGGTGCACAGCGACGCTTCTGAGCGAACTACTATAACGTCTGCGTCTGCCTTAGAAAAGTGAAAATATGATCATACTTCGTGGTCAAGCGGTTATGATTCAGAAGACTTAATTATCCATTATTAAAGATAAAATTGTTATCTTTGAAATGGATGTTGAACCGTGCAGTTGAAGGGATGTTAGTGCATTGAATCATGTGTACAGGAAAGGAAAATATCATTAATATGAATACGAAAGAATTATCCAAATGAAATATAATGTTGAAAAGCCAGCGTGTTGAATGTTGAACTGAAAATATTACAATACATATATATTACTATGTTTTCAGTAAAAGGGATTTATCGGATTAAGTCACAAATGAAAATATAATTTAAATCCAATCAAATTGTGAAAGGAAAAATATCTCCAAATATTATACACGACTATTTTGAAAGATTTTGTCTGGTGACTCAATATTCCTGAGCCGTTTTCTGATCGATTATTTAATAGTTATAGTTGGTTTATGCTTTTTGTTTCATTATGTCTAATAGAATATCACGCCTAAAAATATCAAGAAAAAATTATTTTATTAAAATAAAGAATGATTACGTGATTTTCTGTTGAGACACTATTTTGTATATTTCTGCTATTACTGTGAAGCAGGTCACGATTTATGAAGCATTTACCTTAATTATTTATCTGGTAGATGAAAACCAATGAATAGTTACAGAAAAAGTTTGGCACGTGCATTTAATAACACAGTTAAAGCTCTTCTTCCTGTCCATAAACAGAATATTGGCACCTATTATATAAACAGAATATTGGCCAATATTGATGGCTACGTTATAAACTCTTTACGAAACTGTTCGTTAAAAAAAATTCTCACCCACCATATAGCAGGGCTGCAATGCCTTATCAGCAGCTATATAAACTAGTATAATTATAACAGCCCAAGTTCGGACAGGTCTCATAGAATTAAACTTGGCATCTTTCAGTGATTCACTGTTCTCTCATTTGCTATTTACAATTAAACCTTATATAAAAGCAAGAGATAATTTTTAAAACTTTTTCTGTACTAATAAATAGCAGCTTATAAGATTAAGCTTCCAAAGATAAAAGGCTGTTGAAAATTTGAAATAAATCATAAATATTATTGTTGAAATTAAATCCCTTAATTTATCGATTAATTTTCTCAATGCATGGCATTTTGTAATTTGAAATATTTCAGGATATAGAACCATCGCTTGCAAATACTCACCTTATATTTTAATGTTGTAATTGGGAAATAAGAATTTGAACACCGTTTTGAATACATTACTTTTGTTGTTTCTTTATAGATACTTGAAAGAATCCGAGTTCCACATTTCAAACCTTTAGACCTACGTACCATACAAAATGTGGAGAAACTCAAACTGAAGAAATAAAACTTCATTAAAGGGGATTTTTGAACTCAGATTAATGTATCGAAACAGTATCTTACTAGTTCTTAATTCCATTTTGTAAGAATAGGAAAAATTCCAAATTGTTGAAAAAACACTATAGTTGAAACGAAAGAGTAAAGCTAATTAAATTTTAATATAAGAATCAATAAGTTATTAACTCATTTGTTGGGAGGATAATACTTTACCCCCGAGTCTTCTGAATCTGATTGGGTAGGGAAGAGGAATTATTAATAACAGATTTGATTTGTTGTAACACTCTCGATGTGAAATTTTACTTTGAAAAATAACAGCTGCTTAAAGGGCATTGATAATTTGCTAACGGTATTGTTTCCCCCAATGTTTTCAAAAAGTACGGAATTCCTTTTTGTCAAGAGATGAATTCGATATGTTGCTGTTAACAGCAACAAGGATGATGTCGGGGAAAACTGACATTATTTTCTGTGGTACATGATTATTTTTTTAAAAACGGATGGTTATTCTACTGTCTTGATTGATTAATTTATTTTTCGCAGTCCTCTTGCAAATGGAATTTCACGAAACAGCATTGCAGCCTTGATGCCGGCCGAGGAATGTTTATTCTTAGACAGCATGGCGTCATAACTTCAAGAGCAGTACACTGAAAAGCGATGAAAATGCCGACATCTGGAACACACACTGGCGGTCTTTCTAACGCGCTGGCATAAAGACGAAATTCGACTGAGCAAGGCTGTCCTCGATGCTAGAAATAACTCAGGAAACTTGAACAATTTAGAGTCAAGTCAAGTTTTAAATTCCACTTATGCAGAGCATACTGTTATACGTTTAATATTGTATCATGACTTGTCTTTTGTATTATATATATATATATATATATATATATATATAATAAAAAATTGCACATTGAGCTGCAAATTTTAAAAAAAGTTCCAAAGAGGACAATTAAAATTTGCTAAAGCTTTAAAATATATTTGATACAGCAGTTCCAAAGGATACATTTAACTACAAGTAAAAACAATAGTACTAAACTAAAGCAGTTAAATTTTACGCGAAAAACGATATATTTATATAAAATATATATCGGTAACTATAATGCCTAACTTTTGGACCAAGCTATCTCATCCAGGTTAGAAGTCTTTTTTTTTTTTTTTTCTTCCCAAGATTTCTGAACAGTCTTGAACTGCAACTAAACTGTTCATACGCTATACTTCATTTAACCTAATTTTGCTGCTTCCAGTTTCACATAAGCACAATTGAATTTAGGATGATGATTCAGTGATTAAATCATGTGCACGCTAGTAAACTGAAATATTAATTTAGCTGTAAAAATTACGTGATTTATTTTTGAATCGTGGCAGTTTTTCAACACGAGGCCTTAGAGTACTTTAGTACTTAGCCAGTATAGAAAGAGTGGGGAATAGAAACTTTGCTGAGACCACTGAAGCCTAAATTCTTAACTACTTTAGATTCTTATTTACTTCAAACTGAATTTTTTCCTCATCTGTGCAGACGAATTCTGAATTGCTTACTTTTACGCATTTTCGTATTATCCAGAATAAACAAAATGCCTAAATTTTGCTTAATATAAATCTTAACGAAAGTTATCACGATCATAAAATGCAAATTCCTCTAAAAGTAACAGCTACAATTCGAACACTAAAGAAGTAAAATAAAAATAATCAGTAAGCCAAAATACTAATACATTATTCTAAATTTAAAAAACAAAAGAAAAGCTAACAATACCTCCATAAATTAACACTAGAAATCAGCCATTATGTTGTAAGGATTTGAAAAACCTCTGAATACACAGACCGAATAATTGCTTTACACGGAAGTGTATTTCATAAAAAAGAAAATTATCTTTAACGCCTGATGACACGAAAGAAAAGAATAAGCTTTGATTCTATTTTTTTTTTATTTAAAAAACAATGCCACTTATTTTGACTCACACAGAGATTAAAAAAGAATGGAGGGAGGAGAATTCTTTTCTTAAAAAATACGAGCATTTTTCGGGGCTTATTTTTCGTTTATATTCTTTTATTACTTTTTTTGTTCTAAGGAAAGCAACACTGAAAACGTTTCGGAACTTACAGGAAACGCAGACTTCTTAAGAATTATTAATTATCATATCTGTTTTCTATCATATATGTTCTATTTATGCATCATAATTCTGTTTCTGTGTGGAACGATCCAAATGGCAATGAGTAAAATAATCATCAAAGAAAGTTTGCAGTTTACCGAAATCGAAAAGGTAAACTGAGGCAACGCCGAAAAATGAATTTGCACTCTAAAAACACCAATATAGGTTGAAAAAGGAGTTGAGAGACAGGATTTAGGAATTCTAAAAGCGGATTACAGTTCAAGTATTCGCGATCGAACGTTTTATTTTATAGAAATCTATAAACAACTGAAAATTTCAGATAATTTTCTTTAAAAATAATTTTACAAGTATAGATTCAAAATGTGATTTTCATTTACGTATCCATGCAAAGTTACGTCGTACGTATTTGCTTTTGTGTATTACGTATTGTATTTTTTGTTTTTTTCTATTTTGCTTTTCACTTTTCTAACCTCTCGATTGAAATACATAAACCTGGTTTTTGAAGTTTAAAGTTAAAAGCATGACTGCGTAATTTCTTTATTCAATGCAGATATTAGAATTTTTCTTCCCCTTGTTACTAAAAAGAAATCATCAGTTTGATTGTGACATGGGTTTAATAGTTACGTTATAAGGAGACTACCCATACCGTTTTCGAAATTGACATTCTGAACCCACAATTTAAGAAATAGCTCTGACAACTCGAAGCAACAGACATTCGCGACTTCTGCACGGTTTTAATTAAAAAAAGACGCTGTTTCATATGTACTACATCACAGATTCAAGATATGTAATCCATCATCATTTCCTTTGCGTTGACATATTAAATACAACCATCATTCAATTGTTGCAATTCTAAATCTTCGAAACGAATGGGTTTTTAATCCCATTTACGCCTCTGTTTTTTTCACTTCTGAACACCAGTGTAATTACATACTTCAGAGAGTGCGAATGAGAGAACTGTTGGCCCTAATAAGTAAAACATTTTAACCTAATGGCCCCTGCTCTTGTGGAATTACTGGAGAGTGGATACGACAAAAAAAGTACATTTTTTTTTCTTAAAATTCCTTTCACACATTCAGTGAAGGAAGGGAGCAACTGCAACAAAAAGTGAAAGTAAACTTCCCCCTCCTTCTCATGACGTAAAAAGGAGAGTCACATGACACACAGAGAGGCATAGATCCAAGATGGCAACCATACCTTCACAAAATGAAGGTCAAGAGCTCTTCGCGAAAGTGGTTCCGCTGAGGGATTTGAGAACTAATATAACAATGGGACGGCGATGAAGAGGTCAAAAGAGGCATTTAAAGTACCAAAATCAACACACATTATTTTAATGCAGGGCATAGTCTTCCAGCGTCTGCGGATGAAGATCCGGTATGCAGTGATGAATTTATTGTAATTGAAACTGATTTATTCCAACTGTAATTTTTATGAGGAAATATTTCTTCTGCTCTACTGTAATAAATGTTATTACATTTCCTTTTATAAGTAACACTTAAGTCACTGCACATGGGTAAGCAATTTTCTCCGCCCTGACTGCGTGCCTTCTATGTGTAATAGAAGCACGTCCGGAGTTCGAATTTCGACAAGGATATTGCTTATTTTCTATGTTTTTTCTTCAAAAATCCTAATAGATTTTACGCACAGACCAGTTTGTAAAATAGTCTGGGTGTTTTCCCGTTTGATTTGCTTTTTCTTTTCCAATTTATATGAAACATTTTACCAAATTTATGATTAGAGAGCTAAGATCTGCATAATGGATACCCCCATTACCCACATTCTCTTGAAACCAATACATTAATTTTATCACTTGTCTAATGATTTATTGAGAATAAGAATGAAATTTTTTATTTGAAAAATCTTAAAACTCTCGCCCCCCCCCCGAAAACCTCTGGCGTTGATGCACTAACTTAGTAATATCTCTATGGTAATAGATGCTTTAGGGACAAAATGACGGGAACCCGGCTCCTACTGCGTGAAGGACAGCCTGTAGTGATTTCGGCCATCCGAGAGGGTAGCATAACGGCCAACAACCGTGGCCTTCGAGATAACATGGCCTGGTTAGCTGCGAGTGACGTCACGAAAGGCGTCCGATCCTTCCGTGACTTTCTTTGCTTCAGATTTGAATGCGAGCGTTTCGTTCGATGTTTAGAGTGCTTTGTTTTTAATAATGCATAATGATTAAATTTCCAGAGACTTGACGGGGAAACGTATATAAAAGGTAGTATATTCATTTGCAGTTAAGATTAATAACTTAATAAATATTATTTTTTAAGAAATATTCACGAAATTTTCTATGCCATGTTTTAGGTTATCTTGTGCATTTTTTTTACACTGTATTGTAATAATTTGTTAGGATACACTCAAAAAAGAAAGTTTTGAAATAAGGAAATAAAAAGGCTGTTATTTATTAACATAAAAATATCTTTAAAGGTTGGAGAAGGAGAGGAATGAAAATACTTAGAAATATAAATAATTCACTAACAAAAGTAAATATAATTTAGCAAATTAAAAGACATAAAAAATTATTTTTCCTTGAAACTATAAATATTTCAGGGCTTCCAAACATTATGCAAATACATTTTTAATTCATTTAAATTACTATCTAATAAATGAAAAGCAGTTCAAAAGCCACAGAAAAAATTTAAACCTCAAAACTTTGTAAATTAAATAAATTACAATTTTCCTGCAACATTACAGAAAACGAATAATTTTCACATATTTATATGTTATCTATAGCAATAATTATAATAATATTTACGTCATTTAATAATATTTACATTATTACTTATATGTAGATGCATAATAAATGATATATTTACAAATAAAAGCCATCCATAAAATGCTCCACAAAAGCGTAAAATCAATAAATTTGCCAACGAAAATCTCAAAACAACTATACATAGAACAAACCATCATTTCTGTCTAATTAGCAAATACTGTGCAAGTTGTACTAGTATACTGAAGCAATAATTAATCGCAATTGATAATTTATTTTGAAAATTATGAAGTATTATTAAATAATAAGGAAACAGCAAAGGATTAATAAATTTAAATGTAAAAGGTACAATATTGAAAATATATTTGAACTGCATCATATTTAGTACACTATTTTTAAAAAATAAAACAATGTCATTTACATACTCATATCTTTTCCATCACGTATTCTTGACTTTTTTAAGTTTCCTTTCATCGATTTTTGTATGCATATTATATTGAAAAACTTTAGTATACCGTATATACCCGCGTATAAGTCGAGATATTTTGGACAAAAAAAAGACTTCAAAGTGGGGGGGGGGTCGACTTATACGCGGGGCCATAAAAAATTAAAAGAATCGGAAGTTCAAAAATTTCTTTATATAATGCAGTTGTGTTCTTCCCGCACTCAAATTGGACGACTTATCAAATAAGTCCCTCACTTGAAGTAATTTCATGACTTAAATTATGTGACGAACTAATTACAGAGTCCCTCTGAAATTATTATAAAATCATTTAAAAAATGTTGTATTAGCAACGAACTAGACGGCACGGAAGATGATGCTGTTTTTGAAAGTGAAAATGACGACGAAGGCTCTAGTAGTGATTGTAACAATACAGAGTTCGAGACTGAATCTCAGATGATTTTGAATAAATGTAGTACTTAAAAAATTTTTTTCGAAGTTTCTCGATCGATTTCGGAAGTGGGGGGTCGACTTATACGCGGGTTTCTTATTTTCTACGAATTTTTTATGTCGAAGTGTGGGGGGGGGTCGACTTATACGCGGGTATATACGGTAATTGTTTAAACAAATATTTGAAATGGTGCTCATTATTTTTTTAATCTGCTAGAAAATGGAATTCCACACATTAAACAAGTTTCATGAACATCAAACATGTTAATGTTTTGTACATATATCTCGGTAAGTATGACCAGTAAAGAATGTTGTTCAACTTCTTTACTGGTTCTTCTTTACTTTCAACTGGAACAACTTCATCTCCTAGATAAACTGCTATATCCATATGAAGCGATACGAAGATACTTTTCTCAATTTTAGGATGTGTATGAAAACTGAGCAATAAAATATAAATACCAGAAACAGATTTGTGTAAAATAATATTTGAAGTACCTGAAATATTTAATTTATTCGGTAACATAGAAGAAAAATTCTCAAATGATGCTATTTTGTTCTTTCTCAAAAATTCATTAAAAATATGCTTCTCCATCTTAGCTCTTTTTTCCTTCTTGCTCATCCTCTGAGGGGTTGGAATTTCAGATAAGTATTTTGGACAACCAGAAAAAATGCATGGGTAAGCATCGTTATTTAATTTAGGATGCCATCTACACATCTGAATAAAAGTATCTTCGTTTGTTGGTAAATAATCATAGCGAATAATATCATCTTTTCGAAAATGTTTTTCACACACAACGCTGCGATCACTTGCAATAAAATTTTTCCTTAAAATTCTTTTGATCCCTAAATCCCGTTTTACTTTATCTTTTGGAAATTTGAATACTGATACATATTCGTTGGTGCCATCGTAATTGGATTTGCATGCTGGAACGCAACATCGTGCAGGCATGATGAAGACAGCTCTACATAGACGTCGATCGTTATTCTTGTTAACAAATAAGTTAACTAGTAATCTCAATTGAAAAACGAAAATATCCTTAACAACATTACTTAAATTTAGCAATAAAAAAAACACGAATAATAAAACAATACAGCACGCGATCAACGTAATAAGAAGTCTTCGCTTGCAGTGTCCACACAATGCAGGGCGATGGGTCAAAGTTCAGACGCCTTACGGGACGTCAAATCACGTGATTCTGCAGCTGACCAGGCCATCTAATCTCGAAGGCCACGCAACAACACGGAGACATTTGGCGTTTCCCCTTTCATGGTCTCCCCGCATCTGATGTGAAGCAAGAGCCTGATATGCTGGTTCAGCTTCGGAGATTTAGGAGAGAGTTCTTTCAAAGTCTGCATTCCGGAACTGAAGCCTCTGGTCTGTAATAAGTGAATTCGTTTATCCCTCTTTGAGGTGATTTTGGCTATCTCCAGGACCTCTCGCCCAATACTGAGGTCAGGGTATGTGTCCGCGTAGAGCTCTAATCGATGCGGCAGAACACGTAATAAAACTTATAATCCATTCTCGGGGGGGGGGAATTTTTTTATTTATTTGTTATCAATCTTTGAGCCTACTTATTTTTAATTACCGTTCTAAAATCACATTTATTATTAACGGAAGTGATATATAGGGTGGGCCATGTATCTTTTGGAATATAAATCGGCTATTAAAAAAGTAATGAATATTTTTTTCAAAATTATCAGTTTATTAGAAAGATTGGACATTTTCACTTAAGAATGAAACACATCGTCATTCAAATGACTGCCACGGCTGGCTTGACAGTACCAAGTTTTTCAGTTCCAACCCAATTTTTGAGTACATTTTCGATTGTTTGGGCTCCAATCGCATGAATAGCAACTTCGATTTCGTGTTTCAAGGCATCAATCGTCTCTGGGTGGTTTTGAAAAAATAGATTCTACAGATATTACAGTCAGTGAATTTTGGAAACAATTTCAATTTTAAACTGTTTAGAAATTATAGGCTCATCCTTAAAAGAAATGCGCCAGTCGACTCAATGCTTCCTAGAAAGCTTTATTACTAGAAATGGTCAGTTAAGAAAACTGCTGTTGAGCCAACTCAACGTGAATATAATAACATGAAATAAACGAAGCAGATATAGTGACAATTATATCCTAAACATTATCGATTAAGATAATTCTGAACATCTTTTCAGTGAAGAAAGCAAAAACTGAACTATAAAGGTAAAAATGTTCGGACATGGCGAAACAGATGGAATCGAACTTTTTAGTGAAGGATCTTCTGCCAGAGAGTGCTGAAATATTTAAAAGAGATCTTCAAAATTGCTTATTTGTTTGTCAAGATATTTATCGAGATTTGAAAAAGCAAGAGCAAACAGTCTCTAATGACAGATTCAAAACTTAAATTTACCGGAAGTGCAGTGGAACTTGTCGATGAAAACAAGCTCAGATCTTGATTATAAGGCCAGTCAAACATTCTCGAACGTCTATAATAAGCGACGATGAGGAATAAATTTGTAAGTATAACATTAAGTTTCTTTTTTATTTTTACTTGACATCATAATCTTTTTAGTTTTTATAGGATGTTGAATTTTATTTAAGTTTTTTTAACAAATATTTTTATGTATATAAATTTAAAAAAAAAAAAAAAAAAAGATGAAAATGTTAGACCATAAAAGGCAGTTTTTCTCTTTTTAGAACCGAATCCCAGTGTTTGTATTAAGTTGGTGTCTCCTATAATGCGATTTCCCACAATGCGGTAATTTCAAGGAACATACGAGGAACTCGTATCTACCGCGTTGAGGCCTACTTGTACCTAAAATTATGAAAGATTACCTTGGACAATAAAAAATCGAATCAACTGCGAAAAATCGCTCATCTGTGCTTTATATATATTACACATGTCATAATGTACAATTTATCTTATGTTTTGTACATCAAAATTTATCTTATGTTTTGTACATCAAAATTTATCTTATATTTTGCGCAGATGCCTTGATATGCCATTTGTAGGGATAGATTAAAATTTCGAAGTCTCAAAGCTCTTTCCAGGCTTTATACGTGTTCTAGAGCATTTTCTTATCGCCTCATCACATCTTAATCAATCAAATTTCATACGGCAATAAAAAGGAGACCAGAGCTTAAAAAACACCAATGTGAATCAGAAAACGAAAATTTCGCGGTATTTTACTAAATGAGCAATATGAAGGTAAATTTTCATTGTGGTTAAGCGACTGGGATGAAATTGGTAGTATTTCAGAATTTCTCAGGTCTCTCAGCGGCACAAAGGTGGTACTATCCAGAACATACTCCCGGCACTTATTCACGGTAACGTATAAAATAACAAAATATAATTGTTTCAAAAGAATACAGTAAAGTTAAATTAAATTTAAATAATTCTCTTGCACCACTGTTGCAAGGAATGAAATTTGAATTTAAGGAACGTTCTCTATTCGAAAAAACAAATTTAAAGTTAATTAAATTTTAACCCTTGATAAGTCTGTCTCCTGCCTGCTCAACAATTATTCTTTTATGTATTTTTATAAATTTTTAGGATTAAAAAATTTATTGGAATTATATATTATACATTTATTACATATTCATAGATTTTGATACTTGCACTTGATTTACATATGCTCTCAGAATTTAAATGATATTGTAGATTAGTTCGCAGCAATAATTAATCATTTAATTTGTAATTCAATTTCCTTTAAAATTTAATTATCTTTAAATTTTCTTTTTACGAACAGAGAATGTTTGTTAAATTTTCATAGCAAAATATAATATATTATCATACTTTTTATTAAAGTACATTGATAACATAAAGTACATATAATATGTTGGATAATATAAAGCATAAATAATATATATGTCATGGAATAACAAAGTACATGAAGGTAGGTTAGGTTAGGTTATCTATCTTCTTCCCATGCATATAGTCGAAGAGTGCTTTGGAGAAATTTAAAAAAATCTAGTTCATTAATTCTTTTGTTTAGAAATATGGCGCAACATATTCACTTCTGGAACAAATGGAGGAGCAAGTACATCATTGCAAAGAAGATTTAAAACATAGATTCACTGCAACGTTAGTGACGCTGACTGCTGTACCTATGAGCCAGGATTGAATTCCGGACAAGGTACAGATGTTTGCAAACATATAGTATCTGCGCGCCAAGGGGGGCACTCAAAACACACGGCGAGTCGAAAGCGCTCTGAAGAAGATGGTGATACGGGAAGAGGAGTGGGAGACGCTAGGACTGCCCGCAGGGTGTTCTTCCTCAAAATCGGGGAGGAAGTTTAATAGTTAGTAAGGTTCAGTAATAGTTCAACCACCTGTGATATCGTTTAAGAACAGGGGCTGCAGAACTTAAGTATGGTTGATGATAATTCCTCATCACCACTATTCGGCGATTGGGTCCTGTCCTCTCGAATCGCCCATAAATTAGAGGAGAATGTAAAGAATTTGTTCCTTCCTTACTCCGCATCTTGGTGGTGTAACTGGAAGCAGGTGCAGCTACCAGTCGGAAGGTCTGGGTGTCCGGTTCTGGCGAGGCGCATCGCTGATTTTTCATGTTTTCTGCTTTGAAAAACCTAACAGATTCTACATCGTTAGCAAATGAAAGTAGCATTATAAGGAATATGATAATCCCTTATTATATTTTTGAAAAAAGGGGAGCACAGAAATCAAGATGCTGCAGAAGGAAACAAAGACCATGAAAATTCTTTCGCAGAAACTACTGTGTCGATTAGCGACGATCAATTAATTAAATTTCAATAAACAAACTTCTGGTAGTTTGATGGAAAGAAAAAATGCAGTTTTGTTAATTTTTGGAAGTTACTCCCATTTTGCAATAGTTCATTTTGTATTACAAGGTTTACTTAACAAATATTTTTTATGAACTTAATAATCGTGCTATTTGATTTCGTTTTTAATATATATATAATCAAGTAGAAAATATGAAATTAAATTTTTAATTGTATTTCTGGTGTAAGTTTTATTTATTTTCTTATATTTGCTGTTGATTTCAGCTTTAAAACAGCAGCAAGCATTAGAATAATGTTCTTTTCAATACAAAGAAAATTTATATATATATATATGTGTGTGTGTGTGTGTGTGTGTGTGTAAGATAAAAATATGTAAATAAGCTTTATAATTTAATTAGTAATAGCCACTTAATTCCTCATTTTTAATTTGAGTATTTCCTCTCTGTATTCTAGAAATAGCAATAATTTTTCCCGAACTGCGTCATTTCTAGATTAATCTATGCCACATAATTTGCGTAGCTAGCTCGGAACCTAAACTCAAAATTTTGAGAAATCAAAACTTTCTGTCTTAAAACAAAACCTTCTGTTCGTGAGCTTCTATACTGGATAACTGAGCACTTTAAGCTTCTTTGTTGCCGCTTGGCTACTATTTCGCTATACTTCCTTCCTGTCGCAGCAGTCAGTGTAAAAAATGTAGATGTTCTTGAATAGGCACGACAAGAATGCCGAGTATATTGTGGCTACAAATGTCAATTGAAATAAAAATGGATACCTAATCTTACTAGGTTACCAATTTTCCTCTTCAATATGGTTCCCCGCTTAAAAGAACTCAGGAAAAGATGTATCGCACTCACTAGCACAATGCTACGCACAACAGGACTGCAGTGGGGAGCACCACCATGGGTGCTTAAGAGGTGGTACCAAGCAATTACAGAAAGAATTGTTCTCTACGGCGCAGCGATCTGGGGAATTACACTCAACGTAAGCATACGTAGATTACTCCTGTCCATGGAAAGGTTGCAACTCTTGCTCATCTGCAAGGGCTACAGAACTACTTCAACGACAGCTCTGCAGGTTCTGGCAGGAATTCCTCCGCTAGACCTGCAAGCGGAAAGGGAGTCGTTAATTGCAAGAGTGTTAAGGCTAGGTGAGGACCGAGTTCTATGGGAACAACACCACTTTGCTGAAGACTTTGAAAAACACAAGCCAGTGACGCAAGGACATCCGGCTGAAACACATCTAAAAAAGTGTATTCTAGGCCACTATGTGACACCAAAAGATAATCACACAGCTATATTTACAGATGGTTCAAAAACCCAGACGGGTACTGGCAGTGCCTTCTGCGTTTTAAAAGGTGATACAGTTATGTATAAATGGAAAAGAAGACTTGGCAGTAGGAACTCAGTATTCCAAGCTGAGCTGGCAGCACTTAAAGCAGCGATTAATTATGCGAAGAGGAACAGACTTACCCAAATTACTATTTACAGTGATTCTGCCTCTAGCCTTGACGCAATAAAAGGTTACAAAAGCAGAAGCCAGTATGTCCAAGAACTTAGAAAAATCCTCCTCAGTCTTCTACCATCAGAAAGGCCATGCCTGACGTGGGCATTAAAGGCAATGAAGAGGCAGACACCCTGGCAAAAGAAGCGGCAAAGGAGGTCACCCCCATAATTAGAACTGCCAGATAAATTACCTAGGTCTCATCTCAAAAAGATCACTCTAAAACAACTGATAGACAGATGACTAGCCAGATGGGACACAGCAGATACAGGAAGGAGAACATATATGTTCTTCCCAAAAGCAACGCTAGAGTTAAATTGCAATAGTGGTAGTCAGACACAGTTTTATACAGGTCATGGCCTATTCCTGACCTATCTGCATAGATTAAGCCTGAGTGACACAGAAAGATGTTAGTGTGGAGAGGTGGGGGATCCAGACCACTATGTCTTCCACTGCACAAACACGGTACAGTACATATAAGAAAGCCAAGTCAAGCTTACTGGCACAATGGGCGGCAAATATGAGAACAAACAAAACAACAAATAAAAAGCTACAAGCGGTAATCAGCCATTGTCAGAGAAAGTATTCTCTAGTACGACGATAAGTGTCCCCAAATAGAAATAATCAAGTACTTAGCGCTCTGAATCATAAAATGTATAAATCACACTAAATCAATCTGATAAGTATGCGGGACACACACCTCGGATCTCTCAACCCAAGACTAACTTAGATAATTAGGACTATGGCAATAACCTGCCTATATTCTTTAAAAATGTTTACTTTTGCAATTAATGTACAGGTCTAGGACTCGCAAGACCAGATTGAGCCAGTAAAATCTTCAACAGCAATGAGTTTTTCCTACACTTACTAACCGTGTATTTGAATTACAAGTTTGTGATAAATAGGTTCAAGAAGGGCAAGGTCAACTTATGTTATCACCTCAACTTAAGTTTGTGAATGATATTATTATTGGTATGGCATTTTTGCCTACTTCATTTTAATAAATATTCAACTTTTTATGTAAAATTTAGGGAAGAGATATCTGTATTTATGTGATCAATTGCATGTTTGAATATCTTCTCTAGTGATCAGCATTACGTGCTTAATTATGTTTTTTTATAAATTATGTGCATGTTCTAAGGTGATAAAAGTAACTATGGAATTAATGTAGGTAAGGTTCTCTTTGTAATTATATATCAGAATTATGTATACAAGTATTTGGAATCAGATATCAGTTTTACTGAGTATGGTACTGCACTTTTCTGTTTATGTTCACTTTAAAGTATTCAAGTCTGTATTTATTCCTTCTCTGCATGTACAATGAAGGTCAGTTCGTACTTGGCTAGGATTTAGACTACATAGCATTACTTAATGACCAGTTTTATGTATTATGTTTATCAGTTTTATTTTTAGTTTTCAGGTATTACGTATGCAGTTTTAAGTGTTATATATGCAGGCATTAGGGATCAGCTTTCTGTATTTCTGTACTCAGTATCATGTTAGTTTTTCACTTTAATATTCAGTTTTGTACTTATGTATGTATTATCCTGTCTGGAAGTACTACGAAACAAAATGTAGGTGAATGGTTCAATTTGTAAAACAACTACAGTTTAAGTATTCGCAAAGAACTAAATTATGCAAGAATTTATTATCTTAGTGATAACCGGTATACAATCTTTTAAATGTTCTTACATAAGAGTCAGGCACATGGAAAGTAATCTGCGTTAAATTATGTTTGGGCGCTAGGATTTTTTTAATCATTTTTTAATCTCTGTTTACTGTGTGCAATAATTTACTAGGTTACATCTTTCTTCCATGAAGGACCAACGATTTTACAAAAGCCCCATAAATATATGACAGTTGTGTCAGGATTAGCACCCGCATGTAGACATTTAGCAAGTTCAGATAATCCACGGCAGTTAATTTTTCAGGCAGAGTCCTCCTATCTTTACTTTATCTAACACAAGTTAGTCTATTCTAACAGCGATTCTTAACGGTCTTTTGATTGCTTCTTTGCTTAATTTTAAG
The DNA here is from genome assembly GCF_044657685.1 of Stegodyphus dumicola. NCBI lineage: Eukaryota > Metazoa > Arthropoda > Arachnida > Araneae > Eresidae > Stegodyphus > Stegodyphus dumicola. The sequence continues at coordinate 132,247,151 of NC_140768.1, read as the reverse complement.
TAGTTCCTAACAGGATACTCTTTCCCCGTACAACAATATCCAAGCTTACATGTAGACTTTATGAGGCTCTTAGCCGTCTATTCAGCTGCGTTCCCGGAGCATGGTGGAGCAAAGAGTAGATGGTTTCTGCCAGGAAGATATCACACTGTGAGGCTAAGGCCAGGTCAGTGGTCTTCCTCTGTGTTATCTACATGCTTAGTCATCAGAATTTCTGCTTTTCTACGTCTCAGTATTTCTACATCAGTACTTCTAAATTTATTTTCATCAAACACACACACACACACACACACACACACATTATAAGGTATTTCTCCCACTTTCCTAGCGTGCCTTCGTGGTGTAATGGTTCTGCACGCTGGTCCGGTATTCCAGAGGTCCGTGGTTCGATTCCCGGCGAAGGCAGTTGCTAATTTTTCAATCTCTCTTGCTTCCAAAATAATCCTAATGTCTCTACCACATATATATATATATGTGTAAAATATAAAAAATACAATGGCTCGGCTGTACGCGAACAAGGCAACCTGTAATTAACTTTTCATGTGCCCGACTGCCAAAATATGACATATATATATATATATATTATGTAATGGAAAACATGTAAGTATGATAACACCGTCCTCAGATCTCCTGAAAGGAATAAACTTCAAACTAAGAGGGCAATAGCACATTTATTACGTAAAGCCATTCTTTAAAAAAAAGCACATCCCCTTTCCTACAGTTTGTTACAAGCTCCGTTAACAAATCTGGAGGAATATTTTTAGACCCTATCTCCTAGTCATAACTCAAGTTGTTATGTTTATCAAGCAGTTTTAAGTGCTCAACACTCAGAACCGTCTATTCTGTTGATTTTCGTATACACATGTAGGCGTTCATACTAACAGCTGGAAGTTTTCGACCGTTCTTGGTATATTTAGAGCAATATTTCTAGCTGTCACAACATATAAGTAAAAAAAAAAAAAAAAGAAAAAGAAAAAAAAAAGAAAGAAAAAGAAACATCAGAACAAAACTTACTTTTTTTTTTAATCAGCATTCTAGATGGATGCTTGATTAATGTTATATATGGATAAATCCAAGATCTGAACAATCCAGACAAGAAGACATAATACATCTTGTCTGGGCTAGTAATTTAAATTATTATTGTTTATTCCTTTTACTGAATTGGCGAATGCAGTTTTCAGTCTTCTTCCATCTTCTGCGGCTTAAGAGCTAAAATTTCCTAGCTGTCTCCATACATGCCATCCTGGGAGCAGATCCCAATTTCTTCTTCGTTCAGCTTTCTCCCACAAGCAAATACTTACACTTCCTAGTTTTTTTCCCCTTCCTTCGATATGCAAAAGTCAGTGCAACTCTAGGATATTTTGCCCCTGGCATTAATCAATACATGTCCTATCGAAGACCAACTTTTAGTTTCTTCTATTCTAATTTTGTACCATATTTTGACAAAATGTTTTTATAATTAGTCGGAAATTTTTTTATTGGGAAACATGCAATTGAATTTCTTGGTTTTCTCGCATTTCACATTACGGAACAAAAATTAGTTTTTGCTTTCCTTCCTTATAATTTTTAGTTAACAGTTAGTTAAATATATTTTCTAACTTATCCCAACAATAAACTCCGAAATCTTTCTAATCTTAAGCTGTTAAAGATAGGGAGAATTTTTTATACACTATGCTGCCCAGTTCCACTGGAATAACCACTTTACATAGATTTTATGAAAGGAATTTAAATAACAATGAATGATAGGAAGAGTTTAAGAAGTATTACTCAAGTTCGATATCTGAATTATTGATATTCGGTGACTGCACTGATGTAATTTTCTAGTTTTACAAAACATTATAAAACGCTCCTTTTGAAAGTAAATTCATCGTTGTCTAGTCTTTTTTTAGTCCAAAGGGCTATTAATTTTGTTTTGTCATTTTACGTTGGTTCACTTTTCAAATTGTTGCCGCCAAATGTTAGAGCCCTGCATTATATTTAAAGAAAAAAAAATAATGAAGAATCTGCATGAATGTACATATGTTTCACGCGCTGCAAAAAAAAAAAAAAAAAAAAAAAAAAAAAGTACCTAGAGACATCAAATTTTCAATAAGTTGTCCTCTACTAGAATAACCTGAACTTGGAATTTGTTTTTATCATCTATTTCATATTTTGTAAAACTTTAGCAAATTTTTGACTAAGAAACTCGACGATTTCAAAGAGAGCAATAGCAACACTGGGGAAGGGAAAAAAAAAAATTACCTCCAGCGCGCGAGACTGTATCGGAAATTCTAAAGATATGCTCATTTTAAAATTATTTTACGATATTGTTGTTGAATTGAATTTTATGGTTTCAGTGCGAAGAACATGATATCTAATAAATAAAGGTAACACACAAAACGTTAAAAAAAAGCCCCTTTGGGCGCAATATAAAATCTGAAATCTTTCAGGTTTTTATTTATTATTATTATTATTATTATTATTATCATTTATTTATTTTTAAGGGACAGCTAACAGAATTTCAGCTGATAGATAAATAAACTGAGTAATATAAAACTGTATTGCTACCTTCTAATAAATTGTTCAAGTCATGTAAACAATTAAAATATACCGTCGTCAATAAATCTGAAAAGTCTAACAAAAATCTGGGTTTTCCCGTATATACCGTAAATTCGAGTCAACTTCCTCGACGGAGTTATACCTTCTTCCCACTTGGCTGGCAATTTTTGATTCTTTTGCTATAATCAGTTAACCTAATTCAACTAATTAACAGCATAAGTTGGCTGGGAAATTTCTAAACTGAATTTGAACGTTTAATTCTATTTATTGAATTTCCTTGTGATAAAAATTTAATGCAAATTTATTCAGTGATATAGTTATTTAACTATACAGTTATATAAGACACAATTATATAATTAGTGAACAATTATATAATTGTCATTGATATATTTATCACAATTATATAAAACACAAATAGTTAGTAATTATAATGATATACTTGTAATAGTTTCGTCGCGCATTTTTAAGTGATCATGAATGTACAGCTATTCTAGAAACGGGAAGAGAAATATTTCCTGCGGTAGTCAGAATCAGTTAATATCAGAAGAGATTAAATTCTAAAATATTGTTACGTTTTTCTTTTCTGACACCAGTTGTTACGTTATTTTCTTCCTTCTCGTTCGTATGGGGTTCGTGTGGATTTGAAGTGAATAACGACGACACTTCTTGATGAAGTATCGAAACACACTTTATTTATCAATATTGTCAGGACAGCTCCAAAACATGTTTTTAGAGTTGTCGTTGAACTACTATAAACACGCTGACACGATCAGCGACACAGCCTCCAGGTTATCAGGCTATCACGGTGGAGACAGCTTCACGGCAAAGCACTAGAGTACAGCTCCCGACTCTGCTTGGTCGTTCTCGGAACTCCACGTACTCTCGAGACTCTCCACGTTACAATTCGCGATGCACTCGACGACACACAGAGCACGGCTCCCGACTTTTCTGTTCAGTCGTTCCCGGAGCTCAACACGCTCTCTCGACGATGCAGTAACCATGGTACACTACGAGACTCTTTCGGTACACTCGACGAATCACTCGGCACTCGCTGCCCGGCTGTCAACTCGATCGACTCCGCAGGGATTGACTCGCTAGACGAGACACCAACTCGATACTAACTAACTCGCACTCTAGACGAAGCACACTCATTTGCCCTTTCGACGAGGCACTCTCACTCTCCCTCTCGACGGGGCACTTACTCTCTGACTGCGAACCAGCAGGGTTTATTTAGCTTTCGGCTTGTGTTCGAGAACATTCTGGGCTAAACCGGTAGAATTCGTTCCAGAAGGTTCTCCATCCGTCCATGGTATATCGCCAGTTGTGTCGCAAAATGGGCGATTTCTCGCCAAATGTGAAAACCCTGCTTTCCCTTGCCATTTTATGGCAACCCTAAAATTGCTTTGCGGGGAAGCCATCTTACCGCGCCTGTACATTTCGTAAAAATATTATAAATGACTTGAATAGTTTGAACACAGTATGGAACTTCTTGTTTGAGAATACGTACTTTCAAATTTTCATGCACAAAAATTTCAAAACATTATTGGTAAAAACAGTTCAAAAAAATGTCAAAATCGAATACGGAATAATTGACTCATCAAAGAGTGATGGCGAAAAATAGGAAGATAATAGGTATATTTTGAACGAGCTAAATGAGAGTAGCTGAGATACGCAAAAGTTCATCTCTGAAAAAATAACTCATCGTACCTTGTTGCGAAATACTTGCCTAGGATGGCATTATCATTCAAAACAAGTAATATAAAGAAAAAATTATAGCCAATTCCTACTTAATTGTATAATTTAAATATGTAATAATTTTAAATATGTTAATTTTAATATTAACATTACTAAAGAACGTTAATAAAAAGTAATTAAAGTAAAATTTTTCTTTGTTGACTTAAGTAGGAATTGACTTGAAAAAATTATATTACTTGTTTATGTAATTTAATATTATTTAAAATTACTTTTACGTTTACGTACTTTTTTATATTACTTTATAATATTTTGTTCAAATACTATCCAAACATCAAGTGTCATCCACTACATATTTAAAAAAATGTGTTTAAACTTGAGTGGTGAATAAAAAGTATTTTATTAACCACTGAAAATTTGAACAAGGTATAGGGAGAGTGTGAGCTAATAGTAAGGAATTTAAAACAGATAAATGCTTTTAAAAATATCTGATGTGGACACTATATGACTTCTTTGTAAGGCTTATTAATTATACACATTTTTTGCTGCACTTCATTTAAGCTCATTTCCTCGAATTTTTAGAGATATATTTCTCATTCAATCAATTCAGTTCTCATCTCGCGGCAAGGCAAAAACGCATCAAAACTCAAAACGTCTTCATTAAAAGTTGTAAAATACAGAAAAATCCCTAATACAGAAAAATCAGATTCTTTCTGCCTTGTTTATTTAATTTTTGAAATATAAAAATCTCTATTTCCTTCGTTTTTGGTTTTAGAATTATAATCTCATGGATGGATAATTTACTTCCTTTAAGATAAACGATTTGTTCTCTCTCCATGTCATTATGTTTTTTTTCCTTCTTTTTTTAAGTAGTAAATGAAAGAAAATCATTAATACCGTCGTCTGAATTCAAGTACGGATCTTCCGATGGACAGCCGGACGTGCTACCATTTGCATCATGAAGGAATGCAGTAGAAGGGTGAAAATTCTCTAATCATTTAAAGGCCCAACAGCGGCCGTACAGTCGCTGAACATTGGTAGTTCGGTCGAGTTCGAATCTCGGCGAACGAGGTGGCTGGATGGTGTTTTTGTAGTTGCTCCGCGTGTAACGTGTATAACGCAACCAGAGGCAGATTTAGACTTGACAAGGCCCTAACTATTTGAGATAGGGGCCCCTTTATAAGTCTGTTATAATATATTTTAATACTATTTGTACTATATTTTAATTTTTTGTGGGGCCCTCATGAAAGTGGGGACCCTAAACTATAGCTTGTGTAGTTTATACGTAAATATGACCCTGAACGTAACAGTTTGCCTTAAAAAAGTTCTCCACGAAGGCATCTCTTCTCTTAGGCAGATAGCCCATGAGGGCTTTGCCACAATTAAATAAAACAAACCAGATCAACCGTATCCATTTAAAGGCGATTAGGCAGAGAAAAGATTTAGTCGCTGGATCCAGATGATAACGCATTGTCCGCTCTCTTTGAGTCGGGTGCCACTGTACAGAGTATAAAATTTTGTAGCTAAAAGTGTCAGAAAATAGCTATGCCCAAGTCGGGATTCGAACTTTGGATCTTCCGATGCTAGCCGCTTGAGCTATCACTTACACCATGAAAGCGCGCATAAAGGATGACTAAAATTCTTCTAACTTTAGGTAATTTTACATGCACTTTTATGGACTGCGGCTACAAGCGAATTTAGCTTATTGGTAATTGTATTTTCTAAATTTCTCAGCAATTGTACTAAAATTCCTTCTAACTTTTGGTAATTTTCTTGCACTTTTAGGGACTGAGGCTACAAGCAAATTTAGCTTATCAGTAATTGTACTTTCTAAATTTATCAGCAATTGTACTAAAATTCCTTCTAATTTTAGGTAATTTGTTTGCACTTTAATGGAATGCGGCTACAAGCGAATTTAGCTTATCAGTAATTGTACATTCTTCATTGTAATTGTAGCTTCAGTATCAGAATTTTAAGATTTTCAGGAATTTTTGGGACGGATTACAAAAAGAGTGATGGAAATGTGTGCAGAAAGAATGGTAGATTAGAGATTTTCAATGAGATAAACCTATATTAATACTCTCAGAATGGAAATTTAAAATAATAGATTACGTTCGCACAGATGCAAAATTAGACACTAGTTCTGCTGTATGATCTTACTACAAAAATGGAGATTCAAATAAAATATAATATGAAAAATGCATAACTAGTGCACGGAAATTTTGCATGGAATGTTAAGTACCGGGGACACATGTGTCTAAAATTTGCTCTTAAGCAAATTAGTATTTTCCAAAAATTAAAAATAAAATAAAAACTTTAACATGTTTCTGCTTACTTAAGGTGCTGTTTAAAAAAACGCTTGGAATGCATATTTGATAACATTTTTTTCAGACGCAAATTGAACAAAATCCCACTCGTCCAGCTTAGAGGAAAAACCGTTCAGATGACGTTCTAAATTTTCCCTACGAGAGAAAAAAAAGGAAGGGAAGCTCAAGCTGTGTGAGCAATCAAGCCCACCCAGTCACGTTGAACGTGACTATTTATGGGCTGTGCGTCGGTTGTAAGTTAGAAGTCGACACCCACGTGAAAGATTCGGCGCCCGTGCATTCTTGGAATCGAAAAGCCTAATTTTCGCTTCGAATTCAGGGTTGAATTTTATTCAAAACTGTGTCACTAATATTAAGATCTTCATCTACGTTTGTTTATCAAAAGAAAATCTTAAAAACCTCAAATAGACGAAGATTAAATTTTATGCATGAATTGACTAATTAACAAATAAAGTTTGAAAATTTCAGAGGTGAATGATCAGAAATTTAATTAAGCCTTTGAAACTATTTATAATATTAGCAAAGATTATTTAAATTCGGTTATTTTTTAAATTTTATTTAATTATTTATTCAAACTTATATCAGTATCAATGATGAAGATGCGATTAATAGGAATTCATCACTGCACGTTGCAAAAGCAAAACGTTTATAATTCACATAAAAGTCGATGGAAAACTCACTGGGTTGATTAACTATTAAACTTTATTCAACCCAAATATTAGTCTTTTTTAGTATAGTAGAATTTCTCATCCTTTTCTAACAACATCCACAGAAAAAATCATTTTGATCACCATCTAACCTTCTCCCAAGATTATTTAATCTATATTTTCAGATTTCTCTTTTTATCTGAGTTCCAAATTAAGAGGCAAATGCCAAAATCCAAATTCAGGAGGTTTTTATTTTCATCTAAATGTTCTCTTAAAATGTTTTTTCATGTTTTTATGACGTACTAAAAGCGAGAATAGCATAGTTTCTGAGATCTGTATGATGTCAATATTGTTTAGTTGAGATCTAGATAATATAACTTTTGATCAGAAATCTCAATTCCATTTTATTGGAAATTTTTAAAACTAATTTAAAAACGATTTTGCAAACTATCAGTTTTGGTCTAGTGCTGAATATATTATATTGCTCCTTAACAATCTTATACATATCAGATGTTCTTTTAAAAATAAATTCTTTATTTTTATTATAAAATTTAAACGAAATATAGTATACAATAAAATTTGTAATCTAACTTTATAAAAATTTCTTTTCATTATTCTGATAGTTTTCTGGCAAAAAAAAAAAAAAAAAATTATTTAATTTTCATTTCAGTATTTTCTTCAATGAATTCTCACTGATTTCAGATGTCATTAATCATAAATACAAATAAATTTGTTTCACCTTCTCATCTGCTGCCCATAACTAGCTTCATTATAAGATAAATTCTGAAGTGAAAAAGAAAAGAATTAATTCTGAAATCTACTCAGTAAAAGACATCAAATTCATCAGCTATTTGGCAAAAAGAATTAGAATGGGAAACGAAATTACCTGCAGAAAAGAGGAGCACCTTCCGATAAACACTAAATTAACAAGAACGGCAACAGGAAATGTTTCGTTAGGTTGTTATGGAAACACTCTACCCACGCAAGTTCTAAGAGTGAATTTAGAAAGTTAAAAGAATAGAGGCGTAGTTTCTGCTTATCTTGCTATTGCGCCTTTACCAATACAGCTTTGTTATTAGATACATATGCACTATTATAAGTTTGAACATATGAATTATTGAATACTAAATGCTACGTGTAGTAGCATAATTTCAAAACATGCCAGGAGCCAGGATCAAGCTTAGATGTATTGCATTAATTGCTTCAGATGTGTTGTATTAATTGTCAGATGTTGATGTATTGTATTAATTGATCACGCTTAGATGTACTGTATTAATTGATCACGTTTAGATGTACTGTATTAATTATAAAATATTTTGAGCATAATAACGTAAAATATGATTTAAAACATCGCGACGAAATTTCATTCAAAGGTACGAAAACAGAATGAATAAATAAATACATTTGAAGAGCTCAGATTTTAATGTTCGCCCAAAAGAGTTCTTTTAAAATTTATGTAGTTTATCAACAGAGATTATCAATAGAGATGAACCAGGATTTTTAGGATACTAGATGAATATATATTTAGACTAACATGGGAATGTTTTATATCTTCGGTATACTTCAAAAGCGAAACATATTTCCGACAGACAGCCTCGCGCGCTGGAGATAATATTGTTTTATTCGGGACTGACGTCCCTTTTGGGCTTAAAAAAAGAGCGAATAATCCTCTGTCATCGTTGGGAAATATTTAAATCTCCTTGAAGAGTCAATTCTTCATTTGCAATTTTCTACCGTGCCATTTCTAACTTTTTGACAAGAACAATTTTCAATAAATTCTTCTTATTACGCGAAAATTATCAACTTAAAAATTTGCCCATTTATAACTTTCTGGGGAAGCATTCAGAAATTTGTTTAAAAATACCTAAAAAATTATTTTAAGCTTCAGGAAAAAATTGAGAAATATAGCTCCATAGAAAGCATTTAAATTCTTGAAAGGCAGTTATTTATTTCTCATAATCACTAAATTTCAATTTTAAGTATTTTGTTGCAGACAAATTTGATTCATTTTTAAAGAGACAAGATGCATTTTGCTGAGTTCTGTATTCGTTAACACGTCAGATTTGAAATTATTTGGTTAATTTAAAAAAAAAAAAAAACTTATTTCCCCCTTTTTTTTCTGAAGCTTAAAATAATTTTTGAGGTATTTTAAAACTGAATTCTGAAAAAAAATAATAAAGCTTTCTTTTGGTTATTTAGGTCTTTACTTTTGCTTTATTTCATAAGAAAACATTTTCCAACTCATAACGTTTTCAAAACATTTTATGTAGTTAGATCCATCGAACCTCTAAAGCTCCAGCATTCGAAAATTATACTAATAAATTCAAGTAATATTTCAACAGTTTTCCCCAAATCCTTTTTTTTTTTTTAACATACTAGTTTATGTTTCAGAACTATTAGTATTTTTTTTTATTGAAAATTTTATTAAAAAAATATTCGTTTTATTAGCTTCATAATACTCAATCTTGCCTTCAAAATTTTTTTTGATTTCCTATCTTTTGCTCCTTTTCTATAATATACTTTACATAATACACTAATACATCATAAATATATTTTATAAAAAATTACATAGTTTCTGACAAGAAAATATATAAATACTTTTTTGATACTTTTACAATTTTCCGTATACCTTTCTTATTTTTATTTTATTTATTTTTTCAGTTTCAAAACTGATTTAATTTCATAGCGTTATTTTTGAAATAATTTTATTATTCATAAAAAATTAAATAAACTTTTACAAACTTTACATAATTTTCCGTATACCTTTCTTATTTTTATTTTATTTTATTTTATTTATTTTTTCAGTTTCAAAACTGGTTTAATTTTATAGCGTTATTTTCGAAATAATTTTATTACTCATAAAAAATTAAATTTTTACAAACTTTATATAAGCTAGCTTTTGAAACATCATTAAAAAAAAGGTGGAAGAAACCCTGTGAAAGTTTCAAGAACTAAGAATTTTAAACTATTTTCAAGACTATTCCTGAAAAGTATTCAGCATATAGTAAACACTGTGTAGAAATTCGGTTTAGTGTACATATATATAAGGGGGCTGGGTTAACATTCTGGCCTTTTATTAAAAAATGTGTCAGCAGAGAGTTCATGAGACCTAAGCCACTTACTTATATTTATACCCTAAAACTGACATTTACACTGATACAAACTATACTATTAGATTGGCGTTAAAAAACACAGAGGTCTTAATGCATTAAACAAAAATCTATTTATCGTCTCCTCCACCTCCACCGAAAAAAAAGACAATAGAATTTAATATAATATAGCATAAAATTTTCGATTTAAAATAATTCAGTTTTTAACAGTGAAATTCAAGTAATATATTACGTGAAAAAAAGCAAGAAAAGAAAATCCTAGGTTTATTCAGTAGCTTCCTATCAAAATGTGCAAAGACAATGAATTTGCCAGAAACATCAAAATATGCAAAGACTATGAATTTTCCAAACAAAAACACAATACCTTATTCAACCCTCTGTGTTTACGGAATTCACTACGAAGGAAAATCCACCGACTAATTGACGAAAGGCCAAAATTTCACCTTAGTAAGATCGCGTTTGGTGCAACAGACTAACAATAATGGATTACATTCGTACTCGGAAACATTAAAAACAGCATCCCGAGTGGTAAAGTCGTTGAACGCTGGTAATTTCGACCTGCGCTCGATTTCAGGCGAACGGGCTGGCTTACATAGGCGATTTCGGAGTTTTTCTCATGTCTAACGTGTATACGAGCCATTTCTCCTTATAAAGTCCTCCAAGAGGGCATTCCTCTCCTTAGGCAGATAGCCATAGACTTTTAAAAGCAATGTTCTTTTAAATGCATCTGATTAAAATTGTGCATATACCATGTATTAAACCATATATTAAATTAATGTTTCTGATCATCAGATCATCAACTCTAAAATAAAACTGTAAGATTTTCAGTAGATTAAACACAAATTCCTTTTATGTTTGTTTCCTTCTGAATTGACTTATTCTATTTCCCGTCGATAGCTATATATCATAATAAAATAACACGCTCTAATTTTCAATACATTTATTTTCCATAGCGACTCTCTGGCGCTAGGTTTCACCTTACAGCGTAACATATGATCGCAATCTCGAATGTACGACAAAAAAATCAAGTTTCTCCCAGAATATATTTCAGCACCAATTCTGGTGGCGCATGCGCTATTAGCCCAGATTCCGCTCTGGCGCCAAGTATTTCTCAGCTAATACAAAACACTCCCGGCGTTGAAATTAACAATTTCAAAACTATTATTTCAATAAATGTAAATATAAAGGCACTACAATAAATTACTTCACAATAACAAATCACAATATTGAAAAATATACATTCAAATTATTACAACAGATTATAATATAAATAAACCATCATTCTACAGGAAGTATACATATATCTCGAACATTTCGTTTCAGCAAATGCTGATTAGGCAATCTTACAGTTACTACTCTTATTTTGTTATCCCTACCACGAAAAACCTCAGCTATTCTCCCCACTAACCATTTGGTTGAAGGAAAATTTTCATCTTTTATTAATACAAGAGTTCCCAACTGAACGTCATCCTTTAAAAATTTCCACTTGTGACGTTCTTGTAAATTATCATGATAATCACGTTTTCATTTTTTGTGTATACTTAGTGATTCTTTGCCATTTAGAAAGTCTGTTTTCATTTATGTTGGATAAATCTGGCTCAGCTAGAGTTCTGATAGGTCTACCAACCAGAAAGTGACCTGGGGTCAAAGTTTCAAAATTATTGTAATCAGCTGAAATTGGAGTAAGAGGTCTTAAGTTGAACACTCCTTCAATTTCAGTTAAAACAATTAAAAATTCTTCTAGTTAAACACTGATTACCAATAACTCTCTTCAAACGACTCTTAAATGATTTAACACCGGCCTTTCAAATTCCGCCGAAATTTGGCGACTTTGGAGGAATAAATTTCCACTCTATACCTTCAGTGGTATAAAAACTCGCTAAATTCTCATCTGGACACTCAACCAAGTTTTGCAATTTTTTGAATTCTACACTAGTACCAATAAAGGTTTTAGAATTATCACTCATTATTCCAGTACATTTTCCCCTTCTAGAGAACAAACGTTTTAACCTCGAAATAAAAGATTGGCTAGTTTGGTCTGTCACAAAGTCTAAGTGTATGGCTTTTGTACTCATACATACATATACTACGACATAAAATTTTGTTCAAAACTCCCTTACGTTGATTCTTAAACTTTATTTCAAATGGGCCGCAGGAATCAACACCAGTTATGTTAAATGGGTATGATAGTGTGACACGCTCTTTGGGCAACTCGGCCATTATTTCTTGAACTGTGATGGGTTTGTTCTTGAAACATGTCACACATCTGTAGAAGATCTTTCTACAATTATTTCTACCATTGAGTGGCCAGAACCTTTGTCTTACCTGTTGTAACAGTGATTGTGATCCTAAATGAAAGTACTTCAAATGAAAATGCTCTAAAAATAATAGTAGTTAAACTATGTTTAGTAGGTAAAACTATAGGGTGTTTACTATTATTATTTAGGTCCGAATAGGACAATCGTCCGCCCACTCTAATTAGCCCCATGTTATCAAGAAACACATTCAGTGATGCTAATTTACTTTTGAGGTTTACACAATTACCTCTTTTTAATTGATTTATTTCGTCTCTAAACTCACTTTTTTGGGCCTCGAATAAAATATACACCTCAGCATCCTTTATCTCTTCTAAAATCAGTACTCCGTACCTCCTTACATGAGGGTTCTTAAGATTATGGATAAACCTGAAAATGAAACTTACAATACGAATAAGTTTAGTATAATTAGAAGACAAATTAAGAGTATCATTAAAGAGATTTGGTTCATTACGTGCAATTAAAACTAAGTTAGAATCGTTATGCAGTTCATTGTTCTTTTTAAGTTCATTTGGACACACTTCAACTACCTCAAATGATAAGTCCTGATGAGGAATCTCTGAGCATGTTAGAAAGTCACAGCATGACCACCATTTGGAACAGTTCACAAGAAAGTCAATCTGAACACTACGCGTCATAACATCTGCTGGGTTCTCTTTTGTTGAACAATAGAACCACTCTGTCGGCTGGGTTAACTTCCTATTCTCGTTACCTCTGTTGGCGATGAAAGATTTCCATTTGGTACTGGTACCTTTAATCCAGCATAGCACTATTTTGGCATCAATCCAATAAAATATTCTCGAGGATTTCTTTTGATCGAGCAATTTTTTCACTCCAGAACCTAAACACGCTGTTAGTAATGCACCAAGTAATTCAAGACGAGGTAACGTAATTTTTTTCACAGGTGCAACACGACATTTTGATGCGACGAAACTCACAGAAATTTCTTCTTGCTTACGCAGTTTTACGTAGACAACAGTACCGTACGCCCTCTGACTATCATCTGAAAAGCAATGGATCTCTATGGAATCGGCTTCGGGTTTCAAAATGAATCTTGGAACTGCAATTTTACTTAGATGATGACACTCACAGCACCACTTTGCCCACTCTTGACAGATATCTGTAGGTAGTTCATCATCCCATGTCAGTTTTCGAACCCAAAGTTCTTGTAGCAAGAATTTAAGTCTAACACTAAATGGAGTTATTAACCCAAAGGGATCAAAAATCTTCCCGGCAGTTTTCAAGATGAACCGTTTCGTATTACGCTTATTCTTAAGGAATTCCATCAAACTGTCTGTGTCTATACTCAGACTGTCTTCATTAGTATCCCAAGATATTCCCAAGATCTTAAGTGTCTCGTTTGATTCATTGATTTTATGTGGGTGGATCTCGAACTCTTCCTTTTCCCATATTCTCATCAGCTCAGGATCATTGGATACCCATTTACGCAAGTTCATATTTGCTGCACTCATAATTTGTTTAGCTTTACGCGATAAGCTTAGAGCCTCATCTATACTGTCCTGTCCAGTAATAAAATCATCAACATAAATACAAGAATTCAATATTTCAAATACATCTGGCTGCTCATCTCGATATTTTGTAATGTGTTCTTTAATTGTTGCAGCCAACAAAAACGGACTTGACTTAATCCCAAAATTTACGCGCTTGAATCTATATGTCGCTAGTTTTAGATCATTTAATTGTGTGTTTTCCACAAACAGGAATCGCACTGCGTCTTGATCCTTTTCTGCCAAAGCAATCTGCAAAAATGCTTTTTCTACATCCGCTGAAATTGCAACTTTATTTAATGGGAAATTAATTAGCAGATGGAACATATCAGGATTTAAATTTGTCCCTGTCCATAGGCAATCGTTCAGTGATAGCTGCCCGAACTCATGTGAGCTGCCATCAAACACTCTTCTAGTCTTTGTTGAAGCACTGGTTTCTCTAAATACCGGTTGGTGTGTTAGGTAAAATACTGGTTTACCGATAGGTACATTTCCATCTGACACTTTCTCAATAATACCTTGCTTGAGATAATCATCTAATATTTCCCTATATGTAGAAAACAGCGTTTTGTCATAATTCATTCACTTTGCAAGAGTTTTTAATCTATTTTCCGCTACTCGGTAATTATCAGCTAATTCACTCCAGTCCCTTTTCCAAGGTAAAGTAACCTCGTAGCGACCAGCTTTGAAACAAGCTGTCTTATTAAATATTTCCAATGCTTTGTCTTCCTCATGACAATAAGGATCATCTTTAATTCCTAATGATTCTACTAGTTCGAAAAACAATTTCAATTCACTCTCTGAATTATCATTTATTCACCCACAATACGATAAATTATTTCTCCGTGAATCATTTATATTTCCACTAACTATATATCCAAACACACTATTTTGTAATATCAAGCCTGAGATAGAAACATAGACCAGCTCGTAACATATAAAAAACTTCCGCGCCGAGCAACAGATTTACTTTCTCTGGTATATAAAATTCCGGATCCGCTAAATTCACCTTCTCAGGAAACACAAGGTTACTAACATCGATAAACTTTGCGGGAGTTAAACCTGCTATTTTTGGAATTACCAAAACCTCTAGTTTCCTTTTATACGTTTGTTCCTGATTACAGATAAGGGCAACTGTTTTTTCTTTTTATCGTAGTTGAAATACCTGATATACCACAAACCGAAATATTTGTCTTTACCCTTTTTAAATTAAGTATGTCCGCTAATTCAGTGGTACAAAAACAAGAAACACTTCCATTATCACATAACGCTTTCATCTTAATTAAAGTTCCATCATGAATACAAAGGCAGTAGATAAAATCACGTTTTTCCCACTATTAGTACCAGTAGCGGCTGTAAAGGTTTCATTTTGAGTTTTAGCTTGAAATGCAGGTGCATATACATTTAACGCATTGCTGTTTTGATCACCCAACTCCTGATCTGAAGTTCCTGATCTGAAGTATCTGCTCTTTCTACTGTGGTGCCAACGGAATTATTTTCGTTTTGATAACACAAGAGAAAGCTATGTTTTTCCTTACACTTCTTGCACAAGTAATTAGAACGGCAATTTCTCCCACTGTGCAAATTAAAGCAACAAAAACATAAATTCTGTTTTTTTCACAAATTCTACCCTTTCTTTTACACTTAATTTCTGAAATTTATGATGTATTTAATTATGGCAAAGCACACGAGGGCTATCTGCCTAAGTGGAGGGGTGCCTTCGTGGAGGACTTTCTAAGGAAAACTGGCTCGTATACACGTTACACATGGGGAAAACCACGAAAACGCCCATGCAACCAGCCCGTTCACGGGATTCGAACCTCGGACCGAACTACCAGTGTTCAGCGACTTTACCGCTCGGCCGCTGGTGGGCCCCCTTCCGAAATTTAGGACAATTAAAAAGTTTGTGATTGCTCAAATTATATAACCTACACGAATTCTGCATATGTTTTTCATTTGCATTAGAAACGACAGACGTAACTCTATGTGTAGCTTTTTTTGTGTTAGTCACACTATTTGAAGCGTTGAGAGTTCTTGCATGATCTTTAAGAAATTCTATAAGATCTGTTAAATTAGGCAAATTCTCTTTCTCTCATTTTCTTTCCTACCATATTTTGGTGTTAGGATCTAATTTTTGCCCTAAAATGTATGCAAATACATTGAAAAAAAAAAAAAAAAACCGTTAACACACTGATTTAAAACTTCTAATGATCTCACGCATTCATTTGTTATGTCAATTAAGTTTAATATTGCTGACGCAGACTCATTTTGCATAGGATGCATATTCATAAATCGTCTCAGATGAGCATACACTTGTTTACGGTGATTAGAGAACCTTTCTTCTAGTAATGAAAAGGCTAATTTATAATTAGAGTCAACTATGGATATTGACTGCACAATACGATAAGCATCTCCTCTAAGCGCAGATTTTAAGTACTGTAATTTGACTGCATCTGTTAAATTAGGATTTGAATCAACACTGGCTAAAAAGATATTTTTAAATGAAAGCCACTCATGTAAGTTACCCGAAAACTTTGGCGAAGTAATTTTGGGTAATTTAACATTGTTCTCAGTATTCGTGCAAACCGAATGCTCCGATTTAATTTCTTTGGAAAGTTTGGCTAATTTACGCTTTAATTCGACTTCTACATCTAAGAGAATATCGTCAATCTCTTCTTTCTCTTTTACATAAACATCAATACTTTCTTCCGTACATAGCCCGAACAAAGAATCGAAATTAGAATTTATCTCTGTCTCAAACGCTTTAAAGTTATTCTTCAGTGCTTCCAAGTCACTTCCTTGGACATTTTCGTCCGCAACCTTTTGTTTTAACTTTGCTAACTGTGTTTTCAATGTACGTGTTTTCGCTAATATCTCCTTTAGTGACATTTTAATTAGCAAAAGTCAATAAACAAATAAAGAGCTTCAAAAAGGGGGAGGGTACTTACCCTTTTGTTTCTACTGAACTGGAAGTATCCTTTGTAATTCTTCGTTTCACAAAACCGAAAGTAAATTCACAGTCTCATAAACTTCATTAGCTTTTCCGGCTCTGAGCAGCCAAAAAACTTGAATTGACTTATTCTATTTCCCTTCGATAGCTATATATCATAATAAAATAACACCACACACATTACACAAAAATAACACGCTCTAATTTTAAATACATTTATTTTCCATAGCTACTCTCTGGGGCTAGGTTTCACCTTACAGCGTAACATATGAATTGCAACTTCGAATGTACCACAAAAAATCAAGTTTCTCCCAGAATATAGTTCAGCACCAATTCTGGTAGCGCATGCGCTATTAGCCCAGATTCCGCTCTGGCGCCAAGTATTTCTCAGCTACTACAAAACACTGTATTTGACATTAAATCTAATTTTCAAGAAAAATCATAATCCATATTATTAATGATATGTACATATATTCTATTCTCAAAATATTTTCCCTTTCTTTTTATCTTTACTTAAAATACATTTAACGTATGTCAAGTATAACTTGGAATAAAGAAAATGCATATTATTAATATTTTACATAACTGTATAATTTAAACAGTTTTAAAATTAGGCACAACTCACTCTCAGATCCTGATTCAACACATCATCTAATGCGGGTTTTGTACACTATGATACACGTACCACTAATGGTACATTACATTATTTTTGGTACATTATACAATTTTTGCACAAAAGATTTAAATTAATGTTCAAAATTAATGTAAAAGAACCTCTTTTGATACATATATTGGATATATGATATTAAATATATTTTTTATTCTTATTTATGTCGTGCACCATTTAAAAAGTTTCAGAACCGCTGATATTCATTCAAAAGAAGCTTCTCCAAGGACAAAAATTATTTTGCTTCTCCAAGGAAAAAAATTATTTTTAAAATTTTCCAAGGACAAAAATTATTCTGCACTTCTACGAGTTTCGTTGCCTTATCAGTGGTATTGGTACACCAACAGTATAGAAATATTATCGTAGTAAACCAAATTAAAATATATTTTCAACTGCAAAATAAATGCCAGGCTTATGATAAGGAAAGATAAAAGTTCTCCTACCTTCATTCATCTGCTATTTTTAAAATCTACTTTTATTTATTACTTTTTTTTAAATCTATTTACTTCAATCACTTCGACAGCTATTCGCATTATTTATTGCATTGTTTATGCTCGACTTTCGTCATTCAGTGAGCTGTGAATCTGACAAAAATTATTCGAATTATTTAGCTGAAATAAATATGCAAATATTCGTTTTATAAATCGATAATTATTATTCTATTAAAGTTCACTGTTGCAATCAATTTTTTATTCACAATAATAAAAAAAAAGGCTTCAACAATAGAATGCGTCGAGTTCCACAACAAAAATAAATCTGAACAAAGAATTAAAAAAAAATCTGAAAAGTTTCACATTTTAAATTAAGTCCAAATGTGTTTTTTTAGCATATTGCATGTTGCTTTTATTTATTAAATATCATGCTTTTCGCATTTAGACCATAAAACTCAGTTCAAGAGCAATATCGCAAAATAATTTTAAAATAAGCATGTCTTTAGCATTTCCGATACAAGTCTCGCGCGCTGGAGATAAAAATGTTTCTTCTGTACAACGTTGCATTGCTCGCTTTGAAATCCTTGAGTTTGTTAAACAAAAATTCGTTAAAGTTTTACAAAATATGAAATCGATAATAACATAAATTCCAAATTTCAAATTTGGACTTCCAGATGCCCATATTCGGGTGGAAACTTTCAACATTCAAAATTTGATGGCTCTAAATACCGCTGTTTTATCACAGTGAGAGAAACATACATGCATTTATGTAGATTGTTCATTATTTAATTTTAAATATAATCTAGGGCGATAATATTTGTTGCCAACAATTTGAAAAGTGAAAGAACGCTTATAGTGAATCAACGCAAAATGCCAAAACGTAATTAATAGTCCTTCTGGGCAAATACCCCTTTGGACTAAAAACTTCAATAAATTTTTAAAATGCTTAGGAAAGTGAATAAGATGAATGGCGAAGTAAATAAATAATGACACCGTTCACTCAAAACTAGTCTACTAACGATTTGCATTTGAAAAGAAAAAGCCTTTACATATCATCTATCTACATGCTGATTTTATTCTGATTAAAGGAACGTTTTTTATGCATTTCTTTTTCAAAGAAACGATTATTGAGATTTACAATACTAAATCCCAGACTGCTGATAATAAAGAAATCCAAAGTGGAAATTGTGAAATATTTACTACCAAATTCTGGGATTCCCGAATTTTGTAGAATAGACATTGAATTTTGTAGAATAGACCTTAAATAATAAAAGTAAAGTCGACTATGGTGCAAGAATAGTCAAAATAGACAAAGATGCAAGAATGATCAGTTTTACAAGTACAGATCGTTGCACATAATTATGAAGAATTCAATCAAAATCAATTTATTCTAAAATTTGCTATTTGCGCTCACTAGGATAACAAATACTTTGAGTGGAACTGATTTAAACTTTTTTTTCCTCTTCTGAAAATGCATTATACATCATTAGTTATTTTAAATAAAATATTTTGGGACCTTTTCGATTTACATTAAATTTCTCAGAACTTCAGTTTGGTTTCCAAACAAAAATACGCAGGCGATACATCTATAGAATTTTTTCGTTAAACTATAATCATATTTTTATTAAACTAACTGGCAGCATAACAGAAATAAAAATAAAAATATTGAAATGCAACCTAAATTCGGAAGATAAACGGTCAAGATACTTGAAGAATTTACAAAGTTTTGGCGGCAAATTCAGTATTCGAAAGTTGAATGGTTTATGTTTATAGAATAACTTATTAAAGAGTATATTTATAATAAAGATAGAAATTAAAAAACAAAAACTTACTTCGTACTATGCAAAAAAATTTGATAAACCTTAAAAGCGAAGATGCAACGATCACAAAACACTTGTTTTCACAACACAAGCTAAAGCAAAGTGGCGAAACGACGCTGTTGTTATACTTTAAGACTCCCTACGCGTTTTGAGTTTCCCTTTGCTGTGAAATATTTTCCCTTTTTTTCCCGCCCGCGATGAGAAGACAAGAAACCGGTCTGGTGATCTATCCAACGAATTAAGCATTACATATTTTATGTCTGTCCTGTTAGATGTAGAACAATAAAAGTAAAATAGTAATGACGTGTCACTTCCTACGTATAGTCTACTAACAATCTGCATTTGAAAAGAAAAGGCTTTACGTTATCATCCATATTGATGCTGATTTTATACTGATGAAATGGAAGTTTTTTATGCATTTCTTTTTCAAACAAATGAAAAAAATTAAAGGTTTGTTCAATATAAAAAATGTCATTAACATAGTTGGTTTATTCTTTCGAACACAGTCACAAATACAACCATAAACACATATGGCTTATGTATTTTATTTATTAATTTTCATACTTAAACACATTTTCTCCATTCTTCCAGCATACCTTCGTGGTGTAACGGTACCACACTCGGCGCGTATTTGAGAGGTCCAGGTTCGAGTTCCGGCGAGAACATTGCACGTTTTCCACTTCTTCTGCCTCAAAAAACATAATGACTCTACAGAAAGATAAATGGAAGTTATATAGTTGCGTTAAGGGCATTTTTTGAATTAAACTGCTTTCTTTCTTGCATAAAAATTTAATTATCTATCAAAAAAATTCGTTTAGCTTTTAGGCTGCGTAAATGCAAAATTCCTGCCACAACTATAAAAAGTACGCATTACTACGAATTTTATTAAAGAAATTTTTTACATTCTTTACATTACTACTATTTAATGCTTACAAATATTTTATCTTGTCATTTCCATCAAACAAATATCCTCCAGAGTCAGGAAACTCTTAAAGAATTCTTTTAACTGAGTAAGCAAGCAGTATTTACAACAGTTCAATATCTTTTAATATGACAAGTGCTTTGCATCTAGTACTTAATTACTAATCATACTCCTAAAAATCCAGCAATGAAAAAAAATTTAAAAAGCATTTTATTTTTCATTGCAAAAAATATTTTATTGTTTAATTATTAGATAAGGAATATGAAATATGAATCAGCTTATTTCTTTCCTTCAGCTATATTTGTATTATTACCTTCCGCCAATCTATAAGTAAAGTAAGCAATATTTCTGGTCCAAAATTTCGACAGTGAGTTTTCAGCAAATAAGCATGAATTTAGGATAATCACAAATACTTTTTACTATTCTTTGAGTAATGTCTGTCTATCTGCGTGCATGTGTGTAGCGATTTTTTCCTCTACGACAACACTTACACCTAACTTCCAAAAATTTAATTTTTCTATTTCTCTACATTCATATAAAAAGCTTATTAAATTTTGAATAATATTTCATGATCGGTAATGGTATTTGAAATCCAGAACAAATTTTAATGGACAGCCAGTAGTATTACTTTACTTGAATTCCATAACAATTTTTCTGGAATCAGCATAACATATTGCTGCAGTTGAACGAGTTTTGTTAATGGATATCTAAATATCGGTGGGATGTATATCAATATGAGATTTTAATGGCAGATTTTGATGGCGGTGGGATGGCAGATCAATATGAATTTAGACTTGTTAATACTATAGCTAGAATACAAAAGAAAATTAAATTATGATATTCGTATTATTAAATTATATGTTATCCAACTATCCAACAAAATACAATTTTTTGAAAAAACTAAAGAGAAAAAGATTCAATTATATTGGTATAAATTTAGAAAAACCAGTTTTTACATATGGCTAGTTATACTTTGTAAGGAATTTTTTATCAATGAGCCAACTGTTTATAATTTCTGCCTTTTTCTATGGATTCTTCTTTCCGTTTTCCTCCCCAGAATGCAAATGAGCAGCCAGTATTTAAACTGAGGTTTCTATATTTTGAGGCAGAGCTTATTTCTGGCATCGAGTGCGCGCTACGGTTGTTAGCTTCCTGTTAGCTCTGATAGCTGTAATTATTCGGCTTTGTGTCCTATCGCTGCTGACACTTTGATTGTGATACTGCGGTAGAGTTAGTGAGCCAACTTCTAACAATACTATTTAATTGTGTAGTTATTGACTACCGGTCTACTTTTCACTTCAATTTGGACTGATCTATTTATTTTGCATCACCACGAGTTGTGGATATTGTAGCACAAGAGAATACATTTGTGTTCTAATTTCTGATTAAATAAAAAGGTTATTTTTAACCTTCTCAAGACCTTGTCGTTGTTTTAAAAGTAGCGATAGTCCGCTTCACGTCTGTTAGGGTTATTTGAGTAATTAATATTACCAAATCAAGTGTAATCCTACAATTAGCTCCCAAGCAAATTACGAATCATGTCACAAGAAAGGTAGCATTTAGTCTGAGGTAATGAAAAACTAGTCCGAGGTATTGAAATGCAGAGGGTATATTCTCAAAGAAAAGAAAAAAATTCCTCTCAGAGTCAATTAAATGCGGTATCGATAAAAAATTTGTCCTTCCCAGTGATTAAAATCTGTTAAACAACGTTTCAGCTAATGTATTATTGGATAAAGTGACGCAAAGTAGTTTTTTGGGGGCAGAAATTTCTTTAAGAAAACTTTAAATAGACTATTTAGTGTCCAAGAAACAAGAGTGATCGCCGCCCAAGGTAAACAGTATGAATACGTGGAAGTAATCTTTACAGTAGTACAGGTGAAATATGAACACAGAAGGTGGTTTTCTTTGTAGTGAAAAATCTACAGGATAATGTAACATTGGATATCTTAAAGGCTTTGTGGGGGGGGGGAGCAAAAACTAATTTTCAAGAGCTACTGTGCAATTGGGTCATGAAAAAGTTGGTGGAAAAGAAAGCCCAGCCGCAGGGTTTGGAATTGAATAAGGATGAGAAATCGGAGCTGGAGTAGTTGGTAAGAAAATTTTAAAAATTTATTTGATGAGGCCCCACATCTGATGCAGGTAGTAAATCAACAGCAGAACCAATAGTCAAGGAAGAAATAATGGAAAACGTACTGCAGAAATGCTAAATAGAATTATAATCCCATAAGTAGTCCTTATGCTATCCCTGTTATATTTTGTTGAAAGAAAAATAATCTTGTGGAAAAGAAGATTTAAGTCGAATTAAGTCGAAAGTGGATTTAAGTCGAAAATATGAAAAGTACAATAATCGGAAAATAGAATACTGTTGATATATATTTCCGATCGTAATGTTTCAATTAAAATGAAAATATATCATCAGAATTATTATCTGCATTTAGAAGTAATTGCTTTTTAGCAGAATTCCTTATTAGTGCTATATCTGAAGTGAACATGGCAAGACGATATAAATTAACAATAAGTTCTATAAGAAACTTTGTTATTCATCATTTTAAAGATGGCACAAGCAATCAAAATATCCAAAAGAATATTAAATGTAAAGCATCAAATGTAAACCATTATGAAGTTATAATACCATGGGAATTGAATGGAACTTCGAAAATGCGCTGATGTCTGGATCAAGCTGACCCCAAGGAATCGAAGATTATTCTGTGAAAAATCAAAACAGACCGAAATATTAGTGCTGTAAAACGTGCAGCACTTAGAAGTACGGTTTACAATAAATGTTAACCTGAAATTGTTCGAAGAGTGATAACGGCACATGGATACAATAGGCAACTCAGCAAGAGAGAAATTCTTCAATAATAAGAAAACAAAGAAAATACTTCCTGGCTTTTGCAAAATCCATGGTAAATAAAAATTTATCATATTTGGACAATGCTATTATTTGTAGACAAGTTTAATACATTTGAGTCAGATGGAAGAATTACTGTATTACGAAAGCCGAATGAAGAATTGAATCTAAAAACTTTATTGCTTACTGTTAAGAAAAGGTGAAAAAATAATGATTAGGGAATGTTTCCCTGCATTTGGAAGGATAAATTTAGTTTTTATAGAAAATAATATGGATTAGTATAAATATGTAAATAATCTTAATGAAAACCTCAAAGTCTACAAGAAAAACATGAAAGTAAAATACATTCAAATTCTATCAGAACAACGATTACAATCATACAGTCCTAAATGTTCACTTTTGGTTATTATATAATTGTCTGGAAGTCCTCAAAACTTCTTAAATAAGAAGTTGACATCACCAAAACTTTACTTAATAATATCGAACGTGCATGGAGTTGGAGAAAATAATAAGGAAATGTGAAATTTCTTCGAAAGCTCTACCAAAAACAATTCTTATGGAGCAATAGAACATATTTCACACGAAAGAATTAGTTCAAACCATGCCAGAGCACATGAAAAGTATAGCTTTTGTTAAAGGATAGCAAATGAAATGTTGTGTTGCGTTTTTCTTTTTCTGTCACCAGTTGTTACGTTATTTTCTTCCTTCACGTTCGTACGGGGTTTGCAGATTTGGAGTGAATAATGACAACACTTGATAATGAAGTATCGAAACACGCTTTATTTAGCCAATATTAATCAGGACAGCTCCAATAACACTTTTTACAGTCGTCGAAGATACATTCAAATAAACACACTGGAACACAGCCTTCACACTGTCAGGCAAAAACGGTGGAGACAGCTTCCTGCAAAGCACCAGAGTACAGCTCCCGACTCTGCTTTGTCGTTCTCGGAACTCCACGTACTCTCGAGACTCTCCACGCTATAACTCGCGATGCACTCGACGACACTCAGAGCATAGCTCCCGACTCTTCGGCTCAGTCGTTCCCGGAACTCAATACGCTCTCTCGACGATGCACTAACCGCGATACACTACGACACTTTTTCGGTGCACTCGACTACCCACTCGGCATTCGCTGCCCGGCTGTCAACGCGATCGACTCCGCAGGGATTGACTCGCTAGACGAGACACCAACTCGATTTTAACTAACTCGCACTCGACGAGGCACTCTTACTCGGCATCTCGACGAGGCGCATTCTCGATACTACTAGACGAGGCACACTCACTCGCGCTCTCAATGAAGCACACACTAACTGACTGCGGACCAGCAAGGTTTATATAGCTTTCGGCTTGTGTTCGAGAACATTCTGGGCTAAACCGGTAAGAATTCTTTCCAGAAGGTTCTCCAACAGTCCACGGTATATCGCCAATTTTGTCACCAAATGGGCGATTTCTCGCTAAATGTGGCAAACCTGCCTTCCTTTGTCATTTTATGGCAACCCTAAAACTGCTTTGAAGTAAAAAAAATCCACTAAAGGTATTCGGTATTGCTAAGATCATTCATTATCTTTATTTTCGCACTCATGTTTTGGAAAAACAGTGTCGTTAATGTTAATGTCTCGAAGCCACTCGCAGAAGTAAAACATATCGAATGAATTTGAAAACGTGGTTTGAGAGTAAATTCATTGAAAATGAGCAAACTTTTAAGAAAACTTGGAAGTCATAGATGGTTCTGATTGAGATTTAGTTTGCAAGTTGCTGAAAATAACGACGTTTGTGTGTTTATTCCTAGTTAGTTTCCATTTTTTTATTTTTGAGTACTCACACCTTGTTAAAATGGGCTTGCTCTTTATTAGGGAAATTTTCAAATTGCTCAGAGCATATATATTTGATTATAAAATATGAAATCAATTTTTTGAAATCATGATTAATTCTTTTAAACAAACTAAAATTTAGAATCAAGAATTAATTACAATTACGAATTAATGTCTTTGAATTAATTGGTGTATATTTTCCTCATCGAATTTCAGTTAGTAATGATAACAAAAAAAAGTAAAAAAGAACACAGGAAAATATGGTAATTAAAATTCTTACATTCTTTAAAAGGCAAAAATTAATTAATGTAGTCTTTTTTTTTTTTTTTTTTTTTTTTTTTTTTTGGAGAGGGGAAGATCATTTACAATTTTAAAGACAATTAAGTTAACAAAGGAAAAGAAAGACAAATCTTATTAAAAATATTTAATATATAAAATCTATTAACCTAGCATGTAGCAAAATGCTTCTGAATTTTTTGTCATTTAAAACATTCCATTTAATAGCACTTCTGAGCATTTTCGAAGACATTTCTATACTGAATGATGCTTTGAATCATTCTTCTTTCTGTTTCTTGTATTCTTCTGCGAATTTAACCACAATAAATTTATTGCATTAAGCAATAAAGTTAAAAAGCATAACTGAAACTTAATTACTTATAAGTAAACAGAGTGAATAATTTGTTTTCTTTAAAGATGGCGAATTATCTGGAAGATGAAAATTTTGTCATGTTGCCAAACGATGTTTTATAATATCCGTGTGAGCAATAAGAGAGTAGTTCTTGTAGGATGACTTCCGCGGAAGAGTTTTCGAAGTTGAAAATTCCCTCTTCTATGTGGATGTTTGTGGATCATTCTAGAAACTCCCCTTGCCTTCTCGATTATATGGGGAGTCATCTGCTTTTTGCGAGATCGGTGTAGGTATATTTAGGCTGAAAGACCTTGACTGGAATTCAACGGTGGCGGCCAACTCAACTCAGACTCCAGATTCTAAGTTTGAATACCGACATGTTTGGTCATGATAAAAAAAAAGTTATGTTTTAGCCTGAAATTTCTTTGTTTTGAGTGCAATAATTAAGTATCAAAACCAAATACAGATGCACGCCTACGAAAAATCCTACGTCTTCTTAGTCATTTTTTCAGTAAGAGCAAGCAATATGATGACTATATTTTAATTTCGCAATCAATGTTTATGAAATCAAAGCATGATTTTAAATTTTATCTTATCCTGTTCCTGAAAAATAATTTAATGAGTCAGCACTACAATGACTATAAATGTAATATGAAGAATCATTTTGCAACACTGAGGTCATATTGAGTTGAAGAAAACAACTGAATTTTTTATGATTAAGACATTTACTGCTATTCTTCATCACTTCACATTTCTTTTGTTATACAGTGTAAATGTGTTACACGACATCTAATCTAAATCTCTGCTAAGAAACATGCATCTTAAATGCTCACTAAATTTGAATAATCCAGAAGTGAGGATAAGTTGGAAATGATGGAAAAAAATCACAACTTAAAGCCAATATGATTAGTTAATTTAAAGTCCTTAACCAATATGATTAGTTAATTTAATAGGTAATCTCATTGAATGAATAGGTAATACAATTAAACATTGTTATAACGAATTTAAAGGGCCCGAAAGTCTGCTTCGCTACATCCAGTGGTTCGTAGCTATATACGATCTGATAAGGGGAAAAAATGAATCATCTCACAAAACAGGAACGAAATTGATTGATGAATCGCACAGAAAGAGTGATTAGCATTGTTACATCTTTCAAAAGATGTTAATAGTAACTTTAATTTAAAAAAATTAATTACAATTATTATTACGTGCAACTGATGAATTTTATTTTCGTTGTTTTCAGTTTCGCCATACATTAATGTATTCACACGAAAAATTACTTAGAATAAAAGTCATGCTTTAGCCCAGAGATGGCGAACTGTTTTTCGATTACGTTGCCAATTAAATTACGGTTTATAATTTTCAGGTGTCCAGTGTACCGTGTGCCACATGTTATATTTCTTTTTATAAATCATTTTTATACCCTTGCTTTGATTTCAAACTATCGAATTGTATTTTGTAACTGCATTTGCTGTTTAGTTATTAATTTGTTTAGTTTATTAATTTGCTGTTTAGTTTTATTAACTTGCTGTTTAGTTATTAATATAACACTTTCAGGCTCTCATACTTGTGCTCGTGACTAGTTTCGATGGCTTAACGCCCATTCTTGTTGTTTGACTTCTCAAATAAACACCTAACGTTCTTAGAGGAAGCAAGGGTGAATCAACATATCCAACAAACAACCTTAAAATATCTTCAAAAACAAAAGTTTTGGGGTTTGTTTTCACTTCAGATGACACTGGAAATCTAGTTCATCGGAAAGATGAATTCATCTAAGTGCAAGGTAACCAAAAATGTTCTTGCCGTTTCTGATATGACTTTGGAAGAGTGGATCCCAACATAAAAAAATACATATACAAATTTCAAAACATAGGACTGTGTCATTCTCAACTATTTTGCAAGGACAATTCAACATGACATCAGATCTGTCAGAAGTTTCATGTTGGAAAATAAAATTGTTGTGCTAGATTGGCCTAGAAGTTAACCAGAGTTAAATCGGATCGAAAACTTCCGGCACATTCTCAAGAAACATCTTAGTAAAATGCTTTATACGACAAAAAAGCACATGATTAAGAACACTATAAAAGTGTGGCTCCATGGTAAGGAAGTAAAAAACATATGCACAAGACTAGTACAGTCAATGTCTAAGTGCATTCCAAATGTCATTTCTGCTATTCTTTTAGCAGAAATGTATATTTTCTATTAATTTTATTATTATCACTGTATATGAAGGTATGTAGATAAACTATAAAAAAATCGCTTTATCCCAATTAATTTGCGCAATGTAGTATGTCCCGAAACTCCAAGGATAAAAATAAAAGCATCATTATAAAATTGCTCTTTTGGCCTTCCATCAGGATAAAAATGCTCTTTTAGAGTAGGGTAATTTTCCTGCTCATTGTCCTAAGCGCTAACAGACTGAACTCACGGTTGAATTTCAAAATCTTTGCAACTATAAATGATAATAGCGTGACTCTAAAATTTTGTCCTTCATGAGCATAAATTATTCTTTTCGAGTTAGCTTTGTCTTTGCACTTAACGTGCGTGTAGTCTAAAGCGTTTTTTTTAAATCAACAAAATAATATTGCATTCAGTAAACAAAAGATGTAAAAAACCCTTTCGTGAGGTGGGGGTATTTTTTAAGAGTGAATTAACCTGCTCTAAAAATGCAGTTCAAATAAATGTTTAAAACTATATACAATTTAGTTGCCTTAATTGTTATAATGCTCTTATTACTACTTAAAAGAACAAACTATAAATACGATTTCATTTATCTGTCTATATAAATTCAAATGAATATCACATTTTAAAATATTTAACTTAGTGACTCTCTCTCATTTGGAGACAAATCATCAAACTGCTTTAATAAACTATAAATAGCAAAACACAGAATGTTTTTGTTTTGGTGTACTTGCTTATGGCAAAGCATGCAAGAGCTACCCGCCCAAGAGGGGAAGTACCTTCGTGGAGGACTTCCCAAGGAAGACTGCCTCGTATACACAAATACAGAAGGGAATAAACTGCAAAGGAAAATCAATGTTTCTATGGAGAGGGAAAACTAGTTACTTCGTAATTTAAAACCTGTGGTAAAATAATTTGTACACACTTGTAGAATTTTTCGATGTCAAGAAGCTGAAGAATTCCGTAACGCTCTCACCAGGATTCGAACTCCAGACCTTCCAACCACGTGTCGAGTGGGCTTCCAGTTACCCCATGAAGATACGTGGTAAAGATGAAGAAAGTACCTTGTAAATTTAGGTACTTTTACCTTTGGAACAAATTAAAAAACAAATAGCCTCATTAACTGATAACAGAGTTAGACAGGTGAAGTACGTATAATGAATGTTTTCTTCTTCCTCTCTTCTTTTCCTTTCTTTCTTTTTTATTTACTTCTTTACTGTGCTATTTGTCTAAAACCTCACTTTTCATTGAATCACCTTTGTATCGAATCACTTTTCAAATAAAACGATGAGTCCGCCAAATGGGTGGGCTCCAACTGCACGAATGGGAAAATCCTCCCCCCCCGGTCTAGCTATAGTCCAAGTGCGCGAATCAAAATTTCTTTCCCCCTTGCCTACAGAGTTACAATTTAACTTTTCGAAGCCCATTGTAGCCAAGAGGAAAATAAAAATAAAGAAATATAATTACATATCAATAATAAGAAGAACACGTAAAGGATATCTAACAAGCAACAGTAATAAATGGAAGAGCTAACAAAGAAACAAAAAAGGTAGTGGTAAACATACATATTAGCATTACAAACATCATTCATTAATTACAATATTAGAGCAAAGAATATTATAATAATGTCATAAATTAAATAATTATAAAACAAACCAATTATACTTTTTATAAATTGCATCAATAACAGTCGTGAAGTCTGAACTAGACTGGAAAATGTAATATAGTTCACTGGCGTGCAAAAGATTATTCCGAATCAAAGTGTGTTAAAGTGTGCTAGAAATATTTTTCGTTACTTAAAGAAATCACGTAAATGTTTGCAGAAATTAATAGTTAAATTAAAAAAAAGCTTAGCATGAAATCTATTATGATATAACACTGACGTATAAATTGTAAATAAATTTAAATTATTATGCTAAGAAGTTTTTTCTAAAATTTATCTAGAAGAAAAGAATTAGGTAAACAGTACTGCAAATTAATATATAATCAATAAGGCCTCTCAATAAATAAAAGCTTATTTCTTTAACCAAAAACTAAAAACTGGGATGCAAAAGTTTGTGTAATATATTTGGAAATATCTGAACATATAATTAATTAGAAACGTACAATTAAATTAATAACAAGCTAATTAACAGTAAAATTAAGCTTAATTTCATTCAATCTAAAACAAGCAATCGATCAGGAGCTCCGCATAACTGAAGTTTTATTGCTATTTTACGTAGATTTGCGTACAAAATAAATATTTGCACTTTTGAAGCAAGTGAATAATGTACTTATAGTCAACAGGAATTAAAATAGAGTGGTTAAAAATATAACTACTTGTCAGAAGGCATACAAAGTTACCATAGCTACAGAAATTGAATGCTTATAGAAAACTCATAAAGTGCTACAGTGCGAAAAGAAAATTATGGAATAAACACGTTGAGAAAATTAGATGGTGAATCCTTAATTTTTACTTCCTTGTACGAAGTAAAAAGGAAGTATTGTAATCGCGAAAAGTTTCAGGCAGCATATTTCAACGAAAATATCCATTTTGGTCGCTATCGAATGCAATTTAACGATGCTTTTGCGTGTTTTTGCGTGTACGTAAGAACAGAATAAAAGACTCGCTTCCTCCAAAAAAATTATAAAACTGCTTTAAAATTAATTCTGAAGATAATTTTTCGTGGCGTCTGTACGAACGTAGGTACGTACGTGTATACGTATCTCGCATAACTCAAAAACGAGTAGCCTCAGAACGTTGAAATTTTGTATATAGGACTGCTGTCCACTTCCACGCCTATCAAATTAATTTCCACCTTTTCGTTGCCCTGCGTTGGCAACACGCTTTTGAGATTTGTCGTTAGTATAATTCGGTCGCTAAAAGTGTAGCTGACCTGTAACTGTTGTAATTCCTATTTTAAAGCTTATCTGTACTGTTGAATTATTACTAAATGTTTACGTATAATGTTTTATTATTAAATGTATTCAGTTTGGTTTAAATAGACCAAGAGTCGTTGAATTTATTAAGTATATTTAAAGTTGAAACTGCGTCATCCATTTCGGCGCCATTCTAATACGAGGAACGTAAACAAATTTCTGGAGGCACCGGCGAGATTGGGAATTCGTCAGCAGTTCAAGTATAGATAAGTGCTTTTTATTTCGATTTACATCTGAATTTGATTCTTGAAGTTTTATATATATTTTGTATTGATTTTCATTTTGAACTTGAATACTTCGATTACTTATTATGGATCAAGCTAGTGTCATTAGATTGCATGGTAGGGCAAAAGCGACCTTCACCAGGCTTCAGAATACTATTTCTTCCGATTTATCTAAAAATGAAGTAATTTTGAATCTGGAGCGCTTGGAAAGGATTTATTCAGATTTTGATAAATTTGATGCCCAATTACCAGAAATTGAAGATTTTGAATCAAAGTATTTTAGTTTGAAACTTCAGTATCAAAATTTATTAGATGTATTGAATGTGGCTAATATGCCAAATGTTTCAGAAAATTCTAATATTAGTAACTTTAAGTTACCGAAGTTGAATATTCATATTTTTTCTGGTAACTTTAATGACTGGATGAATTTTAAAGATTTGTTTGTTGCAACAGTGCATAATACGTCTTTATCGAATATACAGAAATTTCAGTATTGAATCGGATCACTTGCTGATGAATCAGCTTCTATAATTAAACATATTCCGTTATCAAATAATTCTTATGAAGAAGCATGGGCAAAATTGCTCGCTAGGTACGATAAAAAGAAACAAATTGTACAATCGTTAATTAAAACATTTCTGGATCAACAATGTATTTCACAGGTTGATAATGTCAATTTGCGGCAATTAGCTGATACTTCAGATGAAGTTATCAGAGGTTTAAAAGCTCTTGGTGACAAAGCAACTTCTAGGGATCCATGGTTAATAGTTATGTTGCTTCAAAAGGTAGATTCAGAAACTCGAAAGTTATGGGCACAGAAAACAGCGGAAGATGATTTTCCTACACTGGAATCATTTTTTGAATTTTTAAATTTAAGGTGTTCTTCTCTCGAAATTATGATACATAAAGAAGCAGAAGCTAACGTCGTTCATAAAAATAGTAATGTTAGTTCTGAAACGTTACAGAATTCTAAATTTAGTAACACTAAATGTTCGAAATGTAACGGATTTCATGCTTTGTATAAATGCGTTAAATTTAAGAATTTGGATGTTAATGCTAGAAAACACGAGGGTTGTGTTTTTTATGTTTAAATTCACATCTAATCAAAAACTGTAATTCACAGTTAAAGTGTAATTTGTGTAATTCAAAAACGCATAATAGTTTGTTGCATGAAGATATTAAAGCTAATAACGTACAGCTTTTAACAGCGCCAAATGTAAACGAAAGCACTCCAGAGAGAATTTCGAATAAATATGAACCCTCTTCAAAATTGCAATTCGGCGATTTTGCCTACGGTTCTCGCACTCGCATTTTCGTCCAATGGCGAAATTATCGAAATCAAATTATTATTGGATTCCGGAAGTGATAGTTCGTTTATTTCTGAACGAGCTGTTCGAAGATTAGGATTAAAAAAAACGAATCAAAGGTTACTTTTGCGTGGAATTAGTGGAATACCAGCTTCCAAAACTCGCGGCTTTGTTAGTTTAAAGATTAAATCAAGGTTAAGTAATGAAATAATTGATGTTAACTCATACATTTTGGATAGGTTAACTTTGCCATTGCCGGAACAAGTCATTAATGTAAAGCATATAGAATACATTAAATCTATTCCGTTAGCGGATCCGAATTTCGCTCAACCCAAAGAAATTGATTTGATTTTAGGAGCTGATTATTTTTTCTCCGTTTTAAGATGTGGCCAAATATATGGTTCGAAAAATGAGCCTGTAGCTCAAAATACAATTTTTGGTTCGGTGATTGCTGGGAAGGTCGGAAATAATATGGAATGCCAAAAAAACAGCAAATTCACACTTCATAAAGCTAGAAGATAATATAAATATTGATTACGAACTTAAGCGTTTCTGGGAAATGGAGGATATTGTCGATGTTGGGAAGAAGGAACTTCAGACACCTGAGGAACAATTTTGTGAATCACATTTTCAAAACACTCATTCTGTTAATTCAGATGGGCGATTTGTGGTAAAACTTCCATTCTATAAATCGCATTTGAAGTTGGGTGATTCAAAACTGGCAGCAATTTCTAGGTTGCGTTCCATGGAACGAAAATTCAAAGATAATCCGGAATTTGAAAAACAGTATAAAGATTTTATACATGAATATGAACAGTTAGGACATATGACTGTGATTAATGATGATTTATCTAACAAATCGGACACCGAAAAGTTTTATCTTCCTCATCATGCAGTAATTAAACCTTCTAGCACAACGACAAAATTAAGAGTAGTTTTTGATGCATCTTGTAAATCTGAAAACGGTATATCATTGAATTCTCTTTTAGGGTTAGGTCCGAAATTACAAAGAGATATTTTTGAGATTTTGATTAATTTTCGATTTCCAAAAATTGTTTTCACAGCCGATGTGGAGAAGACGTATCGTCAGGTGATGGTAGCCCCTGAAGATCAGAATTATCAATTGATACTTTGGCGATACAATTCCAGTGATGAAATGCGTATGTACAAGTTGAAAACAGTTACGTAGGGTCTTTCCTCTGCTTCATTTTTAGCAACTCGATGTCTGAAACAGGTAGCTTTAGATTCTAAAGAGGAATCAGATGTATCTCGTATATTGCAAGAGGATATGCATATGGACGACTTATTATCGGGTGCAAGTACAGTTGATGATGCAGTATCCGTCTGCAAGAAAGTATCTTCAATTTTACATGCACGCGGTTTTGATTTGAGGAAGTGGAATTCAAATTCTGTAGAATTCTTAACTGAATTTAAGGAACATTGTTCACCGAATTCTGATTTCGAGATATCTCCTAATTCGAGTTCGAAAGTCTTAGGACTTTTTTGGAATTCAACTACTGATACCTTCAGTTTTAAAGCTACACTGCACATCAACGCACCTATAACAAAGAGAGGCATATTGGCAGAATCTGTTCGCATTTTCGATCCTTTAGGTCTCTTATCTCCTTGCACTATATTGATTAAAATAGTCTATCAAAAGCTTAGGGTTAGTTAAAGGCGACTGGGATTCAGTTGTTCCCCAGCATATCTCAGATGACTAGTTTAAATTTCAAGAGACTTTCAGTCAAATCAATAATTGTGAAATTCCAAGATGTGTCATACTTACAACGGACAGTGTTATCCAACTACATGGATTTTCTGATGCATTTTCACAAGCCTATGCAGCAGCCATTTACTGTCATCAAAAATGCAATGGTACGGTTAAGGTTAATCTTTTGGTATCAAAGACTAAAGTCGCGCCTATAAAGCAAGTATCCTTTCCTCGATTAGAACTTTGTGCTGCGTATTTGTTGACCAGATTAATGCGATCTCTATTGAACATTTTAAAGAAGTTTAATTTCGATATGTATGCGTGGACGGATTCCAAGGTAGTTCTGTCTCGGCTATCCGCTCATCCACGTAAGTGGAAAACTTTTGCGGCAAACAGAACATCTCAAATCATAAAAGTGATACCTATTAAACATTGGAATCATGTTCCTTCTAAACAGAATCCTGCAGACATTGTCTTTCGTGGTATTGAACCTCAATTCCTACCAAATTGTACTTTGTGGTGGAATGGTCCACCATGGATGCATCAGGAAGAGGAACAATGGCCTAAATATGAATTAAAATCTGAAGATGATACTGAAGTAAAGGCGGAACAAAGATCTGATCCTATTTTTATTTCTCATATACTACGTGAATCGAATGATTTATTAGCTAATTTGTTCGAGCATTATTCTTCGCGTTGTAAAATTGTTCGTATTCTGGCTTACTGCCAAAGATTTATTACTAATTGCAAGAAGCATCATGTTACTCAGAACATTTCACCTAGTGGCATTAACTCCAGCTGCCTTATGCCGCTAACATTTCTAAAGATTCGAGTAGCAGAAAAGTTCATCATTCGTTGCATTCAGAATCATTATGTTAAAGATGATTTACAATGTATTAAGGAAGAGAAACCTTTACCCAAGCCAACTACGTTCTCTATATCCATTCGTAGATAAAGATGGTCTCTTACGGGTGGAAGGACGTCTTCGAAATTCATCTTTAGCATTTAACATCAAACATCCTGTCATACTTCCTTCTCGACATAAATTTAGCGAATTACTAGTGAAAGAACTTTATATTACTTACCTTCATGCTGGTCCTTCTTTATTATCACACCTCATCAGGCAAATACAGTGGTTAAAAATATAACTACTTGTCAGAAGGTATACAAAGTTACCATAGCTACAGAAATTGAATGTTTATAGAAAACTCATAAAGTGCTACAGTGTGAAAAGAAAATTATGGAATAAACATGTTGAGAAAATTAGATGGTGAATCCTTAATTTTTACTTCCTTTACGAAGTAAAAAGGAAGTATTGCAATCGCGAAAAGGTTCAGCTAGCATATTTCAACGAAAATATCCATTTTGACCGCTATCGAATGCAATTTAACGATGCTTTTGCGTGTTTTTGCGTGTACGTAAGAACAGAATAAAAGACTCGCTTCCTCCAAAAAAATTATAAAACTGCTTTAAAATTAATTCTGAAGATAATTTTTCGTGGCGTCTGTACGAACGTAGGTACGTACGTGTATACGTATCTCGCATAACTCAAAAACGAGTAGCCTCAGAACGTTGAAATTTTGTATATAGGACTGCTGTTCACTTCCACGCCTATCAAATTAATTTCCACTTTTTCGTTGCCCTGCGTTGGCAACACGCTTTTGAGATTTGTCGTTAGTATAATTCGGTCGTTAAAAGCGTAGCTGACCTGTAACTGTTGTAATTCCTATTTTAAAGCTTCTCTGTACTGTTGAATTATTACTAAATGTTTACGTATAATGTTTTATTATTAAATGTATTCAGTTTGGTTTAAATAGACCAAGAGTCGTTGAATTTATTAAGTATATTTAAAGTCGAAACTGCGTCATCCATTTCGGCGCCATTCTAATACGAGGAACGTAATAACTATAACATGTAGATGTGCACCTCGTATGTTGCAATCGGCCGCACAAAACGTATATAAATATAATTATATATATATCCACTCTGTTACCCGGCTCAGTGATCTCAGTTTCTTTACTCTTATATGTTTGTAAATTGTACTCTTTTTCCTTTAAAAATGATTGAATTATGTTGTTTTTACCTTCCGGTTAAGGTTTTTATGCCTTTAGTAAATCTGTATGCAATAATTTTAGAATTATCAACAATTTTAAAGTTGTTTAAGTGCCGCTAAGCCTTTTTTATGGCGGCCATTGATTGTTTACATTTGAAACAGCAGACTAGGGGATTTGTTGCCAATCTAGAGAAACTTAGCTTCGCAACAACAAAGATAACGCCTTCATTTATTATTGTCAATTAAATCATGCTTAATCCTTTCTGGAATTTTTTCGAGGAAATAAGTGTTAAAGACTTACTTTAATTTTTAATATAGATATTCTGAATTTTTATGTATTTTTGCCTTCTCGCGAAGTGAGAACTGAATTAATTGAATGAGAAATACTCAATCGTCTGTGAAAAACTGTTTGTTTTTTGTTTTGTTTGCTTAATTTCTTTTATACATCATTCTAGCTTTATTATAGTATTTGAATAGAACATGTGGCAACGATTAATTCTATTCTTTAAATGATATAAATTTTGTGCATTATGAGTTATAATATGAACGAAATATAATACTGTTAAGTGAATCTAGCGCCAGAGTGTCGCTATGGTAAGCAAATACAAGAGTGAATTTTAAAGAATACATTTATTCCATTGTGGTTTATGCGCTGTCGGAGAAGTAGATTTAATTCATTCCAATACGTTTAAATGAAATGCAAGAAAAATTGCGTATAATTTAATATTCCGTATAAGGAAGTCATGTGGTGTGCACATCAGATTTTTAGTCATATAAACTCTATGCTTTTGGAAAAGGTTACGTATTATTTGAACCAATGTATCAATCATTGAATCCGAATTAATTTCTTTCCTTATTTTTTCTTATTAAACGGATTTGTAAAAAGATATGCTAAGGTTTTTGCAATATTTTTAAAGAATAAATTAAAAAAAATTTTTACTTCATGAACTGAAATTTTTAACGATACATTTTTACACAGTAAATAAGCAAAAAAAAAAAAAAAAAAAAAAAAAAAGAGCTGGGGGATTTCTGGGATTAGAAACTCGGGTTGAACTACCGATGTTTAGTGACTTTCCCGCTTGATCATAAGACCTTTTGAAATTGGGGTGAACAATATATTAAAGAAAATAGAAGATATAGCACACATAAGAAAAAAAGTGGGCTGAATTAGAGATTTACATGTTTAGTGAATGAGCTAAACTTATCTGTATGCCGCTATGAAATATTAGGAATGTAGCATAAAAGCATCAGCGAAGAAGGCAACGGCAATCTAAATCATTGTAATCTAAATGTATAGTGGTTCTAATCAATATCTGCTATTAATTTCAATACTGCTGAAAAAATTATAAATGAATTCTATCATAAATCACATGAACTTGTTGCATTATAAATTACAACAGTTAGAAATATTATTAGCGCGATTTAGCTACCATCTTTGTTAACAAATAATTTCAAATAATTAATTTTACAAATAATTCGGCCAGAAACTATGTTAGAAAATAAGCTGCATGCTGAAGATTAAGCTTTACCAAGGTGTTAGAAATATCTTCTCTTAACTAGAGTTATGATGCAAGAATTTGTAAGAATTATCATTTAAATATAAATTGGCATAAATACATTACAAAATATATAAATTCTACATACATGAAAACTTGAATACAGTGCAACAATATGTGAAAAAGGATTGGATAAAAAGGGAATTCAAAATCCCAAGATATGAATATAAGGGATTTCGAATTTTTTTTTTGTTAATTATGAAAATTCTGCAGACGCTCATAATTATTAATATATTAATTAAATGTGTATTATAAATTAAATATCCTCAGGTAGAGTAACTGGAAAACAGAAGGAATATTTAAACGTTTCTAGTGTTAAAATATGGACTTTGTAAGAAAGTTAAATAACCTTCAAATAACTTCAATGACTAAAAATGGAGAGCTTAATACGGCAATATATTGCAATAATATTAGTGTGAATATGGAAACACTTAAGAAATTCAATTTTTAGATTTAATAAAGAGAACTGTTTAAATTAAATTAGAACTGTTTACCTAAAATGGTAAATTTGAAAGTTAAAACCAATCTGCTACCTAAGAAGATTTGTTAATATATATCTAGGCAAGAAACGTATTTAAGGTGCGCTACAAATCCGATATTTGATAGGTTGAATATGTATCAGTTTTGTTTGTTTGAATATGTATCAGTTTTATATATATATATACATCAGCGACTAAAATCTACAACTTGGAAAGTTTTTAATTCTTACAGAGAATAAAAAAGATCTGACTCATCATTCTTTTAAGCATCATAAAACTTTAAAATGACTGTAAAAGAAATTCATTTTTACTTTAGCACACGCCAGACTATAAATTAATATTTGCTTTGTATGTTCAATTTTTTACAATGTTGATAAACAAAAATAAAGGCTTGCAGTCTCAATAAAATGCCCCATTAATGGAGATAAATGACTTTTTGTAGCACCCAATCTTCTTGAGAATTCAAGTTCTTAGAAATAGGAAAAAGTCACGCAGTTCGTCTATTAGATAAGAGGGGGGGGGGAAATCTTCGATCAAATTTCGCGCAGTTCGTACCCTACGCGCCAAATATTATCGTCATGTATTATTTTTAAAAAATGTAATCTAACAAATAAAAAATGGCTGGCAGCACTTAAGATATACTGTTTTTAAATATTTTGTGATTTTCTTTTGAATTTTATGTGGTTTAACTGCGAATAAATTGAAGTTTAATTAACAAAGTTCAAAAGAGAAAAAATAAAAAGCAACTTTTTACTTCCTTGTACAAAGTAAAGGTATATTATCATGAAGTAAAAGTAAAGGTGTATTATTGAGTATCCATATTTCAACGAAAATATCCATTTTGACAGCTATCAAATGCAATTTAACTATGTTTTTGAGGTTTGATGTTTTTTAATGTTTTGATGACATCCGTACGTAAGGACAGAATAAAGGACTCTTTTACTGAAAACAAATTATAAAACTGATTTAAAATGGATTCAGAAGAGAATTTTTTCGTGGCGTCTGTACGTGCGTACGTATGTATGAATGTATCTCGCATAACTCAAAAACGAGTAGCCTAAGAACGTTGAAATTTTGTACATAGGACTGCTATAACATGCAGTTGTGCACCTAGCCTTTTGGTTTCAATCGCCCGCACCACAGGTACATAAATATATACACCCACTCTGTTACTCGGCTCAGTGAGCTCAGTTTTTTTATTCTGATATATTGGTAAATTCCGTAATTTTATTTTTTATTCTGATATATTGGTAAATTGCGCAATTTTAGCTTTAAAAATGATTGAATTATGTTGTTCTTATCTTTCGGTTAAGGTTCTTATGCCATTCGAGAAAATAAGTTTAAATGAAATGCAGGGAAACTGCGTATAATTTAATATACCGTACAAGGAAGTCATGTGGTGTACACATCAGATTATTATTTAAACTAATAGCAAAATCACTTTGTACGAAAGAAGAAATTTATGTTTAAAACTAGCTTTCACATATGGGAAACAAAATTTCTGTGATGAGAATATGTTACACCAAAATGTAACAATTAATAAAAAATTTAAACAAATCAAAAAATTCTTTTAAAATCCCAAGTGCATTCTTCTAAAATTGTAAAGTAATCATTCATTTAAAAAATCAAATTTAAGAAAACCAACAAAATGACATTCACTTTTTTAATCAATATTTATTTTTGCGATAAAGCAATCTGGATTGACAGCAGTTAATAACTTAAAAAATTATTAACTGCTGTCAGTCGAGATTTTTTCTATCTTCCTTTAAGCAAAATTTATCACAGAATTAAACAAATCACGCATAATCGTCTTTGACACATGGTTGACAGCTTGATAAAAACTCGCTCCTTCGAATTACAGATTACAGCTGCAGATTTGTTATTGTATGTGCATTTCGATGTCTAGTTCTTGTAGATTCGTAATGTACGTAAGTAACTCTGAAATACTTGAGACAGGGGCATGCAGTAAAAACAATTATTAGTTACATATTTAAATTTGAACTCTTTTATGTCCACAGACGATCATTTGAAGAAGTAACTGTATTGACGGAAGCTTATTGACGGAAAAACGAAATCGAAACTAAACAGCCAGAGTATTTCATAAGTAAATGCTTATTTTGGTCTTCAAAAACAGCATATTTATTTTTATAGAACTTCCATACTTGTTTGCAATATATTACTTATTTTTTGGACATAAAAATAATATAACAAGCTTCTTAAGAAATAACGCTTACGCAACGCTTATCATGGAACATTCCAAGTAACAACATTCCAAGTTTTTTTTAACTGAATTCGTTGTTGCCACACAGCGAATCTTAATAACTATGCAAAAAAATTACATCAGTTTTTTTTTTTTTTTTTTTTTTTTTTTTTTTTTTTTTTACATAAAAATAATATAACAAGCTTTTTAAGAAATAACGCTTACGTAACGCTTATTATGAAACGCTCCAACTAACAACGTTTTTTTAACTCAACTCGTTGTTGCCACACAGCGAATCTTAATAACTATGCAAAAACATTAAACAATGTTCCACTACAACTGCAATTTATCTATCTTGAAAGAAAGGAGAATGGAACTGATGCGACAGCATTATCGCGCTATGATTTTCTGTGATTTTTAAAGTAGGATTAAATCAAGAAGAATGCTTTCAACGTCTACGATTAGCATACAGAAATGAAGGTATACAGATGGTTTAAAGGATTTCTTAAAAAATCAAAGTTCTCGCCTGGATGAAGAAAAATAAATTAAATCTTTTGTCATCTTGTAAGGACCTTAAGTTTTACTAACGTTTATTTTATTTTAAATCTTTACTATCACTTCTTATTTTCTACTTCCGGCCAGAATTATAAGCGTTAAAGTATTTATGCAAAGTTTGTCTGGCGAACGCCAAGTATTTAAGTTGTGGCTTTTTGCCAAGCGAGAGAGAGGAAGCAGTTAGTCGAAGCAGGCCGCTTACCTTAGAAGTTTACTCAGTTGCTGGTTGCCTTCCAGGCTAGAGGTTTTAATCCTCTTGATAATTTTTAAACGTATTGTAGTGTTCACAGTTCTCTGTACCACATACGGCTTCCTGTTAATATAAGGCCAATCTTCCACGTTTATTATTTTAAAGTTAAATTAGAGTTTAGTTTTATTTTTATACTTTTACGTTTTCACCCCAAGTAGCGGGTCTGTGTATTTCCGAAGTACGGAAGTTATTGTAAATAGAGAAAAATAAAGGGTTTTGTATACCCTTCTTGTGTATCCTGTCTACTTCTCACAATTGTTGAACATAGCTTTAGTAAGCTCTCTGTTCCGAGTCAGGTCCTTGCATGTTCCCGAAGAAGGTTAGACGGAACATTGAACCTGATAGTGGCGCCCAACGAAGAAAAATAACCATGGCCGAGTTTCAAGAAGAACCTGTGCTGCCTGCAGAAGCGGCTCAGAATCCAGAAATGCCAGCTGCCGCCCTGGAAGGATTTGGTTACATCGTCCAGACCATGCGCGCTTCGATGAAACCAGAAGCAACATTTAATGGAAATTCACCGGTAACCAGTTTTTTGGAAAAATTGGATGACCACTTCATGCTCTACCCCGTGCACGAATTTCAAAAAGTTAACTTAGCTACCAGCGCTTTGAGAGGCCAAGCGCTTAACTGGTTCAAATGTATAGGCAGAAGTCTCTTGGGTCAAGCAGGAAGTCTCACCTATACTTACGAGAATATCAAGACTGCCCTAGTAAAAGCCTTCCCTGTTGTAAGGGATCGTGCGAAATTAGAAACGGAACTTTTTAGTATATATCAACAAAGAATCGAAAACCTCTCAAGCTTTATTTTAAGAAAAATTCACGTCTTCAAACTCTTGTATGGAAACCGTCCGGATCCTGAGATAATTCAAGTGATTTTGACGAGGTTACTGCCCCAAGTGCAAGACTTTATTGAATTAAGAAATCCAACTACACTGGAAAAGTTATTTGAGCTAGCAATCCAGTTTGAAAGTAGAAGAACGGCGGACGTCGAAAGAAGACGCCAATATCAACAGCGAAACCAATTTGGTGCGCCAAGACTACAGCAAACTCAAGCACACGGCTACGGAAGCAAAGCGAATCAGTGGGCAAGGAAACCCGAGCATTCAAAAACAGCCGGCGAACGTCGACAGCTCAATAGCAATCCAGGAAAAAAGTCTCAAGGCCAGGGAAAAAAGAAGGAAAGCACGGAAAT
This sequence comes from Stegodyphus dumicola, assembly GCF_044657685.1. Classification (NCBI taxonomy): domain Eukaryota; kingdom Metazoa; phylum Arthropoda; class Arachnida; order Araneae; family Eresidae; genus Stegodyphus; species Stegodyphus dumicola. Next base: position 132,204,308 of record NC_140768.1, on the reverse strand, counting down.
GAAAAATAAGTTAAACTAAAACGGATTTCTGCTGACGGGAGGGTGCGGAAATCCGAAGGCCAAGAAAACCCCTCTTCCTTCAAGTTAAATACAGTAATGGTGAAAAATTTGACTCTTCCGAAGATTGAAGTGTTAGTGAATAATATTCCAGCCACCGCACTCCTGGATACAGGCGCGCAGTGTTCCTGTGTGGCAGAAGATTTTTTTAGGAAGTATTTTTGGAAATACCGCATATATAATTCGGATAATACGACAGTGTTAGCGGCGCAAGGAGAAAAATGTAAGTGTATAGGTAAAGTACCGCTGTATGTCCGTATCAAGGACGAACAAGTAAAGGTGATGTTTTTTATAGTAAATAATCTGCAAGCACATATAATTTTAGGAATAGATTTTCTTGCAGAGGCACAAGCAACACTGGATTTTAATGAAGCGTCCCTTAAGCTGACAATGAAACCAGTTCGTGCAGAAAAGGCTGAACCGCCGATGTTAAATCTTGACCACCTGCCTAATGACGAGCAAGGAAGAATCCGAAGAGTGGTAAGTGAATTTGCTTCGTTATTTAGTGATATTCCAGGATTTACTCAGGTTACTAACCATAGTATTGACACCGGAGATTCAATGCCAGTTCGCCACAAAGTATACCGGTATGATAAGAATAAGGAAAAAATTATAGAATGGCATATCACCGATATCCTACGTAAAAAGATCATAACGCCCATCTCAACTAGTTATGCTAGCCCGGTGGTTTTATGTAAGGAAAATAATGACTATCCTTTGACACATCCAAAAAAGTAAAGATTCGCAATTGATTACCGTAAATTAAACTCCATAACTAAATATCCGGTATATCCGTTACCTATTATTGAGGAGATTCTAAGGAACATAACATCCACCAAATATATGACAACTTTAGACTTGACGACTGGTTATTTTCAAATAGGGGTTAGGCCTGAGGACGTGCCTAAGACTGCTTTTATAATTAAGTCTGGCACTTATGCATTTTTGCGAATGCCGTTTGGCCTTTCAGGCGCCCCAGCAACATTTCAGCGATGTATGGACATTGTGTTAAGACCTGTTCTTGGAAAGTCCACATTTATCTATTTAGACGATATCGTTATTACTAGTGATAATCTCGACCAACATGTACAGGATTTAAGACAGGTGTTTTCTTTCTTAAATGAGGCCGGTCTAAAAGTTAATGTCGAAAAGTGCAAATTTGCAGCCCCTGAATTAAAATATTTAGGTTACAAAATATCGCAAAAAGGGATCGAGACAGATGAATCAAAAATAATCGCTTACAAAAGTATCCAACTCCAAACACGGCAAAGAAGCTCTCTTCTTTTCTAGGACTTTGTTCATATTATAGGTCCTTTATAAAAGATTTTGCGGCTATCGCTGAGCCATTGTTAAAATTAAAAAGGAAAAAGGCAAGATTCTCGTGGACGGCCGAAGCCAATAGTGCTTTCGAAAAATTAAAACAAGCATTAACGCAAGCCCCTGTGTTGAAATTTCCTGAAAAGGATGAGAATTTAGAAATTTCAGCGGATGCTTCGGATTATGCGGTAGGAGCGGTACTTTCGCAAAATCAGCAACCCGTGGCATTTTTTAGCCGAACTTTAAATCAAACACAAAGGAACTATTCCGCGACCGAGAGAGAGGCACTTGCAGTTCTGTTAGCAGTGCAAAAGTTCCGAGTCTATTTTGGAAAGTCGCAAATAACAGTGTACTCTGATCATGCGGCGGTAACTAGATTGTACTCAGGGAAAAACTTATCCCCAAAGTTAATAAGATGGGCACTCAAGCTACAAGAATATAATCTGGTAATCAAGCATACCCCCGGAAAGGAAAATATCGTAGCAGATGCCCTATCAAGAATTAAAATAGATGAACAAGGTAATACTGTAAAGGTGGCAATGCTCACAGCATGTACAATAAATTCCCGAGAAACTGTAATAACCGAACTGGGTAAAGATCCTGAGTTTGGAAGCATTTATGAGTATTTAAAGGATCCTGAAAATTTTAGCCACCAAGATATTGTGGCGATAAGAAATAGGGCGGCCCATTACGAACTAATAGATGGTCTATTATTTTATACAAAAACTACGAATTCCAACAACGAATTTCGACCTGTTATCCCAGCTAGTCTTAGATTAAATATCCTGCAGGAGCTTCATGACAGCCCTTTAGCTGGTATTCGAAAAACTATTCAACGCGTACGCGATGCAGTCTATTTTCCTGAACTGCAAAAGTTAACAAGGGCGTATGTCCAGTCCTGCCCAACATGTCAAGCAGTTAATTATATTAATTTCCGCCCGGCCGGGTTTCTAAATAGTATTAAATCCGAATTTCCAAATGAAATAATTGGCATCGATTTATTGGGCCCTTTCCCAAAAAGTCAGTTAAATAAAAGTCGCTATCTCCTTGTTATGGTTGATCATTTTAGTAAATGGACCGAAATTGTTCCCTTAAAACGAGCCTCCGCGAAATTAGTTACTGATTCTATTTTTAATAAATATATTTTAAAATACGGGGCGCCCCTAAAAGTTATATCGGATAACGGTCCTCAATTTGTAAGTAATATATTTGAAGACATGTGCCAAAAACTGGGCATACGTCATTTAAAAATGGTCCCGTATCGGCCGCAATCAAATATAGCGGAACGGGTCAATAGAAATATAGGGAAAATTATCCGTAGTTATGTTAAAAATTTTCATAAAAGCTGGGATAACTATGTCAATGAATTTGCTTTCGCCCTTAGGAACGCAAAACATGATACAACGGGAAAAACTCCTGCTGAGTTATTTTTAGGCAGAAAGATTATAACGCCGTTAGATAAATTATTTTATGTGCAACAAAGAGCCCCAGAATTTAAAATGGGTGATATAGAAAAACTAATTAAGGAAGCAAAGAAGAATACTGAAGTAGCACAGAGAAAACAGAAACTCTATTATGACTTGAAACGACGGGGAGTAACTTATAAAGTAGGGGATGAAGTTTTAAAAATTAAGCATTCACTTTCTTCAGCACCAGAAGATAAAACTGCCAAATTTTTTCCACGATTTGAAGGACCATATGTCATAGAAAAAATAACTCACGCTGTAGTAGTGTTAAAAGCTAGAAATGGTGAAACTTGCTCCGCAAACATTGATCAAATCAAACCCTACTATGATCGTAATAAAATGCAAATATTTTCAGATCTTTTGCAGGATCCGGCACGGCAGACACCGCAGGCACAAGCTCCAGAGGTGGAAAAACTACAAGTACAAGGGCAAGCCATTAAGAGGCAGGAGCAAGTGAAAAGAAAGTTTCCCCGCGGAAAAATTGAAGGTGGCAAGAAAAAGAAGCCGTTCCACCGTCCAGAAAAGAGAGCTAACGAACACCCCCAGAATGAAGAAGGGAGAAGGACGACGTATGCAAAGAGAGCCAGGAGAAATGACGGCAAATATAACCCGGCTCTAAAACGGAAGATCTACTCATCCGACAGGACTCTCCGCAGCAAATGTCGCCGAACTGCGGAAGGGCCATCAGCGGCGGAGGAAAAGTTACAAGGAAAATTTGAACGGCCAGCAACGAGGTCCAAGCAGGAACACGAAAGAAGTTTCCCGGTTCCGCCAAGACCAGCTGCCATCAAACGACCAAGACCACAGGCAGAAGCGAAAAAGAAGGTATTCAAGGGTGACCGAACTGGTGAAAAAAGGAAGCTTCTAGAGGAAGGCACTGAAGGGCGAGCCCGTACAAGAAGGAGGATAAATCAAACAGCAATCTGCACTACCTTTCAAGACTGGGCCCAGAAAAGAATGTCCGAATATCACAAAGATAAGTAAAATTTTATGTTACTTTGCAAACTTAAGTTAATCTTTCATTCTTACTGCAAGTGGCAGATTTTAAGAAGTTTTACCTCATGCGAGGTCTACCTTTATCGCCAAAAGGGCGAGAAATGAGTTGTTACCGATTTTGGTATTATGTTTTTCAATTACTCGCGCGTAAAACTAAAGTTGATGTATAATAGCGTTGTGTAAAGACTTAAATATTGTAAAAAGTTATTGTATAAATATTATTTAAAACATTCTGGCAAGAAAGAAGTTTTAGTCTGAAAGACTTTTTGAAATGTATTATTTCAATGTAGAAAGAATTGGCACTTGCTTTGAAAAGAATAGAAGTTAACAATGTACTACTAATGTATGTTTTCAAATGTGTAAAATTAACGGCATGTTAATATGTTCTTATATACAATGTGAACTGTTATTTTAAATGTTAAGAAATACCGTGATATGGTAAAAGTGAAAGTAATGTTAAAATTTTTTTTTATTCATGTGACTGTAAAAAGACTAAATCATGGTGAATATGTGTTAAAGGTTGAATGATGTAGTTAGGTTCTCTGACGCTACACTTCAGAGTTAGCCACTTTCAGAATAGTACCTCAGGGTTTAGTGTTGAAATTAGGGTGTGTTACGAGGTCTTGGTATGTTGAATTTTAACACGTTAGTGTTTTGATTGTAGGAGGAAGTGTTGAACACATAGACATAAACACATTCGTGTTTGGTGTTCTTTTACAACACATGTCAGAGAGCACGGGGAGAGATAATTAAAATAGTCATGAATGAAATAAGAATGTTAAGAGAAATATAATTATACATGTTACTTGCCATTTCATTGTGTAACATTTCATTAAACTAGTTTTCCTTCCAGATCTCTGAAAGGAACCAGATTTGAATAAAAGCTCCTGTTTAGATGCAGTACAGATGAAAAAATTGTGTCCTGGAAGCTGCTATTGTAAAAAGAAATTTCTTTCTTTTAAATTTCTAGTTTCTAGCGAAAAATGTTTGTAAAAGATTGGCCTCGCGTTAGATTCTAGAGCTAAAAGTTTTCAACAAGGTCGTTTTAGACCTCACTTTCAAACTAATTAACTCTGGCGGGAAGTATGTAAGGATCTTAAGTTTTACTAACGTTTATTTTATTTTAAATCTTTACTATCACTTCTTATTTTCTACTTCCGGCCAGAATTATAAGCGTTAAAGTATTTATGCAAAGTTTGTCTGGCGAACGCCAAGTATTTAAGTTGTGGCTTTTTGCCAAGCGAGAGAGAGGAAGCAGTTAGTCGAAGCAGGCCGCTTACCTTAGAAGTTTACTCAGTTGCTGGTTGCCTTCCAGGCTAGAGGTTTTAATCCTCTTGATAATTTTTAAACGTATTGTAGTGTTCACAGTTCTCTGTACCACATACGGCTTCCTGTTAATATAAGGCCAATCTTCCACGTTTATTATTTTAAAGTTAAATTAGAGTTTAGTTTTATTTTTATACTTTTACGTTTTCACCCCAAGTAGCGGGTCTGTGTATTTCTGAAGTACGGAAGTTATTGTAAATAGAGAAAAATAAAGGGTTTTGTATACCCTTCTTGTGTATCCTGTCTACTTCCCACAATTGTTGAACATAGCTTTAGTAAGCTCTCTGTTCCGAGTCAGGTCCTTGCATGTTCCCGAAGAAGGTTAGACGGAACATTGAACCTGATAATCTGTAGTCTCAGAAAATGTGTCGGCTATACGAAAATGGCAAGATGATATTCGCTGTACCTGCTAAATGATACAGAAGGAGCTTTAAGTGTATATGGAAAATTATGTATTAAGTTCATTAACAATATGTTCATTAACACCTTAGATGTGACACTTGCTTTGGTTCTTATACGTTGAACTTAAGTTCGAGGAAACATTTTCGTCTTCATAAATGCCATTCATTTGTTTCTAAACATCGATGAATCCTCATTTCATTAAAGACGAACATTTCCCTCAATTAATCTGAAAATTCCTTCTGCATACTGGAAGGAAAAGAATCGTCATAAGTGAATTTATTTTGCCAACAGCTTCGGTATTAATGTTGTCTCAAAGGGAATCAAGGATTCGTTGTACAATGAACAAAACCGTACTTTTAATATGATCATCCCTGAGATCTACGAGTAAATTTGGTGGAAGACTACGGTTTAGTGTACCATGGTCTAAATTCTAAATCAGGCCTAAAGAGGAATTTTCTTCCTTAAGATTTTTCCTTCTTACAAACTAGAAACGTTGCTTTCCCAGCCTTGCGAATTAACAAGCTCTTGATATTAATTTTTGAGTCACAAAGTTGTCTAATTCAGTTAAACTAAATATGCCATTAATAAAATTATCTACGTAAAAAGAATGGCGGCAAAGCTTAGACGGTATATTTAAAATTTTTTTCGGCTTCAGACGCCATACGCAGAAAGTCAGGCGTAATCCCAAACTTTTCTGAACATTTATAAATTAGATCCTTGGTTTCTGAGTGATAGAAAAATTGTAGAAAATCTCGTCGCCCAGCCGTATGGTTAGTGACACTGACTGCCGTACCGACTGGCCCAAGTCCGAATCCCAGACATGGCAGGGATGTTTGTAAGCGTATAGCGTCAATATAGCAAGAGGACACTCAAAATATACAGCGAGCCGAAAATCCTTTGGGGAAGTTGTTCTTGGAGAAGAGTCGTGGGAGACCCTCGGACCGGCCTCCAGGTGTAAGGAATGAGGTCTCTCTTTAAAAATGTGGGCAGAATTTCGCAGTTAGTGCGGCGGGACCAAAGAATTTCTAAGAGCAAGAACGAAAGCTTCGCCAAAGCAGGAGTAACTTTATCAGAGCGGAAGGAAAAATATACATGGAGTGTACTTTGCAGAGATTACCCATCCAGCTTTAATACCTTTTGGCATGCGCAAAATAGGTGTCAAACCGGTGTCGAAAGTCACGTTTATCAAAAGTTCAAATTTCTCTCCGACACTTTTTTTTTTCCCCGAATTGACGTGAATTAAATTAGTGATCCACGCAAATACATTGATTAATGTATTATTTATTTTGATTAAAAAATTCTACGAGACCTTCGACCTACGAGAATCCAAGTGTAAATTATCGTAAAAGATTTCATGACAGAACAAATACTGTAAGCTCTGACAAATGACAACAAACTTGGTTGTCCCTCTACGATTTAGCGGCGCAGTAATGAAAATGGCTTAGATTACGTTCATGGAAGCCTTCCTTCTTTACACGCACGTTCTTTGGCGGGACTATACCTGTACTACAAATGGTGTCTGCCGAAAACATAGCCGCAGAAACCTCGTTGACGAAAACGTCGCGGGAAAAATAACGCAAGGAGAAAACGTCGTGGAACAAAACATCGTGGGAGAAAACATCGCAAAGAGAAAATATCGCAGTTCTAAAACATCGCGGTACAAAATATTGTCGTCAAAAATAAAGCGGTTCAAAAACTTCGCAGTTTAAAAACATCGTCATCAAAAATATCTTTATTCTCCCACGATGTTTTGTACGGCGACGTTTTCTCCTTGCGTTGTTTAATCCGCGACGTTTTCGTCGGCGATGTTTTTGCCGCGATGTTTTAGGCTGTAACCACTACAAATGGTGAAATTCCCAACAGGTAAGTTGGTGTCCCGCCAACTTACCTGAACCTATAGAAAATCTCGATCTGGTACATAACTGGAGAAAAATCTTCGCTATATCCACCGCAAGTCCAATGGGATATAGTCTGGATCTATGGGTTATGCCCGGAACAAGCTTAATTCACTTTGGACCTTTAATCAAGCAGTCATTCAAGGAGAGCTGACTAAATCAAACATTAGTCGTTATTTTGGCGTTATCTAGACGTTATCTTAGACACTGAATTGTTTAATGTCTACTATGTGGAAAATAATGGCCAAGTTTGTTAATTTCTTTATTTGGAATATTTTTGTAACTTCTCCCATTCCTTATAAACATCAATGTAATTGTTTAAATAATTTCTTTTAATTGCGCACTTACACGTAATTTTATTTAGTTTTAAGATCAAGCTTCTATTACCAGGTAACAGAGTTACACATTTAAATGTAAGTTCTAATTTATACTTTTCATCAGGAAGAATGGTTAAATTACCTGTGATATTCGAAACGATTAATTTATATTTTCAATACCTTGTTTTTTACGTCCTTGCACGAAGTAAAGAAAATATTGTAATGGCGAAAGATTTCGGGTATAATATTTCAACAGAAAATATCCATTTTGACCATTTTCGAATCCATTTTCTGATTTTTTTTTTTTTTTTTTTTTTTTTTTTTTTTTTCTAAAACGGATTGTAAAGTAGATTTAATACGGATTCAAAAGAGAATTTTTTCGTGTCTCACCTGTACGTACGAACGTATGTACTATGTATTTCGCGTAACTCAAAAACTATTAGTCATAGAACTTTGAAATTTGATATATAGGACTGTAAATAACATCTAGTTGTGCACCTCCAGTCTTTATTGCAATCGATAGCATCAAACATAGATACATATACTAATTCAGAAGTCAAACAACAAAAATCAGCGTTATATTTTCATTACGATGATTCATTACGCTTTCATTATTTAAAAGCAATAGCTATTGACAGGGGCTTTTCACCCAACATTATTAATCAAGCAGTTAAAAAATTCTCATCTTAACACACTAAAAGGCACACTCTTGTTGTTTGATATAAAATGCGATGAGTTACGAGATTGAAACAAGTTTCAATAGTGACATAAAATTTTTACAATTAAATTCAAATTTAGACATACATATGAAATACACAATGAAATGCAATTTAACACAAATTATTTCAATTACAATTAAATTCAGTATCATACAATAAGAAATAAAATGTCATACATAAAAATATTACATTTGCACTAAATGAATAATGTAATAATGTCCATTCATAATATAAAAATTTTATATCTGATAGTTGTCTGGTATGGGCAAAATACTTAATTTTGTGACAGGCCTTTTAAAGAGACCCTTTGCCATGCGTACATTTACTACTCTAACTCTTTTATCCAATCCGAGTATAACTTCTTCAACTCAGCCTAAAATCCAGTGACCAAATAGGCAAATTGTCTTCCTTCACGAGCACCATAGTTCCTGATTTAACGTTACTTTTTAAACTGCCATTTCGTTCGCTCATGAAGTTGCGATAAATAATCCCGTTGCCACCTTTTCCAAATATTTTGAGTCATTTTGGTGACTCTTTCCCATCTAGACAATCTGTTGTCAGATTTATTTATAATTTCTGGTTCTACAGGGGCTGTTATAGAACGGCCAATTAAAAAATGTCCAGGCGTTAACGCATTAAAATCCCTTGCATCTGAAGAGAGAGGAGAAATTGGTCTGGAGTTTAATATTCCCTCTATTTGTGTTACTAAAGTTAAAATTTCTTCCATAGTTAATTTTGAATTCCCAACCGTTTTTTTTTTAAATGCGTTTTGAACGATTTAACGCCCGCCTCCCAAAGCCCACCAAAATGCGGTGCTCTAGGAGGTATAAATTTCCACTCAATCTCCTCTGACAACAAATAGTCGCGGATAATCCTTGTTCTGGTACTTTGGCTAATTTAAACAGCTTGCTTAATTCATTTCGAGTTCCCCGAAAGTTTGTAGCGTTATTGCTAAATATGGTTGAGCTTTTCCCTCTCCTAGCGAAAAATCTCTTTAGGTTAGCAATTAATGCTTCCGAAGATAAGTCTGAGACAATTTCTAAGTGAATTGCTTTTGTAGCAACGCACACAAATACTGCAACATACATTTTTTGAAAAACTCCTTTTCTTTGATTTTTTGCCTTTATAAGAAACGGACCACAAAAATCGAGTCCACATTTGTTAAAGGTTGATTCAACTGACACTCGTTCAGCAGGCAGATCATCCATTATCTGCTTTACTGGTACAGGTCTGTGTTTGAAACACTGTACGCATTCATGTACTATTTTTCTAGCAAGATTCCTGCCTCTGATGGGGCAAAACTTTTGTCTAACAGTACTCAATAGAGCTTCTGGTCCAAGATGCAAATATTTCAGATGATAATAGTACATGATCAAATAAGTCAACCTATGTCTAGCTGGAAAAATGATTGGATATTTACAATCATAACTTACCTGAGATTGCGCAAGTCTGCTACCGACGCGCAAGATTCCATCATTATCGATGAATGGATTTAATGACTTAAGCTTGCTCCTACGAGGTACTTGGCTATCCCTCTTAAGTGACTCAATATCAGAATAAAACTCACCTTTCTGCACTTCCCGAATCAATGTTAACTTTTCCCCTTTCCGTTCCTCTAAGGATATAGGCCCTGAAACCCTTTCCTTATTCTTAATGATTCTGAAGAACCTAAAAATAAAACTACAAATTTTGATTAATTTCATATAATTATTTGTTCGAGTTAAGAGAGAGGTTAAACTAGAATTATTTTCTAATATTGCAAAATTAGAGTCTGATAAACATTTCAGTTTCTTGACATAGACATTATCAGTGGTAGGCTCAAGAGGTTGTTCTGGATAATGCATGTCCTCACGGAGAAGGTCTGGTCCATTCCACCAGATATCACACGTAAGAATGTCATTTGCATCCAGTCCACGAGATATGACATCAGCTGGGTTACATTCAGATGGCACATATTTCCATTGGTATGACCCCGTAAGCTCTTGTATTAAAGCGACTCTGTTACTCACGAAAGTTTTTAGTAAGTGTGGTGATTTTCTAATCCAAGCAAGAGAAATCGTAGAATCAGATCAAAGAATTTTTTTTTCTACTTTAACAGTCAACGAAGATATCACTTTATCCATCAATCTGGATAATAGAAGGCAACCTGACAGTTCCAATCTAGGAATTGATAAGGTTTTTATAGGTGCAACTCGTGACTTGCTACACAAAAGTCGAACGGTTGGCAATCCCGAAACTGGCAAAGCTTGAACATAGATTGCAGCTCAGTATGCCGAAGATGACGCATCTGCAAATCCATGGAGCACTATGTGATTTTCCTGGAATACAAATCTAGGAATCTTAAGATTACTTAGTTCAGAGAGCGTGGATACGAAATTAATCCACTTCTTGGCCATAGAATCTGGCAATGTGTCAGTCCAACTGAGTTTAGCAAGCCAGAGCCTTTGAGTGAATATTTTGGCCTTTGTGACCACTGGCCTAATTAAACCAAGTGGATCGAACATTTTCGAAATTAGTGACAGAACATATCGTTTACTATAACTGTTAGAGTGAGGAATGGTCATTGTAAACAAAAAACAGTCAATCTGAGGATTCCATAGGACACCAAGAATTTTTACGGAAGAAGATTCTTGTTGCTCTTCAAAAATGTATTCTGAATGAGCGGTAACCGTATTTTCAGACACAAGCATATCTGGATGATTTGAATGCCATTTATGCAATTCCATTTTTCCTAATTTTGACAAATCTAATAATTGGGCTTGTAGAATTCTAGCCTTTTCGAGTGATGATTCTCCGGAAAGTATGTCGTCGACATAGAAGTCAGTGAGAGCGACGGACGATGCTAGGGGTAAGTTTTGGCTTTCATCTATAGCTAACTGTTTAAGAGCTCGAGTCGCTAGATAAGGAGCGTTTGACGTCCCATGCGTTACTGTGTTGAGCTTATAAGTTTGCACTGGAGCATCAACACTTTCCTTCCATAGAATTCTGAGCAAGTTTCTTTGTGGAGGATGGACTAGAATCTGTCGATACATTTTTTGTATATCTGCTGTTAAGGCGTAGCGGTGTTTTCTAAATCTAACCATTATAGAAAATAATTCCTGCTGTGGAATTCTTTCCTTCAACAAAATATCGTTTAATGACAATCCCGATGTCGTGGCAGTTGAGGCGTTAAAAACCACTCTTAAACGTGTACTACTTTTGTCTGGTCTGTAAACCCCATGGTGAGGCAAGTAGTATGAATCATTTATGGATTCAGATCCCTCAGCTAGTTCCATATGCTTTAAATCTTTGTATTCTTGCATGAATTCTGAATCGTTGTAAATTCGAGTCCCGACCCAATCTCTGCCAAACTTGATTAAGTCCTTTCTCTGCTAAATATCTAGACTCGCCCAACAATTCCGTGTCCTTCATGGCATGCATACGATGTACTGACCTTCCGAGGTTCGATAATGAGTTTCATTAAAATGTTTTTCGCAATATTTCTCTTCAGGACTAAGTGCTGAATCCGGAAAATTAATATTTTCTACCTCCCAAATTTTTGCAATGTTTCTTCAATTTTTTCATTTTGCTTAAGTAGACCACAGTATTGTGATTCAAGTGGTGAATTATCCACAATACCACTAACTACGAATCCAAAAACCGTTTCCTGGAATAATAAGTCTTTTGTCGCGCTGCGAACTTGACCCGATTTTAATAAGTCAAAGAAACATTTTGCACCCAGTAATAAATCAATTTCCTCAGGTGTGTTAAATCTGTTATCAGCTAAGGAAATATTCCTGGGGGTGTCAATATTTTCAATAGGTATGGGGGTAAGGGGAGTCATTTCTGTTATTTTGGGAACAATAAAAAAATCAAGTTCTCTAGAGAATGTTTTTTCATTATTGGCAATTAAGGTCCTCAATTTATAATTTAAAGTAATATCAGTTCCATTTAATCCTGAAATCGGAGCGAAAACCTTTGTTTTTTTAATCCCTATTTGTTTTGCAAAATGAGCAGACACGCAGTTAATCTGTGAGCAGTTGTCAAGAAGAGCCTTTCCTTTGATGAATGTTCCTTTCGAAGATTTCATCATAACAATCGCAGATGGCAAGATAACACTTTTATTCGTAGCTAATAAACAATTTGAACGACTCGTCGCTTTGCCATTAGGCGCCGGAGAAATATCCTCTTCCCCCAGCTGTCTTCTGCTCTATCGTCTGCCTTCAGCCTGCATGGGTGAAGGTCGCTTTTTTTGCTTATGGCATCAGCCCATGATCCGACGCCGGCTTGCGCCGCTATACCGCCGGACAAACCTACTAGCGACTGGAAGTACGGCTAATGCTGCTGATCAGGATTCTATGGACACCTCGACCGCTTCGGAAACCGAACAATTGGACATTAAACCTGAACTCATCGTTATGCAGATAAGGAACCAAATACACGCACTCGAAGCCAAGATTGAAATGACGAAATCCCTCAAAAAACAAATGGACGCCGTTCGTGCCGTTTCAGATCCAGACCAGTATACTCCTTTGATGGCGACTAACATACGACAGATGAAACTGGAAATGGAGCACCTTAGGGGTAAGTGCGAACATTTTATGTCATTAGTGTGCTAGGACCCCCGTAGATAACCCCAATAATTTTTCACCCGAGAAAAATTTAGATAATTTAAACGCTACTAATAGTAACATTAACCCAAAAAAGAAAACAGCATGATATTTCCGAAAATTCAGATGACTGTAATGAGCATAATGGCGGATTTGTTATACCAGCTAGATCTATCAAACAGACCAAAAAATTTGCTAACTTAAAAGATGCATCAAATTACATTGCCACCAAAAATAGATTTAGCCCCCTTGATAGCAATAACGACAGCACTACTTCCCAAAATGATAACAATCCAGAGACACAAAATAATTCAGACACTCAACAAACATCGACCCCCCACAGCACAAATCTGTACCCCCAGTTATGGTGAAACCACCAGAAAACATAAAATAAAACAACTACTTAAAACAGCTTGCAGACCAATCGAAAGCTAAATTCTTTGGCCGAATTTTGGCGAATTTCTAAAAATACACCAGAAGACCCTCTCACCAGAAGACCATGGAATTCTCACACAATTTCTCAAAGAAAAAAACGTAGAACACTACATAATAAACGCGCGACATCTTAAACCTATGAAAGTTGTAATCAGAGGATTACCAATAGACATGGACACTGATGAAATTCACGAAATTCTCACCGAACAAGGATTCAAAGTACACAAAATTACACAAATGACAAGAAATCGCACTCGACAGCCCATGCCTCTATTTCAAACACAACTAATACCCACACCTAACATCGAAGAAATATACAACATTACACACATATCACTATTTATAGTGCAAATTGAAAAATACGTGAACAAAAATCTCATACCACAATGTCACAACTGCCAGAAATGGCATCACTCTTCTGAAAACTGTTTCCTTACACCCCGTTGTGTTAAATGCGCAGGGGACCACAAATCTATTGCTTGCCCAAAAAAACGATTTATTGAAGACCCCGTCTGTGACAACTGCCAAAATTCTCACCCTGCTTTCTATAGAGGATGCGAAAATCTCCCCAAACCAAGAAATATTAATTTAAGGACCCAGAAAATTATATTCTGAAATCTTAAATCCCAAAACTCAAAAAACACAAGAAAATACACAATCTGTCCCATCAACCAATCAGAGCTCAGCTCCGGCTACCCTCCCCCCCCAATAGTAACAAACTTAAACACACTCGCTCAAATAAACCCACAGGACAAACTAACTCCAAAAGAAATCCAAATTTAAACACATCTGTATTTTTAGAACTTTTTCAAATTATGAAAGAAATTGAATTCATCTTTGGCCAAAAGCAAATCACAAAACTAACAAATTTACTCAAGAAAAATCTTAAAAACCTCAGATCAGCACAAACACAAATGGAAAAAATGTACATTTTATTTCTCATTATAGAAGAGCTTAACGAACCCGATCATGAATAATCACACCAGAGAAATGAAAATAATTACTTGGAACGCGCAAGGCCTCAACACGAAAATTCCAGAATTAAAAGAATTTATAAATGAGTATAACCCTGATGCACTCCTCATACAGGAACACATCCTTGGTCCCAAGTTCACTTTTCACGTTGCAAACTATGATTTACACAGATATGACAGACCTCGCACGAATCGTACAGCTGGAGGTATCATCATTTGGATTAAACGCTCCATCACTCATTACCGAATCACAATTCCACAGCTTTTAGCCACCGAGGCAGTAGCTATCACCATCATACCACCCACCAAACCACCATACACTTTAGTCTCCCTCTACGTACCCCCATCCAAACCTACTAACGATATCATTGCAGATTTAAGCATGATATTCAAACTCAACAATCGAATCATAGTTGGAGGAGATTTTAACGTCAGACACCGCGCTTGGAACTGCAATTCTACTAATTTCTTAGGCCCCACACTACGAAAATTTGCTAATACAGCCAACCTCCATATTGCAACTCCACCCACCCCAACACTCTATGGATCTACTTATGCTTCTACCATCGACTTCTTCGTTTTAAAATATATCCGAGCTACATCTAAAATTCAAGCATTAGACGAGCTTTCCTCGGATCACAACCCAGTCGAAATTGAACTAGACATAAGATGCCATAGCACACCAGACAAAAGAGCCGTTATCATGAACTGGTCAAATTATACCAAAGCTTTAAATAGCACTCAGTAATCAACCCCAACAATACATACGAGTGATGAGTTAGACGACTTAGTCAAAAAATTCACTAATGACCTCACCACATCATACCAGAATAATACCAAAACATTTCCTGTGAAGAATCTCAGAATGCTGCCATAAAAGACCTTATAAAAAGAAGAAGTCATGCAAGAAAATCCTGGCAAAGAACTAGCCACCCAGATGACAAAAAACTTCTAAACAAATTACATCAGGAAGTCAGAGTTCAAACTCGCTTACACACACAAAAACGCCGGGCTAAATATTTGGAAGGGCTTACATCAGATGATTACTCCCTTTGGAAAGCCACCTCTAAATTAAAGAGATGCTACAAAACTATTCCGCCCCTTAAAGGCCAAAACGGGATCGCATACACAGAAACTGAGAAAGCTCAGTCTCTAGCAGATTACTATGCTACTCAGTTTGTCACAAATAACATTTCTGACCCATACACTGAAAACTTAGTCACATGCACCATTACCCAATTCTTCTCAGAAACACACGCTAACAACAGCATCGCAGTCAATCCATCGGATGTTCTTGGCTATATTGAAAAACTAAAGACGAAAAAGAGCCCTGGATATGATAACATAACCAACATCATGATTAAGAAAATGAGACTCCTGATGATTTGTCGCCTCATTAAAATCATCCAACTTATCATCGACTTACGCTACTTTCCTTCATATTTTAAAATTGCCATCATCTCACCGATCCCAAAACCTGGAAAATCTCCTCACGAACCTGAATCATATCGTCCAATCAGTCTCCTGCCATCATGTAGCAAAATTGCTGAACACATCATCCTCCTGGAAATAAAGAAATTTGCTGAAAATAGAAGAATTATCATCCCACTGCTATATGGTTTTCGCAGCAAACATTCCACAGTTTAACAATTATTCAGAGTGACTGAATTAATTTCATCTGGCTTTCAAAATAAACTCTGCACAGCTGCAATCTTCTTAGATATATCCAAGGCATTCGACCGTGTTTGGCTCGATGGTCTTATTTACAAATTAATCATTCTGGGATTCCCAGAATTCATCATAACAACACTTCGCTCCTATCTAACAGATAGATATTGCATCGTTCGTATTAATCAAACATTTTCCACTAAACGAATTATCAGCGCGGGCACGCCTCAGGGCTCGCTCGTCGCTCCTTTTACATTGAATTTACAGTCATGTCCATAAATTAATGATAATGCAAAATCAGGCAAAAAAGGGTTAGAGGCGAAACAAATTTGACTTATTTGTGAAGCTTATTCATTAAACAAAAGTTAAAGAGCAAAAAAAGATGCTATAAGTTTGATATTATTAAAAAAAAATTAGCGATGTTTTCTTCCTGGAGCAAATTACAAAAAAAAAAAAAAAAAAAAAAAAAAAAAAAAAATTACAAAAAAAAAAAACAATATTACATGGTTGGTATGATTGTTAATACATTGTTTGTCTCCCAGACGATGCAATACAGTATGCTGAGTATCAAATTATCGATCTGATCTTGGGGCATATTACACCACTCAAAAAGCAATGCTCTCCGAAGTTCCGATAGACATGCAGGAGGAGGTTGACGGGCTGCAACTCATCGGCCAGGCATATCCCACACGTGCTATACTGGATTCAAGTCCGGTGAGAATGCTGGTCAGTCCATACGGGTGATATCCTCCGATTGAAGGCATTCGCTTACGATGTTTGCACGGTGAGGACGGGCATTGTCATCAAACCTATATGTTGTTCCAGAAGGACATCACGATAGATTTGGCTTGTCATGGTTTCAATTTGAACATGCAGGTCAGTTCTGGAACCCAGAATAATTCCACCCCAAACGAGCACTCCTGCACCACCATAACGGTGTCGTTCAATGATGTTTTCTTGATGATAACGGGTACCTGGAACTCTCCATATGAAAGTCCGGCGAGAATCAGACTGCAAGCTAAACCTGGACTCGTCGGAAAACATCAAACAAGCCCACTGCTGCGGTGTCCACAATGCATGCTCTCTACTCCAGGCTAACCGCAGGCGACAGTGAGTTGCAGTAAGTGGAACGCATCTGACAGGTCTATGAGCTATTGACCAATCTGCCCAAGCGTCTGTACACGGTCTGCCTTGAAATTGTCGTACCAGTGGCTGAAGAGAGCTGACGAGACAGGTCTGAGGCTGTGCTCCGCCTGTTCCTTTTGGCAGTAACTGCCAAATATCGGTCCTGATTCGGCGTTGTAACTCTGGGGCGACCTGTGCTGTAACGTCTACTCACATTACCATCATCTTGGAATCTTTGCCAAAGGCTGGAGATGACACTCTGGGCAATTCCAAGTTCGTCTGATACTTCCAGTTGGGTACGCCCACATTCCAGACGGCCGATAATTCTACCCCGTAAAAAAATCATACAAATGCGTTCTTTGTGTCATAACTATTCGGTTATTGCACTGAAATGCTTATAAAGCGCCTGCGAACAATTTTACTTCTTTTCTTGTGTTCCTTATATATCATTCTCTTACACTCTCGTCATTATGACGTACCATCAGTGTCATCTGGTTACTTCCTGAAATTTTCATATGATTCTTGAAGATGTGTGTGGTGATTTTACAGGTGATATATTTATTTTAGAGTTCGATTTCCGCGTAACTCCGAATTATCCTTAATTTATGGACGTGAGTGTATATAATAACGATATTCCACACATGCATAACACAACATTCGCTATGTACGCGGACGATACAGCGATCCTCGCACAAAATGAATCTCCCAGCTCAGCTATTCAACAGCTACAAACACACATACATACACTTGAACTCTGGCTCTCTGATTGGAAAATTAAAGTCAACGTCAATAAATCTGTTGCTATCATGATTTCTAAGAAAAGGAAAATTGAAAGAAATCTAGTGTTTTACAATACTCACATTCCCTGGGCCAAGGAAGTCAAATACGTAGGCGTAGTACTTGATCAGAGACTCACATGGAAGCCCCACACTAAACACATAATAACAAAGTTTCGAGTTAGTAAAATAACACTTCACTCCCTAATCGCTCGAAACAGCATTTTAGCACTAGACCCCAAACTATCATTTATAAAGCCATGCTCGTTCCAATAATTATTTATGCCTGCCCAGTCTGGGGCTATGTCTGTAATACTACACTGATAAGACTTCAACGACTTCAAAACATCACATTAAGACAAATCACCAACAGCACGTATTACATCAGAAACGAAGCCTTACATAGAGAAACAAACACACCTCAATTAGTTGAGACTATGATTAAAATCGCAAAGCGATTCCATGCAAACGTAATTAAAGTTAACAATCCTACCATTCCCTCATTACAGTATAACGTTAATGACCAGTGCAACAGAAGGAGGCCAGGCGCCTTATTAAGAAACTATCACTAATTAATAATAAATAAAAAAAATTAAATAAAAAATAAATAAAATAAAAATAAAAATAAAATAATAATACTAATAACTTAGATACACTGTCAACTGACTACAAATGTCTATGTGATTTCAAATTAATGCTTAAAGGAAATATTCTTCCTCAGACAAAATGGAAGTTAGAAATTATTTTACAGCCTAAATTATTTTCTAAGTCCAGCAGGCTTTCCTCAATTCTAACCCCTTCCCCATTACTTTTTGGCCTTCCCTTCAAAATTTCGTATGGGCTGAAAAGAGCCTTAGCCCCTCCCCCTTAGCACACGTGACTAACGCACCCCAATACGCTCTTCTCCTGGTCAACTTCGATGCTTCCCTGACTTCAACCAAAGAATTTGCTTCAACTCATTCAGCCCAAAGTTCTTTGTTCAGCCTTCACCCGCCACCACTGCTGCTTGCGCGTTCCTCCGATCGACACTCTCCGATAGTATTCATCCTAACTTGCCGTTCCCGTTGCCATATTGCTTATTCTACTTCCCAGACTAGAATTGTATCTCAAGACTCTTCTACAAAATACATGAAAAGGAAACTTATTTCAATGCTTATCACTTCTATTTTTCACTTCACGATCGACAATGTTCGGCAACAGATCCACTTATTCGACTGGGATGAGGGTTTCTTACCCAGGCGCATCTTCGAACTTCGTTCACGCATCGGATGTTTATTTGAAACAGAATCCGAATTCGATGACTCATCCTTATGAAGCAATGTATGATGTTTTGAACGGCAAATATTGCAAAAATGATTCAATCGTTCCCAAATAGTTCAGACATAAGTTATTTCGTTTTACTAGCGTAAATCTTTCACCAAAATTCATATCAAGGAATTTACTACATTTAAAAAGAGAATGTGGCGAATTGCATATAACGCAGTTTCTTTCCGAATTATTTGAATTAACAAGAAGGTTTTTTTGGTTTTATTTCATTCGTTTGTTTTGATTTTATTGTGATTTTTTTTTGGATACTTTCCAAAGTTTGACTTCTTTTTCTAAAAATGTCATCAAGTTATCGAAATTAGGAAGATCTGAAGCGTTTACCGATAATTCGAATTGTTTTCGAGTTTCCTTGTCTATTTTGTCTAAAATGACAGTAGTAATTAAAATATCAGAGAATTTGTTTCGTTCGAAACCCAAATTATTTAAAGCTCTAATGTTTTTATTCACAGCATCTACTAGACGCCTTAATTCTTTCGATGATTCATGAAACATTTTTTCGAATTCTAAAATAGCTTTAATGTGAATGTTAACAAGAATTCTCTTGTTTTCGAAGCGATTTTCTAAAGCCCTAAATAATGATTCAAAAGTATCTTCCTGAGTTTGCAACAATTTTGCTTCTCCCTTAGGAGCGGCATGCAGATAATGTAGCTTTTGTGCATCTGTTCATTGAGTATTCGAGGTAACAATATTATTAAATTCAATTTTAAACATGCTCCATTCTTCCTACTTTCCGATAAATTGCGGAAGTGGAATTTCAGGTAACTTCATTTTACAACTACTCTTTGCGATATCAACCTTATTAATATTAGCAACATTATCAATTAACATTTGATTGAAACTTACCTTTAGATCGTCGTTTCTTGCTTCTAGATCTAATAATTGCTCTTCTATTTCAGAAGTATCATCCTTTTCAGGCACAGCAATATAAAATTCCGATCGAAGTATATCCAATGCAACAGACATCTTTTCCAAGGCCTTGAGCTTGGCATCTATTTTGATTTTTGTCCATGCGCTGGTAGTATCCACTATGACAGTCTCTATTCTAGTTAATTGATTTCAGTGAGCCCTTCTTTCGATTTAAAGCAACTATAGTGGCCATTCTATACTGATACGAACTTAGTTAACAAAAACAAAACAACCTCCCCGAGCGGACCATAAATTTTGTTTGATATAAAATGCGATGAGTTACGGGAGATAATGGCGCTGGTTCCAAAATAAAACTAAGTTAGGCCACACAAATATTTAATTATTTACATAATGTACAAGGTTACAAGTTAGGTGCTTCATTAGCACAGACAAAGAGGAACGAGCGAATGCACCATAGGTCCGGTGCGTACATTCTTCAAAAACCAACTCAACTAAATTTGGCTCCCCTCACAAGAGGGCGCTGATCCTAGAGGGCGCTATATTAAATCGAACACTTGTTTTAGGAGATTATAAAAATTCTGTTGTCATTCCCTTCTTTCCATCAATTAGCTATAAAGTTGCACATATTTTGCAGAAATTTAACTTTCGGGTCGTTTATTCTTCTTCTTATTATTATTATATATTATTCTCCCATCAATAAAATTCCGAGTTCCATACTCAAGGACCCCATTCCGAATATGAATTCTTGAGGTATTTATAGGATTCCTTGCCAGTGTCGTTTAATTTACATTGGCCAAACTAAGAGAGCCTTAAAATTTCGCGTCAAGGAACATGAGGCATATGTTAGAAAAAAGGAAACACAGAAGTCTTCTGTTGCCCAACATTGTTGGTCCGAAAATCACACTTTCAATTTTTCTGTTGCCAAAATTATTCAAAAAACATCTTCCATTGGAGAACTGGATTTTCTAGAGGCATTTCACATTCAAAAAATCTTTCTGCACTAGTTAACGATCCTAATTCCAATCCATCTTTGCCTTCGGCCTTTAAAGATATTATGTTTTAGTTCTGGTTTCATCAACAGATAGCGCCACCAGTTTTTTTTCTGTCCAGGCTTTCTTATCATATCTGATCATTATATCCTATCTCGTTCATTTGCGCTTTTGCAGCTGAGGATGGTGGTTCGGTAAAACCATCGAAACTAGTCCTATGAAAATTTGAAAATATGACGCTGATTTTTGCTGTTTGACTTCTGAATTAGTATTGGTTTGGCGTGTTATTGTGTCTTAATTATATATACATATACTTACACCCCTACCCTGCTTAAAAGTCCGTACCCCCTTACCCAGTTTAAAAGTTCTTACCCGGCCTGTTTATTTTCTCAATTGTTGATCATAGTCATATACTTCCAATTACAGAAGTGTTTTAAATGATGAAAATATTCATGTTTGGGCAATGTCAAATAAAAAAAAAATTGGACAAATAGAGAAATCTATGCAGTTTTCCCGAAATGCGGTTTCCCGTTTCCTGTATTTGTGAAAATTTTATACTCGTTGTGAGACTCGTTGCAAATTTTAAGAAATTGAAGTTTGAGATTTTAAGAAGTTGTACCACAAAAATTTGCCAGGATATTTAATCTCAAAATTCTCAAAATTGTAAATTTTGGATGTCATTTTGAACATTCCTTGAGAGATCAGTTATTCAAGTTTTAATAATTCGAGAAAATAAGTTTAAATGAAGAACAGCAAAAAATGTATATAATTTAACAAGCCGTAACAGGAAGTCACGCGATGTCCACATCAGACTCTTTTTACTTCCTTGTACGAAGTAAAAAGGAAGTATTGTAATCGCGAAAAGTTTCAGGCAGCATATTTCAACGAAAATATCCATTTTGACCGCTATCGAATGCAATTTAACGATGTTTTTGCGTGATATCTGTACGTAAAGACAGAATAAAATACTCTTTTCCTTCAAAAAAATTATAAAACTGCTTTAAAATCAATTCTGAAGAGAATTTTTCGTGGCGTCTGTACGAACGTATGTACGTATCTCGCATAACTCAAAAACGAGTAGCCTCAGAACGTTGAAATTTTGTATATAGGACTGCTATAACATGTAGATGTGCACCTCGTATTTTGGTTGCAATCGGCCGCACCAAACGTATATAAATATATTTATATATATATCCCCTCTGTTACCCGGCTCAGTGATCTCAGTTTCTTTACTCTTATATGTTTGTAAATCGTACATTTTTTGCTTTAAAAATGATTGAATTATGTTGTTTTTATCTTCCGGTTAAGGATTTTATGCCTTGTGTGCAATATTTTTAGAATTATCAGCAATTTTAAAGTTGTTTAGTTGCCGCTAAGCCTTTTTAATGGCGGCCATTGATTGTTTACATTTGAAACAGCAGACTAGGGGATTTGTTGCCAATCTAGAGAAACTTAGCTTCACAACAACAAAGATAACGCATTCATTTATTATTGCCAATTAAATCATGCTTAATTCTTTCTCGAATTTTTTCGAGGAAATAAGTGTTTGAGATTTACTTCGTAATTTTTAATATAGATATTTTGAGTTTTTATGTATTTTTGCCTTCTCGCGAAGTGAGAACTGAATTAATTAAATGAGAAATACTCAATCGTCTGTGAAAAACTGTTTGTTTTTTGTTTTGTTTGCTTAATTTCTTTTATGCATCATTCTAGCTTTATTATAGTATTTGAATAGAACATGTGGCAACGATTAGATAATTCTATTCTTTAAATGATATAAATTTTGTGCATTATGAGTTATAATATGAACGAAATATGAGTTAAGTGAAATATGAGTTAACTGTTAAGTGAATCTAGCGCCAGAGTGTCGCTGTGGTAAACAAATACTAGAGTGAATTTTAAAGAATGCATTTATTATAGTGTGGTTTATGCGCTGTCGGCGAAGTAGATTTAATTCAAACCAATAAGTTTAAATGAAATGCAAGAAAAAATGCGTATAATTTAATATTCCGTACAAGGAATTCATGTGGTGTAAACATCAGATTTTTTTATATACCAGTTCGTAACATCCGGTATTGTAACTTGAAATACATTAGCATAAAATTATTTTGACAATTTCAAAATTTAGAGAAATATTTCCATTTAATGAGAAACTCTTTACTAATTAAGGTGCAACCTAATTTGCTTTCTAAGAACATTAGTCCAGAATTTAATTTCGTAGAATTACCAGTCATAATGTTATCAGGAACATCGGCTCCTAACTGCAAATTAACATGTCCTTTCATTGCCCAGATCAGATATTATTACATTTTCCTTCTATAATTCACTTAAATAACCATTAACTTTTGGCAGGAATCCACATATCTCTTCTTCTGACAAAACATCTACATGAAAAGAGAAAGTGTACTCTAAACTGCTAATTTTAATTTCATGTACATGATGTACACTCATGTTCATAAATTAAGGATAATGCAAAATCAGGCAAAGGAAGTTAGAAGCAAAACAAATTTGACTTATTTGTAAAGCTTATTTATTAAACAAAAGGTAAAGAGCAAAAAAAGATGCTATATGTTTGATATTATTAAAAAAATTAGCGATTTTTTCTACCTAGAGCAAATTTAAAAAAAAAAAAATAAATAAAATAAATTTAAAAAAAAAAACTATTTACAAAAAAACAATATTACATGGTTGGTATGATTGTTAATACATTGTATGTCTCCCAGACGATGCAACACAGTCCGTACATCGCCTAGGTACGCTGAGTATCAAATTATCGATCTGATCTTGGGGGGATATTACACCACTGAAAACGCAATGCTCTCCGAAGTTCCGGTAGACATGTAGGAGGAGGTTGACGGGCTGCAACTCGTCGCCAAGCATGTCCCACACGTACTCTACTGGATTCAAGTCCGGTGAGAATGCTGGCCAGTCCATACGGGTGATATCCTCCGATTGAAGGGCGGGCGTTGTTATCCATAAACACAAATTGTGCGCCTATGGCGCCCCGAAACAAACGTACATGTTGTTCCAGAATGACGTCCCGATAGAGTTGGTTTGTCATGGTTCCAATTTGAACATGTAGGTCAGTTCTGGAACCCAGAATAATTCCACCCCAAACGAGCACTCCTGCACCACCGTAACGGTGTTGTTCAATGATGTTTTCTTGGTGGTAACGGGTACCTGGAGCTCTCCATATGAAAGTCCGGCGAGAATCAGACTGCAAGCTAAACCTGGGCTCGTCGGAAAACATCACACAAGCCCACTGTTGCGGTGTCCCCAATGCATGCTCTCTACTCCAGGCTAACCGCAGGCTACAGTGAGTTGCAGTAAGTGGAACGCGTGTGACAGGTCTACGAGCATATAGACCAATCTTCCTAAGCGTCTGTACACGGTCTGCCTTGAAATTGTTGTACCAGTGGCTGAAGAGAGCTGACGAGACAGGTCTGAGGCTGTGCTCCCCTGTTTTTTTTGGCAGTAACTGCCAAATACCGGTCCTCATTTGTCGTTGTAACTCTGGGGCGACCTGTGCTGTAACGTCTACTCACATTACCATCATCTTGGAATCGTTGCCAAAGCCTGGAGATGACACTCTGGGCAACTCCAAGTTCGTCTGATACTTCCAGTTGGGTACGCCCACATTCCAGACGGCCGATAATTCTACCACGTAAAAAATCATCCAAATGCGTCCTTTGTGTCATAACTATTCTGTTATTCCACTGAAATGCTTATAAAGCGCCTGCGAACAATTTTCCTTCTTTGCCTGTATTCCTTATATATCACTCTCTTACACTCTCGTCATTCTGACGTACCATCGGTGTCATCTGGTTACTTCCTGAAATTTGCATATGATTCTTGAAGATGTGTGTAGTGATTTTAAAGGTGATATATTTATCTTAGAGTTCGATTTCCTCGTGACTCCGAATTATCCTTAATTTATGGACATGAGTGTAAATGAAGTTCATTCTTTCTCCCCTCAAATAAACTACGAATAAGAGTCTCTTTTACGTTTAGGTTTCAGTAATTGATGATTATCCTTGCTCTTCAATAAATGATGATTAATCTTGTCATTGATAATGCCTGTGTTTAAATAACTGAACTGGTATCTTGTGTCTAAAATTGTTCTAATCGGCTGTTACCTCTCCTTTCATTTTTATCTAAAGAAACATAGTAATTTCTGAAGAGAAGGTTCTTGGAATCTATATTAGTTCTACTCGTATGCTGTGTTATAAGAATATTTTCTGGTAGACGTGATTTTAACAATAACATGACGAAACCTTCGCATTTGTCCTGAGTTACCCTCAAACTTCTAGAGTTCTCTCGGTCTGCTTTCTGGTTCTGGAGAGATTCTTCTTGACATATCCGAAACTAATGCTCTTCATTATTGTTGACAACAAGTCTCCTATGTGGATCTGGATGAGTAAGCGTTCGCTTCAGAAATACTCTTTAAACTATTCTGTAATTTTCGAATAAATTCCTGCTTTGGCAAGGAAACTTTCCGAAGTTCTTGCGACTTGCGACTTTCGACTACCGCACTACAGCTTGCAACGATTTTGAAATTGAAATTTGTGTTCATTGGGTAGATTTTTATACAAATGAATTTTATCAAATTCGCTCCCAAAATTAAGCATTTCCTTTGGATCTTCATAAGCCCGCGGAGTGATAAAGTCGCTGAACCCTGGCAGTTCGACCTGGTTTCTAGTACAGGCGAACGGGCTGGCGCATGGGCGTTTCCGTGTTTTTCTCATTTGTAACATGGATACGAACTAGTGTCCTTTAAAAAGACCTCCACGAAGGCATCGCTATCCTTAGGCAGGTAGCCTTATAGTGTTTTGTCATAATCAAACATACCAAGCATCTCGACAAAATTTCTTCAAGTCAATCTTGAAGAGTTTGATTTTCCTTTTATGTATGCCATCTTTCAAAGCGATAATTCATTCAGTTTGTCACTCGATCAGCGATTGATTCTTAAAATATTTGTCCCGGTAATTGTCTCCAGTTTTTAGGTTTTTAAATTTTCTTCGTTAGTTGCTTACTTGAAAATGGCAGTATACTTCGCCATTTTCAAGCAGCCAACCAATTAGGGCTATCTACCTAGGCAGAAGGATGCCTTAGTAGATGTTCTGAGAAAAATTGGCTTATATTCTTGTTACACAAGGGAAAAATCACAGAAACAACATATGCAGAAAGCTCATTCGTCTGGGTTCGAATCAAGGGCAAATTACACGTATTTAGCGGACTTTAACATCTCACCCACTGGTGAAGGTAAATTCAACTTCAAAAGTTGATTAAATGTTGTGTTCCTTGAATTATACCATTCGATTTTATCGTTTAATTCAGCTTTCAAAATCTTGACGTTTGGGGATTCTTTCAATAGCTCAACTTTTGTTTTCTTCGTGCAGCTGTCGAATGCTACTCTCATTTGAGTCACTCTTTTCTTTGCGTTTTTAATTGCTCGAAATCTATATTAAATATAAATCAACTACTGATTTTATCGAGCGTTCAGAGGACAATAAATATGTGATGTAAAATCATCACATGTTTATGGTCATAATCTTCATAAATAATTTATGAAGATCAGCTCCATCAGGTGCGTTCTTGTCGTCTAACCTATGCTTAGTTACTGGAAGAGATCCTAGAAGAGAACGGGCTGGTAGCATGGAAGGTTTCATAATTTTACTCATGTGTAACGTGGTAATTACAGCTGAATTATATATCAAGTATTCTGTTATTTGCGTAATTTTGTTAAATATTAATTGCGGGTTCTAAGAGTCCGAGAGTTCATTTCTTGAACTTTTCAAAAAAATTATTTTATTTTCCAAACTTTTTTTTCTTTTTTATTTGAAACAATAAGATTTCGAAAGTGAAAAATATATATTTGAAAAAAATGATGGCATTTCTTCAACATTTAGTAGATTATTTTTTCAAATAAATTTCGAAAACACAAGTACAAATCCGGAAACAAATATGAGCTGCCGCAATTTAAAGAAAACATTTCGTGAAAGTAAACGGCCATTTAAACATAACGACGTACAGCTATTTTCCTTCTGGAATTCGAAGAACAAAATGGCGACAACAAATCTCACCAAGGTTACGCACAACTGCCGAATGTGACGCCACAGAGGTATTTTAAAAAATAAATTGTTGGAGGTTGGTCTAGGAATCGTAGAATGCTATAAATGAGTCATTATAATTTCTGTTTTACCCTTTCGACTTCTCCCATTTAGACTTCGCAAACTATAGAATAGAAAGTGCTGTTACGATCGTCTGGAAACTTAATGACATACATCGCTAAGCGAATATGTCTATGCAATTATAGGTTTAGTGTAAATGCTTCTAAATTATATTTTCTGTGCAAGTTTCCTAAGACCGCCTGTAGATGTATTCGTTGCTGCTTAACCTTGAAAATATATCGCATTCTTTCATTCTTTACTTTATAAAGATAAAACTGAGTAATGAAAATACTTGTGATACTAAGTATTGACTGAGATCTAAAGGTTCTTTTTTTACTTTTTTTTTACTTTTTTACTAACTCTAAAGCCTTTACAGACAACATATAAAGAATAGAAATATAATATATATTTGAAATAAAAGGATAGTTTTAAAAAAAATATTACAGACCACATCTGCAATTTTTTAACACGCAACTTTATGGCTCAAGTTTTCAAATGAATTCTCGCCTTACGACAGTTAAGTGTATGAAAATTCAGACTTCCCATGGTTTAGAAATTGAGCTAAAGTGGAGTATAATCTCTATTATTTAATAACAAAGAAACTGCATGTATAGATGTCCCCAATTGGGGGTTGAAATAAATGGAATGGAGTAAACCTGTCGTGTTATGTCTCGTGCAGTGATAATGAAGCTATGAAACGTTACGGTATGACGTCACCGCTTATCATGGCCGCTGCCATAGCGGACTTCTGGTTGATTTTGTTTGTATTCTAATCGGCTTTGTCTACATGTTAATTATTCCTCATTGAACGTTAATAAGTCAGAATTCTAATTTTAATACTTAACGTAAAAGACTTTCTGCGTAGTATATAGAAAAATCACAAGGGTTGCAAATAACTTTTTCAAATTTAATAAAATCTAGGTATATGTAAAGTGTAATTTAGGTATATGTAAATGTGTAAAAGGTAACTTTAACACAAATGCATAGATGGTAAAACTTGGAAGACCGGCAGAAGTTTAAATGGTATTTTATGCAAATTCTGCCTAAAAACGCTTTTTTGAGCTTGTGGGCGTTGACATTTGCTTTCAAATTCAGTATAATTTTATTTAACAAGATGTTTCGTAGTGTGTTTTATAGTACCCGTATGCTGTATGGCAGCCATGATAAGGTCTTGACGTCATATTGCTGACATTTCCTTCACTTTTGTGCATATTGCTTCACTTTTGTGACGTCAGGCTTACTCCACCTGTTTTAACCTCCTCGGACATTCTTAACATTATGACAAAACGGTTGCACCTAGAGACCGCCGTATTTTGAACACACGTAGGCCTTCACTCGAACATGTACAGCTCGAAGCTAGAATTTTGAATTTCGAATTTAAAAAAAAAAAGTCTGAAAGTTTTCAGATTTCAAATTACGTCGAAAGGGGTGTTTTTTTAACGTTTTGTGTGTTACCTTTATTTATTAAATATCACGTTCTTTACACTTAAACCATAAAATTCAGTTCACTAGCAATGTCGCAAAATAATTTTAAAATGAGCATATCTTTAGAATTTCCGATACACAGCTCCGAGCGCTGGAGATAAAAAGGTTTCCTTTTCTTTCTCTTTTTTTTTTTTTTTCCCGTAGAGTGTTGCCGTTCATCACTTTGAAATCCTTGAGTTTCTTAATCAAAAATTCGTTAAAGTTTTAAAAAATATGAAATCGATAACAAAACAAATTCCAAATTTCAAATTTGGTCTTCCACATGCCCATATTCGCAGGAGGATTACGACATTCAAAATTCGACGGCTCTAGGTACCGTTGTTTTATCACAATGCGAGAAATATACATATATTTATGCAGATTTTTCATTATTTAATTTCTTCAAATATAATGCAGGACTCTAACATTTAGTGGCAACAGTTTGAAAAGTGAAACGGACATTTATAGAAAAATGGCAAAACGAAAACAATAGCTGTAAGCACAAGCCCAGGTGTTTAAAATGCGGGCAAAACCATATTACTACTACATGCACAAAAGACAGAAACTTACCCGGCAAATGTTGCCTCTGCGGAGGCCCCCACATTAGTTCGTACCGTGGTTGCGAAATGCATCCGGATAACTTGAAAAGAAAAATTGCAGAAAAAGAATTCCAAAAAGAAGCGAGAAAAACTTCAAAAAATAATCCCCCTGATATCAACTTAGAAAATTTCCCACCTCTGCCGAGAAGAAACATAACCCAAAATAGCAGTGAAAATGTTAATGAGCAGAATGCTTCATCCACCAATCAGGACGCAGCTGTCGAAAGTGAGAACTTAGGCTCCGTTTCCGATTTCATAATTTGGCTGAATAAATTATTCCTGCAAGGAAAAAATCTCTTCGAGCGGTTCTTAAAATCTAAATCAATATTGGAAAAAATCCAAGTCGGCTGGGAAGCCTTTGAACTTTTATCAAGCATCAATTATGAATTTTAACCACATTAACAGTAACTCAAGAACTCACCTCACTGCCCCCAGCAGTTTAAACCTCGCATTTTTTAACGCCAACGGTATTCGCCACAAGAACGTTGAAGTAGCAAACTTCCTTAATCACCATAATATTGATGTGTTTCTAGTGAATGAAACTTGGCTCAGACCTAATGATAAGTTCAAGATCAATGGTTACAACGCATTCAGGACGGACAGAGACCATAACAGGGGCGGCGGTACTATGATATTAATTAAAAGGCATCTGCACGCCAACGAGTTTAATATTCCCAATAGCAGCAGCATTGAAACCACTGCGATCGTTGTGCATTCGCGCACAAATGAGCCGATTGTCATCATCTCGGCTTATAATCCCCCCAGAGACATTCTCACCAACAATGACTTGCAAATTTTTAACAATATCACTCACCCTGTTATTATAGCAGGGGACCTGAATTCTAAACATCATAGCTGGAATTCTCAAAGAAATAACACAAATGGAAACAAAATTTATAGCTATGCTCTTACGAATGACCTTAGAATTTTTGGACCAACGGAACCTACCAGGTATCATCATACAGGCAGCTCGGATGTTCTCGACATTGTTATTACAAAAAATATCCAGCAAGTCCCTTTCCTACAGGTGATTAATCAATTAACCTCTGACCATCTCCCTGTTAAATTTACTTACCATGGCTTTGAGAAGACCTTGCCTTTAAAGAAAATTATAAACTGGCAGAAATTCAATAATTCTCTGGAACAATTACTTGCACACCCGGCTCTTGCCGATATTGTAGACATTGAGTACAATATCACTAAGATCAATAGTAAAATTAAGAAAGCCCTTGATGATTCCACCAAATTCAAAGATTATAAGAAAGACAAGCTCCCCGACCACATCATTGAGAAAATAAAAGACAAAAACCGCACAGCAAAAATCTGGCGAAGAACAGGCGATCCCACTGTTAAAAGAAATCTGAACAGAAAAATTAGGAACATCAAGACCCGCCTCCTAGAGTACAGATCAAATTGTTGGGACGATGTCTTAGACTCTATGGATTTCTCTCCGAATACAGTCTGGCGTATTGGAAATTCCTTAAGGAATACTAATAACAGAAATATTGGTCCTCTCCACACCAGTAGTGGAATTGCTTATTCTGAAAATGACATGGCTGAAGCCCTTGCGCAGCATCTAGAAAAGACTTTCACCAATCATGCCTCTAATAATGATGAGACAGATCAAGAAGTCGATAATTTCATTAACCACCTAGCTGACAGAAATTGTAATAATCACTTCAACCAAACTTCTCCAACAGAAATAAGTAATATAATTAGCAACTTAAAGTCCAGGAAAGCTCCCGGCTACGATAGCATCACCAATACGGTTCTCAAAGCTCTCCCAAGAACCTACATAGTCCTCATTACAAACATAGTCAATGCTTGTATGAGGCTCAATTACTTTCCGCAACAGTGGAAGCACGCGCAGATAATTACGTTTGTCAAGCCGGGGAAAAACCCAAAGGACTTAAACTCCTACCGTCCGACCAGCCTTCTCCCCAGTTTGGGAAAGGTATTTGAGCGTGTGCTCCAAAAGAGATAATATGTTATTTATGTAATTTTTAGTTCTTTATGTATCTGCAGGTTCTTTATGTAACCTGCAGATACATAAAGAACTAAAAATAAGACCCATAGCTGATCAAATTCTCACCACGAGCCACAATTTCTATGCTAAAATAGAACTTTCTCAATACGAACATATCCGTGCAAATGGTGAAATGTGTATCTGATAAATTATGATCCTACTATAGAAATTGCAGCAAAGCGCCCAAGAGGCATCTTCCATAACAGCAAATGGTGAAATGTGTATATATTGTACATTGTACTATTATCTTTATTTTATCTTCATTGTGTCATTTTACCAGTGTCTTTGAAACTTTATAGACTTATGGACATGATCCGTGTACCTGGATCTTCAAAGCACTGATCTTATATTTGTCATTTTCGTAATCTTCTTATTGTTATATCAGAGACTTTGTAATATTGTGGACTTATGGACATGATCCGTGTACCTGGATCTTCAAAGCTCTGATTATTTATTGCTAGTGTAAAATGTTTTTCACCACTTGCTACTTCGCTCAAATACCGCCGTCCCTATATGTACATAGTGTATAGTTTCAGTAACTCATGTGCCTCAGTGTTGTACAAGAACTTTAGTGTTTAATTTCTCAGACCAAGACTTCACTGAATTGTGATATCTACTATTTCAAGATGCATTGGCTGTGGACAGTTAATTGGAGGGTGACCCCCACCTGACTACCACTGTCCAATCTGTGTTTTACAGCAAGGATGAATTTGAATATTTTGTTTAGCTAATCTATTGCACTTAGTTGTGCCATTTGTCTTCATTTAGATCGCGATATTAGTTTAATTATTCCAATCTGGATAACCTGTTTCAAAACTTGATAATTATTAATATATCCAATATTTCTCATTGCACGCGTAAGCTGCTTTGCTCGAAGTCTCAAAATTTCACAAAATTTGACAAGTTTCGCCTAGTTGGAGCGGCGTAAATCGCCTTAATAAAAACTTAAGTACCAACGCCTTAGGGCAATTTACCAACAGAGACGGTTAAAGTAGCGGTTGGCTACTAATTGCCGCCTAGCCATTGACTCGATTTCGATTTCGATTTCGAAAACAATAGTCCTTCAGGAACAAAGCCACTTTGGAGTAAAAAATGTTTACTTTATATTTCGTGCGAATATTTTGAAAATATTTTGAAATATATATATATTAAATAATATTTTGAAAAATAACCATTTAAAAGCAATGTATAACCACTAGGTAAAGATATTTATGTTTCAAATTTAATCAGAAAACTCAGTGATTTAAAAGAAATGTGATGCCATTCGGTAAAGAGTAACATATTTATACTTCAGATCCAATCACAAAGCTTAGCGATTTAACAGAAATGTCCGAAATAAAATATTTTTATCTTCCCGAATCCAAATCCCCGAAATAAAATATTTTTATCTTCCACGCGCTACTATATGGCCATTCTACGAAGCGTAAGATATTTAATTATTTTTCAGTTAATCTATTGATTAACAAACTAAGCAATAAACACAATTTTTCTCTCTTATTTTTTAATTATTAAGTGAATCCGTGAAATTATATTATCCGAACTTATTTTCTTTTCATAAAAAATACTTTTAGTGGCTGGCCAGCAAGTGGTGTGTAAAAATATTTAAAATACAAAAAATAAAAATTAAATTTCTCGAAGGAAAACACAGATATAAATCGTGTACGCTCTCGATTTTAACAATTATTCATAGAATTTGGTACATCTATGTGTAAAATATATCTACTTTAAGATGAAGTTAAACATTTTATAGGTTATAATAGAAAAGGTTTTTACGAAAAATTTATAAAATATATTTAAAAATACAAATTTTTAAAATAAATCATAAAAAATGGGCGAATTTTATTTGGAATGAACCTACATTTGGAAATGTGAAACAAAGACTCAAATAATTTTATTAAAAAAGAAATATTCATAAATATATACCAAATTTAATTAACATGGAGGAGCTAAAATTTTAAGAGCTGTTTTTTTAAAAACTACTCGTGCGATTTTTACGAAACTTGGCAATTTGGTAAAATTCGAATCGTAGAATCGAAATATGGGAAAAAATGGCATGTCATTTCAGAAAAAGTCCGATTTTGCGTCAAAACGCATATATTAGGACAATGCCATATATAAATCTAATACATATCCTAAGTCACGCTTTCGAGACATAAGAAACGCAAGTTGAATTTCGTCAATTGGCCCAGTAGAACCGGAGATATTAGAAGTCTGTTTTTTTGGGGGGGGGGAGGCACGGTGTACATGCTTCGTTAGATTATTACATTCATTATTGGCAGTGATAATTTCTAGCATCGCAGATTATACACAATTCTATTATATACAACACTACACGGTGTACAAATTCGCGCTTCTTTAGGCTTTTACATTATTCACAATGGTTTTTTATGCTACGTTGTGCGTTTAGCGTATTACAGCATTTATAACAGATAGCATATTACATGTTTGAAGGGAGTATGCATATGTATATATATTTAAACAAGAAAGGTGGGAAGAAGAAGAAGAAAATTATAAAAGAGAAAGGAAAATAATAAAAGTAAATAACAATAGGAATAGTGAGAAAACATAAATATAAGACATTGAGATGTAAGTCCTCAAATAAGTTCGCTATAGTGGTCAACTAGCAGTATCTAAAATGAGCCAAGTCATGTGTCTACTATTGTTGCATCACTGAAGTTTATCGCAGTTATTGTATAATTTACAGGTTATAATATTTATTTGCTTATTATAAGTTAGATCTCTATCTATAACTAGCAACTAGCGAACATCATGCTGTTGCGAGATCGCACGGTAGCGCTCACGTCAGTGCATGAGGGTTTTTGCCAACTTTGCTAGCATAATTCTGTTTTTTACAGTTGCACTGAGCCAGGCTGACCAGTTTGCATGAGCTGACGTATTGAGGTGGAAGTCATTAGTTTCCGGACAGTCAAAGGTAAGTTCTGGATCTCCCAACTTGCAACAGTCTGTGGGGTTCCAACCTTTTCTCTAACAGCTAAGTGTGTAGGAACCTTGTGAACTGGTAAGCGAATAATCGCTTTAGTTCAGGAGCAGAAACGTAAACTCAAGAAGGGTTAATTACCTTTTATTTCTCAAAATAAGAATTGCACAGTCGGCTCCTTTCTTACAGCGTACAGAAAGCCTCCACCTGGGCTAGAACTCAAGAGTACTAGGAAATAAAACTTAACTAATGCTTAACTAAAAATATATAGGTACAGGTAGAAGCTAGGCCAGCACCTCCGTAGTACCACCGGTAATTGAGGTATTGCTGAACAATAGCCGAAGCTATCAAAATTCTAAAGGAGTTGGCCCCTAAATGTTAACTAACTGGCGAGGCAAGGGCCTGAAATGCAGCCGAGCGTAATAATCATGGAGGTAAGAAAGGACCTACCTCCGTGGTCACGATGAGGTAGTCTGCAGGACTTGAGAGGTTGGAGGGGGCGGTCTTTGTAGCTTTATTATTCAGCATTGTTTTTTTCGCACTTAACGCCACATGTAATTGAACAGCAACATCACAAAATTTTTAATAGCAGCATAGCAGTATATGTTTAGAATTCCCAATGCAGTATTAAGTGTTGGCATATATTTATATATTTTTTCAGACTTTCCTTAGTTAATCATATCAATATTTAGTTTTCTTAGTAAGATCCCTAATAAAAATTTGTAAGATAATAAATAATAAAGATTATTTGATAAAGATTTATTTAATAATCCTAATAAAGATTTATTTGAACGAGAAATAATAAATGATTCACGAAAGATAAAAAAAGGGACATTTGATGAAAATCAAATATGTCCTCCACTGAATATCATAAACCTTTAAAAATAGACCCAAATCGCTCTGTACTTCAAGAAACAATACTTAAACCAATCATAATTTCCTTTTTCTCAGGAATGTTCGGCCAAGAGAAAAAAAGGCCGTTTCATTTGGTTGCCATCTTACATGACAATTTTAATACTTCGGAACAGTCGAAAAGATTTTCGATTTCTAGCAGGAAATAAAAGTCGATAAAAGGCGAAGAAAATTAAGTTTCAGGGAAACTATTGATCGCCTGCTGTGGACGGTAAATCTCCTCAACTCAGTGACGAAGATGATACTTGATAGATGGGTTGAGCTTTTTTGGTCTTTCATAGAAAGATTTTTTTTTTTTTTTTTATCTTACATAGAATTTTATTGTAGTTATTCTTAGTTTTCTGAAGAATTCCTGAGTATTCTTATAACGTACCTCATTAACATTTCCCATTTACGTCGGTGATTAGTTGGTTTAGTTAAATCTGAATTAAATTAGATAGTGAAAAGTACTTTTAAGTGTTAATTCTTTTTTTTTTTGCCAACTTCATTGCTCATGAGTCTTATAAAAAATCTTCCAGATTTGACAACTCGAATTTTCGTGCATTTTCATATGTAGGGATTTATATTTATTTTAACTAGCAAGTTCAGAACTTTCCTATAAACCATCATTACCGTAACTGTCAGTGCCAGAATAGTTAAATTTTGTAGCGCGCGTGAAGGAATGCAAATTTTTACTTTGCAGGAATTATTTAAAAGCCGAGTTTCAGCAGAGTTAGAGAGAGTTAGGCTCCAGCCGCCACCTCTGCCGTAGATACGTTTGCTTATTGCTAGTTCAAGTGGCTTAAATTGCATTTGTTTGCTGCCACTAGCTTGGAAGGGGGTTTAAGTTACGGGATCTCGCTCAGCCCTGTAGTCTACTTCTATCGTTTGTTAATATCTTCAAATTTTAGTTTCGTTACTTGATTTTCAATTACCGCTCAAGCAAAGACGAAATTTGTTAGCGTTGAGTTGACGCATTGTAAATTTTCAAAGATTTAATAAAGGGTACTTTAAACCTCTTGTGTAGTTTCCTGCTACTCCAGGTTTCATACAGAAATTTATCTACTGGACTCTACACATTATTTTACTTTCTTTCGAATCTCAGTCGAAAAATCGCCTACCAGCGGCTGAGCGGTAAAGTCGCTGAACATTGGTAGTTCGGTCCGAGGTTCAAATCCCGCGAACGGGCTGGCTGCATGGGTATTTTAGTGGTTTTCCCCATGTGTAACGTGCATACGAGCCAGTTTCCCTTAGAAAGTCCTCCACGAAGGCATCCCTCCCCTTAGGCAGATAGTCCTAGTGTGCTTTGCCATAATTAAATACACCATACACCACACTTTAATCGAAAAATCAATTAAATCAGTGTTTCCCAACCTTTATTGTGCAATTGCCCCACCTAATCCTCTCTAAAATTCTTATGCTTTCCCTAACATATACATAATTTTTAATATTCGAAAATTGAAATGTTTACAAAAGAAACTTGACTGATAGGTTTAGGAAGAAATCACTAGGGAAATTTGTGAGCAAACACAGTAAGTAAACTTTCAAAACATATATAATGGAGAACCGAAATTCAAGTACAAAATAATTTCGATGAAAGTTTTTCTATGTTATTTTAAGTATTAGTCATTATTTATTATTTAAATTTAGTGAGGTTCTTGCACTTGCTGCTTGCTGCAAAGAGATTTTATGTCAGGTTTCGATTTCGTTAAATTCAGTCTCAAGTCTCCCTGTTTTATTTAATCCAGCCGATTTCTTTTTTCAGCAGCAAAGCATTTGCGGCACTAAATCCGCATTCAGCTAAATATAAAGATAGAAACGGTAACAATAGTTCTCTAGCACATTTTGTTGCATTTGAATATTTGATTTCGGTTTCCTCAAAAAGCCATGTCATTGCTCCTTTTATATTAAATAAAGTTTTAATTGACTCATCATTTTGCATTTTTGCGAGTTCTTTTTGATACTGCATATTTGAAATTAGTGCTAACTCTCCAAAATTGGCTGCATCATCCAAGTTTGGAAATCAGTTTGTCTCAAATCAGAAAATCTTTCTTGTAAATCAGCCCGTAAAATTTTCAGATGATCGACAACATGTACAGCGTTATCAGTACCTTCACATTTTTGGAGCCAATGAAACTTTTCAAAATTTTTATTATAAATATATGCCTTACGTAATTCAGTAAAGGTAATAAAACTAATAAAACCAAATATCTTTGCTTTTGCATCGACAGGAGTTTTATTTGTTCCTTGAAGTTGTTTATTTAATATATTCAGTTTCTTCAAAGATATCGGCTAAATAACTCAATGTCTTGCCATCAACCGTTAACAGATTTTTCATTTCAGGTTTCTCGCATAAAAAATAAGTTCCACAAATCTTTTCAAGCAGTTCCTTTTCGACAGCCATCTTACTTCTGTGTGAAGTATAAGTCTCATATACTCTTCACTTTGTTTTTCACAAAATAAGTTGAAGAGACGTTCACATTTGACACTAACTAACTTTAATAGCACTGATACACTTTATAGCTGAATTTAGTACTTCATTTAGAGCAGGCGAAATGCTTTTAGCTACCAGGTTTTCCCTATCACTAACACAATGCACAAGAAGCATTTCTGGATTCTCATCTTTCATGAATTTTAAGCAATTTTTTTCTTTCCCATCATATTAGAAGCACCTTCTGCAGCACAAGATGTTATACTTTTCACTGGTATATTTTGAACATCTAAGTAATTTTTTAGTTTACTATAAATATCTTTGGAGGTAGTGGTGCTTTCTAATGATTTATAGAACAGCATTTCTTCTGCAAAATCACCTTTATCAATATCTTACGCAAGTTATAAGTACGGCCTTTCGCTCTCTCAAAGTTGATTCATTTATTTGCACCGAAAATGTTCTTGTTTTCAGCTTTTCAGCAAGTTGTATTTCAATATATCCACGCTCATTTCAGTATCCACACTCATTTCATCTATGCTTCTGCTAACAGTATTTTTACTTAGTGGCATAGCTTTAAAGTCTTTGTCATCGTTTTCTAGAACTGTTTTAAGAAATGCTGATATTGATGGTTTGATTAAATTCTCCCCTATAGTATGAATTTTCCCAGATTAGCGTTGAGTAATGAAATTCGATAACTAGCCTCAAGAGTACGATTAACAGTTGAACTTTTTTCAAATTTTTTCTTTGAAGCTTGAAAATAATTCAAATCTGAATTAATACGAACATTATGTTTGCCTTCAAATGCGCCTC
Organism: Stegodyphus dumicola; assembly: GCF_044657685.1. Lineage (NCBI taxonomy): Eukaryota > Metazoa > Arthropoda > Arachnida > Araneae > Eresidae > Stegodyphus > Stegodyphus dumicola. The sequence continues at coordinate 132,165,735 of NC_140768.1, read as the reverse complement.
AAGGCTATATGGTGTTTCTCCAGCCTTCTAGCATGCCTTTGTGGTGTAGTGGTCAGCACACTCGTGCGCATTCGCGAGGTCCGTGGTTCGAGGGCATTGCTCATTTCTTCGATTTCCTTGCTTCAAAAAATCCTAATATTTCTGCAAGACGACCTCGTTTCATTGATTCGTTGGACAGGCATTATTGGCATAAAAGACAAAAAGGTGACCGTTCATCGTGTACAGCCGATATGAAGCCAAATTTTAAATAACTTGTTTCGCGTTTGCATCACTCATTTCACTAAGGGCTGAAAGAAATAAATATAATGTTAATTGAAAACTTCGTCACACCGCTAAATTTCTAAACAAAGCTGAAAACAGCTGCTGTTGCCAAATAGAAGAATAATATACCTGTTGCTGTTCCTACAGTAAAAAATAAAATGAATTCGTTGGCTGACAAAGGTGAAAAACATCTGGAAAGCGTAATGCTGTTCAGCTATTTAAATACCCTTTCAAAGCGTTTAAATGTCCATCTCTACAGCGAAAATTCTTTATAAAATACTTATAATACACCGTAGTTTAAAATTATTTTACGTACACGTCACTTACATTATTGTTTATTTTCAAGGAAAAAATTAAATTTGGAAACATTTCGACGTCTTGAAGAAAAAATTTGAACATCCCTTCTCCCCTTAAACTCTTAAACCTTATCCGAGTCGATTTTCGAATTGCCCCTCTTAACAATCGAATTGTTCCCCTGTGAGGCAGGGGCTCCACGTTGAGAAACACCGAATTAAATGGTTTAACTAAAAACTTTCGGAAAATTTGTTGGCATTCAGCAGAAGTATTCATTTAAAAAAAAAGTGCGATTGTCACATTATTTCATTTCACCTGATTCCCTATCACCTCCTAAACACCAAACTCTAGTTTCCCGAAAAGAATTTAAAAGTTTATGTTTTAGTTTCTTTTATGTTAAATCTTGATACAGTATTCCTCTGTAATTAGTATGTTGAGAAATTAAACTTCAAATTTCAAGAATTTTACTTTTATTAAATTTCTTTTCTATTTTCTTAATAAATACTATACGTGTATTTTTGAAACATGTATCTTATTTGTATTTGCTTTTCACCAAATGAAGATTTCAAACTTTTCTTTAATTACATACTTTTAATATTAAATCAAAATTATTCTTTAATTTACTGTTTCGCATGGGAAGTTATTTGAAAAATTCGAGTATTTTTTAGGATCAGGATTGAAGAAAATTTAGGATTTCTTCCTAAACTCTAAAAGTGAGAAAGTTATTTAACTTACGATTTTCAATTCAGACCATGAGACTTCACTGGGATTCGAACCACAGATCTTACGATTGCCAAATGAGGGTGATAAGCACTCATAAGCATGAAAACATGCATGAGGGAATGGGATAATTCTTTATATTCTAACTCATGCCTTAAAGGGCGACTGGAAAAAGGCATGAGACCCAGCCAACCAAAATTATCTGCTGCTGAGCTTTTCTCGACCATGTTTTCGGTCGATTGCCAATACAAGCCCCAAAGTTCTCCAGAACTGGAAACTAAAAAATAAAGTGCTGAATTACGGAATTCCTATTAGAGTGTTTAATTATTTACTCAAATTGTATTAAAGCAGTAATTTTAAATTTTAAATCATTACTTACTGTTACGTAACAATACTATCGCTTCTACAATTTCTACCAAAAATTTTCTCTACCGTAAAATTATTTTCGCAGTACTAAAGCAATAATTTTTTAATTAAAAAATATCTGAAAGGTTTTCAGATTTTAACGATAACTCAAAAGGGTTTGTTAGTTGAGGCTTTTAAGCTTTCGCTGACCTCACAGTCTACAAGTCTGCTGTTAAACTCCCACCTATTAACTATTTTTTTTTTTTTTTTTTTGGTTTTTTTAGCTCTATTATTAAGAATCATTTTCTTCACACTTACGCCATTTACAGTTGAATAGCAAAATCACAGAAATTTTAAGAGCAACATAGCGGTATATGTTTAGAGTTTCCAACGTAGCTTTAAGTACTGGCACATTAATATTTTTTTTAGCAGGTTTATTACATCAATGTTCAGTTTTCTTACTAAGATGGCTTTACAAAAGTTTTTTTTTTTTTTTTAATTTTTTAAAAATTTTTTGTTGTTTTTTTATTGTTTTTTATTTTTAAAAATTATTATTATTATTATTATTTACATTTTGTGTGTTTACTTTATTTATTAAATATCACGTTCTTGGCGCTTATGCCACATAAAATTCGATTCAAGGGCAACGTCACAAAAAATTTAAAAACAGCATATCTTTAGAATTTCCGGGAGACAGTCTCTTGTGCTGGAAAGAAAAATGTTTTATTCCGTAGAGTTGCCACTGCTCACTTTGAAATCGTCGAGTTTGGTAATAAAAAATTCGTTAAAGTTTTACAAAGTATGAAATAGATAACAAAATAAATTCGAAATTTCAAATTCATGCTTGCAGGTGTCTATGATCGGGTGGAGGACTGCGTTATTCAAAACTTAATGGCTGCAGGTACCGTTGTTTTTCACAACACGAGAAACATGCATACGTTCTTGCAGATTCTTCTTAATTTCTTTAAATATAATACAGAGGGCAACTATTTGGCGGCGACAATTTGAAAAGTGATACGCCGTTTTTAGTGATTCAACGCAAAATGCCATTTCGAGAGTAATATCTCATTCGGGACTAACATCCCTGTTGGGGTGAAAATCTGGTGTAGACACCACGTGACTTCCTTGTATGGCCTACCAAATTATACACATTTTTTGCTTGAAAATTTTGAATTTACATTTTGAAATTTCTGATCAAATCTGGAATAGGATAACTTTTTCTCATAAATTCTACTGGAAAATTATCTAAATACGGAAAATAATCTGGACCAGATATTAAATAGGTAAAGTCTAAAATTCTCTTAAAATTTAATATACGCAGAAAATCTTCGAAAGTTCGAGAAATGTAGACGTGGGAACACGCGCCGCGATTAATTGACTGCCCTAATATTACTAATATTATCTACAATCAAATCAGCTGCTTTTGTAATTACATTCCGAGTGCCCGCCCATCCATTATATCCAAAAATTAGAAGACATTCATCATGCTCATCTTTCCTTCTGCAGAAATGTTCTATTCGCTTCTGTTTCCAAAGAGATGGAGTCTCTCTGGTAGCTGAAGCTCAAGACCACCCCTAGATTCTATCGATCTGGCTGCCGGACTTCTCAATCGATAGCGGAATGCCAGGACATTCTCTCATTTGCAACATCCCGACCGTAAAGATGGCCACGGTTTCGCTCCTCCTGATTCTGCCCGGTATCTTGGTCGCGGTCCTGGGGTCGGACAGCGATCCGGAGGTCACGGAGTGTGAATTGACGACGGGAAGGACACTAACTGTCATCAAGTCGGCCGGATTCCCGGCCCGGTACGGATCCAACGTCGATTGCCGGTACACCGTGCGCAGGCGGTCTCGATCTGTTTGTTCCGTAACGTTCCTCTTCAATGTCATGGATCTTGAGCAAAGTCCGAATTGTACCAAGGACTATCTTCTGTTGAGGGGAGAGAAAATGTGCGGTTCGAAACCGATAGGATTCTCTAGTGAGTAATGTTGGGTTAATATGATTTAGAATTTCTTCGTAACTTGTAAGCCATAGATAATTATTACCTTAAAGTTACAGAGAATATCATGTGTAAGTTAAGTCAAGATTATTATAAAATAATTAAAAGTCACATAGAATAAAGTTAATAAAAATATTAAGGAACTGCTGAAAATTTACTGAAATAGAAACAATAATTATCACGCATTCAATATTATCGCGGTAATGGTTTGAATATGGTGAAACCAACGCAACAACATTATATAAGTAATGAAAAATGAAATATCTATGTTCGACATGTCAGTCCCAGCATCATATATATTAAGTCCGGACTACCAAATTCTCTTAAACCCTGAACTGAGTTCAAGTCTTTAGGTCACCTAAATCATCTTAAATTTTAGTTAATAGCGGTTAATATACAACTTATGACTAATATGTACTTATTCATAATGGAAAATCAGTTCCTTTCAAGGAATTATTTTTTATATGTGTAAAAATTATAATACTGAGAATAGTAATTAATATACAGAATGATTAAAAAATAAATGGACCAAAATAAGCAGATTTTACAATGGAATGTTTTTGCGTGCGAAAATATCATGCTGAGAAAGGATAATGTATTGCTGAGAGGCGTTCTGCTAGCCTAAATCATCATTCCCCGTGAGACTTTCAAGCGGTATGCATCGTTTTCACGACGGCCTATCTTGCCGATATATAGTATTTTAGCTATGCAACTGCAGACGAAAATGAAGCAGGGGTTCGAAGGAAGTAGTCGGGAATCGTTCTGTATGTCTATTTTGAGTACCTGTTCTATTTTAGCTGCAGCTGCTACATAAAATGCATATCGGTTAGCACTCCGAGTTCGTTTAGCGATAGAACCGCTCGAATTTCTCCCCGGTAATAATGAACACTTTTACTCATTGCTGAACACTACTTTGTACCACCTCACTACAGCATTTCTTCACACACATTTCATTACAAAATCTTCTTCCTTCGTTCCCCTCTATATTTTACCAATATTTTTTTCATTCAACATTCCCACCACTGGTAGAGCGGTTAATACCGCTGAATACTGATAGTTCGACTTGGATTCGAACTCAGGGCTGGCTTTTCCCCGTGTATGACGTGAATACGAGCCAGTTTCCCTTAGAAACTCCTCCACGAAGTCATTCCTCCGCTTAGGGTAACATCCCTCGCATGCTTTGCCATATTCAAATATTTGAATCACCTGTATTTTGCTTTTTTTCGCTAATTCAACATAAAAATGCTGAGCCCTGAAAAAAATATGGTTAGAAATCCAAACCGTCTTAATAAGGCAATTACTACCTTGTCATTCTTTTTTAAACTTTAGTTAATAAGTAAATGGAATGCATAGCTTTTTACGTAGAGATATGATAGATAATATAATGTCTCGACATCAAAATTAAGTAAACTTACGTTGGCTTTAATGAAAAGTTTTGGCAGGATTTTTAAAAACGTTTTTTTCTTTCTCTAAAACATTTCCAACATTTGTTACTATTTCTCATTTAAATTCGAGTAGATTTATAATTATTTTTTACTTTGTATTTATTCGTTATATATATATATATGTGTGTGTTTAATGTTTTGTTTAATGTTTGCTATACTGTATTATCTATACAGTGTGTTCGCAATACCCTTACCTGGTCTTTATTTTCTTAGTTCTTGGTCGTAGACATATACTTCCAATTACACAAATCTGTTAAATGATGCACATTCATATTTTAGTTTAATTTATATTTAAAAAATCAGTTTTACACAAACTACGAAATCCAACTTTTTAAACCTTCCCCGCTTCTTAAATTTGAAGTTGGAAAACTATTATACTTATTTAAAGAAAAAAAAAAAAAAAAAAAATTGACTGCGATGTTTAATTTTAGAATTTGGGATATTGGTGTCATTTTTAACCTGACTCAAGGGGCCTATTAAATAGATAAATTATAGTTATTCGAGGTTGATTTTCCCTTTATGATTTACTAGGGCACAACATTCTTTAATTTGTAATTTGGTTACAATTGATATGGAGAATGAATATTCGCACAAGTAATTTATTATCTTTAAGACGCTAAACATATGTTTTTAATATTTATTAATTTTTTTAGAATCACACTATAATAATCATACGAAAAATTAATTAAACTAGAAATATTATTAATTTCGGATTAATGCCTACCACTGTTTTCTACCATACTACTTCTATAATATTCCGTGAATAAGGTATAGATACTGAAGAAATAGACTATTAAAAAAAAATTCAGATTTTATATCATGCCCGAAGGCACTTTTTGTCTTCTACATATGCATACACGTTTCGATAGCATTTGGACTAAAAATATTTAAAAATAGCATATCTTTAGAATTTTCGACTCGCGCGTTGGAGATAAAAATATTTTATTCTGTACAGTGTATTGCCACTGTTTGCTTTGAAGTTTCCTAATAAAAAATTCATTAAAGTTAAAAAATAATAAAATAGATAATAAGCAAATTCGAAATTCAAGGTTCCGGCTTCCAGGTGCCCACATTCGGGTGGAGGACTATGTTATTCAAAATTTGATAGCTCTAGGTAGAGTTGTTTTTTTCACAATGCGAGACAGATACATACACTCATGTAAATTCTTCATTACTTAATTTCTTTAAATTTAATACATGGGATAATATTTGGTGACAAAAATTTGAAAAGTGATACAGTCGCGTATAGTAATTAGACACAGAATGCCGTTTCGAGACTAACAGCAGTTCTGATCTAACACCCCTTTGGGCTAATAATTTACATAGAAATAATCTTCACTTAATACAATTACATAATTTATTATTATTATTATTATTTACGTGTTCTGCCCTAAGGCGTTACATGGAAAGGAACAATGCTCTCGTGGAGGACTTTCTAAAGAAGACTGGCTCTTGTTAACACGTTACACATGAAGAAAAACCACAAAACTCAAATGCAGCTAACCAGTTCGTGGGATTCGAACCTCGGACGGAACTACCAGTGTTCAGGGACTTTGCCGTTCGGCCGATGGTGGGCTACTAGAGACATTTTTTTTCTGAACTGATGTTTTATTCTTAGTTGTGGAAAAATGCAACTATTTCGCTTATAAATTTGCGTAATATTACTTAATATGTTTTCCAGCTTTAATATGAAACAGATCTGCCAGTTTTTTCCGTACGGAAGTCAGACGTTTTGTATGTTATTTTTCATAAGAACTGTAAAGTTTCCTGAACATAAGTATAGCTACCTGAAAAACGTATAAAACATTAGACTTCATAGTTACTACAAAATAATTTTTTTTAAATTAAAAAATACCAAAGTAATTATTGTATACTTATTTTATATTTATTTATATTTTTTATACTTATTTATATAATACAACGTAGGCATAATGAAACATATTTGTAATTAGAAGTACATGTCTATTACTAACGATTATGAAAATAAAGGAAGTTAAGGACTATTGTTAACATGAAGTATAAATAAATATGTACATGATTTGGTACATTAAGTGTTCTTAATATTTATACATTTACTTCCTTTAAAATTCCTTGATTAAGTTTTCTGCTTGAAATCGTTTAAGCATCAAATTAATCGATTTTAGAATCAGCTAGGATGTTTTCGATAGATATATTATAAGGTATTTCTTCCGGCTTCTTAGCAAGCCTTCGTAGTGTAGTGGTCAGCACGCCGGCGCGTATCGAGAGGTCAGTGGTTCGAGTCCCGGCGAGGGCATTCCTTATTTTTCATCTCTCTTGCAACATCAAAAATCCTACAATATTTGCCTGAAATTTAAAGACAATTGGTTTAAAACAAATGCTCGAAATTTATTTTTGGATCACATTTTAACTGATGAATAAATGTGTAATGTTCGGGGTATTTATCGGAGGAACACAGAGGGGTATGAATATATAGGTCCTTTTATATATGTTAAACGTTAATTACTTAGGAATGCAATGAAAGAAAATATCTTTTTTCTTAGCTATAACTTTTGAAAATTTTATGCTAATTTAAACTGTAAAAAATGTTATCATGATTCTAGCATTACATTTATTGTAATTAGTTTCATCTTTTACATTAATTACACAGATGTAACATCAAAGTATTATTCATATGATAAATGCAGCAGAAAATGTAGGAAACAGACAGTACTTTATATAAAATTTCATTTAAAAGTTTCTTTTAAATTAAATAATAAAGAATCTGTAAATCTATATATACAGTATGGTCATAAAAAACTTCCCCGATATATGAGCTCCTAGCGGCCTATCCGCTCAACCAATCGAAATGAAGTTTCAGATACTGTTATTTGAAGTATATGCTTGCGATTCTAATTGTCAGATGTTCCTTTGACATCGTTGTCTGCGAGCGTGTTTTCATACCATTAAATTATAATTTTTCTGAAGAATTTAAATAACTGAACCTATTTTCACCCATCACTTTGCACAACACACAACACTTGGTACGGGCATACACATCACTAGAGGAAAACTTGACGTCAGACTTGATGGCACATTTTCACTAAAACACATAAATTTTTTCATCTCGTATCCGATGAAAAGCACAACACTTCTTTTAAACATTACATACGACCTTGAAACAGGAAAAATCACGCAGATAACAGCACCCAAAGATCTTAGCATCATGTTGTAGCGGTCGATGAACTTTCAACACACGGCATTAAATCAAATTTCTAATTTTTTATTTCGCAATCCAGTCACTGGAAACGTTTGACAGTTTATTGGAGTCTCACCGCCCTAAAGAGGAATCCTGTCGACTTTTATTTACATGTGATAATTTTAAGAAGCATAAAAGAAGAATCAGCTTACAGTCATCGTGGCTGAGAATGAAGTCTTACAGGTGAAGATAATAAAGCATGAGCTTGAAGAATTTCCAGTCTTTAATTTCCACTCACATAAAATCATCTCCACGGAAGTTTATCCAATCATAATGAAATCCGAGACATTTCTATGATTCAATCATAATGAAATACGATAATTTGTTATGTACATTGATTCTTAAAAATAAGACGCTGGCAGTTTAGACGGAGAAGCAAAGCGAGGAGCTATTAGCAAGGTGAGAAGATAGCAGAAGAAGACGCAGAATTTAAACGTACTCCAATCCAATCCAATCCAATCCATGCAAATATTGCCGGCGCGTTGCGAGTAAATGCAACTTTACGGGCTCCTGATAGTTTGCCACGATGGCACCTGGCAGTTGGAGGTAACAAACTGGTGATAAAGGAGGAATTGAAGTCTAGGGGAAAGAGGAGGTGACCATGCGTCACAAGAATGGAAAATCAGACAATAGGACCATGGGAGACAAGACTGAGTGCAGGGAAATGATAAATTCTTGAAGAATAAGTCCTGATAGGTAGGGTGGGAAGCATACATAAGCATGATACAAAATATGATTCTATATGAATATTCGTTTTGAAGAGTTTTAATTTAGAATAGATAATTTGTCTTGAACGTTTATTTTTGCTAATGATTAACAGTTTCAATTTTTCAGCATTAATAGCTATTCTCCATTTCACACACTTCAGTGGTGAAATGGAGTGCTCAATATGAGGAATAATTTCTTGAAATTTTTGAATTGCAATATTTGGGTTCAGTGACTTTACGGCGAGGGCCGTATCGTCTGCATAGCAACCTATAAGAAGTTTAAAACGTAGTTAGCTCGCCAGAGGTTTTTATACCAGAGTAAGTGCGATTCTAGAAACAAGCTATGATTAGTTAATATTACCTTTGGTTGCCCCTTTTCAAGCAGCGTTACGTAACGTCGAAAGATCTCGAATTTGGGAGAACAGATGAATTTAGGGGGAGAGCACCAAATTTAGAATGTTAATTTTGAGGTCACCTGTTATTTTTTCTAAAGCAGCTATCGTATTTTGTTATATCTTACATATATACGTCTAATCGTTTTTGAGTTGCGCGAGATGTATATAAGATTAATATAAAAATAAATCATAATACATACGTGCGCAGGTACGTACAGACCTCACGAAAAAAATACCTTTTGAATCCATTTAAAATTCATTTTACAATCCGTTTTGGAAAAGAGTGCTTTATTTTTTATTTTGTTCGTACATCACGGAAAAAAAATCGCCCAAGTGACTAAATGCTCAAAATGGATATTTTCGTTGAAAACTGATGCGCGTAATTTTTTGCGATTACTATACTTACTTGACGTCGTGAAGGAAGTAAAAAGTAACATTTCATAAAGATGTAAAATAAGGAAAAAAAGTTCACAGCTTTGGGAAATCTTTGCTGTAGTACTAAGATCAGCAGAGCTTGATGACTGGAACTAACATTAAAGAAGTACAGCAATTTTTTCTCATAACTAATTTAAAGTCTAATATTTACATGTTAGTTAGTTTTTCAACTTCTGTACACAGCAAATTTTAATTTCCGTGAAAGTAGCTAGTAGAAGAATAAGTAATAAAAATAGATATTACAAAGACTTTAACATGTAAAAGTTATGAAATCATTTATTCCTGCAAATTTTTCATATTCAAATGAGAAATTCATCAAAACGCTATACTGGTTAATGGATAAAGCAAGGTTGTCCGAGCGCCTAGACTAGAATTGTGAATAAAGCTGGGTCACGTGAGCATCACGAATACCCTGAATATGGAAACATAAAATCTGTTGATAAGAAAGTACTGTAGCATAGAGGTAACGTAAAAACAGTACAATATCTACAATTATAATATTTAAAAACTTATCGGCTAGGATAGGAAGATGAATGATGTATCTCATAGCTGAAGATGTGTATTTCAGCTGCACACATTAATTTCTGTTACAAAACAGCTGCTTACATTCTGCTTTCAACTATCACCTGATGAAAATCATTAAAATTAGATAGGTATTTCCGTCGTCAAAATTTATGGTAAATCCAATTTCCTAAATAAGGAGAAAAACTGATAAAAAAAAAAAAGAATGGTAAGGTAGACATGCTAAAAGGAAGTATCAAAATTAACAAATTCATAACATTAGCATGACTGCTTTGAAAACGAAGGTTGTTAATAATACATTATCAATATGAGATAATACGTAACTTAAAATTAATGAGAAAATGAAATACATGCGTTTTTCATTTAAAGATCATCATAATGACTTTGACTTTCACTAAGGTAATTGAAAGATTACAACATATTTCCTATTACACGTTTTAATAAATTCCATGGATAATCTGAAAATAAAGCTTCATGTGCTTTAGTAAATGAGCTTTTCTGATTCGTTTCTTTCTAAAGGAACGAATTAGAATATATATCATTTGAGACAGTGGCGAGCGGTAGTTTCCCTGAAGGGGACTAGATATGAAGAAAAATTATAAACCTCTCTAAGGCAACCGCGCATGGGCGATTGTGTTGATCCTGTTAAAGAGGTGAAGTTCAGTATTAGTGTTTCAGAAATGGTCATCTTAAGAAAATGGTCGTCTTGACAGAGTTATTCTACAGAAAAACCTTGGCGAATACGAATTTGCATGTAAGAGTTCTCTTAATCTCCATTTAATATATCAAAGCGCAGAATACGCTTTACGCTGCGGACGTTGGCCATGTCACGATAATGTTCTTTAGCGACAGTCTTCTTTAATGACATGTTTGAAAATTCATTCATTAAAGAACTAAAATATTAATTCAGAAGTCAAACAACAAAAATCAGCGTTATATTTATAAAATTTTTTAATATAACGCTGTTTAATAAATTTTGTAAATATAATTCTGATTTTTATTGTTTGACTTCTGAATTAGTATTTATTCGGCGTGTTATTGTATCTTAACTAAAATATTATTTAGAAAAGCCAAACCTAAGTTTTAAAATTCTCCTAATTCTAGATAATACTCCGAGGCGATGTTCTGAAGCCCCCATAATATTCCATCCAGATGTAGAGGTTTCATTCCTTCTACCGAACACCACTTCCTTTAATCCAACCAATGCATCAAGCCATCATAAAAGCATCCAACGCCTATTATGTCAGACATGTTTACCTCTCTGCAAATAAACCACTAGACTAGGGATTCTCAACTAGGAGAAAATCCCTGTGTGTGTGTGGGGGGGAATTTCATAGTTTCAGGGGGGAGGAATGCGGGCAGCCTTTTACTTACCTGTCACGTTGTAGAGACATTAGGCTATTTCGAAGCAGAAGACGTGAATAATAAGCAATGCCCTCGCCGAGACTCGAACCACGGACCTCTCGAATACGCGCCAAGTATGCTGACCACTACACCACGAAGGCATGCTAAGAAGGTGGGAGAAAAACCTTAAAATGTATTTAGTTTTATTTTATGAATATAAAAAACTACATTTTTTTCAAGTTTTAGATTTATTAACATTTTATATATACTTTCTTGTACAATTTATAAAATACATTTAAAAAGTAATATAAATTTAAATATACATATTTACGTACGTATTTTTCGAGTTTTGGAATGATCGTCTAACAATGGTGAAAGGAGTGCATGGAGCAAGAAAGTTTGAGAAACCCTGCAGTATACTAAGGAAAGTATAATGCAGTAATAGCATTTGGAAAGCAATGAATTCAGGCACTGCATAAAAATGATTAAACTCGCATGGACACAAGTGAATACTCAACAATCATTGTTTGTTGCCATCAACATTAGTCAAAAGTAGTCAGCAATTTTGATTTTTATCGACTGGAAATTAAACCAAGGAAGTTGTGTAAATTACAAAAGCGATAGGCGGCAAAGCATTTTTAGATGTGGAAGGAGGAATTAAAAAATTAATCGAGAATGACAAATGAAGAACTCGATGATCTTATAACAGCATTCGACGGTGAAAGCAGCTAAAGCGAAGAAGGAAAAAAAAACATTTAAGGTACAGTTCGTTATATGAATTGTTAAAGAGGCACAGGAACCGTCTTATTTTGTAATGGAGATTTACTCAAATGAAGAAAGATGAGGACGCTTTATGGGAAGCATTGAAAAACTGCACTCATTGTCGTGAAACGTTTATTGAATTGCATCATTGTCCCAAACAAAAATCTTCAGCTATTTAAAAAAAAAAAAAAAATGTGTCATGTACACCCTGAACCAAAAAAAAAGGGGGGGTGACAGTTCTATATCTCCTGTTCTACTGGCCCGATTGTCGAAATATTTAACTTACGTTTTCCATGTTTCGAAAGCGCGATTTAAGATGTATATTAGATTTATACGTAAGCATTATTGTATAAATGAGTGTATGTGTGTGCAAGGTGTACCTACTTTTTAAGCAGTAATAGAAATCCTTTCAATAAACACGTGTTTCATTTTCCACTTTTAATTACAATAATAGTTATGTTTCTATAAATTATATATACTTTCTTAATCTGAACCATACTAACCCGTTTTTTCTATGGAGAGTTAAATTTCCATAAAAAGGTAACGCGATTTTGCAGTCGGTGCAATGTGTTAATGACACAGCCTTCCCCCCCCCCACACACTTTTCAAAGGGGTTACTGTATTTTCAATATGAAAGTTTAAAGGTATAATTTTAAGACTAATCAGTACAATAAAATTTAGAATGCTTGAGGAATTTATGGAAATTGGATAAAGATGGCAAGTTAAAACTATCTTACTGTAATAAATAATTTTCAAATGTGATGGATGTCATAAAAATAATTATTTAAAAGCATTTTATCTCAAAAAGAGCTCAAGATCAACAAAGCAGATTGCCCCTGATTTTGCATATCATTAATAATTTTGTAATTATATAATATTACATGTTGGAATAATCGGTAAAATGTTTCATGCTTTTTTAAAACATGGCAGAAAAGCAATCGAAATTATAGAATGCTGAATGAGCACGTTGTCATAAAACGGCTTTGGAGGCTGCTTTGCGCATGCTCCGTAATGATTTCTTGTGTGTAAGGACTACTGTTTCATACTGCTTCTGTCGCAAAAGTTTAAACTTAAATTACTGCATCAATATATTTTGATTCATATTATTTTTCGTACCATAAAAGCATTTTCATGAAGGTGATTAAAATATAGCATAGAAAGTGAAATTAAATTCATAAGGATAACGTCATAAGAATGGCGTTATTCTTGTATTATAAAAATGACGAGAAAATTAAAATTTCTTATGATTTCTTATGACCTACCAGTAGTTAATAACTTACCGTCCCAGATCCTTTTTCTATAGGAAATAACGACCTATTCTTTGGCTATAGATCGATTCAAGAACATCTGTTTTGACTCTATAAGTGTTTTTAGAAATTTTTAAGTAATTCTGATAATACCTCGCCGCATTTTCTTCAGAGATGGGAAATATGATGCCTGTTTAAGCGATTAGATCTGACGAATCCATTAATGTTTAAAGTTCCACTTATAAATTTAATAATTATTTTATTTGCATTACTGAAATGTAGTTAAAGATGAATATTCATTTCTTTTACAAAGCTGTTTTACTATCATCCCTACGAGTGTGTTATTTATACTTTTTCCCCTGCTCATTTGTCATGCATGCTATACTTTATGTAAGGCTAAACTTTAAATGTATTAGTTATGAGAGTGCAAATTAATAGTTTCTTTCTTTTTTTTTTTTTTTTTAAATTAAAAGGCAAATATATAGAATAGACAAAATTCGATATTAGCTGCTTTTATAAATAAATAAATAATCAGCAGATATTTAAAATGCTATTTAAAATCCGTTAACTAAAGTATTAGAAAGTTATAGTTAAAAAATTATTAACATTAAGTACTTCTCTGAAAGAATAAAAATATTTTAAAATCTTATTTTATTTTTATATTTTGCTTTTATACAAGGTTAAAAATGCATGTATCAGAAACATTTAGTTTCTAAAAAACCATTGAAGAAAAAGAGATACAAACATATTTTTGTGAGCTCAAAGGGGCATTAGCCCAGAAGGGCTATTAATTTCGTTTTGCGATGATTCACTTTTCAAACTGTTGCCACCAACTATTACACCCCTATAATTTATTTAAAGAAATTAAGTAATGTAGAATCTACATAAATGTATAAATTTTCCTCGCATTGTGATAAAACAAAGGTACCTAGAGCCATTAAATTTTGAATAACTAATCCTCTCTCGAATATGGGTATCTGCAAGTCCTAATTTGGAATTTGAAATTTATTTTATTATCTCTTTCATATTTTGTCAGACATTAAAGAATTTTTTTATTAAGAAAACACAGAGATTTCAAAGCGAGAAATGGCAACACTATACGGAAGGGGGGAAAAATTATTTCCAGCGCTCCCTCAAGACTGTGTGTATCGGAAATTCTAAAGATATGCTCATTTTAAAATTATTTTGCGATATTGCTATTGAACTGAATTTTATGATTTAAGTGCGAAGAACATGATATTTAATAAATAAAGGTAACACACAAAATATTAAAAAACGCCCCATTGGGTGTAATGTAAAATCTGAGATCTTTCAGATTTTATTTTTTGGTATATTATTTCTTATAGTTAATTTTATGCTTTATTAATAACTTGGAAAGAAAAAAGATATTTTCCATAAATTCCAAACTATTAAATATTTCTCAAACTAATTTGATTGATCCCGTAATTATTTAACACATAAATAAATTAATAGGGAAAAATTATTTCATAAGGAGGAAAGATATTTATGCTTGGACAAAAGGGAAAAATTAATTCATAAAGAGGAAGATATTTGTGCTTGGACAAAAGCGTAACATCTTGGACAAAAACATAACATCCGTCGAGCCGGAGTCGAACCAGCGACCTATGGATATCTGATAGTACCAGCCACAGTCCACCGCTCTGCCAACTGAGCTATCGACGTAACGGTTGCTACGTTCTTTTTAACAAATTCAACACCTGTTTTGGACACTGAAAATCAGAAATGACCTATTTTTATGCTCTAAATCACAAACAAGCAAGTCCCAGTCGCAGTGAAATTTTCATTTGCTTTCGATTTTAAAACTTTGGAGGCTTTGAATTGTTGAAAAAAATTATTGTTGCATTATATATTAAAAAAGTTCAACTAATTGCCATTCAAAGAAGATTATATTTCAAACAGACAGTTAAACTTCCATTGTTATTGTTTTTACGAAAAAGTAGCGTGAATTGTTAGAGTACAAAAATGGATACTTCCGCCAAATTAGCGATGAATTTCAATTTCTTGTAACCTAAATAACAATCTTCTTTTCTCCTTTCCTATTTTGCATTCAGGTAACTTTTAATACGAGCTTATTGCACGTAAAAATGCTGATTGGTTTTGCTCGTTTGTGTAAATATTTCAGTGCAATTTTTTAAAATTTTGCGGCATATCGCCATCGCACATCCGCTTTTTAGCGTTTTTCGTTTGCATTTCTTTAACACTGAGATTTTACTTTTTGCGTTTTTGTTGGAGTATGAAGCTGGAACAAATGTAATAAAGAATGAGGTGAAGGAGTTAGTTCCTACTGTATTTAAATTAACTACTCATTAAGCGTTTTTAAAAAGCAAGGAACATTTATTAAAAGATAAATCTTACTCGTAACTTATCAGCCCTCTACGTAACCTATTTTTAAACGTACTTATGGTAACAGATGTTCTTATTTCAACGTATATGGAATTGCCAGATCTTTTTTGAATACAAATAGAACGAACTATATCCAGGATTAGCTGTCGCCATTCTTCAGTAGCTATTCTGTCTAATAACAATAAATAATTTACAATCATGCTTACAAATGTATAAGTGCTAAAATAACTGTTAACAGATCTATAAAACTTTTGTTTAAGCTTGTTTAAGAAGGTTAACGTGAATGCATGTGCGAAATAGAGTGAAATCATTGGTGAACCCAGTGCGACTGTAAGGACTGATTAAAATATGTCTGGTAAGAGCAAAATGTATTAAGGGTGAATGCAAAATGTTTGTTGATACTAAGCAGTGGCATTCCCCCCACTTCTTCTACAAATTAAAGGAAGTATTGTAATAGCGAAGAATTTCGGGCATCATATTTCAACCGGAAATATCCATTTTTTTTTTTTTTTTTTTTACCATTCTTGAATCCAATTAGAGGATCTTTTGCGTAGCATTTGTACGGACAGAATAAAGGACTCTTTTTTTTTCCCCAATGGATTTAAAATGGATTCAGAAGAGATTTTTTTCTTGACGTCTGTACGTACATATGTATGTACAAGCCCGCGCCGACAATAGGTTCAAGGTCGCGCTGTGCACTACAGCGCCGAGTCAAAAAGGCGTCGGGCAATCATTAAAACAAGCAGATCGTCTCGCTGTCTGTCTGAACAGAAAATTCTTTTCTTATTTAAACACCCCTCCGGGGTCGACTCAGGTAAAACCTGGAAAGCTATTGATTAGGATCTGTACCTAGGCAGTATCGGCCACGAGTGTTTAAAATCAGTCCCCGCAGGACTGGAGTCATCGCTAGCGATGGCTGTTTCAGGCTCGGCAGGGACCATATGGCGTTCTCGTTCGTTCCGCTGGTTGTGGTTGAGCTATATAGTCAGATATTCATGAATGTCCGGGGCGAAACACCCTGCCCCTTGGATCGCCTCTAGGGGTTGCGGCATTTAAATGTGTTAAGGCACCCTCGAGATTGCCAGATCTGAGTGCCCCTTCCTCCTAGCATGCTGCCTTTTTGACCGAAAGTTATAACCAGGGCAGGAGTTCGTCTCTGGTGGTCTCTTCTGTTTTATTTGAACGTGAAAATACGTGATGCCTATGCGTATGTAAGGGTAGACGCATTCGACAAATTCTTTAGTCCTTATTTTGTGTCTACTGTTGCAATAATAGTAATTTGTTGCAATATTTATCTTTTTTTGAGATTGTTTGTTGTTATACTATTTTACATAAAATACATATGCTTTTTTACATTAAAAAGGTAAGTGCAGTTACATATTATGTTAAACTTAGGTTAACTTTTTGATTCGGAAAAGCAACGATTTGAGTCTAATTACTCGAAAACTGTTTACCTCTCATGTTTGAACCATTTCGGCCGCGTAAATTACTAATATCTAAACCATGGGTAAATTACTAATATCTAAACCATGGGTGTCTAAAGTGCGGCCCAAACGCAAATTATGAAAGTATTTAAATTTACACATTTTTATTAAAAATAATTGTTTGAATTTAATTCATATATAATCGATTCGCTGGAATTTGTTTTAAAATAAAAATTTAAATAAAAACATCTTAGTATGTCATGATGTATTAACTGCAAAGTGATACTCAACTGAAAGAAAAATTTGAAAATGTTTCTTTATTGAAGTTTTATAAAGATTACCTACCCCGCGATAAATATGGTAATTTTCACAATCATGCTTTATTAATGTCTTCAGCTTTTGGCTGTACCTATATTTGTGAACAATTATTTTCAAGAATGAAGCATACAAAAAACAAAAATAGGACAAAGATCACTGACAAAAATCTTGAAAATGCACTAAGCATTGGAACCTCGTCTATTGAACCCGATATTGATTTGCTTGTTCAACAAAAACAAATTCATCCATCTCATTAATTTGAAATTTTCCATCTTTATGAAGTCCGAACTAAATGAAACAAAACTTTACAAATTAATAATAAATATGTACCTATACATATCTCATTCAAATTTTAAAAATTAATAATTAAAAGAAGTTAATTTATTTTAATAAAACAACATAGAGCTGATTTTTATTTCAATTTGTTAAAAAATGTTGTATGCGTGGCCCCGCAATTTTTTTTTTTCTTTGCAATGCGGCCCCGCACATTTTTATTCTTTGCAATGCGGCCCTCAAACGGTCATAGTTTAAACACCCATGATCTAAACCATTTTCCTCTAAATTCTTTAATAAGAATGTTGTTCGTCCTTCACCGGTCGTATCTGTTGTAACACCAAAATACTAAAACCTTTCTTTATTACTGATGTCTGTATCTAAATAAAGATACCTCATACAAATTAATATCTGCTCTTGATGGCTGGCATCAGGGGTACAATCAAGTAAACTAGAAAAATACTTTGTCTGTTTGACCTTACTTAAATTAATTTGCTTTACATTATTATTATTATATTTATATTATTATTATATTATATTAGCGGTGTGCAAAAAAGTATTTTGGATATATCCCTAGATATCAGCACTAGAGCATTTTTTATGTCCTGTTGTAATCACGGTTTGAACCTTGTCGTAAACTACGCCGCGAACAACAGTTTATTCAGTGCAAACTTATTAGATATCTAAATTAATTTGTTTTTAATTTTAAGATAATAAATAGTGTTCAGGGCGGACGTGGCGCTATATGCTAATTAACTTAATAGTAAAGGGGTGGTGGCCACGTCCTCCGTCACTATTACTATCACTAATATATTTGGTATCCAATGCGTTTAGTGTATTCGTTCGCTTCGCTTGCAGGTTAAGTCTTCATTTACATGTTGGTGTTGTGGTTGTTGACTAATGCTTCCTTGTCTAACCTACAGTCAGCCCAAGCCCATGAAACTCCTCGTGACAAGGAGCGCAAGATACGCCTGTCGTTGGCAACAACCTTGAGCACCTTACAGGTGATAATGCGTACCCGTTGCGAGGATTGCTACTTATAAGCGGGACAGGTATTAATACCCGTTTAAAATAAGTAATGTTAAGTGACACAAGGGGAAAATAATGTTTTATCAAATATATGACTAGGTCTCAAAGAACGTAAAGTGAGATTGAAAAAATTCCGTCTATCTATATTTTAACCAATAATATTCTTCGCAGCCACGTGTTTCCACAAATTCGTTTTATGCGATGTTGTATGTTTATAGTCTATTAGTGGAGCAGCTCGTAGAAAGAGATACATGTAACGTTGATATTGTGGTTGATACCACCTTCAATTCAAAGACAATGGATTCCAATAGTGATAGTGATGTATATGCAGATGACTTGTCGCAGATTTCAAGTGACACGGAATTTCCTGATTTAGACAGTGAAAGTGACGAGGAATTATTTCGACCTAGAAGAAATCGAGTTTTGCCAATACCATCATCTAGCGACTCCGAAGACAGTGATGACGAAGTCAACAACAACAATGGTCAACAACTGATAATGTACCAATTATTGAACAATTCCTCGGACAAAGTGGAGTTTTTGTAATGCCAGATAATTCAGAAAGTGTAATAGATGTGGTTAAGCTGTTTATTGGAGATGACTTATTTGTATATATGGCAACGGAAACCAATCGGTATCGCGAACAAAACCCAGATGCATTGCGAGACAGAACAAAATCTGTGAAGTGGAAGGATGCGAATATGGTAGATTTAAAAAAAAATGCTCGGACCACTTCTTCTAATGGGACGAGTTCGTAAAGATACAAGAGACGAATATTGGTTTACAGATAAAACTATCCAAACTCCAATTTTCGCAGAATTAATGAGCAGGGATAGATTTAGACCAATATGGTATGCGTGACATTTCTCTAATAATGATGACAGAGATGACAGAGATCGCCTGAAAAAAATCCGACCGATTATATCTTACTTCTTACCTAAATTTCAAGAGGTTTATAAGCCAGAGAGAGAGTTATCACTGGATGAGAGCATCATGCCATGGAGGGGCCGTTTGTCATTTAAAGTTTATAATGCATCAAAAATTATAAAGCATGATTTACTTATAAGAATGGTGTGTGAAGCTAAAACGGGATACATTTGTAATTTTCGCATGTACTGTGGTGAAGGAAGTCGTTTGCAAGAAACGATTTTAAATCTGCTTGAACCCTATTCCAACTTATGGCATCACATATACATGGACAATAATTACAATAGTGTTGCTACTTGTGAATTACTTTTACAGAATAGTTTTCAGACTTGCGGCACTATTCGAGTAAATAGAGGTCTTCCCAGTTGTTTGAAAAATCCTTAACTAGCAAGGGGGGGATCTATATTTCGTCAACGCCAGAATATTTTATTACAATGTTGGCAATCGAAAAGAACAGTCCGAATGATTTCAACTATACATTCAGCTGACATTGCGGAAAGCCATAATATTGACTGGGCAACAAAAAAAGAATTTGGAAGCCAATATGCGTAATTGATTATAATAAATACATGAAGGATGTTGATCGCGCTGACCAATACTTATCGTATTACTCCATTGTGCGTCGTACAAAAAAATGGACGAAACGAGCTGTAATGTTTTTTTATCAATTGTGCGTTATTTAATGCGTTTAGAGTTTTTAAAGCATTAAATCCACATTCAAAAAGTATAAGATGTTTTTACATGATGTTGCAAAGAATGGATTAGCGAAGCTCTTCCTAGCTATACAGATGATCCTGTACAAGGTACATCCGTTACGTCCAGCAGAAGTGATCTTCCAGAGAGGTTATCAAAAGACCCCAAAAGGCATAAATTGGTTAAAATTACCACTGGTGGAACAAAATTGAAACCTCAAAGACAGTGTCGCGTATGTGCTGCACATAAGAAAAAAAAGTTTAACGTGTTATATGTGTGGATTTTGTAAAGTTTCGCTGCATCGGGGAGATTGTTTCTTCAAATATCACACTCAAGAAAAATATTAGGAACTAGCCTCGACTACACCAAACTTTATAAACTAGTATATTGTCCTGTAAATATATATATCCTATAAAATAAACCGCTAACGGCGATATAGTATATATATATTGTATATATATATCCTATAAAATAAACCGCTAACGGCGATATAGTATATATATATTGTATATATATTTGTAACTATTTAAGGATTTAAATAAACTGTATATTTGCTTGCATACTTTTTTTTACATATGGGAGAAAGTCCAGAATCGCCCACTGCTTGGCGCGTTTTTAAGAATTGCACGTACTCGGTATCCATGTACACACCTACCTATTTTCACTTAAAAAAAAAAAAAAAAAAAAAATCAGAGAATTGCATAAACTAGGCATTGCGCACTTTCTTGACTTTATCCATGTACACATCGACCAATCTTCACTTAAAAAGACATAGAAAATGGACAAAAATCCAGTTCTTCTTACTCTTTTAAAAAGCGCCAAACAAATAAGTGAGCGATTCTGCACTTTAGCCTATGTATATAATATCGGGCTATTTTATTTTGCTCCCGTTGAATTAGAAACAACGGCCTATAATTCTAATGGCTTTATATTTTTTAAATGTTTATTGTATTGTTTTTTTGTATAATTTTGTTCATAAGAAATTCGACACTAATATTGTATTTTTATAAAACAAGTGAGTCCTGCATAAACTCACGAATTCTGAAATATACTTATCAAATATAAAAATATAAATTAATGTATATAAAATATAGTTCCAGATAAGACCCATTACCATATTTTGCAAAAATCTAACCATTACTTTTACGTCTATCAAGTTTATTTTCACACGCGTATATTTCGCTTAGCTGGCAAATTAGCCCGCTACGCAGCACTGTCCGATATCCGCTCATAATGTGTTAATATGACGTTAAAATGCTTTTGTGCTAGTCTTTAAGCGAACTAAGTCATATATTTCATTAATTAAGATGTCAAGTATACTTTTTCCCCAGTCGTTCAAAGGTGAACGTAATTTAAATGGCGATTTCACCAAATGTTATAAAATGACTACAAAAGCTGGAACTGAAATAAATGAAAAATAAAGATATCATAGTTTGCAATCCTTGCAATTTATACTAATTGTTATGTCGTCGAGCAAAAACAATTTTACTTTTCACCTGACTGCCACTGGCTCCGACATAGCAATGTGAATACTCTACATCTAAAATTTTAAACACCATTCCAGAATTTTAAATGTTTATTTAATAGAATTCTATTCATATATTTGCAAGTTATACACTATAAACACAATAACAAAAATTTAAACTTATCTGCACCAGCGTGAATAAGCCTGGCATAATGTTCTGAACTCGACGCAACTTTAGGAGGAAAAATACCGCAAATTCAAGCACAAGGTTTCATCCTTTCCAACGCAGCTAATTTTCTAAATATATTTTACTAATATCCGCAGCGGGGCAGCGGATTCCATTTCATTCACCCAAAACTCAAATGTTATAACGCAATAATATCGCAAAAGACGCAAAAAACCTCGACTCAAAATCAAAATATCTATAGAATATCATCCGCTGTGCCATTCCGGCACTGCCAAGTTTTTCTTCCTGCAGCTGTTGCCAGACTTATCCTCGCTGTATGTGAGAGGTGGAACATCCTCCCACCCTGATTTTCTCAAAATCAGACATTGCACAAAATTTTCTAAAATTACGAATAAAACAAAACAGTACTATGTATTAGTTTAGAAAGCACATAAAAGAAATTCGGTTAACATACAATATATATGACAGATCATACTAAAGTGAGATCAATAAAGAATAAACTTCTAATGAAAGTCATTGCTAAAGAAAAGAGGATATAAGTCCAGAACGTCTATATTGTACATTATGTCTAAGAGCATGTCCTTGATTTTAAGAGTCTACCGTATCTAGATCTATTTTCAGTTGCCAGAGTTAGCACAGGATCACTGGTAGTTGAAACTTCTAGTGGATACAGTTTTTTGATTGGTCTTACCAAATATCCACCGCTTGTTTTTACCTGTACCACTCTGGTAGCCCCAACTCTACTGCTGAATATTTTTACAATTTTGCCCATTGGCCACATTACACGTATTTTATTGTCTAGTCTATGAGGGCTACGTCCCCCACCTTTGGGTTTTGACATAAAGCGCTTTCCTTCTGCACCAGTTGAGCCAGATATTCCTTGCGGAAGCGACTTCTCAGTTCTTGTCTCAACGTATTGCAGTAATTTACACGCACATTCAGTTTCTGGGAATCGATGTAATCCAGATCTGGTACCCCCACTTGTTTTATGTCTTGCAAAAACAGGGAAGGTGTCAGAGGTACGAGCTCTTCCGAATCATCATAGATGTACGTTAAAGGACGGTTGTTTAATGTGGATTCAACATCACAGAGGACGGTCAGTAACTCCTCGAAATTCACCGACGATCTCCCTAGAATTCGCACGAGAAGAGTCTTGATGGAATGAACTAAGCGCTCCCACCATCCCCTCCACCACGCAGCCGTAGGGGGGTGAATTTCCATTTTATTGGAAAACATTCGTTTTCTGTGATTTTTCTCCAATCCAGGCATCTCAGAGCAATGTCTGCTCCGGTAAAATTGGTTCCGTTATCTGAATACACTGTCACAGGACGGCCTCGTCTGGCAATGAAACGTCTCAGAGCCTGTAGAAACGTTTCGGTACTCAGAGAGGTGATAGGCTCCAGGTGAATTGCCCGGTATACGGCGCAGGTGAACAAGACGATCCAAGATTTACTCTTTGGTCTTAGAAGTAAAGGTTCACAAAGATCGACTCCAGTTGTTTCAAAGACTTCTGAATCTCTTATTCTGTCAAGGGATAACTGGATCGGAGGGGTAGATAAAGCCTTAGCGGTAAATCTCCTACATACTGCACATCGACTTACGCAAGATCTTATATTACGTTTCGACGAAATGATCCGGTATTGCTCTCTTAACTTAGCAGCTAATATCTGCACTCCCGCATGGCAGTTCTTTTCATGATACTCTCTTATGAGACATTCAGTTAAATAATGCTTGGACGGAAGTAACAGGGAATAAAGGAAGCAGAATTCATCATCACGTTCAATGATTTTAGTTTTAACTCTGAGGATTCCGTCGTTGTCTCTCACTACCAATAATCCATGGACGGAATCTCCTTTCTCTTTAAAGTGCTTCCTTTGCTCTAAACTCCACAAAAATGTTTCGGCGTTAGTTTTTTCTTCTACTGTTAAGGTATCCGAAGAATACAAGGGCTTCTTTAGCAGTTTATTAGTAAAGCGTAGAACCCAGCAGAATACTCGAACTATTTTAGAAAAACTCGAAAAACGTTTGTACCACTCAGAATCTTCTAATTTTATACTCAAATTGACAACTACTCCCTTCTTAATTTCTGCTGCAACAGAATTTTCGTCTGGAGTAAACTCAAAGTCTGGCCATTCTTTCGGAGAGCTTTTCAGAAATTCGGGGCCCTCCCACCAATTGCATTGCCGCAAATGTTCAGGCGTACAGCCACGAGATGCCACATCTGCCGGATTCAATTTCCCAGGGATATGTCTCCAACATTCCTGCTTCTAGAGTTTCCGAATCTCCTTTACTCTATTATTCACAAATGCTCTCCAGTTTTCCTGTCGGTGTATCCAGCTAAGAGCCACAGTAGCGTCTGTCCAGTAATATATCGGGACATCGACTAAGGACAGGGTTTCAACAGTATACCTTGCCAAGCGTGCACCTAGAACACAGGCTAGCAACTCCTAACGCGGAATAGTTATTTTCTTTAAGGGCGATACGCGTGATTTTGCTATGACGAATTTCACGAAAACTTTGTCTTCTTCCTTACTTCATAAGTAAATGACAGTTGCATAAGCGGCTTGACTGGCATCGTAAAAGACGTGTAGAGTCCATGAATCCTTAATTCCATGACCCATGCGACGAGGTAATTTAAGGCGGGAAAGACTAGGCAACCTTTCGTACCATCTCTCAAATCTTGTTTGAAGTTCATCTGATAATGGCTTATCCCAGGTCGATTTTGTTGCCCAAGCCTCTTGAAGAATTAATTTCGCAGGTAATATGACGGGCACAAAGAAACCTAGCGGGTCAAAAACAGCATGGATTAGAGACAATAGTCTCCTTTTTGATAAGTCTCTTTTAACGATTTCTCTTTGGACGGATATTGTAAGGCTGTCATCTCGTCGGTCCCACTGCAAGCCTAGAACTGCGGAGACTGGATCACTATCTTCAGCTGCTAGCTCTTGATCACCATATTGATTAAAAGTCCACATTCGAAGATCCATTTTGGCTTCTGCCATAATAGTAATCGACTGGCTCATAAAAACCTATAGCTCTTCGTTATCATCGACTGACGTGACACAATTGTCAACATAAAATGATTCGGCAAGTTTATTCGCAACAGCTTTGAATTCAGGTGAATCGTGGGACAAATGAAATGAAATCACAGCTGCCAATAAATAGGGGCTACTAGTTAACCCAAAAACAAGCCTCTTATGACGAAACACTTCAATTCTATTATTTACCCACCACAAAAACTTTAAGTAATTTTGATCGTCACGCTCTACCTCAAGCTGTAAAAAGGCCCGTCTGATATCGGATGTTACACCAATTGCCTTGTCCCTAAACCGCATTAGAATGGCTGAGATTTCTTCTACAAGGTTTGGACCTTTTATCAAGCAATCATTTAGCGAAAGCGAACCAACGACTTTGCTCGACGCATCGAATACAGGCCTACTCTTGGTAGTGAGGCTACCTAATTTTATTACTGGATGGTGTGGTAAATAATGCTCTCCATCATTCTTTACTGATTTTGGGACAATTTCTATGACATATTCCGCTAGCCATTCGTTAAATACTGTACTATACTCATCAAATTTATTTAATTTTCTCAATTTTCTCGTAGTAGCAAAGAGCCTCTTTTTTGCAATATGCCAGTTAGAGGGAATATCAGGAGGGAATTTTAGAGCCCAAGGTAAACTCACGCAATATCTACCATCTCCCGTTCTGCGAAGGCCCCTAAGAAACTGCTCTTTCGCTGCTGGATCTTCTGCGACCCAGGAAATGCTTTGCGCATCATCTGCAATGCCGATAGTTTCTAACTTCCACATAAAGGAAGGTTCCATGTCTTGAATAAGAAGATTAGTTACTAACATAGATGGGGTATCCTCAAAACTTTGGATAATCGTTCTTTTCGATTCACCGCACAACGTCATCCCAGTTTAATACTTATGGCTGTCAAACAACCCTCAAGCTGAATTACTTCACCAGTAAGTATTTGTCCGTAAATATCACTCCCTATGAGGATTTCTATTTCCGGGTGACCCTCACCGACATCTGAAATCCAAATTATGTGTCTTTTTAATTCCTTCAATAACGGTCCTTTAGGTATGCGTGGTGCGTGGTATGCCTCCACAAATGGTATTTTGATCCAGAAAATTAAATTGGTACACTTTGTTTTTCCCAACCGGGCTTAGACCTATAGAATATCTCTTGTGAATTTTTGACTCAGTCCTTGTTCCGCTAAATAACGCGTGAGTTAAAGTCTCAGAGGAAGTGCTTTTCAGATTTAAAGCTTCAACAGTGGATTGTAAAACGTAAGATCGTTGGGATCCACAATCCAAGAGGCACCTGACCACCTTCTTTACAGTGCCTACAACTATTTCAACCATTAACGTCATAAGAGTGACTTCATTCATACATAAGGGAGAGGACATTGTACTTTGTACAATTACTGACTCGTTTCGTGTTTCCTTATAGTCAGCATTGTATTCTGATACCTCCGGGCATAAAATTATAGGGTGAGATCGCCTACACAAACAGCATTGAATAAACTGTGGACATGTCTTCGCAAAATGCCCTGGTTTAAGACAGCGGAGGCAGCATTTTAATTCTCTTAATTTGTCTAATCTTTCCTTTAAGCTCATCGATCGAGCTGTAAAACATTCTTTGCTTTAGTGAGATTTTCCGCAAAAAACACATTTTTGTTCTTTGACAGCAACTAGACTTGCTGCTCTAGCGATTGGGTTTTTGGTCTTAACTTTTACATCTTTAGAATGTTCATTGCGCGAAGTAGAAGAAATTTCAAATCCACACCTGGCTAGTTCAACTCTCTGCTCTCCTTCGACCTCTTTACGCAATAATTTCAGGAGATTTGTGAGACGTGATCCTTCTTTACTGAACAAAACGCTTCTCTGCCATACTTGAATCATCTCAGAAGACAGACAAGACTCGACCATGGGATATAACCAGGAAACATTAGTATCCAGGTCTAAGTCTAAAGACTCTAGAGATCTGAGATGGGATTCGATTTTGTCAAACAGTGACACTAGCGGCAACCGATCCTTCCCTTGTGAGCGTACATTTTGGATAATTAATTTTAACAATTCCCTCACATATATCTCAGTTAAAATTTCCTTGTTTCCAAAACGCTCCTCAAACGTAGAAATGGCTTTCGGGTAATTTTCAGCCGTTAAAGGATAACTATAAACTCACTTGCCCGAGTTCCGGGTAACATTGATTGAGCTAAATAATGGAATTTGTCAACGTCATTAAGCTCCTTATCCTCATGGATCTTTTTAAATTGACTCCAAAATGTAAGGTAACTTAATAATTGTCCATCAAATTTTTTAATTTGAATTTTCGGTAACTTATACCGTTTTTCATTAGAAGCACTTATGCTACAATACGTGTTAGAACTCGTATTGACACTACGGTCAACCGCATAATCTATATTCTCTTTCACCCGACTCTGGTTTCAGATCATCTTCAGCGGCTTTTCCCTTAATCATTGAATCTAGTATTTCTGAATCGCAAGATCTCAACTCAGCAATTATCATCTGCAACTTCAAAATTTTGTCTTTCAATACATCTCTATCCGCTTGAACATCTTTACAAAGTTCAATTTTTACAATCTTAGCCGTCCTAGTAAAGGCACTGCGTGCCGTTGTACGCCTTTTCTTCAACATATCAACATCCATTTTATCTTTAAATGCAGACAGACTTAAAACTCAAAATCTGTAATGTTATCATCAATCCGACAAATCCTCAAAAACGTCTTTACTCAGCAATTCCAAAAATATAACTCAATATAATAAAAATGAATAACAATATGTCATAACATTCATAATACAGCAAAACAAAATTATTTTGAATATCACAGCAGAAGATTTAACGCATAACCTTTTCTACGTTTACACTGCAGACGATTTAACGCATAGCATTTCGATTGAAAATTGAAACTAATTCGAATACAAATACGAAATTCAACATTGCAGACGATGAAACGCATTAGTTTCCAAATAACACTTAAATTAATATTTACTTCTACAATAATATAATATAGCAAACACAATACTTTCTCAACTATATTAATATAATAATCCTAACACATTCGAATCAGGATCGCAATCCTGGCTGGCTCGCCATTTTGTTATGCCGTGGAGCAAAAACAATTTTACTTTACACCTGACAGCCACTTGCTCCGACATAGCAATGTGAATACCCTACATCTAAAATTTTAAACACCATTCCAGAATTTTAAATGTTTATTTAATAGAATTCTATTCATATATTTGCAAGTTATACACTATAAACACAATAACAAAAATTTAAACTTATCTGCACCAGAGTGAATAAGCCTGGCATAATATTCTGAACTCAACGCAACTTTAGGAGGGAAAATACCGCAAATTCAAGCACATGTTTTCATCCTTTCCAACGCAGCTAATTTCTAAATATATTTTACTAATATCCGCAGCGGGACAGCGGATTCCATTTCATTCACCCAAAACTCAAATGTTATAAGGCAATAGTATCGCAAAAGACGCAAAAAACCTCGACTCAAAATCAAAATATCTATAGAATATCATCCGCTGTTGCCATTCCGGCACTGCCAAGTTTTCCTTCCTGCAGCTGTTGCCAGACTTATCCTCGCTGTATGTGAGAGGTGGAACATCCTCCCACCCTGATTTTCTCAAAATCAGACATTGCACAAAATTTTCTAAAATTACGAATAAAACAAAACAGTACTATGTATTAGTTTAGAAAGCACATAAAAGAAATTCGGTTAACATACAATATATATGACAGATCATACTAAAGTGAGATCAATAAAGAATAAACTTCTAATGAAAGTCATTGCTAAAGAAAAGAGGATATAAGTCCAGAACGTCTATATTGTACATTATGTCTAAGAGCATGTCCTTGATTTTAAGAGTCTACCGTATCTAGATCTATTTTCAGTTGCCAGAGGTAGCACAGGATCACTGGTAGTTGAAACTTCTAGTGGATACAGTTTTTTGATTGGTCTTACCAAATATCCACCGCTTGTTTTTACCTGTACCACTCTGGTAGCCCCAACTCTACTGCTGAATATTTTTACAATTTTGCCCATTGGCCACATTACACGTATTTTATTGTCTAGTCTATGAGGGCTACGTCCCCCACCTTTGGGTTTTGACATAAAGCGCTTTCCTTCTGCACCAGTTGAGCCAGATATTCCTTGCGGAAGCGACTTCTCAGTTCTTGTCTCAACGTATTGCAGTAATTTACACGCACATTCAGTTTCTGGGAATCGATGTAATCCAGATCTGGTACCCCCACTTGTTTTATGTCTTGCAAAAACAGGGAAGGTGTCAGAGGTACGAGCTCTTCCGAATCATCATAGATGTACGTTAAAGGACGGTTGTTTAATGTGGATTCAACATCACAGAGGACGGTCAGTAACTCCTCGAAATTCACCGACGATCTCCCTAGAATTCGCACGAGAAGAGTCTTGATGGAATGAACTAAGCGCTCCCACCATCCCCTCCACCACGCAGCCGTAGGGGGGTGAATTTCCATTTTATTGGAAAACATTCGTTTTCTGTGATTTTTCTCCAATCCAGGCATCTCAGAGCAATGTCTGCTCCGGTAAAATTGGTTCCGTTATCTGAATACACTGTCACAGGACGGCCTCGTCTGGCAATGAAACGTCTCAGAGCCTGTAGAAACGTTTCGGTACTCAGAGAGGTGATAGGCTCCAGGTGAATTGCCCGGTATACGGCGCAGGTGAACAAGACGATCCAAGATTTACTCTTTGGTCTTAGAAGTAAAGGTTCACAAAGATCGACTCCAGTTGTTTCAAAGACTTCTGAATCTCTTATTCTGTCAAGGGATAACTGGATCGGAGGGGTAGATAAAGCCTTAGCGGTAAATCTCCTACATACTGCACATCGACTTACGCAAGATCTTATATTACGTTTCGACGAAATGATCCGGTATTGCTCTCTTAACTTAGCAGCTAATATCTGCACTCCCGCATGGCAGTTCTTTTCATGATACTCTCTTATGAGACATTCAGTTAAATAATGCTTGGACGGAAGTAACAGGGAATAAAGGAAGCAGAATTCATCATCACGTTCAATGATTTTAGTTTTAACTCTGAGGATTCCGTCGTTGTCTCTCACTACCAATAATCCATGGACGGAATCTCCTTTCTCTTTAAAGTGCTTCCTTTGCTCTAAACTCCACAAAAATGTTTCGGCGTTAGTTTTTTCTTCTACTGTTAAGGTATCCGAAGAATACAAGGGCTTCTTTAGCAGTTTATTAGTAAAGCGTAGAACCCAGCAGAATACTCGAACTATTTTAGAAAAACTCGAAAAACGTTTGTACCACTCAGAATCTTCTAATTTTATACTCAAATTGACAACTACTCCCTTCTTAATTTCTGCTGCAACAGAATTTTCGTCTGGAGTAAACTCAAAGTCTGGCCATTCTTTCGGAGAGCTTTTCAGAAATTCGGGGCCCTCCCACCAATTGCATTGCCGCAAATGTTCAGGCGTACAGCCACGAGATGCCACATCTGCCGGATTCAATTTCCCAGGGATATGTCTCCAACATTCCTGCTTCTAGAGTTTCCGAATCTCCTTTACTCTATTATTCACAAATGCTCTCCAGTTTTCCTGTCGGTGTATCCAGCTAAGAGCCACAGTAGCGTCTGTCCAGTAATATATCGGGACATCGACTAAGGACAGGGTTTCAACAGTATACCTTGCCAAGCGTGCACCTAGAACACAGGCTAGCAACTCCTAACGCGGAATAGTTATTTTCTTTAAGGGCGATACGCGTGATTTTGCTATGACGAATTTCACGAAAACTTTGTCTTCTTCCTTACTTCATAAGTAAATGACAGTTGCATAAGCGGCTTGACTGGCATCGTAAAAGACGTGTAGAGTCCATGAATCCTTAATTCCATGACCCATGCGACGAGGTAATTTAAGGCGGGAAAGACTAGGCAACCTTTCGTACCATCTCTCAAATCTTGTTTGAAGTTCATCTGATAATGGCTTATCCCAGGTCGATTTTGTTGCCCAAGCCTCTTGAAGAATTAATTTCGCAGGTAATATGACGGGCACAAAGAAACCTAGCGGGTCAAAAACAGCATGGATTAGAGACAATAGTCTCCTTTTTGATAAGTCTCTTTTAACGATTTCTCTTTGGACGGATATTGTAAGGCTGTCATCTCGTCGGTCCCACTGCAAGCCTAGAACTGCGGAGACTGGATCACTATCTTCAGCTGCTAGCTCTTGATCACCATATTGATTAAAAGTCCACATTCGAAGATCCATTTTGGCTTCTGCCATAATAGTAATCGACTGGCTCATAAAAACCTATAGCTCTTCGTTATCATCGACTGACGTGACACAATTGTCAACATAAAATGATTCGGCAAGTTTATTCGCAACAGCTTTGAATTCAGGTGAATCGTGGGACAAATGAAATGAAATCACAGCTGCCAATAAATAGGGGCTACTAGTTAACCCAAAAACAAGCCTCTTATGACGAAACACTTCAATTCTATTATTTACCCACCACAAAAACTTTAAGTAATTTTGATCGTCACGCTCTACCTCAAGCTGTAAAAAGGCCCGTCTGATATCGGATGTTACACCAATTGCCTTGTCCCTAAACCGCATTAGAATGGCTGAGATTTCTTCTACAAGGTTTGGACCTTTTATCAAGCAATCATTTAGCGAAAGCGAACCAACGACTTTGCTCGACGCATCGAATACAGGCCTACTCTTGGTAGTGAGGCTACCTAATTTTATTACTGGATGGTGTGGTAAATAATGCTCTCCATCATTCTTTACTGATTTTGGGACAATTTCTATGACATATTCCGCTAGCCATTCGTTAAATACTGTACTATACTCATCAAATTTATTTAATTTTCTCAATTTTCTCGTAGTAGCAAAGAGCCTCTTTTTTGCAATATGCCAGTTAGAGGGAATATCAGGAGGGAATTTTAGAGCCCAAGGTAAACTCACGCAATATCTACCATCTCCCGTTCTGCGAAGGCCCCTAAGAAACTGCTCTTTCGCTGCTGGATCTTCTGCGACCCAGGAAATGCTTTGCGCATCATCTGCAATGCCGATAGTTTCTAACTTCCACATAAAGGAAGGTTCCATGTCTTGAATAAGAAGATTAGTTACTAACATAGATGTGGTATCCTCAAAACTTTGGATAATCGTTCTTTTCGATTCACCGCACAACGTCATCCCAGTTTAATACTTATGGCTGTCAAACAACCCTCAAGCTGAATTACTTCACCAGTAAGTATTTGTCCGTAAATATCACTCCCTATGAGGATTTCTATTTCCGGGTGACCCTCACCGACATCTGAAATCCAAATTATGTGTCTTTTTAATTCCTTCAATAACGGTCCTTTAGGTATGCGTGGTGCGTGGTATGCCTCCACAAATGGTATTTTGATCCAGAAAATTAAATTGGTACACTTTGTTTTTCCCAACCGGGCTTAGACCTATAGAATATCTCTTGTGAATTTTTGACTCAGTCCTTGTTCCGCTAAATAACGCGTGAGTTAAAGTCTCAGAGGAAGTGCTTTTCAGATTTAAAGCTTCAACAGTGGATTGTAAAACGTAAGATCGTTGGGATCCACAATCCAAGAGGCACCTGACCACCTTCTTTACAGTGCCTACAACTATTTCAACCATTAACGTCATAAGAGTGACTTCATTCATACATAAGGGAGAGGACATTGTACTTTGTACAATTACTGACTCGTTTCGTGTTTCCTTATAGTCAGCATTGTATTCTGATACCTCCGGGCATAAAATTATAGGGTGAGATCGCCTACACAAACAGCATTGAATAAACTGTGGACATGTCTTCGCAAAATGCCCTGGTTTAAGACAGCGGAGGCAGCATTTTAATTCTCTTAATTTGTCTAATCTTTCCTTTAAGCTCATCGATCGAGCTGTAAAACATTCTTTGCTTTAGTGAGATTTTCCGCAAAAAACACATTTTTGTTCTTTGACAGCAACTAGACTTGCTGCTCTAGCGATTGGGTTTTTGGTCTTAACTTTTACATCTTTAGAATGTTCATTGCGCGAAGTAGAAGAAATTTCAAATCCACACCTGGCTAGTTCAACTCTCTGCTCTCCTTCGACCTCTTTACGCAATAATTTCAGGAGATTTGTGAGACGTGATCCTTCTTTACTGAACAAAACGCTTCTCTGCCATACTTGAATCATCTCAGAAGACAGACAAGACTCGACCATGGGATATAACCAGGAAACATTAGTATCCAGGTCTAAGTCTAAAGACTCTAGAGATCTGAGATGGGATTCGATTTTGTCAAACAGTGACACTAGCGGCAACCGATCCTTCCCTTGTGAGCGTACATTTTGGATAATTAATTTTAACAATTCCCTCACATATATCTCAGTTAAAATTTCCTTGTTTCCAAAACGCTCCTCAAACGTAGAAATGGCTTTCGGGTAATTTTCAGCCGTTAAAGGATAACTATAAACTCACTTGCCCGAGTTCCGGGTAACATTGATTGAGCTAAATAATGGAATTTGTCAACGTCATTAAGCTCCTTATCCTCATGGATCTTTTTAAATTGACTCCAAAATGTAAGGTAACTTAATAATTGTCCATCAAATTTTTTAATTTGAATTTTCGGTAACTTATACCGTTTTTCATTAGAAGCACTTATGCTACAATACGTGTTAGAACTCGTATTGACACTACGGTCAACCGCATAATCTATATTCTCTTTCACCCGACTCTGGTTTCAGATCATCTTCAGCGGCTTTTCCCTTAATCATTGAATCTAGTATTTCTGAATCGCAAGATCTCAACTCAGCAATTATCATCTGCAACTTCAAAATTTTGTCTTTCAATACATCTCTATCCGCTTGAACATCTTTACAAAGTTCAATTTTTACAATCTTAGCCGTCCTAGTAAAGGCACTGCGTGCCGTTGTACGCCTTTTCTTCAACATATCAACATCCATTTTATCTTTAAATGCAGACAGACTTAAAACTCAAAATCTGTAATGTTATCATCAATCCGACAAATCCTCAAAAACGTCTTTACTCAGCAATTCCAAAAATATAACTCAATATAATAAAAATGAATAACAATATGTCATAACATTCATAATACAGCAAAACAAAATTATTTTGAATATCACAGCAGAAGATTTAACGCATAACCTTTTCTACGTTTACACTGCAGACGATTTAACGCATAGCATTTCGATTGAAAATTGAAACTAATTCGAATACAAATACGAAATTCAACATTGCAGACGATGAAACGCATTAGTTTCCAAATAACACTTAAATTAATATTTACTTCTACAATAATATAATATAGCAAACACAATACTTTCTCAACTATATTAATATAATAATCCTAACACATTCGAATCAGGATCGCAATCCTGGCTGGCTCGCCATTTTGTTATGCCGTGGAGCAAAAACAATTTTACTTTACACCTGACAGCCACTTGCTCCGACATAGCAATGTGAATACCCTACATCTAAAATTTTAAACACCATTCCAGAATTTTAAATGTTTATTTAATAGAATTCTATTCATATATTTGCAAGTTATACACTATAAACACAATAACAAAAATTTAAACTTATCTGCACCAGAGTGAATAAGCCTGGCATAATATTCTGAACTCAACGCAACTTTAGGAGGGAAAATACCGCAAATTCAAGCACATGTTTTCATCCTTTCCAACGCAGCTAATTTCTAAATATATTTTACTAATATCCGCAGCGGGACAGCGGATTCCATTTCATTCACCCAAAACTCAAATGTTATAAGGCAATAGTATCGCAAAAGACGCAAAAAACCTCGACTCAAAATCAAAATATCTATAGAATATCATCCGCTGTTGCCATTCCGGCACTGCCAAGTTTTCCTTCCTGCAGCTGTTGCCAGACTTATCCTCGCTGTATGTGAGAGGTGGAACATCCTCCCACCCTGATTTTCTCAAAATCAGACATTGCACAAAATTTTCTAAAATTACGAATAAAACAAAACAGTACTATGTATTAGTTTAGAAAGCACATAAAAGAAATTCGGTTAACATACAATATATATGACAGATCATACTAAAGTGAGATCAATAAAGAATAAACTTCTAATGAAAGTCATTGCTAAAGAAAAGAGGATATAAGTCCAGAACGTCTATATTGTACATTATGTCTAAGAGCATGTCCTTGATTTTAAGAGTCTACCGTATCTAGATCTATTTTCAGTTGCCAGAGGTAGCACAGGATCACTGGTAGTTGAAACTTCTAGTGGATACAGTTTTTTGATTGGTCTTACCAAATATCCACCGCTTGTTTTTACCTGTACCACTCTGGTAGCCCCAACTCTACTGCTGAATATTTTTACAATTTTGCCCATTGGCCACATTACACGTATTTTATTGTCTAGTCTATGAGGGCTACGTCCCCCACCTTTGGGTTTTGACATAAAGCGCTTTCCTTCTGCACCAGTTGAGCCAGATATTCCTTGCGGAAGCGACTTCTCAGTTCTTGTCTCAACGTATTGCAGTAATTTACACGCACATTCAGTTTCTGGGAATCGATGTAATCCAGATCTGGTACCCCCACTTGTTTTATGTCTTGCAAAAACAGGGAAGGTGTCAGAGGTACGAGCTCTTCCGAATCATCATAGATGTACGTTAAAGGACGGTTGTTTAATGTGGATTCAACATCACAGAGGACGGTCAGTAACTCCTCGAAATTCACCGACGATCTCCCTAGAATTCGCACGAGAAGAGTCTTGATGGAATGAACTAAGCGCTCCCACCATCCCCTCCACCACGCAGCCGTAGGGGGGTGAATTTCCATTTTATTGGAAAACATTCGTTTTCTGTGATTTTTCTCCAATCCAGGCATCTCAGAGCAATGTCTGCTCCGGTAAAATTGGTTCCGTTATCTGAATACACTGTCACAGGACGGCCTCGTCTGGCAATGAAACGTCTCAGAGCCTGTAGAAACGTTTCGGTACTCAGAGAGGTGATAGGCTCCAGGTGAATTGCCCGGTATACGGCGCAGGTGAACAAGACGATCCAAGATTTACTCTTTGGTCTTAGAAGTAAAGGTTCACAAAGATCGACTCCAGTTGTTTCAAAGACTTCTGAATCTCTTATTCTGTCAAGGGATAACTGGATCGGAGGGGTAGATAAAGCCTTAGCGGTAAATCTCCTACATACTGCACATCGACTTACGCAAGATCTTATATTACGTTTCGACGAAATGATCCGGTATTGCTCTCTTAACTTAGCAGCTAATATCTGCACTCCCGCATGGCAGTTCTTTTCATGATACTCTCTTATGAGACATTCAGTTAAATAATGCTTGGACGGAAGTAACAGGGAATAAAGGAAGCAGAATTCATCATCACGTTCAATGATTTTAGTTTTAACTCTGAGGATTCCGTCGTTGTCTCTCACTACCAATAATCCATGGACGGAATCTCCTTTCTCTTTAAAGTGCTTCCTTTGCTCTAAACTCCACAAAAATGTTTCGGCGTTAGTTTTTTCTTCTACTGTTAAGGTATCCGAAGAATACAAGGGCTTCTTTAGCAGTTTATTAGTAAAGCGTAGAACCCAGCAGAATACTCGAACTATTTTAGAAAAACTCGAAAAACGTTTGTACCACTCAGAATCTTCTAATTTTATACTCAAATTGACAACTACTCCCTTCTTAATTTCTGCTGCAACAGAATTTTCGTCTGGAGTAAACTCAAAGTCTGGCCATTCTTTCGGAGAGCTTTTCAGAAATTCGGGGCCCTCCCACCAATTGCATTGCCGCAAATGTTCAGGCGTACAGCCACGAGATGCCACATCTGCCGGATTCAATTTCCCAGGGATATGTCTCCAACATTCCTGCTTCTAGAGTTTCCGAATCTCCTTTACTCTATTATTCACAAATGCTCTCCAGTTTTCCTGTCGGTGTATCCAGCTAAGAGCCACAGTAGCGTCTGTCCAGTAATATATCGGGACATCGACTAAGGACAGGGTTTCAACAGTATACCTTGCCAAGCGTGCACCTAGAACACAGGCTAGCAACTCCTAACGCGGAATAGTTATTTTCTTTAAGGGCGATACGCGTGATTTTGCTATGACGAATTTCACGAAAACTTTGTCTTCTTCCTTACTTCATAAGTAAATGACAGTTGCATAAGCGGCTTGACTGGCATCGTAAAAGACGTGTAGAGTCCATGAATCCTTAATTCCATGACCCATGCGACGAGGTAATTTAAGGCGGGAAAGACTAGGCAACCTTTCGTACCATCTCTCAAATCTTGTTTGAAGTTCATCTGATAATGGCTTATCCCAGGTCGATTTTGTTGCCCAAGCCTCTTGAAGAATTAATTTCGCAGGTAATATGACGGGCACAAAGAAACCTAGCGGGTCAAAAACAGCATGGATTAGAGACAATAGTCTCCTTTTTGATAAGTCTCTTTTAACGATTTCTCTTTGGACGGATATTGTAAGGCTGTCATCTCGTCGGTCCCACTGCAAGCCTAGAACTGCGGAGACTGGATCACTATCTTCAGCTGCTAGCTCTTGATCACCATATTGATTAAAAGTCCACATTCGAAGATCCATTTTGGCTTCTGCCATAATAGTAATCGACTGGCTCATAAAAACCTATAGCTCTTCGTTATCATCGACTGACGTGACACAATTGTCAACATAAAATGATTCGGCAAGTTTATTCGCAACAGCTTTGAATTCAGGTGAATCGTGGGACAAATGAAATGAAATCACAGCTGCCAATAAATAGGGGCTACTAGTTAACCCAAAAACAAGCCTCTTATGACGAAACACTTCAATTCTATTATTTACCCACCACAAAAACTTTAAGTAATTTTGATCGTCACGCTCTACCTCAAGCTGTAAAAAGGCCCGTCTGATATCGGATGTTACACCAATTGCCTTGTCCCTAAACCGCATTAGAATGGCTGAGATTTCTTCTACAAGGTTTGGACCTTTTATCAAGCAATCATTTAGCGAAAGCGAACCAACGACTTTGCTCGACGCATCGAATACAGGCCTACTCTTGGTAGTGAGGCTACCTAATTTTATTACTGGATGGTGTGGTAAATAATGCTCTCCATCATTCTTTACTGATTTTGGGACAATTTCTATGACATATTCCGCTAGCCATTCGTTAAATACTGTACTATACTCATCAAATTTATTTAATTTTCTCAATTTTCTCGTAGTAGCAAAGAGCCTCTTTTTTGCAATATGCCAGTTAGAGGGAATATCAGGAGGGAATTTTAGAGCCCAAGGTAAACTCACGCAATATCTACCATCTCCCGTTCTGCGAAGGCCCCTAAGAAACTGCTCTTTCGCTGCTGGATCTTCTGCGACCCAGGAAATGCTTTGCGCATCATCTGCAATGCCGATAGTTTCTAACTTCCACATAAAGGAAGGTTCCATGTCTTGAATAAGAAGATTAGTTACTAACATAGATGGGGTATCCTCAAAACTTTGGATAATCGTTCTTTTCGATTCACCGCACAACGTCATCCCAGTTTAATACTTATGGCTGTCAAACAACCCTCAAGCTGAATTACTTCACCAGTAAGTATTTGTCCGTAAATATCACTCCCTATGAGGATTTCTATTTCCGGGTGACCCTCACCGACATCTGAAATCCAAATTATGTGTCTTTTTAATTCCTTCAATAACGGTCCTTTAGGTATGCGTGGTGCGTGGTATGCCTCCACAAATGGTATTTTGATCCAGAAAATTAAATTGGTACACTTTGTTTTTCCCAACCGGGCTTAGACCTATAGAATATCTCTTGTGAATTTTTGACTCAGTCCTTGTTCCGCTAAATAACGCGTGAGTTAAAGTCTCAGAGGAAGTGCTTTTCAGATTTAAAGCTTCAACAGTGGATTGTAAAACGTAAGATCGTTGGGATCCACAATCCAAGAGGCACCTGACCACCTTCTTTACAGTGCCTACAACTATTTCAACCATTAACGTCATAAGAGTGACTTCATTCATACATAAGGGAGAGGACATTGTACTTTGTACAATTACTGACTCGTTTCGTGTTTCCTTATAGTCAGCATTGTATTCTGATACCTCCGGGCATAAAATTATAGGGTGAGATCGCCTACACAAACAGCATTGAATAAACTGTGGACATGTCTTCGCAAAATGCCCTGGTTTAAGACAGCGGAGGCAGCATTTTAATTCTCTTAATTTGTCTAATCTTTCCTTTAAGCTCATCGATCGAGCTGTAAAACATTCTTTGCTTTAGTGAGATTTTCCGCAAAAAACACATTTTTGTTCTTTGACAGCAACTAGACTTGCTGCTCTAGCGATTGGGTTTTTGGTCTTAACTTTTACATCTTTAGAATGTTCATTGCGCGAAGTAGAAGAAATTTCAAATCCACACCTGGCTAGTTCAACTCTCTGCTCTCCTTCGACCTCTTTACGCAATAATTTCAGGAGATTTGTGAGACGTGATCCTTCTTTACTGAACAAAACGCTTCTCTGCCATACTTGAATCATCTCAGAAGACAGACAAGACTCGACCATGGGATATAACCAGGAAACATTAGTATCCAGGTCTAAGTCTAAAGACTCTAGAGATCTGAGATGGGATTCGATTTTGTCAAACAGTGACACTAGCGGCAACCGATCCTTCCCTTGTGAGCGTACATTTTGGATAATTAATTTTAACAATTCCCTCACATATATCTCAGTTAAAATTTCCTTGTTTCCAAAACGCTCCTCAAACGTAGAAATGGCTTTCGGGTAATTTTCAGCCGTTAAAGGATAACTATAAACTCACTTGCCCGAGTTCCGGGTAACATTGATTGAGCTAAATAATGGAATTTGTCAACGTCATTAAGCTCCTTATCCTCATGGATCTTTTTAAATTGACTCCAAAATGTAAGGTAACTTAATAATTGTCCATCAAATTTTTTAATTTGAATTTTCGGTAACTTATACCGTTTTTCATTAGAAGCACTTATGCTACAATACGTGTTAGAACTCGTATTGACACTACGGTCAACCGCATAATCTATATTCTCTTTCACCCGACTCTGGTTTCAGATCATCTTCAGCGGCTTTTCCCTTAATCATTGAATCTAGTATTTCTGAATCGCAAGATCTCAACTCAGCAATTATCATCTGCAACTTCAAAATTTTGTCTTTCAATACATCTCTATCCGCTTGAACATCTTTACAAAGTTCAATTTTTACAATCTTAGCCGTCCTAGTAAAGGCACTGCGTGCCGTTGTACGCCTTTTCTTCAACATATCAACATCCATTTTATCTTTAAATGCAGACAGACTTAAAACTCAAAATCTGTAATGTTATCATCAATCCGACAAATCCTCAAAAACGTCTTTACTCAGCAATTCCAAAAATATAACTCAATATAATAAAAATGAATAACAATATGTCATAACATTCATAATACAGCAAAACAAAATTATTTTGAATATCACAGCAGAAGATTTAACGCATAACCTTTTCTACGTTTACACTGCAGACGATTTAACGCATAACCTTTTCTACGTTTACACTGCAGACGATTTAACGCATAGCATTTCGATTGAAAATTGAAACTAATTCGAATACAAATACGAAATTCAACATTGCAGACGATGAAACGCATTAGTTTCCAAATAACACTTAAATTAATATTTACTTCTACAATAATATAATATAGCAAACACAATACTTTCTCAACTATATTAATATAATAATCCTAACACATTCGAATCAGGATCGCAATCCTGGCTGGCTCGCCATTTTGTTATGCCGTGGAGCAAAAACAATTTTACTTTACACCTGACAGCCACTTGCTCCGACATAGCAATGTGAATACCCTACATCTAAAATTTTAAACACCATTCCAGAATTTTAAATGTTTATTTAATAGAATTCTATTCATATATTTGCAAGTTATACACTATAAACACAAAAACAAAAATTTAAACTTATCTGCACCAGCGTGAATAAGCCTGGCATAATGTTCTGAACTCGACGCAACTTTAGGAGGAAAAATACCGCAAATTCAAGCACAAGGTTTCATCCTTTCCAACGCAGCTAATTTTCTAAATATATTTTACTAATATCCGCAGCGGGGCAGCGGATTCCATTTCATTCACCCAAAACTCAAATGTTATAAAGCAATAATATCGCAAAAGACGCAAAAAACCTCGACTCAAAATCAAAATATCTATAGAATATCATCCGCTGTGCCATTCCGGCACTGCCAAGTTTTTCTTCCTGCAGCTGTTGCCAGACTTATCCTCGCTGTATGTGAGAGGTGGAACATCCTCCCACCCTGATTTTCTCAAAATCAGACATTGCACAAAATTTTCTAAAATTACGAATAAAACAAAACAGTACTATGTATTAGTTTAGAAAGCACATAAAAGAAATTCGGTTAACATACAATATATATGACAGATCATACTAAAGTGAGATCAATAAAGAATAAACTTCTAATGAAAGTCATTGCTAAAGAAAAGAGGATATAAGTCCAGAACGTCTATATTGTACATTATGTCTAAGAGCATGTCCTTGATTTTAAGAGTCTACCGTATCTAGATCTATTTTCAGTTGCCAGAGTTAGCACAGGATCACTGGTAGTTGAAACTTCTAGTGGATACAGTTTTTTGATTGGTCTTACCAAATATCCACCGCTTGTTTTTACCTGTACCACTCTGGTAGCCCCAACTCTACTGCTGAATATTTTTACAATTTTGCCCATTGGCCACATTACACGTATTTTATTGTCTAGTCTATGAGGGCTACGTCCCCCACCTTTGGGTTTTGACATAAAGCGCTTTCCTTCTGCACCAGTTGAGCCAGATATTCCTTGCGGAAGCGACTTCTCAGTTCTTGTCTCAACGTATTGCAGTAATTTACACGCACATTCAGTTTCTGGGAATCGATGTAATCCAGATCTGGTACCCCCACTTGTTTTATGTCTTGCAAAAACAGGGAAGGTGTCAGAGGTACGAGCTCTTCCGAATCATCATAGATGTACGTTAAAGGACGGTTGTTTAATGTGGATTCAACATCACAGAGGACGGTCAGTAACTCCTCGAAATTCACCGACGATCTCCCTAGAATTCGCACGAGAAGAGTCTTGATGGAATGAACTAAGCGCTCCCACCATCCCCTCCACCACGCAGCCGTAGGGGGGTGAATTTCCATTTTATTGGAAAACATTCGTTTTCTGTGATTTTTCTCCAATCCAGGCATCTCAGAGCAATGTCTGCTCCGGTAAAATTGGTTCCGTTATCTGAATACACTGTCACAGGACGGCCTCGTCTGGCAATGAAACGTCTCAGAGCCTGTAGAAACGTTTCGGTACTCAGAGAGGTGATAGGCTCCAGGTGAATTGCCCGGTATACGGCGCAGGTGAACAAGACGATCCAAGATTTACTCTTTGGTCTTAGAAGTAAAGGTTCACAAAGATCGACTCCAGTTGTTTCAAAGACTTCTGAATCTCTTATTCTGTCAAGGGATAACTGGATCGGAGGGGTAGATAAAGCCTTAGCGGTAAATCTCCTACATACTGCACATCGACTTACGCAAGATCTTATATTACGTTTCGACGAAATGATCCGGTATTGCTCTCTTAACTTAGCAGCTAATATCTGCACTCCCGCATGGCAGTTCTTTTCATGATACTCTCTTATGAGACATTCAGTTAAATAATGCTTGGACGGAAGTAACAGGGAATAAAGGAAGCAGAATTCATCATCACGTTCAATGATTTTAGTTTTAACTCTGAGGATTCCGTCGTTGTCTCTCACTACCAATAATCCATGGACGGAATCTCCTTTCTCTTTAAAGTGCTTCCTTTGCTCTAAACTCCACAAAAATGTTTCGGCGTTAGTTTTTTCTTCTACTGTTAAG
Source organism: Stegodyphus dumicola (assembly GCF_044657685.1). Classification (NCBI taxonomy): domain Eukaryota; kingdom Metazoa; phylum Arthropoda; class Arachnida; order Araneae; family Eresidae; genus Stegodyphus; species Stegodyphus dumicola. The sequence goes on along the minus strand of NC_140768.1, from coordinate 132,122,422 downwards.
GTATCCGAAGAATACAAGGGCTTCTTTAGCAGTTTATTAGTAAAGCGTAGAACCCAGCAGAATACTCGAACTATTTTAGAAAAACTCGAAAAACGTTTGTACCACTCAGAATCTTCTAATTTTATACTCAAATTGACAACTACTCCCTTCTTAATTTCTGCTGCAACAGAATTTTCGTCTGGAGTAAACTCAAAGTCTGGCCATTCTTTCGGAGAGCTTTTCAGAAATTCGGGGCCCTCCCACCAATTGCATTGCCGCAAATGTTCAGGCGTACAGCCACGAGATGCCACATCTGCCGGATTCAATTTCCCAGGGATATGTCTCCAACATTCCTGCTTCTAGAGTTTCCGAATCTCCTTTACTCTATTATTCACAAATGCTCTCCAGTTTTCCTGTCGGTGTATCCAGCTAAGAGCCACAGTAGCGTCTGTCCAGTAATATATCGGGACATCGACTAAGGACAGGGTTTCAACAGTATACCTTGCCAAGCGTGCACCTAGAACACAGGCTAGCAACTCCTAACGCGGAATAGTTATTTTCTTTAAGGGCGATACGCGTGATTTTGCTATGACGAATTTCACGAAAACTTTGTCTTCTTCCTTACTTCATAAGTAAATGACAGTTGCATAAGCGGCTTGACTGGCATCGTAAAAGACGTGTAGAGTCCATGAATCCTTAATTCCATGACCCATGCGACGAGGTAATTTAAGGCGGGAAAGACTAGGCAACCTTTCGTACCATCTCTCAAATCTTGTTTGAAGTTCATCTGATAATGGCTTATCCCAGGTCGATTTTGTTGCCCAAGCCTCTTGAAGAATTAATTTCGCAGGTAATATGACGGGCACAAAGAAACCTAGCGGGTCAAAAACAGCATGGATTAGAGACAATAGTCTCCTTTTTGATAAGTCTCTTTTAACGATTTCTCTTTGGACGGATATTGTAAGGCTGTCATCTCGTCGGTCCCACTGCAAGCCTAGAACTGCGGAGACTGGATCACTATCTTCAGCTGCTAGCTCTTGATCACCATATTGATTAAAAGTCCACATTCGAAGATCCATTTTGGCTTCTGCCATAATAGTAATCGACTGGCTCATAAAAACCTATAGCTCTTCGTTATCATCGACTGACGTGACACAATTGTCAACATAAAATGATTCGGCAAGTTTATTCGCAACAGCTTTGAATTCAGGTGAATCGTGGGACAAATGAAATGAAATCACAGCTGCCAATAAATAGGGGCTACTAGTTAACCCAAAAACAAGCCTCTTATGACGAAACACTTCAATTCTATTATTTACCCACCACAAAAACTTTAAGTAATTTTGATCGTCACGCTCTACCTCAAGCTGTAAAAAGGCCCGTCTGATATCGGATGTTACACCAATTGCCTTGTCCCTAAACCGCATTAGAATGGCTGAGATTTCTTCTACAAGGTTTGGACCTTTTATCAAGCAATCATTTAGCGAAAGCGAACCAACGACTTTGCTCGACGCATCGAATACAGGCCTACTCTTGGTAGTGAGGCTACCTAATTTTATTACTGGATGGTGTGGTAAATAATGCTCTCCATCATTCTTTACTGATTTTGGGACAATTTCTATGACATATTCCGCTAGCCATTCGTTAAATACTGTACTATACTCATCAAATTTATTTAATTTTCTCAATTTTCTCGTAGTAGCAAAGAGCCTCTTTTTTGCAATATGCCAGTTAGAGGGAATATCAGGAGGGAATTTTAGAGCCCAAGGTAAACTCACGCAATATCTACCATCTCCCGTTCTGCGAAGGCCCCTAAGAAACTGCTCTTTCGCTGCTGGATCTTCTGCGACCCAGGAAATGCTTTGCGCATCATCTGCAATGCCGATAGTTTCTAACTTCCACATAAAGGAAGGTTCCATGTCTTGAATAAGAAGATTAGTTACTAACATAGATGGGGTATCCTCAAAACTTTGGATAATCGTTCTTTTCGATTCACCGCACAACGTCATCCCAGTTTAATACTTATGGCTGTCAAACAACCCTCAAGCTGAATTACTTCACCAGTAAGTATTTGTCCGTAAATATCACTCCCTATGAGGATTTCTATTTCCGGGTGACCCTCACCGACATCTGAAATCCAAATTATGTGTCTTTTTAATTCCTTCAATAACGGTCCTTTAGGTATGCGTGGTGCGTGGTATGCCTCCACAAATGGTATTTTGATCCAGAAAATTAAATTGGTACACTTTGTTTTTCCCAACCGGGCTTAGACCTATAGAATATCTCTTGTGAATTTTTGACTCAGTCCTTGTTCCGCTAAATAACGCGTGAGTTAAAGTCTCAGAGGAAGTGCTTTTCAGATTTAAAGCTTCAACAGTGGATTGTAAAACGTAAGATCGTTGGGATCCACAATCCAAGAGGCACCTGACCACCTTCTTTACAGTGCCTACAACTATTTCAACCATTAACGTCATAAGAGTGACTTCATTCATACATAAGGGAGAGGACATTGTACTTTGTACAATTACTGACTCGTTTCGTGTTTCCTTATAGTCAGCATTGTATTCTGATACCTCCGGGCATAAAATTATAGGGTGAGATCGCCTACACAAACAGCATTGAATAAACTGTGGACATGTCTTCGCAAAATGCCCTGGTTTAAGACAGCGGAGGCAGCATTTTAATTCTCTTAATTTGTCTAATCTTTCCTTTAAGCTCATCGATCGAGCTGTAAAACATTCTTTGCTTTAGTGAGATTTTCCGCAAAAAACACATTTTTGTTCTTTGACAGCAACTAGACTTGCTGCTCTAGCGATTGGGTTTTTGGTCTTAACTTTTACATCTTTAGAATGTTCATTGCGCGAAGTAGAAGAAATTTCAAATCCACACCTGGCTAGTTCAACTCTCTGCTCTCCTTCGACCTCTTTACGCAATAATTTCAGGAGATTTGTGAGACGTGATCCTTCTTTACTGAACAAAACGCTTCTCTGCCATACTTGAATCATCTCAGAAGACAGACAAGACTCGACCATGGGATATAACCAGGAAACATTAGTATCCAGGTCTAAGTCTAAAGACTCTAGAGATCTGAGATGGGATTCGATTTTGTCAAACAGTGACACTAGCGGCAACCGATCCTTCCCTTGTGAGCGTACATTTTGGATAATTAATTTTAACAATTCCCTCACATATATCTCAGTTAAAATTTCCTTGTTTCCAAAACGCTCCTCAAACGTAGAAATGGCTTTCGGGTAATTTTCAGCCGTTAAAGGATAACTATAAACTCACTTGCCCGAGTTCCGGGTAACATTGATTGAGCTAAATAATGGAATTTGTCAACGTCATTAAGCTCCTTATCCTCATGGATCTTTTTAAATTGACTCCAAAATGTAAGGTAACTTAATAATTGTCCATCAAATTTTTTAATTTGAATTTTCGGTAACTTATACCGTTTTTCATTAGAAGCACTTATGCTACAATACGTGTTAGAACTCGTATTGACACTACGGTCAACCGCATAATCTATATTCTCTTTCACCCGACTCTGGTTTCAGATCATCTTCAGCGGCTTTTCCCTTAATCATTGAATCTAGTATTTCTGAATCGCAAGATCTCAACTCAGCAATTATCATCTGCAACTTCAAAATTTTGTCTTTCAATACATCTCTATCCGCTTGAACATCTTTACAAAGTTCAATTTTTACAATCTTAGCCGTCCTAGTAAAGGCACTGCGTGCCGTTGTACGCCTTTTCTTCAACATATCAACATCCATTTTATCTTTAAATGCAGACAGACTTAAAACTCAAAATCTGTAATGTTATCATCAATCCGACAAATCCTCAAAAACGTCTTTACTCAGCAATTCCAAAAATATAACTCAATATAATAAAAATGAATAACAATATGTCATAACATTCATAATACAGCAAAACAAAATTATTTTGAATATCACAGCAGAAGATTTAACGCATAACCTTTTCTACGTTTACACTGCAGACGATTTAACGCATAGCATTTCGATTGAAAATTGAAACTAATTCGAATACAAATACGAAATTCAACATTGCAGACGATGAAACGCATTAGTTTCCAAATAACACTTAAATTAATATTTACTTCTACAATAATATAATATAGCAAACACAATACTTTCTCAACTATATTAATATAATAATCCTAACACATTCGAATCAGGATCGCAATCCTGGCTGGCTCGCCATTTTGTTATGCCGTGGAGCAAAAACAATTTTACTTTACACCTGACAGCCACTTGCTCCGACATAGCAATGTGAATACCCTACATCTAAAATTTTAAACACCATTCCAGAATTTTAAATGTTTATTTAATAGAATTCTATTCATATATTTGCAAGTTATACACTATAAACACAATAACAAAAATTTAAACTTATCTGCACCAGAGTGAATAAGCCTGGCATAATATTCTGAACTCAACGCAACTTTAGGAGGGAAAATACCGCAAATTCAAGCACATGTTTTCATCCTTTCCAACGCAGCTAATTTCTAAATATATTTTACTAATATCCGCAGCGGGACAGCGGATTCCATTTCATTCACCCAAAACTCAAATGTTATAAGGCAATAGTATCGCAAAAGACGCAAAAAACCTCGACTCAAAATCAAAATATCTATAGAATATCATCCGCTGTTGCCATTCCGGCACTGCCAAGTTTTCCTTCCTGCAGCTGTTGCCAGACTTATCCTCGCTGTATGTGAGAGGTACAACACTAATAAAAATACTTTTTTTTTACTTCTCCTACAGGAACTGTGTCCTTTTCTGACGACAACCAGGTTACCATGTCTTTCCACTCCGATAATGAAACTCGTGGCCTTGGTTACATGGTTACAGTTGTCCAGCAGGACTGCCCGCTTCCTACATGCGACGCTACATTCAAAGATGAGGATTTTGTTATGTCTTCTCCGAACTATCCGCTGCCATACGATAATGGACGTACCTGCACATACACCATTCATAAGTCACACCCATCCGTCTGCAGGCTGCTGATGAAAGTAAAAAGCTTCGATGTGGAGGAAGATCCACACTGCCAGTCGGACTTCTTACTTGTCAACAACGATCGACTTTGCGGTGTCATGTCAAAAGGGCAAATATGTAAGAATGCTTTTTAAGTATTTGATGTTTAAAAAACTGTAGGAAGATATGAAGGAATGTTCAGAGAATAATTATTTAAAAGAAAGCGCCATCTTTATCGAATCAAAAATTATGCAATCATACATAGTTTTCTGAAGTAATTATTGCATATCTTAAATCCAATATAACTTTTCAAATTTTTTCTTACCCGCGGCTACCTTAATTTCTATATAAACCTAGTAACTCAAAAAGCGTTTAATCCTCAGGAGTAAAATTTTTTTAATGTATGCTTTTTTTTTTCATGTATATTTTTTACATTTCGTGAACTTATTAAAAGCTTCCATTAATGTTAAAAAATTAAATGGAAGGAGAAATTAATACAACTTTCTTTATGCTTATTATAATGACTTGTATTTATTAAAAGAAATTAAAAAAGTTACCTTTATTGACATACAGTTTTATAAAATTTTGTATTGGATAGTCGATGGGAAAGATGAACATTTCCAACAGTTTTCAAAATCTCGAAAATAGTGAAATTTCACTAATTTTTTTTACATCTATACAAAACTCCTAACACACGTTTAGATTTCAATCGTAAGCCCACTGACATATCAAATAACTTTATCTTGTGCTTCAGTTGGGAATACTGATAATGGCATAATGCTTGTTAAGTCTGACAAGTCTGTTATGAAAATATTTATGAGCGTTAATAGTGGAATGTAACAATGGTCAACACACATGAGTTTAACGGTATAATTCAGCTTGAAGTCATTTCATTCAAACAAGTATAAAGCAAAGAAAATAATCATTTAAATATTTCCAATTTTTTCCCCTACAGCAGATTCTTTTAAAGGTTGAAATTTTGTATCATATCTATGAATATTCTGTTCCTAAATTGTCCAATGAACTACAGAAAAATAGACGCTACGATCATTTTTGTTTAACTTACCATACTTTTTTTGTTTTTCCATTACAGTCCATAATTTGTATCAGCTTTCTATGTTTACAGCACTTTGCAAGATATCCCGGATACGTTCAATTAGGTTCAGATACAATGATTTAAATTGACATGACAAAATTTCAAATTCAGATTAATATTCCTATAATCATAATCTGGCATTTCTTGACCTTTGTGGTTGGGCATTGTTCTGGTAAAAGGGACCAAATCAATAAGCATAACACAGGGCATGAATGGACATAATTGTTGGAAAAGATAAAGTCGTTTGTAAATGAAAAAGCGATCCCATTAAAAGCTAGCTGAACAAACTTGATACCATTCCGGAGCTACCAAGTCTGTGTATTATATTTTTGACTAGTCTAGTGGCATTGTAACACCGTTGGAAACGAAACTAGTTAGAAAGTGCTACCTCAAGAGTCCAATATTCGAATTGCGGTGAGCTGCATCCGGGATTCATTCTTCAAGAATACTCAGGCTGGTTGTTGGCACCTAAGGCTCATCTAATGAACAGAACGCTTTCCAGTCTTCAAGCTGATATTTGTTGACACTTATCATTGGATTCGTACGCCATTTACGGTAGTATTGCTTTCCTTTTGCCAGAAATCTTTCCTGCCAGCTGATGCTAGTCAAGTTCCTCCATTTTACAGTCAAACTCCATTCATAAGTTCAAAATTTTGCAAGAATTCTTACAGTCACGGTACACTTGTGAAATGATCATATTAAACTTTATCTCTAACTTCCGAAATGCCCTGATTATTTCTCTAGTTACAGTTATAAGACAGCATTAAAAATCACTACAAAAACTTACCCTTTTCGGGATGGAAATAAATTTAGAAACTTCCGCAAATGAATAACGGTTTATGCAGCCACTCGTAGAAGCAATTCTGGCATGCAGTGGCAGCTTTACTATGTATTCTACCAAGGCTCATCAATACCAGTGTTTTCGGCACTTTAGTGTACTTAATATATTTTTCATACGAGGAATATAACTAGGTAGAAGAATTAACATGCTTTGCTTGTGTAAAATGCACAAAAGCAAATATATATATATATATATATATATACAGTAACATATGTTTATATATATATATAAACATATGTTACTGTAAAAGACCGAGATTTGGAGAATGTCAACATTCTCTTAGTCGCTTGGTGCATGTCCAAAATATTTGCCAAATATCCTTATTTCTGACTTACACTAGCAAATGTCGACATTCACCATGCACTAAGTACTTGAGTAAAAGACGAAACACCTTCGCATTTATTAATTATTGTTCATAGAACGGGAGTTGGTTTGTTTCCTTGAAAAGTCAACTAATTTCTGATCAATAGCGATAATTACTTGTTTTTTTAATTTTTTAATTTCTTTTTCAAAGTGTGAAATTTTGTTATTCATGATTTAAGTTCAAGTCACCTTAAAAGGTTTTTTTTCATGATTTACATTCAAGTTCTTTTAAAAAACAATTTTCGGAATTTAACTTCTTACTTATGGGTTCCCTCATTTTGATACATTCTACTAAATTCATATTAGGAGATAATAAAATCAATATTTCTTTAAAAAATAAATTATTATTATCTTATTTTGCAGTTATTGCGCAAGTATTAGAAAAACTTGTTTTCGCATTCAATGAATTGAATACGTCGGAGATTTGCATTTTATTCCCCGTATTTCAGGCGCTATAAAACTTCAAGGGTGACGTAACATTTTCGCCTGTCTTGCTCAGAGGAGTTACCAATCCCTGGTGAGAAGAGTTGTTTGTAACTCTATAGAGGCGTTTTCACTGCGTGACATGTAGTTTTTGATTCTAACGCAAGAAGGGCTCCTCGATATTACTTGACTTCTTAATAATGGCAGCAGTCGTGCTTGGATAAATGTTAATCACTTAGTTTTAAATTCAATCAATAAAGAAATTTTTTTTTTTTTTTTTACTTCTGCATTTATACCATATATGTCAAAATGTGTAAAAATCTTAAGTAACAGCACATGTAAATAAACATTTAAACTTAAACAAAGCATTCTAAATGAGAAAAGAAAATAATACAAAAAACTTAATTATGTGATTGAAATCTTAGTTATTGCAACTTTTATTACATTTTTAAATGCACAAGAGTCCCTTGCTTTTACAACTGCATTTAGTTTTGGAACACTTCCTTTTGCAGTGACCGCGTGCTTCTACTTCTCGAATTAGCTGCAGCTGCTTCTTTCAGCGACATTACTTGAGAAGGAATCTCATCTACGGAAAGTAACTTTTCTTTACAAATTACGAACTGATTACGAATATAAAGCTGCTTAAATGTCTCATTTTTATTCGTTAGTTTATAAAAGCCGGAGTGTTATTCCAACAACAACTGCCAACACATTTCGGCCATCTGTACGACCACGGTCGACATCAGAGACTTGTATTCGTACGGTATCACCAATTTGAGCAGGAGAAAATTTGTTTTGAGGTTCGTAACATTTTCGTTGCTTGAAGTAAAAGATTCTCCTTCGCGGCCGATCTTTTTATAGAAATTAACTCGTGTTGATAAGTCCTGGCTTGACACGAAGATGGGGTACGTTGCAGGTCCACTTCAATATTTTTCTTTGGAATATGGTTTTCGGTATGGCCACTGTTCAGATTTTCTTCAAAAGTATTAAGAGTTTTTTCAAGTTGTTCTTTGGCTTCAAAAGTATTAGCAATTTCTTAAGAGTTTTTCTTCGGTTTCAATACTTACAATTTGTTCGCCAGGCAAAACAGTCGATGCTATGCCTCTTCTTCGTTTAATGCCAAACATAGCTTTGTAAGGAGTAATCAATCCCGGTGAGGAGAGATGTGTTTGAAAGATAAAAACAGTTGTCTTCTCTTTTACTCGCAATTAATGCATTTAACTTTTCAAGGAGAAGTTCACGATTCACTGCAGTATCCAATCAACATAAATTAGGGTATCGGATTTTAAAAAAAAAATTAAGAAAACGTTGCGCGTACCATCCAACCTAGCATAAGACTGACAAACAGTGTTCCAGAGTATAACAAATACATGCTGCATAACTTCAATCACAGCAGAGCAAAGGATTTGGCGACAGACAGTCACCTCTCTGTTGAACTCGACTTCTCTTTTCGACCTCCACCGCAGTATACCTGTGATTGTCGATATACACTGGTGATGGTCCGAGTGTACAAGAATATAACCAAATAGTCGGTCTTTCACCGACGTATTTGGTATGCGTTGACATTCACCGCAGAATGTCAACATTCTCCAATTTCGGTCTTTCACAGTAACATATATATCAGTTTGGCATCATCATTCTTACTTGAGTAAAAGACGAAACACCTTCGCATTTATTAATTATTGTTCATAGAACGGGAAATGGTTTGTTTCCTTGAAAAGTCAACTAATTTCTGATCAATAGCGATAATTACTTGTTTTTTTAATTTTTTAATTTCTTTTTCAAAGTTTGAAATTTTGTTATTCATGATTTAAGTTCAAGTCACCTTAAAAGGTTTTTTTCATGATTTACATTCAAGTTCTTTTAAAAAACAATTTTCGAAATTTAACTTCTTACTTGTGGGTTTCCTCATTTTGATACATTCTACTAAATTTATATTAAGAGATAATATAATCAATATTTCTTTAAAAAATAAATTATTATTATCTTACTTTGCAGTTATTGCGCAAGTATTAGAAAAACTTGTTTTCGCATTCAATGAATTTTAGATCATTCAATATATATATATATATATTTAAAATAAACGTTCTAAAAAATCTAAATCTACCATAAAATATTAATAGTAAACTTCTATTAAATATTGTTAGATATTTATTGTTAGACTAACTAAACATATAAAATGTTATTATATATGCAGTTAGATTTCGTTATTTGTCGAAAATTAGTTTTTTTTTTTTTTAATTTGACACTAACAAAACATGCATATTTTCGTCATTTAAAACACTTCTGTAACTGGAAGTATATGACTACGACCAATGATTGCGAAAACAAAGGCGGGTTAAGGGAAATGAGTACATATGCATACGTTAGGTACTGCCGATTGCAATAAAAAAGGGAGGTGCACAACTAGATGTTGTAGCAGTCCCATATACAAAATTTTAACGTTCAACGGCTGATAGTTTGTGTTATGTGAAATTCAAACATACATACATACATACATAGATACAAAGGTTACAAAAAATCTCTTCTGAATCCATTTTAAATACATCCGTTTTGAAATCCTTTATTCTCTCTGTACGTACAGATGTCACCCAAAACAATTATCTAAATGGATTCGGGAATGGACAAACTGAAAATTTCCGTTGAAATGTTATGCCCAAATTTTTCATGATTACAATACTTACTTTACTTCGTACAACGGAGTAAAAAAGTGGTAAATTTCTTCGTTCTCTCTTTTATTTTTAATTCGTTTTCTATCGCTGATTTGTAAGTTTCAAACATGTATTATATTCTCTCTTCTCTTTTTCCTTTTATGCAGTGGATATCAGTTTTCTGAATGCCACTATGACAATGGAATTCCAGAGCGATCATGTAACCACGAGGGATGGATTTCAATTCAACGTCCATCAAGAAATGTGTGATATGACTTCTGATGCTCCAGAATTCACAACTGATACCAAAACCAGTGTCACCGAAACTATCCTTGACGCAAACGTCAGCGCCACTACACTCATCAGTGATTGATTTTTTGCTTTTTGCGCACTGCATCTTCTACGGTTCCCGATTCCTCAGCAATCCACGAAGATTGCTACATTTTTCAAGCACGCTAATGCCAGACCTTTCCTACCGAACCTCGTCCTTTACGGAAGCGGAAGATGGCAAGAAAACTCAATATTGCCATGCTATGGAAGCTGGATAGTAGCTGTCTGGAGTTGTGTATCAATTTTAACTTGATTGAAACAAAAAAAGTATGTTGAAAACAACCCACCACACATGCAAACCAGTGTATTATATGAAAAATACCATTTTGAAATATCCAGTCATATTCTTGCGGTATATGTTTCGAATTTAAATGTTTCATTTGGTGAGTGTTTGACACGTTTAACAGTTTGTCATTGCAAACTTCGCCATAGTTCTTTTTGAATTTTAACTAAAATATATCAATCAATTAATACGTTTCTTTCTCTCTACCTATATGCATTGCGTGTATTGTCAAACATGATCTGAGAGTTGGCTTTTAATATTCAAACTATATTTTCTTTTTGAAGTTATGAGACTTAAATCTTTAACTGGTATGTTGTGTCACATGGTTTGATAACATTGTTTTTGAAACTTGACAGGTCCCAATGAAAATAAGATTGAAAGTTGGGAAAGAACAAAATTTTCAAGCCAGTATCGTAAAACAAAAAGCATTTTTTTAAAATTAGCTTATTTCTTTCATTTTCTGTATTTCTAAAATCTTAATGAAAATAACTAATATAGCATTCTAAAATTATTAGTGACAAATGACAGATAAAATTAGATATCATGCTTCTTTTTATGAAATATAATTCAGTATTTTAAATTATTTGTGCATGTAGAATAATCTAGAACAAAATGGAGTTCGATTATTTTGCCATGCATCAGAAGTTACCAGAACTTTAGAAGAATGTGAGACAATGAAAGAAAATTTCGGAAGACAAATTTCTCTCTTAATATTGCATTGCCTGTTTCACTTTTATTTTCAGTCGTTGTATGCATAGAAAGAAAAGAAAGTAAAACGTCATCCGGATGGCGTTTATATCTTTTTCGAGCATTTCACTTCATTTCGTTAAAAGTTTAGGATAAAGATTCTTAATTGTTACTAGTAATTCTGACTGCTATCTAAAGTTTTATAATAATTGTTTTTTAATTGGTTAGAAGCTAAGCGAAATTTGTCACCATTTGAATGATTCAATGAAATTTCGTTTTGCATGTTCTTAGAAGCATTTTATAATACTAAGACTAAGTAACTGCCAGAAAATGTGATTTTATTCAACTGAATAAAGCAATTAAGATATCTTTAAAAAATACTTCTTAGAAGTAACATTCATACATTCAATTCACTTAAATTCCAGATAGAATTCTAAAACTCAATTCTTTAAACTCAAAAGTTGTCTCTTCACTGAAATATGAAAAAGGCTGTGAGATCGTCTGCTCTGAATTTTGATGTTTTCATATGTTCTTGAAAATGATAAGATACAGTTGAAATACAATTTCAGTTTCATAAACTAAAATCTATAATGAAGATTTCTGAAATATGATCTAAGAATTGAAATCATTACTATTCAGTGACATCACTCGATAAAAGAAATTCTAGAGAACTTTTAATATCATAACATATATTAAAACTATTCGGAAACAATAAGAAGCATGAAAGATACGTGTATTATAACAAAAATTTAATCATTGTGCCAAACCCATTTCACAGGCTTCTTTCTTTCATAGCACTTCGTGAACATTCATTTTGAAAAAAGAATAGAAAAAATTCGTAAAAGATAATCAAAAACGAATAACTGTAATAAATAAATAATAAGTGAACTATGAAATTTACAAGTTATTTTATTCAGTTGTGAAAACAGATAAAATGTTTCTACGGTAAATGTACTTATGTTAAGTTTGGCAAAGTTTATGTGATTAAAACTTCATTTGAACTCCATCTCAAATGTTGACGTTTATTATTTCTGGAGCTATGCCAGTTTCCTCAAAATATAGAGTATTTGTCTATAAGTGTCTATTAAATATTTGAATTTTAATCACGATTGTAGGTCATTTGTTATTGTTTTCAAGCTTTAAAATTTATGTGTACTATTGAGAAGAATAACTATATTTAATTAAATTTGTTAAACACCGTGTTTTAAAATTTTCTTTAAAAAATGCTTATTACATGCTCACAAAAAATTATAATTTTCTCGTTATTTTAACAGCATTATTTTGTTACGGGGGGTATACAATGATTTTACTGATTTTAAAAGAAACGACAACTACTTCTAAAATTTTAAGTCTGTGCGCGATTATGTTAATAATTTCTGTTTCAAATTAGTTTTCAGTACGCATTATACGCATTATTATGAAAGAAGTTACATAATAGGGGAAAGATAAGTAGGGAATCTTATGTTAATCAATCAGTTATTCATGATCAATCAGTTCATCATTTTAAATGATTTGTGAATGTATAATCTAGAACAAAATGGAGTATAGCCTTTACTACAACTTCTCATTACCGTATTCCTCACCAGAATGCAAATTTATAGTAAGCTGAGGTTTTTTTGGATTTGAGATAGAAAGTGTTTCCTGCATCGCGTGCGCCCTATGTGGTTAGGTTGTTGCAATTATTCGCTTTGCCGTATCTCGTTGCCGACGAGCCGGTGAAATTATAATCCAACTACTAGTGTAGTATTTATTTGTGTAGTCTTGATTATTCTTCAGTGTTTAATTTAATTTGAGCTGTTCAGTGTCCGTGCGGCAGGGGGGCACTCAAAATACAGGGCAAACCGAAAGACCTTTTGAGAGGTTGCTGGTAGGGGAAGAGGGGTAAGGAGACCTTCGGACTGCCCTAGGGGTGTTCTTTCTAAAAAGTGAGGCCGAAACTGGGCAGTTAGCTAAGTTCAACAGTACCTCAATTAATTGTAGTACGTGATGGCCTAGCTTCTAGCCTGTAGCTAGTCTGTTTATTGTGGTGTGCTAGTGGTTATTGCAGCACAAGAGCGTGCCTACACTAATATTCCTAGTTCTGTGTAAATAAAAAGGTTATTTTAAACTTTTTAAGACTTGATTCTTGTTTTGAGACAGCAATGACATTCTTCTCGTCTCTTAAAATTTTAGGTCTTAAGTAACCTTACCAGATCAAGTGAAACCTAATATATACATATAAAGATAATTGTTTTTTATTCTGAACTTCAAACTACACTCACTTTGGAGAAGATTTCACCAATAAAAGTTTTAACAAAATTTAAAATATATTAAAAAAAAATGCAAGGAATTTTAAACACAGTTAGTGATTTTGTACCAATTACGTAACATAAAGCCTGAAAAATTTCTTTTATTAATTACCACAAAGTCGAAAATGATCATAAAAATTATTTCCTGGGTATATTATAAATTAAATATATTTTAATTTGTACCAATAAGCTATGTAGAGTGTCACCTTCTTCGGAAACATAAACTAGTTCGAGATTTGGGCTAAATCTAAGCGATTTATCGCTATGTTCAATAGTCAGACACAGAACTTAAAAAGGCTGCAACAGGTCCTTTCATTAAACTCAGTAATTTAACAGAAGGCACTTCTTTTGCTTTACAAAACCAATACAAACAGCATTTACATGCTTTACAAACAGCCTTTATGGCGTAACTCAAAAAAATAATAAGTTAAACTAAGCTAAGTAGTAACAGCCAAAGGCTACACAGAACGAATAACATGCAGATGGCTCAAACCCTAATGCCGGCGTTGGCATTTGGTGCGATTTCTTTGGCCTCATTTTCGGTTGAGTGAAATCCTTTAAAACTGTTGATAACTTCTGGTCAGAGCTGATGCCAGCAAGCATTCAGTGTCAATAAATGACCATTGAACCTCACATAAATGAAATTCTAGCTTTGGATAAATTAAAAGGAAGTAATTAAGATAATGCGCTTATCCGAAATCACGTTCTTTAATGCTTATTGTATCGATATGTGGAGTACTTATGATGTTGATAACAAAATTAAGCGATTAAATTTCTGATAAAGACATATAATTGGTGGCTAGTAGTTGAGCAGCATAATAACAATCTTGTTAAAGACAGGTCAACGATTTTTCGAATGAAACTCCCTTTTGAGTATAAATCTAACCGCAAATTCAAATACGCCACTCCCCAAAAATACACTCACGTCTATAAATTAAGGATAATTCGGAGTCACGCGGAAATCGAACTCTAAAATAAATATATCACCTGTAAAATCACTACACGCATCTTCAAAAATTATATGCAAATTTCAGGAAGTAACCAGATGACACCGATGGTACGTCACAATGACGAGAGTGTAAGAGAGTGATATATAAGGAATACAGGCGAAGAAGTAAAATTGTTCGCAGGCGCTTTATAAGCATTTCAGTGCAATACCCGAATAGTTATGACACAAAGGACGCATTTGGATGATTTTTTACGTGGTAGAATTATAGGCCATCTGGAATGTGGGCGTACCCAACTGGAAGTATGAGACGAACTTGGAATTGCCCAGAGTGTCATCTCCAGGCTTTGGCAACGATTCCAAGATGATGGTAATGTGAGTAGACGCTACAGCATAGGTCGCCCCAGAGTTACAACGCCAAATGAGGACCGGTATTTGGCAGTTACTGCCAAAAGAAACAGGCGGAGCACAGCCTCAGACCAATCTCGTCAGCTCTCTTCAGCCACTGGTACGACAATTTCAAGGCAGACAGTGTACAGACGCTTAGGGCAGATTGGTGTATATGCTCGTAGACCTGTCAGATGCGTTCTACTTACTGCAACTCAGTGTCGCCTGCGGTTAGCCTGGAGTAGAGAGCATGCATTGTGGACACCGCAACAGTGGGCTTGTGTACTGTTTTCCGACGAGCCCAGGTTTAGCTTGCAGTCTGATTCTCGCCGAACTTTCATATGGAGAGCTCCAGGTACCCGTTAGCACCAAGGAAACATCATTGAACGACACCGTTACGGTGGTGCAGGAGTGCTCGTTTGGGGTGGAATTATTATGGGTTCCAGAACTGACCTGCATGTTCAAATTGAAACCATGACAAGCCAAATCTATCGTGATGTCCTTCTGGAACAACATATAGGTTTGATGACAATGCCCGTCCTCACCGTGCAAACATCGTAAGCGAATGCCTTCAATCGGAGGATATTACCCATATTTACTGGCCAGCATTCTCACCGGACTTGAATCCAGTAGAGCACGTGTGGGACATTCTTGGCCGACGAGTTGCAGTCCGTCAACCTCCTCCTACATGTCTACCGGAACTTTGGAGAGCATTGCTTTTTGAGTGGTGTTGTATCCCCCAAGATCAGATCGATAATTTGATACTCAGCATGCCTAGGCGTTGTACGGACTGTATTGCATCGTCTGGGAGACATACAATGTATTAACAATCATACCAACCATGTAATATTGATTTTTTGTAAATAGGTTTTTTTTTTTTTGTAATTTGCTGCAGGGAGAAAAAATCGCTAATTTTTTTAATAATATCAAACATATATCATTTTTTTTTGCTCTTTACCTTTTGTTTAATAAATAAGCTTTACAAATAAGTCAAATTTGGTTTGCTTCTAACTCTTCCTTTGCCTGATTTTGCATTATCCTTAATTTATGGACATGAGTGTAGAAAGTTTAACAGAAAAGTTTTGTAGCGCTATTATGATATTATACTAACGGATGGAATATTTAAAGAAAGACTGAATTAAGAAATAATCATATGCAACTCATTGTACGGTAATATTGTAGCTTAAATGTTTCCCTTTCCATGTCCCTTAGGATTATCTATTTCCGTCATAGGGCATATCATGATTGCATAAAAGGATGGCGTCTTCTTCCGCCCCCTTGACCCTGAATGATTCTTCCGTAGTTTCATCTTTATGGAACGTATTTTATACATATTTTTATTACTTTTTTAACCTTTACTGAATTTCTCATTTGAGTGTTTTGGATTTTGCAAGCTGATTGCAGGCTGATTGGCCAAGCAGCTCTTGGAAACCAGCACCCTGCAGCTAATGAACATTTGATTATTGTTATTTTGGAAACACTGTATATAGTGTTCTTATTGTATGTAGTGTAAATACGTTTGTTAATTTCTGTTCCTTTCTGTATTATGCATATTTTAAAATCACATTAAAAAGTAGTTGGCGAGCTCCACCGGATTTATCAAATAGATCAAGTGACCAGTGAACAAGTTTTCTAGACATCACCCTATTCCCCTGCACATCATTGGTCAAGCTCATCATTGGTCTATAAACATCATTGGTCAAGGTTTCCTTGGAGCCTATGAGTTTTTACTCAGAGGAAAGATGAAGCATATAATATTGCTTAAGAAGGACTAAAAAAAAAAATTTTTTTTTTTAAATATTCAGAAAATTCCCCAATAGTAAATAATCGAAACAGCAATTTAAAGCCAATTTATTCTAAACTGACAAAGAGAAGGCATACTTAACTTATGTATTTATTTATCGTTTAGATGCCTTTTTAAAAATTTTAAAAATTATTAAAAATTGTTTTGGAAATTTATAACTATTGTATATTTTTTCCTTTGCACTATTAGGATATACAAATAGTAATAATAATTTAATTATTATAAAAAGCAGAATAAAGATATCAAGAAAACAATCCAGTTTACTCACAGTGCTTAAACAGTTACATTATTTTTTGTATTATACTTTAAGCAGTTACATTATTTTTTGTAATGTAATGAAGCTTCTCTCTGTCATTTTTTAATGGGATGAAAAAAAAAAAAAAAAAAAAAAATCTCGAAAAAGGTGAGATAACCATTGTATTGGGAAGCTATAACACGTTGCAAAATTTATTAATGTCAACATGAATAAATAAATACATTACACTTAAAAAGAAGTCTTACATCGGCGTTTGCTTTTTAGTTGAATTTCCCAACTAATTCATACATACGACTTTCCAAAACTTAAAAACCATTTCAACTATTCATGAAACCTTCTAATGGGGTTATCACATTTAGCGACGAGTGGCGATCGAAGAAACTTTTCTGAGAAATGACTGTTTCCTTCTCTTACCTTTAGTAGATTCCTAGCCTAAACAATCTTGCTGCAGCCTATGTCCCGGCTATGTAGTCGGGTATTTTTGCGACTGAGGCGAAAATGTTTTGCTCGCAACTCTGTCCAGCATAGGTTTTCCGTGAAGAACTGGCTTTCGCGTGAGATAACTATTCAAATATTCTGAAAGCGGGAATTCCCGGAATTGTTTCTTTCGACTCGCACTAACAAATAGCTTTCGGGTCTAATAACAGTTTTGTCTCCGTGACGTTCAGTAATATTTTGTATTCATTTTTTATATTCTTCCATCAAACTCCTTGTAATTCCAGATTGAAAACTAATTCTGAAACCTCTAAACACTAATACGAATAAAACAATGAATACTAAAATAAATGAACTCATTTTAACTTTCAACGAAATAACATACGAAAGTGACGCAGATGCGGAGCTTAGATCCATGTGTAATTCTTGAGGCGGCAATGAAAATCGTGCCATTTAATTCTTTTTCTTTCCTTCTACCTGTGTTCCGGATCAGAACATCATAAAGTCGTATCATTTCAGCCATTTTAACCCCCACAACTTGATAAAATCTTTTTTTTTTAAATTAATAAAAGTCTAAACGCATTGTAAATTAGAGGTGTATTGTGTACGTACGAGACTGATTTCACCAGTTACAATAAATTCCTTCTGCCTGTTGTTCATCGAATTATTGTTAGCGAGAAAACCCTGTCACTATAAATAAAAATTCAAAAATAAAATTCACATACGAGGTTCCCTCTGAAATTTTTGAGACACGCAAAGGTTTCTAAAGTTATGCTTATGAAATTTTGGGAGTCTTCAGAGTAGTTTCCTCCAACGTCAATGCACTTCTGTAAGCAAATTTTTCAAAGATTAAATGTCTGAAGCCATTCATTTACTGGAGTCTATGAAAAAAAATGCATTTATAGCCTCATCAATCTCTTCTTTGGAATGAAAACGCCGTCCACGCAAGTTCTTTTTTAGATTAAAAATAGCCAAAAGTCACACATAACTAGATCGGCTGAATAGAATAGATGTTCTATCATTTTGATGTATTTTTGTTCAAGAAACTCAACTGTCAATCTTGTTGAACGAGAAGATGCATTGTCATGGTGGAGTATGAGTCCTCTTACATTCACTTCTTGAAGAATTTCTGGGAGGCACTTAGTGGTGTACCAGTTAGCTGTGATTATCTTCTGCCCTTCCAGCTTGATAGCTTTGGCCAGTCCTGTACTTCTGAAGAAAGGTTTTTTTTACTTTTTTTCTGTGGGCGTAGGATAAACTTCGAAGAGGCATACTTTATTTTCTTGATGTTTTGGAACGTCAAATAATGGTATGTATGTTTCAAAAGCAGTTACAATTTCAGAAATAATGCGGTGGCCACCATCTTTAAGTAATTTAAGGATTTCATTACTGATTCTGATGCGCTCCTATTTTTGGTGCTCAGTTAAATTATAGTTTTTTAGTTTGGGAAGGCCAACGGAAAACTAGTTTATTTCATGTGCAATTCTTCATGAATAATTTTATATATGGCGGCGGATCCAATGTTAAGTTTCTTATGTAGCTTTTGGTTGGTGCAGCGATTATCATCGAATAACATGTTCCGTATGACAAACACATTGTTCAGGATTATTGCTGAAAACGGCTTATCTCTGTGTTCTTCATCCTGAAGAGATTTGTGACCTCTATGAAATTCTGTAAACCATCGGAATATATTAGCGCAAGATGGACCTTAATTTCCAAATGCTAACTGTAGACTTTGAATACATTCTTCTTGATTAATCTTACTTTAGAGTCACAGAAAATCATAACGATAATGTCCTACCGTCGACTCCATTTTTCCCTCTGCCTAACATTTATTCTGCGCTAAACTACTTTAAATTTTCCAATAAAAAATAATGTTAGGTTATAATACTTTATATTTTAAAAATCTAACATCATTTATCTAAGTTATTTTTTTTCTGCCACTTATTTGCGTATTCCCAAAACTTCAGAGTGAACTATGTATTTTAAATTATTCAAAATAAACTGTGTAGGAAACAAGGAAAACCTTAAAACAGGAGGGCTGTTAAATGTGGTCAGAGAACACTTACATCAGCCGAAAAAGGAGAACATATCCTCTATTTGGATTCCTCGTAGTTACTTTGGATGGCAGGTGGTAGTCGTAATAAATTCCATTCCCTAATGTATCGCTCAATATTCTCCTCTATAATGAAGCGTATATTTTTAAAAAGCTTGTAAAATAATTGATATATTTTATTAAAACTATGACAGCACCATCAATTAAAGATTTATGAGGCTTTGGAACATTATATATTTAAATCAGATTTAATCTTAGTCCGGTCTTTAAATTTCTCAGCTTTTGCTTTCATATACATATATAGGATTCTCAAAATATTTTAACCCGATTATACTTTAGAATTTGACGAGACCGTATCTCAGCACAGATAGTAACGCTAAATTGTAATAAAATAATTTTCTTTCATCCTTACCATATTAAATATCATCACCAGAGATACTATTGCTGTATGTCCTCCCGTCTGAACATGAAATAAAGAGAGCTTAGCTTCATTATGGACATGATTATTTCACACATATTTATTCATAACTTCCTTCGATTAAATTTTCTGAAAGCTGATATAAGAATTCTTCATATAATATCATATAATATCTACCTTCTTCATATAATATCTACCTACTTCAACGAGACAGATGATTTTCAAAACTGTCTTATATGGGAAAGTTTTGAAAACATAAAAAACTAAAATTTTAAATTTAGTAACTGGAAATCTAGTAGTAATCTCATACGAAACGTTTCGAGTACAATGTTAAGTTTTACACTTTATTAAAAATTAAAAATTGATTGTAATATAAATAACTTTCATTTTGTATTCTTCAGCCAGTATTAGTTATTACTTCATCCATTATTTCCCATCCATAACCCACATCATTTTCCTATCCGGCCTATTAAATTATACACATATTTTGCTGCTATTCATTTAAACTTATTTCCTTAAATTAGTCTAACTTAATTAATCGATCCCTTAAGAAGAAAAATTGAAAAATTACATCGAAAACTGGAAATTTTGAAATTAAACATCCCGATCAATTTTTATCGTACGGAAGTCAAACTTCTTACATCTTTACATATAATAAAAGAAAGAGTCTGTGTGTCTTTTTCGTTCGCGCTGCGCGTAAGCTAATAGATCCAGGGCTACGAAATTTGGTATATAGGTGCATCTAGACAAGAGCGAGTGCACCTCGAAGCGATTTTTTCAAAATTCGAATCAGATTTGTCTTTTATTTTATCTTTTCGATTTTATCGCATCATTTTGAATAGTTTCATTCTTTTAGAAATGCGGTTTTGGCAACAGTTTTTCATTCAATTGTGTACTGGACTGCTGACTGTTGAAAATCAGCACTTTTACCAGTTGGAAAAATGAGGGCGATAATTCTGTGCAGTTTTTAAATTTAATGTTTCTCTTGGATACTGGATGTTTGTGTAGAGAAGGCAACGGGAAGTTGTTTAATTTATTTATTAGGATAATTAATATTTGTATTAAGGGATATTGCTTATTTCATTGTAATTTTGTTATATGTAATAAATTTTTTTTTTAATTTGTGGATATTTTTTTTGATGAAGTTGTTCTGCAGAGTAAAATTCTGCTTAGTTTTTAAATTTAACGCTTGGTGTTTTCTTCAGGCATTGTTCCGGTACATTTAACAGCCAGATGAAGGCTGGCTGTGTAGCTGCGAGTATCTTATAAAATAGTTAAAAGCTCAATTGGTTCACAGCACGAAATATAGATGGCGTCACGAGAGAAACTCGCAAAATAACGATGGTCGTTGCGTTGCGTGACGAAGTTCAGGTTTCTGTATGCGCCTGGGTAAGAAACCCTCATCCCAGTCGAATAAATGGATCTGTTTACGAACATTATCGATCGTGAAGTGAAGAATAGAAGTGATAAGCATTGAAGTATGGCATAAGTTTCTTTTTCATATTTTTTGTAGAAGAGTCTTGAGATACAATTCGAGTCTGGAAAGTAGAATAAGCAATAATGGCAAAGGGAACGGCAATTTAGGATGAATAATTTCGGAGAGTGTCGATTAGAGAAACACGCAGGCAGCAGTGGTGGCGATACTGTGATATTCTGTACTGTACTGGGTTTCTATTCCGGAGCAATACTTTCCAGTCATGCAAAGAGTTCCATGCGGAGCCTGGTATTAGAAAATTCCTGATTGAGTTTCCTCTGAGGGAAGAAATAACAGGAAAAAAAGGGGATACGGTGGAATTTACGCCTGGACTCAGGAGCTGACGCGAGCTATTTGCAGCACTGGTCCAAACAAGAACAAGTCCAAAGTAATTACTCCAAAAGTCCGTAAGATACTCGTAGCCTGCTGGCACTTCACTGAGATTGGCCTAAATCTAGATTGGAATCCTTGTCAGAAGAGATGAAGTGAAAAGATGCACACGGAGCGTCAGCACGGAGTACTGACGAGAACACTTAATTATTGGCTTGCCTAATTAAGTGTGCAGCATAAGATCGGATGAGCAAATCGTCCAGGATGATTTCATATCTCAGAATATACTCAAAGTTAGCTGTACTGTTAGTCTTTGCTTTCCTGAAAAAGTTTCCATTTATCTTGGATAAGTAGTCTTTGATATAATCAATGTGAAGGTCGCGATGTAAATCTTCATTTCTAATATAGTCAGGGGCGTTCGTGATAGTTCTCAGGATCTTATTTTGCATAACTTGCAGCCGGTGAATTTCACTTGCCTTAGTACTTGCCCAGGCCGAGGAGGCATATGTGATAACAGGCCTGACAATTGCAGTGTAAAGCCTTCTTTTGCGTGCAAGGTTTAATCCAGAGTCCTTAGAAAGTAGTGGGTAAAGCTCTTTCACAATGCCATACGCTTTTCCACAAACACTGTTTATGTATGTATTCCAGGTAAACGATCGATTTAAAATGACTCCTAGGTATTTTGCAGTGCCTACAGTAGGGACTGTTTTCCCGAAGAGCGTAAGATTACAGGTGAGGGGGTCTGTGGTCTTGAATTTTCTGATAACTAAAACTTTTGACTTCTCCGGGTTGATCTGAATTTTCCATCGTTGACACCATGCTTCAATATCAGGAATAATCTACTGAATCTTTTCCAAGGCGTGGTTTGGTCGTCTAAGACTTCGCGATGATGGCGGTGTCATCCGCGTAGCATGCTAACATAATATTATGGTCTTGTATAAATTTTGGGAAGACATTTACGTACAAAATATAAAATATTGGTCCAAGGATACTTCCTTGTGGGACACCAGCGTAAATTTGATGTGGGTTTGAACTGGAATCTCCTTGCCGCACTGAAAAAGTCCGGGAGTTCAGAAATGAGCTGAGGATGAGAATAATTTCCCGAGGAAAATTCAAATTGATGAGCTTAAAAATAAGTCCTCTATGCTAGACGCGGTCAAATGCTTTTGCCACGTCTAGCATGAGGATAGCTGCACTATTTTTGTTATGTAAAGCCGCTCTGATATATTCAGTGATTCTGGCTAACTGATGAGAAGTGGATAGTCCTCTTCGAAAACTATGTTGTTCATCCGCCAGAATATCGAGGAAAGGTTTAATTCTATTGTAAATTATTCTTTCAAGAATCTTTCCCAGTGTCGACAGGAGGCTAATTGGTCGGTAACTGGCCGGTTCATCGGGAGGCTTGCCTGGTTTTTGTATCAGAAAAATGCTTGCATGCTTCCACGGGGTTGGAAAATAGGAATGCGTCAAACAAGCATTGTAGATGCTAGTAAGATTGGTAATTAGACAGTGGGGCAGGTTCTTCATCATTCTGTTCGTTATTTTATCACTTCCAGGCGCCTTTTTTGAGTTGGTGTGCTTGATGATATCTTTTATTTCTAAAGGAGTAGTGAGCTTAATCGTGTTTATCAGTGTGCTAATCTCAAGCCATTCTTGAACAAAATTGTCAATATCAGAGTCATTATTATTCATCATTACATTCGGAGTGAACTGCTCGCTCAGATGCTTTGCGAAAGTGTCCGCCTTTTCCTGATCCGTATATGCAAAACCGTGTGTTGTTTTGATTGGCTGAGAATGATGATAGACTCTTTTCAGCTTCCGAGCGAATTTCCAAAATGAACCGTCATCCAGATTTAAGTTGGCGATTTTGTGACTCCATACTTCGTTTCGATGCTCACTGATGAGATCTTTAATCTGCGTTGTGAGTCTATTTATGTCTTTCTTAATAGCCGGATTCCAATCTTTACTGTACTGTTTGCGAAGTGTGTTCCGTTGAGTAATAACTGCTCTGATACGTGCAGGAAGTGTGCCGTCCAGGTAATTGTTCCCCATTTCTGTAGTTGCATTTTGTAGGAACTCCTAAAGTTTATTGGTAAAATTTTTTACTCCAGCGTCAATGTCTGGTTTAGTCTTAAGAGAACCTAACCTGAATTTCGATGTGCTAGCGATATTGTGAAATAGGTTCCAGTCTACTATTTTCTTTGGAGTTGGATTTGTCTTGGGAGCTCCACTTATTCTAGCTATAACAGGAACGTGATCTGATGAAACATCAGCAAGCACCTCAAGGGAAATAGGGATGTTATCCATTGAGAGGAAAAAGTCTAGAATATCGTGACGCCGGCCTGGGATGCTCGGGAGTAGGTGGCTTCTTCAGGGATGAAGAAATAAACTGGGTGATTATGCACATAGTTATGAATTACCTTGCCATGTCTGTTTGTACTGTGACAGCCCCAGTCCACGTGTTTTGAGTTCCAATCAACCCCTATTATACAGGGTTCTTGGCTGAGAAGCAATTCATCAAGGATATTATCCTTGATGAATTGCCTTAGAGTTGTCTGTTTTAATCAAACAGGCCTCATACGACCTTTCACGTAAATGATAACACCACCACCCCGGTGGCGCCATCTATCGCATCTAAAGGAAGTAAAGTTTGCCATACGAAGATTTTTACTCTGAATAGCATGAGTTTCCGTGATTAAACATATATCCACATCCTCTCTTCTGACAAAGTCCTGGAATTCATGAAGTTTCGTAGTTAAATTTTGTGCATTCCACAGCATGATTTTGACCGGTGTATACGAGTAGCGAGAATAATTATTTATTTGGCTGGATTGAGGTCTAACTACATTTTCAACCAATTTAGTTGGTTGTAAGTTCTTAAGCATATTTAGAGCAGCGGTGAGCTTAGAAATCACCTCTTTGGCTTCTGTGAGTTTTTGATTAAGTTCCGAAATATCCGCGGAATTTCTGGCACTTTGCATCTGGGAGCTGTTAGTTATAACCCGCTCTGAGAAAAGTCTGTTATTTTGCGGCTTAGTTTTATGAAAGGGCCTGCAAGCTCTATAGCTTGCGGCGTGATCTAGTCCACAATTTGCGCAAGTGGGGGATGAGTCTCTGGGTTTTGTGCATTCCCTGGATTTATGATCGGCACCGCATTTCACACAGGGAGGCGGGAGTTTGCATGTACCTTGTGCTGACAAAAACCCTGGCAGCGATAGCATTCCGTAGGGCTTCTTCTTCCTTTGTATGTCTCAACACTCACTCTGAGACGCATTAAATATTCAAGCTGATGAATTGTCCTGCTTTTGTCGTTACGAGGGAGCAAGTACAAGGGCATTTTAACTATGTCCGGGCCTCTGCGTCGTGTGTGTTGTATCACGTTCTCAACTTGATATCCAAGTTCAGTAAGAGCTTCTCCTACGTCAACCGGCGGAGTGTAGGAAGGTTTGCTTCTTACTACCACTTTAATCTTTTTCTCGTCTGGTAAGACATGCGTGTAATATTTTATTCCTTTCCTGCTGAAGAGAGCAGCAATTTGTCTGTGGGAATCAGTCGTGGAGACTTTTATGTCAAACTGATTATCCCTCCTCATGCTTGCATTATAATCTTGGCATTTATGGTCGTCTAACAACTTAATTAGCTGCTTCCCTGTGATATCAGCATCTTTCACCGTAATCGGCGGTATTTTAGTTGCGGATATTGGAATCCCTCTGTAACATCATCCTGGGAAGCTTCTGTATTGGTCGGTTGAACGGTGACTTCGCTGGGGCTCTCCTGATGGGCAGTGGTGGCGGATGGAGGCTGAATGAGTTGAAGTCAGGAAAGCTTCGCAGTTGGCCAAGTGAAGAGCGTTGATTGGGGTGCGATAGTCACGTGTGCTGGAGGGGGAGGGGCTAAGGCTCTTTTCAGTCCATACGAAATTTTGAAGGAAGGCCAAAAAGTAGAAAGTAGGGTTAAGAATTGAGGAAAGCCTCCTGGACTTAGAAAATGATTTGGGTTGTTAAATAATTTCTAATTTTCATTTTGTTTGAGGAAGAAATATTTCCTTTAAGCATTAATTTGAAATCACATAAGGATAAAAAATCTGAGTAAATATGCATATGTAGTCAGTTGAATGACAATGCATCTATGATATTATTATTATTATTATTATTATGATATATTTTTTATTTCTTTTCCTTTTTATTTTTATTTTTATTATTATTTTAATCATTATTAATTAGTGATAGATTCTTAGTAAGGCGCCTGGCCTCCTTCTGTTGCACTGGTCATTGACATTATACTGTAATGAGGGAATGGTAGGATCGTTAACTTTAATTACGTTTGCATGGAATCGCTTTGCGATTTTAATCATAGTCTCAACTAATTGAGGTGTGTTTGTTTCTCTATGTAAGGCTTCGTTTCTTACGTAATACGTGCTGTTGGTGATTTGTCTTAATGTGATGTTTTGAAGTCGTTGAAGTCTTATCAGTATAGTATTACAGACGTAGCCCCAGACTGGGCAGGCATAAGTAATCATTGGAACGAGCATGGCTTTATAAATGAGTAGTTTTTGGTCTAGTGCTAAAATGCTGTTTCGAGCGATTAGGGGGTGAAGTGTTATTTTACTAACTCGAAACTTTGTTATTATGTGTTTAGCGTGGGGCTTCCATGTGAGTCTCTGATCAAGTACTACGCCTAGGTATTTGACTTCCTTGGCCCAGGGGATGGGAGTATTGTAAAACACTAGACTTCTTTCAATTTTTCTTTTCTTAGAAAACATGATAGCAACAGTTTTATTGACGTTGACTTTAATTTTCCACTGAGAGAGCCAGAGTTCAAGTGCATGTATGTGTGTTTGTAGCTGTTGAATAGCTGAGCTGGGAGATGCATTTTGTCAAGGATCGCAGTGTCGTCCGCGTGCATAGCGAGTGTTGTGTTATGCATGTGTGGGATATCGTTCGTATATAGATTGAATATAAAAGGAGCTACGAGCGAGCCCTGAGGCGTGCCCGCGCGTTTAGTGGAATATGTTTGATTGATACGAATGACAAAATATCTATCGGTTAGATAGGAGCGAAGTGTTGTTATGATGAATTCTGGGAATCCCAGAATGATTAATTTGTAAATAAGACCATCGAGCCAAACACAGTCGAATGCCTTGGCTATATCTAAGAAAATTGCAGCAGTGCAGAGTTTATTTTGAAGGCCAGATGAAATTAATTCAGTCACTCTGAATAATTGATGAACTGTGGAATGTTTGCTGCGAAAACCATATAGCTGTAAGATGATAATTCTTCTATTTTAAGAAAATTTCTTTATTTCCAGGAGGATGATGTGTTCAGCAATTTTGCTACATGATGGCAGGAGACTGATTGGACGATATGATTCAGGTTCGTGAGGAGATTTTCCAGGTTTTGGGATCGGTGAGATGATGGCAATTTTAAAATATGAAGGAAAGTAGCGTAAGTCGATGATAAGTTGGATGATTTTAATGAGGCGACAAATCATCAGGAGTCTCATTTTCTTAATCATGATGTTGGTTATGTTATCATATCCAGGGCTCTTTTTCGTCTTTAGTTTTTCAATATAGCCAAGAACATCCGATGGATTGACTGCGATGCTGTTGTTAGCGTGTGTTTCTGAGAAGAATTGGGTAATGGTGCATGTGACTAAGTTTTCAGTGTATGGGTCAGAAATGTTATTTGTGACAAACTGAGTAGCATAGTAATCTGCTAGAGACTGAGCTTTCTCAGTTTCTGTGTATGCGATCCCGTTTTGGCCTTTAAGGGGCGGAATAGTTTTGTAGCATCTCTTTAATTTAGAGGTGGCTTTCCAAAGGGAGTAATCATCTGATGTAAGCCCTTCCAAATATTTAGCCCGGCGTTTTTGTGTGTGTAAGCGAGTTTGAACTCTGACTTCCTGATGTAATTTGTTTAGAAGTTTTTTGTCATCTGGGTGGCTAGTTCTTTGCCAGGATTTTCTTGCATGACTTCTTCTTTTTATAAGGTCTTTTATGGCAGCATTCTGAGATTCTTCACAGGAAATGTTTTGGTATTATTCTGGTATGATGTGGTGAGGTCATTAGTGAATTTTTTGACTAAGTCGTCTAACTCATCACTCGTATGTATTGTTGGGGTTGATTACTGAGTGCTATTTAAAGCTTTGGTATAATTTGACCAGTTCATGATAACGGCTCTTTTGTCTGGTGTGCTATGGCATCTTATGTCTAGTTCAATTTCGACTGGGTTGTGATCCGAGGAAAGCTCGTCTAATGCTTGAATTTTAGATGTAGCTCGGATATATTTTAAAACGAAGAAGTCGATGGTAGAAGCATAAGTAGATCCATAGAGTGTTGGGGTGGGTGGAGTTGCAATATGGAGGTTGGCTGTATTAGCAAATTTTCGTAGTGTGGGGCCTAAGAAATTAGTAGAATTGCAGTTCCAAGCGCGGTGTCTGACGTTAAAATCTCCTCCAACTATGATTCGATTGTTGAGTTTGAATATCATGCTTAAATCTGCAATGATATCGTTAGTAGGTTTGGATGGGGGTACGTAGAGGGAGACTAAAGTGTATGGTGGTTTGGTGGGTGGTATGATGGTGATAGCTACTGCCTCGGTGGCTAAAAGCTGTGGAATTGTGATTCGGTAATGAGTGATGGAGCGTTTAATCCAAATGATGATACCTCCAGCTGTACGATTCGTGCGAGGTCTGTCATATCTGTGTAAATCATAGTTTGCAACTTGAAAAGTGAACTTGGGACCAAGGATGTGTTCCTGTATGAGGAGTGCATCAGGGTTATACTCATTTATAAATTCTTTTAATTCTGGAATTTTCGTGTTGAGGCCTTGCGCGTTCCAAGTAATTATTTTCATTTCTCTGGTGTGATTATTCATGATCGGGTTCGTTAAGCTCTTCTATAATGAGAAATAAAATGTACATTTTTTCCATTTGTGTTTGTGCTGATCGGAGGTTTTTAAGATTTTTCTTGAGTAAATTTGTTAGTTTTGTGATTTGCTTTTGGCCAAAGATGAATTCAATTTCTTTCATAATTTGAAAAAGTTCTAAAAATACAGATGTGTTTAAATTTGGATTTCTTTTGGAGTTAGTTTGTCCTGTGGGTTTATTTGAGCGAGTGTGTTTAAGTTTGTTACTATTGGGGGGGGAGGGTAGCCGGAGCTGAGCTCTGATTGGTTGATGGGACAGATTGTGTATTTTCTTGTGTTTTTTGAGTTTTGGGATTTAAGATTTCAGAATATAATTTTCTGGGTCCTTAAATTAATATTTCTTGGTTTGGGGAGATTTTCGCATCCTCTATAGAAAGCAGGGTGAGAATTTTGGCAGTTGTCACAGACGGGGTCTTCAATAAATCCTTTTTTTGGGCAAGCAATAGATTTGTGGTCCCCTGCGCATTTAACACAACGGGGTGTAAGGAAACAGTTTTCAGAAGAGTGATGCCATTTCTGGCAGTTGTGACATTGTGGTATGAGATTTTTGTTCACGTATTTTTCAATTTGCACTATAAATAGTGACAGGTGTTTAATGTTATAAATTCTTCAATGTTGAGGGTGGGTATTAATTGTGTTCGAAATAGAGGCATAGGCTGTCGAGTGCGATTTCTTGTCATTTGTGTAATTTTGTGTACTTTAAATCCTTGTTCGGTGAGTATTTTTTGAATTTCGTCTGTGTTCATGTCTATGTGTAATCCTCTGATTACAACTTTCACAGGTTTATGATGTCGGGCGTTTATTATGCAGTGTTCTACATTTTTTTCTTTGAGAAATTGTGTGAGAATTCGATGGTATTCAGGGGAGTTTGAATGTAGTTTTAAAAATTCGCCGTTGATTCGGCCAAAGAATTTTCTTTGGATTGGTCTGCAAGCTGTTTTAAGTAGTTATTGTATTTTATGTTTTCTGGTGGTTTCACCATAACTGGGGACACAGATTTGTGCTGTGTGGGGGGTCGAAGTTTGTTGAGTGTCTGAATTATTTTGTGTCACTGGATTGCTATCATTTTGGGAAGTAGTGCTGTCGTTTTTGCTATCAAGGGGGCTAAATATACTTTTTGTGGCAATGTAATTTGATGCATCTTTTAAGTTAGCAAATTTTTTGGTCTGTTTGATAGATCTAGCTGGTTTAACAAATCCACCATTATGCTCATTACAGTCATCTGAATTTTCGGAAATATCGTGCTGTTTTCTTTTTGGGTTAATGTTACTAGTATTTGCATTTGAATTATAAAAATTTTCACACAATGACATAAAATGTTCGCACTTATCCCTAAGGTGCTCCATTTCCAGTTTCATCTGTCGTATGTTATTCCCCATCAAAGGAGTATATTGGTTTGAATCCGAAACGGCACGAACGGCGTCCATTTGTTTTTTAAGAGATTTCGTCATTTCAATATGGACTTCTAATGCATGTATCTGGTTCCGTATCTGCATGACGATGAGTTCAGGTTTGATGTCCAATTGTTCATTTTCCGATGCGGTCGAGGTATCCATAGAATCTTGTTCAGCAGCATTAGCCGTGCGCCAGTCGCTAGTTTGTATATACAGTCCCACATGTATATACAAAATTTCAACATTTTGTCTGGCGGTATAGCGGCGCAAGCCGGCGCGGGATCGTGGGCTGATGCCATTAGCAAAAAAGGTCGAGGACACCAAGCAAACGTGGCTGCAGAATTTGCAATTCACCTGTTTACTTATACTGAAACTATAATAAAGGACAACCTATCGAATGTCCCAATTAATGGATGATACACCATGAATTATGAACTAATACGATCAGCACCGGATCTAGACTTGATAAGGCCCTAAGCTATTTGAGATATGGGGGCCCTTTACAAGTCTGTCATACTATATTTTAATACTATACTATAATTTGTTTTTGGGTTGGGCACCCAAGAAAATAGAGGCCTTAAGCTATAACTTGTGTAGCTTATACGTAAATTATGCACTGAATACGATTAGCGATATGGAATGCCAATGGCCTCTTTAGAAGACTGAATGATTTGCTTCAATTTTTCAGTAATCAAGAAACAGACATTGGGACAACTACAGAGACCCATGCCTCAAAAATCGTCAATTCAGTATTCCAAACTACTATTCTTAGCTTTATTTTTTTTTCACAAAGAATGAAGACTGCGTTAAAAGTTAAATTTCGTTATTCATCGAAATTTTTATTATTATTTTTTAATCTGACACTGCCAAAACAGGAATATTTTCGTCATTCTAAAACACTTCTGTAACTGAAATTATGTGACTTAGGCCAATGACTGCCAAAATAAAGGCCGTTTCAGGGGTTTGGTATATACATATACGTTTGGTACCGTTGATTGCAATAAAAAAGGGAGGTGCACAACTAGATGTTATAGTAGTCTCACATGTATATACAAAATTTCAACATTTTACGGCTAATCGTTTTTTAATTATGCGAGGTACGTACATACGTACGCACAGAAGTAGAGAAATATCCCCTTTAAAATCTATTTTGGGAAAAAAAAAGTCCTTTATTCTTTCCGTAAGTACAGACGTACCGCAAACAAACCGTACAAATGGATCCCGGAAGGGTGAAAATGGATATTTCCGTTGAAATCTAAAACCCGAAATTTTTATTCCAAAACTTCCTTTACTTTCTACAAGGAAGTAAA
Organism: Stegodyphus dumicola; assembly: GCF_044657685.1. Lineage (NCBI taxonomy): Eukaryota > Metazoa > Arthropoda > Arachnida > Araneae > Eresidae > Stegodyphus > Stegodyphus dumicola. The sequence goes on along the minus strand of NC_140768.1, from coordinate 132,090,751 downwards.
AAGCATTCAAAATTAATTTCAGTCATATTTACTGCATCCATTGCAGAGCATAATTTCTAAAATTAGAAGCACCGGAGCTCTATGGAAGGCCTTCAGAAAAAATGAACAAAAATAAATAAATAAAATAAATAATTTAATAAAATAATTAATAATTAATATAATGGAATAATTCATAATTAAAGTTAAAATTGAATATGCAAAAAGTCAAATAAAAAAAATTAATAAATTATTAAATGAAATATGAATAGTTAACTAATAAAATAAAATAAAATAAAATAAAATACTGTACCTCATCTTATTTGGGGCTCTGGACGGAATTACAGTTTCATTCAAAAACTAAGAAATAGCTCAATCGGATTCCAGCTGAATTTAATCTCTGAATATACATAAAATAATATCCTATTTTAAGGAACGATAGAAATAAAGAGTATTCTTTTTCAAGCCATCGTTGAAGAAAAGGTAAAACGGATAAAACGTCACTAAGGAGATCAGACAGAATACTAGAAACAGTATGAGAGTACGCAAAGAACATTTTAATGGAGATGTATTCGTATGAAAAAAGAAAGGGAGAAGGGTCCAGTATTTTCTGACACGATGCCCCACTAATATAATTCTAATCTTAAAACAGAATATGGTAGGAAAGGAGAAGAACCGATTTTTAAGATTTACTTATTATCAAATTAAAATTTTCGAAGTCCAAAAGATTCAAGGCTGAAATTATGGTTCAGTTACTTACCGTGACCTGGATATTCACAAAGACCGTTTCTTCTACTGTTTGCTCCGATTGGTTGAAACAGGAAACGTAGGGTTACAGAATCTCGTGCTTAGCGACTTTTGCTTCATCGCCTTTGCAATTTGTATATGAGCGTGGTGTACCAAAAAGCAATCAAATATCAAGGGAGAAACTGCAGCTCAGCGGTATTGAACACGTAAAGAAACGTCGGGTTCTGTTTCCGCTCGTGACTTTTACAAACTCTGCCCTAGACTGAGATTTATTTTTATCCTCACTTTATTGAATGACTTTGTCATTATTGGTCTTTTCGCCTTCGGGTGCGGTGTTAAGAATTTAACACCCTTATTTTCTCTATTTTTGCTAATGTTATTTTTTCTTATTTTTATTGACTGGTTTGTACTCTTTCTAGTAGGTAGCAGTAGCAAGATTACGATCCAAGATCCCGAAAAGCGTTTCAATAGAAACAGCGCATAATGGAATAAAATATAATTTTAGTTATACTTACTTTTCATAATTTAAGTAAAAAAAAATAGGTATTCGACGCCCTTAAATGTTTACTGAATGTTTTCATTTGGTTTTATTTTTTTAATATTCCTTTATTTGTATAAATTAATGTGCTATGGAAATTTACACAACAGACGCTTTCTAACAAAAATGACGAAAAAGTACATATACTGTACACATACTATTTCCATGTAAACAATTTTCTTGCAAAACAGTTATCGTACTTTTAACAGTTTAAATTGATTCTTTAACCAAATAAAGTATTAATAGGATCAGGAAGTTATTTAAAATATATTCCACAAATTCCAGTTAGCTTTCACTCATAAAATAAAAAATTATCGAATGAGTAAATGCTGTTACGGAAAATATTCAAATCTTCGCTTGCGTACCAAAAAACATATATATACCACTTGCATTCGACCGATACTTTGTTATGCTGCTCCTGCTTGGAACACGGTCACTCAAACTCAACTGCATCAATTACAAGTAGTGCAAAACAAATTTCTGCGCATTATTACTGATTCACACTATCTTATCCGCAATAAACTTTTACACAGAGACTTAAGCCTTGAAACAATTGCAGATTACATCAGAAGATCTAATGAAAAATTCTTCAACAAAGCTGTGCAATGTGACTTTGTTAATTACTCCCAAGTCTTTAATTATGAAATTCTCTTCGATGATAGAAGCGTCAAACTACTTGCAGCTCACACCTTCATGGGAGGAGACGACAATTTTTTCACTTAGCTCCTGAATCGGTAGCTGTTTATACTTCCAATGCATCTAATTTTGATTGAAGTTCTTCTGTAGCTTGAATATTATACTTGGTGAATAATAAAACTAATGCTGTGAGATTTTTCGCATTGTGATGATATAGTAGTGTTGTAAATAGGTTTCTTAGGTTGTTGTTGAGTTGCTGTAGTGTATTGCGTTGAATAGTTGTAGTAAAATTGTCTTGTATAGTTGTATTGTGTTGTGTTGTATTTACCACTAGATTGAGGTTGTTTAGTTGTATTTGAATTTGTCATTGGAACTATTGCTGTGGTGTATCTTCTCATATTGTTGTCATTGATTTGCATTGTCTTGTGTCCTCCTTGAAAGCTATGATCGCTCGTCACGTTTTGCGAACTTGTTCAATTGGATTGTCTTGCTCCTTTTGGTACTTCTCTTCTTCCCCTTTTCTCGTTTTCTCATCTGAGATTTTCTCCACGTCCTGATTCCTTTATATCAAGTGCCCTTGGGCTTTAATTCTGGAACCGACAACATTGCTCTTCGCAATAGCTCGGTCAATTATAGAGTCTAAGTCGCTTTACTGAAAGTCCACAAGGTTTGTTTGGAGTGAATTACCAAGCCTACAAGGCGATAACTCACCATTCCAAATATGACTGCCAAGCAAATGTTTTATCCAATGAGAACAGACTATAGCAGAAAGGTCTGTAGGCTTTGTGAATATGCCAGTGACCTCCGGCTAGAATTAACGGTTTATCTTAAAACTGGAGCTGCTGAATATATGCGAATGAAAGATATATTCTGGACATGCTGAAGCGAAACAATGCACTCAAATGCGAAATAGTCTCGTACAACATGAGGTACTTTCTATTTTCTGATTTTAGGAAGTATCAAAAATTCAATAGAAAAGTTAAAGAATTGTACATAGTTAACAGATAGATAAGAAAATATTTTTGGAGTTTCAAAAATGTTTTATTAGCACACGCCTTCTCGCTTTCTATATTTATACATTATTATGAAGTCTAAAAACTATATCTCTGAATTAATGACATACGCTGCATGTGCTGCCATCTGGTATCCATATTCCTATTTATTTGCTACGTCAGAAAAGTTTTAAATTTTCTTTACGAAGTATTTTTTCGAATAATCCAAATTATTTACTAATGCTTCTTCTCTTGAACAAAACTTCTCCCTCTTTAAATACGTTAACCCTTAATCAAAAATTTTTTAAAATTATTTATTTATTTATTTACAGTGTTAGTTATTAATTACTTTATCCTTATTTTTATTAGTTAACATATTAATGATTGTTTGGCGCAGGGCTTAATTTCTAAGATTAGAAGTGCTGGAGCCCTGTGGAAGACTTTCAGCAAAGAGGAAGAAGAGTAAATAAATAAATAAAATGACTATTAAACTCATTAAAAATTATAAAATTAAATAGTTAATTATCATCAAATTAATTAATAGCTATTTAATTAATGTTTATAAATTGCTATTTAATGATTGATTATTATATAATTAATTAATTAAAATTTAATCGATATTTATTAGATAATTAATTTTTTTTATTGGAATAATTGAAGATTGAAGCACTTAAATAATTAAAATTAAATAAAATGTAAAGAGATAAATTGAAATTTAATAAGCTATTTTTAATATAATTTTATTGTTTAAATAAAATTTTTGAGATAAAATTTCTACTGAAATTGTTATTCAGTTACATAAAAGAAGTGCCGCACCTTTCCTATTCAGGGCTCCGGTGCGTTCCGGCTAGAATTATGATTTTTTACAAAAACTAAGAAGCACCGGTACCGGGATCTGATCGAATTTAAGTACAATTTAAGCTTTGATCTTAAGGGTGGAATTCTTTTATCATCACAAAAATTAAATATATTTAAAGTATAGCTGATGACAATTCCAGAACGAAACCATGGAGGTAGGGAGTAAGATGGAATGTCCCTAAACAGGTTTCACCCGTACCCTGCTCTGAAGCACTGGCGATCCCTACGTGGTGACCAAAACATTGGGTCATTTACCATTAAGGTTCAATGGGTTTTGACACGATCGTATGTAAATATTTTGTAATTACGTCGTAAATATGCATATAAATGTATATATTTCTACAATACTTCAGTGTTCAAAGTATATGAAAAGAACACATTTTTAAACAACCTTTCATTCTGAACAGAATTAAATGCTATACTTTTCACAGAACAGTTTGCTCAGAATGATTTAATTTGAATGAAATATTTTCACTTAATTACATTAAAAAAAATTTACGGTAATTCGATTTTATTCGGTTAAGGATAGCAAAAATTAAGATCAAAGTTTCTTGTATTATTAATATTAAAATTATGCATTATTTATTTTCTATTTATAGAGCTTCTTCCTAAAATACTTTCTCAAATATGACATGATTTTTTAGCTTCTGAGGCATCATTTAAATGGAAAAATAGAAGTCAATTTATAATTAATGCTCTATTCGGTTCATTTCAAATTAGAGCACCTTTTATTTTAATAGCGAAATACTTTAAATAGTACTTAACTTTCTCTGAATATTTCTGAAAGGGAATAAAATAAGGATTTTTTTTTAAAAGATTATTTAAAACTTGTGATTGAGTTATAAAATGTAAGGGGAATAATTCTTTTAATTATACTTATCAGATTTTTTTTACCATTAATTTCAACAATACATATTCCAAAACTCTTTATTACTTTCTTAAGTGCGCATCTCATAGCATTTGCTTTACAATGCCTTTTAACAGATTGCTTTCCAGTACGAACAATTCTTGCTTAAATAGTTTTATAACGTATTTGTCAACAGGATTTCACTTTATGTTTACAATTCAATATTAAGGTTATTATATATTTAGATAACATTTATAATCATTATAAATTAGATACATTTAATAATTAGATTTCTTTACAGTTGTTTATAAATGAATAAATTCTTCATTTCAAATACATTTATAAATAATTTAATGAATATTTATGTATTTTGTTAAAGACAGATACATGTTTTTTGCAATCACATGCATAAATACCCATACATATTTCATATTTTTCATTTCCGGCATGTGTAAATCTTTAATTTCTGTGCATTCACTATATTTTATTTTTAATTAATCCGAATAAGTAAAACGTGTAAGCCCAAAGTGATTATTTTTCAGATATATAAAATTAAAATAATGAGTTTAAAATGAGCACCAGTAAAGCCTCTCCTCTAAAAAATTTTAAAAGGTACATGTTAAAATAATATATGGATGTGAAAAAAATTTATTTTACTTAAAACATTTTGGCGTTTGGAACATAAAATAAAAATAGCGAATACCTATCAAGGGTATCGAAAGACGTATACAATTTTAAAGGTATCGTAAGGTATTTTTCATTTCTGTTAAAATTTATATTATTGTGGTTCAACAGCTTAGAATTTTATAAAACAAATTCATAATCAAAATCGCTGTTGTTAGTTATCGAAAAATAACCAAGATGTGATTTTTGCGTAAATGTCACTAAACTATACAAATTGCTATTATCCATCACACTATGAATGTTTCTTTCATGCGAAAATGTCCCTTTTTCGATTTGTATGGAACTGTTGTATCGAAATACTATCAGATAAATGTCAAGCGAGCTTCTGAATGTAAACAAAGACCACCCCATCTGGTGACCGAAGCTTCGAAGCAGTGCTTCACTTCTAGTGCCGGTTGGCCACTCCTTCCTTTCTTACCTCCATGGGCGAAACCATGGAGGTAGGAAGTAAGATGGAGTCGCCCTAAACAAGTTTCTCCCGTACCCTGCTCTGAAGCACCGGCGATCCCTACGTGGTGATCAAAACATTGGGTCATTTACCATTGAGTTCTATAGGATTTGACGCGTTCGGATGTAAATATTTTGTAATTACGTCGTAAATATACATATAAATGTATATATTTTCTTTTTCTACAACACTTCAGAGTCCTAAGTATGTGAAAACAACATATTTTTAAACAACATTTCATTCTGAACGGAATTAAATGCTATACTTTTCACAGGACAGTTTTCTCAGAATGGTTTAATTTGAATGAAATATTTTCACAAGTTTTCGTTAATTACATTAGAAAAAAAAATTAAGGTAATTCGATTTTATTCGGTTAAGGTGCAAAAATTAAGATAAAAGTTTATTGTATTATTAATATTAAAATTATGCATTATTTCTTTTCTATTTATAGAGCTTCTTCCTAAAATACTTTCTTAAATATGACATGATTTTTTGGCTTCTGAGGCATCTTTTAAATCAAAAAATGTAAGTCAATTTATAATTAATGCTCTATTCGGTTCATTTTAAATTAGAGAATTATTAGGAATTAGCGAAATACTTTAAATAAGTATTTCGCTAATTCCTAATAATTAAATAGGTATTAAATAGTACTTGACTTTCTCTGAACATTTCTCAAAGGGAATAAAATAAGTTTTTTTTTTTTTTTTTTTTTTTTTAAGTATTATTTAAAACTTGTAACTGAGTTATTATAAAATGTAAGGGGAATAATTCTTTTAATTATACTTATCAGATTTCTTTTTTTACCCTTCATTTCAACAATACATATTCCCAAATTCTTTATTACGTTCTTAAGTGCGCATCTCATAGCATTTGCTTTACAATACCTTTTAACAGATTGCTTTCCAATACGAACAATTCTTGCTTAAATAGTTTTATATCGTATTTGTCAACAGGATTTCAATTTATGTTTACAATTCAATATTAAGGTTATTATATATTTAGATAATATTTATAATCATTATAAATTAGATACATTTAATAATTAGATTTCTTCACAGTACTTTCACAGTTGTTTATAAGTGAATAAATTCTTCATTTCAAATACATTTATAAATAATTTAATGAATATTTAAGTATTTTGTCAAAGGCAGATACATGCTTTTTGCAAGCACATGCATAAATACCTATACATATTTCCTATTTTTCATTTCCGGCATGTGCAAATCTTTAATTTCTGTGCATTCACTATATTTTTCGTGTAAAGTAATTTACACTAATTTAGCATACACCCGAAAGTTTTATATAAAAAATATATATGAATATAATTTGAATGAAAATTATAAGTATTATTTTTAATACCCACTCAAAGGTCACTTTTTCTTCAAAATTCCTCCACGATGGCATCTCTCTCTTTAGGCAGATAGCCCTTGCATGCGTTAATCTATTTAATAAAAACTTAATATAACCTATGTGCCTAATTACAAATATTTTAACATACATAATTTTATATTTATAAAACGTGTAAGCCCAAAGTGATTATTTTTCAGATATAGAAAATTAAAACGATAGTTTTAAATGAGCAACAGTAAAGCCTCTCCTCTAAAAAATTTTAAAAGGTACATGTTACGATAATATATGGATGTGAAAAAAATTTGTTTTATTTATAACATTTTGACGTTTGGAAAATAAAATAAAAGTAGCGAATACTCTATCAAGGGTATCGAAAGACGTATACAATTTTAAATGTACCGTAAGGTATTTTTAATTCTTTAAGCATAACATTTTTCTTAAAATCTATATTTTTGTAGTGCAACAGCTTATAATTTTTTAAAACAAATTCATAATCAAAATCGCTGTTGTTAGTTATCGAAAAATAACCAAGATGTGATTTTTGCGTAAATGTCACTAAACTATACAAATTGCTATTATCCATCACACTATGAATGTTTCTTTCATGCGAAAGTGTCCCTTTTTCGATTTCTATGGAACTGTCGTGTGTCGAAATACTATCAGAATCTTGTCAAGCGAGCTTCTGAATGTAAACAAAGAACACCCCATCTGGTGACCCAAGCTTCAAAGCAGTGCTTCACTTTTAGCGCGGGTTGGCCCCTCCTCCCTTTCCTACCTCCGTGGGCGAAACAGAATGGGAGTATGAGTTGGGGGAAACGAAAAATGAGGGGAATCTTGGTGAGAGAGAAAGTTTTCTCTTTGACCGCAGCTCTCTGCTGATATAATTATAGCCATCAAGCAGATATATGTCAAGGTAAAATAAGTCCTGAATCTTCTGACTCCTAAGAATGAATGTAAAGTTGCTGGTTACGCTTCCCCCCCCCCATCAATGGATACTGTGGGAAGACGATGTATAGGACGTGCTTGAACAGTTTATCTCAGTATTTCACTCTTATTGTACTCCCTATCGTTTAACGCACATTTAAGACGACAAATTTTCCTTCCTGCGAGGATAACTAACTGTAAGCATCGAAAATAATACACTAGATACGATGGCATGGCGAGAAATTTATACGTTCCTAAACAAAATCCCCCAAATTTTTGCTCTTCTTTAAGAGAAAGGTTTCGGCATGTGAGTGAGGGGACTTGAACGTCTCATGTTCTTATGAGTTCGTATTTCTAGGGAAACAGAGTATTGCAAGGTCAGCTTAAACTAAAACGTTATGAATTCTAAATTATTTTCCCTTTAAATTGTGGTTAATTTTTATAAAAAGAAGTACCGAAGCTCATCTTATTTAGGGCTCCGGTGCGCTCCGGCTAGAATTGTAATTTATCTTAAAAATTGAGAAGTACCGGAGCCGGGCTTTGGTAGGCTCCGATGCAATTTAAGCATTGGTTTGGCGTCAATAAGCGTCAATAAGTGTCTTAAGAGCTCAGAGTTTTCCAAATACTATTGAAAACAGGACGGGAAAATTTCAGCGAATCCGTTCCTCTAGAAGCGCTTCCATGACTAAAATTTTCGAATTAAAAAAATAATTTCAGAAAATTTCTATTTCAATTCACTTGCGCATTAAAATACCATTCGACTATTATAAAATGTCCTAAATTTCGTAACGTTTAAAAAAATATCGGTATGTTCTAAATGTTCGAAAGTGGGTATTAGCCTCGAAATGGGATTTTGTTTCGAATTACTAGAAATGCGTCTTTTCCCTTTTCATTCGAGTTTATTGCCATTTTGAAAATGTAAGATATTAATCTTTCAAACTGAATCTGTCTGTTGTGGATTAATAAAGTAAGTAATTTCAAAGCAATAGATGGAGTTCTCAAGAACATTCGTTTCTTACTTCTGAATAGAATTGATTTAGATAATAAAAATGTATTTAATTCATGATCTATCTAATTAAAATTATTAAATATTTTCATAGAGTGACCGTATATGTATGTTTGTGTTTGTAAGATAAAAAATATGTAAATCAGCTTTATAATTTAATTTAGTAATAGCCTTTCAATTCCTCTTTTTTAATGTGGTAATTTCCTCTTTATTCTAACAAAATTAAAAGCATTTCTGGATTGTGTCATCTCTAGGTAAATATATGTCGCATGACTTACGTAACGCTGATGACGGATCTTATTCGAAACTTAAACTCAGAGAACTGAAACCTTTTTTACCTAAACCAAAACCTTTCTCTTAACAGACTGCCATATTGGATAAATGCGCACTTCGCTTCTATCTTCTGTGCCGCTTGGACGGTCTTTCGCTATTCTTTTCTTCCTACCGCAATACCATCAAAAATGTAAATGTTCTGGAAATAGGCACGATTGGAATGCCAAGGAATTTAAATTAAAATGGTGTTTAATCTGCCTCGACTGTTAAATTTTTTATTCATTATAGATTAGCATTCTACGCAATCAGAATTCTTCCTCTTATATATACACTGGTGAAATAAATTAAGAGAATTTTTATATTTGATCTACGATCTCCAGAACTTCTGGAAAGATTTTAATAAAATTTGGTGAAAACCTAGGTTCATATAATACAAACAAAATAAACATTCAACAGTTATAATAGATACATATGTTCGTATGTAACACTCACGGGAGTCTGAAGGTCTGAAACAGCGGTTGCAGAAGACACAAAAGAAATGGGTTAATAGGGGATATGGTCCCCTCTACAGCCATACAGGCCTCGCAGCGTGATGTCATACTGAAAATAAGGCAGTTTATCAGTGCCTGTGGCAAATGGCCCATTCTTTCAGCAACGCTCTTTTCAGTTTCTTGATATTCTCGAAGAGGGATATGAAATTGTTGAAAATTGTTGATTTCGCGGACATTGGAGGTAGGTATAGTCTGTCTATCATAAGAAAAGCTCTCGCCCGTTAGTCTGCAGCTGTCTGTTGACGTAGAAACGAACCTTGACCCATTTTCCGTAGGGGTGTCTTGAAGATTTACTTTTCAGTTTGCCATCTTGGCGCATTTAAAGATGAGTTGGCAACCCTTGGTTTGCCCCTATTTGAAATATACTAGCCTTATTGCTATAGCGACCGCCACTCGCCAGACACTGTGGCGGGGCAGTTCTTCTCGTAGACAGACAGTAGCGAGTCTCTGGCTCTCTTCATATGAAAGTGTGGCGAGAATCGGTGTTTAGGCTAAAACGGGACTCGTCGGTGAACAGAACGGTCTCCCACTGCTCCGTACTCCAATCACTACGCTGCCTGCACCATGGTAATCGGACTCTCTCCTGTCCGTAGACGTGAGCGGGACGCAAACAGCCGGTCTTCTGGCAAACAACCGTTTCTCATTCAGCGTTTTGAAAACAGTCACCCTTGTTACACGGGTTCCTGTGGCTGCATACAGGTCCCGAGAGAGCTCAGAAGCTGTAGCCTCTCTGTTACGCCTCTCTAAAATGGACAAATAGCGATCTTCTTTGGCCGTTGTGGCTCTTTGACGACCTTGCCTAGGCTTTCTCTCGATGGATCCAGTATCCTGGAACTGTTTCCATAGGTTACACATGACCCTGGGAGTTAAATTAAACTCTCTACATATCTAGAATTGCGACTGGCCTGCCTCTAGCCTCCCCACAATTCGCCACCTTATTCCGTCATCTAAATGTTGGTGGTTACTTACTTTTACTGTTCCGGTGTGAATTTAACCGAATGCTGCAAGAAAACACCAAGAAATTCGCCGAGGTGTGCTGACGAACGCAATTCGTCTTACCCACCAACGTGCTTATAAAGCCTGTTTTTCTGCTGGTTCCGCCTACAGACACGTGTACGCTTATGTATCTGCCGCACAAGATTTGCATTTTTATCTAGAAGCAGTGGTTTTCCCTTCAGTTCAGTTCTTTTCAGGCATTTGGGTAAAATATGCAAATTCTCTTAATTTATTTCACCAGTGCATATAATATATGATATTTTATAAACCTTTAATGAATTTTGATTTATAAACTCATCGATTCGAAAGCGAGCAGTGACAACACTGTACGGAGAAAAACAGTCTTACTCCCCACGGTGCTGGAGATAAAATGTTTTTTCCCGTACAGTGTTGTCATTGCTCGTTTTGAAATAATTGAGTTTGTGAATCAAAAAGTTGTTAAAGCTTCACAAAATACAAAATACACAATAAAACAAATTCGAAATTCAAAATTCGGGCTTCCCGGTGTCCATATTCGGGTGGAGGACTACGTTATTCAGAATCTGATGGCTCTAAGAACCTTTTTTCAAAATGCGAAAACGTTCATGTAAATTATTCGTTATTTAATTTCTTTAAATATAATACAGGGCGGTAATATTTAATGGCAACAATGTGAAAAGTGATTTGCTGTTTATAGTGGAGGACGCAAAACCTCGTTTAGAGATTAAGAAACCATTTGGGCTGAAAAAGGAGGTTTTGATACCTTTCTGGCATTAAACAAGGATTCAAAAAATGACATTATAATTCCTTTTTATTTTTACATTTTGCTAAAGAATGTCTTTTTTTAGCTGTCTTATAATGTATTTTAAAATTTTTGAAATATACTTTTATCCGTAAATTTTTAAACTGTGGAAAAAGTATTTACCACATTTATAGCAAGTGGGTACTTCGGAAACCGAATGTATAGTCTCGTTATCTGCATGCATTATAACTGGCCTTTTACCAAGCAGGACTCTTAAGTATTTCCAAAATCTCCCAGTTTTGTTTCGTTATCTAAAGTGCGAGGAGGGCAGCTTGTTATCTTATCCAATGAATTTCACTTCAAGCTGAATACAAACGATGGGAGTTTCAAGATATGGCATCATAGTGGTTAGCTCCAGATCAAATTCACATAACGGTAAACATTAATGTGGCTAGAAATACCTGCTTCTGTTCTGAGTTTCTCGATTGTTTATCGTTTCTTATGCTCATAAACAACTCGAAATCGAATAAAATAGAGTAGAATTAACAGCGAGAAAAATTCTATTTACACTGAAATAAATTTTGATATTAGAAACATTTTTAGCTGCATTTTTCAAATGTTTTGTTATTTATGGTTACCTTACGTTGTAACAACTAAAGGTGATTGCCTACATAATAAACCTCTTATACTATTAACCGTTAGAAGTTACCGTTGCGTATTATATATATAAAAAAATAATATTATTACTTTAAGCTGAAAGGATTTAACTTTCTCTCTCATTGGTGCTTGACAAAAACAAAGAAAAAAAGAAGAAATAAATAAATAAAATATGAATAAAAAAGAAAATCTGAGAGCTTTCAGATTTTATAATTTTATATTACGTCCGAAGGGGCGATTTTTTAATATTTTGTATGTTACCTTTATTTATTAAATATTATGTTCTTATGTTCTTCGCACTTAAGCCATAAAATTCAGTTCAAGAGCAATATCGCAAAATAATTTAAAAGTCAATATTTCTTTAGAATTTTCGATACACAGTCTAACGCACTGGAGATAATTTTTTTTTTTTTTTTTTTTTTTTTTTTTTTTTTTACAACATTGCTATTGCTTGCTTTGAAATTCTCGAGTTTGTTAATCAAAAATTCATTCAAGTTTTACAAAATATGAAATCGGTAAATCGAAAATAAAACAAATTCCAAATTTCAAATTTGGACTTCCAGATGCCCATATTTGCAGGAGGAATACGTTTAATAGTCCTTCTGGGCAAATTGCCCCTTTGGACTAATAAGAACCTTATTTTAGTCTCGAATCATTGAAATATATTAATTTTAAATCTTTGCATTTTACACTTAGTTTTACATAATCATCAATTCATACAAGGAAGCCAAGAATACGTACAGGAGCTCATTTCAGGCTTCCGAAAAAAAAAAAAAAAAAAAAAAAAAAACTTCGCAATGGTAAGGGATAGCCTTCTGCGAGTCAGACTGCAAAGAATTTATGTAAGTCATCCTCAAAGCTATCAATTAATGTCCTTACGACTGCTCGTTATTGTTCGAGACAGGACTCGTTCTCTCCATCACGTTAATTAAGAGTTCGGAACATTCTATTAACTCTTGCCTGGAGGGATCGGTTACTTCATTTCGAAGAATTCCAGGAAATAAGTTTAAATGAATCGCAGCAAAAAATGTGTATAATTTAATAGGCCGTGCAAGGAACTAAATATATTAACAAAATCAGATCTTTTGCCCTAACGTTTGGTTCTGGGGCAAAATTTTACATGGTGTTCGATATAAAATGCTTCGCATGTTAATATAAAAGCATAAAAAAATAATAACACTTTAAACACTATAACGTATTTTTTCACTTCTTTCTACACTCTTTCGTGGCGTAAAGATAGCACACTAGGCGCATATTCGAGTCCCGGCAAACGCATTTCTCAGTTTTTACGTCTGCTGGTTCAAAAAAATCCTAATGATTCTACAGTGGCGCTCGAACTGAAAGGTGGTGGATGATGAATCTTCACTACCAGGATTTGACTATTGGGTCTTTTAATCTCAGCCCTTTAAAAGGGGGAGTATATAACACCATACACCTTCGTAGTGTACGCTAGAACACTCGGAGTATATTCCAGAGGTCCCAGGTTCGAGTCTTAGCGAGGGCTTTGCACATTTTTCATGTACTCTTGTTTCAAAATAACCTAAGGTCTCTACAACACAAACCAATGTTTTAACCCCAATATATATATATAAGAAAAAATTTAATTTAATTAAATAAATTTAATTTACATACAAATTTAATTAAATATTCTTTGCGCCATTGCTGCAAGGAATGAAATATAAATTTAAACAAATTTAAATTAAAATTTAACAAACACGTATAAAAGTAAAAAAGCAAATGTAAAGCCAAAATAAAGAAAAAAAAGCCAAAATAATTTTAAAAAAAAATTTAAAACAACAAGTAAAGGCAAATCGGGGAGGTTTCTGTAAGCAAGGGTTTCTACAATACATTGGTTTCTAGACTATTTTTTATAAAAAATTAATTTTTTAAAAAATTTAACTTTTTTTAAAAAAAGTTTAATTTAATACTTGACTTTACTTGCTTGTTTCTCAAAAGACTTCATTAGTATTTTCCTTTTAGAACTTTAATTCTTAAATGTTAATTTCTAAGGGTACCACTTTATTGGTATATGTTGTTACTTTTGGTTTTGACTTTTACCCTTGCCTGCATGAATGACGAAACACGAATTGAATGATTGGAGAGTTAGGTTTGGAGGCAACTTTCCCTTGATAAGTCTGTCTCCTGCCTACTCAACAGTCATTCACTTATGCATTTAAAAAAAAATTGTTTAGTTTAATTTTAATTTGCTAAATTAGTGAATTTATTTTCATGGTTTGGTTTTGCACTTGATTTGCTTATGCTTCTGAATTTAAATGATATTGTAGATTAGTTCGAGAATTAAACCTTTTATATGTTTGCACATTTTTTTAAAATTTTTTAAAAAATTATTTTGGCTTTTTTTCTTTATTTTGGCTTTAAATTTGCTTTTTTACTTTTATACGTGTTTGTTAAAATTAAAATTTAAATTTGTTTATATATATATTGGTAATATTATATCATATTAGCTCAAAATGTAGATATGCTTAGTAAAATCTTATCTGGCGTTTAAGTATGACTTTTAAGCTTACGTATAGGATTTCTTTAACACTTGAAAGAGGTATTCTTTCCACTTTGAGAAGAAAACCTTGCGATGGCAAATTTATAATCTCCTGATAATCCACTCTGAATAAGATCTTAAACTTGTTTTCGAAATTATAGCAATACATTTTATTTATCAGCTCTGTAACAAAAAGATTCTTTCGGGAACGTAACAGAAATTTTTAGAGACATAGGTTATTAAGATTTTCAAACAGCAACAAGATTATTAATTGATATTCGATTATTAATAGATTTATTAATAGATTTATTTAAAGATTATTAATAGGGTATTTGCCATAGATCTCGGATTTTCATATAAAAATTCTACCATTACGTGCCAAACGGAAGGTTCATTTCTGTAAAGATTTAATTAACATTTTTGCTACTGCTTTTGCTACTGCCTACTTATTAGCAGAAGCTCCTAACCCCGTAAGCGGTTACACAAACAGCTTTCCTTTCTCTTTTTTACTTAAATAGCATCATGTGTACCAGAATGTTATTTTATATGAATTATTTTGTTAACATTAATATATAGAATTCCTAACAAGAAACACGTAAAATTAAAATAGATACAAAAGAAAATTAGCGTGAACATCACTATCATTTACAGCTTTACAGAATACAGAACTAAAACTGAATAAAACAAATATACGACAGTTTGTGTGAATGTTAAAATATATGTGTAAACTCACAGACAGTTTTGAAATTCGGTTCGTTAACGCTGGAAACATATTTATTTACCTCCATAATACTTTGGCCGTTTGTTATAATACAGGGCCTCTTATATCTTATGATGAGACATTCAACGTTCAACTTATCTTTCAAGAGTTTGACAAATAAAGATTGCTAAATGTGCTCGAAAGACTGATCGTAAGCAATCTGGATATAAATAAGAAAGTCTCAGCTGCTTTTCTAAAAGAATTGTTATTTTTCATATTTTAGGATTCCTGACTCTCGAGAAAATTTATTAAAGATCTGGGTGTTTTATTTATTAGATCAAAGAAGTGTTCGCTCAGAAGGGCTATTAATTTCGTTTTCGCATTCTGCGTTTATTCACTTTTCAGACTGTTGCCACCAAATGTTACAGCACTCTATTACATTTAAAGAAATTAAATAATGAAAGATCTGCATAAATGTATTTATGTCTCTCGCAATTTTGATAAAACAACAGCGCCTAGAGACATGAAATTTTGAATAGGAGGAGGATTACGCAATCCTCCTTCGAATATGGGTACCTGAAAACAAAATTTGTAATTTGTTTTATTATCGATTTCACATTTTGTAACACTATAACGAATTTTTGATTAAGAAACTCAACGATTTCAAAGCGAGCAATGGCAACGCTGTACAGAAAAAACATTTTTATCTCCAGCCGTGAAAGTGTGTATCGGATATTCTAAAGATGTGCTCTATTTAAAATTATTTTGTGATATTGCTGTTGAATATTATAGTTTAAGTGCGAAGAACATGGTATTTAATAAATAAAGGTAATGCACAAAACGTTAAAAAAACGCCCCTTTGGACGTAATCTAAAATCTTTCAGATTTTTTAAATTTATTTTTAAATTCTTTTTTTCCAAAAGTTGAAAAGGGCTGTTAGTCTCATGGGATTTTGCGTCGAATCACTACGAATGCGTCTTTTTATTTTTCATTGAAGTCTGTTGCCATTCGACAGAATGTGAGATATTTATCTTTCAAACTGAGTTTGTCTGCTGTGGATTAACAAACTAGGCAGTAGATAAATACAGTTCTTAAGAATATTTGAATAACGTTGATTAGTTGATTAGTTCTTAAGAATATTTGAATAACTAGATACAGTTCTTAAGAAATTTTGAATAACGTATTCAAAATTTATTTCTTACTTTTAAACCTGATTTATTTAAATAAAAAATGCGTTTAATTCAAGATTTATGTACTTAAAGATGTTAAGTATTTTAATGGAATGGCATTATGTATTTTTTAGCCCAAAGGTGTGTTACTTCAGAAGAGTTATTAGTCTCTAAACGGAATTTTGCGTTGAATCACTAAAACAGCTGTATCACATCGTAGAGACATTAGGAATTTTTTTGGAAGGAGGCAAGATGAAAAATGAACAATAGCCTTCACCGGGAATCGAACTACAGACCTCTGGAATACCGGCTCAGCGTCCAAAACCACTACACCACGAAGGCACGCTAGGAAGGAGGGAGGGTACTTTTCCGTTTCGCCGGCGTAGATCTCGCCGAGCAGACTTTATTGGCGACAACAAACAGTATACACATAAAAAATGTTAGTTCTTAAGAATTTTTTATTTTGAAGGCATAAACATTTTAAAATCGTTTAAAATTTTGTAGAAAGCCAATAAATAAAGATAATAAATTTGTAAAAAGACATTAATTTCATTTACTGTGCTTTTATGGTTCAACATCCTGATTCGCTGGTTCATATCACGTGACTCTAAGTGATCTCATCTGACGTAAACTACGCTACAAAAATCTAATTCTGTCAGTAATTATTAGCATTAATTTCAAGTTAACTTAATTTAGAATACAAGTTTAAATGAAAGAATTATTTCAATTCGTACGAATGGCTTACTCAGAAATTATGTAAAACCGCAGTGCTTTACTTCGCTAGTGCATTCTTATTAGAATGGATGAATTTAACCCTTGACTTGCCCTTTTCTATATTTTCGGCTTCGGGTGAGCAGTGTGATTGCATCGTAATTGACTTAATTACCGAGAATGGCCTTAGGGCATAAAACTGAACTGTCTGGTAAAAATTCTATATAATTGTATGCCAGTAATGAAAGAAACAATCAATATGATGAGAAATGGCTGCGACTTGTTTGAAAATGAGCCGGCAAAACGGAAAAATACCGACGGGAGAAATACCTTATAACCTTTCAGATTGTTGCCACTAAATATTATCGCACTGTAATATATTTAAAGAAATTAAATAATGAGGAATCTGCATTGAATGTATGTATATTTCTCGCATTGTGAAAAACAAAAGTACCTGCAGCCGTCATATTTTGAATAACGTAGTTCTCCAACCGAATATGAACACCTTATATTTAGAATTTGTTTTATTTTCCATTTCATGTTGTGTAAAACTTTAACGAATTTTTGATTAACAAATTTAACGTTCTAATGTGTCCAATACGGTTAACACTCCCTGGTCAGTGCGGAGGAATGATAATATCTTTCTCACTTTCTTTTGATGATACTTCTCGCACCTCATTTTGTTCATGTTAACAGTGTTCACCTTAAGCGAGTTCGTGTTGAAGGGCGTTTACTGTATTTTGAAGAATAAAACTAATGTCAGACCGAGAAATAGTTCTCTACTTCAAGAATTTCCGGAATAGTCCAAAAATAAGAAGTTTTAAGTATGTATGCGTATTAAAAGGTTATTTGAAAAAATTGCTAACGCTTGTAAGATAAATACTACTTATTTTTTCACTATAATTAAAATAATATATATATATGTGTGTAATAATAAAATTCCATAGTCAAGAATACACTTAAAATTCTAAATGTATGTTCTTTTCATTTTTAATGGCGACGTTCTCTTATTTGAAAGTACGTGGAATTAAATCCACAGCCCCGTAGTCAAGTTGTTTTTCCCGCCTTTTCTACACGTACAGTTATAGAATGTTCTGGAAATATTTAAAGCGAACTGGATTGGCTGACGAGGCTGACGTCATTTCTTGGAAGCTACGCCTTTCCAGAGGCTATAAAAGGACTCGCAAAGGAATATCGGGGTCTTTTCTTTAATGTTACGATGCAGTAAACTTCATACAAAAAGTTATTAGTAGTTCTTTTTTATTTACTCCGGAGATCTTAATTTTTGTAACTGCTATTTTCTGCTGAAATATAATAAATGGATCCTGTTTTTTAAACTTATCGTCTGATAATTTAAGCTACGACTACATCTATGATTCTTCACCAATCTATTTATTCCGGACAAAAGCTGGTACATCACATATATATATGTATATATACACTGAAGTGACAAAAGTCATGGGATACCTCTAATATTTTGACGGTCCTCCTTTTGCCCGGCGAAGTGCAGAAACTCCACGTGGCATGGACTCAACAAGTCGCTGGAAGTCCCCTGCAGGAATATTGAGCCATGCTGCCGCTATAGACGTCCATAATTGTGAAAGTGTTGACGGTGCAGGGTTTTGGGCACGAACTGACCTCTTGATGATGTCCCATAAATGTTCGATGGGATTCAGGTCGGGAGATCTAGGTGGCCAGATCATTCGCTGGAATTATCCAGAATGTTCTTCTAACCAATCGCGAACAATTGTGGCCCGGTGACATGGGGCATTGTCATTCATAAAAATCCCAAAATCCCATCATTGTTTGAGCACGTGAAGTCCATGAATGGCTGTAAGTGATCTCCAAGTAGCTGAAGGTCTCCATTTCCAGTCAATGATCGGTTCAGTTGCACCAGAGGACCGAGTTTATGCCATGTAAAAACAGCCCAGACCATTATGGAAACACCACCAGCTTGAACAGTGCCTTGTTGACAACTTGGGTCCATGGCTTTGTGGGGTCTGCGCCACACTCGAACCCTACCATCAGTTCTTACCAACTGAAATCGTGACTCATCTGACCAAGCCACGGTTTTCCATTCGTTTAGGGACCAACCGATATGCTCACGAGCCCACGAGAGTCGCTGCAGGCGATGTCGTGCTGTCAGTAAAGGCACTCGAGTCGGTCTTCTGCTGGCATAGCCCAAGGAAGACAAATTTCGCCGCACTGTTCTATCGGACACGTCCCTCGTACGTCCCACATTGATTTTTGCGGTTATTTGACGCAGTGTTGCTTGTCTGTGAACATTGACAACTCTACGCATACGTCGCTGGTCTTGGTCGTTAAGTGCAGGTGGTCGGCCACTGCGCTGTCCATGGTGGGATGTTATGCCTGAAATTAGATACTCTCGGCACACTCTTGACACTGTGGAGCTCGGAATGTTGAATTCCCTAACGATATCCGAAATGGAATGACCCATGCTCCAACTACCATTCCGCGTTTAAAGTTTGTTAATTCTCGTCGTGCGGCCATAATCACGTGAAAACCTCTTCACATGAATAACTTGAACACAAATGAAAGCCCTGCCAAAGCACTTCGCATTTATACATTTTCTACGCGATACTACTGCCATTTGTATATTTGCATATTGCTATCCCATGACTTTTGTCGCCTCAGTGTATATTCAGATTTTATGTATTCAGATTCAGATTTTTATATATTCAGATTTTATATTACGTCCCAAAGAGGCGTTTTTTCGAAGTCTTTTGTGTTACCTTTATTTATTAAGTAGCATGTTCTACGTACTCAAACCATAAAATTCCGTTGAACAGCAGTATTGTAAAATAATTTTAAAATGAGCATATGTTTAGAATTTCTCTATACTATATATAAATTAGATATAGATATAGTCTCGCGCGCCTGGAGCTAAAATTTTTTTTTTTTTCTGCACAGTGTTGCCATTGCTCGCTTTGAAATCGTTTAATTTGTTAATCAAAAATTCGTTGAAGTGTTACAAAATATGAAATCGATAATAAAAGAAATTTCAATTTCAAATTAAGGCTTCTACATGCCCATATTCTATAGCAGGTTACGTTATTCAAATTTTGATGGCTCTAGGTACCGTTGTTTTATCACAATGCGGGAAACATACATACATTCATACGAGAACCATACATATGTTCATCATTATTTAATTTCTTGAAATATAACAAAGGGCCATAATATTTGGTGGCAACAATTTGAAACGTGATTCACCGTTTATAGTTTTCAAAGCAAAATGCCAAAACGAAATTAATCATCCTTCAGGGTAAATTGCCCCTTTGGATTAACAAAAAATGTAGTTTTTCCCCGGTGATTCTGCCTAATTTAATGTTTTCTTTTAATTTCTTTTAGTTAAATATTTGTTTTAAATATCGAGATTTTAGAAAACATCCGTGACGAAATACCGAATTTCAAGAAGTAAATTAATTAATAGGTTGGAAATTCTCAATTCTAAAAAAAAAAAAAAAAAAAAATACGATTTTCAGTGACAAATCGAAATTTCTGTATTTAGATATGATTTAAGATCTTTGATCCGCCATGTACTTTTGATACAAAAATCCCTTACTATTTTAATTATTTTTAATTTTTGGAAATTAAGCACTAGAAAACAAGTCCAGTATTCCTTTCTTCTCGAAAAAAAGTCTAATTTTCGTAACACTTACGACCAAAAGAATTTTGTTCCTTGAAGCCTCAAAGAATCAGTTTGCCTCTCATTTTCTCCTGGCTTCAGGCTCTTTGTCCCATTTCCTGGAATTTTGGGTCAAAAGGGAATTCAACTAACCCTGTATTTTCCTTTGCCTAAATTTAAGAAAGATGCCATTACTGCTTAATGAAATGCTTTGGGATTAACAGTGATTATAATGAAGTTTTTAATAAACAAACTTTTAAATTAAAAATAATTTGAATTATTTTTATAGAATTCAACAAGCTTTTCGAATTTGCACATACCTAAGTTTGATCAAAACTTGCTTAAAGCTGAGATGCTGCCTGCTTGTAGAGTTATTATTTAAATTAATCAGTTATTATGATTTGGATTTTTACTATAACTTCCCCTTTCCGTTTTCCTCACCAGAATGCAAATGAGATAGCCAATACTTAAATTGATGTCTTGAGCTTTCGTGATACGGTATGTTTCTGGCTTCGCGTACACGCTACGTGTTAGTTTCCTGCCAGCTATAGTATAGTTTTAATTATTCGGCTTTGCGTTCTGTCGCTGTCAACAGTTTGATTTTGACGCTTCGGTAAAACTACTGAGCCAACTCCAAGTAATACTCAGTTATGCAGTCCTTAACTACTTTTCCATGTTTAACTTGAATTTGTCTGTTCTTTTAATTGTAACACCACGAGCTTTGGCTGGTATTACTAGCATGAGACAGAGCATTTAGATTCTAAATTACTTTTAAATAAAAAGGTTATGTAAAATTTCTCACGGCTTGCAGTTACTTCAGACATAGCGATAATTCTCTTCACGTTTGTTGGGATTATTAGACTAATTAGTAATTCCGGATCAAGTAAAGTCCCACAAGCTTAATAATACATATAATACTAGTATGTTAAAGATTATGAGTTTTATTATGTCCAATAAATAAAATCGTTAAATCTATTAACGCTTCACTAATTTACTGAGTCTGAATTTTTTAATCTTTACTACTCAGAAACAAATATACAGAAATAACACTCAAATGATTTTCATAATCTTTGAAGTAATATGCACAAAGGGTCTTGTAATCCAGTATGTGCACGCTTATTACTCTTTTAGGGCAACGGTTTTCCGGATTGCTTGGCATGCATATCATTAAATGCAATTCATTTAATGATATGCATCAATAATCATCCTCAACCGAAGTTGTAAGACTCGGGAATTTTAAAACATATTACATATTTACCATATTAAAGCAACTGAAATGAATAACTTCAGTTCAATACTGGAATAAATAAACTTTCTGCTGTAATTAAAGCCATAATAGTTGCTTTACATTTTGAATACTAACCTTCGAAAAATTTAATTTTTTTTCCGATTCGATTTCAAATGAAATGGCTCATCAAATTTCGAACGATCAGCAAGAGTATTTCTATTGACAAATGGAGGCTAAATACGCGAATGCTTGTTATAAATGTTTACTGATATTTTAATTTTCTATACACTTATGTTTATTTTAATCAAATTTTATTCAGCAGGCTTTTATTTATCTTAATTAATTTATTTTCAGCAGGTTTATATTTGTCTTAAAAAACTTTAACTCAGCAGGCTTTTATTTATCTTAATACACTTTTATTCAGCTGACTTTTATTTATCTTGATAAACTTTTATTCAGCAGGCTTTTATTTATTTTAATAAACTTTTATTCAGCAGGCTTTTATTTATCTTAGTAAACTTTTATTCAGCAGGCTTTTGTTTATCTTAATTAACTTTTATTCAGTAACCTTTTATTTAACTTAGTAACATCTAGCAACAGTCAGGCATCATCTAAGTAATCCATTTTCCTTGATACTTCCTTCCCTTTCTTTGATGTTTTGATAAAACTTCTCACCCATTTCTTAGCTAACGGTACCCAGATTTTCATTAAAATACTCTAGATGTGAATTTAGGAAGAGAACCTATTGGCACAGCCTTTTTTAAACTTCTGCTCCTCGGCACCATGTTCTCAATGATTGATTTAAATTTCGGATCTTCTGTATAGTGCAGAAACCTGGTTATTATGGTTAGAGGCTTCTTAGGCCTTTTTTTACCGTAACTTCCATTTTTTTCTAAAAATTCCCATCTTTGAGAAGCTTTTTCATGTCAGGACCAGTCAAGACTCACTTTTTAAGTTTGCTGGTTGATAAGGCTGTACATTTGTCACATACACATTTAAAACATTACCTTTACCTGGTAAATTCTTTGAAAAGTTGTTTCATCAAGCTTAACTTATCAGGTTCTGTGTTTCTCCTTACTTGCTTGGGGAACATGCAAAGACCTGACTCGGAACAGGGAGCTTACTAAAGCTATGTTCAATAAATGTGGGAAGTAGACAAGATACACACGAAGGGTATACGAAACCCTTTATTTTTCCCTCTTTACAATAATTTCCGTACTTCGGAATACAGAGACCAACTACTTGTGGTCTGAACGTAAGAATATAAAAATATTAACTAAACTCTAAATTAACTTTGGAATAATAAACAAGGACCTACGTGGAAGATTGGCCGTATATTAACAGGAAGCCGTATGTAGTACAGAGAACTGTTAACACTACAATACGTTTAAAATTATTAAGAGGATTAAACCTCTGGCCTGGAAGGCAACCAGCAACCGAGTAAAACTGCTAAGGCAAGCGGCCTGCTTCGACTAACTCCTTCCTCTCTTTCTTGGCAAAAAGCCACAACTTAAGTACTTGGCGTTCGCCAGACAAATTTGCATAAATAAGTTAAAGCTTTTAATTCTGGCCGAAGTAGAAAATAAGAAGTGATAGTAAAGATTTAAAATAAAAATAAACGTTAGTAAAACTTAAGATCCTTACATACTTCCCGCCAGAGTTAATTAGTTTGAAACTGAGGTCTAAAACGACCTTGTTGAAAACTTTTAACTCTAGAATCTAACGCGAGGCCAATCTTTTACAAATATTTCTCACTAGAAACTAGAAATTTAAAAAAAAAATGTTTTTACATTATCAGCTCCATGGACAACCACTTTTCATCTGTACTGCATCTAAACAAGAGCTTTTAGTTGAAATCTGGTTCCTTCCAGAGATCTGGAAGGAAAATTAGTTTAATGAAATGTTACACAATTCAATGGCAAGTCACATGAATATTTATATTTCTCTTAACATTCTTATTTCATTCATGACTTTATTTTAATTATCTCTCCCCGTGCTCTCTGATATGTGTTGTAAAAGAAAACACCGAACACGAATGTGTTTATGTATTAGTGTTCAACACTGCCTCCTACAATCAAAACACTAACGTGTTAAAATTCAACATAACAAGACCTCGTAACACACCCTATCTTCATCTCTAAATCCTGAGGTACTATTCTGAAAGTGGATAACTCTGAAGTGTAGCGTCAGAGAGCCTAACTACATTCATTGAACCTTTAACACATATTCACCATAATTTGGTCTTTTTACAGTCACACGAATAAGTTTAAAATTTTTGGCATTACTTTCACTTTTAACATATCACAGTATTTCTTAACTTTTAAAATAACAGTTCACATTGTATATAAGGACATATTAACATGCCGTTAATTTTACGTATTTTAAAACATACATTAGTAGTACATTGTTAACTTCTATTCTTTTCCAAGCAAGTGCCAATTCTTCTACATTGAAATACTACATTTCAAAAGTCTTTCAGACTAAAACTTCTTTCTTGCCAGAATGTTTTAAATAAAATTTTATACAAAAACTTTTACATTATTCAAGTATTTACACATTCCTATTATACATTAATTTTAGTTTTACTCGCGAGTAATTGAAAAACATAATAACAAAATAGGTAACAACTCATTTCTCGCCTTTTTGGCGATAAAGGTAGACCTCACATGAGGTAAAACTTCTTGAAATCTGCCACTTGCAGTAAGAATGAAAGATTAACTTAAGTTTGCAAAGTAACATAAAATTTTACTTATCTTTGTGATATTCGGACATTCTTTTCTCTGCCCAGTCCTGGAAGGTAGCAACGATTCGTGTTTAATTTATCCTCCTTCTTGTGCGGGCTCGCCCTTCAGTTCTTTCCTCTAGGAGCTTTCTTTTTCCTCCAGTTCGGTCACCCTTGAATACCTTCTTTTTCGCCTCTGCCTGTGGTCTTGGCCGTTTGATGGCAGCTGGTCTTGGCGGAACCGGGACACTTCTCTCTTGTTCCTGCTTGGATCTCGTTGCTGGCCGTTCAAATTTTCCTTGTATCTTTTCCTCCGCCGGTGGTGGTCCTTCCGCAATTCGGCGACATTTGCTGCATAGAGTCCTATCCGATGAGTAGATCTTCCGTTTGGGAGCCGGGTTATAGTTGCCGTTATTTCTCCTGGCTCTCTTTGCATTCGTCGTACCTCTCCCTTCTTCATTCTGGGGGTGGTCGTGAGCTCTCTTTTCTGGTCGGTGGAACGGCTTCTTTTTCTTGTTACCTTCAATTTTCCAACGGGGAAACTTTCTTTTCAATTGCTCCTGCCTCCTTATGGCTTGTCCTTGTGCTTGACGTTGTTCCACCTCTGGAGCTTGTGCCTGCCGTGCCTGCCGTCCCGGGTCCTGCAAAATATCTTTGAATATTTGCATTTTATTACGGTCATAGTATGGTTTTATTTGGTCAATGTTTGCGGAGCATGTTTCACCATTCCTGGCTTTTAACACCACTACAGCGTGAGTTATTTTTTCTATGACATATGGTCCTTCAAATCGTGGAAAAAATTTGGCGGTTTTATCTTCTGGTGCTGAAGAAAGTGAATGCTTAATTTTTAATACTTCATCTCCTACTTTATAAGTTACTCCCCGTCGTTTCATATCATAATAGAGCTTCTGTTTTCTTTGTACTACTTCAGTGTTCTTTTTTGCTTCTTTAATTAATTTTTCTATATCACCCATTTTAAATTCTGGGGCTCTTTGTTGCACATAAAATAATTTATCTAACGGCGTTATAATCTTTCTGCCTAAAAATAACTCAGCAGGAGTTTTGCCCGTTGTATCATGTTTTGCGGTCCTAAGGGCGAAAGCAAATTCATTGACATAATTATCCCAGCTTTTATGAAAATTTTTAACATAACTACGGATAATTTTCACTATATTTCTATTGACCCGTTCCGCTATATTTGATTGCGGCCGATACGGGACCATTTTTAAATGACGCATGCTTGATTACCAGATTATATTCTTGTAGCTTGAGTGCCCATCTTATTAACCTTGTGGATAAGCTTTTCCCTGAGTACAATCTAGTTACCGCCGCATGATCAGAATACACTGTTATTGGCGCCTTTCCAAAATAGACTCGTTACTTTTGCACTGCTAACAGAACTGCAAGTGCCTCTTTCTCAGTCGCGGAATAATTTCTTTGTGTTTGATTTAAAGTTCGACTAAAAAATGCCACGGACTGTTGATTTTGCGGAAGTACCGCTCCTACCGCATAAACCGAAGCATCCGCTGAAATTTCTAAATTCTCATCCTTTTCAGGAAATTTCAACACAGGGGCTTGCGTTAATGCTTGCTTTAATTTTTCGAAAGCACTATAGGCTTCGGCCGTCCACGAGAATCTTCCCTTTTTCTTTTTAATTTTAACAATGGTTCAGCAATAGCTTCAAAATCTTTTATAAAGGACCTATAATATGAACAAAGTCCTAGAAAAGAAGAGAGCTTCTTAGCCGTATTTGGCGGCGAATACTTTTGCACAGCGATTATTTTTGATTCGTCTGTCTTGATTCCTTTCTGAGATATTTTGTAACCTAAATATTTTAATTCAGGGGCTGCAAATTTGCACTTTTCGACATTAACTTTTAGACCGGCCTCATTTAATAATGAAAACACCTGTCTTAAATCCTGTACATGTTGGTCCAGATTATCACTAGTAATAATGATATCGTCTAAATAGATAAATGTGGACTTTCCAAGAACAGGCCTTAACACAATGTCCATACATCGCTGAAATGTTGCGGTGCCACTGAAAGGCCAAACGGCATACGCAGGAATGCATAAGTGCCAGACTTGGTTATAAAAGCAGTCTTAGGCACGTCCTCCGGTCTAACCCCTATTTGAAAATAACCAGTCGTTAAGTCTAAAGTCGTCATATATTTGGTAGACGTTATGTTGCTTAGAATTTCTTCAATAATAGGTAACGGATATACCGGATATTTAGTTATGGAGTTTAATTTACGATAGTCAATCGCGAAACGCCACCTTTTTGGATGTGTTAATGGATAGTCATTGTTTTTCTTACATAAAACCACAGGGCTAGCATAACTACTTGAGATGGGCGTTATGATCTTTTTACGTAGCATATCGCTAATGTGCCATTCTATAATTTTTTCTTTATTCTTATCATACCGGTATGCTTTGTGGCGAATTGGCATTGAATCTCCGGTGTCAATACTATGGTTAGTAACTTGAGTAAATCCTGGAATATCACTAAATAACGAAGCAAATTCACTTACCACTTGTCGGATTCTTTGTTGCTCTTCCTTAGCCAGGTGATCAAGGTTTAACATTGGCGGTTCCGATTTTTCTTCTCGAACTGGTTTCATCGTCAGCTTAAGGGACGCTTGATTAAAATCCAGCATTGCTTCTGCCTCTGAAAGAAAATCTATCCCTAAGATGATATGTGCTTGCAGATTCTTTACTATAAAAAACATAACCTTTACTTGTTCTTCCTTGATACGGACGTATAGCTGTAATTTACCTATGCACTTACATCTTTCTCCCTGCGCAGCTAACACTGTCGTATTATCCGAATTATATATATGGTATTTCCGAAAATACTTCCTAAAAAAATCTTCTGCCACATTGGAACACTGCGCGCCTGTATCTGTGCGGTGGCTGGGATGTTATTCACCAACACTTCAATCTTCGGAAGAGTCAAATTTTTCACCATTACTGTATTTAACTTGAAGGAAGAGGGGTTTTCTTGGCCTTCGGATTTCCGCACCCTCCCGTCAGCAGAAATCCGTTTTAGTTTAAATCCTTTTTTCTTTCCATGCTTTCCTTCTTTTCCCACTGGCCTTGAGACTTTTTTTCTGGATTGCTATTGAACTGTCGACGTTCGCCGGCTGTTTTTGGATGCTCGGTTTTCCTTGCCCACTGATTCGCTTTGCTTCCATAGCCGTGTGCTTGACTTTGCTGTGGTCTTGACTCACCAAATTGGTTTCGTTGTTGATATTGGCGTCTTCTTTCAATGTCCGCCGTTCTTCTACTTTCAAACTGGATTGCTAGCTCAAATAACTTTTCCAGTGTAGTAGGATTCCTTAATTCAATAAAGTCTTGTACTTGGGGAAGTAACCTCGGCAAAATCACTTGAATTATCTCAGGATCCGGACGGTTTCCATACAAGAGTTTGAAGACGTGAATTTTTCTTAAAATAAAGCTTGAGAGATTTTCAATTGGTTTCTGGTATATGCTGAAAAGTTCCGTTTCTAATTTCGCACGATCCCTTACGACAGGGAAGGCTTTTACTAAAGCAGTCTTGAAATTTTCGTAAGTATAGGTGGGACTTCCTGCTTGACCCAAGAGACTTCTGCCTATACATTTGAACCAATTAAGCGCTTGGCCCCTCAAAGCGCTGGTAGCTAAGGTAACTTTCTGGAACTCGTGCACGGGGTAGAGCATGAAGTGCTCATCTAGTTTTTCCAAAAAACTGGTAACCGGTGAGTTTCCATTAAATGTTGCTTCTGGTTTCATCGCTGCGCGCATGGTCTGGACGATGTAACCAAATCCTTCCAGGGCGGCAGCTGGCATTTCTGGATTCTGAGCCGCTTCTGCAGGCAGCACAGGTTCTTGAAACTCGGCCAAGGTTATTCTTCTTCGTCGGGTGCCACTATCAGGTTCTGTGTTTCTCCTTGCTTGCTTGGGGAACATGCAAAGACCTGACTCGGAACAGGGAATTTACTAAAGCTATGTTCAATAAATGTGGGAAGTAGACAAGATACACAGGAAGGGTATAGGAAACCCTTTATTTTTCACTCTTTACAATAATTTCCGTACTTCGGAATACAGAGACCAACTACTTGTGGTCTGAACGTAAGAATATAAAAATATTAACTAAACTCTAACTTAACTTTGGAATAATAAACAAGTGCCTACTTGAAGATTGGCCGTATATTAACAGAAAGGCCGTATGTAGTACAGAGAATTGTTAACACTACAATACGTTTAAAATTATTAAGAGGATTAAACCTCTGGCCTGGAAGGCAACAGCAACCGAGTAAAACTGCTAAGGCAAGCGGCCTGCTTCGACTAACTCCTTCCTCTCTTTCTTGGCAAAAAGCCACAACTTAAGTACTTGGCGTTCGCCAGACAAATATGCATAAATAAGTTAAAGCTTTTAATTCTGGCCGGAAGTAGAAAATAAGAAGTGATAGTAAAGATTTTAAATAAAAATAAACGTTAATAAAACTTAAGATCCTTACAAACTTACTTGAAGAGATGGAAGAAGAACTTTATTCGGATCTATGAGAGCTTTCTGGAGCATATTTTTGGTTCCAGATTCCGATGAAGTTCTTTTGGCCAATCTTTCTTTCTCCAATGATGATCTCTGTCTTTGCTCTACCATGCACACAAAAAACAAGGAAACCTTGTTTAACTTCCTTGCT
This sequence comes from Stegodyphus dumicola, assembly GCF_044657685.1. Taxonomy (NCBI): domain Eukaryota; kingdom Metazoa; phylum Arthropoda; class Arachnida; order Araneae; family Eresidae; genus Stegodyphus; species Stegodyphus dumicola. Next base: position 132,061,190 of record NC_140768.1, on the reverse strand, counting down.
GTCTTAGGAGCGTCGATATTATTTTGAGATCGCGTGCACGTAATTTACTTATGATTGTCATATTTAATTTTGTCAAGAACGAACTTCAAATTTTTGTAACGCTCTTTTTAATGGATTGAATGTTCAACGGGTATTTGACGTATATGTATTCCCATTATAAATAAGGCTAACATTGAGGCTTCTTTTGAACGTTTCTTATTGCGTGAGTGCTTCTACTGCATATCATTCACGTGATCCGAATTCCATGATTTCTGATTCTAAGGTTAATAGGGTTGTCGGGATCTTTCTAATAAGTTGGCTGTCTGTGTGGGTGTGAAAGACAGAATAACATACATATGTATAATATCAGATAAGATAAATTACGTTCTACCGTTAAATACTTTTCGGCAAATGACGCAGTTTGTGATAATTTTGTAGAATTGGAAGCGTCTTGAAAGATAAAGCCAGCTAATATTTCAGAAATTGATAAAATTGCATATTTATCTTTGTATCTTTTTCTCCTTTTTATTACTTCTTTGGTCGAAGTAAAGCAAGCATTGTTTTCGCGAAAAATTTCAGGGCTTTTAAGTTCGTTTTCGCAATTTGCGTTCGCCATAGCGTTTCGCGTTTCAAATTGTTGTCGCTAAATATTAAAGCCCTGCATTATATTCAAGGAAATTAAATAATTAAGAATATGCATGAATGTATGTATGTTTCTCGAGCTGTGAATACACAACAGTACCTAAAGCCATCAAATTAAAAATAACGCAGTCCTCCACTCGAATGTGGACATCTGGAAGTCCAAATTTGGAATTTGTTTTATTATCTATTTCACATTTTGTAAAACTTTAACGAATTTTTGGATTTCAAAGCGAGCAATGGAAGAAAGTTATTTATCTCCAGCGCGCAAGGAAATTCTAAACATGTGCTCTTTTTAAATTATTTTGCGATATTGCTGTTCAATTGGGGTAGTGTAAAGTCTGAAATTTTATACCATTATATATGGGATTAATATCTCATTTTTAGACATTTAGATATTTAGACTTCCCATTTTTAGACCATTATATTATATATGAGACTAATATCCCATTTTTCCCAGTTTCGAGATTCTAGAAACGGCATTTTGCGTTGAATCACTATTACGGCGTATCACGTTTCAAATTGTTTCCAGCAAATATTATCACTCTGTATTATATTTAAAGAAATTAAATAATAAAGAATCTGCATGAATGTATGCATGTTTCTGGCATTGTGAAAAAAAAACGGTATCTAGAGCCATTAAATTTTGAATAACATAGTCCTCCAGCCAAACACAGGCACCTGGAAGCCAGAATTTTGAATTTCATATTTGTATTATTATCTATTTCATATTTTGTAAACCTTTAACAAAATTTTATTAGCAAACTCAACGATTTCAATGCGAGCAGTGGCAACATTTTGTGATTTTGCCGTTGAATCGAATTTTACGTGGCGTAAGCGGCAAGAAAGTGATATTTAATAAATAAAGTTAACGCACAAGAAATTAATAATAAAAAGGCAAAAAAGAAAAAAATTTTATAAAGCCAGCTTACTAAGAAAATTTAACATTGATATATGAACTGAGAAAAGACTGAAAGAAACAGAAAAATGTATACCAAGACTTAAAGCTGCATCGGGATTTCTAAACGTACGCGGCTATGCTGCTGTTAAAATTTTTGTAATTTTGCTGTTGAATATATATGGAGTAAGTGAGAAGAAAATGATGTTTAATAATAAAGCTAAAAAGACAAAAAGATGGTTTAGTAGGAATGAGTGTAATAGCAGATTGGTAGACTGCGTGCTCAGCAAGAATGTCAAAAACTAATTTTTGTTACCTTGATTTTTATGACAGTTCTTCAACTACGGTTTGCTGGATAAAACGCCCGCAGATCGGTAGGTAATTTATAAGCATAAGCATTTACAGGAGCGTCTGCTTTTGGGGAGAAAATAATTTCTTAATGAAACTGCTTAGATGGTACACTTGAGAATAACTAACCTCATACATCATACTTGGCTGCTTGAGTTTTCGTATTTTCGCTTTTGGGGACTGAATCCAGAATATAATTAACAGCATTCATTCAGCTTTACATTCTAAGCTGCTGTGGGCTTGATCTCTATACGTTCCAAAATACCCAAAAGGCGCATTTCCAGAACACCGGATTTCTCAATTTACATGAATTCCACAAATTCTATCAGCTGATAGAATAGCTCAACCTTGTTTCCGGTTGAGGACAGAATATCCTTTCCGAGGATAAGTGTTGAAGCAATTGAGTTAATATTTGCAACCGTAAAAATTCTCTATATAATTGCCTTTTAATCCTGAGGCTAGCAAAATTTGATCTGATATGTTCTAGTTTAGAGACCCCTGTAAAAGATTAGGCTCCAATAAGAGATTCTGCGCTAATATCGTCTATAAGCCTTAATTAAGCGTATAAGCTGCTTTAACTTTGAAAATAACTGAAAACTGTTCAGCTTTGTGGACTTTCAACCCATTTTTGTTTTAATTCGAATAGTTAAAACAACAAAACTCATTCCAAATGTGAGAAAAACTTTTAATGACGTAATTTTCCAAACAAGCTTGAGTTTTTCTGGAATTATTTCTAAGAAAATATGGGAATTTGTATTTGCTTTTGTTAGCTAAAAACCTATAGGCTGTTCTGAGAGAAAAAACAGTATTCATGTCTTACTAACACCTTCGTGCTGTAACGCTGGTTAAAATTATGTTAGTTATTTCCAGTAACAATATTTTATTAAAAAAATTAATGTTTTCCCATACGGCATTGTAAAATTAGTCTGAAAAGGAACTAGTTTTCAATTAGTAGTGGAAATCATTCATATGTTAAATAGCAATTTCGGTAGGTACATTTTACAAGCTGCAAATTCCTTTCATTTCATATTCCGATTAGGGAAAGTTGAAGAGCCGGTACTTAACCAAATTTTCATCAGTATGCCATACTAAAAGAGGGATTTGAATAAACTGAGAAATAAATAAATAAAATAAATTATTACCTCCCGATTGTTTGAAGGAATGAGTGAAGAGCAGAAGTGAGTTTGCTTCCTTTTCAGGATTACTTACTTTTCCTTCACACGAATAGTGCCAAAGAAATGAGAAATCTTTTCTACGCAGCTTCGTGCCACTGAACATTTTTAAGTTAATTACGTTATTTGAAAATGGCGGCTAATTATGGCCATGCACATGGCGGCAATAAGCACATGGCGGCTATCTATGGCCGGGGTCTATGGCCGGGGGAGATTCCTCCGTGGGGAAAGCGGCTCGCATTCACTTCACACATGGGAAAATGCAAGAAAACCTACCAAACAGCCTGCCCTTCTGTATGTGCTTAAGCCCGAGTCAGACTACCAGCATTTAGCTGTCTCAATCACTCTGCTACGGGTAGAGCAAAGAAATTTATTTGGAAACAATGTAATCAGAAGTATTTTTTGGAACCATTACAGTATAATTAAGAACAGTATAATAAAGAATTATTTTTTTTTTGAAACCAATATAATTACGATTTTTTTTAAACCAGTATAATAGAGAATTATTATTTATTTATTTATTGGAATCAGTATAATTACGATTTAGTTTTTAGGAACCAGTGTAATTACGAATTATTTTTTGGGACCAATATTGTTAAGAATTAATTTTTTTAAATCGGTATAATTACGATTTTTTAAACTAGTATAATTACGAATTAATGTTTTTAAAACTAGCATTATTACGAATTATTTTTTTGAAACCAGTATAACAAAGAATTATATTTTTTGGGAACCAGTATAATTACGAATTACTTTTTAGGAACCAGTATAATTAAGGATTATTTTTGGAATCAGCATAGTTACGAATTAATTTTTTGGAATTAGAATAACTATGAATTACTTTTTCGGAACCAGTATAATTAAGATTTAATTTTTAGGAACTAGCTTAACTACGAATTATCTTTTTTAAAGCAGTGTAATAAAAATTTTTTTTTAACTACTGTAATTACGAATGTGGTCCAGCGTTAAGATTCCTACTAAATGTGTAATGTCATTAGATTTGCGGAGCAAGAAATATGAAAATGCTTTCGTCAGGATTCCTCCCGATTGCTACCGAACTTGCTTTCAGTTACACCATGAAGGCACAGTTCTACTATACCTCTCGACCATACTTCCATTTACATCATGAACTCCATATCTCCCGACTGCTAGTCGCACTTGCTTCTAATTACACCACAAAAGCCTTCGGTAAGGAGATAAAAAATAACCTTACGTTCTCCTCCATTTAACGGGTGACAGGAGATGCAGGGGCGTAGTCTCCAAATCCTGGTGATAGTGAAATATAACCCACCACATTTTTATGGGTACCACTTGATGACTCATTTAGTGTTTTTCGAAGATAGGAAATCGCAGTGCCCTCGTTGCGATTCCGGATCTTCCGATTGCTAGCCAAATGTGTTTGGAATTACCACACGAAGGCACTCAGTAAGCAAGAACGTTAGAGACAAATTCAAGAACGAGGACATTAGGAAAACTTTGACGTTTTATCAAATAAACACAAAATATAGTTTATAGAGGCCCTCCCCTTTTTTTATTTTGCAGAGAATCATAGGAATTTGCTAAATCAAAAATATTGCTGTATCCAGATTCACAAAATCCCTTTTATTCATATTTTATGCATAGTAAGAAAAGTAAATCGCAACTGAAAAGGCTCCGATTTCTATAAACCTAACTCTGCTTAAAAACAGGTCAACAGAAATATCATATATATAATTTAAATTTCTTTCCAAATAGAAGCAATAATATTGAATACGGTAAATATCACGTTTCAGTTTTGATGCAAAAATAAGAAACTGCCGTATTGCCTTGTGTGTGCTGTCGTGGTGTAAGTGGTTGGTCCGACCAACTTGCAAATGTAAGATCCATGTGTTAAATTTCTAGGAAAGCACAGCTGAGTTTTTAAATTTTTTTGGCTATGAAAAATCTAATGATCTCTATGCAGATAATACCTGCGCATGAAAAAGTTAACAGCATGTATTCCAGGTATACATAAAAGAGGCGTCAAAAGTATCTTCACTAAATATGTATTAATGCTATAAATGTTAAAAATATATGGGAGAAATTGTATAAATGTCGCAATTTCTCCCATTAGAAACTTTAAATACTGTTAAGAAATAATACATTTTTTGCATTGTTCGCCTTTGCGTTAATAAAACTATAAGCTGCTCTAATAGAGAAAATAAATGAAAATCGTTTAAATTCATGGATTGCAACCCTCTGTATTTTACTTCGAATAGATCGAAAACTAAAGACTGTTTCAATTGCGAAACAAATTTTTAATCATTCGATTTTCGAGGTTTTAAAAAATAGAGAAAGATTTATGGATGTTGAAATTCCATATATGGTTTCGGTATTGATTTAAATCAAGTTAAAAAATTTATATTCAGCATGCGTCGCTTCTCGTTATCAAACTGCTTTGAAAAAAAGAATAAAGAATACAAATGATATTCAGACTAAAAAATGAAATAGTTTAAGGGATTATGCAGATTTTATGGCTATTCTAATCTACTTTCCCAAACTATATAAATACAAACTTTCACCCTGTCCTAACACAATCTGCAAAAGCTTGTTGAAAATTTTGTATAGTAAGGTAATAATGATTTCTAAGGTAAGTTCGTACTTTTCAATTTTTCAATGACTAACAGAAAATTAATAATGATTTATTTTTAATGGGCTCTCGGCAATTTTCTTGTTCCTTTTTTGTTAAACAGACGTGAAACAATTATAATAAATATTACATACGTAAAGAGTATTTTTAGGAAACTAAACTGTAAGCTAATCTTAAAAAATTTTTCTTTATTTCTTAAACTGTATTTAAACCAGCGTTTCTTTTAATAAGTGTAGCCCTTTCTAATGTCTACTTTTATCGTGGAACTCTTGGTTTGCTTGTTTGCTTCAACAGAATGGTTTTAATGCAACATTCTGTGATTGGAATATTTTTAATAAAAATGAGGATTATTTCAAATAACATTTATATACTTTCAAATGTAATTTCAAAGTTGATGAAATAATTTTTTAAATAACTTAACCTACTCAAAGGGGACTTTTATATTTTAATTTTAATAAGATGACTGCTACTGCTTTTTATTATCGCAGGTGTACTTAATATTAAACTTTTTTTATGGATGAAAGTTTATTTTCATGTCAGATTCGATAGCAAATCTGTTCCAGCATTTATTTTTTGTCGACACATTGTCAGGACTTGTGTTTCTCTTGATTTGCTTTGGAAACATGGAATGCCCTGAATAAGAACAGGGAGCTTACTCAAGCTATGTTTAAGATTTGTGTATAACAGACGACACAAGCAGGAAGGATATACGAAATCCTTTATTTTCAATATTTTACAGGCACTTCCGAACTTCGGAATACAGAGACCATGTGTTATGTGGTCTGAACGTAAGAATATAATATAAACGTAAGAATATAAAACTACTAACTAAAACTCTAACTAAAAGCTAACTTTGAGTTAGTATACAAATGCCTAGCACTAAGACTGTCCTTCATTTAAAAAAGATACGTATGTAGTACGCCGAGCTGCTGAAACTACAATACGTTTTTAAATATCAAGAGGGCTAAACCTCTGGCCTTAAAGGCAACCAGCAACCGAGTGAAAACTCCTAAAACTGCAGTGGCAAGCGGCTTGCTTCCTAAAACTCCTTCTCTCTCTCCCGCTTGGCAAAAAACCACAACTTAAGGACTTGGGCGTTAGAAGACAATTTGCAAAAACAAGTTAAAGCATTTAATTCTGGCCGGAAGTAAAAAATAAGAAGTGATAGTACAGTTTTAAAATAAAATAAACGTTAGTAAAACTTAGGATCTTTACAATATAAACTGAGAACACATTTTGCACATACATGTACCTACAAACGGTAAAAGTGCTAAAATAATTTTTTGGGACAACTGAGGATTTATCTTCTAAACTGCAACAGAATTCCAATCATTCATAAATAGGCATTCATTATTCCAAAAATTCACAAACATAATGCGTTATTGCATTGCTTAAGCTAATGCTGTTATTTATGGAATTCTGTTGCATAAATTCTATAAATAACAGCATTAATTTGAATTTTTAGCATTTCGATATTTAATCTGCTGTTCAGTTGGAAAATATTGATTAAAATCTTCACTCAAACCTTTCAGGTGCTGAATAATTTCTTCCGTAAGTGTCTCCCCTATTTCAATAAAATGCCTTTTGTTATGGGAAACAATCAGTCTTTAGAGTGACAAAATTCTATCTAAAATTCTCTCTCTTTTTGAAAGCAAGAAATCTTTCGTGAGCAGTAAACACACATAGGCCTGAAGGGTTAATTCATTGATCTTTGTAAAAACGTCCCTGTGATATCTGGCGACTGTTTGGCGATCAACAGAGCATGCTTGGCGCAGGTAGCTCTTCTTCGAGAAGGGTTAATGTATTTATTAGGAGTTGCATGTTAGCCTCGGAAGAGGAAGGTAGTAGATTGTACTATGCGGTAGGAGCGACGTACTGCTCTGAGTAACTATTATATTATTGTTTGAATTATATATTTAATAAATGTTTGTTTCGTCTTGCTAAATGGTGCCTTGTTAAACCACGAAATCATCACAACACGCTCTCGATCGAAAACCAGAGAGGTTAGAAGCTTAGAGCGTTGAAAACGGAAGAGGCGTAAAGTTAAGCCTAACTAACGAAAGAAGTGTTCATTTGCAAAAGAGAGTAAAAACGTGAGAATTATTTAATCGAGAGTTTGAAAGGCTTGATTCTAAAGGAAAATAGAAGAAAATGTTCAAAAACGCAAAGAAAGAGGATTTAGTAACAGTTCTATTGGAAATTGGCGAAGAAGCATCCCCAGATTTGAAGCTGGTAGAACTGAAACACAAACTCCAGAATAGCAAGGAATACATCGAAGATGCTGATTTCGTGAAAGAAATTCTGATTACTACAGTGGAGAATAGAAAAAGAAAAGAAGAAATGGAAAGAATGAAAATGGAAGAAGAAAGAATAAGAACAGAAAGAGAACACGAAATAGAACTAGCGAAGATTCGAGCAACTCAAAATGAAGGAAGTAGAAGTCCAACACCTTTAATCCAAAACACAGAACGAGAAACCGAAATTTCACTGGACAAGCTGATCAAAGGAGTAGAAACACTGACTATACCAGTACCGAAGGGAGCAGAAGAATGGAATATATTTTTCGATTCTATCGAAAGAGCGTTTAAGCACAAGAAGGTTCCTGAAGAATACAAATCAGAAATATTATTGAAATTAATTGGAGAAAAAGCTTCAAATATTCTTGTTTATATAAAGGAGGAAGATCTGCAAAATTACGAAAAAGTGAAAACTCTTGTTCTGAAGGAATATCAACCTACTCCTCAAACCTGTTTAGAAAACTTCAGAAAAACTAGACGTTATTCCGGCGAAACGCATATCCAGCTCGCTTCAAGACTAACAGCTACATGGGACTATTACTGCAAGTCAAGAGAAGTAAAGGATTTCGAAACACTCAAGGAGTTAATTATTTCCGATAAATTATTCCAAGCATTAGATGAAGAAACAGCTGCACACGTCGCAATACGCCAAGGAAATAAATGGCTGAAGCCTCAAGAATTAGCTACAGAATGTGATATTTATTTCACGGCCAAAGGAAAATCTTTCGACGAAGTTCGAAATGGAATTAAGCGATCACCGAGATTCCTGGATACAACATGTGCACACGACAAATATATTCCACCACCCATGAGAAAAGAATATCCAAAACACGAAAGATTTCACGCGAGAAGAAAAGAATGTTATATTTGTGGAAATTATCAACACATCGCGAGAGATTGCCCAGACAAAAGAAAAAAGAACGAAACTGCAGTAAATAAGAAGGGAAAGGATGATTCCAAAACTCAAAAAAATTCAAACAGAACATCAAAAGAAGAAGCCATCGTAGCTAAAGTAGATTCATCCCATCTACGATCTGAATTCGCAGAACGCATCGTTCAACCACTGCAAAAAGTAGATATTTTTATTAACTCTGAGAAAATCGAAGCTATCGTAGACTCTGGAACGCAGATAACGATCGTACATTCATCCCTCATTCCAAATTTAGAGGAGAGAGAAGGAGGTAAAATATTGCTAACACCTGCTTTCGGACAACCAATTGAAGCAAAAGTTTGCCGTGTACCTATTTACCATAAAGATCATGGAAGCAATATATTTAATTTTGTAGATACATTAATTGCAGTGACTGATAAGCTAAATGTGCCTTGCCTAATAACTCCAGAAATATACGAACTGTTGATTAATCCTGCGGCAGAAGAAGCAAACGCAGAAAGAAATAATTACGGAAGCGAAAACTTACAAACTTTATTCGCCAATGCACAGTCAAACGACAGCGTCGATTCCCCCCCGCTAATGCTTATGGAGGAGAAAAACGAAGAGGAGGAAGGGAAGAAGGCGAGTGTTTATGTAAACACAGACTTATCGTCTGCTGAACGCCTACGCGAAGAGCAAGTTAACTGTCCCTCGCTGAGAGAAGCATGGAAGCTAGCAATAGAAAAAAAAGGAAATTATTTATTTATTGATCATCTTTTACATCACCAAGAAAAAATATTAGGACAGAATGTTTTTCAGTTAGTGCTTCCACTTAGTAGAAGAGCACAAGTTTTGGAATTAGCACATAGTTCCATTTTCGGTGCACATCTTGGGATAAGAAAAACAAAGGAGCGAATACGATATTCATTTTATTGGCCTGCATTAGCACAAGATGTTGAAACCTTTTGTAAAACGTGCAAAGATTGTCAGTTGAAAAGTCCAGAAAAGCGATCTGACAAGATTCCCATCACACCGGTCAGAAGGCCAGGATTACCTTTCGAAACAGTTAACATCGGCATTATTGGACCTATTGAACCTTCCTCTGCTAGGAAACATAAATATGTGTTATGTCTGGTAGATCAACATTCCCGATGGCCAGAAGCCATTCCACTGAGAAGCTTGACAGCAAAAGCCACTTGCGACGCGCTTTTGGAGATTTTCATGAGAACAGGAATCCTTAATACAATAGCTAGTGACAACGGAAGTAACTTCGTTTCAAAATTAACTAAAGAATTCCAGAAAAGACTAGGTTCTCACCCTAGGTTCTCTACACCTGCTTACAGTGCTTCAAATGGATTAGTAGAAAGATGGAACAAGTCCTTCAAGCAAATGTTACATCATGTCATCAGGACTGATCCTTCGAATTGGGATAAGCACATCCCATACCTGCTCTTTGCATACAGAGAAGTACCAAACTGCACCACGGGTGTCTCACCATTTCAGCTGATGTATGGAAGACAACCAAGAGGTCCTTTAGCAGTACTGAAGTCTTCATGGTCAGGAGAAATACCTATACCACCTAATCTAAGTGAATCGGCAGTGGATTACTTACAACTTTTAAAAATAAGGTTAGAACAAGCAGCCGAACAAGCCAATTTAATTGCAAGTGATAAACAACAAAAATATGCTGAGTACTTTAATCGGAGATCAATACCAAAAAATTTCAAAATTGGAGAACAAGTTTATTTACTCATACCAGATTCAAATAACAAACTCTATGCACGATGGACTGGTCCAGGAGAAATCGTGAATCATTGCCCACCTCATTCCTATAAAGTAAAACTACCTGATGGAAAGATCAAACATGTTCATGCAAATAAAATTAGAAAATTCCAAGCTAGTGTCAATGCAGTTGGAGTGATATTTGAAAATGAAGAAGAATTTGGAGAAATTATAACTTTACCAGGAAAAGATCTCTCGACCCCCCTGGAAGATTTTAAAATAGATGCAAATCTGAATTTAGAAAATTTGAATCCGCAGCAGAGAAGAAAATTGATAGCTCTTATCAACAAACACCGAGCACTATTCACCGGAAAGCTGAAAATAGCTAAAGTTGAAGCTCATAAAATTAGATTAATACCCAATATGGAGAGAAAGAAACCTTACATTTATAGGATTCCTGAAGCATTGAAACCCAAGGTCGATGAAGAAGTAGAAGAATTATTGAAATCGGGACTAATAGAAGAAAGTAATGCAGAAATAGCTCATCCAGTAGTTTGTGTAAGCAAAAAAAATGGAGATATCAGATTGTGCTTAGATTATCGAGTTTTGAATGCAGTGACGAAGCCAGATGACTTTCCTATGCAAAATGCCATTGATTTAATGTACAGTATAGGAAGAGCCAACGTCATAACAACTTTAGATTTTCTGAAAGGATATTGGGCAATTCCCATGGAGGAACAAAGTAAAGAGTACACATCGTTCAAAACTCATCGAGGTCAATATCAGTTTAAAGTGCTACCCTTTGGATTAAGGAACGCAGCAGCAACTTTTCAGAGAGTAATGAATAACGCACTGAAAGAATTTCAACAATTTTCAAGAGCCTATATTGATGACATAGCTATATTTTCCACGGATTTCGACACTCATCTCCGACATCTGGATAAAGTTTTTACCAAACTAGAGTCACTTGGATTTACTATCAATTCAAAGAAATGTTCGTTTGCAAAACCTCAAATTAAATATTTAGGACACATCATTGGATCAGGAAAACATCAACCAGATCCCGAGAAAATAGAGGCAATCAAGAAGCTGGAAACGCCGAAAACGAAAAGAGATCTTAATAGTCTGTTAGGACTATGTAATTATTATCGCGATTATATCCCAGGGTATGCAGAGATCGCCTACCCACTCACAGAACTCACGAAAAATAAACAACCGGAAATACTCGAATGGAAAGAAATTCATGAGTCAAAATTTCAACAACTGAAGGAACGATTAGCGATGTCAACGGAGCTGATCACCCCAACACTGCAGGATCCGTTTGTCATTCATTCTGATGCATCCCAAATCGGAATAGGTGCATGTTTGTCACAGCAAAGGGGAGAGAAGCAATTTCCCATCTGCTACGCGAGCAAGAAATTATCGAAACCTCAACAGAGCTGGCCGACTATAGAGCGTGAAGCTTATGCTATAGTATGGGCATTGAAGAAGTTTGAACCTTGGATATTCGGTTCATCGGTGAAAATTGTGACTGATCATAATCCTCTAGCCTTTATAGTGAGAAATGCTCCGCAATCGTCCAAATTACAACGATGGGCCATAGCTTTGCAGAAATATAATCTCGAAATAGAACATTGCCCTGGAAAAAAACTGTCAAACGCGGATGCATTATCCAGACTTCCCACTTGTGAACTTTGAACATTAATTTACTGTTCATCTTCACGAACATTTTGTATAGTTAATAATTAGATAGTTTTCTTTGCTTTTCATAATCATTTTACAATTTTGTGCAAATAAGATGTTTATGTAATTTGAAATAGATAGAGAAATTATTGGATAACAAATATTCGAGGTAAGTGGTAAATTTAGATATTTGTCTCCCAAGGATTTAAATCATGCTGCAGCATCATTAATTAAAAGGAATGTTAAGAATATAATTTTATATATATATAAGAAACTTAATAATTTTACTGTCATCATTGGAATAATACTAGGGTATATTTTAACATGTTTATAAAAGAAAATATCAACTTGGTTTCTTTGAATTAAGAATTGATAAATTGTTACAATAATAATAAGGTTCGGAACAAGTGAAGTTAAAAATGATTTATCTATGTTTATATATAAAAATGTGTTATCTATGTTTATGTAGTAAATTGAGGTATGTCTATAGTAATTGAGATTTGAAAATTAGGATAGAATGTATAAAAGTATATGTAGTTTTTTTTTTCTTTTTCACGTTGATCGCAAACAGTTGCTAGATTTTAGTTTCCAGATTGCTGATTGATTTGTAAATAATATCAACAACAATCTTACGACGGGGGTGTGATATCTGGCGACTGTTTGGCGATCAACAGAGCATGCTTGGCGCAGGTAGCTCTTCTTCGAGAAGGGTTAATGTATTTATTAGGAGTTGCATGTTAGCCTCGGAAGAGGAAGGTAGTAGATTGTACTATGCGGTAGGAGCGACGTACTGCTCTGAGTAACTATTATATTATTATTTGAATTATATATTTAATAAATGTTTGTTTCGTCTTGCTAAATGGTGCCTTGTTAAACCCCGAAGTCATCACAGTCCCTTTAAATAAATAATTTTAAGCAGTCAATTTCTATCAAAAAATCGACTTTTCAATTCTTAATCGTAGCCTAAAAAAAATAAATAAATAAAAAATAAATAAATAAATAAAAATAAAAAATAAAAAGCTGGCATTACGTCCTTTAGCAAAAGTTACGATTTAGTATCTTCCCTCGAGAAAACCATCTCACTTTAGTATGTAAAAGAAAGAATATGTACATTTCCCATGTCCTCATGTAGTATTTTGAGGGTTTCGTGGAACACAGTTTAAGAAACGTTGATTTAAGCCATTGAAACTAAAACCGCTTAAATTTGAAAATATTACTTCATGAACTAAGTTATTTTGATTGCTTCATAAAACACTTATCTGTGAATAACTTCAGAATTTATAAATTTTTAATAATTCGTTTCAGATCATTCTTCTAGTCGCAGTGGCAAGTTTTGCTTGCGTGGAAAGTTCAGTTGTCCAAATTGATGCAGTAAGTATTATAAATCTGATTTTTTGAATTACTATACAAGATGTTTCCTAATTTACTCTTTTTTATAAAACAGCTTTCTGGAAACAATTTTGACTACCTAAATCCCAAATTTAACTTTTAACATTGTTATACACGTAAAATCACCTCATATTTTAACACAGTCCAAAACAAATTTTCATTTTACTTTATAAATGAGCTGTTTTCATGAGGGGAGTCAATTGCATTCATTTGGAAAGCCAAAAGTAAGGAAATGGGAATCAGGATTTCCAACCCATAGCAATGCTATTTACTCAATGTAGATTAGAAAATTTTTTTTCCCCCATGCTTTTTTTTTTCTTTAGTATAGAGCAGGAGTTCTCAAATTTTTTCCCCAAGCATCCCATTTACCATTGCTAGATCATTCTAGATCATTCCCCCTTCCTTTCCAAAATACGAAATATATACATATTATCAGGTTCAGTGTTCCTCCTTACTTGCTTTGGGAACATTAAATGACCTGACTCGGAACAGGGAGCTTACTAAAGCTATGTTCAATAAATGTGGGAAGTAGACAAGATACACAGGAAGGGTATACGAAACCTTTTTTTTTTTTCTCTCTTTAAAATGATTTCCGGACTTCGGAATACAGAGACCAACCACTACAGCCTGAGTTTAAATGACATATGGTCCTTCAAATCGTGGAAAAAATTTGGCAGTTTTATCTTCTGGTGCTGAAGAAAGTGAATGCTTAATTTTTAACACTTCATCTCCTACTTTATAAGTTACTCCCCGTCGTTTCATATCGTAATAAAGTTTCTGTTTTCTCTGTGCTACTTCAGTGTTCTTTTTTGCTTCTTTAATTAATTTTTCTATATCACCCATTTTAAATTCTGGGGCTCTTTGTTGAACATAAACAGGCTTTCTTATCTTATCTAATCATTATTTCCTATCTTGTTCATTTGCGGTTTTGCAGCTGAAGATGATGGTTCGGTAAAACCATCGAAACTAGTCCTGTGAAAATTTTGTGAATATAACGCTGATTTTTGTTGTTTGACTTCTGAATTAGTATTTATTTGGCGTGTCATTGTGTCTTAATTATAAAATAATTTATCTAACGGCGTTATAATCTTTCTGCCTAAAAATAACTCAGCAGGAGTTTTGCCCGTTGTATCATGTTTTGCGGTCTTAAGGGCGAAAGCTAATTCATTGACATAGTTATCCCAGCTTTTATGAAAATTTTTAACATAACTACGGATAATTTTCACTATATTTCTATTGACTCGTTCCGCTATATTTGATTGCGGCGGATACGAGACCATTTTTAAATGACGTATGCCCAGTTTTTGGCACATGTCTTCAAATATATTACTTACAAATTGAGGACCATTATCCGATATAACTTTTAGGGGCGCCCCGTATTTTAAAATATATTTATTTAAAATAGAATCAGTAACTAATTTCGCGGAGGCTCGTTTTAAGGGAACAATTTCGGTCCACTTACTAAAATGATCAACCATAACAAGGAGATACCGACTTTTATTTAACTGACTTTTTGGGAAAGGGCCCAATAAATCGATGCCAATTATTTCATTTGGAAAATCGGATTTAATGCTATTTAGAAACCCGGCCGAGCGGAAATTAATATAATTAACTGCTTGACATGTTGGGCAGGACTGGACATACGCCCTTGTTAACTTTTGCAGTTCAGGAAAATAGACTGCTTCGCGTACGCGTTGGATAGTTTTTCGAATACCAGCATGAGAAGC
Organism: Stegodyphus dumicola; assembly: GCF_044657685.1. Lineage (NCBI taxonomy): Eukaryota > Metazoa > Arthropoda > Arachnida > Araneae > Eresidae > Stegodyphus > Stegodyphus dumicola. Next base: position 132,045,857 of record NC_140768.1, on the reverse strand, counting down.
TAAAGGGCAGTCGTGTAACTCCTGCAGGATATTTAATCTAAGACTAGCTGGGATAACAGGTCGAAATTCGTTGTTGGAATTTGTAGTTTTTGTATAAAATAATAGACCATCTATTAGTTCGTAATGGGCCGCCCTATTTCTTATCGCCACAATATCTTGGTGGCTAAAATTTTCAGGATCCTTTAAATACTCATAAATGTTTCTAAATTCAGGATCCTTACCCAGTTCGGTTACTACAGTTTCTCGGGAATTTATTGTACATGCTGTGAGCATTGCCACCTTTACAGTATTACCTTGTTCATCTATTTTTATTCTGGATAGGGCATCTGCTACGATATTTTCCTTTCCGGAGGTGTGCTTGATTACCAGATTATACTCTTGTAACTTGAGTGCCCATCTTATTAACCTTGGGGATAAGTTTTTCCTTGAGTACAATCTAGTTACCGCCGCATGATCAGAATACACTGTTATTGGCGCCCTTCCAAAATAGACTCGGAACTTTTGCACTGCTAACAGAACTGCAAGTGCCTCTCTCTCGGTCGCGGAATAGTTTCTTTGTGTTTGATTTAAAGTTCGACTAAAAAATGCCACGGGCTGCTGATTTTGCGAAAGTACCGCTCCTACCGCATAATCCGAAGCATCCGCTGAAATTTCTAAATTCTCATCCTTTTCAGGAAATTTCAAAACAGGGGCTTGCGTTAATGCTTGCTTTAATTTTTCGAAAGCACTATTGGCTTCGGCCGTCCACGAAAATCTTGCCTTTTTCCTTTTTAATTTTAACAATGGTTCAGCAATAGCTGCAAAATCTTTTTTTATAAAGGACCTATAATATGAACAAAGTCCTAGAAAAGAAGAGAGCTTCTTCGCCGTATTTGGCGGCGGATACTTTTGCACAGCGATTATTTTTGATTCGTTTGTCTCAATTCCTTTCTCAGATATTTTGTAACCTAAGTATTTTAATTCAGGGGCTGCAAATTTGCACTTTTCGACATTAACTTTTTGACCGGCCTCATTTAATAATGAAAACACCTGTCTTAAATCCTGTACATGTTGATCCAGATTATCACTAGTAATAATGATATCGTCTAAATAGATAGATGTGGACTTTCCAAGAACAGGCGTTAGCACAATGTCCATACATCGCTGAAATGTTGCCGGTGCCCCTGAAAGGCCAAACGGCATACGCAGGAATACATAAGTGCCAGACTTGGTTATAAAAGCAGTCTTAGGCACATCTTCCAGTCTAACCCCTATTTGAAAATAACCAGTCGTTAAGTCTAAAGTAGTCATGTATTTGGTAGAGGTTATATTCCTTAGAATTTCTTCAATAATAGGTAACGGCTATGCCGGATATTTAGTCATGGAGTTTAATTTACGATAGTCAAACGCAAAACGCCACCTTTTTGGATGTATTACTGGATAGTCATTGTTTTTCTTACATAAAACCACCGGGCTAGCATAACTACTTGAGATGGGCGTTATGATCTTTTTACGTAACATATCTCTAATGTGCCACTCTATAATTTTTTCTTTATTCTTATCATATCGGTATGGTTTGTGGCGAACTGGCAGTGAATCTCCGGTATCGATACTATGGTTAGTAACTTGAGTAAATCCTGGAATATCACTAAATAACGAAGCAAATTCACTTACCACTTGTCGGATTTTTTGTTGCTCTTCCTTAGGCAGGTGGTCAAGGTTTAACATTGGTGGTTCTGGTTTTTCTTCTCGAACTGGTTTCATCGTCAGCTTAAGGGACGCTTCGTTAAAATCCAGCGTTGCTTGTGCCTCTGAAAGAAAATCTATCCCTAAGATGATATGTGCTTGCAAATTCTTTACTAAAAAAAACATAATCTTTACTTGTTCGTCCTTGATACGAACGTATAGCGGTAATTTACCTGTGCACTTGCATCTTTCTCCCTGCGCAGCTAACGCTGTCGTATTATCCGAATTATATATGCGGTATTTACGAAAATACTTCTTAAAAAAATCTTCTGCCACACAGGAACACTGCGCGCCTGTATCCAGGAGTGCGGTGGCTGGGATGTTATTCACCAACACTTCAATCTTTGGAAGAGTCAAATTTTTCACCATCACTGTATTTAACTTGAAGGAAGAGGGGTTTTCTTGGCCTTCGGATTTCCGCACCCTCCCGTCAGCAGAAATCCTTTTTAGTTTAAATCTTGTTTTTTCCTTTCCATGCTTTCCTTCTTTTTCCACTGGCCTTCAGACTTTTTTCCTGGATTACTAGTGAACTGTCGACGTTCGCCGGTTGTTTTTGGACACTCGGGTTTCTTGCCCACTGATTCGCTTTGCTTCCGTAGCCGTGTTCTTGACTTTGCTGTGGTCTTGGCGCACCAATTTGGTTTCGTTGCTCATACTGGCGTCTTCTTTCAATGTCCGCCGTTCTTCTACTTTCAAACTGGATTGCTAGCTCAAATAACTTTTCCAGTGTAGTCGGATTCCTTAATTCAATAAAGTCTTGTACTTGGGGAAGTAACCTCGGCAAAATCACTTGAATTATCTCAGGATCCGGACGGTTTCCATACAAGAGTTTGAAGACGTGAAATTTTCTTAAAATAAAGGTGGAAAGATTTTCGATTCGTTGCTGATATATGCTGAAAAGTTCCGTTTCTAATTTTGCACTATCCCTTAAGACAGGGAAGGCTTTTACTAAGGCAGTCTTGAAATTTTCGTAAGTATAGGTTGGACTTCCCGCTTGACCCAAGAGGCTTCTGCCTATACATTTGAACCAATTAAGCGCTTGGCCCCTCAAAGCGCTGGTAGCTAAGGTGACTTTCTGGAACTCATGCACGGGATACAGCATGAAGTGGTCATCCAATTTTTCCAAATAACTGGTTACCGGTGAGTTTCCATTAAATGCTGCTTCTGGTTTCATCGATGCGCGCATGGTCTGGACGATGTAACCAAATCCTTCCAGGGCGGCAGCTGGCATTTCTGGATTCTGAGCCGCTTCTGCAGGCAGCACAGGTTCTTCTTGAAACTCGGCCATGGTTATTCTTCTTCGTCGGGCGCCACTATCAGGTTCAGTGTTCCTCCTTACTTGCTTTGGGAACATTAAATGACCTGACTCGGAACAGGGAGCTTACTAAAGCTATGTTCAATAAATGTGGGAAGTAGACAAGATACACAGGAAGGGTATACGAAACCCTTTATTTTTTTCTCTCTTTAAAATTATTTCCGGACTTCGGAATACAGAGACCAACCACTTGTGGTCTGAACGTAAGAATATAAAAATATTAACTAAACTCTAACTAAACTAACTTCGGATTAATAAACAAGTGCCTACTTGAAGATTGGCCGTATATTAACAGAAAGGCCGTATGTAGTACAGAGAACTGTTAACACTACGGTACGTTTAAAATTATCAAGAGGATTAAACCTCTGGCCTTGAAGGCAACCAGCAACCGAGTAAAACTGCTATGGCAAGCGGCCTGCTCCTAATCACTCCTTCCTCTCTCTTGCTTGGCAAAAAGCCACAACTTAAGTACTTGGCGTTCGCAAGACAAATTTGCATAAATAAGTTAAAGCTTTTAATTCTGGCCGGAAGTAGAAAATAAGAAGTGATAGTAAAGATTTAAAATAAAATAAACGTTAGTAAAACTTAAGATCCTTACAATATATATATATATATATATTTATATAGATTTAGATGATTTTTCAACGTGTTTTATAAATTAAACACACACACACACACACACAAAAAAAAAAAAAAAAAAAAATGTAGAAAATTCCGATAAATGCCAAAATTTGAACAAAAGTAGTTTTTAATATTCATAAACTAAAACTAAATACTTAACAGATAAATACAAGGCTGACCGCCCCTTCCCTGAAACTATGATAGGGAGGAATTACCCTTCTCCCCGAGTTGAGGACCGCCGGTATGGAAGAGGGTCAAAACAAACTTTTTGTGAGATCAAATCGAAATCGTTTGCTTAATGAACTGAATAGGTTCCTTTTTAGTATTCATTTCTCACTAACAATAATGAATAAGATTGGGAACGGGAAAGAAAGCAAGAACGGAGTGCGAAGGTGGAGTAACGATCAAGAAGAATCCAACGAGGTGTGGGATCGAGAGATTCGACTCAGTCGAACTCAGAGCTCCCTGGATTGACTTCTTTTCAAAAGAGATTTCAACCATAGTTTTGAACCGCAGTTTTGTAAACCGTAGTTTTGAAATTCCCTGTTGTGGTGGTGGTGGTTTCGAGTCCACATTTCATGGAAGTATGGTTGCCAGAGCCTCAAAGAAGTTGGACTTCTACTTCTACCCTAGTTTTGAGGAAAAGCATCCTAGTGAGTGGTCCACTCTTCTTCCTTACCACCAAACACACGAGAGAATTTTCGGCTAGCCATATATTTAGAGTGCTCTCGTTCTGCAAATACACGGTATATTTACAAACATGTACGCCATCTCCCGGATTCGAACCCAAGCCCTTCGGTACCACAGTAGGCTCCCCTAACCATCATACCGTCTGGGCGGATCCCTAAAGCCTCTTTTCCACATATAGAACTAACAATGAAATTCATGAATATACCACATGGTTTCTTTGAATGGCTTTTTAAATTATACCCATTTTTTGCTCCACTACATTCAAACTTATTTCCTCGAATTATTCTAACTTAATTACTCAATCACTGGAGGTAAGTCGAAAATGAATATAAAAATTTGAAAAGCTGAAATCAAACATCCCTGTCAATTTTGGTTTTATGGAGATCAAACGCCTTACAAATTTATTTTTTCGCAATGAATTTAAAACTTTCTCAAATATAAATATAGGAACCGGAAGACGGCATTAAAAGTTAGATTTCCGTATTTGTCGAAATATATATATATATTTTTTATTTGAACATTGCCAAAACATGAATATTTTGTCATTTAAAACACTTTTGTAATTTAAAGTATTTGACTACGACAGTGCGAAATTAAAGGCGAGGTAAGTTTTTTTTTAAGCCAGGTAAGGGAGTGAGTACTGTTAGATGTAGGTATATACGTTTGGGCACTACAAATTGCAGTGAAAAAGAAGGTGTACAACTAGATGTTATAGCAATCCCATGTACAAAGTTTCAAAGTTCTACGGCTAATCTTGTTTGAGTTATACGAGATGCGTACATACGAACGTATAGACGTGACGAAAAAATCACTTTTGAATAAATTTTAAAATCCATTTTGGTAAAGCAGTCCTTTATTCTGACTGTACATGCAGCCGTTCCGGAAACCATAAAATTCAGTTCCACAGCAATATCGCAAAATAGTTTTAAAATGAGCATATCTTTAGAATTTCCCATACACAGTCTCCCCCGCTGGAGATAAAAATTTTTTTTTCTGTATAACGTTGTCATTACTCGCTTTTAAACCGTTGATCTTTTAATCAAAAATTCGTTAAAGTTTTATAAAATATGAAATCGATAATAAAACAAATTCCAAATTTCAAATTTGGGCTTTCAAATGCCCGTATTCGAAGTAGGATTACGTCATTCAAAATTGGATGGTTCTAGGTACCGTTGTTTTATCACAGTGCGAGAAACATACATACATTTATGCAGATTCTTCATTATTTACAGGGCGATAATATTTGTTGCAGAAATTTGAAAAGTGAAACAACGCTTATAGTGAATCGACGCAAAATGCCAAAACGAAATTAATAGTACTTTTTGGCTAATTGCCCCTTTGAAATAAAAAAAAATCCCCCTAATGGCTTCGGGAACGCTCAAAATCGATATTTCCGTTGAAGTATGACACCCGAAATTTTTCGTGATTGCAATACTTCCTTTTCTTCGTACAAGGAAGTAAAAATATTCAAAAATTTAGGAAATGGTAAAAGAATTAAACTCGCTTTTGACATGAGAAGAAAAACATTGCTTTCTCTGCCAAAATGAGAATTAAAATTTCCAGTCACGCTTCCAACAAGAGCTTTCAAAGAAGCTACCAGTCCGTTTTGTCGAATCATCTTTACTTCATTCAATAAAGTGAAGAAATTCTTTGAATTAGTGGATCGTCCAGCCTTATTTGTGTGTGCGTGAAATTGGAGTTTCAGAAAGTAAGCCAAACTTGACATTTGAAATGTTATTAATCTGCGAAACGAAAGATTTTTGAAGAAGGAAAGTAACAAATTGTCATTCACGTTCGTTATTTAAAATGACGCTACAATACAAGCTCCGGAATTGTATTCTATTCTTGGGTTCGTTTTTTAAATAAATCTGACAGTCATAAAACGAATACGTACAATCGTATGATTATTAACTTTCATGAATATCATAAATGTAAATTTCGATTTTAACCTGCATTTATGATTGTCTCTCAAAGGATACAATTAAAATAGCATAGTTGCGAAGATAACAATTTTGCCCGCCTTTTAGATGGTAGTATCTTTATCGAGATAAAACAACTTGTTTTCATCAAATGGAAATTAATCGAACATTTTTGTATATTATACTTAAAAGTGAAATATTAGATTACTAAATTACCACACTGTTTACTTTAAAATTGCAGCCTATTTTTTTACAGTACACATTTTTGCATTTATAGGTTCCGCAACCCCAACCTTACCAATTCGGATACTCCATTAAGGACTTAAGCAGCCAGCAGTACAGAGAAGAAACCAGTGACGGAGTCAGTGGCGTGACTGGAAGTTATGGTTTCACGGATGCTAACGGTATAAGGCAAGTCAACTAACTTGCTGACGGTGACGGTTTTAGGGCCCAAGTCAAGACCAACGAACCTGGCACTACGAACCAAAATCCTGCTGCTGTCGAAGTTATATCCAATCCTCGAGTGGTGACTGAATTGACAAGACCTGTCGTTAATCCTAGCATTCAACATTTGAACAGGGGTATTAATAACGGGAACTTAAACAATGGTCTCTTGAACAGGGGATCATTTTCTCTGAACAGGGGAATCCTGAATAGAGGTTTTAATAATGAAAACGGAGGATTAAGATTCAGTAACGATCTCCTAAATGGCATTCCTATTGGTGGAGGTTTAGGTTATGAATACCTGAACGACAGAACGATTCTTTTTGGAATACCACTAATTGGTGGTTACGTTGAAGGTATCAGGGTCCAGTAAAATAGTATGACTTTATTATTTATAACTTAGAAAACTGCCTTTACTGAGGAATTTATGAATTCAGTTTAAAGAAACAATTTAATTTACATTTTCTTTTCTCTGCTTATTTCCTTTTGCATGCTTGCTGTTAATTGCCTTTTTCAGTAGAAAGAATCCGGTATAAGTCTTTCCGAATTTATAAATTCTTTATGCTACCTTCTTCTCTATGCTGAACAATAGAGATATAAACTTATACTAAAAACATTGCTGTCGACTACCAAAAACAACTGCTCATTTTCTTGAAATTTCTGACAAAACTTTTGCATTTATTTAGAGCAACTATTGCTTAATAAAATTATTTGATGCTCTTTAAGTTTCTTTTATTTACTGAAATCTATATCGTTGTGTGCATTTGGGTTCATAATAGATTGAATGCGCACAGGCCCGATGATAGGTTAATAAAATTTATTTTTATCGAATGAAACCCTTCAAAACTCTACAATTTTCAGCAGAAATACTCGTACAGGTGTTCACAGTATCACAGAATACAATCAGTAATTAGGCTTCAAACTACTAAGAACGTTAAACACAAAGCGCATCTAAAGTGAAAATTAACTCGGATATCTCACTTCACGCGAAACCAACAACTCGCAGCAACAATAACTAAGCAACTTTGAGCGCAGTATAAAGAGTCGAATTACGATTACAGCTAATATAGTGATCATTTACATTTATTCAATTACGATACCTATTATGGTGATACAGGGACCGGACCCAAATTCCGCCAAATAGTGGCCATATTTGCCGACATTTGGCGATTTCTCGTCAAATTACTGAGATACCTATTTACTCAATTTTAAATGGATGTGCCCCCGTATTCTTACTTTCCGGCATAGCTTTCTCTTAAAATTTTTTTCCTGTTACATTACACAGAAAAATACACAACAATTTCACGTATAACTGCACTAAAATCATCTATCTAATGTACAAAATTCGTAACAATATGTTACCTAACTTCGTGAATATATTCTATTTCGTGAGATCATTACATTCATACAAATATTCATTAAAAATACATTCATTATAAGCCTATTATTCATTTTATTATCTGCTTGGATCAATTTTATTGTGTGAACTGATAATGGATGCCACAAAGCAATTGAAATTATTTTTGAGCAATTTTATTATACTTAATGCATTTCAATCTCCTTCGAAGGCTTCTCCTGCCGTTGGAAATATGAAAATACTTCTGAAAATCTTGACACGGACAAAGACAATCAATATATTTTCTTTGCACCTCATCCACGTCACTGGGTTTCTTTTTAATCATCCGAAATATTTATGTTAAGAGTTTTTTTTAAGCCATGAAACAAAAAAGTCGCATAGAGCAAGAAAATAAGAAAAACAGCGCGCGATATTGTCAAAATGCTGTTTTTTCCTCAAAATCATCGAACGGACAGCCTCTTTAGATATCCGGTCAGTGGCCTTTAGAGAAAATTTTATTAATATTGTGTCGACTTTTTCAAGGTTTTTCTCATTTTTCTCATCAAAGGTGTCGAAGTTTTAACAATTTTTCTAAAAATGTTGTCCTTTTGAAGGTGGAAAATCACGAGGTTCACTGGGAATCATAAGAACGGTTTCAGTTGTAGTTTTCTTCATCGAGTAACAAAATTTCACGTACTCTTATTTCTTTAAGGTGGCATAGAACAAAAATAGCAGGACACTACGAGAAAAAGCACATACATCAATCATCACAAAGGCCTGTAGAACTTTTGTGAGGAGAAGGCTATGAAACTGAAAAACAGGGCTGCTCTTTTTGTTCGATTTTATCATCAGAAAACTCATTTATTTATTTATTTTTTCAAGATTTTATTTGAAATGTAGCTCAAGCATATTGTCTATTGAATCAAATAACTTCACAAGAAACAGACTTTATAAGTCATTTTAACCTCTTAGGCATCCTAAAGACAAATAGCTTTTTGCATTAAAAAAAAAAAAAAAAAAAAAAAAAAAAAAAACACTGAGTGAGCAGTTAGCAATTTATAACAATTTAAACAAAAATAAAAAAAAAATATCCTTTCATGAGAGAAACAGGTTCGAAGATAATGATAATAATCAATATTTTACATTTATTGTTTCAGAAATAATATGCTGCTTAGATTCAAACTAAGTTCAAATACTTCTTCCTGATTTAACTTTAACAGAATAACAACATGATTTCTTTTGAAAAACACAGAAATTATTTGCGTTTTACAAGGAAACATATTGCAGCCATTATCTTTTTCACATAAACTAGAATAACATACTAGGAAAATATTATTTCTTTCTATTTTTATTCAGTTATGGTAAATTTTGCTATCATTATATGCGTATATAAAAAATTAGACAATGATTTTAAATAGAAATATACCTAACAATAAAAAGCTTAAAATCGAATATTTATATACATAATTATATAATAACCTAATGAACAAGTCACATGGCATTTTTGGCTTATACCAAAAGAAATGTAATGGAATTGCAATTTGAAATCAATAAAAAAGTATTTAATATTTACTAAAATATTATATGGATAAAAATGAAATAGTTATAGATTATAATATGTAGTAAAGCTGAGGATTTTTTTAACACTTCTTCTTCCTAACATATCTAGATATATATATATATTTTTAGTTTACGATAGTGTTAGATTACCGTGAATACTTTATTGAATCAATATTTTTTTTTCTAAAATCTATAAACCTTCATTATTACACAGCACAGAAAAGCAATTAATAATATGCAGAATAACTAGTATACTGTAATTTACTCTTCGTTCGAAATGACAGTTTTTATTTATAAGTATTTTATTTATAATGAATTTCCTTATTATTAAACATTGAAACCAATAAAAATAGAAATATATTTAAATATAGCAATAAAAAAATTGATGATAGGCTCTCTCTTTTAGTTTAAAAGAGCAACTGGTGTTTAATGCGTAGGATTACTAACGGAAGTATGAGGGTGTTATAGAGCAAATAAAACAAACAAAAGATTTTGTACACATATACATTTTATTTATTTTTTTATTTATTACATTTATTCTTTCAAAATGACCCTATGTAAAATTGGTCGATGATATAAGAAATAAGATACATAATTTAAGATATTTGCAGTTATATTTCTAGTAAGTGTTAAATCTATAAATGAATTGTCAAGTGTATTTGGATAGTTATTTGGCCTCGTATTGAGATAAATAGGATGTTTCATAAAATCAAAGGCCTTTCCATTTCGTATAAAATACATCAAACACCACTCGTACGTACTCACTGTCTACCAGAACCCGCGGTCGCCAAACGGTGATGAAAACGTTTTGATGGTCCTCAGAAAAATTGAGGTATTATTTATATTTTTATAAAAATTCAATTTAAAAAATGACGAGTAAGAAAATGTATTATGGAATTTAGATTATACTTCCTTTGTAAATTTTAGCTACCACTTTTAGTGAAATTCCTTCTGAGTTTAGCGACTTTTGCAAGTATTATAAAATAAAAAAACGTCAGACTTACTACTGTCATGTGCCTACTGGCTCTCTTCATGAGCTGAAAAACAGCGCGCTATGCGCGCTACTCCAGCCATACTTGTTCGGATTCGGATATTAAATAAATAAATAAAACTGAAAGGATTCAGATTTTAAATTACGTCCAAAGGGCCGTTTTTTTAATGTTTGCTACCTTTATTTATTAAATATCATGTTCTTCGCGCTTAAACCATAAAATTCAGTTCAAGAGAAATATCGCAAAATAATTTTAAAATGAGTATATCTTTAGAATTTCCGATACACAATCTCCCGCGTTGGAGATAAAAATACTTTTTCCGTAAAACGTTGCTATTGCTCGCTTTAAATTCTTGAATTTGTTAATCAAAAATTCGTTAAAGTTTTAAAAAATATGAAATCGATAATAAAACAAATTTCAAATTTTAGCTTCCAGATGCTCATATCCGCACTAGGATTACGTTATTCAAAATTTAATGGCTCTAGGTACCATTGTTTTATCACAGTGCGAGAAACATACATACATTCATGCAGATTCTTTATTGTTTAATTTCTTTAAATAAAATACAGGACGATCATATTTGGTGGCAACAATTTGAAAAGTGAAACAACGCTTGTAGTGGATCTACCCAAAATGTCAAAACGAAATTAATAGTCCTCCTGAGCAATTTGCCTCTTTGGACTAATAAAAAATAGTAAATAAATAAATAAAACCTGTTAAAAAATTTAAATTTCAATGACTTTTCCTAAAAATAAAATACCTAACCTTTTTCGAGCCACGTGGCTCCCTCTAGCCTTTAGCTTTTAAACTATTTTTACGTAATTTTCCGATTTCTGCACCCTCGTTAGCATATTTTGATGTGGAAGTAAATGGTTTTGAACCATTGGTACTCAGTAAAACATAATCCTTGGTCACATTCGAAAGTGAGAGTTGGCAACCATGGACATGATGCCGTTACCAAAAATAGAACTGGAATTCTTTTTTCTCTCTGAATTATAAACACATACTATTGCATTCGCTAATAACACACTTTTTTCTCCGTGTCAAAAGAAAACTTGATTGATTTTTATGAGAACCATCTGAATTCTTGTTTATAATCTCATCACTCGATGTTTCCGTTTGTACTTCCTTGTACGAAGTAAAAAGGAAGTATTGTAATCGCGAAAAGTTTCAGGCAGCATATTTCAAGCATATTTCAATGAAAATAGGCAGTTCAGGCAGCATATTTTAGAATTTCCGATACACAGTTTCGCATGCTGGAGATAAAAATGTTTTTTTCCCCTTGCAGGTGTTGCCATTGCTCCCTTTGAAATCATTGAGTTTGTTAACCAAAAATTCTTTAATATTTGACAAAACCTGAAAGAGATAATAAAACAAATTCCAAATATCAAATTTGCACTTCTAAATGCCCATATTTGAGTGGAGGACTAGGTTATTGAAAATTTGATGGCTCTACGTACCTTTCTTTTTTCAAGTGCGAGAAACATACATGCAGATTCTTCATTATTTAATTTCTTTAAACATAATGCAGGGCTCTAATATTTGGTGGCAGCAACTTGAAAAGCGAACCGACATTTATAGTGAAACGACGCTGGGCTATAATTTCTTGGCTAATAAATAAATGTCCATGCTTTTCATGACGCAATTCCGGTTATTTTTGGGTCCCCCCCCTCCGGTTTTCATTTACGCTATTTACTGAAGATAATCGTAGTGGTGTTTTTTGTCTCATGCTGTACGCTAATTTTGTCCTTTCATTGCAAGTTTAAACATAGTGTCTCTTATTTAAATAATAACCTCATTTTAGCAAATTTTACTGTCCATTCACGAGCACTTTATTAAATGCAGATTTAATTATAGTTATACGAAATATGGGAAATAGTTTAACTCTTTTTTTTTTTTATTTATCCTGTACGATAGATAAGCAAGATTAGAGTACCCACAGTAAGAAAATTCGAGTCTCATAATGCTAGCATGTACAACATCATTTATTCTCATACTAAATTTGGATATATTCCGCTTATTTGACCTCAAGAATAAAGGAAAGTCGTATAAACTTCCGGCGTGTGCACAAGGATAAAGCATTCACAAGCAGTTCAGCTTATGAAGCTTCCGTTGTTACTACTAATAGGCGAGGGGGGGGGGACAAAAAACAAAACAAACAATAACGAAAAAAACCGCAGATGTATGTTGGTAATTGAATTTTTCGCACAGAATTGCTCTGCGTGGAGCATTACATATAAGGTAAGGTAACCTGATGCTTTAATATATTTCACTATGTATATGAAAGGTTTAAATGCTTATTATAGGTACTGAAATTCTTATCTTACACCACACGCTTCTGGTCATTTGAAGCTTTTCATTATTTCAATTCATATTTGAATGCATATGACAGAAATCAATTAGAAATGAATAGAAGTTATTTAATATGACTTATTACTTATATTAAAACTAATAACGCAAGAAAGATACTCTTAGGCACAGCGATTTTCATTTCGCTTCATACGTCCAAGTCCAAAAATCCTATTTGAAACAAAACAAAAAAAAAAAAAAAGTTCTTGCAAATCCATGAGATATAATATCGTTCATTTTTTCCTTGTTATAAAAGTGCTCGTCAGCGTAATAAAATGAATCACATCCAGGTAATTTATATTTCTTAATAATATTTTACAGCAAGAGCTAATAACGTCTAGATCATCAGTATAATTAGGAAAAGGATATCCAACACCAGATGTTAGATGACTCTGCTACAGAACGTTTCTGTATCTTTACTTGTACACTATCGCTTGCATCAAAATTAGGCCTAATATTACTAATAAAATTCGATAACAATACATAGATTTTAATCTTCTGCATATGTCTTTATTATTATAACTTCTATTTTTAAACGCCATATTCAAAATGATACTACTAAAGTATCTATATAGTGCTTTTGCGATTAAATTTCACTAAAATTATAGCAGCAAGGCTTGCTTTTAACAGACGATTTTTATTGTTACTCAAAGAGCAAATTTTTATTCGTAAAAACATTTGAAATACTTTCTATTCAATAATGCCATTTCAGAAAAATTCCTAAATATGGCTAAATGATTTGCTTGGCACAGTAATATAAGTAAACACAAAAAGGTTTTTATATAAATAAAACGTAATTATTCCGAGAACTTTCGTTCATTATGCGGCAGAAAATTGATCAGTAACTACATAAAGAAAGAAATTTAGAACAAATTTTTCACAAACACCAAAAATGAAATTCAAATAAATAAATTAAAAATATCCTATAAATGTAGAATTAGAAGAATTAAGTAGCAATTAAAATAATTAAAATATACCAGTACAAGAAAAACCAAAAACAAATAAAGTGTTAAAAATAGAAAGAAGAACATCTAAGAAGATGAATCTAATCAACCAATCCAACATAATGTTGTCAAGAGGAGGATACGCTGAAATTAATTACAATTACTTTTCCATAAAAAATTCTTGCTTTTCTGTATCCAGAATTAGCTGTTGAACCATTCATATATATACATAATAACAAATTATAACAAAAGCATTTATTTTTGTCTTATTCTGCGACAGCAAACAGTCAAACTGTAGGGTTTATATTTATTTTAACTAACATTTATTTTAAGTTTAAACTATCTTTCCTGTCAAGCCTTACCTTCCCCTGGAATTGCCAATGCCAGAGTATGTAAATTTTAGTAGAACGCGCAAAGTATTCAAAATTGTCAGCGGAAGTAATCTGAGTTAAATAGAAGGGAAACGATTTCGAAAGTGTGCTTTCTTGCTTCACGAGCGGGGAGGTGGCTTGGGAGTAATTGAAGAACCACGCGTTTCGGCCTGTGTGCTTGCCTCGGCAGATAGTTAAATTTTTCAACGTAATATTCAGAAGTTTGCTGAATTGTCAGAGGTATCTTAGAACGTGGTTAGGTTAGTTACGTTTTAGAGAGCCTCGTAGGTAGTCACTTGTTATTATTCATTTTTAGTTTCTTATTTTTATTTTACCGCCGGGTCGGCGTAGTTTGTGAGCGTCAAGAGCACGCATCTGTAATTTCTAAAGTTGAATAAAAACGGATTTAAACCCTTCTCAAGACTATGTGTACTTTCCAGTTCATAGCAGTCACCACTATTGTTGCGTGCAGGTTGGGAGCGCGCAACATTACATTGGCGCCCGAACACTTGTCGAACTGAAATGGCCGAAAACTGGATGGAAGCTGCTGGACAACAACAAGAAATGGCAAACCAGTTGGAAGGAATTGGATACCTGGTCGAGACGATGAGAGCGTCAATCAAGCCAAACGTCCATTTCGACGGAAAAAATTCGGTGGCGATATTTCTAGAAGGCCTCGAAAATCACTTCCAGCTCTACCCTGTGCCTGAAAGACAAAAGGTTGCCATCGCCACATCTGCACTAAGAGGACAGGCCTCGCTATGGTGGAAGAATATAGGCAAATTTTTATTAGGGAAATTCGGAGGCCAGACATATACATTTGAAAATTTCAAAAAATCGTTATTAAAGGCCTTCCCCATAGTGAAAGACCGAGCAAGGCTAGAAGCCGAACTATATAGTTTTTATCAACGGAATATTGAAGAGTTGACGGACTTTATTCTGCGAAAAATTAAGCTGACGAATATGCTGTATGGGAAGAAACCCGACGCGGAGATTATTGAAATAATCTTACCAAGATTGCTACCTGCTGTTCAAGATTACTTCGAAATTAGAAACCCAAGCACATTGCAGGAGTTCTTCGAATTGGCGGTCAAGTTCAAAAATCGCAGAATAGCGGGAAAAGCTAGAGAGTCATCGTATTCTCAAAGTATCCGAAGGCAATCTTCAAATGAGCACCCCAGAAATGCAAACCGCTCTTATTGGGGAAAGAGCTATCAAGCTAACTCATCGAAGCTCGAATGTCAAGGCCCAAAAAGGAAACTTGAAAACAACCGTCCGCGTACCCAGAAGGCAGAAGTTGAAAGGAAAGCTTTAAACGAGTAGAGGGGCTTGTGAGAGCGAGGGTCCAGACCCCGGAAGTTTTGAAAAAACCCTCAAGAAGATACTTAAATACGGTCATCGTAAAAAACTCACAATTACCAATTATACAAGTCTTGGTTGGCGATGTACCAGTAGAAGCCCTCATCGATACAGGAGCAGAAGGTAATTTTATGAGTGATATTTTTTTAAGAAGAATTTTAATAGGTTACGATTATTTAAAAATAAAAACACAGAAATCATAGCAGCGCAAGGACAAACTTGCCAATGTATTGAAAAGTTATCTTTAAAAATACAGGTTCAAAACGAAAGCCTTGAAGTATTAATTTATGTAGTAAAAAACTTGCAAAGTCCACTTATTTTAGGTGTGAAGTTTATAAAAGCCGCGAAGGCCAAACTGAATTTTCAGGACAGTTCTATTGTGCTGGAGATGGATCGGCGGGTGGTGGAACCAGTGGAACAACCGCAAGTCGACATTAGCCATTTGAATGACCATGAAAGCCAAGCCATCCAGCAAGTGGTAAGTACTTTTTCAAACTTGTTTTCAGAACGGCCTGGTAGTTGTCAAATTATTACGCATGATATTCAGTTAATTGCCGACAAACCCTGTAGGACTAAACCTTACCGCTATGATAAACAGAAAGAACAAATCATCGAAGAACATATTCAGGAAATGTTAAAGAACCAGATAATAACGCCCATAAATAGTAAGTACGCGAGTCCAGTCGTACTATGTAGGAAAAAGAACGACTTTCCTCCTTCGGATAAAAGGGCTTGGAGGTTTGCTATCGATTACAGGAAACTTAATAGTGTTACTAAATTCCCAGTTTACCCTTTGCCGGTTATAGAGGAAATTATTAGAAAGATTAAATCTACAGGATACATGGACTTAACGTCTGGCTACTCTCAAATAGCTATGAGACCCGAAGACATACATAAAACCGCGTTTATAACAAAATCGGGCACTTATGCATTTTTACGCATGCCCTTTGGGTTGTGTGGGGCCCCGTCAACATTCCAGAGAGCTATAGACATTGTTCTAAAGCCTGTCCTAGGCAAATCGACTTTAATTTCTCTAGATGATATAATTATAACGAGTTCTACGTTGGAACAACATATTAAAGACCTAGAAGAAGTTTTTAAATTATTAAAAGAGGCCGGTCTTACAGTTAACGCCTCAAAATGCAAGTTCGCAACTAAAGAACTTAAATATCTCGGTTATAAAATTTCACAAAAGGGTATAGAAACGCAAGATTCAAAAATAAAAGCCATCAAGAATTTCCCACCGCCCAACACCGCCAAGAAACTTTCTTCTTTCCTTGGGTTATGTTCTTACTATCGGTCTTTCAAAAACGATTTCGCTAATATTGTTGAACTACTCTTAGTAATCAAAAGAAAGAGAGGTAAATTTACGTGGACAGCGGAAGCAAAGCAGCGTTTGAAAGATTAAAAGAAGCGCTCATCAATGCCCCAGTTTTGAAATTCCCGGAGGGGGACGAAAACCTGGAAATTGCAGCAGATGCATCAGACTCTGCGGTGGGTGCGTTTCTTATGCAAAATAGCCATCCTCTGGCATTTTTTAGTAAAACGTTGAATCAGACACAAAGGAATTATACAGCTACAGAGAGAGAAACATTAGCCGTATTAATGGCTGTACACAAATTTCGAGTTTATTTCGGCAAAACGCCAGTAACAGTCTTTTCGGATCATGCGGCTGTTGGTAGACTTTACTCGGGTAAAAAGCTAACGCCCAGGTTAATAAGATGGGCTTTAAAACTCCAAGAATATAATCTAATAATAAAATATAAACCGGATAAGAAAAACAATGTAGCTGACGCACTTTCTCGTATAAAACTGGACGATGAAGGTAATGAACTTAAATGTGCTGTGTTGACTTCAAAAATTTTAGATTCTAGAGATACAATTATCGCTGAACTGAAAGCTGATCCTGAATTTGGAAGTATCTATGCTTATTCGAAAGACCCCGAAAGCTTTGAGCACACAGATATCGATGCGATAAGAAATAGAGCAAAAAACTATGAAATAATAGATAATTTATTGTTCTATACGAAAACAACAAACGAAAATCTTGAGTATAAACCAGTCATCCCAGCCTCGCTTCGATTAAGCTTTTTGAAGGAGTTACACGAAGCAAAAACAGCAAGCCATCTAGGGGTCAGAAAGACTTTAAAAAGGGTACGCGAGGCGGTATATTTCCCGCAATTATACAAAATAGTAACGGCGTATGTCAGGTCCTGCAATCAATGTCAGTTAATAAATGATATTAATTACAGCCCGGCCGGGTACTTAAATAGCATTCGCGCTACATTTCCGAATGAAATTTTAGGCATAGATCTTCTTGATCCTTTCCCCCAGAGTGAGTTAAATAAAAATCGTTTTCTTTTAGTAATTGTAGATCATTTTTCAAAATGAACAGAAATTGTTGCACTTAAACGCGCGTCAGCCAAAACAGTCGCAGATGCATTCTTACACAGATACATTTTAAAATACGGTGCACCGATAAAAGTCATTAGCGATAACGGTAAACAATTCATTAGTCAAATATTTGAAAACATATGCACTGGACTTGGCATACGCCATATCAAAATGATTCCGTATATACCACAGGGAATCATAGTAGAAAGAGTTAATAAAAACATTGTAAAAATAATTCGCAGTTACGTTAGCACACATCACAAGCGCTGGGATGGCTACATAAATGAGTTAGCTTATGCTTTAAGAACGGCAAATCACGATAATACGGGAAAAACTCCAGCAGAATTATTTTTAGGACGGAAGTTAATTACGCCATTATATAAATTATTCTTTGTGCAACAAAGAGACCAAGAATTTAAACAAAAAGATGTGCAAAAACTTATTAACCAGGCGGTTAAAAGCTCGGATACGGCAAAAAATAGACAAAAATTATACTATGATAGAAAACGCCGTGAAGCAGATTTTAAAGTTGGAGATAAAGTGTTGAAGCGGAAATTTTCTTTATCAAGTGCCCCAGACAATTTTACTGCAAAGTTAGCTCCAAAATTTGAAGGCCCCTATGTAATTCAGGAAATCAAGGGAGTCATAATGTACCTTAAGAACGAGAGAGGGGAAATCTGTAAAGCAAGTCCCGACCAGGTGAAAAAATATTATAATCAAAATGATTTTGAAATCCTTAAAAGTTTCTTGCAGGACTCAAGCGTAAAAGAAGTAGAAGGTCCAGAAGTAATGTCACCCGCTCCACCACCCAAGAAGCAGAGAACTGAAGAGAAACCTAGCCCTTCTATTAAGTCTACCGAAAAGAAGAAATGAAAACGTTCAGACTCCAGCATTTAAGAAATACAAGAAAGCAACGCCGCCGCGTGAAGAAGCTTTGGTAAAGAGGAAAAGACCACTTACAATGTAGCGCAGTAGAAAATCTGCATCGAGGAAAATACTTCCAGGGCCAGAGTGTCAGGTGCAAACAAAGCCGCCGTTCCCGAAAATAAAAAGACAGCAGGAGGAACGAAAAGACCACCACCAACGGAAGAAATTCAAACATGATTCCAGACCGGAGGACGCCAAGACCAGCCGTCCAGGGGCAAAACGGAAAAGACAACAACCCGACGACTACCACTCCAAGAGGCCGGCATGCAGAGGGCGAAAAAGAAATATTAACATGGACGACACTCGAAGGACACAAAGGAGACGACTGACGTCGATGAATTCCATATCGTGGGAGCAGTTCTGCCAGAAGAGGATGTCGGAGTTCCAATCATCGAAAACTCAAAGATAAGTTAAAATCTATATTTTTTTTCTTTTGTTCCGAAATGTTATGCGTAAATACGAAGTTCTATGTTTTGACGGAAGTCAATTTGTCTCGGTTGAGACTTAGTTTTGTTTTACTTTATTTAGCTAAGGCAAAAGTATTATTTTCTTTAAGTATAAAATCTAAGGACAAGCAGTTTCTCTTGGTCGAAAGACTAATTCTGTTATGTTAAAGCCAAAATTTGGCCGAAGATAAAAATAACTTCGTATTCTTGTATTAATAAGAAATTTAGTTTCAGTGCCGCCAGCTTGGCGAAGAATGCGTAAAGTAAAAATTTATTTTTCTCTTATTCATTTTATGGTAAATTGTAAAAATCATATGATTAGAATTTTGTAAATATACGTAAATACTTGAAAGTTATGTAAAAGTAGATTTTAGTCTAGAAGCATAAAATTTTAGATGCTAAAAGTAAATGCTCAAAAGAAATGAATTCAAATTTAAGTATTAAACTGTAGATAAAATCATGCTTTAGAGCGAAAGCCTGCATGTTGAAAGATGAATTAGGGGGAATTTAGAATTAATGTGTTTTGTAGGGTTCTCCACCTACACTTGAATTAGTAAGAATGTTAAACATAGCTCATCGAGTTTTAGAATGTCGAGTAAGGTGTGTCTATTTGGTCGTTGAATTCTAACAAATCATTGTGGTTAGGGGAAGTGTTGCAATACTGTATTGAATGGAATGTAGTATTATACTAAAACATGAATATTCCCGTTTGACACCACACATGGTGGAGAGCCAGGGTAAAGTTAAATTCATGTTTCAATACTTGAATGAATGTGAATTAAGCAGTAACTAAGGAAAATAAATTGATCAAAAACAAACTTTATTCAGTGTCAAGAAAGTGTAAATTCTAATGTATTTAGAAAGATACTGATACTTATTCCTTCCAGATGCTGGAAGGAAGAGAACAAATTGATTGCTGAAGTCCAGGAAAGGTTGCTGTAAGAAGAGAGGGTTAAATAAGTATCTACAGAAACTTATTCTAACTTTTGTGAGAAAACAATTTTTTATTATGTAAACGAGGCTCTTAAATTTTAGTTCAGAATTGTGGAAACTTTTCAACAGGTCGTTTCTAGGACCTGCTTCCAAGTTTACCAAATCCTGGCAGCGGCAAATTTAGGGTTTATATTTATTTTAACTAACATTTATTTTAAGTTTAAACTATCTTTCCTGTCAAGCCTTACTTTCCCATGGAATTGCCAATGCCAGAGTATGTAAAATTTAGTAGAACGCGCGTAGTTTGTGAGCGTCAAGAGCACGCATCTTTAATTTCTAAAGTTGAATAAAAAGGGATTTAAACCCTTCTCAAGACTTTGTGTACTTTCCAGTAATTAGCAGTCACCACTATTGTTGCGTGCAGGTTGGAAGAGCGCAACATTACAAAACAAATGGCTGAAAGCAGCAAAAAATGGTGGTAATAATGCAAAATAAGTGAATAATACGTTTAAAATTCATCCCATATTCAATTTGGAATAAACCATACGCAAAAAACAAAAAACCAGAATCTCGGAAAACCAGAAACTCCTGCAAACTGCAAGCAGGAGAAACGTGCTGAAACCAAAAATCAAATAAGAAATTTGTATCTTCCATTGCATCGTGATCAGGGGGTTGGTGCAATGAAAGAATAAATAAATCAGCCTGTTTTTGAAGCAATAAAGACACAAATAAAAGTTTAAAACTTTAAATAATATAAAAAAATCAAAACTATGTGTCTTTATCAATCCAAGCCCTACACGCCGAAGTAAGCACTGTAAAAATTTACAAATTTATAGCAAAAAGAACATAAGCAAATTAAAAAGGCATAAAAACATTATTTTGTGCAGACTGAGTCCAAAAAACAATACATGCAAATATAAGCAATCCAAACCAAGAAAAAATAAAAAATGAAACCATATGTAAATTTTATACAAAAATTAAAAGCACAGAAAAACGTAAAAAAATCTGACAATAATTTTTAGTAAGTGGACAAAAAACATGTAAAATAGAAGCAATCGAACATATGAAAAAGTAACAAAACAAAAGAAACTCAACATTTGAAAAAATAAAAATTGGTGTTAGTTCTTAAAATATGCAAAATTAGAGCAAAATTTTGAAATGAAAAAAAATATGTTCTACATTGTACGTATCCAAATGATCAGAAGGTTGTTGATGCTTGTTCCTTGATCTATTATTGCACCAAGATATTTTACTGTACATTTATTTACAATTTATTTACAAGTCGTATGCCACCTGGCATATCTACAAGCGTTATGCCTCCTGGCATGTACATGATAGACATATTCTGCCACCTGACATGTGAATTGATACATCATACTAGTTTTCTGCCACCTGACAGGTACGATGCAATTACCTCAATTAGCGGTAATACGCCCGACATTTTTGCGTGTCCGCTTCCCTTACGTTCTGTAACGCAACTAACTCTTTGTGCGGTGCGCCCTCTGGGCACAAATCACCGCAATCACCGAGGAGGCCAAAACATCCTCCCCCCCCCGATGAATTACATTCATCTTAATACAATCTTCAATATATGCAAACAAGTAAATGAAAAATATAGAAACTGAAAACATACAAAAACCTTCAAAAAGTATAAAATTACATGTTACACTTACCAATCTTCTAGCAAAACATCTTATAGCTTACTATATTGAAACGTTAACTATGAGGGTTAAACTAGAACAAACAAATAAAATTATTAGTACAATAAGAAATGAAAATAATAATAAAACATATTCAATATAAACCAAACACTTAAGTTAATGTTCTTCAACTGGTAAAAGACACAGTTTGGTAATAGGACGTTTAATGTCTCCGTGCACAGTTTTTAGTCTAACCACTCGGACATTATTGTCTCTTCCAGGAAACACTTCTATTACTCTCCCGAGTTTCCAACGTAATGAAGGCATATTATCTTCTTTAATGAGAACCAAGTCATTTAGGCGAATATTTCTGCTAGGCTGTCTCCATTTGCTACGCTGCTGTAGTTGGCACAGGTACTCTTTAGACCACCGCTTCCAAAACCCTTGGAACATCTGCTGTGTTAGTTGCCATCTTTGCAATGGAGACACTTGTACTTCGGTTAAATCTTGTTCCGGAATCAGCTGTTATAGAAGTCCCTATAATAAAGTGTCCAGGAGTCAAAGCTGTCAAATCATTGGGATCACTGGAGACCGGTGTTATTGGCCTCGAATTTAAGCATGCTTCAATTTGTGCAATTAGAGTTAGAAACTCTTCATAAGTATAAATTTGAGTTCCAACACATTTCTTTAGATGCAGCTTCATAGATCTAACAGCTGCCTCCCATATACCACCATGATGTGGAGTAGCTGGCGGGTTGAATATCCACCTTATGTTTTCATTTGCTAACCACCTTTGAAATTCTGAGGTTGATTGGACAGATGAAACTGCTTCCTTGAGGATTTTATTTGAACCTATAAAATTAGTTCCACAATCACTTCTTATTTCTTGAGGTTTTCCTCTCCTCGAAGCAAATCGTTTTAGAGCAGCTAGGAATGCTTCACTTGATAAGTCGCTAGCAATCTCTAAATGGATAGCCTTTGTAGCTAAACAAACGAAAATACAGATATAACATTTAATTGGTTTTATACCTCCCCTTTTCATTTTCACAGAAAATGGGCCGGCATAATCAACGCCAACCTTTGAAAAGGTTCTACTTGGAATCACTCTACTTGCAGGTAGTTCTCCCATTAATTGAATAGATGTTACTGTTCGTACTCTGCAACATTTTATGCATTTCCAAATGCATTTTTTAATTTCATTCTTTGCACTTATTATCCAGTATTTCTGTCTTATTGCGGATAACATTAAATGCAACCCTCCGTGTAAATGTTTTTCGTGATAATGTTGTATCATTAATTTTGTGAAGTGATTATTATTTGGCAATATAATGGGATGTTTACTTTCTCTGGTAATTTTTGCGTTTCTTAATCTACCTCCTACTCTTAAAATTTCGTTTTCATCTAGAAATGGATTAAGTGAAATGATTTTGCTTTTAGTTTTAATCGGTTGTTCTGTCTTTAAAGCCTTAATTTCTTCTGAAAATTCATTAAGTTGAACATTTCTTATAATAAATTCTGAAGCCTTCCGTAACTCATAGGCGGTAAGCACACCAGATTGCTTTTCACGAGCGGATTTACAGTTGTTCACGAAGCGCAGAACATAAGCCATTATTCCCAGTACTTTGGTTAAATTTCCGTACAGTTCAAGATTTAGTAACGGTTCTGTAGATTCCCCAAGTGTTTTCAAAGTAATACATTTACGTTCTTCACTAACGTTTTGCAAGTCAGCTTCGGTATTCATTTCGTTTATGTGATGTCGAATATCTACTTCTGAAAGCCAGGGTGGCCCAGAAAACCAATCACTATCATTAATTAGAGCTTCAGCATCCACCCCCCTCGTAAGTTTATCAGCAGGGTTTGTCTTCCCACTGCAAAAGTACCAGTTGTTTAAAATTGTTTTCTCCTTGATTTCTACCACACGATTTCTAACAAATTGTTTCCACTCGTTGGCAGATTCCTTGATCCAGTGAATGCAAATTTGGGAATCAGTCCAGTAAAATATATTTCCCTTATCCAACTGCGGAAATATCGATTGCAAATACGAACCTAATCTTGCAGAAATTAATGTTCCCAAAAGTTCAAGCCTAGGGAGTGTTACCCTTTTTAATGGAGCCAAACGGGATTTCGACATAATGAAACTTGTTTTACATTTATTTTTCTTCTTAAATCTAAAATATGCTACGGCACCATAACACTTGGGACTGGCATCAGAAAATATGTGAACTTCTATAAACTTCCAACACATATCACTCAAGTACTGTCTGCGAATTTCGAAAAACTTTATTTTTTCAACTTCTTTTAACCATTCCTGAAATATGAATTCTGTATCAAGGGGAACACTTTCGTCCCATTAAATACCCTTTTCCCACATAGTTTGCATTAAGAGTTTAATTCGAACAGTAAATGGATTCATAATTCCTAAGGGATCAAAGAGCATACCACATGCTGCTAAAATGATGCGTTTAGTTACTTTGAGATTTTGTAACTTCTCAAACTGAGATACATCTATTTTCAAATTATCATTGACATTGTCCCAGATAAGACCTAAAACTTTCAACGGTACCAAAGAGTCTTCAGATGTTTCACGAGAGTCAATTCCATTAAGTTTCCATAGTTCATTCAGCTCAGGTGAGTTTGAAACCCATCTACGTAAATTCATACTGGCCTCGCTAAGAATGAAAATCATGTCCTTGCTTAAATGTAAGGCCTTTGCTACATTAGCTGTCCCAGAAATTAAATCATCTACGTAAAGCTCTTTTAACATACTGCATGCCTCTTCGTAGGCATCTTCATACTTTTTTAAATGCAGTCTTATTGTAGCTGTTTATAAATAAGGTGAGCACTTGACCCCGAAAGGAATTGGATTGTGTTGGAGAACTTGTAAGTTGGGATCACTGTGATCGAGATTTGACCCTTCTTCATTTATCCACAAAAATTTTAAAAAATCCCTATCTTCTTTAGCTAAGCCTACCTCTAAAAATGCACGCTGAATGTCGGCACAAAACGCAATTGAATGTACCCTGAATTTAATGATAATCTTTAGCAAATCAGGATTTAAATTAGGTCCGCTTTCCAAACAATCATTCAGTGATAAATTTCCCTTACTTTTAGAAGAAGCGTCAAAAACTATTCGAACCTTTGTAGAATCCTTCTGCTCGCGCACTACCGCGTGATGAGGCATGTAATACCCCGTTTTCAAACTACTATTTTGTAGGGTTTATATTTATTTTAACTAAGATTTATTTTAAGTTTAAACTATCTTTCCTGTCAAGCCTTACTTTCCCCTGGAACTGCCAATGCCAGAATATGTAAATTTTAGTAGAACGCGCAAGGATTCAAATTATCAGCGGAAGTATTATGATTTAAATAGAAAGGAAACAAGTTCGGTGTGTGATATTCTTACTTCACGAGCGCGGAGGTAGTTAGCGAGAAATTGAAGAACCCCGCGTTTCGGCCTATGTGCTTGGCGGGAAGGAGTGTTAATCGTTCAAGTGAGCTTCAAGTCTGCTGAATTAGCAGCGGTATTGTAAAACGCGGTGAGTTAGTTATTTAAGAGAGCCTCGTAGTTAGAGTCTTGTCTTTAGTTCCTTTTCAGGTTATTATTTTTATTTGACCGCCGAGTTGGCGCAGTCTGTGAGCGTCAAGAGCACACAATTGTAATTTATTACGTTGAATAAAAAGGGACTTAAACCCTTCACAAGACTCTGTGTTTCATTCAGTTTTCACAGTCACCTCTTGGTTGCGTGCAAGTTGGAGGCGCGCAACGTTACATTGGCGCCCGAACACTTATCGAACTGAAATGGCCGAAAATTGGATGGAAGCCGCTGGACAACACCAAGAAATGACAAGCCAGTTAGAAGGATTTGGATACCTGGTCCAGACTTTGAGAGCGTTAATCAAGCCAAACGTCCATTTCGACGGAAAAAATTCGGTGGCGGTATTTCTAGAAGGTCTAGAAAACCACTTTCAGCTCTACCATGTTCCTGAAAGACAAAAGGTTGCCATCGCCACATCAGCACTAAGAGGACAGGCCGCGCTATGGTGGAAAAATATAGGCAAATTTTTATTAGGGGAATTTGGAAGCCAGACATAAACATTTGAAAATTTCAAAAAATCGTTGGTAAAGGCCTTCCCCATAGTGAAAGATCGCGCACGGCTGGAAGCCGAACTATATAGTTTCTATCAACGGGATATAGCAGAATTGACAGACTTTATTCTACGAAAAATCAAGCTAACGGATATGCTGTATGGGAAGAAACCCGATGCGGAGATTATTGAAATAATCTTGCCAAGATTGTTACCCGCTGTTCAAGACTACTTTGAAATTAGAAACCCAAGCACATTGCAGGAACTCTTCGAATTGGCGGTGAAGTTTCAAAATCGCAGAATAACGGAAAAAGCGAGAGGGGAAACATATTCTCAAAGTACCCGAAGGAAATCTTCAAATGAGGAAACCAGATATGGAAATCGCTCTTATGGGGGAAAAAGCTATCAAGATAACGCATCGAAACTCGAAGGTCAAGGCCCAAAAAGAAAATTTGAAAATAAACATCCACGTACCCAGAAGGCACAGATTGAAAGGAAAGCTTTAAACGAGTAGAGGGGCCTGTGAAAGGGAGGGTCCAGACCCCGGAAGTTTTAAAAAAACCCTCAAATAGACATTTAAATACGGTCATCGTAAAAAACTCACAGCTACCAATTATACAAGTCCTGGTTGGCGATGTACCAGTAGAAGCCTTCATCGATACAGGAGCAGAAGGAAATTTTATGAGTGAAAATTTCTTCAAAAAGAATTTTTATAGGGTACGATTATTTAAAACCAAAAATACGGAAATTATAGCGGCGCAAGGAAAAACATGTCCCTGCATCGGGAAATTCTCATTAAACTTACAGGTAAAAGAGGAAAGTCTCAAAGTATTAATTTTTGTGGTGAAAGAGCTGCAAAACTCTCTTATTTTAGGTATGGAGTTTCTAAAAGGCCTCGAGGGCCAAATTAAATTTTCAAGATAGTTCCGTGGTGTTGGAGATGGACCAGAGGGTGGTGGAACCTGTGGAGACACCGCAATTGGACCTTAGCCATCTGAATGACCATGAAAGGAAAGCAATACAGCAAGTGGTGAGTAATTTTTCTCATTTATTTTCAGAAAAACCAGGAAAATGCCAAATAGTCACGCATAAGATTCAATTAAATGCCGAAAAACCTTGTAGGACTAAACCTTATCGGTATGACAAACAAAAAGACGTAATCATCGAAGAACATATTCAGGAGATGTTAAAGAATGAAATAATAACGCCCATAAATAGTGAGTACGTGAGTCCAGTCGTACTATGTAGGAAAAAGAACGAGTTTCCTCCTTCGGATAAAAGGGCTTGGAGGTTTGCTATTGATTACAGAAAACTAAATAGTATTACCAAATTTCCAGTTTACCCTTTGCCGGTTATAGACGAGATCATTAGACAGATCAAATCGACAAGATATATGTCTACTTTGGACTTAACGTCTGGCTACTATCAAATAGCTATGAGACCCGAAGATATACATAAAACCGCGTTTATAACAAAATCGGGCACTTATGCATTTTTACGCATGCCCTTTGGGTTGTGTGGGGCCCCATCAACATTCCAGAGAGCTATGGACATTGTTCTAAAGCCTGTCCTAGGAAAATCAACTTTAATTTATCTAGATGATATAATTATAACGAGTAGTACGTTGGAACAACACATTAATGATCTAGAACAAGTTTTTAAATTATTGAAAGAGGCCGGTCTTACAATTAACGCCTCAAAATGCAAGTTCGCAACTAAAGAACTTAAATATCTCGGTTATAAAATTTGCCAAAACGGTATAGAAACGCAAGATTCAAAAATAAAAGCCATCAAGATTTTCCCACCGCCCAACACCGCCAAGAAACTTTCTTCTTTCCTTGGGTTATGTTCTTACTATCGATCTTTCATAAAAGATTTTGCTAAAATTGTTGAACCACTCTTAGTAATCAAAAGAAAAAAGAGTAAATTTACGTGGACAGCGGAAGCTAACACAGCTTTTGAAAGATTAAAAGAAGCGCTTATTAATGCCCCAGTTTTGAAATTCCCGGAGGGGGACGAAAACCTGGAAATTGCAGCAGATGCGTCAGACTATGCGGTGGGTGCGTTTCTTATGCAAAATAACCATCCTCTGGCATTTTTTAGTAAAACATTGAATCAGACACAAAGGAATTATACAGCTCCAGAAAGAGAAACATTAGCCGTATTAATGGCTGTACACAAATTTCGAGTTTATTTCGGCAAATCGCCAGTAACAGTCTTTTCGGATCATGCGGCTGTTGGTAGACTTTACTCGGGGAAAAACCTAACGCCCAGGTTAATAAGATGGGCTTTAAAACTCCAAGAATATAATCTAATAATAAAATATAAACCGGGTACGGAAAACAATGTAGCTGACGCACTTTCTCGTATAAAACTGGACGATGAAGGAAATGAACTTAAATGCGCTGTGTTGACTTCAAAAATTTTAGATTCTAGAGATACGGTCATTACTGAACTGAAAGCTGATCCTGAATTTAGAAATATCTATGCTTATTCGAAAGACCCCGAAAGCTTTGAGCACACAGATATCGATGCGATAAGAAATAGAGCAAAAAACTATGAAATAATAGATAATTTATTATTCTATACGAAAACAACAAACGAAAATCTTGAGTATAAACCAGTCATCCCAGTCTCGCTTCGATTAAGCTTTTTGAAGGAGTTACATGAAGCAAAAACAGCAGGCCATCTAGGGGTCAGAAAGACTTTAAAAAGGGTACGCGAGGCGGTATATTTCCCGCAATTATACAAAATAGTAACTGCGTATGTCCGGTCCTGCAATCAATGTCAGTTAATAAATGATATTAATTACAGCCCGGCCGGGTACTTAAATAGCATTCGCGCTACATTTCCGAATGAAATTTTAGGCATAGATCTCCTTGGTCCCTTCCCCCAGAGCGAGTTAAATAAAAATCGTTTTCTTTTAGTAGTAGTAGATCATTTTTCAAAATGGACAGAAATTGTTCCACTTAAACGCGCGTCAGCCAAAACAGTCGCAGATGCATTCTTACACAGATACATTTTAAAATACGGAGCACCGATAAAAGTCATTAGCGATAACGGAAAACAATTCATTAGTCAAATATTTTAAAACATATGCAATGGACTTGGCATACGCCATATCAAAATGATTCCGTATAGACCACAGGGAATCATAGCAGAAAGAGTTAATAAAAACATTGTAAAAATAATTCGCAGTTACGTTAGCACACATCACAAGCGCTGGGATGGCTACATAAATGAGTTAGCTTATGCTTTAAGAACGGCAAATCACGATAATACGGGAAAAACTCCAGCAGAATTATTTTTAGGCAGAAAGTTAATTACGCCTTTAGATAAATTATTCTTTGTACAACAAAGAGAGCAGGAGTTTAAACAAAAAGATGTGCAAAAGCTGATTGATCAGGCGCTTAAAAGCTCGGATACGGCAAGAAATAGGCAGAAAATATATTATGATAGAAAACGCCGTGAAGCAGATTTTAAAGTTGGGGATAAAGTATTGAAGCGGAAATTTTCTTTATCAAGTGCCCCAGACAATTTTACGGCAAAGCTAGCTCCAAAGTTTGAAGGCCCCTATGTAATTCAGGAAATCAAAGGAGTAGTATTATATCTTAAGAACGAGAGAGGGGAAATCTGTAAAGCAAGTCTCGACCAGGTGAAAAAATACTATAATCCAAATGATTTTGAAATCCTTAAAAGTTTCTTGCAGGACTCAAGTCTAAACGAAATAGAAGG
The DNA here is from genome assembly GCF_044657685.1 of Stegodyphus dumicola. NCBI lineage: Eukaryota > Metazoa > Arthropoda > Arachnida > Araneae > Eresidae > Stegodyphus > Stegodyphus dumicola. The sequence goes on along the minus strand of NC_140768.1, from coordinate 132,016,071 downwards.
TCCAGAGACAACAACAACTATTCCACCACCCAAGAAACAGAAAACTGAAGAGAGACCTAGCCCTTCTACAACCCGGACGTCGGTATCAAAAAGAAAAAATAATTTTCAAACTCCGGCGTTTAAGAAAAACAAAAATACAGATGCACCGGGTAAAGAAACCGTGGTAAAGAGAAAAACACCACCTACAAAGGATTGCAGGAAAAATTATACATCAAGGAGAACGCGCACACGGCCACAGAGTCAGGTGCCAGCAAGGCCGCCGTTCCGGAAACTGAAACGGCAACAGGAGGCACAAAAATACGAGGAACAGAAGAAATTCAAGAAGGACTCCAGACCGGAGGACGTCAAGACCAGCCGTCCCAAGGAAAAACGGAAATGCCAACAACCAGACGATTACTCCGCCAAGAGGCCAGCATGTAGAGGACGCAAAAGAAAAAGTAATGTGGACGACACTCGGAGATCAATATGGAGAAGATTGACATCCATGAAACCTCTAACTTGGGAACAATATTGCCAAAAACGAATGACGGAGTTTCAAGCATCGAAAACTCAAAGATAAGTTAAAATCTTCTATAATTTTTTTTTCTCTTTTGTTCCGAAAGGTTATGCATAAGTACGAAGTTCTATGTTTTGACGAAAGTCAATATGTCTCGGTTGAGACTTAGGTTTGTTTTACTTTATTTAGATAAGGCAAAAGTATTATTTTCTTTAAGTGTAAAAGCTAAAAACAAGCATTTTCTGTTGGTCGAAAGACTAATTCTGTTATGTTAAAGCCAAAATTTGGCCGAAGATAAAAATAACTTCGTATTCTTGTATTAATAAGAATTTTAGTTTCAGTGCCGCCAGCTTGGCGAAGAATGAGTAAAGTAAAAATTTATTTTCTCTTATTCATTTTATGGTAAATTGTAAAAATCATATGTATTAACATTTTGTAAATGTACGTAAATACTTGAATGTTATGTAAAAGTAGAATTTAGTCTAGAAGCATAAAATTGTAGATGCTAAAAGTGAATGCTTAAAAGCAATGAAGTCAAAATTTAAGTAGTAAATTGCAGATAAAGTCATGCTTTAGAGCGAAAGCCTGCATGTTTAAAGATGAATGAGGGGGAAGTTAGAATGAATGTGTTTTGTAGGGTTCTCCACCTACATTTGAATTTTTAAGAATATTAAAGTATCTCATTGAGTTGTAGAATGTCGAGTAAGGTGTGTCTATTTGGTCGTTGAATTCTAACAAATCATGGTGGTTAGGGGAAGTGTTGTAAGACTAAAACACGAATATTCCCGTTTGACACCACACACGGTGGAGAGCCAGGGTAAAGTTAAATTAATGCTTGAAAAATTGAATGAATGTGAATTAAGCAATAAGTAAGAAAAACGAATCGTTTAAAAACAAAAATTTATTGTGTCAAGAAAGTGTAAATTATAATGTATTTAGAAAGAGACTGATACTTATTCCTTCCAGATGCTGGAAGGAAAGACCAAGATTGATTGATGAAGTCCAGGAAAAGTTGCTGTAAGAAGAGAGCTTTATAACGATCAACAGAATTTTAGTATACAATTTGTTACATAAGAATTTTTTTGTGTAAACGAGGTTCTCGCCAGTTAGTTCAGAATTAGAGAAACTTACAACAGCTCGTTTGTAGGACCTGCTTCCAAGTTTTCCATATTCTGGCAGCGGCAAATGTAGGGTTTATATTTATTTTAACTAACATTTATTTTAAGTTTAAACTATCTTTCCTGTCAAGCCTTACTTTCCCCTGGAACTGCCAATGCCAGAATATGTAAATTTTAGTAGAACGCGCAAGGATTCAAATTATCAGCGGAAGTATTATGATTTAAATCGAAAGGAAACAAGTTCGGTGTGTGATATTCTTACTTCACGAGCGCGGAGGTAGTTAGCGAGAAATTGAAGAACCCCGCGTTTCGGCCTATCTGCTTGGCGGGAAGGAGTGTTAATCGTTCAAGTGAGCTTCAAGTCTGCTGAATTAGCAGCGGTATTGTAAAACGCGGTGAGTTAGTTATTTTAGAGAGCCTCGTATTTAGAGTCTTGTCTTTAGTTCCTTCTCAGGTTATTATTTTTATTTGACAGCCGAGTTGGCGCAGTCTGTGAGCGTCAAGAGCACGCAATTGTAATTTATTACGTTGAATAAAAAGGGACTTAAACCCTTCACAAGACTCTGTGTTTTATCCAGTTTTCACAGTCACCTCTTGGTTGCGTGCAAGTTGGAGGCGCGCAACGTTACAATTTAAATACGTATCTACCCGTTCCACTATACCATCTCTCAAGTGTTCATTAATTATCTCCTTATATTTTAAATATAGCTCGCTATTTTTCTGAAATTTATTATTTAAAAATTGTAAACGCTGTTTCGCGATTTCATAATTGTTATTTAAACCTTCAACACCCTCTTTCCACAATAACCGAGTTTCATACCTTTTATTCTTGTAAGTTGTATTTCGTTCAAATGACACTAAAATTTCTTTATCTGATAGAGATATTTCTTTATTCGAACTTATCCCAATTGCTTCTAATTCCCATAATTTTTTAACTCTTTCATAATTTAAGTCCTCATTTACAACGGTTATATGATTAACTCTTGCGTCCTTACACTTTGATTCTTCGTCCTTGCCTTGAATCACAAAACCGAAAGTGCTTTCTGTTGCGACTAATTTTTTACAAATCTTCACGTTTCGTGCTCCTAAAATTTCCCAAATATAATCCGAACCTATTAATACTTGAATTTCGTCACTCGTACCAGCATCTGCTAATTCTATTCCCTTCTCAAACGCCATCTTTCGTATCCACCGAGAAGGAACTTTTACTTGCCCTAGTGTTATAGAATCAATGACTATTGCGTTAATTTTTATCTTTTTATTGGGATGGTTTACATTTTGCAATACGATTTCTACGATATCATACAAGCGCTCTTTTGCATCTTTGCATCCAAATGTGAAAATAATAAGCGCTTCTTTATTAATAATTTTCAACCCCAGTGAATCAACCACTTCTCGTAAGATGAATGACTTTGTTGACTCTGAATCTAGCATACAACGTAATACCTTTTCGTTCCCCCCTTTACACCTAACTGTTGCCGAAAACGTCTGTAAAAGAACGGAAGTCGGTAGTTTAATTTTGTTATTATTTTCATTATATAAGAGCGAAAGAGAAGCTTCAGGGATTGGCGTTTGTTTTGTCTGATTGGAAGTATCCGTCTCTAAACCTTTCGATGCGGCGTCACATATTAACGAATTATGTAAACCTTGGACATTGCACAGTCTACATTTTTCATCTTTATGAGCACAGAAACGCCTTGGATGCCCTTTCGAAAAGCAAATAAAACATAAACCTCGATCCATTAATGCCTTTCGGCGAGCCTTTAAATCAAGTGCGCAATCATGATTCATATGACAAGCAGATAAACAAAATATGCAGACATTTTGATTCTCTTTCTTAAGCGGGGTCTTTCGATTTTGATTAAAATGTGATTTTTGAAAGTATTTAGAGGGAGTTTCGCTTCGACTAGTTAATACTGAAGCTCCTTGCTTATTCGTACTGTAATCATTTCTTTTAGAATGCATGTAAGATTTATTTTGATAACCTTGATGGGAACTTTTGTTTCGTATTGATGTTTCATTTACATCAAAATTCTTAGAACGCGCTAACATCATTGATGTTTCCCTACATTCCACTTCCGTTTTCAAGAACGTTAGTAGTTCATTAACATCGAAATTTTGTTTATCACTTCTTTTCCTAGTGAATTCTAGAGTTAAATTCTCGGGTATTAACTTTAACAAAATAGGGGATAATAAATGTCCATAAGAACCACTAGTAACATTTAAAGAATTTAAATTCCTTATTTGTATTTCTATATCGTCATAAAGCTTCCTCAAAGAAGCCGTATTTCCGGAATATTTTACAGGTTCTAAACTCAACAATTTATTCATATGCGCATTAATTAGCAGGTCATCTCTGCCGAAATGATTTTTTAGTATATCAACAGCCACCGTATAGTTTTCACTAGTAAATGTTAATCCACTAATAGCATTTAAAGCTAAACCTCCCAAAAGCGATTTTAAATAACAAAACTTGTCAACCGAACTGAGACTTTCGTTTTGGTGAATGGAATTACTAAACTGATTCCAGAATTCAAGCCAAGAACAAGGATCACCGTAATATTTTGTAATCGTTAATTTTGGCAATTTTAAAGTATTAACTTCACAAGTTTTCAACTTCGGAGATATAGTTTCCTCACTAGAATTTCTAGATTCAACTTTACACGCGTTTTTTCTTAATTTTTCCTGAATTTTACATTTAAAACTTATAATTCTTTCCTGATATTCCTGCGCGGAAATTACTTCTGTTTCCAACTCCTGTTCCGTAATTATAAGTTTTTCAATCTCAGAATCGTATTGTTTCAACAACTGCGATTTTTCAAGTAACATTTCGAGTAATTCTTTTAATTTCTCATCCGCGGTTTCACCCTCTTCTAACAATGCAGAATCTATTTTACTCATCAACTTAGTAGTTAAGTTACGCGTCACCGTACGCAACTTCTTTGCCTTATTCATAGCCTCCATTATACCATTAGATTCTATCAACTATAATAATCACCAAGATTTTTATTCAACAATTCTATTAAAAACTGGAAAAATGAAAAAGGGCCTACCTCGAATTTCTTCGCTTTAAATCCTGGCTTTTCAGTCATGAACTCACTAATTTTCATGAACTCACTACTTTTCTTCGTCCATTCTTCATCTCCACAAATCAAGTCCGGTGTCACCAGAAAAAAAATGTACGTATCCAAATGATCAGAAGGTTGTTGATGCTTGTTCCTTGATCTATTGCACCAAGATATTTTACTGTACATTTATTTACAATTTATTTACAAGTTGTATACCACCTGGCATATTTACAAGCGTTATGCCTCCTGGCATGTACATGATAGACATATTCTGCCACCTGACATGTGAATTGATACATCATACTAGTTTTCTGCCACCTGACAGATACGATGCAATTACCTCAATTAGCGGTAATACGCCCGACATTTTTGCGTGTCCGCTTCCCTTACGTTCTGTAACGCAACTAACTCTTTGTGCGGTGCGCCCTCTGGGCACAAATCACCGCAATCACCGAGGAGGCCAAAACATACATCTTTACCAGCAAAATACTGTCGCTAAACCTAAAAATGCCTAAGTAATGAATTTAGGTAAACTTGGAATTTTAAACTCATTAATATTAATGAAAATAGTTTGAAAAACCTTCTAATGTATAGTGTTGAATGGAATGTAGTAAAAATGAATGACTTGTAAAAGGAAAAAACATCGAATTATCTGGATTATTATTTCTACAGAATATATATGTGATAAATTATCTTCTAAAAATGTGAAGGAGAATTTAAATATTAAATGTGCACTGTTGCGGAAGTCAAAAATTGGAAATAGTTATTGATGAGTATTAAGAATTTACTATTACAAGAGTGCAACCAGTTAACCAGACGTTTAGCGAAATTTACTGAACTGAGAAAATTTTCAACATAATCTGTAAGTCTTTTATGTTCTTTTATAGGTAGGAATTTTTTATTGCTTTTGCAACATCCTGTTTCCCCTCTGTTTGTGTTTTTGCAAAAAAAAGGAAATTAGCAATAGATTGTTGATGGGATCTTTCTATAGAACCAATAACGATTTTATTGCTTTAGTTTTTTAAATATACTTTTTAGCCTTTTTATATTAACATTTCTAATTTAAACAAATTCCAATTTTTTATTTCCACAAAAGTTCACATGTACTCTCCAAATTTTTCTTCATATTTCCTAAGAGATAATTTATCATATTTTCTATTAAATTAAATTTTTAATCTTAACATCGATAGAACAGGGTTTTACTTTTTAAATCCTTTTAAAATAAATTTCGAAATTCTTTAAGTTTTTCCTCCTTGTATTTCTTTACAAATGATGTATATCAGGGGTTCTTAACCGGTGGTACGCAAGAGAAAAATACGTGGTACGCAAGAAGCAAAGTATTTTTAACTATTAAATTCAAAAATTAAAACTCCAGCATCTTGATTGCGTTTTTTCTCCAACACTCGTAAATTTATGCGATCTGAAACTTTGTTCAAGAGTGGTGGTAGTAGTAGTACTTTCTAGAGGTGGTACTAAAGGTTTTTAATTTTTGTTTAGATGGTACGCGTTACTCAAAAGGTTGAGAACCGCTGAGTATATAAATATATGTATAAATTGCTCGCATATGCTTTCGGATGCTCGTGTTTTGAATTTGATTCGAAAATATTAGTTATTAAATATTTACGAAATATTTACATATACTACTGATCATCTTTTTGAAACCTGCTCTTGTATTTATGAAAATTTTGCTCGAAACTTTTTTGATAAAAGAAATAATTTATGCAAAAAAGTTTTGAAATTTCGTAGGATCGTGTTCTTTTTGGCAACATAAACTCTGCTAGACCTTACTAAGGAACCTGGCGACTTCTTGCACAGGCGTAAAAGAAACCAGCACAATAAAAGGGTCAAAATAACCCTTTATTATTATTAAAACTCTGAACAGAAAAGGCACGTACTTCCTGCTTACAATGCGATGGAATTTAAGAATCTTTACACAATAAATTCAAAGAGTAGTCCTGGACTAACACTTTAAGTTAAAGCTAATTAGGTTGACTCGACAACCTACCGAAGAGATAATTATTTAAATGGCCAAAAAGGTGTATCAGCACTTCTGCGTAAGAGCAAGGACAGACTCATAACGGGCGCTGGCTAGCGAAAACACGCTCTGAATGAACTCCAAGATTCACCCGTTTAAATACTCGCTTCACCTAACTTTGAATTTGTATCCTGGCGAGGAAATGCGAGGAAAAGTTGAGGAGTTCACAAAAGATAACAAAATTTAAATAATTGGTTAACTGAACTTAGGGAAAGCCTACAAATTAACTTACATAAGTAAGTATTCGGACACTTTAAACAGACAAACATAAAAATAATGGAATCTACAGTACTTCGTTATACATTTTTAAGCTAAGACGACACTTTGCATTTTGGCCTTGATTTAACTAATTTTTCCGAATAAGAAAGTTTCATTTTATCCCATGCCTGCGTAAGAATTGCTTTTATAAAAACTTTCAAAGAAATATCATGTTTACTTACTCCACACATATTTACTAGGATTTAAATCCGAAGAATCCAGAGGAGGTTTGATAAATTCAATACAGTTGTATGATAAAGCAAGTGAATATGTAGGGCTGTATGAGTAGGATCCTTATCCTGAAAGAACTTGAATGCATTTTGCATTCCAAATTATCTTAGAGATGCTTTCAGTTTTCGTTAAAATATTTATGTATAATGTAACACTAATCCATATAATTTTCTATAAACAATAAATTTCTTATTTCAAAGGCAGTGAAATATCCCCAAATGATTTCGCCTCTTCTTCAATGCCTAACATTAGACAAACTCAATTTTACGAATTCATTCTTAATGCGGATTTTGCCATATACTATTATTAATTTGTCTGTTGGACTCAAATATGACATTTTTTGAAGTTTTGACATTTCAGAAAACACAACATTTTTCCACTACAATTAAATTTGCGAATGCAAAGCATATTTTAAATGTTTTCTTGTTGATGAAGAATTTCTGGCCTGCTGATCGCCCATTTCAAACTTGTTTTTCTAAACCTGCTGCACATTTTACAGCGCTAATTGTTAGGTACTGTTTGATTTGTTGTAGAAAACTCTGCGATTCCTTAGTGTTAGTTTGGAATGTGGCCCAGACTATAGTGCATTTTTAAAAGTTTCGTGCTATTTCCGACGTTTTATCATACCACTGATACTTAAACACTTTACATCAAGTAACTTTTGGATATATATTACAGGTGCGAAAGGCTGTGGCCCTATTTTGCCATCATTCGCTCAATAAATAGTTGCCTAAAAACCATGACCATGACGTTGAAGCTCGCACGAGGTGAATGCTCTATAGAATAGGAGATGGAAGAAGAGTGGAGACCTTTGTCCCGATGTTAGGATTACTTTGAGGGGTAGTTCCAGGGGCAATATTTCACATATGCACACAAGAAACTAACAAATCAATAGACAGAAGTGTTAACTAACTATATACAACACAAGTATGCTGATCAACAATCAAAATCTGCAGTCCTGTACAAAGTTCTAAATTCTCAAAATTAAGAAACAAAGTTATGGTCCCCTAACAGATGCGCAGCGAATGGTTAACAAACTTATCACCTTCAAGTACTGCATAATTGACTGTCGATGAATAATTTATAGTACAGCGGTTAATTGCCACAGCAAAGAACTTTTCTTTGGTCTTTCTAAGATGTTTGCTAATTAGAAGAACTTTTAAATCCATACGCAGCAACGAATTTCTGATGAAAATGTAAGCATTAGTGATAGTAAACGAAGCACCTTATTTTGGAGGATTTGCAGTTTTTTTTATATCTGTAGGGACAGCCACTATCCAAGACGGGGAGGCATAGCATAAAATAAGCCTGATATTCATTTTAAAGTTCTTTTGCTCCTAAGATCCAGGTTTGATCTGTAACTGAGTGAGGGCAGGGTTTCATGTATTACCATGTTGGCTTTATTGATTGTATACTTGGCATGCTAGTACCATTTAAGATTGCGACTAAGGATAACCCGCAGATACTTTGCTTTGGTCTGTAACCAAGTAAGGGTCGAAGCTGATGCATTACTACATTGGCTTTATTGATGGCGTAGTTGGTATGCAGGTCCCATATAGAACTGTGACTAAGGATAACCCCCAGATACTTAGCTTTGGTCTATAGCCAAGTAAGGGCAGGAGCTGGTGTATTACCATGTTGGCTCTGCTGATTGCACACTTGGTGTGGTGTCACATTTAAGATTGTGACTAAGGGTGTCCCCTAGATATTTAGTTTTGGTTACTGGCCGGATTTCTTCATTGAACAAATACACTTTTTCTTGTATTTAACGCTTGGTCTTGTGCAGTCTTACTACAAACAGCTGAGACTTGATTCCACTGGTTGATGCCTTCTATTTTCGGCCCCACTCTTCAGTTTCGTAAACTTTGAATTACTACTACACTATTGCTCTATTCTTTTGGTGTTTTAATGCTATCACTCCCTTTTATTGTTAATGTATTAGCACTATTACATTCCCTTTTATTGTTAATGTATTAGCTCAATTCTATTGACAGTGCTTTGATTCTAACTCACCTCTGTTAGTGGTTTAGCTTGTCGCTTCATTATTTTCCGTTCTAACTTCACTTTGGCCTTTTTACTCATTTCTGCTGCCTGTGTGTTCTAGAGCTATTTCCCAATTTTTCTAAAGTTTTTGGACTATAAGTGAATTCGGTTCTTTGTTTCTCAGCAGTATTACTTGATTCTACTGTTTTCATTTTATTCCTGTTACTCAGTTTTGTTGTTTGTAAATCTATGTTTTTACTCAGTATCTATAATTGCAGCCACAGAACCAGTAATGTAATTACTTCCTAAAGAATCAGTAATACTTATTTATTATTCATCGACTATTGCTATCCATTACTGTAATAAGGCTTCTGAATGAAACAATTAGAAATATGTTAACTAGGAGAGATCATCTAAAAGTTATGTGCTGAGGATGAATGACTACAGAAGTAGCATCAGAACGTTTTGAAAAGAAGTTGAGAGGTCAAAATTTAGACCTAAGACCCATTCATTCTTTTTCGATTCATCCTACTGCACTCAAAACGATGCCGATTGTTCCGCTGCTGTTCTCCATCTCATCTTCTTTTCGAAAAGTCACTTTCTGAGACAATAATCTCCAGTTTTCATCAATTTCATCAATTAAGACAATTTAGACGAGGTGGGATTTACTGATTTCATTTAGTTTTGGATTTTAAATATTTATTACTTACGTTCTTTCCTCAGTTTAATTTTTAAGTACTACTTATTTTATAATTTTTTTTAAACATATACAATCTAACTTCGAATATCAGCGGTAGATTAGCACATTTTGTTTCAATAAACTCAGGCTTTGATAAAATCATTATTAAGTTTCAAACAGCCATGCATGAAAATATCGCGCCTCAAATGTAGAGTAATGAAATCTCATTCAGCATACAATTGCCTTTCAGACTTATGATCGTTCTCAAATTTACATCAAACAACAAGCCAGATGAAGTTTTTTACTCAATGATCCCTATCTCGACAATGATTTTAAAAAAATGACGAAGTGCGAAAGATTTTATCAGTAGAGATTAGAGCTGAAGAGGATGAGGGATGAATTTGCATGATTCTGACTAGAGAATGAAACGATAATGGATTCTGACTAGAGAATGAAACGATAAATGGGAATATCACCAAAATTTAGCAATAAAGTAAAGTGACATTTAACGACTGCACAGATTATCTGGACATTTTAACGATTTGGAAAGTATTTAAATGCTAGTATTCTTGATGAAAGTAAATTGAAACGAAATCTTAAACTTTAACACAATCTCACAAATTTTACTGGAAATTTTTTGAAGAAAATAAAGCAATTATTAGTCCAAAGGGGCAATTTGCCCAGAAGGACTATTAATTTCGTTTTAGCAATTCCCATTGGTTAACTTACAAGCGTTGTTTCACTTTTTAAATTGTTGGCACCAAATATTATCGCCCTGTATTGTGTTTGAAGAAATTAAAAAATGAAGAATCTGCATAAATGTATGTATGTTTCTGTCATTGTGGTAAAATAACGGTACCTAGAGCAATCAAAATTTGAATAACGGTAATTCTCCTGCATCTGGAAGTCCAAATTTGAAATTTGGAATTTGTTTTATTATCGATTTTATATTTTATAAAACTTTAACGAATTTTTGATTAACAAACTCAAGAATTTCAAATGGCAATAGCAACATTGTACAGGGAGAAAAAATTATCTCCAAAGCGCGAGACTGTGTATCGGAAATTCTAAAGTTACACTCATTTTAAAATTATTTTGCGATATTGCTCTTGAACTGAATTTTAAGGTTTAAGTGTGAAGAACATAATATTTAATAAATAAAGGTAACACATAAAATGTAAAAAAAAAAAAAAAAAAAAAAAAAAAAATGCTCCTTTGCACGTAATTTAAAGTCTGAAACCTTTCACATTTTTTTTAAAGTATTAAAATCGAAAATGAGAACGACTTCTGTTTGACGAAAATACCGAAATCGATAATGATAATGAATAAGCGCAAACTGATATAATTGATACTTAACATAGAACAAAAACTAGTTTTATCCAATGAATTCCGATTTGTGCGTACTTCACATAAATCTTCTGTTATAGTTTTACTTTAACATAGGCACTTCAAGGCCGTTGTCAGGCCCATCCCATTTACGATCATAACTCGTGTCGGTTTCACCGTGCACCCACCTGTTTTTAGACTGTAGTTCAAGCCAACATTCATTCGCGTTCTTTTCACGGAGCGAAAGATATTAAACGTAAATCAAGTAGGGGATGAAAAAAAAAAAAAAAAAAAAAAAAAAAGAAGAAGAATCGAATCGACCTTTTTAACCTTTTTTTCGCAGCTGTTATTCCTATGGTTACGAGTCAAATCGGACGGCGGAAAATGACCTTAAAGTTCTTTTTTTAAAGTAACAGACTACAGTGAAATCAAATGGTTACAAAACTAAAAATAAGAAGGATTCCAAAGTGAGGCTATTCATTTCAGCGAAATGCTTAATAACAGACTGGGAAAACAAGAAAATCCCATGCAAAAGGCTCCTTTTATTTTCGAGAATTAAATTCCAGAAGAAATAGTAGTGTTCAGTTGTCTTATGCACTTAGTCGTTGATGTGTAAAAAAGACTACAAAAGAAATTGGGCTTATTGAATTATATCCTAATAATGGGTTTCTGTGTTTTTAAAACTTCTTTTGAGTAAGAATAATTTAGATGAAATAAGTTATTATTTTATTCGAAGAATCAAATTCAAATTTTCAACCAGAACTTCACTGATTTGAATTTTCCTCCTTATGACTGCAAGTATCATAATAGGAAGCTGATGCCATATATGTGTAAAATAAGTTTGATTTTTTAGAATAGTTCGTTGCAATTTCACTCCAAAGCTATTGAAAGCATTTCATCATAGAGAATACTTCGACAGAAGCAGTTTTGCAAGTCATACGGATGAAATGTTTATCGATAAATTGAAAACATTCTTAGCATTTCTTTTCTTTCTCGTAAGTACTTTGGGATGTTAGCATTTTACGTGTATAGTTTCATGTATATTTGATGGTGTAGCCAGACAAGCTTTGTTTTATATCGTTAAGTACAACTAGCAAGCATACACGTAATTTCTAACCTGGTAAGTGCATAGCCTTAGATTTCCTTTGATACTGAGTATAAAAACTATATTACAATCTAGAATTAAAAAAAAACATATTATTTCTACATCGTGCATTCGGTAAATACGTAATTTTAGCTATGAAATTTCTGTCAGTGTCATTCCTGCATGTTCTGTAACTTATAGGTATTATTATTCGATGCTAGTGCAACATTTAGATTCCAGTTGCTATAGCTGCTACTGGATTATTAGCAGTTAAATTCTACTGAAATATATCGTTTCGATGTAAAAAAATGTTCTCTTCTTCAATTCCTAAAATATTTTCTAAATATAAAATTGCGAAACTTTTTAAAAAATTTATACTGAATTTGCAGTTTTTTAGGCTGATGGATTTAAAAATGGCATTATTTTTTTGTAAATCTTGTCGCTGTTTTATTGCAAACCGTGTGAAAACTTTCTTGGGGGGCGGACACATTGCGGAAGAAAGGGGACAGTTTTACACCTCTCCTTATATATGGCGGATTGATGAACTTTAACTTACATTTTTCGTGTCTCGAGAGCTAGATTTAGGATATAGATTTAGGATATGTATTAGATATTCTTATAACATATGTATTCTGACACATAATCGGACTTTTTCAAAAATAACATACTTCCCCCCCCCATTTATTTCGATTCTGCCAAGTTTTGTAAAAATCGCACGAGTAGTTTTTAAAAAATTAGTTCACAGAATTTTAGCTCTTCAATGTTAATTGAATTTGGCTTATATTTATCAATATGCCTTTTTTTTTATGAAACTTACTCGATTCTTTCTTTCACACTTGGAAATTCATGCTCAAACCAAATAAATTCGCAGATATTGCCACTGCTCGCTTGGAAATCGTCGAGTTTTTAATCAAAAATTCGTTAAGGTTTTACAAAATATGAAACAGACAATAAAACAAATTCCAAATTCGGGCTTCAAGGCACCCATGTTCCGGTGGAGGACTATGTTATTCAGAAGTTGATGGCTCCAGGTCCCGTTGTTTATTCATAGTACGAGAAACATGCATACATTCACGCAGATCCTTCATTATTTAATTTCTTTAAATATAATACAGGGCGATACTACTGGGTGGTAACAATTTCAAAAGTGGTATGCCGTTTATAAAAGTTCAACGCCAAATGCCGTTTCGAGACTAATATGTCATTCCCTTTTTGGGCTAAAAATTCAGGTTCGTGGAAAACTGTTACATTCTACATAATTATTAATCTCATGAGTTCAGTTTCTTAAAATGACATTCAGTATGGCTAAAATCTTCAAAACGATTTCTTCATTTCAGGTGTGCGCTATGCAGGTTTTCATGACCAAATCATCAATGATAAATGCTTAAAAATTTCGTATTTTTGTTATAGGCATTCATAATATCCTTGAGAAAATAAAGAAATATTTAAAAAAATAAAAATGTGAAAGCTTTCAGATTTTATATTACGCCTAAAGAAGCGTTTTTTAACGTTTGTGTTTTACCTTTACTTTTTCAATATCGTGTCCTTCGCACTTAAATTATAAAATTCATTGCAACAGCAATATCACAAAATATTTAAAAGAACATATCTTCAGAACTTCGGATACACAGTCTCACGTGCTGGAGATAAAAATGTTTTTTACCCGTACAGTGTTACCATTGCTCGCTTTAAAATTTTTGAGCTTCTTAATCAAAAATTCTTTAATGTTTGACATAATATGAAATCGATAATAAAACAAATCCTAAATTAGGGCTTCCAGATGACCGTATTCGGCGGAGGAATACGTTATTCAGAATTTGATGATTCTAGGTACCGTTGTGATAATACCGTTGTGATAACGTGTATGCGAGAAACATACATATATTCATGCAGATTCTTCATCATTTAATTTCTTTAAATATAATACAGGGCGATAATATTTGGTGGCAACAATTTGAAAAGTTAAGCGGACATTTACAATTTTCAACGCAAAATGACTAAACGCCTTCTGGGCTAACGTCCTTTGGGCTAATAAATATGTCTGCAGTATAATTTTACAGCATAGATTCAAAAGGCATAGAGAATACAATCATTTGATATTTAACCTAAGAATGTTCTATAAAAATATATAAGTAAAGACGATAGTTATTGAAAAACGAATTCAAAGACATTTCATAGCCATAATCCAATAGCAAGAACTTTTGGCCAAAGTATGAGGAGGTAGAGATGTCTATTATTAATTATGCAAACACCATGGAATGTTTGAGAAAAATTCTTGCATGGAAGCAGTGGTCCAAACAGTAAACATTATTAACAATCTTTTGCCACTAAAAATATCAAAATATTATTAAGATATGTGTTGTTTTTAACTGGCTCGCTCTGCTACATTTATAAACTGGATTATATCTCCATGAATGACTAAAACCATTTGCCAAATCCTTGTCGTATAATACATCACTAATATCGGAGCTACTCTAAATATACATTTAACATCAATGGTATTATTTTGCTATGCTTCAAGCTAAAAATTATGCATCACAGAAGGGAATAAAAATTATTTATTGAAACATTTGCAATTATTTTATTTAGAACAGGACCCTAACAGATTTATTTTTAATGCTAAAAGCGTTATCTTATTATATATGCGTTTAAATTTTGCTTAATGCTATATGTGTAGAAATGTGTTTATCATCAAAACTGCCTCTAAGTTCAAGGGAGGTGTTATTGATTGTAATATGGAAGCAGGGAAATGCTTTTGTGATTGCAACCGATTTGCGTTACTTTTATAACTGGTAAAATGTTTTTGTTTTCAAGATTTGAAAACATATTTCAAACATCTCACCTGAATTTAATTATGGATTTATTAAAATGACATATTGCTACTTCATTTCTTGATAGATGAAATGAGCCCACCAGCGGCCGAGCGGTAAAGTCGCTGAACACTGGTAGTTCGGTCCGAGGTTCGAATCCCGGCTGCATGGGCGTTTTCGTGATTTTCCCCATGTGTAACGTGTATACGAGCCAGTTTCCCTTAGAAAGTCCTCCACGAAGGCATCCTCTCCTTAGGCAGATACTCCTCGTGTGCTTTGCCATAACTCAACACACCAACCACCAACACCATGATAGATGAAATGCCGTTTGTTTCGTTTCTTTAAACAGACTCTAAAAAGTAAATTTACCGATGTCAAAGACTTCACTTCCAGCAGAATAATGAAAAGACATTTGAAATTAAATAATCATATTTATTATTGCATCTAAATTCATGGAAAACAGTCTGAAGAACAGACGACTCCTTAAATTAAACAAGAATTTAGTATTCTTTCACCATTTGCAGAAAACATCTGAAAGAATTACGTGAATAGAATTTTAACAATTTAAAAAGTTGCTAATTTTATATGCTTGTTGTAAATTTACCTTTTGCAAGTGCAGTATATTTCAATCTGCAAAACATAAACGAATTTAATCTGAAGCATAAAAGAGGAGGGAAATCTTAAATTTACGTAGCAATAAATATTATTTTTAAAATTAACACAATTTCTTAAATTAAGATTTTTAAGCGAATTTGAAAAGTATTCAAATATGAATTTATTTAGATTACCAAAATATCTTTTATGAAAGCTGCATTATAAAAAGAGCAAGTAAAAAAAGTGACATGAATTCAACTTTCAGATAGCAACATTAGATTCTTCCTCTTTTGATAAAATATTTCAATAAAAGGAGTTTAATGATTACTTTGAAGGGAAATAACACTTTCAGATTCATATCGGATGAGATTATTACGTGATATAAAGCAACGAAATCTGATATCAAAATGCATTTGCCTTTTAATGTGCAATATAATTAACGTCAACAACAGCAAATGGGAATAAGAGTTTAGATTTTTAGGTTTATGCTAAAAGACGTGACAACGAATACCTTGTATGACATAATTTTTTTTTTCAAAGTACTAACCGCTTGCACAGCCGCCTAAAGTAATTATTAGAAAAAAAAACGCGTATTCCGATTTTAATGAATCCAGCTAATATAATTTCACAGGCCACACGAATTATTAATAATAATTCATTTTGTTTTGCCATTTTGCCTTGATTCCCTATAAAAGTATGAATCACGTTTCAAATTGTTGCCACCAAATATTAGAACTCTGCATTATATTTAAAGAAATTAACTAATAAAGAGTCTGCATGAATATTTGTTTCTTGCATTGTGTAAAAACAACATAGTCTAGAGACATCAAATTTTAAATAGCGTAGCCCTCCACTCGAATACGGGCATCTGGAAGCCCAAATTTGGAATTTGAAATTTGTTTTATTATCTATTTCAAATTTTGTAAATTTTAATGAATTTTTGATTAACAAACTGAACGATTTCAAAGCGTTCCATTAGTATTAACATCGCGTGCATCTTCCAAGTACGGATATTTGATGTGCGAGGTGTGTGAGTGTGTGTGCACTTTTTTGTGATATTGCTGCTGAAGTGAATTTTAAGTTCGAAGAACATGATATTTAATAAATAATAACACTTAAGACGTTAAAAAATGCCTTTTTGGGAGTAATATACTAGTTATTTTTTAAATATAGTATATATATATATATATATATATATATATATATATATATATATATATATATATATATTTTTTTTTTTTTTTTTTTTTTTTTTTTTTTAATTGAAGACTACGAAATGCATTGTGAAGATCGTATTCATGTAAGCTTGCAGACTTTGAATATGATGAAAGTTTTTTGTTAGAATTCGTATATCAACGTGCTTTCGGATTAAATTTGGAATATAAATATCTTACAGTTTGTAAAGTGGCAACACAAAGTTTTAAAAAACCGCTGATCTTTTAATCAGAAGTTCATAAAATTCGTACTAATACGAATTATAATAATTCGTACTAATACGAAAGTACAGACGATAGTTATTGAAAAACGAATTCAAAGACATTTCATAGCCATAATTCAATAGCAAGAACTTTTGGCCAAAGTATGAGGAGGTAGAGATGTCTATTATTAATTACGCAAACACCATGGAATGTTTGAGAAAAATTCTTGCATGGAAGCAGTGGTCCAAACAGTAAACATTATTAACAATCTTTTGCCACTAAAAATATCAAAATATTATTAAGATATGTGTTGTTTTTAACTGGCTCGCTCTGCTACATTTATAAACTGGATTATATCTCCATGAATGAAACAAATTAAAGAGCAAAACAAATTCAAAATTCAGGCTTCAAGGTGCAGTTATTCAGGTAAAAAACAGCGTATATTCAAAATTTGGTGGCTTTAGCTACTGTAGTTTTTTACGAGAAACATACATACATTTATACATGCATATACACACATTCTTCATTATTTCATAATGAAGATACGCTTTGAGATCTCAACAAAGGAAAAAATATTGAGGTCTGCCTAAATATAGAGATATTGTTATTGTGTGTTGTGACTTAGTTGTAAAAAAGTTCATCGTGGCAAGGAGAGCAAGATTTTGCCTGTCGTTGGCATAGTCTTGAGCACCATACAGGTGACAGTACGACTACTTCGCTCCTTCCACCCCCCAGTTTTGATGGAGAGAACCTCGGGGGACGGGTCCAAGGATCTCCCACTCCTCCTCTCCTACTACCATCCTCTCTAGAGGAATCCACCATCCTCTCTAGAGGAATATTTAGAATGCCCCATGCTGCACACACACTATACATTTACAAACATCCATGCCTTCTCTGGGATTCGAAAACCCGGGCCTTTTGGTATCGCAGTAGGCTCCTTTAACCACGATACGGTCTGGGCGGCTAGAGACACTGTAATCAAATTTCATAGTGAAATTAAATTAGCAAATTATTTTTAAATGGGAAAGTTCTGTAGCAATTGCAATTTTTGTATGACTATCCTAAAGAAAAATTTTCATTGCATGGTTTGTTATACATTAAAGAGAAAAAATTTTAAAAAAACTATAAAATTTTAAAAAGCACCCATCAAAAGCATGTAACTTCAATAACTTTGCTGCTAAGAACATGGAACTTGCGCAAGATTTCATTTTGCCATTCCTGGCGCATCTTCAAAGTACAGAACTGCCTATTTTTGCAAAATATAAGTTTAGATAAAAGCATAGGAAATGGGATAGGAGACCAAGCAAGGAAAAATTAGAGTTACAACCTTTTAGAGGTGCATAGAATATATTGTACTGCCCGGGACGTGCAGTCCTTGGAAGGGGACAGTGTTACGAAATGCCCAGCTACAGTGAGAAAGCTTACCCGCAAAAAGGATTTAGGTTTGCCAGAAAATGGCAAGGAGAGACAGGGTTGCCAGATTAGGTGCGAAATCGCCCATTTAGAGACAAAAATGGCAATATGCTACAGACGGGGCGAGAACATTCCAGAACGAATTCTTACCTATTTACGTTCTCGAAGGCAGATTAAAAGCTATAAATAACCTGCCTGTACGTGAAGTAGTAGTTTTTCGTGAGTGTATCGTGAGTTTCGTCGTGAAGAGTATCTTGAGCGCGTTGAGCTCCGAGAGCGATCGACCGAGTCGAGAGCCGTATTTAGGGTTTTTCCGTGAAGCTGTCTTCACCATTATACCATAATAGCCTGAAGGCTGTGTTGCTGATTGTTTCAGCGTGTTTATTGTAGTTTTTCGACTATTGTAAACGTTTCTTTGGAACTGTCCTGTGAAATACTGGCGAATAAATTGTGTTTTGATTCTTCGTCAAGTTTGATTCGTCGTCACTCCAAATCCGCGAAGCCGTAGAACGCAACAATCATTTGAGGGATCGGATCCCCCTTCTGACACCAGTTGTGAAATTGAGGTGAAGTTGTGAAATTGTTGTGGCGAAGTTGTAAAATTGTTCTGACCCCAGTTGTAGTGAAATATTAAACTTGAACTACTGACCAAGTACTTTTCCACTAGACATCATTTAACATAATTAATATAAAGAAACATTTTATAGTTTTGTAAGATCTAACATTCTTAGCTATCATACAATTAAAATGATCTTACAAGAAAAACCTTGCGTCAGTGGTGGTTAGGGAAGCCTACTACGGTACCGAAGGGCCCGGGTTCGAATCCCGGAGAAGACATAGATGTTTGTGAACGTTTAGTGTCGGTCTCATTACTCATTGCTTTCACTCGCATTTGGCTTCAACTACATAAGAGTTACTACCAAAAGTTCAAAGTTGCCAAAGGCCAATCAATCACAGTAGTAATATAATAAAGATGTACTTTACATCTGTCACCCGGAGGGATAAAACTTTAAGAATCTGAGTCTGGCAATTCTGGTCGTGGGAGGCAAAAGTTGCATTTAATAAATTTATGATCAAGCAATAACATTAATGGTCGCATTCAGTCAATTGAGTTAGGATTTTGTAATCAAAAGTAGCATTTTAAGATTGAGAGAACTTAAATAGTCATATGAGTAGAGAAAACAAGTTGAGTTTTCGATCAAATAAGTTAAACGATCTCTGACATTATACCAAAAAACATTCATAGTTCATTCAAAATATCTTTGGTACAAAACACAAAGTTCATAGTTAAAAATTGAGTTAATTTGCATTTCACTAATTTTAGGTCACATGATAAGGTCTTGAGCTTTGGATTGGCGAAAATACTCAGTTGGGCGTATCCTAATGTAGAATTTGCGAATTCACAATTTTAGCTTGATTATCACTGTACATCTTGGTAAACACTCGAAATACTTTCAATAATAAATGAATAAATAATATTGATTAAATAGCAAAAGAATATTTTTTTACGAACACACTTCTCTGCCCTCCACGGGCGCAAAGTCCATTATTGGCTTTGTTAGAGTGAAATGTGAAATAAGTTGTATTTACAGTTGAGTTTACACAGATAATCAAACGATACATTATATACATATTTACAATTACCAAGAGGGATTGTGAGATCTCATTACATTGCTCGTCATGGACGAAGAAAGTGATAGACGTAAGAGCTCAGAGCTCCTGCACGTCAACGTTAACACTAATACGGCGCCGCCAGCTGGTATTTCTACTGCTGCCTCTCCTCAACTACGGATAAATACGGACATGGATACTACCGCTCCTCCACCTGCTTCTCCTTCAGCCTTGGAATTATCAAAAAGTGCCATCCAAATATATGCTCTGAAAAATCGGCACACGGACCTGCTTTTCGACATTCAGAGACTCCAACGCTCTGATAATCCAGCAAAGGAACAGATGATCAAACAGATGACGGATGAGGGTGAGAGAATTTTATTTTTACTCCCCACTCTATGTACTAACCTAGGAGTTAACTTATTTACCCTCCCTGCCACCGAAGACGAATTCTTTAAAGAATGTCAATCTAAATCCTCAAAACCTAATATTTCGGAACCCATCAATCCAAATTCTACTAAAATCACCCCTACTGAAAATCCTAAAATCACACCTGAAACTCCAAAGTCTGACAATAAAAAACGTACTCGCCCTACTGATGCTGAAGGGTTTGTTTTACCACCCAAACACCTAATTGCTAAAAAATCCCAAAATAAAAATATCTCTACTGAAAATAATACTAACATAAATACTACAAACTCTTTCAATGCTATCCAGACAAATACTGATAATACAGAACATACTACTCAGCAGCCGGCAGAAACCCAAAAACCAAAAGTACAGGCACCTCCACCAATTTTTATCAAGCCTCGTGCTGATTGGTACTTTCTTTTAAACCAACTTAAACGTCACGCACCGACAGTCCAATCAAAACACGACATAGACTTTCTCAAACTCAACACCTTAAATGAAACTGATTACCGGACTGTCGTTAGATTTTTAACTGACAATAATATAGAATTTAAATCTCACACTCTTAAATCTGACAGACCACTTAAAACAGTTATTAGGGGATTACCCTCAAACACACCACTCAGTTTTGTGCAGACTGCGGTGGAAGTTCTCGGTTTCAAAATCCATAAAATCTCACAGCTAAAAAGATGGAAAACTAAGAAGCCGATGCCCCTGTTCTATCTACAGATATACAATAGCCTAAAAGCAGCTGAAATCTACAATATCACCGAACTACTAGGAACCGAAGTTGCTATGGAGCACTTCAAAGGCCAGAAAGGCCCTTCACAGTGCAGGATTCCCCCACTAGATATGGTTCACGGGGTGCCCCTTCATTCATTGATTTAGCACTCTTTCGAAACATCCCTTTTGGATATCACGTGACTGTTGAAAACTGTTTATCTTCAGATCACAACCCCGTGATCATAGACCTTAACTGTACTATTTTTAATCAAAATTCTCCGGCACTCGTCTCTACAAACTGGGACAATTTTTGTTTCAAACTTAAAAGTAAAAATTTGCCCTCCCTTGAAATTAAATCCAGCCATGATATAGACTCGGCAGTTGATCAATTAACGACCATTTTAACAGATACTTATAAGGAAGTATCAAAACCCACCCTTAGACCCAATTTTCGTAAATTACCTCAAGAAATTAAACTCAAAATTAAAGAAAAGAATAAAGTACGGAGACTTTGGCAAAGAAATAGAAATCCTGGCTTAAAAATTCAACTCCGTACTCTCCAAAATGAGATCAAGGCATCATGTGACCAGTTCTTCCAATCACAATACACGAATTACATTCAGTCCCTAACGACCAATGATAACAGTCTTTGGCGCGCATCAGCCCGCCTACGCAAACACAAATCTAGCATTTTGTCCTTAGCTACGGACGCAGCGGTGGCTCACACAGACGCTGAGAAATCCGAATTAATTGCGGATTCTCTTCAAACTCAATTTACACCACATAATGAAGGAATTTTTGCGAACAACGCAAGTTCTTTCCCACAAGATGTTGAACGTTTCCTCTCCTCGCCTTTCGCGAGAGAAATACAATATACATCCATGAGCGAGGTAAGTGAATACATTACCAAGCTCAAACCCAAAAAAGCCCCTGGTATGGACTCTATTTCTAATCGTATGATTAAAAATTTACCCACCAGTTATCTATTTTTCTTAGTAATGCTTATAAATTTTATGATACAGCATTGCTATTTTCCTCAAAGCTGGAAACAAGCACTCATTGTGCCTATTCCAAAACCAGGCCAAAGCCTTTCAAACCCTCAAAATTATAGACATATCAGCCTCCTATCATCGTTATCTAAGATATACGAATTTGTGTTACTTAAACGCCTGAATGATTTTCTCCGAAATCACAACGTTCTGATTGATGAACAATTTGGATTTCGAGCAAAATACTGCACTACGCACCAGCTGCTGAGGACAGTGGAGTTCATTCACGAAGGGTTTCGTAACAAAATGCTTACTGGCGCTTTATTTCTTGACATAGCCAAAGCATTTGATAGGACTTGGCATATAGGAATCATTATCAAGCTCATACGACTTGACGTTTCGGCCCATTTAATTCATATAATTAATTCGTACCTCACTAATAGATCTTTTTCTGTACGAGTTAATTCTTTCATTTCGGCACCCCGTCCTATACTAAGCGGCGTCCCCCAAGGGTCACTTTTAGGCCCAATTTTGTTCAACATTTTCATAAATGACATACCAAAATCACCTAGTATCACTCTTGCACTTTATGCAGATGATACGGCCATTCTAGCCCAACACAAACGCCTTGAAAACTTGGTCCAAATCATTCAGAGATATCTCTCTAGCCTTGAGCACTGGCTCATCACTTGGAAAATAAAAATTAATGTTGCTAAATGTGCTGCTATGATCTTCAAACGTAGCCCCCTCCCGTACCCTTCCATTAATATTAAGTTCTTTGATGACTATGTTCCCTGGTCAAACTCTTACAAGTACCTAGGAGTTGTACTTGATTCAAAATTACTCTGGCGCCTTCACATTGAAAATGTTCTCAACAAAGCGAAAGGTGCTAGAGCCCAACTTTACCTCTTTTTAGCTCGAAAGAGCCATCTGTCAATTAAAAACAAAATTCTTCTCTATACATCAATTATAAGACCTGTCTTTATGTATGCATGTACAATCTGGGGTACTGCTGCAAAAACTCATGTGAAAAAACTTCAATCTTTTCAAAGTAAAACTTTACGTATGGCCCTAAACGCAGCCTGGTACGTCCGTACAGATGTGATTCATTCGGACCTTAACATTAAACCTGTTGATTATCTTATCAAAAAACATAGTCAAAATTTATTCCTTAAAATTGAACAGATTGATAATCGAGCATTTCAACAGATGCCAGCATACGATCCTGCTATTCGCAGCTCACGGAAGAGACCGAGAACCGTGATTGGCCGAGAGTTCGACATCTACCCACCATCCAAAAGGGCTAGACACGCCCTCTCAACATCTTCGCCGACATCTTGAATGTGTTTTTCCAATCTCGGATTAGTGCCTTCTTGACGGATTATCCTGTGATTTTTCCCATATGATTTGTCTGTGTTCACTACGGTTTTGTGCTGTGTGAATTTTTCTGCTAATTTTTTCTCGCTCTATTGGAATTCATCTCTGTGTTTTAACCAACGCACTCATGGAGGGAAATGAGTTTCCCCCGCTAAACTCTGATATGGATACCACCCCGAATGATAAACAACCGGTACTGAATCTGGCTATGGAAGTTATTGAATATGGAAATAATATACTCGATGATCGCTGGCAAGAGCTTCTAGTGAAAAATACTTGGGATGTCTCTGATTTCATACGTGCTTCGCATTTCATCGAAATCATAAATGCTGATATCAAAACGCGAGGAATTGTGCTTCAAGGACAGTTTCGAACTTTCCAGGACGTTACAATCCGCGCTGCTATGGAAAAGGACTTTCAAATACATCGTGCATTTGGTGAAGGTCTAATCAAAGAATTCCAAGGTAAGTGTGAATTTTTTGGTGCCAATACTCCTGAACATGCTAATTTAAATGTACATGATTTTTATGTTAATCGATTGCAAGATGAAATTGTCACACGAAATAGTACGTGTAATAATGTAAATAATGCTGAAATAATTAATGTTAAAAATTCTGAAATTCAAACTCAGCCTAAGAGGCCATCAAAAAAGAAAAGCAAACGATCTATTAATGATGACAGAGATGAAGACGGTTTCATTCTGCCTAAGAATACCGTCAGACCAAAAAAATTAATCAAATGCAATGTTGACCTGCCTTTAACTAACAAGTTTGAAAAATTAAGTACTAAAGAAAATGATGATTGTAATGATAATGATGTGCAGATAATTAATGATAATGCAAATAATGTTATTGATGTGAAAATTCACAAACCAAGACCAATTATGGTCAAACCTGATATTAAATTTAACGATTTCATGAAGAAATTAAAAGATGATGTACAGTATGAATTTGCTGGTAAGGTCAATGGGGACTTCTTAAAAATATTTCCAGAAAATGAGGATGCCCACCGGGCCATCACAAGTTACTTAGACTCAAAAAAAATTGACCACTATGTAATTCTGGCCAAAATGGATAAACCTTTAAAGGTTGTTATTCGCGGATTACCAATAGACTGCCCTGCCGAAGATATACATGAAGAACTTACTCACCAGGGCTACAAAGTGCGTCGTGTGGCGCAAATGCACAAAATAAAAACTAGGGTCCCCATGCCCTTATACCAGGTTCAAATTGAAAAAGCCCCGGGGCTGAAAAAATATATGACTTGACTAAATTTCTTGGTTTTTATGTTTCTGTTAAAGTGTATCAAGTGAACGGAAGTGTTGCACAGTGTCATAACTATCAACACTTCCATCACTCCTCTGACACATGTAAACTTAAACCTAGGTGTGTGAAGTGTGCAGAGGCGCACAAAACTGAGGATTGTACAGAAAAATTCTTAGCCAAACCACGCTGTTGCAATTGTCTTCAAGAAGGACACCCGGCTAACTACCGTGGTTGTCCCAAATTTCCTGCCACCCAGCCCATTAAAGGAGCTGGCAATGTAAATAAGCACGGCCCTACTTCAAAACCAGCCCCAGCTGGGGATAAAAAAAATTAAGGACTCTAGTATCAAAGCAGGCATTTCATATGCCAGTGTTGTCAACAAAGGTCTTAACACACAGCCTGTCATTTCAGATATGAATGTCAGCAACCAAAATGTTAATACACGTAACGTTGTTCAGCCCAATGGCTCTAACGACAGCAATAATGATCACGGCCTTGCAGGCCTGCTCGATGTTGCAAAATTAATTAAAGAAGTTGTCAATATTTTTAAAGGTTGTTCTATTGTAAATATCTTAAAGAAAATATCTGCTAAACTACCTGAAATCCATAAAACTGAAAATGCTATTGATAAATTGTTTATTCTATTTGAACTTTTTGAAGATGTATTTGGTTCTAATTGTAATAATAATGTATAATGTTTTTACTCATCTGCACATCATTACATGGAACTGTAATGGACTGTCCCAAAAAATCTTAGAATTAAGGGACTTTATAAATGAGCATAACCCAGATATTATGTTCCTCCAAGAACACAAGCTTGGCCCTGCCACCCCAATCTTCGTTCGAAACTATGCTGTGCATAGATCTAACAGGCCACCAACCACTCTCCACCCCAGGGGGGGGTGGAACTGCACTGCTGATTAAACGCTGTATTCCCCACTCACCAATTCCAATACCACAGCTTTCGGTCGTTGAGGCCTCAGCTATCTCTCTCACTACAAACACCTCAACAACATACACTTTTGTCTCCACCTACATACCACCAGGACGTAATGCTCAAGCAGTCCTGGCTGACTTACAAATTCTACTCACTCTGGGCAAACATATCATCATAGGTGGAGATCTAAATGCACGACACAGAGCATGGAACTGCTATAACTCAAATGACAATGGACGTGTAATCTTTAATTTGGCTACCTCTGCCCAGTTACACATAGCAGCTCCTAAAACCCCAACACGGTACACTACTAAGTCTACTGGAATCTTAGACTTCTTCCTGCTCGGAAATACCAGTATCCCACTGGATATTTCCGTGCTGGATGAATTATCATCTGACCACAATCCGGTTCGTATGATTCTGGACATTAGTAGTTATACCACAACAGACACCAGAGCCTTCAGAACTCTCTGGCGAGACTACACCAAAGCTCTAAACAACATCCCATACACACTACCAACAATACACACTGGGGACAACATTGATAGTTTAATTCAGGAATTTACCACCAAAATAAATGAGGCCTATAAAAATGCACAGCAGCTCCTAAAAGAATTTCATCAAGAAAAAGATTCACAGATCTAGAGAGCTTGCCAAGCTTACCAAGGAACGCAACGCTGCTAGACGACAGTTTCAAAGAACTAGATGTCGAGAGGATAAGCAGATCTTCAATAGACTTTGCAACAAAGTCAAGTCTCTCACACAACAACAAGCACAAAACAACTGGACCAGCTACCTCAATTCGCTCTCTGCAGATGACAATTCTCTGTGGAAAGCTATTAGAAGGTACACCAAATGCCACAATAACATTCCGCCCCTTAAAGGCCCACAAAGGATCTTCTACACAGAAACTGAGAAAGCAGAATTACTTGCACAGCTCCTGGAATCTCAGTTTTGCACTAACAACATTCAAGACCCCCAAACAGATATACTTGTCAACTACTTTCACTCCACGCTCCCAACAAACCCATACGCTAACAACATCCCTCCTGTCATGCTTTCGGAGGTGACTAGCTATGTCAATAAAATCAAGAAGAAGAAAAGTCCTGGCTTAGATGGAATCACGAATGAAATGATTAAGAAACTACCTACCAAGATCATCTTTCTCCTCTGCAAAAGTTTCAATAAAATGCTTCTGCTACAACACTACCCTGCCTTCTGGAAAACTGCCAAGATTATTCCCATTCTTAAACCTGGTAAACCTTCATCCAGTCCTGAATCCTATAGACCTATCAGTTTACTCTCTTCACTAAGCAAGGTCTTTGAAGCTGTACTCCTCAATAGAATTAACAACTACCTGGAAAGCAACAACATCATCATTCCCTACCAGTTTGGATTCCGAAAAGACCTTGGCACCACCAACCAGCTATATAGAGTCGTGGAACTCATCTCTGAGGGATTTCAGAACCGAAGAGTCACTGGAGGAGTCTTTATTGACATAGCAAAAGCCTTCGACAGAGTTTGGCTTGAGGCACTCACCTACAAATTACACAGCCTGGGTTTCCCTGGCTACATCATAAACATCACTAAGTCCTACCTAGCAGGTAGAAACTTTGTCGTTCACGTATCTGGTACAAACTCTACACCTCACACCATCAGGGCTGGGGTCCCACAAGGGTCGCTTTTAGGACCCACATACTTCAATATCTATGTGAACGACATCCCAACATCACACGACATAACATTAGCCATGTATGCTGATGATACTGCTATCCTATCACAAAGTGCATTTGCTGGTTCAGTTATACAACGATTACAAAAATACATACATTCACTAGAGGCTTGGCTGATCAAATAGAAAATTCAAATCAATATCAACAAAACTCAAGCAATAATGTTCACCAGAAAGCAAAAATTCAAGTCTAACCTGAAATTCTATGGAAACTCCATCCCCTGGGCCAAGCAAGTACCTTATCTAGGGGTGATCCTCAGTAAGACACTCTCATGGAACCCACACATTACAGCTAGTATACAAAAGTTTCGAGCTCGTAAAGCTAGACTCTACCCCTTAATTGCTCGAAACAGTGTTTTATCTGTCGATAACAAACTGCTCATTTATAAAACCATTATGCGTCCATTACTCTGTTATGCATGCCCTGTCTGGGCTTATGCTTGCAATCGATATCGTGGAAAACTACAAATTGCTCAAAATATCATGCTTCGGCAGATTGTTAATGCTCCCTGGTACATCAGGAACAACCGTATTCATGAGGAACTTGGTGTATGTATGCTAAGGTCCTTTTATTATAAAATAGCAAAAAAATTCCACATGAAACAAAGTACCCTTACCAACCCTGCCATTAAGATTGCAACATATGACTTTAATGATCTGAATAACAAAGACAGGCCGCTGGCCTTACTAAATATTTGGATTATGTAACGGTGTACTAATTTATATCTCTCTTATTTATATTATACTGTTTTCTTTATATGGTGTACTTGTACTGTTTTTATACTTACCAGTAGCTTCAATGTTGTTTTACTGCTTATCTTTTCTTCGGCACCAAAATCTTCACACTTCTCTGTCCATGTATTAACACATTCCTTTCCAGGATTATTCACCAGCTCGACTGCTTTTTGGCCTTGTTTATTCTAAAAAAAAAAAAAAATGAGTTCAGGCTCAATTTAAAGGAAAAAAAAAGGGAAAAAAATATTAAAAAGAAAAAAAAAATTAAAAAATAATAAAATATTATATAATAATAATAAAAAAAAATAACAAAACAATCTAAAAATTATAAAGTATTTATAAAAAAAAAAGTTCGATACTCTTTATTTTTGGCTAACTGTATTGTGATTCGAAACGTCTAATTTGATCTACAAGGGGTAGTGCCTCTGGCACAGGCACTCTGGTGTCTCAAACACCGCTCCACTGGAAGGTCTCTCAACATCAGTTCCAGCCCCCGCGCCATGAAGGAAGGAGGTCTCTTCAGCGAGCTGCCATATAATTGCTTTATCCATCATCAATACCTGCAATCAAGATCTTCTAGCAAAATTATCAATCTGTTCTCATAGAATCACATCTCCCGCAGATTTTATAATCTGCCTATGAATATTTTCATCGCGTCCCCTTTTTATTATTTGCACTATCCTACACAAGCCACATGCCAATGAGCCTATTAATCGTAAACTCTTTCCTATCCGCTTTTTGCTTTAGTGTTTGTATTGTGTATAAAAATTATAAAAACCAAAAAAATTTTAAAATATAAAATACAAAAAAAATATATAAAAACCTAAAAACTTATAAAAAAATTATTATACTCAAGTTTTTACTTTCTTATCTCTATCCCTAAGCTTTCTCGAGCCTGTGGCTCCCTCTATTGAGCATCAAGTAAATCACTTATGCCAAATTTTTCCTATTTCTGCTCACTTTTAGTAATTCTGATGTGGAGGTAAATGGTTTTGAATCATAGGCACTCCGAAATTTTCAAATCATTGGCATTGGCAGGGATTGTGATGTATCGTGCGAGGTCTTTTGACCACACTTTCGACTGTTGCATCGTAGTCACATAGACTTCTAATAGAAGCGTAAGAGGATGTTCTCAGACTTTCAAAGAAATTATGTGAAGTGATCAAAATTTGTTCATGCATAGCCTTCACTTTCAAATCGTCCTGAATTTGGGATTTCCTCAAATACAATCCACGATCGATCTCAGTACTTTATTCTAGATTACATCTAATTTTGCATGTTCGGTCTCATTGGCAGTTGCCCAAGCTGGAACGGCGTATAACATAATTGGTCTAATTAAAGATAGGTACGCGGTTCTTTTGATTTTAAGAGATAATTTTAATTTTGGGACTATCAGGTTGTAATGCGCGCAGAATGCAGCATCCGCTTTTTCAGCTACAGCTATCACAGGTATTTGAAGGTGAGTCTGCTGTCTGTTATTACACCTAAGTATTTATCAGAGTCTGCGATCGGAACTGTTTCGTTTTTAATTTTGATGTCTGTATTCACAATTACATTTTTCCTGTAGCGTCTAAATAACACAAGACAGCATTTACTTGAGTTTAAGTTGGTTTTCCAGTCCTCGCACCATTTAGTAACAATGTTGACTTTAAATTGAGGTTTTTCCATAGCGAGAGGTGAGTTGACACAATCTGTAAGTGCAACCGTGTCATCGGCGTATTTTAATATCTTAGCATCCAAGGGTTTGTCAGGTCGTTTATAAATATATTGAAAAGACAGGGAGCGAGAACTGCGCCTTGCGGAACACCGCTGTAAATTATCTTTCTCGAGAAGATTTTTACAATTTACTTTTACATTTCTACAATTTACTTGAAAAGTTCTGCGATTTAGATAAGAAATCGTTAATTGGATGAAGCTGATTGACAGCAAGAAGTTGCTAAGCTTATGAAATAGTCCTGCGTGCCACACTCGATCGAAAGCCTTTTTCGAAATCGAGGAAGCACGCAGCGACTGCCTTCTTTTTTTGAAAATTATTTGCAATATATTCGACCAGATTTAAAACCAGATGCGTTGTCGAATGTCCACTTCTAAATCCAAATCAATGCGAGTTGTCAATTAGGTCTAATCTTTCTAGGTGTTTGTATGTCTGATTTTTAAGACTTTCTAAAACTTTTCCTATTATAACTATTCCTTTAGCAAACTTATTGGACGATAGCTGGTAATCAGTTTCGGGTCTTTACCCGGCTTTGGGAATGTAATTATGATGCTGTGCTTCCTTTGCATAGTGTCGGTGCGGCATGGCGGCGCTCTAAATATGCGGCAAGCCGAAAGTCCTTCCGTGTGGATTGGTGGGAGTGGAGATGGGTGGGAGACCTCTGGATACCCCCGGGGTGCTCTCCCTCAAAATTGGGGGTGGACAATAGAAGTCCAACCTCTCTTCGGAGTATGCTCTAGCAACCATTGTTCCATGTAATATGGGCACGAGAACAGCAAGAGAAAACCTTGCGACTTCTGACACAGGCGTGAATAATTACATCACAGAAGAAGGGTAAAACAAACCCTTTATTATTCGTCAAACCCTTAACACAAATGCCCGTACTTCATGCTCACAATAACATCGACGACTTGAGCTGGAATTTAAGAAGAATGTAATAATAAATTCAAAGATGATTAGTAGTTCTGGACTAACAATTTAGTTTAAGGGCTAACTAGACTGACTCAACAACTTACCCGGCGAGTGACTTATTAAATGGCGAAAAGGCGTATCAGCAGCTCAGCGTAACCAGCAGCAAAGACAAACCAGTAATGTGCGCTGGCTAAATCAAGCTCTGAATAAACTTCAAGTTTCGTATGCTGTTACATTTTCTCTTTACTTAACTTTAAATTTGCATCCTGGTGAGGAAATGCGAGAGGAAAATGAGAGGTCCAGTTAAGGTACCAAATTAAAAATAATTTCTACGCAAACTAAGGGAAAGTGACAGTTTTGGCTTTAAAGTTTCTCGCTGATGTACTTTCATTAGTTAAAAACAAAACCTTCAGTAATTTTACGGCCAAAAATATAAGATTTATATTTATATTCGTCAAAGATTCAGCTGATTACCTAATTGATCGCGATCAGGATATCTTCTTAAAGGAAGATAAATTTGCTCGTCTGGGGATGGTTAGTTGGTTGTTTGCTTCAAACAAAGCAAACGAGAAGAGATGTTTTTAGTAGAAATAAAGAAAACAACGAAAAGTATATAAGGTATTTCTCCCGCCTTCGTGGTGTAGTGATCAGCGCACTCGGCGCGTATTCGAGAGGTCCGTACTTCGAGTCCCGGCAAGGGCATTGCTCATTTTTCATCTTTCCTGCTTCGAAATAACATAATATCTTTGTAAGTATATTCAGCTAGTTCTTTGGTCAGGGACCGAATCCGGAACAGATACCAATCTTTAGCTGTAATATTCATTTGGTCAGCGACGGTCGCAGTTACAATTAACATCAAATGGAATTTTACCTAAAAGGGATTGGATTATTTTATGATGGCAAAGATCATTAGGGCTAGCTGCCTATGGGTAGAGGTACTATTGGAACACAGTCTAAAGGAAATTAACTATTTTTACTTTACTCACGAATTTCATGTAGGCGGACTGTTCAATTTCTGAGAATGGAATTCGAGGAAAGATTTATTCGTTTGCAGCTTTATTCATTTGACCATTGTGGGCTATTTACCGATCAAGGTATCGTTAATGGCCTAAAGAACAACTTTGTATTGTATTTGCTGCTCGAATTTATTGTAAATGTCGATAGTTTGAGTCGGTAAAAGTCATAGAAAATAATATTCTCTAATCAATAAACTTGTTGTCGAATATGTACGCAAATTTTTCACATAAAGGTTTGGAAATTTCTTATGAACTCCTAATGAGTATTTTGTTCATAAAACGTTTTCCTCTAGAAGAATTCTTTAAAAAGTTAGATTTTATATTTATAAAACCCTCTATTTCACAGAGTTGTATATATTTTTATAAAGTTCCCTCTCATATTTCAAAAAGGTTTCTTATTAATAAGGAGTGTCTGGATCAGTATTTAACCACATTTCTCAAAGGCATTTTTATACTTAGCATAAAAGAGGCAGATCAAACAAATTTCAATTTGATCGCTGTACGTCTTGAAACAAAGCTGTACCTCCTTTTGATAGCTGTACAGCTGTTTAAGACTTGAATAATGAGATTACATTATTCGCTTAAATTTTGCTACGTGGTAATTGACAGGCCGTTTTGAATACGTTATTTTCTTCGTTTTTGCAGAATTATGAATAACTAATAGATGATTCATTTACAAAAAAATAAGGAAAGTTAATGTTTCTGAACAGGTGGAAGCTGATAGGAAAAGTGTTCTAAATAATGAGGGACACTTGTTCTATTTAGGGAAACTTAATGATCAGCATTTACTGGAAATAAAAGCTGTAAGCAAACTGATAAAATTTATCCAGTGCGATCAGCTAGCGTTTTGAAGGGTTGTTTATTTGACTTTAGGGAGATAACCTAAATTTTATCTAAACTTTTAGGCATATATAAGAAAGTGAAATTTCAGAGGTGAGAAAAAGCTGTTCAAGATGGTTCCTGCGACTACAGTTTTATGCTCTGTTCTGCTCCTGTTGCCACTTTCAGGTAATAAATTTTTATTTTAGTTTCATCTGCTGCGATTTATTATAACTTTCATTGAATTGCTGAGAAGGCTTTTCAAAAATCTTCCTAAACTTATAAACATTTCATTTAAATAATTTTATCGGAAGAGCATTAAATTTTTAAGTGTTTTATCCTGCCGCTCTTTTAGTTAAATAATTTTCTCTTTACAGGCGTACTAATAATACCAATACTTTTACAATAATGCTTTTATAATAATTCCAATACTTTTACAATAATAATTTATTATTAATTTTAATATTTTGCAGTAACGTTTTACAATACTATTAATACTTTTACAATAATGATTTTATAATAATATCAATATATTTTACAGTAACTTTTTACAATAATGTCCAAACATCTAAGATAATTTTTTATAATAGTACCAATAATAATAATTCGCTATACACGTGAATATTAATGCCTTTTTAATAGTTTTCCTACAATTCATTTTAGCAATTTTCATCATTTTATGGCTTTCCAATTCTAAATAGGAACTGTACCTGATTTTGCGTACGCTATAATTTTCAGTATCACCTGTCTACTTATTTTCGCATGAAAGACTTCAACAGAAATTGGTTATTTTGTTCCTTTATATTAAGAAAAATTGAGCCCACCAGCAGCAGAGAAGTAAAGTCGCTGAACACTGGTAGTTCGGTCCGAGGCTCGAATCCCGCGAACGGACTGGCTGCATGGGCGTTTTTGTGGTTTTTCCCGTGTGTAACGTGTATACGAGCCAGTTTCCCTTAGAAAGTCCTCCACGAAGGCATCCCTCCTCTTAGGCAGATACCCCTCGAGGCTTTACCGTAATTAAATAACCTAACCTATTAATAAAAATTAAGAAATTATTATCGAGATAAACAATATTGTTATTGATAGGAAAAATAACCATATTTATTACATTGTCAAGAATTCTGATGTCATTATTTTAAACATTTTTTGTCATCTATCTTTTCCACTCCTAAAGTGATACATTTCCATGTTTGTTATTAATGTTTGAAGAGCATTATTTCTAATAATATTAAGTTATACGTAATTTATTGATTTGTTAATTTGAAATTATTATTCATGTTATAAAATTTAATATTCATTTTATTTTCCTGTACCTTTAAGCATGTTTGCCAATCAAAAATGCACTTTAAAGGAAATTTTGAGTCTTTTGTAATTTCCAAATAAATTGACCTTTATTACCATTCGTTCAGTACTAATTTTTGATAGCTACAATATTAGCAGAAGGAGACACAAAATTATGTTTCAGATAATTATAATAATAATAACAAAATTTTTGTTCGAAATCTCTACATTATTTTTATATTATTCATTGCTATTTTTGTAATATATAATCTAATTTTTACCTTAGATAATGAATATTTAGATTAATCTACTAAAATTACAAAACTTTTGTTGCAAATAGATACATAATATAGGTTAAAAAAGGATTAAATTCATTCAGCTCACTAGTAAAAGATCGTTGACAAATACATCTATATAAAATGATTTAAAAATATATATTTAATTCGTTATGGACAAGAAGACCAATAACTAAATTGTTTTTAAGCCTATCATATGAACGTTTTTCTATAATCGCAAGAAGAATTTTTATGTTCATATTTGAGTATATAAAAAGAAATTATTTTATAAGTAATTAACATTTATAAGTATTTGACTTTCTGTCTTAAATAATGTACTAATAATAAAACCTTTTACATTAAAAGGCTTGCATAAAAAGTTTTTAAATAATGTTTTAAGTCATAAAAGATTTTAAAATGTTAGTTTCCGAAAGGCAAAAATCAACAGTTTCGCCGAGAGAAATGTTGAAGCAAATATATACTCAGTTTCTTATTTTTTGGATTTTAAGAACATTTCATGCTGCTAAATTTACTTTACTAAATATTTAAAATGCCAAAAGTAGATTTTTTAATTTCCTTGATGACTTTTAAAGAGAATATTAAATTGAAATATTATTTTTGCGCTTTTCATAAGCATCTAAATTAATTATTTATAAAGGTCGTAAATAAAAAAATAAAAGATAATGGTAACTGTGTTTCCTAAAAAAAAATTATTGTTGTCGTTGTCTCTAATTCTCTTGATTTGAGTTTGCGAGTAGATCAAGGGACTTACAGACAACGACAACAATAATGATTTGAGTCTGCGAGCAGATCAAATCTATGAATAGTACACTGGTCAAAAGACAAGGATTGAGCCTGTCGTTGGGTTATCTATATCTTCAAGAAGAATCCTCCGGGCGTATGGATTCGAGTACCTGCCACCTTTCTTCTCTTATCACCAACATCTCCAGATGATTTTAAGCTCCCAGTATGTTAAGTGCACCCATCCTGGAAAGATATTGCACACGTTCAAACATCCATGCCATCTTCGGGATTCGGTGCGGAGCCCAAGGTATGACAACCGGCTCTCTCATGCCAGTTAATAGGGTAGCAGATAATACGTACTGGCTTTGTAAAAAAAAAAATGAAATTTGATGTACGAAGTGTAATCTATCATTTTTATGGATAAATTAAAAAAATCCACTGAGAGATGAATGCAATATTTTTATAGGATTTCTCTTCGTGTTTAGCAGGATTCAAGGCCAGCGCCATAGTCGGCCTAACGGCTACAGCCACAGTAGGCGACACAATCTAGTAAATTAAACATAATTTAAAAAAAATCTGAGAGCTTTCAGATTTTACATTACGTCCATAAGGTCCTTTTTTAACATTTTCTGTGTTAACTTTATTTATTAAATATCATGTTCTTCGCGTTTAATCCATAAAATTCAATTTAACAGCAATATCGCAAAATGATTTTAAAATGAGCATATCTTTAGAATTTCCGATACACAGTCTCGCGCGCTGGAGATAAAAATGTTTTTCCCCGTACAGTGTTGCCGTTGCTTGCTTCGAAATCGTCGAGTTTCTTAATAAAAACTCATAAATACTTTACAGAATATGAAATAGATAACAAAACAGATTCCAAATTTGGGCTTCCAGATGCCTGTATTCGGAGGAGGATTACATTATTCAAAATCTGATGGCTCTAGGTACCGTTGTTCTTCTATCACGCTGCGAGAAACATACATACATTTATGCAGATTGTCATTATTTAATTTCTGTAAATATACCACAGGGCGATAATATTTGGTGGCAACAGTTTGAAAAGTGAAACAACGCAGAAAGTGAATCGACGCAAAATGCCAAAACGAAATTAATAGCCCTTTTGAGCTAACACTCCTTCGGCTTAATAATAAACAACAATAAAGGTGATAGCAATTAGAAATTAAGGACGGATGAGTGACATGAAATCTAAAACAGGCCTTCCCAAGAACCTGATAATGAATATCAACCTATTTTTGTCAGAAACGTTTTCTAGAGAACATTGTCGATACTTAACCGAATGCGTTATGTTAATATGCATATATCAGAGTTTAGAGCATGTGCATTGCATAAGTGTACATGTATCAGTATTTAACGCATGCACATCGCATAAGTGTCTATCTAAATAAAAAAAATCTAACATCAGGAGTGACAGTTTGATATCAAATAAAGTATTCAAAAGATTTTTCTCTTTAAAATATAAAGTTTTGTTTTAATACTACCAGTTTCTGTGAAAGATTACTAAAATTGTTTGTAAATATAAAAATTTTGCTGTTGTTTGCAAATGAAAATATTGTTTATTTCCTTCCTAATAGTAAATACCTTAGAATATGCTCAGTATGTATGTTATGCTCATATGAATAAGTAATTTATTTTACGAAATTTAATACACCTGTAGATAACACAGGAATTTAAAAATTAAAATTGAAATCTATTTTTAAAGCATTTATTTTACATTCTTAGGGTAAGTAAGCAGTTACTGACACGCTACTTAGTTAACTAAAATCCCATTTTTTTTTTCAGCTCTAGGAATTTTATGTACGAAATAAACTAAACGAAATGCCATCAAGCAGGAAAGTATACACGCAATTTTTCTTAATAAATGTCAAATTCGAAATGCAGCTTTGCTGTATAGTGCAGCTTCTACATCAGTGGGTTCATCAGCTCTTTATTTTATTTTTCAAAATAAAAGTGTAATAACTTTTATTTTGAAAAATAAAATAAAAGTGTAATAACTTTTATTTTGAAAAATAAAATAAAAAATGAAACAGAAAAGTTACTATCAAAACGGAAAAGATTCGGTGCAGTTTGACTACTTTTTATTTGCTCTTTGAGCCAAATTCCACAAGTAGTAAATATGTAGAAATGTATGACGGGTACTACCCTACATAACCGTCATACACTTGCATTTCTAAAAAATTGTTCTTTCCAAAATTTAAAAATAATAATAATAATCTGAAAGGTTTCAGGTTATAACGGTCGTCCGAAAGAGCTTGTTAAGATTTCACACACTCTCGCTGAGTTCGCTGTCTACCAACACAGACACATTTGCAACTAATATAAAGTTACGCATATAACCGAATAATTTATAGTTGTTTATATTAGATCACATATTCTTGAATGTAATAATATATATCCTTTGTTTTACTTTAGAATGTCTACCAAGAATTCTTGTTGGGTTATCTAGTTGTCCCGCAGAAGCAAAAGAACCATGGAGTTACGGTGGAAAAAATGGTAAGTGTATAAAGGGAGAGATATTCTTTGATTGGAAGCTGATGAACGGAAAGCTGAAAGACTTCTGAAGTTTGGAGGTATATTTAAAAACTATTGTAAATTATTAGACTTATTTTGTGGCATGCCTAGGTGAGTTTTTAAAAGTATCGTGTAGAAACATACTAAGTGATATACTAAGAATAAACATGCTAAGCTGGTAACCCAAGGTGACAAACTTTATTTTATTGGCAAAAAATGCTTAAAATGTCCCAGAAAAATAAATAAAATAAAATAGTAAATAAACTTAATAAAACTATGTTGCAATCTGAAAATTTATGATTATATTTCTAACTTCGAAGAAAATTTTGTATTAATTTATTTTAAATATAAAAAATTCAAAATTAATTCACATTTATATCCAAGTAAAAATAATACTTGCTATTATCGACTCACAAAAGTAAATCTGTAATATAGCACAAAATAAAAAAGAATTTCAATTTTAAGAACTTCAACATTTGCTCCTAATTACTTTTCTAAAAGCAAAAAGCAACGTACACAGAAAAATGTTGAAATAACGTATGTAATTGTTTGAAAAAAATTTAAAGAGAGTACATTGTAAGGATCCTAAGTTTTACTAACATTTATTTTATTTTAAAACTGTACTATCACTTCTTATTTTCTACTTCCGGCCAGAATTAAATGCTTTAACTTGTTTATGCAAATTGTCTTGCTAACGCCCAAGTATTTAAGTTGTGGTTTATGCCAAGAGGGAGAGAGAAGCAGATTTAGGAAGTAAGCCGCTTGCCACTGCAGTTCTACGAGTTTTCACTCAGTTGCTGGTTGCCTTTAGAGGTTTATCCCTCTTGATATTTGAAAACGCATCGTAGTTTCAGCAGCTCGGCGTACTACATACGTACCCTTTTAAATAAAGGCCAGTCTTAGTGCTAGGCATTTGTATACTAATTCAAAGTTAGCTTTTAGTTAGAGTTTTAGTTAGAAGTTTTAGATTCTTACGTTCAGACCACAACTGGTTGGTCTCTGTATCCCGAAGTTCGGGAATACCTGTAAAGTATTGAAAATAAAGGGTTTCGTAGACCCTTCCTGCATGTGTTGTCTACTCCACACATTGTTGAACATAGCATGAGTAAGCTCCCTGTTCCTGTTCAGGACACATCGTGTTTCCAAAGCAAATCAAGGGAAACACAAGTACTGACAACATATGTAAAGAAATCTATCGAACATTAATGAAACAAAACACAATTTAATATTATTTACTCAAAATATACACATATGTATGTAAAAATGGAATAAATACAAAATAAAAACTTGCGCGCTGATAGCAGCACGAGCGGTGGTAATAAAGCAAAAGAAAAGAAAAGTAAAGAATGCGTTTAAAATTCATCCCATATTAAATTCGGAATAAACCGCATGCAAAAACTAAACAGCAGACGCAAAGGAGTAAACTGCAAGAAATGGGAGGGAGCAAAATATGGCAAAAGCAATAATTAAAATTAAAGTTACATCTTTCGTTGCACCGTAATTAGAAGGGGTTGGTGCAACGAAAAAAGTAAATAAATTAAACAGCTTGTATCTAAACACACAAAGAAGCAAATTAAAGTTTAAAATTTAAAAAGTTATCTTAGAAAAACTATCAAAATAATCAGTGTTTTTTCTCAGTACAGTCCCTACAGGCAGAAGCAAGCAGTGCCAAAAATGCAAAATTATAGCATCAAAAACATAGACAAATTTTTAAAAAATGCGAAATAATAGACAAATTAAATATATGTATATTTATTTCAAGTGGATCTAGTCAACTGTAAACAGAAGTAATCCAAGAAATGAAAAAAATAAGAGAAATAAATGAAAATTTGATTAAAAAATATAAAATAAAAAACAAAAAAAGAGGACTTAGTTCTTAAAATTTGTATCATAAAATATTTTATATATATATATATATATAAAGCAGGGTGCTTATGAAGTTTTTCAGTAACAACAATCAAACCATCAGTAACAACTTAAAAAAAGTTACTGATTAAAACAAAAGTACAAAATGTTAGCAAATTTAGACAGTAATTTTTGGGGAAAGGAAATTCCACTCATCATCTATCTTACAAATTCATTAGTAATAAAGAAAAATATTAGCTGCACACATTGGCAAATTAGCAAAATAAATCAAATTGGTATTAGTTAAAATAAAACTGTAAAGACCATAAGTTATTTTATTTCGAAGCAATAGATGTGTAATATGCGCAACTCTCTTATCGAAATCCCAAACGCTAGCCTAATATGCTTTCCAGTAACTCTACGAAGGCACATGACAAGGAAGGCCTTACGAAAGCAACA
This sequence comes from Stegodyphus dumicola, assembly GCF_044657685.1. Lineage (NCBI taxonomy): Eukaryota > Metazoa > Arthropoda > Arachnida > Araneae > Eresidae > Stegodyphus > Stegodyphus dumicola. Next base: position 131,976,181 of record NC_140768.1, on the reverse strand, counting down.
TTTCTATATTAGGTACGTAATATGTGGCAATGCAAAAATCTTTTGATAGTGCTTTAGAAACAATGCTAACAATGTTCCAGTAGTTATTACTGGTCCTTTGGTAATAGTGACTTACAAAATAACGGCGATCACAGTAAATTGTTAATAAATGTCTTTGCATTTTTTAAATCCCCAGTAACTAGGCAATTACAGTTTGATTATATTTGAAGAATAATTTGAACATCTTATGTTCACTCAGCTGCAACACTTGCCAAATCGCATGAATATTATTAAACATACAGCAACGTTTTTAAACCCTCCAGAATAACTGAAAAAAACTAAGGAATTTTTACTTCCTTGTAAGAAGTCAAGGAAGCATTGCAATTATGAAAAATTTAAGTTATCATATTTGAACGGAAATATCCATTCGGACAATTTTTTGGGTGCGAAATTTGTACGTACGGATGTGGCATTGATAATCACCCTTTAAAATTAATTAATCAAGCCCATTTTGATGTAATCTGTAGTTTTTGCAATCATCGTACGTATTTACGTATATATTTCTCGCAGAACTCAAATATTACTAGTCGTAGAACATGGCAATTTTAGGTAATTTTTGTTTCGCCGGCGCAAATCTCGCCAAGCAGACTTTATTGGCGAAAACATACCGTATACAAGTATACACATAAAAAATTTTAACAAATGTTAGTTCTAAGAATTTTTTATTTTGAAGGCATAAACATTTTAATATCGTTTAAAATTTTGTAAAAAAGCCAATAACTAAAGACAATAAATTTGCAAAAAGATTTTAATTTAAGAATTTACTATGCTTTCATGATTCAACACCCTGATGGGCTGGTTCATATCAGGTGACCCAAAGTGCTCTCATCTCACGTAAACTACGCTACAAAAATCTAATTCTCTCAGTAATTATCTACATTAATTTCAAGTTAAATCTTAATTTGGAATACAAGTTTAAATGCAGGAATTATTTCAATTCGTACGAATATCTTACTAACCGCAGTGCTGTATTTCGCTAGTGCATTCTCATCATAATTGATGAATTTAACCCTTGACTTTACCTTTTCTATAATTTCGCCTTCAGGTGAGTGGTGTGATTGCATCTTAATCGACTTAATTACCGCGAATGGCCTCAGGGCATAAAATTGAACTATCTGGGTAAAAATTCTATGTAATTGTACGGCAGTATTTAAAGAAACAATCTGATAAGAAATGGCTGCGACTTGTTTTGAAGATGAGGCGTAAAAGGTTACCTGCGAAGATATTCCGTTTGGCATCAGTTTTACCATTATTTCCGACTTTATCGCCTGCGCCGGCAAAACAGAAAAGTAAACAATTTTGTATAAGGAAATATTGTAGCATTTATTTGTGCAGGTTCCTTTCTAACCCCCTTACCGGCTTAAAAGTCCTTAAAAGGAATCGTTGGTCGCAGTCTACCCCCTTACCGGCTTAAAAGTCCTTAAAAAGAAATCGTTGGTCGCAGTCTAATACTTCCAATTCCATAAGTGTTTTAAGTCATGCAAATAATCATGTTTTCTTATGATTATCTGTCAAATTAAAAGAAAAAATAATTTTCGTCAAACAGCGAAATCTAACTTTTAATGCGATCTCCCTTTTCCTGTACTCATACTTGGGAAAGTTTTATACTCGTTATTGAAAAAACAAAATTTTAAGAGGTTTGGCTCCAATACCAGAAAATCGAACGGGATATTTAAAGGATTTCAAAATTTGCAGTTTTTTGTGTCATTTTCCATTTTCGGATGTGATTGGTTAATTAACTCAGAATAAACCGAGTAAATAAGATTGAATGGAGTTAAAAAACGTCTGTAATTTAACAGGCGGCACAGGAAAGCAATGTGGTGTACACATCAGATTTTTTTTTTCTCTGCAATGATTTATCTAACGACTTTTACTACAAATATTGTTTTCAAAATCGGTATCTTTTCCCTAGAGCGAAATGTACTTTTTTAGAAATGATTATAGTCATTCTTTTTTAATTTGTAGGTCCATCATTTTGGGGAGAGAAATATCCTATTTGTTATGGTAGGAAGCAATCTCCTGTTGCTATATACAGCGAAAGTGCTGTACCCGATGAGACCCTGAAAAAGCTTGCTTTGGAAAACTATAATGTTCCCGTGACTTCGGCTAAAGTAGAAAATAATGGGCATACAGGTAACCATTTCATTTAATGAAAATGTTCTTGGAAACAACGGCCTAATAAACCTTGCATTCTGACTTCTCATATAATTACCGATTTATATAAATTATTCATTCCAGAATGTTTTCATATTTGTTTACAATAATAGCACCTGTGACATTCATCGCTTTCTGTAAATGATTATTGAGTGTAAAAAATAATAATTAAACTGAAGCACAACGTTTAACTCTTTCGCATCGATAGAAGCCAAAACCGGTTCCTCTCAAACATCTGAAACGCACGTGTATAGTAATTTCTCTCGAAAAGGACTTCTTTTTACCGCTGCCACGTAGAATGCAACGGCGTTAACACGTTGAACGCGGCGCCGGTCTCTATGGACCGGCAGTGAATTTTCCGTGTGGCCGGCGTCGGTCCCTGGGGACCGGCACTGGAATTTTCGTTTCACCGGCGTCGGTCCGCGGGACCGACAGTATTAAAGTTAAAAAATAAATATAGTCTCAATGAAATGTGATCAAATTTAGTTTTAATAAAATGTATTGAAACATTATAAACAAAAATACGGCTTAGCTTGCTGCTGGCTGAACGGAAAGAACAGCAAATTCGGCGCCCCGCTCAACGTGTTAACAACAACCTACTTAAGTGAAGTGATTACTTCTCTTTTGGGGCTCTTTCTGCGGTTTCACCCACTGCATGCAGTTTCCCCTTAGGACAGGCTTGCAACTGCGACCATCAGTAGCTGAACGTTGATGCTAAATAAAGGAGATAGAAGGTGCAATCAACTAAGAAAACTTCTTTAGTCACTTCAAAAGAATGATAGGAGAGTCATTTAACAACTCCTTTTGATAACAACACCTGAAACCGTGCACTAGTGTGATGGGGGAAAACACCAGATAGAAACTGGACACAGGTGTTCGGGGGACCTGCCAATGTCTGAATGCACAGACGATACGGGAGACTTCGCTAGAGTTAAATTTATAAAATTAAATAAATTTGTAACATTTATTTCTTAAATGTTTAAAAAAATCATCTGGCGATATGTCTGGAGAATATGGCATGTGATTTATCATTGGAACTGGATACTTAGCAAGATATTGTTGTACAGACAATATTGTATGAGGCATTATCGGGTAACAGAAGTCATTTCTCAGAATTTGAAAGTTGCTTCCTAATTCGCATTATCCTATTTCTTAATTAAAAAATACCTCCTTGTAAAAATGCTGAGTTAGGGATTGATTTTCAGCGGGAAATTCTAGTAGCCAACGCCGTTAAACGCTATACTCATCATGGCAGTAACTTACACATCTAACGAAACAGTATAGGAATCGGAGAATTACACTAAGCAAGTATGCATGAAATTATGTACACTTAAATTTGTGGTCCATTAATGAAAGAAAAATTCTATGAAAAATTATAATTTCATGTATCCAACATAAAGCATTTATGACGTTGTTTGCGTATCCTTTCAAATTTCAAGTCCTTTTTTCGAAATGTGATTCTTTTTAATCATTTTGTCTTTCCAAACTTCAGTGCAACTAACACCGACGGATAACAAAGATCGCATAATAAATATAGGAGGCACAACATACAGATTAGCACAGCTACACTTCCACTGGGGAGACGTATATTATCGAGGATCAGAACATACTTTGGATGGTGTACAGTATGCGATGGAGGTACGCATATTCTGCTTCTAATATTTTGTTTGCCACAAATAAATTTCAATTCGCATAATTTTAAAAATGATTTGCATGGTTTTTATTAAATTAAGTAAATTAAATTATGAAACCTGTATCTAAAAATTTTATTGAATCTCGTAAAAGTTATCCATTTAGGATAAAGCTTGAACGAAAATACAAAGACCGAAAGAATAAAAATAAAATTTTGTTTTAGTTATTTACGTAGTTTGAGTTTTCTTAATTTTAAATATATTTTAATAACTTAAAAGTATCCTTAATTACAGTCCTTTGACTCTTTTCTAGATAAAGTTATTTGCATAAAAATAAAAACAACTTTGAAAAATTTACATTCTTTGTAAAGAGAATTGAGTAACCGTTAATATTACAAAATTCTAATATGCATGTCCAGTTTATCGAAATAACAAAAACATCCTTTTATTATAACTGAAGATATTTATTTCATTATCTGTACATGCAAAGGAGAACGTCTGTTTGTTTGTCCTCTAATAACTCAACCACTACTATAGATATCGTCACCAAACTTTCTACAATTATTTTCTGGATACAGGAAAAGGTTGACGTCCACTTTTTTCCAAAAAAAAGTAACTAAAATCTATTAATTAGAAACTCGGAAAAACAACAATTTTCGCCGTCACTTTTCCAAGAGGCAACAGTCTCTCAAGCTGGAGATGAAAATCTGCTTTATTTCGAAAGTTGTTGCCAATGCTCGCTTTCAAATCCTACAGTTTGTTACTAAAAAATTTCCAAGTTTCACGATGAAATAAAAATAGCATTGCCAAACAATTATTCGCAATTCCAAAAATTCGGGGAAATCCATTTCGACTATTCCCATCTTCGTCCGACTTTAATCAGCCGAAATATTAATTTAAAACTCTGAAAGCGCTAATTTTCGCACTCATTTTTCCGAGTGGCAACAGTCTCGCGCGTTGGAGATAAGAATGCTTTATTTTGAAAAGTGTTGCTATTACTCGCTTTCAAATCGTAGATTTTGTTAATCAAAATTTTGTAAGTTTTACAAAATCTATAATAACATTCTTAGACAAAAAAAAAAAAAAAAAAAAAAAAAAACGACGAGCCAGGAAGGAGTTATCTGAATGGGACCGAAAATCGGTAGAAGTGATGTACATGTACATAAAAACAAATGATTACAGTTTGAGAAAAATTGGATGATTTATTGAAGTAATAGAGCTTCACAAAGTGAAAAAGTCAGAAACGCGTTCGTCCACTTCTGGCCCTTATGCAAGCAGTTATTCGGCTTGGCATCGATTGATAGAGGTTGCGGATGTCCTTCTGAGAGATATCGTGCCAAATTCTGTCCAACTGGCGCGTTAGATCGTCAACATCCCGAGCTGGTTGGAGGGCCATGCCCATAATGCTTCAAACGTGCTCAATAGGAGAGAGAGCCGGCCACTTTGCTAGCTAAGGTAATGTTCGGTAAGCACTAAGGCAAGTAGTAGAAACACGTGCAGTGTGGGGGCGGGCATTATCTTGCTGAAATGTAAGCCCAGGATGGCGGGACAGGAAGGGCAACACAACGGGCCTTAGAACGTCCCGCTGTGCTGTAAGGTTGCGACGGATGACATCCCAAAGGGGTCCTGCTGTGAAATGAAATGGCACCCCAGACCATCACTCCTGGTTGTCGGCCTGTCTGCCGGAAGGTATCGCACCGCTGTCCGGGGCGTCTCCAGACTCGCCTTCGCTGGTCATCGCGGCTCAGTTCAAAGCGGGACTCACCATTGAAGACTATCCTACTCCAGTCAGTGACATTCCAGTGCGAATGAGCCCGACCCCACTGCAAACGGGTTTGACGTTGTACAGGGGTCGACCTCAGCTCCCTTTCTGTGAGCCGTCTATGAATGGTCCTTGCGGTAACTGAAGCACTAGTTGCACGTACAGTCGATGATAATAATGCATCTGGGGCTGTAAGTGACGCTCTGACGATTGCTCGGTCTTCAATTTCTATCGTTTCTCTAGGCCTACCGCTTCCTTCTTAACGCTGTGTGCGGCCATGGTTCACCCATTCCTGCCAACATCGTCTAATAGTGGCATCGCTCCTGCTCAAATGTCGAGCTATTTGTCGATAAGACCAACAGGCTTCTTTCAGCCTGACTACACGACCTCTCTCAAATTCTGACATTCGTGCATATCGTTCGCGCACCTGTATGCGAGGCATTGTTACTGTCTACCAGAGTACACGGAATGAAATTCGTGAAGAATTTTATGACCTGGAATCGTAATTTCTCCTCTTAAATATCTTGCCAGTTGCGCAGATCAGATGCGCTGTAGTGACAACCGTTCATTCATTGGCAGCCAAAATGTAAAATTTTGCATTTTCCGTCGAAACTTGTATGCATATCAATTTGTGTCCAATTTGCTTTATATCTTCTCGGTGCGTCGTGTCTTTTTTTTTTTTTTTTTTTTTTTCTATCTCTCTGTCTAAGAGTGTATAAAGAAGAATGTCTGTTTGTGTGTTTGCTTGTTCGAGTTATTGATTTCTGATCAATTATGATACATTTTTTGGCTTAAAATTAGGTTAAAATGGTTAGATGCATTACTCTCAATCTAACTTAACTGACATCGGGCACTTCCGCTAGTGCCATATATAAGTATAAACTAAAAATGTAGGTGTAATTTAGTAAAACTTTTTAATTAAGCCCCAATACAGAATTACTAATATAAATTATGATATTTGTATTATGTAATAAACCATTTCTTTCCATGAAAGACTGGGATATTTTCATGAAAACTGAAAACTGAATTTTCAAGCTGAATTTAATTCAATCTGATGTAACTTGCACTCTTATTCACAGATGCATTTAGTCCACATGAGTCAAGACGAGGAAATTGCGGTTGTTGGAGTCTTCCTTAAAGTAAGATATTTTTGTTTTATTTCTTCGTCTTTATAAACCTCTTATGCATTTTTCAATGTAATTGAATGAAATTTAATGACTGTAAGAAATATTTCAATCTTTAGCTGTCCTATTGAACTTTTCAGTCAATGCAGTTGCTCTTTTATAATAACGCCTTGATAATTTTTCTTGATAGTATTTAAATGAGTTCTAGGATTCGTAGAGATTTCTTTAGCAATTACAGATGAACAGGAAAAAATCAACACTTAATTTAAAGAAATCACAGCTCATACAATACTTTAAACGGCTATAAATGTCTCAAGGAGAACATCGCATGCAAGGTGAATTCTCCTTATCACGCCAGAAATATTACAGGCCCTTAAAGTCACTCACAAAGCAAAGGAGCAACCAGTAAGCAGAAGTCTAATACAACCGCTAATTTCCAAACGGGATAACTGAAGAGACTCAGAATTCCAAGGTAGCCGTAATATATGTAGCACAAGGTGTCACAGTCACTTCGTGAAACTTATAGAAAAGTCGCTTCTAAGATTTCAAAAATGTGTTTTCTAGAAGCTTCCAAAATATCGCCAAGTTGGCGAAACGTCACAAAATTTCTTCAGTTTGGTATTAAAAATTGTCACCATGTAGGATTTCTGCCTGTAACTATTCTAATTTATCTATATTAGTTATTCAAATGATCGGATTAAAATAACAATATCTACGATATTTCAAAGCATAAGGCATGGCCATAAATTTGATTAAACAATAATATACTGTAGAGACATTAAGTATTTTTTAAAGTAGGAGAGATGAAAAATGAGCAACGCCATCGCCGGGGCTCGAACCACGGACTTCTCGAATACGCGCCGAGTGTGCTGCTCACTACACCACAAAAGCAGGCTAAGAAAGCGGGAGAAATACCTTATAACACAATAAAATTATTACAAATATGCAGCAAATAAGCATATATATAACTAAAAGCGGTATGTATAACACCATAAAAATACATAAATATCATCGTACACCCAAACAGAGACAAAGTTTAATATAAGCTTATGGAAATACTTTTCTAAGATTTAAAATAAATTTTGATATAAAGTGTGGTGATTCCTTTGTTATTTTGATCCCAAAGGTATTGCCAGCAGACAGAACTCCTAATGATCATAAAATAAAACATACAATAAAATGAAACTTTTCTAAAATAGCATACTGTATTCTTTATTAATAGGAAGATATGAACGACAATGAAGATTTGAATCCAATCGTCAGGTTACTGCCAGAACTCCTTTATAAAGACACAAGTACCAAACTAAAATCAGAACTTAACTTGAATGGTCTGGTGCCTCAAAACCCAGTCTCATATTATCGGTATCAAGGTTCGCTAACGACTCCACCTTGCAATGAAGGAGTCACGTGGTCTGTTGCAAAGCAAATAATCCCCGTTGGAAGAAGTCAAGTAAGATGTGATTCTGTTTTTTTATTATACTGTTAAAGCCAACACATTGAAGATTCGTAACGAAACAAAAATAACACTTTAATAAACATAAATTAATTAAATGAGAATATCTCCATGGTAAATGAGTGAACAAAGTTCTAAAATGAGATAATGTTTAAATGCGGTATGTAAGACAGAGGTACAAAAAAGAATGTCTCGGGAGTCAACAAAAAGAATGAATATAAAAGAAATTTACATAATTTAATGAAAAGAAAGAAATTTTAATTTTCTCTTTTAATAAAATACTGAATAAAAAGAGGAAAAATGAAGTATTTGAAATAAGCTTTTCTTTGATCATAAATCTACATTCTAATAAAACAAATTCTTTCATTAATTATAAATCTGTCTTCCAAAAATGACGAAATTTGAAAAAAGCTATATCTTCCTCCACCCACTTAAAATCGTTTTCCTCCATTCCGAAATTTTTTTTACCTCTCTTGTGAACATTTAACTATCATTTTAACTATCATAAGAAATTCCTGTAGTAAAATTGTAACTCTAAATTTCGAACTAAATGCAGTATTGGATTTAAATACAATACATATCCTCAAAGAACAAGTAACGCAGTTTCCCTGAAAAGCACTAAAGTACAGCTCCCGACTCTGTCGATAGCTCTCAAGCTAATTTCTCAATCAAGACACTATACTGTCCCAGAACAGGCAGGGTATACGTAGCTTTAACCTACCTTCGAGAATATTCCCGAGAAAATAGCTATGAAATGCGTTCTAGAATGTTCTAGTTCTGTCTAAGACATATCGTCAATTATGTCGCCATATATCCCGGAATAAGGCATTTAGCACCAAATCTGGCAACCCCTCCTTCCCTGTCAAATTTATGGCAACCCTATGTCCGCCGTTTAGATATTTCAGCCATTTCACAACGGTATATTTCCCAGTATAAGCCGAAAACACATTTTGTCTTCAAAAAGTTTTCCAAAATTAAAACCCGCATAAAGCCGAAATAATAATAATAAATATAATAAAAACTGAAAGCCTTGAAATTTTATATTGCGCCCAAACGGGTTTTTTTTTTTTTTTCATTTACAGGCACATACAAGTTACGAGAGCATTTGGGCTAAAGCAACATTATGCTAAAAATATTTAAAAACAGCATAGCTTTAGAATTTCTGATAGACATTCTCACGCGTTGGAGAGTTTTATTCCCTACAGTGTTGCCACTACTTGCTTAGAAACTGATAAGTTTTTTAAACAAAAATTCGTTAAAGTTTTACAAAATATGAAATAGACAATAAAATTCCAAATTCCAAATTCGAGGTTCCTGGTGCCCATGTCCCAACGGAGATGCTATATCGTGATCTGTTGGCAAAACAGAATTACAAAGGACTTCCTTCAGATTTTCAATGGCAGAGAGTTAAAAATATCATCTAACGAAAATTAAAGAATTAAAATATGACTGTAAAATAAAAAATAACAACAAATTTGCAAAAACAGCCTATTTAAAATCTGCTTTAAATTGCTGATTTTATTTCGTTTTTAAATATGAGTATCAACTATATTTCTTAACTAACATCGCTGAAAAGAATTTCTTTTTTTCTCCCCAACAGATGGCTGTATTTCGTAAGATTTATTCTGTGAAGCAAGAAGACGCAAAACCAGGATGCAAAATGAGTAATAACTATAGACCTATACAGCCATTGAATGATCGTCAAATATACTCGTCTGAGTAATAGTTGCATATTATTTTTCCCAAGGAAATATGAGCAATTGAATAACATACAAATATGTTCTTTTAGAATAACGAGCATAGTATTGATTGTCATTGTTTTAAATTATTAGTTCTACGAATTCAGTCTTTATAAAGTTGGTTAATTTTAAAATCAGAAGAATTTATTCATTACAAGAAGAATTATTTACAGCACTATTTAATTATTTTATTGTATTTGATCCCATCATATTTATTTGTCTCACCAGCAAGGATAAAAAGAATTAAGATTATAAAAATTCTTTTCGCTAATGGCTGAAACTTCACTTAAAATATCGCATACTTACTAAACACTGTTATGTTTGTAAACTATTTCATGCTGATAGCATTTATTTCCTTTGCTTTTTAGCAAATGTTTAGAGAACGGTGCTTCATTTTTAATATATTTATGGAGAGATGTTTAAAAGTTATTTTCAGGAATCCCCGTTTTAATCGATAAGCTACGGACTTGAAAAAGAATAATGCTCTGAATTTTAAATTGAAACATTGTTTTGAATAAATGTACCATATGTAGTTTCAATAAACTGTTTTCTGATATTATTGGTTATTTATAGCTTTGATTTCATACTAACATACACGTTTAAAAATAATAGTTATTATAGAAAAAAATCTGATGTAGTGACCACATGACTTCCTTGTACAGCCTATTAAATTCTAGACATCTTTCTGCTGCATTTCATTTAAACTTATTTCCTCGAATTTCATTAGAGATATATTTCTCATTCAATTTAATTTAGTTCTCCCTTCGCAGTAAGGCAAAAATGTATAAAAACTCAAAACATTTTCATTAAAAATTGAAAACTATAGAAAACATAAAACACCAAACACAGTTAAAAACAGTTACAATTTTTTTTTTTTAACTATTAAAATGTTTTATGTAGAACCAAGCAATTCTGACAGCGGGCAAGAAAACGGATGTTTCGGTGCATAAGACTGAAATTTTAATTTTGGTCCTACTCGGCAAAAAGACACTGAAGGTGCACAAACGGACTTAATTCACTATTTTACTAAGAATTCCAATTATAAACGAATGGCAGTCTCGTTTGGTTTAGTATCCCTTAAACAACTTTTAAATTGTTGATAAATTTTACAACTATTGCATACAGATTAACTAAAGGCATAAAAACCCTTAACGGAACATAAGAACAACATTATTCAATCACTTTTAAAGCAAAAAATGCACACTTTACCAACGTATAAGAATAAAGAAAGAGCTCACCAAGCCTGGTAACGGAGGGAGAATATATATTAAATAAGATAGCTCTTCTGGCACTTTCGATACCCTGAATTAAGTAGGATTGAACAGTTGTGCAAATGTTTGAAAGTCAAACTTCATGCTTGAATTCCGTCTTCAGTTTCACTTGTAAGACTATTCCGCACGAAAATAGCTTTTTATTTCCTTAAATGTTTGAAAAACCTTTAAGCATCCATTCCACGCCACATATAATATGCATTTCAATCAAAGAGTAATATAACCTCCTACTAATAGAGATTTTTCCTAATAGTTCAGAAATATTCGTATTATTTTGTAACCCATTTGTATATACAAGCAAATTTTCCTTAGAAAGTACATCCCGAAGGCATTTCTCTGAATTAGGCAAATAATCCTAATGTACACTTTGTCGTTATTCTATCTAATAAATCAATTTTCAGTGTGTTCTTTTTTTAGTATTGTTATGTTGTGCCTGAAGCCAAATATTCTGAAATAAGAACATATTTTGACGTTTGTTTTTTCGAATACAGAACGCATAAATTTGTTTTGGTAACAAATTCAGCGGTTCAAAAGTTGATTAAAATACGACTTCAGTTTTAGTTTTCTGTCTTTATTACTAAAACAAATGTATCATTTTAGCATATCAGACAATTTTGAATTTAAGATATTTTGATGAGTTGAAAATTACTAAGCCACTTTTCCGGAACCTGAAATGTCATTGCATGATTCACTGAAAGCTAAACGAAAGAGCATGTGTAGAAAGTAGATAAAACGTCATAATAGCTGACTTTATAGAAAAATTAAATAATTAACAAATTATGCAGATTTTTTATTATTATGCAGATATTTTATTATTATGCAGATTATGTTTGCTCGAATTACCTTAATTAACTAATCTCTCGAGGCAAGTCGAAAATGGCATCAAAAATCGCAAGTTCGAAATAAAATATCCCTGTTAATTTCTGTTGTATGGGAGACAAAATTCTTATAATTTTATTTGTTCATAACGAATATAAAATTTTTCCAAATATAAATATAGAACCCATGACATTAAATTAAATCAAATCATATTAATCAAATAGAAACTAAAAAGGAACTAGACAGAATTAATATAAACCAAAAGAAACTAAAAAGAACTAATTCATAATTTATAAAAAACAAATATATACTTAAAAATATAATTACATATCTAGAAAATACTTAAATACTACATAAAAATACTTAAAAAATACTTAAAAGCAAGTAAATAGTAAGTTTTAATTCTAACTTACCTACCATAAGCTTTGGGGTCTGCAAAAGTATTTCTAAGTGATGTAAGTGTGTTCTACAAATTATTTAGATGGCGCTAATGTAAGTAAAGTTGAGTGCCTAGCTGCTATTAATATAAAAATATTTAAATAATATAAATCTAGAAAAAATCAAAGAATATCCTAAAGGTATGTAATTCACGTTTTAATTTTAACTGACCAACTATTTATGGTAGGGTGTTTGGTAGCTGAGCTAATCAAGTGGTTATTGTGAATTAATAAATGTAAACTTGTTTGTAATGTTGCAAAAATTGTGTAAATAATGCAAAAAATAACGTTAAGTGAAAAAAATATTTTTTTGTGAAAATTGCAAATAAAAAAGTAATAATTAAAAAGTAATTAAGTAAAACTGAAATGTTTTAAAATTTTAAAAATGTTTTAAAGTAAAATTCAAAATTTAAATTTTAATTTAAAAAAGTCTTAAAATGTCTTAAAAAAATTCCCCAAATTTTTCAAATAAAATTTAAATTTTGAAATTAATTCCTTAAAAAATTTTTTATTTATTAAATTTAAAGAAAGAAAAAGTATGTTAAAAAAGAAAATTCCCAGAAATTTCCTATAAATCTCTCGGAAATTTCCCAAAAATTCCTTAAAAAATGTTGAATAAAAGCTAAATTTATAGAAAGAAAATTGAAAGTTTTAATAAACTTGATTCCAACTTGTATATCAAAACTTTAAACTTTACTGGCTAAAGTATTGAAAATTAGAAGAGGATTAAAATCTTCACTCAATTCGGGCTATAATTGATACTTTTGAAAAGAGTTGGCCCTTTATTAGTAAAAGGAAAGAATCCAGTATTGATTAAATATACATATTTACAAATTTATTTACAATAAAAATTTACAAGATAATTCCTTTACTTTTCTATATCCTCCATTACCCTCCACCTAAGGTTTAAGGTAATGTTATCATACCAAAAAGAGCCAAAAAATTATAAAATAAAGTTAATGCCTGCCTTTTTAATATATAAATTAATAAATTTTGGTGGTACTTGGTTATCAACTTGAACATTAATTAGCTTTATTATTTCTTCCTTTAAATCTTCTATTTCAGTACATATATTTTTTATTTTGATTATTTGTATATGAAACGTGTTTTCTATTACTCTTCTAGAGATATTAGAGTTCTAATTAATTAGTTTAATAGTATGAAAATGGAAATTCCTTCTTTTATCATATAATTTAATTTTGCTGTGTTTAATAATTAGCAGGTCTAGGTATTCAATAGTATCTTGATTCGTATTCTTTTTATTAAGTGTTAACTATTTGGGTAAATTTTGAATTGCTCAAATGCAGAATTATTATTGAAAGTTATAATACCATCTATGTATCTAAATGCATGTGCAAATAGCTTTAATTCATTCTTATTTAAACTTAGTTGGAATTTATATTCATAAGTAAAAAGAAATAGGTTACATATTTGTATAGAACTGTTTGCTCCCATAGGAATTCCTCTCACTTGCTGAAAGATCTTATTATTGAATTTAATGTAGTTATTAAATAATGCACAATTCAGATAAGTATTCCATTTTTCAATACAAAGGATGTCAAGAATGTCAGGAAAAAGTTGTGGGAGTTGCATTAAACTAGTAAAAATTTCTTCTAATGGTAGAGAAGTATAAAGGTTTTCAAAGTCATAGTAGTTAATGTTCTTGATTTCTAAACTTATAAATCTGCTGAGAACTGGAGCATTATTATAAATAATAAATAATCCAACTATAGTTCTGTTGTTTGTTAACGAGTTGTTGGATTAAATTACAGATTTTTTTAAAGTTTAATTGCAAATATGTAATCTATATTCTTTTTATAATTATTTGTACCATTAGCAATAAATCTAAATTTGAGTGGTGATTTATGAAATTTTGGGATTGAAAGCCAAAAATAATATTAGCATAATATGAAAATTTTTTTATGTCTCATTAATTAATACTAAACTCAATAATGCCATTACTTACAAACTCACCAATATACAAGAAAATGTTGTTTCAAAAAAGCTAAAAGCATTTCATAAGAAACTGCAAATTTCACAACCATATAACTACAATAGATTAGCTAATCTACATGCTCTCCCAAAATTGAGAGCCCAAATTGAGTGAAGATTTTAATCCTTCTAATTTTCCATACTTTAGGCAGTAGTTAGTGAAGTTTTGATATACTAGTTGGAATCAAGTTTATTAAAACTTTCAATTTTCTTTCTATAAATTTAGCTTTTAATCAACATTTTTTAAGGAATTTTTGGGAAATTTCTGAGAGATTTCTAGGAAATTTCTGGGAATTCTCTTTTTTAACTTACCTTTTCTTTCTTTAAATTTAATAAATAAAAAAATTTTTAAGGAATTCAATCCAAAATTTAAATTTCACTTAAAAAAATTTGGGGAATTTTTTAAGACAATTTAAGACTTTTTTAAATTAAAATTTAAATTTTGAATTTTACTTTAAAACATTTTTAAAATTTTAAAACATTTCAGTTTTACTTAATTACATTTTATTATTACTTTTTAATTTGCAATTTTCACAAAAAAAATAAATTTTTTCACTTAACTTTTTTTTTTTTTGCATTATTTACACAATTTTGCAACATTACAAACAAGTTTACGTTTATTAATTCACAATAACCACTTGATTAGCTCAGCTACCAAACTCTCTGCCATAAATAGTTGGTCAGTTAAAATTAAAACTTGAATTACATACCTTTAGGATATTCTTTGATTTTTTCTAGATTTATATTATTTAAATATTTTAATATTAATAGCAGCTAGGCACTCAACTTTATTTACATTAGCGCCATCTATATAATTTGCAGAACACACTTACATCACTTAGAAATACTTTTGCAGACCCCAACGCTTATGGTAGGTAAGTTAGAATTAAAACTTACTATTTACTTGCTTTTAAGTACTTTTTAAGTATTTTTTATGTAGTATTGAAGTATTTTCTAGATATGTAATTATATTTTAAGTATATATTTGTTTTTTATAAATTATGAATTAGTTCTTTTTAGTTTCTTTTGGTTTATATTAATTTTGTCTAGTTCCTTTTCAGTTTCTTTTTGATTAATATGCATGTTCGTGTCGGGGAGGTTTCTGTAAACAAGGGTTTCTAAAATGCATTGGTTTCTAAATTAATTTTTCTGGAAAATTTAATTTTTTAAAAAATTTAATTAATACTAAACTTTACATTGCCTATTTCTAAAAATACTTCATTATTGGTATTTTTCTTTTAGACCTTTAATTTTTAATTGCTAATTACTCAAGGTAACACTTAGTTGGTATTTCTTTTTGGACATTCTTCACTATGTATTTACTTTTGGTTTTGACTTTTACCCTTGCTGGCATGAATCACGAAACACGAATTGAATGATTGAAGAGTTACGTTTGGAGGCAACATCCCCTTGAAAAGTCTGTCTCCTGCCTGCTCAACAGTCATTCACTTATGCATTTAAAAAAAAAAATTAGATTAATTTTAATTTGCTAAATTGGTGAATTTATTTTCATGGTTTGGTTTTGCACTTGATTTACTTATGCTATCTGAATTTAAATAATATTGTAGATTAGTTCGAAAATTAAATCTTTTATATGTTTGCACATTATTTTTACTTTAAATTTGCTTTTCTACGTATATACATGTTTGTTAAAATGTAAATTTCATTCCTTGCAACAATGGCACAAAGAATTAATTAAATTTGTATTTATTCAATGTATTTATTCAATTTATTCTTTTGAAACAATATATATATATATATATGAAATATAATAAATGGATCCTGTTTTTTTTTAAACTTATCGTCTGATAATTTAAGCTACGACTACATCTATGGTTCTTCACCAATCTATTTATGCCGGACAAAAGCTGGTACCTCACAAGGAGTCGGCAGGTTGTACCCAAAGATCCAATGGAAGAGAAAGAACTTTTTAAGTGCAACTTGTGTCTGTTTTTTTTTATGCAACTGAAGAATTGTGAATTGTGATACATCTTTGTTGTCGCATTTTAAGCGCGTCTCATAGTTAGAACTGCATGATTTGGATATCGTTTGCTGGAAAGAAGTGAAGAATTTCAATCATTTATGCTGTGTTTTTTTAACAGCACACAAATGAGCAGGATTAAATAGTGTATTCAACAGCCAAGTAAGAACAGATTTTAAGAAATTATGTTTTCTCCATTGTGTGTACTAAGTTGCTACGACAATAGTTCGATTTAAATATATTATGTTAAAGTAATTACGAGTTTATTTAAATTTCAAGTCTTATTCTAATTAATAGTATTCTAAGTAAGATTTGATATTATCCTGAAATGTATAATGATAATCATAAAGTTTGAGAATACAAAACTTTTATTTAAGTCTATTATTCTATGAAGTGTTGATAATACTCTGAAGAGTTTTTGGTTTAAAAAATTTTTTAACTATTGTAAAAATATTTTGAGAAAAGTGCACATTTCGTGTTCTCAAGAAAACTTTAAAGTTTCAGTTACAATGTCTGCAAATCAGGAACCTTTAATCTTGACGATTCACTGAACGTGAATCAAGATTCAATAGATTTAAATATTATTCCATTTGAAGATTCTAAGGACAGTGACATAATTTCTTGGTTAGATTATTTTAACAAAGTCTGCCAAAATAAGGACGAAAATTGGAAACTTCAAAATATTTCTCGTTACATTAAGGAAAACGCACTCTGGCTCTATATTAAAAATTGCCATGAACTAAAAACTTACTCAGAATTTGAACAAATATTAAAAGAAAACTTTAACGAGCCCACCTTAACTACTTTCGGCGACTTCGCTAATTTAAAATATAACGTCAGAGAAGACATCACAAATTACTTTCGAAAGAAAATAGAAGTGGGTAAGTGGCTTAATTTGGATAAATAAATTATTTTAGAAGGTTTGACAGATGGTTTGCCAACTAACTTAAAGTCTTTGATGATTGTTCAAAGTCCCGCTGATCCTATAACTTGGCTAGAACAAGCCCACAAACTTCGACAAATTTATGAATTTAAAGATGAAAATTCACAAAATTATAACAGAGATAGGAATAGTCAACAATTCAGAGAAGCTAATTTCCGAAATAATAATCGTCAGTTTGTTGATAATCGGCCCAATGCATTTAATTACAAACCTCATAGTTTTCAACAAATTGGAAATAAATCTAACAGCAATATCAACAACGAAAAGAAGGTTGTAAGTCACCATACTAATAGTAATTTTGACGGTATAGCCCCATCACCTTGTAGAATATGTACCAAAAAAGGGATACCAAATTGTTATCACTGGGCTCAAATCTGCCCATTCCGAAATGAGAACAACGAAACTGAAACTAATTCTAATGTGGAAAACAAAAATTCGGAGTCTGATTCTTCGGGAATTTGACAACTAAGAATTAAGGGATTTTTATCCCATGGCAGATCAGTCGACTGTGTCGTGGACACTGGCGCGACATTGTCTATCATCTCAGAAAAATCTGCAAACAATTTACAGTTGAAAATTCAAAAGGTAAAAGGTATTAAAATTAGGCAAACTAAAGGAAATTTTTCTATTGATAAAATGTGTAGATTACAAATGAAAATTGGAAATATTATTAAACTAAATAATTTGTTAGTGTTAGATACTAATTTAGATTATGTTCTTTTGGGTTTAAATGAATGTAAATTATTTGAATTAAAAATTGATTGTAGTAATTTAGTGGTAACTGAAAGAAATGAAAACATTTCAAATTCTGTGAATGTAAATAACAGAGTTTCTTTGCATGTACAACTTGATCAAGTACTTGAAAAAAAAAACAGTAATGTAATGCCATCAGTTAAGACAAAACCTGGAAGTAATATCTCTGAGGTAATAAGTGTTGATGAAAATAATATATAATAATGTGTCTAAAGATATAATAGTTAATGAAGTTAATAAGTCTAATATTATGAAGTTTAATGATGATAAGATGTCTAAGGTAACAAGAGTTAATGTAAATAATGAAAGTAATGTAAAACTAAAAATTCAAAAAAGTGATGTGAAAAAACAAAGTAGTGAAATAACAACAGATTCAGAGAGTATGGAGGAAGAAAACCCTGAATTAATTAAATTGTTAAATAAATATAAGAATGTGTTTTCCAAAAATAAATATGATGTAGGTAAAATTAACATTGAACCACAACGAATTAACTTGACTTCTGATTTGCCTGTCACTTTAAGATCTTATCGAACTTCCCCTAAGGAAGAAGAAGAAATTAGACGACAAATTGATCAATTATTAAAAAATGGAATTATGAAAGAAAGTAGTAGTCCTTATGCATCCCCAGTAACTTTAGTATTAAAACGCGAGGAAGGCAAAAAAAGCAGAATGTGTATTGATTATCGTAAGCTTAATGCTTTAGCAAAGACTGATGCTCATCCCCTGCCCCGGTTAGACTTTTTATTAGACAAATTAAGTAATGCAAATGTTTTTTCTACAATGGATCTAATTATCAGGGTCATGGCACATTCCTATTCATCCTGATGACACTGAAAAATTGGCTTTTATTACAAATTTTGGACTGTATGAATGGCTAAGACTCCCTTTTGGCTTCAAAAATGCACCGGCTATCTTTAACAGGGTTATTAAACGCATCCTCACTAAAAATAAAATCCAATTTGCTTGTAGTTTATTTTGATGGCATAATAGTTTACTCTTTTTCCAAAGAACAACATCTAAAGCATTTGAGTGAATTATTTGAAATATTTATTCAAGAAGGTATTAAATTGAACCAGAGTAAATGCGTCTTTGCCAAAGATAAAATCAATTTTCTAGGTTATGAAATTGGAAAGGGTAAAGTTACCCCAGATAACCAAAATATCGAAAGTATTAAAAATTTGAAATATCCAAGTAATGTAAAAGAACTACAAAGAGTGTTAGGCAGTGTAAATGTTTATCATAGGTTCACACCTAATTATGCTAAATTACGATCTCCTCTAAATAAATTATTGAACAAAGATGTACGATGGCATTGGGATGATCAATGTCAAATTGCTTTTGACGAACTGAAAAATATTCTTATTTCAAAACCAGTCTTACAACTGTATGATCCAAATAAACCTTGTCATGTTTTTGTTGATGCATCACAGATTGCTGTGGGAGCTGTTTTGAAGCAGCCAGAGGAAAGTAATGTATTACACCCAGTTTCCTACCATTTTAGAGCTTTAAAAGATTACGAAAAAAATTATGCAATTACAGAACTTAAATGTTTAGCTATTGTTGATGCATTAGATAAATTTTATTACTATCTTCACGGTCAAAAATTTACAATCCATACTGATCATGCAGCCCTTGTTTGCCTTAAAAATGTTAAGAATTTAAGAGGCAGATTATTCCGTTGGTCACTCCGACTAAGTATGTTTGATTACGAAGTTAAATATCAAAAAGGCTCTACAAACATTGAAGCTGATATTCTTTCTAGACAACCTGTTTCTCACCAGCTCCAACATTCTGTGTATTTACTTAATCGTGATGAAATTATACAACAGCAAAAAAGTGATAATGTGTGTGAAAAAAGTATGCAGAACTAAATGATTTGATGGTAATTAAGAAGAAAAAAGGTTATAAAATTGTGGTACCAAAATCCTTAAGATTAAAATTATTAACTGAAACTCATGAAAATTTCGGACACCCAGGTATTCATGCTATGTTAAATTTAATCACCCCACAGTATTATTGGCCCTACATTAGTAAAGATATTGGAAATTTCGTGAAACATTGCCATGTTTGTTGATCATGCCACAAAATATGTCTGAGCTTTTCCATCTAAAAGTGCAACTACAGAAACTTATGCTAATATTTTGAAACAAAGTTTCCAAATTCAAGTCCCCCAAAAAATCCTTAGTGACCGCAATGCCGCATTCACCTGCAATAGATTCAAAACATTTCTTAGAAATTATAATGTAAAACAACTTCTAACTGCTGCCCATCACCCCCAGACAAATGGTAAAGTAGAGCGTGTGAACCAAACCCTAGTAACCCTTTTAAGATGTAAAGTAAATTCTACATCATCGAAAATTCCATGGACGAAAATTTTGGATCAAGTTATTAGTGAATATAATAATTCCCCTCATTCGGTAACTAAATTCACCCTTGCATATCTTTTACTCGGAAAACTTCCTTTCGATTCTCCCCTAGATCAGAATACTTACCCTCCGGTTGACATAGCGAGAAAATTAGCTAAAGAGAGAACTATTGAATATCATAAAAGGAATAAAAGTCGTTATGACACAAAATTTGCAGATGTAGAATTTTCAACCTGGTAATCTAGTTTTATTTGATAAATTTGAATTTCCGAATACACGTAAATTGACACCTCCCTATTCTGCACCATACCAAATTGTCAAAAAATTATCTGAGGTTAATTATGAAATTGATAAAAAGAATTACCACACAAAGAAACCTACTGATATTGTCCATATTTCCAGACTACGACACTACCAAGACACAGGAAATTTTAAACTACATCACCAATAGGTAGACACACCTTCCTTTTGGTAAACGCTCAACTGGGGTTGCTACTAAAGGTAATTGAAGCACCTCTAATTATTTAATGTCTAATTTTTCTGTGTTGAAAATTTTTGGTGTGTTGTTTTGTATCTTTGTATTTATTTTGTATTTATGTGTTAATCTTTTGGCAACGACATTAATGGTAATTATAAAATACTATTGAAGTTGAAAGTTTTGTTGAACGACAATGCAGTATATGACATAATTGTCATTGTGGATAGTAAAAGTTAAAATACGAGTAAAATTATTATTTAAAATGATTATTATCAAAATAAGTGTTTTACATGAATAAGTAGTCAAAATGAAATACTGTAAACAAACTAAAAGTCAAAAGGAAATGTTAAGAAATTAGTCAAGTATTGCAGTTGTCAATGATATGAAGAAAAGAATAGAGGAATACCTCACCTCAAATGGAAATTTTCAATATTAAAGCCACGGCGAACTGGAAATGAAAGATTTGTAAAATAAGAACTGCTCTAATGTTTTGCAGCAATCTTTAAAGACCTGGATCCAGAACTGAAACTGTTCTCGAGAAATGTTTTCCCAATACTGCATGCATAATGTTATTTTTCTTTATTATCTATAAATGTCAATATATTAAGGTATATTATTTAAAATTTTATATATTGATATTATTATTGACTGTGTTATAGTGAGAGTGTCTATTTAAGATTAATATTATTGTAACTCCAATTCTGGATGCGAGTTCTTCAAACAAATTAAGCAATTATTTAAAATATTTTTTTCTATCTGGAATGTCTTGTGGTCGAGGCGCCCGGCTTCAAGCCTTTTCAGATGGGGGGGGGAATATTTGTAATAATAAAATTCCATAGTCAAGAATACACTTAAAATTCTAACTCTATGTTCTTTTCATTTTTAATGGCGACGTTCTCTTATTTGAAAGTACGTGGAATTAAATCCATAGCCCCGTAGTCAAGTTGTTTTTCCCGCCTTTTCTACACATACAGTTATAGAATGTTCTGGAAATATTTAAAGCGAATTGGAATGGCTGACGAGGCTGACGTCATTTCTTGGAAGCTCCCGCCTTTCCAAAGGCTATAAAAGGACTCGCAAAAGAATATCGAGGCTTTTTCTTAAATGTCACGATGCAGTAAACTTCATACAAAAAGTTATTAGTAATTCTTTTTCATTTACTCCGGATATCTTAATTTTTGTAACTGCTATTCCTTCTGAAATATAATAAATGGATCCTGTTTTTTTTTTTTAAACTTATCGTCTGATAATTTAAGCTACGACTACATCTATGATTCTTCACCAATCTATTTATTCCGGACAAAAGCTGGTACATCATATATATATATATATATATATATATAATTACATTACGCCCAAAGGGGATTTTTTTTAACGTTTTGCGTGTAACCTTTTCTTCGCACTTTAACAATTCAACTACAATATCTCAAAATAATTTTAAAATGGGCATAGTTTCGGAATTTCTGATGCCTAGTCTAGGCACTAGAGATAAAAACGTTTAATTTTCCGTACAGTGTTGCCATTGCTCGTTTCGAAATCGCTGAGTTTGTTATTCAAAAATTTGTTAAAGTGTTACGAAATATGAAATCGATAACAAAACAAATTCCAAATTGGGGCTTCAAGTTGCCCATATTCAGTGGAGGATTTCGTTATTCAAAATTTGATGGTTCTAGGTACCGTTGTTTTATCACAATGCGAGAACATACATTTATGTAGATTCTTAAAAGTGAAACGGAAATTTAAAGTTTTCGACGCAAAATACCAAAACGAAATTAGCTGCCATTCTGGGCCTAAAGAAAACGCTATGAAATACCTGCACTAGAGATTCTTTGCCTGCACAATTAGCTTGCCTGCACAGTCGAACCAATTAGCATTTTAATGCGCAAGAAACTTGTGCGGAAAGGGTTACGAGAATATGCAAATAGAAAAGGCGAAACAAAAGGTTACAAGAAATGTCAATAAATCTCTAATTTGGCAGAGCACCCATTTCTGTATTCAAAACACTCAAGCCACTTTTTCATTAAAACAATAACAGTAAAAGGCTAACTATCTTCTTATTTGAAACATAAATCTCCTCTGAATGGCATCTAAAATAGTGTTAATATATAATGCAACAAACACCTTTTATTTTAACAACTAAAAGCCCCAAAAGGTATTAAAACAAAAAACAAATGAAAACTTCCTGGCACTGGGCATGCCTTGTGTGCGATTTAGAACCTAAAAGTGGGTCCGTTTTGCGTTTCAGTGTTCGAAACTGGTGTGGAATTTGTTAAAAAGGGCACTGTAACTGTTCCGTCGATAGCTCAGTTGGCAGAGCGGTGGACGGTAGGTAGTTGTAACAGATATCCATAGGTCGCTGGTTCGACTCCGGCTCGACGGATCCTCTCTTTTTGTCCAGTGCAGCATAAATAGATTCCTTATAAAGTAATTATTCTCTGTTCTTTAATTTCTGTTTGAAATCATTACGGGATCAATCCAGTTAAACTGCAAAATATAAGTTAGGAATATAAGAGAACTATTTATTTTTTTCCCTTTCAAAGTTATCAATAAAGTATAAAATTAACTATAAGAATTAACCCTTTGCACTCGAGGCCTTTTTCGCCTTGGCCGAATCAGTAACTCAAGACTATTTTCCGCATATTTAGTGAATTTCTTACAGCTAATTTAAAATGATTTCACACACAATTGAAAAAAATATAATGGTTCTTTTATGTCGGAATGTACTCGTACTTGCGATCTTGTGGATATTTCGCGGGATACAAACGGTATTCTTTGCAGTATTTCTGCGGATTCTATGCACATTAATCAATTTTGAATTCTCCCTCTCTCTCTCCTGCTGAATCCCTTTCGCTTTCATTTTCACTATTCTTCATAACATCGAATTTTCGCCTTCTTACACTTTTTACTTCATCGTTATATTCATCACTGCTTTCCTTCTTTTTGTCGTCAAGTAGTCTATGCATATACATAATTTCAGAAAAATTGAATTCATCTTAATTTAAAGTGATTTTTAAATCATATTCCATGTTTATTGGGCTTCCTAACTTTGAACTAATATTCCTATTGCCACGACTGTGGAGTTCGAACTAACCCTGAAGATGCATGTATAACAATAAATATAAAATAACCTATTTAAGAGTAAAGAGTGTCAGCTATTTTATACGTATGTATTGTTGAATACAGTCATGAAGCTCTACTGCCAAAACAAAACCTAAATAAATATGATTACCGCCCGAATTATCGCATTAAACCGAGTGGTGACTGAGAGTCACCTCTCGAGTTATCGCATCAAATCAAGTGGCGACTGAGAGTCACCTCTCGAGTGCAAAGGGATAATATACAAAAAAAGAAAGAAAAAAAATTTGAAAGCTTTCATATTTCATATTACGTCCAAAGTTTTTTTTTTTTTTTTTTTTGTTTTGTTTTGTTTTTGTGTATGTGTGTGTGTTACCTTTATATATTAAATAACACATTCTTCGCACTTAAACCATAAAATTCAATTCAAAAGCAACATCGCAAAATATTTAAAAGAGCGCACCTTCAGAATTTCCGATACACAATCTCGCGCGCTGGAGATACAGATACTTGTTTTTTTTTTTTTTTTTTTTTTTTTTTTTTTTTTTTTTTTTTCGTACGGTGTTCCCATTGTTCGCTTTGAAATTGTTTGTTTCTTAATCAAAAACCCATAAATACTTTACAAAATATGAAATAGATAATAAAACAAATTCCAGATACCAAATTAGGGCTTCCAGATGCCTATATTCGGGTGGAGACGTATGTTATTCAAAATTGGATAGGTACCGTTGTTTTATCACAATGCGAGAAACATACATACATTTATGTAGATTCTACATTATTTAATTTCTTTAAATATAATACAGGGCGATAATAGTTGGTTGCAACAATTTAAAAAATGATTCGCCGTTTATCAACGAAAAATGCCAAAACGAACAATAGCCCTTCTGGGTAAATTGCTTTCGGCTAGTAAAATATATTTATATCTCTTTTTGGAATGTTTTTTTTAGAGACTCAGTATTTCTGATGCATGTATTTTTAACTTTGAATAAAACCAAAATATAAAAATAAAATAAGATTTATAAAATATTTTTATTCTTTCAGACACGTACTTAATATTAATCATTTTAATTATAATTTTCAAATAATTTAATTAATTAGTTTTGAGTTAATATACTTTAATTAGCATTTTAAACATCTGCTGATTATTTATTTTTTTTTATAAAAGCAGCTAATATCGAATTTTGTCTATTCTATAGACATGCTTTTTAGGTTTAAAAATTTATTATTTGCACTCCCATAAATAATATAATTAAAATTTAGCATGGATGAAAAATGAGCAAGGAAAAAAGAATAAATAACATAGTCGTAGGAATTTTTAGCTTTGTAAAAACAGCTTTGTAAAACAGCTTTGTAAAAGTAGTGAATATTCCTTTTAAACTGCATTTGAGTAATGTAAATAATAATTAGATTGATTAAATGGAACTTTAAATATTAATGGATTCGCCAGATGTAATGGGTTAAAAAAAAATAGGCATATATTTCCCATCTCTTAGTGTCGGCTATTTTCTGCGGTTTGGTGGGGGGTTGACAGAAAATAGTAAACTGAAAGCTTCTAAGTAAAATTCGAAAAAAGATTTAAGAATTGTTCGCGGCTACAGAACTATAAGTTATGCGGCACTTTTTACTATCGCTCGTATTCCACCCATAGAAATTGAAATTCTGATCAATATTGCGATGAAGGAAGGCATTTTCAGGCACTTGACGAAAATGAATAATGATATCAACTTAAATTTATCTTTTGTGGAATGGCAACAGAGTGTTTTACTTTACTTTTTGAATTCCTTCTTGACAGTTGAGTAAGGAAGTGATATTGTTCTAGCTCCGTTTTTTTTTTTTTATTTATTTAGCCTAACATCGTAGTATTTAAAACCGGCGAAGTGAAATTTATTATTTTAGGGTCATTTCGCCATATTTCTCATCAAATTTTCTTGATAGCAATTTCGCAGTTTCTTCTTTGCGACATCCTTTCAACAGGAATCCTAAAGCAGTTGTTGGCTATTCCGATGTCATTCATGAAGAGTACAAATTAATTTGTTTTACAAACGAAAGTAAGATGAATGATAAGGTTGGCCTTGCTTTTTTTGTTTATGAAAATGGCCAAGAAAGAGATTTCAGACAGTTCAGAATTTGCAAATTATGTTTAAATAATTTTCTAATTTTTACCTATCCAACATTTACAAATTTCCATTATTAGAAACTTACCCACAAGTCATTGCAGTTCTTAAATTCTCATACGTTTCATTAGCAATGAGACTCTTGCAAAGTTTTGCACTGGTATGTAATCTCATGCAGGAATGACTTCGGCAGCATTGAATAACTACTAAACAGTATTTCGAAAATTTTTTTTAAAGACTTCTATGTGTGATTAGAGTTGAACAGTGGCAAATTTGAATTTTCTTTAATATGGTTGGTCCACAAGCGGCCAAGCGATAAAGTCGTCAAACACTGGTATTTCAACCTGGATTCGATTTCAGGTGAACGAGCTGGGTTGTATGGGCCTTCTCTAGTGGTTTTCTCCAAGTGCAGCATGTATATGAGTCAATTTTTCTTACATCGTCTTCCACAAAGGTATCCATTTCCTTAGCGGATAGCTCTAGCGCACTTCGCCATATATATATATAAATCTCGTATGGATACTGCATGATTTCCTTGCACGGCTTTTTTTTTTTTTTTTTTTCCCTGCATTTCGTTTAAAATTATAGCCTCATCGAATTATTATAAACTAACCGCTACCTGGCCAGCCTTCGTCTGGCTTTTAAATGTACCAGAAAAATGCCTAAAGGAAACACCCAACATTAAATTTAAAAACTGCACAGAGTTTTACTTTGCAGAAAAACTTTATCAAAAAAGGAAAAAAAATAAAAATAAAAATGTATTATATATAAAAAAAATTACAATAAAATAAGCAATATCCCTTCACACAAATATTAATTATCCTTATAAATAAATTAACCAACTTCCGGTTGCAAAATTTTAAGAATTCAAATGGTATAAAGAAAGTTAAAAGCTTTGTTTCCTAAACAAAATCATGCAAAACTTTTTATATAATTAAAATTATATATAATTTAAACATAACATAAAGAAATTACAATAAAATAAGCAATAAATCTCATATTTTCAAGAGAAAACAGTCAACAGTCCGGTATTCAAAGCAATGAGTGAAAAACTGTAGCCACAGCCACATTTCTAAAAGAATGAAACTATCATCAGAAAGCAATAACCAATCAAAATTGTGCTTTGTGGATGACATAATTGAAAATATACAAAACGCTTTGCCATTAGCTAATAAAGAGAGAGAGAGAGTATATAAAAAGAAATTTCTTTCTGTTGTGCCTCGCGAGACACATGTGTGTCAGAATACGAAGATTGCGACGTGCGTGTTGCGTGTGTAATTAATAATATTTTATCTCATATTTTCAACGGTCAGCAGTCCTTATACATTGAATGAAGAACTATTGCCAAAACCACATTTCTAAAAGAATGAAACTATTCAAAATGATGCGATTTCATCAACAAAGATAATATATATATATATATATATATATAAGATTCAAATTTTGAAAAAAAATCGCTTCAAAGTGCACTGGCTCTTATCTAGATGCACCCTATATACCAAATTTCGTAGCCCTGGGTCTATTAGCTCACGCGCAGCACGAACGAAAGAGATTGAATGACCGATCCCTGAAGGCAAGTTGAAAATGACATCGAAAATAGCAAATTTCTTTTAAGTAAAAGATCTCGGTCAATATTTGTCGTACAGGAATGAAACTTCTTGTATTTTTATTTTTCATAACCCAAACTTTCCCGTATAGGAGCGGGGATACCGCATTAAATTTCTTTATTTATTTATCCAATATTCAGTTTTTTTTAAATTTGACATTGCCAAAATATGAATATTTTGGTCATTTATAACAGTTCTATAACTCTACGTTTATGGCTACAACCAACGATTGCGAAACTAAAAGCCAGGTAAAAGACTTTTAAGCCGAGAAAGAGGGTGTATATATATATATATATATATATTTGAATTTAACAAATATTCTTTATTCGTAAAAAACTAATATAACTTAAAAATTTAATTGAGAAATTTTAATTGTAAAAATAAAAAATAAAAGATTAATAAAAAAATCTTTTATTTATTTTTATTAATATTTTATTTCTTATTTTATTTCCTATTTTATTTCTCATTTTTTCTTATTTTGGCAATTAAAATTTCTTAATTAAATTTAAAAATTAAATTAGCTTTTTACGAATAGAGAATATTTGTTAAATTCTAATTTCCTTCCTTGCAGCAATGGCGCAAGAGAATTATTTAAATTTAATTTACCTTTACTATATTCTTATGAAACAATATATACATGTTTAGTTCTGCCGATTACAATAAAAAAAGGGAGGGACGCCACTAAATGTTACGGCAGAAATTTCAACGCTCTACGGCTAATCGTTTTTGAGCTATGCAAAATGCATAGAAATGTTCGTACACACGTCACGGAAAAAAAAAATCCCTTTCGAATTCATATTGCAGGATATTTCCGTTGAAATCTAGTAACTAAAATTTTTTGCGTTTACAATTCCTCCCTTATTTCTTCCAAGGAAATAATAAACCGAAACCTTAATACTATTGAAGCAGCAAACCAGTGTAGAAAATTACACACCTAGAGGCAATATGCCGATGAAGGCAATATCTGCAAATCAGTGAATGAGGGCAATTATCATCATTTTAGGCATACAGTATGTGCCTACAGTGTATCATTGGACTTTAATATGTAGCCAGCGAAATTTGTATCTACTCCGACGAAGAGCGCGTCAAAAGTATAGATGGTTGTATTATAGTAGTTCCTAAGTGAAAATATATATTTCAGAATTTTTTAATATGAAAGTCTTATCGACAGAAATAAATGCAGGATATCCTGTAAATGTGGGCACATTTTAAAAATAATATGCAGTCGACAAACTGGCTTATTAAGGTGAGTTTTGCACTTAAAGATTTATCACAGGGATGGTTTTTTATTTTTATTTATTCAGTTAACATCAAGATATATTTTAGTTCAAAGTTTAGCTTGTAGAGACATTAGGTACCTTTTGGAAGCAGGAGAAATGAAACATTAGCAACGCTTTCGCCGAGAATCGAACCACGGACTCTGGAATACCGGACCAGCGTGCAGAACTACTACACCACGAAGGCGCGCTAGGAAAGTGGGAGAGAAATACCATATAAGCTGAAACATGCTGTTAGTATAACACTATAAGAACAGAATAAGAAGTTTAAAAATATAAAACATTTATATATATATATATATATATATGTTAATATATTACAGTGCAATTCATAAAGTAGCGACCCATCATGCATTCTAAGTGGTATATACTTATTAAAAGAATTTGCGCGATACTAATTATACAACTTTTTACACCGAGGAAAATATAAACAGAATTACGTCCTGCGTCAAAGAAATTCCTCTTCTGTAATAAATCTTTGTGCGTAAACTGGATACATCTCAGTCTACTGACTTTATATGATTTTTAAAAATACATCCAGAGTTTTGGAATACCCTGTACATTTATGCAATTGAAAATAATGCTTTCTTATTAAATAATTATAAGAAAATGTGTAATTAAATAACAATAAGTAGCACGGAAACAGGAGGGAAATTCTCAGACGCTAATAATATCCATAAGGCGTATACAATAATTTCTTAGCGTATAAAATAATTTATGCACTTCTTTTGATGCTCGGACGTGATTATTCATGAGCTTGCAGACACATGGACGAAAATAAATTATGTCCCAGATTTACAATATTTCACCACAGTGACTAATTCTAAACGTAAAAATGCAGATAGATTAAAATATTGATCAAAAGTTTTCCTCAATTTTATTTTATAAACAAAAATTAAATATATAAAAAACACCTGAAAGGTTTCAGATTTTATATTACGTCCAAAGGAGCATTCTTTTAAAGTTTTGTGTGTTATTTATTTATTTATTAAATATCATGTTCGCACTTAAACCATAAAATTCAATTCAACAGCAATATCACAAAATATTTAAAAGCAGCATATCGCTAGAATTTTCCATACACAGTCTAGCGTGCTGTAGATATTTTATTTTTTTTTCAAGTACAGTGTTCGCTTTGAAATCGTTGAGTTTGTTAATGAAATTCGTTAAAGTTTTACAAAATATGAAATAGATAACAAAACAAATTCTAAATTTGGGCTTCCAAATACCTATATTCGAGTAGAGGATTACGTTATTCATAATTTGATGTCTTTAGGCACCGCTGCTTTTTCACAGTGCGGGAAACATACATATTTTCATGCAAATTCATGCAAATTCTTTCTTATTTAATTTCTTTAAATATGATGCAGGACTCTCATATTTGATGGCAACAGTTTGAAAAGTAAAACGCTGTTTTATAGTGGACGTCGTAAAATGCCAAAACAAAAATAGTATCCCTTCTGGGCAAATTGCCTCTTTGGGCTAAAAGCGAAAGATCCTCTCACTGAGCTCGCAGTCTCTCACTCTGCTGTTGCAGACTCCTGCTAATCCCCCCCCTTTTTTTTTTTTTTTTTTTTTTTTTTTTTTTCACACTTACGATGCATACAGTTGAACTGCAAAATCATAAAAATTTTAAGAGCAGCATATGTTTAAAATTTCCGATGTGTTTTTCCAATATTTAAAATCCGATTGTTAAGTGTTGGCATATATTTTTTTATTTTTTTCCCAGTATTTCTCAGTTTATCACATGAGTGTTAAGTTTTCATAGTAAGATGGCTGACAAAACTTTTTGTCTTTATTGTTAATGTTTTGTGCGTTAACTTAATTTACTAAATATCACGTTATTCGCACTTAAGCCACATAAAATCAATTCACAGCATTATAAAAAAATCTTAAAAAACAGCATAGCTTTAGTAGTATTTCAATAGACAGTTTCACGCGCCGGAGATAAAAATGCTTTATTCCGTACGATGTTGCCAATGCTCGATTTCGAATCGATGAGTTTATTAATCAAACTATTTATTATTTAAATCAATCCAATCAATCGAATCAAAGGACGAATATCCTTAAGAACTGCATCTGTTGCTTTCAAATAGTTTAGTTTGTTAATCCACAACCGAAAGATTCAGTTTTAAAGATAAATATTTTTCCTTTCGTCGAATGGGAACAGACTCAAATGAAAAGTGAAACAACGTATTTTTAGGGATTCGAAGCAAAATTCCATTTCGAGACTAATCGGCGCATAATTATTTCATTTACAGTGTTTGATCAGCCTTTATTTTAGAAGCATGATTCATTTTTGGCTGCAATCCAGTTAGTGAGTAGAGTTTCTCATTTTGTAAGTGCTAAGTTACTGTTGAACGTGAAGAACCTTAAGAACCGATAAGCGAATAATCGCTTGAGTTCATGTGACAAGAAACAACAAGATGGAAGGGTAATTAACCCTTTATTATTCAAATAAGATTTAACAGAACTCTCTTGGAGTGCACAATAAAAGCCGACATTTGGACTTGAACTTAAGAGGCTAAAAAGTAAAATAAAACTAATCCAAACTAAAGAGATATAGCCGAAGCTATCAGGATTCTAACCGAGTTGGCCCCTTAACGCTAATTGACTGCGAAGCTATCAAGGGCCTAAGTACGGCCGAGCGTAATAATAGCTTACGAGAGAGAGAGAGAGAGAGAAGCCTTAAAGGTGGACGCGTGCAGACAGAATACCTGGTAACTCTCTCGCTTAGTCCGAAGAGCATCGCGGTTTAAATACCGCTCCTTCTCATTATGTATTCAGAAGTTAATCTAAAACTACGTTCTGGCCGGAAGTAGTAAGTTGAAGTTAAGAATTAGGCAGGAAAGAAGTTTAACTCAAAATTTAACTGTTAATAAAATTAGCATGATCCTTACAAGTGTTTCTTCAAAATCCTTCCTCAAGGAGAAACATACGTTCATTCGACATAATCAAGTAAGCCTTTGGAGGGGATCGAAACTCATTTAGAGGATGGGTAAATCGTCTGCCAAACAAACATGTGTTATGTATATTGAGAGAAGTAATCATCCACCTGCTAAATGTTAACATTTACATTTAATTTGCCTGTGGGCAGGTTCATTATATTCCTAGAATTAGGAATAATTGAACTGAAAAAACATCAGGGTAATTTTAATTACATATTAGTTAAACAGGGCGAAATGATGGAAAGCTGTTTTACTAGGTGTAATAAACATTTGCCATGCATAATAAAGAAATAAGAAAGAGAGGCTAATATATACACATATAAGCAAACTAATATAAAAAATTACAGTGCAAAGAAATATACTTTTACGTTATTGTTTTAATGACATGGTAAAAAGGTAAATTTATTCGGAAATAATGCGCAAATAAGTGCATAAAAATTCCAGTCTTAATGTTACAAATGTTTTCAACATGAATACATGAATTTCTAGTTTAGTTCTAGTTTTTCACAGCAGCTCTCTTGCCATTCATAAACGAATAAGTCTTGTTTTTCGAAATGTTAAATGATTTATATTTATTAGCCCAAAGGGACAATTTGCCCAAAAGAGCTATTAATTTCGTTTTGGCATTTTGCGCTGGTTCACTTTTCAAATTTTTGCGTACATTATATTTAAAGAAATTAAATAATCAAGGATCTACGCGAATGTATATATATATATCTCGCACTGTGAAAAAACAACAGTACTATAATGCAGGATTCTAATATCGTATACTAAATATTAGAATTCTGCATTATATTTAAAGAAATTAAATAATCAAGAATCTGCACGAATGTATATATATTTTTCTCGAACTGTGAAAAAACAACAGTACCTAAAGCCATCAAATTTTGAATAACATAGTCCACTACCTCACTATGGACACATGGCAGCCCGAATTTTAAATTTCGAATTCGCTTTAATGTGTATTTCATAATTTATAAAACTATAGTAAATTTTTTATTTACAAACTCAACGATTTCAAAGCGAGCAAAGGCAACACTATTCGGGAAAGAAACATTTTTATCTCTAACTCACGACACTGTCTATCGTAAATTCTAAAGATAGACTGTTTTTAAATATTTTAGATCCCCCCCCCCAAAAAAAAAATGTTAGCCCAAATACTCTCGAAACGTACATGTGTATGTAAACGAAAAAGTTGTCCCTTTGGGCTTAATATAAAATCTGAAAGCTTTCAGATTTTTTTTTTAAATTTGTAGCTTCTTATTTCATTCAGGTACTTGAGCTTGTATCTGTGATCATAATTTTTTTTGACAGTGATCATAGAAAAGAAACTTTGTTCACACGTGTAATGTAGCAAATGATAAACGAACGTTCATACATTTTTTACCATTAGACGAATTTTGGACGTTAGACCCAGAACTGAGGTAAAGGAACATTCTTTAATTCATCATCATGGGCACAATCACTTTTTAAATCTAACAACTCTTACCTTTCTTTCGCTGAGAACTCGAATACCATATAATCTAGCAATGGATTTTGAAACAAAATCTATTTTTTTTTTCCTTTGTTAAT
The DNA here is from genome assembly GCF_044657685.1 of Stegodyphus dumicola. NCBI lineage: Eukaryota > Metazoa > Arthropoda > Arachnida > Araneae > Eresidae > Stegodyphus > Stegodyphus dumicola. The sequence continues at coordinate 131,942,642 of NC_140768.1, read as the reverse complement.
TCAAAGAAAAGAAGAAGTTTTCTTTCATGCATAGATTGATGTAACAGTATTGATTAGAGAGAGCAACAAGATCAGTAGGAAATAAGTCTATCAAATAATGCAGTCATGTCTTGACGGAAATCTTTTCTTGATCAAGGAAATTGTTGGTTAAGAGCTCTTTGCTCAAAGTATGACCGAAAGACGCTTTAACGCTATTTCTATTACAAAATGAACTATACTGTCATGTATACATTTTTTACTTACTTGTACGAAGTAAAAAAGGTATTACAATCACGAAACATTTCACCAGCTGAAATGTTACAACAGATTCTCGAAATTTGCACCATCAGACACCAAACATGCCTGACACCGACGTACCATTTGAATGCCGCGAATTATTTGATGTTTCTGGAGTAGGTTCTTCCCGATTCGCTTGGCGATGTTCCATCAAATGTGAGGCGGAACAATGTAATTCCAACATGATAGGGCCTCTGCTGATTTTGGACTGGTTGTTCGTAGCCATTTGAACAGATCATTCCCGCATCGATGAATTGGGCGTGGTGGGCCTGCTCCCTGGCCCCCACGTTCACCAGATTTATCGAGCCTTAATTTCTTTTTGTGGGAAGCCTGTTGTGTCTGAAATGGATCTCATGACAAGATTCGGTTGCGCAGCTGCTACAATCAGAGAAATTTCCGGTGGGTTTGAACGTGTCCGGCAATAAATCGTCCGTCCGTGTCAGGCATGTTTGGCGTCTGATGGTGCAAACTTCGAGCATCTGTTGTAACATTCAAGCTGTCGTACACCATTCGTATTCATGTCCAATAAATGTTTCAAATTAATTAATCTTGTTTCTTTTCCCATCTTCTACCTCTGCTACCACTTACCCCTGACATTTCGGGCATGGGTTCCTATGCAATTCTTAATCCTTATGATGTGCCCTACCTTCCCTAGAAGTTTGTCGCAACTTTTAACGGTACACTCTGTATATATATAATATATAATAAAATACGATAGCTACGCTAAGAAATAATTGGCAACCTCAAAGTTGACTATTTAAATTTTATGTTTTCATCTTCTCTCCCAAATTCGAGATTTTTCCGAAATCATATGACGCTTACATAACGCTGCTTGGAAAGAGAACTAAAACCTAAATTAACCAATCCCAGCTTAGCTGTACCTGTTTCACGAGCAATTGCGTCACCTTTTCTTAACTTCTCTGTCCTGCAAAACATCTCTGCGCTGCTATGCTTAATTGTCCTAATTTGTTCTTTACATAAGATAACGTAGTATTGTTTTTAACCCGTGTACATAAAAATTATTGCATTTAACTATGATCGAAAAATATCTTGTCTACAAAAAAAGATAATTTGATCTGCATTATCAAGGAATAAAATTATGAAGAAAGACGTGTCGAAGACAGACGTGGCGCTAAGAGGCCACGTCTGTCTTCGAGTATCATCTTTCTACCTACGCAGTTAAGCCTCTCCAACACAATCCGTTGCAATTTTCTTCCTTCAAGTCATCTTATTACAATATTTTCTCTTTCTCTCTCTCTCTCTCTATATATATATAGAGAGAGATAAATAGATGCTATAAAACAAATTTAGAAGTACTGAAGTAGGAACACCGAGAAGGAGAATCGCACAAATACTGATAGCGAAGTACGTAGATGGCATATTGAAGAAGAAGAGCGTATTGAAGAGGATTGCGTAGTATGGTAATATGTTGAATCCTTAGTATTTACAAAATTAGCAGGCGAGTAGCATTAAATATCAATATTATTTTAATTGACATTTGTGGCCACAATTCACTCGACACTCTAATCGTGCCTATTTCCAGAACATTTGCATTTTTGATACTGTTGCGATAGGAAGAGAGCACAGTGAAATTCCATCCAGTCAGCACAAAGGGTGAAGCTAAAAGTGCGCAGTTATTCAATATGGAATCTCACCAAGAGAAAAGTTTCGGTTTAGATCAGAAAAGTTTCAGTTCTCAAAATTTTGAGTCCAATTCCTCCGAATTAACTACGCTATCGGCTCTACGCAAGCCATGCGACAAAGATTGATCTAGAAAGGGCGCGGTACGGAAAAATTACTATTATTTTTAGAATGGAAAGAAGAAATATCCAAATTAAAAATGAGGAATTAAGAGGATATTGTTAAAATAAATTATAAAGCTGATTTAGATATTTTTGTCATACATATATAGGTTTGGTACCTGTTCAAATGTACCCGATTACCCGGCCTTTAATTTTTTAGATGGCAATCATTGGTCGTAGTCATATATTTCCAGTTATAGATGTGTTTTAAATGACGAAAATATTCATATTTTGGCAATGCCAAATTAAAAAAAATGTAATAATAATTTTCAACAGATACCGAAATCTATCTTTCAATACATCTTCCGGTTCTTATACTTACGTTTGAGAAATACTCGTTATGGGGGGGGGGGATTCATTTTGACTTTTGCGTGACAAAAATTGACTGGGATATTTAATTTCAAAATTTGCGATTTTTGATGTATCTTCGACTTGCCTTTAGAGATAGGTTAATTAAGGTAGAATAATTCAAGGCACATGTTAGATTATCTTTGGAAACATGAATAAGTCCTCGATCTCTAATTTCTCGCAAATGTTAATGCTGATCTAGGCTACCAAAGTTTCGCAATTTACACCAGGAACTCTCTTTGCCCCGTCTTTATGGTTAAATGCCTGCTCTAATTTTAAGTGATATTTTCCTTGACCTGTTTAACTTTTAATTTCTTGTACAAGTGATTCATAGCTCTTTCCCTCAATATTGACTTATCTTTGACCTGAATAAAAATGCGTTAATGACTTGAATTTAGTGAAAATAAGTATCTACGGTGTGGTGTTAAAATTTTAGCTATTTTAACCGTAAACAGTCGAAACCGCAGCGGTTCTCAACCTTTTGATTCACGCGTACCATCTAAAAAATATGAACAATTTTAGTTCCAGAACTCTAGTATACAATGATTATTTCTCAATAGTAATATTAGTGCTATTTGGGCAATCTATTGGTTATTTGTATTAAATATGCACACATAAAAATATTAGATTAAAATTGGTTACCGTTTTAATTATCAAAATTTTTAAGTTATAACTCTTTAATTCTAAAATTTAGTGCGAAATTTCTAGTTTTATTTCACTTATTTTTAACCGTAAATTAGGATCCACTTTTAATTTTGCTCTGTATTTATTTTTTAAATATAACATGAAAAAAAAATCCTTATTCAAACAGGTTGGGCAAAAAGGCAATAAAAATTTAATAGCTTTATTTGAAATGTCTTTAATTTCTTTTTTTTTTTTTTTTTTTTTCCGGTTCAGCCAAAAGTTAATAAGTGAGTTATTTTTGAAATCTTCAGTTAGAGTTCGATCACAGGAAATTTCTATCAATTGTTATTTTTCTTCACGAGATAAAATTTCAGTTATAACATTTGAACACAATGGATTTCTCATCCATTTTCTTTCTCATAATCCTCGGGAAAATGCATGCTGAAATTTTTTATCGATGAAAAATAATGAGTTTTGATGTCAGGTGATAAATCTTCATTTATTTCAAATTATTTTCGGTTAGAAAAACCTTTTAATTGTTGAAAAAAGCTTAAAATATTATTATCCAATTATTTGTTTATTTTCTCGAGTTTTTTTTTTTTTTTTTTTTTTTTTTTCTCTTTTCATATTATTTATTTTATAAACAAATTAGCACTTTGTTCTTGTAATCCTAAATTTAATTTATTTAATTTTCCAAAAAGATCAGCTAAATATGTTAAACGCGCTCACTATAATTCACTAAATACACATTTTTGTAATTCAAATTTTGAATCACGGAGGAAAACTTGAATTTCTTATCGAAGCTCAAAAAGACGATTTAAAACTTTGCCTCTGGATAACCACCTTACTTTGGAATGCAACAAAAGAGTTCCATGTTCACTGCCCATCGTTTGACATAAAATCATAAATATTCTTGAATTTAAAACTCAGCTTTTAATAAAATTAACAATTTTCACAGCTTGATTCAATACGATTTTCCGGTTTTCGGGGATTGCTTTGTCTACTAAAGCTTCACAAGGAGTGGAGCAGTGAATAAATTTAGTTTCAGGTGTGACTTTCTTTATTTAAGAAATAACACCGGAATATTTTCCTGTTAAAGTCTGAGCTCCGACACTGCATACGGCAATGCACTCATTCCAAGAAATATCATTCTCAGACATAAAATTGTCAATCACTTTAAAAATTTAATTTGTAGTTGCTCTATCATGAAGAGATTCACAAAATAAATACTCTTTGGTAATTCGTTTATCTTCTTTGAAACGCTAGTATATAAGGTATTTCTCCCACCTTCTTGGCATGCCTTCGACGTGTGGTGGTCTGCAAACTGGGCGCCTATTCCAGAGGTCCGCGGTTTGATTTCCGGCGAAGGCGTTGCATATTTTTCATCTCTTTTGCTTCCGTCTAATGTCTGTACAAGTTTCGCCCGAACTAAAAGGGTGGTGGATGATGACTCTTCCACACCCAGAATTTGGCGATTAAGTTCTCTAGAAACACCAGTCGCCCTTTAAAAGGGGGAGTATATAAGGAACTTCTCCGCCTTCTTGGCATGCCTTCGTGGTGTGGTGGTCTGCACGCTGGGCGCGTAATTGATAGGTCCATGGTTTGATTCCTGGCGAAGGTGTTGCATATTTTTCATTTCTTCTGCTTCCAAAATAAATCTAATAACTCTATAAGTACACTAATAATTGAGTTGAATTCGTCGACTTGCTGTATCACTTGATAATGGAATATTATTAAGTTCATCAGCCGTGGTAATATTAAGTTTTCTCCAATCGTGTGAGCCTGCCCAGTCCTGACAATTCTTAGGCTTACTAGGTAACTGGCTTCCAAAGTTTTTGACTTGAAGTAACAAAACACTTCATTACTTGTTTGCTATTTCTGAACTCTGACAATTTCCTCTTAAACTATTCTTCAGATTTATCCTTTAAACTGGCATGCTTAGATTTAAGATGTTTTTTTTACTTTGATTGGGTAATAGTTCACAACAAACAACACATTGAGGTTGAGGGTCCATTTCATCTCCATTCCGAGTAAACTTTCATTATATATTCTGTAAACAATTTTTCTTTTCTTTTCAATATTTTCAGTGCTAGCAGATGGTCTTGGATCCATCACCTGTGAATCATCACTTTTCCGCTTAGTCAATCCTAGCCATTTTAATATTTCGAAAATATAGGTTTGTTTTATTACTTTTTCACAAATAATTAAATGCACAGAATGTTAGGACTTCTTCAAAAACAAACGATGACATTCTCAAATCGCGTACAAAAGCAAGAAATAAGACAAAATACCTGCTGTTAGAGACAGCAAATTGTTGTACGAAATTTATTCTAATTGAAAACATAGCAATATGAGCCTGCAAATGATAGCGACGTAAAGTGTAGACATGCTAATAAATCGATCAACTTTAAAACAATTAATGAGATACTAGTAGCTTTTTATAGGAACTTATTTCCTATTAAATACAACATCCAATTCTATTAATCCTTTTAAAAACATTAGCTAAGACAAAGTTTGCTATGTCTACGGCTAAAAGATTATTTTTGAAAAAAAGACGGATTATTTCGTTAAAGTGTATGAGCAGCTTGGACAAAGCTCAGATTGCGTAAATTTACGAGTATTAGAAAAAACACTTTAACATGATATTGGGGTATTTAATTTTTGAATTTAATAGTTAAAAAGACTGCGTATCACCTATTTTTAGTGTATCGCCTATTTTCACTATCATCTATTTTAATTTAATAGTTAAAAAGACTGCGTATCACCTATTATTTAGTTTTCTTTGCGTATCACCTATTTTTCTCTTGCGTACCTCTAGTGGTTGAGAAACGCTGCACTAGAGAATTCAAAATTCAGCTGGTGCTGCCACCTATCAACACATAACAAAACCATTGTTTATTTTGTAAACTAGAATTACGTTATATCCAATATCACCAATAGATTTCAAAATTAAATGATTTTGCCATTCAGATTTAATACTTCTTTTACGACATAAAAGAGAGCATAAGTAGAATAATAATTTAAAATGAACCAAAACTGTCAAAAAAGAGCAGTCACGTGTGTCAAATCGTTTGTATTGATGCTGCTTTGCCAGTTGCTTCAAATCTTCAAAGTGAGATATTTCAGGTAGTTTTTTAGTAGTTTCCTTTGTACAAAAAATAAAGATATTTTGCTATTACTTGTATACGAATTAGATGATACGTATGTGAATGATGTAAATTCAAAATTAGGTATAGCGTTCTAAATTAAAACTTTCAACTTTTTCCAAACTATTCATGCTAATTAACCTCTTCGACACTAGATGACGTGTTGTGTACGAAGACTTCATTGACAAGGCATTGGTATAGATATATATCACAAAAGTAAATAAATAAATAAATACAAAGTAAAAAACAATTCAAAACTTAATCCAGTTGCGCGCTAATAGCAGCAATAAGTAGCGATAATAATGCAAAATAAAATAAAATAAAAAAATATGCTTAAATTCATTTCATATTCTACTACGCGTAGAAACAAAAAAAAAAAAAAAAAAAAAAGGGGGGGGGTGGTAAGCTGTAAGAAATAGGGAGCAACATATGCCGAAACCAAAAGTTAAAATAAAATTTACATCTTTCGCTGCATCGTCATCGAAAGGTTTGTGCAAAGAAAGAAGTAAATAACAAAGAAGTAAACAGCTTGCTTCTGAACCAACAAAGACATCAACTCACGTTTAAAATTTTGAATTAAAAGTAATCTTAGAAAACAATCACGTCTTTATCACTCACAGCCCGAAGTAAGTAGGGCCAAAAGTGCGAAATTATAACGAAAACGTAGACATTATAGTGAAAACGTAACAAATTATAGTGAAAACGTAACAAATTATAGTAAAAACGTAGACAAGTTCCAAAAAAATTGCAAAATAATAGACACATTTTTTAAAAACATTTTTAACAGATCGAGGCTAAAACCACAACTTCCAAAAATAATAATCTAATACTTGAAAAAACAAAACCATATGCAAATTTTTAATCCAAAATTGGAAATAACAATACTATATGCAAATTTTGAAAACAAACAAGCCGGGTTAAAAAATAATAGTATAAATCATGCACAAACAAAAAAGTAAATAAGTAAATAATCTAATATTTTTTTTTAATAATGAATAGACCTTGTCCAAAAACATTTAAAATAGAAGTAATCCAACATAAGCAAAAATAAAAGAAATAAACGAAAATCTGATCTAAAAAACATATTATAAAAAATAAAAAGCAAGGACAAACTTTTTAAAATCCTAATGAATGTCAAAATAGTCTGAAAAAAATGGCAACTTGGATTCGGTTTCAGTAGTATACAGGATAATAAACTTTCATTATGTGTCGATGTTCAAAGTTTAGCAGCAATAAAGTATCAGTTCCATCAAATAAAAATCAATAAACACAGTTCATAAATTAATCAAAATATTAATCTTAATTTCAACCAACAACAAAATATTTCTGAAGACCTTCAAGAAACGTCCTCTGTGACTTAGATTCAACTACATTTTTTGTTATTTTTGCTTTAAATTTGCTACAGACTTATCCTATTGAACTAATTTCAATATTGTTTTAAAGAAATATTTTGTTTTCCAATTTTATGTTCCATTTCTTGCCAAATATGTTTAACTTCTTTTGATTCTTCGGACAATCAAACAGCTGCCAGTGTCGTACATTCATAAAAAGTATGCTTATATTTACCGACGTATTTGGAATTATTTTGCAATGAATGTTTTGGGCTGGTGATTTCAAAATTCATTTCAAAATATCAGGCAGTTTGTACCGATTGCTTACACCTGCTACTTAACTGCAGAGTGAAGTAGATATTTCAAAGTACAACTATCAAAAATTCAATTATATGGAGAGAATCCAATTCGCCTTGAAAAGTCGAAATTTTTCTATGGAATTAGCAATGATTCTTCTGTTTTATTCTAATTTTTCACTTTTATGTTTCCACAATAGTGCAAATTATCTTTCAAAAATGCTTTCTTAATTACCAGCTTTTACCATAATAGCACACATTTTTGCCTTCTAAATTTCACTTCGAATTTCTAGGAGATAATTTAATTTATTTTCTATATTATTATATTGAATTAAATAATATCTTTGCAGCAACTGCGCAGGATTTTCACTTCATAGTTCTTTTGAATAAATTTTGAAGCTATAAATATATATACAGAGAGAGAGAGAGAGAGAAAAGAAGTAAGAAATTTAGAACCGAATTAACAAAGACGCGAAAGACATGAAATTCAAAATTCCCTATAAATATGTAAAAAATCAACTAGTTGTCATTAAACTAGAAGAATTCCCCAAAAATACAAAAATGTGAAACACAAAAATTACAAAATGTATAGCAAGAGGAATGCTAGCAAAATCTTTTTCAACGTTATCAAGATAACGTAGATAAGATTCAAATGAATTCCTCCACCCAGGCAACCAACTGCGTTTCTTTTCATCCAAAATAGATTGATGAACTATTCTGAATTATTTAATTACACCAGTTCACCCGAAAATTTTGAACTCGTCCTCGACGGAAAGGAATTCCGAAAACGAAGTAAAAAATAAAGTACATAAACAAATCCATATATAATAAATTCAGTGTTAAAAAATAAATAATAAAATAAAATGAAATCTGAAAGTTATCAGATTTTAAATTACGTCTAAGGAGGCACTTTTTTAACATTTTATGTGTCATCTTTATTTATTAAATATCCTATTCTTCGCATTATTCGAACTAAAATTCAGTTCAAGAGCAATATCGCAAAAGAATTTTAAAGTGAGCCTTTAGAATTTCCGATACACACACAGTCTCCCGCGTTGGAGATAATGAAAAATATTTTTCTGTACAACAATGCCATTGCTTGCTTTGAAATCCTGGAGTTTGTTAATCAAAAGGTTGTTAAAATTTTGAAAAATATGAAATCGATAATAAAAAAATTTCTAAATTTCAAATTTGGGCTTCCAGATGCCCATACGATTAGTTATTCAATATTTAATAGCTCTAAGGTACCGTTGTTTTATTACAATGCGAGAAACATGCATACATTTATGCAGATTCTTCATTGTTTCGTTTCTTCAAATATAAGGCTGGGCGATAACATTTGATGGCAACAGTTTGAAAAGTGAAACGGACATTCAGAGTGATTAAACGAAAACAATAGTCCCTCAGGGACAAAGCCGTTTTGGACTAATAAAGTAAAAGGAAATTAATTAAACACAATTTACTGAAATTAAAACTCAAATTAAAATGTAGCATTACAAAGTATATATAAAAATTAACAGAGAACACTGATTTCAACTTACCATTGAGCGAAGAAAGAACAATATACAGAAATTCAAAAGTAGGTTTATAGTTGTCAGTTTGGCTTTATTGGCGAAAGAAATTGGCGATATATATGCATTGTTTGCGTGCGGACGGTTTCGTAATAGATTGAATGCACAAGTCCGATAATGAGTTAATAAAAATTAATTTTTATCAAAAGAAATATTTCAGAACTCTGTAATTTCCCACAGAAATATTCGTAAAAGTTATCACAGTATCACACAGTATAATCAGTAGTTATACTTCAAACTACTAAGAACGTTAAACACAAACAATGCAAAGCGCATCTAAAGAGAAAGCTAATTCGGATATCTTTCACGCGGAACTAAACAAATCGCATTAACAATAACTAAGCACGTGAGAGGAAACTCTCTTTACGGCCTTAAATAGTTTTCAACCGTCCGCGAGATATTTCTAGTACTTTCTGCTTCTCGAAATTACTGGAAAGCAACAAGAGTGTGGAATTACGGTTACAGATAACATAGTGGTCAATTATATTTATTCAATTTCAATACATATTACGTTTGTAGAGGGACCGGACCAAAATGTCGCCCAATGTGGCGACAAAATAAGTCGTTGTCAGCTTGGCGACATCTCGTCAAATTACCGAGATACACATTTACTTAATCTAAAGTGTACTTGCCCCTTTATTCTTAACTTTTCGGCATAGCTTTCTCTTAAAATTTGTCTCGCACTACATTACACAGAAAAATACAATAATTTGACTTATAATTATACTAAAATTAATTATCTAAGTACTAAATTCGTAACAATGTACGTATATATATATATAGAGAGAGAGAGAGAGAGAGAGAAATGTAAAGAATTCAAGGACTGAAGGCATTTCGTGTGAGAGATTTAGATGGACGACTGTCTTCACGATGGCGTAAGTTAACATTTAAATTATTCAGGTTCCATACAGAAAATGATATAGTTAGAGGTAGAAAGACAATGAAGTCAGCCCACCTCGTACGGCATTTTTTACATGAAATATTGTTTTGTAGTTATTAGTCATATGGATTGTCTAGAAAGACAAAAAATAATGAGATTCTGAATTGCCATATGGAATTAAACTGAGAAGAAAAACAGTTTTTATCTAAACTAAAAGCTATATTTGAATTCTTTATCTAAAGCATTAAGCAGTAGTTATTTTAATTGCTAAATAGTCTTGTTGTACATGTTGTATTCCGACGAGACGTCTGAATAAAAATTACAAATATCAATAAATTTGGATCAGGATGACATTAAAAAAGAAGAAATCTTGTGTAGATAAAAATATTTCAGTGTTTTATTTCCGTCATTGCTAGAGAAAACAAAACATGGACATGGAAGAGCGGTTCTTGTCAGTTTTTGCAGTTTATTCTAAAACACAGTTTCCAGAATAAAATTCTATAATACTCCGAACGTTCCTCAAAATTGCTGTAAATGTTGCTAGGTGTAAGAAATATTTTCTAAATTAAAATCTTTTAAGAAGCATGTTGCCAAGAAATGATTATTTTGCAATTAAGAAATTTTTCTGTACTGTCTTGGAGCAAATGGAGCAATCAAGTAGACATCTTCAATGTCATCCATGGTTTTTCAAACAAATAAACAAAAAACTAATAATATAATTTTAAATGGTTGGAACTGAATTTTTTTTTTAATTAAAAGTGCCGTTTTAATTTATTTCCTTAGATGTTATTTCAGCCTTTTTTGTTATTTGCCTGTATATCAAGACGGGTGGCAAATTCAAGGAGGCAAATTCAGGCAACCTCCCTAAACAAATTCAGAGGATCGCGAGGAGCGGTACACTGCCACATAAATACAAAAGGTTTGCTTAATAAACTGTTTACTTGTATTATTTTAGACGTATTAATGTTTGTAATAAAATCAGTAAGAAATCTCTAAATTCTTCTATCTGTTTCTCCCATTTTCTTCCACTAAAAAATCAAGAACGTGGATTAAAACATATAAGCTCGGTATTTTACATAATACATTTTAAACCTAAATCTTGAAAGCAGCACATATAGAAAGGTAATATGTGGTTTTAAAAACGAATCTTAAATGAAACAATAGTTGTCTGGACTAAGTGTCCTATGCATACCCTTGGCAAACATATTGGTGAGAGTATCAAGGTCCTGATCTCGAACAGTGAACTGAATGCAGCTATGTTCTTGTGAGTGCTAGAAGAACTACAACGTAAGAAGGGTGTAAAAGACCCTTTTATTTAAATCACTATTTACAGCAATTCCCAGCTCGGGAGTGATAACAAAAAAATAATGACCGCGCTTGGGTCTAAACTGAACAATCAAACAATTAAAAGTAAAGCTTAAGTAGAAATTTAAATAGTCGCTATTCTCAGAGCTTAAACGCGAGATTTGGCCTATCATCTATGGTGCGTAGCAAGCCTTAGCTAAGTACTAGCGCGTTTAAATCACTTCAATAAGTATTAGAGTAATAGCGCTAAGGCGTAAGAATTTAAATACTAACTAGTTTGGCGAATGTCCACCGAGCCGAAGTGGTCTGAGACTAAAAGCTCTCTCACACTTGAGAAGTTTCCCACTAACCTTTAAATACAAAAACAACACAAATTAGCATAAAGCTGAACCGCGCCCTCATTCTCAAGGGAAATTGAAATAAGAGTTTACAGGAAAGAGTAACTTAAAATAAAAAGAAATTTGGTTAGTTTAAATTAAAACCTTACGTAGTAAATTATTATGTTATCGCACTCAATATTTTGTATAATCTGCATCACTGAGCCTTTTGGGGGCAGCATTAAAAAATAAATGAAAATACACCAAAAAATCTACTTTCCATAATGTTTTGGCATAATTAAAAGGCTCTTCATCGGAAAAAAAAAAGTATTAAAACTTTTTTTCGGTGGAACATTGTGCTTTCAAGACGAGAACTCCGCGCGTCTTGAACCCACAAAGCACGTAATGGAAATGATCTCTTGCTGGCACGTGTGCTATTTTGAAATTTATGTACTTGATAACTTATTCACTTATAATGTTACTGTAAACAAATATTTCGATATAATGCGATAGAAATATTTGATATACACATAAATAAAATGTAAGATACACAATGCAATGTAATACAAGATGATAAATACATAAATACAAGTATAGAAATAAAAATCTTTTAGTGTGTGTGTATTTAATTATGGCAAAGCACACGAGGGCTATCTGCCTAAAAGGAGGGATGCCTTTCGTGGAGGACTTTCTAAGGGAAACTGGCTCGTATACACGTTACACATGGGGAAAACCACGAAAACGCCCATGCAGCCAGCCCGTTCGCCGGATTCGAACCTCAGACCGAACTACCAGTGTTCAGCGTCTTTACCGCTCGGCCGCTGGTGGGCCAAAAAAAAAAATCTTTTAGAATTACAAAAAATTAAAAAGTTTATAACATTCAATAAAAGCTAATTCTCTAGTTCTAAAAATATTTATACACTTAAATTTTCTTCGAATTTCTAATATTTTATGTTATATAAGTAATACATAATATAAAAAAATACGTATATGTATATGTATTACCACAACTTTCTTCGAGGCTGAATATTGTTAAGACCTTCATACGATAAGAATTGTAAGCTAGCATTAAAGCTACTACTTTTATCTTCTTTTTTTAAAAAATTGCATTTTTTTCAAAACTGCAGCAAGTGCGCAGATCGGCTTTTAGTTTTTAAACTTTGATTTTGAAATTTTTTTAGTAAGCTTTGACTAATGACTTTTGAGTTTTCATATATATGCATGTGAGTGTGTCTGTTTGTCATTGTGCTTTTGCTTTTTGGTATGTGCATGTAGTTTATCCCGAACTGAATATAAGATACATTTTAAACGTTGAGAGTACTTTAATTGTGAAAAACTTCGGATATCATATTTCAAAAAAAATATCCATTTTGACCGTTTTGGAATTCTTTTGGTTGATTGTTTTCTTTGACGTCTGTATGTACGGACAGGACTCTTTTTACTTCCTTGTAAGAAGTAAAAAGGAAGTATTGTAATCGCAAAAAATTTCGGGGATCATATTTCAACGAAAATACCTATTTTGACCGCTATCGAATGCAAGTTAATGATGTTTTTGCGTGACATCTGTTCGTAAATACAGAATAAAGAACTCTTTTCCCCTAAAAAAATGATAAAACTGATTTAAAATGAATTCTGAAGAGATTTATCCGTGGCGTGGCGTCTGTGCGTACGTACGTATCTCGCATAACTCAAAAACGAGTAGCCTCAGAACGCTGTGCAGTATATAGGACTGCTATAGCATGTAGATGTGCACCTCCTATTTTGGTTGAAATCGGCTGCACCAAACGTATATAAATATATGTATACATATATCCACTCTGTTACTCGGCTCAGTGAGCTCTCTTTCTTTATTCTTATATATTGGTAAATTGTGCCTTTTTTGCTTTAAAAATGATTGCATTATATTTTTCTTATCATCCGCTTAAGATTTTTATGCCTTTAGTTAACCTGCATGAAATAATTATGGAATTATCAACAATTTAAAAGTTTTTTTAAGTTCGGCTAAGCCTAATTTTTGCTTAGCGTAGCAGCCATATTTGTTTATAATTGAAACTTAGCAGAATAGCGGATTTATTGCCAATCTAGAGAAACTAAGCTTCGCAACAAAAAAGTAATGTCTTCTTTTATGATTGCGAATTAAATTACTCTTAATTCATTCTGGAATTATCGTTTAAGTTATTAACTTGTTTTGCGTAGAAACTGCAATTTTAATTGCAAAAATTGTTTTCTTTAATTGAGTTAACTATACTTGGTATTTTATGTTTTTCTATATCCTACAATTTTTAATGAAAATATGTTGACTTTTTATGTATTTTTGTCAAGCTGCGAAGTGAGAACTGAATTAATTAGCAGCGCATGCGCATTAAGTAAGCGGTGCTGAATCGTTTGTGAAAAACTGTTTCTTTTTTATTTGTTTAATTTTTTTTATACATCTCTTTAGATTTATTATAGTATTTGAATAGAACATGCGATAATACTTCAGAGGATATAATTGTTTGCATTCTGAGTTATAAAATGAATGAGATGTAACGCTTTTAAGTGAACCTAGCGCCGAGGTGTCACTATGGTAAATAAATATAGTGAACTTTAAAGAATGCATTTGTTCTATTGTGGTGTATGCGCTATCGACGAAGTAGATTTAATTCAAAATTCGTTAACTGTTAATTCAATATGTAGTAAAATTGCGTATAATTTAATGTTCCGTACAAGGAAGTCATGTGGTGTACACATCAGATTTTTTACAAAATGGCTTTTAAGATGGATTCAAGTGACACGTTTACGTATGTACGTACGTATTTCGCATAACTCAAAAATGATTAGCCGCAGAACTCTGAAATTTTGTATATGGGTCTGCAATAACATCTAGTTGTGCACCTCCCTTTTTTATTGCAATCGACGGTATCTAACGCATATATATATCTGTGTGTATGTGTGTGTGTTTCTACCTCATATATATATATATATATATATATATATATATACCCCTTAACTGGTCTGAGAGTCCTTATTTGGCCTTTATTTTCGCAAGCACTGGTTGCAGTCCTATACTTCCTCTTAAAGAAGTGTTTTAAATGACGAAAATAGTCATGTTTTGACAAATCAAATTGAAAAAAAAATTATTTTCGGCAAAAACGAAATTTAACTTTTGTTAGGATCTTCCGGTTCCTACTGTATTTGGGAATGGTTATATTCGTTAAGATAAAACTATAAGAAGTTTGACTCACGCACGAAAAAAATTGACTAGGATATTCAATTTTAAAATTTGTAATTTTTATGTCATTTACAACTTACTCGTAGGAATAGGGTAGTTAAATTAGAAGAATTCGAGAAAATAGGTTCAAATGAAGTACAACAAAAGATGTGTATAATTTAATAGACCGTATAGAGAAGACATGTAGTGACTACATAAGTTTTTTTTTTAATCTCATAGCCCCAAATTTCGAATTTTAAATTTAGACTTTCAGCAGTACGAGTACTATTTACAAAATTTTGCTGTACTTCTGCGTCAAATGTGCTGACAATTTTTTGTTCAAAGTGATGGATTTTAAATTAGTTACAGTTTTTAAACTAAACATCATTTTGTGCTTTAACTTTTTAATTTAGCCGAACAAATTTAATTCTAAAGAATTTGTTTTTATGCCCCCCCACACACAAAAAAAAAAAGGAATTTTTTTTCCACTAATCTATCAGAGCGTGGCTTGGTAACAAAACAGAGGTTTAAAATAAAGTATTTATTTTTCTTTATGACTCAGATGAATAGACGGAGTTGAGTTGTGAGCGACAGACCACACACTGAGAGCAACATCAAATTAGAACTCAATGATCCACAAATACGAATTCAAGATTTGTTTTATTACCCATCATCTTTTACTCATTCATTTTTTGAAAGCATGCTTCAGAAAACTCGTTAACATGACGCAAAGGAAAGAATACTTTTGATGCAAATGTCGTTAAAGTCCCGCTGCAGATATTTTTCATCAGTTATAAAATTTAAAACTCTACTAACTTTTAGATAAAATATGCAACGGAGATCAGATTAGAGGAAAGCTTTTATAATTCGAAGTCTTCTATGAGTTTAACTCTTTATTCTCAGAGAACATTTATTAACGATCAATATCAACGTTCTGATATAAAATATGATAGAACAATTAAGATATAACTTCTTTATTGAGCAAAATGTAAATCAACCGAAAAGCCATCATATGGCACAGTGCGTCTGCTGTGTTAGGAATAAGTTTGTATGGAATAGAAAGTTGAAGAAAACAGCATTCTTACTTATTAGCGTTCAGTGCACGGCCTATCCCGGGGGGGGGGAGAATGGAACACAATCAACATATTATATTTCCGTAAAAATGGCCGTACAATTTAAATTTGTACGTGGGCAGCAGACGGTCTGGGATTGGTTACAGGCGAAAACATTGCAGACGAAACCGTCGTGGAG
This sequence comes from Stegodyphus dumicola, assembly GCF_044657685.1. Classification (NCBI taxonomy): domain Eukaryota; kingdom Metazoa; phylum Arthropoda; class Arachnida; order Araneae; family Eresidae; genus Stegodyphus; species Stegodyphus dumicola. The sequence continues at coordinate 131,926,305 of NC_140768.1, read as the reverse complement.
AAAACAACGCAAGGCGAAAACGTCGTGATACAAAACATCGTAGGAAAAAAGAAAGCAATGAGAAAACATCGCAGTTCTAAAACATTACAACAACAACATTGTGGTACAAAATATCGTCGTCGAAAATAAAGCGGTTCAAAAACTTCGCAATTTAAAAACATCGTCGTCGAAAATATCATGGTAGAAAATGAAGCATCCAACAAATCATAGCATGACGATAACATCGCACCCATGCACTTTTCAGGTTTTAAAAGCTCTAAATGCATAATCGCATAAAGATTTGAAAGCGCAAGAAACTACACTTTAAGAATAAACGGAAGCAAAACAAGCTATAATTTTCACCAAAACAATATCATATTAACAAACGTGAAAGAAAGTAATTTGATAATTAACTAAGCAATTTTTATAGAGGTAACCTCATACAGTTATTTATCTTCCTTTTTCTGTATATTTTTGAGTTGTATTTTTCATGAAAAATTATGAGCAAAACTTTAAAAAAAGATTAATTTATTAATGACCTACAAGTTATATTCATTTTCAGTTTTTAAACGCTGAAGTTTCATTCATACTTATTCGGAAAAAAATGATTAGTTCATTCAAATATATGAAATATAAAAGTAAAACTATCTCTTTTCCCTTCTTGCGCTCCCATTAATATTAGGAGCTATTAAACTCCTAAAATTACGCTTTTCATTCTCTTTGGCATCGATTCAACTAATTTTTTTGTGTTAGAAATGTTCAATTTTGTTCGATTCCTTCGTATAATTGCTTCTAATAGAACTTCCAAAGACATGTCATGCTTTCTTAATCTTTCCTCTGACTTATTCCATGTATGTTTGATAGGAATTAAGTCCGAAGAATATGGAGGAATTTGGGTAAATTGATGGCTAATATTGAGCGAATATTTGCGATTGCATGTTTAAGATCGTTATCCTGATAGAACTTGAATGTACTTTCATTCCAAGTTTTCTTGCAGATGCTTTTAAGTTTTCATTAAGGATATTTATACATTTATACATCCACATTAGTTTCTATAAAACTAAATTTTCCATCACACGAAACAACGAAATACCTCCAAATCTCTTCACTCCGTTTTCTCCACATAGCCATTCGTCTATCGGACCTAAACATATAAATTTTGAGTCACACGCAAATATAGCATTATTTCAGTAGGATAATGTTCTTTGCTCATTGTGGATTTCTGTGAATACCAAGCGTATTTTTCTTGTTGACATAGAATCAGTCCAGACTTCAGTGCATTTTGAAAAGTTTTACGCAGTTTCAGTTGTTTTAATAGGTCAAAGATAATGGAAACCTTGCATCAAGGATTTTTTGTCTATTTTGAATACTTCAACCATATTTAAGATGGTGAAAAATTAGAATTCTAACAGGACTTATCGTTGATTTGTAGCGTCTTGCCATATTCACTTAGATATGGAGCTGTAAATATACTTTGCCAACAAGTCATGATTTTCAAACGCAGGCGATAATTCGTGTCATGCATTTTCATTTGAAATGAAAAATTATGGCAAGAAACATCGCCTACTAAAATATCTGAACTAAACTTTCGAGTGTCCGAATTATTATCTGAGTTAATAATTAACTCTTTTTGAATAAATTATTTTATTATAAGGAGTATTTGGAAGATAATCATTTTAAAATAAACAAGGTTTAAAATAGAGAAGAAATAAAATATAAGAAAAGAATTTCGAGTCTGTGTTTCAGTATTTAGTACAAGATCTGTGAAAATTGTATTTCAGACATACAAATGTCCGGAAGCAAATGTGAGCCACTGTATGTTAATACGAGTAGTTACAAATTTTAATTAATAATTTTTGCTCTCAAGGCATTTGATTACCATCCCAGAGTTGTTAAATAACTTTTAAGCTCTCAATACAAAATTTTACAATTTATTTAGCGAGTTCTTCTTCAAATATGCATCCTAAAAGGTATAAAAAAATTTCGGAAACATTGTTTATGCAATTTTTCTTATAATAAACTTCTTTTTAGAATAAACGGAAACGAAATACACACTGAAACTCATAATCATCCCAGAAATTTGATAAAATCGATATGCCCTATTGGATTCCTGTTTCTGTGCTTTTAGGCTCCAAAGAACAATAATCACACGTATTTTATCACGATAAAGAACTGCAAACGAACAGCAGATTTTTATCACACAGTTTCGTTACTTCACACAGTTTGGTATCTTTTAGAAAAATCTGTTCTAGTCTATACGCTGTTATTCTTAAGCAATGAATATATTTAGCACTTGGAATGGAAATAATGCTGTTTCATTCTCTAGCATCGCAATTTTTTTATGTCCATATTCTATTTAAAGAAATACCGTCTCATGAATTGTTTTATTATTTATTTTTATTTTTATTATTATTTTTTTTTTTTTTTTTTTTTTTTTTTTTTTGCTACGAGCTGAAAAGGGGTTACCAACTAGCGACCTCTTCTTTCTAGCGAAACTGATGGCTTTGTTTGTATTTTAAAGTACCGTCTGCATTGACTTGAATTGTTCTTCTCGAATCCTCTTTCCATTCGACACAAGTAAGCGACTTCCTACACACGGATATCCGCAAATATTTTTTTAAACAAACTTATGAGAATAGAACTCTTGACATTTGAATACAGGAGGGATTACATGAGTCGTAATTCGTTATTTCGATGAATGTATTTATTTCGGATAATTGAACGTACTACGAAGAGAATATTTATTTGCACATTGCGTGACTTTTGTTTACGTATTTAAAACCAATGTTCAGGAAACTATTTGTATAATTAATTACCATAAATGTTTACAATTTTTTAGAATTGTTTTCACCTGTGTGTTTCAAAATCTTTTATTTCAGTCTTATCCAAACTTCACTGTGTGAGCGTAATCATAACTCTAAAACTGTAATTATAAAACAAAAATTTGTACATTTTTGTCAAATGAAAGATAGAATTTTTCAAAGGAGAGCATTTTTATCATAGCTTATTTATTGTACACATTGATCTGCTTTTCACTTCCTTGTACGAAATAAAGGAAGTGTAGTGTAATCGGGAAAAATTTCGAGTATCCTATTTCAATGAAAACATCAATTTTGACTGTTCCCGAACACATTTAAACGATGTTTTTAGGTGTCGTCTATACGTATGGACAGAATAGAACACTTCTTTCTCCAAAACGGATTGAAAAATGAATTTAAAATGGATTCAGAATAGATTATTTTTACGACTGCATGTACTACCTTGTATATGTGACTGCTATAGTATAGTTGTGCACCTCATTTTCTGCTTGCAATCGGCCGCACCAAAAGGCCACACCTATCTATCTATATATATATGTATTATATATATATATATGTACATAGTATATGAACATATATATATATAAGTATATAAACATAGTATATCCTTATGTTCCATTTAAGGTTTTTATGCCTTTAATTAATATGCGGAATCACATTAACAAGAAAATAGGTGTTTTTTGTGATAATTTTATTTAAAATAAACTACACAGGAAAAAATATTTACCATATAAGGTCTCATTTAGTTCATTATTATTTTATCTTAAACTGCATCGTGTGCTCTTCATTACCCATTTGCTTGCCAGAATATGAATTTCTGACTCGCCGTGATATTCAAATAAGGCAGAAAAGAGTTACTACTTAAAGGGTAGAATCAGAGTGTGTTCTCTCTCTGAAGGCCAATTTGATTTTCTTGAAAGTAGTATTCTGCGGCGTTATATTATTGTTGCCATTAGGCTTGTCACACCGACTTTAGATCAGAGTCAGCTTGTGCGTTACTCTAGCTGTGCAGCCGTTAAGCTAACTTTTACTTAGTTAAGTCAAATTCATTATATTTGATTTAAGCCATAAATACTGGTTTCTGTAAGCACGAATAGGGCCCTCTGTTGACTTGAGTCAAATAAAAGGGTCCTTTAACCATTTTCCTGTGGTATTTGACAAGGCACAGTTATAATTCATTTCTAAGTTTTAAGGGGTTTCGCATAGTTTATACTACCCAAGAACGCGAGGTATTATAACCAATTATACTCTACTTGGAAAATAGTTTTAAGATCTGAATATCAGCGAATATTATGCTTAAATTAAATGTAACAAGAGCCGCATTTAAATTACCACACAGCTCAAAGCTTCAAAATCTACTTCCAAAGGAAAATAAGATCAGTTTATGTTAAAAATTTATTTCAAGCTACACAAGATAATAACCACTACTTCAAAATATCTATGTCTATATTGGGAGAAGATACACTCTTCTAAATTAATATTTTCCAAAAAATTAATGTTAGTCTGTGACACATATATTGTAACATATTGTTAATACACGAAACAAAGCAACATGCAAATATCATTAACACACCTTCTAGGATTTTCGAAATAAGCCACAGAAATTTCAATTAAATTTTTTCAGCTGACTATGATAGATTACAGAAAGAAACAGTGCTAAAGAAATCTAATTCAATATTTAAAAAATTTATTTTTTTTAAATATTGAGCGAGGCTTCTTTTAAATTTCAGAAGAAAAGGTACTTGTCCGTTACAGTAGCCCTTAATGAGTTTGAATTCACCCCGAAATGTTGATAAGATGTCAAATGTGGCTAGTTTAAATGTTGTTGTTGTCCTGTCCGTGAATTTCACTGAAGAATGATTGCCAGAGCCTCAAAGAGGGCTACTTTAAATTTACCTTTGATGTTGTATCAATGTAGCAGTCCTTCAGCCAGCTTTTTCTTTACCGCTGAATTCAAATTTTTTTCAGGCCCAATAGCCCTCAGAAAGCCCTCCACGAAGACATCCCTTCCCTTACGGAAATAGCCTTCGAATGCTTTGACATAATCAAATAAATCAAACTGGATCGACCGTACCCATTTCAAAGGCGAATGGGAAAAGGAAAGATTTAGTAGCTTGATAACGATTATTATCCGCTCTATTTTACTAGGGGGCCACTTTACAGGTTATAAAAATTTTAGTAACCAAAATGTTTCAAAAATCAGCTACGTCCATGTCGGGATTTTAACTTTGTTTGGATCTTCCGATGCTATCAGATGTGCTTTCTCTTACTATTTCCCTGCTATTTCGGGGGGGGGGGAGGCCCGAGAGAGCGCAAAAAGGAAGACTAAAATTCCTTATAACATTAAGTAATTTTCTTGCACTTTTATGGACTGTGGCTACAAGCGAATTTAGCTTATCAGTAATTGTACTTTAGATTCTCATAGTTTTTAGAGAACATCATATAGAGAGAGTGATGGGAATGCTTGCAGAAAGAATGGTAGATTAGGAATTTTCAGTGAGATCAACCTATATTAATACTGCCGAAATGAAAATTTAAAATAACAGATTACGTTCGTACAGAAGCAAATTAGGCATCAGTTCTACTGTGTGTTCTTGCTATAGAAATGGAGATTCAAATAAAATATAATATGAAAAATGCATAACTATTTAATGGAAATTTTTCATGGAATGCTAAGTATCGGATACAAAGTTCTGAATTTTGAATCAAATTATGTGTCTAAATGTTGCTCTTACGCGAATTAACAGCAGTCTCCAAAAATCGAAAATAAAATAAAAATTTTATACCTATTTCTGCTTATTTAAGGTGCTGTTAAAAACAAACGCTTGGAATGCATATTTGCATGGGATGTTATTCTCAAAACAGCATGTTACGCTGAATCACCATAAATGGCGTATCACTTTTCAAATTGTTGCCACCAAATTTTATATTGTCTTGTATTATATTTAAAGAAAATAAATAATGAAGGATCTGCATGAAGCATGCATGTTTCTCGCATTGTGAAAAAACAACGGCACTAAAGCTATCAAATTTTAATAATGTAGACCTCCACCCGAACGCGCGCACTTGGAAGCCCGAAATTTGAATTTCGAATTTATTTCATTATCGATTTCATATTTTGAAAACTATAACGAATTTTTGATTAGCAAACTCAACGTTTTCAAAGCGAGCGTCATTTTGCTGTCGAATCGAATTTTATTTGGCGTACGCGTCAAGATGCGATTTTTAATAGATAAAGGGAAAACGCGAAGCGTTCATAATAAAAAGACAACAAAAAAGTTTTGTAAAGTAAGAAAACTGAACATTGATATGATGAACTGAGAAAAGACTGAAAAAAAAATAGAAAAATGTATGCCAACACTTAACGCTGCATCGGGAATTTTAAATGTATACTGCTGTGCTGTTAAGCATTTTGTAATTTTGATGTTCAGTTGCATGTGGCGTAAGTGCGAAGAAAAGGATGCTTAATAATGAAGCTAAAAAGACAAAAAAAAAAAAAAAAAAAAAAAAAGGGAGGTAGCAGGAGTGTATGCAACAACAGTCTGGTAGACTGCGAACTCAGCGAGAGCGTAAAAATATTTAACAAACCCTTTTGGTCACCCTGAAAATCTGAAACATTTCAGTTTCTTTTCTGGGGGGGGGAGGAGAGTTAATATAATTTTTTTTTAGTTATTTATTTATTTTTAATTTACATTATCTTACTTTTATCCCACTATTTTTGTATTTGCGTTTCTGCAATTATGGTATGAGGCTTGAAGACTTTTTAAGCTTAGATAAATTTTTTAACTTAGATCACTTTTAATAACAATTATTTTTTTAGCTTAGATACATTTTTAGGTTTTCTGTGGTCTAACTTGAGAAATTTTGTAACTAGAAATATATGATTATAATTAATATCTAAAATACAGTCCATATCCACTTTTTTCGTAATCCTGTATATATATAGAGAGAGAGGGAGAGAGAGAAAGATGAAAACATAAAGTAAGAAATTCAGAACTAATGTTTCACAAAGAAGAAAATTTTGAAACTCATAATTGATAAACTTCAAATAATCTAATAAACACAACAAAGAATTTAATAAATGTTAAAACCAAAACTTTTTAACAATCAACACCCCAGTTCAAAAAATTTCCTTAAAGAAATTAAAAGAAAAAAGAACATAACAAAAGAGCATTTCAATTAACTTCAATGCCACATTATCAGAGAAAAGGAACAATGAAATCAATTGAATTCTCTCTTCTACAAAAATCCTTACTTCTCTGTATCCAGAATCAGCCGATGAACCGTTTCAATGTATTTTAGTTATAATAGTTCACTCGAAAATTCCCCAAAGCAAGGAAAAAAAATTCAATTAGAACTTGTACTTTAAATAAAGAGAATTCTCTTTTGTTTAAAGAACTGAAACCGAAAGTCATTTCCCCTGATGAAGTGGCACTGAAGTTGATTGAATTACTCTTCTGTTATGTCTATTTTTTTTTTTTTTTTTTTTTTTTAATTTAAGGAATTTTTTTGAATTGGGGTATTGATTGTTTAAAAGTTTTGGGTTTTTTCATTTATTAAATTCTTTGTTGTGTTTATTAGATTATTTGAAATTTATTTATTATGAATCTCAATATTTTCGTCTTTGTAAAACATTAGTTCTAAGTTTCTTACCTTATGCCTTTAATGATAATTTTCTGTAGCTTAAAGTTCGAAAATACTAGGCATATTTATATTTTGCTTAAAAAAATTGTTATGTAATTATATATATATCTGTATCTATATTTATATGTGTAATATGTTTCTTATTTTTCCCGTAGTGTATAACCTATGCCTGAGAAAGTGACAGTAGAATATTAACTTCAGCAAAAGTTATAAACATATTTTATTATACAAAAATCTCTTCTTTTTCTAACCTTAATCCTGCATATTTCCCATTGTTATTCCCTATATGAGTGCTTCTTCCAGCATTAGAATCAATTTCCTTTAAGAAACGGTACTGTAAACCGAACACAAAGCGACTTCTAGATACGGATTATCGAACTATGATCAAACGCTTCCTACCAACAAAACAATAGAAACAAGACACAGTGGGGGAGGGAGGTTGCTGCAAAAACCGCTATTGCAAAAAGATGAGAACAATGAAATATTTTTTCCTTTCGAATGAAACACAGAATCATGTCGTTCTGGTTTACCTCCTGGAGAAACTTTTGATAATAATGCGTATGACACGTCACGGTTTACTGGAGCAGGTGGAATTGGATGATTTCTTTCTGTTCTTGACCCGAGTTTTGCGGGTCTTTGCCTTCTTGTCGTCAGGGTCATTTAGGAGTGAGTGTGGACCATAAAAGATAAATATGTATATATGTTTGTGACAGAAACATAAAAAGTTGGTTTCGGAAGCAGTTGAAATATTCTGTGTAAAAGAAGTGTGCTTTTTCTAGTTTTTTTATTTTATGGAAATACGTTTTTTGATACGCAACATGAATAAGATTTGGAACAATGAATATATTTACAAGGAACAGTTATTTCCGTTTACTATTACGGTATTTAATTTTTTACGCTACAAAACAGACATAGGAGATACGGATAAGCAAGCACAAATTATTCTTTTGTATGTAAAAAATCTGACTTAATTGATTGGTATAATAATGCAGAAATCTTTTACTGGCAGTACTCGCTTAATTAGAATTTCTCAAGTCGAACTAAAGTTAATTATTTCTATATTTCAATACTTCGAAGAAAATATTTTCAAGGTGCATATTGTTTTCAGTTTGCGGTAAAGTGGCATTGTAGCTAAATGACATGGTCAAGGTATTTCATTTATTTACAATATCCTCGTTGCTTCGCGACAAGTTCCTATTTGTATAGAACAGTATGGAACTTCTGAGCGACCGTGACGCAAACGTGCATAAATGCTGCGCTTTGTTCAATTCTTCTTAGTCTCAATCGAGTCGATCATTCTATCGCTATCGAATAAATCGTATCATGTTTCTTGTAATTTGAGTGCTAATTGCAATTCTCGTTAATAAAGATTCACGGCAGTAGATTTATACAGATTCATGGATAAATTTTTAAGTGGGCGTAAGCCAGCATTAGACAATAGTGAAGCGTCAACAAGTGCACAGACGAGCGTGGCAACTAAAGTAAAATCAAGAAAATATTCTTAACAGCATATAAATTTTGGATTTACAAGTATTGAAGTAAATAAAGAAGATAGGTCTCTGTGTGATTTGCTCAAAACTTTCGTCAACTGACACCAAGAAACTTAATAAATTTAAAAGACATTTAGAAACGCTTCATAGTAAGTACGCTAACAAACTCCGAGAAATCTTCGAATAAAATTAAAATCGTATGAAAAGCAAAAATAATTAAAAAAAGAACTTTGAATAAAAAACTTTCCTTACCTGTTACAAAGTTAATATAAAATGGCGAGATGTGAAAACTTACACCACTGGTGAAGATCTTATATTGCCAGCTGCAATAGAGATTGCAGAAAACTATGTTTGGAGATAATTTGTCAAGCAATTGCAGTCCATACCTCTACCAACTGAAACTACTGCTTGTCGAATTGGCGACATAACTGAAGATGTACAGCGTCAAATTTTCGGGAACCTGGTCAAGCAATTGCAGTCCATACCTCTACTAAATGAAACTACTGCTTGTCGAATTGGTGGCATAGTTAAAGATGTATTGCGTCAAATTTTCGGGAAGCTGGTCGAGCAATTGCAGTCTAAATGAAACTACTGCTTGTCGAATTGGTGATATAGCTGAAGATGTACAGCGGCAACCTTTTGGGAAGTTGCGTCACAAATTATTTCGAGTTCAGTTCTATAAGGCAGCAGATAACAACAAAGATGCTCATTTCATTGCCTATGTTCGATTTTGTGATGGTATATCAGCAGTAGAAGAATTACTTTTCTGCAAACGAGTAGAACTCAAAGCAACAGCGCTCGTATTTTTTGCTATCTGAAACGTTGTCTTAAATGAGGCAAAGATTCAGTAGAAAAATTTCGTCAGAATATGCACCGATGGTGTTCGTTCAGTGTCTGGCAGATTCCAAAGTATAAAAATACTTGTAAAGCAAAAACCTCTACAGTGGTCTGGATAGATTGCGTGATCGGCAGAAAAGGTTTGACTTCCAAAGAAATGAGTTTTAGTCTCAGTAGCTAACAATTGGTTGTAACCGTAGTAAACTACGAGACCCCTAAAATCAAGAATCTTTTAGATATGGGAGCAGTACATTCAGCGTTACTGCTTTATTGTGAGGCAAGCTAGTTATCAAGTTTTCAACGTATTTGTGAATTAGGAGATGAAATCGTCATTTTTCTGGAAGAGTAAAACCCACCAGAAGCCGAGAAATTCGAGACGGTTTATTTATAAAAGCCTAAAATCCTTAACCGGAACATATGAATAACATATTTCAACTACTTTTAAAGCAAAAAATGCGTAATTTGCAAATATATAAGAATAAATAAACAAAGCTCACTCAGCCGGGTAACAGATTGGTTTTATATATATATATATATATATATACAGTGGTGGCCAAAACTGTGGACACTTTTGGAAATTTTTATGTTTTTGAACTTTGTATGCTTATAGAAAACGTTACGTTTCACAAAATGCAAACTTGTATATATCGTTTTAAAGAGAATTTATTACTCAATTCAATACAAAACACAAAATTCAATTATTTGCAATACAAAAAAAAGTTAAACGATAATAGTTATCGATATACATTAGATAGTGATGATTGCAGTGAGTTATCAGTACTTAGTAGGGTACACTTTATTTTTTATTACAGCTTCACATCGACGTTTCATTGAGCTGATAAGAGTTTTAAGCTCTTCTTTCGTTATTACATGATGCCAGAAAACAATTATAGTCTCAATTAGTTCCCTTTTATTTGATGGGCGCCTCATTCGAACAAGAGTTTTCAAACGGTGCCACGAATTTTCGATAGGATTGAGGTCAGGACTGTTTCCTGGCCATTACAACAATTTAATGCTCTTTGTATGAAACCACTCTTTCGATATTTTGGCCGTGTGGCAAGAAGCAGAATCCTGCTGAGAAATAAACGAAGCATTGTTGGGAAAGAAATCTCTGATGGAAGGTAGAAGTTTTGGTTGTAGAATAGTGTCAATGTATTTTCTGGCATTCAGTGTACCATCGATGACATGAAGGCGACCAATACCATCTGCTGACATGCATGACCAAATCATAACACTAACTGGGTTCTTCACAGTTGCTTGAATGCAGTCAGGATGTAGCTGTTCTCCTATTCTACGTCTTACATATTTTCGCCCATCACTACCGAATAACGATATCTTAGTTTCATCGCTCTATATAACTTGTGACCACTGATCATCTGTCCAATTAATGTGTTCCTTTGCCCACTGTAGTCTTTTTTTTTTTTTTTTTCGTTGCTGAAAATTAAGATAAAGCTTTTTTTGTGGAATTCTACCTCTCAGTCCAACATCTGTTAATCTTCTCCCGATTGTTCTTGAACTGACAGAAACACCAGCATCATTCAGATCACTTCTGATGGCCGCTGATGACATTTTTCTATCTTGGAGACATAGTTTTTTTATTCTTCTGTCATCAATAGATGTGGTGCACCTTTTTCGGCCTTTTCCTTCTTTGTTTTTTATTGAATTTGTCTCCTGATATCGTAAACAAAACTTTCGGACTCCAGATGTAGTCACTGAACCACCCACCTGTCTTGCAATTTCAGCATAGGAAAGACCACTTTCTCGTAACACAATAATATTACATCTCTTTCTAGGTGTCCAATCTACTCTTTTATTTGATGTCATTGCTTCTTGACTAAATATTAAAAATTTTTACAAAAATTCCTACTTGTAATTGCAGTGTATAAGAAACAGGTCTTCCTTCTACAGAACAAAGCAAAATAATGAATTGTTTCTAGTGTAAACATGATGTCAGCTTCTACTGGCAGTTACTAACATTTGATTGGTTCTCAGAACAAGAACAGTGATTGTCCAGGAAAGCTAGACATTACAAACCACTTCATAACTGTGTTTTTTATTTATATTAAAGTACATATAACTTTTTTTGTACTGCAAATAATTGGATTTTGTGATTTGTATGGAATTCAATAATAAATTCTCTTTAAAATGATATATACAAGTTTGCATTTTGCGAAACGTAACGTTTTCTATAGGCATACAAAGTTCAAAAACATAAAAATTTCCAAAAGTGTCCACAATTTTGGCCACCACTGTATATATATATATATATATATATAGTGATAGCACACCATTTTTGAATGAATACTCGATGATAACGAACTTTCAGAATGACGAATTTGCAGATGCTAATATTATTTCACAGAAATCCAACTGAGGAATTAATGTTCCATTGAGGTTAGTAGCACGTAATTCAATTCTCTCGGGCTAAAAATGCAATAATAACACAGTTTGGGAAACACTTAATATAAGAACACTGAGATGTAAATAAGTAGAAATGCTGATTGCGAAGATACTTGATGCTTAGAGCGTTCATCCATTTTTAAAAAGAAACAGTCGAGACTGTTTAGATTCCATATTTATTTAAATTCTCATTTGTGGACTCAATTCACTTAGCTCTCCAATCGTGGCTATTTCCAGAACAATTATGATGCTATTGCCATAGAAGCGAGCATAGAAGATTGCTGCTGCGTCTTAACAGGATGAAAATGTAAGCGAGAAGAGGAAGAGCGTCGCAGTTGTAATGTAGAGGAAGAAGGGAGGGAGTCAAAATGTTTTGGTTTACAATTACAGTGATTGGGCGAGAGGTTCCTGCATTAAAGGTTGCGTAATATCGCATGCTTAATTTGAATGAAGCAGCTTATACTTATGGTGCTATTTTTAGACATAGCGAGGAAGTTCCCAAATTGAATGAAAAATAAAAGAGGTTATAGATGCATTTTACAACCCGTTTTGGAAAAAATCGTCCTTTCTTCTGTCCGCACATACTGATTTCAAATACACTGGTTATCATTCAAATACACTGGTTATCATAAATTAAGGAAAAATCACAAAAATAGCGATAACTCCCTCAAAAATAAGCCAAACCGTGTAAAATTTGAATTTGTTGCTAAGTAAGAGTAGCTGAATAAAACTGCAATATGCAAATTAGTGGCGCTGCACTAGGAATACGTCATCTGCGAGGAGAATAAAAGTCCATGTTTGAGAGCAAGCTCACATATTTCACTGTGATAGTGACATCAGAAATCTGAGATAGCCAATTCGTAACAATGACCTCCAGGCATCATTTGCCTGCAGAACTACGATGAAGAGCCATTGGGAGACTAGAGGCAGGATAAAGTCAAACAGAAGTGGCCAGATGGCTAAATGGGAGTCCTTCTGTGGTTCATTGACTTTGGAGGCGATTTCAAACCACAGGTTCGGCATCTAGGAGGTTCAGCCAAGGACGGCCAACTGCTACAACGAGCGCCGATGACCGATATTTGACATTATGTGCACGCAGGAATAGAACAGCTACTACGACTCTTCTTAGATCCTCCCTTGCTGCAGCCACCGAAAGGTTGGTGTCAACGTCAACTGTGCGTAGAAAGCTTCAGGAAGGTGGTAGGTATGCGAAGTGACCAGCCATTTGCGTGCCGCTCACGTCACGCCATAGAAGGGACCGTTTGCAGTAGGCACGACATGTCTACTGGACGCCTGATCAGTGGAGGGAGTTCTCTTTACGGATGAGTCTAGGTTTAGTCTAGAAAACGATAGTAGGCGTTATTTGATATGGAGAGAACCTGGAACCCGTTATCATCCATCAAACATCCGTTAAAGAGATGCATACGGAAGAGGCAGTGTCTGTGTTTGGGGTGGCATCTCTTTGGGTGGACGCACAGACCTCCATGTCCTTCCAACGGAAATCGTGAATGCTCCGGTTTATAGAGATGACATCCTTGACGCTTATGTGCGCCCATGTGCCGGGGCAATAGGTGATGCTTTCCTGTTACAGGACGATAACGCAAGACCACACAGGGCTCGCATCGTAAATGATTATGTTCAACAGGAAACAATTATGCGCACGGAGTGGCCAGCTCGATCCCCGGACTTGAATCCTATCGAGCACGTTTGGGATGCTTTAGAGAGACGTCTAAGCGCTCTCAATCGGCCCCCTCAGACCCTTGCCGCGCTTGCAACTGCTTTGCAAGAGCAATGGCTCTCGCTTCCTATGGAACCGATAGACCGCATAATTGAAAGCATCACGCATCGCTGTATGTGCTGTATTGCTTCTAGAGGCGACCGCATTCCATAGCGAAGGTACTTTTCAATCAAAATCAATTTGGTAGCAAATTACGAGTGTGTTAAGGATCTTCAGCATACTCCCGAAGGTCTCGTATTTTATTTTGCTTTCCTTTCAGTAGATTAATCATTTTTTTAATAATATTTTCTTTCCCATATACTCGCGCCTTCCTTCTAGTGTTATCTCGCCCCTCCCAGAAGGACGGGCCCTACGGGTTGAGAATCGCTCATTTGCAACAGTTTAACCAACTGGTAGCATAAATTAGGTTCAGACTCCTAACAAATTTGGAGCATATTATTGTTTAGTACCACCCTTGTACTTACAAGCCGCCAGCACTTATGGAAAGAAACAATTTTTTTTTAATCCAACGGTGAGGACATGCTATTCAGCATTCGCCATTCTTAAGTGCCTTTTTCTCCTAAGACCAGAAATAGTGGCCACTTTATTATGAAAGCACCTAACTGGCAGCCACCATTGCCTTCTGTGAAGGGACGGGTAGTTATAGCCATGTCTTCATCGGGATTCGAACATAGGCCTTTCGATACCGCAGTAGGTTCCCTTAACCACTATACCGTATGGCGGCCTTTTCCGGCGATAACACTGGGAATTCGCTATGATTAGCTAGGGAATCGTATGCTTTATGACGACAAAATTAAATAAATAAAAATAAATTGCAGTCTGGTCCTCTAGATTCAAAGCCCACAGTTTAAATGATTGCGATTAATTCCTAGTCATTGGTAACATACTGGTGCAGTTTTTAGCCCGAAAGGGACATCGGTCTCAAATGGGATGTTAGTCTCGAAACGGCATTTTGCATCGCAAAATTTAAACGTGTTGTAGCACGTTTTAAATTGATGCCACCAAATATTATCGCCCTGTATTTAAAAAGATTAAATAATGAAGAATCTGCATGAATGTATGAATGTTTCTCGAATTGTCAAAAACAACGTTACCTAGTTACCTAGACCCATTACATTTTGAATAATGTAGTCCTCCACCCGAACATAGGCATTTGGAAGTCCGAATTTTGAATTTATTTTATTATCTATTTCGTATTTTATAAAGCTTTAACGAATTTTCTTTAACAAACTCAACTACTTCAAAGCGAGCGATGGCAACACTGTACGGAAATAAAACATGTTTTATCTCCAGCGCGCGAGACTGTCTATTGGAAATTCTAAAAATACGCTGTTTTAAAACATTTTGTGATTTTGCTATTGAATCGGAATATATGTGGCGCAAGAACCCCGAATGTGATACTTAGTAAATAAAGTAAACACAAAAAAACGTTCATAATAAAAAGACAAAAAAAAAAAAAAAAAAAAAAAAAAAAAAAAAAAATGTTTTGTAAAGTTACCTTCGTAAGAAAACAATGATATGATGAACTGAGAAAAGGCGAAAAAAGAAACAGAAAAATATATTCCAACACTTAAAGCTGCATTGGGAATTCTAAATGTATAATGCTATGCTTCTTTTAAAATATTTGTAAATTTGCTGTTGAATTGTAGGCGTAAGGGCGAATGTTTACTAATAAAGCTAAAAAGACCAGAAAAATGGGGGTGTTAGTAGGAGGGAGAGTGATAGCAAACTGTAAGACTACGACCTCAGCGAGAGCATAAGAAACCTTAATAAATCCTTTTGGTAATATAAAATCTAAACGTTTTCAGATTTTACAAGCTTTAATTTAATCTAAATTATTGTCAGAACAGTTCAACTCAAAAGTATTGTTATTTTTTGTTTCTTCTTATGTAGAAAAAAATTGGTCAATTTAAAATGTAAACTAAAGACTGTTGCCATTCGTAAAGTGAGAAAATATTTTTTTCTATAAAATTCCCCATTTGCGCATCAATAAGAACTTTGCGTTCAAAACAAATTAGAATATTGCTATATTTTTGATAAATTTAATGGCAACAGTAATATACAAAATGTGGGTTAGTTCTTAGACAATTAAACCTCCAACTTCTTTCTAAGAACATTTTAAAGTTCTTTTTAACACAAAGAATTTATTTTCAGTAAAATTCCACGTCTTAAAATTAATCCCAAAAGTTGTACCTTGAAGCAAACTGCCACAGTAAGAGATTGTGAACTTTTGAAGATTATATGCGAAAATTCCACTCAAATTTACTTTGGAAATAGTTCAGTCATTGACTTTAAACTTTTTGTTAGGTCCTAGAAAATGCATTTGCATATATTGCGGAAATGTCTTTCTACGTTGTTAATATCGTATTTGAAAGTGTTTTAGAGTACTTATCTTTAGTCTAAATAGCACACAAAGCAACTCAAAAGGAATATTTTGGAAAGAGAATGAATTGTTTTTCCTCAAGATAATAGAACAGCTACTGTTCCAGTTCAAAATGCAGCATTTTTCTTCATTTCTTTTGATTATACGTGGTAGCATTAAACAAACATATTTTCCTTTTTTTCACTATCTAAACAGAAAAAAGAATCAATCCATGTTTTATTTATTTTTTTTTTCATCAAGCATTGTTTCAGAAATGATTTTCTATTATTCGTAACATTTTCTGCATTTATTCACATTTGATTATTACTCTTACTACAGGAGATAATTAATAAAAAATTCAAACTTCAACTTTGATGGTTACCAACTGAATTTTTTTTAGACTCAAATAATTTTAGCAGGTTTTAATATTTTTACGTAAAAGAAAAGCTCTAAAACACTGTCTGCTGAGTTTAAAATTTCAGTGTACGTAGGTACGTTGAAATTTAACAGCCGCACGTTGAATATACATACTTATGTACTTATGTATGTTGCAAGTTTGAACTCTGGAAGATGAAATTTTGTATATTGGACTGCCATAGTTGTGCACGTCCCTTTTTTATTGCAATCAGCAGTACCATATATATATATATATAAGATTAAAAATATGCAAATCTACTTTATAATTTAATTTAATAATAGTCTCTTAATTCCTCACTTTTAATCTGGGTACATCGGCTCTCTATTCTAAAAATAATAAGAGCATTCCTGAACTGCGCCATTTCTAGATTAATCTATGCCGAAAAGCTTGCGTAATGCTTATGATACAGGTAATTCGGAACCTAAACTCTGAGAACTGAAACCTTTCTAACCTAAACAAAAACCTTTCCTCTAACAGACCGGCATATTGGATAAATGCGCACTTCGCTTCAACTCCCGTGTCACTTGGACGCTATTTCGCTATGCTCTCTTCCTATCGCAATAGTATAAAAAATGTTCTGGAAATAAGCACGATTAATGTTCTACAAATAGGCACGTTAAGTAAATTGTAGCCACCAATGTCAGTTGAAATAAAAATGGAATTTAATCCGCCTCGACTGCCAACTTTCTTAGTTATTACGACGTTATCAGAATTATTCCTCTTCAATATGGATATACGTTCCAAGCTATCAACTACTTGTCATTTTCAAGTTTTTTTCAGGGAATCGGTTAGTAAAATTAGAATAATTCGAGGAAATAAGTTTAGATGAAGTTTAGCAAAAAGTGTGTATAATTCAATAGGAAATCATGCGGTGACATCAAATTATTATATTATTAACAAAGCTTCTTTCATCATTTCTGAAACCACTGCACGTTTTACATTTTCTTACGCACTTTTTACTTAGCCCAAAGGGCGTTAGCCCAGAAGGGCTATTAATTTCGTTTTGGCATTTTGCGTTGGTTCACTATAAATGTCGGTTCAATTTTCAAATTGTTGCCACCAAATATTAGAGCTCTGCATTATATATTTAAAGAAATTCAATAATGAAGAATCTGCTCAAATGTATGTATGTTTCTCGCATTGTGATAAAACGACGGTACCTACAGAAATCCACTTTTGAATAACGTACGTTTCCACCCGAATATGGGCATATGGAAGCCCAAATTCGGCCTTTGGAGTTTGTTTTATTACCTATTTCATATTTAGTAAAATCTTTAACGAATTTTTTATTAACAAATTCAACGATTTCAAAGCCAGCAATGGCAACACTGTACGAAAAAAAAATTATCTCCAGCGCGCGAGATTCTAAAGAATCTCGCGCGCTGGAGATATCGGATATTCTAAAGATAGGCTCATTTTAAAATTATTTTGCGATATTGCTGTTGAACTGCATTTTATGGTTTAAGTGTGTAAAACATGATACTTAATAAATAAAGGTAACGCCTGAAACGTTAAAAAACGCCCTTTTGGGCGTAATGTAAAATCTGAAAACTTTTTTTTTACTTTATTTTTGTTTTCAGTTATCTCAAAATTACAGTTTCATTTTCTTAATTCCTAGAAAGCAAAAATTTATTACTTTTCACTCATAGCAACTAAGCTGCTAATATATAAATCATCTTCTTTTATTGACGCTAAATGGGGTGGATGTTATGTAACAGATTTCACTAGAGAATTTGAATCCAAGTTTCACGAAAGATTGGCAAACATATGAAATTTTTATTGCAAAGATGCATATATAGTACCTCAATGTCCTTAATCTTTCTTTAAAGCATTAAATTATTTCTTATCTTACAAAAGTTCATTACTAGACTTTTTAGAGAAAAAAAAAAAAAAAAAGAAAGAAAGAAAAAGACAAACTAGATTTATGAAACGCCCTCTCTTTTAATAGTAATTTAACCTATTTATTCTAATCCTCTAACTATATGTCTTTTTTAAATGTTTTGTTTGTTCTCAGTAGATTTACAGCTTTCGTAGAGGTATCACAAAAACTTTAATATTGTGTATAATAGCAGGATCACGGACACAGATGAACTCTTAAATCCACGGGAAATAGCAACCAAGAAAATAATAACGAGGAAGTAGTTAAGTTCGGAGAGACATTTATTTCATTTCATTGTGGGAGAATGGCAACGAGTTAATGAAGATGCAACTTCTGTGGTATTCTTTCACTGTTCAACTCGAAACAATGAAAATAAGAGTGAACTTTTCTTACTTCTATTTTTAGAGGTCTGAGTTTTCTTTTCCGCTGAGGCTGAAGATTTTAAGTCATAACTTCGGTGCTTTGTGGTCATATATATGACGTTTGTTTGTCATGTGTATGCTCCATACATCATTGATGAAGTAATTGGTAATAGAGCTTCTCTCCCACACAATATAAAGAATGATTAGTAAAATAATAAAAACAGGTTTTATCCCTGGATGATAATAACAGTGCATGGAAAATAGGAATAATCCGCAAACCAGCGGTGTTGCTATAAATTCTAGAAGATTTGTAGAATAAATGAATAAATTTTACTGATTTTGGTATTTCATTAGTAAATTGATCTGTCAGAAGTCTGTGTAATATTTTACGCAGTATAGTAAAAGCTCTAACCGGCAAGTTCAGGACTTCGATAATGATGTATTATTAAATATGCCGGATACTGAACTTATAAAGATAATGCATGTTGCTTAATAAATAACTTATTGGTTCGAAAATCTGAGCCGAGACTTTTTAAAAAACCAACATTTGTTTTTCACGCCATTTCTTATTCTACAAAATCTTAAATGCAACTATTTATCAAATAGAAAAGAATGCGTAGACGTAATGCATTTGCGCACGTGATCCTCGTGACAGACTAATTCATTAGGGTTGCCACAGTGCAGTTATAAACGTAAATTGTTGTAAGTAAACATACTTTTAAATGAGGCTTTGCATAAACTAACTCTCCAAATATATTTAATGACCAAAAAAATTAATGGTAGGTTCTCTCCTTTAGTTTAAAAAGCCGCTGGTGTTCAATGCGCACGATAATTAACAGAAGTGTGAGGATGTTATAGAACAAATAAAAAAAGAACACACACACACACATACACACAAAAATATCTGAAACTTTCATATTTTTTACATTACTCCAAAGAGGCGTGTTTTAATGTTTTCTATGTTACCTTATTTTATTAAATATCATGTTCTTCGAACATAAACCATAAAATTCAATTCAACATCAATATCGCAAAATAATTTTAAAATAAGCATATCTTTAGAACTTCCGATACAGTCTCGCCGCTGGAGATTAAAAATGTTTTTTTTTTTTTTTTTTTTTTTCCATACAGTGTTTACATTGGACGCTTTGAAATCGTTGAGTTTGTTAAATTCGTTAAACTGTTACAAAATCTGAAATCGATAATAAAGCAAATTTCAAATTCTCAATTTGTGCTTCCAGATGACTATATTCGGTAGAATATTACGTTATTTAAATTTGATGGCTCTAGGTACTGTTGTTTTATCACAATGCGAGAAACATACATACAGTTATGTAGATTCTTCATTAATTAATTTCTTAAAACATAACACAGGGCCATGATAGTTGGTGGCAACAGTTTGAAAAATGATACGGACATTCACAGTGAATCGACGCAAAATGCCAAAACGAAATTAATAGCCCTTCCGAGTAAATTGCCCTTTTGTTATAATAAGAAAGAATGAAAAAAAGAAAGGAAGGAAAAAAAAAGTTGTACTTTTTTTTAACTTACAGTTTCCAGCTATCGCGCCAAGATATTACTTCATCTAATGCAGATTTCTGTTTGGTTGCTCAACAGTTCTTCGTATTTTTGCATAGCCATAAATTATATTCTGCTTCTAAAACCTGAGAATGTGATATAGTGTGACATATCTGCAAATGTCATATCTCGAACTTCAGGTATGACATTGTTTCTAATGTCAGGAGCCTTTTTTGCATCATCATTCTTATTCCTTTTTTTATGCTTCTAGTTATATTAAACCTATCCGTAAAGTTTTCGTGTTGTTAAAGTTGTAAAAAATGAATTTGTATTGTAAGCAAATGAGAAAACCAGTAAGGGCGATAAAAATTTAGAGTCGAAGCAGCTTCATAAACCAAAGACATAATTGCGCTCACTGTGTTTATGCTGTAACTCACCTCTATTCGAATTGAAATGCCGAATTTTCATACCATAATAATATTAAAGTCCATTCTTTGACGCTGTTATAAACCTTGTCGTCACTTGTTGCCAGAAACTGCACCACAGTTGCCTCCTTTAACGCAAAAGTAAGATTTTCAAACCTTTTTCATAATTCGTAATTAAAATAGATAGCAAAAAGTATTTAAACATTTATTTATCCTTATTACTTTTGAAGCGGTTCAAAATCTTCGCAGTTTAAAAACATCGTCGTTGAAACTATCATGGTAAAAAATAAAGCACCTACAAATCATCGCATGACGATAACATCGCACACATGCGTTTTCAGGTTTTAAAAGTAGTAAATGCATGTTCGTATAATGATTTGGGAGCGCAAGAAGGAAAAAGGGATATTTTTACTTTTATATTTCATATTTTTGAATGAACTAATAAATTTTTGCTAAAAACATGAGAAGTAAATTTAAGCACTTAAAAATTGAAAATGGGTAGAAAATTAATGCAACTTATAGTGCTTAGTAGAATTTTAAATTTGCATACTTAGTTAACAAAGGTCATTAATAAATTAATCTTTTTTTATATAAAGTTTTACTCATAATTTTTCATGAAACATACAGCCTAAAATGTTTAGAAAAAGGAGCATAAATATGTGCATGAGGCTACCTCTATAAAAATTGCTTGGTTAATTATCAAATTACTTTCTTTCAAGTTTATTAATCTGATGTTGTTTTGATGAAAAACATATCTTGTTTTGTTTCCATTTGTTCGCAAAGTGTGGTTAACATTTTTTGAGCTTACAAATCTTAATGCGAAAATGCATTTACAGCTTTTAAAACCTGAAAAACGCATGTGTGCGATGTTATCGTCATGCGATGATTTATAGGTGCTTTATTTTTTACCATGATATTTTCGACGACGATGTTTTTAAATTGCTAAGTTTTTGAACCGCTTTATTTTCGACGAAGAAATTTTGTACCACGATGTTTTACAGCTGGATATTTTTTCCTTGCTTTCTTTTCTTCTACGATGTTTTGTTACCACGACGTTTTCGTCTTGCGGTTTTTTCTCCGCGGCTTTTCGTCCGCGATGTTTTCGGCTGTAACCTAATTTGAGTAATTATGAAGAAAACTAACAAGGATATATAATTTCAAAATTTTCTGTTTTTGATATCATTCTGAACATTGTTCTAGGAATCTTTAATTAAGTAGGATATTTCTAGGAAATAAGTTTAAATGAAATACAGCAAAGAATGTGCATAATTTACTAGGCAATACAAGGAAATCATGTGGTGTTCACATCAGACATTTTTCTAAAAAGAAGGTACGGATCAAGAGCAAATTGCTGAAACATGCATGACACTGGTCAGAGAATAACATTTAGTTACTTTTATTTTCAAGTTTTTTTAACAATTAAATATGACTTAACCAGTATCCTATCTTTCCTACCTCACATAGCGAATATTCGCTCAAACCACAGAAGCTATGCAACCTAAGAACTATAAATATAGCAAAAGCTGACTTAGATGTTTTATAAGGTAGTATTCCCGCCTTCTTAGCATGTCTTCGTGGTGTAATGGTCGGCACACTCGGCGCATATTCGACAGGTCCTTAGTTCCAGTCCCGGTGAGGGCATTTCGCTCATTTCTTCAACTTCCTGCTATCGGAAAACTTAATGTCTCTACAGCTTTGCATGAAGAACTTCCCTCTTTTTGATAACTGCTCGCTTGAAGATTCAGCTAATTGATTTTTGAAAATATGTCAAAGAAACATTGAAAGGTCTGGCAGTACCGTGTCGAATCCTGAGCCATCGTAAATAATCAGTTAAGCCTTTCTGTAATAGTTAGGATCGAAACCAGATGTTTCGTCCTAAGATTATTATACATAAGATAATATAATAATAATTTTGATAATTATTTAATTATGTAAAATTTTATAATTATACATTGCAAAATTTGATAATTATACGTCGGGAAATTTTTTAACTTTACTTACAATATCCTAGCTAAATTTAGTTTAAGAGCTAGAATACTGAAGAACTGTGCAACGACTATTCCCTGAGTTCTGGTAAGTAACAAGTCCAAACAAGGGTTAAATTTACCCTCCATTCCAACTGAAAACAACTGAACATATGGCAAATATAACGCAGATTTTTTTGTTGCTTGGCTTCTAATTTAATATTTGTTCGGCGCGTTATTGTATCTCAATCTAATGCTAATTAAAATAAACCAGTCGAAACTGCTCAAAATTAACTGACAGACTTGGCACTTATTTAAGAACACCGGCGAATATTAGTAGGCAAGTAACAATACGGCCGAATAATAGAAAGCTTAAACTAGCAGCAACAACGTGGCCGAAAGGCAGAACACGCTCTCCTAATGAAGTGACCCAGACTTCAGCTTAAATACTCGTTTCTACTTCATTTACATAAATAAAAATCATGAAAACTCATTCTGGCGGGATAACGTAGGAGTAAAACGAGAGGATAGAGGAAAGGCTTTTTCCAAAATAAAAATAACTATTACTGAAATGAAATAAGCTCTACATACTTATTTACTTACTTACGTGAAATTTACTTACTTTGTCAAATTTACTTTTGATAACTTTACATAGTGAAAAGCAGGTCTCCAGTTCGTAAAAATTTAGTACGGACGAATATCAACCTTTTTTCAAATTTACATTCTCTTTACTTGTAAACTACAAGTGGGGGTCCAATGCGTCAGGGCCACCAGCGGCCGAGCGGTAAAGTCGCTAAACACTGGTAGTTCGGTCCGAGGTTCGAATCCCGCGAACGGGCTGGCTGCGTGGGAGTTTTCGTGGTTTTCCCCATCTGCAACGTGTATACGATCCAGTTCCCTTATAAAGTCCTCCACGAAGGCATCCCTCCCCTTAGGAAGATAGCCCTAGTGTGCTTTGCATAATTAAAATAAACCAAACCAAACCAATGCGTTAGATTTGATCTGTGATTTTAACAAGCGTTACTTCACTGAGGGTGATAGCTCGCTGACTTTCTAAAGTAATTTACAGGTCGTCACAAAATCCTAATATCGCCTAATTGCTTTGAGCAGTGTAATGAGAACAAACGGGAAAAAACATATTGTTTTATTGTAAATTGTAATATTACGTGGCGGCCCATTATTAATTTTATTATTCAAGGCATAGCTTTGAATTTATTTTATTGGATGGTTTGAGAACAAGGTGTGCAACAAATATTTACTTCAAATGGCAATACTTTCTGCTTTGCCAAGGTGCGAAATCTGCAAGTTGGAAACAATAAACAACTGCAAAGGGTTTCTTTCGAGGGATTTAAAAAAAAAATAACATTTTGGAAAACATAAATTTCAGGTACGTAAATTAGAACCAAATTTTGCTGATTTTTGGAGCAAAACCCACTGCAGCAGCCAATGTCTTTCATGTGTCAACGGAAGAACTTATTGGTCAGCTATGATGAGTTAAAACTGGAGTCCACTTTTGTTTCAAATGTTCACCTATCTGTATTAAACTATCTACCTTTAAGCTCCAGCTCCACAATACGCATCAAAGATTATCAACTAATGCCGTTATTTACAGCATATAATTCTACTAGGTAAGTTGAAAGAATCCCGCATTTTAATATATAACGTTTTATAGAACGTTCTTTTTAGAAAGAAAATTAACTGAAATTAAATATTGTTGCCACTCACAGCATGCATTAAGAGCATATCGTTTGAATTTACGTACAGCTAACGTGTTTATATTAAAATAAATAAATACTTAACGAGCAGACGATAACACATTCCATAAATTACACTAGAATATGAACATGAATGTGTTTTATTAGTCCCTGAAGGACTATCGTTTTCGTTTTGCGATTTTGCGTCGAATCACTATAAACGGCGTATCACTTTTTAAATTGTAGCCACCAAATGGTAGAGTCCTGCATTGTATTTGAAGAAGTTAAATAATGAAGAATCTGCATCAATGTATGTATTTATCTCCCATTGTGATAAAACAATGGTACCTAGAGCTATCCAATTTTGAATGACGTAATCATACAGCGAATATGGGCATGTGAAAGCCTAAATTTGAAATTTGGAATTTGTTTTATTACCGATTTCATATTTTGTAAAACTTTAACGAATTTTTGATTAACAAACTCAACGATTTAAAAGCGACCAATGGCAACACTCTACGGGGGGGGACCTTTTATCTCCAGCGTGCTGAACTGTATATCGAAAATTATAAGGATATGCTCATTTTAAAATTATTTTGCGACATTGCTCTTGAACTGAATTTTATGGTTTAAGTGCGAAGAACATGATATTTAATAAATAAAAGTAACACACAAAAGGTTAAAAAAACACCCCTTTGGACGTAATTTAAAATCTGAAACCTTTCAGATTATTATTATTATTATTATTATTATTATTTTAAAATTTCGATTAAATAAAAGTAGCAGAA
Source organism: Stegodyphus dumicola (assembly GCF_044657685.1). Classification (NCBI taxonomy): domain Eukaryota; kingdom Metazoa; phylum Arthropoda; class Arachnida; order Araneae; family Eresidae; genus Stegodyphus; species Stegodyphus dumicola. Next base: position 131,900,988 of record NC_140768.1, on the reverse strand, counting down.
GTTGGGGGAAGCATAAGATAGGCTTTCGCAGTAATGTCAACAAGCAACATTATGGCGTCACTTACTAATTTTACATAAGCTATGCCAACAGTGGCGTAGCTAGGGTGGGGCAAGGAGGGACATCTGTCCCCGGGCGCAGTATCCGAGGGGCGCCAAATTGATGCTATAAAATTTTTTAATGAAATGTTTTCCATTCTTGGTACACAGAAAGGGGGGCAAATTCTTCAGTTGTCCCCGGGCGTTGGAAACTCTAGCTACGCCCCTGTATGCCAAACTCATTCATACTTTACTGAATAAATCAAATACAGATTAATTGATTCTAGAGATTCACCCGGTAATTAATGAAAAGCAATAAGATGTTACTGAATCCACAGAAATCCATCATGGAAAGCAAAAAGATGCTTCATCAATAGTGCATAACCTGAACATAATAATAATGAAGTCTCCATCATTTTCATCTTGAGAAAGTAATGTATGTGTAACAACAGTCTGAAGCGCGAAAAACGGAAAACAACTAAATGTAGTTTCCGAATTGCTCGATAGATGGCGTGCCCAGAAATAACTTTTGTTTCCTTCTCTGAAAGGCAACTATTAAACTATAAATAAGTGTCAGACTAGCCGAGTTCACTTGACCGTTAAGAACTGTGTTATCGCTCTTCCTTCTCTTCTCTTTACTCTTGAAAGAGCAAGAGATGTTTAATTGCTATTCGGTAACTCGTCTTTTGATGATGATATTTAACATGCTGTTTATTTGAGAAGTTATTTTTTAGTGCTGCCATTTCTATATTTATAGCAGACGATAAGGTATTTTTGGTGAATAAAATACAACATTCTTATTCGAAACTGAGTGAACTGTTTATTTGAATATTTGAAACTGAGTGAACTGTTTTCTTTCTTATGATACTGGATATTCTGCATACTAAATTCTGAATTTAAGAAAAGCAAAAAGTATCTGTAGCGGGTGAGTAATAATTTACTTTCAATTTCTTAAAAATATTATAAAATTTATATTTATAATTTGTTTTATTTGACGCCTTTTGATAATCAATCTAACTATACATTCTAGTCCTAACAAAAAAGTTCAGGTGTACAGTTTTATTATCGTTTCTATCATATTTGAATGGATTACTTAGTTTGTTTATAAAGCAGTATAATGTCTATAATTTTTAATGTTGTATAATTTTTCCGCAAAGAAAAAAGCGTATGTATCCAAGATCACTATTCTAACTAAACGCTGCTTTCAATAGCCAAGAAACTCTGCTTCTAGAAAACAATGAAATTTGGCACTTTTATTCGTGTATTGCTCTCGAAGTAATCATTTTCAAGAAATTATTCTTGTATTCGTCCATTTGTAATAAAAGGACATCTTACTGTGTTAAGGAAAGATTAAATTTGAAAACTGGGAAAATTTTAAATATTTTACGGCCAGTTTTAAACAAAATTAAAGTTGAATTCACCCATTTCTAAAGATCAGTTTGATGTATTTTTCTTTCATGTATTAAGCGGAAAATACATTCTTCATAAAGAGTATTTTAGTTTCATCAAGAGTTTACATTGTTCATAATAAAAGAAAAACCTATAGAAATGGAAAAAAAATGTGATCGATTTACTGATAACTATTTGATTATTATTTTTACTTAAAAAAATAAACAAAATATAAATAAGTGAAAGCTATATAAATTGGATTAAATTAATATTTTTTGGGAGGAGAGGTAATTTTAGTATCATCTTTTGGGGGTAATTTTGGCATCATGTAGTTTAATTCTAGTTTTAAATTGCACTATTTCAGGTTTATTTTTATATACATATTTTTTATTTTTCTACTTTGAATTTAATACAATCCTTAAAATACGTAATGCCCTTGCAGTTAGAAAATCTCTTAATACTTATATTTTTGTTATTTTTATTTAATATTTATCGTTCATCTATTTTTTTAATATTATTTAATATGTTTGTTAGAATTATCAAAAATGAGTTTGTAATATGTATGCAGACATTGTTTATAAGTTATTGCTATTAATATTTGTATTGAAAATCTCTTATTTAATCGTTCAATACATGGATTCATTGCTAAGTTATAAAAATTCTGTATACAGTGGTCTCACATCTTATGGAGTTTTAACCGACCGTAATTCGAAAATTTTATTCATGCAGCAGTAGAGTTTTGTTCTGTACGTTTTCATGAAATGTACTTTCAATTTTTCATAAAATGTACACTACTTAAAAAAAAAAAAAAGGGACAGTTCTATATTTCATTTTCTACTGGATCGATTCATGAAATTTAAATTGCGTTCTTCATGTCTCGAAAGCGCGACTTAGGATATATATTAGACTTATATATAGCACTATTTTAACATAGGAATTTTGACACAAAATCGGACGTTTTCTGAAATAACATGCCAATGTTTTTACATATTTCGATTCTACGACTCAAATTATGCCTAAATATTAAAGTTTGGTGCGAAATTTACGGAGAAATTCAACAATTTATGTTGGCTCTTTTTATTCAGTTTGCGCCAAAATTAGTTCACCTGGCGAACTTCTTAATATGTGGCAACCTATATTCATTTCCATTTTTACATAGTGCGGGAGAGGAAAAAAAGACGCAATCGTTCCTTCTTTCAAATAATGTTCTTTATCTTATATTTTTAATGATAATTGTTATAAACTTTAAGCAATTTTTTTTTCTTTTTCGAATTTTTATTTTAATTGTTTACGCTGCATAGTTTCTTTCGAATAACTGTTTTAAAAATTTCTATTTACTCATTCGGACTGCGTAGTTTTAATCAAAGGTGTATCGTTTATTTATTTATTTTCAAATAGTTTTTCTTTATACTACATTTTTAGTCATAGTTACTATTTTAGGTAATTTTTAAATTTTTAGACTTTTGTTTTAATTGTTAGTGTTGCATTGTCTCTTCAGATAATTATTTTTAAATTTTCTATTTATTCATTCGAACTGAGCATTTTAAATATATTTATAAATATAAATTTTCCAGAATTTGATTTTATTTATTTGAATTGCGTTTCTTTCGGAAGAATACTTTTAACCCAGACTACGATGCATTTGAAAACTGCATATATTAAAAGAGAAAATACAGTAAAGCAGACTTAACACGTCTTTCAATGTTCCGTTCAGAAAAGATATATATAAATAAGAGAGATGTATAACCGACATTTTAATTTAGGATGACTTGCATACACTGCTTTAAACAGTTTTATCATTGTGCCCATTGCTTTACACAATTTTATCCTACATTTGGTTTCTTAAAATGTTATTCATATTTTAGTCAAATATTTTATTTTTGAAATTGCAAGACTCAAATATCATAAGATTAAAAAGTTTTAAATTAAAATAAAGTACAAATACTAAATTTTATGCAAAAATTTATTTTTTCTTCAGGCATTCTGCTTCATTCTTGCTCTTTTTCTTTAGGCATTCTGCAAGTATATTCAAAAGCATCCAACTTTTTGAAACATCTTGGTATTTCTGACAATCATTTTTAATAAAGTTATCGCCTTCCATTTCATAAAGGCCCACAAACGGCCGAGCGGTAAAGTCGCTGAACACTGGTAGTTGACTCCGTGGTTTGAATCCCGGTAAACGGGCTGGTTGCGTGAGCGTTTTCGTGGATTTTCTCATGTGTAACGTGTATGCCAGCTGGTTTCCCTTAGAAATTTCTTCACGAAGGCATCCTTCCTTTTAGGCAGATAGCCCTGCTTTGCCGTAACTTAATAATCCAATTCAATCCATTTCGTCAGAGACTTTATCAGTCTTTAGAAGCTACGCATTTGAAGGCATGAGATAAAAGGAAAGACTGGTTTCATCAGGAGATTTTGATTTATTTAATTATGACAAAGCACACTAGGGCTATCTGCCTAGGAGGAGGGATGCCTTCGTGGAGGACTTTCTAAGGAAAACTGAGCCGTATACACGTTATACATGGGGAAAACTACGAAAACGCCAATGCAGCCAGCCCGTTTGCAGGATTCGAGCCTGGGACCGAACATACCAGTGTTCAGCGACTTTACCGCTCGGCCGCTGTTTCATCAGGAGGGAAGAAAACGTCTTTAGGTGACATCCACATACATCGCTGGATAAACTCCTGAATCTTCAAATAATTCGATTGAGAAATCATGGGATTCTCCGTTTATGATACGACTTAATGTTCTATAACGTAATTTAAATTTATACAACCATATAGTCAGTCGCTCTTCACTTTAATCTGCAATGATATCGTTTTTGTCTTTTCTGTTAACACAAGCTCAATTGATGGTGTTTGCTGGTGTACACGTCCAAGTGTTTTCTCTTTGAACACCTAAATTCTTTGAAGTATCCTAAAAGTATCTTCAAAAGCGTCCAACTTTCTGAAACATCTTGGTATGTCTGACAGCCAAATTTCCCTGCAAATATTTGTTTACTTTTCTCCCTAATTTTCTTCTTTCCTTCTATAGTTATTTTCAGTGCTCACACAAGAAAATTAAGATTTTTCGATTGCTAGACTTCCATGAATTTTGTATTCTTGTCAATTTTTTTAAAATATCAGTTACATGAATTGCGTTTCAAAGTTTAATTTACATAGTGGTTATAATTAAAGTTCCACTTTGAAATGGTCATAAAAGGAAAACTACCGGACCAAAAGTTATCACACTTGGGACTCGTGTAAAGGAGATTATGAAAATTTATTTTCCGCGGGAAAAAAAAAAGAGTTCAGAAACTCACCACCAGGGGGAAAATGGCGCTGTATGCAATATTGTTAAATGAAATAAGACATGAAAACATCGGTTTAAAATGTGTTTAATCGTTTCCAAAACGTGTTAAAAAGCATGTTCAATGTAACGTCCAGTATTTTCCGAAAGCAAATTAAATCCTGTTACTGCATTCTCAACAGCAGCTCTCAGCACATCAGGAGGAATGTTACGGACATGTCTGTGTATCACATTTTTCATTTCTGCCAAATTGTTTAGATTATCACCATAAACAGTGCTTTTGAGATAACCTCATAGCTAACAGTCACAGAGGTTTGAGGTCTGGTGGGAAGAGGGGAAGTGTTGGCCTATAAGACGTTCATTCGTGAAATGTTTCCTAAGTAACTGTACGTTGGGACCCAGCCCTGCATAAAAATCGTAGTATCTAAAATGCCACGTTAATGCAGTTCATGTATCACGAAACATTTTAACATTGACTCTAAGCGAGCTGCAATCACAGTGGTCCAGCTGTCGACTACTATTCAGAGAAAAATGGTTCAGTTATGAAACTAGTTATCATTCCACACCAAACGGTGTGGAACGACTGCTATGCAACTGAATGCAGTAGGATAATATGCAATGGAACTAGGTAGATAACATGAGGGATTTCTTTGGCCCAAATCGATTAAAAGCGTTTTGAATCAGTATCTTCATATTTTAGGGCTGAATTCAGGCTTCAAAAATTACAAATTAGCGATCTGTAAGAATACGATTTCTAGATTGTACGCACTTGTGCGAGTGATTTGTGATCTCAAATTTTCTAATCGCTAATTCGTGGTTTTCACGGACGAATTTCTCCCTTACACGGACGGCGCACTCGACTTTTATCGAATTTAACGCCTTTAAATGGTAATTTCCTTACTTCAAAGTTTCTTAAGGGTATACAGCATATTAAACCGTGTAACAAAAGGTTAAGTTAGATTCCGACCCATATTTCGTTTAACAATATTGCATACAGCGCCATTCCCCTTCCCCCTGGTGAGGTTTCGAACTTTCGTTTTTTCGCGGAAAATAAATTTCCATGACTTCTTTTGCACGGTTACCAAGTTTGATAACATTTGATCCAGTAGTTTTCCTTTTATCACTGTTTCAAAGTGGAACTTTAATTATAACCACCCTGTATATTATTAAATTTTAATTTGAAGCTATGCGTTATATGTATACCATGCGTAAGATTTTCGCTTTTATGGAAAAAATAAAGAATCAAAGCAAATATACTTAGAATAATGGACCAAAACTGAAAATATTTCCCCTCCCTTCGAAAATAAAATATTGAAACTTCGACCTTGAACTTATTGGATTATCCAAAATATTCAATTTGGCTTATCTTCTAAGTCCTAGTTCCGACAACACTTCCGTCAAAAATTCCGAATTACTGAAGCTGAAGTAAAAGGTTTAGTATATATTCACTGTATGTTAATAAAGTAATCAGAGTGTAATAAAAATAGGTTATAGAATTTACGCTGATACAACTTTTTATCTGAATGCACAACATGTAATGGAAGAGAAGGCTTGTAGAGATCTGTTTTTGACATGCCTCTAAAAGTAGATATCATACTCCTTTTGTCTCTTCAATGTCGAAAAACTTTCGTTTGAGAGGCAACTTTAGATTTGGGAAAGAAAAAAAAATCACAAGAAGACAAATTTGAAGAACATGCACGACGATTGAGTACACATACTTATTTTCGGAATACAAGCGGTTCTCCGATTGGTTATTGAACAATGAAAAGATGCACTGTCATGCAAATCAAAACATTTGGAATGCGTTTTCTGACTGAATAACTTAAGATTAAAAGTCATTTGCTTAATTCACAGCCATTTACAAGTCAACTACTCGGGCAATTGCAGAATCGTTTTGATTCTGAGCTTGTAAGGCAAAATTAATATCACTGGATTTAAACACTTCTTTAATCTTCCGAGATCATTCCTCCTTTAGCTCATATTCCAAGAATATTAAGTGAATACAATTATTTCAAAACAAATTGAATATTCATTTGCACTACGGCTTGGTAGTTTACTAACGAGTTAACAAAACTTAATTCTGCTTTTTGTGTCTAAGAATACAGCAATATTTTAAATATTTACAAATAAAATATTTAATTGAAGTCTCACCAGTTGCCTAGCATTTGAAGATTGTTAAATACTAATTGTTTGTTGCCAAATTGTTATGAAGTCTAACCCAGGCTGCGTGGTAGGTTTTCGTAGTTTTCTAGGTTCTCTTTACAAAGGTTCTCTATGAAAGCATCTTAACCAAATAGCTCCCATGTTCCTTCTATGTTCAAATAACCAACTAACCTAGTTTAAGCGCGATGTAGCTTGCCAATCGGGTGTGATGTGGTGGTGTATTTAATTATGGCAAAGCACACTAAGGTTATCTGCCTAAGGGGAGGGATGCCTTCGTGGAGGACTTTCTAAGGGAAACTGGCTCGTATACACATGGGGAAAACCACAAAAACACCCATGCAGCCAGCCTGTTCGCGGGATTCGAACCTCGGACCGAACTACCAGTGTTCAGCGACTTTAAAGCTCGGCCGCTGGTGGGCTTGACAATCGGGAGTAATATGAAAGATACGGCACTAATAATTGAATTGCTGTTACGGTACGCTGTTTTCTAAACTTAGATGGTCATTCCTTAATTAAATATAATTGATTTGTAACTTCTACTAGAGCTGACTGTAAGAATTGAAGTGCAAATAAATAATATCGTGTGCAATCTTGATTAATATAAAATTAGAAATATTTGCTTTCAGACAGAAAGTTTTTTGAAATATTTGCAATTACTTTATAAGAAGTATTTATTAATAACCGGAATAATTACTTATTATATTACTAATGATTTGAATTCAGTTCTTGGCAATTACATTCTAAAATGGAATTTTAAGGATATAATGAAAATACGCTACGCATAAAAATACATTTTAGGATAAAAAATGAGTTGATTTTTTAATGTTTAAAAACTTCTTAAATTCATTTAATAAATATCGTACCCTCTTGTTATTTCAATCCAGAATTTGGGTGTCTTTTATGTAATTATTCTTACTTGTCCACAGAACCTGCTGACTTATCCAGCCATTAAGTAGCTGTAGATCATTTCTACATAATCATTGAACTTCCATTTATTCGGTCTCTAGAGAGTTGTATGTTTGGTACTTTTCCGTTTCGCCGGCGCAAATCTCGCCAAGCAGACTTTATTGGAGACAACATACAGTATACACATAAAAAATATTTAAAAAATTTTAGTTCTAAGAATTTTTTTTTTTTTTTGAAGGCATAAACATTTTAATATCGCTTAAAACTTTATAAAAAGCCAATAAATAAAGACAATAAATTTGTAAAAGGACATTAATTTAAGAATTTACTATGCTTTCATGGTTCAACATCCTAATTCGCCGGTTCGTATCACGTGACCCAAGTGATCTCATCTCACGTAAACTACTTTACAAAAATCTAATGCTCTCGGTAATTATCTACATTAATTTCAAGTTAAATCTTAATTTGGAACACAAGTTTAAATGCAAGAAATATTTCAATGTGTATGAATAGCTCACTCAGAAATAATTTAAAACTGCAGTGCTTTACTTCACTAATGCATTCTCATTAGAATTGATGAATTTAACCCTTGACTTTCCTTTTCTATATATTCGGCTTCGGGTAAGAGTGTGATTGCATCCTAATTGACTTAATTACCGAAAATGGCCTTAGACATAAAACTGAACTATCTGATAAAAATTCTATGTAATTATATGCCAGTATTGAAAGAAACAATCAATCTGATAAGAAAAAGCTGCAACTTGTTTTGAAAATGAGGCGTAAAAGGTTACCAGCGAGAATATTCCGTTTGGCATCGGTTGTACCATTATTGGCGACTTTATCGCTTGCGCCGGCAAAACGGAAAAGTACCGTATGTTTATATCATAGCTTAATTTTTATAAAAATGATTATTCTAAATCTTATGTTTCTATAAAAATATACTGTGCTTTAAAAATATGGGTGATAGTATTATTCGCTCTTTCAGTCACTTCATAAGCAACAGCTTATTTAGAAATAAATTATGCAGTTAATGTCATAAAATATTTTCGTAAAATTCAAATAAACAGCAAACGAAAGTTCTCAGTTTTAGACAATTCAATTTAAACGAAGTTAAATTAAAGTAGCAAACGACAAAACGCCGAAGATAAAAATTTACTCTTACAAATATTTTTTAAAACAAGGAAGAAAGAGAGAAATTTAAAAAAATAGTTAAAAATTTGAATAATATCATCTATAATTTAAAAAAATAGCTTTTCATATAGTATTAATAAATATTTATTACGCATCATTGAGGGAAAAAATTTCATATAATTAATTCTCCGTAAAATTTTACTTGAAATTTAAGGTTAAAAATAGCTGTGGCAATTCACTGTAACAAAAATCCATAAACCACATTTGGCGTTATTACCGCTAAAAAAAAAAGATGCCAAATTTCAAAACGCAAAAATATTAAATTCGTGTATATCATAGTAAATTTTGAATAAAAAAGTCTAATGTTTTGCAGGTATGCCTAGAAATACAATTACTTTAAGATGATGGTAAAAAGTTTAAAGGTTATGATTCAAAATTTTTTTCGAAAAATTTATAAAAATTATTTAAAAATAGAAATGTAAAAAATAGTACATAAAAAATAGGTAAATTTTATTTGGAATAAATCTAAATTCGGAAATGTGAAAGAAAAAATAAAAAAAGTTTAATATAAAAAGAGATATTAATAAATATTTGTAAAATTTAATTAACATTGAGGAGCTAAAATTTTGAGAGCTAATATTTTAAAAACTGCTCGTACGATTTTTACAAAACTTGGTATTCTGGCATAATTTGAATCGTAGAATCGAAATATGGAAAAAACTTGGTATGTTATTTCAGAAAAAGTCCGATTTTGTGTCAAAATACCTATGTTAGAATAGTGCTATATAAATCCAATATATATCCTAAATCGCGCTTTCGAGACATGAAGAGCGCAATTTGAATTTCGTGAATCGCCCCAGTAGAACGGAAGCTATAGCACTGTCCCCCTCTTTTTTTTTGAGCAGTGTACTTTCACTCGGCACGACTAGGGTGCCGAGTGATCTGTGGCCACATAATGTCAATTGGAAATAAAAATGGAATTAAAATCTCCTCGACTGCCAAGTTTTCTTTACGAAGACTTTCTTAAAAAAAAAAAATTAAACTGACTCTTCAGATTGAAATATATCGATAAATATACTTAGTCCAAGTTTTTAAATAAAAATGTCCACTGCTGTCACAGACCATAGTCATTCTTTGCTATTTGCGTTATATATACTATATTACATTGTAATTTCATTATATAACTGTTACTGAAATATTACATTAAGGCTAACAAAACTTAAAAAACTCATACAGGTTTATCAAGGGTATTTATTGTTTAATAAACTTTAGACCTCTAATGTTTAATAAACATTAGATCTATAATTTGGTCTTTTCTTTTAGTCCAGTTGATTTTTAATTTATTTTTCGAATTTTAACTCTGTCGCTTAAAATATATAGTCACTTAAAATCAATAAACGCACTTTTTATCCAAATTAAAATATTAATTTATTATTCATTTAATAGTTAAACATTTGCTGAATTCTCTATCCCTCACGCTTGCTGTCTTGACTTAAATATGTAGAGACAGTAGGTTATTTCGAAGCAGGTGAGATGAAAAATGAGCAGTTCTTTCTCCGGGACTCGAATTACGGACACCTCGAGTACACGTCGTTCGTGCTGGCCACTACACCACGAAGGCATGTTAGGAAGGCGGGAGAAATACCTTATAAGTATACAACTGATAGCACAAACAGTTAGCAAGTGGAAGATCCGTCGTTCGAATCCCGGTGATGTCACGTTACCGATACATATATACACTCGTGCGCAAAGTTAAAAGAATATGCAAATTATATCTATTTTTACGAAAAGTATTGAACCAACTAGGTACAAAGTATACCACCAAAGAATTATTCAAGTATTGGAATACATAATATACGACTCGAATGAGTAAGCGTACACGTGCATTGTCTGCGGAGTTGCGGTTGTATAGGTGATACAAGTGCGTGACGGGTTTTCGGCGATTTGTGTGCTAATACTTCTTTACGACATTCGCCGGGTTTCTCGCAAGAATTGATACATTTTATAAGGTATCAGTTCAAATAAGTAGCCACAAACGTATGGATGACAGAATCAGATGGAAAATTGTCGCTATATTGGTGGCAGATTAAAAGTGAAGGTAGCTACAGAGCTCACTATAGTGCCCAGCGTCATCTACACTTTGTGGAAACAGTTTCAGGGCACTGCATCCATATTGAGATGACCTGGACAAGGTCGATCAAGATCCACAACGATAAATGAGAATAATTGTTTGGCACTTTCAGCACAGAGTCAAAGGAATGCTACAGTTTCACAGCCCTCACGTGACTGATTTCTGCCACTAGACCCGAGTTTTATGGTTTACAGTTCCCCTAAGGTTTTATGAGATAGGGCTGTATGCCAGAAGGCCCACTGTTTGCGTCCTGCTCATTAGTACACAATAGAGTGCGCGTTTAGCATGATGGAGACAGCATGCGTCTTGGACCAGACTTCACTGGAGCATCGTGATTTGAATCCAGATTCAGCCTTCACACTGATTCTCGACGTCCCTGTATTTAGAGAGAGCCCGGAATATAATACCATGACTCCCTCATTAGGAAAAATGGTCATTACGGCGGTGAAAGTGTAAAAATTTGAGCAGGCGTTAAGTGACGTCCGCATACCCCTTCATGTGTTCGACAAAGGCTCCTGACTGCTACAAGGTATAGAGAGGCGATTTTAGAATTCTATGTTAGACTTTTCAGAGGCGTAATTTGTCTTGAGGACAGCACTCACCCATATAAGGCTGATCCGGGTTAATTGGAAATAAAAATGGAATTAAAATCGCCTCGACTGCCAAGTTTTCTTTACGAAGTCAACACATTAGCTTGCAAGGCAACCAGAATACTTCCTCTTCAATATAGGATGGCTACGCATCAATAGTTTTCCTTGCTTTTATTATGTCAGGTATGTATCATATAAGGTAAAAAGAAAATTCTTCGTGCTTCCGCTTAAAAGTCGTTGTGATACTGTGGTTCCGGTTAAATTTTTTTTAACGTAAGTTAAAATAAAGTGCAATGAAAAGTGTAAATACAAAATAAACGAAATTATCACTAGAATACTTTCAAATAATAAGCGTATTTAAAACTCATATCAAATTGGAAGCAATATGTTTCTTAAACTTTCTTAAATTATATATATATATAAATGTTGTATGATCTTAAATTCACTTAGTGCGAAATCGAGTTGTTCTACTACTTGCGCAATTGCTGCAATGTAAGTTAATAATAATTTATTTACTAAATAATATTGATTATATTATTTCCTAAGATTAATTATAGTAGAATTATCTGAAAAGAGGGAATCCATACTTAGTAAGTTCTATTTCGAAAGATGTTTTGAAGTAACTTGAATGTAAATTGTTAAAAATGCTTGACGGGGACTTGAATTAAATCATGAATAACAAAATTTCAATTGCAAAAAGGAATAAATTAAAAGCAAGTAATTAAATTAAATGCAAGTAATCATTGCCATTGATCGGAAATTAGTTGACTTTTCAAGGGGAACAAACCAACTCCCGCTCAATGAACAATAATTAAGAAATAAATATGAAGGTGTTTTGTCCTTTACTCGAGCAATAAGGCGATGCCAAACCGGAAATTTAAGCTAGGCCAAACATTTCCGTGAATAGAAGGGATTAAGAACCAATGCAGAGAATCAAAGAACTCATTCCGATAAGCATTTTAGCTAATTCAATTTTGAGTGAAAAGCAATTTCTGCAGTAAAATTGATATCGCTCGAGTAACTGCAGTAAAATTGATATTGCTCGTTTGTTATTCATGATTTAATTCAAGTCCCCGTTAAACATTTTTAACAATTTACATTCAAGTTACTTCAAAACATCTTTCGAAATAGAACTTACTAAATATGGATTCACTCTTTTCAGATAATTCTACTATAATTCATCTTAGGAGATAATATAATCAATATTATTTAGTAAATAAATTATATATAATATATACGTAACAGGATGTCTTGGAGAAAGCTGAAACGGACTGGCGATGATTGTTTGCGTTGTAATAATTTGAAGAAGCTTTACTGCGTAGTTAGAGAGATGACACTTGAAGACATGCCAAGCCCTAAATTCCACACATAATTTTGTTTCTTGATAATTAATTGTTAGAACATATATTCTTTTTCATTGCACATCATCATTGTGGGCGCGCTATGCACCCCGAAATTTTACGCAAGTTATACAAGTTATACACTGGTGTGCAAAAATTAAGGACGAAGTCGAAAAATTAGCATATCAACTGAACGAAGAGGCAGAGCGGACATAAAGACCAATCAAGAGATTAAGTAAGGTGATGTACGGTAGCACATGCGCAGATATGCAGGTAGAAGTAATGGGAGAGTGTCTGAGTAGTATAAAGCATGTTGTCGGTGCAAGATCAGTATTCAAACTACAGGAACAGCTATCCGGGGGTTTAGTAGTGGTCGTCCACGAGGAACCACACCCGCAGATGACCGGTATATTGCCTTACAGGCCAGAAGAAACAGGCGGCTGACAGCGGGAGAAATCGCTAGACACACGACACAGGCGACTGGACGACCGATATCGCGTTTTACCGTGGCCAGAAGACTGCACGGTGGTGGTCTGTTTGCACGAAGCTCTGTACGGTGTGTAACTCTAACGCCTGCCCGTCGGAGAAGGCGTTCTCTGTGGTGCCGGGAACACCGGAATTGGAGAGACAATGAATGGGGACGAGTACTCTTTACAGATGAGAGCAGATTCAGTCTGAGTAGCGATTCTCATCGCATACTCATCTGGAGAGAGCGGGAAAGCCGCAATCATCCCTCGAACATCATTGAAAGGGACAGGTATGGAGGTGGCGGTGTTCTCGTTTGGGGAGCCATCATGCTTGGTAGTCGTACAGACTTTCACATCTTCGACGCAGGTTCAGTTAACGGGACCCGTTATTGTAACGAGATTCTTCTTCCATATGTGCGTCTTTTTAGAGGCGCTATGGGTCCGCAGTTCCTTTTCATGGACGACAATGCACCATGTCATCGCACAGTAGCTGCCAAACAGCTCTTAGAGAGTGAGGATATTGAACGTATGGATTGGCCGGCACGATCTCCGGATCTCAATCCCATAGAGCATGTATGGGAGTTTCTAGGCAGACGCTTGGCAGCTCGTACCTTACCACCAGTAACGATTCCGCAGCTTCGATTGGCGCTGCAAGACGAATGGGCAGCAATGTCTCAACAACTCATTGACATTCTCATTCTCAGCGTGGGCAGACGCTGTGAAACCTGCCTAGCAGTCAGGGGAGATCATATCCCCTATTAAAGACTGGATGTTTCTTGCTGGACACCCATCACAGGGATGTTTTGGCCTTCAGTCGCATTGCGCTCCATGCTACTTTTTCAATAAAGCTTCTTTTTATCCCTCTGATTTCTCTTTTAGAAAGTGTTGCTTACATTACTCATGTCCTTACGTATTGGGGATCTTACGGTATTAAATGTGTTGATTTGGAAAGCTTTTGTACAAAGTTATATTGAAAAAACCGTCTCGTCCTTAATTTTTGCACACCAGTGTATTTTTAGAACACTGGATAAATGAACTCCAGAGTGTGTACACATTTGAACAGCTGTTCAAAATCTTTCAAAAAAAAAAAAAAAAAAAAAAAAAAAAACTGTTCGAAAGCTTTTATGTGATAACCAATTTCATTTTCGAATCAAGCATGTAAAAGAAATCTGCAACAAAAAACCAATCGATTCTACGCTAGTGGCTAGCACCAGGAGGGCTAGCACAGGCTAAGAAACAAGTCAGCGAGCGAAGGAGCGTCTTAACGGCAAGAGAGCTAGAATCAAATGTGCGCTGTTATCCAGTACGGCAACCTATTAAGAGAAGGTTTCGGTTGAAGTTGCTTCTTAAGACAACGTTTCAGTTCTCGAAATTTTAAGTTCCGAATTAGGTACTTTATGCAGTGCAGAAAAAGTAATTACTATTTTTAGAATAGAGGAGGGATTAAGAGGTTATTGCTAGTTTAAATTATAATTTATCTTTTACATATTTTTTATATATAGATATGTACAAACAATGGTGTACATATCTATATATGCATGCGTGCTCTCATGGTGTAAGCGGTTATCAGCTAGCAATTGGAGAATTCACGATTCGTATTCCGACAAGAGTATAGCTGATGTTTCACGATTCTCGCTCCGAAATAACTTGATAACTCTTTGCAACTTTTCGTGAAATGGGGAATTACGAGTGCTGTTTTCCACATAGTTACATTACATTACATGCAGTACACAAGCTACATTACATTAGATGCAGTTACATTACATTAGTTACATTACATTAGATGCAGTTACATTACATTAGATGCAGTTACATAGTTACATTACATTAGATGCAGTTACATTACATTAGATGCAGTAACAAGTACAGTAACGAAGGCATTATTTAAATTATACGGAAATACGGCCATCATTTTAATGCTATACTCCGAGAAAATTCAAAAGTATATATTCTTTACGATATAGGTTTATATTGTTTGATTTAATTCGATATGTGTTCAGATTTAGTTGCAAACATCATTCGATTACTTTTCGTAGCAGATGTTTTAGGAAGATGTTCTCGAGTATAAAGTTAAATGAACTCCAGAGTGTGTACACATTTGAACAGCTGTTCAAAATCTTTAAAAAAAAAAAAAAAAAAAAAACTGTTCGAAAGCTTTTATGTGATAACCAATTTCATTTTCGAATCAAGCATGTAAAAGAAATCTGCAACAAAAAACCAATCGATTCTACGCTAGGAACGTAATATATGGCATTATGAACATCTTTTACGATTAATGATGTTGCAAAAACAATTAAATGCATTTTTTAATATTAAATAGATGCATTACTAAAAAGAGTGAAAATTCAAATTATTACGATTGCTTTTAAATTTCTCAATTTATTAAGAAATTCTTACTCATTAGTTGATTAAATTTGAAAAATAAATAAAATTTCTTTAGTTTTGCAGAAGGAATAATCTAATAACTGGTTATATGCGAGAACGCTTGGAAGATAAACTAAAAATCTGTTTCGCTCAGTGACAACATTTGCCAAGACAATGGAATTATAAAAGCGTATCGTAACAGAATGTTTGAAAACGACTCCCCTGAAAAGATTTCTTATTTGAAATTAGACAAAAAAGAATTTTTATTTTAAGTTTGGCGTAGATTTTAAACATATCTCTATCGATTCGAGGGCTATCAGACATTATATCCTCTTTCGTTAGGATTAAAGCAAAATTAATTGCGACTTTTTTTTTTCAAATATTTAATGCTCATTTTCAGACTCTGGTGCATTCTGAAACATGTACAGGTTAGTCTTTCCATGTTTCCTGGAGCATTGTTGCAAGGTTTATCTTTAATTAACATATTATTTTTCACGTTAAATCTTTACTGTACTTCTACTATTTTATTTACTGTATCAAAATATCTAAATACGCGTGAAATAGTTGGGAATTCACGTGTTCTAGTGAAAAAGTATCAGATTGCTATTTATAAAAAGAAATTATTATTTATGAATAAAAGTTTTTTAAAAGCTGTAAAATATATTTCTAATGTAGTTTCAAAAATTTCCAAATAAAAGATGCTTCGAGACTAATTTTAAGAAAAATTTTTTATTTTAAATTTATTCAAAAAGACACAAAAGATTCAGAAAAAACTTGCTTGAATGCAGAACACATTTTTTTGAAAAAAGATTTGATTGTACTAATTCAGAATATTTTATTTTAGATTTAATCTCTTTAAAAACACGTGGTACTTACGGTGGAGTACGTGAAATCTTCAAATATTAAAAGTAATTTTATTTTACTTATTGTGTCTTCCATTTAAAAATAGTAAATTGTTTTGTTTAATGGTAATGGTAATGTCAAGGGTTAGTAGAAGTTGCAAGGTTTTAATTCTGAGAATTCTTTTTCTTTTGATTTTAATATTTTGAGCTTCATAAAAATCTGCTGATTGACTGCATTTTAATTTCTTTTAAATACATAATGAAATCTTTCAAATGTTTCGTTTTAATTAGCGTATTTTCATAGCCCTTTCAAAAAATAGATAGCTATTTTCAGTTAAGAATTTCTTTAATGTCTTTAATGAGTACTTTCAAAATTTTCGGAATATTATGCTACGTTATGCTAACATGCATTTATTAACTAACCCTTGACCAACGGGCTTGGAGTTAATATTCGGTTCATTTTTATTTGAATTTTATTTGAATAGAATCTTTTTATTTGAATAGAATTTTTAATAGAATAACATAACTGATATAATTTGAAATAAATTTAATTTAAAATAGTGTGGGTTGGCATCGTTCTTTTATAATCGGATGACGCGACAAGCTGTGAGAGAAAATCTTTTACTTTTTCGATAACGAAGGCAGACGATTCCGCCATTAAGACGATGACGCGATTCAAAGATGTTTGCTTATAAAATACGATTCCTTCTCTTCGTTTGTAAATAATCTCATCTATTTCCTTCTACGTATGTAGTTACTTTGTAATTTGTAGCAACTATTCATGTTTCATTAAATATTCAAGTTTTACATAAATCGGACTAGTTTATTAGCCCCTAGACAGCCACATCGGATGTAAGTTTACGAACATCATATTCCTAGACAGTAAGTACCGATTCTACAGATTTGGGCGCTCAGGCCGCGATGAGCCTCGGAAGAAGCATGATGAATATTACAAAAGAAGAGAAGTAAGCTTTGTTTCGATTATTTCCACATTGTTACTTCTAAGAATAGTGTTCTATGATATTGTGAATTAAGATGACTATCTTAAATTCTATTCCTAGAATTTCAAATTCTTTAAAGACTGGGCCTACTAAGTCAATTAAACTTTTACATCAAATTGTGTTTGGAACTTTGGGTGATCGAAAAAATAGAGCTAGATTGCGTAACTTTTGTGGTTTTCCATCTGATTTTAATATTGAAGAAACAAAAAAAAAAAAAAAAAAAAAAAAAAAAAAAAAAAAAATTACTTAAAACTCTTACTGCAAATGATTTCATTTCTGTGTGCAATCTGTTACATCTTAATTATGATTCAAATCCTGATAAAAACTGAAATATTTAATATTGAATAGTCTTTGTGATTTTAAGCTTTTAAAATCCGAAAGTGATGACGATGATGAGTTATCTGAAAGCGAAAGTGTTTATGATTCTGATAGAAATGATGATATTAATTCTGTTCGGTCAGAATCACCTCCCATAAATAACTCAGTGGATGAAAATATTATAATGCCTAGCAATATTTCCCTACATTTTCGTGATATCTTAGAAACTGTTTCTGAATTTAATGGCACTGATACATATCCAGTTGAATCCTTCATTGGTGATTTAGAAGAATCTTTTAAATTATTCAAGTTATCGGAATTACAGAAAATTGTGTTTGCTAAAAAATTGCTTACTGCTTCTGCTAAGGTATTTATTAGGTATTTGAAGGGTATAATATCATGGGACAAATTAAAGGAAAATCTTTTATCTGAATTTGGTTCTAAAATAAACAGTGCACAACTTCATAATTTGTTACAGAAACGACACTTAAAACCTGGTGAATCACTTTCCGAATATTTAATTGCCATGCGTGAAATAGCCAGTCGCGGTTCTGTTGATGATTCATCAATTCTTGATTATGTAATCAATGGGATACCAAATCAGAGTAGTAACAAAATTGTTTTGTACGGGTGTAAAACTATTTCTGAATTCAAAGAGAAATTAAAAATTTATGAGAAAATTCGCGCTCCAGATACGAAAGATAAGGGTTATTCAAGTACTAACACACAAAATAAAACACGCGCTGTACCTAGTAAGATTAAAGAGCCAAGGTATTATAATTGTGGAAGTTTAGGCCATAAGTCGAAATTTTGTAACAATAAAAGTAAAGGATTTAAGTGTTTTAAATGCGATTTGTTTGGACACAAAGCCGTAGATTGTTCGAAACCATCATCTAAAAATATCCAAGATGCCAAAGCTGTTACTCCAATAACTCAGACTTGTCGGAAAAAAATGCATAAAACTGTTAATTTGGGTAATTTGCAAATTGATCCTTTAATAGATACTGGTAGTCAAGTAACGCTAATCCGAGAAGATATACATAAGAAGATAGGTTCTCCTCAACTTAAGTCGGCAGATCTACAGTTAACGGAATTTGGCAACAAACCTATAGAGAGATTTGAAGGTAAATTCCAAATTGATGGTTCTTTATTTAAATCAAATATTTGCGTTATCGCAGAAAATAAGAAATCTGATAGTGATCCCGAAGGGCATAAAAATGCTCATTGCAATGGAAACGGATCTGAAGAAGGATATGGAAAAGTTGTTAATTATGTTTTTTTACTTCCAAAACCAGAAACTGATCCTGTTAGTATAGTTCCTGTTACAGTACAGAATGTGATCAAACTGGACATTTCATCTACAATCAAAGCTAGTGGCAATGATTTCCTGATTGTGAATTCTGATGATGTCCCGAGTGATGCAGATTCTGCTGTAAATGAAAATGATGCTATTAAAGATGAATTAGTGCAAAAAGGAAACTCAAGCACAATACAATTACCTCTGAAGCCAACGAGGAGAAACGCCACTGCAGAAGCAGATTCTGAAGAGAATCATTTTTCCGAAGAAGAGTCAGTTGCTAAAAATGATGAATCAAATGTGAATTCTACTAGAACAATTTCAGTAAATACCTTATCTTATTGATACTTACTTAGATACTGAATAAGATATTCAGTAAATATCTTATTCAGTATCTACCTTGCAATAGAGAAGCAAAAGAAGCCAATGGAGACGAAGAAACTACAGAGACCACCGAAGAAGAAGAGAAGATTGAAAAGCAGGAGTCAGTCAGAAAACCTGATCACAACGACGCTGATACGGAAAGCAAAGACGAAACAAAAGAAATTAAAGAAGGTGAGAAAAAGGAAGCGAAAAAGCAGATTCAGAAGATCCAGGAAGAAAATTGAAAATATTTGATAATGAAATGCCGATTTTGATGATCCCTGATTTAGACGTTTTTCCCGACTAGACAAATTTCTCCCGATTTGACTAATGGACTATTATTTTAAAGACGTGAACTAATTTAAGAAGACTGAAGATGATGTCTAAGGATGAAATGTATGAAGAAATACGGCTTAAAGAAGATGATTTTGAGAAGACGCCTTCGAATGACGGATCTTCAAGATATCTAAGACGCATTCAGAAGACGTATTCAGACGGTATCTAAGAAAACGCATTCAGAAGACGTATTCAGATGATGTTTAAGAAGACGTAAATACGAAGATGAATTGTTCCAGACAACATCAAAGGAAGACGTGTTTGTAAAATACATGTATTCAGATAGACTGTTCAAGATGAACGAAACTGAAAGAGCATTTAAGAAGAGCTAACGCCGTTATTTCTGATGATGTTAAGATGATAAGGGAAGATGGCTGAAATAAACCATTTAAGACGACTTTTCCCTCAATAGTAACTAAAAATCTTTTTTTTTTTTTTTTTTTTTTTAATTTTATTTTTCAGATCTCTAGATGTAGACAGGTGACAGGTGACGGAGGACGGGGACGCCTGGCGTATAACATAGGTAAACAGGCATATGTCCCACGTCCTCCACTATCTCGAAGAAGCAACTCGCTGGAGCCCAGTGAGGCTGCACAGGGAGTTTACATGGCCATACATGTGCTAGATGTCGGGTAGTTTTTACATAGAACGTTGTTAATAACACAAAGTAACTTAAAAAAGAATATAAAGGATAGCATTAAAACACTAAAACACTCATATAAGCTGAAACACATAGATATACAAAATTAAACGTAAAAGCATAAAAACACACTCGTAATTACGTAACATAAAGACATAAAAACACACACGAGAATACATATCATGACACATAGAATACATATGGAAACACGTAGAGCACATAAATGCAAATATTACACACAGCAGTACGCTACTGCTTTACGCGTAAAGCAGTAGCGCTGTGCGGAAATATGCTCAGTTCACATAATACATAATGTACATACTTTCATTAGGGGCTTCTGTTGCATGAATTACATATTTCGTTGCATACACTACATTCGTGCATTGTACGGATATTATATATTTCGATTTACGATAACACATCATTCCATTGGGTGCCCAGTGCTTTACATTGATAAACATGTCAGTAACATTATTTCTGCAAGTTGGTGGCTATTGAAAGCAGATGTTAACACGAGGCTAGAAATTGAATGTGGAATGTGTATTACAGAATGTGTACATACTGCGAATATCTAATCGTTGAGTACATTGTCTGCAGTACCATGCTACTGTGGCTCGCAAATGTCTTGCCCTAGGGCGTTGATTTGCTGTACAGCTGCGCAGATACTCCTTATAGCTGGCGGGTGTTGGATTATGAAACGATAGTAAAGTGTTCTATCATTCATTGGATGTGGTAAGTGGTGGTTTGTTGTTAGACCGCAGTCAAATAGGTAGTGCTCGGGAGAACCTAGCATGCCACAGACACAATTGTCAGATGCTGAGATGCCATGACGCATAAAATAAGATGGAAATGGGCCATGACCCATTATGTACTGTGTTAGTGGGGCTATTGTTATAAGACGTTCCGTGTCTACCTTTGGTAGGAAGTTATACGTCCTTCTCCCTGTGTCGCAACTATTCCATTCTTCTTGCCACTTTTCTTTACAGATATTACGCAGAGTTTTCTTGAGGTGTGAGACGGGGGTAGGGGCTCTTATAGTTTGAGCGTGGATGTTGTTGGCAGCCTCATTAGCCAGTCGGTCTGCGACGTCATTCCCTTCGTTGTCGGAGTGTCCTTTCACCCATACCATGTTAAAGCGGGCTTGATGATTATTGCGTAAAAGTTGCTGTATATCTATGATGATGGGTGAAGTGTGGTGATGATCCCTGAGTGCGTGTAGCACTGACATGCTGTCCGTGTAAAAAGTCGCATTGGTAAGGGAAAGGTTGAGGGCATGTCGTAGCGCATTCAATATTGCTAGTGCCTCTGCTTGGAAGATACTATTGCTGTTAGTGAGATGTCCTTTCCATTCCTTTACTAGTGTGCCTAGATGTAGACAGTGGTGCTACGAGAATGCGAGGCCGCATTCCATCAGGATGGACAAGCAGTTGTGGGTTGGCATCGTTCTTTTATAATCGGATGACGCGACAAGCTGTGAGAGAAAATCTTTTACTTTTTCGATCGAAGGCAGACGATTCCGCCATTAAGACGATGACGCGATTCAAAGATGTTTGCTTATAAAATACGATTCCTTCTCTTCGTTTGTAAATAATCTCATCTATTTCCTTCTACGTATGTAGTTACTTTGTAATTTGTAGCAACTATTCATGTTTCATTAAATATTCAAGTTTTACATAAATCGGACTAGTTTATTAGCCCCTAGACAGCCACATCGGATGTAAGTTTACGAACATCATATTCCTAGACAGTAAGTACCGATTCTACAATAGTATGTCTAAATGCTAATTCTAATGAACATTTTCAACATTACTGTAATTAGTAAAGATATCTTCTAGCATTACACATTACATATAGAGTAAAAATCGTTCCGTTTTTATTTAAAACTTATTTTGTTCTCCTTAAGAACAAGTAACAGAAAATTGCGATAAGCTATACACTTCTGAATGGCCGAAAAAATAGCATTTTAATACTTGGGGCAAAATTGAAAAAGAAATTTCTAAACTTCCTAATCTATTTAAATTAGAATTGAGAAGTTTCTACCCAATTTTTCAGATGGAGGTAATTAATTAATTAGCTATGGAAAGTCATGAAAATAGTGAACATATAAGGGAAGAATGAATGTTACATAATTTTATAAATGCTTTCCATATTTTTAATTAAAATTATATTTTCGTGAACTTTCACTAATATTGAGTGATACTTCTTGCTATAGGAAGATATTTTCAAACCTGAAACCATAAATAAAGAAAGGTGTAATGGTTAAAAAAAAAATCTGCAAATCTAAAACTTCAGATTCTAATACCTCGACGAATTTAAAGCTCAAAAGAATTTTTTTTTAATTAAATGAACTAAAAAGTATGTTAAATAGTGGAGAAAAGAATTTGATGTGGGCATCACATGACTTTCTATACGGTCTTTTAAATTATCCAAATTTTTCCTTGCACTTCATTTAAACTCATTTCCTCGAATTATTCTAACTTAATTTATCGACCCTCAAAACACGTTGAAAACGGCATCAAAAACTGTAAATTTTGAGATTAAATATCCTGGTTAAATTTTGTCGTACGGTAATCAAACTTATTATGATTTTATTTTTTCATAACGAATATAAAACTTTCCCAAATACAAGTATAGGAACCTGGAAACCGCATTAGAAGTTAGATTTCGTTATTTGGTCGAAAGTTAATTTTTTTTTCCAAATTTGACATTGCCGAAACAGGAACACTTTCATCATGTAGAACACTTCTGTAACTGGTTGGTTTTGTTTGATTTATTTGATTATGGTAAAACACACGAGAGCTATCCTCCTAAGGTGACAGATGCCTTCCTGGAGGACTTCTAAGGGAAACCGGCTCGTACACACGTTACACATGGGAAGAAAAGAACGATAACTTCCATGCAGTTAGCTTGTTCACGAAATTCGAACCGCGGACCTGACTACCAGTGCTTAGCGATTTCAGCGGTGACTACCACCAATTATTACGAAATTAAGCGCCCAGAAAGATTTCGAAGTCGGATAAGAGGTTGGAGGTACATAAACATATACGTTTGGGTTTGCCGATTGCAATAAAAAAGGGAACAACTATAATCTATAGCAGCTGTAGAGACATTGTAGAGTCATTAGGATTTTTTTAGAGGCCGGAGAGATGAAAAATTAACAACGCCTTCGCCGGGAATCGAACCACGGACCTCTGGAATACCGGCGTAGCGTGCAGAACCACTACACCATGAAGGCAGGCTAGGGAAGTGGGAGAAATACCTTATATACTTCCCTTTTTAAAGGGCGACTAGAGTTTTAGGGGACCTAGTCGCCAAATCCTGGGTGCGGAGAATCATCATCCACAGCCCTTTTAGTTCGGGTGCCACTTGTAGAGTCATTAGGATTTTTTTAGAGGCCGGAGAGATGAAAAATTAACAATGCCTTCGCCGGGAATCGAACCCCGGTTTAAAAGGGCGACTGGGGATTAAGGGATCCAATCGCCATATCCTGGTAGTGGAGAATCATCTTTCACTACCTTTTTTTAGTTCGGGCGCCACTGTAGAGACATTAGGTTTTTTTTTTTTTTTTTTTTTTTTTTTTTTTTTTTTTTTTTTTTTTTTTAAAAATAAAGAAGGAGACGTGAAAAATGAACAGTACCTTCGCCGGGACTCGAACCACGGACCTCTCGAATACGCGCCGAGCGTGCTGACCACTACACCACGAAGGCATGCTAAGAAGGCGGGAGAAATACCTTATATCCCATATAGATAATTCCAACGTTTGACGGCTTATCGTTTTTGAGTTATGCGAGCTACATACATATGTACATGCGTACGTACAGACATCACGAAAAAAATCTCTTTCGAATCTATTTTACAATCTGTTTTGGGAAAAATTTTCCTGTACTGTGTCCATACCTAAAGACGTCACGCAAAAAAAAAAAAAAAAAAAAAAAAAAAAATCGTCCAAATGGATTCGGGAAATGTCAAAATGGGTATTTCCGTTAAAATACGATACGCGCATTTCTTTGGGACTACATTACTTCTTTTTTTCGTACTTCGTTCAAGGAGGTAAAAAAGAAGAAATGAAAAGCCAAAGCCAAAGAAGGGAAAAGAAAAGGAAGAACGTTATTCAGTCTCACACAGGAAACAAATATCGCAATAATTTACTCCTTGTACATATATTTTAAATGAATCATTTAAACATATTTGAAAATATTTTTTGTCTTATAATTAAGTCTACCGAGGAAATAATTTGTTTCACCGTTTACCTTCAAAATTTAAAAATATCGAATATCTCGCCTATTAGAAGGGAAAAAATTAACAGTTCGTAATTTCAGAGTATGAATTTTTTTTAGAAATATTTCATTTCGTAGAGCATAAAAAATAACGTTTCTTAATGTCAAGGAGATATTCAGAGACATTTAAGATGGCAAACTAAGTTCAACGATAGGAGGGGAAAAAAAAAAAATTCTTGTCCCCAACTGAGCCTCTAACACCATACTTCTTCACACTCTATTCTCTGCAGGGAATGTTGGACTATTTTGAGATGTGAAATAGGATGCTTAACACTGCAACAGCAGATTCATCTCGGTGAATTCAAATCATTCAACTCCGTTTACACTCACACACACAAAAAAAAGTAAGTATACACTCGCTATTTTATATATATGAATGTATGTATCTATGCACATGTACACAGATAAAACTAATAACTTCAGAAATCTGATATATTTCTTAACAATGCTGTCGGTGCAAATCGTTAGAAGAATCTTTCCAAATTTTGAAGATAATTCTGTTAGGTTAGCGCGTCATATCCACGCGATTTTGCTAATTTTTCCATCCTACGAGACCTGAAAACCTTAGATATAAATGGGAGGATCAATAAAAGTAAAATCTAACTAAGGTAAAGGGACCACATTTTCACTGAGACAAAGCGGGACAAATGGAATGAAATGAGAATTACAATTTAGTTATGAAAGCAGACCAATAATTCAAAAAATATATTTTATTATATACATTCATATAGTTGTCTATAAATATACAAAAATATATTTGTTATTAACAATTGGTAACTACAAAAATATTTGTAAAAAACAATAATTTGAATATTATGTTTTTTAATTAATTTAATATTTTATTTTTTAAAAAATTATGATTTTTCCCCCACAGTTATATTTTTATCCGAGTGAATACTTTGCAATAGATTCGGATCATATATTAAAATGTTGTGAAATTTCTCACATGAAATGATCAAATTATATTTTAGGCTAAATACAGATTTTAAAGTTTTAATGTTCAACTGTGTTTTTTTTAATTGTCCATATTTTATTGATACTATAAAAAACACGTTCTGTTGCTCCATTTGTTCCTGGAAGGGAGAGCGCGTGTTCTACAATTTTCAAAATATATTCATAAGGAATATTATTCTGTTTAAAATAAAGGAATAACTCCGTCCATTTTTTTTTTTTTTTTTTTTTTTTTTTTTTTGTCTGTTTCCACATTTGCAGACAACCAACATTTAATTTTTTCATCAGTAACGCATCTTTTTACCAATGGCACCTCATCAAAAAGATCATTTTCGCAAATATTATTTTTCGGAAAATAGTTCCTAATATATTAAAAAGATTTTCCACATATTCCCCTAAAATCGCCTTTTTTAATGTCACCCAATGGAAGTTTTTAATATCCTCGAATTGAACTGTCCGTTCTTCAAGATATTCCAAGCAGTTGTTATAAAAATTTCTGACTTCTTTCAGAAAATCAGGTCGTTCAATATGGCACCTTGTTCTTCTAACCTAGTGATGTCCTTTCGAATAACTTTCGAACTGGTCCTTTCTAATAAGGAATGTAATCGTTATCAATTCTTTCTCGCAGTTTTGTTTGTAAATTATTGATTTCTTTTGACACTTCCGTAACTAAAATTTTGTTCCCTTCAATAATTTTCACAGCATTGTGAAATAATGTAGCTTAGT
The DNA here is from genome assembly GCF_044657685.1 of Stegodyphus dumicola. NCBI lineage: Eukaryota > Metazoa > Arthropoda > Arachnida > Araneae > Eresidae > Stegodyphus > Stegodyphus dumicola. Next base: position 131,874,435 of record NC_140768.1, on the reverse strand, counting down.
TGTGGATGAACTGAAGACAAATTTGTGATGTGTCATTTTCAAAAAACAGGTGCAATATTTTTGGACGTTTATCTTGTAGGGTTTATATTTATTTTAACTAACATTTATTTTAAGTTTAAACTATCTTTCCTGTCAAGCCTTACTTTCCCCTGGAACTGCCAATGCCAGAATATGTAAATTTTAGTAGAACGCGCAAGGATTCAAATTAGCAGCGGAAGTATTATGATTTAAATAGGAAGGAAACAAGTTCGGTGTGTGATATTCTTACTTCACGAGCGCGGAGGTAGTGAGCGAGAAATTGAAGAACCCCGCGTTTCGGCCTATGTGCTTGGCGGGAAGTAGTGTTAATCGTTCAAGCGAGCTTCAAGTCTGCTGAATTAGCAGCGGTATTATAAAACGCGGTGAGTTAGTTATTTTAGAGAGCCTCGTAGTTAGAGTCTTGTCTTTAAGTTCTTTTCAGGTTATTATTTTTATTTGACCGCCGAGTTGGCGCCGTCTGTAAGCGTCAAGAGCACGCAATTGTAATTTATTACGTTGAATAAAAAGGGACTTAAACCCTTTACAAGACTCTGTGTTTTATCCTGCTTTCACAGTCACCCCTTGGTTGCGTGCAAGTTGGAGGCGCGCAACGTTACATTGGCGCCCGAACACTTATCGAACTGAAATGGCCGAAAATTGGATGGAAGCCGCTGGACAACACCAAGAAATGACAAGCCAGTTAGAAGGATTTGGATACCTGGTCCAGACTTTGAGAGCGTCAATCAAGCCAAACGTCCATTTCGACGGAAAAAATTCGGTGGCGGTATTTCTAGAAGGTCTAGAAAACCACTTTCAGCTCTAGCCTGTTCCCGAAAGACAAAAAGTTGCCATCGCCACATCAGCACTAAGAGGACAGGCCACGCTATGGTGGAAAAACATAGGCAAATTTTTATTAGGGGAATTTGGAAGCCAGACATATACATTTGAAAATTTCAAAAAATCGTTAGTAAAGGCCTTCCTCATAGTGAAAGATCGCGCACGGCTGGAAGCCGAACTATATAGTTTCTATCAACGGGACACAGCAGAATTGACGGACTTTATTCTACGAAAAATCAAGCTAACGGATATGCTGTATGGAAAGAAACCCGATGCGGAGATTATTGAAATAATATTACCAAGATTGTTACCCGCTGTTCAAGACTACTTTGAAATTAGAAACCCAAGCACATTGCAGGAACTCTTCGAATTGGCGGTGAAGTTTCAAAATCGCAGAATAGCGGAAAAAGCGAGAGGGGAAACATATTCTCAAAGTACCCGAAGGAAATCTTCAAATGAGGAAACCAGAAATGGAAATCGCTCTTATGGGGGAAAGAACTATCAAGCTAACGCATCGAAACTCGAAGGTCAAGGCCCAAAAAGAAAATTTGAAAATAAACATCCGCGTACTCAGAAGACACAGATTGAAAGGAAAGCTTTAAACGAGTAGAGGGGCCTGTGAAAGGGAGGGTCCAGACCCCGGAAGTTTTAAAAAAACCCTCAAATAGACATTTAAATACGGTCATCGTAAAAAACTCACAGCTACCAATTATACAAGTCCTGGTTGGCGATGTACCAGTAGAAGCCCTCATCGATACAGGAGCAGAAGGAACTTTTATGAGTGAAAATTTCTTCAAAAAGAATTTTTATAGGGTACGATTATTTAAAACCAAAAATACGGAAATTATAGCGGCGCAAGGAAAAACATGTCACTGCATCGGGAAATTATCATTAAACTTACAGGTAAAAGAGGAAAGTCTCAAAGTATTAATTTTTGTGGTGAAAGATCTGCAACATTCTCTTATTTTAGGTATGGATTTTTTAAGGGCCGTGAGGGCCAAATTAAATTTTCAAGATAGTTCCGTGGCGTTGGAGATGGACCAGAGGGTGGTGGAACCTGTGGAGACACCTCAAGTGGACATTAGCCATCTGAATGACCATGAAAGGAAAGCAATACAGCAAGTGGTGAGTAATTTTTCTCATTTGTTTTCAGAAAAACCAGGAAACTGCCAAATAGTGGCGCACAAGATTCAATTAAATGCCGAAAAACCTTGTAGGACTAAACCATACCGTTATGACAAACAAAAAGACTTAATCATCGAACAACATATTCAGGAGATGTTAAAGAATAAAATAATAACGCCCATAAATAGTGAGTACGCGAGTCCAGTCGTACTATGTAGGAAAAAGAACGAGTTTCCTCCTTCGGATAAAAGGGCTTGGAGGTTTGCTATTGATTACAGAAAACTAAATAGTATCACCAAATTTCCAGGTTACCCTTTGCCGGTTATAGACGAGATCATTAGACAGATCAAATCGACAAGATATATGTCTATTTTGGACTTAACGTCTGGCTACTATCAAATAGCTATGAGACCCGAAGATATACATAAAACTGCGTTTATAACAAAATCGGGCACTTATGCATTTTTACGCATGCCTTTTGGGTTGTATGGGGCACCATCAACATTCCAGAGAGCTATGGACATTGTTCTAAAGCCTGTCCTAGGAAAATCGACTTTAATCAATCTAGATGATATAATTATAACGAGTAGTACGTTGGAACAACATATTAAAGATCTAGAAGAAGTTTTTAAATTATTAAAAGAGGCCGGTCTTACAATTAACGCCTCAAAATGCAAGTTCGCAACTAAAGAACTTAAATATCTGGGTTATAAAATTTCGCAAAAGGGTATATAAACTCAAGATTCAAAAATAAAAGCAATCAAGAATTTCCCACCGCCCAACACCGCCAAGAAACTTTCTTCCTTCCTTGGGTTATGTTCTTACTATCGATCTTTCATAAAAGATTTCGCTAATATTGTTGAACCACTCTTAGTAATCAAAAGAAAAAGGGCTAAATTTACGTGGACAGCGGAAGCTAACACAGCTTTTGAAAGATTAAAAGAAGCGCTTATTAATGCCCCTGTTTTAAAATTCCCGGAGGGGGACGAAAACCTGGAAATTGCAGCAGATGCGTCAGACTATGCGGTGGGTGCGTTTCTTATGCAAAATAACCATCCGCTGGCATTTTTTAGTAAAACGTTGAATCAGATACAAAGGAATTATACAGCTACAGAAAGAGAAACATTAGCCGTATTAATGGCTGTACACAAATTTCGAGTTTATTTCGGCAAATCGCCAGTAACAGTCTTTTCGGATCATGCGGCTGTTGGTAGACTTTACTCGGGGAAAAACCTAACGCCCAGGTTAATAAGATGGGCTTTAAAACTCCAAGAATATAATCTAATAATAAAATATAAACCGGGTAAGGAAAACAAGGTAGCTGACGCACTTTCTCGTATAAAACTGGACGATGAAGGAAATGAACTTAAATGCGCTGTGTTGACTTCAAAAATTTTAGATTCTAGAGATACGGTTATTATTGAACTGAAAGCTGATCCTGAATTTGGAAATATCTATGCTTATTTGAAAGACCCCGAAAGCTTTGAGCATACAGATATCGATGCGATAAGAAATAGAGCAAAAAACTATGAAATAATAGATAATTTATTATTTTATACGAAAACAACAAACGAAAATCTTGAGTATAAGCCAGTCATCCCAGCCTCGCTTCGATTAAGCATTTTGAGGGAGTTGCACGAAGCAAAAACAGCGGGCCACCTAGGGGTCAGAAAGACTTTAAAAAGGGTACGCGAGGCGGTATATTTCCCGCAATTATACAAAATAGTAACTGCGTATGTCCGGTCCTGCAATCAATGTCAGTTAATAAATGATATTAATTACAGCCCGGCCGGGTACTTAAATAGCATTCGCGCTACATTTCCGAATGAAATTTTAGGCATAGATCTCCTTGGTCCCTTCCCCCAGAGCGAGTTAAATAAAAATCGTTTTCTTTTAGTAGTAGTAGATCATTTTTCAAAATGGTCAGAAATTGTTCCACTTAAACGCGCGTCAGCCAAAACAGTCGCAGATGCATTCTTACACAGATACATTTTAAAATACGGTGCACCGATAAAAGTCATTAGCTATAACGGAAAACAATTCATTAGTCAAATATTTGAAAACATATGCAATGGACTTGGCATACGCCATATCAAAATGGTTCCGTATAGACCACAGGCTAACATAGCAGAAAGAGTTAATAAAAACATAGTAAAAATAATTCGCAGTTCGTGAGCACACATCACAAGCGCTGGGATGGCTACATAAATGAATTAGCTTATGCTTTAAGAACGGCACATCATGATACTACGGGAAAACCTCCAGCAGAATTATTCTTAGGCCGAAAATTAATTACGCCTTTAGATAAATTATTCTTTGTGCAACAAAGAGAGCAGGAGTTTAAACAAAAAGATGTGCAAAAGTTGATTGATCAGGCGCTTAAAACCTCGGATACGGAACGAAATAGGCAGAAAATATATTATGATAGAAAACGCCGTGAAGCAGATTTTAAAGTTGGGGATAAAGTATTGAAGCGGAAATTTTCTTTATCAAGTGCCCCAGACAATTTTACGGCAAAGTTAGCTCCAAAGTTTGAAGGCCCCTATGTAATTCAGGAAATCAAAGGAGTAGTATTATATCTTAAAAACGAGAGAGGGGAAATCTGTAAAGCAAGTCCCGACCAGGTGAAAAAATACTATAATCCAAATGATTTTGAAATCCTTAAAAGTTTCTTGCAGGACTCAAGTCTAAACGAAATAGAAGGTCCAGAGACAACAACTATTCCACCACCCAAGAAACAGAGAACTGAAGAGAGACCTAGCACTTCTACAACCCGGACGTCGGTATCAAAAAGAAAAAATAATTTTCAAACTCCAGCGTTTAAGAAAAACAAAAATACAGATGCACCGGGTAAAGAAACCGTGGTAAAGAGAAAAACACCACCTACAAAGGATTGCAGGAAAAATTATACATCAAGGAGAACGCGCACACGGCCACAGAGTCAGGTGCCAGCAAGGCCGCCGTTCCGGAAACTGAAACGGCAACAGGAGGCACAAAAATACGAGGAACAGAAGAAATTCAAGAAGGACTCCAGACCGGAGGACGTCAAGACCAGCCGTCCCAAGGAAAAACGGAAATGCCAACAACCAGACGATTACTCCGCCAAGAGGCCAGCATGTAGAGGACGCAAAAGAAAAAGTCAGGTGGACGACACTCGGAGGGCAGTAAGGAGAAGATTAACATCCATGAAACCTCTAACTTGGGACCAATTCTGCCAAAAACGAATGACGGAGTTTCAAGCATCGAAAACTCAAAGATAAGTTAAAACCTTCTATATTTTTTTTTCTCTTTTGTTCCGAAATGTTATGCATAAGTACGAAGTTCTATGTTTTGACGAAAGTCAATATGTCTCGGTTGAGACTTAGTTTTGTTTTACTTTATTTAGCTAAGGCAAAAGTATTATTTTCTTTAAGTCTAAAAGCTAAAAACAAGCATTTTCTGTTGGTCGAAAGACTAATTCTGTTATGTAAAGCCAAAATTTGGCCGAAGATAAAAATAACTTAGTATTCTTGTATTAATAAGAATTTTAGTTTCAGTGCCGCCAGCTTGGCGAAGAATGAGTAAAGTAAAAATTTATTTTCTCTTATTCATTTTATGGTAAATTGTAAAAAGCATATGTATTAAAATTTTGTAAATGTACGTAAATACTTGAATGTTATGTAAAAGTAGAATTTAGTCTAGAAGCATAAAATTGTAGATGCTAAAAGTGAATGCTTAAAAGCAATGAAGTCAAAATTTAAGTATTAAATTGTAGATAAAGTCATGCTTTAGAGCGAAAGCCTGCATGTTTAAAGATGAATGAGGGGGAAGTTAGAATGAATGTGTTTTGTAGGGTTCTCCTACTACATTTGAATTTTTAAGACTATTAAAGTAGCTCATGGAGTTGTAGAATGTCGAGTAAGGTGTGTCTAGTTGGTTGTTGAATTCTAACAAATCTTGGTGGTTAGGGGAAGTGTTGTAAGACTAAAACACGAATATTCCCGTTTGACACCTCACACGGTGGAGAGCCAGGGTAAAGTTAAATTAATGCTTGAAAAATTGAATGAATGTGAATTAAGCAATAAGTAAGAAAAACGAATCGTTAAAAACAAAAATTTATTGTGTCAAGAAAGTGTAAATTATAATGTATGTAGAAAGATACTGATACTTCCAGATGCTGGAAGGAAAGACCAAGATTGATTGATGAAGTCCAGGGAAAGTTGCCGTAAGAAGAGAGCTTTATAACGAGCAACAGAATTTTAGTATACAAATTGTTACATAAGATTTTTTTTGTGTAAACGAGGTTCTCGCCAGTTACGAGTAGTTCAGAATTAGAGAAACTTACAACAGGTCGTTTGTAGGACCTGCTTCCAAGTTTTCCATATTCTGGCAGCGGCAAATGTAGGGTTTATATTTATTTTAACTAAAATTTATTTTAAGTTTAAACTATCTTTCCTGTCAAGCCTTACTTTCCCCTGGAACTGCCAATGCCAGAATATGTAAATTTTAGTAGAACGCGCAAGGATTCAAATTATCAGCGGAAGTATTATGATTTAAATAGGAAGGAAACAAGTTCGGTGTGTGATATTCTTACTTCACGAGCGCGGAGGTAGTGAGCGAGAAATTGAATAACCCCGCGTTTCGGCCTATGTGCTTGGCGGGAAGTAGTGTTAATCGTTCAAGCGAGCTTCAAGTCTGCTGAATTAGCAGCGGTATTATAAAACGCGGTGAGTTAGTTATTTTAGAGAGCCTCGTAGTTAGAGTCTTGTCTTTAAGTTCTTTTCAGGTTATTATTTTTATTTGACCGCCGAGTTGGCGCCGTCTGTAAGCGTCAAGAGCACGCAATTGTAATTTATTACGTTGAATAAAAAGGGACTTAAACCCTTTACAAGACTTTGTGTTTTATCCTGTTTTCACAGTCACCCCTTGGTTGCGTGAAAGTTGGAGGCGCGCAACGTTACAATCTTGTGATAAAAAGTATGATATAAATGGTCCGTATATTTTTAAAATATATTCTACAGCTGGTAAAAAAGCTAGCCATTGTGTTTTGCTGTAATCAATAATTCTTTTATATTTAATTTCTACGCTTTCACAGAAATCATCCAAACTTTCGACACGCACAGTATATATATAAATATAAATATATATATATATATATATATATAATTAAAAAAAGGATAACAAACTAAAAAAGACCTTTGTGGTCAAGAACTTTTGTGCATTGAGCTGCAAAAATTAGAAAACAAGGTAAAAAGAATATTCTTATATATACGAACAAATTTTTGAAATAATATTTTCAACATCCACTGGAAGTAAGTCAGATGCTGTTTGAATAGTATTGTGTAGAATGTGCGCTGCACAACCTACTCGAATAATTTTTTGGTTCAAACATTCGTTAAGTTTCGTAAAAACGTTATTGATGCCTCTTCTAGCTTTTCTACCAATTTGCGTTAGTGTCAAAAATAAATTCATTGCCTCACAATAGGCAATAAATTTATTGTTCAAATTATTCTTTTTTAAAATAGTACTTATTGAACCAAAAATTATTTATGAAGTTGCACCCGGCAGCCGCCCAGACGGTATAGTGGTTAGGGCAGCCTGACTGCAATACCGAAGGTCCTGAATTCGATTCCCGGAGAAGGCTTGGATGTAAAATTGTCTGTCCCTTCATAGGAGGCAACAGTGGCCCACCTATTAGGTGCCTTCATAATAAAGAGACAACCACGTTTGGCCTTAGTTATAGATTAATGGACTCTCTTACAAAACCTGTAACTGTTCACAATTTGCCACTGAGAAAAAAAATGTTGCACCCGGCAATGAAACAAAGTCTAATATTAACATTTTAATTCTTGTTTCTGGATCAAAATGTCTAACAATTGTGGGAAACAATTTTAAATCTTTATGGTTGGAAACATCATAATATATGGATATAAAATGTGCATTTATCTAATTCTTTCTGCAGTTGTGAAAACGAATATGGTGAAAAAACATTACAAATAATTGCTTCAGTTTTTGTCTTTGCACGTGCAAAATTTTTGTCGTACAATGTTTTGATCATTTGCGACGTACATTCAATTTATCTGAAACTTTGAATGTGTTTTATGGTGGGGAAAGCAAATAGCCTTTCAGCTATTGCCAGCTGTTCCTCCGTTAGCAATACATATTCCTTGACGAGACGTAACGACAATGATCGAACACCACCGAGTAAATCTAACTCGTTACATCGCCTAATTTAGTTTACTCTGCATGCATTTTATATGTTTTTATTACTTCTTTATATTCACTATAATAATTAATAAATAACAGGTAATATACTTTTGCAGTACATTTAAAATAAGAAATGCGGATGTTTTCTAAATTCTAAAAAGCGGCACATTTTTAAAAATCGGCGGGATGCGACACAGTCCTCTAAAAAGCGGGACTGTCCCGCCAAAATCGGGACGTGTGGTCACTTTAGTTTAAACTAAAGAGCTTTGAACCAGAGAGGAATTCTCCTAGGGAGAGAATTTCATAGTTTCATGGGGGAGGAGAATGGGGTCGGCCTTTTATTTACCTGTTAAATATTTCGTTTTCGTTTGTGAATATTTAAGGAAAAAATCTGAGGGCTTTCAAATTTTATATTACGCCCAAAAGGGCGTTTTTTTAACGTTTTGTGTGTTACCTTTATTAAATATTATGTTCTACGTACTCAAACTATAAAATTCAGTACAACAGCAATATCGCAAATTAATTTTAAAATAAACATATCTTTAGAATTTTCGATACACAGTCTCGTTCGCTGGAGATAAAAATGTTTTTTATTTTTCCGTATAGTGTTGCCATTGCTCGCTTTGAAATCGTTTAGTTTGTTAATCAAAAGTTCGCCGAAGTGTTATAAAATATGAAATCAATAATAAAACAAATTTCAAATTCAAAATATAGCTTCCACAAGTCCATATTGTATGGAACATTACGCTATTCAAATTTTGATGGCTCTAAGTACCGTTGTTTTATCACAATGCGAGAAACATATTGTTACGAATTTGGTATTTAAAAAGCTAATGTTAGTTTAATTATAAATTAAATGGTTTTATTTCTCGCGCAGTGCAGCGCGTGACGAATATTAAAAGAAAGCTAAGCTGGAAAATTGAAAATACAAGAGCGCGTGCATTAAATAAATAAATATCTCTTTTTGATTTCGAGAAAGTACTGGAAAATTCTAGCGCGTCATTTTAAAATCTTTAAAAGAAGGAAAACATCTCAGTTTGTAGTAGTTGCTTAGTTTGTTGTTGTTTAGAAAACTGCTCTTGTTGATTGTAGCGAATTCGCGGATTAGCTTTCTTTAGCTGTTTTGAATTACGTTCTATTGGACATTTGAGTAGTTAAAAGATAACTACTGTGAGATATTGTAATACTGCATGATAATTTGAGAAGATTTAAGCATTTTTGTTGTGATAATAATAAATTTTTGTTCATTTTTCATCGGATTTGTGCATTCATTTCGTAACGAACCCGTACGCACGCAACAATTTTTGGTGTCAGAAGTGGGATTTGAATGCCAATCACAAGAGCGATGGAAAAGCAGTTAAGACAGTTGATATCAGCCTTTGCTGCATTTAAAGAGGAAATGAAAACGGGTCAGCAGGAAATGAAAGCGGGACAAGAAGAAATGAAAGATGATATGAAATCTGGTCAGGAAAAGATGGAAGAATCCGTCAAAAAGGAAATGGAAGCCGTTCACGAAAAGTTGGAAGCTGGTCAAGTAACTTTTAAGGAAGATATAAAAGCTGTACAAGAAAAGTTTGAAGCAGGTCAAGACGAAATGAAAAGAGAAATAACCTGCGTAATAGAAAGTAAATTTGAGGCTATGGAAGACAGAATAGGAGCTGTCGAAAATAAAGTCGGGCAAATTGAAGAAAAGGTTTCTTCTGCCAAAGATGAAATAGAGGATAGAGTGTCGGCTGTGGAGCAACGAGTCGAAGGAAGAGATTCGGTCGTCCAACAACAAATTGAAGAGAGAGTTTCTGCAGTTGCCAAAGAAATGGAAACTTTAAAAAAATTCGTAGCGACGGCAGGGAGCAAGAGTGATGATTTTAAATTTTTACCGATGCCTGCTCGTCCATCTCTGAAGCTATCACATATGATGGGAAGACATCCTGGCAAGTGTATAAGACCCAGTTTTCTATCGTTGCGGATGCGAATGGATGGGACTCCCAAGCTAAGGCCTGTCATCTCGCCGCTTCTCTGAGAACAGACGCAGCGGATATCCTGCAGACGCTTCCCGAAATTCAAAGGCTAGATTTCGAAGCTCTGTCCGGCGCCTTGGACCTGCGCTTCGGCGAGAAATGTTTAAAAGACTACAGCAGGCTCCAATTAAAATCCCGTCAACAGAAGCTCACCGAAACACTTCAGGAGCTCGCCACGGATGTTGAAAGGCTGTCACATCACGCCTTTTCGGAGTGCCCGATAGAAACAAGGGAAATCCTGTCCCTGCAATATTTCATCGATGGCATCCGGGACCCTGAAATACAGAAAGCACTGCGAATGGCGGATGTTAAAGATCTGAAAAGCGCTTTAGTGTACGCCATGAAATTTGAGGCAGACCAGCAAGCCACTCGTAGAGACCGCCACCCAATCAGAGCTGCTCATGTCCAGGAACCAAGGGATCAAGTTACTGTTCGTCTAGACGATATAACCAGACAACTCAATGACTCAGTGAAACTAGACAACTCATTGAAAAGAAACCGACCTTAAAATGTTGGAACTGCGGTGCTGAAGGACACATACGACGAAACTGCAGAACACCCCAGGGTACGGATGTAAGGACCGCTCCTAACAAACAGCAGGGAAACTAATTAGTCGCCATCTCGCGGGGCGGAGGTTGCCAGATAATGAAAAGCCCCAGTTCAAAGCGTTTCAGATTTCTGCAGTGAGAGGCGGCAGAGTAATGGACTTTTCATAATAGGACATATTAATGGAGTTCCCTGCAATATGACGATAGATACAGGAGCCAACGTTACCATCATCCGAAAAGATTTGGCTCAACAACTGGGAAACAAACTTATCTGGACGCCGCCCTGCGTTACCCTCCAGACTGTGTCCGGTGAGAAGATCGACATCGACGGAAAAGTAAATGTTAACATCACGTTTGGAAGTGCCGCTTACTATCACACGGCATATGTAGCAGAGATCACTGATTCTTGCATACTCGGATTGGACTTTCTAAGGAAATACAATTTTTCCTTGGACTTTAAAAATAACGAATTGCATTCTACATCTGAGGACATAGCGTTATTTGAAGTTAATGATGAAGAAGTTAAATCTGTCCATAAAATCATAGCACAAGACAATATCACAATACCGGCAAGAACAGAAATTTTACTTCCTGGATCCATAGCCGAAAACAGAAATTTCCGCTACGGCATCATAGAATATCCCAATAACTGTAATAGTCCAAAAGGAGTACTAGTAGCCTCAACACTCGTCGATCTATCCAGAACGGTTATCCCAGTGAGAGTCGCTAATGTAACTGAGAAGGTGAGAATTAATAAGAAAGGTGAAGTGGTTGCAGCGTGTACTCCAGTAACCAACGTTGAAAGAAAGAGTAACATCCAAGAATCCGTGTCTTCAGAAAACATTACATCAGAGTTACTTCAGAATGCGCAATTAAACGATGAAGAGAAGAATGCTGCCGATCGCGTCATTAAAGATCTTCAAGTTGTTTTCTCCCGCTCGTCTTTTGACGTGGATCGAACCAGTTTGACACAACATAGAATCGATACCGGCGATCATCCTCCGATCAAGCAACATCCAAGACGTCTACCGTTTGCTAAACAGGAAGAGGTGGGAACACTGTTAAAAGATATGGAAGAAGGCGATGTCATCGAGCCTTCAGTAAGTCCATGGGCATCTCCCATCATCCTAGTCAGAAAGAAAGACGGCTCAACAACATTTTGCGTTGACTATCGCCAGTTGAATGAGGTTACGAAGAAAGACAGTTACCCTCTTCCTAGAATTGACGACATTCTAGACACTCTTTCTGGAAGCAAGTGGTTCTCAACACTTGATTTAAAGAGTGGGTATTGGCAGGTAGAAATACAGCCTGAAGACCGAGAAAAGACGGCATTTACTACGGGACAAGGGCTTTGGCAATTCAAGGTGATGCCGTTTGGACTGTGTAATGCGCCGGCAACATTCGAACGTCTTATGGAGACTGTTTTGAAAGGCCATACATACTCGTTGTCATTGATTACTTCACCAAGTGGCCTGAAGTTTATCCTATTCCTGATCAAGAGGCTGTCACAGTAACTGAGGTAATGATACAGCACTGGATTTCCAGGTTCGGAGTGCCTCTTCAGTTACATTCCGATCAGGGAAGGAATTTTGCCTCGGCAGTAATCAAAGAACTATTCAAACTACTCGGCATTGACAAAACTCAAACGACGTCATTGCATCCCGAGTCGGACGGCATGGTAGAGAGGTTCAATCGAACCATCCTTAATAACCTCTCATTAGTGGTTTCCAGAAACCAACAGGACTGGGACAAGAAATTACCACTCTTTTTACTGGCTTACCGCAGTGCTGTCCACGAGACTACCGGCTCTTCTCCATCACAGATGCTCTTCGGTCGTGACCTTCGTCTGCCTTGTGATCTATTGTTTGGCCGCCCTCCGGATGCTCCTTCATCGTCTGAGGAATATATTCAAGATCTCCAGGCCCAGTTTGAAGTGATGCACAACTTTGCACGACGAGAACGAGTCAACTTGGCGACAGAGAAGATGAAGACCTGATACGACACAAGAGCTACTGAACATCAATTCCACGAAGGAGACAAGGTGTGGTTGTGGAATCCGACTCGACGGAAAGGACTTTGTCCGAAATTACAGTCACCTTGGGATGGCCCGTACACAGTCCTAAACAGGCTGAATGACGTCGTGGTTCGGATTCGTAAGTCTTCGAACTCTAAACCTAAGTCGTTCATTACGACAGGTTAGCTCATTACTATGGCCATAGTACGTAATGTAAATAATTGTAAATAGTATAAGACCATGGTCGATTTTGTTTTTAAATGTGTATTTGATTTGATTTGTATTTAGTATTTGATTTGCATTTAGTATTTGATTTGTATTTAGTATTTGTTTTGTATTTAGTATTTGATAGCATTTGATTTGTTTAAGTTAGTTATTGCATTTATTGTTTATGTTGTTTGATATTGTAATGTAATGTTTATGCCTCAGTTGCAGTTATGCCACAGTTGTAAGTTTAGCTTCCTGTCCAGGGATTGTACTGCCCGGGACGTGCAGTCCTTGGGAAGGGGGCAGTGTTACGAATTTGGTATTTAAAAAGCTAATGTTAGTTCAGTTATAAATTAAATGGTTTTATTTCTCGCGCAGTGCAACGCGTGACGAATCTTAAAAGAAAGCTAAGCCGGAAAATTGAAAATACAAGAGCGCGTGCATTAAATAAATAAATATCTCTTTTTGATTTCGAGAAAGTACTGGAAAATTCTAACGCATGATTTTAAAATCTTATAAAAGGAGGAAAACATCTCAGTTTGCAGTAGTTGCTTAGTTTGTTGTTGTTTAGAAAACTGCTCTTGGTGATTGTAGCGAATTCGCGGATTAGCTTTCTTTAGCTGTTTTGAATTACGTTCTATTGGACATTTGAGTAGTTAAAAGATAACTACTGTGAGATATTGTAATACTGCATGATAATTTGAGAAGATTTAAGCATTTTTGTTGTGATAATAATAAATTTTTGTTCATTTTTCATCGGACTTGTGCATCATTTCGTAACGAACCCGTACGCACGCAACAATATATACATTTATGCAGATTCTTCACCATTCAATTTCTTTGTATAAGATAGGGCGATGATATATGGTGGCAACGATTTAAAAAGTGATACAGCCTTTTAAAAATTTCGACGCAAAATGCTAAAACGAAATTAATAGTCCTTCAGGGCAAATTGCCCCTTTGGACTAGAAAACTTTCAAGTTTTGGTATTTATCAATATTTTCTATACTTTTTCTTGTTTGATTTTATAAAACATATTAAAAGATAATCTAAAATAAATGTATATGTATTTTTAGAGTTTTGGAAAGGAAGGGGAGAATGATGATGGTCTAGCAAATAGTGAAAGGGGTGCCGGGGACGAAAAAGGTTGAGAACTCCTGATCTAACCTTTAACGTGATCCCTATAGAATGCAATTTAAACACGGAATTTCTTTCTAACTATTCTAGTTATACTTGCCATCCATCTCATATGTAAAAACTAACAGTTGTAATAAAATTATGAAGCAATATATACTCAAGTAATTTATCAAATTTACTACATAAATTGCTTTTCACTCAAAATTGAATTAGCGAAAACGCTTCATTAGAATGAGTTCTTTGGTGCTGTGCAGTGGTTCTTGATCCCTTCAATTCACGGAAATATTTGGCCTCACTTAAATTGCCACTTTATCATCACCTTATTACTTGAGTAAAAGACGAAACACCTTCGTATTTATTTCTTAATTACTGTTCATTGAACGGAAGTTTTGTTCCCCTTGAAAAGTCAACTAATTTCCGATCAATAGCAATGATTACTTTAATTTAATTACTTGCTTTTAATTTATTTATTTTTACAATTGAAATTTTGTTATTCATGATTTAATTCAAGTCGCCATAAACATTTTTAACAATTTACATTCAAGTTACTTTAAAACAATTTTCGGCACTAAACTTACTAATGGATTTACTCTTTTTAGATAATTCTACTAAAATTAATCTTAGGAGATAATATAATCTATATTTATTTAGTAAATAAATTATTATTAACTTACTTTGCAGCTATTGCGCAAGTAGTAGAATAACTTGTTTTCGCACTAAGTGTATTTAAGATCATACAACTCGTATATATACAGGGTGATCAAAAAGTCAGTATAAATTTGAAAACTTAATAAATCACGGAATAATGTAGATAGAGAGGTAAAAATTGACACACATACTTAGAATGACATGGGGTTTTATTAGAAAAGCAATAATCTGATCAGAAAAGTATTAATTAGCTTAACAAATTAAGACAAAGCAAAGATGATGTTCTTCACAGGAAATGCTCAATATGTTCACCATTATTCCTCAACAATAGCTGTAGTCGAGGAATAATGTTGTGAACAGCACTGTAAAGCATGTCCGGAGTTATGGTGAGGCATTGGCGTCGGATGTTGTCTTTCAGCATCCCTAGAGATGTCGGTCGATCACGATACACTTGCGACTTCAGGTAACCCCAAAGCCAATAATCGCACGGACTGAGGTCTGGGGACCTAGGAGGCCAAGCATGACGAAAGTGGCTGCTGAGCACACCATCATCACCAAACGACGCGCGCAAGAGATCTTTCACGCGTCTAGCAATATGGGGTGCAGCGCCATCCTGCATAAAAATCGTACGTTCCAGCAGGTGTTTATCAGCCAGGCTGGGGACGATGCGATTCTGTAACATATCGGCGTACCTCTCACCCGTCACGGTAGCAGTTACAAAACCAGAATCACGCATTTTCTCGAAGAAAAAAGGCCCGATAACAGTATTTTTTTTTCTAATAAAACCCCATGTCATTCTAAGTATGTGTGTCAATTTTTACCTCTCTATCTACATTATTCCGTGATTTATTAAGTTTTCAAATTTATACTGACTTTTTGATCACCCGGTATATATATATATATAGAGAGAGAGAGAGAGAGAGATTTTAATAATGAGTATCTAAGTATCACAATCATTAGTTTAGATTTTTATACTGAAATGTCACTTTCATCATTTTTGTGATGCTGAAAAGAGTATATATACACAGTCGAATCTCATGAACCTTCCACTTTAGGGAACACTCCCCATTAACGGAGAATTCTTGAATTTTGACGCTCCAAATGAGGGATCAGTGCACTCCCATTTAGCGAATGTTGCCTAATACTGTACAAAATTGTTTGATCCGTGAGTATTCGCAAAGCGAAGGTTCGTCTGTATACAGGGTCGTCATGAAAAACTTTCTCAATATGTAAACGACTTATCCATTCAACCAGACGAAATGAGATTTCACTGTTATCTGAAGGTATGCGCTGGATTTAAGACAATAGAGATCTCATGGTTACGGTTACAGTGAAAACATTTAGAAATTTTCAAGGTTCCTTTCCAAATTGATCTTTGCATTGGAAAAGGTTCTTCCTCTCTCCTCTCTTGTGTTGTCATTAGTCCTTTACAATGCTCTTCTTTGCAAATGTTTTACACCTGGAATTTCCTTCCTATGTGTATCGTTCCAAAGCTATTTAGGCTTTTTCAAGGCGCTGGTCAATTTGCGCAGAAAAGCAAATAGTGTCCCAATTTGAAAATTTCGAAATTTTTTCACTGTAACCGTAACCGTAGGAGCTCTATTGTTTTAAATCATCGTAATCTTGAACGCATACCTTCAAATAGTACTAATATCTTAAATTTCATTTAGATTGGTTGAGCGAATGGGTTTCTAGAGGTTCATATATCGATGAATTTATTTTTATGACTACCCTGTATTCTACTTGACGGAAAAGAGAAAAAAAATTTTGGAACAGTGATGCAGAACGGTCGACATACAACATTTGATATATATATAATTGTAATTATAAAATTCCATAGTCAAGAATACACTTAAAATTCTAACTGTATGTTCTTTTCATTTTTAATGGCGACGATCTCTTATTTGAAAGTACGTGGAATTAAATCCACAGCCCCGTAATCAAGTTGTTTTTCCCGCCATTTCTACACGTACAGTTTTAGAATGTTCTGGAGATGTTTTAAAGCGAACTGGAATGGCTGACGAGGCTGACGTCATTTCTTGAAAGCTCCGCCTTTCCAGAGGCTATAAAAGGACTCGCAAAAGGAATATCGTGGCGGCTTGATTAAAACGTTTCATGGCTTAGGAAGTAATCCAAAGTATTTTAGAGGCGTTTTGAAAAAAAAAAACCAGTTCGTTGAGTTAGATTGGGATTTTTAGCCAAGTTTTGAATTGTTTTGTTTGACAAGGACTATAAATTTATAAAAACACTATTGTGTATTACTTCATTAGAAGTTCAGCGTCAAAACTCTGATTTCACCTGACTGTTTTGCTCATCGTTTCATCATGGAACGTATGATTGATTCCATTAGCGCTGAAATTACGAATCTGCAGTGCATAGAGGAAGCAGATGGTCCTCTTAGTGAACAAGATGCCAGGGATCTCCTATTTTTTCAAAGACTAAAACTTTTCATAGAAAATGAGATCACCCAGAAAAGAACCGCCGCTGCACCGAAGCCTAATATCCCTGCTGCTAAAATATTTGATGATGAATTTCCGACTCTTGGTCAGATCAAACCTAACGCTCGAAGAGCCAACAGCCCAGCCCGTTCTGATGAGGAAGGCTCCAAAAAATATAAAGCCCTAGACGAGGATAGCAGCGATTCTGATACAGGACCCAGAGGAGACACCACCATACGTCTAAGAAAGCCCGTCCGGAAAACCAACTCCTCGGATAATTCCTGATTCGTCGAGAATACCGCCTCCGGAGACGACTGCAAATGAAACTTCCGAAAATATGGAAACGGTCCCTAACGAAACTCCAGCTCAAGATGCGGCCAATCTGGATGTAGCACCTTTTAAAAGAACACCGCCGATAATAATTAAAGACCATAGGAAAAATTTCATGCAACTCAAAGCCTTATTAATCGGATATAACCTCTCCACTAACAGAGATTACTACGGACAACTTATTAGCGGAGGAATTAAAATACATGCTCACAATCCTACCATCTACCGCCAAATCATTAAAGTACTCAAAGATACAGGTGTGTTTTATCATTGTTACGAGCTGCCGGAGACCAGATATGTAAAAGCAGTTATCAGAAGCCTCCCATCTTATATGAAATCGGAAGATATAGAGGAAGAACTCAGAGAAAAAGGATATAGTGTTATCAGAGTCAACCAAATGAAGCGTCGCCGTGACGGAGAAATAATAAATTTACCACTGTTCCTTGTGACTTTAAAAAGAGAGGAAAAGAGCAATGCCATCTTCCATGAACATTTTGTGCTTGGAATGAAAATCAAAGTCGAAGGTTATAAAGGAAGAGCTGGGCCCTTACAGTGTTTTCGCTGTCAAGGATTCCACCATTCTCAAAGTAATTGTCATCACGCCCCGCGCTGTGTTCGCTGCGGTGAGGAGCATGAATCTTTCACATGCAAAAAAGATAAAACTACTCCAAAGTGTGCGAATTGCCTTATGGAAGGACACACAGCAAACTACAGAGGATGTGAAAGATTTCCTAAGACGAAAACTTTTTCTCAACCGAAACCCTTCACAGATCGAGTCATCACAAACAAATCATACGCTGAAGCCTTAAGCTCTGGATTAGCCCCTGAATCTCTCATGGAAGCTAAAAAAGTGCTTTGTGACTTACGGGCCATCGTTTCCATCATTCAGGAATCTGGAATAACTCAAATCTTTAAGCAATTAACTACTGATAAAGCTTCACTTCCTGACAAAACCCAGCAACATGGATAAAACTACCAGACCTGTGAATCCCATCCGTTTCGTCATCTGGAATGCCAATGGCCTCCAGAACCGTTTATATGAACTTCATAATTTTCTACAGTATCATGATATTGATATTGCTGTGATTACCGAAACGCATGCGCAACAGTGTCACCGTCTCAGGATTGCAAATTATTTACTTTACAGGTGTGATAGAATTAGTCACCGTGGTGGAGGTGTTTGTATATACGTTAAACGCACGTTACAATCATGTTTAATTAAGGAAAGCAGAAACTTTAACTGTGAACTAGTTACAGTTTGTGTGACGCTACCAGTTTTTAAAAATATTTATTTCACTGCTCTATACAACCCGCCTAATAACAGGCTTAGTGATAACTTATTAAATGCTTTTTTGCCAAGTGATATCACGACCGTCCTTGCAGGGGACTTAAATGCAAAGAATACTGCCTGGAACTGTCGACGATCCAATACAAATGGCAAAATATTATATAATTACATACTTAATAATCCTATTGTAATTCATGCACCGAATGATTATACTTATCGTCCAGATAGACTCGAGTACTCTGATATATTAGACATCGCTTTGTCTACCACTACTATTCTTATTACTACTGAAGTACTTCAAGAATTCTCATCTGACCACCTGCCCGTTATCGCTTATCTGGGAATTAATAGAACTGAAGCTCGTACTCTTAACACAACTACTGACTGGTCTCTTTTTGAAAATCTTATGAGTGATCGTATTATTCCTCTCTATAACCTTAATACAGTGCAAGGAATTGAAAATGCGGTTTCTGCACTTACTGAAAATATTAAAAGTGCTATTGCTGAAGCAAGTGACACTAAACCACTTAAAGATAATAGCCTTCGACTTCCTAATTACATTCGCATCAAGATTAGACAACGCAACAGAATGAGAAAATCCTATCACGTGACCTGGGACCCACGAATGAAACGCGAAATCAATAAACTTAATAAAGAAATTCAGAAAGACATAAAAATTATAGAGAAGAATTATGGTGCGAGAAATTAATTAGTATTAACACTAGAAATGGGTCATTATGGACATTAATTAAGAATCTTAAATCTCACTATACTACAAATCGCCCTCTTACCCATAATGGAGCTCTCGCAGTCACTCATCAGGATAAAGCAAATGTGTTTGCAACCTACCTAGAGGAACAATTTACACCCAATGAATGGCCAAATAATAAGGACTTTGAACATAGCACATTGACACATGTCAAAGACTGGTTATATTCCCCCACTGCTAGAAACTTAATTAAATTCACCAACCCAGCTGAGATTAAAGAAATTATCAAGAAACTTCATCCCAGGAAAGCACCGGGAATAGATGGCATCACAAATAAAGCTATGAAATGCCTTCCCAGAAAAACTATCGGAATAATAGCAAGTATTTTTAATGCTTGCCTTACATCCTCATACTTCCCCAAATTATGGAAAACTGCTAAGGTCATCTTAATACCAAAACCTGGAAAAAACCACTCACAAGCTGACGGATACAGGCCCATTAGTTTACTGCCTGTATTAAGTAAAATATTTGAAAGAATTATTCTCAGCCGAATGAAAAATTATCTTCAACTTCTTCCGCCGGAGCAGTTTGGCTTTAAAGAGAAGCTCTCGAGCGCAAAACAACTTCTTCGTATTACGGAGTATTCTGGAGCTGCTTTACATAACAAATTGAATGTTGTTATCCTCATGCTGGACGTAGCGAAAGCTTTCGACCGCGTCTGGCATGAGGGACTCATTGCAAAACTAATCAACCTTAATTTTGAAAGAGAAATTCTTCTGATCATCCTCTCATTCATCTCGGACAGGACTTTTAAAGTGTACGTGAAAGGAGCTTACTCCTCAGAACGTAATATGCAAAGTGGACTACCTCAAGGGTCTTGTTTAGGCCCTGTACTCTATTTATTTTATGCTGCAGACTTCCCTAAACCCAACAGTAACGACTCTATCTTTGCATGTTACGCAGATGATACTGCCCTGGCAGTTAAGTCTGCGAACATTAACTTCGCTATTAAGAAACTACAAGCCTTCATTCCAAGTATAGAGTCATGGTGCGCGAATTGGAAAGTGAAGATTAATGCTCAAAAATCTCAATTATTGATCATTCGCAGAAGGAAAAGAAATAAGCAACTGAAGAATCACCTTCTCCTCTTTAATGAAAGAGTTCCTATAGTGAAAAGTGCCAAATATCTCGGAGTCACTCTTAAGGATCGTCTTACTTGGACTGACCATATCAACAATGTTCGAACCACTGCACTACAAATTATCAATTGTTTGCTTCCTATACTCGGTAAATACTCTAGAATGGATTTGGGGAAGAAAAGACTTGTTTATCTCTCCACAATTAGACCTATTTTGACTTATGCATCTCCTGCCTGGGCGGCAGCCAAAGACTCAGATGTGAACAAACTCCAAATCGTTCAAAATAAACTCCTGCGTATTATCACGAACGCACACTATTATGTCCGCAACAAGACCCTCCATGAGGACCTCAAAATTGATACCATCGCGGTACATCTGCGGTAACTTAACGATAAATTCTTCAAAAATGCGCAGGAATGTAACTTTATGAATCATTTCAACATGTTTCATTACGAAGTTCTCACCGATGATCGATTTCTTCGACCTTTCGCAGCTTACATACTCAGTGGAAACGAAAATTTCCCCACCTAATACCAAGTTAGTGAAAATTTTGATCTGTACATAGTGATTTTACTCTTATTTTCCTTTACTTTACTCCAGAATACTGCTTTTCTTCAATATTCAAGAAGCACTTTTAAAAGTCAGCGCCTGGGAGAGTGACCTCCCACGTGACCTAAGAACTTGAGTTCTATGTTCAGCCTTGTTGTAGGACTTTCTGCATTTTTTAGGACTGAAATTTCTGGTATTCCTTATATTTATCATATTGAAGAACATGAGAAAAATAGTGATTTTTCGCTATTGCAACCCATTATTTAATTATTTTACTCTTTTCATCAGTTTTGGACAAGTTTACGCTAAGCGAATCAGAATGCCTGATTCCGCTCACGTGATATGTGACTTATTCTAAGTATACTCTGGGATAGACATTTTGAATTTGTAATATATGTATTTTGTGTTAACATTTGTTCTACATTTATTTTGTTATTTTGTAACTCTTACTAAAATTATTGCTTTCCTGAAACATCTTCGACTGTTATAATGAAACCATGATTCTGTTTACACCACCCCCATCACGTTATCATGGACTCAGAATTTCAACTTACAGGACTGCTAGACTGTATTATGTGATGAAATTTGGTTTATTCCATATGTTGTTACTCTGATGATTACTAGAAAAATTTCCCTTTTATGTAATTATTTCTGCAAATTTGTACATTTAAGGTTTTCTTCAGCATTTCTAACCTGAAATCTCGCAACGTATTAACGACTTCTTCACACCTCACGTGACAAGGTAGTCACGCCCTCTCAACATGTGCAATCCTGACTTAGGTCTCACTCATGTATTCTCCTACTTTCAGCGCTCTATAGCAACTAACTCAGACAGCCGGAACAAAACTTGCAAATCCTGCAAGTTAATCAGCGGCGCATCCAGCGGTACTTGGAACTTGGAACTTGGAATATCGTGGCTTTTTCTTAAATGTCACGATGCAGTAAACTTCATACAAAAAGTTATTAGTAATTCTTTTTATTTACTCTGGATATCTGATTTTGTAACTGCTATTTCTCCTGAATAATAATAAATGGATCCTATTTTTTAAACTTAACGTCTGATTATTTAAGCTACGACTAAAGCTGATACATCACATATATATTGTATTTGCTTATTGGTTGTTATCAGTTTATTTCCAAATCTAAATTTTAAAATTAAAAATCTAAATAATAATTAATTTTTGGAAATGTACTTTACCTTTCATTATTTAACTTTTGCTTTTAGCCTTGGTTTTTCACTACTATGCCATTTTGTTAGATCTTAACACCGTTTCCAAAAAATTCTTCTATGACTTTTGTTCAGTATAGTTTCTTGCATCTTTACGTATTTGCAGTGCTTATGTAATGCCGATTTTCCCATTGTCTGTCTCTTGTACACTTCTGTTTGATATTCTAAGCTGCTATCTTTTAATTTAAAAAAAAATATTTTCTTCATAAATTGTTTCATAATCTATTCCTTCTCCAAGTATTTAAAATTCCCTAGTTCCTTCAGGACAGGTTATAGCTTGATGAATGCTTTTGTAAAATTTTTAAAATTTTTATTTACATTTGTATAAATAAATATATTTTTAACTGGTTACTTTTATTTCAAATGTAAAAGAGAATTTTTTAATTTGATTATTTTTTTCTTCTGCAATTCATCCAAATATAATTCTAAAACGTAGCTGTGTTCATAATTCATTCGGTTGTTTCATGGCGACTAACTAAAGAATGTCGATTTTTATATAGTAGTTTGCTACTTTTGGTTTACATTGTATATTTTGTTTCATTTTTACTTGGATAAATTTTGGGTTGAATGATGAAATGTTTATCAAAATTTTACATTTATGTAAAAAAATTACGTTATTATTTTATATCGCTTTACAAACACCGTGCCATTGTTTCATGCTACTTTTCGTCACTTCTCAAGCCATTTGATAAATGTTTGTGTTTGTATAGGGAATTTTTGAAATGCAGTACATTAATTGTAACCGTGATACATATTCTGACTCTTTTTATTTATTGCGAGAATCTTTGGCCTTGACTTACTGTACAAAAGTTTGCATGCTTCCAACATTCCAGACGTCTGTCTTAGTTGATCGAATTATTTTATTACCATCCTCAATTTGTACTAAAAAAGGCACTTAATCAATGGCAACAGTCTTTTGTTTACATATTAATTTCATGTGAAGCGTAAACGTCTGAAGTTAAGTTATTGTTAACCATTAATGATTAATCGAAATCATTTTAGGTATTAACGTGGAATCTGAAAGATCGGTTTGCAATTTTTATTTATTTTTGTCTTTCTGGTATGGGTGCAGAAGAAGAAATTTTTTATGCGTAATAGGTGAAAGTTTCTAAATTAATACTTTTAAATTTTCTTTGAACATTTAATCGAACCAGAATTATTACTTTTATAAGAAATGTTAAGCATTAATTAAAATTTAACTAAAACTAAGCTTTTCCTGCATTCCACAGCAATCTGAAAATTTTTAAGATTTAATCTAATTCAAATTAATCAAATACAACTGCATAGCGTAAGTGTATTGTATCCAACTCGCTTTCCAATCACAATTCTTAAAGAAAAATACTAGAAGTCTAAAAAATAAATACATAAATAAAACTAGTACTGTAAAACGAAGGAAAAATATCATTCCTCGCATGGAATAAATAATTCATTGAGACGGCTAGCAAGCTAATACAATGCAAAAATTTAACCCCTGCTGGTCTTATCTCTTTCAACCTCAAGGTTATCGTTGCGGCATCTCTTCGGTTGTGGCGTCACACTCGACTGGCGACCAACAATGTTGCCACCTGCGGAAAAACAAAAGAAGGAGAAAATTATAACACCCGTCCTGTAATTCCTTCAGCTAACAAAAAGAAAAGCTGTTGAATGAAATTACCTAAGTTGTTCTCATGCAGTATGTTTGCATTGATATTTTTATATTCATTTTTTATTTTATTTATTTATTTTTCCGCTGTTGTGTGTGATTTACCAACGAAAATTTACTCGCTATAATATTCATCGTTCGGTTCTTAAACTAATGATCTTGTTCTCAGAGTTAAAATATTCTGTAGCGTATTAAGCTTCGAAGATTATGCCTGAAGTGATTATTGTCGATTAGTTTAACAATAGTATCTAATCAGCGATTAGTACATGATTGCAATCGAATGCACTGCATTCGAAGTCTTCCTTTAAATTAACAATTAAGTGAACAAAGGCTTATAAATGTCTTTATGAAGGCCAAAATTAAAAGAAAGAATGCTGTATGCATACATTGTTAAGAGTTTAATAACTATATTTTTATAATCTTATAACTTATCGCACAGAAGATTGACCAGATGGTCTCATACTTACATTTGCTTGTCAATAGATTCTTCGTGTATTACGAAAGATATTACAGCAGACCTTTCGTAAATACCCGACAATTGTTTAAAACCTTGCTACTTTTGCACGCATTAAAGGAACCAAACATTTAGGTCACGTAATTAATTTGGATATTATCTTGTGTCACAGAACTACAGTTTGCCTGATAGTTTTTGACATTAGAGTAAATACGATATTAGGTGAAGTCATTTCCAAACAGAATTTTGTTAGCGTATAAACGTGGTGTAACAGTACTCAGTTTGCGAAGAAAAACACGCCGTCAATCGGTGATTGCCGCTGGTTTATTAGAAACTTGGCAATCCATCGAGAATTAAAAATCTTGGAAATCCGTTGCTATATGGTTCCCCTTTCGTTGCAGATTTCTTTGCTCCTGATAAAGAGGTTCCTGTACCTCTTGCCTCGAAATCCAGAAAGTCTTGACTAAAATCTAGGCCAAACAGAATGTAGGCTTTCCCTAATTGCTAGGCCAGAATCTAGGTTTTGCCTAGTTTTATATGTTACTCTGGCGTGTTTCTCTATCTTGTCTTGATAATAAAGAAAACCATTTAAAAATATATGTGTGTATCTTAATAATATTTTCTATATATTTCGGTGAGAGCAATATTAATTGGATATTACTTCTAATTCATTGAGCCTCTGAGTGGTTCAGATGTTTTATTGCTATTCTTAAACCCTGCGTTAAAAGTTTAATGAATATTACTTTTCTTAGTAACATTTAAAACGATAACAAAAATTCTGATGTGTACACCACAATACTTCCTAGTACGGCCTATCAAATTACTATATACACTTTTTGCTGCACTTCATCTTAACTTATTTCATCAAATTATTCTAACCTAATTAAACGATCCCTTGAGGCAAGTCGAAAGTGACATAAAAAATTGCAAGTTTTGAAATTAAATATGCCGGCCAATTTTTTTCGTACGGTAGTGAAACTTTTTGTATTTTTATAGTTTTGTAACGAGTATAAAACTTTCCCAAACGTAAGTATAGTATAGTAGTCCCATGAATAAAATTTCAACGTTCTACGGCTAATCGATTTTGACTTATGCAAAA
Organism: Stegodyphus dumicola; assembly: GCF_044657685.1. Lineage (NCBI taxonomy): Eukaryota > Metazoa > Arthropoda > Arachnida > Araneae > Eresidae > Stegodyphus > Stegodyphus dumicola. The sequence goes on along the minus strand of NC_140768.1, from coordinate 131,848,821 downwards.
CACGTATGTACATACGTCTGTATCTACGTACAGATGTCACAAGAATTCTTTCTGCATCTATTTTAAATCCATTTTACAATCCTTTTTGGAAAAAGGAGTCCTTTATTCTCTCCCTACGCACATACGCCATGGGGAAAAAAAGTCCAAATGGATTTGTGAATGGTCGAAATGTATATTTCCGTTGAACTATGTTTTTCATCAATTTTTTTTTCACGATAACAATATTTCTTTTATTTCGTAAATGAAGCAAAAAAAAAAAAAAAAAAAAAAGTATTCCTAGCACCATATAGAACCCAAATCATTTTTCTATCTTTTCTAGCCAGATTTCAACCTCCAAGGAAAATGTTGCTGCAATAATTTCAAAAGGTTTTTATGACATTATTTTCTCGCATAAGACTCACGATATTAATTTTAAAGCTTCTTATTTTATTTCCAAAAGTATAATTCACACAGATAGACGATTACGTAAACATATATTTCAAAGAAATCCATGTTTTGAAATTCCAGTTTAACGCATTTAAAAAATTCAGTATCATATTCAAAACTTTAAAGTGTCATATAGATGACTTTTATGAGACACTTATTGTATGCACTTACTGTTACATTCCATTACTAGGCACTTACTGTTACATTCATGTCTGCGCGAATTTAAAGGATAGATTAAGTATGTTTCTCTTTCTTTCTATTCTGTTCATGTTGCGTTCTGTATATGTAACATGGATACTAGCCACTAACTTTTAAAAGTCCCGCACGAAGACATTGCTCTCTTTAGATAGACAGCTTTCGCAAATCATCCAATATAGCCTGTCTCATTTCAGTAGCCATATATATTTAATACATGTAATCGTACTAAGCATAATACGGAGAAAGACCAGGAGGTTAATTAAAAAATTTTAAATACTGACAACTGTGTAACTATTAACATGCAACAAAAGGTTAAAAATCAATTTGGACCATCGAAAAGTTAAAGGTCAGAGGTTATATACCATTAGGAAGAGCTTGCTGACTTCTACAGCTGAGCTGAAACCATCACATATTCTCAACACTTTTTGTTCCATGTACGCCTTTCACCACAGCTAGATGATCTTTCCTTCCATTCCAAAACTCGTAAAATAAAAACAATAATTTAAATGTATATCATTTTTTAATGTGTTTTATAAATTAAACGAAAAAACATACCTAAAATGTTAATAAATACCAAAACTTGAATAAAAGTAATTTTTATATTCATGAAATAAAACAGATAAATAAAAGGCTGACTTAACAGATAAATAAAAGGCTGACCGCATTCCCCGAAAGTATAAAATTCCTCCTGGTTGATAACCTCTGGTTTACATCCTTTTAGCGAGTCACTATTATTGTTAAAACTATCACCTGAAGCTTCTTTCATATTACAGTCTCGAAAATATCAATTAATAATGATAATAATAACTTCTGGTCTTAGCTCAGAACATCAAAATTCAAGACAGGAACAATTCAAGCCAGCGTGATCGAAAGAAATATATTAAAAGGGTTTTAAACAAATAGAATAAAATTACCCATAACTATTTTCCAAAAATGCATAAGATGAAATTGCGTTTAAACTATAATAACTGAGACATGTATTCGGAAGAATTTAATAGTTTATGTTTAGACAAATTAATGAAAGAAATTTATTTAAGAAAGTGTCCATAACGAAAGCTATCGTCCGAAATTATTTCACAGAGTGAAATCCAAATCAAATTGTGAGGGCAGGTGTGGCCTTTTTTTAAGTGGGCGGGATTCCTTTTGTATTGTAATTACTCATCATAGATATATAAAAGCAGGTGTAATTTTCTTTTGCGAAAAGTATTGATAAATGTCAACGGATTCGACCTTGGTTCTTTGATGTATTCTCACGTTTCAGACCTCAAGGATATGTGAAAACAAATTTTTCACCCTATTGCCATTTTTCTGCGCTTTTCTTGCAAACATGATTACATTTTTTGGCGCTTACATTTTTAGCAGCACATCATTATCATACATGTAACGTTTTTTCTGTGTTTCTTCTGGAAATGCAATAACTACTGCTCGTATCAGCCTACAAGCTTTAGATTGATCACAAAATGATTCGAATTCAATCGGCGATATTCCGCCTCTACTATCTGCGATCGAAATTAAATGAAAAATTGCATACAATATTATTATTTTTTTAAAACCTTATATCCAATATGAAAGATGAAATATTAGTCATAATAATGAAGTCAAATTAATGCATGTCAATTGAATGAGAAATGATGACGTTCTTGACTCAGTTCCTAATTGCAGTTACTGAATATAAAATGAATCACGCGGAATTCTCCAATTAAAATTTACATTCAATGCTTTGCAAACATATTTTATGTATTTTCTTGTTGGAATCCTTGCGATGTATTAGCGCTCTTATTTTATAGAAACAACTTTTTTTAATCTTGTTCTACCATAAAATTTCTTCAAGTTAAAATCTCTAACTACTTGTCAAGAAAATGCGTATATGTAATTCAATGTAACAACTGAAAAAGTTAATTGGTATCGTTAATACCGATACCGTTAAATATCGAGGCCTACCAGCGGCCGACTAGTAAGAGTCTATCTAGGTCCGATTCCAAGCGAACGGGCTGGCTGCATGGACGTTTTCATTGTATTCCTCATGTTTAAAGTATATGCGAGCCAATTTCCCTTAGAAAGTCCTCGACGAATGAATTGCTTTCCTTAGGGAAATAGCCCTTCAGTGCTTTGCCATAGTCAAATTAATGCAATCAAGGGAACCTAGTAAGGATGCCCTGCAGCACTCGGAAGCATATATTTGGGAAATTACGGCATATTTCTGGGATGCCCTGCTGATGTACTCTAAGCTAGTGAGCAACATTTTTATATCTCGAAGGGTTTTTTCCTGCTGTGTAAGTAAGTTAAGGCAGTTATAGCAAGTTCACCTCCTTGCTTTAGGAGTTTACATTTCTTTCTGCTATACACAGAGAAAAGTAGTAACAATTATCAAACTTTCTAGCTTTGTAAAATTACTGTTAACCTTGTAAAGTATCATTTAAGTTTCTAACCCGTTATTTTATGTTAATGTCCTTTTCTATCAGTCTCGTTTCTAATTTTCTAGAGAGAATGTAAATTTCTAGAGCGTAGCTGTATTCAAATGAGGTAGAAAGTAATAAGGAAAATATTTAAAGGAAGATTTTAGAAGATAAAATCAGAGCGTCTTCTGCCTGCTTGAAGGCCACATTGCTAAATTTGATTCTCTTGATTAGTATTCTGCGACGTTGAGTTATTCTTGCCATTAGGCTTGTTTACGCAGACTTCAGTCAGAACCATCTTGCGCGCTAGTTATTCTGTGAAACTGTTAGACTATACGTAAATTTCATTAGTTTTATTTATAACATAGTGATAATTCTCTGCTTGTTTTTAGTGTTCTGATCTAATGTTATGCTACCTAATGTTACGCTACCAAATTTTTGCAATGCTATATAATTTTGTAATTAAATATTTTCCTGTCTCTGGAACCGAAACAGACTTTTTGCATCCTGTACTGAATTTTAATTGTAACTGAATTTTAAAGGAGGGGGTAATTTAACTGTACAGTTTATTCAGCATTTATGTTTGCATGAAAGAGCACTAGAGATACCTTCTGTCTTTCACGCTGCTCTGTTTACGCCCTAGAAAACTGTAACATTTTTAAAGTTGTTTCATCGCATAGAAACATGGAGGATCCTATAAGAACATGCAAGATCTTATAACAACCTATAAGAGCTTAGGAGATCTGTACAAATGAAAATTAATACCCATTGAGGTTATTGCCTTGAGGCAAGAATTTTCTTGAGAGCCTGTATATTTTGCTCAGATAAAGAATTTAATAACACCTTACAGAGGATTGTGCTGTTAAGATAAATGAAACCTATAAAACAAAAGTAGAAAAAGTGTTTAGGATAGTTTACTGATAGCTAGCTGATTCTTCTAGTTTTAAATTAATTTTCTGTAAAGCTATGGGAGGAAACTTGGCAAAGTTCCGTATGTCTGATATGAATCTGTGATTATTTGCAAATGAAATGGTTTCAAACTCAAATAATAAATAAATAAATAAATAAAACAGGGAATTATTGATTATTCTATACCTACTAGATGTATAATACACGACATTAAAACATCTCTTACTAAAGTCAATAATATAAATGTTTATAAAATTATTATTTGAGTAAATTATAAATTATATCAATAGGATACATTTTTAAAAGTAAACTGAGAATATAAAATATTAATAAGTATATTTATTGCTTTAAAACTGCTCTGTTTATTAAGATTACAAGTGAGGTTTTAATTAAGATGTTTTCGCTACATCGAATGGCCATACATTGAGGTCAGGTTATTTGCCAGGCTGTGTGAAAGTTGATTAAAGTTTTTACGTCTGTTAGAATGGCAACATTAGCCGACAAGTTATCTCCACTTCCTTTCACTGCCAAATCGAGCCTGACGAGCAACAAGAATTGAAAAAGGTATGATTAAAAAGAATGAATTGCATAGTCATAGCAAAGAATACGACGACAAATGCACATTTCTGGAAATATACCATTGTTCTTTTCATGACAATAGCAGCAGAGTAGTTAACTATTCTGGTTCCGAAAATTTCCGGTAATATCTATGATCTAAATTTTTTGCTTCAGTGAATATAGTTTAAAGGTAACTTTATTTCTGAAACATTCTATCATCTGCATTTTAGCTGATTTTTAACATTTACATTTTGAGGATCACTTGTTTCAGAGGTTTTTTTTCCCATATGCTTGCTTATCTCCATTTCAGTATTATCTGATAAAAATCTACATGTCTCTAGCATCATCCGTTTGATCTGAATATTTCTCCACCTTTTTGCCTCCATGCATTCTAATTTATGACTGTTTATCCTCTTTGAGCTTCATTCAGTTTAATTCCAGGATCTAATCTCGACGCTGTCTGTGTTGTTTGTACACTGGAATAATCACGTGTGCTGCTCATGTTCTTTCAGTTTAGCTTCTGTGGTTCTTTTTATCCATATTTATGTCATATCTTGCTGAGAAAACTATACTTTGTTCTTTTCCATTATAAATTTTCCTTTCGCAAGCGATTTGATTTTACTGTGTAAAATAAAGGTAGTGTACCCTATACAATAATTTCCCAGTGGTGGGTAAAACCTAATAACTGTCTAGGCCCCTTATGCTAGGAGCTAGATTTCCAAAATTATTATGCAACTTTTCATAGCATTGCTTTTACTTTCATTAAAAAAATTAAGAAGAAGGATCTGTGGCTGATCACTCTAAAAATCGATATAGAGTTTTATTCAAAAACAATGGTTCCTTCTTTTTTTTTTTTTTTTTTTTTTTCTTTTTGGCCTAATTTTAAATTTCCTATTAAAGTGCTTTCATTTCACTTGATGATTTCTGTGTATAGAGTAAATGCTTATAAATAATAAATATGCACATTATCATAAGTTAATTTACCAATTATTACAGTTTTCGTCTTTACTGTAACTTCTCCTTTCTGTATTCTCTTCAGAATGCAAATTAGCTTTGAGTGTATTTAAGCCGAAGGTTTTGAACTCAGTCGAGAGAGATTTTTGAAATCCCGTTTACTGTTAGTTATTTTTCAACTGCTGTGCTTAAAACTTTAGTAGCATTTACGCTAACCGACACTTTAAATTGCGCGCCGTAAGATACTTTGAGTCAGCTTATTTTTTATTCTATCTTATGTGTAGCCTTCGTCTACGTCCCAACGTTTGAATTCAATTGTCAGTTATTGTTATGTAAAATAGTCACAAATGATGGTTTCGTCTGTAAGCACTAGTTGTGCCTTGATTTTCAATTTACAATAAAATAAAAAGTTTATTTAAAATCTTTTCAGTAATATGTGAATATTTTAGAGATAACTCGCTATCTGTTTAGTAGGATCTGTAAGCTTTATTTTTAGCTTCAAATGGCAATACTAACTTTGCAGATACAAAAACGTTTATTATCTTCTTGTACGAAGTAAAAAACGTATTGTAATCTCGAAAGATTTCGGGTGCCCTATTTCAACAGAAATGTCCATTTTGGCCTCCTCCCGAATACATTTGGATGATTTTTTTGTCTGACGTCTGTACGCATGGCCGGAATAAAGGCCTCTTTTTTTCAAAAGGATTTAAAGGGGATACAAAAGGAATTTTTGGGTCACTACGTACGTAAGTCATACACGTACCCGTATGTGTATATATATATATATATATATATACATACACGTACCCGTATGTGTATATATATATGTGTGTGTGTGTGTCGCACAATCAAAATCAATTACCCGTAGAACGTTGCAATTTTGCATATGGAGATGCTGTAAATAGTTGTGCACATTTCTCTAAAACGTATATATATATATATATATATATATATGTATACTTCCAATTACAGAAGAGCTTTAAATGACGAAATTTTTCATATTTTGGCAATATCAAATTTTTAAAAAATTTCAGTTGTCGTCAAAGAACGAAATCTAATTGTTAATGCAACGTCCCGGTTCCTATACTTATACTTGGGAAAATTTTATACTCGTTATGAAAGAATAAAATTAGAAGAAGTTTGACTCCCGTACGACAAAAACTGACCAGGATATTTAATTTCGAAATTTAAAGTTTCTAATGTAATTTTTAACTTGCCTCAAGAGTTTGGTTAATTAAGTTAAAATAATTCGAGGAAACCAGTTTAAATGAAGTGCAGCAAAAAATGTGTATTATTTAATAGGCCGTACAAAGTAGTCATGTTATGTCTTCATCAGATTTTATTTTCAGTACACGCTGATTTGCAGAGTATAACGCGTTGTTTATTTCACGTATCGAAGTCAAACAAATTCAGACAATTTTCAAAGTTATCTTTAAATGCAGACACCTTTTGTAATAATAGTTTTATAGGCAACTGCTAGAATTGATAACTGTTTTCATTTAATATTTGAAGACGAATTGTATGCTGTTTCGGTTGTAGAGACATTAGATATTTTTGGAAGCACAGGCAAGATGAAAAATATGCAACGCCTTCGCCGGGAATCGAACCGCGGACCTCTCAATTACGCGCTGAGCGTGCAGACAACTACACAACAAAGGCTCCCTAAGAAGGTGGGAGAAATACCTTATACGGTAATATTCGTTTAGTTTTTCAATTTCGAAAATTCGTATTTGTGTGACGCTAAGAATGAGGTGAATAATGTTTTACATGTTGAGTGTTATTTACTGTGTCTTATAAGAATCTGCTTTCTTAAATGCGCAATAGTTTCAAAATGAATAACTACAATTTTTTTTTTCTGAAACTGTTATTCTTAGATTGATCCCGATGCACAGATATGCAAACATCCTTTATTGTATAGGAAGGCTATTTCATCTTTGAAATCGCTATTTATGCGTCTTTTAAAACGGCGAATTTATGCTAAAGCATGATAACGGAAACTTGTGCAATTTGTTAGCCACTTTTTGATATAAATCATCAATATAACTCTTCCTGATACTTATTCCACGTCATTTAAATCAAATAGTTGCTACTTAACCACAAAAAAATTGCAACAAAGAACAATCGAACTCAACATTATGGGGGGAAAAATCGATTCCGATTCAAATAAACTTTTCATCGACGCGAATTTAAATCTTGAGAACCAGTACTGTTATTTTCTTTTGTCTACCAACTTAGCCTCTAACTGTCTCACAATTATGCAGTCGATTTTGGCAGCGGAACGTGACCGCGCATTTGAAATTAGAAATCGTGAACGTAGGATCGAAACTGGATAACAAGCAAAATAAAAAAAGTAGCAAGTAGCATGAAAGAGAGATAAAAAAGGCAAAGAGTCATCTGGAATATCCGATTGCTCCATCCCCCCTGCAGGTCTTTACATAATAGGCGTAGAGGATTTATTAAGGGATGATTGTTTGGCGGGAAGTGGTCGTGAGGATGGACTTCCGGGGTTGATATAGGGCCGAAAAGTTCTTTAAATTCTGAATTATCTTAATTCGTAGGATTATTAGATTCTGTCCCCCCCCCCCATGTAAAGACATACGGAGTCACAATTGGTATTTTCTCTTGCCCCAGTCTCGCTTTCTGCGTCTTATCTCTCTCCAGAATGTGGAAAGGGATTTTTATTCAGTTGATCCATTTCGAATCTGAATTATCAATTATTTCCGAAGGTGTCCCAAATAATCATTAGAAACAGGAACAAAAGGAGATAAGCAATTAGTAAGCACACAAAACCACAAACTTCAAAGTTAGCAAGAATTGAAAATTCATGGTAAAATAACAATTTGAAATTTAAATTCAACTTTAAGCTGATGTTAGTTTATGCAAATAAGCCTAAGCATTTTCAGCAAATTTCTTGCCTTAGAATGATTTTTTGTCTGAAGAAATAAGAACATCTTGTTTGACTCTCTCTTGAATTTGAATTTTGGCAAAACTTAAATTTTAAATTAAAATACTTGCTTTCCACATACTGCTATTAGGATTAACCGGCATTTGGAAAATTTATGCTAATGTGCGATTTTGAGTTCATTAAATTTCTTCAGTCAGTTCCGTTCATATATGACTTCTTGGGATTTCTTTAAAGTTCCCATTTGCGCTTTTCTTTATTTCAATTATGTATATATACACATCTATTTTAAAAAATCTGAAAATTTTATATTACGCCCAAAGGAGCGTTTTTTTTAACGTTTTGTGTTTTACCTTTATTTATCAAATATCATGTTCTTCGCACTTAAACCCTAAAATTCAATTCAACAACAATATCCCAAATTTTTAAAAGAGCATATCTTTAGAATTTCCGATACATAGTCTCGTGCACTAGAGATATTTTTTTTTTTTTTTTTTCCGTACAGTATCGCCATGGCTTGCTTTCATATCGTTGACTTTCTTAATCGAAAACTCATAAATGCTTTAAAAAATATGAAATAGGTAATAAAACAAATTCCAAATTTCAAATTTGGACTTCCAAATGTCCATACTCGCAGTAGGATTACGTCATTCAAAATTTGATGGCTTTAGGTACCGTTGTTTTATCACAATGCGAGAACATACATTTATGTAGATTCTTAAAAGTGAAACGGAAATTTAAAGTTTTCGACGCAAAATGCCAAAGCGAAATTAACAGCCCTTCTGGGCCTAAAGAAAACGCTATGAAATACCTGCACAAACCAAATTACGGCTTCCAGATGCCCGTATGTATTCGACGGAGGAATACGTTATTCAGAATTAGATGATTCTAGGTACCGTTGTTTTATCAAAATGCAAGAAACATACATATATTTATGCAGATTATTCATTATTTAATTTCTTTAAATATAATACAGGGTTCTAATATTTGGTGGAAACAATTTGAAAAATGAACCGACATTTAACGTTTTCAATGCAAAATGCCAAGACGAAATTAATAGCCCTTCTGAGACCTTTGGGCTAAAAACATCTCTCAACCATATTTTGCTATATCCTATACATCTTGAATAACAGTAGATCCAAAAAGGATAATATAAAAGGATATTATAAAAAAGGATAAGGATATTGAAAAAGGATATTATAATTGCCTGTTAAGCATCAAACATCAATTTCAAACCTAATTTGAAATCCACGATTTTGTAAGTAATGATTTAAACTAGAGCTTAGGTTTATTAGAATACGAAATCTGTGCCAAGCGTGCACTCAAGAAGATATTAAATGGCATGCCTAGTTATCAGAATATATATATATATATATATATATATAATGTTGCATGATCTTAAAATTCACTTAGTTCGAAAACAAGTTATTCTAATACTTGCGCAATAGCTGCAAAGTAAGATAATAATAATATATTTACTAAAGAAATATTGATTATATTATCTCCTAATATTAATTTTAGTAGAAGTACCTAAAAAGAGTGAACCCAGAGGTAGGAAGTTTAATCCCGAAAATTGTTTTAAAGTAACATGGATGTAAATTGTTAAAAATGTTGTACGGGGACTTGAATTAAATCATGAATAACAAAATTTCAAACTTTGAAAAAGAAATTAAAATAAAAGCAAGCAATTATTGCTATTGATCGGAAATTAGTTGACTTTTCAAGGCGAACAAAACAACTCCCGTTCAATGAACAATAATTAATAAATACGAAGGTGTTTTGTCTTTTACTCAAGTAAGAATGGTGATGCCAAACTGGCAAATTAAGTTAGGCCAAATAGTTCCGTGAAGTGAAGGTATTTAGAACCAAAGTAGTGTACCAAAGAACTCATTCTGAATTAAGCATTTTCGCTAATACCAATTTTGAGTGAAAAGCAATTTATGTAGTAAAATTGATAAAATACTTGAGTAATTGTCCCCCGACACCCTCGTTTTTATGCATGTTAATTCAAAACTACTTGTATAAAAATTAAACATTGGTAATCCTAAGTGGAATAATGAAATAGAACTCAAAGTAATTGAAATAAACATTAGAAAATTAAGAAACATATTGCTATCTTTGCAAAAACAAAGCAAACAATAAAAACTGAAATATTAATATATATATAAGAAGAAAAAAAAGTGAATGTACATTAAGATATAAAAGGCCAGAAAAATTATTAATTAACTTATGTTCTTTCTAGTGGGAAGTGGGCAAAGTGTTGTCTTCGGTGTCTTACTCAGAAGGGTTGTGTGTCCAAAATTTCTTATCGGCAGCGGGGGCTTTGAATTATTTCAGGCGGTGAAACTTGTGAGAAGTAATTTATGTGACATGGGAGAGACTTGAGGGACGTTTGTTGCGGAGTTCTTATGTGAGTGAAAACGTCTGTTAAAATTTTGAATATACTAACTTAAAATTAATTAATGGAAATTAATTAATTTCTGGCTAATTGTAAGTAGGAACGAGGAAGAAAAGTAATTTTCACTGTCAAAGAGCTATTTGACAGACTAAAGATTATGACATGGGCCCATATTTTTAGTAACAGCATAAGAAAAGTCTGAAAACAATTAGCTTTTTACATTATATACAACTTTGTAATTACACTATGTACAAATCCTCCAACTGACAGTCATCTAACTTATACCGCCTTCTCAGGTTTAGGAATAAATTATCATATCCCTATCAGTTAAATGATTTAGAGTGAGTATTTAACGCCTGCTCTTTTAAGACAGTGGTTAATAAATTGATTAGGTATTAGATTACTTTTGAGAATTTTAATAAGGAGCAAAATTTCGCGTTGTAGATCTATCGTATCTGTGCAAATATTTTTAATACATTGTATTTGATTTTTTATTGTATTACTAATTACTTTTTTGGAGATGTTGGAAGTCTAAGTTATTAATTTGTTAGTATTGAAACTGAAGTTTCTTGTTTTGTCAAACAGTAAAATTTTTTTGTAGTTAATGATTTGAAGATCGAGATAGTCAATGTTATTTGCGAATTATTAGTTTATTAAGTTCAAGGCATTTTGGATAAATCACGGACTATTCAATCTTCTTAAAATTATTAAATGTAATAAGATCATCTATATATCTGTAAGTGTGCTTGTAATAATTTAATTCTTGCTGTTGTATATTTTTTTGGAAGTTAAATTCTTTGATAAATAAAAAGAGATTACAGATCGAGATATCAGGTTCAATGTTCCGTCTTACTTTCTTCGGGAACATGCAAGGACCTGACTCGGAACAGAGAGCTTACTAAAGCTATCTTCAATAACTGTGGGAAGTAGACAGGATACACAAGAAGGGTATACAAAACCCTTTATTTTTCTCTATTTACAATAACTTCCGTACTTCGAAATACAAAGACCCACTACTTGTGGTCTAAACGTAAAAATATAAAAATAAAACTAAACTCTTAACTTTGAAATAATAAACGTGGAAGATTGGCCTTATATTAACAGGAAGCCGTATGTAGTACAGAGAACTGTGAACACTACAATACGTTTAAAATTATCAAGAGGATTAAACCTCTGGCCTGGAAGGCAACCAGCAACTGAGTAAAACTTCTAAGGTAAGCGGCCTGCTTCGACTAACTGCTTCCTCTCTCTCGCTTGGCAGAAAGCCCCAACTTAAGTACTTGGCGTTCGCCAGACAAACTTTGCATAAATACATTAACGCTTATAATTCTGGCCGGAAGTAGAAAATAAGAAGTGATAGTAAAGATTTAAAATAAAATAAACGTTAGTAAAACTTAAGATCCTTACATACTTCCCGCCAGAGTTAATTAGTTTGAAACTGAGGTCTAAAACGACCTTGTTGAAAACTTTTAGCTCTAGAATCTAACACGAGGCCAATCTTTTACAAACATTTTTCGCTAGAGACTAGAAATTTAAAAGAAAGAAATTTGTTTTTACAATAGCAGCTCCCAGGTTACGCAATTTTTTCATCTGTACTGCATCTAAACAGGAGCTTTTATTCAAATCTGGTTCCTTCCAAAGATCTGGAAGGAAAACTAGTTTATTGAAATGTTACACAATGAAATGGCAAGTAACATGTATAATTATATTTCTCTTAACATTCTTATTTCATTCATGACTATTTTAATTATCTCTCCCCGTGCTCTCTGACATGTGTTGTAAAAGAACACCAAACACGAATGTGTTTATGTCTACGTGTTCAACACTTCCTCCTACAATCAAAGCACTAACGTGTTAAAAATTCAACATACCAAGACCTCGTAACACACCCTAACTTCAACTCTAAACCCTGAGGTACTATTCTGAAAGTGGCTAACTCTGAAGTGTAGCGTCAGAGAGCCTAACTACATCATTCAACCTTTAACACATATTCACCATGATTTAGTCTTTTTACAGTCACACGAATAAAAAAAATTTTAAACATTACTTTCACTTTTACCATATCACGGTATTTCTTAACATTTAAAATAACAGTTCACATTGTATATAAGAACATATTAACATGCCGTTAATTTTACACATTTGAAAACATACATTAGTAGTACATTGTTAACTTCTATTCTTTTCAAAGCAAGTGCCAATTCTTTCTACATTGAAATAATACATTTCAAAAAGTCTTTCAGACTAAAACTTCTTTCTTGCCAGAATGTTTTAAATAATATTTATACAATAACTTTTTACAATATTTAAGACTTTACACAACGCTATTATACATCAACTTTAGTTTCACACGCGAGTAATTGAAAAACATAATACCAAAATCGGTAACAACTCATTTCTCGCCCTTTTGGCGATAAAGGTAGACCTCGCATGAGGTAAAACTTCTTGAAATCTGCCACTTGCAGTAAGAATGAAAGATTAACTTAAGTTTGCAAAGTAACATAAAATTTTATTTATCTTTGTGATATTCGGACATTCTTTTCTGGGCACAGTCCTGGAAGGTAGCGTAGATTGTTGTTTGATTTATCCTCCTTCTTGTACGGGCTCGCCCTTCAGTGCCTTCCTCTAGATGCTTTCTTTTTTCTCCAGTTCGATCACCCTTGAATACCTTCTTTTTCGCCTCTGCCTGTGGTCTTGGCCGTTTGATGGCAGCTGGTCTTGGCGGAACCGGGAAACTTCTTTCGTGTTCCTGCTTGGACCTCGTTGCTGGCCGTTCAAATTTTCCTTGTAACTTTTCCTCCGTCGCTGGTGGCCCTTCCGCAGTTCGGCGACATTTGCTGCGGAGAGTCCTGTCGGATGAGTAGATCTTCCGTTTTAGAGCTGGGTTATAGTTGCCATCATTTCTCCTGGCTCTCTTTGCATACGTCGTCCTTCTCCCTTCTTCATTCTGGGGGTGTTCGTGAGCTCTCTTTTCTGGACGGTGGATCGGCTTCTTTTTCTTGTTACCTTCAATTTTTCCGCAGGGAAACTTTCTTTTCACTTGCTCCTGCCTCTTAATGGCTTGCCCTTGTACTTGTTGTTGTTCCACCTCTGGAGCTTGTGCCTGCGGTGTCTGCCGTGCCGGATCCTGCAAAAGATCTGAAAATATTTGCATTTTATTACGATTATAGTAGGGTTTGATTTGATCAATGTTTGCGGAGCAGGTTTCACCATTTCTGGCTTTTAACACTACTACAGCGTGAGTTATTTTTTCTATGACATATGGTCCTTCAAATCGTGGAAAAAATTTGGCAGTTTTATCTTCTGGTGCTGAAGAAAGTGAATGCTTAATTTTTAAAACTTCATCCCCTACTTTATAAGTTACTCCCCGTCGTTTCAAGTCATAATACAGTTTTCGTTTTCTCTGTGCTACTTCAGTATTCTTCTTTGCTTCCTTAATTAGTTTTTCTATATCACCCATTTTAAATTCTGGGGCTCTTTGTTGCACATAAAATAATTTATCTAACGGCGTTATAATCTTTCTGCCTAAAAATAACTCAGCAGGAGTTTTGCCCGTTGTATCATGTTTTGCGGTCCTAAGGGCGAAAGCAAATTCATTGACATAGTTATCTCAGCTTTTATGAAAATTTTTAACATAACTACGGATAATTTTTACTATATTTCTATTGACCCGTTCCGCTATATTTGATTGCGGCCGATACGGGACCATTTTTAAATGACGTATGCCCAGTTTTTGGCACATGTCTTCAAATACATTACTTACAAATTGAGGACCATTATCCGATATAACTTTTAGGGGCGCCCCGTATTTTAAAATATATTTATTTAAAATAGAATCAGTAACTAATTTCGCGGAGGCTCGTTTTAAGGGAACAATTTCGGTCCACTTACTAAAATGATGAACCATAACAAGGAGATAGCGACTTTTATTTAACTGACTTTTTGGGAAAGGGCCCAATAAATCGATGCCAATTATTTCATTTGGAAATTCGGATTTAATACTATTTAGAAACCTGGCCGGGCGGAAATTAATATAATTAACTGCTTGACATGTTGGGCAGGACCGGACATACGCCCTTGTTAACTTTTGCAGTTCAGGAAAATGGACTGCCTCGCGTACGCGTTGGATAGTTTTTCGAATACCAGCATGAGAAGCTAAAGGGCTGTCATGGAGCTCCTGCAGGATATTTAATCTAAGACTAGCTGGGATAACAGGTCGAAATTCGTTGTTGGAATTCGTAGTTTTTGTATAAAATAATAGACCATCTATTAGTTCGTAATGGGCCGCCCTATTTCTTATCGCCACAATATCTTGGTGGCTAAAATTTTCAGGATCCTTTAAATACTCACAAATGCTTCCAAACTCAGGATCCTTACCCAGTTCCGTTATTACAGTTTCTCGGGAATTTATTGTACATGCTGTGAGCATTGCCACCTTTACGGTATTACCTTCTTCATCTATTTTAATTCTGGATAGGGCATCTGCTACGATATTTTCCTTTCCGGGGGTATGCTTGATTACCAGATTATATTCTTGTAGCTTGAGTGCCCATCTTATTAACCTTGGGGATAAGTTTTCCCTGAGTACAATCTAGTTACCGCCGCATGATCAGAGTACACTGTTATTGGCGCCTTTCCAAAGTAGACTCGGAACTTTTGCACTGCTAACAGAACTGCAAGTGCCTCTCTCTCGGTCGCGGAATAGTTTCTTTGTGTTTGATTTAATGTTCGGCTAAAAAACGCCACGGGCTGCTGATTTTGCTAAAGTACCGCTCCTACCGCATAATCCGAAGCATCCGCTGAAATTTCTAAATTCTCATCCTTTTCAGGAAATTTCAACACAGGGGCTTGCGTTAATGCTTGTTTTAATTTTTTGAAAGCACTATTGGCTTCGGCCGTCCACGAGAATCTTGCCTTTTTCCTTTTTAATTTTAACAATGGCTCGGCAATAGCTGCAAAATCTTTTATAAAGGACCTATAATATGAACAAAGTCCTAGAAAAGAAGAGAGCTTCTTTGCCGTGTTTGGAGTCGGATACTTTTGTACAGCGATTATTTTTGATTCGTCTGTCTCAATTCCTTTCTGAGATATTTTGTAACCTAAATATTTTAATTCAGGGGCTGCAAATTTGCACTTTTCGACATTAACTTTTAGACCGACCTCATTTAATAAAGAAAACACCTGTCTTAAATCCTGTACATGTTGGTCGAGATTATCACTAGTAATAATGATATCGTCTAAATAGATAAATGTGGACTTTCCAAGAACAGGCCTTAACACAATGTCCATACATCGCTGAAATGTTGCCGGCACCCCTGAAAGGCCAAACGGCATACGCAAAAATGCGTAAGTGCCAGACTTGGTTATAAAAGCAGTCTTAGGCACGTCCTCAGGCCTAAACCCTATTTGAAAATAACCAGTCGTTAAGTCTAAAGTCGTCATATATTTGGTGGATGTTATGTTCCTTAGAATTTCTTCAATAATAGGTAACGGATATACCGGATATTTAGTTATGGAGTTTAATTTACGGTAGTCAATTGCGAATCTCCACCTTTTTGGATGTGTCAAAGGATAGTGATTATTTTTCTTACATAAAACCACCGGGCTAGCATAACTACTTGAGATGGGCGTTATGATCTTTTTACGTAGCATATCGGTAATATGCCATTCTATAATTTTTTCCTTATTCTTATCATACCGGTATGCTTTGTTGCGAACTGGCATTGAATCTCCGGTGTCAATACCATGGTTAGTAACTGAGTAAATCCTGGAATATCACTAAATAACGAAGCAAATTCACTTAACACTTGTCAGATTCTTCCTTGCTCGTCATTAGGCAGGTGGTCAAGATTTAACATCGGCGGTTCAGCCTTTTCTCCACGAACTGATTTCATTGTCAGCTTAAGGGACGCTTCATTAAAATCTAGCGTTGCTTGTGCCTCTGAAAGAAAATCTATTCCTAAAATAATATGTGCTTGCAGATTCTTTACTATAAAAACATAACCTTTACTTGTTCGTCCTTGATACGGACATACAGCGGTAATTTACCTATACACTTACATTTTTCTCCTTGCGCCGCTAACACTGTCGTATTATCCGAATTATATATGCGGTATTTCCGAAAATACTTCCTAAAAAAATCTTCTGCCACACAGGAACACTGCGTGCCTGTATCCAGGAGTGCGGTGGCTGGGATATTATTCACCAATACTTCAATCTTCGGAAGAGTCAAATTTTTCACCATTACTGTATTTAACTTGAAGGAAGAGGGGTTTTCGTGGCCTTCGGATTTCCCAACCCTCTCGTCAGCAGAAATCCGTTTTAGTTTAAATTATTTTTCATTTCCGTGCTTTCCTTCTTTTTCCACTAGCCTTGAGACTTTTTTCCTGGATTGCTATTAAACTGTCGACGTTCGCCGGCTGTTTTTGAATGCTCGGGTTTCCTTGCCCACTGATTCGCTTTGCTTCCGTAGCCGTGTGCTTGAGTTTGCTGTAGTCTTGGCGCACCAAATTGGATCCGCTGTTGATATTGGCGTCTTCTTTCAATGTCCGCCGTTCTTCTACTTTCAAACTGGATTGCTAGCTCAAATAACTTTTCCAGTGTAGTCGGATTTTTTAATTCAATAAAGTCTAGCACTTGGGGCAGTAACCTCCGCAAAATCACTTGAATTATCTCAGGATCCGGACGGTTTCCATACAAGAGTTTGAAGACGTGAAATTTTCTTAAAATAAAGCTTGAGAGATTTTCGATTCTTTGTTGATATATGCTGAAAAGTTCCTTTTCTAATTTCGCACGATCCCTTACAACAGGGAAGGCTTTTACTAGGGCAGTCTTGAAATTCTCGTAAGTATAGGTGGGACTTCCTGCTTGACCCAAGAGACTTCTGCCTATACACTTGAACCAGTTAAGCGCTTGTCCCCTCAAAGCGCTGGTACCTAAGGTAACTTTTTGAAATTCGTGCACGGGGTAGAGCATGAAGTGGTCATCCAATTTTTCTAAAAACTGGTTACCGGTGAGTTTCCATTAAATGTTGCTTCTGGTTTCATCGAAGCGCGCATGGTCTGGACGATGTAACCAAATCCTTCCAGGGCGGCAGCTGGCATTTCTGGATTCTGAGCCGCTTCTGCAGGCAGCACAGGTTCTTCTTGAAACTCGGCCATGGTTATTCTTCTTCGTTGGGCGCCACTATCAGGTTCAATGTTCCGTCTTACTTTCTTCGGGAACATGCAAGGACCTGACTCGGAACAGAGAGCTTACTAAAGCTATCTTCAATAACTGTGGGAAGTAGACAGGATACACAAGAAGGGTATACAAAACCCTTTATTTTTCTCTATTTACAATAACTTCCGTACTTCGAAATACAAAGACCCACTACTTGTGGTCTAAACGTAAAAATATAAAAATAAAACTAAACTCTTAACTTTGAAATAATAAACGTGGAAGATTGGCCTTATATTAACAGGAAGCCGTATGTAGTACAGAGAACTGTGAACACTACAATACGTTTAAAATTATCAAGAGGATTAAACCTCTGGCCTGGAAAGCAACCAGCAACTGAGTAAAACTTCTAAGGTAAGCGGCCTGCTTCGACTAACTGCTTCCTCTCTCTCGCTTGGCAAAAAGCCCCAACTTAAGTACTTGGCGTTCGCCAGACAAACTTTGCATAAATACATTAACGCTTATAATTCTGGCCGGAAGTAGAAAATAAGAAGTGATAGTAAAGATTTAAAATAAAATAAACGTTAGTAAAACTTAAGATCCTTACAGAGGTACTGTGTGTATTTAATTATGGCAAAGCACACGAGGGCTATCTGCCTAAGGGGAGGGATGCCTTTCGTGGAGGACTTTCTAAGGGAAACTGGCTCGTATGCACGTTACACATAGGGAAAACCATGAAAACGCCCATGCAGCCAGCCCGTTCGCAGGATTCGAACCTCGGACCGAACTACCAGTGTTCAGCGACTTTACCGCTCGGCCGCTGGTGGGCTCGAGGTACTGGAATGGGAGCCCATTGGAAGACCTCTAACTAGTTTAAAAAGTTGATTTTGAAATTTAATGTAGTTATGAAAAAGTATGCATTTTAGGTAGGTTTTCCATTTACTAAGATTCATAATCGTGAGCATATCAGGGAAGTGTTTAGGCAGATCTAGTAGACTAATATAAATTTCTTCTAAAGTAAGTGAGGTATATAAGTTTTTAAAGTCATAGCAGTTAATGTTTTGTATGTCAATTGTTGGAATGGCATTAATGACAAGAGTGTTATTATGGATGATCCAGCAATAGTTATGATTAGTGTTACAATCGTTGAAAATAAATTAAAAATTTTTTTTAAGTTGAATTGAAAAATAATAGTCTACATTTTCTTGTAGTTATTAGTTCCATTTGCTATAAATCTGAATTTATAAATCTGAATTATGGAATTTGGGAAGTGCATAGAGGTTAGTAAATCTGTTGTAGCTTGGATTTAAAGTGATATTTAGGTTTTTATGAAACGTTCTAATTCTGTTTATTATACATGTTTCTGTAAGACTTGCTAATTGATAAATAGTTGTGTTGAAAAGTTCTTTATGAATAATTGCTGCGTAGAATTGTTTTCATAATAATGCTAAAGTTATTATTTGCTTTATCTATTTTTGTAATAGTAAAAAAGTTTTTTTTTTTTTTTTTTTTTTAATTTTTAATATCTGATAAAAGTTGTGACCAATTTAATGTACTTTTAAACTTGAGGTGATTGATTTCGATGGATATGCGTTGAAGTATTTCATCTTTCCATTTTAAAAAGGAATCTATAGGTAAATTCAGTTGATAGCTTGCTTTAACTATAAATTCGTTGATGCTGTTTTCGACAGACTTTTTACAGTAATTTTTATTTATGTGTCTGACTGGTCTAAATTTTACACCATAACTTTACACTTTAAACCATAACTAGTGTTTTTAGTTGATCGTTTTGTATGATATTCAGGTTGCCGGTAACTACGAGCAGGTGATGATCATCTACGTAGGTACTGTAAACTGGTAATTTTCAATGCCATTCTGCTGACTCATCTATTTCATGGTGATTAGTCAGCAAGTTGCTTAACGGCTTTTGATATTTAAATGCAACTATTAGTATGGTGTCTACAGCTGGGAAGTAAACTTTACAATCGTTGAAGATTCTAGAGAATCGAGCAGTTTGACAATATTCGATTCTCTAGAATCTTCAACGATTGTAAAGTTTACTTGTTGTAAAGTTTAGTTCAATATTTCTTTAGTAAAACATAAAGTAAGAAATTTAGAACTAATATTTCACAAAGACCAAAAATTGAAATTCATAATTAATAAATTTCAAATAATTGCAACAAAGAATTTTAAAACGTTAAAACCAAAACACTTCAAACAAGCAAAACCCCATTTAAAAAAAATTAATGAAAAATGAACAAAAACAGCAGAGGAATACAATCAACTTCAGTGCTACTTCATCAGGGGAAAGGAACATTGAAATTAATTGAATTCTCTCTTCTACAAAAATTGAATTCTTTCTTCTACAATGCTTTTCTGTATCCAAAATTAGCCGATGAATCATTTCAATGTATTTAATTATAATAGTTCACCCGAAAATTCTGGAAGCAAGGAAAAAACAAAATAATTTCTAATTAGAATAATTAGAAAAATCTTAAGAAGGAAAACGCTGTTTTATAAAAAGAAAATTCAATTTTATTAAAATTGAAAACGAGAGTGAAAAAAAAACAAAATACTTCAGTGAAGAATTTTAAATCAAAATGTTTACCTTTAAACATGTATAATCCTATGAATAAAGATGGGAGTATATAGTATATAAAATTAAAGAAAGTCAACTTTGCATAAATACATTAACGCTTATAATTCTGGCCGGAAGTAGAAAATAAGAAGTGATAGTAAAGATTTAAAATAAAATAAACGTTAGTAAAACTTAAGATCCTTACAGAGGTACTGTGTGTATTTAATTATGGCAAAGCACACGAGGGCTATCTGCCTAAGGGGAGGGATGCCTTTCGTGGAGGACTTTCTAAGGGAAACTGGCTCGTATGCACGTTACACATAGGGAAAACCATGAAAACGCCCATGCAGCCAGCCCGTTCGCAGGATTCGAACCTCGGACCGAACTACCAGTGTTCAGCGACTTTACCGCTCGGCCGCTGGTGGGCTCGAGGTACTGGAATGGGAGCCCATTGGAAGACCTCTAACTAGTTTAAAAAGTTGATTTTGAAATTTAATGTAGTTATGAAAAAGTATGCATTTTAGGTAGGTTTTCCATTTACTAAGATTCATAATCGTGAGCATATCAGGGAAGTGTTTAGGCAGATCTAGTAGACTAATATAAATTTCTTCTAAAGTAAGTGAGGTATATAAGTTTTTAAAGTCATAGCAGTTAATGTTTTGTATGTCAATTGTTGGAATGGCATTAATGACAAGAGTGTTATTATGGATGATCCAGCAATAGTTATGATTAGTGTTACAATCGTTGAAAATAAATTAAAAATTTTTTTTAAGTTGAATTGAAAAATAATAGTCTACATTTTCTTGTAGTTATTAGTTCCATTTGCTATAAATCTGAATTTATAAATCTGAATTATGGAATTTGGGAAGTGCATAGAGGTTAGTAAATCTGTTGTAGCTTGGATTTAAAGTGATATTTAGGTTTTTATGAAACGTTCTAATTCTGTTTATTATACATGTTTCTGTAAGACTTGCTAATTGATAAATAGTTGTGTTGAAAAGTTCTTTATGAATAATTGCTGCGTAGAATTGTTTTCATAATAATGCTAAAGTTATTATTTGCTTTATCTATTTTTGTAATAGTAAAAAAGTTTTTTTTTTTTTTTTTTTTAATTTTTAATATCTGATAAAAGTTGTGACCAATTTAATGTACTTTTAAACTTGAGGTGATTGATTTCGATGGATATGCGTTGAAGTATTTCATCTTTCCATTTTAAAAAGGAATCTATAGGTAAATTCAGTTGATAGCTTGCTTTAACTATAAATTCGTTGATGCTGTTTTCGACAGACTTTTTACAGTAATTTTTATTTATGTGTCTGACTGGTCTAAATTTTACACCATAACTTTACACTTTAAACCATAACTAGTGTTTTTAGTTGATCGTTTTGTATGATATTCAGGTTGCCGGTAACTACGAGCAGGTGATGATCATCTACGTAGGTACTGTAAACTGGTAATTTTCAATGCCATTCTGCTGACTCATCTATTTCATGGTGATTAGTCAGCAAGTTGCTTAACGGCTTTTGATATTTAAATGCAACTATTAGTATGGTGTCTACAGCTGGGAAGTAAACTTTACAATCGTTGAAGATTCTAGAGAATCGAGCAGTTTGACAATATTCGATTCTCTAGAATCTTCAACGATTGTAAAGTTTACTTGTTGTAAAGTTTAGTTCAATATTTCTTTAGTAAAACATAAAGTAAGAAATTTAGAACTAATATTTCACAAAGACCAAAAATTGAAATTCATAATTAATAAATTTCAAATAATTGCAACAAAGAATTTTAAAACGTTAAAACCAAAACACTTCAAACAAGCAAAACCCCATTTAAAAAAAATTAATGAAAAATGAACAAAAACAGCAGAGGAATACAATCAACTTCAGTGCTACTTCATCAGGGGAAAGGAACATTGAAATTAATTGAATTCTCTCTTCTACAAAAATTGAATTCTTTCTTCTACAATGCTTTTCTGTATCCAAAATTAGCCGATGAATCATTTCAATGTATTTAATTATAATAGTTCACCCGAAAATTCTGGAAGCAAGGAAAAAACAAAATAATTTCTAATTAGAATAATTAGAAAAATCTTAAGAAGGAAAACGCTGTTTTATAAAAAGAAAATTCAATTTTATTAAAATTGAAAACGAGAGTGAAAAAAAAACAAAATACTTCAGTGAAGAATTTTAAATCAAAATGTTTACCTTTAAACATGTATAATCCTATGAATAAAGATGGGAGTATATAGTATATAAAATTAAAGAAAGGAGAACAACTAAAACAGAGACCTTTGTGGTCAAGAATTTTGCGCATTGACCTTCAAAAATTAGAAAACAAGGTAAAAAGAAAATTCTTAATGCTTTCCGCTTAAAAGTTGCTGTGTTACTGTGGTTCCGGTGTAAATTATTTTTAACATAAGTTAAAATATAAAGTGCAATGAAAAGTGTAAATACAAAAATAAATAAAATTATCACTAGAATACTTACAAATAAAAAGCGTAATATGTTGATTAAAGTTAAGACAAGCTTTAAACATTTGAATAAAAATTCAATTGTGATATAAGACATAAAAAGAAAAAAAAGCGGTAAATGGTAAATTAGCCCAATTCGAATCTCATTACTGACTCTTCAGGGGAAATACGTACAGGGAAATTAATTTCAGGCGAGACTGTGGAAAAATTTTATAATCCAAATGGATTATAAAATGGATTCAAAACGGACTTTGTTTTTTGGAAAAAAGAATCCTTTATTTTGTGCGTACGTACAGATGATCGTACATATGATAAAAAATTGTCTAGTTAAATGCGGGAACAGTCAAAATGGATATTTCTAATGAAGTATGATACCCGAAAGTTTTCACGATTACAATACTTCCTTTACTTAGCACAAAGGAAGTAAAAACAGGATCTTAAAAATCCTCAAATTATTATTAGTCATCATTCCTTTGCTGTTAATTAAAGTACAAAATTACCTCACAAATGATGGTTCGTACTGCTTTCTCTCGAAAGCACACTTGAAATGTGCTATTTATTGACTAGACTTAAGCTGCTATCCTGACCGATATCTGAAAAAAGATATCTAATTGTCCACTTAACCGTGCACGCAATTTGTATCAATTCGTGAAGCATTTTCTTCCCAAATGTGTTCATTGTCTTGGTGCATAAAAGACATAGGTTGAAAACCTCTTCTGTGAGTGTTTAATTAATGTCACAGCATAGCACGACAACCGTCCTACTGTTCTCTCGGTGGGCTCTCCTAGTTCCCGTTTCATATACGCATTGATCCATTCTTGGATAAGCTCTGAAAAATCGTCATTTGCTTAATTAACAAGACACGTTTTCTTCCAAGATTTGGGCTTAGTCAGAACACGATATATTCACTTTCTAAGCTATCAATTAAAAAGCTATAAACATTCCGCTCTACCCAGAGGCTCCGCACGTAACGGATTTAGCAAAGCGATAATTTTATTTGTTTTTTCATTTTTCTTTATTCTTTTTCGTTAGGTGCCGCCGCAGAGAAGTATCTCTCTCAGCCATCGCCTTCATTAAAAATCTTTAATAAGCGGTCGATCAACTCTTCAACGCAGCTCTGCAAACAATAAGAGTATAAACAGTGGAAGAAGAGAGGCATCGTTCTTTTACATTCGGATGGTGTGTGAATTGTAAATACGTTTCAGAATTCTGTTGATAGAAGAATGGTTGGGTTCATTGATGTCGGTTTCGTATCATTGCGTGTTTTGTGTACGATGCTTAAATTTAGAATATCAAGCGTGAATATGACCGGCACAGTATGGATTGAGTTTATGAATTTAAACAGAAAAAGTCTTTTGTAATTGTTGTTAAGTTGCATTTACACTTGAATGGCAATTAGCCATTATTCGAAGAAGAAATTTTCTTCTGTTTAAAAATATAATAAAACTTTGCTTAAGCGAACTTCTCTTAACATAAGTTCAACAAACATGGTGGGAGCGTGGGGAGATAAACATTGAAGCCATGAAATCATACATTTATAAGCTGTTATTTAGTTCATTCCTTGTGTTTGTCGCTATGATCGGAAGTTCGTCATCGATTTTTAACATTCTGATAAAGTATCCAGCTGAAATTTTGCATTGGAGGTGAAAATCCAATATAGTGCAGCGATATGTTTCTCCAAATTTGATTTACACCTTTTAAAAAAAAAAATTATATTGAAACGATTTTCTCTTAACAGAGTAAAACTGTCAGAATTTTAATATTTTTACTTTGGGATAGAGAGGGTAAAAAGTCTTTTAAATGAAGTTTATATGAAATTTTAAATTAATTTCCGATTTTTTCGCGAATTTTTGGAAATCGGTCGATTTTTCCGACCATTTGGTTGAAAGTAAAAGAAGTAATTTTCATTGTTGAAACAAATTTTTCAACTGAATAATTTAATTAAGAAGTTAAAAAAGCCGCCCAGACGGTAAAGCGGTTTAGGCGAGCCGAAGAACACGAGTTCGAATCATGGATGCTTTTAAATGTATAGTGTTTTTGTGGCAGAGGGTCACTCTAAATATATGGCGAGCCGAAAGTTCTCTCAAGTGGTTGCTGGTTGGGGAAGAGGGATATAAGAATGGGTCTCCCGGCAGGATGATACTGAGGGTGGGAGACTTTCAGATCCATCCTGTCGGAATGCTCTCCATCAAAATTGGGGGCGGAACCGAGCGCAGTCGTATGGTGCTCAAGGCTCTTGTCAACGATTGGAGAAATCTTGCTCTCGTTGCCCCGATGAATTTCGTGGGCTTGTTTTGATATTACTATCAGACAAGTAAGATAAGTAACAACAACAACAAAAAACAAAGATGAAATGAGATATTTTTTTTATATAAAATAAGCTTTTACTTAAAACTCATAATCAAAGAAGAAAAATAACTTATTACATAAATAATTATCTTTATAAAATTTACATAAAACTTTATATTACGAATAATAAACGCGTGAGCGCCCAAATAACGAAATCTATTAAACGCATTGCCTTATCAAAAGTACGCAAATTTATCTCGTTTTAAATACTGCTTTTTTTATAAAATTATAGATGCATTTTGTAAAGAGAATTGTTTAATTTGCTATTCCTATGAAATTATATGATAAATTATTTTTCTTCTTTTAGTTAATTAATGATTTTATGAGTTGTAAATACAGATTTATTTTATAAAAACTTTTTTAATCTTATTTTAGTTCAAAAGCAATCCTTTCTTATTAGCCCAAAAAGGTTATTGTTTTCGAAACGTGATTTTCCGTCGAATCACTATAAATGCGTAGTTTCACTTTTCATTTAAGCCTGTTGCTATTCGGCAAAATATAAGGTATTTATCTTTCAAGTTGAATCTCTTTGCTATGGATTAACAAACTAAGTTATTTGAAAGCAATAAATATGTTCTTAAGAATATTCGTTTCTTACTTTTGAATCAGATCGAATTAAAAAATAAAAATGCACCACAGTCTGTCTAATTATTCTAAATAAAAATATTCAATATTTTATAGAGTGACGTTATATTTTTCATTTAGTTCATATTTAATAAAACTTTAACGAATACTTGATTAACAAACTCAACGATTCGCAAGCGAACAGTGGCAACACAGTACGAAATAAAACATTTTTATCTCCAATGCGCGAGACTGTATATCGGAGATTTTAAAGATATGCTGTTTTTTAATATTTTGTGGTTTTGCCATTAAATCGAATTTTATATGGCGTCAGTGCGAAGAATGCGTTGCTAAATAAATGAAGTTAACTCACAAAACGCTAATAATAAATGAGAACAAAATATAGTTTTGTAAGCCATCTTACGAAGAAAATTGAATATTAATACAATGAACTGAGAAAGGACTAAAAAAAATTTTTTAAGTGTATGCCGGCACTCAGCACTGCTTCGGGAAATTTAAAAATATTCTGCTATGCTGCTTTTAAAATTTTGGGGATTTTGCTGTTGAATTGTATATGAAGTACGAAGTGCGAACAAATGTGACAAGTGCAAACAACCTAAAACGACAAAACCGAAGAAAAGGTAGCCGAAGTGAGTGCAGCAGCAAACTGGTAGACTGCGAGCTTAGCGAGAACATAAATAACCTTAAAAAACCCTTTTGGGCTACCGTTAAAATCAGATAAAACAATTAAAACCTTTCAGACATTTTTATTCTTTCGTTGTTTCAATCTCTGATGCTTAGTATATATTTCGTAATATAAAGAAATAATCTCGTTATATTGTATTGAAGAAAATGGACTATAAAATCTACTTCTAGAAAGGGATTCTTACTATAATGAAATTCTGCAAGAGGACCATCCAAATGCCAGATAATTTTTATCTGTGAAGATGCCTTCTTGTTCGTTACCAATGTTTATTTATGTTTTCAGAAATAATAGTGATTTTGAGAGGTGAGAATCCTATACGGAGGTGATCGTCAGGAGAGTAATAAAGAATTGTCGCATTGCCCCATGCGTGCTCTTGTCTTGTAAATCACTAGCACTTTCAATTAGCTACTTGAAGAACATGTGTTTAATACTGGCAAGGATATAATTGATTTTTGACTCTAAAAAATTCTAACGGTCTCTAAAATAGCACTCGAACTACAAAGAGAGTGAGTTCGTACTAGGATTTGCTCAACTGGATCTCGTGCTTGTCTTCAGTAGCCATTTAAGTGGAGAAGAATGTAAGGAATCATCGCATCCCTTCGTGTATGCTCTCGTTTAAGGATAGTTAAACAATTCCATTTAGCTGCTGAAAGACCTGCGATTAACATCCCGGAGAGGGGATCTCTTGTTTTAAGATGTTATATGTTTATGGTCTTTATAGGTTTACTGAACTTGTGTTCTTCAGTAGATTGCGTATGTTAAAATTTGCTTCGTTTTGAAAGTGTTCTCTCAGAGTGAAGAAATTTCAAGCAAAAGCATCAGCGATTACAGAGAGTTTGACATTTTTAATTTCATGTACGTTCCCAGGATACATCTCATAAGGATACATTCTACAACATAAATCTATTTCTAGTAATAATTTTAATTTCCAGCGTATTGCACGTACCTCATTTAGCGCACAAATCTCATTTTCTTTGCAAATTAGCAATCTCAGTTCATTTTTCTTATCAACCATGACTTGTATCTTTCTGTTCTTCATCATAGCTGCATCAACTTGATCAAATGCCCTATGCGTGCTTTCTAAAAATACTATAAGGTATTTTCTCCCTCCTTTCTGAATGCCTTCGTGGCGTAACCGTAGCACACTCGGCGCGTATTCGAGAGGTCCAGGATTCAAGTCCCGGCGAGGGCATTCCTCATTTTTTATCTACTCCTGCTTCGAAATAACCTAATAGACTCTACAAAACGAATTACAGGTATCCATATGATATATTTCTAATAAACGGTGTAGGGTTTATATTTATATTAACTAACATTTATTTTTAAGCTTAAACTATCTTTCCTGTCAAGCCTTACTTTCCCCTGGAATTGCCAATGCCAGAGTATGTAAATTTTAGTAGAACGCGCAAGGATTCAAATTATCAGCGGAAGTAATCTGAGTTAAATAGAAAGGAAACGAGTTCGAAGGTGTGCTTTCTTGCTTCACGAGTGTGGAGGTGTCTAGTTAGAAATTGAAGAACCACACGTTTCGGCCTGTGTGCTTGCCTCGGCAAATTGTTAATCTTTCAATGTAATATTCAGAGTTTGCTGAATTATCAGCGGTATTTTAGAACGCGGTGAGGTTAGTTACGTTTAGAGAGCCTCGTAGTTAGTCACTTGTTATTATCTTTTTTTTGTTTCTTATTTTTATTTTACCGCCGGATCGGCGTAGTTTGTGAGCGTCAAGAGCACGCATTTGTAACTTCGAAAGTTGAATAAAAGGGATTTAAACCCTTCTCAAGACTTTGGTCTATTTCCAGCTCTCAGCAGTCACCACTTTGTTGCGTGCAGGTTGGAAGCGCGCAACTTTACATTGGCGCCCGAACACTTGTCGAACTGAAATGGCCGAAAATTGGATGGAAGCTGCGGAACCACAACAAGAAATGGCAAGCCAATTGGAAGGATTTGGATACCTGGTCCAGACGTTGAGAGCGTCAGTCAAGCCAAACGTCAATTTCGACGGAAAAAATTCGGGGGCGATATTTCTAGAAAGCCTCGACAATCACTTTCAGCTCTACCCTGTGCCGGAAAGACAAAAAGTTGCCATCGCCACATCTGCACTAAGAGGACAGGCCGCGCTATGGTGGAAGAATATAGGCAAATTTTTATTAGGAGAATTCGGAAGCCAGACGTATACATTTGAAAATTTCAAAAAATCGTTATTAAAGGCCTTCCCCATAGTGAAAGATCGACCAAGGCTAGAAGCCGAACTATATAGTTTCTATCAACGGAATATAGAAGAGTTGACGGACATTATTCTGCGAAAAATTAAGCTGACGGATATGCTGTATGGGAAGAAACCCGACGCGGAGATTATTGAAATAATCTTACCAAGATTACTACCTGCTGTTCAAGATTACTTTGAAATTAGAAACCCAAGCACATTGCAGAAGCTCTTCGAATTGGCGGTCAAGTTTCAAAATCGCAGAATAGCGGAAAAAGCTAGAGGAGCATCATACTCTCAAAGTATCCGAAGGCAATCTTCAAATGAGCAGACCAGAAATGCAAACCGCTCTTATGGGGGAAAGAGCTATCAAGCTAACTCATCGAACCTCGAAGGTCAAGGCCCAAAAAGGAAATTTGAAAAGAAACGTCCGCGTACCCAGAAGGCAGAAGTTGAAAGGAAAGCTTTAAACGAGTAGAGGGGCCTGTGAAAGCGAGGGTCCGGACCCCGGAAGTTTTAAAAAAATCTCAAAAAGACACTTAAATACGGTCATCGTAAAGAACTCACATCTACCAATTATACAAATCCTGGTTGGCGATGTACCAGTAGAAGCCCTCATCGATACAGGACCAGAAGGTAATTTTATGAGTGATACATTTTTCAAGAAGAATTTTTATAGGTTACGATTATTTAAAAACAAAAACACAGAAATTATAGCGGCGCAAGGAAAAACTGTCAATGCATCGGGAAATTATCATTAAACATACAGGTAAAAGATGAAAGCCTCAAAGTATTAATTTTTGTAGTAAAAAATCTGCAAAATCCACTTATTTTAGGTATGGAGTTTTTAAGGGCCGCGAGGGCCAAACTGAATTTTCAAGACAGTTCTATTGTGCTGGAGATGTACCGCAGGGTGGTGGAACCAGGGGAACAACCGCAAGTTGACCTTAGCCATTTGAATGACCATGAAAGTCAAGCCATCCAGCAAGTGGTGAGTACTTTTTCAAACTTGTTTTCAGACCGGCCTGGTAGCTGTCAAATAGTTACGCATGAGATACAGTTAACTGCCGACAAACCCTGTAGGACTAAACCTTATCGCTATGATAAACAGAAAGACCTAATTATAGAAGAACATATTCAGGAAATGTTAAAGAACAAAATAATAACGCCCATAAATAGTGAGTACGCGAGTCCAGTCGTACTATGTAGGAAAAAGAACGAGTTTCCTCCGTCGGATAAAAGGGCTTGGAGGTTTGCTATCGATTACAGAAAACTTAATAGTATTACTAAATTCCCAGTTTACCCTTTGCCGGTTATAGAGGAAATTATTAGAAAGATTAAATCTACTAGATACATGACTACTTTGGACTTAACGTCTGGCTACTATCAAATAGCTATGAGACCCGAAGACATACATAAAACCGCGTTTATAACAAAATCGGGCACTTATGCATTTTTACACATGCCCTTTGGGTTGTGTGGGGCCCCATCAACATTCCAGAGAGCGATGGACATTGCTCTAAAGCCTGTCCTTGGAATATCGACTTTAATCTATCTAGATGATATAATTATAACGAGTAGTACGTTGGAACAACATATTAAAGATCTAGAAGAAGTGTTTAAATTATTAAAAGAGGCCGGTCTTACAATTAACGCCTCAAAATGCAAGTTCGCAACTAAAGAACTTAAATATCTGGGTTATAAAATTTCGCAAAAGGGTATATAAACTCAAGATTCAAAAATAAAAGCAATCAAGAATTTCCCACCTCCCAACACCGCCAAGAAACTTTCTTCTTTCCTTGGGTTATGTTCTTATTATCGGTCATTTATAAAAGATTTCATTAATATTGTTGAACCCCTGTTAGTAATTAAAAGAAAGAAAAGTAAATTTACGTGGACAGCGGAAGCAAATACCGCATTTGAAAGATTAAAAGAAGCGCTTATCAATGCCCCTGTTTTGAAATACCCGGAGGGGGACGAAAACCTGGATATTGAAGCAGATGCGTTGGACTATGCTGTGGGTGCGGTTCTTATGCAAAATAGCCATCCTTTGGCATTTTTTAGTAAATCGTTGAATCGTACACAAAGGGATTATACAGCTACAGAGAGAGAAACATTAGCCGTATTAATGGGTGTACACAAATTTCGAGTTTACTTCGGCAAAGCGCCAGTAACAGTCTTTTCGGATCATGCGGCTGTTGGTAGACTTTACTCGAGGAAAAACCTAACGCCCAGGTTAATAAGATGGGCTTTAAAACTCCAAGAATATAATCTAATAATAAAATATAAACCGGGTAAGGAAAACAATGTAGCTGACGCACTTTCTCGTATAAAACTGGACGACGAAGGCAATAAACTTAAATGCGCTGTGGTGACTTCAAAAATTTTAGATTCTAGAGATACAATTATCGCTGAACTGAAAGCTGATCCTGAATTTGGAAGTATCTATGCATATTTGAAAGATCCCGAAAGCTTTGAACATACAGTTATCGATACGATAAGAAGTAGAGCAGAAAACTATGAAATAATAGATAATTTATTATTTTATACGAAAAAAACAAACATAAATCTCGAGTACAAACCAGTCATCCCAGCCTCGCTTCGATTAAGCATTTTGAAGGAATTACACGACGCGAAAACAGCGGGTCATTTAGGGGTCAGAAAGACTTTAAAAAGAGTACGCGAGGCGGTATATTTCCCGGAATTATACAAAATAGTAACTGCGTATGTCAGGTCCTGCAATCAATGTCAGTTAATAAATGATATTAATTACAGCCCGGCCGAGTACTTAAATAGCATTCGCGCTACATTTGCGAATGAAATTTTAGGCATAGATCTTCTTGGTCCTTTCCCCCAGAGCGAGTTAAATAAAAATCGTTTTCTTTTAGTGATTGTAGATCATTTTCCAAGAGTACAGTTCCTCACTTTGTAAATGCTAAGTTACTGTTGAACGTGAAGAATTGCAAGAACTGATAAGCGAATAATCGCTTATGTTCGTGTGACAGGTAACAACAAGATAGAAGGGTAAACTACCCCTTTATTATTCCAACTAAAGTTTAACAAACTCCGTCTTGGAGTGTACAATAAACCTGACACTTGGGATTTCAACTTAAGAGACAAAGAATAATACTGAACTAATCTAAACTAAAGAGATATAGCCGAAGCTATCAAGATTCTAACCGAGTTGGCCCCTTAACGTTAATAGACTGCGAAGCTATCAAGTACGGCCGAGCGTAATAATAGCTTACGAGAGAGTAGCCAAAAAAGCGGACGCGTGCAGCCAGAAACCTGGTATCTCTCTCTCTAAGACCGAAGAACTTCATGATTAAATACCGCTCTTCCTCATTATGCATTCAGACTTGTTTCTAAAACTACGTTCTGGCCGGCAGTGGAAGTTGAAGTTAAGAATTGACAGGAAAGGAACTTTAACTCAAAATTTAACTGTTAATAAAATTAACGTAATCCTTACAGTAGTACCTCTTATTTAATGTAACGAGGCCTCAAGACTGCGAAGCCTCATGAGGAAAGCCTGGAAAAACAGGGTTACAGGATCCATTCAAATATTAAGGTAGAACCAAGTGCGCGATCGTTTTGGTGACTAATTTTTAGAGGCAAATTTGGCGACAGCAGTTTAGAGAAGTTAAAAGTACCAGAAATTTCTCGGCGAACGGGGGAAAACTATACAAGACTCAAGAAAGCATCATTTTTCAGTTTAGTTCAGAGTTGACCTCAGAGTACTGAGAGCATTGAAAGATCACTGTACGAGTTTACGCATTTAAGGCATCTTATATTGTTTTGTGTTTAACGTTTTTAGTAGCTGAAGTTGTGACTACTGATTGTGGTCTGTGATCCTGAGAGGAGCTGTACGAGTATTTACGTGAAAAGTTCCAGAAATGTAAAGCACTTCTTTTGGAAAAAATAAATTTCTTCGGTTCTATGTGCATTCAGTTCATTACGAAAAATTACGCACGTAAAAGTATTTATTCATATTGTAATGCTATACTGTCGGTGCATCATTTTTTCACGGAATGACCAAATTTTAACAGTTTTCGATTGAAGTATTTTAACGACTGTGACTGTTTAATCGAGGAAAAGGCAATTCTATCATTTTTAGTGCCTAAAAGAAATTTGGTTATATTATTTAATTTGACTATGTTTTTTAAGGTAATTTCTTGGTATTTTAGTGCTAAGCATTTTAATGCATTTCATGTTTAGTAATTTTATCAATTTTAAAATCATTATCCATGTTCTAGATTTCATCGTCATATTATTTGATTTGTTCTTGTCGTTCTGCTTTGCTATAGAATGCGAAATGTTATTCAACTTGCGCATCATAACCTTTGAGGTTATGCACCAGAAACTTAAACACTACTGCAGTCCATGGACTTTTCCAACAGTTTACGAATCTTCAAAAAAATTTCTAGCTGTGGCTGATTTTGTTGGAACAAAAACGTTCATTGATATTCTAAGTTCTGTTTAAATAGAAAGGTTGATTTAAACCTTTACCTGACTTTGTCGTTGCTTTCAGACATAGTGACAATCCTCTTCACGTTTATTAAGGGTTTTTAACTCACCAAGTTTAACAGATCGAGGAAAACCTCATAAAGTAAATGAAGTAAAACGATAAAATACATATAGAAAATATTTTCAGTACTCTGCTTTGATTTATAAACAAAGTTATTAATTGATTTAAATTAAGTATTTGAAAGGAATAATTATTCTGAAATAATTAATAATTTGGTAAATCTGTAAATCTACGACACGCCCTTTTTTTATCTAAATTCATATGGGAGAAAAGATATGTCTTCGAATCGAAAAAATACTGTGTTATTGTGAGATTAATCTGTTCGCAGAATGGAGGCTGGTTTCACGGTGTTTTAGACAAATGATATAAAAAATTAGTTTCCTTTAAAATTCATCCACTGAAATACACCTTCCCAATAAGTCCTCCCGAGCATTGCAATATCGAACAAACAAAGATAATTCTTGGATGATGCAACTAAAGAAACTGTAAAATTCAAGGTAAGACGTCAAATACTCACCAGAGATTCGCGCAGGACAGGTACATACTCTGTCTTGAACTCCAGAAACCTCAGTTTAAATACTATCTATCCTCATTTACATTCCATACATTCCATTGGGGAAATGGAAAGAAGAAGTTATAGAGAAGGCTGAAAGTATACATAAATGGTTAATTTTTTCCCTCCTTCCGGGACGCCTTCGTGGTGAACGGTAATACACTCGACGCGTATTCAAGAGGTGCAGGTTCGAGTTCCGGTGACGGCATTGGTCATTTTTCATGTCTCCTGCATCAAAAATCCTAATTGCTCTACTACCTTATAAATTTATTTGCTTTCAATCAGTCTTTTCTCTTGTCCATGGTACTAAAATTAAGAAGTGTCCATGATAGAATCAGAAAATCAAAGAAATACTGTATATAAAGCTGTTTTCCAGCAAAGATTTAAATATAAATTTCAAAAGAATGGTAAGGGGAAAATCCTGATGTTACGAGAAGTATTAACCTCTCAAAATGCCGTGCACTCATCACTAACACAAATAAAACGGCGCTGCGCTCAATTGCAACCGGAAATTACCTTCGAAAATTATCCCTTCGAAATGGCATTCATGACACCAGGTGGGTGGAAGTTACACGAAATTTTTCCTCCACCTCCACAACAAACTTTCCATCACAACGTTCAATTGCGCGTAGCAGCTGCTTCTCACAACCGTGGTTTCCACACACTTCATCTCGGCTGGGAACGCTTATGCATCGTGACCGAGCTGCGCGAAAAACATTAAACCCAGTAGCTTGATACCTTCCTTTCCAGATAAACAACAACAACCGCATTCAAAAAAGCATTTCATCAGGTTTTGCCATTGTTTCGGTAGCACTTGCAGTACAGAAACAATTTGTTGCATGTCACTTCATCTTTAACCCTTCTTAAGGATTCATTGTCCGAAAAAAAGTAAATGTTGTACGTTGTTGTAAGAATGTGAAAGACGGCTTGCCCCAGCAGCGTAATAATAAAGGTGCTTAAGAAACAGAGGAAAGGTTTATCTCGCCATTTGTGTCAAACGCAATGTGACACGTAATGCGACAGCAAGTGTATAGTAATGGCATGATGTCACATATTTAGAGTAAGACCGTAATTTGTCAAGGGGCTAGCGTTATTTTTCGAGGTACTAAGAAAATATGACAAAAGTATATAAAAAATTACACTGGTTTGGTAAATGCGCTAAAAAATAACAAAAATTTTCCAGCTGTCATTAATCTTACCAATGGCAGAGTGGTTAAGACCGCTAAATGCTGCTAGTTCGACCCAGATTCGAACTCAGGTGACAAACTGTCTGAACGGATGCTTTTTCGTGGTTTTCTCGATATTTAATGTTTAAGCCAGTTTTCCTTTGAAAGGTCCTCAACGGCAGCGTCACACTCCCTAAGTAGATAGTCCTCGTGTGCTTTGGTATATCATAAAAACCTACCTTTATGAAAATGTCTTTTATGTAAGGTTTCGTGAAGTCTGGCCGCTGGGCTTAAACTCAAATTGCCGCGGTCGCGTGCATGATCAAACAGCTGACGGGCCAGAAATTTTTTTAACAACATTAATAATATTTTATTAATAAAATAGAAAATATTTGAAAATAAATTTAAAATTTCTTCTTACTAAGTATTTTTCAAAAAACATATAACCATTGATAAAAATAATATCTCAAACTTTATTTATTTCCTATCTGAAATCTAAAATTTTATACCTGTAAGATATTTTTGTTGGTTATGCTTTGTAATTTGCACACAAATATATTGACAGCTAAATGTTAAATTTTCAGACTGACACTTATTTAAAATACATCTAATACGTTTAATAAATCATAAAATAATTTATTTAATTTAAATTGGAAGAAATTACGAAAACTTTCTTAACTTTTCTAAGTACGATAAAACTTGCGAATAAACAATGATAACTTAGTCTTTTTCTCTTATTTATAAAATTTTTCTTTGACACATAAATAAAAATGCACATGTTTGTATGTAAATATCATAAACTTCTTTTATTTCTTATCGCAGCTTGGTACTTGATGGCGTTTTGATTTTGATAAAGCTTCTGCCTAGAAGAAAAATTATTAGAAATTATTTTCATCACGGATTGCAGATGCTGTTCGGTCAATCTTTTTTTAAATTTATTTCCAACCGTGAAAAAATGTTGTTCACATATAAAAGCTGTTGATATGCATTCTTGAACAAAGAGATTATTCTTAGTGCAAAAATTGGTAACTGAACTTATTTATTATTTACGAAATAAACAGGAATAAAAGTTAATAAAATCTGCATGTCCAAATCTTTGAATAAGATTTCTATTACATAGTACGAGTAAATTACATAGCTCCATTTATAGATTTTTTGCTGCGTTATTCACGTTAACTTTAACGGTAATGAAAATAATGCAACTTCAGACATCAAATAATTAAATTATTGAAATCGTGCTTTAAGCAAGATTGTTGAAAAGGTTATTTCATACAATTTTCTGTACAAAATAATCAATGCATTGTGGATTTCTTGTGAAAATTTTCAGACCGAAGTTAGCTCAAATATAAGCATAATTATATATGTAAATAATTATTTAAAAAAAAATTGGAATTTAAATGATGTCCAAACTGGCGTTTTTTTAACATTTTGCCTGTTACTTTTATTTATTAAATATCACGTTCTTCTCACTTAAACCATAAAATTCAGTTCAACAGCAATATCGCAAAATAGTTTTAAATTGAGCATATCTTTAGAATTTCCGATACACAGTCTCGCGCGCTGGAGATAAAAATGTTTTTTCTGTACAACGTTGCCATTGCTTACTTTGAAATCCTCGAGTTAGTTAATCAAAAATTCTTTAAAGTTTTACAAAATATGAAATCGATAATAAAACAAATTCCAAATTTCAAATTTGGGATTTCAGATGCCCATATTCGCAGTAGGATTACGTTATTCAAAATTAGATGGCTCTATGTACCGTTGTTTTACCACAATCCGAGAAATATACATACATTTATGTAGATTTTTCATTATTTAATTTCTTAAAATATAATGCAGGACTCTAACATTGGGTGGCAACAGTTTGAAAAGTGATTCGCCGTTTATAGTGATTCAACGCAAAATTGCAAAACGAAAACAATAGTCCTTCAGGGACAAAGCCCCTGGACTAATAAAAACTTCAAAAACTAAAGCTAAGGTTATTGTTTTCGAAAAACGGTACATAATAATCTTATTTCTTTTTAAAAACCATTAAGTAACACACGAGAGACTATGATAAATGCTTCTGACGCAGTATTATAAAAAATAACAGACAGAATTTAAGATCTAATCCTAAATCGCGGAAAAAAGCACTGTCTTAAAAGATGAAGATATCGCAACGAAAATAAAAGTTTTTGGCCTACTAAAAGGTAACATTCTGAAAGCGGACTTTCCAGATTCTGACCTAACAGCTTTTTGAACAAAAGCTGGTAGCTGGTGTATGATAAAACTGTGTGTTTACGTTCTGTTTTGACTAAGTACCTTATTATCAGACAGGTTTTTTAGTATGGTCAGCGTTAAAAACAAATTACAGGAAATAAACAGGATTTTACCAGTGACCTGAACTTTATGAACTACCCGCCTTAAGAAAGGCTCACCTTTCTAAATATTACTAACATAAAATTCAAAATATGGATTTGTGTTTGTAATTTCTCTATATCTCCTACGAACTGTATCCAGTGTAAATAAAGTTTTATTTAGTTGCTGTATAGGATATAATGAAAAGTTACACGCTTAATTCTTTAAATTGAGGATTTAACGTCTTAGAAGAATAGTCACCTTCCACCTATGATTCCCCCAAGATTGAAATTCGTTAGCGTTAGCTTCGAGTAGCGCAGTTTCATTCCCCAACCTTGGAGGAGCTTTGTTGTGCTTTGCCTGGTGTCGAGGTGAACGGGTGTGGATGTTGGTAGCTCTTGTTGTGATTTTCTTATTATGAGTTACTGATTATTCTTTGAAGTTTCTGA
This sequence comes from Stegodyphus dumicola, assembly GCF_044657685.1. Taxonomy (NCBI): domain Eukaryota; kingdom Metazoa; phylum Arthropoda; class Arachnida; order Araneae; family Eresidae; genus Stegodyphus; species Stegodyphus dumicola. The sequence continues at coordinate 131,811,022 of NC_140768.1, read as the reverse complement.
TTATTCTCAGGTTTGCGATTCATTTCCTAATTAACTGGTTAATTATGAAGTTAATCGCAGGAAGGAGAGATTCATGGATTAGATTTTTGACGTATGATTTAATTTATTTGATTATGGCAAAGTAGGCGAGAACTATCCTAATATCTTTCCTTTCCTTTTTTAAACGATGCCCAAATTTTAAACTGCAGAACTTTGCACATTACGTTAAAATTTTAATTAATAAAAGCATTTATATAATTATTTCAGGATATTGTTACGGTTACGAAATGTACAGGCGCGGTAAGACGGGTTCCCCGCAAAGCAGTTTTAGGGTTGCCATAAAATGGGAACGGAAAGCAGTGTTGCCACATTTGGCGAGCAATCACCCATTTGACGAAAAAAATTGGCGATATAGCATGGACGGATGGAGAATTTTCTGGAACGAATTCTTACCGGTTTAACCCAGAATGTTTTCGAACACAAGCCGAAAGCTATATAAACTCTGCTGGTCCGCAGTCAGTCAGTGTGTGCTTCATCGAGAGGGCGAGTGTGTGTGCCTCGTCTAGAGTGCGAGTTAGTTAGTATCGAGTTGGTGTCTCGTCTAGTGAGTTAATCCCTGCGGAGTCGATCGAGTTGAGAGCCGGGCAGCGAGTGCCGAGTGGGTCGTCGAGTGCACCGAAGGAGTCTGTTAGTGTATCGCGTTCGTATCGGAGCATGTTGAGCTCCGAGAACGACTGAACCGAAGAGTCGGGAGCTGTGCTCGTGTGTCGTCGACGGCATCGCGAGTTGTACCGTGAAGAGTCTCGAGAGTACGTGGAGTTCCGAGAACAACCGAGCAGAGTCGGGAGCTATACTCCGGAAAGCAGAGTCGGGTGCTTTGCAGGAAGCTGTTTCCACCGTCATAGCATGATAACCTGAAGGCTGTGTCGCTGATCGTGTCAGCGTGTTTATAGTAGTTCATCGACGACTGTAAAACGTGTTTTGGAGCTGTCCTGACAATACTGGCAACTAAAGTGTGTTTCGATACTTCATCAAGTGTCATCGTTTTTCACTCCAAATCCACCCAAACCCCGTACGAATGTGAAGGAAGAAAATAACGCAGCAACTGATGTCAGAAGGAAGAATAAAACGTAACAATATATTTATTAGAGTGATCGAAGTGGTAAGTGAGAGGTAGGTATGTGGTTTTATCCGAATATCAGGCGAGAACACCCGAGAGTTTCTTTCACTCTCGAGAAGAGCGAAAGAAAAGGGGTCATCTCTATTTTTCGATTGAGAAGAAACTATCTTTTTTTACTATAGTGAAAAGTCTCTCCGTCGAGGTTGGTGTCATTTTGCTCCTCGAGAAAGGTCGGATGTCATTCCTTAAATGTCAAATAACCACTCTTTAGAATTTAGAGACATAAATTGTTGATGTTGTTTATAAAAATTTAATACTTAAATTGCGAATACTGTTTGCATAAATATGAATTACAAGTAAGTGAAGCGCTGACTTTGAGTTCATTTACCTGCTATAATTACTGCAGAATAAGCTCATTTATCAACCAGTACTGCGGAATAAGCTCCTAACGTTAATTACGGGAGTTCCATACTTTATTAGAAAAAAAGCTCTTCATCGAGACTTGAAAATAAAGCCACTTAAGAAACACCCACAGCAAATTAATGAGATGTTTTTCACAAAAACTAGAATTTGTAACATAGTTAACTTCTTGGATTAAATGGTAATCCTCGATGATTATAGTACCATCACGCAGCAAACCCTATTAGAAGATTCCCTGTAAACTATAGATTTAAGTTACTGTCCCAGTATTACTCCCAGGGATTAATTCTCCGTGCTGTCATCATGAAATTTGTCACCTCTTTTCTCCTCTCTGTTGCCTGCTTTCTTATGGCATAGGGCTCAATTTCAGATGTTTTTACTGTCATGACTTTGACGCACTTATATTAATTACGCTAAAAAGCGCCTTAGCAGGTTCTAGTGTAACATAATAATATCAATAATCCAAGAGTTCATTTGTAAGTTAACCCCGCAGACATCATCTGGAGAAATGATTTGAAATTTTACATGAAGCCAAGTGATGGACTGCTATACAATGTAACAGTAGTCTCAAACTCAAATTGCAAGTGAGCCGACGGGCCAGGTTTTTTTTTTTTTTTTTTTTTTTTTTTTTTTTTTTTTTTTTAACAAATGAAAACTTTTTATTGCAAAAATAATGCATTTCAAATAAAATTTATATTTCGATTATTAAATATTTATGAAATCATCAAAACATATGTAAACAATAATGATAATAACTCAGAGGAAAAAGGTTTAACTTTATATTTATTTTCTGTTTGAAATTTAAACTTTGGTATTTGAAAATCATTTTTATTAAATTTCTACTATTAACTCACACTCTCCCTATATCTTAAACTTGTAGTGAATGACACTTGATGTTAATACAGTTTTTTCACATATTTAACATTTTAAAATATTTTTAATTAAATTGTTTTTGTATTTAAAAATTTTCTTTGTTGACCTTAGTAGGAATTGACTTTAATTTTTTTAATTTTATTAATTATTAATTAATTAATTTTCAATCGTTAATAAAATACTTTTTATTCATCCACTCAAGCTCAAATACATTTTTTAAACTTGTAGTCGATAGCACTTGATGTTAATACAGTTTTCCCACATACAAAAAAAAATTTTAATTTTCAATAAAAAACATTTTTTGTAATTTTTTTCTTTTTTAATTAAAAAAAATTTTTTTTCGCCTAAGTAGAAATTGACTTTAATTTTTTTTTACATTACTTGTTATTGGTTGTATTTTGTAATTTAAGTACTGTATTGAGAGGTAAATATTAAACTCTTAGACTGACATTTATTTCAAATAATTCTAAAATATTTAATTAATTATTAAATAACTTATTTCAATTTAAACTGAAAACAAAAAACATGAAAAGTTTTTAAGTTTTTAGAGAAGACATTTTCATGTGAAACAAACTTGAGAATATTTAATAGCAACCTATTTTCTTGTTCTTATTTTTGAATTTTTCATCGATGCATATATAAAAATACGTTATGTATGCAAATATTAATAAACTTCTTTATTTTTTACCCAAGCTTGGTACTCAATGGTGTTTCCATTCTGCTAAGGTTTGTACCCTTGGAAAGAAATTTCTAGAAATTATCTTCTCACGGATTGTAGATGTTCATCGGTCAATCGAGTTCTTTTCTTATTAAATTTTCTCTTGAAAAGAAAGCTATTCACAAATAAATGTATTTACAAACAAAGCGATTATTCTTAGTGTAAAAATTCGTAACTGAATGGATTTATGTTTTGAAAGAGCACACATAAAAGCTAATAAACTCTGTATCTTCAAAGTTTCGAATGAGATTTTTGTCACACTGTAGATTAATTAGCTCCATTTATAGATTTTCCTAGTGCGTTATTCACGCTCATTTTTAATGGTAATGAAAATAATGTAAACTCGGATTTCAAGTAACTAAAATCTTAATACTTTTGTCACTCTGTATTTGCATGAAATACATAATTGAAATACATCGCGGGCCGCATAAAATTGCTTCGTGGACCACCAGTTTGAGACCATTTTAATGTAAACCAACAAGATTCTGATCTTCAGCCACGTTGCCGAATAAAATTATCAGAACTATACAGATTGAGATACTGTAACCCTTGTTCAACCTTTACTGACTGATTAGTAATTTCCGAGATGTTATGCTCCAGAAACATACAGCCTGCTGCATTATAAACCCACGTGGTATTAAAATCTTACAAAGCATAAAAATAGAAAGTTTGCCAATTTCGTTGAAGACAATTCAGTAATTAATAAAAAAAAAATATTCTTATAATGCCTGCTTTTCTTAAAAGAATTGCAGTCTATGAGCAAGAAAAATTTTAAGAAGCTTATTATAAATAAGAAGGATTATACTATGAGTGTATATCTTTCTAAGCTTATATGTATAAGAATTAAAAAATTCTACAATTGTAGCTTCATTAGATAAAAACTGTAATTTTAAGAATATAGCAAAACACTTGAGAACTAACTATATGTTTCAGGAAACGAATGCTTTCGTCGGGGACAGTTTAAAGAAACGGGATTGTAATGCACCCTACAATGGAGAGAACCACAAAAATGCTCATGCAACCAGTCCATTCGCCGAGATTTGAACCCAGATCATTGGTTAAAGTTTGAGACACCATATCATCTCTAAATAAATATAATATAAAGCAGAAACTCGATTCATCGTTCTCGCAATAATCGTTTTCCTGCATGTATCTTCGACCATTTTTGGTCTAGAATGAAGTTCTATATAAGTAAGTCTATGTAAATAACATTCTATATAGCTATAAAATTCAATATAAATATATGAAGTTCTATATAAATAGTTAAAGTTCTATAGAAATAATATTCCACATAATATATAAAATACTATGTAAATAATATTCTACATAATATAGAGAGTTCTATATAAATAAAAATATTTATTCATCCATCGTACAAGTATTGATTTCCAGCAGGAATCATGTCTCCGATGTTATATTTCCAGGAAAGATCGCATGGGGGAAAAAAGTGAAGCTTTTTTAAGTGAAGTACGAATTTTTTGCTAGCGTAATCTGTGAACACAGTATTGCAATAATGCTTTTCAAATGGCTTTCTGCTCCACGTCCTCGTTGTTAATGTAGTTTTCCAGAGTTATTTCCTTGGTAATTGCAATAAATTAATTTTTGTTAACCTCAAGGCATACATTCCGTCATAATGTCAACGAATAGCTAGTAGTGGAAGATCAGTTTTCGAATCTTTACCAAGAGCACAACTGATTTTGCTCATTTAATGCACCTATATATAATCTAAATTTAAAATGCTGGGATGATAGTTCTTTACTACCACGGTTTGGTCAACTGAATCTCGTGGCTTTCCCCAGTCGCCTTTTGAATGAGGACAATATAAAGAATAGTCACATTTCTCCGCGCATGCTGTCTTATTGTAAGGTAGTACTGTAGGCTCGTATTTTAAGTTCTTTTAATGCTGCCTGATCCAGCTAGTATTCGGGGAGGGTGCAATGGATTTTGCAAAGTGCCTTGCTCTAAAGTGATATTCACATTTTAAGGAAAAATTCAGTTAAAAGACAATGTATGACTTTTGATTAAAAACGGTTTTTAAATGAAGTAATCAAGGGTATTTAGTAATAATATAATTCTTACTTACAATGCGAACAGCTTCCCGGCTTAATACTTTTTTTAATTCCATGCCCTTTAAAAAATACATATTAGGCCTCGGCAATCTATGACTAATTATAATTATCCTATTGTAATTATTTTCTCAATAAAATGCATTTTATTATTCCTTCCCCCGCAAAAAAAAAATTGTTTTAAATTTAAAATACCACTGACCCGAAACGTCTTCTTAATACACACACTTTGGTCGATTTTGACCCGCGGTCGAAAAAGCTTGTCGATCGAGGTTCAACTATTGTAAGTACACTCGATTATAATTTTCTTTTTTAATAATTCGCAGAAATTTTGGGTAACATTAAATTTGTCTTCCTTCTCAGAACTGCATTAGGGCGATAAGTGTTCTTAGAAATGCGTCGCTAGTTTCGAAACGTTTTCTTAGCATGTTTACGGAGAGTTTAAAAGCAAAAACAAAGATCCCAAACTCGCATTTGAAGAGTAAAAAAAAGAAAAAAATCTGTTAAGTGAGGCAGACTTATTTACAACTTCATTTATCATCTTTGCCGCCTAAAAAGTCAGACAAATGCAGCAGCTTCTATTAAAAAAAGAGAAAAAAAGTAATACTGCTTGGTCCTCTGCTTCAGCTGTTTCACTTCGCCTCACAAGGTGATAAAGAGTCATTTCGCCGACAAATTGAGCCGGAAGGATTTATACTCTTCAAAGATGCGGCTATCTCTGTGGCAGCCTGGTTTTATCTTGTATTTTTCCAACTGGCTGTAGGCAAAGGTTAGCTCTTTCCCTCGGGATAATAACTGGTTTCACAAACATATTCTCCATCGCTTCATAAAACAAGCTGCATGGACGTGGCTTCTTAGAGGGATGAATGCTTAAACATAGGATGACCTGCACTGTGCTGATATGCTCGCTTCTCTTATAAAGTTCTTAATAGTGCTGTTAATCGTCTGAACCATTCAGATCTGCAAACAGAAAATGGAATACCAAATCGGGTTTTTTGCTGGTTTTACATTTAATAATTTTATTGAGAGAAAAATTTACATTAAAATCTCCTTTTATTCGAATTGTTTATTCCTTATTCTAAAGTAGGGCTGGCCAAAATCCAGCCCGCGGGCAGAATGCGGCCTTTTTAATTGCTTAATATGACCCGTTATGAAGTCCTGTATAACGAACGCCATTTTCATCTCGTTCCTATACGACATTGCACGCAAATTGCCGAAACCGCAGCACAAATATGCATCTATTGTTACAATTTGTAGGGTGGTCATAAAAAGCTCTCTCGATATAGGAACCTTTAGAGGCCTATCCGCTCATTCGATTGGGATGAAATTTCAGATAATGTTATTTCAAAGTATGCGCTCGAGATTGGAATGCTTTAAAATAATATAGGGTGAAAATGGGCTTTAGCCCACTGCTTGGCGATTTTCAGTGGTGGCGATTTTTTGAAAATCGCCAGTAAAATCTCAGAATACTTTGCGTAAACAAAGTTGCTAAGGCGGAGCTAAGTAACGTCCATAAATGGGTGGGACTAAAATTGTGAAGTCACAATAAATTCTTTATAGATATAAAATAAGTATAATAAATTCTTTATATTTTAAGTTATAGTAATACAGTAAGTGAATTGTACCATTTATTAAAACGGTAAACAACGTCGCAGTCTCTCATAATTGTATTTCAGATAGCTTCAGTATTTTCAAAGATTTTAGAATTTATACAAATAAAAAAAGATTTTTATTAATTAATTTATTGCGGCAATTATATCAGAATGTTGCAAATTATTGCGTGCTTTTTAAATAAAATAGTATATACTCCAATTTACGTTAAATCTATTAATATAAGGGCTTAATAAATTTCAAGACTTACCCCTTTGACGATATTTTTTTTATGCTAGATTATATTCCGATAGCTACTAGAAAAATACTAACTCTTCTTTTGTGAATGATTCAACGTAAAATAAATCATACACATGATTTTGATTTTTTTTGGGGGGGGGGTTATATTGACATAATATGATTTACATTTTTAGTTTAAAAGGATAATCATGTAAAGAACAATATCCGATTACAGCCGATTCAAAAACTACCAAAAATCGAGTTCAAGTTCTAAGAAAAAAGTGCTAAACCTACGGTTTTCGTCTGGTTTCTCTCTGTTGCCAATACGCTGGAATCAAAAACTATTTCCCTCTTTTTTTATTATTTTTTCTTTCTTTTACCGGAGTAGTTGCCAACAAATTTAAATTCATATTATCGAACATTTTAATTTATCATTTTTACAAATTACCTTGTTGCTACGTAACGACACGATCCCTTAGGTACTAGTAAGTAGACAATCTTCATTATTTTCTAAAAATTTTAAACTTTACATTAATAAAAAAATAATAAATATTTTTATTGCAGATCAACATCATACACAGCTTTCATGTCACTGTTTCTTAAATTCTTAAATCACGTCATATTCTATAGTCTTACTAGAATTCTATACATTCTACAAATAAAAAAAAGTCTAATATCTCACAATGAAAGAAAATAAACGCTACAAATTTGGAACACTAAGCAATGCTTCACACACACACATATTATCAATGAACTCATATTATCAAGTGCAATTGCGATAGCAAATACTACGTATTAAAATAAAAAAAGTATAAGTTATTTATAGGGTCAAATTTTGCTGCTATTGGATATCGATATTTTTCGGAAAGCATTAGCAGCATATCAAAACCAGACAATTAAAAATACAATAAAAAAAGATGTCTAAAGTATAACTTGCAATTAAAACAACAATGCAAATTTAAGATACACAAACGACACATTAAACATTGCATATAAAATACGTTACATTACAGCTCGGTATAACATACAGCCTCGCATTGTTCATGTGCACAACGATCTGTATTCGCTCGAAAAACTTCAAAGAATTGCAAAAACTTGGTGTCGATGTACACATCCATCTATTTTCACTAAAAAAATCAGAGAATTGCACAAACTTGGCATTGCGCATTGCCTTGGCTTTGTCCATGTGCAAGTCGATCTATTTTTACTTAGAAAACATTAAAGAATTCCACAAACTCGGCATTGCACGCTATATTGGCTTTTCCCATGTACACATCCATTTATTTTCACTAACAAAATCAGAGAATTACACAAACTTGGCATTGCGCACTGCCTTGGCTTTGTCCATGTGCAAGTCGATCTATTTTTACTTAGAAAACATTAGAGTATTGCACAAACTTGGCATTGCGTGCTACATTGGTTTTGCCCATGTACACATCGATCTATTTTCACTTAAAAAATCAGAGAATTGCACAAACTCGGCATCGCGCGCAACCTCGGCATTGCGCACCACATTGGCTTTGCCCATGTGCACATCGATCTATTTTCACTTCAAAAAACATCCCAGAATTGAGCAAACTCGGCATCGCGCACAACCTCGGCATTGCGCACCACATTCGCTTTGCCCATGTGCACATCAATCTATTTTCCCTTAAAAAAATCCCAGAGTTCCACAAACTCGGCATCGCGCACAAACTCGGCATCACGCACAACCTCGGCATTGCGCACCACATTGGCTTTGCCCATGTGTGCATCGATGTATTTTCACTTCAAAAAACATGCCAGAATTCCACAAATTCGGCATCGCGCACAACCTCGGCATTGCGCACTGCATTGGCTTTGCCCATGTACACATCGATCTATTTTCATTTACAAAAATCAGAGAATTGCACAAACTCGGCATCGCGCACTGCATTGGCTTTGCACATGTACACATCTATTTTCACTTAAAAAAAATCCCAGAATTGCACAAACTCGGCATTGCGCACTGCATTGGCTTTGCCCATGTACACATCGATCTATTTTCACTTAAAAAAACATCAGAGAATTACACAAACTCAGCATTGCGCACAGCATTGGCTTTGCCCATGTACCTATCGATCTATTTTCACTTAAAAAACATCAGAGAATTGCACAACCTTAGCTTTTCCAATCTTCTAGGATCAAGCCAAAAAGGAATACAAAACATTAAAAATAAGCAACTTTAAAACGAACTATACAAGAAAATTTTTTTCACTTACCCTTTTCAAGAAAAATGTAAAATCTTTTTGAGGGGTTGTATATTGAATTTATCACAGGGGGAAACCCTTTTGGATCGCCGCTCATCTTTAAATAAATTTACTAACGTTTTATACTCCGTTTCCGTAATATATGCAGAAAAAAGGCAAAAACCCACAGGGGGAAAAATACTCGATTAAAAAAAGAACCACCACATAAGAACATTCAAACCGCAACAGAATTAACTGCTCAAATTAACAAGTAAAATTTTTAAAAAACATTAAAGCTTTCAGATTTTACATTACGCCCAAAGGGGCGTTTTTTTAACGTTTTGAGTGTTACCTTTCATTATCAAATATAATGTTCTTTACATTTAAACCATAAAATTCAGTTCAACAGCAATATCGCAAAATAATTTTAAAATGAGCATATCTTTAGAATTTCCGATACACAATTTTGCGCTTTGCACGTAATTTTTTTTTTTTTTCCCACGTACTGTTGTTGTTGTTCGCTTTGAAATCTTTGATTTTGTTAATCAAAAATTCGTTCAAGTTTTACAAAATATCAATCAGATAATAAAAAAAATTCTAAATTCCAAGTTTGTTCTTCCAGATGCTCATATTAGTTTGGTAACGTATGTTATTCAAAATTTGATGGCTCTAGGTACCGTTGTTTTATCACAATGCGAGAAACATTCATGCAGATATTTCAATATTTAATTTCTTTAAATATAACACAGGGCGATAACGTCTAGTGGCAACAGAATAACAACACAGCTTCAAAACATCGGGCTAGCCACCCGATGTTTTGAAGCTGTGTTGTTTGTTCTGTTGAAGCTGTGTTGACGCGTTTATTGCCCATTGAAAAACAAACGCCAAGCAGTGGGCTAAACCGCATTTCAACCTAATATAGCTTAGACGGTTACGGTTACGGTTATAGTGAAACAGTTTCGAAATTTTCAAATATTAATATCCACATTTTTCCTGCGATTTTTCCGCAACGATAAATCATAATTGGCGCTGGAACGATACACGTATGAGGGAAACTGAAGGCAGAAAATGATGGTCATAAAAGCACCTTGCGATGGCCATGCATACATGATACACTAAAAAAACACACATTTCTAGTCCGAAGCTAAAAGTATTTCTTCAGCCTTGTCCTAGGGTCTAAATAAAATTAAACTTGTGCAGAATTTATTTATTTACGTTAAGTCTAAAGAAAATAAAATTCAGCAAAACCTAACAAAATTTAGCAGGAATTCCTCAGTCGTGCATTCGAGAGTTAGGCAGTTCCTTTTGAGTATATTTTTAAATTTAAGAACCTTCATCTATTTTTTTATGAATATTATTAAATGATTTTGTTAGGCAAAATGAGCTGAAAATAAAATTTTTGCTGGCAATTTGTTTTTAAATTGAATGTTTTTGAAGAAAAAATTTAGAAATTAAAATATCTTTCTTCTCTTTCAGTTTTCAATGATTTTACCTCAAGTTTTTTTATTATATTTATTAAAATGCTCTTAATCTTAATAACTTACAAGATCGATTTTTCAATTAATGAATAAGTTCCTGAGGGAGAAAAAGTAAAAAGCATATTTATATGAAAAAAACTGAAAAAAAGTGATTTCAATTTTCACGTCCAATAATTTTTCTTTCTAATAATTTGCAAAATCCATCATTATTTTTACTAGGAGTATAACAATAAACAAGCAGTAAAAATATTAAATAACTTAGTCTTTATCTATTTTAAGTTTTAGACTTTTAAATAAAAAGATTTACCAAAAAAATGTAAACTGAGAAAACTCAGTTTAAAGAATATAAATACTCTAAATAATCATTAAAGTAATTTCCAATTTCTTAAACATTTACCTTACTGAATTTTCAATATTTTATATTATTTAATTGGTAAGTACTAACGTAAATTACAAGCTTTTATTTAAAACACCTTATCTGATCGGAAATATTGCAAGAAAAATCTTAAAATGTAAGTACAATTTTAATTCACGCGTTGTTGTTTTGTAAAACACGTTCAAAATAATTTCAATATGTGAATTAATTACTATTTATTATAAAACGTTTATAATCAGTACTAATATATTAATTTGTCGTTTTATTCATTTTTTCAAAAAGTTTGAAATTTGAAGAGACATAATATTTTATATTAAAACCTGCCCAGCAGCATACGTGATTTCTTCTCTTTAGTCATTTGTTCTCGTGCATAAATTGCATTTTTAATTAATTTATAATAGTTAAATTAATTCAAAAGTTTAGTACTGTTCCAGCACGATTTTCAATAATGCTATTATCAGGAGCTCAATCACTTTCATCATGCCACCTCATTCTGTTCATGTCTATCACAAATGATTTCCGTTTCTGAAGAAGCATAAAAGAAAAATGAATGATATTACACATAGACATACTTGCTTGCTGAGATGAGTAAAAGAAGAAGGGATTGAAAAGCAATTCAAAAGTGAAAGAAAAATGTTTCCCGAACTTTATTTAGTATTTCAAATCGATAGTCTAAATAGAGTTTCTTAGCGATCTTTTTTTTTTTTTTTTTTTTTTTTTTTTTAAATTATTATTATTATTATTATTATTATTATTATTTGTTGAAAACTTTCCCCCAAAGGAGAATTTCATAGCTGTAGGGAGGGAATGCGCACATTTTTTTATTTACCTCTAAGTAATATATTTATTCAGGAATTAGTTTAGATATAATTAGTTAGATTTATTCAGGAATTAGTTTAGATATAATTGGTATAATAAAAATTATATATTTTATGTATTTTATTTTTATGTATGTATTATAATTTTATAATTTATATATTTTATATTTATGTGCTTATTTTATTTTATACATTTTATTTATATATTTTATTGAAAATATAATAAAAATTTATATATTTTGTTATATTTTTATTCAAAAACTATTATAAAATATTATATATTTTATTTTTATGTGTACCTTCTACCTTCAGAGGCAGAATTTGTCATGAAATAGTTTTGAAAATAAATTGTAATGTAGAATTTCCTTTCGGGCAGATGCCAGGTATGCTAAGTTAAGTAACAGGCACATGTAAACTAATTATTTTCGCTCTGATGTTTATTTATCATCTTCTCTCTTGCTTTAGACCTGCACATGAGCTTTATTCACATATGAAAGGAACTTCCCTCAGCTACCAATAGTGGCTAAGAAAAAAACCAGGCTAAGCGAAACCGACGCGGGGTAAGTTAATTTATTTTAGATTTACTATAATTGAATCGAAAGGTTCTTTAGAAAATTCAATTATACTTTCATTTTTCTGTATTCATTTTAATTTAGTAATTTACGTAATAGAATCGTATGCTTTCGCTTTCTGGAATGAGAAAGTTTACATAAAATGTAAGAATCAATAAAAAAATCAAAAATAAAAATGTCAACCAGTTAGAAAAATTTTAAATATATGACGAATATTTAAGAATGCAAAAACAAAATATTTTTATACATTTTTATTCCCTCAGTTTATTCTATTTTATGCGAAATGTTTCCTGAATAAATATATTTCTTGGACACTAAAATGAGAAAAACATTTAAGTAATATCTTGTTACTTCAGAATATCTTCAAAATTCTTTACTATTTTCTCGCTGAAATACAAAATGCAGACATCATTTCGTCTTTCTTGAAAGTTCTTGCTCTAATAGTTTTATAAATAACTTTTGTTGAATGGAAATGTTATTATTCTCGCGTTCGCGCTCTTTTAATCAATACCTCCTCTCCGTATACGAAGGAAATCTGCTTTAAAACAATACGTTAAAAACGCAGCCAGATGTTTCTTTATTATTCGATCCTTAACAATCCAGGAAATGTATAGGAGGAAATCACGGCTGATATTTCCTTTCTGTAACTTCGACAAACCATTCATGCGAAGTACGCTCTTTTTTTAAATCTTTTAGAACATTACAAAGGGATTTGAAACAAACGATGTTTAATTTAAACATCACATAATTACTCTGATCAATGAATGGGAACGAGATTTATGTATTTAACAACACTTGACTTAAAACACATTTGCTGATTAAGAAGCATAGATTATTGTATTTTCTTCAGAAACATAAATTACGTACCGTGTCTCTACTCCCGTGCAACAAATAATTGCTGGAGTCAAGTCTGTTAAAAAATTGGACTTAATTCGAAGTTGATATTTCCCCTTTATATCATTCTGTAATTTCTTTTATGATTCAGCGATTTTAAGAAGCCTCTTACTGTCGAAATATATTAAACCATTAATTTGAAAAAAGACAAACGTTCAATACAATTTAGAAGAAAACTGCACAAATTTCTATTTTTAAAAGAGTAAATTATTCAGCGCATACACTACTATTTTTAAAAGAGTAAATTATTCAACGCATACACCACTATTCGGTCTCCCTAGAACACACCCTGCACTGTTGTACAGAAGGATACTTTACACTGGTTTTTGCACTATTATACAGGAGGATATTGTGCACTGGTTTTTGCACTGTTATACAGGAGAATATTGTGCACTGGTTTTTGCACTGTTATACAGGAGAATAATGTGCACTGTTTTTTTTTTTTTTTTTAAGATTTTCGAAGTCCCGGACGATGCTCAATTATAACGACGTAGCTTTAATTAAACGTGACTTAAAATTACCAGGATCGGCAGATAGCGAAACAAATATTTGTGAAATACGTTTTCAATTTGACGGGACTTTCTTTAATAAATGAAAATAACTCATTAAATATATTGTTGCGTGCGTACGGGTTCGTTATGAAATGAATGCACAAGTCCGATGAAAAATGAACAAAAATTTATTATTATCACAACAAAAATGCTTAAATTTTCTCAAATTATCATGCAGTATTACAATATCTCACAGTAGTTATCTTTTAACTACTCAAATGTCCAATAGAACGTAATTCAAAACAGCTAAGGAACGCTAATCCGCGAATTCGCTACAATCAACAACAGTAGTTTTCTAAACAACAACAAACTAAGCAACAACTACAAACTGAGATGTTTTCCTCCTTTTATAAGATTTTAAAATCACGCGCTAGAATTTTCCAGTACTTTCTCGAAATCAAAAAGAGATATTTATTTATTTAACGCACGCGCTCTTGTATTTTTAATTTTTCTGGCTTAGCTTTCTTTTAATATTCGTCACGCGCTGCACTGCGCGAGAAATAAAACCATTTAATTTATAATTGAACTAACATTAGCTTTTTAAATACCAAATTCGTAACACTGCCCCCTTCCCAAGGACTGCACGTCCCGGGCAGTACAATCCCTGGACAGGAAGCTAAACTTACAACTGTGGCATAAATGCAACTGAGGCATAAACATTACATTACAATATCAAACAATAAATGCAATAACTAACTTAAACAAATCAAATGCTATCAAATACTAAATACAAAACAAATACTAAATACAAATCAAATACTAAATACAAATCAAATACTAAATACAAATCAAATACTAAATGCAAATCAAATACAAAATACAAATCAAATCAAATACACATTTATAAACAAAAAGGACCATGGTCTGATACATTTACAATTATTTACATTACGTACTATGGCCATAGTAATGAGCTAACCTGTCGTAATGAACGACTTTAGGTTTAGAGTTCGAAGACTTACGAATCCGAACCACGACGTCATTCAGTCTTTTTAGGACTGTATAGGGGCCATTCCAAGGTGACTGTAATTTCGGACAAAGTCCTTTCCGTCGAGTCGGATTCCACAACCACACCTTGTCTCCTTCGTGGAACTGATGTTCAGTAGCTCTTGTGTCGTAGCGGGTCTTCATCTTCTCCGTCGCCAAGTTGACTCGCTCTCGTGCAAAGTTGTGCATTACTTCAAACCGGGCCTGGAGATCTTGAATATATTCCTCAGACGATGAAGGAGCATCCGGAGGGCGGCCAAACAATAGATCACAAGGCAGACGAAGGTCACGACCGAAGAGCATCTGTGATGGAGAAGAGCCGGTAGTCTCGTGGACAGCACTGCGGTAAGCCAGTAAAAAGAGTGGTAATTTCTTGTCCCAGTCCTGTTGGTTTCTGGAAACCACTTATGAGAGGTTATTAAGGATGGTTCGATTGAACCTCTCTACCATGCCGTCCGACTGGGGATGCAATGGCGTCGTTTGAGTTTTGTCAATGCCGAGTAGTTTGCATAGTTCTTTGATTACTGCCGAGGCAAAATTCCTTCCCTGATCGGAATGTAACTGAAGAGGCACTCCGAACCTGGAAATCCAGTGCTGTATCATTACCTCAGTTACTGTGACAGCCTCTTGATCAGGAATAGGATAAGCTTCAGGCCACTTGGTGAAGTAATCAATGACAACGAGTATGTATTTGTTGCCATCAGCAGTTCGTGGCAGAGGTCCCAGGATGTCAAAGGCGATACGTTCAAAAGGCGCCCCTACGTTGTAACGTTGCAGCTTGCCTCGGCTGCGTCTCCTCGGTCCTTTCCGACCTGCACAGGCATCGCAAGATCGGCACCACTTTTGCACGTCATCCTTTGCATTATTCCAGTAAAAGCGCTCACGAACTCTCTGCAAGGTCTTCATTATTCCAAAGTGACCTCCAGTAGGGGTGCTATGTAACTCTTTAAGGACATCAGGAATGCGGGATCTTGGAAGTATAAGTTGCCATCGGAACGTCTTCCCATCATCCGATTCGAATTTCCGGTATAAGACGCCGTTTCGAATGTGAAGTGAATCCCAGAGTGCCCAATATTGTTTGGTTGTAGGACTACAGATAGAAATGTCTTGCCAGGTAGGTTTTCTGTTTGATGACTCCATTAAATCAATTATGGGTTTAATGTCGCGGTCTTCCAGCTGGTCTTTCCTGACTTCATCATCACTCCACGGTTCTCGATCAGCCGATGTTGATGTTGTAATTTGTCTTGCGACCGGAGTCAGCAGCTCGTATTTCGCTTCCACCCTGGAACAATATCGGCAGCTTTCTTGGCAAGGTCTTCTAGACAGGGCGTTGGCGTTTCCGTGTGATGATCCCTTACGATGACGGATAGTGATGTCATATTCTTGGAGTCTCTGTATCCACCTGGCTATTTGACCCTCAGGATTCTTGAAATTTAAAAGCCAGGTCAATGATGCATGATCGGTGCGGAGCAGGAATTTTCTGCCGTATAGATAGTGATGGAACTGTTCTACAGCTTTGACTATGGCGAGCAACTCTTTCCTGGTGACACAATAATTCCTCTCCGGTTTAGACAGGCACTTGCTCCAGTATGCCACTACACGTTCTTGGCCGTCTATTTCTTGGGACAAAACAGCACCAACACTTTCATTACTCGCGTCGGTGTCGAGAATAAATGGTCGGTCAAGCTGAGGATACGTCAGGATTGGAGCAGATGTTAAAGCCTCCTTTAAGTTTTTAAATGCATCCTCGCATTCTTTTGTCCACAAGAACTTCTGGTTGCTCTCTGTCAGCTTGTGTAGGGGTCTTGCGATGGAAGAAAAGTCCTTCACGAATTTCCTATAGTAGGTGCAAAGCCCTAGGAAGCTTCTCAGCTGATGGACATTTTCGGGACGTTTCCAGGATTTAACGGCTGATACCTTTTCAGGATCCGTGCGCACACCTTCTGCAGAGATGACATGTCCCAGGTAAGTCACTTCCTTTCGGAACAATTTGCATTTAGCGGGACTCAGCTTCAGATTGGCTTCTTTCAGTTTCTGAAGCACCTTCCTAAGATTTTCTAAATGTTCTTCAAAACTCTTTCCGACGATGATGATGTCGTCCAGATATATGAGGCAGGCTTCGTAGGAAAGGCCTTTCAAAACAGTTTCCATAAGACGTTCGAATGTTGCCGGCGCATTACACAGTCCAAACGGCATCACCTTGAATTGCCAAAGCCCTTGTCCCGTAGTAAATGCCGTCTTTTCTCGGTCTTCAGGCTGTATTTCTACCTACCAATACCCACTCTTTAAATCAAGTGTTGAGAATCACTTGCTTCCAGAAAGAGTGTCTAGAATCTCGTCAATTCTAGGAAGAGGGTAACTGTCTTTCTTCGTAACCTCATTCAACCGGCGATAGTCGACGCAAAATCTTGTTGAGCCGTCTTTCTTTCTGACTAGGACGATGGGAGATGCCCATGGACTTACTGAAGGCTCGATGACATCGCCTTCTTCCATATCTTTTAACAGTGTTCGCACCTCGTCCTGTTTAGCAAACGGTAGACGTCTTGGATGTTGCTTGATCGGGGGATGATCACCGGTATCTATTCTATGTTGTATCAAACTAGTTCGACCCACGTCAGAATACGAGCGGGAGAAAACAACTTGAAGATCTTTAACGACGCGATCGGCAGCATTCTTCTCTTCATCGTTTAATTGCGCATTCTGAAGTAACTCTGATGTAATGTTTTCTGAAGACACGGATTCTTGGATGTTACTCTTTCTTTCAACGTTGGTTACTGGAGTACACGCTGCAACCACTTCACCTTTCTTATTAATTCTCACCTTCTCAGTTACATTAGCGACTCTCACTGGGATAACCGTTCTGGATAGATCGACGAGTGTTGAGGCTACTAGTACTCCTTTTGGACTATTACAGTTATTGGGATATTCTATGATGCCGTAGCGGAAATTTCTGTTTTCGGCTATGGATCCAGGAAGTAAAATTTCTGTTCTTGCCGGTATTGTGATATTGTCTTGTGCTATGATTTTATGGACAGATTTAACTTCTTCATCATTAACTTCAAATAACGCTATGTCCTCAGATGTAGAATGCAATTCGTTATTTTTAAAGTCCAAGGAAAAATTGTATTTCCTTAGAAAGTCCAATCCGAGTATGCAAGAATCAGTGATCTCTGCTACATATGCCGTGTGATGGTAAGCGGCACTTCCAAACGTGATGTTAGCATTTACTTTTCCATCGATGTTGATCTTCTCACCGGACACAGTCTGTAGGGTAACGCAGGGCGGCGTCCAGATAAGTTTGCTTCCCAGTTGTTGAGCCAAATCTTTTCGGATGATGGTAACGTTGGCTCCTGTATCTATCGTCATATTGCAGGGAACTCCATTAATATGTCCTATTATGAAAAGTCCGTTACTGCCGCCTCTCACTGCAGAAATCTGAAGCGCTTTAAACTGGGGCTTTTCATGATCTGGCAACCTCCGCCCCGCGAGATGGCCACTAATTAGTTTCCCTGCTGTTTGTTAGGAGCGGTCTTAGCATCCGTGCCCTGGGGTGTTCTGCAGTTTCGTCGTATGTGTCCTTCAGCACCGCAGTTCCAGCACTTTACGGTCGGTTTCTTGTCACCAATATTCTGTCTCAAGGCGTTCAGTTGTCTAGTTAAATCATCTAGACGAGCAATGACTTGATCCCCTGGCTTCTGGACTTGAGCAGCTCTGACTGGATGGCGGTCTCGACGGGTGGCTTGCTGGGCTGCCTCAAATTTCATGGCATACACTAAAGCGCTTTTCAGATCTTTAACATCCGCCATTCGCAGTGCTTTCTGTATTTCAGGGTCCCGGATGCCATCGATGAAATATTGCAGGAACAGGATTTCCCTTGTTTCTGTCGGGCACACCGAAAAGGCGTGATGTGACAGCCTTTCAGCATCCGTGGCGAGCTCCTGAAGCGTTTCGTTGAGCTTCTGTTGATGAGATTTTAATTGGAGCCTGCTGTAGTCTTTTAAACATTTCTCGCCGAAGCGCAGCTCCAAAGCGCCGGATAGAGCTTCGAAATCTAGCCTTTGATTTTCGGGAAGCGTCTGCAGGATATCCGCTGCGTCTGCTCTCAGAGAAGCGGCGAGATGACAGGCCTTAGCTTGGGAATCCCATCCATTCGCATCCGCAACGATAGAAAATTGTGTCCTATACACCTGCCAGGAGGTCTTCCCATCATATGTAGATAGTTTCAGAACGGAACGAGCAGGCATCGATAAAAATTTGAAACCTTCAGAATTGTTTCCTACCGTCGCTATGCACTTCTTTAGGCTGTCAACTTCTTTGGTGACGGCAGCAGAAACCCTATCATTAATTTGTTGTTCGACGGCAGAAATTCTTTCTTCAATTTGTTGTTGGAAGGCCGAAACTCTTCCTTCGACTCGTTGCTCCACAGCCGACACTCTATCTTCTATTTCATCTTTGACAGAAAAACCTTTTCTTCAATTTGCCCGACTTTATTTTCGACAGCTCCTATTCTGTCTTCCATAGCTTCAAATTTACTTTCTATTACGCAGTTTATTTCTCTTTTCATTTCGACTTGACCTGCTTCAATCTTTTCTTGTACAGCTTTTATGTCTTCTTTAAAAGTTACTTGACCAGCTTCCAACTTTTCGTGAACGGCTTCCATTTCCTTTTTAACGGATCTCATCTCTCCTTTAACGGAATCTTGGCCCAATTTCATTTCTTCCTTAACGGATTCCTGGCCCAATTTCATTTCTTCCTTAACGGATTCCTGGCCCAATTTCATTTCTTCCTTAACGGAGTTGACGGCCCCTTCCATCTTTTCTTGGAAACCAGCAAATGCAGTCATCATTTGCCTGAATTGTTCTTCCATCGCTCTTGTTATTGGCATTCAAATCCCACTTCTGACACCAAAAATTGTTGCGTGCGTACAGGTTCGTTGTGAAATGAATGCACAAGTCCGATGAAAAATGAACAAAAATTTATTATTATCACAACAAAAATGCTTAAATTTTCTCAAATTATCATGCAGTATTACAATATCTCACAGTAGTTATCTTTTAACTACTCAAATGTCCAATAGAACGTAATTCAAAACAGCTAAGGAACGCTAATCCGCGAATTCGCTACAATCAACAACAGTAGTTTTCTAAACAACAACAAACTAAGCAACAACTACAAACTGAGATGTTTTCCTCTTTTTATAAGATTTTAAAATCACGCGCTAGAATTTTCCAGTACTTTCTCGAAATCAAAAAGAGATATTTATTTATTTAACGCACGCGCTCTTGTATTTTTAATTTTTCCGGCTTAGCTTTCTTTTAATATTCGTCACGCGCTGCATTGCGCGAGAAATAAAACCATTTAATTTATAATTGAACTAACATTAGCTTTTTAAATACCAAATTCGTAACAATATATATTTAAAATCATGCAAATAATAAGCTAATAATGACATTGGCTTCGTAGGTAAAATCAGCATCAATCTAGGGTTTATAGTTGCATAATTTTATATTTTAAATTCTCTATCTTGCATATAGAGATTTACATCGATATTAACTGGTTTGAAATTTATCGAGTTTGATATCTCTAGGTGTACCACGTAGCATCAACAATCCACAGATTTCACAAGAGCATATAAATTACATCGTACATATGACTAATCTTCATTGGAAATTTGAAAGCATCTAATGAAGATTTAGGAAACTAATTTGTTCTATGTTTTACTGTCATGTCCCATTTCAAACTTTCCCAGTTGAAGTTTTTTTAAAATCATGTCATTTCAGCCTTTCTTGAGGAGGTGGATAAAATATCTCCATAAAAACGATTCCCATTTCAGCCTTTTCATTCATTGTAAACACAAATTCCGAAAAGCGCGATAGAAATGCACGTCAGTGTAATGTATGCATAAAGTGACGTCACAATGGTTCTTCGCCCTTCCGGTTATATAAATAAGTGTTCTTCTGGCTTAAGTAAGTGTTCTTTAAGTGTTATATAAATAAGTGTTCTTTATGCTACTTAATCTCCCCATCAGCTGTAATGAAAGGTTAAAATCAGAAAAGCTGAAATAGTACAGTTTTTGATGTTCTTATCCAGAACACTTGCAGAAGGGGAAAAAAGCCTGAAATTACAGGATATTTGTTTCCACTTTCAGAAAGCTTGAATGGGAAAGCCCGAAATGAGATGTCACGTCGTTTATATTTATTGGAACTTTGTATATCGTATCAGGATTGAAGTCACTAAGCAGAAGGTAAAAAAAAATCGACCTTCAGTGTAACGCAGTCTGTTTTGTTGGCTGTTCTGTCATGAATGTGTTATGCGCTGTATTATAACTTCTTTATGATTTCCCCCCCCCTGTATCATAGTCGTATCTACGTCAAATAAACAAGACCTGTTCTAGGCTAAATATTTATCTTTATATACAACTATGTACAGATTACAATTTAGAAATACTTTAAAATACATTTTTACTACAGTAGAGCGCGCAAACTAGCGTCCGCTCTTTTCTCTTTCACATCTCAATCTCCTCTTACTCACACCTGCGACCCATGGAGGTAGGAAAAAGGAGGTAGTCCTTTCTTACCTCCATGCTGCCACCAGGGGGGGGAAGTCCACTCCCCTCTTCCGGCCGAGGCGAGCAAAGGGTTCTCTGTCCCTTTTTTAGGGCGAATGACCAAGTGGTCTTCAGAGAGGGGGAACGTTACGGCTCCTTCCCCCTTCGAAGAAATATTTTGCTCATCAAAATGTTTAAGTATAATTGAGATAAAGAGTTAGTTACACACATACATAAGAAAAAATCACATAGAAGTATCGTGATATTACATCAAGGCCAGTGGCACATTTAAAATTCATAAAATTCAAAAAAGAATACAGAGATAAATGAGATAAATACCAATTAAAGCCAAAGGGTTTTTTTTTTTTTTTTTTTTTTTTTTTTAAGTTGCAGACCTGCTTAGACTGTCAGCATTTTTATGGCATTTTTATGGCTCGATGCATAACTTGGAAATTACACGGCTGCAGGGCTAAAGCCCACCGCATTAGCCTGGGATTATAGTTTTTAACCAAACTAAAGGGTTGTGGTCAGTAATTACAGTAAATTTTGGACCGTCCAAATAATAATGCAGTTTTTTTATAGCAAAAACTATACATGAACATTCTTTTTCAGTTGTGCTATACTTAGCTTCCGTCACTGAAAACTTCTTGCTTAAGTATAAGATGGGATGTTCAGTGTTGTTCTCATCTATTTGTGTTAATACTACTTCCAGCCCTAAATCAGAAGCATCGGTTTGCACCATAAACTCTCTATTAAAATCTGGAGCGTGTAGCACAGGTTCCTTCGTTAATTTTTCCTTCAACTGAATAAATGCGTCTTCGCATTCCTTTGTCCAAAGAATTTCCTCCTTCTTTGCTTTCTCCTTTAATGCACTCGTGAGTGGAGAAGCTATAACCGAAAACATGGGAATATACCTGCTGTAATAACCTGCCAAACCTAAAAACGGCCTTATTTGAGTTTTTGTTTTCGGAGTGGGATAATCAGCTACTGCTTTAACCTTTGCCTCAGCTAATCGTCTGATTCCCTGTCCTACGATGTGCCCCAGATACGTTACATGGTTTTGAGCAAAACGACATTTTGACGGCTTAATGGTCAAATTTGCCGCAGTTATTTTTTCCAAAACGCAATTTAGACGCTTCATATGATCTTCCCAAGTATTGGAAAAAATAGCAACATCGTCCAAATACGGGACAGCAAAGCCTTCACACCCTTTTAATAACTCAGCCATCAACTTACTAAAAAAGTAGGGAGCGTTTTTCAACCCAAATTGGCATACCCAAATTGGTCTATATGTCCCAAATGTCGTGACAAAAGCGGCCAATCTTTGGGCCCTTGGACTTAGAGGAATTTGTCAGTATCCTTTTGCCAAATCTAGAATTGTTATATACCTGGCAGACGAAACAAGCTCCACCCTTTCCTCTATATTTGGCAAGGGGAAGAACTCAGTGCCTATTACTTCATTCAGACGCCGGTAATCTATACACGGTCTCGGGTTTTTCCCGAGCGCTTCCACTAGAATCATAGGCGAAGTGTAGTCCGTTTCCCCTATCTCGATTATGTGCAAATCTAACATCCTCTGAATCTCCATTTTCAAAATTTTCGTTTGCCTTAGGGATGCTTTATAGGATCTAGATCTGAATGGTTTGTCGCTTATTAATTCAATATCATGCACTACTAATTCCGTTATTCCCGGCTCTTTGGAGAAATTCTTAGAAAATCTCTTTAGTAAATCTCGTAATTGATCTACATAGCGAAGTTCCAACCGATCTTCTAAGCTGCTAGATTGGATGATGTCTTCGAAATCGTAAATGTTAGGATTTAGATCTATGTACGGAAAATCTACCTCTTGATCCACACCTTCTTCATTCTTACTTTCAGATGATAAAGCATAGATTTCCTCAGGTCTTTTATAATAGGGTTTTAACATATTTACATGATAAATATGATACTTCTTTCCAGACATTTTTACAATGTAATTTGTATCCGATATTGTGTTTTCGATAACTCCCGGCCCCAACCACTGGACTGCCAGCTTATTCGGTTTCGATGTAGCAAAAATCAGCACTAAATCCACTTTTTTGAATTCACGCTTCACGGCGTTTTTGTCATACCATAGTTTACGTTTAATTTGCAGTTCTTCCATTCTTTGCACTGCGATCTCCTGACACCGTTTTAATATATTAAGTGATTCGAAAACATATTCAGTTACTGGATTTTCTTCATTCTGCTTCTCCGTCCAATGCTCAAATAATAAGGTTTCGGGTGTCCTTAAATTCTTACCATGCTCTAATTCGGCAGTTGAAAACCCGGTGCTTTCATGGGTTACAGTTCTTAAGGCAAACAACGCTGGGGGAAGGTGATTTTCCCAATCCGTTCCAGCCTCCAGACATAGAGCTCGTAAGAGCCGTTTGATTCTTCTATGGAAACATTCGATCGGATTCGATTGGGGGTGGCTAACCGAACTATGACTAACCTTAATTCCAAACCTGTCGAAAAATTCCGTAGTAAGTGCACTTACGAAAGACGTTCCGAGATCACATTGGATTTCTTTCGGAAAACCCATACGACTAAAAATATTAATCACGGCATCCGTCACAGAAACTGAACTCACATCACTCACTCGAATAGCGTCAGGGTATTTAGACGACAAACATATGGCTGTTATTAGGTAATGTTTTCCCATTGAACTGACCGGCAAGGGGCCTACTGCATCAATGTTTAATTTAGAAAAAATTTCTTGAATGACGGGTACTAGTTTCAGAGGGTTTTTTTTTAATTTCATTTGGTCTCCCGGCTCGTTGGCATTCGTCACAGGAACGAACGTAATCTTCAATTTCCTTATAACAACCAGGCCAAAAAAAAATACCGTAAAAGCCTATCCTTCGATTTTGTAAGCCCCAAATGAGCCGAAGTTCCTCCGTGGCATACTGCTTGGATTTTCTTCGAAATTCTATCGGCACTACCAGCATTTTTTTCTCATTTCCATAACGATCTCTTTGAACTTGAAACAAAAGATCGTTTCTCAATACAATAGGGATGTTTTGATGATTGATTTCCATTTCTTGAGCTAATAGAGTCGTAAATCGCTTTTAACGTTTTACACCTTTTCTGGGAGTCACTAAATGTTCTTCGGTCAGTCTTTTTTAGAACAATTTCTCCCCCGCTGCTCTCTGCTTGCGGTAGCAAAATCCCGTTCCCATCATGGAGGTAGGGTCAAGGATTGGAGTGGGGGACTAACTGACCCCGTCTTCCCGAAAAGTCGCTTTTCTCGAAACCCGATCCGCCACTTTCTGTGAGTTTTGAATCTTCTTTCGGGCCATAGCCCGCGTTTCTATGGCGTTTATGGAATTTGGAACTAGTGATTGCAATCTTCCTGCCGTCTAATTTCCCAGAATGTACATACCTCTGTCTAAATCTTCTCCAACGATTGCGGCTTGAGTTTGGATCTATGTACAAAAAATCTACCTCTTGATCCACACCTTCTTCATTCTTACTTTCAGATGATAAAGCATAGATTTCCTCAGGTCTTTTATAATAGGGTTTTAACATATTTACATGATAAATATGATACTTCTTTCCAGACATTTTTACAATGTAATTTGTATCCGATATTGTGTTTTCGATAACATTTGTTTGATGTTTCATTCATTTCAAGCTCTACGCGTGCTAATGGTAGACATTTCGCTTTCATATCCAAAGGACTTCTCACCCATACTGTTTCTCCCGTAAACATTTCCGAAGTAATATAGTTACGACTCACCAAATCGAGGCTTGCTCCGGTGTCCCGTAGCACTTTAATAGGATGACCATTTACTCGTGCGTCCGTGATAAACGGAGACAACAATTCCTCTGCGCTTTTATATTGGTATATGTTGTTTACCATGGCTGGTGATTTATCCTATATGAGTTTTGGGCACTGGGGCCTAAGGTGATTTTCTGAGCCGCATTCGAAACACTTAGAAGCCTTTCTTTTTTCAAAAACTTTTCTTGTTTCGGCTGGTCTTCGTTTGCTCTGCCTGAGACGAAAAATTTTTTTTCTCGTCATATCCCTTTTTATCTTTAGGATCAGTTAAATTCCTATCATTCTTCCTTTGGTCTTGATACCCCGGATGGACTGACTTCTTCCGAATTCCTCTGACATCTTCGTAGTCATCTAACAACATATCTGCCAATTTAGCTGCAGAAGTAACTTTTACCCAGTCGTCCAAGAGATGCTCCTTGACTTCGCTGGCGACTCGACGTTTCATTTGATCGGTAACCATCAAATCCTTTAGCTTCTCGAAATCGTTTATCTCCAGACCGCTTAACCATCCATCTAAATAATTTCTCAGAGCAAAACTCAAATCCGTCCATGTTTCATCTGATTTTCGTTGATCCTCAATGAATTTAAGACGGAATTTTTCGGGGCTCAATTTGAATCTTTTTACAAGCAAATCCTTTACATATATGTAATCGCAAGCCTTTTCTTCGGTTTCTTTAGATATAAGTTGAACGATTTCCATGGGCAATAGTGCTAACAAATAAGCTACCCAGTCGCTCTCCTCGATACCAAACCTCTTCGATTGTCTCTCAAACATTTTCAAATACAAACTAATATCCCCACTATCCGAGTCAAATTTTTGAATAATTTTTTGTATCTCACGATGAAACTGCTTATTACTCGATCTTGGATTTTCCTATACCGCAGGCGACGATCTACCCATTGCTTCGATCCTTAGCCGTTGTAACTCAAATTGTCTTATCTCCCTAGCCCGGCAGTCCTCTCTCTTTTTCTTGAAGACTCTCCTCTCTCTCTTTTTCTCGAAGTCTCTCCTCCTCCAACCTATCATTTACTATTCCCTCAAAAACACCCTTAACGAATTCGTCGTCATACGATGGACTTTTTTGAATCAGAGATTTTAGCTCCACAATCTTTAAACTCATTGTAGCCTCCTCTCCTAATTCGATTGCTAGGTTGTATAAGTCAATCTTTTTTCCTTTTCCCAAGAAAGCCATTTTAACCAAAGTATTTGAGCTTTGTGCCACACACAATTTTTGTACTTTGAATTATCACACACTAATTAAAAATACAATGCTACTGAGATTATCATTATTAATAGTAACCATTAATGCACAGTGATTTTACAACCATCTTAAATGATCTGAATTTTAACATAACAAGAATTCATTATACTCAGTACTACAATTTTCAAAACTCTTGAAATTCCTTAATATTATTAATATTATTAAAATCTAATACTCACTATGGCTACATCTACAGAATTAATGAATTGAGTTTTAGTAGGTTTTTACCTGAGTACATACTAATAAAAACAGTAAGTAATTCAATCACAACTTCAACAACAATTAGTACACAATAAACCCACCATCAGTAACAATCCAATTAAATAAATTTCAACCGTACTTAAGTTAGTAAACTCAGTTTTCACAACTACAGTAGTGGTGATGTGTTTTCTGATACATTAAAAAAAACAATATAAAATTGTCAGTAATTCTTATACTGTTAAATAACAATAAAACCAGTATACATTAATTCCAAACATAGTTAATTTTTGTTGGATCTTACATTCAAAAATATTAAAACAGGACAAACGAATAACAGTAGTAAAAGACTTTCAGTATTTCTAAGCTACTGAATTTATACCTTATTATTTCAACAATTATGCAGATTGTTGTGAGAAATCATTATGAACTAACACCATAACATACGCATACATACGAGTTAAAATGCATAGCAAGGAAGACAATGTATCAACTTTTAACAAAATTAACTACTTAGGATAAGTTACTGCCGTAATGTAAAAATCAAGGTACTTACCCCGTCTGATGACTTCTTAGATGAAGATTCATTGACACTATATCTCTTTTATACGATCTTCGGAATCACAAGATTCCCATAAACACAGACTTTATGTGATCAACGTCTGTAGAACGTGCTGACTCTTCCATCACAACATGGAACTTTAACGTTATAACATAAAAATCAGGATGACTTTTGATGAAGAAAACTCATTGTGCAGAACCGTGCCTATTCTCTAAAACATCATTTAGATCAAACGAAGAAACTGGAATTGATATGATTACAACAATACAAAAATCAGGATGATTTTTGATGAAGAAAACTCATTGTGCAGAACCGTGGCGGTTCTCTAAAATATTACTTAGATCAACCGAAGAAACTGGAAGTGGTATGATTACAACACAAAAATCAGGATGATTTTTGATGAAGAAAACTCGTTTTGCAGAACCGTGGCGGTTCTCTAAAATATCACTTAGATCAAACGAAGAAACTGGAATCAGGATGATTCGAGTTTTGATGCAGAAAACTCGTTGTGCAGAACCGTGGCGGTTCACTAAAATATCACTTAGATTAAACGAAGAAACTGGAATCAGGATGATTCATACGACGTGAAAATCAAGATGATTTTGGTTCCGTCCACTTATGTAGAAAAAGATCAGAACTTGAGCTGATTTCTAAACTGCACAGAATCACGAGGGTGCTGTCAAAATTTCACTAAATCAGGATGATTCGTTCAAAACTGCAAACCTCATAGAATCAGGATGATTCTACTCAACAGTGTCGAATTCAAACATCACTTCTTCGTTTGACTAGTGGGCCTTTTAAAATCTCACCGCTGCTGCCACCAGTTGTACCATAGTCCTATCTCCGTCAAATAAACAAGACCTGTTCTAGGCTAAATATTTATCTTTATATACAACTATGTACAGATTACAATTTAGAAATACTTTAAAATACATTTTTACTACAGTAGAGCGCGCAAACTAGCGTCCGCTCTTTTCTCTTTCACATCTCAATCTCCTCTTACGCCCACCTGCGACCAGGGATGAAAGTCCGCTCCCCTCTTCCGTCCGAGGCGAGCAAAGGGTTCTCTGTTCCTTTTTTAGGGCGGGTGACCAAGTGGTCTTCAGAGAGGGGGAACGTTACACCCCAAAATACTGTTACGAATCTCGTACATATGTAAATAATTTTAGTGAAATTATATGTAAATTGTAGTATGTCTTGTATAATGTAACATGAATGCCTCAGAAAGCAAAGTATCGACGGAAAAATTGGGTTACGGGAGGATGTCCATTGAACATTGAAGTAAATGGCTATTTTGCCAAATTGGAGACATAGTGCCAAACCGGCAATGGTTTGGGAGACTAATTTTTGTAGAAAAATTTGGCAAGAAATCTCGAAAAGTCTTCAGCCTTGCTGACATTTTGGTCATATTCCTGTGTCAAATCCCGATATAACTGGTCTGGTTTCTGTGCAGTTGTAATTACATCCGCTTGTATGTAACTGTAACTTTCTATGCCTTCCAGCAATATCGAGAAATCGAAGGTACTGAAAACTTCTCGGCGAACGAGGAAAAACTGTATAAATCCCGGAGAGAGCAGCAGTTTTCAGTTTAGTTCAAAGTACTGTGAGAGCACAGTGAGAGCTCCGCTTTTAGATGTACTTCGCATTGTCTTGTCTTACACGTTCCTAGTAGTTTAATGTGGTAACTACTGATTGTACTCTGTCGTACTGAGAAGAACTGTATAAATGCTTTTGTGTGAAAAGTTTCAGAACTGTAAAATGTTTTTGCGAAAACAAATTTCATCAAGTTATAAACAGCTCTGTTTGCATTCAGCCCATCACGAACCCGTAAGCACGTAACAATACATCGTAATTATCACAGAAATTCGTTATTGTAATTGTTTTAGAAAATATAATTTAATAATATGTCAGTACAGTATTGATGCATGCGTACAGGTTTGTAATGGATTTAATGCAAACAGAAAAGATGCTAGTTTGATGAAATTTATTTTTTCGAAAGAAATGCTTTGCAGTTCTGGAACTTTCCACATAAGTACTCGTATAACTCTTCTCAATATGACAGAGCACTATCAGTAGTTACCCATTCAAACTGATAAGAATATTATACACAATGCAATTCAAAGTGCATCTAAAAACAGAGCTTGTGTGGCGATCTTTCCATACTCTTCCCATACTCCGAAGTCTACTTTGAACTAAAAATTGAAAGCCGATGCTCTCTCGGCTCTTTTAAAGTTTTCCCCTCTGCAGTTAACATGTTACAGTTAACATATGTTGGAGACAGTACAGTTACATAGGCATTTAGACCAATTACAGTTATACAGAAACCGGCCCAAAATGTCGCCAAGTGATTTTTCTCCTAGACTGGCGAATATATACTAATTAATATATTCGCCACTAATATACTTTTATATACTAAAAAAATAGTATATAAAATTAGTATGGCCATCTCGCTGGACGAGATGGCCAATAATTAGTTTCCCTCCTTTCGATGGAAGCGTTTTTAGCTCCGTGTCGTGGAGTGTTCTGTAGCTCCTTCGTAAGCCTTCTGTGCGTACACAACCGCAGCTCGAGAATCAGTTTGTCGCCTCTCTTTAGAATCAGTTTCTCTTTAAGAAACCGAATTTCATGGTTAAATCATCTAGACCAAGCGGTCACTTGATTCCACTGGCTCCTGCATAAGCAGTTTTGATTCGGTGCAGCTTTGATTCAATATCCATGTATAGGAGTTTTGTAGCTTCCTAGAACTTCACGGCGTACATTGAAGCGCTTTTTAGATCCTTGATATCTGCCATTCGCAGGGCCTTTTGTATAGCAGGATGAAGGATGTCATCGGTAGAGTACTGTTGGGATAGGATTTCCCTTGTTTCTCTTGTGCAGTCCGAAAAGCCGAGGTGAAATTCGATATCCGAGTCAAGCTCCTGGAGTATTTTCATGGGCTTCTGTTGGCAAGATTTTAACTGAAGCCTGTTATAGTCTTTTAAATACTTCGTGTCAAACTACAGCTCCAACGTGCCGGTTAGTACTTCGAAGCCTAGGTTTTCGGACAGAGTTTGAAAGATATCCGTGGCGTCTGCTCTCACCGATGCGGCCAGATGACTGGCCTTAAGTTGGGAATCCTATCTGTTTAAGTTCACAGAACTGAGTTTGTGCAGTTGCCAGGAGATCTTTCCGTCAAAGAGGAATAGCTTTAGAGAGAGACGGGGCGACATGACTAAAATGATGAATTTAAAAGCGTCAGAATTGTTTCCTGCTCTAACTATGGATTTCTTTTAGCTGTCAACTTGCTGGGCGAGAACAGCAGAAACTTTGTAATGGATTTGTTGTTCGACAGCAGAAACTCTGTAATGGATTTGTTGTTCGACAGCAGAAACTCTTTTTCCTAATTTATTGTGCGGCAGAAGGAATTTTTTCTTCAGTTTCTCCAACTTTATTTTCATCAGGTTCTTTTCTGCTTTTTATAGCTCGAATTTGTACTCTATTATGCAGTACTTTCTCTTTTCGTTTCCTCTTGGACTGCTTCAGTCTTCCTCTTAGACTGCTTCAGTCTCTTATTGAACTTTATTGACGGCTCCTTCCCTCTTCTCTCGAGCTGATTTGACAGACTCTTCCATCTTTTCTTGGCTCGCTTTCATCTCTTCCGTAGCAGATTCTTATTCCGCTTTTAATTCTTTAAATGCAGCAAAGTCTGACACCAGTTGACTTATGTGATCCTCCATCGCTCTTGTCACCAGCATTCAGTCATACTTCTGATACCAAAAATTGTTGCTGCTAGCGGTTCGTAATGCACACAGAACCAAAGATAGCTTGATAAAATTATTTTTAAAAAAATTGAAAAAACCTGAGAGCTATCTCTCTCTCCAATTTTAAATAGTTAGAAATTTTCTGTACCTGGCATCCTTTGAAATTACTGGAAGGTATATACGGCTAGTCACACATAAAGGCCCGATACTGTTATAGTTACATCGGCATTTAGGCCAGTTACAGTTATACAGAGACCGGATCAAAATGACGACAGGTGGTCGCCAAGTTTGGCGACTTTTGGTTACTTCTTGCCAAATTTCGCGACAAAAATTAGTCGCCGAAAGCATCGCTAGATTGACGACATCTTTATGTTATTTTAATAATTTATTTTCTTCTCATTGTATCACACATTCGATCTTGAAAATAGTATTTTACGCAAGACATTGGGACTCGCAAAGTGATACTTGAAGAAAGGCTGCCAAAGAAGAAGGCTCACAATTCATTTGTCATTGTAAGATCGTCTATTACGAGAATGCGAGGTTCTGTCGTTGGTCACTGTGTCTGATTTCACTAGAGTCTGGAAAACTCAACATCATAACTGATTTGGCTTTATAGTGCATGTATATTACATCATGTTGTTACCTGCGCTGGAGACCATAGCGGATTGACGGCACGCAGAACCAATAATAGCTTGATGAAATTTAGTTTTCCCAAACCACTTGACAGTTCTGGAACTTTTCACACAAAAGTATTCGCACAGCTCTTGTCAATATGACACAGCACAATCAGTAGTTTCCACTTCAAACTTCTAAGAACGCAGAAAAATACAAAAAACATCAATTGCGTAAGCTTGCACAGCGATCTCTCAATACTCTGACTTTCCCCAGCTGCTGAGAAACATTCAGTACCTTCGGTTTCTCGAAATTGCTAAAAGGCATACCGTTACAGTTACATAGGTGTCGGACGAGTTGCAGTTATGTAGAGATCGGACCAAAATGTCGCCCAAATGATCGCCCAGGTTGGCAAATTTTGGTGAATTGTACCCAAATTTGGCGAAAAAATTAGTCGCGAAAAACCATATCTAGCTCAGCGCGATATCGCCACTTTGGTGAGATAGCAATTTTCCTCAAAATGGACTTACCCCTGTAACCCTGTTTTTTCTGGGATGCTTCTTACGCTTAAGGCCTTTAATTTTATATTATGCAAGAGATACTACAACTGACATATAATTTCACCGAAATTATTTACTTATTTGCAAAATTCGTAGCATTACTATATTACATTATATTATATTACATTAAATTGTATTGTATGATATCGAGCACAGCTTATAATTATATTCGTCTTAGTCATCAAAAAGATTTGGAGATCGCTGATCTAAGAACTAACTGGCTAACTAAAAGCGGTAGATCGAACACTACATTTTTGCTTAGAAAATACGCTAAATCACTTAAAATATTAAGTCAATAAAATACAAATTCAAAATTTAAAATTCGATGTTCAAGGTGTGTGTGAGAGAACTATGCGAATTTTCGGTTGAAGGACTGTGTGTTCAAAAATGGGTAGCTGTGAGTTTTCCCACCATGCCAGGAAATACGTGCATGCCAACAGAGACGGCAGATTCTTAACTGTTTAATAATAGTAATGGCGCAAAGTACTCGACAACTATCTGTGTATGGGTATAAATGGATAAGACTACTGAACGCTGGTGTTCGATCTATGTTTCAAACACCGGCGCACAAACTGACTGCATAGGTTTTTTCGTGATTCATATGTAACGTGGAGAAAAATAAGCGTTCAATTGTAACATGAATATGAGTGCGGTTCTCCTAGAATGACATCGAAGATGACATCCTTTTTCTTAGACAGATCGCCATAACATGTTTTATGAGAATCAAATAATTTAATCCAAACCTGTTTAAGGAGACGAATGTCTTCATGAAGGAGTATCTCCGAAAAACTGACTCGTATTTACGTTACACATACCAGAAATAACATGCAGTCAACCCTTTTGTCAGAATGTGAACCCGGGTCGAACAGCCAGTGTATTACCTATTTGGCTACAAGTAGGCATGTCAGTAACATGGACGTTCTTTAAATGCTAGTTTCAGACATTATAAATAGTCATTAAGATGCGATAGAATAAATATTGCAAATTATCTAAACGCAAGGCTAACACTAGTTTACATACAAAATGCATAACTTATCTTGAATGTAATTTTTTTTTAATACTTCGCTGGAATCTACTATTTACTTATAATATAGAAAGTACAGTAATATTATTATCCGGCACTTTTCTTGGAGCGAATGATGCCCAGCATTTGAAACATGACCTTTGAGATTCCACTAATTGTAATTCCTCCGAAACAAAAGGAAAATTTTGAATTGTTTATAGTTAAACAATTTTTTTCAGCCCTTGACCAGGAAACACAAAACAGTTTTTTTCCGCTTCTTGAAATTTTCAACATCGAAAATGCGGCAATAGAAATCCCAAGACAGGGGGAACTTGGGACAAAACCGCTATTGTTGCTGGACGTGACCTTCACTTCTTGCCTTCATTTCATCGCACCGTGATTATCAGGTTTTTCTCGATGCACACCTGTCGGTGTAAGTCATCTTGGCAAATCCCCTCGCAGCTAGTATTTGCTTGAAGACATAGACAAAACATCTGCCTGGCAGTGTCATGGAAACAAGCGTCTGTAGACATCAACAAATAAATAAAAATATTTTCCAACAGATGCCGCAGAATCTGTAATGAAATCAGTAAAGTTTTTTAAGTAAACCAAACACAAAAATCCATCTGCATGCAAATGCTAAACAACGAAACAAATCTTTCTTCTGCTTATTACAAATATCTTCCAATCAGCAAATTTACCTGACCAAAATAAGCAACATAAAATTTCTGTTCATTGTAATAATTAATTTATGTATTCTAATATATAAATTACAAAAAAAATAGGTGATAAGAATAGTATTTACAAAATGAAATACTTTAGCTTAAATTTTCCAATGTTAGGCATAGATATCTTCTATTCTAGAAAGTCGCATCTTATTTGATCAAGGCTGTAGTATGGTGATTACTGATAATGAATATTATTGTTAACTAGAGATTGGGCATTCGATTCCTCATATCGCATGAAAAGAATATTCTCTTTCTCTCTTTTTTCATCATTTGAACCTTTTGAATTTTAGTCTAACAACTATTAAAGCTTTAACTCATAACTTTGGAAAAAAAATAGTTTTATTGACATTCAGCAGAAAGCCTTCATTAAAAAATAACGCGATTGTTGCAGTCTCGGTGGATCTGGCTCACTGATATTATTCAGCGCGTGTCAGCCCTGAGTGAATACAGTAGAACTCCAATTATCCAAATCAATTGTAACTGGATTCCTTTTGGATATTTTTATTTTCTTTCCGAAGAAAGAATATGTGTACACTTTAATTAACGTATGTATGTACAGTATGTTGAAAATGAAAGAAAAAAACT
Organism: Stegodyphus dumicola; assembly: GCF_044657685.1. NCBI lineage: Eukaryota > Metazoa > Arthropoda > Arachnida > Araneae > Eresidae > Stegodyphus > Stegodyphus dumicola. The sequence goes on along the minus strand of NC_140768.1, from coordinate 131,776,534 downwards.
ATTTTTAGAGAAAAAGAGGTTTTAATTAATTAAAATGAAAAGGCAACACTTTTACGTACATGTTATATAGCCGTACTGTTCAGTACTCACAAGTGCTGAACATCTCGCAGTGAGCCGTTTGACGAGCAAGTGCCTCATTCGGATAATTCAAAATTCGGATAACTGGATTTTTTCCAAAGAAAGCGTCTACATACAGTTTAATTAATTACTGTATGTAGTGTGTGTTGAAAATGGGAGAAAAAATTATTTTTGAAAGAAAAACAGGTTTTAATAAATTAAAATGAAAAGGCAAAACTTTAATGTATTATATAACGTACTGTACAGTACTTACAAGTGCTGAAAGTCATTGCTTGCTGAACATCTCGTCTCGGTCAAAATAAGCTGTTTGACGGACACCATACCTGCACTTAAAATTTCTTAGCCAGCCGTTTCTCGCTTTAAATGATGAACAACCAAGCTTCTAAGCTAGGATCTTAGCTTTTTCATAAAGAATCGAACCCGAAATTGGGTTTCTCGTAAAACGTTGCTGTGAAAAAAAAAAAAAAAAAAAAAAAGGAAAAAAAAAAAAAAAAAACTTGAAAACGACATTTTCTAAATTTTTGTTTGTTGCTACCTTCACTCATTTTCTTGAAAAACTTCTATCTTCGTTTTCACGGAAAGTTTAAAGTTGCTTCTTTTAATGTCTGAAATCGTTGATTATCCAACACTACGTTTCCATCTTAAATTTTCTCTTAAATTTTGAAAGCGATTCGGATAGTCGGAGTTCGGATAATTGGAGTTGTACTGTTAATTTTTTGGATTGAATTTAGTGTTCCATGTTTAATGTTTATTTCATGTTGACTCTTGAAATAATCCTTTTTCCACTGCATTTGCTTTGATTTTAGGTTTGCGGAAAATCAAAAGAAAATTTTAAATTGTAACTCATGTACATTTTGTCAAATTTTGCTGAAAAAAAATTCATTTAAGGTTCCAGAATTTTTAATTATACACTTTATTTATAAAATTTCATTTGTATTTTCTTTATAAATATAAAAACAATTTGAAGAACTGTATTACCTTTTTTTTTTAAACACAAATTTCAGATTTTGTTTTCAATTGAAAATTTTCAGCATTAAATGTTTTTTTTTTTTAACTATTATTTGTACATAAATGATTCAAAAGATTCGAGGAAATGTAGAATGCATCTGATGTCTAATATTATCATGCTTTTATAATTCAAATTTATACTTAATGTGTTGTTCTAAAAAATTTTAGATAGTTTTCATCAGATACAGAAGGGAAAGTAAAAACTTTTTTTTTCTTTTGGGGAAGCGGACTTAGAACTTTTATGAGGGGGCATAAAATGCATATTTAAATATCAAATTTTCGCTTCATTCGTTGAGAAATACGGTACTAAAGAACTAAACGCTAAAATTATTTTAATATTATCCTTTCAAAAACACATCTATTATTTTAATTACAGCTTAGTATTGTTCAAGTATTTTTTTTTTAATTTAGGAAAGATATTTGTTTGTTTAACACAAATTATAATAAAAATAAAAAAAAAAGAGCTGGGTTGTAACAGAAATTAATAAGCTGCGGTTACAGAGCTCTTGCTGAATGAATGTCGTTTTCGAAATTACTGTTACTGATCAACGCCTATCTGCTCATGCAACCATATTTTAGTTGTTTCAAATTACATTAATAAATCATAGAGCCTTCGTTCTAAGATTTCCCTGTCTCCCCCATATATCATCATATATCTCCATATATCATCGCTAAAAACAAGATGTGTGTTAGCATATAATTCTTTTTAAATTATGAATTATTCCAAAATAATTAATTTTTTAAGTTACTAATTAGCTAAATGTTTTATTACTGTGCATATATCCACGAATATACCTTTTTACTAATTGTAACTAGTGGCAGTTCCTCAATAAAACTGTAATTGACTTATCGCTATGTCTAAGATGAAACAGAAACTTTAGAAAGGAGTAAAAGACCGTTTAATTGAAAACTAAGTCATTTGAACAGAAGGCTCAATTGGTGCTTATAAATCAGCCAGCCTTTATGGCGTGAGCTCAAAATAGAATTTTAAATTTAAAACTAAATCTAAGTAAAAATTAACCAACGGCTACGCAAAGAAATTTAAACTCTTTAAAGTGACTCTAAAAAGCCGGTGAAAGTTAGCTCTTAGACTTTTACCGGCGTGAAAGTACTAACGGGAAGAATAGGTCAGGAATTCTTATCTTAGAATAACAATTAGAAACATGGCCTTCAGGAGGCAGAACACAAATCTCAAACTCTCACTTAAAAATACGTGAGCTAATTTGCATTCCAGCAGGAAAAAAGAAAGAGAGAAGTGACAATACAGATTCAGAATATAAAATAACTGGTTGATTAACATAAATAAACTTTACAGCTCTTGTTAATAAATTGGAGTATTCTAAAAAAAATTTTAGATGTATTTTAGCATCATTAGCAAGTCAAAAGACTGAAGCTGACTTATTAGATCACAAACGTGACAATAAATGTAAATATTTAGCAAGCGAAATTTAAAATTAATTTTAATTTTTTTTTTTTTTTTTTTTTTTTTTGTTAAAAAAATTCATTTAAAAAAAACTTTGGTCCGTCAGTTATTTTCAGATTGTGCATTCATCCCACATGCAATCTGAGTTCGAGACCACTAATCTAAGTATTAATCAGTCATATTTCGTTCTTAATTATGATTAATTAGAAAATTTCATTTTTTATTTAAAGTTACGATCTGCTGCAAAGTTATGAACATATCAGCATATTCATATTATGTGAATATAAATCGAAAGTCAAACGACCTAAAAAAATATTTGTAATCGTATTTAGCTTTACCTTTTCGTAATCTAATTTAGAATAACAAGCAAAGTTAAGGAAATAAAATCTACAACACGCATATTCTCTGATTCTAAAACCGATGCGCAAATTTTATTTTCTTTAAGAATCTTAAAAAGAAAGTGGGTCATAAAGAAAGTATAATACTCCCAGGTTACCGGACCTTCCTATCTTATTAAGCACAATTGCATACGCATCCATCTTCTCATCGAAATGCAGACGATTGTTTAGTTTTTCGCCTTTCGCTTCATTCTTTCTAGAGAACGACAGTTACAGTTGTTCAACTTTGGAAGCGAAATGGTTTGGCTCGCTACCACGGGATAATGACTTCTATTTAACGTCTTGAAAGGGCGTGGTATTTTTTTCTCTTTAGAGTTTTCATGGAACTTTTCTTTACTAATCTGAGTTAACTGCGAAAGCGCCGTGTAAAATCGTAACAAGCGTCGTGATATTAATCTAGAGATTTGTGCTAAGTTTGATAAACGTTGTTTCTGGATATATAGAATCTAAATTTGAAAAAACGAATTACTTTCTTAATCTTTTATACAAATGAATTAAACAGAAGCTGGACTTTTAGCTTCGCACAGTTTATAAGAATTTATTTTAGTAGCTCAAAAACAAATATGAAATAAATCGTTCAATTAAATGAATTACGTAGTCCTTTTAACATAATAACTTTTCGAAGCAAGTTACTTCTACTCGAAATTAAGAGCAGAAACTACTGACTTCTTCATTTTTTAAGTAACATGTTTTTATTTTTTTTTTTTAAATTATGATGAAAAAAACTTTTTTTTTTTTAATTTTGGAAAATGTTTTTGCTTTTTGATTAAAAAAATAAAGTTAACGATGATAAATTAAAAAATAATATATTAGAGTAATAAATCATAGTTAAAATTATAGAAAACGTTATGGTAATACATATTATAGCTTAATTCAATCAAATTATTACACAAATTATATAGCTCAACATCTTATTTTTAAAACCTTCTTACGTTTTAAAAACGTTGCCTTGGATTTAGTTCTAATTCATATATTCTTTATTTAATCGAGAGCTCTTTTTAATGTATTTCGTGATATTTCAGAATTTTGATATTTTATTTTTAAAAATGTCCTGTTGATGAACGAATCCAAAATAAAATTTTTGATACATATTACTACAAACATACACACAACAAAAATTCATTGGGTTTCATTAGTCACCTTCTGAGTTGTAAGAATTTATCTCGTTTAAAGTAATAGAAACAAAACATGGATATTCTCAGTCAGAATCCAAAGACTTTTAAACTAATTTTTGTTTTCCTCTTAAAGCATCTGATACTAATTTTTAAACTCAGTATTTTATTTTTCGAAAAACTGTCTAGTACAAAAAAAGAAAACTAGGTCAATGTACACTTCGTAGAAAATATTTCTTACAGTTTCACTTGATGCAGTTTTTAATTTTTGGAACTATTTTTCGAAAAACTAAATGTCCTCCAAACTTTCTAAGATACGGTATATTATTTCGCGAATAAAATTTCTGCACTATGTATTTATAAACGTTATCTCGGCAATGCCGTTAAAAGTTACTAACTAATTTTAATTTGAACTTTATTTATTTATTTGAATTTTTATATGTTCCCAGCATCTTCAAAAATTTAATAAGAATTAGAAATGCTTTCAAACTCATCTGTTTATAATAAATAATATATATAAGTATTTCCCTTTTTACTTGAAATAATTCCTTTAAAAATTAATTCTTTCCAAGTGTTCTTGAAATTAATGAGATAATCTTTAAAATTTGAGAAATAATTTAACATTGCTTTCATTACTCTGGTATTAAGTATTTTTATGCATGTCGCGAAATGGAAATATAGATAGGTAAGAAGTTAATTATTCACTTGTTCAATTTAGTAGTTAATAATATTCCACACATCTCTTCTAAATATAAATCTTATTTTTAATTCATTATACAATTTTAGGGCTTTTGTTAAAAACACAAATGTTTCAGTTTGTACCACCTAAAGTTCCTACTTAATTTTAGTTCTGAGTTGCCATAATCATGGTGTGAGTCACTTAAAATGTAATTAATTATTATTATTATTTTGCTTTGATTTTATTTTACTTTATTTACTTTTGTGTTTCCTCGCGCCATATAGACAATACCTCAAAGCGCGTAATTCCTCCAGGGAACTGATGCATGATTCAGTGCATCTTTTCGCTCAACAGCTGCCGTTCTATGGTCCAGCGCTTTTTAGTAGGCAAAAAAGTTATAGGTTCTTTTTTGCTGGAAAATTCATACTTCGCAAGTGGTTGAGCGAAATGTATTAACTGCAGAATGAAGCACAGCTCACGTGCTATGCTTCTGATTTAAACTAATTTCTATGCATTTTGGTCATTTTGGGTTTTCCGTCTCGTCTAGATTAGTAGTCACAGTCTTCTATGACTCATTAGTGGATGAGACAACAGAACTGATGTAAAAACTAAATTTAGGCAAAATCATAACCTTAGATAAACATAGATTTTCAATAAAACTCTATCAATTTCGGACGATCTGGCATAGTGCCTCTTCTTCAAGCGCAGAAACAGCTTTGCTTTATAATGTGTAGAGTTCCTCACTTTGTAAATGCTAAGTTACAGTTGAACGTGAAGAATCTTAAGAACTGATAAGCGAATAATCGCTTAAGTTCGTGTGACAAGAAACAAGATGGAAGGGTAAATAACCCTTTATTATTCAAATAAGATTTAACAGAACTCCGTCTTGGAGTGTACAATAAAAGCCGACGCTTGGGCTTGAACTTAAGAGGCTAAGAATTAAACTAAAACTAATCTAAACTAAAGAGATATAGCCGAAGCTATCAAGATTCTAACCGAGTTGGCCCCTTAACGCAAATTGACTGCAGAGCTATCAAGGGCCTAAGTACGGCCGGGCGTAAAAAAAGCTTACGAGAGAGTAGCCTAAAAAGGCGGAATACCTTTTAACTCTCTCCCTAAGACCGAAGAACTTCGCGGTTAAATACCGCTCTTCCTCATTATGTATTCAAACGTGATTCTAAACTACGTTCTGGCCGGAAGTAGTAAGTTGAAGTTAAGAATCGACAAGAAAGGAACTTAAAATTTAACTGTTAATAAAATTAACATAATCCTTACAAATGTATCGAGCAGACCGAAAGCATTTTGCTAAAGCAAAACTGTTTTTACACATTAAAAGAGGGACCTATATCAGATAATAAGAGTATTATTCAAAATCTATGCCAATGGGAGTTTTTTTTTTTTTTTTTTCCTAGTCTTATTTAAGCCGATTAACAACAAGATAATACAGATACGTTATGAAATTTGGAAACAGTCCTATTTTAATACTTAGAAGATAAATTGTGCGTTTTACTCTGCAAAGAAAATCATATGGCATTAAAATAGGAATCTGTTGTTAATTCACATTAGCACACAATAGCTTTCTTACAGCTTTCAAATTATCGGGATTTAACGAAAGTTTTCCCGCCACCGCAAATATTGTCTGCGCAAACAGTTCGCGTTGGCGTGTTTAATCACTTTTTGTCAAACGAGTTTTAGCATTTGAAAGAAAGAGCCTTAGAACACTGTGTTGTGAAATTTGTAAACAAATATCGTTACCATCAAGGACAAGATCTCTGAAATGGAACTATCACGCTACCAGATTAGACCAGATTAAATGAAAGTTTTGTTCATTTGTTGGAAGATGTGCTATTTGGATTTTTGAATGTGCTATTTGGATTTTTGAATGTGCTATTTGGATTTTTGAATGTGCTATTTGGATTTTTGAATGTGCTATTTTGATGATTTTTTTGGTGTGCTAAACTAGCTTACTTATCTGATATTTTTGTTATTTTTAACTAGTTATAACACGGCCAGCCTTCGTCTGGCTTCTAAATGTACCAGAAAAATGCCTAAAGGGAACACCAAACATTAAATTAAAAAATCTGATGTGTACACCACATGACTTCCTTGTACGGAATATTAAATTACACGCATTTTTCTTGCATTTTATTTAAACTTATTATATTGAATTAAACCTACTTCGCCGACAGCGCATAAACCACAATAGAATAAATGCATTCTTTAAAATTCACTTTGTTTACCATAGCGACACTCTGGCGCTAGGTTTACTTAACAGTATTATATTTCGTTCATATTATAACTCATAATGCACAAAATTTATATCATTTAAAGAAGAGAATTATCTAATCGTTGCCACATGTTCTATTCAAATACTATAATAAAGCTAACCTTTACAACAAAAACTAACCTTTACAACAACTAACCTTTACAACAAATACTAAAGAATGATGTATAAAAGAAATTAAGCAAACAAAACGAAAAAGAAACAGTTTTTCACAGACGATTGAGTATTTCTCATTCAAATAATTCAGTTTTCACTTCGCGACAAGGCAAAAATACATAAAAACTCAAAATATCTGTATTAAAAATTACGAAGTAAATCTTAAACGCTTATTTCCTCGAAAAAATTCCAGAAAGGATTAAGGATGATTTAAATAATAAATGAAGGTGTTATCTTTGTTGTTGCGAAGCTAAGTTTCTTTAGATTGGCAACAAATCCGCTACTCAACTGTTTCAAATGTAAACAAGAGCAATGGCCGCCATCAAATTAGGCTTAGCGGCACTTAAACAATTTTAAAATTGTTGATAATTCTAAAAATATTGCATACAGATTTACTAAAGGCATAAAACTCTTAACCGGAAGATAAAAACAACATAATTCAATCATTTTTAAAGCAAAATATGTACAATTTACAAACATGTAATAGTAAAGAAACTGTAATCACTGAGCCGGGTAACAGAGTGGATATACTTATAAATATATTTATATACGTTTGGCGCGGCCGATTGAAACCAAAATACGAGGTGCACTTCTACATGTTATAGTAGTCCTATATACAGAATTTCAACATTCTGAGGCTACTCGTTTTTGAGTTATGCGAGATACGTACGTACGCACGTTCCTACGCACGTACGTACATACGTTCGTACAGACGAAAAACTCTCTTCAGAATTCATTTTAAAGAAGTTTTTTAGTTTTTTTTTTTTTTTTTAGAAAAAGTCTTTTATTCTGTCCTAACGTACAGATATCATGCAAAAACATCGTTAAATTGCATTCGAAAGCGGTCAAAGTGGATATTTTCGTTGAAATATGCTGCCTGAAGCTTTTCGCAATTACAATATTTCTTTTTTACATCGTACAAGGAAGTAAAAACTGCACAGAATTATCGCTCTCATTTTTCCGAGTGGCAACAGTGCTGATATCAACAACAATTGCAACAGTGATGTATCAGCAACAATGGCTGCGTGCCATCCTTGTTGATATAATGAGAGAGAAATATCGATTTGATGTGATTTCATCAAAAAACATAAACTTAAAAAAAAAAAAAAAAAAAAAAAAAAAAAAACCCTCTCATTGCAATTTTTAAAAAATCGCTTCGAGGTGCACTGACTCTTGTCTAGATGCACCTATGTATCAAATTTCATAGCACAGGGTCTATTAGATTAAGGGGTTATCACATCTAGCGACGGTCCCCGCTAGACGCGACTTTTCTGAGAAATGAGATTCTGGTAGCACTGATTTAAATAGAAGGATTCCTAGAAAAAACGGCTCCGCTGGCAAATAAGGCAGTTTGTTATACTGCAAATAAGGCAGTTTGTTATACTACAAATAAGGCAGTTTATCAGTGCCTGTGGCAATTAGTCCCACTCATTCAGCAACGCAGTTTTCAGTTGCTGGATGGTTATCGGAGGGCGGTTGCAGGTTGCAATTCCCCTCTCCAGAGCGTCCCAGATATTCTCTATAGGGTTGAGGTCTAGAGACCTAGCTGGCCAATCCATACGGCGAATATCCTCATTTTCGAGAAATTCGTCAACCAGAAGAGCTCTATGTGGCCTCGCGTTATCATCCTGTAAAATGAACTCGGCGGTCCAGTGCACTCCGGAAAAGGTGAACATAGGGCTCCAAGACCTCATCCCTATACCTTACGCCAGTCACAGAGCCTCTGTCAAAGACGTGGAGAGGTGTGCGGCCATCCAACATGATGCCTGCCCAGACCATTACACTGCCACCGCCATAATTGTTGATTTCGCGAACATTGGAGACTAGGTAGCGGGTCCTTGGCTCTCTCCATTTGAAACTACGGTGAGAATCGGTGTTTAGGCTAAAACAGAACTCATCGGTGAATAGAATGGTCGCCCATTGCTCTGTACTCCAATCACTATGCTGCCTGCACCATGCTAATTGGACTCTCCTGTCACTAGACGTGAGCGGGACGCAAACAGCCGGTCTTCTGGCAAACAAACCTCTCTCATTCAGTCTTTTGGAAACAATCACCCTTGTTACACGGGCTCCTGTGGCTGCATACAGGTCCAAGCGACAGAAGCTGTCGCTCCTTTGTTACGCCTTGCTAAAATGGACAAATAGCGTTCTTCTCTGGTCGCCGTGGCTCTTTGACGAACTTGCCCAGGCTTTCTCTCGATGGATCCAGTATCCTGGAACTGTTTCCATAGGTTACACACGAAGCTGGGCGTTAAATTAAACTCTCTGCATATCTGAACTTGCGATTGGTTGCCTCTAGCCTCCCCACAATTCGCCACCTCATTCCGTCATCTAAACGTTGGTTGTTACTCGTTTTTAGTGTTCATGTGAATTTTACCGATTGCTCCAAGAAACACCAAGAAATTCGCCGAGGTGTGCTAGCGAACGCAATTCGTCTATGTCTATGTCTTATTACTTAGTAAGAGGCAATCGGCCATTAACGGCCTTTACCAATATAATATACTTGACTTTTAAATGCGTGAAGAATAGAGTAAGTTGTATCCAATAATATGGAAGTACTTGTTCACATGCTGTGCTAGAACTCAGAGATTACTAGCGACGGGGGCTCCTGTGCCGCCGTCCGTAGAATAAGTAAACTTTGAACAAATGAGGCGCTCGTGTGGCGCCATCTAGTAGTAGAGATGAAAAGCATTTTAGTTGACTGGAGCTCTGGTGGCGCCATCTCTTGCAGGATATATTGTAAGGCATTTTTAAAATTTCGTAAAAATTATTCTTCTGATAAGCAATAATTGGTAAGTAAAATGATGAAAAACACAATTTGCAGTACATTGAAACGTTTCACTAGAGTAAAAACTATTTACACACAAAGTCTACCTGCTTTGGCAGAAACAAAGTCCATAGCGCTTTGTAATTTGATAATTTGTAATTCTACAAGCAAAGAAAATGAAGTAAAATCTTGACTAAATAAGAAGAAAACGAAAATATATACATTACCACGGACTATTATGGTGAATAGTGCAGGGCCTCTTGTGGCGTTGTTCAATTGTGAAATCATAATTTCCTAGTTTTTTGATGATATTCTTAGGATGACTGTCACATTTCATAAAAAAGTTATGAGAAGCTTTTAGAATTTCAGAATACGTGGGTTTAATTTTCAAGTTATTGTGAAGAGTGCTGTTTCGTACGAACCAAGGCGCATTTGTAATTATTCGGATGGCCATGTTTTGAACTCTTTGTATTTTTCGCGGTGAGTTCTTGCAGTTGCAGCCCACGCTGGAGAACTGGTGAAGCATACTGTAAAATCGGGCGGATAGCTTGTAGATAAATAACTCTTTTTGTAGCGAGACTAAGTTTAGAATTTCTCCCTATGAGTGCAAAGATACTGCCTATTGTTTGTTTGGCTTTTTTACAGATATTTTCGATATGGTCTTTGAAGGTTAGTTTTTGATCGAGATGAACGCCTAAATATTTAACATATTTTTCATTTGGTATGGAGATATTATTAATTGTCATATTGTTGAGATGTCTTCGGGAAGGGTTCTTTTGGAAATATATCGTAGTGGATTTGCTTTCATTAATTTTAATTTTCCAAACGTTAAACCATGGGAAGATACAGTCTGTTGCATTTTCGAGGGCTCTTTGCGGATTGATGGATTTGCCGAAAATTGCAGAATCGTCTGCACAGCAGGCGATAATGGCATCTTTGCGGCTGGGAACATCATTTATGAAGATGTTAAACAGAAAAGGTGAAAATACGCAATTCATCTTACCCTCCACGTGCTTATAAAGCCTGTTTTTCTGCTGGCTCCTCCTACAGACATGTGTACGCTTACGTATTTGCCGTAGAAGATTTGCATTTTTATCTAGAAGCAGTGGTTTTTCCTTCAGTTCAGTTCTTTGCATGCAATTTGATAAAATATGCAAATTCTCTTAATTTATTTGTTTCACCAGTGCAATTTTCTGCATCTTAATTGCCTGACATCGGATTTTCAGCATTAACAAATATAAAAATGCAGAAAAAGACCGAGACTTTTAAACGTAGGTGAGGAAGTGAGAGTAGTATTACCATTTTTATGACCAAATATAAACGAAATTACCAAAAATCATCAAGCTTAAATTTCGCATTAAATATATTCTTATAATTAATTTGTAATTAATTACTTAATAAACATTTTGCTGTCTTTGTCGTACATATTATTTTATTTAACATTGAAAGTTATTATCATAAACTATTTTACATAGTATATTACAGATAAATATATTTCGTTTAAACTTATTTTGTTATTAGCGTGCCGCCAATTTTGGATTTGTTAAAAGTATACCGCAACAAAAAAGAGGTTGAAAATTTACTATCTATAATCAGGGGGAGAAAATCTATAATCAGGGAGAAAAAAATGAAAAAAAAGAAAAACTTGCCGTGATGGTATTTCATCTTTAATAACAGCTTATGAAAACTTTCATTTATTTAATAAAAGAAAGGCTTAATTATTTAAGATGCAGATTTTTTAATAATTATTTAAGATTTGTACAATTTTTTCACTAAATCACTTGCGCTGGAGGCTTGCAAACAATTTTGTTTTTACTACTATAGAAAATTCGCGTAATGAAAACAATAATAGCTTTGTAGGATGTGTTAAAAATGTTTACCCTAGTTTGAAAAACATATCTCACATTTTAAAACTCTAATAGCACATATTATTTATAATGAATTTTACAGCTTTGCGATGGTAACTTGTAAATTAGGTTTAAATCTATAAAGAAATTTCGCCTCTTCCTTGCCTGCAGGAATCGGTTTGTTAAGTTAGAATAATTCGATGAAATAAGTTTAAATGAAGTGTAGCAAAAAATAAATAAATAAATAAAAATGTGTTTAATTCAATAAGGTCATACAAGGAAGTCATGTGATGTCCACATCAGATTTGTTTAACTAATTTTATTATATAAAAATCAGGAGGAGAAAATTGCGCGAAAAATTTAATTTCCGAAGGAGGGAGTTTTACAGTGAGAGTATAAGAAATGAAAAGGATTCATAGATAAACTATCGGCAGCTACCTCAGTATTATTTATTTAAAAAAACTCTATATTTCAATCAGAATACATATTTTAATATTAACATTACCAGTATCTAACAAGATTTCTTTCTTTTTTCCTGTATCTTGAATCTCGCCCTCTGTTATTGTTGTCCACTGCTATTCCCTAGGCATTCATTTGATACTGATGGAACTGCAGTTTGTGACATCTGTTGCAGCTTGTGTGTTGTCGCTATCGTCATCTTTGTCATCGTCTTCGTCACTGTTCAGTCTGTCTTTCTACGTGCTATGATCTTTAGAATCATCATACCACGTTTATTTTTTAAGCTCTTTGCTATTACTGCTTCACTAATGAAAGCTTATGAAGCCAAAATCCAAGAAAACATCAATTCTAAAACGAAAACAATCACTAGTGTACGAATCCATTTTAAAATTTAGGGAAACTCGCTTTCTGAACGACTTGAGAAGAGAGAAAAATGATTCAATACTTAAAAAATTTTCAGAACGTTACCGCTAAAATGCTAAGGAGGAAAATACGCGAGTAAATATGGTACACCGAAAGCGTGAAGCATAACATTATCTTCTTATCGGAAGTTCATGAATAACTCTGAATACCTTTCAAGGATTTCATCAAAGAATCTGTACAACGCATCGTGTATTCAGACATCTTATCAGGTTCAATGTTTCTTCTTACCTTCTTCGGAAACATACAATGACCTGACTAGAACAGAGAGCTTACTAAAGCTATGTTCACTAATTGTAGTAAGTAGACAGGATACAGACGAAGGGTATACAAAACCCTTTATTTTTTCTTTATATACAATGACTTCCGTACTTCGGAATACAATGACCCTCCACTCGGGGTCTAACTTAAAAGATATCAAAATAAAACTAAACTCTAATTTAACTTTAGAATAAGATTGGCCTTATAATAACAGAAAGCGTATGTAGCACAGAGACTGTGAACACTACAATACGTTTAATTTATCAAGAGGATTAAAACCTCTGGCCTGGAAGGCAAAGTAGCAATTGCGTAACTTCTAAGGTAAGCGGCCTGCTTCGAACTCACGGCTTCCTCTCTCCTGCTTGGCAAAAAGGCCACACTTAAATACTTGGCGTTCGCCAGACAACTTTGCATAAACTCCTTCACGCTTATAATTCTGGCCGGAAGTAGAAAATAAGAAGTGATAGTAAAGATTTAAAATAAAATAAACGTTAGTAAAACTTAAGATCCTTACATACTTCCCGCCAGAGTTAATTAGTTTGAAACTGAGGTCTAAAACGACCTTGTTGAAAACTTTTAGCTCTAGAAACTAACGCGAGGCCAAACTTTTACAAACATAACTTAGCTAGAAACTAGAAAATTTTAAAAGAAAGAAATTTGTTACAATAGCAGCTCCCGGAATATACAACAATCTTTTTTCTTTTTCATCTGTACTGCATCAAAACAGGAGCTTTATTCAATTCTGGTTCCTTCCAGAGATCTGGAAGGAAAACTAGTTTAATGAAATGTTACAGAATGACATTGCAAATAACATAGAATATACTTTTCTTAACATTCTTATTTCATTCATGACTATTTTAATTATCTCTCCCCGTGCTCTCTGACATGTGTTGTAAAAACACCAAACACGAATGTGTTTCTGTCTATGTGTTCAACACTTCCTCCTACAATCAAAACACTAACGTGTTAAAATTCAACATACGAGACCTCTTAACACACCCTAATTTCAACTCTAGACCCTGAGGTACTATTCTGAAAGTGGCTAACTCTAAAGTGTAGCGTCAGAGAGCCTAACTACATCATTCAACCTTTAACACATATTCACCATGATTTAATCTTTACAGTCACACGAATAACAAATTTTTTAACATTACTTTCACTTTTACCATATCACGGTATTTCTAAACATTCAAAATAACAGTTCACATGTATACAAGAACATATCAAGATGCCGTTAATTTTACACATTTGAAAACATACATTAGTAGTACATTGTTAACTTCTATTCTTTTCAAAGCAAGTGCCAATTCTTTCTACATTGAAATAATACTACATTTCAAAAAGTCTTTCAGACTAAAACTTCTTTCTTGTTAGAATGTTTTAAATAAAATTTATACAATAACTTTTTACAATATTTAAGTCTTTACACAACGCTATTATACATCAACTTTAGTTTTACGCGCGAGTAATTGAAAAACATAATAAGAAAATCGGTCACAACTCATTTCTCGCCCTTTTGGCGATAAAGGTAGACCTCGCATGAGGTAAAACTTCTTGAAATCTGCCACTTGCAGTAAGAATGAAAGATTAACTTAAGTTTGTAAAGTAACATAAAATTTTACTTATCTTTGTAATATTCAGACATCCTTTTCTGGGCCCAGTCTTTAAAGGTGCTGCAGACCGTAGCTTGGTTGATCCTCCTTCTTGTACGGGCTCGCCCTTCAGTGCTTTCCTCTGGAAGCTTCCGTTTTTCACCACTACGGCCACCCTTGAACATCTTCCTTCTGTCCTCTGCTTGTGGTCTTGGCCGTTTGAAGGCAGCTGGTCTTGGTGGAACCGGGAAACTTCTGTCGTGATCCTGCTTGGACCTCGTTGTTGGCCGTTCAAATTTTTCTTGTACTTTTTCCTCCGCCGCTGATGGCCCTTCCGCAGTTCGGCGACTTTTGCTGCGGAGAGTTCTGTCGGATGAGTCAATCTTCCGTTTCACAGCCGGGTTATAGTTGCCGTCCTTTCTCCCGGTCTTTTCCACATACGTCGTCCCTTCTTCATTCTGGGGGTGTTCGTGAACTCTGTTTTTTGGACGGTGGAACGGCTTCTTTTTCTTTGTACCTTCAATTTTTCCGCGGGGCAATTTTCTTTTCACTTGCTTCTGTCTCTCATTGGCTTGCCCTTGTACTTGTCGTTTTCCCACCTCTGGAACTTGTACCTGCGGTGTCTGCCGTACCGGATCCTGCAAAAGATCTGAAAAGATTTGCATTTTATTACGGTCATAGAATGGTTTTATCTGGTCAATGTTTGCGGAACAGGTTTCACCATTTCTTGCCTTTAATACTACAACAGCGTGAGTTATTTTTTCTATAACATATGGTCCTTCAAAGCGTGGGAAAAATTTGGCAGTTTTATCTTCTGGTGCTGAAGAAAGTGAATGCTTAATTTTTAGTACTTCATCCCCTACTTTATAAGTTACTCCCCGTCGTTTCAAGTCATAATACAATTTTTGTTTTCTTTGTGCTACTTCTGTATTCTTTTTTGCTTCTTTTATTAGTTTTTCTATATCACCCATTTTAAATTCTGGGGCTCTTTGTTGCACATAAAATAGTTTATCTAACGGTGTTATAACCTTTCTGCCTAGAAATAACTCAGCAGGAGTTTTGCCCGTTGTATCATGTTTTGCGGTCCTAAGGGCGAAAGCAAATTCATTGACATAGTTATCCCAGCTTTTATGAAAATTTTTAACATAACTACGGATAATTTTCACTATATTTCTGTTGACCCGTTCCGCTATATTTGATTGCGGCCGATACGGGACCATTTTTAAATGACGTATGCCCAGTTTTTTGCACATGTCTTCAAATATATTACTTACAAATTGAGGACCATTATCCGATATAACTTTTAGGGGCGCCCCGTATTTTAAAATATATTTATTTAAAATAGAATCGGTAACTAATTTCGCGGAGGCTCGTTTTAAGGGAACAATTTCGGTCCATTTACTAAAATGATCAACTATAACAAGGAGATAGCGACTTTTGTTTAACTGACTTTTTGGGAAAGGGCCCAATAAATCGATGCCGATAATTTCATTTGGAAATTCGGATTTAATACTATTTAGAAACCCGGCCGGGCGGAAATTAATATAATTAACGGCTTGACATGTTGGGCAGGACTGGACATACGCCCTTGTTAACTTTTGCAGTTCAGGAAAGTTGACTGCCTCGCGTACGCGTTGAGTAGTTTTTCGAATACCAGCATGAGAAGCTAAAGGGCTGTCATGGAGCTCTTGCAGGATATTTAATCTAAGACTAGCTGGGATAACAGGTCGAAATTCGTTGTTGGAATTCGTAGTTTTTGTATAAAATAATAGACCATCTATTAGTTCGTAATGGGCCGCCCTATTTCTTATCGCCACAATATCTTGGTGGCTAAAATTTTCAGGATCCTTCAAATACTCATAAATACTTCCAAACTCAGGATCCTTACCCAGTTCGGTTATTACAGTTTCTCGGGAATTTATTGTACACGCTGTCAGCATTGCAACTTTTACGGTATTACCCTGTTCGTCTAATTTAATTCGTGACAGGGCATCTGCTACGATATTTTCCTTTCCGGGGGTATGCTTGATTACCAGATTATATTCTTGCAGCTTGAGTGCCCATCTTATTAACCTTGGGGATAAATTTTTTCCAGAGTACAATCTAGTTACCGCCGCATGATCAGAATATACTGTTATCGGCGCCTTTCCAAAATAGACTCGGAACTTTTGCACTGCTAACAGAACTGCAAGTGCCTCTCTCTCGGTCGCGGAATAGTTTCTTTGTGTTTGATTTAAAGTTCGGCTAAAAAATGCTACTGGCTGCTGATTTTGCGAAAGTACCGCTCCTACCGCATAATCCGAAGCATCCGCTGAAATTTCTAAATTTTCATCCTTTTCAGGAAATTTCAACACAGGGGCTTGCGTTAATGCTTGTTTTAATTTTTCGAAAGCACTATTGGCTTCGGCCGTCCACGAGAATCTTGCCTTTTTCCTTTTTAATTTTAACAATGGCTCAGCGATAGCCGCAAAATCTTTTATAAAGGACCTATAATATGAACAAAGTCCTAGAAAAGAAGAGAGCTTCTTTGCCGTGTTTGGAGTCGGATACTTTTGTACAGCGATTATTTTTGATTCATCTGTCTCGATCCCTTTTTGCGATATTTTGTAACCTAAATATTTTAATTCAGGGGCTGCAAATTTGCATTTTTCGACATTAACTTTTAGACCGGCCTCATTTAATAAAGAAAACACCTGTCTTAAATCCTGTACATGTTGGTCTAGATTATCACTAGTAATAATGATATCGTCTAAATAGATAAATGTGGACTTTCCGAGAACAGGTCTTAACACAATGTCCATGCATCGCTGAAATGTTGCTGGGGCGCCTGAAAGGCCAAACGGCATTCGCAAAAATGCATAAGTGCCAGACTTGGTTATAAAAGCAGTCTTAGGCACGTCCTCAGGCCTGATCCCTATTTGAAAATAACCATTCGTTAAGTCTAAAGTTGTCATAAATTTGGTTGATTTTATGTTCCTTAAAATTTCTTCTATAATCGGTAACGGATATACCGGATATTTCGTTATGGAATTTAATTTACGGTAATCAATAGCGAATCTCCACCTTTTTGGATGCTCCAAAGGATAATCATTATTTTTCTTACATAAAACCACCGGACTAGCATAACTACTTGAGATAGGCGTTACGATCTTTTTACGTAGCATATCGGTAATATGCCATTCTATAATTTTTTCCTTATTCTTATCATACCGGTATGGTTTTTGACGAACCGGCAATGCATCTCCGGTGTCAATACTATGGTTAGTAACCTGGGTAAATCCTGGAATATCACTAAATAAGGAAGCAAATTCACTTACCACTTGTCGGATTCTATCTTGCTCGTCATTAGGCAGGTGGTCGAGATTTACCCTTGGCGGTTCAACCTTTTCTACACGCACTGGTTTCATCGTCAGCTTAAGAGACGCTTCATTAAAATCCAGTGTAGCTTGTGCGTCTGAAAGAAAGTCTATTCCTAGTATTAAGTGTGCTTGCAAATTCTTTACTATAAAAAACATCACCTTTACTTGTTCGTCCTTGATACGGATGTACAAAGGTACTTTACCTACGCACTTACATTGTTCTCCTTGCGCCGCTAATACTGTTGTATTATCCGCATTATATATGCGGTATTTGCGAAAATACTTTCTAAAAAAAACTTCTGCCACACAGGAACACTGCGCGCCGGTATCCAGGAGTGCGGTGGCCGGGATATTATTTACCAAGACTTCAATCTTCGGAAGAGTTAAATTTTTCACCATTACTGTATTTAACTTGTAGGAAGAGGGGTTTTCGTGGCCTTCGGATTTCCGCACCCTCTCGTCAGCAGAAATCCGTTTTAGTTTAAATTATTTTTCCTTTCGGTGCTTTCCTTCTTTCTCCACTGGCCTTGAGACTTTTTTCCTGGGTTGCTATTGAACTGTCGACGTTCGCCGGCTGTTTTTGAATGCTCGGGTTTCCTTGCCCACTGATTCGCTTTTTCTCCGTAGCCATGTGCTTGAGTTTGCTGTAGTCTTGGCGTACCAAATTGGTTTCGCTGTTGATATTGGCGTCTTCTTTCGACGTCCGCCGTTCTTCTACTTTCAAACTGGATTGCTAGCTCAAATAATTTTTCCAGTGTAGTCGGATTTCTCAATTCAATAAAGTCTTGCACTTGGGGTAGTAACCTCGGTAAAATCACTTGAATTATTTCAGGATCCGGACGGTTTCCATACAAGAGCTTGAAAACGTGAATTTTTCTTAAAATAAAGCTCGAGATGTTTTCTATTCTTTGTTGATATATACTGAAAAGTTCTGTTTCTAATTTCGCACGATCCCTTACAACAGGGAAGGCTTTTAGTAGGGCAGTCTTGAAATTCTCGTAAGTATAGGTGGGACTTCCTGCTTGACCCAAGAGACTTCTGCCGATACATTTGAACCAGTTAAGCGCTTGGCCCCTCAAAGCGCTGGTAGCTAAGGTAACTTTTTGAAACTCGTGCACGGGGTAGAGCATGAAGTGGTCATCCAATTTTTCCAAAAAACTGGTTACCTGTGAGTTTCCATTAAACGTTGCTTCTGGTTTCATCGAAGCGCGCATGGTCTGGACAATATACCCAAATCCTTCCAGGGCGGCAGCTGGCATTTCTGGATTCTGAGCTGTTTCTGCAGGCAGCACAGGTTCTTCTTGAAACTCGGCCATGGTTATTCTTCGTCGGGCGCCACTATCAGGTTCAATGTTTCTTCTTACCTTCTTCGGAAACATACAATGACCTGACTAGAACAGAGAGCTTACTAAAGCTATGTTCACTAATTGTAGTAAGTAGACAGGATACAGACGAAGGGTATACAAAACCCTTTATTTTTTCTTTATATACAATGACTTCCGTACTTCGGAATACAATGACCCTCCACTCGGGGTCTAACTTAAAAGATATCAAAATAAAACTAAACTCTAATTTAACTTTAGAATAAGATTGGCCTTATAATAACAGAAAGCGTATGTAGCACAGAGACTGTGAACACTACAATACGTTTAATTTATCAAGAGGATTAAAACCTCTGGCCTGGAAGGCAAAGTAGCAATTGCGTAACTTCTAAGGTAAGCGGCCTGCTTCGAACTCACGGCTTCCTCTCTCCTGCTTGGCAAAAAGGCCACACTTAAATACTTGGCGTTCGCCAGACGACTTTGCATAAACTCCTTCACGCTTATAATTCTGGCCGGAAGTAGAAAATAAGAAGTGATAGTAAAGATTTAAAATAAAATAAACGTTAGTAAAACTTAAGATCCTTACAATCTTAAGTTTGAAAAGTAAAAAAGATATCTGCAACTGTATAAAATCTCCTGCGCTAAAAACATAAGTTCCGAATGTCTCATTCCGCCTAAACCCTGTGCTAGTTTCCATTATACACAAAGGGAAGGGGGCAGAAGAAAAGTATGAAGAAGGCGGGAGAAACTGAGTTATAAAATGAATATTACATTTTATCGAATTGATCAAAGCTTTCATGCTATAAAACCATCTCCACGTTGAAGTGGGAGCGCCACATGAAAGTGGAACAAGGACTTTCAAGCAAGCAGCTGAAATCACATCCAACTGCTCAGTTGAGAATCTCAGAGAGTGAATAATCCATCCACAAGTTTCGACTACGATTTTTTCGACTGCGACTTGCAGAATAAAATTTCATACGTAACTAAGTGTTCTGCAACCAGTTATAGAGATTATTTTGAAACTGCAATTTTATTTATTTATGTAATCAGTCGTTTTTACTTACACCCAAATCGCATTCAACTCTCTTTTGTGACTTTTTTTTAAATAAAATTTCAGGCTCTATGACCAATTTTATTACCTTTCATTTGAGTTCCAGTTTTCCTTGAAATGACTGTGTTACGTATCACTCAAAGTGTGCTGGGAATTCTTACTACTCTTGTTATTTCTGTAAATAAGATTTTTCAGGTGATTTTACAATTGTATTTTATTTCCCTAATAATGCTTTCAATTTTTATATTTTTATTGAACTATTTTCGTTTATGTTATTATTTAAATAATTATTTATTCACCAAACACTTATAAGGTATTTTTCTCGCCTTCCTAGTGTGCCTTCGTGGTGTTCACACCCTGGGCCGTATTCCAGAGGTGAGTAAATCGATTCCCGGCGAAGGCGATTGCTCATTTTTCATCTTGCCTGCTTCTAAACAAATAACTAATGTCTCCACAGTGGCGCCCGAACTAAAAGGGCGTTGGATTATGATTCCTCTCATCCAGCATTTGGCGACTGGGTCCCCTAAAAACCCCAGTCGCCCTTTAAAAGGGGGAGTATATAAGGTATTTCTCCCACCTTCCTAGCGTGCCTTCGTGGCGTAATGGTTCTGCACGCTGCGCTGGTATTTCAGAGGTCCGTGGTTCGATTCCCGGCGAAGCCGATTGCTCATTTTACATCTTGTCTGCTTCCAAAAAATACCCAATGTCTCTACACACTTATTAATATAAATAAATATAATATTCTAGGGTGGAAAATTAAACATTAAACTTGAAAAACTAATAAAATAAAATAAATTATTAAATATGTATTTATTTAAAATTATTAAATATTTATTTAAAATTATTAGATATTTATTTATTTAAAATTATTAAATATTTATTTTAATTAATTAATTTTTATATAATAATTAAATAAATTAATTTTTTTTTCAGAAACTTAAGTTAAACATTGGTAATTTTTTCAATGCAAGTTAATGCTAAACAGCTTATATTTTCATCAAAAGAGCTTCGAGTATTTCAAGTACCATACAAATGTACCTAGTATTAATGATTAAGGAAAATGGTTGTATTTTTAAGATTTAGTTTATAAATGATGATACTGAAATATTTTCAAAAATTGGATCAGATGTTATAAACTATTTCCAGTCAGCTAAACAGGGTGCTTTGATCTCACCGCGTTTAGGTAATAAAACATTTAGAAATAATAAAACGCATTACTTTTAGTGAAAATTATTTTCGGCCGCTATTTCTATTATGTATTGTGGAATGTTTTAGAATATTTCGACTATAATTTATGATTCTAAATGTTGCGGCCGTGTGATTAAGATATAAACTTTTTAAGTAAATTAATACCTGACAACTAATTTAATCATTAATCATAAAATAATAATTTTAAAAATGATGCTAAAATTAAACTTATTGTACAATTTTGAAATTTATTGTTTAATTTTAATTACGTCTTTGATGAATTTTGATCTTTTACAAGCAACTATTCTATTTCTATTCGTTTCATATTGTTCAACAACAACTTTTCAATCACAATCTCAATTTCGTAAAATTGGCGGTAGCTTTTTTGATCAAGTTTTACAAGTTTTACAAGTTTTTTTTTTTTTTTTTTTTTTTTTTTTTTTTTTTTTTTTTTATCAAGATTTACAGTTCAAGAGTTTTTCTTAGAATTTGCAGTGCTTTTCTAGATTCGATTGATGTTGCCATTATCATCATTTCTTTCTTTGAATGACTTTCGTTGCCAGTTTATGCAGTTTTCTTACCACTTTCACTGTCAATTTTTACACTTTTGTCTCAATATTGTTGTGAATTGACGTATATTCTAAAAATGAATCTTTATAACTTGCCTCAACTGATATCTAAAGAAAAGCCACATTTTTTTTTAAAAAAAAAAGAGATTAACTCCCTGCAATGACTATGGTATGCATGGTCTCTAGAAGAGGTACTGGCTTACTTATCTTCTTCGAACTGCTTGCATTTTAACAAAATTCCTTTCTGTTTATCATTTTCTAAACATATTTCTAATACTGACATTTGAAAGTTTTTATAATACTCCGGTATAAGTATTGAATGTTAGATGTTGTATTTGAAGGAAAAACACAAATGCTGAATGGACTAAATATAGATACGAATGAACTACGAAAATCTTTGGTAGGTATTAAGCAGAATATTTTGCAGTGAAGAATCAGCCTATTGCCGATCTGATTTTATAAGCAGCGAAGGTAAGTTTGTTAAATAAAGGCGGGTTTTCTGTTGATTGGTATTGTTACGTGCGTATATGTTCGTTATGGGTTGAATGTACTACATGCAACCGATGATAGCTTCATGAACTTCATTTTACCAAAAGGAATATTTCACAGTACTGGAACTTTTCACAATGCTCAAACAACCAGCAAAGGTAAATCGGCGAAGAAGGCGCGCCTATAACTGAAGAACGCTGCATATTTAAAATGTTGCAGTAAGAAATACAGCGAGAACAGTCTAGCTAGACAAGAAAGCAGGAGTGGATGCGACTTGTTCAAGATGAAATCTATGTTCAGAATAATAATTTAATTTGTTTTTGTTGTTGTTTGTTTAATTTATAAAACACAATAAAGAATAATCAAAACTTAAATAAATGTACAGGTATTTTTTTTTTTTTCAAAAACTGGAAAGAAGAGGGGGGAAATGATCGTCTATCAACGCTAAAAGTGGTGCATGAGGCAAAAAAGAGTTGAGAACTCCTGTCCTAGACTTTTTTAAAGCGACCATTTAACAGTTAAAATGATCTGGCTCCTCTGTGGAAATACTCGTTCTAAGAAAGTCATCTCCACGAAAGGATCTGTGTTTTATTTTCCGACATTTGTTGTGACTATTTTAATTACAATTCATTAGCAATATTAACAAATTCTCAGTTTTAAATTAAAATAATTGAAAAGTTGGTCGTAACCAGAACGTTTTCCAGATGATTTGACCAGTTTCTTGGCTATCCTAGAAATCTTCCTAAATTATGCTGTATATTGTCGAGCCGAAAATCGTATTTTGTTTTTATTTTTATTTTATATGCTACTGCTGCAATTTTTTCCAAAGAAATTAACACTGCATAAAAAAATGGTATGGGTCTAGAAGAAAACATTTATTTCAACCTAGTAAAACTTGTGAAAAATAGTCTATCCAAAAAAGCAGGTTTTTCAGAATTTTCCGTTAGATAATAACGATGAATTATGTGTTTTTGATTAAAATTCTGTTTAACTAATTTATGTAAATTTTTTTTCAGCTTGTAAGATAAAAGAATCCGTCTAAAAGTTTTTTTTTTTTTTTTTTTTTTTTTTTTTTTGAGGAACAGATGGTCATTTCCTCTTTTATCTCATTTTTTTTTTAATTAAAAATATCTCAATTACTAGCTCTCCACATACATGGACCTTATAAGAAATAGACTAACACAAATGGGTTTTCTCCCTCGTCTAAAGCGTTCCCGGCTGTCACCTTGATCACATCCGAAGGAGTAGCGACGACTTGCAGAAATTTAACAGTGATTGCCTATTGCAGCGTGTATAATTGTCAAGAAAAAGCTGGTTGTAGTCTCATTTCACAAATTAGAATTTCTCCATATTTTTATTTTTCAAAATGAGATTGATTTTTAAAAATTTAGCATACTTATCAAGCATAAGGAAATTTGTAACTACTTCTTTTAGAAAATAATATTTTAAATCTGAACTAATAGAAAATTTCAAACAAGCAATTTTCTCTTGCCAGTTTTATGTTTTTTATTGGTGTAAATAAGTAAAAAATACTAAAATATTTAAAAACGAATTTTTGAAAGTTATGTTTAAAATTCTAAATTGTGCTGTTTTTTTTAAATTATAGATGAATATTATAGTACAATTTCTATAAAGGAATTTTATTTCAATCATATTTCATAATACATCATAGTGATAAACACTCTTGACTCCTTAATAATTTTTATACATTTAATTCTAATATTAAAATTGTAGTTAACCGTAATAATTAATTTTGCTTGTATTTTATAGAGATTATTTTTTTTAATTTATTTTTAGTTCTGCATAAGATTTTTTTTATTTATTGTTCATTTATTAGCTCAAAGGAGCGGTAGCCTAGAAAGGCTGTTAGTTTCGAAGCGGCATTTTGCGCTGTTTTACTGTAAATGTCCGTGTCTCCTTGCAAATTGTTGTTACTAAATATTATCGCCCTGTATTATATTTAAAGAAATTAAATAATGAAGAATCTGTATGTTTCTTGCACTGTGACAAAAACGATAGTATCTAGAGCCATCAAATTTTGAATAATGTAATCCTCCACCCGAACATGGGCATCTGGACGGCTGAATTTCGAATTTGTTTTAATCTATTTCATATTTTGTAAAACTTTAATGAATTTTTGATTAACAAACTCAACGAGTTCAGAGAGAGCACTGTAGGGAAAATAACAGTTTTATCTCCAATGCGGAAATTCTAAAGATATGCTGTTTTCAAATGTATGTGGTTTACGGGCGGCGAAGAACATAATATTCAATAAATATAGGTAACACACAAAACGTTAAAAAAAGGTTCCTTTTGGGCGTAATATAATATCTTAATGCTTCTAGATTTTATTTTACCTTTTTTTTCCCTTCATTACACTCAGAAAATTTTATGCTCCGAATTTTATAAATTACTAAAATAAATATTCCACTTTAATGTTAATAAGCTAATGATGATATAAATCAAATAAATGATTGTTTTGTAATGTTATTATAGTTTTGAAAATCACTGCCTGAAAATGGTCATTAAATTTTAAAAAAAAAGTTATCAGATCTTGTTTAATTTCACCTTATTTATTTCAAAGCATCACGTATTATCAATCTTATTTAATTTTACGTTATTTGTACGCAAAATTAAGCTCATAAATTTTGTGCCTAGAGTTTTTACCGTTTTACCAAAGTAAAGATGTTTGTACAAGAATTACGCGTGAAAAAAATGCGCGAAATGCAGTAAAAAGTGCTTTAATGAGATATATTAAATCCTATTTGGAAAAACTGTGGCTTTACTAATCTCATCAGTATACAACGTAGCACATTTAATAATTAAAAAATGTGATACAAACGCCATAGGTTTCAGTGTTAAAGTAAACTAGATCGTCCCTACTCTTTCTTGCCGACATGTCGGTGACGCGCGCCCCGCCCATTGGGTTAGTCTATCTCTTATAAGGTCCATGTCCACATATGGCAAGAGTATTTTTTTTTATTTTGTTTTGTTTCTAATGCGGTTTTTTTTTTTTTTTTTTTTTTTTTTTTTTTTTTTTTTTCCCGTCCAACTTTCTCGCTAGTACACTGACTACCAATAAGTATTTGGACACCTATGTAAATGACGATATCTGCGGTCCTAAGGTACGTCACGGACTCCGCCGGTCTATATCGTGTAGGAAACAGCATCGGCTTTAGTCGCATGCAAGATGCCTCGCAGTTCGGAGCTCTCTGATTTCGAGAAAGGTATAATTATCGGGTATCACAAATGTGGCCGATCCTTAAGGGACATATCTAGCGATCTGAAGTACCCAAAATCGACAGTGGCCTATGTGATTAAGAAGTGGAAGGTGAGCGGTGATTATCGGAATGTGCCCCGAGTCGGCAGACCAACGAAACTGGGGGATAGACGAGTGCTGTCCAGAGAAATTCGGAAGAACGACGAGTGCTGTCCAGAGAAATTCGGAAGAACCGCACCCAACCGATGGCCCTCATCCGTGAGGAGTTTCAACAGGCATCCGAGAGTATTGTTTCAATGAATACCATTCGTAAGGAAGCACATCTGCTTGGTTTTCATGGTCGTGCTGCTGCCCATAAGCCTTTGATCACAAAGTCCAACCGCGCTGCTCGGTTAATGTGGTGCAAAGCACATCGAAATTGGACCATAAATCACTGGAAACGGGTTCTTTGGAGTGACGAATCAAGGTTCACCCTTTACCGTTCGGATGGCAGGCTCTGGGTCTGGCGTCTACCTGGAGAACGTCTCCTGCCAGAATGCATTGTGCCAACAGTCAAGTTCGACGGAGGTAGAATTATGGTCTGGGGGTGTTTCTCCTGGTATGGGCTGGGACCCTTGGTCCTCATTCATGGTAAGCTCA
This sequence comes from Stegodyphus dumicola, assembly GCF_044657685.1. Lineage (NCBI taxonomy): Eukaryota > Metazoa > Arthropoda > Arachnida > Araneae > Eresidae > Stegodyphus > Stegodyphus dumicola. The sequence goes on along the minus strand of NC_140768.1, from coordinate 131,750,213 downwards.
ACTCCGATGCCTATTGCACGATTTTGGATGACAATGTGCTTACTACTGGACCCCTGTTACTTTCAGGACGACAATGCCAGTTGTCATGTTTCGACGTTAACCAAGGCTTGGTATGGTGCCAATGGAGTTCATCGAAAGGTCTGGCCTTCCCAGAGTCCAGACCTGAACCCTGTCGAGAACCTCTGGGACGAGTTGCATCGCCGAATTCAGGGGTGCGCTACCCGTGCAAAATCGGTGAAGGAACTTCTATGTCTTCTCCAAGCCGAGTGGAAGAAAATACCACCTGCTGTCATACAAAGACTTGTGGAAAGTATGCCCCGGAGAGTCCACGCTGTAATTACCTCTCGTGGAGGCTCTACCAACTATTGATTTTGAATAAAGTTGGTTTTTCTTTTCTATCACAGGTGTCCAAATACTTATTGGTAGTCAGTGTAGTTTCTTAGTAGCAGCCATCCGCGCAATTAATTCAGTCTTCATTTTTTTCAATGCATAAAATTACTTTTTCTTTACCAGAAGAAAGTATTCTGTGGTATTTTTTAAAGTGTGATGAAAATAATTAGTATCCAGATTTCTGCAAGTAAATCTACAGTTACAATGTGAATTTATAGTTTTTCGGCATCGCAGGCTGAGACCTTATTTCTTTTAACTGTTATTTTAATTATGAGATTAAATTCTTGAAAATTATATTAAAGTAGATTTTACTGAAAAGAAAAAGCTCTTTTATTAAATTAATTTATCCGTTTTAAATGTTTAGGAACAATCTTTACAATAAAATTGAATATAATTTACTTTAAGACTGCAAATGCATTAAACTGCGTTTAAAATTCTTTAATTTATTCGATTTATTATAGTGCTAAAATATCGTCATCTATGAAGAAAAGTATCTCAGAGCTAAACAAAAGTCATTTTAAGAAAAGCGGAAAAAATTATCGCATTGAAACTCCCCCAAGATTAATCTCCATAGCATTACTTAGTGCCGAAAATATGAATAGTTAATAACTCTCTCAGCTCATTCTCAATACGCTTGGCTTCTTATTAAAAGTCATAAACGTTATTAGAACTTTCTAGTAAAACGTAGCAGCTCTAATGGTGGATATATTTTGCCGTTCAACGTGCAACGCGATGTATTATTTTAGTAGGATTCAATGCAGAGCCCAGCAGTATTCAAACTTTTCGTGAAAAGCGGATCAGAGAGTACACACCCAAGATTTGTCGGTACGAAGATGACAAACTATTATACTGTTACCAAACAGCATTCATTAACAAGAAGCTGGCTGTCACTCGGAAACGAGAAACAGTTACAAAAAATCAATAGCTACCTTTTCCTATTATAAAAATGAGTTAAATCGTAACCTTAGTACTGTGCAAACCTTCCTTTTCTAGAGTATGAGCATTTCGGGATGATCTCGTTGGAGCATTTTGGTGACAATCAGAGATCGCGCGGAAAACATCCTAATATCGACAGCGAAGGCAGAAGTTAACTTTTACATTAGGGGTGTAACTACACCGCAAGCTTCGGTTCGGCCTCTGAGGTTATTTTCCGCCCTCCTGTACACTGGGGCAATAGTAACGTAGCACTTCCCAATCTTACTACAGATGACGCTAAAGGGGCTTTGTCCGTGAAGGACTATTGTTTTCATTTTGCGATTTTGCGTTGGTTCACTATAAATGTCCGTTTCCCTTTTCAAACTGCTGCCACCAAATGTTAGAGTCCTGCATTATATTTGAAGAAATTAAATAATGAGAAATCTGCATAAATGTATGTATATTTCTCACATTGTGGAAAAAAAAAACGGTACCTAGAGCCATCGAATTTTGAATGACGTAATCCTCCTACGAATATGGGCATGTGGAAGCCCAAATTTGAAATTTGGAATTTGTTTTATGATCGATTTCATATTTTGTAAAGCTTTAACGAATTTTGGATTAACAAACTCAAGGATTTCAAAGCGAGTAATGGCAACGTTGTACAGGAAAAAACATTTTTATCTCCAGCGCGCGAGTCTCGGTATCGGAAATTCTAAAGATATGCTCATTTTAAAACTATTTTGCGATATTGCTGTTGAACTGAATTTTACGGTTTAAGTCCGAAGAACGTGATATTTAATAAATCAATGTAACACACATAATGTTAAAAAAAAATTCTTTGGACGTAATTTAAAATCTGAAACCTTTCAGAATTTTTTTTGAATGATCATAGACCTTTTCTGAACCTTTTCCGAGTTACTGCAATCGGTTTGGTGGGATTAAAAGTGATCGTTGTATATTACGTGGCCAGATTAGTGAGCCCGACCATTATGTATTTGATAGCCCATTTTCATTCATTTCTCATCTGCTGAAGTCAATAGCTGAAAGTGGTCTTGCAGGGGCAAGCTAACCCCAGCAAAAACAGGCCTGTATTAACCTGTATTAGGACCTGTACTTCTCATACTCTCTTTATTTCAGGAAGCCTAGACTTGTTATAATGAGTTATACCACTAGTATAGCACCATGTAACACTTTTTTAGCTGTATCAAGCCATTGTATATATCTGTCTACATTCTTGTTAACTATTGTTGTAATTTTTTTTTTGTTTGAAATGTAATATTTAAACATTTGTACTAATTCAACTTTACATTATTATATCTGTACGGACTTTTAATATAGGTTGAATGCACACAGAGCAGATGATAGCTTGATGAAACTTATTTCTCCTAAAAATATTCATAATTCTGGAATTTTTCACACAAAAATACTCATATAGCTCTCAGTATGACAGGGCATAATCATTAGTTACCACTTCAAACTGTTAAGATCGTTGAACAAAAAACCTCAAAAGCGTAATCTCGCATAGTGATCGCTCAGTACTCTCAATATTCTAATCTAAACTCTTTACTGATTTCAGAACTTAGCTGGAAACTAATCTCTCTCTGGTGTTATACAGTTTCTCCCGTCCGCCGAGAAATTTTTTCAGTACCATCGATTTCTCGAAATATACAGTTACATAGGACCGCATACAGTCACAGGTACACAGGGATCGGACCAAATTGCCCCAAATGGTCAACAAGTTTAGCTACTTTTGGCGATTTTTTGTCAAATTTGAAAACAAAAATTAGTCGCCAAAACCATCACCTTGGCGCTGTCTCGCCAATTTAAAGAGATGCCATTTACCCTGTAGAGACATTAGGTTAACTGGAAGCAGGAAAGATGAAAAATAGCAACGCCTTCGCCGGGAATCGAACCACGAACCTCTGGAATACGCTGCCAGCGTGCAGACCACCACACCACGAAGGCATGGCAAGAAGGTGAGAGAAATACCTTATATACTCCCCCTTTTAAATGACGACTGGGTTTTTTTAGGGGACCCAATCGCCAAATCCTTAGTGAGGAAAATCATTAACCACTACTCTTTTAGTTCGAGCGCCACTGTAGAGACATTAGGTTAATTGGAAGCAGGAAAGATGAAAAATAGCAACGCCTTCTCCAGGAATCGAACCACGGACCTCTGGAATACGCGCCCAGCGTGCAGACCATCACACCACGAAGGTGGGAGAAATGCCTTATAACCTGAATGTTAAATGGACTTTCCTGTGTAACCCTGTGATTTATAGAAAAAACATCAAAACTCAGCTAAATGTTTGGTGGAAATAAGACTCTACCAAAATGCTTTGAGAATAGATCATTCAGACTGCATTAATGCATTCAGATTCCATCATTAGCTTGTTGACTTCCTTTAAATTTTCAGTAGGTGGCATCATTATTTTTTGTATGCAAATGATACATTTTTTCAGTTTCGATTCTTAAAATATATACTTCAAGTTAGCAGTGTTTATACCTAAATATTTCTCTAAATTTTTCTCATTATATTTACATTCCAAATGTTTCGAGTTTTTAAACTGAGACGTTATTATTTTCGATATGTCTTTTATCGCAGACAATAAGATGCTCATTTGGAATATCATAATGAGATCTGTACTTACTTACGTCTGCTCCATTTCCATCTATACGCACTCAACACTTCGCTACGTAAATATCAGAATTCGGGAAAATTTCTAAACAGTCTGTATGATTAGTACGTTTCAAGATACCTTAATATCTGACTTATAACTGAAAATCTTACTGAATATAGTGCACCGATATATCCAAGAAATTGCATGCAAACAATATCTAGATGTGGAAAACCCACTAGCTGCAATGCACGCATGATTTCAGTAACATTATCATAACTAGTAAACCTTGGGTGGACCTGCTGATATCCAGAGTCCTCAAACTCCAGATGTTTTTTGTACTTTTGTTTTTTAACTGTTTTTATTATTGCCGCTGCTTACTTCGATCATACTTAGAAATTGCTATTAGCTTTTGTCAAAGACGTACCACCTACTAGCTTTAGGGAGCAGTCAGTTTTTTTTCTTTTCTACCTGGTCGCACGGAACGTAAAGCATATTAGGTCTAGGGATTCTGTGAAATTGATGAAGTAACTACCGCCTCGCATAATGCTAGCCTAACTTATGGGTATAGAGTGTTTTTCCTTTTTTTTTTCAGTAACAGAAAAAGGCTTATGATGATTTTTTAGAATGCAATAGCACTCTAATTCGAGAAAGGCAATAGATTTAATTAGATTCTTCACTTTCAAGCTATTCATTCTTATCAAGTAAGACAGAAGAGAAACATGCCAAAGTAACACATAAAATTAGTGAAGCAACAACCTGGTGTTTCGCGTAGATTTTAGTCGAGAGTATCGATTTTGAGGGGAAATGTGTACAGGTCCCTCTTTATTAGTCGCAAAGAAATCTGCAACAAAGGATAGCCGCAGTTATATGCATACCCTGCAGGAGTAAAGCTAACGAGAAGGTAGCGCCATCGGCACAAATATTAACGAAACACTGAAAAAATAAATTGATGGAATTTTAAAATCTTCGTGAAGCACGGAATTGTAATTAAAATCATTAACGAAACAAGAAAAAATCTTTGGGAATGTGAGAAGCTTCAATAAAATCCAGTTCACAGTTGGAAGAACCCTTTTACTCGTAGATAATCTTACAGACTCAAGAGTCAGAATTATGATTAAATTTGCAACTATGATTGGCTAGTTATCGGAGATTTGTTAGTTTCGCCTTTTGGGATATAAAATTCGTGTTCCGTGATGCGAAACTTTAATGCACCTTTGTTTGGCATATATCTGAAACCAAAAGGACAAGATATGGTATAAATTCCTAGATATGTTATGAATTATCCAAATAGCCTCTTCGATTGGTGCATTTGATTTTCTTGAAACTTTTCATATTAGCAAAGATTTATCTTGCTTAGTTAATGACTTTTAATTCCAATCCAGTGCTTCCCAGTGTTTTTAAAATTCTATTAACTTAATTTTTCAATTTTTGTTACGATTTCTGCTGACATATGTCGCTACCTCTTCGTCCGTTTTACCCCAGTTGGGTATAAATTCAACTATGGGTATCTCTTTGCTTCAGATTTCTTTACTCCTGATGACGAGGGACATGTACCTGCTCGCCCTCGAAATCGAAAGATTCTTCACTAAAATCTACTCCAAACAAAAGGATTGTTGTTTTGCTTATTTTATACTCAGTATTATCTACACTGTGGAATGATTTCAGTTGCTGTATTTGTTTGTGCACCTAATGTTTGCGCACTCAAGATAAAACTAACCTGAATACGAAAGGAAGATTCCAACGATGTATCTCATAGAAATACTGCCGCTAGAAAACGTTATTAACGAGGTGTCCGAAATTTGTTAACCTTCACATTATGTTTTGTTATGCTTCCAAGCATTTCTATTCCATGTGGCTTGCAAGCAACCACCTTCTACAATCATGTCCATAAATTAAAGATAATGCAAAATCAGGCAAAGGAAGAGTTAGAAGCAAAACAAATTTGACTTATTTGTAAAACTTATTTATTAAACAAAAGGTAAAGAGCAAAAAAAGATGCTATATGTTTGATATTATTAAAAAAACAGCGATTTTTTCTCCCTGGAGCAAATTATAAAAAAAAAAAAAAAAAAAAAAAACCTATTTACAAAAAAACCAATATTACGTGGTTGGTATGATTATTAATACATTGTATGTCTCCCAGGCGATGCAATACAGTCCGTACAACGCCTAGGCATACTGAGTATCAAATTATCGATCTGATCTTGAGGGATATTACACCACTCAAAAAGCAATGCTCTCCGAAGTGCCGGTAGACATGTAGAAGGAGATTGACGGGCTGCAACTCGTCGGCCAAGCATATCCCACACGTGCTCTACTGGATTCAAGTCCGGTGAGAATGCTGGCCAGTCCATACGGGTGATATCCTCCGATTGAAGGCATTCGCTTACGATGTTTGCACAGTGAGGACGGCGTTGCCATCCACAAACACAAATTGTGCGCCCATGACGCCCCGAAACAAACGTACATGTTGTTCCAGAATGACGTCCCGATAAATTTGGCTTGTCATGGTTCCAATTTGAACATGCAGCTCAGTTCTGAAACCCAGAGTAATTCCACCCCAAACGAGCACTCCTGCACCACCGTAACGGTGTCGTTCAATGATGTTTTCTTGGTGGTAACGGGTACCTGAACCTCTGCATATGAAAGTCCGGCGAGAATCAGACTGCAAGTTAAACCTGGACTCATCGGAAAACATCACACATGCCCACTGTTGCGGTGTCCACAATGCATGCTCTCTACTCCAGGCTAACCGCAGGCGACAATGAGTTGCAGTAAATGGAACGCATCTGCCAGCTCTACGAGCATATATACCAATCTGCCCTAAGCGTCTGTACACAGTCTGCCTTGAAATTGTCGTACCAGTGGCTGAAGAGAGCTGACGAGACACGTCTGAGGCTGTGCTCCGCCTGTTTCTTTTGGCAGTAACTGCCAAATACCGGTCCTCATTCGGCGTTGTAACTCTGGGCAACCTGTGCTGTAACGTCTACTCACATTACCATCACCTTGGAATCGTTGCCAAAGCCTGGAGATGACACTCTGGGCAATTCCAAGTTCGTCTGATACTTCCAGTTGGGTGCGTCCACATTCCAGACGGCCGATAATTCTACCACGTAAAAAATCATCCAAATGCGTCATTTGTGTCATAACTATTCGATTATTGCACTGAAATGCTTATAAAGCGCCTGCGAACAATTTTACTTCTTTGCCTGTATTCCTTATATATCACTCTCGTCATTGTGACGTACCATCGGTGTCATCTGGTTACTTTCTGAAATTTGCATATGATTCTTGAAGATGTGTGTAGTGATTTTACAGGTGATATATTTATTTTAGAGTTCGATTTCCGCGTGACTCCGAATTATCCTTAATTTATGGACATGAGTCATTTGAAAAAGTTTTTATCTTATTTATCTTTAACCACTTTACCGTTTTTCCCAAAATAGACTCGTCGATTTGAAAAATGTCATCAGGCTTTAGAACGAGATACGATTGTCGTGGTTAATATGGCCTGGATCTAAAATGATTTGTTGCCTCGTGTTTTCCAATTCCCAGAATACGGCGAAAATCAAAATAGGAAATGTATGGTCTAATTTGGTCACGCTTTCTCCAGAACGAAGTTTTATCAAGATATTAGAAAGCAAATTCACTTTAAAAAATAGGAACGAGGAACACATTCTCATCTCCCTTTCAGCTGGCAGCGGGAGCTACTGCTCACTTGAAAGCATGCCTTTAGGGAATCGTCTTTTTACTTCCTTGTACGAAGTAAAAAGGAAGTATTGTAATCGCGAAAAGTTTCAGGCAGCATATTTCAACGAAAAAATCCATTTTGACCGCTCTCGAATGCAATTTAACGATGTTTTCCGTGATATCTGTACGTAAGGACAGAATAAAAGACTCATTTCCTACAAAAAAATTATAAAACTGCTTTAAAATTAATTCTGAAGAGAATTTTTCGTGCCGTCTGTACGAACGTATGTATGTACGTGCGTACTTACGTACGTATCTCGCATAACTCAAAAACGAGTAGCCTCAGAACGTTGAAATTTTGTATATAGGACTGCTATAAAATGTAAATGTGCACTATTCTTTAAATGATATAAATTTTGTGCATTATGAGTTATAATATGAACGAAATATATAAGTTAACTGTTATATAATTATTGGATTATATAACAGTTAACTTAGTTTCCGTTATATAATATAAGTTAACTGTTATATAATTATTAATACTGTTAAGTGAATCTAGTGCCAGAGTGTCGCTATGGTAAACAAATACTAGAGTGAATTTTAAAGAATTCATTTATTCCATTGTGGTTTATGCGCTGCCGGCGAAGTAGATTTAATTCAATCCAATAAGTTTAAATGAAATGCAAGAAAAAATGCGTATAATTTAATATTCCCATACAAGGAAGTCATGTGGTGTACACACCAGATTTTTGCTTTAAAAATGATTGAATTATGTTGTTTTTAACTTCTGGTTAAGGTTTTTATGCCTTTAGTAAATCTGTGCAATATTTTTAGAATTATCAACAATTTTAAAGTTGTTTAAGTGCCGCTAAGCTTTTTTTTTTTTTTTTTTGACGGCGGCCATTGATTGTTTACATTTGAAACAGCAGATTAGTGGATTTGTTGCCAATCTAGAGAAACTTAGCTTCGCAACAACAAAGATAACGCCTTCATTTATTATTGCCAATTAAATCATGCTTAATCCTTTTTGGAATATCTATATTAAAATTTATAAATATCGATATTAAAATTTACTTCGTAATTTTTAATATAGATATTTTGAGTTTTTATGTATTTTTGCCTTCTCGCGAAGTGAGAACTGAATTAACTGAATGAGAAATACTCAGTCGTTTGTGAAAAACTGTTTCTTTTTCGTTTTGTTTGCTTAATTTCTTTTATACATCGTTCTAGCTTTATTATAGTATTTGAATAGAACATGTGGCAACGATTAGATAATTCTATTCTTTAAATGATATAAATTTTGTGCATTATGAGTTATAATATGAACGAAATATAATACTGTTAAGTGAATCTAGCGCCAGAGTGTCGCTATGGTAAACAAATACTAGAGTGAATTTTAAAGAATGCATTTATTCTATTGTGGTTTATTCGCTGTCGGCGAAGTAGATTTAATTCAATCCGATAAGTTTAATGAAATTCAAGAAAATTAATTTAAATGAAATGCAAGAAAAAATTCGTATAATTTAATATTCCGTATAAGGAAGTCATGTGGTGTACACATCAGATTTTTTAATTTTCAAATAACAGTCTGGGTAAGGTGATAGTACTTAACATCCTCCAAGGCGGTTTTCTAAATAGGTTTTGATAACTGGGTGGTCTTGATAGCTGAGTTCTGTAAGACGGTGAAGTGGTTAAATTATAATTGTGTTGCTTAAAAACGGCGTGACTTAGTGGTTAAAAGTACCTTTTATTCATTTAAATTTTTATTACTTTATTGTTTAATAATGTATTTAATTAGTACAATAAAAATGCCTTTTTTTTATAATATTCCAACTGATAACTTATTTGAATATTTTCAACATTATTCAATTAATCAAAGATATTTATAACGCTATATAAATTAGTACGTGCTTCGCACACAGTTTAATCTTTTAACAGAAAATCTCTGGCTTTAGAAATCTTCCGAAGAACTGTAACTAGATAAAAGAGGGAAATATATTAATGAGTGACACGCGTATTTACTTAATTTTATAAAATTTCTTCATTAATTTGTATTTTGATGTGAGACTAATGTCTACTGACAAACGTATTGTTACTTTTTTTTCCCCGACACAAGTTGTTACGTTACTTTCTTTCTTCACGTTCGTACGGGGGTCGTGTGGATTTGGAGTGAATAGCTACGACAGCACTTGATGGAATATCTAAACACACTTTATTTAGCCATTATTAAACAGATCAACGCGAAAATACGTTTTTTACATCCGTCGAAGATCTAACCATAAACACGCTGAAACAGTCAGCGACACAGCCTTCAAGTAATCAGGCTTTAACGGCTTCACTTCAAAGCACCACAGTACAGCTCCCGACTCTGCTCGGTCGTTCTCGGAACTCCACGTACTCTCCAGACTCTCCACGCTACAACTCGCGATGCACTCGACGACACAAGGAGCACATCACCCGACTCTTCTGTTCAGTCGTTCTCAGAGCTTAACACACTCTCTCGACAATGCACTAATCGCGATACAGTAAGAGACTCTTCGATGCACTCGACGACCCACTCGGCAATCGCTGGCCGGCTGTCAACTCGATTGCCTCCGCACGGACTAACTAGATGAGACACACTAACTGACTAACTGACTGCAGGGTTTATATAGCTTTCGGCTTGTGTTCGAGAACATTCTGGGCTAAACCGGTAAGACTTCGTTTCCAAAGGTTCTCCATCCGTCCTTGGCATAACGCCAATTTTGTCGCCAAATGGACGATTTCTAGCCAAATGTGGCCAACCTGCCTTCCCTGCTATTTTATGGCAACCCTAATACTGCTTTGCGGTGAGCCATCTTACCGCTCCTGTACATTTCGTAACAGTATTTTAATTGCTGTATGCTGCTGAGAACTATTTTATGACTGAAAAGAGAAAAGATAAATGATGATTTCATTATTTAAAAAAATCAAGGATTTCAGAAGAATTATGACAGTCAATTACGAGAAAGAAGATATATCTTAATGTATGTTTACTGTTATTCAAGCCAATTTCTTACTTGTGTTGCAAAATATTTAAGAATCTCTGTGTACATATGTATGTACACATTTATATTCCTCACATTGTGGGAGAACGGCAGAAAATAGAGCTACCAAATTTCGAACACACATAGTCTTCCACACAAACTTGTACACTTCGAAGCCCAAATTTCGAATTGTTTTTTATTCATTTCATATTTTGTGCAAATTTAATGAATTTTTGATTCACAATTCCCTCCCTCCACAAACATGTACCAGGGACTGCCATTCATCAAGACGTAAGCTATTTAAATTTCATTTCAAATTTGTCTGTTTATTACTGATTAACAAACTAACAAATTTTAAAAAAATACACGCAGTTTGACCGATTAAAAAAATGCGTTTAATGAATGATGTATCTAATTTAAAACATTAAATATTCTTATGAAATTACACTAGCTGACCACATAAAAATCCTTATACGTATTTTTCCTTTTTATAATAACTATTTTAGGCAGCTAGCCGCTTGTAAGGCTTGTAAAAAATAAAGCAGATTTAAAGTAACCGTTGTTTATTATCGTATCTTCAGTTATAAATTAAAATGGGTCTCTTTGAAAAATAAAAAAATCAGATGTGTACACCACATGACTTCCTTATACGGAATATTAAATTATACGCATTTTTTCTTGCATTTCATTTAAACTTATTAGATTGAATTAAACCTACTTCGCCGAAACCGCATAAACCACAATAGAATAAATGCATTCTTTAAAATTCACTTTGTTTACCATAGCGACACTCTGGCGTTAGATTCACTTAACAGTATTATATTTCGTTCATATTATAACTCATAATGCACAAAATTTATATCATTTAAAGAATAGAATTATCTAATCGTTGTCACATGTTCTATTCAAATACTATAATAAAGCTAGAATAATGTATAAAAGAAATTAAGCAAACAAAACGAAAAAGAAACAGTTTTTCACAGACGATTGAGTATTTCTCATTCAATTAATTCAGTTCTCACTTCGCGAGAAGGCAAAAATACATAAAAACTCAAAATATCTATATTAAAAATTACGAAGTAAATTTTAATATCGATATTTATAAATTTTAATATAGATATTCCAAAAAGGATTAAGCATGATTTAATTGGCAATAATAAATGAAAGCGTTATCATTGTTGTTGCGAAGCTAAGTTTCTCTAGATTGGCAACAAATCCACTATTCTGCTGTTTCAAATGTAAACAAGCAATGGCCGCCATCAAAAACATTATTAGGCTTAGCGGCACGTAAACAACTTTAAAATTGTTGATTATTCTAAAAATATTGCATACAGATTTACTAAAGGCATAAAAACCTTAACCGGAAGATAAGAACAACACAATTCAATCATTTTTAAAGCAAAAAATGTACAATTTACAAACATATAAGAGTAAAGAAACTGAGATCACTGAGCCGGGTAACAGAGTGGATATATATATAAATATATTTATATACGTTTGGTGCGGCCGATTGCAACCAAAAGACGAGGGGCACATCTACACGTTATAGCAGTCCTATATACAAAATTTCAACGTTCTGAGGCTACTCGTTTTTGAGTTGATGCGAGATACGTACGAACGCACGTACGTACGTACATACGTTCGTACAGACGCCACGAAAAATTCTCTTCAGAATTCATTTTAAAGGAATTTTATAATTTTTTTGGATAAAAGAATGTTTTATTCTGTGTTGTACGTACATATATCACGGAAAAACATCGTTAAATTGCATTTGAAAGAGGTCAAAATGGGATATTTTCGTTGAAATACGCTGCCTGACACTTTTCGCGATTACAATACTTCCTTTCTACTTCGTACAAGGAAGTAAAAAGAACTTGTAACTAAGTAAGATATTTTTAAAAATAACATTTCCAATACAATTAATGGAAGTTATAATAAAATTTCAGTACATGCTGGTTGCTTTTGAAGGTGATGTACCACATTATGTCTCCACAAAACCTAATTTTAGGATTTTTTAAAGGAAAATTTTATTCTTTGTTTACTACAACACCCACATTCTTTTGTTTAAAGGAAATTTCACGTGCGTGCTGAGGGACAGAAGTTCCCACTTAAAGTTATTGTCACGGAAATACATTGAACAGATACAAGGTCATAACCTTTAGACGGTAGAATATGTTTCACAGCTATCATACGCATGTCTGCATATAGCAAGTTATGACCATTTCCTCAGAAAACAAATGATTATTTAAATCAAATTTCTCTGAAACTCGAGTCGTATGTGAAGTTTAAGGAACATCAGTTGCATTTTAATTCAAATTGTTGAAATTCTTTGCATTCTTTAGTTACGAAACATTTCGTAATATATTTATAAAAAAAATTAATGACTGCAACAGCATCTCAGTTCTTTTTAATTCACTTGAAATGATGTTTATTAGGAAGGTAACATTTATCCATTTGATTAAACTGAAACGAGATAAATTTATATGACTTGTTTTTGTAATTTAAAAAAGATATTTTATATTTCACGAATTTAACAAAAATATTACCTTGTATTGTTAAACCAATATTAGACAAAATTTAAAAGCTTTCAAGTGCAACCAGTATTAGCATAGTTTAGAAATGATTTTATCGATGAGATAGTTATTTATACTTCACAATTATTGGTATACTCTTAAATATCCGCTAGGGAATCATAAATCACTTCAGAAATGTATACTTAGAAAAATATTCATTGAATGTGTATTAAAAGAAACTTTATACACATTACTTAAAACAAACGCTTTTACTGTCACTAGCTCTTCGGTTCGTATTGAAATTAAAGTGCGAAAACTGAGATACAGTTTTACTTCCATTTCTGTGTGCTTTCCCATTATGGAAATCCCAGCAGTCAAATCTAAATTTCACCATCTTCTAAATTTCACCTCCTTATTTCAGTGTAGGTTCAACAAACAGGGTCAGAGCTATGCATTTTTATGCCCGGCGCAATCTCTGCGACTTCTAAATTCTGCTGCCCGTTCCCTTCCTAAATTCTAAACATTTTGCTGCCTGCCTAGTGCCTAAATTCTAAAAATGTTGCTTCTCTGTGCCTTTCCTAAATTCTAAATTTTTGCTTCTATAAATTCTCGGCATTTCTCTAAATTCTAAAATTTTCCTCTTTCCTTCAACAAACAGGGACAGACTAGGCATTTTATGCCGAGTGCAATCTTTGCAACTTCTAAATTCTCCTGCCCGGTTCCTGCCTATCTAAACATTTTGTTGCCTGACTGGTGCCTAATTTCCAAAAATGTTGCTGCTCTATGTCTCACCTAAATTCTAAAACTTTTGTTTCTATAAATTCTCAGTATTTCTCTAAATTCTAAAATTTCCTCCTTTCCTTCAATTAACAGGGCCAGAGCTAGGCATTTTACAATCCGAGTGCAATCTTTGCAACTTCTAAATTCTGCTACCCGGTTCCTCCCTAAATTCTAAACATTTTGCTGCCTGACTGGTGCCTAAATTACAAAAATGTTGCTGCTCTATGTCTCACGTAAATTCTAAAAATTTTGTTTCTCTAAATTCTCAGCATTTCTCTAAATTCTAAAATTTCCCCCTTTCCTTCAATTAACAGGGCCAGAGCTAGGCATTTTACAATCCGGGTGCAATCTTTGCAACTACTAAATTCTGCTACCCGTTCCCTCCCTAAATTCTAAACATTTTGCTGCCTGCCTGGTGCCTAAATTCTAAAATTGTTGCTTTCCCGTGTCTTTCCTAAATTAAAAATTTTTGCTTCTGTAAATTCTCGGCATTTCTCTAAATTCTAAAATTTTCCTCTTTCCTTCAATAAACAGGGACAGGCTAGCGTTTTATGCCGAGGGCAATCTTTGCAACTTCTAAATTCTGCTGCCCGGTCCGTTCCTAAATTCTAAACATTTTGCTGCCTGACTGGTGCCTAAATTCCAAAAATGTTGCTGCTCTATGTCTCACCTAAATTCTAAAAATTTTGTTTCTATAAATTCTCAGCGTTTCTCTAAATTCTAAAATTTCCTCCTTTCCTTCAATTAACAGGGCCAGAGCTAGGCATTTTATAATCTGGGTGCAATCTTTGCAACTACTAAATTCTGCTGCCCGTTCCCTGCCTAAATTCTAAACATTTTGCTGCCTGAATGGTGCCTAAATTCCAAAAATGTTGCTGCTCTATGTCTCGCCTAAATTCTAAAAATTTTGTTTCTATAAATTCCCAGCATTGCTCTAAATTCTAAAATTCCTTCAATTAACAGGGCCAGAGCTAGGCATTTTACAATCCGTGTGCAATCTTTGCAACTACTAAATTCTGCTGTCCGGTTCCTCCCTAAATTCTGAAAATTTTGCCTCTGTAAATTCTTTGGTGCTTCAAAAGTTTTTCCCGTTCCTAGATCCTGCCGCCTTGTTGATCCTGCTTGGCCACACCGGCGCCGGCTGTGTGGGAAAAATATCATTTTGTGGATGATTTATGCCATTTTACCTTAAGTAGAATATAGAAATTAGAAGGATTGGTCATTCTGCATTCAAGGAAGGAAATATTCTTGGTTTTTCGCGGACGATATAAGAGACTAAAAAGATTAGAATAGACGCAGTAAGCATGAAGGCATAAAATTGAAGCCAAGGAAAATATTAACAACGGGACGTCACAGCTTATCATAAACACCATACAGCGTACGGAAAAGACTACACTACGTATTGTTAAATAAAATTCCACTGGTAGCAAATATCAATGTCTGCAGGCTTAGAGAAGTGTCTTTAAGCGTAATTTGCGTAAAATACCATTGAAACTTTCACTGATCTTCTAGGTTTTACCATGTATACATTTGTCTTATAACTACCATTTACACATTTTCATGTAGCTAGATTTTATCAAATTTGACACAGTTATTTGAAGTCCTTGAGAGTTTTTTATATACTAAGTGGAGAATCATTTATGTTAAGTATTAAAATTAGAACAGTAGACTTATAATGTTCAATGTTGGATAACTAATATGTAGATAAGAATATCAATTAGCTAATACCGATTAGAATATAAACAAAACCAACGAAAATTCCACCTATAGCATCGACCATAATAAATAGTGATACCATACCGTGACGTTCCATGGTTTCATTTTCATTGCACGGGACATAGGGAAAGGCTCACTCCATTTATTCTAACCTCCTTGTAGGACACTAGTGAGAATAAATCAATTTTGGATAACATTAGCAGTAAATAAAAGTGGCCATACATAGCGCAATATTCATTAAATGAGTGAGAGGCCATACATAGCGCAAAATTAGAAGCTCTTGTATCTGAGAAGGATGGTCATCATTCAAAAAGGAATGTCAAAGGTGGTTCAAGCCATCAGACAAAGCACTATACGCGTACACTATGGATTTCTATGGGTCTGAGAGCCGTCCTGTAGGATGCGTACTGCTGTTATTGAATAATATCGTGTAATACGCCTCACTTGTACTCTAGAACACTAACACTGAACCATGGATCTGTATTCTTGTGAGATCTGATCAGATAAATCACATTTTCAGATGCTTCACGTCCTATCACCAAGGCGTTGCGTAGGGAGGGAACGATGTGAGGAATATTCAGTTGCAATATTTAGTTGCTAACAGTATAAATGAAACATTCCATAGTAGAAGTGATATATAGTGATCTTCCGGCAGATCATTTGAATACCTTTATAAACGCCTTATCCTTAGGCAGTAATGGTTCCATGCCTATAAAATGTTAACAGTATGCTCTTTAATATCCATTCCACTGACCCCCACACAATCCTGATTTAAATCCCTTTGATCCTCGGTAGGCTTTATTGCAAGTTATATTTATATGATATATTATTTTAATTTACAGGTTATGTTATTAATTTAATACTTGTAGGTTACACCTAAGTCCAAGAAAGATGATTGCATACAGGCAGTTTCAGAAACTGCTTAGGTTAACATATCTTCAGAAAGACTCTGACACCTTATTGACTCAATGACATCTCGAGTAACCTCGGTTATTCTGATAAATGGGGACTGTAAATTATTAGTTACAAAGGCTTAATAAATATAGTCCTTTTTTTAATCAATTACATTATATATAATTAGATAAATAAGAATTATTTCTAATTTAAAAATTAAATTCATCATGAAAATTTATAGAAAAGAAACATTATATTAAAATAAATGTTTGAAAATCTCTATTAACCCTTCGACGATTGAAAGATTAACCAGTTCTTTTTTTCTCAAATTTGCGCGACATCTGCCAGTCGCAAATTTGTTATGTTCTGTGTTCGTTTGCGCCCACTGTGCTGCGTAACTGGAATGCGGGCTGAGCTCATTGATGACCATCAGAAGTTTAATATACGTCACTGCTATTAAATAGTAAAGAACATTTTTTTGCATGTGTGTATGTACTTTTGTCCCCACTTTAAAAGACGATATTACTTAAGATTCACCAGATATTGAAAACACGTAGTTCTCCACCTGAACATGGGAATCTTGAAGCTGGAATTTTGAATTTCGAGTTTGCTTTTTATTTGGTTTACATTTTATACGAATTTCATGAATTTTTGATTAACAAATTTAAAAATTTTAAAGTGAGCTGTAGCAAGACTGCTAGAAATGAAACATTTTCATCTCCAGTGAACCCGATTGTTGCCATTTTACATAATGTAAGATATTTATCTTTAATTTTTAATCAATAAACTGGTTTTTGAAGCTAATTAAAACCATTAATGCTATTACTGAGCATCAATATTTGTCAAACTTCTGGAAGAGTGCGATAATTATACCAATACTGAAACCAAAGAAGCCATAAACTTCGCCAAAACTCTATAGTCCAGTTTCTCTGTTACTTTCCCTATGCAAGATCGTTGAAACTGTGATACGGAATAGATTTAGTTCCTTCATGGACGAAAATAATATCCTCATTCCCCCCAACCAGTTTGATTTTCGATGCCAGCTTTGTGCAATGCCCTATCTCTACAGAGTTGCGGAGTGCGTCTGAAGTGGAACTCAAAACAAGGAAATTACTAGAGGACTCTTTCTGGACATACTCAAAGCCTTTTATCGCGTCTGGCTGGAAGCAAACACAATAGCCTGGGTTTCTGAGGTTGCATCACAAGCATTATTAAATACTGCCTGACCAGCATACACTTTGTCGTTTAATTTCTAATATACATTCCAGACTGCGTGCCAATCGAGCCGATGTTCCACAAGGGTCTCTCTCCTTGATCCCACATTATGTAAAAGACATTCTACAAACACCAAATACTATACTGCCAGTGTACGCAATGATACAGCGATCCTTACACAAAAAGGATTTCTTAAGCCAGTCATACAACATTTACAAAATTACATACACACGCTTGAGACCTGACTAATCAAGTGTAAAATACAAATGAATATTGAAAAATTAGTGGAAATTCAATTCATAAGCAGAAGAAATATATAAACTGGAACCTACAGCTTTATGGGAATACTCACCCTTGGGCTAAGCGAGACCCTAATCTCGGTGTGATTTATTAAATATCGCGTTCTTCGCACTTACCCACATGAGATTTCAATTTATTGTCTGTATCACGAAATTTTTAAAAACAGCATATCATTAGAATTTATGAGGACAGCAGCGGCTAAGCGGTAAATATGCTGAATACTTGGTAGTTCGACTGGTATTTTACTGAGATTGAATCCCGGCGAACGGGCTGACTGCATGGTTGGTTTTGGTAGCTTTCCCCATGTGTAACGTGTATACCACCCAGTTCCCTCAAAAAGGTGTCCTTTCATAGAGGCAGCTTTGCCTTAATCAATTAATCTAATCATTATTATTCTCGAAATATTGTTAGAAGCTGCCATACATATTTTTATATTTTTTTTTATATTTCTTTAAAAACTAGCCGTATCATAAAAAAGAAAAAATATGTGAGGATTTTGAATGAGTCTCGCTAGTGTAATTTCATAAAAATATTGAATAAATCTAATCAGACATCTCACGATTTTAATTCATGTTTATTCAAATTAATCACATAAAAAGGTAGAAAAGCATATTCTCAAGAACTGCTACATTGCTTCACTTAGTTTATTACTGAATAACCTCTCAAATTAATTCTGGAAGTATCATAAGCTTTACTGAATGGCTACACGTTGAAGCGTATTTCATTTTCGGTCGCGGGAACACATTGTTTTCATAGAACCGAGTCTATTAATTAAAATTGAAAGATAAATATCTTATATTTTTCTGAATGGCAACAGTCTGACGCGACGGAAGTAAGCATTTTTTATTTCGAACAGCGTTATCACTGCTCGCTGTCAGATTGTTGAGTTTGTTAATCAAAAATTCATTAAATTTTTACAAAATATGTTGGGTTTCCAGGTGCACATGTTCGGATGTATGACAGCATTATTTAAAATTGGAGACTGTTAGGTACCTTCATTTTTTCACAATGCGAAGAATATACATACATACATGTAGATTCCTTATTATTTATTTTCTTTAAAAATAACACAGGGAGATCATATTTGGTGGCAACAATTTGAATAGTGATACGCCATTTATAGTGTGCAAACGCAAAATCTCATTTCAAGACTGCCCCTTTGCACTCAAAATGCATTTAAGTCATTGAATATCTAATTAGAAATATTAAATATGTTTATGAAATTCCATAGCTGGACTTGTTAAAATCATTGCATAGCTTTTCTTTTTGATAATTACTATTTTAGACGTTTAGTATATATAAATCCTGTGACAACATTTCAAACCGTGTATGTGTTGGTTCTGAATAAATTAAAATTTTAACTTCAGAATGCATCAATAATAAAGCTGTTTATCAAGTTTTCATATTCAGTACTTTCACAAAAAAGATGATGACAAATGGATTTATACCGACTAAGATCTCACTACCAAATGATAAATGACGCTTTGTTCGTAGTTTTTCCTTTTTCTGTAGTTGAGAAGAATAGGATCGTGAATCTATTAGTTTACCCTCCTGGGGAATCGCAGTTATTACAGCAAATCTCTACAGTTATTCCAACTTTTTTACTTGATTCCTGTTTTGTGGTTTTGTATAACAAATGCATTTCTGAATAAATTGTCACTCTTACAATAAGAAATTACAAATCAGCAGAGAATTCGTAATTAACGCGCTGTCATTATCAAAAATAAAACGCGATGAGTAATTTCATCTGAACAATAATAGACAAAAAGCAGGTACATGCATACCCGAAACACTGCTTGTAAAAGATGTGCTATTATATGTGCTGTTTTGTTAGACTGAAGAAATATATAGTTTACTTTTACGAAAAAAGTGAAAGAGTAATACACCATTAAAAGCTTGCAGAGAGTTTTAAAGTGCGTCAAAGAAATCTCAAGTAAGCATAAGCATGACACTAAGGGATCAATTCGTTTGAAATCTTCACTAGAAGATATTTAAACGAAGTTAGTGTTAGTTAGTACTGTTAGTGTAGTTACAGTAGTTTTTCATTTGAAAAAAATTACGAAAAAGTACCCCAAAAATAAAGAGAATTATTTTTAAGCTATTATATAATACTTTGCACTACATATTTTACTAACTATCAAAGTCTTCTCCAACAGCACCGATACATTTTTAACATCTTACCCACTGCTGGAAATATAAAAACAATTGTGGTGGCAACAATTTGGAATATTATTTAAGGCAAGCAGCTTACATTATCATCTACGTCATTGATTTGCTTTCTTTTATCCACTAAATTATTTTTGAAAATTTTCTTTATCCATGTAAATGGAAAAATGTTCAACTGAGTAAAACGAATCGTGAAAGTGAGACACAAGGGTTCCCACATGCTAATTTCTTTCCCATGAACTGTCACATGGCGGGAGAATTTTTTCAACAAACTGCTAAATGGTCTTTGGACGATCTTCAGTAGTAGCCCTGTCGTGCTTTATCAATGTTCTCTCAGAGCAGAAATTTGTGGGTGTGTTGTGCAAGGTCATAGCAGTCTTCAATCGACATATTCCCACTTTTGAATTTGGAAACCACTCATACGCTTGTTATTAACTCAAAGTGTCATCTTTTAGGTTTCCCAAAGCGTAACAATGGTCCTTCCTGGCTGCAGAATCCTCTACAGAAACGAAATTTTACTTACATCCTTTTTTCTCTTTATGATATCCTTTCACAAAAATCACAGAATTTTTCCGCTAGTAACACACCGAAATCATCGCCAGGGATCAACTTTACTTAGACTAAAAATCACAGGATTCTGTCTCTAGGAGCACACCTAAATCATCGCCAAGGATGAACTTTGCTCAGACTGATGCCACTTTGTTAATAGTTGCGAGAAATCTTAAACTATTAAAGTTTAGCGGCACAATCCGCAATTACGAAATACTCGCTTGCAATATTGTCAGTCCCTTTATTTTTGGGTACTCCAACATACTGTAGAATTATATAACTGATTTGGAGATTGCATATTACTAATTTAAATCTTATTTATTTTCTGAGAGTTTTTTTTAGAAAGTCTACATATTTCAATATATTGTGTTATAGAACAATCAAATATACATCAGATTAACATTCTTAGAATATTTTTTCACTTGTTAAATTTAAGACTAATCTAACAGCCTTTGCGTCAAAACTGTCCACTGCATTGCCATGTTTATTCTTTTAAGGCTGTATAAAAACACGTGATGATTCTTAGAGAAAATTTCACTTGCTAGTTGTTCAAACAGAATCTAAAGCTGGGAAGGAGCGACCAAGTGGTATATATGCATTCAAAATTTTTTGGCATGCTACCTGAAGCACACAGACATGCATCTTGAAATGTGTCCACAGGTAAAACGATAGAAGGTCATTTTAGAATGCAATCAAGAAAATGTCACGGACTCATGTCCTTTTTGGGAAGTTTTCGCGGCCAAACGTTTAGCCACTTGGAAAATGAACTCTTTACACTCGAGGCCTTTTTCGCTCGAAGCAAATCGAAACGATTTTTCGCACATTTGATGAATTTCTCACAGCTAACTTAAAACCATTTCATAGAAATGTAATAGTTCTTGTATGTCTGAAGATACTTGCGGTCCTCCGGGTCTTCTGACGGATACAAACGGTATTCTTTGCGGTATTACTTCGCATGTGCCCGTTATCCATTCTGAAATTTCTGTCTCTCTGCGAAATCATTGTCGTTTTCACATTCACTACTACCCTGAATTTTCGTCCATCTTTACCATTGCTTTCCTCCTCTCTATCATCAAGTAATCCATACACAGACATAATTTCGATCTTCATCACCGAAAAATCGAGTTCATCGTCACTCGAACTAATTCCTTCATCGTATTCTATGTTTATTGGGCTCCATAACTTTGAAGAAATATTCCTGTTGCCACGATGTCGAGTTTTAACTAATATCAAAAACGTATATGTAACAATAAATCTAAAAAAGACGTATTTAAGATTAAAGATTGGTGGTTGTTTTAAACGCATGTATTATTGAATGCACTTGTGAAGCGATATTGACCAAACCAAACATAAGTAAACTTTGTTACCGCTCGAATTATTGCGTCAAACGGAATGTTGATAGAGAGTCTTCTCTCGAGTTACATCATCAAATTGATTTGTGACCGAAAGTCACCTCTCGAGTTAGGTGACCGAGAGCCACTTTTCAAGTGCAAAAGGTTAAAACAGTTGTCTCAAACAGTTGTTAGTGTCAAGCTACGTTTTCTCCCTTTAGTTTTTCTTGTACTGTGGTAATATTTGTCTTTGAAGAACTAGAATTCGCTTTTCATATCTAGTGCAAGCAATAAATGGGAATTAATAAAAAATAATTTGGACTATAAATCTTTTTTGAAGTGGAGAAAATTCTGTTCATAAATGGATGATGACACATGCCATGAGAGAAAAACAAAAATGGAACTATGACCTCGAGACTCTTATCTTACAAGTGTAGTGTATTTATTTATTTAGTGTAGAAGTAAAATCTTCCATATTCCAAAATGCATGTTTAGTACATGTGCAGATCATCAAAAATGACAGCTCTCAGACGGATTTAATACATAAGATCAATTTGTTCAGGCACATCTTAAATAGTCAAGAATAATTCATATGAAGCCGTCCAAACCAGCCTCAAGAGATGACGAAGACCGACTTTTAATTTAAAGTAGAAAACATAGAACGTATGAAGACCCTGAATGGTTTACCAAAACCATGTATTCATGCGATAAAGAAATACCAGTAATGACTTTTTCTGTCTATTCCATAACCCAATTTCTTGTAGACACCATTAGCTAAACTTCCAACGACTCAACAGAATAGCATACAATGAGATGTGACTAAATACTTAACTATGACTAGCTATCGTAGATTTGTTTATTTCTCTTTTCTAAACATAAGCTCATGTTCCGTGATGCGAAATTTTAATACTCCTTTTGTTTGGTCGATATATGTCAAACAATACTGACAAGAAATGCTCTGAATTCCTGAAGAATTAAAATCATATATAGGATGGTTAAGAATCGAAAAACGAAATTTACTGATGTTTGGTAAAATGACTTGAAAACTGAACATGTGGAAAATTCGAGAAGTTTTGTAACTGGTAGAAATGATGAAATGGTGTAATGACAAAGTTTTTAAAACAATTTCTAATAGCAGAATATTTTTATGATGCAAAAACTAAAACAAATTAAGTGGTTCACTGGACTTTGTCACTGGAAATCAGTTTCAAACAATTAAATTCCTCACAAACCAAAGATTCTGAACAACAAATGTTAAGGGCACGATATATGTAAAAGTAAGTAAAATAATATTTTTTTTTTTTAGTCCAAATGGGCAATTTGCTCAGATGAACTATTAATTCCGTTTTGGAATTTTGCGTTGATTCACTGTAAATGTCGGTTCGCTTTTCAAATTGTTGACACCAAATAGTAGAGCCCTGTATTATACTTAAAGAAATTAAATAATGAAGAATCTGCATAAATGTATGTATGTGTCTCGAATTGTGATAAAACAACGATACCTTGAACCATCCAATTTTTAATAACGTACGTTTCTACCCAAATATGGGCATGTAGAAGCTCGAATTTGGAATTTATTATCTATTTCATATTTTGTAAAACTTTAACGAATTTTTGATTAACAGACTCAACGATTTCAAAGCTAGCAATAGCAATACTGTACAGGGGGGGGAGGAACATTTTTATCTCCAATGCGCGAGGCTGTGTATGGGAAATTCTAAAGATACTCTCATTTTAAAATTAGTTTTGTAACAGACCTATTTAAGTGTAATTGAACTATTTTATTCATGTCATGAACTGTAACCGAACTATTTTATTTAAACGCCATCTCGTGGCGATATGAAAAAACGTCAGTCGACCTCCAGCCGCCATGATGATAGCTTACTATGTTATGTTATTCTCAATGTTTGATGTTCCATTTGGTATAAGTTTCATTTTTATGTAAATTTCTTTTGTTTGTAACCGTTCTTGTGTGCTCTGTTAATAAATCCTTTTAAAGCTAGCCGGCATTTGTGTCTATTGAGGAACGGCTACATCACATTGGCGCCCAACTAAATTTGAATCCAAAATGGCGCAACAAAATGTTTAGAATTTCCGTTTGGCTTTAACAAGCTCTTACTGCCGAATTTAACTTTTAGTTGCTGGAGATCGGCTCAGTTTCTTTTCAGGTGTGGACTACTGGTCAAATATTCTGGAAACGAATTCTGTAATTAAAATTGTCATACCGTGCTGCTAGCACATCGAATCATCAACTGGACAATTTCAACGGAAAAGATAAGTTTCGTTTATATTATCGTTTAATCTGAGTTTAAAGTTCTTTTAAACTGATTATTTATTATAAGCTGCTTCTTAAATCAAATGTAAATTCTTTACTGAAATCTCATTTATTGATACTACATAAGAGTATTAAACGAAAGCAAACGGCTTTCTGTTAACGAAACGTTATTTCTTGAATTGTAATTTGTTATTTTAAAATGTTAATGCGCATAGTAAATTAATTTGTGAATATTGTTTCACTGAATACATGTTTTGATGTTAAAGTTTGAATATATTCATGGACGTTGTTCATTAGAATTTATTAGTTTCGCTTCTGACATACAGCAGCAGATGTTTTACCCCCGCGGAAATGTTTATACTAGCGATGATTTATGATGTGTTTACGTCAAATCTTTTATTATTTTTATTTCCTTTGAGTGCTGTTGTTCCTTATTAAATGTTTTATTCTGCATAAAATAAAATATTGTACTTGTTGATTTATCTTTCGACGAACATTTTGAGAAAATGATTATAGTATAATACTTTAAGAAAATATAATTGTTTTCAATTTAATGAATGCATGTCTTAAAAAATATTTCTTGAAGCGAAAGAAAATAATTATGAATAAAATCGAATGACTATTTAAATAAAGTAAAATGAGTTACTAAGTGTGTGTTGCTTAATCAGCTTAATATTTTGTTAAGATTAAGATTTCGAAGAATTCAGCTTAAATATAAAAGCTTATGGTAAGACATTTATGTATGTTTTGTATGTTTTGCTAACTAGTAAACAATTTTTGAGCAATTTATTATATGTTATTTTCTTGATACAAGTTGAATTTATGAGGGCATTTTATGATATTTTTACGACTTCGAAATAATAAACTTTGTGAATATTATTGTTTACATTTATAAATACTGTTTAATAGTGGTATATAAATGTACGAGTAACATTGTTTACATTCATACATGCTGTTTAATAGGGTTATATACATTTTACTTAAAGGTATAATTATTAATTCTAAAATACTGTATTGTGAATAAAATCGAAATAACAACAAATTCAACTTCATCTTTTCCCTCCCCCCTGACCTCTCATATAATTATGGCTTACCTTGCCAAAGCACGAAAAGAGGATTTAAAAACTCTCGCTGCAGAACTGGGTTTCACTGTAAACGACACTATGCGAGTAATAGATCTTAAAGATCTTATTGTCAATTCTG
This sequence comes from Stegodyphus dumicola, assembly GCF_044657685.1. Taxonomy (NCBI): domain Eukaryota; kingdom Metazoa; phylum Arthropoda; class Arachnida; order Araneae; family Eresidae; genus Stegodyphus; species Stegodyphus dumicola. The sequence continues at coordinate 131,724,647 of NC_140768.1, read as the reverse complement.
ACACTTATGATGAGGCTTTTACCAGGAATCTTCTGGAAACTTTAATCGAAACTAGACAACAAAAACAACGTGAAAGCAACGATCTGGAGACACGTCAAAGAAAAGAACAAGAACTTTTATTAGAATTGGAACGTTTAAAATTAAACCTGGCAGCTGCTAGCTCATATCCTGGCTATGCCGCCTTTGCTTCAAATGCAGCTATTGGAACAAATATTCAACACCTAATCCCTAAATTTACAGGAACGTCTGACATTGCAACCTACCTGCAAATTTTTGAAAGACAATGTGAGAAAGTTAATATAAAACAAATAGATTACATCACTCATCTCCTACCTCTTCTGCCTATAGACATTTCGCAAATTATTTTAAGAGAACCAAAAGACAAATTAGAAGATTATTCGTACATCAAGAAGATTCTGCTACAAAGATTCAAATTAAATGCTGAATCATTTCGAATTAAACTTACTACACACCAAAAACACCCTGGGTCTTTATGGAAAGATTTTACTTACGAATTAAAAAATTATCTCGAAGAGTGGCTCCATAGTCTCGATGTTACAGACTTTGAATCACTCAAAGACTTGGTCCTGACGGATCAGCTTAAAAGAAGAGTCAGTAGTGACGTTAAGGAGCATTTTATTGATACTTGGGGAAAAATAAAGAGTTCATCTGAATTAGTACAGAAATTGGATGATTATGAAGCTGTACGTGTTAAAAATACGAACTATAAAACTCAACTTCCTGGCAGGCGAAACTATTCTTACAAACCGACTAATCCATCCAAACACAAAGTAGAAAATCGAACAAGTGACATACAGGAAACTCATAAAACCTTTTCAAATCGTGTTCAGCAACAAACAGAGGAAAAGCGACCTCCTTTAATATGCTATGGGTGCGGAAAAACTGGTTTTATCAAGTCTAAATGTCCAGACTGTAACCCCCCAAAGACTTCAAATTCATCAAATTTTGGCAGTATCCAAATCCGATCCTGTTTATCTTCCACTCGGACTGCTGTATTTCCAATTAGTATTGGTGGTGTTTCCGGTACAGCTTTGGCCGACACTGGTGCTAGTCACTCAATTGCAAGTGAATCCCTCTATCATATTCTGCAAAAACAAGATGCAGTATTTGAAAAGACAACACTACAAGTGTCTTTCGCTGATGGTTTGGTATCTGAAAAAGAGGTACTTCGCACCGAACAAATCATTCTTCTCGAAGGCAGAGAGTTCAAAACTCCGCTCCTTGTGTTGCCTGATGCCAAAAATAACTCGACTCTGTTAGGAACTGACTTTCTTCAAAAAGCTAAAATTGTTTTAAATCTTGCTGAAAATAAGTGGAACTTTTCTGATGAACCTCGAAGAAAATATAGCTTCGTGAAACCTCATCAATCCCAAGTACTGGAAGAAACCCCAGTTGTTGTAAACAACTGCCAACTACGAGAAAACGAAGGAGAACAATTAACTACAGCCCAACGGCTTGCAACTGATGCATTGCTTAACAAATATCACACTGTCTTCAAAGTAGGGGGAGAAGCCACTAATCAAAAGCCATCTGGCTTACTTCAAATTCCAGTCTATGCTCAACGTTTTGAAACCTTGTCAATTGATCTTTTCGGTCCCCTTCCTGAAACACCGTCTGGTGAAAAATGGATATTTATTGTGCAGGACTGTGCTACGAAGTGGACAGAACTATTTGCTTTAAAGGAAGCCACGGCCAGAGAATGTGCCACTATTCTTTTGGAGGAAGTCGCCCTTCGATTTGGGTTACCCAGGAAAATAATAAGTGATAATGGTACCCAGTTTACTAGTGCTGTTATGCAACAACTATGCTATATCTTGAACATTGATCAAAGTCTTACTCCTGTCTATCACCCACAATCTAACCCAGTTGAAATGAAGAATAGAGATCTGAAACCACGTTTAGCAATACTTGTTGGTAACGACCATCAGTCATGGAAGGATAAACTGCCATTAATAAGGTTTGCTTTGAATACAGCCAAATGTGATTCAACTGGACATTCTGCTGCTTTTCTTCAATTTGCACGAGAGTTACGAACCTTAGATGATGTAAAGCATGATATAAAAGCCGTAATTGAGAACGATAATTTTGTTCCCGAAATTACTCCATATTTGAAACGTTTTGCAAGAAATGTACAACAGGTACGAGAAAGAGTCGAATTGCATCAAGATAAACAGAAACGTTATGCTGACAGAAAACGAAGAGAAACACCGAAATTCGTTCCTGGAGATAAAGCTTGGGTCACCCTCCACCCAATCATCAAAGGTCCAATGAAGAAAACTGCTAAATTCATGCCCAAGAGAGATGGTCCTTATGTGATAGTGACTACAAGATCTCCAACCACTAAAAGATATGTGATAGATAAAGATCCGATTTAAATACTTATTTGTTCCGGGCGGATGACGTACACAATACCATTTCTGTAAGGGAGATATTGCCGATCCTCACGAACCAGATAAAATCCTCGGCAAGTATCATGTTTCAGCCTTGAAACCATATCAAGATCGAAATAAGCAAAACTCAGCTCGTGTAATTCCAGTGGTTCCCTTAAAGAAAAGAGGACGCCCGAAACGTGTAATACCATCCGAATCTGCACCTGTTGCACAAGGTGCTGGTGACGCAAAATCTACTCCTCGTCAAACTGGAGCCCGTCCATCTGATTCTCCGCCCGCTGCACAAAGTAGACAAATGTCAGTTCCTGACTTCTTGCCGAGACGTCTACGAAGTCAGAGGGGGAGGATGTAACAGACCTATTTAAGTATAATTGAACTATTTTATTCATGTCATGAACTGTAACCGAACTATTTTATTTAAACGCCATCTCGTGGCGATATGAAAAAACGTCAGTCGACCTCCAGCCGCCATGATGATAGCTTACTATGTTATGTTATTCTCAATGTTTGATGTTCCATTTGGTTTCATTTTTATGTAAATTTCTTTTGTTTGTAACCGTTCCTGTGTGCTCTGTTAATAAATCCTTTTAAAGCTAGCCGGCATTTGTGTCTATTGAGGAACGGCTACATCACAGTTTGTGATATTTCTGCTGAACTGAATTTTATGGTTTAAGTGCGAAGAACATAATTTTTAATAATTAAAGGTAACACACAAAACGTTAAAAAGCTTCTTGTTAAAACGTTAAAAATCTGAAAGCTTTCAGATTTTTATTTATTTATTTATTTGGTGACATTTCACTTGGAGAGTCTAATAATGAGATAAAGGTTTCGAAATAGAAGAATTTCGCAACTTTATTCTGTTTGTCTCCCCATGAGAAACCATGAGATCGAAATCGATAGTGGTTAAAAATGTATGCGAACCTAAGGTTGCTTTTTTGCATATTTTTTTAAATCATAAACACCAATTTAAATTTTTCTCATTCCCTTTTTTAAACTCATTTAATACGGTACTTTGTTATTATTCCCGAGTGTTGAAATTTGAATGGAATTGCTTACATAGATTTCCTTGCATGGCAAAACATTCGCGTGGTACTTCGAGTTGAGATGACCTCATACATAAAGCCCATAAATCCTTGTCGTATAAAGCATATAATTTTATGCGAAGAAAGTCGCTAATCCTAAAAACATCCTGGGAAAAAAAGTTCTCGCACAGACCTCTTCAACGTATGTAATCCTGCATAATAAACAGTCGAACTTTTGTTCCGTTCGTTTTTAAATCTTGCGAACACGGGTCTACCGATTGCAATTGTAAAGTATCTACTTTCATGATAGTTTCAAACCGAGATCTGTTTCTTTGTCTAGATCTTCATGTTGAACCCCACTGACGGAGAAACAATAGAAGAGGTTGTTTTCTTGCTGATCCCAAATCGCCTTGTGGAACAATCGTCTGTTCTTGTTTCAACTCCCTCGGAGAGAAGACATTTTGCTTCTTTTGTTTTATTTATCCAGAACGCAGGCATGTGTAGCTAGTTAGTTGGTCCAAGGAACCCAGGTAAAGTTGCAAATAAAAGATCTCTTTTTCGGTATTTTTTATTTTATGTTCGAAATCGTGAATTGGAGATGAAAAATTTCATTCTTCTTCTTAGCGATCCGTGTTTACATCAAAACGGCAAAGAATATGTAATAATTCTTTTCCTTCCCTTTCCTTTTGATTTCGAATTTCGCTTTTCTTTAATACGCATTACTGAACACGGAAGCTATAATGCACAGTAAAAAATATTGAAACTTAGTCATAATAATTTAATGTTTTCTAAAAATATTAAGATTGTAGGTTATTTTTTGACATTCATTTCTGCATACAGTGTCTCAAAAAAGTGATGGGACACTTGTGCTTTACAAAAGGAAACTGCAATAAAATAAATTTAAAAAACTTGTAAAATTTTTTGGTGTGTTTCATACTTAAATTTAGTAACAATTATTACATAACATACATTTTCTCAAAATAATAAAATATTAATTTAATAAAAATACAATTGTTTAGAACGGAGCAGAAAATGGCTCACATAAGTGATAGGACACTTACTTTTCCATCAAATATTTATCCAAAAAATTTACTTTTTAAAAGGTTTTAATATTTTGTTGGATTTCCGTTTACTTTTAAAACATGATTTAATCTTCTTGGGATGGATTCGACTAATTTTTTTGTGATTTCAGGAGTGATTTTACCCCATTCTTCTTAAAGCACCGATTTTAATTGTTGTTTTGAAGAAATGGTGTGTTTGCGAATTCTTGATTCCAATTCTTGCCAAATATTCTCTATGGAATTTAATTGTGGAGATTGTGGGGGTGTTTTTATTATTTCAGAACAGTTATACAGCAGCCAGAGTCTAACGTTCAAAGCACTGTGCTTGGAGTCATTGTCCTGGTAGAATTTAAAATCGTTATGAAGGTTCAATTTTCGTGCTGAAGATTTCAAATTTTGATTTAAAATGTCAATATACTTGAATTGATCCATTATACTGTCAATAAAAACAAGATTACCAACTCCAGCGGACGACATACACCCCCATACCATAACTCCTCCTCCACCATGTTTTACTGTTGGCACCAAGTTCTGTTTGCGAAATTCTTCCCTGGGTTTTCTCCACACCAAGATTCTACCGTCAGAACCAAATATATTAAATTTACTCTCATCAGCAAATATAACTTCATTCCAGTAATCAGAATTCTTATTTATGTTGGATTTTGCGAAAGCCAGTCTGAGTTTTCTATTATTTTCACTTACGAAGAATTTTTTTCTGGCTGCTCTACCGTGATATCCAGTAGATCGAATTACTCTTCTAATAGTCTCAGAATTAACAATTACTCCATATAATGCTTGTAAATCAGCAGCAACTTTAGGAGCACTCATTCTTGGATTTTTTTTTTTTTTTTTAATATTTCGAACGATAATTCGCTTTATCCCATTGGATAGCTTTGATGGTCGGCCAGGTCTTCTTTTATCCTGAATCATATGATTCTTTTTATATCGTTTAATGATATTGAAAACTGTTGAATGACTGAAGTTAACTGTTTCAGTAGTTTCTCTAATAGATTTTCCACGTTCAATATGCAAATTAATCACTAATTTTCAAATTCCAGGCAAAGTTTCTTTTCGTTTAGCATTCATGGCTGCACAGAGCTAAAAAACACAAAAATTCCAAAACAAACTGGATAGAAATACTGCAGACGATTTTATAAATTATTGACAATTGCTTTTGAGTAAAAATAAATACCCCAAAAGATATTTTTATTGCTTACTTCAGACGATTTTTGTTGCATAGTACGTGGTGTCCCATCACTTAAGTGAGCCATTTTCTGCTCCGTTCTAAACAATTGTATTTTTATTAAATTAATATTTTAATATTTTGACAAAATATATGTTATGTAATAATTGTTACTAAATTTAAGTATGAAACACACCCACAAAAAATCTTACATGTTTTTTAAATTTATTTTATTGCAGTTTCCTTTTGTAAAGCACAAGTGTCCCATCACTTTTTTGAGACATTGTATTTAATTTTATTCTAAAGCAGTGCATTCAAGAATTAATTTTTAGTTAACATTCGCAAACTGCAGAATTTAATTTTACCTTTACATGGTTTGCAGCAGTAAAGCCACGAAATAGCAATAGAACCATCCATTTCTGCACATTTAAATTTAGTCTAAGGCAGTGCGTTCAAGAATTCATTTTTAGTTAACATTTGCAAACTGCAGAATTTAATTTTATCTTTACATGGTTGGCAACAGCAACAGAACAGGAAATGAAACGCTTTCTGAAGTTTTTCTCCATTCCTTAATAGATAAAACTTTTACTCGTCGCATTAGCTTTTTTCATCACAGAAGAAAGAAAAAAATTACAGTGTCATCAAAACTCGATGAATCATTGTCAACCGAGTTTTATCTTTAACTTTTCTTTCACAATGTAATAGTCTACCAGAATAGCATAAGAATATACACAATTCCTATACATTTATTTGCATAATTTAATATAATAATAAGGATATAAATCTATGTCATATGAATGGATGGTGTTTTGGAGTTGCAGATAGTTTTGAATTACTAATTATTCCGTAAGAACTAATTTTTCCAAATTATTAATTTAAATCTGCATATTTAGATGAATTAAGTATATAAATGAAACTTTTTAATAACAGCAGATAATTTTTAGACTTCTAACCCTGGCAAACATGACAGATTTGGTTAAAAAATCCATATCATTATTTCCATAATTCTTTGTGTTGAATACCTATCTCACTAATGAAAATGACTTAAGTTACAATACATTATTCCTATAAATTGGCTAGTTGCCTCAAGTGTTCATCTTTTTACTCATATGTCTAATAAAAGCTAGTCCATAAGAGCTTCTTTAAATTACAAATGCAGAACTTTCCCAAAGGCATCCTGTTTCATAGTAGGTGGCTTTAAAGTACTTTGACATACTTAAAAATTACAGCCAATGCTGCTTTCTTTATTGTCCTAATAAATGTAACAGTAGCATTTCCAAGTAATGCATATTCCAATTATACATTTTGTAACTCATAAATTCGGTTCTTGAACTTAGAGATCATACTAAAATATTCGTTTCCAGGTGAAAGAAGTTACATGTCTTATTCCTTTTTTAATATTCATTTTCAATAATGATAATAATAATAAATAACTTCAGATACTGAAATGTTGCCGGTCATTACTGGAAGCTTCAGGACGTTCATAGATTACAAGTTATAGAGACATTATTTTTAAAGCAGGAGTAACTGAAAAATGAGCACTGCCCTCACCGGGACTCGAACCTTGGACCTCTCGAATACTCGACGAGTGTGCTATCATTACACCACGAAGGCATGCAGAAATGAGAAAATGCCTTATATACTCCCCCCTTCTAAAAGGGCGACTGGGGATTAAGGGACCCTGTCACCAAATCCTGATGGTGAAGAATCATCCTCCACCATCTTTCTTTAGTTCGGACGCCACTGTAGAGACATTAGGTATTTTTGAAGCAGGAGTAGAACCCTGGACTAGAACCCTGGACTTCTCGAATACGCACCGAGTGTGTTGTCATTATACCACCAAGGCATGCAGAAAGGAGGGAGAAATGCCTTATAAAGTAATGAAAGAATACTTCTAAAAAAGAACTCTGTTTGCTAACTAGTATAAATTACGAGAACCAATTATAGGATATCTACAGAAATAACGAAGTAATATTTCTATTTCTAGGACTAACGTCTGAATGCAGAAAATGCTACTGTTTTTCCTCTTAGTAGATTAGTAGGGATGCAAAGAAACTAAAAAAAAAAGAGATTAAATCTAGTTAATAAGATGTTTCTTGTAATATCTTCTCAGAATTGTATTTGTCAGATCTTCATATCAAAGGGAATAAAAGTCTTTCTGAAAACAATGAAAGGATAAAGAAGAGACTCCCATTTTCTGAAGGAGAGAATTTATGTTTTTTAAAAAATAAAATTAACGAAGACATCTTTATTTATCCTCAGATTAAGAAACTGCATAGCTTGAGTTACAAAGGCATTAAATGAGATATATGGATATTCTTTAAACAAATTTTACGAGCTTCTTGAGTAATCGAAAGGGAATCTATAAAAACTTAATTAATGAGTTTTCGAAACACAAAAACAATGGAGCGTTACATATCGCTTAATATTCATCTGTTGGATTCCTGGTTTGAGATTTTTCCATAGAACTTAGCGTGACGAACATAAAAAAGTTTATATCAGGACTTATATTCAATAAAAATACGTTGCAAAGGAAAATGAAATTTTAAAATGCCAATTGGTTGCTAACAAACCTTTAAAAATTATGTATCAGTATCGTGCAACGCGTATCTTAGGTGCATTGAATATGCAGTAAATATGGCAATGGCGTAACTGCAGCAAGGATTCCGCCCCCACCCCAAAAGAAATGCAGAAAGAAGTGAAAGGACGAGAGTCGATGCTGTGAACTGGCTTAAAACAACGAATTACACACTTCTTGATAACCAGGGTAAATACCAGAATAAATTGACTAGAATTTCGCATTAAGAAGATTGTCATTAGCCGGCTGTAACTTAACATACGTTAAGGAGAAAAACAAAATGTTATTAACTCAGAAACAGTACCTGATAGAGAAATTTGGTAACTAAGTTTGAAACCATTGCCGAAATACTTAATGTAAATGATAACAATCTCTACATATAATAAAAGAAAGAGTCTCTGTGTGTGTGTGTGTGTCTTTCGTTCGCGAGACCCACGGCTACGAAATTTGGTACATAGTTGCAACTAGACAAGAGCCAGTGCACCTCGAAGCGATTTTTTCGAAATTCGAATTATTATTTTTTTTTTTTTTTAATTTTATATTTTGTGACGAAATCGCGTCATTTTGAGACATGATGGGCTATAGGAAAGTGAGATTTTACTCTAGACACTCCATTTTCACATCGTCATGAAACGTAGGCACTTAGCTATTTTACGAACTTAAAATAAATTTCGTGTTCCAATAAATTGGTTAAATACGAATTTATTTAAAAAAGAGAGCTTAACACCTTTTCAACGGAATTTTTTCTAAAAAAGTTTATTTTTAAAAAGGTACAGTTTATTTTTCTTTGATTTTTGGACACGTTAAACTTTAATCCTTGCGACTGCTTTTACAAAAAGAATTTTGGAAAAATGATAATATTTTTTATTTTAAAAATTGCATTTAAATGAAACTTCCGAGTACACTTCTCACATCTCACATCTTTAAAAATGTGATTTTGGCAACAATTTTCCTGTCTTATTGTTGTTGATAGATTTTTGATGAAATAGCATCATTTTGAATAGTTTCATTCTATTAGAAATATGGGTTTGGCAACAGTTTTTCATCGTATTTCTTATGTCACTGTTTTTAAGAGATTGGCATATTTCATTGTCATTTTTATATATATATAATACATTTTTTTTTTTTCCTTTGGTATAGCTGTTCTGCGGAGTAAAATTCTGCGCGGAATTTTAGCTTGTTTTGAGTTGCTTTCATGTTATTTTTTGCTTATTTCACTGTCTGTAAGATATTGAAAAGTTTTGCATGATTTTTTTTCTTCAACGGAAAGTTGGTTCATTTTTTTATTAGGATAATTAATATTTGTACTAAGGGATATAGCTTATTTCATTGTAATTTTTTTCTCTTGAAAATATAAGATAAAATATCATTAATTGTACTTTGCTTTTCAGAATTTTTTGTTTTTTGTATTCTTTTATGTTATTTATTGCTCATTTCACTGTTTCTAAGATATTGAAAGGTTTTGAGTGATTTTTTAGGAAACAAAGTTCTTAACCTCCTTTATACCATATGAGTTCTTAAGATTTTGCAAAAGGAAGTTGGTTAATTTATTTATTAGGATAATTAATATTTGTATTAAGGGATATTGCTTATTTCATTGTAATTTTGTTATACGTTATAACTTTTTTTTATGAAGTTGTTCTGCAGAGTAAAATTCTACGCAGTTTTTAAATTCAACGTTTGTGTTCCCTTCAGCCATTTTTCCGGTACATTTAAAAGCCAGACAAAGGCTGGCAGCGAAGCTGCTAGTTTTAAATATTAGCAGAGAAAGAGAAAAAAAGGTTAAATCATTGTTTTCATCGATCAATTTTAAGAAAATGTATCTTATATTCAATTTTGATATTTCTTAACAAAGATGTACATGCTTGTGAAATGTTATCCTTAAAAGTTGTTTAAATAATCTATGCAGATTACTCATTCTGACACAAGCTTTTGCATCACTGCGAGTGAACAATATCAGTACTGATATCTAATGAAAAAAAACAGACTGCCTTCATTGCCTTTTTGCATGATAAAGTATTGTCCGAACCTATTAGTTCATGTCAGGGCATCCTTTGAAGTCGTTCGTTCAAGTTCAAACGTGTCACCTCCACTTCCTGCTGGAAGGATGAGGAATATTCTTAGCTGAAATGAAAGCTCGAAAAGTATTCTTTTTAACAATTTTAAACATGAGATTAATCTGCATTACTTACCGTAAATAATATATTTTTAAACGCTGAACTTATACATGGAGATTATTGTGAATTCTGTGTTAGTTATTTAGAAGCAGTCCAGTTTACTATCCTTTCGCCGATGAAGGTTTTCTCGGACATTACATTTTTCTGAGATGGTAATTGAAATTTCGTTTGACATATCCCTTAGCTCAGAAACCATAGCGGCGGCACACAGTCTATTGCATTTGCCAGCGAATTCTATTTGTGATAATTTATTCATTTAGTTTTTGCTCCCAAAGCTGAGCCGATGCGAATCGTTGAATAACGGATAAATCTCCCAGCAAACAATTTGATTGCTTGGTGTTTCTATGCTTTTGCCTGTGTGTAGAAAAAAATGATGATCAGTTTTCCTTGGAAATTTTAGCACTCGCATGTTTTCCCTCGGTCAATTAGCTTACTAGCATTTCTTTTTATTTTTCTATTTTTATGTCGGCGCTTTTAGCTAGTAATGATTATCTACATATACTGCGCATTACAGATGTTCTTAATGTATAAATTCAAATAAAGAAAAAAAATTGCAGAATTTAGTGCCGTTTAGTATAATCCGTTTATAAACAGACTAAGTTTGGAAGTTTGACTTTGCAGATTAGTGTTTCTATTGAAAGTTTTCTCGAGAAATACTGATGATTTGGCTGACAAGTATACTTACATCTAATTGTAATTGATAGTATTTATTTAAGTTCCCTGAAAGTTTATTATTTGCAGTTTTCCGAAACAATTAAAAACTGAAAACATCCGTCTAGAAGAACTTAAGAAAACGAGCCATTAGCTTCAGTATAATTTCTTTCTATTTTACGTATAAAGACTAGACTAGCGTGTTTACATTTTTATTTTAGAGCAGCTCTTGAAATATTTTTCAAATCTGCTATTCTACATAGAAATCATATGCCTATATTACTTCTTTACTTATTCGCTAAATAAATTATAGACATGGACAATTCATCTGAAATGTTTTTAGGTCTGAATTCAGATGAAAAAAACATATTTTAAAAATAAAGAAAAAAAATATTTAGCATTTTAGACACATTTTTTATAATGCTGTTTATCTGTTAACTATGTTCATAAAACTTCTTCACACTTTTATAAAAGCTGTGCTTATGAAAGCTATTTTTGTGATTTTAATGAACTTTTGAAATGATGTCTGTTTCTAGTTTTTTAATGTAATTTTTCATTTTAAAGAACAGAAAATATCCAACGAGATATCAAATCCGTCAAGTAAAAGGATTTAAACAAAGCTGTAGTATTGTTTAGGCAATTAAAATCTTGACGACAATTGCATAGCGGGAAAGAGTAACAAAAGTTGTTTGCTTTATCAAACTTATTTCTGGTTTAACGGGTTGAATTTTTTTTCATGGGTCTGTTGCTTTTCTGTAAAATATAAAGTAGAAATAAAATGTAAAATTTAAAATTTAGAGCCGACGTAAAATGTCAAAGAACTAATTCATTATGCCCTTTTCTGTAAATAATAGTCTAAACATTCGCATTATTATTTAGATATTTACTTCTTTCTCCATGAAGAGATTGATCTTAACAAAGTAGTGGAAACCAAGACAAGATTAATAGGAGAATTACATATGTAATAGCCACTCAATACAATCACGGCTCTTGACATAATTTGTCCTGGACTCGTAGTTCAGCTATCATTGTAAACACAAAGAGATCTACAAAGAAGAAAAGTCAATTAAAAAAAATGGCATGTTTAGGCAAGCGAAACGAAGTTCTTAATTGCTTCGTCATCTTGTTTTTTAAATATACGCAACAGAGAACTTCGGGGTATCAAATTCAGGATACAACGACCTTCTTCAGTTCTCATTGTGTAACAAACTCACAGCACAATGCTTCTAGATTTTCGTTGCCCAATCGCCGCTGTAATCAAGTACTTCAATTAACTCCATCAGCTTATGCTAAATGACGAAATGCAGTGCCTTAATAGATCGATGGCTAAGATAGCAATAATCTTGAAAGTATTCGTTATTTATATTGTCTTTGCATAAACAAGAAGGTAAAATGAAAGCGAAGTATCTTCTTTTTTGCATTTGGAAAGACGACAACGAGTTGAAATGTTATTAATACGAGGGAGATATTCTATCTGAATGAAAAAAAAATTTCTATTTTTATACAAAGATATACTATATAATGTGTGGCACGAGATGAAAAATTTGATTATGGATGCGGCACAGACTTGCATTAAATTTTCGGTGAAGCAGGACTTTTCCCATAATTTACTGTGAAACTAAAATAACAAACCCGTGTAGATTTCTTCATAATTAGAAATGGCCGGAGAATGTCATGGCAGAACAATTTTGGAGGCATTGAAATACGAAAGCTGAGACGTAGATGCGTAGAAATAATAATGGCGTAGATACTTGATGCTTAGAGCGTCCATCCATTTTCGAAGAAGAAGCAGTCCGAGCCGGATTTAATTCCTTTTATTTATTTAAATTCCCATTTTGTGGACAGAATTCACTTGGCACTCTACTCATGCCTATTAAAGAACATTTACAATTTTGATATTATTGCCACAGAAGCAAATACAGCAGCACACATACGATTGCAGAAAGACGTCTGGCTAAGAGGAAAACACAAGCAAAAGTCACGCATCAATTCATAGAAAGAAGGGAGGGAGTCAAAAGTTTCAGTTTTTAGTTTTGGTTTACAATTTGGTGATTGGTCAAGAGGTATCTTCATTAAGGGTTCTGTAAGACCGCATGATTAATTTGAATGACGCAGTTTAGACTTTCAGCTATATTTTTAGGACAAATACATGAAGTTCCCAAATAAAATAAAAAATAAAAGAGGTTATAGTGAATTAAATTTAGAAGTTTGCTTTCATATTTTTTATCTTAAACATATGCAGTTGATTATGGAAGATTTCCTCAGACATATAACTAATTTTTATCTCAGAAATTGTACTGTATCGAAGAGTTTCTCTTCAATAAAATAAAAACGTTATTATTTAAAGAAGTAGGAATGTACTAGGAGTTTTACAGCCCATCAAAGGCAGAATGTACTGAACGTCACAATTCAAATTTTTCATAAATATATGACAGCAATATAATGTCCCAATATATCTTTAAGGGGAAAACAAAGAGAATTCCAAAACTGTATGTATCTCTTTCGAGTGTCCCTAATTCAAGAAAATGCTCTGACGTTGATGGAAGGTACACTTGAATAATGATCAGGTTGCTTAGAGCCTTCCCTCCGAAATCACTTTTGCTTTATTTCACCCTGACGCGTTCTAATAGTGAAGGAAAGTTTTGAAATTGCCATTGTGTCTTTAGAGAACAACGTTCCTATGTTATAATGCTTATAAAAAGCTGATATATTATAATCATAACCATCCTTGTCTGACTTTGTAGGCCAGTAACGAGTAGCCTCATTAGATTCAGCAGAATTCAGCTTAAGTATCAGCTTTCAGTATCACGCACAGTTTATGTAGCTGCGATCAAGAATTTTCTCTGTTTTTAATGAAATTTATGGCTGTTGGTTCAGTTTGTACTGTTTGCTATAAACAGTGTAAATTGTCATGAAGACTATTTTAGATCCAATTGTTGTTTCTGATTTGGTGTGTGTGTGTGTGATTATGGCAAAGCTCGAGGGCTATCTGCCTAAGAGGAGGGATGCCTTCGTTGAGGACTTTGTAAGGGAAACTGGCTCGTATACACGTTACACATGGGGAAAACCACGAAAACGCCCACGCAGCCAGCCCGTTCGCGGAATTCGAACTTCGAACCGAACTACCAGTGTTCAGCGACTTTACCGCTCGGCCGCTAGTGGGCCCTGTTTTTGATTTGGAGCGAAACCCTTATTCTCTTTTGAAAATGGAAATGGATTGCATTTATGATATAATTTTATATTGCGACAGCTTATTCGATCAATATGGGATCAAAGACAGTATAACTTCACTATGCATTTCTAATCATTGGAGCATTCTGAATCATCCGTTTAAAACAAAGTAAATGCTCCAAGCGAGTAAAACGTTATAACTTCGGCAGTGTACCAAAGACTTTACTTCCACCGGAATTGTATTTATGGAGTTCTGCATGTTGCAGTCGCGAAGGACCCCTTTTTCCAACGTGCCTCAAATCATTATTGATTTCTTAGAAAACAATAAAAGTACCCTGCGTTTACTGTAACCTCTGTAAGACAAGGGGCTTTTGAAAATGTCCCTGATCTTTACAAGTCTAACTCGCAAAAAACTCTTTATCAGTCACGAGAGAAAGTTTACAGTTCAGTTTGCAGGCAAATCATAAATTATGTCTTGGTAACGAATTCTCAGCATTTTGCCGTTGAATGACATATTTAATTGAAAACATGTGATCTCAAAACAGTGTTTTAAATTTCTAATCGTTCCGCTTGTTAATCCAAAAGGGCTCTTAGTCTCGAAATGAGATTTTTGTCCTGAATCATTGTAAATGCGTCGTTTAACTTTTCATTCGAATCTGTTGCCATTCGGCAAAATGTAAGACATATCTTTCAAACTGAATCTGTCTGTTGTGAATTAACAAACCAAGCCGTTTGAAAGCAATGAATACAGTTTTTAAGAATATTCGTTTCTTACTTTTAAATCGAATTGACTTAAAGAATAAAAATGCATTTAATACATGATCTTTCTAATTAAAAATATTCAACATTTTCACAGAATGATATTGTATTTCTTTATTATTTATTTCATATTTTGTAAAACTTGAGCGATTTTTTTATTAATAAACTGAACGATTCGAAAGCAAGCAATGGCAACACCCTGCGGAATAAAACATTTTTATCTCCAGTGCGAAACTGTCTATCAGAAATTCTAATGATATATTGTTTTTTTAATATTTTGTGATTTTGCTGTCGAATGGAATTTTATGCGGTGCAAGTGCGAAGTTCGTGATAATTAATAAGTAAATTTAACTTACGAAACGTTAATAATAAAAATCTGATGTGTACACCACATTACTTCCTTGTACGGAATATCTTCTTTTCTTTATATATATATAAGCGGCTAAAATGTGTGTCGCCGATAGTTTATTGTTGCCACTTGGAAAAAGGAGCGCGGAAATTAACGTTTCCGCAGTTTTTAATTAATATCTCAACCGATTAAAGTCGTACGAAGATGAGAACGGTATCGATGGATTCAGAGAATTTTTTTAAATCCGAGGATACGCGGCTCGAATTTCAACTCGGCGCCGTTCCGTAGATATTAGAGAAAAAAGAATTTGGCACGTAGCCAAATCCCTCTAATAGGGAAAACCCAAGAAATAAAGTGGGAAATTAGTTTTTAATGAATATCTGGGCTAATTAAAGTCCCAAGAAGAAGCAAATAGTCAAAATGGAGTGCCACGGACCTGCGGAATCCAATGGTGTGCTTCGCTAAGCCCGGGAGCCAGCCATTTCGAAGGAGATGATGTTACTTCACCCCATATATATATATGCGGCTTAAGTGTCTGTTTGTCGCCGATAGTTTATTAGTTGCTTGCGTAACTGTACTATACAATGGGGTGAAGTTGTCACGGCACAGGGTTGCCGTTTCAATTGAGACGTAGGCAATTTCCTGTAAAACTTGCCTTTCCTATGACCATCAATAAGTCTCAGGGCCAAACGCTTAAGCGTGTTTGCATTTTTTACCTGAGCCTGCATTTGGACACGCTCAACTTTATGTTACCTGTTCAAGAGTTCGTGAAAGAACGGACGTAAAATTAAAAATAATTGTTGGTCCTCTGCGAGCTTGATGGAAAGACCTTCACCAGAAATGTTTTGTGCAAAGAGATCTTTGACATGTCTTAGATCTTAGATCATATCTTTACTGCTGGGTTTAGCTACTAAAAGCTCTTACCAGTATATTATCATTATACCATAGGCCATAAAGTTAAAAATTTAAGAGGTGTATTAAAAAATACACCGCGCCCGAAGGCGACATCAATAATTGAGAGAACTCATAAAATACGTTTTGCTAAATTGCATATCATGGCATATCATGGGTGATTATATCAATAGCGGCGAGAGGCGAAATGAAAGTCTAAGCGTCTGGGTGAGTCTAGAAGAGCAGAAACACGTGATCAGCGTCCGGCATTAAGATTGGTCGAGGAGTCAGAGTTCGAAAAATGAAGTTTTTTGTAGCTTTTAGAAATACATAAAGTTGGAACATAGTAAAAGCAACATCTATCTGTAAATTTAAGAGTCCTATGTGTTTTGAAACACTTGAAAATCATCTAAACTTGCGATATAATTATTAAATGAATAGGAAACTGTAAAAGGCGAAAATGAGGTCAAGTGGCTCACTAGGGCTAATGAGTGAGAGTAAGCGCTTGGTGTTGACCACGAACTTTGATTTTAAAACACACGATACGAAACAGTAAAAATAAAAAGTCAAAGTAAAAATCTTGGTTAAATAAGTAGTAAAACGAAGAATTCATCGATGAAAAGTAAAGCTCTAACTTCTTGAATTAAAGTTCATCTTTCTTGAATACTAACTGAAGAGTAAAAAGTAAAATAAAAATTCTTTACACTATATACACTACCACCACTTAGAATTGTGGTGAATCTTTCGAGGTCTTTTCACTACGTGCTCAATAGTAGGGTCATAGTCTGTAAGCGATTTAATGGCTTCATAGGGAGAGTTGGGTTGATATACAGGTCTTTGTGAATTTGAGAATTTCGCACGAACCAGGGTGCGATCACTATGCCACGTAAGATTTTGTTTTGAAGAACATTTAATTTTTGTCTGTCTATTTTTCGGGCAGTAGCCCAGGCTGGAACTGCATAGAGGATTATTGGGAGAATAAGTGAGATGTAGATATTTTTCTTGGTACGGAGGTTTAACTTGGAGTTTCTTCCAATTAATGAGTAGAGAGCAATGAAAGCAGCGTTAGCCTTATTTGTAACATACTGAATATGATCTTTGAAATTTAGGGTTTTGTCAATATAGACACCTAAGTATTTATAGGAGTTGGCAACAGGAATATCTTGGTTATTGAGTAGGATATTTATATTCACTGGGATATTTTTCCTGTATCTGCGGAAGAGAACTACGCAGCATTTATCAGTATTTAGTTTGACTTTCCAGTCTTGACAAAATTTGTTAATAATGTTGACTTCGAGCTGAAGTTTCTCTAAAGCATTATTTGGACTTCGCGAACTGGTGAGGATGCCTGTGTCGTCGGCACAGCTGAGTATATTAGAATGAAAAGGTGGAGGCATATCATTTATGAATATTGTAGAAAGCTTCGCTCCTAAAACACTGCCCTGAGCTAATCCACTATAAATCACTTTTTTTGAAGAAATTGCTTCACCACAGCGCACTTAAAAAGTACGATGTTTAAAATAAGAATGCATAAGCTTGATAAAGCCGTTTGGTAAAAGGAAGTTAGATAGTTTATGAAGTAAGCCAGCATGCCACACTCTGTCGAAAGTCTTTGACAAGTGAATTAACATTTTATTATTTAAATCCCCTTTATTTATTGAGCTAGCGGTGGCTCTTAAGAAATGTACCGCCAGTCGCTTCCTTCATTGCACTCTACTTTAAGCAATTAAGCAAGTAGAAGGGGGAGATCCTGTGGGGCAGTAAGCAAGTAAGTAAGGGGCGACCTCGCCGCCTGCCCTGGGTAATTCAATTTGAAATAGCAGACACCTCTGCACAAATCATTT
Organism: Stegodyphus dumicola; assembly: GCF_044657685.1. Classification (NCBI taxonomy): domain Eukaryota; kingdom Metazoa; phylum Arthropoda; class Arachnida; order Araneae; family Eresidae; genus Stegodyphus; species Stegodyphus dumicola. The sequence goes on along the minus strand of NC_140768.1, from coordinate 131,706,550 downwards.
TTATTACAATTTATAATATCTAGAACAGCGGTCGTTCCGTATGACAGCCGGGCTTTTTAGTTATATATTATATAAGCGGCTAAAGTGTGTGTCGCCGATAGTTTATTGTTGCCACTCAAAAAAATGAACGCGGAAATTAACGTTCCCGCAGTTTTTAATTAATATCTCAGCCGATTAAAGTCGTACGAAGATGAGAACGGTATTGATGGATTCGGAGATTTTTTTGGAATCCGAGGATACGCGTTTCGAATTTCAACTCGGCGCCGTTGCGTAGATATTCGAGAAAAGAGAATTTGGCACCTAGCCAAACCCCTCTAATAGGGAAAAACCCAAGAAAGAAAGTGGAAAATGTAGGGGAAAATTAGTTTTTAATTAATATCGGGGCTAATTCCCAAGAAGACGTGAATGGTCAAAATGGCGTGCCACGGATCTGCGGAATCCAACGGTGTGACTCGCTAAGCGCGGGAACCAGCCGTTTCGGAGGAGATGATGTTACTTCACCCCGTATATATATGCAGCTTAAGTGTCTGTTTGCCACCGATAGTTTATTGGTTGCTTGCGTAAATGTCCTAGCCAGTGGGGTGGAGTTGCCACGGCACAGGTTGCCGTTTCAATTAAGACGTAAACAACTTCATGTAAAACTTGCCTTTGCTATGACCATCACTAAGTCTCAGGGCGAAACGCTTAAGCGTGTTGGCATTTCTTACCTCAGCCTGTATTTGGACACGGTCAGCTTTATGTTGTCTGTTCAAGAGTTCGTGAAAGAACGGACGCAAAATTAAAAATAATGGATGGTCCTCGCCAAGGCGAGCTTAAAAATGATGGAAGAAAGATCTACACAAGAAATGTTGTGTACAAAGGCATCTTTGACATGTGAATTAACATTTTATTATTTAAAAACCCTTTATTTATTGAGCTAGCGGTGGCTCTTAAGAAATGTACCGCCGGTGGTTTCCTTCATTTCACTCTACTTTAAGCAATTAAGCAAGTAGAAGGGGCAAACCCCGTGGGGCAGTAAGCAAAGGGGCATCCTCGCCGCCTGCCCTGGATAATTCAGTTTAAATTAGCAGATACCTTTGCACAAATCATTTTAATTACACTTTATAATATCTAGAACACCGGTCATTTCGTATGACCGCCGGGCTTTCTAGTTAAATTATACGCATTTTTTCTTCATTTCATTTAAACTTATTGGATTGAATTAAATCTACTTCATCGACAGAGCATAAACCACAATAGAATAAATGCACTCTTTAAAATTCCCTATATTTGTTTACCATAGCGACACTCTGGCGCTACGTTCACTTAATATTTCGTTCATATTATAACTCAGAATGCACAAAATTTATATCATTTGAGTATTATCTAATCGTTGCCACATGTTCTGTTCAAATACTATAATAAAGCTAGAACGATGTATAAAAGAAATTAAGCAAACAAAACAAAAAAGAAACAGTTTTTCACAGACGATTTAGTATATTTCATTGAATTATTTCAGTTCTCACTTCGCGACATGGCAAAAATACATAAAAACTCAAAATATCTGTATTAAAAATTACGAAGTAAATCTTAAACACTTATTTCATCGAAAAAATTGCAGAAAGGATTAAGCAGGATTTAATTCGGAATAATAAATGAATGCGTTATCTTTGTTGTTGCGAAGCTTAGTCTCTCTAGATTGGCAACAAATCTACTATTCTGCTGTTTCAAACGTAAAGAAATATTTCCGCTATGTTATTTAAAACTTAACCGCACTTAAACAGCTTTTAAATTGCTGATAATTGTACAAATATTGCTTCCAGATTTACGAAAGACATAAAAACCTTAACCGGAAGATAAGAACAACATATTTCAATCATTTTTAAAGCAAAAAATGTACAATTTACAAATATATAAGAGTAAAGAAACTGAGATCATTGAGCCTATTAACAGAGTGGATATATATATAAATATATGTATATACGTTTGATGCGGCCGATAGCAACCAAAATACGAGGTGCACATCTACATGTTATAGCACTCCTATATACAAAACTTCAACGTTCTGAGGCTACTCGTTTTTGAGTTATGCGAGATACGTACGTACGCACGTACATACGTTCGTACAGACGCCACGAAAAATTCTTTTCAGAATTCATTTTAAAGCACTTTTATAATTTCTTTGGACGAAAAGAGTCTTTTATTCTGTCCTTACGTACAGATGTCACGCAAAAACATCGTTAAAGATAGCGGTGAAAATGGATATTTTCGTTGAAATATGCTGCCTGATATTTTTTCGCGATTACAATACTTTCTTTTTACTTCGTACAAGGAAGTAAAAAGGGAAAAAAAAAGTTTTGTAAGCCATCTTACTAAGAAAATTGCTTATTGATGTGATGAAACAATAAAGGGCTGAAAAATTTTAAGCCTACACTTAGCGCTGCATCCGGAATTCTAAACATATGCTGCTTTTAAACTTTTTGCGATTTTGCTTTTGAATTGTATAATCGTAAGTGCGAAGAAAACGATGTCTAATAATAAAGCTAAAAAGAAAAAATTAAATTTATAATAAATATCTGAAGTGGCCACCACATGACTTCCTGGTACTGCCTATTGAACTAACTATATCAAATGTAAGTTTCAAATGTAAACAAAAGGCTACTCCGTTAGACTTAGTCGCACCTAAAAAACTTTTAAATTGTTATAATTCTACAAGTATTGCATGCAGATTAATTAAAGGCATAAAATCTTAACTGGAACATAAGAACAACATAATTAAATCCCTTTTAAAGTAAAAAAATGCACAATTTACCAACATATAAGAATAAAAAATGAGCTCACCGAGCCGAGTGACAGAGTGGCTGCATATATATATATATATATATATATATGATGTACCAGCTTTTGTCCGGAATAAATAGAATGCTGAAGAATCATAAATGTAGTCGTAGATCGTCTGATAATTTAAGCTACGAAGCTACGAAGTTTAAAAAACAGGATCCATTTATTATTGGTCAGGAGAAATAGCAGTTGCAAAATCATATTTCCGGAGTAAATAAAAAAGAATTACTAATAACTTTTTGTATGAAGTTTACTGCATCGTTATATTTAAGAAAAAGCCCCCGATATTATTTTGCGAGTCATTTTACAGCCTCTGGAAAGGCGGAGCTTCCAAGAAATGACGTCAGCCAATCCAGTTCGCTTTAAATATTTTCAGAACATTCTATAACTGTACGTATAGAAAAGGCGGGAAAAACAACTTGACTACGGGGCTGTGGATTTAATTCCACGTACTTTCAAATAAAAGACAGTCGCCATTAAAAATGAAAAGAACATAGAGTTAGAATTTTAAGTGTATTCTGACTATGGAATTTTATTATTACAATATATATATATTACAATATATATATATATATATATATATATATAGCAGGATTAGGGTTGCCATAAAATGGCATAGTAAGGCAGGGTTGCCACATTTGGCGAGTAATCGCCTATTTGGCGATATGCCATGGGCGAATGGAGAAACTTCTGGAACGAATTCTTACTGGTTTAGCCCAGAATGTTCTCGAACACAAGCCAAAAACTATATAAACCTTGCTGGTACGCGGAGAGACAGTGCGAAATAGTATGTCTCGAGTTAGTCAGTCCGTGCGGAGTCGATCGAGTTGACAGCCCGTCAGCGAATGCCGAGTGGGTCGTCGAGTGCATCGAAAGAGTCTCTTAGTGCATCGTCGAGAGAGTATGTTGAATTCCGGGAACGACTGAACCGAAGAGTCGGGAGTTGTGCTCTGTGTGTCGTCAAGTGGATCGCGAGTTGTAGCGTGGAGAGTCTCGAGAGTACGTGTAGTTTCGAAAACGACCAAGCAGAGTCGGGACCTGTATTCTGGTGCTTTGCAGTGAAGCTGTTTCCACCGTTATAGCCTGATAGCCTGAAGGCTGCGTCGCTGATTGTTCCAGCGTGTTTATAGTAGATCTTCGACGACTGTAAAAAGTGACTTTGGAGCTGTCCTGATTAATATTGGCTAAGTACAATCGGCCGCAACAAAAGTATATAATATATATATATATATATGTGTGTGTGTGTGTGTGCTTTTGTTGCGGTCGATTGCAACCAAAAAGGGAGGTGCGCAACTAAATGTTATAATAGTCCCATATATGAAATTTCAATGTTATGAGGCTACTCGTTTTTAAGTCATGCGAAATACAGACGTACAGACATCACAACAAAAACTCTTCTGAATACATTTTAAGTCTATTTTTTAGTCCCTTTGGGGAAAAGAGACGTTTATGCTGTCCGTACTTACAGATGTCACGCAAAAACATCGTTCAGATGGATTCGAGAGTGGTCGAAATGGATATTTTCGTTGAAATATGATAACCAAAATTTTTCGCGATTACAATATTTCCTTTACTTCGTACAAGATGGTAAAAAGCACTTTTCTTGAAAAGAGTATATTAACAAAATGAATGCAGTGCGAAGCCAAATGTAACAATAAAATTTAAAGCCACAGTAATTGTGAGTAAAATGAAAAGACCACCATCAGATTTGTGGGGTTTTGTTTATATTTCACAAATGTGGCTAAATTTTTTTGATAGAAATTAAAAATGTTTTTCTTTTTTTATGCTCAATTTAAATGCTCCAATCGTCAGAGAAAGGCTATTTATTTATTTCTATTCCTCCCCCGGTTTGTTTTATTGGTGTTCCTTTTTATTATTTTTCCTTAGAATTTTATCGTACTATATTATTTACTTAATAATGTTATGCCCCATACTAATGTGTCCAAAGTATGCCAAGAAATATCATTTAAAATAAGTACGTGCAAGAAACCGATTGCAAAATGATTTTCAGAAATTGTTGCGATTTCATAGACATCAGACATCAATCCGCATGTCATTTACTTTATTGGTTTGACAAATAAATTTGTTTTAATACATAAAGTATCTTTGCTTTGCGAATTTCTCCAATGGCGAATGCACTTGAGCAAAAGATACGCATTAAATTTTATTTGCACGATAGAATTCCAGCTAATTTCATATATAGAAAAAAGCCTTTGGGGGCAACACTTCATCAAAATCAGGAATTTTAGAACGGTATAAGATACTTAACGAAAGTAAGAGTACATCGATAATAAACCAAAAACTCAAAAGCAAACCAAGTCAGAAATCTGATGCTTACCGATCGTCGTTTAACAATTAAGGATATTGTTGTACAAGTTTCATTCTGGGCCTATTAAGCAATCTTAAAAGGTCATTTGTTCTTTTGGTACGTCGCTTCTTCAGTTATTCCGAAAATGTTTTATTTTATCCAATAACAGTAAGTGGTGCGATCTAGAAGATGGCAAGTCCTTAAAACTATTGGCAAGTCCTTAAAAAGTATATTATTGCCGGTGATAAGCAAGCATCTAAGCTTATAAGGTATTTTCTCCCTCCTTCCCGCATTCTTTCTTGGTCCCTCGGCGACTGAGCGAATGAGTCCCTGATCCCCATTTGGCGACAGAGGAAAAAGTAGAGTATATAAGGTATTTTCTCCAGTATGCCTTCGTGGTGAAACGGTAGCACACTCGTATTCGAGAGGTCCAGGCCAGAGCATTGCACATTCAAAATAACCCAATGATTCTATATTCTTTTCGTGCAGAAAAAAGCTTAACAATTAAATGAATGACGTTCGAAAGGAGAAGCAAGATTCGGAAAGACCACATCGAATTTGTTCAAAAAACTTATGTTAATAGTTTTCTTCTATTTTCGTGGTTCGTTTGACCAAGAAGCCAAAATGTATTCTATTTTAATCGTGAACTTTACCAAGAAGTCAGAATGTTTTTTGAATATTTCCGGCGTCTATATGAGGTAATTCATAGAAAACGACCTGAATTTTAGCGAGAAAACTCGTCAATTTTGCATCATGATAAAGCACCCGATCATAGTATCGTTTAAAGAATTTGTGACAAAAATTCAACTAATATGGCTCTGCGAGTTCCAGCAACTATGGCAGTGTGAGTTATTTTCCTAATATGTCCCCGTGTGACATTTTATTTCAATGGCTAAAATTACCGCTTCCAGGTCATTATTTGGAGTCTGTTGAAGCAATGAAAGAGAATTTGGTATTCACGTAGTATGCTATCTATAGCTTTTATTTATTTATTTATTTACTTTTCAGATCGTGCCACTACAAATTTTCCTCTAATCATTAATTTTGCTAGCCATTTTATCGCACATTCGAATATGAAAGCTATTAATTTTTTCATTTTCTGAAGCTACTATTACTGAATTATGAAACTGCTGAAATTTATATTACGTGAATTATTCTTTGTCTTCCCATATAAGATGTTACGTGCTTCATAGGAAGTATCAAATAAGATTGGTTTAGAGAAGTGCTTTGCTTTTATAAGATTACTTCGATAGCCAGTTAGCAAAAACGTGCTCTTAGACCAGAACAAAAACCCCAAACCTTCTGTTTGCGCAGCCAACCGATGAGTCTGCAACCGGCTTTTAATAATTTACCTGAAATGATGACTTTATTCCATATATTATTTGACTTGTGTATTCAAGTCAGACATTCTGCCTTTGCGAGATACACGTGAAATATTTGCTGAAATTTTGCGTTGGGTATATTCTGTATGATGAAAATTTATTAACTGTAAACTTTAAATCAGGTGACTATCGTGATAAATAAATTTGTTTATTCGTAAATTTGTATTACAGTACAAAGTCTTTAATCCGGACGTCCATAATCCGGAATTATCTATAATCCGGACCTCAAAGCTACAAACTTTAATACGTTTACGCATGCGCGTTTAATGTATAACGGACGGTATAAGCTAGGCTAAAATTATCTAATATCTATTTCAGTTAATGTTGCAGATTGCGTTATTCCTTAATCTTCTAATTGGATCCGGCTTATTATTTTTTGCAAACTGTTAGAGCAATTTTATAAAAAGTAAGCTTGAACTTTCGATTATGTCAAAAAGAGTTTCCGATTCTGGAGCTGCCAAAGGATCTACAAAGCGAAAGCATGTTTCGGTGTCCATCAAACAAAAAGTGGAATTGCTGCAAAAAATGGATAAAGGCATGAAGAAAGTGACAGAGAGGTTAGTGAAAACGAAAAAATTTCGATTGACAAATTAGTCGGTATTCTCGACATAACAATTACAGGACTTGAACAGCGGAACTTTGTAACTGAACAAGAAATTCTGTCTGTTTATAGAATTAAAGAGAAAGCATTAACACATAAAACGAGCAAATTAAACAACTTACATTTAAAGAAATGTTTAATAAAGTAAAAAATAAATATAAAGTTTTTTTTTTTTTTTTTTTTTTTTTTTTTTTTTTTTTTTTTTTGTGTGTGTGTGTGTGTGTGTGAATTTTGATACCCTTTAGATCATAAGTGCTCTTTATTTCATAAATTACGGTTTCATATTTTTAATTTCATATTTTTTGCATGCCATTTACCAGATTTAATTTGATGATCTATAATCCGGAAAAACCCGTAATCAGGAATCGCTGAAGTCCCGATGAGGCCGGATTAAAGACTTTGTATTGTACTACTGAGCTGTTTGGTGCTAAAAGATAACTCTTTGTAAGACAGTTAAGAATGAAAAGTTTGGTGTAATAAATACCCTTTGCAAAATTTCAAATAAATAAAAAAAAGCTTTGTTTATACACTTAAGAATTGTTCCTCATTTTGTATTTCAAACTGATCTAAAATTTCAAAAAGATGATATCTAAATATGTGGCTGTACAATGTCAATCAAGTATGTATTTATATCAAATTTTAATGGAGCAAAACTGTTTTGCTTTATGGTTGGCAATTTTCCTTTGTTCTTTACTTCAGAAACAAGATGTAAATCAATTAACTGTCACATTGCACTTCATAACAAATAATTTTTTTATAATTACTATTTCCTGATTGTTGGTGTTCTTTTGGCTGGTCACTGCAACAAAAAAAATATTCTTTCTTTTCGCTTTTGTTCACGTTGGTTGTTGACCTGCAAATTCTCCAAACAAAATCCTCTGTAGCAGTAATTAAATAATTAAAAACAGTAACATATAAGTACCATAAATAATTAACGCGGGCAATTTTAATGTATTTGTACTCTTAGAAGCAGTTTTCAATTGCGTTTAATTTTTGACATCACTGTGTAATTTCGTCTACGCTTGCTGAACTCAACTTCTTTCTTAAATATGATATCTGGATTCAGTGTTCAACTTTTTGTTTTGTGCTTATTTTTTATAACCTATAAATAGCCTATAAATTATATCAATGATCTTTATCTGAAGTAATTTAATTGTTATTTAACGTTAAGAAACTTAATTAAAAATTATTTTGTTCTTCTCCGGCTAACTGTAGAGGTATGCCAACGCAGATGCTATTATTTTGTTGCAAAGATACTCTGTTTAAACTCTGGACGATGGACAACATTTTCCCTAAAGTAATTTACTAAATTTTATCGTAATACAAAATAAACCATCTGAAATAAAATATCTACTTGCATAAGAAATAAATTTGAGTTTGCCTACCTATCGACAAAGCTGGAAATCTTTCGAAATGATTTTATCATTCACTGAAAGGAAGTATTATACATACAGCTATCCAAATCTTACTTACTGCTTAGACAGATGCGAAAAGATAGCATTAATACAGCTGTTGATATTTAACTTGCTCAGCTACTATTTATGGAAAATCTCATACTCAGGGTTACTGAAATCCCATTTATTTAGATACTAATTGAAGATATCATTTCAAATTAAAACTTGAAAAAGCTTTTAGAATATTTTGGAAGTATTGTATTCTGGAATTAATTAACAAGAAGGTGAGAAAATCAGGTTTGAGAAAGTCAGATTTAGCAGGAAGGGAGTTAATCAGGTTTAGCTTTTAGAATATTTTAGAATTATTAACGGCAAGGTGATCTGGAGTTCGCCGAGATGCATATTTCACAAGTGCACATCTGTGTAGCCACCGAGGGAGTGGTTTCTAGGATAGACCAATGGGCATCCAATAATATTTCTGTTATGTCACATGACCTTTTGCGTGCTTTAAGATTTAAGCAAGTTGGTTGAAAATATTCTGTCACGCAATTTTATCTGTACAAAATAATTAAAGCATCGTCGATTTCTTCTGAAACTTTTCATTGCGAAATTAGATCAAATATAAGCAATAGATTTCACTACCTGGTTGAAAGAATTTGAAATAAATACAAGCAAATGTTGGATACTCAGCAAAAATATCTATGTGAAATATTACTTAATAAGTGGTAAATAGGATGAAGAAAGAAATATGTGATAAACATCTGAGCCCAAAATGCAATCTTTACATAAAACTATGCGTATGAGAAAAATATTTACATCAATTATATATGTAAATAGAAGTCAGGACGTTTTATTGCAGTCTATATGAAAAAGATGTTCTAATAACCAACGCAGAATTTTATTCAAAGTGAACTTTACTAACTTGGATTCGTATACATTTTAGTGTGTTAAATTTCATATTTAATAACTGCTCACTCTTACGTGTACTGTCTACTCAAGAAATGCTCATCAAACTGAATGAATTTATCTTATTCACAACGAATATGTTTACATATTAACTTTTACCGTTAATAATGTATATAATCAGGTCATACAGAATATGTATTCTGAATCTTACACTTTAAAATTCAAAAGAATGCAAGCACTGAAGTAAGGAAACACTAGATTCATTGTAACACTTCCAGTTCAAAAAATTATACACTTGAATTCTCTTAATCCACAGGTGTTAGTAAATACATATAAATCGAGGCTAATTTTAGCTTGAGTTATTTTCTCGATGTAAAGAGCGATAATACGCCGTGAACATCAATCCAAATATTAATGCGTGATAGAAATCGCGAAAAAATATCAGTGACTGCATGATAAAAGTCGTGAAAGTGAAATGTCAGCCATTAATTAAACTTATAAAACGAAAGCACTACGAGATTTTCTGCTATTAAACCATACATTTATAACTGCGAAATAAATACAAATTAAAACGTAAACAACATACGCTCAAAAGCTCGAAGATGTAGCGTCACAAAAGCAATAGAGGCTCATTGGGCTGTTTTCGAAATCCCTCCCTCAGTGGCTACGCTGATGTGCACTTGTGAAATATGCCGCCGGAATTCGAACTCCGGAACTTTTGGTTCCCAGTAGGATGTAAAGAACTTCTTAATGACCATTTGCATCACGAAAGTCCTTGTAGCTACAGTCCTTTGATCAAGATAAAAAATCCTTATATTATTCGCCATTTAAAAAAACGACTGGGCTGAGAGAAGGCCCAGTCGCCAAATCCAGGCGGTGACGAATTCACCACATTTTTAGTCGGGCGCTACTTGAAAAACTATTAAAATTTTTAGAAGCCAGGAAATGGTAAAAAACCATCTGAACCTTCTCCACGATTCAAATTCCGGAACTTCCGATTAGTAGTCAGACGCTACCAATTACGTGTCAAGGAAAGAAAAAATTCCTTAAAAATTCACTTTTTTCTAGTTGAAAATTTTACTGACAGAGCTATGGAAATTGCCGAAAATGCAATTTTGATGCCGTCTAATCAGAATCATCATAATATAATTACTGATAACATATTTTTCGGCCAAAAGGAAGGATAGGGGAACTTTTACACAAATATATGCTACCTGAGTGAAAAGAGAGGGTTGTCACTATACTTGTCCTCAGTTAATAAATCAGTTTGCTATAAATAATTTTTATTATCCCAAAGGGATATTAGCCCAGGCTATTATTCTCGAAACGGCATTTTGCGTTGAATCGCTTAAAGCGTTAATCACTTTTCAAACTGTCGCAACCAAATATTATCACCCTGTATTATATTTAAAGAAAGTAAATAATGAAGAATCTGCATGGAAAAACAAACGTACCTAGAGCCATCAAGATTTGAATAGCATACTCCTCCATCCGATTAACAACTCAATGATTTCAAAGTGAGCAATGGCAACACTGTAGAAATAAAAAATATTTTTATCTCCAGCGCTCGAGAACGCCTATCGTAAATTCTAAAGATATGCTGTTTTTAAATATTTTTAGCTCAAAGAGACAATAGCCCAAATGCTCTCGAATCGTGTATGTGTGTGTAAATGAGAAAAATTCCCCTTTGAGCTCAATATAAAATCTTAAAAGCTTTCAGATTTTTTTTAAGTAGACAGAATAGCTTTACGGTTATTTAAATGCCGATATATCCTTAATAAGGTATTATTATTCACAGTTCTGGTTTTCAAGCAAATGTATATTTTCCTTTTTTATCCTGATCATACAAACAAATGTGATAACTCATTGTATTTCGTGAATAATACTCTCGAGAAAAGTGAAAAATGTCTCAGACGGTAGAAAAAACAAAACACGTTTTGGGCAAGTTTCGTCAAGCAGGAAAGCGTAGGCGTCCGAAAGCACGAAATATTTCCTGAAGGAATATTCGTGAACTATTTATTGACAGGATATTTCAAACTGTGTGAAATTTTTTATTTGCATTTAGAAAGAAATACCATACACATAAAAAATGTGTGTGCACTTATGTAGTTAGCGCCTAACGTAATGCCTTATTTTGTCTAGATCACCGATTTCCAAACTTTTGGGATCGAGTACCCCTAAGACGAAAATAATTTAAGTTGTAACCGCATATTGTGTAATGTAATGTAGTATAAATTAATATAAAATAACGTACTGTAATTTAGTATAATACAATGCAATTTAATATAATAGTATAAAATTACATGCGATATTAATATACATGATATAATATAAAATTTTTAATCCAGACAATTCGATGGTTTTTCCTTTTCCAAATTATTCATTTTTACTACTACATTTTTAATGTTACGATAGACGTTATTTCTAATCATTCTTCTTGAGTTCAATAAGTTTGAAATTCGTGTTTTTTTTTTTTTTTTTTTTTTTTCCTCTCTAAATTTAGTACTTTTAATTCTAAATTCATTACACATTTTAGCTTTCCTACTTATTAATTATGAATTATGAATTAAACAGCTGAATCTATTTTTTTCAATTCAAAACTTTTGCTGCTCTTGCGTTACAAATTGCCAATCTTTGTGCCTTACCGAAATTTGATAAAAATCCTGTCAAATTTAGATTTATAGCCAGTAATACTAGAAACTTCAAGAAGAATTTTGATAATATTTTTACCAATTTCCTTAAAACAATTTGCAATATAATTTTTGAACAAGTTAAAGCTGATAAAATCTTTTGTCGGATTGTTTACGACAACTTGAAGAAGTTACAAATCTTAAAATTTACAATATTAACTGCTAGGACTTCGCTATGAGTTTTGAAAACCTCTACACGTCTCTGCCACTAAAATAAATCTACCAAAGTCTTTTAGAAATGAGAATTGTTTTTTTTTTTTTTTTTTTTCTCTCTCTCTCTTGAAATGCTTAATTTTCTGGATTTACAAAAATGGAAAGAATTTCTACATTTTTCGTTATACAATAACTATATTAAGCATTCAAAATTTCCTTATCTGCAAACATAAGGAACTCCAATGGGAAGTTCATATTAAATTCAGCTTTGTAACTTATTTCTATTTTCTAAAGAATTCAAATTCCTAAAGAGCCTTTCTGGTAACGATTTCAGCAAATTTGAATACACTTATAGATATATTGATGACATTATTACTTTGAACAATTATAATCTAGTCGAAAATAGCAACATCTACCCAAACTGACTAAAACTTGATAAGACCAATAAAAACCAAACACAAATAGTTTATCTTGATCTAAGTATTCATAACCTTAAAGAAATTAAACGTTTTGATATAAGAAAAGATTTTAACTTTTTTACTATTAAACTTATAAATTGGAACTCCAACATATCGAAAAACGTTATTGCAAATACTATTATTAACCAAATTAGCAGAATTAAAAAAATTACACTGAAATAGAAACACAAAAAGAAGAAATTCTAATTTTCACCAAAATTTTTAAAGAAAATGAAATACCTATAAAATTCATTAATAGTCTTTTAAAATAAATCTGAAGAAGTCTACACACAAAAGTTTTTTCTTTTCTGTATCCAGAATTAGTCGATGAACGATTTCAATGTATTTTAATTGTAATAGATCACCCGAAAATTCTAGAGCCTCCCCAAAGCAAGGAAAAAAACAAAGTAAATTCTAATTAAAATCTTGTATGTTAAATAAAGATAATTCTATTCAAAGAATTGAAAACGTAAGTGAAATACTAAAAAGACTTCAGTGAAAAATTCAAATAAAAATTTTCAAATAAAACAAATAGTATATAATCCAAGAAATTTAAAAAGTGAATGAAATTATAAAACTTTTGTGAAAAGAGTTAAATAAAAATGCATGAATTAATTAAAAACTTTGAGCACTTTTATTTAGAACACAATCGAAACTGTGAATAAAACTATAACAGTATTGATGTCTAGGTTTACCATTCGGCTTCATTGGTGAAATATAATACTGTGACGAGAAAGTAATCGCTCAAAAGGCTAAAAATTGGAACAAAAGATGGAATTTTGAAACCAAAAGAAACACTTTTTAAAATTTAATCTTGAAAAAGAAAAAAGATTTCTTTACTAATTAAAAGGAAATTTAAATGAATTTTGACGTTTTTTAAAACAAAAAGGGAATAAAGAATATCATTCAATGTAAAACTTTAATTAAATTTTAAAACCAATTTCTCTTTAAATTTAGTAGAGTCAAAAGGAGATGCTCCTCTGAAAGCTCCAAAAGAGAAAGATAAAGAAAGATATTTTAAAAGGTTTATAGGGTTTTATTTTATTTTTTTTCTTAATTACTATTCTGTTATTAAAACAAGGGCCTCCTATATTCAAGTCATTATGATAAGTCCATGACGTGAAGACTTTTTACTTTTCTAACAATAGTTCCTTTACTTCCTTTTTCAAGCTTTTTTTTACCTTTTTCTGTAATTTTAAATTAAAAAATTATAAAAATCTAAAATTCAACTTTATGGATTTTTCTACTCATTCTACAAAACAATTATTAAAAACATTTTGACCACTTTTTGAGCATCTGTTTTTGAGTCTACTAAATTTAAAGAGAAATTAGTTCTAAAATTTAATTAAAGTTTTACATTGAATGACATTCTTTATTCCCTTTTTGTTTTAAAAAAGGTCAAAATTCATTTAAATTTCTTTTTAATTAGTAAAGTAGTTTTTTTTTCTTTTTCAAGATTAAAATTTAAAAAGTGTTTCTTTTGGTTTCAAAATTCCAACTTTTGTTCCAGTTTTTAGCCTTTTGAGCGATTACTTTCTCGCCACAGTATTATATTTCACCAATGAAGCCGAATGGTAAACCTTAGACGTCAATACTGTTATAGTCTTATTCATAGTTTCGATTGTGTTCTAAATAAAAGTGCTCAAAGTTTTTAATTAATTCATGCATTTTTATTTAACTCTTTTCACTAAAGTTTTAAAATTTCACTTACTTTTTAAATTTCTTGAATTATATACTATTTGTTTTAGGGTAACATTTTGATTTGAATTTTTCACTGCAGTCTTTTTATTATTTCACTTACGTTTTCAATTCTTTGAGTAGAATTATCTTTGTTTAACATACAAGATTTTAATTAGAATTTACTTTGTTGTTTTCCTTGCTTTGGGGAGGCTCCAGAATTTTCGGGTGAACTATTACAATTAAAATACATTGAAATCGTTCATCGACTAATTCTGGATACAGGGCTTTTGTGGAAGAGTGATTTCAATTGATTTCAGTGTTCCTCCTCCTAGCGAAGTGGCATTGAAGTTGATTGAATTCCTCTTCTATTGAGTTCGTTTTCCTTTTAATTTCAAATTTTTTTTGAATTGGGGTGTTGCTTGTTTGAAGAGTTTTGGTTTTAACATTTATTAAATTCTTTATTGCATTTATAGGATTATTTGAAATTTATTACTTATGAATTTCAATTTTGGGTCTTTGTGAAAAATTGGTTCTAAATTTCTTACTTTATGTCTTTGCTGATAGTTTTTCAGCAGCTTAATGCGCGAAAATTCTAGGCATAATTATATTTTGTTTTTTAAAAAAATTGTTTTATAATTATACCTCTACATGTATGTCATATTTTGGCAGTCGGGCACATGAAGGAAGCTTGGCATCTAATAATGACAGAGAAAACGTTAGCTGTTTTGATTCCACGTCTTTATTCAGTGCAAATGGCAAATCAATATTCTTTTAGATTCTCCAAGATTACATATGCGATAGTAAACTAAATAGGATTAACTCTAAATTTACTGCGTCATATTGTTCAAACAAAGGATGACAGATTTAAAGAGGGGCAGCAAAGGTCTTATAGCAGTAGAAGGAAAAAGCTATCTGATGAAAAATGACGCGAACTCTGCATTTATGGTTACATAACATGCCAGAATGTTCTCGAAAATATTGGTCTAGGGGGAAGATCCTGAACTTACAAGACCGGACAGAGCATCAGTTCTCACTTTCGTTTAGCTTAAAGTACTGAGACACTGTCTGTATATTAACATTTAGGGCTTTATGTTTAGGATCGTTATCATCATAGAACTTGAATGTGTTTTACACTCCAAATGTTTTTTCAGATGCTTTCATTAAGAATATTTATAGATTTATAATGATGCGTATTATCTTCTGTAAATACAAAATTTTCCGTCCCAGTGGCCGCAAAACATTCCCAAACCAGTAAGTCTAAAGACCCCCCGTGCTTAACAATAGGTGTTCCATATTCAAGCCTTCATTTAAGCTTCGATCATTATAATTCGTTCATCGGACATAAGTACATTAAATTTTAACTTGTCTATAAACATAACATTATTCCGTGTTGACACCTGCCTACTACAACTCAACACTAACAGTCTGGTAACTCATAGCAACGAAAAGGAAGTCGTCGTTAGTATCGACCGTCTTAAGTGGGCATTTATCTGGACGCCAGAAGCAAGCCACTGGAGCGAATGCGTCTTCACCATCGCAAATTCCATCTCAAGATCCACATCTATCTCCAACAGACTTCAGTGCAAGCTGTTCCAAGTCTTCGACAGAAACCACGACTTCCGACTTATCAGAAGGTTGCGTGTTCAAATCACGTCCGACTCACCAATTATGGTAGTTACAATTTTTGAGACAGTTAATTACACGTCGCTTTTAATAAAATAATTTAATTTGTATAATAAGCCGTTTTGAACAATAATAAATAAAGCGTAGCTGGACAAGCAACTAACAGAATAACAAAAACAGATCGTTAATCATACCAATAATAATCATAATAACAGGATAACAAAAACAGATCGTTAATCATACCAATCTTCTTCGAATCTATATTAACAATAGAATAAATATTATTTTGTTTTTCGTTGTTATGAGTTACCAGACTGGCAGCGTTGAGTTGTAGTAGGCAGGTTGTAGTAGGCAGCGTTGAGTTGTAGTAGGCACCACATTTCGGTATGATAAATATTTGTTTAGCTAAGATTTTGCGAACGTCAAGCGTATTTCTGTTGTTTTCTTGTTGACAAAGAATTCCTTCTTGCTGATCGCTTATTGTATCTGTGCGTAGATAACGTAGTAAGAACCAAGAGATGCATTTATTAGCGACAGCGTTTAATTAATTATCCTTAAAAGTAAAGGAAACGGTTATATTACAGCAAGTACATTTTATAAGTAAGAATTCTTCAAGTCGTGGAATATGCCAATTAACAAAAACTGAACTTTTACATTATTTTCATGTTGCCAGATTTTACATCTAGCAGATTAACACAGTAAATTCGCAATAACAAAAATGCGATGTGATAAAGCTCCTTCGGCCAAACGCTAAAGTTACAAAATACGGAACAGTATCCATTTGCTCTAATTGGCTCTTCTAACAGTTTCAGAGTGAACTTTTATTCTAAACTGTTTTATTAATCCCCTGCAAATTTTATTGCACCAATCTTTGTTTTTTTTTTTTCGGGGGGGGGGGGGTAGCGAATGTCTCCAGTTCCAATATTTTGAACCATTCCACAAAGTTTCCATCATTTTAATAATATCAAAAATAGTTAAACGCTTTACACTAAAGATAGTTTGGATGATATTTCATATATGTTCACCATCTTTAGAATGAATTTAAACTAAAAAAAAATTTTAAATTACTAACAGAACTTCTTATTAATTTGTAGCGGCTAGTCATGTTCATTTCAAATATGAAACTATTAATACATTTTGATAAATAAGTACTAATTTCCAAATAAAAACGATAATTCTTATGAAATAATTTCATTTAAAAACAAAAAATTATGACAAGAAACACCATTTTCCAAAACGCTTCGCCGAAACTTTCGAGTGTCTGAATTATTATGTGAGTTACTAATTAACACTTGTTTTAATAAACAGTTTTATAACTCAATATTTTGACGATATTTATTTTGCAACAAGGAAGGCATAAAATAAAGGGAAAAATAAATGATTAGGGAAAAAATTTGAAGTTTATGTTTCAAAATTTAGTACAACATTTATGCAAATACAGTTTAAAAAATGCAAGTGTCCGAAAACACGTGTGGGCTTCTGTAATTTAAAATGTTTTTAATATATAAAGGAAAAGCTTACTATCATAGGTGGTAGCATACTTTCAGTAAAATTACTGATGAGAAAAATGAGTTTTTGAAATTTGAGTGTACTCTTTTAAAAAATGGAGAATCTTCATGAAAATTTTAAAAACAAAAACTCGCTATGCTAGATAACTTTACCGGTACAATAGAAATATTTGTTCAGCAACAATTAAAAAAATAAAGATACGTACATCATTTTTCATGTTTAAATTTTACGCTGTAAACTAATTACTCACCTTCAAAATACAAACTGTTTATGTAGTTAAATATAGAATGTTGAAATTCAGTTAGGTTAACTAGTATATTTTTAAATGACTGAATCTTTTCATTTTTCTGAGAATTCCCTTCGGGTAATAATTGTATTCCCTTCATCAAAAATATGTATTGCATTACTGAATAATCTAAAAAATATAATTGCCTTGATGTATTAGCTTTCACATTATATAATTTAACTTGGGTTACGATAGGAAACAAGAAGACTAGGCTAATAAATAAATCACTGCACTAAATAAATCTATGACACCTAGAACGTTGCCATTGGCAATATTCGTTTTCTTACATTATCCAATGTCATACCATTGCCATTTGTAACATTTAAGTTGTCTGACATGTATAAAGTCGAGATCAGTGCGATGCAACGAAGTAAAAGATCCAATTTACTTTGCTATGTTTTTTATTGTATCATGATATGAACGACGAGAACTTTCAAATACCATCCAAGGCCCACTTTATTGAACCTAAGACCAGAGAAGACGAAGAAAAAAGCAAGTTTTTCCTCTTTAGCTTTAATAGTAATAGGACATAATAAAAGGCTAAAATTAAATATAGAAAGGAAAAGAAATCTGGCAATTCAAAAACAGCAAGCGATCTCCAATTGATCTTTAACATGTTTTGAAGAATTCTTTTTTACCGGATATGGATGATTAACGGCATGATGATGTCACTAACCTCAGAAGAAACAATTTTCTTGTATTCTCGAATTCTTTAGTGTGAAAATTTTCGTTTCTATACAAGACAAAGTACCAAATAATAATATTTAGAATTTGTATTAGTATTATTACGATAAAAACTCATCTTCAGTATCATATTAAATATTAATAGCTTTTCTGTTGAAGAACTAAAGAAGCGAGGAACTTCATTACGGCATGAAGATGGCATTTCTCTTGATATTTTATTGTTCCAGTTAAATGGCAAAAGGCTGCCAAACAAATTACTTTCTTGCTTGGATAATCAATTTATTTTCACTGATTCGCCTCATCTGAAAAATAACAATTCTTTGTAAACCGCCTTTTTGAATTTAACATTAAATTCTGCTTTTCTAAATCCTTCCATGCGTGATACAACCTCATGAATGCGAAATTTAATTAAAATAATTTCGTTAGTAGAAAGATAACGTTATTTTCTATTTGTTTTCGAAAACAGTCTTGTGTTTACGGACAGTGACCTTGGAAACTTCAAATCCTGTAGTTGATAATTATCCATTTCGCTGCACCATTGTTGTTTGTAAAACCTCCAGTCGAACGAAATATCGTCTATAACTTCCGTATAAAATTTTCTTCTCATCTTCACTCAGAGAACACAAAGCGCAAGTCAACTGGTATCCAAGTCAAAAACATAATTTTCGCCTACCCTTTTGCATTCACGGAAGGGGGGGAGAGAGAGAGGTCAATTCCACGCTCATTTTGTGTAGGATGAAGTATGTGAATCACAAGCAAAGCATTTCAAAAAAGGTAGAGAAATGGGGAGGGTCGTTAAACATATGGAGGGGGTTTCAGCTTCTTTCTTTGGAAATCTAAGAGAAGAAATAATTAAAAAGCTAGATGAGAATATTTAACAGTGCGTGTCGAGTTAAAGACGTTCTCCTGAGTAAACCGGTCGGTGAGAAAAAAAATTTTCAGCTGACCTTAGAATGTTTAATGAGAATGCGCATATTGCATTAAATGCTATCAGTTTCCACCGAGGTCCAGTGAAGATAAAGCTTACAATGGCCCAAGGCTGGGGGTGGTTTACCATGTGTATGACATAATGGTGTCGATTGGTATTGTTCTAACACTGATTTTGCAAATCTTTCATCTTTTCTTGCGATGATTGGGTCATTTTACTTGGTCAGCGGTGATTGGAATAATCATGAGTATATATGTGGCGCTAGGGGTCACTTCAATGGGTGACGGAAAACATTCGTTGCATTTCATCCCATGATCCTGCCTGTTAGGAATGAATGTGAGGACCAGAATAGAAACCAACTAGATTATCAGAAATGCATTAGCGTAGGTGACTGTCAGTTCACTCGTGCTGGATATCTTTCTGTACTGATATCTAATATTTTCACTCTGATTTTACTGGTATTAGAAGATCTACTCTGATTTTAATATTTAACTCTTTTTAAATCAATTTCTGCTTACTTTCGTTCCTCTTCATCGATTAGAGGGAAAATATTAAAGCTAATTTAGAAATGTCTACCATTATTTAAAGTATAAATAATTTTACTTCTGTACTCAATTACAAACTTAATTCAAAATTACTTCTGTACACAAAATTTTATTTCTGTACTCCTCTAGGCCTAATTAGACTGCCTACCTCTTTTTTTTTTTTTTTTTTTTTTTTTTTTAATCAAAATTCCGACTTTAAAAGGTAGCGTGCCGGTAAGGGTTAAACTCGTGCTCTCTCCAGTCTAACACAGATTTTTCCCGCCCTTCGAGAAACTTCTTGTATCTTCGATTCCACGAAATTGCTGGAAGGCATGCACAGTTACAGTTACATAGGGCCGGATACAGTTACAGTTACATAAGGATCGGATCAAAATGTCGCCTAATGATCGCTAAAGGCAATTTCTCTTCAAATTTGGCGACAAAAATGACTCGTCAAAACCATCTCCAGTTTGACGCTGTCTGGCCAATTTGGCGAGATGGCCATTTACCTCAATGTTAAATGCACGTAGCTCTGTAACCCTATTTTTCCGGCGATGCTGAACATCCTGAAGGATTTCATGTTACATTATGCAAGAGATACTACAATTTACATATGATTTCACTAAACTTATTTACATATATGTAAAATTCAGAACAATTTCATTCTGAAAGAACATTATGAACTCTTAATATCACAAGTAATGTATAAATTCTTTCTAAATAGATAACTTCCCATTTTTTTTCAGGCTAAATAGATGTTGCATGATACACTTTGATTTAAATGCATTTTAATTGTAACCGTAACAGAAATCAAGACCAAATTTATATCCAAGTTAAAACAGCGTTATGACGTAGCTTGGCTTTGTTGAATCATAATTTTAACCTATTATAATTTCCAAATCTGCTAGATTACTTAATTGACTAGAATGTACAGTATTGTAGAAGAATAACAGCTTAAAATAAACTAAAACGATATTTATTAAGTCACGTATCATTCGAATTTGCACCTGAACAACAGGAGACACAGAAACTTATAATACGAATGAATGTAACAGCCGCCCAACCTGTAGAGTGGTTAGCGTCGCTGATCTCCCTGCCGAAGAGCCAGCCCGGCCTCGAATCCCGGTTCAACAGCAATTTGGATGCTTGTACAGTGTCGGTGCGGCATGGCGGCACTCTAACTATGCGGCGAGACGAAAGTCCTCTCGTGTGGTTTGGTGGAAGGGGAGAGAGTCCCCCCCCTCGAGGTGCTGTCTATCAAAGTTGGGGGCAGAACTGATCGCACTGCAATCTGTTAAGCGCTCAAGGGGGTTGGCAACGACAGGCGTAATCTAGCGCTCCTTGCCTCGAGGAATTTCGTGGGCTTGGGTTGACTGCGTCAGACAAGTGAGCATAAGCAACAACCACAATAGCATGGATATAACAAATACGAAATGAAAAGTGTATACATTTTGTTAAAATGGCAGAAACTATTTACTAAATCTCCTTAATTTGTTACTTTTTTTTTTTTTTTTTTTCCTTCAGTAATTACTTTTTTTTTTTTTTGTGCAATTTCATTACTGCCCACATAAGATACTTCACCGGTTTAATTTTTAACGAATTAAAACACAATAACACGCTGAATAAATACTAATTCACAAGTTAAATTTTGTTGTTTAACTTGTGAGTTAGTATTTTAACGGATTCTCTTAAAGATTAAATTTTGCCCTCCATATCTTACAAACAGCAATTTTTAGATAGTAATCAAATAAAAAGAAATATCAGTCACATTATTTGAAGGGTTTCTCTAGCTGAAAACTATCACTTAAATTCTTTAACGTTCTAATATTCTGATAACAGAAGTAATATTTAAATTCCATATAAATTAGCCGTGTTCAAGGGGAAAATAAAAAAAAACTTCAAAATTCTTATCGATAACTGAAAATTTTTTCTTCAAACAGCAATAAGATTCAGAAAATAAAATTAGAGAAAAAAACTAATTAATACTATAATAAAAAAATTAACAACAAGCGTTTATAAGGTATGAGTTTCAATATTATGTTTATTACAAAAGTAAAATAAAGTTAATTGTGCAAATTCCAACAGATTGTGAACAGACAATTTTTTTTTATAAAGAAAGATCACATGATCACATGATCACATCTAGACACTGAAAGAAAAAGTTCTTTTTAATGTAAAGAATACTGCATATTTTGTTTATTCATGTTTCATAAGAATAAATTGAATTTAATTAAATAAATTTAAATACAAATTTAATTAAATATTCTTTGCGCTATTGCTGCAAGGAATGAAATTTAAATTTAAACAAATTTAAATTTAAATTTTAACAAACACGTATAAAAGTAAAAAAGCAAATTTAAAGCCAAAATAAAGAAAAAAAGCCAAAATAATTTTTAAAAAAATTTTTAAAAAAATGTGCAAACATATAAAAGATTTAATTTTTGAACTAATCTACAATATCATTTAAATTCAGAAGCATAAGCGAATCAAGTGCAAAACCAATCCATGAAAATAAATTCACTAATTTAGCAAATTAAAATTAAACCAAACAATTTTTTAAAATGCATAAGTGAATGACTGTTGAGTAGGCAGGAGACAGACTTATCAAGGGGAAGTTGCCTCCAAACCTAACTCTCCAATCATTCAATTCGTGTTTCGTCATTCATGCAGGCAAGGATAAAAGTCAAAACCAAAAGTAAAAAGAAATACCAATAAAGTGGTACCCTTAGAAATTAACATTTAAGAATTAAAGTTCTAAAAGGAAAATACTAATGAAACTTTTATACGTGTTTGTTAAAATTTAAATTTAAATTTGTTTAAATTTTGTTTATTCATTAAATTTTCATTATAATTATGCTTAAAATGCTTCCTTTTTAAATTTCAGATTCTGCAACAATATGGATCGCAGTATACCACACATTCGGAATATCTTTTCCAACACCTCTTCGCGGAAGAAATCAACGAGTGACACACAAGACCTATGCCAATATGAAAAGTCACCCCGATGCCGTCGAAAAACTAAAGAACCACCTGTGGACTATTATGATAATCCCAAAACTTCTGGATCACCAAAAAGGAATGGTTTTGATCCTGGGAAGGAGAATCTGAAGACCAAAGATGAACCAAGATTCGATGAGACACGCAAAAGTGGGAATCGTAACGGTAATTATAACACATACACGAGCAAAACATTAACGGAACGCGACATGAGACATCTAGAGAGACATCTGTCGATGAAGAAGACAATCAGGAAACAAATAAGCCGCAATTTAGCTCAGGCGTTCTTGGATAATCCCAATATTTTCGAACCCGACGGTAATAAACCAGAAAATTACAAAAACGACCATGCTTTACCTCCGCTGTCGAATAACCCAAAAAATCCAGAACAGAATGTTCTAGATCTTTTAAAGATTAGCATCGAGGATAGAGATTCTGGACACTCCAGCCCAACTCATGAAAATTTAGAAGATACAGATTATGAAGATGAAGAAATAGAAGTGAAAAACTGGATATCGTCTGCTAAACACCGGAATAGCGATACCAAAGGCTTAATGGAAGAAGCTTCCAAGCCCAATAATCATGAATCAGAAAAGAAAACATCATCGATATGGAAAATGTTTTCTTCTCGTAATAAAGGAAAGCGATAAAGACAGGATAAAGTGAAGTATAGATCACCATGTTTATCAGTTTAAAGAAAATGAAATGAAATAAATCAAAATTTTCTATCTTAAAACCAGGAAGTTTCGTTCATGTTGCCAGTACTATATATGCAAATAAAAATATGACACAAAATAATATTTATTAACTGTACAGTATAAAACAATGAACATGAAACAATGAATGAGTAGAATGAATTCAAATGAATACTATTAGAATGTCTTTTCCGAAGAAGAAACTGGGAATATTCTCGAATGATTAATGATTTGAGATTTTATTCAAGCACAAATATTCACATTGATCATATAAAAGAAAAAAGACAGATGTTAAAATGTAATTAAAATTCAAAAACCATAAGCTGTAATAAGAGCTCAAGATGTCATAAAGTTTATTTTAAAACTTCTAAAATTACTACACAGAATCGATCTTAACTGCAATCGAATTCTTTTTTTTTCCATTGATTTAGCAACATGTTTTAAAAGAAATATCTTCTTTAGAACGCAGAATATCAATATCGTTATTGCCAAAAATAACTGATATTTCCCTTGTCTTTTCTTAGTATTTTGTGAACCAAATATTTAATTTCTTTGCAGAATAATAGAGACAGCGATATTACTAAATAAATATTGGCTCCACATTAGAAAAGGCTAATTTTTTAATTTGATGCTAAATAGAACACGGTTGATGAATATTTCACACTTTCTTAATTTAAACTTTAGGATTCCTAATGTGTATATATATATGTGGGAAACTGCTGAGAGGGATATTGGAATTTAACTGAATATGTATACTTATAACCTATTTTGATTTTTTTATTATGTATTCTACGTGAAGCTCTTTTTATAAACATTTCAATCTTTTACTATTTGTATACGTACTATTGAAGTAACTATTGAACTTTTCTAGTCATCAGCAGAAAATGGATGAATTTTTTACGATGTGTAAAGGTAATGGTTACGGTTAACAGTATTCAGTTGTGACTTCATCAAAACTTACTAAGTATTAAAAGAAATATAAATATTAAACAGGAAACAGATAAATCTTAGTATTTGCATTTGTTATATTGCTGCCATAACAAAATAGTTTACTTCTAATGTTTATGGTTAGATGTGTAAGCTTTTCTTAAAAAGTGTTATCTTTGAAGATATGCTACATCCCAACGATGGTGAAGAATTTCTTTGTTTCTTGGTTATAAAATTGTTTTATTAGATTCTAGTTTACGATTTTCGAGATTATGATTTGTGTCAGCGAGCGCCTAACAGACTGTCTTACAGATCATGAGGCATGTTGCACCACACTTTCAAGATGAACTTTGTCTACAGGTTTCGCGAAATAAGTAGCAGTTGGCAAAGAAAGTTCTTATTTAGTGTAAACCAAATAAGATTAATCTGATCTTTTTGGCAGCATTTTAAGTATCAATATAATTTATTCTGAGCATCAAGTACCAGCTTAAGATATTGTGCAAGAATCTATGTACTCTGCAAGAATCTATGCACTCAATCGATGTATTAATAAAGCTTCAATGCATGTTATTATCGCTGTGAAATTATACTGAATTCACAAATGGCTCACAAATTTGCTATTTGAATTAAATAAACTGAAGAATGAGAATACAAACATTTAATTTTAATACGCGTTTTAAAATAATTAAACATACGCAAAAGCATTATTTTCCAAGTCAAACAATTTGTTTAATTCAAGGCAATTTGAGTTAAAATCTTTGTAGGAATTCTTCTGTTAATGTCATGAGCATTTACATGACATTACAATTAAAATTAAATTCATCGGTATTTATAACCTTTTAAGTAGTATTAATTCGCTTTATCTAATTATAAATCATTTA
Source organism: Stegodyphus dumicola (assembly GCF_044657685.1). NCBI lineage: Eukaryota > Metazoa > Arthropoda > Arachnida > Araneae > Eresidae > Stegodyphus > Stegodyphus dumicola. Next base: position 131,681,104 of record NC_140768.1, on the reverse strand, counting down.
TTAATAATATTTTTAAGTGATTGTATAAGTATCAGTTGAAAAAAAATCGAATTATGGATTTATTTTATGCATTGCAAGTAAATGTCATTGTTGTCTCATAATGCCGAATTTTAAGTGTATAAATATCAGTATTCAGTGTAACATGGTCATATGGAATTCTGATTTATGTATGGTTTTGTTTTCTTTTTGTGATGTGCTTATCTTGAAATAAAAACTGTGTGTTAAAAACTGTTTTTTGTCTCTACGTTTTTTAATTAACACTGTTTGAAATAAAGCTGCTTCAGGATCAATTACTATTGTGTCTAACAGAATTGGAGATATAATCCTTATATCCATAGGCTAAATAATATCTCTTCTTGAATGAAACTTTTCACTTAATAATGAATATCTTTAATTATCCTTATTTTCTTAATTATTGCAGCATGGATAACAGAGCGTCATAGAGAAACCGAAATGCATTAATAGCACATAAATATTTTTAATGCATGTTAAACGGCGATTTAGCAATTAAAATATCCTCTCTGTTGCACTCATTGTTCCCAGTTCAAATATTTTGTACCTCGACCTAAGTACTTGTATTTTTGATGTTTTCTAGATGTACCAGGAGTAAGAAGTAAGGAAATTTATGTAAATAATAAATAAACGCGGATCAACTTTTTGACGAAGTAGTGGTAGTCAGCTAACTATAAAATCGGGAAAATAAAAAAATGGGAAGAAAAACAGGTATAACTTTTCAGTCATTTCAAAGAGAAAACATAATACTCAAATTATCACCCTATCTTATTCAAATTACAGAGTTCATTTCAGCATGCCAGACACATTTGCATATTTGCATTTGAAAGACTATTCTCAACTGTGAATATTATATCATTTGGAAAAAGAGGTAGAGTGGCTGAACCAATCATAAAATCTTTACCACCCTGCAAAATTAACAATGGACTAAATTGCAGTGAATCTACCGATGCCATTAAAATAACAAAGGATTTTTAAATTAATTTCACGCTAGGTATAAATATGAATAACTTATTAATAATAAGTTGAGTTATTATAAATTTCTTTTAACTCATTGTTGTTTTTTGTTAACAACTTCATTTAGATTTTTCATTCATAGGTACTTATCCTAGTGGGCTTTATTTTCTGTTGCAAGTATTTTCTCACAACCGTTCCGGTTTGAAAAAAAATATAATGGTAAGCCTAATTGTACATCATACAAAATACTTTTAATTGTATTAAAAAATAAAGAGAGAACAAGGTTGTTAAACTGAACTGATTGCTGCTCAAGTGGACTGTCGACCCTAGCCTTGTGGCATTTGTTTCCATTTGGCAGATCACCAATTCCGGATCCGACAGATTTCTGATTTCAAATCAAAAGATGAAGTCACAAAGAGTATTCTACCTAGCTTTCTACAGTCTACACCTCCCTGTTGGTTTACTCTACTTCAGCTACTAAAAACTACTTTACTGACTACACTGGCTACGATGTTACAAAACTTTATCCTGGGCAATGCTACCTTTAATATAATACTTTACACTTGACTACAAGACATTTTATACTGGGCACCATACACTGCGATACTATCATATATTAAATTCAAGACACGGTATAATATAAATATTGGATAAACAAATACCTGTTTCTAACTTCAATACAATGATATGAGATCAATTTACTATCATACAGTTCTGAGTACTACCCGATGCTTGCAAAACACTTCAATATTATACACTACAATATTTTACACTGGGTTACAATACTTTTATACTGAGTACCATGTATTGCGGTTCAATTATAAATAAATTCAGGATACAAAATAATATATATTTGGGTTAATAGAAAAACCTCTTTTTATGACTATAATACATTGGTTTTAGATCAATTAATTATCGTATAGTGCTGAGTACAAAGCAATATCTACAAAATTTTACACTGCAATACTTTACGCTACATTACTATACATTACGCTACAGTACTACTATAATATTTTACACTCTGCTACAATACTTTTTACGCTGGGTAGAATACTTTGTAACATTATCATAAATAATTTCAAGACGTGGAACAAAGCAATACTACAATACTTTACATTGGGAAATATTACTAAAATACTTTACGCTACAATACTTTACACTGGGCTACACTACATTTTACATTAGGTACCATACATTATGACACGGAGTAATATAAATCTTAATTAGTAGAAAAACTTTTTCCTGATTATTAAATACATACTACTAAGTTTGAATAATTTTTTAATTAAAAAAATACAGCAATGCTGCTACGGAAAACGAAGCTTCAAAACAGGTATCCAAGTACAGGGTGATCTACGAATAAGCCCTGATTTCAAAATTAAATATCTCTACAACAAAGATCGATAGAATTATGCGGTAAACTGTACGTTTATTAGCAAAACTGTAAAAATGGTGTACAAAAGTTTATAAAATTTAGTTATGAAATTCGTTAACAGATGGCGCTCTAATCGCAATGGCCTATCAATAGCCTTTAAAATGTGCTTCGAAGTCGAAAGTGATCAATACAAATGTTGGCTAGTGAAAAGAGGCTAGCGTAGAATGTGAAATAATGTATTCCACTGAACAACGTGTATTTTGGTTCTGAAATTTCACCAATTAGAACACAGTCCTACGGCAACACATCGCAGTTTTCGAAACCGATTCAATGTTCCAGTTGGACCCGATGCAAAAACCATTCGCATGCTGTTCGCGACATTCGAATGGACTGAGCGTGACTGATGATCGAAAGGGAAATGTTGAGCCTAAGCAAACTATAGTCCCCCCTGAAAATGCAGCCAAAGTTTCTGGATTTGTTCAGCAAAATCCTAGGAAAAGCATCCGATGTATTGCATCAGAGACAGGTTTGAAGTACACGAGCACACAAAAAATATTTAAAAATAGCCTACGGCTGTTTCCATACAAAATCGAAAGTCATCAGGCCATTACCCATGAAAGCTGTGCAACAAAGGGTTGACTTTACGAATTAGATTCTAACATTGACCGAAAACGGCAGATTTGATGTGAGCTGCATCTGGTTCACAGATGAGGCACATTATCATTTGAATGGAATCGTTAAGAAACAAAACTGGAGATTTTGAGGTACCGAAAATCCTCATTTGTGTGAAGAAAAAGCACTGCATTCGTCTAAAGTTATGGCATGGGCTGTGGTATGCGCCAGAGGCATTATCGGACCCTTTTTCGTACGAGAAACGATAACTACTGAACGTTACGTTACAATTTTGGAACAATTTGTCAGCACTCAACTAGCATTGAAGGATCGACCAGGTATTGACTGGTTCCTGCAAGATGGGGCTCGACCACATCGAACAAATAAAGTTTTTCACTTTCTTCATGAATACTTTGGGAATAGAGTAATTGCGTTAGATTATCCTCAATTTACTGACACAGGAATAGCTTCGCCTCCATATTTTCAAATCTGAGTTCTTGTGACTTCTTTCTGTGGGGCGCATTGAGAGACGCTGTCTATCAAAATAATCCTGCTACTTTAGATGAGCTTGAATCTTTGATTGGTGTTGCACGTGATTTCGTTTACGTCACCTCTATGTTTCGAACGGTGAACATTTTGAAAAAGTTGTATTTTGATTGCAAAGGCTGCTTCACTTTATTTTTTAACTAATTTTTTTTTACTTCTTTCAGAGAAAGTTTTCAGTGCAGAGCGCCATCTATTAACGATTTTCGTAACTAAATTTTCTAACTTTCTGTACACCATTTTTACAGTTTTGCTAATAAATGTACAGTTTACCGCATAATTCTATCGATTTTTGTTGTAGAGATACTTAATTTTGAAATCAGGGCTTATTCGCTGATCACCCTGTATATAACTTCTGTACTAGGATGTAATTACATTTGAAGAAACGATAACATTTATGTACACTTTGTTAATTCATTTTTTACATTAAACTGGTAGCCAATAATTAATTTATAGATGAGTATACATTGTTATGTTAAAGGTACACAAGTTATTTTTTCTATCACATGTGAGACGGTGTGTGTTAGATCTCCTCATTCCTATGCCTGGTGTTATGTGTGCCGGTTACTGTGCGGCAGTAATAGAAAATTATTTAAGTTTTCAATAAAATGTTACACAGCATTTTTTATTTGATAATTAATTATACAAATGTAAAAGTGTTTGTTTATAATTACATGTTTATCATTTTAAATGGGCTTCCGCTTTGATGAGGATTGTTTCAGTTTCAAGGTAGGGTCCCGGCCATTTTGTTCTGGTTACCTCTTAAAAATTGAAACATGTCAAATATACACACATTAAAATATTTTTAATGCTTCCGTATCATGCTGTAATATAGGCAGAGCGTAATTATTTGATCTGCATTGTGGTGCTAGCTATAAAAGGGAATCCCTATTTAATGAGAAGTCTTCTAAATGGCATGTCATATTTATTGCTAATTATATGCTCAAATTTTTAATGCACGTTTTTCCTATTTTATTATTGGTGTGTTCATTGTCAAAATAAGTGGCTCAAGTAAAGGACAAAGCCCTCCCCCCCCAAAAAAAAAAAATTCTGAAAGGTTTCAGATTTTAATGGTCACCCAAAAGGATTCGTGATCTCTCGCTGAGCTCGCAGTCTACTAGTTTTGCTGTTGCATTTTATTTATTTATTTTTATCGTTTTAGCTTTATTATTAACCCTTCAATGCATGGTGATACATATATAAATCATACCAATTTTTAATGAATTTAGCATTAAAATAATTACAGAGCAGATGGTTTACTGGGCTGATTTTTATTTTACTATGTCCAAAGTTCATTTACTGGGTAATTGTTTTCAAACTATTTTTGATGTGGTCTCTATGGATTTGCTGACAAGACTGAGGTATACTCTGGCCAAGAAAAATACAATCGCTTAGCAAATGATGCAGAATTGGGCACTAGTGTAAATGTTGTGATTATACTTTGTAGGGAAATTCCTGAAAATCAAAATTTCAGATTATTTTTTGACAACTTTTATACTTCATTTGACATAATGAAGTGTTTAGCTGATAAGGGCATTCTTTGTTTGGAAACTGTGCGTAGGAACAGAATTCCAGGTTGCAAGCTCCTTGCAGAAGAGCAACTGAAAAGAGTCGAGGAGAACAAGCGTTGAATACGTTGCAGACTGTGGTGGAACTGAAATATGTAATTTAGTGTGGAAAGACAATAAGAATGTGATTGTGTTGTCTACGTTTGATAGGAAACACCCCATTGAATATGTAACTATATTCGATTGGAAGAAAAAAGAGACAGGTGCTGTGGACTGCCCAAATGTTGTGAACAAATGGGGGAATGTAGATTTGCCGGATAGCCACAGAAGAAGATGCAAAATAACTCTGAGATCAAGAAAGTGGTATATAAGATTTTTTACCATTTCTAAGACCTGGCGGTTATAAAAGCGTGGCTGCGGTACAAAAGAGTGTCTCTACAGAATGGAACCAACTCCAAGGATTTGCTAAACCTAGCCGCCTTTCGGGTTGAGGTATCCGGTGGACAGTGGAAAATGGGTGAAATTTCAGTTCCTAAGCGTGGAAGACTGAGCGATCTTTTACAAAATGATTATAATGGGAAAAAAACAGGTCCTGCATCAAACATTCCACCAACCTGAGTCACACAGGATAAAATTCAACATGCTCCCACATGGAACAAAAATCACACTCGTTTTAAAATGCCAAATTGCAAATTCAGAACATTTATTGGATGTGCAAAATGCAATGTAGCATTATGCCTAAATAAGGATAGAAATTGTTTTGAAATTTTACATACAACACAAATTGCACAATTACATGTACATATACATGTACAAAATATTTTGTTCATCATTTTTATTTAAATTTTCATCGCAATTTTAATTTTTATAAAGTCTGAACATGATTAATTAGAATTAGGTATTAATAAAATTTTAATTTAAGTCAATATCTTCTAAAACCAATAAATAATTAAGTATTTTATGCCAATATTTATTAAATATATTATTGTAAATGATTTTTCATGTGGTTTACATTTTAGTGCTAAATGCATGACGATGCATATATGCATCAAACCTAAAAATTTTAAAAATAACCAATAAAAAATATGATTTTTCCATTTTTAAGCCATGACCATGATGAAAACAAATGTTTTGTATAAATATAAAAAATCATGCATTGAAGGGTTAAGCATCGTTTTCTTCGTACTTACGCCAACTACAATTCAACAGCAAAATCACAAAATTTTTAAAAGTGATATAGCAGCATATGTTTAGAATTCCCGATGCAGTGTTAAGTGTTAGAATACTTTTTTTTTTCCAGTCTTTTCTCAGTTCATCATATCAGTATTCAGCTTGGCTAACAGAACGATGGCTAACATTTTTTTCTTATTATTAATAACTTGTATGTGTTAACTTTATTTATTAAATATCATATTCTTCGTGCTTATGCAACGTTCAATTCAATTCAATGGCAAAAAGCCACAAAATATTTTAAAATAACATATCCTTAGAATTCTCGATAGAGTGTCAAAGATTACCATACGTGTTTTTATATTCCTATAATATTTTTGTAAAAATTAGCCGCTTGCGCTCCAAGCCACCTCAAATACTTATAAAAAAGAAAAAGTATATAATGATTTTAATATAATTTCATAAAAATATTAAATATTTCTAATTAAATAGCTCAGGATTTTAATACGTATTTATTTAAGTCAATCACACTGAAATTATGAACAGTATTTCAGTAAAGTTCGTCTTTTAGATTTGGAGATTCCTATTTAATTTAGATATCTTACATATGTAGGAGAAAATATTTTTATTTTTGAAAAAATAATTTATTTGAATTAATTGATAAACATATTTTTCATCCGTTCAGCAGGAATTCAAGGAATCGGAATAAAATACTTTTGGAAATGATAATGAAATACTAACATTTCAGTTATGAAAAGTTAACACTGAAGAATTACAGTACTTTAATATTGTTATGAATTTTGTATATATGCTTAGAATTTTAGTGAAATTACAAGTGAATCTTTATACCTTTTGTATAATGTCACATGAAAAGTATGAAGTGACGAGGCTTCGCAAAAAAAATAATAATAAATAAATAAATAAATAAATAAATAAAAGATTACAAGGGGAAGTGTATTTAACATTGAGGTAAATAGCTATCTCGCTAAATTGGCGAGATATCGCCATGGTCTTGGCGACTAATTTTTGTAGCTAAATTTGGCAACCATTTACTGATATTTTGGGCCGATCCCTGTATAACTGATTCATAATGTAACTGATGCCTATTTGTAACTGTAACCGAATCCGGCCCTTATATGTAGCTTTAACCATATATGCCTCCAGTAATTTTGAGACATGGAAGTCACTAGAGATCTCTCAGAGGCGGGTACAATTATATTAGATCGAAGAGATCATCAGTTACTCAGTTTTAGTTCAGAGTTAGATGGCGAGCTTCGCGCTTTACATGCGCTTTGCATTCCGTTGGGTTCAACGTTCTTAGTAGTTTGAAGTGGTAACTACTGATTGTCCTCTGTCTTACTATTCTGTATGCATTCAATCCATTACGAACCCGTTATTATCTCACCTGAACTACGATGCCCTTAAATTTTATTAGCAGAAAATTTAATTCGATAATATTTAAATCTGTTTCATTCAATTGACCAGATTTGTGGAATATAAATTGGGGGGGGGGAGAAGAAGTAAATTTCCTTTTAAGATTGTAAACTGATAGTTTAAAAATTAGCGCTACATAATAAAAAAACCTGCCGTTTGTAATCGACTACATACCTTAGAGACGTTTTTAATAAACAACGCGAAAGATACAATCTGAAAATTCACCGTATTTTATTTATTTATCTTTGAGCCTCAGGCTCCACAAAGGTTTTAATAAAGAAACATTACACATTAAAGATTCTCAAAGACGTTTTAATTTACATCTTATTATTCTACCAAGCAAGTCAATAGAATTCCGCATTCTAATGCATAACTTTTTTAAAGAATATTCTTTTTAGAACACCAATAAATTAAAATTAAATATTGTTGCCTCTCGTAAGTTGCATTAATAACAAATCGCTTGCATTTATGTAAAGCTAATGTGCTTAGATTAAAATATTTAACGATAAGACGAGAACTGTTCTTTTGCGTTTATAGAAACTGTCAGTTACGTACCTTAAAAATTTTAACAAGTACATAGATTAATAAAAAATGGAAATAAAAGTAAAAATTATAAAGCAACACATACATTGTCGATAAAAGTTTCAGAAAAAAAAGAAAAAACTAATAAATACTGGCAGCGGTGGGATTCGAACCCACGCCTCCGAGGAGACTGGTGCCTTAAACCAGCGCCTTAGACCGCTCGGCCACGCTACCACATACAATATTGCCTGAATATTCAGACAAATACAAATCCCTTTTTTCTTTTAATTATTTTATGTTTGGAAGGTTTATAGGTTTTTTCGCTTGACAATAAATGTTTAAAATAAAAATTTTTAGTGTTTCAAAGAATGAGGCATGTTCAAAATTTATTCTCGCTACTCACTTCCTGCTGTTACTTGTGCTGCCATCTGGTATTGAAATCTGCAATTAAAAGCACATTTCATATCATTATGAAAGATGTAAACTAAAAATTATCATGTGAAATTATATTTATTTGCATTTTTTACCAAAACAAAAAAAAAGCTCAGTCACTTCTCAAAATAAACTTAGAAAAATTAATTGTTAAAATTATGAAAACGTTATCACAAAATTCACTGATTAGAAATTTTATTTATGAAAAAAAGAAGTTACAGAATGGTATATTTATTCAAGTGTCCCTTAAAATTTGAAGAATTATTTTACTCCTCCAAGCAGTTTTATAAGCCAGATGAATTATTTATTCTGCTAATTCATATAATGTGTAAAAAATTCTAAGGCAAACTGGCAATAACGAATAAATCTTGTAGTGTTTTATTTCTTAAAATAAGGTGTTTAAAAACTATATTTTCATATAATGTTTTTAGCAGTTGAATTAAACTGAGTTTCATTTTAAACGTTATTTTGCGTATGTAAAATACCATACCTATTTTCATAAATACACTTGTATATCTTAAAACTGTTTAAAGAGCATTATTATTTCCAATAGCACAAGAAAGAAAAAAATAAAATTTGCGTTATTTTGGCAATAAAATTTATGCTACAAATTATTACTTTCTATGACAGATATTTATTATTAATAGCAAATAAACTTATTTTTATCTAACCAACGAAAAATTTTCTTGTCGTTGTATGAAATTCGAATCCCAACGATACATAAATTGTTACCCTTTTATTGGGATAAATATTTGTTGCAAGTCTCGTACGCAGACCTCTAAGGAGTAAAAAAGCGCAGCTACGTCTTTGAAAAATGAAGTTTTTTTTTTTTTCCTACCGTATGAAATGAATGCTAAATTTTCCATGTGGCATTAAATTTATCCTGAAATAATAACATAAGTTTTCCGCCTTTGCAGTCTTGCCGTGCTAGTTTAAAGAGTTTATTTTAATATATCTGATTTTAGGTTTTGTATCTTGAATTTCTGGGAACTAATTCTTAAATTAGCTGCTCGCCCTAATTTTAAGACTGACTATTTGTATACAAAACTAATTCGAAAGCAAGTAAATTGTAAGAATTTAAGCAGCTGCATCAGCTACCAATGAAGGGTAAAGAGAAGCATTAAACCATATGGTACTTAAGTATTACCCCAGGGTTAAATAGAAGAGTTATTTCATACCTTTGTATAATAATAATATTTATATCCTCGCCGGCGCAATCCTCATAGGGGGTTAACAGGAAGTAGTCTGACGTCACTATGTTGCACCTGCTCTGACTTCGCCTGTTTAAAACTAGTATTGTCAGGACTAGTTTAAAACTAGTATTGTCAGTGAAGGGCTAGCTCATAGAGCGTTTCCCCCTGAAACATGCAGTGAGGAGTGGTGACGTAGCAATGATGCCACCGAGCGCGGAGATGCAATTGACAACATAGAAATTAGCGTTTTAAATTTGAAGAACCAACGTTTAAAATGAGCTGTGTGTGAAAGATAGCTATAATTTGGAAGAGACAATGTTACTGCAGTATGCATTTTACACTGAACATTACAAAATTTAATAGTACTTACTCAATTTTAAAATAATAGATAAAGTGCGCTACTCTTAGCATAAAGTTCCTTTTTTTATTTGCAGGGATTTTTTTTTCCCTTTAAATGCCTGTTTGTTTCTAATCATTTCTTTATCTGCATGTTAACTAAGAGAACCGTACTACTGCTTCTAAGATAACTTTAATAACAGCTATTTAAAATTAATCAAAAAACAACCTTAAATTGGCATAGTTTTAAACATGTATGGTTATATATGGCAAAATTTCTGCTAATCTAAGTTTGAGTTTCAGCCTAATTGTAAATTTTACATTGGCATATTTTTATCCCGATTCAATATAATAACATATATTTTTTTAAATAATTTTGTAACTTAGGCTTACATCAATATTTCATTTAAATAAATACATGTAAGATTATTATCTTAATTTAGACAAAACAACTTTACTCACAGTACCTAAAATAATTATTTAATTTTTCAAAAGTGGGTGTTAGGGGGCAGGTCTTCTTATGCCAATTACTTTAATATCATACTTTATATATATTTTATCTAGAATGCTAAGCTAACACAAAATCGAATCAATAATAACAGAGGATACAATAAAAATAACTGTAACAATAACTTAACAGAATTAGTTCTCATTTGAATTAATATGCTTTAGGCTATTAACTTCTAAAATGCCATCTAGAAATATTTCAAATCAAAACATATTATATATGCTTACTTGTACAGTGTCGCAATGCAACTACAAGTTGTTGAAACATTATTTATTGGCTGCCACATTCGAAGCAATCCATTTTTTTGCCTTTTGGGTTGCTTTTCTTTGGGAAAAAAACATATGCATTTCTATTTAAGAAACGTATTCTAATAAAAGTTCTCACTTTGCAAAATAAACGAATTGCTTCTCTGTTAACTTCAGGATAATATTTCTCCAGTTTATTAATTAAAGAGCCAATTACATGCTTCCCTTTATAGTAAGTTGTACCATGAACTGCACAAAATATGTTTTCGAACTCATAAACTGTATTCATCCATGAATGAGAAGGTGTAGTCAAACCTCCTAAGGACAATAATTTAATCCATTCTGAATTAAATATTGGTTCATCAGCACTATTTTTAGATATTGTTCCCAATGATGGGTCTTTGTCTCGCACACGATAGACAATATAACCTGCAACATATGTTAATGCTTCTTTTTCGGCTGTCGAAAATTGTCTGTCGGAATTCAATTCTAATTCCCATGCCATAGGAGAAGGTTCCTCTATGAAATCCAAATCCAAATCATCAATAGTATTTAATGGAAAAGCATCTTCCTCCTCAGTTTTCAAAGCCCTTTCAAGTATTTCGGATGTTAAATATGAATCAATATTTCTGCTTTCTTTAGTTATGCATACTTTTGAAGATAAATTTGGCAGCTTATTAGCGAGTATTAATTGCTTTAAGCGGCGTATAACTTCACTAGGTGATGGATGGTCATTAAACCTACCAAGCCCTCTAATCTGACTAAAGAGACTTTAAAGTGCATCCTGAGTTAATCTAGAGGTTAAAATATATTTAGCATCATACTATGATTTCAAATTCTGATGTAGGCCAAAAAGAGAATTTATTGAAATTATTATTCCTTTTTGGAAAGGCAGTAAGTTGGCTTTTCCCTGAACTCTTAATCCACCAATGACTTTCTTCATTAATTCCAAAACTTGAATTTGTTTTTCATGATGTTCATTTAATCCAAATGCTGCTTTAAGTATTTTATCTGAAGGAGGGTATGTTTTCGTACTATTCATAATATCGAAAAAATTGTCGATTAACTCAAAGAAGTCGGATGCTTTTTTATCTCCTGTGAGGTGGAGTATACCTTTTGCTGTACTTCTTGAAAATAATGTTTTCGCTGGAGCGACTTTTTGTCTCTCGTTTCCCTTGACCATTAAATAATTTGGTTTTAGTTTGTGACACAATTTAATTTCTCCTGAATCTTTATTTAAAACCTCTTTAATAATATCAACATTTAAAACAGTTCCATCTTCTAAAACAAATCCTTTATCTAAAAAGTGATTTCTCAGTAATTTGAGGCAGTGCGCTAAATCTGCAAAAACCCATATTTTTTTCGTTTGGAATACTGGATTTGGAAACTGAGAACTATTAATCGAAATCTGTAACTCTTTCCACAAAGTAGTATATCCTCCTAAATCAGACACTATTGCTTTCACTTCTACTCTAGATGATTGAATATGTCTTATGAGTGAAAAAAGAAGTTCTTTCTTCATTGGAGTGTTAAAATAAAAAAATATTGGTTGTTTCCACTGCGAAATGAGACCTCTGATTAAAACAAATTGCACTTTTTCAAAAGGACCGAGAATTTGGTCCAGTTTAGAGTCATAGCAGAGTTTAGAATCTATATGCATTTCGTCGAAACTGAGAACGCATATTTTTTTCTACAGAATTCAAATATTGGCATCTTTCCTTCATTACAGCAAGAACATCACTCTGAATTCCTGGACTACATGAAAATTTAGCGCACCATCTCCTTAATATGTTAGTGCTAGGTAAAGGAATTCCTATTTTTTCTTACCAAAAACGTTCCTTATAGATGACAGAGCTCTTATGACAATGCAACGTGAAATATCTTCACTAGTCCACCAGATTTTTTCCTTCTTTTCTAGCAATGCGTTAATCTGCGTCTTTGTAAAAATATGCTTTAAACGTTTTTCCAAATTCTCCGATCTGTTCTGTTTTTTCCTAAATTTCGCTGTTTGGGATTTTAATTTCTGAATTTCCGATACAAATTTCTTTCTAGATGTCGTCCACCTTCTTTGTCGCTGAGCAAACATTCTAAAATTTTTCTTTTCTCTATTTTTCAATATTTTATTACAATTTTCTAAGGATATTATTTTGTTCTTCAAATTATCAATACATTCTTGTTTATCTTTACACTTAGGGCACTCAGGGATATTGTCACATAGGGCATTGTCACTTGTGAGTTTTATTTCAAAATCATTCACATTTGATTTATTATTGTCAGCTTCAATTTCGTTCTCGGCCTCAAAATAAATTTTCTTTGGGCTTAATTCGTGTAGTTTTTCAAAAGCACTCTGCATTAGTTTTCTTTTCAAATGTCTCCGATTTCTTTGTGTTATTTCGTTTACTGCACACGATAAATTTACCTTCGGCACAGCATTGCATTTCAACAGTTTCTTTTGCGGCAATCCAAGCAAGCGATTTCTCATGTCATCTTCATAATCACTGCACAGAAAATGTTCGCTGCAAATTCTTGCGTTTTTCACATTAATAGAATCTTGTCTTCGACATTTATGTATCCATTCTTTCGTCAAAAGCAAATTATCCTTTGGGAAAGCATGAAATACAATATCTCTTCCTTTCGTATTTCTATAAGTGTTACGGCACGTTGCTACAGCACAAGAAGCCATATTACATAAAGGATATTTTAAATATAGAATTTAAAAGGAAAACTGGCTAAAACTATATATATATATATATATACACAAATTATTTTAAATATTTGCATTATTAGAAAACAAATATGTATGATTAACATTAATTTGGGATATGCGATCTCCAGAAAATCGTCTCACAAATGAATGAAACTACAGTTTTAAAGGCGCGAAATCAGAGCAGGTGCAACAGAGAGATGTCAGATTACTTCTGGTTCCCCCCCCTTCATAAGCCTCGCGTCGGCGAGGAGTCGAACAAAGGAATGACCTAGCCCTTCTATTTATCCCTCAGTATTGTGGACAGGCCCGCCCTGAGCCTAACTGGCGCCGTCGTGCAAATGTCTAGCGAGCGCCTTTACACAGTGACGATATTAAAAGAGAAACTGCTTATGGTTAACACTTAAAATGAAGTATTATTAACATTAATATGAGAAACAAACAAACAAAAACAAAAAATACATTTTATGTATCAGTTTGTCAAAACGTGCAAACATTTTCTGCTTTGTTAAAACCCCCACTCAAACATATTTATTGAAGAATTATACATATAGTTATGTTATAAAACAGTAATACTGCAAGCGAAGCAAAATAATACACCAAACGCATTTAATACCAAATACACACTACAACAAAAAATCGACGCACCAAGAAGGAATCATCCGATGGAGACAAAAATTGGTAGCTAGGAAGATTATGTATAGAATAAAAATTATTAAAATTTCAGAACAATTGAATGATTTATTTCAAAGTTACAAAGTAACGAGCTCAATAAGGTGTTGACCCACCTCTAGTCTGGATGCAAGCTCCCGGATAGTCTTCGACGGTATTTCTTCCCAAATTTGCACAAATTGTCGGGCTAGGTCCTCAACATTCTCTCGTAGTATCCCAGACATGCTCAATGGGAGAGCGATCTGGCTGACCAAGCCATTGTTTGACAAGCTGTATTAGAGACTGTAGCAACGCGATCTTTATCTGGCATTATCTTGCTGAAAAATAGGGCCAGCGTACCGCAAATGGAACGGTAGCAAAACAGGTCTCAGAATGTCGTTGACGAACCGCTGTGCTGTAAATGTGTCTCCAATGACGACCAAAAGGATCCGGCTATCAAAGGAAATGGCATCCCAGACCATAACGCTGGTTGCGGGCCTGTGTGGCATGCAATAGTGAAAGCAGGATCGGCACACTGCTTTGGGCGTCTCCAGACACGTCTTTGATGATCGTCATCACACAGTTAGAAGCGGGATTCGTCGCTAAAGACTGTACGTCTCCAGTCAGCATCATTTCAACCTGATCGAGCCAAGCACCACTGTAATCTAGCTCGACAATGTGCAGGCGTGAGTGGCAGGTGGCGTAATGTTCGGTACGAGCGTAGATTTCGCTCTATCAGTCATCTGTGGATGGTCATGGTAGACACTCGTGTGCAGGTCAGACGTCTGATAGTTCATAGCGACGAATCAGGCGCTGTGACAGCTGATTTGACAATCACTCTGTCCTCCCGATCGGTTGTGGCTTTAGGTCGACCACTGCCATCACGACGCTGAAATCTGCTATTGTGCACCCATTTTTGCCAGCATCTTCTAGTCACCGCATCGCTTCGGCTCTTATGACGAGCAATTCTCCAATTCTGACTTGCCTCTTTCAATCCAATGATACGATTTCATTCAAACTCTGACAGTTGCTCGTAATGAGCTCGAATCCTGCGACGAGCACTTTTTCAGTCGTTGAAAGATATCCTAAATAGCAATGCAACAGAAATTTTTAACTGCAGGATGCGTAGTTCCGATGAACTGGAGATCGCACTATTCATTCATTGGACACAAAATTTTAATCATTTGCATATTTAGTGAAAACATTTAAGCATACGAAATTTCAAAACAATCAGATGATTCCTTCTTGGAGCGTCGATTTTTTTTTTTTTTTTAATAGAGTGTATATTGCCTATACTATTTATTAGCTTAAAATTAAAAACAGATTAATTTAAGTATCTAATATGTTTGCACCGAATAAATTATTGTTGTTAGTGTCGTCTACGACAAGGTTCAAACTGTGATTACAACAGGGCACAAAAAATACTCCAGGTCTGATATCCAGGGATATATCCAAAATTCTTTTCTGCACACCGCTATGTTGTTGACAACGATATAGCTTGGAGTTTCAACCGGCGGTGCTACATTTTCTCCAAACCTTTGCAGTTTACGAATATCTATACTATTTATATCGCTTTAATTTTTATCAGTTAATGCTTTTTCCAGTTTTTGACATAAGCTGAGCTGATCTTGTAGCTATATGTGAACGAAAATACGTGATGCTGATGTGTAAGTAAGGGACGCGTTCGACAAATTGCTTAATCCTTATTTTGTGTCTACTGTTGCAATCGTAGTAATTTGTGCAACATTTATCTTTTTTTTTTTTTTTTTTTTTTTGTGTGTGTGTGTGTGTTTTCTTTTTGTTATTATTGTTATCTTACATAAAAAAGGTAAGTACAGCTACATATTATGTTAATCATTAGTTAGCTTTTTAATTCGGAAAAGCAACTATTTGAGCATAATTACTCGAAAACCGTTTACCTCTCATGGAAAAAACATCTGCCATCAACAGGGACCCCAAGCCCGGACAGCAGAACGAAGGTAACTTAAACTCTACCATACAGACTGGGCCACCAATCTGACCTGCTAACACTACGTCATGGTATATAGACTTCGGCTTTAGGAGCCCCCAGGGGGAAACCAAGGAAGGATATGAATATGCAGTTTTGAGGCTCCTAGCGCCCACTGAAAACCTCGCAGTTTAAAGGCTCGCTGAATTCGCCAACTACACCGACGGGGATGTTTCGCCTCGGATAACCATGAATATCTGGCTACATAGCTCCACCAGAACCAAAGGAATGGACAAAACAGTACCATATGGTCCCTGTCGAGCCTGAACCAGCCATCGCCAACGATGATTTCAGTCCTGTGAAGACTGATTTTAAACACCCGTGGCCGAGACTGCCTAGGTACAGATCCTAATCAGTAGCTTCCCAGGTTTTATCTGAGTCGATCCCTGGGGAGGAGTGTTCAAATAAGACAAGAATTTTCCTGTTGAGACAGACTCCCAGACGGACTGCTTGTCTACTGATTGCCCGGCGCCGCACGACCCTGCACATATTGTCGGCGCGGGCCTGATTGTGGACATCCCAAATTAATTTTAATCGCAATATATTGCTTTCTAGTAAAGCAGTGTCAAAACCAAACTGGCAGCCCTTGAAGTAATTTTATGGTGCCTGAGAATATATTTCCCGTAAATTAATTAGCATTATTCTGACGAGAATTTTAAGAAAACTTTTAAGATTTTAAAGGTTTGGAGTCCAGTTGTACGTTATATTCACTACCAAAAACGTACGTAACCCTTCGGAAAATGTAGAAATAGAGTTAATAAATTAACACTGTGATATAAATTTTGTTCAAAGATTTTAATATACAAGTTTGAGTAACTCTTACTGAATTTTTGCAAATAAGAAAACTCACTTTGTTTTTGAGCACATTTGCATGAGAACAAATTTTTTTTTTTTTTTTTTTTTTTTCGTAGTTGAAAAATTATAAGTCTACGGAAAGAACCAGACTGCCTATAAGTATCTATAATTTGTGTTGATACTTTTTGGTCATTTCCCTGCGAGATTACAAACTGCATGAAAATCGAAACATCATGAGGTGTTGTAGCTGAAAGGTGTCATAAAACACGAAGATATTTACAATAATTTACATATAAATATTACTCTTTTTTACTTTTGCGTCATAGAAAAATTTAACAAATAAAAGAAAGGAATAGGTTGTCATTATTTATTTTCAAGTTTTGTCCATCTTGGGAAGCTTTTATATACTATTTCTTTTTAGTTTAAATTTAAAGTAAGTTAATAGTTTAATGCATTAAAATTAGTTGAATAAATGCCAGTCTGAAAAGTTTAATATTTAGCTGTCTGTTTAAATTCCAAATTGTGACAAACATAAATTTCTTGCACATACAAACTTTTAGAATTCAAGCAGAATATTTGATATTTTTCCTTGCGTCGTTTTTATTCGTTTTTTTTTTTTTTTTTTTTTTTACATATATCTAGTAAAACTTTTTTACTTGTAATTTCATTACTACGTTTTGTTAAGCTAACTCAGTAATTTAGGTAATTGATAATCGTATAAAACATCAAAGTAATTTCGCATAAAAAAAGATTTTCCTCCTTCGCCCTCTTTTGAAAGATTAAGTAATTATCTTTAGATAATTGTGATAATTGTAATCTTAAGTTATTTTGTCAAACTTAAGACAACGATCTTGAATATATTTAAATGTAATAAATGCGTATAAATGCGAGTTTATAATTAATAAAAAAATTACAAAAAAATCTGAAACGTTTCAGATTTTAAATTACTTCCAAAGTGGCGTTTTTTCAACGTTTTGCGTGTTACCTTTATTTATTAAATATCATGTTCTTTGCACTTAAACCATAAAATTCAGTTCAATAGCAATGTCGCAAAATAGTTTTAAAATCAGCATATCTTTAGAATTTCCGATACACAGTTCCGCGCGCTGGAGATAAAAAGGTTCCCCCCCCCCCACACACACACCGTAGAGTGTTGGCATTGCTCGCTTTGAAATCCTTGAGTTTGTTAATCAAAAATTCGTTAAACTTTTACAAAATATGAAATCGATAATAAAACAAATTCCAAATTTGAAATTTGGTCTTCCACATGCCCATATTCGTAGGAGGATTACGTCATTCAAAATTCGATGGCTATGTGCACCGTTGTTTCATCACAATATGAGAAATATAGATACATTTATGCAGATTTTTCATTACTTAATTTCTTCAAATATAATGCAAGACTCTAACATTTGTTAGCAACAGTTTGAAAAGTGAAACGGACATTTATAGTAACTCAACGCAAAACGAAAACAATAGTCCTTCAGGGATAAAGCCCCTTTCGACTAAAAATATATGTTATTATATAAAATCGGAAGAGAGACTCGCCAATGTAAAATTTATAATTAAATCAAAACAGCAATCTCAGATTAGATTAAAATTTGAATAAAACTATGAATTTCAAGGGCAGTCAAACATAAGTTCCTATTCTTAAGCTGCAGGGGAAAAAAATAACATATATACTGAAATCTATCCCAAACTAAAGTATTTCTTTTTTTAGTCCAAAGGTGTTTTTTGTCCCTGAAGAACTATTGTCGACTTTGCGTCGAATCACTCTGAAAGTCCTTTTCACTTTTCAAACTGTTGCCACCAAATATTATCGCGCTGCATTATATTTGAAGAAATTAAATAATGAAGGATCTGCATAAATGTATGTATGCTTCTCGCATTGTGATAAAACAACGGTACCTAGAGCCATCCAATTTTGAATAACGTAATCCTACTGCAAGTATGGGCATTTGGAAGTCCAAATTTGAAATTTGCTTTATTATCGATTTCCTATTTTGTAAAACTTTAATAAATTTTTGATTAACAAACTCAAGGATTTCAAAGCGAGCAGTGGCAACGTTATAAAGGAAAAACATTTTTATCTCCAGTGCGTGAGACTGTGTAACGGAAATTCTAAAGATACGCTCAATTTAAAATTATTTTGCGATATTGTTCTTGAATTGAATTTTATGGTTTAAGTGCGAAGAACATGATACTTAATAAATAAAGATAACACACAAAATGTTAAAAAAAAAAAAAGCCTCTTTGAACGTAATTTAAAATCTGAAACCTTTCAGGTTTTATTTATTTATTAGTCCAAAGGGGCTTTGTTCCTGAAAGACTATTGTTTTCGTTTTGCGATTTTGCGTTGAAAACTTTAAAAGGCTGTATCACTTTTCAAATCGTTGCTATCAAATACTATCGCCCTGTATTATATTTGAAGAAATTAAATAATGAAGAATCTGCATAAATGTATGTATGTTTCTCGTATTGTGATAAAACAACGGTACCTAGAGCCATTCAATTTTGAATGACGTAATCCTACTGTCAGAAATTTGGAATTTGTTTTATTATCGTTTTCACAATTTGAAAAAACTTTAACGAATTTTTGATTAACAAACCCAACGGTTTAAAAGCGAGCAAGGGCAAAGCTCTATGGGGAGGGGGGAAACCTTTTTATCTCCAGCGCGCGGAACTGTGTACCGGAAATTTGAAAGCTATGCTCATTCTAAAATTATTTTGCGACATTGTTGTTGAACTGAGTTTTATGGTTTAAGCGCAAATAACATGATATTTAATAAATAAAGTAATGCACAAAACGTTAAAAAAACGCCCCTTTGGAAGTAATTTAAAATCTGAAACCTTTCAAACTTTTTTTTTTTCCTGCCTAACGTTAAAAAGCTGTTATTACAGTTATCTTAGAAGGAGAGTAAAATTCTCCCACTTTGTATTTAGATGAAGAAAAAATGATGAACGCTCTAGTTTTTCCTTCATGATTTAATAATAAATGCAGAGGATGAAAAGTTTTAAGAACCTGCAACTTTAAAGAAAACGAAGCGTATTTAATCTATCAATTTTAAATTAATAAATAAGTAGTATTAACTTTTTAAACGTTATAAATACATACAGCAATAACATCTTTTCTAAATTAAAGCTATTTTTTTTTTACGAACAGCTTATTTAAGGCTGTTTTTTCAAATTTAAAACGTCTAAGCTCTATAAATTTTTCCTTTTAAGTCCTGATATTATCCCATCGACCGCGAAGGCTGGCCAGTTTCTGCTGAATTCTGAAGGATTTGACGTCTCATTAATACACAAGAATAGGAATTCGACTTGCTTTGTTTATGCGCTTCGTAAAAAAGCTTTCATCGGTTTCTACTATTTTGTTACGACCTTCGATTTTACAGGAAACTCTCCTTAAAACGCTTTGAGCACAAACACCCGGTTGGTAATTATTCTTATCTATTGCCGGTTTGTCTGCCATATTCAGCTGACCATATCGTGTCCATTAATGCACACTTGTTTAGATGTAGGATCCCAAAACTGAAAATAATCCACTGCTTGCTGTACGGTAGAAGGCAGGTCCCAAATTATAATCATTTTTCTCTTTCAAATTGCTACAAAAAATAGTGATAACAATTAATTTATATCCTTGTTTATGAAAACAAAACGTAGCTCATCGAGAATCAATCAAGGTTACGTCATACGAAAGCGCATATGTTATGAATGTGTTATTACATTAAGCTTATCCATAACTGGGGCTAAATCGCCCTCCTGGCGACAGTTTCCTGTTGACGGATAATACGTAAGTATCAATAATATTAATGATAAAACGTTTTACGTTTTATAGATTAAATCTGTGTGTTAACGCTCTCTTAAGGAGGGGGAAAAAAATCTAAAAATTCTCTCGTCTCTCTGTAAAACATTCTGTAAAAATATATTATTTTAAGCCGCAAATGACCAATTACTGCTTAAGGTCTAACAAGAGCATCATGCGTGATCAACCTGTTAGCTATTAGAACGATTTAAAAATTTCTATCACAAACCATCAGCGTAAAGCAAAGCTTTCCACAAAAAGTTGTTATATTACATTAAATTAAATCATGACGTCATACGTTATCTGAACTGCCAAAAGTTATTTCTTGTTTTGGCAACAAAAAATTATTTACGAATTGGTTGTTCGCTTGGAAAGAATGAACTGATTTCATTCATATTGAATGTTTTTATGAATTTTCTTTTCAGGTATACATAGAACTTATAAATTTTGCTTTTGCCGCAGCTAGCAAATTTGTAAACAGTACATGTGAACAGTACATCAATTGTTCATTTTATTTTCAGTTTTCAGTGCATTTTAAAAATTCTATTTACAAGTATTTAATTTCTTTTATAACATATTTTCTTTTTGAGTATAGTTTAAACTTTTGTAAGCATTTATATATTTTAGTCGAATTATTATTTTAGTACAGTGCTTCTTTTTATTATTATTAAAATGCTAACACGCAAAAGAGGCATTATGGGAGCTGCATTAAGAAAACAAAGAGCTGAAGCACAAAGGTTACAGTGAGCTACAGAAAATGAAGAAGAAACCACTAGGAGCCTCAGCAAGCAAGCACAACGACAAAAAAATTTATGTATTCAAGAGATTGAAGAAGAAACAACTATAAGACTCAGCAGGCCCACACATCGACGAGATCACTTAACGCGTTCAAGGAACTGAAGAAGAAACGAATAGCAAGCTCAGCAGACAAGCAGAAATTCAAGAAACATTGCGTGCTTAGGAAACTGAAGAAGAACGAATAGGAGGCTCAACAGACAAGCATAATACCAAGAAAATTTGCGTGCTCAAGAAACTGAAGCAGAAACGTGCAGGAGGCTCATCAAACAAGTGGCACATCAACAGAATATGCATGATAAAGAGACAGAAGTTGCAGGTAGACGAAGGACACAAGACTCTCATCATCATCATTGTCCAATTCCAGTGGAAGAGTAGAACAGAATGCCAAAAACTTCACGAAGAACGCAAGAAGCTGCACATCACAGACAAGTCCGATCTCAAGAAACAATGTCTATAAGACAAGACAGACATGAATACAACAGCATTCAGTGAGGGTTCTTCACAATGCAGGAAGATGTGGACTCGTACATCGAGCAACACAGTGTCGGTTCAATGGAAGTTTGCTGCGATCTCTGCAGTGGACTCTTCTTTCTAGAAGAAAGGAACCTAAAAGGAAGATACACACACTGCTGTCACAATGGGAAAATTGTAGAAGCTGGGGAAAAAAAATATCTAGAAGAATAGCGTAATTTAATGAATGGGAACCACCAATTTTCTCAAGATTTTTTTAACATACGTACTTATAATTGTCTTCTTGGTTTTGCTTCCTTGGGTACCACTATAGAAATGCTAACAGGTTCAAGTCCTTATTGTTTTAGAATTCATAGTGCCACATATCATCAAGCAAAACACCTCATCCTGATCGAGAATAGCACGCCCAGCTGTATATTTCAGATTCGCATCAAGCCCTCAGGCAGAGAATGAACATACATAGAAATGTTGCATTATGCCGAACTGCTGATACAGTTAGATGTGGTTTTAAGGAATGTGAATCCAAATGCAGAAGCCTACATGATACCGAAAAAAATTGAAGGGGGAACTCTACCAGAGGAAGGTGCTGAAACTGCTACTGATATCCGTATGTACACTGCGCAAAAAAAGGGGGGATACAGTTCTATAGCTCCCGTTCTACTAAACCGATTGATATAATTCAAATCGCCTTTTTCCTGTCTCAAAAGCGCGATTTGTGATATATATTAGATTTATATATAGCATTGTCCTAACATAAGTATTTTGACACAAATTCGGACTTTTCTGAAATAACATACCAATTTTTTTTCCATATTTCGATTCTACGACTCAAATTACGCCTAGATATCAAATTTTTTAATTTTTGGTGAGAAATTTATGGAGAAATTTAAAAATTTATCTTGGCGAATTTTTTTTAGTTTTCGCCAAGAATAATTCACTTGGCGAACTTCTTAATTTATACCAAATAATATAATATAGGAAAATTAACCTTTGCCTTTTTTCTTTGTGTACGAGCCGTGAAAAAAGTCGTCGTTCATATGTTAACAAAGTGCTACACCACATTTTCGTTATTATCGCTTATAATAAATACGCCAAATTTCAAAATGCGCCAAAACGTAAATTCACGCACATCTTAGGAAATTGTGAATAAAAAAACCCTAATTTTTGGCAGGTATGCTTAGGAATACATACTTTAAGGTGATTGCAAAAATTTTAGTTATAAAATAGGTTATAATTCAAAATTTTTTCCGAAAAATTTATAAAATTTATTTAAAAACACAAATTTTAAAAATAGATCATAAAAAATTGGCGAATTTTATTTGGTATGAACCTAAATTTCGAAATATGAAAAGAAGAACGAAGTAAGTTTAATAAAATAAGTGATATTAATAAATATATATCAAGCTGAATTAACATTGAGGAGCTAAAATTTTGAAAGCTAATTTTTTAAAAACTGCTTGTGCAATTTTTACAAAATTTGGTATAATTTGATTTGTAAAATGGAAAAAATTGTCATTTCAGAAAAAAGTCCTATTTTGTTTCAAAATACCTGTATAAGAACAATTGCTATATATAAATCTAATATACATCCTAAGTCGCGCTTTCGAGACATGAAAAACGGAATTTGAATTTCGTCAATCGGCACAGTAGAACAGGAAATATAGAAATCTCACCTTTTTATTTTTTTTTTCGCGGTGTACATCAAGGGCTAAAGTGTTGCTACAGGTGAGCGCAGAGGGCATAAGAACGCTTAGGAAAAAAAAAAAAAAAAAAAAAAAAAATTGCAGTTGTTTTTAAAAGTGCAAATGGCGTTCCTCTCAAACAGAGAAATTTTGATACAAGCAAAAGATGTTGGTCTCATTAATTATCAGTACTTTAACCCTTTTAGGAGCGGTATATAAAATAATTTAAATTATGTTAAAATTTTGCATGAATTGTAAATTTATAAACCCTAATAACACAAAATTGAGACTTCAAAAAATCTAGAGTGAAATCCGGAATTTTTAGGGCCGGTATATATTTTATACTGGTGCCCCTCTAAAGCACTCCCCCCCCCGGTAGCTGGTTAATTTTTGTTTTTTGACATCTATTTTTGCGTACTTCTGGTGTGCACTTATAGAAATGGGTGACTGAATATAGTTATGTAAGCCTATAATAAAAAACGTTTAAAATTTCGCTAGAAATTTAAAAATAAAATTTACATCTTTATGCACTTTGATGATGACACCAGTAAAACATGAGTAAAAAGGTTTTGAAAGTGATTTAAATTCAATATTATTATTTAATGAAAAAAATTAGCAAATATAACATTGCATGTGTAAGTCGTATCACGCTTTAATTGAACTAGTATAATGTTTCAAGTTGATGTAACTCAGGGGGAAAATTAAAAACTTGAAAAATGAAACACTACGACTCAACTGAAAAATTATGTTTCATTTTTAAAGTTATTATATTTTAATATATTTTATGTTATAATACTTGGATAATGTATAAAAAGAGCATACTTCATGCTATGGTAGCAAGAATTACGATTACTTGCAAGTTAAAATAACAATTCCCAACAAATACGTAAAACATGTATCAAAATATTTAATACATTTAAGCTTTACACCATATAATGCATTTTCTGTTATTCTCACAAGTAGTTAAAAATGAGTTACATGAACTCCAGTCACAAGCTATGACGCTAGATTTGTGGCCTTTCAATTCGTTTTCAACTGTTTCTTTGTTTATATTCCATATAAATACTGACCCATTCTTCGAACCGCAAACACAATACTGATCATCAGGACTAAACTTCGCTCTGGTCCAATCGTAAGCAACTTCAAAACTATCTGCTTTCAATGAATTTAATCCAAAATTCGTCCTCAAGTCAAAAACCTTCAAAACATTATCCCGCTGGGAGACTAATAACAAATAACCATTTTTGGACAAATCTAGTGATGTAATTACTCCAGTAGAGGCAATCTGAGAAGTTTCTTTGTTAGATCTAATGTCCCAGAGCCGGATTTTCTTATCGGCATGCCCACTTATTATAACATGACCACTTTTACAAATCACATCATGTACCTGAGAGTTTGAGAAGCTGGTCTGGATACATGCTCTTCGCCGCAGATCCCATACTTTTAAAGTTTGGTCTAAACTACCAGACACAATCTTATTTATTTCGTACATGAATTTTGCAGACATAACCTTACCACTATGACCAGTTAATGTATGTCTCAAAGTAAAATCATTGAGGGTCCAAATACGACTAGCAAAATCACACGACGTACACAACAGCAAGCTGGAATCAGCATCTAAATCGACAGACATTATGGATGAATTACAATCGCGGACTGATTTCTTTAACACAATACTGCCATCCTTCAGCAACTCCCAGAGCTTGACCTTTCGGTCAGCACCAGCAGTAATAACATGACTGAATGTCGGCAACCATAAAACAGCATTTACATCACTATCGTGAGCATTAAATTCATACTTAATTTTTTCTGGAACTATGGAGTTCAAGTTTTCGGCAATAACGTCTACGGAAGCAGTTTTCAAGCTGGCACTTTCTTCGTGGACTTGAGTCCCAGATGAAGATTTTTTCACGTTCTTATCAGAGGAATCTTCCACAACTTTCACAAGACTTTCGCTAAGCGAACGTGCTATTTCAGCTTTCTTCACCTCAGCCAGCTGGGCTTTTAAATTCTGATTTTCAATTTCTAAGTTATTTTTCTTGCATTCCAAACTTGAATAGGTGATATTTAAGGCATCGCATTCATCGACTTTATTTTGAAAGGCAATTTTAATGTCTGCTAATTCTTTACAATGTTTTTTACAAAGTTCTTGATAATTACTCAAAGTATTCTTCATTTCTTCCATTTCACGTTTCTGATTGGCTATGATTTGGTTCTTTTGGTCCAGTGCATTTCTAAAGTCAATAACTTGTTGAGCATAATCTGAAATTTTTTTATGACATTCAGCTAAATCATTTTGCAAATCGCAGCATTTCATTAACATCGTACGTTCTTCCGCTGATAAGTCATGAGCAGGTACGGCAGGACTTGTTTGCTCTGCTTTTGTAGTCTGAATATTTCGGAGTATTACACTTCTTTGCAAGTAATCCAATGATTCTAGTAATTTATTACTATATATTATTACATCACGAAAACTATGTTCTCTGGCATTCCTTTTCTTCAGACTTGCTATGACATCCCTAAATAGAAATAATAAATATTTTAAGTACGCAAAATAAACTGCTATATATTAAATTTACATCTGTGAAAATATTACATTTACCAAAGATTAAATGCATTAAATAATAAAGGAAAATTGTATGTAAACAAGTATTACACATAATGTATAAGGACATCTTACAAATTTTGATATTTTTAAAAAGAATCATACAAGATCAACAAACTGCAGTTTACACCCGCCCCCCCCCCAAAAGAAAGATATAATATAGTTCACATTTTAACCGATAGATAGCGCTGTAGTTAAAATATTAAAGTGGTTATAAATTAAAGAATAATGAAAATGTGGAAATTTAAATCCTTTTAAGAGATGCATCTGAGAATTCGCAATATATTGCTACATTGTTAGTAAATATGGTGTGTGTGTGTGTATTGGTGTATTTAATTATGGCAAAGCACACGAGGGCTATCTGCCTAAAGGGAGGGATGCCTTTCGTGGAGGACTTTCTAAGGGAAACTGGCTCGTATACACGTTACACATGGGGAAAACCACGAAAACGCCCATGCAGCCAGCCCGTTCGCGGGATTCGAACCTCAGACCGAACTACCAGTGTTCAGCGTCTTTACCGCTCGGCCGCTGGTGGGCTTAGTAAATATGTAATAGTTCAAAAATGCAAATGGATGAAAGCTGAATAATCTTATTCTCATTCTAATTTTAAACAGTGACACTTACTGTGCCATCTGCCTATGAAAATTAGAATTAAAACTTATTCGTAAAGTTAAAAAAAGTGTGCCTCTGTCAAAAATTTAGATGCAAACAGCTCTCTGATTTGTCGCATATTTTTTAATTTTAATTACGTTTCTTAAAAGCACATACGCAAAATAGAATTACTCGTAATAATACCTAAACTCTTTCTTTTAAATTCAAGATTTACCTTTCCTGTTCTAAAAATAGAAAAAATTATAGTTTAAGCTTTTAATATGCGTCACTCGTTGAGTAACAGTGTCTATACGTCCTGTTGGTGGACATACTTTCATAAAGATAAAACGTGAAAAAAATGAAACTCCTGTTTAATAGCATTTCTTTGCTTAATTTTAAAATCGATCTGATTCTATTCCGATTCTCTTAACGAAAGAAAAATCTTACATAACTTTCAATACTTTCTTCCATTCTATTTACAGACATTTTCGCTAGTTCGCTGCTTCACAAAACTTTCAATACTTTCTTCCATTCTATTTACAGGTATTTTCGCTAGTTCGCTGTTTCACAAAATATGTAAATCACCTTCCTAAAATTGTCATTATGTACCTTTTTAATTTCCAAAGATATCGAGTCTTTCCAGCCTTCTGTAGAAGATTGTATTCAAAATAACGCTTTTTACCGCATTAGCGTGAATGACTGAATCAATAGTTATTACCTTGAAAACAGTTTTACAAAAAGTGGTTTTAATAAATGCCTTACAACATTTACTGGAGTTGATAATGAATGTGATATTAATTTACAACCACTGATAAAGACACTTGGCCTAAATAATATTTCGGCTTCTGAATGTATTTTTATTGATGAGATGGCAATAATAGAGTGAGATAATAGAAATAGTAAGAAACCTTATTAATTGTGGAGAAGAAAGAAATGAAGAAAATTATGAAAAACGCATTAATTCAGATTTCCTATCATCTAGTTTTAAAGAAGCAAGTAATATGCTAAAATGGTAATATGCACGTAATTCCATTCATAATAATGATGGTGAAAATTTTAGATTAACTCTGAGTTATAAGTTTGCTTTGAAAATCATATTGTAAATAGAAAATGGAACAATTGTAACTGATTATTTTATAATCATATGTAACTAACTACTTTAATTATTAATACATTCATCCTAATTTATAATTTTTCATCAGTACGCATTTAGTGATTTTAATAATTTCAAATCTGATAAATTACTTTTATGTTAATGAATAAATTTAAAGCAAAAAATTTAGTTACATATGGAGAAGGGGAAAAAAAAAAAAAAAAAAAAGATTACAATTTTTTGAGATTCTCTGATTTAAGGACACCTTGCCTTTAGGAACGCTCATTTCGACTCCAAAGATGTCCTTAAATGAGAATTTTTACTGCATGGTGTACTCTTTCACGGCGTGGCGAATATCTTACATGGAAAGTTAAAAAAAGCCATATGGCCAGCTTTGCTGGGTAGGAGGGCTGGGGCTTCGCCCTCTATTCGCACGAATGGAAAGTTAAAAATAAAATATTTTTTATTGAATAACTTGAAAAAAAGTTAAAAATTCAGTTATTTATTCATTATTTATTACTAAATGATGGAAAATTTAATGATTAACTTTCGTTTTGTCTAGTCTTCTGTGAATCTTATTTTTATTTATTTATTTATTTATTTATTTAGATTTGGCAGCTGACACTTTTAGGTTGCTATAACAAATTCGTGCATCTTTTGTTCGCAGTTTGTCAGTTTACGATCCCTTTTAACATGGAATGCAAAAATAAACATTTTCGGCATATTTTACTCTTTTATTCTCATAAAAAAGTAACTCAGGCTCACAAAGAGGTACGTGAAGTTTATGATGCTGATTGCTTAACACAATGCATGTGCCAGAATTAGTTCAAAAAATTCGTTCTGAAAATTTTTCACTTGAAGAACTGAAGAAGACCAGCGTTCTGGCGACCTTCTGAAGTTGATGATGACAAAAGTAAAGCCATAACTGAAACGAATCGTCATATAACTGTGCGAGAGGTTGCAAAAAAATTAAAAGTATCATATACAATAATTGAAAATCAGATAAGTTTTTTTTTTTTGACTTGTTAAGAAGCTCGATATTTGGGTTTCGCATGAATTGAAAGAAATCCACTTAACACAAACAAACAATATTTACGATACGCATTCTAAATGTAATGCAATCGATCCTTTTTTCAATAAATTATCGCTGATGATGAAAACTGGATCGTTTACGATAACATTAATTGAAAAAAAAAAAAAAAAAAAAAAAAAAAAAAAAACCCCACAAGGTCCGAGCATGATGAATCAAAAACAAACCATATCAAAAGTTAAACTGCATCGGAGAAAGATCATCAAACATTTCAGTAATAACGAAGACCTCAAATCGCACTTAGTTGAGCTTTTTACTGGTAAAGTTCACAAGTTCTATGAGCGCAGATTCATGAATTTACCAGAAAGATGATGAAAGGTCATGGAACAAAATGGAAGATATTTGGCTGATTAAAGTTAATTTTTTGTATGGAAAAATTAAGTTTTATTCCATACCAAAAAAACGAAGTTAATTTCTTGCCAAGCTCCGTTACTTCACGTCAAATGAAAGAAGCACGAGGTTCAACCAGCTGCTATTAGATCACAAAAGAAGTTGCGGAACTTAAGCTAGCTGGCACATCTTCTGCAATTTTGAGTGCAAAATTAGGCTACCATACGAAAGTAAATAATCTATATAGCGACAAGACCGTATAATACATAGTTTTAAATTAAACAGCGACAGAAATAACTAGATACTAATTGTAAAATCTTACGGGTACAAAACTATATTTTATCATTTTTGGTAACAAAAATGCAAGCACATAGCAGCCGTCAAACTTACATAATGCATTGGTTACTAATAAATGAATAACTATATAAAACATGTACTCCAATCGTTTAGTAAAAAATATTAGCCTAAAGAGATGTTAGACCCAACGGGCTATTAGTCTCGAAACGGCATTGTTGCCACCAAATATTATCCCTTTGTACTTACTATATTTAAGGAAACTAAATAAAGAGGAATCTGCAAGAATACCATGCATGTTTCTCGCATTGTAAGAAAACAGCGGTACCTACAGCCATCAAATTTTGAATAACGTAGTCCTCCAACCCAACATGGGCACTTGGAAGCCCGAATTTTGAATTTCGAATTTATTTATTTTATTATCCTTTTCAAATTAGCAAACTCAACGATTTCAAAGCGAGCAATGGCAACACTGTACGATTTTTTTTTTTTTTTTTTAATCTCCAGGCCGCGAGACTGTATGGGAAATTCCAATGACATGCTGTTTTTAAATATTTTGTGATGCTTGCTGTTGAACTCAATTTTATGTGGTTTTAAATGCGAAGAACATGATATTTAATAAATAAAGGTAACGTTAGAACGCTACCTTTATTTCTTAAATGTAATGTTACGTTAGAAACACGCCCTTTTAGGCGTTTTTCTAACGTTCAGAAAGCTTTCAGATTTTCTTCTGATTTTTCCCATAAAATTTATGCAACATTGATATATCTGGTTGTAACGGAAGTTTTCCACAAAAAAACTTTCTTAATAAACTTCAGGGGTAAAAACAAAATGAAAGCAGTGCGGATAGTAATCGCCACCCAAATCAATGTTTTTCTGCCAACGTTTTGGTAGTTTTTCAAAGCCTTCGGCCCAGAAACTTAGTGGCCGCGAGTCCAAAAACAGATCAACTTCATTTCGAACGTCCTGTGCAGAATGGAGGATAGTACTAGCAAGATGTAGCTGCAGGTGGTAAAAAATGTAGATGTCCCAAGGAGCGATGATGGGGCTATATGATGGTGGCAAAAGATCCCATTCGAGTCCATACAGACTCCAGACGTGAATGCAGACACATTGCATTATCTAGATGGAACATTACCTTTTTGCTCCGCGACTGTTTTCATATAGTAACGTCAACACGGACTAGCATCTCGCTGTACACCTTACTGTTGAGCATATTGCAGGCCCGAACACATCTGTCCTTAACTGCTTGTGTCAGCTGATGCGGCACCCAGCGATTGAACTTGTACGTCAGATTTTTGCGAAGGATAGCGCGATTAAAAGACATTGCACTAATATCTAACTCCTTAGCAAACGGGCCTCATCAACAGGCCGGCCAGAGCGCTCTGCTTCTTAAATACCATAGTACTTGTTTTTGAAGTTACTGAACCAAACCTTCCAAGGTGTCATATGATACAACGTTAGTACCTAAAGGTGTGCACATGATTTGGTGACATTCTGTAGTTGACCTTCTTGCAACGTAACTGGAAGTAAATGATGGTTCTAATCTAACAGCGTGATAGTTCCATTTTAGACACCTTGTACTTAATGATAACTATATATATATATATATATATATATATTTCAAATTTCACAACACAGTGTTCTAAAGAAAGTCTGTTTCTTTCAAATGCTAAAAATCGTTTGACAAAATATGATTAAAGACGCCAACACGAACTGCTTGCGCACACGACATTTGCGGTGGCGGGAAACTTTCGTTAAAACCCGATATTTTCATTCCATTTTTAGCACTTATTTTTCTAAGGATGGCAGAGGTTCCACAATAAACTATAGTTTTATGGGTTCCCCGAGTTGGCAAAGTTAAAGACCATCTAATCCGAAAACTTACTCGTTTTCCGGGGGGGGGGAGAGATGACAGCTCTTGCACGTGTATGCTTTGTACTTAAACAAATTACTAAATTTACTTTAGTGATTATAATTACTAACAGAACTAATACAAGCGTAACTCAAGAGCAATCTATTATTAATTTCAATGTATGAATAGAAAATTCATTAGTAAACATGTCAATTATCTACACTGCGATTGCCACTATTCATTGTTATTTTTTTTTTAAATACATTTTTCTTGAATTTTCACTCGCCATATCATTGTACGAACTACTAAATTCAATATAATAACCATTTTTTTCCTAGCAAAATAATAATCTATGAGTCTACATTCTACTAATCAAACGAATGTAATTCAAGAAAAGATTAAGCAAAGAATAGAAACAAATAACAGAAAAGATAACAGCTAGCAGAAATGAATAACGAAGCGAAGGCAAGGAAAGAGAACAGAAACGACATAAAATTTACAATACACCAACCGAAATTAAAAACTACCAAAAGTAGTTTATATAAAAAAATTATGCGAAATAATGAGAAAGATAACGAAATTATTTATTCCTCCACAGTGGCACCATTCATTCCAAAAATTGAAGCCCACCATTTGACAGGGTCCATTTGAAAGATCAAGCTAGCTAGCTCGGTCAGTTTCATGATTAAGCTAGGCACTGTGATAGTAAGCTTTAAATATAGAGCAAATATATTTGAATAAAGTCGTGGATTCTAATATTTCATTTATGCTGATGAATAATTTGGAAATTTTCAAAATTTAATGTAATGCATTGTTCCAACCGCAAGTGGAATTTAATGGCATAAATTCTTGATTTAAGCAATTTAAACAAATTAAAGCAATTTATTGCTACGAGGGAAAAACGTTTTAGCAAGAAAATTTCCAATAATGATTATTCCGAAATGAAAATCCCCTCTTCTTCATTCGATGTAATTATTGACAGTTTGCTGATCATTCTGAAAACTTGCAGAATTTTAAGTTACTCAATCAGTTATCTTTATTACTTTATCGGTTCCCACCAGATCGCAAGGAGATCATCTTTGACAGCTATTGCTGACCGTCATTTTATTATTTCTGCCTAAAAATGAATTACTTAAAAATCGGACCTCGATCTGTCACGAAGCAGCCCTGCTTCGTGACAGATCGAGGTCCTGAACGAAAGCTTAATAGGCACGCTTGACTTTGTACTTTAATTTCACTTGAGGATTTTCCCGCACATGCGCTGATTTGAATTTCTGTTGTGCTTTGGGTGTGTAACCGTCAGGCTGACAAGATGTCAAAAGGTTTATTTTAAACCTTCTGAGTTTCTTCTAAGTTAAAATGAGATGACAAGCTGTCTGACTATCTTTACGGCTCTAGAAATTAACAGTTAGATTAGTGTGAGAACAACAGCTTTCCGAATACACCTTTCCCACTGTTGGATCCTAGCGGATTAGATCAATATGTTCGTATCAAAGCAACGAATATCGCCTTAGTGCAATAATCCATCTAATAAACACCCCAACAAAAAAAAAATCAAATTTTAAAGTAATTAAGAAATGAAAAAATTTTTTAAAAATAAGCAAAATTGAGTCTTGAATCGATTCACAATTTATGAATAATCATGCATTTTGAAAAAGAAATAATCGTTCTGATGCTCTTGACGATAACAGATTCTCATTTTATCACTCGACTCGCTGACAGCTCTCCCTGAAATGTTACTCTAAAATGTACTTTATTCTAAAATACTGCTTCTGCTTTTCGCTTAAAATTATTACTTCAATAATTTTTTAAGCTACTGTCCGCCCATCACGTGTTGTGTACATAAAATAGAAAACACTGATAGTTTAACCTAGGTTTAAATTTCAACAAACAGGCTAGTTGCATGGACTTTGTATTTTCCCCACACAAGTTAGCTTCCCTTAGAAAGTGCCCTACGAAAGCATCTCTCCTCCCTTAGGCAGACTGTAGTGTCTTTTGCCATCATTAGGTAATCCAATTCAAGCTTTAAGCTACTACCTTTCACTGTAAAAATTAAGGCCCACCAGATGAGCACTACTATTTCGATTCGGTTTCAAATCTTGGCGAACAGGCAGAGTGTATAAGCATTTTCCGGGTTTTCCCCAAATATAAGTTGAATGAAAGCTAATCTCAAAAAGATCCTCTACAAAGGCATCTTTCCTTGCAGGCCTCACTTTGCCTTTAGCAAATAATCTAAAGTAACTGAAAAAAATTAACGCCACTCTAAAGTTTTTAGATAATTTTTTATATCGCCCCAAGAAGTTCAATGCTATTGACACATATTCGGGGTTATAAGAGGCTGAAAAAGTTAAATTTGAATCATAATAAACAAGAATTTGAATCATAATAAAATATTCTGATCTTGCTACTTAGAAGAAGTAATGATTTTTTAAGAATCAAATGCTTGCATATTTGATCTTTTTGCAATAGCACATTTCGTAACTGTTCAACATTCTCAGAAGCGATAACTGACTGATTTTAAGACTGAATTACATAACGCTTGTCTCCACTTCATTTATCGGTAGTTCGATAGATTCGAATCCCAGCGAATGAGTTGCATGCATCTTGTTTTCTCGGTTTTTCCTATATGTAATTTAAATCTGAACCAGTTTCCCGTAAAGAGTGCGCCACGAACGCTCCTCCCTTAACCCTTTGAAGAGCACTAGTCTATATAATAATCAGAAGTTTGTCAATTTTCTAAACCTCGTAAAATATGCTAATTTTTTATACCAAAATATTGAGTTTCCAGTGTTTTCTTTTGACTCTAAATGACAGCATTACTTTATGAATATTCAATATTTTGTAGTTATCAAATTAATATATCTCGTTCAAAGGTCTCATGCTTGAAGATTCATAAACTGTATTAGAGGGGGTAATTCAAACTCTGCCAAATATATGACCAAATACAGCAACTATAAATGTTGAACCTTATATATTTACTTAATTTTAATCAAAACAGAAAATTTAAAGTTAATTATTTACGATTTTAAAATTGGTATATAAATTATACCAGAGCCCACACTGAGAGTACGTCGTCAACAGATGGCAGCATCAGGCTTTTTCTTCTCTGCTGACAGTAGAGTAGAAGTCCAGAAATCCGCAAAGCCTTGGGACCAGAGGTTGTGCGGATTTTAGGATTTCAAGACAGAAAAGATAAATCATAATATTCAGACTCAAAGTGCAAAATAAATAAGGCGTATTAGATACATTTAATTAAATTATTATATACATCATTGCAATAATTTGTTATATGCGTTTGATTATATTATTCATTGTATTATATAATCATTGTCGGGCAGCACCAGTAATTCGGATAATTCATTGTAATGTACACAGCATCCAGGTTTGCCGATTTCGCCTCATGCAAAGATTTCCGGTTTCGGTTTACGGTGTTAAAATCACCGTTGCTGTAAAGTTTCAACAACTTTTCTTTATTTTTCCGCATATCATACACAATCATGTCGCAATTCCATACGATTCTGCTATAAACCGAGGAGTGGAACTTGCCTCCATCTTTTGCAAAATTTGCACTTTTCGTATTACCGTCAATGCAACGTGTTTACGTTTTTCAACATTCCAAGCAGTAAAATCGTGAGTGAGTTTCTTATCTGTCATTGTATTAAAAAGGGCTGAAATTTAAAATATTCTTAATTTATCCACAAAATATCCGGATAAAAAAAAAAGGCTGCACTGAATAATCTCGTGAAATAACAAAGCACAGAAAATACAACAACGTGAATCGTGAACTTGAAAGAAGAGTTGAGTGAATCGTCTGCTTTTTTACCTCGATGCAGATCAGACGGGGAAAAAAAAAAAAAAAAAAAAAAAAAAAAAAAACTTTTATCATGATGTTAATAATTTGGTATTTCCGTGATGATTCATTATTATTCGGTAATTATGACGTCATTATTCGGTAAGTATTTTTTCTTCGATATTTCGTACTTAATGTTGCGGTTTCCGGAACCTATAAACTGAATGTTTATATTCTGAGAGGCAACGCAGATTTCAGGAGTTGGCGGATTTTCGGTATTTAACTGCATTTGCTTATAGAAATTGCTTATGATTAGTTGTTAGAATATGTATAGAATAGAAATTGTTTATGATTAGTTGCTTAGGTTTTAAATTAAAAGTTGTTTATGATTAACTATTATGTTCGCAGGGGGATACGGAGTTTATTCCAGGAATGAATAAAAATAATTCAGTTTCTTCTTATCCGTTGCTTACTCCAGTCGAGTTTCACATTCGTCTCTGTTTAGCTAAAACTTTAATTTAACCACTTCACCTTTTCCCAGAGACAAATTGATCGATTTCAAAATTGTCGTCTGACGTCAAAATGTCACACATTCATAGAGAGGCCTAAATCGACAGTCCCAAAAAACACCCCAGAAAATAAGCAAAAATAAAAAGAGGTGATTGATAGCTAATTTTGTCATACTTTCCCACTAGTGTTTCTACACAGGTCGTAACAAGATCACAAAGGTCTGCTTTTAGACTATCGTCTTTGTTAAATTTCAGATAAGAGACTTCAGAATACAAAAGAAATTTTTCTCCTGGCTGAGGATACTTTACAGGCGGTTTTCGAAATAGGTCCTGGCAGCTGTTGAAAGAGGGAAGACCAGTTTCACGCAAGGAAACCTCCTTGGTTTCACAGGAAGAGAGTGTTTAAGAAGGTGTTGCCAGCTTCAGATGCAAAACTTTTATCTTTTGAAGAAAAAAAAAAAAAAAGAAAAAAAAAAAAAAGAAAAAAAGAAAAATATATATATATATTTGAGTTTTATAGGTCGGTAAAGTGGGTATAAGAAAATGTTTAAAAGAGGACGTTTTGTGGAGGAAGCACTTACTCTCTTTGAAAGGGAATATTCACCCCCCCCCAAAAAAAAAAGAACGGGCTGCATTTGATACAAACATATATTCTTTGTTTGATATGAGTCAGACTCAGATGAGAATCAAAGCGAGCTAAGGATATCCAACAGCCTTTTCTCATGTGTTAGAGATAACATGTAAAGAGATATTCTTCCAAAGCAAAATCACATATTACCACCTTATTTATGGACAAATTCACAAAGGGCCCAAGGGGCTGAAAATCGAAATAAGGGCTTTGAGTTGTATCAGATATAAAATCACTTAACGGCTTTTCTTCCTAAACAAAATGATATATTACAACTTCTGTTTGCTGGGGCACCTACTCCCTAATCTTGCTCCGAAATATACTTTAAAAGATTATTTCTTTTCCTGCATCTCACCTCCAGAGTCTCTATATGCTTATTACTAAGAATCTCTCGATCCGCTGCATATCCCAAGTGCTTCGGAAAAATTAAAATAAATGCAATTTTTTTCTATTATATATATGAGCAGAATTTATTCATAAGAAATTTTCATACAAAATTTTGAAAATTGAAATTTAAAAAAAATTGGATATTAATACAAAGAATTAATAGCAATTAATATGTAGTACGGGCAGACATTGAAAATAAAGAAGAAGTTAAACATAAAATTAAAAAATAAATAAACAAAAATAAGAGTGAAATGCATGAAAAAGATTTATGAATAAAATTAATGATAAGGAAAAAAGTATGAAAAAATGCACATTTCATTATTATTATTTTGTGAAGAAGAGTAGAATATTAAATGTTAAAAGGCATAGAAAAATTAAACAAAAATAATACAGTGAAAAAGTCAAAAAATTATGTAACATTATTTAAAAGGTAATTTAATAAAAAAATTTTAAAATGTAAATTAAAAATTCGATTCTATAATCTAAAAAGCGATCATGTTAATGAAATTATAGCACCTGTATGTTGCATGGTCAGCTTGCTTTGTACAAATTATAAAGTATTCTCAAACATTCTATCCAATAGATTCTCTGTACAGATGGAAAGAACGATTGGTGACTATCAAAGCAACTTTAGAAAGGGAAGATCTATAGTAATATTCAGCAAATATTCAACATTCGACAGATTATGGAGAAGACAAATGAATTCGGAATCGAAAGTCTTTATTGATTTGAAAACTGCCTATGATAGCATTAATAGAAAAGTTCTCATCGCAGCCTTAAGGAAGTTTAAAACACCCGAAAAATTATTAAAGCTAATATGAAATTAAAATCATGGTTAAAAATACAGAATGAACAATCAAAGCCAACTGAAATTAAAAACGGTGTTCGACAGGATAATGCGTTGGCATGTCTCTTCAATCTGGCACTAGAAAAAGTAATAAGAGATTCAAACATCAATACCAGGGAAATCCTCTTTAATAAGCTGGTATACTTATTGGATTTTGCTAATGACACTGACATGATTGCTAGAACGCCAGCAACACTAAAATGGGCTTTTATATCTCTAGAGAAGAAAGCTCTTAGGATGGGCCTGAGAATTAATGAAAATAAAACAAAACATATGTTATGCACTAAAACAGACTTCAAGGACACTCACTTAGAAACTGGAGAATATACATTTGGAACTGTTGACAACTTCACATATTTATGTTCTGAAATTAACAAGAGGAACTATATTACTAGAAAAATTAAAAAGGGAATCACTGCAGCTTATAGATGCTTCAGTGGAATACGAAAATATCAAGTGTAATTCAAAGAAAAACAAAGTTTTTCTGTATAAGAGCCTTATAACACAAATTTTGCCTTAAAAGACCCTTATAAGGACCGATTTTGACATATGCATGTGAAACTTGGACCATGACGCACGGGAATGAAAACATGTTGGGTATTTTTAAAAGGAAGGTTTTAAGAAGTATTTTTGGAGGAATACAAAAAGATGATGTGTTGCTTAGAAGATCAAATTTGGAGCTATATCGCTCATATAACGAACCCGACATCATTAATTTCATTAAATGCCAAAGAATAAAATGAGCAGGCCACATTATCAGAATGAAGACCGTGCAACCAAAAAAAAGTCTTCAACGCCACACCAACATGCACACGGAAAAAAGGCAGACCAAATATAAGAAGATTAGACTGCCTACAAAATGATCTACTGGTCTTAAAAACCAAAAGCTGGAAAACTCTAGCAGGGAGAAGCTTAGTCTGGAAAAATCTTCTTGAGAAGGCCAGGGCCCACTCTGGGCTGTCGGGTCTTGAGGAAGAAAGGAAAATATTGCATCGTATTAAACTCTTTGTCATTATTGGCGGAAATAAAAGGCAATAGTTATCAATTTTTAAATGTAAAAGCATCAAAATATACTTGCGTCAGTAAACATGAAGTAACATGTATTATCGTTACATTTTCAACTGATAAAAGCCAGAGAAAACCTTTCTCCATTAGCTGTTATCCTCATATTTTCCAGCAAAAATTGGGGTTTCAGGGGAATTCTTGTTAAA
This sequence comes from Stegodyphus dumicola, assembly GCF_044657685.1. Classification (NCBI taxonomy): domain Eukaryota; kingdom Metazoa; phylum Arthropoda; class Arachnida; order Araneae; family Eresidae; genus Stegodyphus; species Stegodyphus dumicola. The sequence continues at coordinate 131,642,113 of NC_140768.1, read as the reverse complement.
AGTATAGCTCCTCCTGTCCTGGAACTCTCATTTTTCCACTTTACAATTTTATGTCACGAATAATAAAACGTAGGGCGCCCTTGATAAGTTAAAGATCATGACTTATATCTTTGATAATGCAATTAAATTAACAGATTTCGTTATTTAGGTGCTCACGCTTTTGTTATTCGTATTACACAAATTTAAACACACATAAAATTAATTGGTTTGTAAGAGGCAATTCTCTTTCTCGTTTAGCGGGAATCTCTGTATTATCGTTTTCTATTACAGAACGCCACTATCATCAATGTCAAAATCAGAACTATTCTGGTTTCTTCGAACGACGAGCTTAACGTTTTTTTTTTTTTTTTTTTTTTCTTTCCCCCATAATTTTGTGATTATCAAGCGCAGAATTATGCGTTCTCCCAATAACTTGAAGAAATTTGTAAAGCGTAAAATATTTTGCTTCTTTTCTTTTCTTCAGCTTTAAATTTCAACGGGAAGTTCGTAATTTATCGCAGTGTTATCTTTTTACTTCATTGTACGACGTAAAAAGGAAGTATTGTAATCGCGAAAAATTTCGTGTATCATATTTGAACGAAAATATAGATTTTGACCGCTATCCAATGCAATTTAATCATGTTATAAGGTATTTCTCCCAGTTTCTTAGCGTGCCTTCGTGGTGTAGTGGTTCTGCACGCTGGGCCGGTATTCCAGAGGTCCGTGGTTCGATTCCCGGCGAAAGCGATTGCTAATTTTTCATCTCTCCGGCCTCCAAAAAAATCCTAACTCTACAGTGGCGCCCGAACTAAAAAGGTATTGGATGAGGACTCTCCATACCCAGGATTTGGCGATTGGGTCCCCTAAAAACCCCAGTCGGAACCTTTAAACCTTTAAAAAGGGGAGTATATAAGGTATTTCTCCCACTTTCCTACCGTGCCTTCGTGGTGTAATGGTTCTGCACGCTGGGCCGGTATTTCAGAGGTCCGTGATTCGATTCCCAGCGAAGGCGGTTGCTAATTTTTCATCTCTCTGGCCTCCAAAAAAAATCCTAATGTCTCTACAATGCTTTTGCGGGACATCTTCAAGTAAAGACAGAATAAATTATTCTTTTTTTCCTCAAAAAATTATAAAAGTGATTTAAAATGAATTCTGAAGAGAATTTTTTGTGGCGTCTGAGCCACGTAAAATTCTGTTTAGTTACGTATCTAAAATAACTCAAAAACGAGTAGCCTCAGAAAGTTGAAATTTTGTATGTAGGACTGCTATAACATGGAGATGCGCACCTCGTATTTTGGTTGCAATCGGCCGCACCAAAAGTCTATAAATATATGTATATATAGATCCACTCTGTTACTCGGCTCAGTGAGCTCAGTTTCTTTATTCTTATATGTTTGTAAATTGGGCATTTTTTGCTTTAAAAATGATTTAGTTATTTTGTTCTTATCTTCCGGTTAAGGTTTTTATGACTTTAGTAAATCTGCACGCAATATTTGTGGAGTTATCAACAATTTAAAAGTTGTTTAAGTGCAGCTAAGCCTAATGAATTTAGCGATCGCGGACATGTTTGTTTACATTTCAAACTTGGCAAAATAACGGTTTTGTTGCCAATCTAGAGAAACTAAGCTTCGCAACAACAAAGATAACGCCTTCTTTTATTGCGAATTAAATCATGCTTAATCCATTCTGGAATTTATTCGAGGAAGTAAGTGTTTCAGATTTACTTCGTAATTTTTAATATAGATATTTTGAGTATTTATGTATTTTTACCTGGTCGGGAAGCGAGAACTAAATTAAATAGGTTTAGAAATACTGAATCTGTGAAAAACTGTTTCTTTTTTGTTTTGTTTTCTTCAAATGATATAAATTTATATGCATTCTGAGTTATAATATGAACGAAATGTAACGCTGTCAAGTGAAGCTAGCGCCAGAGTGTCGCTATGGTAAACAAATATAGTTAATTTTAAAGAGTGCATTTATTCTATTGTGGTTTATGCGCTATTGACGAAGTAGATTTAATTCAATCCAATAAGTTTAAATGAAATGCAAGAAAAAATGCGTATAATTTAATATTCCGTGCAAGGAAGTCATGTGGTGCACACATCAGATTTTTTTAGTTTGCAAACAAAAAGCAGCTCTCTTTTACAAGTTGATATTTCTGTACACAGACAATTTGAAATTAATTTTGACAAATGCTATTGGATATTTTTCGGACATTTTCTCTGTGTTTAATTTTCGGAAAAAAAAAAAAAAGAAAATTTTATTTTCTTGACATTTTAGAAATGAAGCACTGTACTTAAGACATGAATTATCAATACCAGAAGAAAAACATCCAAAATCACATGAATACCAATACGAAAGAACAAACAAAAATTTGGAAAATTGTATCTTTTAAGAATACAATTACACGATATCGGTCCTAATGGAGTTTTATTTTCACTAGTATAGTCTTAGTATAGTTAACTTTCGTCATGTGCTGTGAGAATATTAATTTTAATGCCAACGATGGGTGAACTGTTATGTGGCCATGAACTGATATGACCATTTCAGTTCGTAAATACCATAAAATCCATTTTTGCTTTTACAGCTGCGAGCATAATTGTTTAACCTACATTTAACGTTTACTTCGAAATACTGTCCCAGGAAATTTCATCAGACATTCAAATTCGTCGTCGTAACACTTTAGATTCTTCCGGAAACCAGAAAATTGATTTATTAGAACCTTACACTTAGAGTGAGTGCATTCAAACTCAACGTTTTTAACTTCATTCTAGTATACACAGAAAATGGAATTAAACAGAACCTTCACGGCACCTGGCAAGTCTTTGAGTAAATAAAGAATAAAAGCAACAAAAAGAAATTTAAATTTGTGACGCATTGGAGACTAATTTAATTAATAACAATTTGTGACTAATTTAAGACAAAAATAAGCTTGGATTTGCTTAGACACTGCTTAATTCTTTTTTAATAATTGCCAGTCGAAACAGAATGTAAGAATTCACATTGCACGGCCAGCTGCCTAAAATAATCACCATAAAAAAGAAAAAAAATATATAATAATTTTAATGAATTCAGCTAGTGTAATTTTCTCTGGTCCAGCCAGTAAATAAAAATAATACCGATGAAGAACTGCGTTTATTGCTTTTAAATAGTTTAGTTCGTTAAGTAGCAATAGACAGAATTTTTTTTTTTTTTTTTTTTTTTTAAGAAAAGAAATTTGAAATCTTTCAGATTTTACATTACGCCCAAAGGGGCGTTTCTTTAACTTTTTGTGTGTTACCTTTATTGATGAAATATCACGTTCTTTGCACTTAAAACATAAAATTAAATTCAACAACAATATCGCAAAATAATTTTAAAATGAGCAAAGTTTTAGTATTCTGATAAACAGCCTGGCGCGCTGGAGATAAACATGTTTTTTTTTTTTTTTTTTTTTTTTTTTTTGGTACAATGTTGACATTGCTCGCTTTGAAATCGTTGAGTTTGTTCATCAAAATTTCGTTAAAGTGTTACAAAATATGCAATCGATAATAAAACAAATTTCAAATTCGAAATTTGGGCTTCCAGATGACCATATTCGGTAGAAGATTTACGTTATTCAAAATTTGATGGCTCTAGGTACCGTTGTTTCATCCCAATATCAGAAACATACATACATTTACGGAGATTCTTCATTATTTAATTTCTTTAAATATAACACAGGGCGACAATACTTGTATTTATTGGTGACAATTTGAAAAGTGAACCGACATCTATAATGAACCAACGCAAAATGCCAAAATGAAATTAATAGTCCTTCAGGGCAAATTGCCCCTTTGGACTAAAAACAAAATTGAACATCTTAACGCTTTTCAGAATGGCAGAACGCTGGCGCGTGGAAGATAAAAATATTTTATTTTGGACAATGGCAACATAGTTATTTTAAATCGCTGAGTCCGTTGATTAAAGTTTATGCTTTGTCAAATAGCAACATATATATTTAAAACGTAAGTATCTTACACGATACTCCGAAATCGTCGAGTTTGTTAATCAAAATTTCATTAAATTTGCACAAAATGTGAAATAAATCAAAAATAAATTCGGAATTCAAAATTCGAGTTTCGAGGTGCACATGTTTCGAGGGTGAAGGACTATGTGTTTTCAAAATTTAGTGACTCTAGGTGCCGCCGCTTCTCATGATGCGAGGAACATACATACGTACACACATATATACAGATAGATTCTTCATTATTTAATAATAGAGATTAACAGTTTTCATACTTCGAATGAATACTCAAAATTTAGTCACATTGAAAAAACAGATATCATTGTTCATAGTTAATTCTGACATGAAACATTTCCTGTTCTGTTATTTATATATTTAATATACCCGACAAAATAGATTACAATAGACAGCAGACAATTTATCAATGAGTGAAGCGTAATTTAATTTATGAATTTAATCAATGTATTACAGCACACAGTATTCCGCTTATAATTACATTTTTACAACTTTGGTAAGGAAATTTTATACAAAATTAATAAATAATGCTTTTTCCAAAAATTATCAATTTTAAAATAATATTTTTCGTAAAAAATTCCAAAATCAGTGGTGATGAAACAAAATCTTAAAGATTATTGAATAAATACAATAATTCTTTCATCTTATTCGCGTATTTTCGCATTGCACTTGGTATATTATTTAATGGCATTATTGCATCTGATTGTTGAATGTCATAACATTTCAAGGTTTGTATCAGATCAGATCGTTTCTCATTTCCACCCTATAAAATTTTATTTAATTTAAAGTAAATTTATTCACTTACCTTTTTTTTTTTTTTTTTTTTTTTTTTTTTTTTTTTTGCATATAAATTGGATGCAATAGCAAGACGAACAATAGTAAATATTTCAAATTTTATAAAGGATAAAAAAATGCTACTTTACTAAAGTACAAGTGAGTCTAGAACGAATTTCAGATACTTCGAACTTAAACTGATCTCTAAAAAAGAATGAATCAGTTTACGAAAGTATAGGGTTGAGTTGTTTTAACATTGTGAACAGCAAAGTTATAACATTATACAGTGGCTTGCATTTGTTTTTGCACATCCTCATTTTTGGTATTTATTTGCAAAAGTATCTAATAAATATTACACAGCTGAGTTCAGATTTTTTTTTTCCGTATATTGTTGTTTATCAGTCTCTAAACTAGCTCGTTGTATATATGATATATATATATATATATATATATATATATATTCTATATATTCGAAGTGCACTTGCCAAAAAGAACAATGTAAGTTACATTATAACTTTTTTGTAGACAATTTTAAAGGTATAAAAGAAAGAAAAGCATTAGAAGCATAGCGACAAATTTGTTACCTGAAACCTTTGACGTTACCAATGATGATGATGGACACTGTATGATAAAGCTGAAACCCAAGAATTAAAATGGAAGTTAAAGTTTCTTCAAAAGGGATTAAAATCAAGACCAGATTCAGGGCTAACTACAATGAATCGTAAATTTATCCCTACGTAAAATCAATGAAAAATCAAGGCTAGTGTTGTATATCTTGCAACTCAATTGGCAGAATGCTTTGAAATAAAGGTTAATACTGAAACTGCTAGATGAGTCATCTGGGCACATGGATACAACAGCCAAATGGTTAGAAGAAAATTCTTCGTCAACAAGAAATTACGCCGCGTGTTTGCAAAATCTATGAAAGCAAAGATTTGTCGCATTGGAATAGTATAATATTTGAAATTGAATCAAAATTTAACATTCTTGGGTTCAATGAACGAATTACTTTGTGACCAAAGCCCAACAAGAATTAAATACAAAAAAAAAAAAAAACAAAAAAAAAAACAAAAAAAAAAAAAAACTGTTGTCAATTTGTATGCCAAGTTAATAATACTGCGTGCACACAGAAGTGAAGGCACACAGATGCTCACACGCATTTTCGGACACGTGGGTTTTTTTTCAATTTTATTTGTAAATATCAGATACTAAATATTGGTGAAAGACTTTACTTGTCTTTCCCGCAGGCAACTGATTTATTCAAAAAGTTTTGAAAATGTGCCCTTTATTATGGATTCACTCATCAACTTCGTGTAAGAATGTTCCATTTTGTTCCATTCCTCTATAAGAACCGCTTCTAGTAGAGATTTTGATAAAATTTCAGATTTCTTTATACTTTTTCTAACTTCCTCCATATATGTCCGATAGGATTTAAGTCCAGAGAGTATGGAAGAGATTTGATAACTCCAGGATAGTTGTATAATAACCTCCAGGATAGTGAATATTTAGGGCGGTATGTTTAGGATCCTTATCCTAAGTATACAAGCATAATAGAATTTGAATGTATTTTGCATTCTCAGTTTTCTCGCAGATGCTTTAAGATTTTATTTAAGAATTTTTACATATTTGAGAATACCTATTATTTTCTATAAAAACTAAATTTTCCATCTCAGAAGCAGTGAAACATTCCTAAACCATTATGCCTCCGCTCTGTTTAACAGTAAGTAGGCAACATGTTTTCCGATTCATTTCTTTATTAGGCCTCAGAACAATTCCTGTATAGGACTCAACTATATTAAATCTTAACTCATGTGCAAATACAACTTAGCTTGAATACGATAAATCTTTCCTTCCGTGAATCAAACGAAAGCCAGACATATTTTCCTCATCTTCTTGTTGAAGAATTTTCTTCTTGCTGATTGTCTGTTATATTCATGTGCCCTAACGACTGTTTTAATAGTTTCAAAGTTAACGTTTTTTGCAAACCGTTATTCTAAATCTCCTGCCAGTTTTATAGTATTAATTTTTTGGTTTTGTTTAATTTGTCGTAGAATAAATCTCTGATTCTTTCGTGTTAGTTAAGAATGTTTTCCAGACTTAGTGGATTTTTCAACAATTTCAAGCCATTCCCATCGTTTTATAATATCAAAGATAGTTGAATATTTTACATCGAGAATTGTTTCGGATATTTCAAATAATTTTACCATGTTCAAAATTGATGATTTTTTAAAATTCTAACAGAATTTTTCATAAATCTGCAGAGCCTTGCCATGCTCATTTCTGATACTTTCTGTTAATTTTTCAAAACAAGTAATTATTCCCATATACAGACGATAATTCTTGTGATGTATTTGCACTTAAAACAAAACTTTATGACGAGAAACATCTTTTGTCGAGACATCTTATAAAACTTTCGAGTTTCCAAATTATTATATGAGTTACTGTTAAATGCCTTTTGAATAAATTGTTTTCAATAAGAAAAGTAATACTGCAACAAAATCTAAAAACAATACATACTTACAATAGCTCAGCTTGTAAACATGTGAAAAAAACTATGTAAATGATAAGACACACTAACAGATTGCTCAAGGAATTAAATGCTGGCTAAAACAACATGATCAAAAAATTCCAGGGTTTCCCTTCTCGCAGTTTTCCCCCCCTCATACAGTCTCATGCCTTTCTCTAGTTGCCCTCCAAGTGGAGAAGAATATCGGAATTACTGTATTTCTTCAAGTGTGCTCTCGTAGTGTAAGTGGTAATACATTCAGCTGGAAACTGAAAAATCCCCGATTTAAATCCCAGTGAAGGCATAATTGCTTTTTTATATTTCTTGCTCTAAAAAATACATAATATCTAATCTCTAAATATCGTTAGAGATTTTGTAATTTAGTAACAATTATTTACAAAAGCATTCTTAGTGATTTTTATTTGGGTGCAAAATGTTTAAAACTCTATCCATCTTAATAGTCACCCTCATACACAGTATTGCATTGCATTCCTGTTAATATTCATGCCATAAGAATTCAATCTGTTAAAAAATATTTTTAAATATATTTCACCAAGAAAATTAATAATGAAATAAAAAAAAATTATTTTAAGTAATTCAGAATCAATATATATTTCTCTCTCAAACGGAATAGATATTATTTATTTTCTACTTAGAAAAACATTTAGAAATGAGAAATATGATGTTTGGAAACCGCTAAACTATAATTAAAGTTTAAAAACATTTAATCTTAAATTTTAAATTAAATTTAAATAAAATGGAAGCTTACTGAAAGAGGTAATAATACATGGGGCTTAATAATCAAAGCTTACTAAAAAATATATATATATTTATAAGGAAGTTGCTTAAAACTGCTAATACAAGGGTACAGAAAAAGTTCAATTTTTAACTACAAACAAATATTCAAATTAAAGTTTAAGTAATGATTACTAATTCAAAATATAAGTTATTAAATTACAACAATTAATAATTATTTAGAAGCTACTTAAATAACTAATACGTATTAAAGAGTTTAAATTGCATTTCATTTGTAGTTTTTAGATAAAGAGAGTTTCTGCGTGATTTGCCTAATTAACTAGCCTAATTACAAATTATATTTAATCATATTATCAATTAAGCTCGAATTAAAATTTACTGAAAAACAAACAGATAAACTACTTCACTAAGTATTTATTTAATTTAATCATTTTAAATTCCTTATTTAGAAAAAATATACTATGCGTAATTTTAAATTAAAAAATCAATTTTAAAGATCAAGAGATGAAATCTCAAACCATATTGTGAAAAACCAAGAATCAATAAAAACTCGCATATATAATTTAAACAGACGACAGATTTCGTGGCTAAGGATTCATTTCATTTAATCAAACTTAAAAATGATATGGAAATCTACGTTCAATAATACAACTGCAAAATGCCTGGATGTCAAAATCAATATATTTGACAGTTTCTCCAACTGTTACAGCTTTTGCAAATCATATAAAAGATCGAAAATAAATTATTAGTTATCACAAAATTAATAAAATGAATCACTTAAAATGTTAAAAAAACAGTTAAAATGTAATAGTGTGTTACGAAATGTTTAATATAAATATTAATCATAGAATCTAAAGATTTAATCAGAGAACATAGGCGAATTTTTACAATCTGTTGCCTTTCTCAACTTAAAATTATGAGATTACCATATCTCAATAATTTTAAATTAAATCATACTTACGTTTTATAACTATGATCCTCCATCATCAAAATCAACAAACACTTGTCAATAAAGAAAAATTAAACGTCCCTGTTTACAAAATTTTCTTCCATCACACAGCTTCTCGTGCCTTAAGCATCATAAATAACTGGCAGTGTTTATACAACTACTGCAATATTAAGAAATAATTTTAAAATTTAAGTACATGTATACAGTGTATGATGAGCGTTAAAATTTATTGTATGCATATATAATCATAATAAATATTTTTCAAGGTCCTATTAAAGATGTACTCAGTAAATTTCACAAATTTAATTTTAAGCGACACCTGCTGGCCCAAGAGAAAACTAGTAGAATTTTGACGTTCATCTCATGCGTACTACTCAACAATTTCACAACAAACACTGACAAAGACAACCAGCGATTCATATGGAGAAATCGTGATGATTTAATGGCGAGCTCAAGCGATGACGGACTGGATGATTCTGTTCCTGAAATTATTTCTCCTTGTGTATCAATATCAATAATTGATGGGACATGTAAAAGAGAAGATCTGCATATGAAATGTCCTGTGTGCAAGCAATTTCGTAAATGTTTTAATTGTGATGATTGCGTGAGGAATGGCAATTATACTCATTCAAAGAAAAAGTGTTTAGAAAGGTACACATTTAGTAAGATGATAGTTCATAATTGAATGTTTTTATATTTTTTGTTTGATTTTATGAAAGCATAGGAAATGTATCTATACTGTTAAATTTCTTTGGCTTTAAATTTACCAAAAATTTTCTTTTGTGTTTGTGTGTGCTTATTCGCAATTCATTGTGTATTGTGATAGCATTTATTGGCGTCTAATTATTTTTATGTTCTTTCTGTTTTAAAAGATACTTCACACGATTTTTGAATTCATAAAAATTGTGAACATTATAATTTGGCATTGCATGTTTTTTATCTCTGAAAAGATAGTATTTTGCCAATTATCAAAGATAGCTTATTTGAGCTTAATGTTGCACATTATAATGTTTTTTGTTTATGCACGTTTGCTCATACACTATACCGTTCTCATGTCTTTAATATGAGAAAATGTAAGTAAAACTTGATAAATGTTTCTTGGATGTACAATTATGTTATAGTCCTATTTTATTTATATTTCGGAAATTCTAGTTGTGTTATTTTTACAAAACGTTTTAAATAGACCCCCTTTTTGTTATATTGAAGGTATTTTGATTTATTTATATATGATTCAAATAGCAAATTTTTATATCCATGCTATTGTGTTTCTCGCTGTTGTAAAATATATACTGATATTTCTACAAATGTATCTGATACTTTTTAATTATATGAGGTTCAGACTTTAAGGTTATCAGAGTTTGTAAACAGCTCTTGTCATTTGCCAAGCGCACTAGTGATACTTGCTATTGCTAAAGAATGACTGGTACTTTTCTGTAAATGAAAAAGGATACAAAAATGTATATGTGTATGTATGATGATACATGCATAGGTAGATAAATGAATACATGCACAAATGCATACATACATACCTCTAATAACAGAGAAGTACCAAATGACTTAACATGTCTGAGAGTTTAGAGCACAGTAGTGATACTGTGCTATTCATAAATGACTTCAGATATTATTAATTAATAAAGAAGGACTTAAGTTTAAGATCTTCATACTGAATGACTGAGAAATCCTTTCAGTATTTTGCTTCTCCTCTCTTGTCTCTTCCATTGCTCATTTGAGTATATTGCTAATTTTGATATAGCAACTATTTGTAATTTCCAATAATTGGTGATTGCTTTAACAAGATACGCATGGATTTCCAAGCTTCATTCATTCTAGAGTTCTCAGTATGACAACTAGCTGGAGATCTTTTAACAGTTTCAGTCCCAAATATATGCTTTTCATTCCAAAAAACAGAAATTTTCAAATATACCTATTTTGTATTCAGAACAAAAAGAAAGTGCCAAATATCAATGATAATCATAATTTTGGCTCTAGTGTAGAATTGGGTGTCCCTTCGATTGGCGACAATTTTTTTTTTTTTAATTTTGGCAATGAAACTTCACTTCTGGTTACCAGGATAGTTTTAACTTTGTTTTAGCTTCCTGATTTTATTTTAATGAAAATAGATTGATGTGTACATGGACATATTTAAAGCAGTGCGCAATGCCTAGTTTGTGCAATTCTAGGATTTTTTTTTAAGTAAAAACAGATCAATGTGTACATGGACACAGATCTTGTGCAATTCTTTGACTTCTTATTTTGGTTTTGTGTAGCGGCCATCTTGAAATTGTGCCTTCCTGATGCGGATCTTGGCGTCAAAAAAGAATTGCCAATAAACAAGCTTCACCCAATTGTAAACTTTTACCATGATTTTTATTATTAATTGTTTTATTAAAATTCTAAAAGATTCCAAGTGGCATCATTGAAAATTAAGTAATAAATGAGTCAAAATGGAATTTATACCATTTGGAATTATTGCTAGTTGATGGAAAATAATTTAAATGTATATTTAATATATTTTTAAGAAATAATGTATTTTTAAAAAATGAAGTAACTAAATTTATACTTATTGACATAGTAGCTAATGCTAAACAGTATATTCATTAAAAGTACTTTAGTATCTGGAAACTGTTGTTTATTTTGTATGAAAAGCTTTCCAAAAAATATTATTTGACATAGTGCAAAATTCTTATGCCTCACTTATGCAGCTTTTATATGATGCAGTATGAAGTCCAAAATCCAGATGTCCAATATCTGAAATGATCTAAACCAGGGGTTCTCAACCCATGGTATGCAAGAGAAAAATAGGTGGTACGCAAAGAAGTAAAGTATTTTTAACTATTAAATTCAAAAATTAAAACCCCAACATCCTGATTAAGTTTTTTCTCTAACATTCGTTAATTTATGCAATTGTTCGAGAGTGGTGATGTGGTAGTAGTACTTTGTAGTAATGGTACTAAATGTTTTCAATTTTTGTTTAGATGGTATACGTTAGTCAAGACATTGAGAACTGCTGATCTAAACTATGGACTTCCTGAATACCAGCAGTCTTTTTTTTTTTTAAAGATATATTCGGTCTACCGGAAAGTTATATATTACGACAACAATTTTCAACACGTATGCACATGTTTATTTGCTGTATGTTCAGCTGTCTATTTTTATCACTTAATGTATATGTACTGAAGTGGCAAGTTAGCTAAAACAAAGTTGATTCATGTTAGTCTTAAGTAAGAAGCGATAGTGTACCCATGGCCACTGATGAAGTTCATTTACGCCGCTTTATTCTTTACGAATTTCAACAAGAAAAAAATACTACAAAGGCATGTAGAAATTTATTGAAAGTGTTTGGTGAAGGTACAGTTTCTGATAAGGCATGCAGAAGATGGTTCGAAAAATGTGAAACAGGTGAATTTGAACTTTCTGATAAGCCACGTTCTAGGCGATCATGTTTGATTGGCGACGGTGTTGTTACAGCCATGTTGGAGCAAGGTCCTTTTGTGACAACATCGGAGATTGCAGAAAGGCTTAATTCAGCTCAGCAAACCATTTCGAACCATATTCGGAAGATAGGATTGATGTAGAAATATTCAAGATGGATGCCACATGAATTAAGTCAGAAGAATTTGGATGATCGAGTCGTCATATGCACATCTCTGTTTGCTCCGAACAAAATGAAGCTCTTCTTAAACCGGAGGATAACTGGGAAGGAAAAGTGGATCACCCACGGAAACATCGTAAGGGAAAGGGCATATTGTGAACTCAGAAAACATAGCCCTCCCATCTCTAAACCAAATTTGACCCTGAATAAGGTGAATGTTGTGTATATGGTGGGGCATTCGAGGACCAGTACATTATGAGCTTTTAAAACCAAACAAAAAGCTCAATTTGGAGAAGTACTGTTAGCAATTAGACAATTTAAAGACAACATTCAAAGAAAAGAGGCCGGCAATTTTCAATAGGAAGGATATTGTACTGCATCATGATCATGCCAGGCCACATGCTGCTTTGGGAACTTGTCAAAAAAATTGCAAACTAGGCTGGGAAATTCTGTCACATACACCATATTCCCCGGACTTAGCACCCTCTGGCTATCACTTGTTTTTGTCTGTACACAAGTTTTTGAAGGGCAAAAAAATCATAAATGAAGTAGATATCAAACAAGCACCAGCTCAATTTTTCACATCAAAAATGGGATATGCAAATTGCCCTCACGCTGGCAAGAAGTCATTACTAATAATGGCAATTATATTATTGTAATAATGTTTATTGATGGTAAGAAAAAATTGTATTTTGTTTTATTCCAAAAACGGACAGAACTTTCTGGTTGACCGTATACTTTACACATTTTGTATTTTTTGAAAATAAAACATGGAGAATCCTGATTCTTAATTTCACTTCTGTACTAAATAGAATACCTCCATATTTGAAGAAATAATCATTTGCTAATATAAATCTCTGTGCTCAATAATTTGGCTGTGTAATGAATGTTTTGCTTGACATACATCTCAAGCCTAAATACTGTACATCCAAACATTGTTGATTTTATATCTTTTAGATAATGTATACTTCTGGCCAATCTGGCAAATCATTATTTATTGTTTTTTGTTTTCATCACCACATGATTATCAATACACAGAAGCTTGAGAAATGACCCATGCGGCAATATATATAATTGAATGAGAAATATATCTCTAATGAAATTCAAGGACATAAGTTTAAATGAATTGCAGGAAAAAATGCATATAATTTAATATTCTGTGCAAGGAAATCATGTGGTGTGCACATCAGCTTTTTTAAAATGTAGCGAGGCGCTTGGCAGCAGAATTTAGAACACATAGAGACTGCACTGGACTGCAAAATGTCTAGCATCAGCCCTAGATAAAACTTAAGTATATGTGGGAATTTTTTTATTCAAGACTCAGGTAAACTTTAAGTATGTGGGAGAAATAGGCATAAGTATAATAATTAACTAAACTAATTTAATTCAGGCTTAACTTCATCAGTGTGCGAGAGAAGCAAGACAAAATTTAGTGGAACAACATTGTCAATCTTGCGACACATCCCCTGTAGTGTGTAGCAAGCTCTAACTAAGCTTTATGATGCTACATACAAATTTGAATGTTTTCAGATATTGCAAACAAGAAACAAAATTTCTCAATTTAATGGAATTTGTGGAAAAGTCTTGAAGAAGTGGTAATAAAGATGATACAACAGAAGTTTTCATTGTGATGATAGTGTCCTAATCATCAATCAGCTAAACGATAGTGAAATCTATAGTATTGTTCTAAACCTAGAAAATATTGCTACCAATTGTGAACAAAGTGAGAGAGAGAGAGGTTCTGAGAACGAAAAAATGTCAACTGACAATTTAAGGGAATTCTTCACATGATAATTACAAAACTTGAATAAAGCAGACAAATAAATTTTTGATTCCATTACGGTGATTGCATTACGGTCATAAATCCTGAATTATTTCATAAAACACATTTCGGTACTTTTCCGTTTTGCTGGTGCAGGCGATAAAGTTGCCAATAATAGTACAACTGATGCCAAACGGAATATCCTTGCTGATAACCTCTTATGCCTCATTTTCAAAATAAGTCACAGCTATTTCTTATCAGATTGATTGTTTCTTACAATTACATAGAATACGATTACATAGAATTTTTACCAGATACTTCAATTTTATGCCTTAAGGCCATTCGCAGTAATTAAGTCAATTAGGATGCAATTGCACTGCTCACTTGAAGGCGAAAAATATAGAAAAGGCAAAGTCAAGGGTTAAATTCATCAGTTCTAATGAGAATGCACTAGCTAAGTAAAGCCACTGCGATTGTACATAATTTCTGAGTAAGCTGTTGGAAAATATGACCTATTGTAACCCTTTTTCTGCATCATCTAACCTCGAAATAATTCTAACTTTTACATAAGGCTTAGTTCTTTTTTTAAAGGGATATAGTAATTACTTCTACTTTGTTTTTCACTGCCACTGTTTGTATTAAGAACGGACTGTTCCAGCCTAATTAAGATGCAAAAACGAAACTTAATATTATGTCATCTGGAAAGCT
Organism: Stegodyphus dumicola; assembly: GCF_044657685.1. Lineage (NCBI taxonomy): Eukaryota > Metazoa > Arthropoda > Arachnida > Araneae > Eresidae > Stegodyphus > Stegodyphus dumicola. Next base: position 131,627,087 of record NC_140768.1, on the reverse strand, counting down.
GATGCGTGCTGATAGCTGATTGATTGCCGTGAGGTGATGTCATGTCTACTTCAGGTATAAGTATCTCACGTCGCTCTGGCTTATTCCTTCTGGTTCCTGTATCTTTGCTCCGTGGTGTGCCGTTCCAGCCCCCATTGGAAGACTATATTGAGATGCATGCCGTCCAGTGATAAGTGCCGTGGTTCCAGTCTACAAGATGACCTTTCCTGGATTCTCAAAAGAGGCTACGTTTTGAGCTACTGCCGTGGCCGGCATCCTGTTTTCATGAAGGCGGCATCTTCAACACAAGTGTTTATCCTGAATTAGCGGCGATGTTTTCCCAAGCTGTGATTTCTTGTGTGTAACTACAGTGAGCGACATTTTGCCAGTTTAAGTGCTCTCAAGGATTTAATTTAATTTTCCAGGTGCCTTCTTGACCACAAAGCATGGACTTATTGATAATGTAGCGAATTTCATTATAACCGTGTAATTTCTGTTTAGTGATATGTTTTTCGCGTATTGAATGCCAGTATTTGGAGATCAGCTAAAATTTTTACTGTGTCTTTAATAGTGTAATATTCTTTCTTGGGGTTAATGGATGATCAATTAAGTGTAATTTTTTTTTATAATGATAATGTTATTCATCGCAACACACAATGAACTGGAAATTGATCTGTCAGCACTATCCTTATCTTCAGAGCAGATGTTTTTATTTTATTCGGCTTATAATTCCTAAATGTAGTGTTTCATCTCGATGTACTCCGATATGATTTAAATCAATTTCCTCATCATTATAAATATCACAAATACACATCAAATAGTTTTATGGTTGCAGTTTTCTAATTTCGACTATGTGTAATGTATGCTTTAAGCATGTGCGCATTGAAAGAAATGTTTAATAAAGTAAACAAATAAATATTAAGCTTTTTTTTTTTTTTTTTTGTAAATTTGATACCCTTTAGATCATAATTGCTCTTTATTTCATAAATTACGGTTTCATATTTTTAATTTTATAATTTCTGCATGCCATCTTACCAGATTTAAACTGATGATCTATAATCCGGAAAAACTGATAATCCAGAATCGAAGTTCCAACGAGTCCGGATTAAAAACTTTTGACTGTAATTCTTTCACTTAAACTTGTATTCAAAATTAAGATTTAACTTGAAATTAATGTAGATAATTACTGAGAGAATTAGATTTTTGTAGCGTAGTTTACGTGAGATGAGATCACTTGGGGTCATGTGACATGAACCTGCAAATCAGGATGGATAACCATAAAAGCATAGTAAATTCTCAAATTAATGACTTTACACAAAATTTTAAACATTATTAAAATGCCTTCAAAATAAAAAATTCTTAAGAACTAAAATTTGTTAACATTTTTTATGTGTGTACTGTAAGTTGTCGCCAATAAAGTCTGCTTGGTGAGATTTGCACCGGCGAAACGGAAAAGTACCCACATTTCATTTTTTAAATTTTTTCGCAGAAAAATCCCAAATCCAGAATTGCTGAAGTCCTGACAAGTTCATATCTCAGGCTTTGCATTGTACGCTGCTTTAGTTGACTTTGGCTCATGAACTGAATTTTAAACTCATCAGTGCTGATATGTTTATATTAAAGTTCTCTTGAAGTGCACCTATCAGTGGCCAGGTTGACCATAGGGTATATTTTTTGGTGTTGTCTTAATGAAGATATTGTCTCACAGTTTGAAAGTTATTCTAAGACATATTGCCTGCAGATAAGAATCTTTTTGAGTCACTCCAGTAATAGCTGTGTACAGGCATGGACACAAGGCCAATCGTGAAATGAATTCCTTGGCATACCTTTATTTCAGCTTTATTTGTGTTTATTGAATCTGTTGTTATTTCACAATGAATATATTCACTAAATTATCTATTATATTGTCATCACCAAAAAAGTGTAAACTCTTCATGTGATATTAATAATTCAAGTGTTGTAGCTGAACATTATCTTTGAAATGTAGAATCAATGTTCTTATTACTTTTTGTACACAAGGAACAGTTTCAATGTTTCTTTTTTGAATTATTCACTTCCTTTATTTTTTTTTCTTAACTTGTGTTTCACTAGCTGGTTCAGGATTTTTACCATTATCTGATTTCATAATTTCTAGTTCGTCAGCTTCCAAATGATTTTCATATTCAACATTTATTATATTTTCTTGTTCCTTTTCTGCTTCAATCTCATTTAATTTATTCTCAATAGATAGACATTGAGCTGCATCAGTTGATTGATTATTGACTCCATTTTGGATTTCATCATCCTTAGATAAATTATCTGTAATATTTTCACTTTTTAGGAACTTCCAATTCAACATATGAAAAGTCTCCATTCATCAGCAAACAAACTGCCTGATCAAATTGATAAAAATTCTTGGTTTACCCTTTGACATTTTAAAGAACATTTGCATGAATCCTGTATTTAATCAATAAGTTTATGTCAAAAGTAACAAAATACTGTCAGAAAACACTAATATTAACAGTGCAAATCAAAAATGAATAACAGAGCAACCAAATTGTACTCTATATGTCCACTGATGCCATGTGGAATCACAACTTTCCAATAAATAAAATTACCAAAATTTTGAAATGGATATTTGTTTAAAATGCTATTTATAAGCATTACAAAAGAAAATAAAAATGTATTTGGTACAAATAATTCACTTCTTTAGATCCTAAAATGAAACCAACTTCTTTATCAGAAAAAAGGAGCGTAAAATTTAAACAAGTATCATTCCATTCATCAGGAGTAGTGCAACTATCTACTGGTATGAAAAGAAAATAGATTTTGGTGAGAAAATGTATTTACATTATAAGTGTTCATTAGGAATCCGTGAGAGGTTTAAGAGGGAGAAAAAAATCGTAAATGTTACGATTCCATTTAGCATCATTGGAACTAAAAGGGTTAAAATTTGGTTGAATTATTTGATATCACAATATAAACTAGGCTCACCTGCCTATGGATAGGACTGCCCTTTTGAGGACAACCTCGAAAATCTAGCTGATATTTATGTTATGCTTTAAAAAGAAAAATTCTCTTGAATGGAGACTTTTCAGATGTTGAACTGGAAGTTTCCAACAAGATGTGAAATGTTACAGGTTACATCTAAGGATGATGAAATTCAAAATAGATTCAATAATCAATCAACTGATGCAGCTATATGTATATCTATTGGGAATAAATTAACTGAGATCATTGTGAAATATATATATATGTATTCATATATTCATTGTGAAAAAACAGCAGATTCAGTAAACACAAATAAAGCTGAAACAAAGGTATTCCAAGGAATTCATTTCATGATTGGCCTTGTGTCCATGCCTGCATACAGCGATTGCTGGAGGACTCAACAAGATTCTTATTTGCAGACAGTATTTCTCAGAATAACTTTCACACTGTGAGACAATATCTTCATGTCAAAGACAACAACAAAAAAAAAAAAAAAAAAAAATTCTTAAAGCTAGCATTTTCAACCTCTGTAGCTCAAATCCAGGCTGACTGATAGTGTTTGACTGCTTTTTGCTACATTCTTAGGTTTAATTCTGTTTTGAAACTAGATCATAGATTTTATATTAGAATTTTTTATCCCCACTGAATAGGAAGGGACTTCTCATTCTCCTTAACATAAAGATGGTATTTTTTTAATGAATTGTTAAGAATGGAGAAAGAGAAGGAATTTTATTACTAATTAAAATTTGATGCAACATTTAACAAATCTTACTAAGGAGATACATTAATCTTTAAAGCTAGACTTCATGCAGAATTAACAGTGTTTTAGCCCTTTTATAGAAAAAATCATTCTTAAATGTCATGAACAGTGCTATACTCATCTTCTTTCATCATCCATTTTTAAAATGTTGCCTGATTTCCGAGGAAGTAGTGACCAGATTAAAAAGGTGTGACTAAAATCTGATTAATCACTCATAAGGTTGCAAATTGAGTCATTTTCTGAATTACACATACATCAAATTTGTGATAAGATTTCTGTATATTTCATGTAGGAGTACAGATTCAAGAAAAAATTAAAGCAGAGCTTTCTCTTTCTTACTTAGGCTGTACTGAACACTGGTAGTTTTGATTTATTTTAACTCTAAAAACTGTATGGGTTTTAGAGTTTTCCCCTTTTTCTTCCCCTATAATTTTCAAAGTAGTATGTTGATGAGGAAAGCATTTTTTAGTTTTTTATCTCAATATTTCTACAAAATAAAAATAATTAATTAAATGCACATGAAGTATTCTGCAATTAATCTAATGGTTTTTATTATAGCAGTACGGAATTTTGGTGCTATTTCAGATTTTGGAACTACTCTGATATGCGCCCTCAAGGCGCCAAATTTCTCGCCAAATATTTTTGGCGAAAAACTCCATGCTGCCATATTGCTATCTAAATTTTTTGTCTACATTTCGAACTTTAAGCATAAAATGTCTCCAAAAACACGGTTTTCGCGAATGCAGAAACCACGTTTTGAACACACAATTTAAGCTAAAAATCCGAAACAAAAAATTTAGATAGCAAAATCATGAAGTTTCTAACCAAAATTATTTGACAAGAGTCCATGTACACAGCAATATGTTTTAACTTAAAAAAAAATCTACGAATTGCAAAATATAGGCAGCGAAGGAATCTACGAACTACGCACACCTTGCTTTAACTGTCAAGTTATTTTGATGATTTGGGTACACAAATTGTCAAATTTTTTTATTGGAAAAACCAAATGTAGCCGAAATAAACATCTCCCGATATATATTCGGGTATGACAATACGATACACTCAAAAAAAAAAAAAAAAAAAATTACCCTGAGAAATACTCGGGCGTGACATTTTCGAACACCAAATCTCGGGCATGACAGTTAAAAGGTTAATAAATTAACATAACAACAATAAATTTCAAAGAATACCATGTACACAGCGTTCTGTTTCAACTTTAAAAAACATCTACGAATTGCACAATTTAGACGGTATGCACTAATCAACAAAGTAACTAAAATAAATTTCAAACAATTAAAAAAAAAAAAAAAAAAACAATAACGACAGAAATTCATACTAAAAAACAATGAACATAACATTCTACAAAATAAGAACAAGAATAAAATAAAATGCACTTACCATTAATGCTTTTTCGAACAACAGAAATACCGATTTCATACCGTCTTTAACATACCGCCACGTAATCACTATCGTATTTATATGACAGCCAGACACACTATCCAGAGAATTCATACTATGGTTCACAAATAAATAAAATAACAAATGATCACAAATCCCTACTTCTATCACACACAGCCACTAAAAATAACCTCCCATACCTTCTTTCCACACCTCCAAATACCCATTGCCCTTCAACAGGATGGCCACGACGATATTTCCTTATGCCGAACTTCAATTCAACAACTTTCACCATTAAATCTTTCCTCTCTAGCTTCTCAGATACAAAGCATGACGGGAACCAACAAACTCCAGCGAAAGATTTTTCAACGTCAACAGGGTTGCCATACAACACGCAATCGCGCCAAAAACCACCGCAGAATGCATATCGCCACATTTGGTGAAATTAGGGCGTATATCAGAGTTGTACGCAGATTTTATTATTTAAATGACGTGTTTTTGTCTCTTTTTTTCCCCCTCTAATTTATAAATGTTGTCATCCCATATTATAGGACTGTCTACTGATAGATTCCTGCATTTTGATAATTTAAGTGTAATTTTTTAATAGTTCTTGTTTTTGATAGATATGCAGATAAGAAGCATAAAGAACTCAAACTTACGGAGGAAAAAGATGTCATATTACAAAGGTTTGGTTTTACTTCAATTTTTCAAAAATGTGACCATGGTGAACTGTTATGATTTTTATTACGCATGTTAGCTTCGGTTTCCTTAAATTAATGTAATACTGTTAAAAAGAATAGTAATAAGTGCATAGGGAAAAAGAGGATATTTAATAAAGAGTGCATTTTTCATTATACATACATTAAGCTATATTTTAAGTGTCTAGTTTGTACATATCAAAATATTCGTATATCTGTTAATATCACTACTTAATAATGCATTTTAATAGATGAAAATATACATGAAATACAGATAATAGTCAATGTTTTACATCTTTTAAAATGTAACGCTCTTCGGCAATGCTAATCAGATTTATTCAAAATGTTTTTAATATTGCTTAAGTTTTACCTGTTCACACATACAGTTGATGATAATTATAATAGTCACTCACATCCTAAAGAAAAAGAATGTTACAACAAGTTGGCATTCTGACCAAAATGGATTTAATGTACAGTCAGCTTCCAATTAGCAAGACTGTGTTTAAAATAAGCAAAACATGAATCTTGAACTTACGAATTTAAACCAATCAGAATAAAACATAAATGTGTACAAAAAGGAAAAGAAAAGTGCATGGCAGCAGACAATGTATTTGAGAGTTGTTTTTATTCTTTTAACTGTATATGATCTGAAATGTATAACCATAGTTAAACCACCCCTTGAAAGTAAATTGTTAAATCTTAGAAATTAAATGTATTGTTATTAATCTGTTTCACACTGACTCTTATCAGATGCAGGAGTAATGTAAATAAGAACTTTATTTTAATTTTCAGTCTTGATTTGACATATGTAACCAAACTTATTGTCTAGATTAGATTGCTTGAAAATACAGATAAATTGTTAATAGCATTCTTTTGTTAATGAAGGATATATCTTTCTGATGCATTTTTGCTATTGTCCTTGGATTAACCATAGTTTTGGCTTAACTATGGATATTATCCCACACATTATCTTGGCAAATTTAAAGCTAAATGTATTCTGATTAGTTTGGGACTTGTTGTACCAGTTGTTATAATGCATTGATAGCTTTTATGAGTGATCATTATAATGAATATCAAATATCAAATTGTGTTCATTCAAAATTTGAGTGTACTCTTAACATTACATATTATGTCTGCTAAAAGTGTTATTTGTATTGTTGCTTGTGAGAGGAAAACACATTCAGAGTTTATTTTAATCTTAACTTAGCACATAGCATAAAAATTTGTCAAAAATTATTAATTTCCTGAAGTCTGCCATGTAATTATGTAAATTTAGAATGTGAAAGTGTATTGAGAAAGAATGTCCCCACCAGGGTTTCTGGCATTTTTCTTTAGCTTTTTCCTGTTATCATAGTCTGACTCTTGTTATATGTATGTTACATTTCATGTTTTTGCCTTACATATGAATCTAAGAACTTTAGAACTGATTCCATAAAATGTCAAAATTTTAAAGAAACAACTGGTAAGTTTCTTGTTTGCACTCCTCCAATTGCATTACCTTTCTATGCATGTTTATAGCATTTCTGAATTGGTTCATAAACATCAGCTCTTTAAGGTGAGATTTTAGTTTAGGGTACAGGTCTCAAATATGATGAGTAAGAACTTGGATACTTTCTGTTCATCAGTACCCTCAGTGTTAACATTCAGTAGAACTGTCATATTTTTAGGATATATATGCAGTAACCCGCACAATGTATGGACACATGTGTTCAAGTACCCTACTTATATCACAGAATTTATTTGGTGCAAGATCTGCAAAGGAAAAAGACTTTTTTTTGAAGAAATTTTGAAGGGTCACAGCTGGTTCGGTTGTAAAATTTGCACATATCCACCAGTTTCAAAAGCGTAAATATCATATAAATTTTTGTTTCTTTCATAAAATTTTTAAGAAGAAATATGAAAGGTTTTTGTTTCTTATAAGACGATTCTTTTTATTATTATTTATGAGGAATACTTCTGAGCTATATAGATAACCAAACAAACGCCTTTGCCAGTTCATAATGTTGTCAGTGAGTTGATGGTTTTTTTTTTTTTTTTTTTTAATGGGAATGTGGATAAGCAGACAGTACCTGGCTGTACTTGCAATAAGCTTTTGTCAATTATTTCATTGTTTGGAAAAAACTTGTTTTGTTTCTCTCTGTTCAGTCTTTTAATCTATAATAGCAGACATACAGTATAAAATTAAATGAAGAACTCCATTTGATGTTTTTTCTTTGTGCAGGTTAAGTTTTAATAGAAGCAATTTGAGATGTTTCTGTAAAAAAAATAATTTTGTTCAGTTTATTAGTAAAGAAATGACGAAGAAGTTAAAGTGTAAAAATCAGCACAAATTTATTGGTGATTGCAGCTTCAGTAAAACTCAGTCTATGTTTATCATTAATGTTGTAGCCTTGGCTACTAATGTTTAAAATTAATTTATGACTAGTAACAGTATGAATTATAAACAAATAGCTAAGTTATTGCATTTTATTTTCCAGCTATCGAAATGCGACGCTACGAGCAACGTTTTGAAACCAAAACCTAGCAATCATGAATCAGAACTAGAACTAGTTGCCATTCAGCATAAAGAAATTTAAATATAAATATGAATATTAACAAAATATTAAAGTTAATTTTATAAAATAATTAAATATATGAACAAATATATGAAATAAAAAATAATTATTTCTCATGCACTAACTGGGCCACTACACTACTCCCCCACCAATAACTAAGTTACGTTACGAAGATGGAGAAATAGGTAGTAACTAGTAATGCAGTGTTAACGACTATCAAAATAATTTAGTCAGTCCTTGAATCTAACAGGTAAACGTATAGTTCTGCCTGTGCGAGAATGTTTTTGATTCACATCCGAATTTGAGTCCGGTCTCTGCAAATTAGTGTAGTCAGGTTGTATCAACTGAGAATTTTCCTCAGCTAAAATATATGCTGGTTTCAAGCAATCCAGGGATACATTAACATGTTTTCCTTTTATGCTAATAGTAAAATATTTGTCCTTGCGATCAATAACAGGAAATGGTCCTTCATAAGGAGGTTCCAAAGGTTTTTTACCCGATCTATTCGCTGAAACACATGAGAACAAGTTTTTAAGTCTTTATGGACAAATATCTGTTCAGATGAATTTTTACGAATTAGTCTCAGTCCAACAACTTCCATCTGTTTCTGGAGTTTATTAGCAAAAGTCTCCGATGTTGTCTGGATACTTGGTTCGCTGAAAAACTCTCCAGGAAGTCTGAGACTCTGGCCATAAACTACTTGCGCAATAGAATGATTGGTATCTTCTTGAATAGCAGTACGCAAACCCAAAAGTACTGTTGGTAACGTGTCCGTCCAACATGTGTTGTTGTGGGCTTTTAATGCTGTTTTTAATGTTCGATGAAGGCTCTCAACTTTGCCATTACACGAGGGGTGGTAGGCAGTAGTGTGTTGTAAATTGATGCCACAGATTTTGGACAAAGCTCGTAATGTATCACTTTTAAATTGGGATCCACGATCACTAATGAGTTTACTTGGCGTTCCGAAAAGCGCAATCCAGTTGCTATAAAAGGCTCTTGCGACGTTCTCAGCGGAAATATTTTCTAAAGGAATTGCTTCCATCCAATTCGAAAATCTATCTATGCAAGTAAGACAATAAATATTCCCTTTAGATGGTGGAAGTGGTCCTATGAGATCAATATGGATGACAGAAAATCTTCCTGGTGGTACTTCAAACTCACCTAATTTTGTTTTGGTGTGCCGACTGATTTTAGCTTTTTGGCAAGGAATGCAGGTTCTTGTCCACAACTGTACATCTTTTTTTATGTTAGGCCAAATGAATTTTGATGTCATTCATTTCATAGTCTATTTTATTCCTGGATGTGATAAACCATGAATTCGTTGAAAGACGTGTTGTCTGAAAGCCTGAGGAATATACGGCCGAACATGTTTAGTTGATGTATCACACCACAAATATTTCCCCGAAGGTAGAGAACATTGCTTGAAATTCAAGGAAGTGGTGGTTTGCAAACTCTTCAGTTCTTCATCTTGAGTTTGTTCATCAGCTATTTTATCATAATCTATGGATGAAATTTCATTAACTCTAGATAATGTATCCGCCACAATATTATTCTCACCTTTTACATATTTGATATCAGTCGAAAACTGGGAGATGTATTGAAGTTGGCGAGTCTGTCTAGGTGTTGCTTTGTCAAGTTTTTGACGAAAGGCGAATATTAAGGGCTTGTGATCTGTATAAATTGTAAATACTCTTCCTTCTAGATAATGCTTAAAGTATCTAACTGAAAGATATATGCTTAATAGTTCTCTATCATAGGTGCTATATTTTTGCTGAGTATCACTTAATTTTTTAGAAAAAAATGCTATTGGCTTCCACGAGGAGTTTTCATATTGTTGCAACACTGAGCCAATCGCCGTATCTGAAGCATCTGTAAATAACGCCAGAGGTAATTCAGAATTGGGAAAAGACAACAGTGCCATGTTCACCAGGTCGTTCTTGCACGTTTCAAACTGTTTTTCAGCTTCTTCAGTCCATTCGATTTTACGTTTGTCCCTCTTTTTAGCTCCCTTGAGATACGCATGTAACAATGCTTGATTCTTCGCTGCATCCTTTATATAACGACGATAAAAGTTAAGTATTCCAAGAAAAGTTCTAAGTTCATGAATTGTTTCTGGTCGTTTGTAGTTAGTAATAGCTTGAACTCTTTCTGACAAAGGACGGGAACCCTTAGGTGTAATTAGGTAGCCTAGAAACTCGATTTGGGGAACAGCAAAGACAGATTTTGAAACATTAATTCTTAACCCAAATGTATGTAATCTTTCGAAAACTAATTTAAAGTGATCTTCGTGTTCTTCATGGGTACTGGATGCAATGAGTATATTGTCTAAATAGGGAAAAACGAATTCTAATCCTCTAAAGACTTCGTGAATAAACCTTTGGAACGTTGCAGGAGCATTTTTTAAGCCGAAACTCATTACATTAAATTCGTATAAACCGAAAGGAGTGATGATAGCCGTTTTACATTTGTCTTCTTCTGCAATGGGAATTTGAAAATAAGCTTTGAATAAATCAATTTTAGAAAAAATATTTGTACCTCTTAAAATATGATGAAAATCTTCAATGCGAGGAATTGGGTATCGATCAGGTATCTGCGCATTCAATCGTCGGTAGTCTCCGCAAGGACGATATGAACCATCCTTTTTCGTAACAAGGTGCAAGGGGCTTGACCACTGGGAGTTTGATGGATGAATTATTCCATTGTCAAGCATAAATTTAAATTCCTCTTTAGCTATAGCTAAGCGTTTTGGATCGAGCTGTCGTGCCTTTGAATAAACGGGTTGACCATCAGTCGTAATATAATGTGTAACACCATGTTTAATTTGTGTAGGAAAAAGGTTAGGTTTAGAAATTTCGGGATATTTCGGCAGTAAATCGAAAATTTTTATGGATTTATTTAATGTGGTTACTGAGTAATCACTGGAAATAGCAGCGACATCACACTGGACACAAAGCTGTGTTACGCCATCAATTAATTTTTTCTTATTTATATCGATAAGCAATTTATATTTGTGAAGAAAGTCAGCTCCTAAAATACCTTTTGTGACATCAGCAATTATGAATGGAAAACTAAAAATCACGACGTAATCCCAAATCAAGAGTTAGCGTTTTTATGCCATAAGTGGAAATATCTGTGCCATTAGCTGCATACAGTTTATATTCAGTTTTACATTTATTCTGTGAAGTAGCAGGAATTATGCTTACGTCAGCTCCGCTATCAATAAGAAAGTGCAAATTTGATCTTCGGTCACGAACGAATAAACGAAATTTGCGACAATCCTTCATATTTTCTGCAGCAGCGTTTGCCGCTGAACCTACTGCAGATTCGAGTTTTCCTGTTTTTTGAAATCGTTTTTTACTTAAGCACACGGAGGCTTGCATTTCTCTGGAGTGCATTTTGCTCCAAAACGAAAGTGATAAAAACAAAATTTGCCAGTAGGGTCATATCGTTTACGAGATCGGCTTCAAGATCGTGAACGTGAATTACGTAAATCCGAGTCCCTGCGTCTTGAGCGAATGGTTATTTGATCAATTTTTTGTTCAAGAAAGGTAATTCTTTGCAACAAATCATTTGCGGGAACGGAAGGAGCATTAGTACTAAATACTTCTGGTTTCCGATTCATATCACTAATTTTATCTGCCATAGACGCTAACTTGGTTACATCTTCATCACTAACTAATAATATATTTTTTATGGAGTCAGGTAGCTTCTCCAGCCATAAAGTTTTGATTAGATTTTCAGACACATCTGTAGTAGCAACTGATCTCAACTTCTGCAAAAGTTGGCTTGGTTTCATGTCTTCAAGTTCGATACCAGTAATCAAACGTTTAATTCGTACATTTTCACTTTCTTTGAATAAATGTAATAACCTAATTTTAGCATCCGAATATTGTGTGGCACTATCGTTCGTTACAATGTCCCAAATATTTTCGACGAACTTAGGTTCAAGCTGTGAAACTAAATAATTAAATTTCATTTCTTCTGAAACGATATTACTAATTTTGAACTGAGCTTCAACTTGAAAAAACCATATTTCCGGTTTATCAATCCAAAAAGGAGGTATTTTTACACTCACCTTATGAAGCTCCGGTGACTGCATCGTATCTTTCATAGCAGTTTCAGAAGAGTCATTTGTTGACATTTCGAAAATTAATCAGGGTCACCAGGATGTAGCCTTGGCTACTAATGTTTAAAATTAATTTATGACTAGTAACAGCATGAATTATAAACAAATAGCTAAGTTATTGCATTTTATTTTCCAGCTATTGAAATGCGACGCTACGAGCAACGTTTTGAAACCTAGCAATCATGAATCAGAACTAGAACTATTTGCTATTCAGCATAAAGAAATTTAAATATAAATATGAATATTAACAAAATATTAAAGTTAATTTTATAAAATAATTAAATATATGAACAAATATATGAAATAAAAAATAATTATTTCTCATGCACTAACTGGGCCACTACAATGTGTAATAAAATTATAGCAGCACTTTGATGAAGCTGAACTGCAGTCAGTGATAAGTTTTTATTTATTTTATAAGTCGTAATTTTTTTTACTGAACCTCTTCATTTTATTAATTAATTCTAAATGTGCTAGCAACTGTTGCTGCTAGTTAGCATTTGGCATCTTCGCAAGCACTGACTGAATACATTTAGTCCTAAAATTGTATAAAATCATTATGTGTAATTAACAGAACTTATAATATAGTGATTTATTATAGATATTTAAAGCATTGTCATTTTAAATTCTGAGTATGGATTTAGACAAAATGCATACTTATATTGTGCAGTGTATATGCAATTCCATATATATGCAGTTTCTTTAAAATAAAATCTCATTGTATATTAACATTTAACCATACTTTTACTTGCTAAATTCTGTATAATTTGTATGGAATTTAATTAAATCATAAATGCAACTGTTATAAGATTAAAAAATGTACTCTTAAATTTGCATGCATGGTTAAACATTTTAGGTTTGAACATGCACTTTCTAAAAAGAAGAAAATTGAAAATGTGGTAAGTTTTTTAAATCATATATTTTTAACCTTTGAGTACCAAAGCTTTTCAGAACTGCTTGTGGTTGAGTGCATTTATCATAGCAACTATTACCCACATTTATACTATTATTTGTTCTCATACATTTCATAGTACAGTAAAAAGTCTTTAATCCAGCCAGAATGATCTATAATCCTGACCACCTTTACGCATGCGCATTCAATGTATATAACGGACGATATAAGCTAAGCTAAAATTATCTAATTATCTATTTCAGTTAATGCTGCAGATTGCGTTGTTCCTTAATCTTCTAATTGGATCTGGCTTATTATTTTTTGCGGACTGTTAGAGCAATTTTATTAAAGTAAGCTTGAACTTTCGATTATGTCAAAAAGAATTTCCAATTCTGGAGCTGCCAAAGGATCTGCAAAGCGAAAGCATGTTTCGATGTCCATCAAACAAAAAGTGGAATTGCTGCAAAAAAATGGATAAAGGCATATCCTTTGTTTCTCTAAACCTTCAAAAATCTGTTTATCAATTTCACGCTGCTTTGAGGGGGGGGCGTCGCAACGCACAATGAACTGGAAATTGATCTGTCGGCACTATCCGTATCTTCAGGGCAGATGTTTTTATTTTATTTGGCTTATAATTCCTTACTAAATGTAGTGTTTCATCTTGATGTACTCACATGATTTAAATCAATTTCCTCGTCATTATAAATATCACAAATACACATCAAATAGTTTTCTGGTTGCAATTTTCTAATTTCAACTATGCGTAATGTATGCTTTACACATACGCGCATTGAAAGAAATGTTTAATAAAGTAAACAAATAAATATTAAGCTTTTTTTTTTTTTTTTTGTAAATTTTGATACCCTTAAGATCATAATCGCTCGTTATTTCATAAATTACGGTTTCATATTTTTAATTTTATAATTTCTGCATGCCATCTTACCAGATTTAAATTGATGATCTGTAATCCACAAAAACCGAAATCAAAGTCCCGACGAGTCCGGATTAAAGACTTTTGACTGTATTAAAACAATTTTTATATCACTAAAGGAATGCAATTAATATCAGATAATTACAAGTTAATATGAAATTATGGATAAAAGGAGCATTTTGATTCTAAATTTGGCTTGTTCTTAATTACATTAGGTTTCTCATGTTTAAGAAGGAGTAAAAAGAACATTTTGGCTAATATAAATAACATTTTCACTATTTTCAGCCTAAGCCTTAGTATAAGACCTCATTATACACTTACATTGGCATTCTTATCCTCTTTAATGAAAAATAAAATAAATAATTGATTAATATGGAAGGTCAATTGCATTCTTTTTGATGCAAATTCATGTATGAGGAAATTTTGTCTCCTGTGAAATTGTCCCCCTCCTCCAAGAATTTACAATCTAAGCATTTGAATAAAGTCAGCCAAAGGAAACTTAAATCAGACATTAAGCGAGATGAATTTCCTTTCCTGTAGCGTTGTGAGTTCTGGAAAACACCTCTTTATTTTTTAATTTATTAGAAAAAATTTGAAGTAATAGACTTCTGATAGCTGTGAAAATTTTATATATTGTAGTCATATTTCAATTCGATTAACTTTTGAAATGGCAGATAAACATTCTTATTTCTTTACACATTTTTAAATGGTGAGATATTAAAGATGTTTTTAAGGAAATGATAAACAACACATTGGTCGCTGAAATATTCTTGAGCTCTATATTTTGTTAGCCTTTCTTGAATCAGTTTTCCAATAACTATGTTCTGGATAGTATGAGAATGAATCTAAAAAAAAATCTATATAATTTAGATGATTAGATTAACTTAAGTTTCTTTATTTAGGTAGAATGCTATTTTCATTTTTTCAAAAACAATTATAAGTATAAAATAAAAAGCTAGTGCAATTTGTGGAAAGGTTATTAAGTGACATTGTGCTTAAAATAATTTTATTGTAGGTTAAAAAAACATGATTTTTTTTTTTTTTTTTTCTTTTTTTTTTTCCCCCAGTTTACTGTATCAGTGTTTCAGAAAAACAGAGAAGCTATTTTCACTGATTCTTGATAAAAATCTGGCGAGTTCTAAAAATTTTTTTTTAAATGTGAGAAATACCTTAACAAAGTTTTATTATTATGGCTAAGAAATCAACAGTAATGGACTAATTATAAAAAACTAAGGCTGAAATATATGCCAGGGATTTAAGCTTTATGTGCCATAATAGGAATTTGGGTTGCTTATAAAAAAAATATAGCATAGCATAATACAGGGTTTGCTCTATGCACCTCTTTTAGCACTGCTAGAAGCTTATCCCAATTTCCAAAACTTGAAAATATATATGCTTTTATTTACATTTAGATTATTTTTAAATTTCTTTAATTAATAAACAACAAAAAATATTGATAAATACAAAATTCAAATAAAAAGTTTTTTTTTTTTTTAAATATTCATAACAAATTTCCGTTTTAACTAAAACTAAATACTGACCAGGTAAATAAAAGTTTAATCACTTTTTCCCCTGAAACTATGAAATACTCCCGGTTGAGAACTCCTGACATAGTGTATTATTGGAAGAAGCTGTGTCTGCAAATAAGGAAACTACAAGTAAGTGAATTCTTAATGTGTGGCAGAAGCTAATGTTTGAATATTGCCAATATCATTTTCAGTTAAATTAAGTGAAGAATGTTTTATAAATTAACTCATGATGAAACTTGAAAAGTGCATTAAGAGGTCAAATATAGAAATAAACAATAGAAAATAAATCAAACCACGATGCTTCAAAAGTGCTATCATTATTCTAATGAGAATATTAAAATAGCATATGGATATTAAAAACTGCAGGAAAGTGTTTTTTCCTTTCATATATATAAATGTGAAAGAAAACAATTAACTTTTAATATGGCAACAGTCTTTTTTATTCCTCATTTTAATTTGATTACTGCCCCTTCTTGTCTTAATGAATCTAAAGTGTGCCATCTCAAAATTAATCGGTCATGTCATCTTATGTAATCGTGCAGTGGGGCAGCTCTTATCCAATCACAGATCAAAATTTCAACACAGAACCACCTCTGTAAATATCACTGATGTTAACTTACTTTCTGCTTCCCTCTTGCCCGTGGTACATATCATTCACCTGTCTATGTTGCCCATTGTTTAAAGATGTGATAAGCTGTATAAAATTGTGGAGTGGAGTGGATTTTACATCCAAAATGATGCATAATTGAGAATATATGTTATCAAGAAAGTCCAGCAATAAAACCATGTTGAATGTATGACTTGTGTCTAAAAGATTTTCTTCTCCGTTATGCATGTATGATGCTAAAAGCTTTTGTCAATTTAATGCAATGAGCAATCATTGTAATAATGCAACAATATTTGAATCATGAAGAAATCTATAGAATATTTTTATTTATTTATTTTGTAATCAAACTGTGAGCACTTTACTTATCAGCATTATCCACTCCTATGGCCAGAAGTGGTGGCCATTTTATTGTGGAGGCACCTAATAAGTGGGCACCGTTATCTCCTATGAGGGAACAGACAATTTACACCCATGCAAGCATTAAACTGTAATATATTACAGTTTAATTAATCAAGAGAATTCGAACCTGGACAAAGAAACCCAATGGATTTAGATTTCATTTTGATTGGGTAAAGCTCTAAAATTATTATTGACTGAAGTTTTATGTAAGTTGTTTTTGTTAGAGTGTTATGTAAAAGTCATATGATATGGATTACTATGTTAATGATGCAGTCTAGAAAAGTTAAAAGCAATTTCTATTTTTAAAACAGAAAGGGGAAATAGCCAAATTAAAATGAGGAGTAAAGGGCTGTTGCTAATCTAAGTTATAATTTGTATGTGTGTATGTGATAGATAACTGTCACACGTTTCTGTGAAGAATCTGCATTTCTCCCATCAAATGCAACTGCAATTTAACAGCAAAATTACAGTTGCATTAAAAGTTTTAAAAGTAGATGCAAAATTTTTTAGAAAAGTAATCAAAAGTGAAACACTTGAATCTGTCAATTACTGTTATAGTTATTAACTTATCATTTGTAAGTTAATATCTTTAAAAGTGAAGTAGTTAGAAGTTTCAAATGTTTTTCAGATGATTTTAAACCTTTCACATAAAAAAAAAAAAAAAAAAAAAAAGATGGAATTAAAGCCAAAGGTTAAAATATATTAGATGCAATTTACCTTTTAGATAAGGCTTCATCATGTGATCAGTGTCAGCATTCAGGATTATTTTAAGATGGCAAGTCTTCAGAGTTACACTTTGAGTAAAAGCAGTGTATTTTTATACAAGGATGATGATCATCTACCTTGTATAAGACCTATTATAAGAATATAAATGTAAAACTTACCATAAAAGATGCTTTCACTTTTATGTAGATGTCCCTTGTCTATATGATTTTGTAAATATGATGATGAAGTGGGATTTATTATATAAAGGTGTCTTATATGCTATCTGTGAAAATAACTCTTGTGAAAATGGTAGCAGAAGTGAAATTAATATCAGGTACAATCAATCTGTCCAAAAATATGCCTAAAAAAAGCATTAGCTACTTGAATAGAATTTTCTAAAACATGCTTCACAAAATGAAGAATCGAGATGGAATTAGGCATTTTGTGTCCAAATTTGCAAACTGTTAAAATGAGTGTAAAGCAATTAAAGTAGGGTACTCATGAGGTCTATGAGAATCCTCAGTTTATTTCTTTTGGGAGGGGGTGGGGCTGTGAACCACTTTGCCCTTTAAAAGTTGTTTTTGCTTTCAGAGAAATGATTAAAAAATATCTAGTCATTTTTTTTTTAATTAATTTTCTTAGATATATCGGAGACTTACTTTGATATAGCATCCTCTCTGAATACGTGTCTCATATTTTTGCCTTTAAGTGTTATTTTTTATGTTAGATCCTGACTACTTAGTTTTATAATAACTTATAAAAAGTAAAGGATAGGAATTAATTCAAAACCTTTAAATTTAACATTTCTGTTTCCAGAAATATATATATAATTTATTATTAGAAAAGTTTTCTTATATATCATTTTCAAGGGACATAAATTTAATTAATGCAATGAATGTGTGTGTCTGTGGGTGCAAATGTTCAATGAACGGAAATAGTTGGTTAATGAAATTATATTTCATTTGATATCTTTCTTTTAGAAGTTAGACATATACAAATGCAAGGAGAAAATATATTTGCTGAAGGAAAGTATAAAGAGCTGTAAAGAAGAAATATTAAAAGGTGAAATTTTTAATTATTCCTAATAATTTTTAATTATTAGGAAAGCATAAATTAAAGTATTTTTACATATAAATTACAGTGTTTGAATTTCTAGCATAAATGTGTATATTTATTTGTCATCAAATTCTTTGTTGGCAATAAAATTGCCTCATACGAAAAGAGGTAAGAAAATTTATCTGATTTATTTTAGCTTCTAAAGTTAATCCTTAAAATTATATAATAATGTAAAAAAAAAATTTATTACACAATGTAACCATAATGCTCATTCAGTTGACATTAAATTAAAAATTGCTTTTCTGATTATTTACCTGCTTGCTTTTGTTTACTCTTTACCTTACATACTTGTTTTCTTCAGTGTCAATTAATTCACTGTAAAAAGTAATTACTTCTTGTGTTTTTATAAAGATATCTCTTTTGAATTTTATTTTTCTGTCGTCTTCTTCCTTTGTCCTTCTGAAATTCTTGAAGTTATTTTCAAATGCACTTTCTTTTTCATTCTCCCTTTTCTTTTTTTTTCTTTTGTTTACTCACTTCTAAGAATCTCGGATTCAACCTAAAGAAGGTTTTTTGATTCTTGACTTAGAGCAATGTTTGTTCCTCTGCTGTGGGTGATGAAACATTAAGTAATTTATTTATTTTTATTTACATGCATATTTAAACAAAATTTGTCTTAAGATAGTTGAATAAAAGTTGTATTAAAAATGATGAATTATTTTTTTCACTCCCCCCTAAATTACTAAGTCATAAAAAAAGTTATTTGTATGATTGATTGTGAAACAAGTTTTACTTTCTTAAACATACTTCTGTCAGGAGGAATTAGGCGTTGGTTTTAAAATTCTGCTTGATTTCATATCTCCTAAAAATATTTTATAATATTCCTTTTTTATTTTGGGCGATAATACTATATGGTTTTTCTTTTTCATTCTTGTAATATATGTTTAATACATTCATATTAAGAACTATTGATAGCATAATTTATTAATATTTTTTAATCATATGTAAGAAATTTTATGTTTAAAAACTGAACAATCAGTAGTACGCTTATATTTGCTTGATATACATGTAATAATTTACTTAATTCATGTTATTCAATTTAACAAATTTAAGGCTACTGCTGTTGTCAACTTGCTGGCAAAAATTTAAGTTTGTTTTTAATTGCAAATTAATTTTCCTGAAGGCATGCTCGTTAGAAATAAAGCTAAATTTAAAAAAAAGTGACTATATTATAATTATTACTGGAATATCAATAAGTAGTATCAGAAGGAAAAAAATATTCTTCTGGATTTTGATATTATTTTTAAAATAGTATCAAGAACGTAAGAACTGGAAATTCAGAATATTGGAGAAAAATATCTGATATAATATTGCTAGTATATATGTTTTATACATATCCTGTATCCTGTGTACTCCTTAAAAGGCTTAAGTTGTTTTTGAAAAGAACTTCTTTTTCTAAAATGCAAATTTATATGTTAGTTACAAAATTCTGTTAAATCTAACTAATCTGTTTGTATTTTGTGAGCTATAGTATCTTTGAATTTATTAACATATATGAGTAAAATGGATTATTTTATCACATTATTTTCATCTATAAGTTATTGTTTTACATCCTGTAATGTAATGAAACATACAATTTTTTAGTGAAGACAAATATAATTTGGTTCTTTCTCATCAAATGCATCACAGGGGAGTATAGTTTCCAATGGGAAATGTTCAGCAGTTGTCTTTGGAACAACACTGAACACATCATTTTCAGCTTGTCTTTTCCTCCAGGAAACTCCTGTATGTAGGACTCGAGGTGGTGGCAAGCTGTACCACAGAGCTTTTCATTTTGCCATTAGTACTAACCCATATGCGTTCTATATTTTGCATTTGTGTACCAGTTTCAGTATCGATGAAGTTATATTTGTGATTTACTTTACAATGGATATACCCAGATTTTTCACTGCTTCTATCAATCAGAAAAAAAAGGTCGTTCCTTTGATGTTATTTTTAATTTTGTTCGTTAGTGCTGTGGACTATGATTGGGGAGCATTATAAGAAATGTTTTGCTCGTTTCACAACAAATGTCTCCAAAAATCCACTGTAGTGGCAGACTTCTTCTAGGATTATTTTTGCGTCCTGCAAGCATGCTTTCATCGATCTCCTCAATGCATCTACCAACACTGATTTTCTCCTTTTCTGCTGCCACTATTACAAGGATATAGATCTTGTGGAAATAATTGTACCAATCCATACCGTTTTCTTGGCTATTCCTGGTTTCTTTTTGCAGAACTTGACCAATGTTCGTTCATCATGCCAGGAACATATGAAACGTAATGCTGTTGTGAATGTTGTTCAGCTTCCTTCGAACCAGTTTTCTACACACATTCTAATACATATTCTGCATGTGCGGATGTTACACTTCCAAAAAATGCGATCCTTGTACTTATAGCTTCACCGAGAGTGCAAGTTTGCTTTCTCGATTTTGTGGTAGTATGTAGTAATTCTGCAAATAGCAAATTGTCTTTTTTTAAGATTTGCAGATTTTCTGAACTAAATAAGCTTTGGAAGCTTTTTTATTTGCATGTATGGGTGACTGTATTAATGATTTTTATAAATATTAAACTGACTGTATTAATGATTTTTATAAATATTAAAATACATTTTTGTATTAAGTCCGTGATTATATATCTGGTGCTTGTTTATGGAGTTCTGCTATAAAAAATTCAAAATTGTATTCCTATCCTAAAATGCTATAAATTGTATATTATATCTATCACAGCAAATGATCAACCCATGACTACAGGTACTGCAAGGAAAAAATTCTTGTCTTGTGTTTGCGATCCATTATTCCTTTCTTAGTTGGAAGAACATAGTGCCAGTAAACTAGAACCAAGAAGTAGTCATTGTAAAATGTTGCTCAGTATGGGGGGAAAATTGTCTGAATTGGTGAAATTTTCTTTTTCATTAGTGTTCAAATCTAACACATGGTTTATTAGAGCCAGACAAAACTTTGAGTAAATTCTGAATCTCAAAATTCATTCCAATATCCCATTTTTGTTAATTCCCAATTTCTAAGCCAGATGAAGGATTTGATCTTCTAAACTATTTACCCAGTTTTCTGGAGTTTTTATTTTCATTTTTATCACTTGAAGCAGCTCAAGCTAGTTGACATCACCAATCTCTGTTGATTATGTATCTAGCTGAGGCTTGTGATGTCAACTAATTAAAGTTATAAGCAACCATTACAAGACATTTCAGAGTAGAAGTCATTCGGATTTGCCCTTTGTCATCCAATTATCAATGACCAGTTTAAACACCCATGTGAGGAGTTTATAAGTAATGTTTTAAATGCAGTTAGGTACAAATGAAAGGGAAAAAGGGGTAGTTAAATGGTTAAAGAGCAAAACGGATATAGATTCTGATTTAGAGCATGAAAATCATCATTTATAAGGAAGCTTTCAGAATTATCTTCCGCTATGCACAGCATCTAAAAGTTCATGCCTTAGTACAAGGCATGTTTTTTAAGTAGTTATCATTTTGATATTAAAAAAACACACACACAAATACAGTTTTGTTAACAATTTTATTTTTACATGGAAGTATGTACCTACTTTTCAACATAATTACCACCAATATTAAGGCACTTCTTATCATACAACCTGCTTTTGAATTCCATCTTCAGAGAATTCCAATCACTGGAGCAGGGTTGTTTTTGACATCATCGTCATCATTGTAGCATTCCTCCATTCCATGGATAATATTTTGATTCTGATGTAACATTAGCTACCCATATTTCATTACCAGTGACAGTTTGGCTTAAAAACTGGTCACTTGTATGACTGTGTTAGTAAAGAAGAGTCAAAGCACTGGCTACACAATTGTCTTTGTGAACCTTGGTCAGCATTTTCATTACACAGCATGAGCACAACTTCTGATAATTTAAGCATTCTGCTATAATTTCATAAAGAACATTCCTTCAAACTTGAGGAAATTCATCACATAATGGCAAAATTAAAAAAAAAAAAATCTGTTTTCCTGAACTCTTGCATCAGCTCTGTGCACTAAGCTTTCAATAATGATACATGGTCGTCCATTTTGCTCCTCAGCATAAAATGACCATCTTTAAATGGTGTAACCCATTTTCTTGCTATTCTGGCCACTTCACAAATTTCTTGATGAATTTTGGCTGCATTCTCACTTTTTGCATTCAGAAAACAAATCACAGTGCGTATTGCACAGTTGGCAGTATTTTTAATTGTGTGAGGCATTTTAATGTGTTTAATTGTGTACAAGAAACATCAATGTGAAAGAATGCTCTCATTTTGGCATCTTTTATTGACTAATAGATGTTGGTGCTCAGCATGCATGCACAGCGTGTTGACCACACTACTGTAGTGGCCATATTTAAAAACAATTCTTACTTAAAAAACACATCATATTATTCATAAGATGAAGAAAAAGTGAGAATCCTGCATTGAATCTCAATTTATCAATGAAGATGCATTGCTCTAATCTTTCTGTGTCCAAAAATGATATGCCTGATGGCTCCACAAAAGATATGTTCTCTTCTGCAGTCTAAGGGTGACACCTGCTTTAGTAGGCATTTACATCCAGTTTTCCTAGAAAATTTTTTCATAGCTTTTGAATAGGCCTTTTGATGATGGTTGCGTAACCTGAATGCCATCATTCAAAATACTTGTAACCTTCACGACTTCCACTTGATAATGGCCAACCTCAAGCTTACTGATGGTTTTCCATCCCAGTCTATGATCTAAATGATAGTGAAGACTTAATTAAAATCAGGTAGTCTGATAGTTTTCTTGGAGGGGGATATAGAGATGAATTTCATAAATTTAGAAATCAGTTTCATGTTTTCTTAAGAAGTTTATCCTTTTAAGCTTTTAACGATCCCTAGATGCATGCATTACATTTACCATTTGCTAAACTATGCACCTCATCATTTTTTTAAAATTATAATATTAGCTGTTGTGATTTATTTCTAAAATTGCTTTTATATCTTTTAATGAGTACACTATCTTACTGTTTTTTAATAACTGCCTTTTAAAAATTTTTCTTTTAAAGGTAAAAAGAGGATAAAAGAATTAGAAAGGAAGAAAGCTGTGTCTCTCAGATTTAAGTCGGAGTTCTTAACAAAATTGTCTAAAATGCACAAGTGTCAGGAAGACAAAAATTTTGAATTGCGGGCTGCAGATGTGCAGCTATATTCAGTTTACAGTGCCTTGAAAACAGTCATCCATCATCGAACTAATGAGTTGATTACACACATATTTCCAATTACTAAAGTATCGTCTCATTAGTAAGTTCATTGCCATTACTAAAATTAAATTTGTATGCTTGATAGCAGTTCTTGTTCATTTGATAAGAATTTATGAAAGAAACATTAAATGCATGGGATTAATTTACTGAAGTGCAAGTTTTATAAATTGAAGAAATTTGTAAATAATTAAATAAATCTGATTTAAAATAATCTGATACAGATTATTTTAAAATCATATTCATGCTCATTCAATAAAATATAATGATTGGGATTTTTTTCTATATTTGATGTTATATATATATATATATATATATGTACACTGCTAAAAAAAATGAGACAGTTCTATATCTCCTGTTCTACTGGGCCGATTGACAAAATTCAAATTGCGTTCTTCATGTCTCGAAAGCGCGACTTAGGATATATATAAGATTTATATATAGCACTATTCTAACATAGGTATTTTGACCAAAAATCAGACTTTTTCTGAAATAACATACCATTTTTTTTTTAACATATTTCGATTCTACAACTCAAATTACGCCTAAATATGAAATTTTGTAAAATTTGGAGCGAAATTTACGAAGAAATTCACAAATTTATGTTGGCTCTTTTTTATTTCCTTGTACGAAGTAAAAAGGAAGTATTGTAATCGCGAAAAGCTTCAGGCAGCATATTTCAACGAAAATATCCATTTTGACCGCTATCGAATGCAATTTAACGATGTAAAAAGGAAGTATTGTAATCGCGAAAAGTTTCAGGCAGCATATTTCAACGAAAATATCCATTTTGACCGCTATCGAATGCAATTTAACGATGTTTTTGCGTCATATCTGTACGTAACGACAGAATAAAATACTCTTTTCCTTCAAAAAAATTATAAAACTGCTTTAAAATTAATTCTGAAGAGAATTTTTCATGGCGTCTGTACGAACGTATGTACTTACGTTCATGCGTACGTACATAGCTCGCATAACTCAAAAATGAGTAGCCTCAGAACGTTGAAATTTTGTATATAGGACTGCTATAACATGTAGATGTGCACCTCATATTTTGGTTGCAATCGGCAGCACCAAACGTATATAAATATATTTATATATATATCCACTCTATTACCCGGCTCACTGATCTAAGTTTCTTTACTCTTATATGTTTGTAAATTGTACATTTTTTGCTTTAAAAATGATTGAATTATGTTGTTTTTATCTTCCGCTTAAGGATTTTATGCCTTTAGCAAATCTGTGTGCAATATTTTTAGAATTATCAGCAATTTTAAAGTTGTTTAATTGACGCTAAGCCTGTTTTTAATGGCGGCCATTGATGTTTACATTTGAAACAGGAGACTAGTGGATTTGTTGCCAATCTAGAGAAACTTAGCTTTGCAACAACAAAGATAACACATTCATTTATTATTGCCAATTAAATCATGCTTAATTCTTTCTGGAATTTTTTCGAGGAAATAAGCGTTTGAGATTTACTTCCTAATTTTTAATATAGATATTTTGAGTTTTTATATATTTTTGCCTTCTCGCGAAGTGAGAACTGAATTAATTAAATGAGAAATACTCAATCGTCTGTGAAAAACTGTTTCTGTTTTGTTTTGTTTGCTTAATTTCTTTTATGCATAGTTCTAACTTTATTATAGTATTTGAATAGAACATGTGACAACGATTAGATAATTTTTTAAATGATATACATTTTGTGCATTCTGAGTTATAATATGAATCAAATATAATACTGTTAAGTAAACCTAGCGCCAGAGTCTCGCTATGGTAAACAAAGTGAATTTTAAAGAATGCATTTATTCTATTGTGGTTTATGCATTGTCGAAGTAGGTTTAATTCAATCTAATAAGTTTAAATAAAATGCAAGAAAAAATGCGTATAATTTAATATTCCGTACAAGGAAGTCTTGTGGTGTACACATCAGATTTTTTTCAGTTTGCGCCAAGAATAGTTCACTTGGTGAACTTCTTAATATATGGCAACCTAGTTTCCTTCCCGTAAGAGGAAAAAAAGTCACCATCGTTCCTTTTTCAAAATAATATTCTTTATATTATATTTTTATTATAACTGTTATTATTTTAAGCAATTTTTTCTTTTTCGAATTTCATTTTAATTGTTTAAATTGCATGTTTCCTTCGAACTGAGCATTTTAAATACATTTATTAATACAGTCAAAAGTCGTTAATCCGGACTCGTTGGGACTTCGGCGACTCTGGATTATCGATTTTTCCGGATTATAGATCATCAGTTTAAATCTGGTAAAATGGCATGCAGAAATTATAAAATTAAAAATATGAAACCGTAATTTACGAAATAAAGAACAATTATGATCTAAAATGTATCAAAATTTACAAAAAAAAAAAAAAAAAAAAAAAGCTTAATATTTATTTGTTTACTTTATTAAACGTATCTTTCAATGTAAGTTGTTTAAGTTGCTTCGTTTTTTATGTGATAATACATTCTCTTTAATTCTATAAACAGACATAATTTCTTGTTCAGTTACAAAGTTCCACTGTTCAAGTCCTATAATTGCTGTGTCGAGAATACCGACTAATTTGTCAATCGAAGTTTTTTCGTTTTCAATACCTCTGTCACTTTCTTCGCTATCGGAAACGAATTATAATGACGAGGCATTTGATTTAAATCATATCAAAGACGGAGTACATCGAAATGAAATACTACATTTAGTAAGTAATTATAAGCCAAATAAAATAAAAACATCTGCCCTGAAGATAAGGATAGTGCTGACAGATCAACTTCCAATTCATTGCGCGCCCCGGCCGCAGCGTCAAAGATAAACAAAGGATATGCCTTTATCCATTTTTTGCAGCAATTCCACTTATAGTGCTGATCAAAATAAATTTGTTTAATATATAAATTTGTTTGATGGACATTGAAACATGCTTTTGCTTTGTAGATCCTTTGGCAGCTCCAGAATCAGAAATTCTTTTTGACATAATCGAAAGTTCAAGCTTACTTGTATAAAATTGCTCTAACAGTCTGCAAAAAATAATAAGCCGGATCCAATTCGAAGATTAAGGAACAATGCAATCTGCAACATTAACTGAAATAGATTAGATAATTTTAGCTTAACTTATACCGCCCATTATACATTAAACGCGCATTCGTAAACGTATTTTGCGCACGCGCACACACAAATTCGAAGCTGTAAAGGTCTTACGCACATGTGTCAACGCTACGCATGCGCAGAAAGTTTGTAGCTTTGAGGTCCGGATTATGGGTGAATTAACGTTTTTTGACTGTATAAATTTTTCAGAATTTGATTTTATTTATTTGAATTGCGTTTCTTTTGGAAGAATACTTTGTAACCCAGACTACGATGCGTTTGAAAACTTCATATATTAAAAGAGAAACTACACTAAAGCACAGTTAACATGTCTTTCAATGTTCCGTTCAGAAAAGATATATATAAATAAGAGAGATGTATAACCGACATTTTAACTGAGGATGACTTGCATACACTGCTTTAAACAATTTTATCATTGTGCCCATTGCTTTACACAATTTTATGCTACATTTGGTTTCTTAAAATGTTATTCATATTTTAGTCAAGTATTTTATTTTTGAAATCGCAAGAATCAAATATCATAAAAGGTTTTAAATTTAAAAAAAAAATACAAATACTAAATTTGACGCAAAAATTTATTTTTTCTACTCTTTTTCTTCAGGCATTCTACTTTATTCTTGCTCTTTTTCTTTAGGCATTCTGCAAGTATATTAAAAAGCATCCAACTTTTCGAAATATCTTGATATTTCTGACAATCATTTTAAATAAAGTTATCGCCTTCCATTTCATAAAGGCACAAAAGGGCCAAGTGGTAAAGTCGCTGAACACTGGTAGTTCACTCCGGGGTTCGAATCCCGGTAAATGGGCTGGTTGCATGGGAGTTTTCGTGGATTTTCTCATGTGTACTGTGTATGCCAGCTGGTTTCCCTTAGAAAGTTCTTCACGAAGTATTTGGTCAGAGCCTTTATCAGTTTTTAGAGGCTAAACATTTTGAAGGTATGAGATGAAAGGAAAGACTGGTTTTATCAAGAGGTTTTGGTTTATTTAATTATGACAAAGCACACTAGGGCTATCTGCCTAACAGGAGGGATGCCTTCATGGAGCACTTTCTAAGGGAAACTGGTTCGCATACACATTACACATGGGGAAAACCAGGAAAACGCCTATGCAGCCAGCCAGTTCGCGGGATTTGAACCTCTGATCGAACTACCAGTGTTCAATGACTTCACCGCTCGGCCGTTGTTTCATCAGGAGGGAAAAAAAAAAAAAACATCTTTAGGTGACATCCACATACATCACTGGATAAACTCCTAAATCTTCAAATAATTCGACTGAGAAAATAATGGGATTCTCCATTTATGATGCGATATGATGTTCTATAACGTAATTTAAATTTATACAACCATATAGTCTAAACCCAGTCGCTCTTCACTTTTATCTGCAATGATATTTTTTTGTCTTTTCTGTTAACAATTGATAGTATTTGCTGGTGTACACGTCCAAGTGCTTTCGTTTTGAAGTATCCTGAAAGTATATTCAAAAGCGTCCAACTTTTTGAAACATCTTGGCATGTCTGACAGCAAAATTTCCCTGCAAATTTTTGCTTACTTTTCTTCCTAATTTTCTTCTTTCCTTCTACAGTTATTTTCAGTGCTCACACAAGAAAATTAAGATTTTTCGATTGCTAGACTTCCATAAATTTTGCATTCTTGTCAATTTTTTAAAATATCAATTACATGAATTGCGTTTCAGCTGAAGACAGCTTTTCATTTTCTAGTCAATTTAAATAACGTTTAAAGCGAAGTCCAAAGAATAAATATTTTAATTAAAAGATTTTTGCTAAACGACAAAGAAATAAAACAGTCCAGCAGGGTTTATTCTGAACCACCGAGTGACCCGATTCTTATATCGGCTGAAACAATCTAAATCATATTAAAGATCATGTTTTTTTATACAATCTATAAAGCGAGAGAAAAATTAGCTTCTTAAAACATTCTTTCTAAGAGGATTAATATGAGAGATTATATTTAAATATATATATTTTTAAAGCTAAGACGTGAACCAAACTGTCAGACTTTTAAAGTTTAATTTACATGGTAGTTATAATTAAAGTTCCAATTTGAAATGGTCATAAAAGGAAAACTACCAGACCAAATGTTATCAAACCTGGGTATCGTGTAAAGGAGGTTTTGGGAATTTATTTTCCGCGGGAAAAAAAAAAAAAAAAAAAATTCAAAAACTCACCACCAGTGGAAAGATAACGCTGTATACAATATTGGTAAATGAAATAAGACATGAAAAACATATGTTTAAAATGTGGTTAATTGTTTCCGAAACGAGTTACAAAGCATGTTCAATGTAGCGTCCAGCATTTTCCGAGAGCAAGTTAAATCCTGTTACTGCATTCTCAACAGCAGCTCTTAGCATATCAGGAGGAATGTTACAGACATGTCAGTGTATCACATTTTTCATTTCTGCCAAATTGTTTAGATTATCACCATAAACACTGCTTTTGAGATAACCCCATAGCTAAAAGTCACAGAGGTTGAGGTCTGGTGGAAAGAGGGGAAGTGTCGGCCTATAAGACGTTCATTCGTGAAATGTTGCCTAAGTAACTGTGCAACACACGTAAGGTGGGGCCCAGCCCTGCATAAAAATCGTAGTATCTAAAATGCCATATTACTGCAGTTCATGTGTCACGAAACATTTTAACATTGACTCTAAGTGAGCTGCAATCACAGTGGTCCAACTGTCGACTGCTCTTCAGAGAAAATTGATTCAGTTATAAAACTAGCTAAGTGTGAATTGCGATTTCTCATGAATGTGGAATTAAAATGACACGGCTCTTAACCAATCTGTTGGCGGATTTGCGTTGCAAACGATTAGCTACCCGAACGTGTCTGTGTCTGATTGGCTGTTCACCCAATCTTTCGAAACAGGTGTTATCCATAAATTTAGGCAGATTGTGACGAAAGCGTGACGTGAAGCCGTAAGTTCTTTAAGAGGCGAAAGTGATGATGAAGGTGCTCGAGAAAAAAAAAGGGGGGGCATTATGAAAATATTTGCCAAAATTAGAGCAATCCCAACCTGGAAGGCCATAACCCTTCCGACGCCAATAGAAACGAGATACCTGGAAAGTGCATTTTTAATAAACTGTGGCTTCATCAAGCTGACTACAAAGACTGGATATTGATGGATGACAATCCTTATAAAGCTAAATGTGGTCTTTGTCTGAAACAAATTAAAATTTCTAGAATGGGAGAATCAGCGCTGAAAATTCACATGAAAATTAAGTTTCGTTTTATCATTTCAATTTGTTTTTACACGGTTTTGCTTAGCTTAATTTCTGTGTTTGTTTCAATTAAGCCATAAATTAATTTTTTATCACCTTCTACGGAGTTTATTCTCTTTTGCATATACTATATGTATGGGATATCGGGATTATGAGTTTATTTCTGCAGAGGATCATTTATCGATTTTGCGGGAAATCTGTTGGTTCCATTTCGATTTTAGGTCACCAAGGGCAAATTCGGTAACACTAGCCGAGAAAAAATGAAGTTCGGAAATACCTTTTGAAGCTTCATTAGACAATTAAGTATTTGGTTTAAACCTATGTTGTTGATAGTAATGCATAATTTTTGCTAGTGGCGATACAATTATTAGTTGAAAATAACTAATTAAAAATTTTTTAATATTTTTAAAGCTGAAAACAAGTAATTGAAACTAATTTTCCTGAATTAACTAGATGCAAAATTAACTTTCATGAATTACTAAAGTTATTGGGTAGTATACAGTACAAAGTCTGAGGTCTGGACTTTTCGGGACTTCGGCGATCTCAGGTTTGAGATTTTTCCGGATATTAGATCATTTTAAATCTACTAAGATGGCATGTAGAAATTATAAAATTGAAAATATGAAATCGTGATTTATGAAATAATGAAGCATTTATGATTTAAAGGGTATCAAAATTTACAAAAGAAAAGAGCTTAATATTTATATGTTTACTTTATTAAACATTTCTTTCAATGTGAGATGTTTGATTTGTTTTCTCTGCTGATACTTTAGACTAATACTATAGACATATAATTTCTTGTTGAGTTATTAAGTTCCATTGTTCAAGTCCTGTAATTGCTGTGTCGAGAATTCCGAATAACTTGTCAATCAAAATTTTTTCTCGTTCATTAACCTCTCTGTTACTTTCTTCACTATCGGTATCTGTATTTTCTGGATTTAGAACCATACTACAGATTTCGCCCTCCGTTAATTGATTGATGATTGGGGCATTGTCATCGCAATGAAAAACTTCTGTTTAACTTCCCTAAATTCTGCCGCCTGGTGCGGCCATGCGAGCTCTGGCGCTGGCGCTGGTTCTGTCTTTATGTGAATAGCAAAACAGTTATTCTTAATTCAAATAGCACTAAATATAATCATTTGTCCTATGAATATCATTAACAAAATCTATTTTTAGCATAAGGAAAGAAATTTCTGTTAAATCTCCCCTTGTCAACATTTTCGCGCATTAAACTTAAATCTGCAATCGGATAATACTCTGTTCTTTGGCGTCGCTGCATGAGTCATCACTCAGTTGTCATCCCTTGATAAAAATGCGGTTATGAAAGCAAAATACAATAAATAATGATTTGCGATTTTGGCATCAAGGATATAAAATATTAGTTGGTGTAAGATTAACAAATGTTTCAGTTTGAGATTATGCCAAGCAGATACGCAGCTATGGAGTCAAGTTACTTATCACACAAATTTATGCTAAAATAATTATTTCTTCAATAATGAGATATTTTATTTAGCTCCAAACTGAGATTAAGAATCGGGATTTCTGACATGTTTTTTTTATGATGAGGAAAAAAAGTCTAATGCGCATGTGTAAAGCATACCCAGAGTTGCCAACTCTCCCGATTTTCGACCGCTCTCCCGCCAACCCGATTTACAATATATTTCTCCCGACTTTTTCTTATTCTTAATATTTCTCACGACTTTTATGGAACATGGCTTAATACTTCGTTATATGAACAAAAAAAAAAGTGATTTTGGACGTCTGAAAGCAACTGAATTTTCTCTAGGTTATATCTAAAATGAAACCTTGCGAATCAGATGAGAATTTCTGCTTTGTGATTGACAGCATACGTATCCAGAAACGTCGTTCTCCAGTTGTCCAATGGGCATCGAGCTCCACTGCGTGTCATCTGGCATATATTAGCCAATGACCACAAAGCAAGCTCAAGGCCGTTGGCCGTTCTTTGGATGTTCTTTCACTATTTCGTTTATCTTGTCCTGAGTTGTGTGAGTACACGTGCCTTTAGGAAATAGTTTTAGAAATTATCGTCTTTTGATATGTCTGCGAGAAAGGTGAAATACTCGTGCACGTTTCAAAAATCGTACACAGTTGACTTTCCTTCCATTATTTCTTCAAGGAAATGTAATAAATTTGCGAGGTGTACCATCTGTCGTTGCGATTTTTCGATTTCGCTTGGTGGAAGGGCAGATGTTCTCAAACATGTGCGTACACAAAAACACAAGGACAACATGAGTTGTTTTGAAAAAACGAAAAATTAAATTTTTTTTCGGAAACAAAAGACCAAAACGTGATTAATGCAGAATGTCTGTTCTCTGCCTTTTTACTGGAACACAACCTGCCACTGAATGCATCGGATCACGCTGTAGCTTTATTTAGAAAAATGTTTCCCGATAGTGAAATCGCTAAGAAATACTCAAGTGCAAGGACCAAAACAGGTGCAATTGTTAAAGAAATGGGTTTGAAAAATAAATCTTCAGTTACTGATTGCATTAAAACAGCTCCGTTCTGCCTCTCTACGGATGGAAGCAATAATACCAATTCAAAACTGTATCCAATTGTTGTTTCTTTTTTTAATCCAGAGTCTTCAGAAATTGAGTGCAGTTTACTTTCTGTCCCCACTTTAGAAGGACATTCGACAGGCTTTAATATAGCACAGCTAATTATTAAAACTTTAAAATAAAATGCAGTCCCTCTGCATAATTGCTTAGCGCTTGGTGCCGATAATGCACCAGTAATGGTAGGCTTGAAAACTGGTGCTGCAGGCATCTTAAGAAAGGCAAATTCAGATTTGCAGATTATGAGGGTGCACCTGTCAGCTCTTAAATTTAGCAGCTGAAAAAGGGGCAGCTTCTTTACCATTAAATGTGGATGAACATATTGTTGATATTTATTATTATCTTTAAAGGAGTTCTAAAAAAAAGGAAAAATTGAAACAGTTCCAACAGCTGCATAATACTGAAATGAGAAAAATTTTGATTTTTTGTAATTTCTGCATCATTCAGCAATTCAACTGGCAGTTCTCAAAATAATACTGCAAAATATAAGCGTAAAGCTGATACAAATTTCTCTCAAAATAAAAAAAAAAAAATTGCTCAACACACGAAACATTTTCCGATTACTGTAAGTTTATCTTTTGAAGAACGAATATTTATGTTTTTTTCTTCGGACCTTAACAAAGCTTTTTGCTTTTTTTTTACTATTCATTTTGCCATCATTCGATGTTCTGAACACAATTCTACAAAGCAGAATTCCATTAATTCATGTTTTGCAATCAATGATTTATGATCTGTTTAAAGACATTTTATCAAAGTTTGTAGAACCAGTCTGTGTTTTGTCTTGTAATTCTATATATGATGTGATTTATGGTGAAACAGAAAATCAGAAGGAAGATGAAGATTTGGTAATAGGAGCTGCAACTACAAAAGTAGTGGAAGAACTTTCAGAAGAAGACAAAAATAAGTTTTATCTTCATGTTAGAAATTACTTCTGTCAAGTATGTGATTACACACTACATAAATTTCCAGTCAACGATGAAGTGATTTTGCATGCTAAAGTTGCTGATGTTTCTGCTCTAGCAAATGCATCTTTTTTTGATATAAGGTACTTTTTGAACAGATTTCCTGTGTTACTTCGTTTAGTCATGAAAGATGATGATATTGATGTTGCTACTGATATACTGCAGTCGCAATTTTGCAGTTTACAATTAGAAAACTTGGATGAAGTTATAAAATCAGCTAGGATTGACACCCAGTGGAGGTTAATTGGAAAATTGAAAGGTGCTGATGTAATTTTAAAATATAGTGAACTCTCTAGAATTATGTTGGCCATCTTGACAGTTCCCCATAGTAATGCAGTGTGAGAGGATTTTCAGTGTTGTTGCGAAAACGAGGACTAAATTTAGATCTAATATTAGTGATGACACATTAGAAAAACTTTTATTAGCGAAAGCAGGCCTACGTGGCAATTGCTGTGAACAAAATTATGAAGTTTCTTTCTTAACGAGAGCAAAATCTGTCACTGTCCATAACATTTGTATGAAAACTGATTAAAGTGCCTTTTTTTTTTAAAAAAACGATGAAAGTAATAAAAATGTTTTTTATGTCTAAGGTATTTTTGTTTTGCTTGCATTTAAGACTTAGTAACTATTTAAAGTTAATTCATTATTAAAAACTATATTTTTATCATTTAAAAAGTCTTTTTAACATTGTGAAAAATCTCCTGATTTCTTAAAAAAATCTCCTGATTTTTGAGTGTCATAGGTTGGCAAGTATGCATACCCCTTCCCTCCAAAAAAGCCCTAAAAAATTGGTTGGTGGTGGCTTTGAGGTCCGGATTTTAGATCATTCCAGATACTGGATGTTCGGATCTCGGACTTTGTACTGTATATATATATATATATTGTAAAAAATGTATATTTTCAGTATACATTTCTTATTATATATATATAATAATATATACGTTATATACATATATATGGGATACTTAATTTTACTAATGCCTTGCATGTAATGTCCCTTTTAGGTGCAAAACATCTCTCCCTTCTCAACTGCAGAGTTTCTTCTAACGGTATCATGAATTTTGTCAAGTTAGAAGAACCATCTACTTCAGGAAAAGATGTAAACTGCTAATTCAACATCAATAAGTGTAGAAAATAATAAAATCAATTCTTTTCTTTTCAAATCTGAAGTTACAGATGCAGAAATATTGTGGGCTTTTAAGTGCATCAAAAGCCTTTTATTCTTTTAAATCCTGCAATGATATTAGGCCGTTATTCACTAAAATGTTCCCGGATAGTTCCATTGGAAAACAGTTTTCATGTGGTG
The DNA here is from genome assembly GCF_044657685.1 of Stegodyphus dumicola. NCBI lineage: Eukaryota > Metazoa > Arthropoda > Arachnida > Araneae > Eresidae > Stegodyphus > Stegodyphus dumicola. The sequence goes on along the minus strand of NC_140768.1, from coordinate 131,592,050 downwards.
AAAAGAAATGTGCTTATATCTGTTATTTTGGTCTTGGCCCTTATTTTAAAACTTTGTTACTAAAGCATTGTAAAAATGTTGAGTTTTTTTCATTACTATTTGATGAGACTCTTAATCTGACAAATCAAAAGAAGCAAATAGATATTCATGTGAGGTACTGGCATCACGAAAATAATGTCAGAACTCAGTGCCTTACTTCTGCATTTATAGGGCATGCAACAAGTGAAATTATTTTATCCAAATTTTCTGAATGTGTTGAAAAACTAGACTTGTCAAAACTCTTACAAATATCGATTGATGGTCCTGCAGTAAACTGGAAATTTTATGATTTATTGCAACAGGACTTGACAAAGGAATATAACATTCAATGCTTGACATTAGGGACATGTAGTTTACACATTCTTAACAATGCTTTCGAGCATGTGATGTCATCCACTGGCTGGGACATTCCATCATTCTTATCCTCCTTATTTTGGATTTTTAAAGATTCTCCTGCAAGACGTGAAGATTTTTTAATTATATCTGGCTTTAAAAAGCTACCTGTGAAGTTCTGCTTTTACCGATGGTTGCAAAATGTCCCAGCAGTTGAAAGAGCCATTGAAATATGGGATGACTTGCTACTGAACATTAAAAAAGTTGAAATGGGAAAGTTTAAAAACAATTCATCGAAATCCTTCTCAAATATTTTGGAGGCAACTAAAGATAAAACATTTCTTATAAAATTAAATTTTTTTTCTCTCTCTGTCGAAAATATTATTGCCTTTCCTTGAATATTATCAAAGTGATAAAACACTTGTTCCCTTTTTTGCTGAAGATATCTTAAAACTTGTAAATGATTGCCTTCAGCACTTTAAAATTTTGAAACTAGAATATTCAAAAATAACTAAAGCAGAAAATCTTTATAAATTCAATTTTAATGATCCAAATTGTTATAATGATAAAAGTAAAGTTTATTTGGGATTCATCGCTGAGCAGTTAATGAATGATAAATGCCACAAGAAGGACATTTCACAAGCTGAAAATTTTGCATTGAAACAAGAAGGTCAACAATGTGTCTTAACAATGGTACAACACTTAATGTCTAAATGTCCAATAAATTATTCTCTTATTCGAAATGCATCTTGTATAGACCCGCGATTGATGGTTAAAAGTCCAGAAAAAGCCCAGAACAAAATGAAAATAGTTCTAACGGTATTAATGCGGAATAAACGTGTTTTACAAAATGATTGTGATGAAATTCTGCTGCAGTTTGGAGAGTTTCCAGACAAAGTAGTTAAGACAAATTTACATAAATTTTCTACTTTTGATCCCCAAATCTTTCTCTTGACACATTTCTCACTTCTTATTTTCATGATTTTCACTATTCAAAAGTATGGAAAATAGTGAAAATGATTCTTATCTTTTCACTTGGACAGGCCTCTGTGGAAAGGGGCTTCTCTGTAAATAAAGGAATTGAAATTGAAAATTTAAGTGACTCATCATACATTTTTCAATGCACAGTATTTGATTACATAAAATTTTCTGGAGGTGTTCTTAATATCAAAATAAATAAAGAAATGAGATCAGCAGCAGCTTCTGCAAGGTCTAAATATATGCAGTATTTAGAAGAACAAAAATCTTTAACTAAATCTGAAAATTCAAAGAGGAAAAGAAATATTATTGAGGAAGAAATTGATTATATGAAGCAGAAGAAAAAATTTCTTCAAAGGGACACTAAAGATATTAATGAAGAAGTAGATGCTTTAGCAGATGAAGCTGAGACCAGCAGGAACATTGATTTGCTTATCAAAGCAAATGAACTTAGAAGAATAGTTAAAGAAAAGGAAATAGACATAAATAAATTAGATGTTAAAATAGCTGAAAAGATTTCAGATTTAAAAAAAGCACAAATGTTTTGTATCTTTTATTGTACAGTTTATTATTCTAGTATCTTTCAAAAAACCAAGGAAATAAATTGTATGTTTACAAATCAGTTATTTTAATCTGCAAAATATTCTTACATTGTGATTATAATAGTAGTTGACTGTGTTTAAATAAATATCAAATAAGTTAAATAATAATCATGTAAATCTCTAAAATAGTGACTGTTATTAGTGTAAAATACACTTATACATGTTTTTCAAGAAATTATGTTCCTAATTTAATGTTATCTACTTCATAACTTGTAGGGAGTTAGTTTAATTTTCAAAATTGTTTTATGGTAAGTATTAAATTGAATTTAATTAATAGTGCGTAATACACACTTCTGTTAGTTAGTTTCTTAAAGAGAAATTACAAGCATGAAGTCAGCTGTATGGATAATTGCTTTATTCTATTCGTTTTTTTGTTTGCTGATAGGTCCTTAATTTTTTCTTTGGTGGTCCTTAAAAGTCCTTAATTTTCATGTAAGGAAATGTGTACGAACCCTGATATTTCGTTTAACAGTATTGCATACAGCACCGTTTCCCCCTGGTGGTGAGGTTTGGAACTTCCTTTTTTTCGCGGAAAGTAAATTCCCATGATCTCCTTTACACGATTACCAAATTTGATAACATTTCATCCTGTAGTTTTCCTTTTATGACCGTTTCAATGGGGAACTTTAATTATAACCAGTCTGTATATTATTAAATTTTAATTTGAAGCTATGCGTTATATGTATACCATGCGTAAATTTCTCGCTTTTATGGAAAAATAAAGAATCGAAGCAAATATACTTAGGATAATGGACCAAAACTGAAAAAATTTCCTTACCCTCCGAAAATAAAATATTGAAACTTCGACCTTGAATTTATTGGGTTATCGAAATATTTAATTTGACTTATCTTCTAAGTTCTAGTTCCGACAACAATTCCGTCAAAAATTCCGAATTACTTAAGCTGAAGTAAAAGATTTAGTACAGTCAAAAGTCGTTAATCCAGACTCGTCGGGACTTTGGCGATTCCGGATTATCGATTTTTCCGGATTATAGATCATCAGTTTAAATCTGGTAAGATGGCATGCAGAAATTATAAAATTAAAAATATGAAACCATAATTTATGAAAAAAAGAACAATTATGATCTAAAGGGTATCAAAATTTACAAAAAAAAAAAAAAAAAAAAAAAAAAAAAAACCCTTAATATTTATTTATTTACTTTATTAAACATTTCTTTCAATGTAAGTTGTTTAACTTGCTTCGTTTTTTATGTGATAATACATTCTTTTTAATTTTATAAACAGACGTAATTTCTTCATCAGTTACAAAGTTCCGCTGTTCAAGTCCTATAATTGCTGTGTTGAGAATATCGACTAATTTGTCAATCGAAATTTTTTCATTTTCTATAACCTCTATCACCTTCTTCGCTATCGGAAGCAAATTATAATGACAAGGAATTTGATTTAAATCATACCAAAAACGAAGTACATCAAGATGAAATACTACGTTTAGTAAGGAATTATAATCCAAATAAAATAAAAAATCTGCCCTGAAGATAAGGATAGTGCTGACAGATCAACTTCCAATTCATTGCGTGCTGCGGCGTTAAAGATAAACAAAGGATATGCCTTTATCCATTTTTTGCAGCAATTCCACTTTTTGTTTAATGGACTTCGAAACATACTTTCGCTTTGTAGATCCTTTACATATTAGTAAAAATATATCAGAAATTCTATTTGACATAATCGAAAGTTCAAGCTTACTTTTATAAAATTGCTCTAACAATCTGCAAAAAATAATAAGCCGAATCCAATTCAAAGATTAAGGAACAACGCAATCTGCAACATTAACTGAATTAGATAATTTTAGCTTAGCTTATACCGTCCATTATACATTAAACGCGCATTCGTAAACGTATTTTGCGCACGCGCACACGCATATTCGTAGCCGTAAAGGTCTTATGCGCATGAGTTAATGCGACGCATGCGCAGAACGTTTGTAGCTTTGAAGTCCGGATTATGGGTGTCCGAATTAACGACTTTTGACTGTATATATTCACTGTATGTTAATAAAGTAATCAGAGTGTAATAAAAATAGATTATATATAGAATTAACGCTGATGCAACTTTTTGTCTGACTGCACAACATGTAATGGAAGAGAAGGCTTGTAGAGATCTATTTTTGACATGCCTCTAAAAGTAGCTGCCGTACTCCTTTTGTCTCTTCAATATCAGAAAACTTTCCTTTGAGAAGCAACTAGTTTTGGGGAAAGAAAAAAAAATCACAAGAAGACAAATTTGAAGAACATGCAGGACGATTGAGCACACATACTTATTTTCAGAACACAAGCTGTTCTCCGACTGTTTATTGAATAATGAAAAGATGCATTGTCATGCAAATCAAAACATTTGGAATATTAATTCAGAAGTCAAACAACAAAAATTAGTATTTATTCGGCGTGTTATTGTGTCTTAATTTGGAATATGTTTTCTGACTGAAAACGTGAGATTAAAAGTCATATGCTTAATTCACAGCCATTTGCAAGACAACTGCTCGGGCAATTGCTGAATCGTTTTGATCCTGAGCTTGTAAGACAAACCTAATATCACTGGATTTAAACACTTCTTTAATCTTTCGAGAACATTCCTTCTTTAGCTCGTATTCCAAGAATATTAAGTGAATACAATTATTGCAGAAGAAATCGAATATTCATTTGCACTACGGCTTGGTAGTTTACTAACGAGTTAACAAAAATTCTGCTTTTTGTGTCTAAGAATACAACAATATTTTAAATATTTACAAATAAAATATTAAATTGGAGCCTCACCAGTTGCCTAGCATTTAAAGATTGTTAAATATTAATTGTTTGTTGCGAAGCCTAACACAGGCTGCATGGTTGGTTTTTGTAGTTTTCTAGGTACTCTTTACAAAGGTTCTCTATAAAAGCATCTTAATCAAATCGCTCCCATGTTCTTTCTATGTTCAAATAACCAACTAACCTAGTTTAAGTGTGATTACCAAGTGAAGTTACTAGCAAAACCCGAATACTCATTAAAAATCATGTAGTGCCAATCGGGAGTAACATGAAAGATACGGCGCCAATAATTGAATTGCTTTTACGGTACGCTGTTTCTAAACTTAGATGGTCATTCCTTAATTAAATAGCCCACCAGCGGCCGAGCGGTAAAGATGCTGAACACTGGTAGTTCGGTCTGAGGTTCGATTCCCGCGATCGGGCTGGCTGCATGGGCATTTCCGTGGTTTTCCCACTGTGTAACGTGCATACGAGCCAGTTTACCTTAGAAAGTCCTCCACAAAGGCATCCCTCCCTTTAGACAGATAGTCCTCATGTGCTTTGCCATAATTAAAAAATCCAATCCAATCCTTAATTAAATATAATTGATTTGTAACTTCTACTAGAGCTGACGGTAAGACTTGAAGGGCAAATAAATAATATCATGTGCGATCTTGATTAATATAAAATTAAAAATATTTGCATTAAGACAAAGTTTTTTGAAATATTTGCGTTTTCTTTATAAGAAGTATTTATTAATAACCGTAATAATTACTTATATTACTGATGATTAGGATTCAGTTCTTGACAATTACATTCTAAATTAGAATTTTAAGGATGTAATGAAAATACGCTACGCACAAAAATACATTTTAGGATAAAAAATGAGTTAATTTTTTATGTTTTAAAATTCTTAAACTCATTTAATAAACATCATATCCTCGTTGTTAATTGAATCCAGAATGTTGGGTGTATAATTATTCTTACTTGTCCACAGAACCTGCTGACTTATCCAGCCATTAAGTAGCTGCAGATCATTTCTACATAACCATTGAACTTCCATTAATTCAGTCTCTAGAGGGAAACAGAAAAAGTTTATATCATAATATGGCTTTTATAAAAATGATTATTTTAAATCTTATGTCTGTATAAAAATATACTGTGCTTTAAAAATATGAATGATAGTATCAGCCGCTCTTTCAGCCACTTCATAAGCAACAGTTTGTTTAGAAATAAATTATGCAGTTAATGTCATAAAATATTTTCATAAAATTCAAATAAACATCAAACAAAAGTTCTCAGTTTTATACAATTCGATTTAAACGAAGTAAAGTAGCAGACGATAAAACGCCGAAGATAAAAATTTACTCTTATTTTTAAAAAAAGGAAGAGAGAGAAATTTAAAAAAAAAAATAGTTAAAAATTTGAATAATATCATCTATAATTAAATAAAATAGCTTTTCATGTAGTATTAATAAATATTTATTACGCATCATTGAATGAAATAATTTCATATAATTAATTCTCCGTAAAATTTTACTTGAAATTTAAGGTTAAAAATAGCTGTGGCAATTCACTGTAACAAAAATCCATAGACCACATTTGGCGTTATTATCGCTCATAAAAAAAGATGCCAAATTTCAAAACGCGAAAATATGTAAATTCGTGTATATCTTAGAAAATTTTGAATAAAAAAGTCTACTTTTTTGCAGATATGCTTAAAAATACATCTACTTTAAGATGATGGTATAACTTTTATAGGTTATAATTCAAAACTTTTTTCCTTAAAATTTATAAAAATTATTTAAAAATAGAAATTTAAAAAATAAAACACAAAAAATGGGTAAATTTTATTTGGATTGTACCTAAATTTAGAAATGTGAAAGGAAAAATTATAAAAGTTTAATAAAAAAAGAGATATTAATTAATATTTACCAAATTCAATTAACATTGAAGAGCTAATATTTTAAAAACTACTCGTACATTTTTTATAAAACTTGGTATTCTGGCATAATTTGAGTCGTAAAATCGAAATATGGAAAAATATTGATATGTTATTTCAGAAAATGTCCGATTTTGTGTCAAAATACCTATGTTAGAATAGTGCTATATATAAATCTAATATATATCCTAAGTTGCGCTTTCGAGACATGAAAAATGCAGTTTGAATTTTGTCAATCGGCCCAGTAGAACGGGAGATATAGCACTGTCCCCCCCCTCTTTTTTTTTTTTTTTTTTTTTTGAGCAGTGTACAAGGACATCACATGTAGAAAAACAACATCACAAATAATCATTGAGTTGTGATTAAGCTACGATTTATTTAAATTAATTTTAAAATGATAAGAAAAGAAGAATAATGATCACAATCGTCGTAATTTGTCATCATCTGCACGCTCATCTAGATGACATGTTAGCATTACATATCTCATTTGCATGGCCATTTCCCACATAATTCAGCGATCCCATATTATAATCTTCTCTCATGACAAGAGCAAACAGTGAAATTTAACATGCAAAGTGCATAAAAATTGAAAATTCTAATACTGTTAAACATTAAATGAAATGCTAAAGTAATACAAAGTAATAAAAATAGTATGAAATCAAGACCTTCTAAAAACACCACTAAAAAGATTTAAAATATATATATATATCAAAGAAAAGGTTTGTAGCATTTAAGTCCAAAGATATTGATCAGTTCATATGAGAAAGTTCAGGTCATATGTTCTGTTGAATCAGCCCATGGTTTTATAAATTTGGCACAAGTGCTTGCTTTTATAAATTTGGCTAGGTCCATCGAAGAAACCACATTTTTCAACATTGTGTCATTTGGCTTGATTTTTGTAATCTTGAATGGCCCAAGAAACTTAAGTTTCCAGGTCTATAGTGCTTTTTCAAAATCTCTTGTTTAGCTTCCTTTTGAAGATCATGACAAACATTAGCAAAATCTAACTGAATCTCTGCAGTTAGCTTACAGAGCATTTAACAGCATTGTAATTTGGTCATGATGAGCAGATTTCATTTTAGTTCCAAACATGAGTTCAAATGAAGTTGTATTGATACTCCATTGGTATGTTAAATTAATCACCTGCTGAACTTTACCAATGCATGTACCATTTTGTTAGAATTAAAATCAGTAGTTTGAAGAGAACAGTAATTCAGATGACAGAATTCAATCTCTTAATTTGTCCATCAGCGCAAGGTAATGTGATAGTAAATCGAATATTATGGGTATTGTTGGTTGAACAATAATCTTGAAACTCTTTTAGAAGTAATATTGGAAATTATACACGGAGGATTTGATTTCCAAACACAGTTGTGTCATTTTCCAATTTAGATATTGCTTCAGTACTATTAGTAGATTTTGTTGAGTCATACAAACTTAGTCAATAACCACAATGTCTTAAGTGATCAGTGTGATATGTATGAAGTGGTGCATCTTGCTTGTATAGAATGCAATAAACCTTCCTGTTTCACACATTTACGATTAATTAATATGCAAGGAACATAATATAGTTATCAAATTTGCGTTTAAATTTACATTTATAAAATTCACGTTTGATGAGTTCTTCAGTTCATTCAGAAATGAAATGCCCACGAAGATGTCTGTCCTTAATTATGTCGGTTTTCATAGGTTCTGGAATAACAAGTAATTTGTTATCATCTACAAATTTATAAAGTATATTGGCTTTAACATAATAGTCATCATAAAGTTTAACTTTTAAAATTTCTTGATAGCTTGAATGTGATCATTTTGCTCTTGAGTTACAGTCAATAATAATTTACATGACATCAAAATTTAGTAATAATTTACATGACATCACATGTATCAAGGCATTACAGTCAGTAATAGTTTTGAAGTGTTTTCCTAAAAGATAAACTCTAATTTTTTTCAAAGCTTGAGCTTCATGTTCATAACTGATCAATTACTTTTCGGCATATGATGTCCTTTTGCTCATGCAATAAACAAGGTGAGGAAATTATCAGTCATGGATCTTTGCATGAAAATACAACCATAATCATGGTTACTGACCATCAGTGTGTATTTCAGTATTGCTGTCCTGATTATACATGCTAAATATGGGTTTTCTGCATAAAAGTTGTTTAAAAAAATTTAAAGCTTTCCTTTCATTATCGCCAAAGTGGAAGACATTGCCTTTTTTAAGGAGATCAGTTAATGGTTGAGCAATTATAGAAAAATTAAGAATAAATTTATGAAAATAGCCACCAAAACTAAGAAAACTTTGTAAGTATTTGTTACTTTTAGTTAAGGATAATTACTGACAGCAGCTGTTTTAATAGAAGATGGGAACAATTTACCATTTTTGATGACATGACCCGTAAATTTAATTGTGAAACTTAAAAATTTAGATTTCTTGAAGTTAAATTTCAAGTCCATAAGAAGAAGCAATTGAGAAAACAGATTTCAAATTCTTAACACGTCCATTTTCATTTTAATTGAATGATTAAATGAATTGTGGATGAATGTGGGAATTGTGATATCATATAAATAGAGTAAAACATGACCTTGCAATATTAGATCCTTGAAAACTGAATTCACAAATCTTAAGCAAATACAAAAGGTAAGGTATAGAGATCAAAACATAGAAACATAGTACACATAGAAACTGATATTGTCCATTATGCGTGACAAATGAAATGTAATGTTGGCTATTTTCGTTAACAGAAACATAGAAAAAGGCATTTTTCTAATCAATGGTAGTGAATGTATAAGCATTTTGTATTTTATCAGTAAATTTTCTGTTAACTTTAAGCAATACTGATCTTTGACTATCTTCTTGTTTAATTTCCAGTAATTTATACACGCTCTAAGGCTACCATCTTTCTTTTTTACTACTACAACTTGAATATTCGGAAAAACATTGTTTGGTTATGCCATCAGATAACCAAATTTGTACTTGTTTATGTAACAATATTTCTTTTGACAAAAAGGTCTAGGTGTGGGAAAAATAGTTATTCTATCTTTTACCTGAATAGTCAGCTCAATGTTCATAGTTTTGATTTTAAGAGGCTTGTAATCGGAGACGATTTTCAATAATCGTAACTTGTTCTTTTGTAGCTGAAGGACCTATTTATAATTCAAATGTTTGATTAAGGGAAATGTTATTGATGTGCACGTCTTTCAGATCAATTTGTTTAACAACATGTTTATAAATACGAACACTATCTTTGTATATGTTAACTTCACCTTGTTAAAAATGTCCATGCCAATTATAATGTCATATTACTGTCTACAACATAAATACTAGTCATAACTAATTCTGTATCTATTGACTTGTCTCTTGTAAAATAAACTATTGGTGTAATTTTGTGGTTACTAAAGCCACCAACATATTATGAACTACACTTAAAGAAGGATTTCTTATTTATTTATAAATATTGTTACTGATAACTGTAGGTTCACTTCTGGTACGAACGAGAGCTGCAATTGATGCATCGTTAATTTGTATTGCTTTATGGATTAAGTTTGACACATTAAATTTCATTGATGTGACAGTGCTCCTTTTTTTAGATGTTGCAGTCCCACCCCCCAGTATTTTGCTTCTGAGTTTTTTTAACATAGGTGAGAGATTTATGATTGCAATTTTGCCAAGATAAACATTTGGGTCTGTGATATTTGTCAGGACAAAATTTAGATACCATTGGAGTTATAACATTTGGACATCTGGTTATGATTTTAATTCGTACAGAAGCCGTTTCTGTCACTTAAGCTAAAAATGTTGATTCTCAACACTCTGTCTCTTATTTTAAAAAGGAAAGATCAGAAATTATAACATCACATTTTGAATTTGTGTTTTGCTTAAAATCTAAAACAAGATTTTCAGGCAATAAATTTAGACTAATTGAAAGCAGAAGTGGACTATAGAAGTTTAAATCCTCTTACATTAAATCTAAATTTCATACAGCAATATCCAGCTCATCATATTACTATCTTAAAGTTGGAACATTTTTAACATAACAAAATTTTTAATGCTTTGCAAGTAGAATATCTTACTCATAAAAGTATCAGTGATGATACCTTTATGACCAAAACAATCTTTAAGTAACTTTACATAGTTGTCATAATTTTTATCAGTTTATTGGAAACCGAATGCTACATTTAATGCTCCTCAAGTCAAGTGTGTTTTTAAACAGGCAATTTTTTAGTTTTTGAAAGTGAATGATTGCGACCAATAGTTGCTTTCAAATGAATTCCAAAATTCATTCCAGTGTTTCAAGTCTACTGAATATAGTTTGATTATGAATTTAGGAAGTTTAATTGAAGAGGATAAATTTAAGCTATCATTGGAAGCACGTAACATTTTTTTCAGATATTGTCGTGTTAGTAAAATTTGCTTCGTGTTTCAATAAATGTTTAAGTTTGTTACTTTATCTGATGCATTTTTCTTGGTAACCAGTACAATTGCTTACTTCCTCTTCAGTTAAATTTACATTGATTAAATATTATATTTGACTATCTATAGGTTTTAAATTATTCAGTTTTTTGTAATTAAAACATCTAGATGTTTCTTTAAGATATCACATGTAACATTTTTGTTTGTTAAAGGCAACATCAATTCTTAAAATTAGTTTAGTAGTATTTATTCTTTGAAATGTTCATTAATTTTTCAAAATTTTCATCAGAAGCCTTGTTTTTTATACTTTAAAGAATAATAAATTCAAAGCAAAAGTTATAAATGTAAATTGCTGACATGTAATCCTCTTAAAGATGATTCATTACTGTAAAGATCATGACTCCTCGTAAAGATCGTGACTTGTAAAAATCATGACTCGTAAAGATCGTGACTTGTAAAGATCATGACTTGTAAAGATCGTGACTTAAAGAGAACGTGAAATATAAATAATAGGACAAGAACTTGCATTTTACGGTGTGGCAACAAGAAGAGAATTTAGATTTTTTTTTTTTTTTTTTTTTTTTTAAATAGTTGTAAGAGTTTTAACTGTAGTACTTAAGAGTTTAAAATTTTAATAGTTAAGAGCTGCAGCATTTTATTTTTTTGGTTGTGTTCTAAAATTCAAATAAAAGTATTTTGTTCATTCTGAAAATTTAGCTTTGTTCTTCCTACAAGGTTCAATATCCGTTATATTGAAATAAGGAAAGGATTTTTACTGGCGCAGTCGACAGGATCGGGGTTTTCCCGCATATAATTACGAACCAAATTAACTCAGGTGAGAGCTCAATTTACCTTGTAAACGTAAAATAATTAATTAAGATTATGAAAAGTTAATTATTGTTTGTTTCCGTCATGGAATCTTAGTTTATTTACTTGTCAAAGTAATGAATACGCCAGTGTTCAAATGTAATTTCGTTTGACTCGCCAGAGTAGGTGAACAAACACATTAAGTATTGATTCCACTGATTGATTTTTGTGCCGAATAAAATTAAATTCATTGTGAATTATATTTAAATAGAAAAAAAAATTGCTTTTTATAAAACTATTGACTGAATAAAATCAGAACAGCTGCTACAGTGTTACACATAGAAATGTTTTTTTTTTTTTTTTTTTTTTTTCCCCTTTGGTTTTCCCAACGAAAGAGAAAACCGCAATCAGGGAGTTCATACTTTAACTAATGTTAAGAATAAATTGAAGGACGCATTAACAAGAAATTAGTTTTCTTTTATTAAATTTGCAAAGAATAAGGTTTATTTAAAATCGAGACATGGCTTTTATGGGACGTGGGAAAAAAAAGGATTTGCTAGTTTTAGCTGCTGAATTAGAAATTCAAGTAGATCCAAGTATGAAAATCGTGGCGATAAAAATGAAATAATTCAAAGTGAAACGTATGATGAAGCATTAGCTAAAAAAGTGTTTTTAACGATTGTTGAAGGGAGGAAAAGAAAAGAAAAGGAACAGCGAAGGAAGGAGAAAGAGGAGATTGAGGAACAGCGAAGGAAAGAAGAGATTGAGGAACAACGAAGGAAAGAATTAGAAGCACAGCAGAAAACAGAGCAAATGGAGTTTGAATTGAGGAAACTCGAAATTGAATCTCGTGTTCGACTAACACAAACTCCACCAACAAATGAAAATGGACATCATAATTTTGATTTAATTAAGCTTATTCCCAAATTCAATTTAAGACACGATGATATTGTGACTTACTTATCCTTATTTGAAAGACAAGCTAAAAGGACAAAGATTGATCCTAAAGATTGGGTTTCATGTTTATTGACTTTAATGCAATCTAAAATCATTCAATTAATTGGTATTGAATCTAAAGAAAATTTTGAAGATTATGAGTACATTAAGGCCATTTTATTGAAGAGATTTAAATTAAATCCTGAAAGCTTTAGAAAAAAATTTGTGATGCACCAAAAGAGCGCTGAAAAATCATGGAGAGATTTTCGCTACGAAATTACAAGTTATTTTGAAGAATGGATCAACGGTCTTGAAATCACAAATTTTGCCGCGTTAAAAGACTTGATTATTACTGACCAAATTAAGAAAAGAATACCCTATGAAGTAAGAGACCATCTTCTTGACTACTGGGCAAAGTTCGTTTCTCCAACCAAATTAGCTGATAAACTTGACGAATATGACAGTGTTCGTAATATCTCAAAACGGACTGGTGGTAATCCATCAACAGACAGAACTAACGAAAAATGGCAACCTCGTTCTCCACTTCCAGAAAGAGCTTTCAGAAATAAATCACTGTCCGCTGAAAACACGCCAAGAGTGTACCCATCCCGTAAGTGTGACGAACCACAAAATCCTAGTTTCAAACTAACTTGCTATAATTGTGGAAAAGAAGGTCATACATCTAAGTTATGTACCAAAAATCAGATACCAAGAAGTGCTTCTGCAACAGCACAAAACAACTTAATACAAACACAAGCACCCCTTGCAGAAAAAGAAACACCAGAAGTGCTAACTGCCAAGATCTCTATTCCTGTCTCAAAATCAGTGGACGTGTCTAGAAACATAGATGAATTAAAACTTGTCAAAGTTAAATGTGGAGATATTATTCTAAATGGAATCGTAGACATGGGAGCACAAATTTCAGTAGTCCGTGAGAAATTGGTTGACAACATACCTTGCGAAGGAGAAAGTAAAATAGAGATATCTTCTGCTTTTGGTGAAAACTAAATTACTCCACTAAAGATTTTCCAGATGAAAATTGACGATGATTTTCATGGTAGAATGTCCACTACGTGTGCTGTTTCAAAAAAGCTAGTTACCGACTTGCTATTGAGTTCTTCAGCTTATGAAACGCTCTGTGGAAATATCGAAATGTGGAACAGTGATCGTCATTGGGATGCATCCCCTTTAGAGTACAAAGAGACAGATGATGAACCCTCACCAGTCGAAGACAATACTACAAATTTGGCTGTCGTTAATCAGATTTCCCAAGAAAACATAGAGTCTCTGAAAACAACGAACAGAGTAAGACTAGAATTCAAGACACATCAAGAACAAGACGAAACTGAAAAAATGCTTTGAATGGGCAAATAAAAATCAAAATTCATATACTTTCGATGATGGCGTATTACTTCATTCCGGCCATTACCAATGGAAAGTTCTCCCTTTCGGTTTGAAAAATGCTGGAAGTACCTTCCAAAATCAATGGATAAGGTGCTTGCAAACCATAAGAACTACTGCCATTCATATATTGATGATGTGGCAATATTTTCTGAAACTTGGGATGGCCACCTCTATCACATCGACCAAGTGTTTCAGACACTGAGAAATGCAGGTCTAACCGCAAATCTAGAAAAGTGTGATTTCGGAAAGAGTCACGTGAAGTTTCTAGGACATGTAATAGGTTCTGGCACTCACTCTCCAGATCCTGAGAAGGTCGAAGTCATCAGAAATCCGTCTAAGCCTACCACTAAAAAAGAAGTCAGAAGTCTTTTAGGGCTAGCAAGCTACTATAGGGATTATATCCCAAATTTTTCTGAGATTGTTTTACCTCTAGCAAACCTTACAAAGAAGAGTGTTCCAAATAATATTCCATGGGACTCTGAAAAAGAAGCAGCTTTCAACAAACTTAAAGAAGAGTTGATTAAAATGCCATCTCTGCATACTCCGGACATCAGCAAGCCCTTTCAACTCTACGGATGCATCTGCTTTCGCAATTGGAGCATGTTTAGCTCAAAACGACGAACATGGCAAAGAAATGCCCATAGCATTTTTCAGCAAGAAACTAACGCCCTGTCAACAATGATGGTCAACCATCGAACGAGAAGTATTTTGTGTCATCGAAGCCTTGAAAAAATTTGACACATGGATTTTCGGTGCCAAAGTGCAGATTGTGTCTGATCACAATCCCCTCACCTACTTGACCCAAAGCGCCCCTCATGGTGCTAAACTGTCTCGTTGGGCTTTAGCGTTACAACGGTATAACATGACTGTGACATACCGCAAAGGAAGTCCACATGGGAATGCTGATGCTTTGTCAAGGTTAGCAGTTAACTCTTTCTCTCTCAATGAACTCTGAGCAGCATTGTCTCTACGGTGACGAATTTGCTTCTTGTGGGGGGACTTGTAAAGATCGTGACTCGTAAAGAATTCAGTAGACTCGTAAAGTCTACTGAATATAGTTTGATTATGAATTTAGGAAGTTTAATTGAAGAGGATAAATTTAAGCTATCATTGGAAGCACGTAACATTTTTTTCAGATATTGTCGTGTTAGTAAAATTTGCTTCGTGTTTCAATAAATGTTTAAGTTTGTTACTTTATCTGATGCATTTTTCTTGGTAACCAGTACAATTGCTTACTTCCTCTTCAGTTAAATTTACATTGATTAAATATTATATTTGACTATCTATAGGTTTTAAATTATTCAGTTTTTTGTAATTAAAACATCTAGATGTTTCTTTAAGATATCACATGTAACATTTTTGTTTGTTAAAGGCAACATCAATTCTTAAAATTAGTTTAGTAGTATTTATTCTTTGAAATGTTCATTAATTTTTCAAAATTTTCATCAGAAGCCTTGTTTTTTATACTTTAAAGAATAATAAATTCAAAGCAAAAGTTATAAATGTAAATTGCTGACATGTAATCCTCTTAAAGATGATTCATTACTGTAAAGATCATGACTCCTCGTAAAGATCGTGACTTGTAAAAATCATGACTCGTAAAGATCGTGACTTGTAAAGATCATGACTTGTAAAGATCGTGACTTAAAGAGAACGTGAAATATAAATAATAGGACAAGAACTTGCATTTTACAATGTGGCAACAAAAAGAGAATTCGGAAGATTTTTTTTTTTTTTTTTTTTTTTTTTTAAATATAGTTGTAAGAGTTTTAACTGTAGTAGTTAAGAGCTGCAGCATTTTATTTTTTCGGTTCTGTTCTAAAATTCAAATAAAAGTATTTTGTTCATTCTGAAAATTTAGCTTTGTTCTTCCTACAAGGTTCAATATCCGTTATATTGAAATAAGGAAAGGATTTTTACTATTACTATTGATAATAGGAACACAACTCTAAGCACAATTCTTAAAATCGAAAAGAACTTTGTTATGGGGCAGGAATTGTGATACTTCTGATACGAAATGTGGATACCAAGTGTAGAAAAACATCAAGTTATTACTAAACTTATCAGGTTCAATGTTTCTTCTAACCTTCTTCGGAAACATACAATGACCTGACTAGAACAGAGAGCTTACTAAAGCTATGTTCACTAATTGTAGTAAGTAGACAGGATACAGACGAAGGGTATACAAAACCCTTTATTTTTTTTTCTTTATATACAATGACTTCCGTACTTCGGAATACAATGACCCTCCACTCGGGGTCTAACTTAAAAGATATCAAAATAAAACTAAACTCTAATTTAACTTTAGAATAAGATTGGCCTTATAATAACAGGAAGCGTATGTAGCACAGAGACTGTGAACACTACAATACGTTTAATTTATCAAGAGGATTAAAACCTCTGGCCTGGAAGGCAAAGTAGCAACTGCGTAACTTCTAAGGTAAGCGGCCTGCTTCGAACTCACGGCTTCCTCTCTTCTGCTTGGCAAAAAGGCCACACTTAAATACTTGGCGTTCGCCAGACAACTTTGCATAAACTCCTTCACGCTTATAATTCTGGCCGGAAGTAGAAAATAAGAAGTGATAGTAAAGATTTAAAATAAAATAAACGTTAGTAAAACTTAAGATCCTTACATACTTCCCGCCAGAGTTAATTAGTTTGAAACTGAGGTCTAAAACGACCTTGTTGAAAACTTTTAGCTCTAGAAACTAACGCGAGGCCAAACTTTTACAAACATAACTTAGCTAGAAACTAGAAAATTTTAAAAGAAAGAAATTTGTTACAATAGCAGCTCCCGGAATATACAACAATCTTTTTTCTTTTTCATCTGTACTGCATCAAAACAGGAGCTTTATTCAATTCTGGTTCCTTCCAGATCTCTGGAAGGAAAACTAGTTTAATGAAATGTTACAGAATGACATTGCAAATAACATATAGAATATACTTTTCTTAACATTCTTATTTCATTCATGACTATTTTAATTATCTCTCCCCGTGCTCTCTGACATGTGTTGTAAAAACACCAAACACGAATGTGTTTCTGTCTATGTGTTCAACACTTCCTCCTACAATCAAAACACTAACGTGTTAAAATTCAACATACGAGACCTCTTAACACACCCTAATTTCAACTCTAGACCCTGAGGTACTATTCTGAAAGTGGCTAACTCTAAAGTGTAGCGTCAGAGAGCCTAACTACATCATTCAACCTTTAACACATATTCACCATGATTTAATCTTTACAGTCACACGAATAACAAATTTTTTAACATTACTTTCACTTTTACCATATCAAGTTATTTCTAAACATTCAAAATAACAGTTCACATGTATACAAGAACATATCAAGATGCCGTTAATTTTACACATTTGAAAACATACATTAGTAGTACATTGTTAACTTCTATTCTTTTCAAAGCAAGTGCCAATTCTTTCTACATTGAAATAATACTACATTTCAAAAAGTCTTTCAGACTAAAACTTCTTTCTTGTTAGAATGTTTTAAATAAAATTTATACAATAACTTTTTACAATATTTAAGTCTTTACACAACGCTATTATACATCAACTTTAGTTTTACGCGCGAGTAATTGAAAAACATAATAAGAAAATCGGTCACAACTCATTTCTCGCCCTTTTGGCGATAAAGGTAGACCTCGCATGAGGTAAAACTTCTTGAAATCTGCCACTTGCAGTAAGAATGAAAGATTAACTTAAGTTTGTAAAGTAACATAAAATTTTACTTATCTTTGTAATATTCAGACATCCTTTTCTGGGCCCAGTCTTTAAAGGTGCTGCAGACCGTAGCTTGGTTGATCCTCCTTCTTGTACGGGCTCGCCCTTCAGTGCTTTCCTCTGGAAGCTTCCGTTTTTCACCACTACGGCCACCCTTGAACATCTTCCTTCTGTCCTCTGCTTGTGGTCTTGGCCGTTTGAAGGCAGCTGGTCTTGGTGGAACCGGGAAACTTCTGTCGTGATCCTGCTTGGACCTCGTTGTTGGCCGTTCAAATTTTTCTTGTACTTTTTCCTCCGCCGCTGATGGCCCTTCCGCAGTTCGGCGACTTTTGCTGCGGAGAGTTCTGTCGGATGAGTCAATCTTCCGTTTCACAGCCGGGTTATAGTTGCCGTCCTTTCTCCCGGTCTTTTCCACATACGTCGTCCTTCTCCCTTCTTCATTCTGGGGGTGTTCGTGAACTCTGTTTTTTGGACGGTGGAACGGCTTCTTTTTCTTTGTACCTTCAATTTTTCCGCGGGGCAATTTTCTTTTCACTTGCTTCTGTCTCTCATTGGCTTGCCCTTGTACTTGTCGTTTTCCCACCTCTGGAACTTGTACCTGCGGTGTCTGCCGTACCGGATCCTGCAAAAGATCTGAAAAGATTTGCATTTTATTACGGTCATAGAATGGTTTTATCTGGTCAATGTTTGCGGAACAGGTTTCACCATTTCTTGCCTTTAATACTACAACAGCGTGAGTTATTTTTTCTATAACATATGGTCCTTCAAAGCGTGGGAAAAATTTGGCAGTTTTATCTTCTGGTGCTGAAGAAAGTGAATGCTTAATTTTTAGTACTTCATCCCCTACTTTATAAGTTACTCCCCGTCGTTTCAAGTCATAATACAATTTTTGTTTTCTTTGTGCTACTTCTGTATTCTTTTTTGCTTCTTTTATTAGTTTTTCTATATCACCCATTTTAAATTCTGGGGCTCTTTGTTGCACATAAAATAGTTTATCTAACGGTGTTATAATCTTTCTGCCTAGAAATAACTCAGCAGGAGTTTTTCCCGTTGTATCATGTTTTGCGGTCCTAAGGGCGAAAGCAAATTCATTGACATAGTTATCCCAGCTTTTATGAAAATTTTTAACATAACTACGGATAATTTTCACTATATTTCTGTTGACCCGTTCCGCTATATTTGATTGCGGCCGATACGGGACCATTTTTAAATGACGTATGCCCAGTTTTTTGCACATGTCTTCAAATATATTACTTACAAATTGAGGACCATTATCCGATATAACTTTTAGAGGCGCCCCGTATTTTAAAATATATTTATTTAAAATAGAATCGGTAACTAATTTCGCGGAGGCTCGTTTTAAGGGAACAATTTCGGTCCATTTACTAAAATGATCAACTATAACAAGGAGATAGCGACTTTTGTTTAACTGACTTTTTGGGAAAGGGCCCAATAAATCGATACCGATTATTTCATTTGGAAATTCGGATTTAATACTATTTAGAAACCCGGCCGGGCGGAAATTAATATAATTAACGGCTTGACATGTTGGGCAGGACTGGACATACGCCCTTGTTAACTTTTGCAGTTCAGGAAAGTAGACTGCCTCGCGTACGCGTTGAGTAGTTTTTCGAATACCAGCATGAGAAGCTAAAGGGCTGTCATGGAGCTCTTGCAGGATATTTAATCTAAGACTAGCTGGGATAACAGGTCGAAATTCGTTGTTGGAATTCGTAGTTTTTGTATAAAATAATAGACCATCTATTAGTTCGTAATGGGCCGCCCTATTTCTTATCGCCACAATATCTTGGTGGCTAAAATTTTCAGGATCCTTCAAATACTCATAAATACTTCCAAACTCAGGATCCTTACCCAGTTCGGTTATTACAGTTTCTCGGGAATTTATTGTACACGCTGTCAGCATTGCAACTTTTACGGTATTACCCTGTTCGTCTAATTTAATTCGTGACAGGGCATCTGCTACGATATTTTCCTTTCCGGGGGTATGCTTGATTACCAGATTATATTCTTGCAGCTTGAGTGCCCATCTTATTAACCTTGGGGATAAATTTTTTCCAGAGTACAATCTAGTTACCGCCGCATGATCAGAATATACTGTTATCGGCGCCTTTCCAAAATAGACTCGGAACTTTTGCACTGCTAACAGAACTGCAAGTGCCTCTCTCTCGGTCGCGGAATAGTTTCTTTGTGTTTGATTTAAAGTTCGGCTAAAAAATGCTACTGGCTGCTGATTTTGCGAAAGTACCGCTCCTACCGCATAATCCGAAGCATCCGCTGACATTTCTAAATTTTCATCCTTTTCAGGAAATTTCAACACAGGGGCTTGCGTTAATGCTTGTTTTAATTTTTCGAAAGCACTATTGGCTTCGGCCGTCCACGAGAATCTTGCCTTTTTCCTTTTTAATTTTAACAATGGCTCAGCGATAGCCGCAAAATCT
Organism: Stegodyphus dumicola; assembly: GCF_044657685.1. Lineage (NCBI taxonomy): Eukaryota > Metazoa > Arthropoda > Arachnida > Araneae > Eresidae > Stegodyphus > Stegodyphus dumicola. The sequence continues at coordinate 131,571,669 of NC_140768.1, read as the reverse complement.
TTTATAAAGGACCTATAATATGAACAAAGTCCTAGAAAAGAAGAGAGCTTCTTTGCCGTGTTTGGAGTCGGATACTTTTGTACAGCGATTATTTTTGATTCATCTGTCTCGATCCCTTTTTGCGATATTTTGTAACCTAAATATTTTAATTCAGGGGCTGCAAATTTGCATTTTTCGACATTAACTTTTAGACCGGCCTCGTTTAATAAAGAAAACACCTGTCTTAAATCCTGTACATGTTGGTCTAGATTATCACTAGTAATAATGATATCGTCTAAATAGATAAATGTGGACTTTCCGAGAACAGGTCTTAACACAATGTCCATGCATCGCTGAAATGTTGCTGGGGCGCCTGAAAGGCCAAACGGCATTCGCAAAAATGCATAAGTGCCAGACTTGGTTATAAAAGCAGTCTTAGGCACGTCCTCAGGCCTGATCCCTATTTGAAAATAACCATTCGTTAAGTCTAAAGTTGTCATAAATTTGGTTGATTTTATGTTCCTTAAAATTTCTTCTATAATCGGTAACGGATATACCGGATATTTCGTTATGGAATTTAATTTACGGTAATCAATAGCGAATCTCCACCTTTTTGGATGCTCCAAAGGATAATCATTATTTTTCTTACATAAAACCACCGGACTAGCATAACTACTTGAGATAGGCGTTACGATCTTTTTACGTAGCATATCGGTAATATGCCATTCTATAATTTTTTCCTTATTCTTATCATACCGGTATGGTTTTTGACGAACCGGCAATGCATCTCCGGTGTCAATACTATGGTTAGTAACCTGGGTAAATCCTGGAATATCACTAAATAAGGAAGCAAATTCACTTACCACTTGTCGGATTCTATCTTGCTCGTCATTAGGCAGGTGGTCGAGATTTACCCTTGGCGGTTCAACCTTTTCTACACGCACTGGTTTCATCGTCAGCTTAAGAGACGCTTCATTAAAATCCAGTGTAGCTTGTGCGTCTGAAAGAAAGTCTATTCCTAGTATTAAGTGTGCTTGCAAATTCTTTACTATAAAAAACATCACCTTTACTTGTTCGTCCTTGATACGGATGTACAAAGGTACTTTACCTACGCACTTACATTTTTCTCCTTGCGCCGCTAATACTGTTGTATTATCCGCATTATATATGCGGTATTTCGAAAATACTTTCTAAAAAAAACTTCTGCCACACAGGAACACTGCGCGCCGGTATCCAGGAGTGCGGTGGCCGGGATATTATTTACCAAGACTTCAATCTTCGGAAGAGTTAAATTTTTCACCATTACTGTATTTAACTTGTAGGAAGAGGGGTTTTCGTGGCCTTCGGATTTCCGCACCCTCTCGTCAGCAGAAATCCGTTTTAGTTTAAATTATTTTTTCTTTCGGTGCTCTCCTTTCTCCACTGGCCTTGAGACTTTTTTCCTGGGTTGCTATTGAACTGTCGACGTTCGCCGGCTGTTTTTGAATGCTCGGGTTTCCTTGCCCACTGATTCGCTTTTTCTCCGTAGCCATGTGCTTGAGTTTGCTGTAGTCTTGGCGTACCAAATTGGTTTCGCTGTTGATATTGGCGTCTTCTTTCGACGTCCGCCGTTCTTCTACTTTCAAACTGGATTGCTAGCTCAAATAATTTTTCCAGTGTAGTCGGATTTCTCAATTCAATAAAGTCTTGCACTTGGGGTAGTAACCTCGGCAAAATCACTTGAATTATTTCAGGATCCGGACGGTTTCCATACAAGAGCTTGAAAACGTGAATTTTTCTTAAAATAAAGCTCGAGAGGTTTTCGATTCTTTGTTGATATATACTGAAAAGTTCTGTTTCTAATTTCGCACGATCCCTTACAACAGGGAAGGCTTTTAGTAGGGCAGTCTTGAAATTTTCGTAGGTATAGGTGGGACTTCCTGCTTGACCCAAGAGACTTCTGCCGATACATTTGAACCAGTTAAGCGCTTGGCCCCTCAAAGCGCTGGTAGCTAAGGTAACTTTTTGAAACTCGTGCACGGGGTAGAGCATGAAGTGGTCATCCAATTTTTCCAAAAAACTGGTTACCTGTGAGTTTCCATTAAACGTTGCTTCTGGTTTCATCGAAGCGCGCATGGTCTGGACAATATACCCAAATCCTTCCAGGGCGGCAGCTGGCATTTCTGGATTCTGAGCTGTTTCTGCAGGCAGCACAGGTTCTTCTTGAAACTCGGCCATGGTTATTCTTCGTCGGGCGCCACTATCAGGTTCAATGTTTCTTCTAACCTTCTTCGGAAACATACAATGACCTGACTAGAACAGAGAGCTTACTAAAGCTATGTTCACTAATTGTAGTAAGTAGACAGGATACAGACGAAGGGTATACAAAACCCTTTATTTTTTTTTCTTTATATACAATGACTTCCGTACTTCGGAATACAATGACCCTCCACTCGGGGTCTAACTTAAAAGATATCAAAATAAAACTAAACTCTAATTTAACTTTAGAATAAGATTGGCCTTATAATAACAGGAAGCGTATGTAGCACAGAGACTGTGAACACTACAATACGTTTAATTTATCAAGAGGATTAAAACCTCTGGCCTGGAAGGCAAAGTAGCAACTGCGTAACTTCTAAGGTAAGCGGCCTGCTTCGAACTCACGGCTTCCTCTCTTCTGCTTGGCAAAAAGGCCACACTTAAATACTTGGCGTTCGCCAGACAACTTTGCATAAACTCCTTCACGCTTATAATTCTGGCCGGAAGTAGAAAATAAGAAGTGATAGTAAAGATTTAAAATAAAATAAACGTTAGTAAAACTTAAGATCCTTACAAACTATGCTTCGTTTACATTGTAAGGATATTAAATTTTACTAATGTTTATTTTAAAACTTTGCTATCCACTCTTATTTTCCATTTCCGGCCAGAATAAGCGCGAGTAGAATTGTTTATGCTAATGAGGTTACAAACTATATAGTTATTTAAAACATGGCCAAGAGAAGAGAGAGCCTTCTTGCTGCCTTGCCACGCGTGTGCTTTTTCAGTCAGTTCATGTCTGCTTTTAAGGCCAGAACTTAGTTCTCGCTGATATTTGAAGACGTATTGTAGTTTTTGCATTTCGCTCACTACATACGTAGTGTCAAAAGGCCAATCTTCACATTAAAGGCTCTGTAAAGCATTTTAGTTATTATTTTCTATGTTTTAGACCAAAAGTGCTGGTCTCTGTATCCTGAAGTGCGGGAGTGGCTGTACGCTGTAAGAAATAAAGGGTAAAGTTAAACCTTCATATTTGTGTTGTATCTCCTCCACGCACACGAGCATAGTTTGAGTAAGCTTCCTGCTTCCTTCAGGATTACTAAATGTTCCGAAAAGCAATTAGAAGGAATAGCAGTCCTGACAGCATGAATTAAAAATGATAAGATAAAGAGAATAATTATCACACATCTGTATTCGTCAATATCATAGCACTCATTTAAATGACATTTTAGCATTACATAACTCAGTTATATTCACAATTGCATGACCATTTCCCATATATATAAAGCAAATTCTAAAGAACTAGAAATGTTAAGTTTTCTATTAACATGCCTAATTAAATGCAACTTTGAAATTTTCACAAGCCTTATATTTTTATATCAATGTATTCAAAATATTCTATAGAAAGCTTTACTTGTAGTTATAAATAGTTTTTAAAGTTGTTAACTTTGGAAATAATATTTTTTATAACTACAGAAGGGGCAGGGTTATAAATAAGATGCAGAAAATTTATCAAAGACCTTACTTGAATATTCAGAGAAACATAATTCAGTTATGTCATCAGCTAACCAAATTTATACCTGTTTATCTACAGTATCTTTTTTTAACAAAAGAGAAGTTTAGTTTTATAACTCTTAAAATTTCCTCCTTTCCTCTAAATGTCCAGGCATTTAATCCATACCCAGATATTGTATTGTTCATTTCATTATCTTATCACTGAGAACAATACTCAGAGTGCTCTTAAAGGATAGATACATTTTAAACCCACAGAAGAAAACACAAACAACCAAGCTGTTCTAGAAGTTAAATTAAAACCTAATGATATAATAACCAGCACCTGTTATCCATCATACCAACAGAGCTGGTAACATTTTCAGTATAACTTCAATAATTCTCCTGGCCTTATTTCAGAATCTAACTTTTTTTTTGGGGGGGGGGAGGGGGGAGGTTTTTTGTTTTCCCCTAAGTTTGATTATACTTGTAAATAAAAAGTTATAAAAGTGAAATCCTATAAAATTGATTTGTAGTGCTCCTTTGGAATTCCATATGTGTAAAAATCAGCTTATCTGTTTTTTTCTCTTCAGCCACTCCACTGCATATCTTGATACTTTAGTTTCCTGTGCTATCAAGATAAATAATATGTATTTAAAATCATTTCCTTACCTTTAACAGTTTTAAATAATTTTATGTGAATAAATAGTCTGGGAGTAAAATGTATGTGAATATATGAATTATTCAAGGAATTTTTTTTCATTGATATGAATATTTAATCTGTATTAGTTTTATGAAAGGATTATTTGTTTGTTTATTATATTTAAAGATATAGTACAGAGAAATTTATTGGTGGTGCAAGAAATTGTTTATCTCTCAGAATAATTCAGAATGTATGTTATTCAAGTAAAACATTTTGAAATATTTATATGTCTAATAATTTATTTGGTTTTTATGTTTATTTGAATTACAGTACATCCTGCAGTCAGAATTAGATGACAGTTTTGTGATGTAGTCAATTAAATATTTATTTTCATATTCTTTTTTTAAATGCTCTAATAATTATCTGCTATGGCAAATGATTTCTTTATCACTATATTTTGGGGAAGTCCTCACAGAAAATTAACCCTTTGATGGTTATGAACGAGTTCAGCTCGCAATCGAATCGTGCTTCATAATGCGCGCAAACGAGTTCCGCTCGGGAGCAAGATTTTGACCGAAATGGTTAGTAACGAGCACTACTCGCATAGTGAAATTTTTCCCCAATGCGCGCTGACAAGCTGACTTCGTTCGCCATTATTATTCTGCACTGATTGTGTTTCAAACGAATTATTAAACGAATTTAGTTAGTTTTACTGTCTACAGGTGGCAGTATGAGTTCCATGAATTTCTTTGCATAATGAAGGTGGTTTTTTTTTTTTTTTTGACCTTGTTCATTTTATACGTATTTTGGCGTGGTTTTTAGGGTGTTTGTACAGTAAAATGGCTCAAAAGCGAAAGTTAGATAGTTATGATGATGATTATGATTGTGATACAGAAAGCTTATCAAGTTTTGAATCTGATGAAGACTGAAGACTTTGTTCACAGTATTTCAAGCGATGAGGAAGATTTTTCGAGTGTTCGACAGTGGTGTATAATTGATTCAAGTTCTCACGCTCCTAGCCGATTTAGTTTTACTGGTGATGTAGGCATGAAAGCTTGCGTGACAAATATTTCTGATCCACTAGAGTATTTTGAGCTGTTTTTTACTGATGAGATTATAAATCATATTGTTACGGAAACCAACATTTTTGCTGCTGAAAATTTAAATAAATTTAAGAGCAAAGAACATTCCAGAACTCATCATTGGCGTGAAACTAATTCAAATGAATTGAGAGTATTTTTTGCAATATTAATTTTGCAAGAAATAATTACGAAACCAACTGTAAGAATGTATTGGTCAAAAAGAAAGTTAATTGAAACTTCTAGTTTTTCTAACATCATGAGTTCGAGAAGGTTTGACCTTATTATGCAATTTATTAATTTTGATAGGAATGAAAGCACTGATTCTTCTCATTCTCAGCCAAAACTAAAAAAATATATGGACCGTTTTAAATTACTTACAGAAAAAATTTTCGGAAGTTTATACACCCGAACAAGACATATGTATTGATGAAAGTCTGTTGCTGTATAAAGGGAGACTTTCTTGGACCCAATACTTACCTCTTAAAAGGGCCAGATTTGGTATCAAGATGTTTATGTTATGTGAATCTCATAGTGGATATGTGTGGTCTATTATAATTTATGTCGGTAAAGGCACAGATATATCTGAAGAAAATAAAGAATGTTCGTTTTCTACTCAGGTAGTTTTGACATTGTCTAAGCCGCTATTAAACAAAGGATACTGCCTTACTATGGATAATTACTACAACTCTCCCGAGTTAGGGGAAATGTTATTGAAATCTAAAACTGATTTTTTTGGAACATTAAGACCTAACAGAAAAGATCTACCAAAGGAACTGAAAACAAAAAAGCTTAAAAAGGGAGACTTATTTGCCTATCAAAGAGGTAAGATGATGATCATGCGATGGAGAGATAAAAAATATGTTCATTTTATAAGCTCAATTCATAATTCTGAAATCGTAAAAGTCCAAAATAAATTGAAAAATGTGGAAATAGAGAAGCCTAAGATTGCTTTAGATTATAATAATACGATGGGCGGTGTAGATCGCATGGATCAACAAATTGGATACTATGATGTAACCCAATCTCGACAAAGGAAATATTACAAGAAAATATTTTGTTATTTATTGGACATAACAATTTTTAATGCTTTTCAGCTGTGGAAAAAAAAGGGGAATAAAAAATCAAATTTGGAATTCAGAATTGAACTAGCTAAAAGAATTGTTGAGAAATATCACACTCATAGACATTTGAAATTAAAACCTGCTGAAACAGTTTCGAATACTTTAAGATTGTCAGCATGCCACTTTCCTGATTATATTCCACCTACAGAAAAAAAGAAAGAACCTACTAGACGATGTGTGGTATGTTGCAGCAAAAATGATGCTAATGGAAAAAGAATTCGCCGTGAAACACGTATGTATTGCAAAGACTGTAATGCCCCATTATGTTCAATTCCATGTTTTAAAGTACGAGGGCTATCCAGAAAGTAGATTACGTTTTGGAATAAAAAAATAAACAAAGTATAGGAAACAAATTTTATTATATACAGATGAAAGCCACACTCAAATACTACTTTTCTACATAGTCACCATACAAATTAAGGCATTTATCGTAGCGATGTACGAGCTTGGAAATTCCTTCGTCGAAAAATTCGGCCGCCTGCGCCTTCAACCACTTCGTTACCTCTTCTTGCCTTCCATCTTGCACAAAACTTGTGGTAACCAAGCTTTTCGCTGATGATTTCGTGCAACAAACTTTGCGAAATTTGTGGAAAACTCAAAGAAAGTTCCGTTATTGTGAAATTTCGATTTTCACGGACTTTAGCATCGACTTTTTCGAGAAGTTCGGCGGTCACTATGCTGGGTCTCCCACTTCGATCTTCATCGTGAACATTGGTTCGGCCATTTTGGAATCTTATGACCCACTGACGCACTCCACCTTCAGTGATAATGTTGTCCCCATACACTTCACGAAGCTGCCGATAGATTTCTATCGGTTTACAGTTTTTTGCAGTCAGAAACCTTATTACTGAGCGCACCTCGCAGCTCGCGGGATTTTCAATTAACGCAGACATTTCAAACCGTCACAGTATCTGAACGGAGCACAGCACGAACCTCTCACTAGCACGGCTAGATGCAGACTGAGCTGCGCAACGCTCTGACCCCAAGATGGCCGCGCTAGCCCCGCTTCTAGCGGACACAGACGGAAACGTAATCTACTTCCTGGATGGCCCTTGTATATCACACACAAAAAGATTTTTAGGTAATTACTGTATTTATACTGTGCTTCATAAAGTTTTACGTTAGTTGTATTTATTTAGTCCTTTCAATTTAATATTTGTCTTATATTTATAATTAACTATTATTATTTATATAATTGGTTATAATCATTTATAATTTACTGTTTAATAATTGTTTTAAAGTACATAAAAATTGTTATTTATGTACTACAAATACTTTAAGAAATTTTTAAAACGCGCGAGACGAGCTATCTACAGCATTGCCAGAGAAAGGTGACATTTTTGGAAGAACGGCGGGGGAAAACAGCTGCCACTTTCAACTACTGTTTACTCCTAATGCTGTGCGAATTAAGTAAACGGAAACTGCTCATTTCCATAACCGTCAAAGGGTTAAAGGTTTTATTCAACTGAACATTAAAAGTTTTATCTTAGTTTGAGCAAGCTGATTGCAGGGCTGTTTTTGTATTTTCTCATCTGTAATGTAAATGCTGTGTGCTCTAAGAAAGTTCTGCACACAAACAGACTACTATTATCCAAAGTTCAGTAATCAAACTCCGTTCAGGTCTCATTTACTGCCCAGAGTACTAGGTTTTAGGAAAACCAAAAATAATTCTGTAACTTCTCATAACCTGTTTTTTCTTAAGGATTTCTTTTCTTCTTTTCTGTTTTAAGGATTTTTAAATGGTTTATGCATATTTCCTGTAAATATTTTTGTCTTTGCCTCTGAATAATGAGTAAGGTAAATTATATAACTACAGTAATACCTCTCAATAAGGGGACACTGGCCATATCAGGCATTTTATCCCTTAAATAAAGGTTTCTCTTCATCAGAGGGTACATAGTAAAAATATGTAATTTAATTAGAAATTCAGGTTGTATCAAGCTTTAAGTAACATAGTCACAGGTATTTATTTGAATTTGAAATTAATGAAAAATAAAAATTCTTCATTAAAAAAAATTGAATTATTGCAGAAATGTATGAAATGAACAACAGAGTTTTGTACTTACATAAATTTATAGAAAATAATCCATTACATGCTTTTGTTTGAAAGTGAATTGCAAGCACTTTTTTCCATGTGGATATTGTTATGAAATGTCCAGCCGCTGTAAGATAGCTTCCCCCACAAAGCAGGTTTAAGATTGCCAGAAAATGGAAAGGGATGATAGGGTTTTCATATTTGGCGATAAATCACCCATTTGGCACAAAATTGACAATATGCCACAGACCGATGGAGAACCTTCTGGAATGAATTCTTACTGTTTTAGCCCAGAATGTTCTTGATGGCTTGTGTCACAAGTCAAAAGCTATATAAACCCTGCTGGTATGTGGACAGTCAGTATCTCGTTCATCGAGTTGATAGTCAGTGCCTAGTCGAGTCAGTTAAGAGTCAGTGAGCGAGTGCCGAGTTGGTCGTTGAGTGCATCAAGAGAGTCTCTTAGTGTATCTTGAGGTAGTGCATCGGCAAGTTTTATTTGAGAGTGTGTTGAGCTCCGAGAATGACCGAACTGAGTCGGGAGCTGTATTCTAGTGTATCGTCAAATGCATCGTGAGTTGTAGTGTGGAGAGACTTGAGAGTATGTAGAGTTCCGAGAACAACCAAGCAGGTTCAGGAGCTGTACTCTGGTGCTTTGCCTTGAAGCTGTCTTCAACCTTATAGTCTGATGGTTTGAAGGCTGTGTCGTTGATTGTTTCAGCGTGTTTATAGTAACTGTAAACGGGATTTTTGAGTTGTCCTGAGAATACTGCCTAATAAATTGCGTTTTGATACTTCAGGTGTCGCCGTTATTCACTCCAAATCCACTAACCTGTACCGTATACATGTAAAATATGAAGAAGCGTAGCAACTAACAAAAACGTAACAATAATAAAGTCGCTATTGATCTTAAGTTCTTCATTGTCATCAGTAATAATCATGAATTATTTCAATTGGGAGCTGTATTTTAAGCTATCTGTATAGTTTTTTTTTTTGTCACATTTTTCATCTGGATTTTCTTCTTCACTGGTTTCCAAGCTATTTTTATTAAGGCTCACATCATCAACTTCAGTTGAAATAAAAGATTTCATATGGTCATTGTTATCTTCAGTTTACAAATATTCATTGATTTTTAAATACTCTTGCATTTGAGCACTGCCATTGCTTTTGACAAGTTTAAACAATTCATTTTCATCACTAGTATTTTCACTGAGGGCACTCAAAAAAAAAAAAAAAAAAAAAAGAATTTCAAAGCAGTGCTAAACACAACTTTGTGATATGAATTTAACAGCTTTTGTTATCCACTAAATGGCATTCAATACATTGACACGTTTTGCAAGCTGATCACTGTTTCTGTGTGGAAAAGAACATGCCGAAAAAATAATTTTGTGTAATGAACATTGAAGCTTCTAATAATACCTTGGTTCAAAAGCTGTAATATTGATGTTGCATTAGGTGGGAAGAAGACTAATTTCACTGATTTCAGTTTTGTGATGCCATGGATCGATAACGATTTTGGATTGAGCTTCGTGGTTTTTTGCTTTTCCAATTGCAAGTGGTTCCTCAAACTGTCCTTACATGTTACAACAATGTAACGTAGTGAGACATTTCTTGGAGCGTTTACCATCAGAGCACTTTTCTCTTTTGAAGCATAGAGTTTTATTCGGCAAAATTTGATAAAATAATCCTGTTTCGTCTGCAATGTAGATGTTTTTAGCCTCACAGCCTTCACAAACTTCATTTACATTTTTTATCCAATCTGTTACATGTTGCACTTCTACTGAATTTTCTTCATCACAAATAGTTGTAAAAGTAATGCTTAATTAAAAGTATTTAAGTAATTTTAAGCTTTTAAATGCCTAAAAGTCTGCTTAAATTTGTCTGACCAATCATTTGATGCTTTGAAGTTCTGTAGTCCCAGACGTTCTGCAACTTCTTTTGCCTTTTCTTGCAATAATATTCCACTTACAGGAAAATTACTTGCTTATACAGAGCAAAACCAGTTGAACACTAATGTATCATTTTCACATGCTTTATCTAATTTTTACAGTCTTGAAATGTTCATTTAAATATATTCATCCATAATAATTTTATTTCTTCTCTATCCTTTAGCACATGGCTTGGTTTTTACTTAGTATTCCATATTTCTGCCTTAAATCTCTCAAACTAAGCTTTTCAGCTTCTGCTACATGAATTAAATCAAATTTTGTCTTTTCCTCTTTGAAGCTGTAACAAAGTAATGCATGTATAATAATAATTTCAAAATAATACACAACTACAAAACTGTGCTTGTTTGGGTCCGCAGTCCTAGCAAGAACTAAGAATGATACAAGTTTTCACTCTACCACATTCTGAGATTCCTGTGCCTTGGCAGGTGGGCTAGTCATTTCGCCATATTTTCTTTCCCATTGGTTCTATATTGGATTGTAAGGCAATCCAAGATAGTTTCCCCTACTGAGAATTGTAGCAAAAATGACTGGATTTTGAACTCTGTGAATGTGAAATATCCTTTTGATTACACCACAACTTGCTTCTGCTATTGTATTGGTCCCTTTTTCATAACTGAAAAGCAGTTTTCAAAAGAGAGGTATTATCTTTTCATTTTATTGTTTCCTTGTTATAAAGCTATCTTTCACTGAGCACAAATTTTCCTTTGAAACTTCAAAAGAATATTAACAGAAAGTATTTCTATTTTTATTTATTTCTCCATTTCTACCATATTTTTTTAACTGATTTTCAGTGTCCCTTAATAAGAGGTAAATACATTAAGGTCCCTATTCAAAGGGACCAGGGCAAATAGAATTGTCCCTTAAATAGAAATGTCCCTTAACAGGGGGTACTGCTGTAGTTATATCAATACATTTTATATTTAATGTTGAAATTATTCAACTTTTTATGTTTAATATATTTTGTCAGGGAAATTATTCTGCTTGAACACTGAAAACCAGCAGAAGTCAAGGAAAATAAAAAATTTTGTGGAAATCCTATGTGCCATATGCCACAAGTTCACTTGTGGTGTAGCAGTTTATCTTTGTTAAAATATAAGGTGGAGAATTTTAACTTTGAAATGTAAATTGTGATAGTGTTATGCAATCATATAAATTCTAATATGTGTTCCATTAACACATCATGCTTATTTATTTATTTGTGTGTGTATAAAATGTCTTTTTGTTATTGAATTGTGATTCAGAAATTTTTAGATATTGTTAGCTGCAGTTCAGATTGCCTATTTCTGCTCCTTTGTAGTTACAAAGACAGTGCCTCAGAAGAAGGCCAGTGTGCTGAACTGGAGGAAGCACAGAAAACTACCTATGTCCAAGGTCAGTGGGTGATTGCAAGTAGTCCCATGGATGATACAAAATATTCAGTTGTAGAACCTTGCATTCCAAGTAATGGAGATTACTCAGCATACATTGATTGGTGTAAGTATAGTACATTTAGTTTTATGTTGTTGAAATTTTCTGCTGCTAAGAGTTGTATTTGGGGTAGTAGTGGTATTTTGTTTCTCCTCCATTGCTGGGAATATTACTAACATGTGTGATTATTAAAGTATTTATGCTTTACCTGTTCTGGTTTTTCTATTTTATAGTCCATATTTTTTATTAGATTTGCTTTTTCAATGATATTGCTTATCCTAATTTTGCGGACACTAAAGATGTCTTTGAAGAAATTCTGATTTTTGCATTATGTTATTGTTATTTGCATAGTCATTCCATTCTATTGTCCTTTTATTTTTCATATGCAATGAAGAGACAGAGACACTGGATAGACAGTCTAGCATGTGTTATTTATCCTACTTGTATGTAGCAGCAATCTCTCTTTCTTGTAAGACATTTAGACCTCAGTTACTGTGTATATGTAGTGATAGCCATCTGTAAAAGTTTATTGTGCAGTGAAGGTGGCAGGTTATCATGATTTAAATGACTTATCACAAGATAGGGTACTAAGTGATCATTAGCTTAACTAATAATATTTCTGAGATATAAACAAAATTTAGATTTTCATGTTTAGTGTGAGAATTGGGGTAAAACATCAAACATAAGTGTCACTGTAGTCATTAAAAGACTGATGGTAATTAGAAAATAATCATCTCCAGAGAATCATTTCGAATAATAGGTATGCAGCACTATTGTGAATAACACTGCATTTCAGTTTTGAAGCCACCATTTAATATCCAGCATGAGAACTGTACAGTGTTCCCTATGTAAATATGGGCTTTAATAACTGAGGCTGCATCCAGTTCTTAATTATGTCATGGCACAAGTTTTGTACCTCATCTGTGCTCAGGAACTACACTACTGGATATCAAAATTACAAATGAATTGCCTGGTCTGATGAGTCATATTTTAATTTAATTTTGGTAGATGGAAGAAAATATCATGAATTGATGATTTCAGTATGTTGGTAAGGGAAATGTTTCCAATAGTTGTATGATGTGTATTCAATTAATCTTAAATTGATTTCTTTATATATCTTCAAACTTCTTGGATTTGTGAATATTATGTTAACTTTCATTTTTAGATGTGATGCACTCATTCATATTGTGTATTTGCTGTAAGTTTTGGTCTCTGTCAATAAGGCAATGCACCATCATTCAGATACACAGATGCAATGTGTGTGGTTTTTTCAGGCTCTGAAATGGCCTGTTTGTTCACTGTAAAAAGTGTTCATCAAGCATAGTTGGATGCCACACAATGCTAATCTCTAACTCAAATAATTTGCAGTGGGAATGCATAATTTAAAAGCAGTTGATAGGCCAGAATTTTTAATTCTAGTGACAAAATGAAAAAATACTTTAATAATACTTGTAAGACATTTTTAGACACTGTAATTTAAATACATCGATGGCTAAATATTAAATTCTTAGACTAACATTTCTCTCAAACAATTCCAAAATTTTTAATTAATCATTAAATAATTTAATTTAAATTAAAAATAAACAAACTATGAAAACTTTCTAAGTTTTCAGAGGAAATTTACGAACTGAAACAAAAATTAAGAATAAATAATAACAACTTTGTCTCTTTCCCTTATATATCAAATTTTTCTTCACCATATAAATAAAAATACATATGTTTGTGTGTAAATAATTGTAAAATTCTTTATCATTTACTACATCTTAACATCTGATGACGTTTCAATTCGAATCAAGTTTGTAGCTTTGGAGAAAATTAGCAGAAATTATTGTAAATTGTCAATGCAGATTGATAAATCAGATTCTTTTCTTATTAATTTTCAGGTGTAAAGAAAAGCTCTGAACATTGTACAGTTGCACGCCTCCAACCTGCACGCAACAAAGTGGTGACTGCTGAAACTGGAAATTAGACAGAGTCTTGGGAAGGGTTTAAGTCCCTTTTTATTCAACTTTAGAAATTACAAATGCGTGCTCTTGACGCTCACAAACTACGCCGACCCGGCGGTTAAAATAAAAATAAGAAACTAAAAAGAGATACTAACAAGTCACTAACTACGAGGCTCTCTAAATGTAACTAACATCACCGCGTTTTACAATACCGCTGATACTTCAGCAAACTCTGAATATTACGTTAAAAGATTAACAAATTGCCGAGGCAAACACACAAGCCGAAATGCGTGGTTCTTCAATTTCTGACTACCTACCTCCGCGCTCGTGAAGTAAGAAAAGCGCACTTCGAACTCGTTTCCTTTCTATTTAACTCAGAATACTTCCGCTGATAATTTGAAACCTTGCGCGTTCTACTAAAAATTTACATACTCTGGCATTGGCAGTTCCAGGGGAAAGTAAGGCTTGACAGGAAAGATAGTATAAACTTAAAATAAATATAAACCCTAAATTTGCCGCTGCCAGAATTTGGAAAACTTGGAAGCAGGTCCTACAAACGACCTGTTGAAAAGTTTCTACAATTCTGAACTAAATTTTAAGAGTCTCGGTTACATAAAAAAAAACCTGTTATCTCACAAAAGGTATAATAAATTTTTGTGTATACTTATTTAAATCTCTCTTCTTACAGCAACTTTTCCTGGACTTCAGCAATCAACCTTGTTCTTTTCCTTCCAGCATCTGGAAGGAATAAGTATCAGTATCTTTCTAAATACATTATAATTTGCACTTTCTTGACACTGAATACATTTTTGTTTTTAAACGATTTATTTTCCTTAGTTACTGCTTAATTCACATTCATTCAAGTATTCAAACATTAATTTAACTTTACCCTGGCTCTCCACCATGTGTGGTGTCAAACGGGAATATTCGTGTTTTAGTATTACAACGCTTCCCCTAACCACCATGATTTGTTAGAATTCAACAACCACTCGACATTCACCTTACTCGGATTACACAGACACACCTTACTCGACATTCTACAACTCGATGAGCTACTTTAACATTCTTAAAATTCAAGTGTAGGTGGAGAACCCTACAAAACACATTCATTCTAACTTCCCCCTCATTCATTTTTAGACATGCAGGCTTTCGCTCTAAAGCATGATTTTATCTACAGTTTAATACTTAAATTTGAATTTATTGCTTTTAAGCATTTACATTTAGCATCTAAAATTTTATGCTTCGAGACTAAATTCTACTTTTACATAACTTTCAAGTATTTACATATATTTACAAAATTCTAATACATATGATTTTTTACAATTTACCATAAAATGAATAAGAGAAAAATAAATTTTTACTTTACTCATTCTTCGCCAAGTTGGCGGCACTGAAACTAAAATTCTTATTAATACAAGAATACGAAGTTATTTTTATCTTCGGCCAAATTTTGGCTTTAACATAACAGAATTAGTCTTTTGACCAACAGAAACTGCTTGTTCCTAGATTTTATACTGAAAGAAAATAATACTTTTGCCTTAGCTAAATAAGTAAAACAAAACTAAGTCTCAACCGAGACACATTGACTTTCGTCAAAACATAGAACTTCGTATTTACGCATAACATTTTGGAACAAAAGAAAAAAATTTTATAGAAGATTTTAACTTTGAGTTTTCGATAATTGGAACTCTGTTATTCTTTTCTGGCAGAACTGTTCCCACGTTATAGGTTTCATGGACGTCAATCTTCTCCTTACTGACCTCCAACTGACATCCACGCTAATTTGTCTTTTTCGTCCTCTGCATGCTGGCCTCTTGGTGTAGTAGTCGTCAGGTTGCTGTCTTTTTCGTTTTTCCCCTGGACGGCTGGTCTTGGCATCCTTCGGTCTGGAGTCATGCTTGAATTTCTTCTGTTGTTGCTGGTCTTTTCGTTCCTCCTGTCTATTTATTTTCCGGAATGGCGGCCTTGTTTGCACCTGACTCTCTGGCCCTGGGAGCGTTCTCCTTGATGTATAATTTCTACTGCGATACATTTTAGGTGGTGTTTTCCTCTTTATCAAGGTTTCTTTACGCGGTTGCTTTGCATTCTTGTTTTTCTTAAATACTGGAGTCTGAAAGTTTTCGTTTTTTCTTTTTGGTACCGTTGCCTGGGTTGTAGAAGGGCTAGGTCTCTTTTCAGTTCTCTGCTTCTCGGGTGGTGGAACAGGTGACGTTATTTCTGGACCTTCTACTTCTGTTACGCTTGAGTCCTGCAAGAAACTTTTAAGGATTTCAAAATCATTTTGATTATAGTATTTTTTCACCTGGTCGGGACTTGCTTTACAGATTTCCCCTCTCTCGTTCTTAAGGTACAATACGACTCCTTTGATTTCCTGAATTACATAGGGGCCTTCAAATTTTGGAGCTAACTTTGCCGTAAAATAGTCTGGGGCACTTGATAAAGAAAATTTCCGCTTCAATACTTTATCCTCAACTTTAAAATCTGCTTCACGGCGTTTTCTATTGTAATACACTTTTTGCTTATTTCTTGCCGTATCCGAGCTTTTAAGCGCCTGGTCAATAAGTTTTTGCACATCTTTCTGTTTAAATTCTTGCTCTCTTTGCTGCGCAAAGAATAATTTATCTAAAGGCGTAATTAACTTTCGGCCTAAAAATAATTATGCTGGGGTTTTTCCCATAGTATCGTGATTTGCCGTTCTTAAAGCATAAGCTAACTCATTTATGTAGCAATCCCAGCGCTTGTGATGTGTGCTAACGTAACTGCGAATTATTTTTACAAACTCTTTCTGCTATGTTTGCCTGTGGTCTATACGGAACCATTTTGATATGGCGTATGCCAAGTCCAGTGCATATGTTTTCAAATATTTGACTAATGAATTGTTTATCGTTATCGCTAATGACATTTATCGGTGCAAGGTATTTTAAAATGTATCTGTGTAAGAATGCATCTGCGACTGTTTTGGCTGACGCACGTTTAAGTGGAACAATTTCTCTCCGTTTTGAAAAATGATCTACAATTACTAAAAGAAAACTATTTTTATTTAACTCGCTCTGGGGGAAAGGATCAAGAAGATCTATGCCTAAAATTTCATTCGCAAATATAGCGCGAATGCTATTTAAGTACTCGGCCGGGCTGTAATTATCGGGTTGGAGGGAAAGTTCTGTCATATTTTAAATAGGCAGGTGATTTTTCTTGTAAATAAAAAAAAAATCTGGCTGGCGAGTCAATCGGTTTTTTTTTTTTTTTTTTTTTTTGTTTTTTTAGCTGCTGTATAATATAAAAGGTGCCCTTTTTTACCGTTCATCATTTACTTGTAATATTTAAAGGGAAAAACATGTCGGTAGATGAAGTGCATTTACGACACTGCATTTTATATGAATTCCAAAAAGGAAGCAACGCATCTGTTGCATATAAAAAATTTATGTGCGGTATTTGGAAAAGATATTGTAAATGTTCGTACTTGTCAAAGATGGTTTAGCAAATTTCGTTCCGGGGACCTGAGCCTCAAAGAAAGTTTTCGATCTGGACGACCATCCAAGATCGATAATGATGTTTTGCGATCCATGTTGGAAAATAATCCACATTTAACAAGTCGAGAAATTGCAGAAGAGTTTGGCATTCATCATACAACTGTTGGAGATCACATTAAATCTCTTGGGTTTGTGTTAAAGCAAAGTGTTTGGGTTCCACATGAATTAACGGAAAGAATTTGTCTGAGTCTGATCGTGTAAGAATATGTTCATCACATCTGATTAGACACAATGTGGAGCCGTTTTTGGACAGGCTGGTTACTGGAGATGAAAATTGGATTCTTTACGAGAATATTAAAAGAAAAAAAATCTTACTGCAAACCAGGAACATCATCAGCAACAGTTCCAAAACCAAGTATCCATCAACGAAAAGTACTGCTTTGTTTGTGGTGGGACAGGAAAGGTCCAGTGTATTATGAGTTGCTGAAACAGGGAAAAAACATCAACACGGATCTGTACTGCAATCAGCTGGATAAATTGAATGCAGCTATCAAAGAAAAAAGGCCAGCATTAGCGTCCAGAAAAGGAATAGTGTTCCATCATGATAATGCTCGCCCGCATACTGCAGTGGTGACACTACAAAAACTGAATGTGTTAGGATGGGAAATACTTAGTCACCCCCCCCCCCCATATTCACCTGACATTGCACTCTCTGATTATTACCTGTTCAGATCTCTGCAAAATTATCTAACGGGAAAAAAATTCAAGTCTTTTGAAAGTGTTTCTAAGGCAGTTGCTGACTATTTTAACTCCATGGATGAGAACTTCTACAGAACAGGAATTTACAGGTTACCTGGAAGATGGCAACAGGTTGTAACAAATAACGGAGCATATATAATTGATTAATATTAAACACATATTTTTATAAATGAATTCAAATATTTTCTTTAAAATACGACAGAACTTTCCCTCCAACCCAATAATATCATTTATTAACTGACATTGATTGCAGGACCTGACATACGCAGTTACTATTTTGTATAATTGCGGGAAATATACCGCCTCGCGTACCCTTTTTAAAGTCCCCCTAAATGACCCGCTGTTTTCGCGTCGTGTAATTCCTTCAAAATGCTTAATCGAAGTGAGGCTGGGATGACTGGTTTGTACTCGAGATTTTCGTTTGTTGTTTTTGTATAAAATAATATATTATCTATTATTTCATAGTTTTTTGCTCTATTTCTTATCGCATCGATATCTGTGTGTTGAAAGCTTTCGGGGTCATTCAAATATGCATAGATACTTCCAAATTCAGGATCAGCTTTCAGTTCAGCGATAATTGTATCTCTAGAATCTAAAATTTTTGTAGTCAACACAGCACATTTAAGTTCATTACCTTCATCGTCCAGTTTTATACGAGAAAGTGCGTCAGCTACATTGTTTTCCTTACCCGGTTAATATTTTATTATTAGATTATATTCTTGGAGTTTTAAAGCCCATCTTATTAACTTGGGCGTTAGGTTTTTCCCCGAGTAAAGTCTACCAACAGCCGCATGATCCGAAAAGACTGTTACTGGCGCTTTGCCGATATAAACTCGAAATTTGTGTACAGCCATTAATACGGCTAATGTTTCATTCTCTGTAGCTGTATAATTCCTTTGTGTGTGATTCAATGTTTTACTAAAAAATGCCAGAGGAGGGCTATTTTGCATAAGAACCGCACCCACCGCATGGTCCGACGCATCTTCTGCCATTTCCAGGTTTTCGTCACCCTCCGGGAATTTCAAAATAGGGGTATTGATGAGCGCTTCTTTTAATCTTTCAAATGCAGTATTTGCTTCTGCTGTCCACGTAAATTTACTTTTCTTTCTTTTAATTACTTACAGGGGTTCAACAATATTAGCGAAATCTTTTATGAATGACCGATAGTAAGAACATAACCCAAGGAAGGAAGAAAGTTTCTTGGTGGTGTTGGGAGGTGGGAAGTTCTTGATTGCTTTTATTTTTTAATCTTGAGTTTCTATACCCTTTTGCGGAATTTTATAACCCAGATATTTAAGTTCTTTAGTTGCGAACTTGCATTTTGAGGCATTAATTGTAAGACCGACCTCTTTTAATAATTTAAACACTTCTTCTAGATCTTTAATATGTTGTTCCAACGTACTACTCGTTATAATTATATCATCTAGATAGATTTCCTAGATCAAGTCGATTTTTCTAGGACGGGCTTTAGAACAATGTCCATAGCTCTTTGGAACGTTGATGGGGCCCCACACAACCCAAAACATGCGTAAAAATGCATAAGTGCCCGATTTTGTTATAAACGCGGTTTTATGTATGTCTTCGGGTTTCATAGCTATTTGATAGTAGCCAGACGTTAAGTCCAAAGTAGTCATGTATCTAGTAGATTTAATGTTTCTAATAATTTCCTCTATAACCGGCAAAGGGTAAACTGGGAATTTAGTAATACTTTTCAGTTTTTCTGTAATCGATAGCAAACCTCCAAGCCCTTTTATCAGAAGGAGGAAACTCGTTCTTTTTCCTACATAGTATGACTGGACTCGCGTACTCACTATTTATGGGCGTTATTATTTTGTTCTTTAACATTTCCTGAATATGTTCTTCGATGATTAGGTTTTTTTGTTTATCATAACGATACAGTTTAGTCCTACAAGGTTTTTCGGCAGTTAACTGTATCGGATGCGTAACTATTTGACAGCTACTAGGCCTTTCTGAAAACAAGTTCGAAAAATTACTCACCACTTCCCGATGGCTTGACTTTCATGGTCATTTAAATGGCTAAGGTCAACTAAAAAAATTAATACTTTGAGGTTTTCCTCTTTTACCTGTATGTTTTAATGATAATTTCCCGATGCAGTGACAGGTTTTTCCTTGCGCCGTTATGATTTCTGTGTTTTTGTTTTTAAATAATCGTAACCTATAAAAATTCTTTTTGAAAAATGTCTCACTCATAAAATTACCTTCTGCTCCTGTATCGATGAGGGCTTCTACTGGTACATCGCCAACCAGGACTTGTATAATTGGTAGACGTGAGTTCTTTACGATGACTGTATTTAAGTGTCTTTTTGAGGGTTTTTTTTAAAACTTCCTGGGTCTGGACCCTCGCTTTCACAGGCCCCTCTACTCGTTTAAAGCTTTCCTTTCAACTTCTGCCTTCTGGGTACGCGGACGTTTGTTTTCAAATTTCCTTTTTGGGCCTTGACCTTCGAGGTTCGATGAGTTAGCTTGATAGCTCTTTCCCCCATAAGAGCAGTTTGCATTTCTGGTCTGCTCATTTGAAGATTGCCTTCGGATACTTTGAGAGTATGATGACCCTCCAGCTTTTTCTGCTATTCTGCGATTTTGAAACTTGACCACCAATTCGAAGAGCTTCTGCAATGTGCTTGGGTTTCTAATTTCAAAGTAATCTTGAACAGCAGGTAGTAATCTTGGTAAGATTATTTCAATAATCTCTGCGTCGGGTTTCTTCCCATACAGCATATCCGTCAGCTTAATTTTTCGCAGAATAAAGTCCGTCAACTCTTCTATATGCCATTGATAGAAACTATATAGTTCGGCTTCTAGCCTTGGTCGATCTTTCACTATGGGGAAGGCCTTTAATAACAATTTTTTGAAATTTTCAAATGTATATGTCTGGCTTCCGAATTCCCCTAATAAAAATTTGCCTATATTTTTCCACCATAGCACGGCCTGTCCTCTTAGTGCAGATGTGGTGATGACAACTTTTTGTCTTTCAGGCACAGGCTAGAGCTGAAAGTGATTGTCTAGGCTTTCTAGAAATATTGCCACCGAATTTTTTCCGTCGAAATTGACGTTTGGCTTGATTGACGCTCTCAACGTCTGGACCAGGTATCCAAATCCTTCCAATTGGCTTGCCATTTCTTGTTGTTGTCCCACGGCTTTCATCCGATTTTCGGCCATTTCAGTTCGACAAGTGTTCGGGCGCCAATGTACAGTTGCGCGCCTCCAACCTGCAGGCAACAAAGTGGTGACTGCTGAAACTGGAAATTAGACAGAGTCTTGGGAAGGGTTTAAGTCCCTTTTTATTCAACTTTAGAAATTACAAATGCGTGCTCTTGACGCTCACAAACTACGCCGACCCGGCGGTTAAAATAAAAATAAGAAACTAAAAAGAGATACTAACAAGTCACTAACTACGCGGCTCTCTAAACGTAACTAACCTCACCGCATTTTACAATACCGCTGATACTTCAGCAAACTCTGAATATTACGTTGAAAGATTAACAAATTGCCAAGGCAAGCACACAGGCCGAAATGCGTGGTTCTTCAATTTCTGACTAACTACCTCCGTGCTCGTGAAGTAAGAAAAGTGCACTTCGAACTCGTTTCCTTTCTATTTAACTCAGAATACTTCTGCTGATAATTTGAATCCTTGCGCGTTCTACTAAAAATTTACATACTCTGGCATTGGCAGTTCCAGGGGAAAGTAAGGCTTGACAGGAAAGATAGTTTAAACTTAAAATAAATGTTAGTTAAAATAAACATAAACCCTACAACATATAAATGTATTCCTAAATAAAGCAGTTACTGACAGTGCAAAAATGTGCAACTGAACATATTTATTTTTTGACAAGTGCAAATAAAAGGTAATAAAATCTGTACCTTCAAATCTTTGGATCAGATTTGGATCACAGTGTAAATTAATTAGGTCCACTTATAGATTTTCTGGTGCATTATTCATAGTCGTTTTTAATAGAAATAAAACAAATTTAAACTCGTTCTTCAAATAACTAAAGTCTTGCAATCCTTGCAATACTGTTTTTGTAACAAATAAGTAATTTGAATGTTGCAGCCCACGAGCTGCCAGTTTGAGACTGCTGCCATACAATGTTCATTTCAAAGAAGAAACTCACCACCTATGCATAGTTTCATTTGTTCTTTAGAAGGCATGGTATTTATTGTCTATAGCAGCGTTTCCCAAACTATTTTGACCGTGGCCCAGTACGAGATTAAAAATTTTTTCATGATCCACCTTAGAAAAAAAAAATTTACAAAACAAATTTTATTTTTTAATAAAAATCAAAATTCAAGTTATTTGTTTGTTTATTTTATACACAAAAATTGCAAAATAATTATATAACAAAAACATAATTAAAGACAATCCATTATCTTAATTTAAAACTTAAAGTAAATAAAGTAAATTTTATTTTACATATTTTGACCTTAGTGCGAAGGATGATGTTGTTTTTCATCACATAGTAATTTCAAATTAGGACTTAATGATGTTAATTTTATTCTCAAATAAGGTTCGATATCCAATCTGTTTCGATACTTATTTTTTAAGTACACGAAGGCTGAGAACACAGTTTTACATGTATAAGTGGTGAAAAAAGGCATTAAAAATTGTATCACTTTTTCGCTTACGCTTGGATATTCCTTTTGATAGCTGGACCAAAAATTAATTAGTGCTACAGTTTCAAACACCTTTTTTAAGATCGGTCTCGAATGAATTTCAGTTAAATTATCAACTTCTTGTTCACTAAAATTAAGCATCTCTTCCTTTTCAATATCGACAGAAAAAGAATCTTTAATCCACATATTATTTGAAGGAATATCTGGAAAGTAGTTTTTAAAACTATTTATTAGCTTCGAAAGATGTTCTTGAATTGAAACTGATAGTGTTTCAAGATGTAAATCTTCTTCATCGTAGTTTAAATGGTTTTAATAAATTTATGTAATGTTTCAAAAGATTTAAAATTTCCTTTTGAAAGTCATTTTTTTAATTATTGCAGCGACTTTTTCCGATACTTTGATAGTATTTAAACAAAGGCCTTGGAAGTTTAAATTCAATTCATTGAATGTAGCAAATATGTCGCACAAATAAGCTACTTTTATTAGCCACTCGAAATCATGGAGTCTATCCTTAAATGGAAAAATAGCATCTTTTTTAAATGGTGGTTGTTCATTCAGAAATACCAAGGCTTCGTCTTTTAGCTCAAACAAACGTTTTAAAACCTTTCCTTTTGAAAGCCATTGTGAATTACAATACAAAAGGAGGTATTAATGATCACTCCCCATTTCCTTGCATAATTCGATAGAAAGTCTGCTATTTAATGGACGAAACTTTATGTAGTTTGCAAACTGGACACATTCTTCCAAAGTCAAGGCATTCATTTTACCGCCAATGCTTGTTTATGGATACTACAGTGCACCCATACACAATTAATTGCTAATTCTTGAATTTGTAAAAACAAACCTTTATGACAGCCTGCAATTGCATATGCTCTGTCGCTACTTAGCCTAACACACTTCATCCAATCAATACCATGACTAGTGAAAAAATCATTGGTAGCCTTAAAAATTTCATCTGAGGTCGTTCTAGTGAGTAGCCTTTTACAAAACAAAAAATTTTCTTGTATAGTGTCTTCATCAATATATCTGATAAAACACATTAGATTGCATTATCCTCGATGTCTGTGCTGCTTTCATCTATTTGCAAGGGAAAAAAACTTGCTCTTTTTACTTGAGCAATCAGTTCTTCTTCTAAATGTTTCACGCAATCATCAATTCTCCATTTAACTGTATTATTTGATTATGGTATCGCCGAAAATAAACATTTTCCCTTTATTCTGTATAAATTATTTGCGACAAAGCGGGAAGTATTAATTTTTCTCCAGCACTATAAGGATACGCAGTTTCAGCTATTAATTTAAAAATTTCAAAAGATGTCAAAGTGAGGTTTTTATTTGACTGGTGAGGTAAGAGTTTTTTTTTTTTGGGGGGGGAAGCGGCAATCGGTTTATTTTTCTTATCAGTAAAAATGTTAATTGGTACTCAGAATGGAGTGTGTTTAAATGCTGTTTCAACTTTCACGATTTCATATTTTCATTTGAAAGTTGCTCATTGCAAATAACACATAGCGGCAAATTATTTTGACTGCCGCCAGCAATGAACCCAAAGCGTAAATATTTGTCACAATAATTGCGAGTCCAAATAGTAGTAATAGTTGCAAGTCCAAGTAGTTCAAAATAACAAGCTTTACACGTGTTATTTTGGCGCTGTATATCTGCTTTAGGTGCTTAAGGCACAGTTTCTTCATGATCATGATGTTCAGCTTTGCTTGTGCTTGGTTGATCATCATCATTTAAATCTATGGTTTTCTTGATTAATCATTTATCCATTTTAAAAAAAGGTTGAAAGCTTTAATAAAAAGAATTAGTTTATTAATGATTTATAAGAAAAAGTATTTTTATTACTTACAAATATGAGTTGCTATTAATAATAGGTAATAATAACTATTGTCAAATAAAATAGGCAACAAAAATTCAAACATAACCTTGTTTTGTTACACATGAGTTTACGCCGCATGTACCAGAGAAGGCACGGAATGACAAATCGAAGTCAGCCAATCAGAGCATCTGAATTTAAATGGTCCGGTAGGAAGCGGTTGTAAAGGGTTGCCACCTGCAGTACTTGAAAAGTTTCGAAAAATATTAAATTTAGAGCAAAATATTATAGATTTTTTGTGTTTTTACAATTTTTGCCACGACCCAACTGAATTTTTCTGCGACCCATACTTTGGGAAATGCTGGTCTGTAGACTACTTCATAGAGCTTACAAAATCCTTTGTTTCAGTATGTTTATTAGTATTGTATGTATTTGCTATGAATAACGATCAAAATTTGAGTGATCAAGTGCTGAAAACTTAAATGAAAAAAAATTTCCCTGAAATTGTTGAAAGCTTTTTTTTGGTTGTGTTTGTGTGTAAAATTCAGTTTATGATTCAATTAACATGTAAATAATGTGACAGGCTCCCTTTTAATTTACAAACCAACTAACAGTCACATTTATATTTCTAAATTAAGAATTTCATATACCTATGTAGTTCTAGCATTAGCATATATTATGAGCTGTATTAAATATTTGATTTTTCTAAATTAACCTATCTATGCCAAATCACAAAGGTAGTATTTTTTCCCCCCTAGCAGATATTAGATAATGAATGTAAATATAGGTTTTCTGTAAAACAATCATATGAAGGTTAAATTTTTCCAATTTCAAAATATAACTATGTTAGCAAACTCTTTAATTAATGTACAGTAGTGATTTTTTTTTAAAGTATAATTAGACTTTTCATGTTGTTTAATTATAGTTTAAAGTTGGAAGAAACAAGTAAAAAATTCTAGAAAAATTAAGTATTATTTTCAAAACATTGATAATTTTATAGGGAAAATTTTAATGGAAAACTATCATTGTTGAATTGCTAAAATCTTGTGCATTATTTTTTCTTTTAGTGAAAGCTGTTGTAAAAGTGTTTTATAACCTGTAATTTTGATACTCTCTCTATAGGTTCGTCTCGCATTCAAGGAATTTCTAGAAACAGTCTATCAAGGAGTGATAGGCATCAGTTTGATGCAGCATATGGCATTAGTGCTGCTTTAGCATATACTGCTCAATTAGTTGGCATCCTTGCATTGTATTTGGATGCTCATGTGCCAAAACGTTCAAGTTTTAGGTAAGACATTAAAAAAAAAATATTGTGAAATGTATTTTTCAGTAATAATTATATATTGGCTTTATACAGCAATAAAAGAAATAGCAACTGTAGAATTTTTTCTCTGTAAATGCTTTAAAAAGTAACACTGTAACTTATTTAATGTTCATCTTATCTTTACTATTGTGAGGGAAATAATAAACATAAATGTTTATTGTTATTATTGCTGTTGTTAAGGTAGCATGTACATTAATTGTATTTTTATGTTTAAAACATTTTTCTCATTAAAATCGTGTTTTTACTGAAACAAAAGAAGTGCTAATGAAAAGATAAGGCTAAACTAGTTCTTAGATTTCTTTTTAATTGCCATTAGCAACTTTTTTTTTTCATTTCCTCATTATTAATATTATATCAAATCTTTTTAATTCATTATTAGTGCCATGAAAAACATTGAAATTTTTAATTATTCTTTCTTGGATCATAATATTATGAAGGAATAAATCATGTCAGCTAGCACAATGATAGAGTATAAAAATTACTTAATAAGAAATTTTCATTTTCAAACATATTCTATTTTCAATACAAGTATTTGTTCTTCAGAATACAGATACATGTAAAATTTAATTAATTTAGTTTTGAAACCATGTCATTTCTTAATAATGGGTTAAACTTTAATTAAAAAAAAAACCTTAATTTAAGCAGATAGTTCTCGCGTGCTTTGCCTTAATCAAATAAACCAAACCACTTATTACTTCCTTGTACAAAGTAAAGGAAGTATTGTAATTGCGAAAAATATCGGATGTCATATTTCAACAGAAATGTCTATTTTGACCATTTCCAAATCCATTTGGACTTTTATTACTTTTTTAATTTTTATTTATTTTTTGGAGGGGTATGATGTCTGTATGTGCAGACAGAATAAAACTAATTGTAAACTTTTTTTCCCAAAAACTAATTGTAAAATGTATTTAAAGTGGATTCCATGATGTATGTATGTCACATAATTCAAAAATGATTAAGTGTAGAACATAAAAACTTTGTATATGGGATTGCTAAAACATCTAGTTGCGCACCTCCCATTTTTATTGCAATCAGCAGAACTGATGTACGTATATATGTGCATACACACCCAGAGCCTTACCCGGCTCAAAAAGGCTTACCCAACTTTTATTTTTACAATCATTAGTCATATACATCTAGTTACAAAAGTGTTTCAAATGATAAAAATATTCATGTTTTGCAACATCTAATTTTAAAAATATAGTAAAATAAAATAAATTTTGACAAATAATGAAATATAAATTTCCTATACTTATATTTGGGAAAGTTTTATACTCATTATGAAAAAATGAGATCATAAGAAGTTTGACTCCCATTATGATGCATTTAATTTAATTATGGCAAAGCACACTAGGGCTATCTGCCTAAGGGGAGGGATGCCTTCATGGAGAACTTTCTAAGGGAAACTGGCTCGTATACACGTTACACATGGGGAAAACCACGCGACTCCCATTATGACAAAAATGCACCGGGATATTTAATTTAACAAATTTCCAATATTTGATGTCATTTTTGACTTGCCTTCAAGAAGTCAATTAAGTTGAGGAAATAAGTTTAAATGAAGTATAGCAAAAATATATGTAATGTAGTAGGCCGTAAAAGAAATCATGTAGTGTCTACATCAGATTTTTCTTTTCCCTTTGGGGTTATGTTAAAAAAAAATTTGATTTTCTCCACTGTCAGTAACATCAGAGGAACTTTCAAAATCACATTACAGCTGCTTTGGTTACCATCAGAAGAGAAAAATTGTAGCACATTCGAGTAGAAGCAGAATGTATTACTTGAATTTGTGTTGTGTAATGTGTAACAGTAAGAACATATGTGGAATATTTATAATGTTCTAACTAAACTTTTGGAAGACTTTTGCTTGCATTTCTTGTAGTACATTTTGTTTGCAGTATTTCACAAAATATAGCATTTTAAAACCAGTGATTAACCCTTAGGGTATGAATTTATTTGAAAAAATTCTTCTGTTAAATTTTCACTGAAGTACTGGAAGAAACTTACTCTTATAACTGATACCAATCACTTTCACCATGAACAAAACTGTACATGTTTAATTTTGTCCTAGTTTGAATGACGATTAAAATTCATTATCCATAACTTCGTCAAAACAAATGCATGACAAGTTGAAGTCATCAAATGCACCCAAAGGGTTAATTGGTAATAACATGTAATTTTTTACAAAGTTGTATTATTTTAAATGCTAGAAATATGTCTATAAAAATTATCAAAAGTATTATATATTGATGTTAAATAGTGCATACCAATGTGTGTGTGTGTGGTCCCCCCCCCTTTGCTGACACCATTAAGTGGGAGTGTTCTCTTACTGCCAGAATTTCATAACGTTTAAATACTTTTCCTGCACTTTCTTAATATTTATAATGTTGTATGTTGCTTCCATTGTGAAGTTTTTTCATGCATTTTGTGTTTCTTTAAGTAAAAATATTTGCACTTAGAAAATAGAAGAGTACTGTTGTTCAGCTATAATTATGTCTGTGCTTTTTTTAGGAAGGGGATAAAATCTTCGAAGTTGGAATTTTCATTTATGTAATCATTTCCTGAAGAAATTTTGTGTGGCATAAATTACAGTTTTAACATGCTAAAGTAATTTACATGAAAGCTGTCATTATATTCAATTTTCCTACAATGAATTATTTTTGTCAGCTGAATAAAAAAGTTATTTTTTTTTATATATTTAAATTTGTTTGGCCTTTTGCTGAGTTTCACTTAGTTTACTAATTATTAAAATATCAAGTTGGTAAACCCTTTTAAAAACTGTATTATAGAAAAATGTGAAGTGGGTTGAAGTGATTTGCATGCCATATATATATGATGGCCTTTGTGTGTAATCTCAAAGACTGTATAAGAGACATGTGCCTTATTTTGTCTGTACAGTTTTTTTTTGGGGGGGGATTGCATGATTGAAGAGGTACCAGTGTTATAATGCATTTATATATATGGTGCCGACTATATATAAATATTTCAACATCATTTGAATGGCTATTGACTTATTAGATTAAAAATTTCTGTTAAAACATAGTTATTTGAATGATTATTCATACAGATTAATATTTGTTGGGTCAGATAATGGCAAGTTATGAAAAGTGTGAAAATATGCGACTTTCCTAAATGAAAGTCTTTGAAATCATCAGTTGCTCTTCCTTTAGAATTCTTTAATTAAGTTCTTGGATCTCAAGGACTTCTAGTTATATCTAACTGGTCTCTTCTGCCCTTATTCCTGATGTATTTCTTCTATTCAGTCTGTTTAATCTTTGGAACTGGACAAAATTCTTTTTTTATTTTTAAGTGTATTATTTCTAATTAGCAAATCTAAAGGGGGAAAAATTGTTTTTTCAGCTAAATGCAAGCAAATAGTTATGATTTTTTAAGAAAAGGTGAAATAACAAAAACATTGTGTGCAGATTAATGGCCTAAGATAAACTGAACCCAAAGCAAATGAAGAACAGATGAACTGTAAGGCAATATTATAGTAGGTAGCCCAAGGTAAATTGAACTGGACATGGAGGAGGAGAAACCAAAAAAGCATTAATGTATTCAACATAGCAACAAGCAATAACATTTCAAAAGCCACACAGCAAACTCATAATTATCTTGTCTTTCATCTATCTGTATATCGTCTTACAGTTGATGTGTTTTTCACTTGATTTGGGTTATATTTTTTCTTGCTCATGTTGCTGAAAACTGTAGTGTAATATCAAAATAAAATTACTTATAATTTTTATTAACATAAAATAAATTATGCAGTATTCTAGAATCAAATGTTTACTTGTAATGTTTAGTTTTCTAAATATGAAAATTAGTTATCCAGTCATACTCAATTTAAATAATTCAGGCATAATTTTAAAGCAGATTTTTAACATTGACAATTTATCTGTAGATTATTTTATTTAATGAAACATAAGATCTTTGCAATTAAGATATATATGTAAAGTAACTTAAGTATATGTAATAATATATATGTAAAGATTGAATTATTAATTTAACTGAAATATTTTTGAGCCATATATATTAATGCTGTTTTTATTTTTGGCATTTTATTTTCTTGAGATAAATAGTTCATTTTTCTTTACAGTGAATTCTGTGGACATATTACTTCAAAAAAGAAATTCCTGCATAAAGTTGCTAAACTAAATGCAAACATAATTCATCTGTGTTTAGCACAGGGTGTAGATATTTCAAACATAAACGCCCATCAGACAATATCAAACCTTTTGCTTATTTTTGATCCTGAAGCTAGGGAAAGACAGAGGTAAGATAGAGCCTAAATTATTATGTGTAATAGTGTATTATATTTAAGTTGTATATGTATAGTAGTTAAGTAGAATATGTAAATTTCAAAAATAAGTTTTGTTTAAAAAGTATCATAATAGTCGACTGCATTTTAGTGGTACCTATTTAATCATCTGAAACCACTTCAGAAAAGTTTTGTTTGAAAATGGTGAACCATTGCCATCTCTGCATTTTTAATGATAAAATATATATTTATATTATCAAAATTGTTTCATAAGAATAAATTGAATTTAATTAAAAAAATTAAATTTAAATACAAATTTAATTAAATATTCTTTGTGCCATTGCTGCAAGGAATGAAATTTAAATTTAAACAAATTTAAATTTAATTTTTAACAAACACGTATAAAAGTAAAAAAGCAAATTTAAATCCTAAAAAAAGGAAAAAAGCCAAAATAATTTTTAAAAAAATGTGCAAACATATAAAAGATTTAATTCTTGAACTAATCTACAATATCATTTAAATTCAGAAGCATAAGCAAATCAAGTGCAAAATCCATGAAAATAAATTCACTAATTTAGTAAATTAAAATTAAATTAAACAATTTTTTAAAAACAATGCATAAGTGAATGACCGTTGAGTAGGCAGGAGACAGACTTATCAAGGGGAAGTTGTCTCCAAACCTAACTCTCCAATCATTCAATTCGTGTTTCGTCATTCATGCAGGCAAGGGTAAAAGTCAAAACCAAAAGTAATACCAATAAAGTGGTACCCTTAGAAATTAACATTTAAGAATTAATAATTAAGAATTAAAGTTCTGAAAATAAAATACTAATGAAGTCTTTTGAGAAACAAGTAAAGTCAAGAATTAAACTTTTTTCAAAAAATTAATAAAAAATTAATTTTCTAAAAAAATAAGAAGAAACCAATGTATTTTAGAAACCCTTGTCTACAGAAACCTCCCGGACACGAATATGCATATCAATAAAAAGAAACTAAAAAAAGAACTAGACATAATCCATATAAACCAATAAGAAACAAAAAGAACTAATTCACAATTTTTTAAAAAACAAATATATATTTAAAAATATAATTTCATATTTA
This sequence comes from Stegodyphus dumicola, assembly GCF_044657685.1. NCBI lineage: Eukaryota > Metazoa > Arthropoda > Arachnida > Araneae > Eresidae > Stegodyphus > Stegodyphus dumicola. The sequence goes on along the minus strand of NC_140768.1, from coordinate 131,540,422 downwards.
GAAAATACTTAAATACTACATAAAAAATTTTTAAAAATACTAAATAGTAAGTAAATAGTAAGTTTTAATTCTAACTTACCTACTATATGAGTGTTGGGGTCTGCAAAAGTGTTGTTAAAGAGAAGTAAGTGTGTTCTTCAAATTATATAGATGGCACTTATGTAGGTAAAGTTGAGTGTTAAGCTGCTATCTTTATTATAGTAAAAATTTTTTTGTAAACATTAATATTAAAAATTAAAAATCCTAAAGGTAGTAATTATCAGTTATTTAGGGAGTTAAGTAACTGAGCCAATCAATGGATGTAAGTTTGCTTGAAGAAAAATAAAGTGGTATTGTGAATAAAAAATGTAAACTGTTTGAAATGTGAAATGTGTGTTCTGTTGAAAAATTGTGTAAAAATTGTAAAAAACGTTAAGTGAAAAATTTTTTGTGAAAATTACAAATAATTAAAGTAATTAAGAAAAACTGAAATGTGTTAAAATTAAAGTTTTAAAGTAAAATTTCCCAAAATTTTTTTGGAATAAAGTCCCTTAAAAAAAAATCCCAGAAATTTCTAAAAAATTCCTTTTGGAAGTTAATTAAAAGTTATACTTAATGAAAGAAAATATTAAATGTTTAATGAACTTGATTTCAATTGGTATATCAAAATTTAACTAAATACTGGCTAAAGTATGGAAAATTAGAAGAAGAAGATTAAAATCTTCACTCAATTCGGGCTATAATTGAGACTTTTGAAAAGAGTTGGCCCTTTATTAGTAAAAGGAAAGAATCCAGTATTGATTAAATATACATATTTACAAAATATTTACAAAAAAATTTACAAGATAATTTCTCTACTCTTTTATATCCTTAATTACCCTCCAGCTAAGGTTTAAGGTAATGGTATCATATCAAAAAGAGCCAAAAAATTATAAAGTAAAGTGAAGTCCTGCCTTTTTAATATATAAATTAATAAATTTTGGTGGTACTTGGTTATCAACTTGAACATTAATTAGCTTTATTATTTCTTCCTTTAAATCGTCTATTTCAGTACATATATTTTTTATTCTGATAATTTGGCTATGAAACGTGTTTTCTATTACTTTTCTAGAAATATTAAGAGTTCCAATTAATTAGTTTAATAGTATGAAAATGGAAATTCCTTCTTTTATCAAATAATTTAATTTTGCTGTGTTTAATAATTTGCAGGTCTAGGAATTCAATAGTATCTTGATTCGTATTCGTTTTATTAAGTGTTAAACTATTTGGGTAAATTTTGAATTGCTCAAAGGTAGAATTATTATTGAAAGTTATAATATCATCTATGTATCTAAAAGTATGAGCAAATAGCTTTAATTCATTTTTATTTAAACTTCATATAGTAGGTAAGTTAGAATTAAAACTTACTATTTACTTACTATTTAGTATTTTTAAAAATTTTTTATGTAGTATTTAAGTATTTTCTAAATATGAAATTATATTTTTAAATATATATTTGTTTTTTAAAAAATTGTGAATTAGTTCTTTTTGTTTCTTATTGGTTTATATGGATTATGTCTAGTTCTTTTTTTAGTTTCTTTTTATTGATATGCATATTCGTGTCCGGGAGGTTTCTGTAGACAAGGGTTTCTAAAATACATTGGTTTCTTCTTATTTTTTTAGAAAATTAATTTTTTATTAATTTTTTGAAAAAAGTTTAATTCTTGACTTTACTTGTTTCTCAAAAGACTTCATTAGTATTTTATTTTCAGAACTTTAATTCTTAATTATTAATTCTTAAATGTTAATTTCTAAGGGTACCACTTTATTGGTATTACTTTTGGTTTTGACTTTTACCCTTGCCTGCATGAATGACGAAACACGAATTGAATGATTGGAGAGTTAGGTTTGGAGGCAACTTCCCCTTGATAAGTCTGTCTCCTGCCTACTCAACGGTCATTCACTTATGCATTGTTTTTAAAAAATTGTTTAATTTAATTTTAATTTACTAAATTAGTGAATTTATTTTCATGGATTGATTTTGCACTTGATTTGCTTATGCTTCTGAATTTAAATGATATTGTAGATTAGTTCGAGAATTAAATCTTTTATATGTTTGCACATTTTTTTAAAAATTATTTTGGCTTTTTTCCTTTTTTTAGGATTTAAATTTGCTTTTTTACTTTTATACATGTTTGTTAAAAATTAAATATAAATTTGTTTAAATTTATATTATCAAAGATATAATTATGGGGAATTTTCAGCACACATGCAATTAATAATGCAGTGCATATTTGAGATATAAAATTATGTAGTTAATATATATATGATGAAAAGCATTTCCCATGGTAATGTCGCTACATGTAGGTTAAACGCTTATTGAGATATTCAGTATTATGAGAGTTAAATATTTAATATGAATTGTTCTTTCAAATTTACACTTTAAATAACATTATCCCTTATGTTGTAACTTCATGATTCAAAAATATTTTTACTAGCTACTAGAGATATATCAAGGACATAGATTCCGTAACACTCATATGCACAAGAATGTTATATACTAAAATCCTTTGTAACTTTCAATGTCAAAATAATAGCACTGAAGGTCTAAATTTAAATTCAAAATTTAGGCAATAAAAAGTATGTAATAAGCTAACAGTCAGAAGACTTAAATATGGTAAACATTTATGTTTCTGCCAGTAACAAGTCTTAACCAATCAGTTATCCAGAATATAGTAAATTAACTACTGATCCCTTTTTATGTCCCAATGCGTGATTTTTTTAACCCTTTTGGGACAAGCACTTCAGTTAACCCCTTTGCGCCGGGTAGCGCAAACGCACGCTTATCGCGTAGGCCGGCAGCGTCTTATGCGAGCGTCTGTCCAGGACCGGGGACTTTTTTGCTATTAAGCCTAAATCCATGAAATTTCCGAAGTATCAACGCATTGTTTAATAATGCTCTATAGAGTATTTAAACGGCTTATTCTTTATAGATATTTTTATTTATACTTTAATTACCTTATTTGTTGTTTAAATTCATATTTTACACATTTTATTTTCATTACTCACCATTTTATGACTTTTAACATTATACATCTGAAAACTAAATATATTACTTAAAATTCTCTTTTCATATGAAAAATTTGAAAACAGGGATCTACACACAGTCCTACATTACATTCTTTGCACTTGTAATAACGACATTGATGATTAGGACATTAATTAATTAAGGATTAATGATGATGAGGACATTTTGGACATCTGTATGCCGACGTACTCGGCATACAGATGTCCGAAATGTCCTCATCATCATTAGATTCGCCAGATTCTTTATGATCAGAATATATCATAGTATCACTATCACTACTATCAGAATCTGTTTCAGAATCAATATCTGAAATATTTTGCATCATTTCTGCTATTTCATGCTCTGTTAAACATTTTCGACGCTTTGGCATTGCAACGGTAAAAACAGAAAGAATTCACGTCTAACAAGATCTAATTATTTTCTAAAAACTGAACTGCAAACCGAAATACCCAACGCTTTAGCGAAAATAAAACTTCTCTACTTACAATAAACAACTACCACGTGCGAATATAAAGAGACGTCATAAGTCACGTCATTTGGAAACATTTATTTCCCCTTTTGTTTATATAATCAAAAACACGTGTATGTGAGTCATGCTTCTCTCATTTCGAGTAGAATGTCTAATGTACATGTATCTGAAACCATATGGACATACAGTGCCATCTTGTGACAGAAATTATAGTTTTTAAAACGTTCCAGGACACTGGCGCAAATACGTGACAGTCGGGGCTAAACGGGAAAACGCTCTGGCACGCCTGCGTGTCGGCCGGGAAGTGAGTGTGTTCGTTGCTGGCACGTAGACGTGACAGTCGGCGCAAAGGGGTTAAGTGAATCACTCTTTTGGGATAGCATGCTGATAGGATGCACTTAATGCTGCTAAGCGTAACTTTTGAAAAAAATTGTCATAAATTAAATATGTGGTGCAACTATCCTAATTTTTGGCACATATGAGAGGAATGCTCATGTAATTGCCAGAATTAAGTTGAAAACCTTTATCATTATATTTTTCTTGCCATTTGAAATATAAAAAATGTTTCATTAAACAATATACAAAATATTTTCCTCAATGCGAGCCAGACTGTAAGAGGAATGAATAAAACCTCTAAAATGATAAGACATATATCTAGTAATGCCAAAATAAAAACAAAAGTGTTTAGAAGCATGAGAACTTCTCCATGTGTTTATATCAGCTGATGCAGTTGAAAGCCAGCTCTATTAATTTACATTACTCAACCCATGATTTTCGCTTTGATTCCCAAACAAAATACCAAAAATAAAAAATATTGCAACCGAATGAAGGTCAGCATTTTCAATAAATTTTGCCATAATAGACATAGGGCTACATCTAGTGCCAAAAAAAGATACTAATTAGATGATTTACCTAAGCTATGATCATCTTCATAGATTATGAGTCACGCAGCATAACAAAGTGACAAAGATTTTCCTGGTTTTAAAATCCATCCAGGGCCGTACCCAACATCTTGAACATCTTAGTTACATGAACATTAGTAAATAGGTTAGAGAAGGTTTGTTAATAAATAGGAGGTGCAAGCTTGAGGGGGTGTAGACAGTTCTTTTCCTGTCACACTCGTTTAAGATGTCAAGAAAATAATTGGACTTGTACTGGGATAGGATGAAGATGAACATGACATGCAGGGTACGAGAGTTACTTTATAAAGTTTGCCTAACAATGATCATCTGGATCAATATGTGATTTAATTGTATATACAGCAAATTTATAAAACTTCAGAGACAATCTCATTGGCAGGCAGATATTCAAGGTTATATGTCGTCACATTAAAAAATTTCTAACTTTTATATAAGGTGACTTTAAAATATTGTTTATTTTTTTTCCAAAATTAAAGTATGTATGTTTTAATTTTAAATCATCTCTATGATTTTTTTTTTTCCTATTACTTACTTAACCATGACCAATAGATCGAAAAAGTATGATCAGCAGATATTGCAATAGCAGTTTCTACAGTTGGCATCGCAAAATTTGGAAATGTATATTAATTACTTGGAAAAATCTGACAACAGATTTTCATTGTCCAGAATCGCTGGAAGTTACATTGCTGCCAGTTAAGAGAGATTCCACTGTATTGCTGAATGGAAAAGATTTTTAGGTTTAAAGATTTAATTAAAGATAAAAACCTTTTCCTGTGCTACAGTATTTAGATAGTATATATGCTTTAACTCAGATAATCCGCTGGAAGATGGTATCAGATGAAAGCCATTAATCCATCTCAATCACAATAAAAGATTTTACTTCTGTAAAAAGTTTTGAACATCTTATCACCTGTGTTCACATTGAAGATACCTTGGTCAACTCTTCTTCATGATCACTTTGCTTTTAGAAAGCAGTTTTCTATGTTGTGTGCCCCCTTTTCCTTTTGGTGAGCAGAGAAAGAGCGGTGAACTGGGGCAAATATATGTGTGTGTGTGTGTGTGTGTGTATAAGGTAAAAATATGAAAGCTTATAATTTTAATTGGCAATAGTCCCTCTTATTCATTTTAATTTGGGTATTTCTCTTTTCTGTCCTAAAAATTATAACTATTTATAGTATATTAATCTAAACTATGTGATTTCAAGATTAATCTACATTATGATATCTTGCATAATGCTGCAGTGCAGACACATTTTATCCAATCACTGAATGTGTCTCTTTTCTTGCATGCTTAGCTGCTGCTAATACGTTGCTTGTATGTCTTAAGATATATTAGCTTCCAGAAATTATGAAGTGCATATAGTGCTCATTTTATTTTTGTTGGATTAAGGAAATGTGCGTCAACCATAAATAAAATGGAAGCAATTGAATTCGCCCATGTCTGCAAGGTTCATCCACCTTATGCATCTAGTAATGCCACCTACAATTGCCAAGTTATTACAATACAATAAACCATCATCAATCTATTATACTTATACACACACATATATGTATATGCAGGAAAACGATATTTTAGACATGATTTAAGATAATGAAATGTGATTACATAATGTGTAAACCACTGGTGAAATAGTAATCAATAATTATTGGTTTTTGATTTTATTTAATTATGGCAAACCACTCGAAGGCTATATGCCTAAAGAAAGGGTTGCCTTGATGGAGAACTTTCTAAGGGAAACTGGCTTGTATACATGTTACACATGGCTAAAATCATGAAAATGCCCATGCATCCAGCTTATCCACCGGGATTCGATCCCCGAACCAATCTAATAGTGTTCAGTGACTTTTACCGTTTGGCCACTGGTGGGCCCAAACATCAAAGCACTCATGCAGCCAGTCCATTCACAGGGACACAAACCTGGACAGAACTACAAATTTCAACGGCTTTTACCACTCAGCCACTGATGGAACAAATAATTATTGACTGTTGTCATCATTAATTCGTACAGAATGATTATTGACTGTTCTCAATAATCATTTGTAAAACATCACCAATAGAAACAAGAAAGAGAAACAAAACAATGACCCCTCTTTTTTTTAAATTCTAAAATTGGGCAGTGTTCAATCTTGAAGTTGAAGCCAAAAGGATATATGCAGAAAAACAGTGTGCAAGTGTTTGTTTTCCCACAGTTCTTGAGGAATGGTTCAAAATGAGATTTAGAATCTGGCCTTTGGAAACGGACCACAGTAATGCACTTATTCACACAGCTTTTAAAAGTATGCATTAGTTGATTGTTGAAGCAGGTCAAGTTAACTTCTAGCTGCAAAAAAGAGATTGTTTGTTAAAATTTTTAAACTTGAATTTTTGGGCTGTGCTGGATATATAATAAACTTGAATTTAAATGCATTCTGGGACTAGAAATCAGGACATTCTATTTAAAATAGTACTTATCATATAATATTTTTGTATAAGCTAGAATAATATAGTATTTTTAATGAATTAAAAAAAGTTTGAAATTCTGGATTGCATACATTAGGATTATATATAGAGAGAGAGAGAATTCAGAAGAAGATTTTTTTTTTTTTTAATTAAATAATGATATTCATCTTATATTCTTAGGTGTAGTCCATTAGAGGAGGAAAGTTTAGTTGAATCTATAGAAATGTCAATTTCCAGGGATTTACTTCCAATTGATGAAAGTGATTCTGATGATACTGAATCTGAATATGTCCATGTATCTGAAGAAGATATTCTTGAAAGTCCTGAAGCTGCTGACAGTAATGAAATGCACATGCAGGTATAAATGAAATGTGATTTTTTTATAATGGTCTGATATTTTTTAATTAGTAATAGTTTTAAAATATTACTTGCAGACTTGCCAGGATCCTTAATAAATTAACATGTACATTTTAGTAGAATTTCTTCCGTACTGTGAATTTATCATATAATTCTTACTGATGTGCTGAGTGCATTATGTCATTCATAAAACAGACAAATTAAAATTAAATTATCGTAAGCTGTCTAAAGGAAGTTTGTTGTATTAAATTATCGTAAGCTGTCTAAAGAAAGTTTGTTGTTCAGTGGATTCCAAACTAGTGCAATATTTTTGGGAATGAGTAATGGATAATTTGGCTAAATTGAGTCTTAAGTATCTCAAGCAGATATATTCCTACCAGTGTGAAACATCATGAGAATTGTTTCCTCCAAGCGAAAATATACAATCGAGACATAAGAATTCTCTGCAGATAAGATCTGAACATATTACTGGACAAAACTTTAAAAAAATCCCGAATTCCTTGTTTTGGGCTGTATGGCTGTTTAGGGCTCTATGGTTTAGGATGATAAAGGTCAGTATGTACTTTTCTAAATAGGTCCTGAGGTGGTCCTCAGGGGCTCTTCCAAAGTTATTAATTTTATTTTTGACAGTTCCTCAAAAATTGGTTTATATTTGGTTTTTATTGGTTTATATTTTATTTTATTTTTAATTTTCATCTAATTTGAAATTTGTACACTTCAACAGTGATAATGCCTGAATATACTTAAGGTTTTATTTTTCTATAAAAATTGTCTGAATATGCTTAACATAATGTATTAAGGGCTTAATGACGTTTTTACACTTTCAGTTTTTTATTCATTTGCACATTGAGAACTAATAGAGATGCTAGTTATTAGCATAAGATAATAAATATCGTTTATGTACCATGAACAAATATGTTTTTAAACAAATATACATTAGTAATGGCAGGAATTCGAAAAAGACTACTAAGAAACTCTCATTGGCTGAAATTAAGAAAGAAGAAATCTTTTAGTATGTTTTATTTTTGTTTTACCTTCTGTGAGGTAAAAGTCTTGAACTTCAGATTAGTTTTAAAATATGCATGCTTAACCTATTTTGTGTATTCAAAAAATAGCATTTAAGATTAGCTGCTCAAGTCCTGTAGATAATCCAGAATAATATATATATATATATTTTTATCAACATAAATGGACTTTCTGGAAACTTGAGCAGTATTTTATTGTTTCAGAAAGTTTGAAAACAGTGCTTCATATCAGATATAGTTAGTTATTAATATTTTAATTGATGCAAATAATTTCACTGCTTAATGAAAACTATTTCTTTGGAGTTTCACCAAATTTGTAATGTATATTAAGTAAAATTATCAAAATGTTTATTTACACTTTAATTGTGATTAATGATTTTAGTGATTGCTCATTGGCTAGTTGTTATCTGTTTAACACGTTGACACCGGCCTAACCCACTGGTGGGTCATACTTGTCTGTTCTGTGGGGCAGCATGGCCCATCGTTGGATTATGCTTGATTGTTGTGCAGGCTGGCATGACTCACCGATGGGTCATGCTTGTAAGTACGTAGTACAAAATTTAATTTTATTTTAATTCTTCAACAGTATACATTAACATTTCAACATTATAATTAAACATTCAATACAAAACAAATAGCTTAAAATGTAACTTATAAATGAAATATAATTATTAATTTTTTAAAAGCAGGCTAAACAAAGTGCCAGCTTGCCCTTACAATTATCGCAATATGTTGTTACTGTCTTTGCTTTATTTGTGGCCTGTTTTCAAAGCTCACGAAAAGGACTGCTAATTCAAAATGAATATCCACGCCGCTGTCAACATGTTACTTGAAAGCAAGCTGTTGTTAAAGTTGATTTGTTTTTGGTACACAAGCTTTGGGTTTTGAATTTTTCAGACTGGTATTTTTATTGAATTATGGCTTATTTTGATCAGTTTCTTCATTATACATCATTTGCAGTATGTATATTTGATTGTATAGTTCAGATGTAATCAATATATTGAATGTCACATGAAATCCAACTTTATGATTAAAATAAAACAGACAGTAGATCATATGAAAATGCAAAGCTTTGGTTTGAAGCACTGTCTTACAATAGCGTGACTTTCAGGATTTCTCTGAATTCTGGCCTCATTTCTGAAACCTAAAATTTCATCTTTGTTTTTTTTAATTTATTAAGTATTTTTATTCACAAAAAAAGGAATGTGTACATTCTTGCATGAACTGTAGTAAAAGTGTTCACAAACACTAATTAATTGTAAACAAATAAATATGTTGCCATCTAAATCATTAGGTTTTTCAAAACCAGGTAACATGAAAAATCAGTTGTGCACTTGCCATTATTCGAACCAAGGCCACTTACAATATAGCAGCACACAGAAGAATGCAATAATTCCTTATGTTCTCTCTCATGTAAAAGGAAACTAAGCAGGGGCACAAAATCCAGTCAGCCAAGTCTGGATGGTAAATCACCCAACTCATTTTAGTTCAAGTGCCATCGTAGAGCTCTTTTTTTTTTTTTTTTTTTTAAAGCCAGGCATTGTGAAAATTGGGTTATGCCCCTGCTGAGATTTGACCTACAGAGCTTACAGTGACTAGCTTTATATGCTGACCATTGAAGTGATGAGAGCATACATGGAAAAGTGTGATGGTTCTTTGCAGCCTTAACTAATAAATGAAACTTAAGCATGAAAAAAACAAAGCAGTTTAAAATTTTACATGAATCTATTTATTTATCGCTTAATATTTTTATTTGCAGCCTTAACTAATAAATGAAACATAATTGAATGAAACTTAAGCATGAAAATAAAAACAAAGCAGTTTAAAATTTTACATGAATCTATTTATTTATCACTTAATATTTTTATTCCAAGAATTAACCACTTGCGCTACGACTAAACATCACGGTTGCGATGCCGTGCGCGACAATATAACAAGCGGTAAAGTGTCTCATTTATGCTGCTTCGCGTCTGCGAGTGCAATCCAGAGCTGTAACTCAAGAAATAAACAATCTCGTTGTTAGGCTATGTATGCACCACGTTATTTTCATTTTTTTGCACAGTTCGAGACAAAAGCATCTCGACGTGCGTGGCACATCTTTTTAGCGCAAGTGGTTTTGGCCTTTTAAGTGACATTTTGACTTTTGCTAAATTTCATAATAGCAATGCACTGCTAAATATCATTATATTTTTATATATTACTATTTTAAATTTATTTATTATTACATTTTTTTAAATGAGCAGATTTCTATCTGTCTCTATTTATATGCATACAAGTTGTTACCCAGCATGTGTTGCAGTGCTACTTAAAAAGAAAGAAAGTGTTTAATTCTATTAAGACTACATATAAGGCACTATTATTATAAGTGCTTTTGGATGCACAAATTCCCCCCCCCCTCAATCTGGTACGTACACAAATAAACCAGAAGGCTTTCCAATGCATAAGCAGGCCACATACCACTGTCCATGTGAAAAGGCATGGATTTTCGCTATTTAGTCCACACACTTGTAGCAATTGTCTTGTGCTTTGCTGATGGTCATTTGCAACAAAAACTGCAAACATTTAAATTAAATGGCGTATCTGTATGAATCATTGGGATATTTGCCAACAATAAATCTTTTCCTTTAAATTTTCCATTTAAAATTATAGCTTATGAGCTAATGAAGTGTCCCAATGTGCATCATTTTCAAGAAGATTTAATTCTTGGAAAGATTCACATACTTGACTGTTTACTCTTCTCAGTTCTTGGAAGGATGTTTGTCCATGTTTGTTGATTAATGGTATTCGCAGGTTGTTTGGTGAATTGTTTGGGTGAACAGTGTACAGATGGCCTAACACATGGGTCGAATATAAATTGGAATCTCCTGTAACTGACTCTTGTTTGTGACGCTGAAATTTTTCCCTTGTTACATTACATGTGTAGTATTTTGGCACTTCAAACTAAAGTAGCATCTTTGCAAATATATCATCCTCACATAATGAGAAAAATGTCAGTGTTGCTGCTGTGTTGTCAGTTTGGTGAATTTGAGCATTGAAGATGGTGGATTATTCACTATCTTCAATGCTCTTACATGTGCATTTGGCGCTATGAAGTACACACCCTGTCCATTTTCAAGGTGCACTGCCAAATAAACAATTGTTGAATAATGATCATGGATTTGAGATAATAAAATATGCCATACTGTTTCATCGCTACTTCATTTGGTATTGGTCAATTTCATTAATAGATTCAACTGCATTTACTAGGCGAAAAACTGCCATATCACTTCCTTTGTTGACATATTTGCAAATATATTTGATCAATTTTACTGAATTGCAATACTCTACATTCTTTATATGTTCTCGAGAGTAAGGATTATCAATGAGCCTTTTGAATGAGTGAATTTGGTACAACTCAACAATTATCAATGAGCTTGGATTTGAATCCTGGAAGAAAGCATGGATGTTTGTAAAAGTAGGGGAACCTCAATACACACAAAGCCAAAAGTCATCTCAAGAGGTTTGGGATAGGGAAAGATGAGTGGGAGACCCTTTGACTACTCCCCTGGTAGTTCTCCTTAAAATTGGGGTAGAAGCTTAACATTTAGCTATGTACAACAATATCTCAATCAGCTATGATATTGCAGAGATGCTGGTGTATGTTCTACCTGTTCTAGCTGTACCAAACTCTGCCGAGTAACTCACCTTTTTCAATTAACTACGGTTTGCAGTGCTGCTGAAAAATTAGTGCATCATAACATAGCAACTTGATCAAAATTGACATTTCAGTTTCAGCAGAAAGACTGGGATGGCCTTGTTCTTGCATTAAAAGCAGACTGGAAAATTAAGTGAAATATAATTTGAAATACAGTAAATGTCTGTGTCTAATTTACTGTTCAAATTTTGAGCACTCATTTACCTTGGTTCAACAGACATTGTTACAACAGATCAGATATTAGAATAACAGCTGGTTTCAAAACAAATTTACAAAGAGAAAGATGAAATGTAATTTTGTTATTGAAAATTATTAATAATAGTAATTTCATTCATTATTAATAGTAATTTTATTGCTGTGCGAATTTATGTGAGGAATTTTGAGGTTTTACTGAGATTTCAAAGATTGAAGTTTTGTATATTTATCAAATACATTTGTGAATTTCAGATGTCTTTATTATTATTTCCTGTTTCTGATTATAAATGCTGGTTTATTTCTATGTTTAAATAACTTGATATTAATTAAATGGGTATTAATAGTTGATTAGAATTTAGATGATAAATATGTTGCAAAGTATTTCCACTCCAAAATTCAACCCAGAACTTGAGTTTAAATTACTAAACTAACTATATCTGTTTGCGTTGAAAGAATTAAGTGTTAGTATTTAAAAATTTAAAGCAGTCACTCTTCTCCATCAGCCATAAACTTCAAAGCATGTAATGTGTTTGATCAGTCAAATCCTCTAGCTTTTAGATGAAGACAGTTTATTTAAGTCGTATTCCTGTTTGAGAATGAATCAATATGTGAAGAATTTCCTATTAAGGGAAAAAACCCAAACTTTTAAAATGGGGAGAAAAGGTTACTACATCACTGATATTTCACTGGTTAGAAAATTGTAATAAAAAAAATGTACATTGTGCTTATTAACTACTAGTTGTATATTTTATTATTATGCATGTGTTAAATTTTTCAAAATGTGTTAATGTAAATCCAAGGACTCAGAATGTTCATGATATTTAACTTGCAACTGCCCCACTAAACTTGCAACTGCCCCACGTGCAATGAATTGAAAGTTAATCTGTCAGCACTATCCTTATCTTCAGGGCAGATATTTTTATTTTATTTGGCTTATAAATCCTTACTAAACGTAGTATTTCATCTCGATGTACGCCCTCTTTGACATGATTTAAATCAAATTCCTCGTCATTATAATTCGCTTCCAATAAAGAAGAAAGTGACACAGAAGTTATTGAAAACGAAAAAATTTCGATTGGCAAATTAGTCGGTATTCTCGACAGCAATTATAGGACTTTAACAGCAGAACTTTGTAACTGAAGAAGAAATTATGTCTGTTTATAGAATTAAAGAGAAAGTATTATCACATAAAACGAAGCAACTTAAACAACTTACATTGAAAGAAATGTTTAATAAAGTAAACAAATAAATATTAAGCTTTTTTTTTTGTAAATTTTGATACCCTTTAGATCATAATTGTTCTTTATTTCATAAATTACGGTTTCATATTTTTAATTTTATAATTTCTGCATGCCATCTTACCAGATTTAAACTGATGATCTATAATCCGGAAAAATCGATAATCTGGAATCGCCCAAGTCCGGATTAACGACTTTTGACTGTATTTATCATGTCATAAGTGGTTCCCATGTCCAGCTGTGTGATTTGAATCGTGATGAAGGCATAGTTGATTTTTCACATATTATGTTTCCAGAAAATTTAACATTGGACCCAAAATAAAATGTGGTGGTTAATTAGTCCCCAAGTGGAGTTGACTGACTCTCCTGTCTTTTTGCAACTCATCTTTATTAAATGGGGAAGAATTAAAGGAATTATAACAATCCCCTCTGTGTGTTGTCACAGTATAAATATCAGTGGTTTGCATTTCAGTGAGAGCATAGTTGGTTTTTCATCTTTTCTGCTTCAAAAAATTTTAATGGTCTGTATAAGGTAGATGTTTGTTTATGTACAATATATTGATTCATAAAACTATTGGAAATCCATATTTTGTGTGCTGTCTTATGACTAGGAATCCTCATCTGTTTTGCATACTGTAATAGTGATATACAAATTAAAATATTTTGAAATGGAACCATTATAAAAGGTCTTATTCTGCTGTAAATCTAAAAATATCAGGTTCATTTCCCGCTACCCTAGAGTGCTCTATTGCTTTGCAAAGACTGTATTCGATCATAATAAATTTGAGCTAGTAGTAAAATGTTCACAAAAAGATTATCTTTAAATTTTCAGAAATATCTATTTATTAGTCCAAAGGGGCAATCTGCCCTGAAGGACTATTGTTTTCATTTTGTGATTTTGCGTTGAAACCTTTAAAAGGCTGTATCACTTTTCAGATCATTGCCACCAAATATTATCGTCCTGTATTATATTTGAAGAAATTAAATAATGAAGAATTTATCTGAAGAAATTAAATAATGAAGAGTTTGCATAAATGTATATACATAGCGTATTCGGAAACTAAGTACCATTTCATTCTAGCGCCGTCGCAGCACTGTGGTAGGCGTCCCGCGCATGCGCACTAGTCTTTCTTGTTCACTGACTTTCAATTGTCGCCATTTTGGTTACTCTATGTTGCGTTTTCAGTTTGCTGTGCACATTCAAAATGTTTAAGACAATTAGTTATCCCGCTGACTGTGAGATTCGTGCCGTGATTAAATTTTTGAACGTGAGGAATGTTAAACCGGCCAAAATTTATCGTCAAGTGACAGAAGTTTACAGTGAATATGCGATAAGTGATGGAATGGTGAGAAAGTGGGTAAGAATGTTTAATGCAGGTCGAACAAATGTCCATGCCGAGGCTCGGAGTGGTCGGCCTTCTGTTGTCGCCGATGATTTGGTAAGGAAAGTTGATGAAGCAATTCATGAGAACAGACGCTTCACAATGACAACTCTTTCAGGAGCATTTTCACAAATTTCACGTACTGTTTTGTTCGAAACTGTGTTCCCGATGGGCTTAAAAAATGCTCACTGATGTTCACAAAACAAAGCGACTTGGTAGTGCCCTGACATTTCTCACGCGGTGCAGTGATGAGAGAGAAAACTTTTTAAACCAAATTGTGACAAGTGATGAAACTTAGGTGAATCATTTCACACCAGAATCGAAACAACAATTGATGGAGTGGAGACACATTCATTCTCCGAAAAAAACAAAAGTTCAAAGTGACAATGTCATCACAAAAAATCATGTGCACTGTCTTCTGGGATAGGAAAGGCGTTTTGCTTACTGAATTTCTTCCCAGAGGTGAAACCATTAATGCGGCACGATATTGTGAGACTTTAACAAAACTAAGGCGTGCCATTCAAAACAAACGAAGAGGAATGCTCAGTAAAGGAATTGTGTTGCTCCATGACAATGCTCGGCCCCATACTGCTGGTGTCACTCAATCGTTAATTAGACAGTTTCATTGGGAGCAGTTCGATCATCCGCTGTACAGCCTGGACTTGGCGCCATCCGACTATCACTTGTTCCTGCACATGAAGCGCGAGCTTGGTGGCAAGCGCTTTGGATCTGACGATGACACGAAAAATGCTGTGGAGTCGTGGTTATCGAAACCGGTCACCCGCTATGACAAGTGTTTGATCATTGGTGGAAACTATGTTGAAAAATAGTTTAAGACGTGCATTTTCATGTAAAAATAAAATTGGATTAGAAAAAAAAATTTTTTTTTTTTTTTTTTTCCCCCAAAACGATACTTAGTTTCCGAATACGCCTCGTATGTTTCTTGCATTGTGATAAAACAACAGTACCTAGAGCCATCAAAATTTCATTAACGTAATTTTCCATAGAATATGGGCCTGTGCAAGCCCTAATTTGAATTTGAGATTTGTTTTATTATCGATTTCATATTTTGTAACACTTCAATGAATTTTTGATTAAAAAAACTGAATAATTTCAAAGCGAGAAATGGCAACGTTGTCCAGAAAAAAACATTTTATCTCCAGTGTGTGAGACTGCGTATTGGAAATTATAAAGATATGCTCAATTTATTATTTTGCGATTTTGCTCTGGAACTGAATTTTATGGTTTAAGTGCAAAGAACTTGATATTTAATAAATAAAAGTAACACACAAAATGTTAAAAAAATGCCCCTTTGGACGTAATTTAAAATCTGAAACCTTTCAGATTTTTTAAAAATTATTTTTATATATAATCATATTTTAGCAACTAAAATGTATAAGTTGTGATTATTTTTAATGAATCATTTCAACATTATAATGACTTATTTTAAATATAATATGATTTTCTTTTTTAAGGCATCCTTTGTGTCATCTGTGTTTTCTTTCTGGAGGGCAGCTACTGGGCAAAAATGAGTCATCTATATCTGTGATCATTGAAATCAACCAACTGTTGTGTTACTTAGATCTGACATAAGCAGATTTTAAATAAATGTCTCTTAGCATCATGTAAATATTTTAATAACCATTTTTGTAAAGGTGCTCCTTTTTATGAAAATTTTAAACCACTTTTCATAATAAAAATGTTTTAAAAATCTTGTACCATTGCTTTTAGAATTTCATCTCATACATACAGTGCATGATATTTGTAGGTGTATTCTTCAAAATTTCTGTGGCTAAAACAAGTGCAAATAATGTAGAGAGTAAATAACATACCTTTACAGTATTATTTTTTCATTAAAACTATTGGAGAAGAGAATGAAAGAATTTTATATAGATATGATTGGTGATGACATGTGAAGGTCAGAATCTCTTAAGAAAAACCAGTTTGTTAATTAAAAAGAGTATTGGAGAGCTTTTCAGTGTAGTTAAGATAGGAATTTTATGTTTCATGAAAAGAATAATTTTTATTCTTTAGTGTGGGGGAAAGGAAAATTAATAAAATTTGTCATATTTAGATAAAGCTGTTACATGTATGTTTAGAACATAAAATTTAGTTATAATGCTATGAAATTTCTATATATTGAGTGAAGAGATAATATATGCTTACCAGTGGCGGAGTGGCTAAAGTTACTTGAACTCTGTAGTTTCTCCCTGTGTTTGATTTTCAAAAGCTGAATGGGCTCTTTCCATAGGTTTTCATTGCTTGCTTTCATGTAACATAGGTATGAGCTTAATTTGTTAGCTCATTAGGCATAGCTCATAGCCTTTATAAGCATTAAGTACTTTTCGATAACTGATTAACAACTCGCCCAACAATGAAATAATGTAAGTAGAAAATTAATAACAGTTCCATTAAAAGATTTTATTTTCCAAAAAATGGACGAAATGTGACATTTTTTAAAACACAGTTTTATATGTTAACAACAAACATGAGACCAAAATATAAACATTTTGTTAAATAAAATTTTGATTTTCTTCAGTTCTCTTTAAAGCATGTCATTTTATTTTGGCACTATATTACCCAAATATGAAGATGTGCTTAAAATTTTCAGTTCTACAAAGAAATATAATATATATACATTAATAATATATAATAATACATTATAATATAATGTATTAAATTATAGTTTTATTTTCATTTCATACAAAATATGAAATAAAGTGAAAAATCTGATCCTGCTTTTTAAAATGTATATGGTATTGGAAGCTGAATATGAGGAAATTCAAAGTATAAAAAGGAAAGAAAAATTAGTCTTAAATAATTAAAAACATACAGTAATGCATGCTTTAATGATTTAACAGTATTTTCCCCCTTTCTTAAGACTTATTTTTTTTCAAATCTCCTAAATATTGCTTTATCAAGAAAGGAAAATATAAGCTATTTAAAAGAAACTAAAATATGCAAGACATAAAAACAATCCAACTCTTTATATTAAGCTTTTTTAGCAGTGAGAAAAGTTTTACTTCAAATTAATCAAGACACTGTTGTCATTGTTATGAAATGCACACTACATAATAGGTTCCAATTTAATTAATCTTCACATGAATAGTAATAAACCAGATCTCCATCCAAAATTTAAAAATATTTTTATACTTAAGTAAATCAAAATTACTATAAACACAAATGTAACCTTATTAATTAATTAATTGAATGTTATGGGGGGGACAAATTATTTGGTGTTTTCTTTTATCAAAGGTAGTTTATTACAGTAAATAAGCCATAGTAAATTATTTAAAAGACTTTTTAAATAATTAAATCAGTAACTTAATGTTATTAACTTTTCATTATCAATCAAGAAATATTTTTGTGTAAGTACAGGAATAAAAAAAATGTATTTATAATTTTTTATTCGTTGATAAAATTGTGCTCTTTAAATCTAATTGCATCGTAAAAATATTCACATCAGTATATGATACTGAATATTAAAAGCAGTTTTTACACTAGGTGCCTGAATAAGATGCAGTTTCCTAAATGTGATCATGTATTTTAAACGAATACAGTACACTCCCGATTATCCGCAGAATTGTGTGGCGCGGCTGCTGCGGATAACAAAAAACGTGGATAATCCGAAAAAAGCTAAAAACGGGTATAGCAAATAAGAAAACAGTCATTCAAACTTTGAAAAATCGTTTTATGTACAATGAAATGTAAAATAAACAGCAGGAAATGTTTAACTAACACTTAATATTTTAGCTTATTACGCTTAATATATTCTCCCCTTGAAGTCCAATTTCTCCAATTCCATGTCGCTACTTAAAACGAGTCAACCAGCCAGAAGACGCATCAAAATTTCCTTTCAGGCCTAACAACTCAAAAAAGGCTTTTGTCTTCGCCGCAATGATAGGACCATTTACAGGAGTACCCTCTTTTTGAACTTGAGCTAACCACTCTGTCAATGCCATGTCTAGCTCATCAACCCTTCATAGTTTTTCGCGTTTTCATTGCGGAAGCACTGTCCGACATTGATGCAAAGTTCACCACTTTGTTTTTTTGCTTTAGAATGTCACGCACTGTTGTTTCCGCGATTCCGTAATCCAATTCCATCTGCTGCCTTGTAGCGCCGTTTGCTACTTTGGAAATTAATTATAGTTTTTGCGCAATCTACAACACAACTCTCTTTCATTTTCCTGACATTTTAAATCGGTAACGAAAAACACAAAACCAAAAGCACTGAACACAAAGATAAGAAATTAACTCCGACTAGTTCGCAAACACTATCAGGCTTAAACTAACAATGGCGAGTGGGAGGAAGTGGACGTGTCAGTAAGATTAAGATGAGAGAGGGCAGTGGAGCTGGCACTGCAAGGGTGAGTAAGAAATCACTTACTCATCAAAGGGGAAGGTTCCGAGAAGGCCTAGGATATTTTTGCTATAAATAAGCACTATGTTAGCAAATTTAACGTTTCTCTCAGTTTTGTGAACATTTTTAAAATTTTGTGCGACAGGCGTGGATAATCGGCAGTCTACTGTATATTAAAATGAAAAACATTTACTGCACAAATCTGAAAAATTTCAATATTATTACATATAATCTATAAATCATAACTGGAATAAAAGTAAATTCTGTCTAAAGGCTGACATTTTGTAAGTGAACACTTAATAAATTTTAAAAATGCTAGTTATTTACATCACTGGTGGCCAACTATGTGTCCTAATGTGACTAAATTGGCCAAATTTATTATTATAGTATTGTAAACTGTAGATTTCTCCTAATATAAATATTAAATTTCATTTAAACTTATCACAAGTCTCAAACTGTATATACGACTTAGGGTTGGATTTATTCTCTCCTTTTTCTCCCATTCTTATTCCTATGCAGTGTATACCATACAAAGTTTCATATGTTCACCTATTCCATTCATCATAGAATGGGGAGGAGCTTGCTAGTATAATAAAAAAAACTGATTTCTCACAATATAATTGAAAAGTCAGTACAATTAAAAAAAAATGTTAAATATCATCAGCTAGTTATTTTTGTTCCATAAATATTTAACTTCTAAAGATATTTGTATGTAAAAATGTTATCTGGCAATCAGCTAGTTCTTTTTGTTCTATAAATTGTTAATTTTGTTTCTGAACCTGTAGTGTAATATTAGAATACTGTTATTAGCTATTAAAAAAAAAACACTTCTGCTTAAACTTGTGTAAATATATAGAATTTACTCTTATCATTTTAACAAAGCACTCTTATCATTTTAACAAAGCAAACTATTAGTATTATGAAACAAATTCTATAACTGCATGAATAATAAGCTTAATATTTTTATCAACAAAGAAAATTAATAAATGCATAATACCTGTACAAAAAAAAAACAGATGTACATTTTTAGAATTATGAAGCTCATTTTGCTTCATTTTCCTGTGGGGAAGGTGTGGGCAGAGGGTCCCTGAAAGAAAATGCATAATTAAATAAAATCTCTACTGCTGTATAATTTTAGAGTAATAAAATTAAATAATGATTTCCTACCCCTTGAATACTATTTTCAAGTTGTTTATGAAATGCCTTCAACTCTCACAATATTTTTTTTATGTGTTGTTTGTAATAATGTTATTAAACTATGCAAGAAATTAAAAAACAATGTGCAACTAAATATCTTGAACAGCAGATTAGATGTGTTTTTGAACATGGTTCCAGTTTCAGTTTAAGATCTCGAACAAATAAAATATGTTTTCAAGTAATGATAATTATGATCACATGGCATATGCTATTAAAAGTATCACAAATGTCAATTTTTATTCTACCTTCTGTAAGAAAATT
The DNA here is from genome assembly GCF_044657685.1 of Stegodyphus dumicola. Lineage (NCBI taxonomy): Eukaryota > Metazoa > Arthropoda > Arachnida > Araneae > Eresidae > Stegodyphus > Stegodyphus dumicola. The sequence continues at coordinate 131,519,839 of NC_140768.1, read as the reverse complement.
CTTCCATATCATACTAAAGATTTTATAAAAAAGGAAAAAAACACCTATACTGTATTATGAAAGATGTGGCATAAAAACATTGCCGACACTATATGATTTAAACAGATTTCACCTAATGAAAATGAGGTTGAAAAGTAATAATTTCGTATGTCATATAAAAACTGAATTTTATTTGATGTAAATAGATTTTAGTATTTTCTGGGTATCTACACCTCCATGAAAGTCTCGAACTCTTTGGTGACTTTGAAGAGAAACATTTATTTGGGTATTTACGTGTATTTCAAAGATGTATTCAGTGATGCTTTTTCCTTTCTTCTTTTCTTTTTCCAAACAAGAAGCACACCCTTAATTTTTGTGCTGTTGTGCCCAGTAGTCTTTTTACTTTAAAAAAAAAAAAAAAAAACAGTTGCAAATACTAGAAATCTAGCGCAACCTTTACATGAAAATCCTAAAATGAAAAGGAATAAAGAGCCACATTACGCTCTGTGTGTGTGCATAAGATTAAGTCCGAGATTTTATTGAAGATTACGAAAAACTGCAGTATGGAATCCATTGCTAAGCTAAAATGCTTTAATTCTTCTCGTAGGAGGGATATTTTGCAGTCATACTGGTGAAAGTCTCCAAAGAGGCTATGGAAAACCATTTTCTCACTTACCTTATATGCAAGGCCACATAACTGTTAAAGTGTTATATATTTTATGGAAAGGAATCACTTAAGTAGAATTTTTGCAGTCTGAAAGACTTCCTCGTTTGATTTATTTCTTGCATCTGAACCAGTTATGATTACAGGTTTCGTACAGAATTCTGCACATGGAAAATAAGTACTTTTAAGGACCATTAATAAAAAAAAATTAAGGATCTGTTAGTAAAAGGGAACTGAATAAATTCAATTAAATGTATTATCTAAGGCTGATCTTAACTTTTGTAATACCATCCTAAGAACAAAATAGATCCATAAACAGGATGCATTATTATTAAACATAATTTAATAAAAATAATTATAAAACAAATCTGAGATAATAATTGGACATATTTGAAAGAAGATTAGAGACATTTTATTTATGTTGACTTTTTCTTTTATGTCTGTCTCATTTTGTCATGTATTTGCTCAGTCTAGATGTATAGTAAATAGCAGGTAGATTTTATGTCAAACAGCATAGGTTAAAAAGAGAAAATCATAATCAGCATGACTGGTAACAGAAGACTAGCTGTTGTTAGTGCTGCTGCATGCCTAGAGAGAGACCTCCTGATAGAACAGATCTGAAAGTCTGACATAGGCACGGTTGGCAGGTTTTGAAAGTTAGTTATGCTCCATTTGTCTGACGCAGTTAGTATCATAGCCTTTGTGTAGAGTTAATATACTTTAAGCTTCCAATAAGCTACTAAAGCACCATAGGTGATAAGTAGTTTTGTATTATTTTAAGTCTCACTAGCTGCAAATAATAAGTTTTAAATTAATTTTTACATTTTTTTGCTGTATCTTGTGACCACGGTAATAAAAGTAAGGATTAATAAAAGGCAATAACTAGCTTTAACATGCAGCAATAACTTTTAAGGATGAGTAGTTAGTTACAAATAATTAAATTAAGCAGTTAGATATCCTTGGTCATTAAAAATTTACACGGCCACTATTAAATTTTACTTTTTAAAAATATTTGTTAAAAAAAAGCACTTATTAAAATCACAATCTAATATCATTTCACAGTTTAAAATGCATGTAATTTATGAGATGCTTAAATGATATTATCACAATTACACATTAAAAGTTACAAAACATTTATATTTTGCAACAACAACACTCAATAAAATATTAATGCAACTTTTTTATTTGAAGCCTTCTCATACATTTTGGCTAATTTATATTAATTTTCTTCTCTATAAGCATCTTTTCTAACAATTAGAAATTTGTTTCAACATGTAAACCAGTATTCCCACTAGTTTCTGCATGCTTAGTAACTACACAGTCAGATAAAGGTTTAAATAAGTTTTTAAAAAGAATTTGGAACATAAAGGCACATTCTTATGCTAGAATGTGCAAATACACTACAGCTCGTGGTGATGTAATTAAACAGGAACAGTCAAATTCAAACTAAAAATGTTGACTAGTAGTCAATCTAAGTTAGCTTAGTAACTCTATCGTCGTAGCAAATACAAATGTCAGCAGCAATAACGCAAAGATGGAATAATTACAAATTATCACAGCTGGCAGGAAGTAATGCAGCTTGCAAGAAGAGACCTGAAACACTGTCTTACACTCTAGAAACTTCATTTTAAAAACTATCTAAATGATTTGCAATCTGGTGGGGAGAAGGAAAGGGGAAGTTATAATAAAGGCTGAATTTATAAACAACTGGAAAAACAAAGATATGTACAGTTAGCATAATGAACTGTACATATCTTTAAAGGATAATTTTCTTTCTCTTTATATATCACTTTCTCTCTTCAAAGCATTTCCTCCTCATTTTAGAATTTTTGGATTTAATTATAAAGATTTCTGTTATTCTAAAAAACTAAATGCATTTAGGATGTATAGAAAAAGTTGCTAGTTGTATTTCTTTAGTAATATGAACATTCAGAAAAAAATATGAAATTATGTATGGTATGGGCCGGTGTAGCAGAATTTTTAGAATTTAGTGACATACCGAACAACAAAATCTAGAATTGACAAAACTTTTAAAATTTAGCCAGGCACTGGGAGCAGAATTTAGTAAGGCAACTTAGCATCAGGTGGGAAAATGGGAAGCTCTATGTATGATGCATTGAGACATATAAGATGAATCTTTTAAACAGTTTTTAATTTCTTTATTACTACAAAAATTCCTCTGTTCAAATGCCTGTCCATGTGATAAGATTAGAATTATTTTGATATTTTTAATGCTTGTGCCTGGTGAAAACGAGAGAAAATAAAAGGAAGATAAACATGTTCAAAATATGACTTCTGGTATCAGAAGTAAAATATTCAAATATTATGTTTCCATTGTTCTAATACCATGACGACATTTTTCATTTTGTCACATTTTTTTGGAAACTTCTAGAATCGTGGGTCTATAAATCTTGCCTTGAAATCCTTCTAAACTTTCCAAGTTGCAATGTCTAAAATTCTGATGAAAAATTAACCCTACCAATTCTGAAGCAGCAAAAGACCAGAAATGTTTTGGGAGAAAAAATAAATAAATAATAATAATAAATATGAAAGCTTTCAGATTTTATATTGCACCCAAAGGGCATTTTTTTTAAACGTTTTGTGCGTTATCTTTATTTATTAAATATGCTATTCTCACTTAACCATGAAATTCAATTCAACAACAATATCAAAAAATACTTAAAAAGAGCATATCTTTAGATATTCCGATTCACAATCTCGCATGCTTATTTATTCCATACGGTGTTGCAATTGCTCGCTTTGAATTTGTTAATAAAAAATTCGTTAAAGTTTTAAAAAATATGAAATAGATAGCAAAACAAATTCCAGATTTGAGCTTCTAGATGCCCATATTAGAGTGGAGGACTATGTTATTCAAAATTTGATGTCTCAGGTTCCATCGTTTTTTCACAATCGCAGATATATACATGCAGATTCTTCATTATTTAATTTCTTTAAATATAATGCAGGTCTCTAACATTTGGCTGCAAAAATTTGAGAAAAGTGAAATGCCATTTTAGAGTGAATGATGCAAAATGAAATTAATAGCCCTTCTAGGCAAATTGTGCCTTTAGGTTTTTTTAAAAAAAAGAAGGGGAAAAGTGTAAAATTAATTTTATATTCTGCGACTTATATGGGAGAAAACTCTTACCATGAAAATATTAAAAAGAAGACATTTTTAATTAATTAGATAGCTATTTTGCTTTTAAGAATTGTTTCGCTTCTTTTGTAAATTATGCTTTATAGCATTTATTACCTTGTTTATTTTTCAGATTCAAAATATTGTATAATAAGTCACTAAAATGGAAAGCAATGTCACTTTATAATATTATGGAGAAAACTAAAAATGTTTTATTTTAATGCTATTTCTTAAATATAATTTCAGTATACTGTCATTATTTTAATAAAATCTATCATGTTTATAATGTTTAAAAAAATTGAAAATTCCCAGATCGAATTTAAAAATTTTCTGTGGAAACTGATCCTAAAATCGCCAAATTTAGAATCGTTTAATAAAGAATTCACATCCCCAAAAACGAAAATTTGTTCAAGAGCTCTTTATTAGAAAAAATGTAATTTCGAAAAGCTTATGTTTCACTGCATTATCGTATTGCATATATTATCATTATTTGTGTAATTTACACTGCTCGACATTGAAAATGCAACACCAAGAAGGAGTGGTCAGAAAGTGATGAAATTTGGAAAAAAGACAGAGACAGCAAGCAGCAATAAGTTATCTTTATTTCAAAATGATAGTCAGAATACATAACGAAATCAACGTCGGCTCAGTAGGATGTAGGACCATCTCGGACAGCGATGCACGAAAAAACACGTCTAGGCATAGAGTCAATAAGAGTGCGGATGTTGTCCTGAGGGATGGCTCTCCATTCCCTTTCAACCATTTGCCACAGTTCGACTTCTGAACGAGGCAGGGGCAGAGTCTGCAAACGGCGTCCAATCACATCCCACACATGTTCGATTGGTGACAGGTCAGGAGAGTACGGTGGGCAGGGAAGCATCTGTATACCTACCTTGCAGAGCATGTTGGCAGATGCGAGCACTGTGTGGTCGGGCGTTATCCTGCTGAAAAATTGCATTTGGCAGCCTCTGAAGGTAGGGAATTGCCACTGGCCGCAGTACATTATCCAAGTATCGTTGAGCCGTCATAGTGCCCTGAATACGAACTAGAGGTGACCTGGAATCGTAGGCAATAGCGCCCCAAACCATTATGCTACGATGTTGCGCGGTGGGGCGTTCCACAGTTACTGCCGGATTAGATGTCCCCACGTCGACGCCACACACATATGCGGCGACTGTCACCGGATAAACAGAAGCGTGACTCATCTGAGAACACGACGTTTCGCCATTCTGTCATCCGCATCGCTCCAGGCCGGCACCATTCTAAGCGTTGGCGTCTATACTGTGGGGTCAATGGCAGTCTTCTTAACGGACGCCGTGAGTGCAGGCCACGTTCAACCAATCGACGGGAAATGGTTCTGGTCGACACGGGAACATCCAGGATATCTTGCATATGGTGCAAAATCGCAGTACAAGTGACTTGCGGGACCGCCACAGCTTGTCGGCGGATGCGTCGATCCACACGTGCTGACGTCACTCTGGCTGCACCTGCACCCCTCCTTCTTCCCACATTTCCTTGTCGCCATAGCCGATGCACCGTACTCGCATCCATGTGGGTATCAGCTGTGATTTGACTTAAGGACCAAACCGCCCTTCTCAGTCTGATCACCATACCCCTCATAAAATCGTCTATCTGCTGGAAGTGCCTTCGTTGACGGCGGCCTGGCCATTCTCTCCTATTACATCTATCCTCCGGGACAAAAACCAACTTTCTTCGATAATTCGTCTGGCAGAAATAACAGCACGAATATTGCCCATTCTGCACGTTCTTTCCCTTTATCTTACTTCACGAGTGTCAGAGAGCTGCGCATTTCAGATCATTCACATAACTAAGTGACATGCGTTTTCTCTGAAATTTGCATAAATTTCTGACCACACCTTCTTGGTGTTGCATTTTCAATGTCGAGCAATGTATTAATATTAGAATGTTCTAAAGAAATTGTCGAAAAGTTCACAATTCTCGGAATAAAATTTTTCTACAGAAATTGATCTTAAAATCGCCAAAATATTGATAAGTCGCCAAATTTACAACCGTTTAATAAAAGAACTTACATCACCAAAAGTGAAAAGTTCTTTAAAAGCTTTTATATGCTTTTGTATATGTCAAAAAATTCACTAATCTCGGAAATAAAAATTTTCTATGGAAATTGATCTTAAAATCGCCAAAAATGGTGATGAGTCGCCAAATTTAGAACCATTTAATAAAAGAATTTACATCCGCAAAAGTGAAATTTTGCTTAATAGGAAAAATGAAATAATTTCGAAATGCTAATCTTTTATTTCTTGTACAGACACTCGAATATCGCATCGTTTATATTAGAAATAGGAACAAATTATAACCCATTCAAAACATAACCATATTTGTCAGTGAATCGCCGTAAATATTCCTCCAAAATGCTTAAGAACACTCAAAATGGCAATTGTAAAAACCGACAGAAATTTCAGATTGTAACCAAGACTACCATACATAAAAGACTCACTGGCCTTTTTATAAGTAGTTTTAATTAACACAACACAATTAAGGGCGTTATAATTACACATTTTTAATTTACAAAGTAAATCTCGGGGAAACAGCATGCTTAGTTCATGACTCCCGCACATCGACTGAAGGCTATTATTTTTTTTGGCTAGTGTTAATTCCGGCGGCCGCTAGGTGACGCTCATTGAGCCGTGGGGTTAGACTCCCCTTCTGGCTCGTATGACGTCTCGGTTGTGTGTGTGTGATTATGGCAAAGCCTCGAGGGCTATCTGTCTAAGGGAAGGGATGCCTTGGAGGACTTTCTAAGGGAAACTGGTTCGTATATACGTTACACATGGGGAAAACCACGAAAACGCTCATGCAGGCAGCCCGTTCGCGGGATTCGAACCTCGGATCGAACTACCAGTGTTCAGCGACTTTACCGCTCGGCCGCTGGTGGGCCGACGTCTCGGTTGAAAAGCCAGAAATATGTTGGTTTGGTTTGCCTCGTCTTCTATACTCTATCACCTGGTTCATAAGACGTTGATGACCATAATATATTTTTGTGCTTTTCATACACTTCAAACGTCACTGAATCAGGATGATTCTCTTTATACTTCATTGAATGGGGATGATTCCCTTCAAGCTTTATTGAATCAGGATGATTCATGGCACAGCATAGAATTAGGATGATTCTCTTTAAACTTTCACTAAATGGGGTTGGATCTTTCCCTGGTTCCAAGCAGTTCTGAATTTTTGCAATAAGCGATTTAGGTGAGTACGCCGTATTGTAAGTAGATGTTTACCTTCGTCACTTCGAAGATTCATTCAAGTGGATGTTTCAAAACTTTAACTTAATTGGAAATTTATCGAGTTTTTTCTCTACGTGCGTAATTAGCTCTTTGAATTGAATCACTTTCAAATTATCTGAGACGGGCAGACCAGTACTGTGGCTAACCCTTGCAGATCTTTTATGTGGTTACCCAAAAGTGCCATATTATCGTACTTTCAATGTCCGTTGAAAAGTTCAATATTTGTTTGAAGAAAAGTTGTATGTTCAGAAATTTTATGAATTTCTTAATTACCCCTAACAATTACATAATATTTGAAAAACAACATCGAACAAAATCATTCCTATGAGATTACTTCGAAAACAAAACTAACATTTTTTACAAAGATTGGTACACTTGCCAATGGACAATAAAATGCGTAAATTTAGTAAACATAAAAATCCCAAATATAGAATTTAATTTTGAAAAATCTTTTATTAGTAATGCCTGTGATGTCTACAAAATCCTAAATGCTCTATCTACGAAATTAATTTTCAACTATAGTTCTCTTTGAAAAACACAATTAGATGTATAAGTTTTTCTCAAATATTACAAAATAATAATTTACAATTTTTATAAACACACAATTCGAAAATGCAGCATAATTTAGAATGACTTTTCAGAATAACGGGAACTAAACTATTAATTCAAAACAAGTATTCTTATTGCATAAAACAAAGCATTAGTGGCACAGTTTAAATAATATACTAGATAAAACCCTTTTCACTTTTTATTCTCCAAGAGGAAAAATAATATCCGTTAATATTATTCATAAAATAAAACAAAACAAAACACACAACTCATTCATTGACAGCAATACAGTTATAAAAATACTAAAAGAATTAAGCACACCGGAAACATTTATCAATCAGAATAAATATAATATTTTGTCAGGACTAAAGAGAAGGGCTAGCTCATAGAGCGTTTTCCCTGAAACAGGCAGTGAGGAGTGATGACGTAGCAATGATGCCACTGAGCGCGGAGATGCAATTGACAACATAGAAATTAGCGTTTTAAATTTGAAGAATCAGCGTTTAAAATGAGCTGTGTGTGAAAGATAGCTATAATTTGGAAGAGACAATGTTACTGCAGTATGCATTTTACACTGAACATTACAAAATTTAATAGTACTTACTCAATTTTAAAATCTATAATAATAAAAGCAAGTGTAATGTGTCTGTCTGTCTGTCTGACCGAGCTCTCCAGCCAAATCTATCGCACGCAGGGACCTGGAATTTTTTATACGGAAGCACAAAGGGGCTGGCCACCAGACCTCGAAGCCCGATTTTCGATTTTTGAATTAGAAAAATTTTAAAAAAATTATTTATAATTAATTAATCACGGTTTTTTTGACTCACTGATATTATTATTTGTTTTCAAATAACGTTCGATTGTAACAATTGATTTCTTTAATCTAGCGTTAGTTTGCTGTTTTGACGATACATTAAATCGATTAATTACAATTCATTTCTTTTTTGTAGCTTGTGGGGGGGGAAGAGAGAGAGACAGTCTACATGTCCTACACTACTATTCCTGCGCTATTCACTTATCTGCATTTTCTAAATGCACGGGCAACGCCGGGCGGGTACACCTAGTAATAGATAAAATGCGCTACTCTTAGCATAAAGTTCCTTTTTTTATTTGCAGGAATTTTTTTTTTTTTTTCTTTAAATGCCTGTTTGTTTCTAATCATTTCTTTATCTGCATGTTAACTAAGAGAACTGTACTACTGCTAAGATAACTATAATAACAGCTATTTAAAATTAATCAAAAAACAACCTTAAATTGCATAGTTTTAAACGTGTATGGTTATATATGGCAAAATTTCTGCTAATCTAAGTTTGAGTTTCAGCCTAATTGTAAATTTTACATTAGCATATTTTTCTCCCGATTCATTATAATAACATATATTTTTTTTTAAATAATTTTGTAACTTAGGCTTACATCAATATTTCATTTAAATAAATACATGTAAGATTGTTATCTTAATTTAGACAAAACAACTTTACTCACAGTACCTAAAATAATTATTTAATTTTTCAAAAGTGGGGGTTAAGGGGGCTGGTCTTCTTATGCCAATTACTTTAATATTATACTTTATATATATTTTATCTAGAATGCTAAGCTGGCACAAAATCGAATCAATAATAACAGAGGATACAATAAAAATAACTGTAACAATAACTTAACAGAATTAGTTCTCATTTAAAATATGCTTTACGCTATTAACTTCTAAAATGCAATCTAGAAATATTTCAAATCAAAACATATTATATATACTTACTTTTTGTCTCTCGTTTCCCTTGACCATTAAATAATTTGGTTTTAGTTTGTGACACAATTTAATTCTCTTTAATAATATCAACATTTAAAACAGTTCCATCTTCTAAAACAAATCCTTTATCTAAAAAGTGGTTTCTCAGTAATTTGAGCCCACCAGAGGCCGAGCGGTAAAGTCGCTGAACACTGGTAGTTCGGTCCGAGGTTCGAATCCCGCGAACGGGCTGGCTGCATGGGCGTTTTCGTGGTTTTCCCCATGTGTAACGTGTATACGAGCCAGTTTCCCTTAGAAAGCCCTCCACGAAGGCATCCCTCCCCTTAGGCAGATAGCCCTAGTGTGCTTTGTCATAATTAAATACACCAACACTCAGTAATTTGAGGCAGTGCGCTAAATCTGCAAAAACCCATATTTTTTTCGTTTGGAATACTGGATTTGGAAAATGAGAACTATTAATCGAAATCTGTAACTCTTTCCACAAAGTAGTAGATCCTCCTAAATCAGACACTATTGCTTTCACTTCTACTCTAGATGATTGAATATGTCTTATGAGTGAAAAAAGAAGTTCTTTCTTCATTGGAGTGTTAAAATAAAAAATATTGGTTGTTTCCACTGCGAAATGAGACCTCTGATTAAAACAAACTGCACTTTTTGAAAAGGACTGATTTTGGTCCAGTTTAGATTCATAGGAAAGTTTAGAATCTATGTGCATTTCGTCGAAAATGAGAACGCATATTTTTTCTACAGAATTCAAATATTGGCATCTTTCCTTCGTTACAGCAAGAACATCACTCTGAATTCCTGGACTACATGAAAATTTAGCGCACCATCTCTTTAATGTGCTAGTGCTAGGTAAAGGAATTCCCATTTTTTCTTTCCAAAAATCGTAGCTTTTAGATGACAGAGCTCTTATGACAATGCAACGTGAAATATCTTCACTAGTCCACCAGATTTTTTCCTTCTTTTCTAGCAATGCGTTAATCTGCGTCTTTGTAAAAATATGCTTTAGACGTTTTTCCAAATTCTCCGATGTGTTCTGTTTTTTCCTAAATTTCGCTGTTTGGGATTTTAATTTCAGAATTTCCGATACAAATTTCTTTCTAGATGTCGTCCACCTTCTTTGTCGCTGAGCAAACATTCTAAAATCTTTCTTTTCTCTATTTTTCAATATTTTATTACAATTTTCTAAGGATATTATTTTGTTCTTCAAATTATCAATATATTCTTGTTTATCTTTACACTTAAGGCACTCAGGGATATTGTCACATAGGGCATTGTCACTTGTGAGTTTTATTTCAAAATGATCCACATTTGATTTATTATTGTCAGCTTCAATTAGCATGAAATACAATATCTCTTCCTTTCGTATTCCTATAAGTGTTACGGCACGTTGCAACAGCACAAGAAGCCATATTACATAAAGGATAGGAAAACTGACTAAAACTATATATACGCAAATTATTTTAAATATTTGCATTATTAGAAAACAAATATGTATGATTAAAATTAATTTGGGATATGCGATCTCCAGAAAATCGTCTCGCAACTGAATGAAACTACAGTTTTAAAGGCGCGAAATCAGAGCAGGTGCAACAAAGATACGTCAGATTACTTCCGGTTCCCCCCCCCTCTATGAGACTCGCGTCGGCGAGGAGTCGAACAAAGGAATGACCTAGCCCTTCTTTATCCCTGATATTTTGTTACCTATACATTTTTCGTTCAGAACCGAAACGAAATTTTACTTGTGTTGGCTTGGAATGAAAACAAAATTAATCTTCATTTAGAACATAGAACAAAAACACAGGAAATTCAAATAGAAATCAATTACTTAGAACAATGTAAGACAATATAAATTCTTAAAGTGAATTTATATCTAAACGGAAACACCTAGAGCTTATATATACTTTAGATATGATTCTGTTTTATTCCATTTCGACATTTTATTCCATATTATTAAAGTATTAACGACGTTATAGTTAGAATTTTATATTGCTAATTAAGTGAAAATCTGTTATCTTATTAAGTTAAATGCTTATTAACACGTTCCCTGCCGCGTGGGGCGTATGCGCCCCACGCTAAACTTTCCGTTCAAGCCATTTGATATTATCATTATAAAATGAAGAATTTTTTAAAAATTCATTATGCAGTTAATTATGGGCATCTTAATACTACTGCCCTCATTTAATCCCTCATTTAATCGTGGGGCGTGCCCAACGTGGCGTGATGGGCAATTTTTTTTTATCGCCAGAAACAAAATAATACAAATGTAAATCGTGGGGCGCGAACGGGAAGTCTTCAAAAAACGGTCTGGCAGGGAACGTGTAAAGTAAAAATTTCTTTCTTATTAAGTAAATGCTTATCTGTTATCTTCGGATGAAGATAAAACCGCTACTTTATGCAATTTCCAAAATAATCTTAGGGTGAGGACTTCGCTAGTGGGAGTAGTATCTAAAACCTGGAAAAGAATATGAGTCGATGTCCTGGAGTCCTAAACTAAACATGTTTTTTTTTTTTTTTTCTCAACTGGATAAATCATTCGAGCCGCACGTTGGGTAGCCATAACCAAAACTACCATAAATAAAAGACTCACTTGGCCTTTTTAAGTAGTTTTAATTAACAAAACACAATTAAAATAAAACATTACAATAAAGGGCGTTATAATTACACATTTAAGTTACAAAGTAAATCTCGGGGAAACAGCATGTTTGGTTCATGACTCCCGCACATCGACTGACATCTTTTTTGGCTGGTCTTTATTCCGGCGGCTGCTAGGTGGCGCTCATTGAGCCGTGGGGTTACAAGATGATTAAAATTAAGGACCTCTTGCGATTTTGGGCGAAATTAAGCCGTGCGAACCCTGAATGAATAATTAAGGCGTCGCACTTCGTATTTTGTTTCTCTTGTGCATACATGTATTCTTCTGTGAAATAGTTGTTAAAAAATAGTTAATTATGTATGGATTAGTAATTAGGTACTTAAGGAAAAAATATGTTTTTAACTATTAGCAATTATGAATTTAAACTCTTCCTCATTTAATTATTTAGCACATTCAGTTATATTTCTCATAATTCGAAACTTTTATCATGTTATTCGATGAGGGGTAGGGCTATGGCGCCCAGGCACCCTGGTGGTTAAGCACCGCAGTTCAACATCTGAATGAATAATTCAAGAGGGATTTAAATGATGACCTTATTACTTCCTTGTACGAAGTAAAAAGGAAGTATTGTAATCGCGAAAAGTTTCAGGCAGCATATTTCAACGAAAATATCCCATTTTGACCTCTTTCAAATGCAATTTAACCATGTATTTCCGTGATATATGTACGTACAACACAGAATAAAACACTCTTTTCCTTCAAAAAAATTATAAAACTTCTTTAAAATGAATTCTGAAGAGAATTTTTCGTGGTGTCTGTACGAATGTATGTACGTACCTATCTCGCGTAACTCAAAAACGAGTATCCTCAGAACGTTGAAATTTTGTATATAGGACTGCTATAACATGTAGATGTGCACCTCGTATTTTGGTTGCAATCGGCCGCACCAAACGTATATAAATATATTTATATATATATCCACTCTGTTACCCGGCTCAGTGATCTCAGTTTCTTTACTCTTATATGTTTGTAAATTGTACATTTTTTGCTTTAAAAATGATCGAATTGTGTTGTTCTTATCTTCCGGTTAAGGTTTTTATGCCTTTAGTAAATATGTATGCAATATTTTTAGAATTATCAACAATTTTAAAATTGTTTAAGTGCCGCTAAGCCTAATAATGTTTTTGATGGCGGCCATTGCTCTTGTTTACATTTGAAACAGCAGCATAGCGGATTTATTGCCAATCTAGAGAAACTTAGCTTCGCAACAACAAAGATAACGCCTTCAATTATTATTTAAATCATGCTTAATCCTTTCTGGAATTTTTTTGAGGAAATAAGCGTTTAAGATTTACTTCGTAATTTTTAATATAGATATTTTTAGTTTTTATGTATTTTTGCCTTCTTGCTAAGTGAGAACTGAATTAATTAAATGAGAATACTCAATCGTCTGTGAAAAACTGTTTCTTTTTCGTTTTGTTTGTTTAATTTCTTTTATACATCGTTCTAGCTTTATTATAGTATTTGAATAGAACATGTGGCAACGATTAGATAATTCTTTAAATGATATAAATTTTGTGCATTCTGAGTTATAATATGAACGAAATATAATAGTATTAAGTGAACCTAACGCCAGAGTGTCGCTATGGTAAACAAAGTGAATTTTAAAGAATGCATTTATTCTATTGTGGTTTATGCGGTGTCGAAGGAAGTAGATTTAATTCAATCCAATAAGTTTAAATGAAATGCAAGAAAAAATGCGTATAATTTAATATTCCGTACAAGGAAGTCATGTGGTGTACACATCAGATTTTTTTTTATTTATAATGACCTTTATTTTACATCTTGCAGGGCAATAGAAAAAATATCACTCTGAACATTTTTCTTTCAGATGATGATCCTAGATAAAAGATAGTCTCAAGAAAATTTTATGAGAAAGATTTTGAAATCATGAATGGGAGGATTTCATAACTTTAATATCTAGGTCTTCATATGCCCCTCTTAGAGCAAAAAACGCAGTTAGTAAAATATTCATTATGCTCTAATAAGTCAAATACAGAATATTCTGCACATTTTTGTTCAGAATTCATCGAAATATTAGAGAATAAATTTATTAACTTAAACCACTTTTCAGTGCATAAATTTCACTAAAATTAAATATTCCCTTAAATTTTTGGAAACAATTTTAAAATAAATATTGCTCATTTTGCTGTATACAAGTTGTATATTGAACTAAAAAAAACTGTTACTATGTAACTGGCTTAAAAATATATTAATTCTAAATACCTTTAAATTTTAGACCAGCGGTTCTCAACCTTTTGACTAACATGTAACCACCTAAAAAAAATTGAAAACCTTTAGTACCACCACTACAAAGTATTACTACCATCATCACTCTTGAACAAAGCTCAGATCGCATAAACTTACGAGCGTTAGAGAAAAAACGCAATCAGGATGCTGGAGTTTTAATTATTGAATTTAATTGTTAAAAATACTTTGCTTCTTGTGTACCACCTATTTTTCTCTTGCGTACTCCACAGTGGTACGTGTACCACCGGTTGAGAACCCCTGTTTTACACATAAAAGTAAGGAACATTTTACATTTACCTTCACAAAGCTAAACATATTATTTTGTAATTTTATATGGTGGATTTTATAAAAACAAATATTTTATAAGAACGAATATTTTGTATATAAACTATGTGTACTTAACAAAAACACACACACACAAAAAAAAAAAAAAAAAAAAAGGTTTTCTATCAACTTCAGTGTCAAATTTACTTTATTTTGAGAAATAGTGTAACTAGAAATAGATATCTTGGATCAATATTTAAAGAAAAAATACCCAGCCAGCTTCAAAATTTTTGTATATGATCTTACAATATGATATCATTATAAACATGAAATGTGTTTAAACCTTCTTCAGAGACAGTAAATATTCTAAGTTAGCCTAGAATTAGTGTTTTATTGGATCAGGCTCATATCAGATGCATTCAACTTGCTATCTTATAATGTCTTTGCTTTGAAAATAAACATAACTATTTTGGTTATCTCAGTTTTTATATAAATTTAGTAAATATTTTTAAATATAGATTTAAAAAGTGGTATTAAAAGATACCCACTTGATCTCAACAGGAACTTCTCTGCACAGAAGATATTCTTTGGTCTTTCTATCAGACATCGAGAATCTTACACGCAGCTTGATCTGTGAAATGAATAATAAACATTTTGCAATCAATAAATAAGTAGCTGTGAGAAGGCTTCATTATTTTAATAATGAAGCACATAATATAAAAATGATTTTTTTTTTTTTTAACTTAAAAGCACATTTTAAAAATTCACCCCATCCTAGTGTTTAACACTCAGTATAAAGTAATTACTATTTTGAGTGGTTGTAATTTCCTGGAAGATAGATCAATTTTCATTCTGATCAGTTCCCTCATGCAGCTTCCTGTGCTTTTATCAGCAAAGCACAAATTATTATTGAAGTTAAAAAATTAGAAAGCATCTACATATAAACCAAGGGTCAAAAACGCCTTGCAGTGGGTTCTTCCTGGCCCACTGTCACGCCTTTGGAAATTAAATGATAGACATAATGTCTAAATTGTTCACAAAACTAATCCAGTTAAAACACTCTGTGCACTCAAGCAAAAATTAGCACAGCTAAATTCGTGGAGCTCTGCTGAAGTGTACCGATAATATTTTTTTCTTTGAAAGAAAAACAAATAATTTGAGATTATTTTAGTAAAGTCTCTAGAATGGCTGCTATCTTTGCAACCTAGAATAGGCCATTCTATCACTCATTTCTAGTAGTACATACACATCTATGGTAGATACAAATAAGTGTCCAATTGCTTGTTTTATACTGAACAGAACATTCCTAAAACAATTTTAACAAGATTGAATGATTTAGAATACGTTATTTCTGCTTTACCCAATCCTTACTTTATTATAATCGCCTTCTGTACAGATATTGTGAAACTGGAGTTTAAGCGATCCCACAAATTTCGAAACTCATACAAAGATTAGGAATATAGCAGTTATCTGACAGCCATGCGAAGAAAATTTTTTAACGTGCAAGTATATTTTATACCTTACATTAGTACTAGCGGTGATTTGTTAACAGCGTGAATAAACAGAATGAATTCCCGAAAACTGTGTCGGTAAATAAAGTTTCAGTTAGGTTTCTTATTTCACAAATCGGTAAACACTAATTTAGCATTTGCTTCCCTTCAAGCTATGGTCATCTAAGTTTTGTTGTACTGATTACCAAATGCAGTAGATTTTAAGTTGTAAATATGTATAGTTCCTGACTACAAATCATATTTGTAAGTAAACATTTTTTGGTTATTATCATTTATCTGTTGTTCAATTAGTGGTTAAGTACGAAAGTCTTTTCGCATTGTTAGTGGCAGAAACAGAAGTGTACAATAATCTCAAACACCATTTCCAGCATATCTCGATCAAAATTGGGATACTTGCTTGCTTGCATAATTCATGGTTCAAATTGTGTGATCATCCTTTTGCTTTCGCTTATTCAATCAAATCTGTCATTAAGTCTCTTTTCAATGAGGCATATGGTAAAGCATGATGAAGGCTGTCTACTTAGTTAATATTGCAGTGTTGACTGTCAGAACCCCAAGAGTGGAATCTGAAGACCGCAGATATTTTTTAACTGCCACCAAACATTCTACAGTACTTTTGGAAGAATAATTTGAAAATAAAGAAAAGATTACAAGGATCAGCATTTGAAACTTAATTATTGTGAATAGAATATTCCCCCCCCCAAAGTGTAGACAGATGGCACTAGTTCTTTAGCAGCGTTTGTGCGAATAGGTAGAATAAGTTCGCAGATGCGTGAGAGCAATTGAAATGGCAAGAAAAGTGGTCTCGCTTGGAGGTTCGAGACACGATTCGTTATCCTGGTCGAATACCGTTACTTCCAATCGTTATTGTGCCACTTTGACAAGGTTACGTGAAGTCATCTGACGCAAGCGCTGGCACGTTCAGTGATTGTATCATCCTCCTGCATGACAATGCCTGGCTTTCGCCAAACTCATAAATTAATGCAAAATTGGGAAGTCTGAAGTCATGTCCATATAGCCCATATTTAGCATCCAGTGACTATTTTCTTTTTCTGAAATTGAAAGAACATTTATCTGGAATGAGATTCTCTTCAGCGATGTGAAAATAGCTACCGAGAACTGGCTCAGTGGGCAATGATGTGATTTCCACCAAGCAGGGTTAAACAAATTGGTCCTGCGGAAATGCTTAAATAGAGTTAGTGGTTATTTGGAAAAATGGTAGAAAGTAGGCCTCTTAATTCCTTCTTGTATTTTCTGTCTATCATTAATGAATAATTTTTTATTATCCTTGTAACCTTTTTAGGGGGTAGCTACCATCGTATAATTCCTCTAATATAGGTTAACGCCATTCATAGTAGTTTGACAAGGAGTTATGTTTTAAAGTCCGACCTTAAACACGTATTACATTGAATCTAGACTAACGCATAAAAGGTGAATGAAATATTTACCTTTGGATAAGTGTTGGACACAGCAAAAGTTGATTCATGCTTGTATTGTTGGGAGGTAACGAATCCACTATTTTTGCATGCTTCTTGCTCATCGACGATTCCATCACAAGCTTGACCTCTTCTGCCGTAGGGGACTGTGAATTTCGGAAATACTCCATGAACTCGAAAATCAGTATTGGATGCGAAATCTTTCGTTGGTTCTATAGGAACAAATATAAATGTTTCAGGATTATATTACAGAGAAACTTCAGATATCTGACTTATATTAGTCTACAGCCCATACACATATACTAAATCTCCAAGTATGGTTTGCCGTTTTTTACAGGCCAAATCTGTATTTGCTGTTCTCTGGTCCGCTGCATGTACAGAAATATAAGATACGCTAAATGGTTTTGAACAAATGAAGCAAACTGTTTTGTATTATGTTAGTTAAAAATATTTTCTCAGCTTTAGACGGAAGTTGGATGTCCTCCTGCGAGATTGCTTGCCATACACATTCCAACCGGTGAGTTAGATCGGCGTGACCCAGGGACGGTCAGAGGCGGCTGCTCCTACATAAGTTGGTTTATTTAATTATGGCAAGGCACACTAGGGCTATCTGCCTAAGGGGAGGGATGCCTTCGTGGAGGACCTTTTAAGGGAAACTGACTTGTATACACGTTATACATGGGGAGAAAAGAACGATAACGTCCATGCAGTTAGCTTGTTCGCGAAATTCGGCACTGGTACAGTCCACGTGAGTCGATGGTATCTAGAGAAGTTATACCTTACCATTAAACTTCCAAGTTTTCGCGAAATACTGCAAAGAAGCAGCCTGTCCGTCTCGTTAAGATGATTTCAGAGATAATCATATCACGTGAGTGGTTCTTCAATATTTGTCTCTCGGAAAGGAAGATTAGAAAGCAGGTATACACACACACATATATATACATACATACATACAAAAAAAAAAAAGAAAAAAAAGAAAGAAAAAAAAGGAAAAGAAAGAAAGAAAGAAAATTCAAATTCTAGTGCTGTTCAGTTTCTGAAAACTAGATAATTAAATTTTCATCAAATCAGTAACTAAATAGCAAAAAACGATGATTTCCAGATCTCTCGATCCAAAACACTGTGCTCTAGCCACTGAGATACTGTTGTCATAATTGAACTGATCCAATACATTTTCTCCTCCTTTCTACTAAAGAGATTTTTCTTTCAAAAACATCCGAAAATTTCGTTTCAATCAGGTGAAGAGATACGAAGATATACATTTAAATACTTTTTGAGGTTCACCCATTCCTGCCAAGATCGTCCAATGATAGCATCATTCAAACCCAAATAGTATCTAGAAACCCTGCGATTTGGCCAGTCAGTTTAATTTAATACATTTCGAAATTAAAGGAAATTAAAAATCATATACACTATTTACAGTGCGCAACAAAAATACTCTACAATCGTAAGTTGTCACATTGGGATGTCCTCCGCTTTATACACCATCCGAGTGCTCCGTTGCAGCTAGTTGACTAGCTGAAACTCCAGCTAGTCAATCACTGTCCGCCAAAAATTAATGGTTAGTATATTCTATTAATAAGGTACGAACATACGGATTTCCGTCCCATTCGGTAACTTCTTGGTGAGTTTGCTTTTTATATTATAGAATGTATATTATAATTTAATTTGAATGATAATAAAAATTTATTTGAATCTCAAGTAATGCCAAATTGTTTTACGTACTTAATGTGTTATCAGAATTTATTACGAAGAAATATCCATTCTCATACATATTGGGTGCGGCAGTTAATACTGCAATTCCAACAGTACCTTTCAAGCACAAAAGGAATTTTCTATAATTCAAAATCCAGTTAATTATTCATTTGAGAAACTTCTGCCTAATCTTCAGGTGGAAGTATTTAATCCCCAATGTAATGACGTTAAGTATCACATAGCAAACACTTCCTAGAATATGAAACATCACATCACCACCACTAAACTTTCAACAAAACAAATCGAAAGGGCTCTATTTCATACTGTTGTCATTTAGTTAGGCTTATCTAACTTGTTGCCATTCCTGTTAAATTTAGCATTTCCTTTTTGGTATTATTTAATAGTTCATAATTTCTATGAATCTGAGAACCCAGTTTTGCTTGGAATGGTGTGATCGGGAAATTATCGTTTTAACCTACGTAGCATTTAATTTATTCTATAGCAAGACGAAGTGTTATTCATCATTCAGATATACGTATCATGTAATCATTATGTTAAACCATACGCGTAAATAGCCTCATTAATCTCTCGGTAAAACCCTAGCATACGGTACGACTTGACGGCATTTTGAAAATTGTCGCCAACACCAAAAATGAAGCGTTATCGAATAACATTTTGCATTCCAAGTGATGAATATGCTGAATTAAAATCATATGCCTGTGAATTTGTCTCAGATCATCAGAACTCGCCTTTCTGAAAGGATAAGTGAGGTTGTATTATAAAGTATTTCTTCCGCTTTCTTAACGAGCATTCGTGGTGTAGTGGTCTACACGCTCAGCGCATTTAAGGGGTCCGCGGTTCGATTCCCGGCGAAGGCGATGCTAATTTTTCACCTTTCCTGCTTCCAAAAAATACTTAATATCTCTACAGTATGTATAAAATCTAATTACCGATTACCATTAAAAAATTAGCATTAGCAATCAGTTTTGATGAAAAGGTTTCAAAATTTCCAAACTCTATTAGTTGAAATATTATATAAGAAAGAAAGTTTTATTAATTTCATTTGCTAAAGAGTATTATAAATAACTGTGTCTAATTTAGCTACATTTTAAATTTTGCCAATATGCAATTTATAAAAGAAAAAAAAATGTTTAAATACCTGTGTTTTGGCCTCCTCGGTGATTGCGGTGATTTGTGCCCAGAGGGCGCACCGCACAAAAAGTTAGTTGCGTTACAGAACGTAAGGGAAGCGGACACGCCAAAATGTCGGGCGTATTACTGCTAATTGAGGTAATTGCATCGTATCTGTCAGGTGGCAGAAAACTAGTATGATGTATCAATTCACATGCCAGGTGGCAGAATACGTCTATCATGTACATGCCAGGAGGCATAACGCTTGTAAACATGCCAGGTGGCATACTTGTAAATAAATACTTGTAAATAAATTGTAAATAAATGTACAGTAAAATATCTTGGTGCAATAGATCAAGGAACAAGCATCAACAACCTTCTGATCATTTGGATACGTACAATTTTTTTTTTTTTTTTTTTTTTTTTTGGTGACACCGGACTTGATTTGTGGAGATGAAGAATGGACGAAGAAAAGTAGTGAGTTCATAAAAATTAGTGAGTTCATGACTGAAAAGCCAGGATTTAACGCGAAGAAATTCGAGGTAGGCCCTTTTTCATTTTTCCAGTTTTTAATAGAATTGTTGAATAAAAATCTTGGTGATTATTATAGTTGATAGAATCTAATGGTATAATGGAGGCTATGAATAAGGCAAAGAAGTTGCGTACGGTGACGCGTAACTTAACTACTAAGTTGATGAGTAAAATAGATTCTGCATTGTTAGAAGAGGGTGAAACCGCGGATGAGAAATTAAAAGAATTACTCGAAATGTTACTTGAAAAATCGCAGTTGTTGAAACAATACGATTCTGAGATTGAAAAACTTATAATTACGGAACAGGAGTTGGAAACAGAAGTAATTTCCGCGCAGGAATATCAGGAAAGAATTATAAGTTTTAAATGTAAAATTCAGGAAAAATTAAGAAAAAACGCGTGTAAAGTTGAATCTAGAAATTCTAGTGAGGAAACTATATCTCCGAAGTTGAAAACTTGTGAAGTTAATACTTTAAAATTGCCAAAATTAACGATTACAAAATATTACGGTGATCCTTGTTCTTGGCTTGAATTCTGGAATCAGTTTAGTAATTCCATTCACCAAAACGAAAGTCTCAGTTCGGTTGACAAGTTTTGTTATTTAAAATCGCTTTTGGGAGGTTTAGCTTTAAATGCTATTAGTGGATTAACATTTACTAGTGAAAACTATACGGTGGCTGTTGATATACTAAAAAATCATTTCGGCAGAGATGACCTGCTAATTAATGCGCATATGAATAAATTGTTGAGTTTAGAACCTGTAAAATATTCCGGAAATACGGCTTCTTTGAGGAAGCTTTATGACGATATAGAAATACAAATAAGGAATTTAAATTCTTTAAATGTTACTAGTGGTTCTTATGGACATTTATTATCCCCTATTTTGTTAAAGTTAATACCCGAGAATTTAACTCTAGAATTCACTAGGAAAAGAAGTGATAAACAAAATTTCGATGTTAATGAACTACTAACGTTCTTGAAAACGGAAGTGGAATGTAGGGAAACATCAATGATGTTAGCGCGTTCTAAGAATTTTGATGTAAATGAAACATCAATACGAAACAAAAGTTCCCATCAAGGTTATCAAAATAAATCTTACATGCATTCTAAAAGAAATGATTACAGTACGAATAAGCAAGGAGCTTCAGTATTAACTAGTCGAAGCGAAACTCCCTCTAAATACTTTCAAAAATCACATTTTAATCAAAATCGAAAGACCCCGCTTAAGAAAGAGAATCAAAATGTCTGCATATTTTGTTTATCTGCTTGTCATATGAATCATGATTGCGCACTTGATTTAAAGGCTCTCCGAAAGGCATTAATGGATCGAGGTTTATGTTTTATTTGCTTTTCGAAAGGGCATCCAAGGCGTTTCTGTGCTCATAAAGATGAAAAATGTAGACTGTGCAATGTCCAAGGTTTACATAATTCGTTAATATGTGACGCCGCATCGAAAGGTTTAGAGACGGATACTTCCAATCAGACAAAACAAACGCCAATCCCTGAAGCTTCTCTTTCGCTCTTATATAATGAAAATAATAACAAAATTAAACTACCGACTTCCGTTCTTTTACAGACGTTTACGGCAACAGTTAGGTGTAAAGGGGGGAACGAAAAGGTATTATGTTGTATGCTAGATTCAGGGTCAACAAAGTCATTCATCTTACGAGAAGTGGTTGATCACTGGGGTTGAAAATTATTAATAAAGAAGCGCTTATTATTTTCACGTTTGGATGCAAAGATGCAAAAGAGCGCTTGTATGATATCGTAGAAATCGTATTGCAAAATGTAAGCCATCCCAGTAAAAAGATAAAAATTAACGCAATAGTCATTGATTCTATAACACTAGGGCAAGTAAAAGTTCCTTCTCGGTGGATACGAAAGAAGTGTTTGAGAAGGGAATAGAATTAGCAGATGCTGGTACGAGTGACGAAATTCAAGTATTAATAGGTTCGGATTATATTTGGGAAATTTTAGGAGAACGAAACGTGAAGATTTGTAAAAAATTAGTCGCAACAGAAAGCACTTTCGGTTTTGTGATTCAAGGCAAGGACGAAGGATCAAAGTGTAAGGAAGCAAAAGTTAATCATATAACCGTTGTAAATGAGGACTTAGATTATGAAAGAAATTATGGGAATTAGAAGCAATTGGGATAAGTTCGGATAAAGAAATATCTCTATCAGATAAAGAAATTTTAGAGTCATTTGAACGAAATACAACTTACAAGAATAAAAGGTATGAAACTCGATTATTGTGGAAAGAGGGTGTTGAAGGTTTAAATAACAATTATGAAATCGCGAAACAGCGTTTACAATTTTTAAATAAGTTTCAGAAAAATAGCGAGCTATATTTAAAATATAATGAGATAATTAATGAACACTTGAGAGATGGTATAGTGGAACGGGTAGATACGTATTTAAATAGTAGTTTGAAAACGGGGTATTACATGCCTCATCACGCGGTAGTGCGCGAGCAGAAGGATTCTACAAAGGTTCGAATAGTTTTTGACGCTTCTTCTAAAAGTAAGGGAAATTTATCACTTAATGATTGTTTGGAAAGCGGACCTAATTTAAATCCTGATTTGCTAAAGATTATCATTAAATTCAGGGTACATTCAATTGCGTTTTGTGCCGACATTCAGCGTACATTTTTAGAGGTAGGCTTAGCTAAAGAAGATAGGGATTTTTTAAAGTTTTTGTGGATAAATGAGGAAGGGTCAAATCTCGATCACAGTAATCCCAACTTACAAGTTCTCCAACACAATCGAGTTCCTTTCGGGGTCAAGTGCTCACCTTATTTATTAACAGCTACAGTAAGACTGCATTTTAAAAAGTATGAAGATGCCTACGAAGAGGCATGCAGTATGTTAAAAGAGCTTTACGTAGATGATTTAATTTCTGGGACAGTTAATGTAGCAAAGGCCTTACATTTAAGCAAGGACATGATTTTCATTCTTAGCGAGGCCAGTATGAATTTACGTAGATGGGTTTCAAACTCACCTGAGCTGTATGAACTATGGAAACTTAATGGAACTGACTCTCGTGAAACATCTGAAGACTCTTTGGTACCGTTGGTACCGTTGAAAGTTTTAGGTCTTATCTGGGATAATGTCAATGATAATTTGAAAATAGATGTATCTCAGTTTGAGAAGTTACAAAATCTCAAAGTAACTAAACGCATCATTTTAGCAGCATGTTCATATGTCAAACAGCATGTATGCTGTTTGATCCCTTGGGAATTATGAATCCATTTACTGTTCGAGTTAAACTCTTAATGCAAACTATGTGGGAAAAGGGTATTCAATGGGACGAAAGTGTTCCCCTTGATACATAATTCATATTTCAGGAATGGTTAAAAGAAGTTGAAAAAATAAAGTTTTTCGAAATTCCCAGACAGTACTTCAGTGATATGTGTTGGAAGTTTATAGAAGTTCACATATTTTCTGATGCCAGTCCCAAGTGTTATGGTGCCGTAGCATATTTTATATTTAAGAAGAAAAATAAATGTAAAACAAGTTTGATAGTGTCGAAATCCCGTTTGGCTCCATTAAAAAGGGTAACACTCCCTAGGCTTGAACTTTTGGGAACATTAATTTCTGCAAGATTCGGTTCGTATTTGCAATCGATATTTCCGCAGTTGGATAAGGGAAATATATTTTACTGGACTGATTCCCAAATTTGCATTCACTGGATCAAGGGATCTGCCAACGAGTGGAAACAATTTGTTAGAAATCGTATGGTAGAAATCAAGGACAAAACAATTTTAAACAACTGGTACTTTTGCAGTGGGAAGACAAACTCTGCTGATAAACTTACGAGGGGGATGGATGCTGAAGCTCTAATTAATGATAGTGATTGGTTTTCTGGGCCACCCTGGCTTTCAGAAGTAGATATTCGACATCACATAAACGAAATGAATACCGAAGCTGACTTGCAAAACGTTAGTGAAGAACGAAAATGTGTTACTTTGAAAACACTTGTGGAATCTACAGAACCGTTACTAAATCTTGAACTGTACGGAAATTTAACCAAAGTACTGGGAATAATGGCTTATGTTCTGCGCTTCGTGAACTGTAAATCCGTTCGTGAAAAGCAATCTGGTATGCTTACCGCCTATGAGTTACGGAAGGCTTCAGAATTTCAAAGGTGGTTAGCAAATGAAAACATAAGGTGGATATTCAACCCGCCTGCTGCTCCACATCATGGTGGTATATGGAAGGCAGCTGTTAGATCTATGAAGCTGCATCTAAAGAAATGTGTTGAAACTCAAATTTTGACTTATGAAGAGTTTCTAACTCTAATTGCACAAATTGAAGCATGCTTAAATTCGAGGCCAATAACACCGGTCTCCAGTGATCCCAATGATTTGACAGCTTTGACTCCTGGACACTTTATTATAGGGACTTCTTTAACAGCTGTTCCGGAACAAGATTTAACCGAAGTACGAGTGTCTCCATTGCAAAGATGGCAACTAACACAGCAGATGTTTCAAGGGTTTTGGAAGCGGTGGTCTAAAGAGTACCTGTGCCAACTACAGCAGCGTAGCAAATGGAGACAGCCTAGCAGAAATATTCGTCTAAATGACTTGGTTATCATTAAAGAAGATAATATGCCTTCATTACGTTGGAAACTCGGGCGAGTAATAGAAGTGTTTCCTGGAAGAGACAATAATGTCCGAGTGGTTAGACTAAAAACTGTGCACGGAGACATTAAACATCCTATTACCAAACTGTGTCTTTTACCAGTTGAAGAACATTAACTTAAGTGTTTGTTTCATATTGAATATGTTTTATTATTATTTTCATTTTTTATTGTACTAATAATTTTATTTGTTTGTTCTAGTTTAACCCTCATAGTTAACGTTTCAATATAGTAAGATATAAGATGTTTTGCTAGAAGATTGGTAAGTGTAACATGTAATTTTATACTTTTTGAAGGTTTTTGTATGTTTTCAGTTTCTATATTTTTCATTTACTTGTTTGCATATATTGAAGATTGTATTAAGATGAATGTAATTCATCGGGGGGGAGGATGTTTTGACCTCCTCGGTGATTGCGGTGATTTGTGCCCAGAGGGCGCACCGCACAAAAAGTTAGTTGCGTTACAGAACGTAAGGGAAGCGGACACGCCAAAATGTCGGGCGTATTACTGCTAATTGAGGTAATTGCATCGTATCTGTCAGGTGGCAGAAAACTAGTATGATGAATCAATTGACATGCCAGGTGGCAGAATACGTCTATCATGTACATGCCAGGAGGCATAACGCTTGTAAACATGCCAGGTGGCATACGACTTGTAAATAAATTGTAAATAAATGTACAGTAAAATATCTTGGTGCAATAGATCAAGGAACAAGCATCAACAACCTTCTGATCATTTGGATACGTACAACCTGCGTATTCTGTATCTACATAATAATTTCAAAGTTAGCTCTTTTCTACAAAGTCTAAAATCTGACTCTTGACAAAAGAACGTTGATTGATGCTGTTGTAGATCATCTTAAAATTCGTATAGCACAGCGCTTTCTTCATTCATAACCCCTTTTTATAATCGAGATTTTTTGGTGATCCCAGATATCAAATAAAGATATATAAATTAATACTTTCCCATAAATAATTAATTTCTTCGCTAAACAATGTACACTGCGGGGAAAAAATGGGACAGTTCTTTATCTTCCGTTCTACTGGGCCGATTGAGAAAATTTAAATTGCATTTTTCATGTCGCGAAAGCGGGACTTAGGACATGTATTAGGTTTATATATAGCATTGTTCTAATATAGGTATTTTGACAGATAATCGGACTTTTTCTGAAATGACATGTCAATTTTTTTCCATATTTCGATTCTACGGCTCAAATTACGCCAAACTCCCATAATTTGCAAAAATCGCATGGGTACTTTTTAAAAAATTAGCTTTCAAAATATTAGCTCCTCAATGTTAATTCAATTTGGTATGTATTTATTAATATCTCTTTTTTTATGAAACTTATTTGATTCCTTCTTACACAGTTCGTTCCAAATAAAATTCACCCATTTTTTATGATTTATTTTTAAAATTTATATGTTTAAATAATTTTTTCAAAAATTTTGAATTATAACCTTATAAGGTTGTTTCTCCCATCTTCTTGGAGAGCCTTCGTGGTGTAGTGGTTTTGCACGCTGGGTCGGTATTCCAGAGGTCCGTGGTTCGATTCCCGGCGAAGGCGGTTGTTAATTTTTCATCTCTCCGGCCTCCAAAAAAATACCTAATGTCTCTACAGTGGCACCCGAACTAAAAGGGTTGTGGATGATGACTCTCCACACCTAGGATTTGGCGATTGGGTCCCCTAAAAACCCCAGTCGGAACCTTTAAACCTTTAAAAAGGGGAGTACATAAGGTATTTCTCCCACTTTCCTACCGTGCCTTCGTGGTGTAATGGTTCTGCACGCTGGGCCGGTATTCCAGAGGTCCGTGGTTCAATTCCCGGCGAAGGCGGTTGCTAATTTTTCATCTCTCTGGCTTTCAAAACATACTTAATGTCTCTACAATCTGTAAAATTTTTACAATCGTCTTAAAGTGTTTAGATGTATTTCTAAGCACACCTGCAAAAAACTAGAGCTTTTTATTCAAAATTTCCGAAGATATACGTGAATTTATATATTGGCGCGTTTTGAAATTTGGCATATTTGTTTAAAGCGATAATAACGAAAATGTGGATTACGCACTTAGTTAAAATTATTTAAAAGTAGGAACGATGTAACTTTTCCGTTTATCCACAGTGTAAAAAGATAGGAACGAAGGAACCTTTTTCCCGCTTCTGCACAATGGAAGGGAACGAAAAATAGGTTGCCATATATTAAGAAGTCATCAAGTGAATTATTCTTGCCTCAAACTGAAAAAAATGCGCCAAGTTAAATTTTTGAGTTTCTGCGTAAATTTCGCACCAAATTTTACAAATTTAATATTTAAGCATAATTTGAGTCCTAGAATCGAAATATTTAAAAAATTACTATGTTATTTCAGAAAAAGGTCCTATTTTATGTCAAAATATCTATATTAGAACAAAGCTACATTTAAATCTAATATATATCCTAAGTTGCGCTTTCGAGACATGGAAAACGCAATTGGAATTTCGTCAATAGGCCCAGTAGAACGGTAGATATAGAACTGTCTCCCCCCTCCCCGCAGTGTATTTATGGAACGAAGGAGTTTTGGGATTTCTTTTAAACATACAAAAATACTGGGAAATCATGTTTTATGAGGCGGATGTTCTTGTTTTTTGCTATATTAACAAATTAAATTAAATCGTGGTGCAATATTTAAACGGCTGAACGTAAATCATCTTTGGCGTTTTTCAGCGTTCAACGATACTCGCATGTAATAAGCTGAGAAAGGTCGTTTCACCTAAGTATATAGTGCTGAATGGCAGAAGGACATTTAATACTATTTCAGAAAATGTGGGACATTCTGTTGTAACTTCCATTCAGAATTTAGTTAAGAACTTTTGAGTAAACTCAAGTTTGGGTCAAGGTAATTTCTCTTAGGCTTTATATGGCAGGCGATTAGTCTCATAATTTTCGATCAAATGAAAATGGTTTTTGAATCCAAGATAACTTTCGAAATCAGAATTCGATATCAAATATTTACAAAACTATGTTTTTAGGTTTTGTTTAAATGATCTCTAATAATTTTTTCAATTAAAATTTCATAACCGTCGATTGTTGAAAAACGTCGATTGTTGAAAACATTTCGAATGAACAATTTTACACCGATTTTTCTAAATGCTAATCTTCTTAATAAATCTTCAATTTTATCATTAGAAGTAACTATTATATTGCTATTTTCTCCTTAAAGAGATAAGTTAAGATCATTTAGTTTTTTAAAAATGTCTGAAAAATAGCACATCTTCGACACAGCGTTTTCTCTCTTTTAATTCATCTTTTAATAAAAATAATTTTCTTAAACTTCGCCCTGCTGATATCCATCTTAGTTCTGTGCGCAATAATTTTTTTTTTTAATTCTGAGTCCAAAATATTGCAGAGATTTGATAATAAACGGCTGCTGTTAAACGGCTTTTGATAAAGTTTATAATTTGTGACAGCATCCTGAAGAACATCCTGCAATTCTTCTGCTTTTCCCCTATGGAAGGGTCTTTTGATGGATCGACCAATATATAAAAGTTTGTATTATCGTTACCAGAAATGATTTGAAGTTAATATTTTTTCACCGTCATCGTTTTCGCTTTATCTACGTTTACTCCAAAGTAATTTTTCCGTTCTAAGCATCCAGTTTTAAAACATTGGCTAGCTTTACTATGCATTTCTTTTCCTCTTTTATGTTCTTCCAAAGGACGACAAGATAATCTTCATCGATGTTTTCTTTGTAAATGTATGTGAAATATATTAATAACTGAGCTATTTGTGAACTATTAGGTGCTTCAAATGAATTGTAAATGTTTGGCTTCCTTTAAATCTAATCAGTAGCTTGAATTGTAATTTCAGAAATTAATCCTGTCGTTTTACACGAATTTTATGAATTTCGTCGCAACATTTAACACTGTGAAGTATTTCTACGATTTTTGTAGCAGCAAATTAGTAGTTTTTAGGCAATACAAGATTTTCTACAATGGTTTATGATCTTTTATTTCTAAGAATCAAATAGGAAACTTCGCGCTATACAGTCAAAAGTCTTTAATCCGGACTCGTCGGGACTTCGGCGATTCCGGATTATCGATTTTTCCGGATTATAGATCATCAGTTTAAATCTGGTAAGATGGCATGCAGAAATTATAAAACTAAAAATATGAATCCGTAATTTATAAAATAATGAGCAATTATGATCTAAAGGGTATCCAAATTTACCAAAAAAGAAGCCTAATATTTATTTGTTTACTTTATTAAACATTTCTTTTAACGCGCGGATGCGTAAAGCATACCTTACTCATAGCCGATATTAGAAAATTGCAACCAGAAAACTATGTGATTTGTATTCGTGATATTTATAATGACGAGGAATTTGATTTAAATCATATCAAAGACGGAGTACATCGAAATTAAATACTACATTTAGTAAGGAATTATAAGCCGAATAAAATAAAAACATCTGCCCTGAAGATAACGATAGTGCTGACAGATCAACTTCCAGTTCATTGCGCGCCGCGACGTGCCCCCCCCCCCCGCGCAGAGCAGCGTGAAATTGATAAACAGATTTCGGAACGGTTAGATAAACAAAGGATATGCTTTTATTCATTTTTTGTAGCAATTCGTTTTTTGTTTGATGGACATCGAAACATACTTTCGTTTTCTAGATCCTTTGGGAGCTCCAGCATCGGAAATTCTATTTGACATAATCGAAAGTTCAAGCTTACTTTTAGAAAATTGCTCTTACAGTCTGCAAAAAATAATAAGCCGGATCCAATTTGAAGATTAAGAAACAACGCAATTATTAACATTAACTGAAATAGATAATTAGATAATTTTAGCTTATACCGTCCGTCATACATTAAACGCGCACGCGAAAACGTATTCTGCACTTGCGCAGATGCATATGCGCAGTCGTAAATGTCTTGCGCACACGAGTAAAACGCCTATGCGCATGCGTCAATGCGGCGCATGCGCAGAAAGATTTTAGCTTTGAGGTCCGGATTATAGATCATTCCGGATTACGGGTGTCCGAATTAACGACTTTTGATTGTACAATCAATCAATTAATCAAGTATGAAGCGAATAAATATTTTCCCCCAATTGCCATACATTCCTCAAAATACTGTTTTTGTTTGAGGATTTTTAACAATCGTTCGATTTATTCTTTCGGTTTATTGGCGTACGAAGGTTGCTTGAAATCGGGAAGCCTGTTTAATTGTCTTACTGCCTTTGTTAAATTTGTTACAAAGAGATTGTTCATTACCATGACAGTCGTTGAAATTAGAGCCGAAACTGGAGAAATGTCTCATCATGTTTTCTTTTTTTCGCGTTCTAAATGCTTCTTTCTGATTACTAGATCCTGTTTGAAAAGCGTCATTATGATTGCTATCTTGGTCATTACCTTTCCTACTAAAGTTAAAACCATTCATCTACATGTAAAAAATATTATATCCTAAAATATAAATAAAATAACATCTGTTGTAATGATTATATAAATAAATACTAACCTCAGTCGAGTAAAACAGTAAATATAACCTTGCATTATTCTTACGATTACTAAAACAGGTTGCTGATTATTCTTGCTTAGTTCGTTTAGTTACACTTGCTGCGGTTACGCAGAAACAACTGGCTATACTGGAAAAATGTAATCTCTACGCTTGTCACAGCGAAGACGACACGTCTGCAAGGCGCAGCACATTAGGTACAGTGTGTTAGCAGCATATTTTGACTCTAAAATAAATTATATGCTGAAATTACAGTGCGATACCGTCATTACGATGGCCATAGTGGTACTTTCACTATGAAATATAATTTACAGTACAACCTGGTGAGGATTACGATTTTATAACTCAGCTACAATATACTGAAGAACATTAAGAGACTGCGATTAACATTTCTTTTTAAATATATTTATTTGAATTAAAATTTCGCAACTCCAACATTTCGCTTGGCGAACTTATTTGGGGTCGCGACTCACAGTTTAAGAAACGTTGATATAGTACATATTATAACTCGAGACAGACAAAAAATAAATTATTTACGCATTTTATCGCTTAGAAATTTATTTACAGAATTCAAAGAGTTACTGTGTTTGAAGCAAAATAGACCGATATAAAACTTAAAATAAAGAAAAAATGAACATTATTTTAGCATAGATTTACGCAATACCGGCGCTAAGCATTTTGCCACCCTGTGCAATCTCTGCGAGTCCTAAATTCTACTACGCATTGCCTCTCTAAATTCTAAAACTTTTTTCGGCCCCTAAATTCTGCTGCCCAGTGCCTTTCCTAAATTCTAAATTTTTGCAAGTCCCAAATTTTGCTGCTCATTGCTTCTCAGCCTCCCGGTGTGTCCGAACCGATTGCACCGGCTCGGGCTCCGGCCCTAGAACTACGTTAAAATAAGGCTGTTGTTTTACCTAATTTTAAATTACTATGGTATTAATGAAAACATCAGATGAGTCTATATAGCGTAAAAGAATACAGTATACTTACCAAAATGGAATGTCACTTTATGAACCGTGCCTTGATATAATGGGCAATGTTCATGTTCGGAGTTGCATTCAGATACTTCCATTTGCACATTTTTGCTAAAAACGGTCGTATTTTGACCTGCAACAAAATATGGAATATAATAAACACATAAAACTATTCTAATTAATTATCGTAACCGAGAATAGTGAATCAATATTACTGTTGTGCTTTCTAGCATGCAAACTGGAAAACTTCGGAATGCAACCAACACTTGATTACAGTAGCAGTGGATGAATAATTCTACAGACGCTTTACAAGGATAATGTTAAAAAAAGCTTTTAGCCTATCAGCGAGGGTTCTGAATACAAAGCCATAAAGACTGTAGGAAAATTGTCCTGTTAAACGTTTTTGCTTGCTATGGAACGTATGCCTATAATCCTCAGCTCTGAACAGAACTACGGAAACTTATACATTAGAATAAATTTGCTATATTGTATGTATTGCATAAATTTGCTACGCCATCTACATTAACCAGTTCAGACGCGTGTAATGATATTTTCTAAAGGCTCGATCTTATAACTTCGCCACCACACTCTAATAAGAATTCTGCTGAATCACTATTTGAACAAAACGCGTTTAAAGATTTGGCACTAGTTTTATATTTAAAAAAATCGAGTAATAACTGTTACATAATTATTCTTTATACATTTCGTTTTTTAGCATATTGTAAAAAAATCAGAAAACAGCAAATGCAACACAGCGAAAACAGCAAAATTTTGGCAATATGCACTGATTAAAAAATATTTTAATCTAATATGTTAAAAGTATAGACAAAACAAAGATATCGTAAAGTCTACCTTTCCGCACTCATATACCATATGCCAGAAAACAAACATTCAAGGTTTAAATTAATGGGTAAACGTGGGAGCAGACAATAAGGCAAAACTGGATGACATTATAACGTAGCACATTATTTAATTCCCAATTTGAAAATTTAAAAAATCTTTTCAGTTTAATTAGATATTTTATATGTTTCTTTGAAATATGAAAATGTAAACATAAATGAATGCATCTGTGTATACATATATATAAAGTCGACTAGGATGTGTACATGCTGCCTCAACTCCAATGGAAAATGGTGTTGATTCCGGAATCAAGAGTAACGGTCTTCTCGACATTCACAAGTGTGCGGTCGAAAAGTATTTCCATGAGCAAAATCATTGTGCCGAAAGTGTAAAATATTAAAGTGAAGAGAAATCCATTTTTAAAAATTAATCTACAGTAATGAAGGTGAATTAATGTGTACGAAGATTCAAAGTTTATTTCAACAACGCAATCTAGTATATGATTATCGAGGTCATTGTGCTTTCTATTACTACAGCAATTCCAATTTATGCGTCAGCAATTTTCTTCATTAAAAGTTAGTTCAAAGTTGCTTTTCTCGTCCAAGATGAATTGAAAAATGGGAATATTTCTTGCATGATTTATTCATCGAGTTCTAATTTCTTAAGTTTTGTGATATGGATTTTTTTTAAAAAGATTTTATTTAGTGCAACTAAAAATATTATATTGAAATTGCTAATCATTATTATTATATCGAAAACGGAATACATATTGCTGTTTCTTCTTGTCTTGGATTAAATGTATAGCATTGTTTTATAAAAAATGGTACTAGAAATTCGAATTCTAATAATTTAGTAAAGTCGTAGAGACATTAGGTATTTTGGAAGAAGGTGTGATGTTGCGTGGCCCCAACTGGTCAGCAACAGTAGTAGTGACTGCTATAAACTGCAAATTATACGAACTCGTAAGAAGGGTTTAAATCCCTTTTTATTTCACTTTAGAAATCACAGTTGCGTTCACTTGACGCTCACAAACTACGCCGACCCGGCGGTGCAACAAAATTAGAAATGTACAACTAAAAATAAATAACAGAATGAATAAATAACGAGGTCACTACCTACGAGGCTCTATAATCGTGACTAACTTAACCGCGTTCTAAGATACAGCTGAGATTCAGCAAACTTACGGATTAAGAAGTTGAAAGATTCAACGAACTGCCGAAATAGGCACGCAGGCCGAAACGCGCGGTTCTTAAATTTTCTACCTAGCAACCTTCACGCTCGTGGTTCAAGAAGTACACTTACAATCTCGTTTCCCTTCTATTTAACTCAATTTACTTCTGCTAAAATTTGAATACTCTGCGCGTTCTACTACGATTTACATACTCTGGCATTGGCAATTCTAGGGGAAAGTAAAGGCTTGACAGGAAAGTAAATGTTAGTTAATGTTAAATTATTAATTAATTAATTAAGTTGTAAATGTTAGTTAAAATAATTAAAATAAATGTTAGTTAAAATAAATATAAACCCTACATTTGCCGCTGCCAGAATTTGGTAAACTTAGAAGCAGGTCCTAAAAACGACCTGTTGAAAAAGTTTCCATATTCTAACCTAAGACTCAAGAGCTCCGTTTACATAAAACAAACTGTTTCCTACAACAATTATAAGCATTTCTGTAGATGTGAAATTACCATATCTTCTTACAGGATCCTTTCTGGTCTTCAGCAATCAAACTTTTTCTCTTCCTTCCAGCATCTGGAAGGAATAGTATCAGTATCTTCTAAATACATTATGATTTACACTTTCTTAACACTGGATAAAGTTTTCGTTTTCGATCCTTTTCTTTTCTTTATTTAACTGGTTAATTCACAATCATTCAAATACTCAAACATGAATTTAACTTTACCCTGGTTCTCCACCATGTGTGATGTCAAACGGGAATCTTCGTGTTTTTGTATTACAACACTTCCCCTAACCACAATGATTTGTTAGCATACAAACGACCAAATATGACACGCCTTAATCCGACATACTGAAACTCGATGAGCTATGTTTAACATTCTTAAAATTCAAGTTTAGGTGGAGAACCCTACAAAACACATTCATTCTAATTCCCACTCATTCATCTTTAGACATGCAGGCTTTCGCTCTAAAGCATGATTTTATCTACAGTTTAATACTTAAATTTGAATTCATTTCTTTCGAGCATTTACTTCTCTGTACGCCGGCCTCTTGGGGGTGGTAGTCTCCGGGTTCCTGTCCTTTCCGTTTGGCCCCTGGACGGCTGGTCTTGGCGGCCTCCGGTCTGGATTCTTGCTTGAATTTCTTCTGTTGGTGCCAATCGTTTCGTTCCTCCTCCTGTCTTTCTTCTTGTGAACGGCGGCCTTGTTTGCTCCTGACTATATGGCCCTGGAAGTGATTTCCTCGACGCAGAATTTCTACTGTGAAAGTTGTATCTGGTCTTTTCCTTTTTACCAAAGATTCTTTACGCGGCGGCGTTGATTCCTGCACTTCTTGAATGCTGGAGTTTGACCATTTTCCTTCCTTCTTTTCAGGACTCTAGAATGACTTGTAGAAGGGCTAGGTTTCTCTTCTGTTCTCTGCTTCGGGTGGCGTTAACTCTGGAATTTCCACTTCTTTTGCGCTTGAGTCCTGCAAGAAACTTTTAAGGATTTCAAAATCATTTTGATTATAATATTTTTTCACCTGGTCGGGACTTGCTTTACAGGTTTCCCCTCTCTCGTTCTTAAGGTACAATACGACTCCCTTGATTTCCTGTATTACATAGGGGCCTTCAAATTTTGGAGCCAATTTTGCAGTGAAATTATCTGGGGCACTTGATAAAGAAAATTTTCGCTTTAAAACTTTATCCCCTACTTTAAAATCTGCTTCACGGCGTTTTCTATCATAGTAAAGTTTCTGTCTATTTCTTGCCGTATCCGAACTTTTAACCGATTGATCAATAAGTTTCTGTATATCTTTTTGTTTGAATTCTTCCTCTCTTTGTTGCACAAAGAATAATTTATCTAGTGGCGTAATTAATTTACGTCCTAAAAATAATTCTGCTGGAGTTTTTCCAGTAGTATCATGATTTGCTGTTCTTAAAGCATACGCTAACTCATTTATGTAGCCATCCCAGCGCTTGTGATGTGTGCTAACATAACTTCGAATTATTTTTACAATATTTTTATTAACTCTTTCTGCGATGTTTGCCTGTGGTCTATACGGAAACATTTTGATATGGCGTATGCCAAGTCCAGTGCAAATGTTTTCAAATATTTGGCTAACGAATTGTTTACCGTTATCGCTAATGACTTTCATCGGTGCACCGTATTTTAAAATGTATCTGTGTAAGAATGCATCTGCGACTGTTTTGGCTGACGCGCGTTTAAGTGGAACAATTTCTGCCCATTTTGAAAAATGATCTACAATTACTAAAAGAAAACGATTTTTATTTAACTCACTCTGGGGGAAAGGACCAAGATGATCTATGCCTAAAATTTCATTCGGAAATGTAGCGCGAATGCTATTTAAGTACCCGGCCGGGCTGTAATTAATATCATTTATCAATTGACATTGATTGCAGGACCTGACATACGCAGTTACTATTTTGTATAATTGCGGGAAATATACCGCCTCGCGTACCCTTTTTAAAGTCTTTCTGACCCCTAAATGACCCGCTGTTTTCGCGTCGTGTAATTCCTTCAAAATGCTTAATCGAAGCGAGGCTGGGATGACTGGTCTGTATTCGAAATTTTCGTTTGTTGCTTTCGTATAAAACAATAAATTATCTATTATTTCATAGTTTTCTCCTCTACTTCTTATTGCATCGATATCTGTGTGTTCAAAGCT
This sequence comes from Stegodyphus dumicola, assembly GCF_044657685.1. NCBI lineage: Eukaryota > Metazoa > Arthropoda > Arachnida > Araneae > Eresidae > Stegodyphus > Stegodyphus dumicola. The sequence continues at coordinate 131,483,230 of NC_140768.1, read as the reverse complement.
TTCGGGGGTCTTTCAAATACGCATAGATACTTCCAAATTCAGGATCAGCTTTCAATAATAATTGTTTCTCTAGAATCTAAAATTTTGAAATCAACACAGCGCATTTGAGTTCATTGCCTTCATCGTCCAGTTTTATTCTAAATAGTGCGTTAGCAACATTGTTTTCCTTACCCGGTTTATATTTAATTATTAGGTTATATTCTTGAAGTTTTAAAGCCCATCTGATTAACCTGGGCGTTAGGTTTTTCCCCAAGTCTACCAACAGTCGAATGATCCGAAAAGACTATTACTGGCGCTTTGCCGAAATAAACTCGAAATTTGTGTACAGCCATTAATACGGCTAATGTTTCTCTCTCTGTAGCTGTATAATTCCTTTGCTTAGAGTTTAAAGTTTTACTAAAAAATGCCAAAGGATGGCCATTCTGCATGAGAACCGCACCTACGGCATAGTCCGACGCATCTGCTGCAATTTCCAGGTTTTCGTCAATTTCCGGGAATTTCAAAACAGGGGCATTGATGAGTGCTTCTTTTAATCTTTCAAATGCTGTATTTTCTTCTGCTGCCCACGTAAACTTACTTTTCTTTCTTTTAATTACTAACAACAGTTCAACAATGTTCGCGAAATCTTTTATGAACGACCGATAATAAGAACATAACCCAAGGAAAGAAGAAAGTTTCTTGGCGGTATTGGGAGGTGGGAAATTCTTGATGGCTTTTATTTTTGAATCCTGAGTTTCTATACCCTTTTGCGAAATTTTATAACCCAGATATTTAAATTCTTTAGTCGCGAACTTGCATTTTGATGCGTTAATTGTAAGACCGGCCTCTTTTAATAATTTAAAAACCTCTTTCAAGTCTTTAATGTGTTGTTCCAACGTACTACTCGTTATAATTATATCATCTAGATAGATTAAAGTCGACTTTCCTAGGACAGGCTTTAAAACAAGTCCATAGCTCTCTGGAATGTTGACGGGGGCCCCACACAAGCCAAAGGGCATGCGTAAAAATGCATAAGTGCCCGATTTTGTGATAAACGCGGTTTTATGTATATCTTCCGGTCTCATAGCTATTTGATAGTAGCCAGATGTTAAGTCCAAAGTAGTCATGTATCTAGTAGATTTAATCTTTCTAATAATTTCCTCTATTACCGGCAAAGGGTAAACTGGGAACTTAAGTCATACTATTAAGCTTTTTGTAATCGATAGCAAACCTCCAAGCCCTTTTATCCGAAGGAGGGAAATCATTCTTTTTCCTACATAGTACGACTGGACTTGCGTACTCACTATTTATGGGCGTTATTATCTGGTTATGCAACATTTCCTGAATGTGTTCTTCGATAATTTGTTCTTTCTGTTTATCATACCGGTATGGTTTAGTCCTACAGGGTTTATCGGCAGTTAATTGTATATTATGCGTTACAATCTGACAATTACCAGGCCGTTCTGAAAACAAGTTTTAAAAAGTACTCACCACTTGCTGGATGGCTTGGCTTTCATGGTCATTCAAATGGCTAAGGTCCACCTGCGGTTGTTTTACTGGCTCCACCACCCTCCAATCCATTTTCAGCATAATCGAATTTTCCTGAAAATTCAGTTTGGCCTTCGCGGCCTTTAAAATCTCCATGCCTAAGATGACTGGACTCTGCAAATTTTTGATCACAAAAATTAATACTTTGAGGCTTTCATCTTTTACCTGTATTTTTAATGATAATTTCCCGATACATTGACAGGTTTTTCCTTGCGCCGCTATAATTTCTGTGTTTTTATTTTTAAATAATCGTAACCTATTAAAATTCTTCTTGAAAAATGGATCACTCATAAAATTACCTTCTGCCCCTGTATCGATGAGGGATTCTACTGGTACATCGCCAACCAAGACTTGTATAATCGGTAATTGTGAATTCTTTACCACGACCGTATTTAGGTATCTTCTTGAGGGTTTTTTCGAAACTTCCGCGGTCTGGACCCTTGCTTTTACAGGCCCCTCTACTCGTTTAACGCTTTCCTTTCAACTTCAGTCTTCTGCGTACGCGAACGGTTGTTTTCAAATTTCCTTTTTGGGCCTTGACCTTCGAGCTTCGATGAGTTGGCTTGATAGCTCTTTCCCCCATAAGAGCGATTTGTGTTTCCGGTCTGTTGATTTGAGGATTGCCTTCGGAGACCTTGAGAATACGATGCCCCTCTAGACTTTTCCGCTATTCTGCGGTTTTGGAACTTGACCGCCAACTCGAAGAGTTCCTGCAAGGTGCTTGGGTTTCGGATTTCGAAGTAATCTTGGACCGCAGGTAGCAATCTTTGTAATATTATTTCAATAATCTCCGAGTCGGGTTTCTTCCCATACAGCATGTTTGTCAGCTTAACTTTTCGCAGAATGAAGTGCGTCAAATCTTCTATATTACGTTGATAAAAACTATACAGTTCGGCTTCTAGTTTTGCTCGGTCTTTCACTATGGGGAAGGCCTTTAATAATGATATTGAAATTTTCAAAGGTATATGTTTGGCCTCCGAATTCTCCTAATAAAAATTTCCCTATACTCTTCCACCATAGTGAGGCCTGTCCTCTTAGTGTAGACGTGGCAATGGCAAATTTTTGTCTTTCCGGCACAGGATATAGCTGGAAATGATTTTCGAGGCCTTCTAAAAATATCGCCACCGAATTTTTTCCGTCGAAATTGACGTTTGGCTTGATGGATGCTCTCATCGTTTGGACCAAATATCCAAATCCCTCTAACTGGTTCTCCATCTCTGGCTGTTGGAGTTGTACAGGAGCTTCCATCCAATTTTCGGCCATCTCAGTTCGTAAGGTGTTCGGGCGCCAATGTGATGTTGCGTGGCCCGAACTGTTCAGCAACAGTAGTAGTGACTGCTATAAACTGCAAATTATACGAACTCGTAAGAAGGGTTTAAATCCCTTTTTATTTCACTTTAGAAATCACTGACGCTTGACGTTCACTTGACGCTCACAAACTACGCCGACCCGGCGGTGTAACAAAATTAGAAAAGTACAACTAAAAATAAATAACAGGATGAATAAATAACGAGGTCACTACCTACGAGGCTCTATAATCGTGACTAACTTAACCGCGTTCTAAGATACAGCTGAGATTCAGCAAACTTACGGAATTAAGAAGTTGAAAGATTCAACGAACTGCCGAAATAGGCACACAGGCCGAAACGCGCGGTTCTTAAATTTTCTACCTAGCAACCTTCACGCTCGTGATTCAAGAAGTACACTTACAATCTCGTTTCCCTTCTATTTAACTCAATTTACTTCTGCTAAAATTTGAATACTCTGCGCGTTCTACTACGATTTACATACTCTGGCATTGGCAATACTAGGAAAAAGTAAAGGCTTGACAGGAAAGATAGCTTAAACTTGAAATAAATGTTAGTTAAAATAAATATAAACCCTACAAAGGAAAGATGAAAAATGAGTAACACCTTCGTCGAAAATCGAACCAAGGACCTCTGGAATACGAGACCAGAAAGCAGACCACCACACTACAAAGGCATGCCAAGAATGCAGGAGAAATACCTTAAAAAGTAAGTAAAGAAGTGTTAGATTTTTATTATTTTTAGGGAAATATTTATATTTATATTAATATAAATTATATTTTTGCATTTGTTTTGAAAAGTTTGAATAAGAATTTTAAAATTATTCTAAAAATGATGTCGATATAAAAAATAAGTGAAATTAGTACATATAAATAGTATGAATTTATGGTAACTGCATGTTAAAATTTACGGATGACTGTATGGTAAGTACAGAGTATGTTGAGGGAGTACTGGTTCTGAAATAGAGGCCTTTTATTAACTCAGTACAATTGTTCCTTTTACCTTCCTCATATGAGATAATGTTGGAGGCTCTCATTTTATGTTTGTGATTATTATTACTAGTATTATTATTATTATTATTATTTTACATATTGTTATTATTAGCCGAAAGGGCGTTAGCCCACAAGGGCTATTAATTTCGTTTTGGCATTTTGCGTTGATTCACTTTCTGCGTTGATTCGCTTTTCAAACTGTTGCCACCAAATACTACAGCCCTATATTATGTTTAAAGAAATTAAATAATGAAGAATCTGCATAAATGTATGTATGTTTCTCGCATTATGATAAAACAACGGGACCTAGAGCCATCAAATTTTGAATAACGTAATCGTCCACCGATTATGGGCTTCTAGAAGTCCTAATTTGGAATTTGTTTTATTATCAATTTCATATTTTATCAGACATTAAAGAATTTTTTATTAACAAACTCAACGATTTCAAAGCGAGGAATGACAACACTGTACGAGAAAAAACCCTTTTATCTCCAGCGCGCGAGACTGTGCATCGGAATTCTAAAGATATGCTCATTTTAAAATTATTTTGCGATATTGCTCTTGAATTGAATTTTATGGATTAAGTGCGAAGAACATGATATTTAATAAATAAAGGTAACACACAAAACGTTAAAAAAAAAACGCCCCTCTGAGATTAATGTAAAATCTGAAAGCTTTCAGATTTTATTTATTTGTATTTATTTCTTTACAGAATATATTAGCGCAGGTCACAAAGGCCAGTTATCTTAAGGAAGGAACGGAGGCCTTTTCATGTAACTGCCTAGGCATCTAGTGCAGAACACACTGATTAGCTCAAGAGGATAGCCCTAATGATGGAAATATTTGTTTAGAAGTACTACGAGACTTTCCAGTTTGATAAAATCAGGAATTGCAAGTGAAAGATAATAACGGTGAAACCATTATTTCTGAAAATGATACTCCTATTATATTTATGGTGTTATCATGGAATTTATCAATATGGAAATTAGTATCATAAATATTTATCTGTATTACATTTCATTATAAGTAATGATTATGTAAACGTTTTTATTTATGATACTCTGTGATAACAAGAACCTTCCCTGAAGAATTATGATTATGTAAACTCTCAAATAAAATGACTTTTGGACTAAAATGCTGAAAAATTTAAAAGGACTCTATAAATTAAATTTATTTTTAAAAATTTATATTAAAAATTTATACTTTTTAGTTTTTTAATTAATAATGTTGATCAAAATTTTATGATTTTAAGTTTTCTCATTTGCTAAGTGCTTTAATGCTTTTTCTTTAAAAAGGCTTCTCTGTCGCTACACCTTTTTTCTCCTTGAAGGGGGGGATATGTATGATATAACAAAATACGGTGGTTGCTTTAAGAAACAATTGGCAACCTCAAAATTAACTATTCTAGATTTTATATTCTCTCTCTTAAATTAATCTGTTCTCCCAAATTCGAGATCTTTCCATGTTACATAACAACCTAAAATTAACCAATCACACTTTAGAGTACTTTCTGCATCAGCTAAGTATAAATACCGCTCACAAGTAACTACGTCATCCCTTTTCCTAACTTCTGCTCTACCAACACCTCCGCGCTGCTTTGCTGTCTAAAAATGCCTACGTCATACCTTTAAGAAAACCAATGTACATAAAAATTTTTGTATGTAACTATGATTGGATAAAGGCTTTGTCTACCAAAAGTGAGCTGATATAATTTATCACGGAATAAAGTTGTGTTTAGAAATGGCCACGTGTCGAAATTAATGGTTTATGCATCTATCACTCTAACTACGCACCTAAAATACGACATACATATATATAAATATATGAGCAGTCCAAAACCTAATGCACTGAAAGCAGTAAAAAATAAAAAATATGTTTAAAATTCATCTTATACTCAATTCGAAATAAACCAAATGCAAAAAAGCAAATCCAGATGCCCAGTGGTAAACTGCAAGAAAAGGGTCAAAACATGCCAAAATCGAAAATGAAAAAAGAAATTTACATCTTTCGCTGCATCGTCATCGAGAAACTGTTGCAACGAAAGATGTAAAATAATATTGTCGCATTCTACGGGTTCGTGGATTTGGAGTAATTGATGACAATACTTGATGAAGAATCAAAATACAATTTATTCGCCATTATTACTCAGGACAGTTCAAAAACACGTTTACATTCGTCTAAAAGACTACGTTAAATACGCTGAAACAATCAGCAACACAGCCTTCAGGTTACAATGGTGAAGATAGCTTCACGGCAAAGCACTAAAGTACATCTCCCGATTCGGTTCGGTCGCTCTCAAGCTAATGTCTGAACGCAAAACACTACTACTGGACTCAACATACTACTCAAGATACACTCTTACTCCGCGTAAAGACAGGGTATATATAGCTTTTGAATATACCTTCGAGAATATTCTAGGGAAAACCAGTAAGATCTCTTTCTAGAATGTTCTCCCTCCGTCTATGACATATCGTCTATGACATTGCGCGTCAAATCGGGCAACTCTGCCTTTCCTTGTCACTTTCTGGCAACCCTAACCTCGCTTTGCGGGGAAGTTATCTTATCGCAGCTGACATTTCGTATGCGAAAGCAAGAAATGGATACTGTGTGCTTATCTACTGAACCAAAGGGTGTCAAGGTCGTAGTGATGACGTCTCCTAAGGTCTTCTGGTGCTGTGTTTACTCTTTTTATTGAACGGATTTGTCTTCGCTAAACTGCGACGTCGATCTCAACAGTGAAATGTGAAAAAATTATAGTGATGTGTGTGCGTATCATGTGTTTATGACGACATCTGAAGGTTTCTAACGATGTGCGTGCGCGTATCATGGGATTAGTTAAATGTGTGCCATTGGATATTCAAGATTAGTGCTTCGAATTGGTTAATTAGTAAAAAGTGATTATTATGCAAATTCTTGAGAAATTTCATTGCGTGATCAGTGTGATTTAATTTCGTGTTTTGGTATAATGTGAAATCTCAATGGTGTGTTCTACTATTAGGTATGCAAAGTACATCTAAAACAAAAATGTCTACAGAAAAAAAGTGAAATTTCAGTGTGCCATCTTTCACTGTGTCATCATCAGTTTTAATAATGATATTCCCATAGACAAGTATATTTTACTATTCGAAAAAAAATGTGAAAATAAGAATATCGACAAAAAGGATAAATAGATAAATATTTAATATTTTCTGAATGCCTCCGTTGCGAGGCTTTAAGCATTTTATTTAAGAGAATGTGCTGAATTAGACATGCAAGCAGTCAAAAACAAATTCCTCATATATTTCTCAACCACGGAAACTATTACTTTTAGTGACTTTGTTTCGGTTATTTATGCTAAATTTAATGACATTGACAAATATTTTCGACAAAAATTAAAATACGCTGCGACTCTATAATTAGATGACAAAGTCGCAATCGAAGGAACTGAATCAGGGTCTACCCGAGAGCAGAAAATGTGCAAAATCAAACACAAAAGTTCTTAAATGTGTGCCATCGGATATTCAAGATTAGAGCTTCAAATTGGTTAATCACTGAAAAGTGATTACTTTGCAAATTCTTGAGAAATTCTAGTGCGTGATTAGTGTGACCAAGTGTACCACCAAATATTTTCCTGCCAAGATTTTACCACTCTCGGTATCATGCTCCACGACCGTTTACTGCACGCTACTATTATACTCAAAAAACAAAGCACGGAGAAATTTTCAGACAAGACTAGCAGTTGACCCGTATAGATCATTTCTTAAATTATAACAATCCAAATTCTCAACAAAATGAGCCGAAAAAGAAGAGAAATTATTTTAAAATAAAAGTTCATATTAATCAAAAAGAGTTCCCTGCTATCATCATTACGGGGTCACAGGTAAAGGTCATATCTGAAAGTATTTTGAATTCTATTGATGCAAAAACTGACTTATTCAAAATCATCTATTCAAAATTATCCTAACACAAAATTAACATCTGGAGGTCTTGCTGTGACTACAGTAATTAAATTGTTATGTAAGATTGGTCCAATTATTAATACTACAGTATTTTATGTTGTTAATTCTATTTTAACTTATTTATCATCATCTTGTGTTTCTTTATTTAAATTGCAATTGAATTTTAATAATTATGAAGTATATCAGTTCAAACGTATCTTAAGTAAAGGCATTCCATTAAATAAACTTTTCTGTAAAAATAGTGTAAGTACTAAGAAATTTTATAATTATGCTGAAAATTGCTAATGATCCAATTGCAAAAATTGTTAACTAACTATATTCATATATTTGCTAAAATCAATATGGAACCTCCAGGAGTAATCTTAACTCCAGAATTAAATATAGCCTCTCGACCCTATACAGCCTCTCCTAAAAAACATAATTTTGAAATTAAAAGACAAACAGATGAATTTAGAGGGAAAGCACCGAATCTAGAATAGTTAATTTTGAGGTCGTCAATTATTTTTAAAGCAGACATCGTATTTTGTTATAATCTCATACGCACACACACATACAAACGTATATATATATATGTAATGAAAATACAAATTTTGGAAGCACTGCATTGGGATTTAGTTTCACGCACTTTTTCTGAAGAATTTGCAAAATGAAGTAAGCACCATATTTGGATACTCGATGATATATAACTTTATGAACTTGCAGATACTTTTTCCATTGGAGATTTAGGCAGCAGATACACAACATCCTGTCTGACTAAATGTGTCATGATATAAAATGAATGATTTGGAGCTTGGCGGTGGCGTAATAGATGAGTACTGAAGAAACTTGGCAAGGCAGACATGTCCGGATTCAAGATAACTTTATTATTGAGGAAAGCAAATCGGGATTCGATATATTTGGTTCACATGCAGACGAGCGTCTTATGCGCTCTACATTTTTGTTAGATCGGCACATATTCCTCGAACAAAGAAAGTAGCCGCAGAGCTTCTAGCCAGGAGGAAAAGTTTAAGCGAAAGTAGCAGCACACGCATAATTGCAAAAAGACGCCTGTCCCAGATGAAAGCACAAGCAAAGGTGACGTATCAGTTCATAGAAAAAAGGGAGGGAGGGAAAACTTTCAGTTTTAAAGTTTTGGTTTACGTTTCGGTGATCGGTCAAGAGGCATCTGCATTAAGATCGCATGACTAATTTGAGTGACGCAGTTTAGGTTTTAACGCTATTTTTAGGACAGATAGATGAAGTTACCAAATGAAATAGAAAATAAAATAGATTATAGGGAATTAAATTTAGAATTTTGCTTTCATATTTTTTATTTTACACACATATATGTGTGTAATCAAAATAAATTTAGAAGTACTGATGTAGGAACACTGAGACTCAGAAACTACTTGATGGCGAAGCACGTAGATGGCATATTAAAGAGGAAGAATTCTGATTGCGTAGGATGTTAAATCCTTAATGACCAGGAAATTTGGTAGTCTAGATGTATTTAAATGGACGTCACTGATGTCATCTTGAATTTGCAATGACGTAGGTAGGCTAATAAATTAAATAGGATAATTCGAGGTTGATTTTTTCCTTTAAATGCCAATCAGTAATATTTTTTGTCACTTATCAGCGTCTTTATTTATAATTCTGTTAATATGGTATACCGAAAACAATTTAGGCACAAGTAATTTATACGTTTTCAAAGTTTACAATTACTCTATTAATATTCCCATGAAGTTTTATTACTTTAGAATCATAATCTAGTAATCGTAAAAAAATCATTAAAATAGAAGTATTTTTCATTTTAGATTTATTCAAATAATATTACGAGTTGGCTACTAGCAAATACTGAAGCCTAGCAGTGTTGGAACATGAATTCTGTAAGATTCTGTGAATAAGATCTTTTTGAAAAGGAAAAGTTACGTTGATCAATATTTTTCACAATAAATACTTGTTGCTTGTTCTGTTAACATCAGAAACCAGATTCTAATCGATATTTTATTTTTAATTATGTACAAATGCAAGCATTTCGTTCTTCAATTTATGTAGGGTTCCTGAACATGATTCCCGATCCTATATCAAATATTTCAGTAAAATTTTGTCATATGGGAGTAAAACGTTTTGTTTTTTCTTTTTACAAAGAGTACAGAATTTTTCTAAATATAAGTATAGGAACCAGAGGAACATGAAGAAATGTTAGGTTTCATAATTTTTACAAAATTAGTTTTTTAAATTTAAAACTACTAAAATATGAATTTTTGCATGATTTAAAACATTTTTGTCACTGTAAGTATATGTCTACGACCAACAGTTTAAAAAATAAAGGCCGGGTACGAACATTTGTGGACACGGTGTAAACATTTAAATTTACGTAAATTTTGGACATAAAAATCCGCTTAAATCTAGTTGTTTAAGCTACGCACACTGTGTAAGTTAACTTCTTTTTAATGTAAAATGTGCAAGCTCAGAAAAAGAAATCCGTTTACTTTTTAAATTTGTTTTTATTATTATAAATCTTTTTTCGTACAAGCTTATGATATGAAAGATTTCAAATTCTATTACTCACCTGTACAAATCACTATAAAATCATATACATTAGATTAATAAAGTCAAGATTATGCAGCGGAAACATCTGCTAGTGAGGTATTTTGCTGAGTCATAATTTTTACTTTAAAACACCTCACGGATGATAGAAACTTAAAGACTGAAGGAATGGTAAGCTTTAGCTTTCAGAATTTAGCGTCTTCAGAAAAGAAAATCCAGTGTCACTAATACAGACGTATTTTATTATAAATCATTATGTTATTATTTAAAAACTATTTATACACCTTCACTGAAATTAGATCATTTCAATAGCTTCCTCGTACTATATTTTAGCCTAAAACTCAGTTTCATTCGGAGACAGTGCAAAGAGCTTTCTTTGCAATATTTTTATCACAAAATTTCAGTAAAACTATAAATTTTTGGACCATGAAAAATAAAATAAAATAAATTGACCTAAATAAACCTAAATAAATTGACCGAAAAATTTGTGGACACGGACATTGAGTAAAAATTTTAAATATAGATTGTGATAATTATATTTCGGCTATGATATAAAAATGTGAAAACTTTTCAATAAAACATGATTGCCAGTCAATAAAGTATGGTGAAAATCGGTTTGGCTTAGCTGTCAGATGTCAACAACTGACGAGGGCCTGTTATTTATTTTTACATGTACATAAAGGCGCCTGTTAACTTTTCCTTTAAAAGAAATCCGCTAACTTTTCCTTTAAAAGAAATCCGCTTTCATTACATGTTGAGGTAGATTCTTCGACTCCCTCTACTTCTACCCAGCACAGCGTGACGTCATCGCAGCTTGCACATGAAACCTTATAAGAAATAGACTAACCCCATGGAGGTAGGAAAGGGAGGAGGGGCCATTCCGCGCTAGAAGTGAAGCACTGCTTTGAAGCTTGGGTCACCAGACGGGGTTGTTCTTTGTTTACATTCAGAAGCTCGCTTGACAAGATTCTGATAGTATTTCAACACACGACAGTTCCATAGAAATCGAAAAAGGGACACTTTCGCATGAAAGAAACATTCATAGTGGGATGGATAATAGCAATTTGTATAGTTTAGTGACATTTACGCAAAAATCACATCTTGGTTATTTTTCGATAACTAACAACAGCAATTTTGATTATGAATTTGTTTTATAAAATTATAAGCTGTTGCACTACAAAAATATAGATTTTAAGAAAATTGCTAAAAGAGATCTGCCAAAATTTATTTTCTAGAAGATTTGAAAAGTTTGAAACTTGATGGCTAAATGTAAATATAAAATTATGTATGTTAAAATATTTGTAATTAGGCACATAGGTCAGATAAGTTTTTATTAAATAGAGTAACGCATGCAAGGGCTATCTGCCTAAAGAGAGAGATGCCATCGTGGAGGAATTTTGAAGAAAAACTGACCTTTGAGTGGGTATTAAAAATAATACTTATAATTTTCATTCAAATTATATTCATATATATTTTTATGTAAAACTTTCGGGTGTATGCTAAATTAGTGTAAATTACTTTACACGAAAAATATAGTGAATGCACAGAAATTAAAGATTTGCACATGCCGGAAATGATAAATAGGAAATATGTATGGGTATTTATGCATGTGCTTGCAAAAAGCATGTATCTGCCTTTGACAAAATACTTAAATATTCATTAAATTATTTATAAATGTATTTGAAATGAAGAATTTATTCACTTATAAACAACTGTAAAAGTACTGTGAAGAAATCTAATGATTAAATGTATCTAATTTATAATGATTATAAATGTTATCTAAATATATAATAACCTTAATATTGAATAGTAAACATAAATTGAAATCCTGTTGACAAATACGTTATAAAACTATTTAAGCAAGAATTGTTCGTATTGGAAAGCAATCTGTTAAAAGATATTGTAAAGCAAATGCTATGAGATGCGCACTTAAGAACGTAATAAAGAGTTTTGGAATATGTATTGTTGAAATGAAGGGTAAAAAAAAAAATCTGATAAGTTTAATTAAAAGAATTATTCCCTTTACATTTTATAATAACTCAGTTACAAGTTTTAAATAATACTTAAAAAAAAACTTGTTTTATTCCCTTTCAGAAATGTTCAGAGAAAGTCAAATACTATTTAATTCCTAATAATTCTCTAATTTAAAATGAACCGAATAGAGCATTAATTATAAATTGACTTACATTTTTCTATTTAAAAGAAGCCAAAAAATCATGTCATATTTAAGAAAGTATTTTAGGAAGAAGCTCTATAAATAGAAAAGAAATAATGCATAATTTTAATATTAATAATACAATAAACTTTGATCTTAATTTTTGTAAATTAACCGAATAAAATCAAATTACCTTAATTTTTTTTCTAATGTAATTAAGGAAAACTTGTGAAAATATTTCATTCAAATTAAACCATTCTGAGAAAACTGTCCTGTGAAAAGTATAGCATTTAATTCCGTTCAGAATGAAATGTTGTTTAAAAATATGTTGTTTTCACATACTTAGGACTCTGAAGTGTTGTAAAAAAAGAAAATATATACATTTATATGTATATTTGCGACGTAATTACAAAATATTTACACCCGAACGCGTCAAATCCCATAGAACTCAATGATAAATGACCCAATGTTTTGGTCACCACGTAGGGATCGCCGGTGCTTCAGAGCCGGTACGGAGAAACTTGTTTAGGGCGACTCCTTCTTACTTCCTACCTCCATGACTAACCCAGTGGGCGGGGCGCGCGTCTCCGACATGTCGGCAAGAAAGAGTAGGGACGATCTGGTTTACTTTAACACTGAAACCTATGGCGCTTGTATCACATAACTCTTTTTAATTATTAAATGTATATATATTATATTCTATATAACGTATTTTAAAGTATATTTAAATTTAATAATATTCTAATTCTTTTAAATGTTGGATGATGTTTTTTATTTCGATATTCAAGTTCAGTAATATTTTAGTCTAATTAAACGTTGGCACAATGTTTTTATAGCGGTGTTTTTATTCTCTTCTTTGCTATATGAAAGTAATAATAACCTTAATTTAGTATTTTATACTCATAGTAAATGTATTTATTTACACTTGCCTGCCATCTTAAAAAACGACGTTTTCAACAAAAAAATTAATCGGTAAAATCCTAGTATACGGTGCGGCCTTGGCGCGATTTTTAAAATTGTCGCCAACACCAAAATGATGCGTTTACGTTTGTCGCCAAATTTTTGGCAACCTCAAAGTAAAGCGTCACCACAAGTTTGAGTTGGCAAAAAAAGTAAACAAAATGATAATCATAAGATAATAAATCCTAAGCATACGGTGAGGACACAAGAAAAAAAGCAAGCATTTAGAAATTGAAAATAATTTTTAACAGACCTTTATAACAAATAAAAATATAATTTTCAATATGCATCGCAACAAATACAAAACATTCACATATCAAATATAATAAATTAAATACCATGGCTCAGTGTCTCATATGTTTTAGGGTCTATATCATAAACTCAAATGCCATGGCCCTCAAACTCGGGTGGCGGATATATTGCTTTTATTGCAAATATAAAGTCTTTAATTATTTCGGATGACGATTTATTATTTTTGAGGCGCCGCCACATATATTCCACCAAATAAAAGTCAAACTCTTCGCTTACCTTTTTCGTCCCCTTCATCCCACGCTTAATAGCACTCCACGTTCCTTCCAAATCCTAGTATACGGTGCGGCCATGGCGCGATTTTTAAAATTCGGCAGCAATTCGGCAGCAATCCGGCATCTACTGCCCACTGAATTACAGCAAGCTTTCCTTCCAGTTCTAACTTCCAAAAAAATTTCGTGTTTAAATATTCGCAATTCATAGCACTGCACATCATAATCGAAAAGTAACGTTATCCAACTGTAGAACAAAATATGTTAGCAAAGAGAACTGTAGAACAAAATACGTTATCAAAGAGAACTGTAGAACAAAATACGTTAGCAACTCGAACTGTAGAATAAAAGACGATATCAAACTAAAATCATATTCAGTATCTGACCAAAAATCGATTAATTAAAAAATATTAACCAATCACAAACTCGGCGGAACCACTACTGTTATTTTAAAAAATACAAAAAAAAAAAAAAAAAGATAAATAAATATTACCTGAACATACGTCATCCTTTCTCATTCAGTTCAGCCGAAGACAGAGGATTAACGGAACTTCAAACAATGGTTTGAAATAATTCTTCTCTTCCAACTGCACCAATCAAAACTTCTCAATTTAATATATTTAATGAGCATGCGCGAAAATGCTCCCAAATGCACTCTCCTCCTGAGCATTCAAAATCGGCTTGGTTACCACAATTGGCGCGCTTATTAGTCTCTTAAACCCAAATTTCGCCAACTCTCATGTGCACCGTACACTAGGATTAAGCCAATTAATCCATTATTTCTAACGATATTTATTTTTTTTTTTTTAAGTTTCGAATACTTTACTATGCGTAAAAACAGCGTTTTTCAAGATGGCTGACGTTTGTAGAAATCGCGCCAACAATTGCGCCAACGTAAATCGCCAAAAATCCGTGCAACCGTCTACCAAAGTAGCACCAGCTAGCTATTCGTACGCATTGAAATATTTCTTGCATTTAAACTTGTGTTCCAAATTAAGCTTTGGTAGCCCACCCGGAATTTTAAACAAAAAAAATATCGCCAAGAGCGGCGATAAATGATATGATCTGGTAACCCATATGTAAACAAGAAGATGAAATTACGGTTACAGCTAATTTAGTAGTCAGTTACATTTATTTAATTTCAACACAAATTACCGACATATCCGTTTACTCAAAGTTTAATGCCCGTACCCTGTATTCTTACTTTTCCGGTATAGATTTCTCTTAAAATTTGTCTCACTCTGCGTTGCAGGAGGAAATACAACATTTTAAATTAGAATTCTACTAAAATTAATATCTAAATACACAATTCGTAACACTGTTATTGGCGATTGTTTAACGCTCAGATACCGTGAATACTATTTTGTATATATTTTTTTGGCTACTTGAGGTGATATTTTTGCGTTTAGTTATTGCTTGCTCTAAAACTGCTGTTAGTGATGTTGTAATTAAGTATCAGGAGATTATAAAGGAAAATTTAAAGTGGGAGTTTCCAAACAAGCGTAAAATTTTGGAAACAGATATTTTATGTATGAATTAACAATAGAGTATAAACTTTTCTTGAAGGATGACGTTTGTTGTGAAAAATGTAAGATACCATGCTGGTTAGTTAGTCAGAAAAAGTCATCGAATAGTAATTTGGAGATGCAAGAAATGTAGGGCTGAGAATTCAATTAGGCTAGGATCTTGGTTCGCCTGTAGTAAGCTCAATTTTTCTAGAAACATTTTTTTTTACAACGAGAATCAATGGAGTTGCTTATGTGCGAGTTTCTAAAATTCTCCGATTTCTTTTAAGTGAAAGCAGATTTCTTAGTATATGAGCAATGCAGAGTTTATTCAATGTCTGATTTTTAAGTGAAAAGAGATCGCTAGATCTTGGTTCGCCTGTAGTAAGCTCAATTTTTCTAGAAACATTTTTTTTTACAACGAGAATCAATGGAGTTGCTTATGTGCGAGTTTCTAATATTCTCCGATTTCTTTTAAGTGAAAGCAGATTTCTTAGTATATGAGCAATGCAGAGTTTATTCAATGTCTGATTTTTAAGTGAAAAGAGATCGCTATATACATGGGCAAAGCCAATGCAGTGCGCAATGCCGAGGTTGTGCGCGGTGCCTAGTTTGTGCAATTCTAGGATGTTTTTTTAAGTGAAAATAGATCGATGTGTACATGGCCAGAGCCAATGTAGTGCGCAATGCCAGGTTGTGCAATTCTCTGATATTTTTAAGGTGGAAATAGATGGATGTGTACATGGACACCGAGCTTTGATGTTTTTCGAGCGAATACGGATCGTTGTGTACAAAGGAAAACGAGATAATGTGTGATGACGAGCTGTAATGTAACGTATTTTATATGCAATGTTTAACATATCGTTTATGTATTTTAAATTTGTATTGTTGTTTTAATTGTGAATTATATTTAAGACCATTTTTCAGTTAAACTGTATTTTTAATTTTTTGGTTTTGATATGTTTACAATGCTTTCCGACTTACGATATATATCGATAGCCCGACGATCTACTCAACAGTAGCAAAACTGTAAACTTTGACCCTATAAGTAACTTTTACCTCATTATTATAATACGTAGTGTTTGCAATCGTCATCGCACTTGATAATATGAGTTCTTTGATAATACAGTGTCTCACAAAAGTGATGGGACACTTGTGCTTTACAAAAGGAAACTGTAATAAAATAAATTAAAAAAAACATGTAAAAATTATTTGTGGGTGTGTTTTATACTTAAATTTAGTAACAATTATTACATAACATAAATTTTCTCAAAATATTAATTTAATAAAAATACAATTGTTTAGAACGGAGCAAAAAATGGTTCACATAAGTGATGGGACACCATTAGATACTACTACGTACTATGCAACAAAAATCGTCTGAAGTAAGCAATAAAAATATTTTTTGGGGTTTTTATTTTTACTCAAAAGCAATTGGCAATAATTTATAAAATCGTCTGCAGTATTTCTCTCCAGTTTGTTTTGGAATTTTTGAGTTTTTTATCTCTGTGCAGCCATGAATGCCAAACGAAAAGAAACTTTGCCTGAAATTCGAAAATTAGTTATTAATTTGCATATTGAACGTGGAAATTCTATTAGAGAAACTGCTGAAACAGTTAACCTGAGTCATTCAACAGTTTTCAATATCATTAAACGATATAAAAAGAATCATATGATTCAGGATAAAAGAAGACCTGGCCGACCATCAAAGCTATCCAATGGAATAAAGCGAATTATCGTTCGAAATATTAAAAAAAAAAAATCCAAGAATGAGTGCTCCTAAAGTTGCTGCTGATTTACAAGCATTATATGGAGTAATTGTTAATCCTGAGACTATTGGAAGAGTAATTCGATTTGCTGGATATCACGGTAGAGCAGCCAGGAAAAAATTCTTCGTGAATGAAAACACCAAATTATTTATTAAAGGTGAAATAGCTAAAGTTTCTGGTATTGTTTTTAAAATTACATCCTTTAAATCTTAACCATTTTTATTAATCATTTCTTAATACTTCTTTCTCTTAAAATCGTGTATAATAGTCGTAAACTTATTTCCATTATCCACGATTTCTGGTGAAATCAAGATGGCCGCCATTTTTTGAAACACGGAGTTTCGTCGAAAATCTGGATAGCAACCATTTTTCAAAACAACGTATTTCATGTGCTTTGGCGCCAAACCAAATTCACCAAACTTTGAAGGTGGGCTATACTAAAGCTGTTCCCAAATTAAGATTTAACTTGAAATTAATGTAGCTATTTACTGAGAGCATTAGATTTTTTTAGAGTAGTTTACGTGAGATGAGATCGCTTGGGGTCACGTGATATAAACCGGCGAATTAGGATGTTGAACCATGAAAGCATAGTAAATTCTTAAATTAATGTCTTTTTACAAATTTATTGTCTTTATTTATTGTCTTTTTATAAAGTTTTAAGCGATATTAAAATGTTTATGCCTTCAAAAATGAATTCTTAGAACTAAAATTTTTTTAATATTTTTTATGTGTATACTGTATGTTGTCGCCAATAAAGTCTGCTTGGCGAGATTTGCGCCGGCGAAACGGAAAAGTACCAAAATATCTATTTTGACAACCCTCTAATCCACTTGAACGATGTTTTAGCGTGACAGAATAAAAAGGACTCTTTTTTCCAAAACGCATTGTAAAATGGGTTTAAAATGGATTCAGAAGAGATTTTCTTTCTGACGTCATAACTTAGAAACAAGTAATCTTAGAACGTTGAAATTTTGTATATGAGACAGCTATAACCTGTAGTTGTACATCTCCCTTTTTGGTTGCAATCGGCTACACCAAACATATATTTATCTACTATGTACATATATACTCACTCTGTTAACCGGCTCGGTGAGCTTACATATATATAAACATTCTAGTTAGGAATATGGATTAGTATGTATTTAGTAGGGGATACCATATTTCTCGCGAAATAAAATTACGAACAAAATTGTATGAAAAAATTACCTATTACATAAATATTTATGTACTTTAAATGTAACGTTCGTATTTTACAGAAAAACTCAATTTCTTTGAACAAATTTGGTCATAGTTAGTTCAAAGTCATATAATTCATCAGCTCCTTGCATTGGTTGCTTATTTTTGCTTAAGTTTCATTTTTTATTTAAAAATAGGTATAATTTCTTGAAAACTATCTAAAATACCATAAACAAATAAGGCTAATAATTCATTGAACAGAATTTCAAATAAATAAAAATTCTGCGATTTTGTTTGATGCAAGAGCTATGGGAAAAAAATACTATTTTATACAGTGGCTCCCTAAAGTGTTCGTACACTTATGATTTTCATTGAAATAGGGCTCTATCCATTAATTAAAAGTAAACTTTCTTAATAAGATTTTGATAATAAGATCTATAATCTATTCGTAACAAAATCACATGAAATATTTTTAAAATATAGCGAAACTTTATTTTTAAAAAATTAATAATCAAGAAATGACACACATTTTATCTCACAAAAGTCTTAGTATACTGAAATATTTTTGGATAAAATCAAAATTAGAATTATCGTTTGCCGCTTTTTTTAATTTTTGCATTGTGATGGCATTTAAAAAATCGTTTGCTTTAATTTTTTACGAACTGGTTTTAATTTTTTGGTTACTTCATAATATTCTATTTATTATTGAAAAACATGGGTCCCAGTCGTAAAGAAATTACAAACAGCATTCGAAAACTGATAATTTTTCACCATACTAGTGGTAAATCAATTCGAAATATCGTTAAATTAGTTAATTTATCCCATTCTACAGTGCAGTATGTGATAAAACGCTTTAAAGAAGAAAATCGGATTGAAAACAAGGTAAGAAAAGGTCGATCGAGAAAGTTAATTAAACGTGATGACAGATTTATTATTAGAAAATTTGTGAAAAACCCACATTTGAGTGCTGTAAAAGTTTCTGCAGAATTTAATGCAATGTTTTCTACTTCAATTTCACCTTAAACTGTTCGACGAGTTCTCAGAGAAGCTGGATTACATGGGCGTTCTGCCCGTAAAAAATTTTTTGTTAGTGAGGAAAAACAGAAAGCTTAGGCTTTCATTCGCAAAATCAATGATAAATACACCCGAAACGTACTGGAATAATGTCCTATTTGCTGACGAAAGAAAATTTAATATTTTTGGTTCCCGATGGTCGAATAATTGTATGGTGAAGATAAAATGAGGAACTTCATTCTAAGAACTTAGTTGGAACACTTAAGCATGGCGGTGGAGGTGTTCTTGTGTGGTGGTGCATGGCAGCATCAGGACTAGGTAATTTGGTATTTATTGATGGCACAATGAATCATTCACTTTATTTAAATATTTTAGGAGACAATTTAAAATTATCAGCCCAAAATTTGGGCATTGGAAACAACTTTTTTTTTTTAATCATCATAACGATCCTAAGCATACGGCTCTCAACGTTCTCCTGTGGTGTCTCTATATAATTGTCCACAGGTTTTGAAAACACCACCTCCGTCGCCAGATTTAAATCCTATAGAACACATTTGGAAAGATCTGGAGGTTAAAGTACGGAAATACGACATGAAAACGGAAAGCGAACTCAAAACAGTCATGATGGAAGAATGAATGAACATTGATACAGAAATTACAAAAAACTAGTAAAATCTATTCCCAGATGTTTAAAAGGTGTTGTGGATGCTAAAGGATATCCTACTAAATATTAATTTAACAAAAATGAAAATATTTACTAATATGTCAAGATTTTTTTGAAGTGTACGAAGACTTTTGTGAGATAAAATGTTTGTCATTTTTTTATTATTAATTTTTAAAAAATAAAGTTTCGCTATATTTTAAAAATATTTCATGTAATTTTGTTACGAATAGATTATAGATCTTATTATTAAAATCTCATTCAGAAAGTTTACTTTTAATTAATAGATAGAGGCCCTATTTCAATGAAAATCATAAGTGTACGAACACTTTTGGGAGCCACTGTACCTTCAGGTACAGCAACATAACTAAAACGTACTAACTATTTAACTCCGTACTTTATCCATTACAAAATACACAATTACGTTCTTAGCTAAACGTACAGCCAGTTCGGTTAATACAGATACGGATATAAGTATTTGAAATACAAGCTATACGAACTCAAATGGTAAATACCTTAGTATTAATGAACATACTTTAATGAACATTTCCTTTCTGGTTATATATTTTGCATCTCTTCAAACAAAACAGAATAAAGTTCATTAGATTTGCGAACCTTTCACACAAGTCTAAAGATCAATAATAAATTAATATTTTTGTTACTAATACAGTTTAATTTTTGTTCTTTAAACAAGTAAAACTAAGCGATTTTACATTTTTTTTTTATTATACCATATATTATTCTGCGCGATTTATCATAAAAAACTGCTGTCTTAAAATTCATTATTCCATATTACGCAATTAAAGATCTAATTAAAAAATTAAATACTTACAATCTGCAGAGTTTACGTATTCAGAAACTGCGTAAGTAACGCATAAAAGTAAAATTACAACTTTTAAAAACATGGTTGTAATTTTTATTCGGCAGAAGCCTGGGAATAAACTGTAATAACCAACGTTTAGAAGCAAACGTTTCAAACTGATGATCGAACTTATATTTTCTCTTACAACTTTAAAAAAAGGTTAAAGGTTAAAAGTTTCCATGGCTACCAATGAGAGCTGAATTGTAGCACGTGATGTGTGCTCATAATTAAAGAATTCTGCGGCGAGTTGTCAGCGCTGAAATAAAATGTGGACGTAATTTCCTGCCACTGATTTCGAAAAGAGCTCGAAGTTCGCGCTTTAAAAGCATTGGTGTTTTTGTAATCTTTTTAGACGTGTCATTGACGTCAGTATTTGTGTTTATAATAAAACTAGTAACAGCTAGAGAAAACTGATTGATGACTTTTAAGGTTTGAAAGATTTAAGATTTTTTACTGAAAAAGAACAAGCTTTTCTCCATGCAGCAATTTTATTTTGACATTTTTGGCTTTAATCAACTCCATTGCTTATTCACGTACAACCGGAATTTTGCAATGTCGTCTTATTATGTCTTACATTCTCCTTTTCACGTGATGCGATGATAGACTGATTCAAGGCGTGTTTTTTTGGGGGGGAGGAGGCACTTTCATTAAAATGGTATCAGTATGTTGTTTTTAAAGTTGCGGTTACAATGACGTCTTGTTTTCGTCTTTTTACTTCCTTGTACGAAGTAAAAAGGGAGTATTGTAATAGCGAAAAGTTTCAGGCAGCATAATTCAACGAAAATATCCATTTACGATGTTTTTGCGTTTCTGTACGAACGTATGTACGTACGTACGTATCTCGCATAACACAAAAACGAGTAGCCTCAGAACGTTAAAATTTTGTACATAGGACTCCTATAACATGTAGATGTGCACCTCATATTATGGTTGCAATCGGCCGCACCAAACGTATATAAATATATTTATATATATAACCACTCTGTTACCCGGCTCAGTGATCTCAGTTTCTTTACTCTTATATGTTTGTAAATTGTACATTTTTTGCTTTAAAAATGATTGAATTATGTTGTTTTTATCTTCCGGTTAAGGTTTTTATGCCTTTAGTAAATCTGTATGCAATATTTTTAGAATTATCAACAATTTTAAAGTTGTTTAAATGCCGCTAAGCCTAATAATGTTTTTGATGGCGACCATTGCTTGTTTACATTTGAAACAGCAGGATAGTGGATTTGTTGTCAATCTAGAGAAACTTAGCTTCACAGCAACAAAGATAACGCCTTCATTTATTATTGCCAATTAAATCATGCTTAATCCTTTCTGGAATTTGTTCGAGGAAATAAGTGTTTAAGATTTACTTCGTAATTTTTAATATAGATATTTTTAGTTTT
Source organism: Stegodyphus dumicola (assembly GCF_044657685.1). NCBI lineage: Eukaryota > Metazoa > Arthropoda > Arachnida > Araneae > Eresidae > Stegodyphus > Stegodyphus dumicola. Next base: position 131,460,920 of record NC_140768.1, on the reverse strand, counting down.
TATGTATTTTTGCCTTCTCGCGAAGTGAGAACTGAATTAATTGAATGAGAAATACTCAATCGTCTGTGAAAAACTGTTCTTTTTCGTTTTGTTTGCCTAATTTCTTTTATGCATTATTCTAGCTTTATTATAGTATTTGAATAGAACATGTGGCAACGATTAGATAAATCTGTTCTTTAAATGATATAAATTTTGTGCATTATGAGTTATAATATGAACGAAATATAATACTGTTAAGTGAATCTAGCGCCAGAGTGTCGCTATGGTAAACAAATACTAGAGTGAATTTTAAAGAATGCATTTATTCTATTGTGGTTTATGTGCTGTCGGCGAAGTAGATTTAATTCAATCCAATAAGTTTAAATGAAATGCAAGAAAAAATGCGTATAATTTAATATTCCGTACAAGGAAGTCGTGGTGTACACATCAGATTTTTTTAAAAATAAAATCATGCAATCTTGAAATGTTATCTGATTTGACGTTCACTGTTTAATTTGGTTTGATTATTTAATATTGTCATTGCTGCATTTCTAAACTGCGAAAGTCTAGTGGAGCAAAGATGTCCAAATTTTCCTCCGTATAAAAGAATGGGATTTCTATAGAGATTTGCTTCCACTGGATCCAAAATACGGGAACCTTTAATCTGTAAATGGAATACCAGCCCCTGAGAGTCCGAAACCACAGTCAGTTCTTTCTATTCGACTAAGAATTCATCACGAACAGCGGTCATGACTTTTTTTTTTTTTTTTTTTAATGTAAGTTGTCCTCATAACATTTTACGCGCTGAAGAAGGACCTGAACTGAGAGCCTGAATATCGTCTAAGCCCACAATGTCTTGGATTTGGGGCTCCAAAATCCTGCTTATTGCTCTTTTTCTCACTTTCCTTCCTGAAAAACAGTGAAGTGGTTACGAGGGGGGCCTCAGAGTAAGCGCATTGCTCAAGATCTCAGAATGGTTTAAATAAGGTGACGAGACGTCCCGATTTAGACGGGACAGTCCGGATTTCAGACTTTATGTCCCGAGGTCCCTCGCTTGTCCCAGCGGGACGCCTGTTTGTCCTGCTTTTCTGCAAAAGAGACTCTTAACGTGAGTTAACTCGAATTGGGCGCCACGGCGCATTGGTGACACCTCGCTGATGCTTGCTTCCTATAAAGCTATGATGTCATCACTCAGAAACCGTCAAAAAAGCGAGGAGCGACCGAGTTGGTGGCTAAGGCACAGAAACACCATGCGCAAAATATCTGTCACCAAAGCTCCAAGCCGGCGTCGAAGTTTGAATGTGACGTTTATCAAGAGTCCATAAAACGAATATCGTTTAAAATTTCTTTTAACTTTAAAGGAAAAGAAAATATTTTTTCGCGCAAGTATATTAATTAATGGATTAGTTATTTTGAGCAAAAAAAAAGTGCGAAAATCCGAGTTTAAATTATCACGAAAAGTCAAAGAAACGTTTTGTCAAAGGACATTTCTTCTTAACGCCTTGTTCCTCAATTTGCTGTACTGTCTGTCTACGAGATGAATAGCTCCCACCACAGTGTCTCGCGGGTGGCGGTCGCTATAGCAACAGGGCTAGTATATTTCAAATAGGGGCGAACCAAGGTTGGCCAATTCCTCTTTAAATGTGCCAAGATGGCAAACTGGAAAGTAAATCTTCAAGACACCCCTACGGAAAATGGGTCAAGGCTCGTTTCTACGGCAACAGACAGCTGCAGACAGGCGAAAGCTTTTCTTATGATAGACAGACTATACACATCGCGAAGGCGGAAATTCTCGCCGCCAGGTTCCGTCACCAAATTCCTTGGCGAATTTTCCCTCCTTTTCAGCGACGTAATAGCAAGCTGGTTCACATTACGTTCTATGGAACCTTTCCTTCTTTACATAAATGTTCTTTGGCTAAGGTGGTTTGTGCTCGCTATTGTCGTGTTTCGGTGGTGATTTATTTTTTTCTTATGTGACTGATATTACTCGAGTCTCCATTGAGCATCAGTCATGCCAAAACGAAAGCCGAAATTCAATTACAAGGCGAGTTTGCATTCATAAAGAAGGTCAGAAGCACGCGAGGTGCGACAAATGTGGATCACATTTCTCCGTCGCTCACAGCGGGCGTGGAGATATAATGAAGCATTTGAATACGGATCGTCACAAAAACGACCTGAAATAGTCTTCATCGTCAGGTACGATTACGAACTATTTTTCAAGATCTGAGTTAGATGAAAAGGAAGCTCGGTTGGCTGCTACAGAAGGTACCTTTGCGTACCACACGATTTATCACAATCACAGCTTTAGATGGATGGACTGTACTCCCAAATTAATCCAAAATTCACTTGCGCACGAACAAAATGTGAAGCCATCGTCACGAATGTACTTTGTCCATATGTAATGAACCAAGGCAGAATTAAATGTCGTGAATTTTGTGACAGTATCTACAGACGCGTCGACCCACAAGGATGTCAAGCTATTTCCTGTGATAGTGAGATATTTTGTGCCACTGTCAGGTGTGAAAGTTAAAATCCTGGACATGCAATCTCAATCTGGAGAAACAGCACAGACGATTTGCAATTTTCTTGTAAATGCATTACAACGGCATGGTCTGACAAAAAAAGGTTGTTGGCTTCTGCGCAAACAACGCTAATACGAATTTCGGAGGATTAAAAAGAGGTAGAAACAACATTTTTGCAATATTACAAGATGCCCTCTGGAGGAAACTGCTTGGTATTGGTTGTGCTGCTCATATTTGTTCACAACGCAATCCAAACAGCAGGAGATTGCTTGCAAATTGATGTGAAAGCAGCTATTATGAAAATTTATTATTATTTTTATATCTACACTGTTCGTGTTGAGACATTCAAAGAATTTTGTGACTTTGCCTGTGTAGAGTACTAGCGCATTTTAGGATATGGGAAAACTAGATGGCTATCACTGATGCCTGCAGTAGAGATAGTTTTAAAATTGTTTCCTGCACTGAAATCCTATTTCTTGTCAGAAGGGAAGTGCCCCACCTTAATCCGCAACCTTTTTGAGAATTCCAGTGCTGAATTGTGGCTCTGTTTCGTACATAATATCGCTGCGATGTTTCAAGCGGCAATTCTGCACATAGAAGCACTGACTGTAACAGCATTGGAAGTATCTTCTGAACTTAATGATTTAATACATAAATGCACTAAGAGAAGCGCAAAATCCTTTTTGCCAAATGAAGTACGTATGATGATTACCCGATGAGAAGAGAAAGGATTGGCGAGAAAAAATGACATTATAAGAACCATTGTAAATTTTTACAACTGTGCTGGATATCTGAAAGGGAGGGTTGAGCAATTCGAAGATCTAAATGCATTTAGTTGGGTTGCGTTAAAGGAGCCAATGTCGTGGCAAAAAGTACAAGAGAGAGTGCAACCTTTTGGGTGGAAGATTCTGATGGTTGACATCGATGATAACGAGTTATTTGACGAAGTAAGCTACATTGGGCGATTCACTTCACCACAAATGATTGCAGATTAGAATTGTCAGAAAACTAGTCTCGACTGTCGATGGGCTGAAATTTTTCGTCACTTCAAGTATAAAAATGTGCCATGTGCGCAAATCCAGAAAATTGTGGAGTTTTTGTTGTGTTTTCCAGGGACGAACACCGCCAGTAAAAGAGTTTTCTCGTCTATGAATATCCATACGGAAAACTGAAAAGATACAGTTAAAACTGGAAACACTACAAACAATGTTAATGGTGAAGTGCAATTTTGAGTTTGGCAGTTTCTGTGATGAAGTCAATGAAAGACTTCTATAAAAGCCAAAACTTCTTACAAGCATTCATTCGTCAATGAAATACGTCTACGGAGCACTTACTCAGGATGATCCTTCAAGGTCAGCGGCTGATCAGGAAGGCCTATCGTCCGCGTCGAATTTATACATTTGCAGCGTCATGTGCTGGATGGACAGAAGTAGATAGAAAACACCGGTTTGGGGCCATGTGGCGCTGGTACTGCATGGCGCTCACATGGGGGAGAGAATTTACGGAGGAGTACGTCATCAACCACACGGCTGAAAACCACACGGCCACACAAAACTGAAAAGACACAGTTAAAACTGGAAACACTACAAGCAATGTTAATGGTGAAGTGCAATTTTGAGCTTGGAAGTTCCTGTGATGAAGTCCATGAAAGACTTCTATAAGAGCCAAAACTTCTTACAAGCATTCATTCGTCAATGAAATACGTCTACGGAGCACTTACTCAGGATGATCCTTCTAGGTCAGCGGCTGATCAGGAAGGCCTATCGTCCGCGTCGAATTTATACATTTGCAGCGTCATGTGCTGGATGGACGGAAGTAGATAGAAAACACCGGTTTGGGGCCATGTGGCGCTGGTGCTGCATGGCGCTCACAGGGGGGTGGGAATTTACGGAGGAGTACGTCATCAACCACACGGCTTAACCCCGGACGTGATGCATCTTGCTCGTGACGTCATCACGCATTATCATTATTATTGGTTCTCGTGGATCCTGGCCAAGATATTAACCTCATTTTTAATTGATTATACTATTTAGCTTAATATAGTAGTATTTAATGAAAAACGTTCATGTATTTGGACGAGTTTTAAAAATAACCCCACGGCTAGGACTTAAGCTTTCCCCCTCCCCCCCATCTATGGCATGGGAAATTTTCTTCTGTCATATCTTTTTCTTTCTTTTATTTTCCTCTTAAAGTTTTTCTTAATGTTTTAAATATTTATTGATGTTACGCCTCCATTTCTTGAAGCGTAAAGTTACATATGTATTTAAGCTGGAACCTTACACGCATATAATTTCCCTCTAGAGGCTTTCATGGATAATATTTTCTGTAAATTTAAACCAATAAGTACTATGTTCCTTCCATATAGCTTACTTAGCACATTATTTTTCATCTTATTTTTTTACGCTACTAATACTTAAGATATACAAAACTTTCTCTTCTAACGTATTACACCATACTACTAACACTTAACAGGTGATACGCCGAACTTTCTCTTCTAACGTATCATATTAACTTTTTGAAACATTATACAAAAACGTCGGGCGGATTCGCTTTTACACATCTCATTTTTGTTCAAAGGATTCATGAAATGTGTCAAAGAAATGTAAATTTTTAATTTTCTATTTTCCATTTAGACATTTTGCCTTACTTTTAACCTTTATCATTTTAAAACATATCCTTGTTAATATTTCTGTTTCTTTTTTTTTTCCCCTAAAACTAAATGCAGACTTATAAGGATTTTTTTAAACATCTAGTGACTTTGAATTAAACCTTCTAATTCAGAAAAAATAAATTTTCACAACATAAAATCTACTTGAACTACTATATGGACGTCTCTAGCCAGTTTAGTTCAAATACATACGAAACAATATGAAATTTCTTATTATTGTCTACCTCAGTTTAATACATACCAGCATCATTTCATTTCCTATTATTTTATACTACAGATATTTACATGAATATATTCAGAACACTCCTTTTTATTGAGCAGGAGGTTTCAGATATATTACTAACACAGATTGACTCTTTGAAACATTTTACAAAAATATCTTGGATTTTCTTGTACATATTGTATTTAAATCCCCGAACATACGTTAAATTTTGATTTCTATCGTGTGAAAACTTCACCCGGATTCTTAATGTCATCCCACCATTTACCGCAGTCCTTCATAAACACTGCTATATTTAAACTTAACACAGCCATAATTTTTTAACAAGCTACAAAATTTTTAACTACAGAGAAGAATATCCACATTGTAATGTAATATTTTAAATTCACTATAGAGCCATATTTGTGTAAAACATCTAAATAGAAAGGATGTCTGGACATTGAATTAATGTTAAGTCACGGAAGTAAAACTTTGTCATCATTTTCCCAACTTAGAATATAGAAATTTCTCAGCTAGGAATATATATATATATTTTTCAAATAGTATGATCATTATGTTTACAAGTATCAAAGCTTTTTAATATATTCCTTCTAACTTCAAGATATGCATTTCAAATTGACAAACACTGAACTCTTACAGCTTTTTTAGAATGATTTTTAAGTTATGATACATAGCAAATAAAATCCTACATAACAGGGAATATTGGCATGAATTTCCAAATAATAATATAACGTAACTTCAATATATTCAATTTAACTTAAGATACGCATTTCAAAATGACATTACTTTACTTACAGTTCTTACATCTCTTTGAGTACATCTGATAATTAATTTTTCACAGATATGAGAAACATTTTTGCATAAATACCATACAAAACATATAATATTGACATGAACTTCATATCATGGTCCAACATTGGTAACTTAAATGAGCCTTACATTAAACATTTTTTATTGGTTACGGTATACTTCATGCTCGCTCTAACCTTTTTTCTTTTGAGTTGTAATATTTCTGAACCTGAATCTTTAGAAAACGAAATCATTCTTATTTATCAAATTCCTTCTAAGTGTAGAATATAGTCTTCAAACAGAATATTTTAGTATAAATTAATGCATTATAGACAAAAATAAGATTAAAAATAGCTCATTAATTTTCAGGCCCTTTTCCTGAAACTGGTTAAGCTTTTTAGCCCTGACTTATCACAATCGGGACATTTTCAGAAAAAATATTCATTCCTTGTTCATGTTTTCCATACTCAGACATTTTTCCCTTCTTATATGTTATATTTCACTATTGCACTTTGGCTTGGTAGGAAGTTTTTTCATGGATATTGCATACCTCTCCTATACGTCTGCGGCTGTTCGTTATTCAAGAGAATTAAGCAAACATTCTCTTGAATGTTTGCTTAATATGTAAATTTGTGGAGCATTTCTGTTTGAATACTTGCATTTGAATTTTTCTTTTTAAAATTAATTCATACTAAAATGTATTAAAAGCTCATTTAAGTTACCAATGTTGGACCATGATATGGAGTTCATGTCAATATTATATGTTTTGTATGGTATTTATGCAAAAATGTTTCTCATATCTGTGAAAAATTAATTATCAGATGTACTCAAAGACATGTAAGAACTTTAAGTAAAGTAATGTCATTTTGAAATGCGTATCTTCAGTTAAATTGAATATATTGAAGTTACGTTGTATTATTATTTGAAAATTCATGCCAATATTCCCTGTTATGTAGGATTTTATTTGCTATGTATCATAACTTAAAAAATCATTCTCAAAAAGCTGTAAGAGTTCAGTGTTTATCAATTTGAAATGCATATCTTAAGTTAGAAGGAATATATTAAAAAGCTTTGAGACTTGTAAAAAAAATCTAATGTGTACACCACATGACTTCCTCGTAAGGAATTATACTCATTTTTTTTTTTTTTTCATTTCATTTAAACTTATTGGATTGAATTAAATGTACTTCCTCGACAGCGCATAAACCACAATAGAATAAATGCATTCTTTCAAATCCACTCTAGTATTTGTTTACCATAGCAACACTCTGGTGCTAGATTCACTTAACAGTATTAATAATTATATATCAGTTAACTTATATAATAATTATATAACGGAAACTAAGTTAACTGTTATATAATCCATTAATTATATAACAGTTAACTTATATATTTCGTTCACATTATAACTCATAATGCACAAAATTTATATCATTTAAAGAAGAGAATTATCTAATCGTTGCCACATATTCTATTCAAATACTATAATAAAGCTAGAATGATGTATAAAAGAAATTAAGCAAACAAAACAAAAAAGAAACAGTTTTTCACAGACGATTGAGTATTTCTCATTTAATTAATTCACTTCTCACTTCGCGAGAAGGCAAAAATACATAAAAACTCAAAATATCAATATTAAAAATTACGAAGTAAATCTTAAACACTTATTTCCTCGAAAAAATTCCAGAAAGAATTAAGCATGATTCAATTGGCAATAATAAATGAATGCGTTATCTTTGTTTTTGCGAAGTTAAGTTTCTCTAGATTGGCAACAAATCCACTAGTCTCCTGTTTCAAAACATCAATGGCCGCCATAAAAAAAAGGCTTCGCGGCACTTAGACAACTTTAAAATTGTTGATAATTCTAAAAATATTGCATACAGATTTACTAAAGGCATAAAATCCTTAACCGGAAGATAAAAGCAACATAATACAATCATTTTTAAAGCAAAAAATGTACAATTTACAAACATATAAGAGTAAAGAAATTGAGATCACTGAACCGGGTAACAGAGTGGATATATATATATAAATATATTTATATATGTTTGGTGCGGCCGATTGCAACCAAAATACGAGGTGCACTAAAATAATTAAATACACCACCACCACACCACACTGGTGGTGTGGTGGTGGTGTATTTAATTATGGCAAAGCACACTAGGGCTATCTGGCTAAGGGGAGGGAATCTTTCGTGGAGGACTTTCTAAGGGGAACTGGCTCGCATACAGGTTACACATGGGGAAAACCACGAAAACACCCATGCAGCCAGCCCGTTCGCTGGATTTGAACCTCGGACCCAACTACCAGTGTTCAGCGACTTTACCGCTCGGCCGCTGGTTTTTGAGTTATGCGAGACACGTACGTACGTACGTTCGTACAGACGCCACGAAAAATTCTCTTCAGAATTAATTTTAAAGCAGTTTTATAATTTTTTTGAAGGAAAAGAGTATTTTATTCTGTCCTTACGTACAGATATCACGCAAAAACATCGTTAAATTGCATTTGATAGCGGTCAAAATGGATATTTTCGTTGAAATATGCTGCCTGAAACTTTTCGTGATTACAATACTTCCTTTTTACTTCGTACAAGGAAGAAATAATGATTATACTATTTGAAAAATATATATATATATTCCTAGCTGAGAAATTTTTATATTCTAAGTTGGGAAAATGATGACAAAGTTTTACTTCCGTGACTTAACATTAATTCCATGTCCAGACATCCTTTCTTTTTAGATGTTTTACACAAATATGGCTCTATAGTGAATTTAAAATATTACATTACAATGTGGATATTCTTCTTTGGAGTTAAAAATTCTGTAGCTTGTTTAAAAATTATAGCTGTGTTAAGTTCAAATATAGCAGTGTTTATGAATAACTGCGGTAAATGGTGGGATTACATTAAGAATCCGGGTGAAGTTTTCACATGATAGAAATAAAAATTTAACGTATGTTCGGGGATTTAAATACAATGTGTACAAGAAAATCCAAGATATTTTTGTAAAATGTTTCAAAGAGTCAGACTGTGTTAGTAATATATCTGAAACCTCCTGCTCAATAAAAAGGAGTGTTCTGAATATATTCATTTAAATGTCTGTAGTGTAAATGAATAGGAAATGAAATGCTGTTGGTACGTATTAAACTGAGGTAGATAATAATAAGAAATTTCCAATTGTTTCGTATGTATTTGAACTAAACAGGCTAGAGACGTCCATATATTCAAGTAGATTTTATGTTGTGATAGACGTTCAAGTAGATTTTATGTTGTGAAAATTTATTTTTTCTGAATTAGAAGGTTTAATTCAAAGTCAGTAGATCTTTAAAAAATCCGTATAAGTCTGTATTTATTTTTAGGGGAAAAAAAAAAAGAAGAAACACAAATATTAACAGGGATATGTTTTAAAAACACGATAAAGGTTAAAAGTAAGATAAAATGTCTAAATAAAAAATAGAAAATTAAAAATTTATATTTCTTTGACACATTTCATGAATTCTTTGAACGAAAATGAGATGTGTAAAAGAGAATTCGCGCGACGTTTTTGTATAGTGTTTTAAAAAGTTAATATGATACGTTAGAAGAGAAAGTTCGGAGTATCACCTGTTAAGTGTTAGTAGTATGGTGTAATACATTAGAAGAGAAAGTTTTGTATATCTTAAGTATTAGTAGCGTAAAAAAAAAGAAAAAAAAATAGGAAAAAAAATAATGTGCTAAGTAAGCTATATGGAAGGAACATCGTACTTATTGGTTTAAATTTACAGAAAATATTATCCATGAAAGCCTCTAGAGGGAAATTATATTCGTGTAAGTTCCAGGTTAAATTTCATAGACAGAGAAATATATATGTAACTTTCCGCTTCGAGAAATGGAGGTGTTAACATCAATAAGTATTTAAAACATTAAGAAAAACCTTAAGAGGAAAATAAAAGAAAGAAAAAGATATGACAGAAGAAAATTCTACAAACAATTAAAAAAAACTATTATGTAAAAGAAAAATTAAAAATTACTTCTTGAAGTAAAATACAGAAAAAAAGACTGAGTTCGTAAAAAAGAAAGAAAAATTCGTATGAAAATAAGTACACATTTTCTAAAATAAAAAGAAAAATGTAAACCACGGAAAGGAAAGATTAAACTGAAGGGAAAAAAAAGCTTTTGTAAAATAAAAAGAGGAAAAATGTTAAAATTGTGAAAACGTATTACTTTTGATATTATTAAGTTAAACGTAGGGAAAAAGAAAATCTTATATTTGTATATAAAAATATTATGTGAAAATTAGTACATTTAATTTAACGGCGGGAAGAAAAGAAAATTACGTAAATTATGTTTGTAAGATAAAGAAAAGAGAAATTTAAAATATCTTAACCTAAAAATAGAAACAAAATAAATTTAAAGTTATGAATTCATTCATTATCGAGGATGTATAAAGGTCTGAGCAAGTTGGAACAGAATTGCCTATGTGCAATCCATCAACCTCATGCTGGTTTCCACTGCACAAAGTTAAATGAACAAAGAGGATAGTCAAGGTCAAATTATAAGATTCAAGAGATAAAAGCACGGCTTTGTGTTGTCGTCCACGTTTCCCATGCAATAGATGGGGGGGAAGCTTAAGTCCCAGCCGTGGGGTTATTTTTAAAACTCGTCCAAATACATGAACGTTTTTCATTAAATACTACTATATTAAGCCAAATAGTATAATTAATTAAAAATAAGGTTAATAACTTGGCCAGGATCCACGAGAACCAATCAGAGAGCCCTATGGATAAGACTACTGCCCTCTAGCGGCCGTTCCTGAACTAAACAGAAGGTTCTAGAAATTCTAACATGTTGCAATCAGGATGCGGATTTAGTATGACATCAGAGCAGTGGGGAGTTCTACGTCAATCGATAAGCGCGGACATGAAACCGGATTACAACACAAACGGGACGAAACATGTGGCTGACGTAGCAAGATAATCCGAGGTGATAATGCGTGATGACGTCACGAGCAAGATGCATCACGTCCGGGGTTAAGCCGTGTGGTTGATGACGTACTCCTCTGTAAATTCCCTTCCCCCTGTGAGCTCCACGCAGCACCAGCGCCACATGGTCCCAAACCGGTGTTTTCTATCTACTGACACATTCAAGCAGTAAGGTAAGTTACAAGCTTCTATTTTCCAACTGCTTTTTTTTATTCTCTGTTCGCTCTTACTCTTACTGAAAGCGCATCTGAGTTGTCTCAGTCAAGATTCCAAAGTCCGTGATTGTTGATTTAATAATTAATTGAGTCTGAGATATGGATAAATTCTATTTTCTTTCAATTACAGAGTCTGATTAACACACACGCTAATTCGCAAATTATGGGTTATTCTTTACAGGACAATGTGACTTCACTAAAAATTTTGCACTCCGTATTTTCACCTTCAGAAGAGGCTTCCGCCTTCTCCCCAACCACCCAAATTTGGGTTGCTCGAAGGCTTATATGTATGTATATCGCAGATAGGATACCCTTGTAAGTGAATAAAACAGCTGAATTCAGCGTTGCACTGAATACAAAGCAATAAAGCTGTATTCTTTTGTTTTGATTCCCCTCCAAGGGCGTTTTCAAGTCATTAGCTTATAACCGGGGCCTGACTCTTGTTGAGGTTTGTTGTGAGAATAAGTTATGAATTTCTTGAGGGGAGAAAGTGGTAAAAGCGATAAAAATGAAGATACAGGAAGTCAGGCCACCTGCAGTTCACTATACATAGAATTTCCAGAAATTCCACTTTTAGGAAACGATTTTATATTGCAACCATGTGTCAAATTTTCTCGTATACGAAAAGTGTGAGTTGGATGAGACAAAAATTACTACTTCATTTGGGCATTGTTAGATTTCACACTAGTTCTTGTTTTAAAACTTGGTTATATAATTAATTTATTTACACCTGTATCTCACGATAATGGTTCATTACAGATGAAAATTTTAAAAAAGTATTAAAATCTCTTTTCTGTCTTTCTATTTATGCTTCCTACTCTTACAATTTTTCCCATTTTATTTTTCAGCAATCAGAATTAAATTGTTTATAACTCTTCAGACGCACATTAATTTCAATATTGGTTTCTGTGTATGTAATTTTGGGGAAAAATATTTAAGCCTCTGTGCTTAGTTATTTTTTAATCCCATATAGAAATCTTATTCGATATGACTTATAAGCTATTGATATTTGAACTTTTTGCCTCGCAGAGAAGAAAAAATACATTATAACGAATGACAGTTGTTGCGATTGTTTGTCCTAAAATGCACTCTCATCAATTGCAGGCCTTTCATACTGGTCATTGTAATAGAGCTGTCGTTATAACAAGCGTCGATTTTGTTAACATTTCTAGCACTTTCCAAATCAAAGGATATATAAGGAAAATATACTGGATAAATATACCTTTGGAAAACTTTTGGACTAATACATAAACCAAAAGGAGCTTTAAGAAATTCATAAATACCATTTTTGTGTTACGAACGCGGTGTATTTTCCATGTATATCTACATGGAAAAAGCCATTTTTCAAATCTAGTGTTGTGAAGACCTTTGATTGTTCTACGCGATCGTGTATTTCTGGAATTATAGGCAGTGGAAATCTGTCTTGAATATTCTTCTTATTTAATTTCCGAAAGTCAATGCATAATCTTTTAGACCTTTCCTTCTTGTTACACAAAACTATAGGTGCAGCATAATTCGAATTGCTAGGCTTTATGATTCCATCGTTCAACCACTCTCTAATTTGCTCGTCAACAATTTTTTGTTCCGCGAAAGACATGTATCGTCTATTTTGACAGACAGGGATTTCCTCGCATAAATTTATTTGCATCTTGAAATAAGATTGTTTATTTTTCCGAATATGGTACGAATTAATTAATGTACACAGTCTTTCTTTATGTTCGACATTTGAAATGTGCGTTGAATCAATCTCGTTGACAGAAAGAGCTTTCACCACATGTGAAAGGTAATTAAATTGCAAGTCACTTCCGCTTTCGAGGTTGTTTACATTAACAAAGCCGCTAGGCGACTGCGAAAGATCATAAACATTCTTAAATGACACAGCTATATTCAAATTTCCCATAACACAACGAACGTTACGAACTGACTCAACAATTATCGATTCACATTATTTTTATTCCTATGAGAAATTATTTGAAGGCCATTCTCGGTGAAAGAGAAGTTTAACTGATTCATTACATCTACACCTAATACAATTTGATTACATAAAGACTTGACAACATAAATTTTCGTACGAATTGAAAAACCATCAATTAAAATATCAGAAATAAAAAAGCCAATGGGAAATGTTTGCTTTGAACTGCAATGTTTGCAACCCATTAAGATGATATCGTTAAGGTTTAAATTGGAGAACCAATTTGCTTATATAACTCTACACTGCATATTGTAACATCTAAACCAGTGTCAACTAGACTATCAACTAAATGATTACTCATTTCTACAGTTTTCATAATTCTACCATTATCTGGAATTTTTTGAACCCACGATGTTTGCTTCTCGGGGGTTTCGTTTTGAACAGACGTACAATCGGTCGATTTATGCCCGAACCTTTTACATTTAAAACATTTTATCTCACTCGATTTGTTTTTACACTCAGATGATTTATGACCCAGTTCATCGCAGTTAAAACACTTTATTTACGTTAGATTGATTTCGGTTTGATGACACAAGCTTACTTCTATCTTTAATTTGAGTGTCTACTTTCGGATTTTTAAACTTATCATTGTCCGCTCTCATTTCGTCATAAATTTTTAGCTTTTGTTTTAATTCAGGTATTGTTTCGCAACCATATAGTAGAGTTTTACTCACCATCGAATCTGGAATACCATCTATGACATATTTAATTAATGAAGCAACTTCAATGTTACGTCGCGAACACATTTTTCTCATTTTCAAAAAATACTCATCTAAAGATTCATTAGGCATTAATTTACGCTTCCATACCATTTCGTGCCATTCAGCTGAATTAAAAGCTTTACCAAATTCAGATTTCAAAAGCTTTTTTTAACTTACACCAGTCATTAACTTTAGGTTCACTCTGAATAAATAGTTTTGCTTTACCTTTTAATGACCTTTTAGCAAAAACTTATTTATACAAATCACTCAATTTCAAAGAATTTATGACAACTTCAAATTCATCAGTCCATTTATCAACATTTTCATATGCATTACCAGAAAAAGATTAACAATACTTTCAAATCCGAAAAACTAAGATGAGGTTTAAAATGGTCTTAAATCGGAAGCTGCATACTGTTATTTACTTGAAAATTATTAAAACCAGGATTGTCTCTTTGATTATCATCAAGTATTACTTCAGAAATTTTATTAACAGTTTCACTTTCAATATCACTATTTTCTTCATGCAAAATATTTTCAAATAATACAGATAAATCACACAGAAAAGAGACAATTCGGGTTACTACTTCTGTTTTCGAACCCTCTGGATTTATGCATAATACACTACAAATTTAATTAACTCATTTAAAGAAAAGCTATTTTGCACTGTATCTCTTTTCTTATTAAATTCTTCAGAATCTGGTTTATATGTAAATCCAAGAAATTCACGTAATCTGTTCCGGTTATTTCGGTCTATTTCAGTATTAAAAATAAGCTTATGCAAACTTTTGATTTCAGAACTTTTACCCTTCTTTAAAGCTGTTTCCAATTCTGGAATTTCTACTAACTTCATATTGGAAAGAAAGTTTTGTACTCACTCGACAGCTCAGCTGGCGAGGTGGCCCTCCGTCCTAAGGAACATTGCCAATCGGTGGAAAATGCCACCCCGTCAGAAAAAAAATCTACTATCTGCTTGCCACCGCCTGTTACGAAGCGATTAACGATACTAATGCGTAGTTCGAAAGGCTAGTAATAACTTGACGATTCTTGTTCGAACGCTAATTTTGTTTCGACGAATATGCATCAGTGGTAAATTTGATCTTGATTTGGATACAAAATATTCATGACGATATCTTTCATTTATATTTAATGAAAACACCAAAATATATCACAGCAATACACATACATCGCAATGGCGAACCACAGTTACATAATGTAAAAAACACAGAATTCTTTTGGCACAACAGCGCCCTCTATCCTATGAAAAGTTCCAACACCGCCAGAGGAAGGGCCAGCAGGTCAGACAGGCGTTTATTAATGTCAATAAAAAGTTACAAAGTACAGTTGCACAAGGTGCATTTATGACATAAAAATCATGCACGCAGGCATGATGTAGAGAAAAAGTATACAAAAACTATAAGCGTTAGAAACATACAAAAGGTCTACGTTGACTACAACTTCAAGTTTGATGCTGTTATAAATATTCAATGAAAATTGGTTATAACTTGTCCAAAGTCTGAAAATATAAAGTTCATTGAACTTACATAAATGTTCGTAAAAATAGTTCAGAGTCACTAAGATACAATTGTCTGAGTCTGAATTTTTAGATTCGCAAGTTTTTATTATAGCCAGCACATATCACTAGTAAAATGTCACCATTGATATTGCACTAAGTTGCTATTGGATACACTTTAAGTAGTTGTGAAACTCTGTAATAAGTACACAGACATGACACAAAGATTGTCGTCGTATTGTGCAATCTGTAAGAAATTCACAGTTGTTCATAAGTATTATATCATCACAGAATATATAGATATTGCATCCAAATTTGTGAAGCTCTGTCTCTGCCAGACCGGATGTCTTTTTAAAAAAATCTGATGTGTACACCACATGACTTCCTTGTACGGAATATTAAATTATACGCATTTTTTCTTGCATTTCATTTAAACTTATTGGATTGAATTAAATATACTTCGCCGACAGCGCATAAACCATAATACAATAAATGCATTCTTTAAAATTCACTCTAGTATTTGTTTACCATAGCGACACTCTGGCGCTAGATTCACTTAACAGTATTATATTTCGTTCATATTATAACTCAGAATGCACAAAATTTATATCACTTAAAGAAGAGAATTATCTAATCGTTGCCACATGTTCTATTCAAATACTATAATAAAGCTAGAATGATGTATAAAAGAAATTAAACAAACAAAACAAAAAAGAAACAGTTTTTCACAGACAATTGAGTATTTCTCATTCAATTAATTCAGTTCTCACTTCTCGAGAAGGCAAAAATACATAAAAACTAAAAATATCTATATTAAAAATTACGAAGTAAATCTTAAACACTTATTTCCTCGAAAGCATTCCAGAAAGGATTAAGCATGATTTAATTGGCAATAATAAATGAAGGCGTTATCTTTGTTGTTGCGAAGCTAAGTTTCTCTAGATTGGCAACAAATCCACTATTCTGCTGTTTCAAATGTAAACAAGCAATGGCCGCCATCAAAAACATTATTAGGCTTAGCGGCACTTAAACAACTTTAAAATTGTTGATAATTCTAAAAATATTACACACAGATTTACTAAAGGCATAAAAACCTAAACCGGAAGATAAAAACAACATAATTCAATCATTTTTTTAAAGCAAAAAATGTACAATTTACAAACATATAAGAGTAAAGAAACTGAGATCACTGAGCCGGGTAACATAGTGGATATATATAGTATAAATATATTTATATACGTTTGGTGTGGCCGATTGCAACCAAAATACGAGGTGGACATCTACACGTTATAGCAGTCCTATATACAAAATTTTAACGTTCTGAGGCTACTCGTTTTTGAGTTATGCGAGATACGTACGTACGCACATACGTACATACGCTCATACAGACGCCACGAAAATTAATTTTAAAGAATTAATTTTAAAGCAGTTTTATAATTTTTTTGGATTAAACGAGTCTTTTATTCTGTCCTTACGTACAGATATCACGCAAAAACATCGTTAAATTGCATTCGATAGCGGTCAAAATGGATATTTTCGTTGAAATATGCTGCCTGAAACCTTTCGCGATTACAATACTGCCTTTTTACTTCGTACAGGGAAGTAAAAATATTGAGTGTGGAGAAAAATGGTGAAAACATTAACATTTGCACGTGAGAGAGATCACGACTGATTTTGTCACACTTAAATTGCATCAGGTTGCTGTTGAATATACTTTAAGCAATCTTGAAGTTCTGTGATGTGTACACAGACGTGATCATAAATTTAGTAAAATCATTGAATATAACATGGTATGCAGTCTGTGATAAATTCAAAAATGATCGCAAATATTCTATCATCGTTGGATATAATTAGTATGCAGGCAGTACTGTAGAACACTGTCTGTTCCCAGACACTGAAGTACGAAATATGAGATTCGCATTTATTCTTAAAGAAACACTGTTGCGATAGATGGACGCTAATTTTGGATTCGCACACTTTCGAGTTTGCGACACTGTTGGTCACCATATTTTTGTAAGATTACCCTCAATAAGAATATAGTAGAGCACGACTTAAACATAACTAAGTACTTTATTTTAGGAAATAAAACGAATGAAAAGATGAATTAAGGTGAAAATGAATAGTTCAGCTGATAATCTCACAGCTAAAGTAAGTCCTTCTACAGGCACGTAAGCTCATGCCTTGAGAGAATACGTCTTTCTCATCCATCCGTGGCTAACTATATCCAGTATTTGGCCAATTGCTTGACTACAAGGAACCTGAGCATCGAAGGAAACTGCCTGTTTCCACCACTCTTAGAGGATACGCAAGCCGTCTGCTTGGTTCCGTTTCTTTCCTCCTCTGGAAGCTCTCTATGTGTCCATTGCTCTGCGCTGTGCCAGTGCCTCCTAGCACTCCTAGGAGGCACTGACTGTGCTAAGCTGACTGTGCCATGACGTCACGCCTTGCTGGGTTGAAGTAGAAGTAGAGGGAGTCGGAGAATATGCTCCCACATGTATTTCATATAAGACAAATATGCTTTGTATGCATAATTACTTGGAATAACCTTAATTATTGCAATTTTTACATATACATATATTACTGATATTTCATACACGAAGTGTTCTGCTCCATAATCACTTGCCTTACAAGCAGAATGTCAGTAGTATAGAAATACTTCCTTTTGTAATCCACATATAAAAAGTACGTTCTGCTTACACCATTATTTACTGTAAAATTACAAATCAAATATATGGAACCTTTACAGATGTATCTTTCAGTAATTCACATATGAAAAATATGTTATGCTTACACGATTATTTCTATAACATTACAGATCAAGCATCTGTAACTTTACAGATATATCCTTTGATAATCCACAGACAAAAATTATGTTATGCCTATAGAATTATTTCCTCTAACATTACATGTCAAACCTCTGCAATCTTTACAGTCATAAACCCTGTAAAGTTACTAAGAATATCCCTGTTACGATAACTCAAATAGTCCATAGCATCCCAGTTTCCATGAATTTTCTTAATAAATTTATATATATATGTAATAATAAAATTCCATAGTCAAGAATACACTTAAATTTCTAATTGCATGTTCTTTTCATTTTTTAATGGCGACGGTCTCTTATTTGAAAGTACGTGGAATTAAATCCACAGCCCCGTAGTCAAGTTGTTTTTCCCCCCTTTTCTACACGTACAGTTATAGAATGTTCTGGAAATATTTAAAACGAACTGGATTGGCTGACGAGGCTGACGTCATTTCTTGGAAGCTCCGCCTTTCCAGAGGCTATAAAGGGACTTGCAAAGGAATATCGAGGGCTTTTCTTAAATGTCACGATGCAGTAAACTTACCCTCAATAAACTTCATACAAAAAGTTATTAGTAATTCTTTTTATTTACTCCGAATATCTGATTTTGTAACTGCTATTTCTTCTGAATAAGAATAAATGGGTATTGTTTTTTAAACTTATCGTCTGATAATTTAAGCTAAGACTACATTTATGATTCTTCACCAATTTATTTATTCCGAACAAAAGCTGGTACATCACAAGGAGTCGGCAGGATAGGTGTACCCAAAGATCCAATGGAAGAGAAAGAACTTTTTAAGTGCAAGTTGCGTCTGTTTTTTTACAACTGAAGAATTGTGAATTGTGATACAACTTTGTCTTCCAATTTGGGCGCGTCTCATAGTTAGAACCGCATGATTTGGATATCATCTGCTGGAAAGAAGTGAAGAATTTCAGTCATTTATGCTTTTTTTTTTTTTTTTTTTTCGTGATACAGCTTTGTTGTCGCATTTTGATCGCGTCTCATAGTTAGAACTGCATGATTTGGATATCGTCTGCTGAAAAGTAGCTGAAGAATTTCAATCATTTATGCTGTGTTTTTTTTAACAGCACACAAAACGAGCAGGATTAAATAGTGTACTCAACAGCCAAGTAAGAACAGATTTTAAGAAATTATTTTTTCTCAGTGTGTGAACTAAGTTGCTACGACAATAGTTTGTTTTAAATGTATTATGTTAAAGTAATTACGAGTTTATTTAAATTTCAAGTCTTATTCTAGTTAATAATATTCTAAGTAAGATTTGATATTATCCTGAAATGTGTAGTGATAGTCGTAAAATTTGAGAATACAAAATTTTTATTTAAGTCTATTATTCTATGAAGTGTTGATAATACTCTGAAGAGTTTTTGGTTTAAAAAAATATTTTAACTATTGTAAAAATATTTTGAGAAAAGTGCACATTTTGTGTTCTCAAGAAAACTTTAAAGTTTCAGTTACAATGTCGACTAATAAGGAACCCGTTAATCTTGACGATTCACTGAACGTGAATCAAGATACAATAGATTTAAATATTATTCCATTGAAGATTCTAAGGACAGTGACATAATTTCTTGGTTAGATTATTTTAACAAAGTCTGCGAAAATAAGGACGAAAATTGGAAACTTCAAAATATTTCTCGTTACATTAAGGGAAAAGCACTCTGGATTTATATTAAAAATTGCCATGAACTAAAAACTTACTCAGAATTTGAACAAATATTAAAAGAAAACTTTATCGAGCCCACCTTAACTACTTTCGGCGACTTCGCTAATTTAAAATATAACGTCAGAGAAGACATCACAGATTACTTTCGAAAGAAAATAGAAGTGGGTAAGTGGCTTAATTTGGATAAATAAATTATTTTAGAAGGTTTGACAGATGGTTTGCCAACTAACTTAAAGTCTTTGATGATTGTTCAAAGTCCCGCTGATCCTATAACTTGGCTAGAACAAGCCCACAAACTTCGACAAATTTATGAATTTAAAGATGAAAATTCACAAAATTATAACAGAGATAGGAATAGTCAACAATTCAGAGAAGCTAATTTCCGAAATAATAATCGTCAGTTTGTTGATAATCGGCCCAATGCATTTAATTACAAACCTCATAGTTTTCAACAAATTGGAAATAAATCTAACAGCAATATCAACAACGAAAAGAAGGTTGTAAGTCACCATACTAATAGTAATTTTGACGGTATAGCCCCATCACCTTGTAGAATATGTACCAAAAAAGGGATACCAAATTTTTATCACTGGGCTCAAATCTGCCCATTCCGAAATGAGAACAACGAAACTGAAACTAATTCTAATGTGGAAAACAAAAATTCAGGGTCTGATTCTTCGGGAATTTGACAACTAAGAATTAAGGGATTTTTATCCCATGGCAGATCAGTCGACTGTGTCGTGGACAGTGGCGCGACATTGTCTATCATCTCAGAAAAATCTGCAAACAATTTACAGTTAAAAATTCAAAAGGTAAAAGGTATTAAAATTAGGCAAACTAAAGGAAATTTTTCTATTGATAAAATGTGTGATTACAAATGAAAATTGGAAATATTATTAAACTAATTAACTTGTTAGTGTTTACTAATTTAGATTATGTTCTCTTGGGTTTAAATGAATGTAAATTATTTGAATTAAAAATTGATTGTAGTAATTTAGTGGCAACTCAAAGAAATGAAAACATTTCAAATTCTGTGAATGTAAATAACAGAGTTTCTTTGCATGTACAACTTGATCAAGTACTTGAAAAAAAACAGTAATGTAATGCCATCAGTTAAGACAAAACCTGGAAGTAATATCTCTGAGGTAATAAGTGTTGATGAAAATAATATATAATAATGTGTCTAAAGGTATAATAGTTAATGAAGGTAATAAGTCTAATATTATGAAGTTTAATGATGATAAGATGTCTAAGGTAACAAGAGTTAATGTAAATAATGAAAGTAATGTAAAACTAAAAATTCAAAAAAGTGATGTGAAAAAACAAAGTAGTGAAATAACAACAGATTCAGAGAGTATGGAGGAAGAAAACCCTGAATTAATTAA
The DNA here is from genome assembly GCF_044657685.1 of Stegodyphus dumicola. NCBI lineage: Eukaryota > Metazoa > Arthropoda > Arachnida > Araneae > Eresidae > Stegodyphus > Stegodyphus dumicola. Next base: position 131,439,512 of record NC_140768.1, on the reverse strand, counting down.
ATTGTTAAATAAATATAAGAATTTGTTTTCCAAAAATAAATATGATGTAGGTAAAATTAACATCGAACCACAACGAATTAACTTCTGATTTTCCTGTCACTTTAAGACCTTATCGAACTTCCCCTAAGGAAGAAGAAGAAATTAGACGACAAATTGATCAATTATTAAAAAATGGAATTATTAAAGAAAGTAGTAGTCCTTATGCATCCCCAGTAACTTTAGTATTAAAACGCGAGGAAGGCAAAAAAAACAGAATGTGTATTGATTATCGTAAGCTTAATGCTTTAGCAAAGACTGATGCTCATCCCCTGCCCCGGATAGACTTTTTATTAGACAAATTAAGTAATGCAAATGTTTTTTCTACAATAGATCTAATATCAGGGTTTTGGCACATTCCTATTCACCCTGATGACACCGAAAAATTGGCTTTTATTACAAATTTTGGACTATATGAATGGCTAAGACTCCCTTTTGGCTTCAAAAATGCACCGGCTATCTTTAACAGAATTATTAAACGCATCCTCACTAAAAATAAAATCCAATTTGCTTGTAGTTATTTTGATGACATATGTAATTGTTTACTCTTCTTCCAAAGAACAACATCTAAAGCATTTGCGTGAATTATTTGAAATATTTATTCAAGAAGGTATTAAATTGAACCAGAGTAAATGTGTCTTTCCCAAAGATAAAATCAATTTTCTAGGTTATGAAATTAGAAAGGGTAAAGTTACCCCAGATAACAAAATATTGAAAATTCAGTATTAAAAATTTATTAAAAAAAAGTATTAAAAAGTATTAAAAATTTGAAATATCCAAGTAATGTAAAAGAGCTACAAAGAGTGTTACGCAGTATAAATGTTTATCATAGATTCATACCTAATTATGCTAAATTAAGATCTCCTCTAAATAAATTATTGAACAAAGATGTACCATGGCATTGGGTTGGTCAATGTCAAACTGCTTTTGACGAACTGAAAAATATTCTTATTTCAAAACCAGTCTTACAATTGTATGATCCAAATAAACCTTGTCATGTTTTTGTTGATGCATCACAGATTGCTGTGGGAGCTGTTTTGAAGCAACCAGATGAAAGTAATGTATTACACCCAGTTTCCTACCATTCTAGAACTTTAAAAGATTACGAAAAAAATTATGCAATTACAGAACTTGAATGTTCAGCTATTGTTGATGCATTAGATAAATTTTATTACTATCTTCACGGTCAAAAATTTACAATCCATACCGATCATGCAGCCCTTGTTTGGCTTAAAAATGTTAAGAATTTAAGAGGCAGATTATTCAGTTGGTCACTCCGACTCAGTATGTTTGATTACGAAGTTAAATATCAAAAAGGCTCTACAAATGCTGAAGCTGATATGCCTTCTAGACAACCTGTTTCTCACCAGCTCCAACATTCTGTGTATTTACTTAATCGTGATGAAATTATACAACAGCAAAAAAGTGATAATGTGTGTGAAAAAAGTATGCAGAACTAAATGATTTGATGGTAATTAAGAAGAAAAAAGGTTATAAAATCGTGGTACCAAAATCCTTAAGATTAAAATTATTAACTGAAACTCATGAAAATTTCGGACACCCAGGTATTCATGCTATGTTAAATTTAATCACCCCACAATATTATTGGCCCTACATTAGTAAAGATATTGGAAATTTCGTGAAACATTGCCATGTTTGTCAAATTAATAAAAAGAAAAAAAAAAAAAATTGGTTTTATGCAAGAAGTACCCCCAACTGATAAACCTTTTGAATATCTCTCTATTGATACAGTCGGCGGTTTTAATTATTATAATTCTACAAAAATATATTTACATCTTGTGATCGATCATGCCACAAGATATGTCTGGGCTTTTCCATCTAAAAGTGCAACTACAGAAACTTATGCTAATATTTTGAAAAAGATTTTCCAAATTCAAGTCCCCAAAAAAACCCTTAGTGACCGCAATGCCGCATTCACCTGCAATAGATTAAAAAAATTTCTTAGAAATTATAATGTAAAACAACTTCTAACTACTGCCCCCCAGACAAATGGTAAAGTAGAGCGTGTGAACCAAACCATAGTAACCCGTTTAAGGTGTAAAGTAAATTCTACATCATCGAAAATTCCTTGGACGAAAATTTTGGATCAAGTTATTAGTGAATATAATAATTCCCCTCATTCGGTAACTAAATTCACCCCTGCATATCTTTTACTCGGAAAACTTCCTTTCGATTCTACCCTAGATCAAAATACTTACCCTGCGGTTGACATAGCGAGAAAATTAGCTAAAGAGAGAACTATTGAATATCATAAAAGGGATAAAAGTCGTTATGACACAAAATTTGCAGATGTAGATTTTCAACCTGGTAATCTAGTTTTATTTGATGAATTTGAATTTCCGAATACACGTAAATTGACACCTCCCTATTCTGGACCATACCAAATTGTCAAAAAATATCTGAGGTTAATTATGAAATTGATAAAAAGAATTACCACACAAAGAAACCTACTGATATTGTCCATATTTCCAGACTACGACAATACCAAGAACCAGAAAATTTTAAACTACATCACCAATAGGTAGACACACCTTCCTTTTGGTAAACGCTCAACTGGGGTTGCTACTAAAGGTAATTAGAGCACCTCTAATTATTTAATGTCTAATTTTCTGTGTTGTAAACTTTTGGTGTGTTGTTTTGTATTTTTGTAATTATTTTGTATTTATGTGTTAATTTTTTGGCAACGACATTAATGGTAATTATAAAATACTATTGAAGTTGAAAGTTGTGTTGAAATACAATGCAGTGTATGCCATAATTGTCATTGTCGATAGTAAAAGGTAAAATACGAGTAAAATTATTGTGTAAAATGATTATTATCAAAATAAGTGTTTTATATGAATAAGTAGTCAAAATGAAATACTGTAAACAAACTAAAAGTCAAAAGGAAATGATAAGAAATTAGTCAAGTATTGTAATTGTCAATCATATGAAGAAAAAAATAGAGGAATACCTCACCTCAAATAGAAAATTTTAATATTAAAGCCACGGCGAACTGGAAATTAAAGATTTGTACAATAAGAACTGCTCTAATGTTTTGCAGCAATCTTTAAAGACCTGGATCCAGAACTGAAACTGTTCTCGAGAAATGTTTTCCCAATATTGCATGCATAATGTTATTTTTCTTTATTTTCTATAAATGTAAATATATTAAGGTATATTATTTACAATTTTATATATTGATATTATTATTGACTGTGTTATAGTGAGAGTGTCTATTTAAGATTAATATTATTGTAACTCGAATTCTGGATGCGAGTTCTTCAAACAAATTAAGCAATTATTTAAAATATTTTTTCTATCTGGAATGTCTTGTGGTCGAGGCGCCCGGCTTCAAGCCTTTTCAGATGGGGGGGGGGGAATATTTTGTAATAATAAAATTCCATAGTCAAGAATACACTTAAATTTCTAACTGCATGTTCTTTTCATTTTTTAATGGCGACAGTCTCTTATTTGAAAGTACGTGGAATTAAATCCACAGCCCCGTAGTCAAGTTGATTTCCCGCCTTTTCTACACGTACAGTTATAGAATGTTCTGGAAATATTTAAAGCGAACTGGATTGGCTGACGAGGCTGACGTCATTTCTTGGAAGCTCCGCCTTTCCAGAGGCTATAAAGGGACTTGCAAAGGAATATCGGGGGCTTTTCTTAAATGTCACGATGCAGTAAACTTCATACAAAAAGTTATTAGTAATTCTTTTTATTTACTCCGAATATCTGATTTTGTAACTACTATTTCTCCTGAATAATAATAAATGGATCCTGTTTTTTAAACTTATCGTCTGATAATTTAAGCTAAGACTGCATTTATGATTCTTCACCAATCTATTTATTCCGGACAAAAGCTGGTACATCACACATATATATATATTACAATGTGGTGTTCACAGGATCAGGCACCTTTTGTGGCGATGGAACATTTAAAGAAACAATCAAGTTCAAAATTTAAAACTTAAACTAGTAGTAGTCAAGGCCTACACAATTTAATTTAAATTTAAGTATGCTCAGATTTTATTACCGGCGTAACAATTTAAATGACGGCAGCTGTAACTCAAAGCTGAATAATTACAGTCTTATCCGAGGTGGCAAAACTGAGAGTAACGTGACCTCTAGAGGCAGAAACACACTGTCTCTTACAATCCATAAACCTCAGCTTAAATATATAAGGCATTAATACACGGGCATGTAATGGAGATATGCCCATGTATTAATGCCTTATATACAGGGTGTTTCATAGATCATGGGACAAACTTGGAGGGGTGGTACAGCGTACTAAAACATGCATTTTTTTTATAGGAATATAGGGTCTAAAGTGACGGGTTAAGGCAGGAACGCAAAGAAACGACACGAGAGGAAAATGTGTTTATGGTACAAAATCAACGCAAAGTGCTTCTTTGTAGCAATACAGTATTCACAATAAATGTTCAAAAAGGAAACACTAACAGTAATAGGAACTACAGCCGTGATTGGCTGGCAATGCAACGGTAGTGAGCCGGACAAACCACGATCCGATGCATCAGAGGATCATTCATAACTCTGATGTCGAGCGTGATGGGTGAGTTTACGCACAGGGTAAAAGCTGACATGCATCTCATGTATGGTGCTGCTAATGAGAACGGCAGAGCAGCGCTACGGTTGTACCAGGAACGGTTTCCGAACAGGCGTATGCCGAAGCACACAATGTTCGATAGGTTGCATAGGTTCTCTGTGTGAAAACGGGTAATTTAAAGCCATCTCTGTCACTAGGAGTGGAAGAAGAAGTGCACGACAACCTCGCATTGAAGAATCCATCTTGAACATTGTGCATGAATCACCTCAGACAAGTACAAGAGCTATTGCACGTCGTCTGCAGCTGAGTCATTCCACCGTTTGGAGAGTATTGCATGAAAATGGTTTGCACCCGTAACATTTGCAGAGAGTCCAAGCCTTGCAAGAGACAGATTACCTTCTTCGAGTTCATTTCTGTCATTGGTTCTTGCAGCAGTGTGTGGTGCAGGCGGATTTCCCATCGGATATGCTACTCACAGACGAGGCAACGTTCTCACAGGACGGCATCTTCAATAGCCAGCCACAAGATGCACGAGTGGACAACTCATAATCCACATGGCACACGTCCACATTGCATTCCAAATCCGCTTCTTCATGAATGTGTGGGCGGGTATTGTTAACGACTACCTCACAGGTCCATACCTCTTACCTGCACGTACAAATGGCTTATGTTATCATATTTTTCTGCAAGAGGTGCTACCGGAACTGCTGCAGGATGTTCCGGCTGTCGTTCGTAATCGCATATGGTTCCAGCATGATGGTGCACCAGCCCATAACTACGTGCGGGTCCGCAATTAGTTGGATGGGACATTTCTGGGCCGATGGATTGGCCGTGATGGGCTCTTTCGATGGCCACCCCGTTCGCCAGATTTATCCAGCTTGGATTTTTTTATGGGGCCATCTGAAGAGCATCATTTACGAGACTCCCATTGACTCACTGGAGGACCTCGTTGCACGACTATCCATTGTGGCTGCAACCGGGCGCAAAATGCCTGTCGTTTTTCAAAATGTTCGTCATTCTTTTCTGCGACATTACCAAGCATGCATTACAGCTGGTGGTCGCAATTTTGAACATTTATTGTGAATACTGTATTGCTACAAAGAAGCACTTTGCGTTGATTTTGTACCATAAACACATTTTCCTCTCGTGTCGTTTCTTTGCGTTCCTGCCTTAACCCGTCACTTTAGACCCTATATTCCTATAAAAAAAATGCATGTTTTAGTACGCTGTACCACCCCTCCAAGTTTGTCCCATGATCTATGAAACACCCTGTATATAAGGCATTAATACATGGGCATATCTCCATTACATGCCCGTGTATTAATGCCTTATATATTTAAGCTGAGGTTTATGGATTGTAAGAGACAGTGTATTTTTGTCTACATTAATAATGGGTATATTTCGATTTTTGTATTTATTCCTCTTTCCGTTTTACTTTTCATTAATGTCTAACTCTCTAACTTGTAATTAAAAAAATTGCATATTTAGTTTAAAAATTTAATTTTTTGTTCACTTTCTTCAATTAAAACAGTTACTTTTATGATGATTAATAAAATATGAAAACTTATAAAAGGGTTTTTAATGAAATTTAGCTTTTCAGAATAAAAAATATCTTTATCCTGATTATAAACTTCAAGATATAACTCATTTACATTTCCGCAGAGGAAGCTGAAAGAAGTTATAATAATGGTTGAAGTTATAAATAAATGGTTGATACAAAATAATAGTAAACTTTATAAGTTTTAAATAAATTTAAATATAAAAAAGGATTTCCCAATGCAATGTCAATTCTAAGGGGAAAAAAATGCAGTTTCTGAAATATTGCAAAGAATAAAAACATTTCATTATAATTATTATGAAAATGTTGAACGACATAACAGCATCATTACCAACTTAATGTATTAAGTGAAAATGGCAAAGATGGGGGGGGGAAGGAATTGGGTTCAAATCTCCATTGCGTTGCTTAGATTCCTAAATGTTTTCCTTTCATTTCTGATCTATTATGGTAACCTTGACTACACCTGTTTGCGATAGAAATGCGCATAATAATCTGGCGATTATTTAAAAATAATAACATATCTGACATAGCTAACATATCTGACATACTCTAACGTATAATCTGATCGTATTCATACCTGATTAATTTTTTTAAAATATATTCGGTTATATTTGAATCTATAGTAACATTTACAAGAACCAAAATAAGTGCTCATGTACATTATACCTACTGGATTCCTTTTATGAATTTACAATTTTCATTATTTGTTCAGCACGTTACTTCCGGATCACAGCCTGCAATTTTGCTGTAAGATTTATCTTTTTAGAAAGTTAATTTTCTTTCAATGTTCCCATAAAAGTGAGAAATCACTTCATATTGAATGTTTCCCCTAAGATTACAATGGTTCGAACCCTGATATACATTCACCAAATGTTCATATTATTAAATGTGATAATTATGTTAAAAACAGGAATAACAAAATATAATGTAGACGCAACGGCCTATTATATTATACACTTTTAACTGCACTTCATTTAATCTCATTTCCTAGAATTATTCGAACTTAATTAACCGATTCTTCGAAGCAAGTTGAAAATGACATACAAATTGCAAATTTTGAAATTAATTATCACGGTCAATTTTTGTCGCATGGGAGTTAAACTTCTTATAGTGTTATTGTTTTATTTATTTTATTTCCGATGGCAGATTATGAACAGTTGCAGGAAAAAAAAGAATATAGAATACAGCAATACAATGAAAAAAAAATAGCTGTAACAGAGACCATTAATCTAACATATCTCTTGCCACCCAGTAACGCTCGGCGAGAAAACTCTAGCGCAGAGCAGGACATTGGTGTAGATGTGCGGCATCCATCACGTCTCCAGAGCTGCAGAGAGTACAATTCGGAGAAGGAACAATTTTGAATCTATGAAGATGATATTGTAGGCAGTCATGTCCGGTGACAAGGCGGAATTCAGCGACCGCTTGTTATTCTTTTATAATCAGTATAAAAACTTTCCCAAATATAAGTATCAGGGAGACCACATCGAAAATTAGATTTCGCTATTTGTCGAAAATTATTTCTTTTTTAAATTTGATATTTCAAAAACATGAATATTTTGGCCATTTAAAGCACTTCTGTAATTAAAAGCATATGACTACAACCAACGATTGCGAATGTAAAGGCCGGGTAAGACTTTTAAGCGGGATAAGGGGTATAATATATATATGTGTGTGTGTGTGTAAGATAAAAAATATGAAAGCGAACGTCTAAATTTAATTCACTATAACCTCTTTTATTTCTTATTTAACTTGGGACTTCCTCTCTCTGTCTAAAAATAGCACCATAAGTCTAAACTGCGTCATTCAAATTAATCATGCGATCTTACGTAACGCTTACAGCAGATATCTCTTGCCCAATCAAAATAATTTCACACCAAAATTAAAACTTGAATTGAAACTTGACTTCCTCCTTTCTTCCTTTGCCACTACTACTGTGACACACTCTCTCTTCTGGCTTACGCTTTCATCCTGTTAAGACGCTGCAGCAATCTTCTATCACTATAGTATCAAAATTGTAAACGCTCTGGAAGTGGGCACAATTGGAGTGCCAAGTGAGTTGTGGCGAAAAAATGTGAATTCAAATAAATACGGAAATTAATTCGGCTCGATTGCTTATTCTTCAAAATGGATGGACGCTCTAAGCATCAAGTATCTACGTCATTAGTATTTCTCCGTTTCGACGTCGTAGTGTTCCTACATCAGTGTTTCCAAAATTGTGCAAATATTACATTTATGCTACTAACCTCAATGAAACATTTATTCCTCAGTTGGATTTCTGTAAAATAGTATCTGCAAATTCATCAGTCTAAAAGATATCATCGACTATCCAAATATATTGTGCTATCATTGCATATTGTATATAGATATATATATATACATAATATATTTTTATTTATGTATATGTATATGTGTATAAATCAAAAAGAGAAAAATGCACAAATATATATATATGATTAATGTTCAGCAGCATATTATGCAGAAATAACTTGGGATAATTTTGTTTTAAAATAAAAATTTGTGACACTGTATATATATTTCGGTTTTATTAAATTTTAATGCTTTTATTGAAAATTAAAATTTAATTGTATCTTATATCGGTTTTTGTTCTCAAATGATTCAGAAGAACGAAACATGTATTCGAGACACATTAATGGACTTTTATGAAACTTTTAATTGATTTTCCCCTGATGGGTTTTGAATTAAGTTTTCAGATGAAGGAGATCAAATTTTATTTTTATTTCTATTACCAATTTCCATTTTTATTTTTCTGGTTTATTCTACTAATGAAATCGTATATTAATTTTTATTATGTTTAGCTACAATGTTAAACGTTTTATCCACGGTTTCAGTTATTAATATTATTGGTGGTGGTGGTGGTGGTAGTAGACTCATAGCGCAAAGCTCTACCCCGGCCATATGCGCCAGACACAGGATTCGTTTTTAAACATATAATCTAAAGTATAGATTTTTTATATAAAGAAATTAAGAATAAAGACAACAGCACACTTTAAAATAGAGGCAAGTAAAATGATAATGAAATGGTGGGATGAAAATGCTGATTATGATTCAGATAATGAGATATAGATATAAAGTCCTAAAACATTAAAATTCTAACATAAAATCTCAAGACAAAAATCAAATTAAATAATAGAAACCTGTTTCTTTCAGGTAGTGAAACAAATTGATATTCACTTTGTAAGGATCTTAAGTTTTACTAACGTTTATTTTATTTTAAATCTTTACTATCACTTCTTATTTTCTACTTCCGGCCAGAATTAAAAGCTTTAACTTATTTATGCAAATTTGTCTTGCGAACGCCAAGTACTTAAGTTGTGGCTTTTTGCCAAGCAAGAGAGAGGAAGGAGTGATTAGGAGCAGGCCGCTTGCCATAGCAGTTTTACTCGGTTGCTGGTTGCCTTCAAGGCCAGAGGTTTAATCCTCTTGATAATTTTAAACGTATCGTAGTGTTAACAGTTCTCTGTACTACATACGGCCTTTCTGTTAATATACGGCCAATCTTCAAGTAGGCACTTGTTTATTAATCCAAAGTTAGTTTAGTTAGAGTTTAGTTAATATTTTTATATTCTTGCGTTCAGACCACAAGTGGTTGGTCTCTGTATTCCGAAGTCCGGAAATCATTGTAAAGAGAGAAAAATAAAGGGTTTCGTATACCCTTCTTGTGTGTATTGTCTACTTCCCACATTTATTGAACATAGCTTTAGTAAGCTCCCTGTTCCGAGTTAGGTCATTTAATGTTCCCAAAGCAAGTAAGGAGGAATACTGAACCTGATAGTGGCACCCGACGAAGAAGAATAACCATGGCCGAGTTTCAAGAAGAACCTGTGCTGCCTGCAGAAGCGGCTCAAAATCCAGAAATGCCAGCTGCCGCCCTGGAAGGATTTGGTTACATCGTCCAGACCATGCGCGCATCGATGAAACCAGAAGCAACATTTAATGGAAACTCACCGGTAACCAGTTTTTTGGGAAAATTAGATGACCACTTCATGCTGTATCCCGTGCATGAGTTCCAGAAAGTCACCTTAGCTACCAGCGCTTTGAGGGACCAAGCGTTTAATTGGTTCAGATGTATAGGCAGAAGCCTCTTGGGTCAAGCGGGAAGTCCCACCTATACTTACGAAAATTTCAAGACTGCCTTAGTAAAAGCCTTCCCTGTCGTAAGAGATCGTGCAAAATTAGAAACGGAACTTTTCAGCATATATCAGCAACGAATCGAAAATCTTTCCACCTTTATTTTAAGAAAAATTCACGTCTTCAAACTCTTGTATGGAAACCGTCCGGATCCTGAGATAATTCAAGTGATTTTGCCGAGGTTACTTCCCCAAGTACAATACTTTATTGAATTAAGGAATCCGACTACACTGGAAAAGTTATTTGAGATAGCAATCCAGTTTGAAAGTAGAAGAACGGCGGACATTGAAAGAAGACGCCAGTATGAGCAACGAAACCAATCTGGTGCGCCAAGACCACAGCAAAGTCAAGAACACGGCTACGGAAGCAAAGCGAATCAGTGGGCAAGAAACCCGAGTGTCCAAAAACAACCGGCGAACGTCGACAGTTCAATAGTAATCCAGGAAAAAAGTCTGAAGGCCAGTGGAAAAAGAAGGAAAGCATGGAAAGGAAAAAACAAGATTTAAACTAAAAAGGATTTCTGCTGACGGGAGGGTGCGGAAATCCGAAGGCCAAGAAAACCCCTCTTCCTTCAAGTTAAATACAGTGATGGTGAAAAATTTGACTCTTCCAAAGATTGAAGTGTTGGTGAATAACATCCCAGCCACCGCACTCCTGGATACAGGCGCGCAGTGTTCCTGTGTGGCAGAAGATTTTTTTAAGAAGTATTTTCGTAAATACCGCATATATAATTCGAATAATACGACAGTGTTAGCTGCGCAGGGAGAAAGATGCAAGTGCATAGGTAAATTACCGCTATACGTTCGTATCAAGGACGAACAAGTAAAGATTGTGTTTTTTATAGTAAAGAATTTGCAAGCACATATCATCTTAGGGATAGATTTTCTTTCAGAGGCAGAAGCAACGCTGGATTTTAACGAAGCGTCCCTTAAGCTGACGATGAAACCAGTTCGAGAAGAAAAAACAGAACCACCAATGTTAAACCTTGACCACCTGCCTAAGGAAGAGCAACAAAAAATTCGACAAGTGGTAAGTGAATTTGCTTCGTTATTTAGTGATATTCCAGTATTTACTCAAGTTACTAACCATAGTATCGACACCGGAGATTCACTGCCAGTTCGCCACAAACCATACCGATATGATAAGAATAAAGAAAAAATTATAGAGTGGCCCATTAGAGATATGTTACGTAAAAAGATCATAACGCCCATCTCAAGTAGTTATGCTAGCCCGGTGGTTTTATTTAAGAAAAACAATGACTAACACATCCAAAAACACATCCAAAAAGGTGGCGTTTTGCGATTGACTATCGTAAATTAAACTCCATGACTAAATATCCGGTATATCCGTTACCTATTATTGAAGAAATTATAAGGAACATAACTTCTACCAAATACATGACTACTTTAGACTTAACGACTGGTTATTTTCAAATAGGGGTTAGACCGGAAGATGTGCCTAAGACTGCTTTTATAACCAAGTCTGGCACTTATGCATTCCTGCGTATGCCGTTTGGCCTTTCAGGGGCACCGGCAACATTTCAGCGATGTATGGACATTGTGCTAAGGCCTGTTCTTGGAAAGTCCACATTTATCTATTTAGACGATATCATTATTACTAGTGATAATCTGGACCAACATGTACAGGATTTAAGACAGGTGTTTTCATTATTAAATGAGGCCGGTCTAAAAGTTAATGTCGAAAAGTGCAAATCTGCAGCCCCTGAATTAAAATACTTAGGTTACAAAATATCTCAGAAAGGAATCGAGACAGACGAATCAAAAATAATCGCTGTGCAAAAGTATCCGCCGCCAAATACGGCGAAGAAGCTCTCTTCTTTTCTAGGACTTTGTTCATATTATAGGTCCTTTATAAAAGATTTTGCAGCTATTGCTGAACCATTGTTAAAATTAAAAGGAAAAAGGCAAGATTCTCGTGGACGGCCGAAGCCAATAGTGCTTTCGAAAAATTAAAGCAAGCATTAACGCAAGCCCCTGTTTTGAAATTTTCTGAAAAGGATGAGAATTTAGAAATTTCAGCGGATGCTTCGGATTATGCGGTAGGAGCGGTACTTTCGCAAAATCAGCAGCCCGTGGCATTTTTTAGTCGAACTTTAAATCAAACACAAAGAAATTATTCCGCGACCGAGAGAGAGGCACTTGCAGTTCTGTTAGCAGTGCAAAAGTTCCGAGTCTATTTTGGAAGGGCGCCAATAACAGTGTATTCTGATCATGCGGCGGTAACTAGATTGTACTCAGGGAAAAACTTATCCCCAAGGTTAATAAGATGGGCACTCAAGTTACAAGAGTATAATCTGGTAATCAAGCACACCCCCGGAAAGGAAAATATCGTAGCAGATGCCCTATCCAGAATAAAAATAGATGAAGAAGGTAATACTGTAAAGGTGGCAATGCTCACAGCATGTACAATAAATTCCCGAGAAACTGTAATAACCGAACTGGGTAAGGATCCTGAATTTAGAAACATTTATGAGTATTTAAAGGATCCTGAAAATTTTAGCCACCAAGATATTGTGGCGATAAGAAATAGGGCGGCCCATTACGAACTAATAGATGGTCTATTATTTTATACAAAAACTACAAATTCCAACAACGAATTTCGACCTGTTATCCCAGCTAGTCTTAGATTAAATATCCTGCAGGAGTTACACGACTGCCCTTTAGCTTCTCATGCTGGTATTCGAAAAACTATCCAACGCGTACGCGAGGCAGTCTACTTTCCTGAACTGCAAAAGTTAACAAGGTCGTATGTCCAGTCCTGCCCAACATCTCAAGCAGTTAATTATATTAATTTCCGCCCGGCCGGGTTTCTAAATAGCATTAAATCCGATTTTCCAAATGAAATAATTGGCATCGATTTATTGGGCCCTTTCCCAAAAAGTCAGTTAAATAAAAGTCGGTATCTCCTTGTTATGGTTGATCATTTTAGTAAGTGGACCGAAATTGTTCCCTTAAAACGAGCCTCCGCGAAATTAGTTACTGATTCTATTTTAAATAAATATATTTTAAAATACGGGGCGCCCCTAAAAGTTATATCGGATAATGGTCCTCAATTTGTAAGTAATATATTTGAAGACATGTGCCAAAAACTGGGCATACGTCATTTAAAAATGGTCCCGTATCGGCCGCAATCAAATATAGCGGAACGGGTCAATAGAAATATAGTGAAAATTATCCGTAGTTATGTTAAAAATTTTTATAAAAGCTGGGATAACTATGTCAATGAATTAGCTTTCACCCTTAGGACCGCAAAGCATGATACAACGGGCAAAACTCCTCTCAGAGTTATTTTTAGGCAGAAAGATTATAACGCCGTTAGATAAATTATTTTATGTTCAACAAAGAGCCCCAGAATTTAAAATGGGTGATATAGAAAAATTAATTAAAGAAGCAAAAAAGAACACTGAAGTAGCACAGAGAAAACAGAAACTTTATTACGATATGAAACGACGGGGAGTAACTTATAAAGTAGGAGATGAAGTGGTAAAAATTAAGCATTCACTTTCTTCAGCACCAGAAGATAAAACTGCCAAATTTTTTCCACGATTTGAAGGACCATATGTCAAAAAAAAATAACTCAGGCTGTAGTGGTGTTAAAAGCCAGGAATGGTGAAACATGCTCCGCAAACATTGACCAGATAAAACCATTCTATAACCGTAATAAAATGCAAATATTTAAAGATATTTTGCAGGATCCGGCACGGCAGGCACAAGCTCCAGAGGTGGAACAACGACAATCACAAGGGCAAGCCATTAGGAGGCAGGAGCAATTGAAAAGAAAGTTTCCCCGTTGGAAAATTGAAGGTAACAAGAAAAAGAAGCCGTTCCACCGACCAGAAAAGAGAGAGCACGACCACCCCCAGAATGAAGAAGGGAGAAGTACAACGAATGCAAAGAGAGCCAGGAGAAATAACGGCAACTATAACCCGGCTCCCAAACGGAAGATCTACCCATCGGACAGGAGTCTACGCAGCAAATGTCGACGAATTGCTGAAGGAACACCAGCTGCGGAGGCAAAGAAACAAGGAAAATTTGAACAGCCAGCAACGAGATCCAAGCAGGAACGAGAGAGAAGTGTCCCGGTTCCGCCAAGACCAGCTGCCATCAAACGGCCAAGACCACAGGCAGAGGCTAAAAAGAAGGTCTTCAAGGGTGACCTAACTGGAAGGAAAAGAAAGCTCATAGAGGAAGGAACTGAAGGGCGAACCCTCACAAGAAGGAAGATAAACCAAACGCTAGTTTTCGCTACCTTCCAGGACTGGGCAGAAAAAAGGATGTACGAATATCACAAAGATAAGTAAAACTTTATGTTACTTTGAAACCTTAAGTTAATCTTTCATTCTTACTGCAAGTGGCAGAATTCAAGACGTTTTACCTCATGCGAGGTCTACCTTTATCGCCAAAAAGGCGAGAAATGAGTTGTTACCTATTTTGGTATTATGTTTTTCAATTACTCGCGAGTAAAACTAAAATTAATGTATAATAGGAATGTGTAAATACTTGAATATTGTAAAAGTTATTGTATAAAATTTTATTTAAAACATTCTGGAAAGAAAGACGTTTTAGTCTGAAAGACTTTTGAAATGTAGTATTTCAATGTAGAAGAATTGGCACTTGCTTGGAAAAGAATAGAAGTTAACAATGTACTACTAATGTATGTTTTAAAATGCGTAAAATTAACGGCATGTTAATATGTCCTTATATACAATGTGAACTGTTATTTTAAACGTTAAGAAATACTGTGATATGTTAAAAGTGTGTATTATATCGGATGTATGAAAGTAATGACAAAAATTTTAACTTATTCGTGTGACTGTAAAAAGAGCAAATTATGGTGAATATGTGTTAAAGGTTGAATGAATGTAGTTAGGCTCTCTAACGCTACACTTCAGAGTTAGCCACTTTCAGAATAGTACTTCAGGGTTTAGAGATGAATATAAGGTGTGTTATGAGGTCTTGTTATGTTGAATTTTAACACGTTAGTGTTTTGATTGCAGGCGGTAGTGTTGAACACTTGTACATAAACACGTTCGTGTTTGGTGTTTTCTTTTACAACACATGTCAGAGAGCACGGAGAGAGAATTAAATAACGTCATGAATGAAATAAGAATGTTAAGAGAAATATAAGTATTCATGTTACTTGCCATTAAATTGTGTAACATTTCATTAAACTAGTTTTCCTTCCAGATCTCTGGAAGGAACCAGATTTCAACTAAGAGTTCCTGTTTAGATGCAGTACAGATGAAAAGTAATTGTCCATGAAGTTGATAATGTGAAAAACGATTTTTTTTTTAATTTCTAGTTTCTAGTGAGAAATGTTTGTAAAAGATTGTCCTCGCGTTAGATTCTTCTCTCGCGTTAGATTAAAAGTTTTCAACAAGGTCGTTTTAGACCTCAGTTTCAAACTAATTAACTCTGGCGGGAAGTATGTAAGGATCTTAAGTTTTACTAACGTTTATTTTATTTTAAATCTTTACTATCACTTCTTATTTTCTACTTCCGGCCAGAATTAAAAGCTTTAACTTATTTATGCAAATTTGTCTTGCGAACGCCAAGTACTTAAGTTGTGGCTTTTTGCCAAGCAAGAGAGAGGAAGGAGTGATTAGGAGCAGGCCGCTTGCCATAGCAGTTTTACTCGGTTGCTGGTTGCCTTCAAGGCCAGAGGTTTAATCCTCTTGATAATTTTAAACGTATCGTAGTGTTAACAGTTCTCTGTACTACATACGGCCTTTCTGTTAATATACGGCCAATCTTCAAGTAGGCACTTGTTTATTAATCCAAAGTTAGTTTAGTTAAGAGTTTAGTTAATATTTTTATATTCTTACGTTCAGACCACAAGTGGTTGGTCTCTGTATTCCGAAGTCCGGAAATCATAGTAAAGAGAGAAAAATAAAGGGTTTCGTATACCCTTCTTGTGTGTATTGTCTACTTCCCACATTTATTGAACATAGCTTTAGTAAGCTCCCTGTTCCGAGTCGGGTCATTTAATGTTCCCAAAGCAAGTAAGGAGGAATACTAAACCTGGTAACTTTTCTTCCGGTCGAGAGGCAGGTCACAGCTATTAAAATACTTCTCACGAAGACTATTAAAATATGGACATTCTATTAAAAGGTGATACACTGAAAGACAAACATCACAATTTGCACAGACAGGCTCGTTCTCAGCTTTCAGAAGGTAGTTATGAGTTTCTCTAGTGTGACTAATTCTAAGGCGAGTCAAAAGAACTTCCTCCCTGCGATTGCTAGTAGTATCCCAATGCTCTTTTTTAGGCTTCACCCTTCTCAACTTGTTATGAAGTTCAATGTCCCAAAGTTGCTGCCATTTCTTTCTGATCTTCTCTTTGATGACACAACGGATATCTCTAAAAGGGATGAGGCGACCGGACAGTTCAACAGCAGATTTCGTTGCGATGTCCGCCAGCTCATTGCCCTTTATTCCTGTATGTCCGGGGACCCAGCAGTACAGAATTTCATATCCACAACTTGTCAATTTAATATTCAACTTGAGAACATCCACTACCACAGGATTCTCGGTGCTACAAAAGGATTCTAAAGCTTTCAATGCACTGTAGGAGTCTGTATATACAATGAATATTCCATGGTGCAGCGTTGAGATGTACAAAAGCGCATAATATATGGCAGTCAGTTCGGAGGTTAAGACAGAGGAAGCGTCGTGTAAACGTCTGCCTTCCATGTGGTCACCAATTATAAATAACATACCAACATGGCAAGCTGACTTAAATCCATCCGTATATATGGAAACATAACTCCTGTAACTATGCCTGTGCTCAGCAAAGATTTGTCTGTAGATGCTCTCATTAGTAGTTGTTTTGACGTAACTGTGGAAAATATGAAGAAACTGGATTTGTGCATTTTCCCAAGGTGCGATTTCAAAATGCTGTACTGCTTGTAAGGACATATCAGACAGGGAGAATTCTTCAATGATGGGACGAACTCTGATAGAAAATGAAGGCACACAGGATGGACGTGCCTCAAATAAAGGGTCACAGCTATTTTCAAGTAAACACTGTTTATAAGGATGGTCAGGTTGAGATAAATATTATAATACTGTAAAAGAGACAACTCCTCACGCCTCAAACGGAGTGACGGTTCGTAACAGTCAACACAAAGGCTCTGGACAGGAGACGTCCTGAAGGCTCCAGAACAAATCCGCAGAGCCTGATGATGAACAGGGTCTAGTTTTAACAACACTGAAGACCGAGCGGATCCATAAACAGCTGAGCCGTAGTCTAGTCTAGAGCGAACAATAGCTCTGTAAATGCGAAGCGTGGAGCAACGCTGTGCACCCCAGGAGGTGTTCGCCAGGACTTTTAAAATATTTAAAATTTTTGTACACTTTTTTCTCAAGTTTAGGACATGAGGAAGGAAAGTCAATTTTCGGTCGAACATCACCCCTAAAATTTTACTTCAGATGCAACTGGAATCACAGACCCATTAAGGTATAATTCAGGCTCAGGATGGTGACCTCGCTTTCTACAAAAATGCACACAGACAGTCTTCTGTTTCGAAAACGTAAATCATTGTTTTTTTGCCCATTCCTGGATCCTGTTCAAAGCGATCTGGAGCTGTCTCTCTACATGTCTCATATCCGCACCTCGACAGCTAATTTGTAGATCATCAACATATAAAGATCCTGAAATGGTGGGAGGAAGTTGTTTTAATACAGAATTTCTTTTTAGGCTGAAAAGACTTACACTAAGCACACAGCCTTGAGGCACACCCTCTTCTTGTTCAAAAATATCCGATAAAACAGAGCCAATTCTTACTTGAAAAGTTCTAGTATTCAAGAAATTCTGAATGAAAATTGGTAGGTTGCCGCGCAAGCCACTCTCGTGAAGATCCCGAAATATACCGTATCTCCATGCCTTATCATAAGCTTTCTCAATGTCAAAAAATACCGAGACAAGGTGACTCCTTCTTACAAAAGCTTTTCAAATGGATGTCTCTAAAAGGAGCATATTATCTACGGTAGTTCTCCCCTTTCGAAAACCGCTTTGATAAGGCGATATAATATAATTCTTTTCCAAGAAGTAGACTAGGCGGCTGTTTACTATTTTTTCAAACAGCTTGCATATGCAACTCGTAAGGGCAATTGGCCGATAGTTGGAGGGATTTCTTGGATCTTTCCCTGGCTTCGCAATAGGAATTACAACAGCTCTCCTCCATGCACTGGGAAACGTACGCTCCTTCCACACTCTATTGTAAAGTGTGAGAAGGGCAGTCAGTGACTTATAGGACAAATGCTTTAGCATTTCATAATACACGCCATTCAGACCCAGACAAGACCTATGTGTCTGTAACAAAGCTCTCCTTAATTCCAGCATAGTAAAGTTTCTATTGTAAGGCTCAGATTTGGAAGAGTTGAATGCAATGGGATTTATTTCAGAGTGCTGCTTGATAGAGAGAAATGAAGGTGAATAGTTTCTGCTGGAAGAAACGGCAGCAAATCACCAATAGTATTCGTACTTTCTTCTATGAAGCTAATCACTCGGCCATCTTTTTCCAAAAAGGAAAGTGAGTGGTCTTTATATATTCCGCATGCTTTTCGAAATCTTTCCCAAACTCGCTTACTAGGCGTGGAGGATGTTATTGACGACACATATGAAATCCAAAAATTCCTTTGGCTCTGCTTCCTTGCTTTTCGTGCATTTGCTTTGGCTCTTTTAAATGCTATGAGGTTTCGCAGAGTTGGATATCTGCGAAAAATGCCCCATGTTTTTTTCTGTTTTTTCAGTGCTTCATGACAATTGCGATTCCACCATGGTTTCGAATATTTTAGTATTTTTCCTGATGTTCTAGGAATGGAAAGCATAGCTGCTTCAATAATAGTATTAGTAACAGCTTCAACCGCATCATCGATATGCACATCTTCTACCATTTCGTCTGTGAGCTCTGCAATGGAAGAGAAGAGTTCCCAGTCTGCCCTATCGAGTATGAATCGAGGGGATCTCGACATGGGATTTGCTCCTCTTCGTGCAAGAGATATAAAAATGGGATAGTGATCTCTGTTGTAAAGATCCTTTCCCACACTAAAAGTGCAAAATGGCAACAGAGATGGTGAACAGATGGCAAGGTCGAGAGCGTGGAATGTCCTTGAAGGCTCATGGAAGTACGTATCCTGCCCATTATTCAGGAGACAAAGGCTATGATCTTCGATCGTCTGCTCAATTTGTCTTCCTCGGCAATTTGTATCTTTACTACCCCAGAGCGGACTATGGCCGTTAAAATCTCCTATTATGATGAAAGGCACAGGCAGCTGCTCTATAAGACCATTTAAATCTTTCTGATCAATGTGCTCATTAGGAGGCAAATAAAGAGAAACGACTGAAACTACAATATGAAAATTTACTTGTACAGCGACAATTTGGAGGGATGTCGTCAAAGGAAAGGAACTTGTGGGATAGTCGAGTGAGGTGAGGAGACCTACACCTCCACAGGCACGTTTACCTGCAAGGTAATCCTTCTTGACGAAAGAAAACCTCCGAAGTTTTGCATGTTGATCTAGTTTCAGATTTGTTTCCTGTACTGCCAAGCACATAGGCTGATAAGCATTGATCATAGCTTTGATGTCAGGGAAATTTCGATGGAATCCGCTACAGTTCCATGAGACGAGGCTGGCCATTATGTTTGATGTTTGTTAGTTCTGTGTTGCTTTTTAGTTTTGCGCGGAAGCAGATGTTCGGGAACTTCCATGCTACTTCTATGCTACCTGAATCTGCCGATTCAGAAATCATTTCATCTACAGAACTATTGCTGGCACTTTTATTTTTCTTAATTGATTTTTCAGGGACATTTTTGGTTTGCTTTGAATAACTATTTCTTTATTTTGTACTACGTGTGTTGGATTTTCCTTTTTTTGCTTGCAGGTTGATGGGTTTTATTTTGTACTGTCTATGTACTTATTGAGGTTTGGGTGGCAATGGTACGTGTTGATTTAACGGCGCTGGCATATGACTTGTTTGATTGAAGCTGTGTGCTTTGCACTAGTTTTCTGGCTTCAGCATACAAGATGTTCCTAGTGACATTTAACGTCTGTACTTCCTTTTCTGTTCTCCATTTTGGGCATTATCGGGAAAATGCTGGATGGTCACCTTTGCAATTTATACACAGTGCCGCAGCAGTGCAATTATCGCTATCGTGGCCAACCAACGAACATCGAGCGCACGTCAGGTTCCCACGACAAGACATCTTGGAATGGCCGAAACGCTGGCACTGGAAGCATCGCATAGGATTTGGAATATTCGGTCTTACGGGGCAATTAAGATATCCAGCCTTGATATTCTTCGGCAGATCCGGCGACTTGAAGGTCAGGATGACGTGTTTCGTGTCAATCAACTGACCTTCCTTACGCATCTTGATCCGCTTTGCAGCACAAACCTTTTGATCAGCTAACTCGGAAACGAACTCTTCTTCAGGAACAGACAGAAGGTCGACTTCCGAGATTACGCCGCGAGAATAATTCAATGTCTTATGCCCTGTTACAGTGACAGTTGTTTTACCAAATTTGGTTATTTGAAGTAAGGAAGCAGACTGGGTGGCCGAAGTTGTATCAATCAGCAAGTCTCCAGAGCGAAGACGCTTAATATTTCTGGGCTCACCAATACAGGAATGGATATATTTATTTATAACAAAAGGAGACATCTTTTGAAGCTCGCCAGAAGGACTAGAGACAACAACGAAACGGGGACTATTCTTAGGATTATTAGCATTTGCATCTGTACATACGTTTTAGCGGATTTTTCGGAACTAGCGCTTAGAGCCACGGGACTGATTTCGAAGTCCTTAATTAAGAATATTTTAGCATTAGCCATATTTAACAAGAAAAGATTCGGGTCCGACGGCCCCGCCCACCACGGAGCCCAACAAGGGAACACAGATTCCTGTGTTAGGGCTAGCCGGACCTATACGCAAACTGAAGCCCCACAGTCGGCTTTCCCGAAAGCAGGTACTCCAGAGAGTTTATCCCCAAGCTACTGACACAAGGACTAGTGACCAGCCGATTGACACCCGTGAGGACGACTAAGGTGCCTCCCGTTTAGCTGAAACAGAGGCCAAAGCAGTGTGTTGGGGACAGAACCTCGCCCCTCAACTACCAGGACCCTCCTTTCCAGCGACATGGGTCTCCACGCACGGCAAACACATGGGCAGTTTTCTCGCCACTCGAAAACTAGAAACAAAGGCTGTTCCAATCTCTCGCGACGAGCACCAAAGTCCGAAGAGAGAAACCACAAGGGAGAAGGGAAGGAAAAAGATTGCAGCCAACAGGAGAGGAGACGGTAAAGAGGATAGATCACTGGGGCTCCAGGATCGTGACACCCGTCTCACCAAGAAGATGATCCCCTGAAGGGCTAGGGTACCTCGGGATTGCCACACCCGTACACACAAGAGTGAGCCCCTGAGGGGTAATATTATTGGGGAATTGCCTTGTTTTGATTCCAATTTAATTTTAATTTTAGATGCTTTATATATTTATTTATATATATATATTATATATAGGGTATGAGATAAAACACGATGTGAAGTTATAAACCATGCAATTTCATTATTAAACTATTATGATGGCATTAGAAAGATTGTTAGATATGGCCCTGACATAGTTGCTGGGCAATCATACAAGAATGATATAACATTTTGGGCATTCCTCTTTCCGCCATCTTAATGGCACTAAGAGTCCACGCCTCAGAACCAGCCACAAAATTCAACCCCTGCCCTCGCACCTTAAAGAAAAGGACGCATCGCTTTTGCTACACCAGGTCGTTGACTATGATTTGGTACCTGCCAGTCGCTCGGGCTGCCCGTCGCAGAGGGACATTACCCAGCGTCCCCGGGACTCCAACCCAGGTTACTAGAGCCATCTGCTCCAGGATTTGCCAGACCCCGAGCCAATAAGTGACCTTTCCGGAGCTTCCACTAGGTTCATAAATTGTATAACCCCGCGGCCAAGACTGCCTGGGTACAGATCCTAGCCAGTAGCTTCGCAGAGTTCTCTACGTCAACCCCGGGGGGAAGCAAGAATGATACAGTCCAATCACAGTTCCCAGAAGAGATTTACTCAATCCTTACAAATGATCATCTCGACAAGAACGTTAGTGTATTGAAGAAAAAGCTGGCGGGACGCTATTACATATTTGTGAGGACTAGCATTCCTCCAAAATTCCTGGAAGTTTCGTCAGTGGGATCCGCCGTTTTGCCGCCCACAAAGTACGTGTGCTTTGCGTCAGAAGTACGTCTGTTCTTGTCTGCGGGTAATACTCGTCTGAACCTATGCGCCGGCAACAAGCTGAACTGTCAGTTATAGCTGACTATATTTCTTACATATTTTGCTTCTTTACGGGTTTGTAGATTTGGAGTGATTAATGACAACACTTGATGAAGAATGGAAGCACAATTTATTAGCCTTTATTTATCAGGACAGCTTCAAAAACACGTTTACAGTCATCGAAAAACTACGACAAACACGCTGGAACAATCAGCAACTCAGGCTTTAGGCTATAACGGTGAAGGGAGCTTCACTGCAAAGCACCACAGTACAACTCCCGATTCGGTTCTGTCGTTCTCAGAACTCTACATACTCTCGAGACTTTCCACACTACAACTCTCGATGCACTGGAAGATATACGCGATAGCCTCAATGGTGCACGCTCTCGATTCACTGACAAGACACCTCGACATTAGACTCGATAGACTACGACATACTACTCTACGACGCATACTAGCAGGGTTTATGTAGCTTTTGGCTTGCCTTCAAGAACATTCTGGGCCAAACCGGTAAGAACTCTTTCCAAAATGTTCTCCATCCATCCACGGCATATCGCCAATTTCTCGCAAAAGGTCGCCAAATGGGCGATTACGAGCCAAATATGGCAACCCGGCCTTCCTTTGCCTTTTTCTGGCAACCTTAAACCCGCATTGCGGGGAACCTACCTTATCGCAGCTGGGCGTTTCGTAAAAATGCTCCCTCTCAAGGACTGCACATCCCGGGCAGTACAATCCTTGGTCAGAAACCAAATTCGATACTAATAAAACGTAATAAAATAAACAAATAACATAACTAAAGAAACAAATATTTACACTATTTGCAAGTAACTACGTAAAAGTACTTCTAGATAACACGTAAATTATTTAGAAAAATTAATCTACAAGAATCATGAGTACTCCTAAGAATAAGAAGCACTAGGTACTATTGCCATAGTATGGGGCTAATCTGTCATAATGAACAACCTTAGGTTTGGAATTGGAGGACTTGCAGATCTCTATCACAATGTTGTTCAGTCTGTTGAGGACTGTATAGGGACCCTCCCAATTTGACTGCAGTTTGGGAGAAACACCCTTACGACGATTCGGATTCCAGAGCCACACCTTGTCTTTTTCCTGGAACTGATGTTCGGTGGCTCTTGCGTAGTATCTCTTCTTCTTCCCGTCCGCCGAGATGTTGATCCGTTCCCAGGCAAACCTGTGTACAGTTTCTAGCCAGGCATGGAGGTCTTGCACGTACTTCTTAGCCGACTAGAGGGACGAGTGTAGGTTGTTTCTACGAAGCTCCGGCATTTTCCTCATCAGAAGCGGAAATATTCAGCGGATTGTCTTAATTTTAACCCTTTAACTGCTTAAGACGTGTTTAAACGTTTTTGGAATTCATTAAAAATGCTTAAGACGTCTTTACACGAATTTCAAATCGCACGAAAAATGCTTAAGACGTGTATACACGAAGCCCGAATTTCACGAAGATTGCTTAAGACATGTTTAGACGACGCGATCTGGTCTTCCTTCCCCTACCTTTTTGCAGGCGGCTGTCAGTTGACACAAAGCTCTTAATAGGGTGTGAAGTCTCTTTCAAAAGAGCACTTTAGGAAAAAGTCCTTAGAGTGAAGTATCTTTGTCAGACAGCAGGTATGTATTATCTGTGTGCCGACTAAAAGTTTGCGAAAGAAGATAAATCGTTTTACAACTGTTTGCCTTGTGGTACTTTATACAAATGAAAGTCAAACAGGATCCGACATTGTTATAGTACATTGCCGAATTTTAGTAGAAACAAGAAAAAATAAGAATTGTAACGGAGGACGCCTTTATGCCTATATGTTATAGAATCAAATATTTTATTTTTGTATTGAAATATGATTACAATTTCTGATTCGTCAGGAAACAATATAAAATATTGCAACCAGCTTTCTTGTTTGCCTTCGTATTTCAAATGCGCGTTATTATAATGTTATATTCTTCTTTTTACATTCTTAAATGTTAAAACTGTGCTTTCAGCATGCCTGAGTTTTGTACTCGTATGTGTGGCTCTATGCTCCGTAGAAATGGCGAACTGACATATAAAAATTATATGAATGTTGAAAGGAAGATATTCTACTCGAAACTTCAACTAAATGGAATAAATGAATACGCCGAAGGAATTTCTAGAAATATTTGTTTTAAAAATTTTATTATTAAGATTTTAAATACAAAATGTTTTGAAATCTAAAGAAAAAAATATGTAATCCTTGAAACATTTTTGGAAAGAAATCTATCGATATAAAATCTCTTAAAATTAATGGAGTGTAAATTAATTAAAACAGTTAGTGTACGGAAGGGTTAGATATACTGCGCACAAAAAATTACAGTCAGAAGATCAATTATTTAAAGATATAAATTAATTACATTAAAAGAATTTAAAATAAATTAACATCTGTCCAAATGTCAATGCTAACAGCAATAGCACGAATGAAAGTTATTCTTTAAATTCCGAACTTAGTTCATCCGTCAGTACGCAATGATTGTGTCTTTGCGATTACTTTTCTTATAGATACTACAAAAGGCCGCCAACGAAGTAGCGGTAAAATCGTTGAATACTAATAGTTTGAAGCGGGTTCAAATCCTGATGAATGGATTGCCTGCATACCAGTTTTAGCGAATGTTTGTTGCGCATGTTTAATGTGAATATGAGACAATTTATTTAGCTTTTTATGATGACGTGCCTTGACTACGAGTCCTCGCTCGGGTTGTGTTTGGTTTGGCTTGTTAGATTATTAAGCACGTGAAGGCGATCTGTCTAAGGGGAGGTATGCTTTCGTGACAGATTTTCTAAGGGAAACAATCTCGCACTGCAAAAAGTTAAAACCATAAAAACGCCCATGCAATCAGCTTGTTCACGGGGGTTTGAATGCAGGTCAAACTACCAGTATGTTAAGAGAAGCGATTCCAAGAATGTTTAATTATTTTATTTAGTTTGTCATAAGCTAAATAAAATAATTAAACATTCTTGAAATCTCTTCACATTACTGAAATGGCAATAACTTCGAATTATACTATGCTACTACTTTTCCTCTAATATGAAATTTTGAAATTTTCCGTTATCGGACAGCCCACCAGGGACTGAGCGGAGTCTAACGGAACAACTGGTGGAGCTGTCCGGGGTTCGAATCCCGGGAAACGAGCTGGTTGCCAGGATGATATTCTTAGTTTTCCATATGTGTAACATGTATGCAAGCTAATTTCCGTTAGGCAGTCCTCGAACGAAGGCATCCTTCACCTTAGGCAAATAACCATCGAGTACTTTGCCATAATCAAATAAACCTTTATCCATAACATGCTTCAAATATTTTTATGTTGAAAAGTTCATGCGCCAAAGTTGGCTCCCGTTGAATGAAATATGTTGTTTATTTTTTCTTTGTTTTTTATAACAACAATGTTCTTGTTTTCAGAATCTGAATTATCAATAAAATTCTTTTAATAATATGCGATTCTATTTTATTTTTTTGTTTAATGAAAAATTAATTTAAGCGACAAATCTCTTACATTTAGAAAAATTTTCGATTTTCGAAACGAGTTGCTGTCAAAAGCGCATCTTCTCGTTGCTGCATATATTTATTTAAAGCAAACTGCTTGGCGCGTGTGCTTTTATATTTGAAAAGATTCAGAGAATTTTCAACATGGAAATAAAGTTATTAATTTTACTGAATTTTGTGGATTCTTTGTGTTTTGAGGTAAAATTCAAACCATCAGATATGTGATAACCTTAAAATAAGGGTATATATAATCAGGATTTTGCGGCCAGACATTCCCAGCGAAATAAATTACAAAAAATTATCTATGTAGAATTAATGTATATTCCGTTTAGTATTTTAATTTATCAGTGTTATTACACATCAGTTTATCAGTGTAAGTTATATCGAGTTTTAGTTGTGTTCGATATAAGAATTTTATTTGGTTTATATAAATCCGATTCGTTTAATAATATTATATTTATTAAATACTATTTATTAGGTTTTCAAATCTGTCAAACCCAATCAATGGCCTCCTGGCTAAGATATCTGATTATTGCTATTTCGACTCGTATTCGAACCCATACAAACGAACTGGTTGAATTTTGTGATTTCCCCTATGTGTAACATGAACATGAGTACGTTTTACTTAGAAAGTCGTCCATGGAGACATTCATTGCCTTCGGCTGATAGATCTCGTTTCCTTTGCCATACTCAAAAAATCTAAAACTTTTTCAAAAACACTAACAGATGCATATAACAAAATAAAATTAAGTAAATGCATATAAGAAAATAAATTAAGTAAATGCGTATAAAAAAACTGAAATAAATGTATATAACGAAAAAAAAAAAAAAAAAAAAAAAAATGAGGTAAAAACAAATTTTCAATAATTTTTCAATACAATAGTTTTTAAATTGCTTGTTTTCAAATTTTATTTCATTTTTATGTATGTGCTAATATACAGTGTATGTGTGCGAAAGTGCGCTTGCTCGGCATATCCATATATATTAATTAAATAAATCTGATTTGAAAATGCATGCACTAACGCGCTATTCTCGTAATTTGAAAAACACTAAACTATTGTCTGAGAAAAATATTTATAAAGAAAATTAAATTTCGTCTCCTTACTCGATGCTGTGTAAAAAATTTAAGTAAGCTTATTAATTTTTTTCTTCTTTATTAAAAACAAATTAGTTTATTTTCATTTATATATGAAAAATAACAAAATCTTGTTGTCAGAATGGAAATTCTTAAAAATATGAAGTTCGTTTTTTTCGAACAAAAGTTTCTGAGAAATTTCTCTAGGTCAGCAGATAGTAACAGGACCACTGACTGCTTTGTTTGAAAAACCCGATGAAGTGGATGATTTTACCCCCAAAAGGTTTTCTTTAACAAAGCAGATGCGGTCCAAATGGCTTTTCTGAGAAGCGTTCGTATTTGAATAGCTTGAAGCTTGAAAGCTTGAGTTGGAAGATGTTCCCGAAGTCAGACAGCAATAAAATTTGTTATAGATATTTCTTTCTCTCTGTGAGTTCTTGAAATCTTGGGATGGGTGAAAGTTTATTTTGTTTTACATATATAAGGAAACTGCATGTAAAGCAAAATAATTCAAGGCACCCATTGTATGTTAATCATTGTACGTCCCCTCAGCTCTTCGGTTGGGTATTAAGAAAAGAAATTCCTATACTGCTTTTGTATTACTTGTATAGTGAAAGATTTGAAAAAAATAGCTTCATATGAAAAGTTTTTCTCCGATGAACGAATACAGCTGAAACATGTTTCTGTCTTCAAGTATATCCACAAAACATGAAATAGTATTGTACTCTTTTGTATTCTATTGCATTTTTATATTACTTCGTGGTAAATTTTTTTATTCTTAAATTTCTCTCTCTCTTTTCTTATAATACACAAGTACTCTTTCAAATATGGCTGACCTATGAACCTAAATTTTTATACTATAAAATTATATTCTTGAATACATGCCTGCAATTAATACTAAGAATACTATTGATAAAATTCGTGATATAATTAATAATGAAAATACTGTTTAAGCTAAAAACCAATTTGAATCTTTTTTTCATTATAGGGTAACATGAGCCAAACAATTTTCGTTAGAAATATACAATTATGCTAACTTGACACATCAGATAGAAAATATTTTATCGTCATCATCGGCTATGATAAAAGATTTATACGCTTAAGATTTTGGATTATGATAAAGCACACAGGACCTATTTGTCTAAGGGAAAGGAAGTCTTCAGAGTAGATTTTTTTTTTTTTTTTTGTGGGAAACAAACTGTTAATTCACAATCCATTGTACTTATGAAAAACCCCTAAGCCTCCCATGCAGCCGCTAGAATTTACCGGTGCTCAGCTATCTTACCGCTTGGAGACTAGTTGGCTTTCTGAACTTACGCAATATCTATCTGAATTTGAATATTTGCAAAAAACGAGCAAAATAAAATGACACATTGTAAATAGTACATTTTACTGAAATCAAACATTCTTTGAAAAAGGAAAATTAATTGTAAGGAATAAGATGGATGCATTTAATTAAACGGCGGGCGATAACAGCGCTGATCATATGTTTCGTATAGGAAATCATTTTCTTCGTGTTATCGTATAACGTTGCGCGCCTCTAACTTGCCGCAACCAAGAGGTGACTGTGAAAACTTGTATAAAAGATAGAGTCTTGTAAAGGGTTTAAGTCCCTTTTTATTCAACGTAATAAATTACAATTGCGTCCTCTTGACGCTTACAGACGGTGCCAACTTGGCAGTCAAATAAAAATAATAACCTGAAAAGAAAGTAAAGACAAGATTCTAACTACGAGGCTCTCTAAAATAACTAACTCACCGCGTTTTACAATACCGCTGCTAATTCAGCAGACTTGAAGCTCACTGGAACGATGACCACTACTTCCCGCCAAGCACATAGGCCGCAACGCGGGGTTCTTCAATTCTCGCTAACTACCTCCGCGCTCGCTAAGTAAGAGAATCTCTCACACCGAACTTGTTTCCTTCTATTTAAATCAGAATACTTCCGCTGAAATTTGAATCCTTGCGCGTTCTACTCAAATTTACATATTCTGGCATTCGCAGTTCCAGGCGAAAGTAAGGCTTGACAGGAAAGATAGTTTAAACTTAAAATAAATATTAGTTAAAATAAATATAAACCCTACATTTGTCGCTGCCAGAATTTGGAAAACTTGGAAGCAGGTCCTACAAACGACCTGTTGTAAGTTTCTCTAATTCTGAACTAACTGGCGAGAACCTCGTTTACACACAAAAAAAAAAAAAAAAAAAAAAAAAAAAAAAAAATCTTATGTAACAATTATATATTAAAATTCTGTTACTCGTTACAAAGCTTTCTTCTTACAGCAACTTTTCCTGGACTTCATCAATCAATCTTGGTCTTTCCTTCCAGCATCTGGAAGGAATAAGTATCAGTATCTTTCTACATACATTATAATTTACACTTTCTTGACACAATAAATTTTTGTTTTTAGCGATTCGTTTTTCTTAGTTATTGCTTACTTCACATTCATTCAATTTTTCAAGCATTAATTTAACTTTACCCTGGCTCTCCACCGTGTGTGGTGTCAAACGGGAATATTCGTGTTTTAGTCTTACAACACTTCCCCTAACCACCATGATTTGTTAGAATTCAACAACCAAATAGACACACCCTACTCGACATTCTACAACTCAATGAGCTACTTTAATATTCTTAAAAATTCAAATGTAGGTGGAGAACCCTACAAAACACATTCATTCTAACTTCCCCCTCATTCATCTTTAAACATGCAGGCTTTCGCTCTAAAGCATGAATTTACAGTTTAATACTTAAATTTTGACTTCATTGCTTTTAAGCATTCACTTTTAGCATCTACAATTTTATGCTTCTAGACTAAATTCTACTTTTACATAACCTTCAAGTATTTACATACATTTACAAAATTTTATACATATGCTTTTTACAATTTACCATAAAATGAATAAGAGAAAATAAATTTTTACTTTACTCATTCTTCGCCAAGCTGGCGGCACTGAAAGTAAAATTCTTATTAATACAAGAATACGAAGTTATTTTTATCTTCGGCCAAATTTTGGCTTTAACATAACAGAATTAGTCTTTCGACCAACAGATAATGCTTGTTTTTAGCTTTTACACTTAAAGAAAATAATACTTTTGCCTTAGCTAAATAAAGTAAAACAAAACTAAGTCTAAACCGAGACATATTGACTTTCGTCAAAACATAGAACTTCGTACTTATGCATAACATTTCGGAACAAAAGAGAAAAAAAAAAATTATAGAAGGTTTTAACTTATCTTTGAGTTTTCGATGCTTGAAACTCCGTCATCCGTTTTTGGCAAAATTGATCCCAAGTTAGAGGTTTCATGGATGTCAATCTTCTCCTTATTGATCTCCGAGTGTCGTCCACGTTGCTCTTTCTTTCGCGTCCTCTACATGCTGGCCTCTTGACGGAGTAATCGTCTGGTTGTTGGCCTTTGCGTTTTTGCCTGGGACGGCTGGTCTTGACGTCCTCCGGTCTGGAGTCCTTCTTGAATTTCTTATGTTCCTCGTATTTTTGTGCCTCCTGCTGGCGTTTCAGTTTCCGGAACGGCGGCCTTGCTGGCACCTGACTCTGTGGCCGTGTGCGCGTTCTCCTTGATGTGTAATTTCTCCTGCCATCCTTTGTAGGTGGTGTTTTTCTCTTTACCACGGTTTCTTTACCCGGTTCATCTGTATTTTTGTTTTTCTTAAACGCCGGAGTTTGAAAATCATTTTTTCTTTTTGATACCGACGTCCGGGTTGTAGAAGTGCTAGGTCTCTCTTCAGTGCTCCGTTTCTTGGGTGGTGGAATAGTTGTTGCAGTCTCTAACCCTTCTATTTCGTTTAGACTTGAGTCCTGCAAGAAACTTTTAAGGATTTCAAAATCATTTGGATTATAGTATTTTTTCACCTGGTCGGGATTTGCTTTACAGATTTCCCCTCTGTCGTTCTTAAGATATAATACTACCCCTTTGATTTCCTGAATTACATAGGGGCCTTCAAACTTTGGAGCTAGCTTTGCCATAAAATTGTCTGGGGCACTTGATAAAGAAAATTTCCGCTTCAATACTTTATCCCCAACTTTAAAATCTGCTTCACGACGTTTTCTATCATAATATAACTTTTGTCTATTTCTTGCCGTATCCGAGGTTTTAAGCGCCTGATCAATCAACTTTTGCACATCTTGTTGTTTAAACTCCTGCTCTCTTTGTTGCACAAAGAATAATTTATCTAAAGGCGTAATTAACTTTCTGCCTAAAAATAATTCTGCTGGAGTTTTTCCCGTAGAATCATGATGTGCCGTTCTTAAAGCATAAGCTAATTCATTTATGTAGCCATCCCAGCGCTTGTGATGTGTGCTCACGTAACTGCGAATTATTTTTACTATGTTTTATTAACTCTTTCTGCTATGTTAGCCTGTGGTCTATACGGAACCATTTTGATATGGCGTATGCCAAGTCCATTGCATATGTTTTCAAATACTTGACTAATGAATTGTTTTCCGTTATCGCTAATGACTTTTATCGGTGCACGATATTTTAAAATGTATCTGTGTAAGAATGCATCTGCGACTGTTTTGGCTTACGCGCGTTTAAGAGGAACAATTTCTGTCCATTTTGAAAAATGATCTACTATTACTAAAAGAAAACGATTTTTATTTAACTCGCTCTGGGGGAAGGGACCAAGGAGATCTATTCCTAAAATTTCATTCGGAAATGTAGCGCGAATGCTATTTAAGTACCCGGCCGGGCTGTAATTAATATCATTTATTAACTGACATTGATTGCAGGACCTGACATACGCCGTTACTATTTTGTATAATTGCGGGAAATATACCGCCTCGCGTACCCTTTTTATAGTCTTTCTGACCCCGAGGTGGCCCGCTGTTTTTTTTCGTGCAACTCCCTCAAAATGCTTAATCGAAGCGAGGCTGGGATGACTGGCTTATACTCAAGATTTTCGTTTGTTGTTTTCGTATAGAATAATAAATTATCTATTATTTCATAGTTTTTTGCTCTATTTCTTATCGCATCGATATCTGTGTGCTCAAAGCTTTCGGGGTCTTTCAAATAAGCATAGATATTTCCAAATTCAGGATCAGCTTTCAGTTCAGTAATAACCGTATCTCTAGAATCTAAAATTTTTGAAGTCAACACAGCGCATTTAAGTTCATTTCCTTCGTCGTCCAGTTTTATACGAGAAAGTGCGTCAGCTACATTGTTTTCCTTACCCGGTTTATATTTTATTGTGATATTATATTCTTGGAGTTTTAAAGCCCATCTTATTAACCTGGGCGTTAGGTTTTTTTCCCGAGTAAAGTCTACCAACAGCCGCATGATCCGAAAAGACTGTTACTGGCGATTTGCCGAAATAAACTCGAAATTTGTGTACAGCCATTAATACGGCTAATGTTTCTCTTTCTGTAGCTGTATAATTCCTTTGTGTCTGATTCAATGTTTTACTAAAAAATGCCAGCGGATGGTTATTTTGCATAAGAACCGCACCCACCGCATAGTCTGACGCATCTGCTGCAATTTCCAGGTTTTCGTCCCCCTCAGGGAATTTTAAAACAGGGGCATTAATAAGCGCTTCTTTTAATCTTTCAAAAGCTGTGTTAGCTTCCGCTGTCCACGTAAATTTACTCTTTTTTCTTTTGATTACTAAGAGTGGTTCAACAATATTAGCGAAATCTTTTATGAAAGATCGATAGTAAGAACATAATCCAAGGAAAGACGAAAGTTTCTTGGCGGTGTTGGGCGGTGGGAAATTCTTAATAGCTTTTATTTTTGAATCTTGCGTTTCTATACCCTTTTGCGAAATTTTATAACCGAGATATTTAAGTTCTTTAGTTGCGAACTTGCATTTTGAGGCGTTAATTGTAAGACCGGCCTCTTTTAATAATTTAAAAACTTGTTCGAGGTCATTAATGTGTTGTTCCAACGTACTACTCGTTATAATTATATCATCTAGATAAATTAAAGTTGATTTTCCTAGGACAGGTTTAGAACAATGTCCATATCTCTCTGGAATGTTGATGGGGCCCCACACAACCCAAAGGGCATGCGTAAAAATGCATAAGTGCCCGATTTTGTTGTAAACGCGGTTTTGTGTATATCTTCGGGTCTCATAGCTATTTGATAGTAGCCAGACGTTAAGTCCAAAGTAGACATATATCTTGTCGATTTGATCAGTCTAATGATCTCGTCTATAACCGGCAAAGGGTAAACTGGAAATTTAGTGATACTATTTAGTTTTCTATAATCGATAGCAAACCTCCAAGCCCTTTTATCTGAAGGAGGAAACTCGTTCTTTTTCCTACATAGTACGACTAGACTTGCGTACTCACTATTTATGGGCGTTATTATTTTATTCTTTAACATCTCCTGAATATGTTCTTCGATGATTAAGTCTTTTTGTTTATCATAGCGATACGGTTTAGTCCTACGAGGTTTTTCGGCATTTAATTGAATCTTGTGAGTCACGATTTGACAGTTTCCTGGTTTTTCTGAAAACAAATGAGAAAAATTACTCACCACTTGCTGTATTGCTTTACTTTCCTGGTCATTCAAATGGCTAAGGTCCAATTCAGGTGTCTCCACAGGTTCCACCACCCTCTGGTCCCTCTCCAGCACCACGGAACTATCTTGAAAATTTAATTTGGCCCTCGCGGCCTTTAAAAAGTCCATACCTAAAATAAGAGAGTGTTGCAGGTGTTTCACCACAAAAATTAATACTTTGAGATTTTCCTCTTTTACCTGTACGTTTAATGATACTTTCCCGATGCAGTGACATGTTTTTCCTTGCGCCGCTATAATTTCCGTATTTCTGGTTTTAAATAGTCGTCTCCTATAAAAATTCTTTTTGAAGAACTTTTCACTCATGAAATTTCCTTCTGCTCCTGTATCGATGAGGGCTACTGGTACATCGCCAACCAGGACTTGTATAATTGGTAGCTGTGAGTTTTTTACGATGACTGTATTTAAATGTCTATTTGAGGGTTTTTTTAAAACTTCCGGGGTCTGGACCCTCCCTTTCACAGGCCCCTCTAGTCGTTTAAAGCTTTCCTTTCAATCTGTGTCTTCTGGGTACGCGGATGCTTATTTTCAAATTTTCTTTTTGGGCCTTGACCTTCGAGTTTCGATGCGTTAGCTTGATAGTTCTTTCCCCCATAAGAGCGATTTCCATTTCTGGTTTCCTCATTTGAAGATTTCCTTCGGGTACTTTGAGAATATGTTTCCCCTCTCGCTTTTTCCGCTATTCTGCGATTTTGAAACTTCACCGCCAATTCGAAAAGTTCCTGCAATGTGTTTGGGTTTCTAATTTCAAAGTAGTCTTGGACAGCGGGTAACAATCTTGGTAATATTATTTCAATAATCTCCGCATCGGGTTTTTTACCATACAGCATATCCGTTAGCTTGATTTTTCGTAAAATAAAGTCCGTCAAATCTGCTGTATCCCGTTGACAGAAACTATATAGCTCGGCTTTCAGCCGTGCGCGATCTTTCACTATGGGGAAGGCCTTTACTAACGATTTTTTGAAATTTTCAAATGTATACGTCGGGCTTCCAAATTCACCTAGAAGAAATTTGCCTATATTTTCCACCATAGCGCGGCCTGTCCTCTTAGTGCTGATGTGGCGATGGCAACTTTTTGTCTTTCAGGCACAGGGTAGAGCTGAAAGTGGTTTTCTATACCTTCTAAAAATACGGACACCGAATTTTTTCCGTCGAAATAGACGTTTGGCTTGATTGATGCTCTCAAAGTCTGGACCAGGTATCCAAATCCTTCTAACTGCGTTGTCATTTCTTGGTGTTGTCCAGCGGCTTCCATCCAGTTTTCGGCCATTTCAGTTCGATAAGTGTTCGGGCGCCAATATAACGTTGCGCGCCTCTAACTTGCACGCAACCAAGAGGTGACTGTGAAAACTTGTATAAAAGATAGAGTCTTGTAAAGGGTTTAAGTCCCTTTTTATTCAACGTAATAAATTACAATTGCGTCCTCTTGACGCTTACAGACGGTGCCAACTTGGCAGTCAAATAAAAATAATAACCTGAAAAGAAAGTAAAGACAAGATTCTAACTACGAGGCTCTCTAAAATAACTAACTCACCGCGTTTTACAATACCGCTGCTAATTCAGCAGACTTGAAGCTCACTGGAACGATGACCACTACTTCCCGCCAAGCACATAGGCCGCAACGCGGGGTTCTTCAATTCTCGCTAACTACCTCCGCGCTCGCTAAGTAAGAGAATCTCTCACACCGAACTTGTTTCCTTCTATTTAAATCAGAATACTTCCGCTGAAATTTGAATCCTTGCGCGTTCTACTCAAATTTACATATTCTGGCATTGGCAGTTCCAGGCGAAAGTAAGGCTTGACAGGAAAGATAGTTTAAACTTAAAATAAATATTAGTTAAAATAAATATAAACCCTACAATCGTATAACGGAAAATATCCACAGATTATATTTTACAGTTTTTAAGAAGTCATGGGTTATCTGCTTTAAGAGAACACCTTCGTGGGCAATTTTCTAAATAAAATTGGCTTGAATTCACGTTACGCATCGAGAAAATCATAAATACCACAAGCAGCTAAACTGTTCGGTTGCCAATAACAAAATACCAACATCCAGCAATCTTATTCACTCAACTATAGTGAACTTAAACTAATGTTTGTATATTATTAGTAGTATTAAAATAACGAAAATATTTATTCTAATAAAAATTTTTGTTTGAATATCCTCCCTAGTAAGGTATTTCCTTTGGTTGGAGATTTGTCAACAATAAATGCTATGTTTAAACAAGACATTTATTTAGAGCATAATGCTTCAAAAATGTATGCTGGGATCCCTAGAAAAAAAAAATATCGCCGGAAAATATATCTCCGAAAAAATATTTAATTATTCATATTCTTATGATTAATTATTAAATAATTAATAACTTTTATAATTATTAAATGGAATGCTTATTTATACTTTACCAAATGTACAGCAACACTCTTTCTTTACAAAAATACCATATTGAATAAATTATATTAAGCTAATAAGTAACAACATTGCTTTGTTTAATTAAGATACAATAACAAGCCGAACAAACATTAAATTGGAAGTCAAACAACAAAAATCAGCGTTATATTTTCAAATTTTCACAATCTAATTTTCATTATATCTTATCTCGTTTATTTGCGCTTTTGCAGCTGAAGATGATGGTTCGGTAAAACCATCGAAACTAGTCCTGTGAAAATTTGAAAATATAACGCTGATTTTTGTTCTTTGACTTCCAAATTAATTGCTTTGTTTCTTATTAATATGTCTCATCCTTCCTATTTCGTATAAAATTTACTAGTGTTTCTTGGATCGGAAAGCAAGAATTTTTAATTTGAATCCATAAATTTATGATACACTGAAAACGGTTTCATGTTATAATTCCCTTTCTGAATATCTTGAATGTATATGAAAAAGTAAAATGCAAAATTAATATTAATATTACCACCCTTAAAAACACCCAAATATTTCGTTTATTACTCTCTTAAAACTACGTAATAATTAAGGAAAAAAGAAATTATTTAAAATAATTATTAGTTGCCTGCAGTTGAAGAATATAGGAAAATGCAGAAGGTTTTAAAGATTTTTAATTAATGACAAAAATACAGAAAATCGGAAATAATACGAAATGTTTCAGCAATATCTCAGAAGGAATGAAAATTGCACCAGATATTTGTCAGAATATAATTTTAGTGATAGCAGTTTAATCAGTCTGCATTGAAATTCCGGTGATAATCAGTGACATACAGATTTAGGTTACTTAGGTTAAAAATGCGTAATAATTTAAAATTTAACCGGGTAAATTTTAAAACCAATTTATTTGAAAACTATCAGCTTCGCTGCGAGCCTTCGTCTGGCTTTTAAATGTACCGGGAAAATGGCTGAAGGGAACTCCAAACGTTAAATTTAAAAACTGCGTAGGATTTTACTCTGCAGAACAACTTCATAAAAAAAGTTATTACGTATAACAAAATTACAATGAAATAAGCAATGTCCCTTAATACAAATATTAATTATCCTAATAAATAAATTAACCAAATTCCCTTTGCAAAATCTTAAGAACTCAAATGGTATAAAGGAGGTTAATAACTTTGTTTCCTAAAAAAATCAGTCAAAACTTTTCAATATCTTAAAAACAGTGAAATGAGCAATAAATAAAATAAAGGAATGCAAAAAATTCTGAAAAGCAAAGTATAATTAATGATATTTTATCTTATGTTTTCAAGGGAAAAAATTACAATGAAATAAGCTATATCCTTAATACAAATATTAATTATCCTAATTAAAAAATTAACCAACTTTCCGTAGAAGAACAAAAATCATGTAAAACTTTTCAATATCTTATAAACAGTGAAATAAGCAAAAAAATGACATGAAAGCAGCTCAAAAAACATAAAATTCCGCGCAGAATTTTACTCCACAGAACAACTTTATCAAAAAAAAAAATATATATATTTATATACTCGTAAAAATGACAATGAAATATGCCAATCTCTTAAAAACAGTGACATAAGAAATACGATGAAAAATTGTTGCCAAACCCATATTTCTAAAAGAATGAAACTATTCAAAATGATGCGATTTCATCAAAAATCTATCAACAACAATAAGACAGGAAAATTGTTGCCCAAATCACATTTTTAAAGATGTGAAATGTGAGAAATGTACTCGGAAGCTTCATTTAAAAAATCTTTTAAAAATACAAAATATTATAATTTTTCCAAAATTCTTTTTGTAAAAGCATTCGCAAGGATGAAAGTTTAACGTGTCCAAAAACCAAAGAAAAATAATCTGTACATTTTTAAAAATAAACTTTTTTAGAAAAAATCCCATTGAAAAAGTGTTAAGCTCCCTTTGTTAAATAAATTCGTATTTAATCGATTTATTGAAACACGAAATTTATTTTAAGTTCGTAAAATAGCTAAGTGCCTACGTTTCATGACGATGTGAAAATGGAGTGTGTAGAGTAAAATCTCACTTTCCTATAGCACATTATGTTTCAAAATGACACGATTTCGTTACAAAACATGAAATAAAAAAAATTCGAATTCGAATTTCGAAAAAATCGCTTCGAAGTGCACTGGCTCTTGTGTAGATGTACCTATGTACCAAATTTCGTAATTTAGCTTACGCGCAGCGCGAACGAAAGACGCGCACACACAGACAGACTCTTTCTTTTATTATATGTAGAAAAGATATGTAGAGATAAGATTCTTTAAGAGAAGGAAACTTTCAAGTTTCGCAGCTGTACCCCCTGCGGCATTAAGACGATCATCACGGAGAGTCTAGCCCTTTGCAATTCTCTTGAGAGCTCACAGGTACTGAACAATATATAGCAATCAATCTCACTTAGCGGAATCATTGAAGTAAAATTCTGGGAGGGATGGGAAATAACAAAAGAACTGCTTGACAATTTTCAGAGGTTTAGGGTTATTTTCGCGACATTTTACGGGAAGTTCGGTCCAAAACTAGCGACAGTTTTAAAGAGATTCGCAGATAATCACTCGACAAGCTAAGGGTTAATTGCTATGTATAGCCAAGACTTTCAGCTTTAATTAGACACCAAGTTCGTCAAGATCGGATCATCCAGTAATTACTAAGAGACTAATTACTGCCTCAACGCGTCGTGCACGTGGTAATTCATATCGAACTGTGCTTCCAGATTCGCATAGCAGCCGCCGTTGCCCGATGTCACTGGTGTTTAGTATCGTCGGATGCGGAATTTTACGCTGAGCAATTTGACAGTAATTATGTATGTGTGCGGTCAATGGATGCCGAGTAATTGATTTTTAATTGCTTTTACAAGTTTTTGACCGTGAACTTTGACCTTTTCCCCGTCCCTACGGTCAGTTAGAAGCATTCGACCCCCGTCGCCTGTTAACCCGAGTGATTTCCTGTTGTCAACAAAGGGAGAAAGAGGTACTGGAGGCAATTAAACGAATCGCTAATTAAGCCCCTAATTGGCCTAGCGATTTTGTTCAAACGGATTCTTCTGATTCAAGCCATGGGCTGTATGAGATTGTAAATTTGAAGAAGATCGGTCTGCTACTTCAAAAGTTACTGTTTTTCCGGCATTACCAGGACTTAGGATTATCGTCTTCTACAATAGTGATTAATGCAGTGTGTGTGTGCTTTTTAATTAATTCTGTGCCTGTGTTTATCAATTGGATTACTCTGCAGAACTACCTATAGTGTACAGCTGATGCACAGAAGAAGTATCGCAGCCAAGTGCATTTCTCTGCAATTTGCTTGCTAGTCACTATTGATTATAGCACTCAACATTTATGTAATAAAATGTACCTGTTACATTTAACCCAGCAATAATACCAATATTTCCTAATAATATACAAGGCATTTTTGCGGTGTTCTTAAAATGGAAGTGTGTTTTTGTGTCAAATTAACGTGAAAGCTATGTACGTGGTACAGGTGAAAAGTGATTTAAAGTGTTAACGTGAAAGTGTTATTAAGTGTTGATATTGCATGGTGAAAGTGTTTTCAAGTGTTAAGTGATTTACGCGAAAAGTGATTTAAGGTGTTTAAGTTCCGTCAACGGTGATTTATAGTGTGATTTAAAGTGATTTAACGTGATTAAAAGTGATCCAAAGTGTTAACGTGTCTGCAATTTGCGTGCTCGTCACTATAGATTATAGCACTGAAATTTATGTATTAAAATGTACCTGTTACATTCAACCCAGCAATAATACCAGTATCTCCTAATAATATACATGACATTTATGTGGTGTTCTTAAAGTGGAAGTATATTTTTGTGTCAAATTAAAATGAAAGTTATGTACGTGGCACAGGTGAAAAGTGATTTAAAGTGTTAACGTGAAAGTGTTATTAAGTTTCGATATTGCATGGTGAACGTATTTTCAAGTGTTAAGTGATTTACGCAAAAAGTAATTTAAAGTGTTTACATCCCGTCAACGGTGATTTATAGTGTTATTTAACGTGATTAAAAGTGATCCAAAGTGTTAACGTGTCTTCAATTTACTTGCTGGTCACTATTGATTATAGCACTCAATATTTATGTATTAAAATGTACCTGTTACATCCAACCCAGCAATAATTCCAGAACTTTCTAATAATATACAAGGCATTTATGTGGTGTTCTTAAAGTGGAAAAGTGTGTTATTGTGTCAAATTAACGCTAAAGTTATGTACGTGGCACAGGTGAAAAGTGATTTAAAGTGTTATTAAGTGTTGATATTGTATGGTGAAAATGTTTTCAAGTGTTCAGTGATTTACGCGAAAAGTGATTTAAAATTTTACGTTCTGTCAACGGTGATTTATAGTGTGATTTAAAGTGTTTTAACGTATTTAAAAGTGATCCAAAGTGTTTACGTGAAAGTGATATTACGTGGTGAATTCCATCAACACTGATTTAAAGTGATTAAGGTGATACAAGTGTTAACGTGAAAGTGATATAAATGTGTTATTAAGTGAAAAGTGCTCAACGTGTATCGGTGATTCAAGAATGACACGTAACTCATCTGCACAGTCGGAAGGAGAGCCTCA
Source organism: Stegodyphus dumicola (assembly GCF_044657685.1). NCBI lineage: Eukaryota > Metazoa > Arthropoda > Arachnida > Araneae > Eresidae > Stegodyphus > Stegodyphus dumicola. The sequence continues at coordinate 131,398,792 of NC_140768.1, read as the reverse complement.
GATGCAAAGGTCGGATTTCGATCCGCAAGAGATACTCGACAGTGACCAAGACCATCAAGGCAAAGTTCACCTGCTCTACGAATTTATAAGAAAGACAGCCAGCACTTGTAGAAGGGGCAAATTCCTCCTACCTCAAGATCTTCGTGAGCGACTGCTATGTGCTCTGGATGCTCTGGAAGCGCTAGCCTTGAGATGCCCACACCTTGCAGAGAGTCCAACCCTAGCAGACATAGGAGTAAACACGTCGACGGTTCTTTGTTGTGAACTTGCTCACTCGATTCAGCAAAATGCAAAAAGACAGGTGAAGCAGCTCCATGCAAGTAAAGATACTATACAGCAGGATGAGCACCCGGTTATAGAGGGCAAAGATGGCCAACCTACGTACGCGCACGCGGTAAAGCGGAGATGGAAAAGGAAAGTCACGAACATGCCGACACTGCTGATCCTCCTAAACGTGATGAACAGAGTGCGGATATACGCGGGGTACTAGAAAAGCATGTCCAAATTGAAGATGTGTGTGTCAACCTTCGGGGCATCACGAACTTAAGTAGTGGAGGTGTGGCGGTGCGATGCAACAACAAGGATGAAGTACAGAAGCTAAGTCAGTTCCTAGCTCAGCACGATAACCTAAAGGATACAGTACGCACGCGTATACCACGGAAGAGAACACCGAAATGCACAATCGACAATGTACCGTACGGCACCTCGGAGGTGGAAGTACAAGAAATGCTACAAAAGTCTTGCAAACTTGGGAATGAAGAGCGCAGAGTCCTCTTCAAGCGCCCGGACAGAAGGAATAGAGCCACAAAGTGGGTGATTGAATGTACCCCTGGTGCCTTTCATGTCCTCATGTCCAAACGAAGATTGTTCCAAGGATGGAGGGAACATAGTATCTACGAGTTTACAGGAGCCAAGCGCTGTTTCCGCTGTCAGGACCTGGAACATACGTCGAAAGAATGCTGCCACAGGCCTTACTGCGCTTACTGCGGAGGCTGTCATGACATTAACGAATGTAAGGCGGACTGCCCTGAATGCATTAACTGCATCATAGCAAACAGAGATTCAAAAGTTAAAGTGGATACACACCATGCAGCGTACGCAGCAAACTGCCCAACATTCCATGCGCACATCCAGAAGATTAAAGCACGTACTGACTACGGCGAGGACAACTAATTTAATAGCCCAGCAAGCAAGGCATCGTCTACCTACTACAACAGCCAGTTCACTTAATAACAAGCGCACCTCTAGGAAGCAAGTCAAGTATTTTCACAGTTAGTAATTTTACCTTAAAAGTCAATTAATTTACAAAAGTAATGGAAGTGAATTCAAGAACAGAAGAAAGCAATGTGCTCAAGTTTGTCCAAATCAACCTCCAAAGAGCGCGCGCGGCTACTGCACAGCTAGTGCAATATGCTATGGAGGAAGAGGCGGACTTCCTTTTAATTCAAGAACCTTTTCTTTATGCAGGGCAAGCAGCAGAATTACCCCTCCAATGGACCGTCATCCAGGATTCAGGAAGTGAGGGAACAAGAGCGGCAGTAGTTTGTTGCCACAGCAGATGGTTGCCAGTTGTGCTAGCAAAGTCAAGAGACATGGTCACAATTGCAGTCGAGGCTATGGGACTGAGTGTCCTGGTCACGAATGTTTACATTCCACCTACAGTAGACGTTTCTCCCACATTAGATGCCTTGCAGAATATCCTTACGTCCTACCCGCATGCACACCATGTATTGGCAGGAGATTTTAACTCTCATGAGGAGGACTTCGGATATCCGACCACAGACCCAAGAGGTAGAGAAGTTGTGGACTTCATTGCATGCAACGGACTCATTCTTCATAACGTGCCGGACAGTCTGCCGACCTTCGAGACCCAAATGGGAAAAGGATGGCCCGACATCACTCTGTCAACAGCGCGTCTGGCTCAGAAAATACAGCACTGGACCGTAAGTGACACTCCCTCAAACTCGGACCATCGCTATATAACGTTCCAGATAGGTCAGCCACATGCGCAGTTTATGAACAAGCGTTATAGAACCAATGGCAGTAAATTAAAACAACTTGTAAGCAGGCTAGGACCAGTACTAGAGCAGGTGGACGAGGCACTTATGAAATGTCAGAACATAAAGGATGCTGATGACTTAACCACCAGTATGATACGAGATATTCAATCTATCTGTGATGCCACCCTAGGCCTGAAATCACCAAAAGTTTTAAGAGTGGCAAACTGGTGGACGAAAGAGCTCCGTGCACAGCGCAGTCGCACCAGGGCATTTAGGCGTAAGATGAAGAGCGAAAGAGACCTAGACAGGAGGCAAGCCCTTAGTGTTCTTTAGAATAAAGAGCAAGCTCAGTATAAAAGGGCAATTACAGCCGCAAAACTTGCCAGCTGGAGGGAGTTCTGTACTAAGAATGTAGAAGTCTATGGTGCTCTCCACAAGATAGCTTCGAACAAAGTTTACAGACCACCGGAGCTAAGAGCCTTTGCAGGGCAGCAGGCTGGACACATAACAGAAATCATGCTTAGGACAATTCTTGACGCCGTACTTCCGGAAGAGGATATTACAGATCCGTCCGACCACCAGACTTATACGCTGCACACATCTGTCCCAGATGACATGCCATTTACGGAGAAGGAAGTCTCCGCAACGATCAAAATTCTCCCGAAAAGTAAAGCCCTGGTCCGGACTCAATAGACTATCCAATCTTGAGAGCAATACATAAAGCAAGATCCGGCATTCTCACGCGTTATTTTAACAAACTGCTAGCACTGCAAAGCTTTCCGGAACCTTACAAAACGGGGCAGGTTGTGCTCTTTAAGAAAGAAGGGAAGGATCCAAACAGCCCATCTTCTTTTAGGCCGATTTGTCTTCTCCCGGTAATAGGGAAACTCTATGAGAAGCTCCTAGTCCAGCGGCTTAAATTTCATATGACGCAGAGTGGGGCAATCTTTGACGCACAATATGGATTCAGAGAGCTACGCTCAACGATTGCTGCCCTATCAAAGATAAGAGACTATATCAGCCACTTGCATGAAAGGAAACAGCATGCAGCGGTCCTATGTCTGGACCTACAAAGCGCATTTGACTCTCTGTGGTGGCCCTCAATTTTAGAGGCACTGCACCAGGCAAGGATCCCAGATAACCTCTTGCAGGTTTTCAAGCAATACCTGTCCAATAGAAAGTTCATAGTAACACACACTGGCGGTGTCATAACCAGAAGCCAGACAAAAGGCTGTCCACAGGGATCGTGTGCGGGTCCAGACTTGTGGAACGCAACTTTCGATTCCATCCTACGATACGAATGGCCGTCCCATACACAGATAGTAGCCTTTGCGGATGACGCGACCTTTGTGGTGGGCGGCAAGAGTAGAGATGAACTGCAGCAAAACTGCAATGATGTAATTGATACCTTCTCTCGGCTATGTCAGGAGAAAAAGCTAATAATTTCTGAGGCAAAATCGAAATATATAATTTATCATAAGCCAGGCCAAACTTTAATAAGAAACCCAACCATCCAGCTTAATGGGAAGACCATCAAAAGGTTCAGAGAACTAAAACTCCTGGGTATTATATTGGATGAAAAGTTCACCTGGCTGCCTCACCTTAAAGCCCAAAGAGAAAAGGCTCGCCGAATCGCAAACAATCTGCAAAAAATGCAAAGCCCGCACTGGGGCCTTCGGCCCAATATCTACAAGATACTTTACTCCACTGTCCCGGAGAGGGTCCTAACCTACGGAGCAGCCATCTGGGCAGCCCCGATGACAGTCAGAAAGGCAAAATTGCTAATTAGTGCACAGCGACCATTTGTCCTGGCCATAACGAAGACCTACAGGACAACGTCGACTGCGGCCACTTCGGTATTAGCAGGGCTTATGCCGCTCCCAATCAAAGCGCAGCAAGAAGCCTCAATTGCAAAGGTGATGCAACTCCAACAGCCATGCACATATGGGGATACATGCTATCTGCCAGAAGTCTACGAAACACGCAGGTCCAAACTAAGCACACATCCGTCGGAATATGGACTGGGCATAAGGACTTTCCTCCACTCACCAGCGTTAACCCCGCGCTTAGACGGACCAGGGGCCGTGCTTTATACAGACGGGTCAAAAATTGATAACGCTGTAGGCAGTGCCTATATAGCCTATATAAATAGAAACATAGCAAAGGAATGGAAGGGCCGTCTGGGCGCACAAAACTCAGTGTTCCAAGCGGAAGTAGTTGCCCTCACAAGGGCAGCGAAATGGGCAATTGACACACGGCAGAGTCGAGCTACGATATTTACTGACAGCCTGTCAAGCATTTATGCTATCAACAACCCTCTCCAGCGCTCCGCACTAATCTCGCACCTGCAAGAAGTCCTCCGTCTACAAGAAAAGTCAATGAGAATCCAAATTTCCTGGGTGAAGGCGCACGCCGGAATCCAGGGAAATGAAGCAGCAGACGCTCTTGCCAAGAAGGCTGCCCAAAACGAGGAAACGGAGCAGATTCAGGTGCCCCTGCTCCGGCCATGCCTAAAGAGACAAATAGAGGAGTCCGCCATTGGAAACTGGCAGAATGAATGGGACCAAATCCCGCAAGGCCGCAGAGCATATGAGTTCCTGCCCAAGGTAGAGGTGGACCGGCTCATCTCAGCGCCCTACCTCACGCGATATATAACAGGCCACGGCCCCTTTCCGACGTACTTTGCAGAAAGGGATCTAGCAACAACTGATATGTGTGTTTGTGACAACGTGAGCTCACCAGACCATTATGTCACGGAGTGCCCCTTGACAGCAGAATGGCACATCAAATTCCCAACTACCAATGTTCTGCCTTTCAAACGCCTTCTCGTAAAACATCGAGGCACGCGGCAAAAGCTTAAAAGCATAATGGACAAACTAGAAAAAATGGGCATAGACCTCTGCAGGCCGGTATAGGGCACATGCAATAAACACAATTGGCATAAAAGCGTCTTACAACTGTGAAGTCTCTAGATGGTTGCAGGGCCAGGGTAATACCCGAGTAGTCATAGAAAGCCGTCCGAGTGCCCTGTCCTGCTGTCACCTGTACATCCGGAGGACAACCGAAGAGCAGGTCACTTGACAGATGGAGATCGCGGCCGAAGAGCATATGGGATAGAGAATAACTGGGGCTCTCGTGGACCGCACTACGATAAGCAAAAAAGAACATGGGCAGCTTGCGATCCCAGTCTTCCTGGTTCTTGGAAACCATGAGCGAGAAGTGGTTCAGGATTGTACGATTAAACCTCTCAACCATGTCATCAGACTGCGGATGTAACTGAGTCGTCTGCGTCTTCTTGATTTGCAAATAAGTCAAAAAGTTCCTTGAACACAGGCGAAGTGAATTTCCTGCCTTGAACGGAATGAAACGGTCGAATCCTAAACCTGGAAACCCAGCTCTGTAACAGAACTCCAGCTGTCGTGATAGCCTCTTGATCTAGAATTAGGTATAGTGGGCCACTTCGTAAAATAATCCATGATAATGAGGATGTATATGTTGCCATCCGTAGTCTGTGGAAAAGGTCCGAGTATGTCGACGGCAATTCGCTCGAAAGGCGCTCCTAACATTGTATCGCTGCAGCCTTAGCCGGCAACGCCGCTTCTGTCCTTTCTTGGGTGCGCAAGTATCACAAAATCGACACCGCTTCGCCGCATCGATTCTCGCCGAACTCCAGAAGAAGCGCTCTCGAACATTGTTTAGTTTCTTCATATAGTCGAAATGCCCACCTGTTCGGCTGCTGTGTATTTCCTTCATAACATCAGGTATTCGGTTTCGAGGAAGTAGCAGCTGCCATCTCTTATTAGTTCCATCGTCGCTTTCCCATAGTCGAACTCCGAAGTGGAGTGAGTCCCAGACTTCCCTTCCGAAGTGGAGTGAGTCTCAGAGAGCTCAGTACTTTTTAGTTGTAATACTGAAGATGAAAATGCCCTGCCACTTCGGGTTTTGTACTGGATTACTCCTTCAGCGCTATTATTCTCCCCGGATCTGGATAGGCTGATGTTGAAGATGTTATTTGCCGGATGCTAGGATTCGCCAGCCCCTACTTAGCCTCGGCTCTTGAACAATGCCTGTAGTGTGCAGGACAAGACTTCCCGGATAAAGCATCCACATTCCCGTGGGAGGAGCCTTTACGATGTTTTATCTCAAAGTCATATTTTGGAGTCTTTGAATCCATCTGGCGATTTGTCCTTCAGGATTTTTGAAATTCAATAGCCAAGTTAGGGAAGTATGATCAGTCTGCAATAAAATTTTTCTGCCATAGAGATAATGATGGAAATACTCTATGACCTTTACGATAGCGAGCAATTCTTTACGGGTGACGCAATAATTCCTTTCCGGTTTGGACAAGCACTTACTCCAATAGGCTATTACTCGCTCTTGACCATCAATCATTTGGGAAACTATAGCTCCCACACTTTCGTTGCTTGTATCTGTGTCTAACATAAATTGTTTGTCGGTCTGGGGATATGCGAGCACGGACGTAGATGTTAATACCGCCTTCAACTGATTAAAGGACTTTCGCAATTTCTCTCAAGGGAGGAATTCCCCCTGTTTGAAAACCCCTGGTATAGCAGATATCCCTCGAAAGGATACACGTCGTCAAGCTATCAAATAAAGAACGGCAATTAGGTGCTTTTCTTTCTTTCCAGTGCCGCACCTCTGCTTTTAACTGTTTTGTTGCGTAGAATCAATTGTTTGTAATTTGATACTGAAGGAGAGTTTACTCCTTTTCAAACTAAAATCCAAGTGAATTTAGATTTTTTCCTGTCCATTAAGGTACAGATATAAATACAAGTGTTTCAATAGCGGACCCATCAGCCACCGAACGGTAAAATCACTGAACGCTGGAATTTCGACTTGGGTTCAATTACTGGCAAATGAGGTGGTAGTATGGGCGTTTTCACCCTTTTTTTCACCTGTAACGTGAATACGAACTAGTTTTCTCTAGAAAGCCTTTCCCGAAGTTCTATTATTACATTTTATTAAAGTCTAATCCTTAGGCAAGATAACCATCGACTGCTTTGACTTAATCAAATACACTAAACCGTCTTTCAAATATTGAGCGAACCCTATAATTGGAAAATAATTACAAAACAAGAAACATCAGCATTTTCTTTCAGTTTGTAACAAAGCACAGAGAGTTTCGTAAGGCCTGTTCAAACTTAAAAAGATTTGAAAAAAGTCAGTTTGAGAGCTGAGAAGATTTAAACTTTAACCATTTTTAACTAATAGATAAAACATTTTAGAGACTGATGTAACTTTCAATATACCGTTTCAATCTGTTTCAGCTGTTTTAATGACTCTTCTAAAAATGCACAGTTTAACTCCTCTGTTACCACTCTTTTCTGTTAACAATCAAAGACATATTTCTATTTTTGTATTTATTCTCCCCTTTTCTATTACTTTTTATTAATGTCTAATTGTCAAACTTGTAATTAAAAAATGTATATATAGTTTAAAACTTGATTTTATTTCAATTTCTTCAATTAAAAATTGATACTTTTATGATTATTTAAAAAATATGAAAACTTAATAAACTAAAGGGTTGTTAATGAAGCAGCGTTTCATAGTGTAAAATATCTTCTTGGAGATACTTATCAATTGACGGAAATAACAAAAAATGCTACGAAAGGCTTGATTATTATTTCATTGAAAGAAGAAACTAGACAGAGATAAGTATAATCGGATTTTCCACGCACACGTGAAACTCAAAGGTTAATAATCACGTGCGGAGGAGAGCTATCGTATGACCTTTTTTGAACCGCAGTTTCATGGGAAAATGAGAACGATTTGGCCCTTTCTTAGGTGATGCAAAAACAAGACGCCGTTGTTGAATCACTTGTTTGTTCAGCTGCTCCAAGGTCCTCGACAGCGTGGTGCCACAGATAATTATGTTAGAGGAATCTGACAGGATAAATCTATCTGGTTTTACATAGCTTAAATATTGTTTTACACTACAACGTGTTTCTGAACATAAAAGTCGCTGAAAATTGGATGAACAAAAATTAGAATTGAAACAAATAAAATATTCCAGATATCTGAGCTAATCGAAAAACAGTGAACACTCCTGTCTTAACCCGTGGGTAACCAAGGTTTAAGACAATTCTGTGGAGGTGTTCGTTTAAGAGAAACTGTCATTTCTTGATGATGTTTTAGGCTTGGATTTATTCTGTTTAAGAGTTTGGTGCCTGCTGTAGAAAAATACTGCAGCAAAAGTGTGGTATATCAGTTTATCAATGCCACTTTATTAATAAAATTATGAACTGATTACAAAGATAGAGAATACTCTAGCAAAAATAATATTCATTTATATCACATTTTATAAAATGCTGTGAGTAAATAATATTTTAAAATGTGCAAAAAAGAGCATTTGTATAAGATAGAGCAAAATTATAATTTGATATACTAGGTCGTCGGTCATGAGTCGGTCAAAGCTGATCCTTCACCCCCCCCTCATATTTATGGCAGGAGTTGAACAGAAAAGCCTTCATGCTGTGTTGGAACGTTTCTCATTACTGAGTTTTCTTGTTCAGCTGAATTGATGTCTACTGAAAGATAGAAATTACTGATCACAATTTTCAGGAATTTGGAACTTAAATAAATATAAGAGAGAAAATGTAATGGAATTTGCATGATGGAATAATACCAGGGAGTTGTGAATAACATTTTTAAACAAGAGTAGAAAAAGCATAAAACTACGGATTGCTTGAATATAAAATATAAAGGGATATGATTCAGTAAAGAAATTCTGAGAAGACTATTATATTATTCTTTTAGAAAAATGTTCGATTATGGCAGAAGTTTTTACATCTAAGGCATTTCCATTTCAATTCTATGAAGAGATGGACTGGAAATGCATAAATTAGGCGCTAAAAATTTAAAATGAGTTAAAAATTCATAATTTTCATTGAAAATATTAAAATTATTATTAACAACCACTGCATATTTGTAAGCAATGTCAATCAAATAAAATGTTAAGAAAAAAACGAAAGTTATTAAGTAATTACTCATAAGAAATTAATGCAATATTCTTTCGAAAAATATCAAATTCAGACATATTAGGTTGCAAAAAATTTTGAATATTTTATTATTCCACTTTTAATTTAATTCTTGCATATTCTTGAACAGATGCATGCTCTATGCAATTAAAAGCAGTTAAAAAAATGACTAGCAAGCCATTAGCGCGGCGAGCCGTCTAGAATAATTATTTGTAACGTCGTGCATGTTTTGCTATCACAAAATGTACGCGACGTTGAAGACTGTTAGGTGAATTATCACCAAGTCTTTTAAAGTACTCCAAACCCAACAGATGGAGAAGGGGGTGAAAAAGCCTTTATTAACTCAAACAAAGGTTAACAGTGGCACCAACTCGTGCTTACAAAACTCAACACTTTTGGCTTAACTTGGAAGTTAAGTATTGTCTCACAGGTTAACTATCACGCAAGCTGGCTCTGACTCGAAAATCGGCGTAACCAAGCCTAACGGCAAGCATAGCTGAATGCTGCAGAATTATAATCGCTAGAGAATCAAAAATAGCAATGTGGCCTTCAGGCAGACATAACACGCTTTGATTTCACCTTCCAAAACTTTCCTTCAAATACTGCCTTGTTTAACCTAATATGAATATCGCGTGTGCTGGAAATTTTCATTCTGGCAGGGAAATGAAATGAGAATTGAAAGGAAAGGTACTTAAAATAACGGGTTAGAAAATTAAACAATACATATTATAATACATATATACATTTATAAGGTATTTCTCCCGCCTCCTTAGCATGCCTTCGTGGTGCAGTGGTCAGCACGCTCGACGCGTATTCGAGAGGTCCGTGGTTCGAGTCCCTGCGAGGGCATTGCTCATTTTTCACCTCTCCTGCTTTGAAATAACCTAATACCTCTACAGTGGCGCACGAACTAAAAAATATGGTGAATGATGATTCTTCACCACCAGCATTTGGCGATTGGGTCCCCTAAAACCCCAATCACCCTTTAAAAGGGGAATTATTTAAGGTATTTCTCCCGTCTCCTCATCATGCCTTCGTGGTGTTGAGGTCAACACGCTCGACGGGTATTCGAGAGGTCCATGGTTCGAGTACCGGCGAGGGCGTTGCTCATTTTTCACCTCTCCTGATTCGAAATAACCTACTGTCTCTACACATTAATATATAGTACATTAATTAATGAGTACAGTTATGTAATTTGACGAGTCTAGCTAGAAATAAATAAAGGAGATTAACTCTGTTTGTTGCTTTTAAATCGCTTTGTTCAGTGTTTCTCAAACTTGTTTGAACTGGAGATCACTTTTGTGAATTAACACGTTTTGCAGATCAGCAATTTTTTAGCATATGTTACTACCAATATAATTATATATTTTTAAATACAATAAATAGTAATTTAACTTATTTAATATATTTGTATAAAGTTATAAAGTTAACAGAAGAAAATTTATATATGTTTTTAATAGTTCAAGGTTATTAAAGCTTGGATAACTTTTGATCTTTTTATTTAAATTGACACATAGTTAAAAATAAAATGATCATGTGATCAGACGACCGTTAATCACGCCGAATGTTAAAAATAAAATGATCATGTGAGCAGACGGCGTGATTAAAAGTCGTCTGAATTCTTTTCAAGGCAGGCCTTGCGGCAAATATTTTATGAAAAAAACTTTAGAATTTTTGTGTAACATATTTTTTGGCTTAATAGATTTAGTTTATTCTTTTTCTAAGATTACCTGATTAATTATACTTGGTTTATAATTCAATCTAATATGTTATGTACAAGACATGTTATGAATGAAAATGACAAAAATTTGAACAACACGGTCTTGCGAGAATCTCGTTTAATTTTTTAGTGATGAAGCTAATGTTTATTTTTTCATGGTGCCGAAAACCCGAGAAGGTTGTTTGGATTACTTCTTTCGGATTGCACTAGGCTAAATTTTGAACACTTGGATTGCAGGTACTGTAACTTTGTAATTTAATAGTTTATTTATCACTTGAATTGTTATTACTTTCAATTTTGTTTCGTGTATAAATTGGAAACTCTTGACAAGTTGAAATCAAAGAAGAAAGTTATTAGGAGTGCTTTGCACAAAATTAATTAATAGAATTGACTCTTATTTTGATAGTCTGGATATTCATAAAGATGAAAGCGTTATGGAGAATTTGTCGGAATTTTGTTAAGTTTAGAAGAAAACAGAATGAACTTCTAACTTGAAAATCAAAGATTTAATTCATGACAGTACGGTGTTCGAAATGGAAATTCAAAATTCCCACGAGTATAATGAATCTATAAGTAAAGTTAAATTCAAAATCAAAACAAACTTAAAGGTATGAAACTGAACATTTTAAATCTTCTCAAAATGTTAACGTTTGTAATTCGAATATTTGCAATACATCATCTTAAATTTGCCTAAATTACTTATTCCCGCTTTTAACGGCGATTCTAGTTTATTTCAAGAATTCTTTAATAGTTTCTCAAGTGCAATTGACTCTAATGAGTCATTAAGTAATGTTGACAAGTTCATATATCTAAAATCTTTACTTTCGGATGAAGCTTACAAAATTGTTTCGGGATTCGTGGTCACGGACGAAAATTATAAATTATAAATGTTTGGATTTGTTAAAGGAGCGATACGGTAAACAAGAACACTTAATTAGTTGTTTCATGAATAAATTATTAGAAATTGAGCCGGTAAAGTTTTCTTCAAATCTCCTTGCACTTCGAAAATTGTATGAAGAAAGTGAAGTTAGTATAAGAAATTTAAATTCTATGGGAGTTGCATGCGGAAATTACGCTCATGTGCTAATACCAATTTTATTAAAACAATTACCTCAGGATTTAGCAATAGAATTTTATCGCAAGAATGTTCCTAAAAATTCTAGTGGTATAAATCAGCTAATGAACTTTATCAAACTTGAAATGGAATGTAGGAAAGCTGCAAGAACTGTTTTTGGGCTTTCTTTAAAGACACGGGAACCTTTAAAGGGAAAGGATCTCAACCTCAGGCTAGATTTAAAACCAATATTCCAACATCCTCCCCGGGGGTCGACGCAGAGCGCTCTGTGCAGTACTGGCTAGGATCTGTACCTAGGCAGTCTCGGCCACGGGGTTATAAAATTTATGAACTTGGCGGTTCCCAATGGTCCATGGGGTGGGTCTCATGCTCACTCTTCATGGGCCGGATGATGTCAGTCCCCTCCACCAGAGTATTGGTAGCCAAATAGCACCTGGGCCATTGAGCTTCCAGTCACTGGTGCCCTTGGTATTCCATATAAAGCCTAAGAAGATGGGCTTCCCGTGTAGTGCTGTCAGGTAGCCATTATAACGGCCAGTCTTCACTCCAAGTTCTCAAGCCCACCCCACTGTGGTCTCGGTCTGGCCGGGACGGAGATTCTGACTGGCCCGTGTTTAGCGGTGGGAAATAAGAGGGAGCCTAAAATGTGTTGGTGTCTCAGGGGTGTGGGACCCTGGGCCCAGCAAGCGTGTACGATGTCATCTTAGGGTGACGTACCAGTCCCCGAATTTTTATGAATGAATTTAGTTCACGGGCGGTAGTATGACATTACAATTACAATATTCCCAACATCAGCTGCATTAAATACGGTAGTGAAGACGTGCAACTTTTGTAATTCTAATTCTCATTCACGATTAAAGTTTAAAACATTCACCAATGAACAAAAGCGATACAAACTAAAAAAGGAGGGACGTTGTTATAAATGTTTGGTTAAAAAACATTTAATTTTGCAGTGTAAAGTAAAAATAGAACCTTGTGAAATTTGTCAGAGTTTGCAGCATAATTCATTATTCTGCCTCACAACAAGGAATAAACATACATCGGAAATCAAACCGTCAGTAAAGGCCGAACTTATTCAAAGTTCTGATAAACAAGCTGTGACGTCTTCTGTATTTAAGTCACAAAACTATGTACAAAATTACACTACTTTACTTCAGACAGCTTGCGTACAAGTGGAAAATAATTCTAAACGGTTAAGTGCATTGATGTTATTTGATTCGGGCTCTCAGAAATCATTTATTCCAAAAGATTTAGTAAGGACTTTAAATGTACAACCCTTAAAGAAAGGCTTTTAGTTTATACTTTCGCAAAAGATAACCCTTATTAGAATGATTTTGAAGTCGTTAATATAACTCTTAGAAGCAAATATCCTCCTTATTCTAGCATAGATATTCAAGCTTTAGTAACTGATGAAATCAGTGGAGTTCATATGTATTCTAATATCAAACCTGAATTATTAAAAGATTTAATTCCACACGGCTATGAAATTTTTGAAGCATTACGAGATGCACTTAACCAATTAGATTTATTTTCCACTTGTACGCAAGCAGTCTGAAGTAAAGTAGTGTAATTTTGTACATAGTTTACTCTTAGGCGCCGATCTTATGTATTCGATGCTAATCGAAGAAGTTAAAAAAATAAATAAAAACTTATATATTCAACAGACATTATTCGGTGATACTATGACAGGGAAGATTCCGGAAAATCGTCTGCATAATTCTACTTCCCGTTTGAAGATTGCATGTACTTCGGTAGAAAATGATTTGACATGTTTGTGGACTTCTGAATCCTATTTTCTTGAGAATGGAAACCAGAAAATCTCGGATAATATTACAGAATTCGAAACGCAGCTACGGTTTATAAATGGAAGGTATGAGTCACCACTTTTATGGAAGTCCGAGACTTTAAGAGAAAATTTCTCTAGTAATTTAGAAATCGCGACAAAAAGATTTTTTGCATTAGAAAAGAAGTTTAAGGCTGATGAGTTATTATTTAGATTATAATGCAGTTATGAAGGAACAACTAAATGACGGGGTTATTGAATTGTGCAACAATAGTTGTTTCACTGGATACGTAATGCCTCATAGAGAAGTTTTCAAGAAAGATACTTCTAGTACTAAACCTAGGGTAGTTTATGATGCCAGTAGTAACCAAAGAAGTTGTAATAGTCTTAATGAATGTCTCCTTCTCGGAAAGAATTTAAATGCTAATCTCTTAGATATTATTTTGAAATTTAGGGAACATAAAATTGGATTCTGTGGAGATATTGCACGGGCATTCCTTTAAATTTAAGTCACGAGAGATGACAGAAATTATTTATGTTTCCTGTATTATAAAAACTGTGATCCCAATGGTCACATGATTATGTATGTTTCCAAAATGGTACCGACTAATAACAAAGGACGTTTCTATGCTTTTGGTCGTGTTTATACGGGTACTGCATCTTCTGGCCAGAAAGTGAGGATTATAAGACCAAACCATAAACCTGGCAAGAAAGATGATCTTGCAGAAAAAGCAGTTCAAAGAACTGTGCTGATGATGGATCAATACGTAGAGCCCATTGAAAGTGTTCCTTGTGGTAACATCTGTAGTCTAGTTGGAGTGGCTCAGTATTTGGTTAAAATTAGTACTATCACAACATTCAAAGAAGCACATACATGAGAGTGATGAAGTTGTCTGTGAGTCCTGTTGTAAGAGTTGCTGTGGAGTCCATGCATCCTTCTGATTTTCTAAAATTAGTTGAAGGTCTAAAACGTTAACTAGATCAGATCCTACGGTCAAGTGTATTATAGAAGAATCTGTGAGCATATTGTTGCGGGTGCTAGTGAATTGCACTTGGAAATTTGCTTGAAAGATCTGGATGAAGATCATGCTTGCATTCCTCTCAAAAAGACCGATCCTGTTGTTTCATACAGAGAAAATGTTGCTGAAGAATCTAACATTATGTGTCTGTCAAAATCTCCTAATAAACATAACGGACTTTACATGAAAGCTGCTCAAAGGGACGTTTTCTCTGAGGAAATTAATTGTTTGAAGAATGGCAAGCCTTTACCAAAAGACTTTTAAGTTGTTGTGCTTAAACCCATTTTTGAATTATGAAGATTTATTGCGAGTGATAGGAAACTCATTTATCTACTGATGAATACCTATTATACTACCGTCAAAATCTAAACTCACTGAGTTACTGATTTGGGAATCCCATAATAAAGTATTTCATTCCGGCGTATCTCATACGCTGGTGCAGGTGAGAGAAATATATTGGATACTAAAGGCCAAACACAGTTATAAAATATCTTCTGGGTAAATATGTTATTTGCAAAAGATTCAGCATTTCTTCAGAAGATCAGATGGTTGCTCCATTACCAGCTCTTCGAGTGGAACAATCAGCCGCATTTGCAGTAATTGGAATCGATTATGCTGGTCCGTTATTTGTGAAAGATAGTAAAAATGAGTAATGTATTCTATTGATAATCTGTGCTGTTACAAGAAGTGTTCATCTGGAACTAGTTAGTAATATGATTCCAGATGCATTTTTTGCTTGACTTCCTACGTTTTGTATCTCGAAGAGGATTTGCAAGTAAAAACCGAGTCATCAGTTATTACAACCTTACCTGTAAAACTTTTGTACAGTTTAGAACTTCAGAACTAAAGTGTTAATCTTCAGTGTTAATTTACAAATATGTATTCTGAATATATCTTTTTATGGCTGTTTATTATTTTTGAATTATTATGTTAAAATTTGTAATTCTAGCAACTTCCGTGCACAAATTTAATGATTTAAAATGTGCTTAAGTTCCCGGTATGCTTCACGAAGGCATGATATGCTCTCTTAGGGGGCCATTGAATAATTTTCTAAAAAAGGTAAATATTGTTTCTTTTGAATTTGGATAATGTTATATTTAAATTGCTTAATGTTTCATTTAAATTCTCAGTTATTTAGATGATATACGTAGGTTGGGGCAAAAGTCATGGCAGCTATTTTTTTTCTTGAAGATACCAGTCCGGTTGGAAAATGTGACATATACAGACGAAAGGACAATGTCTTAATTACATGTGTGGACAATGAATAGCACTGAAATATCGTAACACACGAATTTATTACGGTAGTATACAGGGCAATATGACCTTTACCGTGCAAAAGAATGATAACAGAATACACATAAAGTTGACATGAGAAACCTGGGCCTAAAGACCCTCAATGTAGTCCCCTGCTACTGTCACCACACGCTGCCAACGATGTCGGAGGCGCTAAATACCATCAGCCTCAGCATTTGCCGCACCATGTGTGAATCGGGTCATCTGTTGGCGTACAGCATTAGCAATGTCCTCTCGTGTTGCAAACTGCCTACCACGTATTGGTTCCTTAATCTTGAGAATGAGATCAAAGTCATAGGGCGAAAGGTCAGGAGAGTACGGTGAGTGATCCGATTCTTCTCATCCCCAACGTCAGAGTAGCTGCCGTACACATTCTGCTTTATGTGGTCTTGCATTGTCGTGCAGAATTATTGCACTGTCCACAAGATCTTGACGTTTATCCCGAACGCCACGACTTACCTGTCGCACCAGGAAGTCCCTGTAATACTGTGCGGTCACTGTCCTGCCATGAGGAACAAAGTGGCAAACAATGACACCCCTGACGTCATACGCGACGATCACCATCAATTTGACTGGGAAAGGATTCTGACGGACCTTCTGCTGCCTTGGTGATCCAGGCTGTCGCCACTCCGCGGACTGACGTTTCAGTTCTGGTTCCTATGCCCTGGCCCAAAATTCATCGATGGCGATTATTCGTGACAATAATTGATCGCCGTCCTGTTGCCAGCGTGCAAAGTGGTCGGAGCATATTGCATAGCGAATCCACCTTTGAATTTCCGTCAGTGCATGCGGTACCCACCTAGAAACGTAGCTGTAGCTCATTACGCAATATCCTGTGGACAATGCGTTTCTCGATGCCACTTGCCCTCTCTAACTACAGTAGCGTCCATCGTCTGTCTTCATCCATGAGGTGCTCGATGAACGGCACGTGCCAAGTCGGTCCGCACACTCACCGGTCGTCCCGAACATTGCTCATTACTGGTTGACACACGTCCTTGCTGAAACTTTCCTACCCACCGTGCTACTGTACGATATGGTAGGGCATTATTCGCAAGGGCTTCTACTAATTCACTGTGACATTCCATCGCATTTCTCCCTCGGAGAACGGCTATTTTGATGTAAGCGCGCTGCTCAACACTGGTTACTTCCATCTCGCACGGCACTCACCAACTGACTGATTTCAGAGCCCTCGCTACCACAGAGCCAGCTATCACAGAGCCATCTGTTGTTCTGCATACACACTATGCCTGCAGAACTTCCACACGACACATATACATTTTGTGATCCGTTCACATATCTACAAGAAAAAAATAGTGCCCATGACTTTTGCCCCAACCCTCGTATATTTTCTTGTGTCTGGAACTCGAGTGTTTTTGCAATATAAATGTATACTTTTCGCCATGATACAGGCTTCCGACCTAAGGTAATTGCGAGAACTGTTAAACGGAATTAGTGCCTGGCCAGTGGAAGTATTCAACCTCTCCATCAGCGTGCCCTACATGTCAGTGGCATTTAAATTCAAAATTCAAGAGTTACAGAGTCACAGCAGTATGAGGTATACATAATCATCTGTGCCAATGGCTACGAATATACATTTATTAATATACATTTATAACGTTGCGCGCCTCCAACTTGCACGCAACCAAGAGGTGACTGTGAAAACTTGTCAAAAAGATAGAGCCTTGTGAAGGGTTTAAGTCCCTTTTTATTCAACGTAATAAAATTACAATTGCGTGCTTTTGACGCTCACAGACTGTGCCAACTTGGCAGTCAAATAAAAATAATAACCTGAAAAGAAAGTAAAGACAAGATTCTAACTACGAGGCTCTCTAAAATAACTAACTCACCGCGTTTTACAATAACGCTGCTAATTCAGCAGACTTGAAGCTCACTGGAACGATTACCACTACTTCCCGCCAAGCACATAGGCCGCAACGCGGGGATCTTCAATTCTCGCTAACTACCTCCGCGCTCGTGCAGTAAGAATATCACACCGAACTCGTTTCCTTCTATTTAAATCAGAATACTTCCGCTGATAATTTGAATCCTTGCGCGTTCTACTAAAATTTACATATTCTGGCATTGGCAGTTCCAGGGGAAAGTAAGGCTTGACAGGAAAGATAGTTTAAACTTAAAATAAATGTTAGTTAAAATAAATATAAACCCTACATTTGCCGCTGCCAGAATTTGGAAAACTTGGAAGCAGGTCCTACAAACGACTTGTTGTAAGTTTCTCTAATTCTGAACTAACTGGCGAGAACTTCGTTTACACAAAAAAAATCTTATGTAACAATTATATACTAAAATTCTGTTGCTCGTTAAAACTTTCTTCTTACAGCAACTTTTCCTGGACTTCATCAATCAATCTTAGTCTTTCCTTCCAGCATCTGGAAGGAATAAGTATCAGTATCTTTCTAAATACATTATAATTTACACTTTCTTGACACAATAAATTTTTGTTTTTAAACGATTCGTTTTTCTTAGTTATTGCTTACTTCACATTCATTCAATTTTTCAAGCATTAATTTAACTTTACCCTGGCTCTCCACCGTGTGTGGTGTCAAACGGGAATATTCGTGTTTTAGTCTTACAACACTTCCCCTAACCACCATGATTTGTTAGAATTCAACAACCAAATAGACACACCTTACTCGACATTCTACAACTCAATGAGCTACTTTAATATTCTTAAAAATTCAAATGTAGGTGGAGAACCCTACAAAACACATTCATTCTAACTTCCCCCTCATTCATCTTTAAACACGCAGGCTTTCGCTCTAAAGCATGAATTTACAGTTTAATACTTAAATTTTGACTTCATTGCTTTTAAGCATTCACTTCTAGCATCTACAATTTTATGCTTCTACACTAAATTCTACTTTTACATAACCTTCAAGGATTTACGTACATTTACAAAATTTTAATACATATGCTTTTTACAATTTACCATAAAATGAATAAGAGAAAATAAATTTTTACTTTACTCATTCTTCGCCAAGCTGGCGGCACTGAAAGTAAAATTCTTATTAATACAAGAATACGAAGTTATTTTTATCTTCGGCCAAATTTTGGCTTTAACATAACAGAATTAGTCTTTCGACCAACAGAAAATGCTTGTTTTTAGCTTTTACACTTAAAGAAAATAATACTTTTGCCTTAGCTAAATAAAGTAAAACAAAACTAAGTCTAAACCGAGACATATTGACTTTCGTCAAAACATAGAACTTCGTACTTATGCATAACATTTCGGAACAAAAGAGAAAAAAATTTATAGAAGGTTTTAACTTATCTTTGAGTTTTCGATGCTTGAAACTCCGTCATCCGTTTTTGGCAAAATTGATCCCAAGTTAGAGGTTTCATGGATGTCAATCTTCTCCTTATTGATCTCCGAGTGTCGTCCACGTTGCTTTTTCTTTTGCGTCCTCTACATGCTGGCCTATTGGCGGAGTAATCGTCTGGTTGTTGTCCTTTCCGTTTCTCCCTGGGACGGCTGGTCTTGACGTCCTCCGGTCTGGAATCCTTCTTGAATTTCTTCTGTTCCTCGTACTTTTGTGCCTCCTGTTGGCGTTTCAGTTTCCGGAACGGCGACCTTGCTGGCACCTGACTCTGTGGCCGTGTGCGCGTTCTCCTTGATGTGTAATTTCTCCTGTTATCCTTTGTAGGTGGTGTTTTTCTCTTTACCACGGTTTCTTTACCCGGTGCATCTGTATTTTTGTTTTTCTTAAAAGCTGGAGTTTGAAAATTATTTTTTCTTTTTGATACCGACGTCCGGGTTGTAGAAGTGCTAGGTCTCTCTTCAGTTCTCTGTTTCTTGGGTGGTGGAATAGTTGTTGTAGTCTCTGGATCTTCTACTTCGTTTAGACTTGAGTCCTGCAAGAAACTTTTAAGGATTTCAAAATCATTTGGATTATAGTATTTTTTCACCTGGTCGGGATTTGCTTTACAGATTTCCCCTCTCTCGTTCTTAAGATATAAGACTACTCCTTTGATTTCCTGAATTACATAGGGGCCTTCAAACTTTGGAGCTAGCTTTGCCATAAAATTGTCTGGGGCACTTGATAAAGAAAATTTCCGGTTCAATACTTTATCCCCAACTTTAAAATCTGCTTCACGTCGTTTTCTATCGTAATATAGTTTCTGCCTATTTCTTGCCGTATCCGAGGTTTTAAGCGCCTGATCAATCAACTTTTGCACATCTTTTTGTTTAAACTCCTGCTCTCTTTGTTGCACAAATAATAATTTATCTAAAGGCGTAATTAATTTTCGGCCTAAAAATAATTCTGCTGGAGTTTTTCGCGTAGTATCATGATGTGCCGTTCTTAAAGCATAAGCTAATTCATTTATGTAGCCATCCCAGCGCTTGTGATGTGTGCTCACGTAACTGCGAATTATTTTTACTATGTTTTTATTAACTCTTTCTGCTATGTTAGCCTGTGGTCTATACGGAACCATTTTGATATGGCGTATGCCAAGTCCATTGCATATGTTTTTAAATATTTGACTAATGAATTGTTTTCCGTTATCGCTAATGACTTTTATCGGTGCACGATATTTCAAAATGTATCTGTGTAAGAATGCATCTGCGACTGTTTTGGCTGACGCGCGTTTAAGTGGAACAATTTCTATCCATTTTGAAAAATGATCTACTATTACTAAAAGAAAACGATTTTTATTTAACTCGCTCTGGGGGAAGGGACCAAGAAGATCTATGCCTAAAATTTCATTCGGAAATGTAGCGCGAATGCTATTTAAGTACCCGGCCGGGCTGTAATTAATATCATTTATTAACTGACATTGATTGCAGGACCTGACATACGCCGCTACTATTTTGTATAATTGCGGGAAATATACCGCCTCGCGTACCCTTTTTATAGTCTTTCTGACCCCGAGGTGGCCCGCTGTTTTTTCTTCGTGCAACTCCTTCAAAATGCTTAATCGAAGCGAGGCTGGGATGACTGGTTTATACTCAAGATTTTCGTTTGTTGTTTTCGAATAGAATAATAAATTATCTATTATTTCATAGTTTTTTGCTCTATTTCTTATCGCATCGATATCTGTATGCTCAAAGCTTTCGGGGTCTTTCAAATAAGCATAGATATTTCCAAATTCAGGATCAGCTTTCAGTTCAGTAATAACCGTATCTCTAGAATCTAAAATTTTTGAAGTCAACACAGCGCATTTAAGTTCATTTCCTTCATCGTCCAGTTTTATACGAGAAAGTGCGTCAGCTACATTGTTTTCCTTACCCGGGTTATATTTTATTGTGATATTATATTCTTGGAGTTTTAAAGCCCATCTTATTAACCTGGGCGTTAGGTTTTTTCCCGAGTAAAGTCTACCAACAGCCGCATGATCCGAAAAGACTGTTACTGGCGATTTGCCGAAATAAACTCGAAATTTGTGTACAGCCATTAATACGGCTAATGTTTCTCTTTCTGTAGCTGTATAATTCCTTTGTGTCTGATTCAATGTTTTACTAAAAAATGCCAGCGGATGGTTATTTTGCATAAGAACCGCACCCACCGCATAGTCTGACGCATCTGCTGCAATTTCCAGGTTTTCGTCCCCCTCAGGGAATTTTAAAACAGGGGCATTAATAAGCGCTTCTTTTAATCTTTCAAAAGCTGTGTTAGCTTCCGCTGTCCACGTAAACTTACTCTTTTTTCTTTTGATTACTAAGAGTGGTTCAACAATATTAGCGAAATCTTTTATGAAAGATCGATAGTAAGAACATAATCCAAGGAAAGAAGAAAGTTTCTTGGCGGTGTTGGGCGGTGGGAAATTCTTAATAGCTTTTATTTTTGAATCTTGCGTTTCTATACCCTTTTGGGAAATTTTATAACCGAGATATTTAAGTTCTTTAGTTGCGAACTTGCATTTTGAGGCGTTAATTGTAAGACCGGCCTCTTTTAATAATTTAAAAACTTGTTCGAGGTCATTAATGTGTTGTTCCAACGTACTACTCGTTATAATTATATCATCTAGATAAATTAAAGTTGATTTTCCTAGGACAGGTTTAGAACAATGTCCATAGCTCTCTGGAATGTTGATGGGGCCCCACACAACCCAAAGGGCATGCGTAAAAATGCATAAGTGCCCGATTTTGTTATAAACGCGGTTTTGTGTATATCTTCGGGTCTCATAGCTATTTGATAGTAGCCAGACGTTAAGTCCAAAGTAGACATATATCTTGTCGATTTGATCTGTCTAATGATCTCGTCTATAACCGGCAAAGGGTAAACTGGAAATTTAGTAATACTATTTAGTTTTCTGTAATCAATAGCAAACCTCCAAGCCCTTTTATCCGAAGGAGGAAACTCGTTCTTTTTCCTACATAGTACGACTGGACTCGCGTACTCACTATTTATGGGCGTTATTATTTTATTCTTTAACATCTCCTGAATATGTTCTTCGATGATTAGGTCTTTTTGTTTATCATAACGATACGGTTTAGTCCTACAAGGTTTTTCGGCATTTAATAGAATCTTGTGAGTTACTATCTGGCAGTTTCCTGGTTTTCTGAAAACAAATGAGAAAAATTACTCACCACTTGCTGTATTGCTTTACTTTCGTGGTCATTCAGATGGCTAAGGTCCACTTCAGGTGTCTCCACAGGTTCCACCACCCTCTGGTCCATCTCCAACACCATGGAACTATCTTGAAAATTTAATTTGGCCCTCGCGGCCCTTAAAAAGTCCATACCTAAAATAAGAGAGTGTTGTAGGTCTTTCACCACAAAAATTAATACTTTGAGATTTTCCTCTTTTACCTGTAAGTTTAATGATAATTTCCCTATGCAGTGACATGTTTTTCCTTGCGCCGCTATAATTTCCGTATTTTTGGTTTTAAATAGTCGTATCCTATAAAAATTCTTTTTGAAGTACTTTTCACTCATAAAATTTCCTTCTGCTCCTGTATCGATGAGGGCTTCTACTGGTACATCGCCAACCAGGACTTGTATAATTGGTAGCTGTGAGTTTTTTACGATGACCGTGTTTAAATGTCTATTTGAGGATTTTTTTTAAACTTCCGGGGTCTGGACCCTCCCTTTCACAGGCCCCTCTAGTCGTTTAAAGCTTTCCTTTCAATCTGTGTCTTCTGGGTACGCGGATGCTTATTTTCAAATTTTCTTTTTGGGCCTTGACCTTCGAGTTTCGATGCGTTAGCTTGATAGTTCTTTCCCCCATAAGAGCGATTTCCATTTCTGGTTTCCTCATTTGAAGATTTCCTTCGGGTACTTTGAGAATATGTTTCCCCTCTCGCTTTTTCCGCTATTCTGCGATTTTGAAACTTCACCGCCAATTCGAAAAGTTCCTGCAATGTGTTTGGGTTTCTAATTTCAAAGTAGTCTTGGACAGCGGGTAACAATCTTGGTAATATTATTTCAATAATCTCCGCATCGGGTTTTTTACCATACAGCATATCCGTTAGCTTGATTTTTCGTAAAATAAAGTCCGTCAAATCTGCTGTATCCCGTTGATAGAAACTATATAGCTCGGCTTTCAGCCGTGCGCGATCTTTCACTATGGGGAAGGCCTTTACTAACGATTTTTTGAAATTTTCAAATGTATACGTCGGGCTTCCAAATTCACCTAGAAGAAATTTGCCTATATTTTCCACCATAGCGCGGCCTGTCCTCTTAGTGCTGATGTGGCGATGACAACTTTTTGTCTTTCAGGCACAGGGTAGAGCTGAAAGTGGTTTTCTAGACCTTCTAAAAATACGGACACCGAATTTTTTCCGTCGAAATAGACGTTTGGCTTGATTGACGCTGTCAAAGTCTGGACCAGGTATCCAAATCCTTCTAACTGACTTGTCATTTCTTGGTGTTGTCCAGCGGCTTCCATCCAGTTTTCGGCCATTTCAGTTCGATAATTGTTCGGGCGCCAATATAACGTTGCGCGCCTCCAACTTGCACGCAATCAAGAGGTGACTGTGAAAACTTGTCTAAAAGATAGAGCCTTGTGAAGGGTTTAAGTCCCTTTTTATTCAACGTAATAAAATTACAATTGCGTGCTCTTGACGCTCACAGACTGTGCCAACTTGGCAGTCAAATAAAAATAATAACCTGAAAAGAAAGTAAAGACAAGATTCTAACTACGAGGCTCTCTAAAATAACTAACTCACCGCGTTTTACAATACCGCTGCTAATTCAGCAGACTTGAAGTTCACTGGAACGATTACCACTACTTCCCGCCAAGCACATAGGCCGCAACGCGGGGTTCTTCAATTCTCGCTAACTACCTCCGCGCTCGTGCGGTAAGAATATCACACCGAACTCGTTTCCTTCTATTTAAATCAGAATACTTCCGCTGATAATTTGAATCCTTGCGCGTTCTACTAAAATTTACATATTCTGGCATTGGCAGTTCCAGGGGAAAGTAAGGCTTGACAGGAAAGATAGTTTAAACTTAAAATAAATGTTAGTTAAAATAAATATAAACCCTACACATTTATTAACTGTATACATTACATATAATAGCATAATAATAGACATATTGTATCCACACAAGATTCACATCAACTTCAACCATCTTTGCAAAGAGTATATAATGTGAAGGCGTAATAGTAATGAAAGGCAGGTGGGATCTCTTTAAAATAATAACAAGATGATATAATAGTTTAAGTACAGGAAAAATAGTTCGCTCTATTTCTACATGACGAAAAGTACTTGCTATTTACAGTTTATAGATCATTCATATTTAGTGTGCAAGAAATGTACATTAACAAAAATAAGTATAACCAATGCATTTTAAACAGTACTGGAATGAAATTGCAATAGAGATGTAACAAGTGCAATACAGTAAGGACATAACAGAACATACCTAGGCAAAGATAGATCACAAAAATGACAATAATTTACAAATTACCGTCACAGTATATATTGATTTACTTACTGGGGTAGTAAAATAAGAACTATATATTGTATTGTCAGCATCAACGGATACAAAGCTATATATTATACTGTCAAGATCATCAGAAAATACTAAACGATCTTCAATTGAATTTGATTTAACTGGTAATACTTATAAATGTGCTTCCCTAGTTACTACAGAGATTTATCGTGCAGTAAAACATGGTAACATTAAGTGTGCGAAAGTGGTTAATACATAACATTCCCATATCTCAAGATACGTATCACTTCTTATGCTGTCATAAGTAAGACAGCATAAGAAATTTAGTACAATATAAATATACACATTTGAAGTATTATAAGGATATTAATACAAAATTAATAAAAAATATAATGTAATATAGTAAGTAAAAACAATAAAGCAATTGAGTTATAGTGTTATCCTAGATTATTTACAATTAGGTTACATAAATAGTTATGCAATTCAAAGAATTGAGAGATGATTGCAAATATTGCAGTGCAGTGTAAGACATAATGAAACTACATTTTAATAAGTCGGCCCCTAATGTAGTTCTATGCTCCAGAGAGCTTAAATGAAGCGTGTGCTCTGAGCACCACTGTAAAATGTTATTAAACTTATTTAAGTTACCAGAGTGTTCCATCAGGTGTTTGAGCCAGGCAGTTCTGTGAGCATCTGTAAGTCTTGCAAGTCCAGTCAAGAAGGTAGTAGTGCAGGAGAGAAATTTTGTTGATACCTTTTTAAGATAATTAAATGTCCTTCTACCAGTAGGCGAAGCATTTCATCTACTTTGCCACTGTATAAGAAGCTGTATATGAATGTATACTGTTTATATACAAGTTTGATGAACCCCCTGTGGGTTCATCAAACTTGATGAACAAACTTGGTGGGGGAGCAAGTTGTTAAAAATAAAATGATCATGTGATCAGACAACAGTTAATCACGACGAAAGTTAAAAATAAAATGATCATGTGATCAGACGGCGTGATTAACGGTAGTCTGAATTCTTTTCCCGGCTGGCCTTGAGGCAAATGTTTATGGATAAACACTACAGAATTTTTGTGTAACATATTTCTTGGCTTACTAGGTTTATTTTATTCTTTTTCTAGGATTACCTGATTAATTATACTTGGTTTATAATCCAGTCTAATATGTTATGTACGAGATGTGTTATGAATTAAAATTACAAAAATTTGAACAACACGGTCTTGCGAGAATCTCGTTTAATTCAAGTGATGAAGTTAATGTTATTTTTTTCACACATTAATGAGATGGATGAGGCTGCCAATTCTTGCATAACTGTTCCATGTTTGAATTATGCTTGTAAGAAATATCATAGCCATAGTTCTTTAAATATCTCTCTTTATTCCTAAGATATGGAAAGTCCATAGCTAGGGTCACCGGAAATAAATTTCATAAAATGTTAGTTTTTCTAGGAAACGCTTTAAACCATTTCCATGCACAATGTCCAAATGCTGAGAATTTCAGCTATAATGTGGTATTCGCAATTAATTTGAATTTTCTTTTAGTCCTTTTGGGAAACCTACCAGAACTACAACGGCAGGCTTTGAGCATCATCTGTGGTCTGCGGTTCACAAGTTGACCTAGTTCGTTAATCAGTAAGTTAATCTAACGGTGAAAGAAAATGGAAGTTGTCGAATAGATCACACTAGCGCATAAAAGATTAAAAAATATTTTATTTCTGGCAGTGGAAAACATTTTTTTTTTCAATTGCTGATATTATTGTTGATAAATTCTGAGCATAAATATCCTAACGCTTTCCCGAATAGCCATATAATGCCTTTAAATTGCATTTGTTTATGATATGAATTTACTATGTCTTTGGCGATAAACGCTGTCAAAGTTGGTGATTAATCTCTGATCGCTGACAAAATTGACAAGCAGAACTTTACTTTTAATTACCAAAAATACTTTTCATGTTCCTCCGTAAAAACAGCTGTTACAAGTGTCACTTTACTAAATAATGTCGATAATTGTTAAACATCACAATTACCATCTGTATGAAATGTTATGCTTCGTTCTACGTAATATTTAATATGACAGGTAAATGCTTTTTCTTTTTTACTTCCTTGTACGAAGTAAAAAGGAAGTATTGTAATCGCGAAAAGTTTCAGTCATCATATTTCAACGCAAATATCCATTTATCCATTTTCACAGCTATCGAATGCAATTTAACGACGTTTTTGCGTGGCATCTGTATATAAGGACAGGATAAAGGACTCATCCCCCCCAAAAAAAAATTGTAAAACTAATTTAAAATGAATTTTGAAGAGAATTTTTCGTGGCGTCTGTGCGTACGTATGTATCTCGCATAACTCAGAAACGAGTAGCCTCAGAATGTTGAAATTTTGTATATAGGACTGCTATAATATGTAGATGTGCACCTCGTATTTTGGTTGCAATCAGCCGCACCAAAAGTATATAAATATATGTATATATCCGCTCTGTTACTCGGCTCAGTGATCTGTTTTATTATTCTTGTATGTTTGTAAATTGTGCATTCTTGCTTTAAAAATGATTGAATTATGTTGTTCTTATCTTCCGGTTAAGGTTTTTATGCCTTTAGTAAATCTGTATGCAATATTTTTAGAATTATCAACAATTTAAAAGTTGTTTAAGTGCCGCTAAGCCTAATAATTTTTTCCATGGCGGCCATTGCTTGTTTACATTTGAAACAGCATAATAGTAGATTTGTTGCCAATCTAGAGAAAGTAAGCTTCGCAATAACAAAGATAACGACTTTTTTATCATTGCGAATTAAATCATGCTTAATCCATTCTGGAATTTCTTCGAGGAAATAAGTGTTTAAGATTTATTTCATAATTTTCAAAACAGACATTTTCAGTTTTTATGTACCTTTTGCCTTGTCACGTAGTGAGAACTGAATTAATTGAATGAGAAATACTGAATCATCTGTGAAAACCTTTTTCTTTTTGTAGCTAGTTGTTCTTTGCTTAATTCCTTGTACACATCGTTTTAGATTTATTATTGTATTTGAATAGAACATGTGGCAACGATTAGACAATTCTTAAGATGATATAAATTTTGTGCATTCTAAGTTAAAAAATGAATGAAATGTTGAAATGTAACGGTGTTACATGAACCTAGCGCCAGAGTGTCACTATGGTAAACAGAAATATAGTGAATTTTAAAGAGTGCATTTATTCTAGTGTGGTTTATGCGCTATCAAAGAGGTAGATTTAATTTAATTCATTAAGTTTAAATAAAATGGAATAAAAATGCGTATAATTAAATATTCCGTACAAGGAAGTCATGTGGTGCTCACATCAGATTTTTTTAAATATTGCGATGAAATGCCCAGCCGCAGTAAGATAGCTTCCCCGCAAGGCGGGTTTAGGTTTGCCAGCATACGTCAAGTAAGACAGGGCTGACATATGTGGCGCGTAATCGCTCATTTGGTGACAAAATTGTAGGAACGAATTCTTACCAGTTTGGCGCACACTGTTCTCGAAGGCAGGCCAAAAGCTATAATCCTTGTCTCTACACGGAATAGTAGTCCAGTGTCGAGTGTATCGCAAGTTGGTGCATCGTTGAGGCTATCGACTGTATAGTCGAGTGAATCCCGAGTTGTAGCGCGGAGAGTCTTGAGCGTACGTTGATTTCCGAAATCGACCAAACCGAGTCGGGAGCTGTACTTTAGTGCTTTGCCATGAAGCTGTCTTCACAGTTATAGCCTGAAGGCTGTGTTGCAGATTGTTTCAGCTTGTCCTAGTTTTTCCATGACTGTAAACGTGTTTTTGAAACTGTCCAGAGTAATACTGGCTAATACATTATGTTTTAATGCTTCATCAGGTGCTGTCCTCAATCACTCCAAGACGAATCCACGAACCCGTAAGAAACGCAAGAACTGGTGTCAGAAGTGGGATTTGTGAGTGGATGCCAGTGACCCGCCTACATTAAAAAGCTACGGCGGAGGAAATGAAGCTGATGGTCTTCTTAGCAGCTGTCAAAGTCGAAATGGAAGAGATCAAGGCCGAGATAAAAGCTGGATATGAAGAGGTGAGGGCTAAGATGAAAGCCGGACAAGAACAGCTGCGAAAGCAACTTCAACAGGTGAAAGTGGAACTTAAAAGGTGTGGAAATGATAGAAGTGGCATCTGAAGAATTAAAGGATGAAGAAACCAAGGAAGTTGCTGATGAATGAAACATCTAACGATATTAAAGAAAGAGAAGACGGGAAAGAAGCTTTTGATTCTTAAGTACTTGAAGTAGAAAGGGATGAATGTGAAAAATGCGACTGTTAAATTCGTAGCAACTGATAGAGGAGTTACGAAGTCGCAGTCAGCAAGTACTGAACCATCTGAAAATGCATGTGATGCAGAGATGACAGAAGCTGATGTACAGCTTAAGCAGAGTGTTCCAGTTTGGAAAGAAAATACTCCGACTTCACAAAATAAGTGTGTGTCTCATAATCCAAGTTGTAGAGACACAAACTTGATTCTAAACCAAGATACTTCTTTTTGTAAAGAATCTGATTCTGTTCATAACTGTAATGCAAAATTTGGAATTGATTCCCTGGAAATAGAAGAAAATAAGGCATGTACCAACTGCTAAAAATACCGAGGTGAACTGTACACATGATGAGAATAAACTACGGAGTGGTAACCAAACTGTTTCAGATCTTCCTGTGGATGAAAAGTTTGAAAGGACTGAATCTTTAAATTGTGATATGCAAAACAGAAATACATTTGAGAACTGCAGTGAAAACGTATTTAACCAGGGTATAAATTAATGAAAAGACTGAGGCTGAAATTCATTGTGCACTTTTAATTTGTATAATTTAAAATTGTTATGTGATTAATTTGTGTATAAAACTTGTACATAGCGTAAATATTTTTTTCTTTAGTTTTATTACATTTTGTTTGTATCGAATTTGGCTTCTGACCAAGGATTGTACTGCCCGGTAAGTGCAGTCCTTGGGAGGGAGCAGTTTTACGAAATGCCCAGCCGTGATAAGATAGCTTCCCCGCAAGGCGGGTTTGGGGTTGCAGAAAATGGCAAGGGTAGGCAGGGTTGACATATTTCGCTATAGACGAATGGAGAACATTCTGGAACGAATTCTTACAGGTTTGGCTCAGAATGTTCTCGAAAGCAGGCCAAACGTTATATAAAACCCTGCCTGTACGCGGAGTAGCCGTCTAGTATCGAGTGTATCGCAAATTGGTGCATCGAGAAGTGTGCATCCTTGAGGCTATCGAGTGCATCGCGAGTTGTAGCGTGGAGTCTTGAGAGTACATTGAGTTCCAAAAACGACCGAACCGAGTCAAGAGCTGTACTCTAGTGTTTTGCCGTGAAGCTGTCTTCACCGTTATAACCTGATAGCCTGAAGGCTGTGTTGCTGATTGTTTCAGCGTGTTTGTCATAGTTTTTCGAAAACTGTAAACGTATTTTTGGAGCTGTCATGTGTAATAATGGCTAATAAATTATGTTTTGATTCTTCATCAAATGTTGCCAATCACTCCAAATCCACGAACCCGTAAGACACGTAAAAATATGTTAAATATTGTTGATAATTTCTGATTCCCATGTACTTATGACATTATAATGAGCAGTAACGCGTCATTTTGGTGTTGGCGACAATTTTCAAAATTGCGCTAAGGGCGACCGTATGCTAGGATTTTACCGAAATCCCACAAGCATACCTTTTAAAACCGAGTTTAAGACAGCGATCACGGTTTATCTATCAGAACCGTTGAAATTTGAAATATAACAAAGCACATACGAAAACAGTGACGTTGGTCATCAAAACTGAAGAAATGTCACGCGCACGTGGTTGCCAAAGTTTGACGCATTCTTAAACTCTGATGATTAACCAAGTTGGTTTTGATAATATGTAAGTAGTACCTGAAAATCTGTGTAAATGCAATATTTAATAATGTGATATATTACTAGATCTGTTTTTTGATCATGGGAAAAATTGCAAGAACTTCAAATAAGATTTATTATTTAATTCCTCAATATTCAAATACAAAACAGAAGTACAAGAGAAAACAATAAATCAATGAGAATAAAAAAGAAACATTTAATTAAAAATTTCAACAAACTTTATACAACAGTAAAAGTTTCATCATTCAAATTATGAAAAGTTTGTACAGGACACCACTTGTTTCGAGAATCATTTTCCGTAAAAGGATCATTAGTAGAAACGTCCAGATTTTCCATTTCAGATGGCAGAACTAATCTATATGAATGCAGGAACATCCGATAAGGAGATATATCTTTTCTATTACTATATGTGTAATCACCTATGATGGTATGTCCGAGTTCATGACAATGAACACGAAGCTGATGACGGCGGCCAGTTATTAATTTCAGTAAAAGTTTTGATGCTGGACTGCCATTATAGAAACCATGTTGAAGAACTAATAATCTTGAAACTGCCCACCGTGGATTTATGCAATATTCTTTATCAGCTGTACACATGCAATGTGAATATTCTTGTCTAGAATCATAGCCAATTGGCTTGTCCACAATTAAATGCTCACTTTGAACATGGCCATATACTAAAGCTAAATAATATTTCTCCGATTTTTTAGAACTCATAGCTAGATAACTTTGCTTAGCAGCATTTTTATTTAAAGCAATGCACAACACACCGCTCGTAGAATAATCAAGTCGATGACAAAAGCGAAATCCAAACTTTACACTTGGGTCGGATAGAGCTTTAAATTTATGATTTAACTGAGTAGCTACAGTAACAGGATGTTGAACAGATGATTCAGAATTGATTGCTATGTCACATTGTTTGTTGACAACTAAGAAATTGTCACTTAAGTGCAAAATTTCTAAATCATCTACAATAACAGGTTTGCAACCCATTACGTAAACTTTCATAATATGTGATATCAGCCACCTTGAGTTTACTTCCAGTTTGTGAATTAGAGACATAGGAATGCAATAAGCTAGAAAAGAATTTTTACAGAATAAATATCCTAAATCGGATTTTCAATTTTAATTAAAGTATAAAACAACAACAAACGACCTTTAAAATTGATCCACATATATTATGAAAAATAATAAGTAAATTTATCATTGACATAGTTCTAACTATAAAATTTGTAAACCAAGACTAATTCCTGAATTTCCTTTTTTTGAAGTAATTTTTAAATCTAACACAGGTTCCTCAATGTAATTTGAAACCAGTGAAAATTTACCAAAATTTCTTTTTAATAGGTTAATAAAAATTTTAGTGTAATGTTAAACAGTTAGAAATAATATACAGCACCCACGAAGAAAAAAATAAAATAGGTTAAAACAAATTTTAAAAAAGACAATAGTTTTAAAAGTAATAAGATACATTGAAATCCTAAGAAAATTAATTTTATTTACTTTACATACCTATACAAATAATTATTTAAATGTTCCAGCTATTCTTATACATAGGATTTTGAAATTCATACATTACAAATAATTTTAGAGTGTAGCTAACTCATTATTTTTAACCCTGTGCACTTGAAAGGTGGTTCTTGACTGCCACTTGATTTGATCCGGTAACTCGAGAGGTGACTCGGTTTGATGCGATAATTCAAGCCGTAACGATGTTTATTTAGATTTGATTTGGCCGGTTGGTTGGTTGATTTTTAATGGCACAAAACCTTGATTAGGTTTGGTTTGAGCAATATCACTTCAAGAGTATATTCAGCAATACATGCGTATAAAACAAATGCTAATTTTTTAACTTAATTTTTTAAAGAAAAGATTTATTGTTATATATGCGTGTTTGTTGTTAGTTAGAACTCGAAAGTCGTGGCAATAGGAATATTATTACGGAACTCAATAAGCATGGAATACAATGAAGGAATCAGTTCGAGTGAAGATGAGTTCCATTTTTCGTTGATGAAGAACGAAATTACGTCTGTGCATAGATATCTTGACCATAGAGAGGAGGACAGCATACTGATTATAGAGATGAAGTAAGAGGTGTTATGAAGGGAAAAATTCAGGTTAACAGATAATGAATGTGAAAGCTACAATGATTCCGCAGAAGACACAAAAAATTCAGAATATATAATGAGCACAGAATCCGAAGACATACCGCAAACAATACAGTTTGTAAACGGCGAAACAGCCGCAAGGCCACAGTGTCTTCAGATAATAAAAGAACCATTAGATTTCTTGAATTGTGTATGGGTGAATTTCCTAAATTCACCAAATATGCGGAAAATCGTCCCGAGTTGCTGGTTCGCCCCTAGCGAAAAAGACCTCGAGTGCAAACGGTTAACTTTGGTACTCTATCCTCTTCTGAGATTTTGATCTATTGCAACAGAAAGTTCATGCACTTTCATTTCTGTTAAATACATTCTGCGAAAATATTTTGGCAGAATATTTTTGCTCTCTGAAGAAATTAGTCAAGTCTAAAAAAATACATAGAATCTTTCTTGTTAGTAAATATATGTCAATATTAGGATCTTTGTTGTTAGTAAATATATGCCAATCTTAGGACAACAAATTTAAATTTTAAATTAAGGTGCTTTTCTTCTTCATATCATTTGCATTTATTTCGGGAATATAAAATATTATCTACTCAGCAATTTCTTCTGCATATTTATTTTCAATGTTAAATATATTTTATTAACTTTTCAGCATTTAAATCTTTTTAAAAACATTAAAACTATGTCCATAATATATTTTTCAGCCCCTATTACTACTACTCAGTAGCTAGAATAATTAACTCAAATCTGAAAGAACTGAAATTCAATTCCAAACAGATGCCAATATTGCCAGTTTACATTATATTAACTTTGGAAACTAATTAAAAATTTTTTAGATCATAAAAAAATAAAGATTTCAAACTAAGGTTTACTCACTAATTTTTTATGACAAGAATATGGTACTTTCCGATTCTTCATATTTCTACAAAAAATCGCTTAATAATGACTTACTGACAAAAAACATTTGCTTGGATATCATTACAACACATATGTACTGTTCTCGTCATAAATAATAGCAAAAAGAAACACATAATAAAAAACAAAAAATCTGAGAGAAAACAAAAATTTAATTTTTACATTTTCACAGTAGGTGATATTTCTGCCTTTAAAATTGCTATGAAACAATCTCATGCCCATTCTACTTGTATAATATGTATGTGAGAAGCCTCGGTGTGAATAGGCTGTGTGTACTCAAAAGTATTTCATAAAACGGCAATTCTACTCAAAGTTGAAACCGGGAGTATGGAAAATCAGGAAGTACCAAAAGTATGAATAAAATGGAGTAATCTGCATTCTGAAAATTTGTCTTATTGAAACGTCTGTCTGCTATTTGAAATTTCACTTATTAGTGATTTTTCATTTTCTTTTTTTCACATGTGCTGCAAGAAGAGACTTTTTACATTTCAGTCTACATATGTATTCTCAAAGCACCCCTATTTTTAACATTAAGCACATAAAAATAAAATGCAAATGTTAGTAACTATTTACGTTTGTATGCCATATGATTATCCATAAAGAGATGAATTAACTTAGGAAGGAGAGGAAACTATTCTGATGTTTAGTTCAAACATTAAAAAAAAAGTATTTTCAAGACTCAGTACACTTAGATTTTCAAAAGCAATGATCATTAGAATTATCTGGATTAACCCATAAGATATGACACACAAACAGAATAAAATTTTGTTATATGTTCTGGCTAATGAAAGCAAATACATGGAGTTGATCCCAACTGAGAAGCCTCCATATCAAGCAGGAGGTGAGCAAGACAGTGAAAATCACTTCAGAGAAAGGCTACAACGAATTCCTTTATGTTACTAGCTGGAAGTCTCAATCTTGGAAAGGAGGCTCATACAAAAACAGAACTCTTTCATAGATCCCCATTGCTGAACGGGCTCAGGTACACAGAAACGATGATGGAGCAGATAACAGTGATTATGATACCATATTCTTGGCTGTCAGGTTACCTACTCGGACAGGCAAAGGCACTAGAATTTGGGACAGAATAAGCTGCTCTTTCTGCTGTCATAGTATGAAGCTAAGACACTGTATGCAACCCCAGAGAAAAGAGATACTTGATCTTACTTCTTTCTATATAAGTATCAAATTTGAACAAATGCTAAATTGCACCTATCAAGCATATCAGCAAACTTTTTATTTCAGTTTTCACATGTGTGTGATGTAAAACATTTTGAAATCAATTACAGTCATTTGAATATTTACAAACTTCATTATTAATGAACATTCATTAAACAAAATTATTTCACTTTTCCAGTGAAATAATAAAGAATGCTGAGTAGATTATGCTTCTCTTAAAGTATACAATGGGCCCACAGAAGTACTTATCCAACCTTTATTTGTGCAACTGTTGATCATAGCTATATACTTCTAATTACAAAATATTTGAAATGATACAGATTCCTGTTTTCATATTTCTAAATTTAAAAAAAAGGTATCAAAAATTAAATCTTAACTTCCTACACATTTCTCTGATAACTCTACTTATATTTAGGAAAATTTTATACTCATTATAAAAAATAAAGCACAAAACGGTACTTACGTATTAACGCAACCAGGCCAAAATTCGCATAAATCGCCAAATTTGGCGACCCTACTTACGGCAACCCTACGTGTTATACGTAGTTTTTCGTAAAGAAATTATTTTTCTTACTGGTTAGATTGAATGCCCTGAAATACTTTAACTACTTTTTTGCAGAATTACTTTTTTGGTTACTGTACCTAACAGAAGCGCCGTTACCCTCATGGAAAAAATTTGCGAAAATATCAAGGAAGGAAGCATCATTTATTCGGATTGCTGGAAAGGATACAATACAAGTGAGTTCGAAAATGCTGGATTTCTGCATGGAACTGTTAATCACAAATATAACTTTGTGGATCCCAACACGGGCGTTCACACACAACATGTAGAGCGCATGTGGGGCTCAGCCAAATGGCGCAACAAAAAACAGAGAGGAACAGCCCGTCATCATCTTGACTCATACCTTATCGAATTTATATGGTGCCAAGCTCAAGCTGTTAATGGCGAAGACGGTTTTCAATCAGTGTTAAAAGCAATAGCCAAAAGATTTCCGCCGAAAAAATAATTCTGCAACTTATTCAAATTCGAAACCGGAAGGGTTTAATTGCTGTATTAAAAATTATCTGTAATTAATAAATGTACATTTTCTTTCTATTCATACTTTTTTACTCAAACTTACAAATTGCGCCAACCTGGTTGCGATAATACGTAAGTACCCACAAAACATCTGATTTCTGTATAATAAATTTTGAATTTGTACTGAGGGATCAGTTAACAAATAATTTAAGACTAGTTTGAGATTGATTTTTTCTCCTCTTAAATGCCATTCAGTTAAACTGTTTGTAACCTACTGTTCATAATTTTGCTACATTTGGCATTGCAAAAGAATTTTCATACAAATAATTTATGAGTTTTTTTCAAAGTGTAAAAATATGTTATTAATAGATTTTATGAAGTACTTTAGACTCATAATCTGGTAATTGTAAACCTTTTAATTTGAATTATAAACATAATTCAAATTAAAAGGAATAATATTACAAATTGGCTGTGTGCCAATACTGAAACCTGCCAGTGTTTCCCAAAACACTAATTCTATTAGATTGTATGAAGTTTAAGGCGATCAATATTTTTCACAATAATCTGCATAAAAATATTTATTACTTAATCTCTTAACATCAGAAATCTTTCTTTTAATTGATATTTTATCTTTAGTTGCATACACATGCAAATATTTTGCTCTTCAACTTGTGTATGGCACCTGGAATAATCACCAATTTTTAATATCAAATATTTCGGTCAATATTTTTGTAAGGGAATCAATATTTTGTGTTTTATGATGCGTACAAAATTTTCCAAAATATAGGGGCCGGAAGGATTTGTAAAAATTTAGATTTTTTAATTTTTATAAAACTGAGTTCTTTAAGTTTAAAAAATGCAAAAATGTTAATCTTTACAGCATTTAAAATATTTTTCCAACTGGAAGTATATATTTATGACCAGTGGAACTTATGTAATGGTTGGGTAAGGACTTGATGTAGACACTGTGTATGTCTTAGATTAATGACTCTTAACTTATTTCCAATAATGACATACACTTAAATAAAAGCTCATGATATTGTGGTACATCAATTTAGAATTTAAATTATTATAAAATATTAATCTTATTAATGTGAAGTGTTAACAAGACAAATCTAAATTTAAATCAATGAAGTGAATGCAAATCTAATTAAAACCAACTTTATATAACATAACTTATGGCCAAAAAAATAAATAAATAAGATAAAAAAGAAAAATAAATAAATAAATTCTACAAGATGCACACAGTTTATAAATTTTACAATTTTAAATTCTGGTATTAATTTATAAAGAGTTATACAGATAGCAATAATAGCTGTTCCTCATTCTGAGATCAAGCTGAATGTGCAGACTAAATGATGTTGCATGCATTAAAAATTTCCAAGAGCCGCTTAAAAATAAATAAATAAATAAAATTTAAAAAATACAACTAATCTGGAAGTAATAAGTAATCTGGAAGCTTTCAGATTTTATATTATGCTCAAAGAGGCTTTTTTTTTTTTTTTTTTTTTTTTTAAACATTTTGTGTGTTAAATTTATTTACTAAATATCATGTTCTCTCCTTAAAATTCAATTCAACAGCAATATTGCAAAATAATTTTAAAATTAGCATATCTTTAGAATTTCTGATACAGTCTCATGTGCTAGAGATAAAATTTCCCCGCCCCCAGTGTTCCCATTGCTCGCTTTGAAATCAGTTGAGTTTCTTGAGAATTCGTTAAAGTTTTGCAAAATATGAAATAGATAATAAAACAAATTCCTTATTCCAAGTTTAGACTTCCAGATGCTCATATTCTACTGAAGGACAATTTATTGAAAATTTGAAGTCTATAGATACACTATTTTCTTTCGCAGCGCGAGAAACATACATACATTTGTGCAGATTCTTCATTATTTAATTTCTTTAAGAATAATGCAAGGGCTCTAATATTTAGTGGCAACATTTTGAAAAATGAACCGGCATTTATAGTGAATCAATGCAAAATTGCCCAAATGAAATAAATAGCCCTTCTGGGCTAAAGCTCTTTCGGTTAAAAAAATAAATAAAATAAAATCTGAAAGCTTTCAGTTTTACATTATGGCCAAAGGGGTGTTTTTTAACATTTTGTGTACTATCTTTATTTATTAAATATCATGTTCTTCGCACTTAAACCATAAAATTCAGTTCAACAGAAATATCACAAAATAATTTTTAAATGAGCATATCTTTAGAATTTATGATACAGTCTTGCGCGCTGTAGTTAAAAATATTTTTCCCCGTACATGTTGCCATTGGTTCGTTTTAAAATCGTTCAGTTTGTTAATAAAAAATTCATTAACAGTTTTACAAAATATGAAATAGATAATAAAAGAAATTTCAAATTTGGGCTTCCAGATGCCCATGGGTGGAAACGTAAGTTATTCAAAATTTGATGGCTCTAGGTACTGTTGTTTTATCACAGTATGAGAAATATATATACATTTATGCAGATTCTTCATTATTTAATTTCTTTAAATATAATAGAGGGCTCTATTATTTGGTGGCAACAATTTGAAAAGTGAATCAATGTCTATAGTGAATCAACACAAAATGCCAAAACAAAATTAATAGTCCTGGGCAAACTGCTCCTTTGGACTAAAAAAAAAAGTTTTCAAAATAAATATGTGATAAATAAATTTTTGATTGGAAAAGTAAATCAAACATTACTGCACATTCGACAATTTGATACAAGCTTGACCCAAAATCAAATTCATTGATGATTACATGGTAATTATACAATAAGTTGTAATTTCTGTTTGGCATAAAATACATACACACTTAAAAAAAATTTTGAAACACCATAGTCAAATTAAAAAAAAATCCTTATTCCATCCCAAAATTATAATACATTGCCTCTGTTAATACAATTCATTTAATTTCCTCTCTGTTTACCCTTACCTCACTGTAGTCATATGGCATTACATTTGCTATTATAATTTATATATTACTTTCATTGTGAATTATAAATGGAACTCATTTCCAACAAATCGTAAATATGACTATGCTGATATATCAAAGATTACATGGTTTCAGATTTCACTCAGTAGAAAAAAAAATTTTCATAACACTTCTATTCAATAAAATATAAACATGCAACATAAAAAGACCACAGCTGAATTTTTTATGGAATATATTCCAAAATCCGAGAGCAAATGCCAAACAACTTCTAAAATGCATATTTTCTAATGTACTGCATATAATTCTAAAAAATATATATATACACTCTCAAATACAACAGCAAATTTACACACCACTTTCCCAAAAATTTATATTTGTTTCACAATTTTTGTCTGTTGCATGCCAAAAATGAGCAATCCTGTTATACTCTAAAGATAAATTTTAAACAAGAATTAGATAAAAGATGATTAAATTAGCAGCCTAAAATGATAGTATGATTTTCGTATCAGTTTAAAATACATAATGTTAAAAACTGATAGAAATAGTGAAAGAAAAAAGTAAAGCGAAAAATTAATTTCTGTTACATACAAAATTCTCCAAATAGCAAAATGGAAAGATCTCCAATAAAATTTACTTTCATGCATTATTATAAACCTGAATAATAGTTTCTATCTAGCTTTGGAATGCTCAACACATTAATTGCCATTTTTATTTCAACTACTCACAACAATTTATTAGTTTAACAGACCACTCACATTCGTGACATGCATTCAGATTTGGCTGCATGTAAAATTTTATGATAATTTTACGTATAATTGAATAAAATAACGGTTTCAGGTGGCCCAGAGGCACACAAAACTTTGGCTGAAAAAAAAAAAAAAATTATCCCTGAATGTTAATATTACATGAAATAGATTAGTTACAATCCTGCAATTAATCAGGGGGGAAAAAAACCTTGCAATTTCATGAATAAAAGTAAAAACAACAAATCAAACCAAATATAGTTAGCTATTTCTAAGACAATCACTCATGGGACAGACAATTTCGGTCTCCTGTGGAGGTGATCATCGTACAGAAGATGACTACCAATGATGACAGTTACTGATTTGCATAATGGATTATCCTATTTGAAGCTCTTGGAATTTAATAAAGAAAATACAAACGTAGAGCTATGATATATCAAATTATTAATACTATTATATTACTAGTTAGTTACAAATTAATCACAACAAATAATAGGTAAAAAAAATTTAAAATATGACTTTTTTTATACTTAATTTTCATAAATACTCAAAGTATATATAAATTTTAAATAATATTAAAATGTTTATGTCTCTAAAATAAAAAATTCTTAGAACTAACATTTGTTAAAAAAAAATTTTATGTATATAATGCGTGCTGTCGCCAAGAAAGTCTGCTTGGCGAGATTTGCGCCAGCAAAATGGAAAAGTACCCTTTAAAATATAGAAAACAGATCTTAAATGGGGCAGGAAGTGGCAGATAAATAACTTCTTTTTGAAAATAGTTTGAACTTTGTCAATATATCAACCACTTAATTTCCTAAATTATGAAAAAAATTCCAACCACCTTCCTAAATTATGATCCGTTTCAAGTTTTACAGGTCATATACAATTACTCTTGTCAATCAGGATTTTTGATTTGCAGAACACTTCACTTTCAGTTTAAATATACTGTCATTTTTTTAAACATCTCAGTTATAACAACTTGTTTATTAATAATATATTTTTTTTTTCTAGCTAAAACATTGGTAACTTGGGTCATCGCAACCTTGAATATAAGTGGTTAAGTGGGTACTGAGTAATAAACACTCATCATTATTCATGTTTTAGAAATCATAATTTTATTAATGATGGTATGATCTATCATATTAGCAGAGCCAGTTCCATGCATAGGTAGCCCATACCTAGGACTACTAACTAAGGACACCAACTACACAATCACACAAATTATTCAAAACAGTGCTCACAAGCAATATATAAATACATACAGTCAAAAGTCGTTAATCCGGACTCGTCGGGACTTCGGCGATTCCGGATTATCGATTTTTCCGGATTATAGATCATCAGTTTAAATCTCGTAAGATGGCATGCAGAAATTCTAAAATTAAAAATATGAAACCGTAATTTATGAAATAAAGAACAATTATGATCTAAAGGGTATCAAAATTTGCAAAAAGAAAAAGCTTAATATTTATTTGTTTACTTTATTAAACATTTCTTTCAATGTAAGTTGTTTAAGTTTTGCTTCGTTTCATGTGATAATACTTTCTCTTTAATTCTATTAAACAGACATAATTTCTTGTTCAGTTACAAAGTTCCGCTGTTCAAGTCCTATAATTGCTGTGTCTAGAACACCGATTAATTTGTCAATCGAAATTTTTTCGTTTTCAATAACCTCTGTCACTTTCTTCGCTATCGAAAGCGAATTATAATGACGAGGAACTTGTTTTAAATCATATCGAAGACGGAGCATATCGAGATGAAATACTACATTTGGTAAGGAATTATAAGCCAAATAAAATAAAAACATCTGCGCTGAAGATAAGGATAGTGTTGACAGATCAACTTCCAATTCATTACGCGCCCGCCGCGGCGATCCCCCCGCCGAGCAGCGTGAAATTGATAAACATATTTCGGATTTCAAAACATACTTTCGCTTTAGATCCTTTACATATTAACAAATATATATCGGAAATTCTATTTGATATAATCGAAAGTTTAAGCTTACTTTTATAAAATTGCTCTTACAGTCTGCAAAAAATAATAAGTCGGATCCAATTCGAAAATTAAGGAACCACGCAATCATCAACATTAACTGAAATAGATAATTAGATAATTTTACCTTATACATCCATTATACATAAAACGCGCACGCGAAAACGTATTCTGCACTTGCGCACACTCATATGCGCAGTCGTAAAAGGTCTTACGCGCTCGCGTAAACGCCTATGCGCATGTGTCAACGCGGCGCATGCGCAGAAAGTTTTTAGTTTTGAGGTCCGGATTATAGATCATTCCGAATTATGGGTGTCCGAATTAACGACTTTTGACTGTATTTCCTATTGGATTATTAATAAGTCTAATACACATGAGGCACCAACTGTACTGTTTGCATGTAGAACTGAAATTGCTGGAAATCAGCCTGCATATCAGTCTGCCCAAACAATGTATGGAAGAATCAGTATGTATAGTTCAGGAATGCAATAAATCATTTAAAGTATTAAGTACATTAAATATAATGTGATATATTACTGTGCCGAAAATGATAAAAAAAAGCTTTTGCATCATAGATACATAATTTAATTCTGCTTGAAAATATTTTAAACTGATATTAAACTTAAGAGGTTTTTGTCAATCACAAATAAAAGTATTTGATAATCTTGGTTGGGTTCGGGAATGACTTTCTTACAGAAGTATAATAAAATTATCAGATCTGATATTTATGTTCGCTAAAATACTAGTGACTTTAAAAGGTGGTTGCTAGAAGAGGGTTCACTGTATTTAAATATAACCATAAGGTAACAAAGTCAGATTAAGTGAAAATAATTAAATTTTATAACTTGATATCATATTTCGCCATTCCTCAGTTATTCAAAATACAGTGATAATTTTTTGGGTTGATCTTTACATTATGGTAACTTGGCGTTTTTTTGGCGACCAACTCTCCTACAGCAACCCTCTATTTTTTTTTCCCCACCTCCATTTTGTCTTCACGAAGTAAAGACATGTTTCTTTTCTTTTTATCTACTGAACACTTCTTCCAACAATCTACTAGCCGAATTACACTTATGCTAGAAATTTTATCTAACAAAACTGCTTAATCATGACAAATATTCACTGCAAAATTGGGGAAAAGTGCACAATACCATACTCCTTACGTGTTTTTCAAAATAACACATACACATAAACCATGTACACGCCGACTTATTTTTACTTAAAAAAAACATCTCAGAATTACACAAAAATGGCATTGCGCACACTCTTCACTATATCCATGTACACTGCTTTTTTCTCATAAATTAGAAAAATTTTACGAAAATACATGACAATTTTCTGAATCTTTAAACCCGGTAAAAAGAACATATATGAAATTACCTGATCGCGAAAAAGTTTATACCCTTTCCAAATATGAACATTTCCACATATAA
Source organism: Stegodyphus dumicola (assembly GCF_044657685.1). Lineage (NCBI taxonomy): Eukaryota > Metazoa > Arthropoda > Arachnida > Araneae > Eresidae > Stegodyphus > Stegodyphus dumicola. The sequence goes on along the minus strand of NC_140768.1, from coordinate 131,355,861 downwards.
AATAAATAAAATATCCAAAAACTTTTACCTCTAAATCATCTATTATAATATACACGTCACCAACGAATTCATACCGCAAGCATTACAAATACAGTGTCAAATAATTAAATTATTTCCATGCACGTTTACTTCAAGTTAAACATATACCAAATTCCTACAAACATAAAATTCACAAAATAACTATAATTTAATTAAAATATCACTAAACCATGTACATGTCGACTTATTTTTACTTAAGAAAACATCCCAGAATTGCACAAAAATGGCATTGTGCACACTCTTCACTATATCCATGAACACTGCTTTTTTCTCATAAATTAGAAAAATTTCACGAAAATGCATAACAATTTTCTGAATCTTTAAACCCGGTAAAAAGAACATATATGAAATTACCTGATCGCGAAAAAGTATATACCCTTTCCAAATATGAACATTTCCCCGTACAAAATAAATAAAATATCCAAAAACTTTTACCTCTACATTATCTATTATATTACAAACGTCACTAACTAATTCATACCGCAAACATTACAAATGGTTACAAATACTTAGTGTCAAATATTTAAATTATTTCCATGCATGTTTATGCAAATTACTTTACTTCCACTTTACGTTTAGAACAATGCATAAAAATAATATCCTCAAATAATTAAAAATACTAACTTACCTACTCTTCTTCAGAATTTTGATTACGTGTCCGATAAACTTTTCTTATTTCTGTTTCAGGATCTTTAAAATCATACTTACAGTTCACACCAAGGTACCAGGTAAAATAAATAACTTAATAAAACATCTTTACTTCTATCTCGCACAACCTTAAAGAAACACTTCTTACTACCCCTTTCAATCCCACTAAATACCCATTTCGAATTCACTTTAGTTAGGGCCATGGGATCCAAAAATTAACGAACACTGTTTCACACAACACAGAATAAAGCCAAATACAAAATTTCCAGATTTTTTCCCGATTTCCCCCCTCCCTTTTTCGATTAAAGAACCGTAATTCGTCCATTAATATCACATGACATATCCCATGATCTCTCATTTCCCTCACACAAAATAATGCGTAATTGGAACTGAGTACTGCTCACATTATTACCAAAGTCCCAGGTAGTAACCTTTATCGCCTCCAAAATGTCGCCAAACTACCAGTTACCATATTCTAAAGATCAGCCATTTTTTGCTATTTAACTTAAGAACAGTATACCTTTGTTTCTAAAAAAAAATATTTTTATCCTAAGAGAATTCAAGTATTATGTAACATATATGTAACATGCGCATATTATTTTGGTTCAGCTTTCAAATAGCCGATTAAGAAGGATATAAGAACAGCCTTTTCTTTTTGAAGTAAAATAAGGAGCACTAGTGGAAAGAAATCTTGAAAATTTATAACATCCGAAAGACATACCAATACATAAATATCAACACATAAAATATCACTAAATAAAATATCACCATAAAAGTATCAATAATAATTATGTCGAAATGTTACAAAATATATTTGCGACTTAAAATGAATAATCACCATTCATAAATTATAATTCAGCTTCTTTACCTAAGTGTTAATGACAAATGCTATGTATATAAAAAAAAAAAAAAAAATTAAGTCTGAACTCCGGGAATACAGGGATAAACACTTAAAAAGACACCACGCACAAAGAATAATTATTTCAATTTATATATATATATATATATATATATATATATATATATATATATATATATAAAAGAAGGACTTACACAATAAGGAATTTTTAATGATATAAAAACTACAATTTATTCAAAAGTTAAATAGTTTACAGATATAATTTATTAGAATTTTAATACCGAAATAGCAGTTTATAACAAACAGCGGGAAAAAAGCGTAAGAACAGTTTTTGTTAGTAAACAAATAAGTTGAGGTGTTACATTATGAGCAACAAAATTAAATTTATGAATATTACGCCTTATTTCTAACCGAAAATTTATTTGACAATTTTATGAATTCATATTTTTATATTTTTAGTATTATTATGCACATGATAAAATTTTAATTTCCTCTTTAAAGACTTTTATAATTAAAAAAAAAGCACACACCTGTTTTTATCGAAATCGAATCGAATCGTTTCGTAACAGTTTTTTCTTGTTGATGTGTTGACCGTGATATTAAAGCTTTTTATTGTTTAACGTGTATTGTTAAATTAATGACCATTGTTGTGCAATCTCAGAATTTTAGTTCGCTCTGAGCATTTAATTGTTTATTTGTACCTAATCTAAAGTACTATAAAATGAGTTATTTGAGATCTTAACCTTTTTATTTTTGACATCTCTGACTTTAAACTTGACAGTACAATGTCAGAATTTTTTTCCCAGCTTGATTATTTCGTTATACCTTTTATCAAGGAAAAGAAATGACTAAAAATGACTACCGGAGCGGTTTCAGCCGTCGGAACTTTTATGAAAAGTCCTTTAGTTTCTTGGGTACGTATCGTAACCACGCACAGTGTAAATTTCTCTTTCATACGTTTTATATGCTATTTAAAAATGTTTCTTACAGAGAAATATTAAATTCTGAGAAAATGTTTTATTTTTCTTGTGTTTTGACGTGTAATCGAATTGGACATAAAATATTAGGGCTGATTTATATTTGATGTTTCGCTAGCTATCCTGGAAATTCATTTACATGGAATGATATCGTTTTCATTGCAGTTTTTATTCTTCACGATCTTATTTCGCATATAAAATATCGAGAAAAGAAAAGTTAAGTATTTATATTGAACTTTGTGCATTAGGTACTATGTGAGTTTTCATTAATTTGATAATTTGGTCCTAATTTTATATAATAATTAAGCTTTAGAGTTAATTAATTATATTTTAAAGTTAAGCAATTACATGCATGAATTTTACAATCATGTAGCAATTTTTACAAGTTATTACTGTAGGATTATAGCTATTTGGCACCTTGCCAAATTTGTCAGATTATAGAAAATTTATAGCATTCAGAGTATTAAACTTCATAAAGAAAATTTATTATTTAGTTGTATGAAATAGTTAAATCGTGTAATACATATACCATTTTTAGTGCATGATAATCTAAAGTGGTATGCTCCATAGTGACTTCACACATTTTTTCATGAGATTTGGAAAAGTATATATTGACTGCCTGTTTTATAAAATACCTCAAATGGATTAACAGGTGCTTGTTTTTATAGTAAATGTTAATATCAACAGATTGATATGTACTGTTGCTCATATCAAGTTTTATTTATGAATGTTTAATTTTCTGCAAGAAAAAGTTATTTGAATATTTATGTTAAAATTTTGTGCTTACCATTATGAAAATGGATTAAATACAAGCATTTCTATATTTAAATAATATTTAAATAATCTTGTTAAAAGCAAGCATATGATGGCTTTCTAGAATTTGATTATGATATAAAATTTAGCACCAAATTTAACTATTATTCAATTATCATGATTATTTAATATTGATTGCTAGAACTGCATGATACTTTGTATTTACAAGGAAAGGTTATAAACTTTCTAAACTTTTTCATAATTATTTTCTAAACGTTTTCATAATTATTTCTAAACTTTTTCATAATTTCTAGTATTTTCTAAACTTTTTCATAATAATTTATTTTATTGAATTATCTCTGCTATTTAATCCATTTAAAATTGTAGGTGACTGAATGGTGCATATAAACAAAATAAAATCACAGTAACATTCTAATGTAAATTTATATATTTAGAATCTGTGTAGATTTTCTTTAAAAATGTTCTTTTAATTAATGAGGTTAATCATGAAAACATATTAAATCTTTTTATATATGCATCAACATGGCTTTTCTCAAGTAAGCAAAAAGTAGATTTAATATAACAAAATGCTATTAAAGTGTGTTAATAATTAATTTATTGTTCATGATTAAAATGTTTACTTTATTGAATTGGTACTATAAAATGTACATAATACTGCACTCTAAATATAAAATATCTAAAATATCGGTTGATCTTTACAATATGGTAACTGGTAGTTTGGCGACATTTTGGAGGCGATAAAGGTTACTACCTGGGACTTTGGTAATAATGTGAGCAGTACTCAGTTCCGATTACGCATTATTTTGTGTGAGGGAAATGAGAGATCATGGGATATGTCATGTGATATTAATGGACGAATTACGGTTCTTTAATCGGAAAAGGGGGGAAATCGGGAAAAAATCTGGAAGTTTTGTATTTGGCTTTATTCTGTGTTGTGTGAAACAGTGTTCGTGAATTTTTGGATCCCATGGCCGTAACTAAAGTGAATTCGAAATGGGTATTTATGTATGTATTAATTTAATGTATGTGCTCATTTATATTTTAAGTAGTGTTTTTGAATTTAATTATATTTTAATTAAATGATAGTTATTTTGTGAATTTTATGTTTGTAGGAATTTGGTATACGTTTTAGTTGAAGTAAACGTGCATGGAAATAATTTAAATATCTGACACTAAGTATTTGTAATGGTTGCGGTATGAATTCGTTGGTGATGTGTATAATGTAATAGATGATTTAGAGGTAAAAGTTTTTGGATATTTTATTTATTTTATATGTGCAAATGTTCATATTTGGAAAGGGTAAATACTTTTTCGCGATCAGGTAATTTCAAATATGTTCTTTTTACCGGGTTTAAAGATTGAGAAAATTGTCATGTATTTTCGTGAAATTTTTCTAATTTATGAGAAAAAAGCAGTGTACATGGATATAGTGAAGAGTGTGCGCAATGCCATTTTTGTGTAATTCTGGGATTTTTTTTAAGTAAAAATAAGTCGGCGTGTACATGGTTTATGTGTATGTGTTATTTTGAAAAACGCGTAAGGAGTATGGTATTGTGCACTTTTTCCCAATTTTGCAGTGAATATTTGTCATGATTAAGCAGTTTTGTTAGATAAAATTTCTAGCATAAGTGTAATTCGGCTAGTAGATTGTTGGAAGAAGTGTTCAGTAGATAAAAAGAAAAGAAACATGTCTTTACTTCATGAAGACAAAATGGCGGCGAAAAAAAAAAATAGAGGGTTGCTGTAGGAGAGTTGGTCGCCAAATTTTCGCCAAAAAAACGCCAAGTTACCATAATGTAAAGATCAACCAAAATTTCTCATCTTTTATTATGGACATAATTTTATGTGCCTTAACAAATCACTGAGGTGTAATATTTTCTAATAATTAAAAGTCGCTGATTTAATTAAGAAGCCTGCATGTAAATTTTTTAAATTAAGCCTGTTATGTATAAATAACTTATGTCTTTTAATTTTGTTCAAATAAAAGTGCAGTGTTGTTATTCTTTCTGCTGATGTGCGATTTAAAATGTAGAATATCTGCAGTTTTCAAGAAAAGAATAAGCTATTAAAAATTTTAGTTTATACATTGATATATGCATATAGATTTATAAGAAAACTGTGAAAAATCTATGATTCGTTTGTAATATCATAATATGATGTATTAAATTTGCATTAATATTAACAAATGTAGGTACACAGCATATATTGTAAGATAATAAGAAGCAAAATGTGATTACTTTAACACTAGAACGACGGGAAAATCTTACCTGTTGGAAGGGTGGTAAGGGGTCATTTTCATCCTTCAATGAAAGTACTGAAATAACAACGGTAAAACAATTTTAAATGCCATACATTGGCACAAATATGTACTTTATATGTATTTCATAATTTATATTTAATATTAAGTTTGATGATAGTTTATTGACTTGTTAAAGTACATAATAGTTTATTGACTTTTTAAAATACTATAAATGTATCGAGTACATGGCATTCAATTGGATCATACTATGATTACTCAAATAACTCATTAATTTGATATAAGAATTGATTTCAAATAAATGGTTTTACAAATTAAAACTAATGTTAACTAAAATAAAACACAATTTATATAATAATATTTTTTATGTACATACTCCGAGGATGATTCACTCTCTAAATCCAGAAATGAGAAATGTTCTCTGATGTTTCGGTTATATCATTATATGTGTAGTTGAATGGAATATGTAAAGCATTTCATTTCAATTCTACTTGATGTTTAAAATATTAGAGATTGCACATATGTATTAAGAATTAATGCAGTTGATACAAAAATAATTTTAAACAATTTTTCCAGTGCATTTTCCGCACACAACTTTGGAACAAGATGCTCAATATTGAGATTTGTTTCCTTTGCATCTCTGTACTTGACACTTTTTTCTCTTTATATCCATTTTCTCTTTTTTTTTTTTTTTTTTTTTTTTACTTAGGAGGGAACTTTGGGAGTTTTCAAGCCATATGATCATGAATATCCACACCATACTTTGTTGCGTTGTAAAATGCTATTGAAACGGGCAACTTCTTGAGACTGTCTTCACTTTTTACAGTGGAATGTAATGAGCTTAGTAGAAAAACGCTTTTGTTTCTTTTGCCTTAATAGATGATAAGTGTGATATTATGATGTTCCACTATTGTCGATGACTAAAGATTACTATGCATATTTTTCAAAGATATAGGAATTTCTCTTCTTTTCTTTTTCATTGTACCGACCAAAGTTGTATTTTTGATTTTAGCATTTCTGCTAATTTAATACCAGTAAAATAGTTACCCGTGGTAATATTCCTCCCTTTGTTTAGACGTGTCTCCATTAATTTTATGACAACATTTTCAGACAAATGTAATTGAGGATTTGCTGTTTCATCTTTTCCTAGATAAAGAAATCCATTCTAGAGGTATTTAGTATCAACGTCGACAGATAACCAAAATTTTATTCCAAATTTGTCAGGTTTATTAGGCATATATTGTGTAAATCTACACCTAGCTTTAGATGGAAATAATTGTTCATCAACTGTAATATTTTTTCCTGGCCGGTAGCACGTTTTGCAGTTTTCAATAAATTTGTTCCACATGTCTGATGCAAGAGCAAATATATCAGTCTGTAATTGAGTAAATCTTATGGTCTTTTCATTGAACCTTAAAAGTTGTTTTATTTCTTTGAATCTATCTCTTGATATAGTTTCTTTGCAAAATGTATTCCCCATGCTTCAGCCCACAAGGAATATAAATCTAAGCCCTTTGCTCCTATTACTCCTCAAGCATACAATATAGCAACAAAAGCATCTAACTCAGCCAGAGATAACTTCCAGTCTTTATTTCGAAGTTGCCGATGAGCTTAGGATTCTGTAAATTATTTATATGCAGCAAGATATCATCATCAATAAAAAGCTTGAAAGCACTAGACACTTTGTCCTCAGAAACACAACTCTTTGCAAAAGATGTCTGTCTTGCTGTTTTTTTAAGAACATTATAAGCAGGAACAGCAGGAGCCGCAGACTGAATTTTTGGAATTTATTTCATTCTATATAGTGTTATCAGGAGCTGTAAAAACAGTTTTGCAAATACCCTGATCAATTTTTGCCCGTTTATTTCTTCTGAGTTCTTCCTTTACTTCGCTGTCCTCAGATTCACTAATAGTTTGTGTCTGGAATTCATCTTCAGTTTCTACAGAAAAATTATCAATTTCACCTTCATCAGACTCATTCTCAGATAGCTTCTGCAACAATTTTATAATTTCTTCATCCCTAAGACCTCTTTTCCGCTTATTAGACATATTTTGTAAAAGTTGAAAAAAATAGAAAAATATCGGACTATCAGAAAACGATAGAAAATATATTTTAGCATATGATTTTCACAGCGTAAAGGAAAGGTGATACGGTCAAAAGTCATTAATCCGGACTTGTCGGGACTTCGGCGATTCCGGATTATCAGTTTTTCCGGATTATAGATCATCAATTTAAATCTGGTAAGATGGCATGCAGAAATTATAAAATTAAAAATATGAAACCGTAATTTATGAAATAAAGAACAATTAAGATCTAAAGGGTATCAAAATTTACAAAAAAAAGAAAAAAAAGCTTAATACAGTCAAAAGTCATTAATTCAGACACCCATAATCCGGAATGATCTATAATCCGGACCTCAAAGCTAAAATCTTTCTGCGCATGCACCGCGTTGACGCATGTGCATAGGCATTTTACGTGTGCGCGCAAGACATTTACGACTGTGCATATGCGTTTGCGCAAGTGCAGAATACGTTTTCGCGTGCACGTTTAATGTATAACGGACGGTATAAGCTCTAATTATCTATTTCAGTTAATGTTGATGATTGCGTTGTTCCTTAATCTTCAAGTTGGATCCGGCTTATTATCTTTTGCAGACTGTAAGAGCAATTTTATAAAAGTAAACTTGAACTTTTGATTATGTCAAATAGAATTTCCGATGATTTTTCATCATCACTGTCCTCACTTGAATTCTCAGGAGGTATGCAATTGCTATTATTGTCATTACCGTCCTCGCTAACTCTTTCGTAAAGTTCTGGATGACTTAGATTATTAGCGTAGTACCTAATTTATTTTTCACTAAGTGGTGTTTTCCTATCCATATTGGTTATAAAATAACACACACAAGGAAGACAATTGTGATGTGCTCGGTACTCTATCTCTAATATTACTAATGGATTTATACATAGTTTCTGACTCAGCTCTAGCAAAGTGACAGGTTGAAGTGTTTCTGTGCATGAATTATCTTGCAGTTGGCTTTTTCAAAGAGACTTTTGTTACATACAGCAACTACGAGATCAAAATTGGCTTTTTAGTCTGGAATCACGAAAAGTTCCTTGGCAGTAAGCATGTTAATTAAGTTAATTTACATTATTTTTTCTTTCATATGATAGCTGTGATCTATTTTAGTTTTCTTATCATTGCATAAATATATTTTATGTAAAATCAAAGTAAGGAGTATATAAATAGTAAAATTCAAATTTAAATTAGTATTAATTTCAAGTAAAAGTCTTAAACTTTCAGTGATCATCGACAAGCTCGGCTGTCGTTCTAGCTATGCACTGCAGTGGGCAGAAACAAATTCAAATTTAAGGCTGACAGATATGTATTTGGGAAGAAGGAACTGCTTAATGTTACTACCACTAAAGGGTTAAATCCTTATCTTTCAAAAGGCAGTGTCACTTTCAGAAGGAAACTATTAAATGCAATCATATTCTTCCAATCACCAAAATTATTACAGTAATCTAAATATAAAGAAAATTTTTCCTGTTGTAAAATACTCTTCTGAAAGCCATATGCATCTTCTAGCCTTACATTGGGAAAACATATATCTTTTAATATTTCCATTAACAGAAATTGACTGTGATGGTTAATGATTATTTTGCATGAGTTTGTATTATAAAAACTCAAAAACTTGATTTTTTATAAATATAATTTTGGCATTTTATTTTAAGCATATATAATGTATTTAAGGTGTTTAGATTTATTTCAGTTATAATATCAATTTACTGAAAATAGTCATTATTATTTTGTTTTATACAGTCAAAAGTCGTTAATTCGGACACCCATAATCCGGAATGATCTATAATCCGAACCTCAAACCTAAAATCTTTCTGCGCATGCGCCGCGTTGACGCTTGCGCATAGGCGTTTTACGCGTGCGCGCAAGACATTTACGACTGCGCATATGCATCTGCGCAAGCACAGAATACGTTTTCGCGTGCGCGTTTAATGTATAACGGACGTTATAAGCTAAAATTATCTAATTATCTATTTCAGTTAATGTTGATGGTTGCGTTGTTCCTTAATCTTCGAATTGGATCCGGCTTATTATTTTTTGCAGACTGTAAGAGCAATTTTATAAAAGTAAGCTTGAACTTTCGATTATGTCAAATATGTTGGCAGTGGTGATAAAGGCAAAGCATGTTTTGCTTCCCTTAAATAAAGCTAAGACTAAACTAAATAAAATTCTTGTTTTATTCCGTAAATAAAATAAAAGAGCTAATACTGTAGCCTTTACATTTTAAAATCATTTGATTGAAGGCAAACTAGCATAATGCTAACTGATAATCACACAAGAGAACAAGATTCGCCGATACCGGCGTACATATATATTATACTTGGCCAACCCGCCGATCTTGGCGTCATCGGCCAATCAGCGGCAACCACGTTAGCTTACCGCCGATCGACCTCCGATCAAAATTTGCATGTGGAAAACTAAAGCCAACAAACGGCCCTCTTTTCCCCATGCAAAGACAAAAACAAAACTTTCACAGAAGTTCATAGTTCAATTCTATTATACGAATACACTTATTGTCTTTAAACACTGAAAACATCTAAACAAAACTTTCTTAAATTAACAGCAGTTGCTGCTTTTGTAAATAAGTCGGCAGTATTTAATTTACTGGTGATAAATTCAAGGTCAAACACTCCATCATTTACTAGTCTTCTAACAAAGTGATATTTTACGTCTATGTGCTTAGTTCGGCGATTTTCTATTGGCGATCTAGAAAAATCAATGGCAGACTTGTTATCACAAAATAGCTTACACTCTTTTAAACTAAACTTTAAAATTTCATCTTGTAAGACATTTTTCATCCACATTAATTTCTTCGCTGCTTCAGATAAAGCGATATACTCTGCTTCCATAGTTGATAAACTTACACATTTTTGTTTAACAGTTTTCCAGATTACCGGTACTTCATCTAAATATAATATAAATCCTCCCATGGACACGCGGTCATCTCTATTACTTGCATAATCAGCATCTGAATAACAATATAAATTTAGATGTTTAATCTTCGATAAGTTTAACTTATATAATTTAGTACTATTGAGATAACCAAGCAATTTCAACAATGCTTCCCAATGCCTAATTCCAGGATTCTCCTGAAATTGTGATAAGATATTCACTACATATGTAATATCAGGCCTTGTCCTGTTAGCTACAAAAACTAAACATCCTAACAGATTTCTAAAGGGTAATGTATGCATTTCCGCAACTTCTGCACTTGTAGATGGACAATCTTAATTTTGTAAGAATAGTGCCCTTAGCTATGGGAAGTGAAGTTATTTGTATCTGGAAATGTTTAAATTTTTCAAAAATTTTTTTGATATATTTTTGCTGATGTATAAAAAACCCATTTTCATTCTCTAAGAATTCAATTCCAAGTAACGTTTTAGTTTTGCCTAATACTTTAAGATAAAAAAACTTACTCAGCCGTGAAATTACTTTATCTATACTATATTGATCTTTACTAAAAATCAAATATCATCTACATATAACAAGAGAATTACATTTGAACCCTTATAAACACAATTACACCATTGTATTTTCTTAAAATGTAGATTTTCTAAAGTACTTTCAAATTCACAAAACCATTCACGGCCGCTTTGATGTAGACCGTAAATGGCTTTGTGTAATAAACACACTTCATTTTTCTCTTCAATAAATCCCTCTGGTTGGGTCATATATGTTTTCTCATTTAGGTTTGCATATAAATATGCATTCTTTACATCTAACTGACAATTAGTCCATCTATATAAACATACCAGTATAGTGAAAAATATTCTTATGATTGAAAAATTTACTACAGGACTGTAAACGTCATCAAAATCTTCACCTCTTTTCTGCCTGAATCCCTGTGCTACTAAGCGTGCTTTGTATCTAACCACTTGATTCTTTTCATTTCTTTTTAGCGTATAGACCCATTTGTTTCCTATTATAGTTTTATTTTCTGGCTTTTCGACTAATTCCCAAACCTTTCTTTTCTTTATTGTGTCGATTTCTTCTTTCATTGCCTTATCCCATTCTTCGGCATTTACTGATTTTCGTGCTTCTTAAAAATTTTGTGGGATAACTATTTCTACGGAATTTGCCTCTTCAGACACAGAGCTAGTCTCCTGTTCTACGAAATTAACTTTCCCCGAGTATTCGTTTTTTCCACTAAAATCAAACTTATCTTTTTCATATTTAATATTTCTTGCCTCACAATACTTTTCAATATCATTATAGGATCTAAAATGGGTGTCTGTTCCCTCTACATAATAATATATATCTGTACGTGTTCCATCTGGCCTTTTAACTGCTTTTCTTTGCCAGTTTAAGTCTGATACTTCTTTCGGAGTAGATTTGTCATCTGACAACTTTATTTCTTCTCTAGAAATTTCCTGTTCTTCATCTGATTCTGCTAATTGCTCAGATTCCTCTAATCTTTTAAATTTAGGTTTTGATTTCTGTTCCAGGATGCCATTTGCTGCATACAGTTTTTCATCGAACTTCACATCACAGATTTCTATTAATTTGCGTTCTTCTGGCAGCCATATCCTATAACCCCTAGTTTCCTTCACATATCCTACCATGATTCCTTCTTTGCACCTCATTTCTAATTTATTCCTAATCTGTTTTGGCATGCCAACATAGGCTTTACAACCAAATACCTTAAAATAAACAACACTAGGTTTTCTATTTAGGAACATTTCATAAGGGGTTCAGTTGCTTTTATGACAAACTCTGTTCCACGTATGTACGAAACAGCCAAGAGCTTCTGCCCACCATTCTTTTCCCATTTTACCATCATTAAGCATAGCTTTAACTGCGTCTAATGCCGTTCGGTTAAAACGTTCACACACACCGTTCTCTTCTGGGGTGTACGCGTTCGTGCGTTCAACATTAATTCCATTTTCGGCTAAGTACCCTTCGAATTGCCTGTTACAGAATTCCCCACCATTATCGGTGCGTATACTTATTAATTTTCTATTCGTCAGTCTTTCCATTTGCCTATGATAATTCTTAAAGTTGTAGAACGATTCGTTTTTATTTTTCATACAATACACTGTTACTAATCTACTATAGTCATCTACAATAGCAAGAAAATATTTACTCCCATCCTTAGATGGAACTGGTAGTGGGCCACAAACGTCTAAATAAACCAACTGCAATGGTTTATCCGATCTCTTCGGAACAGATTTAAAAGTTATTCTACTAGATTTAGCAATAATACACGATTTACACCTCTCTATTGGTTTTTCAATTTCTGGTAACCCTTTCACGCTTTGATTCTTACTAGTTTTCTTAATATAATCAAAATTTACGTGGCTAAATCTCTGATGCCATAGCATTGCATCGTCTATTTTATTTAACTTTCCAATTTCTGTACCGTAACTAGCTTCCCTTTTACCTGTTGCATATCTAAATGGTTTTACGTGATAAAGTCCATCATATCGTTTAGCGTAGCATAATCTATCCCAATTATTAAAGTATATCCACATCTTCCCTTTTGAAATCACAAAATGAGCACCAGCCTTTTCGAACCTTGCTCCCGATAATAAATTTCTTCTTAGATTTGGATTATATAACACATTATCTAACTCAATCCAATTTATTCGATTGCCTACTTTTACTGCAAATTTGACAGTACCCTTTCCTAGTACTTTACTTTCACAATTTCCTACAGCTAAAGACATACGTATATCGTTTATTTCTTCGAAATTTGTCATTAAATTTCTATTATTACAGAAATGAGTTGTAGCTGCAGTATCTACGACCCAATTAAATTTATCTGCGTTACCTCCTTTATCTGTAGTTGTTACATAATTTTCTACTAACATTAATTCTTTATCTTTAAACTGTCTATTTTTATCGTCTATTTTAAACTTCTGATTTTTACTTACATTTTCTTTACATTGAGCAATTAAGTGCCCAAATTTATGACATCTGAAACAAGGTCCTATTCTCACATTCCCCATTTTTTTCTTAGATTTAGTTTTATTTTCAACTTTATCTTTCCCTGCGTTTAAACTAATAGTATTAAACACGCTTACCTTGCTGTCTTCTAAATCGGCAATTACCTGGCGAAGTCGGCTTTCTTCCCTTACCAGCTCTTCAGCAATTCTTTCCAGCGTAAAATCTTCGTCCTTCCACCTATAGATCAATTGTACAATGCCGAAGTATTCCTGGGGTAATCTCCTTATTGCCTGGAATCCTTTAAAAAGATCTGCCAAGTAAGTTGTGACCAGCTTCAGCCAACTTCTTTGCAGTCATTCTTATTCTTGCGATGAATAATCCTATTTCTTCATTTGGCGTATATCTAATACTAAAAAATTCATCCAGTAACTGAATTTTCCTTGCTCTTGTTTTGGGTTCGAATTGCTTCTGTAGAACTTCCCATGCTTCTTTACCACTTGAACATTCTTGTATCAACGGCCTGAACTCAGCTTTAATTCCGTAATATAATGTAGTGAAGGCTCTGTTCTCCCTCAGTGTGAACTCCTGCTTTTCACGCCTTGTTGCACTTTTATCTAATTCTTCTTCTTTGTCCTCTCTGAAGCTCCAACAATTTCTATCCAGTAACAACATTTTCATGTCGACTTTCCATCGATCCCAGTTGTCATGGTTTAACAACTCAAAACCTTCAGGTAGTAATGACATCTTCAATTAAGTGTGAGCACAACGACTTGAACAAACTTCTAAGACAGGTCAGCTTCTTTTCGTGGATAACGGCCCTCTTCACCTACATTCCTTCAAAGCTGAGTTGAACTGGATGACTGATTAGCTGTTGGCACTGGGCCCATAACCCTGTTGGCAGTGGTGATAAAGGCAAAGCATGTTTTGCTTCCCTTAAATAAAGCTAAGACTAAACTAAATAATATTCTTGCTTTATTCCATAAATAAAATAAAAGAGCTAATACTGTAGCCTTTACATTTTAAAATCATTTGATTGAAGGCAAACTAGCATAATGCTAACTGATAATCACACAAGAGAACAAGAAAAACAAGATTCACCGATACCGGCGTACATATATATTATACTCGGCCAACCCGCCGATCTTGACGTCATCGACCAATCAGCAGCAACCACGTTAGCTTACCGCCGATCGACCTCCGATCAAAATTTGCATGTGGAAAACTAAAGCCAACAAAATAGAATTTCCGATGCTGGAGCTCCCAAATGATCTAGAAAACGAAAGTATGTTTCGATGTCCATCAAACAAAAAATGCATAAAGCCATATCCTTTGTTTATCTAACCGTTTCGAAATCTGTTTATCAATTTCACGCTGCTCTGTGCGGGGGGGGGGGGGGGGACATCGCGGCAGCGCGCAATGAACTGGAAGTTGATCTGTCAGCACTATCGTTATCTTCAGGGCAGATGTTTTTATTTTATTCGGCTTATAATTCCTTACTAAATGTAGTATTTAATCTCGATGTACTCCGTCTTTGATATGGTTTAAATCAAATTCCTCGTCATTATAAATATCACGAATACAAATCAAATAGTTTTCTGGTTGCAATTTTCTAATTTCGGCTATGCTAAGGTATGCTTTACGCATGCACGCGTTGAAAGGAATGTTTAAGAAAGTAAACAAATAAATATTAAGCTTCTTTTTTTTTTTGTAAATTTTGATACTCTTTAGATCATAATTGCTCATTATTTTATAAATTACGGTTTCATATTTTTTAGATCATAATTGCTCATTATTTTATAAATTACGGTTTCATATTTTTAATTTTATAATTTCTGCATGCCATCTTACCAGATTTAAACTGATGATCGATAATCCGGAATCGCCGAATTTCCGACGAGTCCGGATTAAAGACTTTTGACTGTATTTATTTGTTTACTTTAAACATTTCTTTTAATGTAAGTTGTTAAAGTTGCTTCGTTTTATGTGATAATACTTTCTCTTTAATTGTATAAATAGACATAATTTCTTGTTCAGTTACAAAGTTCCGCTGTTCAAGTCCTATAATTGCTGTGTCGAGAATACCAACTAATTTGTCAATCGAAATTTTTTTGTTTTCAATAACCTCTGTGTCACTTTCTTCACTATGGAAAGCGAATTATAATGACGAGGAATTTGATTTAAATCATATCAAAGACGGAGTACATTGAGATGAAATACTACATTTCGTAAGGAATTATAAACCAAATAAAATAAAAACATCTGCCCTGAAGATAAGAATAGTGCTGACAGATCAACTTCCAATTCATTGCGCGCGGCGACGTTCCCCCCCTCTGCCGCAGAGCAGCGTGGAATTGATAAACAGATTTCGGAATGGTTAGATAAACAAAGGATATGCCTTTATCCATTTTTTGCAGCAATTCCACTTTGTGTTTAATGGACTTCGAAACATACTTTTGCTTTGTAGATCCTTTACATATTAGTAAATATATATCGGAAATTCTATTTGACATAATCGAAAGTTCAAGCTTACTTTTATAAAATTGCTCTAACAGTCTGCAAAAAATAATAAGCCAGATCCAATTCGAAGATTAAGGAACAACACAATCTGCAACATTAACTGAATTAGATAATTTTAGCTTAGCTTATACCATCTGTTATACATTAAATGCGCATGCGCACATGCATATTCACAGCCGTAAAGGTCTTACGCAACGCATACATGCGCAGAATGTTTGTAGCTTTGAGGTCCGGATTATAGAATATTCTGGATTATGGGTGTCCAAATTAACGACTTTTGACTGTAATGAACTTGACCGCAGAATTCATATGTACTGAAATATTGATTTGGGATTACCAAGAAAACATCTGTCCTAACTGTTATCACCTGCAGTAAGGAAGCTGAACTAACAAATGGGAAAATACATCTGTAAAATAAACTGTTTCTGAAAAGAAATGTAAGCATGAAAAATCCTGCATCTACCTTCCTTGCAGTATTTTCTTCAAATGAATAGATTATTGCAAACAAAGGAAGAACAACTTACTTAGACATTACAAAGTAGTGAGACCACCCAGATTTTTATCCCTCTGGGAGATGGTATGAATGCAATCGAAAAATCCTTATCAGTGAATGTTTTTCATGAGTTATTTGACAATGCCTCGAACAGAAAGAGGAATAAAAGTAAAGGCGTCAAAATGACCCCCGTCCGCTGTTTTAAGAATACATGCCAATATTTCAAAAACTAACAAACCTAGAATGATGAAATTTTGTTTACAAATATTTGTTATCTGTTTAGAAAAAGTCAAAAAATTCCAAACGATTTCTTCCAATAAAACAAAAGTAATCAATGGTCAAAAGTGTTCAGGTGTCAAAATGACCCCTACCACCATTCTAGTGTTAAAGTAAAATTAAAAATTAAACAAATGCTTTATTTTCAAACATGTTGAAGCTTATTATTACCATTAAAAGACAGAAAAATTTTTATTGAAGATTCATGTATGTTGATAGGTTATAATTTTGAAATAGACTTATTGTATGGAACAGGACTGTCTATTTTTCAACTGTGTGTGATTTCAGCATACAAAATTAAAACAAAGCTTTATCCAGAGTGTTTCAGCTTTTACTGAGCAAGTCAGCTGTGAACATTAAAAATACTTTAACATTATGATTAATAATGTATAGTGTAAAAGAAAGATTAATGTGCATTTAAGATTTCAGCTCTTTTAAAGTTCCAGTTTTTCGGCATTTAATTGTGATAATATAAGAAATTTAAAAACTTATGTTTAAGAACAATAAAAAAACATTGCACGATATTGCAATTGAGATTAAAATTGGTAAAAGTATAGTTTAGGGTACTCCTTGGCGAAACTTGCCGATTTTTGGCGGTACATGGATACTGATTTTGTGCAATTCTTTGACTCGTTATTTTGTCTTGCAAAGCGGCGATTTTTGCCAAAACCAACTACACAAAGCCAAAATAACAAGACAAACAATTGCACAAACTCGGTATCCATGTACACATCGACTTATTTTCACTTTAAAAAAAACCCTGAATTGCACAAAAATGGCATTGCGCACTCCTTTGACTTTATCCATGTACACGTCGACCTATTTTTAAAAAATATCCCAGATTGGCACGAACTTGCATTGCGCACTCCCTTTACTTTGTCCATGTACACATCAATATATTTTTCACTTAAAAAGTCAAAGGAGCACCAAATTCTACAATATAGGCAAACTAAAAATACATAACCTCAATCAAATACATTTTAAACCTAACAATAAAATAACATAAAAAAGGAAAAACATGTTATGCATTTAAGCACTACCAAAAGCAAATAGTCACTTACCATGATTTTCGAGTTCGCTTCGTACACCCAGAGCCACGTAAAAATCAAAATATCAATCATACTCAAATGACTTTTTTCAAACCAGGTACTCTTTCTGATCGAATGCTTCACATAGTGACCATCTGAACCTTTCTTTCTACAAACCCATTCAAATCCATCTAAACGGTTTTAACACACACCGCAAAAACGCTTACAAAATATCCCATGATTCAAAATTTCCCAGAATCATGCATCCGATTACATTACAATAGGGTTTCCATAACATTCAATTAGTCAGGCTACCATAAATGAAACAACTTGGCGATAAATTAAACAACAACTTCGCCATAATACAAGGGGTACCTTAAAGTCTACTCTATCCCTAAAATTATGTGATCAGAAATGAGACCTATTTAATTAAGAAAGTAGATAGTAATCAGTGCTGAGCTGCAAGAGGTTTGTGCGAGTGCTTTATTAAATTTGTCTCATAATTTGCGAGAGTCTTATTCATTTTGTTTGTTTTATTCCAAGAAAACCGTGTGTGTTGTATGCCAGAATTAAGTCTAAATGCATTGTAGATAGGTAAGATTTAAATAGGTTCTGGAAAATATTGGTTGTTTTCAAACGATTTATTGTTGGGTGTTAAACTGTTATGTCAAGACGGTTGATCTTTAGATTATGGTAACTTGGCGATTTTTTGGCGAAAATTTGACGACCACCTCTCCTACAGCAACCCTCTATTTTTTTTTTCCCGCCGCCATTTTGTCTTCACGAAGTAAAGACATGTTTCTTTTCTTTTTATCTACTGAACACTTCTTCCAACAATCTACTAGCCGAATTACACTTATGCTGGAAATTTTATCTAACAAAACTGCTTAATCATGACAAATATTCACTGCAAAATTGGGAAAAAGTGCACAATACCATACTCCTTATGCGTTTTCAAAATAACACATACACATAAACCATGTACACGTCGACTTATTTTTACTTAAAAAAACATCCCAGAATTACACAAAAATGGCATTGTGTGTACTCTTCACTATATCCATGTACACTGCTTTTTTCTCATAAATTAGAAAAATTTCACGAAAATACATGACAATTTTCTGAATCTTTAAACCCGGTAAAAAGAACATATATGAAATTACCTGATCACGAAAAAGTATATACCCTTTCCAAATATGAACATTTCCACATATAAAATAAATAAAATATCCAAAAACTTTTACCTCTAAATCATCTATTATATTATAAATGTCACCAACGAATTCATACCGCAAGCATTACAAATACTTAGTGTCAAATATTTAAATTATTTCCATGCACGTTTACTTCAACTAAAACGTATACCAAATTCCTACAAACATAAAATTCACAAAATAACTATCATTTAATTAAAATATAATTTAATTCAAAAACACTACTTAAAATATAAATAAGCACATACATTAAATTAATAAAAATTAGCTTACAATCCTAATTACTTTAAACTAAATCATTGCTAATAACAATTTTCCCAATAATACCAAATTACTTTACTTCCACCTTACATTTAGAACAATGCGTAAAAATAATATCCTCAAATAATCTTCTTCAGAATCTTGCTTACATGGTGGATACACTTTTATTATGGATTCAATAAAATTATTGAACGATTTTTTCTGCGAAACTTACGCTCATGCACCATTCAACCAATTCTTTTGAATTATCACACAAACGCATTAAAAATCTAGAATTCACTTTAGACAACACCATACAATCCCAAAATTATTCAACCCTACTTCACACAACACACAATGAAGCTTAATACAAAATAATATACAGCCACAGATATTTTTCCAAATTCCCCCCTTTTCCGATTAAAGAACCGTAATTCGTCCATTAATATCACATGACATATCCCATGATCTCTCATTTCCCTCACACAAAATAATGCGTAATCGGAACTGAGTACTGTTCACATTATTACCAAAGTCCCAGGTAGTAAGTAACCTTTATCTCCTCCAAAATGTCGCCAAACTACCGGTTACCATATTCTAAAGATCAGCAGTCAAGACAAATTGGGATAAAGTCCAGTTGTTTAATTTTTTGTTAAAAGATGAAAGATATGATTTTCCTTGACTATAACATAGATGAGATTTAGTAATAATAGTCTTCTAAAATGGGAAGCCATTAAGAGAATTTAATCCTCAACTCTAAAACTTTTCGAAAACACGTAATTTTGTCTTAGAACTTCGTAGAAGATGAACTCATATGAATGAAGAAGAAAATAATCTGTAATAGAAAATAACCTGTATTTGGGCATGAACTGCTCTGCATTAATTTAGTGGGTTTTTTTTTTTTTAATTTTGTGCAATTTCTTTAATAATGCATTAATTATTATTTTAAAAAAATTAAAAAGTTCTTTATTAAAGTGTTTTCTGATTTAAGCAAAACTGTTTATATTTTCTTTTTTGTAAAAAATAAAACATTTAATTGGAATTTAATATATTTTTTATAAGAGAAAATGCAAACTCCTTATTAAAATTCTCATCACTGATTCCAATACAGCGTAGAATTTAATTGAATAATCCATATCCGATTAAATACTATACTTCAGTGTCAGTTTATTGTGAAGTTTCAAAAACTCTTCAGCTGTATACATAGAGGATAAATTTTGCTTTTGAGGATGAGTGCATAATATTCATAAAAAGGGCTTTGAGTCTTCTTGATTGCAGTTTAAATTAAATTTGTGCATTGACAACAAATTTTACCAGTTATTTATTTTTTTCTCTTTTCCCAGTTTGAAATTTTATAATTTATATTTTAATTATATGTATGCTAAGAAAAATATGGTTCTTCAACACAGATTTTCAAATTTTGTGATAAAATAACAAACATGCAATATGAATATTAATTATATATTATTCAATCAAATATATTAATTCTTTATAGGCTAAGACATTTCAAGATGAAGAAAAAAAAGTACTCGAGTACAGGTGTCTGTGTGATGGAGTTTTTCTGTATAATATTTGGCTAGAAATGTAAGCATGTATTTTATCAGTATGCATTATGCAGAATTTTTAAGCAGAGTTGACAAACTAAATTGAAGGGCTCTTTAATATATTTTTATGGTAAAATGAATATATTTAAAGAATCTAATTATTTTCTCTTTTATTTATTTTTTTTTGTACGAAAGCCAAAATTATTGTATAATTAATATCAGAAGCACTGAAACTTATAGTTTATGAGTTAATTGTGCAAATATGAGTTTATCTTATGCAATGGTACTGTTATAGTTTTCTTTCTTAGGACTTTTGTCTAAAAGTTAACTTTTTTTTTTTTTTTTTTTTTTTTTTGTAATATTAATAAAATAAAATTTGTGAAATGGTATACCTTGTGTATCTCATGGCTTAAAAGTTTTTGTTTTTATGTACAATTCTCTTATTGGCACTGTCATATAAAATTTATATAACCTAGTAAAAACTTCAGAAAATTCTAATCAAAGATATTATTTTAAGTATTTTATGTAAGTTTTAAAAAGTTTGTAATTTTGCAGTGATCCTCATCCTCCTTACCATGGAATTAACTCATCAACTGATGATCTTGCAACTCGTATACGAAACTTAGATGTTCTACTTCATAACATAAAAGCTTTTTATGAGGTATAGTTATTTTCATGTTTATTTTTATGCTACAAATATATGTTCTTTTAAATCTCTGAGCAACATAACTAACTGACTTTATCCATTCATGGGATTTTTTTGTCACTTGGTATATGTTAACTAATAATTTTAAATATTTTGTTTTCTTGCTTTTTTTAATAATGTAAATGTCATCCTAATGAATGTAAGTTTATGAAAATAGAGACTAAATAAATAATTTTAGAAATTTACCTAATAAATGCTGTTTGAAATACAAGTCCTCATGACAGGTCTGAAAACCCATGTCGTTCAGAGGGTTAAACTGTTTTATACTTTGCTTTTATAATAAATTCTATATTATACTACTGTTGCTTTTCCTTAAAAAAGGTTTTTTTTTTTCATTATTTGTTAAAAATATATCATTTTATATTTTTATAAAATACTGAAAAACATGTAGTTCTAACATATTTATTTTCATTTGATGATGAAATTTAGCATTTAGTTGTAAAAAGGCAAAAAGTATGTGATGTGTTGCTAGAAATAAAATTTATAGGTAAAAATGTATTTAGGGGTGCCCCTTGGTGAAAATTTGTGATTTTTTGCAGTACATGGACACCAAGTTTGGGCAATTCTTGTTATTTTGGCTTTGTGTAGCTGCGATTTTTGGCAAGTCAAAAAATTGCATAAACTCGGTATCCATGTACACATCAATCTATTTTCACTCAAAAAAGAAAAAATCAGACATTTGTACAAACTTGGCACTGCACACTGACTTGACTTTATTCATGCACACATTGATCTATTTTCGCTTAAAAATCGAAGGAGCACCCAATTCTACACTAGAGCCAGACAAAAATATATAATCTCAATAAACTGAATTTTAAATCGAATAATGAAATAACAGAAAGAAAAAAAAAACACTAGTGTTGCGTCTACACACTAAACAAAAGAAATATCCACTTACCTTATTTAGAAATTTCTCTGTCTTTAGTCTGTAGCACACAAAATTCCTTAACAGCATCCAAAAAAACTTTCCTCAAACCCTGTTCTCTTTCTAATGGGACACTTTATGTGGTGACCATTTGAACCTTTCTTGCGACAAACCCATTTAAAGCCATATGAACGATCTTTACGTTTGACCATACACATTTCCTTCGTACAAACAGGGCACTTGTAATGGCTACTAAGTAAACTTTCATTTACACACCAGTCAATAAATGCTTTCCCCCCCTTTCATTCCAAATTGTAATTTCAAATTGTTCAGCCATTTTCCATGTAAACCACAAAATAAGCAACGTACTTCCTAATCAACATCCAACACATGAACAGTCCTTACAAATTTTTTCCCATCAGTTAAATTCACGACAATCATACTACCAATTACGTCATAATAGGGTTTCAATAACATTCAACTATTCAGGTTACCATAAATAAAACAACGACTTGGCAATAATCCAAGTGGCATCCTTAAATATAGGCTAACCAAATTTATATATTAATACTCTGCTTTTCTAGATTTCTTGTTTAACTGTGCTAAACTTTGGAAGAAATTGACTAATTTCATAAATGACATTTTCAATCACTCGATTTATTCAGATGATGATAATGTGTTTTTTGATTAATTGAATTATGTTAAAGTAAGATTTCTCTCATTTTCTGTGTATCCTAATATCTGCAGTAAAGCAAATGTATTTAAAAGATAACTTGAGTTTGTGACTGAATATATTTTTGGAAGATTATTATGCTTTAATTTGAATAAAAAATTTTGTGAAATATTCATCAATATATTTATTTTAAATACATCATGAACTCTTAAAATGATGAAATTTATAGGGATATAATTAAAGTGACATGTATTTATGATATTTTTGGTCATTTTATAAATTTAAGTATATTTATCTTATAGGAAGTTCTTGGTCAGTTATTGTTGACAAAGATTCCTGATATTCTCACCTTGGCAAAACTGCATGATGAACGTAAGTTTTACATTTTCTTTAGTGATGAGTTTCTGCTTTTCAGAAATTTTTTTTTATATGAGTTTGTATTATCCTTTGCAGTAGGACTGGTACATCAATTAAATATACAGATTTAACATGTTGACTGCCAACTACAAGATATCTTGTAGGTTGTTTACTTTTCCAGGATGCCAACTACAAGTTATTTCGTTACTTCATTACTTGCCATATTTGTACTGCTACGAGGAAAGTTGTAGTATAACATTGTAAGTATGAATAGATGGCCTCAGGAAAGAGAAGAAAAAAGTCAGATTTGTCTTTAGTGAACAGAAAATACAATTATACAAAGTTTTTTCAAAAAGAAAAAGTGTATACAAGTTTATTCAAGCAGAATAACATTTGTATGGTTTGTGAAAATTTTTAAAATAGTCTTCTACACAAAGTACTGGCTTCTCTTGGCAAACTGGACAAAAGTAATGTGTTTGGCAGCATTTTTTAGCTTTGTTACAAACTCAACATGGCTTTGCATGGCACAGTTTTTTTTTGGTTGGTGGAATACTCTGTAAATAATGAAACGTAAATACTTGTTCAAACTCTTCTCCAATCAAGGAGTTGACAAATGCTTGTCTAAACTTTATAAGTTTTATTTTAAAAGAAGTTGTTTTTTGAAAAAGTTGTGCACATTACATATATATGTCTCCATAATATGTAAAACAATCTTTTAGTTCATCTAATAGTCTTTCTTAGAGATGTGTAGTATGACAGCATTGGATCTTATCAACCAATGCTAGACATTGCTAGGCTGAAGTCCTGAATTATATTCAGTTTCATTGCAATTAGAGACCTCTACCATTTCAACAACATGCATATTTGAAATGGAAAGACACCTTGCTTGTCTTTCCATTTGCATACAGTAAGAGGACCATTTTGCTGGGGGGGGGAACCCTCCTCTCTCTCTTTTTATTTTTTAGTTTTTGATTTACCACATCTCTGGGATTCCTCTTTCTATTATTTCATAGAATTCCACACGCATAAGTTTTTTGTGTGGTTTGTCATTTTGTAAGCAGAATTAAGAGCAACAGAATTATAAAAATTATCCATGTATATTATATAGCCCTTATCGAGATAGTTCTCAAGTAAGTGTAAGACATCAGTAGTATGACCTAAATTATTACTAGATTCCTCATATTTTCCATGGTAAACTTTTATTTTCATAATACCACCATAGGATTCACATAGCACATACAGCCTGACACTGTATTTGTGCTTTTTATTTTTTGTGTACAGCTGGAAATGCACTCTTCCACGTGACACAGCATTGATTTGTCGATACAAATATTTTTATTTGGCGCATACTATCATTGAAATGATTTAGTATAGGTCGCACCTTGCATCTAAAATGGTATTGAGTTATCACCGAAGTGAAAATACTCCAATAACAATTGAAATCTATTTCGACTTGTACATGATCACGAAAACATTACATTATACATTTTGTGTCTACTCCAGTAATGTTCTGTTGAAGGAAAAAAGCAAGGGCCCATTTGTAACAAAAGTTGGCTAATCTTTGGAAAATGGTAACAGGTAGTTTGGAATATGGTAACAGGTAGTTTGGAATATGGTAACAGGTAGTTAGTACATTTTGGTAAGGCGATAAAGGTGTACTAGCTAGGACTTTAGCAGTGTACATGGATAAAGTCAAGAGTGTGTGCAATGCCATTTTTGTGCAATTCTGGGATGTTTTTTTAAGTGAAAATAGGTTGACGTGTACATGGATACCGTGTATGTGGAATTCTTAAAAACGCGACAAGCAGTTTGCGATTCTGCACTTTCTCCCAATTTCGCACCTAATCTTCGTCATGATTAAGCACTTTTGTTCCATAAAAGTTCTAGCCTAAGCATAATTCGGCTAGCAGATTGTTGGAGAAGGGGAAAAAAAAAAAAACAAAAAAAAAAAAAAACATGCCTTTACTTTGTGAAAACAAAATGGCATCCAAACAAAAACTAGCAGGTTGCTGTAGCAAGGTTGGTCGCCAAATTTTCGCCAAAAAATTGCCAAGTTACCATAATCCAAAGATTAACCAAAAAGTCCAAGAAAAACTTTCATTTCTGCAGTGCTAACATCTTTCCACTGGGATAACCTCATAGAGGTTTTTTTTTTTTTTTAATTTAATTTAATTTTATTTTTTTTTATTTATGTTTTCCAATTTCTTATACAGTGTATAAATTCATTTGTTCATCCAATAATGCAAGAAATTTTCGAGAAAAAAATAAGTCTACCAGTGTTTGTACTATAAGATTTGTTGTATCTAACTTCAAATCAATATTTTCTTGGAAAATAAATAGTTTGGGAATTTAGCAATTTTCTGTCCACAAATTATCATTCATATTTGGAGTGGTTTCTTGAAGAGCATGGTGCCTGTCTTTAGGTTCAAGAATCATCTTATTTTCAGGTTTGGAGATGATTTCATCATCACTGTCCTCACTTGAATTCTCAGGAGGTATGCAATTGCTATTATTGTCATTACCATCCTCGCTAACTCTTTCGTAAAGTTCTGGATGACTTAGATTATTAGCGTAGTACCTAATTTATTTTTCACTAAGTGGTGTTTTCCTATCCATATTGGTTATAAAATAACACACACAAGGAAGACAATTGTGATGTGCTCGGTACTCTATCTCTAATATTACTAATGGATTTATACATAGTTTCTGACTCAGCTCTAGCAAAGTGACAGGTTGAAGTGTTTCTGTGCATGAATTATCTTGCAGTTGGCTTTTTCAAAGAGACTTTTGTTACATACAGCAACTACGAGATCAAAATTGGCTTTTTAGTCTGGAATCACGAAAAGTTCCTTGGCAGTAAGCATGTTAATTAAGTTAATTTACATTATTTTTTCTTTCATATGATAGCTGTGATCTATTTTAGTTTTCTTATCATTGCATAAATATATTTTATGTAAAATCAAAGTAAGGAGTATATAAATAGTAAAATTCAAATTTAAATTAGTATTAATTTCAAGTAAAAGTCTTAAACTTTCAGTGATCATCGACAAGCTCGGCTGTCGTTCTAGCTATGCACTGCAGTGGGCAGAAACAAATTCAAATTTAAGGCTGACAGATATGTATTTGGGAAGAAGGAACTGCTTAATGTTACTACCACTAAAGGGTTAAATCCTTATCTTTCAAAAGGCAGTGTCACTTTCAGAAGGAAACTATTAAATGCAATCATATTCTTCCAATCACCAAAATTATTACAGTAATCTAAATATAAAGAAAATTTTTCCTGTTGTAAAATACTCTTCTGAAAGCCATATGCATCTTCTAGCCTTACATTGGGAAAACATATATCTTTTAATATTTCCATTAACAGAAATTGACTGTGATGGTTAATGATTATTTTGCATGAGTTTGTATTATAAAAACTCAAAAACTTGATTTTTTATAAATATAATTTTGGCATTTTATTTTAAGCATATATAATGTATTTAAGGTGTTTAGATTTATTTCAGTTATAATATCAATTTACTGAAAATAGTCATTATTATTTTGTTTTATACAGTCAAAAGTCGTTAATTCGGACACCCATAATCCGGACCTCAAACCTAAAATCTTTCTGCGCATGCGGCGCGTTGACGCTTGCGCATAGGCGTTTTACGCGTGTGCGCAAGACATTTACGACTGCGCATATGCATCTGCGCAAGCACAGAATATGTTTTCGCGTGCGCGTTTAATGTATAACGGACGGTATAAGCTAAAATTATCTAATTATCTATTTCAGTTAATGTTGATGATTGCGTTGTTCCTTAATCTTCGAATTGGATCCGGCTTATTATTTTTTGCAGACTGTAAGAGCAATTTTATAAAAGTAAGCTTGAACTTTTGATTATGTCAAATAGAATTTCCAATGCTGGAGCTCCCAAGGGATCTAGAAAACGAAAGTATGTTTCGATGGTCCATCAAACAAAAAACGAATTGCTACAAAAAATAGATAATTAAATCAAATCCCTCATCATTATAAATATCACGAATACAAATCAAATAGTTTTCTGGTTGCAATTTTCTAATTTTGGCTATGCGTTAGGTATGCTTTATGCATGTGCGTGTTGAAAGAAATGTTTAATAAAGTAAACAAATAAATATTAAGCTTCTTTTTTTGTAAATTTTGATACCCTTTAGATCATAATTACTCATTATTTTATAAATTACGGTTTCATATTTTTAATTTTATAATTTCTGCATGCCATCTTACCAGATTTAAACTGATGATCTATAATCCGGAAAAATCGATAATCTGGAATCGCCGAAGTCCCGACGAGTCCGGATTAAAGACTTTTGACTGTATTATAAATACTAACTGATCAGTTTTCACATTAAGAAATTTAATAATATGGTTTTGTTTTACTTAAGAGAAATCTTCTTTTTCCCTTTATTGCATATACAGATGTATCAGTTATAAATTAAACACATTTTTTCAAGCATGTGTATATTTTGTGTAACTTGACTTAGAGTTTATTATTTCTATGTATTTCCATGATCCTTCATTATTTAGTTTTGTATTCATTATTGCATATTTTTTAACTATTTACGGTATTTTCTGAGAATCTGCACCCCCACCAAAAATTTACAAACTCATTGTGGTCTTTGTAGGGCATTCATGAACTCGTAGGCTGCTAATTTTTTGGCAACCTAATGCACAAAAGGCAACAGCCTTTTTCAAAATGGCTGCTCAATATGAATTGCGTACAAAAGCAGTTGATCAATAACATTAAAAAGCAAGAAACGTCAGTAATAAAATTCATATCTTATTGAGAAATCCTTCTGTATTTTTTTTGGGGGGGGGCTGTTTTCTTATTGTGGATACAATGATCTGCTTTCTCCTTAAAAAAACTTCAGAGAATTACACAGACTTGGCATTGGGCACTGGTTGAAATGGACATGTGCCACCTGCATACAAGGTTGCCGTATAAATATTTTTTAGTAACATCGTAAGTTATCACATAACTTTGCCTCACAAATACTTTTTTTAAATACTTTTTTGTAACTTATTGGTAGGCTGCAGATATCCACTAGTATAACTTCACATGATACTCAAAACAAAAGCCATTTTTCTGTTTTTAAGTCTTGCTTTTAAAATTTTTGCTGTATAGATTCCAGCATTAGTGAAATGGAAAGCTTATTGCTCTTGATTTTGGGATGTGCTGTTCAGTGTGAAAGGAAAGAACATTTTATTGAAGTTATTAAGTCTATGGATCTTGAAATACAGCATAAAATAGTGGACTACATACAGCAAGTATGTAATTTTATGAATTTGACTTATTAAAGTTTTTTCTTTAATAATATGCTTTGGCATTTATTTTATATATTTTATGCAATTGATTTTAATCTTTATTTAAACTATTCTTAAAGTATTAAATAATATAATATTATGATTCAGTTTTAAGAATTTTTTTTTTTTTTTTTTTTTTTTTACCTGTATGTAAAGGTTATTGATCTTTTTGATCAATAAAGTATAAGTTGATTAAGTATCTAAGCTTGATGTAGTTTTTCAGATGGTACAGAGTTACTATCAATTTAACAAAGTTAATCTATCAATTTAACATATTTGAACATTACTTCTATAGCTGTGTGGGAATTAAATTTGCATTGAAACTGAATTAAGGTGTGTAATTTGCCAATAGAAAATGTTCAAAATGACATCAGAGAGGACCTTAGTAGTTACTATATGAGAGAGAGCAGGACTGTGTAATGGCAACACCTTCTAGGTAGTTACAAGCAATACAAGATTTATGTATAAGCTACACAAGCTGTAGCTTAGGGTCCCCACTTTCTTAAGGGCCCCCCAAAATTAAAATAAACTATAAATATAGTATAATATAAAGGGCCCCATAGCCCAAATAACTTAGGGCCTTATCAAGTCTAAATCTGGCTGTGGTTAGATGGCCTGAGCAGGAGAGTTTGACATCTTTTGCAGAAAACTGGTTGCTCATGGCTTTGTTCTTGCTTTCACTGCTTGCTTTGTGCATTGATTTACTTACCTCCAGCTGCTCAATTTGCTGTTTATTACTAGTCCCCACCTGCAAAATGCAACATCTTCAATATCGACACAATCAAGATTCCTATATCATTACTTCTAAATTTACTTCATTACACACACACATATATATTTAGGTAATAAAATAAAGCTAAAGCTTTCCTAAATTTTAGTTTGATGCTTTTAATAAACTTGGATTTTTCATTAAATATGATTATTGTTTCATAATTCAGTACACAGCGAACTTCAAGAAGCTGCTTTATTTTAAAAGTAAACACTAATATTTAAAATTTAATAAAAATCTCTTACAGATGATCACCGTGAGAACAACCAGCATTTCTGAGAACTTAGGCAAACATGCAGACCTGAACATTATTTCTCCAATGCAACAACTTTTGCAAAAGACCAAAATTATTTGTAACTATGGGTGGTCATCTTTAGGGAGGGATCAAAATTATTTTTAGATCCAGTCAAAATTATTTTAACACTTACTTCTATGTCAGTTTTACAACTCAGTTCATTTACCTTTCTGAACGGATGAGCTAACTTTAAATGAACCAATAGCTCCTTTTCCTTTTGTCTGAACCAGGCTTCCACCCACCACAGCACTCTTCAAATACTTTTTGATAAAAAGTGTCAAATGGTCAATATCTACATCTTAGACCAAATGATAAATGTGTTTATAATCCACAATTATGTAATTTCGGTACTTCTCCGTTTTGCTGGCGCAGGCGATAAATTCGCCAATAATAGTACAACTGATGCCAAACGTAATATCCTTGCTGGTAACCTTTTACGCCTCATTTTCAAAACAATTCGCAGCCATTTCTTATTAGATTGATTGCTTCTTTCAATACTGGCATATAATTACATAGAAATTTTACCAGATAGTTAAATTTTATGCCCTAAGGCCATTCGCGGTAATTAAGTCAATTAGGATGCAATCACACCGCTCATCCGAAGGCGAAAATATAGAAACGGCAAAGTTGGGTTAAATTCATCCATTCTTAATGAGAATGTACTAGCAAAGTAAAGCACTGCGGTTTTACATAATTTCTGAGTAAGCTATTTGTATGAATTGAAATAATTCTTGCATTTAAACTTGTATTCCAAATTAAGATTTAACTTGAAATTAATGTAGATAATTACTGAGAGAATTAGATTTTTTAGTATAGTTGACGTGAGATGAGATCACTTACGATCATGTGATATGAACCGGCGAATCAGGATGTTGAAATATGAAAGCATAGTAAATTATTAAATTAATGTCTTTTTACAAATTTATTGTCTTTGTTTATTGGCTTTTTACAAAATTTTAAACAATATTAAAATGTTTATGCATTCAAAATAAAAATTTTTTAGAACTAACATTTGTTAACATTTTTTTATGTGTATGCTGTCACCAATAAAGTCTGCTTGGCAAGATTTGCGCCAGCGAAACGGAAAAGTACCATTATTTCTTATTTGTACCTTTAATTTATATTTTATTTTTAATCATTAATATATACATGAGTAACAATATTTATCCATAATTAATAATTCATATTTATAATGGGTATATTTATTAATAATTTGTATTTGATTATCACAGTGTTTGATATACCCTCATACTAATTTAAATTTTTAACCCTGTGAATGCCGTGACCGGCTTTATCCGCGCATGAGATTTTTTTTGTCACTTGATATATATTAGCTTATAATTTAAGATATTTTGATTTCTTACTTTCTTTAATAACATAAATGTCATCTTAATAAATGTAGATTTATGAAAATATAGACTATACAAATTTATCTAATAAAAGCTGTGTAAATATAGATCTTCATGATAGATCCAAAAACCCATACTGTTCAGAGGGTTAAATGTGATTTTGAGGTTATGATATGCTTGATTTTGAAATGTCTTAACATGTTAAATTATTGATATGTTTTTGGGGTAAAGTGATTTTAAATTTTCATGATTCAGAATTTTAAGCATGAAGAATTTGAATCCTGAAATGAAATTTTACAAAAGAATTATTAAATTGTTTTTTTTTATGTTGTCATAATTTAAAGCATGATGCATGTAGATGGAATTTAAAATAGAGAAGAAATTTTAATAATATTATGTGTTAGTGTTTTCACTTTGATGAAAATATTTCTGTTGGAACTATAAAGATTTTTGAAATTCAAAATTCATTTGAGCAAACTACATCCAACATTAATATACATGATTAGTAAATTTTCATTTTCTTAAAGATGAACTAATTATGCAGAGTGGAATCTATCAATTTAACATATTTGAATGTTACTTCTATAGCTGTGAAGTTATAGTGTGTTCTATAGCTGTGTTACTTATTACCATATGAAGATAAACTCATATGGATGTGAATAGTGAAATTTTTATTTTATTTTAGGGGTAAACATTATGAAAGTGGTTATTAATTTTCTGAAGTTTGTTAAAACAACTTTATGACAAGCCAAAAACTTTTACAGATGATTAAGTTACTTAAAAAAAATTGTCCTTGTAGGAATTGTACTATTTTTTTAGTTTAAATTAATGACCATAAAATTCAAATATGGTTATGTATTTCATAAACCTTGATGGATAATTTATACCTAGTAAATTAAACTAAACTCGGTGACATAACAGCCCAAATGGGCCAAGCCCTGCAGTGCCCAAAATCTGCTTTCTTGACTGTGGAATCGAACCCCGAACTTGTTGTGCTGCTAGGCTTTTAATACTTAATAAGGAAGGCTAATTGTTCTTAGTGTCAGCTATTAATTCATTTTTATATGATATCACATTTTGATATCTCTTAAGAAGTAGCAAGCACATTTTAAGAAGAAATTAGACAGATAGAAGTTCATCCTGTTGCTATCCTTAAAAATTATTTTTCACTTGTAATTTTAGAATACTAACTCATTAATAATATTTAGTTTTTATGAGAGGTGTGTCTAACTACAGTAATCTAAATCACAGAATTTATTATTTTCTAATTTTGTAAACATAGATTACTGATAATCCAGAAGCCGTTTGGACCAGTGAATGGATGGAATTGAGTCTTATTCCTCCTGAAGATCAAGAGCACATGTACAGTCTGTTAATACAACATCTGCGACGTCTAGTCAGAGAGAAAGATGAACTATCACAGGTAAAAGAATTTTATCATATATTTTTGTTCTTTATGTCAGTTTACTATTTAATTTATATAGAACAGTGGAATGATTTCATATGTATCAAAGTGACTGATTTTCAGTATTTTGAATAGTGCAAGCAATTTTAATTAACATCGAATGAATTTCAAGATAAACGTCTCCATTTTCTACAAAACTATTGAATGTTGTTATTTTAAAAATTTTGATGTATGACAACTTTTTTCAAAACACAGAAATTTCACTTTCAGGGAAAAAGGTATTCTCGATTTTAAAGATTCTGTATACTAATTACAAATAAAATTTGTGTAATCTTTGTTTATCTATAAGTAGCTGCAAAATTAAAACATTTACTCTGAAGATCACATTTTCATGTGATTTTTTATTCTATATATGACTTAAAAGAATATTTTGCTTAATTAACAAAGTATTCAAATGAAAGTATAAAATATAGTCTTTAGTTAAGTACAATGAAACTATAATCTTTACTTAAAAGTACATTAAGTTTTTTATGCGTCAAGCACCACATTACTCTTTCAACTATTGATTTGCTTTTAGAAATATTAGTTTCATAAATCTGTAATATAGTTTAGTTTTGTCTTTTTAGATTTTCCAGGTTTTTTTTTTTTTTTTTCAAGTCTCATTTGAGATAAAGATTATGGGAGAGATTTTGCTGATTTCCTAAACTCATGTATATTTTTATGCAGCATTGAAAAAAGTAAGAGCACAGGAGAAAATTTCAAAGTTGAAATTTTATAAACATGTAACCTTTGTAATGGATGTAACCTTTAATCTGGATATACTTTGATGTATATAAATTAAGAGAAATGCAGCATGGATTTTTAAAGTTTGGCCTGTGTTTCTTCATGCTGTGCAGATTGAATTGGGTGTCTTTTGCATAGTTGTGTCCATTAGGTAATCCCATCGGTATTGCCTTCATATACGAGGGCTATCCAGAAAGTAGATTACGTTTTGGAATAAAAAAATAAACAAAGTATAGGAAACAAATTTTATTATATACAGATGAAAGCCACACTCAAATACTACTTTTCTACATAGTCACCATACAAATTAAGGCATTTATCGTAGCGATGTACGAGCTTGGAAATTCCTTCGTCGAAAAATTCGGCCGCCTGCGCCTTCAACCACTTCGTTACCTCTTCTTGCAGCTGTGCGTCGTCATCAAAACGCTGCATAGCCAGCCACTTCTTCATTGCTGGGAATAGGTGGAAGTCGCTCGGTGCCAGGTCGGGACTGTACGGCGGATGAGGAAACAACTCCCACTTAAAAGATTCAAGAACTTTACGAGTGACATTTGCCGTGTGGGGCCGGGCGTTGTCGTGAATCAACAAGATCTTAGAGCTCAACATTCCTCTGCGCTTGTTTTGAATTGCTCTTCTGAGTTTTTGGAGAGTTTGGCAATACCTTTGAGAGTTTATTGTAGTGCCTCTTTCCAGCAAGTCCACCAAAATTACACCTTTTCTGTCCCAAAAAACAGTCGCCATCATCTTCCTTGCCGACATTGTTTGCATGCATTTCTTGGGTTTTTGGGGAGAACTTGTGTGCTCCCACTGCATTGATTGCAATTTCGTTTCACAGTTCACATGTTTCACCCATGTTTCGTCACCAGTAACGATGCGATCGAGTAAAGAGTCACCATCCTTATGGTAAGCGTCCAAAAAGTTCAACGCTGCAGCCATTCGCTGATTTTTGTGGTCCTCTGTCAAGATTTTTGGAATCCATCTTGCACAAAACTTGTGGTAACCAAGCTTTTCGCTGATGATTTCGTGCAACAAACTTTGCGAAATTTGTGGAAAACTCAAAGAAAGTTCCGTTATTGTGAAATTTCGGTTTTCACGGACTTTAGCATCGACTTTTTCGAGAAGTTCGGCGGTCACTATGCTGGGTCTCCCACTTCGATCTTCATCGTGAACATTGGTTCGGCCATTTTGAAATCTTATGACCCACTGATGCACTCCACCTTCAGTGATAATGTTGTCCCCATACACTTCACGAAGCTGCCGATAGATTTCTATCGGTTTACAGTTTTTTGCAGTCAGAAACCTTATTACTGAGCGCACCTCGCAGCTCGCGGGATTTTCAATTAACGCAGACATTTCAAACCGTCACAGTATCTGAACGGAGCACAGCACGAACCTCTCACTAGCACGGCTAGATGCAGACTGAGCTGCGCAACGCTCTGACCCCAAGATGGCCGCGCTAGCCCCGCCCCTAGCGGACACAGACGGAAACGTAATCTACTTCCTGGATGGCCCTCGTATTTTACTAATTTGAAACTTTCTCTGAAGTTTAGGATTAATGCTTTAAGGGATATTGAAATTTTAAGTTGCTCATAGGTATTACTTATTGTAAATGTGGCTAAGTTCTAATGATCTATAGCATAGGCATTATCATTAATATGGTTTCTCATTGCCATTGTCTTTTGTTTTGGGAAAAATATCTCTACTTATTGCTAGTTGTGCAACACTTCCTGACTCCCATTCATCTGGAAATGTGTGAAGAGTCATACGAAGTTAGAGAAAATGTAAACTTACTCAGAAAAAGTGCAGGAAAGTCTGAATATCCCACCCAGCAGTCATGGAAATAAGAATACAGATGACTCCTCTCGAATAATTAAAAGAAAAGTTTTTAAATTGCAACTGCTAAACGAAATTGTACTATAGAAAAGAATCAAAGAAGAAATGTAATATTTGTTTTTCTTTAAAGTATTCCGTCTGTCTCCTATGGCCAGTGCTGGATTTATGTATAAGCTGCACAAAGCCCCCACTTTCTTGGGCCACCCTCAAAAATTGTACCATATCATATATAAAAAATATTGACTCGTATCCCTCATAAAGGGCCCCCATAGCTCAAATAGCTTAGGATCTCGTCGAATCTAAATTCGGTTCTGCCGATAGCATACAATTTTGTCAATGTATAGTTCTCTTATTCTACCAATTAGTGAGGCCATAGTCATCCTTTTCTTTAAAAACATAACTGTACTGCATTCTTTAGAAGTCATTACTTTGTGTGGTTGTACATAAAAATTAAAAATTATTCATAAATTTAAAATAAATAAAACAAATAAATAAAACAGTAAATTCCGCTAGAGTTTAAAATAAATAAAACAGTAAATTCCGCTAGAGTAATTTTAAGCTCTGTAGTTTTATATGTGAACATTTATTTTTATGAATTATGCCTAGCATTTTTTAAAGTATCTGGAGGCACATCTTGCCATGATCTTGCAATGCTCACAGCAGATTTTATGTTAAAATATTTAAAAAATTCTTGAATAGTCTTGCCATTATTCAAGAAATTAAACGTGGATTTTTAAAATGCGACTTCATATTAGCACTTTAGCGCATACACTATTCCGATATCCATAGGCTGAATGATGGGCATACATTTTGGAGGAAGGAATAACATGGATATATTATCTTTCATTAAAAGTTTAAGTGAAATATGAGCTGAACAGTTATCTACAATCAGGGCAATTTTTGCATCATCAGATAAACCAACCCGAATTCAAATTTTGTGGAGCCTCAGGTATGAAATGATTTTCAAACAAATCATACATTAATGCTTGTGTCATCCGTACTCTTTTATTTGCATGATATATAATGGGAAAACCTTTACTCCTTTAAATGCTTGAGGTCATGTATTTTTTCCGATTACAAAAAGTGTACACTTGTGTGTTCCTGCAGCATTTGCACCTGCTAAAATTGTTAGTCTGTCTTTGAAACCAGTTGGAGCCTTTTCTGTAGAGGTTGCCAAGTTATACATATTGCCAAAAAAGACCAGTTTCATCAACGTTGTAAATTTGTCCTGGAGATAACGTTTCACCATTAATGAGTCCAATAAATTCATCTGCAAATGGTTCAGGAGCTTCAGTATCAGCTGAAGCTTTTTCAACTGAAATTTTTAATTGCATTATACCACAGCGATTTTAGAATTTGGTTAATGAGCCTATTGAATATGTGCACTCAGTTTTTAAGTTCATTTCTTCATAAAATATTTTGGCTTGAGCCATTAGCATTGGACCTGTTAATGTCACGCCCTCGCTGTATCCCCACATAGCATAAAAACATCCTTGGGATATCGAGCATGTTGCTCGCGGAATAGGCGCACATCCTCAGGACATCCCAGAATATCCCACAAACCTCCTAAACACCTCCTCCCGAGTGCTTAATGTCACATCCCAGTACATCCTCAGGACATCCTAACTAAGTCCCATTGACAGCTTACGGGATTTTATTAGGATATGAACTCTTACTTACTACATCCTCAGGACATCTCACTAACCTCCTAAACACATCCCATTATATCCTAAGAACATCCTATCTATGTCCCATCAACAGCATATGGGATGTTATTAGGATTTAAAGTCTTACTTACTACATCCTCAGGACATCCGATAATATCCCAGTTTCCTCCTAAACTCATCCTCCTGAGTGCTTAATGTCACATCCCAGTATATTCTTAGGACATCCTATCTAGGTCCTACCGACAGCGTATGGGATGTTATCAGGATTTGAAATACTAGTTACATATCCCTTTAACCTCTCAAATACATACTCTCAACTGCTTAATACCCAGTATATATACAAAGAAACTTCCAGTGAAAGTATGTGAAGGCGTTGTAATGATCTAAAACCTACTTATTTTACACAGACAGTCTCAAATCCTTCTCCTGTGGTTACTATGGAAAAATCAGAAATGTTGAGAATATTTATACAACTTATTTTGTTTTTAAAACAGAATTTGTGAATATATTAAAACTGAGCAAGGAAATTAAAATGAATTATTAATACAAAATATTATAAGAGAATGCTTTTATTTTTAAGATATTAAAAATCTTTCGATCATTTTTAAACATCCAATAGCCCCCAAATTGAAGTATTCATAATTAAACTATTTTACAAAATCAGTTTAATTTCAGTTAATTTGTATTAAAATTCAATAATAAAATTAGCCATTTAATAATCTTTACATAAATGAATCATCTTTCTTTAAAACATGTAAAGAAATTTTAGTGTTTTGATAGACTGTTGGGAAATTGTTAAAAGGAATAAATTGTATTTTTAAAACTAAATCAATTCCTAGCCACAGAATAAATAAATATGTTTTTGTAACGTGAAAATGGTGCAAGCTGTTTTATATATATAATATTTAGTTGTAAAAATTATGTTCTTGACATTATGTTAACAATTCTTTACATCATTCAAAAGGTAACTCAATGAGCTTTTCTAAAATTCTATCTTTCTGCTCACACAATTAAAAAAAAAAATCCGAAAGGTCTCAGATTTTAGCAGTCACTCAAAAGGGCTCAAAGTTTATGAGTACAATGATTATAATACAGATGGGGCAGTGGAAATAGCAAAACATTTTATAAGTTACTGACACCAGAAAGTTAAATATCTTCTATATATTTGAAAAGTGAAAAACTATATCATGTAATTATATAAAAATATTAAATGTTTTCAATTAGATACAGTCAAAAGTCGTTAATTTGGAGACCCATAATACGGAATGATCTATAATCCATACCTCAAGGCTAAAAACTTTCTGCGCATGCGCCGCGTTGACACATGCGCATAGGCGTTTACGCGTGCACGTAAGACCTTTTACCACTGCGCATATGTGTGTGCACAAGCGCAGAATATGTTTTCGCGTGCGCGTTTTATGTATAACGGACGGTATAATCTAAAATTATCTAATTATCTATTTCAGTTAATGTTGATGATTGCGTTGTTCCTTAATCTTCGAATTGGATCCGGCTTATTATTTTTTGCAGACTGTAAGAGCAATTTTATAAAAGTAAACTTGAACTTTCGATTATGTCAAATAGAATTTCCGATTCTGGAGCTCCCAAAGGATCATACAAAACGAAAGTATGTTTCGATCTCCATCAAACAAAAAGTGGAATTGCTGCAAAAAATGGATAAAGACATTAAGAATGTGACAGAGAGGTTAGTGAAAACGAAAAATTTCGATTGACAAGTTAGTCGGTATTCTCGGCACAACAATTAGCAAGACTTGAACAGCAGAACTTTGTAACTGAACAAGAAATTGTGTCTGTTTATAGAATTAAAGAGAAAGTATTATCACATAAAACGAAGCAACTTAAAACAACTTACATTGAAAGAAATGTTTAATAAAGTAAACAAATAAATATTAAGCTTTTTTTTTGTAAATTTTGATACCCTTTAGATTATAATTGTTCTTTATTTCATAAATTAAGGTTTCATATTTTTAATTTTAGAATTTCTGCATGCCATCTTACGAGATTTAAACTGATCATCGATAATCCGGAATCGCCGAAGTCCCGACAAGTCCGGATTAATGACTTTTGACTGTATATCATGAATTAAATGCATTTTAAATCAATCAGATTAAAAAGTAAAAAAAAAAAAAAAAAAAAAAAAAACATTGTTAAGAACTGCGTGTATTGCTTTTAAATAGCTTGGCTTGTTAATTGATAAGAGATTAGATTTTAAAGATAAATATGTTAAATTTTGCCAAATGGCAAGACTTGAATGAAAAGCGAAACAAGTTTACAATTGACGATATGAAGTCACATTTCGAGACTAATAGCCTTTTTGGATTAAAAAAAAAGTTCTGAAAATCATTTGCACTTGTGTTTTGGTATTAGTTTATGCAAAATTCAGTAAAATGAAATTTACCAGTTGAAATCAGCACCAAATTAAACTTTGTAAATTCTAGCTAAGTTAAAGGTTATCTCATCCAGAATTTTATTACTTATCTTATCCAGAATTAATTTATTCATTTCAGAACAAAATAACACAGTAATTTCCATTTATATGACAATCAATATCAAAAATTTAAATCTGCATTTTATGCAACACAGAAAAACTCCAAAAGAAGATCTACTGTTTACCATGCAATTAAAGCATTTTATTCTGCAATGAACTCTACCAGTTATTAATACTTCTAAGTATATTCAGTTTACACTTTCTGCTTAATATATGCTGTGTAAAATTTTCCATAAATTTATTAATTCATTTTATTTTGAGGTGAGCTGTTATTCAACTCTCAATGTTAACGAAAATATTTAGTTCATTTTTTATTCGGTCTCAAAAGAGAAATCAAAATACGTGTATTTATGTACGTGTTATAAATACGTGTATTTATGAATCAAAATACATGAGAAATAACAGTGAGAAAAGCACTACTACCTTAATCTGTGATTATATATAACAAATGCAGTGAATTATAGTTAACAGATAGTGAAAATATTTATATTTCTGAAATATTTCATATATAACATTTTCAGTTTCGCATATGTGGCAGTTTGAGAATCTTTTATGTATACCAATTTTTTTAAATGTCTAAAAATTTTTGTATTTTCAAGGAAAGCTTATTCTTTCACCTTTAGTATATAAGTAATGGTAATTTACCAGATAAAATTACTTAATGGGGAATACAGAAAAATATCTAGCCACTTACCTTTGCGACTTCATCTGCAGAGAGACTAAAAAAGTAGTTCAGCTAAATCTGTTATAATAAATATTTATAATAATGCTAAATCCTGCAATAACTATTAATATGACAAATTTTGTAAACCTATTTATTTAGATGAAAAATAAACACATTCAGAAATTTATGGCACTATATTATGTTTAACAGAGGAAAAACACTTTTCAAAATTCAAAATAGTTTTTATTAATCTAATTTATGACATTTTCTTTAAATTCCTAAAAAATAATCTTATATCCATGTAAAAGAGGAATATATATTCTTATGTATATAAGAACTCTTGATAAACTGGATCTCCGCCATTGATTAAAAAACGTAAAATATTTTAACATCTAGTACCTATAAACAGAGTAGCAATTATTTGATTATTCGATTATAGTAAAATAAATATGGGGGATGCCTTTTAAAATTTTTTATGTCAGAAACTAAACTCAAACCACCAGCTGAACATATGAGCAGTTTTATCAATCAGCCACTGTTAGGTAACCTGGATACCAAATCAATATATAAAGTTGCCAAGATAAAGAGAGAAACAAAATTATGATAATCACATCTTACCTAATCATAAAACTTTTTAAAATTTAATGTGTATGCAAGTCCAAAAAGAGTGAGAATGAATTTATTTTGCAACACAAAGTAAAGTTATCTTGCAGAAGCAAAAAAAAAAAAAAAAAAAGTCTCATGAGATTGGCAATTAAAAAATAATTAACTGCATCTGTTAACATTTATCTGACAACACATAAGTAATTGTTAGCCACGTGCAGAAAATAAAATCTGATCATGATAAGAATTATGTCCAGATTTTATTTTCTGCACAGATTAGATTTTATTCATTTTAAAGTTTTGAATTTAACTGCAGAAATCTACCAAAAAAGTATATTTTATGTTGTAACAGTAGTAAATAAAAATGTGGCTAATCTTTACTGCATGGTACACCTTGGTTTCTGTTTGAAAAAAATCGCAAAGTGGTATTGGTTGTTCATGAAATTTGGAAGCCCGTTGTGTCAAATAAGTTTTTTGGTAACCCTACTGTTGATAATGTTGGCGAAAGTAGCCTCGGGGGGAAAAAAAGTTTTTGTCAATAAAATGGGGTTATTTCCACAAATATTGCCAACATGTTGTGATAAATTTAGTTTTGGGCCATTTTTTGTAATAGTAACCCTTTTGTATGGACCTGGGTTTTCGGTTCTTACCATTCTTTTCAATTATTGTAATTGGTTGCATGTAAGTGGTATGGTCTTGTATTTTGAACTTGCTATTATTTTGGTGTGGGTACCATCATTTGAGTATGTCTGAGGTGACTAAGAGATGAAAAGTTTATTGCTTGCCTGTATGATGGAGGAGATGGTGGGAAGCTTAAACGTATGCATGTGAAAAAAGGTATGTTAAAAAATGACGTTTCATTTATTTATTCGTCTCTGTGTGTTAATTTTTGTTAAAAGATTTGTTGTTTAATGTTTTTATGTTAGGAAATATGTATTTTTTGTAACTTATTGCACTTTGTTTTTGTATTTTTGGTTGTCTCTGTGTGTTAAGACAGCAGCGAATTTTTTGTGGTTAACATGAGAGTTTTAACTTTCTAATTTTCTTAAAGTGAAAATAGATTGATGTGTACATGAGCAAAGTTAAGGCAGTGCACAATGCCTAATTTGTGCAGTTCTCTGTTTTTTTTTTTTTTTTTTTTTTTAAAGTTAAAATAAGTCGATGTGTACATGGACGCCGAGTTTGTGTACGTCTTTGACTTCTTATTTTGGTTTTGTGTAGCGGCCATCTTGAAATTGGTGCCGATCTTGGTAAGTAAAAAAAAAAAAAAGATTCACCAAGGGTTACCGTAAATTTTTACCAAAGATGTTCTACCATAATCACCATTTCAGTGGTTTAAACACTAGTGGAGCAGTATGCAGAGATGAAGATTGAGTTTTGTTTATACAGCATGATGGTTTAGGCACTCCAGCCATTACGGTGAACAAGATTATAATAAACATAGCCACAACAATTGTCTATAAATATTGATGTATAACACTGCATGAACTAATAGATTTCTTATGCTAGTATATACAGAATCCTTAATCGAAGTGAAAATAAGAAGAATGTGCATGCATTTCCTTTAATTGAAACATGGGTTTGACCATACAAATCTCAGCCTTACGGGACATGCCACACTATTCAGATAGACAGTAAATAGTGCTTGTGTTGTTTTTGTTTCTTAGAGCTATGAAATAAATATACTTCTACATTTTTATTTTTTTCTTTTCTTGTTTCACATTTAGATTACCTATCAAAAAGTAAGCAATTTTGATATTATTACAATATCTGAGTTAAAATAACATTCCAATTAACAATTATTGGACATGTTAAGGTAATGAAAATTATAAATTAAGTTAAAAAGTAACCCTTAATGTGGCATATTTTTGAATTAAACTCTGTCGATTTTAAAAACAACAAAATGTCCCTCTTTATTAGGGAATTTAATTAACTAATTTTAAATATGGAGTTATATATGAATTTTTTCCCTTGCATGTTATAATAACCGAAACAAAATTACACTGATACAGTCAAAGTTCTTAAATGCAAGTACATAAAATTTACTTTAGCAATTTTAAGAGATGAGACAGACTGAACACACAAATAAATTTCTATCAAAGAATAATTTATTAAATTTGGCCCATTCCATAGTAAACTTTAACCATTAGATTACATAATTACACCATGTTATCAGTTTGAAAAGCAAGTCATATGCCTGATCTTGGTTTTAAAAGAAATACACAAAATAATATATAGATTATTGAAAAATGATCTATACCAGTGTTTATAGATATGATTAAATGTAACAGAAAATTTACTGTCACAACCACATTTTTAAGTGAAATGTATAATTTTAACATTTTATAATATTTAAGATATGGCATTAAATGCAAAATTATGTGTATGGACATAAGTTAGTAAATTAAAAAAAAATAATAGTAATGAAAGAATGAATGTCATCAAAAATTTCAAAACAAGCAGAATTTAATTTAGAAGACTTTTACACACTTATGATAAATAAATTTGAAACTTCTTCACCCAAAATTAAATTATAATTAACTAAAACCAGTTTGACTGACCTCCCACAAAATCCTTCAGCTGCAATTTTTTCAAGCTTGAAAACCAAATTCTTCTCCACATGGTAATAGCAGCTTAACCAGTTGAAATCCCTACAGAAAGTTTGATAACACAATAATAGAACTAATAGAAAAGAAAAATTAACACAAAGGTATAGAACATCATTTAAACTTAACATTATTACAAATTTTGGTGCTTTCTGACTATCTGCAAAGCTGTGAAAATTGGCAAAATGTTTGTTTGGTATGGTTCATATCTACTGCTCTGTTCACAAGTAGTAATTCAAATAAACACTTTATAAGAAACAAGAAATTTTAGGATGCACACACACAAATATATATATATATATATATTGGGTCAATATTCACATATTTTTCATCCAACGGAATACTATTCAGAAATAAAGATTAAATATAAAGCATGTAAATACGTGTGTTTGTTATGCATATTCATAGTTTGCTATTATCGTGTACATAGTCTTGCAGTTTTAGCATAAGTTGAAGCTGTGAGGGCAGATGATCAGAAAGTATCAGAATTTTTCATGTATGTGTAAGAAAAAATTGCCCTGACAATAGTATTTCAATTGTTTAGCACTGACATTTACATAGTGCATTAGAAATATATAGTAATATATATATAATAGAAAGATAATTGCATACTCATTTTTTTTAAATGACAAACTTATAACAATTCTTTCACATATAATTAAACAGATTTCTTTCACATGAACATCTAAAACCCATTCTTAACTAAAAAATAAATAATAAAACCATGTAAATTTCTTATGAAGCCCATCATTTCAAAAATGTCCATTTCTGAAAGTTCCCAGCGTTTCTCAGTATATTATTAAATTACTAAATTAAGCATCCATGATCGTCATGTTCGCTAATGTGACAATATCTTTCATACTTCTTTGTTACAACAAGTAAGCTTCGATAAATCTTTAACTGATACATGCTACATTTGTCTAAATTTTATACAAATAATAAAATTAAATGATCTCTTTATAATATATTCAAAGAAATAATTTTGTATGAAAATTTGTATGTTACGTAGCAAAATAATGTCCTGATTAATGATTCAGGAAATAATTCAAATTTCAGCTTGTGTTAAAATAAAAAATATAACACAAAGATAAGGAAATTTCCTTATGAACAATGCATTTTAACATTATTCAATCACTGGTGATCACACAGTACTGAATGCTTCAATAAACATTACTGTAATTGTGTTATTTAAAAGACTGTAATATTTTAATTA
This sequence comes from Stegodyphus dumicola, assembly GCF_044657685.1. NCBI lineage: Eukaryota > Metazoa > Arthropoda > Arachnida > Araneae > Eresidae > Stegodyphus > Stegodyphus dumicola. The sequence continues at coordinate 131,311,412 of NC_140768.1, read as the reverse complement.
TTTCCTTAATTAAAACATTACACTTTTTTCCTCTTCCTCTTTCTAACACCAAAAGAAAACTCAGATAAGAAATATAAAAATATCAGTAAAAATAAATTATATTATTGAATGACACTTTACATTAATTACACTTATGCATATATTATTTTGTTATAAATTATTTCAAAATCAAAGAAGAGAAGGAGAAGAAACTTTAATATTGGCATTTCTAAAATAATATAAACATTAATAATTTAATACAGTTTGTTATTTCAGGCAAAAAGAATTCACTTTTCTGGATAGCATTTATACTTTCATCTCACCTTCAATAAAACATTAACAGAAATGCATATAATTTAAACACTAGTTTATTTTATTTATCAGACAGATTATGTCAACTCAAACAAACCTATCAGTAAAATTCAGTAGAAATAATTCTGAATGTTAGACAACTTGCAAGATTCAACAAAAATTATCAATACTTTTATTATAATGACAATATTACAGTAAGATGAACATAAAATTAAACTGCATATAACTCTAAAATAAGCCAGCATATAATAATGGCGCATTGGTTTCTAAAACAATGGGCTGGATGAAAAAATCCATGTATCATGGTAGCTATTCATATTCTTCAGCTTTCCTAATATTCTCATGTTCATTTTACATTACATAACTAAAGTATCTAAAATACAATAAAAATGCAAACAATATTCATGAGAGAATGTTAAAAGCAATCATAAGCATTTGATTGAATAACCATATTTTGTCTTCTTGCAAGCTGACGCTTAAAATGATATGCAGTTTGAAAAATGCTTAATCCTTTAATAAAATATTCAAAAAAGATTAAAAAAAGGTACTGTTCTGTTATCAGGACCGGGTTCAGAAATGTATTTATGTAGGCTTGTATATTTGTAAATGTTGCTTAACAAGTAAATCATAGGTTCGAAAATCTGAGCCGACACTTTTTAAAAACACCAACATTTATTTTCATGCCATTTCTAATTCTACAAAATCTTAAATGCAACTAACTATCAAACAGAAAAGCAGACGTAGACGTAATGATGCATCATCTGGGCACGTGATCCTCGTGACAGACGAATTCTTTAGGGTTGCCACAAAAAGGCAGTGTGTCGCCACAATTCTCCCACCTTTAGAGTGGATGGCTATACACTCAAAACATAAAACTTACATCAATATAAATGAGGGTTATATAACAAATAAAATTATTTAATACATAATACTTAATAATAATCATAGTACTTGACAACAAAATTAATACTGATGAATAATACAACAATAATAGCACAACAAAATAAATCATTATAACTCAAAGACATGAATTACATTATTCGTGATTTTAAGGTCCAGTATCTTTCTCTTAAATGCGACATCAACAATGTAGTACCTGCATGCAACAAATCTTTGTGTACACTTAATATCAATAATTTGACTACTGGATGTTCAGAAGGTAATATGATGGGGAACTTAAAGCTGTTAGAGTCGTCACGATAAGCAACAATAGACTTAGCTTTTATTAGACCCTGACTATTGACAAATGGTCTGAGTTGTCTTAGCTTATCATCTGTTTCACCATTAAACGACTATTTTTGTATTAATAACATTAAAGCTATTTCTCCCCTTTCTATTTCAGATACAGTCAAATCCTTAGAATGGTTGTTATTATTATTCTTATGTACATTATTATAAAATCTGAATATCCATGATAACATTCTTACAATTTTCTTAAATGATGAGAAATACTTATAGTACCATCCAATACAATTACAGAGTTGCCAACTCTCCTGATTTAAGCGGGAGACTCCCGCTTTTCGACTGCTCTCCCGCCAACCCGATTTACGATATATTTCTCCCGACTTTTTCTTATTCTTAAAATTTCTCACGACTTTTATGAAACTTGGCTTAATACTTTGTTATATGAATAAAAACAAAGTGCTTTTGGATGTCTGAAAGCAGTTGAATTATTCTACATTATATCTAAAACAAAACCTTGCTAATCAGATAGCTTCTGCTTTGTGAGTGACAGCATTATATGTATCCAGAAACGTCGTTCTCCAGTTCTCCAATGGGCTTCGAGCTCCACTGCATGTTAGCTGGCATATATTAGCCAATGAGGACAAAGTAAATTGTTATTTGGACGTGCTTTAGTTATTTCTTTCATTTTGTCCAGAGTTGTGTGAGTACACGTGCCTTAGGGAAATAGTTTTAGAAATTATCATCTTTTGCTACATCTGCGAGAAAGTGAAATACTCATGTACGTTTCAAAAATCGTACACAGTTAACTTTCATTCCATTATTTCCTCAAAGAAATGTAATAAATTTGCGATGTGTACCACCCGTCGTTGCGATTTTTCGATTTCGCATGGTGGAAGGGCGGATGTTCTCAAACATGTACGTACGCAAAAACACAAGGATAACATGAGTTGTTTTTAAAAAAACGGAAAATTAAATTTTTCTTCGGAAACAAAGGACCAAAAAGTTATTAATGCAGAATGTCTGTTCTCTGCCTTTTTACTGGAGCACATCCTGCCACTGAATGCATCGGATCACGCTGCAGCTTTATTTAGAAAAATGTTTCCCGATAGTGAAATCGCTAAAAAATACTCAAGGTCCAAGAATCAAAACAGGATCAATTGTTAAAGAAATGGGTTTGAAAAATAAATCTTCAGTTATTGATAGCATTAAAACAGCTCCTTTCTGCCTCTCTACGGATGGAAGTAATAATACCGATTCAAAACTGTATCCAATTGTTTCTTTTTTTGATCCAGAGTCTTCAGAAATTGAGTGCAGTTTACTTTATGTTCCTACTTTAGAAGGACATTTGACAGGCTTTAATATAGCACAGCTAATTATTAAAACTTTAAAAGAAAATGCAGGCCCTCTGGATAATTGCTTAGCACTTCGTGCCGATAATGCACCATTATTGGTAGGCTTGGAAGACTGGTGTTGCAGGCATCTTAAGAAAAGGAAAATTCAGATTATGAGGTGCACCTGTCACCTCTTAAATTTAGCAGCTGAAAAAGGGGCAGCTTCTTTACCCATAAATGTGTATGAACACGTCGTTGATATTTATTATTATCTTGAAAGGAGTTCTAAAAGGAAGGAAAAATTGAAACAATCCATCCAAGTCTTCATTCAAGTTTTCTAATTTTAACAGCTGCATAACAGCAGTTTACAATTAGAAAACTTGGATGAAGTTATAAAATCAGCTAGGATTGACACCCAGTGGAGTTTAATTGGAAAAGTGAAAGGTGCTGATGGAACTGTAAAATATAGTGAACTGTCTAGAATTGTGTTACCATCTTGACAGTTCCCTATAGTAATGCAGAGTGTGAAAGGATTCTCAGTGTTGCGAAAACGAGGACTAAATTTAGATCTAATATTAGTGATGACACATTCGAAAAACTTTTATTAGCGAAAACAGGCCTACGTGGCAATTGCTGTGAACAAAATTATGAAGTTTCTTTCTTAAAGAAAGCAAAATTTGCCACTGTTTATAACATTTGTACGAAAACTAAAGTGTCTTTTTTTTTTTTTTTTTTTCTCTTAAACGATGCAAGTAATAAAAATGTTTTTTATGTGTAAGGTATTTTTTGTTGCTTGCATTTAAGAATTAGTTACTATTTAAAGTTAATTCATTATTAAAAACTATATTTTTATCATTTAAAAAGTCTTTTTAACATTGTGAAAAATCTCCGGATTTCTTAAAAAAATCTCCTGATTTTTGAGTGTCATAGGTTGGCAAGTATGCAATTATCACTCTTTGCCAACGTAACAATAACTGTCTTACGTATTTCTGAATTAACCAAATCCTCATCTGGTTCATCATTAGATTTAGGCCAATTTGCCTCATCTTTCCGTAACCAATCAGGTCCCTCCCACCATTTTCGTTCTATTAATTGATCTGCATAACAACCTCTAGAAAGTAGGTCAGCAAGATTGAGACTACCAGAGACATGTCGCCATACAGTGGCAGAGGTCAAAGACCTTATTTCCTGTACACGATTAAAAACGAAAGCTCCCCAACGTTGATTTCTTCGTATCCAACTTAAAGCCGTCGAGGAGTCAGTCCAACAATGAGTACGAACTTCATGTAGGCCAATATCATTAATAACAGAAGACAATAACCTAGAACCAATATTACAAGCAAGAAGTTCTAATCGAGGAATCATAATAGGTTTTAAAGACGCTACTTTCGATCTTGCGTGTACCAAACTAACCTTTACCTTTTTGCCACTCTGTACTCTTAAAAAGACGCATGCACCATACGCACTTTTACTACTGTCACAAAAGAGATGTATATTCACAGCTTCATTAATAGGTCTGAGACCTATCCATCTAGGTATTTGGATACTAGATAGCAAGTACAACTTTTTAAGCCAAAACCTAAACTTTTTGGTTAATTCATCGGGAAGAATATTGTCTCATTTAAGCCTTAAATTCCAAGTTTCCTGTAAAATTAGTTTTGGAATCAACATTACAGGAGCCGTATGCCCTATAACGTCAAACACCTGATGAGCTACTGCTAAAACTAGTCTTTTAGTAACTTTTAGTAACTAATAATTATTTGTGATTCATTTACAAACTTTCTCATTTCTATTTCTGAATCCATACTAGCCACACAGTTATCTACGTAAAAGGATGTTTTCAATATCTCTGCTGTATGACTTAAGCTTTTGGGAACTACACTCAAATGATATTGTATTGTAGCGGCCAATAAATACGGACTACACGTAATACCAAAAACTACCCTTCTATGCCGATACAGTTCAACTTGTTCTTGATTATCCCTACTGAACCACATAAATCTCAAAAAGTCTCGATCTTTTTCCCTTATAGATATTTGCAAGAACGCTTTTTCGATATCTGAAGTAACACCAACGTAATTCTTGCGAAACCGATTAAGAATCGAAGGTATAATTTCAATTAAATTTGGTCCAGTAGATAAACAATCGTTCAGTGATGGGTAAACAGGCAAATAAGAACTTGCGTTAACCACTGGTCTTATACTCGTGCTACTATTTTCTTTAACAACTGCTCTATGAGGTAAATAATGTACACCCTTATATTTATTCTTATCTAGTACTTTTTCAATTATCCCGAGTGCTAACCAGTTCTGGTAAACGTCTCCGTAAGCGTCAAAATTTCCCGTAGTCATTAATTTTCTTTTAGTACTTACAAGACATTTTTCTGCTATCACTTTGTTTTCGGGTAAAAGCGAGCTATCTGACACCCAGGGTAATGCTACTTCGTACCTTCCCTCCGAATTTACCGTAAGAGTCTCTTCAAAATATTTTTGCGTATCCTCCTGTAACTGAGTTTTGGTTTTACTTACGGAAGTTTCACTAATACCCAAAACATCTAACTTCCAGAGATCACTTATACATTGACCCTTCACTAACAGAGAAGAAATTAGGAGGGATGCAGTATTTATCGCAGTTGGCTCAGTGCCAGTAAATTTATCCATAACAGTCCAGCCTAACTGCGTATGCACCGCGCTGACGCTGCACGTAAGGGGAACAATTTTTCCAGTTAACAACTTACCAGCAAAATCCGCACCAATTAGTAATTTTATCTCTTTATCTACCTTACATGTACCATTTTCTAAATCACTTAATTTGATACCATGTGACTTGAGTTCGCGTAACCACGAACCAGATGGGAGTTGTTTAATTTCAGAACAAATTTTGTTTTGACCAAGTACCTCTAATTTACACTTATATTTACTATATATATTGCTTACTTCAATAACATAGTTTTTATATACATTTTCTGAAGTCTCAACTCCACCAAAAAGAAATTGCTTAATTTTTGATTCACCAATACACTTACAATTTAACCTTTGAGCAACATCATTACATAAATATGATTTCATAGAACCACTATCATAAATTGCTCGTACAAACATTTCGTTAGAACCATTCTGAATTTTTACAATTAAAGTTTGAAGATATACGTCTGATACCTTCACATAGTTATTAAAAATGCCTGTTTTGTTTTCGTCATTCCCTAACTTTGTGACACTTTTTGTTTTTTGTTAGAAGGCAAATCAAGACACATAATCACAAAATGTTGATTTTTACATAAGTTACACCTATGTTTAACTGTGCACTGATTTGCTCTATGGTTTTTCTTAAGGCACACAAAACAAACATTTTTAATAATATCTTTCTTACATTCTAAACTCATTAAAGATGTATCTTTACAACTTTCAGACAAATGGGATTTTTCACAAAAAATACAAGTATCAGACTTTTTATACTTTTGAAAATTTTCATTACACTTACTACTATTTGCATTAATTAGTTCACATGCAGTTGGAACAACAGATTTTGTGTCAAAAAACTTATTTTTCTTATTACTTACTTTATCAGAACTCAAAACATCACGAGTAAGTTTAACTCTAAATTCAGTTTCTACTTCCCTTTTTAGAAAATCAATTAATGACTCTAAATCACTCTTACCTGTTGTTTCAGGAGACATACCTCGTTGTCTTTCCCAAATTTGTATTAAATCAGCAGGAAGTGCTGATTCCACTAAAGGAAGTAAAACAACTGCAAATTTATCTTTAGTTAAACCGAGTGTTTTCAATGCGCGTGGTTGAGTTTGCAACTTGTCATAAAGAGTTAATAAGTCTATTTTTTGTTTGTCAGTGATTACCAGTTTTAATAGCTCTCTAACATAAATTTAAATTAAAACATTTTCATTTCCAAATCGTTCTTTGAGATACTCCACGGCTTTTTCGTAATTTTCTTCCGTAGCAGGAAAACTCTCCACCATTGCTCTTGGCGCAGTCTCAGGTTTCGTAGATTGTAGTAGATAATGAAACTTGTCTCTCTTGTCGATGCGAGTATCTTCATGTATTTTACTAAACCTTGTCCAAAACGTCAACCACTTTCGGGAGTCTCCATCAAACTTCACCAGTTCGATCTCGGGCAGTTTCTGTTTTGCGGCTGTAACTATTCCAGATGAAGAACCACTATTCATTGAACCAGTAGAAGGCTGTGAACACTTATCCTTTTTCCTGTTGGCTTTTACTTTCAACGTAGATAATTTATCGTAATATTCTTGAGCTACACTAAATTCTCTTTCGTATTCTTCTTCAGTACAGCCTTTTTTTCTGTAGAAGTTCCAAAAAAGAGTCATCTGTATTTCGTAAAGTTTTATACTTCTCTGAAATTTGATCTAAATAAATTTCTAAATCGTCCAAATCCAGAGAATCTGATCGTATCAGTTCTTCTAACTTATTAGCTGTTTTCGTAAATTATCAAGTGTCGAAATCGATAATGTCACCCTGTGACATTCATGCTGGCTAGGCTCGCCAAATTTGTTGCTTAACAAGTAAATCGTAGGTTTGAAAATCTGAGCCGACACTTTTTAAAAACACCAACATTTATTTTCACGCCATTTCTAATTCTACAAAATCTTAAATGCAACTAACTATCAAACAGAAAAGCAGACGTAGACGTAATGATGCATCATCTGGGCACGTGATCCTCGTGATGGACGAATTCTTTAGGGTTGCCACAGAAAGGCAGTGTGTCGCCACAGTAAATGTATGTGTGTGTGTATACATGTACACATCTATGCACATACTTACAACCCAGGTTCATACATTTCCGAATCCGGTCCCGATAACAGAACAGTACCCCCCAAAAAACTGAAAACTTCCAATTATCCATGTTTTAAAATTGAATTAAAAACTAGATTAAGATAATGTTTCAACCATAGATATTTTGAACAAAACAATGCAAACTCTTATTTTTGTACAATCGTTCAAACTATTTATAAATTTATTGCTGCAGTAAAATAATAAGCAATCTGATCACACATAATATTTTCAAACTGAATGCATAAACTGGACTAAAAAAAATTCAGTCATAAACATTTGGATAGCAGGACAAATCGGATATTTCAAAAAGACAGCCATTGAGATATACATGTAATTCACGACAGAACGGTAACAATTCATAAAGCTGTGATAGCTAACACATTTATTTAACTGTCAAAATGACATAAATTCGAAAATCAAAAAGTAAACATACAAGTATTGCAACTGAACTTACCTTTCATGCAACAAAAAATATCCACAGAACAAGTAAACCTCATGGCGCAGCCATCTTGGATTTCGTTTCAAATCAGACGGACGTTTACGGATTTGCGGAAGAATACAAGGAACTAGTAGTTTGCCAGATACAATGTGCTATGACGCGAAAGAATATAGTTCTGCAGAACTTCCTACATTATTCCGTAATAAACAGTACTATTTCATAATTTTTTCTTTATCTCATTAATTAATTAATAGGGAAATAGCTGAATTAATTTTCAGTGAAATATAAAATATTGCATGTACGTGACGATAACCTTCTGTCCACCTTCTGTCATCTGTCTGTTCCACTGAGAATATAAACACAATTTGGAATCTGAGAGTATTAGTAAATAAATGTATAGAATATTGCCTCTCAAATGACCACTTCTGAAAGTGACAAATAGTTCTGAGATTATAAATAAATATTGATATTAAGCATTATTTCTCTAAGATGACTATCTCTATATAAGACCAAAGCTTCTAGAATCTTGGGTAGTCATCAGAGAATTATTTTTACTGCGAAATTATCGCACGACTGTAATTCAATATCAATAACACATCGCACGATTGAAAAATATTTTCCGTCCTGTAATTATGAGGTATTTCTCCCGCTTTCCTAGCGTGCCTTCGTGGTGTAATGGTTCTGCACGCTGGGCCGGTATTTAAGAGGTCCGTGGTTCGATTCCCAGCGAAGGCGGTTGCTAATTTTTCATCTCTCCGGCTTCCCAAAAAAATCCTAATGTCTCTACAGTGGCGCCCGAACAAAAAAGGTGTTGGATGAGGTATATCTGCACCCAAGATTTAGCGATTGGGTCCCCTTTAACAAAAAAGTCCCCCGTTAAAAAAGGGAGTAATATAAGGTATTTCTTCCGCTTTCCTAGCGTGTCTTCGTGGTGTAGTGGTTCTGTACACTGGGCCGGTATTCCAGAGGTCCGTCGTTCGATTCCCGCCAAAGGCAGTTGCTAATTTTTCATCTTTCCTGCTTCCAAAAAAATACCTAATGTCTCTACACCCAAATTAAAAAAAAAAAAAAAAAAAAAAAAAAAAAAATTGTTTCCGTAATTAAAATATATATATATATATATATATATATATAATTTTATCTATATTTATAGTAGGGTTTGTAATCTGTAAGTAATTATACATGTAATTTATACATTTTTATAAAAAATATATGTTATTTAGAATTTAGCAAATATTCTAGAAAATGCTAATCCATTGAAAAAAATATTTTCCATGACTAAATTAATTTTTAAAAACATCAGAAAAAATAGCAGTTAAAATTAATAACAAAATAACAAGAATAAATCATCAATCATATCAATATTTTTAATGTACAGCATTTAGAAACAACTTAGTAAAATACGTATGAAAATTAAATAATGTGCAAGTTTCAGATGTGCAATGTCAAAAAATTAAAACTGGTAAATTTGAGAACAAATATCCTCAGAATGTTTGACAACCGAAGTCCTCCGGACAATGCAGTATGAATGTCCTCAGAATGTGAAATTTGTGAAGTCCTCAGGACATCTGAGAATCAACATCTTCAGGACATCCTCTCATATCCCGGGACATAGCGACTTAAATAAGACACCCTCAGGATGTTAAATTATGATCTCCTCAGGACATCCTAAGTATGTCCCGGGATGTTGCGACTTAAATAGGACATCCTGAGGATGTTTTGTGCTATGATGGGTTTCTGTTTAACCATTCAATCATCACTTTGTCATGATCATCACTTTTAGCTTAGCAAATAATTTTTCTATTAATCATTGCAAGTGGAGTGTCTGAATCCACAAAATATTCATAATAGTTCCTTTTTCTGCTATGCCATATGCAGTTGACTTTTTAATGCCAAAATCCTTGTATAATTTTGAGATGGATATACCTATATCCATTTTTTTTTTTCAGCAATTCCACTTTTTGTTTAATGGACATTGAAACATGCTTTCACTTTATAGATCCCGTTTCAGCTCCAGAATTAGAAATTCTTTTCGACATAATTGAAAGTTCAAACCTTAGTTTTCAAAAAATTGCTGTAATTATAACAGCCTGCAAAAAAAATATTTAATAAATAAATTCCCACATATACTTAAGCTTACTGAAGGCTGGCGCTAGATACTTTGCTGCCAGATGCAGTCTGTGTGGGTCCTAAATTCTGCTACCAAGTGCCTCCCTAAGTTCTAAATATTTGCCACCCCTTAATTTTGGGTCCCAATGCTTTCCCTAAATTCTAGAAATTTTATCATCCCTTAATTTTGTTATTTGGTGCTTCTCTAAATTCCAAAAATTTTGTCTTCCCTAAATTCTGCTGCTTGGTGTGGCCATATGAGCTCTGGCACTGGTTCTGTGTTTATGTGAATAAAAAAATCAGTTATTCTTAATTGAAATAACACTAATTGTAATCTTTTGGCCTATGAGTATCATTAACAAAATCTATTTTTAAGATATGGAAAAAAATTAAAAAATTTTTTTTCCTTGTCAACATTCATCGCATTTAACTCTATAATCATCCCCAAACGTAATATCAACATAAAAGGTTTCTATACTCTTGTTATTCAGTCACTAATATAAAAAAAAATTGTTTAGGCATTGCTGCATGAGTTATTACTCAAGTTGTCATGTGTTGATAAACATAGGTGGTGAAAGCAAAATATAATAAATAATGATTTACAGTGTTGGTGTCAGGGATATAAAATATTAGTAGTTAAAAATGTTTCTATCTAGAATGTTTTGGTTTGAGATGTAAGCCAAGCAAATATGCAGCTATGGATCCAAATTATTGATCACACAAATTTATGCTAAAATGATTGTTTCTTCAATAATGAAGGTATTTTATTTAGTGCTGATGTTTTCTTATGGGGAAAAAATTCGAATGTGCATGCCTAAAGCATAAAAAAAAATTCCTAGCAGAAATTATTGTTGGTGGGGTTATTTCCTTAATTGATAGACATGACTGGTCATATTACAGTCAAAAGTCTTTAATCCGGACTCGTCGGAACTTCGGCAATTCTGGATTATCGGTTTTTCTGGATTATAGATCATCAGTTTAAATCTGCTAAGATGGCATGCAGAAATTATAAAATTTAAAGTATGAAACTGTAATTTGTGAAATAAAGAGAAATTATGATCTAAAGAATATCAAAATTTACAAAAAAAAAAAAAAAAAAAAAAAAAAAAAAAAAGAGCTTAATATCTATTTGTTTACTTTATTAAACATTTTTTTTAACGCGCGCATGCGTAAAGCATACATTGCGCATAGTCGAAATTAGAAAATTGCAATCAGTAAACTATTTGATGTGTATTCGGGATATTTATAATGACGAGGAATTTGATTTAAATCATATCAAAGCCGGAGTACATCGATAGGAAATACTACATTTCGTAAGGAATTATAAGCCGAATAAAATAAAAACATCTGTCCTGAAGATAAGGATAGTGCTGACAGATCAACTTCCAGTTCATTGCGCGCGGTGATGTCCCCCCCCACCCACCCACCGCAGAGCAGCGTGAAATTGATAAACGGATTTCGGAATGGTTAGAGAAACAAAGGATATACCTTTATCTATTTTTTACAGCAATTCCACTTTTTATTTGATGGACATCGAAACATGCTTTCGCTTTGTAGATCCTTTGGTAGTTCCAGAATCGGAAATTCTTTTTGACATAAGCGAAAGTTCAAGCTTTCTTTTATAAAATTGCTCTAACAGTCTGCAAAAAATAATAAGCCGGATCCAATTAGAAGATAGAACAATGCAATCTGCAACATTAACTGAAATAGATAATTAGATCATTTTTAGCTTAGCTTATACCGTTCGTTATACATTACACGCGCATGCATAGACGCATATGCGCAATGCGTTAACGCATGCACAGAAAGTTTGCAGCTTTGATGTCCGGATTAAAGACTTTTGATTGTATTATTCGATTATTATTGTTGCTTTATTAAAAAAGTATTGGTATTTTTGTGATAATTGAAATTCATTGAGTAAAAATATGAAACATTTGGAGAAGTTGAATTTTGAATTGCAGTTGCTTTTCCATTTTTCAGAAAGTTATACATTCTGCTCTACAAAACTTGTGCCTCTCTTCTGGGACCAGCCCTATTAGCCCTTCTAGCACAAGCAACATGGATAAATCCCATTTGATAGTTGAACTTGCTGATGCAAAAGCTAGACTTAGGAAACTTCAGCAAGAAGTGTAAGTTTATAATTTGTTTGGTACTTTTGCTTTATCTGCCTGCAGGTCTGGCAGTCATATCTTATTGTATTTTGTTGGCCATTTTTAATACTGAAATTCTGTTTTTGAGTCTCACGTTGTTTGGTTTCATCATGTGGCTATTTGAATTACCATCCGCTGAAAAAGATTCGATTGAATATTTCCAGCAAATACATTATAGAGGCAATAGGCAAAACAGCTTCTACCTGAAATAAACACTAATCGACATAAGCAATCCCCCTTCGACACTTTTTGTGATTATTTTCATTGTTTTATTATGTGTTACTATATCATATTATTTGTTCTTATGATATTGTGGGCAGATAAAGGAAAAGTAACATTATTTTAATAGTAAAATTTATTTTTATACTTTTTTCTTTTACAGAAAAATTGGATTCTGTTCTACATCGTTAAATTGTCTAGCAGTATATGGTTGATATCAATTAATTTTTCCTATTTTTATAGAAAACTATCTTTTAAGCATTTTCCATTAGAAAGTATTTTGTGAGATTAAAAAAACTTCCTTTAAATTGATAACATTTGAATGCTTTGTATATTTAATTTACTAATTAATCATTTTGAAAAAAATGTATTTAAAATTGATTCTAAGCTGTAATCTAATTTATACTCTTCTGTTATTGGGGCCGTATTGAGAAATGTATGTATGTATGTGCTCATGTATGCATGTACACACATATACAGTGTCTCAAAAAAGTGATGGGACACTTGTGCTTTACAAAAGGAAACTGTAGTAAAATAAATTTAAAAAACAGTAAAAAATTTTTGTGGGTGTGTTTCGTACTTAAATTTAGTAACAATTATTACATAACATACATTTTCTCAAAATATTAAAATATTAATTTAATAAAAATGCAATTGTTTAGAACGGAGCAAAAAATGGCACACATAAGTGATGGGACACTTACTTTTCCATCAAATATTTATCCAAAAATTTTACTTTTTAAAAAGTTTTAATATTTGTTGGATTTCCTTTTCTTTTTAAAACATGATTCAATCTTCTTGGGATGGATTCCACTAATTTTTTTGTGATTTCTGGAGTGATTTTACTCCATTCTTCTTGAAGCACCGATTTTAATTGTTGTTTTGAAGAAATGGTGTGTTTGCGAATTCTTGATTCCAATTCTTGCCAAATATTCTCTATAGGATTTAAGTCTGGAGATTGTGGTGGTGTTTTTATTATTTCAGGACAGTTATACAGCAGCCAGAGTCTAACGTTCAAAGCAGTGTGCTTAGGGTCATTGTCCTGGTAGAATTTAAAATGATATGAAGGTAGAATTAAAATATGTTATGCTTATGAAGGTTCAATTTTCGCGCTGAAGATTTCAAATTTTGATTTAAAATGTCAATATTCTTTTGCTGATCCATTATACTGTCAATAAAAACAAGATTACCAACTCCAGCGGACGACATACCACCCCCATACCATAACTCCTCCTCCACCATGTTTTACTGTTGGCATCAAGTTCTGTTTGCGAAATTCTTCCCTGGGTTTTCTCCACACCAAGATTCTACCGTCAGAACCAAATATATTAAATTTACTCTCATCAGCAAATATAACTTCATTCCAGTAATCAGAATTCTTATTTATGTTGGATTTTGTGAAAGCCAGTCTGAGTTTTCTATTCTTTTCACTCACGAAGAATTTTTTCCTGGCTGCTCTACAGTGATATCCAGCAGATCGAATTACTCTTCTAATAGTCTCAGGATTAACAATTACTCCATATAATGCTTGTAAATCAGGAACAGTTTTAGGAGCACTCATTCTTGGATTTTTTTTTAATATTTCGAACGATAATTCGCTTTATTCCATTGAATAGTTTTGATGGTCGGCCACGTCTTCTTTTATCCTAGATCATATGATTCTTTTTATATTGTTTAATGATATTGAAAACTGTTGAAGGACTCAAGTTAACTGTTTCAGCTGTTTCTCTAATAGATTTTCCACGTTCAATATGCAAATTAATAACTAATTTTCGAATTTCAGGCAAAGTTTCTTTTCGTTTGCATTCATAGCTGCACAGAGCTAAAAAACACAAAAATTCCAAAACAAACTGGAGAGAAAGACTGCAGACGATTTTATAAATTATTGCCAATTGCTTTTGAGTAAAAATAAATACCCCAAAAGATATTTTTATTGCTTACTTCAGATGATTTTGTTGCATAGTACGTAGTGTGCCATCACTTATGTGAGCCATTTTTTTTTGCTCCGTTCTAAACAATTGTATTTTTATTAAATTATATTTTAATATTTTGAGTAAATGTATGTTATGTAATAATTGTTACTAAATTTAAGTACGAAACACACCCACAAAAATTTTTTACTGTTTTTTAAATTTATTTTACTACAGTTTCCTTTTGTAAAGCACAAGTGTCCCATCTCTTTTGTGAGACACTGTATTATCAAAGAACTCATATTATCAAGTGCGATGACGATTGCAAACACTACGTATTATAATGGAAATAGATGGATGTGTACATGGACACCGAGCTTTGATGTTTTTCGAGCGAATACGGATCGTTGTGTACAAAGGAAAACGAGATAATGTGTGATGACGAGCTGTAATGTAACGTATTTTATATGCAATGTTTAACATATCATTTATGTATTTTAAATTTGTATTGTTGTTTTAATTGTGAATTATATTTAAGACCATTTTTCAGTTAAACTGTATTTTTAATTTTTTGGTTTTGATATGTTTACAATGCTTTCCGACTTACGATATATATCGATAGCCCGACGATCTACTCAACAGTAGCAAAACTGTAAACTTTGACCCTATAAGTAACTTTTACCTCATTATTATAATACGTAGTGTTTGCAATCGTCATCGCACTTGATAATATGAGTTCTTTGATAATACAGTGTCTCACAAAAGTGATGGGACACTTGTGCTTTACAAAAGGAAACTGTAATAAAATAAATTAAAAAAAACATGTAAAAATTATTTGTGGGTGTGTTTTATACTTAAATTTAGTAACAATTATTACATAACATAAATTTTCTCAAAATATTAATTTAATAAAAATACAATTGTTTAGAACGGAGCAAAAAATGGCTCACATAAGTGATGGCACACTACGTACTATGCAACAAAAATCGTCTGAAGTAAGCAATAAAAATATCTTTTGGGGTATTTATTTTTACTCAATAGCAATTTGCAATAATTTATAAAATCGTCTGCAGTATTTCTCTCCAGTTTGTTTTGGAATTTTTGAGTTTTTTATCTCTGTGCAGCCATGAATGCCAAACGAAAAGAAACTTTGCCTGAAATTCGAAAATTAGTTATTAATTTGCATATTGAACGTGGAAATTCTATTAGAGAAACTGCTGAAACAGTTAACCTGAGTCATTCAACAGTTTTCAATATCATTAAACGATATAAAAAGAATCATATGATTCAGGATAAAAGAAGACCTGGCCGACCATCAAAGCTATCCAATGGAATAAAGCGAATTATCGTTCGAAATATTAAAAAAAATCCAAGAATGAGGGCTCCTAAAGTTGCTGCTGATTTACAAGCATTATATGGAGTAATTGTTAATCCTGAGACTATTAGAAGAGTAATTCGATTTGCTGGATATCACGGTAGAGCAGCCAGGAAAAAATTCTTCGTGAATGAAAAGAATAGAAACCTCAGACTGGCTTTCGCAAAATCCAACATAAATAAGAATTCTGATTACTGGAATGAAGTTATATTTGCTGATGAGAGTAAATTTAATATACTTGGTTCTGACGGTAGAATCTTGGTGTGGAGAAAACCCAGGGAAGAATTTCGCAAACACACCATTTCTTTAAAACAACAATTAAAATCGGTGCTTCAAGAAGAATGGGGTAAAATCACTCCAGAAATCGCAAACAAATTAGTCGAATCCATCCCAAGAAGATTAAATCATGTTTTAAAAGTAAAAGGAAATCCAACAAAATATTAAAACCTTTTATAAAGTAAAATTTTTGGATTAAATACTATTTGATGGAAAAGTAAGTGTCCCATCACTTATGTGAGCCATTTTTTGCTCCGTTCTAAACAATTGTATTTTTATTAAATTGATATTTTAATATTTTGAGAGAATGTATGTTATGTAATAATTGTTACTAAATTTAAGTATGAAACACACCCACAAAAAATTTTTACATGTTCTTTTTAATTTATTTTATTACAGTTTCTTTTTGTAAAGCACAAGTGTCCCATCACTTTTTTGAGACACTGTATGCACATACATATAGGCACATACATACCTATATACACATTTCTGAATCCAGTCCCAATAACAGAAGGGTACTCCTAATTTATTGGATGTTCATTGATTCCTTAGTATCAGTGCAGAAATACACTGTGTATATATATGTAGTATCTGTAAGTGCGACACAACCACCAGAGGGCCTCACCAATGCGCCAGCAGCGAGGTGAAAGAGGAGTATGACAGAGACTTTCTTCTGCTATCCCACATGAAGGTGGTGAGATGTCTGTCTACACGTGAAGGTGTAGAATAAGAAACTGTAGTTCTCCACGCCAAGGTTGTAAATTGAACTGTATAATACATCAGCAAGTGCGATTAGGCACTAATCGGTTATGTGATAACACTGGCAAAAGCTATACAGAATCCTGTTTGTATCAAACGGCACTTGTATTTAATCTAATTTGTACCTCTTCTGATTTCCTTTATTAAATGTTCTGTGGTGTGGAAAACAACGTTGGAATTGTTATTTAGCATCTTCAACTCCCCCACTACACACATATATATATAAAGATTCATGTAAGAGATGACATTACATTTTTAAGGCATTTAAAAAGGAGGGGAAGGATTTGCAAGTGATATGATTTTACATATGTTTGAAATCTCACGTATATGAGCAGAAAATGATCTGGAGAAAAAATGATTAAGAGGCCTAAACCTTTTTTGAACTTTTTTGAGATAAAATAAACTCTGAGTAATCTGTTTTCTTTTCATGTAAAAATTTAGGGATAAGTAATATTATATGGAATGAATGAGTAATGTTTTTCAGATTAAGGGAGGGAGACATGATCTTCTATAGGTTTATGTAATATTCTTTTCAAGAAAAATTTACTTACGTTTAGATAGTAAAATAAGTATAATATTCATGTTGTCTTATTTTCATTTCTGTTATTACTTTTGTAAGCTTTTTTTTTTTTTTTTTTTTTTTAAATTTCTAAACTGTGTGATCTTCTTAACTCTTAAGTATTATTTTGTAATTCTATAATATTTTTGTAATTTAGTTAATTAGTAAACACGTGCTATGTTGCTAAATGCAACTTTTGAATTCAAAATGTATTATGCTTTATGAAGCTTTTATTTGTATTATACAGTGAGGAAAAAAATGAAGGAATAACAGAATTAAAGGAAGAACTAGAGAAATCCAAAGAATCTTTATGTAAACTTCGTCAAGAAGTAAGTGTAGGCTTAACATGTTTCTCTATTTCTAAAATTATTTCTGAAAAATAATTGTACTTAAAAATGTATATAAGTATATTTTTTACTATTAGTGTTGATTTTTTAATAATGCTCATTTTAATTTTTAACATTATGAATATATGTGTTATATTTAGAATTTTATTAAAACTTGATTCTGTATAAAAGTATGCAATTTTTTTAATGCTTTTTTAGTGCTATTTCAGGCTGTAAGGAATGCATTACTATTTTAAACCAATGATCACTGATCTGTGTTATTTAGGCCATTTTTATTCACTTTTGTATAATTTTATTATGTTTGTTCTACTTGAAAATATTGACTTTGTAAGCATTTACAAACAAATACTCAAGTAATGTGTGTAATATTTCCTTCTTGCTTTTAATTGCTAAGTCATTTTTTCCCCCTCCCTTTATTTATAGAACTTAGAGTTAATTCAAGATGCTCGCACAGCAAAAACTTATCGAGATGAAATAGATATCTTAAAAGAAAGGGTAAGCTTAATTTTTTAATTTTTAGTTCCTTCAATTGTTAAGTAGTATTTGACTGTGCAATAAATAATTTCTGACTGCTATTTTTATAATATTTTCATTTTGTAGGTTCGTAAAGTCGACCGTTTGGAGAGTGAAATTCAAAGATACAAAGATAAAATGAATGAATTAGATTTCTACAAATCCAGAGTTGAAGTAATTTTGCTTTTCCTTATTGTATTTAAACTGTCAAAACAAGAGTTAGAAGAATAATTTTTTTAGCATTTATCCTAATTTTATTTTGTAACATAATAATATATGTTGTATAATTATTATGTTTAATAATATTAGGAATTCTTTGATCATTGTTTCATTTAAGTATGTTATTTGAGTGTCAGAAAATCCTATAATTATGAAATAGAATATTTTCTTGTTTAATTACTGAATCAACCTTCAAAGCATTTTTTCTATGGTTCAAAATATTATCTTTGTTAAGTAAAATTTATGAGTTCTGTTTTATGAACATTGAATAAAGTTTTTTAATAATGATTTTGTTAATCCTTATTGCATTAATGCTAAGCAAAATTTTCTGTTTATAATTTACATTGCCTTTATTATATCATTCAGTTTATAATTTACATTGCCTTTATTATATCATTCAGTTTATAATTTACATTGTCTTTATTATATCATTCAGTTTATTAGTATCCTTGCTATAAAATTACATTTACAGTAACTTCTTAAATCCAAGTATTAGAAAAAACGATGTTAGGCTAACTTAAAAAGCATTATATTCATATATACAGATCACAGTATTCTAATAACAATGTGTACTTTTTTTTAGTTCAATACTTTTTTTTATTAGTTAACATAACATAACATAACAATAGGGGCGCTTCCTTCTTATGAAAAGAAGGAAAAGAGTTTAGGCAATATTGCCCATTACTCTTCCGCCATTTGATCATTTAAATCAAGGGATTTAAATGGTAACTCCCATAAAAGGTAAGTAATAAATAAATAGATAAGATCCCAAACTGACACCAAGTCTATAGTATCAGCAAAAGATCCCATTTCTAAGTTCAAGGTGTCGGTTGGATCGTGAAAACTTCCCTATTGGATGAAAAACTGATTCAATCCCTCCCAAACCACCAAACGCAAATTCTTGACCAAACAAGAGTGCGATGGAGAGTCAAATAAATAAATAAATAAGGAGGGCAAAGGTGCATTCTCAAGCCAAATGGCCAGGTAGTGTATAAAGATTTGATATCTATTTTCAAATTATATTCCAAAACACAACTATGAGAGGGAAATGCTTGCATAGTTTCTTTTCAAGAAAAAAAAAAAAAAAAAAAAAAAAAAAAAAAAAAAAAACCCTCACAGGGCATCTTAATGCTTGTTTCTTGTGGTTTCAAATTCACCTTACCTGTAGGTGTTTAGTATACATCAGAAACCCTATTATGCCAGAGAGCCCTTTGTATAGAAGGGCTTGATCAAAGGTAATATAGGAAAACCCAAGGAATTTGTTTCTAGGGACAGAAAACACCGGATATCGTCCCAGAAAGTGAAAAGGTGTTTCCTCTTCTTCTTCACCAGCTGGGCAGAGAGGAGATTCGACAAGACCACATTTGTGGAGATGCTTATCCAGATAAGCATGTCCAGTAACAATTTGAATTACCTGGCGTAAGTTAGTTCTACTGTGGTGTATGAGTTTACCTGATAAGTTAAGTGTACTGAGCACCAATTTCGAATGAGCATAGTCTGGTACTTTAGACCATATATCATCATGTTTGTTCTTTATCCAGCTTCTTACTTCTTTTTTAACAGTTTGATATGAAACTGGGTAAAATGGTTCTGGGCCAGACATGGGTAGTTGCGAAGCATCTTTAGCTACTTTATCAGCTAGTTCATTTCCAGCAAAACACAATGACCTGGGACCCAGACTAAACTAATGGTATTATGGGCCTGAGCCAGAGAATTGAGATCTTGAGTACAGTTCAAAACACAGTTTTGTAACTTGACACGATTATCCAGGGCAATGATGGCTGATTGGCTGTCAGAGAGAATATATATATACTTATCAACTGTATTTTTAGCTAAGAACTCCCTGGCGACCATATTGATCGCCAGAACCTCGGCTTGGAAAACAGTTGTTAATTTACCAAGGTATAGATGAAATCTAATGAAAACTTCTTCAGATCCCTTGGTTCTTATAATAGCTCCAGCTCCAGTGAAGTTGGATTTTGATCCATCTGTCTAACATTCAATTGATCCTGTTGGAATTAGGTCAATTAGAGATTCTATCTCGTTCCTTTTTGGTATATGAGTTGAGAATAGTTTATCTGGAACTATTGTTTTAGTAATTGCATCTTTGTGTATATATATTATAGGGATCTCATTGCCCAAGTCCAGACATATGTCAATGTGGCTTTTCAGGTGGCTTTTATGACCAAAACCTGTCCTTTAGCACCATGTGCCATTTTTATTCAATCTATACATGGCTTTAATTGCTTCTCCGCTCAAGAATAATTTCAAGGGTGGAATTTGCAGTAAAAATTCTAATGCAGCAGTAAGGGTACTATTTAAAGGCCCACTAATACTTAGGCAAGCAAGTCTTTGCACCTTTTGTAAAATGTTTAAATATGTGCGTTTGTTAATAACATTGATCCAGACCACGCATCCGTAAGAAAGCATTGGCCGGACTATGGCAGTATAAATCCATAGAGTAGATTTTGGGTTAAGGCCCCATTGTTTACCAACGATTCGCCTACAAAGTACTAGAACATTTGTGGCTGTTTGTGCCTTTTTTTTTATATGGGTGATCCATGTAAGTTTACTGTCCAGGTAACATCCTAGGTATTTAACGCATTCCTTACGTCTGATAATCTGGTTACCCAGATATAAATCTGCCAGTTTCCATTTCCTTCTCCACGTGAAAACTATGACCTCAGATTTTTCAGCAGAGAAAGAAAGGCCATTTGTATCACCCCAGTGTGAAACTTTATTTAAGATCTGCTGAGCTTGATTATGTAGGGTTCCGATATCGAAACCTTGTAATAACACAATAAGGTCATCTGCATAAGCCTGTGACATGCCAGGTTCCTCCCGTAGAAGTACTAAGAGTGAGTCGAATACCAGGTTCCACAGGAACGGAGAAAGAATACCATCCTGCAGACACCCTTTAGTAATTTCTCTCTTTACTTCATAGTCAGTGAGACTAACACAGATATTCCTGTTTTTAATCATGAAGATGACCCATCTAGTTATCATAGGGTGAATATGACTTCCAGTAAGGGCCTTATGTATTTTCTCGAAACCGATGTTATCAAAGGCTCCTACAATATCCAGTAGAATCCCAATGGCAAAGTGTCCGTCTATAATTGTTTTTTCTATTCTTCACACGAGTTGGTGTAAGGCGACTCAGTGGAGAAGCCAGGCCTAAAACCGTGTTGGTCTAAGCCAAAGGTATGGTTCAGATTATTATCTGACTGGAGGTGCCAGAAAATCAATCGCTCCAACAGCTTAAGCTGGAAGGATGTTAGCGTGATCATTCTAAAAGAGTTTGGTTTCTCATATGTATCTTTTCGTGGTTTAGGAAGAAACACACCTCGTGAAGTTCTCCAAACCTTAGGAACATATCCTAAAATCAAACTGGATTTGAATATGTCCACGAGAATGTGGCCAAAAATATCCCAGCCTTTCTGAAGCAGAATTGGGTAAATGCCATCGTTCCCTGGAGATTTAAAGGGAAGAAATACATCAAGGGCCGCTTTAGCCTTTTCAAAATTCACGATTGTCTTAGCAAAATCCAGTCTAATGGATTATGAAGTAGTTCCAATGGATTTTCCTAGGAATCAGAGGTGACACTTTTGTCCCCCAGATGAAAATTCAACATGGTCTAAAGTGTATCCAAAGGGTTTATAGTATAACTGCCATCAGGTCACATAACCGATGAGAGTTGAGACTCCTGAGATCTTTTAAGAATCTTATATACTCTGGCAGTCTCATGGTAGGACAGAATGTCTATGCAGAACGATCTCCATGAGTTGTATTTAGTTTTCCTGATTTCACTTTTAAATTTCCTTTGTAGAATTTTGAAGTTAGACTAGTTAACTTCAGATTTATTTCTAACTGCTTTCCTGTGAGCTCTCCGAACCTCTAGGTGGAGGCTTTCAAGCTCCTTGGTCCACCAAACTCTCTTGCTAGGAGAGTACTTCCTTCGTTTGAGAGGGCATGATGCATGATAAGATTCAATAATGATATTTATCAAATTGTTTGCTTGAGTATCAAGCTCTTCGACTGTACAATTATTGTCTAAAACCTGAAGGTTAATGACATTAAAAACCAGGAAGTCCTTATAAAGGTCCCAATTTGTGTTTTTAATGTTTCTGAAATATTCAGCTGGAATTTCATCTCTAATACAAAATTGTATAAGGCGATGGTCAGAAAGTGAGGGATTGTCACTTACATGCCAATTCTCAGTAAGGTTATAAATATCAGAAGAAGTTAATGTGAGGTCAATAACTTCTTCTCTTCTTCTGTTAACAAAGGTGGGGCGATTTCCCCTGTTTACCCAAGTTAGGTTCGTATTCATTATAAGTTCCATGAGTTTTTCTCCTCTAGGATTAGTATCAGAACTGCCCCATGACAGGTGGTGAGCGTTAACATCACCACCAATAACCATAGGAATATTGTTTATTTCACAGAAACTCACAAGATCTATAAATTCTTGCGGATTGTTAAGGTCATAAGCCATGTAAACCGAGCAAAAACAAATGTTTCCTCTCAGTGAACTGTTTATGTCCTTAATTATAATAGCAGTTAAGTCCTCTGATGTAAATTGGGATAATTTCATAGCCTTTATATTTTCAGAAATGTAAATGCTAGTTCTAGGTTTTTTATCAGGTCCCTCTGTCGAAAAGAAGTGCGCGTTCATGGGCCTACCAAGGATTTTACCCTTGTACACCCAAGGTTCTTGAATTAAGGCAACAAAAGTGCCTTGCTTACCTAATTGAGCAGCTAAATTGTATGAAGCTGCTCTGCTATGTTGCAGGTTTAATTGACTAACCTTAACCATTAAAACAGGTTAAATGAGAGAAAAGAACTTACCCTGAAGGATTTTAGGAGAGACTTAGTTAAAAGCCGCATCCTTAGCATACTACTTCAAAGGAAGTAGTGACAGGGGAAAACTATTCAGATGTCTTCTCCAGAGCCTCCAAAGAAAGCTCTGGTTCCGACTCCTTTTCGGTCTCCCTTTCTTCCGTCAACTGTTTCTTCGGAGGATCCTTGGGCGGAGGAATTGATTTCTCCTGTTGCCTTGGTTCCTTCAGCTGTACACAGCCACGGGCACCACAAAAAAGTTTGAAATTCTGGGGCTCCAGATAATCCATAAGCTCATGTTCCACTCCCAGCACCAAGGTATTACCTCCGTCTCCAGGGATAACTGCCTTGATGGCAATCTTCTTAACATCCAGGCCCTTGTTACAGGCATCAAGGAGCTTGATGTTATCTTTTGGTGACCTGTTACCAGGAAACCAAGCGAAAAACCTCTTCATGGGGGGTCTGTCCCCGGGAGCCATGGCATGATAACCGGGATGGTTTTCTTCAGGGCCAGGTAGATCATTAATTAAAGTCTTTAGGACGTCCACAGTCTCCTGGTCCTCACATGCAATGTTGAGGCCATTCGGCTGCAGGACTGTTTTGTGGACCCTGCAGGTGGTGATAGAGCCATCGATAATTCGGTCATCAATTATACAGGTGATGAAGTCTGAATCCACCCATGTTATGTCTCTGGAGTCATCCTTGCAGACGATTCGCAGAGTGATTGCCTTTCTTGCAGCTTGACTATATAGCCGTCGTTTCTTGAGGGCCATTTCTGGGGTGTCACCAGCAATGTGTTCTCTCTTACGAGACTCTTCATTGCTTGGATGGTTCTTCCTCACCGGTTTGGAGGTCACTCCAGAGGTCCCAGCTTTATCTGTTTTCTCCTTCGCTCCCTTCTCCCCAGAGATCGAGATCCCTTCCATGGCCCTCTTCAGCCGTTTCCACTCTTTCTGGCGTTGCCTTTTTTCTCTTCTTTTATTTAAAACCTCCGTTATTGGTGACTGGTCATCCGCTTGCGCATCTGGCATAGTACTTCTGACAGAGGAGTCAGTATCTATCCCTACTGGGTTCAAGGCGTCCGTGTCCAAAGGCACATTCACCCTTTCACCAGCGGTTCTGGTTTCTGTAGTCCTGAAGAGAAGAGCGTCCGCACCCGAGGGCACATTCACTCCCTCAGAAGGAACTACAGTGGTTATAGTGGGGATTTCAGAAGATGCGTTTTTATCTAATTTTGTATTGCAAGCATCCATTTTGGTATAAGATTGAAAGAAGGGGGAGAAAAATTCCTTCCGATTTTCTAAGAGCCAGTTTGGAGGGGCTAGCCCCAGATTCAGCAGCCAGTATTGACCTCGGAAGAGCCCTCCGCTCTGCCATGCAGGACCCCACCCAGTCACCACCTGGAATTACAAGGCAAGCAAGATTATACACCAGCTGATAGAGCAGCTAGGACATGCTGGTTAGGCTGCCCCAGGCTCCTGTACTATCTGGCGGCCTGAGATGCAAAACTCAGCTTTTTTCCTGTATCCTCTACATGGTTGCTTCCTCCAAGACCCCTCCTCTCCAGATCAAAGGTCCTCGGAATTTCAAATCCTCCCCACAATCGCCAGTTTTCCCAGGGAAGAGCGGTCCATTGGGTCGTCATAAGATTACTCATCATCAGACCGAACCTCATCCCACTAAACCCCAGTATGCCACAGGACTTTGTGACAGTTACCCATTTAGCACCACCCAGGGGGCACGTGTGACTTAAGGATAATCACGGACACGGGTAACATTACCCCCCCTTTTTATTAGTTAAACTGCAAGACGTTTGTGTCAAAGCGCTTTTGAATTGTAATGCCTATTATTATTATTATTATTATTATTATTATTTTCTGAGTAGAAAGATAAGGCACAGTACAACAAAAAATATTTTTTTAGAATAAAGCACAATAATACCGTAACAGACAGTATGTTTTTGGAATAAAGTACAATATCTGAAATTGTGAAAATTAACAGTTGTGTTAAATTGCTATAAGTAGAGGTTTAACGGTTAATTTCTATTTGTCATCAAAGGCAGAAATTCTGTTAGTACTTACAAAACATAATTTTAGATAATTACAATCTCTTTTGCTATATAATTGCTTACTATTTAGGTGAGACAGCGTTTGACAGACTTTAATCATCATTAGCAGTTGTGCATCTTATGTTTAAGCTCTGTGTAAGAGACTCAGAAAATGTTTTAATTTTCTAATAATTTCTAGGTGACTTTTATACAAATACCGTGTAACTTAATCCTCTGAGCTCCATGACCGGCTTGTTGCAGTCATGAGATTTTTTGTGATTTTGTATATATTAGCATGTAAATAAGTAATTATGTAAATTTAGCAAATAAATGCTGTTTAAATACAGATCTTCTTGACGGATCCAAAAATAGATGCCGCTTAGAGGATTTAGCATTTCAAAAATTCTGTTATTGCTGTTAGAAGTAGCACATTTACAAAGCTAATTATAATGTTTAGCATTTAAAATTTCATCTGTCCTCCTTGTTGTATCTTTTATAATTTATGTTTGTAATACATTTTAATTTAGTATTAAAGCAAGAACTATCAGTAAACATTTATTGTGGGTGTATGTATTTGATATGCAATTTCTGCACTAAAATATTATTCAAATAAAATTTTTTTCTATATTGTGATTTGGGAGTTTTTAATTTTGATGTGCATATGTAATAAAGTCAAGGTACATTAATGTTTAGATTTTCAATTTATTTGTTGTATTTTACGTTACTTAATTTTCATTTTAGGAACTAAGAGAAGACAATCGAATTCTTGTGGAGACTAAGTCTATGCTTGAAGAACAGTTAGAAGCTAGTAGAAAAAGAGCAGAGCAAGTTGTTGAATTAGAAGCTGAAATTCTGAAATATTGCTCTCAAATAAATGAACTTAACATTGTAT
This sequence comes from Stegodyphus dumicola, assembly GCF_044657685.1. Taxonomy (NCBI): domain Eukaryota; kingdom Metazoa; phylum Arthropoda; class Arachnida; order Araneae; family Eresidae; genus Stegodyphus; species Stegodyphus dumicola. The sequence continues at coordinate 131,285,150 of NC_140768.1, read as the reverse complement.
GTCAGATGTTTATATTTAAAAGTTTATGTTTATTTATATTGTATTTCTTTTTTATTTTAAGGTGCAACCCTTAATTAAAAAAGGAAACAAAAATATTTAGTTATAAGAAAATAAAATCAAAGAATTAAAATGTTCGAATATATCTAAGATATCTATTTTTAATTGTTGGCTTTTATTTATTAACAACAACAGTATATCTCTTTAAACTAGAAATGTTAATTACTTTTGCATCATTAGTAATTTGAATGAATCTGGAATTCTGAAACACTGTTACCGTAATTTCTGGAAGAAACGCTGCAGCGTTTACGTGTTTAAAACTTAAATTTTCAGCGGGTGCGGCGTTTAAATGCACTAAAAATAAAATATTTCCTATGATGGTCATTGTGCATAGTTTGGATGGCCTTGTCATTGTGCATAGACTGGTGCTGTTCCCACACAAAAGACCACTCAGTTGCTTTTTGCCAATGTTATTTTGTTTACATTCTTTCCCTTGAACAGACCTACATGCCTTATTCACCCTAAACGAGATCTCAGAACAATAACATTCTTCCCCCTTTCAAATCAACATTCTCATCAGTTTGAATAGCTCTCCTCTGCCATTCCATGAATCTTCCAGGACCCATCCTCTCCCCACCCCTGCCTTTTCTGCAATTTTTTTCAAAGGCGGACACGACTTCACCTGCCTCGCCTCCCAATAAGGAACTCTGATGTATTTCCCCTTCAGCATGAATGGATTTATCTTGGCATTCTGCCAAATACAGATCCCATCAGTTTCGGTACAAGTACTTGTTGGATAGTTTTTAAGTAAGAAGGGAGCGGAAAATTTTTGAAAATGTCTCTAAACGACACAGAAGCTAAACATTTCTTACCTTTAATTTATTTTTGAGTTATGGTTTCATTTCATGCATTTTTCTTAACTGGTATGTCATATATCAGGACTTAGGTTGAGTTTTTGCATCTATACGGCCCACGACGATGTCACGCGCAGTTTAATCTATTGCGGCGTTTCTGTGTAATTTTATTTTTTTCCCACCATTTTTCTCGAGTGCAGCGTTTATGCTGATGCGGCCTTTCTTCCGGAAATTACGGTAATTTGAAGATGTACCTAATTTTAGGAATAAAGGGAAAAAAAAAAAAAAAAAAAAAAAAAAGGATGCATGTCAGAATCAAAGAAATGCAGTATTTACCAAGATTTTGTTGTTTTTATATGAATTAATGGTAACAACAAAAGAATTTAGTAAACATTTTAGATATAATAATATTGTTAGAGTCTGTATGTTGGATTTTTACATTAAAGCATATTTAATCATTCACTGCATATACCCCCCTCCAGAATTTACTAAAAATATTTTATTTGACAAAGGAGCGTGATTCTGACAAAGAGAAGATACAGCAGTTGTTAGAAGAAAATGCTCAACTTCACATTGAACGAAAAGCTTCAATGGAAGAATTGGTTCAGCTGCAAAGTGAACTTTCTCAAGCATTTACTCATTCTTCCCCACGTAAGTTGAGCAATTGAGCATCTGATTTTTATGTTATAGTGAAAAATAATTATATATATCATACCTGACAACTCTCCTGTTTTTTCATCACACCCCCATCTCCTAGTAGGTAACCAGATCTCTTGATTTTTAATTTTGAGTCTTTTTAAGGAATTTTTACTAGCTATTATACAAATCCTAGCTTAATTAAACAAAACTAGCTTAATTATACAAATCCCACTCTTTCTTCTTTTTATAAGGATTCAAGCAAAGTTTAATTAGTTAATATTTATATTAACTAATTTTATTTTACGTCAAAAATGATTCATTACTACTTTACCCAACAACTGTATTGATATTATTTATTTTTATTTTCATTGCATTCAACCACTTGCTTACTTTGCCTGTGCACCGTGCAGGTGCTGCTTTTGGACCTTTACTGATTTGCCCCTATGCTATACAGGCAATCTTGTTTCTCTGTTGCTTTCACAGCAACAGAGAAACTAATTTGATATTAAAAATAGAAAAGATACCAACGATCTTTTCAGTTTTTAATATCAAATTAGTCATATAGATGGCAGTAGATGTCCACTGAGCGGCATTTTACAGGCTTGTTTTTTTTTTTTTTTTTTTTTTTTTTTTTTTTTTTTTTTTTTTTTTTAAATTTTATGTTGTTTCACGTGATTTGCATAATTCAGCGAATTTTTATCTTTCAGAGCTTAACTTTTCACGTATATTTTAGTGTTGATTTGATAACTATAACTTTATTGATGCACAAGTAATTAAAATTGCTTTTTACCATAAAATAGTGGTTGATACAGAATGTATGCTTCTAATATCTTGCAATTCAGACTGTGATTTGATATCAGAATCTGAAACATCTGTAAGTGGGTCTGTCTGGGAGTGGTGAAAATTCTCTAGATGATTTTGAGTTTGAGCATAGTAAAAGTTCTCTAGATGATGATTAAAAAAGGGGGTAAAGATATGAATTTACAGTTTCCATTGAATTTTATCGTTTGGCTTACTGAAAGACATGCAACTTTAAAAGATAAAGGAAAGTTATTTCTGGATGTTGACCAGCTCTCCTAACGCTAGGAGAAGGATATTTTTAGAGGTGTTTTAACTTCCAGAGGAAAAAAGAAAAAAAAGACCCCCAATGTATGTTCATTGAAGTAAAATGACAGTAACAAAAGAATTAGAAAATGGACTTGCTATTTTTATTTGGACTGTGCCTCTTACTTTGTTTTAAGATATATCACACTAAATCAGATCTTGGAGAAATGTAGTATTTTTAATCAAACAAAACTGTAAAGTAATCATAATTTTGTATATATACAACTGTAAATGTAGCTTTCCTATTAGGTGCTCATGTAGGAAGAAAAGGCAATTTCCCAGGAAAATAAATTTTATGTGCAGTAAAAACGTTCCAAATGCTTAAAAACAAAACATCAATTTTAAATTTTCCTATTTGCAAATGTAAAATGGGGGGGGAGATTTATTAATTGCTATATAATTTATAGCAATTTGTTTTCGATAACCTCAATTGAGAATTATAAAGTAAATTTAAGTTAATTTTTTTTAAATGGCATCACTACGCAGCGTGAAAACATTCTTGATTTTTCATATTTCAATGTTGGCAGCCTTGATATGTATATACAGTCAAAAGTCTTTAATCCGGACTCATCGGGACTTTGGCGATTCCAGATTATTGGTTTTTCTGGATTATAGATCATCGGTTTAAATCTGGTAAGATGGTATGCAGAAATTATAAAATTAAAAATATGAAACTGTAATTTATGAAATAAAGAGCAATTATGATCTAAAGCGTAACAAAATTTACAAAAAAAAAGCTTAATATATATTTGTTTACTTTATTAAACATTTATTTCAATGCATGCATGTGTAAAGCATACATTGCGCATAGTCGAAATTAGAAAATTGTAACCAGAAAACTATTTGATGTGTATTCGTGATATTTATAATGACGAGGAATTTGATTAAAATCATATCAAAGACAGAGTACATCGAGATGAAATACTACATTTAGTAAGAAATTTTGAGCCGAATAAAATAAAAACATCTGCCCTGAAGATAAGGATAGTGCTGACAGATCAACTTCCAGTTCATTGCGCTCCGCGACGCCTTGCCCCCAGCCCGCAGAGCAGCATGATATTGATAACCAGGTTTCAGAATGGTTAGAGAAACAAAGGATATGCCTTTATTCATTTTTGGCGGTAATTCCGCTTTTTGTTTGATGGACATCGAAACATGCTTTCGCTTTATAGATCCTTTGGCAGCTCCAGAATCGGAAATTTTTTTTGACATAATCGAAAGTTCAAGCTTACTTTTATAAATATGCTCTAACAGTCTGCAAAAAATAATAAGCCGGATCCAATTAGAAGATGGAACAATGCAATCTGCAACATTAACTGAAATAGATAATTAGATAATTTTAGCTTAGCTTATACCATCCGTTATACATTAAACGGGCATGCGTAAAGGTATGGCTTGTGCGCATTATGCGTTGACGCTAGTGCAGAAAGTTTGTAGCTTTGAGGTCCGGATTAAAGACTTTTGACTGTATAAGTAAAATGCAAACTGAATTTTCTAGGAATCAAACTGATAATTGTAACCAAAATAGCCATTTGAAGCATTATTTAATCTGTTTTAATATTTATCTCATCATCTTCTGATAACATTATGATTGTAGAATATGTTCAGTGTATATTGGGACAGTTTTATTATTAATAAAATTTTGCTTATTTATTAAAAAAATTGCTATGATTGGCAGCATATTATAAGAAATTTGTAGTTTGGTATTGTTGCCTGTAAGATTTACTATTCGTAATGTTCTGGCATAATAGTAACTTGTAAATTATCTTTAGTTTAAGTGATCTATGATTCTAACAAACTGCAATTATTTTACATTTGTAATTGTTCTGTTGTCCAGAGAGCTGTTAATTATTTATAAAAATTGTTTGATTACAGTAGAAAATCATAGTCTAATGGAGCAACTAAATACTGATGCACAAACTCGAGTTCTGCAATTAGAATTAGAAAATCAAAGGCTTCGAATGTTAGTTGAAAGTCTGAATCGTTCTCCATCTTTTGAAATTACTGATCCTGTAAGTTTTGGAATATTTTTTCAACAATATTGAAATATGCTTTTAAAAGAATATTTTGTAAAGTGTAATTATACAATAATAATTTTTGACTCTATACAAGAGTCAAAAATTAATGTTAAATACAAAGGGCGATAAAATGAAAAGGTACAAAACGACGTAAAAACGTAACAGTTAAATATTCCGCCATGGGAGAATGTAGTGATACATCTCGGGATGCGATTGGAGTCTCTGACTGGGATCGGAGCATGTGCGGTCGCCTGCATGTGCAGGAGAGAGCAGAGGCTCTTAGCCAAAGCGGCGTCCAATTGATGCGGCACTCCGTATGAGGACAGGATGGTGTTCGCATTGCAAAATTCGACGACTGAGGAGCAGCGAGGGGTTATCCGATTTCTGACAGCAGAAGGTGAGAAATCGGATGCTATTCATCGCCGGATGGTGACAGTTTACAGGGAGAAATGTGTCTCTGACAAGTCTGTCAGAAAATGGAGTGCCCGTTTTCGTGCAGGCCATGAGAGGGTGAGTGATGACCGGAGACCGGGCTAGGCATCACTGTCATCACGAGCAATCTCATCGACAAGGTGGACGACCTAGTGAGAAGTGATCGGCGTGTCACATTGCAAATGTTGGCAATGAAGATGGATGTCAGCTATGGAACCGTGTGGACAATTGTTCACGACAGGTTGCGATATTGGAAGGTGTGTGCCACTTGGGTTCCGAAGCAGCTCACGGACCAGCAAAAAGAACTGCATATAGGGCTAGCACTGCAACATCTGTTTCAGTATCAGGAAGACCCCGCTTTCATGGAGCGGATCGTCACAGGTGATGAGACCTGGTGCCATCAGTACGAGCCAGAGACAAAGCGAGACAGCATGCAGTGGAAGCATGCATCGTCACCTCCCCCTAAAAAGTTCAAAGCCGTGCCATCAGCAGGCAAGGTGTTGCTCACCGTCTTTTTCAACGTTCAAGGTCCGCTACTTGTGGAATTCCTCGAGCACAGAAAAACCATTAACTCTGATGGGTACTGTGAGACACTCCGACGCCTACGCAGATTCATCAAGAGCAAAAGACCAGGGCTGCTCACGGAGGCTGTGGTTCTGCTCCATGATAACGCGCGTCCACATGTCTCCAGAGTCACACACATGGAACTGGCCAAGTTCAAGTGGGAGATGTTGGACCATCCACCCAACAGTCCGGACATGTCGCTCTGCAATTTCCATGTGTTTGGTCCACTGAAGAAACGCCTGACGTACTCAAGGACGCTGTAAAGGAATGGGTCTCATCACGGCCACAGGAATTCTGAGAACAAGGAATCGTGCGGCTTGTTTATCAGTGGGATCATTGTGCTCAGGCCTATGGTGTATATTTTGAATAAAATCTACATTTGTACCCACCATGTCGTTTCGCACTTTTTCATTTGATCACCCCCTTGTATTTTATCGTTATAATCATTAATCATTATAATTTATTTTTTATTTATTTTTATTTTTTGAAATTTGGAAATTATAATACAAATTGGATTTCATTTTACTTAGCTAAGTTGTTCCTGAAAATCATCCTGCTTTTTCTGTTTTGTCAAATTTTAGTATTTTTTCCCTTTGTTATTTTCTGGTAACTTAATTAATTTCCCTCTCTCACTCTGTACTTGACCTGTGCATTCATAATCTAATGTTTACAGTCATAATTTTGTCATTGTTTTCAATTTTATGAATGTATTGAAGCTGAGAATTTATTCTGATATCTCGCCTTACATTGTATGTTTGATATTAATCTCGCAACCTGGTATCTCGCCTTATATTGTATATTTGATATCAAGCCTTATATTGTATGTTTTTAAGTTATGCATGAAATAAATATGGCAATATTTATTATTAATGCCTGTCACGAGTTACATTTACATGGATGGCATTTTGATGCTTAATATGGCACATACATCATTTTTAATGCAGTGTGTGTTGGTTTTAATAATTTCCAAAATGATCTTCTATTTTTAATGCTCCTTGGTACAGACAGATGATGGATGACAGTATTCTGTAACTTTAAAAGATAACCTCCTCCTCCCCATACATTGTGAAAACCTAGGAAACTTTCAAAACTGTAAAACTTTGTAAAACAACAACAAAATTTACTTGAAGGCTATTCAGGTGTTAGTGGATCCACATCTTTAGATTTCAGAAATTAGGTTTAAAATTTTCTTAAAATGAAAAATAGCCTAATAATTATAATAGAAATTGGAAAATTATATGAAGTTTTTAGATTTATTTGCTAGTCATAAAACACGAGACTATTCTCTGAAATAATTATAAAAATTTTCATCACATTAGTATTTTATTATCAGTAAAAGACAACATCAAGTGTTATTTTAGATCTCTTTCATTACAGAAAAGCTTGATAGTAAAATTTGTTTAAACACAGGAAATATGGTCTCTTAGATCAGTTAGTTCAATAAATAAAGAATTAAAATACAATGACGTTTCAAGTATTAAAAAAAAATGCATTGAATATAAAGGTAGCCAATAAGCAACAACATTGACTAAGATAATTTCAGATTAGTTTTTATCTTTTAATGTGAATTCATGTTCCTATCTGTACTTACATAAGTTAGAATCAAATTATTATTCCACTTCCATTATAACATATTTTGTTTCATCACTTAATTATTTACTCTTAATTTCTTTTCTTTTTACATATTTGAAGTGTAAATAGTTTGACTATGTATTTGTTTGCAGCATTTAAATTTTGTTCTTTTATTTTAATTCGTATAATATTATATTTTTATCCCAATTTAAAGTAGTTTGATATACCAGTTCTAAATAACAGAAAAAAGCTTCATTAACACACATTACTGTTAGAATTTAAAGTAGTTTTAAAAAATAAAAATAATAAAAAATTTCAGTTGTTTCTTTTGGCACACAACTCTTAACTCTGTGAGATATGTATTTTATTTGAGATTATTCAGTTGTATCTGTCATTCAGTGTTGCTTGTTGCATACCTAAACGCACTCTTATATGTGCTTTCCTGTGAATTATTATTATTATGATTAAAATTATGAAATATTATGATTTTGTGCCTGAACTAGTGACGAGAAGTTTTTAAAGAAAATGTAAAATACTTATCCCAGTGTGTATTGATTCCAACTTATCTATTTCACACTTTTCCCCTGTTGTTTCATTTATTGAAGTCTGTGCTTGAAAATTGTTTCTTTTGATACTGAGACTGGATTCAACTTTTTGCTAATTTCTGAGATGATATTTTTGTTCCACAGAAGTTATTTTTGCAAGCAGGTAAAAGATTACAATTTATTACATGTGTTGTAAATTATATGTGCTGTAACTGTTATGTAACTTTTTTCATCTGTTTTATTTCAGTTTTAATAAATAATAAAGCTATTCCTTAGTTTTCTATCTTTCATTTTCAGGAAAGTATGAAGGATATGGAAAATTATATGAATAATTTGGATCTTAATAGTTGGAAGAACAAAGAGACCTTTGAAAATGTAAGCTGGACATTGTTATGAACATTTGTATTGGGAAATTCTGTGTGGTACCTTTTAAAATCTGCTGTATCCATAGGAATTTTTTTTCTTCAAATAAATGTTTTTAATATAAAAGTTATAAATGTTATACAGATGGTTTCCCCCCCCCCTAATTTTAGATTGGAAGTTTAAAAAAGGAACATAAGGCCTTGAAAGAAAAGAACAACAATCTTGAAAAAGAAGTAGCTGAATTAAAGCTGACTGTAAAAAAGCTATCATCATTTGAAACTCAGTGTAGTGAATTGGAAAAACTGGTTGGAGAATTGAGGCACACTTTGAAAGTTCAACAGGTATAGTTGAGGCTTGCAACCTGAAATATTAGATAAATTATGTTAAATCTGTGATAAGTTATGTTAAATCAAATCTGTGATTGTTTGGATATTTTTCCTATACATATTTATTTGAGGTAAGTCGAAAATTATATTACTCTAGAACTGATTATTTCATAAAATTTTTAAGAAAAATATTATTTATGTTATAAATATTATTTAAGCTTTCAGAAGCTTTAAGCTTTTCATTTAGAAAAATATTATTATAAATATTATTTAAGCTTTCAGACTGTTTTATTTTTTATTATTTTTTTAATTACTCATTTTATTAAAAGTAATAAAAATGCTTCTGAAGAATGTGTAAGTTACGCTAGCTACCTCTGGCCAATGGCATGTGCATTAAAACTTTAAATTATTTTGAAGTAACCAGTAATTTAACCTTCAGCAGTAAAAATTTTTTATTGTTGTATATGTTGGAAGAATACATAGTTTTTATAATTTCAGTTTTGGGTAGTGGTGGATAAAACAGTATAACTATACTGGCAAATACTAACCCTTTACCTTTTAAAAAAGTATATTCTGAAAGACAGAAAATATCCCACATTCAGTTACAAGTGCATCTTAAAGACTGAAGAACGTAGATAGCGTATCTGAGTGATAGTGATGCTAGTATACACGGTTTAGAAGTTGCGCATATATTTCTTTGTTTGAGTAAAATTTATGCAGGTTAGTAGTCTAGGGTTAAATAATTTTAAAAGTTAATTAATTTGATAAGTATATAATTATGAAGAAATTTCTGAAATGTTAATCCAGTCCTTTTTTGTATTTTTTTTATTATGTGTAACTTATTAATTGATATCTGTGTAATGGGACTGTCTATTCAGTAATTAACTACATAACCCATTCATGGCAGCCTGCTTAGACACCGAACCACTCTCTTGGGACGGTATGCTAACAGGATGCTCTGTCTTTTAGGGACAGGCAATTCATGCTCCTAAGCCTAACTTTGGAAAAAAAATCACATAAATTAAATTTGTGGTCCAATTGTTCCAATTTTTAATACATTATGAGAGGAGCACTCAGATAGTTATCAGAATTATTTAAAAAATTTTATGAAATAATCAGTTCTACAGTAATATAATTTTCGACTTACCTCAAATAAATATGTATGGGTTTTCCCATACATATTTATTTGAGGTAAGTCAAAAATTAAATCTGAGATTAAATCAAATCTGTGATTGTTTGGATATTTTTATATCCAAACAATCACAGATTTGATTTAACATACTCATTATTAAAAATCTCTCATAAAAAAAAACAGCATGTATAATCTTTGACTTACCTGAAATAAATACATATAAGCAAATAAATATATCATATTAGAATCGCTATATCTATCACTTTCCAATTTTGCAAAAATATCAGTGTCAGAAAAAAGACTCATTTATCATTTATGTATACTCTCCTTTGTTAAATATTGTTTTTGTTTTACCATTAAGGTATGAAAAATATTTCACTGAAGAATACAAAATATCCTTAACCTTAGAAAAAGGTCTAAGGGGAAGAAATAAAATCTTTAAAATGATAGCATATGTACCCTGGTATATTACCCCCTCCCTCCCCTCAAAAAAGTATTACAAAACATCGAGAACATGGGCATTGGTTCGTATCAACTGAAGCAGTTTAAAGAGTCATTATATTGCCCAAAACCCTTGAATCTGGCTCTCATTTTGAAATAAAATACCCAAAATAAGAAACATTGCTAAGGAATGAAGGTCAACATACTTCACTTTTGGTAAATTTCACTATAACAGACATACAGGATAAATAATAATTATTAAATCAGAACAGAAGAGAATCTTTTTTTTTAACAATTAAATTTTCTATCTTAAAAATGTGCTACACCAGACCACAAAATGAATTTAAACTGTGTTTTATGTATGACATGCCCAGTCATGAGATAATGTTTGATGTCGATGCATATATGGCAAGTCCGCCGTGAAGGGGTTAATGCATTCAAGTGATTAACATACAATAACACGGCGAACAAATATTAATTTAAAGTCAAACAACAAAAATCAATGTAATATTTTTCAAATTTTCGTAGGACTAGTTTCGATGGTTTTACCGAACCATCATCCTCAGCTGCAAAAACGCAAATGAATGAGTTGCGCTGCGCTTTTGCAGCTGAGGATGATAGTTCGGTAAAACCATTGAAACTAGTCCTGTGAAAATTTGAAAAATATTATGCTGATTTTTGTTGTTTGACTTCTAAATTAGCATTCAAGTGAGTTAATTTTGATGCACCAAACTAAATTTTTATGTGTGCCTCAGTTAAGATGTTCGGCAATTTCTTTCACATATGAATGTAAATGTTTATATCTGCTACAGTTTGAGCCTACTTTCTTTAACTTCAGAAAATTTGGCATCAGCACATATCAGCTATTTGATTTGCACATATGTCTTTTTTTTTCTGTCATTGAGACAAAGGGCATTGCTTTTGTTTCAGTAGGCTGTATTGAATTGCAGTCAGCAGGCTTTGTTTTGCATTTACACATTCATGTATATTAACATTTTTGCAATTTATCTTTAACCATGTTATGGGTAGTGATTGAGACTCTTACTCACTTTAGATGATGATGAAGCTACTTAGTTCCAATCATGCTTATTTTTTTAATTGCCCATGCTGCTTGGTTCAGCAGTATATGTAATAAGACAACTTTTTTAAAATATACATTTTTTTGGGTGGATAATTTATGTTAATGTGCTTTTATGTGTAATAAAAATAAAGGATAAAAAAATTAACAGAAAAATTATCACTTTCTGAATTTGTTTTTATTGCATTAAGAAATTAAAATTTTTCCATTACTAATACTCAGATGTCTTATTTGGACCATGTTATCTTATTTTCCATGTATGTGTTGTCTTATTTTCTGTATGTTCTGCAACTCTGAAAATGTAGTGTTATGAATTTTAAACTGTGGCATTAGGTCAATGACAGGAGCTGATACTTTTTGATATTTACAGTTATGATTTGCTTTAGATGTTTTTACTTGCGAAATATATAATAATAAGTGAAATTATTAGAGTTACAATAACGGGGTGGAAAAGAACCCATTAGGGATCACTCATTGCTGTTAATTAGCATCAAATTCAATCATTTCACACTATTAAATTTTGTATTTGATAATGTTGACTTTTTTCTAATCAAGAAATGTTTTGTTAATATTTTAAGATTCTCTGCTTAGATTTTAAAAGTGCTATTCTAGGATTTTTTCCCTCTATCTTGGTAGTAGTGGAGAAAATGTTGTAAACATTTTGAAAATAAAAATAAGTAGACGCATAATTAATAAACTTTTGTTCTAGTTTGAATCACCCCTCAGTATTACTTGTAAAAGTGTTGGAAATTTCTCCCTTAAATATGTTTTGCATTTGTAATTAGTATTGACATAAGTTTCACAGTCTGTGAAATGAAATTTCACTTTGGAATGTGATGCCTAAAAATGTGTAATTTTAATGTTTCCTTTATATTCCAGTCTGAAATAGCCAAGTGTGAGCAGCTTGAACATAATCTAAACTCCTTAACTACTGAAAATCAAAAACTTCAAAGAATTGTTGAGACTAGTCAGCAGAGAATAAAGGATTTGCAGCAAGATCTACAAGCAACTGAAAATGAAAACCAAAAATTGAATAACAACATGGAAAGCTTGAAACTTTCTGTTCGAAAGTATCATGATCTTGAACGGGAAACAACAAACCTGGAGACTATAAATCATCGATTAGAACAAGAAATGAAAGGACTTGAAAAGGAGAATAATAGACTGAAAACTGCAATTGAAGTAAGTCCATTGTGTTACACATATTTGAGTTAAAAAAATAAAACATTTTAACATCTTAAAACACAGTAAACCAATTATTTGATTAATTAGAAATTTAAAACTTTTTAAGATTTTATGCCACTTCTCTGAAACCTATCAGCAGAATAATTTCAGTATCTGTCTTAAGTGTAATTAATGTCTTTTTTGGGGGGTACTTTCTGGTTATCTGCACCCCATATTCTGAAAAGTTGTGAATTCATTGCTGACTAAGTTTCTCCAAGCTAATATGCAAAAGGCGAGAGCCATTTTTAAAATGGGAATGCATGGAGATTTCCATAAAAAAACTTTGAATCAATAAAATCAAATAAACCAGAAATATAATGAAATGCTAACCTTTTTCAAGAAGATTTTGTGCAATTTTTTTTTTTTTTTTGTGTGTGTGTGTGTGTGCTGTTCTCCTCATGTATACAGCAGTATGTTTTTCCTTATAAAAATAATCAGAGAGTTTTGAAATTTTTTATCCATAAAATATGATCATTTAATAAATAAAATGCATTGCATTCTTTTTCATCAGTAGCAAACTTCACAGTCTCATGTAACAGTTCTTTGCCAGAAAGCAAAACACACTGATCAGAAAAATGACCATTGATTTTGGAAGGTGGAAATTCATGCTTATCTGCTGCACACATGAACGTAACTGGGATGTTACATAAAAATACAATTTAGTAATGCCATAAGTTCCTTATTTTGGCAACATAGTCATAGTGCAGGGGTGTGGATAATGAGGAACTCCCCCCTTTTTTTGAACAACAGCTGCATTTGTAAACTGTTGTATTTAATTGTGTACAGATGTATGATAAAGCTTTGTCTTTTCTCATAATTATTTATTTTTAATGTATGTCATGCTTTGACTTTTCTGCCATTTAACATTATATTTAAAAACACCATGTGTTAGTCTCAGAAATCTCTTTACAACATTTATCTTCTAATAGCTGAAAAAATTTAATATTAAAAATTTCAAAATAATTAGTGTTAAAAGAATTAAATATAAAACAGTATGCTAATTAAGAAAAAGATTCTGTAGCATATGACAGAAATATTTCCTGCTAATTACAAAAAAGTTGCAAATGTTCATAAAAATTATTAATTGAGAATATTATAAATTAAAAAAGTTATTGTTTTTAAATTGCTCAGTTTGTTTAATCAGCAGGTAGATTTAAGATCTGTTAAAGATCTTATGGTTCCTGAAATGGCAGTATGTTAACAGGTATCTAAATGCAAAGACACATGGAAAATAATTTGATGGATTTTTTATTACAACACATTGCTTGTAATTAACTCTGTTTATTAATCAATAGCAGACTGGTTAAATTTAAAAAAGTAAATTAAAGACCTAATGGTTTGCCAAATGTATGTGAGAGAACATGGGAGATAAAAATCTTTTGTTTCATTCACTGGTGTAAAAATATTTTGTTTTATTCACTGGTGTAATTGCAAATGCTGCTTCTGGATTCTTTCTAGAATTATCTTATCCATCATATTAGTCATGACAAGATTTTGGGTGTTACATGAAAATAATGCAGCTCTTCCATAGTGTTAAAAAAACTAGTGGAAAATTTCAAAACTATAATTTTGGCATTTTTTATTAAAAACTAAATATTATATTTCCAAAACTTTCTATAATTGTAGTTTATCAACATAATGCTTCAAAAATGTATTGAATAACTTTATGCTAATGTATCTTTTTTCCTTTGTTTCAGTCCAAAGATTTAACTATCGAAGAATATGCATCTCGTGTGTCATACCTTGATAGAGAAAATAAGCAGCTTTCTAAAGAAGTTGAAAACTTAAATCAGGTAGCTGCTAAAGTTCGTGAGTTAGAGCGGGAAAATAAAGATTTAAGTCAACAGACTGCTGTTGATAAAAAGTCCTTAGAGGCCTTAAGACAAGTATGCTATTAAATATATTAAAATACCTTTGTATTATTAAGTGATATTTAATAGCCATAAATCACCTTTAGTGGTTTTAAAGGATTTGTAAAAAATTTTGGTTATTAAAATTATAAGGTTATGTTTGAAAAAAATCTCTCTCTTTTTTTTTTTTTCCCCCTAGCTTTTTTTATGTAACATGACCTTAAATATATGTGTTTTGTCTAAAAATTAGTTGTTGTGTGAGTTTATGGTAGTGTGTATTAAGCATTGTGTCAAATTAGTTTTTGAAGTTATATATGAATATTTTAACTAATAATATGCAAATAAAGATCATATATGTACTTAAAATGAGATTAATAAATGTTAGCATTGAATTTCAATAAAGATCATGATTTATCAATTTAGGATTTAGTGTCTGAAAAGATTGCCAACCAAAGACTGACCAGCGAAATTTATAAAGTCAAATCTAAAATTGAAAACTGTGAATCTCCTCAAGAACTTTACTCCTGTGATAATAGTTCCCAACAAAAGTAAGGTTTTAGAGCGAATATTCTGTCTGTGTGAGAGTTATATTTTCAGTATTTTCTTTTACGTCTGAGATGTAACTAATGTGAGGATATCATTATATACTTTTTTATCTTTGCTGTGAACATATGTATTGGACAATTGCTATTGTGCATTATAGCCACATGATTAAGTGGCATCTTAATTTAGTAATCTGGGAAGAAATTTTTTCATTATTTTGTGACATCTGTTCATAGTATATGAGAAATAAACCATAATTTCTGTATTAAAAATACTATATTATTTGTGTTTTTAAAGATAAAATAAATACTTAGAAGAATCTTAATATCCACCAGGTGTTGCAACCTTTTTTGGATACTGCAAAAAATTAACTAAAAATTTTGAAATTATGGGTTATGGATTGGCATTGCTAAATTTATTGATTTCTCCTTAAATTTGTGATACAGTTTTTTTAAAATACATATTTATTATAGCAGCTTTCTAATCAAACAAAAATGTTATTATTATTTATTTTTGGTTTATTTTTTATGTATTTTTCAAGTGCTCCTTCTGTGTTTATGTTTTATAATTCATTTTTATATATTGTTCTTTATTTTCGAAACTAAAGTGGGTCACTTGAAATTATGAAATGTGTCATTCAGTGATCTGCAGTTCATAAGTTGTCTAGGTCTGTTATACACTAATCAAAGATTCAGAATGTTAGTTTTATAACTTTCGAACATTTTTTTATTTAAAAATATTTCTAAGTCATTAGGATTATTTTGAAGTAGGAGACATGCAGTGCCTTTGCTGGGATTTTAAACTCATGACCTTCTGTTTGCTAACCAGCTGTTCTCGATCGACTACAAAGGCACATGATAAGGAGGGAGAAAAACCTTACATTCTTCCTCACTTTAAGGGGGACTTAGGAGGAGGGGACCCAGTCACCAAAATCCTGGTGGCAACTAATTATAAGCCATATTTTTTTTTTTAGTTCGGGTGCCACTTGTAAAGTCATAGATACATAGAAATGTACTGCAGTGCCGGGTTCAAACTCACCCGGGTTCAAACTCTGGACCTTCTGATTGCTAGCTAGATGTATTTTCCAGTGAAACCATGAAGACATGCTTAAAGAAGGAGAAAAATCTTATAAGTTAGCTATATAGAGTTTACAGTTCATAAAGCTCACAAAAAGCATAGCAGGTCTGTTGGCTTCCTTTCAGTTATGGTGCATAAATATTTTCATTATTACAATCCTTCAATTAATTATTTGCTCCAGCAGCATTTATCACATTTTACATTTAATTTACTAATTGATCACACATTTTACTTATTGCATTCCTATATGTTTTGTATTATATTATTGGATTGTACAGATTTATATTTAATATAATAATGTTTATAGCTTGTGAGAAAATATTCTTAGACAACATAATGTTTTGCATTTGCAGTTTTATCCAATGAACCTAAACCAAATTCTTATCAACAAGCAACTTTGTTACCTAATATAAAAATATCATATCTACTACCATACCTGCATACTGCATAGTTGTATAACTTTAAACTATTCAGTATTGTAATCGCATAACTATTAATGATTCAGTTCTTGTAACTTTCAAACCATTATTATAATTTTCAAACCATTATGAAGATAAGAGATTTTTATTGTGTAAAAGTTATCTTGTTTTATCATTCCATTTAGATGCATTTTATTAATAGTTATATTTTGTCATTTTAAATGTTGACACCTTATGCATACATCTTGAGCTCTAAATGGTTTTAGTAAAGAGAGGCTGTAACTTAATCTTAAAAACTCATTTTCAGTAATGCAACACAGACTGGATAAACTTAATTTCAATTGAGAAATGAAGATCTCTCTAGTATAAGCCATATTTAATGTTTAGGATGTTTTTATAATATTTGCTATAGCTTGCTGAGTAAATATTATTTCTCATGTAGTGAGCTAAAGGCAGCTGATAAATTTTTATGTGATAAAGAACAGAAGATTGAAGAATTGATTATATTTCCTAAATACAGGTAAATGATATAAGTGACTGAATTACTTCCTATTTTTCTTTTCATAATGAAAAATTTCTTCAAAGCATTTAATTATATTGTTTTAATTTTTATAGCTTAGACAATAACAGCACTTCAGATTTTCAAAAAACTTCTCTTGGGAAGCAGTTGGATCTCATTTTGCAAAAATCTCCTGAGGCTTCCCCTAATTTAAATCAAAAGCGGATGGATAATTCTTCAGAAAATGAAGAGAAATGTGTATCTAATGTGTAAGTTTATTTGCATTTATTCAGAGTTCAAATGTGTATAATACATGTACACAGCTCAAGGGGGAAGGAAAAAAAAAAAAAAAAAGACAGCTCTATATCTCCCGTTCTACTGGGCCGATTCACAAAATTCAAATTGCGTTCTTTATGGCTCAAAAGCGCAACTTAGGATATATATTAGATTTATATATAACACTATTCTAACATAGGTATTTTGACACAAAATCGGACTTTTTCTGAAATAACATACCATTTCTTTTACATATTTCGATTCTACGACTCAAATTATGCCTAGATACTAAATTTTGTAAAATTTGGTGCAAAATTTATGGAGAAATTCAACAGTTTATCTTGGCGCTTTTTTTTTTCAGTTGCGCCAAGATTGATTCATTTGCCGAAATTCTTAATGTATGGCAACCTATTTTCCTTTTCCTTGAGCAGAAAAAAAGTTACAATCGTTCCTTTTTTCAAATAATGCTCTTCATATTATATTTTTAATTATAATTGTTATTACCTTAAGTAATTTTTTTCGAACATTTTAATTGTTTAAGTTGCACGGTTTCTTTCGAATAACTATTTTAAAAATTTCTTTTTACCCATTCGAACTGCATAGTTTAAATAAAAGGTGCATCATTTATTTTTTTTTTTTTTTCAAATAGTTTTCTTTATACTATTCTTTTAGTCATACTTACTATTTTAGGTAATTTTTAAATTTTTACTTTTATTTTAATTGTTAGTGTTGCATTGTCTCCTCAGATAATTATTTTAAAATTTTCTATTTATTCATTCAAACTGAGCATTTTAAATATATTTATTAATATAAATTTTCCAGAATTTGATTTTATTTATTTGAATTGCTGAATTGCGGTTCTTTCAGAATACTTTGTGTCGCAGACGATGGTGCATCTGAAAACTGAATATATTAAAAGAGAAAATACATTAACCCCTTAACGCATTTGCCCGTGTCTCACACGGGCGAAAGTTTCCGGCAAATTTGCACATGCCCGTGTCTCACATGGGCGCCCTTGTATCTCGCGTTATTTTATTTCTAATGCTTGTCTGAGATCCGTTCCAGTAAAAATAAATAGGCTAGATCATAATTAAACTTATTTGACATAGATGGCACCACTATTCAGCATTTTTCTTGTGTAAACCACGTGGCGCATTTTGATGATTAGCTATAAGTTTGCTAGGAATTCTTTGCTATAAAGTAGTCGTTTGGTGTGGAAAAGGTAATATATCCATTTTTATTACGTAAATATAATAAAAGTAAGCAGTTAACTGCAAATTATATTACTAAGTGATTTTGTAATTTAAAAAAAGTTATC
Organism: Stegodyphus dumicola; assembly: GCF_044657685.1. NCBI lineage: Eukaryota > Metazoa > Arthropoda > Arachnida > Araneae > Eresidae > Stegodyphus > Stegodyphus dumicola. The sequence continues at coordinate 131,266,879 of NC_140768.1, read as the reverse complement.
TGAAAATGAGCGACTCTGACGATGACAATTTTGAATATGCCAATTTATCAGACAGTTTAAGCGATGAGAGTGATGATTTCTTGAGTGATGGAAGTGAATCGGAAGATAATGACAACGAGATTTTGGATATAGCAAGGAATTGGTATCAAATTAGTATAAATCAACCAAACGTTGCACCACCGAGATTTCGATTTGAAGCTAACCCTGGCTGTTGTTTTACTCTGACGGATTACGATGATGCTTTGTCATACTTTGAATTATTTTTTGATAACTCTCTCATGGACATAATTCTAACTGAAACAAACAGATATGCATTTCAACATCCAGGATCATCACAGAACCTATGGTCACCAATTACTATGGAAGAATTATACATATTTTTAGCCATAACTATACTACAAGGTATAATTAGAAAGCCTGAGATAAGGATGTATTGGTCAAAAGTTGAAATTTTTCAATCACCTATTTTTCCGAAGCTCCTTAGCTTTCGTCGCTATTCTGAGATAAAAAGATATCTTCACTTCTCTAACAATGAAACTTACGATGCTGAGATTCACCCCCATCCCAAGCTCAATAAGATATGGCCTGTATTTGACCATATAAATAAAAAGTGTTCTTCTCTATATACACCGGAAAGAGATATCACGATAGACGAAAGTCTACTACTGTACAAAGGGCGAATGAAATGAAATATATACCACTGAAACGAGCTCTTTTCGGAATAAAGATGTACCTTCTTTGTGAATCAAAAACCGGTTACTTATATTCATCCATTATATATACCGGAAAAGGAACGAATCTGAGCGATGCATATCGAGAAATGCCGGTATCAACTCAAGTAGTGTTGTCACTGATTGAACCGTTATTAGATAAAGGGTACTGTTTGACGACTGACAACTTTTATACTTCTCCACAATTAGCGGATTTCCTGGTAAAACGTCAAACAGATACCTACAGGACTCTGAAAAGTACCAGAAAAGAAGTTCCATCTGAAATTAGAAATAAAAAATTGAAAAAGGGAGATGTTATAGCGTTTCAGAGAGGAAAAGTAATGGCGATGAAGTGGAAAGACAAAAAAGATGTCTGCTTTCAACAATCCATAACACACATCAGGAAAATACAAGTAAAACAGCCAATGATGGCACTCAAATAAAGAAACCGAAAGTTGTAATTGATTACAACGATACAATGGGAGGCGTTGATCGGCTTGATCAGCATCTCCACGATTACCCAACAACAAGAAAACGAGGAAAAAGGTACTATAAGAAAATATTTTTCCATCTTGTGGATATATCCGTATGGAATTCATTTGTACTATATCAAAAAAAACGGAGGAAAACGGGACCATTTGGAATTCCGTAAAATGCTTGTGGAAAAATTAATTGAAAAATACCATTCAAAAGTGTTACCCAAAAGAACAGGTCGGCCTGGTTACCAACCTGGGCCTCTGAGACTAACTGAAAGGCACTTTCCCGAATTTGTACCACCTACAGAAAAGAAAGCGGCCCCTTTGTAGAAATTGCGCCGTTTGTTGCAGTAAAAGAGATGAGAGGGGTAAAAAGATAAGGAAAGAAACAAGATACTATTGTAGGAACTGTAATGTTGGACTTTGCGCAGTACCATGCTTCATGGTATATCATACCAAACTGAATTTTTAGTCAATTTTATGTTTGCAAGTATGAAAATTTGATTTAATTTGATTTTAATAACTTGAAATTCAAAATAAACATGTAATCAAATCGTTTTCACTTTGTTTGTATAATATATAAATATATTTTTAAATTAGCCTATACTTGTACCCCTGTATGTTGTCTTTTCTAATACAAAGGAGCATAACAAAAGACAACTTTAAGTGAAATTATTCCAAAATTAAAAATAAGATTTTTTAATTAAATTTTTAGTTAAAAATTACTTTTATTTGTCGATCATGTCTTAAAATGCACTAGAGAATATGATTATGCAAGAAAAAAAATAGGTGATTTTTTTTGACCGAAAATTAGAAATTAATGTGTGCCTTAAGGGGTTACACAGTTCACATGCCTTTCAATGTTCCGTTCAGAAAAGATATATAAATGAGAAAGCTGTATAACCGACATTTTAACTTAGGATGACTTGCATTCACTGCTTTAAACAGTTTTATCATTGTGCCCATTGCTTTACACAATTTTATCCTACATTTGGTTTCTTAAAATGTTATTCATATTTTAGTCAAATATTTTATTTTTGAAATCGCAAGAATCAAATATCCTAAGATTAAAAAGTTTTAAATTTAAAAAAATACAAATTTGAAATTTTACGCAAAAAAAATTTTTTTTTCATGCATTCTGCTTCATTCTTGCTCTTTTCCTTTAGGCATTTTGAAAGTATATTAAAAAGCATCCAACTTTTCGAAACATGCAGCCCACCCGTTCGTGGGATTCAAACCTCGGACCGAACCACCAGTGTTCAGCGACTTTACCGCTCGGCCGCTGTTTCATCAGGAGGAAAAAAAAAACGTCTTTAGATGACATCCACATACATTACTGGATAAACTCCTGAATCTTCAAATAATTCGACTGAGAAATCATGGGATTCTCCGTTTATGATACGATATGATGTTCTATAACGTAAATTTATACAACCATATATAGTCTAAAACCAGTCGCTTTTCACTTTAATCTGCAATGATATCGTTTTTGTCTTTTCTGTTAACACAAGCTCAATTGATGGTGTTTGCTGGTGTACACGTCCAAGTGTTTTCTCTTTGAACACCTAAATTCTTTGAAGTATCCTGAAAGTATCTTCAAAAGCGTCCAACTTTCTGAAACATCTTGGTATGCCTGACAGCCAAATTTCCCTGCAAATTTTTGCTTACTTTTTCCCCTAATTTTCTTATTTCCTTCTACAGTTATTTTCAGTGCTCACACAAGAAAACTAAGATTTTTCGATTGCTAGATTTCCATAAATTTTGCATTCTTGTCAATTTTTTTAAAATATCAATTACATGAATTGCGTTTCAGCTTTTCATTTTTAGTAATTTTAAATATAAATAAAGTTTAAAGCGAAGTCCAAAGGATAAATATTTTAATTAAAAGATTTTTTGCTAAATGACAAAGAAATAAAACAGTCCAGCATTGTTTAATCTGTACCACAGAGTGACCCGGCTCTTATATCGCCTGAAACGAACTAAATCATATTAAAGACCATGTTTTTTTTATACAATCTAAAATGCGAGAGAAAAATTAGCTTCTTAAAACATTCTTTCTAAAAGGAATAATATAAAAATTTATATTTATATATATATTTTTTAAAGCTAGGACTTGAACCAAACTGTCAAACTTTTAAAGCTTAATTTATATGGTGGTTATAATTAAAGTTCCACTTTGAAATGGTCATAAAAGGAAAACTACCAGACTAAATGCTATCAAAGTTGGGAATCATGTAAAGGAGGTTATATGAATTTATTTTCCGTGGGAAAAAAAGATTTCAAAAACTCACCACCAGGGAAAAAATGGCACTGTGTGCAATATTGTTAAATGAAATAAGACATGAAAACATCGGTTTAAAATGTGTTTAATTGTTTCCGAAACGTGTTACAAAGCATGTTCAGTGTAGCAGCCAGCATTTTCCGAAAGTAAGTTAAATCCTGTTATTGCATTCTCAACATCTCTTAGCATATCGGGAGGAATGTTACGGACATGTCGGTGTATCACATTTTCTATTTCTGCCAAATTGTTTAGATTATCACCATAAACAGTGCTTTTGAGATAACCTAATAGCCAAAAGTCACGGAGGTTGAGGTCTGGTAGGAAGCCTATAAGACGTTCATTCGGGAAATGTTGCCTAAGTAACTGTGCGACACATGTGAGGTGGCCCTGCATAAAAATCGTAGTATCTAAAATGCCATGTTACTGCAGTTCATGTATCACGAAACATTTTAACATTGACTCTAAGTGAGCTGCAATCACAGTGGTCCAGCTGTCGACTGCTCTTTAGATAAAAATGGTTCAGTTATGAAACTAGCTGTCATTCCACGTCAAACGGTGTGGAATGACTGCTATGCAATGGAACTAGGTAGGTAACATGAGGGATTTCTTTGGCCCAAATCAATTAAAAGCGTTTTGAATCAGTATCTTCATATTTTAGGGCCGAATTCAGGCTTCAAAAATTACAAATTAGCGATCTGTAAGAAAACGATTTCCAGATTGTACGCACTTGTGCGAGTGATTTGTGATCTCACATTTTCTAATCGCTAATTCGTGGTTTTCAGGGACAAATTTCTCCCTTACACGGATGGCGCACTTGACAAATGTACTTAGGATAATGGACCAAAACTGAAAAAATTTCTCCTTCCTCCGAAAATAAAATATTGAAACTTCGACCTTGAATTTATTTTATTATCGAAATATTCAATTTGACTTATCTTCTAATCCTAGTTCTGACAACAATTCTGTCAAAAATTCCGGAGTACTGAAGCTAAAGTAAAAGGTTTAGTATATATTCACCATATGTTAATAAAAATAGATTATAGAATTTACACTGATGCAACTTTTTGTCTGAATGCACAGCAAATAATGGAAGAGAAGGCTTGTAGAGATCTGTTTTTGACATGCCTCTAAAAGTAGATGTCATACTCCTTTTGTCTCTTAAATGTAAAAAAACTTTCCTTTGAGAGGCAACTTTAGTTTTTGGAAAAGAAAAAAAAAATCACGAGAAGTCAAATTTGAACATGCAGGGCGATTAAGTACACATACTTATTTTCAGAACACAAGCGGTTCTCCGATTGGTTACTGAATTGTGAAAAGAGGCATTCTCATGCAATACAAAACATTTAGAACATGTTTTCTGACTGAATAGCACAAGATTAAAAGTCATCTGCTTGATTCACAGCCATTTACAAGTCACCTACTCAGGCAATTGCAGAATCGTTTTGATCCTGAGCTTGTAAGACAAACCTAATATCATTGGATTTAAGCACTTCTTTAATCTTCTGAGAACATTCCTTCTTTAGCTCATATTCCAAGAATATTAAGTGAACACAATTATTTAAAAAAAAAATAAAGCAATGCAAATAAAACACTGTTCAGCATGAAAATCCTCCCTACCAAACTAATGTGTTATTTCAATAATTTCTACCTATGTAACCCTTACACTGACCTGTAAATTGTTGTATCACATAGCAAAATCTAGAGAACATCAACATGTTTTGATTGATTGCAAAGCTGGTATGAGCATGTACATATGCAATATATAAGATTTTATAGCATACTGGGGTACAACGTTGCTAAGGTCAATAATTTTGTCTAAGTTTAGGGATATTGTGCATAATCTGACAATACAGCAATCATGTAGTCACTTCTGGTATTCTTGATACCTGATGTTTCTAGAAATCACCAGATGTACGAAACGGTTATATAAGCAGCTAGCAGGTCATTGGAGGATCAGTATTGGATATATGAGCAAAGTGCAAAGAACTAGCAAATAGCGAAAGTGTTGTAGTAATGCTGTTATTTTCACTGTTTGTAAACAATGCCATTGCAATTCTGTGTGAACAAACTGAACAGTTTCTGTTATAAATGTGGCGAAGTGACACCGAAATCTCAACGAAAGACTTTGAGCCCACTTGTAAGAAAAGTCTGTGAAGTTATATTTTGAGTGCAAGTTGGTGATCAAAACAAAACTTGGGCTTCCAAACTTTGCTACCAGCTTGGCCAAGAACCTGAACAGGATGGTTATGGCATTCTCACAAGCCTATAAAGTTTGGAGTGCCAATTGTTTGGTGGGAACTTCAGAACCGTATTGATGCTTGCTACTTTTGCATAATCCCGAGTTTTCTTACTGAAAGCAAACATAAAATTGTACAGCCTAATATCTCCTGCTTCTAGCATATGTGCCCCTAAGCCTCCAGAAAAAATACGAAATCTACTCGAAATCCGAAGAGATGACTTTTAACCAAAAGGTGCTCTAAGTTTTCAAGAAAAAGATGATTACAAATGTAATAGCAGTAACCATTTTATATCTCAGGAAGTGCTTTGTGGTCTTATTTGTGATTTGGATCTTCCCAAAACAGAGGCACAGCTGGATCTAGTTTACAGCAGTGGAATCTATTTAAAAAGGTGTGAAAATTTCCATATTTTGGAACGGTCAGTCTATGCTGGCGGTATTTTTCTTAATAACAATGACTTAGTGTACTGTCGTGATATCCCGGGTTTAATGAATGAACTTGGCTTTTCTTATAAACCTATGAAGTGGTGATTGTTAATTGACTCTGTGAAGACAAGCCTAATGGCACTTATTGTTTAATGGAAATGAACAACCATCTTCCTGTGGATCATGCTGTAAATAGGAAAGAAACGTACGAGAGCATGCGCATACTTCAAAGCATAAAATATGAAGATCATAAATGGAATATTTGTGCCTAAAGGTTGCACTACTTACAGGACTGCAGAGTGGCTATACAAAACATTATTGTTTCTTATGTGAATGGGACAGCAGAGTCAGAAACCAATATTATGTCATTAAAGAATGGCCGTTACGTTAAAACATGGTGCACAGTCTGAAAAATGTCATCAGTGAACCATTAGTAGAGCAGCAGAAAATTTATTTACCTCCTCTGCACATAAAAATAGAGAAGGAAATGCTTTTCTTTATTTGAGATGGATATTTGCATGCATAAGTGAGGCAAAGCTAAGTATAGTTTGTGTTTCTCATATTTTATATTCTTCCTCCCTTCTCTAAAAACATATGGGTGATAGGTAAAATTCAAACTCGTATTTGAATTCAGCACTTTTACAGTAGGCACAAGAAAACCCAAAAAAAATATCAGGGAAGTATAAAAAATTTAAAAATGCAGAATGGTGTAATCAGAAAATATTAAATCTTGAAAAGTATAAATAAATGACTAAAAAGTTGTATACATTTTTTTTGGTCATTTATGATCTAAGTAATGCAATTTTTTTCCTTATAGATTAGATTCTTCTAATGAAAAAGAAGAATTAGGTCTTTTAACCTTAAGAGAGGAATTACAGGAATTGAAAGCTGATGTTTTGGAACTGGAAAAAAGAGTATGTCTTTCTTTCTATTTATTAAATGAGTTCAGTTTACTTGTCCCGTTTAAAATTGATAAAACTAAGAAAAAAAGCTTGCTCTAATTGTTCTGTATGCAAGAAGTTACTCAGTTTTTAAAAGTAAAATTACTTTTTGCATATTTTTTAATTTTTGCTTTTTAAATTGGGCATAAAAGTGTCTGTCTGTAGGAATATAATATCTGAATGTGTTCCTTCTGAGAACAAAACTCTATATAGCCTTATTATTAAAATAATTAAAATGTTGAATTACAATTCTGCTGTGTTAGCCTGGAAAGAACATTCTCATTGCAGTTAATATCTCAGTGTCATAGGTAGGGAAGAAAGTATAATTTGAGAGAAAATAGTATTTTATATTTACGTTGTATCTAGAAAGGAATTGATATTGGTACTTTGTGATTATCTGCATCCCCCCTCCAAAAAAGGTGCCAACCCTTGTGACTATTTTTTACCAAGCTAAAATGCAAAAGACTACAGCCATTTTCAAAAATGGTGGTATACCAAGAATTACATAAAACAGCAACCAGTGAACAAAATTAAAAATGCAAGAAACATCTGTAATAAAACACTCACCTTTATTGGTACTTATATGACCATGCCAACTAGGAAAAATTAGCTACCATTGAACCATGAAAGTTGTACAATGTATTTAGGCCCTCAGGTTTCACTAGAAACTCTGTTAAAAACATTATAAACTTCATGCTAATGGTTGTTCCATTCTGTTGCTGTTTGTGGGGTCATGTCAACCTGTTTTTCCTGTGCAGCAAATGTTAATTCTGTCAACCAGGTGTAAATGAACCAGAGTTCAGTCACAAATTCTACATCCCTTGAACTCACTTCCCCCCCCCCCAATAGAAGAAAAATACAGTAATAACAGTTAACTTATATCCTTATTTAACAAAAATAAAAGACGGGTCTTGTCCAGAATCAATCAAGGCTATGTTAAAAAAAAACACAGATGTTATGATTGTATTGTGACATCACGCTTTTACGTAATTGGCTCTAAATCACAGTGCTTGGCAACAGTGTTATGGTGGATGAGATAACAGATAGGTACTCTGCCTTTTTTTTTTTTTTTTTTTATTGTTCTCCCCCATGTACACAGCAATCTGCTTTACCTTGGAGGGGAAAACCATAGAACTGCAGAAACTGCATATCATGTACAACCTGGCATTGCACATGCTGTCATTTTCTTTGTGTATATAGTAATCTGTTTTTGCATAAAAGGAAATTACAGAATAGTGCAGTTCAGCTCTCTGCATGTGCTGTTGTTTCTCCATGTAAACAGTGATTTATTTTAGCTTAAAAAACATGAGAGAATTCCAAAGCTTCAACTTACAAATTTGGCAAAGTGCAGCTTCATGGAATGCAAATTTTTGCATTCTCTACTATTGAGGAAAAAAATGCCATATTTTTGAAGAAATGCAGTGCTTTCCTTTTCATCAGCTGACAAACTCTGCACTTGCACTGGTCATAAATAACCAGTATTTGTCTGCTATACTCATGTAGATGCCTGGGCTGCCACATAAATACATTTTGGTGACATAGTGTGTAGCCTTGTGAATACTTTTCAGGGGATGTGGATGATCAGAAAGAACCCTGAATTTAAAAAATAAAATACAGATTATTATATATTTTTTTTAAAATTAAAATTTTTGTACAAAGTACACTACATGTGTTTCAGTACAATGTCATCTTACTGAAATTACATCATTTGTATTTGTTTTTATATTTTACTTCCATAATTAAAGGTATGTTGTTTAATGCAAATAACCCAGTATGATGTTTAATATAAGTACATTGACTCAGTATTATCTTTCATGGTCAAGTTTAGTAAAAGATATTTAATTTTTGATTTTATTTTGAATAGAGTACCAGGCATCATATATCAGGTGATGCTTTTAGTTTCAGAGAGAGATGGGAGTTCGGCTTATTTCCAAACAAAAAATATATTTCCATATTGTAATAAATATTAGAGGGATATACTTTTTTAAGGAGAGTTATCAGTTTAGGATTTGTTATGTTAAGGTATGTTCACTGCATGTGTATGAGTAAAACATTGTTGGTACATTTTTGTCTAGCATTTTTATCAGCATATTGTTTAATTAAAAGTGTTGAACCTGTTACTGTGGATATTTTCAAATACTTTTGAATAATTTAATTTTGCTCATGTAATGAAAAAAGTTATGATTGTTGTTAAAAGAACATTGTTATATTTTTATTACATTTTTTTTAACAGAAATCATTTATTGAAGAAGAAAACTATAATTTAAATAATCAGATATCAAATTTGAAGGATCAAAATAATAACTTAAGATCTCAGTTGGATTCAATGGAGCAGCACCTTGCTTCTGTAGTATCTCAGAATAATTCTCTGCAATCAAAATTAGCCAAACTTGAAGTAGAAATTACTGTTGTATCTTCTCAGAACAAGACACTTGCATCTCAGAATTCAGCATTTCAAACACAAGTTTCAAATCTTGAAGAACAAGTGAAAAAGGTACGCTGTTGATTATTGAAACCTCCATTAGAATATAATTTTGTATGCCCATCATAGGTAGCATGTTTACTTGATTTTGTCATTAAGTTTTCTGTTTAGTTAACTATAAAAATATGCAAGTATTTTCCTGTATGTGAGGGAACAGATTGTAGCCATATCAGATTTTATTACTCACAAAGAATCTTACTGTTATCAAAATAAGTCTAATATTTGTTTAACTAGTTTGAATTGTGTATGTTTTCAAATAACCTTTTTAACTGTTTTGCATTTTGTATGTTTGTTATCTTTTAAGGCAAATCAGCAGTATGCAGAATTAGACAACAGAAACAGGTGCATGGCAGCTGATCACGAATCTCTTCAACACCTGCATGAGCAGTTAACCAATGACTATGAATCTCTGGCAAAAATCCATAGTTCTCTTAAATCCCATCACAAGAATCTAAGAGGAGAATATAATGATTTAAAGGTGGTACGCATATTTTTTATACTGGGTTACTCTTTTTCTCCTTCTTATATGTCTTGGCTTTGGTATTTCCATATTGTATGCATGAAAGGAATAATGTATTTTTGATATTAGTGACTTAACTTCGAATGAATCTCATAGTAGTGAAAGCCTATTATATATTAAAACCCATTAATACACTGTTACTAAATTGCCATATTAATATTAAAACATTAAATCTGTAATTTATGTGCTGTTACGTATGATAGATGCCAGTGAAATGTTTTGTTAGAAATATTTCAGAAAATACAGATTCTGTGCTTTTTACATAGTGTAAACTTCGAACTTTGAGAACAGAAACTCAGAAATTCAACTCAAAGCTGACATGCTAAAAGTTATTGAAAGCAACACTGAATTGACACATACTGAACTCAACTGAGTGCCAATCAGTTATTCATGTATTTATATAAAATTGCAATAGAAGGGTAGCTTAATAGAGTTAATCTAGGAAATTCCAAATCTAGAAGGGTTAATCTAGGAAATTCTAAATATCATTACTTGCTTCATTATCAGTTAGTTACTGAAAATATTCCTGCACTTTAGAAAGTATTTTTCATTACTCTAAAATATCATACTCTATTGGGAAATTTCCCTCATGCTGTGGACTAGGTCCTTTGTTTGCTGTGTCTATCAGTGATATGATGGATGTGAACTCTGAATACTGTTGGTTTGACCCATTTTCTAATCCTGGCAAATAAGCCTGCTGTAAGAGTTTTTCAAGGATTTCCTTAAGCATAGTATAAATGCAAACCAGATTTCCTTTGAAAATTCTCACAAAAACATCTTTTTCTGAGGCAGATAACCATCATTGCTTTGAGTTAATCAATTAACCAACCAACTAACCTTTATGTGTCTCATTTACAGATTATTTCAGCAATCTTAGATCAGGATCTTCAGTTTGGTTTCTTTTTAAGTAATTTTCTGATAAAGATGATAGTAATTTTCCTAATCATTAAAAGGTCACATGCAGTTATGGAACAGTACTAATTTTTTCATTGCAGTGGCTAGTATTATGTCAATTTTCAAGTGTTATTTTGGTTTTCCTTTTGTTGTAAATTGCTGTTGAAAGAGGTAATTGATGGGAAGATTGAGGAATTGAGTGATTGAATTGAAATTGATGTGATGAATTGAGGAAGATGCTGCCAATTTACAGAGTTTTATTTAATTACTGAACAAACAGAATATTTTATTTTTAAGATCATCTTTATAATAATTATATCTTCTTTGCTGCAGTTTGAATTTTTAACTGTGTTTGCTTGTGTGCATCTTGCATTTATCTGTATCACGTTATTGTTTCTTGTCATTTTTTTTATTTTCTTTATTTTTATTTCTGAGTTTATGGACAATATTCTTTTAAGTGATTTCCCTTTCTTGTGTTAAACTGCCTATTCTGTGTTCTTACTACTTTAAATAATAGAATTGATAAAAATCCACATTTTCTTATCACCTAGTTCTTAATTGTGGAGAGAGTTTCCATTATGTATTCAAAACCATAGCTATAGCAGAATTAGTATTTATCTCAGAATCATTCCACATTAGTTTCTTCGTCACACAAATACAAATTTAAAAAACACACACACACACACAAAAAAAAAAAAAAAAAAAAATAATAATAATAATAATAATAATTTGGGGGGCTATATTGATGCTCACAGAACTTGTCTCAGAATCTTTATATTTCTAAGGTAATGCATTTCTAGCATTTCTTGAAAGTCAAGAAGCTATGTTAAGTGAGTTATATTATTATTTTTACTTATTTCTTTATTCTTGTTTGAGGGTTTCACTAGCCTATTACTTAACTTCATCATCATCATCTTGAATAGATATTCAGAGAATTTTCTTCAAACTGCATTGCAGCAGAATGCTAATTACAAAAGGTTTTACAATTTTTTTTTTTTGGGGGGAGGGGGAGGGATTTGTTTCTTCCTTTGATAATCACTTTCACATTATTTATTCTTCATTGATACTTTCTTCTCTGTCTCTTAGATTTCTGTTCAGGAACTATAATCTTCTTATTCATTGTAGAATGTTTTGTTTCTTCTACTTTAGAAATTTATTTCATCTTTGAAGTAAGTGGAAGTTATTGATTTAATATTAGCTGCAGTAACTGTAGTTTCTTTAGTCTTACTCACAACTGTAAATTAGTATTTGATTGCCTCCTCTATTCTCATTTCAGTCATGGTAAGAACAATAAAGTTATTTTCTGATATAGCTGCAACAATAGATTTTAAATTAATGCTAAGAGACATTCAGAATCATAAGTTGCTTAAGCAACTTAAAATGATTATGGACAGCATTTCATTTTCATTTCAGTTGGTGTTTACATATTAGTGTCTGCTTCTGACACTAATTATTTTCTAAGGATTTGTGAATAATCTTCTGAGTGAAGAAGTTCATAGTTAACAGAAACTTAACTGCTATCAAAACTTTAAATACTGTACAGTTATATATGTTATGAAGTAAAGTTACTACATACTATATAGTTGGTCTCTATATATATACAGTTAGTATATAGTACATATATAGTTGGTCTCTCTATATATACAATTAGTATATAGTACATATATAGTTGGTCTCTCTCTATATACAGTTAGTATATATTATGAAATAAGTTTACTATATATATGTCATGATAAAAGCAAAGGAAAGGACGGAACACTGTAGATGCTTGATTAGATCCATATTGAAGAAGAATTTTGATTGCGTAGTATTTAAAGAACTTGGCAGTTGAGGCAGTTTTAATTCCATTTTTATTTCCAATTGATATTTGTGGCCACAATCACTTTGGCACTCTAGTTATGCCTATTCAAGAACATTACATTTTTGATATAATTGAGAAGGAAAGCAAGCCACCGAAATTACAGCTTAGCAGAGTAGAGGGCAAAAGCTGAAGTGCGTAGTTATGCAAGATGGAAGCACACGAAGAGAAAAGTTTTGGTTTACAATTCAGTGATTGGTTGTCAAGAGGCATCTGGTATTAACGGTTACGTAAGATCGCATGATTAATCTGAATGACGCAATGCAGATAAGTTATTACGATTTTAGAATAGAGAGGAAGAATTAATGTTTATAGTTATAATTCTGATTCATACATTTTTATCTTACATATTCCCCCCTTCAAAAAGAAAAAGGCGTAGCGACAGAGAAGCCTTTTTAAAAGAGTTAAAACACTAGCAAATTAAAAAAATATATATATATAAATAAATTATAAAATTTTGATCCTGTAAAGTATTATTTATAAATATCAATTTTTTTAAAATAAATTCTTAATTTTTAGAGTCCTATTGAATTTTTCAACATTTCTTTTTGTTTGAGAGTTCACATAATCATAATTCTTCAGGGAAGGTTCTTGTTATCGCAGAATATCACAAAATAAACTTTTACATAATCATTACTTATAATTTAATGTAATGCACATAAATATTTATAATACTTATTTCTATAATGATAAATTATAATTTAACATGATAAATAATAGGATTAAGATCTTCAGAATTTATGGTTTCACCGTTATCATCTTTCATTTACAATTCCTGATTTTACCAAACTGGAAGTCTCGCAATACTTCTAAACAAACATATCCATCAATAGGGCTGTCCTCTTGAGCTAACCAGCGTGTTCTCTGCACTGGTGGCCCAGGGTGCCTAGGCAGTTACTTGAAAAGGCCTCCGTTCCTCGCATTAAGGTAACTGGCTTTTGAGAACTGCACTAATACATTCCATAATAAAAAATATAATAATAATAATAATATAAAAAATTTACATGCATTCATAAAATGAGAGCCTCCAGCATTATCTTGCATGAAGAGGGTAAAAAGAACAACTGTACAGAGGTAATTACAGGCCTCTGTTGAAGGAACCAGTACACCCTCATCATACTATACTTAACACACAATAACCCCTAAATTTTAACATGCATTTACCATAATTTCATATTACATATTTGTAATAATTTCACTTATTTTTTACACCTTTATTTTTAGAATAATTATAAAATTCGTATTCAAAATTTTCAACAAAATTTCAAAAACATAAAAACTTATCTTAATATCCTTCCCTATGAATAATTTCGTTACTTAATTTGCTTAATTTTTCGTTAGCTTAAACTTATTTATTTATTCTTGTTTGAGGGTTTCACTAGCTTATTACTTAACTTCATCATCATCATCTTGAATAGATATTCAGAGAATTTTCTTCAAACTGCATTGCAGCAGAATGCTAATTACAAAAGGTTTTACAATTTTTTTTTTTTTGGGGGAGGGGGAGGGATTTGTTTCTTCCTTTGATAATCACTTTCACATTATTTATTCTTCATTGATACTTTCTTCTCTGTCTCTTAGATTTCTGTTCAGGAACTATAATCTTCTTATTCATTGTAGAATGTTTTGTTTCTTCTACTTTAGAAATTTATTTCATCTTTGAAGTAAGTGGAAGTTATTGATTTAATATTAGCTGCAGTAACTGTAGTTTCTTTAGTCTTACTCACAACTGTAAATTAGTATTTGATTGCCTCCTCTATTCTCATTTCAGTCATGGTAAGAACAATAAAGTTATTTTCTGATATAGCTGCAACAATAGATTTTAAATTAATGCTAAGAGACATTCAGAATCATAAGTTGCTTAAGCAACTTAAAATGATTATGGACAGCATTTCATTTTCATTTCAGTTGGTGTTTACATATTAGTGTCTGCTTCTGACACTAATTATTTTCTAAGGATTTGTGAATAATCTTCTGAGTGAAGAAGTTCATAGTTAACAGAAACTTAACTGCTATCAAAACTTTAAATACTGTACAGTTATATATGTTATGAAGTAAAGTTACTACATACTATATAGTTGGTCTCTATATATATACAGTTAGTATATAGTACATATATAGTTGGTCTCTCTATATATACAATTAGTATATAGTACATATATAGTTGGTCTCTCTCTATATACAGTTAGTATATATTATGAAATAAGTTTACTATATATATGTCATGATAAAAGCAAAGGAAAGGACGGAACACTGTAGATGCTTGATTAGATCCATATTGAAGAAGAATTTTGATTGCGTAGTATTTAAAGAACTTGGCAGTCGAGGCAGTTTTAATTCCATTTTTATTTCCAATTGATATTTGTGGCCACAATCACTTTGGCACTCTAGTTATGCCTATTCAAGAACATTACATTTTTGATATAATTGAGAAGGAAAGCAAGCCACCGAAATTACAGCTTAGCAGAGTAGAGGGCAAAAGCTGAAGTGCGTAGTTATGCAAGATGGAAGCACGCGAAGAGAAAAGTTTTGGTTTACAATTCAGTGATTGGTTGTCAAGAGGCATCTGGTATTAACGGTTACGTAAGATCGCATGATTAATCTGAATGACACAATGCAGATAAGTTATTACGATTTTAGAATAGAGAGGAAGAATTAATGTTTATAGTTATAATTCTGATTCATACATTTTTATCTTACATATTCCCCCCTTCAAAAAGAAAAAGGCGTAGCGACAGAGAAGCCTTTTTAAAAGAGTTAAAACACTAGCAAATTAAAAAAATATATATATATAAATAAATTATAAAATTTTGATCCTGTAAAGTATTATTTATAAATATCAATTTTTTTAAAATAAATTCTTAATTTTTGAGTCCTATTGAATTTTTCAACATTTCTTTTTGTTTGAGAGTTCACATAATCATAATTCTTCAGGGAAGGTTCTTGTTATCGCAGAATATCACAAAATAAACTTTTACATAATCATTACTTATAATTTAATGTAATGCACATAAATATTTATAATACTTATTTCTATAATGATAAATTATAATTTAACATGATAAATAATAGGATTAAGATCTTCAGAATTTATGGTTTCACCGTTATCATCTTTCATTTACAATTCCTGATTTTACCAAACTGGAAGTCTCGCAATACTTCTAAACAAACATATCCATCAATAGGGCTGTCCTCTTGAGCTAACCAGCGTGTTCTCTGCACTGGTGGCCCAGGGTGCCTAGGCAGTTACTTGAAAAGGCCTCCGTTCCTCGCATTAAGGTAACTGGCTTTTGAGAACTGCACTAATACATTCCATAATTAAAAATATAATAATAATAATAATATAAAAAATTTACATGCATTCATAAAATGAGAGCCTCCAACATTATCTTGCATGAAGAGGGTAAAAAGAACAACTGTACAGAGGTAATTACAGGCCTCTGTTGAAGGAACCAGTACACCCTCATCATACTATACTTAACACACAATAACCCCTAAATTTTAACATGCATTTACCATAACTTCATATTACATATTTGTAATAATTTCACTTATTTTTTACACCTTTATTTTTAGAATAATTATAAAATTCGTATTCAAAATTTTCAACAAAATTTCAAAAACATAAAAACTTATCTTAATATCCTTCCCTATGAATAATTTCGTTACTTAATTTGCTTAATTTTTCGTTAGCTTAAATTTCGTTACTTAATTTGCTCACACATAATAATGAAAAATTAGAAAAATTAATGAACAAGAATTTCAGATTTTCTCAAAACAAATTGCAGAAATTTTAACCAAAGTTGAAATGAAAACTATAGAATCCGCACCACATTAAATTATTTAATTCCTGAGCTAGATTCACACGAATGTAATAATTTTTGAGCTGTTGAAAAAGCGGAAGTGCAAATAATTTTCTGTTGCACATACTTGCAAACACTAACTCGGATCGACCTTGAACCCGCTGTAATGCTTAATTCCTAAACGGTAATTCACTGATGATTTCCTTTTCACTAGGCATTCGAACTTCTCAATTTATCGAGATATTACTTTCAATCTATAAACACTACGCATGATTATTATTATTTTTTTTTAAGCACTTGCACCACAGCAGAAGAATGATCTGTTATTTTTTAAACACTGATAAAACAAATTTGATGATTCACTTCTTTCACATTATCTTGGATTTATCACAAAACGATGATTTGAAGAGCTGAATTAAATTTTCCATTGAGGTTTCAGGCTGCAGGAAACTATCCTGTCGACTTAATTGTCATGATAAAAGCAAAGGAAAGGACGGAACACTGTAGATGCTTGATTAGATCCATATTGAAGAAGAATTTTGATTGCGTAGTATTTAAAGAACTTGGCAGTCGAGGCAGTTTTAATTCCATTTTTATTTCCAATTGATATTTGTGGCCACAATCACTTTGGCACTCTAGTTATGCCTATTCAAGAACATTACATTTTTGATATAATTGAGAAGGAAAGCAAGCCACCGAAATTACAGCTTAGCAGAGTAGAGGGCAAAAGCTGAAGTGCGTAGTTATGCAAGATGGAAGCACGCGAAGAGAAAAGTGTTGGTTTACAATTCAGTGATTGGTTGTCAAGAGGCATCTGGTATTAACGGTTACGTAAGATCGCATGATTAATCTGAATGACGCAATGCAGATAAGTTATTACGATTTTAGAATAGAGAGGAAGAATTAATGTTTATAGTTATAATTCTGATTCATACATTTTTATCTTACATATATATATATTTGGAAAACTGAAGAATAAATTATAGATTTTTTAAGTAACAACATAAGTCTTTAATTCCAAATGGAAAACGATTTGAAAACATACAATGAGAATAATTTTATTTAATCTTTAGAAAGTAGCACTAAAATCAAGTTTCTTATTGAAATTAATTAAGGG
The DNA here is from genome assembly GCF_044657685.1 of Stegodyphus dumicola. NCBI lineage: Eukaryota > Metazoa > Arthropoda > Arachnida > Araneae > Eresidae > Stegodyphus > Stegodyphus dumicola. The sequence continues at coordinate 131,249,135 of NC_140768.1, read as the reverse complement.
CCCAACTGTTTGTACATTTTCTTGTGTATTAAAATGAGGGAATCTTAAAAAATATTCTAGCTTTTTGCTTAACTTGCAAATACCATCTAAATATAAAAAATTTGAATACTTGTTAAAACTTACCAGTATGACAATATTTGATCAAAATGTCACAAAGGGGCAACAAATTGTGATTCCATAAAATGATTTTTTTGTTTTTGTTTTTGTTTGTTTCACCAATGTGAAAAGATAAAATTTCTTGAATTTATTATATATTTTAGTGTATTATTATATATACGCTGCTAAAAAAAGAGAAAAAAGGGGGGGACGGTGCTATATCTCCCGTTCTACTGGGCCAATTGACAAAATTCAAGCTGTGTTTTCCATGTCTCGAAAGCGCGACTTAGGATATATATATTAGATTTATATATAGCACATTTCTAACATAGGTATTTTGACACAAAATCGAACTTTTTCTGAAATAACAGAGCAATTTTTTTCCATATTTCGATTCTATAACTCAAATTATACCAGAATGCCAAGTTTTGTAAAAATCGTACGAGTAGATTTTAAAATATTAGCTCTCAAAATTTTACCTCCTCAATGTTAATTGAATTTGGCAAATATTTATTAATATCTCTTTTTTTAATAAACTTTTATTATTTTTCCTTTCACATTTCAAAATTTAGGTTCATTCCAAATAAAATTTACCCATCTTTTGTGTTTTATTTTTTAAATTTCTATTTTTAAATAATTTTTATAAATTTTTCGAAAAAATTTTTGAATTATAACCTATAAAATTTTTAGCGTCATCTTAAAGGAGGTGTATTTCTAAGCATACCTGCAAAAAATTAGACTTTTTTATTCAAAATTTTCTAAGATATACACGAATTTACATATTTTCGCATTTTGAAATTTGGCATCTTTTTTTTGAGCGATAATAACTCCAAATGTTGTTTATGGATTTTTGTTACAGTGAATTGCCACAGCTATTTTTAACCTTAAATTTCAAATAACATTTTACAGAGAATTAATTATATATGAAATTTTTTCCCTCAATGATGCGTAATAAATATTTATTAATACTATATGAAAAGCTATTTTTTAAATTATAGATGATATTATTCAAATTTTTAGCTATTTTTTTTTAATTTCTCTCTTTTTTCCTTTTTTAAAAAAAATATTTGTAAGAGTAAATTTTTATCTTCGGCGTTTTATCGTCTGCTACTTTACTTTAACTTCATTTAAATTGAATTGTCTAAAACTGAGAACTTTCGTTTTATGTTTATTTGAATTTTATGAAAATATTTTATGACATTAACTGCATAATTTATTTCTAAACAAGCTGTTACTTATGAAGTGGCTGAAAGAGCGGCTGATACTATCATCCATATTTTTAAAGCACAGTATATTTTTATAGGAACATAAGATTTAGAATAATCATTTTTACAGTCAAAAGTCGTTAATTCGGACACCCATAATCCGGAATGATCTATAATCCGGACCTCAAAACTAAAATCTTTCTGCGCATGCGCATAGGCGTTTAGGCATGCGAGCAAGACCTTTATGACTGCGCATATGCGTCTGCGCAAGTGCAGAATACGTTTTCGCATGCGTGTTTAATGTATAACGGACGGTATAAGCTAAAATTATCTAATTATCTATTTCAGTTAATGTTGATGATTGCGTTGTTCCTTAATCTTCGAATTGGATCCGGCTTATTATTTTTTGTATTTGTTTGTGCACAAGTTTTGTAGAGCAGAATGTATAACTTTCTGAAAAATGGAAAAGCAACTGCAATTCAAAATTCAACTTCTCCAAATGTTTCATATTTTTACTCAATGAATTTCAATTATCACAAAAATACCAATACTTTTTTAATAAAGCAACAATAATAATCGAATAATACAATCAAAAGTCTTTAATCCGGACATCAAAGCTGCAAACTTTCTGTGCATGCGTTAACGCATTGCGCATATGCGTCTATGCATGCGCGTGTAATGTATAACGAACGGTATAAGCTAAGCTAAAAATGATCTAATTATCTATTTCAGTTAATGTTGCAGATTGCATTGTTCTATCTTCGAATTGGATCCGGCTTATTATTTTTTGCAGACTGTAAGAGCAATTTTATAAAAGTAAGCTTGAACTTTCGATTATGTCAAATAGAATTTCCGATGCTGGAGCTCCCAAAGGATCTACAAAACGAAAGTATGTTTCGATGTCCATCAAACAGAAAGTGGAATTGCTACAAAAAAATGGATAAAGGCATATCCTTTGTTTATCTAACCGTTCCGAAATCTGTTTATCAATTTTACGCTAATCTGAGCGGGGGGGGGGGGGAACGTCACGGTAGCGCGCAATGAACTGGAAGTTGATCTGTCAACACTATTGTTATCTTCAGGGCAGATGTTTTTATTTTATTCGGCTTATAATTCCTTACTAAATGTAGTATTACATCTCGATGTACTCCGTCTTTGATATGATTTAAATCAAATTCCTCGTCATTATAAATATCACGAATACAAATCAAATAGTTTTCTGGTTGCAATTTTCTAATTTCGGCTATGTGTAATGTATGCTTTACGCATGCGCACATTGAAAAAAATGTTTAATAAAGTAAACAAATAAATATTAAGCTTCTTTTTCTGTAAATTTTGATACCCTTTAGATCATAATTGCTCATTATTTTATAAATTACGGTTTCATATTTTTAATTTTATAATTTCTTCATGCCATCTTACCAGATTTAAACTGATGATCTATAATCCGGAATCGCCGAAGTCCCGACGAGTCTGGATTAAAGACTTTTGACTGCATAAAAGTCAAATTGTGATATAAACATACAACTAACTCTCTAGAGACTGAATTAATGGAAGTAATGGAATAATGGTTATGTAGAAATGATCTGCAGCTACTTAATGGCTGGATAAGTCAGCAGGTTCTGTGGACAAGTAAGAATAATTATATAAACGACACTCAACATTCTGGATTCAATTAAGAACGAGGGTACGATATTTATTAAAAGAATTTAAGAAGTTTTGAAACATAAAAAAAATCAACTCATTTTTTATCCTAAAATGTATTTTTAGGTGTAGCATATTTTCATTATATCCTTAAAATTCTAATTTAGAATGTAATTGTCAATAAGTGGATTCTAATCATCAGTAATATAATAAGTAATTATTACGGTTATTAATAAATCCTTGTTATAAAGTAATTGAAAATATTTCAAAAAACTTTTTCTGAATGCAAATATTTCTAATTTTATATTAATCAATATTGCACACGATATTATTTATTTGCACTTCAATTCTTACCGTCCGCTCTAGTAGGAGTTACAAATCAATTATATTTAATTAAGGAATGACCACCTAAATTTAGAAACAGCGTACCGTAACAGCAATTAAATTATTGGCGGCGTATCTTTCATGTTACTACCGATTGGCAAGCTACATGATTTTTAATGAGTATTCGGGTTTTGCTATTAACTTCACTTGGAAATCGTGCTTAAACTAGGTTAGTTGGTTATTTGAACATAGAAAGAAGGAGCTATTTGGTTAAGATGCTTTCATAGAGAACCTTTTTAAAGGTTTGGTTTGGTTTATTTAATTACGGCAAAGCACACTAGGGCTATCTGCCTAAGGGGAGGGATGCTTTCGTGGAGGACTTTCTAAGGGAAACTGGCTCATATACACGTTACACATGGGGAAAACCACAAAAACGCCCATGCAGCCAGCCTGTTCGCGGGATTCGAACCTCGGACCGAACTACCAGTGTTCAGCGACTTTACCGCTTGGCCGCTGGTGGGCCAAACCTTTCTAAAGAGAACCTAGAAAACTACGAAAACCAACCATGCAGCCTGGGTTTGACTTTGCTATAAACAATTAGTATTTAACAATCTTCAAATGCTAGGCAGCTGGTGAGGCTCCAATTTGATATTTTATTTGTAAATATTTAAAATATTGTTGTGTTCTTTGACACAAAGAGCAGAATTTAATTTTTGTTAACTTGTTAGTAAACTACCAAGCCGTAGTGCAAATGAATATTCAATTTCTTTTGCAATAATCGTATTCACTTAATATTCTTGGAATATGAGTTAAAGAAGAAATGATCTCGGAAGATTAAAGAAGTGTTTAAATCCAGTGATATTAGGTTTGTCTTACAAGCTCACGATCAAAATGATTCTGCAATTGCCTGAGTAGGTGACTTGTAAATGGCTGTGAATTAAGCAGATGACTTTTAATCTTACACTATTCAGTCAGAAAACGTGTTCTAAATGTTTTGTATTGCATGAATGAAAATGCCTCTTTTCATAATTCAGTAACCAATCAGAGAACTGCTTGTGTTCTGAAAATAAGTATGTGTACTCAATCGTCCTGCATGTTCTTCAAATTTGACTTCTTGTGATGTTTTTCTTTCCCAAAAACTAAAGTTGCCTCTCAAAGGAAAGTTTTTTTGACATTGAGGAGACAAAAGAAGTATGACATCTACTTTTAGAGGCATGTCAAAAATAGATCTCTAGAAGTCTTCTCTTCCATTACATGTTGTGCATTCAGACAAAAAGTTGCATCAGCGTAAATTTTATAAACTATTTTTATTACACTCTGATTACTTTATTAACATGCAGTGAATATATACTAAACCTTTTACTTCAGCTTCAGTAATTCGGAATTTTTGATGGAATTGTCGTCGGAACTAGGACTTGGAAGATAAGTCAAATTGAATATTTTGATAATCCAATAAAATCGAGGTCAAAGTTTCAATATTTTATTTTCTCAGGGAGGGGAAATTTTTTCAGTATTGGTCCATTATCCTAAGTGTATTTGCTTTGATTCTTTATTTTTTCCATAAAAGCGAAAATTTTACGTATGGTATATATATAACGCTGAGCCTCAAATTAAAATTTAATAATATACAGGTTGATTATAATTAAAGTTCCACTTTGAAACGGTCATAAAAAGAAAACTACTGTATCAAATGTTATCAAACTTGGTAACCATGTAAAGGAGGTCATGGGAATTTATTTTCAGCGAAAAAAGAAAGTTCAAAACCTCACCACCAGGGGAGAAATGGCGCTGTATGCAGTATTGTTAAACAAAATATGGGTCAGAATCTAACTTAACCTTTTGTTACACGGGTTTAATATGTTGTATACCCTTAAGAAACTTTGAAGTAAGCAAATTACCATTTAAAGGCGTTAAATTCGATAAAAGTCGAGTGCACCATCCGTGTAAGGGAGAAATTCGTCTGTGAAAACTATGAATTAGTGATAAGAAAATGTGACATCGCAAGTCACTCGCACAAGTGCCTACAATCTGAAAATCGTTTTCTTACAGATCGCTAATTTCTAATTTTTTAAGCCTCAATTCGGGCCTAAAACATGAAGATGTCGACTCAAAACACTTTTATTCGATTTGGGCCAAAAAAATTCCTCATGTTATCTACCTAGTTCCATTGCATTCTCCTACTGCATTCTATTGCATAACTGAACCATTTTTCTTTGAAGAGCAGTCGACAGCTGGTCCTCTGTGATTGCAGCTCGCTTAGAGTCAAATTTAAAATGTTTCGTGATACATGAATTGCAGTAACAAGGCATTTCAGATACTACGATTTTTATGCAGGGCTGGGCCCCACCTCACTTTTATCGCACAGTTACTTAGGCAACATTTCACGAATGAACCTCTCATAGGCCGACATTTCCCCACTTCCCACCAGACCCCAACCTCTGTGACTTTTGGCTATGGGGTTATCTCAAAATGTACCATGTAAATTAAACTTTAAAAGTTTGACAGTTTGGTTCAAGTCCCAGCTTTAAAAAAATATATACAAGGTTCATACGATCCTTAAAAGTCCTTAATTTTTTCAAAAATGAATTTTTGTTCCTTAAAAGTCCTTAATTTTGGCCAAAATGAATAAACGGTCCTTAATTTTGCTCATTTGACATTTCTTATCATTTCTAATTATTGCCATTCTAAGTGTTAATTATGATTTCTCATGAATATGAAATTAAAATTACACGGCTCTTAACCAATCTGTTGGCGGATTTGCGATGCAAACGATTAAAAAAAAAAAAAAAAAATACCTACCCGAACGAAAGTATCAGTGTCTGATTGGCTATTCACCCAATCTTTCGAAACAGGTGTTATCCATAAATTTAGGCAGATTGTCATAAAAGCATGAAGCCGGAAGTTCTTTAAGATGCGAAAGTGATGATGAAGGTGCTCGAGAAAAAAAAAAAAAAGCGGGGGGGGGGGTTCTGAAAATATTTGCCAAAATTAGAGCAATTCCAACCTGGAAGGCCACAACCCTTCCAACGCCAATAGGAACGAGATGCCTGGAAAGTGCATTTTCAATAAACTGTGGCTTCATCAAGCTGACTACAAAGACTGGATACTGATGGATGACAATCCTTAAATGTGGTCTTTGTGTGAAACAAATTGAAATTTCTAAAATGGGAGAGTCAGCGCTGAAAATTGACATGAAAATTAAGTTTCGTTTTATCATTTCAATTTGTTTTTACACGATTTTGCTTAGCGTAATTTCTGTGTTTGTTTCAATTAAGCCATAAATTAATTTTTTATCACCTTCTATGGAGTTTATTCTCTTTTGCACATACTATATGTATGGGATATCGGGATTATGAGTTTATTTCTGCAGAGGGTCTGTTATCGATTTCACGGGAAATCTGTTGCTCCATTTCGATTTTAGGTCGCCAAGGGCAAATTCGGTAACGCTAGCCGAGAAAAAGTGAAGTTCGGAAATACGTTTTGAAGCTTCATTAGACAATTAAGTATTTGGTTTAAACCTATGTTGTTGATAGTAATGCATAATTTTTGCTAGTGGCGATACAATTATTAGTTGAAAATAACTAATTAAAAATTTTTTAATATTTTTAAAGCTGAAAACAACTAATTGAAACTAATTTTCCTGAATTAACTAGATGCAAAATTAACTTTCATGAATTACTAAAGTTATTGGGTAGTATACAGTACAAAGTCTGAGGTCTGGACTTTTCGGGACTTCGGCGATCTCAGGTTTGAGATTTTTCCGGATATTAGATCATTTTAAATCTACTAAGATGGCATGTAGAAATTATAAAATTGAAAATATGAAATCGTGATTTATGAAATAATGAAGCATTTATGATTTAAGGGTATCAAAATTTACAAAAGAAAAGAGCTTAATATTTATATGTTTACTTTATTAAACATTTCTTTCAATGTGAGATGTTTGATTTGTTTTCTCTGCTGATACTTTAGACTAATACTATAGACATATAATTTCTTGTTGAGTTATTAAGTTCCATTGTTCAAGTCCTGTAATTGCTGTGTCGAGAATTCCGAATAACTTGTCAATCAAAATTTTTTCTCGTTCATTAACCTCTCTGTTACTTTCTTCACTATCGGTATCTGTATTTTCTGGATTTAGAACCATACTACAGATTTCGCCCTCCGTTAATTGATTGATGATTGGGGCATTGTCATCGCAATGAAAAACTTCTGTTTAACTTCCCTAAATTCTGCCGCCTGGTGCGGCCATGCGAGCTCTGACGCTGGTTCTGGCTTTATGTGAATAACAAATCAGTTATTCTTAAGTCAAATAGCACTAAATATAATCGTTTGTCCTATGAGTATCATTAATTAGTTATCTATTATCTATTTTTAGCATAAGGAAAGAAATTTCTGTTAAATCTCCCCTTGTCAACATTTTAGCGCATTAACCTTAAATCTGTAATCGGTTAATACTGTGTTGTTTGGCGTCGCTGCATGAGTCATCACTCAAGTTGTCATCCGTTGATAAACATGCGGTGATGAAAGCAAAATACAATAAATAATGATTCGCGATTTCGGCATCAAGGATATAAAATATTAGTTGCTGTAAAATTAATAAATGTTTCGGTATGAGATTATGCCAAGCAGATACGCAGCTATGGAGTCAAGTTACTAATCACACAAATTTATGCTAAAGTAATTATTTCTTCAATAATGAGATATTTTATTTAGCGCCAAACTGAGATTAAGAATCGGGCTTTCTGGCATGTTTTTTTATGATGAGGAAAAAAATCTAATGCGCATGCCTAAAGCATACCCCTTCCCTCCAAAAAAGCCCTAAAAAATTGGTTTGTGGTGGCTTTGAGGTCTGGATTTTAGGTCATTCCAGATATTGGATGTCCTGATCTCGGAATTTGTACTGTATATATGTATATGTACTGTATACATATATATTTTTTCAGTATACATTTCTTATAATATATAGGCCTTTATATCTTCATGTACATTCACTGATCTTATTTATATTACTTTTATATTTTCTTTGATTTGTTTTTACAAAGTTTGCATTATTTATCTTTTTTTTATAATCTTCTATGTTTATTTCAACTTTACTTTGAATTCGATTTCATAATGACAATTTCCAGTGTTTAATTTCTACAAATAATATAGTACTCAAATGCATAAACATGAAAGTGTTGGGGACGATTACTCGAGTTTTATAGGATTTCTCTACAGTAATTGATTTTTACTCCAAATTGAATTGACTAAAATGCTTCATAAGAATAAGTTCTTCGAGTATCAGCATTGGTTCATAATTCCTACTATTCGCGGAAATATTTGGCCTGACTAGAATTGCCAGTTTGGCTTTAACTTATAACTCGAGTAAAGACGAAACACTTTCGTATTTACGTATTTTTATCAATTATTGTTCATTGAACGGGAATTGGTTTGTTCCCCTTGAAAAGTCAACTAATTTCCGATCAATGACAATGATTACATGTTTTTAATTTTTCCTTTTACAATTGAAATATTATTCTTCGTGATGATTTAACTCCAGTCCCCGTTAAAACATTATTAACATTTTGCTTTCAAATTTCTTCAAAACATCTTTCAAAATATAACTTACCAGTATGGATGCACACTATTAAAATAATTCTACTTTAATTAAACTTAGGAGATAATATAATCAATTAATCAATACTGTTTAGGAAATAAATTATATATATATATAACATATATATGCGATACTTAATTTTACTAATGCCTTGCATGTAATGCCCCTTTTAGCTGCAAAACATCTTTCCCTTCTGAACTGCAGAGTTTCTTCTAACAGTATCATGAATTTTGTCAGTATCATGAAGTTAGAAGAACCATCTACTTCAGGAAAAGATGTAACTGCTAATTCAACATCAATAAGTGTAGAAAATAATAAAATCAATTCTTTTCTTTTCAAATCTGAAGTTACAGATGCAGAAATATTGTGGGCTTTTAATTGCATCAAAAGCCACTATTCTTTTAAATCGTGTGTTCATATTGGGCCATTATTCACTAAAATGTTCCCGGATAGTTCCATTGCAAAATAGTTTTCATGTGGTGAAAAGAAATGTGCTTATATCTGTTATTTTGGTCTTGGCCCTTATTTTAAAACTTTGTTACTAAAGCATTGTAAAAATGCTGAGTTTTTTACATTACTATTTGATGAGACTCTTAATCTGACAAATCAAAAGAAGCAACTAGATATTTATGTGAGGTACTGGCATCACGAAAATAAGGTCAGAACTCAGTACCTTACTTCTACATTTATAGGGCATGCAACAAGTGAAATTATTTTATCCAAATTTTCTGAATGTTTTGAAAAACTAGACTTGTCAAAACTCTTACAAATACCGATGGATGGTCCTGCAGTAAACTGGAAATTTTATGATTTATTGCAACAGGACTTGACAAAGGAATATAACATTTAATGCTTGACATTAGGGACATGTGGTTTACACATTCTTAACAATGCTTTCAAGCATAGGATGTCATCCACTGGCTGGGACATTCCATCATTCTTATCCTCCTTATATTGGATTTTTAAAGATTCTCCTGCAAGACGTGAAGATTTTTTAAGTATATCTGGCTTAAAAAAGCTACCTGTGAAGTTCTGCTTTTACCGATGGTTGCAAAATGTCCCAGCAGTTGAAAGAGCCATTGAAATATGGGATGACTTGCTACTGTACAGTAAAGAAGTTGAAATGGGGAAGTTTAAAAAAAAATTCATCGAAATCCTTCTCAAATATTTTGGAGGCAACTAAAGATAAAACATTTCTTAAAAAATTAATTTTTTTTTTCTCTCTCTGTTGAAAAAAATATTGTCTTTCCTTGAATATTATTAAAGTGATAAACCACTTATTCCCTTTTTTGCTGAAGATATCTTAAAACTTGTAAATGATTGCCTTCAGCACTTTAAAATTTTGAAACTAGAATATTCAAAAATAACTAAAGCAGAAAATCTTTATAAATTTAATTTTAATGATCCAAATTGTTATAATGATAAAAGTAAAGTTTATTTGGGATTCCTTGCTGAGCAGTTAATGAATGATAAATGCCGCAAGAAGGACATTTCACAAGCTGAAAGTTTTGCATTGAAACAAGAAGGTCAACAATGTGTCTTAACAGTACAACACTTAACGTTTAAATGTCCAATAAATTATTCTCTTATTCGAAATGCATCTTGTATAGACCCACGATTGATAGTTAAAAGTCCAGAAAAAGCCCAGAACAAAATGAAAATAGTTCTAACGGTATTAATGCAGAATAAACGTGTTTTACAAGATGATTGGGATGAAATTCTGCTGCAGTTTGGAGAGTTTCTAGACAAAGTAGTTAAGACAAATTTACATGAATTTTCTACTTTTGATCTTCAAAATCTTTCTCTTGACACATTTCTCACTTCTTATTTTCTTGATTTTCACTATTCAAAAGTATGGAAAATAGTGAAAATGATTCTTATCTTGTCACATGGACAGGCCTCTGTGGAAAGGGGCTTCTCTGTAAATAAAGCAATTGAAATTGAAAATTTAAGTCACTCATCATACATTTTTCAACGCACAGTATTTGATTACATAAAATTTTCTGGAGGTGTTCTTAATATCGAAATTAATAAAGAAATGAGATCAGCTGCAGCTTCTGCATATGCAGTATTTAGAAGAACAAAAATCTTTAACTAAATCTGAAAATTCAAAGAGGAAACGAAATATCATTGAGGAAGAAAATAATTATATGAAGCAGAAGAAAAAATTTCTTCAAAGGGACATTAAAGATATTAATGAAGAAGTAGATGAAGCTGAGACCAGCATGAACATTGATTTGTTTATCAAAGCAAATGAACTTAGAAGAATAGTTAAAAAAAAGGAAATAGACATAAATAAATTAGATGTTAAAATAGCTGAAAAGATTTCAGATTTAAAATAAAAGCACAAATGTTTTGTATCTTTTATTGTACAGTTTATTATTCTAGTATCTTTCAAAAAACCAAGGAAATAAATTGTATGTTTACAAATCAGTTATTTTAATCTGCAAAATATTCTTACATTGTGATTAAAATAATAGTTGACTGTGTTTAAATAAATATCAAATAAGTTAAATAATAATCATGTAAATCTCTAAAATAGTGACTGTTATTAGTGTAAAATACACTTATACATGTTTTTAAAGAAATTATGTTCCTAATTTAATGTTATCTACTTCATAACTTGTAGGGAGTTAGTTTAATTTTCAAAATTGTTTTATTTTAAGTATTAAAGTGAATTTAATAATAGTGCATAATACACACTTCTGTTAGTTTCTTAAAGTGAAATTACAAGCATGAAGTCGGTTGTATGGATAATTGCTTTATTCTATTCTTTTTTTTTTTTGTTTGTTTGTTTGCTGATAGGTCCTTAATTTTTTCTTTGATGGTCCTTAAAAGTCCTTAATTGTCATGTAAGGAAATGTGTACGAACCCTGATATATATAAATATAAATTTTTATATTAATCCTCTTAGAAAGAATGTTTTAAGAAGGTAATTTTTCTCTCGTGTCATAGATTGTATAAAAAAACATGATCTTTAATATGATTTAGATTGTTTCAGCCGATATAAAAATCGGGTAAATCTGTGGTACAGAATAAACACTTATTTCTTTGTCATTTAGTAAAAAATCTTTTAATTAAAATATTTATCGTTTGGACTTTGCTCTATACTTTGTTTATAGTTAAAATGTCTAGAAAAGTAAGAGCTGTCTTCAACTGAAACGCAGTTGACGCAATTGATATTTTAAAAAAAATGGACAAGAATGCAAAATTTATGGAAGTCTAGCGATCGAAAAATCTTAATTTTTTTGTGTGAGCACTGAAAATAACTGTAGAAGGAAAAAAGAAAATTAAGGAGAAAAGTAAGCAAAAATTTGAAGGAAAATTTGGCTGTCAAGACATACCAAGATGTTTTAAAAAGTTGAACGCTTTTGAATACACTTTCAGGATATTTTAAAGAATTTAGGTGCTCAAACAGAAAATACTTGGACGTGTACACCAGCAAATACCATCAATTCAGCTTGTGTTAACAGAAAAAACAAAAACGATATCATTGCAGATTAAAGTGAAGACTGGTTTTAGACTATATGGTTTGGTTTTAGACTGGTAGTTCAGTCCGAGGTTCGAATCCCGCGAACGGGCTGGCTGCATGGGCGTTTTCATGGTTTTCCCCGTTTGTAACATGTATACGAGCCAGTTTCCCTTAGAAAGTTCTCCACGAAGACATCCCTCTTCTTAGGCAGATAGCACTAGTGTACTTTGCCGTAATTAAATAAACCAAAACCTCTTGTTGAAACCAGCCTTTCCTTTCATCTCATACCTTCAAAATGCTAACCTCTAAAGTTTGATAAAGGCTCTGACTTAAATACTGATGAAATGGATTGAATTGGATTATGAAGTTACGGCAAAGCAGGGCTATCTGCCTAAACGGAAGGATGCCTTCGTGAAGAACTTTCTAAGGGAAACCAGCTGGCATACATGTTACACATGAGAAAATCCACAAAAACGCCAGTGCAACCAGCCCGTTGACCGAGATTCGAACGCCGGAGTGAACTAACAGTGTTCAGCGTCTTTACCATTCGGCCATTTGTGTGTCTTTATGAAATGGAAAGCGATAACTTTATTTAAAATGATTGTCCAAAATACCAAGATGTTTCGAAAAAATGGGTGCTTTTTAATATACTTGCAGAATGCCTGAAGAAAAAGAGCAAGAATAAAGCAGAATGCCTGAAGAAAAACTGTTTAAAGCAGTGTATGCAAGTCATCCTAAGTTAAAATGTCGGTTATACATCTTTCTTATTTATAGATCTTTTCTGAACGGAACACTAAAAGGCATGTTAACTGTGCTTTACTCTATTTTCTCTTTTAATATATGCAGTTTTTAAATGCTTTGTATTCTGGGTCACAAAGTATTCTTCCAAAAGAAACACAATTCAAATAAATAAAAACAAATTCTGGAAAATTTATATTAATAAATATATTTAAAATGCTCAGTTCGAATGAATAAATAGAAAATTTTTAAATAATTATCTGAAGAGACAATGCAACACTAACAATTAAAATAAAAGTCTAAAAATTTAAAAATTACCTAAAATAGTAACTATGACAAAAAATATGGTATAAAGAAAACTATTTGAAAAAAAAAATAAATAAATAAAAATAAACGATGCACCTTTGATTTAAACTACGAAATTCGAATGAGTAAATAGAAAATTTTAAAACAGTTATTCGAAAGAAACTATGCAACTTAAATAATTAAAATGAAATTTGAAAAAAAAATTGCTTAAAAGTAATAACAATTGTAATTAAAAATATAATATAAAGAACATAATTTGAAAGAAGGAACGATTGAGTCTTTTTTTTCCTCTCACGCATTACGTAAAAATCGAAATGAAAATAGGTTGCCACATATTAAGAAGTTTGCCAAGTGAACTAATTTTGGCGCAAACTGAATAAAAAGTGGCAACATAAATTGTTGAATTTCTCCGGAAATTTCACGCTAAATTTTAGGCATAATTTGAGTCGTAGAATCGAAATATGTAAAAAAAATGGTATGTTATTTCAGAAAAAGTCCGATTTTGTGTCAAAATACCTATGTTAGAATAGTGCTATATATAAATCTAATATATATCCTAAGCCATGCTTTTGAGACATGAACGCAATTTGAATTTCGTGAATTGGCCCAGTAGAACGGGAGATATAGAACTGTCCCCTCCCCCCCCTTTTTTTTGAGCAGTGTACATATACACCATTAAATATTTCTGAACTGTAATAGTATTTTATATATTTTGTGCTTAAATAATTTATGTTGTAAAGTTGTGTAAGTTAAATAAACATGCTATTTATGCTATTGTGATGTTATAAATGTAATTGTTCTCGATTAGAAGTACAGGGGAATATTATGCATACTGACATAAAATATAGATTTAATTATAAATGCTATTACAGTTTTCTTTTAATCATCAGTAATCTGTTATTTATCAGATAATGCACAAAACATTTTAATATTTTATTTTCTTATGACAAATCTATACTAACATGTGAGTATATGTTTTTGATTCCAGTCAGTTGTTGGATAATTTTCTTCCAAATTCAATGCCTTAATAAAATTAACTGTTAATTTTTTAAATTGCTTTCTGTGTAATGTTGTTAAATAAAAGATGTAAAAGGTTAAATAACTTAACAATTCAACCATCCAAAGATTTGCTCTTCCTGAGATACGCATGAAGAAAGCATATTATTTTGAATATAATTCCAAAATGCCAACTGTAAATAATGTTATCCTTTTCTCTTGTGATTTGTTGCCTTAATGATTTAGGCTCATTTCAAGATGCACACATATATGCATGTATCATTCAACATATATTAAATATATAACTTGGCAGGTTGTAGCTTCGCAGGTTTTCATTCTAGCAGAATTCGCGTGTAACATTCAGAAACATGTCATGAGTTCCATGACCACTCCATGATCATGAATGCTTAAAAGAACTATTATATATGAGCTGGGCTTTTTCATCTTATAGTTTATCCTAAAGAAACAAAGAATACAAATTATTGAAAATGATGTAGAATGTTTAATTATAAAATGTGTTTTATAAAAATTCTTTCAAATAAGTTTAGAACTTAAAAGGGCTCTTTTCAGGGCTACCCTTCTGTCAGCATGGTATCTTGAAAACATATCTTTCCTATCCATAAATATAAGAAAGTATCTCACTGGAAAATGTGCTGATTTATTCTTAAATAGAAGAAATCTTGCACTGTTTCATGTACAAAAATATATTGATTAAGAGTTTGAATATATATGTGTGCACTTATATATATATGTATCATCAATTATCAGCACAATATCTGATTCCAGCTAAAAATAATCTCAAAGCTTGTAGGATTTAAAAATTTTGTGTGCGAGTGTCATATCATTTTGCAACATATCCCGAAAATGGATATTCTAAAAATGAAAACTATGCAAGCTGCAATGCCTAACACTTTGAAACTCTGTAGTTGAAAAGTGGTCAACTTGGGTATTTTGTCTTTTAATATGAAACAGTCATTTCTATAAAATTTTAAGCATCTCAATATTTATAATAAATTTCTATTCCCACTTCTTTTTATGCATCTTTCTGATTTTGAGGGTCACCATACAGTTTATGTTCTCAATCTTTGAAGTTCAAAATGTGCCTGTAAATATTATACAGAATAAGAAATTATTAATGTGAATTATCAGTTTTAGGCTTGAATTTCAAGTATGATTTTTGTATTATATGCTTATTGGAAAAAATGCAATAAAAAATCTCTTATCAATGTATGTGCATGATTAGTTGTAAATTCTGTCCAACATGATTTGGTCATTTGATTAGATATATATATATATTATATTGTGAAATATCTTTTCATATAATTATGCTCTCTTTAATATTCATAGTATTAAAATTTACTGTTTTAAAATTTTGTGTATGATTTATAGTCATATAAAATTAAGTAGTTTTTTTATTCTTAAAATTATGAGCAGAGAAAAGGATTTCTAGGTGGTAAAATTTAATACTTTATATATTTTGCATGTGCATGAAATATATGTGTATGAATTATAAGTACTGTATTTAAATTCACAATGTGTTTCCTAGGAAAAACTACAGTCTGCTTTAATATCCTATGAAGAAGTTATGAGGTTAAGAGATGTTCTTGAAGAAGATGAATCTAGATCTGACAATCGATTGCTTAATACTTTGAGAAGTGAACATATGCAGTTAAAGGTAAATCTTTTAGTAACGTCAGTAGCTTTAAATTCAGGAACTAAAATTAATAAACTAAATCATCTAATAGGTCTTTTACCTATAAAAAAATTAAAATATTAAAATAGTTAAGACACAATAACACGCCGAGCGGTTTTGCAGCTGAGGATGGTGGTTCAGTAAAACCATTAAAATTAGTCCTGTGAAAATTTTGAAAATATAACGCTGATTTTTGTTGTTTGACTTCTGAATTAGTATTAAAATAGTTGTTAAAGACTTGTTGTACTTTTATAGTCATGGCAATTATTGTGAAATTATATCTAAAACAGAGTATGAAAATAATCTTTTAATCCTGAAATCCTTTATGGCTGAAAAAAATATTTGATTTAAATATCTTAGAAGATTTTAATTAATCAAAGAAGTGGGAACCTACACAGATTTCTTTGAAATCTTAAAGCAGAATTTTAGCTAAATTAAAATTTCAGATTGGCATATGTATTCTCACTTCTGCTAAGTAATATTTAAAAATTCAGTTCCAGAAAAAAAATTGAAATATTTGAAGTTTAGAAGTAATGTTTTATATCACACTTTCAAGTTAAAAAAATAAATAATTAAATTGGTGGCACTTTATTTAAATGAATTGAATGATATCTATTTTTACAAGTGATATAAATGATGAGTGAAACATCATTCATGTTTTTGAGTTCTTTTTGGCTGAAAAATAACTGAGTCAGAACTTGGAAGTATATTTAAGAAAGATTTTGAGACGTTCATCTTTTTAAGAAAGTTGATGTTTTAAGGAATGTTAAACCAGAACAGTACAGAGACTTAAAGAAAACAATTAGCTTGGATATTTGCATAATCATAATATAACTTCTTTATGGAAAGGGCAAGAAATTAAATTTGGGGTCTGCCAGTTTGAGGCATCTATCTATCTTCTGACAGATTTCTTTTCAAAATGTTTTGCAAAGAAAAGAGTTTTGAAGAGCACATCTTTTATTTCCATTTCCCCTGTAAATGAAACTCTTCTGAAACCAACTAGAATATAATTGAAAATTTGTTGATAACATAGCTAAAACCACTAAAAAATTTGCTAATAATGTAGCTAAAACAGATTGAAGAGCAAAGGTTAAACTTACTTTAAAATATTTATTGTCTCCCCCCTTCCCCCATTTTCCCCCTTCAATTCTGTAATTTAGTATTGTTATTTACTCTTATTGTATTTCAGTTTCTTTAATATTCATTTTTTCAATATTGTGCATAAAATATTCAGCATTTTTTTTTTTTTTTTTTTTCCATCTCAAAGGATCAGTTGAAGTCATTAAGGGAGACACATGAGGAAGTTACAAAAGAACTGAAAGCTTTGCAGGCTGTTCATAAATCTCTTAAAACTGAAAACAATGATCTGAAACTTAAGCATACTGCCATGCAAGGTGAACTAGTAGAATGTCAGAATGAAACATCATCACTAGATGTTGAAGTTTCAAAACTTACCAGTTGTTGTGAAGTAAGTAAAAGCATGTGGGTGTAGTATAATGATAAGGAAATACAGTGAAATCTGTGAGATATATAAGAACACACAGATTTACTTTTTGCACATTTTCGAAAAAATTAAGTCAAATTGATTGCTTATTTTATAAAATATCATTATATTTGTGTATGTAATAATTTTGAACTGTCATATATATTAAAATTTCTTACGTTCAAGCAATATTTGCACTTTGAAAATTGCAGTATCATAAGATGATGTACAGTTGTTCACAAGGTTATTTTACAACTCTGCTATGGGCCTGTTCTTACAAGTATGCCTCCTAATGGTTCTTCATATAGTGTTATCTCCTTTTTAGTTGGTTATCATTCTGATTTAAATCAGCTTGCACGCAGAAGCAGATTAATTTTAGCAAAACTTTGTAAGTTGGAATTAAAGTTAGAATGCATGCTGCAAAGAAAGTTAACTTAAATGATAACATTAACAATTTAGACAATGATCTTTTTAATATTACAATTCCCAATCAAGCTTGACTGTCAGTAAAACTTAATAATTTTTATCACAATTTAACTTAAAAGAAGCTGATTGCTCTTTGGTTCTACTCTTCTTCCCTTTTTTCTTTTAACATTTCTCTTTTATTTTCTCTTTCAGTTTGTTATTTATTACAGCTCATGTATTTGCTTAATTTTATATCCTTTCTCTTGGTTGTTTATAGTTTACATGTTCTTTATCTCATGAGCTTTTGTTCCTGGCTAGCATTTTAAGTAGATTTTTTTTTTTTTTTGGCTTTGCTTTGCTTTTTGCACTAGGTTGCCACCTCCTCATCATGAAATTTTAATTATTAAAATGATTGTTACTTTTCTTTTCTGTACCCTTTGCCAGCAGCTATTTTTAACAAATTTAAAGACATTTTTCTTCTTACATATTTTTATGTACAAAAATTTAATAACTAATGCTTTCTATTTAATAGCTTTGTTTTGATTTTACTTAAGGTGCATGATTAGTTTATTTTAGGTGGCTAGTATATCTAGTTAAAAATATTTACTTTTATTTATAATGTATCTGCATCTTGTCTTTAAGACTCCAGGAAATGATATTCAATTTCTTTGTTTTTCTCTTTCTTATATGTATACTACCTACCTAAAATAGTTATTTAAAAAAAAAGAAAATAATGATTTTAATGAATCCAACAAGTATAGTTTCATGAGCCCAGCTAGTAATTTATAATAATAGAGATGGAGAACTGTGTTTGTTTCTTTTGAATTGCTTAGTTTTCAATCAATAACAGATAGATTAAATTGGAAAGAAAAGTATATTATGCTTTTCTGAATGGCAGCACATTGTTGTAAAAAAAGTATTTTGTTGCAAATAGTGGCAATTCATTTCTTTTAAATCATTGATTTTGTTTATTTAAGTTCAAAGACAAATTCTTATGCTTTGCTGAGAAGACTCATTTCTTTTAAATTGCTGATATTTCTGATGAAATTTGAAACATAATATCTTATGCTTATATGCAATACACTGCTGTTAAATCACTGAGTTTGTTAGTCAAAATTTTATTAATTTCATATGAAACATAAAATAAATAAATAAAAAAATTAAATTCAGGCCTGAAGGTGCTCATGTTCAGGTGGATGACTGTATCTTTAAAATTTAGTGGTTCTGTATGCTGTCATTTTTCCACAGTACACATACATATATACATATATACGTATATGCAAGTTCTTCATTATTTTAAAAACAATATATAATATTTTAATTAAAATTATTAAAGAAATTAGTTAGCATGATCTTTCATGGTTAATCCGGGGTTGTTCTTAGACTTCAGAAGCATGTTATTCAAATTTATTTTTACAGCTACTATCACAAAAGAATTCTTTATTGGAAGAGGAACAACAGTCTTTGATGTCACATGTATCTATATTATTGGAACAGTACCATGAGCTTTTATATCAAGTTATTTCTGAACAGGGCCAGTTTCGTAAAGAAGAAAATAGTTTGTAAGTTTCACATATTGTTTTTTTCCTCTGTAATAATTAGAGTACTTTCAAATGCCATATTTACACAAAATAATTTCAGTAGAGAGAAGTTGCGGGAATTGTGTCAACAAAAAG
Source organism: Stegodyphus dumicola (assembly GCF_044657685.1). NCBI lineage: Eukaryota > Metazoa > Arthropoda > Arachnida > Araneae > Eresidae > Stegodyphus > Stegodyphus dumicola. Next base: position 131,229,498 of record NC_140768.1, on the reverse strand, counting down.
AAAAACTAGAACAGAAAATTTTAGATCACTGCAACAAATTACAAAAGTCACCAAAAAGGTACTTATATTTAGTTATCTTCTCATCTGTAATATTTATTAATTTTTATTGTTATTTTGTTAGTTTTGTAGTTACTAAATTGGCTAACATATACATAACTTAAAAGATTTCAAAACATTCTGCATGAACCCTCATTTACTAAGTTTAGATCATATTATATATATCAAATATGGCATTCATGGTTTCATAATGCAAAATCTGTTATTAAGTTTATTAGTTTTTCTGTAAAGGAAGTTCCAAAGAATACATGCCCTTTCTTCACTTTTGTAATTTTTAAAAATTAGCTGAAATTAATTAATAAATAAATTTTTTGGTGAAAATGTGCTTTAGTCCACTGCTTGGCGATTTTCAGTAGTGACGATTTTTTGAAAATCGGCAGTAAAATCTCAGAATACATTGCGTAAACAAAGTTGCTAAGGCGGAGCTAAGTGATGTCCATAAATGGGTGGGACTAAAATTGTGACGTCACAATGTATTCTCTATAGTATAAGTATAATAAATTCTTTATATTTTAAGGTATAATAATGCAGTAAGTGAATTGTACCAGTTATTAAACGGTTAACATCGTCGCAGTCTCTCATATTTGTATTTCATACAGCTTCAGTATTTTCAAAGATTTTAGAATTTATACAAATAATAAAAGATTTTTATTATTAAATTTATTGCGGCAATTATATCAGAATGTTGCAAATTATTGCGTGTCTTTTAAATAAAATAGTATATATATTCCAATTTGCATTAAATCTATTAATATAAAGGCTTAATAAATTTCAAGACTTCCCCTTTGATGATTTTTTTGATGCTGGATTATATTCTGGATAGCTACTAGAAAAATACTAACTCTTCTTTTGTGAATGATTCAACGTAAAATAAATCATACACATGATTTTGATTTTTTTTTTGGGGGGGGGTTATATTGACATAATATTATTTACATTTTTAGTTTAAAAGGACAATCATTTAAAGAACAATATCCGATTACAGCCGATTCAAAAACTACCCAAAATCGAGTTCAAGTTCTAAAAAAAAGTGCTAGTTCTACAGTTATTGTCTGGTTTCTCTCTGTAGCCAATACGCTCGGATCAAAAACTATTTCCCTTTTTTTTTTTTTTTTTTTTTCCCCCCTTTTCTTTTACCGGAACAGTTGCCAACAAATTTAAATTCTTATTATCATACATTTTAATTTATCATTTTTAAAAATTACCTTGTTGCTACGTAACGACACAATCCGTTAGGTACTAGTAAGTAGACAATCTTCATTATTTTCTAAAAATTTTAAACTTTAATAAAAAAATAATAAATATTTTTATTGCAGATCAACATCATACGCAGCTTTCACTGTTTCTTAAATTCTTAAATCACGTCATATTCTATAGTCATACTAGAATTCTATACATTTTACAAATAAAAAAATCTAATTTCTCACAATGAAAGAAAATAAACACTACAAATTTGGAACACTAAGCAATGCTTCACACACATATTATCAATGAACTCATATTATCAAGTGCAATTGCGATAGCAAATACTACGTATTAAAATAAAAAAAGTATAAGTTATTTATAGGGTCAAATTTTGCTACTATTGAGTAGATCGTCGGGTTATCGATATTTTTCGGAAAGCATTATCAACATATCAAAACCAATCAATTAAATACAATTAAAAAAAGATGTCTAAAGTATAACTTGCAAATAAAACAACATTGCATATAAAATACGTTACATTACAGCTCAGTATAACATTCAGCCTCGCTTTGTTCATGTGCACAACGATCTGTATTCGCTCGAAAAACTTCAAAGAATTGCAAAAACTTTGTCGATGTACACATCCATCTATTTTCACTAAAAAAAATCAGAGAATTGCACAAACTTGGCATTGCGCATTCCCTTGGCTTTCTCCATGTGCAAGTCGATCTATTTTTACTTAGAAAACATTAGAGAATTCCACAAACTCGGCATTGTGCGTTACATTGGCTTTTCCCATGTACACATCCATTTATTTTCACAAAAAAAATCAGAGAATTACACAAACTTAACATTGCGCACTGCCTTGGCTTTGTCCATGTGCAAGTCGATCTATTTTTACTTAGAAAACATTAGAGAATTGCACAAACTTGGCATTGTGTGCTACATTGGCTTTGCCCATGTACACATCGATCTATTTTCACTTTAAAAAAACATCGGAGAATTGCACATACTCGGCATTGTGCACAACCTCGGCATTGCGCACTGGTTGGCTTTGCCCATGCACACATTGATCTATTTTCACTTAAAAAATCAGAGAATTGCACAACCTCGGCATTGTGCACTGCATTGGCTTTGCCCATGTACACATCGATCCATTTTCACTTAAAAAAACATCCCAGAATTGCACAACCTCGGCATTGTGCACCACATTCGCTTTGCCCGTGTGCACATCGATCTATTTTCACTTAAAAAAAAAAAAAAAAAAAAAAAAAAAACAGAATTGCACAAACTCGGCATTGCACACCACATTAGCTTTGCCCATGTGCACATCGATCTATTTTCACTTCCCAGAGTTGCACAAACTTGGCATCACGCACAACCTTGGCATTGCGCACCACATTGGCTTTGCCCATGTGCACATCAATCTATTTTCACTTCAAAAAACATCCCAGAATTGCACAACCTCGGCATTGCGCACTGCATTTGCTTTGCCCATGTACACACTGATCTATTTTCACTTAAAAAAAACATCAGAGAATTGCACAAACTTGGCATTGCGCACTGCATTGGCTTTGCCCATGTACCTATCGATCTATTTTCAGTTAAAAAACATCAGAGAATTGCACAGCCTCAGCTTTTGTAATCTTCTAGGATCGAGCCAAAAAGAAATACAAAATATTAAAAATAAGCAACTTTAAAACGAACCATACAAGAAAATTTTTTTCACTTACCCTTTTCAAGAAAAATGTAAAATCTTTTTGATGGGTTTTATATATATATATTGAATGTATCTCAGGGGGAAACTCTTTTGGATCCTCTCCTCATCTTTAAATAAATTTACTAACATTTTATACTCCGTTTCCATAATATATGCAGAAAGAAGGCAAAAACCCACAGGGTAAAAAATACTCGATTAAAAAAAGAACCACCACATAAGAACATTCAAACCACAACAGAATTAACTGCTCAAATTAAGAAGTAAAAATTTTTTTTAAAAATTAAAGATTTCAGATTTTATATTACGCCTAAAGGGGCGTTTTTTTAACATTTTGTGTATTAAATTTCTTTATCAAATACAATGTTCTTTACACATAAGCCATAAAATTCAGTTCAACAGCAATATCGCAAAATAATTTTAAAATTAGCCTATCTGTAGAATTTCCGATACACAGTTTTGTGCTTTGCACATAAAAATGTTCCCTCCCCACATTCTGTGTTGCCGTTGTTCGCTTTGAAATCTTTGAGTTTGTTAATCAAAAATTCATTCAAGTTTTATAAAATATCTTTCAGATAATAAAAAGAATTCCAAATTCCAAGTTTGGGCTTCCAGACGCCCATATTAGTTTGGAAACATATGTTATTCAAAATTTGATGGCTCTAGGTACCGTTGTTTTATCACAATGCGAAAAACATTTATGCAGATTTTTCAATATTTAATTTCTTTAAATATAACACAGGGTGATAACATCTAGTGGCAACAAAATAACAACACAGCTTCAAAACATCGGGTTAGCCATGTTAGCACGTTTATTGCCCATTGGAAAACAATTGCCAAGCAGTGGGCTAAACTGCATTTCAACCAATTTTTTTTCTAATATCAAGTGCTGAACCATTTTATCAGAAGGACAAAACTGTATTTATAGTAATTGTTTTATTTGGTTTCCGTTTGGGATTAGTAAAGTTTAAAAATGGATGTAAATTAATTGTATGTTAACATGAAGGAACACTATCAAATGAATTGAACATTATATATTAAAAATATAAATATAATATGGTTTTTCAAAAGGAGGAAAGGTCTGTAAGAAATCTTAAAAACTATATTTTTTTTTAAAGAATAAATTCTTATTGTTGTTGTTATTATATTTGAGCATTTATATATTTAAATGGCCTAAATTTTTCCACTTGATGCAGAAATGATCATCTGTAGTATACTATCTCAAAGCAGAATTAGGATTAATAATTCATTATTTACCAATTCTATTTTATGAATAACTATTTTCAGTGAATTAATTCAAAAACACAAGATATTCTTGTAGATTTAAGTTTGAGCATATAATTTAGAACAAGTTAGTTAATTTTAATTCTAGGAATTCTCTGCATTTCAGAAATGTTTTATTTTATTCACTGTTTATTACATTATTTATCACTAATCATCATCTTACATTGCTTTTTTATGATTAGTATAATGTTGATAATGCAAGCGCGTAATAAAATTTTAATTTGTATATCAATTTTAATTTAATATTTATATTACTGATCTGCATATGTAATGATATAATAAAAGGCAAGATTGATCAGATATTTTTATTCAGGTAAAACTTACAATGTGAAATCTGCTTGTAATAAAATTTAATATTTTAAAATTACTGTTGCATAATTAATTTTGTTTCTAGGAAGCTGACTTCTGGTGGCTCTTTACGCATGAGAAGAACACGCTCTGCTTTTCTCAGAGTAATTTTGCTTCTTTCTTATTTTAAGTGTTCATGATAATATTTACAACAAAATGCTTTTTAGTAACTTATATGAAAATGTATCTTTCATCTGAGATGGGAGAATCTTTCATAATTTGGCTGATGTGTAGCAAAAATACAAGCTAACTTCTCTTGAAAGTCCTCAAATAAAACATCTTTGAAGTGCTTTGTCTTATTAATGAAACAGACATTTTAAATCCTCTCATGCTAATACTTTTTTCAGGTTCCAGTCTGTAGCAAATTTGTTTAGTGCTCAGCTGTTTTAGTCTTTTTCTCATGTGTAACATAAAAGTAGGCAACTTTGCTTAAAAAAAGTACACCAACAAAGTATTCACCTCCTTTCATTTCTTTTTTAATCTACATTATGAAAAGCCTCATAAATTTTGCTTTAGTTGCCTAAGTTTAATTTTTATTTGGTTTTAAGATTGAATATGATAAGTTTTGATTATTTTGTTGCAGAATTCAAAGCACAGTGATCCACTGAGTTCACAGTCTGACAATTCTACAGATTCAAGCTTATATTGTAGTCTTCGCCGAACAAATAAGTCTTTGGGATGGCCTCACAAAAATAGAGGTATGTTATATCTTTCTAAAAACACTATAGTGGAATGTTAATGTGATAATTCATGATTTTAGAATATTATCTCCTTAGGAGATACTCATTTCTGAGAATATGATTAATAGTGATGTCCAGTGTTTATGTTTGTTTATGTTCTTAGAAACATTGCTCAATTTAAAAGAGGTATTTCCTATGAGTAGTTTCATTGTATTTTTTTTTTTTTTTTTTTTTTTCCCCCGGAAGATGAAACCAATGCACTTTTCAGTCATGGCCGAGAAAAACTGCTGCTAACTGGAGTGAAAATCAGAATGGGCTTGAACCATAAATGTTTGATTTGATTCATGTCAGGTAAATTTGGAGGGGAAAAAATGACTTGAAATTCCCCAGAATGTTCCTCAAACCACTCCTTGACAATTTGTCCCTTATGACATGGTGCATTATCTTGTTAGTAAATGCCATTACCCGCCAGAATTGCTGTTGTCGTGAAGGGATGCACTTGATCTGCAATGTCAAGGATTGTTTTATGGGAATGATGGGTTCAAATGTGCCTCATGAAAACACCACGCACACCATAATACCACCATTACTAACTGTGCCCCTGAGTGCTAGGATTTCCATTGGAAGTTGCTGAATGCACACTCGCTAGTCAATATATTGACCAGAAAACATGATTCAACGTACCAGGCGACTTTCTTCCATTCTTCTATCATTGTATGCTCATGTTCGTTGGCCCGCTGAAGCACTGTTTGTGATGACATGTCATCAGCACTGGGATACTATTTGGGTGCCACCTACATAGGCCCATATGCAGCAATGTAACACTGCATAGTGTGTTGAAAAAAACTGTCTAAGTCACCACTTTTGTAGTTGCTGGTGATTTCAGTCATTGTAGGCTTTCAGTAATGGCGAACAATGCTTAACAATCTCTCTATCAATGGGCTGTGGTTGTTAAACCACTGGCTGACTGACTTGTCATTTCACCATCCATACACCACTTTTGATAAGTACCCACAACGGCTGCACATGTGCAACCCACCAAATGTGCCATTTCTGAAGTTAGTCATGGTTGCCACGCTACCTGGAGAACCGGGAAAAGTCAGGGAATTCGAAAATTCACCAAAATATTCAGGGAAAGGTCAGGGAATTTAAGTATTTTTGTCAAAATCTGGAAAAGTCAGGGAAGTTCATACAACGATCCCGCCAAAAAAAAGCGATTTTTGCGCCGACGTTGGAAGAGGTAACTTTTTTGGCGAATTATGTATCACGTGAGTGTCATTCGGGTAGCTGGCATAGAGCCAATTTTCGCAGTTCCAATTTGATTGTCTTTTAGAAAGGCAAAGCAACTTTCCCGCAACTTTTGGTTTCCAATATTTTCGAGAATCGCATGTGCAGTGCATGAACTAAAAGTACCTGTTCTCGTATAAAACAAAATGGGTTTAATCCTAGTATACGGTACCATGGAGGTTAGAATCAAAGAATATGTATTGTAAAGAAGGAAAACCTCTCTGCAACAGACGTGGCTGTGGCTCCGTTCCATCATAGAGGGAAAACAGCTGTGCATGTCTGATATATCTGTCGCCAAAGCTCAAAACCGATGTTGAAGTTCGAAGGTCACGTTATCAAGAGTTCATAAAATGAATATCGTTTAAAATTTCTTTAAGCACTTGCGCTAAAAAGACGTGCCACGCACATCAAGATGCTTTTGTCTCAAACCTCGAGCGACATGAACACCATGTCGATAAGCATTTATCGCAAAAATGAAAATAACGTGGTGCACACGTCGCCTAACAACGAAATTGTTTATTTCTCGAGTTACAGCTCTGGATTGCACTCGCAGATGCGGAGCGGCGTAAATGAGACACTTTACGGCTTGTTATATTGTAGCGCATGGCACCGCAACCGTGAAGTTTAGTCTTAGCGCAAGTGGTTAAACTCTAAAGGAAAAGAAAATATTTTTTGGCGCAAGTAAATTAATTCATGGATTAGTTATTTTCAGGGGAAAAAAAAAAAACTACGAAAATCCGTTTTTAAAATTATTGCGAAAAATCCAAGAAGAAACGTCCTTTGATAAAATGTTTCTTCTTGGATTTTTCGCAATAATTTAAAAACGGATTTTCGTAGTTTTCTTTTTGTCAAAGAGCGTTTCTTCTTAACACGTGTTTCTCAATTTCCTGTACACATCGCGGAGAGGGAAATTCTCGCCGCCAGGTTCCGTCGCCAAATTCCTTGGCAAATTTTCCCTCCGCATTCTAGCGGCATAATAGCATTTTACTTGTATGGAACCTTTTCTTCTTTACATAGACGTTCTTTGGTTAGAATAATAATGGGATTTGGCGACATCTTGATGCGCAGTAAATGGGTCATTTTGGTCTTGGCGACAATTTTCAAAATCGTGCCAAAGCCTTACCGTATACTAGAATTTTACCGCAAAATCTTTTTAAACCTTTTTTTCTTTTTAATAGATACCTTGCCATTTTGCAGTAAAATAAAAAAATAGTATCAGTCAGTCATCTAGGCTAGCCATGTAATATAACTATATTCGCTAAAATATCGTTGATTATTTTAATTCAATTTTTAAGTAATTATTTTTATGTTATTCATATAATTTAATGTTGCTTCTTCCCTCTAAATTTATTTATTATTAGTAAATAATATTTCCAAATTTCGGGAAATTTTCTCTGGCATAATCCTGAAATTAATTATAGCAGTATGATGACATACCATCACGAAATTTAATGCACATATTTTTTCCTTATGTATGCTGCAAAATAAATATAAAATAGCTCAATTTATTAAAATAGATTTCTTTCTTTCGTTTAGCTGCAGAATGTCTGCAAAAAAAGCCTTATTTTATTCCAGATTGGGAAGATTCTAATCTCAATCTTCAGTGAAGAAAACAACAACTATTTTAATTATATTTGTGTTAAGTGTTAAGGTGCCTTTTAAGAACATACCTCACGCAAATTAAATTTACCTAAAATCTAACCTAACTATTTAGCATTGCGTTGTGATTTATAAGGACCGGATTAGCCTCGTGTTGAACTGGTGATGATCATGAGTAATAATTAAATAAAACATACATTTGTTATCCAATATATATATCTTAAATTTTATTAAGTTTCTTAAGTGGAAAACTAAACAAAATTATCAAACAAAGTATACCAAGAATAATTAAGAATAAATGTCCTCTGGGAGTTATTGAATAATTAAGTGAATTTGCTACACAATACAAGTAATACCATAATTAATTTACCTCTTAGCACAGCCAACATACATTACGAGGATAGACTGGAATTTTCTTGAAACACACCTGGAAAACCTGGAAAAGTCAGGGAATTTCATTCTCCTGTTTGAGTGGCAACCCTGGTCAGTGTTCTGAGGCATTGAGCCATAATGATTTGACCCTGATAAATCAGCTGCTTTGCTATATTAATTCGCTAAATATTCTACATGTGAAGTGCATGTGCGCTTTATATACTCCAGTATCAGCCATACATACGCCTGTGGTTTTGTCTTCGAGTTAGCTCATTGCTCTAGGTGAGGGTTGGTCATAATGTAATGGCTCTTTGGTGTATGTATACTATATATATACTATATGTGTGTGTAAACTTTTCTTAGATAAGGGTTGTGAAAGCATTTTAAGTCATGAGCCATTTCACTTGTGGAAATCTGTTATGAATAAATTTTTTCAAGTGTGCATTAGGTGGAAACAGTAAATGAGCATATACTGTAAGTGGGCAGACCAAGTAAAATTAATAAGAAAAATGACAAAAATTAGGAGCAAGAATTTTGCAATTCAAATGCAGATGTCATTTCATAGAGTTTAAACATTATTGCCAAAACTTCATTAATTACATTGGATCAATTTCTAATATTTAGTGGTAATTTCTATAAAGTGGTTTGTACTCTTCAGAGTAGTTTCATGGATTACATTTTCAAAGTTGTTGTGCAGTAGTATAAATAAAAGAAAAACTATGGGGAGAATTTTTTGTTGTATTGTAAGCATTTTGTACTGAAGTTTTTTAAACTTTTTTTGTTTGTTTGTTTGCTATTTATAAATGCTGAATGTTTAAAATCTGTGAAACGCTTGATCAAAGTCAGTTTAATTACAAAAAACTAATCAATTAAATAAATCAATTTAAACTAATCAATTAAATTCATTTTGAAAAATATTAAATGCATTAACTATAAAATTAGTAGCATTGCTTATAAATTAATTAAAGTTCCCCCCCCTTTTAAGTTTACATGAGCACATGTATATGAAAAATTCTCTTATGTAATTTTTTTTAAATTATAGCCAGTATGACATAAGTAATACTGCTTATAAATTAAATAAAGGTTTTCCCCCTTTCTTTTCTTTTATATTTACATAAGCACATATATATGAAAAATTCTCTTATGTTAATTTGTTAAAATTGTAGCCAGTATTACGTCTGCTGATATTCTAAATCACAATTTCTTTTAGGAATATCTCTGTGGCTTCCATCTATTATAGTAAGCCATTTGAGGGTTTTTTTTTGGGGGGGGGAGTCTGTTTCATGTCAGACTGGTTTTGATAATTCTGTGCTACTTATCTTTTCTTAGTGTAGCTAATTTTATATTAATTTTCTACTGGAAATTAAAATTTGCAAATATTTCTATATAAAATGCTGATTGAGTACTTGTGAAATTTGGTTTAGGTGGTAAGCAAGTACAAATATAAATTGTGTTCTGTTGCTTTATTTTTGCAATATTTAAAGAAATTATAATTCTGATTTTATTTGCATATTAATTTTACTGTCCTACAGACATATACAAAAAGCTGAAGTAATTTGAATATGGGTACTTCCTTATAACAGTGGTCTCCAAAATTTAATCACTAATCAACTAAAAATTTGTTTGCAGATAGTACAGAATGGCAGTTTCAAAGCTCTTGAGCTATTTTATATGTTTGTAAAAATCTTGATATTTATCTTCCTGTTATTATTAGACATATCCCAGTAGGTTCTGATTAAATTTTGATAAGAAAAAGTACGATTTTATGTTTAATTATGATGAATTTCCTTTTGGTATTTTCTGTTATCTGGACCGGATTCAGGAATGTATGTATGTATGCACATGTGTATGTGTCTATATGCATATATTTACATACTTATCTACATACATATATACATGCAAACATGAACAAATACATCCATATATACATGCATACATTTCTGAACCCGGTCGCAATAATAGAAGAGTACCTTCCTTTTTCATGAACAAAGCCAAGTAAGTAGTAATTGATGTAAGTATAGGTAGCTGACTCTTAAGTAATTCAAACTCATAGATGTAACATGTAGTGAGCTGTAAAAAACATACGCTGAGATTTCGGCAGGATATCTCGGTTAGAGATTCAATCGCGAGGGTTGCTATATTATTAAGGAAGTACCTGAATTATGTTATCATTTTAACAAAATTTGCATAAAATGTGTTACAGCTTACATCCATAAAAAATCTACCTTAAGGGAAAAGAATATCTAATATTCATAAACTCGGAGAAAATAAATATTTGATTTTTAGCTACATCATTAGCCATTTTAGCATTTATTATTATTATTATTATTATTATTATTTTGAAATATTCATTGTGAGTTTTTTTTTTTTTTTTTTTTTTTTTTTTTTTTGTGCAAATATTTTTGCCCCCCCCCTTTTTTTTCTCATATGAAAGGAATATTTTTTGGATATCTGTATTTATTTTAACTATTTTATTTCTCATTTTAATTGTGGTTAAGGTAACAATTTTTTTGTATGTGAAACCCCTGTCAGATTGGTTTGTTAATATTTAAAATAGTTTGTTAATATTTTTTTTAAATTCTTTTTGCTTTATTATCTCATACGTTCAGTGTTTTGTAATTCTACAGGAAGTTTATTAAATCCAGAAGATTCTTGCCAAGAGGATCACATACCCGTGAGAGATGTTGGTCTTGCTATTCAAAAAGATGGAAATATTGAACAAAATACTTTCATTCCATCAGACAAAGGAGATCTGGTGAGTAAAGTTACTATTTACTTATGTATCATCTAATATGTGAACACAGAGGTCAGAAAAAAAAAATTTGTTTGCAGATAGTACAGAATGGCAGTTTAAAAGCTCTTGAGCTATTTTATATGTTATTAAAAATCTTGATATTTATCTTCCTGTTATTATTAGACATATCCCAGTAGGTTCTGATTAAATTTTGATAAGAAAAAGTACGATTTTATGTTTAATTATGATGAATTTCCTTTTGGTATTTTCTGTTATCTGGACCGGATTCAGGAATGTATGTATGTATGCACATGTGTATGTGTCTATATGCATATATTTACATACTTATCTACATACATATATACATGCAAACATGAACAAATACATCCATATATACATGCATACATTTCTGAACCCGGTCGCAATAATAGAAGAGTACCTTCCTTTTTCATGAACAAAGCCAAGTAAGTAGTAATTGATGTAAGTATAGGTAGCTGACTCTTAAGTAATTCAAACTCATAGATGCTAGCATAATTAATTGTTCTAGTAATCAAACCATCAAAAATATTCCAGAAAATCAGCTTTAGAATGGATAAAAAGTAGACTGGAAAACCAAAAATTAAAAAAATTCAATTATTTTTTTAATTTAGCATTACATCTGCAAAAAGTTGGATGAATATATGCATTGCTGTGATAAGATCTTATCAGTAGTATTCCTATTAATTTTCGATATTTTAACTAGTGTTTCACTTTATAATAGATATTTGAATTCCTTACTGTATTAAAGCTGCATAAGCACTAAAGTACACAAACGCTCAGTCAAATGCAATTTTTTTTTTTTTTTTTTTTTTTGGTTGTTGTTGTTGTTGTTGACATGTAACAGGATTCAGAAGCACAGACTGATACTTCATAAAATTCTTTTCACTTGTTGCACATTTCATAAATAGCTTTAATGATTTCTTTGTTATTTAGTTATCAAGAGGCTTCCAAATTATTGTCAAATGAGGTATAAACTGCTAAAGTTACATTTTTATGTCCCCCCCTCACCAAAAAAAAATTGAGATTTTTTACTTTTCGTACTCCTATTATCCTTGGAAGGGTGTCTGAATTTGTCATAGCAAAAGCATTTTAAAAGAATAAAAGCTCCTTTTATGGATTTTATGTGACCATGGGCTAGCCTGTTTTGTAATAAGAAGTGGCTAATCAAGTATAAAGTAAATAAAAAGTCATGTACATTAAAAAAAGAATGAAAAGAAAAATAAATCTCAATATTGTTTGAACTGCCCAAAGTTAAAAGCAAGTATTTAAAATTTATAAGATTTAATTACTTCTTAAATGAGGTTTTGGGAGGCTTGAGCTTTTATTAAATTTATCAAATTTCACATTAACCTGAGTTAACTGTAGTATATTATTTCAAATGCATACTTTTGTGTATTTGTATTGAAAATGCATTTTTATTGCATTTATATCTAATAATTTGTTTTTAGCACAAATATTGTTGAGTTTCTACTGGTTTGTGGATTTGACATGATTAAGACAACACTTAATGAAAAATGAAAACTCAATTTATTAGCCAATATTACTCAGGACAGCTTGAAAAAACTACGACAAGCATGCTGAAACAACCAGCAGCACAGCCTTCAGGCTATTATAACAGTGAAGGCAGCTTCATGGCAAAGTTCTAGAGTACAGCTCCCGACTCGGTTCATCGTTTGTGCAACTCTCGAGACTCTCCACGCTACATTTTGTGATGCATTCGGCGATACATTAATGCTGGACACTTTCAATGCACTGCCGATAAACTCTCATGATGCACTAACTTGCAATACACTGACAATACACTCTCGCGATGCATTCAATGACCAACTCGACACTAGATTGCTACTCCATGTACTGGCAGGCTTTATATAGCTTTTGGCCTGTCTTCGAGAACATTCTGGGCCAAACTGTTAAGAATTCGTTTAGGAATTTTCTCTATCCGTCTATGACATATTGCCAAATGAGAGATTTCATGCCAAATCTGGCAACCTAAACCTGCCTTGCAGGCAAGCTATCTTACCACAGCTGGACATTTCGTAACACTGCTCCCTCCCAAGGACTGCATGTCCTGGGCAGTACAATCCTTGTTAAGAAGCCATATTCGATACAAGCAAATAGCATAAAATAGCTAGAGAAACAAATATTTACACTATGTACAAATTATATACACAAATTACAGCTCATAACAATTTTAAATTATATAAATTAAAATTCAGAATGAATTTCAATCTCAGGCTTTTAAATAAGTTATACCCGGGTCAAATACTTTTTCACTGCAGTTCTCAGATGTATTTCTGTTTTGCATACAACAGTCTCACAGGAAGATCTGAAACAGTTTGTTCATTCTTCTGTAGTTTATTCGCATCATGTGTATTATTCATCTCCGTTGGTACATGCTTATTTTCCTCTATTTTCTGAAAACCAGTTCCGATCTTTGCAGTTATGAACAGAATTCGATTCTTTATGAACAGAAGCATCCTGGTTCAAAATCAAGTTGGTGTCTTTACAACTTCCATTGCGAGACACACACTTAGTTTGAGAAATGATTATATTTTCTTGCAATGCTGAAACACTCCTTAAGATGTATATCAGCTTCTCTCATCTCTGCATCACGTGAATTTTCAGATGGTTCAATACTTGCTAATTGCAACTTCGTAACTTCACTATCAGTTTCTACTAACTTTACAGTCACATTTTCACTTTCTTCCACCACTTCTTCAGACATTTGAGAATCAAATGCTTATTTTTCATCTTTTATTTTTTCATGTTTTCATTCTTTTCTTTAATCCTGTTAGGCATTTCATTTATCATTTCTTTATCTTTTTCAGACACGTCACCACCAACTTCCTTTATTTTTTCATCCTTTGATTCTTCAAATGCCACTTCAATCAGTTCCACATCTTTTTTTATTGCTCCAGTTTCTTCTGTAAGCTCCACTTTCATCTGTTGGAGATGCTCTCACAGTCTTTCTCGGCCGACTTTTATTTCTTCTTGTTCGGCTTTTATCGCTTCTCGTCCAGCTTTCATCTCAGTCCTCATCACTTCATATCCAGCTTTTATTTCATCATATCTGGCTTTTATCTGATACCTCATCTCTTCACATCCAGCTTTCATCTCTTCTAGTCCGGCTTTTCCAGCTGCTAAGAAGTCCATGAAGTTCATTTCCTTCACCATGGCTTTCTCCTGCATGTGAGCACATCTCTGGCATTTCCTCGCAAATCCTACTTCTGACACCATTTGTTGTGTTTCTATGGGTTCGTGGATTTGGAGTAATTAACGACAACACTTGAAGAATGAAAACACAATTTATTAGCTAGTATTTCTCAGGACAGCTCCAAAAACATGCTTACAGTCATCAAAAACTACGACAAACATGCTGAAACAATCAGCAGCACAGCCTTCAGGCTATTATAATGGTGAAGACAGCTCTTCGGCAAAGCACTAGGGTATAACTCCTGACTCAGTTCAGTCATTCTCGCAACTCAGCATACTCTTGAGACTCTACGCTACAACTCATGATGCACCCGACGATACACTCGGTAACCTCATCGATGCATAGCTGATAAACTCTCGTGATGCACTAACTTGCGATACACTGACGAGACACTCTTGTGATGCACTAACTCGCAACACTTGACAACCAACTTGACACTAGACTGCTACTCCGCGCACAAGCAGGGTTTATATAGTTTTTTGCCTGCCTTCGAGGACAATCTGGGCCAAACCAGTAAGAATCCATTCCAGAATGTTCTCCATCTTATAATGACATATCGCCAATTTTGTTGCCAAGTAGGGGATTTCGTGCCAAATCAGGCAACAATCTTTCAGATGTGCCTTCCCTTGTCATTTTCTGGCAACCCGGCGGCCTTATGGGGAAGCTATCTTACTGCAGCTGGACATTTCGTAAAAATATTTTATAGTTTCAAATAGTGATTGAGATGAAAATTCTTTTATTAAGATCATTGGGGAAAACTGCATTTCATACACATTTTTTTTCCTATTATAATTTTGTTTCTTATAATTTATATAGATGTGATGCTTCATATTATAATGATATAAAGAAGATTTATAGCACCACTTCTCGATACGGATTATTACACATTGCTAAGAAATTTAATAGCAAACAAATTTTAAACAAAACTGTTCCTAGTATTTAAAACTAAATGCATATGTATTAAATTGAACATTGTGTGAATATATATATTCAAACAAATTTTAAACAAAACTGTTCCTAGTATTTAAAACTAAATGCATATGTATTAAATTGAACATTGTGTGAATATATATATTCATTTTTATTTCAAACTGTCTTTTTAATTCAAAATTAGAAAAAAAAATTTTTTACTAAAAAATGTACATGAATAGTTTAATCTTGGATCTGTGTATGAATCAAGAGAAAACAAAAATTAAATGCATGTATAATTTATTGATGATAAAAAAATCAATTTATTTTCTAATGATATTTATAATATATAAATTTTGTAGTTAAAATATATATTTTGTTGTGCCAGTTTGGAATTCATTTTTGAAAATTTATTAAAACAATAATATTTTTAGTATAATTTCTATTACTTGAAAAAATTAAGGTATATATGCAATATTTCTGGGAACATAGAATAATAATCAGCTTGTAGTCATAGTGCCTGGGAATGTAAGGCGGTATCCAAATGACGACGGAGAAGAAGTTAGCTGTTTTGATTCCACATCTTTATTCAATTCAAATGGCAAATCATTATTCTTTTAGATTCTCCTAGATTACGTATGCAATAGTAATTTAAACAAAATAGGATTGACTTAAAATTTACTGCGTCTTACTGTTCGAATAAAGAGAGGTAGATGGGAAGAACGGGAGCAAAGATTTGATAACAGCAGGAGTAGAAAAGCAGCCTGACGAAAAATGGCACAAACTCTGCATTTATAGTAGCAGTTATATAACATGCCAGAGTGTTCTCGAAAGTACTGATCTAGAGGGAAGATCCTGAAATTGTGGAAAGTTAATTAGAGGTTGCCTGTTCACGTAGAGCTAAGCCATCGTATTTTTTATATTTTACATATATAAGTTGCTACCATTTCAAGAAAGCTATGTACAAAATTGCTCCTGGCATTTTTTTTCTCTGTGAGTATATAAATGGAGTGTATAAGGCAGCACAAAAATGCATTCAAGTTAAACACATCCATTTGTTACAATAACTGTGAATGAGCCCTTTCAGATGTGTCTTCTAATCTGAGTATACCTTTCCTAAAGTTCACTTTTCATTTTATTAGGTTCTTCAGTAGCATTGGTGCAAGAATAGGGTTAAAATTATTAGTTCATAATTTCCATGATGTTAATATAGATGTGTTGTAAAATTATTCCTATTCAAGGTGTTGTTCAGTGTTGAATCGCAACAGAATCCACTATAGCTAACATCAGGTTGCAAGAATCTTTAAACAAGAATCTTAAAGATGATCTTAAATAAAATCTTAAAACAAGAATCTCCTGAATATCAGGTTGCAAAAATCTTAAAGATGCACTCTGTGAACTATCATTTATATGTATTTGAATAAGGAAAGCAAGCTCTTGGACTAAGACAATCTGTCCATAGCAGTCAGCTTGTAGAAGTCGCCTTCTCTGCTGTCTTTCAGTTCATTAACATTTCATTAAGTTAATGAAATGTCAAATTATGAATCAAGTCAAATTAGATGCTAGGCAGTTCAGATGAATCAAGGGTGTCATATTCAATGTTGTCATTTCTGTTTAGGTTATAATTGTTAGAGAAAAACTTGTTTAATCTTTGAGATTACCTTAGATTAGCATCACGTTCACAGATTAATTACAGTTTAATCTTTTAGATATCTTTTTCTACTAGAGAAAAATTCATTAAAATATCTATTAAATTAATGCATTTGATGTAATGTAAATTTGAGAATATTCAAGTGTTTACAAATAAATCTATTATCATTTCTTTCTTTTTTAGATAAAGTCAGATCTTGTAAACGAAACTGGCCAACAGCAGCACACAACATTAGAAAATAACATGACTCTGAACTTCATTACCAATCTGACCAATCCAGATGGGCTAGGCTGTGCTCCTGGTCACACGTTTTCCAGGAGTGCTTCTTCCCAACAAATTTCACCATTCAGCACAGCTCGAAGCCGAACCACAAACAACTTATTCCAACCATTGTCTTACATGTCCCCTTCAAATGATGTTTTGCGTTGTTCTCAGGTGGCCAATAAACCAGCACGTCCCTTGTCAGCATTTTGTTCTGATACAAACAGTAATATCGATACAATTGAGGCTTCCAAATTTTCTAGGACTAAAACTGAAAAAAGTAATGAACCAAATAGTTCTCGTAACATGACAAAGGAAAAGTCACTTGAAAATTCAGTGTGGTATGAATATGGCTGTGTTTAACCTTGACAGAAAGTATAGTTAAAATTTGTTTTGTGTTCATCCATGCACACTGAATTTTTTTTAAATTTGTATTAATATATATTTTTTAAATTGTTAAAATGAGCGAGTGTAAAAAAAAAAAAAAAACATTGCTTCTTTTTGTTTTTGAAATCTATGAATTGTGTTTCTTGACTTTTCTGTCAGTCTTGAGTGTTATGCAAAATATTTTTAATTCTAAGAAGTTTGTTTATTGTTAAAGAAAATCGTGAATTTGCAAGTGTTACTTAATTTTTAGCATATATTGCATAGCTTGTTTAATTTTTTTTTTTTTTTTTTTTTTTACTGTTTTTACACAGAATGTATGATTTATCAAGTTATATCCAAGGATAATTTTTGGGCTCTTATTTTTTATCATTTGATAGAAGATATTGCAGAAGACAGAATAGGTTTTTATATAATCATAAGTATTACTAGAAAGGAATTTTATATGCAAAATATATGACATAAGAAAATTCTTAGACTAGAAGAGAATTTGATTGTGATACATACTTATAATATGCATACATGTATTCTAAAATACAGTGAAAAATTTTTAAACTATTAAAAAAATAAATCTAAACATGACATGACAAAATTTAAGCTACATTAATAGCTATCTAAAAAAGCTTTTTAACATCAAAGCTTGAATTTCAGAATCAAATTTAATTAAACAAATAAATGGCAATCACAGTAGGCTCATAAAGACAAATTTGACATATAGAGAAATTTTTTTAAGCGAGTGCTGTAAGTATGAATGAAATCTTCAGATTGGATTCAGTGAAGGAATGCTATAACAAAGGCATGAAACTGTAAAATTTGATGTTCATATAAATGATATGAACATAGCTTAGTGAGTTTTAAATTAGGTTGCATAGATTACGTGTTCACAGTTTCAGTTTCTTTTGCTACTAGAAACTGATTTTATTACTCAATGATTACATGAAATATTTTTAATTTGAAATATTGTATCATTTTAGAAGGCCTAAATTTGACTTGTAAAAATAGTCTATATATTGATTATATAATATATATATATTATATGTACCTACATGTTTAAACTTTCTGTCTGTGAAAATCTGTATTTTGCCTAAGTCCAGATTAAACAGCTTTAGAAATTATCAATTTGCTATCTTGCAAATGAATATCAAGAAACTTAGTAAAAATGAAAATTTATATAATCAAATAATAGCATTTAATTCTGCCCAAATTAACTTTAGGGTTATACTTTCTGCAGACTTGTGCCTTTCCAAAAATTATTGTATTCAAAATTATTTGAAAATGTGTTACAAATTTTAAAAAAAATGATAAAAAGTATATTCTTACTTAAAAATTTGAATAACTTGATAAAACATTGAATTGACTTTTTCAAGAAATATGTAATTTTTCAAATTTGCAATTCTTATTTTATCGAGTTTTTGAATTTATTTCTTTAGATACTGTGAATAACTTACATTAATTTAATTAACTTTCATTATTTTTTTATTAAATTTAAAAAATTGATTTTTGTTCTTTTATGAGATTTTAAATAATGTTTTAATTTGGAGCAGTTTTACTTATTCAAGCTCAAAAGAATTTACTCTTCAGTTTTTACCATATTTTAACACTTTGTTAAATCTCCTGTTTCACTAATTATAAGTGACCTGCTGGCCAGGCTGTAATTAAATATGTGTAATATAGCTGTCAATGTAAAATAATTTTGCTTTCTATTAAAAATATTTTTTGAATTTAACATGTTCTTTTATAATGTATCATATTAATTTCCCCTTCAAAATGTATTTTGTGTACTCTGAATGTTCACCTTGATTGCACTAATGTTGACTTCACTAAAATTTCTTAAATTAGAATAGATAAAGTGGTTTGAATGTGATTGATGTCATTTTAAGATTTCAAAGAACTGTTATGAATTAACCTTTTCAGCTCATAATTGTTAGATGTGTAGAAGCTATTATATCTAAAAGCTACAGAAATTATATGAAATTTAACGTGTGTGTGCTTACTTGATGGTGCTATTCAACATCCGTGCAAGATATTAATTCTTACCTAGTATAAGTAGCAATGAATTTTTTTTTTTTTTTTTTTTTTTTTTTTTTTTTTTTTTTTGTTAATAATATAAACTTTGAGAAGTATAATAAAAATAAATAATCCTATATAGAAAGGGCAGTATTGCATCTGAATCACACATTGTTGTAAATAATACAAATCCAAAACTAAAATGTATGAACATAACATTAAAGAAAGCTTTTCCCCCTTTTCATTAAGTTATTCTATTACATAATTAAGAACGACTGAAATCTTTCAAAATATAGTTTTAGATATATTTTCCATTTGCTAATATAATTCACATAATCCTTATTTTCAGAGTAGATGTGTAACAATTATCAAATAATCAATTACTATTGCAAATAAATGTAATCAATTTTGTTATTTTCCTGAATAAGAGAAACTGAGATTGTATTTTTAGTGTATATTTTTTAGATATGGACAAATGATTAGTTATACTACACATTTTTTTCATGCATGTTGTGTAATGTAATATTTTAGTTTATATCACAATTAAAAATCTTATTAGGTACTGTATGTATTTACTAATAATAAATATTTAAGTGTCGTGTCACTTAAAAACAAATATTGTGTTGTTGGACTAGATCTTGCGTATTTATGTGCAAATGAAAGTGCAACGTTTCGGTGATATTTCTTTACTGCCATTTCTCAATTCAAAACATATTTAATAACAGTCATGTGATGCTTTATATACTTGATTTTTAAATCCCACATGTGGTGTAAAGATAAATTAATGTGGCATTATATGCTGATTTCTGCTATATATTGTTAAAAAAAAATAGCTTTATACCATAAGAATATTTTATTCTTTAAAGTTTATAATTGCAGCAATATTCCATATTTGTAGTTTTATCAAAGTTTTTTTATTTAAATTGTAATATTTTAATTTGAATTAGTTAAAATGAAATATGAGTAGAACCATCATATATATTTCTTTGAATTCAAACAGCATATATTATAAATTTTCATTGACTTGCCACACAGCATGGTTGCCATACATGAAAGCATAATTTTATTCCCAGCCATTTAAATGTAGCTCATTAGTACTCTTATTAAAGTAATGCATTATATTATCTTAATAAATAATTAATTTATGAAATAATTGGATTGGGTATTTGCTTAAATATGTGCAGCATGTGTAATCTGCTTGTTTAAAAAATTACAGTAATTGAAGAAAGAAGCTGTACGTAAATTTCATGAAAACAGTTATATAACATGAAAAGTATAATCCTTTGCCATTAAAAAACTAATTCAAGTTTTATATTAAACAAGTCTAGGGCTTTATTTATAATTTGTAATATATATATATTTTAAGGCAATATTTATAAATATTAGAGAATGTTTGTTTTTAAGTTTTTAGAGGCAGGTATATGTAAAAACATTCTTGATGAAATTTATACATAATGTTTTTGCAGTTTCCTAAATGAAGTCTTTCAGAGTAATTACATTTTTTTAAATCAAAATGCAAGTTGTAAATATTTGAATAACTTTAATTAATGGCACATTTTAAAATTCAAGCACAAAATTAAATACTTTGCACCTTATATTGTTGAACCATCAAAACCTTATATGCATTTTATGAACTTTTCATTACTACAATCAGTAGTTTCAAAATATTTTGAATTGTAACATTTGTATAGTAATAAGATTATGCGCCATGTGAATGTGATTTTTTTTTTTAAATTTTAAATGTTTGTTTATTCAGAATTTATATTTCTTAAACATCATGTTTAGAGTGAAGATTGTATAGTTTAATACATTAGATACTGTGATTGTGATTTGTATAAAAACTGTGCTTCATTTTAAATGTTTACATTAAATGTTCCATAATCATTTAATGTTTTTGCTAGAGAAATAATAATTTATATCTTCCATTCACTCAGGTAGAATGAAATATATATATATAAATAAAAATTGTGTGGCTATTATTTGTATTAGGAATATTTGAATGTATTATGTCAAAATAAAATTTTGATCTCGGACAGACATGTAGATTTCTGGACTTTTAATTCAAATTCACTTTTGCTTCGGATTTGTTTTTATTTTCTATATAAGAAGTAGGGATATGGATTTATTTTTGTGCAAATCTGCCTAAAATCCACTTTGACCATTTTTTAATGATACAATATTTCAAGCCTCACTGCTTGGACTTAAAAAATACTAGAAAATTACAATAAGGGCAGTAAATCTGCATATTCATCTAAATTGGGTATAAATTATTTAGTTCAGTAGCTCCCAAAGTAAGGGGCAGAAGACAATTTTTGATAGGTAAAAATACATTTTTACTCTGTTTATTTTGTTATATGGTATAAATTCTGAAATTTGAACTCGTTGGGACTTGAGATTCAGGATTAGGGATTTTTTCAGATATTAATTAAATCAATTTAAATCTAATCAGATAACATGTAAAAAATATGAAATAATGAATTATTTATGACCTTAAGGAGTCAAAATTTTTGTTTAATTCGCTTCATTTTTTGCGTTAATACTTTCTGTTTAATTCTATAAAAAGATATGATTTCTTGTTCAACTATGAAGTTCCACTATATAAGCCCTGCAAATTTCTACTAAATTGTCAGTCGATTTTTTTTTTTTTTTTTTTTTTTTTTAATCTTAATGACCTCTCTATCACTTTCTTCACAGTAGATAGTGCTATTTTAAAAATTTAGAATCATACTACAGATTTTGCCATCTGTTAAATTGATTGATGATCTGGGCATTTTCAATGCAGTAAAAATTTAGCATCTTTGTTTATTACCCCTCCTCCACATTTTTTCAAAAATTCCATTAACTGGCAATGTTTGCTTTTTGTTTGTAATATCTAAACACCTGAAATTTGCAGCAATCGTCATAAAGCTTTGAGCATCTGCTGTACACTATTGGCAATATATCATGAAATTAATTACAAAAGACATGCTGTTCAGCTAAATGTTATCTTGCTTCTGTTGCAAACTAACGATATTAAGCCTGAATTATATTAATTATTTATTGTACTTGCACCTATTTCTCACACATTCTTAAGGCTTAGGCAAGCCCTGAATAAATAAATTCCCACATATACTTAAGGCTTATCCAAGGCTGGACTAGACATTATACAGCCTAGTGCAGTTTCTGCAAGTCCAAAATTCTGCTGTGAAGCACCTCCCTAAAAGTTTTGCATACCAGTGTCTACCCTAAATTTTAAATATTTTGCCATACTTTAATTTTGCTGCCTGATGCTTCTCTAAATTCTAAAAATTTCGCCTCCTCTAAAATCAGGTGCCTGCTGCAGCCACACTAGTTTCGACGCCGATCCTGAGCTTATCTGAATAACAAGTTAATCTTTTTTTTTTTTTTTTTTTTTTTTTTTTTTTTTTTTTGCACATATATGAAGAAATTTCTTCTCCTCAACAATTCTGAGCAGGTTAGCTGAAATCTGTAATCATTGTGAAGTGTAATGTCAACATAAAAGGTTCCTTCTTTTACTAATATTAAAATTAAAAAAAAAAAAGTTTTGACTGTGGTGCGCAAGTCATTTCTCAAACCTACAATATGTTGATAGTTATGTAGTGATGAAAGCAAAAAATACAAGGTCCGGCTATTAATTTCCAGGACTTGTGGAATAACTTGGAAGAAGAAAAGGTTAAACACATAGCCATTTTATGATTCAAAGTAATCCCCATCAGCCATAATGCACGTCTGTGCTCAGCTGTACAAATTTCGGAAAGAAGTTTTAAAGTCCTCTTTTGGAATGCTCTTTAATAGTGATGTTACAGTTCTCTTGATGGCTTTGACATTCTGAAATCTTGTTCCCTTCAGCGAATTTTTCAGCTCAAGAAAAAGTCTGCGGGTGCTAGGTCTGGAGAGTATGGTGGATGCTGCATTTCAACGACACCATGCTGGGCTAAGAATCGCCTCACAGGCAACGCAATGTGTGGGCAGGCATTCTCATGTAGCAGCAGCCAACTCCCAATTTGTTGAAAATGAGGCCTCACTCTACGAATTCGTTTTTGAAGTCGGTCAAGAACTTCTGTGTAGAACTGCCCATTGATAGTCATGTTAGGAGGAAGAAATTCATGATGAATGATTCCATTGCAATCGAAGAAAGCAATTAACTTGATTTTGGACTTTTCAAATCGAAATTTTTTCTGTCTTGGTGAACTTGGAGACCGCCATTCGGAGCTTTGACGCTTGGTTTCGGGGTCATATTGATAACACCAAGACTCATCTCCCATGACTCTCCTATCCAGGAATGCAGAGTCAGCATCTGCTTGTCGATAAGTTCCCCACATGTGTCACATTTCAGCTTTTGTTCGTCCCTTAAAAGGTGAGGAACGAATCTGGAACAAATCTTGCATTTGCCTTGGTCTTGCGTCAATATTCGCCGAACTGTCTCTTTGTCCATGTTGAATTCATTGGCAAGTACTCGAATAGTCAATCGACAATCACATTTCACCATATCGCAACCTTTTTCAGTTGCTTCCGGCATGTGTACGGACGGCGGCCAACCTGTGTGTGGATCATCTTCGACGCTTTCGCGCCCGTCCTGAAAGCGTTTTAACTATCCAAAGTTATTGAGCGAGATAATGCTTCCTCGCCGTAAACTTGTTTTAACATTTCGTAAGTTTCCGCAGCTGTATTGCCCAATTTGAAAATGTTAATTCTTTGCTCCATTTTCACTTTGACAATAGGAATTTAAGAGCTATGTTTTAATGTGCCTTTCCATGGGAACCACTTACTTCAGAATGGCGCCAATTGCACTGCACATGCGTAAGAAAACGCTCTTCAATATGCAATCATTAGCGCCATCTTCCGACTTTTCGTTCTCCTACAGTTACGTCAGTCCTGGAAATTAATAGCCAGACCTTGTAACAATGATTTAGAAGGTTGGTATCAGTGAAGTGAATTATAAATTGAGACTGTACACATGGTTTAGTTTGAAAAAATATCAAATGAGCAAACATAAAGCATAAAAGAAATTTCTTTAAAAAAAAAGATTGCTGGTGATCCAGAGGTCGGGACTTCAGATCATTCTGAATTTCAGATTTTGTGCTGCAGTATATATTATTTTTAATTACCAACTGTTAATAGTTACATATATTTATTTCATTACTTTCTTCTGTGAAATTTTCTTTAAAAGTTTTTTGTGAAGGTATAACAAAATATATCATTAAATCTGACTGTGTAACTTATGCAGTCACACAACCAGGCATATTTATTATGAATGAAACATATTTCACTTTACATTTAAAAAGTATTACATTTGTCACTACATTGGTATTTTTTTGATTGGATCTGGCTGGAAAAAGTAACTTTGAAACATGAAATTACCTTTTAATATGCTTGTTACAACACTTTATTAGCTGAAGAGTTATGGCTTGCAACAGCATAATTGTTTTCAAGTGCTCGAGCTCTTGGCTCCCCCCCTCGAAAAAAAATTCTCTATTTAAAGCATAAGAATTTCTACATTCATGCAAATTTATGCTCTAGTAATCTATTTAAATATCATTGATGCCAATGATGAATTTATTTAAAATATGTATTTTATATTGGATAAATTTTTTAAATAAAAATCGTCATTTAACGTTCAAGTACAAAAAAAAAAAAAAAAATAATGTGATGGTGACAAATCAAACCCACCTAGCATATGCTGTTTGCATTTCTAATACAAAATTTTTCCAATATGAAGAAATTATTTTTGTTTTATCTTTGAACTGGTTCCATCTTTATATATAAATACTATTGCGTGGGTACGGGTTCGTTATGAATTGAATGCACATGTCCGATGAAAAATGAATAAAATTTATTATTATCGCAACAAATAAATCAAAAATTTTTAAATTTCCTCAGATATTCATACAATATCCCAATACCTCACAGCAGTTATCTTTTAAACTACTAAGAACGTTCAATAGAACTAATTCAAAACAGAAATGTAGAGAAAGCTAATCCGATTTCACCACGAATTCGCTGCAGTAAACAACAGTTTTTTAAACTAAACTGAGCTGAGGTGTTCTTTCTCTGGCTTTTATAGCTTTTTAAATCAGCCGTACGAGATTGTTCTAGCAATTTCTCGAAATCAAAAAGAGATATTTATTCATTAAATATTAAATGCACGTGCTATTGTATTTTTAATTTTCCGGCTTAGCTTTCTCCGTCACGTGCTGAACTGCATGGGGAATAAAGCAATTTAATTTATATTTCTACTAACATTAGCTATTTAAATACCAAATTCGTAACATTGCTCCATTTCCAAGGACTGCACGTCCCGAGCAATACAGTCCCCGGACAAGAAGCCAAACTTGCAACTAAGGCATAAATGCAATAATAAACATTACATTACAATAAAAAACAACATGAACAATAAATGCAAAAACTAACTTAAATCAAATACTAAATACAAGTCAAATCAAATGCACATTTAGGAAAAAAAAGGACCATGGTCTTACACTATTTACAATTATTTACACTACATACTATGGCCATAGAAACGAGCTATCCTGTAGTAATGAACAACTTTAGAGTTCAATGACTTAACAGATCCAAACCATGAAGTCATTCAGCCTGTTTAGGACTGTGTACAGACCATCCCAAGGTGACAGTAATTTCGGACAGAGTCCTTTCCATTGAGTCGGATTCCACAACCACACCTTGTCTCCTTCGTGGAATTGATGTCCAGTAGCTCTCGTGTTGTATCAGGTCTTCACCTTTTCCGTCGCCAAGTTGACTCGCTCTTGCATCACTTCAAACTGGGCCTGGAGATCTTGGTTGTATTCTTCAGGCGATAAAGGTGCACATGGAGGGCGACCAAAGAAAAGATCACAAGGCAGATGAAGGTCATGATTGAAGAGCATCAGAGATGGAGAATGGCCAGTAGTCTCGTGTTTCTCTTCGACCCTAGTATGATTTCGGCAGCTTTCTGAGCTGGGTCTTTTAGAGAATGAGTCGATGTTTCCAGGTGAGGATCCCTTCTGATGATGGATGGTTTTATCCTCTGATGCTGAAAGCAGTTAGTTTGCTGTTTTTGAGGTCCCAGGGAAAATGATATTTCTTTAAAAAGTCCAATCTGAGTAATGCAAGGATATGTAATATCTGCCACATATGCTGTGTGATAGTAGGCGGCACTTCCAAATGTGAAACTTCCCATCTATAGCGATTTTATCACCTGAGGCAATCTAGAGGGTATGGCGTCCAAATGAGTTTATCCTTAAACTGTTGAGCTAAATCTCTCCGAATGATGATAACATTAGCTCCTGTGTCAATGATGATATTGCAAGGAACTTTATCGATATACCCATTGATGGATAGTCCATTACTTTTGCCACTTGTTCCAGAAATCTTGAGAGCTTTAAACCAGTGTTTATCATTCTCTGGCAACCTCTGTTCCTTGATATTGTCATTCATTTGTTTCCTCCGTCGTTGCCGGAAAATGGTCTTAATTTCTGAGCTCTGGAGTGTTCTGCAATACCCTCAGCTCCAGCACTTTGGTTTCTTGTCACTCCTTTTCCGTCCCATGGTCCCATTTAATTGTCCGTTTTAATCGTTTGCCTTATTATCCGTGCTGTGGGGTGTTCTGCAGTTACAAAATATATCATTAAATCTGACTGTGTAACTTACGCAGTCACACAACCAGGCATATTTATTATGAATGAAACATATTTCACTTTACATTTAAAAAGTATTACATTTGTCACTACATTGGTCACACTACATTTGTCATTTCGTAGACAAATGTAGTGTACATTGGTTACACTACATTTGTCACTTCGTAGGTGGCCTTCAACTCTGCAGTTCCAGCATTTTAGGGTTTCTTTTCACCAATATTTTGTTTCAAGTCATTCACTGGTCTTGTCAAATCATCTGTTTTATTTTCCGTGCCCTGGGGTCAATGCCATTATATGTGGCCTTCAGCACCACATCTCCAAAACTTTAGAGCCAGTCCGTTCTCACTCCTACTTCATATCAAAGCGTTGACTTGTCTGGATAAATCATCTAAACGAGCCATCAGTTGATCCACTGGCTTGTGGACTTGCACAGCTCTGAGTGAGTAACGATCTCTACGAGTTGCTTGCTGGGCTGCCTCGAATTTCATAGCATACAACAGAGCACTTTTTACATCTTTACCATCTGATATTCATATGTATTTCCGAATCCCGAATGCTATTGATGAAGTACTGCAGCTACAGGATTTTCCTTGTTTGTTGCCACTCCGAAAAGGCAAGATGGAACAGCCTTTCATTATCCGTGGCGAGCTCCTGAAGTGTTTCTGCGGGCTTCTGTTGATGGGATTTTAATTGAAGCCTGCTGTTATCTTTTACACATTTCTTGCCAAAGCACAGCTCCAACACACCGAATAGAGCTTTGAAATCAAGTCTCTGGTTTTCTGAAAGTTTCTGAAGAATATATGTAGCGTCTGCTCTCAGAGAAGTGATGAGATGACAGGCCTTGGCTTGGGAATCCCATCCATTTGCCAGGAGGTTTTCCCATCATATGTGGATAGCTTCAGAGACGGATGAGCAGCCATCGGTAAAAATTTTAAACCTTCAGAATTATTTTGTGCTGTCGCTATACACTTCTTGTGTGTTCACTTCATTAGGTGTCAACTTCTTTGGCGATGGCAGCAGAAACCCTGTCATCAATTAGTTGTTGGATGGCAGAAACTCTACCTTCTATTCATTGCTCCACAGCAGAAACTCTTTCTTCTATCTGTTCTTTTACAGAATAAACTCTTTCTTCAGTTTGTCCAACTTTATCCTCAACCGTGTCTATTCGGCCTTCCATAGCCTCAAATTGGTTTTCTATTATGCAAGTAATTTTCTTTTTTATTTCCTCTTTACTTATTTCAATCTTTTCTTGAACAGCCTTCATTTCTTCCTGAACAGATACTTGACCAGCTTCTATCTTTTCTTTAATGGATTCCTGTTCTGTTTTCATTTCTTCTTTAACAGAATCTTTCATCTCTTCTTTAAATGCAGCAAAGGCTGCCATGAATTGCCTTAACTGTTCTTCCATCGCTCTTGTGGTTGGCATTCAATATCTGACTTCTGACACCAAAAATTGTTGCATGCGTATGGGTTCGTTATGAATTGAATACACAAGTCCGATGAAAAATGAATACAATTTATTATTATCACAACAAATAAATCAAAAATGCTTAAATTTCCTCAGATAGTCATACGATATCCCAATACCTCACAGTAGTTATCTTTTAAAATAATAAAAAACGTTCAACAGAAATAATTCAAAATAGAGAAACGTAGAGAAAGCTAATCCGATTTCACCACGAATTTGCTACAGTAAATAACAGCAGTTTTCTAAACAAAACTGAAGTGAGGTGTTCTTTCTCTGACTCTTATAGCTTTTTAAATCAACCGCACAAGATTGTTCTAGCAATTTCTCAAAATCAAAAAGAGAGATTTATTTATTAAATGTTAAATGCACATGCTCTTGTATTTTTAATTTTCTGGCTTAGATTTCTCTTAACATTCGTCATGCGCTGCACTGCTCGGGAAATAAAACAATTTAATTTATAATTCTACTAACATTAGCTATTTAAATACCAAATCTGTAAACCTCACAGCAGATCTTCCCATCTGTATATATTAATACTTTGTATGTTAATTTATATGAATATATTACAGTCAAAAGTCGTTAATCCGGACTCGTCGGGACTTCGGCGATTCCGGATTATAGATCATCAGTTTAAATCTCGTAAGATGGCATGCAGAATTTCTAAAATTAAAGATATGAAACCGTAATTTATGAAATAAAGAACAATTATGATCTAAAGGCTATCAAAATTTACAAAAAAAAAAGCTAAATATTTATTTTACTTTATTAAACATTTCTTTCAATGTAAGTTGTTTAAGTTGCTTCGTTTTATGTGATAATACTTTCTCTTTAATTCTATAAACAGACATAATTTCTTGTTCAGTTACAAAGTTCCGCTGTTCAAGTCCCGTTAATTGCTGTGCCAAGAATACCGACTAACTTGTCAATTGAAATTTTTTCGTTTTCACTAACCTCTCTGTCACATTCTTCATGTCTTTATTCATTTTTTGCAGCAATTCCACTTTTTGTTTGATGGACATCGAAACATACTTTCGTTTTGTACGATCCTTTGGGAGCTCCAGAATCGGAAATTCTATTTGACATAATCGAAAGTTCAAGTTTACTTTTATAGTATTGCTCTTACAGTCTGCAAAAAATAATAAGCCGGATCCAATTCGAAAATTAAAGAACAACGCAATCATCAACATTAACTGAAATAGATAATTAGATAATTTTAGCTTATACCGTCCGTTATACATAAAACACGCACGCGAAAACATTTTCTGCGCTTGCGCACACACATATGCGCAGTCATAAAAAGTCTTACGTGCACGCGTAAATGCCTATGCGCATGTGTCAACGCGGCACATGCGCAGAAAGTTTTTAGCTTTGAGGTCCGGATTATGGGTGTCCGAATTAACGACTTTTGACTGTATATCTGAATTCTGGCATTTTAATTTAGAAGATATAGCAGAAACTGATATTGCTCAACATTGGAATTTTTAAATTTCATCTTTATTAACCAAAAAAAAGCAAATTTAAAAACAATTTCAAACAAATCATTATTTTTAATGATGCTTATATTTAAAATCAAGCATCATTAAAAACCTACTGTTTTATTAGCAAACAATTTACACACAAGATAAAAATCTGTGGAGACAAATGCAATTATTACAATAATAATAAAATATTCGAAAGTATTTTTACAAATTGCTTAACTTTAATTGCAATTCAAGGATATATTAAGGTGAAATAATATACTTTACCCAAGTGACTGGTTTGATTTGCTTGAATTTGGGAAAGCAAACAAGAGCTACCTGCATAAGGGTAGAGATGTCTTAATGGGGGACTTTCTGCGACAAACTAGTTCATCATGTTACACATGGGAAAAAACATGAAAATGCCCATGCAGCCAGTCTATTTACTTTGGCTTGTGTTAAACTATCAGTGTTCAATGACTTCACCACTGGTGAGCCCATTTACCGAAGCAAATAATATTTTGTTTGAGTTGTCCTACTTCACCAATGAAAATTAGAAAATATACATAATATACATATTTCAAAATGTTTTCTAAAAGAAACAAACAAAACACTGCTGGGCTCAATTTTTATTTACATTATACAATAATAATACTTTGTATCTACTTACAGCAACTTGATTAGCAGATTGTGAAGCTAAGGCATATCACAGGGAGTGAATCACTTAACGTATAGGAATACTAAAAGGTTTCATTTCTATCTACAATGTACAATACCAAAATATAATAAATAAAACATATATTAGCAATGATCTTATTTTTAAGTAACTTTTTTCTACTTAAGTTCAAGATGAGAAGTTTGTACAAATAAAAAACTGGTGTTATAAAAAAATATGAAATTCTTTTATAATAGGAGCACATTACTCCAGAAAATGGTTCCATGGTAGATGTGGATATTGTTTAAATGAACATGAACAGGAAAGGCATTAATTTGGAATGATAGATAAAGTAAACCTGAAACATAAATGATAATTTCATTCATAACTGCAATTTTGCTAATTAAGAATATACAAACCAAGTATTTCAAAAAATTTTGCATGTAATCTATTACTTAAAAGTTGCCAGGTTAAAAAAAAAATTAACCATAACTATATCAAAAAAAAGTTTAAATTGCAGATGGTAACTGAATTATATTCATGTATATGTGCACTTTTTGGAATGAGTTCAAATTAAAATTCAAAACTAAATTGAAATGGAATTTGATTTTATTTATGAATTAAAGAATTTAAATTTGAAACAATAAACAGTGATTATTTAAAAATAATGAAAACTACATTTGTTTTTATGATACAAAATATGTTTGTATGATACTTTTCAAAACCAATTCTCTGCACACCTTTTATATTATACATACTTGTAATTTGGTCTATAATGCATCTATCTTTTAAATTTTGATCTTTTCTTTTGTCTTAATATGAACCAAAAACTTAAATTACCTAAATGAGTAACCGACTTATATATATATTTTTAAAAAGTTCAAAATATATAAGAACATAAGCTCCTATTTAAAAAAACTCAACAAATAAAATTTACAAGTTTCTCAGAATATCTTTATGCAGGGTAAGTAAAACAGAAGGAGGCAAGAACACAGTTAGACAAGACACAAAGAAACCCACTTACAACACCCAGCAAAATAAATTAATTACAGCAGATGGTTATTTAAACTGCAAAACAGAGATATTACTTTCAGTTACACATATAAGACAATATATTTAATAAATCAAAAATCAGCTATGAAAAATTTATAACACGTACATTACAGAATATATATTCTCTATATTTATCCAGCCAAAACTGTAAAACTGCACCCATATTTGAGAATTATTAAAAATGCATGTATTACTTTGCAGCAGAAAATTAACAGTTCATTTTTGAAATAAAGAAAATTGCTACAGTTTTTTTTTAAAAAATACAACTTTTAAAGACTGCATTAAAACATTTAATTCCAGAATACATTATCCAAAATTAATAATTTTCCAATATGAATGCCTTTCATGTATAGTTCAATTAAGCTATGCTGTATAAATTTCAATAGCAATTTCCTAACAGTTTATGCCATTTTAAATAGTTGAAATTTTAAGCCATTTGAAAACTTGTAAGTTGAAATTATTATTCAGTATATGTTCGTTTAAAAAGTCATAAGAATGCAAAAGTTTCTTAAAGTAATGACTGATAATTGAAACAGTTGAACTCCAATGCATATTTACAGATGCATAACTTACGTATAAACGTTAATGGACGTAAACTTTGAATTTAAAGTATTTTGAGAAATATAGGGAAAAAGGATAGCTCTGAATATTGGGAGATAAAAGATTAAAGAATTTTAGATAAGAATGCCTGATTTCTCTAATGTGCAATTTCTAAACAAAGATTTATTATTAACTTCCTCATTCTTAAATATACTTAAGAACTAGATAGTACTGGACAATAAATGAAATACTTTGGGTAAATTATATATCAAACAAATTTTAAAATGAAATTAATATATTTATGCTATTTACATATCAATAATGCCATTGTATTATATATATATATACACAATTTACAGTCTACTTCTCTTTTAATTTCACATAATATCTTTAAACTCTTAACAATGAGGTTTACAAATTCAGAATACATTAAAGGTTTTTTTTTTTTTTTTTTTTTTTTTTTAATTTTTAATTTTTATTTATCAGAGGCAATATATAATCTTTCCTTGCATTTTAAATCTACAAGTGCAGGGGAGAAAGATGAGATAGGATATAGTAAATAAATAAATAAGAAGAAAGAGTACATTATATTTCAGTAAAATAAATTATTATTCACACTATTACTGTATATATTTTTAAGTTTTAAATCAAATTTTAAATCATTTTTGCATACTGAAAATTAGTAGCTAAATAGAATTAATAGAAATTTACTGAGATGAACCTTTTATATATAATAAATCTGTAAACCTGATATATAACTTTTCGACATTTTACTTTGTTTTCTTAAATTGTAACAGGCACAGCTTCCAACACTGAATGACATATGTTCAAATAATACATTTTTATTTTACACGCTTTGTTCTTTACTGATTATATATATAAATATGCATCATGGAAAAAAGATACTTTCATTCTTTAGAAGAAACTTATAGTAACCATGTCGGAAAATTATTTACAATGCTTGGAATTCCAGTGCTTCTCAACCAATGCTCAACTCATTTTTTTATAAAAAAGATGAGTGTAAAACTATGATTATGATCATTAATACTTCATACTTACTAAAATCATTAAGTATTACTAAACAATATATTAATTATGCATATGTGAGGAAATAATATAATAGTTACTATCTACTTCATATTAGGTTAAAGGTAATTAAAACTACTGGACTTATCATCCATAGTGCATTATTACTTAATGGATCAGTAATTGGTGTAAAGAAATTAAATAGAAAGTAAATAGAAATTTCTATAATATATAAATAATCTCTCTTGGCAAAATTATAGTATATATAATGAGCCAGCCAAAATGGGGTAATCCATAATAATAAATTACGATAAGAAAGATTATTATAATCTAAGCAAAAACAGTATCTTATAATAAAATTGATCATAAAAGGCCTTAAAATAAACTAATTATAATGTAAAAATATCAGGAAGACTTCGTACACAGATATTACAAATTAATAACAGAAAATCACTATTAAATAAAAATTACATATAAATAATAAGCATTGCTATTCTGCCATTATAAAAATTATAGCTTAGCATTGCAATAGTGCTTATAATATACAAGGTGTGGCTATTAATTTACAGGACTGCTCTAATAACACCAGAAGAGA
Organism: Stegodyphus dumicola; assembly: GCF_044657685.1. Lineage (NCBI taxonomy): Eukaryota > Metazoa > Arthropoda > Arachnida > Araneae > Eresidae > Stegodyphus > Stegodyphus dumicola. Next base: position 131,195,342 of record NC_140768.1, on the reverse strand, counting down.
TGATGTAAAAAACGTAACCTTTTAATATGTTTCGAAGTAATCCCCATCTGCCGTAATACACTTCTGTGCTCGGCTGTATAAGTTGTGGAAACAACTTTTAAAGTCCTCTTTCGGAAGGCTCTTCAATGTCGACGTCACATTGCATTGCCAGTGAAGAGGTTTTGGGCCAAGCATGAGGTCGTGGAAATGCACCATCCGCCATACTCTCCTGACTTCCCCGCAGACTTCTTTTTGTTTCCCAAACTCAAAACTGTGATCAAAGGAACACGCTTTGTGGATGTTGAAGACATCAAGAAGAACATGACGTCGACATTGAAGAGCCTTCCGAAAGGGAAGGATTTTAAAAGTTATTTCCACAACTTATACAGCCGAGCACAGAGGTGTATTACGACAGGTGGGGATTACTTCGAAACATATTAAAAGATTACTTTTCTCACATCATCTGTTCTGATGTTATTAGAGCAGTCCTGGAAATTAATAGCCACACCTTGTATAAGCTTATAATAACTTTATTGCAATGCTAAGCTATCCAAAAGTAATAAGGATTACCTATTTTTACCCCTCTCTCTAAAAAAGGAGTTATTTATTATTTAAATTATTTATTGCTCTTGGTACATTTTATAAGATACAAATGTGATATATTTCATTGTTAAGGGTATATATGTATCCTCTCCAAGGCTGATTTTTTTTATTTAATTAGTATAACAGTTAAATGAAAAAAATAATACAACAAACTGTTATATTCAACAAACTGTTATATACATTTCTGAAAAAATAAAATTAATAAATTTAAGCTTATGGAGCTTGATTTATTTATTTAAGCTATTATTTAAGTTTGATTATCTATTAATACTCAAGAAATGACAGACATTTAAATAAATAATTACATACAATATCATTTCCTATATTTTGATTGAAATTCCTTTATTAAAAATATAATTTTATGCTTATTTAAAAAAATATTCTTTTTTTATGAAGTACATTATAAGATTTTTGATCAACAAATTTCTGGGAAGGGGCATTTTTTTTTTTTTTTTTTTTTGATTGACTGTTTTAACACAATGTTTTTCTAAATCAAAATTTTCAAAATTATTTTGATGGTCATAAAAATAAAGCTATTCACGTTAAAGCAAAAAAATTTGAATTGCATTTACTAAAAATGTGGCATCCATAAAATAATGCTTCTTAAGTTTGAGGAAATATAGGAAGATTCAAAAGCATCTAGCAAAAATGTTAAGACGAATAGAGAGGGCTGAAATAAGCAGATTTTTATAACAGAATGTGTATGCAGAAATGGCATGTTGAAGGGTTATAGGCTGCTATTGAGAGATAAATAAGAGCATTCTGCTGGCATAAATCATAATTCTCTGGGTGTGCTTTTTGAGCAGTATGCATTGCTATACAAAAGCAGAGCTTGCCGATATGAATTTTGTTTATGGGCCAATGGCTAAAATGAAACAGCTGCTCTAAAGGACATTGAGAACATTCTCAAGCATATTCTTCCATTCACAGCCCCATAAATAAATGCATATTAGCAAATTCTGTATTCATATGGTGATGCACATCATTTAAAATATGTATATGGAATGATGATTTCCATAAGCAGAACTTTTTATCTACTGCTCAGTAAAACATTTTGCCACCTCAATGCATTATTTCTAAACCCACATTACATCACAAAATTTCCTTATTTCATTTCCCTTTATTTGCCTTCACATTTTTTCCAGGTATTTTTGAATCATCACAAATACTATTTACATCACTCGGAAAGTATTTTTAAAAAGCTTATATTCAAAATTATTTTGAGATTCGTTAAAGAATAGAAATAGGTAAAGCAAATTCATTTTCAACATATCTGATTTAGCATAACTTTTCAACTCCTTTCTGGAAAATTAATAGAATAAAAAATTAATAAATAAAAAGCTAGCATTTTTAAATTCCTCCATATGTAGCCAATTACAATTAACTGAAGTCACTTCGTAAGATTAGAATTTATTCAACTAAACATGTTCATCATTAAAAACAAAAAAGAATAATTTTTTACGATAGTTTTGAAATTAATTTTACTTTCTGAAGTAAAAATTTAAAAACCTGTAATTTTTCTGCACATTGACTTGTACTACACTTTCAATGCTAATTATTATCATGGTTTCCAAAACAAAGGCAATTTGTGGTAAGGAGAGATAGATAAGAAAAATTTAATATTGTTTCAAATGAAAGAGCATAAATAATTAAATTTTTTACTTTAACGGTTTGAATTTTTTTAATACTGAAGGAAGTTCCCATTTCTAACTTATTAATGCTGAAAACTTACTATTTTTCATTTATGCAATATTAAGTTCAGAGTTATACAAGTTTATCTGCACTAGAATGGTAAGCTTTTTTGCCATGTTTCTTTATGAAACACCATCATAGCATATTTAAAAAAAAAAAATAAAAAAAATTATACCATTTAAATTTTAACATAAAAAATTTTTACTAAAATTAAATTTTAATATAAACACTTTTATTTAGAAAGGCTCAATCTAACATTTTCAATATGCTCAATCCGTTTTATATATATTTACTTCTTTTAAAAAGGATGGTAGTATTCAATAAAACTAAAATATGTTAGTATTTGATAAAGTAATATTTTCAATAAAGAAGGTTAAATTTAACAATCAATTAAATGGCACTGATATTCTTATCAATTTCAAGCTGAAGCCACAAAATCTATATTTTATTTTAGTGTAAATATAAACCAATTTTAAAAAATGAAGGAAACAGAAAAGTGTATCGAGATATTCAACCTAACAAATATAACCTTCTGAAATAATATCTAATGTACTTTAATCAATGTCTGTGTTAACATTTGAGATCACAACAAAATGTAGATTATCTAGAAATCTCATGGAAGATGAAGACTATAAAATTATATTTCTTACATTTATGGTACTTGATCAAGAAAAGCTGATATGGGATTGAGATATTTCTGTTTTTGTGCATAATACTGTTAACTAAACATTAGCATAAAAAGGAAATATACATCTCTTTTAGATAGATTTTAATGCATCTGAAAAAAAAAAAAAAAAAAATTATGGTTTAGTTTTTTTATTATTTTATCATTATTTGCATAGCATTATGTTATTTATCTAACTTATAACTGTACACCTTAAATAAAGCATTTAAGAAACTAGAGCTATCACATCTAATATATTATTTATCAAACAATCAAATAGAAGGTGCACTAATATGTACACTTTGAAAAAAGAATAATTAATATGCTTAATAAGTAGTTCAAATTAATTAATGATAATTATTAATGCAGAGAATGTTGAATGATAAAACATTAATAAGTCACTGTTCCAAAGGGATCAAATATGTTCACTATCATAAAATACAGAACAATAAGACTGGTGAAAGATAAAATCCTAACTTTTTACTCATGCTTTGCAATCACTAACAATAAGATGATGAGAGAATGCTAATATCAAAGAAAAAGAAAAGCTCAAAACAGACAATAAGGTACAAATAATTTAAGATTTAAATATGTCCATACACATATATTCAAATTACATTTTTACAGTATATAAAAGATGCTCTGAAATTTTTATGTACATATATATATATATAAAACAAAACATAGGAGCAGAAACTGAAAAAATGCAGAAAAAAATGGAATGCAAAAGAAATGTAATTACATTAAATAAATTAAACATAAATAGCTTGTAAAATAAATATAATACATAATAATATTGCACAAACCACAAAATTGGCTGCTTTTGTAAAGTAATTATTATATACATAAAATAAAGGACGGTAAGAATGTATATAAAGAGATGTAAAACTAATAAAAGGTAAAAATACTTATGTAATAAAATATGTGGCAATTAAATAAGAAAAAGTTTCACGCTTATCTAATTCAAATCATTTTGATTATTGCTGTAAGGTAATTCTACATGTCAGCAAAACATGATTTTTTATGAATAGCACGATTTTAAAGATGATTTTGATAATAAAGTAGTTGCATCGTAAGTTAGTTTCATTAAAATAATCTAGAGAACTGCCCAAGATATTATTTTTAATATAAAAAAGTAAAAAAAAATGCAAATCTCTTTTTAAATTAACAGCAATCTTAAATTTACACCATAAGTTTTAAATCACTGCAAAAATAAAATTCCAGGATAGAGGTTTTTCTAAAAATGATGCAAAGACAGTTTCTGTTAATATATTAAGTTAGATTTATAAAACACATATGAAAAAATAGGAACAGTCTTTTACAATTTGAAATTAAAAAAGCAAAAATGCAGTTTGTAATTTCTTATATAACAGCATTAATTATAACAGAAAAGAGTTAAGTTTGTGTATTAAGATACAAAATGTTCATCAAATATTTTTTAAATAACATAATTTATTATAAATAGTCAGCACAGCATTTCGCAAACTGCACTATTGACTTTCCGACTAAAATGTATGAACAAAGTGAATATGTTTATTTATAAAATAATATGCAATATACATGATATCACAAATATTCTTCTCAATGCAGTGGGAAGCTTAATGTAAAAGACTAATTCCTTGAATGAATGCTTTATAAATTGTTTAATTATACAACCCACATGAAAGGAATATGTACATATTATCATTTAAAAATAATTTTAGTAAAAAAAAGCCTTTTCCTTTTATAAAATATCAAAAAACAGTCTGAATAAATCTTTATTTATGTAAAATGAAAATATTTTTAAAAATTTATATTAAAATTATTATTTGTATGTGTAATTAAATTATTATTTGTATGTGTTGCAATTTAATTCGAACTGCAGAGAAATTTTATTACAAATAGTCTTGAGAAACAATGTTAAATGTAAAAAAAAAAAAAAAAACTTGGTCAAAAAAATTTTGAATCTGAATATTTTAAAATATTACTCAAAATATATAACTCGGTAAAGTTAAATTTATTAAACTGAAAAATTAAAAATAAATACTATTTTAAACGATGATATGTAAAAGCTACTTTAATTTAGAATTCATATTGTAAAAAATTATTTAATAAGATCCTATTATTTTATCAAACCTATTATTTCATTATCACAGTAAAAGCTCCAAAGTAAAACTCATAATGTAAAGCTGTAAATCTTAAATAAAAGAAAAACATTTACAAAAGCACATTCAAAAACAATTTTCAGACATAATTAAATCACCATTCTTTACATACGTATACACTTTACATACGTATTTCCAGAATAAGAGTATATGACAGAATTTATTTATAAAAAATAAAGAACGACTAAAAAAATTTTATAAAAAGAAAATTAAAAAAATAAGCAACTGAAGAAACAGAAATGATATGGATTTTGAAACAAAATAAACAAATCTTAATATAAGCAATTTTAGTGACTTTAAGCTAATTAAAATGTCTATAACTTTAATGCATTAAAATTTTTACAAAAAGACTTATTTATTTTAATATGTTCAAATTATTATAGGGTAAACATTTTCTCCCCAAAGTTTACAGTAAATTGTGTAATCGATGATAAATATAATCGATGATAAATATTTTCGATAAAAAACAAATGAAGAAAGGGAATTTTTAAGAGACATTAATACAATTTTTAAATTGGTGATATTCTAAAGTTTTACATTAAAAAAAGGGGGGGAACAGTTTTGAACAATTTTGAAAACATTTTAGCATTAAACTTACAAAAATTTTACATAATTGCGTTTTGTAGAGTATATAGAAATATTATATTTATCATCACAAAATACTTTTTCCATTCCAAAAGCTGTTTAACATAGCCAAAAAATATTAAAATAGCAGTTATGATTTACCAAATTACTCAAGAAAGTGCAGAAGTTTTAGAGTAAAATATATACCAAAAATTTTTTTCTCTATATATTTCTCTAATAATATTTTATTAATATAGATTTTATGGATAAATATATTTCATGAAAAGTTTTAATACACTTATTTCCCTTAATATGCTTAAGGAATTGTTCAGCCACTTGCTGTCAGGCTAAAAGCAAAAAACTATATATAATTTTAAACTTAAAAGCAAAAAATAAACTTTAATCTTCAAAAAATATGCATTTAATATTTTGCAGGAAACTAGACACATGCATATATACGGTTGTAATTTGAAGCCAACTATAATCTTAGATATTTATATTTTTATACAAGTGGTTTTTCCTCTTGGTTAAACATTTCATGAAGCTAGGAATTTTCTACACTTTCAGAGCACGTAAGTGTGTGTGTATAATATATATATATAAATATAGGTCGGGTGGCACAGTGGTTAGCGCATCATGCAGCAGCACCACAAGTCCAGGGTTTGATTCCCGGCCTGAGAGAGATCGACTCAGCCTTTCATCCCTTGATGTCCATCACTTGGGTAGATAAAATGAGTACCAAGTTCGCTTGGGGACTAAACACTGGGGGAGGGGGCTATGACCCAAGCTGACCACTTGTTCAGGGCATATGCTTATGCAGCCTGGGGCCCACAGTCAAGAAAGCAGATTTTGGGCACTGCAGGCCTTGGCTCATTACGGCTGTCACGCCGAGTTTCTTAGTTTATATATATATATGCAATGATATTTTTAAATCAATTGATTAAATTAAATTCTATTAATATTGCTTAATAACCTGTTGGCGATTCTTTACCTAAATTGCATCCCTGTTCCTAAATTTTGGCGAAATCCTTTCTTTAGTATAAAATATATTAACCTGTTGGCGCCCGCCAAATCGCCAAACTCATAAATCTGTCATATTACATAAAGTGCTTAAGAACACTCCTGATGAAAAGATAGCGTCACCTCGTGATTTCAATTAATATCGCTGATTGGAGGAGCCTCGTGACGCACACATATGTATAAGTAAAGCTTCTGCTCAAGGTACGAGGAGAAACGCTTGTGAGATGAATGCTAAAATAAACCTACCACCTTATATTCGAAAATTTGTCTCATTCCTGTTGCCCCGACTGCACAAAACAAATAATGTATGAGAAATTACATTTCATATATACACCAATAAAATTTCTTCTACTTTTGCTGCCTGGTTAATATTAATTCTTAATGATCAGGCTCATTCTCTGATAATTTAGAAAAGAATATTATACACAGAAAAGAAAAAATTCATCATTTTCTTCAAGACAGAATCCGAAAATAGTGATATTTTCACTTACGGCCCTTCAGAACTATTTTTACAATATATATATATATCTTAAAAATGCAAAGTGAAATTAATTAATTTTATTAACAGCTATAATAATTTAACATAATTATATAACTATGACGAATTTCATAATTTCCTCTAAATTAAATATTGTGGAAGAACTGAGAAATTCTACTTTTTGTAAGATGCTTTTGCATAATGCTTCAGAATTTAAAAGTCCATGAAATGTATAATGAAGACTTTGTCTTTATAAATATGCTCATATACACACACATGCAAAACTGTTGATATCTACACTATCCATGATATGAAAGTACCAAGGAAATATTTAAAATAAAATTACTTTTTTAGCTCAGGATTGCCTATCCAATTTAAAATAATGGGAAAAAAAGACTAAAGCTAAATACCATAATCTTTGCCACATATTTTTAATTTCTATACAAATATCTTAATAATATGACTAACGCTTGCTGCATTTTTAAACTAGAGAATAAATCATAGTTCAATAATTCGTGTAGCACACTTTTTTCGTTTTAATTTCACCTTTTCATATTCTTCAGTGTCAGGAGAAATAGGACTATTGCGATGACCAGGTCGAAGATTCATACCAAAATTGTGCATACCTTTGGCTATCCTTGACAAGGGTGACAAAACTAGATCTTTCTTTATAGCAATGGGGGACAAAGTATTGGACAGATTGAGAGAGGAGAGGGAAAAATCTTGTATTGCACTTTCGCTGTGTGATGTCTTCATCTTTGCATTCATGCCATCAGTATCAAGCATGACTTCTTCCTGCACTAAAAGATGAGATACTTCATTAGAGGTAGCCATCATACAAGGGCGGAAATCCAAATCCTCTGAGGATTTGGATAACTTGCGGGATACTCCAACTTTTCCAGAATTAGAAGCTGCCTCATCTGGTTTAGCATAAGCTGCTAAATTACTTTCAGTGCTAATATGGATCTGTGGCATTGAAGCCAAAGGCAATTGTTGTTTACAGTTTGTCAGTTCATTCGTTTGTTTCTTTGGTTTCCTAGTAATCTGTCGCAGAGATGCCTTTTTCATGGCATCTAAGACAAAATCATCTACTTCAGTATCATACCTTCTTTGATTGAAATTACTGCGATCCTCAAGAAAAACAAAATTATCATTTGCAGACTCATCTGATTTAAAATTAAATGTTGCCAAAATTCCACAGCTTTCAAGTACAGCATCATGTTTATTTTGAGTAGCACCATTATTCAAACATTCGGTGGAGAGCATCATCTCTGGTTCATCTACATCACTGAATTCTGAATAATCAGAGCTTAACGTGCGATCACTAATATGACCATGAAATCCAGCAGCTGTGTAAGTTTTATGATGCAGGACAGAATCTTCTTCTGATTCAGAAGAACTATCCATGCTAAAACGTGGACCCTATGTGAACAAAATTAAATATTAGTATTGTGCAGTAGCAATAAACTTCTTACTATAATTATGTAAATACTGTATGACTGAAAGTTATAGTAAACTCCGAATTTTACAAGAAATGTCTATAATCATAATTGAACTGTATTTGGAACATGCAATCCAAATAAGCAATTAAAAAAAATCTTCTGTTAACCTTCCAGCACGCACGCTTGGCAATTTTACATGAGCATGCATGCGTCATATTTTTTACGACATCTGTTATTTTACCGTTTTTGGCACGAAAAACGACAGAAATGAGTGAATATTGATAATAAATTTGTTAAGAAATAAAATATTAATCTTATCATTGCAAAATACAAATGATATCACATTTAAATGTAAGTAAATTATTTTTAAGTTCTTATGTTAGTGAGATGGAAATGCAATGATGTATTTAATTATAGAAAATTTTAAATTTATTATTTAATAATTATATTTTAAAATCGAAGCTAATTTTAATATACATCAGAGACAAGTATAGAAAATAAAAAAGGAAAACACCTTGGAAGGGAAAAAAGTAAGCTTAGCATTACTTACTTCTGAAAGGAAATTTACTTCTTACTGGTTACAAAAACGCACTTTAAACTAACCTGTTTAACATGTTTTTACTTATTTCTAAAAAATAGAAATAAAAGAAAAGAAGTGAATGGAAATCCCTATTGTTCTCCCATCCAAAGGTTTCCTTATCTTCCTTTCCTTCATCAGATAATTCTTGAAGAATCCGAGCAAAATCAGCTGGTTACATATATTTTTTTGCCATGAAAACCGATATTAAACTTACAGAGCCAAATGTATTCAAATTAAAATAATACACGGCAATTAATAACACAAAATGACAAAATATTTGAGAAAAAAATATTTTCCGAATTTTAAAACACGACCACGCGCCTGTCGTAACTTTTATAAAAAAGCTGCCACGTAGCACAAAAGCCCAGTTAAAAAAAAGTCAAATGACTTCCTGTTGGCACATTATATGATGTGGGGAAGAGTAGAAAGGAGGAATAGGAATGACCTTCAATACATCTCAGCTTTGATATGCGAAAAATGTGCATTAAAAACTGAATTTGTCATAAATTTTGTGCATACGCACGTGTTGGAAGGTTAAGTAACTTTCTAATTTTTTTTAATCTAATTTTTATTTTTATTTTTTACACTAAGAGTATTACTAATTTGATAAAATCAAGTTTAATTTCAAGTTTAAAAAATGGTAGCAACATGGCTATCAAAATGATTATGAGCTTAATAATATATCACAGATGTTTTGAAGAAATTTATAATAGTATCCCCTAAATTATGATTACAATTTCTTACTCATAACTCTATCCTATTGCCTGGTGCCAAAGAAATGAAAATCAATTTTTTGTCAACAACACTATTACTATAACTTCTGAACTGTAAAGCTGTATAAAATTCTTTTTCGTCAAGAGAATATACCTCATGTCACATGAATAAACCACAGATTTAACAAAGCGATGAAGAAGATTTGCATGATCTTTTATTTAAAATAAAAACTGAAAGTATCTAAACATATTTTAATGTATGGGATGAAGCTCAGATTTAATGAAACAGGCAATAAAATTTGTATATTTTTTATTTAAAATAAAAATTGAAATATATAATCGTATTTTAATGTATGGTTGGTTCTAAAGAATACAAATGTTGCTCCCATTCTGAGCAAAAATTCTGAGTAAAGCAGCATTTTGAATAAAAATGCCTCATACTTTATTCAAAATGTGTATGGATTAGTATATATTAATAAGGCATAAAAATGCCACACATGCCATCAAAAATACGGTTTGGTTTATTAAATTACATAATGTTATGCTAGATGTAACTTGAGAACTTTAAGAAAAGTAGCACTGTTTTGGAATAAAGATTCAAATATATTAGGAAAAAGTAATCGTTCATATTTAGGGCATTTCAAGGAAAACTGATTGGTATTGCGATACTAGTCAGCTTAACTCAAAAGTATTAAGTAATAATAGCTGAAGTACTAAGAAGTAAGCTGCAAAGATTTGAGTTAGCTGCCTTCATGATGATATATTTACTAAAAAGAATTTAAAATTTATTCAGAGTTTTCTCTCGAAAAGGGATCATATTTCAGTTTCTTCAAGATTTTTGCTATTAAAGTCTACTGCTATATACAATTTAGCAGTAGACTTTAATAGCAAAAATCTTGAATCTTGAAATTTCTTCTATTGCATAGAAGAAATTTTTAACAATAATTACTTTGTGAAGCCTATGTATATTTCTTAATGATTCAGATAAGCCAAAAAATATCCAAATTAAAAAGGTAACTACATTTTTGATTTAATTACATAACCTCTATTATAAATATAAGTATGTACTTAATATAGAGATAAGGTTTCATATAAATTTATATATTTGAAATATCTGATTCTTTAGTTGTGTATACACATTTAATTCAATACTTTTACCATTTCAGAAAGCTTTATACATTCTTTACAAACTGCATTACAGATTTTTCATATAAATTTATATATTTGAAATATCTGATTCTTTAGTTGTACATAAATTTAATTCAATACTTTTACCATTTCCTATTTTAAAATGTTTCATTGCAATACAGAATTCCACCAGATTTTTATGAATACTTAACAACTCAATGGTCAAATTCAAATGGTCCTTAGGTACTTTTTTAAATCAGTTTCATATTAGTATTTAATATATTACATTTTTCATTGCCTATTTTTTATTTATCTGGGCTATTTAAGTTCAACTCTGTAATGCAATTTGTAAAGAATGTACAGTGCGAAAAAAAAAAGGGGGGACAGTTCTATATCTCCCGTTCTACTGGGCCGATTGAGAAAATTGCGTTTTTGATGTCTCGAAAGCGCCACTTAGGATTATATAACATTTAAATATAGCACAATTCTAACATAGGTATTTTGATGCAAAATCGGACTTTTTCTGAAATACCATACCATTGCTTTTACATATTTCGATTCTACGACTCAAATTACGCCAAACTGCTACGTTTTGTTAAACTCGGTCGAGTAGTTTTTAAAAAATTAGCTCTCAAAATTTAATTTCCTCAATGTTAATTGAATTTGGCATATATTTATTAATATCGGTTTTTTTATTAAATTTGTTTTACTTTTCCTTTTACATTTCAAAATTTAGGTTCACTCTAAATAAAAATCACTCATTTTTTGTGTTTTATTTTTAAAATTTCTATTTTTAAATAATTTTACAAATTTTTCAAAAAAAATTTTGAATTATAACCTATAAAATTTTTACCATCATCATAAAGTAGGTGTAGTTCTAAGCATACATGCAAAAAATTAGAGTTTTTTATTCAAAATTTCCGAAGATATGCACGAATTTACATATTTTCGCGTTTTGAAATTTGGCATCTTTTTTTTTGTGCGATAATAACTCCAAAAGTGGTTTATGGATTTTTGTTACAGTGAATTGCCACAGCTATTTTTAATTTTAAATTTCAATAAATTTTTACGGAGAATTACTTATATGACCGTGTTAACTGTGCTTTACTGTATTTTCTCTTTCAATATATTCAGTTTTCAGATGCATCCTAGTCTGAGACATAAAGTATTCTTCCAAAAGAAATGCAATTCAAATAAATAAAATGAAATCCTGGAAAATTTATATTAATAACTATATTTAAAATGCTCAGTTCGAATGAATAAATAGAAAATTTTAAAACAATTATCTGAGGAGACAATCCAACACCAACACAAAAGTATAAACCAACATAAAAGTATAAAAATTTAAAAATTACCTAAAATAATAACTATGATTAAAAAAATATAAAGAAAACTATTTGAAAAAAATAAACGATTCACCTTTTATTTAAACTACGGAGTTCGAATGGGTAAATAGAAATTTTTTAAAACAGTTATTCGAAAGAAACCATGCAACTTAACAATTAAAATGAAATTCGAAAAAGAAAAAATACTTAAAATAATGGAAATTATAATTAAAAATATAATATGAGGAACATTATTTTTAAAAAGGAACGATTGTGCCTTTTTTTTATCTCACGGGAAAGGAAAATAGGTTGCCATATATTAAGAAGTTCGCCAAGTGAACTATTCTTGGCGCAACTGAAAAAAAAGTGCCAACATAAATTTGTGAATTTCTCCGTAAATTTCATATTTGGGGATAATTTGAGTCGTAGAATCGAAATATGGAAAAACAAAAATGGTATGTTATTTCAGAAAAAGTCTGATTTCGTGTCAAAATAACTATGTTAGAGTACAGCTATATTTAAATGTGATATAATCCTAAGTCGCGCTTTTCAGACATGAAGAACGCAATTTGAATTTTGTCAATCGGCCCAGTAGAATGGGAAATAGAGAACTGCCCCCCTTTTACAAACTGCATTACAGAGTTGAACTTAAATATATAGCCCAGATAAATAAAATAGGCAATGAAAAATGTAATACATTAAATACTAATATGAAACTGATTTAAAAAAATACCTAAGGAGCATTTGAAATTGACCATTGAGTTCTTAAACATTCATAAAAATCTGGCGGAATTCTGTATAGCAATGAAACATTTCAAAATAGGAAGAAAAAAAAAAAGTAAAAAGGAACCTCAATTTGGAATTTAAATGATATCAGAGTAAAGGAAAATTTTGAAAATGATGAGATGTCAGCACGTTTGACAAATTTTTTCATTGTGGAAAATATCAGCCAGAAGAAATTGATTTTTTGCTAATTTTATATTATATTTATATATTATACTAGTCAATTTAAATATTTTCATTATATGTATATTTAGCCTCATTTGCATGCCTGAATACTGTCTTAGTACTATGTGTGAGCAAAACTTTTAAAATTTATTTATAAAAATCTTAAATAGTAATGATCCTTTTCTCACTGGTTTGAGACAGAAAAATTTAATGAAATATCATGTCAGTAAATGAATAAGAGTTGTGCCATATTTTTCAATGGATCCTTTTATAGAAAATTGTTTAATTAATTTACATTTTTCACAGAAGTAATAAAATACTTATTTCCTAATAAGTTAAATTGTTATTAGTAAATTTATCTCAATTAGCAGCTCACCGCGTGTACCATGGTTAATTTTTTTTTAGTTTCTTATATTTCTCCCCCCCCCCTTTAATTTTTTCAGTTTCTTCCACTGTCCTTGCAGAAGAAACCAAACTTTGAAACAAGGCTTTAATGAAACACTCATTAGACAGATTTCCTTATTCCAAACATTCCCATAAGCTGGAGCTTAGAACGGTAGTTTCTGATTTTTCCTTTGCATTAATGTCTTTCCCAACTTTTGCTTTTAAGTTTTAATAACTAGAAAATATTCTCTTTCCACCTTATTGAAGATTGAATTTTTTACATTGGTTTTAAAACTGTTGCTTTTAAAATCAAAATAATGCGATTTTAAATAGTAGTAGCAATAAAGCAATTTTAACAAGTGATAACTTCAATAAAAAGAAAAAAGGAACATACCATTGATGTACTTGTCTCATCTACTGATGCCAAATTTGAAGAAGCACAAGTAGTAGTGCCATTAGTTGTTTTTTTACCTAAAGATTTAACAGATCGTATAGGATTTAGCTTGGCAAAATGAGATGTTACATTACTCAGTGCACGAGAGCCAACAGTTTTCAAAGAATTTAGCTGCCCTTCTGAAATATTGCGAGGCATGGAAGAAAATGATGGCAATTCTAGATGAAAGCCTTGATTAGGACTGTGACCCTGATGACTTCGATTGCTTCGAAAAACACTGGCTCTCACAGCAGCCTGAGAGAGTGGCATTTTGCTCTTTCTTCTTTCTAGTTTGCCTTCAAAAATAGGAACATTTAATTCCTTTACACAAAGAGCAACTTTGAATGTTTCACAGATGGCTTTTAATGATTCTGGAAATAAAAATTAGAAAATGAATCAAATCCTTGAGATGATCAAAGAAAAATAAATGAAACAAAATTTTAATCAGATTTAAGAAAGTAATTTACTTCATGATATTAGGAAATATTTTGGGACATGCTATAAATTAGAAAAATTATAATTAGCTTGAATAATTTCTTTAGGTAGGGATCATACCAAAATATGCGAGCATCAGAAAACACTGAATATAAATACAGTGGAAAATGCAGAATATTTTACGGTACTTAGGTATTATCGCAACCAGGTTGGCACGATTTGTAAGTTTGAGTAAAAAAGTATGAATAGAAAGAAAATGTACATTTATTAATTACAAATAATTTTTAATACAGTTTTTTATATTATTTTGTTTTAAAATATAAAATAGCAATTAAACCCTTCCAGTTTCGAATTTGAATAAGTTGCAGAATTATTTTTTCGGCGGAAATCTTTTGGCTATTGCTTTTAGCACTGATTGAAAACCATCTTCGCCATTAACAGCTTAAGCTTGGCGCCATATAAATTCGATAAGGTATGAGTCAAAATGATGACGGGCTGTTCCTCTCTGTTTTTTGTTGCGCCATTTGGCTGAGCCCCACATGCGCTCTACATGTTGTGTGTGAACGCCCGTGTTGGGATCCACAAAGTTATATTTGTGATTAACAGTTCCATGCAGAAATCCAGCATTTTCGAACTCACTTGTATTGTATCCTTTCCAGCAATCCGAATAAATGATGCTTCCTTCCTTGATATTTTCGCAAATTTTTTCCATGAGGGTACCGGCGCTTCTGTTAGGTACAGTAACCAAAAAAAGTCTCTTTCTTTTCTCGGCAAATTCCGCCGAAAACCCATTGCTGTGGTAGTACACGCCAAGTGTTATTTTTTCTTTTTACAAATAAATTCTTTTTACAAAACTACATATAACACGTAGGGTTGCTGTAAGTAGGGTCGCCAAATTTGGCGATTTATCCGAATTTTGGCCTGGTTGCGTTAATACGTAAGTACCTATTTCCCTATAAAAGTTGAATCTTATATCTATAAAGAATAATTTATAAAAGTTGAATCTCTTATCAGTAAAAGTATTTATCGTACCAACTTTATAGGAATAAAAATTAATATTAAAAAACTTTCTTGACTTCTTCCACATGCATATTTTATTCAAGTTTGATGCATTTTTGGTGTTTCACTTAAACAATGTAGCAGTGTTTAAAAAAGTATTAATGAATGTCACAGTGTTCGTTATGCTACCACTGTTTGAAAATGTGCTGCTTCAAAAAACAAAAAGTTGTATTGAAATTACAAGCTATTTTATTTAGCTCAGAGTCCAAAAGATGTGAATTTTGTTTGGCCACTTACTATTTTTAACTTATTTCTTTAGCGAGGCAACTATTTTTCCAGGTAACTTATGAATTTGAAGACCATTTCCAGAATTATGCAGGATGCAGTTCTTCATATGTTACTATGGAAATAATTTGAAGTCTGTCCCCAATTCCAGGGCAAAATTATAAAACATGATAAAAAATTTAGAGAATAACAAGAACATCACACTGTTGAAAATGCTGTGCATTTATTAATTTATTTAAAAAAATATTTACATACATCAATGAAGTCTCACAGATTTTTAATTTAGTTCAGTATAAGTTTTCCCATTTTCGATTAGAGGTGTCCCTGTTTTTTGAGTAACAGACTCCCCTTTTTTAATTCTTTAAAGAAACTGAAAAATAATTAGTTTGACTAAGTGCTGTATCCCAACAATCTGACTCATTAAATCTAGTTTTCCCATGTATAACATAAATATAAATTAATTTTTATTAGCAAGTCTTCTACAATAACATTCCTCTACAAAAGCAAATAACCCTCTTTGCCCTAATTAAATTAACCAATCAAGTAAGTTCTTCAGAACAGTTCTGAAATAATGTATTACAGAAAAGATCTGCCACTCTGTTCAGCTCAGGTTGACTGAGATGTCACCTACTTAGCAGTGGCCTGCACCTACCAATTACTTCAAAAGGTTACAACACACACTTTCATGTTCCTTCTCACCAGAAGAAATTTTCTTATATTCTTACAAAAAGGTATAAGGTATTTTCTCCCTCTTTTTTGCGCACCTTCATGATGTAAATGGAAACATGCTCAATGAGTACTCAGGAGGTCCAGAATTTGAATCCCGGTGAGGGCATTGCGAATTTCTTCAGTTTCTTGACTTAAAAAAAATCCTAATAACTTTACAAGTAACACCCAAACAAAAAGGTGGTAGATTGTAATTTGTCACCACCAGGATTATGTGACTCAGTCCCATCACTCCCAGTGACCTTTAAGAGAAGGAGTATACAAGGTGTTTCCTCTATCCTCTCCACATGCTTTCATGGTGTAACTGGAAGTACACTTGACATGTATTCAGGAGATCTGGAGTTTGAATGCTGGTGAGGCCATTGCCAGATTTCTTCAATTTCCTGACTTTAAATAAAAACTTAATGACTCTACAAATGATTTGCAAGTCTTAAGCAGTAGCATGTTATTAACAAATAAGTTTACTAGTCCATTCCTGCACATAATTATTTATATGCAAGATTATGTGGGACAATTTTGGCCCATGTATTTTCATAATGCATTTGTTATGACATGGCATTACAGTATTTTTAATGTCCGTGCCCATGAAATTTGTGTATATGCAATATATAAAAAAAATTCTTTTATTAAACAAAAGAATTTTCAGGGGCATTGGTCATATTTAACAACACACTAAAATAGTACTGGTTGTATTTAGAACATTTTAATTTCTTTCATTGATTACACTGACTGTAATTATTTTGCTGCTTTTTAATAAAGGTCAGATTAATAATGGATTGTTTAGTCATGAATCCAAATATGAATTTCTGACAAGTGACAGAATATAGAATCAACAGAAAGTTATTTCTATGCATTGTCGATTATCTGAAATTCATGCTTGAATTTTTAATTAAGCAGTCATTTTGGCTAAAACATTCTGCTTATAGCTTTTAGTATTAATAATAAAAATATTTTCATCATAAGCTATAATTGATAGATAATTCTCATGGCTGCTACTGCATTGGCTTTCCTTGACTTGAAGAGCACCCAGACATTTCATTCATCCAAGGTGTAGTAGAAAAATGTTTCTTAAATGTAAAAAAAAGCTTGAAAGTGTCAATAAATATCATGAATATGACAGTGTGGTTTTTTTAAAATTTTTTTTAATTTTAATTTTAATTTTTTTTTTTTTAAGAGAGAAAGAAAAAATAGAACAAATACCACTGGAAGATTTAAATTCCAAAGAACATTACCTTCTACATCAACCAGTTATCAAACCAGATAATCTTACTTCCAGGTTAACACCTGTATTTGGTTCTCCATGCAAATTGCAAAGTAATGCTTCATTCAAACAAATGTCTTGTTCTCATTAAGCAGACACTTTCAGTTATATTAAGATTCAGAGAAAAACATTCTTAAGTAAGTTCAAAAATATGACATATTTGTCTTCAAACAAAGCAGATGCAAGCTGTCAAATTTAAAAGCTTATTTTGTACTCCCCCCCTCCAAAAAAAAAGAGTACATCATAAAGTTTTTCGAATATCTTTTATTCTGAAATATCAAAAGATGCCATTAACAATTTTTTCCATTTTATGACATTTAGGTAACAAGAAAGAGCAATTTAGATGTCCTTGAATTCATGTTAACGTCATCACAATTTACATATAATTTATGAAATTTGGTTTCTTTTATTGTCTTACAAATACTGAAATTAATTCAGCTCTCCTAATTATTTAAGTGATGTTGATTTTGAGACTTACATGGCCAAACGAAGCCCTACATTTAAAGGCTTGTTTTGTATGAAGTAACAAGCATTTTATGAAAGGTACCATTTCATGTACTAAAATGTAGAAACAGTTATTTTATGTTGCATTATTTTGTATATGTGTTTATAATTATAATGATGTCATTTTTCTGCTTGCTTAGATTACATTTAGTCACACAGCTATGTGCCTTGGTATGCACTTCTCATCAGAAATTCTAACAATTGTAACAATAGATAATTTTTTACAGTGCTTTCCTTCCTCACTATTTCAATCTTGACACTATCAGTTGCTATATTATATTTTAAAAGAATTATGTTTTTATAGCTTTCTCAAGCAGCTTTTTTTATTTCAATCTTGATATGATCAACTGCTTCACTGTACTTTAAAAGAATTCTGTTTTTAAATTGTTAAAAATTAAAAACACATTTTAAATTGTTTCAAGAATTTTTTGATAAAATTATTAGCATTTACACGACAATAACATGCTCCTGCATATATGCAGGATATGCTGTATAAAACGGAGTTACTTTTATTTATAATAACAATCAAAATTTTAAGTCATGTAAATCATCTATTTTTAATAAAAAAGAATAATTTGAAAGTTCCATCCCTCCTCTAAACTATGTAGTCACCATAGCAGAAGATTTAACATATACATGCAATCCTGAGAACAGTATCTTTTTTGTTAATTATTTCATGATTACAACCATACTCACCTTCAGTTAGTAGGCTTGTTATTTTCAAACATAACTTACATCTGTAGCTAAAATTTGAAGTAATAATTTATGAATTTACTTTTTTGACTTATAAAGAAAATGATTACCACTTCAACAAGCCCATCATTCCATTAATAACAAGAGATAAAACAGGTAAGCTACTTATAAAAGTGTTGTTATTTTTTAAATGATAACTTACTATTATATTTCAGATGAAATAAAAATTCCAATCCCACCGTTAATGCTATGAGACAGCACTACTTATATCAATAATTAAATGAGATTTTAACTTTACATCTCCTTGTGAGTAAGAACTTTATGCATATGCTAATAACTTTAGTGCATATGCTAATAACTTTAAGAAGGGAATAGTCTAAACATCTCAGAAATAATTTTTTTACAAATTTGTAAGACTTATTAGAACATTAAAATACATAATTCAACACAAAATAAAACAAGAGTAAAGTATATTTTAAGTACCAGCTGCCTCTTCTTCACTGCATATAGGAACTGCCATGTTGTTGAAAAAACGTGTGTTAGTTGAACGAAACATATGAAAGTATCCTGACTGCCCATATACAGAATAATGTAAACGAAGGCAATAATGTTTTGACTTAAAAACACCGGGTTCTGGACCTAAAAAAAATGGGAAATTAACTTATTAATAATGTTTCAGACAAAAGAACTCATAATGTGAATACTTATGCTTCCACATTATTGGTTTGGATACCTTTCAAACATCTCTGCTTTAAAAATCATGATTTGCAAAATTTTTATAAAGTTTCAAAACGTATGCCTATACATTAAGTAGTTCTGTATTTTAAAATCATATTTTCTTATAAATCACACTATTGCATTGAATTCATGAATTTTGCTGACATTTCATATGAATACTAAACATGAAATTTAAAAGCAAGAAAAGAAAATTAATTTAAATACAGGGTTCATACACATGTCTCCGTGTAGAAATTAAATACTTTCAATGACTGTCAATGAAAAAAAAAAAAAAATTAAGGACCTATCAAACAAACAGGAATTGAAAAAAACTAATACAATTATCTACACCCGAACTTCACTTTTGTAATTTGTAAGAAAATAAATCTAGAAGTCAGATGCATTATTATTAAACATAGTCTAATATTTAACTCATAGAACACATTCAAAAATAAAATTAATAAATTTTTTCAATCAAGTAACATTAAATTATAAAATGTCTTGAAATTATTTCAACCAAATAACATTAAATTATAAAATGTCTTGAAACACTTATATTTTACATTTATAATAGTCCAACAAATTTTAAAGAAGATAAGCAGATTTTTATTTAAATTTTCCTAACAGTACACTTTATAGTGATTTTCTTTTCTTCTCATTTCATTGTGTACTCACTCAGTCCAGAGGTTAATGCAAATTTTATGTCAAGTGGCATACCTATAGTAAGGTTTAAGGAAAGGTGATAATTCCTTTTAATACACAGAGATAACTTCAAAGGGCAAGCAGTTAGTTAGAAATAATCAAATTACATAGTTATATATCCTTAGTCAAAAAAGATTTACAGTTATATATATATATTATTTTTAATTTTTGAAAAATACCCATTAAAAAGCACTAAGAACATTTTTACAGATGTTATAATTTATGATATTGATTCTAAAATGATATTACTACAATTATGCATTAAAAACATAAATGTTTTGTAGCTTTCAATGTACAATTTCCTTCTCCTTAACACTGTTCCTAAGTTTATTTGTTTTAATAAACAAATCCATATTTCCACTAGTTCTTTTTTTATCTCTTGTTAATGTTTCAACAATATACCTTTGAAAAATAATTCTCTCTCTCTTTAAAAAAGCAATTTCTTCTTCAGTGAGTTTCCTCTTCATTTTAGAATTTTCAGATTTAATTAGATGTTTCCATTATTCTAAAGAACATTGTACTTAGAATGTATAGAAAAAGCCACTCGTTTTATTTCTTAAAAATATGAATATTGAGAATGAATATGACATGATACAAGGGGTGATCAAAAGAAAAGGTACGAAAGGACACGGTGGGTACAAATGTAGACTTTATTCAAAATATACACCATAGACCTGAGCACAAAGATCCTACTGATGAACAAGCTGCAGGACTCCTTGTTCCCAGAATTCCTGTGGCCGTGACGAGAAGCAGTCCTCCACAGCATCCTTGAGTACATCGTCCCAGTTGAAGGCGCTTCCCTTTCAGGTGTTTCTTCAGTTGATCAAACACATTTAAATCGCAGGGCGACATGTCCGTAGCGACATTCTGACTGTAGGGCAGATGGTGTAATGTCTCCCACTTGAACTTGGCCAGTTCCATGTGTGTGACTTTGGAGACGTGTGGACGCGCATTTTCATGGAGCAGAAACACACCCTCCATGAGCAGCCCCGGTCTTTTGTTCTTGATGAGCCTGCGTATGCGTCGGAGTGTCTCACAGTACACATCGGAGTTAATGGTTTTTCTGTGTTCTAGGAATTCC
Organism: Stegodyphus dumicola; assembly: GCF_044657685.1. Lineage (NCBI taxonomy): Eukaryota > Metazoa > Arthropoda > Arachnida > Araneae > Eresidae > Stegodyphus > Stegodyphus dumicola. The sequence continues at coordinate 131,173,842 of NC_140768.1, read as the reverse complement.
ACAAGTAGTGGACCTCGAACGTCGAAAAAGATGGTGAGCAACACCTTGCCTGCTGACGGTACGGCTTTGAACTTTTTAGGGGAGGTGACGACACATGCTTCCACTTCATGCTGTCCCATCACTTTTTTCTCTGGTCTCATCACCTTTTTCTCTGGCTCGTAGTGATGGCACCAGGTCTCATCACCTGTGACGATCTGCTCCATGAAAGCGGGGTCTTCCTGATACCGAAACAGATGTTGCAGTGCTAGCCCCATACGCAGTTCCTTTTACTGGTCGGTGAGCTGCTTCGGAACCCAAGCGGCACACACATTCCGATATCGCAACCTGTCATGAAAAATTGTCCACACGGTTCCATAGCTGACATCCACCTTCACCACCATTCGCAATGTGACACGCCGATCACTTCTCACTAGGTCGTCCACTTTATCGATGAGATCGCTCGTGATGACAGTGTTTGTCTGGCCTGGTCTCGGCTATCACCCACACTCTCATGGCCTGCACGAAATCGGACACTCCATTTTCTGACAGACTTGTCAGAGACACATTTCTCCCCGTAAACTGTCACCATCCGGCAATGAATAGCTGCTGGTTTCTCACCTTCCGCTGTCAGAAATCGGATAACACCTCGCTGCTCCTCAGTCGTCGAATTTTGCAACGAGAACGCCATCCTGTCCTCATATGGACTGCCGCATCATTTGGACCCCGCTTTTGATAAGAGCCTCTGCTCTCTCCTGCGCATGCGGGTGCCCACGCAAACTCCGATCCCAGTCAGAGACTCCAATCGCATCCTGAGATGTCTCGCTACATTCTCCCATGGTGGAATATGAAAATATTTAACTATTACGTTTTTACGTCGTTTTGTACCTTTTTATTTATCATCCCTTGTATCAGGTCAGGGCTGGCAAAACCAGTGTAGCAGAATATTTAGAATTTAGTGAAGCGCTCAGCAACAAAACTTAGAAATGGCAACATTTTTAGAATTTAGGTGAGGCACTGAGGTATATATGGTGCACTGAAACATATATGATAAATTGTTGGTCATATATGGTAAACTGTTAGTTCTCCAATTCCTTCAATGCTTGTGTCTAGTGGAACAGTAGAAAAAAAAAAAAAAAAAAAGAAGAGAAGATAAATATTTTAGAAGAAAGACTTTTGGTATCAAAAGGAGAAAATTTATATAATTTTGTTTTCACTGTTTTTTGAAAATTTTTCCAAAAGATTAGAAATTCACCAAAAATACCATATATCACACATCTACATGTTAATACCATAAAAAAACTTTTCATTTCCTCACATTTATCTGGAAATTGCAAATCTATAAATCTTGCCTTAATCCTTCTAAACCTTCCAAGGTGCAAGATTTAAAATCCGAAAGAAAAATTATACCTATCAACAGCATTTTTTTTAAATTCAAAAAACAGAAGTGTAAAGTGAATTTTTAAAAGAAAACTGATAAACATTTAAATATTCTGAAACAATTACACAAGAAAAAATTCTTATCATGAAAAAATATAAAAGAAGACGAAATTAATTTTTAATAATTACAATAGCCCTTTTGTTTTTTTAATAAGATGTGTTTTTGAAACTTTGCCTTATTAGCATTTATTATCTCATTTAATTTTCAGAATCAAAATATTTAAATCAAATCAAAATATCATAAGTCACAAAAATAAGAAGTAATGCCACTTTAAAATATGGTAGAAGAAAATAACGCTTTATTTTAATGTTATTTCTTAAATATAATTTTAATAAATTATTATTTTTATGATATTTATCAATGTTATTTTATATATGTAAAAAAAATTGTCAAAAAATTTGCAAACTTCCAAATAAAAAATTTTTGTATAAAACTGATCTTGAAACCGAAATGTTGATAAGTCACCAAACTTAGCACCACATAACAGAAAAACTCAAATCCCAAAAAAGGGAAAAACTGTTTTTGACGTAATATTTTATGAACTTGGTATTTGTAAAAAAGAAATTATTTCAAAATGTTTACATTTCAATCAAAGCAGGGCTTCATGCCTAAAACTCGAGTATCCACCATTCATATTAAGTAGGAAAGAATTTTAGCATTAACCCACTGAATACATATTTGTCAATGTATCGCCAAAAAATATTCTTGCAAAATGCTAATTCACACTCAAAATGACAGTCATTAAAAACAGCAAGAAATGTCAGATGAGTAAAATTACAAACCTTTCGCCAATTTGGCCTGAAATTAAGTAAGATGAAATTAAGTAAGAATTTTAAGATGAAAAATTTTTTTTTCAAAAAACCTAAGGACTCCGAAGTACCATATGAACCCTGTTTATAACAGCTCTTCATCATAATTTAAAGTAACTAAGAGCAGCTATTGTTGAATCTGACCTAACTTATGTTTAAATTCACCGGACTGATCCTTTGTATATATCAATACAGAAACAGAATATTTATATTACAGTGTAGTTACAGGTGGTCGTGATATCATAATTCAATTTTAAGCTGTTATTAATCTAAAAGAGCAGCTTTAGGCTTTACTCAAAAATCCCATGTCAGATTCATTTGAAATTCATAAACTTTCTGTAAAATTTATGCTAAACTGTATTACTTTCTGTAAAATTTATGCTAAACTGATCTGAATTTTGCCTACTTTTAAAGTTAGCGTATTTTTCTTATATTCATGTAGTACAACTTAAATTATGCATAATAACTAGTGTGCAAAACTTATGCAACAAATATCATTTTTCAACATAGAACCATGAAATTTAAAAATAGCTCAGTAACAACTTTATGTTTGGCATAGGTTTTAGTCAAGATTCTATCAGTTTCAAGGACAAACATGTACAAGTCCCTCTCCAGGAGCAAAGAAATTTGTAACAAAGGAAAAGCCACTATGGTATTTATACCCAAAAGGGGTTAAGATAATGAGAAAAGCAGCAGCATCTGTCAGCATAAATAGTAATGAAAATTGAAAAATTAAGTTAATAGAATCTTAAAAGCATTAGGAAAGATTGGAGTGGAAGTCATTAACTAAGTAAGATAAATCTTTGTGAATATGAAAAGCTTCAAAGCTAATTTACCAATGCAAGATGTTTTCCAGATAATTTTTGCAGACCCAAAATTATGATTAAATTGTTAACTATGATTAGCCATCAAAGACTTGACAAATGATTCATGTTCCTTGATACGAAACTTTAATGCTCTTCTAGTTTGGCCTATATATCTTAAACCACAGTGCCAAGATATGCTATATATTCTCCAAGCTTTAAAATCAGAAACAGAATCTTTAAGAATCGATAGATGAGAAAATGACTTTAAAATTGAACTTCTGGAGAATATGTGCAATTTTGTAACTGATAGAAGGATGGTACAGAAGCACGAAAAGGTTATTAATGTTATTCCTAATAGTGGAATATCTTCTTTGATGGAAAGATGAAAATTTTTTAAAGGCTTTATCAATGACATGGAAGAAAAAGCTTAGTCAATGGCAACAGATCTAAATTTAGTTACTTTTATGTTTTACTTTGGCATGTTTCTCTTCTGTCTTGAACCATGAAATTGTCAAAAAAGCCCTTTTCAGTACAATGAAAAGCGAACTCAGTAGAATGGTAATGCATATGGAAATATCAGCAACATGATGTCAGGGCATGCAAAACGCCAGAAGTCAGTGTTCACAGTGCAACTTAAAAGAAGAAAGGAAGGCATATTTCCAGGCATTTTTCTACAAAAGAAAGTGAAATTATATGTGTAATTTGGCTACAAGAAAACATTAGGACGTCTTTACACATGGTAGAATGAGCAGCAAGCAACTAGAGAGGTGCAGCTTGATGTCTTTCGCCCATGCGTTTGAAATTCATAAAAGTGTTATTTAATGAGCTTGGAAAACTTTCCAAATGACAGGAACAACTACAAGAAAGATTCATGGTGGTCAGCCAAGAAAAACAATTGTGGCTGGTGACCAATATATCACACTGCAGGTGAAAAGAGATCGAAACCAGACAGCAGGCAACACTGCACATGGCAACTAGTTGATGTGTGTCCCATTTTACTCTGGCCATACAACAGCATAAAGGTGGCTGATTCACCCACTGCCCTGAATGGTGCATACCATTAACAGCAGCCCATCAGTAGCACTGTTTACAATGGTGTACAAAACACAAAGACTAGCTACCTCATCAATGGAATCATGTCCTCTTTACCAATGAAAAGTTGTTTTAGTCTGACAAATGATTCTTCGTGACAGCTGATATGGAAAGAAGTAAGGACATGCTTTCATATGACTAATGTCAAGGAACGAGATCACTGGGGTAGTCCTGGCATGCTTGTATGGGAAAGTATTACAATGAACGGATGGACAGAGGTTCACTCATCGAAGATCATTACTGTGATGAAGTTATTCTCCTCCATGTGCCTCTTTTCTGGGGGTGCCATTGATCCCAACTTTATTTTTATGAATGAGAATGCATGGCTACATGGGACTCATGCTGCTGGAAAGTTAATATATCCATAGAATGGATTGGTCAGCATGCTTCTCCGATTTAAATTCCATTGAACATACATGGGTTACTTTAGGGAGATGCCTAGCAGCACAATCTTACTTTCCAGAGAACACCAGACAACTGAAGCAGATGCTCCTTGAAGAATGACAACTCTTACCGCAAGAATTGTTAGATAATCTGATGTTGAATATCAACAGATGGTGCAATGCAGCCATTGTAGTCAGCGGAAGTTATATGCCTTACTAAGGCTCTTTGGTTTATTGTTCTCCCTTTTGACCAGACAATTTTTTGCACCAATGCAATTCTGTAAATAAAGACATTTTCTATTCGTCCTACATACAGCAATATACATAAAATTCATTTTTTTGCTACTATGCTTTCCTCAACCTATAATGTGTTTCTATAGTACTATAATGTGTTTCTGTAGTATGAATTTTCTGCCTTTCAAAATGATTGTTTTGTGGAACTATGGCCCACATCAAAAACATTACATTGTTTAAGTTTTACCCACTAGTGTAGATCAAAGTATCATTATGAAATGAGATCCAGTACTTTTGGTACTGTATATGAGATCCAGTGTATAGTGATGCATTTTTATATACAGTTGATTCCGGTTAATCGGACCACATCAGGAAGCAATCATTTTGGTCCTAATAAACGACTGGTCCGATTACACGAGCATATCCTATGTTATAAGACGGGATGTGCTATATGTAGCAAACAGTAAATGTACACGTAAATCATATACTAAAATGTAATTATGAACTTTATGGTGTGGTTCACACGTATGGCGAACATACATGTACAAACAAGAAATACAGTCAAACTTTTGCATTGAGAAAATTAATTTAGAAACAGATTTTAAGAAACAATCGCCATGATACTCAATATGCGAAGCACAATAAAATCAATTTCTTACGAAGTTCCAGCCAACATTTGAAGAACTTATCCAATGTGATCTGATGCGTTCTCTTGATGGATTGCACGTGAATGAAATCGCCACAAACATCTAACGCAGCAATGGGACTGCCTTCATTTCCCTCCTGCATGAAATACCGACGCAAAGTTTCCTCGCATCCTGTGTTGTCACTTGCACCAACTTATTAGCGGCATCATCATCACTTCCTTGGTCTTCCGATGCTGTCGTGTGTTTTGCTGCAACTTGAGCAACGATTGCAGCGTCGTAATTCTACAACTCTAACAAATGCAGCTTCATTTTCATCGTAGCATTGAAGCTCGTTGTCAACAGATAATTCTTCGCAATTTTGTACCTGTTGAAGTTCCACTTGTAAATTATCATTTTTACTTTCAATGAGCATGTCCACATCCATCTCCAAAACCACGTGCTTAAAACCACAGTGAAAAAAACAGTTCTGAACTGTCTCACTGCTCACTTTTCGCCAGCTGTCAGCCACAAATGTAACTGCTTGTAAGATGTTGACCTTTGCACTGACTTTGCTGGCTTTTGACGATGAAGTCAGCAAACTTTCTTCAACTGCTTCAAGTATGCACTTAGCCAAACTTGCATGATAAAGGGTCTTCAAATTTTTTATGATGCCCATGTCCATTGGCTGGACCAAACTGTGGTCCTGGGAGGTAGAAATTCCAGTTGGACGTTCATCAAGCAATTTAAATGAGGATGTGCTGCACAATTGTCAAGAAGAAGCAGCACTTTTCTCGACTGGCATTGTAGCTCTCTGTCCCGATCCTTTAGCCACTCTTTAAAACGTTCAGAGGTCATCCACGCATTTCTGTTCGCAAGATACACAACTGGTAAACTCTCCATCCTAACTCCTTTAAAGCAGCGAGGCTTAGTGCTTTTTCCTATAACCAACAGCTTCCTCTTGTCCATTCCTAACATGTTTTAGCAGCACAAAACTGTTACGCGATCCATCGCTTTTTTGGAGCCAGAGAGTGCAACATGTTTGTAACTAAACGAGCCGTCCGGTGTAGGAAGATAATACAGCCCAGTGTCATCAGCACTGTTTATGTCATCTGCTGAAAAATTTTCTAAAAGCTCGGGCAGTTTTATTGATTTCCATTCATCAGCATTTGCACTATCAGCACTTTCTTTCTTGCCATGTGCTTTCTTGAATTTTATGTCATGTCTAGATTTCCATCAAGACCACCAACCCACGGTAGCTTTAAAGTCACCGTGGCCCAGCTTTTTAGCGAGTTCTTCTGCTTTGCACTTTAACATTGGGCCGCTTACTCACACAGATCATCCAGTAACAATGGCAAACCATTCATTAAGGGCCTCATCGACATCTGGGTCCTTGCCTTCATGCTTCCGTTTTTTTAGAAGTTCCTCCTCGTCCTTCAACATTGTGCCCATTCTTCTCGCAGCTCATTCTCTTGTTTTATCAAGTGTGAAATTGTTCTCTTTGCCAATCCGGTTATTTCCACCAACCGACGCTGATTAGTGTTTTGTGTTTGTTGCTTGATTTTATCCAGGAAACCAATTTTTTCAGCTAACGTCCTGTCATGGCATTTTGGCAGGGGAGACAAGACACGCACACAGTTCACTGAATAAAGTGGTCTGAAGAAACCTTGGTGTTTCAAATTCAAGATGTTGAGGTCAAGAGGGAGATAAAATGCTCGCCATTCAAAGCTTTGGCACTAAAATCATCCCAAAAAAGGTGATGAAATGATAGCTTTCTCATGTAAACTTTAGTCGTGATTGGCAGGCGGGAATTTCTTTCAGGTGGAGTCAGACATTCTATTGTTCATTTCCTCCAAACTCGGAGGCACAGGTCAAAGAAAATGGTGTGCATGTTCACCTCCCACCAGTTTTGCTTTTGTCGTGCACTTTAAGGAATTCCTGACCTTTGATAAAGAATTTTCCTGGGGAGCCACAACTACAGATCCTCCCATATGTCGCAGACCATTTGTACATCTGCTGTACGCGGCCGACTTGTGGCTTCTGTTTCTTATTCCCTCTCACGTTTTTTGGTCCGATTAAATATAATTTTAGTCCAAATAAGTGAATAATATTAGGCTTATGTACATAGGATTTGTTTCAGTTCTTTAGGATTTGGTCTGAAAAAACAGCTGGTCCGATTACCTGGTGGTCCAATTAACCGGATTCGACTGTACAAGATCATCCAATTTGATTCTCTGAGAACTCTGATTTTAATATTGCTGAACCAGTTCAAGGAAAAAAAAAAAAAAAAAAAAAACCACCATAATTATCAAGGCCTGGATTTTGATAATACATGCATTTTTTTAATATTTTTCTCTTTAAAGCAATTTTTTTAAGTTTTTAGAGCATTTTATGGTCCATGCTAGTAATCAAACTGAAAAATAAAGTTATCCTTGAAATAACATCGTCTCAACTTCTGTGAACTAATTTTACTTGGCAGGGATGTCCTATCCACAGAAAACTGATTATGTAATTTGTTAGTCCTATCTATCTCAAACACATGGAATGAGTCTCACTTTTTTCACTAGATACGAGTGTCACTTCAAAGAAATTTTTCATACCAGCATATCTAAGCTCTTTAAGACTTCTTTGACCTTGTTCAGTGCCAGAGGACTACATGCAAAAGTGAAAAAGCTCATCCACAGACACATTCTTGGTATAACGGACTCACATCTGCATGTAATACACTTTTTTACCTGGATAATTTTTTTTCATCAGCTGATATAAACCTGTTGCAATTCAAATTGCACAGAATTCTTTGTCCATGCACAAAATTGAAGGAAATCTTGCGCACATGAGATCCAGTTTCAGGATCCTGATTTCAACTATTAAATCCTTACAACAGCAAAATATGGAACTTGTCAATGGAATAAAATACATTGATAAATTATGCAATGTTTTCAAAAAGGCCAAAGGCAAAATTCCAAATACTGCACCTGCTAAATTCAACACTGTTTTGATTAAAAATTGTGGCTTCCAAACTATGCAGAACATATCCCTTACCTCGACAGGAGACAGAGATTCTTTTGAAACTAAAGAAGAGTTAATGATAAGTAATGACTTTTTTCCCAAGTATGTTCCAATAACTGCAGTTAGATGTTGAGAGAAGATTCTCTCGATGCAAAAACTTATATATGGACAATAAAAGATCTTTTACTTTCAGAAATATCCAAAAGCACCCAATAATTCACTGGAATTGTAAAACATTTCAGCAAGGATGAAAATTCTTAAGAAAAAATAGAATTTAAGTGACAGGTGTGTGTAATTGTTTCTATTTTAATCTATTTGTCGATGTTTGTCAGTTGTGTAATTTTTTATATTGTTACTTTTTATTTTCTGGGGAGATTGTTTTTATTTTTCAGGGCATTTTTCTTTTCCATTTTAAGTGCATTTTTAGTGAATTTGTGGATCATCAAAATCCAGCCCCTGATATTTACCATTAGTCATTATCATGAATATAATGATAAAATGGAAAATAATTTTAAGGTAATAAAAATTTTGGCTAGCATGTTATCTGAATCAAATTTTAAAAAATCTAGCTGTTTATTTTTTATACATTATTTATGATAAATGAAGCACCTTTTAGGAGAAAAATTATGCAATGTTACTTAATCAAAAACAGAGAAATACTTGCCTAACTCTATTCGTTCTAAGTCTTCCAATAATACATGTTGATATTTAATAATTCTATCAGTTTGGTCATCATACCTAAACATTAATTAAAAGACAAATGTAAACCAAAGCAATAAATATATCTACAAGCAAAAAAAAATCACGATATTCATTAATGTAATTTGGATTAAACTGAAACTCTTCAGTAGTTCATTAATGAGATATCCTATACAAATTAGTAGAGACATTCTAGCAAGATAACGTGATATTTCAAGAACTTTTGTTTTTTAACTACATATATTTAAACATAGGTAATGTTTACATATATTAACGAGCACATGTGTTTTTAAGCATAAATAGTCAGCAGAAATAAATTATGCTAAACAAAAATGCTTAGCAATCAACTTCACATTTTCCTACAAAACAATAAACAAAAAAGTTTATTATCCTAAAATTTTTGTTTCTTTTTTTTTTTTTTTTTTTTTTTTTTTTTTGTACAAAACAACACATTAAAAAAGTTTATTATCTTAAAATTTTTATTTTTTCTTTCCTACAAAACAAATAAAAGTATATTATCCTAAAACTTTAATTAGTTCTACATAAGGAAAACAATTATCTTAGGATTTTAATTTATTCTGCAAAAGCACATTTTCAAACTTCTAAATTAAACGCAGTTTAAAAGTACTAATTAATTGTTTTCTAAGCAATGTTGTTTCTCCCAATGCTGACATTATTGCATCATTGGTACAATTTTAATGCACTGAAACTTAATAAAATTTAATTTTCATGTTGTGTTGAAATAATTTTTTTAAACAGTGAAACTGTTTTTTTGATAAAAAAAAAAGTGTTTCTATTTCAGAATTAAAATCTCAATATGGAGCAAATTATAAAGCTGCTCAATAACTGTTTTACCAGATATCATCAAGTATTCACTAACAGCACATCTCAAAAATTACCTAAAAAATTTCTTTCCTTACATGAATGTCTCTCTAAAACATACAAGAAAGTACTGCTTATTTAAATCTTGATAGGAAAAAAATATTAGAAACTTATATTTCTTTGAAAAATTGCACAACATAACATCAGATAATAGGAAAAAATATTAGAACCTTATATTTCTTTGAAAAATTGCACAACATAATATCAGATAATCTGTGAATAAATTCTAATATTGAACATAATACTTCTGATGTGAAAGTAACTACTTTAAAAATTACCATAAAAGGGCTTTTAATAAAGGGAAATGCAAGATTAGAATGTACAGTCTTTTATATGCCCCATATATGAAGTAAAATCAAAATTTCTCTCCCATTCTTCTCTGTAACATTTTCAGATAGTTGTAAACTTAATTTAATTTTCAGACCTTGAAGTTGATAAATATTTGCTTTATAAAACTTTCTACCAACACAGGGAGATTTATATAGCTTGTGACAAATTAACCAGAGATTATTTTAGTTTAGTTCCATCACATAATTTACAGATTTATCAACCATTCCAGCTGTAAATTTGCTGATCCTTTTTTCATGTATGAGCATTAAAAAAAATTTTAAATGCATTTACTAATCCATATCTTATTACCCAATACTGCATACAGTATAACTGTATCAATGTAATTTTGTTAATCAATTACTTAAAATTATGCATATTACTAGTCATATTAAGTTTGTTAATTATTTACTAATAAAATTAATTAGTTATATTAATTACATTATTAATTAGTTTATTTTACAATAAATGCTAAGCCATGAAGTAAACTTATGAACATTACAGAATAAAATTATGACTCAAAAAGAACAATGAAAATTAATTTGATATTCTGTGAATAAATTCTAATATTGAACATAATACTTCTGATGTGAAAATAACTACTTTAAAAATTACCATAAAAGGGCTTTTAATAAAGAGAAATGCAAGATTAGAATGTACAGTCTTTTATATGCCCCATATATGAAGTTATATCAAAATTAGTCTCCCCTCCTCCTCTGTAACATTTTCAGAGAGTTGTAAACTTAACTTAATTTTCAGACCTTGAAGTTGAAAAATATTTGCTTTATAAAACTTTCTACTAACATACATTAATTTCCATTAAGCAAATGAATTAAAATTACTGTTTTCACCACTAAGCATATACATTTGCTAAAATTTCCCAGTACCAAGAATAAAAATGGCAGCATTTTCAGGGGTAATGCAGTCTATTTACTTCTTATGGATTGTATCTAGCAATATTATGCAATACAGCTTCAAAACAAATGTGACTTTTAGTTGCCATTTCAATACTGCCAGGTAAAATGGCATATGGTGGCAAATGTTACTTACTATATTTTATTTTGCCACTCCACAGAACCTTAACCCTCTAAGCGGCAAGGCCGTATATATACGGTCTAGAATTTTTTTTTTTTTTTTTTTTTTTTTTTTTTATCTGCATGAACGTATATACAGTCAAAAGTCTTTAATCTGGACTCGTCGGGACTTTGGCGATTCCGGATTATCGATTTTTCCGGATTATAGATCATCAGTTTAAATCTGGTAAGATGGCATGCAGAAATTATAAAATTAAAAATATGAAACCGTAATTTATAAAATAATGAGCAATTATGATCTAAAGGGTATCAAAATTTACCAAAAAAGAAGCCTAATATTTATTTGTTTACTTTATTAAACATTTCTTTCAACGCGCGGATGCGTAAAGCATACCTTATGCATAGCCGAAATTAGAAAATTGCAACCAGAAAACTATTTGATTTGTATTCGTGATATTTATAATGACGAGGAATTTGATTTAAATCATATCAAAGACGGAGTACATCAACATTAAATACTACATTTAGTAAGGAATTATAAGTCGAATAAAATAAAAACATCTGCCCTGAAGATAACGATAGTGTTGACAAATCAACTTCCAGTTCATTGTGCGCCGCGACGTCCCCCCGCCCCGCTCAGAGCAGCGTGAAATTGATAAACAGATTTCCGAACGGTTAGATAAACAAATAATATGCCTTTATCCATTTTTTGTAGCAATTCGTTTTTTGTTTGATGGACATTGAAACATACTTTCGTTTTCTAGATCCTTTGGGAGCTCCAGCATCAGAAATTCTATTTGACATAATCGAAAGTTCAAGCTTACTTTTAGAAAATTGCTTTTACAGTCTGCAAAAAATAATAAGCCCTATCCAATTCGAAGATTAAGGAACAACGCAATCATCAACATTAACTGAAATAGATAATTAGATAATTTTAGCTGATACCGTCAGTTATATATTAAACGCGCACGCGAAAACGTATTCTGCACTTGCGCAGACGCATATGCGCAGTCGTAAATGTCTTGCGCGCACGAGTAAAACGCCTATGCGCATGCGTTAATGCGGCGCATGCGCAGAAAGATTTTAGCTTTGAGGTCCGGATTATAGATCATTCCGGATTATGGGTGTCCGAATTAACGACTTTTGACTGTATACGTGCATATTAAAATATGTCAAAGAAATTAAGGCAATATATCAAAAGTACACAAATCCAGGTATGAAATACGAGGAGAGTTTTCACATTAAAATCAAAATATAATTTGTTCTCATAATAGTTTTGCGAAATTTGTGCTTTTTTAGAGAAAATCCTGACCGCTCAGAGGGTTAATTCAAGAAATGTACTAACGATAAAAAATATGTTTGCTACAATCAGATAACTTTATCTATGTCAATGGGGTATGAAAAATATTAAAATACTGAGGATTAAATTAATAGAATAAAAATATTTAGTCATTCCAAAGGTTCAGTGGTTTTTCAAATCGAAGTGCACTTTCTTCTAATTGTTCTAATTGCTTTCCAGTTGCTGGTTGCATACTTCTAACATGTGTTGTGGCATAATTTTTGTTTCAAGGCAATGCTAAGTATATAGAATACAAAACTTCAATTTTCATCATATGCTCTTTTACTTTAAGAAATAAAACTATGCGAGTAAGATTACTCATAAATTTATACTGTATATGGGAAAACTGATGTTCCTGATGTTTCAGTTTGAAGGGGTTTGAGAGTTTAAGCAAGAAAATCTCAGCCTCGAAGACGAAGCATATCTGTATTCAAGGTTCTATTAAAAGAAGCTATCACTGAAAATTCAAATTACAAACTTAGGAACTATCAGACAAAATAAATATTTCAAAAAAGTGCAATACATGATCATTTAAAAAAGATTAGGTATGCAAGCTGCTAGGATAAATGGGTACCCTATAATTTTAACAAAGCAAACTATACTTGCTGAAAAAATAAAGCTCCTTTTTTAAAAAAAACAAAGAAGAAAACGTCATTATAAGTAATAAGAAGTGGATACTATACAATGATTTTGCAATACAAAGGTTATGAACTAAGCCAAAAGAACCTTCTTTAGTACCTTCAAGGGGAGACTCCATCCCCTAAAAAATTATACTTAGAGTATAGTGGAACTACAAAGGAACTGCATGCTATAAATTTTTGGATAAATACTGTTCCTAAATCACAGTTTTAAAAGCAAAAATCGAAGCAAAGCACCCAAAAGTGACCAATCTTTGAGGTGTTGTCTTCCATCAAGAAAACGCAAAGCATCACTTTTATGTCAAATAAAAACTTATTGAGTATGGCTAAGATGTTTTCTGTCATCTCTCATATTCACTAGACCTCACCCTTAGAGATTTTTATCTCTTCAGGTGACTTCACAATTCTCTGAATGGCCTAGAGTTCACTTCTTTGAAGACTATCAAACAACATATTGGTAACTTACTTACACGTAAACCTAATGACATTCTTAAAAAAAAAAGGAATTTTTCAGCTGCCTCAGAGATAGCAAAAAGTCACAGATTAAAATGGTGCTCATGTGATTCAATAAAAGTTTTTTATGTTTTTTACTGCTTCATTTATACTTAATTGCATTCATCTGTATCAAAAGACAACAGAACTTTCTGGATGACTCAATAGTAAGCAATTATGCAAAAGAAACCAAGCGCGAGAATTTGTGCAGTATAAAAATATGAAGTTCAACTACAAGATGATGCTCTATACAAATTTTTACTTCTATCTCAACATCAGTTTTATTCTATCTACACTACATTATCATTATTATAAAGTTTACATTAAAATAATTATATATAACGCAATTAAATTCCTCTTAAATGATTCTCAACTTTTAAAAAATTCAAAATAATTCTTTAAAAACCTTGATTCCTTTAAAAACTTAAAAATTTACATTTATTATTTCAGTTAAAAAAATTATAGTTTAGCTTTGTACAACATATTGAATTAATACTTAAATTTGAAATAATTATTACTTACTCTGCAACGAAATAGGAATCTTTTGTCAGAATCAAAATTGCATCCATATCTTGTTTATCCGGATCTCCAGTTCTAAAATTGAAATATATATATATTGCCATAACAGTACATAAAAGGAAAATTAGCAACACACGATTTCTTATTTTCATTCATTTTCTCTGGAGTTAGGTAGAATTAAAATATGTTTTCTATATTGCACCATTTATGTATTTATTCAAACACATAAATCAACTTTTCAAATACATAAAATAAAGTTTGCATCTAAAGAATACTTTCAGACATATATATTTCTGTAAACTTTTCATTAATTCATTAGCTGCAAAATGAATAAAATATTAGCATTGAGAATTTTACTTGTAAGAATTAATAATTAGTTAACCACCAGCTTAAAAATGTATTTTCAAATTAAGAAAGAAAATGATAAAAACTTGGCTGATTATCCTCAAATTTCTTTTAATGTATGGGAACAGATCATTAGAAAGACAGAGCAAATAATACAATGAATCCTTCCTAAGATGACCACTCATAGTTGCAGCCATTCTGGTTTTCTGTGAATGTGATTATCTTAGAGAAGTGATGTTTAATAAAAGTTTGTTTATGTTCTAAGAATTACTGGTCATTTACAGAACCGGTCCTCTTAGGGAAATGATTGCCACAAGAGTATTGCATTTAAAATTTTTAAGTATCAAAACTATATACATTCTCAGTACTTGCTTGCTATCTAGTATCCATTGATATACTGTGAATAATCTATTAATGCTTTTGGGGGATGAAATCTGACTTTTTTTTCAACAAGTATTGTTTGGTAATTGCACTCAAAACAATATCAGACAGATTGTTATTTCCTGCAGCTTGTTCTGCCTTCACCCTGATATACCCTGATATGTAAGAAAACAAATGATGACATGATCTATCAAATTACCCTTTTTTCCTCCACTTTGCTGATCCTCACATACATTCCATTGCTTGTGTTTGGATTCCAACCTTGGGTTTGTTGAAATTAAAAAAAAAATAAATAAAAAAATAAAAATTCCTGTCAATTTGTAATAATTTATTGCTGAACACTTGGAAGAATTTGAATGGGTGGCATTTTGGTGATGTATTAGCTGGCATTGGATAACATACAAGAACCATATTCCTAAACTAATCACTATGCAAAATCTGATGCACAACAACATACAAAGTCAAAACGAACACAGCTTTAATACACATTTAGGTGTATCTATAGCACATCCTCAGTACATAGGACACAGCATCACCTCTGAAATAACATCACATCAGATAACTTTGTACGAAATTGATATGGATGATCCTACTATACAGAAATATATAATGAGTTTTAGTTTTCATTTTTGACATTAGAAAAGGATCTAATTTTTAGTGGACATTAGAAATTAGTTTATCTTTTATATATATGCATATCTTTAGTAGATATCCAAATTATATTATCAAGGGCTATCTGTATACGAGCAGGGATGCCTTCATTGAAGATATTTTCGAGACAACTGGCTCTTATTCAATTGGTTTAATTAATGGATGGACAAAATCATGAACACTCCTATGCAGCTTGCCCATATGATTTGATCTTAACCTGGCTTGAATTTCCAACACTGAACAATTTTACCAATCAAGACTTTTTTGGATCATTATATTTGCTATTATATGTTACATGTCATTGCATTACATCATGTTATTAGGTATTATGCACATAACTCTACAAATGTTGTGTTTTCATAGCCCTCAACACAAAATTATTAATTTACCTTCTATATGCCTGGCAAACAGTCAATTACCACAATGCTTAACATAACTTTAAGATCTTTAATGTACTTTTCAAATTACAACTAACTGCTTAACACAATTATTTAAAAACAATAAATGCACTTCTTTTAAATACTTTTAAATCTTTATCTTATTTTCGTTGATAACTTGTCAAGTTAATATAAGTTATAATACACTTAATTTATAATGTATTTAATTTTTATGTATTATGCATTAAATTTTAATTTATTATGTAATCAATTTTAATAATTTTTATAAACATTTGCAGTTAATATGAATCATATGAATGACAATACATTTCACCTATAGTGCATTCAACTGATAATTTTTATGAACAACTGCAGCTTTGTTACGATCAATAAAACATACAAACATACTTCTAAGACAGATAATACATATTTGGAAACTTATATTTGTAATCTAAATAAAATGTTTCTAATGTCAGATAACACATACTTGGAAACTAAAGCAATTTATTTATATTCATATATATTTACATTTATCATCTTAAAAGGTATTATACGAAAAATACTTAATTTTATATGCCTTTAAGAGCTTATAACAAAATTTAATAAAAAATAGACATGCAAATATTTTTCACTATTATGAAAAATGTAAATGACTAGGAAGCAGATTTAACTAGAGACTAAGAAGTCTTGAATTAACTTGTACACTGCAAAATAAAATTAGCAAATACAAAAAAAAAAAAAAAAAAAATTATGTCTTACACAGGATCAGCATCAATGAGAGCCCATCCTCCAAGAACAACTTCAGTCTCAGGTATCAAAATTTTTTTGCAATCTTCTATTAGTTGCTTCACTCGCTCATGATGCTCTTGTTCATTAATTTCAATTTCTGGATCAACTTCTTCTCGTTCTGGGGTAACAGCACTTATATCTTCAGTCAATGGATTACCCATCATAAGGTCAATGGTGGCTTGACGAAATGCATCTTTAAAGCGATTTACATAATACCTAATTTTTAAATAAAACTCTAATATTAAAATTAAATATATACAGTTTATAACTCATATGTATATATGTACATAGAATGATGATATTTGCAGACAGATCTAGCTGTACATTCAACATAATTTTATTACTGGATAACACAGTTCTTCAGAAGCATAATCTGATTTACACATCATTATGGGCCCAATGTGCAACCCCACAATTTTTAGAAGTATACATCTTAAGACATACATTTTTTTAATAAAAACATGCACAGTTTTTAATAGAAAAGTTAATAATATGTCTCATAATACCTACAATAATTTTAATTATTTTAATAGTCATATTCTGAAGTGCAAGTTAAGAATGATTTGTGACAGATTCAAAACATTTTAAATAATTAAAATTATCAATAATTAACATGTATATTAAAATTATCTGTTCATGCATGCAATAAAAAAATCATTTGAATGAAGTTCTGGCACACTGTGAAGAGAAAATCCATTTAAACAGTTTCTGAATTCTTAATCCTACAGTTAATTTACCTTAAGCAAATCCTACAGTTAATTTATCTCAAGCAGGTCTTATTCACTGATGTATTTTCATTTTAAAGTAAAATCATTCACTGGAACTGAATGTGTAATTCAAGCTTGAATTGAGAAGAATTTTCTAATATGTTTTACAAGTTAGTACTGAATACATACATTAATGGGATTTTTAATCTAAGGTAAATTTTTAAAGGAAAATAAAATATGATGGCTGAAGTTGCGAAAACTGGTCTGCTATTCTAAAAAATATTTTTCAGCTCTTTAATCTACTTCATTACTCTTCAAACAACTTCTAGGAAAACTTTCTGACAGAAATTAAGAAAATAATCTAAATGTACTTGCTGATTAGTGATATGTCAAAAATTTAACTAAATATTTATTAAATTTGATTGATTTCCTGTTCCTCTGCTGCATACGCCATTCATTTCTTTCTGTCTTTTTTCAAACCACTGTCAGTGGATTATTCTGAAATATTTAACTTCCATAATAATTTTATTTATTTATTTGACAAGCTATTATGCGGTTCTTAGTGCATAAATGTATGTGATTTATCAGTTTAATGATAAGCACAAATATCAAAATAGCTCACAGCTTTTTCAAAACAAGAATTTGATTCTTAACTATCTTTTGAATTATTGGTCGTGATACTGCTTATTACGGCTGGATTAAGACTAGGCTTTAAGAACTTAAAAGATTTTGATGCCCCCATAGATGTTTATGCCAGTTTTTTCTTCATTGCTTCTATCTCTCTCAGTTTTCGTTAATTGCACCATGTACTTATGGTAAAAATTGGGAATAGGAAACTTTTTGATGCCCACTTTTCTGAATACTTAAGGATGTTTTCGTGGTGTTCTTTTTCCTTTATGCCCTAAGCACATGCTTACACTGCTTAATGATTAATTCAGTGCTACTGGTTATAAATGCATTGTATATTTAGTTAGATATTTTTCGAAAATGCAACTGTCCTTTAAAGTTTATATTTTCATGCATTCATGGAGATGCAACTAATATTAAGAGGAAATCCAAACTTTTCGTGAAAAGTAGATAATAGAAGGCAATCTAAATTTCATTTTTGTATTCAGATAGTTAAAAATTAACTTTAAATGAGATTACTACTACAAGAAGTGAAATTTTTGTTGTTAAAAACAGCAAATATGTAAGTACAGCTTAGTAGATAAGTCTTGCAACAAACAAGTATTTAACCATATAAATGCATTTGAGAAAAGTAATACTAATTCCAGATACAATAAATAAAATATTATTCTGAAGATAGCTTTGAAAGTAATTAAAAAAAACTTAAGAAATAGGTTTAAACTACCACCATAATTTTTTAAAAATTAAGGGTGCATGGAGGCTGTGAAGGAACATTGTGGCCACTAATGTTTCACCATACTGTGTATGGCAAGATACCATGCAACATATATTTGTTTCATTCCCACCAGATGGCATATACTTAAGAACTCTGTACTGCATGGAAAAATTAATTTAGAGCAGCTCAAAAGATTCCTTGATGAGTACAGTCAAAAGTCGTTAATTCGGACACCCATAATCCGGAATGATCTATAATCCGGACCTCAAAGCTACAAACTTTCTGCGCATGCGTCGCATTGACACATGTGTGTAAGACCTTTACGGCTGCGAATTTGCATGTGCGCGTGTGCAAAATACGTTTACAAATGTGCGTTTAATGTATAACGGACGGTATAAGCTAAGCTCTAATTATCTATTTCAGTTAATGTTGCAGATTGCATTGTTCCTTAATCTTCGAATTGGATCCTGCTTATTATTTTTTGCAGACTGTTAGAGCAATTTTATAAAAGTAAGCTTGAACTTTTGATTATGTCAAATAGAATTTCCGATTTATATTTACTAATATGTAACGGATCTACAAAGCGAAAGTATGTTTCGGAGTTCATTAAACAAAAAGTGGAATTGCTGCAAAAAATGGATAAAGGCATATCCTTTGTTCATCTAAACTTTAAGGTTTGTTTATCTAAACTTTGTTTATCTTTATCGCCGCGCGCAATGAATTGGAAGTTGATCTGTCAGCACTATCCTTATCTTCAGGGCAGATGTTTTTATTTTATTTGGCTTATAATTGCTTACTAAATGTAGTATTTCATTTCGATATACTCCGTCTTTGATATGATTTAAATCAAATGCCTCGTCATTATAATTCGCTTCCGATAGCGAAGAAAGTAACAGAGGTTAT
This sequence comes from Stegodyphus dumicola, assembly GCF_044657685.1. Classification (NCBI taxonomy): domain Eukaryota; kingdom Metazoa; phylum Arthropoda; class Arachnida; order Araneae; family Eresidae; genus Stegodyphus; species Stegodyphus dumicola. The sequence continues at coordinate 131,154,044 of NC_140768.1, read as the reverse complement.
TGAAAACGAAAAAATTTCGATTGACAAATTAGTCGGTATTCTCGACACAGCAATTATAGGACTTGAAATGCGGAACTTTGTAACTGAACAAGAAATTATGTATGTTTATAGAATTAAAGAGAATGTATTATCACATAAAAAACGAAGCAACTTAAACAACTTACATTGAAAGAAATGTTTAATAAAGTAAACAAATAAATATTAAGCTTTTTTTTTTTTGTAAATTTTGATACACTTTAGATCATAATTGTTCTTTATTTCGTAAATTACGGTTTCATATTTTTAATTTTATAATTTCTTCATGACATTTTACCAGATTTAAACTGATGATCTATAATCCGGAAAAATCGATAATCCGGAATCGCCGAAGTCCCGACGAGTCCGGATTAATGACTTTTGACTGTAATTGGAATGGTAATAAAAAATTTTACACTTTCCTTTTGTTAATTTGCTAATTTAAATCTTACAATTTTGTTTCATTTAAATTAAACATTTCTCAGTTCTATAATGGAAATATAGTTTTTAACTCTAAAAATATTAAGCTCTTTAACATATATTTTCCTTATTCAAGTTACATATATCTATTCAAGGTATCTATTGAGATGTAAAATTTTAATTATGAAGCATGACAAGTTATTTATTAGTTTGCAATACACGAGTATAATAAACATGTAATGGATTTCTCAATTTTTCATTTATCATGCTTCATAAGAGATATAACAGCTGCATAATATTAATTCAAAGATACCATAAACATTTGTGAAAATAAGTTTGATCACAGTGTGAGAATCTGAAGGTGATGTGAATATCGGGTATTGATGTAGTATGAAATCTACTACTTTTAGTTAGTTACTTATTTCTTAGGTGGTGCCACTAAAATGCTATTTTTTTTTAAGAATACATAAATGAAAATGATTCCATTAATAAATTTAAATAGCTTTTAAATATTTAGTTCTATTAAATTTAAACTGCTTTCAGTTTTACAAAGCAAGAGTGGCCTTTAACAGTGTTGTTTTTATGAGTCTTTCGGCCATTACACTACAGATGTCCCACAGCATGGCCAAAAAGTGCTAATGGATTTCCACCATGCTCCTGTGAGGTAACATAGAAGATTTGCAATGTGGTACTGTGAATTTTACATACAGTACAAAGTCTTTAATACGGATGTCCATGATCCGGACCTCAAAGCTACAAACTTTCTGCTACAAATGCATAATGCATTTACGCATGCACATAACACCTTTACGCATGCGCACATGCATTTATACATGTGCATAATACGTTTACGCATGCACATAACACCTTTACGCATGCGCATATGCATTTATGCATGCACATATGCGTTTATACATGTGCATAATACGTTTACGCATGCACGTTTAATGTATAACGGACGGTATAAGCTAGGCTAAAATTATCTAATTATTTATTTCAATTAATGTTGCAGATTGCGTTGTTCCTTAATCTTCTAATTGGATCCGGCTTATTATTTCTTGCAAACTGTTAGAGCATTTTTATAAAAATTAAGCTTGAACTTTTGATTATGTTTCCGATTCTGGAGCTGCCAAAGGATCTACAAAGTGAAAGCATGCAAAATTAAGCTTGAACTTTTGATTATGTTTCTGATTCTGAAGCTGCCAAAGGATCTACAAAGTGAAAGCATGTTTCAATGTCCATCAAACAAAAAGTGGAATTGCTGCAAAAAATGGATAAAAGCATGAAGAAAGTAACACAGAGGTTAGTGAAAACGAAACAATTTCGATTGACAAGTTAGTCGGTATTCTCAGCACAATTACAGGACTTGAACAGTGGAACTTTGTAACTGAACAAGAAATTATGTCTGTTTATAGAATTAAATAGAAAGTATTAGTACAAAAAACAAAGCAACTTAAACAACTTACATTGAAAGAAATGTTTAATAAAGTGTTTATGTAAGTATCGTTTGCTTCATTTTATTGTTGCAAACAGCGTAAATTCCTTTTGATTTTCTTTCTTTAGTTTTGAACTTTATGTGTGGCAACAAGATAATTGATTGATAGAATTGTGTTTGTGACAGCCATGTAGAATGGCTCGCTTATTTTGTATCAATTATTTTGCATCGCTGACAAGTGTAATTTAATAAAAGTGTAGGAATACAGTCCATTTGTTGATTGATTATAGTTTGTGAAACACATTAAGTTTAAGAACACATATTGTTGGTCAAAAGTCTAGCCGGAGAGCTAGTGAAGATAGTGACTGTTCTAAGTGTATTCTAACAACACAAATATGCATATGGTTTGTGAAAATTATCCACTTTGTGAGGTAAGTGGATTTTGAACAAAAATTCGTTTAATTTGTTGTTAAATTTTAAGAACAATGTTGTAATACAACATAGAATTCGATTTCATTTTAATAATAGTGTTAAGTGATTTAAGAACAATTTCTGTTTTTGAATTGATCAATTATGAGTGAACTTATAACTTTTAAAACAAAAAGAGCGGTCTTACGCAGGAGTGTTACTAATTATGTAAAGAAAATTGAAACTATTTTAACTGCAGATAAAATTAATTTAATAGAACTAGAGGAATGTGTCGAATTATTGAAACAAAAAGAAACTGAGTTAAGGAAGCTTGATTCTGAAATCGAAAGTTTAATTACGGATACTAAAGAATTAGAAAACGAAATAGATAATGTTCAGGAGTACACAGATAAAATTTATTTGTGGAAATTTAAAGACAAAAAAATATTAAAAAATCAAAATAATAAAAATAATTCTAATAGTGTAATTTCAGAACAGGTTCTTGACAATATTAAATTACCCAAGTTAACATTACCGACTTTTGGTGGTAATATTACAGAATGGATAGCTTTTAAAGATCTTTTCAGTGCTTGTGTAAGAAATAATACAAATTTATCTAATGCTCAAAAATTGCAGTATTTGAAGGCTTCGTTGAAAGGTGAAGCATATCGCATTATTCAAACCATTCAAATTTCGGATTGTAATTTTGAAATAGCATGGAATCTGTTAGACGAAAGATATTCAAATAAGAGAGAACAAATTTTTGCATATATTAAACGTTTTTTAAGTTTACCAACTATTCAAAATGAATCAGCATTTGCTATTTTAAATTTAGTTGATAATATTAATGAAGTAATTGGTTCTTTAAAAGTATTGAATCAAACCATTGATAATTTTGGTGACACTTTAATGACTTATTTAATTTTGCAAAAATTAGACCCTTCTACAAAATTATGGTGGGAACGTCAGTTAAAATGTAATGAAATTCCAAAACTTACGACTTTAATTGAATTCCTAAAAAACTATGCAAGAACACTTCAAAATAGCAAATCCACAAGTAATAAGGTACCTAAATCTGTGTTTCAAAATAAGAATAATGTTCTGGTTGCTACTTTGGGTTGTGGTTATTGTAAAGAAGATCATAGTTTAGCCAAATGTTCGAAATTTCTAAATTTATCGGTTCAGCAAAGGATAGATTTTGTAAAATCTAATCGTTACTGTTTTAATTGTTTATCTAATATGCACTTGCTCAAAAAATGCAAGAGTTTAAATACATGTCAACATTGCTTTAAGAAGCATCACAGTATTTTGCACATTGTAAATAATTCAAAGAATAAAACTCAGTTAAACAGTATATCTCCGCCTACGCAATCTATCATTAAAAGAGATGAATTAACGAGTCCTAAGGACGTTTCAGCCACAGTTTATGCCTCTCATTATGATTCGAATGCAAAAGATAATCAAACCAGTCACATTTTATTGTGTACTGCTTTAATAAAAGTTCAAAATTCTAAGCAACAATTTGTGAAGTGTAGATGTTTATGTGACACTGGATCTCAGAGATCATTTATTTCAAGGGATTGTGTGAAGAAATTAGGATTACGAGTGAAAGATAATTCCATTTCTGTATCATGTTTAGGAGAATTTAATACTATAAGTAATGGGGAAGTCGATTTAGTATTCACTTCTCATTTTAAAAGTGATATTCGTGTATCAACATCAGCGTTTGTACTGGACAAGGTGACAGATAACATTCCCTATGTATCTTTGCCATCAATCATCTTCGATAACTTCAGTGATTTACAATTAGCTGATCCATTATTTTACAAGTCACAACCAGTTGACATTTTATTTGGAGTAAATGTATTTCTGCATTTAATGACGGGAGAAATTGTCAAACGTGGTCCTGATCTACCATTTGCTCTAAATTCGAGGTTGGGATGGATAATTTCGGGTACTACAAATTTTGAATCTACAAATTTTGAGCCAGTATATGTAAATCATTTGAATACAAACACAGATGAGTTAGTAAATTCTTTCTGGGAGTTAGAAAAGTTTCCAAATGTACAACCTTTAACAAATGAAGAAAAACTTTGTGAAGAACATTTTAAAAACTCGCATTTTAGAGACACATCAGGTCATTATTCAGTTGCATTACCATTCAAACATAATAGAGATATTCTAGGTGACTCCCGTGAAATGGCGTACAGAAGATTTCAATACTTGGAGAAGAGACTGTTATCTATGAAAGAAATTTACAACCAGTATATTCAGTTTATGAAAGAGTACTTTTCACTAGAACACGTAGAATTAGTGCCAGACACAGATTATGAATTAGAGAATAAACACTATTATATCCCACATCACTTTGTGTTGAAGGACTCTAGCTTAACAACAAAATTGAGAGTTGTTTTCGATGCGAGCGCTAAAACAACCACAGGTGTTTCTTTAAATGATACACTAATGATAGGCCCAAAAATACAAGATGATTTAATTTGTATTTTACTAAGATTTAGACTTCATAACATTGCAATAACTGCTGATATTAAAATGATGTACAGACAGATAAGGTTCATGAAAAAGATAGAGATTTTCAGAGAATATTATGGAGAGATAGCCCGTATAAGCAAATACAAGTTTTTCGTTTGAAAACAGTTACATATGGAACTGCAGCTGCTCCATATCTTGCAACCAAAGTTTTGAGTCAGTTAGCGATTGATGAAGGATTGAACTTTCCAAAAGCAAAGAATATAGTTTTAAGAGATTTTTATGTTGATGATATGTTAACTGGTGTAAAAGATAGTTCGGAAGGTATTGCATTGATAGACGAATTGCAACATCTGCTAAAAAGTGGTGACTTTGAGCTTCACAAATGGTCGACAAGTGAACCGTCATTGTTAAAAACCTCTGGCTTAACAAACACAGATAGTGACAATATTCATCGTGTAATAGAAGACAAACCATTGAAAGTTCTGGGATTGGAATGGCATCCGGACAATGATGAATTCAAATGTAATGTCGGTGTAATAGAGTATCAAAGTGTTCCGACTAAAAGATTATTTTGTCATTATTATTTTGTCATTCGTAGCAAAACTATTCGATCCATTGGGGTGGATAGCTCCATTTGTAATTTTCGCTAAAATGATCCTTCAGCAATTGTGGAAATTACAGTTATCATGGGATGATCCTGTAACAGAAGAGATTGATCGAAATTGGAGAAATCTATGTAGAGAAATTAAACTTTTGAATTCTATAAATATACCTAGGAAAATTCTGCTACCTGACTATTTTCGATGTGAACTTCACGGATTTTGTGATGCGTCTGAAAGAGGTTATGCAGCAGTTATTTATATCAAAACTTGCAATAACTCTGACATTAATGTTAAACTCGTAACAGCTAAAACTCGTGTAGCACCATTAAAATCTATTACGATTCCAAGACTGGAATTATGTGCAGCAGTGTTATTGGCACGCTTGATTCAGTCTGTAAAAGCTGCATTAGTTATAAATTTTGATTTAGTGCAAGCTTGGAGTGATTCACAAATCGTGTTGTCATGGCTAAGTTCAGATCCTAAAAAATGGCAAGTATTCGTATCCAATAGAGTTTCTGAAATACAATCCATCTTACCACCTGAGAACTGGAGTCATGTTTATGGAAAGGAAAATCCAGCTGATTGTGCTTCACGTGGATTATTTCCTGCAGAACTATTATCTCATCAATTGTGGTGGAATGGTCCTTCTTGGTTAAAGTGCAGTGAGATTGCCTTGTTTAAAAATATTCTTATAGATGAAGAGGTGTTACACCAGATGCACGTAAAACAGTCTCATTTGTAGTTTCTGAACCTGTACAGGAACTTGCTATTATATCAAATATATCTTCATTTCCAAAGTTACAACGCATATTTGCTTGGATATTAAGATTCATATCGAATTCTAAAGTAGCATATCTAGAAAGAAATACGTCTTTTTTATTTAGTAATGAAATTCAAGCTGCAACTTTCTGTATTGTCCGAATAATACAGCGATTTCACTTTTTTAAAGAAATTCAATGTTTGGAGTTGGGAAAGGACTTACCTACAAACAGCAACCTCCTTAGTTTGTGTCCAATTTTAGATGACAAGAAAGTGTTACGTGTAGAGGGAAGACTGAAAAATGCGCAACTGTCAGAAAATGAAAAACATCCAATCTTATTACCTTCAAAACACAATCTGACAGAAATCATAATTAGACACTTTCATGTCAAATATCTGCATGCAGCACCGGAACTTCTTCTATCTTTAATTAGACAGCAATTTTGGATCATAGCTGCTAGATCTGCTATCCGAAAAGTAGTAAAATCTTGTATCACGTGTTGTAAACTTAGAGCTAAAACTGCAAGTCAAATAATGGCTGATCTACCGGAATCTAGAGTAACACAATCACGACCATTTCATCGAACTAGAATAGATTTTTCTGGACCGTTCATGATTAAACATCGTGCAGGACGTGGACAAAAATCATTTAAATATTACGTATGCTTATTTGTGTGTTTTGTAATCAAGGCAGTACATCTTGAAGTGGTAGAAGATTTGTCAACAAAGGCATTTTTAAGTGCATTGAAACGATTTATTGCAAGAAGAGGGAAACCATTTGAGATTTATAGTGACTGCGGTACTAACTTTAAAGGTGCAGACAAAGAAATCAGAAAATGTTTTTTGCAATATAAGCAAAATCAAGAAATTCACAAATTTTTGTCTTTAGAGGAAATAAAATGGATATTCAACCCGCCATCATCTCCCCATTTTGGTAGACTATGGGAATCGGCAGTAAAGTCAATGAAATTACATCTAAAAAGGACTGTTGGTGATACTGTGCTGACCTATCCGGAATTTCAGACCTTGATAGCGCAGGTTGAGGCTTGTCTCAACTCTAGGCCATTGTGTCCAACATCGGCTGATCCAAATGATTTAACTGCATTAACACCTGGTCATTTCCTAATAGGAACGTCTTTAACTGCCATACCTGAACCAGACCTAAATTATAGTTCCTTCAATCACATTGACAGATGGCATGTGAGACAATTTATTTTTCAGCACTTCTGGAAAAGATGGAGTCGAGAATACCTGTCTCAGCTTCAACAAAGACCTAAATGGCAAAAAAGTCAAAACAATTTAGAAGTCAATGACTTAGTCCTCATCAAAGAAGACAACCTTCCGCCTCTTAAATGGAGGTTAGGGAGAATAATTGCTGTTCATCCGGGCTCAGATCAAAGAGTCAGAGTTGCTAGTATTAAAACTGGTCATGGTGTCATAAAACGACCAGTCGTGAAATTGTGTCCTCTTCCTATTCAAACTAAAAAACTATGAACTGCTTCGCATATAATATTTTGTATTATTTTTCTTATGTTTATCTTTATTACAGACTAAGAAGTTTCAAAATGCTCCAACTGTTGAAATCCCCTGGGATTTCAACGAGGGCCAGGATGTTTATGTGAGTATCGTTTGCTTCATTTTATTGTTGCAAACAGCGTAAATTCCTTTTGCTTTTCTTTCTTTAGTTTTGAACTTTATGTGTGGCAACAAGATAATTGATTGATAGAATTGTGTTTGTGACAGCCATGTAGAATGGCTCGCTTATTTTGTATCAATTATTTTGCATCGCTGACAAGTGTAATTTAATAAAAGTGTAGGAATACAGTCCATTTGTTGATTGATTATAGTTTGTGAAACATATTAAGTTTAAGAACATAAAGTAAACAAATAAATATTAAGCTTTTTTTTTTTTTTTTTTTTTTTTTTTTTTTTTTTTTTTTTTTTGTAAATTTTGATACCCTTTAGATCATAATTGCTCTTTATTTCATAAATTACGGTTTCATATTTTTAATTGTATAATTTCTGCATGCCATCTTACCAGATTTAAATTGATGATCTATAATCCGGAAAAAACCCTAATCCGGAATCGCCGAAGTCCCGACGAGTCTGGATTAAAGACTTTGTACTGTATTAGCATTAAATTCCCCCAGCAAGATCCAACTGTTTGAATTTTAGTACCATCTGCAAAGTTTTTTTGGTGGTTATAATTCGATGATAAGGTAGCAAAAATGGTAGATCACATACTACATCAGTACCGAATATTAGGCAGATTTTTTTTTTTTTATTTTGAAATGCCACACAACCCAACAGTGTCTTGCTTTGGTATGCTATCAGCACCAATAACCTCTCATCTTTAGTATGCATTATGGACAAAGTAATGGCACTACTGCTATGTTGGTGCTGCAGCCAGTGGCACTATCAGATTTGCACTGTGTCCCAAACATAATTTCTCAGCAGCTTAACAACTACCTATGTATGGTATAAATCAATGTACATGTTTAGTAACATTATAAGAGTTTTTCCCCTTTACTTATTGCATATGTTCATAATGTTATCAGAAGCAAATCTGGCTAGCAATTGTGAGGCCCAATATTTGAATCCAGGAAAGGATATTGCAAATTTTTCAAGTTTTCGGCTCTAAAAAAAGTTATTGACTTTACGAATTGTACAGATGCTTCGTTGACCAGCCTGATGTCTTGATCTATTACCAATTGAGAATCCATAGAACATCACTACACATTAGTTGAACATTCTCCCATTTCAATGAAACACAGATGAGCTGTGAACTCAGATTACTATACATAATCCACCATATTCAGTATGGTAAGATATTGTCCAAAATGAAGATCCCATTTTTAGTGATCATTCTTTACTCTCGGCTACTGGAACTTTATTACGTGAGAATTATACCTTTTGTTCAGCACTCTTGTCTCTCTACGAGTGTGGTTTAGTCAGAATCTGAACATATCTGCGAAAAATGTCACATAAGAAATAGCTAGAAATTTTCTCAGTCAAGTACAGTGGTTCAATGTCGCTGAGCCTGAAAAATTACTGACTGCCAACTGATATGATGACATTTCACAAATATAATATTTTCTCAGAAAATAAAGAATAGATTACAGAAAGTATTATAGCTGAATATCTAAATTAGGCTACAGTAAAAGATTGTCACAAAGTAAGAAAACTGTGAAATATGTAGTAATTATCAATAACCAGAGAATTTAGGAATGAAAATGGGTATATATACAAAGTGGGTGGTGAAGAATGAGTAGATCAAGACACTGAAATCAAGTAATTACTATTAGAAGAAGCAACATACTTTGCTCTGCTAATTAATGATGTAAAGAAATAAATGACACATTTAGATTAAAGATAAATTCATACCTGTTGGCAGAATAATACCCATCTTTCATCATGCCAGCTATTCTTCTTTCACCAGTACGTGTATAATCACCCTGCAAAAAAATAAAAGCTTAAATGTAAAAGTATGCTATCAGCCACCAAAAAAATAAATAAAATAATAAATTATTTAAATTAAAAACTGAAACAGCACTTAGGAATAGAAATGTCCAAGACTGGTTAAATAAGTAGTGTAATTCATATCTGATAAGCCAGCAATGTAGTAGCTCATTTAAAAAAATTACCAGAATAAATGCTGAACTTTACTAAATATTTAAAAATGCATGAAAATTATAAAAAACAAAAACTTGGAAAGCTATATAATCTTTTAACTTTTTAAAACAGCTAACTTGATTTCAAAATTTATTTTGATCTAATTTTATTACATTTTATTTATGAAACTTGATTTTCTTGAAAATATACAGGTAGATAGTTTTCACAAAATATTCTCAGTAAGAAAGAATAACCACAGCATTTTAATCAGTATGCATATTATTTTTAAATAAAACTTCATATGTTAGAATTGATTTGCAGAATTTTGCTTGGATACTTCTCCAATTTATAATGCTCATGTTTTGATAAATTAACTGAGATTAACGAGGACAGATTAAAAGTACTAATTGAATTTTATTGTCCCATAAATGTACGAGAGCTTGCCTAGAGCCTAAATTCATTCAAAACAATCACTGATGAGAATTTAAAAAAGCTTAGTAATGAAGGAAAAAAAAAAACCTGAAATTTTAATTTCACACGAGCTTAAAAAAAAACCACTTAATATATTTTTCATATGTGACTAGAATTTTAAACTTAATCAAAACAATTGATAGCTGCTAACTGAAAACAGATTGTTTACAATAACAATGAATGCAAATGATCATGGTCTAAGTATTTATGTTAGCTCAAACATTGAAAGCTGATATTTATCAAAAAAAGATCATGTTATTGGTTTGGTTGATTTATAAGGATGTTCTCTGAGATGAATCAGTTCCAAAGTATGCTATCAGCCACCAAAAAAATAAATAAAATAAAAAATTATTTAAATTAAAAACTGAAACAGCACTTAGGAATAGAAATGTCCAAGACTGGTTAAATAAGTAGTGTAATTCATAAAGGTGTTTCATCATAACAATGCCAAAGCACACTTTTAGTCATTCCTCAGAAACTACTGGAGCAGAGTTGAAATGTGCTATACATCCACCACACAGCTTGGCGCTGCACCATCAGACTATCATTTGTTTCATGGTTTACAAAATTACTTCTCATCATTAAAATCACTATTTCAAACTGTTAGGTAGAGGTGAGTGAATTTTTTTCCCTATGCGTTTACTTACTGATTATAGGGAGCACAGCAGTCGCTTTTGAAGACACATCCTTCATGCAAGTATGCTCAGTGACTAAGGGAGGCTGCTGTGTGATGTATTATGTAATTGCTGTATATGATCTACTTATCTGTATTACGTCCAAATAAAGTGTGTTGTCCCAGAGCTTAAGGATCCTTTACCATATGTACGAGCCTCTGAACAACAAAATGGTATCAGAGCATAATTATGCCAAGAAGTATTGGATGTAAAGAAAAATGCAAGGGATTCTAAGTGGAAATTGAAACTGTTCTTAGTGAAAGGCAAAAATGGTACTAATGGAATTATCAAAAATGGAACTAACTGGGGTAACTATTTCGTTTAGTCATTAAAAATTAAAGCTGCCTTATCCTAAAAAAGACTTGACTCAGTTATTTCAGAACTAAAACCAGAAAACTTAAAATAAGAAGGATGAACAGCTGTGAAATGAACAGAATACTGACACATAAAAGCATATACAGTCAAAAGCCTTTAATCCGGACTCGTCGGGACTTCGGCGATTCCGGATTATCGATTTTTCCGGATTATAGATCATCAGTTTAAATCTGGTAAGATGGCATGCAGAAATTATAAAACTAAAAATATGAAACCGTAATTTATAAAATAATGAGCAATTATGATCTAAAGGGTATCCAAATTTACCAAAAAAGAAGCCTAATATTTATTTGTTTACTTTATTAAACATTTCTTTTAACGCGCGGATGCGTAAAGCATACTTAGAAAATTGCAACCAGAAAACTATGTGATTTGTATTCGTGATATTTATAATGACGAGGAATTTGATTTAAATCATATCAAAGACGGAGTACATCGAAATTAAATACTACATTTAGTAAGGAATTATAAGCCAACTAAAATAAAAACATCTGCCCTGAAGATAACGATAGTGTTGACAGATCAACTTCCAGTTCATTGCGCGCCGCGACGTGCCCCCCCCCGCGCAGAGCAGCGTGAAATTGATAAACAGATTTCGGAACGGTTAGATAAACAAAGGATATGCTTTTATTCATTTTTTGTAGCAATTCGTTTTTTGTTTGATGGACATCGAAACATACTTTCGTTTTCTAGATCCTTTGGGAGCTCCAGCATCGGAAATTCTATTTGACATAATCGAAAGTTCAAGCTTACTTTTAGAAAATTGCTCTTACAGTCTGCAAAAAATAATAAGCCGGATCCAATTTGAAGATTAAGGAACAACGCAATTATCAACATTAACTGAAATAGATAATTAGATAATTTTAGCTTATACCGTCCGTCATACATTAAACGCGCACGCGAAAACGTATTCTGCACTTGCGCAGATGCATATGCGCAGTCGTAAATGTCTTGCGCACACGAGTAAAACGCCTATGCGCATGCGTCAATGCGGCGCATGCGCAGAAAGATTTTAGCTTTGAGGTCCGGATTATAGATCATTCCGGATTACGGGTGTCCGAATTAACGACTTTTGACTGTATAAAACTTTCACTATCAGATCAACAGGTGCTTCAATTTGCCACAAAAGAGAATGCAAAAGTACTTTGGAAGAAAATAAAATCAAATTTTATTGGACAAGCCGGACAGAAAAATAAATGCCAGTAATGAAATAAAAAAGTTGTAAATGAAGTTGCATGAGTTGGCTACTGATTATATCACAAGAGCAAGAGGAATAGCAACTACTAAGTTTCAATCGCTAAAACTAGAAATATCTCCTCGGGAATTGGTGTTTTACACAGTCCGTGGAAAATTCTCTCTAATCAGGGAAATTTTTAAAACTCAACGTGGAAAAACAGTTGATGAAGTACTGAAAATACATCCAACATACAGTTTGCTGAATGGCAGACGACCTGATGGGATCAATGCTGAGGCGTTTGTATCTAAGAGAAATAAAAATTGTAATCTAAGAATTGATTACGTTTGCCGATGGCCTGGTTACATTGCAAAAGACTGCTACTACAGAAACAAGAGCATAAAGAGTGAAGTATCCACAGGTAAAAAGAAATACAGAAGTCCCAGCCTATGAGTGCGAACATTTCATCTCATTTTGATGAGACGGAAACTGATTTCACTCTTCAACTTTCATGTGGAAAAACTGATGAATGTGGCAAAATTTGGTTACTGGATAGTGGTGCAACTGGCCACATGGCACAAGACTTTTTTTGGTTTGAGAATATTATATCAAAGGTGAGGGAAATTTTCCATGCAAGAAAACATTTAAAAATATTTTCTGGAGGTATTGGTACTGTTAAAGCAACTATTTTAAGTAGAAAAAAATTCTAGTTTCATTAATTTAATTACTAGTAATGTTAGTTATGTTCCTGACTTAAGAAATAATTTACTGTCAGTCGCTGCCTTAATGGATAAAGGTTGTAAAAATGAATCAAATAATAGTTGTACATTGGATTTTAGTAGATGCAACCAATACTTTTTAAAGCATGTAAGAATAATGGCAGACTTGAAGTTAATTTAGAACCATATTATGATTCTAAATGTTGCATTGCTAATGATTGTGGTGGTAGCAATTATAAGCTTTGGAATACTAGATTATGTCATTTAAATCCAAAATATATGCTTAAAATGAATGCTTAAACATTTATATTAAACATTAATATTAACAATAAGCAATTTTAAGTGTGAAACTTGTGATATAAGTAAAATAACCAGAAAAGGTCATCCAAATATTGACGTTATTCAGAGTTCAAAAATTTTGGAATTAGTTCTTTCAGATTTCTGTGGTTCTGTTCAAACTGAATTTATTGATGGGTCTTATTTTATATGATCCCAGTGGATGATTTTCTGGAACATAATATGTAAAAACATATTTTCTTAAAAGTAAAAATAAAGTGTTTGATGTATTTTCTAAATTCAAATCTAAGTATAAAAATTTAACTGGTAAAAGAATTAAATGTTTGAGAACAGACAATGGTTTAGAATTTGTAAATGAACAATTAGATAATTATCTCGCTAATTCTGGTATTTAACAAAAACTGTTCCATATAATAATGATAGTAATGGTAAAGCTGAATTCTCAAACAGAGTTCTTTTGGAAAGTGGTAGAACATGAGAGTGAGCATCCGGTAAAATTCTCAGGAGAAGAAATTAATTTTAGTATTCATGTATCAAATTTAACACTCTGTAAAGGAAAAGAAACCACTCTTATAAAAATTTGAACTGGTAAAAAATCCAAATTAAACTATCTAAAAAAATTTGGATGTGGGCCACACTTTCTCATTCCAAAAGTAATGCGAAACAAATTCGATGTACCTGGGAGATGGGAGATAATGTTAGGAAATGCCAAAGAAAAGAAAGGATATTATATTTATGATACAGTAAATAATAAAGTAATAAAAAAAGATCGGTTGAATTTAATGAATCTTTAAAAGGCAGTAATTTAGGAAAACATAAAACCATAGAAACTTGGGATATTGAAGGATTAAAAAGAATTTCATGAAAGGAAAATGCAGTAGATTAAAAAAAAAGAAAAAAGAAAAAAAAAAAAAAAGAAAAAAAAAAAAGAAAGAAAGAAAGAAAAATCACACCTCGAATTTGTTAATACGAAAAATACTCAAACAAGCACTCGCTGAATTTCAAAACCACCAACCTAAATCATTGCAATGATGAGGGTGATAGGGAAATGAAATCCAAACACCTGCTGGCTATGAAATAAGTAATAGAAGTGTAGGTGAAATACCATTAAGATGATCCAAAAGGCTCAAATCAAAACAACTATCATCGAATGCAATCAGTAATGCTCCGAATAAGTTTTAGAAGGAAAAAATAGTGCTAACTGGTAGGAATAGAAGTCAGCAATGGAAAATGAATTAGACTCATTACATAAACTCGAAGTGTGGGAAACAGTAAAGGCTTGAAAAGTCAAAATTAATAAAAAGTAAATGGGTGTGCATTTTGAAGAAAGGAGACTCAGGAGAAATAAAACATAAAGCATGATTAGTAGCGTCTGGATTTCATCAAATAAAGAATAAGGATTACACCAAATCAAATTCAACAGTTGTTAATATCGAATGTTTTAGATTATTACTTACACTTTCAGATAAATTAAATCTGACTGTAAAATTTTATGATGTAAAAACTGCATACTTGTATAGCAACTTAAACGAAGATAATCTTAAGATGTAAATTAAGGAAAAGTATTCATGGGTTGCCTCAATCGGGTAGAAACTGGTATATGAAAATAAAAATTGAATTAGAAATACTTGGATTGGTACAACTAGCATCTGATAACTGTATATTCATTAATAATGAAAGTAAAGACTTTTTTTTGTATTATGTTTGTGCGTTGATGATTTAGCTGCATTTTGTAATAATAAAGAAATACTTGAAAATATTGTTTCTAAAACTCTAAAAATGTATTTGAGTTACATGAAAATATCAATTCAAAATTTTTGGAAATGCGAATAAAAAAACTTAAAAATGGTGCATATTTGTCTCAAACAGAATATATTGAAACCTTATTGATTAAACACAATCTAGATAATTGCAAAGCAGTAAAAATGCCAATAATTAAAGGGGCAGATAAAGTTTTTTTCACATTCAAATGAAAAGTTTGACGCAACTTTGTATCAGAAATTAATTTAGGAACTTTCATATATACTGAATAGACAGCATTCTGATATATCATACGTAACACCTCATTTGTTACAATTTAATCATGAACCAGAAGAAGGGGACTATTGTTTGGCTAAAATGTTATTAAGGTATTTAAAAGGTTTAAAATAAAAGCTTTTCTATAACAATGATTTTTGATTTTTAAATGCATAAGCGATGCCAGTTGGGGAAATGCAGAAAATGGTAAGTCATTTTACTAGGTAATTTATTGATTTCTTGGAAATGTCATAAGCAAAAAAACATCCATCTTTCTACTTGTGAAGGAGAACTGTTTTTTATATCTGAAACTCATATAGATATTATTTGGACTATAAATTTATTATTAAAGTTAAAATGTAAGCAATTTTTGAATGGTGCAGTGATTTTGAATACAGACAGTCAAGCTGCTATCCAGTGGATCAACTGTTCCAGATCATCATCAAAGTCCAGACATATGAACTTACATTTCCATTTTATGAAGGACTTAGTGATGGACAATGCCATTAAATCAGAATATTCACAAATTGATAATATGACTGCAGATTTTCTTACTAAAAGTGTCAGTGAAGAGAAATTAATGTGTACATAAAAAATCAGTTCTTTAATTTTTTAATGTGTTACATATTGTTGGTCTATATTTCATATTTATATTAAAAAATATTACTTGCAGGGAGTTGTGTTGGGTGAGCAAATGTTTTCCCTATGCATTTGCATACTGATTATAAGAAGCACAGCGGTCACTTCTGCCAACACACCCTTCATGCAAGCATGCTCAGTGTAGAGGCTGCTATGTGATCTATTTATCTGTTTTATGTCCAAATAAAGTGTATTGTCCCACAATTTATGGATCCTTTACTGTGTGCATGAACCTCTGAACAACACAAACTAAGTGTAAAAACCTCACTGGGAAACTTCTCTTACAGGGGAGAACAGTTATTTGAAAGTGGAATCATGAAATTGCCTGGAAGATAGCAAACGGTTATTAAACAAAACAGACAGTACAAAAAATTGAAGTTCTTTCTTTTTGTAAGAAAAAGTGTTTTGTATTTTAATATAGAAAATGAGAGTTATTTCTGAACAGCTTACTACATATACCACACCATGAAGCTTAGACGAAGTGATCCATTAGTCCACCATGTTAAATTATAATTTCTTGACATTAAGAAGATAAAAATCCAGAAATAATGAGATAAATAAATTTTAAAAAGTACAGCAAAATAGAAAAACTATGCATTGACATATATATATATACACATATATATATATATATATGCAAATAAATAAAGGGAAATAATTACTTTTAATGCTACTGTCCCTGCATATTGACGACTAATTATATCACCATTGTTCGCCCAAAGCATCTGGAAAATTCTGCGGCAACCAGCTGGTAAGACGCCTTCAGGGGGAAGTAGGCCTAGTTTATTAAACTGCAATTATAGGCAATAAGAAAAGATAGTTTAGTATTCGTAAAATTAAAATACCTGGCAGTAAATTTAGCTACTGTTTTAACCCTCTTCCCTCCCCCCAAAAAAATATGCCAAAAAAATAATAATAAAATAATGAGACACTGAAGAGCAACCATATTAGGGAAACTCGTCCAGTAGCGCGTGGCACCACCTTTCGCCTTGATGACAGCTGAACTTCACAAGACAAGACACTGGAAGTGATAACTGGAAGTGATAAGAAGCCATGCATATCCAAGACCAGGGCTATGGAGTCGGAGTCAAGTAGATTGAGAGGAGATGGGTAAAAGGAGTCACAGTTGGAATCGCTAAAAAAACACTTCGACTCCGACTCCAATTTTTGTTGGACAGTTTGAATTTGAAACGAAATTAAAGTGAATTGAAAAACAAATAATGACAAACTGAGTTAATATTTTTATTTACGAACTATATACATTGATAAATAGTTATTTTGTATTTTATTGACATATTAGTAAATAAATATAAGGGAGTAGGATGGATGTGATATTTGCCATTATTGATTAAACTGATTCATTAAGTTACTAATTTTATTGGTGAATTGAGGTAAGCAGCAAGAACTCCCAAAATTGATGCCATTCTTAGGAAGCGAGCAGGAAAAGGAGCAACGCAATGGAGAAGTACATAATTGATGATATAGTGGTTGTTAGGATTAAGAACTTTTTCGGAAGATGTAAATAACCCTAATATTTCACTAACAGAAAGACTGTGGAATGATCTTGCAGGACTGGAAATCCTTCTTTCAACACCATATATAGCCACAAAAAAGCTACATTCTGAAGAATTCACAAGAGGCAAGACTTGAAGAATGCAATGTTTGTTCTTTCTGAATTGGAGGATTTATTGCAGAAGGAATCATTTCTTCAATGAAGAAAAAAGAAACATCAAGCTGGGTTCAATATATGTAGATCCAAAACGTCGAATTTTCTTGGATGACAACCAAATTAAAAAGGCAAAGAAAGCCATTTTTGAACTTTTATTAAGAATGAAATTATTCTCAGAACAACTGAAGTATTCAAATCAGGACAGTCAAACTGCAGATATTGCAATTGAGTTTCTATCATCTTCTTGCACTGATGAATTAGATTTTGAGAAATATTTGGATAATATTGAAAAGGCTAAGGCAAAGCGAATGAAAATAAAGAACCAAGAGCCTTTAGATATAAAAATGAAAAAATACAAACAAGATTTATACACGGCCTTTTAAGAAATGGATAAATATGATTGCTCTTGCAAGACACCTCTTTTAGAACTTACAAAAATCTATCCTGAAAAGTTAAAGGAAGTAGCCGTAACAATAACAGCTCTTCTTCCTACTCAAGTCAGTGTGGAAAGACTCTTCTCAATTCTGAAGTTTATTAAATCGGATCTATGGTCCTTTAACAAAGAAGATCTTGCCAAAGTTTTACTGTTTCTTAGAAATTACCAATGCCAGTTTTTCCATTTTATAATAAATGCTAATTAATATAAAAATTTACTATGCATCAATTTTTATCTGTAGCATCTATTACTTCTTTTATATTAAAAAAAATAAGCTGTACCCATATTTATATGTTTACATATATATGAAGGAGTGGGAGTCATTAAAATTCCAGGAGTCAGTGTCGGTCATTTTTCCTACCGACTCCACAGCCCTGTCCAAGACTCCTGAATAACCTCCCACAATTCACAAAGAATACATGAAAAGTAGTCGGAGCCTTAAACCCCTCTCTCGATTGCATCCTAGATGTGCTCGACAGGATTCAGTTCAGGTGACCTTGATGGCCAGGAAAATAAGTGCAGGTCTGTGGAATGTTGATCTAACCATTCTAATACAATTCAGGAGCAACAACGCAGAGCATTGTCTTGTTGAAAGATAATCTCTGAGTTGGGCTGTCAAAAATGAACATATATGGTCATCAAGGATATATGGTCATCAAGGATATTCTGGTAATTTTCACCCATGAGAGATGATGTCACATATGCCAGGAGTCCCATTTCAGTCCATGTGAATAGTCCCCAGACAAGAATACCACTAGCTTGAAGAGTTCCCTATTAGCAGAAAGGATACATCGCTTCATGTGTTTTATGAAGTACATGTATTCTGTCATCAGCTGTGTACCAAAGTGAATCTCAACCCATCACTCCAAGCACAATTTTTACACATCTTGAAGATCCACTGACGATGTTCCAAGCTCATGCTAACTACAGTGCCATGTTTTGTGCAGTCAGCAGAAGGACACTAGTAGGATGATTCCTATACCCCATTGAGGGGAGATGGTTTTGTATGGTGTGGCAGGTTACATGTTGCTGTGTACCAGCATTAAACTGACAGATGATCTGTTGTTGCACTGTGGGCTAGCCACCACAGACCTTAGCTGTTGTCCGCAGCAGTTGACGCTGATCGTTTTACCAGAATTGACATTCTCACGGTACACCCGACACGGTGATATGTGAAAATCCAACCCAGGCAGCATGCATTCGTAAATTGCACGAGAAAAATACGTGCAATTTACAAATGGCCTTTCGTATAAAAAAACGTTCAAGTTGAACGTAAAAATATCATAAAAAGTGTCCAGTGGCAATTACTAAATATTTACGTATATTTTTACGTTATACTATACGTAACTTTTACGTAAAATTTAGGTATATTTACGCGAGAGACTACTGTTCATTCGCAACTTTTACGTATAATATACGTAAATTTCAGGGATTTACGTATATTTTTAGTAAAAATTTACGTATATTTATCGCATATACGTAAATCTCAATTTTTTTCCTCACGTATGCGTATATATTTAGTAAAAATTTACGTAAATTTCCCCGATTTTTTACTGTATATAAACGTATATATTAGGTAAAAATTAAGGTAGATATTCCCCGTATTTTACGGTACAAAAACGTATATATTTGATAGAAATTAACGTATATATTTCCCGTATTTTACGGTACAAAAACGTATATATTTGATAGTAATTGACCTAAATCTTCCCTATGTTTTCTTTGCATATGCAAATGACTGGTAAAAATTTAATCCAATGTATTCTCCACTTTACTGTGTATAAATGCACATTTTTTGGTAAAAAATTTGCATAAATCTCCAATTACCTTTTCACTGCATTTTTCATAAAATGCACTTATTTTAATCTCATATTTTTTATATAAATCTATGCAAAAATTTTCTGTATGCTATGATTAAAAGGTAAAATAATTTTTATATCAAATTCTTACATATCTGCCTTTTAGTTATGTACAGCAATATGGAATATATATAACAGGAAAATTTAAATGCACTAGTAAATGAAAAAAAAAAAAAATTCTATTAAAAAATTACGTAACACTTAAAGGCTGAAAATGACTTTTAATATTTCATTTCAAAGTGACTAGAAAATATGCAATAAATTTCGTAAACATCAATTCTGTATTTTAAATCAATTAATGCTATCGTTCATTTGCATTTTTGTTTACTAAATTCATTTCAAAAACTTAAATTTAGTAAAAAACAGTAGCAAACAGTTGTTTACTAAATTCATTATTACTAAATAACACTTTAAATAAATTATTTTCTTTTCCGAAGGACATTTTCTTATGCCATGTAAATGAACGATAGCATTAATTGATTTAAAACATAGAACTCAGGTTTACAAAATTTAATGTATATTTTGTAGTCACTTTGAAATGAAATATTAAAAGTTATTTTCAGCCTTTTAGTGTTATGTAATTTTTGAATAGAAATTAATTTTTTGCATTTAAATTTTCCAGTTATATATATTCCATATTGCTGTACATACCTAAAAGGTGGATATGTAAAAATTTGATATTAAATTAATTTTATCTTTTAATCATAATATGCAGAACATTTTTTCATAGATTTATATAAAAAATAAGAGATTAAAATAAGCACATTTTACGAAAAATGCAGTAAATAGGTAATTGGAGATTTATGCAAATTTTTTACCAAAAATGTGCACTTATACACAGTAAAGAGGAGAAGACATCGGACTAAATTTTTACCAAAGTCATTCATATATGCAAAGAAAACATAGGGAAGCTTTAGGTCAATTATTATCAAATATATAAGTTTTTGTACCGTAAAATACAGGGAATATCTACGTTAATTTCTATCTAAAGTACAATATAGTTAATTAAAAAATTCAGTAAACAAATGTAGCACAAAAGAAAACATCATACGTTTAGATTATTTGAATGAGTGTGCTAAATTTTAAAATTGTTAAATATAGACCAGGAAATTGTAGAAAACTTACCTTTTTCAATAGTTTACCAAGTTGACTTTGTTATTTTCCTTGAAGATGAATGTTTAATGTCACAAATATTTCATTCATATCTTCAGATAATACACAAATATATACATATTTATTTATTAAAATTCAGTTTATCCCAAACATGTTAAAGAAAATATTAATTTGCATGCAAGTTAATCGAGTAACTTCTGTTTTAATTACACACATAATTATGATATGTAAAAATTTTACATTTATGAGTCAATCTTGCAATGTATTGTAATCTATTATTGTTGTCTTTCTCAGTTTAAAATCTTATAAATATATTAGATCAGTACTAAAAGTTCACCTCTACAAAAGAAATGCTTTATTGAGGTATTTTTAAAAAGTTCCCTTTTACAATGTAACTGTTTATTTCATAAATAAGTACATAAAATTATGCAAATTCAAAATTACCTAAATATGTTCTTTATTTTATCTTATATACCAGATAAAATTTTAAAAAGTTAATTTGTTTAGGAATACAGTCAAAAGTCGTTAATCCGGACTCGTCGGGACTTTGGCAATTCCGGATTATCGATTTTTCTGGATTATAGATCATCAGTTTAAATCTGGTAAGATGGCATGCAGAAATTACAAAATTAAAAATATGAAACCGTAATTTATGAAATAAAGAACAGTTATGATCTAAAGGGTATCAAAATTTACAAAAAGAAAAAGCTTAATATTTATTTGTTTACTTTATTAAACATTTCCTTCAATGTAAGTTGCTTCGTTTCATGTGATAATACTTTCTCTTTAATTCTATTAAACAGACATAATTTCTTGTTTAGTTACAAAGTTCGGCTGTTCAAGTCCTATAATTGCTGTGTTGAGAATACCGACTAATTTGTCAATCGAAATGTTTTCGTTTTCAATAACCTCTGGGTCACTTTCTTCACTATCGGAAGCGAATTATAATGACCAGGAACTTGATTTAAATCATATCAAAGACGGAGTATATCGAGATGAAATACTACACTTAGTACAGAATTATAAACCAAATAAAATAAAAACATCTGCTCTGAAGATAAGGATAGTGCTGACAGATCAACTTCCAATCTGCAGCGTGAAATTGATAAACAGATTTCAGATTTCAAAACATACTTTCGCTTTGTAGATACAAATTACATATTAGTAAATATATATCGGAAATTCTATTTGACATAATCTTTCTAATCTATCATAATCTAATAATGACGTTTCTGTCCCCCCCCTCTGCCGCAGAGCAGCGTAAAATTGATAAACAGATTTCGGATTTCAAAACATACTTTCGCTTTGTAGTAAATATATATCGGAAATTCTATTTGACATAATCGAAAGTTCAAGCTTACTTTTATAAAATTGCTCTAACAGTCTGCAAAAAATAATAAGCCGGATCCAATTCGAAGATTAAGGAAAAACGCAATTTGCAACATTAACTTAATTAGATAACTTTAGCTTAGCGTATAACTCCGTTACACATTAAACGCGCATGCGCACAAACATATTCGCAGCTGTAAGGGTCTTATGCGCTCTCGTAAACGCCTGTGCGCATGCGTAGAAAGTTTGTAGCTTTGAGGTCCGGATTATAGATCATTCCGGATTATGGGTGTCCGAATTAACGACTTTTGACTGTATTGAAGTTTTTAAATATTTATCTCATGTGACTTTTTCTATAACATCATTATAAATGTACATGTTGATGTGGACATACCAATTATTTTTTTTCATCAAATAGCTTTATGGTATTAAATGATTTAAAAAGAGGCAACTGGACAAAAGAAAGCAATTAAAAGTTGGCTAATTTTTCATTAAATTGTTGTCAAATGCTGTGCATTTTAGATTATACTCATATGATAACAATGAGTTATTTAAATTATAAAATTATTATGAACATATCCCACATAAATTAACAAGTATAAAATTTCAAGTTGTTTGAAGTATTATGAACTGTAATATTTGCAAAAGAAATACACATGAAATTAATTTAAGAATTAGGTTTATTTTACAGGTATTCGAAAACTGCAATTACTGTTAAACAATAAAAACTAACATTAAATCTGAAGAGCATATTTTTTTCAATAATAAAATTCAACATAGACTTCATGCAGCTTCGCCATATTTGTTCTATAGTTCGCTGTCTTTAATATCCTGCTCAATTTTTGTAAAAGTGAATTCTTTGTCACCCAATGTTTTGAGAACAGCTCCTAAACAAGAAAAAGAAAATTTTGTAATAATTTCACACTTCAGATGTTTTCAGTTTTTAAATATAGTTGAAGTATTTAAATATATTGAAGTATAAAATGCACTGAGTATTTCATATTTAAAAATTTACATTTCAGTAATTAAAAATTTAATTTCATACTATCACACAGTAAGCTTCAATTATATACCTTACACAATGCCTATAATTTCAAGTAAAAAATACTTAAGATTTGTTTAGAACTGCAAGGTTGAGAAAGTCTTTAATGGCTATGTTTGTATTTAAGTACATAAGAAAAAACTTAATTTTGTATTAATTATATTGCATTAGCCTTTTCAATTTTACTCCTATATACAGTAAAGAATATTCGCTTTCTTACAGATAACTTTTTCTTAAATAAAGAGTAAGCAGAAAACTAATCACAACACTATATACATATAACAGAATACTTCATAAACATATACATGTCATTAACATACGTATATGCATTAACAGGCTATTTTACACATTTCAATAAACCAGAAACCAATACACAATCAAAAGTATTATCAGTAAATTCCTCCAAAATCAGAGTAAAAATCTTTAATTATGATAACAATGGCATCTCAGTTTGCAATATAAAATATTTCAAGTCTACATTCATGTGCATTCTAAGCAAACAGAAAGCTGAATAACAATAAAATTATAAATACCATAAAAAAGTTAAAAGTCACGTAGAATGATAGCAAGACTAAATGAAGTCTTCCTTCAAAAATCAATTTAAATTCAAAAATTTGCCTTCCTGTTTAACATCTCAAAATAGGGTTACTGCTTTCACTAACTAAATTTCCTGTCTTGGCAAAATAAAAATTGTCACTTCTGTTGCAGGAAATATTTGCTGCAAACTTTGTATGCAAATAATACAGTGAAAAAATTTTAATTTTGGCTTGAATATTTTCTTTATTAAATAAATGAAAAATTGCCACATAATATTAATATATGATCCACATGAAGCTTTTTACCTCTACCATATCATGCAGCTATTTTAAAATATATAAAAGCCACAGAATTTTTTACCAATATTAATATAGTATAAATCATTAATAAATCTTCTAAAAACAGCCCCAAAATTTCTGAATTTGATACCCAAAACATAATTCTACATAACTGTTAATGTATGCATTTGCTTGCACATACTTAAAATGAATTATACACACAAAAACTTAACATATTAACTTTAATAAATTCTTAATTAGCAGGATGACTCAATTAAGGCAAAATATGAAAGAAATCTACCTGATGGAATAGTTGTAAAAGATATATTTAAAAAAAGCTAATATTGTTTACCTTACACATGGCAGAAATTGAGTAAACTGTATGCAGCTGGATTATTTATTAGGAATAGAAGTTAGATTATTTATTAGGAATAGAAGTACCAAAGTCCCACTAGGGCTTTAACCATTTGGGTGCAAAGAAGCATCTCAATTTAAAAAAGCTAATAGAATTTTATAACTTTTACAATCTAGTACAAATATTAGACACATAAACAACACTAAATGCCATTATTTACTTGCATATTTTCCTTCTTTGTGTACTTTACTCCTTAATTTTTCAGGATATGATTTAGAAACAGAGTTATGGTAAAAATGTATACAGTCAAAAGTCGTTAATCCGGACTCGTCGGGACTTCGGCGATTCCGGATTATCGATTTTTCCGGATTATAGATCATCAGTTTAAATCTGGTAAGATGGCATGCAGAAATTACAAAATTAAAAATATGAAATCGTAATTTATGAAATAAAGAACAATTATGATCTAAAGGGTATCAAAATTTACAAAAAGAAAAAGCTTAATATTTATTTGTTTACTTTATTAAACATTTCCTTCAATGTAAGTTGCTTCGTTTCATGTGATAATACTTTCTCTTTAATTCTATTAAACAGACATAATTTCTTGTTTAGTTACAAAGTTCCGCTGTTCAAGTCCTATAATTTCTGTGTTGAGAATACCGACTAATTTGTCAATCGAAATGTTTTCGTTTTCAATAACCTCTGGGTCACTTTCTTCACTATCGGAAGCGAATTATAATGACCAGGAACTTAATTTAAATCATATCAAAGACGGAGTATATCGAGATGAAATACTACACTTAGTACCGAATTATAAACCAAATAAAATAAAAACATCTGAAGATAAGGATAGTGCTGACAGATCAACTTCCAATCCCCAGCGTGAAATTGATAAACAGATTTCAGATTTCAAAACATACTTTCGCTTTGTAGATACAAATTACATATTAGTAAATATATATCGGAAATTCTATTTGACATAATCTTTCTAATCTATCATAATCTAATAATGACGTTTCTGCCCCCCCCCTCTGCCGCAGAGCAGCGTGAAATTGATAAACAGATTTCGGATTTCAAAACATACTTTCGCTTTGTAGTAAATATATATCGGAAATTCTATTTGACATAATCGAAAGTTCAAGCTTACTTTTATAAAATTGCTCTAACAGTCTGCAAAAAATAATAAGCCGGATCCAATTCGAAGATTAAGGAACAACGCAATCTGCAACATAAACTGAATTAGATAACTTTAGCTTAGCGTATAACTCCGTTACACATTAAACGCGCATGCGCACAAACATATTCGCAGCTGTAAGGGTCTTATGCGCTCTCGTAAACGCCTGTGCGTATGCGTGAAAGCGACGCATGCACAGAAAGTTTGTAGCTTTGAGGTCCGGATTATAGATCATTCCGGATTATGGGTGTCCGAATTAACGACTTTTAACTGTACTGGTAAAAAAAATATTGCTGAAACTGATAAGTCCTTTGAATTATATACTATAGTGCAAAGAGGGATGGAATATGTGACTAAATATGATAAATCAGATTACAATAACATTAAACAAATAATATGAAAAACTGAAAAAAGAAATTTTATTTGAAATTATTTTTTAACTCATGGAAAGACAGACAGTATTTCCAACTTATTAAATTCAATTATATTTTACCTTCGTCAAACCAATATTGGTAAGAGAGTTGTATTTAAAATCGGTGCTAAGCTAAAGCTGCTTTCTTGCCTAATTTTATGCTATTGAAAATACCGGTAATTGTCAAAGTTATTCGTACTCAATATGTGTATGATTATTAATGAGCTGCCAAACCACAGTTAACCATCTAATATACTACATTCAACGTTATTATTTTTCTTTTTGAATGTCAGGTTTTCATTATTTCTGCCAATATATCTGTAACAGGACATAAAGATTGAGTTAATATAGAATAGAAAATTACCTTGCAAGTTAGCACCTTTACCTTAGTGGCAGTACTTCATTCTCTAAAAAAAACATTTTAAATTATTATACTTAAACAAAAAATGCATATTTGTTACAGCAAAACATCATTAACACAATAAACCAGAGTTGAATGCAAATCTAGTTTAACTCCATTCTTGAAAACTAGTTTACTACTTTCAATTTAATTTAAAAATAATAAAAAGGTATGTATTATGATGACTACCTAAATATCTCGCCTAAACTGGCAATCCTTGTAGGTTATACAGGTTAACCCTAACATAGGTTATAGAGGGCACTAAGATAGAGAGTATTAATCCCACACTAGGGACTCTAATATTTGGTAGGAACAGTTTGAAAAGTGAAACAGATATTTATAGTGAACCAATGCAAAACAAAAACAATAGTTCTTTAGGGACAAAGCCCCTTTGGACTAATAGATACGAGTAAATTAACAGCTTTTAGCTATTTTTTCTTCTTGTAAAAAATACACATACAGAATATTTTTAGAAAATAACAGTACTTTAAGCATGCATTTTCCACATATTTAACACAATAATTCATTCTAGCTCTGTTGCAATACTGGCAAAGGTACTCCTCTGTTATTAGGACGGGATTCAGAAATGTACAATGAAACCTCGAGATACGAGGAAAGTATGAGCGAAATACTAGCATTAATTCGAGTAACGAGCAATGAGCCAGGCTGCTGGTATGGGTGGCACCATTTCCCTATCCGGCTCAACTCGGGGAATCCCCTCGTCAGATCACTCAGTGTTCTTTTATATACGTGTTTGTGCACTTGTAAGTTAATTGTTTTGACATTTAACGTGAAAATAATTATTTCAAGATGCCTCGCAAGAAGATTGTTGGCTCAGATAGTGCTGCAAAGAAAAATAAGGAGGCCATGGCCGTCGACATCAAGAAACAAATCATAGATAAACATAAGCATGGTGACGGAATTGGCGAAGACTTGCGGCCTTTCAACATCAAAAATCTATACTATTCTGAAGAAGCAGGAAAAAATTAAGAAACCTGATGTAACCAAAGGAATTATCGTTGCTTCCAAGCACCATAAAAATAGCTTTGTTGAGATCTCAACCTAGATGTTGAGAAGCTGTTGTTGGTGTGGATTAATGAGAAGGAGTTAAAATGTTGGTAACAAAGTTAAACTATTGTTATATTATTTACCAGTGTTATTTATTAGAAAAAATTGACTTGATATTAAAATGTTGATATTTTTTGGGGTGTGGAATGGGTTAACTGAATTTGCATTATTTTCAATGGGAAAGCTTGTTTCTAGATACGAGAAATTCGCTATACCAGTTGAATGCTGGAACGAATTAAACTCGTATCTTGGGGTTCCACTGTAGATATGTAAGCATGTGTATATGTATGTATGCGCATATATGTGTATAAGTATACACATACATAAAGAATATACACATGCACACATGAGCACCTACATTTAAAAATGCATGCATATAAACACACATTTCTGAATCTGGTCCTGATAACAGAAGAATACCTACATGAATCATAGGATTTACATTAATCAGTTTTATTAGAATTCTTAAATGCAGAGGATTTACATTAATCAGTTTTATTAGAATTCTTAAATGCAGAGGATTTACATTAATCAGTTTTATTAGAATTTTTAAATGCAGAGGATTTACATTAATCAGTTTTATTAGAATTTTTAAATGCAGAGGATTTACATTAATCAGTTTTATTAGAATTTTTAAATGCAGAGGATTTACATTAATCAGTTTTATTAGAATTTTTAAATGAAATCTTCACTATCCGAAAATTCAGTTTCATTTCCAGCTGAAACTGTATCAGGACAATCTCATTTATATTATTTCCCTCTAACAACTGAACATTTTGAAAACCTTTTCTATTCCATGGAAAACTAATGCTACATTAAACATACATTTTCTAAATCTGAAAATTTTAAGTTAGAAACTGTAATCATTCTTAAAAAAGTTTGATTTATGCAGATGTTAGATCAATAAAATTACTTTCCTGTGAAAAAGTAATATGGCATTGAACAACACGATTTCACACATCAAGATATACTGAGTGAAAATTCCTGAAATGTTTTATTTCTTGGTATCTCTGCAAGAATTGTATAAATAAGACTACCTCCCTTTTAAAAAAAAAAATGTTTAGTAAATACTATGAAGAAAATTGGTTACATTATTTACAGTTCATAATTAATAGAAAATAAATCATTTCTTAGCTTATCAGAATTTATTTTTATCACATTCATAAACAGTACTAATTTAAACAAACATACCATTATGATTTCAATAACTATGAAATAGAAAATCCAAATCTGCATCTTTGATGGTCTAGTAGATTGGACATCTCGTTTACTACAATTCAGCAGGGTGCTGACTCCCCAGACTGTAATATATATATACAATTAATTTACAAGGGAAAAGCACCAAAAATATAAACAATTTCTTGGTTTTATATAAGCATTTCTGCACATTTACAATTTTAATTTTTTTAACTATCTAGTTATATCAAAATACATGATTTAGTAAAATATAATTCAAATAATTTACGGTATTTTAGATCAAATACTAATTTTTCAATAAATTTTTTCATGCAAGTCTAATAATCAACATAACTATCAAGTTTTGACTTCGAAAATTATGTTTAAAGAAACTTGAAGCTGCAGTAAATAGTAATAAATTTATTCAAAACAGAAAGTAAAGCATTCTTACTTTATTTTCTTTCTTTAACTATGGCAGATCTTTTAAAACAACAAAATCAAACAAACAAAAAAGAAATGCATTCATGAAAGGACTTAGGACTTACTTATTATTCATGAAAGGATATATTTCAGTAATTACAAGTGCATAAAAATTCAGTATATATATAAAAAAAAAAAATGAACACAGATTTGGAACAAAGTACCTGTGTTTCTATGGCATAAAATTTCCTTTTTTAATAGCACAATATCTTTGAGTTAAAGATTATATATTAAAGCAAATTTGTAAAACTAAATTCAAAAATAAGAAATTAAATTATTTTTAGGGAAAACACTAAGCAAATAAAAAATTTTGAATTTCATATATAAATGAAAGTTACATGCTTTATTTTTTGGCATAAGGTAGATAACATTTCCATAACAGATTTCTGAACAATTAGTCATGTTAATATTGCCTTTCTTTTTCCATTAAAAGCTATTTCCTGCTTAATTACAGTATGCTTTAAGATAAATATTAAAACGTTTGAGTAAAAATAATATAACTATAAAAAGGTGAGACACATACAAAAAGGAGTGACACAAACAGTAAGAAACAGACTAGTGCAAAATTTAACAGTACCAAATCCTGAAAATGAATCATTAGGCACGTACACAAAAGAACAACACATGGAAAATCACATTTACTACACAGACGCTATTTATAAAATTTTATATAGGTGAAGAAAGTACGAGTATTAAACACTGAAAATATAAAATATTCACTTACTTTCTTCAAATAATTAGTAACTTCGATGGATTCAGTCACAAATGCCAATCCACGAACAAACAGTATTCTTTGCGACTTTACCATTCTTTTCGACCGCCATTGCCGAGTGCTGACTTCACAAATATCCCGCCACAACCGGAAGTAGAAAGTGTCTGCTTTGCCATTGGTCAGTGAACAAGAATTGCAACGCTTTTTTTTTTCTTTATAATTAAACATATTAAGAAAGCCTCTAAATTAGCATATGAAATAAACTTACTTTTGCATTATATAAATTTATATTCACAGCATCTCTGTATTAAGGTAATAATTAAATTTTTCTACGAAAAATAGAAATGTCTGTGTATGCACACGCTCAGTGTATAATCGTAAATCCGGTTAATTTTTATAAGTTAGCATAAAATTAACTATGCAAATTTTGAGTTCATTTAACTGGACCCTTGCACTTATTCTGTAGATCTCCATATTAAGAATGTCTTTAATTGTTTCAGGAAAAGTATAAAATATAATATAATTATTTTTTTACATTATTTATTAATTTTTTCCTCATATAAAAATTATTAAAATCGCTATATCATTTTTTCCGTACATTAAACAAAATTTTAAAAAATTAGCCTCATATGATTTTTATAACAAAGATTAAAGGAACTGAAATATATGTAAAATATCAGGATTCAGCTTGCAATTTCGTAGACTTATTATTATTATTATTAAATAAAAATATTAGTATATCTTTGATTATAATTAATGATCCTTTGGTCTACATTAAACTATTGTTCAAGAAGTTAAACGCTTTCGAGCATCTTCTGCTGTATTTATTATTCTTTTCTTCGACATGAAAGATTTGCTAGTCTTATTCCAATTTAATTGCCCACATTTGCTAAATAAAATAAGGCGAGTATTGTACCAAACTCAGTAAGTACACAAATTTAATATACAGCTTATTCTAGTTAAATGGGTAATAGGATTTTCATAAAAGAAATTAAATTGTGTAAATTAATGTAAGTGTTGATATGAATAATAATAACAAATTTGATATAAGAAAATAAATAAGTTATTTTGAAGATGTTTGAATTAAGAAAATATAATTTTTTGCAAAAATGCACGTAAAGATTTAGCTCACATGTTAAAATTTATAGAAAAATTTTAGCCTCATATATGAATGCCCCTTTTTTCATGTTCGTGGACAAAGAAAACAAAGTAAAATGCCAGAAATACACTAAATATTTTGAATTAATATACTTCATTTTCAATCTTTTTAGACTTCGTATAATATCCGTAAAAGTGATGAATGAAATATACCATAAAGGCAGTAGTTTCTTTCAGAACATTCGAATTCGTATAATATGCGTAAAAGTGACGAATAAAATATACCATCATGGCGGTAGTTTTATCAGTACATTCGGATTCGTATAATTTTCGTAAAAATAACGTGTGGAAAATAACGATCAAGAGTCAACAGTAACTTCAGCCTTTTCATTCGTATAAATTTCGTAAAAGTAACGTGCAAAAAATACCATACCCTTATTTCACCAAAATTATACGTATATTTTTGGAGACGTGCTGCATGGGAAGAGTCTGCACTACTTCTGTAATGGAGTGACCCATTCATCGGGTACCAAGCATTTGTCCATGATCAAATCTGCCGAGATCCGTGCTCTTACCCATTTTACTTTCAACTATTACTGATACTGTAAAGCGGCACTTCTAATCTTGTCAAATGCTTTATACATCATTTGCATCTTCCAGGCTTGCACTCAGCTCAAAATTTGTATAACACCAGCTATTCTAAGTTCTGTTGCTCTTCAGTGTACATTTAAACTTTAAACAAAACAACTAAAATATTATATTTTAAACTCCCTAAAATGGGTATAACAAAATTTAATTATTATAGTTAAATTTTCATAAATTCAAAATTAATTAAGCAGATAACTGCTTGGAACAACATAAAATTACATAGAATGTTATTACAGCATAAAAAGTCAATATAAACAAACATTCAATGTAAAAAATAATAATAATAATAAAAAGAACTATCAATCACTGATGACATTCTTAATCTTATTTCCGTATATTGCATATGCAAGCTCTAAAAATACAAATACAATAATCTTGAAATTGGTTACAAAAGATTAAGCATATTAAAATATCTTCACTCCAGTTTTTTTAACAGTGACCTGAT
Organism: Stegodyphus dumicola; assembly: GCF_044657685.1. Taxonomy (NCBI): domain Eukaryota; kingdom Metazoa; phylum Arthropoda; class Arachnida; order Araneae; family Eresidae; genus Stegodyphus; species Stegodyphus dumicola. Next base: position 131,121,707 of record NC_140768.1, on the reverse strand, counting down.
GAATATATAAATACATTGCATTTTTTATATGGGTATTTTCAAAGGATTTTAAGTCTTGAAATTTTCAAAATTAATAATAAAAATTTTTATTAACCTGAATATCCATGACAGTTTTTGCAAGAGCAGTTTGTACTATATTTGTTCTATCTAAACAATCAACGCAATTAACACGAAAAACTCCTCGCTGGTTGCAGATAAGGCCCTCACTATCAATCCTGGGAATAAAAGGGAAATAATGATTAAAACTATTGAAATCAACAAAAGAAATTTTTAAAAAATTTATCTGCCTTGATTACTAACGTAATTTAATAATACAAGAAGTACCATTATAAAACTATGGCATTTAAAATTCTATTACACATACAATAAAAACAATACATGAAATAATATATTATTATGCTGATTTTTACAGCATAAACACATACATCGTGCAAACAAAAAGCATCAATATTACGTTAAAAATGGTAACTTAACATAAACACGTTATTGCTGACCACATGCATGTTTCTTCAGCTTTACAAAAGCAGAGTATTCCTGTCAAATTTTTTGAAAGATGAAATGATATGTAGTAAAGGAGAAATTAACACTTATTTACACAGAAAAAAGACTTGTGTTTTAATTTCATATGAACTTATATCTTTAAACCCCAAACCTTTGACAAAAATCTATGAAATCATATCAAACATCTCTTAAGAATTTAAGAAGAAACTATATGCAGTTTCGTCAAAACAGAGAAAAAAGTATTCTGGGAGTCAAAAATGTAGCAGCATGGATTGAGCCTTGAATTATTAGAGTATTTAGCAATGAAAAATAGGACCTACAGTGTAGAACAGACAGGATATAGATGATAGTCATTTGTATCCATGACATCACTATGAGAACAGTTTCATTGCACACTTGATATAATGTTGAAAGTTGAAATTTGCTTCCCTTTTTCTGTTGCGAGAGGCTTATAGTAATATATGTAAAATAGTATGCTTGTCTAGGACTAACACATTTCCTTTCTATAGTATAGCTCTTTGCAAGCAATTAAGACATATGGCAAAAACTGCCTTTAACTTGTATGCTATATAATAATTAACCATATTTTCTAATATGACTGAACAAGAAAAACTGAACCATAATTTCACTTATCATCTTTTTTTTTTTTTTTTTAAATGAAAATACTGTTTTAATTTCGTATACATATAATGCAAAATAAAATAAAATAAAATAAAATAAAAAAACATTTAAAATTCATCACATATTCAATCTGGAATAAATCACATACGAAAAGACAAAAACCAGAAGCACAGTGGGAAACTGTATGAAATCGGAGGGAGCGATATGCCAAAAACAAACATGGAATATGAAATTTACATCTTTTTCTGCATTAACACCAGGGGGTTGATGCGTGACTTTCGAGAGGGAGAAGGCCATGACACTTAATAAACATGGCGGAGCTTTCCGTCCGATGTTATCATCGGAAAGTCATCTGGAATTTTAAATTTTCGTTGGAAATATAACTTTATCATGTTTCTTAGATAATTAAAATAGCTGACAGAAATTTCAGCTATTTCAGCTATTTTTAAGATTTTTACAGATATTTTAATTAACTTTGTGCATAAATATAATTGAAAAAACGGAAAAACAAACGAACATTTTACAAGAATTTAAACTCTGAAAAATTGTCACTGTCATGATAAATTGGGAAGGGTTTCTTAAGATAATAATTAATATTTTACCTAGGTTCAAGTATTAATTTATTCGTGTTTCAGAGAAAAATATATAACCACCAACTTCTATATCTGCAACGTATGTAAATGAAATACTATATAAATTAGCTAATAAATGTGAAAAAAATATTTCATACAAGAAACATACCTAAATCTTATAACAAAAAAAGCCTTCCAACATTCATATTTGAAATGAGATAACCTAACAAACAACCTTATATTCGTTATTATACATATTTAGTGTATGAGGCAATATTTAAAAAAAAAAACATATAAACTATGCAATGTTTGAAAGTTACCAGAAAAAAGTAACAGAACTACTATTTCCAATTAATAAAAAATCATTTAGTGTTTTTTAAAAGCAAGCTGTTAAAAGTACAATAATTAGTAGCAATGCTGATGATTTTTAACATCATTTCTTTCGATCATGTGTAAATATATTTATATACACTTGTTTTAGACAATGGCAGATTCTCACGGCAATTTTATTCATTTTTTCAAATCAATAACATTCCTTTGGGTTCTTTCCCTTGGATACTGTGCAGAAATGATTTGAATAATATACACAATAGTAAGAACTGCACTTTTAAATTGGCTCTTCAGTACATAGCACACAACAAAATGTTTTTTCCCATTTATCTTGAATTTTATTGCTATCACAAGCATGTACAAAAATTAACAATGAAAATAGAATGTATTCAAATGTAATAATTAAAAAACATAACTTGCAACATTCGTATTCATACTAAGAGATATACTACAAAATCCAAAAGAAAAATAATAGAACTGCAATTTGCACTTAATGTAAAATTTAATATTTTTTTAATATTATATGACTAATATAATTATATATTATGGATTATATACTAAATATTATATTATGGATTATATACTAAATATTATAATCCATAATTATATTAAAAATGTAATAATTATGGATTATAATATTTAGTAGTAATGCAAATGTTTCTTAGCACCATTTCTTTTAATCATATGCAGATGTATATACATATTTTCAGCTTCTAAATTATTTGAGGATAATGGGAATTACCATTTATATGCTTTTTATTATTTTTTTACTGCCAGTCGTGTATGTTGTTTCTTAGGTTATTTCATTTCAAATATGAATGTTGGAAGGCTTTTTTGTTATAAGATTTAGGTATGTTTCTTGTATGAAATATTTTTATCATGTTTATTAGCTAATTTATATAGTATTTCATTTACATTCGCTAGAGATAGAAGTTGATGGTTATATATTTTGCTCTGAAATGCGAATAAATTAATACTTGAGCCTGGATAAAATATTAATTATTATCTTAAGAACCCTTTCCCAATTTATCATGACAGTAGCAATTTTCAATCAGCGTTTAAATTTTTGTAAAGTGTTAGTTTGTTTTTCGTTCTTTCAATTATATTTATGCACAAAGTTAATGAAAATATCTGTAAAAAGCTTGAAAAGTGTGTATGTATATAAAGCCTATTTCAATTAACTAAGAAACATGGTAAAGTTATATTTCCAACGAAAATTTAAAAATTCAGATGACTTTCCGACGATAACATCGGACGGAAAGCTCCGCCATGTTTATTAAGTGTCATGGCCTTTTCCTTCTCGAAGGTCATGGTTGATGCAATGAAAGAAGTAAATAAATAAAACTGCCTATTTTTGAATCAATAAAGATACAAATTAAAGTTTAAAATTTAAGTTTAGGTTGAAATAAACAGGGCAAAATATCGGAAAATTATAGCTTCAAAAACATAGACAAATTAAAAATAATTACACAAAAATAAATAAATTTATAAAATTATTTTGAGAAACTTAAGTTCAAAAAGAAAACTTGCAAAAATAATAATCTGATGCTTGAAAACAATGCCATATGCAAATTTCTTAAATAAAAATTGTATTCATTCATTTTTGTATTTATTCATTCTTGTACTAGCAAGGCCTGTTGCTCACAGTGCACTTTGGCAAAAATTTTCATTTTACAGTATTTATTCATTTTTGTAGTAGCAAGGCCTGCTGCTTATAATGCACTTTGCCAAAAGTTTTTATTTCATTATTACTATTTATTTATTATTTACAAACAACAAAGCTTAAAAAATTTTTTAAAAATGTATTTCTATTTTTTATTTATTCATTGTTGTATTTACTTATTGCTTTACTAGCAAGGCCTGCTGCTCACACTGCACTTTACCAAAAGATTTATTTTATTTATTAAAACATTATTTATTCATTTTTTTTTATTTTTACTTTATTGCATTAATTCATTTTTGTACCAGCAAGACCTGCTGTCATAATGCACTTTGCCAAATATCTCTATTTTATTTTATCATATATATTCAACTGTTTTTTACTTTGTATTTTATATATACAGTCAAAAGTCGTTAATTCGAACACCCATAATCCGGAATGATCTATAATCCGGACCTCAAAGCTACAAACTTTCTGCGCATGCGTCGCATAAGACTTTTACGTCTGCTAATTTGCGTGTACGCATGCACGTAATACGTTTACGCTTGCGCGTTTAATGTATAACGGACGGTATAAGCTAAGCTAAAATTATCTAGTTCAGTTAATGTTGCAGATTGCGTTGTTCCTTAATCTTCGAATTGGATCCGGCTTATTATTTTTTGCAGACTGTTAAAGCAATTTTGTAAAAGTAAGCTTGAACTTTCGATTATGTCAAATAGAATTTCCGAATATGTAAAGGATCTTACAAAGCGAAAGTATGTTTAGAAGTTCATTAAAAAAAAAAATTGGAATTGCTGCAAAAAATGGATAAAGGCATATCCTTCATTTCTCAAACCATTCCAAAATCTGTTTATCAATTTTACGCTGCTCTGCGGCCCGGGAGGGAACATGCCGAAACGCCACGGCGTGCAATGAATTTAAAGGTAATCTGTCAGCACTATCGTTATCTTCAGGGCAGATGTTTTTATTTTATTTGGCTTATAATTCCTTACTAAATATAGTATTTCATCTCGATGTACTCCGTCTTTGATATGATTTAAATCAAATTCCTTGTCATTATAATTCGCTTCCGATAATGTAAAGAGAAAGTATTATCACATAAAACAAAGCAACTTAAACAACTTACATTGAAAGAAATGTTTAATAAAGTAAACAAATAAATATTAAGCTTTTTTTAAAAAAAATTTTGATACCCTTTAGATCATAATTGTTCTTTATTTCATAAATTACGGTTTAATATTTTTTATTTTATAATTTCTGCATGCCATCTTACCAGATTTAAACTGATGATCTATAATCAGGAAAAATCGATAATCCGGAATCGCCAAAGTCCCGATGAGTCCGGATTAATGACTTTTGACTGCAACATATTATTTTAATCTTTTGTAAAAGGACATGTTTGTAAAATGAAGGATACCTGATACGTTTTGTGTGTTACCTTTATTTATTAAACATCATATTCTTTGCACTTAAACCATAAAATTCAATTCAATAGCAATATCAAAATAAATAAAAATAAATAAATAAAATAATAATAATAATAATAATAAATAAACCTTGCACATAAAATATCCATGCTTGAAGATGCACGCCAATATTGATGTCAATGTTATCGGAACGCTTTGAAATCGTTGAGTTTGTTAATCAAAAATTCATTAAGGTTTTACAAAATATGAAATAGATAATCAAACAAATTCAAATTTTAGCTTCCAGATGCCCATATTCAAGTAGAGGACTACGTTATTCAAAATTTGATGTCTCTGGGTACCATTCTTTTTTCACAGCGTGAGAAACATACATATATCCATGCAGATTCTTAATTATTTAATTTATTTAAATATAATGCAGGGCTCTAATATTTGGTGGCAACAATTTGAAAAGTGAAATGCTATTTTATAGTGGACAAAACAAAATGCCAAAATGAAATTAATGGCCCTTTTGGGCAAATTGTCCCTCTGGGCTAATAAGCAGCCATTTGTATTGTAAACATAACATAAAATTATTACAATCAACTCTGTGAATTCCACCCAAGAATACAGTGTAATAATTTCTAGTAAATTAAACATTACTAATTGTTTTATAAAACTGAAAATACTGTATTATGACATGAATTATTTAAAACGTGAATGATTTTGAACCACTTGTTATTTAAGTTTTTTCCTTGGTTGCAAAATGAATTTTATACTTAATAAATTAAATGCATATAAATATCAATAAATTAAAATATTAAGGGATGAAAAAAATGTTATTTGTATTGATAGAAAACCTTAAACTATTACTCTTTTGTGCAATAACAACACTAACAAAATAAATGTGCACCAGTCATTAACAAAATCTCATTAATACTTTTATGCAATCTTATTTTAAAAAAATCACAAGAATAAAACTTAAGACTTACCAGCAGTACCTCATATCACGTATAACATCTTGTATGCTGTCAATCAGAACAGATACATTCTCAAACTTCATACCTCGACTAAAGGAAAAGAAAAGGCACTGAAAGTTAAAAAACTATGTACGCATTCTTACATATGCCCATTATAGCATAACAACTTCCTAATAATTTTGTAAGCAGAAAATGAACACATATGCATACTTTCAAACATTTAAAAAATTGTTTCAATAAATTGTTTCAATAACAAATTATGATAAAAAATTAACTTAGTAACTAATACCTACATTCTTCTAATTATAAAAGTAAAAATATAATAAAAAAGTCTGAAAATAGATATGACTAAAATATCTATTGAGCTCAGAGATTTTAAACTGCAATCTTTTACGATGATCATATTCTGCTAAAATAGTTATTTAAAAGTATAGGGGGAAAATTGATAATACAACATAAATAGAGATAAATGTACTTAAAATAATCACTGAAAAATGGGAAACCATTCTATTGCATTATTATTGTTTTGCTACAAAATTACAAAATTTATATATATTTTTAATACATATATTTTTTCCAATAAAATTAATTTTCAAAACGAATTTTCACAGAACTCATTAAATAGTTCAATTTTTTTTTAACTACAGTATGGTTTTATAAAGTACTGAAAGAATTATTCATTTTCTAAAAAAACAATTCAATAATTATAACATCTGTTTTCAGCTTCTTTTTCAGACTAATTCTACACTAAAATTCAGTTAAAAAGACGTAGCAATTGTTAAATATTTCTTGCAATTATTTTTCAACCAATACCCATAACTCGCACAATAATATGACAGAGAGAACACTAATAAAATAATCAAATCAAACTTCAAATAAAATGGTTTGGGATAACAAATACTCTGTGAGTAATAAAAGCATTGAATATTAGCATAATTAGCAATTTCATTATATATATTTGAAACAAAAAAAAAGTCAATCACAATTCATGAATGGCTACAAACTTTACAAGAATTTAAAAAGGTAATGAAAATAAATTAAAAAAAAAAAAAAAAAAAACAGTTGCTACAAACTGGAAGTTCAGAAAGAAAAATTTAACTTTCAACTTTAACCAAGATCATTCAGGATATTATTCTTACTTAACAACTACAAGCAATAAATATCTTTTCTGATAAGCTAGAAGTTTCTGCATAGTGCAGGGGGGGGGGAGATAATGATAAAATCTACTTAGTCATTCTCAAACATTGAATATGTCATATAATTCATATGAATAATAATATGAATTATATCATATAATTCCCAAACATGTCAACTTCATTCAATGAAACTTTACAATTTTCAGTTTCGAGGGTAAGACTGAAATAAGCTTTGAATTTGGCTATATTTACATAACCCAAGAATGAAACTATAAGAAATTTTAAGCAGTTCATCTGAAAGGGATGATTATGGGGAAAAAATTGTTTAATGGTTTTATTAATCTGAGTATTAGCAGACTGATTCTACTTGAAAGTATGAAAAACAATGGATATGCAACTTAAAATTACAATTAATTAGCTACATATCATTTTATTACTAGAATACAATTTAATAACTAATTGAAGCAGTTGAATTCAAAATAATCACAAAGTTCTTTAGATAGATTAATGTACAGAATTAAATTTAATTCATTTCTATACAAAGATTGCTTGGCTATTAGCTTTGCTTAAGCCATAGAAATCATTAGTAATAAAATTTACATTATCAGATTTCTTTTTCAAAAATAAAATAAACTAAAATAAGATATCTGATACTTACCAATATTCATGAAAATCAAAGCTAACATATATGAGATTTGGACAGCTGTACTCTAATATATGATTTAAATATGCATCATTAATTACTTTCTCCTTTCCAGTTTGCTCCATGAGATTGATTATGACTTGTGAATTATAAATACTAAGTTCCTCAGCAAAATGCTTTTCAAATGCAATTTGAGTTTCTTCTTCACCTACATACAAAGAATATAAATACAGTCATATTAAAAATAAATCAATACATTAGAAAAATATTATACATTCTGAAACTTTTATAATATTAAAGCTGATTTTAAAATGAATTATTACTTTAACAGAAAGAATAGTTATTCATAAATAACATTTGTACCTTAAGTATGAGAAAATAATCGTATACAGATTAAAATGCATTTAACTTACAAATATTAGTAGTCTTGTTAATGACTATACTTTTTATATTAGAAAATAATTATTTTCAAATTATCATTATCAAAGTATTGTTAAATCTTCCAATATATAATCTTGCAGTCAACTACTGAAAGAGAAACTGTTACATGAAAGGAGTAGAGATTTTGATCAAATTAAAAAATATTTAACAGGTAGTGCACAAATTAAATAATTATAATTTGGATTTCTTTCTAAAAATATTTGATCATGAGAACAGCAAAATTCAATGTGTTATGTGCCATTTTATGGCACTAATATACTTTTTCCCTCTGACAACCACAGCAGCAAACACAAACTTTGAATAACTTGAGAATATTTCTCCATGCTTCCATGACCTGCTTGTTCTATTTCTGTATAGTCCACATTTTAAAATTTATGCTTTTAAACATGTGCCAAATATGCTCTGTATGAGATAAGTCAGCTAATTTATGGTAAGCAATGCTTGCAAGATATCTCTAATTACAGCAGAAGTTAAGATCAAGTTGTTAGTTACAAAATTAAATTTTAAACTGTAAAAATGAAAGTTATCCCTCACTGATATTATAATCTTATTCTTCTAGTTTACAAAAGCAATACTGAAAAATTGTAAACATTCCCATTCTAGCAATGCTTACAATTTTTTTTTTTTTTTTTTCAATATGTACATAAATTACAAAACATTTGATCACAAAGATGTTCAGCTTCATTGCTCCATATAATATAGTTTTCTGGACTAGGTACCATTGTGATATTTACAAGTAACCTATATAAATGGATATGATTTTTCATTCTATTTTTTGAGATATGGTGTACTTTTTGTGAAAGATACACTAAAATATATAGCTTACAAGGATAAAGATTAAAATATTCACAATACACAGTAATAAAAGTCCTACAAGGAATTTGCCTCTCCATACTTAGAAGACACACTGCAAAATTTTATAAGCATTAAATATTTAATTATAAGAATGTTATATCAACAGCTTAGAAGAAAACAGTACAAATTTTATAAAAGTTAAATATTTAATTATAACAATATTATATAAATAGCTTGTCTCCATATACATATAGGAGAAAAAACTTGAACAACAAAACTTTTTTTTTTTTTTTTTTTTTTTTTACTTTGAAGAGAAGCAGTACAAAATAAGAACAAAAAAAGTTATTAAAAAATCATTCATAATGTGCTTGTGTTTCTGAATCATGATATTGAAGATGTATTTGTGTGTTTCATCCAAATTTAATAGATTATAAAAATCAAGTAATAATAAATAATACATGGAAGTTGGTTTATTAGCTGATTATGGCAGAACACTAAAAGGAGAGAGATGTATTTACAGAGAACTCAATTTTTCTGTACAGAATTCCATTCCTCCATAGAGATATTTATGTCATACTTGGACTAAACCTCAAAAGTACTCATGCAGCCAGTTCATTCACTATGGTTATAAACCAGGTTTAATTAGCAAAATTTTAGTTCTAGCCGCTAGTACGCATGCAGAAGAGATCCATGCCAATTTAATCTGGCTTCACCATGGGGGAGGGAATCTATTTATTTTTTGCTTTCCTTTCAATTCTGGTATGAATTTCTAAAAATTTTTACAAGTTCTTTCTGAAAAGCTTATATGGCCATTCAGGTGATTTTATTAAATAGAATGCAATTTCACCACTCAACCAAAGGCAAAATAAAGTTCATGAGTTTGAATGAGGCGATTTTACTACAGCAGAAAGTCAAGGTGGTCGTAAACATAAAGTTCATAATCTGAGAAGATACAGTCGTAAAAACACTGCAGTAGCATAAATTCAGTAAGAGGGTTAATTGGATTCATTTATAGTAGTAGCTAGGATTCCTTTATAGTAGTAAATAAATAAGTTCTTTTATCTTGAATCCAAAATATTTAAGTAAACTGAGATAATTCGAAATGAACTATTTTTGGTTGTCACGTGATGATATCAGGTGAATTGAAATTTTGAGCCACTGTGGTATGCGTGGTCAATTTATAATTAGCATAAATACACTTAATGATAATAAAACGAGATAGTAAAATTGAAATAAAATGTAATAATTATTTTAATATCATTAGAGTACTAAGCCTGTTCTACCAGGCACTAAAGTCCATTAAGCTTTGCCAGTAATAAAATGATAAGTAAACATAATTTGGGAGTATAAAAATTAGCAAAGTCCATTCATTCCTGATTTGCCTGCAAAAACAAAGTCCATGTCACTTTGTCAAAAATATATACATATTTACAATCACCACTTGGCATTGTGGTGAATTTAAGTAGGTCTTTTTACCACACTTTCCACTGTTGGGTCGTAATTCACTGTTTCACATAATGTGCTGTAGGATGAATTTTGCAATCTTTCAAAAACATTGTGTGCTTCCATTAGAATTTGCTCCGGAATAGGCTTGATGTTAAAGTTTGCATGGATAATTGCATTTCACACAAACCAAGGGACATTCATCATGGCTCAGAGTATTCTACTTGTATTTTGTAGAGCTGTAATTTTTCTTCTTCCAACTTTAATAGCAATGGCCCAAGCAGGGGCTGTGTATAGTAGAATCGGATGGATTAAAGTAAAACAAAGCATTCTTTTCACTCTGATGTTGAGTCTGAATTTTCTTCCTAGCAAATTGTATAGGGCCATGAAGGCTCCATTAGCTTCGTTTACTTGATAAATAACGTGATCTTTGAAGGAAAGGTGGTTCTCTAAGATGACACTCAAATATTTTACAAAACTGGAAACCAGAATAACTTTGTTGAAGACTTTTATTTCAGAGTTCTTATAACAGTATTATATATAATAATATTTATTTCAGAGTTATTATATATTTCAGAGTTTATTTCAGAGCACATATATCTTCGATATCATCTGATTTGAACTATACTGCATTTTGATGAATTTATTTTTATTTTCCAAAGTTGACACCAGAAGGAGACAATGCTGACATCTAACTGCAAGTTGTCTAGGGCGATCTGGTTGTTTTTAGATTTGAAAAGAATAAATTTATCATCTCCATATTTGAGAATCTTTGAATTTAATGGATTAGGCAAGTCGTTAATATATAACTTAAATAATTTTGAAACAATGATCGAGACCTGAGGGATGGTACTTTGAATTATTTTCTTTTGAGAGAGGGAATTTCCAACTCATATACCTGGAAAGTTCTTCTCTTAAGGAATGAAATTATAAGTTTGATAAAACTGATTGGTAATCTAACTTATAAGATGTGTTAATTGATTCTTTATATAATCTTTCGTCAATGCTAGAGCTCTGATCAGCATATGTCACATGATAACTCATTACTCAGAAATAGATATCACTAATATTCTCACTAATCAACTTGAAGAAACTTTTAAACCAAATCCCTCAAATGACTTACAGCACAAAGAAGTTATGCAGTTTGTAAATTACGCAATCATGCCATACTTTGTCGATAAGTGGTGACTCCGGCTTTATGGAAAAGGGATTAGAAATATATTCCACTAGATTTACAACTTGGCAAGTCATACTATGACCTTTATCTATTAGATCTAGATGTTACAGGTTTTCAGTTAATCTTTGATTCAGAACTCATTTAAAGCTTTACCGATTGCTGACAGGAGACTAATTGGTCTATAGCTTGAAGTTTCATATGGATTTTTTTCTAGTTTTAAGATCATAATTATTATAGAGTGCTCCCAGTGTTGCGGATAATAGCAGCTTCTTATACAGGCATTAAATATGTTAGCTAAAAGAATGAGACATCTTGAGGGAAGAGCTTTTAGTGATTGGTTGTTAATTCCAACATAATCGTGAGCTTTCTTAACTTTAAGTTTCTTGATAAATTTCCGTCCTTTGCCAGTGGAGATAAAAGGAATGAAATTTGAGTTTTCTCTTGATTTAACCCCTTCGCGCCGACTGTCACGTATATGTGCCAACAACGAACACACTTATCTACCGGTCAACACGCAGGCGTGCCAGAGCATTTTTGCGGTTACTACCAACTGTCACGTATTTGTGCCAGTACCCTGGAACGTTTTTCAAACTATAATTTCTGCCACAAGATGGCACTGCATGTCCATATGGTTTCAGATACATGTACATTAGACCTTCTACTCGAAATGAGAGAAGCATGACTCACATACACGTGTTTTTGATTATATAAACAAACGGGGAACTAAATGTTTCCGAATGGCATGATTTATGATGTCTCTTTAAATCGCACTTTATTCGCATGTGGTAGTTGTTTATTGTAAGTTTTATATGCGCTAAAGCGTTGAGTATTTCGGTTTACAGTTCAGTTTTTAGAAAATAATTAGATCTTGTTAGACATGAATTCTTTCTATTTTACCGTTTCAATGTCGAAGCATCGAAAATGTTTAACAGAGCATGAAATAGCAGAAATGATGCAAAATATTTCAGATATTGATTCTGAAATTCTGATATTCTGATATTGATTCAGAAAGATTAACTGAAAGACATTTTCCAAAACTTTGTTCAGAAGAGACTGATAAGAAAATGAGACGACGATGCTTCGTTCGTTCACATTTCCGGAAAAATCCTCCAAAACGGCAAATGAGTTATTACGAGTTCCAGGAATGTAACGTAGGACTGTGTGTAGATCCCTGTTTTCAAATTTTTCATACGAAAAGAGAATTTTAAGTAATATATTTAGTTTTCAGATGTATAATGTTAAAAGTCATAAAATGGTGAGTAATTAAAATAAAATGTGTAAAATATGCATTTAAACAAGAAATAAGGTAATTAAAGTATATATATAAAAATATCTATAAAGCATAAGCCATTTAAATACTCTATAGAGCATTATTAAACAATGCGTTGATACTTCGGAAATTTCATGGATTTTGGCTTAGTAGCAAAAACGCCCCCGGCCCTGGAGAGACGCTCGCGGAAGACACTGCCGGCCTCCGCGATAAGCGCGCGTTTTCGCTACCCGGCTCGAAGGGGTTAACAATATTTACAAGTATTTTCGACTTTTTTTGTGCAAGTTTTTTTTTTTCTTCCCCTCCCTCATTTGGGGGGGGGGTTTGGTTTAAAAATTTCTTCAAGTTGATTAGTGAGGATATTAGTGATATCTATTTCTGAGTAATAAGTTGTTATCATGTGACATATGCTGATCAGAGCTCTACCATTGACCAAAGATTATATAAAGAATCAATTAACACATCTTATAAGTTAGATTTATATTTCCTATATTCTAAGTAGTAGATTTACAGGTAAGAAAAACAGAAATTGTTGTTTAAAAGATACATAAATAATGCTTTAATGTAACTATCTATAACCAAGTTCATATACTTTACATTGCTAAATCATTCGTCTGTCAGTACGTGTTTAAATTAATACAATTTTACAAAACACTGCAGATGTTATAAACAATACTAATATTACTCATAAAAAGCTTTTGTCAATAGATTTGTATGCATTTTACATTAGCAAATGATAAAATAGACTAGTATTTACAGACACCTACATTACTGATTTAATTTTTCCAATACATTGCATAGTTTATCTGCGAGTTTTTAAAACCACAGATATTTTCTAATATATAGAGAGAAATAAAGTTCAATTCAAATCTATATTGTTTGAGGGCTAACCATATTTATTTTCTACAGAGAAAGAATGTCCTTATGCACCTTTGTCAAGCTGAGGTGGAGGTCTATATTTATATCCTGGTTGACTCCAAAATACTGGAACCGAGCCTCGCACTTGTACAAAAGAAACAACATGGGAAGAATATTCAAATATCTGTTCTGTCTCAACATAATTAGCACATTTTCCTGATTCATCAACTCCTCTGCGTTTGTAACGGGTTCCGGCTCGATGCCGACTCCTTCGAGAAATTAGAATCATGGTATAATTTTTACCAATACATTCTGGTAAATGAGCAGGTGGCTGAAAAAACCTTGCTCCTTCAGCAGAGAGAGATTCTGCATCGTCAACTGTATCAATCCAGCACTGCTCAATTTGTACAAAACCTTGGATAACAGGCACTATCCAAGGATCGCATAAAGGATCCTAAAAATTTAAAAAAGAATTTAAGATACAGTTGAATTCAAGTATTTAAATTTTATACAATTCAATTGAAATTCAAAAATATACAAAAAATGTTATAAAACTAATATTGTTTTCACAGTATTACAAAACTTGAAATTATGTAGGCTGATTAAAAAGTCTTGAAACATTCTTTTATTCAGAAATCAGGTAATTTCTACTCTACAGGCCTATTTTCTCCTCCCCCCCCCAGTTTGAATTTTTGAATTACACTTTTCATAGCATTTTATAAAATTCAAAAACATGAAATAGACAATTTTGTGACCTCCTTTTTAGCACTGTAGTTGTGGTATTTTTTACTTCATCTGAAGAGAATCCTCTTTACACCTGATTGCCTGTACAATGCTGAGAACACCTAGAAATCCTATGTCAGAACACCTAGAAACCATATGTCAGAAAAACTATATCTAATTTTATAAACTGATTTTAAATAGCACAACTGATGCCAGTAAATGCTGCCAGACATCATCCTGGAAAAGAACCACTATTTTAGACACAAATCTGGTCTTTTCTCCCTTATGGTTCCATGAAAATAATTTTCAATATGTTTACATAACAGTCACTGTTCACTACCTGCTCATATATGGATATATACACATAGTGGATAATGTTACTGCATGTATGGATATATACACATAGTGGATAACCTAAAAGAATAATATGATATGGAATAATATCCATTCCATAATGGATAGCTAATCGAATCATATATTATTATAATAATACCAATGAATCATATACAGTACAAAGTCCAAGATCCGGACATCCAGTAACTGGAATGGTCTAAAATCCGGACCTCAAAGCCACCACCAACATTTTTTGTGTGTGTGTGTGTGTGCTTCATGTATGAGCATTTGATTCCCCCTGTGCATAATATAACATGTGAAGAATCCTAATTTTTAATTTCACTTCCCCACTTAATAAAATACTTCGTTATTGAAGAAATAATCATTTTAGCATAAATTTGTATGATCAATAATTTGGCTCCATAGCTGCGTATTTTCTACATAGACACATCGTTGATTTTACACCTACTAATATTTTATATCCCTGACGTTAACCTGGCGAATCATTATTTATTATATTTTGCTTTCATCACGTCATGTTTATCAACAGATGACAACTTGAGTAATGACTCATGTAGTAATGCATAAACAATTTTTTTATGTTAGTAATTTAAGAAAGAGTATGGTAACCTTTTATATTGGCATTATGCTTGGCAATGATTACAGATTTAAGTTAAATGCACAAAGAAATGTTGACAGGAAAATTTTAACAAAACTTTCTTTCCATAGGCTAAAAACAGATTTTGTTAATGATACTCATTGGCCAAAACATTACATTTAATGCTATTTAAATTAAGAATAACTGATTTGTTTTTCAAACCCAGAACCAGCCCCAGAGCTCATACGGCCACACCGAGCAGCAAAGTTTAGGAAAGACATAGGGAGGTGCTTTGTAGCAGAATTTAGGACCCGCAGAGACTGCATCAGGCAATAAGATTTCTAGCACCGGCTCTCAATAAGCCTTCAGTATATGTGGGAATTTATTTTTTCAGGACCCAGATATGCCTTAAGCTTGTGCAAGGAATAGACATAAGTAAAATAAATAACTAAACTAATACAATTCGGGCTTAAACTGTCTTAGTGCATGATAGAAGTAAGATAAAATTTAGCGGAGCAACTTGCCTTTAGTCGCCAATCTCATGATACATAGCCAAATATGTACAGTGAACGACAGCTAAATTTTATGATGATAGCCTCGAATCTGAAGGTTTTCAGACATCAGAAACCAAAGGTGAAATTTTCTAAATAATGGATTTTGTAAAGAAATGTGGAGAACCAGGAATAACTAAAGATGATATAAAAGAAGGTTTTTATTGTGATGACAATGCTCCTCAATCATCAATCAACAAATGGCGAAATCTGTAGTATCGTTCTAAATCCAGAAAATACCGCTACTGATAGTAAAGAAAATGACAGAGAGGTTATCAACAATGGAACTTTGTAACTGAACAAGAAATTATGTCTGTCTATAGAATTAAAGAAAAAGTATTAGCACAAAAAACAAAGCAACTTAAACAACTTGAAAGAAATGTTTAGTAAAGTAAACAAGTTTTTCCCCCCCCCTAAATTTTTAGCATATGGAATGTTTAAGTAATTTTAAGCTTTTTTTCCTAAATTTTGATACCCTTTAGATCATAAATGCTTCATTATTTCATAAATCATGATTTCATATTTTTAATTTATTTCATAAATCATGATTTCATATTTTTTATTTTATTATCTCCGCATGACATCTTACTAGATTTAAAATGATGATCTAATATCTGGAAAAATCCCAAATCCAGCATCACGGAAGTCTCGACGGGTCCAGATCTCGGACTTTTGATTCCCCCGCCTTTGCATACTGTATCATCATAATATTATAATACAGACACACCGGACAAAGGACCTCCATCACAAGTCCTCAATATATGGGACCCATTCAGAGTTTGGGGTATCCAACGTCTGTGGGATCTCGTTCTCGTGGGCGCAACCCCCGCTGTCTGTACCCGGCTTTTACTAAGCATTGGGCAGAACAGTAATGTTGCGAAGTTAATACGTTGTCACCTTGCCTCCGGGCACCACTCCATTGGCAAAACCACATTGTAAAAAGGTGCTCTGTCCGCTTTGTCAGTCCCCGCCACGAGAACTGAATGGAGTCAAACCAGTCGACACATCTTCCATATAGCTCCAGCACAGCTGAAGGAACAGACATGACAGTACCAGTACGGTCCCTGCCAAGCCTGAACCAATCTGAGTACAATACTCGGGCTCTAGTCCTGTGAAGTCAAATTATATACCCCCTTGGTTGAGACTGCCTAGGTACAGATCCTAACCAGCACTTCCCATGCGTTCGCCTGAGTCAACCCCCCCCCCCCGGGGGGAATATTATAATAAAGTCCAAAGTCCAAAATCTGAACGTCCATTATCCGGAATGATCTAAAATCCAGACGTCAAAACCACCAACAATTTTTTTCTCGTTGGCTTTATGCATGCGAATTTGATTCCCCCCCCCCTTTGCATAATAAAGTATCTGGAGAGTCCCGATTCTTAATTTCACTTCAACACTACATAAAATACCTTGTTATTGAAGAAATAATCATTTTAGCATAAATTTCTATGATCAGTAATTTGGCTACATTGCATATCTGCTTGGCACACATCTCAAACCAAAACATTCCACATAGATACATCGTTGATCTGATGCCAACCTGGCGAATCATTATTTATTATACTTTCCTTTCATTACCGCATGTTTATCAAAACATGACACTTGGGTAATGACTCATGTAGCGATGCCAAAATATTTTTTATGTTAGTAATTGAATAATAAAGGAGTATGGCAACCTTTTATGTTGACATTACGCTTGGCGATGATTACAGATTTAAGTTAAATGTGCTAAAAAATGTTAACGAGGAAATATTTACCCGAAATTTCTTTCCATATGCTAAAAATAGATTTTGTTGATGACACTCATAGACCCAAAGATTACATTTAAGGCTATTTGAATTAAGAATAACTGATTTGTTATTCACATAAACCCAAAACCAGCATCAGGGCTTTTATGGCCGCACTGAGTTGCAGAATTTTAGACCCACAGAGACTGCATCGGGCGATAAGATATCTAGCGCCGGCCCTCAATAAGGCTTAAGTATATGTGAGAATTTATTTATTCAGAACTCTGATAAGCCTTAAGCATGTGCAAGAAATAGACATAAATATAATAAATAAATAAACTAATACAATTCATGCTTAATTGTCTCAGTGCACAATAGAAGCAAGATAAAATTTAACGGAACAACTTGTCGTTAGTTGCTAAGCTCATGATACATAGCCCAATATGCATATGAAGGATAGCTAAATTTGATGATGATAGCCGCTAATTTTAAAGATTTTTGGATATCGCAAAACAAACGTTAAATTTTCCAATTAACGGATTTTGTAAAGAACTGTGGAGAAGTGGTAATAAATGAAGATGATATAAAAGAAGTTCTTCAGTGTGATGACAATTCTTGTCAATCAACAATCAATTAATTAATCAATCTGTAGTATGGTTCTAGATCAATAAAATCTGCTACCGATAGTGAAGAAAGTGACATAGACATTGCTGAAAACGAAAACATTTCAATTGATAAGTTAGTCGAAATTCTCGAAACAGCAGTTACAGGACTTCAACAATGTAACTAAACAAGAGATTATGACTGTCTTTATAATTACTGAATTAAAGAGAAAGTATTAGCACAAAAAATGAAGCAACTTAAACAGCTTACATCGAAAGAAGTGTTTAATAAGCTAAACAAATATTAAGCTTTTTTTTTTTTTTTTTTTGTAAATTTTGATATCCTTCAGATCATAAATACTTCATTATTTCATAAATCACGATTTCATATTTTTAATTTTATAATTTCTACATGCTATCGGACCAGATTTAAACTGATGATATAATATCCGGAAAAATCCCACATCTGGAATCGCCGAAGTCCCGACGAGTCTGGATTTCGGACTTTGTACTATATATGCTTCATTGATTAATGATGTGCTACTACAATGTAGTGCCCCTAAAACTGAAATACTGAGGCATTTACTTCATTAATATATGTGTACTGAAAAGTTTCAGATGTTGTATTATGGTTTCCCTCAAACCTGACACAAAATTCAACAACACATCTGCTGAATAATCATAGAAATGTCTTCCTACACCAAAAAACGTTTTGGATAATCAGTAACTGTGAACAAATATTGAAGACACTAGTTGGCCAACTGCAGATTTAAATGTCTTCTAGTGTAACCTTTAAAAAACTTTGTATAGGTTTGGCACCTCGAATATCAAAAAAGGGAACCAGAGGTAGTTCCAAAATTTCTCTAAAGATGTATTTTGTTTCAATTCTCTTTCTTAATCACACGCAAATGTTGCCTTGATAATTAATATGTATAATTATTCAAAAATGGCAAACATGAATTTAAATAATTATAGCTGATAGATTACAAATAAAACAAAATATTTTATAATACTTTCTGACAGGCTAGAATGCCATTAAAAACACATGTATTACACACATATTCTTTCTGTCATTAGATGCATTTCAATAATTAATAATTAATACCATATTAAAATATTGTAACAAATTACTTAATCATTGGGACAAACTAATATTCATGCCAATGCATGAATATTAATAAAAAGAATTAACAGATTACTTTAAAAAATATTTGTGCCTTTTATACTTCAGAATCTCACTCAAATACTACTCAAGAATATGTATCCCTCAAAGAAGACTTTGTTCCATTTAATATATTACCTTGTTTTTATAAAAAACAAACTTTACAATTAATTCAGATTGAACAAGGTAATATATTAAATGGAACAAAGTCTTCTTTGAGGGATACATATTCTTGAGTAGTATTTGAGTGAGATTCTGAAGTATAAAAGGCACAAATATTTTTTAAAGTAATCTGTTAATTCTTTTTATTAATATTCATGCATTGGCATGAATATTAGTTTGTCCCAATGATTAAGTAATTTGTTACAATATTTTAATATGGTATTAATTATTAATTATTGAAATGAATCTAATGACAGAAAGAATATGTGTGTAATACATGTGTTTTTAATGGCATTCTAGCCTGTCAGAAAGTATTATAAAATATTTTGTTTTATTTGTAATCTATCAGCTATAATTATTTAAATTCATGTTTGCCATTTTTGAATAATTATACATATTAATTATCAAGGCAACATTTGCGTGTGATTAAGAAAGAGAATTGAAACAAAATACATCTTTAGAGAAATTTTGGAACTACCTCTGGTTCCCTTTTTTGATATTCGAGGTGCCAAACCTATACAAAGTTTTTTAAAGGTTACACTAGAAGACATTTAAATCTGCAGTTGGCCAACTAGTGTCTTCAATATTTGTTCACAGTTACTGATTATCCAAAACGTTTTTTGGTGTAGGAAGACATTTCTATGATTATTCAGCAGATGTGTTGTTGAATTTTGTGTCAGGTTTGAGGGAAACCATAATACAACATCTGAAACTTTTCAGTACACATATATTAATGAAGTAAATGCCTCAGTATTTCAGTTTTAGGGGCACTACATTGTAGTAGCACATCATTAATCAATGAAGCATATATAGTACAAAGTCCGAAATCCAGACTCGTCGGGACTTCGGCGATTCCGGATGTGGGATTTTTCCGGATATTATATCATCAGTTTAAATCTGGTCCGATAGCATGTAGAAATTATAAAATTAAAAATATGAAATCGTGATTTATGAAATAATGAAGTATTTATGATCTGAAGGATATCAAAATTTACAAAAAAAAAAAAAAAAAAAAAGCTTAATATTTGTTTAGCTTATTAAACACTTCTTTCGATGTAAGCTGTTTAAGTTGCTTCATTTTTTGTGCTAATACTTTCTCTTTAATTCAGTAATTATAAAGACAGACAGTCATAATCTCTTGTTTAGTTACATTGTTGAAGTCCTGTAACTGCTGTTTCGAGAATTTCGACTAACTTATCAATTGAAATGTTTTCGTTTTCAGCAATGTCTATGTCACTTTCTTCACTATCGGTAGCAGATTTTATTGATCTAGAACCATACTACAGATTGATTAATTAATTGATTGTTGATTGACAAGAATTGTCATCACACTGAAGAACTTCTTTTATATCATCTTCATTTATTACCACTTCTCCACAGTTCTTTACAAAATCCGTTAATTGGAAAATTTAACGTTTGTTTTGCGATATCCAAAAATCTTTAAAATTAGCGGCTATCATCATCAAATTTAGCTATCCTTCATATGCATATTGGGCTATGTATCATGAGCTTAGGAAATTGTTTTCTTATGAGGATAAGCTCCAAACCTACTTGAAATGTGTCTGATAATTATCTACTAAAATAATTGAATAACATCAACTGACATTCTTTACAGTTCATTGATCAACCAGAGGCCTTTACCACTACTGATACCTTGATCAATATCTCAACCACTAAGACTTTTAACCTATTAACATATCAATTTTTCACAATAAGCATTCTTCAGATTCCATTCACATTTATAAATTTCTATATACAATACATAAATGAAAATTCACATTTTTGTTACATTAAAATTTTTTAAGAAATCACAGATACTATTAAAAATTCTCAATTTTTAAATAATTATAGCTGATAGATGCTTGTGATGCTTGATTCAAATTTCAAATCTACAAAGAGTTGAAAATATTGAAAAATTAACAAAGATCAAAAGTTTATTAATATCGACACATGCAAGGTTTTTCAGACTTCATATGAATATGATACATGTGTAACTATATTTAAAATATGAGAAATTAAATAATAATCTGAATACATCATTGGTTGATGTTCATATAACTTCTTTCAATATAGCCATTCACATTTATAATATAGTCCATAGAAGTTTATGAAATACAATATGAAAACATTACAAGTTTTATGAACTATAGTATGAAAACATCATGAACTTTAGCATGAAAACATCATACAAACATTATGCATATGATTTTAATTCAAAGGATAAAATTATTTACTGAAGTTTACCCATGAATAAAATTCCTTTTACTAAATGATTATTATTATATGTATCACTTATAGACTTTAGTATTCTTACCTGCGTGTTGATTAATTCTGATAACATATACTTGTTCCAAAAAAATCTGTCATCAACTTTTTTCCATAAAGGCAGTGTTGCATAATCTGAATTTTTTGACTGATAATACTGTCTTTGAACTGAATTAGTTACATCACCAGTATATGAATAATAGAATGAATCTGTATCTGTAAACATTTTGGTAAATTCCTGCAAAAAAAAAAAAAAAAAAGATATTGAAAATTAAGAAATTTAATTAAATTACAGATCTCACATTTTCACAGTAAATCTAGAAGATAATCCCCAGCTATACTGCTAAACCTGATTTATATGCAATGTCCAGAATTTTACGAAAGCTGTACCTTATGGCATTATCGATAGGTTTTTCATTACTCTCATAGAGACAAAATTTTCGCTACGGATAACTATTCTTATACAAGTTAATAAAAGAAATTTTTCATTATAATCTTGTATAAGAATTCAATTAATTACATTAAGCAAAACATTTCTGAATATAAAGGAAGTAAAAGAAATAAAAAAAAATATATAATCTACTAGATCAAAAATATACTAGAAAAGGAATTTTAGGTTTTGACTCCTAGGAGATAATACAATTTTCCTTGCAAAATAAAAATGAGATTAGTAATTAATTTAATTAAATACTTATATTAATCAAAATAACTGTCAGACAAATTACTTCATATTACGGTCAAAAAATTATATCTTTGGCTGATTAAATTTTAAGAGCTATTTATAGTCATTACTGAATGGTTTTAAATACACATTTTTTTTCTAGCCCTGATATGAAATAATCAGATTTTATTTCTTAAAAGATGTTCATTACCTGTCAAAGTAATGATCCCTGCTTACCCTTAGTAATGCATTATAATGCTATAATTCTGTTTAGGAAAGCTCAATAACATAAAATAGATCTGTCAAGAACTAAATGCAGTGGCTGTATGCTTTAGATATTATAGACACAATTTGCATGTGTACTACAAGCAAATAAATTATAAGTTACACATAACAGTCATACACAATAATACTGTCAATTATTTGTGTGTGGCTGCCCTATCACATTTAAGTCATCTAAATACTTTTGAAAAAACTATAGTTATGCAAGTGAATTTCAATAATAAAGTGACCATGCCAACAGCAGCTCTAATGATAAAATTCCAGTATGTTTTACCCCTGTCCCACACATACTCTCTAATATAATGAAAAATTTCATTCAAAGATTAAATGATATGATATAACATTCAATTTAACAAAGTTCACCACGCATAAAATCACAAAGCATATTCCAGTGTAGATTTCCTAACAATCACAAAAATTTATTTCAGAGAAATAGCTTTTGATATTATTCTTTATTGGAATAGCTTAGCTTTTGAAAAAGTACATTACAAAATGTCAGATGGTTTTATCTTGAGGTACAGTGCCTTGTCAGAGCTACCATATTTACATACTTATATGAACAGCATTGAACGTCTTCTATTTACATTTTTTTTTCCTGTGAAATGTTGCTTCCTCACAATTAGGAGTGCTTTGTACTCTTAACATTCTAGTTTATAAGTTTTCATTCTAAGTCTCACAAAGTACTTGAACTTATGGAAACAAACATAAAATATACAAACACAAAATAAGAGAAGTCACCATCCAGTGGGATTCATCCAACAGCCCTTTCCTTGGATTACAGCTTATTAACATAATTTTCAGTAGTAACAGGCTCTGTTACAAAATTGCAGTATCAAATGTTTGCCTCTCTTCCCTACAGACTCCTCCATAACCTGTCTATGGATCAACTGTAGATTTCTGAGAGCTAGTTTTAATAATATGAAGCCACAGGAATCCACTAGCCCTGCACTGAGTTCTTTTACTAGTAAGGTGGAAAATTTAAAGTATCCAGTACCAGCTACATGGCCCATGCTCCAAGCAAGAAATAACATGAGTGGTAACAACTTGCTCACTTCACTTGGGAAATAATAACCTTGCTGGCAGTTTTAGTGCAGATGGATGGGATATCAATCCAATAAAATGGTTCTAAAATTTCATTCCAATAATAAAACTGCATTTAAAAAAATTACCCTTTATCCTGAAAAAAGGAAGTTTCCACTGTAGCACTACCCTCCCATTATAATGAGTTTGCTTACTAAATATTTTTAACATTTATCCACCCACTCATTTTACTCTCTCTCCTCTGAAAATGTAAAGACATCACTTTAAGTTTGACAAAGGTCGAAAGGCAGATATAAACCTTATCCAGTGTCACTAAATATTATCTGGCATTTACTTCTCCTTCCACTCTGTCATGGTCCTTTCCAATAATTAATACACTTTAATTTTAAGAAACTCTTTCATATTCAAATTGTACCTGCTGCTTTTGGTACTTTCACATGATTTGCAGTTACCTTATACACTGAGGAACTTGCCAAGTTCATCACTTTGCTGATGATGACAGCTGAATATTTGAGAGGAAGGGGTAAAGTGTTGTTTTTGAGTCCTTCCTGAGGATCCAGTTTCTTTGGGATGATAATAGTACTGCTTTTTAATATATTCCTATACTATCTCAATTATAATTTCATTTAACTGTATCTAACATCAAAAAAGATACAAATATTTCCTTACCAAAAAGGGAATACTTCTCGCAGTCTTAAATACCAAACTTATGTCCAATAGCCTGAATGATTCTACACAATAACACCCCTCAGCGATTTTGTCCACAGTAGTAATACTATTACCAAATGGTTTAAAACTTGCTACAATGACCATCAAATGGCTATATGTGTACATATGTGTGGAGTAAGTCTAAAAGCTCTTGGCAAATTTAAGCAGTATATAGAGATGGGGTCAGAACACAATAATTTGAAACATAAGCTTATGGTTCCCAAAGTAATTCTGAAGTAATAAAAGTCTCTTTTAGATTGCAACACAGTATGTTACAGAACTATAAGTAATTACACAGTTCAAAGAGACTGTTGTAATACGAGTCAACTCTGTGAACATAAATAAAAAGCACATGTGAAGAGCATATGAAAAAGTAAAGTTTGTCTGATTTGTATGGTCAAATCATATTTCCAAAATAAATACAATCTGATATGGTATATAATTCAAAAGTTAATTTTGGAACTTAAGAATTTTTGATAGATTTACTAAAAAATAAATACACATGTTTAATAAATTGTATATCTCCTAAATATTGCACAGTAAAAGAAAAGTTGCAAATGAAGTAAAAACATAAAAAATAAGTATAAATAAAAAAGCATAAGTAAAATTAGTAACATAATTACAATTTAAATAGGAAGCATAATCATCACTTAACATTTTATAAATTAAACTATTAAATTAGTCCATTCATTTACCTCAATAACTCTCTTTTCTAATTTTTCTCTGTCCCGCTGTTCTTTAGGTTGCTGGGATTAAAAAATTATTATTTTTAAAAACATACTTAAATATTAATATTAAAATTTTAATAATTCCAACAAAAAAACGAAAATAATTAATCCTGTGTCAACACACTGTCATAAAATATTAAATAAAAGTACAATTAAAACTTGTTCAAAACCAGTTTAAATGTGCATTAAATTCTACAATATATAATTTTAGATACCAATTGAACAAAAAAATTACTTTCCAAAGAATTGTTTTCAGAATTTTATCTGAAACTGAATTTAATTACAGCTAAATTAATTCCATAGTCCAAAGCTTGCAATGTAATTAATATACACTGTGATACTTAGTATAAATAACAACTTAAGATCTGCATTTTTTTAATACCAAACATTCATGATTCAAGAACCTTTAAAACATAATGTTTCAATAAGATTTTATCACAAGATAGAGAATTTTTTAAGGCAAATTAGAAGTCACACACATTTTTATACTGCAAAATAAAATTAAAAACCAAATGTAACAATAAAATCGCATGCACTAAGGTATTTTTCTACGAAAATAAAGTTAAATCAGAATCAAATAACTGTTTATATAAAGGATATTTATACAGCAACTATGTAGAATGATTAAGATTACATAAATATTATTTATCAAAAACCAAGTATGTGATCCCGAAATAGATCATACATGCTGTTTGCAATATTACATCTAATAAAACTGCAGCATAATTTAATAGCAAAGCAAGCAAATTACAAGTTCACTTGAATAAATAAAATTCATAATAATTTCAACTAAAAATAAGATTAAGATTTTAAATAATTTAATAATTCAGTGACTACTATTTAAAGCAACAACACAATGTAGCTACAGTAAAAATAAATAAAAAATATAACAGATTATAGATCAAACATGCAGCAAATTTATATATGTAATCATAATATCAATGTTTTTTGTTTGAAAAAATTTCAAAAAAAATTGTCATTTTTATTTATTTTTTTATTATTTATTCATTTATTTTTAGATACCTGAAAAATTTTTTTAACTGTTTTTTTTTAAATGTGTTTGACCAAATTAATACAAATAAGATTTATTTAATGCAGCTTTCAATGAATTATGATATATTAAATGACACCATAGGATATTACATAATAATGAAACATGAAGAAATACCAAAACATTTCTGATAAGTGTAAGAGAAATTGGTCATAGTATCTATAAAAGTGATCATAATATACATATTTAAATTAATATAATATGCTCTAAATGTTGTCAAGTGGTATCAATAAATGCATTATTTGCACTGTACAAAACTTGTTTTCTCTTTTTAAAACTTAAAAAAAAAAAAAAAAAAAAAAGTTTCATACTTTAATTCAACTCCTTCAAAGATAAGTATATATATATATATATTACCTTAAGTTGTCTACATATCTCAAATGCAAGCTATGTTTTAATAAATAACAGAAAAACTCTACTTCAGAAGCTGTTACCAATAAATGACTGTTTGAATATGATTTGTCACCTTTTTACTTTTTAAAAATGTCTGAAATTATAGAATGCAAAAAATTTGAGAACTCAGGTATAAATAATTTTATTCATGTGATAATCAGAGATAAACCAACTTGAATTAGATTAATTATTCTAAGACAGATTACAATTGCATTACAAACACTGGTTTCATTAAGTTTAAACCAATTTTTAAAATCAGTTTTCTATATTATATTCAAAATTGGTATACATTTTTATCTTTTGGGAGGTACCTTTCTCGTACTGACACATGTTATATCTAGAAGAGAAGAGTGCATTCAGTAAAATATTTTAGCAGCTGAAAATTTCGGTAATACATAAGTATAAAATATAACATTATTATCTGCTTCAACAATAAAATTTACATTAACGATTTATTATTTTTTGAAAAGTTTCAAAATAATTTTTATTAATTTGTTTCATAAAAAAATGAATGTACAGTTCTTAATTTTTAATTTCATACTTATTAACTTTTTTAACAATTTATTCTGAATATCTTACTTAAAAAAATACAAACTACAGCAGCTGAGAATGACTCAGACTGCAGGACTTCTAGATGAGGTTCAAAAGAAAGAATAAAAAACTGCTCTCTATTGAAGCCAGTCAAAATTTTGGGAAATGAAAATAATGTTTACAAGGAGCAATTATTCTGTATTCATTTAAATCAGGGCAATACTACAATTCAGTATGCATTTGAAGTCAGAGAACCACTTCTAAAATTGGCCACATTAAAAAATGAGTCACTTTAACTACACTGCAGCTGGATCTTCATTAAATGCTTTCAGAAGGATAATACTTACTAATACTGAATTGTTCATTAAATTAAATCGGTTGTGAATATATATTACTTATCATATTTTCAATTCTTAAAAACTGATAAACAGAAAATAAATTCAATTTATTAAAGTTACTTAATAATGGAATTTTAACAAACAACTACCATCATATGATTCTAACATAAAATTTAAAGGCAAGTAATTTTTTATAGAATCATGTACACATATTTGTTTATAAGTTGTTTCTATAATCTTATTTAAAATGAAAACAACTTGAAATTCCAGAATAAATAATAATAATGCATTGCAAGAAACAAAAGCACATAAGTTGAATTAAATAGATGCATAGGGGAAAAAAAGGCTCCACAAAACTACAAAAATGAATTGAATGTAGGGGTAAAAAGTTCTACTTTAAAATATGAAATATTATTAGAATGTTAATGTACATTTTCAGAAGCTTGAATGTAATTCTTAGCTACAAGCTATATTTAAACTAGTCCATTTACACACAAAATGAAAATATCTATGGCATGAATAATAATAATTTTATTCAAATTTTGAGACAGAAATTATAGCCATATATCACAAAACATGCTAAAATTCAAAAAAGTAAAAACCATATACTCAGATTAAATCCAGTATTTTCACCCTAATATAATTCTAAACATTTTTGAGTAATTTTTATCATGTGAACAGCAAATTTATCATGTGATATATAAAATAAATAAATCATGTGAACAGTAAAGCATTTCTATTAAACAGAGGAAATCAATTATTACATGATGCCCCGTCACCTTTCTTAAAAATTTTTTTAAAAAAGTATATTTGGAGAAAAGCTAAAATAATATTAGTTAGAAAAGGAACTACAACATATTTTGTTAGCTGCCAGTAATGACAAAATAATCATGCAGCAGGCGATAACATACAGGCCCTCACAGAAGTCATACCTGTATCGCCAGTATCTCTGAAAACTGACTCCATGGTCCAAAATCCACTTGACTTAAAAGTACCGGAATGATTATTCTACTTGTCAGGTAAGTAACAGCTGAAATCAATGTGCTGCATACCTACAGGAAGAATTCCTTTTATGGAACTTTATGAATCTAGCTTTAGCACCAAAGAATAGGCAATTATAGATTTTAATACTAGAACAGCAAACCCATAAAAATGATTGATTTTTCATGTGGCAAAACTAATTATATATTCACTGCTGGCAATTCTAATGTTTAATTACTTAGATTATGCATACTACTAATACATGAAAAAGTCAACATTCAATTCTAAAACTATTAGCATTGAAGGTATATTTAGTTCTACTACATCTACAATGCATCATTTCAAAAGCTGGTTGTTCCAGTGTTAATAGAATATTTTTTGAGGAAATGGATATTTAGACTACTTGTTTTTCTAGCCATCTGAATTTCTTAAAAATTTTCACTAATACACCAAATTTAAGTCAATATAATATTGCTCCAGTAGCTACATCTTTTAATATTTTTATGAAATTTAGTAAAGCACTGCAAATAATAAATAATGTAAAGAAGTAAATAAAAAAAGGCCCATACAAATAAATATTACATGCAAACACTTCACAAATAAAAATAAATAAATAAATAAAGCTACTTAAATATAATGTGTTGCAAAATAACTATTATTTCACAAACCTTAAATAAGATAATTATTTTTTATTATGCTTAACTTATATCAGAACAGGTATACTTGGGGGGGGAGTGAATCTGATTTTAGTAATAAGTGTAAAATAAATTAGTAATCATATACTTGCAACAGAAAACTGGAAAAAATTAAAAAATAGATGCAAGAATTAATGATAGAAAAATTCAAATGTACTCAAAAAAAGGCTTTTCATACGAAAATATTAAATACTGCAGCATGATACAGAAAATAACATGGTCTTTAAACATACCCTAAAAACTGATAGAAATCTAACAATATTGTTGTATGATTTCTGTGGTTACTTATCAGATGTACATGGATTATATGCTTTCCTTTTTTGTTTAAGCACAAAATGTTCATACATGAAAGGAAACTAAAATATATATTGTTATGTGTATCATAAACTTCAAAACCAGTGAACAGCAACCACTTTCCCTACAGAGTAAATAATATTTTCTGTTTACACTTTTTATAGTCAACACACAGCAACAAGAAAGCAAGAACAAAATATAATTCACCAAAAAGCAAGCATTTTGAACAAGCCGCTTTGCAAAGTAAAATGAAAAATACAACAGGATTAAAATATATGTAGATTAGCTAATACCAAATAAAGAATCTGTTTATATACTGATGACCAAAGACTGAAGTTTCAACTGAAAATGAATATCTGGCTGCTAAACTATGCTTATTCTAAAATAATGAAAGCAGATATTTGCATGTGCAAACCCATACATCACTTCATAAACCATAATGATTCATAAACTATAATAATTCCTATTACAATCTACTATCTAATAACTTAAATAAACAACTATGTATTTAAAATTTTAATCAAAACAAAATATTATTTGAATTTTTTTCATATATAATGTACTTACAGCAATATGTTTTTATTTTTAAAGTAATCTGTCTGTAAGCAAATTACATTAAGAATAATTTCATTCTGCAGATTCCATCTAATAACTTACATGATCATATTTTTAACCCTTTCTGAGGGGATGTGAAATATATGCAATTCAGTCACTTTCATCTACAGTGGTTCACAAAAATGATCAGACACTTTGAAATTTTCTGTACTTTAATCAACATAAAAACAAAAATAAATTTAAAAAAAATTATAGTAAATACATTTTTGAAAAGACTAAAATTAAATTAAAAAATCAATATTGTTTGTTTAATGAGGATAAATATTCTCACAAAAATAATCGGACACTTTTCGTAACAGCTAAAAATGACAAAAACTTGCATTGCTTTTGCTCTTTATTATTTTATGGGATTACCTTTATACTTCATTTAATCTTTGGGGCATTGGCTCCACAAGTTTTTTGTTATTTCTGGACTAATTTTATGCTACTTCTCTTGAATCACAGCTTTCAGCTGCTGCCACGAAGATATGCTTTTTTTTTTTTTTTTTTTTTCTTAGCTTCTGACAAATATGTTAAACAGGGGATGGTGCCTTAGCTACTTCTGGCTGCTTATATAACAGCTAGAGACTAATATTGTTAGCAGTATGCTCTGGATCATTGTACTGGTACAATTTAATTTGTATATTAAGTTTTTGTGTTGATAATGCCAAATTTCATTTCTAGATACAACTATACTTATACTGATCCATGATACAATGTATAAACTCGATATTACCAACTTTGGAATATACCATACATCTCCATACCATAAATCCTCCTTGACCTTGTTTACTAAGTTTTACTGGATACTAAGTTTTGCTTCCGAAATTCTTTGTTTTCTAGTTATCAGCACTTGTCCATCTCAGCCAAACATGTTAAATTTACTTTCATCAACAAACAACAAATTTTCAGTAGTTGGGTACGTTTTGTTTCATCGATTTTGCGAAAGAGAGTCCTTGCAATTTCTTGATATACAACTGTTTCATATAATGCATGTAGTTCAGCAATGAGTTTAGGACCACTCAGTCTTGGATTCTTTTTTTATATACCTTAGAATAAAGTGTTTCATTCCATCAGATAACTTAGATTGTCTTCCTGGTCTTGTTTTGTTTTGAATACAATTCTGTTTCTTATTAGGCTTAATATAAAAAAGTAGAGAATTACTTAAAATTAAGTAAATCGGAAATTTTTCTAATAGATTTCTCTTTCTTTTAATGCAAATCAATAACTAATCTGCGAGTTTCTAAAGATGTTTAATTTCATGAGCTAGTCATAGTAAGAAAACATTAAAAATAACGAATATTCTATTAAAAAAAATTCAAATTATAAAAGCAAACTATTTTCAGATTGTTGTCCATCTTCTTTATCCAAAATACCATAAAAGTTAGTTTTCTATTTATTGAAGACAATTTTAATTAGAAATTCTGAAAATGTCTGATTAATTTTGTGATGTGATATTTTTTTTTTTTTTTTTTTTTTCCATTTCAGCCTAAAACAGTACTTTTTAATTTTACAATTTAATTTAGTCAAATTTATTTAGTACCAAAAGGGAGCTAAGAAAATGTGTATTCAAATGAAAAATATTCTCTAATATTTTATTTCAAAGCTTTTCTCCTATTACTAAAAAAATTTTAAGGAATCATAGTGTCCGATCATTTTTGTAAGGCATTGTAGATAACTTGGAAAATTAATAAAACCCCAAATTTCCTAATTTCAGTTGCTTTTTAGTCCAAAGGGGCTTTGTCGCTGAAGAACTATTGTTTTCGTTTTGCGATTTTCCGTCAATTCACTACAAACGGCAAATCACTTTTCAAACTGTTGCCACAAAATATTATTGCCCTGTGTTATATTTAAAGAAATTAAATAATAAAAAATCTGCATAAATGTTTGTATATTTCTCGCATTGTGATAAAAAAACAGTACACAGAGCCATTGAATTTTGTATGATGTAATCCTCCTACGTATATGGGCATGAAGATCAAATTTGAAATTTGGAATTTGTTTTATTATCAATTTCTTGTTTTGTAAAACTTTAACGAATTTTTGATTAACAAACTCAAGGATTTTAAAGTGAGCAATGGCAACGTTGTATAGAAAAAACATTTTTATCTCCAGTGCACGAGTCTCTGTATTGAAAATTCTAAAGATATGCTCATTTTAAAACTATTCTGTGATATTGCTGTTGAACTGAATTTTATGGTTTAAGTGCACAGAACGTGATATTTAATAAATAAATGTAACACTCAAAATGTACATGGATAAAGTTAAAAAAGTGCGCAATGCCATTTTTGTGCAATTCGGGGATTTTTGTGCAATTCAGGGAAGTGAAAATAGGTCGACGTGTACATGGATAAAGTCAAGGGAGTGTGCAATGCCATTTTTGGGCAATTCAGAGATTTTTTTTAAGTGAAAAATAGGTCGATGTGTACATGGATACTGCGTTTGTGTAATTCTTTTTCTTGTCATTTTGGCTTTGTGTAGCGGCGATTTTTGGGTTATGCCAAAATAATAAGTCAAAGAATTGCATAAACTCGGTATCCATGTACCGCCAAAAATCGCCAAGGAGTATCCTAAAATATACTTTTACCTTTCATTTATATGTTGATTTAAGTGGCTAGCCCAATGCGCAGCTGCACCACAGGTCCGGGGTTTGATCCCCAGCTGGACAAGATTGACTCAATCTTTTATGCCTTGAATGGGTCGATTAAGTACCAAGTTCACGTGAGGACTAAGCACTGGGGGGGGGGGGTCCTGTGACAAGCCGATCAATTGCCTAGGGCATATACTGATGCATTCCAGGGCCCAAGATCAAGAAAGCAGGGGCACTGCAGGCCATGGCTCAGTAGGGCTGTTGCGCCGCTGAGTTTAGTTTTTAGTTTAGATGTTCATTTTCCTCCCCAATTCACAAATCTTCCTGAATAATGTCACAAAAATAAAATGGAATGGAAAAAAAATAGATTTCTAACCTGTGCAAGACATAGTTAGCATGCATCTGAATTTCCATCAGAAATTATTTAATTTCAGAGAAAGATCTGGGGAATTAAATTCAAAGGTTCTTTGGAAATCATAAATTTACAAACTGGCAGCTAACAAATGAGTAGCAATAAAATATGTTTTCATTGTACCGATTTCACAAATTAAAATAAAAATCAAACTTAATTTTTAAAGCCAAAAAAAATTATTACAAAAGCTAGCATCTCGTACTTCACATATTTTATTGTAAAGGACTTACCTTTCTAGGTTTTACTTGCGATGTTGCTGTTTTTAAGGTGTTCCACGTTTTTTGAAATGCTTTTTGTTGAATATCTGGATTGCTTGAAGGTTTGTCGACTTTCTTAGGATTAAAAAGATGTTTTTTGCATATCTATAATTTACAAGGCATTGTTTCAAAGACATAAATAAAACAGAAAAAATATTAAGGTACAAATTCCTTTAACTACCATTTTCAATTAATTTCTTGTAATACACATTTTCTAACATTGTTCTATTCTGACTAAATAATAAAAACATTTGAATACAGCTTCACAAAGAAGCTGAATCCCATTTCTCTGAAAATTATCATTCAAATTACAGAATTAAAATATTTACGTTCATTCTCTACTAGATATTTTAGTTCTGATTCCCTCTAACCACCTATTTCAAGAATCTCTTTTTATATTACTACGATAATCCTACTAAAATTAAGGGCTTTATCGCAGTAAAATCAAAACTTTTTATTTATTAGTAACAGTATTTTTGCTTTTATTGAAGTAAGTTAATACTTTCTGAATACCCACAGTTTGTTTGTATTAAAACTTATTCAGCAGATAGAATTATAATCAGAGAATTTATCTTGTAGAAGAAAATACATCTGTTGAAAAAAAATGCATATATTTACTAAATCATTCTAAAAGACAATGACTTTCCCTGAATCACACAATGTTCTTATACAGGCTCTTTACACAGAAAACTAGATCAGCAAACAGATCTTGTGATATCTAAGCCTTTAGATTTCACTGAATTTTTGTCTAATATTATTAAAATTTTGAATTATTCAGCATTTCATGATACTTAAAAACAAATGCACTGTAAAATATTAACTTACAGATTTACGTCTTAAAAATGTTAATCTTTATTTCAGAGCACGGAAAAAGAATTTAAGTTTAAAATAAATTTGCCAATGATAGGGAAATCAGAAAATTAGTTTTGACCTTAAATACATTTAGTATCTGAATAGAATTCATGTATTAAAATGTGTTAGCAAAAATATCTTTTTATAAATTTTTATGTTCTCCCCAAATAAAACCATTTAGATTTCTTAAAACAGAAAACATACACGAACAATATTATCATAATGTTAAAGAACCATCATAATAAAGCAACATTTTAAATGATGAAAAATTTTAATATTTTCCATCATAAGAAATGGATTTTTATTTCCTCATTACAGACTGCAATACAAATTCCAAAATTTACTTAAATGCAATGATTCCCTTATCAACAATACTTCTTTAAAAATACAATATTTCTTTTAAAAGATAATAAAAAATAATAAAACTGCCTATATTTTCATGCTGACAAATACAGTATGTCAATATTTATAAATGCAAGAAAAAGTGTAAAACATACTTCAAATTCAACATCTGGAAGATGTTGCTGGTTCAATGGCAAAAGTGCTATTTTTTGGATTTTATAAACATCATGGCCACCTGGAAGGCATCCAACTAAGGAGCGTTCTCTGACAAGAACTAATCGCTTGTCAATATCTGAAAGATTAAAATATAAAAAATTCAGAATTGGAAAACACAAAATATGGATTTATACACTAGAATATCTCTTTTTTCTTACCTTGCTGAATAGTGAACTTTCCAATGAGACCAAACACAATTCCTATACATACAAAATCGGACAGTTTTTCAACTTCTCTGGCTAAGAAAAAATAAAAATTTAAAAAATTAAAAATTATCATTTGGGAAAATTTTCACAAAGAGATTATTCATAAATTCAAATAATTAAGAATAAATATTAAGAATAAAATTATTAGATATTTCTCCCGCCTTCCTAGTTTGCCTTCGTGGGGTAGTGGCTCTGCACGCTGGGACGGTATTCCAGAGGTCCGTGGTTCGATTCCCAGCGAAAGCGTTGTTAATTTTTCATCTTTCCTGCTTCCAAAATACTTAATGTTTCTACAAAATGAGTAATTGAAGAATCACTATTATGAACATGTTATTTGTTAAAGAATCACTATAACTGAACATGTTATTTTGTTATTTGTTATAACTACTTTAATTCAATGATAGAGTTTCTTAAACATGTATTTTTTCCTTTCCTAGGATTTCCCACAGATTTGTTGATTGAAAGCTGTTTGTTCAAGTTTCAGGTGTAAAAAATCAGATACTTTACGATAATATATACATACATATGTACCTACCAGTTATTAAACTGACTAGTCAATAAACTCAACAGCTAGTTCCACTTAGACTTACTTCCAAGAACCAAAAAAAGTACATGCTAATCAATAAAAAAACTACCGTTTATTAAACACATCTGCCACTTATTAAACTCATACTGGCAAAAGACTGATACTTCAGTGCCAAGATTTCCTACTTGTATACCTATCAAAGCTTTTCCTAGTTCATCTATTTAACAATTCATGGAATGTGGCTTTATCATTCAGGCATACAGTGCTTCAGTAATTTGATATTTTACAAACCCTGTACCTATATCTGTGAGACACTATTTTCAGAGTACCATAATTTCAGGTAGATAAGCCGCTCTAGCATATACACCACACACATGATCATTGACTTAAAAAAATTAAAGTTCAGATAAGCCGCACTGCTGTGTACGCCTCAGCAAAGCATTCCGAAACATGGCACTTAATATTCACTTAATCAGTAATTCCCTACCATATTGATTTGATAATATTTTATAGCATTTACAACATAAATATAATCAGCAATGTATAAATAAATAAGAAAGAAACATCTTAACTTGAAGAAAGCAAACTCTGACAATTTCTAATAGCTATTATTTTTATGGGTTCGGCAAACCTCATTTATCACCATAAATTACATATTGTGAAAAGAATACGTACATTAGATAAACAATCAGATTTTTTAATTAAATTAAACTACATTTATTTATGCAAAACCATCACAATCTGACTCATCGATGTCAGAATTAAATAAATTTAACAAATGACCATCAAGGGCAATTTCATCATTCTGTTCTAAATCACTTCTTTCAACGCCACTGTCTTCATTTTTTTTCTTTTCCGATGATTTCCGATTTAATGAACGATTTAATGAAATTAATGATTAATGAAAGATTCCGATTTAATGAAAGCTGTACGATCGTATCAGCTTTCATTGAATCAGAATCTGAGCTGATACAATCGTATCAGCTCGGACTGATTGCCATGCCATGATTTGCATAAGGCAACCTCCTCATATGAAGCTTGTAAGGATCTTAAGTTTTACTAACGTTTATTTTATTTTAAATCTTTACTATCACTTCTTATTTTCTACTTCCGGCCAGAATTAAAAGCTTTAACTTATTTATGCAAATTTGTCTTGCGAACGCCAAGTACTTAAGTTGTGGCTTTTTGCCAAGCAAGAGAGAGGAAGGAGTGATTAGGAGCGGGCCGCTTGCCATTGCAGTTTTACTCGGTTGCTGGTTGCCTTCAAGGCCAGAGGTTTAATCCTCTTGATAATTTTAAACGTATCGTAGTGTTAACAGTTCTCTGTACTACATACGGCCTTTCTGTTAATATACGGCCAATCTTCAAGTAGACACTTGTTTATTAATCCAAAGTTAGTTTAGTTAGAATTTAGTTAATATTTTTATATTCTTACGTTCAGACCACAAGTGGTTGGTCTCTGTATTCCGAAGTCCGGAAATCATTGTAAAGAGAGAAAAATAAAGGGTTTCGTATACCCTTCCTGTGTATCTTGTCTACTTCCCACATTTATTGAACATAGCTTTACTAAGCTCCCTGTTCCGAGTCAGGTAATTTAATGTTCCCCAAGCAAGTAAGGAGGAACACTGAACCTGATAAGCTTTTCTCCTTCGTCCAGAAATTGTGAAGGAATGGAGTCCACTTTGCATCCATTCCAACCAATATCTGTAAAATTTTGTAAGCCCACCTGGTATCACTGAGACATCGGTGCTAAGTTTTTCTGCTTTGGATCTTACTGTATCCACTAAATGGAATCGCGTTGAATCCAGAACAATGAGTCTTCAGGGATGGAAAAAAGCACCTTTCCTTTTTCAATAAATTTCTCTCAGCCAAAACAACATCACTTCTTCACACATCCATCCTTTTTAGTTGGTGCAAATGATAACCCCTTTAGGGAAGTTTCCTTTCAGAATTGTTTTTCTTTTGAAAATTATCAAAGCAGTTAACATCGCTCCATTGGCGGCACAACACAAAACATAAGTAAAAGAAGTCTTTTTACACCCAGTTGTCAACACTGAAATAGTTTTTTCTCCTATTGAATGAAGAGTTCTGCGCAGAGGACAGTCAAAAGTAACAGGCACTCCAGTCCACGGAAAGCTTTTGTTTGACTGTTATTTTGGTGCTGATAGATACACACACCACTTAGGTCCTCCAACAGATGTTTTAATGCTCATTTGTCCTTTGCTTGAAGGAGAATTCTAACTGTTGACACTGATAATCCACTTTCTTCTATTGTCCATTTCAGTGGCGTAAATAGAACTCTTCGGCCCTTATGCAAAACATTTTCCTGGCCCCTTTCCCAGTAAATTTAATGTGCTTAAAAATAACAAAAAAAAAAAAAAAAAAGCTTCGTGGAGGACTTTCTAAGGGAAACTGGCTCGTATACACGTTACACATGGGGAAAACCACGAAAACGCCCATGCAGCCAGCCCGTTCGCGGGATTCGAACCTCGGACCGAACTACCAGTGTTCAGCGATTTTACCGCTCGGCTGCTGGTGGGCCTCTTTATCACATCTGGATTAATTGTTAAAAAGTATAAGCACGTTTATAGGGAACCATTTGAAAGGTACGTAACATGAAGAAAGAATAAAAAGGAAAATAATTTCCCTTGACAAACTGGTGAAATGTAAATTTGCTTTAGTCTGGGTATTTGACGTCAGATGATTTTAATTCAGTTACTTGAGACTTTTTGTATGAGTGCGAAAGACAGATTTTTCTCTCCTTTCACTGAGATGCATACTGATAATAAACGAATGAGTCTATATAAAAAAAGGAACATGTCGACGTATAGCATTAAGAAAAAGAAGAAAGCCTAGATTTGCGGAGATTTTTATATAAAGTCCAAGAAGTTTTACATATTAATGTTTTAAATTTTTATATAAAATCTGCATAAATATCAGTTTTTTCGCTAAGTTAGCAAACTTATAAATAATTAGTTATATTATAAACCGACAGACAAGATAATTGATAAACGTACAGAATAGCTATTACATTAATGTATAGTACTCTGTGATTTACTCAGCTTACAAACATGATTTATGCAATAATATACAAGTAATAAATAAGAACTTTTACAATGTAAATGATACATTTGTTAAATATAAAACACATTTATCATAAACTTCATAAAGAAAACTATTTGAGCATAAAACTTTTGTAGAAAATATGTATGGTAAAGTTTTTTTCTGTCTTTTTAAAAAAAACCTTTTGGTACACTAAGATACTTGAATACATGATTTTTATAAAAAAAATATGAATGCTAAAGTTTTTTACTGTTTCCTTTTAATTTTTCTCAGTCCGTACTGCTCTTCTTCTCTAATTTTTTCCTCCCTCAATAAGTGTAATGATAACATTGGTGGCCAAAATTCATCATAAAGAAAAAAATCCTTCTTTTAAAATTTGCGTCTCCTAACCTATTTCCACAAAATTATTTATCAATACTTAAACGTCCATTTTCTCAGCCATCTCAGTTTCAACGCCTTCTAAATAAGGGTGCGTCTTATATGCCGTCAAATACGGTAGTCGGAATTGGTTCCATGGATTCTGCTATGCACACAATATTGGAAACCTTATCTATATCCTTGCTTTTAATAACAAAAAGTTTCCCCCCTCCAAAACTGCACCTAAACAACATTTATGATTTTGGAAAAAAAAAAAAAAAAAAAGCGACTATCTATATGTCGTCTTAAGACTAAATTACCATTTCTGATTTGTCTCTCAATATCCTCAGACTCACATGTTGCACAACTGCTTATCATCTTCATTTACTACTACAATAAACAAGCAGTGGATGAAGCTTTGTCTTCACTAAAAGCTCTGACCTACACCTTTTCAGAAAAACTGCACATTACTTTTTACTTTAGTAACAGTTGGAATACAGGAGTCATAGCATAATTAACATAATTCCAAGCTTTATCAAAATTTTTGAAAGTCATTAGGTTTATTTTGGAGCAGGAAACATGAAAATTACTCCCTGAACCTTGCAACTGCTAGCCATATGTGCTTCCAACTACACCACAAAGCCACATGAAAAGGAAAGAGAAAATTCCCTGCATTCCCTTCCACTTCAATGGTTATTAGAGAGAACACAGTTGCTAAATCCTGCTGGTGATGAATTAACAATCTACCATATTATACTTTAGGTACCACTTATACAGTCCTTATATTTATTTCACAGAAGAAAATGAAAAATCACCAATGCCCTTGCTGTTTTCTGAACTCCAGATCTCTTGATTTTTAGTCAGATGTGGCCCTAATAACACCATGATTGCATATGATAATAAAGAGGAAAACTCCTTGTAAAGGTTTATGTTAATTTTCTAATGGTTATTTTTATTTTTGAATAAGCTGTCTTTTACTTCCTTATTTCCCATCTACAATTCCCTGCCAGAATGAGTTTTTAGGATCCAATATAATGTTCTAGCTAAATTTGTGGTCCCTACAAGCTAGAATGCTTATGAGCTGTGTAGCGAAGTATCGCAGACTTCACTAACGTAAATTTTGTCCGTAAATGTAACAAAAAAAGAAGGATTAAATTTACCCATTATTCAACTTAATAATGGTTCACATATGGCCCCTCTTGGGCTTATAGAAAGCCTCCACCTTGGGCTTTAACTTGAGTTAAAAAATAAGAAACTAATGCTAACTAAACTAAAACCAACCAAAGCTGTACAGAAATAAACAACACAGTTGGCCCTTATTTAAAGCTCGCCAGCAAATACTAGCAGGCTCCTAACAATACGCTGAATGTAGAAAGATTAGGCTTAAAGCAACGATGTGGCCAGAAGGCAGAACACATTCTAATAAGAACTTCTAAGCTTTTCTACTGAAGTGACTGAGACTTCCAATTAAATACTAGTTCTAACTCATTTACATAAAACGCAATCCTGAAAATTCATTCTGGCAGTGAATTGTAGGTGAGAAATAAAGAAGTAAAAGACAGCTTATTCAAAAATAAAAATAACAAATAAGAAATTAAAATAAACCACTACATCCTTACAAACCGATCAAAAGTGTATTCCTTCTCCACTTCATGCAAATTCATATTTGTACAGCATAATATTGGTAACCAAT
Source organism: Stegodyphus dumicola (assembly GCF_044657685.1). Classification (NCBI taxonomy): domain Eukaryota; kingdom Metazoa; phylum Arthropoda; class Arachnida; order Araneae; family Eresidae; genus Stegodyphus; species Stegodyphus dumicola. The sequence continues at coordinate 131,080,939 of NC_140768.1, read as the reverse complement.
CAAGTTTTTATACCCACTTTCACTAGCAACATGAATGCTCACCCTTACTCTGCTTTCCATGTTACCCAGGACAGCAGGCTTATAAGCTCCCAGTGGGACAATAAGCTAATTCTCTTACACTGAACCTTCCCACACACCGCATTCTAAGAGAGTATGAATAAAAATTTTCATGCATCATAGTGCCAAACCTTGAACATTCAGATTTATTTTTCAGTGATGCCACAAAGGATGTGGAGCTTATGAAAACAACGAACATGGTGGTTACCACTCTAGGGCGGCTGATGCTGCTACCATCTAGAACAGCATAGACTGCCCTCTTGGATAGTATAATCGGGCTTCCATATTTTTTGTGAATGAAATCTCTTCAAAAGAAGAGGAAGAAAGGAAAATTATCTTAATTCTCTGATCCATGGAATTGTGCAAAATGGAGTAAGATGCAAATTTTGCATGCGACAATAGTAGCCTGATAAAGCATTAGCAAGCTATTGGCAACGCTGCAGCATTTTCGAAGATAATGCCATGCCTTATTTAGAAGCATTTTAAAACATAAGCATGAACAAATCACATTAGACAAATTTTGATTAAAACAGAAGCTCGGTGAATCTTCAATGTTGAAAGGTAAAAGAGACAAAGAAAAGGTAAAAGAAGATGTCTTCCGATGACAATAACATCTTCCTCACAATTCTCCATTTATGTCATCCTCTCTCCTTATACAGATTCAGTAAAAATAAGTTCTCATCTATTTTATCTGCTTCATATATTGTTCAACTATGTAGTTTGATATTAACAGCCCAGAAGGGCTGTTAGTCTCAAAACACGATTTCCTGTTATTTCACATTAATGTGTTATTTCACTTTCAATTTAAATCTATTGCTATTCCAAAAAAACATAAGATATTTTTCTTGCATGTTTATTTTGTCTGTTACTAATAAATCAATTAAATTGTTCAAAAGCAATAAATGCAGTTCTTAAAAATATTTTTTTTCTTTTTACTTTTTATCTGATTGTTCATTTAAATCATGATATACAGTAAGACCCCGCTTAACGCTATTTCGTTTAGCGCTGTTTCAGTTTAACGCTCTTTTATTTCAACCCGGGGATTCCCCAAAATTGCTCGCAGCATTACGGGTATTCCCCGAAATTGTGCGCAGCGCTAGGTTTCCAAATAACATATCCGAAACAGTATAGTTGTGTTTCTTGTTTGGTGCCGTGCTGTACGGACGCATTTTTATCATTTGAAACATTTGTTGACATGATTATAAGTATAAATTTATATAATACTATAACGATTAATACAGTGACAAATATTATGATCTTTAGTTTTTATCATAGGTGATAATAAAAAACAAGAAAAGAAAGAAACCAGAAGAAGCATTTCACTGGACACTAAAATGCAAGTGATTAGATGATTAGTTTCTGGTGAACGTCAATCTCAAATTAGTACTGCATTGAATTTGACAACTTCAACAATAAGGACAATTCTTAAGAAGAAAGAAAAAATACTGCCATTGGTAACTGCAACTACGTCAAGCTCTGCAACTAGAATTACCAGTTCTAGAAATAACATTATAGAGGAAATGGAAAAACGACTGTCTATATGGATTGACGACGAAATTGAACGCAATATGCCATTAAGCCAATCTATCATAATGCCTTCTTGACAAAAAGGCAGAAAATTGGAAACACAGAGACTGAATGATCTGACTGACTGAGAATTTTATTCGTTTTTATGAGTATATTCGTCTACATCGTTTTCATTTTTGTAAGAAACAATGTTTGGTTTTATTTTTATTAAAAAAAACATTATTAAATTTAATACCTAACCAATTTTCTTATCCATCTTCCCCTAACCCCATTATTTACATATTAAGATAGCCTCGTTTAGCGCTGTTTCGCATTACGCTCTACTTTGATGGAACGTATCCCCCGCGTTAAGCGGGGTCTTACTGTACTTAATTAAAAACACTAAATATATTTACAGAATTACATTACATGTTTTTTTTTTCTCTTTTTAAATACACAGAAGATATATAATAGTCCCATGTTAGTTTAAATGCATACTCATCTAATATCCGATAAAATGTTTTGCTATTCCACCTGGGCCATGTCCATAGATAATCTCTAATGATAAACCATATTAAACTTTAAAAAGAGTCCCTTTTTTCTTATATTGTTAGAATCTGAACCCTTTCAGACATTTTTAAGCATTTTTTTTAATTTTAATTTATTTTAATTTTTATTTATTTGCTCAAAAGGGACATTATTCTCGAATGGGATATTAGTCTTAAAATGGCTATTTGTGTTGAAACACTGTAAGGTACATTTTAATTTTATAACAGTTATTTTAATTTTACAGCTTTTTCCTATCAATTACTGTTTCCACTTACAATTAAATCCCTACCAGATTGAGTGTTTAGAATCACATTGAATGTAAATGTGTTAGAAGAACTATTTAAGGCAGGTTCAACTTATTTCAAAAGAGAATGCTAAGAATCCTTAGCAGCGCATGTTTGCATTTGGGCTAAATCACTCTTGAAGCTGTTACACTCAGCCATATTATTACGTGCCTTTTGATATTCGCCGACTAGTTTAAAATAAGGGCCAACTATGTTAGATACTCGTGTTTAATTAATTATAATTTAGTATCTTATTTCTAATTCTGAATTAAAGCCCAAGTACAGGCTTCTTGTAAACCCGAGAAAGGTTTATTATGTTATAATTTGAGTGAAACAAAGGCTATTTTAACCCTTCTTGAGTTTACATCTTTAGTTGTTTGAACTCTGCAGTAAGTCATTACATAGTTCACTAGGTTCCTCGATGTTCATCTTAGACAAAAGGAGTGAGGAACCCAGTAACACTTAAATGTGTTGTATCATTTTTCAAATTGTTACCACCAAATATTATCGCCGTGTATTATATGTAAAGAAATTAAATAATGAAGAATCTGCATAAATGTATACATATTTCTCACATTGTGAAAAAACAACAGTACCTAGAGCCATCTAGTTTTGAATAATGTAGTCCTCCACTCTATTATGGCACCTGGAAGCCTGAATTTTGACTTTGTTTTATTATCTACTTCATATTTTGTAAAATTTTAATGAATTTTTGATTAACAAACTCAGAATGATTTGAAAGCAAACTATGGCAACACTGTATGAAATAAAAGATTTTTATCTCCAATGCTCAAGATTATACCTTGGAAATTCTAAACATACATTGTTTTTAAATATTTTTTGAGTATGTTGTTGAATTGAATTTTATGTGGAGTAAGCACCAAGAACATGATATTTAATAAACAAAGTAAACACACAAAATGTTAATAATAATAATTAAAAAAAAAAAAAGGTTTTGCAAAGCTATCTCAGTAAGAAAACTGAACATCAGTATGATGAACTGAGAAAAGAGTGATAAAAACTGAAAATGTATGCCAACACTTAACACTGCATTAGCAATTCTAAACATACTAGTATACTGCTTTGCTGCCTTTAAAATTTTTGCAATTTAGCTGTTGAATTGTATATGGCGTAAGTGCAAAGAAAATGATGTTTAATAATAAAAGACAAAAATAAAGTGGATTAGTAAAAATAAATGTAATACCAGACTAGTAGTTTACAAGCTCAGCAAAAGCATAAAAAACCTTAAAAAACCCTTTCAAATGACTGTTAAAATCTGAAAACTTTTAAGATTTTTTAAAATTATTATTATCATAATGTTAAATAAAAAATTCCATTTTTGGTAATGCCCATTTATGTTTCATTATGACTGATATATATATATTTAATTTTTGGTATATGAATGATCTAAATATGTAATTTTCTTTCAAATTCTGCAATAAAATATATATAATATTTCGACAGTTTTCTGAAATTTATTGAACTGAGAAGTGATAAGAATAATTTACTGTGAAATATTCCCAATGCCAAATAATGAAATCCATTGAAGAAAAAAGAAATTCTTATGATCAGAAGAAAAAAGTAGTTGCATAAAGGATAGATATAAAAACAATTATTGCCAGGAAAAAAGCTTGGCTAATCTTTGGAATATGGTAACAGGCAGTCTGGCGACATTTTGGTAGGCGATAAAGGTTACTACCTAGGACTTTGGCAATAATGTGAGAAGTACCCAGTTCCAATTCGGATTATTTTATGTGAGGGAAATGAGAGATCATGAAATATGTCATGTGACATTAATGGACGAATTACAGTTCTTTAATCGAAAAAGGGGGGGAATTTGGAAAACTGTAGTATTTATTGTATAAACTGTTGTTATTTTGTATTAAGTTTCATTGTGTGTTGTGTGAAATAGTGGAAGTGTACGTGCCACGTAATGAAGATTCTGAAGACTAGGTAAGTTAGTATTTTTAATCATTTGAGGATATTATTTTTATGCATTGTTCTAAATGTAAGGAGTAAATAAATTAATATGGTATTATTGGAAAATTGTTATTAGCAATGATTTAGTTTAAAGTAATTAGGATTGTAATCTAATTTTTATTAATTTAATGTATGTGCTTATTTATATTTTAAGTAGTGTTTTTTAATTTAATTATATTTTAATTTAATGATTGTGATTTTGTGAGTTATATGTTTGTAGTATTTTGGAATACGTTTGAGTAAAATACGTTGAGTATTTTCATGCATTTTCGTGAAATTACGGATTATTTTATCTCGGAGAAATGAGAGATCATGAGGTATGTCATGTGACATATATGAACGAATCACAGTTCTTTAATCGGAAAAGGGTGGGGGGGGGGGAAATCTGGAAAAATATCTGCAGTACTTTATAGCATTTTGTATTTAGCTTGATTCTGTGTTGTGTGAAAGAGTGTTGCTTAATTTTTGGATCCCATGGCCCTATCTAAAGTGAATCCGAAATGGGTATTTAGTGGGATTGAAAGGGGTAATAATAAGTGTTTTTTTAAGGTTGTGCGAGATAGAAGTAAAGATTGCTTATTAAGTTTTATTGAGCAGTATATTCTACCTGGTACAATAATAATATCTGATTGCTGGAAGTCATATGCCTGTTTGGAGGATGAAGGTTTTCAACATCTTGCTGTTAACCATAAGTATCATTTTAAAGATCCTGAAACAGGCGTACATCCGAATACGATTGAGATTCTAAAGAAGATTAGGTAAGTTAGTATTTTTAATCATTTGAGGATATTATTTTTATGCATTGTTCTAATTATAAGGAATAAATAAATTAATATGCTATTATTGGAAAATTGTTATTAGCAATGAATTAGTTTAAAGTAATTAAGATTTTAAGCTAATTTTTATTAATTTAATGTATGTGTTTATTTATATTTTAAGTAGTGTTTTTTAATTTAATTATATTTTAATTAAATGATAGTGATTTTGTGAATTATATGTTTGTAGCATTTTGGAATACGTTTCAGTAGAAGTAAACGTCCATGGCAATAATTTAAATATTTGACACCATTTTTAATTTTAATTTATCACCATAATTTAATTTTAATTTTTAAGTATTTGCAACCATTTTTAATGTTTGTATTATAAATTCGCAGGTGACGTTTATAATAGATAATTTAGAGGGGAAAGTTTTTGGATATTTTATTTATTTTATATGTGCAAATGTTCATCCTTGGAAAAGGTATATACTTTTTCGCGATCAGGTAATTTCATATATGTTCTTTTTACCGACTTTAAAGATTCACAAAATTTTCTTGCATTTTAGTGCAAATTTTTCTAATTTATGAGAAAAAAGTAGTGTACATGGATAAAGTCAAGAGTGTACGCAATGCCATTTTTGTGCAATTCTGGGATGTTTTTTTAAGTGAAAATAGGTCGACGTGTACATGGTTAGCGTGTAGGTGCCATTCTTAAAAACGTGGCAAGCAGTTTGCGATTCTGCACTTTCTTTGGTTGATCTTTATAATACGGTAACTGGTAGTTTGGCGACATTTTGGAGGTGATAAAGGTTACTATCTGGGACTTTGGTAATAATGTGAGCAGTACTCAGTTCCAATTACGCATTATTTTGTCTGAGGGAAATGAGAGATCATGGGATATGTCATGTGATATTAATGGACGAATTACGGTTCTTTAATCGGAAAAGGGGGGAAATCGGGAAAAATCTGGAAATTTTGTATTTGGCTTTATTCTGTGTTGTGTGAAACAGTGTTCGTTAATTTTTGGATCCCAGGCCGTAACTAAAGTGAATTCGAAATGGGTATTTAGTGGTATTGAAAAGGGTAGTAATAAATGTTTCTTTAAGGTTGTGCGAGATAGAAATAAAGATGTTTTATTAAGTTATTTATTTTACCTGGTACCTTGCTGTGAAATATAAGTATGATTTTAAAGATCCTGAAACAGAAAGAAGAAAAGTTTATCGGACACGTAATCAAAATTCTGAAGAAGATTAGGTAAGTTAGTATTTTTAATTATTTGAGGATATTATTTTTATGTATTGTTCTAAATGTAAGGTGGAAAGGAATTTGGTATTATTGGGAAAATTGTTATTAGAAATGATTTAGTTTAAAGTAATTAGGATTGTAAGGTAATTTTTATTGATTTAATGTATATGCTCATTTATATTTTAAGTAGTGTTTTTGAATTTAATTATATTTTAATGAAATGATAGTTATTTTGTGAATTTTATGTTTGTAGGAATTTGGTATACGTTTCAGTTGAAGTAAACGTGCATGGAAATAATTTAAATATCTGACACTAAGTATTTGTAATGGTTGCGGTATGAATTCGTTGGTGACGTTTATAATATAATAAATGATTTAGAGGTAAAAGTTTTTGGATATTTTATTTATTTTATATGTGGAAATGTTCATATTTGGAAAGGGTAAATACTTTTTCGTGATCAGGTAATTTCATATATGTTCTTTTTACCGGGTTTAAAGATTGAGAAAATTGTCATGTATTTTCGTGAAATTTTTCTAATTTATGAGAAAAAAGCAGTGTACATGGATATAGCAAAGAGTGTGCGCAATGCCATTTTTGTCCAATTCTGGGATGTTTTTTTAAGTAAAAATAAGTCGGCGTGTACATGGTTTATGTGTATGTGTTATTTTGAAAAACGCGTAAGGAGTATGGTATTGTGCACTTTTTCCCAATTTTGCAGTGAATATTTGTCATGATTAAGCAGTTTTGTTTGATAAAATTTCTAGCATAAGTGTAATTCGGCTAGTAGATTGTTGGAAGAAGTGTTCAGTAAATAAAAAGAAAAGAAACATGTCTTTGCTTCGTGAAGACAAAATGGCGGCAGGGAAAAAATAGAGGGTTGCTGTAGGAGAGTTGGTCGCCAAATTTTCGCCAAAAAATCGCCAAGTTACCATAATGTAAAGATCAACCCTTTCTTTTAATTTATTTATATTTTAATTAAATGACAGTTATTTTGTGAATTATATGTTTGCAGCATTTTGGAATATGTTTCAGTAGAAGTAAACGTGCATGGGAATAATTTAAATGTTTGACACTAAGTATTTGCAACCATTTTTAATATTTGCATTATAAATTCGCAGGTGACGTTTATAATAGATAATTTAGAGGGAAAAGTTTTTGGATATTTTATACATGCAAATGCTCATCATTGGAAAGGGTATATACTTTTTCGCGATCAGGTAATTTCATATATGTCCTTTTTACCGACTTTAAAGATTCACAAAATTTTCCTGCATTTTCGTGGAAATTTTTCTAATTTATGAGAAAAAAGCAGTGTACATGGATAAAGTCAAGAGTGTGCGCAATGCCTTTTTTGTGCAATTCTGGGATGCTTTTTTTAAGTAAAAATAGGTCGACGTGTACATGGTTACCATGTATGTGCCATTCTTAAAAACGCGGCAAGAAGTTTGCGATTCTGCACTTTCTCCCAATTTTGCAGTTAATATTCATCATGATTAAGCACTTTTGTTCCATAAAATTTCTAGCATAAGCGTAATTCACTAGCAGATTTGGAAAAAATGTTGAGTAAATAAAAAAAAAAAAAGAAACCTGTCTTTACTTTCTGAAGACAAAATGGCGCCGAAAAAAAAAGTAGAAGATTGCTGTAGCAGGGTTGGTTTCCAAATCTTTGTCAAAAATCGCCAAGTTTCCATAATCAAAAGATTAACCAAAAGCTTTAATAGTAAAATATATAATCTTTTGAAATCTTGAATTACAGATAGAAGGAAATTATGGCTAATCTTTGGAATATGGTAACAGGTAGTTTGGCGATATTTTGGAGGCGATAAAGGTTACTACCTAGGACTTTGGGAATAATGTGAGAAGTACTCAGTTCCGATTACGCATTATTTTGTGCGAGGGAAATGAGAGATCATGAGATATGTCATGTGACATTAATAGACGAATCACTGTTCTTTAATCGGAAAAGGGGGTAAATTTGTAAAAATATCTGCTGTACTTTATAGCATTAGTTTCATTTTATATTCTGTGAAACAGTGTTGTTTAATATTTGGATCCCATGGCCCTATATAAAGTAATTCCATAATTTTTATTGTGTTTACGTGTAATTGAAAAGAATTGCTTAATTGCGGATAAGTATGAATGTCCAACATGTGGGAATGAAATGAGATTGTGTGAAAGGAAGGATATCACAGATAAGTTTGAATAGCGGTGCAAGAAATCTGGTGAAAATGGACATTTGGTGATCCGCCATGCTCTCAAGATTCTGTAGAAGATTAGGTAAGTTAGTATTTTTACTTATTTGAGGATATTATTTTTATGCATTGTTCTAAATGTAAGGAATAAATAAATTAATATGGTATTATTGGAAAATTGTTATTAGCAATGATTTAGTTTAAAGTAATTAGGATTGTAATCTAATTTTTATTAATTTAATGTATGTGCTTATTTATATTTTAAGTAGTGTTTTTTAATTTAATTATATTTTAATTTAATGATCGTGATTTTGTGAGTTATATGTTTGTATTATTTTGGAATATGTTTGAGTAGAATACGTTGAGTATTTTCATGCATTTTCGTGAAATTTTTTTAATTTATGAGAAAAAAGCAGTGTACATGGATATACTGAAGAGTGTGCACAATGCCATTTTTGTGCAATTCTGGGATGTTTTTTTAAGTAAAAATAAGTCGATGTGTACATGGTTTAATTATATTTTAATTAAATGATAGTTATTTTGTGAATTATTTTTGTAGCAATTTGGTATACGTTTCAGTGGAAGTAAACATGCATGGAAATAATTTAAATATTTGACACTAAGTATTTGTAACCATTTTTAATGTTTTGTTATAAATTCGTTGGTGACGTTTATAATATATAATTTAGAGGTAAAAGTTTTTGGATATTTTATTTATATCATACGTGGAAATGTTCATCCTTGGAAAGGGTATATACTTTTTCGCGATCAGGTAATTTCATATATGTCCTTTTTCCCGAGTTTAAAGATTCACAAAATTTTCCTGCATTTTCGTGCAAATTTTTGTAATTTATGAGAAAATAGCAGTGTAGATGGATAAAGTCAAGAGTGTGCACTGCCATTTTTGTGCAATTCTGGGATGTTTTTTTAAGTAAAAATAAGTCGACGTGTACATGGTTACTGTGTATGTGCATTTCTGAAAAACGTGGCAAGGAGTTTGTGATTCTGCACTTTTCCCCAATTTTGCAGTTAATATTTGTCATGATTAAGCAGTTTTGTTCCATAAAATTTCTAGCATAAGTGTAATTTGGCTAGCAGATTGTTGGAAAAAGTGTTGAATAAATAAAAAGAAAAGAAACATGTCTTTACTTCGTGAAGACAAAATGGTGGCGAAAAAAAAATAGAGGGTTGCTGTAGCAGAGTTGGTCGCCAAATTTTCGCCAAAAAATCGCCAAGTTACCATAATCCAAAGATTAACCGAAATTATTTCATTTATCACTGAAATCAGAGTATGGAAGGGTTATTTTTCATATGGAACGAGATGCTTTCATGGAGGATTTTCTAACAGAAACTGCCTCATAGTCATGTTCAGTTTTTTTTTTTTTTTTTTTTTTTTTTTTTTTTTTTTTTTTTTTCTCACATGAATAATGAAATTCGTAAAATGAACAATGGGCAAAAGATTCACAAATTTCTTCAAACTGTTTAAATTTTTTAATTGCTTTGATTCAAAAAGTTGTTTTTATAGTTAAAAAGCACTCTTTCATACAAGTAAACACGAAAAAAGAAACTGTAATGCGTAGACAGGAAACTAAATTTTCTAACATTTTAATGCAATTTTTTTATCTATATATTACGAAATAAGAAAATTTTTAGAATTTGAATGGAAACTATACAAATTAAAAAAGCAAGAACTATGATTTCCATTTGAATCAGGTTGCAAGTTACGCATATAAATAGTTCTGGAATATAAAAATAACTCATTAATATTTATACATAATTAAACTTGAGAATATGTTGAATTATAAAATAAAGCACAAAATAAGTAAATAATAAAAAAACTGGCGTGTATCCTAAAAGCACCAGTTTTTAATACAAAATTTCAGATAGCTTCTTTATAAATTTCACTTAAAAAATTATCTTCCTTAAACCAAAGCGTTATTGGAGCGTAAACACAGATTAACAAACGTTTTATCAGGAAAAATACAATTTCTGTTTTCCTACCATGTTTTGGTGTCAAACTCCCATCACTTCTGCTACACCAAAGACTGTAATCACCCTTCAGAAGTACATAATAATCACTATTCATTAAAAGCTCCATTTTACATAATATACAAACGCGCTGCTATAAAATAATGTTGTACTAAACGTTACATTTAAACAGTTTGCACATAAACACCCGTACTTCGTCTGTCATAAAAAAAAATAAATAATAATGTTAACTGAACGGTTACCGTTATGGAATAGTACGCCAATTCAGTTTTGGTTCTGTAATTTCCTAAAACCAAGGAGGTTAGAATAGACCTCCTTGGGGAAAACTATACTTATGTTGCACTGCCTCACGTTCTTCTAATAGCATCTCCTTCGAAATTATAATAAACAGCAGCATAATTTTAAATTTGTCATTTTCAGTCATATGTAACTAAGTTATTTAACCATGTAACTAATACAAGATTTAATTAAAAAATTAAGTTTTATTTATAACTTATTATATTTTAACCCCAAAAACAATTGTTAATTTTTTAGTAATGAATATTTCCTAGAGCTCAAGTGGCATAATCTAAATAACAGTACTTACAGGGTCAGCGCCGAGCGACTAAATTTCAACTCGGCAGGAAAATTTGATTGGTCAACGGTACACGTCACATCTGACGTCAAAAGCGGGGTGTTTTAGATTTAACAAGCGTCTAGCCTAAGGCTCCTATAGAGAGTTTTAGAGGAGCCTAGATGCTAGCCCCTCAGATGCTAGTTTCCTCCTGATTCCTCCCTGATCATTTGCGCAGATTCACGCGCAGCGTGTTTATGTCAGGGAGCTCGGCATGCAGAAAAAAATCAGCTGGCACCGACGCCGTGCCGTCAAGTTACGAAAGTGCTGCGCATTACTCAGTGCAAATTAATTTCTTTTATTAGTTTTTCTACAGTATTTTTTTTTTTAAGTCGGATACATATTTACATGTTGTTATTGATTTTTGCTTGTTTCTCATTTTCTATCAAATAATATATTATAAAAGAATTCCTGGGTTTTCATCCGCAGAGAACCCGTTGGCGCTTCGGGAGCGAACCCGTTGGCGCCGTTCCATTTTTACTCGCCAAGCTCGCGTTTCATCGACGCTTGAGGCGAGCCGTAAACGTGATACTTTGTAAACGTGATTTTTAGTGCATGTAAATTCTAGTTAGCAGACTAAACAATATATTAAGCATATGGTAGTAAAAATTCACAGATAATAAGCATGTAGATGTAAAACTAACAGGTTAAACGTGATATAAGGAAATAAATTGGTATTAAATTTAAACAGAAATTAATTATTAAATTATTAACTTTTGTTATGAATTTTGCTGATTATGATACTTCTCATTTTAACCTATGCCATTTGACATAAAATCAACCTGCTACTTACTAAACCGCTAGCCTGACCAAGTATGTGACATTATGAGACATAAAAAAAAAGTTACATAAAGTTAGTAAAATGTAAATGTCACTTCTTTCAAATATGCCCAACTATTATAAGTGTAAAATATTTAATGCTACTTGATCAATTACTTAAAGTTTATTTCATTTTCAAACTTATTAATAATTATGTTAATTCATGTTTAGTAATAATACATACTACTTATGGATCTATTTTATTTTTAGGATGGTATTACAAATGTGAAATGCAGGCATCGCTAATATTTTTAATTGAATTTATTCAGTTCGCGTTTACTCATAGGTCCTGAATTTTTTTTCATTAATGGTCCTTAATTTCTGTGTGCAGAAATGTGTATGAACTCTGATTAACAGTTTTCAGTATTTTTTTTTTTTTTTTTTTTTTAAGTTACTTGCATGCAGGTTAAAGCAATTTACATTGAAACAAATACCCATCCTTTTCATAATTTATTTCACAATACTAATAACCTTCAACAGTAATCAAATTTTCTTCAGTAGCATTGTTAATAAAACTTGAACATTACACATTTCATTACTTTTCAAGAGTCATTTGAACTATATTCCTTACACCAGCAGTGGTTTGCTAATTTTGATGACCATGGGAATACATCAAACTATTCTGTCACAGATAATCAGTAATAAATAGTATTTATTATTAAAATTTAATAATCTATTTATGTCACACCTGCCATCCTCTGAAAGGTTATTGTAAGAAAAGCATTAACAATATATTGTTACAATTTTACGCCTTAAAATTGATTTATTATCATAGTTTTAGGTGACAATAAACAATAATAAAAATAAAAGCATTACTTAATTATTTAAAACGCACATTTTTGCGGAGTACGAAAACGAATTATTTGAGCGTTTCGAACCTCGTGGTTCTGCGTGCGTACAGCTGTTAATAATTCTGTTCACAACGTGAACAGCCGTGTTACAAATTAGCATTCACCCCTCCCGCTTTATTTTCTTCCTTTCATCCCGAACCGAGAACCGGGATCTACGAAAATATTTCTATCTATTCGTTGTTAAAAAATTAAGAAAAAAAGTAATAAATAAAAGAAGAATAATAGAAATCTGCAAATGCGAAGAACCACAGTGATAACGAAACAAAATGGACGCAAGATGAATGGTTGCAACAAGCGAATAGGTTGAAATCCGCTGGGTTACCAGATTTTAACTATTATCGCCAAATTTGGCAATGTTTACATTCACCGGGTTCTCTCCGGAAGTGCTTCCGAATTCCTGATATTTATTCATTCATTCATTTATACATCATCGCCTAAAGTAAGGCTACTATAAAGGGGAGCTGAATCATCATCCATTTTGAAGCTAACTTGTTGGTATTCGCTATTGGATTAGCACTGATTTCTTGACATATTTGTGGATCGATTTCGACCTAATTTTCAGAAAAATGGGTGGTTGTGCTGCACCAAATTGTGCGAATCAGTCTAAAAATAACTTTAGGATGTTTCGTTTCCCTAGAAATGAAGAAAGACGAAGAAAATGGATAGTTAATTCTCATCGAGATCAATGGATCCCGGGCCCAGGAGCGTATCTTTGTGAGGTAAGTTCAGCTTCGTATTTTTCCATAGAATGTTAGAAAAATTACTCTTCTTGGTACTTTAAAATATTTATTTTCATTTAACTGTCACTTATTGACGATCAACTGATTTTATAAGTACAAAATCAACTGCGGAATGTGTATGTGTTTGTGCAGTAAAATATCGTTGTTTCATGTTGTTTCTTTTGTTATCGTGAAAAGTTTATACCGTTTGTAAAATTTGTATCATACATTTCATGTAAACTTTGTGCTCAGTTAGAAATGTGATGTGCCTTTTTCATTTCTTTAATTTTACTGTACGATTGGTGATTTAAAGTAGCATTCTATGTTTTGATTCTGATGTATTGTCGCCAAATCGGATAGTTGGCGCCAATGTTAAAAACTGGATGGTATGATCCAAATAATAAATGATTTTGTTTTTTCTTTATAGTAAGATAAATATATTCTGTATTTTTAGACATTTTTAAGAAGTTAAATATTAATTTAAATATTCGATGAATCGTTTTGATCCCATTATTATCATTTATTGTAGTAGTAAATCTTAATGTTGTATTTTTAACTATAGGTACTTTAAATTTATTTTTAGTGTGTGAGCAGGAAATATGTTTTAAGTAGTTTTACAAACATGATTACTTTTTAAAAATTTTGTTCTATTTTCATAAAAAAATTTTAATTTATCAGAAAATTACATTCTTAAATTATTATAATATATGTAACTGTAATTTAATACTAGTGCTTTTGATTTTAATGTTAAATTTCATGCATGCTTTTGTTAAATATGCAGGTACATTTTGAAGAAAATAAATTTGAATGCTCTAGGCAAGATGGGCGTAAAAAACTCAAGCCCAATGCTGTGCCAACTGTTTTCACTGTGCCTAATCCCCCACAACTGTTGACCCCACAGCGTCTAAAAGGCATTGGTTTACCAAAGCACCGTTCAGTTACATCAAATTTTTGTAATGTATGTGTTTTTTATTTTTATGGTTTTTCATAAAAAAATATGTTTTTATTACAAATTGACTAAATTGCTTTATAAAAGAATCAAAATATTGAAATTAAGGCATTATGTGATAAAGCTGTAATTACAGTCCCTAAGATTAGATTAAAAAATTAAAATTTTGCTGTTGTTATATATATAATTAAGTATGTACTTTGTTATTATAATCATATATTGAAAATTAAGCATAAAACCTCAATTTGATGTAGTTTTTGGATAAAGTTTTTGTAGTTTTTCGAGGACGGTCATACATGGGTCTGGTTTCTTCAAATTTGCTCCTAAAAGAAAGAAACCGGTATCTGATTGCCTTCAAAGTCAAAAGAGTTTAAATCAAAATTTGTATTAAACTAAAGTTACTTTTTTGCTTAATTTTAAATTCCAGATAAATAGAGAGAAATATGTATGGAGTAAGTAAAAGAAATAATATTGAAATTAATAACTTTAATCTTGAGTAATACAATAATATAGTTATAATACATTGATTTAAATGTATATTTTAATGTCTTATATGTCTTGTCTGAATGTTGTTATTTTTTGTTTAAAGATTTACAAAACTTATTAGGATTATTTATATTATTTATTATTAAAATTACATTAAGTATATTTTATTTATCAGCATTTTCAGGTATCCTTACTTATATGTGTTTCATAATTTTTGCATCTTCAGAGTGGCTTGCTGCACGGTTTACCTTTATCAACTGAAGCGATTTCTGTTGCTGAACCATCTGTTGTAAGTCTTCATTTGAAAAGTTATTAAATATTTAGTATTATAAACTTTTTCTAAAAAGTATTAACACTGTTTCTAAAATTAAAAAATATATTAACGTAATATTTACTTATGTTTAAGAAGTATGAATGCTATGAACAGTCCAATGTATTTATGCTTTTTTATAAGTTGAGTTACTTTGAAAATGGTAATGATTATTTGTATTTATTTTTATCCGATCAGAGTTTATAATTTCTTTCACTTCCACATATTTCATATATTATAATTTCTTTTAGGTTCATTTGCCACAACCTTCAGCTTCATATTTTGGAGAAATAAATTTTGCTGCCGAAGTATCTGATGTAAATTGCCATTTTGCACTTCTAAAAAATTTTAATAGTTTTTTAACATCTATTCGTAAACTGTACTATGTTTTTTTAAATGTTTCCATCTTCATAATCATGCACTTTATTTCATTTCACCAGTGGTTGCAAATGTGTACATTACAGTACATCTCAGGTGTGTTTGCAACAACATTTAGCATTACCTTCTGATTAAATAACAGCTGCTAGTAAAGAATCTATTCTATGTTTTCATTTGAGCAGCTATTAAATGTCATATGTTTTACATATATTAATGAATTTTTATATGATTTCTGAAATATGAAATTGTTTGTCTTATGGTTGCTAAACAGCTGTACTATATCTGGCTGTTGTGCTATGGAATTATTTTTGAATTTTGAGTGTTAAAAATTTATTATCTATTTATGAATTATAAAATGTTATGTAAAAAAAATTATTTCTTAAAATGAATGTAGTTTATATTATCTGTATTTCTAAATTTCTTATATATATATTTCAGGTTTGTTTGCAAGAACAAGCTTCAACTTCATCTTGTGATAAAATGCCATCTATTTGTGAAGGATCTCATGTAAGATAATTAGTGTATTATTAAATTGCTTGCTTATACAAAACGTTTCTATTAACTTTTTTTGGGGGGGGTAAAAGGAATGTAATTAATTTCATCAGCATTTACAAATTCTTTGTGTACATTTCAGGTTTGTTTGCAAGAACAACCTTTAGCCTCATTTTGCAATGAAATACCATCTATTTGTGAAGGCTCTGATGTAAGTTGATAACTAATGTATAATTAAATTACTTCCTTATATGCATTTAAAATGTTCTATAAAGTAATTTTTTGGTAAAAGGAATGTAATTAATTTCATCAATAGTTGCAAATTCTCTATGTAAATTTCAGTTTTGTTTGCAAAAACAACCTTTAGATTCATCTTGCAACCAAATTGTAATTAATTTTAATTAATTTCATCAGCATTTGTGAAGGCTGTGGTATAAGTTGATAATTTGTGTTATTAAATTGCTCATGATTATGGAGATAATCGATCCCTTGAAAAGCTGAAATAAATTTTAAAAATCTATTTTTAAGTGAAATAAATTTTAAATATTAGAAAATAAAACAAAAATAATCTAGAAAATGCTGAAAACAATAGAGTCAAATTTAAAAACCCACCACAGTATAGGAAAAGAGACCTGGAACTTGCATTTTTATTTTGTGGATTTATTATCTGTTTAAGTTTGACATTTAATCCAAAGGGGCTTTGTCCCTGAAGGACTATTGTTTTCGTTTTGTATTGAAACACTATAAATGGCTGCATCACTTTTCAAATTGTTGCCACCAAATATTATCACCCTGTACTATATTTAAAGAAATTATATAGTGAAGAATCTTGTAAAAAAGGTTAGCTTTAAATATGTTCTTGGCCCATAGATGGCGCCACTGTGTTTATATTCTTCTATAACTGTGCACTCCAATAAAACTTTACTTGTGTTCCAAACTCCCAACAGGTATGTTGTGTATTATTTATTCTCATGCATGCAAGTAACCACTCTCTGCTATATTGAGTTTCTAATAGGTTATGGGCCCAGGCCAGATTAAGAAATGAGGATAAATAATCTAGTAATTAGTTAAGTTAGTTTGTTTATTCAATTCTATTTGTAAATTTTTAGAATTACTTTAACCAAAATTGACCACATGGTTATGTTAGGGTTAGCCAAAGCACATGGTTGCAAAAGCTTAACTAGTACAAATATTTTTGACTGTTAATTATTTGGGCAAATGTTTCTTTGAGAATAAAATTAATTCAATAGAAAATTTATTTGAATTTATCTCAAATTATAATTTTTTTTTTTTTTTTTTTTTTTTTTGTCTCTTGTTGATTAAAGTTAAAAAAGGAAAAATGCCAGGGGGAGAAGGTTCATTTAGTCATAAACAATTGAGTGGAAGGGAAAATTACATGGATTGGAAATTTTCCATGAAAATGCATCTTATTAAATTAGATTTATGGGCTTATGTAGAGGGTACAAAAGAAGATCCAGTAAAGGATACCAAAGCTTTGTCATATATAGTTGAAGGGGTAAGTGAAATTATTTTCAATGATATAAGGGATTTAACAAGTGGAAAGGAAGCTTGGAAAGTATTTGCTGAAACATATGAGGATAAGGGAATCACAAGAAAGGTTTCAATAATTAAAACATTAGTGAATACCCGTTATACTGATTGTAAGGATATGTCTGACTATTTACATAGGGTCATTTCATCTTATCAGCAGTTAAAATCTACTGGTGTTAAACCTGATGAAGAATTAATTGCAGGAATAATTTTAGCTAATTTACCTGATAGGTTTGAACCTCTTATAATGGCTTTGAAAAATTGTGGTGAGGCAATAACAGTTGACAATGTTAAAAATCGCTTGTTAGCTGAAGATTCAAAACTACTAGTTAGCGAAAGTAAGGAATACGCATTTGTTAATAAAAATATCGGAAGCAAAAGGTACTTTAAAGGAAAATGTTTTAAATGCAATTTGTTTGGCCACAAAAGCTCTGATTGTCAGAAGTCACCTCTCAAAAAGGATAGATATAATGAAAACAAGTTTAACAAAAAGTCTAATGTTGGATTAAAACATAAAAAAGGGGAAGAAGCTTATGTAGTGGAAATTAGTGTAGCTAATTCTAATCCACATCCCAATATATGGTACATGGATTCTTGTGCTTCTTACCACATGACTCCACATAAAGAATTATTAGATGATTATCAGGATGCTAGTATTCATCAAATAAAAACAGGAAGTTCAGTAATAGAAGTAGAGGGTAAGGGTAAAATAACTTTCCTCTTATCTAGAAATAAAAAAAGGGAGTCTGTAACTTTTAGTAATGTTTTACACGTTCCAAAGTTAACAGCCAATTTGCTGTCCATTAAGTATTTAAATAAAGTATTTGGAATGGTTAGTACTTTTACAAGTGAAAGATGTTTTGTGTATGATGGTAAACATTTAGTTGCTACTGGAACAGGTATGGGAGATAATTTGTATTCTCTTGATTTATGTAATGAGTGGGCTTTAATTACTGATAAAAATATTTCAAATGAATTATTACACAAAAGAGTGGGCCATTTAAGTGAAGGAGGAATGACCAGATTAAAAGATATGGTCGAAGGTTTTACATTTAACGGAAAATTGTTAAATTGTGTGTCATGCATTAAAGGCAAAATGCATAGACAACCATTTCCCAAGGGAAAAGCTAAGCGTGCAAAAGAGTTATTAGGCATAATACATAGTGACCTGTGTGGGCCTATGAATGTTACATCAATTGGTGGTTCTCGCTACTTTATTAGTTTTATTGATGATTTGTCGTGAATGACTTTTGTTTATTTTTTGAAAAATTCAAAATATTTCAAGCATTTGTGGAAAGGCAAACTGGCAAATCAATCAAAATCTTACACTCAGATAATGGTACTGAGTATGTAAACAATGAGATGGATAACTATTTAGCATCAAATGGAATTCAGCATCAAAAATCTATTCCATTTACACCAGAGCAAATGGGTGTAGCTGAACGTAGTAACAGAACTCTTGTAGAGCGAGCACGATCAATGTTGGTGGATGCTCACCTTGATCAAAATTATTGGGCTGAAGCAGTGCAAACTGCAAATCACTGTAAAAATATATCTCCAACTATTGCAGTTGCAGGTATGACCCCTTATGAAAAATGGTATGGGGATAAGCCAAATTTAGAATACTTGAGAGTATTTGGATGTCGTGCATTTGCTCACATTCCAAAGCAAAAATGTAAAAAGTGGGATATAAAAGCAAATGAATTAATGCTTGTTGGGTACTGTCAGGATAGAAAAGGCTATCGATTAATAGATCCCAAAACTTATGAAATAATAAATGCACGAGATGTACAATTTTTGGAAAATGAAATGTACTACAAAAAGGCAAGTAATATGCCAAAATTCTATGATGAATCCTCATTCAGTGGGAGCATGATTATGACATTTTCAGATACTGAGAATGCAATAGCTGATGATCAGAACGGTGAATTGGAAGGGATGGTTAATGATAATACTCAGTCTGATCATGAATTAGTTAATGCTAGTGTTAAATCTAATCACGATGAACATAATACTGCTCAAAATGATAGCCATGATAACAGTAGTGTAGTTGATGAGCTACCTACATTGACTAGAAACAGAAAACTTAGATTCCCAAATAGTTATACGGACTATGACACATACGGGATGCCAGAAATGCCAATGCCAAATTTAGATCGAATGTGCTTTGTTAAAGCTATGGCAGCAGCAACAAATGATGTGTATTCTGAACCGAAAACCATTGATGAAGCATTGAGGGGCAATGATGCAAACCATTGGAAGGATTCTATATGGGAGACTATATTAGGCCATATTAAAAACAAAACATGGGAAATAACAGATAAACCTTATGATAAGAACATTGTAGATTGTAAATGGGTTTTCAAAATTAAATGTAATTCAGTAGGCAAGATTGAAAGATATAAAACACGTTTAGTTGCTAAGGGCTATTCTCAGATATGAAAATTCCAGACGGTTTCAGTGAATTTTACAAGCAAAACTTAAAGGGAAAGGTCTTAAAATTAAACAAAGCATTAGATGGTTTAAAGCAGAGTGGTAGACTATGGTACCAACTGTTAGAAAAGGGTTTAATAGAAATGGGACTGAGGCAAAGTTCTTTTGATAGTTGTGTCTATATTAAAATAAATGAAAATAAAGATCTTGTTATTGTTACTATTTATGTTGATGACTTACTCATTTTTAGTAATAACATAGAACTTAAAAACTGGGTAAAACAACAACTTAAAGAAAAATTTGAAATGAAAGACTTGGGACCAGCAAATTATTGCTTAGGAATTAAAATTGAACGAGATAGAACTAAAGGGTCCATTAGCCTTAGTCAAACTCAGTATGTAGAGAGTATGCTTTGCAAATATAATATGCATGAATCTCATGGTGTAAAAACACCATTAGACCAAAATCAAGTGTTATCTAAACTGCAGATACCAACTAGTAAGGAACAAAAGCTACCTGTTCCTTATCAGGCTGCCATTGGGAGTCTTCTTTATGCAGCTCAAGCAACACGGCCAGATATAACTTATGCTCTGAATTTCCTTAGCCAGTTCTCCAATAATCCGGCAAGGGTTCACTGGAATGCTGTCAAGCGCATCTTGCGGTATCTTCGAGCCACTACAGATGCTACATTGTCTTTTTCAAAGGACCATAGTGCTGATGTCCTTGGTTACAGCGACTCAAACTATGGAGGTGATGCTGGGGATCGACGATCAACCACTGGATATGTTTTCCTCATCGGAGGTGGTGCAGTGTCATGGTGTAGTAAGCGTCAACCAACCATTGCAACTAGTACAACAGAAGCCGAATATATGGCTCTTTCTGCAGCTACTAAAGAAGCCATATGGCTCAACAAAATTGTTAATGAACTTGGGATTATTACTGCAAAGCCAGTATTATTATACTGCGATAACAACAGTGCTATTAATCTCAGCAAAAATAGTGTGTATCATGGTAGATCAAAGCATATTGATATACATCATTTCGTGCGAGAAGCTGTGAAACTTCAGCTCATTGACATACAATATAAGACTACTAATGATATGATTGCAGACTTTTTGACAAAAATTGTAAACAGTGCAAAACATGAAATGTCTGCAAAAATGATGGGTTTAAAATGAAGACCAATGTAATTTAATGTTTTATTATATGTATGTGTGCTGATGTAATTTCTCATTGTATTTAATTAGGATGATATTTAAGCCTAAAGTGGGAGTGTAAAAAAGGTTAGCTTTAAATATGTTCTTGGCCCATAGATGGCGCCACTGTTTTTATATTCTTCTATAACTGTGCACTCCAATAAAACTTTACTTGTGTTCCAAACTCCCAACAGGTATGTTGTGTATTATTTATTCTCATGCATGCAAGTAACCACTCTCTGCTATATTGAGTTTCTAATAAATCTGCATAAATGCATGTATGTTTTTTGCATTCTGATAAAACAACAGTACCTAGAGCCATCAAATTTTGAATGACTTAATTCTACTGTGAATATGGACATCTGGAAGACCGAATTTGAAATTCGGAATTTGTTTTAATATATATTTTATATGTTGTAAAACTTTAATGAATTTTTGATTAACAAACTTGAGGATTTCAAAGCGAGCAATGGCAATGTTGTACAGAAAAGACACTTATCTCCAGCATGTGAAACAATGAATCGGGAATTCTGAAGATATGTTCATTTTAAAATTATCTTGCAATATTGCTGTTGAACTGAATTTTATAGTTTAAGTGTGAAAAACTTGATATTTAATAAATAAAGGTAAAACACAAAATGTTAAAAAAAGGCCCCTTTGGGTGTAATTTAAAATCTGAAACCTTTCAGATCTTTTTTGTTGTTTGTTGTGTTCCCCCCCCCTTCTTTGATGATTATTCATATAGATTTTGTCTTTATTCCAGGATGTTCTTTTAAGGAATTTTATAAAACAGCAGACTGAATTGATCTCGCTTCTGCAATGCCAGAACAGAATATTACTGAAAGAACTTACAGCAACCAAAAAAAATGAAATTAATGTTTTAAAAAAATGGCATAGCACTGAAATTCAACTTCATGACCTTCAAGTACAGCATGAGGAATTGCTGAAAGGAGTGAAACAGATTTCTTTCAGATGAACAAATAGCAATGTTGAAAATTCCTCGTAGAAGCATTGCAAAATGGTCTAACGAGGGAATAATAAAAGGCCTCAAAGTTAGATTTGCCTTGGGCAAGCATGGTTATAATTACTTGCACAGAATAGGTTTTCCGTGCCTTCATACAGCACTTTAAATAAAAGACTTCGAGGTCTTGAAATGAATTTTGGAGTCATCAGTGAGATGATTGAACCTTTGAAAATTAAAGGAGAAAAAATGAATGCTAGTGATAAAGACTGTATTTTATCATTGGATGAAATGGAGATTTCTGGCAATCCTGATTTTGATATTTCAAAACGGAAATTTATTGGTAAATGTACATTAGGAAATCAAAAGGGTGCAGGAAATCACTATTTAGTTATTTTACTAAGAGGTTTGAAGCTGAAATGGAAGCAAGTGGTTGCCCATGAGATAACTGGACAGGTAACAGGATGCCAGCTCAAACAACTTGTTGTCAGTGTTATCGAAGCTGTCAATTCTGTTGGATTTAATGTTGTTGGTATTGTTAGCGATATGGCAGCAGTAAATAGAAGCCTGTGGAATTCTTTGGGAATATCTGTTTCTTGAAACCAAAGAAATAATTTCACTACTGAAATTAAGGGCAAAATTATTTATGTATTTGCCACATCTTTTAAAAAATCTCTGGTCTGCAACTCTTAATCATAGTATAAAACTGCCCAGTTATGTTTGCAATAAAGAAAATTTGGTTACTTTGCATGTATCTGCAGGATTTATAAAAGATATCTGGATTACTGAAACAAACCAAAATTGTAGTTTGAGAACTATGCATCTTCTCAGCAAAGAAGACCTCTTCCCCTCACATTTTGGTAAAATGAATGTTGCTTCTGCTGTGAGGTTTTTTCCAATTAAAGCAGCTGTGGGATTGGAGAAGGCAGTAGCTTTAAAAGAGATAAGCCCTAATGCTCTTACAACAGCAGGGTGGATAAGATTTATATGTCAGTGGTTTCAAATGCTATCCTCTAGATGTAGAAAGAACTCAATTTCTGTGACAAATAAAAGCAAAAAAGTTACTTTTTGAATTTATTAATGTTATACAGCTTATAGAAATTGGTAAAGGGTGGAAACCATTACATACTGGTTTGATTCTTTCTGCTTTATCAGCCATACAGTTAGCAGAGGCATGTTTTCTGAATGATTTTCAGTTTATTTTGACGAGCAGATTGACACAAGATGCTCTAGAAAATGTATTTTCTCAGATACGCAGAAAAGCTGGTTTGAAGCCAAGTGCTTTGCAAGATGTGAAAGCATTAAAGCTTATCTGTTTATCTCAGTTTATATCTGACATTAAGAACTCCAGTTATGCTACTGATTCAGATATTTACTTATTAAACTATGCGAAAGATGAATTTGAATTTCTGAAGGAGAAAAAAGCTT
Organism: Stegodyphus dumicola; assembly: GCF_044657685.1. Taxonomy (NCBI): domain Eukaryota; kingdom Metazoa; phylum Arthropoda; class Arachnida; order Araneae; family Eresidae; genus Stegodyphus; species Stegodyphus dumicola. The sequence continues at coordinate 131,057,192 of NC_140768.1, read as the reverse complement.
TAGAGCCTGTTACCATACCAGAAGTTTCTGATGTATCTCTACAGAATCTCACCCTTAGTGAGGAAAATAACGTCTGTTATATTGCAGGAGCTGCAATAAATTCTGTTTTGAAAAATGCTTGTAATTCATGCTCACAGTTTCTCTTAGTTTGTGAGCAAAATACTCCTTCCATTGATGAAAATAAGCAGTACATAATTAATTTTGCAAATTTAGGTGGGCTTAAATGTCCTTCTCCAGAAATTTTTAAATTGTGCCTTCTGTGTGAAAAAATAATTCAAAATTTTCGAGACGAAATAATACATGGAAATGTAACTATGGATGTGGAATTTGTTAATATGATTTGTAAGAAAGCAGGCGAGGTAAATATTCCCTCCTGTTGCAATATCAAAACAAAGATAATAAAATATTATTTGACTGCCCGTGGAATTGGTCTCAAGAAGCTTCTTCAAAATAAAAGGCAGCAGCGGCAAAGTTTTGCATCTCCTGCTTTTAAAAGGAAGAAAGTAAACTAGAATCTAATCAAGAGTTTAAGAAGTTTTTGCTGTTCAGTTCTGTCTGTAAAAAAGTAGAGTAGTTGTCACTGAAAAATTGCTGTTTGTCTCTTCGAATAATAATTAGGCCCACCAACAGCTGAATGGTTAAAGTTACTGAATGCTGGGAGTTCCATCTTCTGTTCTATTTCCGAACAGGCTGGCTGCATGGTTGGTTTTTTTGTGGTTTTTCCCCATGTGTAATGTGAATACAAGCCAGTTCTCCTTAGAAAGTCCTCTACAATAGAAGATCTCATAGTCAGCTAAATCGGATTTACTTTTGTGTGACCTTAAATGAGGCATCAATTGTGAATCTGTTTTGGCATGTTATTAGGAATTTTAAATGAAACATTTATTGCTGTTGTGAAAGAATGATCAACTGATGTTTACCTTACTAATCAATGTCTTATAGTATTGTAATGGCTTGCAGGATTTTTCATAATGGGATGTTGCATATGTTTTACTCTTCTTTTTTACCAAATAAATAGAGTATGTTCCTAATCAGACATTTCTTTTGTACCAGGGTTATATAGTATGATGTGATAATTTGGATTTGTTTATAGAATACATAACAGTATTTTTTGACATTCTAATAGAACCAGTGTATTTTATTTATTTACTTATTGCTTTAAAACAGATTTTGAATCAAGGCTTACTTCCCACCCCCTTTGGGTATGCACATAAAACATGTTTAAGCTATATTTATAATATATCAATGAGATACAGTGGATGGACAAAAATATGGAAACACCTTGTGAAATGCATGTTTGAAAAGAAAGATTGATTTTAATGAAATGTACGTGGTGCTGGCGTTTTTGACTACTGACGCCACCTATACAACTTCGTAAATGTGCTAAACAGTTCAGTTGTTGTCGGAGTTATGTTATGTGAGGTTGTCATTGCATTATGTCAGAGTTAACAGACTTCGAACGTGGGCAAATTGTTGGAGCACATATGGTAGGTGCTTCCGTAAGCAAGGTAGCCGAGGTGTTTAGTGTTTCAAGAGGTACTGTATCGAAGATTTATTCCGCATATTTGAAAAGCGGAAAAACATCATCTGCTAAATCACAGCGCGGACGAAAGTGTGTCCTGAGTGATCGTGACAGATGATCATTAAGGGCAATTGTGACGAAAAATAAGAAGACCACAGCTGCAAAAGTTACTGCTGAAATGAATGTTGTGTTACCGAACCCTGTGAGTACCAAAACAATTAGAAGGGAGCTTCATAAACAGGGAATTGCTGGCCGTGCTGCAATTGAGAAGACATTCATCAGTGATGCTAATGCCCGTAACAAGAAAAGGTGGTGTTTAAGTCATAAAGCCTGGACTATAGAGCAGTGGAAGCGAGTAATATGGTCTGACGAGTCTTCTTTCACATTGTTTCCCACTTCTGGCCGAGTTTACGTCTGGAGAACGCCATCTCAAGCCTATAATACAGACTGTTTGTTGCCAAGAGTGAAACATGGCGGGGGTTCTGTTTCGGTTTGGGCAGCCATATCGTGGTTCTCTGCTAGCCCCAAATGAACTGTGTCAGGGCACATGACTGCCAAGACTTATGTGAACATTTTGGCCGATCAAGTTCATCCCATGGTACAAACTTTGTTCCCCGATGGTGATGGTGTCTTCCAAGATGACAAAGCCCCTGTTCACACAGCTCACATTGTCCAGAACTGGTTTTCTGAGCACGAGGATGAGTTGTCCATCTCCCCTGGCCACCACAGTCACCAGACCTGAATATTATCGAACCTTTGTGGTCTTAGGTTAGCTCCTTTAATGGAAAAAGAACAAAATAAAAATGATATACCTTGAAAACAAGAATACTATGTGAATAGTGTTGGCTAAAATTTATTCAGATGGTTTTTTGCATTTATTCAAACATCTCCGCATATAAATGAGAATTAATTATATTATATTAGTTTTAAAAGTAAAACTAATATAATATCATTCTATATAAAGCTGTTTGATGTATAATGGAAAAAATTCAATTACTGCAGTATGTTTTAATAAAATTTGAATATAATAGACTAATTGCACTACATTAGACCAAAAAGCAAAACATTTTTATTTATTTATCTTTATTTTCACTATATGTGTTTGTCATATGTTTGTTACTAGAGGACTTATTTTATAGATTTGAAGCTAAATAATATTTTTATGTTTTTACTTATGCAAATTAATTAATAAAAAGAACTGTGATTTAAGTATTGTCTTTGCTGTGATATAGATTGAATCTTATTATGTTATGGAATTATCATTTAAATATTCAGATACGTGTAATATTAAGAGCATATGTATGTAAGTATAATTTTTCCAAGTATAATAAAAAGTAACCATCAACAACAAATAAACTTATAAGTAAATAGTATCTGTAAATTCTGTATGTAAAGGTATTATTTTTATTTTTATTTATTTGTGTGTGTATTATTTTAATATTGTTTATAGCTAAATAAAGAACAAAAAAAAAATTTAATGGAATTTTTTACTCTATTAAATCTATGAATCCCACAGTCATCTGAGCATTGAAGTAATTTTTATAGCATTCTGCACTTCATTCTAAAAGCATTATAATTTAAAGGTGTATATCTTGAATCAGTATTTAAAATCATAAAGTGTTTAGCAGCTTTTTCTGGAAACACACACAAAATAACATTTTTAACAAATTTGCTACAGTAATAGACATTTGATTCCATGTGAGCAAAATTCAAATAACATATTAAAAATAAAAAACAAAAATTAAAGATTAAACCTTATCCTAAATTAATGGAGGTTGAGGGATTTCCCTCAACCATATTAAGAATGTGGTTGAGGGAAAGCTCTTGTCAAAAAATACATTTTGAGATAAATAACATTATGCGTGTATTTAAAAGAAAAAATTGAAAATTCAATGAAGGAATTCAAAAAGAAAGCATTTTTAACTAAAAATACAAATTTGAAATATGATATGTGAAAATGTTTTAGAAACTTTTAAAATAACTTGAATCATACGAGAAATTTGGCAATTTAAAAAAAAAAAATACGAGAAAGAATCTGTACTGCAGACAAAAGAAGGGGAAAAAGCCACACATCTTTATAGGATTGCAGAAAAAAGCTGAAATTCGGATTCTCTAGAATGTTAAATTTTAGCGGACAGCGCTAAAGAGCCAAAGTTGCCGCTCCACACCTAAATTGCAACCCTAAAGCTTAGATTCAAAATGGCTGACGAGTCAGCCTGTATCTCTAGTAGCTCTAGCCCAAAGCTATTACAGATGCAGATATCAAAAGCTAGGAGCTCATTTCTTGTCTACTGAAGGCGTCATTTAAGAAGAGATTTTTAAAAATTCGGCACCCAATGGGGGGGAGGGTAAAAAAATGTTTTTACGTTTTTTCATATAAGAAAGAAACAGATGTACACAAGAGTCTTGCTTTAAAATGTATGGAACATGAATACTTAAAAACCAGTTTCAGAAGTTCGACCCTCCCAAGGACCCCTACCCTTGAGAATTCGGCGGGGCTGTGGTAATAAAATTTTTATTAAGGTAGTACAATAATTGAGACAGATCATAATAATAATAACAATAGAATAGAATAAATATTGTTTTGTCTTTCATTGTTATGGGTTACTAGACTGGCAGCATTGTAATAGGCAAGTCGCCACAGGGGCAAAACAACGGGCGGCTAAAACCCGCCGGGAACTGAAGAAATTCAACCAATCAGAATAAGCTACCGCCGGAGACTGTTTTTGGCGACCAATTTTTATGGCAGCAATTGAAGGGTTTGTTTTGGATTTATTTTCCGCTCATATTCCTCTTTTCGTATCTTTTGATTACTTCTTTTTCGAAACCAATTTATAATAGTTTTCTAACTTTTATTGCTATAAAAGATAATGTAGTGAATACGGAAAATTCGGTGCATTATCACGTGAAATGTGTAATAAAATTTCTAGCCTGTTCCCGTAAAAGGTGTACGGTGTTGTATCGCAAAAGTTTTATGCTAGTTTGTACATTTCACTTTATTTTGTGGCACTGAAAATTACAGAAAGAATTTATTTTTTTGATCATCAAGAAAAAAATGCACATGAAAAAGGCTTATTAATTTGGCCTGTGCAGAAGATGTGTTGCTTTTTTCTTTCTTAATATATATATATAAGTATTTATTAGGTACTCAAATTTAGCCAACAAAGCCACATGCAGAACACACATATATATATGTATTAGAAGATTCCTAAATAATAATAAATAATTTGATTGAACTTTTTCTAAAATGCATTACGTTTTTGTGTGATATTTGATTTTTAAGAAATGTAGCATGTTGAATAAATTGATAGTAAAAATCTCAAATGTACTGTATTTTTGAAAAGGTTAATATGAAATTTTATTAAATTGTTTTGTTTATCTAATAAAATCTGGAATTCTTTCCCAATTTCAAAAGAAGGATGCGTGAAGGATTAATGCATGCAACAAATAGATTTTTAGAAAAATTGTCATTAGCATAACATGAGGAGTGTAAAATGGGAAGATCTTTATAATGTAATATAATGCAGTTGATAATCATCTGAAAAAGAGCCCATGAATGGTAAGACTGCTGAACACTGATAGTTAGGCTTATATCCTAACTATATATTTGGACACTTTTTGCTTAGCTTATCTGGTCTGATGATCTGTATAAAATGGTAAATGAAAAACAAAGTATTTGTACCCAATATTAAGTCTGATCTGCAAATAAGATTACTGTGGCTGCGGAAACCGACATGCCAGTGAAATATATGTGTCATGTAGATATTACACAAAATACATCAGCTAGAGTACTCTTATCAAGCAGTATGGGGACAGGTACCATATAACCAAATATGTACATATCAAACATTTGTAATTATGTATTTTAAAGTTATAGGCTTCCAATACAATTAGAATTTATATTTCTGTAATACTTATGAGTCTTCTCTGAAACATACTTATTTTGCTTAAATCTACTTCCAAAGTACTTTATTTTGATACAACCCATGGTTTAGAAAAACTAATGTTTCTGACATTCAAGAGCAGATAAAAGTCATACTTAACTGACAAAAACATATAAAATTAAAGTAAGGCAAAAATAGCAGCTTTAACATAAAATCTTGTGTCAGTTTTAAGAAATAACTGATGTAGGTCCCTCTTCTTCAATAAAAATGAAAAAAGGTTTTTATTCCTGGCCTTTTGAAGAACAGATATCAGATAACACTCAAAATTAATAAAAATTATACAAATTCTGCATCATTCTAAGCCTTCTTGATTTATTTTAATCTTGAAATTCATGACCTGACAAATTTTGTGACAACTACAGTCAAAAGTCGTTCATTCGGACACCCGTAATCCGGAATGATCTATAATCCGGACCTCAAAGCTAAAATCTTTCTGCGCATGCGCCGCATTGACGCATGCGCATAGGCGTTTTACTCGTGTGCGCAAGACATTTACGACTGCGCATATGCATCTGCGCAAGTGCAGAATACGTTTTCGCGTGCGCGTTTAATGTATGACGGACGGTATAAGCTAAAATTATCTAATTATCTATTTCAGTTAATGTTGATAATTGCGTTGTTCCTTAATCTTCAAATTGGATCCGGCTTATTATTTTTTGCAGACTGTAAGAGCAATTTTCTAAAAGTAAGCTTGAACTTTCGATTATGTCAAATAGAATTTCCGATGCTGGAGCTCCCAAAGGATCTAGAAAACGAAAGTATGTTTCGATGTCCATCAAACAAAAAACGAATTGCTACAAAAAATGAATAAAAGCATATCCTTTGTTTATCTAACCGTTCCGAAATCTGTTTATCAATTTCACGCTGCTCTGCGCGGGGGGGGGGGCACGTCGCGGCGCGCAATGAACTGGAAGTTGATCTGTCAACACTATCGTTATCTTCAGGGCAGATGTTTTTATTTTAGTCGGCTTATAATTCCTTACTAAATGTAGTATTTAATTTCGATGTACTCCGTCTTTGATATGATTTAAATCAAATTCCTCGTCATTATAAATATCACGAATACAAATCACATAGTTTTCTGGTTGCAATTTTCTAATTTCGGCTATGAGTAAGGTATGCTTTACGCATCCGCGCGTTAAAAGAAATGTTTAATAAAGTAAACAAATAAATATTAGGCTTCTTTTTTGGTAAATTTGGATACCCTTTAGATCATAATTGCTCATTATTTTATAAATTACGGTTTCATATTTTTAGTTTTATAATTTCTGCATGCCATCTTACCAGATTTAAACTGATGATCTATAATCCGGAAAAATCGATAATCCGGAATCGCCGAAGTCCCGACGAGTCCGGATTAAAGACTTTTGACTGTATATATTTTTGAGAAACTGGGACCACAGGGGGATTTGTTCGAATAGCATTCCATGTTCTTCGATTACATGCTTGAAATGACTCTGCATGAAAAATTTACAAATTAAATTCGTCAAAAGTGAAATCTAATGCACTCAGTAAATTTGTTTTTTCTGTGTGAGGAAATCAGCTTTTTCATTACCATCAGTTCTACAATGGAAATGAGCCTGCTTGGCAATTAGTCTGAGTTGAAAGTGTCTTGAAATTTCTAAAGATGTCTGCAAATATAGCTTTGATATATATACAAGTGAAATCTATTTAGCCTATTCTTAGTATCAGTAATATTAGGTGTTTTCAACATTAAATGGGGTACAAAAAGTCCATTATGATATCTTCAGTGATGAGATGTACGAAGTTTGCACGCGTCCTTTGCTCAATTTGTCCTTTGTTCTTTTTGTTTGCTTATTACTTATTCCATGGAAAAACGTCTTGCATGTTGTAACCGTACTTTAACATACGTTAAATTTTACATTAAAACATGAAATATAAATAAATTATTTTAGGATTTCCATCGAGATGGTTTTAACATGAAAACTGCATAATGGAATTCCTAATAGTGTAAAGGAAGGTATAGTTATTATAAAGACTATTAGTATTAATAGAGGTGAAGGTAAGCAGGCTTTAAGCTTAACGAAAAGTGTTTCCACAATAAGACCTTCTTTGACTCACATGAAGTTTTAGATTTAAAGACAATGCTAAATGGGGAAACCTTTAGCAGAATAGAAAATTTTTGAAAAATCTCTGCTGGTTCTTAAAACCTTACAAATGATCAACTGATGTGAGAAGAAAAGTGAGGGGCAACTTCTGGCACAAATTGTGCACATCATGAAATTTATTTGCTATTTTATGTAATTTCCATGATATTTCTTATTTAATTTTTTTTTCATGTACAGTTACTATTTGTTTTCCGTTTTTGTAAAAATTAAAACATTTAAAAATTAAACATAATTTGGTATTTTGAATTTTATAAAATAAAGTGTGTGCTCTTTGTTAATATTTTAATAGGTCACCACTAGATATTTTAATCAAAATTTTATCTAGGTTGATAAATTACAATTTAATATATATTGCTCAAAATATCAGATTATGTAGCATAATATGAATATTTTTTAATAAATTTTTAAACTCTGTAAATTTTCTTTTTTAATACTATATTTTAAAATATTTTTTGCGCATGGATCATATGGATAACCACAAAATATAACTTGAAGTTCAAAATTTCAAGTGTTTGTTTTCTATGTGTAAGTAAGTTGTTTTTATCAATTTAACACTTCATCAGTCATTTCTTAACATATTAAATATAGCATTGGTCCCTAGGAAAAAACCTTAAACCAAGCAAAATAGAATTGTTATTTAACATGTTAGATATTAGGAAAACATAGCATTAATGTAAACCATTGTAAAACAACAAATGATTATTACTAATTATTGTAACTAAATGCACACTTATACTCAGATACCACCCATTTGTCTTAAAGTCGTTTTTGACTCTTATACAACACTGGTATAATAAACTGAATGATGTTAATTTATTAAATCTGCTTAGAGAATAACAATTATAAACAGAGTCCTTTGTGTGCAGTTATTCTGCTACTAAGAACAATTATTCCAGATGAAAAAAAAAAAGTTCCCCAATCAGTTTCAATATAAAGAATAAATTATGATATATCATGTAATGATAACTTCATCCGAAGATTCTGGAGCAGACTACAGTGAGAAATTTTCTATAAAATGGTCACAAAATTTTCACATTGAGAAAAATTATTACTATCTTCCATAATTAGTATTCATCAGCAGTCGAGTGGATAAGACTAAGAAGCACTAATAGTTTGAACACTGGTGGACAGGCTAGCTGCATGGGATATTTCTCTTGTGCCGCATGAACAGAAGTCATATTCTTTTAAACATATACTTCATGAAAGTCTACTACCCTTAAGAAGATACTGTTTTCCTGCTTTGCAATAATGAATTAAATAAATTACTACCATTGATACAGAACTTTTTAAAAAAAAGAAAGAAAACACTTATACAATCTCTTACCAATTGAAATATTTTTATGCGTGCTCTAATATGCATAATACAGAATTGTGAAAATTCACCACAATTCCACAATCAGAAATGATAGCAAATTATAGGAACATAGGCAGCAGATGTGTAGACTACAATATACAATTTGTTGCTCTTTACAAAATAAAAATTAGAAGCATCCAATGGTGATAGCTGTTGTTGGAATATTTTATTTGTACAGAAAAAGAAAATGCTTTGGGTTTCAAGAAAACTTATACAGAATTTCTGCTAGGGATTAATACATGACATCTGAAATCATAAGCAAGTGGAATTAAAATTGCAGCTTAAAGACTGTGTGATTTCCTAAAATATAATTACAAACTCTGGAGACTAATGAAGGTGATAAATTACTGCATATTATTCAGAAAAGTCTTGGCAATGAAAGAAAATAATGTACATAGTAACACATACGGTGTAATATAAAGTGTAAAATACCCCACAGATTCATCATGAATAAAAATTACTTGATTGTGCTAATGTTCCAAGACTTCAAAAATTACATCTTTATTTTTACATAACACAATGAAATGAAACAGAATTATTTCGATGGAGAATAATGCATAAACAAGTTTCATGTTAATTTTTTCAATTATTTTTTTTTTCTTTTGGGAGTTACTGGGTTATTTTATGAGTTATCCCACATCAGCATTTTAATATACAGATTCTCTGAATAATCATTGTATTTTCTATATTTCAGTAGGAGCTTTTGTTAATGTGATTTTTGCCTACGGAAAAATATACAAAAGAGAAATTTCTAAAAGTTTTAAAAGTAGTTTAAATTTAAAAAAAAAAAAAGACACATTCTTAAAATATTTTTCTTTATTGAATTTCACGATGTTTAGAGTACGTGAAATAATATGAACCTAGATATCAACAAGCATTTTCAAATACACAAAGAGCCCAGAAATTTCACATTAAGTAATTTTTATCAATTATTATTTTCACCCTTTATTTAAAAGTAAAGAAAAGTTATTGGGTATCGAGTTAGCCAATTGAGTGGAATATAAAATTGTATTTGTTTTCGAAATTGAGATTTACATACTTCACTTATCGCTTCTACAGTAAATTAAATATTAAATCATATCAGGGCAACACAAAATAACCAAAACCAATGAACTACTTCTACCCATGAAATATGAACAAGTTACCATAACATTAACAACTGCTTTCTTGTATACCAGTTTTGCACAAAAATTGCGTTTGGCGATCGGAAAATGACGCCAAAAGTTCCTGGCGCAACGGTTGTCTCTGATTGGTTGAATTTCTCCAGTTCCTGGCGGGTTTTAGCCGCCCGTGGCAAAACATGTTTTTCACATATTTCTTCACACTTTAGATATCCGTAAGATTCAGTGGTGGATAAGGCTGGTGCGGTTATGGGCTGATCAAGAAATTCGAACAATCGAATTAACACAGATGACTCGGCGAGACAGCCCTGGGAGGGAGGGTATGTGCGTAGAATTAATACTTTCTCTGAAAAGTATATCTTCCAATGGTATACAAAATGCACAGATACGACAAATGGCAAAATCTATTCTGGATAAAATAACAACTTTTAGAATAATTTTGTCTGCTCGTGTATATTTGAAAATATTTCAATATACTGAGCCAGTAATGAAATATTTGCAGACTAAAGGATTAGATTACATGCTAGCATATAATATAGTTAGGGAGGCTGCAAGCTCTTTAAAAGCCATCTCTAGAAACTTCAATTTAACATTTAATGCATCAAAATTGTTTGCAACGGATTACAATAATAAACTAGAAAGGCCGGGTTGTAATATGTGGCGTTCCGACAGATACTTCAACTTCTATTCATGAGATGGCGCCACGTGTAAAATCCAGTTCTTAATCGGAGCAGCAAAGCGACATCTTTACTCACTCAGACTTCTCGACACACAACTGTACGCGAAGGTAGCATGAACTGTGTTCCGAGCTCTGTGTTGATCTCTTCAATGTAATTTAAATTGTAATTTAGTACTTAATATATTCTTTTGTTATAGGAGATTGTCTATTCTTATTTTCTTTAATTATATCATGCATTAAGCACACACGACCACCAAAGAATGTTAAAAAACAACACTTTCTATGATCCCAGGAGTGCTGACTTTTTTCATAAAGTTCATCTAAAAATTCAGTTTTCTTTCAAATTCTCTAATAAAAATATGACAATATGTGGACAGTTCTTTGAAATTTATTGAGCTGAAAAGTGATTAAACAGACCTTGTTAAAGAAGCTACAGTACTTAGTTGCTGAAATTGACAAATATAGTTGTCCACCCTTCAATGTGCTAATTTTAAGCATTGGCAAAGATTTATCAGGTGAATTCTTTCACCCAGAATCTACTCCAGTAATCGACCCTCCAACATTCCTTCAACGTTTACGTGAGACCATGAGCAATATCTCGCCAACCCCAGCATCTTCGCATAACCAGCCAAGCTATTTTGTACATCCTGCGCTTGAGACATCTTCGCACGTATTCGTGCGCAACGATGCAATCAAGCCAACTTTAACACCTTCATACGATGGTCCATTCAAAGTTGTCAAACGAACACCGAAACATTTCACCATCATCTGCAATGGCAAACACTCAGTGATTGGAATCGATCGTCTCAAACCAGCATTTCTAATGCAAGATCCAACAACTTCCTCATCAACATCACTCCCGGAAGAAAGCTTACATCCCGTTAAAGAGCAACCTAAAACTACCAGATCTGGAAGAAAGGTTAAATTTAACCCAAAGTACTTATAACGTACCGATGGTACTTGGGGGGGAGTATTGTGGCGTTCCGACAGATACTTCAACTTCTATTCATGAGATGGCGCCACGTGTAAAATCCAGTTCTTAATCCGAGCAGCAAAGCGACATCTTTACTCACTCAGACTTCTCGACACACAACTGTACGCGAAGGTAGCATGAACTGTGTTCCGAGCTCTGTGTTGATCTCTTCAATGTAATTTAAATTGTAATTTAGTACTTAATATATTCTTTTGTTATAGGAGATTGTCTATTCTTATTTTCTTTAATTATATCATGCATTAAGCACACACGACCACCAAAAATATAAAAGTAGAGCTACCTGTTAGAAGATACCAAAAGTGAAACAATTAGACGATGAAGAATCGGCCGACTATAATTTAAATTGCTCTATCAAACAAGTTATTGTCTTTACTTTTATAATGGATAACGCCATTTAATCGATGAATAGTAGGTTTAAAAGGCAAAGGAAGTTGTATGAAGACATATCACTTCTCGATCCCCAAAACGTTTCGAAGCCATTTATCTTTTTCAAATGGTGCGTCACAATTTCCACAGTGTTTCACAGTAATGGTCAGCGTTTACTGTTTCCCACGTGGAAGGAACTCAATGAGCAGAATGCCCTTCTTGTCCCATAACACTGTGCACATCACTTTGTCTACTGATAGCGTCTGTTTGAATTTCGTCCGGACTGGAGATCCACTATGTTGCCAATGCATTGACTGCTGCTTGGTTTCCGCGGTGAAGTGCAGAATCCAAATCTGATTGCCTGTGACAATCCCATTGAGGAACTTGTCGCCGTCATCGTGATACCTTTACAGAAATGTCAATGCTGCTCCTAAGCGTTCAATTTTGTGTTCAGATGTCGGGTTTTTCGGCACCCACCTGGCACACAATTTTTTGAACAGCAGGTGCTTAGTGACAATCTCTTGCAACAAGGATTGTGATATCTGCAGAAAATGGCTCCTCAGCTTCGTAATCGTGAAGCGACGGTTCTCCATCACGAGCTGCCGCACAAGCTCAACAAAATCATCATTGATGAGGGACTGTCTGCCACTGCACTCTTCATTATGAGCACTTTGACGACCTTCTGAAAACTGCCTACACCAACGATGCATCATCTGCTTTACTCATGATGTTTGTCCCATAGACCTGAAAATGAATTTCAATTGGCGCAGTACTTGCATTCAAGAACTTGACCCAACCTCGTAGGCGGCAGGAGAAGGAATAAGAGCTTCCATCTCGGACGACTGCAACCACGCTACTGGCACGAGGCACAAGTGTCTAGCCCCTCAGATGCTAGTTTCCTCCTGATTCCTCCCTGATCATTTGCGCAGATTCACGCGCAGCGTGTTTACTCCTAAAAGCTTGGAGTGGTCAAAGCCGTTTTTTTAAAACGACACGCGTTTAAAACGTTGCAAACTTGGTGCACATTACTGAGTGTAAATTAATCTCTTTTATTAGTTTATCTGAAATAGTTTTCCTTTTAACTGGTATACATAGTTATTTGTTCAGATGTTTTATTATAAATCCATACATAAAGGAAGAATTCCTGATTTATTCACCTACAGATCATCGCCCAAAGCTATTAGAGATATCAAAACTTAGGAACTTATTCCTTTTGTACCGAAGATGTTATTTAAGAAGCGATTTTTAAGATTCGGCGGGCAAAATGTGTTTCTATGTTTTTTCATATAAGGAAGAAACAGATGTACATAAAATTCTTGCTTTAAAATGTATGGAATATGAATACCTAAAATCCAATTTCAAAGGTTTTCAAAATTCGGCCCCGAAGGGGGGGGAACGTGTTCTTTACATATTCCTTCATATCTCAGATATCTATAAGACAAACTTATGAATTATTGCTGTAAAATGTAAGGAATACGAATAAATGCTGACATCAACATGTGTGGGGAGGGGGACTGATTGGCATAAAATACAAGTTTACATAATGTACAAGTAAGCCTTATTTAAGGTACAGGAATACCAGGTACCTTTACCAGGTATGTAAAGCTAGTTAGAATTAAAAAAATTAAGGTTTCTACCATTTAATGTTATTAATAATTAAAACCCCAAAATAAAAAATGTAGCAGCATGTGGCAATTCACAAAACTGTGATGAGATTGTTACAATGTTCAGTTAATTTTAAACAATTCTAAACATAATAAAATGTGAATGTACATGGGTTTGAATAATATCAATAATCTTGACAATCTCTATAATATAACAAGTACAGATTTCATACGAATCATATGACTGTTAATATAATATTTATAATAACAAAAATAGTAATAATTTAAATGTCGCCGTTTTGGTTTTCAGTTAAGGTTATGAATCATTCATTTCCTAGCCTTGAATAATTCATTGCTTTATAATATCACGTTACTACCGCTGGGCTATCAGATCTAATTAATATAACTCACAGACTTTGACACAGGTTCTGTAAGACCTTCACATTATACTCATAGTTCTTGTTTTCAAAAAGAAAATGGCCAGCATTGTACAGTACAAAGTCCAATAAAGAAACAGTACAGTGTCCAAAGAAAATACAGTGCAAAGTCCGTAATCCGGACGTCCATTATCCGGAATGATCTATAATTCGGACCTCAAAGCCACAAACTTACGCATGCGCGTTTAATACGCGCGTCCGCTACGCATGCGCGTAAAGCTTTTACACATGCGCGCTTCCGATAGTGAAGAAAGTGACAGAGAGGTTATTGAAAACGAAAAGATTTTGATTGACAAGTTAGTCGGTATTCTCGACACAGCAACTACAGGATTTGAACAGTGGAACTTTGTAACTGAACAAGAAATTATGTCTGTTTGTAGAATTAAAGAGAAAGGTATTAGCACATAAAACAAAGCCAATTAAACAACTTACATTGAAAGAAATGTTGAATAAAGTAAACAACTAAATATCAAGCTTTTTTTTTTTTTTGTAAATTTTGATACCCTTTAGATCATAATTGCTCTTTATTTCATAAATTGCGGTTTCATTTTTTAATTTTGTATAATTTCTGCATGCCATCTTACCAGATTTAAATTGATGATCTATAATCCGGAAAAAACCCTAATCCGGAATCGCCGAAGTCCCAACGAGTCCGGAATCTGTACTGTATTGAACTGTAGGTTGATTATCGAGGATTCTAGAAACTCACATTTCGGAGATCTAAAGATTATGAAAACATGGATAATGGGGATTTTGATCAATTAATTAGTTGATTAGTGCGAGTACTTTTCGTTATTTTTTTAATTGAAAATGGGGGGGAAGTATACAGAGAAGAGCTACTAAATTTACATGGTACTTTGATTAACTAAAGAAATCATGATCTTTCAAAATATGTGTAATACTTAATATCTAATACATAATGTTCCATGCAGTATGAAATCTTATCATTTAACTGCATACATATAGAATATTTATGATACCTGTAAGTCCTCTAAAAATGAACAAATAATAGTAATATAAATAAGCAATAGAATATTGGTAAAAATGAAACAGAAACTATGAACTATGAAGTGATTAAGTATGTTGTCGAAAAGTTAAATTGAAATGTTAAAGAATTACTAATTATCTTGGCCTGATCCACTGCTCTTGTCGAATCCCGCGAATTCATTGGTATCGCCATTTTCAACGACTGCCAGGTATTTTCAGTTTGATCAGAACCATGCAGGCCTTTGGAAATCCTGTTTTTTCCTAAACTCTTCTCAGTCACTTTTAGACAGTATTAATTTCTGCGTTTCCGTAATCCGTTTATATAATGGTTTTCAGAGTTAGACATTATATTTTGCCTCTAGATTTCAGGTCGCGGCTAGAATCATCCACATTGCATAAAACTTTCGAATTCTGTCTTTGGAACACCTAGATTTATTAACTTGAAAATCGAGTAATTAGAATGATCCAGATTGAAATGAAGCCTTCAGAAATGATAGTCGTATCTGTTCGTCCTTCTTGAATAACATTCTTCACATCTCCATTTGGACGGTGCTTTGTGATATACGTAGTAATATATAATGCAAAATGAATTTTTCATGCAAAAAATACTTAGTTATTACTTTCTTCCAAAAAATACCGTTCTTCTCTCCTTTCTTCATTAATTTTACCACACGAAATTTGAGAAGGGAAAATTATGGAAATAATTTATTTTCCAAAAGACGTGGTTACAGAACAATGAAACAAATGAAAAGTTTTCATGGATAAACTAACGGTAACTATCGTAATATTATTTATTTATAAGAAATATACATTCCATTACGAATAAAATGTAATAATAACGTTATCCAGTATCTAAAATATAACTTCATTTCTACTTTCTCTATCTAGAATATCGCCCAGTCTTATTATTGTTCACTGTTACTCTTTAGACCTCAAAGGAGAGGAGAGGGAAGTACGCGCGAGTAACGCGTGCCTACAAAAGTATAGAAAACCTTACCTAGGAAATTAGCAATCTTAATTGAGAATCTTAATTGAGGAAATTAGCAATCTTAATTAGGCATTTAACATTAAGAATGAGATTTAATAAGGAGAAGTAATATAGATACATAATAATGGCTTAAGGAAGCGTACATTCCCAACACAGATCGGCGTTACATATCACGTGGAAGGCACAAGAGTTGTTTCACAGACTGAAATTGTTACCCAGAACTGCCGGGAATAATTCTTCTCTTCCCGTCAGCCCGTAGGTTTGTCAAGCAGGTTTACTGTTTCGCCAATTGGCGCTTTTCTCCAGAGTTTTTGAGTCTGTATCGCCTATTTGGCGCTGCCGCTACATACTCCCTCCGCAGTGTCAACGAAATGTGACATACTGACGTGAGGGTTGGATTAAACGTCCAGAACGGGTGATACCAATGTCCGAAGGTTTTTTTACACTCTTTGGAACAACTTGTGAAGAGTCCATGGTTACAAAAGCGGGTTTCAATCTATCTATGGAGATTGTTTGCTTAGTCCCTTTTATTTCGAGATCAAACGTTTTATCTCGTTTTTCTAGCACTTTAAATGGTCCATCATAGGGAACTTGCAGTGGTTTTCGAACTCCGTCGTGTCGAACAAACACATGCGTGGATTCGTGAATGAACGAAACAGGTTCGCTGACCGTGGCTAGAAGTCGTAGTCGGGCGTACACTGGCAAAATCGGATTTTAAATCCTCTACAAACTGTTTGGGGAAGGCGTCCATAGGTGTCGAATTGAAAAATTCTCCAAGGAGACGAATCATCTTTCTGTACACAAGTTCAGAAGTGGTTGCTCCTATGTCCTCCTTGAGAGCGGAGCGGAAACCCATCAGAAGCGTTAGAAGAGCTGCCACCCAGTTACTGGTATCATAAGCTTTTAAGGCAGCTTTCAAAGGACGGTGGAATTCCTCGATAAGTTCATTCGCCTGTGGATTGTACGGAGACGTCCTGACCCTCTAGATTCCCAACAATTGGGAAAGAGCTCGAAATAAAAACTTTCTCACGAAATGCCGGGGGAATGTAACGGCGGGCGGTACCTGTTGACAAATCACAATATATTGGTAAACTGCAATTAGGTAAGGTAACTCTTTTGAGTTTGTAATTCTGGATCAATTTGTTGCATTTTAGCAATTTCCTCATAGTCGATAGGGTTAGGCATGCTTATCGCTTCTATGCGCGAAAGTGCGTCCGCGGCGATATTATCCGAACCTTTTATATGGTATATTTCAGTGGTGAATTGTGAGATAAAGTCTAACTGCCTAGCCTGACGAGGTGAACACTTATCCAAACGCTGTCGGAATGCATACGTAAGCGGTTTGTGATCGGTGATTAAAGGAAAGTTCCGTGCTTCCAACACATGCTTAAAATGCCAAATAGCAGCATAAGCTGCCAATAGCTCCTGATCATACGCACTATAGTCTCTTTCTGCTTGCGAAAGCTTTCGTGAGAAAAATGCGAGAGGCTGTAAGTTTCCATCAACTATTTGTGATAGCGTTTCGCCTATCGCGAAGTCTGACGCATCAATCTGTAAAACCAACTGGGCATCTTTCTTCGGGTGTGCTAAAAGAACGGCATTCGCGATTAACTGTTAATTGTTTACACTTTTGAAATTCATTACGCGCTTCATCAGACAAATTCAGGATTGTCTTATCATTTTTCTTAACTCCTTTTAAATACGAAGTTAAATGTATTTGATTCTGGGCCACGTTGGGTAAAAATCGACGGTAAAAATTTAAAAATCCTAAAAATCTCTGCAAATCTTTTACCGTTTTAGGAAGTGGGTAGTTAAGTATCAGTTCAACTTTGTTCGTCAGATGTTTGGTACCATCTTTATTAATTAAATGTCATAAGAAAGATATTTCGGGAACGCCAAAAACACATTTCGAAGCGTTTATTGTCAATCCAAATGTAGTTAATTTTTCAAAAACAGTACGTAAGTGAGATTTATGATCATCTTCTGTATCACTAAATATCAAAATATCATCTAAGTAGACATAGGCAAATTTTAGATCTCCAAGAATTTCGTTCATAAACCTTTGAAAGGTTTGAGCTGCTTCGCACAGTCCGAAATTTAAAAACGGAAATTCAAAAAAAAAAAACCAAATGGGGTGCAAACTGCAGTTTTAGATATATGATCTGAATGAACTGGTATGTAATACCCGAACGATATCGATTTTTGAAAAAATTTTCTTTCCGCTAAATGTATTATTAAAGTCTTGCAAATGCGGAATAGGATATCTATCGGGTTCGGTGCACGCGTTTAATTTTCGGTATTCTCCTACTGGCCGTATATGGCCCGAACTTTTAGAAACTACGTGGACCATGCCGATTTTGATGGCCTACAAATACCTTGATCCATCATAAATTGATATTCTTTTTTTACTGCTTCATATAACTTAGGGCTTAACCTACGCGGTTTACTATGCACGAGAGGACCGTTTGTTTCTATGTAATGAACCGTACTATGCTTTACTCTGCCCAAATCAGATTTTAACTTCAGTAAATCCGGAAAGTCTTTCAAGATTCTGTACTACGGTGAATCACCCGATATTAGCTTTACCGAAAAGTAATTTTCAGAATCGGAAAGAAAACCAATTCGAGTTAATTTCGTAGTATTATCGATAAGCCTACCTCATTTTAAATCGATTAAAAGATCAAAATGTCTTAAAAAATCGGCTCCTATTACAGGCACTGGTACATCGGCGATTAAAAATTTCCAAGAAAAGTTTCCTCTAAGTCCTAAATTCACACTTAACAATTTTATTCCATACGTAGAAATTCTGGAATTATTCGCGGCAAATAATTGTAACGAATCAGGATACATCTTCTTAAATTTAGAAGTTGCTGGCACACATGAGACATCCGAACCCGAATCAATAAAAAATTTTAATTTAATCTGTTATCGTAAAAATGTAAACGACATGAATGCGCGACTGCCGACGAGTTTCGGTCGACAGCCGCTACTTCTAGTTTTCCTGGCCCGTTGTATTCTGAGAAAAAGAAAAGGTGCTTAAAATTTTCGTGCGTTATTACCAAATCGCGAATGAAAATAACAGTAATTGCTAACGCGCTCTCGAGAATGCCCACGTGAAGAATTACGTGGTCTGTTATGTGGATCCCGAGGGAATTTTTTTCTCGGGAGAGTCGCTCGACCTGTTTACTTAAGGCAGAAATTTCACTCCTTAAGTCCTTAAGCTCTTCGAGGGGGCCACAAGAATCGTTCGGATCGCTGGGGAAACTCGCCGAAGCTGCCTGGACAGGGAACACGCTATTGTTCGTTGGCGTGCGCACTTCAGCTATCTTGTCAGCCATTTTTGCTAAATTATCTAAGGATTCAGAACTTATTGATAAAATGGCATGCACCTCGGAAGGTAACCTTTGCAGCCATAATGATTTTAAAAATTCGTCAGTTATACAGTTTCCACCCAATTCTCTCATTTTTCTCAATAAGTGAGGTGGTTTGTCATCCCCTAAATACAATTCAGAAATAAGTCTGCTTATTTGTTCGTTTTCCGAATCATAAAATTCCGCTATTAACCTAGCTTTTAGGGCATTATATTTTTCTGTCGCGGGGGGATTAAGTAAAATATCTGATACTGCAAAAAGAGTTTCAGGGTCTATGGAAGAAATCATGTGGTTATATTTCGTAATATCGTTACTAATTTTTGCTAGAGCAAAGTTACTTCAACTTCAATAAACCAAAGTTTAATATTATTTTTCCATAAAGGGGGAATTTTAACCGCCACATGTGAGAGTTGTGGCTCCTGTGCCACCACATTCGATTCGTCGTTGGTTTGGCCTTCCGATCTTGGCATGGTTAACAATTATAAATATACCGTAAATCGTTAACTTAATGTTTTGCACTATGCTTTAGGACTTACGTATCAGTTTAGAATACAATAATGAAGTCATTCAATATCTCAATAAAATTGCGAGCACCAATATTACACAAAGATCAATTTTAAACAATGAATAATTAAGTTTAAATTTAAACTATAATTTTAGAGCAAAATATATCACAAAAGCACATTAAGCCCAATCACAGATAAGGAAAAAAATTTGACCACATACCTGTAAATCCTCCTTCACAGTGTGATAAACCACGTGTAATCCGTACCATAAAATAAGAAAGAAATTAAGGAAAATAAATAGGATGGAGCAGTTATCACTCAGACAAAAGAGCATGCTCATCAAAATAAGGCATATTTTTAGCTTTATAAGAAAGATTGAGACGGATAGCCATTAGGAATCTGAAATAGAAGGAGCGAGAGACAGGGTCACCAGTGAGGTACGTGCGAGTGACGCGTGTCTAGAAAAGTATAGATAACCTTACCTAGGAAAATAGAAATAGATAAGCATTTAACATTAAGAATGAGATTTAATAAGGAGAAGTAATATAGATACATAATAATAGCTTAAGGAAGCGTACAATCCCAACGCAGATCGGCGTTACATATCACGTGGAAGGCACAAGAGTTGTTTCACAGACCCGCACACACAGACTGAAGTTGTTACCCAGAACTGCCGGGGAAAATTCTTCTCTTCCCGTCAGCCCGTAGGTTTGTCAAGCAGGTTTACTGTTTCGCCAATTGGCGTTTTTCTCCAGAGGTTTTGAGTCTGTATCGCCTGTTTGGCGCTGCCACTACAAGGGCTCAAAGGGGGCCTTGAGGAAGACAAATATTGCGTGAATAATTAAAACAATTTTAGAGCCTTGCGCTATAAAGCTAAGGGAAGAAACACGCAAGTTTACATGATGTTAGGAACATAAGGGGCAAAAAGAATGCTGTATTGAAAAATGTAATGGGAAATACAGTATTGGAATGTATAACTTTACATAAGAATTCCCTGCACATATCCAAGGTTAATAAAGCACTCAATTCCAGGATGTTTTACAAATTAATAATATTTTGAAAAACCTTCGCAGATATCAACAACTGTATGCGTAACAAGCCCGTTTATAAGGAAACAGTATTAAAAGATAATTCTGTGAGATTATTATTTTTAACTTTGAAATGGAAACCTTGTAGAAGAGGGTGAAGAAGATTTTAGAGAATTGCTTTAGAGGTAAGATTTTTCGAACGTTTTTCCATCTGATAATGTAATTTTTCATTCGAGCTTGTGCTGTCGTACGAGAAGGTTTTTTTCGTCTCGTCTGCTGCTCTCACTACCCATTATCGTCTGCGTCGCTTCCCCCTTGTAGATGACTCAACACACACCTGCTTTTATACGTCTAGATAACAGCATCCCACATGCCGTTCTGCGTTTGGGTTATAGCTGCTGTGCCTGCTTCCTGGTAAGTATTACTCGTTGGATCTCTTTCTTGAATGTTCTCTCCAAGCAGCGGCCCCGACTGCGGTCAGAGGTATCCCGAGAAATTCAGTTGCAAGACTGCTGAGAAGTTTAGCGTCTTTTAGTAGAGTAGACTGCAACTTCTTTTACTCTTTTTTCCTTGAGCATGACATCTTGTGCTGATATAAGGTCGAATTTACACTTAGATCCTGCGCTTGCGCATGCAACGAACATGGAGGGTTCTGCACATTCATATGAAACTAATGATCATGACTACACGCAGACTTTATCAGATCCTCATTTCGTTCACGTCCTCAGTCACAAGATAACTTTATCGAACAGTGCTAACTCCACCAGGCAAGTTGTACTCGACACTGAAAATGTCTTAAATCAAACGAATGTTGAACTTTCATCTGAAACAATCAAAGAACTACATCTGCTACATGCAAAAGCCATCAATCGACTAAGAGAACAAGAAAATGCTCAAGCTGTCAGGCCTGCTATTCCTTCTAATTTCCTTGGGAAACATCTAGTAATCCTGAATGGAAACAGGAAGCTTACTCAAGCTATGTTCATGTATGCGTGGAATAGACAGCACAAGTAAGAATGGTTAACTTTACTCGTTATTTCTCACAGCGTACAGGCGCTCCCACACAGAGAACAACAGAGAGAACAGTTTGGTACAGAGAACAACACTTTTGGTCTAAAACGTAGAAAATAAGAAATATTCACTAAATAATAATTAAACTTAAATTCTGTACAGAGACTACTAACGCGAAGATCGTCCTTTTGACACTACGTATGTAGTGAGCGAAATGCAAATACTACAATACGTGTAGTATATCAGTAGGAACTAAGTTCTGGCCTTAAAGGCAGACATGAACTGAGTGAAAAGCACGCGCATAGCAGGGCTGCAGGAAGGCTCCTCTTTCTCTTAGCAAGAAGCCACTTCTTAAATAAATACACAGTTTTCAAACTCATTAACATAAAAATCGTA
This sequence comes from Stegodyphus dumicola, assembly GCF_044657685.1. NCBI lineage: Eukaryota > Metazoa > Arthropoda > Arachnida > Araneae > Eresidae > Stegodyphus > Stegodyphus dumicola. The sequence goes on along the minus strand of NC_140768.1, from coordinate 131,034,755 downwards.
CTCACGCTTATTCTGGCCAAAAATGGAAAAGAGAGGATAGCAAAGTTTTAAAATAAAATAAACGTTAGTAAAATTTAAAATCTTTATAAAGCTACTGAAACCATCAGTAAACTCAAAAGTTCTAATGAGCTCTTATAAAATCAAATAAATGACTTGAAACAGTACTGCGAAGCTCATGAAAGAGGTGAAATCCGTAAATGACGGAAACAAAACTAAGAAAATTCTGAGAGCGGCAAATGACGAACCAAATCTTAAAACAAATAACAAATTTCAATTTCTCCAAATCGATAATGACTCAATGAACGTGAATGATACTGAAGATGACCATCCACCTACTTTTATTCAACCAGCTATACGTGCCACCATTCCAAAAACTACCAAATCAAATTAAAAAGAATGATGTTTCACCCACAATATTATTGAAAGAATAATATTATAAAAGCCAAAGGATTTCTTGCAAATTTAGGAATAAAATTGGAAAAAAGACAATGGGCACTCTTAAAGGAGACAGACTGCAGATTAAACCCCCTGAATCTGACTCTCACCGCTTTGTTCGCAAAGTCATAGAAGAAACACGTCTTAAAGCCCATAAATATCTTCTGCCTTAAGAAAAAGTGATTAAAGTCGTAATCAGAGGCCTGCCAGTGACAATGAACCCCAACTATATTGTCCAAGAACTAACAAACCAAGGCTTTACCATAAATCATGCCACAATCATAAGAAACAGAAAGAAAAATAAGCCAATGCCGCTTTTCTTACTTCACCTTCCTAAGATTGAAGCATCAAAAGACATTTATCACATCAAGTCCATCGGATATATGAATGTCACTGCTGAAACCTTAAAAGGAGGCCTGCCCCTTTCACAATGCTATTGCTGCCAGCAATACTTCCACAGCTCACTTTTATATACTCGTGACTGAGTTTGGGAGAATCAAGAACCTAAAAACTGCCCAGTTGACAAAGATAAACCTGCAACTTGCTGCCATTGTGGTGGCCCACATCCAGCTAACTTTTCCCAATGTCCAGCTAGACCACAACAAACCAAGCAGAAGTTCACACCCAGCAATCCACCAAACAAAAATTCCTGGAATTTACAGGACAACTACTTTCCACCTCTCAATAAAGAATTGGATTCTCAGAAGCGTGAAAGTACTAAGAACTCCAACTTATTTGAAATTCCAACCACAAGCTCCACCTTTTCAGAATTATTTAATTTGCGCTCATTAAAAACAATATGGACTGTTATTATAGGACTCAAAACTATGAAGAAGCAAACCTCGCCTATAGACAAAATAGGTGCAATTGTGGACATTTTTGACAAAAATTAGTAATTGCTACGCAGTATTAATCTGAGAAAGATCAAAATTCTTTTATGGAATGCTAACGGCCTATTTAACAAAAAGACGAATTTGGCGATCTTCATCTGGAACTCGAACCTGGCGTAATTCTTACACAGGAAACGCGTTTGAAACCTGCACTGAAAGTGCTTTACGCAAACTATTCTATTTACCGTGCCGATCGAGAAACCGCAAGCTGAGATGGAATCATCACCTTTGTTAAAAGGAGCATCCAACATCAACTGAAACAAAATTTTCTACCTCTTTTGAAAGTAATAGTATCCAAATTTAAATTGAGCTCTAAAAATTCATTATCTCTAATATCTATATACCTCCTAATAATAGTCCCATCATTTCTGAAATTGAACAGCCACTGGATTTTAACTCACCTGCTTTAATTGGAGGAGACTTAAACGTTAAGCATCAATGCTGGAATCAAGGAGCTAATAATAGAAAATTAAGAGAAATTTTTAGCATGATTCAAAATAAAAGCTATACCATTCATACTATTGAAGAACCAACGTATTAAGGCTATAATAATTCTTCTATTATTGACTTTTTTCTATCCAACAGCCTCAACTATAATTGCCAGATTTCCATTATTCCAGCTATCTCATCTGACCATAATCCCATCTTTCTTGAAATTAGCATAAATAGTTATTTACCTTCACTGGGCAGGAGTATGAGAGTCACAGACCGGAAAAAATTCACAAGTAATTTCAGATATCATTCCTGGAAATCCCAACATCATGAATGAAAACAATATTGAGTCTGAAATCAAGAAGTTGATCACCTATATTTGACATGCTATCAATATCTCTCTACCAATAAATTCCTCAGTCCCCATACTTTTCTTCTTCTTCAAGCCAGCATAAGACAAAAAACCAACTGAAAAAATCGCATTAGGAAAAATGGCAAAATACAGGAAACCCAAGTCTCAAAACGAATTGAACGCTCTTCAACGTGACATCAAGAAGAACATTAGTAACTATTGTAGAACAATTTTTTGAAACAGACAGAGAATTACACACTGCTTTTAATATAATAATTTAATTTTCATAATAAGCCGTCTTGAACAATAATAAATAAAGCGTAGCTGGAGAAGCAACTATAATAACAAAAATAGATCGTTAATAATATCAATCTTCTTCGAATCTATATCAACAATAGAATAAATATTATTTTGTTTTTCGTTGCTATGAGTTACCAGACTGGCAGCGTTGAGTTGTAGTAGGCAGGGCGCCACAGTAACCTCAAATTCATTATTTATAAAATAATTCAATATTTAAAAAATTGAATTATTTAATAAATTTTTATAACGGGCTAGATTATATGAATACTACAAAATACAAAAGTGCTGTCTGTCTCGTGGGAGACCAGCCTTTGTGGAGGATTGCCTTTATAAAGGGAACGGGCTTGTATTCACGTTACATATACGGGAAATCATATGAAGCTCCTATGAAACTAACCCATCTGTTGGAATTCGAACTCGAAACCAATTACCAGTGTTAAAGGGTCTTAACCACACGGCCTCTAATAAACCTATTTTTTCATGAAAATCGATTAAATTTTAGCAGGATCAGATTTAAGGCAAATTGCTTTTAGGTAGTCATTCTAAGAATTACAACCTTAATTGACTCATTCACGCTTAACTGACTCTGCGGTCTGCCACCCGCGGCTAGACACTGAACTTAACCCCCCTTCTTCGACGCCCTTAGCGCGGACCTGACTCAAAGAATATGTAGTCTTAAGAAGGAAAGCTTCGCAAGAGCAGGAGTGGCTCCCTCCGAACGAAAAGGGACACAGCTGCGCATGCGTGAAATATCTGTCGCCAAAAAGCGCCAAAGCTCGAAGCTGATGTCGAAGTTCGAACAGGTTCGACGGTCACGTTTATCAAGAGCTTAAAGCTGTATGACTCCATTTTCCCCCTACATATTGACAGATATAAAATCATACATCAAACTGCGATATGGATAATACAACTTCAACTAGTAAAGCAAAAAAGCACGAAAATTCGAGTTTAAATTATCGCGAAAAGTCAAAGAACGATTCATCTTAACCAGTGTTCCTCAATTTCCTGTACACGTGGCGGAGGTGGAAAATCTCGGCCAGGTACATCACAAAGGGGGAAATTCTCGCCAACAGGTTCCGTCGCCAAATCCCTTGGCGAATTGTCCCTTTTCTTTCTAGCGGCGTAGAAGACAAACTGGTTTACATTACGTCTATGGAGCCTTTCCTTCTTTACATAGACTTTCTTTGCCTGACTCTCTTTTTCCGCCTCCCCCACCTCCTTCCACACTACTTCTCCTCCTCCCAGATTCTTATCAGAAGTCGAGTAAAAAGATGTTTCTACATCTTGACATTCGAGAATAAAATACGATCTGTGTGTGTGTGTGTAAAGTAAGGATATCCTCATCTACCACCTCTTTCTCTTTTACATTAGCTGCAGCGGGAGGTATTTGACCGATACCTAGGCGAAGTTAAGAGTTGAAAGAAGTTTTCCCTTTGTGTGGACTTCTTAACCATCCTCTTGTGCTTTTAAACCCTTAACGGTTCTCGTTCCTTTTACTTTAGTTATGCTTTGTGTTAATTATTCAGTCCTTCTTAACGAAGTTGTGGAGGTAATTGCTGTTCTCAGCAAAGGTACTCAGGGATAAATAGGCGAGAGACTGCGACGTTCTTTATCGGTTTAATAATTGGTTGAATTCGTTTACTGAATCATAGTAATTTTAAATATAAACAATTTATTATACTTATTTTCAGTTACGCCTAAGCTTAAATGTCAGAAATGTAAATTTAAAATAAAGAATTTGATGTTAATTTACAATAATAAACAATTCATTAAAAGAGAAAATAGAAATTACGCGTAGCATGGAGAATACATTGTGACTTCACAAGCTTATTCCCGCCCGTTTATGGACGTCACACAGCTCCGCCTTCTCAACTTTGTTGATGCAGCCTATTGTACGCTTTTACCAGTAAAGGTTTCCGGTATTGTTTTTAAAATTACATCCTTTTAACCTTAATCATTTTTATTAATCATTTCTTTCTCTTAAAATCGTGTATAATAGTCATAAATTTATTTCTATTATCCACGATTTCTGGTGAAATCAAAATGGCCGCCATTTTTTGAAACACGGGAGTTTCGTCGAAAATATGGATGGCAATCATTTTTCAAAACAACGTATTTCATGTACTTTGGCGTCAAAACAAATTCGCCAGACTTTGAAGGTGGGCTATACTGAAGCTGTTCCAAGCTTTGTAAATAACTAGTATTTATGAGAACCATTTTTTTAATGTGGACCATGTGCTTATTTTGGGGGTTCATGTTTTAGCGGATACTTTGGCTCAGGGTGTTTTACTTATTTACATATTTTCTTGGAACTTTTTCATAGTCATTTACAGATCTGTTTCCAGGATATACATTCAGAAAAAATACTTCATGATGGATCAGGTACGCGTATTTCCAAACCCTACCCCACTTTTCGAATTTTTGACGTAAAGGACAAATCGACTAGTTTCGCCTGGATGGTAATTCTTGAGCATGCGCTGAAGAGCGAGAAGTAACAAAAACACAACTTTGGCTTGCACTTGTAAACAGTATTAAATATATTGTCTGAAAGTGTATTCGTTTATGTAATTGCATAATTTTACTGTTTCTGTAATAAGGAAACTTCATTCAGATAAAATTTATTTTAATATTATTATTATTATCTGGTTATAGGATTATACGAAATGCTGAATACTCTAGGTACTATCGTAATCTTCGCATAACCTTTCACATTGGATTTTGCCTTATCATTTTAAAATATATTGTATTATAAAGATTAAATCAAAGCAAATTACTTTGTTAGAGATGTGAATGTTCTAACTGAATTTTCTTTTTATCACTTATTATTTATTTCCTCTTTGAAACCACATTCATATTTGACAAATAATTATCTCCGCTGAAAATTTTTTGATTGTTTAAAAACTATATTTGTCAATAATATAATAAAAACTCACTAATCTAGTGCTTCATAGATCAATATGACAATGAATTCAAAATGTTTTAAAAACAGTTCTTTAATCTTTATTTTGTAGTAGATGCAACTAATGTCACAGAGAAAAAATATTTCAATAAAAAAGTTCTCCATGTTAATTCAATAGCAAAATTATTTCTATTTCAGTGAAATATCCACTTTCAATGTTTACATAACAGAAAAATGTAACATAAGCATTTTAGAAGTTTTAAATAGAAGCTAAAGGCTTATTGTGCAATATTATGTAAGAAACGTAATAATTTACTTTCATTCCTTTTAAATCGGCATATTAGTTTCCAATCAACTAAAATTTTTGGCAAGTTAGAGACTTAACTTAACACACAGTATTCCGTCACTTAAAATATCAATTAATTGTTCTTTTTCATTTAGAGATACATTGGAATTGAAAATACCAAAGGCAAAATGAGTCACAGATCCAACCTAATTCCTTATTTGGAAATTTTTCAAAAAAATTTCTGTCAATTTTATCATATGTCGTTTTAAACAAGAAATCTGTATTATTTTCTTTAGTAAATTGTAGAAAAGCATGTTTCTGTTTTTTTTTTTTTTTTCTTCAATTCTCCTTGCCAAAGTATTGGCTTAGTTTTAAAAGCTTATATAAGTACAAACTGTGATACAGTGTGTCTAAGAAAGGCTGTTTCATAATGTCTGATAATAATTTCAAATATTTTCTCTCCAGTTGCTTTTCCTTTCCAAATATTACAAAATAAAAAATATTCTACTGCGTCGTTTTCAAAAACATATCTCACATAAACGATAAATTGAAACATTTTAGTATTGTCGGTAGTTTCATCAAGTTTTATAGTAACGACTGGATTTTGTATTCTATAGTGTCTGATATGATAAAAATTTGGTGAGAAACAGTATCTTTTTTTAATGCTATTGTTTTTAAATCGTTACTATATTTTTCTGCATGCACAAATGATGTCATTTTAATTGCTGAAGGAAGAATGAGCGATTCTCCAATTGTATGAAGTTTTAAATTTTTTGCAATTAAATATGAAACTGTTAAGGATGCCTGTAAATCCTTCTCAGGAACTGTAGTATATTTTTTCAAAAACACATTTTAATTTTAAATGCTCTCAGCTCATTCTTTAAAAAAATTCTTCAGATTTATTTACTTAATCTTTATGTTTAGTTTCTGAGGTACTTTTCAGTTTCACCAAGCAGACTTTGTTGACGACAACATACAATATACAAATAAAAAATGTTAACAGACGTTAGTTCTAAGAATTTTTTATTTTGAAGGCAAAAACATTTTAATACCTTTTAAAATTTTGTAAAAAGCCAATAAATAGAGATAATAAATTTGTTAAAAGATATTAAGTATTTACTATGTTTTCATGGTTCAACATCCTGATTCGCCGGTTCGTATCACGTAACACCACGTGATCTCATCTCACATAAACTACACTACAAAAATCTAATTCTTTCAGTAATTATCTACATTAATTTCAAGTTAAATCTTAATTTGGAATACAAGTTTAAATGCAAGAATTATTTCCATTCGTACAAATAGCTTACTCAGAAATTATGTAAAACCGCAGTGCTTTACTTCGCTACTGCATTCTCACTAGAATTGATGAATTTAACCCTTCATTTTGCCTTCGGGTGAGTGATGTGATTGCAGTCTAACTGTCTTAATTACTGCAAATGGTCTTGGGGCATAAATTTTAATTATCTTGTAAAAATTCTATGTAGTTGTATGCCAGTATTGAAAGAAACAATCTGATAAGAAATGGCTGCGACTTGTTTCGAAGTTTGAGGTTGATTTCGAAAAAACAATTACAATACTCTTGTATAATACTTAAAAGGAATGAGTTAGGTTATTTAACTAAAGTGCAGTCAATTTTATTTCTTATTTACATGAATGATGTATCACACAATGCTGTGTAGGCTAGTGACCTAGCGATGATGACTCAAAATGCATCTTTGCATTCAGGCATACACTCTTTATAAGAATATAACCATGCACTGGAGTCCTAGCTTCAGCAGGTACATTTTGTTATGCTATGCAATCTCTGTGGGTCCTAAATTCTAAAAACTTTTCTACTCCTAAATTCCAAAAATTTTGCTACTTGATATTTCTGTAAATTCCAAAATTTGCACACCTGCCATAACTGCACTGGCTGTGGCCTCAGTTATCCAATGTTCCAACAAAATCAAATATTGTAACGTTATTTTAGACTAGACTTTCTTAAACTGTAGATCACAACCCCCATCTACAGCAAGGGGTCGCAAAAAACTTTAGTAGTTTTGGCATTTCTTAAACTTAATATAATAATTTTACAATTACCCAATGTTTTTACACAATGTATCTGAAAATAGATAAAGATAAGACAATACAGACAAAGAGAAAAACAAAAATGTTTCAACGCATTCTGTTTATAATATAAATGTTCATTTTACTTGCTTTGCATGTGACGCTGTCATTTCGTCTGTTAATTAATTAAAATTTTCACATTGTTCTATGTCTTAAAAGTGAGAAATTAAAGATAATGACCTAAAACTGCAATATCATCTTACAATACATGTGAAAAAATTGACAGTTTCACTCACGCACATGTCAGATTTTCGGAATATGGGGTTCCACAAAATTTTCGTAAATACTATTTTGGGGTCGTAAAAAAAATCTATGATAAAAAAGGTTCACGACTGAAAAAACGTTTAAGAAGCTCTGTTTTAGACCAATCAGTTTCCTGACGCCAACCAAATTTTTGGCCTGTTTTGTTTCTCAGCCGAATTATGTTTCTGTGGGAATTTTTCTATGTTTTTACTGTTTCAGCTGAATGGAAAAACACGCTAAAATGTTTCAAATGACTATTAGGGGAAGAGAATCGAATATCCCACATTATTATTATCTCTATTTATCTCCTGTTTTGATTCTGAGTTATGTTTTTTGATAGAATTTTTCCATATTACATATTTCAGTTCAACAAAAAATCAACTTTTAAAGTATTGAGGAAAAGCATGTACTAAAATGTTTCAAAATGAAAATTTGGGATAAATAAATATATAAATTAGTTTTTTCTAGGAGTGTAGGAGTTCTTATACATAGTATATAAAGAAATTTAGAAACAACTTTTCACAAGGACTAAAAAATTGAAGTTCAAATGGTCTTCATAAAATCCTCTAAGTGTGGAACAAGGATAATTTAAAATGTAAAAATTAACATGTTGACTGCCGCGTGCATTTTACGTGATTTGCGCATGACGCCAACTTGAAATTTTTATTGTGCGTTGTATATTATGTGGAAATATTATCTACAGAACATAATGTTATATAATCGTGCTTCATGCTGGGGGTCACCAGCGACCTCCAAACATCTGTAGACCTTTTTTGTGATTCATAATTTAAATTCTTACGATTTATTCTTCTTCAAACCATTATAGTAACAATGGTACTATTCAAAAATTTATCAGTATCAATATTTATTCTAATTATGTATTTTACTATTGGTCGCGTTGCCAGTGGCACCCACGGCGCTGTAGCCAAGTCGAGTGCAGGTCACCGGTGACCCCCACGGCAGTCAACATGTTAAAATAAACCATCACAAAAAAACCAAAAAAGTAGTATAAAAGAACAAGAAAGGTGAGGAATCCAACCAATTTTAACATAATATCGTCAAGAGGAGGTATGTCATATTTAATTACATTTTCCCTTCTAAGACAAAATCCTTGCTTCTCTGTATCCAGAATCAGCTGATGAACCATTTCAATATATTTTTTATCTTAATAGTTCACCAAAACATTCTAGTCCTCCTCAAAGCGAAGGAAAATCATTAAAAATATCTTCCGATTTAAAAATATTTTTTTCTAATCTTAAAAAAAAAAAAAAGAAAGAAAGAAAGAAAACATGCCTTAAAAAATGTAGAAAAAATTAAAATCCTGCAGTGGAAAATCTTTGAAAGTTCAAAATAATTTTAACACAAATCTTTACTAGAACCTCTTATCAAACAGCAGTAGCAAAGGAAAATGGAGGGGGGAGGGAAGTAAAATCATTAAAAATATCTTCCAATTTAAAAAGACTTTACTAGTCTAAACAGGATTTTATCAAGTTATTTTGAATTTCAATTTTTATTCTTTCTGAAAAATTGGTTCTAAATTTCTTTCTTTATATATTTACTGATCCATTTTTAGCAGCATAATGCACAAAAAGTTTTGGAAGGATTATAAATTTTCCTTTTAAAAAATTATTTGTATATACATAGTCCAAACACATCTGTATACAGTGGAATACGTTTAACACGAAATAATGCAACAGTCCCGACAAACTACAGTCAAAAGTCGTTAATCTGGACTCGTCGGGACTTCGGCGATTTCGGATTATAGATCAACAGTTTAAATCTCGTAACATGGCATGCAGAAATTCTAAAATCAAAAATATGAAACCGTAATTTATGAAATCTAAAGGGTATCAAAATTTACAAAAAAAAAAAAAAAAAAAAAAAAAAAGCTTAATATTTATTTGTTTACTTTATTAAACATTTCTTTCAGTGTAAGTTGTTTAAGTTGCTTCGTTTTATGTGATAATAATTTCTCTTTAATTCTATAAACAGACATAATTTCTTGTTCAGTTACAAAGTTCCAAGTCCTATAATTGCTGTGCCGAGAATACCGACTAATTTGTCAATCGAAATTTTTTCGTTTTCACTAACCTCTCTGTCACCTTCTTCATGTCTTTATCCATTTTTTGCAGCAATTTCACTTTTTGTTTGATGGACATCGAAACATACTTTCGTTTTGTACGATCCTTTGGGAGCTCCAGAATCGGAAATTCTATTTGACATAATCGAAAGTTCAAGTTTACTTTTATAAAATTGCTCTTACAGTCTGCAAAAAATAATAAGCCGGATCCAATTCGAAGATTAAGGAACAACGCAATCATCACCATTAACTGAAATAGATAATTAGATAGTTTTAGCTTATACCGTCCGTTATATGTAAAACGTGCAAGCGAAAATGTATTCTGCGCTTGCGCAGTCGTAAAAGGTCTTACGCGCATGCGTAAACGTCTATGCGCATGTGTCAACGCGGCGCATGCGCAGAATGTTTTTAGCTTTGAGGTTCGGATTATAGATCATTCCGGATTATGGGTGTCCGAATTAACGACTTTTGACTGTACTATGTAATTTCATGCATTTTGTTTCTCTTAACACGAAACAAAAATCGCTTAACACGAAAAGATATCCTTTTCTGGAAATGAACAAAATACAGAAAACACTGGCATTGCTGGCGAGATTTAAGCGGGGTGTGAAATGAAAGAGAGGTGGTTTCACATGTTTCGTAGAAAAGAGGCTAATTTGACTTTGAAATACCCTCGGAATAGCCTGTGACACGAGCCAGTTTTGTTTATCTACGGACTTTCGCCTTCCACGTCTACGAACGCCAGACAAACATCTCACCTCTCATGAGTTAGCTTTGGAATTCAGTGATGAGTACATGGCAGTGTAAGTAAAAATTAGTGAGTTTGGCTCATATGTTGCACTGCATAGAATTCAGTGACTCCAAGGTTGAATGAAAATTATTTTCATTACACACGATTCTCAAAAGTATCAGATTCTTTGGCTCCAAAAGAAATGGAGAAGTAGGATATTGAAACTGAGCTGACACTTAATGAAATGTTTGAGAAAGTTTCTGTATTAATGAACTGTCCTACTGTACTATCGGAAGAATTCGTTGCAGTAGTTTATGATAATGTGTGTACAGCCCCAATTATGGCAGACAAAGTTATTTTGGAGTTTGTTCAAAGCTAAAAAGATATCATTGATGCAGAGACGAAAATAAAATGAATGCAGTTCCTGTTCCCATGTCATCCGAAATGAGGAATATCATAAAAAGTATGGACAGTTATTTAGACGCACATTCCAATGGTGAAATGAATAACAAAATGTTCGACATTGAACAATTTGATGCTAAAAAAGACAATGGAAAGAAATATATCAGATTATTTTCCCAAAACTCAATAAATGTTTTGTTTTTAAAAAACATGAAAATTTTGTATTAAATTCCATGAAGTTCTTGTGGATGTTTTTGTTTCATTGATTTATTAAATACATGCATATATACATATATATGTAAATAAAATATACTCTAATAATAAGCTTAATTTTGTTGAATATATGTTTTTTTTTAATATTCTTTAACACGAAAAAATATTTCAGTCCACTCAGTTTTGTGTTAAATGATTTTCACTGTATATCTGTTGCACATAAATCCCTTTCTTACATAAAATATAAATGTATGTATAGAATAACTAAATAAATTGTAAAGGAAGTTTAATTAGCAACTATGAAATCTTAAAAAAGTATAGTATGAAATTTATAATGGCAAACATTAAAAATAGATGAAAGTAAATAAGATTTAAATTATAGAATGTACTTTATAAAATTAATAATAAGTGGTTAAAAATATATTTTTTAATTACTTAAAACATGGAAGTTATTTGGCAGAGATTGTTGGATATAAAATTACTACTTCAAATTTTCAGATTACTATTGTTCATATTTAAAGTCTCAACTTGCAGTCTTAATCCATATAACAACCATTGTAAAAATCACCTATTATCATATTCCAAAGATCAGCAGCATATATTTTTTTCAAAATCGTGCATAATATTAAATATTGGCTTTTGATAGTCAAGTTGATACAAATAAGATGAACTGTTTTTATGATTTTAGACTATTAGTTTATTCTTCCATTCACTTATTACAATATTTCATTTTTTATATGCTCGGCTATCCAAAATTTCAAGAGCTTTCCGGATATTTTTTTGTTGAATTTTTACTATACATACATTTCAGCATTTACATCGTCAAAATTGCACAGACACATACTTGAAGTGAATTTACTTTTACAGCTAAACACAGGAACTGGAAAACAAAAAAGTACTTATTCGGAGATTGTATTTCTTTTTCGTTCATGAAAATCAAAGTTCATTACACAAACATGCATTCACACAGCACAAGTATGTATGGAAATTCTTAATACATTTAGTAAATAAATCAGAAAATATTTAATGTATAACAAATGAATAGTAAGTAGCTAAGCTTGTAGTTAGTAGTTAGCTTTTAGAAGTAGTTAAGCTTTTATAAAACAGAGCATAATAACACAGTTACAAAGATATTTAATATTATAAAGTTAGGTAATTTAGTAAATTTCAGTTGTTCAACAAAGCAATGAATTATGAAGTTCCTTGTATATCTTTATAAATGAACTTTATTGCTGTTTTAAGCAATTAAACAACTGTTCAAGTTATTTTAATAATTTTGAAATATATACACTAAAAGAAATAATAAAATGTATTAATCTATTTGTCAACCTTGATTTTGGCACAAAAGTCTGCAGAATGCTTCGTAGTTTTTAAGCACATAGAGGCACTGCAATTCTTATTCCTTGATCTGAAGTTTTCTGCAATTTTTTTTTTAATTTAAATTGTTTTATTGGCAAACATACAATTTTTGTATAGTGGCTTCAGATGTGGATAAGTTTTTCGAACACTTTCGTTTATTTTACTGGCGTCGCTGAATTTTGCGATGAAATGCAGCACATTTATTGCCGAGTATCACCTTCCAAATACTGTTAATGTATACATCAGCAGTGAATTATTCTCCTCTTTCCTCAAATACACTACGGCGTTAAACAATAACCATTCACTAAAGATTTTGCGTAAATTCCCACTCATAATAATTTAAATTGCGAAAATCTCACAATTAGCACCTAAACACACTATTCAGCACCAAATTCTTTCGAAAGCGCGCCGTAGTAGACAAAAGTGGGGTAGGCGTCTTGCCAGGTGAAACTAGTCGATATTTCCGTGACGTCAAAAATTTGAAAAGTGGGGTAAGGTTTGGAAATACGCATCAGGTACTCTTGTGTTGCACTACCTGCATTAATTCTCTGGAAAATTTGTTTTCATATTGGAACTTTAACTATTCATACAAGTTTACTAATAGATCTAGATAGATGGAACACAGTTTAGCTCAATTTTTAGCAGTGGAATTTTATCTGGGTAATAAAATCGCCAACTCTGGGCATGCAGCTATCTTTCTCCGTAATTCATAGAAGAGTCGACAGTTGATTTTGCGTGTCCCTGAGAAAGATCTTTCAATTGTTTCCAAGGGTAACCGCTGAATTTCCGACGCGAAAATACTTGTCCCTCTAAAGGTCGTTTTATTATTTCAGAAGATACTTTAACACATTTTTCGTATAGAGATTTCACAGGCACGCTATATAAAATTCCCTATACTCAAAATCCCTTTTCCCTTCCTCATATCCCAGAGAAGGAAAACACCGGTTATGAGCAAAAGTGAGGTTTGAGGTCTAGACGCTTTGTATAAATCATCACCATAGTTTGGCCATCTCTGCACATGCGCTAGCCACACAAATTTCGCCAAGACCTCGTAAATCGCCAAATTTAGGGCCTTATCCTCCTTGCATGCGACGAGATCTCGATACGAGAGTGACGTCACATATGACGGGCTTTTCGTGCGGAGCGACAATTTGCAATCCTCGAGCACCGATCGAAACCATTTCGTGCGGCGTAGCGATCGTCTGGTTTTCGGCTGCTTATGTGTAACCGTTTAAAAATCTTGCGATCGAAAAGTAATGGCGTCGGATGAATGTTTAGCGATGTATATTTTAAACTGAATACATCATCGTAATTCAATTCAAAGAAGAATTTTCCGAAGCAGACTGGATACGTTTGCATTATCTGTTAAGCAGTTTATAAAGTTATTTAGGGGAGCTAAACAGTTGTATTCTGGGTTGATCTTTACAATATGGTAACTGGTAGTTTGGCGACATTTTGGAGGCGATAAAGGTTACTACCTGGGACTTTGGTAATAATGTGAGCAGTACTCAATTCCGATTACGCATTATTTTGCGTGAGGGAAATGAGAGATCATGGGATATGTCATGTGATATTAATGGACGAATTACGGTTCTTTAATCGGAAAAGGGGGGAAATCGGGAAAAACTCTGGAAATTTTGTATTTAGCTTTATTCTGTGTTGTGTGAAACAGTGTTGGTTAATTTTTGGATCCCATGGCCCTAACTAAAGTGAATTCGAAATGGGTATTTAGGCATTGTGATAAAGAGAAGTTTGCTTTTTATTTAGCGGAGGAAGTATGGAGGAAAAATTCGCAGAAAAAATCTTTCAATAATTTTATTGAATGAATTAGAAAAGTGTATCCGCCACGTAATCAAGATTCTGAAGAAGATTAGGTAAGTTAGTATTTTTAATTATTTGAGGATATTATTTTTATGCATTGTTCTAAATGTAAGGTGGAAAGGAATTTGGTATTATTGGGAAAATTGTTATTAGCAACGATTTAGTTTAAAGTAATTAGGATTGTAAGGTAATTTTTATTAATTTAATGTATGTGCTCATTTATATTTTAAGTAGTGTTTTTGAATTTAATTATATTTTAATGAAATGATAGTTATTTTGTGAATTTTATGTTTGTAGGAATTTGGTATACGTTTTAGTTGAAGTAAACGTGCATGGAAATAATTTAAATATCTGACACTAAGTATTTGTAATGGTTGCGGTATGAATTCGTTGGTGACGTTTATAATATAATAGATGATTTAGACGTAAAAGTTTTTGGATATTTTATTTATTTTATATGTGGAAATGTTCATATTTGTAAAGGGTAAATACTTTTTCGCGATCAGGTAATTTCATATATGTTCTTTTTACCGGGTTTAAAGATTGAGAAAATTGTCATGTATTTTCGTGAAATTTTTCTAATTTATGAGAAAAAAGCAGTGTACATAGATATAGTGAAGAGTGTTCGCAATGCCATTTTTGTGCAATTCTGGGATGTTTTTTTAAGTAAAAATAAGTCGGCGTGTACATGGTTTATGTGTATGTGTTATTTTGAAAAACGCGTAAGGAGTATGGTATTGTGCACTTTTTCCCAATTTTACAGTAAATATTTGTCATGATTAAGCAGTTTTGTTTGATAAAATTTCTAGCATAAGTGTAATTCGGCTAGTAGATTGTTGGAAGAAGTGTTCAGTAGATAAAAAGAAAAGAAACATGTCTTTACTTCGTGAAGACAAAATGGCGGCGGGGAAAAAAAATAGAGGGTTGCTGTAGGAGAGTTGGTTGCCAAATTTTCACCAAAAAATCGCCAAGTTACCATAATGTAAAGATCAACCGGAATTTCTGCATAGTCTCAAATTAGTCAACGATTATCACATCCCCACATTTGTTCTAACCAATGGATTACAACAAATAGAAATTATAGGATTCTGTGATGCTAGTCAGAAAGCCTATGGTGCTGCAATTTATGTGAAATGTTTGTCATCTTCAAATGAATGTTCATCAAGACTTCTGTGCAGCAAGTCTCGTGTGTCACCTCTGAAGTCAATTACCATTCCTCGTTTGGAACTTTGTGGTGCTGTTCTGTTGGTAAAACTAATGAAAAGAATACTAGAGGCCATTCAGCTGCCTATAGTCAAGGTTTATTACTTCATTGATTCGTCAATAGTGTTAGCATGGATTAAGAAGGAACCTTATCAACTAAAGACATTTGTTGCTAATAGAGTATCTGTTATTCGAAGCATGACTGCTGTTCATGAGTGGTACCATGTTAGCACTCACAATAATCCAGCTGATTTGATATCACGTGGAGCTGAACCTAAAGATCTTCATAATAATTTATGGTGGTATGGACCAACTTTCTTGACTAAGGAGAGGTTTTTGACTAATCCTTATGAATTAATTTCATCTGATATGGATAATGTGGAATACGTCAAAGAACTCAAACTTAAGGATAATGACTTAGTTAATCTAAATGTGAACTCTAATTATCTTGTTTTAGATCATATTCTTAACATTAGTAATAACTATATTCGTATTATTCGTGTGTTAAGCTTTGTTTGTAGATTTAAAGCCAATTGTAAGGGAAAAAATTTAATAGGTTCTCTAACTGTTAAGGAATTGGATGACGCTGAGAAAATCATGATCAGGTATGTACAGTTACAAAATTTTAGCAAGGATATTCTATCTTTAAAAAATAAGAATTGTGTTTCTTCCAAAAGTAAGTTAAAATTTTTATGTCCATTTCTAGATAATGATTCTCTTCTGAGAGTAGGAGGCAGACTTGCCAATAGTAATCTTAATTACAACCAAAAGTTTCCTTATGTAATGCCAAAAGATCATGTATTTACTAGATTAATTTTTCAGTATTACCATGTTAAATATTTACATCTTGGTGCTCAAGCACTATTGCATCAGGTTCGTAGTAAATTTTGGGTTATTAATGGTCGAGATGTAGCTCGAAAGGTTGTACATGAATGTGTAACATGTTTTAAGATTAAACCAATTGTATGTGAACAACTTATGGGAAATTTACCTAGTGAGAGAGTTAATCCATGGTTTGTATTTAATATGTGTGGACTTGACTTTTCTGGTCCATTCCTCATCAAGTATAAAAATCAGAGAAAGGGTAATTATGCAAAGGTGTACGTTGCTATATTCATTTGTTTAGCTACTAAAGCATTACATTTAGAGGTAGTAACTGATTTAACCACAGATTCATTACTTGCTACTATTAAAAGATTTATTGCTAGACGTGGAAAATTTAATACCATAATGTCAGATAACGTTACTAATATGGTTGGTGCAAAATCAGAACTGAAAAAATTGCATAGCTTAGTCCTTAAATCTAATTCTGATATAGCAGATTTCTTAACATCTGAAGGTATAAATTGGAAACTAATTCCACCTAGAGCACCAAATTTCGGTGGTTTATGGGAAGCAGGTATTAAGTCATTTAAGATAATAAGGCCAGAGTTGTTAAAGTGAAAACATCAGATGGTGTGTATATTCGATGTATTAGTAAAATTTGTTTATTACCTATCCAGGATAATAATGCTTAGTTTACATTATTATGTTCTTATTGAAATTGTGATTTACATAAAAATGGAACTGTTTTAAAGAATAAGTTCGATTGTAGCACAGTGTGAATGTTAATGTTCTTAAATGCTTATAATATTTTATATTATATTCATGATGAAAGATTATCTATTAGTTTTCATATTGTATTGGAGAATTAGTTTTCTTGATTGTTAAATTGTATGTATGTTAGTAATTTGTATGTTGAAATTTGTAATTTCAACGGGCGGCGGCATGTTAAGTTAGAATACAGCGCCACCTATTGGATAAGTAGAGAAACTCTCACTTGGCCATCTGGATTCGGCTAAGCAACATGCCAGAGCATGTATTAGATCTGAATAGTTAATTACTTTAAATAAATTAGTTAGTTCTTTTGCTATACAGTCCACTTATTAGTTTAGAATCACAGTACACCTCCTCTTGATGATATTATGTTAAAGTTGGTTGGATTCCCCACCTTTCTTGTTCTTTTATACTACTTTTTTGTTTTTTCTTGTGATGGTTTATTTTAACATGTTGACTGCCGTGGGGGTCACCGGTGACCGGCACTCGACTTGGCTACAGCGCCGTGGGTACCACCGGCAACGCGACAAACAGTAAAATACATAATTAGAATAAATACCGATACTGATAAATTTTTAAATAGTACCATTCTTACTGTATGGTTTGAAGAATAATAAATCGTAAAAATTTAAATTATAAATCACAAAAATGGTCTACAGATGTTTGGGGGTTGCTGGTGACCCCCAGCATGAAGCACAATTACATAACATTATTTTCTGTAGATAATATTTCGACATAATATATATCGCATAATAAAAATTTCAAGTTGCCGTCATGGGCAAATCACGTAAAAAAATGCGCGCGGCAGTCAACATGTTAATTTTTACATTTTAAAGTATTCTTGTTCTACATTTATAAGATTTTATGAAGATCATTTGAACTTCAATTTTTTAGTCCTTGTGAAAAGTTGTTTCCAAATTTCTTTATATACTATATATAAGAACTCCTACACTCCTAGAAAAAACTAATTTATATATTTATTTATCCCAAATTTTCATTTTGAAACATTTTAGTACATGCTTTTCCTCAATATTTTAAAAGTTGATTTTTTGTTGAGCTGAAATATGTAATATGGAAAAATTCTATCAAAAAACATAACTCAGAATCGAAACAGGAGATAAATAGAGATAATAATAATGTGGGGTATTTGATTCTCTTCCCCTAATAGTCATTTGAAACATTTTAGCGTGTTTTTCCATTCAGCTGAAACAGTAAAAATATAGAAAAATTCCCACAGAAACATAATTTGGCTGAGAAACAAAACAGGCCAAAAATTTGGTTGGCGTCAGGAAACTGATTGGTCTAAAACAGAGCTTCTTAAACGTTTTTTCAGTCGTGAACCTTTTTTATCACAGATTTTTTTTACGACCCCAAAATATTTACGAAAATTTTGTGGAACCTCATATTCCGAAAATCTGACATGTGCGTGAGTGAAACTGTCAATTTTTTCACATGTATTATAAGATAATATTGCAGTTTTAGGTCATTATCTTTAATTTCTCATTTTTAAGACATAGAACAATGTGAAAATTTTAATTAATTAACAGACGAAATGACAGCGTCACATGCAAAGCAAGTAAAATGAACATTTATATTATAAACAGAATGCGTTGAAACATTTTTGTTTTTCTCTTTGTCTGTATTGTCTTATCTTTATCTATTTTCAGATACATTGTGTAAAAACATTGGGTAATTGTAAAATTATTATATTAAGTTTAAGAAATGCCCAAACTACTAAAGTTTTTTGCGACCCCTTGCTGTAGATGGGGGTTGTGATCTACAGTTTAAGAAAGTCTGGTCTAAAATAACGTTACAATATTTGATTTCGTTGGAACATTGAATAACTGAGGCCACAGCCAGTGCAATTATGGCAGGTGTGCAAAATTTTGGAATTTACAGAAATATCGAGTAGCAAAATTTTTGTAATTAAGGAGTGGAAAAGTTTTTAGAATTTAGGACCCAAAGAGATTGCATAGCACAACAAAATGTACCTACCAAAGCTAGGACTCCAGTGCATGGTTATATTTTCGTAAGGAGTGTATGCCTGAATGCAGAGATGCATTTTGAGTCATCATCGCTACGTCACCAGCCTACACAGCATTGTGTGATACATCATTCATGTAAATAAGAAATAAAATTGACTGCACTTTAGTTAAATAACCTAACTCATTCCTTGTAAGTATTATGCAAGAGTATTGTAATTGTTGAATAAGAATACAACACCTGCTTTCTGTTCATCTGAAATGGGATAGATATTCTAGCAGTTATTCCAGCAGAAGTTTGAAGGAACGGATCATTCTGTATTTAGTTTGATAATCAAAATACACAAGCTATGAACATAACATCTTAAACCATAATTCACTTTTCACATTGGACAGCCAATGTTTATCAATTTTCACATAAGTCGTACTTTTCCGTAAATTTGAAAATACTTCATTGCATGCTGTTCTGTTGAAGCCAAGCCTGAAATCATTTTTTTCCTCCCTTCAAAATGCAATTGATAACTTGTATTGTTTTTTTACAAAATTTTAACCTGGGAGTCATGAACAAATTTGTGGGGGGTCACCAAATTTAAAGAAATTTATTTGAGAATAAAAGATATACGGAATTTGAAGAGAATTTTGGATGTTTTTTAACATTTGCCAGGAATTTTAAATTAAACATTTCCATATTTTAATTTTGATTTTATTGCTTTCCACTTGATTTTTGTGTTATGTTTGATGATTTCCAAACAGCTCGAATCAAATTTCAAAGCAATTGCATATGCGCAGCTAAGATGTAGTTTTTTCGGCTATCTTAGTAGTGTCTTGCATGCAATTTGTAATTGTAATACGCATCATTTATAAACTATGTGTCTTATTTCTAATCAAATTTGTTGTCAAGTAAGCACATAACATTTCCTAAGCATTGGAAAATTCAGTAGTGTCTCGAAGGATAATAAAAACAGTTTTATTTTAGTTGCAATTTTGTTCATGATGGTTAAATGGCCGAAAATCTCTTGTGAACATTGGGTATTTCACAAGAGAAACGGGATGGATGGTCCAACATCAAATAAACTTAAGAGAAAAACTGTTAATGAAAATGCAAACAAAAATAAAACCATTGGCTCTCTTTCTACTTCTATACTTCTAAAAGAAAAAAAAAAAAAATGGAGTAAATATCAAGAAGAGTTTATTTTATACTGTTTTACATGTTGCATTATCAATGGAAAATGAATACCCATTGTGTGTGAAATGCAGTGGAAACTTGGCACATGGAAAGTATGAAACCTGCAAAATTAAAAACACATTTAGAAACGGTACTTTTACCGTTTTGCCGCCGCAAAAAATAAAGACGCCAACAATGGTACAACTGATGCCAAACGGAATATCTTCTCTGCCAACCTTCAATGCCTCATTTTCAAAACAAGTCGCAGCGATTTCTTATCAGATTGATTGTTTCTTTCAATACTGGCATACAACTACATAGAATTTTTACAAGATAATTAAATTTTATGCCCCAAGACCATTCGCGTTAATTAAAGTCAATTAGACTGCAATCACATCACTTACCCGAAGGCAAAAAAATAGAAAAGGCAAAATCAAGGGTTAAATTCATCATTTCTAATGAGAATGCAGTAGCGAAGTAAAGCACTGCGGTTTTACATAATTTCTGAGTAAGCTATTTGTACGAATCGAAATAATTCTTGCATTTAAACTTGTATTCGAAATTAAGATTTAACTTGAAATTAATGTAAATAATTACTGAGAGAATTATATTTTTGTAGTGTAGTTTACGTGAGATGAGATCACGTGGTGTCACGTGATACGAACCGGCGAATCAGGATGTTGAACCATGAAAATATAGTAAATTCTTAATGTCTTTTTACAAATTTATTATCTTTATTTATTGGCTTTTTACAAAATTTTAAAAGATATTAAAATGTTTATGCCATCAAAATAAAAAATTCTTAGAACTAACGTTTGTTAAAATTTTTTATGTGAATAATGTATGTTGTCACCAACAAAGTCTGCTTGGCGCGATATGCGCCAGTGAAACGGAAAAGTACCTCAGAAACTAAACATAAAGATTAAGTAAATAAATCTGGAGAATTTTTTTAAGGAATGAGCCGAGAGTATGAAAAATTAAAATGTAATTTTGAGAAAATATACAACAGTTCCTGAGAATGATTTACAAGCATCCTTAAAAGTTTCATATTTAATTGCAAAAAATTTAAAACCTCATACAATTGGAGAATCGCTCATTCTTCCTTCAGCAATTAAAATAACATCATTTATGCATGCAGAAAAATATAGTGACGATTTAAAAACAATAGCATTAAAAAAAGATACCGTTTCTCACCAAATTTTTGTCATATCAGACACTATAGAATGTAAAATCCAGTCTTTACTATAAAACTTGATGAAACTACTGACATTACTAAAATGTTTCAATTCATCGTTTATCTCAGATATGTTTTTGAAGACGATGCAGTAGAATATTTTTTATGTTATAATATTTGTGAAGGAAAAGCAACTGGAGAGAAAATATTTGAAATTATTAACAGACACTTTGAAACGAATAATCTTACCTAGACACACTGTGTCGCAGTTTGTACTAATGGAAGCTTTTAAAACTAAGCCAATACTTTGGCAAGGAGAATTGAACAGAAACATGCTTTTCAGAATTTACTAAAGAAAATAATACAGATTTCTTATTTAAAACAACATATGATAAAATTGACAGAAAATTTTTTGAAAAATTTCCAAATAAGGAATTAGGTTGGATCTGTGACCCATTTTTCCTTTGGTATTTTCAATTCCAATGTATCTCTAAATGAAAAAGAACAATTAATTGATATTTTAAGTGACGGAATACTGTGTGTTAAGTCTCTACCTTGCCAAAAATTGGTAAAATCCTAGTATACGGTGCAGCCTTGGCGTGACTTTGAAAATTATCGCCAACACCAAAAATGATCCAAAGAACGTCTATATATATACTATACACACATAGTATATATACTATATACATAGTATATACTATGTTTAACTGTATATTTTCTTTGAATGACCGGTTAACTACTCATCGTATATGTCCTGCTTTTACTGCTCATCATAAAGTCGCCAAAAGTAGCCAAATCCTGTGTGCACCGGATACTAGGATTAAACCCCAAAAATTTTAGTTGATTGAAAACTAATATGCCAATTTAAAAGGAATGAAAGTAAATTATTACGTTTCTTACATAAAATTGTACAATAAACTTTGAGCTTATATTTAAAACTTCTAAAATGCTTATGTTATATAAGCCCATTGCTTATGTATTGCTAAAATGCTTATGTTATATAAGCCCATTGCTTATGTATTGCTAAAATGCTTATGTTATATAAGCCCATTGCTTATGTATTGCTAAAATGCTTATGTTATATACCATTTTTCTGTTATATAAGCATTGAAAGTGGATTTCTCACTGAAATAGAAATAATTTTGCTATTGAATTAACATGGAGAACTTTTTTATTGAAATATTTTTTTCTCTGTGACATTAGTTGCATCTACTGCAAAATAAAGATTTAAGAACTGTTTTTAAAACATTTTGAATTCGTTGTCATATTGATCTATGAACCACTAGATTGAGTTTTTATTATAGTATTGACAAATATAGTAGTTTTCAAACAATCAAAAAATTTTCACCGGAGATCATTATTTGTCAAATATGAATGTGTTTTCAAAGAGGAAATAAATAATACGTGATAAAAAGAAAATTAAGTTAGAACATTGACATCTCTAACAAAGTAATTTTCTTTGATTTAATCTTTATAATACAATATATTTTACAATGATAAGGCAAAATCCAATGTGAAAGGTTATGCGAAGATTACGATAGTACCTGGAGTACTCAGCATTTCGTATAATCCTATAAGCAGATAATAATAATATTAAAATAAATTTTATCTGAATGAAGTTTTCTTATTACAGAAATAGTAAAATTATGCAATTACATAAACGAATGCACTATCAGACAATATACTTAATACTGTTTACAAGTGAAAGCCAAAGCTCTGTTTATGTTACTTCTCGCCCTTCCGCGCATGCTCAAGAATTACCATCCAGGCGAAACTAGTCGATTTGTCCATGACGTCAAAAATTCGAAAAGTGGGGTAGGGTTTGGAAATACGCATCGCATCCGGGATGACAGCTTATTCTAAACAGAGATGGAAAATGATAGGAAGTGTCTACCCGTACGACTGTGACGGACAGGCGTCTCAAGACCAGAAGAGGAAAATGCTCATCTTCACTGTCATTGGCTGTATACCACGTGACACTCCCGAAACGTTTTAGGCGCTATTTCTGGTTTTTCGCCAACTGCAATTGTGTTTCTCGCCAATTGTTAGCGGTTTGTTTAAATCAAGGATATTGCTTTTTTTTTTATTATCAAAATGGATATGTTTAAATGTAAATCTTGCAGTTCATCTTTTTATGCAGAAACATATTTGAAAGCGCATGAGAAGCGCATGCACAAAGAATACGCGAATTTAAACAATAAAGTTGCACCATTTTCGTGTACGTATTGTACGAAGCAATTTTGTACAAAAAATTCTTTAGCTAAACATAGGATCCATAATATAAGGCGAAGTAATATTAAATGCGGCGAAGACGAATGCCGGGAACTATTTCCTACTACAGGAGATTTAAGATCTCACTTAGAGACTTGCCATAATTACAGCAATATGACCAAATGTATAAAACTGGAGTTTAAAAAAAGGCAAGATATGCAATGAACTTTTTATTATTTTGTTTTCCTAGTTCAATTATAAATAAGCAAAGTATATTGCGTAACTTCTGTATATAGCCCTTAATCTTTTTACATTAAAATTAAATAACTTATTTGTAAATTAAATAGCTTCATTAAAGCTAGTTCAGCAATACATTTATTTGAAGAAACACCATATATATGGTAGTATTAATTTAAGCTGTTTCAGCACACAAATATGCATTTATTTGAAAAAATTAACAAATTAATTACTTTGAAACATATAATTTCAGAACACTATAGTTTTAACAATTAAGATTATTTTTCTGTGTGGCTGCAATCTGCATATTTTTATTTACTAATTAGATGCCCTTATTATGAAAATTTATACATTTATTTATTTATTAGACTTTTATTCGTGGCTATCGGATGGAGAAAGAAAAACAAAGACTCATTTTGTGGTAGATTCATCTGGGCAGAAACATAAAAATTACACCAGGACGCTGTTTTGCTGTAATAGAAGTGGGACATACAAAGCAAAAGGCAAAGGTGAAAGACAGTTAAAAGCACAAGGGACTTCCAAAACAGGTTTCTCTTGCACAGCTACTGTCATATTAAAAGATTTTGGCAATCGTTTTGAAGCTGTATATTTTAAAGAACATTACAAGCATGAAAAATCCCTTTGTCATCTCCCTATTCCTAAACAAGAAAAGCAAAGCATAGCTGGCAAGTTATGTATTAGACCGTATTTTGATTGTATTAATTTCTCTTAAATAAAACTATAATTACTTATGCAGTTGGAGCCTTTCCAGCTGTCATTAATATACAGGTGGTTCAAAATTCCAAAAGTGAATGAATTTTAATATTAATGAAGTTGATAATGAAAATCATTCATGGAAAATTCAGATTGGGAGAGAAACACGCGAGTGTGAAATTTAAAATTAGGCTTAACAGCAGACTTAATTTGCATAGATTTTAAATAAAATTATCAGCTTTGAGGACAGACACAGGTATCTCTTCAGGAGTACAAAACTTTTGCAAAATGGAAGGAGTGGGTAGAGCAAAGTAAAGTTGAACGTAACACTGTCTGCTGTGGAAAATAATAATGAAGCATGTAAAACCAAGATATTATAATTCTAAATGTGTTATGAAGGAATTAACACATTTATAATTCTAATATCTTAATTTGTTTCATTACTGTTTTATCTGAATGGTGCAATGTTTGTGTTTCTCTGTCAACTGCTTTTAATATAAATTTGGATAATTCTCTTGAAGAAGAGGGACCTTGAAAATGCTGAAGTGTGATTCAAAATCTAGATGAAACTAAGATTAATATTTTGCCTGATTTAAAATTATGGTAAATTGTTTTCTCTTGTATTTATGAACAGCATATTAAATATTTATATAAAAGTGATTAATTATCTATATTTAAGTAACCTGATATTTGTAACAATTGTTTTTCTTATTGTTAAATTAAGTATCATATTTCTTACTAATCTACTGTATAGGCATATTTGTAAATTTAAAGATACTTTTTTTATTCCATTAGTTTTTAGTATATAAGATACATCTGCTATGATATTTACATTTTTCAGTAACTATATTATACTAATGAGCTAATAGTCAGTTTAGAGTTTTCGCCAGTAATCTATTGTCACATTTGTGAACAGGTGGTGTGGCTACAGCGGACGTTGCCAGAGCGAACACATACAATTTCGCGATCAGAGCGGACACTTCGAAACTCATCGTGGTTAGAGCTGCACATCTTTTCCCCATCTTAGAACAGATAAAGGGTGTAGATAAATAAGTAAATAAATACTTTTAAAAATCGCAAATATAATTTAAAACAGTATTTTAAGTGGCAAATCTCTTTTACCGACGTTTTCTCTTTTTGCACTCGATTATCGAATTACAATGATAAATACATTTTTGCCAATAATATTTAATTATTTATATGTATTTAAATTGTTATGATATTATAGTGCGAATGCATTTTAAACATAGCGAAATGTAATAAAAATAAAAACTTTTGTGTAAATATAAAATGTAATAAAAATAAAAATTTCAGGGATTTTGTGGAAAACTGTATTTTAAGGTGCAGTTACCATAAAATTAATTAGCTGCATTAATGTAAGTAAAAATAAATATTAGAAGTAAAATATACAAAACAGATACTAGTAAATAAATACTAGCTATCCTTTATTATAAAGGCATAAATATAATTTACAATTTAGTCCAACCTAGTTACAAAACTTAAAGATTTTAGACATTTTTCTAAATTGTTTGATGTTTCGAATTCTTTTAGGATGTTTTTAATTCTTTCATCCAATTTTACATATGCTTTTTCCTTGTTATTTCAGGGTCGCCTAATTCTCTGGCTTTCAAATTAAAAGACACTTTTTTGTGTTTCTTCTTTTAGTATTTTAACTAATAAGTGCACAATAGGCCGGTTTCTGCCAGTGATTGTGTTTAATTTAGAATTCCACCTTTCAACAGAATTATTTGTCCTATGATGCTGTCCATGTACATTCCGTATTTTAATGGGCATATTTGGATTTTCCATCCACTGCTCGACAAAAGAATCAATGAATGTGGTAAGTTTGTCAATGCTGAAAGCTGTAGCCTTGGCTACTAATGTTTAAAATTAATTTATGACTAGTAACAGCATGAATTATAAACAAATAGCTAAGTTATTGCATTTTATTTTCCAGCTATCGAAATGCGACGCTACGAGCAAGTTTTGAAACCAAAACCTAGCAATCATGAATCAGAACTAGAACTAGTTGCCATTCAGCATAACTTTAAATATAAATATGAATATTAACAAAATATTAAAGTTAATTTTATAAAATAATTAAATATATGAACAAATATATGAAATAAAAAATAATTATTTCTCATGTACTAACTGGGCCACTACACTACTCCCCCACCAGTAACTAAGTTACGTTACGAAGATGGAGAAATAGGTAGTAACTAGTATTGCAGTGTTAACGACTATCAAAATAATTTAGTCAGTCCTTGAATCTAACAGGTAAACGTATAGTTCTGCCTGTGCGAGAATGTTTTTGATTCACATCCGAATTTGAGTCCGGTCTCTGCAAATTAGTGTAGTCAGGTTGTATCAACTGAGAATTTTCCTCAGCTAAAATATATGCTGGTTTCAAGCGATCCAGGGATACATTAACATGTTTTCCTTTTATGCTAATAGTAAAATATTTGTCCTTGCGATCAATAAAAGGAAATGGTCCTTCATAAAGAGGTTCCAAAGGTTTTTTTACCCGATCTATTCGCTGAAACACATGAGAACAAGTTTGTAAGTCTTTATGGACAAATATCTGTTCAGATGAATTTTTACGAATTAGTCTCGGTCCAACAACTTCCATCTGTTTCTGGAGTTTATTAGCAAAAGTCTCCGATGCTGTCTGGATACTTGGTTCGCTGAAAAACTCTCCAGGAAGTCTGAGACTCTGGCCATAAACTACTTGCGCAATAGAATGATTGGTATCTTCTTGAATAGCAGTACGCAAACCCAAAAGTACTGTTGGTAACGTGTCCGTCCAAGATATGTTGTTGTGGGCTTTTAATGCTGTTTTTAATGTTCGATGAAGGCGCTCAACTTTGCCATTACACGAGGGGTGGTAGGCAGTAGTGTGTTGTAAATTGATGCCACAGATTTTGGACAAAGCTCGTAATGTATCACTTTTAAATTGGGATCCACGATCACTAATGAGTTTACTTGGCGTTCCGAAACGCGCAATCCAGTTGCTATAAAAGGCTCTTGCGACGTTCTCAGCGGAAATATTTTCTAAAGGAATTGCTTCCATCCAATTCGAAAATCTATCTATGCAAGTAAGACAATAAATATTCCCTTTAGATGGTGGAAGTGGTCCTATGAGATCGATATGGATGACAGAAAATCTTCCTGGTGGTACTTCAAACTCACCTAATTTTGTTTTGGTGTGCCGACTGATTTTAGCTTTTTGGCAAGGAATGCAGGTTCTTGTCCACAACTGTACATCTTTTTTTATGTTAGGCCAAATGAATTTTGATGTCATTAATTTCATAGTCGATTTTATTCCTGGATGTGATAAACCATGAATTCGTTGAAAGACGTGTTGTCTGAAAGCCTGAGGAATATACGGCCGAACATGTTTAGTTGATGTATCACACCACAAATATTTCCCCGAAGGTAGAGAACATTGCTTGAAATTCAAGGAAGTAGTGGTTTGCAAACTCTTCAGTTCTTCATCTTGAGTTTGTTCATCAGCTATTTTATCATAATCTATCGATGAAATTTCATTAACTCTAGATAATGTATCCGCCACAATATTATTCTCACCTTTTACATATTTGATATCAGTCGAAAACTGGGAGATGTATTGAAGTTGGCGAGCCTGTCTAGGTGTTGCTTTGTCAAGTTTTTGACGAAAGGCGAATATTAAGGGCTTGTGATCTGTATAAATTGTAAATACTCTTCCTTCTAGATAGTGCTTAAAGTGTCTAACTGAAAGATATATGCTTAATAGTTCTCTATCATAGGTGCTATATTTTTGCTGAGTATCACTTAATTTTTTAGAAAAAAATGCTATTGGCTTCCATGAGGAGTTTTCATATTGTTGCAACACTGAGCCAATCGCCGTATCTGAAGCATCTGTAAATAACGCCAGAGGTAATTCAGAATTGGGAAAAGATAACAGTGCCGTGTTCACCAGGTCATTCTTGCACGTTTCAAACTGTTTTTCAGCTTCTTCAGTCCATTCGATTTTACGTCTGTCCCTCTTTTTAGCTCCCTTGAGATACGCATGTAACAATGCTTGATTCTTCGCTGCATCCTTTATATAACGACGATAAAAGTTAATTATTCCAAGAAAGGTTCTAAGTTCATGAATTGTTTCTGGTCGTTTGTAGTTAGTAATAGCTTGAACTCTTTCTGGCAAAGGACGGGAACCCTTAGGTGTAATTAGGTAGCCTAGAAACTCGATTTGGGGAACAGCAAAGACAGATTTTGAAACATTAATTCTTAACCCAAATGTATGTAATCTTTCGAAAACTAATTTAAGGTGATTTTCGTGTTCTTCATGGGTACTGGATGCAATGAGTATATCGTCTAAATAGGGAAAAACGAATTCTAATCCTCTAAAGACTTCGTGAATAAATCTTTGGAACGTTGCAGGAGCATTTTTTAAACCGAAACTCATTACATTAAATTCGTATAAACCGAAAGGAGTGATGATAGTCGTTTTACATTTGTCTTCTTCTGCAATGGGAATTTGAAAATAAGCTTTGAATAAATCAATTTTAGAAAAAATATTTGTACCTCTTAAAATATGATGAAAATCTTCAATGCGAGGAATTGGGTATCGATCAGGTATCGTCTGCGCATTCAATCGTCGGTAGTCTCCGCAAGGACGATATGAACCATCCTTTTTCGTAACAAGGTGCAAGGGGCTTGACCACTGGGAGTTTGATGGATGAATTATGCCATTGTCAAGCATAAATTTAAATTCCTCTTTAGCTATAGCTAAGCGTTTTGGATCGAGCTGTCGTGCCTTTGAATAAACGGGTTGACCATCAGTCGTAATAAAATGTGTAACACCATGTTTAATTTGTGTAGGAAAAAGGTTAGGTTTAGAAATTTCGGGATATTTCGGCAGTAAATCGAAAATTTTTATGGATTTATTTAATGTGGTTACTGAGTAATCACTGGAAATAGCAGCGACATCACACTGGACACAAAGCTGTGTTACGCCATCAATTAATTTTTTCTTATTTATATCGATAAGCAATTTATATTTGTGAAGAAAGTCAGCTCCTAAAATACCTTTTGTGACATCAGCAATTATGAACGGAAACTGAAAATCACGACGTAATCCCAAATCAAGAGTTAGCGTTTTTATGCCATAAGTGGAAATATCTGTGCCATTAGCTGCATAGAGTTTATATTCAGTTTTACATTTATTCTGTGAAGTAGCAGGAATTATGCTTACGTCAGCTCCGCTATCAATAAGAAAGTGCAAATTTGATCTTCGGTCACGAACGAATAAACGAAATTTGCGACAATCCTTCATATTTTCTGCAGCAGCGTTTGCCGCTGAACCTACTGCAGATTCGAGTTTTCCTGGTTTTTGAAATCGTTTTTTACCCAAGCACACGGAGGCTTGCATTTCTCTGGAATGCATTTTGCTCCAAAACGAAAGTGATAAAAACAAAATTTGCCAGTAGCGTCATATCGTTTACGAGATCGGCTTCGAGATCGTGAACGTGAATTACGTAAATCCGAGTCCCTGCGTCTTGAGCAAATGGTTATTTGATCAATTTTTTGTTCAAAAAAGGTAATTCTTTGCAACAAATCATTTGCGGGAACGGAAGGAGCATTAGTACTAAATACTTCTGGTTTCCGATTCATATCACTAATTTTATCTGCCATAGACGCTAACTTGGTTACATCTTCATCACTAACTAATAATATATTTTTTATGGAGTCAGGTAGCTTCTCCAGCCATAAAGTTTTGATTAGATTTTCAGACACATCTGTAGTAGCAACTGATCTCAACTTGTGCAAAAGTTGGCTTGGTTTCATGTCTCCAAGTTCGATACCAGTAATCAAACGTTTAATCCGTACATTTTCACTTTCTTTGAATAAATGCAATAACCTAATTTTAGCATCCGAATATTTTGTGGCACTATCGTTCGTTACAATGTCCCAAATATTTTCGACGAACTTAGGTTCAAGCTGTGAAACTAAATAATTAAATTTCGTTTCTTCTGAAACGATATTACTAATTTTAAACTGAGCTTCAACTTGAAAAAAAACATATTTCCGGTTTATCAATCCAAAAAGGAGGTATTTTTACACTCACATTATGAAGCTCCGGTGACTGCATCGTATCTTTCATAGCAGTTTCAGAAGAGTCATTTGTTGACATTTCGAAAATTAATCAGGGTCACCACGATGTAGCCTTGGCTACTAATGTTTAAAATTAATTTATGACTAGTAACAGCATGAATTATAAACAACTAGCTAAGTTATTGCATTTTATTTTCCAGCTATCGAAATGCGACGCTACGAGCAACGTTTTGAAACCAAAACCTAGCAATCATGAATCAGAACTAGAACTAGTTGCCATTCAGCATAAAGAAATTTAAATATAAATATGAATATTAACAAAATATTAAAGTTAATTTTATAAAATAATTAAATATATGAACAAATATATGAAATAAAAAATAATTATTTCTCATGCACTAACTGGGCCACTACAAAGCTTTTTCCCATACAATGCTCCAAGTATCATCTACATGTTCTATTGGCAAGTAAGCTAAGGCAAAATCATTCTACAGACATGTCTTATATCTTCGTTCTCTTTATATTCCTTTATTACACCCATTTCTCCCCATTCATCTTATGTCACAAACATTGATTAAAATGAAAGTTACAACCGGATATAGTCGAACTGGGAAATTCTAACATACAGCTATTGATGGCTGCGGCTTCCAAATCAAATTTTATAATGTCCGGCTTCTACTTAGGGTACTAACATTTCACTTCCTGAAACACTACAACGTACGTTGCTTGTGTCTTATAAGGCAGAAATGCAAAAAGCGCTGGATAAATATTGGTCTCAGTTGCTGTACTCCTTAAGTTGATGTTCAAATTTCAAAACACTTACTATTTTATATATTGTTGAAATAATTGATTAGGGCAATGATTGTATTCGTGTTCATTAAAAAAAAATTTCAGTTGCAAGCTGATATTCTAATATCATACCATTGTTTGCATGGAATTAATATTTAGTAGGTATAAAATAATATAAAATTTTCTTTTCAAGTTCATATAAATGAAAAACTTTATTTTGCTTATAGTATATATAATTTTTATCTCCTAATTATCTTTTTAAATTATTTCAGGTAAATTATTGCAGGGGGTGGAAGAGAAACGAATTTTGCAAGATGCAAGATTCTCTTCGAGAGATGATATTGAAACAAAACAGTTAATAACGAGAAAAGACCTGCATAACATTAAGAGGGATTTTGGTCTGAGCATTAATTTCTAAAGGATTAATTTTAACAGATGATGAGACAAGTGTTTGGTCCTGGGTTAATACGATGTCGCAAATCGAATTCAACCCCATTCTGATGGAATCTGTCTGATATCTGAGACCCGACGAAGGAGGCTTACCCGGATATTTACCGGCCTCAGGGCAAATACTCTCGACACACGAGTGCTATTGACGAATGAAGGGTTATTGTAATTGGCTATTTATCGCCGTACTGGTTATTTTTTGTTATCATACTTTTACGTATGTTGTAATTGCCATGTGAATGGGTTTGGGGAAGTTTTTATAAAATATTTACGACTCTTCTCTTTAGTGGTATAGTTTGTAGCAAGAACTTAAGATTATCATTATATATACGCTTGCATTAAAACTAATCAGTCTGCTCAAAAAATGCATTAGATATGTGATTTTACTCATGCATTATTTCTTCGTACATACACAAATAGAAATATATATTTCTGGCATATATGTATATAATATTTGGAGTGTGCAGTAGTTTTTAAAATGCATGAAATCAGATTGAAATCTGTGTTATATTTTATTATCTATTTAATGGAGAGATACTTATTTATTACTGATTTAATGGAGAGATACGTTTTTATTGTCAAGTGGAGTAATCTTTGAAATATTATAAAAACTGTATAATGGATTGTTTTGCTAAGCAAGTTTTTTCCGAACATTACGCTCTGTTAACTCTTTGTTGAATATGTCCACTGTATTATGAAAAGAAACCTTACATTGTATTAAAAACATATTTCCCTAAAAGATTTAAGGAAGGCAATTATTATTCATTTTCTCAAATATTTGTTTTTATATATTATGTAATGAATGTGGAATATTTATGATTGTAACCTTTGAAATCAATCAAAAATAAATATTTAGGTCAAAAGAATTGTGTATGTAAAAAAACTTGTCCACATATATATTTTCATGTTAACAGAATTTGTTTTTATATATAATGAACAATTATGTGAGTTCATCAATGCAGAGATTCCTTATTGATTTCTACAATATTTGTCCTTGCAATCGTAAAACTGCATATTTGCAAAAAGTATAGATATATTTTCTTTGAAAATAAAAGTAAGACTGTTAAGTAGTGTCTTAGATATCAATTGTTTTATCTTTATTTAAAAATTAGGGCGTAATCGGCAAATTACTGAGAAAATTTAGATGACTAAAAACTAAAGAATTTTGAATGCAAGAATGTTAGATAATTTTAGATATAGATTTTATTGCTTATTACTATATTTAACTACACTTATTATTGCAGCTTATGTAAAATTTACTGTTTCTGTTTAAAAATTTGTTCTTTTTTACATCCTTTCACTTTTATGAAGAAAGTTGGAAAGCAGAATTATGGTGCAACATTTATTTCATATAATGCCTGCTGAAAAGTAGGACCAATTATGATGTAACAGGAAAAACAAGGAAACAAACAGTTTTAAGGAAGTATCTGCAGATATCAATTTTAACAGCTAGTATCCTAAACATTAGTCAAAGTGTAACAAATTTTTAACTTTTTGACCCATTTGGGCACCTAAATTATAGACATAGTGATCTTATAGATTCAAATAATTAGATATTAATAAGTGGTCTTCAACCTGTCTCCTATATCTTGCACAACCAGATATTTCACAACTCACTTTACATTTTCACTGCCATCTCCTTTACAGTTTCCAATGGACTCATTTTTTTACACCGAATATACATGTACTTCTATCTACATAATCTATGTATTCATCATATGATTGTTTCTTTTATTTATGTTTTATTTCTTAAGAAATTGATATGATTTTAAAAAAGGACAACATTTATATTATAAGAAAATGATTTAATGAAGGTTACCCTTTTCTTTTTACAGTGAAAAAGAGGACAAAAAGCGAACAAAGCAGGACATTTGCGTCTTTACAAAATTTTTTTAAAGCAGACACACGAACCGTAAAACGACTAAAATACAAATAAATTGTTGTTATTATTACTTCTACATCAATTGGCATGGCAGATGATACCATGTTTATTGCATTTGACAAAATATGTGTATTACAACCTATGCCTAGTGTTTTCTTTTAGAGTAAATCTGGTAATTTTTCATAGACATTATTTACTCCTTTTGCATCTTTTCCCACCAAAATTTGTATTTGTATTATCTGCTGTTAGTGCAACAACTTTATATTTCAAATTGTTTTCATTTATTACTCTGTATAGATGGTTCACCAAAATTTCTTCGCCCTCAATAGACTTTAAATTAAAAATTTTTATGTGAGTGCCATTGTTAACATTATAATATCTTACTATTATTGGATACAATTTTGTTTCATTATGATTCGATGCCTCAGATAAAACTGTTACAAATACTGCATTTTTCAAGTCTTCTGCAAGTATATTGTCACAATTATTATACTCAGAGTATAATAATTATACAGTGAAAGGAAATTTGTATTTGCATCAGATGTAAATGCGAACTATAATATTATAGACACATTAAAATAAACAAAGTAAAGTGCGCAAAAGTGTGAGGTGCATGACAAGTGTGGCTGCGTGATGTATTGATATGGCCAGAATGTGTTGTCTGTGCATTTTATAATCATGTTTCTTCGAACTGCACCATCACATGACCATTGACGTGTAACATTTCGAAGCAGCATCTTTAACTAATACAGAGATAAACAGATTAGTTGTAAAATATTGAAAAGGAAGACAGTTGGGAGGACACTTCTTGAAGAAGGACAGAGTCTACCAAATGAGGACAATTGGTCTCCTTGCATGGTGGTTCACATGTAACATTCTTTTCATTGTTACCTCCTGGGGCATAGCTAGAGGGGAGTGAGGGTGGACATCTGTCCCTTGCCCCCCCAAGGGGAGCCAAACTGATGTTACTAAATTTTAAAATTAAATATTTTCCGTTCTTAGCAAACAAAAGGGGGTGCGAAAACTTCAGCTGGGCACTGAAAACCTTACCTATGACTTTGGTTACATTATCAGCTTTAAGATTTTCCCCAGGCAGATTATTATAATTCTCATACTGTCTTCGGACTAGTTGTAAGACATTTTAGCTCTGCGTATTCCTAAACATTCATGATTTCATTTGGATAAAATTTTCGCGGTGAATCATTTCCATAAGTTTCTTCAGAGTATCAGGTATGAGTCAACATTTCAGACATTAGCATCATATTCTGAAACATAAGCACAGAAGCTAACCATACAGAAATAAATGCCAATGATGATTTAATAGCTGTCCTTTAAAAAAAAAAAAAAGTATTCTATATAATATCCTTTAATAAAGGTTAGTTTTTCTATATAAATTCACCTTAGCTGCTTCATTACTTTTTACCGTTTTGTCTTATTAAAGATTTTACAGCAGTGCTGTTCTTTTGCAAAGTGGAGATCTGTATTAAATTTCTATTTTTTTAGATATGTACTGTTAAATATAATTTAACAGAAATTCAATTATCCTTCATCCTCTCAACATCAGATTTTACTATTCACTTATATATTCTGATGGACAGAATGAAACCCCTAAAAGGCGAAAAATAAAAATAAGTAATAATAATAAAAAAAGGATTTAAAATAAACCATATTGTGATAAATATGATTATTTTGTCACTTTATTTATAATAGAGGAATAAATTACTGTTTTAAAAACAAAACAGTACTATGGAATAAAATTACATAGAAAAAAATTTCCATAAAAAATGACAAATGGTCAAATCAATAGTCATGTTTTTCCTGAATATATAAACCTTCATATCCAGCATGTAAAATTTTAATAGAAATTTCTATCCAGCAGTAAGAAATAGTATTGACCTAAAATGGCTAGGATGAGTCATGTTAAAGATGTTTGATATTTATTGTATTTTGTGTAACGATTGTAAGTTATATATTTCTTAAATGCAACTGACTTATATCATAAGAGCTTGCTTTTGTTTGCATAAAGGCACAAATCCACATACTATTGGAATTTCACTTTGCCAAACAAATTCAAATTTTACTCGTACATCCATTTTGATGTTTTCAATGAAAGCAAAAATACCAATCTGCAGTTTGAAAAATTAATCTGGCAATTTAATTATGATCTGTACATTACTTATAATAAGTATAACAAAAGTTAACATATAACACATATGAAATTTTATTATTGTACAAAATTAAGACACAATAACACGCCGAATAAATACTAATTCAGAAGTCAAACAACAAAAATCAGCGTTATACCTACAAAATTTTCACAGGACTAGTTTCGATGGTTTTACCGAACCATCATCTTCAGCTGCAAAACCGCAAATGAACAAGATAGGAAGGACTAGTTTCGATGGTTTTACCGAACCATCATCTTCAGCTGCAAAACCGCAAATGAACAAGATAGGAAATTTCCTATCTTGTTCATTTGCGGTTTTGCAGCTGAAGATGATGGTTCGGTAAAACCATCGAAACTAGTCCTGTGAAAATTTTGTAGGTATAACGCTGATTTTTGTTGTTTGACTTCTGAATTAGTATTGTACAAAATCTTTGGTAAAACAATTTTGGAAACTTCTGAAAGTTAATAGTAATTCTGAGAACATAAAAAAGCTTTATTATTGGGCATTAGTAATAGTTATTTTCTTGTTTGAGCAATCTAAAAGCTATTA
The DNA here is from genome assembly GCF_044657685.1 of Stegodyphus dumicola. Taxonomy (NCBI): domain Eukaryota; kingdom Metazoa; phylum Arthropoda; class Arachnida; order Araneae; family Eresidae; genus Stegodyphus; species Stegodyphus dumicola. Next base: position 130,997,991 of record NC_140768.1, on the reverse strand, counting down.
AAAGAAACAGAAATTGAAAAATCATCAGGAATCATATATGGTCATCTTAGGGAGATTTTATTACATTTAATATAACTTATGTAATAGTTTACTATTTATATATGTATATGTGCTATTTCATCACTGTGTGCTAACATAAGTTGTCAATAACAATTATTAAATGCAGTGGTTTGTGAAATGGGGAGAAGTTTTGATTTTACTGCTTACTTATTTATAATTATTGATCATTTTTAGCAGTTACAGTGAAATCATTGGGGCAACCACTTCCTGAAAATGAGTAATGTTTCTGAGATCATAAATCAAACTTCACAGAATTCGTTTTTAAATATTAAGCTTTAAATATCTCTATAAGATGATGGATTCCATGAAAGATAAGAGCCATGGATGCCCTTCTTGCAGAGATTTCACTGTGTAGATATTTAATTATTGCTATTTCATTACTCATTATTTGCTTCTGCTCTCTCACATAAACTATATGCATGATGCTTAAAAGATTTTCAGAAATATGTTTAATAAAAATTTATAATTTTAATCCAATAGTATATATTATTACATTTTTTTCACATTTCAGAAATGTTTAATATGGAATTTTTATTTACTTTCTCAAGGGGGAAAAAAAACTTAGCATCATGATGTGTTAATGAAATAAACATCCTGAATTTTTTATTCATACATAATTTGTCAATGCATGATCTCATAAAAAAAGTTCTCAGATTTAATATTTAAAAATTATGGAAATTTTTAACTTTTTTTAAAATAAAAATTCTTGTTTTTAATGTAATGAATCTCATTGCTAATGTTGGAAATAAAGATAAAATTGTACCTAACAGATGGGAGATTTCACTGATATGAAGTTATGGCATTAAAAAATTATTCCTGTTAGCATAGAGCTTCTGATAATAGTATTCAGACTTACTAATACTATTTCTAATATCTAATAGTTTGAAAAGACAATAGAACTTTGTTAATTCAAAATTTGTGATAATTTAAATTTAGATATCTCTTTCCCTGATGAGTTGTTTTAAAAATGTATACTAACTTTTCTTCATAAATCAAACATAACTTTGATAATTCAAAATTTGTGATAATTTAAATTCCTCTTTCCCTGATGAGTCTGTAGAGGCATTAAGTTATTTTAAAACAAGAGACATGAAAAATGAGCAATGCCCTCTCCGGGAATCGAACCACGGACCTCTCGAAGACCCGCCAAGCATGCAGACCAATACACCACGAAGGCACGCGAAGAAGGTGGGAGAAATATGTTATATACTCCCCCTTTTAAAGGGCACTGTTGATTAATCACCAAACTCTAGTGGTGGAGAATCGTCATCAACCATCATTTTTAGTTCAGGCGGCACTATAGAGATATTGTTTCTTTCTTCTTCTTCTTCTTCTTTTTTTTTTTTTTTTAAAATGAAGTAGAAGTAAAAAATTAGCGACGCCTTCACAGGGAATCGAACCACGGACCTCTGGAATACGCGCCCAGCGTGCTGACCACTACACTACGAAAGCATGCTAAGAAGCTGGGAGAATTACCTTATACACTTACCCTTTTAAAAGGTGACTGAGGTTTTATGGGACCCACTCGCCAAATCCTGGGTGTGGAGAATCATCATCCACCACTCTTTTAGTTTGAGTGCCACTTTAGAGACATTATGTATTTTTTTGGAAGCAGAAAAGATGAAAAATGAGCAATGCTCTCGCCGGGAATCCAACAACGGACCTCTGGAATACGCGCCCAGTGTGTAGACCATTACATCATGAAGGCATGCCAAGAAAGTCGGAGAAATACCTTAAAAGTTTTATCAAAAATGGATACTAACTTTTCTTAATAAGTCAAATTTCGTTGGGTGCTGTAATCAAAATTTCAATCAAATTTTCAATTTACTCAAAATTCAGAATTTTGAGTAAGTTTATTTTTCCCCCTACTTTTTCCTATTTATCCTAAATTCATAGAAGTTGTTCTAACTTCTCAGGAGATTCTAATCAATTGAAACCTGGAATGTTAACAAATATGTAGAAGTCTTCGGTAAAAAACGAACTTCCCCTTTTCGTCCTGACAAGCAAATGAAATGTTGTAACATGAATAGAAGTCTGTATCTCAAAAATCGTCCAGAAAAGCATCCGTTCTCTTAGCAGATGTTCCTTACACACTTTGCTTTAAGTTAATTGAAACAAAATCTACCGTGGTATGTAATTTAAGTTCTTCGAAGGCAGTGTTTTGTCAATATTCAAATTTTTTACACATAACAGTAATATTTGTAATAAATATTTAGAGATATCATGTATCATACAGCATTATTTATTAGGAAAGAACACAATTCTTGGTTTAAGGATGCTAGCATATGAGAACACGGCAGCTTGGTTTCTTGATCAATGCTATATCTTTTGGTACCTCTAAATTTTAATAATAAATTATTAGTGCTATGTAACTCTTGATTACCTTGGCATTAATTAAATCACACTGTTTCCTTTGCTTGGTCCTAATATTTATATAATGTTCCGTATGTGACTTCAGAAAAAAATCCAAGCTGTTGTCAAACTAAAATGAGAAGCAATGATATAAGAAGCATGATTGCCAGTGCCCAACTTAGCCTAAATGGGGACTTTACCAAAAACTTTTTTGGGACCCTCCTATGCTTTACTGCTTCAAACATGCGAACTTTTTAGATATATTTAAATTTTTATAGTAATAAACTTTCTAGTCGATTAAGCCTTAGTCAGGATCTGATGGTTACATAACCTACAAAGTACATATTTGAGGACTATATTTCCCACCTATTTGAGTCCCTACTGTCATACTTTGCTTTCTTCCTTGAAATTGGTATTATACTGCTAGCTGCTAAACTTGCTATACCATGACTGCGACATGCAACAAATGTCAAATTTGCCTAAAGTACTACATGGTGGGATGTGCAAATAGTTAATGATGAGCATTCTAGCGCATGCACACAAAGCAGGTATGAATAACATCTGTATTGTGTATAATTGTAAAGTCACACCGCGATTTTCATTTAGAAATCACAACTGAACATCGGTCGTTTGAGTATTACGCCTACATACTATTATAAACGAAAAACTCCTACCAGCACCTGTCAGAAATCGACTGCTCCAGGATTGGAGGGTTTATCGGTCCACTAGCGCCTAGAGGACAGCCATTTCGTCTCGGCTTTTGCGGGATTGTACAATGACTTCACGTGCCCTGAGTCAGGAATTTGGCTCCTCATGTTCAGGACTACGAGTGTCTGCACAGACCGCGCTATGACGTCTGCAGCACCACGAACTGTTAGGACTGCGACCGTTATTGCGGTTTTCAATTGATGACGCAGCAGAGACAGGCGTACGTACCAGTAGATTGACGAACGACGATATTGGACACAAGAGTACCACCACATCCTCTTTGTAGAGGTTCTGCTTCAACATCATGATGAAACTCGGTTCTGCGTCAGCCATCATGATGGACGTATCCATATATGGAAGTGTAGCAATTTTAACGCCCAAAAGCAGAGTACTTTAACCATCAGCTGTGTGCATTTAGAAAAATTATATGATCATCATGAAACATGCAAGAGGAATGAGAATACAGAAATGAAAATACGATGGAAGCCTATGAGTCTACGCTTAGTCACCATGCATAATTGGTCTCAAATTGATTGAAGAGCATACTTCGGAACACAAACTACACTCTTTTGCAAAAAATCCAAGCACCATGAAGGAAGTGGTTGTTTTTGATGAAATTGAATATATGTATGACTCATACACAGGTAATAAACTGATTAAAAGGTCAAAGTTATAGTACCTGTTCATGGCTCACAATCACCCACTGAGTGTTCAAGTTAGTAGTTGGTCGAACTGCCTCTGGCGGCAATGCATGCTTTAATTCGTCGAGGCAAGGAATGGTAGAGGTTCCTAATGTCATCCTGCGACACATTCTGCCAAGCATTCATCAGTTGTCGCTACAGATCTGCGATATTTTGTTCTGCCCGAATCTGGCGGCCTACCATGCCATAAAGATTAAAATAGTTCCGACCCGGCAATAAGCCATACAGCATTGAATGCTGTGACACCAAAGGGTGTCTAAAAACTATTTAGCGATCACTCAGCCCGAGTCAAACCTTGGTAGTATCATTACGAATCCCTACCGCGCCTGAGCGCGCACTGAACAGAACGGTGCTTATAGTTCTGTGAAGGCCGCTAATTTTCTCCATATTCCACTCCCAACGTATGCGCAGAATAAGTGAGCAGCGTGGGCGAGGTCAGGTCCGATTAACTCGCATAAGTAGAGCAGCCAACTCATGCATTGCCGTCTCTTCCCTACGTCGACGAAGGACCCACGGAGAGGGACTGATAAACATGGCCCAAGATCCCTAAAAGTGAACTCCTGACGATTGAAAAAAAGACAACTGTAAAAGAGACAACTATTCACTGACGGCAATGAAATTATGCTCTCAGAAAACAGCTATTAGCACTACAGCTTACCACAATATCGCTGCCGATCACATTCACTCAGGACCAGGTTCGGAGCCTGTGCAGCCGTACCGGGCGGTAGCACTTAGGGAAGACAAATTTTTTAGAATTTAGGGAGGCACTGGGCGGCAGAAGTTAAGACAGCAAAGACTGCACCGTGGGGCAAAGAACCTACCATTGGCCCTGCGTACACTCCTTCATTGATGCTATCCACCAGATGCTAATGTTAACTTTCAAGAGAACGATTGTCACCGTGCATAATTGATCTCATATTGGCTGAAGAGCATATTTCCGAACATAAATAGTGCCAACTCAATTCTTTGGTTTCAATCCTATAAGCACTTTCAGAAACAAAATTGAAACATAAAATTTCGAAACTTGATGACAAGAGTTTTTAATTGTTGATCAGGTTTATGCGCGTTTTCAAATGGTTGTAACTGTCGTCCTAACACGCCTCATGCATATCACTTTTGGGGAAAAACTGAAGATCTGGCAAGCAAAAGGGACGTTGTAATATTAAACAGACATTCCTTGGAGGCGTTGGCCGCATGCAGCTGGCTATTATCTTGCTCAAGGATGATCGCTGACAAATGCCATAGTTTTGGCAATACAGAAGTTGGCAGGATCTTGTCCATAAATCATTGGGCTCTTAAAGTGCTGCGAAAGATCAGTACAAATTTGGTTATTATAGAATTTGGCTGCCTAGATAATAATGCCAGTATATACAGAGGTATGGTTGTTTTACGTTGACAAAGGGTACACAGCTCACTGGGACTTCTATGCTGAATTAAGGTAAGCCAATCTTCTTTCACGTATGAATCCCAAGCTAACGAAAATCATAATTCATCGCAGAACATGATCCAGTTCTAACCCGATACATTCGAAAATTATCAGCCGCAACACCAGAATAAACGTTGCTCTCAATGCCCCCTCTCCGGGGATCTACGTCGGAAAATCGGGAAGCTACTGTCTAAGATCTATACATAAGCAGTTTCGGCCACGTATAATCAGTCTTTACAGGACTAGAACCTACGTTCATTCAGAGAATGTTTCAGGACCATATGGCATCATTCAGGACCTGCAGGGACCATATGGCACCATTCAGAACCTGCAGGGACCATATGGCACTGTCTTGTCTGCCTATTGACTGTAGGTCGCAACATGATTAGATATGAGGCGTTTTCATTGGGTCATTGGCTCTTCGGTCCTCTGGTGCACTTAGTAGATGGAACAACACATCAAATATAATCATTGAAACAGGACTGGTACCCAGCTGAAACTTTTATTGACTGAGCGTTATCTTTCGTCCAATGTTATATATATAAAGTCCGTAGGAGACCGCGTGAGTTACGTCCGCCTGAATGGTCTCCTGCAGATCTGAGGATTTTTTCTGAAAGTTAATACAGGGCAGGAGCTCGTCTCCAGTGTTCTGTTCTGCTCTCCATGCCTAGGAGTTATGGATATTGCAACAGACGCCGAAAATTCAAACCACCTTTCCTTACAACACTGTTTTTTAAAACTACACGTCTAGAGTATGTAGGTAAGTGATGCTGAATGGTAGAAGCTTTCAACTAATTTGCAGTAACTCTTGCTATCCCACGATCCTTCCCAGAAACTGCCATTCTAGCTCTGCGTCTGTCCTTTTGGTGATTCTGAATGCCTTATTGTAATACTTAGTAACAATACAGTTCTAACTGTATTACACTCTTGTCAGAATTCTGGTTCTCAGGTCAGACGATGCATCAGTAAGATCAGTCCGTTCCCATGAAAGTGGTAATGCAGTCACTGTCGAATTTATTCATTTGGATTATATTGAGTATTCGGATACATTCTCATTAGCTAATGCAAACAAAACTGTGAAATAAGTAGTCAAAGTTATAGAACGTTGACACGTTAGTCGATATGCTTAACTGAATAAATCTTGCTCAGGCAGTTTTAAGTAAGACAAGAGAAGGCTTATATAAGCACACTGTTTTTTCGGGAAATGAGCTTGTCCTCACCTACACTGCTGGCCATTAAAATTGCAACACCAGGAAGGAATGATGCGACGAACGGTAAAAGCACGTGAAAGGAAGAAGAGATTTGGTATGCAAATGGATTAGAATTTAAGCGCATGCAAGGAGGGAGAAAAGACATCTGACGTATTGCATAAAAAAAGTTGCATAGTGGATTTCTCATTCGGAATGCGCTTTGTACGGCCAGAGTTTTCTCAGAATATCGTGTTATGCCTCAAATATTAAGACGAAATTCTTACCAGCAAGAGTCGGAATATGGTAGAGGCAGGATTGTTTCCCATAGAGAGTGTGGATTATCGTTCCGCGATATCGCCCGTCGCACTGCTCGACATCCAATCACTGTCATGCGAATATATAATCAATGGGTTGCTGAGGGTCATACTGAACGGCATGCAGGATCTCAACGCCGTCTCCTGACTAACGCTCGAGAGGACAGACATATTGTGAGGTTAGCCTTGAAAAAAAACCGCACAAACACATAACGAACCATTAGTTAGGAAATGGGTATGTTTGCAGTACGCCGAGTATCCGCTCGTACGGTGCTTCGACATTTGCAGCAGAGCAGTGCTTAAATTGCACCGGAGCCCAGCTCTGGTACTTCTCAGTTTTCAAGATAAATTACAATTCTAGCCGGAGTGCACCGGAGCCCTAAATAAGAAGGCTGCGGAAATTCTTTTATGTAACTGAATAACAATTTCCGTAGAAATTTTAACTCGAAAATTTTATTTTTAGCAATAAAATTATATTAAAAATCGCTTATGACATTTTAATTTGTCGCTTTACAATTATTTTAGTTTTAATTATTTCAATAAATAATAATTAATTATCTAATAATTATCAATTAAATTATAATGAATTATATAATAATTGTTAATTGAATAAAATCTATAAACTTTAATTAAATAGCTATTAATTAATTTGATTATAATTAACTGTTTAATTTTAAAATTATTAATGAGTTTAATAGTCATTTAATTTATTTATTTACTTTTATTGCTCTTTGCTGGCGGTCTTCCATAGGACTCCGGCACTTATAATTTTAAAATTTAAGCCCTGCAGCGGAGTGAACTATCAACACGATGACTGCTACTTTGGCTTCCCTTGAAAATGCAGCATAGAGAGAGACAGTGATTCTGGTGCACCAAACGACAAAGCTGGATAAAAGAATGTCACAATGTTGTCTTTTCAGACATGTCCCTGTTCAGCGTGTGATATTCTGATGGCCGTATATGTGTCTGGAGGCAGCGAGGAGACTGCACGTCGTATGCCATACATATCATTTTGCAATAAATATCTTTTTTGTATTTGCTTTTCTTCACAGTGTTGCTATTTTAATGGCCAACAGTGTACTACTGAAGTGTTTCTAACTGAAACATGTTTCGTTGAAAACTGCGTCTCGCCTAGCTAGCGAGATAATTTTATACTTAAACGAAAATGTTTCGTTTGAAGCACTGTTTCTCGTTTGATTTCTCCAAAGAACCGGCTTTCGCATAAGTCAACTGATCAAACAAAGATTATATATTCGACGTTGTATGCATAGACGTTCTTTCTGCACCTTCCCACGCATTGACTGTATTCTCAAATTGCACATTAATTCTTCTAACACTACATTTCCTGAATGTTTACGCCAGCCCAGAAATTTTACGAGTCATTCATTTTAAGTAATATAGTCTGCTTCTTATTTGATCTATTCTTTTTCTTCCAGTCTTTTTTAAATTGCTAATTCTTCATCGATTTAATACATAGCACTGTTGATTTATGTTATAGTGAATGAACTTCATTGCGTTTTTCTGTGATTACATTTCGCTTATTTTGTGACATTGCATCCCCTTTTTTTTACCAGAAACAATGAACTGTTTGTGTTTTCTGAAATATTAAGCTAGATAATTCATTGCTATGCAGCAACTTGATCAATATGGTTCAGAAGAACCGACTCACTTGTGCCAAGATTCGAACTTCAAATAAGCTACTTTTTTACTGTTATGCTTAAGTACATTAAGGACACTTGAAATCTGTCAGTCCAAAAGTGCTCTGATGTGGATGATAGAAAGCAAACAAAAGGTGTAAACCACAGGAATCTGTCTTTTCGGGTTTTATGTATCGAATCTAAGAAATAATTACCTATACTGCTGCAACATAAACACCACAAGTAACAGGTATAAAGTTGCACTATTATGAATATTCAAGATCTTTCCGCATGTAAAGACTCAGAATAAGTTAACACCACACTTATTGATATGTATAATGTATAATATAAGCAAATGATAATCTCCTTTTCATCGAGTTAGAATGTCATACAATAAACAGTCCATGTTTAAAAGCATCTAGCTAATTTCCTGGTCTTAATCCCATATCAAGTAGAGTTATACCTGACTTACGCAACTTGAAGTTACATGTTTTTTTAAACTCCAATATATGCATACCACCAATGATTGCATAAGAACTCTGATGGACATGTGGTATAAGCAATGTACTAACTTACATTTCACAAAAATTTAGACCAGATTTTATGACAGCAATGTAACTAAGAATGCTTTAGATGTATGGAAAAAATTGAATGTTGTAAATGGCAAAATTATTTTGTTTCCCAGTTGCTTAATGATTTCACTCCTATATATATATACATATGCCAGTATTGGGCTCAAACACTACTCCTGCATGAGTAATGTCTACATGAGAGTGGAGTAGGTCAAATACTACTCCTGCATGTATATTTAGTTTATTAAATGAAAACTTTAGTTATTTTCCCTTTTTTTTTAAGTGTATTATGTAAATATAAATAAATATATATATATTCAGAAACAGGTTTGAAACATATTCACATAGATATTAGATTTTTTTTATATGTACATATACAGTATTCTTTATTAGTTCAAAACTGAACTTCACAATATCATCTTCTAAGACACAGGTTCCAAAACTTTTCCATGTCTAGCAGTTCTAAAAAATTATATTCTTGCAGCCCCTAACAAAGTTTCTAAAGAGGGTGAGGAAAAAGAAAACAGTTATGTAATCAAATTTTAATAATAAACTAAAAAAAATATTACAAAATTTAATATTTGCATAAATTTTTCAAAACAATAATTAATAACTATTTCTATTCCTCTGTATTGGATATTTTTTTTCAAATTGTGGCACTTTATTGTTAATAGCAATTTGCATATCTGCTTGAGCATCCAAGCGATTTCTGAATTTTGTTTTGATTGACAAAAGAGCATACTTCACAAAGAATTCCTTCACATGCAGAAAGGCATCTTTTTCTTTTGTGATTGTTTTCATGTCTTCACAGAACAAGACATCTTCCATTATAGCAACACTATGCTGTAGCACCCAGACAGGATAGTACTTAATGACGCTGCCTACCATACCAAAAGGTTCGAGTTCAAATCCCAAAGAAGGCATGGATGTTGTAATGTAAGTGTGTAATGGTTGTTTAGCAAGGAGCATTAAAAGCAGAAGGTGAGGCGAAATCCTTGAGAGGTTGGTGGTAGGAGACTTTCTGACCACATTCAGAGCATTCTTCTTCAAAATTCCATTTTGGTGGAAGCTTAGTACTTAGCAAGGCCCAGCAATACCTACCCACTTAGATATACAGGTGCTGGTTTTCCTTCAATCTGTCAGGTACTAAAACAAGCTTATTTTTGTTGCCCATCAGTTATTATGAAGGGACAAACAAACATAAGTTTGATTTAGGTAATTCTGATTATAGATGCTAAAATATACATTATGAACATAAACTCTTTAGAACAAAACAATTTCAATAAATATCTATTTGATTTGAATATATTCAAACATCATATATACTAATATTTTCAGATTTTTTTACCATACAATGTTTACAAGAGAAGGATTCGGGAGACAATTACAAATTATTATTATTTTACAAATCTCTGAAAGCTTTTTATCAGTTTCAAAATTATTTGAATGAAACTATTTTGAATTTACTTAAAAAGTCATATTTTCATCCTTTAACTGAGATGCTCACACGTATGTATTCTGACTCAACACAAATTCAAACATTAAAATAAAAATAACACCAGAAACATATATTATAAAATTTAATTCAATCTAATACATTATTACTAGATGTAAATTAAAGAGTATAAAATTCTAAAATACATATGCAAAATCTGATGTGCACATCACATTACTTATTAAATTATACAAAAACTGCAGATTTTGAAATTTAAAACACTGCTCAGTCTTTGTCACATGGGAGTCAAACTTCTCATAATTTCATTTTTTATAATGAGTATAAAAATGTCCCAGATATTTTTGCAGACATAAGGAAGCTGGAGATCGCATTAAAATAGATTTCGTTATTTGTCAAAATAATTTAAAAAAAAAGTTTTACATTGATAAAACACAACTATTTTCATCATTTAAAGCATTTCAATGATAATTGGGAGTATAGACTAGGGCCAATGATTGTGAAAATTAAGGCTAGGTAAAGGTGTGTGTGTGTATATATACACATTTGGTTCTGGCAATTACAATAAAAAGAGAGATGCACAACTATAGCAGTCCCATATACAATAAACATTCTATGGATAATCTTTTTTAGTTATGTGAGATAAATACATATGTATGTACAGAAATCATTGAAAAAATTCCTTTTGGAAAAGAAGTCGTTTATTCTGTGCATATATACAGATGTTATGCAAAATTATGCATGACTTTATGATAACTCTTATGACAATGCATAAATCGGCAGAGATTTTTAAATAAAACTATTAATTTTTTGGGAATCTGACACAGGAGCCCCCCCCCAAAAAAAAAATTTTTTTTAGACAGCAATGTTCAAAAGTAGAGTTTTATTTAAATTTTCTGTTAAAGGTTGTTCTCAAATTTTGTATTTTCTTAATACAATATTTTGATTTACGGTATAAAATGGGTTTATAACCAGAACATTTTAAAGTTCTTAGTCATTCTCAGTTTTACTTGGGACAACAAATTAACAAATGATATAAAAAAAAAATGTTATTGTAACTTTTTTAAGTTTATTTTTTAACAGTTTTAAGATATTAATATATATTTATTTGGTTTAATAAAAATATACAGTTTAATTTAAATATTACAAAAGCCTGATGAACAAAACTGAATTAAGAGTATTAATGAACTATTAAAGCAACATATTAATAACATATTTAATTTTATAGCATACTTCATTTAAAATCTTTCCTAAAGCAGTTTTGAATAATGAGAATAAATATGGCACTAGTTTCAATTCACTAAGCATCATCAATTTAAAATTTTTTTTCTCTCACAGTTTTCCTCAAAGCAGCTCTTTTACATAATAGGAATAATTATGCCTACGAACCTATTGGCCTTTCTATACATCTCAACTTTTAATTTTTCTATTTTAAAAGGGTCAACTTTGTGGTAAACTTCCAATTCGTATTCACGACGCGAACGACCTAATATTAATAATACAACTACGAACAAAGACAGATTGAACAAAAGCTTGGCTACTTTTGAACAATGCACTTGGCTCTAAAATTTATTCTGGTAACCTTACATTGCATCAGCGATTTCGAAAGGCATCATGGGAAAAAGTACACATTTTTCGGTAAACTTCCGGTATCAGGGACTCAGTTATCTGTAAAATTCATTCTGATGTATAAACGTCAAGGAGAAAAATATGCAAATGTAAACGAAAATGATTTCATGTTAGCAATAATGACAGAATTAAAAAATAAAAAAAAAAAAATGTTGATAGAATTTGGTAATGATGGAATCTGTATTGATTCTACACATGGAATTTCTGCTTATGGATTTGAACTTGTAACATTGCTTGTCGTTGATATGTATGAAGAGGGTATACCAGTTGCTTTCTTAATATCATCAACAGTATCAGAAAAAATTTTGGTAAACTTTTTTAACTGCATCAAAAAGATCAGTGATATCAAGCCAAAGGTTTTCATGAGCGATAATGCTCCCATGTTCTATAATGCATGGGAGCATACATTTGGTTCTTGCCAAAAATTATTATGTGCTTGGCATGTGGACAGAGCATGGTAAGGTCATTTGAATTCTGTGCTAAAACATAAAAGACAAGCAGTGTATAAAACTTTAAAAACTTTAATGTATGAATTAGATGAAGAAATGTTCAACAAAATGTTAGAAACATTTTCTGAGCAACTATGTGAAGATGAAGACACGAGAGAATTCCATAAATATTTTATGACATACTATTTTGAAAGAGCCAAAATGTGAGCATACTGTTTCAGAAAAGGGGCTAAAATCAACACCAATATGTATGTTGAAACATTTCATCGGAAATTAAAATATATTTATTTAGATGGGAAGAAAACCAAACGGGTTGATAAATGTATCATCGAGTTAATTAATCTTGTCAGTGATCAAAAATTTGACACTTACATAAAATATCAGAAAGGAAAAATAACGAAGAAGACAACAAAAACATTTCAACGTCATAAAGCTGCTGAGCTTTTAAATACTAACTGTGTAAAAAAAGATGATGTATGGGAAGTTTCATCAGAACTGGGAGAAAATTTTAATAAAATTATCAGAGATCATGTTTGTAATGATTTATGCCTCATAACTTGTAGACTTTGTTCATGCAGTTTAAAAGCTTATAAATGTACATGCCATTATTATTCTATTTTAAATAATATGTGTAAACATATACATTCTGTAATCATGTCTGAAAAAAAGACAGAATCTTATATAGGCCCATTAAACAGAATACCTACTAGGAATAATTATGAATCTTTAACAGTAAGTAAAACATGCATTAGTGAACTTATTCAATCTTCATTTTCAATTTCTGAAAAATTAAACTGTATTGAAAATTTTGACATTAATCTTGCTACACAAATAAAAAAGCATTTAAATGCAATTAATTAATTATTAGAAGTTCCTTTGTTAGATAAAGCACATGCTTCAATTTCAAAAGAACCAACAAATAAAAAAAATTGTTCCCCCAAAGAGATTTTATTCAGTTAAAAAACGAAAAGTGTGTAAAAAAGTACAGTTTGGAAATCCTTTAACAGCAGAAAAAAATAATACCAAACCTATTTTATTAAATCAATTAATTGTTAATTCAGATCCCAGCTATGATCATTTGTATTGCAGTGAATTGAATGCCAAAAGTTTAAAAGAAAAGTCCTTAAATAATGTTTAAGAAAATTATGCTATTTAAGTATTTTTAAAATTTGTGTATTTATAACAAATTATTTGATTTTTATGTAACTAATCTGGATGTCTTATTTTAATTTAATAATGTATCTTATTATAAATTTAACAAAATTGTTATAACTGTTCTACTGTATATCTAAGCTATGCATTTATCCTATACTTAATCTACACATATATTAAATCTATTTATAAAGTCATGTTTTATAATAACTATTCTACTGTAAATGTGAATTACACATTTATCATATACGTAATCATTGCCCAGTTAGGTGATAGGATTGTTGATGTTTCTTTAAATAATGAGTCCAGATAAGCAGGATGGTATGAACAATTTATTAGGAGAATAGGCACAATACTATTACACACAGAACAAAAATGGCTGAAAACAAATCAAGGATCACTTCTCAGATTCCTAAATCACTCTCTCAGGATAAACACTAACTTGTAATTCAGCTAACTGCAAAGTCTGGCACCTGATTCACAAGCAAACTCTCTTGTTCTCAGACCCATATTTATACTCTGCAGGATGCGTTATGCAAGATAAATGCAAAGTTCGTTATGACACGAAAACCTATTTTCGAAGCCCTGTGACCAATTCATCCAGAAGTTTCTAGAGCCATGCTGCAACAGGCATCTCAAGATAGATAACGTAAAATGCTTATCTTTACTGTCATTAACTATATCACGTGACAGTCCTGAAACGTTTTTGGCTCTATTTCTAGTTCTCCTCCAACTGCGTATCTCGTCAATTGTTAGCAGTTTGTTTAAATCAAAGAGCTTGCACTTCGCTTTCTTTCTTTTTGCTTTTATTACTGAGATGGATATTTAAACATATCCATATTATATAGATATTTAAACATAATGCAAATCTTGCAGTGTGTCTTTCTATGTGATGAGATATTTAAAAGCACATAAACGTATGCACAAAGATACCGTCGCTAAAGTTACGCCATATTCGTCATCAATTTTAAGCAAACACAGAATATGCATTCATAATGTAAAGTGAAAAAATATTAAATTCAGTGAAGTAGGATGTCTAGAACTGTTTCTCACCACAGGAGATTTAAGATCTCACTTTTAAGTGAGTTTTAAGTCACTTTAAGATTTAAGATTAAAGACTCGCCATAATTATAATAACATGATAAAATGTCTGAAACTTGGAGTTCCATAAAAAGCAAGGTTTGTAATGATCTTTTCCTTATTTTGTTCTTTAGTTCAATTATAAATAAGCAAAATATATTACGTGACTTCTGTATATAGCTCTTAAACTTTTTATATTCAAATTAAATAGCTTAATGAATACGGTGTTATTCATTAAAGCTATTTCAGCACACACATTTATTTGAAAAAACACCATATATATGGTATTATTAATTTAAGCTGTTTCAGCACACAAATATACATTTATTTGAAAAAATTAGTATACATTAATTACTATAAAACTTATAATTTCAGAACACTATAGTTTTAACAACCAAGATTATTTTTCTGTGTGGGTGCAATTTGTATATTTTTATTCTAATGTCTTATAAAAATTTAACAAAAAATGCAACTTATTTTTTTTATCTACTGCCATGTATAATTTGTTGTACTACTTGTTCCTTAATATGGAAAAGTTGTTATAAAAGTGCACAGTATGGCTCATAATTTGATTTCAATGTCTCACTTTAACTTTTTTTTTTGTCTTTTGACCAGGAGAATTTATTATGAATTATTATTATTGTTTTACATATATTATTATTAGTTACTGATGAAGATCAATAATGGTTTTGGTTTGGTTTATTTAATTATGGCTATCTGCCTAAGGGAAGGGATGCCTTCGTGGATGACTTTCTAAGGGAAACTGGCTCGTATACATGTTACACATGGGAAAAACCATGAAAACGCCCATGCAGCCAGCACGTTCGCGGGATTCGAACCTCAGACCGAACTACCAGTGTTCAGTGTCTTAACCGCTCGGCCTCTGGTGGGCTATATGAAATAATGAAAATTTGCTATCTTTGCTTTATTTCCAGCATAAATGCAAGTGTTTATTTTAGGAAAATAAAGCTGAATAAAATTTGTATATTTTTGCTAATTTTTTGAAAGATAATTTTTAACTATTTCATTTGTATTATGGAGAATAACGAGGATGAAACAAGTAAAAACCTTCATCAGATAACAAATAAGCGAAGATGCCAAATTTGAATATTAAGCGATAAAAAATTTAGAGAGCACACTACTCATACTTATCTCAGATGTTAAAAATCTGTTGGTTTATATAAAAAATTGACTAATTCTTAATCTATAATAATAAAAGCAAGTGTAAGTCTGTCTGTCTGTCTGACCGAGCTCTCCAGCCAAATCTATCGCACGCAGGGACCTGGAATTTTTTATACGGAAGCACAAAGGGGCTGGCCACCAGACCTCGAAGCCCGATTTTCGATTTTTGAATTAGAAAAATTTTAAAAAAATTATTTATAATTAATTAATCACGGTTTTTTTGACTCACTGATATTATTATTTGTTTTCAAATAATAGGCTATAAAATGTCTTCGTATGACTTTAATTAGCCGAGATATTAATTAAAAACTACTTTTTTCCTACATTTTTCACTTACTTTGTTCGGTTTTTCCCTATTAAAGGAATTTGGCTACGCGCCAATTTATAATTTCACAAATATCTATGGAACAGCAGTTAGTTGAATTTCAGGACACATATCCCCTGATCCAAAAATTCATCGGAATCTATCGATATCATTCTGATCTTCTTACGACTTTAATCAGCTGAAATATTAATTAAAAACTCTAAAAACATAATTTGAATGCAACTGAATAGTGACATTAGGGATTTTTTCTTAGGTCTTCCTTTGTGGGTCCAATAAATTGGTGATAAAAATTATCACTTCTGATCTAATTATCCAAATTTCTCGAAATTTAGAAATTTGTGTCGCTCTCTGAATGATAGGAACACAACGTTGGTGTAACTTTTTTTGTCGCTTAATTATTTCCAGTTTAATCACAGATGAAACAATAATCCGCTTGCTATTGTTAACTCTTTATTGACAGGCTGCCATTCGAAAGCGACGGAGAGGTGAGGGGAACTGGTATCCGGTCGACCGTTGGGTTGGCAAAAAGGTCAAAGTTCACGAATTTACACGTGGAAAATCATTTTAAAATCAGTAACTTCTAATTAATTTACCGACTTGAAACTATTATTAACATTTCGACTTTTGTGATATATTTAATGATTTGTTTCGTATTTTTTTAAAGAATTTTTACGCGGAGTTGAAACTTATTTAAGGATATCAACGCGAGCGAAGCCGCGGGTAAAGCTAGTATAGAATACTATAACAATGCAAGCACTGACATAGTTTTCATAACCCTACATTTTAAAAACATTATAATTTAAAGATATATAGGGGTGTTTGTGGGACCCCAAAAAATCCCCTGAAACTTTTACGGACTTACTAACCGACATTTTGGAGTTTCGAGAAGGGGGGGGGAGAGAAATGAAAAATTACAATTATGAAGTATTGAATGACCTAATTATAAAAGTTCAATGAATTACTTTTTTTGCAAAATTAATAACCATAAATTTTCAAACATATAAACTACTACATTTTATGTAAATATTTTTAACTACCTGAATTAATTCTTTTAAAAAAATTATCTAATTTCTGCTGCTTTTTTTTATTTTCTGATGTTTGTGGGCTTGTCTTTCTTTTGTGGTGAACTTCATAATTGCAGGAAGGTTGACTTTTATTTTCCTCATTTACAGTTGAAGAAATTTCCTCGAGAACTGCACATGCAGAGGTAGAAGCAGTTTGCTTTTCTGCTAATGTAGGTTTTTCAGAGACTTTTATAGGTGACTCATCTGAAATACATGTTTTTAAGTCCTCTTGATATGTTTTCCAACTTCTGTTCATATTCAGTAAGAGATCTTTGTGAATTGGATCAGTCATTGGATTTTTTGAGCCATATTTTTCACATGAGGTTTCTTTAGAAGCCATTAAATCATATTTAATAGTCTGCACTGCATCTAGGGAATCAATCTTAAGAGAGGTTCTGTAGTCAGTGACAAGTGTATCCATTAAGTTGAATGCACTTTCCACTAATGGGCCATGGAAGCAGCTAAGCCAGGCTTTGAACAATTTAGCCAATGTAGGATACTTATAATCATTTGTGAAATCATCTTTTAAATTAAAAACTTTAGACCAATATTTATCAATTGTATACTTGACTTGATTTCCACTTTCATCAGATGTGTAGAGCATTTCTTTGGTGATATCAATATCACTCTTTACCTTATTTCGGCTTCTACTTTTGACTTTTCGTTATCACTAAAAATATGGGACATAAAAGATGATAATTTTTCAAAAGCTAATATTGTACTGGTTTTACCTCTTAGCTCTGGGTCTAATGCTGTAAAACTAATTAGATATGAATTTTTAAGGGGTAATTTCTGTTTCATATGCTGTGCTGTATTAGTATACGCTTTCATCAGAGAAATTTGGAATTCTTTTGCTATTGGATGATTTCTGAATAAACAAAATGAAAAATTTACACGTGCATCAATAAATGAAACGAAAATTTTACACAACGGAGAAAAAAAAGTTGAGAAGCGATCAATGACAAATAGCTAATATGGCGAAAAATCCCCCTTCTCTACTTATTGGCGCTACGCCAGGAGAGATAAGACCTTTGAACTCAGAGTCATGTGATCGCACATCTGGTCAAACGAAGTCCTACTTGCCGAAAAGAATCCAGAAGAGAATGTCCGAGAACCGGGGTAATGAGTCATAACTCGCGATAAGGAAAGAACAAAAAAGAAGTTTTTCCCCCCTTTTCACGCATTATCACTGCCTTTGGAGAAAGAAAGGAAAAGTTTTCACCACACACACTGACCTTGCATTTTCTGCTTTCAAAGCAAACAAAATTACCCAGATCAAAATAAATAATTCGTTATTATTCCTACTTCCTTTTGAACGACGATCCCCGGAATTTCCGGGTATCGAAGTTCAAAATCCCTGGAATTCCGGGGTTTCCCCGGAGCACAAACATTCCTGGATATATAACTGTGAAAAGTATTTAAGATTATAAAACCTGTAGCTGCTTTTCCTGAAAATACACCATAAAGTACCACATTTAACCAATTTGTTACAAGCTTGATACCATGTGAGCAAACTTCAAACTGCATATCAGTTAGATTAAAAATGAAGAACAAGAACTGAATATGAATAAGCTACTAAATTTTTAAAAGTCTATAATATAAACAGGCTAAATGAAATAATGCATAAGTGTATATTTAAGTATTTATGGTATTAATTTTAGAAAAACACCTATTGACTCAGGAAAGTTTTATGAAATTTAAACCAAGTACTGAAGTTGCATTCATGCCAAAATGAAACCACACTTTTTATATGCTCATATTTTATTGTGGAATGTAAATAAAAGTAATCAGGAATACAATGAATTCACAATATTAAAAAATCACAGGTGAAGATAAAGAATAATCTTACGAACACTCTATAAAACTGCTTTTAATTTTTATACAACATATGAAATTACCTTGAATTATAGAAGAAAGGTAGTTGAACAAATATGAAAATGAGATTTCATAACCAGGATAACTTCATGCAAAATTAAGAAAGCAGCTGCTAGAAATATTGATACTCTTCTGTTATGAGGATTTATTGTATGTATGAATATACATGTGCATGTCTATTTGTGTGTGTATGCATACATATATATATGCACATGCAAAATATATATATCAATTGTGGCCAATGTGCGGCTCGCGAGCCTTATACGGCTCTTGCAGGCAATTTGTGCGGCTCATGCATATAAAATATGGTAAACTAAAACTATTCAGTGTCCAAAAGGAAGTAATTAATTAGTTTAGACTCTTTTTACAAAGTTATCAGGGATTTCTTTCTATTTAAAACCTCCTCCACTACTTCTGTAATGATGTAAATATGAACTTGTGGCTTTTACGTGCTTACTGAAATGAAGTTTGGCCAACCCTGATATATACATTTCTGAATCTGGTTCCGATAACAGAACATGGCCAAAATATCTTGTGAAAGAATATATATTGAAATACCTCACATTATTTATTAAGTGAAATGGATTTGAAAAAAAAAAAAAAAAAAAAGGGTACAAAAGTTGTATCTTCAAAATAAATAATACGTAATTCCTTAGCATGAGAAAACATACTGACAAATTATCAATAACATAAATGATATTCTAATGGAAATTATAAGTAGATACACTTATAACTATTAAAACAGTTTGCAGTTATAAAATATAGCAATTTTAATTTTGACATCAATTGCAAAATAAAAGTTAGCAGAAATATGCTTTCATTCACAATGGCATTACCATAATATTCCTGTCATTGCAACTTATTATAATACAAACCCAAAACAGTTATTTCAAATCAATTTCTATATAATTCCTGTGTAATATAGTACTTGAAATATACTGTTTGGTATGCCTGTTCACACTTGAATTTTTAATTTTGTTTTATAATTCTTTAGTTATGACCGGAGAAATGCATGCAAATAATTCCATATGTTATAAAATGCGTTATATATTCCATTTTAATGTGATCATATCGGCAGTTCAGAAATGCGCTTTTTGGCGCATTTCTGAAATCCAAGATGGCGGCCAAAAACTCGCCAAATTCAGCCAAGAGCCGGGTATCCCAAATGAGCCGGTCATATCTTTACTTTGAACATCAAAATATGATTTTAGTCTTTGAAATATATTCATCTCAAAAAGTGGTAAACAGCACATCGCAAACATATGAACTACAATATAATATAAACAGTGTTAAATAAACAAAATGTTGTATTAACATTTCGGCCTGACTCTGGCTCACTTTGAAAAAACTGACACCACTTCTGAACCTTAATGTAAATTTTTAAGCAAACTGTTGCGCCTTTTAATATACCCCATCTTATTAATGAATTATTTTGGTAATTCATCACAAACGATGCAACTAGCAACTGTGATATGGCGTTTTTATTTTGGCGATTCTAAATATTAAATTTTCGCCAAAAGTGGTAAACAAACTTACGCAGCTAAGTTCTAGTGTTAATGCTGACGTCCAAAGTAAAGAAAACCACGTGACCTTTAATAACCAATCAGCATTAGGTTACGCATTTTCCTCTTCTGGTCTTGAGACGCCTGTGTCGGACGGCTAGCTCAAACATGCTAAAAATGCTAAACGTACGACTAGTTGCGCAGATATTTCTTGACATAGCCAAAGCATTTGATAGGACTTGGCATATAGGAATTATTATCAAGCTCATACGACTTGACGTTTCGGCCCATTTAATTCATATAATTAATTCGTACCTCACTAATAGATCTTTTTCTGTACGAGTTAATTCTATCATTTCGACACCCCGTCCTATACTAAGCGGCGTCCCCCAAGGGTCACTTTTAGGCCCAATTTTGTTCAACATTTTCATAAATGACATACCAAAATCACCAAGTATCACTCTTGCACTTTATGCAGATGATACGGCCATCCTAGCTCAACACAAACGCCTGGAAAACTTAGTCCAAAACATTCAGAGTTATCTCTCTAGCCTTGAGCACTGGCTCATCACTTGGAAAATAAAAATTAATGTTGCCAAATGTGCTGCTATGATATTCAAACGTAGCCCCCTCCCGTACCCTTCCATTAATATTAAATTCTTTGACGACTATGTTCCCTGGTCAAACTCTTACAAGTACCTAGGAGTTGTACTTGATTCAAAATTAACCTGGCGCCTTCACATTGAAAATGTTCTCAACAAAGCAAAAGGTGCCAGAGCCCAACTTTACCCATTTTTAGCTCGAAAGAGCAATCTGTCAATTAAAAACAAAATCCTTCTCTATACTTCCATAATAAGACCTGTCTTTATGTATGCATGTACAATCTGGGGTACTGCTGCAAAAACTCATGTGAAAAAACTTCAATCTTTTCAAAGTAAAACCTTACGTATGGCCCTAAACGCAGCTTGGTACGTCCGTACAGATGTGATTCATTCGGACCTTAACATTAAACCTGTTGATTACCTTATCAAAAAACATAGTCAAAATTTATTCCTCAATATTGAACAGATTGATAACCGAGCACTTCAGCAGATGCCAGCCTACGATCCTGCTATTCGCAGCTCACAGAAGAGACCAAGAGCCGTGATTGGCCGAGAGTTCGGCATCTACCCTCCATCTAAAAGGGCAAGACACGCCCTCTCTACATCAGTACCAGCTCCCGCGCCATGAAGGAAGGAAGTCTCTTCAGCGAGCTGCCATATAATTGCTTATTACCATCTTTACCTGCAGCCAAGATCTTCAAGCAAAGTTATCAATCTGTTCGCATAGAATCACATCTCCCGCAGATTTTTAAAATCTGCCCATGAATATTTTCAACGCGTTCATATTTATTATTTGCACTATCCTACACAAGCCACATGCCAATGAGCCTCTTAATCTTAAAATCTTTCCTCTCCGCTTTCTGCTTTAGTGTTGTATTGTGTACAAAAATTTATAAAAACCAAAAAAAAGTATAAAATATTAAATACAAAAAAATTATAAAACCTAAAAGCTTATAAAAAATATTATGATTATTAAGTTTTTATTATCTCATCTCTATCCCTAAACTTTCTTGAGCCAGTGGCTCCCTCTAGTGTGCATCAAGTAACTCACTTATGCAAAATTTTTTCCCATTTCTGCTCGCTTTTATTAATTCTGATGAGGAGGTAAATGGTTTTGAACCATAGGAACTCCGTAATTTTCAAATCATTGGCATTGGCATAGTTGCGCAGAAACAATCTGCGCATGAACATGCCTTCAATGTGCCATGCGAATCTAGCGCCATTTTGTTCTCGAACGTGGTTGGATGGTGAGTGTACGAGTGATATTTATTGTTCCAAATTTTAAGTTGAAATTAAAATAAATTAAAATTCTAATGCTTTTTCCACTTAAATGAATAGTCTTTTTTAATTTAATTGTCTTTTTAATTAATTTGAATTAATATTTTTTTTTCCCTTGCACAGAGGACAATTATTGCCATAAATAGTTTTGCTGAATTTCTGAATGTATAGGTAAGAATTATTTTTAATTTCGTAAATATTTAATTAACTTTGAATACAAAATTATTTATTAATTGTATGTAATTTAATCAGTTTTGTGTGTGCAGTTGAAAGAGAAAAAAAATTCGTGTCATTTATGTACTTATGCACCCAATTTTCTTATTAAATACGGCGAAATGTGATATATCTTTGTATTTGTGTGCTCTCTTGAACAAATAGACACCCCCCCCTTTTTTTTTGGTATCATTTCTGTTGTATCAAATGAACAGTACTGTTAATTATCTGGCTGAGCAAATAAATAAAATATTATGTTAACTATCCTGCTCAACATGCACCATTTATTATTAGATATCACCTTTAATAATGCTTCTAATTGAGATTGTTTACCCAGAAACATCCCCATTGTGTCCTCAGACAAGCCAGAGCGTGTAATATTAAAAACAGAAACCTATCGTTATATGTTTTATTGTAAACAAACCTAGTTGCAATCAACAATTCTGTTATTTGTAGGGAAATTAAGTAAAGAATATACAAAATTGCAGCAAAAAGCAGTGGCTTTCGCTGCGATGTGCTTGTTCTGTCAGTACTAATCCAAATTGATGGATTTTGTATGATTGCAGCATTTTTTATTGCTTCATACGTAAACTGCTAATTTTTTAATGACCGAAGATAGAGAAATGTTAGACGAGATCATTGAATTCCCTCCTGAAAAAGTTGTACAACAGGATTCAATTTGCAGCTGTGATTATTTTCAGTTGAAATAAGATAGTGTGGCGAGAGATTTTGCGATCTCTTGACACAATGCCATGTCAAATATAATAGTTGCATTTTTGTAATTGCATGTGTGTGGTAGTACAGGTAGTTATGCATGTAATTCACAACATTGTTAGTGTGTAAGTCAATGTAGACATGCCTAACATTATCATTTGTCTCCCAACTGCAGAGTCGTAGGCGAGAAGTTGAGTATGCAGCTGAAATCATAGAATGAATGTCAGTTCGTGTTTGCTTCACTGTGGTTCAACAGTTCTTGTGTTAAGTTGGCATTAAGGTAAAAAATTACAAGGAGAAGAAAGGTTCAGCATAACCTTTATATGTATTTATGGGATTTTGTCTTTGTAAATAAGACAATGATTACCACATCAACAAATCCATTTTAAACTATAGGAAAGCTCGTTCTAATAATGTATTGAAAAAAGTGGAAAATGAGGGGAATATAATAATCCATCATTGGCAGGTCTTGGATAAAGCAACATGCATCGTAATAAGAGATCACAACATCTTTATGACTTAAGGTAAGAATCAGCCGCAGTGGGAAAAGAAAAGAAAAGAAAAAACGTGCTCATTCTGTTTTGACATTCAAAGTTAAAATATGCATCAGAAGATTGTATAGTTCAGTAATGCCATATATTTTCTTAATTTCACAAGACTAGATCAAATTATTTCGTAACGGTGGTATATAAATTTGATAAAGTTGCCAGCTGGAATGTCCTCTGGAGCAGGATTTTTAATTTTCTTTTCTGTTTCAAGGGCAAACTTGCTAGCAAATTCTGATCTGTGTAATTATGTCATATATTAACCCATTAAATGCTGTGGTGCTCATTTGGTTATCATATACTTTAAGCCGCCTAGTAACACCATCTAGCTATCTCGGAGGGGGAAAAAGGTAACATTCAACTCATCCACTGAATGTCGTTTGTAGAAAACCTAAAGTGGTAGACTACCTATATGATCTTATGCTGAGCTCATGTTCATTTTCCCATTCCACTCTCCTCTTATCACAGAAGTGAAACGTGTTTGGAAAACTGATTAGACGTAGTGGATTGAGGCTAATTTTGGTCATTGTGATTTTACTATATTATTGGTGAGTGTTGATTAAAGCTGTTATTACTTCTAGCAACAGTCCCTGCTAGACGGGACTTTCCTGAGAAACAAGATTTTGGTAGCACTGTTTTAAATGAGAGGATTCTTAGAAAAAAGAATCCCGCCTAGCTACGGAAACAATGTGGCGGCTATGTGATATTTTTTCAAACCTCGCCAAAAAGTCTCAGCTGAAGCTCTGTCCCGGGCAGAAATCAACCAATCAGACGAAAGTTCTGCTTCTGAAGGATCACGTGATCCCAATCTGAGCGATAATCGATTATTCTTTGGCGTTGTCTTTGTAGTAAGTGAAAATGGTAACCTAGCTACGTGGGTTTCCTGGAAATGTGCGGGTTCTGAGAATTGCCCCTTTTATCATCAAGTTCGGTGTAGCCGAAAGATAATGTGATTGGAACATTAGATGATGGACACAAATTCATAAAGCCGCATTTGGAGATTACAGTTGATACTGAGTAGAATTTCAACAAGCATTGTACATAAAGAATTTAAAGATAATATGGGATTCCCAGAATCCTCTGTAATTCTGCCTTTGAATCTGACGGCAATGATTTTATAAACGTGGAGCTTCCTCCAGAGCAGGTTGATGGAGTTTTCTGATGATGGACTAGAGGCAGAATGAGGCATCTCTAGGAGTGACAAGTGCTTAGCAACGAATCATTACAGGCATTTCAATAGAGATTAAAAATTGTCTTCAGTTAGTCATTTATCTTCAGTAACATACGAGAGGATGCTGAACAGGCACTGGAAGCTGTAGACACACTAATGTTTGTGAAAAAGGCAACACCATGGAGGAATTGTCAGAAATGAATGAAATTTATTCCACATATTACCGATAGTGATACAAATAAGCGATCACATTTACAAAGGAAAAAAACCGAAAATTGGAGAATCAGTACTTTGGGTTTCTGTCATGCTGAGCGAGAGCTTGTACACATCGTGGCATTGAATCGTATAGGTTTTGAATGTAATCCTGGGGAATGGCTTTGTCTTGATTTGGAAGTTCAGTTTCAGTGTGTGCCCCACTAGCTGTATGTGTGAGTCGCTGACCGATGAAATCCTAGGCATGCTGACCGATGAAATTCTAGGCATGCTGACTGAGCAACTTATCTGGGGAAGAAGCAGAACCTGTTGTACCCTAAAGAAGGCTTGTGCATAGGCATTTATTTTCTAAAATATAGTGCCTGGAATGCGTCGAATAATGCATACTCTGTCATCATTATACTACAGATTGTAGCAAGATTTGTCTGAGAAAACAACTTGTTGCCACAGAGCACGCCACACACTGCGTTGCCGTGCTCACTGAAGTCGGAGGCATCTGTTACTCCGCGACAGGGCAATGCTATGTAGAGGAACCCTTGCATGCAGTTCATATTGCAGCAGACAGCGACGAACACTTGTCACCGTGCTTCAATATTGTGCTAACATACGAGAGGATGCTCTGCGATCCATCACAGCCATGCAGATGAAGTGTTGTCGTCCTGTGCTATTGTGTGCCCCATTGCCAGGATTTCACCTTGTTTGGTTCTCTCTGTCCATTTCTTCGAAACATGCATCACTGTTGTGGCATTGTGTTGCGTGCGGGCTGCAATTGTTTGATATGAAAGTCCACCCTCTTGCATACAGACAATGCGGCCTCGTTCAAACTTGTTGGTATGGCATCCTCCACTGTTCACGAGGCATACTGAGCACAAATTAAATGTTCACTGCAGACAGAGGATGATAAACAGATTTCAGCACAACTTTACAGTCCTTTACAACTGCCAGTTCTCATTTCATACATGCATAATCTCTTTGTAATTCTAATCATTTGTATGTCTTACTTCACTTTACATTTCATGTAAGTTTGGTTCAAAGTGCATAATTCCTTCATGGTTGTGATTTTCACAAACATTAGTGTATATTAGGTAGTCCTAACTAAAAAAGCATTTTGAAATAAAAGTATGCATTTGTCCAGATCAAATGTTTATTTTATAGAAAAATATAAACAGCTTATGCATCATGCATTGTTTTTATAGGATTCTGATCATACCTGAATAATAATTTTTCACTAAGTTGTATTTTACAACAATTCTTTCAAATGAGTAACAATTACTTATTCATTATTTTAATTAAAAGAATTTTGTATGTATTTTTGTTCTTATCAACTAATGAAAGGTATGTATATGTATTAATTTTATAAAATTCATGTGAATGTATGAAAATAAATTGTTTATAAATGTCACATAAGTTTATACCTCCTTAAATCATTTTCATGTGAAACAGAAGCCTTATTCATAACAATACAATCAAACATACCAAGGTCTACTTTTATTAAGTCCCTGAGTTACATCAGTATGAACTTATGATGGGTCTATTGGAACAATACTCATCATGAGTTGAGGATTACTTATAATTTGTCAGTAGGCATGTAGGAAATTGGGTTTTGTAATTAATATTGAATGTATAACTTTTTCTTTACATATAAATACAGAAGGATTTCATGTCTGCAGATAAAGTATTACAAGAGGCTGTTGTGTGCCAGTGGACAAGCTGATGAGAAGCTGAAAACTAATAGCTTGAATCCTGGTGAATGGACTGCCTGCATAGGCATTGTCTTGATTTTTCCATGTGTAATATGAATGCAAGCCAGTTTGTCTTAAAACATCCCTTCTTGGAAAATATCTTCTAGTGTCTCATAACAAAAATCAGTCAAAAACTGTTTCTCATGATTTGAAAAATACATATAAATGAAGTCAAATTTAATTGATAAATTATGCATGCTGGGTTTGGACACTATATCGTATACATTTTTAATATATTTTCTGTATCTCTAATGTTGAGAATTCTGATGTTTTAATTAAACCCTGAATAAAATGTTAAGTACTATAAGCAAACTAAGCGGTATTGTATTTGATGTCGGAACAATAATTTTTTTTAATTTTATGCTTGTGTATTTGTGCTTATGATTGGAATTTTAGTACAAATTATTTTGGCATGATGTGGCCTGTTCTCACTTAAAATGCATTTTGTATTTTGATTTTTTTTCTTCTATTATTTGCATTATAATAGTTTGGCCATAACAAACTATGAATGCCAAATCAACATGTATGGGAATAACTGTATTAAATTTTGAGAAAACCTTTAGGTGTCATTTAATATGAAAATTGACATGACTGTTTTTATAAAGGCATTCATTCTTATCTATTTAAGAATTATCATTTAACATAAAAATAAGAAAAATAATAATATATTATAATACTAAACAAAATATACTTTGTCTTTTTTTTTTTTTTTTTTTGAATATCCAAGGCTACTATATGCACACTCAAAGAGATACATTTCTTTTTTGTGATGTGTGTGATGATAAATTACTGTTAAGTATCTTAAGTTGTTCATAAATAGTGCTCATTTTTCATAATGCAACAAACAAACCTCACATGATTAATTAATTAATAGACATATTTTTTAAATTGACGTTAGTTCTCTATCCATCCGTAACTATGGGCCAGCTCCTGGGGAGATTCCTACTGTCATCTGCAATATGCCCAAGCCCTTCGCCAATGACAGTTTCTTCTGAATACCCATATTTTACAATTAAATACACGAATCTGATCTGGTTGAGTTTCATATCAGGAGAATTAAAGAAAGCAAAATACATTCATCACCTCAAACCATTTTTCTCCAACTAGCTGGATGATTATGTGATTGGTGTGCATGGATGGTAATGTGAAGGGATGTGATTAATTTTTTTCTAGGTCATAACAGTTTTTAATAATGAAAAGCTCTTGTCCTTTTTATTATTATTATTTAGTATTACTGAATTATTACTGAATTAGCTGGCTGATCAGTATGAGTTTCTTGACATATTTGAAAGTAAAATATTGCATCTACATTCATTTTGAATACACTGGTGTGTAAAAATTAAGGACGAAGTCGAAAAATTAGCATATCAGCTGAACGAAGAGGCAGAGCGGACAGAAAGATCAATCAGGAAATTAAGTAAGGTGATGTGCGGTAGCACATGCGCAGATGTGCAGGTAGACGTAATGGGGGAGTGTCTGAGTAGTGTAAAGCATGTTGTCGGTGTAAGATCAGTATTTCTGGCAAAGAGATTGCACGCCGTATAGCAGTTAAAATCACACCGAGTTGCAGCGAGAAATGGCGAATAATCAATCTGCTAGACGACATCTGGATGCTTTTACCCGAGGTCGAATCATTGGGAAGTTGGAGGAAGGCCGCAGTGTGAAAGGTGTGGCTGCAGAGTTCGGAATTGCTCACAGCATCGTTTCACGACTTTGGAGACAATTTCAAAGGAACAGCTATCCGGGGGTTTAGTAGTGGTCGTCCACGAGGAACCACACCCGCAGATGGCCGGTATACTGCCTTACAGGCCAGAGGAAACAGGCGGCAGACAGCGGGAGAAATCGCTAGACACACGACACAGGTGACTGGACGACAGATATCGCGCTTTACCGTGGCCAGAAAACTGCACGGTGGTGGTCTGTTTGCACCTGTACGGTACGGACGCCCTGTACGGTGTGTACCTCTAACGCCTGCCCATCGGAGAAGGCGTTCTCTGTGGTGCCGGGAACACCGGAATTGGAGAGACAATGAATGGGGACGAGTACTCTTTACAGATGAGAGCAGATTCAGTCTGAGTAGCGATTCTCATCGCATACTCATCTGGAGAGAGCGGGGAAGCCGCAATCATCCCTCGAACATCATTGAAATGGACAGGTATGGAGGTGGCGGTGTTCTCGTTTGGGGAGGCATCATGCTTGGTAGTTGTATAGACCTTCACATCTTCGACGCAGGTTCAGTTAACGGGACCCGTTATTGTAACGAGATTCTTCTTCCATATGTGCATCTTTTTAGAGGCGCTATGGGTCCGCAGTTCCTTTTCATGGACGACAATGCACCATGTCATCGCACAGTATCTGCCGAACAGCTCTTAGAGAGTGAGGATATTGAACGTATGGATTGGCCGGCACGATCTCCGGATCTCAATCCCATCGAGCATGTATGGAATTTTCTAGGCGGACGCTTGGCAGCTCGTACCTTACCATCTGTTACGATTCCGGAGCTTCGATTGGCGCTGCAAGACGAATAGGCAGCAATGCCTCAACAACTCATTGACACCCTCATTCTGAGCATGGTCAGACGCTGTGAAACCTGCCTAGCAGTCAGGGGAGACCATATCCCCTATTAAAGACCGGATGTTTCTTACTGGACACCCATCACAGGGATGTTTCGGCCTTCAGTCGCATTGCGCTCCATGCTACTTGTTTTGGCCTCCTCGGTGATTGCGGTGATTTGTGCCCAGAGGGCGCACCGCACAAAGAGTTAGTTGCGTTACAGAACGTAAGGGAAGCGGACACGCAAAAATGTCGGGCGTATTACCGCTAATTGAGGTAATTGCATCGTATCTGTCAGGTGGCAGAAAACTAGTATGATGTATCAATTCACATGCCAGGTGGCAGAATATGTCTATCATGTACATGCCAGGAGGCATAACGCTTTTAAACATGCCAGGTGGCATACGACTTGTAAATAAATTGTAAATAAATGTACAGTAAAATATCTTGGTGCAATAGATCAAGGAACACGCATCAACAACCTTCTGATCATTTAGATACGTACATTTTTTTTTTGGTGACACCGGACTTGATTTGTGGAGTGAAGAATGGACAAAGAAAATTAGTGAGTTCATGACTGAAAAGCCAGGATTTAACGCGAAGAAATTCGAGGTAGGCCCTTTTTCATTTTTCCAGTTTTGAATAGAATTGTTGAATAAAAATCTTGGTGATTATTATAGTTGATAGAATCTAATGGTAAAATGGAGGCTATG
Organism: Stegodyphus dumicola; assembly: GCF_044657685.1. Lineage (NCBI taxonomy): Eukaryota > Metazoa > Arthropoda > Arachnida > Araneae > Eresidae > Stegodyphus > Stegodyphus dumicola. The sequence goes on along the minus strand of NC_140768.1, from coordinate 130,967,576 downwards.
AATAAGGCAAAGAAGTTGCGTAGGGTGACGCGTAGCTTAACTACTAAGTTGATGAGTAAAATAGATTCTGCATTGTTAGAAGAGGGTGAAACCGCGGATGAGAAATTAAAAGAATTACTCGAAATGTTACTTGAAAAATCGCAGTTGTTGAAACAATACGATTCTGAGATTGAAAAACTTATAATTACGGAACAGGAGTTGGAAACAGAAGTAATTTCCGCGCAGGAATATCAGGAAAGAATTATAAGTTTTAAATGTAAAATTCAGGAAAAATTAAGAAAAAACGCGTGTAAAGTTGAATCTAGAAATTCTAGTGAGGAAACTATATCTCCGAAGTTGAAAACTTGTGAAGTTAATACTTTAAAATTGCCAAAATTAACGATTACAAAATATTACGGTGATCCTTGTTCTTGGCTTGAATTCTGGAATCAGTTTAGTAATTCCATTCACCAAAACGAAAGTCTCAGTTCAGTTGACAAGTTTTGTTATTTAAAATCGCTTTTGGGAGGTTTAGCTTTAAATGCTATTAGTGGATTAACATTTACTAGTGAAAACTATACGGTGGCTGTTGATATACTAAAAAACCGTTTCGCCAGAGATGACCTGCTAATTAATGCGCATATGAATAAATTGTTGAGTTTAGAACCTGTAAAATATTCCGGAAATACGGCTTCTTTGAGGAAGCTTTATGACGATATAGAAATACAAATAAGGAATTTAAATTCTTTAAATGTTACTAGTGGTTCTTATGGACATTTATTATCCCCTATTTTGTTAAAGTTAATACCCGAGAATTTAACTCTAGAATTCACTAGGAAAAGAAGCGATAAACAAAATTTCGATGTTAATGAACTACTAACGTTCTTGAAAACGAAGTGGAATGTAGGGAAACATCAATGATGTTAGCGCGTTCTAAGAATTTTGATGTAAATGGAACATCAATACGAAACAAAAGTTCCCATCAAGGTTATCAAAATAAATCTTACATGCATTCTAAAAGAAATGATTACAGTACGAATAAGCAAGGTGCTTCGGTATTAACTAGTCAAAGCGAAACTCCCTCTAAATACTTTCAAAATCACATTTTAATCCAAATCGAATGTTCTCTACCCCGCCTAAGAAAGAGAATCAAAATGTCTGCATATTTTGTTTATCTGCTTGTCATATGAATCATGATTGCGCACTTGATTTAAAGGCTCGCCGAAAGGCATTAATGGATCGAAGTTTATTTTTTATTTGCTTTTCGAAAGGGCATCCAAGGCGTTTCTGTGCTCATAAAGATGAAAAATGCAGACTGTGCAATGTCCAAGGTTTACATAATTCGTTAATATGTGACGCCGCATCGAAAGGTTTAGAGACGGATACTTCCAATCAGACAAAACAAACGCCAATCGCTGAAGCTTCTCTTTCGCTCTTATGTAATGAAAATAATAACAAAATTAAACCACTGACTTCCGTTCTTTTACAGACGTTTTCGGCAACAGTTAGGTGTAAAGGGGGGAACGAAAAGGTATTACGTTGTATGCTAGATTCAGGATCAACAAAGTCATTCATCTTACGAGAAGTGGTTGATTCACTGGGGTTGAAAATTATTAATAAAGAAGCGCTTATTATTTTCACATTTGGATGCAAAGATGCAAAAGAGCGCTTGTATGATATCGTAGAAATCGTATTGCAAAATGTAAGCCATCTCAGTAAAAAGATAAAAATTAACGCAATAGTCATTGATTCTATAACACTAGGGCAAGTAAAAGTTCCTTCTCGGTGGATACGAAAGATGGCGTTTGAGAAGGGAATAGAATTAGCAGATGCTGGTACAAATGACGAAATTCAAGTATTAATAGGTTCGGATTATATTTGGGAAATTTTAGGAGAACGAAACGTGAAGATTTGTAAAAAATTAGTCGCAACAGAAAGCAATTTCGGTTTTGTGATTCAAGGCAAGGACGAAGGATCAAAGTGTAAGGAAGCAAAAGTTAATCATATAACCGTTGTAAATGAGGACTTAGATTATGAAAGAGTTAAAAAATTATGGGAATTAGAAGCAATTGGGATAAGTTCGGATAAAGAAATATCTCTATCAGATAAAGAAATTTTAGAGTCATTTGAACGAAATACAACTTACAAGAATAAAAGGTATGAAACTCGATTATTGTGGAAAGAGGGTGTTGAAGGTTTAAATAACAATTATGAAATCGCGAAACAGCGTTTACAATTTTTAAATAAGTTTCAGAAAAATAGCGAGCTATATTTAAAATATAATGAGATAATTAATGAACACTTGAGAGATGGTATAGTGGAACGGGTAGATACGTATTTAAATAGTAGTTTGAAAACGGGGTATTACATGCCTCATCACGCGGTAGTGCGCGAGCAGAAGGATTCTACAAAGGTTCGAATAGTTTTTGACGCTTCTTCTAAAAGTAAGGGAAATTTATCACTTAATGATTGTTTGGAAAGCGGACCTAATTTAAATCCTGATTTGCTAAAGATTATCATTAAATTCAGAGTACATTCCATTGCGTTTTGTGCCGACATTCAGCGTGCATTTTTAGAGGTAGGCTTAGCTAAAGAAGATAGGGATTTTTTAAAGTTTTTGTGAATAAATGAAGAAGGGTCAAATCTCGATCACAGTAATTCCAACTTACAAGTTCTCCAACACAATCGAGTTCCTTTCGGGGTCAAGTGCTCACCTTATTTATTAACAGCTACAGTAAGACTGCATTTAAAAAAGTATGAAGATGCCTACGAAGAGGCATGCAGTATGTTAAAAGAGCTTTACGTAGCTGATTTAATTTCTGGGACAGTTAATGTAGCAAAGGCCTTACATTTAAGCAAGGACATGATTTTCATTCTTAGCGAGGCCAGTATGAATTTACGTAGATGGGTTTCAAACTCACCTGAGCTGAATGAACTATGGAAACTTAATGGAATTGACTCTCGTGAAACATCTGAAGACTCTTTGGTACCGTTGGAAATATCGATTGCAAATACGAACGTTGAAAGTTTTAGGTATTATCTGGGACAATGTCAATGATAATTTGAAAATAGATGCATCTCAGTTTGAGAAGTTACAAAATCTCAAAGTAACTAAACGCATCATTTTAGCAGCATGTGGTATGCTCTTTGATCCCTTAGGAATTATGAATCCATTTACTGTTCGAATTAAACTCTTAATGCAAACTATGTGGGAAAAGGGTATTCAGTGGGACGAAAGTGTTCCCCTTGATACAGAATTCATATTTCAGGAATGGTTAAAAGAAGTTAAAAAAATAAAGTTTTTCGAAATTCCCAGACAGTACTTCAGTGATATGTGTTGGAAGTTTATAGAAGTTCACATATTTTCTGATGCCAGTCCCAAGTGCTATGGTGCCGTAGCATATTTTAGATTTAAGAAGAAAAATAAATGTAAAACAAGTATCATAATGTCTAAATCCCGTTTGGCTCCATTAAAAAGGGTAACACTCCCTAGGCTTGAACTTTTGGGGACATTAATTTCTGCAAGATTAGGTTCGTATTTGCAATCGATATTTCCGCAGTTGGATAAGGGAAATATATTTTACTGGACTGATTCCCAAATTTGCATTCACTGGATCAAGGGATCTGCCAACGAGTGGAAACAATTTGTTAGAAATCGTGTGGTAGAAATCAAAGAGAAAACAATTTTAAACAGTTGGTACTTTTGCAGTGGGAAGACAAACCCTGCTGATAAACTTACGAGGGGGATGGATGCTGAAGCTCTAATTAATGATAGCGATTTGTTTTCTGGGCCACCCTGGCTTTTAGAAGTAGATATTCGACATCACATAAACGAAATGAATACAGAAGCTGACTTTCAAAACGTTAGTGAAGAACGAAAATGTGTTACTTTGAAAACACTTGTGGAATCAATCTACAGAACCGTTACTAAATCTTGAACTGTACGGAAATTTAACCAAAGTACTGGGAATAATGGCTTATGTTCTGCGCTTCGTGAACAACTGTAAATCCGCTCGTGAAAAGCAATCTGGTGTGCTTACCGCCTATGAGTTACGGAAGGCTTCAGAATTTATTATAAGAAATGTTCAACTTAATGAATTTTCAGAAGAAATTAAGGCTTTAAAGACAGAACAACCGATTAAAATTAAAAGCAAAATCATTTCACTTAATCCATTTCTAGATGAAAACGAAATTTTAAGAGTAGGAGGTAGATTAAGAAACGCAAAAATTACAGAGAAAGTAAACATCCCATTATATTGCCAAATAATAATCACTTCACAAAATTAATGATACAGCATTATCACGAAAAACATTTACACGGAGGGTTGCATTTAATGTTATCCGCAATAAGACAGAAATACTGAATAATAAGTGCAAAGAATGAAATTAAAAAATGCATTTGGAAATGCATAAAATGTTGCAGAGTACGAGCAGTAACATCTATTCAATTAATGGGAGAACTACCTGCAAGTAGAGTGATTCCAAGTAGAACCTTTTCAAAGGTTGGCGTTGATTATGCCAGCCCATTTTCTGTGAAAATGAAAAGGGGAAGAGGTATAAAACCAATTAAATGTTATATCTGTATTTTCGTTTGTTTAGCTACAAAGGCTATCCATTTAGAGATTGCTAGCGACTTATCAGGTGAAGCATTCCTAGCTGCTCTAAAACGATTTGCTTCGAGGAGAGGAAAACCTCAAGAAATAAGAAGTGATTGTGGAACTAATTTTATAGGTTCAAATAAAATCCTCAAGGAAGCAGTTTCATCTGCCCAGTCAACCTCAGAATTTCAAAGGTGGTTAGCAAATGAAAACATAAAGTGGATATTCAACCCGCCAGCTGCTCCACATCATGGTGGTATATGGGAGGCAGCTGTTAGATCTATGAAGCTGCATCTAAAGAAATGTGTTGGAACTCAAATTTTGACTTATGAAGAGTTTCTAACTCTAATTGCACAAATTGAAGCATGCTTAAATTCGAGGCCAATAACACCGGTCTCCAGTGATTCCAATGATTTGACAGCTTTGACTCCTGGACACTTTATTATAGGGACTTCTTTAACAGCTGTTCCGGAACAAGATTTAACCGAAGTACGAGTGTCTCCATTGCAAAGATGGCAACTAACACAGCAGATGTTCCAAGGGTTTTGGAAGCGGTGGTCTAAAGAGTACCTGTGCCAACTACAGCAGCGTAGCAAATGGAGACAGCCTAGCAGAAATATTCGCCTAAATGACTTGGTTCTCATTAAAGAAGATAATATGCCTTCATTACGTTGGAAACTCGGGCGAGTAATAGCAGTGTTTCCTGGAAGAGACAATAATGTCCGAGTGGTTAGACTAAAAACTGTACACGGGGACATTAAACGTCCTATTACCAAACTGTGTCTTTTACCAGTTGAAGAACATTAACTTAAGTGTTTGTTTCATATTGAATATGTTTTATTATTATTTTCATTTCTTATTGTACTAATAATTTTATTTGTTTGTTCTAGTTTAACCCTCATAGTTAACGTTTCAATATAGTAAGATATAAGATGTTTTGCTAGAAGAATGGTAAGTGTGATATGTAATTTTATACTTTTTGAAGGTTCTTGTATGTTTTCAGTTTCTATATTTTTCATTTACATGTTTGCATATATTGAAGATTGTATTAAGATGAATGTAATTCATCGGGGGGGGGAGGATGTTTTGGCCTCCTCGGTGATTGCGGTGATTTGTGCCCAGAGGGCGCACCGCACAAAGAGTTAGTTGCGTTACAGAACGTAAGGGAAGCGGACACGCAAAAATGTCGGACGTATTACCGCTAATTGAGGTAATTGCATTGTATCTGTCAGGTGGCAGAAAACTGGTATGATGTATCAATTCACATGCCAGATGGCAGAATATGTCTATCATGTACATGCCAGGAGGCATAACGCTTGTAAACATGCCGGGTGGCATACGACTTGTAAATAAATTGTAAATAAATGTACAGTAAAATATCTTGGTGTAATAGATCAAGGAACACGCATCAACAACCTTCTGATCATTTGGATACGTACACTACTTTTTCAATAAAGCTTCTTTTTATCCCTCTGATTTCTCGTTTAGTAAGTGTTGCTTATATTACTCATGTCCTTACGTATTGGGCATCTTACGGTATTAAATGTGTTGATTTGGAAAGCTTTTGTACAAAGTTATGTTGAAAAAACCGTCTCGTCCTTAATTTTTGCACACCAGTGTAAATGTATTTAAGTCTGCATAGGAAACTGAAAATGGAATTTTAGACATTTATCTTCTACAAATTTATTATGCTTAAACTTACTGAATATCTCTATATATGGAATAAAATTAAACAGAGAGAAGGAATATTTCACAAATGGCATGACATGACAAAACTAAAATGTACATAGGCTGTGCAATGAAATTTTCTACCATTATGAAGATGTAAGACACAGAGCTCTTAAGTTGTCTGAATAATTAAAAAATAATACACTTGTTATGAATCCAAGTAAACACTGAAATTTTAAATGGAAGTTTGATTTTGAATGTTTATCATAAGTTTCAAGGCTATTAAGTTAAACTGCAGAAAACTTTTCAAAAGGGAAATTAAAAACTGAAAACAAAAAATTACAGAATCAATGTATTGACAAAAAAAAAAAAAAAAAAAAATAAAATAAAAATAAAATAAAAAAATAAAATAAAAAATTCACAGGAGTTCCAGACAAACCAGTTAAAAAAATAATAATTGAACTAAGAAAGTAGCTGTTATTTTGGAAATAAATGAACAAAAACTTTTCATTTGAATAATAATAAAAAATATATATAGATTACAAATCATTAGTGAAAAGATCATTAAAAATGCCAGTGTGGTAACTGTATTAGAAATCTCAGCTCTTCTAGATATAAATCTATTAGTAACTTTAAATAAATGAATAAAGGTAATACAAGACATTCTGATGAAGTCATACATGTGTGCTGATTCATTGCAGTTAGCAATATTTCTAGAAATGTGTTGTCCTGAAATCAGTTTCTCGTGTATTTTAAGGTTTTGAAAAGAAGTAAAAAAAGTATCAAATTGGTTAAAATTTATTCAAAGGGGTTAAAACAAAAAGAACGACATTTATCTCATGTACATATTTTAATTCTTTTAGAACGTGTATTTTAGAACCATCAAAAATTGTTTTCAGATTTTTTCATTAAATAGCTTCACAAAACTCACTTCATTCTCTGACGACTGAAAGTATTAAATTATATTGCTTGTATTATTTGTTACTGTACTAAAAATGGTCTGCCTTAATAGATGTTGTGTATTATTTATTTTTAGATTATTATATTAGATTAAGTTTATTCTTATAGAAAAAAAAGTAATAATGTATATATGTGCAAGATAAGTTGATAAAAAGGTTAATTTTTTTTATCGTTTACTTAAAACATCCAACAGAAGTCATACACTTAAAATTAATATGCATAAATTGGTTCACATATTTGCATTAAACTGAATATTTTTAAATACATAATCTTAGATTAATAATGTACTTATGTAGAATTTACTAATATTTTACTCTATATACATACAAATATATTGCATTATTTCAGACTTCCATATTAGATATTTGGATAAAAAAGGCCAAGCATTTTTAGATGTCACATCTATAAATAGTATAAAGTAAAAGGTTTACGGGGAAAAAAAAAAGAAAAAAGACAAAAAAAAGGGGGGGGGGACATTCGAAGTACAGTTCTTATACTAGAAATTAGGTGCTTTGAACCTAAGTTCTTTTGATAAAGTTGTAATAATGACAAGACATAATGCTGCCATTTATTTCTTAAAGAGAATATATAAATATGCCATCTATTACTTGAATTTAATATATAAATATGCTTGAATATAATATATAATTATTTTCAGGAAAATATTTCTTTTAGAAAATATTCATAACATTATAATTTTTCTAACAAAAATAATCATATCTTATCATACTTCAATACCATAAAATATATTTGGAGGTAAAATTGACTTTCTGTGTTCCTGTATAAAGTTTTATTTTTGAGCTTATGGGGGCAGGATATGATAATGAAACAAATACTGCATAAGTCATTTGTAAGCGATTATTTTCTATATTCAGAGTGTGTAATCAGTCACATATATTTATGAAAAATACCTTAGAATTATCTTTATTATCATTTTGTACATATCCCCCTCCTTCTTTTCAATATTAAATATAAGAGAGTCAATTGTATTTTTAATAAATCATCAGGTACACTATCAAAAGGTAAAAAATTTTCACGTCTTTATATTAAAATGAGTTCTTCTAAGAGTTTAAAACAAACCCACGCACAAAAGTTTGCCGTAGAAACCAAAATTATGATAAAAAATTTCTAAATTTTTTTTTAAGGAGCTGGGTGGTTCGTTTACATTTTTTTTCAGCAAGACTTTTTTCGAGACCAGACTCAAAAATGTATGTATGCATGTATATCTGTGCACACACACACACAAATGTATGTACACACATATACATATGCTACATGAACACTTACATCTATAAATAGTATAAAGTAAAAGGTTTACGGGGAAAAAAAAAGAAAAAAGACAAAAAAAAGGGGGGGACATTCGAAGTACAGTTCTTATACTAGAAATTAGGTGCTTTGAACCTAAGTTCTTTTGATAAAGTTGTAATAATGACAAGACATAATGCTGCCATTTATTTCTTAAAGAGAATATATAAATATGCCATCTATTACTTGAATTTAATATATAAATATGCTTGAATATAATATATAATTATTTTCAGGAAAATATTTCTTTTAGAAAATATTCATAACATTATACATTCATGGAAAGCACAATTACGGATACATACAAGCGTACATCCGTACGTACGTTTAGCATTTTTACCATGTTTGCACATACATTTCTGAATTAAACACTCTTTATGTATATAAATGCATCTGTATGCAATTTTATAGAAATATTTAGCTACGCATGACACAAGTTACACAAGGTTTTAAGATGATTTTTCAATTCCGTTTCATAAGAATGTGATTTTACTGCTTGCATGCATGATTTATCTAAATCTGTTGATAAGAATTTCAAGAAATTCGCATTATTTGTTTAAACACCGTATCTGTATAAAATGGTCAAACATTAGCAATTTAAAACAAGACTAATAGTCAGATATTTTTAAAGTTCTTTACTTTATATAAAGTTTTAGATATCTATCAAAGAATTATAGTAATTAGTCATCAAACGAAATAAAAATAACTTTTTATTTACATTCTAGCACTACACGGAAAAGCAATTCACCCTTCCGATAAACAACACAAATGTAAACAAACATCTCTTCACAACTGGTCGGAATGCGCAGAATTCACGAAAGTGTTTCTGCGCAACTAGTCGTACGTTTAGCATTTTTACCATGTTTGAGCTAACCGTCCGACGTCGTACAGGTAGACACAGCCAAAATGATACAAAAAAAATTAAATTTTTCATATTTCAACATATTTCAACAAGTCTTCTCATTGGTTGTTGTACAATCGTTTGACGTCGAAATGTGGGCGGTGCGAAGGAGGAGCTAATACCTCACACACAGATCGTATTTTATTCTCGAGTGTCAAGATGTAGAAACATCTTTTTACTCGACTTCTGATAAAGATCGGGTGGGAGGAAAAAGGGTGAAAGGAGTGTGGGAGGCGGATGAAAGAGAGTGAGGTCGCACTAGCGGCGGCGAAAAAAGGGGAAGTGTCAAGTTCAGTGTCGTTATAAGATGTAGCCGCGGGTGGTAAAACCTCAGAGTCAGTTTGGCGTGAATGAGTCAATTAAGGTTGTAATTCTTATGTGGGAAGGGCGTCACCAGGGTAACGATGTTTTTCTCTGGGACGCGGGGAGTGTCTGAGAGTGCTAATAAGGCTATTACTGTGGGTTTGTACTGAATAAAAGAAGTTGACCGCTAATCGTTTAATATACTCTTGAATAAGTTCGATTCGAAGCTCTCTGTGAATATAGATGTTGGGAATATACCAAGGAGCAATTTAAGATAATTTCTCGTAGAATTTTATTTTGTAGAATTTGTAATTGTTTAATATTGGTTTTAGCTGCATGTCCCCAGATCGGTGCTGCATAAAGAAGAGCTGGGCGCAGTATGGAGCGATATAGAATTAATTTGTTTGTAGTAGATAAGTTGCTTTTTCTACCAAGAAGAGGTCGCATAGTAGCTATGGTGATTTTAAATTTTTGTACTACGGAAGTGGGTTCTGAAGGTAAGTTTTTGGTCAAGGGTGACTCTAAGATATTTAGTTTCATTAATCCAGTCTATTTCTTCATCAAATATTTCAGGGGGTGGAGGATATTATTTCATGTTTCCTTTACGGAAAATTATTGCCTTAGTTTTATCAGTGTTAATTTTAATCCTCCAAAGGGTAAGCCATTTTTCCAGTTTTATGAGATAGCTTTGGAGTTGGTTTCTTACGGCGATAACTGTGCAGGCTTTAGTAAGTATGGCAGTGTCATCGGCAATGAGTGCAAGATGAACAGAAGGGTCTTTAGGGATGTCTTGTGTATAAATATTAAAAAGGTACGGCGAAAGTGCCGACCCTTGTGGGACACCAGCATTTATTACTCTGGTGGTAGAGTAAGCAGTACCGATTTTGATTCTGAATGTTCTGTTGCTGAGAAAAGAGGCTATTAAGCGAATAAAATGATCTGGAAAATTAAGAGTGATTAGTTTGTAAATAAGGCCTAGATGCAATACCCTGTCAAAAGCTTTCGCGATATCGAGAAATATAGCACCGGTCGGAAGCTTGCAGTTGTAGCCTTCAGTGATAATGTTGATAACTCTAAGAAGTTGGTGGTAAGTGATATGATGATTACGAAAACCGAATTGTTCTTCTGGGAGAAAATTCATGGAAGGGTGAATTTTTTGGAAATGGAAAAGTAGGATTTTCTCAGTAACTTTAGACAGGTGGCTAAGTAAACTGATAGGGCGATAGTTCTGTGGGAGAGTTGGATTTTGTTGCGGTTTAGCAAAAGCAATTATTATAGCTTGCTTCCATGAGTTAGGAAAATGAGGGAATTTGATAATGTTGTTGATTATCTTAGTTATTATTAGTTAGGCAGGTAAGAGCGTTGATCGGAAGATGCTTCAGTGCTTTGGTCGAGATGCCATCATGTCCTGGGGCTTTCTTCGTTTGTAAGGCGCTGATGGTGTTGGCAACGATTGTTGGGGTAGTCAGGAAAGTGAAATTGTACGGAGCAGGGGTATTAAGGAAGTTATTGACCACCTGGTTGACCCGTTCAATATGGTTATTGTCGTGCGGAGTGGGATTAAGAGTGAATGTATCTTCCATATTTTCCGCCAAAGATTTAGCTTTATCTTCTTCCGCATATGAAGTTCCACTAGGTCCATGGATAGGTGGAATAGGTTTATAAGGTTTCTTGAATTTGCGGGAAATGTCAAATAGGGAATTGTCCTCTATAGCTAGGTTATTTAGGAAATTGGTCCATTTTTGGTTTTTGAAGTTCTTGATTCTTCTGTTGATTTCTTTTTGCATAGAGTTTAGTTCGTGTTTGAGTTGTGGATCCCTGATGGTTTGCCATCTTTTACGGATCCGGTTTTTCTCTTTAATCCTATTTCTTATATCGGCAGGCAGGGGAAGGAAAGGCTTGTTCACATAAAAAGTATTGGTGGCTTCCTTTAAAGCTGAATTGATGCTGTTGGTAAATTTTGAGACTTCGTGTTCTAAATTTTCTGTATTGTTGATGCATGGGTTACCTTGTATGGAGTTATTCAGAATTTCAGAGTATTTCATCCAATTTGTAACTCCTATACTTGTGTCAAGTGATGGGAGGTATTTATTAATGGGGATTTCAAATACAATGGGGTTGTGGTCGGAAGACAGGGCTGAAATTACAGGCTTGTCAGAAGTCCCCTCTGACAATGGTAGAAGTATTAGAATTAAGGAGGTGAATCAATTCTTGTGCGCTGGGATTATTATTTGGTGGGATGTATATATTCGAAATTTTTGAATTTTTTATGTTCTATTACAATTTCTATTGTGTTACTTTCGAAAGTGGTGCTGGGATTAGGAATTTGAGCATGTTTTATGCTCCTTTTAGCAAATGTGATGACGCCACCGCCTCTTCCTGTCTCACGATCCGTACGGTAGATGTTATAATTAGCATAAAGTGCTGGTTTAAGGTGAGTCTCTTGTATGAGTATTACGTCAGGTTCAGTTTCAATAATGAGGTTGGATAATTCATCTTTTTTATGGTAAAGACCCTTAGCGTTCCAAGAGAGGATTTTTATGTTGCATCTGTTCTTGGATTTATTAGCATTAAAGATGATTTCCTATTTTTTCAATGATTTCGACTACTGCGATTATTTTATCAAGAGACGATTTCTTGGTTTTAATGTTTTTGAGTCCTTGTATCACTATTGTCCAGATTGTTTTTAGCGAAGAGAAGTCAAAGAGGTCTGACAGGGAGGATTCTGCGGTGCTGGTAGTTTCTTCTCTTAGAATTTCGTTTTGAATGGAGATTTGAGCGATATTTTCGTTACTGTTTTATGTCAGCGGAGGAAAGTCTTGTCTTCTGTTAGTCCAGGGATTGGTTGCTGGTGGAGGACTGGGTTGGAACTGATTTTGTTTGTTTTTTGGTCTGGCCGGGCAATTTGAGAAGTTGGCTGGGTGAGGACATTTGCGCTGGGGGCGGCTACGGGTGCATTCTATAGGTTTGTGATTGCCTCCGCAACGGACGCATACCCAGTCTCTGGTGCAGAGCAGGGAACTGTGAAAAAATCCCTGGCATCTATAGCATTGTGGAGGGCAGGGTTTCTTGCGTAATAATTCTATTGTTACGTTCATATAACCTATGCGTTTGATTTTGAATATTTCCTTATTTCCTTCTGATTTTGGTATATGTACTAAGAAAAGCGGCATTGGTTTATTTTCTTTTCTGTTTCTTAATAGTGTAATAAAGTTAACCTTAAATCCTTTGTCAAGAAGTTCTTGAGTGATGGTTTGGGGATCTGTGGTGATGGGTAAGCCTCTTATTATGACTTTTAAAACTTTATCTTCGGGCAATAAGTAGGTGTGGGCTTTAAGCTTTGTTTCTTCGACTATTTTGCGAATGAATCGATGTGAGTCAGAGTCTGCAGGCTGTATTTCAAGGCGGCGTCCTTTTAAGGTGCCAGTTATCTCTTTTCTGGTTTGCTTGTTTAAGTTTTTTAAGAATTCATCCGCTTTTGGTACGTCATCTACGACAATAATTGGCGTTTTATCAATTCTGCTTGTTTTGGGGCTGGAGTTTGGTTTTCAATTTGCGGGAATGGTGTCACTTTTGTTTGGTTGGTCTTTTGGGGTGGTAGTGAGCTGAGTGGCTGATTCATCTTCGTTGTCCAAATGAATGTCGTCTATTTGGTTCTCTAATTGTTTATATCGATTGCTGGTTTTGAGGGAAGGCTCCTCATCGGAGTCAGAATCCGTTTGTCTATGGCGCAATTTTCCTTTTCTTTGTTCTTTGAAACCACTAGTGGATTGAAGTATGTCGCAGAAGTTTTTGATCTCTTGTTTAGCGAGCTTTTCGTTAGAGGTTTGTAATTCGTTTATTTTTGCATTGGCCATCTCGTTTTCCTGCATACGCAGTTGATTGATGGCTTTTACAAGGAGAAAGTTTAGTTCTTTTTGATCACTAGCGGACATAATCACATTTGGGCCGTTACGGATATCTTGGATATCTTCCACCAAGGATCTGGTAGTTTCGACGTCATTGGATAAAGTAATTTTGTGACTTAATATTCGGAGAACGTTGGGTTCATCATTGAGATGTCTTATGTGAGGATTTTCTAAGTTTGGAGGTGAATTTTCCATGTTTATGTTATTATTAGTTACAGTTATGTTTGTTGTGTCATATTGATTAATCATGTGAGGCAAATAAGTTGGAAAAAGGCCTTACTAAAGGCCGTACCCGAAGGTACCCTTATCAGCACGGTGAATAAAGAAAATCAGAAGAAAGAATAAAATACGACCTGTTTTATTCAGCGAAGGGTGCAGCAGTGCAGTTAAGGCGACGCTTTTGCGAGGCGAAAGCCAAAGAAGAAACAACACAGAGCTCGTGAGGCGAGGTCGATGAACTCGGTACAGTAGCGGGGGTGGTAGCAACTAAGGAGGTTAGAATAGATGGAGAAGCGTATGTTCCCATGCAATGAAAATGAAGCCATGATACGTCACGATGCGTGACGTCACGACTGATATGGGTGAGTCGTCAGCCATGTTGTTGCGACGCTTTAGGGTTGCAATTTCGGTTGGGGGCCAATCTTTGGCTCTTTAGCGGTATTAGTTAAAACTTTAATTATTTAACATTTTAGAGAATCTTAAGTTCCGATTTTTCGCACTCATATAAAGATGTTTCACTTCTCTCTAGTAGTTTTTTAAAATGACGAATTTTTCATATGATTCATGATACATTTTTAAAACATTTTCACATATATTTCAAATTCATATATAAGTTACAAAAACTTTCTTCTCAACTTACTTCTGAATTTTCAGTTTATACTTTTACATACATGCATACAGTACAGTCGGTCACAAAAGTATTCGAACACCGGTACCCTATCAGAAAATGACAAGATGGCGTTTTTTTCTCTTTCTCTCTGTGTGTCGTGTTATTCCATCCTAGGTTTTCTTCTCCCCCCCATCTTGGAAAAAACTGGAAAAAATTGGTTACGATCTCTTTTTGAATGGGGAGATGCCATTTTGAGAAAAAGCTGACGACCCTATCTTGGAGAATGAACATGACCGCTCTACACACCCTTTTACTCTCTCTCTCTTTTTGAATTGGGAAGCCATTTTGGGAAAAAGCAGACGACCCTATCTTGGAGAATGGAAATGAACGCCTCTCCCTCTCTCTTTGAAATGGGAAGCCATTTTGGGACCCTCTATTTTTGGGGAGGGAGAAAACTGAAGTCTGCATTTCGCTGTCTCTGAATGCGGAAAGCCCTTTTGGGAAAAGCGGACCCTGTTCTTCTGATCTTGGAGAACTGGAAATGAACGCTCTACACGATCTCTCTTTGAATTCAGAAGGTATTTTGGGACCTTCTAATGTTGGAAAACTGAAATGAACGCTCTACACCTTCTCTCTCTCTCTTTCTCTGAAATGGGTAGCCATTTGAAAACTCCCTAACTTTGGAAAAAAACAGAAATTAACGCTCTACACCATCTCTCTTTGAAAATGGGGGGGGTGTCATTTTGAGACCTCCCTCCCCTAAACTTGGAAAAAAAACTGAAATGAACGCTCTACACTTTCTCTCTTTGGACATGGGTAACCCTTTGGGGACCCTCTCCTCTTGGTAGAAAAAAAAAGAACTGAAGTGAAGGCTCTACACAATCTCTCTTGGAATGGGATCCATATTTCGGGAAACGTGGATCACCTCATGCTGGAAAACTGAAGTGAACCACCAAGATTGGACTCTATATAATATTTTTTTTTTAAATTGACATCATGACCCTCCTCCAATTTGTTATTAAAAAAATTGTTTTTTTTGTTTTGGTTTTTATCCCATTTCCGATGTGATTTCAGAAATGCAATTCCATAACAGTTCAATTTCATTCGAGGTTAAATGATCTAAACAGTCTTTGACCCACCCATCCGTATGATTATTTTCTTCTCCTTCCTGTTGCACCAAATTTTGTAAGTCCATATAATCATTCCATACGGGAAGGGCTGGATCCTCACAAGGCTGTCTTGAAACACTTGGAGTCTCTTTGGGATGAGTGGAGGGATCTAGGATGTCTGGACCCGGCTGCAATTCTACCTCCATGATTTCTGGACCCGTTGGAACTTGTTTACCCGGCTGAAATTCTACCTTCATGATTTCTGGACCCGTTGGAACTTGTGAACCCGGCTGTGATTCTGCCTCCATGATTTCTGGACCTGTTGGAACTTGTGGACCCGGCTGACATTCTACCTCTACGATGTCGGGACTTTTTGAAGCTTGTGGACCCGTCTGACATTCTACCTCTACGATGTCGGGACAGGTTGGAGGAGAAGAAGAAGAAGAAGAAGAGGATACTAGAAGAGGTTCTGTCTGTGAGGAGTCCGAAAGAGGTTGCCTGTTTGAACAAGTCGGGGAAGAAGAAGAAGAAGAAGAAGAAGCTTCTGGATTCTGAAGCGGATCTTGCACGCCAGGTAGGTTCCGGTAAGTCGACCGTTTTTAAGAGGTAATTTTTTTCTTCCTCCTCATCTTCAATTGTGATGACTTCAATTTCATTCCGTTGCCGGGTCGATTTTGTTTCGGGAAATAACGGTTTGGTCCAGCTCCTCTTATCATCTAAGGAAGGGATGGGTAAAGGTGGCGGAGGGTTTTCTTCTTCTTTTTCCTGAAACATCATCGGCGATTGGAAAGAAATCTCCTCTTTCAATTGTTTCCAAAGCGAGTACGAGCACCGATCGACGAGAAAGAGACTCTTCTGGGTTGTGACGATGAGATATTGCGTTTTCGGGGGAACGACATAGTTTTGAAAAGGTCTTAGAATATATTTCTTATATTTCATCCTGTCGGTGACTTTAAAACTTCTTTCCTTCAGATTGGGGGACGATGATTCGTAATAGGCGAGAGGAGCGGCTGTGGTTTGAACAATATGAACTTCGTCCTCAGCCGTCGTTCTCACTCCAAACGTAAAATATCGTTTCGTGAGAAAAATATTCTTCCACCGAAAACTCGTGCGCGGATCTGTATATCGCCGGTCTGTTTGAATGGGGCGTCTCAAAGCTCGATCCATCCGATTCCAAGAGAAGGGAGATTCCTCTTTCGTTTGTTGCGATTCGAATAAATTTCTGTATATATTCTGAACGAGCAGGTTGGAGGATTCGACATCTTGGTTGAAAGAAACGATCGCTTGATGAGGTGGTAAATGCGGAATAAATGTCGCACAATGACACGACAAAAAAATTTTCAAGTTGGAGATTTGCTTTAGCGTCTTCAAATCCTCCCCGTTCGAAATCCGTTGAGTTGGAAAAACGCCTAATAGCGACATGGCTCCCAATGGAAAAGAAATGATCTCGCCCAGTACTCTCGTCTTTTTATATATCTATATAGACACACACAGACAC
Organism: Stegodyphus dumicola; assembly: GCF_044657685.1. Taxonomy (NCBI): domain Eukaryota; kingdom Metazoa; phylum Arthropoda; class Arachnida; order Araneae; family Eresidae; genus Stegodyphus; species Stegodyphus dumicola. The sequence goes on along the minus strand of NC_140768.1, from coordinate 130,950,518 downwards.
ACATAGAGGCTCTATGACGTCCGTTTTATTTGTTTTTTTTTGTTTCTCTCTCTCTTCTTTCCAAGAAATCTTATAACCATGACCTCTTTTTCTTTTCTTAAAAAGATGAATGTGTGTGGGAATGAGGAAGTGAAAGTAATAATTTAATAAACAAAAAATTATCCAACCATGACCTTCTTTTTTTTTTTTTTTTTTTTTCAAAGTCACCCTTTCCAATCCAAGGACGTCCAGAGATAGAGGAAGCAGGGAGAGAGGAGGAGGAGGGAGGGAAGGTCACACTCTCTTTCTCTCTATAAATAAAAGGGGAGAGCCCCAAAGTCGTATTTTTGTCCAAGTGGATCATGAGGAGGCATCCCCAGCTCACTACGTGTATTCCTTTCAAATATAAATATGTTGATCTTTCCTTTTATATCATCCAAGGAGTCGTTTACCTGAAAGCCTCCGATTTTTCAAAATGTGCAGGTTATTATACCGTGGGGAGTTATCAAAAGATGCGGGACGAATTTTTATCCGACGAAAACGTGTTGATGGCTCGTGACATTCCACCTTTGGATGCACAAATTTTGTTAATGAAACGAGCCAAATATTTTTACACGTCCCACTTTCTAACCGTCTCGCAAATGAATAGGATTATGGATCGTCTTGAGAAGACAAAAGGGATTCTCGTTCATTTTAGTGAATGGTTGCATAAATGTTTGCACGAACCTCTCTCGATCGAGAAGACTGGGAAGAATACCTATTATATTCTTCTCGAGGACTCTCCTCCTTCGTCTCATCATAGAGAGGCCACGACTTTTGAAAAAATCCTCGAGCAAGAAAAAATAGAATGGTGGAACAACTACCCCATCCCTCTCCCCGAGCATCAAGAGGAGCCTGTTCAGAAGAAAAAGAAAAAACCTTTCCAAAAGCCTATCCTCATCCTCCTCGATAATGATGGGGATGAGGAGAAGCCTGTTCAGATTCCTCTCCGTTTGTCAAAACCCGTCGAGGATGAAAAACCTCTCCCTTTCTCAAAACCCCTTGAGGAAGAGAGACCCCTCGAGAAGGAGAAATCTCTCCCATTGTCAAACCTCCTCGAAGATGAAAAACCTCTCCATTTATCAAGACCCCTCGAGAAGGAGGGACCTCTTCCTTTATCAAACCCCCTCGAAGATGAAAAACCTCTCCATTTATCAAGACCCCTCGAAAATGAGGGACCTCTCGATTTGTCAAAACCCCTCGAGGATAAGGGAACCAAAACTTCTCTCTCTTTCGAAGAGGAGGGACCTCTCAATTTGTCAAGACCCCTCAAGAATAAGGGAACCGAAAATCCTCTCCCTTTCTCAAGACTTCTCGAGGAGGAGGAGGAGGAGAGACCGCTCCATGTCTCAAGACAGGACCCCCCTCTATCTCTTGAGGATCCGAGGGAAACGATTCCTATTGAAAAACCATCTATCGACGATCCCCAGAAAAGGTCTTCGGAGGAGATTAGACTTCCATGTAGAAAACGAATCTGCCACAATCATCATCATCATAATAATAATAATAATAATAATAATAATATACCCCCTTCTCAACAACAGAATCCTACAACATTTGCAGATAAATGCATTCAAACCAATCTCTTTATAGTAACCCTTTTGATTGGAGAACCCGTGCATTAGCCTCGAAAAATAAAATGAGATTCTAGACTGTTTCTATGACCAGAGTGTTAAGCCAATAGATAGGTCTAGCTCAGAATTTTTCTTTTTAAAAGAAAATAAATAAATAATCCAAAGACTATTCATAAATATAAATGGTAAAGTCTTGAGTCGGCTGGAAAAAAATTTTCAGAGCTGAGAAAAAAAAAAAAAAAAAAAAATTGTTAATTTTTATCATGTCTTAGACATGATAAAAATTAACGACCCCCCTTCCCTTTTCGTCTGGGAATGTTGTCTCACTCTTTTGAAAAACAAATCGTGATTCATTCATGGAATGATTGCCATTAGAGAAAGGATGAGTCATGGTCTATTTTTAGAAAGGGTGAGACATCCTTCCCAGACAAAAAGGGAGGGTCATTAATTTTTATCATGTCTAAGACATGATAAAAATTAACCAAAAGTTTTTTTTTTTTTTTCAGCTCTGAGAAATTTTTTTTCTCCCAGCCGATTCGAGACTTTACCATTTTTTTTAAGAATGATTTCTCTCTGATCTATTATTTCAAAATTCCAAGTTTCACTTCAGAACCATCTATGCTGTTGAAGAAGTAACGTGATATATGTATTTTTTTAATGAGTTCTGTCAAGATTGAATTGTGCAGGATCGACCTTGCGAATTTCTTCTCTGTGTCTTTAAATAATAATGATACCGAACTGCTTTTTGTAGAGCGCAATGGAAAAAACCTTTTGTATGGTTAGAACAATTCATGTGTTCGATCCCATTGTATTTGAGAATCTCTTGCGTCGATCCCGAAATGCAATAAATGGATCTTTGCAACCATTTCTCTAAAAACCGCCGTTTCATTTCTCCTCGCACCCAAATCATGGAAAAAGGTTCCGTCAACTTCGTTAACACCCATGGAAAATAACTGTACGGAATTTCTCCTTCGTACCACGACAAGCCGTGATAATAATCACTCGCCCACACAGCGGTTCGTTTTTCTTTCTCGGTGAGCATTTGCCATGGAAACGGGGGTTTAAAAACAAATACCCCTCGAGAAGTACCGTCCAATGTGACGTAAGCCAATTCTTTCACAATAAAGGCTCCTTGAGAATCGTAGAAACCTTCAAAGTCGAGCACGAGTTCCATGTTTTTTATTTCTTTTTCTTTCCAAGGTGACCTTTCTTATTATTATTATGATGGATGTGTATTGAGATACGCACGATATTATTCAAAAAACAAATATATATACGAATGTGACCTTTCCCAGAATTCATACGACCTGTCACGTGCAACCTTCTCTCTCTATATATATAAAAGAGGAGACGGCGAGAGAACACTATCCATTTTTTCCTTCAGGACACACAGCGAGAGAGAGAGAATTTTGTTTTCTTTTTTTCCTCAATTGAAGAAGATGGACATTTTGAGTGCCAAACCTCTCAAAGATTCCTACATTGTTCTGGATATGGAATACTTTCACTGTTATGATCCAAAGACGGGAGATATATGTTTCATCTTGAAAGAACCGGGCTACATCACTTGCGATTTAACCTTATGCGGATCCATGATTTTTCTCCCTCCTGTCCATTACGATGACTTATCGTCCCGCAATCAAGCTGTGGTCAACCAGACTACAAATAACCGACACGGTCTGCAATGGACCGAGGGTCGTCTTTCCTACGAGCATCTTCCTACAATCCTGAAAATACTGACCGAAAATGTGGAGGTGATCTACGTCAATGGATACGATAAAGCCGAATTTTTCAGCAAGCTCTGCCAGCGATCCGTTTATGAGTTTTACATCCCAGGGAAAACCGAGTGGCGGAACAAGTCGAAATGCACGCGACACCAATATTTCCAAAAGATGATTCATTGTGCCGAGAACAAGGTGAGAAATTTTCGATACCATTTGATGGAGGGTAGTTACGTTTTCCGGAAATTACATTGTTACCCCTCCGAGAGCAAAGCTGTCGAAGACGAAGAGGAGGCGGAAGAATCTCCCCAGGAGAACTCGTGCGACGATGAGGAGGAGGAGGAGGATGAACTTTCTAATAATAATAATAATAAATGTCTAAGTTGGGATGCTTTAGAGACCCAAGAATATTGGTCTCAACCCTTATCTCACCTAGATCTGAAAGAGGATCCTCAAGTGTACTCTTTGTGGTCCTCTTCTAAAATTTGGTCTTGGAGAGAACCCTTGAATGTTCATGAATGAAATGGTATGTAAATCCCTAAAGAAAAAAAAATAGAAACAAAAAGTTCCTTTTTTTTTTGTAATATGTTGATTTCTTTCCAATCCCATTTCTTTTCTATAACTCCACCCCAATCGACGAGAAGAAGACGAATTTTCCAAGTTACACAAGACGTAGAAATATTTCACAAGGATTTATAAATTACACGCTCCCACATGATATATGTATAGAGAGAAAAAAACCCTCTGTTCTCTAGCCAATACGTCAAGACTTCCCTAAACTAAGAGAGATCATGAGTACCGAGGAAACCTTAGCAGAGCAAGTGGAAAGACTTTCAAAGAGATTAGAAGAGTTAAGACGGGATAGATTTACAGTTCCGCCGACTAAAGAGGAAACTATGGTCGATTTCAACAAACCGCTGTACTTTCATCCCCTACCCCAAAGAATGAGACGAATGGACTCGCCGTTGAACAGTTCCAATGAGAAACAAAATGTCACTTATTTGAATAGCCAATTTCAACACATGAATATTTCATAAGTATTTTTTTTGTTTTTTTTCCTCTGAAGCGTAGGGAGATCGGATCAGTAGTTTTTCCCTTTTCATCGTCGAAAAAGATTGGGAGGAAAAATCTTTCTCAGCTCTCTCAGAAAAATTTTTAAGCCTAAAAAAAAAAAAAAAAAAAAAAAAAAAAAAAAAAACTTTTTGTTAATTTTTATCATGTCTTAGACATGATAAAAATTAACTCTACCCCCCCTTTTGTCTGGGAATGTTGTCTCACACTTTCTAAAAATAGACCATCACTCCTCCTTTCCTAAAGAATAGAATTCCAAAAATGGGATCTGGTCTATTTTTAGAAACGGTGAGACCCTATTCCCACACAAAAGGCGGGTAGAGTTAATTTTTATCATGTCTAAAGTTCAGGGTCCATCCATCTTCTTATGTGAAACGGTGACCCTGACGAGATCGAGATAAACAAGTCCTGTGAGTTGTTTTGTAATCTTGACGCGATCCAAGAAAGACTTTTTATTTTTATTTTTTTTGAAATAGGCCCCGGGGTGGGGAGAGAAAATGTTCTCACGACCCTCAGATATCTTTTCATAAATATATTTTTTTATCAAAGTGTTTCTTTCATTCCGATCCTTTTAAGAGGTTGGAATGACCCTGACATTTAGATAGGGTCGCGATCCCGACAGATGCTGCGCGAGTATAAAAGTGTGTATCCTCCGCGAGATTTCTTCAGAGAACAGAAGAAGACGTGAACTGAGCTGGTAAGTCCCTTTGGTCCTATGAATATGGTTTAATCATAACTTCATTTAAAAAGACCTTTGAAACTTTGAAACTTCTTAACCGTTTGAAAAGAAAAATGCCTCTTTCAAGATGACGACTCTAAAACGTTTTATTGTTTTTTTTTCCTTTCTAGATCTTCCCTGTTATACATATATACCTTTTCGATTCTCTTTTTTGCTCCTGTTTGTGGAAGACATCACCGTATTCATCGCCATGGCGTGTTCAGAAAACTTTATCGTGCTCGATCTAGAGGGTTTCCAGTCCTACAACCACAAGAAGGGTGAATTTACCTACGTTTTAAAAGAATTGGGCTATGCGACAAAAGATTTTTTGACCGTGGGATCGTTGACGTTTGCTCCTCCTCACCCCTTCCACCAACTGAATGAAAAAAACCAAAAGAGGAATGCCTGGCTGACGAGAAACCGGCACGGACTTCGTTGGAACGAGGGTCATATTCCCTACAACCATTTAAAACGCATTCTCCAATCGCTCACTCACAGCTTCTCCACGATTTATGTGGTGGGATGTCAGAAAGCTAAATTCTTTGCTAAAGCCTTGGATTATCAAAAACCCGTGACGGAAATTTATGTGCCAGATGGAATCATTTGGAAGTATCGGGAAAAATGTGCCCGACATCATCAAAGGATGAAATATTTCCATTGTGCCGAAAACAAAGTGCGCAACTATCGATGGCATATTACGGAAGGAGATTTTCATATCAATCACGTCTATCCAGACGGAACGGAGAAAGAGGAGAGGATTCAGGAGGAAGCAGACAATCCTCTGCAAGCTTTTGATAAGGCCTACGATCAGTTAGAGAAGGATCCGTCCCCAAAAGCGTACGATAACCTCATCCAGAAATGGGATAATCTGTCCTGTTTCCAAGTGATGGAACATCCGGATGAGCATACGCCTTTAAACTTGATGGGCTCTTCTTCTTTGTCGTCAACTTCCTCCAATAACTCGAGGAAGACGGAGGGTTGGGGAGACATACCTGAAAATATTCCCCATTACGATCCAGCAACCTGTTGGGACGAACCTTCCAAAGAATCTCATGAGACCCCCAAAATATCTTCAGAGGATCCAAAGACAAAATCCACTGAGTGTTGGGACAATGAACGGACGACTCATGCTCTAAAATCCACTAAGACTATGTCCACTGAGTGTTGGGACAATGAACAGACGACTCATGCTCCAAAATCTACTGAGACTATGTCCACTGAATGTTGGGACAATGAACGGACGACCCATGCTCCAAAATCGACTGAGACTATGTCCACTGAGTGTTGGGACGATGAAACCGAAAAGACGACAGAGAATTGGGATGACCGTTCTCAAAAGTATTTGAATTGATATATACATAAACTGAGGAGAAAAAAAAATAAAGAAAAGATTCTTAGAAATAAGTAGAGAAAGGTTCTCCGCTTTCCCTATATTTATGGAAATGGACTGAGAAGAGAGACAGAGAGACGAATCAGGAGACCAAAAAAAAATGGGTCTTGGAAGGAATGAGTGCAAATGCATTCGATTCCTTCCAAGACCCATTTTTTGGGTCCCTCTCTCATCCAATCTTGGAAAAGAACTTTGTCCTATTTTTCTAGGTCCATTCAAAAAGAAATGAATCTATCCATAAATTTTCTTAAAAGAAAAAAAACAAAAAGATCCTTTACCTCTTGACGGTCCAAAGTCGAGAATCTTGGAAAAAGTTTTCCACTCTCTCCATCCAGTCAAGCTTCTCTGTAGAAAATCTAGTAGGTGCATCTGCATTCTTGAACACCCGGCAGTTATTATTGGACGCGAAACGTCGAATGCTGAAATAGTTAACAGTGAGCCCATTCTTAAAGAAACGGGGATGTTTTATTCATCCAGTCGAGTGCGGAAAAATTTATGAGAGCCGGAGAAAAATTTCTCTGGCTAAAAAAAAAAAAAAATACCCTTCTTTTAGTCTGAAAATTGATGTCTTCAATTTTTCAAAAATTGAAGACATCAATTTTCAAATTTTCAGACTAAAAAGGGGGGTAATTTATTTTTCAGAAACTTTTCCCAGCCGACTCGATGTGAATAAAACTTTACTGTTTGTTAAGAATGTTATTTAATGGATCGATTTCAACCTATCGAGTTTCGCTTGAGTTCCGGCCGTGCTGTGGGCCCACCTGGATACATGTTTTTCCCTTTTGGAATAGAATAAAACTTTACTGTTTGTTAAGAATGTTATTTAATGGATCGATTTCAACCTATCGAGTTTCGCTTGAGTTTTAGATGTGAATAAAACTTTACTGTTTTTTAAGAATGTTATTTAATGGATCGATTTCAACCTATCGAGTTTTGCTTGAGTTCCGGCCGTGCTGTGGGCAAAGCTGGATACAAGTTTTCCCCTTTTGGAATAGAATTTCCGTCAAGGTAGGCTACTTTTCCTCTTTTTGCATTTTACATGTCATTTCATTTGTATTACAATATACTGAAAACGGGCGTTCGAACTGATTTCTAGGCTATTTCTATACAAATGGAGCTCGATCCAAGCAAGAAATGATGTCTTTTTTTTTATTTTGTGGACTGCCAATTTGTATTGGAATATACTGAAAACGGGTGTTTGAGTCGATTTTCAGTATATTTCAATACAAATAGAGCTCGGTCCAAGAAAGAAATGATGTCTTTTTTTTTATTTTGTGAACTGCCAATTTGTATTGGAATATACTGAAAACGGGTGTTTGAGTCGGTTTTCAGTATATTTCAATACAAATAGAGCTCGATCCAAGAAAGAAATGATGTCTTTTTTCTTATTTTGTGAACTGCAAATTTGTATTGGAATATACTGAAAACGGGTGTTTGAGTCGGTTTTCAGTATATTACAATACAAATAGAGCTCGATCCAAGAAAAAAATGATGTCTTTTTTTATTTTGAGGACTGCCAATTTGTATTGGAATATACTGAAAACGGGTGTTTGAGTCGGTTTTCAGTATATTTCAATACAAACAGAGCTCGATCCAACAAAGAAATGATGTCTTTTTTTTATTTTGTGGACTGCAATTTGTATTGGAATATACTGAAAACTGGTGTTTGAGTCGGTTTTCAGTATATTTCAATACAAGTGGAGCTCGATCCAAGAAAAAAATGATGTCTTTTTTTTTATTTTGTGGACTGCCAATTTTGTATTGGAATATACTGAAAACGGGCGTTCACGTCGTTTTTCAGTATATTTCAATACAAATGGAGCTGGATCCAAGAAAAAAATGAAGTCTTTTTTTTATGTTGTGGACAGCCAATTTTGTATTGGAATATACTGAAAACGGGCATTCACGTCGGTTTTCAGTATATTTCAATACAAATGGAGCTGGATGCAAGAAAAAAATGATGTCTTTTTTTATGTTGTGGACAGCCAATTTTGTATTGGAATATACTGAAAACGGGCGTTCACGTTGGTTTTCAGTATATTTCAATACAAATGGAGCTGGATCCAAGAAAAAAATGATGTCTTTTTTTTATGTTGTGGACAGCCAATTTTGTATTGGAATATACTGAAAACCGGCATTGACGTCGGTTTTCAGTATATTTCAATACAAATGGAGCTGGATCCAAGAAAAAAATGATGTCTTTTTTTTATGTTGTGGACAGCCAATTTTGCATTGGAATATATTGAAAACGGGCGTTCACGTTGGTTTTCAGTATATTACAATACAAGTGGAGCTGGATCCAAGAAAAAAATGATGTCTTTTTTTTATGTTGTGGACAGCCAATTTTGTATTGGAATATACTGAAAACGGGCGTTCACGTTGGTTTTCAGTATATTCCAATACAAATGGAGCTGGATCCAAGAAAAAAATGATGTCTTTTTTTTATTTTGTGGACAGCCAATTTTGTATTGGAATATACTGAAAACGGGCATTCACGTTGTTTTCAGTATATTTCAATACAAGTGGAGCTCGATCCAAGAAAAAAATGATGTCTTTTTTTTATTTTGTGGACAGCCAATTTTGTATTGGAATATACTGAAAACGGGCGTTCACGTTGGTTTTCAGTATATTTCAATACAAATGGAGCTCCATCCAAGAAAAAAATGATGTCTTTTTTTTATTTTGTGGACAGCCAATTTTGTATTGGAATATACTGAAAACGGGCGTTCACGATGGTTTTCAATATATTCCAATACAAATGGAGCTCCATCAAAGAAAAAAAATGATGTCTTTTTTTTATGTTGTGGACAGCCAATTTTGTATTGGAATATACTGAAAACGGGCGTTCGAGTCGGTTTTCAGTATATTCTAATACAAATGGAGCTCCATCCAAGAAAAAAATGATGTCTTTTTTTATGTTGTGGACAATCAATTTTGTATTGGAATATACTGAAAACGGGCGTTCGAGTCCTTTTTCCGACTATTTCTATACACATTCCACTATATTAAAATGACGTCATGGTTGAGTCCAAACAGAGTCGTCCCCGGATAGAGTCGTCTCCGGACAAAGTCGTCCCCGGACAATTTTATACCGAATTTGTATAGAAATATACTTAAAATGGGCTTGGAGGGGGGGGCGGAGTCGAAACAAAGTCGTCCCCGGACCATCTTGATGACCAGACATATTGCCTTTTCAACAGCCCGTATTATTCTGAACAAAAACGTGGAATACTTTTATAGAAAAGAGAAGAATTGAAAGTGAAAGTCAAAAAGCAAAATGGGATCGGCTGGGAAAAATTTCTGAGAGCCGAGAAAAAATTCTGAGTCAGAAAAAAAAAAGAAAAAATATATAATATATATATTATATAATATATATATTATATAATATATATTATATAATATATATTATAAATACTTTTTGTTAATTTTTATCATGTCTTCTAGACATGATAAAAATTAACTCATCCCCCTTTTGTCTGGGTATGTTTTCTCACCGTTTCTAAAAATAGACCAGAACCCAGTCTTTTCTTGGAATTTAAAAGGATGAGTCATGGTCTATTTTTAGAAAGTGGGAGACAACATTCCCAGACAAAAGGGGGGTGAGTTAATTTTTATCATGTCTAGAAAACATGATAAAAATTAACAAAAAGTTTTTTTTTTTTTTTTTTTTTTTACATCTCAGAATTTTTTTCTGAGCTCTGAGAAATTTTTCCTAGCCGATCCCATTTCGTTTTTCGACTTTCACTTTCAACTCTTCACTTTTCCTATCCACTGTCGTTGGAATTGTGTTCACTGGAGGCTATTTCTTTTTTTGCAATCTCGCTTTTAGTTTTCTCTGAGATTCTTTAGAAATGGCTATACAAATTTCACCATCTATATAGAAATGATGTCCAAACAAAGTCGTCCCCGGACCATCTTGATGACCGAATATGTATAGAAATAGTCTGAAAATGGGCTTGAGGGCCGGTTTCTGGACGATTCCTCTACAAATTCGGCCGCATCCAGAAAAACAAAAATACATAGTTTCTTTTTGGGTGGACAGGAGATGATAAATTTCTTCTCTCTCTCTCTCCCAATATTGGAGGAGAGAGTGGCCCAAAAAAATGGGTCTCGGAAGGAATTGAATGCATTTTGAAATGCACTCATTCCTTCCAAGACCCATTTTTTTGGTCTCCTGATTCAACTCTCCAGTCTATGGAATAGGGAAAGCGGAGAACGTTTCCCCTTCTTTAAGCGACTGGAGACCATATCGCATCATCATCATCATCATCACCATCACCATCGTCCTCTTTCTGATACTTTTCAACGAAGGCTTGATGTCTCTGGATGATTTTGGGGAGATGATGGATCCCGAATTGAGTGATGAAAAAGAGAGGACTCTTTTTCCTTTCTTGTTCGTCTTGCACAGTCTCTCGGAGGGTGATATACGTTTCCCCGTCCTCCTCAATTTTCGTCAGATGTCTCATGAATATTTTACACATCCAAGGGAAGAGCGACTTGTTATGCAGGGATTTCGAAGCGACGAAGGCCGCTTCATTCGAAGTGAGGACAATCTGGTTCGGTTGACCCCATTCTTTGGAGTAGTTGTCCAAATCGCCTAGTCGAAGAAAATGGTGTCGATTAGGAAAAAAGACTTGGAGAACACTCGTCGTATGCGAGTCAAGATATCTTTGGCATTCCAGTACAGGAATCCTAAATCCACATACGCGTGCACGTAATAGTCATCGTTATATTCCAGTTTGAGCAGCATGGCTTTTGTATTTGTACGGGCTGTTGAAAAGGCAATATGTCTGGTCATCAAGATGGTCCGGGGACGACTTTGTTTCGACTCCGCCCCCCCTCCAAGCCCATTTTAAGTATATTTCTATACAAATTCGGTATAAAATTGTCCGGGGACGACTTTGTCCGGAGACGACTCTATCCGGGGACGACTCTGTTTGGACTCAACCATGACGTCATTTTAATATAGTGGAATGTGTATAGAAATAGTCGGAAAAAGGACTCGAACGCCCGTTTTCAGTATATTCCAATACAAAATTGATTGTCCACAACATAAAAAAGACATCATTTTTTTCTTGGATGGAGCTACATTTGTATTAGAATATACTGAAAACCGACTCGAACGCCCGTTTTCAGTATATTCCAATACAAAATTGGCTGTCCACAACATAAAAAAAAGACATCATTTTTTTCTTGGATCGAGCTCCACTTGTATTGAAATATACTGAAAACAACGTGAATGCCCGTTTTCAGTATATTCCAATACAAAATTGTCTGTCCACAAAACATAAAAAAAAAGACATCATTTTTTTCTTGGATCCAGCTCCATTTGTATTGGAATATACTGAAAACCAACGTGAACGCCCGTTTTCAGTATATTCCAATACAAAATTGGCTGTCCAGAAAAAATAAAGAAAAGATATCATTTTTTTCTTGGATCCAGCTCCACTTGTATTTGAATATACTGAAAACCAACGTGAACGCCCGTTTTCAGTATATTCCAATACAAAATTGGCTGTCCACAAAATAAAAAAAAGACATCATTTTTTTCTTGGATCCAGCTCCACTTGTATTGTAATATACTGAAAACCAACGTGAACGCCCGTTTTCAGTATATTCCAATACAAAATTGGCTGTCCACAACATAAAAAAAAGACATCATTTTTTTCTTGGATCCAGCTCCATTTGTATTGAAATATACTGAAAACCGATGTGAACGCCCGTTTTCAGTATATTCCAATACAAAATTGACAGTACACAAAATAAAAAAAAAGACATCATTTTTTTCTTGGATCGAGCTCCACTTGTATTGAAATATACAGAAAACCGACTCAAACACCCGTTTTCAGTATATTCCAATACAAATTGGCAGTCCACAAAATAAAAAAAAAGACATCATTTCTTTCTTGGATCGAGCTCTATTTGTATTGAAATATACTGAAAACCGACTCAAACACCCGTTTTCAGTATATTCCAATACAAATTGGCAGTTCACAAAATAAAAAAAAAAGACATCATTTCTTTCTTGGATCGAGCTCTATTTGTATTGAAATATACTGAAAACCGACTCAAACACCCGTTTTCAGTATATTCCAATACAAATTGGCAGTTCACAAAATAAAAAAAAGACATCATTTCTTTCTTGGACCGAGCTCTATTTGTATTGAAATATACCGAAAATCGACTCAAACACCCGTTTTCAGTATATTCCAATACAAATTGGCAGTCCACAAAATAAAAAAAAAGACATCATTTCTTTCTGGGATCGAGCTCCATTTGTATAGAAATAGCCTAGAAATCAGTTCGAACGCCCGTTTTCAGTATATTGTAATACAAATGAAATGACATGAAAAATGCAAAAAGAGGAAAAGTAGCCTACCTTGACGGAAATTCTATTCCAAAAGGGGAAAACTTGTATCCAGGTTTGCCCACAGCACGGCCGGAACTCAAGCGAAACTCGATAGGTTGAAATCGATCCATTAAATAACATTCTTAAAAAACAGTAAAGTTTTATTCTATTTTAAAAGGGGAAAACTTGTATCCAGGTGGGCCCACAGCACGGCCGGAACTCAAGCGAAACTCGATAGGTTGAAATCGATCCATTAAATAACATTCTTAACAAACAGTAAAGTTTTATTCACATCGAGTCGGCTGGGAAAAGTTTCTGAAAAATAAATTACCCCCCTTTTTAGTCTGAAAATTTGAAAATTGATGTCTTCAATTTTTGAAAAATTGAAGACATCAATTTTCAGACTAAAAGAAGGGTATTTTTTTTTTTTTTTAGCCAGAGAAATTTTTCTCCGGCTCTCAGAAATTTTTCCGCACTCGACTGGATGAATAAAACATCCCCGTTTCTTTAAGAATGGGCTCACTGTTAACTATTTCAGCATTCGACGTTTCGCGTCCAATAATAACTGCCGGGTGTTCAAGAATGCAGATGCACCAACTAGATTTTCTACAGAGAAGCTTGACTGGATGGAGAGAGTGGATAACTTTTTCCAAGATTCTCGACTTTGGACCGTCAAGAGGTAATGGATCTTTTTGTTTTTTTTTCTTTTAAGAAAATTTATGGATAGATTTATTTCTTTTTGAATGGACCTAGAAAAATAGGACAAAGTTCTTTTCCAAGATTGGATGAGAGAGGGACCCCAAAAAAAAATGGGTCTCGGAAGGAATCGAATGCATTTGCACTCATTCCTTCCAAGACCCATTTTTTTTGGTCTCCTGATTCGTCTCTCTCTCTCTCTTCTCAGTCCATTTCCATAAATATAGGGAAAGCGGAGAACCTTTCTCTACTTATTTGTAAAAATCTTTTCTTTATTTTTTTTCTCCTGAGTTTATGTATATATCAATTCAAATACTTTTGAGAACGGTCATCCCAATTCTCTGTCGTATTTTCGGTTTCATCGTCCCAACACTCAGTGGACATAGTCTCAGTCGATTTTGGAGCATGGGTCGTCCGTTCATTGTCCCAACATTCAGTGGACATAGTCTCAATAGATTTTGGAGCATGAGTCGTCTGTTCATTGTCCCAACACTCAGTGGACATAGTCTTAGTGTATTTTAGAGCTTGAGTCGTCCGTTCATTGTCCCAACACTCAATGGATTTTGTCTTTGGATCCTCTGAAGATATTTTGGGGGTCTCATGAGATTCTTTGGAAGGTTCGTCCCAACAGGTTGCTGGATCGTAATGGGGAATATTTCCAGGTATGTCTCCCCAACCCTCCGTCTTCCTCGAGTTATTGGAGGAAGTTGACGACAAAGAAGAAGAGCCCATCAAGTTTAAAGGCGTATGCTCATCCGGATGTTCCATCACTTGGAAACAGGACAGATTATCCCATTTCTGGATGAGGTTATCGTACGCTTTTGGGGACGGATCCTTCTCTAACTGATCGTAGGCCTTATCAAAAGCTTGCAGAGGATTGTCTGCTTCCTCCTGAATCCTCTCCTCTTTCTCCGTTCCGTCTGGATAGACGTGATTGATATGAAAATCTCCTTCCGTAATATGCCATCGATAGTTGCGCACTTTGTTTTCGGCACAATGGAAATATTTCCTCCTTTGATGATGTCGGGCACATTTTTCCCGATACTTCCAAATGATTCCATCTGGCACATAAATTTCCGTCACGGGTTTTTGATAATCCAAGGCTTTAGCAAAGAATTTAGCTTTCTGACATCCCAGCACATAAATCGTGGAGAAGCTGTGAGTGAGCGATTGGAGAATGCGTCCTAAATGGTTGTAGGGAATATGACCCTCGTTCCAACGAAGTCCGTGCCGGTTTCTCGTCAGCCAGGCATTCGTCTTTTGGTTTTTTTCATTCAGTTGGTGGAAGGGGTGAGGAGGAGCAAACGTCAACGATCCCACGGTCAAAAAATCTTTTGTCGCATAGCCCAATTCTTTTAAAACGTAGGTAAATTCACCCTTCTTGTGGTTGTAGGACTGGAAACCCTCTAGATCGAGCACGATAAAGTTTTCTGAACACGCCATGGCGATGAATACGGTGATGTCTTCCATAAACAGGAGCAAAAAAGAGAATCAAAAAGGTATATATGTATAACAGGGAAGATCTAGTAAGGGGGAAAAAAACAATAAAACGTTTTAGAGTCGTCGTCTTGAAAGAGACATTTTTCTTTTCAAAGGGTTAAGAAGTTTCAAAGTTTCAAAGGTCTTTTTTAATGAAGTTATGATTAAACCATATTCATAGGACCAAAGGGACTTACCAGCTCAGTTCACGTCTTCTTCTGTTCTCTGAAGAAATCTCGCGGAGGATACACACTTTTATACTCGCGCGACATCTGTCGGGATCGCGACCCCATCTAAATGTCAGGGTCATTCCAACCTCTTAAAAGGATCGGAATGAAAGAAACACTTTGATAAAAAATATATTTATGAAAAGATATCTGAGGGTCGTGAGAACATTTTCTCTCCCCACCCCCCGCCTATTTTAAAAAAAAAATAATAAAAAGTCTTTCTTGGATCGCGTCAAGATTACAAAACAACTCACGGGACTTGTTTATCTCGATCTTGTCAGGGTGACCGTTTCACATAAGAAGATGGATGGACCCTGAACTATAGACATGATAAAAATTAACTCTACCCGCCTTTTGTCTGGGAATAGGGTCTCACCGTTTGTAAGAATAGACCAGATCCCGTTCTTGGAATTCTATTCTTTAGGAAAGGAGGAGTGATGGTCTATTTTTAGAAAGTGTGAGACAACATTCCCAGACAAAAGGGGGGGTAGAGTTAATTTTTATCATGTCTAAGACATGATAAAAATTAACAAAAAGTTTTTTTTTTTTTTTTTTTTTTTTTTTTTAAGGCTTAAAAATTTTTCTGAGAGATTTGAGAAAGATTTTTCCTCCCAATCTTTTTCGACGATGAAAAGGGAAAAACTACTGATCCGATCTCCCTACGCTTTAGGGAAAAAAACAAAAAAATACTTATGAAATATTCATGTGTTGAAATTGGCTATTCAAATAAGTGACATTTTGTTTCTCATTGGAACTGTTCAACGGCGAGTCCATTCGTCTCATTCTTTGGGGTAGGGGATGAAAGTACAGCGGTTTGTTGAAATCGATGATAGTTTCCTCTTTAGTCGGCGGGACTGTAAATCTATCCCGTCTTAACTCTTCTAATCTCTTTGAAAGTCTTTCCACTTGCTCTGCTAAGGTTTCCTCGGTACACATGATCTCTCTTAGTTTAGGGAAGTCTTGACGTATTGGCTAGAGAACAGAGGGTTTTTTTCTCTCTATACATATATCATGTGGGAGCGTGTAATTTATAAATCCTTGTGAAATATTTCTACGTCTTGTGTAACTTGGAAAATTCGTCTTCTTCTCGTCGATTGGGGTGGAGTTATGGAAAAGAAATGGGATTGGAAAGAAATCAACATATTACAAAAAAAAAAGGAACTTTTTTTTTCTATTTTCTTTCTCTAGGGATTTACATACCATTTCATTCATGAACATTCAAGGGTTCTCTCCAAGACCAAATTTTAGAAGAGGACCACAAAGAGTGCACTTGAGGATCCTCTTTCAGGTCTAGGTGAGATAAGGGTTGAGACCAATATTCTTGGGTCTCTAAAGCATCCCAACTTAGACATTTATTATTATTATTATTAGAAAGTTCATCCTCCTCCTCCTCCTCATCGTCGCACGAGTTCTCCTGGGGAGATTCTTCCGCCTCCTCTTCGTCTTCGACAGCTTTGCTCTCGGAGGGGTAACAATGTAATTTCCGGAAAACGTAACTACCCTCCATCAAATGGTATCGAAAATTTCTCACCTTGTTCTCGGCACAATGAATCATCTTTTGGAAATATTGGTGTCGCGTGCATTTCGACTTGTTCCGCCACTCGGTTTTCCCTGGGATGTAAAACTCATAAACGGATCGCTGGCAGAGCTTGCTGAAAAATTCGGCTTTATCGTATCCATTGACGTAGATCACCTCCACATTTTCGGTCAGTATTTTCAGGATTGTAGGAAGATGCTCGTAGGAAACACGACCCTCGGTCCATTGCAGGCCGTGTCGGTTATTTGTAGTCTGGTTGACCACAGCTTGATTGCTGGACGATAAGTCATCGTAATGGACAGGAGGGAGAAAAATCATGGATCCGCATAAGGTTAAATCGCAAGTGATGTAGCCCAGTTCTTTCAAGATGAAACATATATCTCCCGTCTTTTGATCATAACAGTGAAAGTATTCCATGTCCAGAACAATGTAGGAATCTTTGAGAGGTTTGGTACTCAAAATGTCCATCTTCTTCAATTGAGGAAAAAAAGAAAACAAAATTCTCTCTCTCTCTCGCTGTGTGTCCTGAAGGAAAAAATGGATAGCGTTCTCTCGCCGTCTCCTCTTTTATATATATAGAGAGAGAAGGTTGCACGTGACAGGTCGTATGAATTCTGGGAAAGGTCACATTCGTATATATATTTGTTTTTTGAATAATATCGTGCGTATCTCAATACACATCCATCATAATAATAATAATAAAGGTCACCTTGGAAAGAAAAAGAAATAAAAAACATGGAACTCGTGCTCGACTTTGAAGGTTTCTACGATTCTCAAGGAGCCTTTATTGTGAAAGAATTGGCTTACGTCACATTGGACGGTACTTCTCGAGGGGTATTTGTTTTTAAACCCCCGTTTCCATGGCAAATGCTCACCGAGAAAGAAAAACGAACCGCTGTGTGGGCGAGTGATTATTATCACGGCTTGTCGTGGTACGAAGGAGAAATTCCGTACAGTTATTTTCCATGGGTGTTAACGATGTTGACGGAACCTTTTTCCATGATTTGGGTGCGAGGAGAAATGAAACGGCGGTTTTTAGAGAAATGGTTGCAAAGATCCATTTATTGCATTTCGGGATCGACGCAAGAGATTCTCAAATACAATGGGATCGAACACATGAATTGTTCTAACCATACAAAAGGTTTTTTCCATTGCGCTCTACAAAAAGCAGTTCGGTATCATTATTATTTAAAGACACAGAGAAGAAATTCGCAAGGTCGATCCTGCACAATTCAATCTTGACAGAACTCATTAAAAAAATACATATATCACGTTACTTCTTCAACAGCATAGATGGTTCTGAAGTGAAACTTGGAATATTGAAATAATAGATCAGAGAGAAATCATTCTTAAAAAAAATGGTAAAGTCTCGAATCGGCTGGGAAAAAAAAAATTTCTCAGAGCTGAAAAAAAAAAAAAACTTTTGGTTAATTTTTATCATGTCTTTAGACATGATAAAAATTAATGACCCTCCCTTTTTGTCTGGGAAGGATGTCTCACCCTTTCTAAAAATAGACCATGACTCATCCTTTCTCTAATGGCAATCATTCCATGAATGAATCACGATTTTTTTCAAAAGAGTGAGACAACATTCCCAGACGAAAAGGGAAGGGGGTCGTTAATTTTTATCATGTCTAAGACATGATAAAAATTAACAATTTTTTTTTTTTTTTTTTTTTTTTTTTGAGTTGTAGAATTTTTCTCAGCTCTGAAAATTTTTTTCCAGCCGACTCAAGACTTTACCATTTATATTTACGAATAGTCTTTGGATTAT
This sequence comes from Stegodyphus dumicola, assembly GCF_044657685.1. Classification (NCBI taxonomy): domain Eukaryota; kingdom Metazoa; phylum Arthropoda; class Arachnida; order Araneae; family Eresidae; genus Stegodyphus; species Stegodyphus dumicola. The sequence continues at coordinate 130,931,967 of NC_140768.1, read as the reverse complement.
TTATTTATTTTCTTTTAAAAAGAAAAATTCTGTGCTAGACCTATCTATTGGCTTAACATTCTGGTCATAGAAACAGTCTAGAATCTCATTTTATTTTTCGAGGCTAATGCACGGGTTCTCCAATCAAAAGGGTTACTATAAAGGGATTGGTTTGAATGCATTTATCTGCAAATGTTGTAGGATTCTGTTGTTGAGAAGGGGGTACATTATTATTATTATTATTATTATTATTATGATTGTGGCAGATTCGTTTTCTACATGGAAGTCTAATCTCCTCCGAAGACCTTTTCTGGGGATCGTCGATAGATGGTTTTTCAATAGGAATCGTTTCCCTCGGATCCTCAAGAGATAGAGGGGGGTCCTGTCTTGAGACATGGAGCGGTCTCTCCTCCTCCTCCTCCTCCTCGAGAAGTCTTGAGAAAGGGAGAGGATTTTCGGTTCCCTTATTCTTGAGGGGTCTTGACAAATTGAAAGGTCCCTCCTCTTCGAAAGAGAGAGAAGTTTTGGTTCCCTTATCCTCGAGGGGTTTTGACAAATCGAGAGGTCCCTCATTTTCGAGGGGTCTTGATAAATGGAGAGGTTTTTCATCTTCGAGGGGGTTTGATAAAGGAAGAGGTCCCTCCTTCTCGAGGGGTCTTGATAAATGGAGAGGTTTTTCATCTTCGAGGAGGTTTGACAATGGGAGAGATTTCTCCTTCTCGAGGGGTCTCTCTTCCTCAAGGGGTTTTGAGAAAGGGAGAGGTTTTTCATCCTCGACGGGCTTTGACAAACGGAGAGGAATCTGAACAGGCTTCTCCTCATCCCCATCATTATCGAGGAGGATGAGGATAGGCTTTTGGAAAGGTTTTTTCTTTTTCTTCTGAACAGGCTCCTCTTGATGCTCGGGGAGAGGGATGGGGTAGTTGTTCCACCATTCTATTTTTTCATGCTCGAGGATTTTTTCAAAAGTCGTGGCCTCTCTATGATGAGACGAAGGAGGAGAGTCCTCGAGAAGAATATAATAGGTATTCTTCCCAGTCTTCTCGATCGAGAGAGGTTCGTGCAAACATTTATGCAACCATTCACTAAAATGAACGAGAATCCCTTTTGTCTTCTCAAGACGATCCATAATCCTATTCATTTGCGAGACGGTTAGAAAGTGGGACGTGTAAAAATATTTGGCTCGTTTCATTAACAAAATTTGTGCATCCAAAGGTGGAATGTCACGAGCCATCAACACGTTTTCGTCGGACAAAAATTCGTCCCGCATCTTTTGATAACTCCCCACGGTATAATAACCCGCACATTTTGAAAAATCGGAGGCTTTCAGGTAAACGACTGCTTGGATGATATAAAAGGAAAGATCAACATATTTCTATTTGAAAGGAATACACGTAGTGAGCTGGGGATGCCTCCTCATGATCCACTTGGACAAAAATACGACTTTGGGGCTCTCCCCTTTTATTTATAGAGAGAAAGAGAGTGTGACCTTCCCTTCCCTCCTCCTCCTCTCTCCCTGCTTCCTCTATCTCTGGACGTCCTTGGATTGGAAAGGGTGACTTTGAAAAAAAAAAGAAGGTCATGGGTGCATAATTTTTTGTTTATTAAATTATTACTTTCACTTCCTCATTCCCACACACATTCATCTTTTTAAGAAAAGAAAAACAGGTCATGGAGATAAGATTTCTTGGAAAGAAGAGAGAGAGAAACAAAAAAAAAAAACAAATAAAACGGACGTCATAGAGCCTCTATGTGTGTCTGTGTGTGTCTATATAGATATATAAAAAGACGAGAGTACTGGGCGAGATCATTTCTTTTCCATTGGGAGCCATGTCGCTATTAGACGTTTTTCCAACTCAAGGGATTTCGAACGGGGAGGATTTGAAGACGCTAAAGCAAATCTCCAACTTGAAAATTTTTTTGGCGTGTCATTATGCGACATTTATTCCGCATTTACCACTTCATCAAGCGATCGTTTCTTTCAACCAAGATGTCGAATCCTCCAACCTGCTCGTTCAGAATATATACAGAAATTTATTCGAATCGCAACAAACGAAAGAGGAATCTCCCTTCTCTTGGAATCGGATGGATCGAGCTTTGAGACGCCCCATTCAAACAGACCGGCGATATACAGATCCGCGCACGAGTTTTCGGTGGAAGAATATTTTTCTCACGAAACGATATTTTACGTTTGGAGTGAGAACGACGGCTGAGGACGAAGTTCATATTGTTCAAACCACAGCCGCTCCTCTCGCCTATTACGAATCATCGTCCCCCAACCTGAAGGAAAGAAGTTTTAAAGTCAGCGACAGGATGAAATATAAGAAATATATTCTAAGACCTTTTCAAAACTATGTCGTTCCCCCGAAAACGCAATATCTCATCGTCACAACCCAGAAGAGTCTCTTTCTCGTCGATCGGTGCTCGTACTCGCTTTGGAAACAATTGAAAGAGGAGATTTCTTTCCAATCGCCGATGATGTTTCAAGAAAAAGAAGAAGAAAACCCTCCGCCACCTTTACCCATCCCTTCCTTAGATGATAAGAGGAGCTGGACCAAACCGTTATTTCCCGAAACAAAATCGACCCGGCAACGGAATGAAATTGAAGTCATCACAATTGAAGATGAGGAGGAAGAAAAAAATTACCTCTTAAAAACGGTCGACTTACCGGAACCTACCTGGCGTGCAAGAGCCGCTTCAGAATCCAGAAGCTTCTTCTTCTTCTTCTTCTTCTTCTTCCCCGACTTGTTCAAACAGGCAACCTCTTTCGGACTCCTCACAGACAGAACCTCTTCTAGTATCCTCTTCTTCTTCTTCTTCTTCTCCTCCAACCTGTCCCGACATCGTAGAGGTAGAATGTCAGACGGGTCCACAAGCTTCAAAAAGTCCCGACATCGTAGAGGTAGAATGTCAGCCGGGTCCACAAGTTCCAACAGGTCCAGAAATCATGGAGGCAGAATCACAGCCGGGTTCACAAGTTCCAACGGGTCCAGAAATCATGAAGGTAGAATTTCAGCCGGGTAAACAAGTTCCAACGGGTCCAGAAATCATGGAGGTAGAATTGCAGCCGGGTCCAGACATCCTAGATCCCTCCACTCATCCCAAAGAGACTCCAAGTGTTTCAAGACAGCCTTGTGAGGATCCAGCCCTTCCCGTATGGAATGATTATATGGACTTACAAAATTTGGTGCAACAGGAAGGAGAAGAAAATAATCATACGGATGGGTGGGTCAAAGACTGTTTAGATCATTTAACCTCGAATGAAATTGAACTGTTATGGAATTGCATTTCTGAAATCACATCGGAAATGGGATAAAAACCAAAACAAAAAAAACAATTTTTTTAATAACAAATTGGAGGAGGGTCATGATGTCAATTTAAAAAAAAATATTATATAGAGTCCAATCTTGGTGGTTCACTTCAGTTTTCCAGCATGAGGTGATCCACGTTTCCCGAAATATGGATCCCATTCCAAGAGAGATTGTGTAGAGCCTTCACACTTCAGTTCTTTTTTTTTTCTACCAAGAGGAGAGGGTCCCCAAAGGGTTACCCATGTCCAAAGAGAGAAAGTGTAGAGCGTTCATTTCAGTTTTTTTCCAAGTTTAGGGGAGGGAGGTCTCAAAATGACACCCCCCCATTTTCAAAGAGAGATGGTGTAGAGCATTCATTTCTGTTTTTTCCAAAGTTAGGGAGTTTTCAAATGGCTACCCATTTCAGAGAAAGAGAGAGAGAGAGAGAGAGAGAGAGAGAGAAGGTGTAGAGCGTTCATTTCAGTTTTCCAACATTAGAATGTCCCAAAATACCTTCTGAATTCAAAGAGAGATCGTGTAGAGCGTTCATTTCCAGTTCTCCAAGATCAGAAGAAGAGGGTCCGCTTTTCCCAAAAGGGCTTTCCGCATTCAGAGACAGCGAAATGCAGACTTCAGTTTTCTCCCTCCCCAAGAATAGAGGGTCCAAAATGGCTTCCCATTTCAAAGAGAGAGGGAGAGGCGTTCATTTCCATTCTCCAAGATAGGGTCGTCTGCTTTTTCCCAAAATGGCTTCCCAATTCAAAAAGAGAGAGAGAGAGAGTAAAAGGGTGTGTAGAGCGGTCATGTTCATTCTCCAAGATAGGGTCGTCAGCTTTTTCTCAAAATGGCATCTCCCCATTCAAAAAGAGATCGTAACCAATTTTTTCCAGTTTTTTCCAAGATGGGGGGGAGAAGAAAACCTAGGATGGAATAACACGACACACAGAGAGAAAGAGAAAAAAAAACGCCATCTTGTCATTTTCTGATAGGGTATCGGTGTTCGAATACTTTTGTGACCGACTGTCTGATTATACTGGGAGAACCGTAAAATCGGAAAATCGATGGGTTTCACAGTTAACGAGGCAATCGAAGACAGACTGGGAAAGAGAGATCCTTTTTTTTAGCTGAGAAGCAGATTGCCCTGGAAATCCGTGACTCTGACCATATAATTTCTCCATAGACTCTTTGAACGGTATTCAGGAGACATCCTCCATGAGGGAAAAAAATCTCCCCTTCCCCTTCTAAATCGACTGGAAAGAGAATGAGGTGGAAGAGATCCATCCACGAGAGATCATACTCTTGAACGTCAGACAAATACGAAGTCGAATAGCTTAAACAAAAAGTGCTTGAAAAGTCATCGAGTCTCGAAAATCTAGGTCTCTCTCTCTCTGAAGGAAATGAGAAAATGGGAATCTGCGTTTTCCTTCCTAAACGGCTAACATTCATCTGAAGTCACACTCGAAATGCTTAAATAGATAAACGAGAGTCCATTCTTAAAAAAAATGGCGCTGTGTCGTCAATTGGAGAATCGAGTCGGCTGGGAAAATATTTTGAGAGCCAGGAAAAAAAATTTTTCTAACTTTAAAAAAAAAAAAAAAAAAAAAAAAACTTTTTGTTAATTTTTATCATGTCTTTAGACATGATAAAAATTAACTACCTTCCCCTTTTGTCTGGGAATGGGAATGTTGTCTCACCGTTTCTAAAAATAGACCATCACTCATCCTTTCTAAAAAGAATAAAATTCCAAGAATGGGTTCTGGTCTATTTTTAGAAACGGAGAGACAACATTCCCGGACAAATGTAGGGTAGAGTTAATTTTTATCATGTCTAGAAGACATGATAAAAATTAACCAAAAGTTTTTTTTTTTTTTTTTTTTTTTTTTTTGAGTTAGAAATTTTTTTTTCAGGCTCTCAAAATTTTTTTCCCAGCCGACTCGATTCTCCATTGACAAGACAGCGCCATTTTTTTTAAGAATAATCTCTCGCTTATCTATTTAAGCATTCCCAGTTTGGCTTTAGATGAGTGTCAGCCGTTGAAGAAAAAGCATCCTGTCACTTGGGAGAGACATATTTTGAGGAGTCAACATGTTGTGTGGACCGTTGAGATAGATTTTTCTCTTCCCATTGTGTGGACATTGTTGAGCGTTTTGTGAAGCTTTGAAAGAATGGAGGGGTTTTGATGGAGAATATTTCTTTTTATTGAATTTTTAAAAAAAGATTTAAGAGTGACATTTTATAACAGGTTTTACATGGAAAGAAGGTTTTTCTTCTAGTTTGACGACTTCTTTTTCTTGGGAGATGTTTCTATTGGAAAGATGGAAGGAAAGACGATTCCCACATTGAAGAAGGTTCATGAGAAACTCGTACGGATCTTGGTTCTCTTCTCGAGCCGATATATCATACGGAATCCGGGACATGTTTTGCAATCGCTCCAGTTCCTCCTCGTATTTTTGCTTGCTCGCCAATTTCATGCGGGGACGAAACTGGTCCAGAATATACAATCCCTGGGGTTGAGTCACTCGAGAAAAAGCGACATATTGCTGAAATCGATTAAAAGGTCCGTGCATGTAAATTGCGATCGACGGAAAGGTGGCTCCTTGGGCTTTATGAGCCGTAATCGCTTCGGCTGACATCAAAGGAAACTGTTCGCGATAAAATGCGAGTGTTTTCGTCGAACAGGTGTCAATACGAATGGAGACGCGATCGATAGGAGCTAGACTATTCGAAAATTGCAGCCAGACTCGCGTCACAACTCCGTCTTCATCCTGGTCTATTTGGTGTAGTGTTCCAATCGCTCCATTCATCCATCCTTTGGATCTGTCGAGCGTTTTAGTCAATTGATATCGCGCTCCTCTTTATAAATGGAGGACGGATTCGAGATTCGCCATCTGAGATCGATGTAAATGTTGACTCCGTTTCATCATCCTCTTCCGCAATTTTTCGCTCTCGGAATAAATCACGTCTCGAGCCAGACACGAACAGTACGTCCCTCGGGATTGGAGACGTTTCATATTATATTTCTCTGCATCCTTCCTCGAAAAACAGAGAATAATAGCTTCGCGAGGAATTTCGTCGAAACTGCGAACGCGGGACTGGAAAAATGCCACATCGTCCGGTTCTAAAATGTGATTTCTCGTTAAACGATCGAGTCTCTCCTCGTAATCCAGAGAGAATCGCATACATTCGACTAGTTCATAGTAGAGCGTGGATTGAGGCGTCCACCACCCTTCAGAATAAAAAATGGGCGTGTCGCGAATCGGTTGGAGCTGCTGCAAATCTCCAAATTTAATCATATGCACATTCCCAAACGGCTTATCCGGCACATGACACGATTGTCGAAGTTGCTGGTCGAGGCGCGAAAATAAATTGGATCCGATCGTGGAAACGTCATCCAAAATCACCATCCGTAAAGGAGCATACAGGGGTCTGTAATAGTCTAAAGTCTCTTGGGTCAGAGGTCGAACAAAAGTCCCGTTCATTTGAAGACGCAGGGCATGATGCAAAGTATCTCCCGTAATGTAAACCGCTCCTTGAGCACTGAGTGCGAGTTTGAGAACCGAGCACGCTTCGCTAAAAAGAGGCGTTCGAATCAGAGTTTGGTATAAAGCTTGGATCAGGAAAGATTTACCCGTTCCGGCAGATCCTTGCACAATAATATCCAGAGGAGGGGGACGTTTCGATTCAGGTAACGCGTAATAGGTGTACAAACGGACGAGAACGTAGATCAGGAAATTGTATTGCTCTTTATTACATAGTCGAATACATTTTTGATAGGCTTCTTCGGACCACATATCCTTATACTGCAAATTCGTATAGCTTTCCCACTGCTTGGGAGGAAGATGTTTCTTTCGCGGTCGGGAGTTCTTTTTAAGAACAGCATAACGTTCCCTTTGAAGTATTCGTTCTCGCTCTCGATTAGCTGAATTGCTTCGCCAGCGTCATTTCTGTTCACGCATTCTTTCCCTAAGACGTTCTCTACTGGATAGGCTCATCGTGACACCACTCAAAAAGGTGAAGTGTGTGTATAGAAAATCACTTCCTTTAATTTATATACATATACTTTTTGAGGAGGAGGGGGGTGTGTGTGAAATGACCTCGTCTCGAAACGAACCAATAGCACTTCGAGAAGACTTGGAACGAGATAGGTTTCTTAGAAAGAGAGAGAGCGACACAAAAAAAATATATAAAAAATCAGAATGATTTATCCGTCGACCTCTGGGCTAAAAGTAAACAAACAAAATTTGAAAAGGTCAAGGTGAACTCACTGAATTCATCTTAGAAATCAGATAAGAAAAAAAAATGAGGGTACCCATGTTTCCTCTTCAACAACATAGACTCATCTAAAACGAAACTCGGAATGCTTACACAAATAAACAAGAATCCATTCTTAAATAAAAAATGGGGACGTCTTGTCGATTGAGTCGGCTGGAAAAAATTTCTGTTACTCTGAAAAAAAAAAAAAAAAAAAAAAAAAAAAAAAAAAAAACTTTTGGTTAATTTTTATCGTCTTCTAGACATGATAAAAATTAATGAACCCCCTTTTTCTCTGGGAAGGATGTCTCACTCTTTCTAAAAATAGACCATCACTCATCCTTTCTAATAGCAACAATTCCAAGAATGAGTCATGGTTTGTTTTTTTCGAATGGGTGAGACATCCTTCCCAGACAAAAAGAGGGGACAGTTAATTTTTATCATGTCTATAAGACATGATAAAAATTAACCAAAAGTTTTTTTTTTTTTTTAACTCAGAAATTTTTTTTCCAGTCAACTTGGCTGGACAAGACATCTCCGGATTCTTTCTGGAATGGACTCTATGATCTATTTAAACATTTCGAGTTCCGAGTTTCGCTTCAGTTGAGTGTGAGCCGTTCAAGAAGAAGAAACCATCCTGTGACTGGAGAGAGAGAACTATTCCTTTTTCCATTCACCCGTTGTGTTGAACCGTTCAAATATTTGCTTTTATTAGTATTTTTTTTTCCTAACCCACCCGTCTTTAAACAATGGAATAGTTTGAAAGGGTCAACCCATTTTATAGATATCAACCTCATACCCTCATCTCAACGGGTCTCGAGTGGGAGGAAGGAAGGAGCAGGCGACGAGAACTAAGCATGTCTGTTTATCGAGTAGACGCATCGGGGAAAGAACGATACCCGACCGACCCCCAACATCCTCATTACGAATTATACGTTACGGATCCTGAAGGAAATCCTGTCTTGGCTCGAGACGAAAACGGTCATGAGTATTACGCGGTAGATTTAAACGGAAACCAATGCATTTTAGCTCCTCGACGGTATGCCCGAACGTCTTTTGGACGAGAATACTACCCGAAATTTCAAAATGGGGACGAGTATTCGCTTTATACGTCTGTTTTATTCCCTTATGCCAAACACGAATCGGGGCATGAAATGTATCCTAAAAAGGCGGATGGAGTCGAATATTGTTTAACGGCCGGCGATCGAATTCGTTATGCTCGCGATGCTTGGGGAAACGAGTTTTATCCTCGAAGAGCGGATCAGCAAACGGAATACCTCTGTGAAGAAGTGGGGGTATGCGAAAAGAGCCGACGGATCCGAAACGTATCCTAAATTTTATATCTACACTTCTGGTTAAGATCTCTCTCTCTCTATCGAAAGAGAAGAAAATAATAAAGAGTGTGTTACTGCAATGGAGCATTCTGACGCGGAACCTGTTTCGTATTCCATTTGGTGTGTGAAATGCCGAACCAAGACCGATACGGTCGATGTCCACTATCGCATGTCGAAAAATCGACGGCCGATGGTCGCGGGAAAATGTCAGGCGTGTGGAACCAAGAAACAACAGTTTATTACAAATGCTTCCGTTCCACCTGGAATTCAGTTCCTGGATGAGGAGGAAGAAAAAGGAAAATGTTCCGAGTAAGAAGAAACAAGTATATTCAAATCAAAAATTGGAAAAAGATGGATCTTACTATTATCTGCTCTCCTAAAGCGGGTGGTTCACCTTTACAGTTTGGCATACAGACGGATTCGCATAATCCGATTCCAAGACTCGTGAATTTTCCTCATTTGGCAACTCCACCCTTAGATACTTCTTCTTTGAGTGAGTTTTCTAGCATTCTGAAAGAATATCTAAACGTCGTGAGAGAATTGATTCTTCCCCTGCAACGAAATGTTGAAGAAAAGAGCTCTGAATGTGGAAGCAAGGACACGGATCCAAAGCCAAATTCGGAGGGTTAAAAGGGATAGGTGAGAGTCCATTATTAAAAAAATAGAAACAATGGTCATGTCATGTCTTGTCGATCGAGTCGGCTAGAAAAAGTTCTCTAGATGAGATTGAAAAAAAAAAAAAAACTTTTGGTTAATTTTTATCATGTCTTAGAGACATGATAAAAATTAACTCTCTCTTCTTTTTTGTCTGGGAAGGATGTCTCACCCTTTCTAAAAATAGACCATCACTCACCCTTTTTCAAGGCAATTATTCCAGGAATGAGTCATGATCTATTTTTAGAAACGGTGAGACAACCTTCCTTGACAAAAAGGAGGGACAGTTAATTTTTATCATGTCTAGAAGACATGATAAAAATTAACCAAAAGTTTTTTTTTTTTTTTTTTTTTTTTTATCACTCAGAAAATATTTTCCAGAGCTCTGAGAATTTTTTTTTCCCAGTCGACTCGATGATCCAAACAACAAGACATCCAAAATTGTTTCTAGAAGAAACTCTCGCTTCTCTATTTAAACCCCTCGCGTTTCCAACTTCAGATCCGTGTGTGCTGTGCACTCAACCTAGAATTGCGCTTTTCCTCCCTCCTGGAAAGAGCCTTTCTTTTTCCTGAGCTCTTAGCATTTTTTTCTCAGCTTCATTTCCATTCTCCAGGTTTCTGTCTCCTCCTTTCCGTTAACACTGCAAAATTTCTAAATTTCTCATCATTCGGAGCTTGGAAATCTGTCATCAAAAAAAAAAAAAAAACATGACATAGCTCTGTTTTCAAGGAGTCGGTTTAGATTCGTCAGGATCATGGCTGATTTTCCATGATGGCTCTCCAACCTCAATATTAGAGTTTGAAAGGAATAAGGTAAAAAAGTTCGTCCTAGATATGCAACGAAACGTAAAAAGAGCGACGAGGATCTAAAAAAGCTACGACCCTTTCCAGAAGGGGAGGGAGCAATGGATATTCAGGTGAGTCCACAGCATGGACTGCACGAAAATGAAACGGCTTCCGCAGATAACAGAATGTTCGAGATGTCTGTCGTCGATCAAGTCAGCTGGTAAAATTTTCTAAGAGCTGAGAAAAATGTTCGCATACCTTCACAGAAATTCTTTCCAAGAGGGAGAAGTGTGTATCCAGGTCGAATTCACAGCACAGACTGAACTGAAGTTGGAAACACGAGTGGTTTAAATAGAAAAGGGAGAGTTCCTTCTAGAAACAATTTGGATCTATCTTGTTTGGATCATCGAGTCGGCTGGGAAAAAATTCTCAGAGCTTTGGAAAAAAATTTCTGAGTGATTAAAAAAAAAAAAAACTTTTGGTTAATTTTTATCATATCTTCTAGACATGATAAAAATTAACTCTCTTCTTTTTGTCTGGGAAGGATGTCTCACCGTTTCGAAAAACAAACCGTGACTCATTCTTGGAATAATTGCCATGAGAAGGATGAGTTTTGGTTTCGTTTTCGAAACGGCGAGACATCCTTCCTTGACAAAAAGAGGGGACAGTTAATTTTTATCATGTCTATAAGACATGATAAGAACTAACAAAAAGTTTTTTTTTTTTTTTTCATTACTCAGAAATTTTTTCTCCCCCTCCAACCAACTCAATGGACTAGACGATGAGTTTTTAAGAATGGACGTTTTGTTATTTATGCAGATATTCCGAGTTTCGCGCCAGGTAAATGCGCGCTCACCTTAGATTGGATTCCCTTCAGACAGGTCTAGAGATTGGATAACCCATCAAGAATTCTTCAACAGGTTTTTGGAAAAAAGAAATCGTCAAGAAGTGAGTATTGATTTTGATATTTTCTTTTCAACCTTGGGTCAGTTTCTAGTACATTCCTATACTAATTCCATTGTATTTTAAAAAAATAATGTCAGCACGGACTGATCTGACCCGAAACGCTTGCCCATCCAGTTGACTGCTGGAGGGAGGGAAAAAAAAAGAAATTTGTTTTGAAGGATATGTCAATTCTTTTCTAAAAATAGATTTCTAAGAAAAGAATGAACCTTTGTTGGAAATCTATTTTTAGAAACATGTCTAGACAACATGTTGACAAGAAAAAAATTCTTTTTTTTTTTCCTGAGAGTGAAATGATTTTTTTCTTTCCACCCACTTTTCTTATTCTTTGGGAGGAAGGAAGAACTTCCCTTCCCCCCGCCTTTTTTCCACTAGTATTTATATAGATCCGAGTTTTTCTGCTTACAGGGTTCATTCTCGTTCTTCCTTCTCAACCGAGCAAAACTAAAATGTCGACCGATGCCGTTGCAGTTCTACCTACCCTGGTGGAAATCACGCCCGTCTGTCATCTCGAAGTAGCTGATCAATGGGAACCGCTCTCCCGTTTCGAAGAATGGTTTCGGGACCCGGAGCGTATGGAACAAATCGTCCAAGAAACAATGTGCTATTTATCCTGTTACGATGGAAAAATCCTGCATTATTTTTCGTCCATCGAAGTTTTCAAGCACTTTGCTTTCCAATCGATGATGGAGGCAGGAACCTTTCGCTTACACGCTTATCTGCGATGGGAAAATGTGATCGCCGTCGATGCTGGAACCTTTTTAAAACTGTTTTACGTTTCACCCGAGTGGGTTCATATTCTTCAAACCGGAGAAGCTTCTATCCGTCTTTATGGATGGGAAATGGAATCAGAAGCCGACGAGTATCGTATGATTCCTTATCGACTGCGAGCTCGCTCCGTGTACATTATTCACGGACCTCTTTACTACCAACTCCAATTTCATGACAAGACGGTGTTTGCCGTAGACGCCCTCTCCAGGAAGCAAATGGAGTCTTTACGAGCGTTGCATCCTGAACAGCATTTTCAATTCCCTGCTCGCGAGGAAGAGAGGAGAAGGAAAAGATCCAGAAGGAGGAGACACCTAAAGAGGTACTAAAAAAGAAGTCGGAAGGTAGAAGCATATTTGTTTTTTCATTAACGGAAAAAAAAACTGTGGATCATTCTTTGTATATTTCTTGGAAAAAAAAGAAAAGACTAATAGTCATAATAGAGGGAGTTAGGAGGGACCCTATCTATATATAACTCTCTATATAAATCGGAAGCGTCAACAGGACGGTCCACCGAAAACAATCTACCTTATCTTTTTCAGAGCAGAGTGGAAGAAAGGCCAAGATGCGTGGACTCATTGGAAGCAAAAAAATTCGAGTGGTTTAAATAGATAAGTGAGAAAAGATTTTGAGAGGTGTTGTTTTATGGATGGAGCTGGCTGGGAAAAAAAATTGGCAAAGCTCAGAGAAAAATTTCCTGAATTGAAAAAAAAAAAAAAAAAACTTTTTGTTAATTTTTATCATGTCTTATAGACATGATAAAAATTTTTTTTATCATGTCTACAAAAAGTTTTTTTTTTTTTTTTTTAAGGTTAAAATTTTTCTGAGAGAAATATTTTCCCCAACGACTTATCTTTTTTACTCCTACCTACTTTCATTCCCCCCCTCTCACTCTTTCTCTATATAAACGATTGCAGAAGGAATCGCGGCTCATTTTCTTGAGCAGATAGGTCGAAAACAGATGGCTACGGGAGACTTAATCATGACGTGTGAAGACGATAATGAACCCTGTTTGGACTTGCAACCTTCTTCGCCTTTATATGAATGTGTTTCTTCGGAGAATGAGTATATCACGTCGTGGTCTGATATATCGCCAACTCCTTCTCCTCCACCTGTCCGCCGTAGGATCAAAAAGAAGAAACCTAATCCAATTCGTGATACTCCTTGTCTGAATTTCAATCCGCCGTTATCACCCATTTCGTCTCCTTCTTCTCATTATTCAGAAATAATGGACCAATCCTCTCCACCACACATGCGTTCTACAATCGAAGAAGATCTTCCCTCCTCATCTCATTCTACTTCTTCTACTAAAAAAAAGAAATATCGAACTGAAATTCATCCGAGTGTCATAGGTGTGCTGGCCATCACGTCTGATGGATACACTCTGACAAACAGTGTCCGGTTTGCCTCTAGAGACATGAAAACGTATCGACCGCATACCAAATGGATTCAGCAATTGAATGAGGATCTGCGAAAACTTCATATTCAAAGACTGTATGTCGCGAATGAACATTGTCGAAAAAAAATTTATCAATTGCTCCGTGTTGAATCTGTATGGACAGTAAGCTATAAACCTTCTCGTCGTCCACAGAAATGTGGGTATTGTGGAACGAAATATTGTCATCGATTTATGGCTATGATCGCCCTGCAACAAATAGTGAAATATGGTGTCAATAAATATATTCATTGAAGAACCAAATGAAGTGTCTTTTTTTATAGATGATGATTAGTATTTTGTCCAACCTCCTCTGTGTTCTATGACAGATGCAATTCGTCGAGGCATGGACGCGATTAATGTTTCAAAATAAGTTTCTTCCAAACTATAAAAAGCATCGCGAACCAAGTCCCATAATTCCAATCGGTTTCGAGCTACCCGATTCGCTAATCGACGTTCTAATTCCGCCCAAACATTTTCGACGGGATTCAAATCAGCTCCTTTAGGAGGCCAGTCTTCAACCATAGGAATTTCATGTTCTCGAATCCATTGTGTGACGCGTAAACTCGTATGGATCGGAGAGAGATCGTGCATGAACAAGAGACGGTGTTCGGTGATCAAAGGGTTTAAAGAAACATCGGGAGTTTGACTATGATCGAGAAGCACCGGCTCTAAAATATTAGAGAGGTAATAGTCGGCATTTAAATGCTGGATCCCGATTCGACGGATTTGGTTGGGAAATTTTCCGCTCATGCACATCCAGACACTGAGATTAAAACGACCGGAACGTTGACGGCCTTCTAACGCAGAATAAAAATAACGTTCGTCTTGATAACGCAGGACCTGTCGAGGCCGCCACACGCGAATAGGACCGTACCCGATCGAACTGAATACTTTCTCGTCGGAAAATATAATCCGGGACCAATGGTCGACCGTCCATTCCGCACGTTGAGAAGCAAAGTCGTAGCGTCGTTGACGATGCATCTCCCGCAAATAATCTTTTCGGACGGGGATGCGCGACACTAATCCTTTTTCTTTTAATCGTCGACGAACCGTTTGAGCGGTGCAAGGCACTTGTAATCGACGACCAATATTCGTCGCGGGTAAAAAGGGATCACCCGTCGACATTTCAAAAATACGTTGATCCATTTCTTGGGTCGTGGCTCGAGGTCGGCCGGATTTGTGTTTGGTTTGATAGTTCTCCTCATTTTCCGAGGAGCGGGAGATCCAATATTGAACTGTGGAAGGAGCGACATTCAAGTGTCGAGCAATTTGACGAACCGTTTGCCCTCGTTCATAATACGAACGACGAATTTCCCGTCTTATTTCAATAGGTGTATACGGCATGATAAGAATAAGAATAATACAAGTAGGATCTTGGTTACCATGTTCCTTGATTTCATTTCAACGTGTCACGGTCCCGATAAAATCGTAGCAGGTGTCAATGGTCAATTGCAGTGCACGGAATGTGATCAAATTCAAGATGCGTATGCTTTTATTTTACAAGCGTCCTTTCCTGATGACAGTGATCCGTTCTTATCGGCGCGTCTAGCTCGAGAATATGCGAATTGGACGGGAGATTTGAACGTACCCTGCACATTTCCTCTCATAGGGATTCCTGGTATTTTACCGATCCGTAATGTTTCCGTCACGTTACGTATTTTATTAAACGGGATTCGATTATTACAATGCGTGAATGCCCCTTTTCGATCCCAGGCCGAACCTTTTGAATCGTATGAATCGCTCGAACGGTTCATGATCGAATACATGGACGAATACGCCCAGCATATTGAAAAAATCGCCAACGAAGAGAATCCCTCCCAAGTCGATAAAGCGGCTCTGCACGCTCTTTTCACCAACATGAAATCGCTCATGGAAAATGTCCATCAAGACGAGGACCAACATTTCAATTTCTTAAGTTATTATCACAAAGTCCTAGCTCCCTACGTAAAAATATGTGACGGCGACGATGCTTCGTTCCTTCTACCTCCTACTTCCAAGGATGTTGAAAAGGATCCCGCTTATCAATTATGTTTGGAAATGAAAGCCTCGAATCAAATTCGGGCTCGTTATTCTCCTTACACGACCCTATTTGATCTTGTGCACGTCATGATTTATTGCAATTTATGCCGGAACGAACTCAACGTGGTGGCGAATTTCGTGTTTGAGTTTGGAGTTCGCATTTGTCGTCGCCCCTTCTTCTTCAAAGAATCGTTCTTGACCCAGCAATTGCGAAAACTGGTCACTTCTCAAATTACGTATCATCGGAATACAGAATTCTACTACCTCCTTCGAGAGATTCAACAAGGCGGCACGTGCGATGCCTTATCACTAGAATTTATTGAAAAAATGAGTCGAATCGAAACCTTTTTAGCGAAAGTGTTCCTAGGAAAAGCGGATGATCGAATAAAGCAGTTTGCGTTCAAACAAAATTTCCCCTACGTCCTGTTTGTTCCGAAAGAAGACGAAGAGACGACAAAAAAAGCCACCCAAATTGATGAGTACCTCGGATATCTTTTCGGGACCGGGTTTATTATTTCAAAGCTCAAAGGTAAAGGATTAGTGAAAGGTTCGATCGCGACGGGTAAGAAATTTTACCGTCTTGTACAGAAAGTGGCCTTGGAAATACGCGAATTTAAAAAATCCGACGAAAAATTTTCTGGACGATGGAAATGGTGAAACTGTTCTTATGTTCCGACGGGTATATGGAAAAAGAATTGAGAATGTTACTCAATGTAGCGACGAAGGAATCTCAAGTTCCCTCTCGTCAAGAAATATGTCAAGGAGGAGGAGGAAGAAGAAACGAAGATGGCGAAGAGATGGATATATCATAATCAAGTAAATCATTGGGAAAAATGGCAGACGCAGAGGAAGAAATCTGTGGAATTTGCCTGAAGGCCTTCAAAGAAACGAAACGCCATAAAGTCTACAATCTCGATTGTGAGCATTCCTTTCATATTAAATGTATAAAGAAATGGATTCGAGAGTATGGTAAAAAGAAATGCCCGACCTGTCGGACTCGTATCAGCCAGGATGATATGCTCTATTTTACCAGCGGAACATTGCAAATGGAACATTTAAGAATAGATTCGGATGAAGAGGAAGAGGAGGAAGAACCAGAGGTGGAAGAACCGCCAAGGCAACGACGAAGACGAAGACCCGAAGAAGAATTAGTCGATCTGGGAGGCCATGGTCTCATTTTTTCAGGGCCTAGTACCAGTCAGACGAGACCCAGAAGACAGAGAAGAGAAGATTTAGTGGGAGATTATGCTTATATGGATACACCTAGACAAAGTTCACCTACCTCAGATGATGAAGAACGGGAAGTCAATCCTTATTTTGGTCGACCGAATGCATTTTGGAGAGAAATGAGACGACAAAGACGAAGTAGAAGGAATTAGATGATTCTTAAAATAAAAATAAAAACAGTAAACAAAAATGGAAAAGTAAGACTGATGACTGGTGTATAATATTTCGTTATCAACAGATCCATCTCCTATACATCGTTATATCAACAGATCTATTTCCAAATGGAAAAGTAAAACCGACCGACTGTTGAAAAATATTTCTCAAAAAATCTGATAGTAAAAAAAAAAAAAAAAAAAAAAAAAACTTTTTGTTAATTTTTATCATGTCTTTTAGACATGATAAAAATTAACTGTACCTTCTTTTTTATTTTGAATGATGTCACCTTTTCTAAAAATAGATTTCTAAGAATGAATCATGCTTTTCTTGGAAATTTATACTTAGAAACATGTCTAGACAACATGTTGACATCATTCCAAACAAAAAGGAGGGTAGAGTTAATTTTTATCATGTCTAAGACATGATAAAAATTAACAAAAAGTTTTTTTTTTTTTTTTTTTTTTTTAATACTACATTAGATTTTTTTTTAGAAATATTTTCCACCAGTCGGTCGGTTTTACTTTCTTTTTTTGGAGATGTTGATAACGATATATAAGTCGATATATAAGTTTCACTCACTGGGTTCTGATTCATTCGTTTTCGCCTTTGCTTTCACGAGATATCGAGACCGCTTCAGCATTTCGAAGGAAGCCCCTTTGATGTTATACTGTTTCTTCAATCGTCGCTTTAGATTAAATAAATACTGGTAATGATTTTTTCCAAATAGTTTGGATGGAGGAGCATTGAAAAGAAACTGGAATAACTTTATCTGATTTGGATCCTTATAGACTTCTAAAGATTTAGACGCAAACGCTTTTCGTTTCTCTGGATCATCGTTTAGATATCCCAAGATGTGAATCATCCTCAATTCCGTTTCTAAAAGTAATAAGACTATCAGCGACAGTTCATCTGTTTCATAATTGGAGAGACAGTGATTACGGATTTGATTCATGTGCTCTGCTGTAAAAAGTTGGTGTTTTCGACGACGAGGTTTCTTGACCACCACCTCATCTGCAGAAGGTAAGAACCATTTTCGTCGAATAGCATTTAAAGCATTTGAAATATATTTCGCGGAACGTTGTTTCTGATCGATAAGATATTGGTGATATTCTTGAAGTGTTTCGGTATGATTTAGATATTTATGCATTTGTAAACACTAAGTTTCATATTGATTTTCATAAATAGAGTAGACTAATTTACTAGTTTTTGAGGGAGACATAATGCTTCTTTTATTTTTGGTATAATGAAGAACTCTTACTTATTTATAATTTTTTTAATAGGTTTTTGAATCAAAAAAAATATTTATAATAAGAAGAAGAAACAGTAGAAACAAAATGGCCGAATGTTGTCCAATTTGCTTAGACGAACTCATTGCCGAAGATGTAGAAACCATTTCTACTTTAACGTGCCAACATCAGTTCCACACGTATTGACATTTGGAGAGAAAAAGCATTGACGTGTCCTGTCTGCCGAGAACCGTTTGAAGATGCCCTGCAGAAATTAATTTCTATGTTTCTCCCTTTGCGACGTTCTTTTTTATATGATGTAATTTACGATTATGAAAACCGCATCAGGTTTTCAGACGATGAGGCTGATTTAGATGATTTACTCATGTATGAATTATTGGGACCTTGGGAAACTTCTGAGGAGGAAGAGGAGGAGGAAACAGAATCAATCGAACCTGAGGAAGAAAACCAGAGTGAGGAAACTAATTGAGACTGGAAAAAGGAATCGAGACCATAGATGGGTTTGAGTAAATTAGCCGATGACGGATGTAGGGATCGGACTCGAACCGATGGAATGGATTGGGACTGATATTCATCCCATTTCTTTAATCCCATCTGAAGATTTAAAGCCAATGACTTTTTCATATATTCGGAAAGAAGGAATCGCCAGGTTTTGGGACGATACTTTCCAACAATCTCGAAAGCGTTTAACATGCTGAGATAGCATTCTTGAGCTGTACGACACAGTTTCAAATGAAAGACAACATCCATTTCATTCTTGACTTGCTTCCACCATCTCCCAGTTTGATATTTCCTTGGGTACAGCACTTCATTGTGTGGATATATTTCAGCCTCATCTTCAATCCACGGTTTCATGGTACTGGAAGGAAGGTCGTAGGGATCGCCTAAATGATAATTCAGTAACTGACAATTAGATAAATTGAGATGAAGATGGCTCGTGAAAACAATGAGACGATCGGCATAGGCTGGTTTGACCACCGAGTCTCCAAAATTCGGTTCGATCCAGATGAGAAGATCGCAATGCGTGCCGTCGCATTCGTAAGACGGATCTAACCCGCTGACGAACCAATCGTTGGAATCGTCGAGAAGAATATGGACCGTTTTATGATGTCGAACAAAAAGGGTTTCCAAATGATAGGATAAGAGGGAAGGATGCCTTCCTAAATTACCTAATACAACGGTCACGGGTGCGTCTTGACATTTCTTGAAAAGATCTTGAATGGAACCCATGGTGGTTGTTCCGCATATTTGATTCCCGAGACGAGTCAGAAAAGATCCCATGCTTCTTTATTTTTTTAACGCAGCTCGCATATATTCTTGATCTTTCTGGAATTCCGATTCAGGATAAGGTGGCTTTTGAAGACTGGCATTCACTTCATTATGAAATTGAAACCAGACGTGGGCAAAGTGTTCGCCTAAAAACCGTTCTCTATACGTTTTGAGTTTGGATAAGTAATGATACACACAAATCCCGCATCGGAGAGTTCGATATAAAGATTCTGTCACAAAGTCTCTCCAAAGAGTTTTCGCGAGACGAATATCCTCGTCCTGAACTGAAAACGCTTCGGCCATCCAATGTAAAAGCCGCCAGTAATAAGGACCAAAGACCAACGTGTTGTGGTAATTGATGTGATGAAAATAATCTTCGGCTGAAAAAGGTTGTGGGGATACGGAAATGCCGATCCGGGTCATCAAGTCTCGAATCGCCTGACTTTTCCCCTGGAGTAATTCAATCACCGCTTCGTCTAAAAAGAAAAAGTATTCGCTCTTCCATCGAATACGGTACAGGAGCGTTAAGACGCAGTACGTAGTCAATTTAAAGAGTTGAATCCAACTGTATTCGCTTACCCAAGCTCCAGGTCGTAGAAACGTCCGTCCCCATTTATCTTGGTTCATTAAATTGGCCATGAATAATAAATAGGTGACGACGACTTCATCTAATCGTTGTTGGGGCTCTTCTTCTCGGAAAGCGGTCGTAAAGTGGGTGACGTCAATACCCGGAGGAGGAGGTGGAGAAGAAGGGGTTTTGAAGTGTAAAAGTTCATGAATTTTATGAGCCACGAACGGTGAAACACGAGCCTGGCTTTCTTGGAGTTCGTTCGAAACGATCGGTTCATCTTCTAAATAAGTTCGTTTTAAACGTTTAAAGGTTTGAGCATCCATTCTCTTTACTTAAACCACCATTGACGAAAACGGCAATACCAATCTCCCACGTCTTTGTTTTGCACCAAACTGCCGAGCAATTCCCCGAAAGTTGTAAAAATCGTCAGCTTGCGAATGTATCCAAAAGCCAGAAAGAGAAAAATGAGTCCGTTGATGAGGAGGAAAAGGAGAAAGAACCAGCTTTGTGTTAAAATGAGACAAAACAGGATCACGAAGGACGTATACGCTCCAGCGACTAAAAGCGTTCCTAATGTTAAGGAATCCATTTGTTTTTTTTTTCTTCTTCTTCTCTATTCTTGACCTAATGTCTCGTAATAAAGGGTCCGATACGTAATATTCTGGTAAGCATTATAAACGGGATGGTGGATAAAGAGAAATAATAAAATCCATAAGAGGATTGATACCATATTTTTGTTTTCTTTGTTCTAAGTCAGAAGAGAAGAGATAATAATAAAGTAACTCATATTAATTAAAAAAATGGTTCGAAAGGATAAATCCAAATCTGATAAAGCGGAACGAAAATTGCTTCGAATGGAAGCAGCTCCTCCTAATCATGTAGGAGACCCAGTCGTTGACAACCCCCTTAACAATCACCCTCCAAGCAATCCATCTAACCATCCTCCTCCAATCCATGACAATCCTCCTAATAATGATAATGTAGGCAATATTCCCATGGACGTGGATGAGGAAATAATTCGTCGGCATAGGCGAGATCTCCTCAATTACGAAGAATACTACCCCGATCGAATGAAATCAGATAAGCGCTATGCCAAATTGGCTGACGGAAATGAGATTTATGCTAAGAATCGACAAGGAGATGAATTTTATATGCTGGATCCCGATGGAAATATTGTGTTTGCAAAACAAATCTCTCCCATCACCGGTAAAATAACCCCTGTCTATGCCGTCGATCATCTGAACCGTTCTATTTTACCCGTCGACGCCCAAAACCGTCCCGTGTATGGATTTGATAGTGATGGGGAACCCATGTTTCCCATGGAAAACGGAAAAATGGTATATCTGTTCTACGGAGGAAAAGAATGGTATCCGGAAAATCCTCAGACCAAAGAACAAATCTATGCTTTAGACGAGCACCATCGACCCTATTTTGCCAAAGACGAGCATCAAAAGCCTTACTACGCTCGAAAACTTGATGTCAATCAATTCCCTATCGAATATGCCCCTCTCGATTCCAACGGTCAACGGATCTATATTCCCTTAGAGAACAATAAATTCCAATACCCGTTTAATCTCGTCACCAAACGACCGCTGTTTGAACTCTCTCCGGATCAGGACGAAATGTATTTCCGAAACAATACGCTAGGTGAATATTATCCCGTCAACGAATTCAACGATGAAATTTACGCTCGAGATCGTTTGCACAATGAAATGCCGGCTAACAACATCGATGGAACCCCTTATTACGCTAAGAGAGCGAGTGGGGACGAATACTATCCCAAGCAACTCAACGGTCTCGAAACGTATATTCGAATTGGAAATAGGGACGAACCGGCCTTAGATGCTTTAGGAGGAGGCATTTATGCGAAAGATGAAAACTTGGACGAATATTATCCGAGAATTTACCACAACGACAATGACGAATAAAGCAAAACGATTACCAAAGGATCTTCGATGGCAAAAGATGAGTATTATGCAGTCGACAATCTTGGAAATCAACGATATAGAAAGGATCGAAGGGAATTTGAAACATATATTACCACTGACGATCCCAGTCTACTGTATGCCCTAGACAAATATAAAGTTCCCCATTATGCTAAAAAACCCGTGTATATCGGTGGAGAAAAAAAATTTGAGGAGTATTATGGAAAAATCAATAACTTGCCCGTCTTTCTAAAGTACCAGGGTCGAGAAATTTATGCCAAAGAGCATTCCGGGGCCGAAATGTATCCCAAAGATTTGTTTGGGAACGACATGATTGCTCGAGATGCCGACGGGCGGTATTATTATGCTAAAGATGAGACAGGAAATGAAAAATATCCCTTGTTGGCCGACGATACGGAACACAAGCCCGAATACATGTCTTACGCCCTCGATAAAAACGGTATTCCGTTCTATCCTATCAATTCTCAGACCCATCTATCCTAAAACCCATCTATCCTAAAAAACCCATCTATCTCAAAACCCATCTATCCTAAAAATGCTACAGGCGATGAATTTTATCAAATCCTTCACCCTTTCACTCAGCAAGTCATCTTTGGAAGAGATACCGATCAGAACCAAGTGTATGCGCGGAAAGCGGATGGAGGCGAAATTTACCCGGATAGCGGTCAATTCGCCATGACGAGGCTGAAAGAATTCTTTTATGCTCATGATAAGAACGGGGTCATTATTTACCCGGTCGATCAACACGGTAACGAACGATATTTAGTGACGGACAAAGGATCGTACGATCAATTGATGAAAGATCCGGCCGTGAAACGATACGCCAAAGATGCAGACAATAATGAAATCTATCCGGAAATTATTCATGCCGATAAGCGCATTACCCAAAAACCTTTAGGAAACCGGTACGCTCAAAATAAATTGGGTGAATATTACTACCCGGTCGATCGATATAATAACGAGTACATTGTCCAGTTCAAGAAAGTGAGTGAGGAACAAATCTTTGCGAGTGGATATCCCATCACGTGTGATCAAATCATCATTGTTCCCAATTTAAATGACAAGCCCTGGACGCCTGCGTTTATACGAGACCCTAGAATTGAACCCGAAAATTTGATAGGCTACTTGTACCGATCGCATTCGAAGCCGATGGATTATTTGACCAATTTGAGATCTAAACGCGCTTCTCGACACGGGTTCCAACCCTATAAAGTTATATATAATAACTCGGAGGGTAAAGTGGTCGAGAAAGTGGAAAGCGGTCTTCCAGGACAAGAAGATCCAGTGGAAG
Organism: Stegodyphus dumicola; assembly: GCF_044657685.1. Taxonomy (NCBI): domain Eukaryota; kingdom Metazoa; phylum Arthropoda; class Arachnida; order Araneae; family Eresidae; genus Stegodyphus; species Stegodyphus dumicola. The sequence goes on along the minus strand of NC_140768.1, from coordinate 130,908,778 downwards.
AGGAAGAGAAAAAGAAGAAAAGAAAGAAGAAAATATATGCCAACCCGATACAGTCTGACGAAAATAATCATCAATCCACCACCAACTGGACAAAAATCATTCTTTCTATGATAGGTATCTTGGTCATACTTGCGTTCCTAATCTGCATTAATATACTGTTTAAAAACTAAAGTCGTGAGAGAAAGAAAAATATCTGAAACAATCCATTCTTAAAAAGATTGGGATGTCTTTTCAATCCAGTCGGTTGGAAAAAAATTTTCAGAGCTGGAAAAAAAAAAAAAAAAAAAAAAAAAAACTTTTTGTTAATTTTTATCATGTCTTCTAGACATGATAAAAATTAACTATCTACTCTTTTTGTCTAGGAATGATGTCTCACCCTTTCGAAAATTAGACCATGACTCACCCTTTCTAAAAATAAAATTCCAAGAAATAAATGAGTCATGGTGTATTTTTAGAAACATGGTGAGACATCATTGAAAACAAAAGGGGTTAGTTAATTTTTATCATGTCTAGAAGACATGATAAAAATTAACAAAAAGTTTTTTTTTTTTTTTTTTTTTTTTTTTTTTTTTTTTTTTTTAGCTCTGAGAAATTTTTTCCAGCCGACTGGATTCACAAGTCATCACAATTTTTTTTAGGAATGAACTCTTCCTTATCTATTTAAGCATTTCGAGTTTCGCTTCAAATGTGTACGTGCTGTTGAAGAGGGACCCACATAGATCCTAGTTGACTCATTCATGGGGAAGGAAAAAAAAAGTATTCTATAACGTGTTGGATAATGTTGGAGGTAAGTCTCTTTCTTTTTCATTTTTTTCTAAAGATTTATGAATGACAAACGGAAAGGTTTCTTTCTTGTACTCTTGAAGGCGATGAAAATGAAACAAAGCTTCTTGGAAAGCACAATATTTGGTCCGACCTATATGTTTCGGACAAAACGGTGAATATTCATAGTTCATTGGTATGGGCGCGGTATGAAACGCTTCCTTGTTCTTGGAGACGAAATTGAAATAAATAGGACGGGCCAGTATCTGGTACAAAACATTAATTTTCCAATAATGAGGGCAGTAAATGTTTTTATATCCTGCCGTTAGAGCTACGAGAAACGGTTTTAATTGATCGTACGGCAAATGACCCTCATTCCATGAAAAGCCATGCGTTATATCCGCTAACGGTAAATGAACACTCGATACACTTTGTTTGGCGGAATAGGATAATTCAGACCACGGTATGGGTGGTTCCACGTAGATAATGCCTTGGGAACGATCATGGGTGATATAAGCCACTTCTTTAATAATATAGTCGGAAAAGTCATCATTATAAGAAAGATTAAGTTCTTTGGCGAGAGGATCACCATTCAATTCGAAACCTTCGAAATTGAGAACGATATAGGATTCCATGTTTTATTTTTATCGGTCATCTTGTTTCAGGAGAACATTGAATCTAAAATCCTCTACGGTTATCACATGAAAATCTCTCAATTTGCCTTTTAGATAGGTGGCTCCAACTAAGTGGATGGATTGAGTTCCATATTTTTTTCTTTAATTGTTGGAAACAAATCCGCTCTGATACTTGTACTGCAATAGGTCCTAGACGTATCTTATCCTTGCGAGTGAACAGAGTTATATATTCTATACCCACTCGATGTTGACGAAACTTTTGTAGAAATTGTATTAAGGACCAAGATTGAAGACCCAAGGTCGATTTTAAATCTCTTTCCAAATTAAACGTGGCAGTATGGGAAATAAGAACAATATATCGAAAGGAGGGACCTATTTGTCGATTGAACCGTTCGGTGATTCGCCATGGAAGAAAGGTTGAATGATTCATTTTTTTTTTCAATTTAATTTAATTTTTTTTCTTCTTCTTCGGTTCGAAGGATTAAACAAGCATGGCAGAGTATTACGATATTTCTGTTTTGAAAACTATTCAATTACCGATTGATCGACTCATCCGATTCGTGATTGGGCAAAATCCTCAACTTGAAAACTATCAAGCGACGTACCGGTTTCTGAATTTAGTTTTTGAGATTACGCCTCGACTCGTTCGAGATTTTCAATCACAGGCCGTTGCTCATATCCGTCACGTGTTAGATAATATGTCGCAATATGGACACCTATATCTTTTAATCGATCAGCAGCCCCTGTTTAATGCCCTGGAATGGAATGATGAAGAATTTATTTTATCGAATGAAGAAGTCTTAGACCCTATTCGCAAAATGGCCAGTCAGTTTTTTCCTAAAGATTCTGCTCATTACCATATCACTTGCATCTATCTCTTATATTTTTACGCACTACTCGCGAATCCGAAATATACTTGGATCACAATGGATTATTTAATGCACGGCAATAAATATCATCAATATTTATTAGCTAAACATGCTCACGAAGAAAAGTAAAAACAAAATCATTAGACGAGAAATTTATTTTTGAAAAGATAAAGCAATATAATGGAATTTTATCGGAATCGATATGGTAGCGAATATTACAAATATCGAAAAAAAGATCCAGTCTTTGTGAAAAGTGAATATGGTCATGAAAGGTATGCCATTCACTCCCAAAAGGGGGAAATCTATCCCGACAAAGGTGATCCTTTCGCTAAAACTCGAGACGGCCTTCCATATTATGCCAAAGATCGGAAAGGAAATGAAAAATATCCTCTACAACGTAAAAAATCCCTCGTTATTCAAATTCAAAACGAATTCGTTCTGGCCAAATACGCGGACGGAAAAGAACGATACCCGGTGGATTTCCGAGGGAACGAATATTATTTAGTGAAAAATGAAGAACCTTACGTCCTGAAAGATGCCCAAGGTGAAATCTACTTTGCTAAAACATGTAGTGGAAAAGTCCTCATTCCTTGGAATTATTTTGAACAGTACAAGTATCTTCTCTCAGAACATTATAAACGCACATGCGATGCTGCAGGAAACTGCGTTTATCAATCCACGGTACCCGTTGAAGAAATTCTTAAAAAGTTGTTTCCATGCCTCTGTTTGTGCTTAGCTGAAATACCTACAATGGCTTTTATTCTAGCAGCTACGTTAATGTCAATACCAGGACTGTAAGAACAACGTTCTTATATATAGTCAGTGAGAAGAGAAAGAATGACTCGAAGCTGGCTGAGAAAAAATTCTATTAAAAAAAAAAAAAAAAAAAAAAAAAAAAAAAAAAAAAAAAACTTTTTGTTAATTTTTATCATGTCTTTAGACATAATAAAAATTAACTCTACCCCCCTTTTTTCTTTTTGTTGTGAATGATGTCTCACCCTTTCTAAAACTAGATTTCTAAACAAAAGAATGAGTCATATCGTTCTTGGAAATTTATTTTAGAAACATGTTGACACCTGATTCAAACCAAAATAGGGGTGAGGGGTGGTAAAGTTAATTTTTATCATGTCTAAAGACATGATAAAAATTAACAAAAAGTTTTTTTTTTTTTTTTTTAGAATTTTTTCTCAGCTGTTAAGAAATTTTTCCAACCCGACTCGATCGACCGGACATCACCATGTTTTAAGAATGGACTCTCACTTATATATTTCAGCATTGCGAGTTTCACTTCACATGATTCTGTGTTTTTGAAGAAGAAACATCTTGAAATCTGGCTTTCTTCAGTCAACTTTTGTTTTTTCCAAGTCATTACACAATGAAATGTTGGGAACCTACCTCATGCATATGTAAAAAGGTTAGTAATTCTTGTCTTTTTTCAGATTTTTGATGATAACATTATCGTAATAAATAACTTGTCTTTTATGCTGATCAGATCAATGGGTTCATCGTCCACTTTTAAATGTTTTGTGGTTGAGTGTTCTCCCTCTTCGTCGTCATGCTTTCGTTTGAGAGACGAATTCAATTCGGCATTTTCAAACTGAAGGGGTTCTACTATATCCAAAGAAGAGGAAATATTATTTTCGGCTGAAAAGGAACTGAAATCCATTTCGGTCCGTTTCAAATGTCCAAATTCATCATTGAAACGCATAATGAGTTCCGTTTCGTGGATGGAGGTGTCGCGCATCGTTTTCAAAAATTGTCGAATGGCCGATTTCAGTTCGTTAAAGGTCGTAACAGAACCGGGAATGATTTGTACATCGGCATACTGTTTGAATTGTGTAAAAATATCGGTCGAAGATAAAAATTCTTTTTTGAATTCTACTAATATTTCAGGTTCGGAACGGTAACGGATCATGCCGTCCTCCATGTTAATATTGTGGGCCAGATGCAGATAAATCATTAAAAAGAAACCTTTATAGGAATCTTCGACGATAGAATCTTTGGTTTCGAGTAAATATTGATCCTGCATCACTTGTTCTGAGGTGAGGGATGGAGCATTTTTCGTAAACACGGCGTCAAAAGGAATTGCTACCACGCGATCATTAAATGCCTCTGTGGCCGTACACACTGGGAACGTATTGATAGAAGCCATGAGTTTGGCACTGGGAATCGCTCCTACATTTTGCTCGTACAAATTCCGAAAACTGGTGGTCGAATTACCCGTGATTTCTTTCACGAGGTTTTCGTTTAATTTTCCCGACATTTCTTCAACAGTCACTACCCGACAACAAAATAACGAAGAGGCCAGTTCAGGTTGGGCTGATAGTCCTTGACCACTCGTCGTTTGTAAATTGACGGCTCGAATACCATGACTATAGCCTCCAAAGACCTTCGAAATCATTTGAAAGAATTTACTTTTTCCATTGCGCGTGTTGCCTTTCAAAATAAAAAATTTGCGACCGTAATTGGTCGCAATGAGAAGACTGGCCAGGACATCTAAAAGGTACATGAACAGATCGTATTCGAAACATGTATATTTACACATGTGCACATAAAAATGAAGCATGCTTTGAATGAGCGGGTTGGTTTCTAGTTTGTCATGAAACTCGCGCACTTTTTCCCGCAGCGTATCCAGTAAATCGTCCGTGAGGTCGAGAAAACAGCTTTTCAGGTATTGTAGAAAAAATTTCCGGTCGGTTAATAAACGATAGATGGCTATCAAATCCGGATCGTGACGAAATTGTATCAACTCGTGTCGACTAAAATTGATGCCCAGACGTCGATCCGATAGGTAAAATTCCGGAACCGTCCCTCCTACATGACCCGTCAAGAGATTCAGAACCCCATCGTGGGTTCGAATATGCCATTTATGTCGATCCATTTGAATGATTTTACGATCAATGTTGGTTCGACTCAGAATGGACGAGACCACATAATTAATGTTGACCTGTTTCATAATGTCTGTGAAAGGACACATGTTTTTAGTTTTATCGGCAAACTGATTCCGAGCATAGGCCTGAATGGAGGACCAGATGGCATTCATCAGGTTTAGAATTTCTATCTGGTGGGGCACTTCTTGCCAGTACTCGTGGATATTATTCCACATATAGCGTTGAGGTTTCTTACAGGAATTGTGCATGGTAATGACGAGAATCGGAAAATATCGCTCTTGAATTCGATGAATTTGTTCCACGAGCTGATCTCCAGACACCGAATATAAAATAATGCCTTTCATGGTTTTGATAATAGCTTCCAGTTTATCTTTAAATTTGTAAATTTTAGGATTGAGATTCGAACCACAAAAGAGGATCGTGTCGAGAGTAAAATCTTGGGAAATGATATCTATAATTTTACTGTTGATTTTTTCTACAGAATCTATGAGTTCGTGAGATTCTAATATCGTACGCAAATGGGATGCGAGTGTATGGGAGGACATTCGTAAATGTTGACACAAGGCACAAAAGACAGGTAAAAAATAGTAACCTTGATTGTACTGCATAATCGTACGAAGGGGATTGGGATCGGAATGCAAACTAGGATTGTCTAACTTGAGAGCTTGATTCACCGTCTGGAATACATCGTTTTCGATGACGATAGAATTTTGACTTTCCCGGTACCATCGTTTTAGAGCCCGGTTATTCGATTCAAAGTCTGAAATCACAAACCCGTTAAACTTGATAAAGTAAAACGTTTTTAACCAATGATGACATTCGGTTCCAAAATCCTTCCCTTTGTAAATATACATCGGGGTTTTTAGTTTATACTCAAACGTAGCCACTTTTTCATCGTCGGGTCCAGCTTCCTCATCTTTGCTAATAAGCGTGGGATACGATACTCGATACAAAGGATCGTACAGTGTCACCACAGGCATCATATATTCATAAAGTTGTTTTTGAATATCCATTGGCTGGAGGTGGAGCAGTTTACGAAAAAAGGAATTGGTATTATCCTTGCGACTTTTAAATTTTGATTGAATGCCTAACAATCGCATGCTGAAAGCATTAGGATTGGTCAAATCTAAACGCCAGGTGGTTTGTTCGTCTACATAAATAATCAACATGGGTTCGTATTTATTCGTATAGGGCTTGGAGGAATTCACAAGCGTCGCATTCGCTAAAACGTCCAACTGGAAAATAAATTCAGATGTTTCGTGATAGAATCGGGGTTGAAGTTGGCTGCAGAATTGAATATAATCATCATGAGCGATCGAAATTTCCGGCAAATGGACATGAATACCACCTCCTGGACGAACAGCCACAATAAAAGTAAAATGCTTAAGGGATAAAAAGTAAAATTTTAAGGTTGAGAGAATAACAGAATCTACATAATCGTAGAGCATAGATGAAGGAAGGGATGCATCGCATTCAGTTTTAATATCAATATCTAGGATAAGGGAATGATGGGTCGTCGAGCAAAGATCCATCGTTAAAAAAAGATTTTCGGCAGACGTTCGAGTATAAAATCGAGAAAATTGTGCGTAGTCTTTTCGGTTACAGTAAAAGATTCCTCCCGACATCTGGTAGAAAATGTAAGCATCGTTGGGCGCATCTCCAACCGAATTAATCCTTGTTAAATAATGGAGGCTCTGCGACATGATTATATATCTTTAACTTGATTAATATTTCTTAAAAAAAATACAAGCAATTCTTTGTAAGTAAATATCCTATAAAATCTCCACGTGCTCCTCTAAAGAATAAATAAACTGAGCACTTTTACCTTCATAAAGTCTGTTCCTATATAATGTTGAATTCACGGCACAGAATGATTTAAAGTAAAATTCGTTTCGCACGTCTTAAATAGATAAACCAGAGTTCTTTCTAGCCAGAGCTCAGAAAAAATTCCAAAGTGAATATTTAAAAAAAAAAAAAAAAAAAAAAAAAAAAAAAAAAAAAACTTTTTGTTAATTTTTATCATGTCTTTAGACATGATAAAAATTAACTACCTTCCCCTTTTGTCTGGGAATGTTGTCTCACACTTTCGGAAAATAGAACATGACTCATCCTTTCTAAAAATAGAACTCCAATAAAAGAATGGGTCAAGGTATATTTTTTAGAGAGTGAGACATCCTTCCCTGACAAAAAGAGGGGACAGTTAATTTTTATCATGTCTAAAAGATATGATAAAAATTAACAAAAAGTTTTTTTTTTTTTTTTTTTTTTTAATATACATTTCAGATTATCTGAGAAATTTTTCCCAGCCAGCTTTTACTTTTCTAGACATAAACGTCCTTGTTTATGTCCTTGAATGACGTCATTTCTCATGTATATATAAAGCGTGTAAGTTGGCTCTGTAGACTTATTCCTTTCGAGGAAGAAGGCGAGATAAAGTAAGCTCTGTCATGGATAATGAAAAGTACTACAATGTTTCGGATTATGTGGAAGTGTATGGAAATGTTTATAGACAATATTATTTTATAGCTGTTCGTTTCAAATTACCCATCTTCCATGTCGATACTTTGAAACATTTTAGCCCGGGTCTCGTTCGAGCACCTTGTATTCTCGTGGTCAGTGAAAATCGACTCATTTTCCAAGGAGAAAATTTAGACAAAGACTATCCGTTTCCTCGTGGGTCTTTAGTCTTTTGCGTGCATGGAACAAAAGAGGATCCTCGTTGGATTAACGTCTCTAGAGATACGACCGATCAGTTTTTACAAAGTTTATTTCCCTCTCGAGATTTTATCAAGGTCTCCTATGAAAATAATACTTTATTTGTTTGTTCGACCATCAATCCGTTTTCCTTGTTCTGGAAAGTACTTCCTCGCAATATGGCTTTTCGCGCCTTAAGCGATCTGACGATGACCTACATAAAAAGAGAACCTTTCCAGTTAGAGCATTGCATGCGCCTCCGATTTTTCAAACGAAATACGCACGTCTGGGAATCGTGGTCCAACTGGTATCACTATTTACATCCCATGCTCATCCTCCACTTCATACATTTAACGGGACAAGCTGCGAGTGCTCAATTGGCTGCCAAACTTCATAAATTGTTTAAATGCTCCCTTCCACCTTACCTGCATACGGATTCTATTTCATCGGACTTTTATACTTGTGAAATTACTTTTGACGACACGAAATTAACCGGTGTTTGGTTTGTCGTTTTGAATATGTCCTTAGTGATGTATGTTTCGCCCATGATTGCGTCATTCCATCATGAAACGTTCCTCGACGTGAATCGTGAACAATGTAATTATTGGCTACCGTTTTACCGAAATAATGAATTATGGACCCGAGAAGGATTTAAAATATACGTTTCCCACTTTAGAAAGAATCGTCGCTACTTGAAAGAAGTCATGATTTGGTTATCGTCCCGCTCCGAAGAAAAATATCAATATATGTTGCTCGATTTGAACAAAGTAGCCTACCTTTTAATGATTTAAAAAAAAGCAAAAAGAAAAGAATGTTACGAGAACTGGTTCGATGTCTTATTCAATACCAGTCCGACCCCACTTTTATATCTTTAAATGTTGTCGATGGTCTCAAACAAAATCTTCAAGACGACGTGATCGATGCTTTTCTCCTGAGTCGACCTTTACTCCATCTCTATCCTCAACTGTATAAAAAGAGTTCGAGCATCATCGATTTCTTGTTTCGCATTTCGGGCTTGCATTTGGAAGAGATTGTTCCGATGGAATCTCAGGACCTGGAAAACAAAATCGCTTCTTTGGAAACTCAATTGGAGGCAGATCGGAAAGCTTTTGAGAAACAAATCGAGACGCTCCAACAAGAGCACCGGAACGAAATGCGTTGTTTTCTAGCAGAAAAAGAACAATATGTGAATACCGCTCGATTCGGAAAAGAGCATTCAGTCGTGGATTTGCAACGATAATTGGAACGCCTTACATGGGAGAAAGAAACCCTGCAGACTGAGTTGGAGCAGCTGAAACGGAATCACGAAACCTTACAAACTCAGTGGGAGAAATTGAAACGAGATCACGAAACCTTACAGACACAAATTCGAACGCACGAGTCTGAAAAAATACAATGGCAGAGGCAAATAGTAGAACAACAACAACAACAACAACAATTGAATAATAATAATAATAATAATAATAATAATATCGAGTTTCCAAACCGTTTGATGAACGAATGGCAAATGCTCCACAAACGCTACGAAACGGGACTTGAAGAATGGATGCAACGAACGGAAAGTTTAATCCGCCCTTTGCAAATGGCTTTACAAGAAACGATCGAGCAACTGAAACTTCCTCCTTCTTCTACGACTACGGTCATTGAAACTTTACCGCTCGAATCGCCTCCTTCTCAGCAGCTCATGATCGAGTCGTCGCGATCTAAATTAGAGCAATTACAAGAAACCCTCGACCAGTTTTTAACATCGTATCAATCGGAACAAAAACAGCACGTCCAGCAATTGAACGAGGAACTGAAAGGACAATTGACCCTTTGTCAAAACGAAAAACGGATGTTGGAAAAGCAGTTGGAGCAGGGTCAGAAAGAACGAACCGACCTCCTGCAAAAATGGAAAATCGAGTCCGAAACACATTTCCAGGAAGGTATTCAACGCGTTCTTGACACGCTGCAAAAGAAAAATCCTCATATTGAGACGATTCTTCGAGACGAAATGGCTAAACAAATGAAGGAGTTCCACGAAACGCAGTTTATGACGTTTTTACAGACGATCCTTCCCCCCTCATTTTGGAAACCTTTAGGTGCGAACCAAGATTGGAAAACGTTTTTCTTCCAGCAAATTCAAACGTATATCCAGTATTTACAAAATTGGCAAACCCAGCTTTTGAACCAATTAACACTTCTCGGGAATGCTTTAAATCAATCGCTAACGCCCGACAATTTAGCTCATACCATTCTTCACAGTCTCCCTTCTTCCTCTAAAAGCATGATGGAAGACACGACCCTCTTGCAACGATTGCACGATCTTCAACAATCGATTGAGAACCAGAACGAAGCGAAGGAGGTCCTACAACAAATCCAAGTTCAACTCCATCGGGATCGTAGCCAAGAACATAAAAAATTACAGCAGAGTCTAGAACATGAAAAACGGCAACGCGTCGCTTTGGAAAAGAAACTGGAGGTCCTGAAAACGAATTTGGTAACTCTGATACGGACTAAATGGAATGCGTATTTTGGGGCCACGGATTACGATCAGATTCTCGCGGAACTCGAAAAAGTATTCCATTTCAAAGAAAATCTAGAGAGGACCCTCGAAACGCAATTGGCGCAACTGAAAGGTCATTTTCCCGAAATACCGGTCGTTCAATTCGATAATTTGGCGTCGAGCATGATCGAATGGGCTCGACAGGTCGAGAATCGCAACGATTGTGAAGTCGAGCTCCGTAAAACCAAAGAACAACTTTTCGAATTGAAACAGAAACTCGATCAAGTCGAAAGTAATTATACGAAATGTAATGAGTACCTTCTCTACGCCAAAACGAAATTAACCACGTTCCTAAAAACGATCCTTCAGAATGACCCTAGTGATCAGAGGGAAGATTGGCCGCAAGCCGTTGTCCATCAACTCCAAAACGTAATTCACGAGCATCGACAATTTCAAGATCTCGTTTATAAACAAATTGTCACGCTTCGAGTCCAGTTTCCGAACATACCGGATCCCATTGAAGAATTGGCGAATTCGGTGATTTTATATTTCGAGCAGGAACGAGACCTATACCGACGGCAGTTAGAGGAACGTCCTCACATTACCGAAGTGAAAGAACCCACTACTGTACCGGCCATTACGTATCCTACGGATCAAGTGGAGGAATTACAGCGGGAAGTGAAAGATTTACAAAACCAACTGGAAGTGTCTCGGTCTCGAAACCAAACTTTAGAAAACCAACTGGCTAAAGCTCTCGTAGCTCCGCAGGATGTAGAAATGTCCGATACTTCGAAATATAAACGAAAGCACGTATCGACGGTCGACGAAGACTATGTAAGAGGTCTGTCATTGGATTTACAAGAGGCCAAACACGCTTTAGATCGATGTCTGGACGAAAAAGCCCACTTGCAAAAGGAATTGGAACACATTAAAACCGAACTAACCCCTTCTCCCTCCGTATCGTCCGATTTCAAAATGCTCAGCGACCTGTTTTATCAATTATACGTGTCCTATTTTCGATTACGATTTGATGTCGTGTACGGAAAAACCGTTTTTTCGTCGGAGGAATATATTAGATCCGTGCTGAATAAATTGGATTTCGTGGATCGAAGCATTCGATCCAATATGGCTGTGAAAGAATGGACCGATGTTTTATTGCAATACATCAAATGGGACGTACAAACTCTGACAGGAGGGTTAGATTGGCAGGGGTCGCATACAGCCTACATTAAAGATGAATTCTTAACCTATTGCATGAATCAAACGATTGAAATCATTGACCGGTACGCGAAAGAATTGAGGAAACAGACCGAGATGTTTAGAAGTCCATAAAATAATAATAAAGGGGAACTATGGAATATTCAGAGTTAATCGATCGTATTCTTGCGCACCCGATTTTAAAAGCGGGGATTGACGAAATCGTTGAAAATAACCCGAGAACGTTAAACCTCGTGAGCCGAGAATGGAAAAATATATTAGCCAACAATCCTCAGTTTCAAGATTTTCAAGCTAAAGCGATCCCGTTCCAGCATCCCGTAGAAAAAGGTTATATTCAGATTGAAAATATTAAAGATTTCAATCATCATTATAATATTCTCGTAGCGGGGTATTGGGTTCTCTGCGCTACTAATTATAAGAGGAATCTGAATGCCCATTCTTTCATATGTAAACTCTGTCCTCCTCTGGTGGACATTACCAAAGCCGTGGCTGCCGATCATTCCCAAATGCTGATTTCAGAACAATGTCGGTTCTTCATTGAAAAATGTAGACCTTCTCTCTGTAAAGCGTGTCGGCAAATGAGTCAACGAAATGATCTGAATTCTCAGATGTCTCAAAATCAATGGTGTTTACGCAAAACCAAAGTGTTTGATGGAACGACCCTTTTAAACGTGTTTCAAGAAACCCTGGACCAAGAATTTGTGAATAACGATATGTTTATTGGTATTTTAAATATTAAAATTAATTCGCGGTACTTTTACGAAACGGACGCTTTGTATTGTAGAGTAGGAGGCATTTGTAGAGATATGATTCTCTTTCAAGAAGATGCTCTGAATATGATCGAAAAACCCGTGTTTCAGTTAAATATTTTAGAACCTTCTTCGAGAAATATTATTAACGAAACCATTTCCACTACCTTCGATAAAGAGAAAATCAAAACTGAAAAGGTGAAATCCAGACCAGGTTCCCATCAAAAGCAAGATCAATCCAGATCTGTGCAAACCATTCAAGAAAGAGAAGTCTAAGAAGGAGGCTGAGGATGTAAAAGGCAATGAGGATCCAGTCTATTTAGGTGAGGTTTCTGCCAGTTCTATGAAGAACAAGTTTAGTAGATTTGCGTATAAACCGTACGCTCTCATGTCTCGTCGTGATCTGGATGATCTGGATTAGAAGTTAAAAAAAAAAAAAAAAAAAAAAAAAAAAAAAAAAAAAAAAACTTTTTGTTAATTTTTATCATGTCTTTAGACATGATAAAAATTAACTACCCTCCCCTTTTTGTCTGGGAATGTTGTCTCACTCTTTCGAAAAATAAACCGTGACTCATTCTTGGAATGATTGCCATTAGAAAGGATGAGTTATGGTCTATTTTTAGAAAGTGTGAGACAACATTCCCAGACAAAAAGGGAAGGGGATTGTTAATTTTTATCATGTCTAAAGACATGATAAAAATTAACAAAAAGTTTTTTTTTTTTTTTTTTTCAGATTTTAAAAATTTTTTCCAGCCGACTCGATCAACAAGACCATCATTTTTTTTCAAGAATGTGTTCTCACTTATCTATTTAAGCCATTCGAGTTTCATTTCAGATCGTTTGATGCTGTGGCCTGTGTACAAGCTTCTACATGATGAAAACAGATTCTGTGTCAAGGTATATTACCATTTTGTTTTTTTTTCCTTTTTACATAATAGAAATTTTTCTGTACTGACTTTTTAACCCCCAACCAAATCAATTTTTTTCTCCAAACCTTTTCGCATTTAGCAAGTTAGGAACCGCGTATCAGAAAACTGCATGGCATTTTTCATAATGAGATTATCGGGCAAATCCTTTCTCGTCAATTGTTTATTTAAAGCCGTTTCTTTGGGATACGTGATGCATTTGGATTGATAGAGATACGAAGATCCTGTTTCTTCTCCCATCACAACAATCGGTTCAGGGTGACAAATATCTTCTAACGTATAAAACCCAACCCCTTTCTTGTACGTGACATTCGAAATGACGGTTTCGGGAACGAGGTCTAAATTGGGTAGTTTATGAAAATCGAATAAACAATGCGCCAGCAGGAAATTGTAAAAAGGAGAGAATTCCGTTTTAGGGTCGACAAAAAGACCTCCATTCGCCATGTCGCATACCTTTATCTTGTCGAAGAGCGTCGCTACATTTGAATTATTAATATAGTGATATAAACCGCAAAGACGTTGCTGAAGCGTGCTCTTGAAATGCACCATCATTTCTTCTTGCATCTTCGTGGTATTGTTCACGCCTAAACCAATTTCGTTCGTGTTGCCAACACTTAAATTCCGTAGCAGTTCGTAATGGAAACGTCGATCAAACACATCCATGGCGTTATTGCGTTTCAAGTCGGTCGGGTCTTGAGAATACAGGTGGTTGATATAGTGCTCGATGCACGGGTTGAGTTTAAATGTGAGATCGTCCAACTGGACGTCGTGTAAATCGGGTCGGAAATGTTTATCCAGGAACTCGCGCGTCGGTAAAATGACAGTATTTTTCGGAAACGAGAAATTTTCCTTCACAATCAGGAAAGGTCCAACGACCTTGGTATGCGATTCCGATTCCATTCGATGATAATAAATTTGCAATCCATAAGGATTTCGAAGATGGTTCAGGCAGAGAATATTCCGAAACGCCGAAATATTGTCCGACCCACAAGGAATTTTTCGATTATTAAAAATACAATTGGATTCGTTCATTGTCTTGGTTTCTGAAAATTCGGCTAGGGTCAAGAGACATGCGATTTTTTAACAAGTCTGGAGGCAAAGTCGCTAAACAATTTAAACAATTCGACATTTCTGTCAAACGAGCAGGGGAGGTCGCTAAAGTCGTCGCGAAGAATAAACCCCTTCAAAAAGCTTTTGATAAAGTGTTTAGTAAGAAAGCTCTTCTGACCGCAGGAAGGGTGACGGCCGTCGCGCTCGGTTCTCAATATGTCAACCAATACATTCGGGACAATTCGGGCTGTTTTCTCTACAACGGAGGGGACATGGTTTGTAAACTTAAAGAATTGAGTTGTTGTCAACCCGAACCTGTTCACGGGATCGAATCGTGCACAGGATTTCCTATTCAGCAATGGAATGCGTGTGAAGGGTACGACAATGAGAAAGAGGATACGTGTTGTCGATTATGTGATTGTCAATATCACGATTGTACACCGACGCAAGAATTGAAATGCCGTCGACCCACGATCGGAGAAGCTTTAACGCATTTCAGTCAAGACGTGACGGGTTCCATCACGAGTGGTATTTTAGATGTTTTGGGTAATATACCGTACCTAAAACCAATCTTGTTGGGAATCGTTCTTGTCATCATCGGCCTTATTATTTGGAAATTCGTATAAGAAAAGATGGATATCGTTACACTTCAATCCTTAAAGACTCCTATCGATCACCTTCTTCAACATAAATATCGTCCTCGACTGAATACCGTGGTACCTCAATATATCAAATTTCATAAATTTCCGCCCTTCACGAGCCTCGTCACACTCGAACTGGTGCGCGATCCAGAAGTACGGGAAGCGGTGCGAGACTATATTCAAACGCTGTTTCGAGAAAAAGAGAAATACGGCTATTTGTATTTTTTGAGTGAACAAAACCTCGTACTTCCATTTACAATTCAATGGAATACAGAATTGGTCGTGGATCCATTGAACGTTTTTACTATCATTACGGAAATAGATCAGATAGCCGACCAGTTCGCTCAACGGGGAGATATGACGTACGAAATAACTCGCGTTGAAATACTCTATTTTTTAGTGTTGATTGTGAATATTCAACTCAATTGGATCACGGTCGATTATTTGCTACGATGTAATCAGATGTATGATTACTTGATTGCTGCTCCTAATCGAATCTTGACCAATTCCGAAATGGAAAAGAATACAATATGATCTCCAAGTGACGAAATGCTTCTTCTTCAACCCTCCTGAGCGATCTGAAGTAAAACTTGAAATGTTTAAATAGATAAGCGAGAGCCCATTCTAGAAAGAATTTTGAGATGTCTTGCCAATCGAGTCGGCTAGGAAAAATTTCTGAGAGCCCAGAAAAATTTCTGTAGATGAAAAAAAAAAAAAAAAAAAAAAACTTTTTGTTAATTTTTATCATGTCTTAAGACATGATAAAAATTAACTCTCTCTTCTTTTTGTCTGGGAAGGATGTCTCAGCGTTTGAAAAAACAAACCATAACTCATCCTTTCTCATGGCAATCATTGCAAGAATGAGTCACGGTTTGTTTTTCGAAACGGTGAGACATCCTTCCCAGCCAAAAAGAAGAGAGAGTTAATTTTTATCATGTCTTAAAGACATGATAAAAATTAACAAAAAGTTTTTTTTTTTTTTTTTTTTTTTTTTTTTTAAGCTCTTAGAAATTTTTTCCAGCCGGCTCGATTCACAAGACATTTCAAGATGACGTCATCGTTTCAAGAATTGTGTATATCAGTGGATAACTTTCGCACTTCCTGTGAGTTGAGTTCCTAGCTGAGCTAAGGGAATCACCATTTCTCAATCTACAGATATTTGTTTCGTTTTTTTTTCTGTTTACAACAGAACACATGGAGAGGAAACTGGTCGTTCCATAAATTCAATTCTTAACCGGACAATATCGAGAAATTTTCGAGCTTCCCGACTTAGGCGAATGACGATCGGGGACGATGAATTTCTTGGTACAATGATACCTTCTTCTTCTTCGGTTTCGACCGTTTCGGCCGAAAAGCATATTTTATGTCGAGCCAAAGTTAGAGCCAATTGAAAGAGTTTCAGATTGCCGTACCTGATTTCTGGATCCGTGGAACGATTCTGATGATAAAACTCCAGGCATGATTGAACCAGGTAAGGTAGATGAGCATAGGGTTTAGCAAGTGGAACTGGTTTTTCTTCTTCGATTTTGGTCAGACACCATAAATCATGAGGAATGGAAGCATATCGAACTCGGTGAAGCGCATGCTAACAATCGTATTCGTAACTCTCGAGAAACGTCAATTCGCTCACATCTGTGACGGGATGGAACAGACACGCTGTGTTTCTATTAGCAGGTTGTTTCGGATGAGATTCGAGCATGACATAACTTAAACATAAGAAAGCCTTTTTGTATTCAAACCCGATGATCGTCGAACAGAGTACGACCGGTTGAAGTGGATACGTGGTTTCTGGTTCGTAAAGAATAGGAATCCAGTGCACGGTCGTGGGGATGGCTTGATATTCCATGTACCGCTGATACGGTGATCGAACATATAAAATCGTTTCCGGTTCAGAACCGTTGACGACGAGTCCAATGCATTTCCCGTTAGGATTCGATCGAGTAGCATTTTCGAACCCGATTTGAAACGGGTATTCGATCAAGAGTCCGACCTTCTCAAGCGAATTTCTCTGATCGTACGTATTCAAAATATCTTGGACAATATATTGAGGATGGTGCTGATACGTCCATTGTTTTTGAATGAGCGCCGTACTCTTATTGTACTCAATGGGAAACGGGATGGGTTTCTCAGGATTCACGGACGGTAAAAATTCAATAAAGGAAGACGGAAAAGCCCTTCGCGTTTTCAAAGGATCGTAATAAACGTCCGGTCGATCTTTCCATTCGTTGATGAAATTATGGACGAGGTCGTTCTCGTGATGGACCTGGTTGGACAAAAAACAAAGACGATACCTTTTCCCTCCGTCATCTTCTGGTAAATGTAATCTGGGCCCGTTATCATCATCAAAGTAATGTCCTCCTGGATACGGTATATCCCATTCGTCTAAATATAGAATTGTATGATTATTTTGGGAGCGGTACACGTTTTCGAACACGGGATTTTGTAAATACCGTTCGATCGTTTTAGGATCTTTCACAAAAAATGGTGTGGCGAAAAGTTTGAAAAGATTGTGGGAGGATTCCGATGAATTCGGGATCGTGGGGAAAATGACCCGTTCGTTTTCTAAAAGAAGGATCCATGATGCATTGCGTTGAAGAAAAACGGTACACGACAAGTCCGACATTTTACAATAGGCGGCTAGGGCGAGAACGAGTGGTTTCTGACTCGGGACGACTTTATCGAAATGAGCGAGTTTTCGAATCACAGAAGGTTGAAGCCGCATATGGGCTATGGGAAAAAAATCGTATCTTGAATCACATTGAATCCTCCTAAATGCAAGCCATGAAATTGGCTGTAAAGTGTAGCGTATTTATGAATATTCATTATCCTTTGTTTTTGAGAGGGTCGGATTAAAAAAAGAAGAAAATAGACATCTGAGAAAGTATCCGCAAGTGGAAAAGCTTACGATGAGCCGATTTTATAGTTGGCGTAGTATCCGAACTGACATTCGCTAAGGGGTCTAATAAAATCTAAAATCCATGGCTAGAGAATAGATGGGGAAAATCTTTTATGCTTCTGATAAAAACCGCTCGTTGTAAATCCAGAATCCATTGGTTAGAACAGATGCGGGAAATGTATTTGGAATTCTAATAAACAGACCAAACTGCCTTGAGTATCTGCAAGTAAAAAATCTTACGATGAGTCAATTTTATAGTTGAAGTAGAATCTTGGATCCATTAAGGATATTGATAGAACTTGTATGTAAATAGAGAGAAAGGAATGAACAAGATAAAATGAGTTATGAATCATTTCTCCGATCCGTTTTTGGATCTAATTATAAGACATTTATGCCTTTTATTCATACTATTCAGCTTTACTGTTTATTTGTCATTACATTAGTAATTTGTCTGACCATCTGCATGATTTATGAAACACAGCAAGATAAACATTAGGAAAACTATGTTCCCCCTTCATGGTATTTGTTTTTCAGACATATATATTATGGATTAAGTTATTTCTTTATCAATAGCGTCAGATCCTGGCACCCATTCAAAAAATCATTAATAATAATTTAATATCATTAATAAAATTTTGAAACCTTCTAGTATAAACCTTTTTATGAAATTTTTAGTAAAATAACAAAGATCCTAAAATCCTTACCTTTTAAATCTAGTGTGTCCCATAGGACAAACCGGTTTGTCCTATGGGACACACTACATTTAAAAGGTAAGGATTTTAGGATCTTTGTTATTTTACGGTCAAGGAAAATTTAAAAGTTTTATGGAATCCTTATATTTTTTTTAATCAATTTAATTTTTAGGTACCAAAAAAGGATTAGATTAAAAAATATAAGACGAAGTGAAAAATAATAGATAATAATTAATAATGAAGGGTAGGAATCAAGATGGATACTGAGGAACCTACAACTTTATCTGAAAGGAAAAGAAAAAGAAAAGCATATTTGAAACATTATTGGTCACTGGAACGAGTAAAAGAAGCAAATCGATGGAGAAAACGAGAAAGGCGAAAAGATCCAAACGTTCGATTCAAAGAAAAAGAATACCAACGTATGAGACGATGGAAATGTTGGGATAACGCTCTTCCTAAACATAGACATAAGCCTGACAATACAGTATTCAAACAATGTCCGTCGATGGAGGAATGTCAAAATATTATTAAACGTATGAATATTTCGGAAGGAACACGAGCTAAGTATGAATTTTATTTTAATGAATTCTATGATTGGTATCAAAAACATGGTGACGGTATAAAATATCATTATAAAAGAGCACTAGAGATATATGAAAAGTATCTGACTGAGGAAAAGAGGAAATCGTATAATAAAATAAAAAATAAAATCGTATTTTTATACCGTTTGCTCGGTGAAAAAAGGGAGCGCTCGAACCAAATTCATATTAAAAGATGTCAAGGTCCTCTTCTTACATTAAATGATCTCAAAAAACTTAGAAAAATAGTTATAGATCGCTATGAATATGAAGAGATGGCTTTATTTATTCTTGCCATTCTTGAAACTGACTTAAAAGCAAACGAAATTTTAAAACTTCTGAACGAAACAGATCTTCGACGACATTATGCAGAAAAGAAATTGGCATCGTCCAATATATGGGATCAACGTAATCGGTTTTTGTATGAATTTTTGGCTTGGGTTATTGCCGGCCCACTTTTCCCTCGATCATTAGATGGTTGCTTAAGAAAATTAAAACGATTCTTTCGAAAGTATTTTCCGTATCGACCCTTTAATCCTTCCTATACCATCATTAAACGTTCCATGAAAATTGCAAAATATCGTAAATATATACGAGAAGAAGCTAAAAAGGAGATGGAATCAGTAACACAAGAGTCTATTCTTTAAAAAACTTTCAAAAAATATAGGGATCATTGCTTTTATGGATTGAAAAAGATAACCAGATTGGATCTTCAAAAGCACTTCGTAATCTGAAGTAGAACTCAAAACACTTACTCGTAGATAGGTTAAAAAAAATAGGATAATCATTTCTTTCTAGTAAAACGAAAAATAATTAAGAAGGAAAAATCTCTTACCTTTATTGAAGCATTTGTCGTAACGTAGAAGCTGCGTTGAAAGATGTTACCTCTTCAGCAGTACAGACTGATCTGTAGGGAATGTCGGATTGTTTAAATAGATAAGTGAGAGTCTGGATAATTAAAAAACCATAAGGATCAAGTAGATTGAATTGAAAAAAAAAAAATTCTCTCTTTTCGTCCGAAATTGATGTCTTCAATTTTTCGAAATTGTGAGACATCATTTTCGGACGAAAAGAGGGGTAATTTCTAATTGCACCCAATGTAAGATAGAGTCACTTTTTGTTTTTTCAAAAAATTTGAGACATTTTCAGACGTACATTTTTTAATGATCCAGTTCATTACGGATCCTGATAAAACCGAGCTATATTCCTATGCACACACTGAGGTTTTCCTTGAATCATAGCCTTTACTTGTGGAAATTGACACATGCATTCATGCTGATTGAACCCCCTATAGATAAATGTACCATTTTGACAAACGTCTTTCGCCAAT
Source organism: Stegodyphus dumicola (assembly GCF_044657685.1). Taxonomy (NCBI): domain Eukaryota; kingdom Metazoa; phylum Arthropoda; class Arachnida; order Araneae; family Eresidae; genus Stegodyphus; species Stegodyphus dumicola. Next base: position 130,888,362 of record NC_140768.1, on the reverse strand, counting down.
TCTCCACAATCCGGTCCATTGTAAAAAGCTGGATCCGTACAGTAACACGACCACTGATAGAATCCATTTTTTTCGGTAAGAATAATCATACCTCCTTTTTCAGTTTGACACGGGTAAGGATTCAGTTTGGGCATACAGAGTCCTCGAACACATTGCATTTCTTCCCCGTTTGTGCAAAGAAAATCACATATATCCACACACCGGACTTTTTCTCGTCGACAATCTTTAAGCGGTATAGATTCGTTCATGGAGATGGAATCCGATTCTATGACAGAAGTAGGAAAGAAAAATAGAAAGAGACCAAACATCATCAAGAATATATACATTTCAGCAATCTTTTTTTTCCTTTGGAAAAAAAAACAAAGGATAAGGATATGGAAAGACGAGTTGATCAACACGAAGAACGTCGATCTTGTCGTCAAACGGCTCTTCAGTCTAAAATTAATACTTGGCGAGATGCTTGTACGGCATGCTTTAAAACCATGGATGATTGGGCCACGATCGATTTTAAAAAATTCCATTTCATATTTGAACGATGGGTCTCGATTCTCAATCGTATCTTGGAAAATCCAATTCGTCGATTGGACCGTTACGAAATGTCCATGTATTATTGTGAAGAGCCAGGAGGACCCAAAGAGGTTATTCAGTTATATATTAATGAAACCGAAACCGAGGAAGGAAAAATTCCCGTCTACGTTATTTTTAATCTTTTCGAGTTTATTAAAATTCATCGCAATTACTGCTTAAACTATTCCACTTCGAACAAGATGCTAGTAGATCAAAACAGGGGCACGATCAATATGAACACCTATTATGCTAATCAGGTCAATGTAGATCAAACTCGATTTTATCGTAATGAAACGACATGGCAATTATTATTCATTTTTACTTTACATGCCTTGGCTCATTTAGATGTGTTTGATTTATACGATCACGCTTACTATGATACACACCAGCACGTTCGAGATTCAGTTTTCTTCCGATTATATTTCTATGGACAAGTCATTTGGGGAATATAAAGCAAAAAAAAATGTCTTATCCTTCCAAAGTTCCTATTGAGTATGTTCAAAAAGTGTTAGAAGAGAAATTAAATCGAAACGTGCGTCGTTCTGAATTGACAGGGACATGTTCGTTGGGGCACGTTTTATTCGACTTGTCTCATTTACAAAAATGTTTTCCCCGCTATAGTCCAGAAGAGTTTATGAAGTTTCGAGACGATAAATTTATAATAATTCCGGGAAATTACTGGTATGACGCTATGAGTGAAGAACCTCGTGTCCAAGACTATGTAAAACGTTTCTTAAACCGTAATAAAGTAGAAATAAATCCAAATATGCGGCGTCGATCTCAACGTCAACGTTCTAGAAGTCGATCTCAAAGTCCAACGAGAGTCCGAACACGATCTCAAAGTCCAACAAGAGTCCGAAGTCGATCTCCAAGTCCAACAAGAGTCCGAAATCGATCCCGAAGTCGCTCTTCGAGTATAGATATACCCATTCGGCATTACTTGGCTCCTCTACCCAAAAAAAGAGGGAGAAAGAGAAAGTCCAAACTCAAAGCTCGTGTTGGCTACGATCAAAAGTTTATAAAAGCCCTCGAGACAAACGAATCGGGTCTGATTCTAAAACCAACTCGAGGAATGGATCGAGATTTAAATTTGCCGGGATCTATTTGTCGGGGTATTCGCCAAGTCTGTCGCTACAAGGATCCTCAAACGAAACGTTACATCAATTTTGTTCGTGACGGGAGTGAAGACGATGAGTACGTGCTGCAACTGGAATATTAACAAATGATGGGATTTTCTAACGGATTAAAAGCCAGCGGGACAAGAGCCTTCCAGTGATCCGAATAATATAAATTATAAGGATCGTAATCATATACATAAGACGGTAAAATGGCTTTATCGGTATGATTCTTCCAAGCATAATCATCTCGAAGGGACAATAATACTGATTTAGAAGTGCACGGTGACAATAAACCTTGAATCATGCGTGTTTCCAGTAAAAGAGATGAACGAGGTCCAAAATATTCGGGATCCATAATTTGATGAGTGATCTTGGCCGTTTTATAGTTATACACCCATAGTCGTATGGACTGGGGTAAATATCGAGTACTTTCGTCGTGAGTTAAGTTCAAAAATTCTCGAATGGCAGGAATGTTACTATTCAGATACATTATGAAATTATAAATTTGTTCTTCGAACATCTTGTATTTAAACATATCAAATTCAGCAAGATGGTGACTGGACAGTTTAACACGAAAACATTTTTCCGGATATTGATTTATATTAAAATCTTTAGGATCGATTTGTCGTCGAATAACCAATTTACTACTCTCGTCCGAAGTGATAAATTCCAGTTTATATGGATTGGGTTCTTCTAAATATCTTTGATTCAACTCGAAACATGGGGAGTCAAATCGTTTTACTTTCCCGTCTGATTTATAAACCTCTTTGTAATAAATATCCATGACCACATAACCCAATAACATGGGATATTTTTTCTGTTTCAATAAATCGAGGACGAGTTGTTTATAATCCATCTTCTTGTTTATCTCACAGAAAGCCACGTTCGAATGAGTTGACGAATAGGCTCATGGGGCATGAGTTCTTGAAAAGTATCTAAAACCTCGGCCAGACTGCGTTGTCGACTTTTACAAATCAGTTGATGCGTTACATCGTTGAAGACAACTTTCTCGGAGAGAATGCATTGACCACGACATTTCTTCTTAAAATAATCCGGATGCATGAGTTTCACGTACCGAATAATGTCTCGAGTCGTTCGTCGTTTCAAGAACCGATGCTATTTCTTCTCGTTTAAAAATTCTCGATGACCGATGCGTTCTCTCTTTTCCACATTCAGAGCTCCAATATCCACGAGCACGGGATGATGGTCCGTGTACACAAAAGAACATAATTTTAAAATGGGAGCCGTTCCTCCGAGTCGATAACAAATACTACACAAGAAAACAATGAACGTGTAAAACGTTTCTGCTAAATATTCCGGTTGAAGAATGCGAGCACTATAAAGTCCAGGATTCATTTCAAAGAGATCTATTGTATATCCCGAACGTTCTCGGAAATGCGTCGCAAAAGGCAACACATACTCCGAACTCAATTGTCGATGAAGAAGGATCAAATCGAAAAAATGTTCGGGCAAGTCACAAGAGCTGCTGGCACTGTAAGATCTCCACTGCATCGAGTGGGAAGTAAACAGGCAGTGGAATCGTCTTTGATTGAAATTATTTAAAATGAGAAAACAGGCATAATCAAAATGCCAAGGACATTTGGAAGGAGCATAATAAACAATTTCTTTCACGTGTTCAATAATAGTATGAGTGGTGGATCGACTCATCTTTTTCTTTCTTTAAAAAAGAAAGATGGTGGTGGTCTGTGTCTTAGATATGGATGAGACGCTTGGATACTTTGAAGGAGAAACATTTCAAATTCGACCCAAAACCAATTTCCTGATCCAGTTTTTACGTCTTTGCAATATCGATATCATTTTGTGGAGTAAAGGTTCGGATGATTATGTCGAGCGAGTGATCAACAGTTCATTGCACGATATTGCACGATATGCGTATCGGATATTTGGCCGCACACAATGTGAAAAGTCGTGTCGAAAGTATAATATTTCAAAATGTTCGGAACATATCAGAGTCTTGTACGATTACGACATTCTTTTAATTGGGGTCGATGATAACGTCAATGAAAATATGGACGAGCGCTATGATTTAAGAATTCACGTGAAGCCGTACAAGCAGATAGATCCCCGTGATCAAGAACTGTATAAAGTCGTGGAAAAAATTACCCAATTTTGTATAGATCATCAACGAGAGTTGTAGATGAAGCGAGATAGGGTTTTTGCTATGTCAGCTGGGAACCCCATTCCGTATAGAGAAGTGAGTACGAGAAAGTTATGTGTATATAGTTCTTGAAGCAATGACGTCATTTTTAAATAAACCAATAGTAAGCCAGTTTTAAAAAATGATGATTGAGAAAAGGTCGGTTGAAAATCTGGCTGGAAAAAAATCTGTCAGGGAAAAAAAAAAAAAAAAAAAAAAAAACTTTTTGTTAATTTTTATCATGTCTTCTAGACATGATAAAAATTAATGACCCCCCTTTTTTGTTTTCAATGATGTCTCAGCATCATGTTTCTAAAATACACCATGACTCACCATTTCTAAAAATAAAATTCCAAGAAAAGAATGAGTCATAGTTTATTTTTAGAAATGGTAAGACATCATTCAGAGACAAAAGGGTGGTAGTGTTAATTTTTATCATATCTTAAGACATGATAAAAATTAACAAAAAGTTTTTTTTTTTTTTTTTTTTTTTTTAAGCTTTCTAGATATTTTTCTTCCAGCTCTCACAAATTTTTTTCCACTCGACTTCATCAACCAAACAAGACATTGCAAAATTCTTTCTAGAATGAATTCTCACTTATCTATTTAAGTCATCCCATTTTCGCTTCAAATCAGTTTGTGCTGCTAAAGAGGTAACATCTCCTAAGGCTAGTAGTCTAATAACCAAGATACTACATTCTACTTTGTTCGAAAAGAAGAAATCTATTGAGTAAGAATGGATTATTCGTTGATTATCAAGAATATTCTTTCTTCTCCCATCCTTGAGAAAGCTATCGACGAATTAAAAGAACGTCAAGGTGCTCTCAACTTAATATGTCCCGACTGGGAAGATGTTTTAAATCACGATCCGCTGTACGAGACACATTGTCAACAAAAAGTTCAATTTTCCAAAGGAACTCGAAAAGATACTGTTCACATCCGAAACATTATTGGTTTACAAAATTGCTATAATGTTCTCGTGGCTGGTTATTGGTATTTGAAACCGGGGGAGAATAATAAAACAGGAACTTCGTTCATGACTCGACTGTGTGCTCCTTTAACTAAAATTGGCGAAAGCATGAAAGAGAATCCGCAACACAAATTTGCGGAGAATTGTCGTTTTTTCATGGACCGGTGCGATCCCGCGTTTTGCTCTGCTTGTAAAGGAGCCCAAGATAAATTTCAAATTCATAGAAATATGTGGTGTATACGAAAGAGTCGGATCTTTAATGGAGAGGGTTTAAAAAATACTTTTCAGTGTTCGATTGAAAATATGTTTGGTACGACGACTTCTTTTCTAGGTATTCTAAACCTTCAAATTTCTAACCGGTACACGTTCGGAGAAAATTCGTACAAGGTAGGAGGTTTAGTTCGCGAATTTATCTTATTTAAAGAATCTGTTCTGTTCTCGACTGATCTGGATATTGAAACTCCTCTTTCCCTCCCTGTAGTCGAAGAGATGGAAGAAGGGGAAGAGAAGTGTCCCGAAATTATCGGCATTCCCAATTCCTTCAAACCCGTTACTCATTTTTAAATAAGAAGAAAGCATTTAGAAATGGATTTATGGAAAATCCATCGTCGACATTTATTATCCAAACGACGTTACCGATTTTTTGCCAAGATGGCTCAAAAAGAAATGGATCAACTTCCCTATCTCACCCCTCATAATATGTTTATTCATCGAGGTTTATCGGAATCGCTGTTGAGTAACAGTTTTGTGATTACCGATCATATGCTTTCCAGCATTATACACCGAAAAGATAATATTGATCCTCAGTACAGTCAATATTTGAACAAAATCGTTCCTTGCCGCAATTTTAATCAACATCTCCTCCTTCAGTTAATAGCCACCTCGATCGCGGAAAAGGTGAAACCGGAACAGAAAGAATTACCGATGGACACAAGAGGACTTCCTAAAGACCCAATAGAGGATCCAAACGCTAGGAAAGTAAGTGTTATTAAGGGGGGTCCAGGAACCTCCACGGAGGATGCACTGAATCAAATGTTTGGCGTAAACAAGTAATTTAAAAAATAATGGACGACCCTGTCAAAATGGTGAAGGCTCAACGAAACGATATGGTCTACAGTGTTGGAAAGTATTTATTATCGATCCAGAATCTACAAACCAAATATAAAGTTTTGCAATATTTTGAACAAATAGGGGCTCAACGAGATAATGCCGGTCTGGTGCATGAAGATCGAGGCGATAAAATAAAAGTTGTGAACCTCTATTGAAAAAAAGAAGATGACGCTTTGGATATTTCTTCTCGTCTTTTATCTTTACCTGATCATGATCTACCTGTTTCGAAACGAGTCACAAACGACTACAACCCATCCTTGGCAATCCATTTCTTACCACCCTCCTCAGCGGACAACGCTTTATTCGACTTGCATTCACGCAACCGATTGTGACGACGATCAAATATGTTTTCGGGGTGAATGTCTTCCCAAACTTCTTCCCCATGCTACTTGTTCTTCAGCTACGGGAGAGTGGGTTCTGGTGAATCAAAAAGGATTGAAATTCGCGACCTGTTTTTGTAAATATCCTCATCTCGTCACGCAAAAAGAACGCGGGGGGAATTGTGACGTAGACATTGCTTGCGGACCTCACGGCCGATTAGAAAGTTTAGACAAAGATCCTTTGAAAGAAGGTAAATGTGTTTGCGATTTTGGATACAAGCCGCTTTTGCAAGGTTTCGGGTGTGAAGAAATGACCGCTCACGAACGATTAGCGTTTTCGAAGGAAGAAGAAAAAAACAACGTATGGGATCCGACCGTATTTTCCGAAAAGTATCTCGCGTCTTTCCAAAAACCCGGTTACTTCCAGCAGCCCTGTTCCTTCGATGCTTTTACAGGTCAGCCTTTAAAACATACTTTCTATCATGCAGAATTTGGAAGTTGTGTGTGTGATCCGAGGTATGGGAATATTGGGGTGCGACTCGATCATCCCTATTATTTGAAAAATAACGATAAGGGCTATAATGCTTGCGCGAATATTTTTAAAAGCGAACCCGATTCCCCGATCCATCATGTGAAACTGTTTGCCTATTTCTACATGTTTGATTATTCGCCGGTCGCGTTCATCGAATTTGAAAATTTAGACCCGACTCAATTATCCTATCCTTTCAATTATTACGTGGTCCAATCCAAGAAACACCATCTACAAATCGAAGAAACGTGGCCTTTTGACTACATGCAATATGTTTTTAAGTACCTTCCCTTTACGGTGCATACGCGTCACTGCCACGAAGATCCTATTTTTCATGTTAAAACGTGCTACGAAACCATTATTCGACAAAACCAGCTCACACGTTGCCAGTTGATCGAGCAAGAACTGGATGGAAAATTAAGTCAACACGCGAACGCCTACACGCTCCTGTATCGATATCCCGTATGTCTTTTTTCAGAGGAGGATCGACGCGTTCCCGAAATTTATCAAGGCCATGTCGTTCTCAATCCTTTCCATTTACTGTTGAAAGCCCTCCCAAACCTTCTTCGATCGAACGGTATTCAGATGAAACCGAATGAGGAAGGCATGTGGCATGTTACGTTCGCTCGAGCTCCTTATGTAGAAACATATGCGGCGACGTTAGATCCAGCCGTCTTTCCCGATATTAAAGGAGAACCCACGAAAGCGTTGGAAAAAGGTCATTTCTTTTAAAGAGAAAGAGAGAGAAAATCAAAATAAAAGAAAGGGAGACATATAATCAAAATAAAAATGAAACGCGCTCATGAAGAATCTGAAAAGGAAATGGACCATGAAGAGGGGGAGAAGGAGGAAGAAGAACCTACCCATAAACGAATTAAAGAGTCGGACGTGTCTCTATTATTAGAGCTTCAAAATAAACACACAGATCCCGGTCAGCAAATGAATCGAGAATTGGAAACGGCTCGCGAAAAATATCTCGTTTCTTATCTACGGAAAGTCATTGAAAAACTGCCCATGAGTAAACACGTTCTAGATTCAACGACCGAAATTCCAGAAGGCTACGAAGGATTTTTAAAAATGTACAGTATCGCTAAAACATGCGTCCATTCGGAAATTCAGTTAAAAAAATTGATGGCGTTTAATTCCATCTTTGACATGTTGAATGGCGTGATCGGGAAAGTCATTCACGATAAATATATCGCTCCATATTTAACGAAACTCGTCACCGATCACGATTTGAATCGGGCTTTTGCCGTATTCCAAGAAACTCTGCAAGCAGACGATACGAACGTATCCACGGAACTTCATTGCGTTTCGTTTTTGATTCAAGACGAATTGTCAAAGAAGGAACCTCTCAAAGTCCCCAATCCTTTGTATAATCGTTTCAAGCAGCAAATGTATTCCGTCAGTAAATACGTGACAAGTATATTAATGGCGATCGCAGCGAATCATGCAACTGCATCTACGCCTGACATTGAAATGATCGGAACACCTAGAAAAGGAGAAAAATAACCAATGAAAAAAAAAGCTTAGGAATACGAAAGTCCATTAGTAACAAAACATGACAATGTCAGTTGGAAAAATTTTCTAAGAGCTATAAAAAAAAAAAAAAAAAAAAAAAACTTTTTGTTAATTTTTATCATCTTTAGACATGATAAAAATTAACTCTACCCCCTTTTTCTTTTTTGTTGTGAATGATGTCTCACACTTTCTAAAACTAGATTTCTAAGCAAAAGAATGAGTCATATCGTTCTTGGAAATTTATTTTAGAAACATGTTGACACCTGATTCAAACCAAAATAAGGGGTGAGGGGTAGTAAAGTTAATTTTTATCATGTCTAAAGACATGATAAAAATTAACAAAAAGTTTTTCTTTTTTTTTTTTTTTTTTTTTTTTTTTTTAGTCAATTCGATGTGGACAAGAAGTTACCCTTTTTTAACCAGAATAAACTTTCACTTAACTATTTAAATCGTCAGTCAGTGCTGTGGCCTGGATCCAAGCTTATACTCCATCATAGGAAAAACCTTCTTATTTGGGTCCATATTCTTGAAAGAAGTTCTTTTTTTGAATGTCTATTCTCCATTCGATAAACCACGCAACCAACACCAGAAACACGATCCATCGAAACTGAAATATATAGAAGAGTTTAGGAAAGAAATGAAATCCATGAAATATAGTTTCGGCCGCTTCATGATACCGTAAACGCCGATCAAGGTTGACGAGCTGTTTAACCGGTTCAGGAGCGATTAATAATTGTCTGTCTTGATTCACCAGAATCACGGAATGAGCCCAATCCACCTCATTTAAAGAATCCACGTTGAATTTTTCTGCCGAGGAGTAATTGGGATAAACATGTTCCGTTACATATCGTAAATGCGCGTCTAAGAGTTGAGCTGTAAAAATAATATTTTTGGGATACGTCAATAACAATTGACTTCTTAGAAATTCTTCCTGATAAGGAATCCAAGCTGATGAACGATCAAGAATCGTTTCCATCATGATATTATTTCATCTACTCTGTTTTTTCCTTCTTTACCTATTCCAATGCTTCATGTACCGAAATTTACTCGTCTATTATTCGGGACAATCGATCCCTTTACATTTCAATCTTCTTCAATGGTATCGACAAGTCCATCAAGAAATCACATAATAAAGGAATCATTAGTGGATAAAACAATGTTTGGTTTTAATCTTCGTTAGACTCTCGCCATAACCATTTTAATATGTCTGGTGACAACACTGGTCATCATGGCCCTCATCGTATATCGTCTCTCCTACGGCAGTGTGGCTTTCGTTTACGATGCTGCTGATCCGAATAAAGTAACGACCAAAGGAACGACAGCGAGTGATTTCTGGACCAACAATAAAATGTTGCTCATTGCTCCAACGGTTGTCAATGTGATCAATATACTAATGGTCGGTTTATTACTTTACGTGTAACCGAAAAGAGAATAAAGAATAGATTCAAAAATACATCACGATGGATACAAAGGCTATCATGGTAATTATCTTATTAGGAATTGTATTTGTCTCGTTACTCAATTTCGGCTACCTGGCAACAGCTATTTACAGTGATGCGACACCCAAAACAGGAGCCGAACATTTTAATCAACGCAACTGGATGTTTTACGGAAATATAATGCTACATATTATTGCTCTGATGCTAGGTGGAAGCATTTTTATGAAAAAGTAATGATTTAATTAAAAAAAAAATATGACAAGACCTACCCAAGATGAATCCAAAATCTTTCAGAGAAATACTTTCATAGATAACGATGAGTCACTCGTATTCATAAACACGTTCAAGGTGATGGACGGGCGTAACTTCAATCCAAGAAGAAATATACCAACAACTGCTTTTATTGACATCTTGCCCACTCAAGAAGGAAGAACAAGAATGATCAGAGTCAGCTAGAAAAATTTCTCAAGAGCTAAAAAAAAAAAAAAAAAAAAAACTTTTTGTTAATTTTTATCATGTCTTCTAGACATGATAAAAATTCACTCTACCCTCCTTTTCGTTTTGAATGATGTCAACATGTTTCTAAAAATAGATCTCTAAGAATGAATCATACTTTTCTTGGAAATCTATTTTTAGACACATGTTGACATCATTCAAAACGAAAAGGAGGGTAGAGTTAATTTTTATCATGTCTAGAAGACATGATAAAAATTAACAAAAAGTGGGTTTTTTTTTTTTTTTTTTTTTTTTTTTTTTTTACTACTAGAGAATATTTTTCTCAGCTCTCAGAAATTTTCCCAGCCAACTTAATTGACCAGACATCACCATTTTCTTACAATAATGAACTTTCACTTATTTATTTAAACTATCCCAGTTTCACTTCAAATCAGTCTGTGCTATGACCTGAATACAAGCTTCTGTTCAGGTATGTTAATAATATATTTTTTGTTTCTTTGGCTTTTCGCGTTTAGTTTATGTGATTCGTCTTTCGCTATAGAGATCCAATATTTTATAATGGCAATTTTGATTTAAGATGGTCACCATTTTCGCCATTTTCCGTAGCGCTTGATCTGCTCGAGTGTCCATGTTGCGTCTATCTTCATAAGACATATCTAAATACAGCTCATTGGCGTTCGGTTCAATATTTAGGTGATACACTTCATGATTGCATTCTTTGTCCATGAGAAACTTGAACACATCAAATTCATTTGGCCGGCGATCTGATTTGAACGGTTTCAGGACTCTCGGACTGTAAAGTCGTTTCCCCTTCGGATCAAAGACGAAACCCGGACAAGGTCCACCTTTTTGAGAACGAACTTCCACCTCGTCCGGTTCGACATCTTCTTCGACCTGTCGGCCATTGTCGGAACGATACTGTAATTTAAACCGTCGCCAATTGTCAATAAACGCGTCGAGAGTATCCTCCGATTCTGGAAAATATTGTCGGTAAAGCGTTTCGGCTTGAGTTTGTTCTTCGGGTAATAAATTGGCATACTCCACATATTCAGTGAACAATTTCCGGAAAATAGGATCTTTCTCACTTAAATAAGTGGCCATTTCATCCAACGTCATTTCGTATAACTGTTCGACAAAATTCATGATGGAAGTGCTTTTTTCTTCTTCTTATTATTATTATTGAATTTTCAAAGCGGACATTATATCTTCCATTCTCTCACATTGATAACGGTATTTTAAATATTTGAAAGATGTGATGGCCATGAGCGCTAGAAAAATGACGAGCGTTAAGACCGTGAAATGAAATTTAAAGTGAGTTTCTTCCTCATGCACAATCAACACGCAAATGGAATAGAGTAATCCGCTCGCTAAAGCAAAGATACCGAACGGTTCTAGCTTCGAAATATTCATGGGGATCCTAAAAGCGACTGGGCAACTCTCAAGTTAGTAAATACTTTATTCCAAAATTCTTCGTGAATAGCGAGCGAATTTTCTAAAGAGGCCTGGAACGTTTCGTACTGAGGCAGAGTTTGAGCAAACGATAAAATACAATCTTTGGGATTCTGCATCGGCGTATGAACTAACCATTCGCGTAACCGGTTCCACGTCTCGGGCCAACATTGAATTTCTTGGTTGAAACGATCGGCAATTGAGGGACCGAACGTTTCATTCAAAAACCAAGAAATGCAAGCTACAGTTTGTTTCATAATCGTTTCTGAATTCATGGTTCCTTATTTTTAAATATTTTTTTTTCATTTATTTCAGAAAAAGAAAAAGAAGAGCAAAGAATGAATCATTTAGACGAATTGTTTCAGTACCTTCTCCAACACAAGAAAACAATTGTGTTTGGGAACCTGAGTCGATTACCCTATGTGATCAACGATTACATTTCCAAACATTTATCCCACCTCACCATTTTTGTCATTTGTCCCTTTTATACGTACCCGTCTTCCCCTCATGTGCGTGTGATTAAACCGGAAGAATTGAGCACGAACACGTGCGATTTATTATTCTACATTGAACCTTTTCCGCATGCCGTTTTACACCACGACATTAAAACGGCTCAGCGCCTCGTCATTTTAACGAGCCACATGATTTTTATCGATCGATACCATACGTGTTCCTATTTATCCTATTTTCATTTCCCGGGAAGTTTAGAAAGGTATATGGAAAAAACCAAACAGCTGATGGATTTGGAACAGACGTTCCTTTACAAAACGGATCTACCCGAAGTTAAAGAGTCCAAGAAAGCTCTTTCGATCGGTCCTAGTCCTACCCTGGATCGATGGATCAGCCCCGAGAATCCCGATCCGACTCCCTTAGAAAACATGTCATGGATTTTAATCGATCTCACGTCCTTCCGGAATACGTCGTCACTGTTATTTCATTTTTGGACAGCTTTTGATTACATGCTGAATCATATCGATCGCATTGAAGGCTGGCAATTGTGTTTTAAAACGTCCGCGGAAGCTCGTGCTTATAAGAAACTCGTTCAGAAATGGATCGATTATCTCTGTTGTAGGGAATTCCAGCACGGGAACGTGTTACAATTGAATGAAATTCTCTCCCTCACGCCTTTTTATCGAGCAGGGACGGTCGATCTTCCCATTATTTTAGAAAAGAAACGATTCGGACCTTTGGAATATATTCTTTGCACATCGGTTCAAGATGCGTATCGAGCTTCTATGCGATATAACTTAGATCCTGTCGTCGGATCCGTGTTTCGATTGAAATAAAGTCAGAATGAATGATCCTAACGAGGATGATGTTTCGAAGGAAATTCCACCTCTTGGAACACCCGAAGTTATTTATTATGACGATATTCTACCTTCACAAATTCAAAACCAAGTCGACCTTCCCGACGATTTCGAACTTCAATTTCCTCTCCACACGTATGCCAAATCCGATGTAACCACTAGCCCTTACATTATTCGACCGTCCGTTTCTCCTTCTTCTCGAAGTTCGAGTCCAAGTTCAAGAAGAAGTCCAAGAAAACGCAGTCCGAGTCCAAGAAGGAGCAGAAGTCCAAGTTTAAGCAGGAGCAGGAGTCCAAGTCCAAGAAGAAGAAAAAGTCAGAGAAATCGTAGTCGTAGTTTAGAAATACGTCATTCTAGAAGAAGAAGTCCTGTAAGAAGAAGTCGTTCGGCTTCCTTTTCATCGTCTGCATCTTCTTCTTCTTCTCCTTCCAATATCAATCGTAGAGGAACACAAAGACCCATTCGTAGAAGACCTATGAGAAAACGTCGAGGATACGTTCTTGGATCTCGAACCGTTCGTGTGGGTCCTAATCGATTGCTTCATAAATATGGTAACCATTCCATTACGTTTGTGACCGAAGGTGGGGCCCACATACGAAATAAGAAAATTCCCAATAAAGCTTGTCGATATCTATTAAGTCATTGCTCACGACGGCATCCAACAGCTCGAGATCGATTGCCACGACAAGCTCGTATTGTTTTGAGAAAGAAAAGAGCTTAAACACAACGAGTTGAAAAAGAAACAATATCCAAGCAATTCAACAAAATAATAAAGTTCACTTACCAAAATGTGTATATAATAGACTTTAACTGAAGCTCTTTCGAGGCTGGTATCCAAAGCACAGACTGATCTGAAACCAAAACTCGAGTAATTTAAATAGTTAAGTGGAAATCCTTTTTCTGGTTTTATCGATCGAACCAACTGGGAAAAATTTCCAAAACTGTATTTAAAAAAAAAAAAAAAAAAAAAAAAAAAAAACTTTTTGTTAATTTTAATCATGTCTTCCGACATGATTAAAATTAACTATCCCCCCTTTTGTTCAAATGATGTTAATCTGTTGTCTCAATATGTTTCTAAAAATAGAACATGACTCATTTCTTTCTTGGAAATTTATTTTTAGAAATATGTTCGAAAAGATGAGACATCATTCCCAGACAAAAAGAAGAGAGAGTTAATTTTTATCATGTCTAAAGACATGATAAAAATTAATAAAAAGTTTTTTTTTTTTTTTTTTTTTTTTTTTTTTTTTTTTTTTTTTTTGCTACCCAACTTTCGCTTCTCCTTTCTACCTCCCCCCTTTCGTTTCACAGTATATAAACAGCTGGAGCTGAGACGATTTTCTCATTTCATACTGAGGACAAGATGGATCAGGAAAACACTGTAACCCTGGAACCTTTGACATTACCCTTGAAGGATCGTCTCAAGTACGTGTTGGATGAAGTCGTGCTGGAAGAATTTAATCAATCTAATTTGTTTACGACTAAAACCACCGTTCAGTTGAGAGTTTTAAAAAGAATAGCTAATATGATGATGTTTCCGTGGACCTTGATTCAAGATTTGAAACCTCTTGTACCCGTCCATCGATACTGTTTAAATACCATTTGGCGTTTATGGATGGATGTGCAACAGCAGTTGGTACAAAATAAAACCATCTCCACGCCAGATGAATGGAATATGATTGAGAAAGTTTTATCTAAAGACTATTCTAGATCGACCGATCTAATAAGACTTTCCAACATCTTATTCAAACGACAGGAAATACCTAAGATAGAAGTGTATAAATTATTTGCCGTAGACGGATTGCTGGGCGAGGATCTGCAAAAGTATGTTTTTAATCTACAGTACGGAGGAGATGAAAAAACACCTTTAAACGAACAAGAAGCTCTAGATTTTAAAGCAGTTCATGCTCGAATCGTCCGTTGTTTATATCACGAAGTTTCCAAACGATCGGAATCTCTTCTCTACGTGGATGTGATTCGACGTACTATAGAAGAAATAATAAACACTACACCTTCTACCAGTGATGAAGTAAGCGAATGGGGTGCATTGTATTTAAAGTATCTTGAAGAGGATCTATTTTCAAATATATTTTACGAAATTAAAGTCTGGAAGACGAAGAATTGGAACAATACCAGGCGAAAAAGAATCAACAAGAAAATAATTCTCAAAAGAGAAAGAATGTGAGAGATGATCCTAAAATCAAGAAGAAAAACAGAAATAATATGTCGGACCCTACTTTAGCTTCGAGTGATTATTTCGACCCTTCGATTGTCGATTTGCAACCTGTTCGTTATCCTTCTCCCAAGAGTCCACCTCCATCGGAAAAGGGGGAAGAAGATCCTATTTCTCCCGAGAGTCCACCTCCATCGGAAAGGGGAGGAGAAGATCCTGTAGAAGCTTCCTTCGAAAGACTAGAGTGTGAAGACGAAAATGTAGAAACTACAAGTAGTGAACAAGGCAAAATGAACCCCTAGAGACTCGGAACATTTTTTCCATGGCTCTTTAATGGAATATAAAGAGTGAACAGTCCAATAATACATTGAAGGTATGTGGGAGACTATATATATATTTTTTGGAATAGATTTAAATACTTTAGATGCACAAATATTAGACGAAATGAACTTGTTTTTGTCCTTTACAAGAAGAACTACTAACCATGATAAAATGTTTTTCGAATAGCATCCTTTCCAAAATATTTTTTCATCAGGTTCCATCCTCAACTGTAAAAACTGATTTTGACAAGATTTTATAGATAAGATAGTTCATTAAAAAAATTTTTGAGAACTGGTTTTTATCGCTATTCCATACGCAACTGTAAAAACTAAAATTTATAGGATTTTATAGTTGAGACAATTTATTTTTTAATTAAAAAAAATTTTTTTGGAACTGGTTTTTGTATATGTTCCATACGCAACTGTAAATACTGAATTGAATCTCATTTTATACTTGTTACTATATAAAAAAAAGAATCCTTTTATTTTTGTTGTTAAAAAAATGCAACAACATCGAACTTTTTTTCGATATATAGGAACAAAGCCCTCCTCCAAGATGAAATGGGATTCGTTTCAAAATAGAAATGAATATACTGTCACTTCTTACGATCTCGATCACGCTATTCGGTATGCTCAAGAAGCGACTCAACTCTATATTTACGAACAAGCTCTTCAAAGTCGGTACGCTTTTATTTTTAAACATACCACCTTCCAAATAAGAAAAGCCGACTCCAAACGGGATTACTACATACCTAAAACCCTCGATCCGGAACAATGTCACGTCGTCGAAAAATTTGTTTTTACGCAAACGGGATGTGACATGATTGCCTGCTTCCCTTTCCAAGAAAATTTAGAATCGTGTTCCCCGGAAGATAAACCGCGATGGATTCGACTCGGAACGGGTTTCAGTTTAGCTTGCCAACCCGCATGCGATCGTTTATATTCCAACACGCAGCAGAGTATGGACACGGAATATCGAAATGGAAAATGTGTAGCCGTAAATCTCGCCAAGAAATTATTAGCTCTCTTGCCCGAACAAGTTTTCTTTCAATCAAATCATCCTTCTCTTCCTCGTCATCATGCCGGCCTCAATCTCGTCGAGGGTCATTTACGACTCAACCAGCCTTATTGTGAAGCGTACGGTCTTGTTTTCAACGGGTCTGATTGTGTGACGACGACGGGGCAAGATATTGGCGAATTTTTCTTGGGAAGCAGTATCTATCGATCTATTTCCACTCTGCAAAAAAATCATACGTTACCACCATATCCTCCTCATCTTCCCGACTTTGTACAAAACTGGCCCAAGAAACATGTGAAACGGTCCTTGGTTCATGAATTGGCGATTGATGTAGGGATCGATATCGGATTAGAAGCCGCGCAAAAAATCCTTGAAAAACGGATGCCTAAACTCTTAACCAAATTGAGTATGCAGTCTCTTCCCATTCAATCGGCCATCCTTCAAGCCGTCGTTCGGACCCAATTAAGTACGCTCGCAACACTTTCCAGAATCACCGCGACAGGATTCTCGGTTACTTCCAATGTGCTGACGGGTATAAGTATTCTGTCCGCCGTACTCGATATATTGGATCCGTTTCATTTCAATAAAGTGCTGACCGCTCGAACTCTTTACGATATCGACTGGCGATTAGACGTTCAGTTTTATCAATCGGAAACGGACCATGTTCTAGAAATCACACCCGATCTTCTATGGGACATGTTAGAAGAAGATGCGAGCGATCGATACCTCTTCTTTGCCGAGAAAGTGCAAGAATATTTAGATGCTATCCATAAAGTGCCCATGACCGATCGACCCCAAACGCGAATGTCATTTCTCCAAAAATCACGAACAGACGAAAGAACCCCGAAAAATTGGATTTATTTCACGATAATTGTTTATTTGTTAACAGGATTCACCTTCCTATTTCAACCCTACATGCATTACTTATGCGTGACCATCTTTTTCCTATTTGTGTTTTATTTTTATCGTCATTCTAAATAAAAGCTGAAGATTTTTGGAGGGGAAAAAAACGAATGACTTGGAGGGGAAGTAACTAACCAGTGAATAAACTAAAAAATCAGTTAGTACTTACAAATTATAAGAAGATGTTTCTTCTTTCACAGCACAGAGTGATCTGAAGTGAAACTTGGAGTTTAAATAGATAAGCAAGAATCCCTTCCAGAAACAATTTTGACATGTCTGGTTTTGTGGATCAAGTCGGCTGGGGAAAAACTGTAAGAGCTGAAAAAAAATTTCTAGATTAAAAAAAAAAAAAAACTTTTGGTTAATTTTTATCATGTCTGTAGACATGATAAAAATTAACTACCTCCCCCTTTTGTCTGGGAATGTTGTCTCACACTTTCTAAAAATAGACCATCACTCCTTTCTAAAGAATAGAATTCCAAGAATGAGTCATGGTTTGTTTTTTCGAATGGGTGAGACATCCTTCCCAGACAAACAGAGGGGACAGTTAATTTTTATCATGTCTAAAGACATGATAAAAATTAACAAAAAGTTTTTTTTTTTTTTTTCCCAGCTGTGAAAAATTTTTTCCCAGCCGACTCGATGGACAAGATACCATTTTTTAATAATGGACTCGTTTATCTATTTAAGCTTTCCAAGTTTCGTTTCAGATGAGTCCATGCTGCGAATACTGTTCTCCTGAAGATCTTTCAATAATACCACTTTCTAGGATAAAATTCATCACCATTCGCTTTTTTAGCATAACTTAGATAGATATAGAGAAATTCCTCATTTTTATGATCTTTCGGGTAATACTCATTTCCATTTTCGTCTCGTGCATATCGGATGTAATTCGTCTCTGGCTTTTCCCGAATTCTATCCTGTATATAATATTCTTTTCCAATGCTGGATTTAGGATAAATCTCTCCTCCCCTCGCATTGACAGCATACGTTTTCACATTTACATCCAATGAATTTAACGGGTATTCTCCTCCATTGTTTAATTTAGGATAAAATTCGTCTCCGGAATTGGATTTGGCGTACCGACGAGGAAGCGCTATATATTCATGACCCCGATATTCCACAGCGTAATATTCATTTCCATGCTCGTCTTTGGCAAAAATAGGTCGATTGTCATTATCGAAATAATACAGCTCCTGTTTAGGTTTTTTAGGATCTTTTGGATATCGTTCTTTTCCAAATTCATCTATGGTGTAAACCGAAACCATGTTTTTTTCCTTTACCGATCTTGATATTTACATGAGTCACCTCCGATTATCCAGTTATCTTTTGATACATCTTTCGAATCCAGTCTTCAATCGATTGGCCCGTCGTTTTGAGATGTTCGGAATTATGAACGGTCAAATAAGCCATGTAAGCAGCTAGACCAAACGTGAGGACTAATAAAAATAAAAAGATGAGCCGGTTCGTTAAGAGGGTGACTGCGACTAGGATGATGCTGATATAAACCGTAGAGTAAAACAATATGCCTTGACCTAAATAACGATCCATTTTTTTCTACTTTATTCCATTTGAATCAACGAGTCAGCCGAGACCGGATAGTCATCGGTCGTGACGGGCTTTTCGGTCATTTCACCTGTGTACAACAACGTCATGTCAGGATCGGGGAGGGCTTTTAATTTTCGGTCTTCCCAGTAAGCTGAACGAGGATGCGTGACGAGAATTCTAAAAAACAATTTCATGTCGCGCTCGGTCCAAATTTCATAGACTGAGGTAAAGAGGGGGATACCTTCGGGATGCTGCGTCGCATCAAAAACAGCTTCTCGTCCATCTATTTTATATCGCGCTCCATGTTCCGGTATAATACGACTCAGCTCTTGAACTTCAAGTCGAAGGGTTAATCCAGCCGGTAAAATCCCTTCATAGGCTTCTTCTTTCGGTACGCATACGTGATACCCGTACGGAGTGGCTCGAATTCCTTCTGTGGAGGAAGAAGGACAAAAGACAAAAGGTTGACGCCAATTACAAGTGGCATATAATACGGAATCGGGAATAAATCGTCCCGATCGTATGCGATGGCCTTCATGACACGTTTCGGGAACACTATAAGTCGAAGCTTGTTTCACGAATCGCTGCGACCAAAATTTCAAACCTTGCCGTCGAACGCGTTTTTTTCGAATTTTTCCCTTTTCGAAAAGACACATGTGAGGAGAAGTGGGTAAATAAATAGCTGTTTTCAATTGTTTGAGGAATGGGTACGGCGTGCAGTCGGGATGAGAACAAATATTATAGCCGGGAATATAAACTTCTTCGTTGGTTTCGTCACAAGAGGGATGAGGTTCATGATCAAGAGTCGTCCAGGGCCGAATCCAATTCGCAACGATCGATAAATGATCGAATTTAAACACATCGAGATGCCGATACTGAAACGCGCCGGGGATGCGCGGTCGACATTCATTTCCGTCAAAAAATTTTTGAGGAGGACACGTTTGAATTTCCCTCCGAGCGCAATCAAAATATCGATCGCTCGTATCGCCTATCGCGAGTTTTGACGATGACGACTTATCCTCACAAGCCCATTCAACCGTATATTGATCCGACACTCGATAGCCTGGTTCTAGAACCGTACGTTTTCGGGTTGGATCACACGTGTAAGCTACAGCTCGATCGAAGGATGTTGAAAATGGATAGGACGGGAGATGTTTCGTATACTCGTGAGCGGGAACGACAATTTCTTTTGAGCTCGGTTGAACATTTTCACAGAAAAAAGGCGGTTGACATGTTTGGGACGTTTCGTCGTACACCATCGGTAAATGGAATAAGGCATCGCCGATCCATGTGTCCCAGGAAAGAGGACAGGATATAGTGTCGCGAACCATTCCGTTTTCACAAATCGCGTAACCCGGAGAGTACAGAAAAGATCCTTTTTGGACGATGGGGAGAGGTCGTTGCGTATTATCCGGAAATCCGTCGCAGAGATCAGACACGCATCGCCGATAATGTGTCGAATATTTTTCTCCGGGCGAACATCGAATCATTTTCGGTCGATGGCCACGACACTCGATATACGTCACCTCGTCAATCGGAAAATGTTGACCGTCTTCACAGTAAGATACGAAATGTTTTCGCAAAGTGCAAGCGTCGTAGTAGAAAAATGTCTTGGGCGGACAGGCGATTCGAATCGGTTGTTCGTTCTGGCATTCGTAATAAAAACGTCGATTGGTTGGATCGGGTAAAACCGATCCGTCATGCTGATCGATGCAGGGATTGACAGGAATGCAGGTAGAAGGAGAATGTTCTTCTTGACACATGAGCACGTCTAGAACACGACCGTGCCGACATCGATAATAATAATACATCATGGACTTTTCGCGGGGTACAAAACTCTGCGATCGTAATAAAAACAGGTAGAGGTTTTTCCCCGTTGCGGGGAGCTGAGTATCATCGGGCTGTCCAAAACATTCATCTTTTTCCCAAATCCGTCCTTCCGCGAAATAATATTCGAGTGGGAGAGGAAACGTCCATGTTTTTCCCGTGGAGGTGTGAAACGAAACCTCGTTGTCGTTTGAGGTCTCGATCTGATATTGGAAACGCGTCGTTGTCGTCGGAGGAGAAGAAGGAACTTTCGGGGACGGGACCGAAAAATTATAGAAATACAAGTAGCAGGAGTATAAACCCAAAACGAATAAAAGTATGGCGAGCATCCAGCCTTTATTCATAAACGAGATGTGCCAATTATGGAAAGAGCAAAAAATTCCGAAAAAGGACGCAGCAGCGTGTTGTTCCAAACCGAATTATCGACATTTTTTAAAACAAGATCGCGCGTTGGATGAAATGCCGGCTCTGTATCGTGAATGTTTATCCTGTCAACAAAAAAGAAAGATCTTGGCGCGATAAAAAAGTAAGTCAGAATGGATTCGTATCGTCTAACCCGACGTTATTTTCGTCAATTGCAACGGCTTCACTTCCTCTCGCAAATGCGGCAACGCGATTGGTATCATCATATCGTCATCCAATACGTGATGGATCCCCAAAAAGGACGCCATTTCACACTTTTTCATCCGGCTATGGATACCCATACAGAAGAGTCGCTGGTTTTCTTTGCAAAACGTCGCTTGTTTCTTACGTTTATGTTGAAACGGATCGTTCACCAAGGTTTGAATGCCGAACAACGGTTACAACCGAACGCGTTATTACCTCTCAAATCGCTCGACGATCCCGTCTATGAAACACAACGCAAGGCTATTCAAAATATTTGGGAGGTCGATGCTCATTGGTATACTACGGAGAATAAAAACGATATTGCCGTGAAGAATACGGCTCCTTTCATCAAAACCGAACCTCAAGCTCTGTAATTTAAAATATCCATCGGATGGGTGAGATGATTCGGATACGACACGATTTCAATCGTATGAGGCCATTTTAGCATGTATTTATAATGTAAAAGATCGTGCCGATTCAGCGTATCGAGCCGGATAGCTGAAACATAGGTTTTTTCTTCGTTGGTTTTCTCGTACAAATAACAAATACCTTGATCGACGAACACGTAAACGTCTTGAGGAAACAGTTGCAGAAGCGACTTGTCCTTGGAAAAGTGTCGAATCACAGTATAATGAGAACTCGTAGGGATTGGAACCGGTTCTAATTTATAAAGGAGGAAAGAAAGAAAAATGATACACCCGAGCGCGATCATTCGATGCATTGTATTTCTAGTGACTCTCTTGAATCTTTTTTATAAACCCAATCTCCGGATGCCTTCTATTCCTCCCTCATCATCATTAGCCTTACCAGAAATTTCAACCGAGACGTATTGCCCTTTCCAAATCTTTCAGTGTCCCGATAGCCATTGCGATTGTTCTCAGCTCTGTGAAACAAATCCCACGTTTTACGAAAAACTCACTCTTTCTGATAAAACATGGAATCATCTCGAACCGGGTACTTATTGTATTCCCCAAGGAATCCGGACCGCTTGTCTTTCTTCCTTGGAAATTCCTATTTTTTCGGCCTCGGGATGGCTCTGTGCTCCTCGTTCCTCTTTCACCCATCCCTGTCAACATCCAGAAGCCCGTGATCCTTCTCTCAATGTTTTAATAGATCGTCGAACCCAACAACCCGCTCAAGAAGTAGCCGATTATTACGAAACGTTAGAAGATGGATCGTTCCGATACCAATGTCAATGCCATTCTTTAGATCGACGAGGTAATCGAATGATTCAAACATCTCCGTGGGTCTGTTCTGTCGATTACTGCGTTCGAGATTTGTGGAACGTGCCCGGACTAGGATGGGACGCCGAACGACACGTCTGTGAATGTGGACCCTACGTGCATCGAGTTCTGGGCGATCTATCTTCCCCCTGTGTTTTGGAATATACACACATAGACGAAAAGCATAGGTTAACGGGAAAACGAGAATGTATGACCGACCAATCTGTTGAATTCCGACCGATTTATTGTCCAGAGAATCAGTCGGTTTTACGGTTCACAAAACGGGTCTTGCGAGGCAACACAGCGTACGATTATGTCATTGTACATGGAACAAATGTTCCTAAAATTTCGAGAGGTCAAGAATGACATCTCATTTCAAACGAATGGAGAAAAATTTTCAAACGGACCAAGAATTGAGTCGGTTTGAAAAGGAAGACGAAAGCCCCAAAGAGGAAGGATGGTCGAAGAGACAAACGTTCGCCATTCATTTACTACTGGTAACGGCAGGTCCTACGATTCTTTTCGCTTTACTGGGCAACGTATTGAAGATTCATTATTATGTCGTCTGTTTAATTCTATTATTTTACTTTGGAGCTTTGGCCTACTTGATACGATACCGATTTCAGTGGCTATTGCAAGCTTTTAAAGAAAGCCAGAAATATATTCGTTGAATATGGGACTTGAAGAGTGGATTATATAAAAAAACTTTGAAAAAAAATGAAGAGGGAGAAGAGTAATAAAAAAGGAAGAAGCAATAATTTAACCATGGCGATGGATCCTGTACTTATTCATCTATCTCCCAAAAATTCTGAAGGTAAAGAGTTAGATTTGGAAATATGGATAAACCCCGATGATACGGATGACAAGATTATAGAAATACATCGTCATGATCGCAAAGACAAAACGAAAGAATTTGAACCCTGTTGTCAAAATCCTTTTTTAACTCCCGCTATCCTCCAACGTAGAGAAAATGAAAAGAATAAAACGATAGATAAAACATTAGAATTGACCAAAGAAGCCATTCACATGTTGAAAGAAGTCTTTTCGGGAAATGGAGAATTCAGTACAATGGAATTTGATGCATCGTCCACTGAGGTAAGAGCTGATTTTAGACAGCCGACCAAAGAACCTGAAGTTGAGAAAGCAACAAGTTGTCAAGGTCGTAAACATAAGAAAAGAGTTAATAAAAAGAAATAGTACATTTAAAAAGACCTCCCCATCCTTCTATGAATTTCTTGAGCAATGAACTGTTTTCACGAGACTCAATCCACATCTTTGCTGGATCTAAAGAGAATCTTGAGAGAGACATGGCTTAAACTGTTTCCAGGAGAGTTGAAGTGCAGGCTTTTTCAACAGCACAGAGGGATCTGAATCAAAACTTGAAATGTTGAAATATATAGAAGAGAAATTCCATTCTTAAAAAAAAACTGGGATGCCTTGTCAATCGAATCGGGTGAAAAAAAAAAACACTTTTTGTTAATTTTTATCATGTCTTTAGACATGTTTGTTTTGAATGATGTCTCACCTTTCCTAAAAATAGATTTCTAAGAATGATCATGTTTTTCTTGGAAGTCTATTGTTTACAAACATGTCTAGACAACATGTTGACATCATTCAAAACGAAAAGGAGGGTAGAGTTAATTTTTATCATGTCTAAAAGACATGATAAAAATTAACAAAAAGTTTTTTTTTTTTTTTTTTTTTTTTTTTTTTTTTTTACTGAAGAATTTTTTCTCCTAGTTCTTAAAAATATTTTTCAACGATATCTCGATACCTCTACCTATTTTATTCCCCCCTCTCTTAGTATATAAATGGTTGAAAAAGAAATCGGGGTTCATTCTGTTTCGTAAAAAGATAGCGAACACATGGCAACGGATAACTTAGTCATTTCATGTGAAGAAGATCCCTTTGAGGATATTCCAGATACGGAACCCACTTTTTATGGACCATTTTCACCCGTTTTTAGAATACCGAAAAAGTCTTCTCCTTCTCCAACTCATTCTTTGGAAATACTGTCTTCTCCTCCCTCGTCATCCACTCATCAGTGCTCTAGAAAGAGAAAGTCCTCACAGACCAAGCTCCACCAAAAAATTGTTGGTGTGTTGGCTGTCACCTCTGATGGATATACTCTTACGAACTGCGTCCGGTTTATAGCCAGAGACCTGAAAACACATACGAAGGAATTTATTCAGCAATTGAATGCGTATCTGGAACGACTTCATATTGAAAAACTGTACGTGGCGAATGAACCCACTCGAGAAAAAATTCATCAAAAGGTACCTCTCAAGTTTTTATGGACTGTTATTTACAAACCTCAACATCGTCAGCCACAGCAATGTCCATCTTGTCGATCGAAATCTTGTCATCGATTTATGGCCATACTAGCGCTCCAACAATTAGTGAAATTTGCTGTTCATAAATGTATTCATTGAGTGGATAGGTAATCAAGGAATTTTTCTCTCTTTTTCCTTTTTTCAGATGATCCAGAGAAACAAATACTCTACTTCATATGGTTTAGTGGTAAAGACCTCATCAGGACAGGTGGTGATGATTCATCGAAAAATGCCATACTGTTTTCAAAATTATTTAATTCAGCTTTTAAAAAATAAACGTATCGAACCACCCTTCGATTTGGAAAAAATATCGGTGCTTCAAGATGAATTTGAAAACCATATTTATCCGACTCTCCATCCCAATTTACAAGACGATTATGATCGGTACAAGGCTAAATTAGCTTATGAAGATGAATGGGATTTCCCGCATGAACAAATGGATAAAAGACGCTTCAAGAAAGACGACGACCCTCGATTCAAATGGTTCAGAGTCGCGTATCAGGAATTTGAAGAAGAGTCCGGCTACCGATTCGCCTACCAACCCTCGGACGTGGCTCAGTATCCCTTAATCAAACTAGAATTTACGGGATTAGATCAATGCATTTATACACAATATTTTTTTATAGTCGAACATCCTAAACATTTACGCCGTAATACCTACTTTGATAATTATTCTCCTTTCCAATCTCAAGCTGCTTATAGAATGGCTCTCGAACGCAATATCGGGAGTATTGATGATCGGATGGTCTATCGGGGTTACTTAATTAAAATCGAAGAGGCTCTAAAGTATCTAACACGTCAACAGGAAATGAAAAAGGACGGGAAGGATCAAGTGTTGCTATATTTTTTAGAAGGAGATAAATGGAATCCACCCGATTCTATTTGTTATTTAGAAAAGTAAAAAAAATGGAATAAGATCCCTTAGCCACCCCGCATTTCCCATTTGAAGAATCCATCCTATCTATTCTTTTTTTAAATGTCTCGGGATGTCATCCGACGCATTCTCTCCACCAAAAAAAAACGAGTTCCTCCCACCTACCCCAAAAAGAAGAAGAAGAAGAAATTTCCCATGAGTCTTTTCGAGAACCCTCCTTCCCCTCTCTCTTCCTATATATAAAAGAAGCCGAGAGAAAAGTTGTCTTTTCTTTTTTTTTCCATCTCGTCCTCAGGAAAGAGAGAGAGAGAGAGAGAGAAAACCAAACGCCATGGAGTGGTTACGGCGAGAGTCTTTTTCCGTCGCGATTCGTTTCCGTTTTGCCAAGACAATTCCCCTCACGTTTTACTTGGGGTCGGGCACGCTCTATTTTCGAGGATCGGAACTCGTGACTTGCCTTTCCCAGCAAGGGATTTGGATGAGTCCGAAAAGTCAACGGACTATTCAGCAATGGATCTCTCAAGCTCCTTTTCGCCCTTACCGATCCTTAACGACGGATCTCTGGATTGATACGTCGGACCGCCCCAGCCGGATTCTCCGCCATACCCCTTTTATCACCTTCGATTTCCTGGAAAGACTGCTCAACGATTTGGGTCCAGACGCTCTCCTCTTTTCGACCTGGCTTCAGAGTGTGATGAGAGAACCTCTTCAAATCCAAGAAGATTCTCAGACCCGGGAAACTTATTTTAGTCCCGTGGAGAACAAGGTGATGGATTTTCAGTTTCAAAATTTATCGGAACTGTTTCAATGTGCTTTATGTTTTTATTCTTCTTAAAGAGTGTGGGGGGGAAACTAAAAATTGTAGAATAATCATAAAAAATAATTTCGTTTTTCTTCAAAAAAAAATATTGAGATAGTCCAATCTTGGGGAGGAGGTGGAAAATTCAAAACTATTATGTAAAAACAGATGTGGCGGTCAGTCCATTTCGATCCACGGAGGAGGATATGTGTGAGTTTCTCTGATCCATAGAGAGTTTCAGGGAAAAAAAACTGCGAAAGTTCCCCCCTATCTCCAAAAAATGGGTATCCAGGTTGAATGCACAGTACAGACTGATGGGAAGCCGAAACTCGAGTTTCTTAAATAGAAAAAAATAAGAGCTCCTTCTAGAAACAATTTTAGATGTCTTGTTTGAAAGAGTGAGTCGACTGGGAAAAATTTCTCAGCGCTCTGAAAAAAAATTTTGAATTTAAAAAAAAAAAAAAAATTTTGGTTAATTTTTATCATGTCTTATAGACATGATAAAAATTAAATCTCTCTTCTTTTTGTCTGGGAATGATGTCTCACCGTTTCGAAAAATAGAACATATCCCATTCTTGAAATTCTATTATTTTAGAAAGGATGATGAGTGATGGTCTATTTTTCAAAACGGTGAGACATCATTCCCGGACAAAAAGAAGAGAGAGATAATTTTTATCATGTCTATAAGACATAATAAAAATTAACAAAAAGTTCTTTTTTTTTTTTTTTTTTTTTTTTCAATTCAGGAAATTTTTCTCTGAGCTTTGCCAATTTTTTTTCCCAGCCAGCTCCATCCATAAAACAACACCTCTCAAAATCTTTTCTCACTTATCTATTTAAACCACTCGAATTTTTTTGCTTCCAATGAGTCCACGCATCTTGGCCTTTCTTCCACTCTGCTCTGAAAAAGATAAGGTAGATTGTTTTCGGTGGACCGTCCTGTTGACGCTTCCGATTTATATAGAGAGTTATATATAGATAGGGTCCCTCCTAACTCCCTCTATTATGACTATTAGTCTTTTCTTTTTTTTCCAAGAAATATACAAAGAATGATCCACAGTTTTTTTTTCCGTTAATGAAAAAACAAATATGCTTCTACCTTCCGACTTCTTTTTAGTACCTCTTTAGGTGTCTCCTCCTTCTGGATCTTTTCCTTCTCCTCTCTTCCTCGCGAGCAGAAAATTGAAAATGCTGTTCAGGATGCAACGCTCGTAAAGACTCCATTTTCTTCCTGGAGAGGGCGTCTACGGCAAACATCGTCTTGTCATGAAATTGGAGTTGGTAGTAAAGAGGTCCGTGAATAATGTACACGGAACGAGCTCGCAGTCGATAGGGAATCATACGATACCCGTAGGCTTCTGATTCCATTTCCCATCCATAAAGACGGATAGAAGCTTCTCCGGTTTGAAGAATATGAACCCACTCGGGTGAAACGTAAAACAGTTTTAAAAAGGTTCCAGCATCGACGGCGATCACATTTTCCCATCGCAGATAAGCGTGTAAGCGAAAGGTTCCTGCCTCCATCATCGATTGGAAAGCAAAGTGCTTGAAAACTTCGATGGACGAAAAATAATGCAGGATTTTTCCATCGAAACAGGATAAATAGCACATTGTTTCTTGGACGATTTGTTCCATACGCTCCGGGTCCCGAAACCATTCTTCGAAACGGGAGAGCGGTTCCCATTGATCAGCTACTTCGAGATGACAGACGGGCGTGATTTCCACCAGGGTAGGTAGAACTGCAACGGCATCGGTCGACATTTTAGTTTTGCTCGGTTGAGAAGGAAGAACGAGAATGAACCCTGTAAGCAGAAAAACTCGGATCTATATAAATACTAGTGGAAAAAAGGCGGGGGGAAGGGAAGTTCTTCCTTCCTCCCAAAGAATAAGAAAAGTGGGTGGAAAGAAAAAAATCATTTCACTCTCAGGAAAAAAAAAAGAATTTTTTTCTTGTCAACATGTTGTCTAGACATGTTTCTAAAAATAGATTTCCAACAAAGGTTCATTCTTTTCTTAGAAATCTATTTTTAGAAAAGAATTGACATATCCTTCAAAACAAATTTCTTTTTTTTCCCTCCCTCCAGCAGTCAACTGGATGGGCAAGCGTTTCGGGTCAGATCAGTCCGTGCTGACATTATTTTTTTAAATACAATGGAATTAGTATAGGAATGTACTAGAAACTGACCCAAGGTTGAAAAGAAAATATCAAAATCAATACTCACTTCTTGACGATTTCTTTTTTCCAAAAACCTGTTGAAGAATTCTTGATGGGTTATCCAATCTCTAGACCTGTCTGAAGGGAATCCAATCTAAGGTGAGCGCGCAATTACCTGGCGCGAAACTCGGAATATCTGCATAAATAACAAAACGTCCATTCTTAAAAACTCATCGTCTAGTCCATTGAGTTGGTTGGAGGGGGAGAAAAAATTTCTGAGTAATGAAAAAAAAAAAAAAAACACCTTTTTGTTAGTTTTTATCATGTCTTATAGACATGATAAAAATTAACTGTCCCCTCTTTTTGTCAAGGAAGGATGTCTCACCGTTTCGAAAACGAAACCAAAACTCATCCTTCTCATGGCAATTATTCAAAGAATGAGTCACGGTTTGTTTTTCGAAACGGTGAGACATCCTTCCCAGACAAAAAGAAGAGAGTTAATTTTTATCATGTCTAGAAGACATGATAAAAATTAACCAAAAGTTTTGTTTTTTTTTTTTCAATCTCATCTAGAGAATTTTTTCTAGCCGACTCGATCGACAAGACATGACATGACCATTGTTTCTTTTTTTTTAATAATGGACTCTCACCTATCCCTTTTAACCCTCCGAATTTGGCTTTGGATCCGTGTCCTTGCTTTCACATTCAGAGCTCTTTTCTTCAACATTTCGTTGCAGGGGAAGACTCAATTCTCTCACGACGTTTAGATATTCTTTCAGAATGCTAGAAAACTCATTCAAAGAAGAAGTATCTAAGGGTGGAGTTGCCGGTTGAGGAAAATTCACGAGTCTTGGAATCGGATTATGCGAATCCGTCTGTATGCCAAACTGTAAAGGTGAACCACCCGCTTTAGGAGAGCAGATAATAGTAAGATCCATCTTTTTCCAATTTTTGATTTGAATATACTTGTTTCTTCTTACTCGGAACATTTTCCTTTTTCTTCCGCCTCATCCAGGAACTGAATTCCAGGTGGAACGGAAGCATTTGTAATAAACTGTTGTTTCTTGGTTCCACACGCCTGACATTTTCCCGTGACCATCGGCCGTCGATTTTTCGACATGCGATTTCGACACTCTTTTTGTCTGGGAAGGATGTCTCACCCATTCGAAAAAAACAAACCATGACTCATTCTTGGAATTGTTGCTATTAGAAAGGGTGAGTGATGGTCTATTTTTAGAAAGAGTGAGACATCCTTCCCAGAGAAAAAGGGGGTTCATTAATTTTTATCATGTCTATAAGACATGATAAAAATTAACGAAAAGTTTTTTTTTTTCCAGAGTAACAGAAATTTTTTCCAGCCGACTCAATCGACAAGACGTCCCCATTTTTTATTTAAGAATGGATTCTTGTTTATTTGTGTAAGTATTCCGAGTTTCGTTTTAGATGAGTCTATGTTGTTGAAGAGGAAACATGGGTACCCTCATTTTTTTTTTCTTATCTGATTTCTAAGATGAATTCAGTGAGTTCACCTTGACCTTTTCAAATTTTGTTTGTTTACTTTTAGCCCAGAGGTCGACGGATAAATCATTCTGATTTTTTATATATATATTTTGTGTCGCTCTCTCTCTTTCTAAGAAACCTATCTCGTTCCAAGTCTTCTCGAAGTGAGTGCTATTGGTTCGTTTCGAGACGAGGTCATTTCACACACACCCCCCTCCTCCTCAAAAAGTATATGTATATAAATTAAAGGAAGTGATTTTCTATACACACACTTCACCTTTTTGAGTGGTGTCACGATGAGCCTATCCAGTAGAGAACGTCTTAGGGAAAGAATGCGTGAACAGAAACGACGCTGGCGAAGCAATTCAGCTAATCGAGAGCGAGAACGAATACTTCAAAGGGAACGTTATGCTGTTCTTAAAAAGAACTCCCGACCGCGAAAGAAACATCTTCCTCCCAAGCAGTGGGAAAGCTATACGAATTTGCAGTATAAGGATATGTGGTCCGAAGAAGCCTATCAAAAATGTATTCGACAATGTAATAAAGAGCAATACAATTTCCTGATCTACGTTCTCGTCCGTTTGTACACCTATTACGCGTTACCTGAATCGAAACGTCCCCCTCCTCTGGATATTATTGTGCAAGGATCTGCCGGAACGGGTAAATCTTTCCTGATCCAAGCTTTATACCAAACTCTGATTCGAACGCCTCTTTTTAGCGAAGCGTGCTCGGTTCTCAAACTCGCACTCAGTGCTCAAGGAGCGGTTTACATTACGGGAGATACTTTGCATCATGCCCTGCGTCTTCAAATGAACGGGACTTTTGTTCGACCTCTGACCCAAGAGACTTTAGACTATTACAGACCCCTGTATGCTCCTTTACGGATGGTGATTTTGGATGACGTTTCCACGATCGGATCCAATTTATTTTCGCGCCTCGACCAGCAACTTCGACAATCGTGTCATGTGCCGGATAAGCCGTTTGGGAATGTGCATATGATTAAATTTGGAGATTTGCAGCAGCTCCAACCGATTCGCGACACGCCCATTTTTTATTCTGAAGGGTGGTGGACGCCTCAATCCACGCTCTACTATGAACTAGTCGAATGTATGCGATTCTCTCTGGATTACGAGGAGAGACTCGATCGTTTAACGAGAAATCACTTTTTAGAACCGGACGATGTGGCATTTTTCCAGTCCCGCGTTCGCAGTTTCGACGAAATTCCTCGCGAAGCTATTATTCTCTGTTTTTCGAGGAAGGATGCAGAGAAATATAATATGAAACGTCTCCAATCCCGAGGGACGTACTGTTCGTGTCTGGCTCGAGACGTGATTTATTCCGAGAGCGAAAAATTGCGGAAGAGGATGATGAAACGGAGTGAACATTTACATCGATCTCAGATGGCGAATCTCGAATCCGTCCTCCATTTACAAAGAGGAGCGCGATATCAATTGACTAAAACGCTCGACAGATCCAAAGGATGGATGAATGGAGCAATTGGAACACTACACCAAATAGACCAGGATGAAGACGGAGTTGTGACGCGAGTCTGGCTGCAATTTTCGAATAGTCTAGCTCCTATCGATCGCGTCTCCATTCGTATTGACACCTGTTCGACGAAAACACTCGCATTTTATCGCGAACAGTTTCCTTTGATGTCAGCCGAAGCGATTACGGCTCATAAAGCCCAAGGAGCCACCTTTCCGTCGATCGCAATTTACATGCACGGACCTTTTAATCGATTTCAGCAATATGTCGCTTTTTCTCGAGTGACTCAACCCCAGGGATTGTATATTCTGGACCAGTTTCGTCCCCGCATGAAATTGGCGAGCAAGCAAAAATACGAGGAGGAACTGGAGCGATTGCAAAACATGTCCCGGATTCCGTATGATATATCGGCTCGAGAAGAGAACCAAGATCCGTACGAGTTTCTCATGAACCTTCTTCAATGTGGGAATCGTCTTTCCTTCCATCTTTCCAATAGAAACATCTCCCAAGAAAAAGAAGTCGTCAAACTAGAAGAAAAACCTTCTTTCCATGTAAAACCTGTTATAAAATGTCACTCTTAAATCTTTTTTTAAAAATTCAATAAAAAGAAATATTCTCCATCAAAACCCCTCCATTCTTTCAAAGCTTCACAAAACGCTCAACAATGTCCACACAATGGGAAGAGAAAAATCTATCTCAACGGTCCACACAACATGTTGACTCCTCAAAATATGTCTCTCCCAAGTGACAGGATGCTTTTTCTTCAACGGCTGACACTCATCTAAAGCCAAACTGGGAATGCTTAAATAGATAAGCGAGAGTTTATTCTTAAAAAAAATGGCGCTGTCTTGTCAATGGAGAATCGAGTCGGCTGGGAAAAAATTTTGAGAGCCTGAAAAAAAAATTTCTATCTCTAAAAAAAAAAAAAAAAAAAAACTTTTGGTTAATTTTTATCATGTCTTCTAGACATGATAAAAATTAACTCTACCCTACATTTGTCCGGGAATGTTGTCTCTCCGTTTCTAAAAATAGACCAGAACCCATTCTTGGAATTTTATTCTTTTTAGAAAGGATGAGTGATGGTCTATTTTTAGAAACGGTGAGACAACATTCCCATTCCCAGACAAAAGGGGAAGGTAGTTAATTTTTATCATGTCTAAAGACATGATAAAAATTAACAAAAAGTTTTTTTTTTTAGTTAGAAAAATTTTTTTTCCTGGCTCTCAAAATATTTTCCCAGCCGACTCGATTCTCCAATTGACGACACAGCGCCATTTTTTTTAAGAATGGACTCTCGTTTATCTATTTAAGCATTTCGAGTGTGACTTCAGATGAATGTTAGCCGTTTAGGAAGAAAAACGCAGATTCCCATTTTCTCATTTCCTTCAGAGAGAGAGAGAGACCTAGATTTTCGAGACTCGATGACTTTTCAAGCACTTTTTGTTTAAGCTATTCGACTTCGTATTTGTCTGACGTTCAAGAGTATGATCTCTCGTGGATGGATCTCTTCCACCTCATTCTCTTTCCAGTCGATTTAGAAGGGGAAGGGGAGATTTTTTTTCCCTCATGGAGGATGTCTCCTGAATACCGTTCAAAGAGTCTATGGAGAAATTATATGGTCAGAGTCACGGATTTCCAGGGCAATCTGCTTCTCAGCTAAAAAAAGGATCTCTCTTTCCCAGTCTGTCTTCGATTGCCTCGTTAACTGTGAAACCCATCGCTTTTCCGATTTTATGGTTCTCCCAGTATAATCAGACAGTCGGTCACAAAAGTATTCGAACACCGGTACCCTATCAGAAAATGACAAGATGGCGTTTTTTTTCTCTTTCTCTCTGTGTGTCGTGTTATTCCATCCTAGGTTTTCTTCTCCCCCCCCCATCTTGGAAAAAACTGGAAAAAATTGGTTACGATCTCTTTTTGAATGGGGAGATGCCATTTTGAGAAAAAGCTGACGACCCTATCTTGGAGAATGAACATGACCGCTCTACACACCCTTTTACTCTCTCTCTCTCCCTCTCTCTCTTTTTGAATTGGCAAGCCATTTTGGGAAAAAGCAGACGACCCTATCTTGGAGAATGGAAATGAACGCCTCTCCCTCTCTCTTTGAAATGGGAAGCCATTTTGGGACCCTCTATTCTTGGGGAGGGAGAAAACTGAAGTCTGCATTTCGCTGTCTCTGAATGCGGAAAGCCCTTTTGGGAAAAGCGGACCCTCTTCTTCTGATCTTGGAGAACTGGAAATGAACGCTCTACACGATCTCTCTTTGAATTCAGAAGGTATTTTGGGACCTTCTAATGTTGGAAAACTGAAATGAACGCTCTACACCTTCTCTCTCTCTCTTTCTCTGAAATGGGTAGCCATTTGAAAACTCCCTAACTTTGGAAAAAAACAGAAATGAACGCTCTACACCATCTCTCTTTGAAAATGGGGGGGGTGTCATTTTGAGACCTCCCTCCCCTGAACTTGGAAAAAAAAACTGAAATGAACGCTCTACACTTTCTCTCTTTGGACATGGGTAACCCTTTGGGGACCCTCTCCTCTTGGTAGAAAAAAAAAATAGAACTGAAGTGAAGGCTCTACACAATCTCTCTTGGAATGGGATCCATATTTCGGGAAACGTGGATCACCTCATGCTGGAAAACTGAAGTGAACCACCAAGATTGGACTCTATATAATATTTTTTTTAAATTGACATCATGACCCTCCTCCAATTTGTTATTAAAAAATTGTTTTTTTTGTTTTGGTTTTTATCCCATTTCCGATGTGATTTCAGAAATGCAATTCGATAACAGTTCAATTTCATTCGAGGTTAAATGATTTAAACAGTCTTTGACCCACCCATCCGTATGATTATTTTCTTCTCCTTCCTGTTGCACCAAATTTTGTAAGTCCATATAATCATTCCATACGGGAAGGGCTGGATCCTCACAAGGCTGTCTTGAAACACTTGGAGTCTCTTTGGGATGAGTGGAGGGATCTAGGATGTCTGGACCCGGCTGCAATTCTACCTCCATGATTTCTGGACCCGTTGGAACTTGTTTACCCGGCTGAAATTCTACCTTCATGATTTCTGGACCCGTTGGAACTTGTGAACCCGGCTGTGATTCTGCCTCCATGATTTCTGGACCTGTTGGAACTTGTGGACCCGGCTGACATTCTACCTCTACGATGTCAGGACTTTTTGAAGCTTGTGGACCCGTCTGACATTCTACCTCTACGATGTCGGGACAGGTTGGAGGAGAAGAAGAAGAAGAAGAAGAGGATACTAGAAGAGGTTCTGTCTGTGAGGAGTCCGAAAGAGGTTGCCTGTTTGAACAAGTCGGGGAAGAAGAAGAAGAAGAAGCTTCTGGATTCTGAAGCGGATCTTGCACGCCAGGTAGGTTCCGGTAAGTCGACCGTTTTTTAAGAGGTAATTTTTTTTCTTCCTCCTCATCTTCAATTGTGATGACTTCAATTTCATTCCGTTGCCGGGTCGATTTTGTTTCGGGAAATAACGGTTTGGTCCAGCTCCTCTTATCATCTAAGGACGGGATGGGTAAAGGTGGCGGAGGGTTTTCTTCTTCTTTTTCTTGAAACATCATCGGCGATTGGAAAGAAATCTCCTCTTTCAATTGTTTCCAAAGCGAGTACGAGCACCGATCGACGAGAAAGAGACTCTTCTGGGTTGTGACGATGAGATATTGCGTTTTCGGGGGAACGACATAGTTTTGAAAAGGTCTTAGAATATATTTCTTATATTTCATCCTGTCGCTGACTTTAAAACTTCTTTCCTTCAGGTTGGGGGACGATGATTCGTAATAGGCGAGAGGAGCGGCTGTGGTTTGAACAATATGAACTTCGTCCTCAGCCGTCGTTCTCACTCCAAACGTAAAATATCGTTTCGTGAGAAAAATATTCTTCCACCGAAAACTCGTGCGCGGATCTGTATATCGCCGGTCTGTTTGAATGGGGCGTCTCAAAGCTTGATCCATCCGATTCCAAGAGAAGGGAGATTCCTCTTTCGTTTGTTGCGATTCGAATAAATTTCTGTATATATTCTGAACGAGCAGGTTGGAGGATTCGACATCTTGGTTGAAAGAAACGATCGCTTGATGAGGTGGTAAATGCGGAATAAATGTCGCACAATGACACGACAAAAAAATTTTCAAGTTGGAGATTTGCTTTAGCGTCTTCAAATCCTCCCCGTTCGAAATCCGTTGAGTTGGAAAAACGTCTAATAGCGACATGGCTCCCAATGGAAAAGAAATGATCTCGCCCAGTACTCTCGTCTTTTTATATATCTATATAGACACACACAGACACACATAGAGGCTCTATGACGTCCGTTTTATTTGTTTTTTTCTTGTTTCTCTCTCTCTTCTTTCCAAGAAATCTTATCTCCATGACCTCTTTTTCTTTTCTTAAAAAGATGAATGTGTGTGGGAATGAGGAAGTGAAAGTAATAATTTAATAAACAAAAAATTATCCAACCATGACCTTCTTTTTTTTTTTTTTCAATGTCACCCTTTCCAATCCAAGGACGTCCAGAGATAGAGGAAGCAGGGAGAGAGGAGGAGGAGGGAAGGGAAGGTCACACTCTCTTTCTCTCTATAAATAAAAGGGGGGAGCCTCAAAGTCGTATTTTTGTCCAAGTGGATCATGAGGAGGCATCCCCAGCTCACTACGTGTATTCCTTTCAAATATAAATATGTTGATCTTTCCTTTTATATCATCCAAGGAGTCGTTTACCTGAAAGCCTCCGATTTTTCAAAATGTGCGGGTTATTATACCGTGGGGAGTTATCAAAAGATGCGGGACGAATTTTTATCCGACGAAAACGTGTTGATGGCTCGTGACATTCCACCTTTGGATGCACAAATTTTGTTAATGAAACGAGCCAAATATTTTTACACGTCCCACTTTCTAACCGTCTCGCAAATGGATCGTCTTGAGAAGACAAAAGGGATTCTCGTTCATTTTAGTGAATGGTTGCATAAATGTTTGCACGAACCTGTCTCGATCGAGAAGACTGGGAAGAATACCTATTATATTCTTCTCGAGGACACTCCTCCTTCGTCTCATCATAGAGAGGCCACGACTTTTGAAAAAATCCTCGAGCAAGAAAAAATAGAATGGTGGAACAACTACCCCATCCCTCTCCCCGAGCATCAAGAGGAGCCTGTTCAGAAGAAAAAGAAAAAACCTTTCCAAAAGCCTATCCTCATCCTCCTCGATAATGATGGGGATGAGGAGAAGCCTGTTCAGATTCCTCTCCGTTTGTCAAAACCCGTCGAGGATGAAAAACCTCTCCCTTTATTACAACCCCTTGAGGAAGAGAGACCCCTCGAGAAGGAGAAATCTCTCCCATTGTCAAACCTCCTCGAAGATGAAAAACGTCTCCATTTATCAAGACCCCTCGAGAAGGAGGGACCTCTGCCTTTATCAAACCCCCTCGAAGATGAAAAACCTCTCCATTTATCAAGACCCCTCGAAAATGAGGGACCTCTCGATTTGTCAAAACCCCTCGAGGATAAGGGAACCAAAACTTCTCTCTCCTTAGAAGAGGAGGGACCTCTCAATTTGTCAAGACCCCTCAAGAATAAGGGAACCGAAAATCCTCTCCTTTTCTCAAGACTTCTCGAGGAGGAGGAGGAGGAGAGACCGCTCCATGTCTCAAGACAGGACCCCCCTCTATCTCTTGAGGATCCGAGGGAAACGATTCCTATTGAAAAACCATCTATCGACGATCCCCAGAAAAGGTCTTCGGAGGAGATTAGACTTCCATGTAGAAAACGAATCTGCCACAATCATAATAATAATAATAATAATAATAATAATAATAATGTACCCCCTTCTCAACAACAGAATCCTACAACATTTGCAGATAAATGCATTCAAACCAATCCCTTTATAGTAACCCTTTTGATTGGAGAACCCGTGCATTAGCCTCGAAAAATAAAATGAGATTCTAGACTGTTTCTATGACCAGAATGTTAAGCCAATAGATAGGTCTAGCACAGAATTTTTCTTTTTAAAAGAAAATAAATAAATAATCCAAAGACTATTCGTAAATATAAATGGTAAAGTCTTGAGTCGGCTGGAAAAAAATTTTCAGAGCTGAGAAAAATTCTACAACTCAAAAAAAAAAAAAAAAAAAAAAAAAAAAAAAAAAAAAAAAACCTTTTTGTTAATTTTTATCATGTCTTAGACATGATAAAAATTAACGACCCCCTTCCCTTTTCGTCTGGGAATGTTGTCTCACTCTTTTGAAAAAAATCGTGATTCATTCATGGAATGATTGCCATTAGAGAAAGGATGAGTCATGGTCTATTTTTAGAAAGGGTGAGACATCCTTCCCAGACAAAAAGGGAGGGTCATTAATTTTTACCATGTCTAAAGACATGATAAAAATTAACCAAAAGTTTTTTTTTTTTTTTTCAGCTCTGAGAAATTTTTTTTCTCCCAGCCGATTCGAGACTTTACCATTTCTTTTAAGAATGATTTCTCTCTGATCTATTATTTCAAAATTCCAAGTTTCACTTCAGAACCATCTATGCTGTTGAAGAAGTAACGTGATATATGTATTTTTTTAATGAGTTCTGTCAAGATTGAATTGTGCAGGATCGACCTTGCGAATTTCTTCTCTTTGTCTTTAAATAATAATGATACCGAACTGCTTTTTGTAGAGCGCAATGGAAAAAACCTTTTGTATGGTTAGAACAATTCATGTGTTCGATCCCATTGTATTTGAGAATCTCTTGCGTCGATCCCGAAATGCAATAAATGGATCTTTGCAACCATTTCTCTAAAAACCGCCGTTTCATTTCTCCTCGCACCCAAATCATGGAAAAAGGTTCCGTCAACATCGTTAACACCCATGGAAAATAACTGTACGGAATTTCTCCTTCGTACCACGAGAAGCCGTGATAATAATCGCTCGCCCACACAGTGGTTCGTTTTTCTTTCTCGGTGAGCATTTGCCATGGAAACGGGGGTTTAAAAACAAATACCCCTCGAGAAGTACCGTCCAATGTGACGTAAGCCAATTCTTTCACAATAAAGGCTCCTTGAGAATCGTAGAAACCTTCAAAGTCGAGCACGAGTTCCATGTTTTTTATTTCTTTTTCTTTCCAAGGTGACCTTTATTATTATTATTATGATGGATGTGTATTGAGATACGCACGATATTATTCAAAAAACAAATATATATACGAATGTGACCTTTCCCAGAATTCATACGACCTGTCTCGTGCAACCTTCTCTCTCTATATATATAAAAGAGGAGACGGCGAGAGAACGCTATCCATTTTTTCTTTCAGGACACACAGCGAGAGAGAGAGAGAATTTGGTTTTCTTTTTTTCCTCAATTGAAGAAGATGGACATTTTGAGTGCCAAACCTCTCAAAGATTCCTACATTGTTCTGGACATGGAATACTTTCACTGTTATGATCCAAAGACGGGAGATATATGTTTCATCTTGAAAGAACTGGGCTACATCACTTGCGATTTAACCTTATGCGGATCCATGATTTTTCTCCCTCCTGTCCATTACGATGACTTATCGTCCCGCAATCAAGCTGTGATCAACCAGACTACAAATAACCGACACGGTCTGCAATGGACCGAGGGTCGTCTTTCCTACGAGCATCTTCCTACGATCCTGAAAATACTGACCGAAAATGTGGAGGTGATCTACGTCAATGGATACGATAAAGCCGAATTTTTCAGCAAGCTCTGCCAGCGATCCGTTTACGAGTTTTACATTCCAGGGAAAACCGAGTGGCGGAACAAGTCGAAATGCACGCGACACCAATATTTCCAAAAGATGATTCATTGTGCCGAGAACAAGGTGAGAAATTTTCGATACCATTTGATGGAGGGTAGTTACGTTTTCCGGAAATTACATTGTTACCCCTCCGAGAGCAAAGCTGTCGAAGACGAAGAGGAGGCGGAAGAATCTCCCCAGGAGAACTCGTGCGACGATGAGGAGGAGGAGGAGGAGGATGAACTTTCTAATAATAATAATAATAAATGTCTAAGTTGGGATGCTTTAGAGACCCAAGAATATTGGTCTCAACCCTTATCTCACCTAGATCTGAAAGAGGATCCTCAAGTGTACTCTTTGTGGTCCTCTTCTAAAATTTGGTCTTGGAGAGAACCCTTGAATGTTCATGAATGAAATGGTATGTAAATCCCTAGAGAAAAAAAATAGAAAAAAAAGTTCCTGTTTTTTGTAATATGTTGATTTCTTTCCAATCCCATTTCTTTTCCATAACTCCACCCCAATCGACGAGAAGAAGACGAATTTTCCAAGTTACACAAGACGTAGAAATATTTCACAAGGATTTATAAATTACACGCTCCCACATGATATATGTATAGAGAGAAAAAAACCCTCTGTTCTCTAGCCAATACGTCAAGACTTCCCTAAACTAAGAGAGATCATGAGTACCGAGGAAACCTTAGCAGAGCAAGTGGAAAGACTTTCAAAGAGATTAGAAGAGTTAAGACGGGATAGATTTACAGTTCCGCCGACTAAAGAGGAAACTATCATCGATTTCAACAAACCGCTGTACTTTCATCCCCTACCCCAAAGAATGAGACGAATGGACTCGCCGTTGAACAGTTCCAATGAGAAACAAAATGTCACTTATTTGAATAGCCAATTTCAACACATGAATATTTCATAAGTATTTTTTTTGTTTTATTCCCTAAAGCGTAGGGAGATCGGATCAGTAGTTTTTCCCTTTTCATCGTCGAAAAAGATTGGGAGGAAAAATCTTTCTCAGCTCTCTCAGAAAAATTTTTAAGCCTTAAAAAAAAAAAAAAAAAAAACTTTTTGTTAATTTTTATCATGTCTTAGACATGATAAAAATTAACTCTACCCCCCCCCTTTTGTCTGGGAATGTTGTCTCACACTTTCCAAAAATAGAACATCACTCCTCCTTTCCTAAAGAATAGAATTCCAAGAATGGGATCTGGTCTATTTTTAGAAACGGTGAGACCCTATTCCCACACAAAAGGCGGGTAGAGTTAATTTTTATCATGTCTAAAGTTCAGGGTCCATCCATCTTCTTATGTGAAACGGTGACCCTGACGAGATCGAGATAAACAAGTCCTGTGAGTTGTTTTGTAATCTTGACGCGATCCAAGAAAGACTTTTTATTTTTATTTTTTTTGAAATAGGCCCCGGGGTGGGGAGAGAAAATGTTCTCACGACCCTCAGATATCTTTTCATAAATATATTTTTTTATCAAAGTGTTTCTTTCATTCCGATCCTTTTAAGAGGTTGGAATGACCCTGACATTTAGATGGGGTCGCGATCCCGACAGATGCCGCGAGAGTATAAAAGTGTGTATCCTCCGCGAGATTTCTTCAGAGAACAGAAGAAGACGTGAACTGAGCTGGTAAGTCCCTTTGGTCCTATGAATATGGTTTAATCATAACTTCATTTAAAAAGACCTTTGAAACTTTGAAACTTCTTAACCCTTTGAAAAGAAAAATGTCTCTTTCAAGACGACGACTCTAAAACGTTTTATTGTTTTTTTCCCCTTTCTAGATCTTCCCTGTTATACATATATACCTTTTCGATTCTCTTTTTTGCTCCTGTTTGTGGAAGACATCACCGTATTCATCGCCATGGCGTGTTCAGAAAACTTTATCGTGCTCGATCTAGAGGGTTTCCAGTCCTACAACCACAAGAAGGGTGAATTTACCTACGTTTTAAAAGAATTGGGCTATGCGACAAAAGATTTTTTGACCGTGGGATCGTTGACGTTTGCTCCTCCTCACCCCTTCCACCAACTGAATGAAAAAAACCAAAAGACGAATGCCTGGCTGACGAGAAACCGGCACGGACTTCGTTGGAACGAGGGTCATATTCCCTACAACCATTTAGGACGCATTCTCCAATCGCTCACTCACAGCTTCTCCACGATTTATGTGGTGGGATGTCAGAAAGCTAAATTCTTTGCTAAAGCCTTGGATTATCAAAAACCCGTGACGGAAATTTATGTGCCAGATGGAATCATTTGGAAGTATCGGGAAAAATGTGCCCGACATCATCAAAGGAGGAAATATTTCCATTGTGCCGAAAACAAAGTGCGCAACTATCGATGGCATATTACGGAAGGAGATTTTCATATCAATCACGTCTATCCAGACGGAACGGAGAAAGAGGAGAGGATTCAGGAGGAAGCAGACAATCCTCTGCAAGCTTTTGATAAGGCCTACGATCAGTTAGAGAAGGATCCGTCCCCAAAAGCGTACGATAACCTCATCCAGAAATGGGATAATCTGTCCTGTTTCCAAGTGATGGAACATCCGGATGAGCATACGCCTTTAAACTTGATGGGCTCTTCTTCTTTGTCGTCAACTTCCTCCAATAACTCGAGGAAGACGGAGGGTTGGGGAGACATACCTGAAAATATTCCCCATTACGATCCAGCAGCCTGTTGGGACGAACCTTCCAAAGAATCTCATGAGACCCCCAAAATATCTTCAGAGGATCCAAAGACAAAATCCATTGAGTGTTGGGACAATGAACGGACGACTCATGCTCTAAAATACACTAAGACTATGTCCACTGAGTGTTGGGACAATGAGCAGACGACTCATGCTCCAAAATCTATTGAGACTATGTCCACTGAATGTTGGGACAATGAACGGACGACCCATGCTCCAAAATCGACTGAGACTATGTCCACTGAGTGTTGGGACGATGAAACCGAAAATACGACAGAGAATTGGGATGACCGTTCTCAAAAGTATTTGAATTGATATATACATAAACTCAGGAGAAAAAAAATAAAGAAAAGATTTTTACAAATAAGTAGAGAAAGGTTCTCCGCTTTCCCTATATTTATGGAAATGGACTGAGAAGAGAGAGAGAGACGAATCAGGAGACCAAAAAAAATGGGTCTTGGAAGGAATGAGTGCAAATGCATTCGATTCCTTCCGAGACCCATTTTTTTTTGGGGTCCCTCTCTCATCCAATCTTGGAAAAGAACTTTGTCCTATTTTTCTAGGTCCATTCAAAAAGAAATAAATCTATCCATAAATTTTCTTAAAAGAAAAAAAAAACAAAAAGATCCATTACCTCTTGACGGTCCAAAGTCGAGAATCTTGGAAAAAGTTATCCACTCTCTCCATCCAGTCAAGCTTCTCTGTAGAAAATCTAGTTGGTGCATCTGCATTCTTGAACACCCGGCAGTTATTATTGGACGCGAAACGTCG
The DNA here is from genome assembly GCF_044657685.1 of Stegodyphus dumicola. Classification (NCBI taxonomy): domain Eukaryota; kingdom Metazoa; phylum Arthropoda; class Arachnida; order Araneae; family Eresidae; genus Stegodyphus; species Stegodyphus dumicola. Next base: position 130,845,436 of record NC_140768.1, on the reverse strand, counting down.
AATGCTGAAATAGTTAACAGTGAGCCCATTCTTAAAGAAACGGGGATGTTTTATTCATCCAGTCGAGTGCGGAAAAATTTCTGAGAGCCGGAGAAAAATTTCTCTAACTGAAAAAAAAAAAAAAATACCCCCCTTTTAGTCTGAAAATTTATGTCTTCAATTTTTGAAAAATTGAAGACATCAATTTTCAAATTTTCAGACTAAAAAGGGGGGTAATTTATTTTTCAGAAACTTTTCCCAGCCGACTCGATGTGAATAAAACTTTACTGTTTGTTAAGAATGTTATTTAATGGATCGATTTCAACCTATCGAGTTTCGCTTGAGTTCCGGCCGTGCTGTGGGCCCACCTGGATACAAGTTTTCCCCTTTTAAAATAGAATAAAACTTTACTGTTTTTTAAGAATGTTATTTAATGGATCGATTTCAACCTATCGAGTTTCGCTTGAGTTCCGGCCGTGCTGTGGGCAAACCTGGATACAAGTTTTCCCCTTTTGGAATAGAATTTCCGTCAAGGTAGGCTACTTTTCCTCTTTTTGCATTTTTCATGTCATTTCATTTGTATTACAATATACTGAAAACGGGCGTTCGAACTGATTTCTAGGCTATTTCTATACAAATGGAGCTCGATCCAAGAAAGAAATGATGTCTTTTTTTTTATTTTGTGGACTGCCAATTTGTATTGGAATATACTGAAAACGGGTGTTTGAGTCGATTTTCAGTATATTTCAATACAAATAGAGCTCGGTCCAAGAAAGAAATGATGTCTTTTTTTTTATTTTGTGAACTGCCAATTTGTATTGGAATATACTGAAAACGGGTGTTTGAGTCGGTTTTCAGTATATTTCAATACAAATAGAGCTCGATCCAAGAAAGAAATGATGTCTTTTTTTTATTTTGAGGACTGCCAATTTGTATTGGAATATACTGAAAACGGGTGTTTGAGTCAGTTTTCAGTATATTTCAATATAAATAGAGCTCGATCCAACAAAGAAATGATGTCTTTTTTTTTATTTTGTGGGCTGCCAATTTGTATTGGAATATACTGAAAACGGGTGTTTGAGTCGGTTTTCAGTATATTTCAATACAAGTGGAGCTCGATCCAAGAAAAAAATGATGTCTTTTTTTTTATTTTGTGGACAGCCAATTTTGTATTGGAATATACTGAAAACGGGCATTCACGTCGGTTTTCAGTATATTTCAATACAAATGGAGCTGGATCCAAGAAAAAAATGATGTCTTTTTTTATGTTGTGGACAGCCAATTTTGTATCGGAATATACTGAAAACGGGCGTTCACGTTGGTTTTCAGTATATTACAATACAAGTGGAGCTGGATCCAAGAAAAAAATGATGTCTTTTTTTTATGTTGTGGACAGCCAATTTTGTATTGGAATATACTGAAAACGGGCGTTCACGTTGGTTTTCAGTATATTACAATACAAGTGGAGCTGGATCCAAGAAAAAATGATGTCTTTTTTTTATGTTGTGGACAGCCAATTTTGTATTGGAATATACTGAAAACGGGCGTTCACGTTGGTTTTCAGTATATTACAATACAAGTGGAGCTGGATCCAAGAAAAAAATGATGTCTTTTTTTTATTTTGTGGACAGCCAATTTTGTATTGGAATATACTGAAAACGGGCGTTCACGTTGGTTTTCAGTATATTCCAATACAAGTGGAGCTGGATCCAAGAAAAAAATGATGTCTTTTTTTTATTCTTTGTGGACAGCCAATTTTGTATTGGAATATACTGAAAACGGGCGTTCACGTTGGTTTTCAGTATATTCCAATACAAATGGAGCTGGATCCAAGAAAAAAATTGTCTTTTTTTTTATTTTTTGTGGACAGCCAATTTTGTATTGGAATATACTGAAAACGGGCATTCACGTTGTTTTCAGTATATTTCAATACAAGTGGAGCTCGATCCAAGAAAAAAATGATGTCTTTTTTTTTTATTTTGTGGACAGCCAATTTTGTATTGGAATATACTGAAAACGGGCGTTCACGTTGGTTTTCAGTATATTTCAATACAAATGGAGCTCCATCCAAGAAAAAAATGATGTCTTTTTTTTTATTTTGGGGACAGCCAATTTTGTATTGGAATATACTGAAAACGGGCGTTCACGCTGGTTTTCAGTATATTCCAATACAAATGGAGCTCCATCCAAGAAAAAAAATTATGTCTTTTTTTTATGTTGTGGACAGCCAATTTTGTATTGGAATATACTGAAAACGGGCGTTCGAGTCCTTTTTCCGACTATTTCTATACACATTCCACTATATTAAAATGACGTCATGGTTGAGTCCAAACAGAGTCGTCCCCGGATAGAGTCGTCTCCGGACAAAGTCGTCCACGGACAATTTTATACCGAATTTGTATAGAAATAAACTTAAAATGGGATTGGAGGGGGGGCGGAGTCCAAACAAAATCGTCCCCGGACCATCTTGATGACCAGACATATTACCTTTTCAACAGCCCGTATTATTCTGAACAAAAACGTGGAATACTTTTATAGAAAAGGGAAGAATTGAAAGTGAAAGTCAAAAAGCAAAATGGGATCGGCTGGGAAAAATTTCTGAGAGCCGAGAAAAAATTCTGAGTCAGAAAAAAAAAAGAAAAAATATATAATATATATATTATATAATATATATTATAAATACTTTTTGTTAATTTTTATCATGTCTTCTAGACATGATAAAAATTAACTCATCCCCCTTTTGTCTGGGTATGTTGTCTCACCGTTTCTAAAAATAGACCAGAACCCAGTCTTTTCTTGGAATTTAAAAGGATGAGTCATGGTCTATTTTTAGAAAGTGGGAGACAACATTCCCAGACAAAAGGGGGGTGAGTTAATTTTTATCATGTCTAGAAGACATGATAAAAATTAACAAAAAGTTTTTTTTTTTTTTTTTTTTTTTTTTTTTACATCTCAGAATTTTTTTCTGAGCTCTGAGAAATTTTTCCTTTCCGATCCCATTTCGTTTTTCGACTTTCACTTTCAACTCTTCACTTTTCCTATCCACTGTCGTTGGAATTGTGTTCACTGGAGGCTATTTCTTTTTTTGCAATCTCGCTTTTAGTTTTCTCTGAGATTCTTTAGAAATGGCTATACAAATTTCACCATCTATATAGAAATGATGTCCAAACAAAGTCGTCCCCGGACCATCTTGATGACCGAATATGTATAGAAATAGTCTGAAAATGGGCTTGAGGGCCGGTTTCTTCACGATTCCTCTACAAATTCGGCCGCATCCAGAAAAACAAAAATACATAGTTTCTTTTTGGGTGGACAGGAGATGATAAATTTCTTCTCTCTCTCCCAATATTGGAGGAGAGAGTGGCCCAAAAAATGGGTCTCGGAAGGAATCGAATGCATTTTGAAATGCACTCATTCCTTCCAAGACCCATTTTTTCGGTCTCCTGATTCAACTCTCCAGTCTATGGAATAGGGAAAGCGGAGAACGTTTCCCCTTCTTTAAGCGACTGGAGACCATATCGCATCATCATCATCATCATCACCATCACCATCGTCCTCTTTCTGATACTTTTCAACGAAGGCTTGATGTCTCTGGATGATTTTGGGGAGATGATGGATCCCGAATTGAGTGATGAAAAAGAGAGGACTCTTTTTCCTTTCTTGTTCGTCTTGCACAGTCTCTCGGAGGGTGATATACGTTTCCCCGTCCTCCTCAATTTTCGTCAGAGGTCTCATGAATATTTTACACATCCAAGGGAAGAGCGACTTGTTATGCAGGGATTTCGAAGCGACGAAGGCCGCTTCATTCGAAGTGAGGACAATCTGGTTCGGTTGACCCCATTCTTTGGAGTAGTTGTCCAAATCGCCTAGTCGAAGAAAATGGTGTCGATTAGGAGAAAAGACTTGGAGAACACTCGTCGTATGCGAGACGTTCGTAGGCAAGAGAGTCAAGATATCTTTGGCATTCCAGTACAGGAATCCTAGATCCACATACGCGTGCACGTAATAGTCATCGTTATGTTCCAGTTTGAGCAGCATGGCTTTTGTATTTTTTTTTTTCCGTTCTCAAGGCGAAATACGCGTCTGATAAGAACAAGAGCTCGCTGGCGATCCGTTTATATAGACTCCTCAGAGAGAGAGAGGGAGAGGGGAGGAGGAGGAACAAGGTTGATGAATTCTAAAATAAAAAAAAATGATAACGAAATGAGATCGGCTGGCAAAATATTTTCAGAGCTCAGAAAAAAATTCTGAAATGTAAAAAAAAAAAAAAAAAACTTTTTGTTAATTTTTATCATGTCTTCTAGACATGATAAAAATTAACTCATCCCCCCTTTTGTCTGGGAATGTTGTCTCCCACTTTCTAAAAATAGACCATGACTCATCCTTTTAAAGAATAGAATTCCAAGAAAAGCCTGGGTTCTGGTCTATTTGATGATAAAAATTAACAAAAAGTTTTTTTTTTTTTTTTTTTTTTTTTTTTTTTTTTTTTTTTTTTTTATATCTCATAATTTTTTCCTGAGCTCTGAAAATATTTTGACAGCCGATCTCATTTCGTTTTTCGACTTTCACTTTCAACTCTTCACTTTTCTATAAAAGCATTCCACGTTTCTGTTCAGAACAGTGTCTCTCTCTACCCAAATCTGAAACCCTAGAAAATTTCCAGTATCCACTTCCAAGATTTTAGATTTGTCATGGGTGACATGTTCCCAAATTCATAAATTCTTCAATTATAGTCCCCTTCTTTGACAAATGGCTAAGAAATTCTTAAAGAATATCATGATAAAGATTTAGCTATCTATATATAACATTATGTTTTCTTTTCAAAAAAAAAAAATCCAGTCTTGATCGAATTGGACTTTACGCACAATTTATTGTATCCCCACCTTTCCAAGATTGGTTTGAAGAAGTGATAAAAAAAAATGGGTCTGGAAGGAAAAGGGTGCATTTCGAGAAAAGAAAAGAGGACCCTCTTTTTCTCGCAATGCACCCGTTTCCTTCCAAACCCATTTCTTTTGCCTCCTCAGAACTCTCTTTCTTTTCTCCTCCCTCTCTCTCTTAAGAGGGATTGAAAGAAAGAGGCTAGATGGAAAAGTTTCTTTTTTTTTTCTTTCGAGAAGATAAAAAAAAATTTGGAGGAGGAGCAAAATTTTTTGGGTGGTGGTGGTTGTTTTTTTTAGAAGGTGATAACTTTAGTGACATTTAAAGAGACCACCAGAGGATCCGTTTGAGTCTCGACGACCTTTTCTTGACGGGGGTCTGTCTGGCAATAAGCGCTGGCATATTGTTTAGGGTAAGTAGAAGAATCCGTCATGCCTGGATGAGGCGGTATGTAGCGCACTCCCAGATTAAAGAGGGTGATGAAGGGAAATTTCTCCCCCGGATAGAGCAGTCGGTAAACGGGTTGATTGGGTACAACTCGAACCAGCGGCTGAGTTAAAATGCTATACACCCAGGCCAGAAGCTGATTATTTTTAGGATTATTTTCGGCCAGATGTAACATTTCTTCGCTGGAGAGGACATATCCCTCTTGAGAACTGCCGAGACTCTCAAGATCTTTTATTTTCCTGAAGACGTGGTGTTCGTCGAAAAACACGGAGAGAATGTCCCAGGTTCTTTTACTGGAAGTATGAATCAGAGGCAAAATGTCCGTAGCGTTCCAAAACAATCTTCCGTCATCCACATAACAGCGAATGCTCACAAACTCATTATATAAGACGCGGATCATCATCTTGAGTAGAAATATGGATACGCACAGCAGTCTCTCTCTCTGGGAAATAGAGTCTGTCTTCCACTCGCCTCTCTATATATACGAGAAGACCACGTGATGGGCGACGTGACGGTTGACTTCTAGAAAAAAAAATCAACTTTGTCTACCTCTCTCTCTCTCTCTCTATAACCTTCTATTTTTTTTTCCTAAAGAACACCCCGTCACCTTTCCAAAGGTCATGGGATTTAGAGGAACGAAAGAAAAAAAAACAACCATCCTTTGTATATTACCTATGACCTTCTCCTAGAGACCCCTGTCATTTTCTTCTCGAGAGCTACGTGATGAAAGCTTTTTTTTTATTCTAGAGTTTATCAACTTTGTAGACACATGACCCCATCACCTTCTCAAAGGCCATGTCGTATGGAATGGGACCCTTTTGGTTTTTTCTTTTGAGAAAATAAAAAATAAAACAACTCTATAATCATCTCTCTATGACCTTCACAAACACTCATGTTTTATCATTTTTTTTTATTTTAGAATTCATCAACCTTGTTCCTCCTCCTCCCCTCTCCCTCTCTCTCTCTGAGGAGTCTATATAAACGGATCGCCAGCGAGCTCTTGTTCATATCAGACGAGTATTTCGCCTTGAGAACGGAAAAAAAAATACAAAAGCCATGCTGCTCAAACTGGAATATAACGATGACTATTACGTGCACGCGTATGTGGATCTAAGATTCCTGTACTGGACTGCCAAAGATATCTTGACTCTCTTGCCTACGAACGTCTCGCATACGACGAGTGTTCTCCAAGTCTTTTTTCCTAATCGACACCATTTTCTTCGACTAGGCGATTTGGACAACTACTCCAAAGAATGGGGTCAACCGAACCAGATTGTCCTCACTTCGAATGAAGCGGCCTTCGTCGCTTCGAAATCCCTGCATAACAAGTCGCTCTTCCCTTGGATGTGTAAAATATTCATGAGACATCTGACGAAAATTGAGGAGGACGGGGAAACGTATATCACCCTCCGAGAGACTGTGCAAGACGAACAAGAAAGGAAAAAGAGTCCTCTCTTTTTCATCACTCAATTCGGGATCCATCATCTCCCCAAAATCATCCAGAGACATCAAGCCTTCGTTGAAAAGTATCAGAAAGAGGACGATGGTGATGGTGATGATGATGATGATGATGCGATATGGTCTCCAGTCGCTTAAAGAAGGGGAAACGTTCTCCGCTTTCCCTATTCCATAGACTGGAGAGTTGAATCAGGAGACCAAAAAATGGGTCTTGGAAGGAATGAGTGCATTTCAAAATGCATTCGATTCCTTCCGAGACCCATTTTTTGGGCCACTCTCTCCTCCAATATTGGGAGAGAGAGAAGAAATTTATCATCTCCTGTCCACCCAAAAAGAAACTATGTATTTTTGTTTTTCTGGATGCGGCCGAATTTGTAGAGGAATCGTCCAGAAACCGGCCCTCAAGCCCATTTTCAGACTATTTCTATACATATTCGGTCATCAAGATGGTCCGGGGACGACTTTGTTTGGACATCATTTCTATATAGATGGTGAAATTTGTATAGCCATTTCTAAAGAATCTCAGAGAAAACTAAAAGCGAGATTGCAAAAAAAGAAATAGCCTCCAGTGAACACAATTCCAACGACAGTGGATAGGAAAAGTGAAGAGTTGAAAGTGAAAGTCGAAAAACGAAATGGGATCGGCAAGGAAAAATTTCTCAGAGCTCAGAAAAAAATTCTGAGATGTAAAAAAAAAAAAAAAAAAAAACTTTTTGTTAATTTTTATCATGTCTTCTAGACATGATAAAAATTAACTCACCCCCCTTTTGTCTGGGAATGTTGTCTCCCACTTTCTAAAAATAGACCATGACTCATCCTTTTAAATTCCAAGAAAAGACTGGGTTCTGGTTTATTTTTAGAAACGGTGAGACAACATACCCAGACAAAAGGGGGATGAGTTAATTTTTTTTTATCATGTCTAGAAGACAGGATAAAAATTAACAAAAAGTATTTATAATATATATTATATAATATATATTATATAATATATATACTATATAATATATATATTATATAATATATATATTATATTTTTTTTCTTTTTTTTTCTGACTCAGAATTTTTTCTCGGCTCTCAGAAATTTTTCCCAGCCGATCCCATTTTGCTTTTTGACTTTCACTTTCAATTCTTCTCTTTTCTATAAAAGTATTCCACGTTTTTGTTCAGAATAATACGGGCTGTTGAAAAGGCAATATGTCTGGTCATCAAGATTGTCCTGGGACGACTTTGTTTGGACTCCGCCCCCCCTCCAAGCCCATTTTAAGTATATTTCTATACAAATTCGGTATAAAATTGTCCGGGAACGACTTTGTCCGGAGACGACTCTATCCGGGGACGACTCTGTTTGGACTCAACCATGACGTCATTTTAATATAGTGGAATGTGTATAGAAATAGTCGGAAAAAGGACTCGAACGCCCGTTTTCAGTGTATTCCAATACAAAATTGATTGTCCACAACATAGAAAAAGACATCATTTTTTTCTTGGATGGAGCTCCATTTGTATTAGAATATACTGAAAACCGACTCGAACGCCCGTTTTCAGTATATTCCAATACAAAATTGGCTGTCCACAACATAAAAAAAAGACATCATTTTTTTTCTTGGATGGAGCTCCATTTGTATTGGAATATACTGAAAACCAACGTGAACGCCCGTTTTCAGTATATTCCAATACAAAATTGGCTGTCCACAAAATAAAAAAAAGACATCATTTTTTTCTTGGATCCAGCTCCATTTGTATTGAAATATACTAAAAACCAACGTGAACGCCCGTTTTCAGTATATTCCAATACAAAATTGGCTGTCCACAAAATAAAAAAAAAGACATCATTTTTTTCTTGGATCCAGGTCCACTTGTATTGGAATATACTGAAAACCAACGTGAACGCCCGTTTTCAGTATATTCCAATACAAAATTGGCTGTCCACAAAATAAAAAAAGACATCATTTTTTTCTTGGATCCAGCTCCACTTGTATTGTAATATACTGAAAACCAACGTGAACGCCCGTTTTCAGTATATTCCAATACAAAATTGGCTGTCCACAACATAAAAAAAAGACATCATTTTTTTCTTGGATCCAGCTCCACTTGTATTGTAATATACTGAAAACCAACGTGAACGCCCGTTTTCAGTATATTCCAATACAAAATTGGCTGTCCACAACATAAAAAAAAGACATCATTTTTTTCTTGGATCCAGCTCCACTTGTATTGTAATATACTGAAAACCAACGTGAACGCCCGTTTTCAGTATATTCCAATACAAAATTGGCTGTCCACAACATAAAAAAAAGACATCATTTTTTTTCTTGGATGGAGCTCCATTTGTATTGGAATATACTGAAAACCAACGTGAACGCCCGTTTTCAGTATATTCCAATACAAAATTGGCTGTCCACAAAATAAAAAAAAGACATCATTTTTTTCTTGGATGGAGCTCCATTTGTATTGAAATATACTAAAAACCAACGTGAACGCCCGTTTTCAGTATATTCCAATACAAAATTGGCTGTCCACAACATAAAAAAGATATCATTTTTTTCTTGGATCCAGCTCCATTTGTATTGAAATATACTGAAAACCGACGTGAACGCCCGTTTTCAGTATATTCCAATACAAAATTGGCAGTCCACAAAATAAAAAAAAAGACATCATTTTTTTCTTGGATCGAGCTCCACTTGTATTGAAATATACTGAAAACCGACTCAAACACCCGTTTTCAGCATATTCCAATACAAATTGGCAGTCCACAAAATAAAAAAAAAGACATCATTTCTTTCTTGGATCGAGCTCTATTTGTATTGAAATATACTGAAAACCGACTCAAACACCCGTTTTCAGTATATTCCAATACAAATTGGCAGTTCACAAAATAAAAAAAAAGACATCATTTCTTTCTTGGACCGAGCTCTATTTGTATTGAAATATACTGAAAATCGACTCAAACACCCGTTTTCAGTATATTCCAATACAAATTGGCAGTCCACAAAATAAAAAAAAAGACATCATTTCTTTCTTGGATCGAGCTCCATTTGTATAGAAATAGCCTAGAAATCAGTTCGAACGCCCGTTTTCAGTATATTGTAATACAAATGAAATGACATGAAAAATGCAAAAAGAGGAAAAGTAGCCTACCTTGACGGAAATACTATTCCAAAAGGGGAAAACTTGTATCCAGGTTTGCCCACAGCACGGCCGGAACTCAAGCGAAACTCGATAGGTTGAAATCGATCCATTAAATAACATTCTTAAAAAACAGTAAAGTTTTATTCTATTTTAAAAGGGGAAAACTTGTATCCAGGTGGGCCCACAGCACGGCCGGAACTCAAGCGAAACTCGATAGGTTGAAATCGATCCATTAAATAACATTCTTAACAAACAGTAAAGTTTTATTCACATCGAGTCGGCTGGGAAAAGTTTCTGAAAAATAAATTACCCCCCTTTTTAGTCTGAAAATTTGAAAATTGATGTCTTCAATTTTTCAAAAATTGAAGACATCAATTTTCAGACTAAAAGGGGGGTATTTTTTTTTTTTTTTTTTCAGTTAGAGAAATTTTTCTCCGGCTCTCAGAAATTTTTCCGCACTCGACTGGATGAATAAAACATCCCCGTTTCTTTAAGAATGGGCTCACTGTTAACTATTTCAGCATTCGACGTTTCGCGTCCAATAATAACTGCCGGGTGTTCAAGAATGCAGATGCACCAACTAGATTTTCTACAGAGAAGCTTGACTGGATGGAGAGAGTGGATAACTTTTTCCAAGATTCTCGACTTTGGACCGTCAAGAGGTAATGGATCTTTTCTTTTTTTTTTCTTTTAAGAAAATTTATGGATAGATTTATTTCTTTTTGAATGGACCTAGAAAAATAGGACAAAGTTCTTTTCCAAGATTGGATGAGAGAGGGACCCCAAAAAAAAATGGGTCTCGGAAGGAATCGAATGCATTTGCACTCATTCCTTCCAAGACCCATTTTTTTTTGGTCTCCTGATTCGTCTCTCTCTCTCTCTTCTCAGTCCATTTCCATAAATATAGGGAAAGCGGAGAACCTTTCTCTACTTATTTGTAAAAATCTTTTCTTTATTTTTTTTCTCCTGAGTTTATGTATATATCAATTCAAATACTTTTGAGAACGGTCATCCCAATTCTCTGTCGTATTTTCGGTTTCATCGTCCCAACACTCAGTGGACATAGTCTCAGTCGATTTTGGAGCATGGGTCGTCCGTTCATTGTCCCAACATTCAGTGGACATAGTCTCAATAGATTTTGGAGCATGAGTCGTCTGTTCATTGTCCCAACACTCAGTGGACATAGTCTTAGTGTATTTTAGAGCATGAGTCGTCCGTTCATTGTCCCAACACTCAATGGATTTTGTCTTTGGATCCTCTGAAGATATTTTGAGGGTCTCATGAGATTCTTTGGAAGGTTCGTCCCAACAGGCTGCTGGATCGTAATGGGGAATATTTTCAGGTATGTCTCCCCAACCCTCCGTCTTCCTCGAGTTATTGGAGGAAGTTGACGACAAAGAAGAAGAGCCCATCAAGTTTAAAGGCGTATGCTCATCCGGATGTTCCATCACTTGGAAACAGGACAGATTATCCCATTTCTGGATGAGGTTATCGTACGCTTTTGGGGACGGATCCTTCTCTAACTGATCGTAGGCCTTATCAAAAGCTTGCAGAGGATTGTCTGCTTCCTCCTGAATCCTCTCCTCTTTCTCCGTTCCGTCTGGATAGACGTGATTGATATGAAAATCTCCTTCCGTAATATGCCATCGATAGTTGCGCACTTTGTTTTCGGCACAATGGAAATATTTCCTCCTTTGATGATGTCGGGCACATTTTTCCCGATACTTCCAAATGATTCCATCTGGCACATAAATTTCCGTCACGGGTTTTTGATAATCCAAGGCTTTAGCAAAGAATTTAGCTTTCTGACATCCCACCACATAAATCGTGGAGAAGCTGTGAGTGAGCGATTGGAGAATGCGTCCTAAATGGTTGTAGGGAATATGACCCTCGTTCCAACGAAGTCCGTGCCGGTTTCTCGTCAGCCAGGCATTCGTCTTTTGGTTTTTTTCATTCAGTTGGTGGAAGGGGTGAGGAGGAGCAAACGTCAACGATCCCACGGTCAAAAAATCTTTTGTCGCATAGCCCAATTCTTTTAAAACGTAGGTAAATTCACCCTTCTTGTGGTTGTAGGACTGGAAACCCTCTAGATCGAGCACGATAAAGTTTTCTGAACACGCCATGGCGATGAATACGGTGATGTCTTCCACAAACAGGAGCAAAAAAGAGAATCGAAAAGGTATATATGTATAACAGGGAAGATCTAGAAAGGGGAAAAAAACAATAAAACGTTTTAGAGTCGTCGTCTTGAAAGAGACATTTTTCTTTTCAAAGGGTTAAGAAGTTTCAAAGTTTCAAAGGTCTTTTTAAATGAAGTTATGATTAAACCATATTCATAGGACCAAAGGGACTTACCAGCTCAGTTCACGTCTTCTTCTGTTCTCTGAAGAAATCTCGCGGAGGATACACACTTTTATACTCTCGCGGCATCTGTCGGGATCGCGACCCCATCTAAATGTCAGGGTCATTCCAACCTCTTAAAAGGATCGGAATGAAAGAAACACTTTGATAAAAAAATATATTTATGAAAAGATATCTGAGGGTCGTGAGAACATTTTCTCTCCCCACCCCGGGGCCTATTTCAAAAAAAATAAAAATAAAAAGTCTTTCTTGGATCGCGTCAAGATTACAAAACAACTCACAGGACTTGTTTATCTCGATCTCGTCAGGGTCAGCGTTTCACATAAGAAGATGGATGGACCCTGAACTTTAGACATGATAAAAATTAACTCTACCCGCCTTTTGTCTGGGAATAGGGTCTCACCGTTTCTAAAAATAGACCAGATCCCATTCTTGGAATTCTATTCTTTAGGAAAGGAGGAGTGATGTTCTATTTTTAGAAAGTGTGAGACAACATTCCCAGACAAAAGGGGGGGTAGAGTTAATTTTTATCATGTCTAAGACATGATAAAAATTAACAAAAAGTTTTTTTTTTTTTTTTAAGGCTTAAAAATTTTTCTGAGAGAGCTGAGAAAGATTTTTCCTCCCAATCTTTTTCGACGATGAAAAGGGAAAAACTACTGATCCGATCTCCCTACGCTTTAGGGAAAAAAAACAAAAAAAAATACTTATGAAATATTCATGTGTTGAAATTGGCTATTCAAATAAGTGACATTTTGTTTCTCATTGGAACTGTTCAACGGCGAGTCCATTCGTCTCATTCTTTGGGGTAGGGGATGAAAGTACAGCGGTTTGTTGAAATCGATGATAGTTTCCTCTTTAGTCGGCGGAACTGTAAATCTATCCCGTCTTAACTCTTCTAATCTCTTTGAAAGTCTTTCCACTTGCTCTGCTAAGGTTTCCTCGGTACTCATGATCTCTCTTAGTTTAGGGAAGTCTTGACGTATTGGCTAGAGAACAGAGGGTTTTTTCTCTCTATACATATATCATGTGGGAGCGTGTAATTTATAAATCCTTGTGAAATTATTCTACGTCTTGTGTAACTTGGAAAATTCGTCTTCTTCTCGTCGATTGGGGTGGAGTTATAGAAAAGAAATGGGATTGGAAAGAAATCAACATATTACAAAAAAAAAGGAACTTTTTTTTCTATTTTTTTTTCTCTAGGGATTTACATACCATTTCATTCATGAACATTCAAGGGTTCTCTCCAAGACCAAATTTTAGAAGAGGACCACAAAGAGTACACTTGAGGATCCTCTTTCAGATCTAGGTGAGATAAGGGTTGAGACCAATATTCTTGGGTCTCTAAAGCATCCCAACTTAGACATTTATTATTATTATTATTAGAAAGTTCATCCTCCTCCTCTTCCTCCTCATCGTCGCACGAGTTCTCCTGGGGAGATTCTTCCGCCTCCTCTTCGTCTTCGACAGCTTTGCTCTCGGAGGGGTAACAATGTAATTTCCGGAAAACGTAACTACCCTCCATCAAATGGTATCGAAAATTTCTCACCTTGTTCTCGGCACAATGAATCATCTTTTGGAAATATTGGTGTCGCGTGCATTTCGACTTGTTCCGCCACTCGGTTTTCCCTGGGATGTAAAACTCCTAAACGGATCGCTGGCAGAGCTTGCTGAAAAATTCGGCTTTATCGTATCCATTGACGTAGATCACCTCCACATTTTCGGTCAGTATTTTCAGGATTGTAGGAAGATGCTCGTAGGAAAGACGACCCTCGGTCCATTGCAGGCCGTGTCGGTTATTTGTAGTCTGGTTGACCACAGCTTGATTGCGGGACGATAAGTCATCGTAATGGACAGGAGGGAGAAAAATCATGGATCCGCATAAGGTTAAATCGCAAGTGATGTAGCCCAGTTCTTTCAAGATGAAACATATATCTCCCGTCTTTGGATCATAACAGTGAAAGTATTCCATGTCCAGAACAATGTAGGAATCTTTGAGAGGTTTGGTACTCAAAATGGTCCATCTTCTTCAATTGAGGAAAAAAAGAAAACAAAATTCTCTCTCTCTCTCGCTGTGTGTCCTGAAGGAAAAAATGGATAGCGTTCTCTCGCCGTCTTCTCTTTTATATATATAGAGAGAGAAGGTTGCACGTGACAGGTCGTATGAATTCTCGGAAAGGTCACATTCGTATATATATTTTTTTTGAATAATATCGTGAGTATCTCAATACACATCCATCATAATAATAACAAAGGTCACCTTGGTAAAAAAAAGAAATAAAAAACATTGAACTCGTGCTCGACTTTGAAGGTTTCTACGATTCTCAAGGAGCCTTTATTGTGAAAGAATTGGCTTACGTCACATTGGACGGTACTTCTCGAGGGGTATTTGTTTTTAAACCCCCGTTTCCATGGCAAATGCTCACCGAGAAAGAAAAACGAACCGCTGTGTGGGCAAGTGATTATTATCACGGCTTGTCGTGGTACGAAGGAGAAATTCCGTACAGTTATTTTCCATGGGTGTTAACGATGTTGACGGAACCTTTTTCCATGATTTGGGTGCGAGGAGAAATGAAACGGCGGTTTTTAGAGAAATGGTTGCAAAGATCCATTTATTGCATTTCGGGATCGACGCAAGAGATTCTCAAATACAATGGGATCGAACACATGAATTGTTCTAACCATACAAAAGGTTTTTTCCATTGCGCTCTACAAAAAGCAGTTCGGTATCATTATTATTTAAAGACACAGAGAAGAAATTCGCAAGGTCGATCCTGCACAATTCAATCTTGACAGAACTCATTAAAAAAATACATATATCACGTTACTTCTTCAACAGCATAGATGGTTCTGAAGTGAAACTTGGAATATTGAAATAATAGATCAGAGAGAAATCATTCTTAAAAAAAATGGTAAAGTCTCGAATCGGCTGGGAAAAAAAAAATTTCTCAGAGCTGAAAAAAAAAAAAAAACTTTTGGTTAATTTTTATCATGTCTTTAGACATGATAAAAATTAATGACCCTCCCTTTTTGTCTGCGAAGGATGTCTCACCCTTTCTAAAAATAGACCATGACTCATCCTTTCTCTAATGGCAATCATTCCATGAATGAATCACGATTTGTTTTTCAAAAGAGTGAGACAACATTCCCAGACGAAAAGGGAAGGGGGTCGTTAATTTTTATCATGTCTAAGACATGATAAAAATTAACAAAAAGGTTTTTTTTTTTTTTTTTTTTTTTTTTTTTTTTTTTTTTTTGAGTTGTAGAATTTTTCTCAGCTCTGAAAATTTTTTTCCAGCCGACTCAAGACTTTACCATTTATATTTACGAATAGTCTTTGGATTATTTATTTATTTTCTTTTAAAAAGAAAAATTCTGTGCTAGACCTATCTATTGGCTTAACATTCTGGTCATAGAAACAGTCTAGAATCTCATTTTATTTTTCGAGGCTAATGCACGGGTTCTCCAATCAAAAGGATTACTATAAAGGGATTGGTTTGAATGCATTTATCTGCAAATGTTGTAGGATTCTGTTGTTGAGAAGGGGGTATATTATTATTATTATTATTATTATTATTATTATTATTATTATTATTATTATGATTATGGCAGATTCGTTTTCTACATGGAAGTCTAATCTCCTCCGAAGACCTTTTCTGGGGATCGTCGATAGATGGTTTTTCAATAGGAATCGTTTCCCTCAGATCCTCAAGAGATAGAGGGGGGTCCTGTCTTGAGACATGGAGCGGTCTCTCCTCCTCCTCGAGAAGTCTTGAGAAAGGGAGAGGATTTTCGGTTCCCTTATTCTTGAGGGGTCTTGACAAATTGAGAGGTCCCGCCTCTTCGAAAGAGAGAGAAGTTTTGGTTCCCTTATCCTCGAGGGGTTTTGACAAATCGAGAGGTCCCTCATTTTCGAGGGGTCTTGATAAATGGAGAGGTTTTTCATCTTCGATGGGTCTTGAGAAAGGGAGATGTTTTTCATCTTCGAGGAGGTTTGACAATGGGAGAGATCTCTCCTTCTCGAGGGGTCTCTCTTCCTCAAGGGGTTTTGAGGAAGGGAGAGGTTTTTCATCCTCGACGGGTTTTGACAAACTGAGAGGAATCTGAACAGGCTTCTCCTCATCCCCATCATTATCGAGGAGGATGAGGATAGGCTTTTGGAAAGGTTTTTTCTTTTTCTTCTGAACAGGCTCCTCTTGATGCTCGGGGAGAGGGATGGGGTAGTTGTTCCACCATTCTATTTTTTCTTGCTCGAGGATTTTTTCAAAAGTCGTGGCCTCTCTATGATGAGACGAAGGAGGAGAGTCCTCGAGAAGAATATAATAGGTATTCTTCCCAGTCTTCTCGATCGAGAGAGGTTCGTGCAAACATTTATGCAACCATTCACTAAAATGAACGAGAATCCCTTTTGTCTTCTCAAGACGATCCATAATCCTATTCATTTGCGAGACGGTTAGAAAGTGGGACGTGTAAAAATATTTGGCTCGTTTCATTAACAAAATTTGTGCATCCAAAGGTGGAATGTCACGAGCCATCAACACGTTTTCGTCGGATAAAAATTCGTCCCGCATCTTTTGATAACTCCCCACGGTATAATAACCCGCACATTTCGAAAAATCGGAGGCTTTCAGGTAAACGACTCCTTGGATGATATAAAAGGAAAGATCAATATATTTATATTTGAAAGGAATACACGTAGTGAGCTGGGGATGCCTCCTCATGATCCACTTGGACAAAAATACGACTTTGGGGCTCTCCCCTTTTATTTATAGAGAGAAAGAGAGTGTGACCTTCCCTTCCCTCCTCCTCCTCTCTCCCTGCTTCCTCTATCTCTGGACGTCCTTGGATTGGAAAGGGTGACTTTGAAAAAAAAAAAAAAGAAGAAGAAGGTCATGGTTGGATAATTTTTTGTTTATTAAATTATTACTTTCACTTCCTCATTTCCACACACATTCATCTTTTTAAGAAAAGAAAAAGAGGTCATGGAGATAAGATTTCTTGGAAAGAAGAGAGAGAGAAACAAAAAAACAAATAAAACGGACGTCATAGAGCCTCTATGTGTGTCTGTGTGTGTCTATATAGATATATAAAAAGACGAGAGTACTGGGCGAGATCATTTCTTTTCCATTGGGAGCCATGTCGCTATTAGACGTTTTTCCAACTCAACGGATTTCGAACGGGGAGGATTTGAAGACGCTAAAGCAAATCTCCAACTTGAAAATTTTTTTGTCGTGTCATTGTGCGACATTTATTCCGCATTTACCACCTCATCAAGCGATCGTTTCTTTCAACCAAGATGTCGAATCCTCCAACCTGCTCGTTCAGAATATATACAGAAATTTATTCGAATCGCAACAAACGAAAGAGGAATCTCCCTTCTCTTGGAATCGGATGGATCGAGCTTTGAGACGCCCCATTCAAACAGACCGGCGATATACAGATCCGCGCACGAGTTTTCGGTGGAAGAATATTTTTCTCACGAAACGATATTTTACGTTTGGAGTGAGAACGACGGCTGAGGACGAAGTTCATATTGTTCAAACCACAGCCGCTCCTCTCGCCTATTACGAATCATCGTCCCCCAACCTGAAGGAAAGAAGTTTTAAAGTCAGCGACAGGATGAAATATAAGAAATATATTCTAAGACCTTTTCAAAACTATGTCGTTCCCCCGAAAACGCAATATCTCATCGTCACAACCCAGAAGAGTCTCTTTCTCGTCGATCGGTGCTCGTACTCGCTTTGGAAACAATTGAAAGAGGAGATTTCTTTCCAATCGCCGATGATGTTTCAAGAAAAAGAAGAAGAAAACCCTCCGCCACCTTTACCCATCCCGTCCTTAGATGATAAGAGGAGCTGGACCAAACCGTTATTTCCCGAAACAAAATCGACCCGGCAACGGAATGAAATTGAAGTCATCACAATTGAAGATGAGGAGGAAGAAAAAAAATTACCTCTTAAAAAACGGTCGACTTACCGGAACCTACCTGGCGTGCAAGATCCGCTTCAGAATCCAGAAGCTTCTTCTTCTTCTTCTTCTTCTTCCCCGACTTGTTCAAACAAGCAACCTCTTTCGGACTCCTCACAGACAGAACCTTTTCTAGTATCCTCTTCTTCTTCTTCTTCTTCTCCTCCAACCTGTCCCGACATCGTAGAGGTAGAATGTCAGACGGGTCCACAAGCTTCAAAAAGTCCCGACATCGTAGAGGTAGAATGTCAGCCGGGTCCACAAGTTCCAACAGGTCCAGAAATCATGGAGGCAGAATCACAGCCGGGTTCACAAGTTCCAACGGGTCCAGAAATCATGAAGGTAGAATTTCAGCCGGGTAAACAAGTTCCAACGGGTCCAGAAATCATGGAGGTAGAATTGCAGCCGGGTCCAGACATCCTAGATCCCTCCACTCATCCCAAAGAGACTCCAAGTGTTTCAAGACAGCCTTGTGAGGATCCAGCCCTTCCCGTATGGAATGATTATATGGACTTACAAAATTTGGTGCAACAGGAAGGAGAAGAAAATAATCATACGGATGGGTGGGTCAAAGACTGTTTAGATCATTTAACCTCGAATGAAATTGAACTGTTATGGAATTGCATTTCTGAAATCTCATCGGAAATGGGATAAAAACGAAAACAAAAAAAACAATTTTTTTAATAACAAATTGGAGGAGGGTCATGATGTCAATTTTAAAAAAAAAATATTATATAGGGTCCAATCTTGGTGGTTCACTTCACTTTTCCAGCATGAGGTGATCCACGTTTCCCGAAATATGGATCCCATTCCAAGAGAGATTGTGTAGAGCCTTCACTTCAGTTCTTTTTTTTTTTCTTTTTTTTTCTACCAAGAGGAGAGGGTCCCCAAAGGGTTACCCATGTCCAAAGAGAGAAAGTGTAGAGCGTTCATTTCAGTTTTTTTTTCAAGTTTAGGGGAGGGAGGTCTCAAAATGACACCCCCCCCCCATTTTCAAAGAGAGATGGTGTAGAGCGTTCATTTCTGTTTTTTTCCAAAGTTAGGGAGTTTTCAAATGGCTACCCATTTCAGAGAAAGAGAGAGAGAGAAGGTGTAGAGCGTTCATTTCAGTTTTCCAACATTAGAAGGTCCCAAAATACCTTCTGAATTCAAAGAGAGATCGTGTAGAGCGTTCATTTCCAGTTCTCCAAGATCAGAAGAAGAGGGTCCGCTTTTCCCAAAAGGGCTTTCCGCATTCAGAGACAGCGAAATGCAGACTTCAGTTTTCTCCCTCCCCAAGAATAGAGGGTCCCAAAATGGCTTCCCATTTCAAAGAGAGAGGGAGAGGCGTTCATTTCCATTCTCCAAGATAGGGTCGTCTGCTTTTTCCCAAAATGGCTTCCCAATTCAAAAAGAGAGAGAGAGAGAGTAAAAGGGTGTGTAGAGCGGTCATGTTCATTCTCCAAGATAGGGTCGTCAGCTTTTTCTCAAAATGGCATCTCCCCATTCAAAAAGAGATCGTAACCAATTTTTTCCAGTTTTTTCCAAGATGGGGGGGAGAAGAAAACCTAGGATGGAATAACACGACACACAGAGAGAAAGAGAAAAGAAAACGCCATCTTGTTATTTTCTGATAGGGTACCGGTGTTCGAATACTTTTGTGACCGACTGTACATGCATAATGTTAGACAACTCAAAATGTACTTTTTGACAAGAGATTTCCCGCAGCGGTATTCTTAATTTCCATGAGGTTATAATGGGTTTGAAATCACGTTTTCATATTTATGTAACTACTTTTCTTTTATAATTCAAGGTAGATTCATGTATTATATAAAAATTATAAGCCTTTCAATACAGTACTTGTATGATAATTCTTAATATCTTAACTATGCCATTTCAGTACTGATGGAGTTAAGCATATTACTTTTATTTACATTACACGTTAAATTATTTAGAGAACATTAAAGCTGTGGCTACAAATTTGTATGAAGAAAACTTCAGTAATTTTTAAGTTTCTAAAGCTTTTCTGAATCAAAAGTTACTTTTCTAAAATTGTAAGCAAATTTTCTATGATAAGTGGATAAATACATGCTGATGCTTTAATATATCTAGCCAGTTCGCATTTTAAACTTCTGAAAAATTTAATAGCTTGTCTGCATAATAATTCTTGTTGTTCATTTTTAATCTATTTCTTGTTTATCATTTTTAATATGCAGTTTGAAGTTTGCTCACATGGAATCGAATGTCTATTATTGCAACAATTTGGTTAAAAATGTTATTTTTAACCAAATTGTTTTCAATAAAAAGTTTTTAAGGTATACCATTTTAGTTCAGTTTTCCCCCCTATTAAAGGAGCTATCCTAAGAGACATATTTGTTTTACATATATCTCATTAATATGTTAAAAATATAGCTTAAGTGAGTTTTATGTGCATACTCTAAGGAGGGGGAAAGCCTTAATTCAAAACCTGTTTTAAAGCAGTAAGTAAATAAATAAAATACATTGCTTTTATTAGCATCTCAAAAAATAGTGTTTTGACTTCTAAAAACAAATCCTAAGCATCACATCATGATAGATAATAATCTTACGTAAGAAGAAATATCTCATTAGGAATACATTCTTTATATTTATTTGATAAGATCAAAACATATATGCAACATCACATTTTGAAAAATCCTGCGAATCATTACAACACTGTAAGACATTGATTAGTAAGGTAAACATCAGTTGATCATTCTTTCACAGTAGCAATAAATTTTTCATTCAAAATTCTTAAAAATATGCCAAAACAAATTTACGATTGGTGCTTAAGATTTAAGGTCACACAAAAGTAAATTTGATTTAGCAGAGCTAGATATCTTCCATAACATAAAAGTAACTGCTACATGATGGAAGTTTTTGTGAACAAAATATAAACATTTTATGAATACTTAACCTTAATGACTAACTTCAAATTAATCCAATAATGATGGAAACAATAACGTAATTGAGTACTGCAAATTTATTTTGTATAATATTTCTATGTAAAAGCTGAAATTTATAATAGGTGAAGGAATTTACATTATTTAAACAATGAAGCCCCACTTCTGAAAGGGAGGTTTTAGACGAGACATATAGGACATTAAAACATATATTACTATATTATTATATCACTCAAAAGGTATTTTTTCGTTTCGCCGGCGCAAATCTCGCCAAGCAGACTATTGGCGACTACATACAGTATACACATAAAAAATATTTTTAAAATGTTAGTTCTAAGATTTTTTTATTTTGAAAGCATAAACATTTTAATATCGCTTAAAATTTTATAAAAAGCCAATAAATAAAGACAATAAATTTGTAAAAAGACATTAATTTAAGA
Source organism: Stegodyphus dumicola (assembly GCF_044657685.1). Classification (NCBI taxonomy): domain Eukaryota; kingdom Metazoa; phylum Arthropoda; class Arachnida; order Araneae; family Eresidae; genus Stegodyphus; species Stegodyphus dumicola. Next base: position 130,823,877 of record NC_140768.1, on the reverse strand, counting down.
AATTACTATGCTTTCATGGTTCAACATCCTGATTCGCCCGTTCATATCACGTGACCCCAAGCGATCTCATCTCACGTAAACTACTCTACAGAAATCTAATGCTGTCAGTAGTTATCTACATTAATTTCAAGTTAAATCTGAATTTGCAACACAAGTTTAAATGCAAGAAATATTTCAATTGGTACGAATAGCTTGCTCAGAAATTTTGTAAAACTGCAGTGCTTTACTTCGCTAATGCATTCTCATAAGAATTGATGAATTGAACCCTTGCCTTTACCTTTTCTATATTTTCGGCTTCAGGTAAGCGCTGTGATTGCATCCTAATTGACTTAATTACCAAAAATGGTCTTAGACATAAAACTGAACTATCTGATAAAAATTCTATGTAATTATATGCCAGTATTGAAAGAAACGATCAATCTGATATGAAAAAGCTGCGACTTGTTTTGAAAATGAGGCGTAAAAGGTTACCAGCGAGAATATTCCGTTTGGCATCGGTTGTACCATTATTGGCGACTTTATCGCTTGCGCCGGCAAAACGGAAAAGTACCACTCAAAATTATTATTTTCAATAATACTGTTCTTTTGCTTTTGCTTAAAATTAAGCAAAAAAGTTAGCTTAATCCTGATTTTGAACAAACCTCTGTGGACTTTGAAGGCAATCAAATACAGGTTTCCCTTTTTAAGGGCAAATCTGAAGAAATGAGACCTGTGTCTAATAGGCCTCGAAATCAGTAATTTTAATAAAAAACTATATCAAATTGAGGTTGCTTGTATGCCTCATTTTAAATATGATTATTATAATAAAATACACATTTAATTATATATATATAACAGCAAAATTTAAACAGTGTTATGAATTATTATCTATTAAAAATTTCAATTTTTAATCTATTCTTAGGCACTGAAATTAAAGCTTATCATATAATGCCTGAATTTCAATATTTTGATTTATTTATAAAACAAATTAGTCCATTTTTAATATGAAACATTTTTTATGAAAACTATAAAACTTAAAAAAACATACATTTTAAAAACTGGATATCATTGAATGGTAGTTTGGTAAACCCAATGCCTTTTACATACTGTGGGGTCAACAGTTGTGTTGGATTAGGCACATTAAACAAGGCTTTAGTTTTTTAAACCCATCTTTCCTAGAACATTCAAACTGATTTTCTTCAAAATGCACCTTCAAATTTAACAAAAGCATGTATGAAGTTTAACATTAAAATCAAAAACACTAGTATTTAATTACAGTTGCATGTACTAAATGATTTAATCACACTATTAAAAATGAAATTTTGTGAAAAATTTTAACTTTTATATGAAAATAGGACAAAATTAAGAATAAATAATTAAATTTATGAAGCTTCCTGAAGGACACAGAATATATTTACCTTACTATACAGAATAATCTAAACAATTTATAATTTATGTTATATAGTCAAAAGTCGTTAATCCGGACTCGTCGGGACTTCGGCGATTCCGGATTATCGATTTTTTCGGATTATAGATCATCAGTTTAAATCTCGTAAGATGGCATGCAGAAATTCTAAAATTAAAAATATAAACCGTAATTTATGAAATAAAGAACAATTATGATCTAAAGGGTATCAAAATTTGCAAAAAGAAAAAGCTTAATATTTATTTGTTTACTTTATTAAACATTTCTTTCAATGTAAGTTGTTTAAGTTTTGCTTCGTTTCATGTGATAATACTTTCTCTTTAATTCTATTAAACAGACATAATTCACATAAACAGACATAGTAGCAATAAAGTCAGTTACAAAGTTCCGCTGTTCAAGTCCTATAATTGCTGTGTCGAGAACACCGACTAATTTGTCAATCGAAATTTTTTCGTCTTCACTAACCTCTGTCACTTTCTTCGCTATCGGAAGCGAATTATAATGACGAGGAACTTGTTTTAAATCATATCAAAGACGGAGCACATCGAGATGAAATACTAATTTGCTAAGGAATTATAAGCCAAATAAAATAAAAACATCTGCCCTGAAGATAAGGATAGTGCTGACAGATCAACTTCCAATTCATTACGCGCCCGCTGCGGCGTTCCCCCCGCCGAGCAGCGTGAAATTGATAAACAGATTTCGGATTTCAAAACATACTTTCGCTTTAGATCCTTTACATATTAACAAATATATATCGGAAATTCTATTTGATATAATCGAAAGTTTAAGCTTACTTTTATAAAATTGCTCTTACAGTCTGCAAAAAATAATAAGCCGGATCCAATTCGAAAATTAAGGAACGCAATCATCAACATTAACTGAAATAGATAATTAGATAATTTTAGCTTATACCTCCATTATACATAAAACGCGCACGCGAAAACGTATTGTGCACTTGCGCACTCTCATATGCGCAGTCGTAAAAGGTCTTACGCGCACGCGTAAACGCCTATGCGCATGTGTGAACGCGGCGCATGCGCAGAAAGTTTTTAGTTTTGAGGTCCGGATTATAGATTATTCCGAATTATGGGTGTCCGAATTAACGACTTTTGACTGTACTAACCAATTTTTAACACTGGCGTCAACTGATATATTTGGCGACAATACATCAGAATCAAAATACAGCATAGAACTTTAATTCACTATTCGTACAGTAAAATAACTAAAAAAAACGCATATTACGATCCCAACCGAGACAAAGTTTACATGAAATGTAGAATACAATTTTACAAACAGTATAAACTATTAGTAACAGTAAAAAACAGTATTGGCGATATTTTGCTGCACAAATGCACACACATTCCACAATTGATTTTTTATTTGTAAAATCATTTCAGCGTCAATAAGTGACAGCTAAATGAAAGTACACATTTTGAAAAAAAAAAATAATAAGAGAATTTTTCTAATATTCTATGGAAAAATACGAAGCTGCACTTACCTCACAAAAACACGCTCCTGCGACCGAAATCCATTGATCTCGACCAGAAAGAATTACTTCTTCTTCGTCTTTTTTCATTGTTTGCGAAACAAAACATCCTAAAGTTTTGTAAATTTTGTAAATTTACGCTGATTTTTGTTGTTTGACTTCTGAATCCTAAAGTTATTTCTAGAATGATTTGAACAATTTGGTGCAGCACATCTCTCCATATTTCTCAAAATCAGGTCGAAACGATCAAGAAAGCAATGCTGAACTAATAGCGAGTAGCAATAAAGTCAGAATAATAGAAATACTAAAATACCTGTTTATGGCATTTACTTATGAAATTAGCTGCGTAGCAGCGGGAATGATTGTTACATCCTTCACTACATTCACCCATTTTATCTGGCTGAGCAGTTTCAATACAATTATAAACAAACCTTTCGTCTTATCCGTACGCTACACGGCAGCCATGCTGATCAGTCGTGATGTCGCGCTGTCGATCCTTCTTCGGCTTCAATTTTGTGACGTCATGCTTACTCCATCTATTCTAACCTCCTTGGTAGCAACGCAAGGAAACGGAGAGCGAAGCGATCAGACGTCTATCTCGAACGCTGTCCCACCTCGGAATGCTAATACCTCTTTCGCAAGGTTCGCCTCTTTCGATCGGCGAAAGCCTTATAGTCGCTCGTTGCGTTTCCTAGGGAGGAAGTAAAAATATGCTGCCGCTCACGAGTCGCATTATACCACCCCTGGCCACCACATCAAAAAAACCGATATATTATTGTTGTTGTCGGTTTTTTACATTTGAAAAGTGGCATTTTGTCAGACATGTTTACATTATCGTTTTGCACACGTGTTTTCTGAAAATTGTTTTTTGCCGGATGTGATGAATTGATACATTGCTTGTTAAGTTTATAAATAAATAATATTTACATTTATAAATGAAATTCTTTTATGTATTCTAAATTTCTGAGATCAGTCATAGTTTCCGAATATAAAATATTAATTTAATAATTAAAAATGACTGAACAGTCTTCCAAAAAGGGACATAAAGAGCATTTATCAAAAGCTGAACGATTACCTCGAAGTTATAAAGATGCTGAAAAAGTTTTAAAAGCCGCGAAAACTTGTCAGGGTAATATAAAAACTATATTATACAGTACAAAGTTTCGTGGAGGGGTGAGTGCTGTTTTATTTTTATATTCAGTATTTGTAATTTTGGTAAAAATATACTTACGAGTGCCCCTATGCGATTTTTGGTGATATATGGATACCGAGTTTGTGCAATTATTTGACTTGTTATTTTGGCTTCACACAAAGACAGAATAAGAAGACAAAGAATAGCACTAACTCGTTATCCATGTACACATCGACCTATCTCTATCCATGTACACATCAACTTATTTTCACTTAAAATAAATATCACAGAATTGCAGAAAATGGGCATAGCGCGCTTCCTTGACTTTGTCCATGTACACATCGAAGTATATTCACTTAAAAAGTCAAAAGAGCAGCCAACAAAAAATATATAATCTCAATGGGCTAAAGTGCAGAATCATCCACTTATTTGATTGGCGTTTGTTTGGCGCTTTTTATAAGTGTTAGAAGAATTGGATTTTTGTCAATTTTCTTTGACTTTTTTAGTGAAAGTAGGTCATTGTGTACATCAAAAAAGTCAAGGGAGTGTGCAATGCCATTTTTGTGCAATTCTGGGATTTTTTTTTTAAATGAAAATAGGTCAATATGTACATGGATACTGAGTATGTGCAATTCTTAAAAACGCGCCAAGCAGTGGGTGATTCTGCACTTTCCCCTCTCAATAAACTATGTTTTAAATCAGACAATGCAAAAACATAAAAGAGGAAATTCATTTTTGCACTACCCAAAGGAAATATCCACTTACCTTATTTACGAATTAACATGTCTTCAGTAGAATAAAATTCCTTAACAGTATCCAAAAACTTCCTAAAATTATTTGAACTAGAATCTCTATACTGACATCGCCACATAAATTCACAAAATAAGTAAAAAAATATCCTTCGTAGCGCAGTTATCGTCTGACGTTTGACCATATGCATTTCCTTCATACAAACAACACATTTAATAATGGCTACTAAGTAAGCCTTCATTTACTCACCAGTTAATTAATGCTCTTTTCCCCTTTCTTTCCAAATTGCACAGAAACTTCAAATTAATCTTAACACATTCAGCCATTTTACTGTCTGAACCGTAAATAAATAAATACAAGAAATGTACTTCCTAACCAACACACACCACAAGCCCTTACAAATCTTTCCCCATACTTCAAAATTTACCGCAATCGTGCAACTGATTATGTCATAATAGGGTTTCCATAACATTCAACTACTCAGGTTATCATAAATGAAACAACAGCTTCCTTATAATACAAAGGTCACCCTTCAACCTATTCTTACCATAATTTTTAATAACATGTAAAGTTTTGAGTGATAAAATTTCTGCGAATTGCTTCTGCAGTGCTACATTTCCTAAATTCTTCATTTTAGGTTAAACATAAATTTTTAATTCGTAAAGGATAATGTTTCCTTTAAGAACTGTATATGTTATGTAAAGTGACAGAAAAATAATTTTTAAAAGGAAAATTTCTAATTATTCGAAGAATTTTCTTGCATTATGACGCTGAAAATGTATTAGTAAATATATAAAGAAAGAAATTTAGAACCAATTTTTCACAAAGGCCAAAAATTGAAATTCATAAGCAATAAATTTTAAAATATCCCATAAATTTACAAAAAAAGAATTTAACACATAATAAAACTAAAATTCTTCAAGTAAAACCAAAAATAATAAAAAAAAAAAAAAAAAAAAGAGCAAAAGGAAAATGAAAGCAGAATTCAATCAATTTCAGTGCCATGTCATCAGGAGGAGGAAACATTGAAACCAATTAAAATCTCTCTTCCATAAAAAATCCTTTCTTTTCTGTAACCAGAAATAGCTGATGAACCATTCCAATGTATTTTAATAATAATAGTTCACCAGAAAATTATGGCTCTCTCCTAAAGTGAAGGAAAATGGCAAAAATACGAAGAAAAACATGAAAAATATTGGCTGATCTTTGGAATATGGTAACTGGTAGTTTGGCGACATTTTGGAGGCGATAAAGGTTACTACCTAGGACTTTGGTAATAATGTGAGAAGTACTCAGTACCGATTATGCATTATTTTGTGTGAGGGAAATGAGAGATCATGAGATATGTCATGTGACATTAATGGATGAATTACAGTTCTTTAATTGGAAAAAGGGAGAAATCTGGAAATTTTGTATTTAGCTTTATTCTGTGTTGTGTGAAACAGTGTTGGTTAATTTTTGGATCCCATGGCCCTAACTAAAATGAATTCGAAATGGGTATTTAGTGGGATTGAAAGGGGTAGTAATAAGTGTTTTTTTAAGGTTGTGCGAGATAGAAGTAAAGATGTTTTATTAAGTTATTTATTTTACCTGGTACCTTGCTGTGATTTTAAAGATCCTGAAACAGGCGCACATATGCTTGCTTTTTATTTAGCGGAGGAAATAAGAAAAGTTTATTGACCACGTAATCAAGATTCTGAACAAGATTAGGTAAGTTAGTATTTTTAATTATTTGAGGATATTATTTTTATGCATTGTTCTAAATGTAAGGAGTAAATAAATTAATATGCTATTATTGGAAAATTGTTATTAGCAATGATTTAGTTTAAAGTAATTAGGATGTTAAGCTAATTTTTATTAATTTTAATGTGCTTATTTATATTTTAAGTAGTGTTTTTGAATTTAATTATATTTTAATTAAATGATAGTTATTTTGTGAATTATATATTTGTAGGAATTTGGTACAGTCAAAAGTCTTTAATCCGGACTCGTCGGGACTTCGGCGATTCCGGATTATAGATCATCAGTTTAAATCTGGTAAGATGGCATGCAGAAATTATAAAATTAAAAATATGAAATCGTAATTTATAAAATAATGAGCAATTATGATCTAAAGGGTATCGAAATTTACAAAAAAAAGAAGCTTAATATTTATTTGTTTACTTTATTAAATATTTCTTTCAACGCGCGCATGCGTAAAGCATACCTTACGCATAGCCAAAATTAGAAAATTGCAACCAGAAAACTATTTGATTTGTATTCGTGATATTTATAATGACGAGGAATTTGATTTAAATCATATCAAAGACGAAGTACATCTAGATTAAATACTACATTTAGTAAGTAATTATAAGCCGAATAAAATAAAAACATCTGCCCTAAAGATAACGATAGTGCTGACAGATCAACTTCCAGTTCATTGCCGGCGCCGCGACGTCCCCCCCCCCCGCGCAGAGCAGAGTGAAATTGACAAACAGATTTCGGAACCGTTAGATAAACAAAGGATATGCCTTTATCCATTTCTTATAGCAATTCATTTTTTGTTTGATGGAAATCGAAGCATACTTTCGTTTTCTAGATCCTTTGGGAGCTCCAGCATCGGAAATTCTATTTGACATAATCGAAAGTTCAAGCTTACTTTTATAAAATTGCTCTTACAGTCTTCAAAAAATAATAAGCCGGATCCAATTCGAAGATTAAGGTACAACGCAATCATCAACATTAACTGAATTAGATAATTTTAGCTTATACCGTCCGTTTTACATTAAACACGCACGCGAAAACGTATTTTGCGCTTGCGCAGACACATATGCGCAGTCGTAAATGTCTTGCGCGCACACGTAAAATGCCTATGCGCGCGGCGCATGCGCAGAAAGATTTTAGCTTTGAGGTCCGGATTATGGGTGTCCGAATTAACGACTTTTGACTGTATACGTTTCAGTGGAAGTAAACATGCATGGTAATAATTAAAATATTTGATACTAAGTATTTGTAACCATTTGTAATGTTTGAGGTATGAATTCGTTGGTGACGTTTATAATATAATAGATAATTTAGAGGTAAAAGTTTTTGGATATTTTATTTATTTTATACGTGGAAATGTTCATCTTTAGAAAGGGTATATACTTTTTCGCGATCAGGTAATTTCATATATGTTCTTTTTACCGGATTTAAAGAGTCACAAAATTTTCATGCATTTCGTGAACTTTTTCTAATTTATGAGAAAAAAGCAGTGTACATGGATATAGTGAAGAGTGTGCGCAATGCCATTTTTGTGCAATTCTGGGATGTTTTTTTAAGTAAAAATAAGTCGATGTGTACATGGTTTAGTGATATTTTAATTAAATGATAGTTATTTTGTGAATTTTATGTTTGTAGGAATTTGGTATACGTTTCAGTTGAAGTAAACGTGCATGGAAATAATTTAAATGTTTGACACTAAGTATTTGTAACCATTTGTAATGTTTGCGGTATGAATTCGTTGGTGACGTTTATAATATAATAGATAATTTAGAAGTAAAAGTTTTTGGATATTTTATTTATTTTATACGTGGAAATGTTCATCCTTATATACTTTTTCGAAAGGGTATATACTTTTTCGCGATCAGGTAATTTCATATATGTGCCTTTTACTGAGTTTAAAGATTCACAGAATTTTTTTTTCATTTTCGTGCAAATTTTTGTAATTTATGAGAAAATAGCAGTGTAGATGGATAAAGTTAAGAGTGTGTGCAATGCCATTTTTGTGCAATTCTGGGATTTTTTTTTAAGTAAAAATAAGTCGACGTGTAAGTGGTTTATGTGTATGTGCTATTCTGAAAAACGCGGAAGGAGTTTACGATTGTGCACTTTTTCCCAATTTTGCAGTTAATATTTATCATGATTAAGCAGATTTGTTACATAAAATTTCTAGCATAAGTGTAATTCGGCTAGTAGATAATTGGAAAAAGTGTTGAGTAAATAAAAAGAAAAGAAACATGTCTTTACTTAGTGAAGACAAAATGGCGGCGAAAAAAAAATAGAGGGTTGCTGTAGCAGAGTTAGTTACCAAATGTGCACCAAAAAATCGCCAAGTTACCATAATCCAAAGATCAAGCAAAATATTTTCCAATTGAAAAGGACGGTAAAACTATAATTGACAGTGCCCCCTTATTAATTTTTGGCAGTACATGGACACAGAGTTTATGCATTTCTTTGATTTGTTATTTTAGCTTTGTTTAGCGGCGATTTTTGGAGTGAAAATCGCCGCTAAACAAAGCCAAAATAACAAGTCAAAGAAATGCACAAACTCAGTATCCATGTACACATCGACCTATTTTCACTTCAAAAAACATCACAGAATTGCACAAACTCGGCATTGTGCACAAAAAATATATAATCTTAATAAACTGTGTTTTAAATCAAACAATGAAATAACACAAAAAAGCGCTATGCACTACACAAAGGAAATAGCCACTTACCTTATTTAGAAATTTCTCTGTCTTCAGCCTGTGGCACACAAAATTCCTAAACAGCATCCAAAAAGTTTCCTCAAACCATGTCCCCTTTCTAACGGAATGGTTTATATGGTGACGATTTGAACCTTTCTTCTGACAAACCCATTCAAAGCCATCTGAACGACCTTTACATTCGACCATATGCATTACCTTTGTACAAACAGGACACTTATAATTGCTATTAAGTAAACCTTCATTTACACACCAATCAATTAATGCTTCCTCCCCTTCGTCCAAATCCTAAAGAAATTTCAAATTTATCTTACCACATTCAGCCATTTTATAGTGTAAACCACAAAATAAGCTAATTCCTAACCAACATACAAGCAAGCCCTTACAAATCTTTTCTTTTCAGTCAAAGTCATGCAACCAATTACGTCATAATAGGGTTTTCATAACATTAAACTACTCAGGCTACCATAAATGAAACAACTTAGCAATAATCCAACGGGCACCCTTTACTCAGGTTCCCATAAATGAAACAACTTGGCGAGGGCACCATCAAATATAGGCCAGCCAAGAGGATTTTTCTAATCTAAAATTTTAAATAAAAAGGAAATGTTAACCTTAAAATGTGGAAAAAATTTTAATTCTGCAGTGAAAAAAATCTTTAAAATTTCACCATACTTCGACGAGACAAAAACGAAACATTGGGATAGCACAAACGGGACAAGAGCTAATGGTGACAAAGAAAGATAACAGAAAATATGGTACTTTCACCAGCGCATATCTCACCAAGCAGAAATGTTGATAAATGTTAGTTCTAAGAATTTTTTATTTTGAAAGTGTAAACATTTTAATGCCTTGTAAAATTATGTAAAAAAAACCAATAAATAAAGACAATAAATTTGTAAAAAGACATTAATTTAAGAATTTACTATGCTTTCATTGTATAACATCCTGATTCGCCAGTTTGTATCACGTCACCTCAGGTGATCTTATCACACGTATTTCAAGGAATTTTATTTGACTGAAGACATGCTAATTCGGAAATAAGGTTAGTTGATATTTCCTTTGTGTAGTGCAAAAATGAATTTCCTCTTTTATGTTTTTGCATTGTCTGATTTAAAATATAGTTTATTGAGAGGGGAAAGTGCAGAATTGCCCACTGCTTGGCACGTTTTTAAGAATTGCACATACTCGGTATCCATGTACACATTGACCTATTTTCACTTTTAAAAAAAAATCCCAGAATTGCACAAAAATGGCATTGCACACTCCCTTGACTTTTTCCATGTACACAATGACCTTTTTTCACTAAAAAGTCAAAGAAAATTGACAAAAATCCAATTCTTCTTACACTTATAAAAAGCGCCAAACAAACGCCAATCGAATAAGTGGACGATTCTGCACTTTAGCCCATTGAGATTATATATTTTTCTGTTGGCTGCTCCTTTGACTTTTTAACTGAATATAGTTCGATTTGTACATGGACAAAGGGAGTGTGCAATGCCTAGTTTGTGCAATTCTCTTATGTGAAATGAAAATATGTCGATGTGTACATGGATAAAGTCAAGGGTGTGCACGATGCCAAGTTTGTGCAATTCTCTAATGTTTTTTTAAGTGAAAATTGGTCAATGTGTACATGGATATAGAGTTTGTGCAATTCTTTGTCTTGTTATTTTATTGTCTTGTTATTATTCTTTGTCTTGTTATGAATAATGAATTTACATCTAATGAAACCATGACTAAATTTCTAGGAGAAATGCTTTTATCTTTTTTTACAAACTCTATTGAAATTTTTATGTAAATGTTATTATCTAATAGAGTTGAAAATCTAGAAACTAAATATTTAGCTAACGGGTATGAGACAGTGCCTAAATTTGATACAATAGGAGAAAAAAGAAATACCACTTTTATGAATTTCGGGAAGTGCATATAATCTAACACGATTCGCAACAGATGGAATAAGTGATGAGATGTTTTAAGTTTGTGGGAAGGATTTGTGATGATTTGATCGCAGCTTTTATATTTAAGAGGTCCAAAGGTGAAGGGTCTTTAGAGATTGGATTGTATGGTTCTTCATTTAAGTGTTTAGTGACACCATCGATTTCAGTGTTTTTGTTCATGATGGTACAAAGAATCCATGTAACTGTTTTTGTCCATGCCGACTATCTGCCACCTTTTTTGGCCTTTGAAATGATAATTTTCATGTTAGAATGAATTTCACACACTGTACATTTAGATTTGATTCCAAAGGCTTATTTGTTGAATTTCACATTATAAGCGATAAGATGCCTAATCATTTCTTTCTGTGTATCTGAAACTTTACTAAATTTGAAAGCTTTTTCGATAGGAGCCAAAATCTTTGGAATGGAGGGTTTTGAGGTTTGTGAGAAGTCTTGTGAAAAATTGCAAATACAATGCTGATTTTTGATGCCTTCTATATTAATATTTGTTCAGCGTGTTATTTTTACCTATGATAAATTTATTTGGAAGTTAGTAATCTTATTAATTAGTTTTCTTATTTTTAAGAAATTGTCTGGTTGCTTTATGGGTACATCTGTTATAATACTCAACAAAAGGAAAACAGGTGTGCCATAAATGTGATTTTTCTCCCAACTTCCTGAAATTCTTGTACATCACTTTCAAACACCTGCTGGTTAGGGAGTCACACTGTAGCTAGTTGCAATACATTGATTGATGTTATAGTGATGTTAGCCAGAATCACACTTTCAGCCTTTGAGTGGTTGGTTATGCAGGCACAGGGCAGGATATATTCATCTTGTCATTTGATACGATCTTTGGGGATCCTAGATTTTACTGCCTGATACTTCTCTAAATTATAGAAACTTTGTCACTCTTAAATTCTGCTGCCCAGTCCCTCTCCCAATTCTAAAAGTTTTTCTGTTTCTAAATCCTGACAGCTTTCCTGTTAGCTTTCTTCTCTCTGACATAAACAATAAGCAAAGCCTCAATGTTGCCATGTCTACTTGTCATCTCAGTAGATTTAAACTGTTCTAAATTTTAATTGCCAAAGTCTCAACAATTCTTGATCTTGGACTTTGTACTGTGTACATTTTTTTTCAGCATTCCATTATAAGAGTTGATCATCTTAGTTTTATTGTGGTATATAATAATATATATTTTTACAAGATATAAAAATTCTAACACCCCCAAAATGTGTCCATCATAAAAATTTGAAACTTACAAAGGCTGCAAAAGAAACTCTTCACCCTATTTCAAGATGAGAATGATGAAAAGATATTAATTAGGGAACTTTTTAGGATGTTTTTTAAGTACCTACATTTTTCATAAGCTTTTTATTTAACTTGGTCATGCCATCATGTTAAACTATTCCCTGATAAGCTATCAAGCTCACATTTTTCACTAACACTTACTGATACAATATGATGAAGAGATTTTTTTCAAAATTTGGTGTTGAAATGATTTTTCTCACATATCTTCGTTTGATGAACAAACTAAAAGTCTATGAATTTTACTAGTTACCCCACTGGCAAATATCTTTTAAATTCATTTTATGGGAAGTTTTAATGTAATTTCAGACTTTTTGGGGAAAAATCTTTTTATTTATTTATTTTTTTGTTATTAGATGTAGCAGAACTGTGGGATGTAAAAGAATGATTATTCATTGTTGAAAAATGATTTTTAAATCGAGTAATTTATTGCTAATGTGTCTTTGGGACTAAACAGATGCGATTAAAAAAAAGTTAAAAGGAGTTTTTATATTAAAATAAGCTGTTGTTTAAATTTCTCATTATATTAATAACTGAAAGTAGAAAAATAATTTGTTACTTATGTATTAATGCAACCACCATGGTGCAATTCGGTGATTTTTCACAGATAAAAAGTAACTTACCAGGTAACACTTGGTGGTTTTCAAGCCTCTTTTTATTTTCAAGAGATTCCCAAACTATCGATATTTATTATAAGTCGGTAAACATTATCAACGTATGAAAAGAAAGCTTACTTTAGTATTTTAAAATACAAATTTGAATTATTAAATAAAGATTATATGATATGTTAAAAAAAAACTTCAAATTTTCCTGTAATATTTTTTGCACTTCTCCAAAAGTACACAGCGATCTGTTTTCGCTTAAACAAGATTAAAGAATTGTGCAACCTCGGAATTTTGTGCAACTCTCGGCAAGACTGGCTGTCTAGGAAACACATTTCTTCATTGTTCCCTTTAGAAAATTCTTCGCAAAATTCTGTATTTTTTGCAGAAATTTTACTATAGTTTCATCCATTGCTGCCATTTCTGCAAGCTCATATTTTAAAACTAAGGCAAAAAATATCATAACTTGTTTATAAAAATTGTTGGAACTTCAGCAACCAAAAAGACTCAATACCAAAATGTCAGCGTTGCGCGTGACTGAAAGACATTGTTTTGAATACGGTTGCCAGAGATAAAACATGAGCACTGAAATACTGAAATCTAGTAATCAAATTTTCTTTTCAAAAGGTTAAGCCTTTATAAATTTATGAAGGGCACCTTATGTTTTTATTATTTATATGGAATTTTAGATGAATTTTGTAAAGAGAATTTAATCGCTTAATCTTATGCAGCTATATGAGGAATTACGTTTCTACTTTTAGCTCATTAATTATTTTATGAGATGTAAATAAAGCTAATTTTAATAAAAAACATTTTTTATTGAATTTTAATTTTCTTTTTAGCCTCAATGGCACATTAGCAATTAAATCACCCAGTTCAAAAATCATATTTCAACAAAGAATAATCACGTTTTTACTTCCAACTATTGTGTTGCATCAAATAACTGAAAAGGGGGAAAACAGCAATTTTGCCCAGAAATTACATTAAAATCTCTATAATATCATTGTGTAATTATTATAAGTGATCTTTATTTATGTATAATTAAATCATGTAATTTGTTGTATTGTTTTTATATAACGCTCCCTAAAACTGAAAATTTAAAGCTACCTTACCATTTGCTTGTAAAATTATTAACAAAATTAAAGAATTTTAGAATTTCATCATCAGAATCACATAAGCATATATTATTTTCATAAAAGCTTATGCTATATGATACGCTAGCTTAAAGATTCCCACTTTAGTACCTATCATTGTGATAGTTAAGACTGAGAGGAGATAGACATAATGTATTTTAATCTTTAACTGCTGCGAGCGGTCTGTTAGACCGCACGACATTTTCCATTAAATGCTTCCACCTCTTAGAATAATTAATGGGTATTGCCATCCTTAGTACCTTCCTAAAACAGTTGTCCAAGGTCACATACCTAATTGCGTTTTGCTAGCTCTATTTATTCTTTTATTTATTTATTTTTTTAAATTCCCCCCCCCTCAGCGGTCTGTGGGACCGATCACAGGAGATACGATTCAAATTTCGGTCGATAAAGTTAACTTTTTGTTGTTGTTACATATTTTGCTTTTTTATAAATATTCTTGAAATTGCTTCAAATGCGTGCAGGACGTTCTATATATCTTACCCAAGAACAATTTTAATGCGTAGTTCGAAATCGGTCTAATTTAGAGTTCTCTGATGAAAGTTCCCATGATGAAATTATAGAGAGCGACCACGACAGAAATTCAGAAATATCTGCCGATGAAAATGAAAATCCATGTTCTCCTGCAAGAGATTTTTTTATTAGAAAAAATTAATTCAAATAGTCTATTCAAGTGCCCAACAAGGGTGTTCGAACTCGTAGTCAAAATATTATTCTTCGTTCAATCTATACAACTGCTCGTAGAAACCGATGTTGGCCTCTGGCAATATTCTTCAGAAACTTGGATATATGTGCAATAAATGCATTCGTATTATTTCAATCTTATCCCATTGGCTCCAAAAATGAAGCGAAAAGATTTCATTAGCAATTCAATCGGTGCAGTCTCATGTAAAGTTAAGGATAACTTCATAATTTTTACCTGAAGAACTCAAACTTACAATAAGAAGAGTTTTTGGAATAACTGATGATGAAGGAAACATTGCGATCGAAGATGATAAATTAGATAAAAAAGAAAGTGCTATATTTGTCCATCCAGCAAAAAAAAAAAAAAAAAAAAAGGAAAACAGCTTACAAATGTAAAGAATGCAAAGAACCAGTGTGTCTACAATGTAGTAGAAAAGTATGTATAAAATGAAGCTCGAATTATAATTTTTAAACTAAAAATTAATTTTCTATATTCTTATTAAAGCATTCTTATCGCAAATTTTAATGTAAAATAAAAAAGTTGAATTTTAAAATTTACTTCTTCCATCCAGATACGTAAGCAAAGGAATTATTATCATAGTATATATTTTATTTTAATGAACTGATTTAAGTATAAAAATTGCTTTATATCTTCATGAACAAGTTAAATATATGAAATTAAATAACATTTATTCAAATAAGAAAAGTAAAATAATATCTTATTTTGTTTTTAGCAGAAGCGGTCTGAGAGACCGCTCACAGTAGTTATGCGACAATTTAAGTCACAGTGGTTAAAGGTTAAGAATTCTGTGTCATCATATTTGTTTAATGACAGAATAGAAAGGATTTGAATGTATTAAGATCTGTTTGTTCCCGAACTCAGGAACAAAGATTGCACTCATTACATTCTTCTCCATGGTAGACTTAAAGACCATCATTGAAGTAGTTGAAAGTGCTGTCATATTTTTTCATTATGTAGAGGAAAGAGATGTGACAGAGAAATGATATTCTAACCATAAGAACAACATTAAACCTGAAAATCATACAAATTATCTAACATCGTAAATACAGATGTCTCGGCAATGATTTGTGTGTTTCTGGTATCCAGGTCACTACAGTTGCTAGTGCCAACTACTTAAATGTGGTTATCTGTCAAAAGATTCACTTGGAATGACCATGTCTTGGTCCTAATTATTTGAATTGCCTACAGACTTAGATATCTTGTTTTCAGATCTTTATTTTAGACCTGTGTAAACTTTGAATTTATCTAATGTAACTGTTCTCATAATTATCTGTTATGCCTCCTATTCTGAATAAGAAAATTAACCATAGCGTAAAAGTCCTATCTATTAAAAAGCCCATTCATAGATACAACTGAAAATGTTACAAGCAATTAAATATTTGTTCTTACAGGCAAAACTCTAGATTTCCTAAATGAAGTAAATAAGCATACAAGATTTTATTTAAAGACTTTTACTAACCTCTTCAGGATTATAACTTTACGTTTTAATTATATGAACTTGCAGTTTTATGTGTATGTTTAACTTTTTTTTTTTTTTTTTTTGGCATTGTATTTGCATTTTATTTTCATTGTATTTTTGATTAATCCCTCTTTCCCCCCTCTTCATATTTTCCCTTGTCTGGGTCTGCAGATTTCTTTCTTTCTGCCCTGTCCCACCTTGTGATTGTTAAAGAGTTTTTATACTGTTTTTCCATATTTTGCAATCCCTCTTGTAGGTCTCCATTGTTTATAGTTTTGCATTTAATGTGCCTTTTTTTGTTTGTCTACTTGCTATAATACTGCAACAATTTTTTTCTGAGCACAGATTTTACTATATGCTCCATCTGTTTATGGTATGAATTATGCCAAAGCATGTAGCTTTGGAAAGCTGTATAAAGAAAGAGGTTTGAAGGGAAATAATTTGAATTAAAAAAAATTAGGAGCAAATATTAACAAAGCTTTACTTTAGTAATTAACTTTTAAATAGCAATATGTATTTGGTATAATTATATTTATATGATCACACATGGGTGATTCATAGTTACCCATCTATATGAACCTTATCACCTATCTAATTTTATGAATCCCTGTCTGGGAGCATATAAATGAGTAATTGACACAACTTAACCTTTAATATAGAAGCAATTCAATTATTTACTTAAGTGAATTTACCAAAATTTTCTCTTCTAAATTTAACTATTACAGTGTTAAAATTCTAAGATTTATTTGCATTCAAAATGTTGGTTTTTATTATCAGAGATGCTAATTTTTTGTTTTTTCTTTCTAGTATTTTAATAAAATATATGCTTTGACTCATAATGTTTTGAAGAATATCCAACTATTGGATAAAATTATTGAAGAAACTCATTTGTTAACTAAGGAACCTTATCTGAAGAAAGAAGTAGCTCAAATTATGATATATGAGATGGTTTTGGGTAGAGGTCAACTGAGTGGGAAAAGCAAGCCGGTGCTTACCATACTGAAGTATAAGAATGATATTGAAAGTGCATACCAATGCCTAACAAAGGCTGGAACTGACAGATTTATGAAGGAAGGTAAATAATAATAATAAAAGATATTAACTCTTCTGTGTTGGATATTCTAATTGCAGTATGAAATTAAAACTGATTTAAATATTTTTTGTAGTGATGATCACCATTCCAAGGTATGCTAGAATTAATACCTTATTAACTACTATGCCCGATGTACTGGATGATTTAAAGAAATCTGGGTATTATCATAAAGAATATCAAGAGGACATTTCAGAAGATGCGTAAGAAATAATAAGTTTAAAGTTTGAATGAGCAAATATTTTTATGGAATTACTTTTTGTTATGATGCTTTAAAACCTATTGAATTATTTTATTAAATCATGTAAAACAAAAAACATATCCCAGAAAAGAACTTTTTTTATGTGTAATTTTTTTAATGAATTTGAGAAACAATAGTTGTTTTAGTAAATTAGAATATTTTATTAAGAGACATACCAGTTTATTTGGTGCTTTCTCTCTCTCTCTCTTCTTCTAGAATAGGATTTAAGTTCAAAATGAGTCATAAGACTTTCATTTAGATTTTCGTATATCATAAACATGGTTGAGTTTTTTATTATATTATAAGGTATTTCACCCACCTTTGTTGTGTAGCAGTCAGCACACTCACTGCGTATCAAGAGGTCTGTGGTTCAAGTCCCTGTGAGTGCATTACTCATTTTTTATTTCTTTTGCTTTAAAAAAAATACCCGATGTCTCTACAGTGGCACCCGAACTGAAAAAGGTGGTGGATGATAATTCTCCACCACCAGGATTTGGCGATTAGGTCTCCTAATCCCCAGTCGCCCCATAAAAGGAGGAGTATATAAGGTATTTTTCCCAACTTCTTAGCATGCCTTCGTTGTGTAGTGGTCAGCACGCTTGGCATGTATTGAGAGGTCAGTGGTTTAAATCCCGTCGAAGGCAATGCTTATTTCTTCAATTTCCTGATTTAAAAAAAATGTCTAATGTCTCTACAATATAATTAACCCTTTGACGGTTATGGAAATGAGCAGTTTCCGTTTACTTAATTCGCGCAGCATTAGGAGTAAACAGTAGTCGAAAGTGGCAGCTGTTTTTCCCTGCTGTTCTTCCAAAAATGTCACCTTTCTCTGGCGATGCCGTAGATAGCTCGCCTCGCGCATTTTAAAAATTTCTTAAAGTATTTGTAGTACATAAATAACAGTTTTTACGTACTTTAAAATAATTATTAAACAGTAAATTATAAATGATTATAACCAATTATATAAATAATAATAGTTAATTATAAATATAAGACAAATATTAAACTGAAAGGACTAAATAAATACAACTAATGTAAAACTTTATGAAGCACAGTATAAATACAGTAATTACCTAAAAATCTTTTTGTGTGTGATATACTTTAAAACATGGAATTGCACATAATGGGGCATTACAGTCTTTGCAATACGTACGTGTTTCACGGCGAATTCTTTTTCCATTAGCATCATTTTTCCTGCAACATACCACACATCGTCTAGTAGGTTCTTTCTAATAGAGAATTTCAGAAATATTTGTCACGCAAGCTTTCATGCCTACATCACCAGTAAAACTAAATCAGCTAGGAGCGTGAGAACTTGAATCAATTATAGAACACTGTCGAACACTCAAAAAATCTTCCTCATCGCTTGAATCGTCTTCTGAGCTTGAAATACTGTGAACAAAGTCTTCATCAGATTCAAAACTTGATAAGCTTCCTGTATCACAATCATAATCATCATCATACCTATCTAACTTTCGCTTTTGAGCCATTTTATTGTACAAACACCCTAAAAACCATGCCAAAATACGTATAAAATGAACAAGGTCAAGAAAAAATCCACCTTCATTATGCAAAGAAATTCATGGAACTCGTACTGCTATCTGTAGACAGTAAAACTAACTAAATTTCGCGAGTAGCATTCCTTTGAAACAGAATCAGTGCAGAATAATAATGGCGAACGAAGTCAGCTCGTCAGCGCGCATTGGGGAAAAATTTCACTACGCGAGTAGTGCTCGTTACTAACCATTTCGGTCAAAATCTTGCTCCCGAGCGGAACTCGTTTGCGCGCATTATGAAGTACGATTCGATTGCGAGCTGAACTCGTTCATAACCATCAAAGGGTTAAGATTTTTTTAAATCTATTAGAATTTTTTCTTTTCTTTTGATTTAAGGGGGGTCTGCCTCTTTTTAATTTTGCTGTGCATAAAATTTTATTAGTCATGTTGTATAAAAATACATTGCAGCTGTATGATTATGCAACATGTCTGATAAAATGTGTATTGCATTCTTACAGCACATGACTAACAACTCAAAATACAATTGTGAAATGCTTTTTAAGGATTTTCAAAATGAACATTTTGTTGGTTATAGTTGCATGCAATTACTTCATGTGATAGCATGTATATATTTTCACTATTTTTTCTGAAATTTAGAATCTACTTTATGACCTGTTGCTAATGTTTGCAGTGCTTCATATTCAGTGTTAGTAACAAGTTGTAAATTATGACATTTTGTCACAAAATGAGCTGTGTATATTAATCATAAGAATATGTATAATATTATCTGACTGCCAAAATTTAACTCAAAAAATAATTGTCTTACTTTGTTATCTACAAATATTGTTCACTTCTGACAATGCACTTCTTTTAATCTATTCTAGGAAACTGGTAAACACTTTTCTCCTGTATTTTTTCAGAATATATATTCCATTAGATAAAAGCTATACTCAATGTAAATGAGTTTACTTAAAAAAAAAAAAAAATCTTATTTATATTAATTTTTTTTATTCTAAAATATATGCAGTTTTTACTTTTTAGATCCATACTAAATTTATCAGTTTAAATTAATTGTACTTTTATGTATATTTTCAAATGTATGCAGTTTTTCAAAATTATTGCAGCTGAAAGTTGTACATTAATACATGTACATAATCATGCTACAAAAAATATTCAGAAATGTTCTTCAATCTTCTCAGCAAGCAATCGTTTATGAACAGGAAAATAGGCTAAAAAGTTAATGTTCAGTGTAATAAGATCTAAAGTAAAATGCTTTCAAATTAAAGTCTTGAAAGCATGATTTTTCACAATATAGAACTCAATAATCAGAAATAATAACACCTACATTTACTATAGGAATTTCATTTTACCATAAGGAAAAAATTTCCATCATTTTCCAGTTTCCAGAAATTTGGTTTTAATTCCAATAAATCAAATCAATCACTTCAATAACTTGCAAAAAATCAACTGCCAAACATTGTAATGTATATTAACTAATGCTTTTGTACCATTTTGTATTAATTTTTCATTAAGTATCAGTTACATCTTATTTCTGCTATTATCCTTTAATTTTGATGACCATTATAATTGGGACAAAATTATTTTTTTTTTAGAATTTTAAGTTGGTTACTATCTGATGCTAGAAAGTCCCTTGTCATCTGAATGTCTACTTTCAACTACAGTCAAAAGTCGTTAATTCGGACACACATAATCCGGAATGATCTATAATCCGGACCTTAAAGATACAAACTTTCTGCACATGCATCGCGTTGACACATGCGCATAAGACCTTTACGGCTGCGAATATGCATGTGCGCATGCGCATAATACGCTTGCGCGTTTAATGTATAACAGACGGTATAAGCTAAGCTAAAATTATCTAATTCAGTTAATGTTGCAGACTGCGTTGTTCCTTAATCTTCGAATTGGATCCGGCTTATTAGTTTTTGCAGACTGTTAGAGCAATTTTATAAAAGTAAACTTGAACTTTCGATTATGTCAAATAGAATTTCCGATATATATTTACTAATATGTAAAGGATCTAGAAAGCGAAAGTATGTTTTGAAGTCCATTAAACAAAAAGTGGAATTGCTGCAAAAAATGGATAAAGGCATATCCTTCGTTTCTCTAACCATTCCCATCACTGATGACCATGTGATAACAGATTTAAATCTCTTTTTTCATTTTTTGTTTTTTCCTTGCAGTTTGCTGCTATACTCCCCCCCCCATATGTTCTGAGTTGGATATGGAATGAATTTTAAATATATTATTTTTTGTTTTGCATTATCATATAAATAAATGTAGCATATGTATAATTGTTATTTCATCTTTCAAAACTGAAGGTAAAGGGAGCTCGCTGGAAACTATGAATGAAGTGGTCGGGGTTCATTGAGATGTCAGAGATCTGTTAATGGAAGAGACAGGGTCTGCAGGATAGAAAAGAAGCGCAGACAATCATTTGTTATCATTATTTATATGCATAAGTTAACTGTACAGTTCTGTGCATCCCTGGTACATTTCCAAAAGCTGAAATGTATTGTGTTCTGAGTGATGCAAAATGCTTGAGTAAAATAGTATGCATGGCTACTAAGACTAATCCTTTTCTTTTTAACTGTGTAGCTGTTTTCAGGCAATCAGAACATTATGCAAAAAATCACGTTACACCTGAATTCTAGAAGATAATTTGTCATAATTTTCTGAAGCGATTTCACTAAACAGTCGCTGAACCATACTTTTGCTTTTCAGTTTTCTTTGTAAAGTTAAAATAGTCTTTCAGTTTATTATTAGTTTTTTAGGATATTTATTTATCCTAAAAAAAGTTGTTAAAAGAGTATTAATATGGATCTTTTGTAAAAGTTTAATGAAGTGAATATATTTAAGGAATGCCTATAAGGATAATATAAATTAGTTTAAAAAAAATAATAGCAATTGTATTCTTTGATCCTAATTTAAAGAAATGTAGTTAAATTTTAAATTTTTTCATCTTTTAGTGTGTTATTAGTGATAACTGTTCAGTCCATATGAGTAGAAAGTACAAGTATGGGTAAAAAAAGTGCATCTCCTTCTGTTATAAAGTACATAGTTTATGGTGAAAGTGAGATATACAGTCAGAAGTCTTTAATCCGGAATGATCTATAATCTGGACCTCAAAGCTACAAACTTTCTGCATGCGTGTTTAATGTATAACGGATGGTATAAGCTAAGCTAAAATTATCTAATTATCTATTTCAGTTAATGTTGCAGATTGTGTTGTTCCTTAATTTTCTAATTGGATCCGGCTTATTATTTTTTGCAGACTGTTAGAGCAATTTGATAAAAGTAAGCTTGAACTTTCGATTATGTCAAAAAGAATTTCCGATTCTGGAGCTGCCAAAGAATCTACAAAGCGAAAGCATGTTTTGATGTCCATCAAACAAAAAGTGGAATCCCTGCAAAAAATGGATAAAGGCATATCCTTTGTTTCTCTAACCGTTCTGAAATCTGTTTATCAATTTCACGCTGCTCTGCGGGGGGGGGGGGGATGTCGCGGCGTGCAATGTACTGGAAGGTGATCTGTCAGCCTTATCTTCAGGGCAGATATTTTTATTTTATTCCACTTATAATTCCTTACTAAATGTAGTATTTCATCTCAATGTATTCCGTCTTTGATATGATTTAAATCAAATTCCTCGTCATTATAAATATCACGAATACACATCAAATAGTTTTCTGGCTGCAATTTTCTAATTTCGACTATGCGTAATGTATGCTTTATGAAAGAAATGTTTAATAAAGTAAACAAATAAATATTAAGCTGTTTTTTTTGTAAATTTTGATATCCTTTAGATCATAATTGCTCTTTATTTCATAAATTATGGTTTCATATTTTTAATTTTATAATTTCTGTATGCCATTTTACCAGATTTAAACTGATGATCTATAATCCAGAAAAACCGATAATACAGAATCGCCGAAGTCCCTAAGAGTCTGGATTAAAGACTTTTGACTGTATTAGTTTTTTATGTCTGTAGTCATCAGTTGGTTAGAGTGAGATTTAAATATTTGAAACTGCTTGATCCAGAGTAAAATAGACAAATAAATAAAATAAAAGTGTTATTTATTTTAGTTTATTTACTATTTTAGGCAAGATAGTTATAGTGTATTTTTGTGGTTAAAATACAGCATCTGTTTCTCAATTTGTAGGTACCTTGAGAAGGTGAAAAATTTGAAACCAGGGGAATTTCTGATTGACTATCACTTTAAAGACCTTTTGGTGTTTCCGTGCAAAGAGAATCTTAGAACCTGGGATTTATATAATCAAGGACATATATTTCTTCAAGATAAGGTAAGAAATAATACTTATTATATAAAATAGTTAATTTTTGAATATTTCTACCCCCTTCCAGGTTTCAGCATTCGGTAGAATTGCCATTTTTGGGAGATATTTTGGAGTATGTACATGACAATAGCCACACATGCATGTGTATACTTATGTGTGTTTGAGTACTTTTGAAGGACATGGTTGAATTATCCACCAGCTGTAAAAATTCAAGTATTAGATTGATAAATTTTTGCCTTTTTTTAAATGAAATTTTATGTTTTTTTATAAAATATTTTTTAAGCAGTATTTATGAACAAAATAATACTTATGAAATATAAAGAAAACTAAATGTTTTTCACCAATTCCAGAAAACTGCCTTTGAGTTGATGACGTTTTATGAGGTTGTTGATAATAAAAGAGTTCTAGAGTTCTAAAGTAATGGTATTCCAGTGTCACACTGGCATTACTGTAGGATAAAAATTGTTAAATTATTTTCTTTATTACTTTCCTTTTTTCTATCTTAAAAATAAATGTATGATTATTGAGGTTTTTGCCTTCTGTCAGTCTTTGATTAATTAGATTCGTCTGTTCCTTTCTTAGAACACAGCTGCCTAATGCTTGAGAATATTTATATATTATTCATGCTTATATGAAATTAAAAGCAAAAATTAAAATTATATTTATTAAAATTAAAATAAAACATTTTAGTAATGAGCTGTGGTAAAAGAATAGTGCATTTTACTGTAGAACTATTAAAGAGTTGCTAATGCTCATTTCTGCCAGCTACTGGTGGATCTCTGAACTTTCTTTTCTTCCATTTCAAAGGAAATGTTGTAATTTGCATTCCTGGAATCTAACACATCTTGTCTCATATCTGAATGCAGTTGCTGTTCAATATTTATGGCTATGTTGAAATACTGGAAATGTCTATTTGCCTTTTAATTGAAAATTTTCTAAGACAACTTACCTTTCACCATTTTCTTTTATATAACATTTCATATATAGAAATTATATGCATATTTTTCAGAATGATTTTAATGAGAAAGATTTAAAAAAAAATATTCCAGAAAACTATGTGGTAGTGCTTTGAGTTACTTCATATTTGGTAATACGTAAAGCTATCATCTGATATAGTTAAATAGCTTCTGATTAAGAAATGAAGCATGTAAACAAATTTTGAATAAAAGGCTGTAACTGTCTTTTTTCCAGCGAGAAATATAATTGAAAGCATGAAATCAATATTTTTAAATAATAAATATTGTTGTTTGTATAAAAGGTAAAAACTACAAAGTATAGGAAAAGCAATAAAGAAATGTCAAAAAGAATATTTTTTTTTTTTTTTTTTGAGTCTGTTTCAAAAGTAAAATCTTTAATTAAAAAAAAATGCTTCCCAAACTAACTAAATAAATGAAAAACTATTAATGTCTTTATATATCTGTGTTTTAACAGTAAACAAAATAATAATAAACATTTAAATCTTGAAAAAATTAAATAGCAATGATCATTTTTTAATTTGACGGAATATAAAACATGCTTCAGAATTATTTCACTGGATATAAATGAATATGCATCATGACTTGATGAAGTGTAGATTTATTTAAATGTCCATAACTTAAAAAAAACTGAAAGAAATGAAGAAGAATGTGTTCAACAATTCACAGAAAGTTTCAATGAAGAATTTGTAATTATTTCTGAATTTTCATATGATAGAAAATTAAACAGTTGATAAAAGAGTTAAAATTAAATCTCCCTATTATGAAAAATAAAAAAATCTGATGTGTACACCGTATAACTTCCTTGTACAGAATATTAAATTGTATGCATTTTTTGCTGAATTTCATTTAACTTTGTTTCTTTGAATTTCGTTAGAGATACATTTCTCATTCAGTTAATTCAGTTCTCACTTTGTGGCAGTGCAAAAATACACGAAACCTCAAAATATCTTTATTAAAAATTGAAAAATATAAAATACTAGATACAGTTAAAACAATTTTTACAATTAAACTTCAAGTTTCTACACAAAAACAAGCAATTCGGCCAGCGGGCAAGAAGGCAGATTTTTCGGTAGACAAAACTGAAAGTTTACTTTTGGTCCCATTCGACAAAAAGACACTGAGGGTACAGCTTTTCTATCACCAAGCCTTTTTCTGTTTGAAGGGAAGGGGTTACATGTAAAATAAAAATATGTAAATTAAACTTCTTATTTTAATTGGCAGTAGACCCTTAATCCTTCATTTTAATTTGGGCATTTCTTCTTATCCTCTCCCCCTTTGTGTCCTAAAATTAGTAGCTATTTATAATATATCAATCTAAAGTGCATCATGTCAAAATCTGCATCATGCTTTCTTTTGTAACCCTGCAATGCGGACACATCTTATCCTATCACAGATCAAAAGTTCTATTAAGAACCAAAAACTTTTGACTGTTCTGAATTCGCAGTCGCTTTCTTGGCTGTTGCTAACATGTTGCACCTAGTCTCTTTCTTTCCATTGTCTTAAAATGTATTAAGCTTTCAAAATTGTGGTGTTCCTATAGTGCCCATAATGATGTGTAAATCAGATTACACATTATTCAATAATGAAATTACATATTATTCAGTAATTAACTAATGACATGTTAGTTCAGTAATAAACTAATAGTAATACAACTCTATGGCTATGTCTGTCTACAAGTGTCATACTTCTATCTAAACAGTAAAGACTTTCCAAATTAACCTAGATAAAGGCATGAAATTAATTTTAGATAGGCATGAAATTGGTAATTTTTTCCCCCTTTAAAAGCTTCTGATTAGTATCTGTGTCTTATTGTGCTTTTGCAATGATAAGAAGGAATACTGATTTAATGAGACTTAAAACATTGCATGTGTTATTTAAAGCAGTAAAACAAAAAGCTGGAGAAAAGTATTACTGCTAACTGAATGAAACACTTTTTTTTTTTTTTTATCATAGAAATATGAACCAAAATGTAATCTGAGAGTTCATTGATGGAGCCATCAGATAGAATACTGAAAGAATAAGTGTTTTAATTTAATGCATTTATTGTAACACAACAAATTCTCTTTAAATTTCTGTTAAAAACATCTTTATAAAGTTATTAAAAATGCTATAAGTGGAACATTTAAGAAAATAAGTATTGAATTCAATGCATTTATTATAATACAGCAAATTCATTTTAAATAGGTATAAGCAAGTTTTACATTTACATTATTTAGAATGATTGACCCTATTTCAGATGAACATAATTCCATTGCTTTAATTATCATATTATACAACCTGTCAAATGAAAAGATTTCCAAAGTTTAATGTTTTTGATCCACAAAATGTTGATGTGGAGTGTTACGTTTTGTGAATGAAGAGCTGTCAAAGAATAAGTTTCAGTGGGTGGCTCCATAACTTATTTTCTGAATCCAGCCTTCTTATTTCATTAGATCTTACTGAGTTTTCACTTTGAAATTATATTAAGATGTTCCTACTATTCCATCGTTGTTTTCATCGCTTTTGGATCTACATGACAATATTAAAAAATGCATAATCAGTGTTGTGGAGATAGTAACAAAGGATGTGTTGAAAGAAATGTAACAAAAGTTCAGTTATTGTTTTCTTCAGACAACCAAACTGTTATACACGTAAAACATTTCTTAAAGTAACTAAATAGTTTTCTTTTCATTTCATGTATTACTTGCCAATCTGTTTTTGTAAATTTCAAAAATAAAGTTGTTTAATATCTGTATAATCATACTGAATATTTTCTTTTAGTCTAGTTGTATTCCTGTTTGTGTTCTTTCACCACAGCGTGGGTCTAATGTTGTGGATGCATGCGCTGCACCAGGAATGAAAACTGCACATATAGCTGCTGTCATGAAAAATCAAGGGTAATTTTGAAATTTTGAGTTATAGTAGAAAGGTTATTTGATTTTTCTTGCATTTCTAACAAAATTATGCCATGTTTTAAATTTTTATTACTGAATTGTATAATATTTATAATTGTGGTTAAATCAGGCATGAAAGTTTTCTGTGTTTTTGCGGAATTCCGCTTTTTTAAACGTCACCCGGGCTGTTTCTGAGATCAATGTAGAACCATTGAGAAATCGCGACCAGCAAATGTGTGTGTGGTGGTGGTGGTGGGGGGGGGGTAAACGAAGGGCAGGCTCTCTCCATCTTTTCTTTGTAAAAAAACTTTATATCATGCCAGAGATCACATGGACCTTATAAGAAATAGACTAACCCAAATGAGTTTTCTCCTTCGTCTGACGCGTTCCCGGCTGTCACCTTGATCACATCTGGAGGAGTAGGGACGAATTGCCGAAATTTAACAGTGGTTGCCTATTGTGCTGTGTATAATTGTCAAGAGAAAGCTGGTTGTGGCGCCTCATTTCACAAATTAGAATTTCTCTATATTTTTATTTTTGAAAATGAGATTGATTTTTTAAAAATTTAGCATATTTATCAAGCATAATTAGCGTTCCAAATAATTATAGAGCTATAGCATGCTTTCAGAGGTAGACATTTTTTTAGCTTTTCCTATGCTGTAAGGAAATTTGTAACTACAGTCAAAAGTCGATTCGGACACCAATAATCCGGAATGATCTATAACCCAGACCTCAAAACTACAAATGTTCTGCGCATGCGTCGCATTGAAGCATGCGCATAAGACCTTTACGGCTGCGCATAATAAGTTTACGCATGCGCATTTGATGTATAACGGACGGTATAAGCTAAAATTATCTATTTCAGTTAATGTTGCAGATTACTTTGTTTCTTAATCTTCGAATTGGATCCACTTATTAATTTTTGCAGACTCTTAGAGCAATTTTATAAAAGTAAGCTTGAACTTTCGATTATGTCAAATAGAATTTCCGATGCTGGAGATCCCAAAGGATCTACAAAGCGAAAGTATGTTTCGATGCCCATCAAACAAAAAGTGGAATTGCTGCAACATATGGATAAAGGCATATCCTTTGTTTCTCTAATCATTCTGAAATCTGTTTATCAATTTAACGCTACTCTGCGGCCAGGGGGGAGG
Source organism: Stegodyphus dumicola (assembly GCF_044657685.1). NCBI lineage: Eukaryota > Metazoa > Arthropoda > Arachnida > Araneae > Eresidae > Stegodyphus > Stegodyphus dumicola. The sequence goes on along the minus strand of NC_140768.1, from coordinate 130,795,341 downwards.
GGGAACGCCGCGGCATGCAATGAATTGGAAGTTAATCTGTCAGCATTATCCTTATCTTCAGGGCAGAGGTTTTTACTTTATTTGGCTTATAATTCATTACTAAATGTAGTTTTCATCTTGATGTACTCCGTCTTTGATATGATTTAAATCAAATTCCTCGTCATTATAATTCGCTTCCGATAGTGAAGAAAGTGATGCAGAGGTTATTGAAAACGAAAAAATTTCGATTGACAAATTAGTCGGTATTTTCGACACAGCAATTATAGGACTTGAACAGTGGAACTTTGTAACTGAAGAAGAAATTATGTCTGTTTATAGAATTAAAGAGAAAGTATTATCACATAGCACAAAGTAACTTAAACAACTTACATTGAAAGAAATGTTTAATAAAGTAAACAAATAAATATTAAGCCTTTTTTTTCTGTGAATTTTGATACCCTTTAGATCATAATTGTTCTTTATTTCATAAATTACGGTTTCATATTTTTAATTTTATAATTGCTGCATGCCATCTTACCAGATTTAAACTGATGATCTATAATCCGGAATTGCCGAAGTCCCGACGAGTCCGGATTAACGACTTTTGACATTACTTCTTTTAGAAAATAATATTTTTAATCTTAACTAATAGAAAATTTCAAACAAGCATTTTTATGCTTTTTATTGGTGTAAATAAGTAAAAAATACTAAAATATTTGAAAACAAAATTTTGAAAGTTTTGTTTAAAATACTAAATTGGGCTGCTTTTTTTAATTTGTAGATGAGTATTAGTGCACAATTTCTATAAAGGAATTTTATTTCAATTATATTTCATAATACATCATACTGATAGACACTTTTGACTCCTTAATTTTTATACATTTAATTCTAATATTAAAATTGTATTTAACCATAATAATTAATTTTGTTTGTATTTTACAGTGATTATTTTTTTAATTTATTTTTAGTTCTGCATAAGATTTTTTTTTTTATTTACGGTTAATTTTATTTATTGGCTCGAAGCGGCATTTTGCGCTGTTTCATTGTAAATCTCTGCATCTCCTTGCAAATTGTTGTTACCAAATATTATTGCCCTGTATTATATTTAAATAAATTAAATAATGAAGAATCTGCATGAATACATGTATGTTTCTCGCACTGTGGCAAAAACGACAGTATCTAGAGCCATCAAATTTTGAATAATGTAATCCTCCACCCGAACATGGGCATCTGGACAGCCGAATTTCGAATTTGTTTTATTATCTATTTCATATTTGGTAAAGGTTTAACGGATTTTTGATTAACAAATTCAACAATTTTAAAGCGAGCAATGGCAACACTACGAAAAATAACATTTTTATCTCCAGTGCGGAAATTCTAAAGATATGCTGCTTTCAAATGTTACAGGAGATGTTTCAAATGTGGTTTACGGGCAAAGAACATGATATTCAATAAATATAGGTAACACACAAAATGTTGCAAAAAGGTTCCTTTTGGGCATAATATATAATCTGAGTGCTTCTAGATTTTATCTTTTTTCCCCTTCATTACACTCAAAAAATTGTATGCTCCAAATTTTATAAATCACTAAAATAAATAATCCACTTTAATGTTAATAATTTAATGATGACATAATCAAATAAATAATTGTTTTGTAGTGTTATTATAGTTTTGAAAATCACTGCCTGAAAATGTTCATTAAATTAAAAAAAAAAAAAATCAGATCTTGTTTAATTTTACCTTAATTATTTCAAAGCATCACATACCATCAATCTTATTTAATTTTACTTTATTTTTACGCAAAATTAAGTTCATAATTTTTTTTGCTTAAGAGTTTTTACCGTTTAAGTAAAGATGTTTGTACAAGAATTACGCGTGAAGAAAATGCACGAAATGCAGTAAAATGTTCTTTAATGAGATGTATTAAATCCTATTTGAAAAAAACCGTGACTTTCATAATCTCATTACTATACAACATATCACATTTAATAATTAAAAACAGTTATGTGATACAAACGCAATAGGTTTCAGTGTTAAAGTAAACCAGATCGTCCCTACTCTTTCTTGCGGACATGACGGTGACACGCACCCCACCCACTGGGTTAGTCTATCTCTTATAAGGTCCATGAGAGATCGCGAAATACATTGTTTTACATCAAGGCGAAGTAGGTGGGGCTTATGTGGAAAGGCGGAACTAGATGCGTACGAATATCGAATCAAAGAAGAGCAAGCAACCATCAAACAAGAGTTGACTTCAATAATTTCAGCGATCGGTGCTGGTGCCATCTGTCAGACATACGGATAACCACTTGCATTCTGCAGTACACAAAACTCTATGTAAAAATTTAAGGAATGCTCATAAACTGTACAAAGAAGAGCTAGAGATAAAAAAAAGAGGAGCGAGAATCTAAAAAAAAAAAAAAAAAAAAAAAAAGCAATTAAACATTGCAGAAAATAAAGAAGTATCAATGGATTGTATAAAAGCTGCTGAAAAGAAATTGAGACTAGCTCGCAAACAGAAATTAGAAAAGTTGGCTGCAAAAGTAGCAAAAAAAAAAAAAAAGTTCGAGTGAGACAGACAAAATAGTTATTTTTTAAATTCCTCCTTTAACTATATGTTATGTTATTTTGTGACTATATTATCTCATATGACTACTTTTTCTTGTGTTATATAAAGTACTGTTTATTGAACTAAAAATGAAGATAATTGAAAGCTATAGTAACAGTTATATATGTATATATATATATATATAATATCTAAAACTTCTCATTGCCTGGAAATGGGCAGTAATATATAACATAAATATGTATATTAGTGTGTTGTAATGTTGTGTACAGTATTCATGTATCAACTGTTAAATTAAGTTACATAAAGAGCATCTTAAAGAAGGTTAATTCATTACAATCTCTTGGTGATTTACTGTTTTTTTTTTTTTTTTTTTTTCTTCTATAAAAAGATAAAATTAATAGCAAAATAGTAAGTACAAGTATTATTTTAGCTTAATTATATGCATACGTTTTTTATTAAAAGGTTGATATTTTATTAAAATGTGGTTTTTTGAGGTCGCGCGTGCGTATTTAGTTTTTGTGTAATTTTGTGTCCGCGTTTTGTTCAGCTTTTTTTGCCAACTTGCACTTTCATGCCTGTTAAATAGTATGCAGATTGCAGAGAAAATTCAGTTATCTTTGAAGTGTTAATAAAATTGTAAATTATTACTATTCTAATTACAGTTATGCATAAAATGTATATAAGAGTAATGTATGTAATAGCGAGTCATAAGAATAGATGGATGCAGTTTTAAATCACCATTTGATATATGAATTTTCTTAATTACAGTCAAAAGTCTTTAATCCGGACTCGTCGGGACTTCGGTGATTCCGAATTATAGATCATCAGTTTAAATCTGGTAAGATGGCATGCAGAAATTATAAAATTAAAAATATGAAACCGTAATTTATAAAATAATGAGCAATTATGATCTAAAGGGTATCAAAATTTACAAAAAAAAAAAAAGCTTAATATTTATTTGTTTACTTTATTAAACATTTCTTTCAACGCGCGCATGCGTAAAGCATACATTATGCATAGCCGAAATTAGAAAATTGCAACCAGAAAACTATTTGATTTGTATTTGTGATATTTATAATGACGAGGAATTTGATTTAAATCATATCAAAGACAAAGTACATTGAGATGAACTACTACATTTAATAAGGAATTATAAGCGAATAAAATAAAAAATCTGCCCTGAAGATAACGATAGTGTTGACAGATCAACTTCCAGTTCATTGCGCGCCGCCACGTTCTCCCCCCCCCCCCCCCGCGCGCGCAGAGCAGCGTGAAATTGATAAACAGATTTCGGAACGGTTAGATAAACAAAGGATATGCCTTTATCCATTTTTTGGAGCAATTCCACTTTTTGTTTGATGGACATCGAAACATACTTTCGTTTTCGTAGATCCTTTGGGAGCTCCAGCATCGGAAATTCTATTTGACATAATCGAAAATTCAAGCTTACTTTTATAAAATTGCTCTTACAGTCTGCAAAAAATAATAAGCCGGATCCAATTCGAAGATTAAGGAACAATGCAATCATCAACATTAACTGAAATAGACAATTATATAATTTTAGCTTATACCGTCCGTTATACATTAAACGCGCAGCGAAAACGTATTCTGCGCTTGTGCACATGCAAATGAGCAGTCGTAAAGGTCTTACGCACACACTTAAACGCCTATACGCATGCGCAGAAAGTTTTTAGCTTTGAGGTCCGGATTATGGGTGTCCGAATTAACGACTTTTGACTGTATACCAAAATAGTTAAGAAATATTGTATAAAAAGGCGACCATGCAATTAAAGTATGATGCACATTGTACTATGCAAAATGTAATAAGTGTTACAATCATTTGACATAATTTTGATTGATTTATGGAAAATAACCACCTGTTGCTAATTGATCACGTATTGCCATTCATACAGTCAGCCTAGACATGATCCAATATACATTTGGATGGAAACACAATACAATTTTGATATCTAAGGACAACCAGTGAGGTTTATATAGAAATTTTTTAGTTATACAGTTAAAAATTTTGAACTGCCAGGTTTATTTGCAATAAAAATTCTCAAGTTGCTTTAAATGTATGATCTTTTTTTTTTTTTTTTTTTTTGTAAAACTATTTAAAATCAGGTCCGTTGATGTTTCTCTATGATGCACATTTTATTGAGATTCCCATTCAAATAAAACGGGAAATCATAATTCTAAGAAGAATTTTCTTTGAGTTGCAATATTTTACCATAATTATCAATATTGTTTATAGTATTATGATAGCTATTAAATAATTACATAAGCAAGTATGTAGTTTGAGAGTTTGAGGTAACTGTTAGTCTTCTGATTATTAAAAACATGTTAATTTTTCTTCGCATATATTATCTGTAATTTGTTTTTGTAATTTTTAATAATAAGAAAATAGCCAGTTGCTGCTTCTTAAATTTTTTATAAGTATGTCTTTCTAAAATTAAAAATCTACCACTAAAATTTAAAACACAAAATGCTTATTATATTACATTTACTGATTGTTTTAGATTATTCATCAGTAATGCTGTATATATTTACAGAATATATATTCTGTAAACGGTGAGGTATATTAATGGCTGAGTAGGTACTGAAATGCCTCACCTACCAATATAGACTGGAATTTCAAACTTTTTTTATAATTTATACTCGTATAAATATAAACAAGTTTCCACCAAAAAAATATTCCATAAAGTAATTCCTTCCTAGGCAGATAGTCACATGATCTTTAGTCATAATTAAATGCCTGAATGAAACTTAACTAACTTATATGTGATAATGTATATTAGCCTTGATTTCAAACAGATTCTGTAGTTTTAAACTTGAATTAATATCTTCAGGGATTATACAGTTCTCCGATTTCATTCCTTGTTAGGGACCCTTAGTCAAAAATGGGTTGGAGCTAAGTTAAATAGCCCTTCTGTGCTCTACCTGAATTAAGTAATTCTAATTCAGCAAAAATGAAAGAGGAGAATAAATAAAGTCATGTGGTTTGAAGATAAAAGGAGAAAATAACTGGGCGATGTGAAATTTACTAATGAATAATTAAAGAAACTAATTGAAGATTAGAACTCGTTGTTCTTCTCTCTATCTTCCCCCCCCCTTTTTAGTTGTAGTTTTAGGTAAATTTTGGCTGTATTATCATTAGCATGACAGAGACCAAGAAGTGAATTAGGAGAAATCACAATGTTTATCCTCATAATGTGGGGCAATAAATTTATAGTCAGCATGAAACGGGACGAAGTTTACCTGAAAGGGATTATAATTATTAATTATAGAGAAAACTATAAGTATTCTGTGAAAAAAATGAATTTAAGCTAACTTCAGTGAGATGTGTCTAAATTTATAAGATGTTAAAGTTAAGATAGAGAAAATGAGTATTATTCAAAGAAAATTATTTTGGATTTTAAAATAATGGAACAAAATTCTAGTTTTATTTTTGCTAAACTTGTTGAAGGACATTTAATTTAGCTGTTAAAGAAGAGTTATTGTGTTTTATGTTAAAATATTTAGCTTTCATATACAGTCAAAAGTCCTTAATCCGGACTCGTCGGGACTTCGGTGATTCCGGATTATCGATTTTTCCGGATTTCAGATGATCAGTTTAAATCTGGTAAGATGGCATGCAGAAATTATAAAATTAAAAATATGAAACCGTAATTGACTTCGGCGATTCCGGATTATTGATTTTTCTGGATTTTAGATAATCATTTTAAATCTGGTAAGATGGCATGCAGAAATTATAAAATTAAAAATATGAAACCGTAATTGACTTCGGCGATTCCGGATTATTGATTTTTCTGGATTTTAGATAATCATTTTAAATCTGGTAAGATGGCATGCAGAAATTATAAAATTAAAAATATGAAACCGTAATTTATGAAATAAAGAGCAATTATGATCTAAAAGGTATCAAAATTTAAAAAAAAAAGCTTAATATTTATTTGTTTACTTTATTAAATATTTCTTTCAACGCGCGCATGCGTAAAGCATACATTACGCATAGTCGAAATTAGAAAATTGCAACCAGAAAACTGTTTGATGTGTACTTGTGATATTTATGATGACGAGGAATTCGATTTAAGTCATATCAAAGACGGAATACATCGAGATGAAATACTACATTTAGTAAGGAATTATAAGCTGAATAAAATAGAAACATCTGCCCTGAAGATACAGATCAACTTCCAGTTCATTGCGCGCCGCAACATACCCCCCCGCAGAGCAGCGGGAAATTGATAAACAGATTTCGGAATGGTTAGAGAAACAAAGGATATGCCTTTATCCATTTTTTGTTTTATCCATTTTTTGTTATTTTCGAAACGTACTTTCGCTTTGTAGATCCAGCATCGGAAATTCTATTTGATATAATCGAAAGTTCAAGCTTACTTTTATAAAATTGCTCTAGCAAAAAATAATAAGCTAGATCCAATTCAAAAATTAAGGAACAACGCAATCTGCAACATTAACTGAAATAGATAATTAGGTCATTTTAGCTTAGCTTATACTGTCCGTTATATATTAAACGTGCATGCATAAAAGTATTACGCGCATGCGTGAACGCATTATGCGTTGACGCATGTGCAGAAAGTTTGTAGCTTTGATGTCCAGATTATAGATTATTCCAGATTAACGACTTTTGAATGTGTTAAAATATGCTTCAGTACAATGTTAAATTTTATCATTTATCAAAATTATCTGTTATTTTAACAGTTTTTAATGGATAACGTAATGTTTACTATCAAGACTTTTTCATGAGTTATAAATGCAAATTATGTAATAAACTGACCTATATCTAAATAGACTGTGCCATTAAACATTGATTATTTTATATCAAAATTGAGTAAGTGATTTGTTTTGAATTTTCACATTTCTTCACGCGTATGAATGAATCTCTATCAGAATGTCACTTGAATATTAGGCTTAGACTGATTCAGATAATTAAATTGAATGTACCAGGTGAAGTGAATAAAATTGTAGTCTTAAAATTGGAACAAAAGTGAATTTTGAGGCTATACTTTGATGTATTGCAAGAAGCAGTTAGTGCTGCATTATTGACGTAATACTTCAAATAACAAAATCATTCAATCTATATAGAATTTTGTATAGTTATACTTAACTGCATGTGATAAAATTATTTTTGTGTCTGTTATTTGTGCCATTTTTTTTACGTTACAGACATTATGCAGGTATTCAAAGTTTATTGATTTAATTTTATTGAATAAAATCAATACATAGAAAAGTTATAAATGAATAAATATCAAATGCATGAAGAAGTAATATTTTTATTTCGTTTTTCAGGCAAATATTTGCATATGAAAAAGACAGTGATAGGCTTGATATTCTCAAAAGCACACTAATACATGGTAATGTTAAAATATGTAAGACTTATTGTAAAGATTTCCGAACAGTTGATCCTGCTGATGACAAAAACTCAAATATTGATTATATACTTCTGGATCCAACTTGTTCAGGCTCAGGAATGGTTAATCGTATGGATGCTGCTACAGATACTGAAAATTCCAAAAATGAAAAACGTTTGCAAAAGTTAGCAGGATTTCAAATAGTATTATTAAAGCATGCCCTTAAATTCCCAAATGTAAAGAGAGTTGTCTATTCCACCTGCTCTATTACAGAAGAAGAAAATGAGTATGTTGTACATGAAGCATTAAATAGTTTTCAAGATCAATTTACATTAGTGAACATAATGCCCGATTGGTCTGTTCGAGGTTCTCCAAAATATGAGTATGGGAATTTATGTTTAAGGTCATATCCTGATAAAAATTTAACAAATGGATTTTTTGTTGCTATGTTTGAGAGAACTGAACTTAATAAGGTAAGTAATTCCAATACATTGATCAAAATGTCAAAGCACAAGAAAAATAAAAGCAAAAGAAAAATTGATAGTGAGAATGATGATTTCCTTTCATCTAATTCACAAAAGCAATTTAAAAACAATAACTGGTCTGAAACTAATGCAGGTGATGTAAACTCAGAGCAAAAGGAAGAAGTTCAGTCAGAGACTGTTATTAAGAAAAAGCTTACAAAGAAGCACAAGATTAAGACAGATATTCAGTATAAAACTAGTAATAATGAAAAGAAAAATTTTTGTGAGGAGGGTGATTTTACTTTACCTGTCTTACAAGAAGAACTTCAGAGAAATAATTCCATTACAAATAATTTAGGGAATCTAAATCTAGAGAAAACAAAAGGAACCCATCAGTCAGAATGTCACATGAAGAAAAAACACAAAAAGAAAAAAAGCTTTGGAAAGACAGCTGGTGGTGAAGAGAAGAATAACTTTGTAAAAAATGAAAATGGTGATGATTTTCATTCATGTACCTCACAAAAACAATATTATAGAAATAAAAACAATGTAAATTTAGAGCAAATGGAAAAAACAGAAATACATCAGTCGGAGATTCATGTTAAGAAAAAATGCAAAAAAAAAGCACAAATATAATGAGACAGATAATAGGGAAGAGAAAAATGAGAGCATAAAATATGAAGATGGTGATAATTTTCATTCATCTACATCCGAAAAACATAACAGAAATATATATTCTACAAGTAATGTAAATTTAGAGGAAATGGAAAATGAAGAACCTTATCAATCAAATACTCATGTAAAGAAAAAATACAAAAAGAAGCACAAATATAATGATAGAGACATACAATATAAAAGTAGTAATGGTGAAGAGAAAGGTAATTGTGAGGAAAGTAATGATTTTTTTTCATTTCCTGCACAAAAACATCACGAGAAAAACAGGTTTGCTGCAATTGGTGCAGAAAATGTAGACTTGGAAAGAAAAGAAACTTGCACATCAGAAACTCATGTTAAAAAGAAATGCAAAATGAAACACAAATCTAATAAGACAGATGTACAAGATTCACTAAAGCATTATCAAAAAAATAACTGTGGAGAAATTAAATTAGAATAGAGAGCAAAAGGAGGAAACAGGAGAAACTTATCAGTTAGAAATGTGTACTAAGAAAAAACGCAAAAAGAAATCTATTAATTGTAATGAAGTAGAGACTGTTGCTAGTCCTTCTGATTCTGTTACAGAAAATGTAAATACAGAAATTCATGTTAAGAGCTTGAAAAAAAAATGTAATTTTTAATTGCTGAAATGAATATTTTTCATATACATTTATTGATACAATGTGCTTTATTTTAATCTTTATATATACATACATTTACATATATATGTGAAGATAAAATTTTATAATCAGATTTATATTTCTTTTTGCATTTTAAAATTTTCACTAAAACCTTCCTTTTGATTTAGTTCTCATTCTTTTTTTTAAGTGCATCATTCTAAAATGCTAGTATGCGATTCTTATATGCACTTGTACCTTGTATTCTTGATGGCAGAGGCATAGCTAGGGTTATCAGCGCCCGGAGACAAGTGAAGATTTCGCCCCCCCCCCCATCTGCCAAAATGCAGTGGGGAGCGAAAAGAAAACTTTAAAAATAATAACATTTTAATTGTTTAAAATAATAATAATTTGCTAAAATATGAAATATTTTAAATTTTAAATAGTTTAAATTATTAAATATTTTAATTTTTAAAGTACTTTTAAGCGTATACTTTAAAAGTTTCTCTAAAGTCACCAACTTAGAACGTAGTAAAATATTGAAGACAATAATGATAGTTCGAAAATATGATTATTCTAAAATATTATTCAAATATAAATTCCGAAAACTTAAACATCTTATTGGATATAATAATATAATAACTTGAAAATGTATAATGACAGTTTCATGTATAATGTTTCAAATGTAATCACTAATTTCAAAGTGAAATTTTCCTAGCTTTAGCTGCTGCAAATTTATCGATTAGTTCATCAAAATTTATACTCTGGGCAACCTGCTGCTCCACACTGAGCAAAGCTAAGGTAGACAATCTTTCCTGTACCATGGATAATCTCAGGTAGGATAAGATAAGTTTTAGTTTACTGAAAGAGCTCTCACAGCTGGCGATGGAGGTTCCAATAGTCAGTAAAATCTGAAGACCAACTTGGTCTAGATTGGGAAATACATCTTCTCTGTACTGTACAATAAAGTGAAGCAGGTCCTCTGGCGTCGAAAGCTTAACATCAGCTCTTGTCTTGAGTAGCATTCAGCAGTCCATTATTTCAGTCTACATCTCCAAACCATCCAAGTCTGTATCGTAAATGTTTTCCATAGAAATTCAGCACTGTTTCAAGCTACTTTCGTAGCCTGTAGCCATTAGTCCATTTATATCTAAAAGAAAGCCAAAATTAGAGTCTACTTTCTTTAAGCTGATGAATCTGTCTGCCATTTCTATGTGTATTTTGGCATACTTTTCATCAATCGTGGCATTTCATTTTCTGCTGTGAGTCCTACATCTTCTGCAATTTCTCCAGGCATTTTCTTCTTCTTTCTCTGTCGTCTTTTAGCTTTGACATCACAAGCATTACACAGTTCCTTGGCGTCTCCAAGAGATTTCATGCATATCTCATCTCTGTTTTGTAGAAGATAGTCTTGTAAAGCTTGAATATCTCGAGCAGCATTGTGGAAATTCATAGTGGGATCTTGAAGCCTTTTCTGAACCCTGTCAATCTTGGCAAGTACTGTATTCCGGAATCGAAGAAGAACAAAAAACTCAAAAGTTAAGATCTGATGCAACAATTGAATTGCATCACTTCTTGTATCTGCATTTTCATCATGATCCTCTGCAATATTTTCAAACAACTCTACTAAGGTTTCGAGTTGATCATGTACCAGTTTACCAGCTTCTACTCTGGCACTCCAACGACTTTCTGACTTCGACTTCAACGATACAACTAGAGCAGTTTTCAGTCTTTTCCATCGGAGAGTTGATCTTGAAAAATAAACATAGAAAGCTTGTATGGTACTAAAAAACGTCAAAGAAGCTACCTCATGATTAGCAGCATGAACCCCAACTAAATTAAGTGTATGATTATCACAGTTAACAAATATAGCTTTTGGGTTAAGTGCTGTGAGTCTTTGTTGCACTCCTGATTTGTAGCCGGATATTACAGGCGCATTGTCATAACACTGTGATCGACAGTTTTTGAAAGCTAATTTGTCTTTTTTTAGTTGTTGTAATATTATACCTGCTATACTTGCTGCATCTTTTTTATGAGTTTGAATGAATCCTAGGAAACACTCTTTTATAACAACAGTTTTCTCCTCAAAGTCAATATCTACATATCTAATAGTTTCCGACATTTGCTCTTGATTAGCAGCGTCAGGAGTTGAATCAAACAGTATACCATAGTATTTGGCATGTTGGGTATCACACACAAGTTTTTCTCTAACTGCAGCTGCTAGAAACTGGATAAATTCATTTTGAATTTCTGACGAAAGGTATTTAGTTGATCCTGGATTTTGCTACACATATGAAAGGTGGCAATTCATAATTGGATCAAATTCTGCGATGAGCTTCAGAAGTTCTATTAAATTTACAGCGTTTCTTTGACTCTCAGTGATACTTTCTCTGTGGTCTCTTAGAGCCAAATTTTGTTTGGCTAAATACTGAATGCAACACAACACCCTCTTAAGTATTTGTCGCCATTTTTCTTTCTCTGTAGCAATTTGATTTTGAAGCTGGGCATCTATTAAACTTCCTTTTTTTTAATCAGCCTTCTTTCCATTTCTTTCCAGGTTGTGAAAGAATTTCTGTGCCTTTGAGAATTCTCATGTGCAGTATTTTTTTCTAGTTTCTTGCAACTATTAAAACCCCTTTCAGTTTCTAAAGAAGAACAGCTACTGACTGCATCTTTTGATGGAAAAAGTAGACACGAAAAACAGAATGCTGCTCTTTTTAAAGGAGAGTACACCAATCAAGATCTATTCACCATACCTTTTTCCTTTTCCTAACTGTTTGATAAACCATGCTGAGGTCATCGGTCTGTTATTTTTTTGTGCAAAAGGCCCAACATTATTCTGAAAATAAATCGACCCTTTCTCGACTATTTCTATACGAAGTGCATCTGGTACGATTGCTTTTTCTGTTCCCTGGTCAAAATTCAGATATCGAAAGTCACGATGGTAAATCACATCAGCTATCGTTTCAATACCTTTCGGCTTGTCTTGTTGAGTTGGATCAGGTGAATTATCGTCCGAATTTTCTTCAGAATTTGACGAATACTTGCATTCCTTTTTATTCAAGTTTATTTCACTTCTGTGCCTCTCTTCTAAGTTTTCTTGCTCAAATATTTTAATACAGGGAGGTGATGTATGTATCTCTACATCTTCTTCCTATTTTGACATGAATGAGTCCGAATCTTTATTACTTTTCAAAAATGCTGTCAGAATTTTGCTTGACTTCACACATTCTTCATTTTGAGCTTTCCTTCGTTTTCTTCCTTCTGCTCCACTTAATTTTTTCTGTTGTACTCTTTCATTTTAATGAGTATCTGTAAAATATTGAAATATACATAAATTCGATTTCGATATCGTTTTGATTGGCAAAATAATAAAGCTCTAAAATTGTTATTGGAGGAAGATTTACGTAAGTTATTTTCGTCGGAGCGTTACAGCATTAGCTAATGAGAAAAATATAATTTTGGAAAATACAAGTCATAATGCTAAAGAACTTCTGAGCCAGATTATTTGCCACAAATTATTATTGCTCTTGTAATATACCAGAAAATTTAGCTATCCTTTTCAATAGAAGAATGTTTCTTGCTGTCCAAGCATTTACAGAAATTTCAAACAGTATACTGACTTTTAGAAAATTAGTTGCACTTGTCATAAATTATCTTTCGATGAAGATTTACTTCGTCTAGTTTTTGAAAGGCTGGAAAACAAAATTTCCTTTCTGTTCTCGACTGTACAATAAACGGAAAAGAGAGCATGATGAACAGTATGCACCATACTTTAACTGTAAACCATCAAAGCCACTCATGTTAGAAACTCAATTTTTTTTTCATCCAGACATTTTTGTTTTTGGAAATACATAAAAGTATGGAGGCTGAAAATGATTTGTGAAGAATGCGAATTAGGTATTCTTCGCTAATAAATGGTAGTTTGTTTTGAAGGAATATAGTGCTGATGTCCAAAGCATGTAAAGGAACAGAAAGAAGAGATAATTTCTGTTGAGAATTGGAATGTTATGACGAAAATGAAGTGGAATTGTTCTCTCTCTAGAATTTTCTAGGTTTATCTTTTATCTACGCATATGAGAAGCGACTTCATCTTATAAATTTCAAATTTTATTTACAAAGGATGCAAAAAATTCTACACAAGCATACCCTCCCTTCATATAAAATTTTGCTGAAGTATTTTAAGTAAAATGTAATTTCCAGCATGAAAGTTATTCATGCTGGAAACACTATTTTACTATCGCTATTTCATGCGGTGATTTTCGTTAAATTGATAACAGTTTTTATGGAGAAACTATAATTATTTCTGAAAAAAAAAACTTTGTTCGAACACTTAAATTATGAACAAAATAAATGGATAAAATTAAAATATAATAACGTATTTGGTGCGACTTTTATGAATATTTGTGAAAGAAAGATAAACTTTTATAATAATTTATCTTACTTTTTGAAACTGAGAAGCCACGATTTTGCGTTAAAAAGTGCAATTCATTTGCGTAGCTCTAAAAGTGAAAACTTTTACTTTAACCAGAAACCCCAGAGAAATGTACCAGCAGTACATACCAGCCATGTAAATACATCCTAATGAAGATATTTAGCAAAAAAGCTTCAGTTATAATTATTTGTTTAAATGTAACGAATCACACAAGGGCTATGAGATCTTTCTAAGAGAACTATCTAATACCTACGTTACACACTGTGGAAATTTAAAACATTAATGCAAGCAGCTTACTTGTCTTGATTCGAACCCACGTTGAATAAAAGTATTCAACGCTCTTATTTATTTGCCCATTGCTAGGCTTTTTATGTTATTAAAAATCATTGAAAATTCTATTTATAAATAAAAGCAATACATAAATAAATCAGCTCTCATTTGGAAGTCATAATTACAAGGCCGGCAACATAGCGTTTGAACGCGCTGTGCACCAGAATTTTGGGGCGGCAAAAGTTTCAGATCTAGGAACGAACCGGGCGGCAGAATTTTGGATTTGCGGAGCTTGCACCGGGCGACAATCGCCGGACCTGCATAATTAAGTTCACCAATGAACGAAGATGCATAGTGCTGCTCAATTGATATATTTTTATAATTTTTGTGTTAAATTAATTGTGGGTTTTGTGCTAAATTTTTACAGGTAAAAAACACATAAGCGCTATTAGTCTCGTTTCGGGATTTTGCGTCGGAAACACTTAAATGTCTGATTAACTTTTTAGATTGCTGCCGCTAAATATGTTATCGCTCTGTATTATTTTTAAAGAAATTAAATAATGAAGAATCTGCATATAATGTATAAAAAAAGATGGTACGTTGAGCTATTAAATTTTGAATAATGTAATCCTTCACCTGGTTAGGTTTAGGTTAGGTTATTTAATTACGGCGAAGCCTCGAGGGCTATCTGCCTAAGGGCAGGGATGCCTTCGTAGAGGACTTTCTACGGAAAACTGGCTCGTTTACACGTTACACATGGGGAAAACCACGAAAACACCACGCGGGTCCGAGGTTCGCGGGATTCGAACCTCGGACCGAACTACCAGTGTTCAGCGACTTTACCGCTCGGTCGCTCAATCCTTCACCTGAAAGCGCGAACTTTGAATTTAGAATTTGTTTTATTATTTTTTCATATTTTTTAAAACTTTAATTTTTAACTAACAATATCAACGTTTGAAAGCGAGCTTTGGCAACACTGTTCTATTTTAACATTAACATTTTTATCTCCAACTCGGGAGGCAGCTGCAATTCGGAAAAAATGTAAGAAACAGGTAAAACGACAACCTTGATTTTAGCTTAGATTTTGTAAATTCTCAATCGAAGGCAAACGGGTCCCTTTTCATCTATTGAGAATTTACATATCTACACCAAATACAAGGTTGTCGCTTTACCTGCTTTATGTTCTACTTTGGCTTGATCCTCTTATGCCTTGAAAAATATAGTAACTGAATGAAACTCTGTTTTTATTATATAATCCAAAAAAACAAAATCTGAAATGTTTCAGATTTTAAATTACGTCCAAAGGGGCGTTTTTTAACATTTTGTGTGTTACCTTTCTTTATTAAATATCATGTTCCTCGCACTTAAACCATAAGATCCAGTGCAACAGCAATATCGCAAAATAATTTTAAAACGAGCATATCTTTAGAATTTCCGATATAGAGACTCACGCGCTGGAGATAAAAATGTTTTTTCTGCACAACGTTGCCATTGCTCGCTTTGAAATCCTTGAGTTTGTTAATCAAAAATTCGTCAAAGTTTTAAAAAATAGGAAATCGATCATAAAACAAATTTCAAATTTCAAATTTGGTCTTCCACATGCTCATATTCGTTGGAGGATTACGTTATTCAAAATTCGATGACTCTATGTACCGTTGTTTTATCACAATACGAGAAATATACATACATTTATGCAGATTTTTCATTATTTAATTTCTTCAAATATAATGCAGGACTCTAACATTTTGTGGCAACAGTTTGAAAAGTGAACCGACATTTATGAGTCCGACGCAAAATGCCAAAACGAAACTAATAGTTCTTCGGGATTCAAATCCCTTTGGACTAAAAATAAAATATGGTATGCAATAGAAAACAGAGGTTAGATGATTTATATAACTAAATTAACATAATGTGTTTGTAAAACAAACATTTAATTTTTTCGATATTTCTTCAGCGTCTGTGCATTAATTATTGACGGAATACTCTCAACTTCTGCACTGTTTGTCGCTTCTTTAAATATTTTATGACTTAGCAATTATTAAATAATAGCAATATGCTGTTCAATATGAAAATTTATGTGTTTTCGAAAGTTTCGAATTTTCTGTCATTTTGAATATATAACTACTAGGTTTTCTCTACTATTTAATTTAAGAATTTCAAAAAGTAAATCTCTCTCATGTACTCTTTAAAATACTTTACAAAACATATTTAAAGTCAGATTACTTAAATTATTATTATCAGACATAATTCTTTAAATGATTATAAATATTTATTTTATTTATAAATCACGGTGCATAATGAAGCAATTGCATAATAGAGCATTATCTACAATGTTTTTTGCAGTTTTCAGTTATAAATAACTAAAAATTATCTACGAAATAAAATGTCTTGCTTTGGTGAATGACGCGATCTGATGAATTTAGTGTAATCAAGAATGCAAATTTGTTAGCCACCAAAATGTAAGACATATAATAATGTATAAACAGTCTTATATTTGGACCTAGCTCACTTTACTCAAAAGAAAACTTACTTAAAAGAAGGCCCATTTAATAATTTTTTTGTTGCATTGAGGAACATATGAAAGGTCTGAAAACACTATTTAAAACTTATCGTATAATAGTTTCACTTCACACTTTTTATCTCAATATAAATAATGGTATTTCAAATAAAACTGGATTTTAGGAAAGGCTTTATCTGCAAACCGAATAAATGTTAAGCTATCAAACGCGATTTTGCGTTTTTTTACGTTCCCCAGACGGTATAGTGATTAAGGGAGCAGACGGAAGGGCCCAGGTTCGAATATCGGAGAAGGCATGGGTGTATATGTCCGTTCCTTCATAGGAGGTAATGGCGGCTATCTATCAGGTAATACCCTGAAGGATTTATAATTTTTCACTTAGCAATTTAAACGATTTATAAGAATTTATTAATTTGAATGTACAATTTAAGTGTTTTATTTATATTATTTAAAAACGTACATGTTGTCTTGATAAATAGTTTTTAATACGTGGATATACAGCGGCAAACATTATACGACCTATTAAATTATACGCATTCTTTGCTATAGTTTATTTAAACTTATTTCCTCGAATTATTCTAACTTAATTAACCAATTCCTCAATCAAAAGTTGAAAATGATATAAAAAATTTCAAGTTTTGAAATAAAATATTTTTTTCAATTTTTATCGTACGGAATCCAAACTTCTTATATATTTTTTTTATAACAAATATAAAACTTTATCAAATACGAGTACAGAAACCGGGAGATCGCAATAAAAGTTTGATTTCGATACTCGACGAAAACTTACTTATTTTTTATTTCATTTTATTTATTTAATACTTTTTTTTTATAAGAGGTGAATATTTTCTTCATTTAAAATACAACTATAATTAGAAAATATATGAAAAGACCAACAATTGAGAAAAAAAAGGCTGGGCAAAGGGGTGAGTGCACAATGTACGGCGTACAGACGTCACAAAAAAAAATCTCTTTTGAGTATATTTTAAATCTATTTTACAATCCGTTTTGGAAAAAAATAATTCTTTATTTTGTCCGTACGTACAGACGTCATACAAAAAAATTGTCCGAATTGATTCGCGAAAGATCAAAATGAATATTTGTACTGAAATATGATACCCAAAATTCTTCGTGATTACAATATATCCTTTTTTTCGTTCAAAGAAGTAAAAATGTTTGCCTTTTATTGTTTTTATTAAACATGAAAAAAATTCAAAAATAATATAGTTTTTATTAACTTACTTTTAAATCACTGAGATTATAATTTAAGTTAAAATTATTTCTAAACTTTTATTTTAATTCTGAGTTTACTAATTTATGAATTAGAATTTTGCGATAGATTCTATAATACTTTAAATATGCTCAATTACACTTTAACTCTTTCTTAAGTGAAAAGTCAAATTACATTAATTCTTTTTAATTAATAGAAGCAGCAAAGATTATAACTTGTTTACAGTTAATTCTTCACTGTTAAAAAGAAGTAGAAAGGTGGCTTTATTCTTTTTCTCACATCACTAACTCAGTGGTTCTCTCATTTCTTAAAACTTTTAATACAGCATAAGAGTTTTAAGCACTTCAATTCCTGTATATGGGAACAATGAAAATGTTTCGGCATATAGATAAGTATAAGATATTATCCCTCTACAGCTCTATAAAATCAGTAAAGTTCAGGTATTATTAGCAAATCTTAATTCAATCAATCATTTGTGATCAGCTACTCTTCGAAGAAAATTTTTTACATAAAATAACTATCCTCTTATTAATATCATACATTAAAGGAATAATTTTGTTAAGACAATGATTTTGTCTAACTGCACAAGGAGGAATCAATAACTCTCTGTGTAATAGCATCACTGAATAGCATATTTAATAAAATTGAGATTACTGCAAAAGAAATAAAAGTTTCAAGTAATTTTTAATCAGATAATTAATAATTGAACAAATTACCATTAATAGAAATTTTCAGCTTAGGTAAATACACAACTCCAATGAATTTTTGATGACAAAAAGTTTTCTCATTATAAATTATATAATATCCATAACTTTCAAAAAAGGGGGAATTGCTTACCTATTCCAAAACAGAAGTGCACTGAGTAGAAATCATTTAGAAAATGTAGAATTTCTTAGAGGACACTGATAAAAGGTGTTTTTTTTTCTTTTTTTTTCCTAATTACTTTTATTCAGGACGTCCCATATTAAATTTTTTATACTAACTCGTTACAAATTAAAACATTATTTTTGTAACACACAACTAAATTTTTATGAAAACTTTCAAAGTATCTTTCGAAGATGTTAGATCCTTACTGTTCACTTTCTCATTCTCGGGTCAAGTTCGCTGCACCCCTCCTGCTCCCTTTATTCCTAAGGCTGATTGCACCTCCTGTGGTCATTCTCGCAATTGCGTTCCTTCTATTCGTTCACACGCCTTTGTTCTTAAATAGAAAAAGTTTCTTGCTACATTTAAATGTTTACTTTCTATGAAAAAAGAAAAGAAGCTTTATAACTGGGGAAAAAATTTTAATAATAAATACGTCCAGAATCGAAAAATGAATAACTTTCATATTAAAATTTTAGAACTTAAATCTAAACTATTATATGATGAATCCAGAAAAAAAAAAGAAAATGTTTGCATTCCCGTCCGAGGACATCAGTGATACCCTTTAATATTAATATTGCACTTTTTTGTTTTTCATTATGATTAAAAGTATAATGCATTTGCTTTTGATAAACGTATTAGAATTATAGTGTAGAAGAAAGGTTTTCAGCGGGGTCGGTATTGACCCCCTGGTTGTCGATAAAATTTTAAAGGAGGTAAATAATGATCAAGGAATACAATGAGAGTGGTGTGCGGAAAAAATGTCACCCGGAAAAAAGGGAAACGGAAAGAATGTCCCCGGAAAATAAGGAACGGAAAAAATGTCACTCGGAAAATAAGGAACGGAAAAAAAGGAACTCTAAAATCTCGCCAAATAGTGTCGCCGATTGGAGATTGGGAAACCTGCCAAACGGGCAGGGTTATAGCGGGCTCTCTTGAGGGAGGTTTTAAGGGTAAGACGTTGAGCTGGCTGCAGCTGAGCAAGGTCATTTCGATAGCAGGTTTTTCCAACTTGCCTGCGGGAAAATCGTATGTTCTTCCCCGTGGTTTGCTTCACCCAACGAGATATATACTGGATATATGAAGTCGTTGGCTTCACCCGTTTTATTAAAGAAACCGACCCACGTCACCCGGAAGGAAAGAATTCACGGGAAGCAAATGTTTCTCCTCTGTTAAATAATGATTGCCGGTCTTTAAACTAAATTTCATCCATCCCTAACTGGAAGCTAACAGCTTGTTCACATTAAAGTGTTGATAAATGACGAATTGTCAGTAAAGACGGCACGCGAAAGCTGCTAAACAGAACTATTGACGTAGTATAGTCTGTTATTTTTTATTACGGTTTAACGAATCTAGCAATAATATTATATTATGCATTCCGTTATTATTTAATCTATCCGTAATATGAAATATAATTTTCTAAACACTAACGGTTTATCATCAGTTAATTTATAAAACGACAGATATTTTATAGTGTCATTTTTTTTTTCCCACTTTAACGGTTTATCATTAGTTTTTTTTTTTTTTTTTTTTTTTTTTTTTTTTTAAAGTCCAAAGAGACTTCCTGGAGAACAAAGAGATCCTGGAAGACTATTCTTTTCATTTTGCGATTTTGCGTTGAATCACTATAAACGGCGAATCACTTTTCAAACTGTTGCCACCAAATGTTAGAGTCCTGCATTATATTCGAAGAAATTAAATAATGAAAAATGTGCATAAATATATGCATATTTCTCGCATTGTGATAAAACAACGGTACATAGAGCCATCGAATTTTGAATGACCTAATCCTCCTGCGAATATGGGCATCTGGAAGCCCAAATTTGAAATTTGTTTTATTATCTATTTCATCTTTTGTAAAACTTTAACGAATTTTTGATTAACAAACTCAACGATTTAAAAGCGAGGAATGGCAACACTATACGAAAAAAAATTATCTCCAGCGCGCGGAACTGTGTATCGGAAATTCTTCTAAAGATATGCTTTTTTAAAATTCTTTTGCGACATTGCTATTTAAATGAATTTTATGGTTTAAGTGCAAAGAACATGATATTTAATAAATAAAGGTAGCACACAAAACGTTAAAAAAAAAACGCCCTCTTTGGACGTAGTTTAAAACCTGAAACCTTTGAGATTTTTGTTTATTATTCAGTTTTCTTTCTTTCTTCTTTTTTTTTTTTTTTTTTTTTTTTAATATGAATGATGGTCCTTCAGCCGACTTCGACTTGACCAGAAGCAGTTGTCACTTTATTATGCAGTCACCTAATAGGTGGGCCTCCTTTACCTCCTATGAAGGGACGGACAATTAGAACTATGCATTCCGCTGGATTCGAACCCAAGCCAGTTGGTTCCCCTAACCACTACACCGTCTGGGCGGCATTTATCATTAGTTAGTTTATAGAATATTATATTCTATACTAATTAATATAGTTATTTTAAAATAATTAGCTAAACCGGCTTGGCTAGTTCCCCCCCCCCGCCAAATACTTACTTATTCGAGGAAATAATTTAATTATACGCTTTAACGGTAACATATATTTTACGCTACATTTATTTTATATTAAAATTTTTCCTATATATAAATAGATACGGCCATACACGCAATCGAATCGGCTTAATGTACTTTCATTTATAGAAAAATGCACTTCCGAATGTGAACAGTGAACTTTCTTCTGGTGATTATCTTCCTATGATGATCAGTATTTCTGAGAACTTGGACTTCGGTGCTGAGAGCTATTTCTCTAATTCGCAAAAACCCAAAATTTTATGAACCTGTGGTAATCTTAGAAAGGGTTTACTGAACTTTCTGTTCCTAACTCTGGCAATTTATTGGTATGAAAAAATTTCTTGTAGTAGAATATAATCCATTCATGCAAGCCCTGTTATAAGAATAATTTAATAAAGAAGCAAAATTATCATTTTATTCAAAATTGCATTTTTCGAGCGAGGTAATAAGGAGTTCTGACTTTCTTATCGGTTAAATGTTGCTATTTCTGACTTTTAACTTGCTAATTTAACATTTATTTATTTTTTTTTAGCCCAAAGGGGCGTTATACCCAAAGGGCTATTAGTCTCAAAACGACATTTTGCGTGGTTTCACTTTCTGCGTTGATTCACTTTTCAAACTGTTGCTACAAAATATTATTGCCATGCATTATATTTAAAGAAACTAAATAATGAAGATTCTGCATGAATGCATGAATGTTTCTCGCATTTTCAAAAAACAACAGTACCTAGAGCCATCCAATTTTGAATAACGTAGTACTCCAACCAAACATGAGCACTTGAAATTCGGAATTTGGAATTTGTTTTATTTGTTTTGCAAAACTTTAACTAATTTTTTAATTAACAAACTCATCGATTTAAAAGCGTGCAACGGGAACACTGTACGAAAAAAGAAATGTATTACCAGCGCCCGAAACTGTGTATTGGAAATTCTTAAATTTTGCGCTTTTTAAATATTTTGTGATATTGCTGTGGAATTGAATTTTATGGTAAAGGGCGAAGAACATTATATTTAATAAATAAAGGTACCACACAAAACGTTAAAAAAAATCCTTTTGAGCGCAATATGAAATATGAAAGCTTTCAGATTTTCCTTTAAATAATGAAAAATCTGCATAAATGTATGTATATTTCTCGCATTGTGATAAAACAACGGTACATAGAACCATCGAATTTTGAATGACGTAATCCTCCTACGAATATGGGCATGTTGAAGACCAAATTTGAAATTTGGAATTTGATTTATTATCGATTTTATATTTTGCAAAACTTTAACGAATTTTTGAGTAACAAACTCAGCGATTTAAAAGGGAGCAATGGCAACACTCTACGGCTGGGAAAAACCTTTTTGTCTCCAGCGCGCGGAAGTGTGTATGGGAAATTCTAAAGATATGCTGCGGCATTGCTATTGAATTGAATTTTATGGTGTAAGTGCAAAGAACATGATATTTAATAAATAAAGGTAACACACAAAAAATTAAAAAAACGCCCTTTGGACGTAATTGAAAATCTGAAAACTTAGATATTTTTTTTTTCCCCAGTGGCGTGGTAAAATGAATCATTAAAAACGAAGCTGAGCTTCTTAATTACATTTTGCAGCTTTAGAATGATACCGCTAATTTGATTATCTAGAACTCGAAGTATTGAATAAATTTGAGTTAAATAAAATTCAAAATTAATGCGAAAGAATTTGTTTTAGCAAATTTCGTGAGATAGATTATGTTCTGCTGTTCTGTAATTTTTAATTAGGACCGTAAAAGAAATGTTTCTTGACGAAGAGGTGAAAACTGTTGAAAACAGTCAATTTCCTATTGATGAGAAAACTTTATTATGACTTTGGAGATTAAAAAGTACATATAAATATTATAGTTCTCATTTTTCATGTTTAAATAATTAGTAAGAAACATGGATTCTAATGCAGCAATTGTAGTGTAATTCTAAATGAACTATTTATAACATTGTTATCAATGAAGCAACAATCGTATAATTAAAAAAATGAATGCAAAATTCTATTCTTATTGTTTTGAGCTCAAGTTCTATGTTTCAAGAGCTTTCAAGTCTGAATTAATTACTTTTCAGACTTAAAATTGCAGTATAGCTTTTGTATTTAAAATTTTGTTAGCAGTTTCTTAGCAGTTCTAAAACAAATATCATGCAGAATTTTAGCAGTATTAGAAAAGAACTCAAAAAGAGCTGACAAGGAAATTTCCTATCTTTTGGCTTTTTTAATTGTTGAAGTGTATGGAGTCAAAATTAAAGCTACTAACAACCAGTTTTTAAAGTTGTTATTAATTAAAACATCTGTAATTTTTAATAAGCATCATGTTTATGAGGAAATGACAATTCAGATAATAAGCATTATCTGATAATTCAGATAAGTATTATCTGAATTATCGTTTCCTAGTCATTCCTAGTATCATCAGGGCCGGTGCCAGAGCATATGCAATCAGTGCGGCCGCACCGGGCGGCAGAATTGAGAGAACGCAAAATTTTTAGAACTTTGGAAAGAGCTGGGCGGCAGAATTTTGAAGTTGTAAAGCAGGCACCGTGCGGCTAAACGTCTAGCGCCGGCCCTGAGCATCATTCCAAGTGTTAGTTAGTTAGTTAGAACTGATTTATAGGAATTTAGCAAAACTGCGCTACAGTAACATATCATTGATAAAAGTATATCCCAGAAAATATTCTTATTATTATACTATAATGTTCCCTTAAAAAGAATGTAATATTTAGCAATCATACTTAGTATTGCCGATTTTTCAAGAAACACAAAATTCACAAGGTTTTGCGAGCGAGTACACCATTCAATACTTTACAAATGAGTCGCACTTGATCAAAGAAACCATAGGCTTATACACAACCGTCCAGGTGTAATTTAGTCAGGTATTATTATTATTATTATTATTATTATTATTTTTTTTTTTTTTTTTTTTAGACTTGAGCCTTCTTGACGTGCTTTCGTGGTGTAGTGGGCGCGTATTCCAAAGATCCGCGGTTCGATTCCCGGAGAGGGGGTTGCTCATTTTTCAAGTCTCCTGCTTGCATAAAATATCGAATGTCTCTGCAATCTAAGTGAAGAAATATTCGACATAACAGACATTTAACTTTTTCTTATAATATAAATTTTGCGTGGAACAATTTTACATTGAGCTGAAAATAAGTTTATATATTCTGCAGTAAAAATTTACATTCATTCAATTAATTATTTATGTGTACTGAAAATTGTTTTTTCATTTTATGTAAAATTTATCTGGCGAAATTGAATTTAGAAATTATATGAAACTATAATTTTCTTCCTTCTGCAAAGATTGGTATATACAGTTAGTCACAAAAGTCTGCGTACAGACTAAATTTTAAATTAAAAAAACACTTAAAGCATAGAAAAATGTATTTTAATCATTGCATTTTTTTCTTCTATTAGCTAAAATTGTAAGCTTAAATAAAAAGTAAATAATATCAGTGTAATACTTTTTACATTTTTTCAAAAAATATATTTTGTCGAAAGAACTAAGAAATTTCTTCCAATAAGTCTGCGTACACTTTCAAAAAAAAGCAAAATATAAGTTTTTTACATTACTTCAATACTTTGTAGGATATCCTTTATTCTTCAAAACAGCTTGCAGACGTCTGGGCATTGACTGAACTAGTTTTTCAGTGTCATCCGACGTAAATTTCGCCCATTCGTCCTGCAATTTACTAATTAGCTCATTTCACGACGTAATATTGTGTGTTTCGAATTCGTTTCTCCAATTTTGCCCATAAATGTTCGATTGGATTGAGGTCTGGTGACTGTGGAGGAGTACGCAACTGTATTGGTGTGTGATAGAGGAGATATTCCTTCACAATGTTAGCTGTATGTTTCGGGTCATTGTCTTCTTGGAAAATAAAGGTATTAGAAAGCTTTAAATTTCGGGCACTGTCTCGTAGATTTTTCTTCAGAATATCCAGGTAAACATACTTATCCATGACTTTATCAATAATTGTGAAAATTTTCAACTCCTTTCGACGACATACACCCCCCCATACTATCACACCGCCAGCTCCATGTTTGACAGTTGGATTTAAATTTCTCAGATTCAGTTCTGTTCTTGGTTTTCTCCATACAATAGAGTGGCCATTAACTTTAAATATTGTAAATTTACTTTCATCTGACCAAATTATATTGTTCCAGAAGTCTTGCGAAGAGTTTAAACGTGTTTTGGCAAAAGCAATTCTTTTCTTTCTATTTATCTCGGAAATGTATGGCTTAGATCTAGGTTTGCGTCCATGATAATCGGCCTTTCGCAGCACTTTTCGTACAGTTTCAGGAGAAATTTCCTTGTTGCTAATTAAAAAAATGTCTTTTGCAATGCTTGCAGCAGAAAGCTTAGGATTTTGTTTAATTCGTAAAAGAATTTTTTTTCCTTCTCTCTGCGTTAGCTTCTTCGGTCTCCCACATCTTGGTTTTACAGCAAGACTACCAGTGTCAAGATAGTTTTGAATAACTCTTTGCACACTAGAAAATGGTTTTCCAATGGTTTTACCAATATAACAAAGAGTTTTACCTTCATCTTCCAATTTGATAATTAGTTGTCTCGTAACTAAAGGAATTTCTTCATTGGTTGTCATTTTCGTCAAAGAAAATAGAAATAACAACTTCCAATCAACGTGAAATTAGCTTCGGAAGTCAATGACCTTGAAAGTGTAACCTTCTTTGCATTCTCAAGTTTGAAGTTTAAAAGTTAGATAAAAAATCCCCCGCCTCCTTCGCGTTGTACGCAAACTTTATTGGCTTTGATTTCTGGCCATTTATCTTTTAAAAATTAGTGTGCATAAATTATTAGATATGAAAATATTACAGTTAAATAATTTCAAAGTCCCTTATTGAAACTAAATATTTAAAAAATAAAACTTTAAAAAACTACCCTTTTTGGGCCTTAA
This sequence comes from Stegodyphus dumicola, assembly GCF_044657685.1. NCBI lineage: Eukaryota > Metazoa > Arthropoda > Arachnida > Araneae > Eresidae > Stegodyphus > Stegodyphus dumicola. The sequence continues at coordinate 130,768,946 of NC_140768.1, read as the reverse complement.
AATTTGGATTTGATGCTACTTTTCTTGATGTACGCAGACTTCATTGACTAACTGTACGTAAACGAGACATATTTTGTCGAATGCCGTAACAGCATTGCCGTATCCTTTTATGTTAATATATTCAAAAATTTTAAATGCTATTACGTAAATTACAGCATTATATGTTACATGAAGGGGATTAAATTGAATCCAAATTCAAAATATTTACATGTCTTTTCACTCATATTTCTAACAATTTTATTTTCATAGGGAAAGTTACCAAACACTGATGATATAATAAAATTGACAGTAATTTGTGTTCTATATTCTTAAGCAGAATACATAATGCAGCTCATCAGCGCTCCAGCGGTCGCCAGGGCCGTAGCTAGAAGGGGACAAGGGGGCATCTGTCCCCGGGCGCAGAATCCAAGGGGCGCCAAACTGATATTACGACATTGTAGAATTAAATGTTTTCCATCCTTGGCAAGCAGTTAAAACTTCATATGGTGGACATGAAAAATTTATTGAGAAACTTCGTCCACGAATTTCTCAATTTATAAATTTATTTGAATCTAATACTTCTCGAGAGGATTTAGAAAATAACTACGACTTTTTTATTGGTTCATTGATGGATGCAGCAACAGCGTCCTATAAGTCGAAAAGAGTACGGATTAAAACCTCTACATCATGGTGGTCTGACTCGCTCACAATAATGCAAAAAGAAAGGGATGACAATATAAGGCATCCATTTAAAATTTCTTATAAGAAGGAACTAGCAATTTTTAAAAGATTGATTATAAAGACAAAAAGTGAATCTTGGAAGGCATTTTGTGCTGCTATTGAAAATCCTTATGGCATCACTCAAAAGATTGCAGTGGACAGAGTATTTCGACCTCTTCAGCTGCCAGTAGAGGTAGCTCCGGACTGTACTTCTCTGGGAGAGAATTATAAAAAAAATTTTAGATGAGTTATTTCCATTGGATTTGGAGATTGACGATATGGATTTACATAAAGTAATGCGAGAAAAATTTAAAAATCAAATTTGGAATTCTACTTTAAGTGACTCTGCCCTCCTGGAGCTTGAGGAGTTAGAAAATACAATTCGTTCTCTACCGTCTAAGAAGGCCCCCGGACCAGACGGTCTTGATAATATTATCATAAAGATACTTTTCAAAGAATTCCCCCAATTGTTGTTATCTTTATATCGAGCATGTTGGAAATTGGCTTTATTTCCACGGCAGATGAAAATTGCCGAAATAGTTTTATTTGGCAAAAAAGGTAAAGATCCTGCTATTTTGTCTTCTTATAGACCAGTGAGTCTTCTTTCTTCTTTAAATAAACTCTTTGAAAAATTAATATTGAACAGACTAAATTATTTTCTAACTGAAAATAAAGTGATCAGCGACTTTCAATTTGGATTTAAAAAGGGGGTTTCAACTGAAATGGCTGTTTTTAATCTGCTAAACACAGTAAAACGTAACAGGGATGGTAACAGGCACACGTTAATCATCTCCATTGATATACGTGGTGCATTTGACACGGTCTGGTGGCCTGACATAATTGATGCATTGGATAGCGCAAACTGCCCTGTAGAAATTTTGAATTTAATTCGAAATTATTTGGAACAACGCAAAATTCAATTAACCCTGGATAATGAAATTTTAATAAAAGATTTGCAAAGAGGCTGTCCACAGGGTTCCTGTTTAGGACCAACCCTGTGGAACTTAGTCGCTAATTCGGCCTTTGGTATGTTTGAAAATACTGAACAAGTAACTTTGCAAGCTTATGCCGACGATTTTCTGTTAATTATCTCAGGCGTAAAGGACATTGAAGTAAGAGCTCAACAAGCGATTAATAAGTTTGTAGAGTGGGCAGACATGCATAAATTAAGAATTTCCGAAGAAAAAACTACTATGTTGTTTATCGGTAGGAAAAGAAAAATGCGTCGAAATCCGTCTATAAAAATCCATGGAAGGCCGATAAAATGTGCAAACACCTTGAAATATTTAGGCTTTGTTATCAGCAATACGCTGTCTTGGTTTCCACATGTGAAACATCTTAAACAGAGATGTGCCGTTCTTACGAATGGCATGGGACTATGGGCCTTAATTGGGGTACTTCCCCAAAAATCTTGCGGCTGTGGTATGAAACAATCACTGAAAGAGTTCTTTTGTACGGAGTCTCCATTTGGGGTTTTGATATGAACAAAACTATGAGTGGCTTACTGAATTCAATACAGAGGCATCAGCTATTACTTATTTCCAAAGGTTATAGAACAACCTCGACAGCCTCACTGCAGATTTTGGCGGGTATACCTCCATTAGATCTGCAGGCTCAAAGAGACTCTTTCTTAGGACGGATCCTACGATTACGATTGAATGGGGATTTATGGAACCAACATCACCTAGTAAATGATTATGAACTACGGGTTCCATCTAATCTTGGCCATCCTGCCTCTTTAAAACTCAAATCTGCAGTCAATTTATACTATACGGCTCCAGTAGCCAATGACATTGCTCTATTTACAGATGATTCTAAAACTGAACGTGGAACAGGTTGTGCATTTTGTGTATTTAACAATACTTAAAAGGTATATACATGGACTCGAAGGCTTGATAACAGAAATACTGTTTTTCAGGCAGAACTTTTAGCGATAAACGCTGCTCTCACTTATGTTAAAAGAAATCTATTGGGCAAGACTAAAATCTTCAGTGATTCATTATCTAGTCTGCAGGCTATCTCAGACATTACGAATAGAAATCCGATTGTACAAGTTATTCAAGAGAAATTGCTAAGATTTAATTCATCTGAAAGACCACTTCTTACCTGGGTGCCAGCTCATGTTGGCATACTGGGCAACGAAGAAGCAGATACTTTAGCTAAATGGGCTGCTAATGATATCAACGGAATTGAAAATCCAATGAAATTGCCTTTTTCACACTTGAAGAGCGAGACTTTAAATACACTGCTTGTGAAATGGCAGGAAAGATGGACTAATGACTCCACAGGAAGACGAGTCTTCTCTTTCTTTCCAAAAGTTTCACTCAGTCAAAGAAGCACATCGAATTTTTATACTCAATTTTTCACTGGTCATGGACCTTTTAATACATATCTCTTTCGATTTGGACTACGTACGACTGAGCTTTGTTCTTGCGGGGAGTTGGGAGACCCTGAACACTTTATCTTTCACTGTCCATTTACTAAAAACCTTCACTTGAATAAACCTTTAGATCAACACAGGCCAAAATGGGCTAAAATGATATTAAAAAACTCTAGTGAGAGTAAGAAATTTAAGGAAATTATGCTTTTCTGTCAGGAATTAAATTTTTCTGCAAATAATTCTCTCAGATCATCTCTATTGGGAGTGAGTAATTGACTTTCAGCGACTGTTAGATTTTTACTGTATAATGGTAATTGTTTAACTTTGTGTGTTTGATGCTTATTATTGTTCAGTTTTGTTGTTTCCACTACTTATGTTACTGATTTAAAATTAGAAGTGGTTTTACGTAGAACAGACGTATCTGACATTGAATGCATCTATGCTCTTATAAATTGTAACGGTTAATTGTAGCCTATTAGTTTTGTAATTGTTAATTAAATTTAACAGAAAATTTTTGTGACAATTTTATTATTTTGCATATTTTAATGCGTTCTTTTGTAATTGAATTGATTCACTTTGGTGAATTTGATAGGCATTAATTGTGCATTCTATTATAAAAATTTGCATTCTTGATAGTTATTTTATATTAATTTTCTTTAATTTAATCTTGAATGCATTTTGTTTTTGATTTTGAAATTCTGTAAAATTTTGTGTCGGCATTTTTCTAGTATTGCATTTGTCTTAGCGATGCCAGCAAACCTAATCTAGAATAATTATTTTGTATACCTTTTTGCACTTTTCTGAATTGAATAGTTGACCTGTTTTTGTGAATTTTATTGGTTTTACTTGAGTTCTCTATTGTAAAATGTGCATTTAAGGCAGTATTTTATAATAATTTTCTTTGACTTATTTTTGAATGTATGTGCTTTTTGGAATCGAATTTTTCATATATTTATGTTGGCATTATTCTTGTACTGTATTTCTATCGCGTCGCCAGCAAACCTGATGTAGAGTTTTTATATTACTTGGAGTGGTTTTGTTGTTAAACCAAATTTATGTTTTGCATTGTAATAATATCTCAGGTTTAGTGTATTTTATGATAATATTGTTCAGGTATCATAGTTATTGGTTCTTAATTCTGAATTCATATGAAAAATTTTATTTGGCAGTTTATTATTGTCTTAGTTTATCTTTATGCATTTTTTTTTTCTTTTTTTTCTTTTTTTTCTAAATTGAATGGTTCTTCTTGAATTTGTGAATCTAATTGATATTAATTGTGTATAATGCAGTAATGGATGTATTATATTTTGTTTGTACTATAGTTTTTATTTAAATTAGTTGGACTCAGTTTTGAAAGTATTTCGTATTTTCAGTACAAATTATGAAAGTATACTCGGTTTATTGTTTAAATGCTATAGGTACTACTTGTAACATGCTTTCTTTAGGGTCTTTTATGACTATGTTACTTATGTTCTTGTGTTCTTGAAGGCCTTGTATGCCACTGTAAACTTATTCTGCTTAGTCATAATAAATAGCTTCTGGAGGCAGGGGTTTTAATCCGTGTAAGGCAGACATCATGTCAGCTAGGTAATGGAGACCCTGTTCTCTGGTTAACAGTAAGGGGCGCGAAATCTTCAGTTGTCCCTGGGCGCTGAAAACCCTAGCTACGACTCTGGCGGTCGCTTAACACTGATAGTTCGACAGGGGCTCAAATCCCAGCAAACAAGCTGGTTGCAAGATAATTTAGTTATTTCTTCATGTGTAACGTAAATACAATCAAGTTTCCCTTTCTCATACTTCGTTAAGTCCTCCACGAAGGCATCCCTTCTCTTAGACAGACAGTTCCCGTGCTTTGCCATGATTCAAATAACCACAAACAAGAAATGAGGAGAAAATGCAGTAGATACTATCTATTCAAGGGATAGAACAATTATTAATAGATGTAGAAGAGCATTTTTGAAATCATTTCTTGAGTACCAATTCCGGGGAGTTCTAAATCACTGAAAGTTCTTAAATGTTAAATAACTTCAGTGCCTTTAATTGAGTCTGAAAATTGGATTGATGGATTTGAATTTTTTGAATTTTAAAATTTTCAATTTGCTAGAAATGACGAATTTTCTGCTCAAGTGCTTGCAACAATATTGAAAATTCAAAATTTGCGAATCTATGGGCGACGTGCGTCATTAATTACATCAAATGCTTCTAATAATTTTTCTAATAACTATTTTAGAGTTTAACATAAAAACTCTAAAATTGCAGGGACTGTAAATAATCTAAAGATATTTAGAAATATAAGATTTGACAGTTGAGGAAAATTGAAAAATACACTATTTATCATAAAAGATGAACTGAAAATAATTATAATGTAAGAAAAAAAAATGTTCTCCTTTCTTTTTGTTTATTTTCACAATTTTAAAAAAAAATTATATAAATCTAAAATTTGGTTACTTAGGGAAATTGCTATAAATAACGCATAAAACAAATCAGTGCAAGAATGGTTTTGCATACGAACTGCGACTGCAACACATTTCACCCAGTTTTAACCACCTTCAGATGTTAAAAAGTTCCAGAATTAAGATCTTCTTATTGTAAATGCACAAAGTTTAAATCTTGGCATAAAATTAAATAACTTGGGCATTTAAAGCCCGAATATTGGAAAATATTATAATTAAGAATTTTTAAATTTTTGCAATATCATACGTACAAAATAATGATCAACAATTGATTCAAGGCTTTCATACGAATACAATAATCCGAATGGAATGTAAAAGATTATTACTATTCTAATTTATATTGAAAGTTGTTACACGACCTTGAAAAATCAATATTATAATTTATAAGGCAGACATGTAACTGAAATTATTAAATGCCACAAAAATGCAAATATAATGAGACTTTTCTAATGCGACCACTAACGGCCGCTTCAAGCGATTTTTAAGCCACTTATATAGATGGTTGCATTAGAGAGGCAAATGTATAAAAGCCTGTTTATTTATGTTGTAGGAAACACTTTTAGAGTTCGCCGTCATGAGATTCTCTGTACTTATATGTAAAACAGTTACAAATAATACGTCTTACTAAAACGATTCCTAACGATCTGACATATTTAGGCTTCTAAAATGATGTCAAAAATTTCAAAAAGGAAATCTAACAGAAAAAATCCTGATTTGGTTAATTTAAAGCAGTTAACACAGTTTATGATAAATAAAACATTAATTAAAGCATCACAGGCTTCAGTATGAGAAAAAATTAGCATGATCATCAAATCAGATTATTTAGGTTATGGCCAAGTACTATAAGATTATCTGCCGAAGTGAATATGGATGCCTTCATGGAGAACTGTTTATAGCGGGTAGTTGACAAAAATTATTTCATACGTCTGATAGAAACTGACTCGTATTTATGTTACACATGGAGAAAACACGAAAATTTCCTGGTAAGCAGCACATCCGCCATGGTTTGAACGCCAGTCGAACTACCAATATTCAACGATTTTTACCTCTCGGCTGCTAGTGGTCAAAGGCCATTTAAATTATTCTCTGAATTTCAAAGTTATCGGTCTATGCTTTATTACACCATTATTCATGCTCAGATTTTTGGAAACAAGAGATAAATTAAAAACTGGAATTCTAGATAACCAAGTTAAATAATTAAATTTATTTAATTTCCCCATTTTGATACGTTTTACGTTATGAATACGAAAAGCTCCCACGTATGACTTATTTGGATCTCAATTTGGAGAGTAGAATAAATAAGCTTCTTTAATTTGGTTTGGTTTACTTGACTATAACAAAGCGCACGAAAGGTATCTGCCTAAGAGAATGGTTGCCTTCGTGGAGGGCTTCCTAAGGAAAACTAGCTCGTAACCACGTTATATAGGGGAAAAACCACGAAAAGCTGCTTTGCTAGGAATCGTACCCAGATATAACAACCAGGGTATTCAGCAACTTAACCGCTCGGCCGCTTTTAAGTTTCCATAAGCTGTACACGTAATTGTAATTAATATAACTACTATAAGTAAAAATCCTTTCTAAGATATCCATCAGCCATCCATCAGATTTCAGCCTATCAGCGGCTGAGCGGTAAAGACGCTGAACACTGGTAGCTCGGTTCGAGATTCCAATCCCGCGAACGGGCTGGCTGCATGGGCACTTTCGTGGTTTTCCCCATGTGTAATATGTATACGAGCCAGTTTCCCTTAGAAAGTTCTCCACAAAGGCATCCCTCCCTTTAGGTAGATAGCCCTCGTGCGCTTTGCCATAATTGAATAATCCTAATCCATCCATGTTTCTAGTGGATTTTTGATATCTGTGAAGATCACCACCCTAGAAAGATGAAATTCAGTGCAAGCGTTTGTTTATACCTATAAAAATGCCTGTCACTTTTGGAAGTGATCGTCTTAAGGAGATGGTCGCCAATCGTTTATGGGCTACTAGATGGTCCGGCTCTGAATAGGTTACGCATTGGTGCATTGTAAAATGCATTAAATCCTCTCTAATACGATCCTCCACGTTTCTAATTATTTTGGTCTTTGGTGGAAGTGGTCGTCTTAAAAAGATAATGCTCGGTACAAGTGTTAATTTCTACTCTGAGAAATTATTTTGGAAGAGGTCGCCATAAGAGGGTTCATTGCATATTAAATGTTTAAATCCAGATCGCGTGGTTATAGGATCCATTTGAATTAGATTTTAAAATTTTAGCAAAATAAAAAATCTGGAAGGTTTCAGATTTTAAATTACGTCCAAAGGGGCCTTTTTTTTAACATTTTGTGTGTTACCTTTATTTATTAAATATCATATTCTTCGCACTAAAACCATAAAATTCAGTTCGAGAGCAGTATCGCAAAATAACTTTAAATTGAGCACATTTTTAAAATTTCCGATTCACAGTCTCACGCGCTGGAGATAAAAATGTTTTTTCTGTACAACATTGCAAGGGCTCGCTTTGAAATTCTTGAATTTCTTAATCAAAAATTCGTTACAAAATATAAAATCGATAATAAAACAAATTCCAAATTTGGGCTTCCAGTTGCCCATATTCGCAGTAGGATTACGTCATTCGAAACTCGATGGCTCTAGGTACCATTGTTTTATCACAATACTTGGTGGCAACAGTTTGAAAAGTGAAACGGACATTCAGAGTGATTCGAAGCAAAATCGCAAAATGAAAACATTAGTCCCTTAGGGACTAATAATTTTGAAATAAACCTCTTAATTTTAATAACTGTGGTATTCTTGTTTTCAAACTTAAGTGCAAAATTAAACAATTGTTTCCTGTGCAGATGCGTTACTTTTAATTAAAATCAAATGAGAAAAAAAAATTATGCGAAAATTAATTAGGTAAAAAATTTAGTCCTATTCTTATCGCAAACCGTAATTTAATTGCATAACCGTAAATTGCATCTACAACTGTTTCTTATACCAAAGTTCAGGATGAATTAGTTTTCTGTTGTGCGTCAATAAATGTTTCACTAAACCGCAGCTTAAGGCTATAACTACATGCGGTGCGAGGAGAGTAATTACTAAAGACCTGACAATGACCGACGCTGGACAACCCGCCTTCCCCCCTGGCTTCCATCACGAAAGCTTTTCCCTCTAAACAACCCTCTATTTTTAACCTTAAACGAAGAAACCATGGAGGTAGGCTCCATGGAAGAAACAAGCAGCCAACACATCTTGCTTCTACTCGCACATGTTTCCGGTCATCCGAAGTTACGGTTGTTGAGATAAAACTTTTATCACCCAGCTTGGCGATCTTTCTAAACATGCCTTATATTTCCCATTGCAAATGAAGGGTGACATTTTTTCCGTTCCTTATTTTCCGGGGATATTCTTTCCGTTTCCCTTTTTTCCGGGTGAAATTTTTTCCTACAACCAATGAGAGTCCATAGCCGAATTTGCATGGGCAGTTAATTGGCACAACAAAGATCCCATTAATTACGAAACTTTATTTGATAAAAGTGATATTTAATTAGTTATTCATATAATGCTATATCACAGGAAGACAAGACTTACTCACAATACATGCGTATAAGTTGAATTTTGGAGTATAATTATAATAACTTTTAAGTCTTGGAATAAAAGTCATTCGAAAGAAGTATCACAAAATAAAAGTTTTTATCTAGCCCAGCACCATTGATTTTCCCATCTTCTTACCTAACTGAAGAAAGTTTTAGTTAACTTATTACGGGAAACAAGGAATAATACGGCATAAGCAATTTTATGCTAAATATTTAAAAATTTGCATCAATATATGAAGCGCAGTAATTAAAATTGAACTTTTAGGAAATTAAAATCTGTAATGTTTTTCCGGAAAACTTTTTATATTTGTAAACTTAATAATTATACAAAACATAATAAAACATAAATCTAGTAAACCATTTTTTTCAAAACTTTTGTGTATGTTCTTATAGTATACCAAGTATTGTTCTTAGTCTGAATATTATCTTTGAATCATATATGTGCATTTTTTCAAAATTTTTGTTTATGTTCTTAGTTCTAATTTTTATCTTTAAGTCACATATATGCAATTATTATTATTGTTATGTTGCAGACTGTATATTATAAAGAAAAATGTAAGTGGGTAGATGAAGAAACCTTTAACAGGAATCGATCTAAGAACAGATTTGGGAATGCCTGGTGTAGAACATCGATTTTTGCAAAATCAAGCCCATACCAAAAATTTATGAGGGGAAGTTTTTATTCTCTCCTGCATTTACGAGAAAAATTCTTTTTTTCTGCATAAAACTGATTTCGTTAATATGCAGTTTAGGCTTGCTGTTGATGATGTATGTAATCTTACTTAATGTCGCTATAATTAGCATTTTATATATGCTTGCTATTATTGAACTGAGTACGGCAAAGGAAGTGGAGGTTATCCATCTATGGGAAGGGATTGCTTTATGGAAGACTTTCTAAGGGAAACTGGCTTGTATTTGAATTTCATATAAGGGAAAATTATAAAAGTATTAATGCAGTCAGCCCGTTCGCCAAGATTATAAATAATATCAAACTAGCACCGTTGACCAGACTTATACATTCTCCCCACTAATGAACTATATAAACCATCTGCATATTTAACACCTGCTCCCTTAAATAATTTTAAACAGAGGATTTAAATTACTAGATGACTAATAGCGCAAAATTCATTGTACAGTCAAAAGTCGTTAATCCGGACTCGTCGGGACTTCGGCGATTCCGGATTATCGATTTTTCCGGATTATAGATCATGAGTTTAAATCTGGTAAAATGGCATGCAGAAATTATAAAATTAAAAATATGAAACCGTAATTTACGAAATAAAGAACAATTATGATCTAAAGAGTATCAAAATTTACAAAAAAAAAAAAAAAAAAGCTTAATATTTATTTGTTTACTTTATTAAACATTTCTTTCAATGTAAGTTGTTTAAGTTGCTTCGTTTTTTATGTAATAATACATTCTCTTTAATTCTATAAACAGACATAATTTCTTGTTCAGTTAAAAAGTTCCGCTGTTCAAGTCCTATAATTGCTGTGTCGAGAATACCGACTAATTTGTCAATCGAAATTTTTTCGTTTTCAATAACCTTTGTCACTTTCTTCGCTATCGGAAGCGAATTACAATGACGAGGCATTTGATTTAAATCATATCAAAGACGGAGTACATCGAGATGAAATACTACATTGAGTAAGCAATTATAAGCCAAATAAAATAAAACATCTGCCCTTCAGATAAGGATAGTGCTGACAGATCAACTTCCAATTCATTGCAGGCCGCCGCGGCGTTAAAGATAAACAAAGTTTAGATAAACAAACGTTAAAGTTTAAATAAGCAAAGGATATGCCTTTATCCATTTTTTGCAGCAATTCCACTTTTTGTTTAACGGACTCCGAAAGATACTTTCGCTTTGTATATCCTTTACATATTAGTAAATATATATCGGAAATTCTATTTGACATAATCGAAAGTTCAAGCTCACTTTTATAAAATTGCTCTAACAGTCTGCAAAAAATAATAATCCGGATCCAATTCGAAGATTAAGGAACAACGCAATCTGCAACATTAACTGAAATAGATAATTAGATAATTTTAGCTTAGCTTATCCCGTCCGTTATACATTAAACGCGCATTCGTAAACGTATTTTGCGCACGCGCAAGCGTCAACGCGACGCATGCACAGAAAGTTTGTAGCTTTGAGGTCCGGATTATGGGTGTCCGAATTAACGACTTTTGACTGTACTTAGCGCAGAAAAGTTGGCTTTCTTCCTATATTATAAAAAAAAATTATAATAAAATAAAATAAAATAAATTAATATTTTTGATACATTTAACTGACTTAGCTTCTTCTCCTCTCTTGTGCAATATTTGTGTAATAATTAATAAATGTAAAATTAAATACCCTAACTTACTTTTTTGGAATACTTAATTCTCTTAATCATTGTGATTTTAAAGACTTGGTCCAAAATAGAGCTGGAGCAAACCGCATGTATTCGTTACTGAGTAACGGGTACATCGTTTGACTCGAAGTACCGATTCGGTACTCACAAATTCATTTCGTTACTCGCATCTGTCGTACGATGCGGTTTGTTCGAGTACGAATGATGCGGTTGCTATACGAATACGAATGATGCGGTTTTTATGCGAATACGAATGATGCGGTTTCTATGCGAATACGAATGATGCCGTTGCGTCACAATGCGCTCATATTTTTCATAGATAATTTTGAATTTTTTTGGGCATCGGGCAAGTTCTTGTTTACATTATGTGTTTTAGTTGAAATACTATTTAGTTGTTGATATTTAAGAAAATGAGCAATTTTGATAGCGTGAAGCGTTATTTTGTATTTGCTTTTTACTATTGCTATTTATGTTTGTAATTTGAAAATTTAGATGATTCTTCTTCTTCTTTTTTTTTTTTTTTTTTTTTTTTTTTTCCCTTGAGCGTGCCATAGTCAGATTTTATTGATTTGAAATATTTATATACTGCACTTAGGTATTGTTTATATAAGAATATGTAGGTTAATATAGGTTCTTTACTTCCTTGTATCAAAGAAAATGGTAGTAATTATTGTAATCGAGAAAACTTTTGGGTATCATATTTTAATGGAAATATCCGTTTTTGACGATTACGGAATCCATGTGAATTATTTTTTGGGCTGACGCCTGTACGTACGAACACAATGAAGGACTCTCTCTCTCTCTTTTTTTTTTTCAAAAAAACTTATTGTTAAATGTAATCCCATTTACTCTAAGCTAATACTTATGACTAATGATTAAGTTGATACTTGAAAGGGATTTTTTTCGTGATGTGTAAGTACGTATGTATGCATTTTGCATAACTCAAAAACGTTAGTTATAGAACGTTGAAATTTTGTATATGGTTCCGTTATAACATCTAGATGTGCACCTCCCTTTTTATTGCAATCGGTAATACTACCAAACGTAAATATGTATATATATATCAAATAAATTATAATTAAATGTAAAGTACATATATATATGTCCTTATAATTAAATGTAAAGTATACACACATTTATATATATATATATAATAAAAGCCAAGTAAGGCGAAAATAAAAGCTTTGGCTTTTATTTTATTTAATTATCACTAAATAAGTTACTTGACTTTTATTTTCGCGATCATTGGTTGTAGTCAGGACTTAATTTTTAAAATTAGAAGTGCAGGAGCTCTATGGAAGGCCATCAGGAAAGATGAATAAATAAATAAATAAATAAAATAGCTATTACAATAATAAAATAATTAGCAACTATAATATTAAATTATTATTATTATAATTCAATAAAAATTTAAAGACAAATGAAAATTTAATTAATTCTTAAATTAATGATGAATAACTAAGTAATGAAATAAAATACCAGACATCGTCTTGTTTGGGGGCTGTGGCTAAAATTGCAATTTAAGAACTAAGCCGAGCATTAGCTAAATTCAGGCTTTTGATGAGCAAATAATGTACTGTTTACCAGAGTGTAGATAGAAATTTGGTTATGTAGCCCATTCTTCTAAAACGACGTTTCGTAGCTGCCTTCCACCACCAATTCCCCCCCCCCTTTTTTTTTTTCGGTTTTGGTTTATTCGGTTACAGCAAAGCACACTAGAGCTATTGCCTACGGGGAGGGAGGCCTTCGTGGAGGATTTTTTAAAGGGAACTGACTCATATGCAAGTTACACACGGGAATAACAATGAAACCGCCCGTGCAGCTAGCCGTTAGCCGGGAATTGAACCCCGGACCGAACTATTAGTGAACTTTACCGCTCGAGCTCTGATGGGCTCTTTTTTTCTTTTCATTCGCTGTTTGAAAAACGGTTGTTCACTTTACGATAAAGTAAGCACCTGTTTACTTCAATTAAAATGGGTTAGACGATATGACTCTTCCTACTTTAATCTCACTTAGCTTTTGATTTCTAATATTGATTCAATGTTTTCTGTAGACAAAGTATTCTGATTAGTATGATTTCAAACATGTTCAAAAGGTGTGTATCTGAATATAATTAGGTTTTTATAACCTAGGGCCCATTTTATTAGTTTCACATAGTTCTAAAGCAATTGAACCACAGCATCGCTGTTTTCAAAGAAAGTAAAAATGTGAGAAATGTATAATGAACATTAATATACAAGCTTTATTAAAAGTAGTCAGCCTTTTAAAACGTGACCGTCTATGCTTTTAGAGGATTTTTGGAGCTATGTGCATTTGCTCTGGCATCTTAAAAAAGTGATGTTCAATATCAACGTATGTTTATGTTCTCAAAAATACAGGTTTCTTTCAGAAAGCGACCTCTTAGAAGTCGTCAATAAATGATTCAGTATAGTTATTTTCTAATAGACCATAGAATAAATTTATTTTAACGTCAATTTAAAAATGGCTGCTTGTACTATCAGGACTTGTATTCCTCTTTACTTGCTTTGGAAACATGAACTGTCCTGACTCGGAACAGGGAGCTTACTCAAGCTATGTTCAATAAATTGTGAAGTAGACAATACACACAGGAAGGGTATACAAAACCCTTTTTTTTTCTATCTTTACAGTGATTTCCGGAACTTCGGAATACAGAAACCAACCACTTGTGGTCTGAACGTAAGAATATAAAAATACTAACTAAAACTCTAACTGAAACTAACTTTGGATTAATTTACAAATGCCTAACTTTAAGATTGGCCGTTATTTAACAAAATCCGTATGTAGTACAGAGAGCTGCTAAATCTATGATACGTTTAAAATTATCAAAAGGATTAAACCTCTGGCCTTGAAGGCAACCAGCAACCGAGTAAAACTACTATGGCAAGCGGCCTGCTTCTAATAACTCCTTCCTCTGTCTTGCTTGGCAAAAAGCCACAACTTAAGTACTTGGCGTTAGCAAGACAAATTTGCATAAATAAGTTAAAGCTTTTAATTCTGGCCGGAAGTAGAAAATAAGAAGTGATAGTAAAGATTTAAAATAAAATAAACGTTAGTAAAACTTAGGATCCTTACAGTACTAAGAGTTAAGAGCAATAAGACTCTAATTTTTCTTTCGAAATTAGCTATCATGCCAGCTGAATTGTTTTCTGCATAACCTTTATTGTGTATAATTGAAATATTTAGCTATGCATTCAACAAATATACAACAAATGTAAGACAAATCATTAAAAAAATTAAAATTTGGAACATTAACGATAATTTTTTTGTTATACATAAAATATTATTAATAAATGATGAATTTATATCATATTATATATAAATCAAAATTTAAACTCCTATTCCTTTATAATAAATTGAAGAAAAGCTATAAAGTGAATTAATTTTTAAAAACAAAACGAAAATTTAAAAAATAAATTTTGTCATATACCTAGAATCTAAAAATGACGAACATGTGTGTATTTAATTATGGCAAGGCACACTATGGCTATCTGCCTAAGGGGAGATGCCTTCGTCGAGGATTTTCTAAGGGAAACTGGCTCGTATACACGTTACACATGGGGAAAACCACGAAAACACCCATGTAGCCGGACCGTTCGCGGGATTCGAACCTCGGACCGAACTACCAGTGTTCAGCGACTTTACCGCTTGGCCGCTGGTGGGCCGTTTTACGACTCATATAATAATAAATGCATATTCATATTGTAACAGAAATTTTGTTAGAAGTCTAGCATATGTATAGTTATTTGTGATATTTTAAAACTGTCGTAACATGATGCATATTTATCATTATCGTGAACCAAAACAGTATGCTTTACATCCTTACAAATATACGTGACAGATTTTAATATTTATTTCTGCATATACTTACGTTTCCCAAAGACACGAAAGCAAGTCAAGCAGATTTTTGTTGTATTAAGCAGACTTAAGTTCTCTGTTAGCTACTGTAACATAATTTCGGATGTTAGTGTAACATAATTTCGGATGTTAGTGTAACATAATTTCGGATTCTATGAGCCTTCCAGAATTATTAGCAAAATAGTAGAAACGTCTTTAAAAAGTGTTTTTATAAGCAAACAGCAGATGTACACTGAGCAGTGATCAACTGATATATTTCTTAAATGATTTGGTTTAGTTGATTATGACAAAAAACACTGGGGCTATGTGCCTTAAAGGAAAAATGCCTTCGTAGAGCACTTTCTTAGGAAAGCTGGCTCGTATGGTACGTGGTAAGTTGGCTTGTAAGCTGGTACGGGAAAAAAACCATGAAACGCTTATGAAGCCAACCCGTTTGCCTGAGATCGAACTCAAGTCGGAACTACCAGTGTTCAGCGATTTTACCGCTCGACCGCTGGTGGGCCATTTCTTAAATGAATAAAGGTATACTCATAGCATTATGAAATAACACTGATTGAAATATTTAGTGCTTCACTATTATCTCTAATAAAGTAACATAAAACTTTCCTTACCTTTTATAGATTTCTAAATTTCTTTTAAGTTCTTATTCGTACTTAACCTATACATTTGCGAATGTTTTTATCGATTTTATTGTTAAGTGTAAAAAGCAAGTTGACATTTATAATATAGCATTCCTTGTCTCAACAAATAACAGTCTCAACAAGGAGTTTTTGGAGAGGGGATGAATCGGGGAAATTTCACCCTTTCGTCATTAGCGGTTCTGATGAAGGGAATGGGGGAAGCAGCAAACGAAATAACGAATAACGGACAAATAACGAAAGCTAATCTTTAATGCGGTCTCCCAGTTTCTGTATTTGTGTTTGGGAAAGTTTTATGGTCATTATGAAAAAGTGAAAATTTGATATGGATTCCGCATGACTTCCTTCTACGACTATTTAAATTATGCTTATTTTTTCTGCACTTCATTTAAACTTATTTCCTCGAATTATTTTAACTCAATTAAGCACTCAATTAAGCGATATTCAAAGGCAAGTTACAAATGGCATCAAACATTGCAAATTTTGAAACTAAATTTCCTGGTCAATCTTTGTCCTACGGGACTCAAACTTCTTGTATTTTTATTTTTTCATAACGAGTATAAAACTTTTCCAAATATAAATATAGAAACCAGAAGACGACATTAAAAGTTAGATTTCATAATTTGCTCAAAACTAATTCTTTTTTAAATTTGACATTGACAAAATATGAATATTTTCGTCATTTAAAATACTTCTGTATTTTTGTTGCACCGTATTTAAACTTGCTTCCTCGAGTTATTGACATTAAATTACATTAATTCCATTATCTATCGGAAAATAATTATAGCAAATCATCTATTTACGACATCTCTAAGAAGTCACCTTTTAAGAGATCTCTATTTTTGGGAACATAAACAAACATTGGTAGTGAACATCATCTTTTTAAGACCACCACATGTAAAATCCTCTAAAAGCATGAATGGGTTGCATTTAATGAGGACCCATTACTTTTAATAAGGAATGTAACATTAATCTTAATTATACATGTTTTTGATGTGTGTGTCAAAATAGTGATAACGTACTTCTGTTGCTTTAGAAATGTGTGAAATTAAAAAATGGATACTATACAACAAAAATGTTATTATATTTAGATACACACCTTTTGAACACGTCTGAAATTCATTATTCTGCTCAACATAATTTGTCTGCATAAAATATTAAAAAATCAAAAGCTAAGTCGAAGTAGAAACAGTCATCTCTTCTAAAACATTTTAATTGAAGTAAACAGACGTTCACCTTATCGTAAAGTAAACACCTATTTTTCAAACAGCGGATGAAACGGGAAAGAGGGAATTGGTGGGGGAAGGCAGCGAACGAAATAACACTTTTCCGAGCTGGGGATTAAATGAGAAAGGACGAAACGATACTAAGCCAATAAGACAAGATCTGATATTTTACTTTATTATTTAATTAGTCATCATAAATTTAAAAATTATTTTAATTTTTATTTGTTTTTACATTTTTATTAAATTGTACTTATAAGTATTTTATATTTCAGTTGCTAATTATTATGTTAATTTAATTATTCATTATTTTAATCACTATTTTTTGTTATTTTAATTATTAAGTTTTTTAATAAGTAATTTTTTGTTATTTTAATTACTAATTAATGTTATTATTGTAATATTTATTTCCTTCCTTTCTTTATTTTTTATTTTATTTTTTCCTGACGGCCTTCCGTAGGCCCTTCTGACTTTAGAAACTAAGCCCTGACAGCAATAGAAAATTTAATAATGAATCATATCCAGTGCACCAAAAAATAATAGCCAAAATAAAGTGAATTATTTCTACCCCCAAAAAGGGCGACGGAAAACTAGAATAGCTCACGTGATTCAATGCAATGTGACGTTTCAAAGCCCTTTTTAGGGCCGTAGACCGATAAAATAGGCTCAGTATACGGATACCGATCGATTTTACCGAAAGTAACGAGTAACGATACGATAGTAACGAGTACTGGTTCACCGAGTAACGAATACATACGGGTACACAATTTCTCGTTACTTCTACAGCACTAGTCCAAAATGAAAGGGCTTTTGCTATTCTAGTGTCTCCACTTTTAAAGAATCGCGACGCTAAACTTTATTGCTACAGGGAAAATGGGACCGGATACGGAGGGTTATTCAAAGCTGTAAAAGGACAAAAGCTTTACGACTTAAAAGTATCACATAACCTTCGAAGTATTTTCTCGCTGTTTGCTTAGGGATGAATGGGAAAGGGACTTGTGGGGAAGGATGACTTTCATTGACCTTACTTTTAAATCGAAAACCTAGCTTTTCTATTCAATCTTTGCTAATCACATGACAAAAAATGTAGGAAAAAGGTATCCTTATTATGATGGGGCGATAGACTAAGTATGCGAATTTTTTAAATTAATTTTTTTATTGCATTTAAAAAGAAAAAGAATTTATTCTAAAATTTCATAACATCCATTTGGCGCCCCCTAAATGCTGCGCCCGGGCACAGATGTCCCCCCTTGCCCCCCTAGCTACGCCACTGCTTGATGGGTATACTAAAGGAATAAATTTGAATTATTTTACTGAATAGCATTTAAACCCAAACTTCTATACATCATTTAGTAATAAAGCAATATTATATAAACCATTAAACAGTTATAAACTTCTTTATTGTTTACTGCAACTTTCAGCTACACCATGGTACCAAATTGTGGTGTGCGGAAAAAATGTCACCCGGAAAAAAGGGAAACGGAAAGAATGTCCCCAGAAAATAAGGAACGGAAAAAAAGGAACTCTAAAATCTCGCCAAATAATGTCGCCGATTGGAGATGGGGAAACCTGCCAAACGGGCAGGGTTATAGCGGGCTCTCTTGAGGGAGGTTTTAAAGGTAAGACGTTGAGCTGGCTGCAGCTGAGCAAGGTCATTTCGATAGCAGGTTTTTCCAACTTGCCTGCGGGAAAATCGTATGTTCTCCCCCCGTGGTTTGCTTCACCGGTTTCTTTAAAGAAACCGACCCACCTCACCCGGAAGGAAAGAATTCACGGGGAGCAAATGTTTCTCCTCTGTTAAATAATGATTGCCGGTCTTTAAACTAAATTTCATCCATCCCTAACTGAAAGCTAACAGCTTGTTCACATTAAAGTGTTGATAAATGACGAATTGTCAGTAAAGACGGCACACGAAAGCTGCTAAACAGAACTATTGGCGTAGTATAGTTTGTTATTTTTTATTACGGTTTAAAGAATCTAGCAATAATATTATATTATGCATTCCGTTATTATTTAATCTATCCGTAATATGAAATATAATTTTCTAAACACTAACGGTTTATCATCAGTTAATTTATAAAACAACAGATATTTTATAGTGTCAATTTTTTTCCCCACTTTAACGGTTTATCATTAGGTGTAAGACACTTTGATACTGGAGGACCATTCTTTTCGTGTTAGAGTCCTGCATTATATTCGAAGAAATTAAATAATGAAAAATGTGCATAAATATATGCATATTTCTCGCATTGTGATAAAACAACGGTACATAGAGCCATCGAATTTTGAATGACCTAATCCTCCTGCGAATATGGGCATCTGGAAGCCCAAATTCGAAATTTGTTTTATTATCTATTTCATATTTTGTAAAACTTTAACGAATTTTTGATTAACAAACTCAACGATTTAAAAGCGAGGAATGGCAACACTATACGAAAAAAAAAATTATCTCCAGCGCGCGGAACTGTGTATCGGAAATTCTTCTAAAGATATGCTTTTTTAAAATTCTTTTGCGACATTGCTATTTAAATGAATTTGACGGTTTAAGTGCAAAGAATATGATATTTAATAAATAAAGGTAGCACACAAAACGTTAAAAAAAAAAAACGCCCTCTTTGGACGTAGTTTAAAACCTGAAACCTTTGAGATTTTTTTTTGTTTGTTATAAAGTTTTTTTTTTTTTTTATATGAATGATGGTCCCTCAGCCGACTTCGACTTGACCAGAAGCAGTTGTCACTTTATTATGCAGTCACCTAATAGGTGGGCCACCTTTGACTTCTATGAAGGGACGGACCATTAGAACTATGCATTCCCCTGGATTCGAACCCAAGACGCTAGGTATCGAAGTTGGCTCCCCTAACCACTACACCGTCTGAGCGGCATTTATCATTGGTTAGTTTATAGAATATTATATTCTATACTAATTAATATAGTTATTTTAAAATAATTAGCTAAACCGGCTTGGCTAGTTCCCCCCCCCCCCAAATACTTACTTATTCGAGGAAATAACTTAATTATACGCTTTAACGGTAACATATATTTTACGCTACATTTATTTTATATTAAAATTTTTCCTATATATAAATAGATACGGCCATACACGCAATCGAATCGGCTTAATGTACTTTCATTTATAGAATAATGCACTTCCGAATGTGAACTGTGAACTTTCTTCTGGTGATTATCTTCCTGTGATGATCAGTATTTCTGAGAACTTGGACATCGGTGCTGAGAGCTATTTCTATTATTCGCAAAAGCCCAAAATCTTATGAACCTGTGGTCATCTTAGAAAGGGTTTACTGTACTTTCTGTCTCTAACTGTGGCAATTTATTGGTATGAAAAAATTTCTTATAGTAGAATATAATCCATTCATGCAAGCCCTGTTATAAGAATAATTTAATAAAGAAGCAAAATTATCATTTTATTCAAAATTGCATTTTTCGAGCGAGGTAGTAAAGAGTTCTGACTTTCTTATCGGTTAAATGTTGCTATTTCTGACTTTTAACTTGCTAATCTAACATTTATTTATTTATTTTTTAAGCCCAAAGGGGCGTTAGACCCAAAGGACTATTAGTCTCAAAACGACATTTTGCGTTGATTCACTTTTCAAACTGTTGCTACAAAATATTATTGCCATGCATTATATTTAAAGAAACTAAATAATGAAGATTCTGCATGAATGCATGAATGTTTCCACATTTTCAAACAACAGTACCTAGAGCCATCCAATTTTGAATAACGCAGTACTCCAACCAAACATGAGCACTTGAAATTCCGAATTTGGAATTTGTTTTATTAGCTATTCCCAATTTTGCAACACATTAACGAATTTTTTAATTAACAAACTCATCGATTTAAAAGCGTGCAACGGGAACACTGTACGAAAAAAGAAATGTATCTCCAGCGCCCGAAACTGTGTATTGGAAATTCTTAAATTTTGCGCTTTTTAAATATTTTGTGATATTGTTGTGGAATTGAATTTTATGGTAAAGTGCGAAGAACATTATATTTAATAAATAAAGGTACCACACAAAACGTTAAAAAAAATCCTTTTGGGCGCAATATGAAATGTGAAAGCTTTCAAATTTTCCTTTAAATAATGAAAAGTCTGCATAGATGTATGTATATTTCTCGCATTGTGATAAAACAACGATACATAGAGCCATCGAATTTTGAATGACGTAATCCTCCTACGAATATGGCCATGTGGAAGACCAAATTTGAAATTTGGAATTTGATTTATTATCGATTTTATATTTTGCAAAACTTTAACGAATTTTTGAGTAACAAACTCAGCGATTTAAAAGGGAGCAATGGCAACACTCTACGGCTGGGAAAAACCTTTTTGTCTCCAGCGCGCGGAAGTGTGTATGGGAAATTCTAAAGATATGCTGCGGCATTGCTATTGAATTGAATTTTATGGTTTAAGTGCAAAGAACATGATATTTAATAAATAAAGGTAACACACAAAATGTTAAAAAAACGCCCTTTGGACGTAATTGAAAATCTGAAAACTCAGATATTTTTTTTTTCCCCAGTGGCGTGGTAAAATGAATCATTAAAAACGAAGCTGAGCTTCTTAATTACATTTTGCAGCTTTAGAATGATACCGCTAATTTGATTATCCAGAACTCGAAATATTGAATAAATTAGAGTTAAATAAAATTCAAAATTAATGCGAAAGAATTTGTTTTAGCAAATTTCGTGAGATAGAAGATTATGTTCTGCTGTTCTGTAATTTTTGATTAGGACCGTAAAAGAAATGCATCTTGACGAAGAGGTTAAACTGTTGAAAACAGTCAATTTCCTATTTATGAGAAAACTTTATTATGACTTTGGGGATTAAAAAGTACATATAATAATTATAGCTCTCATTTTTCATGTTTAAATAATTAGTAAGAAATATGGATTCCAATGCAGCAATTGTAGTGTAATTCTAAATGAACTATTTATAACATTGTTATCAATGAAGCAATAATCGTATAATTAAAAAAATGAATGCAAAATTCTATTCTTGTTGTTTTGAGCTCAAGTTCTATGTTTCAAGAGCTTTCAAGTCTGAATTAATTACTTTTCAGACTTAAAATTGCAGTATAACTTTTGTATTTAAAATTTTGTTAGCAGTTCTAAAACAAATATCATGCAGAATTTTAGCAGTATTAGAAAAGGACTCAAAAAGAGCTGACAAGGAAACTTCCTATCTTTTGGCTTTTTTAATTGTTGAAGTGTATGGAGTCAAAATTAAAGCTACTAACAACCAGTTTTTAAAGTTGTTATTAATTAAAACATCTGTAATTTTTAATAAGCATCATGTTTATGAGGAAATGACAATTCAGATAATAAGCATTATCTGATAATTCAGATAAGTATTATCTGAATTATCGTTTCCTAGTCATTCCTAGTATCATCAGGGCCGGTGCCAGAGCATATGCAATCAGTGCGGCCGCACCGGGCGGCAGAATTGAGAGAACGCAAAATTTTTAGAACTTTGGAAAGAGCTGGGCGGCAGAATTTTGAAGTTGTAAAGCAGGCACCGTGCGGCAAAACGTCTAGCGCCGGCCTTGAGCATCATTCCAAGTCTTAGTAAATCAGCTTAGAATAATTAGAACTGATTTATAGGAATTTAGCAAAACTGCGCTACAGTAAAATATCATTGATAAAAGTATATCCCAGGAGAAAATATTCTTATTATTATACTATAATGTTCCCTTAAAAAGAATGTAATATTTAGCAATCATACTTAGTATTGCCGATTTTTCAAGAAAAACAAAATTCACAAGGTTTTGCAAGCGAGTACACCATTCAATACTTAACAAATGAGTCGCACTTGATCAAACAAACCATAGGTTTATACACAACCGTCCAGGAGTAATTTAGTCAGGTATTTTTAAAATGTTAATATGCAAAATATAGAATTAATACTAAATATGCATAAATTTTAGACTTGAGCCTTCTTGACGTGCTTTCGTGGTGTAGTGGTCTGCACGCTGGGCGCGTATTCCAGAGATCCGCAGTTCGATTCCCGGAGAGGGGGTTGCTCATTTTTCAAGTGTCCCGCTTCCATAAAATATCGAATGTCTCTGCAATCTAAGTGAAGAAATATTCGACATAACAGACATTTAACTTTTTCTTATAATATAAATTTTGCGTGGGAACAGTTTTACATTGCGCTGAAAATAAGTTTATGTATTCTGCAGTAAAAATTTACATTCATTCAATTAATTATTTATATGTACTGAAAATTGTTTTTTCATTTTATGTAAAATTTATCTGGCGAAATTGAATTTAGAAATTTTCTGCATTGGTTATAATTTTCTTCCTTCTGCAAAGAATATATACGTATATATATATACGTAAACGAGACATATTTTGTCGAATGCCGTAACAGCATTGCCGTATCCTTTTGTGTTAATATATTCAAAAATTTTAAGTGCTATTACGTAAACTACAGCATTATATGTTACATGAAGGGAATTAAATTGAATCCAAATTCAAAATATTTACATGTCTTTTCACTCATATTTCTAACAATTTTATTTTCATAGCGAAAGTTACCAAACACTGATGATATAATAAAATTGACAGTCATTTGTGTTCTATATTCTTAAGCAGAATACATAATGCAGCTCATCAGCGCTCCAGCGGTCGCCAGGGCCGTAGCTAGAAGAGGCCAAAGGGGCCATCTGTCCCTGGGCGCAGAATCCAAGGGGCGCCAAACTGATATTACGACATTGTAGAATTAATCTTCAGTTGTCCCTGGGCGCTGAAAACCCTAGCTACGACTCTGGCGGTCGCTTAACACTGACAGTTCGACAGGGGCTCAAATCCCAGCAAACAAGCTGGTTACAAGATAATTTAGTTATTTCTTCATGTGTAACGTAAATACAATCAAGTTTCCCTTTCTCATACTTCGTTAAGTCCTCCACGAAGGCATCCCTTCTCTTAGACAGACAGTTCCCGTCCTTTGCCATGATTCAAATAACCGCCAAAGAAGAAATGAGGAGAAAATGCAGTAGATACTAGCTATTCAAGGGATAGAACAATTATTAATAGATGTAGAAGAGCATTTTTGAAATCATTTTTTGAGTACCAATTCCGGGGAGTTCTAAATCACCGAGAGTTCTTAAATGTTAAATAACTTCAGTGCCTTTAATTGAGTCAGAAAATTGGATTGATGAAGTTGAATTTTTTTAATTTTAAAATTTGCAATTTGCTAGAAAAGACGAATTTTCTGCTCATGTGCTTCCAACAATATTGAAAGTTCAAAATTTGCGTATCTATGGGCGACGTACGTCATTAATTACATCAAATGCTTCTAATAATTATTCTAATAACTATTTTAGAGTTTAACATAAAAACTCTAAAATTGCAGGGACTGTAAATAATCTAAAGATATTTAGAAATACAACAAGATTTGACAGTTGAGGAAAATTGAAAAATACATTAATTATCATAAAAGATGAACTGAAAATAATTATAATGTAAGAAAGAAAAATTTTCTCCTTTCTTTTTGTTTATTTTCACAATTAAAAAAAAAAAAAATGATATAAATCTAAAATTTGGTTACTTAGGGAAATTGCTATAAATTAAGCATAAAACAAATCAGTGCGAGAATGGTTTTGCATACGAACTGCGACTGCAACACATTTCAACCAGTTTTAACCAGCTTCAGATGTTAAAAAGTTCCAGAATTAAGACCTTCTTATTGTAAATGCACAAAGTTTAAATCTTGGCATAAAATTAAATAACTTGGGCATTTAAAGCCCGAATATTGGAAAATATCATAATTAAGAATTTTTAAATTTTTGCAATAGCATACGTACAAAATAATGATCAACAATTGATTCAAGGCTTTCGTACGAATACAATAATCCGAATGGAATGTAAAAGATTATTACTATTCTAATTTATATTGAAAGTTGTTACACGACCTTGAAAAATCAATATTATAATTTATAAGGCAGACATGTAACTGAAATTATTAAATGCCACAAAAATGCAAATATAATGAGACTTTTCTAATGCGACCACTAACGGCGGCTTCAAGCGATTTTTAGGCCACTTATATAGTAGATGGT
Organism: Stegodyphus dumicola; assembly: GCF_044657685.1. Classification (NCBI taxonomy): domain Eukaryota; kingdom Metazoa; phylum Arthropoda; class Arachnida; order Araneae; family Eresidae; genus Stegodyphus; species Stegodyphus dumicola. Next base: position 130,743,673 of record NC_140768.1, on the reverse strand, counting down.
TGCATTAGAGAGGCAAATGTATAAAAGCCTGTTTATTTATGTTGTAGGAAACACTTTTAGAGTTCGCGGTCATGAGATTCTCTGTACTTATATGTAAAACAGTTACAAATAATACGTCTTACTAAAACGAACTGACATATTTAGGCTTCTAAAATGATGTGAAAATTTTCAAAAAGGAAATCTAACAGAAAAATTCCTGATTTAATTTAAAGCAGTTAACACAGTTTATGATAAATAAAACATTAATTAAAGCATCACAGGATTCAGTATGAGAAAAAATTAGCATAATCATCAAATCAGATTATTTAGGTTATGGCAAAGTACCATAAGATTATCTGCCGAAGTGAATATGGATGCCTTCATGGAGAACTGTTTATAGCGAGTAGTTGACAAAAATTATTTCATACGTCTAATAGAAACTGACTCGTATTTATGTTACACATGGAGAAAAACACGAAAATTTCCTGGTAAGCAGCACATCCGCCATGGTTTGAACGCCAGTCGAACTACCAATATTCAACTATTTTTACCTCTCGGCTGCTAGTGGTCAAAGGTCATTTAAGTTATTCTCTGAATTTCAAAGTTATCTGTCTATGCTTTATTACACATTTATTCATACTCAGATTTTTGGAAACAAGAGATAAATTAAAAACTGGAATTCTAGATAACCAAGTTAAATAATTAAATTTATTTAATTTCCCCATTTTGATACGTTTTACGTTATGAATACGAAAAGCTCCCACGTATGACTTATTTGGAGCTCAATTTGGAGAGTAGAATAAATAAGCTTCTTTAATTTGGCTTGGTTTACTTGACTATAACAAAGCGCACAAAAGGTATCTGCCTAAGAGAATGGTTGCCTTCGTGGAGGGCTTCCTAAGGAAAACTAGCTCGTAACCACGTTATATAGGGGAAAAACCACAAAAAGCTGCTTTGCTAGGAATCGTACCCAGATATAACAACCAGGGTATTCAGCAACTTAACCGCTCGGCCGCTTTTAAGTTTTCATAAGCTCTACACGTAATTGTAATTAATATAACTACTATAAGTGAAAATCCTTTCTAAGATATCCATCAGCCATCCATCAGATTTCAGCCTATCAGCGGCCGAGCGGTAAAGACGCTGAACACTGGTATTTCGGTCCGAGATTCCAATCCCGCGAACGGGCTGGCTGCATGGGCACTTTCGTGGTTTTCCCCATGTGTAATATGTATACGAGCCAGTTTCCCTTAGAAAGTTCTCCACGAAGGCATCCCTCCCTTTAGGTAGATAGCCCTCATGCGCTTTGCCATAATTGAATAATCCTAATCCATCCATGTTTCTAGTTGATTTTTGATATCTGTGAAGATCACCACCCTAGAAAGATGATATTCAGTGCAAGTGTTTGTTTATACCTATAGAAATGCCGGTCACTTTTGGAAGTGATCGTCTTAAGGAGATGGTCGCCAATCGTTTATGGGCTACTAGATGGTCCGGCTCTGAGTAGGTTACGCATTGGTGCATTAAATCCTCTCTAATACGATCATCCATGTTTCTAATTATTTTGGTCTTTGGTGGAAGTGGTCATCTTAAAGAGATAATGCTCGGTACAAGTGTTAATTTCTACTCTGAGAAATTATTTTGGAAGAGGTCGCCATAAGAGGGTTCATTGCATATTAAATGTTTAAATCCAGATCACGTGGTTATGGGATCCATTTAAATTAGATTTTAAATTTTTAGTAAAATAAAAAATCTGAAAGGTTTCAGATTTTAAATTACGTCCAAAGGGGCCTTTTTTTAACATTTTGTGTGTTATCGCAAACCGTAACTTGAAATTGCATCTACAACTGTTTCTTATACCAAAGCTCAGGATGAATTAGTTTTCTGTTGTGCGTCAATAAATGTTTCACTAAACCGCAGCTTAAGGCTCTAACTACATGCAGTGCGAGGAGAGTAATTACTAAAGACCTGACAATGACCGACGCTGGACAACCCGCCTTTTTCCCCTGGCGTCCATCGCGAAAGCTTCCCTCTCTAAACAACCCTCTATTTTTAACCTTAGCGAAGAAACTATGGAGGTAGGTTTCATGGAAGAAACAAGCAGCCAACACGTCTTCTTGCTTCTACTCGCACATGTTTCCGGTCATCCGAAGTTACGGTTGTTGAGATAAAACTTTTATCACCCTGATTGGCAATCTTTCTAAACATGCCTTAATTTCCCATTGCAAACGAAGGGTGACATTTTTTCCGTTCCTTATTTTCCGGGGATATTCTTTCCGTTTCCCTTTTTTCCGGGTGACATTTTTTCCTACAACCCAAATTGTAGGTGCTCATCAGTCAAGCTGGTTTTTTTTAGACTCATTTATTTTCCCTAACAAAAAAAGCTGCTCACATATAAATGTACTCTCAGTGATTATTATAAAAAATTAATATCTAGGGGTATTTTTTTACAATTCTGAATAAAAATCAAATCTATATCTTCAGTTCTTCGAGAAAGATTTCAAATTGTAAACTAATTCGCTCCACTTCAAGATTTTCTGGGATTTTACTCAACATTTCTTTTCGGGTTATGAAAATAATGTAAAATTGGAACTTTTTCAAATTCTTGGCATAATAATGTTAATTTACAAGAAATGCATTCACAAACTATGTAGATTTGCTTTGGGGGCTGTGAGTTTCAGACTATCTACATAAGGTATGCATTTTATGTCACATCTTAAGTATTGAATGTCATTTTATAAAAGATTTTGTTTATTCTAATGTAGGGACAAGAATATTTTCAAAGAGTGATTAAAACAAGACATTTTAGAAATCTTAATACGTAAATAAATTGCAGAAATGAAAATTTGAAAAGCAATTTTTCAAGTTACTAGAAAATGCCACACGCTCAGTGAGAAGGATTTTTCCCAATCAAGTATAGTCCCACTTCAATGACAAGCTGTTAAAAATTAACCAGTACATCCTGACTGGTTAATTTTTAACTCTCATATTTCTCATTGCTAAAATGATTATATCAGTTTAATTAACAAATTTTTGTGTTACTATTTAATCATATATCTGTGTAATAAAGCATTTATGTATTTAATTAATTTTTATTCTTTTACAAAAATTCAGTGTAAAATGAGAAAATTTTCATCTAATTTTTCAATGTCTTTTTAATTTAAAAAGATACACATTGCATTATTGAATTAGATATTTTTTCAATAAATATTTTTCAAATAAATATTTTTCAATTTATTGAATGCATATTTATTTAAGTGAATTAAAATGCTAATTACCTGAAAATTACATTTTTAATGTTAATCTGGAAAGGCATAGAATGCAAAATGGATGATATGGAGAAGCTTGAAAGATGTCTACATTATCATTAAAAAGATATAGTGTACATAAATGTCAATACAAATAATTATGATGATAAAATCATACCATGTGTGTAATGTTAAGCAAAAGAAGGGGGGGTTGAATATGGCAAAGCACATGAGAGCTATCTGCCTGAAAAGGATATCTTTGTGGTGGATATTCAAGTTACACATGAAGAAAACTATGAACTAATCTTTTCACCTAAAATCAAACCCACGTCGAACGCCCAATATTTAGTCGTGAAAAAGATCCAGACCCATCATTTACTGAAACTTTAATATTTTGAAATAACATTGTAGTAGTTAAAGTGGTAGGAAGATATCAATCAATTTGACTTCTCTGCTTAGAATTAACAATATGACATTATCTTCCTTGAAATAAAAATTCTATCTTTCATTTGGGGGGATGAATGAAGATATTGATTTTTATCTATTTTAAGAAAGGAAAGTGACAAGTATCATTCTTGTAGAGATTACATGGCATCATTCTCGAGTACATTTTAATTCTGGATTACATTATCTGATTATGTAATCTATCAGAACTGGAGCAGATTACAGCATATTTAAATAATTGGCATTTTAAAATGGTACTATTGATATTTTACTGCATATGATTACCTAAAAATTATGATAATATATTGACAGTAATACGCCAAAACAATATGAATACAGTTCAGTTTAATAGAATTTTATAATTGAGTTACATACCATGGAAGTAACAGAGCAAATCATAGTTTGTACTTAACATTTATAAACATCAATATTACTTTGAGAGATGCATATAACATTTACCATCAAGAAATTAAAATGGCATGCATATCTTTAGGAATGTCTATTAAAAACAGAAATAACTAATTTTTTTTTTGTTACAGTTAATGCTAACAGCAGAATTATTAATGTATAACTTAATACCATAGACATCAAGCTTTCTTCTGCATCATTTTTTCATTTAATGTAAAAAATCATTACAGACTTAGAAACATTACATAATTTGAATGCTATGTATCAAAGCAAATAGTATTTATCTCAAATAAGTTTTAATGAAAATATTAATCAAGCTCTAATTATTGCTTCCCTTATTTTATAATAGACAGCCATATTAGTTTATATAAATTATGTTGTATTAAAATAATACTTTTGATTTTTTTTCACATTAGCAAAGGTTTAAAAAAATATTATTACAACATTTTTATAGGAATATGAATACTCATGCCAAATATTTGTATCATTATAAAAGCAATATACATAGTAAACGCTAGACAGTAAACCTTTGCTGAGTGCGGAATGCTATTTGGCATTACTTTGTGTCCATTTAATTTGTCCCAGTGCTAGAATTTCATGTGTGGTTTAATCCTTTGTGTCACCTAAAATTTCCTTCTGTATGCACAGAAAAATTGAGTGAAAAAGGATTTGAAGGTTACTGCAGGTTACTCTGAACCGTCTTTATTTATAGTAGATGGCAGCTCAACACAAACCAGTCCATATATTTTAGCCATGTTTAGTTTTTTTAAGACCCTCATTTTTCGAAGAAATCTTCCAGATTTTTTCTAGGGTATAAAAGGAATTGTTTGAAAGGAAATGTCTATGTTACTTTTTTGGCTGTATACTAATCTTCTTATTCTATATCTGTTTTAAATTTTTACCTTGAAATCTTGTTTAAAATCGAATGGCGAACTGAAGTGTTTCCAGACTGGGTTCACTGAGAGGCAGCTGTATCTTTGTTTCTCTGCAGCTCATCGGTCAGTTCATTAACATAGAAAGGTGGGTCCACATCTGTGTTTCATTTCCTGTTTTTGTCTTTCTTCTTTTGGACTGATTTTCTGAAGATCAGGGAAAATTTTATCAGTTAGCTGTTTGGTTTTTCACTAGAACAGTTCTCTTTTTCTCTTTCACTTTGGTTCAAAGAAGTTTTCTTAGTGCAATGTTTAAAAGCTTTGAGTTGTAGACATTTATATTTTTATTTTATAGTTTATAATTTCAAATTGTAGATATAATATTAGTTTATTTTTTTCAGATTTTTAATTATTTTTCAAATGGTTCGGAGAGGGCTGACAATTTCTAAAGCACTGAATGTGGTACACGAATTGCTTTCAGATAGTGAATCTGATACGGATCATAGCACAAGTGCAAAACATGCAATATTGGGTTGTGCTTTTTCAAAGGTAGTGTCACTTTCTTCAAAAAGTACCACAATGAAAAAAATAGACTAAAGTGTAAATATAAAATGTAAATAAGGTAAATATCATATACCCAAGTTACTTTTTTTCCCCCATTCATAAGCATGTAATTATCATATAACCAAAAATGAGCTTTTTAGGGGGGTGCAGAGTAGCAGATCCCTCCGTGGCACACCCTGGGTAATGCTAAATCTGCTATGGTATTCAGAATCTAGTGTTTTTTAATTGTAGGCAAAATCTCTTACTTTTTCATGCGCTTCCCAGCGATGCTGGAATACTATCAGTGTGCCCCGCTTCGGGCACACGCACAGAATTAAAACTGTAAGTGCTATCTTTACAAAATTTTACTTGTGCACTCCTCTAGGCCTAATTAAACTGCCTACCTTTTTTTTTTTTTAAATCAAAATTCCAACTTTAAAAGGTAGCATGCCAGAAAGGGTTAATGTTCATTCATCAATATGAATGCATACTGTCATTGACTCTAGTCAGAAGTCATTGAGAATTAAAAAAGATTTCAATCAATTGAAAATTAAACCAAAGAAATTGTACAGACTGTAATAGTAAATGATGGTGAAGGATTTTCATATATAAGGAGAAGTCAGAATTAAGTGAGAAATGAAAATTGAAGAATTGAATAATCTAAGAACACCAGCCAACAGTAAAAGCATAAATCATGAAGATGATGATAAAGTGCCTTTAACTTAAAAGTTAAATGAATTCTTAAAAGGAACTATTTGATTTTTGCAATGGAGACTGACCCAAATAAAGAAAGAAGAGGATAATTTCCGAGAGGTACTGAAAAGTCATCAGTCCCTCCATGAAACTTTTTTTAAAGAGTTGTGCCAATCATTGTCCTGCACAAAAATTGACAGCTTTTTTAAAAAAATAAATTGTGTGATATACATATTAAGCAGTAATAAAAATCCTTTCAGTAACAGCTTTTTTTAAAAATCAATTGTGTTATATTATTAGTATAGCACTGAAAATTCATCAATACCTCCACAAAACCTTTTTTAAAGAATTCTGTCAATCATTGTCCTGCACAAAAATTAACAGCTTTTTTAAAAAAATCAATTGTGTATACTTATTAAGCAGTAATAAAAATCCTTTCAGTTAAAATTTATTTTGTTTTTTCCTTTTAATAAAATATTTGAGTCTATTTAAACTAGAAATCTTTTTTTATTCTGAATTATATTTAACACACTTTTTCCACAGAAAGTTAATTCTGGAGAAGGCCATATGCACAGTGTATTAATGACATAAACTTCACATTCAGCAAGGGTTTGCTGTATTTATATTTTATACATCTACTGCACATTACATTACAACCAGTATCCAATTAGCAGTCCAAAACAGTATGCTTTTACATAAATATTGATTTATGTCTACATTATATGTTTTATATCAATATGGTACAGAGAAATTTAAATACATTTTGAGGCCATTATAATATTTTGATATGAAAGAATTTTTAAAAATTGCTCGATCAATAATATAATTAGTACACATAAATAGGAACAAGATTTGTTTCAGATAGCTCTTCAATTATCAAAATTGAAATTTATTGCATTTTTATCTCTCATAGTTCTTAAGTTATATTTAAATTTCTTCTATCATTTCAGGTTTTTAGGTACTAGTTTATTAGATATAACTATAATAAATATATTTTCAGCTTCAATTCAAAATTTCAGTTTTTGGATTATTTTTAAACAGTCACTTGCTACTTAAAACAGCACATAAATTAACCTTTATTTGTACGCCTAAGAAAATTTTATAATTTTTCTTTCTTACAAGCAACTCACACAGCACTTTAACTCTCCTTATAAAATTATCCATCTCTTAACTTTCACTAACTGGTCAGTGTTTCATAAAAAAAATGCAAAACTAAACCAAGTTTCTATGACATTCATTCAAAAAGGATTTTTTAAGAAGAAAATGCATTTTACCAACAGCAATACATTTTGCATATATGCTGTTATACATGTAGCATTACTGACTAATTCTTCAGTCAAAATCACACTGAGATCCAAAATTCACAGGGAAAAAGAAGAAAATATTTTATTATATCTTCACTAATAAATTTTATGTAAACTGAACCATTTATATTAATTTAGAAATCACAAATTAATTGTGTTATATCCATTACTTGATTTATTAACATACTAGGCATTAACAAATTTAAAACTGTTATTCAGAGAACAAAAGTAAAACTTTCAATACACCAATGATATGAATACATTCAAGTGTTTATTTTATAGGTGCTAATGTAATCCCTGAAAACTGAAAATTTTGATTTATCTAAATACAAAAATATGCAATTACATGAACATGCAACTCATTTAATGTAGTTAATCTCTTATGAAACAATTATTTCTAATCCTTACAAGGTACGTTTAACGGTGCCGTCTCAATGTGAAGCTATAATATTTCCTCAAAATTCTTCAGTTCACAGAAATTGGTCCTTTAAAAAGTATAAAAAAGTGTCATTTACATTTCCAATTGAAAAATGAAATTATTTATTTATTTGCAATAAAATTCAACCAAAATAGACATTTCCTTTGAACAAACTATATTATTCCTTCCTTCTTTTATACTAAATTATTACTGTTACAAAATATCAAAATGTTTCAAAAATATAAATTTTAAACATTCTTTGTACTAAAATTTTTGTACCTTGTTATAAATACATTTTAAATAATTTCTATGAAAATCTCTTTGTTATTATTATTACACAATTTAATGATTAGCTACATACAGGACAGAGGTAATCCAAAAATGTCATTAAATCATCAGTTATCTCCCGCTAAATTTACTGAAGTTAAAGAAATATCGTATAATACTGACAGTTTCACTGCAGCAAAGTCATATATTGCATTTATTTTTTCTCCCACTGCAAAGAACTTGCAACCCAAAAGTCATATTAACATTTAAAATTATTAACATTAAATGAAGTTAGTTTAGAAATTAACATGTCTACAGTTTTTTTTTTTTCCCCTTAATTCTTTAAGTATTCTTTAAGTATTAAGGATGCTTTCTCCTCTGTAGTCACTCTGGTTATTTCACAGACAGAAACTTTATTTATACAGAGCATCTATAGAACCCTTGAGCAACTTTATAATTTTAGATGTACACATAATAATAACATATCATAAAACACTTAGAACTGCTTTACTGCAGCACAATTCACATTTCTAACATTCAATATAATCAATTTTTTTCATAACACATTATGCACACTAGTGTTTTAATTTTAAGATTCTTCAGCGATTTCACGAATTGCTTTTGCCATCCCAACCCTACATTTATCTAAAGAATATACACGACTGCTTTTACGTAATTAATCCAATGGAGTAACAGTAGATCAAACGCACGAAAAACTTGGTCTTAGTCTGTGAGAAAAGATTTCATTCAAGAACATTTTAGATCCAAAACATGATAATACTTAAATGAGGACATTTTTAGCTTTAAAATCAAGCTTTTAAATGCAATTTATAGCATATCTTCACTATTTGAAGTACATCCCTACATATATATCCAAAGTTGCAAAAAGACTTTATAAACAGCCTGTATTTAGTTTTAAATATTAGTCTCATCATATCCTTTCCCAAAAAAGTTTTACTCTAAAAATGCATTTTGTTAAATTCACTAATACCTTTGAATTGTTAATTTATATATATATATATATATTACTAGGATTAAATATTAATAGTTATATAATTAAAATATACATTTATAAATATAATGATATAACTAATATATATATATATATATTATTATTTAAAAAGAAGATAGTAAAATATACTTGTAAAAAAGTCTATCAAATATTTAATTGGAATTGAAAAGAGAAGAAAGCTTTTACAATTCATCTGTGCATAATTAAAATGTGGTTCAATCAATGTTCTTAAGATACACAGATTAAACACAACCCTTCTTTTTCCCTTTTTTAATTTAATAAGCTTACAGTTTGCACTTTCTATAAAGAGTTGAAAGTCTTAAATTCATCTTCCTAAAGAAACTTTTACAGTGAAATATTTTAAATAAGCAGGATTCAGTTTGAAGAAAGGTTGAATTTATTTGAATGGCATGCAAATAAATTCAACCATTCTTCACTAAATTCCTATTACAAATGGACATTTTATGCATCCTAATATTAAAATAATGAATTAAATGCTAGCTTGCTTGAATCTAAAGTGGTGTTCAACATTTGAAAAACTGAGCAAGAACTTAAAATGTTCCATAATTAAAAGCTGATAATACTTCTACCTTACATTTACAAAGTTATTTTGTACATCATATTTAACAATAACAACATTCAAAATAGTTAATAATATCACATTAAGGTCCCTGAATTTGGATATGTTAATCATAATTTCTATCTAAAATTTATATAAAAGAAAAACTTTACAGGTGTAAAAATGTAACCTGAATTACATTTAATTATAAAAAAAAAACTAAAAACCAGTTAAATTTATATAGTGATTAAAGTTAATTATATCAAAATAAAAAATACAAAATGTATATTTAAAATGTTATTGCTATTTTACACTAAAATTAATATAAACATTTAAGAATATAATCCAAAGAATGTTATCCCTATTTTTTACATAACAAAGATATAAAAATGTATATATATATTTTGCCATGGTTAACAAGACTTAGCAAATAAACTAAATTTTTAACATAATTTCAGTGTAACAATTAAGACATTTATCACAGATATGTTTTAAAATTGTGTTACAATAAGCCATACTGTAAATAATTTGGCCTTTTCTCAAATGCACTTACATTAAAAGCATTACAACAGAAATACATGTCAAAATATCATTTAAACATTCAATCAACCTTTAATTCAGTAACACTATTCTTGGTGATGAGCTGCACCAAACTTCCATTTGCTGGACATTCTTTTCCAGTTGCCCAGTTCAACAGCAATCTACATGAAAGTATATTTCTTAATTAACATAAAAAATGTTACAAATGAAAAATATTCAAAAGATGAACAAACAAAAAAAAAGGGGGGATTCTCTTCAGAGCTTCATTATTTAAAAACTTTACAAATAATAAATAAGTATTAACCATATACAGCAAAAAGGAACAAACAAAAAAATTTTCTTGAATTTATTTTTCCAAATTTTGAAACACTAAAGGAAAATGAGAATTTTGATTTCATTATAATTTAGCCTTGGTAATTTTTTACAATATTTAAAAATAAATTCTTAAATTTAATGCATATGTTTATGAATTTAAATGATTTAATTAAAATAAAATATTAGAGATTGTACGGAACTTCAAATAAAACTGGTTGAAAATAAAAGGCATGATAAAAAAAAATGTTTTTTAAACTAAGAAAAAAATGTGTATCAAAATAATAAAATGAATTTTGAATAGTCAATTTCTTTTATGCAAAAAAGAGAACTGTATGAATATTTAGTGTGCAAAAAATGCATAATAATTTAATAATATAAAATTTAGGTACTTTTCCGTTTCGCCAGCACAAATCTTGCCAAGCAGACTTTATTAGAGACAACATACAGTATACAGATAAAAAATGTTAGTTCTAAGAATTTTTTTATTTTGAACACATAAACATTTTAATATCCTTTAAAATTTTGTAAAAAGCCAATAAATAAAGACCATAAATTTGTAAAAACATATTAATTTAAGAATTTATCATGCTTTCATGGTTCAACATCCTGATTCGCCTGTTCATATCACGTGACCCTAAGTAATCTCATCTCGCATAAACTACCCTACAAAAATCTAATTCTCTTAGTAATTATCTACATTAATTTCAAGTTAAATCTTAATTTGGAATGCAAGAATTATTTCAGTTCATACGAATACCTTATTCAGAAATTATGTAAAACTGTAGAGCTTTACTTCGCTAATGCATTCTCATTAGAATTGATGAATTTAACCCTTGACTTTTCTATATTTTCACCTTCGGGTGAGCGGTGTGGTTGCATCCTAATTGACTTAACTACTGCGAATGGCCTTAGAGCATAAAATTGAACTATCTGATAAAAATTCTACGTAACCGTATGCCAGTATTGAAAGAAAGAATCAATCTGATAAGAAATGGCTGCGATTTGTTTTGAAAATGATGCGTAGAAGGTTACCAGCCATGATATTCTATTTGGCATCAGCTGGACCATTATTGGCGACTTTATCACCTGCAATGGCAAAACGGAAATTTATTCAATACTTAATTAAGAATCAATCCCCTCTCCCACAAAAATATTTAAAATATTTTTATAAACTAATGATATTTTCCACTTTTCCAGGAGCAAATTATTTTGTTACATAAAGGAAGAAAAAAGTTTAATAATCAATGGACATAAAATATAAATTATTTTTGAAATTTGCATTCTTTAAATGAATGAATTTTCTAGTGAAATTCTTCTGAAAAGAGTAATGTATTAAAGAAAAAGAAACATTGCTTGTTAGAGAAAAATGTTTTAACATCATTATTTTACATAACATAACCTCACACAGCATAAAAACTAATCACACTTACTTCATAAAATTTACATCTGATTTATTGATACAAAGGACTTACTCGGCAACAAATTCGAGAGGTGTCCATGATAAGAAATCAGCTTTTGGCATGAATTTTCTATTCATAGGTGTGTCTAAAGTAACAGGCAGAATAGCTAACGTTTTAGCATTTTCTGGTATTCCACTATTTGGTGATGCTAAACTTTTCACTAGGTGGTGGACAGCTGCCTTAGCCATACCATAACCAATCATTCCTTTAAATAAAACTTGTCTTGAGAAAAAAATTAATTGCAATTTATTCATAACTAAAATAAGATTTTGAAATTCAAATAAATTTACAAACTAAAAAGTTATTTTTTAAATATATTTCAGTATAAGTTCCTAAAATAATATAGTACAAAGTCTTTAATCCGGACCTCAAAGCTAAACTTTCTGTGCATGCGTAGCGTTTACCCATGCACATAATACGTTTACGCATGCGCATTTAATGTATAACAGACGGTATAAGCTAAGCTAAAATCATCTAATTATCTATTTCAGTTAATGTTGCAGATTGTGTTGTTCCTTAATCTTCTAACTGTATCCGGCTTATTATTTTTTGCAGCCTGTTAGAGCAATTTTATAAAAAGTAAGCTTGAACTTTCGATTATGTCAAAAAGAGTTTCCGATTCTGGAGTTGCCAAAGGATCTACAAAGCAAAAGCATGTTTCAATGTCCATCAAACAAAAAGTGGAATTGCTGCAAAAAATGGATAAAGGCATGAAGAAAGTGACAGAGAGGTTAGTGAATACGAAAAAGTTTCGATTGACAAGTTAGTCGGTATTCTCGGCACAGCAATTATAAGACTTGAACAGTGGAACTTTGTAACTGAACAAGAAATTATGTCTGTTTATAGAATTAAAGAGAAGGTATTAGCACATAAAACAAAGCAACTTAAACAACTTACATTGAAAGAAATGTTGAATAAAGCAAACAAATAAATATTAAGCTTTTTTTTGTAAATTCCGATACCCATTAGATCATAACTGCTTTATTTCATAAATTACGGTTTCATATTTTTAATTTTATAATTTCTGCATACCATCTTACCAGATTTAAACTGATGATCTAAAATCCGAAAAAACCCCTAATCCGGAATTGCCGAAGTCCCAACAAGTCCGGATTAAAGATAATGTACTGTACTAACACTCATAAATAAATATTCCAAGACCGAGTCATTAGCATTTAAATTTTACCTTGTTTTGTAAAATTTTTCAGTCTTAATTTGTTAATGAAGGAAAAATTATGATTTGCAGATCATGAAGAAGAAGAGGGGGTGGTGGAAGGAAGGAGCAATATATGTTACATAAAACAAGTAAATATTGTATAAATTACCTATATTATCAATTCTAAAATCCTGTCATTCAGTGAAAATATTTTCACAAAGCTAGAATTACCAATGATTTCGAATATGCAGTATAATAAAATGATACATCAAGATTACAATATAGAAAACAAACAGCGAGTAAATTTACTCAATGGCATAAGTATAATAATTTGGGGAACACAAGTAAGAGGGCTTTTAAAATTAATCCATTTATTTAATTTGTATATACATTTAGGTCTTCAAAATTTAAAATATATTTACAAATTTATTTCAACAAGTGACCGCATATTCAATTTGAACGTAAATAACATTAGTAGTGCTGCAAGAGCTGTCTGTATTAAGAGTTTTTGTAAATTACAAAAGGTGAAAGTTTTCTGAAATATTTTTAATATTTCAGAAATTAAAAAATATCTTAGTGTTAGAGTCATTATTTCTTATAATTATCAGAATGTTTGACATTAGTAATTTAAATGACCAGACATGGTTTATTTAAATTTAATTTTTAAAAAAGTAACAGTCTGAACTCAAATGCCACTTTTCAATTAATTTAAATACACTAATAATTCTGTTGTTTTATCTGAAAGGCATAAGTCTTAATCTTTTTATTTACTTCGATTTCACTTTTATCTTCATAAATTTACTTCTTATTTTGCATTTGTAACTCTGAAATAAATTGGTTAAAGTACTAAATAACTAAATTAATAATTAAACATAAATTAATTAAAAATACTTTATCCTGTGAATAATTTTGGAAGTTTGTGTATTTGGAATATATGAATAATTTTGGAAGTTTGTGTGATGTGTTGTAAACTGCTAGTACTGCAAACTCAGATAAATGCACAACCAGGCCTAACTTAGGACCTCTATATTAGGCCGGAGGTGGGTCTGTCAGGCAAACCTCCCCTCCGACGAAAGAAAATGAAATTCACTCTACTGCTGCCCATCTCACACTTACAGGCAACAGACTCTAAATGGTACTCTCAAATGCATGGCTGAAATGCTCGACTGGAGTCACTATTCCCAGAAACCACGGAGCACGGCTTTATGAGCCTGAAGATTTGAATAGTAGTCAAAGTGTACCTGCCAGTAAGTATGCAAGCATTCAAGGGATTACACAGAATTCTGTGGACAACAAACCACTAGTGACACCTAAATGGAATTGCACAGAATTTGGATTGAACGACAAGACGTGATCGCTAATAATACCACCAGTTTGGAGACTTACAGCCAGTCCCCCCCTTGGTCCACCAGTTTGGAGACTTACAGCCAGTCCCCCCCTTGGTCCACCATTTTGAACAATCTTCCTTCATGGTTCTGAAACCGTGAGGCTCATGTTTCTGTTTCCTTGATGTGCTACTGCCATAGTAAAATACTCAGTCAGTGTGTACAACCCAGTAGGTAAAACGTGAGGTAGGGCGACTGCACTCTATGCATGCGTCTGAAATGGAATAATGCATACTGTAACAGTTGATAAATTCAAGATTTAACTGTAACTGAACTTGATGATCTGCAGACAACGGTATGGAAGATTGCATATACTGAAAACATGTACCCCTTCTATCAACAAAACATGCAACTCTTCGCCAAAGACAACTTCCCATAAGGTAAAGCTTTTGCATTGGATGCTTGATGCTACTAGGAATAATAATAATCTACAATTTCTTATCACTATTTTATTCTCTTACAAGGCCAGACTAACACAAGATGGAATTGTCATAAAGCACATATGTGGTCAATAGAAAATTTCTATTTCAGTATTACTTGAAAAGCTCGACTGAGGTTCAGAGTTAAAAATTTGGGCAGGAATCCTAAGTGCTTATCTGCTGAAGGCATACCTTTTCCACGAATGCTCAGCAATGAAACATATGTCGGTTTCTTGATGCATATCATTTCAGATCTGGTGCAGACTATATCGCCTACACTGCTGAGGAGCATATAGTTTATGCCTGGTGCATATTTTTCCAATGTGGCATGTAATCACCTCCATGCTACTTAATCCAGGGGGTGGACTACATTTTTTTGCCTTCATGCTTCCCAGATCTCAATCCCTTGAGCTTCTTTTGAAGACGCCTCAAATGACTCATGAGATGTCTGTAAAAACTCTGCAGCATCTCACAGTACATATGACTGCTGCTGTGGAAGACATCAACAGCACACCTGGTACCTTCGAGCACATCAAACAACTGTTTCTGTGGATTGGGTAATGATGTTCTTAGTCACAACTATGAACACCACCTCTAATTTCTTAATATTCTGGGGACGGTTTAATTGCAACTGGATTTTTGAATTACTATTTACTTTCTAACTGTTTATTTAATACTCATTTCATGTACCCAAAATTGCACCTTTAACTATAAAGAAACAGTAAGTATTTATCTATATCTCAATAAGTAGCATAGCTTCACTCATGGTTGTGTGCAGATATATGCTTCTTATAACTTGTTTTTGTTGAATATAAAAGCTGTTAATGCTGTGAAAATGATCAGTAATTTGCATTAAATAGACTTTAATACTTAATATAATGCTTAAAAAAAAAAAAAAAAAAAAAGCACTAGAGGTGATATTAGGATTGAAACTCACTTTTGCGCCTGTTTCACTTTTCAAATTGTAACCACCAAATGTTATGTATTATTTTTTAGAAATTAAATAATGAAAAATCTGTATATGTGTATGTACATGGAAAATTATGGTACCTACAGTCACCAAATTTTTAATACATATATTCCTACCCCGCCCATATTATGCTTTTGAACCTAAACTCAAAATCTGAAATCAAGAAATGACAATACTGTTTAAAATAAAACATTTTTACCTCCAGTGCATCAGATTATTGTCATTCCGCAAAATGTCAGATATTTATCTTTCAATTTTAATCAACAATTTCAGATATTTGAAAACAATGTGTTGCCATACCCCCCCCAAAAAAATTACTTTTATTTTTCACACCTCAGCATGTTGCCATTCAGTAAAGCCTAAGATATTTAACTTTCAGATATAATCTGGAAGGTTATTTGCTTAACAAACTAATCAATTTAAAAGCAGTAAACACAGTTCTTAAAAATATCTTTTTTACTTTTTAATATGATTAATTTAAATAAAACGTACATTAATACTATGAGATATTTAATCAAAAATATTGAATATTTATATGAAATTACACTAGATGTACTCATTAAAAGCATTAATACATTTTTTTTTCTTTTAGAATAACTATTTTAGGCAGTTGTCCATGCTAGAAGCTAGTTTTGTTTTCATATAGTGAATATAAAAAAAAGTATGGCAACTTGACACATTATTGGGAATTCCAAAGTTATTCTATATTTAAATATTTTGTGATTTTGTTGTTGAATGTGATGTGGCATAAGTGGGAAGAATATGATATTTAATAAATAAAAAGTTAAACACACAAAAAGTTAATAATAAAAAGATAAAAGAAAAAAGTTTTGTAAATCATCTTAATAACAAAACTGGATACTTATATAATAAGCTGAGAAAAAACTGAAAAAGGAGAAAAAAGTATTCCAACACTTAATACTACATTGGGAATAATAATATGTAGCTTTTAAAATTTTTTTCTGTTAAATTGTATGTAATGCATTTGTGAAGAAAGCAATACTTAATAATAAAGGTTTAAAAAAAAAAAAAAAAAAAAAAAAAAACTTATTAGCAGGAGTGAATTGAAGAGCAGACTAATAAACTACAATGCTTAGCGAGAGCATAAAAAACCTTAACAAACCCTCTGATGCAATATTAAATCTGAATCTTTTCAGGTTTTTTTTCTTTAAAAAAAATTTCTTTTTTAAACTTTCCCCCCCCTCTTACCTTTTTTTTTTTTTTTTAAGAGGCAGAAAGAGCTTATTTTTTCCCCTTTTTTTCTTCTTTCTCTCTCTTTTTCATTTTGGTTATTGTTGCTGTTGGTGGTGGTTTCCCACTTGATATCAGACAGCCATAAGGATTTTTGCAATTTTTTCCTGAATGTGATTTATGATATATTTCGCAACAATTATATCTTCTTTTCTGCCTGTGCATTCCTCCGAGTTTGCTACTGCATTTACAGAATATCCTGATATTTAATATGACAAGCATTGCATAGTTAAAATATAAGATTACAAAAAATAAAGATTAACCAGATTTCTTCCAATATAAGGTTATTTATAATAATCACATATCTTGATAGATTGATTAAAATACTTAAAAATGATGCTTAAGAATCTCACTTACGAGAATAAACATTATGTCATATATTTCTGTCTCTCCAACGACTGAAAAATAATCTAAATTAAGAATCTGGATGAAGAATTTTTTTAAAAAACATTTAAAAAAGTATGTAATTTACAGATAATAAATATGCTTTATGAATTATTAGTCTCTTTTTCTATGTTTCTCTTTAACTGATTTATTCATTTTGTTGTTTGGTCCTGTTATTGAAGTAATTATTATTATTATTTTTTATTTAAAGTGTGTACAACTTTTTTAATCAGTGGAAATTTGGCAATTAAATATTTGTAGTTAAATATTCAATATTTTCATACTTTGTATGAAATAAAATGAAAAATATTATGAATTACCAGGTGTTCCTTCAAGTGCTGCTTTTGCACCAGTTAATGTCAGTAAACCTCCTTGTTTCAAATGTTTAACAGCTAATTTGGCAGAAATCACAGATGTCCAAACACTTTGTTTCCACATGAGATCAGAATTTTTAATCAAATCTAAAATAAATAAATAAATAAATAAATAAATAAATAAAATAAAATAAAATAACTGCATAGCGAACATCAATTATTTATTAACTTACATACAAGGGAAAAAAAGAACAGACAGAAAGATAAGAAAAGAAAAACACAGAATACAAATTTTTAATAGCTACTATAATTGACAAGTAAGAAAATTTAACAGTAAAAAATAATTTTTTTAAAATCATAAAATCAAACTATTCTAAATAAAGTTCCTCTTCTCAAAACATCAGTTATCAGGATTCATAGAACTTCACAAATCATTGTAAAAATGGCATTATACCAAAAATAAATAAAATCTATATATTTCATTATTCGCAGAAATTAATATAAAACTGCAAGTAGTATGCACTGAATATAATAGATAAGATGAATAATTTTCATTGCACATTTCTACACAAATCAAATATTTCTTCATAGAAATAAAAGCATTAATGTTAATAAAACTGCAGAGTATTTTTTAAATTTTATTATAATCATTTAAAGTAACATCTTTACTACAACTATGTTATAAAGAAAATATGTTATTGTCTTTTATATTTAACAATTTTATTGAAAAAAAAACTTGGAATTAATAGGGGGAAAATAGAAACTAAAATAATAATAAATATGTATTTGAGGCCACCTATTATCTTGCTGTAACATTAAGCAAGTTCTTAAAATGATACAAGTAGACTGTAGCTAATTCTGTATTTTGCATATTGTTGTTCACATTTGTATCCAGAATATACACAGTCAAAAGTCTTTAATTCGAACGTCCATAATCCGAAATGATCTATAATCCGGGCCTCAAAGCTACAAACTTTCTGTGCATGTGTAAACATATAATGCGTTTACACATTAGGTGGTGGACAGCTGCCTTAGCCATACCATAACCAATCATTCCTTTAAATAAAACTTGTAGAAAAAAAATTAATTGCAATTTATTCATAACTAAAATAAGATTTTGAAATTCAAATAAATTTACAAACTAAAAAGTTATTTTTTAAATATATTTCAGTACAAGTTCCTAAAATAATATAGTACAAAGTCTTTAATCCGGACCTCGAAGCTAAACTTTCTGTGCATGTGTAGCGTTTACCCATGCGCATAATACGTTTACGTATGCGCGTTTAATGTATAATGGACCGTATAAGATAAGCTAAAATCATCTAATTATCTATGTCAGTTAATATTGCAGATTGCATTGTTCCTCAATCTTCTAAGTGGATCCGGCTTATTATTTTTTGCAGACTGTTAGAGCAATTTTATAAAACTAAGGTTGAACTTTCGATTATGTCAAAAAGAATTTCCTATTCTGGAGCTGCCAAAGGATGTACAAAGTGAAAGCATGTTTCAATGTCCATCAAACAAAAGGTGGAATTGCTGCCAAAAATGGATAAAGGCATATCCTTTGTTTCTTTAACCCTTTGTGGCTCAGTGTTCCACTACATGGAACACCCAAACTGAATCACTTCTGAAACCTTTAAATTCAACCGTTAATAGATAAAAATGGCTTTATAATATACTTTGAACTTTTCGTTTTAAACAGTAGATAGCAGTATATCACAAGGAGAACAGAATTTTCATTTATTATGTGTTATTAAAATCCACTTTTTTTCAAGTAATTTTCTCTATTTTTTTAATGATATAAAAAATTTTATTTGGAAAAAAAATTAGGCATAATTTTGCTGGCTGTACTCCAAATTATTTGTTCTATTTTTTTTTCTTTTTTAATCTTTCATACAAAAACCATACGCAGAATCAATGAATAAAACCGGGTGTTCCATTAGTGGGAACACTGCACCTTTAGCGATCTCATGCTGTTACAAATCAGAACATCTGTGCTTAGGAGAGAACATCTGTTGTTTACGTTTTCTGTTTTCGTTGTTTTTTTTTGGGGGGGGAATGAATTCAAACAAAGCAGTATTGAGGAGTGAGGTGTGTTTTGTGTTATGAAAGCCCTAATATTAGCATCTCGAATTTTTTGGAAGTAGTTTTTAAACGGGAATTTTATTAGTAGCTTGACTCATCTTTACTTAGACCTGCGCAAATTTTTTGCTGTCGCTTTTTAGACTCATTCCTGTTTATTTTCAATAATTCTGCAGATATTTTTCGTGTATGTATATATTATAGGCTTATTTTTCTTTATTGTTAATATTAATCGTAGTTAATTATTTTAATCGTAGTTGGTTTGTGCTTCCATCAAAAAGGTGTGACTTGCTTTGAACAATTTTACGAAGCTAAGAAATAGGAAAATTTGTAAATATTTTTGTATATAGGACTTGTGTATATAGATATTTATCTCATTTATCTGTATATATTCAAGAATATTGTGTATATCCAGGAAACCATGTATACAGCCATAATACAGTTTTTTCATTCTTATACAAACGGTTCTACTCATTTTCGTGCTTCACTGCAATGCTCGCTTAGTCGCACTTTTAAAAGCTCTGGCGGCGCAGTGTTCCACCTCATGGAACACCCACAGAATTAAAACGGTAAGTGCAATTTAAAAAAAAATTTACCTGTATACTCCTTTAGGACTAAATAGACTGCATACAACTTTTTTTTTTTTTTTTTGTTGAAATTCCGATGTTAACGTATAGTGCACCACAAAGAGTTAACCATTCCGAAATCTGTTTATCAATTTCACGCTGCTCTGCCGGGGGGGGGGGGGGAAGGAACATCGCGGCGCGCAATGAACTGGAAGTTGATCTGTCAGCACTATCCTTATCTTCAGGGCAGATGTTGTTATTTTATTCGGCTAATAATTCCTTACTAAATGTAGTATTTCAGCCCGATGTACTCCGTCTTTGATATGATTTAAATCAAATCCCTCGTCATTATAAATATCACGAATACACATCAAATAGTTTCCTGGTTGCAATTTTCTAATTTTGACTATGTGTAATGTATGCTTTACGCATGCGTGCGTTGAAAGTTAATAATGTAAACAAATAAATATTAAGCCTTTTTTTTTTTTTTTGTAAATTTTGACACCCTTTAGATCATAATTGCTCTTTATTTCATAAATTACAGTTTCATATTTTTAATTTCATAATTTCTGCATGCCATCTTACCAGATTTAAACTGATGATCTATAATACGGAAAAACCGATAATCCGGAATCACCGAAGTGATGAGTCCGGATTAAAGACTTTTGACTATATATTTATATTTATTCCTGTTTACCTGCTTAAAAATCTGTTGTATAAAAGAAAATATTCAATATGAATTTTAAAATAAAATTTATTCAAAAAAGTGCTGAAAAGAAATGGTATAATAAGTTAAATGATGTATTTAGTTTCTAGTAGACATTCATCAAAAGAATACATCAAGAAAATACATCAAAAGATTTATCATTTGTTGTTTGAAATTATTAATTCTCCAGTAAAATATTTTAGTAGTTTCATATTTGAAGCAAACATTTCAAGACATTATAAAATAACTACAAGTTCTGCAAAAATTTCATTGTATAGGAGGTAAAAGTTTCAAAGGCATCATAAAACTGTTTGCATGAACTATCGTCAACTGTGTTTGATGTTACAGATGTTTGAGACTATTAATTTCCCATAAAAATATTTAAACATAGTTTCAAATTTGAAGCAAACAATATAGGATATTACAGGTTATGAGTTCTATTAAAAAATTAATTATGCAGGAGGTAAGTTTTAAATGCATCATAAAATTGTTAGTATAAAATATTTTCCAACTCTTTTTTAAGTTACAAACAATAGGTATTGCACGAAATGGTTGAAATGACATTAAGATTCTATTTCAAGACAACACCACAGAATAAGAAATTTGGTACTTTTCTATTTTGCCAGCGCAGGTGCCAAATTCACCAAAAATGGTACAACCGATGCCAAACTTAACATACACGCTGATAACTTTTCACGCTTTAATTTTTAAAACAAGTCGCAGGCATTTCTTATCAGATTGATTGTTTCTTTCATTACTGGCATACAATTACATAGAATTTGTACTAGATAGTTCAATTTTATGCCCTAAAGTCATTCGCCGTAATTAAGTTATTAGGATGCAATCATACAGCTCACCCAAAGGTGAAAATATAGAAAAGGCAAAGTCAAAGGTTAAATTCATCAATTCTAACGAGAATGCACTAGCGAAGTAAAGCACTGCGATTTTAAATAATTTCTGAGTAAGCTGTTCACACGAATTGAAATAATTCTTGCATTTAAACTTATATTTCAAATGAAGATTTAACTTGAAATTAATGTAGATAATTACTGAGAGAATTATATTTTTATAACATAGTTTACGTGAGATGAGATTACTTGGGGTGTGATATGAACAGGCGAATCAGGATGTTGAACAATGAAAGCATAGTAAATTCTTAAATTAACATCTTTTTTCAAATTTATTGTCTTTATTTATTGGCTTTTTACAAAATTATAAACGATATTAAAATGTTTATGCCTTCAAAATAAAAAATTCTTAGAACTAACATTCATTAACATTTTTTATTTGTGTATAGTGTATGTTGTCGCCAATAAAGTCTGCTTGGCAAGATTTGCGCCGGCGAAATGGAAAAGTACCAGAAATTTTTTCCTATGGAAAATCACGCAAAACTTATGGTTGCTGTAAAACTTATGACTAAATTAAAAGAAAAATATATAATAAAAGTTAATCCAGAAACTGACACATTACCAAGGTATATGGATACGATGGCAGGTGGTAAGAAGGTTCATAAAATGTTAAAAAAAAATCTGGCATTTGGAAATCCACTGCAAGAAAGGATTTATCATGCTGATATAACATGGATATTCAGAGACCAATCAAAATTTCACACATTTAGATCCACTGGATTATTTACTGCAAGAAAGTTCAATGAAGAACTAAACTAAAAATTCCTATTACTGAACAAATAAATAAAAGTTTCAGGAATTCCAATGTTCCTGGAACATAAACTATAGCTTTTATACGAGGGCCATCCAGGAAGTAGATTACGTTTCCGTCTGTGTCCGCTAGGGGCGGGGCTAGCGCGGCCATCTTGGGGTCAGAGCGTTGCGCAGCTCAGTCTGCATCTAGCCGTGCTAGTGAGAGGTTCGTGCTGTGCTCCGTTCAGATACTGTGACGGTTTGAAATGTCTGTGTTAATTGAAAATCCCGCGAGCTGCGAGGTGCGCTCAGTAATAAGGTTTCTGACTGCAAAAAACTGTAAACCGATAGAAATCTATCGGCAGCTTCGTGAAGTGTATGGGGACAACATTATCACTGAAGGTGGAGTGCGTCAGTGGGTCATAAGATTTCAAAATGGCCTCAATGCAGTGGGGGCACACAAGTTCTCCCCAAAAACCCAAGAAATGCATGCAAACAATGTTGGCAAGGAAGATGATGGCGACTGTTTTTTGGGACAGAAAAGGTGTAATTTTGGTAGACTTCCTGGAAAGAGGCACTACAATAAACTCTCAAAGGTATTGCCAAACTCTCCAAAAACTCAGAAGAGCAATTCAAAACATGCGCAGAGGAATGTTGAGCTCTAAGATCTTGTTGATTCACGACAACGCCCGGCCCCACACGGCAAATGTCACTCGTAAAGTTCTTTAATCTTTTAAGTGGGAGTTGTTTCCTCATCCGCCGTACAGTCCCGACCTGGCACCGAGCGACTTCCACCTATTCCCAGCAATGAAGAAGTGGCTGGCTATGCAGCGTTTTGATGACGACGCACAGCTGCAAGAAGAGGTAACGAAGTGGTTGAAGGCGCAGGCGGCCGAATTTTTCGACGAAGGAATTTCCAAGCTCGTACATCGCTACGATAAATGCCTTAATTTGTATGGTGACTATGTAGAAAAGTAGTATTTGAGTGTGGCTTTCATCTGTATATAATAAAATTTGTTTCCTATACTTTGTTTATTTTTTTATTCCAAAACGTAATCTACTTTCTGGATAGCCCTCGTAGTTTAAGAAACTAATTACACTACAAATTTGTATAAATATATAAAGATTCTGAATAAAAAACTGAAAACATCTATATGGAAATTTAGAATGCCGTAAGCATTTTAATTCTTTCAGGATAATGATACTCAATATCCAGTTCTAAATGTTTACATGTGGCTATTGTACAATTGCCCTGATTAAAATCCTCCATATCATTTGCATTTAAAGGCAGAAGAAAACAAGGAACCTAGATATTTTTCCAAAAATGCATCTGAAAGAAATTTAGAAGGAATGGGGGGGGGAAACACATACAGTCAAAAGCCGTTAATTTGGACACCCATAATCCGCAATGATCTATAATCTGGGCCTCAAAGCTACAAACTTTCTGCGCATATATATTATATAACTATAAAAGCTTTTATTATATAACTATAAAAGCTATATGCGTCATGTTGATGCATAGGCGTTTACGCATGCGTGTAAGACTTTTGATGCTAAAGCAAAGTTTAAAGTTTGAAAAAAATTAAACATTTAGCAGTAGTAGCATATAACGTTGCGCACCTACAACTTGCACGCTACCAAGGGTGACTGTGAAAGCTTGTATAAACCACAGAGTCTTGTAAAGGGTTTAAGTCCCTTTTTATTCAACGTAATGAATTACAATTGCGTTCTCTTGACGCTTACAAACGGTGCCAACTCGGCAGTCAGAATAAAAATAAGAACCTGAAAAGAAAGTAAAGACAATATTCTAACTACGAGGCTCTCTAAAATAACTAACTCACCGCGTTTTACAAAAGCCGCAGCTAATTCAGCAGACTTGAAGCTCACTGGAACAATTGCAACTACTTCCCGCCAAGCACATAGGCCGCAACGCGGGGTTCTTCAATTCTCGATTTCTACCTCCGCGCTCGCTAAGTAAGAATAACTCTCTCACCAAACTCGTTTCCTTCTATTTAAATCATACTACTTCCGCTGATAATTTGAATGCTTGCGCGTTCTACTCAAATTTACATATTCTGGCATTGGCAGTTCCAGGGGAAAGTAAGGCTTGACAGGAAAGATAGTTTAAACTTAAAATAAATGTCAGTTAAAATAAATATAAACCCTACATTTGCCGCTGCCAGAATTTGGAAAACTTGGAAGCAGGTCCTACAAACGACCTGTTGTAAGTTTATCTAATTCTGAACTAACTGGCGAAAGCCTCGTTTACACAAAAAAAAATCTTATGTAACAATTATATACTAAAATTCTTTTGCTCGTTACAAAGCTTTCTTCTTACAGCAACTTTTCCTGGACTTCATCAATCAATCTTGGTCTTTCCTTCCAGCATCTGGAAGGAATAAGTATCAGTATCTTTCTACATACATTATAATTTACACTTTCTTGACACAATAAATTTTTGTTTTTAAGCGATTCGTTTTTCTTAGTTATTGCTTACTTCACATTCATTCAATTTTTCAAGCATTAATTTAACTTTACCCTGGCTCTCCACCGTGTGTGGTGTCAAACGGGAATATTCGTGTTTTAGTCTTACAACACTTCCCCTAACCACCATGATTTGTTAGAATTCAACAACCAAAATAGACACACCTTACTCGACATTCTACAACTCAATGAGCTACTTTAATATTCTTAAAAATTCAAATGTAGGTGGAGAACCCTACAAAACACATTCATTCTAGCTTCCCCCTCATTCATCTTTAAACATGCAGGCTTTCGCTCTGAAGCATGACTTTACAGTTTAATACTTAAATTTTGACTTCATTGCTTTTAAGCATTCACTTTTAGCATCTACAATTTTATGCTTCTAGACTAAATTCTACTTTTACATAACATGCAAGTATTTACATACATTGACAAAAGTTTAATACATATGCTTTTTACAATTTACCATAAAATGAATAAGAGAAAATAAATTTTTACTTTACTCATTCTTCGCCAAGCTGGCGGCACTGGAACTAAAATTCTTATTAGTACAAGAATACGAAGTTATTTTTATCTTCGGCCAAATTTTGGCTTTAACATAACAGAATTAGTCTTTCGACCAACAGAAAATGCTTGTTTTTAGCTTTTACACTTAAAGAAAATAATACTGTTGCCTTAGCTAAATAAAGTAAAACAAAACTAAGTCTCAACCGAGACATATTGACTTTCGTCAAAACATAGAACTTCGTACTTATGCATAACATTTCGGAACAAAAGAGAAAAAAAAATTTATAGAAGGTTTTAACTTATCTTTGAGTTTTCGATGCTTGAAACTCCGTCATCCGTTTTTGACAAAATTGATCCCAAGTTAGAGGTGTCATGGATGTCAATCTTCTCCTTATTGATTTCCGTGTGTCGTCCCCGTTGATCTTTCTTTTGCGTCCTCTACATGCTGGCCTCTTGACGGAGTAATCGTCTGGTTGTTGGCCTTTGCGTTTCTGCCTGGGAGGGCTGGTCTTGACGTCCTCCGGTCTGGAGTCCTTGAATTTCTTCTGTTCCTCGTACTTCTGTGCCTCCTGTTGGCGTTTCAGTTTCCGGAACGGCGGCCTTGCTGGCACCTGACTCTGTGGCCGTGTGCGCGTTCTCCTTGATGTGTAATTTCTCCTGCCATCTTTTGTAGGTGGTGTTTTCGTCTTTACCATGGTTTCTTTACCCGGTTCATCTGTATTTTTGTTTTTCTTAAACGCCGGTGTTTGAAACTCATTTTTTCTTTTTGATACCGACGTCCGGGTTGTAGAAGTGCTAGGTCTCTCTTCAGTTCTCCGTTTCTTGGGTGGTGGAATAGTTGTTGCAGTCTCTGGCCCTTCTATTTCGTTTAGACTTGAGTCCTGCAAGAAACTTTTAAGGATTTCAAAATCATTTGGATTATAGTATTTTTTCACCTGGTCGGGACTTGCTTTACAGATTTCCCCTCTCTCGTTTTTAAGATATAAGACTACTCCTTTGATTTCCTGAATTACATAGGGGCCTTCAAACTTTGGAGCTAGCTTTGCCATAAAACTGTCTGGGGCACTTGATAAAGAAAATTTCCGTTTCAATACTTTATCCCCAACTTTAAAATCTGCTTCACGGCGTTTTCTATCATAATAAATTTTATTTTCTGTCTATTTCTTGGCGTATCCGAGGTTTTAAGTGCCTGATCAATTAGCTTTTGCACGTCCTTTTGTCTAAATTCCTGCTCTCTTTGTTGCACAAAGAATAATTTATCTAAAGGCGTAATTAACTTTCTGCCTAAAAATAATTCTGCTGGAGTTTTTCCTGTAGTATCATGATGTGCCGTTCTTAAAGCATAAGCTAATTCATTTATGTAGCCATCCCAGCGCTTGTGATGTGTGCTAACGTAACTGCGAATTATTTTTACAATGTTTTTATTAACTCTTTCTGCTATGTTAGCCTGTGGTCTATACGGAACCATTTTGATATGGCGTATATCAAGTCCATTGCATATGTTTTCAAATATTTGACTAATGAATTGTTTTCCGTTATCGCTAATGACTTTTATCGGTGCACCGTATTTTAAAATGTATCTGTGTAAGAATGCATCTGCGACTGTTTTGGCTGACGCGCGTTTAAGTGGAACAATTTCTATCCATTTTGAAAAATGATCTACTATTACTAAAAGAAAACGATTTTTATTTAACTCGCTCTGGGGGAAGGGACCAAGAAGATCTATGCCTAAAATTTCATTCGGAAATGTAGCGCGAATGCTATTTAAGTACTCGGCCAGGCTGTAATTAATATCATTTATTAACTGACATTGATTGCAGGACCTGACATACGCCGTTACTATTTTGTATAATTGCGGGAAATATACTGCCTCGCGTACCCTTTTTAAAGTCTTTCTGACCCCGAGGTGGCCCGCTGTTTTTTTTCCGTGCAACTCCTTCAAAATGCTTAATCGAAGCGAGGCTGGGATGACTGGCTTATACTCAAGATTTTCGTTTGTTGCTTTCGTATAGAATAATAAATTATCTATTATTTCATAGTTTTTTGCTCTATTTCTTATCGCATCGATATCTGTATGCTCAAAGCTTTCGGGGTCTTTCAAATAAGCATAGATATTTCCAAATTCAGGATCAGCTTTCAGTTCAGTAATAACCGTATCTCTAGAATCTAAAATTTTTGAAGTCAACACAGCGCATTTAAGTTCATTACCTTCATCGTCCAGTTTTATACGAGAAAGTGCGTCAGCTACATTGTTTTCCTTACCCGGTTTATATTTTATTGTGATATTATATTCTTGGAGTTTTAAAGCCCATCTTATTAACCTGGGCGTTAGGTTTTTTCCCGAGTAAAGTCTACCAACAGCCGCATGATCCGAAAAGACTGTTACTGGCGATTTGCCGAAATAAACTCGAAATTTGTGTACAGCCATTAATACGGCTAATGTTTCTCTTTCTGTAGCTGTATAATTCCTTTGTGTTTGATTCAATGTTTTACTAAAAAATGCCAGCGGATGGTTATTTTGCATAAGAACCGCACCCACCGCATAGTCTGATGCATCTGCCGCAATTTCCAGGTTTTCATCCCCCTCAGGGAATTTTAAAACAGGGGCATTAATAAGCGCTTCTTTTAATCTTTCAAAAGCTGTGTTCGCTTCCGCTGTCCACGTAAATTTACTCTTTTTTCTTTTGATTACTAAGAGTGATTCAACAATATTAGCGAAATCTTTTATGAAAGATCGATAGTAAGAACATAGTCCAAGGAAAGACGAAAGTTTCTTGGCGGTGTTGGGCGGTGGGAAATTCTTAATAGCTTTTATTTTTGAATCTTGCGTTTCTATACCCTTTTGGGAAATTTTATAACCGAGATATTTAAGTTCTTTAGTTGCGAACTTGCATTTTGAGGCGTTAATTGTAAGACCGGCCTCTTTTAATAATTTAAAAACTTGTTCGAGGCCATTAATGTGTTGTTCCAACGTACTACTCGTTATAATTATATCATCTAGATAAATTAAAGTTGATTTTCCTAGGACAGGCTTTAGAACAATGTCCATAGCTCTCTGGAATGTTGATGGGGCCCCACACAACCCAAAAGGCATGCGTAAAATTGCATAAGTGCCCGATTTTGTTATAAACGCGGTTTTATGTATATCTTCGGGTCTCATAGCTATTTGATAGTAGCCAGACGTTAAGTCCAAAGTAGACATATATCTCGTCGATTTGATCTGTCTAATAATCTCGTCTATAACCGGCAAAGGGTAAACTGGAAATTTAGTTTTCTATAATCGATAGCAAACCTCCAAGCCCTTTTATCCGAAGGAGGAAACTCGTTCTTTTTCCTACATAGTACGACTGGACTCGCGTATTCACTATTTATGGGCATTATTATTTTATTCTTTAACATCTCCTGAATATGTTCTTCGATGATTAGGTCTTTTTGTTTATCATAGCGGTAAGGTTTAGTCCTACAAGGTTTTTCGGCATTTAATTGAATCTTGAGCGTCACGATCTGACAGTTTCCCGTTTTTTCTGAAAACAAATGAGAAAAATTACTCACCACTTGCTGTATTGCTTTACTTTCCTGGTCATTCAAATGGCTAAGGTCCAATTCAGGTGTCTCCACCGGTTCCACCACTCTCTGGTCCATCTCCAGCACCACGGAACTATCTTGAAAATTTAATTTGGCCCTCGCGGCCCTTAAAAAGTCCATACCTAAAATAAGAGAGTGTTGGAGGTGTTTCACCACAAAAATTAATACTTTGAGATTTTCCTCTTTCATCTGTAAGTTTAATGATACTTTCCCGATGCAGTGACATGTTTTTCCTTGCGCCGCTATAATTTCCGTATTTCTGGTTTTAAAGAGTCGTATC
Organism: Stegodyphus dumicola; assembly: GCF_044657685.1. Taxonomy (NCBI): domain Eukaryota; kingdom Metazoa; phylum Arthropoda; class Arachnida; order Araneae; family Eresidae; genus Stegodyphus; species Stegodyphus dumicola. The sequence continues at coordinate 130,713,882 of NC_140768.1, read as the reverse complement.
CTATAAAAATTCTTTTTGAAGAACTTTTCACTCATGAAATTTCCTTCTGCCCCTGTATCGATGAGGGCTTCTACTGGTACATCGCCAACCAGGACTTGTATAATTGGTAGCTGTGAGTTTTTTACGATGACTGTATTTAGATGTCTATTTGAGGGTTTTTCTAAAACTTCCGGGGTCTGGACCCTCCCGTTCACAGGCCCCTCTAGTCGTTTAAAGCTTTCCTTTCAATCTGTGTCTTCTGGGTACGCGGATGGTTATTTTCAAATTTTCTTTTTGGGCCTTGACCTTCGAGTTTCGATGCGTTAGCTTGATAGTTCTTTCCCCCATATGAGCGATTTCCATTTCTGGTTTCCTCCTTCCTTCTGGTATTTTGAGAATATGTTTCCCCTCTCGCTCTTTCCGCTATTCTGCGATTTTGAAATTTCACCGCCAATTCGAAAAGTTCCTGCAATGTGGTTGGGTTTCTAATTTCGAAGTAGTCTTGGACAGCGGGTAACTATCTTGGTAATATTATTTCAATAATCTCCGCATCGGGTTTCTTGCCATACAGCATATCAGTTAGCTTGATTTTTCGTAAAATAAAGTCCGTCAATTGTGCTGTATCCCGTTGATAGAAACTATATAGCTCGGCTTCCAGCCGTGCGCGATCTTTCACTATGGGGAAGGCCTTTACTAACGATTTTTTGAAATTTTCAAATGTATACGTCGGGCTTCCAAATTCACCTAGAAGAAATTTGCCTATATTTTTCCACCATAGCGCGGCCTGTCCTCTTAGTGCTGATGTGGCAATAGCAACTTTTTGTCTTTCAGGCACAGGATAGAGCTGAAAGTGGTTTTCTATACCTTCTAAAAATACGGACACCGAATTTTTTCCGTCGAAATAGACGTTTGGCTTGATTGATGCTCTCAAAGTCTGGACCAGGTATCCAAATCCTTCTAACTGAGTTGTCATTTCTTGGTGTTGTCCAGCGGCTTCCATCCAATTTTCGGCCATTTCAGTTCGATAAGTGTTCGGGCGCCAATATAACGTTGCGCGCCTACAACTTGCACGCAATCAAGGGTGACTGTGAAAGCTTGTATAAACCACAGAGTCTTGTAAAGGGTTTAAGTCCCTTTTTATTCAACGTAATGAATTACAATTGCGTTCTCTTGACGCTTACAAACGGTGCCAACTCGGCAGTCAGAATAAAAATAAGAACCTGAAAAGAAAGTAAAGACAATATTCTAACTACGAGGCTCTCTAAAATAACTAACTCACCGCGTTTTACAAAAGCCGCAGCTAATTCAGCAGACTTGAAGCTCACTGGAACAATTGCAACTACTTCCCGCCAAGCACATAGGCCGCAACGCGGGGTTCTTCAATTCTCGATTTCTACCTCCGCGCTCGCTAAGTAAGAATAACTCTCTCACCAAACTCGTTTCCTTCTATTTAAATCATACTACTTCCGCTGATAATTTGAATGCTTGCGCGTTCTACTCAAATTTACATATTCTGGCATTGGCAGTTCCAGGGAAAAGTAAGGCTTGACAGGAAAGATAGTTTAAACTTAAAATAAATGTTAGTTAAAATAAATATAAACCCTACAAGCAATAAAAGCTCGCTGAGATATGTTGTGCAGACATTGAAGACAATAAAAGATTTTGAACTTAACCAATTTATTAACAATATAATAAATAATAAAAACACAGAAAATAAATTTCAACAATATCAGAGTCTTAGGAAAAATATAATATAACCATCATTCATCAAATAATATTTTTACCTGGTCTCCAAAACACTGGCATTCAATACAAATAAAATGTCCTAAACAGTAATTAAGCGGCCTAAAAATGAAGCTGGCTACACATTCAATAAGTCCATAATCAATGGTCAAGAAAAACACCTGAAAAAATTTAAATGAAGTTCTTGAAAGCACTTAAAACCAGCCTAACTCCGTTTGCACGAGGAATCGCCACTCACGTGTTTTAAATTCCGCCTTCATTGAAGAACATGGATGCCGCCCACAGCAGTCACTCATATGGTAGCCTCTGGAACCAAGGAACTTTATTCTGGAACAATCATTTTATGGATATGAACCAAGGAACTTTTTCCGAAATAGCCATCCCGCAAACCGGAACCAAGGCACTTTAATCACCGGACTACATGCATCCTTCTGACGGGGCTGGAAACCACTCACTCAAGTGCCTGGAAAGCAGGAACTAGAAGGGGGTTGAGCCTTGCTTAAATGCTTAAATGCTAATTGCTTATGCTTATATTAGCCCAGTTGGGCTTTAATAAGCTATATTGATTTAATCCCCTAAGGACAATCAGAATGTCAACTATCAGCTAGTTCCCAGCCGGGAAATCGGAGCGGGTAAGGAAAAGGGGGCCCATCGGCCATAGTGACAAAGTCCAATCATCAAAGTAACTTAACTCTCACCCGTGAGAAAAGAGTAATAATCACGTGTATGGAGCTATGAAGATGCAAAAGAAATGAAAATACATGAAATGTGCATAGGATACAGTGTTGAACATGTAATAAACAAATGAAAGTGAAGTAATGTACGCATAAAAATGTGTTTCGGCTTTTCAGATGACGTAACATCACGTTTCGTTTTTGCATCTCAATTAGGTTGAAACAGTTCGTTCTCAATGCAAACAGTGGCAGCAAGAAAAAGAAGTAGAAGTAACTACTATATTACATTAAAATAACAACTAAACTAAATAAACATTTCAAGGAGGAGAGATGATGCAGTAAAAGGTTTAAAAATAAGCTATATTTTCCAACAAATGCCCCCCACATCATCATCTCCGACCTGAAATAAAAACCGAATGCCAGTATCTTTACAAAATTCAAAACAAGAATAAATAAATATCACAATTTCATTCAGAAATTTTTAAGAAAATTTTTCTTTGGGAAAATCTTATCCCATTATTCAAAAATTTTACCGTAGCAAGAAAGTCCAACATGTTACAGAATAATACAAAGACATATATATGATCACACACTCGATACTTTTACCCAGGGCCCTGGTCACTCATACAACATTCTACACTATACAATTTTACATTTACCTAATATCCATCACATATGACTTAGTTTCAAATAAACAAAACTTAATTTAAATACACACAAAAACAAATTTCATAAGAAAATTGTTCCACAAAATCTTATCAGGTTATGCTTAGTCAGCGGTTTTGTCATGGGATCAGCCAGATTATCTTTACTTGGGATATATTTTAAATCAAAAATTTCCCTGTTTAATAGATCACGAATGAAAAATAGCTTCACATCTATATGTTTTGTCCTTGAGTTTTCAATGGGTGATTTTGTAAAACATATAGCAGCCATGTTATCAGCAAACAATATTGATTTTGAAACATAGTTACTTGCAATTTTAAACTGAATGCATTCATCCAAGATGTTTTTAAACCAAACTAATTCTTTTGCTGATTCAGTCATGGAGATAAATTCAGCCTCCATAGTAGACAAACTCACTCCCCTTTCTTTGAATGTACGCCAAGATACAGGTGATTCTCCCAACAAAGCTACTTGTCCACCAATAGACACCATATCATCCCTGCTTGAAGCAAAATCCGAATCTGAATATATATTGAGCTTCAGTTCCTTGCATACCAGTTTAAGTTTGTACTGTCTGGTATTGGAAACGTACCCTAAAAGTTTAAGTAATCCTTCCCAGTGAAACTTACCAGGATTGCTTTGGAACTGAGAAAATATATTAACAGCATAAGCTATATCCGGATGAGTACGATTGCAAAGAAACGAGAGACATCCCAAAACATTTCTATAAGGATAATTCATCATTTCAGTCGTTTCTTCTTGTGTACTGAGACTTTGAGTATTTCACACCTTTAACTATTGGAAGGGAAGTAATTTGTGTTTTAAAAGACTTAAATCAATCAACTATGCCTTCTATATATAATTGCTGATGAATTAAAACACTATTGTTCTCAAATTCCACACCCAGAAGCTTTCTTGTTTTACCCAAAATTTTCAAATCGAAATGTGAACTCAGGACTTTTAATATCCTTTTGGCCTGAACTTCACTTTTCCCAAACACTACTATATCATCAACATAAACCAACAGAATGACAAAATCTTTAAAATGATAGACACAATTACACCACTCAAACTTGATAAACCCTAGGTCACATAGTGTTCTATCCAACTCGTAGTACCATAATCGCCCACTCCGATGCAAACCATACAAGGCTCTATCTAAACGACATACAAAAGTTTCTTTATCTCGCTCTACAAAACCCTGAGGTTGGGACATGTAAATTTCCTCTGATAAAGGAGCGTAGAGATAGGCGCTTTTTACGTCGCATTGTATATTTGCCCATCCAAGGTGTGCAACTAAAAGGGAGAAAAAGAGCCTTATTACTGAAAAGTTGACTACAGGCGAGTAGGTTTCATCATAGGTATCGTATTTAATTTGCCGATAACCCTGAGCCACTAAACGAGCTTTAAAACGAACAATGTTTCCAAATTCGTCACGTTTAATGTTGAAAATCCACCTGCAACCTAGTGGAGTCTTGTCTTTAGGAAGTAGAACAAGATGCCATACGTTATGCTTTCCCATGTTGGCCATTTCCTCTTCCACTGCCTCTATCCATTTAAGCTTTTCTGTGGATTTCATTGCCTGGTTATAAGTGTTTGGAATTGAAACATCTAGTCAGCTATCTCGGGTATATGACGTTGAAGGAGTACCAGTTGGGTCGATTTCACCACTATAAGTATTGCTTCCCTTGAAATCAAACAAGGTAGGATCATACTGAATATTATGTTCAGTGCAATACCTTTCTACATCATTTGGTGATTGTAGTCTTTGATTAGACCCCCTCTCAAAATAATACACATCCATACGAGTGCCGTCTGGCCTTGGAACAGGTTTACGAAGCCAAGTTACTTGTCTCAATGTAGATTGAGTATCAGTGTCAATTGTAGAAGAAGGTACATTGGTATCGGTTCTTTTCTCTATTTCAGGAAAATAGCCAACTGGAGTATCAGTGGATTGGAACTCTACCCTTTCTTCAGATTCCAAATCAGGAAGGGTGCCCAGTGCAGCTCCACTGCCACTTTTCTGCATTCCAATTGACTCTTTAAAAGTAGCATTTAGGGTTTCTACTACCTTTTGCTCATTTTCCAATCAAATCTTGTACCCTTTTGTTCGTACACTGTACCCAATCAATCGGCCCTTCGTTGCCTTTGGATCAAGTTTAGAATTTCTTTTAGCCTTTGGAATTCCCACATAGGCAATCGTTCCAAATGCCTTAAGATGACGTACTGATGGTTTCCGCTTAGTGTATAATTTGAATGGGGTTTTATCTTGGCCCTTATGACAAATTCCATTAAATGAATATGCAAAATACATTACTGCATCTGACCAAAATTCGGAACTCATTCCACTATCGTGTAAGATTGCATGTACATTGTTGAGAGATGTCTGATTAAATCTCTCACAAACTCCAATCTGTTCTGGGGTGTATACATCTGTAAATTCGTGCTTTACACCATTTTTATTACAATATGATCCGAATTGATCATTATCATATTCTCGCCCATTGTCAGTCCTAAAGTATTTCAATCTAAGGTTCAAAGGTCTTTCCGCACGTGCTATATGCCTTTCAAATACTTCAAACACCTGACTTTTCTCCACAATGGGGTACACTACCACATAACGAGAATATTCGTCAATAAAGGAAACAAAATAACGTTCACCATTCCTACCTGGAATGTTAATAGGTCCCCATACATCAGAAAAAAACCCTTTCAAGCGGTCTCTTTACTTGAATACCTTCTAAGGGTCTATAGGAGATTCGTCTTTGTTTATTGATTTGGCAATGTTCACAAAACAAACTAGGTGAGTGCTTTAACACAGGAAGACCTCGAACTGAATGTCTCTTACTAGTCCTGACAATAGCACCATAATTTATATGACCAAACCGACCATGCCATAATTCACTATTATTATGCTGAACTGTGGATGCCTCAAATTTTACAGATTTGCCCCCCTTTTTGACTATTTTCGGGAATACATGATAGTTACTTCCTATCAACTTAGCTTTGTACAAAGTTTCATTTTCATCATCAGTAACTTTAATTTGCCCATTTTTACCATAAAATCTTGCTCCATTGATATCTACTCTAGGTCCAGATATTAAATTTCGTCTCAGTTCAGGTGAGTATAACACATCTTTAAGCAAAATAACCGTATCCCCAAATTTCATTTTAACAGTACCCTTCCCATGAATTGGAAAAGTTACCCCATCAATAGCTACTAGCATATTCTCATTTTTCACAGGAGAAAAAGTATCAAACAATTCACGACTTTTACAAAAATGATGAGATGCAGCCGTATCAAAAATCCAACTATCATCATTTTCTTCCAAATTGTTAACATTAGCTTGAGCTATAAAATGGGACTGTGCATGGGAATTATTTTTACATTTACTCAACTTGGGTTTATTCTTACACTTAGGAGATGTTTTATTACTACTAGATGCAGCTGAGGAAACAGAAAAAGCAGGTGAGGGTGATCTGGAAAGATTACCTTTCATTCTACAGTATTTTTGAATATGACCTGGACGGCCACATTTATAACACTTGAGCCCTTTAATCTGCTTAAATTTGGGTTCGCAGTGAGTACTTTGAACTTCTATAGTCTTATTGGAGTTTTCCCTATCTATCTCTCTTAAGTTAAGTAGCGTTTCCTCTGCTAGTATTTCAAGTTCAACATTTTTAAATATGAACTTTTCATCTGGCCACCTCAAAACATTCTGAACTACTTGATCAAATTTATCTGGAAGGAACCTAAGAAACTGGAAACATATATATACGTCTCTTACAGCCTGATTAATATCAGCTAACTGTTCAGTTACGCGTTTTAATCTAGAAGAAAAGAAACTAATGCTTTCATTTGGCTTAATTTTACAATTTAAGAACTCTGAAAACAGGGACATATGTCTAGACCGATAATCTGGCTGGAAGTATTTGGCAAGCGTATTCCATGCCACTACCTGGTCATCAATTTCACATATCAAGTTTCTATATTCAGGGCTTACATTCATATAAATTAACGATAATGCCAATCGACTTCTATTTTGATAGTCAGCAATAATTTCTTTTGTAATACCCTTAACATCATTTAAATCAGGACATTTTTCAATACCTTTAACCAAATGCCATGCATTTTTTTCATTCAAGACAAACTTCATATCTTTGGACCATGTAAAATAATTACATGCATCAAGTTTAGCAATATTATGCATGACACTAACAGTAGCCATATTTGAATTTTAACAAAAACCGCCCCCCAATCTCTTAAGTCCTAAATTAAATTTAAACTTCAAAAGTCTGCACTAAAAATAACTCAGGAGCTGGGCCCATAACCAAAATGATGCTAAAGCAAAGTTTAAAGTTTGAAAAAAAATTAAACATTTAGCAGTAGTAGCAATAAAAGCTCCCTGAGATATGTTGTGCAGACATTGAAGACAATAAAAGATTTTGAACTTAACCAATTTATTAACAATATAATAAATAATAAAAACACAGAAAATAAATTTCAACAATATCAGAGTCTTAGGAAAAATATAATATAACCATCATTCATCAAATAATATTTTTACCTGGTCTCCAAAACACTGGCATTCAATACAAATAAAATGTCCTAAACAGTAATTAAGCGGCCTAAAAATGAAGCTGGCTACACATTCAATAAGTCCATAATCAATGGTCAAGAAAAACACCTGAAAATATTTAAATGAAGTTCTTGAAAGCACTTAAAACCGGCCTAACTCCGTTTGCACAAGGAATCGCCGCTCACGTGTTTTAAATTCCGCCTTCATTGAAGAACATGGATGCCGCCCACAGCAGTCACTCATATGGTAGCCTCTGGAACCAAGGAACTTTATTCTGGAACAATCATTTTATGGATATGAACCAAGGAACTTTTTCCGGAACAGCCATCCGCCATCCCGCAAACTGGAACCAAGGCACTTTAATCACCGGACTGCATGCATCCTTCTGAAGGGGCTGGAAACCGCTCACTCAAGTGCCAGGAAAGCAGGAACTAGAAGGGGGTTGAGCCAGAGCGACGCGAGATACTTATAGCAGAAGTAGGAATGACGTCATCTCACGGCAACCAATCAGCTATCGGCATGAATCGGCTTCTCAGATGACGTAACGTCACGTTTCGTTTTTGCATCTCAATTAGGTTGAAACAGTCCGTTCTAAATGCAAACAGTGGCAGCAAGAAAAAGAAGTAACTACTATATTACATTAAAATAAGAACTAAATAAACATTTCAAGGAGGAGAGATGATGCAGTAAAAGGTTTAAAATAAGCTATATTTTCCAACAACCTTTACGGCTGCGCATATGTGTGTGCGCATGCGCATAATGTATAACAGACAGTATAAACTAAAATTATCTAATTATCTATTTCAGTTAATGTTGCAGATTGTAATGTTCCGTAATCTTCGAATTGCATCTGGCTTATTATTTTTTGCAGACTGTTAGAGCAATTTTATAAAAGTAAGCTTGAACTTTCGATTATGTTAAATAGAATTTCCGATGCTGGAGCTCCCAAAGGATCTACAAAGCGAAAGTATGTTTCGATGTCCATCAAACAAAATATGGAATTGCTGCAAAAAATGGATAAAGGCATATCCTTTGTTTCTCTAACCATTCCAAAATCTGTTTATCAATTTCACGCTGCTCTGCAGGGTGGGGGATGTAGCGGCGCGCAATGAACTGGAAGTTGATCTGTCAGCTTTATCCTTATCTTCAAGGCAGATGTTTTTATTTTATTTGGCTCATAATTCCTTACTAAATGTAGTATTTCATCTCAATGTACTCCACCTTTGATATGATTTAAATCAAATTCCTCATCATCATAATTTGCTTCCCATAGTGAAGAAAGTGACACAGAGGTTATTGAAAACGATTGACAAATTAGTCGGTATTCTCGACACAGCAATTATAGGATTTGAACAGCGAAACTTTGTAACTGACAATTTTTATGCAAAAATCGCCACTATACAAATAAAAGTCATTTAAAATACTTTTTAGTTACAAGTATATGATTAAGACTAACGATTATGAAAATAAAAGACAGAAAAGGACTTTTAAGCCAAGTAAGGGAAGGGTAATATAGCATATCAAGCTTATCTGTAATATTGCAGGATAAGTTGATGGCAGAGATGTACAAATTTTGCATTCCATAGATGTAGATTTGTAATGAAGAGAATTTGACAGCCATGGCAGATTAAATACAGTCAAAAGTCTTTAATCGGACTCGTCGGGATTTCGGATTATGGATCATCAGTTTAAATCTGGTAAGATGGCATGCAGAAATTATAAAATTAAAAATATGAAACCATAATTTATGAAATAAAGAGCAATTATGATCTAAAAGGTATCAAATTTAAAAAAAAGCTTAATATTTATTTGTTTACTTTATTAAACATCTCTTTCAACGCCTGCATGTGTAAAGCATACATTACGCATAATCGAAATTAGAAAATTGCAGCCAGAAAACTATTTGATGTGTATTCATGATATTTATAATGACGAGGAATTTGATTTAAATCATATCAAAGACGGAATACATTAAGATGAAATACTACATTTAGTAAGGAATTATAAGCCAAATAAAATAAAAACATCTGCCCTGAAGATAAGGATAGTGCTGACAGATCAACTTCCAGTTCATTGCATGCCGCGCCGTCAACGCGACGCATATGCAGAAAGTTTGTAGCTTTGAGGTCCGGATTATAGATCATTTCGGATTATGGGTGTCCGGATTAACGACTTTTGACTGTATTGATTTTTATTTTGGTAAACATTTGTGGCCATAAAAAAATTAACAGATTACTCGTGCCTTTTCAAGAACTTTTACATTTTGCATAGTTTTGTGGTAAAAGAAGCAACAGCATGTAGCAGTTTATCTAGGCCGAAGTGCAAAAAGCAAATGACTAGGTTCAGGATGAAATCTTAATCCCGAATGATATAGTTTCATTTTCAATGCAAATGACTGGAAATTAATAATGCTGTAAAATTATTATTAGCTGTTTGAGTTTTAATTCCATTTACATCACCAGAATAATGAAGAGTCATTTGAAATGGATTAATCTCTAAAAGAAGCAGAGCATAAAAAGTTTACTATTTTTAAAATAAAGATAGGAAATAAACAAATTAAAATTAAGAACTAAGGGGCTGCTGCTAATTTAAGTTATTTAAATTATAATTTATATTTACATATTTTTTATTTTTTTTTACATGTATATATATGTATAGCTTTATGTTTGGTAGTGCTGATAACAATAAAAAAGGGAGATGCACAACTAGATGTTATACCAACCCCATACATAAAACTTCAACGATCGTTTTTGAGTAATGCGAGACACACACATACATACATGCATATATTGGGGGGGGGGCACCAAAAAATCCCTTTTTAATTCATTTTACAAATCATTCTGGAAAAAAAAATCTTTTAATGTGTCTGTGCATACAGATATCAAAGAAAGAAAGAAATCCAAATAGATTGAAGAACAGTCAAAAGAGAAAAAGACACCAAATTTGAGAAAAAAAAAAGTTTAATGATTTGAGAAAAGATGTTTTATGGTTCAGTATGGGATTTTTGATGAAAATTTGGATCAGTTTTGGATTTCTGTCAAAAATCAGAATCCAGCAACTGGCTTCAAAGCTACTGAAATTCTTCTGCCTTTTGCATTTTCATAGTTCCATGAAGTTGGATTTTCAGCATTATCAGAAATCAAGTCCAGAAAGCGAGAAAAACTTTCAAAAGTTGACGATGAAATGCAAAGTTTCTGGTAACTTTGGAACTTCGTTTTTGATTAAATTTTTTCAAGAAGGCTTAGCCCTCTCTCTGAATCAATTTTGTAAATAATTTTTTTTTAAATCATAAAACTTCTACATTTTTTATATTCAGGTGTACCACAAATAATTCTTGATATTTTTAAAGGGAGGTTTCCCCAAAAAAGATTGACAAACACTGACTTAAGTAAACAAAACTGGTTATACTGGTTAACATTTAAGAAAAAGTTAAAATGCTACAGGTTTAAATAGTAATTAATTTCTTAAATTTTAAATAATAATTATAAATAAAATTGTGTGATTTACCTTTTGCTGAAGCATTTCCTCCAGCCCATCCTCCAGCAACACATATCAGAGCATCAAGCTTTTCCTGATCTAGCACTTTCTGCACCTCAGTTAAAACAGCAGATTCTTGTTCATCCCATGAGCTTGTTGGTTGTACTACTACGCTAGCATGAGCTTCTTCATTAGGACTCATATCTATTGATCCTACCCACTATAAAATGAATTGATTATTACAAGTTTTTGCATAGATAATCATTTAATGTTTTACAAGTATTTTACATGCTGAAATTTTACAATATAGAATAAATATGCAAGTCACCAAAAGTGACTTGATATTTACTTCACATCTTAAAACAGTGCTATATAATCTTACATTTCTTAGTCTTACAGACATAAAACAATGTCATTTCAATAAAACAAAGGGCTAAAATTAAAAGATACATAAACTACATACTAAATGAAAACATATCAAAACTCAAATAAGACAACAAAATTGCAAGCATTAATAAATAACAAAAAATACTACAAATAACAATCAATACTAATTTAAAAAAAACAGATAAAATATCAACACTAAATTAGAAAAGTCATGGGTTTATTAAGTGAATTTATCATTCAATCACATATCTTACTATATTTCAAAACCTCAAAATGACCGGCTGAGGTCAAAAATATAACATTAAATATAAAAATTTAAGTAATTAAATTAATGGTAAATTAGGAAGATAATCTATTTGAACGAAACCAGGGTTGATCTTTGGATTATGGTAACTTGGCGATTTTTTGGCAAAAATTTGGCGACAAACTCTGTTACAGCAACCCTCTATTTTTTTTCCCCGCCGCCATTTTGTCTTCACGAAATAAAGACATGTTTCTTTTCTTTTTATTTACTCAACACTTTTTCCAACAATCTACTAGCCGAATTACACTTATGCTAGAAATTTTATGTAACAAAACTGCTTAATCATGACAAATATTAACTGCAAAATTGGGAAAAAGTGCACAATCGCAAACTCTTTGCGCGTTTTTCAGAATAGCACATACACATAAACCATTTACACGTCGACTTATTTTTACTTAAAAAAAATCCCAGAATTACACAAAAATGGCATTGCACACACTCTTAACTTTATCCATCTACACTGCTATTTTCTCATAAATTACAAAAATTTGCACGAAAATGCAGGAAAATTTTCTTCATCTTTAAACTCAGTAAGAAGCACATATATGAAATTACCTGATCGCGAATAAGTATATACCCTTTCCAAGAATGAACATTTCCACGTATAAAATAAATAAAATATCCAAAAGCTTTTACCTCTAAATTATCTATTATATTATAAATGTCACCAATGAATTTATACACAAACATTAAAAATAGTTACAAATACTTAAGTGTCAAATATTTAAATTATTTCCATACACGTTTACTTCAACTGAAACGTATACCAAATTCCTACAAACATAAAATTCACAAAATAACTATCATTTAATTAAAATCTAACTAAACCATGTACACGTCAACTTATTTTTACTTAAAAAAAATCCCAGAATTGCACAAAAATGGCATTGCGCCCACTCTTCACTATATCCATGTACACTGCTTTTTTCTCATAAATTAGAAAAATTTCACGAAAATGCATGAAAATTTTGTGAATCTTTAAATTCGGTAAAAAGGACATATATGAAATTACCTGATCGCGAAAAAGTATATACCCTTTCCAAGGATGGACATTTGCACTTATAAAATAAATAAAATATCCAAAAACTTTTACCTCTAAATTATCTATTATAAACGTCACCAACGAATTTATAACAAAACATTAAAAATGATTACAAATACTTAGTGTCAAATACTTAAATTCTTTCCATGCACATTTACTTCTACTCAAACGTATTCCAAAATACTACAAACACATAACTCTCAAATTCACGATCATTAAATTAAAATATAATTAAATTAAAAAACACTACTTAAAATATAAATAAGCACATACATTAAATTAATAAAAATTAGCTTACGATCCTAATTACTTTAAACTAAATCAGTGCTAATAACAATTTTCCAATAATACCATATTAATTTATATACTCCTTACATTTAGAACAATGCATAAAAATAATATCCTCAAATAATTAAAAATACTAACTTACCTAATCTTCTACAGAATCTTGAGTGCATGGTGGATCACAAAATGTCCATTTTCACCAGGTTTCTTCCACCACCATTCAAACTACCTGTAATATCCTTCCTTTCACACAATCTCATTTCATTTCCACATATTGGACATTCATACTTATCTGCAATTAAGCAATTCTTTTCAATTACACATAAACGTAATAAAAATTTCGGATTTACTTTATATACAGCCATGGGATCCAAATATTAAACAACACTGTTTCACAGAACATAGAATGAAACTACTCCTATAAAGTACAGCAGATATTTTTACAATATACCCCCTTTTCCGATTAAAGAACAGTTATTCGTCCATTAATGTCACATGACATATCTCATGATCTCTCATTTCCCTCACACAAAATAATGCGTAATCGGAACTGAAAACTTCTCACATTATTCGCAAAGTCCTAGGTAGTAACCTTCATTGCCTCCAAAATGTCGCCAAACTACCTGTTACCATATTCCAAAGATCAGCCGAAACCAGTTAAATATAGTCTTTGTTTTTCAGATGAGAAAATATATAACTGGCTTTATTTTTGAATGCAACTTCTAGATATTTCTTTTCCTTCAACGTTGGTTTTGATTACTATGATCTATTCACTTTATCATTTCAATTAATAATAATTTTTGGGAGAGGTTACTTTTTTATCTCGTAGAGTTGTTTATTTCTTCAAAAGCAGGAAAAATGAAAAATAAGCAGGAAATGTGAAAAATAAGCTATTCCTCGTTGTGATTTGAACACTGGATCTTCCGATTGCTAGCTCAATGTGCTACCTATTAAGCCATAACAGTCCACAGTATGAAAGGTGAAATTTCTTTACATTCTCCCCCACTCAATAAGTGTTTGAGAAGGGAGAATGAGACCCAGTTGAAAATAACAAATTATCAACTACAGTCAAAAGTCGTTAATCCGGACTCGTCGGGACTTCGGCGATTCCGGATTATCGATTTTCCCGTATTATAGATCATCAGTTTAAATCTGGTAAGATGGCATGCAGAAATTATAACATTAAAAATATGAAACTGTAATTTATGAAATAAAGAACAATTATGATCTAAAGGGTATGAAAATTTACATAAAAAAGCTTAATATTTATTTGTTGACTTTACTTTCTTTGCTATCGGAAGCAAATTATAATGACGAGGAATTTGATTTAAATCATATCAAATACGGGGTACGTCGAGATGAAATACTACATTTAGTAAGGAATTATAAGCCAAATAAAATAAAAACATCTGGCCTGAAGATAAGGATAGTGCTGACAGATTAACTTCCAATTTATTGCGCGCCGCTGCGTTTCCGCTCCCCCCTCCAGAGCAGCGTGAAATTGATAAACAGATTTCGGAATGGTCAGAGAAACGAAGGATATGCCTTTATCCATTTTTAGCAGCAATTCCACTTTTTGTTTAATGGGCTTCGAAACATACTTTTGCTTCCTAGATCCCTGACATATTAGTAAATATATATCGGAAATTCTATTTGACATAATCGAAAGTTCAAGCTTACTTTTATAAAACTGCTCTAACAGTCTGCAAAAAATAATAAGCCGGATCCAATTTGAAGATTAAAGAACAACGCAATCTGCAGCATTAACTGAATTATATAATTTTAGCTTAGCTTATACCGTCCGTTATACATTGCACACGCATATTCGCAGCCGTAAAGGTCTTACGCGCATGTGTCAACGCGACGCATGCGCAGAAAGTTTGTAGCTTTGAAACCCGGATTATGGGTGTCTGAATTAACGACTTTTGACTGTACCACATTTTAATTGGTTTCTTTTACAATTTTTGGACCAAGAAATGTACTTTGGATCTAATTGCTAAGTGAATGTGCAACCAGTTACAACCAAGAGAGCATGCACTGGCAAAGTTTAAAAAAGAAAGGAAAAATTTATAACTTTGTTATTTCTATGTTAATGTTTTATTTTGTTTTGTTCATCACTATTACACTATGCTAGGATTTATTGCTTGCAATTTTAGTTACAAAATAAAGCAAGAGATGCTTGTCAAAATACAGTAGCAAAATTTAGTCTTACTTTCCTGTCCATGATTACAAATGAAAAGGCTCACTACATTTCAAAAGATAAAATTATTATCTGCCCACTTCGAATGAAAATTATTTGTTCTTAAAAGATACAGACTATATAGCTTTTTCTTTTGAAAGTACCAGTGAATTTAAATAACATTCTTTTTTCCATCTGAAATCAATGATGAACTATAGCTGAATTTTGATAGTGGTTTCATCAAGAGCAATATTTAGAAAAAGTTAAGGGGAAAGTGCAGAATTGCCCACTGCTTGGTGCGTTTTTAAGAATTGCACATACTCGGTATCCATGTACACATCGACCTATTTTCAATTAAGAAAACATCCCAGAATTGCACAAAAATGGCATTGTGCACTCCCTTGACTTTAGCCATGTACACATCAACCTATTTTCACTTAAAAAGTCAAAGAAAATTGACAAAAATCCAATTTTTCATACTCTTGTAAAAAGCACTAAACAAATAAGTGGGCGATTCTGCCCTTTAGCCAAAGTTAATATCAAGAGCAGTTTTATATATTTATGTTACATTTCTAAATATACAAATTTATGTATTCAGAAAATCTGTAAATATGTATATTATTATATATTTACTAGTAACAGATTTCTAGATCCAATTCTTAAAAAGTAGCAACATATTTTTAAGCTTATCTTTGGCAACAAGCCTAAATAAGGTTTTCTAAAAAATATTCTTAATTTAATATCTGATTACTTTATATGTATATACTAGAAAACCGAATATCTAGAAGTGAAATAATCACAAAGTACAAAATACAGGAAAGGAACATATTCTACTTCTGCCATCAGATATCTTACACTTCATATTATAGCTTTACGTAAAAGTGCTTATACGTTATTTGAAAAAAAATTCAGCTAAGTTTCATGTTTTATTATTTAAGCTTAATCTTAAATAATAAAACATGCTGTAAGGTCACAATGATAGCCTTAACACAGCACACAATCAACTACAGAATGAAAAGAAGACAGCTGTTCCCTCAAAAGTGTCTTTTTGCATTTCATTTTCCTCTTCCACTTTCTAAATGAGTTTAGTATCTATTTTACTACCAAACAAAAGTTCATTTACATAACCGTGCAAACTGTTTTCTGTAGATGATATAAAGGAAATGTATTCATAGTGGTTTACTTTTAAAATATCACAGATTAAGTTGATACAATCAGATCCTAATACAATGCTAATAAAACTGAAATGGAAAGATGTCATGCTAATACTTGGCAATAAACTAGTTAAACTAATACAGAACCCACAGATAAGAATGCTAATATTCTGCTAGTTAACGCATAATCCTATGAAAAACCTATCATCTATAATTTTTTTTACATCTATATATGTAAATTTATAAATTCTCTACAATTTTTTTTAAAAATTATGATTTTAAATTAAAAACAGAAAAAAAATTAAAAAAGAATCACTTCTTAAATTAAATCATCATATAAATTTATTGCAATCATACATGCTTCCAAATATCTCACACATTTCTAAAGAAAAAAAAACGTTAAAAATATTTTGCATGTTGATCTTAAAAATTATTTTCTCCAATAATCATCAGACTTTGGTAAGATATTTATATTGCGAAATAAATACTAAAATTAAATGCTACTCAATTTACCCAATTACGAGCTTGAAAATACGAAACAATTGTACTTCCTAAAGCTCCCTTTCCTCCATAGACAAGAACACGTCCTGCATTAGAAGACATATTGATTCAACTACGATTTTAAAAAATTCTTAGAAAACTTTTTGAAAATGCAGATAAAGAGATTACTACGTATTCGGGTATAGACGTCACACCTCCACCCAACTTAATGCAGTGATTGAAGTAAATCAATGATTCTTTACATCACACATGTAGAGAGCGACCTTTAATCGATGAGTTTGAACTTCTCGACACAAGCGTCTAGGTACAGCCTAGGTAAAGAATCTGTAAGGATTCTTTGGTCAGCAGGGTCATAGTGCGGCGCGCATGCGCAATATGATCTGCGACCAATATGAGGGTTGTACCAGTTTGGCGATGATTTTGTTCATCTCCACAGAAGTCACAAAGCGGTGTGTTGGCGGTGAATTTCGCAATAATAGCAAAAGAATGAACTTAAAACATCTGAAGTTAAAAGTAAACTGGAGTCACAGTAAGACTATTCCTCAACAATATTAATAATTGCACCTTTGTAAAGGGGTTAAACATAAAATCTATACAATTCAAAAGAAAAAAGGATCATAGTAGTACAAACTCGAAAACAAAAAATGCAAAATGGAAAAATATACACAAGATAATAAAAATATAAAAATTAATTTTCCTTTATTGAAACTTCAATTAAGAACTCATCAGGGCAGTTTTTGTCTTGTCATCAACTATCTGTCAGTTTTTTCTGATATTGATATAAATTGTTCTTTCTCGTAATTTGATTTCTTTGGATTTTATTCTTGGAAAAAAAATATTGTGTTATTTTATAAGAAAAGTAGCACAAGACTTGCCTTTCTCCTTTCTTAATTAAAAAGATTTATTTTCAGCTGCTGTTTCATGCTTAATTTCTTCTCTAATCCATTTTATTGTATATTTTCCTACTTTTAATTAATAGCATTCTTTATATTGCTTAATATTTATATAATGATCTAACTTTAGGAGTTTTATTCTGCAAGCATCATAAACATCTTTACATATGTGATTTGGAGAATGTGGGAAAATTCGAAAGTTTTTCTCTTTTGATGTGTATAAAAGCAATTTAAAAGGAAACAAATCCTGTTGAAAATAGTAAATATTATTAACAGGTAGACAATTGGGAATGGTTTTGTATTTGAGATAAAGCATGGATAATTGTAACTGTATTAGTACTTTTGTAAAATTGAAGCACATAAAATCTTCCGATACAAAAGTTTTCTCAAGAGCTTTGTGATAATACAAGGCAAGCTGTATTAGATTTGATCATTATGAATTGTGCACATATGAGTGAAAAATAATGTGTATTACAGTTACATATTTCTTAAAATCAATTTTAATTAGTTACTGTTTCCCATATTTAAACATGTAAATCATAATTATAAATAGAATATGTAATTGCATGTGCATCATTTATAAAAATGTAAAATCACATGAGGGAAAAAATCCTTAAATGTGCTAAAGCTACATTGGTAGAGGTTGAATATAAAAGCTCATTATGTACTACATGTTATACATTTTAAATATAGTCCTCACTTATTAATTATCTACACATTAATGATGTTTAAATATTAATAATTATATTTTGTTGAACACATAGTTTTAGCTTTAAAAAAATAATTATTATTGTAATAGAAATTTATATAATGAAATGTTTTCTTAAAAGAAAAGTGATAAGGTTTCCTTCCTTCACTCTAATTTAAAAAGATTTGTGTAGCTTCAATAAGCTGATTTGTTTCATTCCTATTTTTTAATTACAACTTGATTGTGTGCAGATTATGTGATAATTTTAAAAGTTGTATTCCTTTAAGAAGTAGGACTGGATTATTTGAATTAATAAAGCACAAAAATGCTGTTCACCTAAATCAAGCCGATCAAATATCCTGAAGTGACAGAAAAACAATGCAATGTAGAGAGATAAGTGTTTCTAAATTAATACTAAATAGGTAAATAATAAATTAAAATATAAAAATTAAATGAAACAACAAAAAATTGAAAGTAAATCACTAAGAAATCATGATTTAGACAATATAAAATTTAAATGATAAAAGGAATGAAGAATAAATTAATAAAATATTATAAAACTCAAATGAATGGTGAAGAAATTAGTAGTAACAAAATAGATTACTGAACATAAAAAAGAGGTAACTATTTTCAACAACATTGTGTTCAGCTAAAACTGCATCTTAGGCTCCAATTTTAAATCATATGTATTCCTATACACAGCACAGTTCTATTAATGCAAATGAATGCCATATATGAAAAAATGATACTGCAATCTTCAGTAAATTACGAGACTTTCTTGGATCACCCATAAGATGACAAACTGTAAACTACAGTTCATATGCTAACACCAGTTTAAACAGAATTTTTTGTTCTTATCCAGAAAATACAGTTAAATAAACTATATGTGAACATAGCAGAATGATTTTAAACAAATAAAGAAATTCAGCCCAATTTTACTGCAGTTTTCTGTTGTTACTGAAAGTTCCATTGCTACTAATTAGCAATAATAACAGTTACTTCATATAGGTGGAATACGTTGTGACAAAAATTTTCTTTTACATGGCAGTACATTAAACAGCTTTACAGCAGCTCTGAACATGAGTATGACTTAATTTCTAAATCGGTAAATGTAAAAGTTTGAGGTGTAATATAAGGTTTTCCTCAATTTATATTTTTACATTAACTGTATAATCAGTTCCTACGTTTTTTCTTTGTAATGGATATCCATGAAAATTAATAATGTTACATAATGCAGTTGCATTAAGTGTATTTTATTGTTATCATTCATAAGGGTTCTATGAGTAGCACTACAATTTTGAAGTTAAATCGGCATCTTGTGTGGTCATTTTTAACATTAAATTGTTAACTGAAATAAAACAGGCTATGCATTTTGATACCATGATGTAATTTTTGTGGCAAAGACCTTGAAAAACTAATTTATACATTCATTCGAAATAAAAATCCCTAGTTACAATCCCATGTTTTAATTTATTATAACCCCAAGTTTTCTCCAAAAATTTTTAAGGCAAAGCATATTTATTCCGTTTTTATCTGATTATATTTCTTATTTTGGCCAATGTTATATCTTATTACATCTTTTTTTATTTACAGTAATTCAATATCTTTCACTTATGATGCATGAATGTACCAGGTACAAAGGTGCATTTTGTCTTTCGAATGTTTTTCTTTTCTCAATAGCAATATTCGAAACATGATTTGGTTTAGAATCGGCAGATTTTTGGACGACAAAGAGTCACTCATAACCATTAAAAATTAAACATGCTAATTAAGTTCCACTTTTAGTCGAATGACCTCCTAACTAAAATTGACCAGCACAATGCCAAATTGGCGAAAAACGTCGCCAGTCTGGAGTAATTCCAGTAGCAGTGGCAGACGGCGGTCATAGAAGCGGCGGATCATACTGCGCATGCTCGCCGCATCGTGACCTGCTGGCCGTAGACGCTTATCTTCGCGACAGTTTTGCATCGACAGCAAATCTTGAGCGTGACTGGTGAGTTTTACAGCTTAAGAATATATAACGCAGTATCTAATTGGTTAATTCAATATCCCATATTTTAAATGCATCAAAATTGATTGGTGAATTCTGCTAACTATATGGGGCAAGAGGCATCCAAACCCACGCACGAGGTGCGGGGGAAACCGGGCCAGTCGACGTCATCGCGGAAGCGAAAGAAGCAGACTATCGACTCTGACGGGTTTATCACCCCCGCGGCTCGAAAGCAGGAGAAGGCGCCTATTGTGGATCTCACAACAGATGATTTGGCACATAACATTAAAGAATCAAATTCTACTCTTCCAAATTCTAAATTATCAAATAGTTCAAAAAATGCTACTCCTAAAAAGGAGAGGAATACAAATAAGTATGAAAGAATTAGGAACTCCATCATTAATGATGAAACCAACGAAACTGAAATGGCTATTCATCTGAAGAGCAGCAAAAACTGGAAGACGCAAGTGTCTTTCATGAGAGAAATCGCCCCAAATTTACGGAGCTTCCTGACTGGAACTTATTTAAATATATTTGTTCAGACAGAGCTGAAGTTCAGGGAGGTCACCCGCTGGATGAAACAAGCCGGCATCCAGTTCAAAACTTTCGACTTAAAGCAGGACCGGCCAGTCAAAATTGTTATCAGAGGCCTCCCTGTTGAAACAGACATCGGGGACATCAAAGAGGAAGTTGAGGCGATGGGATTTAAAGTGCATCGCATCGTTCGGCTTACTCAGCCTGGCTCCAGACATCCAATGCCACTTGTTTATTTACAAGTCATCCCACACCCCTTCCTCGATCATCTGTTTGCCGTCACTGACATGTGGGGCACAGAGATCAGCATTGAGCGTTACCGCGGCCGCAAGGGCCCTACTCAGTGCTTTCGGTGCCAGGGCTTTTTCCATTCTTCGGAACTCTGCACCCTTCCAATCCGTTGTGTCAGATGCTCTGGACCCCATTGGGCACGTGAGTGTACCAAAGGCTTAGAAGTACCTGCCACTTGCTGCAACTACGGTGGAGATCATCCTGCTTCTTATAAATCTTGTCCCCGCTACCCAGGTAATAAACGGGCTCGTGGTAAAAATCTCACGCTTAAGAATAGGGCAGCTGCACAGACAGCCACCCCACAGGGTTCTTTTAAGCCCACAGCAACCGCTGAGACAGGACGTCCCATACCTGCTCCCCCATGCAACGTCAGTTCACCATCTTATGCACAGATGGTGAAGAACACCACCGAGCACGGATTCAAATCCACGAATCCAAGACTGCCGGTTGCAGAAGCCTCTGCAGCCCCAGCAGTATCAGCCACAGCAGAGTGTAGCAATGATTCCGATGATGTCTTCTCATCTACACTAAAATGCTTAATCGAAATCTCCCGCGACCCAGCGGTAGATAAGCATATTCTGCTTCTTGCCTTCAAAAAAGCAATGCCTAAACTCAGGCAAGCAGATGCTTTAATGAGGGCATTTTATTTGTATGAAAGCTATGTTGAGCTTTCAAGTTAATTTCGGCATTTTTAGACCCATGTCTTCTGTTTTTCAGTGATGAACCTCTTTTTAACGGCCTAAAATTCAATTATGTGAATAACAGTTCAAATACCATCAGAGAACTGACCATTGGCACATGGAATGCCAATGGATTAACATAAAAAATTCACGAAGTTCGTGATTTTATAGTAGAGCATGATATTGACGTGTTATTAGTCCAAGAGACTCACCTCACCCCAGGGAATACTCCCAAAATTAGGAATTATGACATTTACTGTATTGACAGGCTGTCACAGAGCAGAAATCCCAGTGGTGGCACCTGTATCTATGTGAAGCGTTCCTTAAAGCATCATATGATGCCGTCCCCTGATTTAAATACTCTAAAAGCGACTATCATCAAAATTTTCCTTCAAAATTCTCCCCCGCTGACAAAAGTCTCAGCCTATTTACCTCCACAATCAACAGCACGTGGAAGGCCAACTTTTCCTGTCAGTGACTTTGATAAACTTCTGAATGTTTCAAATCACCTAATTATTGCTGGTGATCTAAATTCGCGCCATACCGCATGGTTTTGTCCAAATAGGAACAGGTATGGTATTAGTCTAAATTCATGGTGCCAGAGTAACCATGTTCAGATCATAGCTCCTACCCTCCCGACTTACTACCCTGCAAGAGGGTCCCCTGCTGTTCTTGATCTGGCTGCCTTTTATAATATATTTTTTGGCATGAGATAAAAGTGATTCAGGAATTGGACTCT
Source organism: Stegodyphus dumicola (assembly GCF_044657685.1). NCBI lineage: Eukaryota > Metazoa > Arthropoda > Arachnida > Araneae > Eresidae > Stegodyphus > Stegodyphus dumicola. Next base: position 130,691,096 of record NC_140768.1, on the reverse strand, counting down.
GATCACTACCCTGTCTTGATTACCTTAAATATTCAAAATCGATACTCAAAATTAGAGGAGCAAGTCTCAACAAATTAGAACGACTTTAGATTTATTTTGGAAAAAACTGCTTTCCCTCCCATCAAAATTTCCAGCAATTCGGACTTTGACAGGTATATTAAAAGTCTGGAGTCTGTACTTAAAGAAGCGATAGCTGCGGCTTCAAAACCACTTAAACACTTAGGTGCTAGGCTCCCACCTGAGACTAAATTCAAAATTAAGCAGCGGAACTACTTGCGAAGAACTTGGCAAAGGTCACGAGATCCAAATATCCGTGCCCAGTTTCGCAAGATGCAGAACGAGATAAGGACCGAAACCCGCTTACTGAAACAAGCGGAGTGGAAAACATACATTGAGTCCCTAACGACTGAAGACAAATCGATTTGGCGCGCAGCCGCCCGATTACGCAAACATAAAACACCCATTCCGCCCCTTCAAACGGCCGATGGCGCACAGTTGGCCTACACTGACTCAGGCTGAAGTCATTGCTGACAGCCTTGCAACTCAATTCACACCAAATCACGCCTCCTACTGTAACCGCCCGGTTACACAGGGGCGCATACAAGCACAGCTTAAAGAATTTTTAACACAACCCATCGCTACTGAACTCCGACCTACGGATCCTACTGAAGTTATGGTTTTCATAGACAAATTGAAACCTAACAAGGCACCGGGCATAGATTCTATTTCGAATCGCATGATCAAAAACTTCCCCCCAATGTTTATCATCTGGATCACGGTAATTATAAATTTAATACTTAGGAGAAGCTATTTCCCTGACTGTTGGAAAATTGCAGCAGTCGTCCCTATTCCAAAACCGGGACAAAATTTAAACTTACCCGTCAATTACAGACCCAAACGTTTGTTATCCTCTCTCTCAAAGATCTATGAGTTTGTCTTACTTAATCGCCTGAATGAATTCTTTCGGGATCAAAATTTATTAATCCGGAACAATTCGGCTTCCGACCTAAACACTCCATAGTACACCAGTTACTACGTGTAGTGGAATTCATTCATGAAGGCTTTCGTAAGCGAGAGAAAACTGGTATCATCTATTTCGACGTTGCCAAAGCCTTTGACAGGACTTGGCATGACGGAATTATTTACAAGTTCATGCGACTTGGTTTTTCGGCTCATCTCATTAAAATTATTAACTCGTACTTGACCGGACGCAGTTTCCGCGTGCGAGTTAACCACGAACTCTCCTCTCCGTCCAATCTATGCCGGCGTAGCTCAAGGTAGTCTCCTTGAACCTTCGATCTTTAACCTTTATGTAAATGATATTCCTAAGGCCCCAAATATCGATCTTGCATTATACGCAGACGATACAGCCATCATTTCACAACATTCTAACACCCTCCAGGTAATCTCCCAATTGCAGAGTTAACTTTCGGCCTTAGAACTCTGGCTCGGTCAGTATAAAATCAAAATTAATGTCGCAAAATGTGCTGCCACTATGTACATCCGAAGAAACATCCCAAGTTTACCTAATTTAATCCTCTTCGGTGAACCCATTCCCTGGGTTTCTTCTTATAAATATTTAAATGTTTTACTAGATTCAAAATTAACTTGGCAGCCTCACATTTGCAAAATCATAGCGAGTGCAACAGCTGTCAAAACCACCTTACGCTCCTTTTTCGCTACAAATAGCGACCTGTCACTTGATAACAAAATCCTGCTCTACAAATCTATGATAAGGCCTGTTCTTACACATGCGTGTCTCATCTGGGCCCTTCTGCACTGACTAACAGAAAACATGTTCAAATTTTTCAATCCAAATTGCTTCGGCAAATACTAAAAGCTCCGTGGTTTGTACGGAACGAAGAGATTCATAACGACCTCAAAATTATGCCTATTAATCGCTTTATACAGCGACTTTCGGAAAAATTTTTCAAAAATATTCAACATGTTGCTAATCCTGTGCTTCATATGCTACCCGTATATGTTGCTTATTCCCGGAAAAGACCCCGAGCGGTTCTTACCCGGAATATTCAGCTGTCCCATTTAAACGGGCTAGGAATGAGCGCACTGACGGCCATGTGAATAACTACCTCTCGTTCCTTAATCCCCCCGCTTCTAAAGTTCTTTAATGCACACAGGGGCGTAGCTAGAGGGGGGCAAGGGGGGCATCTGTGCCCGGGCGCAGAATCCAAGGGGCGCCAAACTGATGTTACGACATTTTAGAATTAAATGTTTTCCATCCTTGGCAAGCAGTAGGGGGCGCGAAATCTTCAGTTGTCCCTGGGCGCTGAAAACCCTAGCTACGACTCTGAATGCACACAGCATTAACTTGAGGAACCCACTTTAACGTTTCTTTAATAAGAAACATCAGAGCCTAAAAGGACTGAATTAAATTATTTTAACTTTTTGAATAGCCTTTAACTGATAAAGATTTCTAAATACAGCTCTTTTCTTCCTTTAAGAAGGAACTCTTTCAGGCGTTTAACAACGTCATTTTTGGGCTTTTAAATACCGCGTTGAATAGCGGTCAAAAACGAAACTTCTCCCTCCCAGCTGATCACTGGCAGAACTACTTTTTCGACCTGTAACCAGGTTCCTCCCAACGAGATAATATACTGGTAGAGAGCTTATTGCAACCTTCAACCGGTTCCAACATTAGTGTCATGTGACTGCTGCGCGAATTCCGAAAGTCCGGAAATACTTTACATTGCTTTCTATGGGACGAAAGACTGCTGTTCTGCTTGGTCACATAAAATTTAAGTAAAAATGGTTATTCGCTGTAGCACCTATGGATGTAAAGAAAGTTTCGTGAAAGGAGGACCTGTAACCTTTCATAGGTAAGTTAAAACTGCATGATTTATTATTTTATTTTCAGTATTTCTGTCGTTTTACTATCTCTGTTGAATTGGTTGGAAATTTTCAGCCATATTGTACAAGAAAATTGCCGCTGTATATGACATTTTCAGCATGTATTAGTAGCATCAAAATGTATATTAAATACTGTGACACTATTTACTGGATTCATCCTTTACAAATAATTGAATTTTATATGTTTTTTCCGTGTATTCCGTTGAAATAGAAAGCTGCGCCAATTGGCGTTAACTTTTTTTCGCCAAGTCGTACGCGTTTTGATTTCATAAACAATTACTGCTTGCGATAAAAAAAGAAAAATGCTGTTATTAGCATTAAATTATTGAGAAAAGATTGTGCGATATGTTTACTTTGTTAAAAAAAAAAAAAAAGATGAAGATCTTGATTCATGCAACATTGAACATAAACAGTTAAACAGCATTATTTTAAAAATCAGATTACTTTTATAGAGCTCAATGCTGTATCATTATTTTCTATAAAATCAGTTAAAATAAAAATAATCTGGGTTATAATTCTGTCTCATCTACGATGCTGTTAGAAATTTAATGTAATTGAAAAAATGTGATGTAAAAAACTTAACCATATTTTAAATAGTATTTTAAAAAAAAAAAAAAGGAGAGTGAGAGAATTTTTAACTGTAATATCGTTTTGATCCTATTAATAAATACTGAGTTGAAGTTTGTTACCGTTTGATACATATTCAATATAAAATATTTGTTAATAAGTTAGTTAATAAGATGTATTCATCCCCCCATGACATACACATGAGTGTGGAAATCAGTAATTAAGATTGCATTATTTTGTTCCAGTAATATAATCTCAAGAAAAGAGAGTGCATTATTATGTTTCAGTAATATAATCTCAAGAAAAGAGAGGTGGTGCTCATTTTAGAAGTTGAACCTGCATGCAGTGAAATATAATTTTGTTAATAGATTTTTATTAAGAAAGAATTGTTGATGACAAAATCAAACTAACTTTTTTCAGCATTGCCTTGAGCACAAATTTTTCCCATCATTAACAATCTAATTTGAAAGTGACTCATTTTCTTTTAAATTTCACTTGACCCTCTTTTCTCTAGAAGGCACCTTTTGACCTGTAATTTGATGTATTACAAATTGTGTTTTTGAATGTACGTACTATTGTAAAATAATTTTAAGAGAACTTTAAGGTGGTCCAAAAGGACCCTTTGATTTCCATTCCAATACAGAATCACGAAATAAGAATTCTCATGTAATAAAAGGCTAAAGGGAAAAATGCCATTCCCATATACAGACAATTATATTATTGTTTTGACTCTAATTGTAGGTATATTTACATTTCTTTCCAATGAAAAATTACTACACTTTTAAAATTTCATGATATTTTTCAGCATGTACTTAAAGAATTCTTAAATGATTCTGAAAAATTACCATTCTTCTGCAGTATACCTGTATGACCTGGAATACATATATGTGTGTAATTTAATACTTCATTTGCTACTTTAGTACAATTAAGTTTTTTTTTTTTTTTTTTCATTTATAGTTTCCCTAAAGATCCAGAAAGGCAAAAACAATGGGAAGTACAACTGCGGCGAGAAAACTTTAGAGTAACCAAGTATTCAAAGTTATGTTCGAAACATTTTACATCAGACTGCTTCGATAGAACAAAGTTTGGAGGCACCTGGTTAAAGGCCACAGCAATTCCAACGTTATTTAATTTCCATTCTCACTTACAAAAAAATGTTTACAAGCGAAAGTCGTCAAAAAAGCCACTTCAGCCCAATCCAGAAGAGTCTATGCACTATTCAGAAAGTAAGTGATGCTCTATTTTCAATTTCAGTATCATGTACTTAACATACTTATTTATGTATGTGAGAGAGAGTCGCGGAAGAAATTGTACTTTGATTAAGTCTAACATAACATGCTGTGATGTAGTAATTTTTTTCTTTGAATTCTATTAATTGTATTGGTTTCAATATGTTAAATAGCATTTTTAAAGAGAAAAATAGTTTTGTAAGTAGGTGAATTTTGTTGCATTCTAGACTTATATTCAGTTTAGAATTTCCAGAATGCTTGTAATTTACTTTTAGCCTACTTTTTTATTTATGTTTATGTTTCAGTTTCATTTGTAAATTAAATTTAATGAACTTAGCTTGAAAATTTTATGCAATTTCTAATTAAAGCAACTAAAACACTTGAACTATTACACGATAAAGTAATCTGAGATTATGGGAACTTTTAAAACTAATTTAGTTTATATCTACAACATCTTGCCTGAACTCTAATATTTTGCAAGGTATTGAAAGCTTGTGAAGAAAAACCCATTATTTATTTTTTACTAATTTAAGATGGCAAATTACCCTCAAAATCTCCTTGCTTGCTATAAATATTCATGTTTCATAACTTTTAATTCTGTTTCCTCTCAGAAAGACATTACACAAATAAAATAATCCTTTTCCTCCACACCAAATCAAATTATTAGCCATAAAATTACTGAAATGCGTTATTAAGCTCCATATGAGTATGATTTATAAATAATAATAATTATTATTAATATAACACTTATATTTAATATTTCGTCTTGAAATCTGTTTGTTGTAGGTTCAGCAAGTACATCTGTAACTCCTGAAAGAAGGAAACGGCTGCATTACTTGGGAGATTTTAATGATGAGGATGTTACATCTCCAAGTAAAGCAAAAAAAGTTCTTGAAATAGCTCAGCAGCAAAATATCAGCATGAAAAGAAAAATTAAATTGTTAGATAAACAGAACAAAAGACTGAAGAAGCGTGTGGCCTCTTTAGACGAGCTGCTGACTGAGTTAAAAACTCAGAATTTAATATCTGATTCAGCGTCAACAATTTTAGGGGTAAGCTTAACAAATTTTTACAATATCCAGTTTTGTATCTCTCTTACAATTATTTTATCCATCATTTCCCAGAGAAATTGTGCTTTTAACTATAGTTTTGGTTTTTAACTATAACTTAATTTAGGGGTAATTCATAAATGATGTTGCACATTTTCATAAAATTTTTTATCCTCCTTCCCTTGCCAAATGTCAGGCTATTACATAAACATATACTTTCACTTCTGATTTAAAGCTGGGAAATGCTGATCTAAATCATTTAGTAAGAATCAGTAGAATTTTTATTAATCCCAGGAAAGTTGTTTTAGCCCCAATAGAAAGAAATACCCTCAATTTTTGTAATTTCAAAATTTAATCAGCTGATTTTAAATGCTGTTTTTTAACCAAAATGTGTGTGATGTCACACTTTTTATTACTCTTCTTCCCCCTTGTGACAATTGCACAAACCCCCTCCCCCATCAGAGCGTGACATCATTTTTGGATGGCCCCTTATCATGCACCCTAAGATATAATGAATACTTGCTGAGAATTTTCAAAATGTAATAATCAGAAATATATGTCTAATCAAGTAATTCTTTGCATCCTGCATGTCATTTCCTTAATCAATGTCACAGGTTGTATTTCCATTAGTGTCATGAAAATATTGCATCTGTAGGTTTTTTTAAATATTTTTGAGGTGACCATTACATAAAATTGTTATAAGTTATTGCTAAAACTCATCTATGTTTTATTATATTATATTTAAAATTTTTATGTTTAATATTATATTAAAATCTTAATTTTTTTTTGCTCCCTTCCTCTAGTTGTCTGGAGCTGCAGGGGACTTCATAGAAAGACTTGAATGTAGTAATTCAAGAGCTGAATATTCAGAAGACCTCCGAACATTTGCCATGACTTTAAATTTTTATTCGGCAAAAGCATATAATTATGTCAGACAAATGTTCAACGACAGTCTTCCCCATCCTTCTACTTTAAGAAGGTGGTATGGTAAAGTTAGTGGTTCTCCTGGATTTACGAAGGAAGCCCTACAATCATTGAAACTTAAAGCAGAAGAAGCTTTAAAGATAAACAAAACCATTTATGGAGCTCTTATTGTCGATGAAATGGCAATACGACAACATATTGAATGGGATAGAACTCGTTTTACTGGATATGTTGACTTAGGTACTGACATAGATGATAATGAGCTGCCTCATGCAAAAGAGGCTTTAGTTTTCATGGTGAATGCCATTAATGGAAGCTGGAAGGTTCCAGTTTCGTATTTTTTGATAAATGGGTTAAATGCTCTAGAAAGAGCCAATCTTATTAATGAGGCCCTTCATTATCTTCAAGAGACTGGCATTAGAATTATAAGTTTGACATTTGATGGTTGCAGTAGCAATATTGCAACTGCAAATGCATTAGGTGCAAATTTACAAAGCAATAATTTAATCAATTATTTTCCACACCCTGCCACCGGAGACAATGTGTATGTCATAATGGATCCTTGCCATATGTTGAAGCTTGTTAGAAATTGCTTGGTATCAAAAGGATCCATTGTTGATGGTGACAGTGGCTTCATTTTGTGGGAGCATATAATCAATTTAGAAAAATTTCAAAAGGAGCAAGGCCTTCATGCTGCAACAAAGTTATGGGCATGGCACATAGAATGGTATTGTAAAAAAATGAAGGTTAAACTTGCAGCCCAGGTTCTCAGTAATAGTGTTGCTGATGCTCTTTTATATTTAGAAAACGATTTAAAACACCCCACATTCATTGGCTGTGCTCCAACCATAAAATTTTTAAAAATATTCAATAGCCTTTTTGACATCTTAAACAGCAAAAACCTATTAAGTAAAGATTTTAAATCTCCAATTAAGCCCCAAAATAAAGATACTATATTAAATTTCTTAAATACAGCACAAGAATACATAAAAAACTTAAGAACAAGTAAAATGGGAGAATACATATTGCATAGCAACAGGAAAACAGGATTTTTAGGATTTTTAGTTTGCATCAATAGTATTAAATCGTTATATATTGAGCTGTGTGAAATTTCACCTCACCCATTAAACTTTTTCCTGACATACAAATTATCACAGGACCACCTTGAGTTATTTTTCAGTGCCATACGCACAAAAGGTGGTCACAACAACAACCCTACTGCAAAACAATTTAAAGCAGCATATGTTCGCTTACTGATGCACCATCACATAATGACATCAGGTAGTGCAAATTGCATCGTTTTAGACGATACAAATATTTTAAATGTGAGCAGTTCCACTAATATGTACTTGAAGTCAATCAATTTCAACTCCACAGATACCTTTAAAGGTGATTTTATTTTTTCTGAGAATTGTGTTACTGAAGATCATTCTTTTGCATTAACAAGCTGTAAACAATTCTCAGACTTTGTTAGTGATGTTGTTGCATACATTGCTGGTAGTGTTGTTAAAAAATTGAAAAATGCATTAAAGTGTGATACTTGTATATATTCTCTGTCTCATGTTGGTTTAACAGTTGATTATACACAAAGTAAATTATTAGGTAGAAAAAATAGGGGAGGATTAATAGTTCCATCTGGTAGTGTTGTGAAGATATGTAGAGCAGCTGAGAAATCTTTTCGAACCACCCAAGCTTCTGGAAAACTTAAACAAAAAAACATTATGGCTTCATTAATTTCAGATAGTGTTAAATGTATAATAGAAAACTCTCCAAATATATTTTTAGGCATGCATGAACATATTTTAAATAATGAGCCTTTAGATAACCATAGAAGTTGATAAAAGCCATTCTGTTTGAATACCTGAAAATACGACTGTACTATGCAGGTAAAGTTGAAACAGAAAAACTTCAGAACAAAAACGTACGTAGTGTTAACACAAAAATTACACTTTTTAAGGGACAATAATATTTTAAGTTTTATTCAAGTCCTGTATTTTTAAAAATAAAAGTATGTATTTTTAATTTGTAGTTTGTATTTTATTTACATTGTTTTATGTATTCATTTTTTAAAAGTAAATATCACATTCTTTATATATGTATAAAGATTTCAATGGTTCGACAAGCTAATTTTTTAAAAATATATACCATCTCCAAAAATAATAATAATAAATAAAAAAAGTTTGATAAGTCAAATTTTTCATATCAGAGCCATATATAGGGTGCAACAAACAACGGTGCAAATAATTTAAAGCGATTATTAAAAATATAGATAAAATATTCAGGAAAAAAGAGGTTATTATTATTGTATTTCATATTATATTGCATTATTGTATTTCATAAAGTTATTCATGTAGTATATAACAATAACTAGTTTCTATATTTTGGCCAAATTGTGTGTTTTTGTTTTAAAAAGCTCATTACTTATTCACATATCAAAAATAAGAAATTTGGAATATACTTGACTACCATTTTGAGTAGGTGATTTTTAGTACTTGTTCTTGATATACTTTAGAATAAATAATTTTAATAAATAAAATAAAGCATTAATCCACTTAAAATAAAAATATACTACTTTGTATGAACACCAAACTTTTAAAATTTGAGCAGGACATGCTTTTCAATCGAAAAGGTTTATTTCTTCATCAGATGCAAGTTGGATCCTTTGCAGCTGGTGAAGAGCGAAAACTTTTTATTCAAAACGTGCGTTCTGCTCACGTTTAAAAGATTAGTGTTCATGATAAGTAGTATATTTTTGTTTTACTTAATTTTTGAGTGTTTATTTGTAATTAAGCCACTTAACTTTATAGTAAATACTATATTTAAATGCACATTTTCATAATGTGTTTATTTAATTGGGATACAGGAATAAAATAGAATATGTATTGTCATGTTTGAATTTATAATTCAGAAAGAAAATTTTATTTTGAAAATGTACATTTTACAGCTGATCTGCAAAATATGAAATCTTACTAAATTTAATGTACAGTTAAGGCAGTAGCTTCCAAGTTTGCATGAAATTATTTTCTGGACATTGCTGAATTTATAAGCACTTTAATATGCAAGTAACTGAATAAAATGGGCATAATCAATTACTTAATAAAGATCTTTTTAAAAATAAAAAATTCTTTACTATCCTACATTTCCATAATGCAAGGTCAAAAGTAAATGAAATTCTTCCAAAAACTATTTCTGACTTTAAATTAATTAAAATTATGTTTACTTAAATATATGAAAGTAAAATATTTTTCTTTAATATTTTACTTTCATATATTTAAGTAAACATAATTTTAATTAATTAATTCAGTATAATTTATCTTTTTGTATCATAAACTATATTAAGTTTGGACAGTAATAGTTTATAGTTCCAGCTGAAAGTCAACAATCTGTAAGTATATACATGTAATACAATGTGATTTTCTTTGTCTCTTTAGGATGCAATGCATTAAAATTAAACGAGATTTTTTTACCTTCTCAAATATTATAACAGTAGTGCAATTAATTTTTTAACGTTATTCAAATTAAAGTTTCCATTTCATTTTTTATTATTTATTTTAGATTTTCTTCCTAAAATATTTAACCTAAACATCTTAAACAATGGTGCAAATAATTTAAAGCGATTATTAAAAATATAGATAAAATATTCAGGGGAAAAGGGGTTAAGTTATATCTAAATATAATTGTAAAAAATCGAACAACCTAATTCGAGGTCGTTGTCTGCTGACTGCTAGGAGACGGAAATAAAAAGCACTACTTGCCATATCAAAAGCGGGCCAAACTGGCGATGAACAGTCTAAGCTATCACTCCCCAAGAGCATTAGTCACGTGGTATATGTTGGAGACATCCTAGCAGACGAATTCTCTGTGGGTGAGCCGTCTACCTGTTATAAGAAGTCGTTAGTTCCTCCCTCCCTCCCTCCCACCCCTGAAGAACGCGCATCGGAAACGATTGCTCTCCTCTGCGTATTCTTCGCTTCTGACGTAAACTAAACACGATTATCAAGGTTCAAGGAAACTTCACCTTTTATTTATCTGGTCAAAATTTTATGATGACTGCCCCTATCTAAATTATTCTGGCCCTTTTTTCGGCACAAAATTAAGAACTTCTGAGTTTTTTGCCTTTTTTTTTTTTTTTTTTTTTTGTCTCAGTGTGAAGGCCCTTATTCCAAGTCATTCGGCTTCTCAAAATTTTTACCCTATTTGACAATCCCCTCTTTTTGATGATCTAAATTCCTTTGATGATGTGGAGGTAAAGGCGTAATTGCCTATGAACTCCATAAATTGCACTTCCTTGATCCTTTATCCTAACTATATGGGTATCACCTTCAACCATGGACCTTATAAGAGATAGACCAACCCAGTGGGCGGGACGCGCGATTCGAGTTTTGACTGTCGTACGTGTAAGACGTACATCTGCTCGCTCCTAATTTTGTGCTATTGGAACTCTTCTTTTACTAACCTGATCAGAGTGGCTCCTGTAGCGCTCCCCTGTTCTGGGGTCTTATTGTAAATAATTTGCTCAAGGATTTAAATATACCTAATATTTCCACTTATTGTTATGCAGACGACTTATTATTTTTAATCTATGATGTTTCTTTGGATAAAATTGAGTCCCATTTCAGGAAATTGAGTCACGTTCTAATTAGTTGGACTAAAGAAGAAAATATTTTATTTAACATGGATAAAACGTGTGGAATTTTTTTCCCAAAAGAAGGGAAAAAAGTAAGGAATCCAAGACTTAAATTTCTTGGCAAAAACATCAAATTTTATAGTACAATTAAATATCTGGGTGTCACACTGGATGAAAAACTGACTTTTATAGAACATTTTAAGAATATCCATAGAGCAACCGACAAGATCTTAAATTTCTACAGGACTCAATTTAATGTTAATACTTTACAGGTCAAGAGTGATATTTTGAAAAATCTGTATGACAATGTTATTATACCTAAGATTATGTACGGTATCGGAGCTTGGGGCCGCCGGGCAGGGGAGCTTGTCAGGTTGAGAACTAAGCTTGATTCAATACAAAGAGGATGGCTTCTGATTATCACTAGATGCTTTAGAACAGTTTCATCTGAAGTCGCATGTATTTTGGCCGGGGTTCTCCCTCTCTCTATTCATTATAAATTTTTCTACAATAAATTCCTATTACAATATTCAATAGAAAGCTCTCTTATTCTGGATGGAATCCAGGTTGAAAGCAACGCATTTGCCCAAATTGACAATAATTCGATTCATCCAAGACAGAGACATGGTATTTTATTTGATTGCAATGTATTGCCTACCAGCGAATATGAAATCTATACAGATGGGTCCGGTTTCGAGGGAGGTGTGGGATGTGCCTTTGTCGTATATTTTTATGGTTTGGAGATCCATTATCAAAAATACATACTGGATAAACATAATTCAGTTTATCAATCAGAGCTATACGCCATTTATAAAGCCTTGGAATGGATTAAATCCAATTTGATCTATAAATGTACAGTTCATATATACTCGGATGCCTATTCAGCACTCGTCGCCCTCTCTCGGCCGGACCATAAAAATGATATCATGAATAAAATTAAAAATGATTATCTGAATTTAAAACATAAAATATCAATCAATATTCATTGGGTAAAGACCCATATTGGTATCATTGGGAATGAGAGGGTGGATTCCCTGGCAAAGGAGGCTGCCCTGGGGGATGGGATCTCTGAAGGTGATCTACAACATTCTAAAAAAGTTACAATTAGCAAAATGAAAGATCACATGTATAAAACCTGGTCTGATCAATGGAATGTGTCTCCTAGAAGATCATGGCCTTGTCAAATATAATAATTAAGAAGAATATGCCTATATTTTGCGATAAAGACTATAATAAATTAGTAACAGGGCATGGACGCTTTCCTATGTACTTACACAGATTCCACCTCCAGGGGGTAAATTTATGCCTTAAATGTGATACTGCTGGTGACTGCATTCATTTTATTGAAAGTTGTACACTCACCGGGGGGGGGTAAGAGCCTTACATGGAGTCGGAAGTGTAAGAGAAATGATTCAAAATTATAAAAAAGGAGTAAAATTTGCACAAGACATTATGAAAGTCATCAATTCTCATAAACATGTCACGGTATCTCTGATTGATCGAGCTAACATACTGAAAGCGTTCAATTTATGGAAACTACCCTTAAAGGGAGAGAAAGACTTTATATGCAAAGGTTCAGGGACAGCTTAAATGTTTTTGTGTTTTTATGTAAAGTGTTATTCTTTTTAGTATACTAACCTAATTTTCTTTTCTTTCTGTTAATCTGCTAAATTGATTTTTTTTGGACACGGCCGGCTCGCCGACTCGTGTCGTTTGTTGTTGGGGGGGGGGTTGCGCCCGCTTTTCTTCATGGGGTTCGACAAACCAGGCGGAAGGGCTGCGCCCGTATAAAACGAAACAAAACAAAACAACCTGATCAGAGTGCATGACGCTGGAACAGTAGGCCGGCATTGCAATAGACTCTGATTGATTTCCCCGTTGCTACATTCTCTGCCATCCGCTCCACCATGGATCGAATGATTGATTTTATTGCCACTGAGATTACCAACTTAGAATGCGTCGAAGGAGCTGATGGATCTCTCTCATCTAAAGATGCAAAGACCTTAAATTCCTTCGTCGTCTCAAACTTTTCATCGACAGAGAATTGAATGCTGATCGTTCTTCTACTTCTCTTCCCAAACCAAACATCCCTGCTCCTAAGGTTAATGACAACGATTCTTCAATAACTGGAATCAACAAAACTAATGCCAGACGAGGCAGCAGCCCTGCGCTCTCAGATGAAGAGCAGTCGAAAAAATATAAAGCACTGGACGAAGACAGCTCCGATACGGACTCAGGTTCTAAAGGAGATATTACTAGAAGACCAAGAAAACCCTCACGAAAGCCTACCCTGACGGATTCCTCTGATTCGACAGCTGAGCCGACCACGGAAACAACTTCTGATAATATGGATACAGCCCCAGAAGTACAGGTCGCAGATTCGGCTACCGAAACACCAAATAATAACGTCATGGACACTTCTCCCAGTCCGCAACCAATGCTGACGCAACCAATCCTAGTGTGATACTTCTTTGGCGAAATGAAGCAACTCCAATGATGGAACACAGCAATAACTTTTATTTAACACTAAAAAAAATGGCGACATACAAACAAGAAAAGAAAACATATTCTAACATTTAAAAATAAATTACATTCTTCGTGCGAGAGTCGCACGTGGCACTCGAGTCTGGTTTCAAATATTGCCATTCACAAATACCTTAATGTTCATGGAATTAAATTATTTAAACTACAAGATTTTAATAATATGTACAGCTGTTACAACCTCTCCCCCAACGGAGAGACTTTTACCGAAGGGAAAAGTTCTGTAAAATTCGAAAGTTTATAAGCTCGGCTTGCTCAAATGCTCAAAGAGAAAAGGTAATTTCTCTCATAAGTTTCCAAACTTCAGGCCACAATTTTTAAGTTTTAAACAAATATTTTTATACCACATTTAAATAGGAAGAAAAAAAAATGGAGAACGTTCAAATACATCAGTTGAGTATACATTAAATAAATAAATAAATCCTGAACGTGGTTACATACACTAAGAGTTATTACATTACTTAATTCTACTCAGAACATCTACGTTCTTGTGCAAAGATCCTTTGCGATGAATGACCTTAAAATTATAAGGTTGTAATGAAAGTGCCCAGCGCATCAATCTAGAGTTACATTTGGCGTTGGATTGTAGCCAGACCAAAGGATTATGATCAGTTTGAATCAAGAATTTTTGTTGACCATCCAGATAAAAATGCAGTTTCTTAATAGCGTAGATGATAGCAGCGCACTCCTTTTCAGTAGTACAATAATTCTTTTCAAACTTAGTAAATTTTTTGCTTATATACAAGATAGGATGTTCACGTTGTTCATCATCTAATTGGCATAGTACTATACCCATGCCATTGTCTGAGGCATCGGTTTGTATAATAAACCTTTTATCAAAGTCGGGAGCATACAGAATTGGTTTCTTGCATAGCAACTCTTTTAAATTTTTAAAAGCTTTGTCACATATTTCAGACCATTGTATATTTCCTTTTTTTGTTACCCCCTTCAAAGCGTCCGTGAGGGGTGAAGCAATTTCCGAAAATCTCGGTATGTACTGGCGATAATACCCTACCAGTCCTAAGAAAGCACGTACTTCTGTTTTAGTTTTAGGTGTAGGATACTCCTTTACAGCCAGGATCTTTACTTCATCCGGGGTTCGTTGTCCTTGTCCCACAACATGGCCTAGGTATCTCACTTGATCTTGTGCAAATTTACATTTTGATGGTTTTAGTCGTAAATTTACTTTCTGTATTCTCTCTAGAACAGAAGTTAAGTTTTTAAGGTGCTCTTCCCAGTTTTCTGAGTAAATGGCAATGTCATCCAGGTATGGTACAGCGAAACCTTCGCATCCAGCCAGGACTTTAGTCATAACTTTGCTAAAAAAATATGGGGCATTTTTTAATCCAAAGGGTAAACGTAGAGGCCTGAAACTTCCAAAACTAGTTACAAATGTTGCATATCTTTGGGCTCTTTCTGTTAACGGAATTTGCCAGTAGCCTCTAGATAAATCTAATAGGGTAATATATTTTGCTTTTGCTACAGTTTCGATACGTTCTTCAATATTAGGCAAAGGATAGTATTTAGTTTTAGTAACAGCATTGAGTTTACGATAATAATTGCAAGGCCGAGGATCCTTTGATGAAGATTCTATCAAAATCATGGGAGATGTATAGTCCGATTCTCCCGGCTCTATAATTTTAAGATCGAGCATTTTCTGTATTTCCTTTTTGAGAATTTCAGTCTGTCGGGGTAACAGTCTGTATGGCTTTATTTGTATTGGTTCGTTATTTAATAGCTCAATATCGTGACAAACTAAGTTTGTTAGTCCAGGATTATTTGAAAAACAACCAGAATATTTCCATAAAATCTTTCGTAAATCTTTTATTTGCTCGGATTTCAACCTTTTCTCGAGTTCATTCTCCTCTATGATGTCCGAAAAATTTAATATACTTGGATTGGAAGGTAAACGAGGAATGTCCATTTCTAAGTCTCCTTCCACTTCAGTTATCATATTAATCACTGGTCTTTTGTAATATGGTTTAAGCATGTTAATGTGATATACTTGATTTGGTTCATTTTGTTCCTCGAAACTTACAATATAATTGGTTTCTGAAATTTTCTGCTCTATTTTTCCAGGTCCTTTCCACTGTACTTCTAGTCTATTTTGACGATTCGTTGATAAAACAAGAACTAAATCTCCTCTAGCAAATTCTCTTTTCACTGCGTTTAGATCGTACCATATTTTCCTCCGTTGTTGAGCTTCTTTCATGTTTTCCACGCCAAGTTCTTGGCATTTCTTCATTCGATTAATAAGTTCGAAAACGTAACTGACAACATTATTATTTTCTTCAATCGGTTCTAGCCACTGCTCATAAAGTAAAGTGACTGGCGTTCGTAGGTTTTTGCCATGAACTAATTCTGCTGGTGTAAAACCAGTGCTTTCGTGTGTGACTGTTCTGAGAGCAAAAAGAACTGATGGTAGATAATCCTCCCAATCCGAAGTCGCTCCTATACATACGACTCTTAACACCCTTTTTAGCGTTCTATGGAATCGCTCAACGGGATTACTCTGCGGATGATACACAGAGCTTCTTACATGTTTAATGCCGAAACGCTCCAAAAATTCCTCTGTCAAAGCACTGACGAAAGAGGTCCCCTGATCTGTTTGGATCACTTTTGGGAAACCCATACGACTGAAAATCTGTAAGAAAGCATCAATCACAGATGGCGAAGAAATGTCTGTCACCGCAACAGCATCTGGATATTTGGACGACATACACAGAGCTGTAATAATATATTTTTTCCCAGTCTTTGAAATAGGTAGCGGACCAACGGCATCGACATTTATTTTAGTGAATATTGCGGAAATTACTGGTACTAATGTCATTGGAGCCTTTTTTTTTTGTCATTTCCTTTTCCAGCGCGCTGACAAGCATCACAGGTTCTTACAAAATCTTCAGTTTCTTTGTAACACCTCGTCCAGTAAAAATATCTAGCAAGTCTGTCTTTGGTCTTTTTGATACCCAAATGACCAGAAGTTCCTTCGTGGCACATCTTTATAATTGACGGCTTGAATTTTTCAGGTATAACGACAAGCTGTCTTTCAAAGCCCATTTTATCCGTCGTTTTTTTAACTAAAAGTCCTTTTCCTGTCAGACTATAGTTCTCATTTTTGCATGTACCTTCTTTAACTTCTTGGATGATTTTAGACAGTTCCTTATCAGCAAGCTGAAGTTGTGCAATTTCTTCTGAGTCAATGTTTACCAGTTTCATGAGAGTTTCATCTTCCGAATTTAGCTCCGGTAAATTATCTTCTTCTTCAAAAACATCTCTGGATGCTTTATTTTCTTCCTTCATCGGTTCCAAAATCTTCTCTTCGGCTATTTCTCTTTTCTTTTGAGCTCTAGTAGAGACAGCATTAACCTGGTGAGGGCAACTATCAGTTTGACAACTGGTGAGGACAACTTGTTTATTCAACAGTGCAAAAGTTCGATTGCCTAATAAATACCTTCCTTTGTCGAGTTCATTTCTAATAATGGCAGCCTTAGTTATTACTCGTCCAAGATCGCAATTTAGTTCGATCTCAGCCAATGGTAAACAGGTTGGATTCAAATCTAATGGCTGTTGCACCCACACATTTTCACCTGTCAGCATTTCCGGCGTGAGGTATTTGCGACAAACTATATCAATACTAGCACCTGAATCCCTTAATATAGGAATTTTATGACCATTTACGTAACCCATACTAGTATAAGGTAATAGAAATTTATCCTCTGGTTTTGCACTAATTCTGTTAAGATTAGCAGGAGATTCAGTACTATTCTTAAGTTTTGGACATTGGGGTCTTAAATGTTGATAGGACCCACACTGATAGCATTGTGGCGTTTTTCGTTTTTCATATTTATCATCTGGACGTGGACTTCTAGGTCTATGAAACCAGCTTTGCGAATTAAATTCTGATGACGCTTTTTTTTCAGTTTTATTTTTATTATCTGAACTCAATTTACCTTGAGTTAGTGCATTGTATCTTTCTTTCTGCCGATCCACTACAGGCCTTTTTTGAAAGTTTCCGCAAACGTTTTCATAGGCATCAAGTTTTTCAGCTAATTTTTTAGATGAAATCATCTCTACCCATTCATCAAGAAAATGATCTCGAATTTCAGGAGGAACTCGACGTTTAAGTTGGTCAAGCACCAGAAAATCTAGCAACTGATCAAAAGTCTTAACTCCTAGACCAGTCACCCATTCTTTGCAATAATTTTCTATTTCATAATTGAAATCCACCCATGTGGATTCGGTACTCTTTTGATGTTTCATAAATTTCTGCCTAAACTTTTCCGGGCTTAATTTAAACCGTCTTAACAATAAATTTCTCACGTGTTCATAGTCTTTAGCTTTATCGGAGGGTTCTCTAGCTATTAACTGGGTTACTTCGTAAGGAAGTAGTCCTAGTAAATGAGATACAAATTCTTCTTTATCAATTTTAGCCCATTCTGCTTGCCTTTCAAACAATAGCAAATATAGACTGATATCTCCTTTCTTGTCATCGAATTTCTGCATAAGGTGATGCAGCTCCGTTTTCGGCCGGATCTGTCCGGTATTTTGAGACTTTGTCTCTGCTTCAAGTCTTAATCTCTCTAATTCATATTGTTCGTTCCTTCTCCGCTCTTCTGCTTCTTCCTGTCTCCTACGTTCTTCTCTTTCCCTTTCCTCCCTCTCTTTTCGTTCTTCTATTATTGTGTCTAAGACTCCTTTGACGAAGACTTCATCATAATATCTACTTTCAACAATTTTCTGTTTTAAATCAACTATTTTCAAATCTGCAGTCACATGAACTCCCAGTTCAGCCGCGAGATTTTGCAAATCTTCCTTACGAGCTCTTCCTAAGTAAGACATTGTTTCTATGTTTAAAATTAACGAACACTGTGTTCCTTATATTTCCTCAAAATAGCTCAAATTAATTACTTTAATTAATTAATGCAGTCAGGAGTCACGAAATTAAATGCAGTCTGTTAAATACGTATACCTCAAAAATGAAATATTTAAATTATATGAAGTTCATTCTCTCTACCACATTAATGGTGACTAAAATAAGAATAACAACATAGAGCAATATATATATATCTACTGTCTGGACAACTAAAATGAATATTAAAAATAATATCCAAAACGGTAATAAAATAAGACAATTCAATATTAACAGGAAGTAATAATCTGGTATCGCTAATATTGTGTTCAGTGATGAACTAATAACATAAAGCAATTCAATATTAACAGAAAGTAATAATCTGGTATCACTAATATTATGTTCAGTGATGAACTAATAAAATAAAAATACGCACGATTATTCGATCTCGTCGGTGCCTCCAAAATAATTAAGACTGTGATACTTCTTTGGCGAAATGAAGCAACTTCAATGATGGAACACAGCAATAACTTTTATTTAACACTAAAAAAAATGGCGACATACAAACAAGAAAAGAAAACATATTCTAACATTTAAAAATAAATTAAATTCTTCGTGCGAGAGTCGCACGTGGCACTCGAGTCTGGTTTCAAATATTGCCATTCACAAATACCTTAATGTTCATCGAATTAAATTATTTAAACTACAAGATTTTAATAATATGTAAAGCTGTTACACTAGCAAGGATCAAGAATCTAGGAAGTGCAATTTACGGGGTTCATAGGCAATTACGCCTTTACCTCCACATCATCATAGGAATTTAGATCATCAAAAAGAAGGGATTGTGTAATAGGGTAAAAATTTTGAGAAGCCGAATGACTTGGAATAAGGGCCTTCACACTGAGACAAAAAAAGGCAAAAAACTCAGAAGTTCTTAATTTTGTGCCGAAAAAAGGGCCAGAATAATTTAGATAGGGGCAGTCATCATAAAATTTTGACCAGATAAATAAAAGGTGAAGTTTCCTTGAACCTTGATAATCGTGTTTAGCTTACGTCAGAAGCGAAGAATATGCAGGGGAGAGCAATCGTTTCCGATGCGCGTTCTTCAGGGGTGGGAGGGAGGGAGGAACCTGGTTACAGGTCGAAAAAGTAGTTCTGCCAGTGATCAGCTGGGAGGGAGAAGTTTCGTTTTTGACCGCTATTCAATGCGGTATTTAAAAGCCCGAAAATGACGTTGTTAAACGCCTGAAAGATTTCCTTCTTAAAGGAAGAAAAGAGCTGTATTTAGAAATCTTTATCAGTTAAAGGCTTTTCAGAAAAGTTACAGAAATTTAATTCAGTTCTTGTAGGCTGTGTTGTTTCTTATTAAAGAAACGTTAATCTTCCTAGTGGCCGAGACCCTCAACTAAAAACTCTTCATCTCCAAGTCTTGAAAAGAAACCAGATTCTACTATTTCTTCTGCTCATTCTGTATCCAGATTAAAGCTAAAGGCGGCAGACGTTTGGCTGTCTTTATTGCTTTCCCCCCACTCAAATGACCGTCGTTCAGCGGGGCGTATTGACGTGTCTATGTCCTTTTGTCCAGCAGGCTCCCGTTATGGCAAGAAAGATTTAATTGAATGTATACCAGATTTTAGTGGTTATCGCCGTGTTGGCTGCGTTACTAAGCAGATTTTAAACAGCGTACGTACTTTTATGAATATGTGTTTGAAATTGATATTGCTTTGCGTTTTTAGTTTTTTATTTGGAAAATTACTTACTTTTATTTCTCCGTGTTTTACTAAAATATTTCACAAAATCTGCATAAAAATTGTAATCATTCCTCACGCAAAAATTTATAGAAAATTACGTTTGATTCCACCATAATTTTGTACCATTACTTATTTGTATTACGTAGCAAGAAGAAAAATAGAACTAATAATTAGGCCCAGAGAAAAGATGCGGTCATCAGAATTTTTTACTCATCGCATTATACATATAAAAACGTACATAATTTATGTACTAAATAAAAAGCATTACGTTAGCATATAGTTTAATAAACAACTAATTTTACTTATTTTATCTTTTAATTACTTTAATTTATATTCTAATCAATAATCTTTTCTGAATGACGTTAACATGAATACTTTCCAACGACATTGACTTGAATTATTACTAAATCTATTTGAGATGAATTTGAATTTCAAAAATGTTTCTTTACATGGTAACTTTGAACGTTGATCACAACGAATTTATATGATAGAATATTAAATTAAAATTTTTCCTATACCATTCAGTTTTTACAAGTCCTGCATTTTTCTTTTTTTCCTACCAAAATCTTAACTTTAATTCTCAGCTTCCTAATCATCGTTATTATAAATACTTTTTTTAGATAAAAATAAAATATTCTTTGCTACGTTAGACCCTCAATGCCTTCTCCCCGTCGCTGGAGAGATTTGCGGAAAGAAAACTGTGTCATGAAATACAGTGCAATGATAAAAGATCGTCTAAAGAGAAAAGCCGACACATAAATGAACTCTTTTCAGATAAACTATATTACTTCTAGATTTTTGAAGGACTTTATTTATTAAAAATTCCTTTTCCATATTAAAAGTTTATAATGAGGATTTTAAATCATGTACTGAAAAACGATAAATTACTTGAAATTTTTCTAAATTCGTACTTACGCACAGAAAACTTCCAAAATATAATTTTTTGCCTTTCTTTTATTAATGCTTTAAGTATTTCTAACTTTAAATGAAAATTAAGACTAAAACTATCGTGCGAATAAACGTAGAACTGAGAATTTTGCTTAATTTAGTGCACTGAAAAAAATCTAAAATTCAGTTTTAAGATGCTGTATTTTCAAAGTTAAAACTGTTTTTAAACATTTCCCTAAAGAAGCGTCTTTTTACTTCCCTGTACTAAGTAAAAAGGAAGTATTGTAATCGCGAAAAGTTTCAGGCAGCATATTTCGACGAAAATATCCATTTTGACCGCTATCGAATGCAATTTAACGATGTTTTTGTGTGATATCTGTACGTAAGGACAGAATAAAATACTCTTTTCCTTCAAAAAAATTATAAAACTGCTTTAAAATGAATTCTGAAGAGAATTTTTCGTGGCGTCAGTACGAACGTATGTACGTAAGTGCGTGTGTACGTACGTATCTCGCATAACTCTAAAACGAGTAGCCTCAGAACGTTGAAATTTTTTATATAGGACTGCTATAACATGTAGATGTGCACCTCGTATTTTGGTGCAATCGGCCGCACCAAACGTATATAAATATATTTATATATATATCGACTCTGTTACCCGGCTCAGTAATCTCAGGTCCTTCACTCTTATATGTTTGTAAATTGTACATTTTTTGCTTTAAAAATGATTGAATTATGTTGTTTTTATCTTCCGGTTAAGGATTTTATGCCTTTAGTAAATCTGTGTGCAATATTTTTAGAATTATCAGCAATTTTAAAGTTGTTTAATTGCCGCTAAGCTTGTTTTTAAAGGCGGCCATTGATGTTTACATTTGAAACGGGAGACTAGTGGATTTGTTACCAATCTAGAGAAACTTAGTTTCGCAACAACAAAGCTAACGCATTCATTTATTACTGCCAATTAAATCATGCTTAATTCTTTCTGGAATTTTTTCGAGGAAATAAAGGTTTAAGATTTACTTCGTAATTTTTAATCTAGATATTTTGAGTTTTTATGTATTTTTGCCTTCTCGGGAAGTGAGAACTGAATTAATTAAATGAGAAATACTCAATCGTCTGTGAAAAACTGTTTCTTTTTTGTTTTGTTTGCTTAATTTCTTTTATACATCATTCTAGCTTTATTATAGTATTTGAATAGAACATGTGGCAACGATTAGATAATTCTATTCTTTAAATGATATAAATTTTGTGCATTATGAGTTATAATATGAACGAAATATATAAGTTAACTGTTATATAATTATTGGATTATATAACAGTTAACTTAGTTTCCGTTATATAATTATTATATAAGTTAACTGTTATATAATTATTAATACTGTTAAGTGAATCTAGCGCTAGAGTGTCGCTATGGTAAACAAATACTAGAGTGAATTTTAAAGAATGCATTTATTCTATTGTGGTTTATGCGCTGTCGGGGAAGTAGATTTAATTCAATCCAATAAGTTTAAATGAAATGCAAGAAAAAATGCGTATAATTTAATATTCCAATACAAGGAAGTCATGTGGTGTACACATCAGATTTTTTTGTTATAAATTCTAGGAACGTAATCTTAAACGGAAATATAGTTTCTGAATTAAATTAAAATGCCTTGAAATAAGTGTGTCTTGAATCGTGTTAGATAAAATTATATGACATTAAATAAGAAATGATTTTTTTCTCTGTACAGTGTTAAAGTTGATTCTTTTCCGTTTTTAAAGTTGTCTCTGCTACTCCTAGGCTCCAAGACATCCGTAAATAATTAGAGAAGAGGAATGTGTAGCTGACTTAGATAAATCATAGAGTGAATGTCAGTTCGGGTTTACTTCGCTGTTATTCGTCGGTTCTTGTATTAGGCATAAATTTCAAGAGTTAGAAGGGAAAGGTTCGGCGTTACCTTCACAGGTAGTTTGCAGGGATTTGTTTTTGTCAATAAGATGAAAACAATCACGACGTGGACGAATCCAATTTAAAATTTAGTGGACTGCGTCCTCTGAACGCATTGAGGAAGGGGAAAGTTACAGGAATATTTTTTAATTTACGGAGCCTGCAGCTAAAAAGATAGTGGGAAAAATACGTAAGGATATAATACACTATCGATTTCTAGAGCAAGCTTGAGCAGGCAAATTGCAGTAAATCTGTTTCGCGTCTGAAGAAGAAGGCCTTATGCCAGTTCGCTCTTGAAATTGATAAATGTTTATTTAAAAATCTACGCGAATTTAAAGTTTACTTTTTTACAAATTTTAACTATTATATTGGCATGTTTCTCTTCTTATTAATTTGCTATATTGAAAATTCAAAAATATGATACTTGAAATCATTCTCTGTGTGGAAATTTACACATACATGCATATGTATATATATAAAATTTTTAATATGCAAGTTTTATCAGAATGCATTGAAAAATAAAAAATAATTCTTAAATTATCTCAACATTACTAATCATATGATAGTAAAGTCAAAATCATACAACACTTTTCAAAGGATCCTTGTCCTCATTATTTTTAAACACTTATAATTAAAACACATTTTTGAACTTTATGTAAATTCTTTTATTTAATTTTGTCTCCTTACCCAGGATAGCTACAGCTTAAAATTTCAATTTAAATTCAACAAGGAAAGCGATTTTTCCATTGTATAGCATAAATGGGAGTTAATTTTCCTTAAAAGGTTCTCCATGAAGGCATCCCTTTCCTTAGGTATGTAGACTTTGTGTGCTTTGCCATAATCAAATCCAATCAAGCGAACAATTAAGAATGAAAAAAAAAAAAAAACTGTTACGTTAAATCACGTGATCTGCGGAGTAGGGGGCTCCACTTGTGGTCGAGAAGTAAACAGCTGTATACTGGTAGTTTGATCTAGGTTCTTTTTTGCAGAAGAGCGGGTTGTTATTATATAGACCATTTTGTGGCTTTCTGCTTGTGTAATGTGAATACGACCTAGTTTCGCTGAGCAAGTCGTCCTAGAAAGTATACCTTCCCTTAGGATAGCCGTCGTGTGCTTTGTCATATCCAAATACCCTGACCTGATAACCCACTAGCTACATTTTAAACCGAGGCGTCCAATGACGTTCTGAAAACTGAATAATTAAAAAGATTTTTTAATACGTTTTATTTTGCATCTTTTAATTTCCTACACTTTTGTTCGTTTTGAAATTTGAAGCACCTCCATGTCTTTTTAAATGTAATAATGCGGTTAGAAACACAAACAAAAATTTTAACCTTATGGAAATTTGAAGAAACTAAATTTAATCAGGAAGAAAAATTAATTAAAATAAAAGTTATTGCCGAGAAAGCTAAAGTTTTGTTTGATACTGAAATGAAAATACGAGAATTTAATGTTTAAAGAAATTACAGATGAGACTTTACTTATTAAGGAAATGGATGAATCTGAATTATATTTTGATAGGTGGAAACTTATGGAAAGTAAACTAAAAGATCTCACTTCTGGTACCCCGAATGTAACTTTAATTGATCCGTCCTTTGTTCAGAATAAAATGTTACATTATCCGAAGATTAAATTGCCTATTTTTGATGGTAACGTGAAGAAATGGCTAGGATTTTGGGGGCAATTCCAAAAGATTGATAAAGATCCTACATTAGATAATAATGATAAATTTGCTTATTTGGCACAGGCTATGGAGAAGAATTCTCCCGCAGAGGAAATAGTTAAAAGCTTTCCGCCAACTGGCGATAGTTACAAGAGCGCAACTGAAGCATTGCAAACGCGTTTTGGTAACAAAGAATTACTAACGGAGATTTATATTCGTGATTTGTTAACCCTTGTTATTCAAAAACAAGGTACACACTCTTTGCGGAAACTATACTATGAACTCGAATCTAATCTAAGAGCCTTGGAGATATTGGGAATAAATAGAGGCAAATATTGCGCGATATTATATCCGTTGGTAGAATCAGCATTGCCGAATGAAGTCTTAAAAACGTGGGAGAGACTTAGGTTTTCGCGTAAAGGATCAGAAAGTTTAACCGGCGAAAACGCCGAGTTAAGAGAAAGGGAATCTGACCTTGAGCGCCTTTTATGTTTCTTGCGCGGTGAAGTTGAAAGTGAGGAAAGAATTTCTTTAGCAGCTAAATCTTTCAATGTTTTCGATCGATTGGCTCACGGTAATAAGAAAGAAAATTCGGGTTTAAAGATAAAAGAACCTCACTTGAAACCTACGGCAGCTGAACTGTTTACTTCTTCTCATGAAGCTAGAAAAGGCTGCATATTTTGTTCCAGTATAAATCATGGTTTTGCGAAATTTATCGTTGTCGGAAAGAGAAGTTTTGGTCCAAAGGACACGCTCTTGTTATCTGTGTCTGAAATCTGGATATTCTGTCAGGAGGTGTAGATTAAAAACAGTTTGTTTTACATGCGGTAAAAGGCATCATATTTTTCTATGTAAGGGCCATTCACAAATGAGTGAGACAAGGGCAACGGAACAGCCTCCAAATCAGGCTGAAACATTCGCCAACATTTCTTCAAGGTCTCCTAAAGTTTTGCTGCAAACAATAAGAGTAATAATTAAAGGAGATAAAAAATCTCGTTCGGCTCGAGCTATAATTGATACTGGTTCTCAAAGGTCATATATTCTGCAAAGCGCAGCTCAAGATATGGGTTATAGGTATACGGTAAAGGAATACCTTAGCCACGCATTATTTGGCGGTACGACGACCAGTTTGTGTGAACGTAAAGTTTACAAAATTCATTTATCTAATACGTCTGGCTCGTACAGTTGTAATTTTGATACGTTAAGTCAGCCTGTTATTTGTAATAATATACCTTCTATTGGACAAGGAATATGGCTTAAAGAGCTTGCTGACTGTGGAATAAGTTTAACAGATCGTTTAGAAGGACCTATAGAAATTTTAATAGGAGCCGATGTTGCAGGACGATTATTAACGGGGAATCGTAAACAAATTTCAAACGGTCTTGTAGCTATTGAGACAAAGTTAGGATGGACGGTTATGCGAAAAACCGGGGAGTTGAATAGTGAAGGTTCAACATTCTTAGTTACTTCAATGTTGAATAAAGAGGCTTGTATTTCTGAGTTATGGGCCCTCGACTCACTTGGTATTACGGACCCATCCGAACAATAGACTAATTTGTAATTGTATGAGGCTACCAGGCAACATTTTCTTGATACTGTAAAAATAGAAGATAACCGCTTTGTAGTGTCTTTGCCTTGGTTGGAAGGGCACCCTCCCCTGTCGGATAATTTTGAGTTATCGCTTAAAAGGTTGCACGGTACGATTAGGCGACTTGAACTGGATAATCTTCGCCAAGAGTATGAAAATATATTCCAAGAATGGCTCAAAGAGGGCATAATAGAGGAAGTACCCGTAAATGAATTAGATTTACCCCATCATTATTTGCCACATAGACATGTTGTTAAGGAACATAGTACTACGAAGTTACGGCCAGTATTTGACGCTTCGCCTAAAGCAAAGGGTTCTCCGAGTCTCAACGATTGTCTTGAAAAGAGATTAAACCTTATTGCATTTATTATTACAATCTTAAATAGATTTCGCCAAGAAAAAATAGGGGTGATTTCTGATATTCGTAAGGTCTTTCTACAAATTGGCCTGAATTCTAGTGACAGAAACTTCCTCCGATTTCTTTGGATAAAGGGTGAAGATGGCTTGAAGCATTTTCGTCATTGTCGAGTCGTATTTGGTGTAACCAGTAGTCCATTTTTACTTGGAGCTGTTATTCAGTATCACTTAAATTCAATTTTAGAGGAAAATGATGCAGATGTAAAATATCCTTCCAACATTATTGTTAAATTAATGAATAGTTTCTATGTTGATAACTGTGTAACAAGTGTCGGAAGTGAAGATGAATTACAGCGCTTCATGAAAGTATCTTCCCTATGTGATGGCAGAACGAAAATTTGAATTACGGGGTTGGGAATATACCGACTGTAGTTTAGAAACCGAAACTATTGCGAATGTATTAGGTTTGTTATGGGAAAGACAAGGCGATACTCTTCAAATAAATATTGCTAATTTACAAAATCTTTGTTTCGAGAAAGTTACGAAAAGAAGTATTTTGGCAATAGCCCATAAAGTATTTGATCCCATCGGTATAACATGTCCAGTCCTTATATTACACAAGATGTTATTACAGCGTACATGGGAAACAAAAGTAAAATGGGACGAAGAAGTTAAAACTGAAATTAAAAGTAAATTTTTGAAATGGGTAAAAGACATTTCTCTTTTGAAAAACATTAAAATTTCAAGGTGGATACGATATCAGCCAAAACAGTGTTCAATACATGTTTTCTGTGACGCCAGTCAAGCAGCGTATGCGGCAGTAGTTTTCATTCGTGTAGAAGAACCTGAATCAGTTAAAGTCCAGTTGCTTCAGGCTAAGTCTAGAGTTTCCCCTTGTGGTAAAAAGGAAACGACTATTGTAAGATTAGAATTGTTAGCAGCAACTATTGCATCTCGTCTTGCTGCAGACGTTCTAAAAGACTTTGAGGCCAGAAGTACATTTTTCTGGACAGATTCAACTAATGTCCTTGCATGGATAAAAAGGGAACGTCTGATCGGAATGATGAAGCAAGTCCTTAAAAAAGTTCTTAAACATGCTTGTTTAAATTATGAAGAAATGTACACGATACTGTGTGACTGTGAAGCGATTCTTAATGACCGACCGTTGACAGTAATTCCTTCCGATCCTGAATTTAAAGCTTTAACTCCTGCCGACTTTTTAAAAGAAATTAGAGCTAGTAGTTTGCGGGATATAAAATACGGTATTAAATCAAGTAATTTACAAAGAAGATTTCAGTATATTCAAACTGTACGAGAAGCATTTAAAAATAAATTTCGTAAAGAATATTTGGGAATTCTCAAGGTTTCGCATAAAAGAGCTGAAAGGAAAGTTACTATTAAATTAGATGATATTGTTTTGATCGGTAGTAGTGACAAAAGACTTTTTTGGCAACTTGGTCGTGTCATAGGACTACTTCCAGGACATAATGGAATAAATCGGCTTGCAAGAGTAAAGACCCGAAATGGAATTTTGCTTAGAGCGGTTCGAACTCTGTATCCTTTAGAGGTAGAGCAAAATAATGTACCCGTGAAGCTGCAGAATGAAAAACAAGATTCGTTGTCTGAACTTAAACTCAACGTAGATGATAAATCTGTAAGGCCTATAACACGATCTGGTAGAACTGTAACTCCGCCAGACAGACTGGCATATTAAGGCTCTTTGGCATTGTTTTACTTTGTTGTGAAAGTTCACTTTTTTTTTTCCCTTAGGTGGAAGGATGTTAAATATTTGCATAATCGCCTGTAGTAACGGCAACCGCCGTCAATAAAAGGAGGTGCTTTCCTTAGTGGCACCGCAGTTCATTTTAGTTCGAGCCAGAATAGACCTGCCCGGGGAAGAAGCCAGGGGATGATAGATTCCGGTTTCCGTCTTGTTCCAGTTCCAGTCCTGTTCCGGTTCCAGTCTTGTTCCGGTCCTGATCCAGTCCTGTTCTAGTTTCAGTCCGGCCGTGTAAGTCGAAAACACGTAGGAGCTGAAGTCTGAATCCAGCGAATGGAGATATATGCCGAAAGGGTTAGATGGATTTTGTCTTTTAAAAGAAAGTGTTCTTCACCGTGCCGGCATAGCTGTTACTTTAAAGCACTTTGAATGTTCTCCACCTAAGATGTTAAGTTTTCGTTTATGATGTTAAGTTTTCATCATTTTTGAAGTTCCAGTTAAATAAACCTTTAAGTTTTAGACAAGGTTTTGTGTTCTTCATAAAATTTTAGATTCGAAGTCGGATATATCACATAGGATTTAGCGGAAAAATCAACACCATGAATTTACTTGCAACGCTGAATGAGAATGATTACAAATAAAGTGAAATTCTTGATGTTTCCTGAACATTTTATAATATAATTAACATTGTACAGTTTTATATGCAGAACCTGAAGTACTGTTCTGTTACTGAGAATTATTCTTGGTGGCAAGTATTGTATGATTATTTCCACCATACGTAAATTTCATTCTCATTGTGCATAAATTTATATCTGCAATTCGATTCAACATTTAATTTAAAAACTGAAACGAGTATCTAAAGTATGGTCATCAGAATGCAACAGAATATTATAAATGTAGTTTCATGATAGTAATTTATTTTAAAAACCAAAATCTGCTTTTGGTATTTCGTATTATTTTATCATAGCAACAATCAAAAATGTTTTGAAATGCTTTTAGAAATTTAACGCTTTTGGAATAAGATAGCTCAAATATTTTTTATCCATTTTTACTGTAGACTATAGCTATTTCCAAAATTAATTAAAATTTTTATTCATCTACTTTTTAAAATTTTTATGTTTTGAATGCGCACTCATCGTTCAGTGGAAAATACTTTTAATGGATGGACAACAAGAGGTCATCCGAAACTTTAAAACGAACGACATAAAAATTTTAAATTATGCCATTATACGAATGATTCATATTTTATCGTAAATTATTATTCAGTGATTTAAGAAAATAATAATTTTAATATGATTAAATTTGATTGAAATTGAACTAAGGATTTACATTTTCTGTACTTTTAGACAACAGATAGGAAATACAAAATATCAGAATTTTTCTTTAATGTGAAAGCTTAGAAAATCCTTCAGAAGGAAAAAAAAAAAAAAAGGGGGGGGGCGACCAAAACGTTACAATTATTGCAACTTAATTAAGATGAAGGGACAACATTTCCAGCAGGTGGCATGGCAAATGCGGTCAAGAGCAGGAGACTGACGTTAATTACGGAAGGGGAAAGTAAACGGCTGTGTCAGGGATCATAAGAGGAGATATATTTAAAACAAAAATTTTGTGAAGAGCAGGAGCAAGATTATCCCCTACTTTTCAGCCACCCGGGAAAAAAGGGGTTCTAAATTTACGACCTGACCGCATATGGGTGTATTTCGCTCCTGCTCTTGACAAAATGTGGGGGTCGTTTAAACATGTAACTTCTCTACATTCAGTTTTATACAGAGGAAAATACAAATTGAATTCTTCGAATGAATGCAATTTTGTACAATGAAAATGTATTACTTAACGATAAACTGTAAGAAAAATAACATTTTTTTTAAAGCCACAGGGGTAGAAAGACAGATATTTGTTACACGAATGAATTTGTAGTAAATATTGAGTTTTTCATTTCGAATGCTATGTTCCATGTATGCGAAGTAGCTGAGTATGTGAGATAATAGTCATAACCGAATGGCTTTCAACCTTTTCACGGCTAAGGACTGTTTCTCAATTACATTGTGGTCGCTGCTTTTTGGTTAATTTTCTAATGACATATAAAGAATACTGTTTTTATTTGAGACTTATGAATAAAATAACCCAAACTAGACTGCAGAAAATTCTTAAGATTGAAGTTAAATAATACTGAAAAATACATTATTGATGCAGTTTTGTGTTTTATATGTAGTAGTATTAACTACTACTATAATCCTTAAATGGAATCCTTAAATTATATATATCTATGTCTAGGTATATATAAATGGAATCAAATATAGAACAAGGTATAAAATATCTTTATTATACAATGTTTATTACCATACGTATATTTACGTAATATCAATATAAATAGTTAGTTAGGTTTCGTACATATATAATTTATTTTTATATTTGTATTTTTTGTATTAGATTCAGTATTGTATACGTATCTGAAGTTTAATTTGTTCTCTTTTTGGGTTACGACTTTAAGTGAGAAAGAATTGTTAGGGCCTTCATAGGGATTACATTATATACAATCAGTTAGGATCCGACTTTTCCTTTCTTTTAATCGTTATATATATTGAAATACTACTTGATAAGTATACATAAAATATAGCAGTTTTTTAAGCTACTTATTTATATATCTATTGTTTGGTCTGGTTTGTTTGATTATAGCAAAGCATTCGACGGTTATTTGCCTAAGGGCAAGGGTGCCTCGTAGAGAACTTTCTAAGCAAAACTGACTCTTATGCACGTTACACGTGGGGAAAACCTCGAAAACGCCAATACAGCCATCCCCGTCGATCCGGATTCGAACCCCGGATCGACCTGCCAGAGTTCAACGACTTTACTGCTCAGCCGCTAGTGAGCCACACACACACACACACACACACACACACACACACACACACACACACACACACACACACACACATCCACACATATACATTAAATAGTATTTACATGTCGTTTATAAAGTATAATTGAGTGCAATTTAATCATAAAGAGTTAGAAAATATTCTACGGATTACTTCACATCGTAGACTTTTTGTTAAGCTTCACCATATTTCTTAAAGAGAATTTCAATGCTAGTTCCATTTCCAAGCTGTTTATGTACCTTATTTTTCATGCTTTGGATTATATTTAGAAAATTATTTCACTTGGTTATAGCTGAAAATGCAGTTTTTTTATTGAAGAATTTAAGGGTAAGAAGAGAATTATGCCTTTTTCTAATTAATTATTCTTGAAGCATTTAATTTTTTTTAAAAAAAGCGCACATTAATACGAATCACTGAACTAAAGTGGTTGATACAGGACAGATTAATTAGCTACTAAATTTTGATTTTCGTTGAGTAAAAAGGAATTCATCTGCATTCTATAAGAAAGCAGATATTCAAAAAATGTTTTTTTCCTATTCTCGCAGTCATAATATTTTTCTTAAATATTCAGCTAATTCATATTCAGATATTCCAATCCATTACAATAAGTAATAAATCGATACAGTAAATAAATAATTAAAATCAATTAAATGGAATTTTAATTGATTTTAATTACCATTTTCCCTCTGATAAACCCCTCTTTAGAGTTCAATAGCAGTCGATCAGCTTTTGTTGGGGGTTCATTTTTCTTTATGGTATGCTTACGTTATATATGTATGTATTATGCATTGCTCATACTTGTCAATTGCAGCTTTTAATATCTTTTGGAAAAAAATCAATATGAGAATCCAGAAAATGATTCTTAGCGACGCTAAAACTATTATTACTAGGCACTCTCGTGTCACAGTGTTTAAAAACAAATCCCATTGTTTAAAGTAGATTCTATGCTCATATTTTAGTCTAAAATTAAAAGCTGCGAGTCAAAATTAAGGGGGTTGCTCTTAGAAAGCCTCAATTAGAAGTAGTTATAGGAAATGTTAATCAATACTTATAATCTTAAGGTATGTAAATATGAGCCCATTTTCCTTAGAAAATTCTCCATGAAATCATGCCTAGCCAACCCTCATATGTTTTGCCATATTCAACACAAAATCATTCTTAAGATGATTAATTAATTAATTTTATGTTAGATGATACGAAGCTTTTCAAAATCTAGGATGCTTTCCGTAAACAATTAGTATTAATAAGCGCTGTTCAACTGGAATTGGGTTGGATTATTTGTTTATAACAGTGCTTTTCAGCCGACTTACATGTACCTGTTTGTATTGCTCAGAGGGGGGTGGAGGGAAATTCCTGAACGAAAACAATGTAATAATGAAATGTTAATAAACAAATAAATATAACTTTTCGTATCTTATGTAATTTGTCTCCATTCTGATACCATGTGCATCATTTATTTCTGATATACTGATACTGAATGAGACCTAAAAACAATTTTTGTTTTAAATATATCTCCTCTTATGATCCCTGACACAGTCGTTTACTTTCCCCTTCCGTAATTAACGTCAGTCTCCTGCTCTTGACCGCATTTGCCATGCCACCGCAGGAGCAAGATTATCCCCTACTTTTCAGCCCCCCGGGAAACAAGGGGTTCTAAATTTACGACCTGACCGCATATGGGTGTATTTCCTCCAGCAGCGCGGGAAATTTTATTACCCTCAGTCACAATGAAAAAGACAGAATGGGAAAGAAGAAAAGCCAGGCTTCTGTCCCCCCCGCCGCATTCAAACAATTTTGACTTGGCCCTGTATCCAAAAGGAAAGATGCAGACGATATAGTATATCTTTGATTTTACGAATCGTGAGAAAATATCTGTTATTTCATTTGAAGATTTTTTTCAAGCTTTCATTCCCGTTTCAAGAATAAAAACTACAGTTTGTTGCAACAATTTTGAGAAACAAAACAAAAAACTAAAAACAAAACAAACAAAAAAAGGATAGTAAAGATTATTTAACACTGTATGATAAGTGAAACTTTTACGTTATTCCCTAAATTCTCTCAAAGGTTAATCTAACAAATAATGCTTAACAATTTAAAGAATAATGTCTAAGTCTTTTCACTAATATTCTTTTTAGTCCAAAGGGGTTTTGTCCTTGAAGGCTATTGTTTTCGTTTTGCGATTTTGCGTTGGTTCACTATAAATGTCCGTTTCAATTTTCAAACTGTTGCCACCCAATGTTAGAGTCCTGCATTATATTTGAAAAAATTAAATGATGAAAAATCTGCATAAATGTATGTATATTTCTGGCATTGTGATAAAACATTGGTACATACAGCCATCGAATTTCGAATGACGTAATCCTACTGCGGATATGGGTATGTGGAAGCCCAAATTTGAAATTTGGAATTTGTTTTGTGATCGATTTGATATTTTGTAAAACTTTAACGAATTGTTGAGTAACAAACGATTTAAAGGCGAGCAATGGCAATGTTGTACAGAAAAAAACTTTTTATGCCCAGCACGCGGAACTGTGTATCGGAAATTCTAAAGATATGCTCAATTTAAAACTACTTTGCGATATTGCTCTTGAACTGAATTTTATGGTTTAACTGCAAAGAACGTGATATTTATTTCGCTTTGGCATTTTGCGTCCATTCATTTTCTGTATTGATTCACTTTTCTGGAAGCCCTAATTTGGAATTTTGTTTACTATTTATTTCATATTTTGTCTCAACAATTTCAAAGCGAGAAATGACAACATTGTTAGGGATTAAAAAAAAAAAAAATTACCTTCAGCGCGCGAGACTCTGAATCGGAAATTCTAAAGATCTGTTTATTTTAAAATTATTTTGCGATATTGCTGTTGAATTGAATTTTATGGTTTAAGTGCGAAGAGCATGATATTTAATAAATAAAGGTAATGCACAAAACATTAAAAAAAAACGCGCCTTATTGCATAATTTATTATTTTAATAATATATGTTATTAATAATTATTTAATAATATATATTATTAAATAAAATAGTTTAAAATTTAAAGATTAATTAAAATTATTAAATAAAATAGTTAAAAATAAGTTTAAAATTTGGAATGGAAACGACTGCTGCAATTTTCCAACAGTCAGGGAAATAGCTTCTCCTAAGCATTAAATTTATAAGTACCGTGATCCAGATGATAAACATTGGGGGGGGGGGAGTTTTTGATCATGCGATTCGAAATAGAATCTGTGCCAGGTGCCTTGTTAGGTTTCAATTGTCTATGAAAACCATAACTTCAGTAGGGTCCGTTGGTCGGAGTTCAGTTGAGATGGGTTGTGTTAAAAAATCTTTAACCCGTGCTTGTATGCGCCCCTGTGTAACCGGGCAGTTACAGTAGGAGTCGTGATTTGGTGTGAATTGAGTTGCAAGGCTGTCAGCAATCCTAGCACGAGCTCAAGAAAACCACCGCCTATCGTGGTTAAAGATGAAAGATTCAAATTTTCAGAAGTTAAAGCACTCCTCATCGGTTATAATCTGCAGGCTGAAAAGGGTTACTTTGGTCAATTAATTCAGGGTGGATTTAAAATCCAATACAAATCCCCTACGCTTTATAAACAAATCATACAGGTCTTCAAAGACAAAGTTATTCGATATCACTGCTTCGAATTGCCTGAAAACAAATATGTTAAGGCTGTTATTAGACATCTCCCCAATGACACGGACGAAAGCGAAATATCTGAGTGTTTAACTCAAAAAGGTTATAGCATCATCAGAGTGAATCAACTCAAACGAAGACGAGACGGAAAAGTCATAAATATGCCTCTCTTCTTGATCACCCTGGATCGTAAGGAAAAAAGTAAAAATATCTTCGAAGAATTCATCCTAGGAATGAGGATTAAAGTAGAAAGATACCGAGGTAGAGCTGGACCCCTGCAGAGTTTCCGCTGCCAGGGGTTTCACAATGCTCAGACACATTGCCACCATGAACCTTGGTGCGTTAAGTGTGGAGACGCTCATCAATCGTTTTTATGTAAAAAAGACAAGAATTCTCCCCATACGTGTGCGAATTGTAAAATGACTGGACACACTGCGAATTTTCGTGGTTGTGAAAAGTTTCCAAAGCCTAAAGCTCACGTTCAGCCATCATTTTATACAGATCGAGTAATCAGTAACAATCCTACTCGCAAGCCTTAGCCAGCGGACTTGCCCCTGAAGCGGTAAGCGAAGCTAAAACTATTCTACATGAACTTAAAAGCTTTGTCGCAATTATTCAAAATTCTGGACTTCCCCTGCTCTTCAATCAACTAACCCTAGAAAAAAACGCTCTACCTCAAGAAAATGTGATCTCAGATAATGGGCCAACACACTAATAACGCGAATTTAATCCGCTTCATGGTGTGGAATTCAAATAGTCTCCGCAATAAAATCTCAGAACTGCGAGAATTTCTGTATGAGCACGATATTGACTTCGCGCTCATTACTGAGACACATGCTCAAAGATGTAACAGTCTGAATATCTCCAACTACAGATTCTATCGCTGTGATAGAACCAAGGAGGTTAGAATAGAAGGACGGAGGGTTCGCCGTTTCATCCACTATCGGGGATTGAAACCTCCGCCGAACAAGCGGCATCCATGTTTGTGACTTCAAAACATTGCATTACGTTAGTGACATGTACGTGTTTCTAAGCTGTTCCGTGCATGTATTTTCCAGTAAAACTATGTTAAATTTATAATGAAATGCTTCGCTATTGTTGAATTTTTGTTTTAAAGTAATAAAGATGATATCCATAATTTACTATGTACAGCAAATTATTAAGAAATAGTTCGAAATCTAAATGCATGCGCATAACATTAAAGCCTTTAAAAAATGATGTTTCTGCATATTTCACGGATTTGCTTAGGTTTCATTAGCAACCTGTTGGGTGTACTTCCCAATTTTTCCTTTAAAAAGTGATAAATCTGATTTATTCACAATATTATCATAATTTATTAAAGAATCATTTCATATACAAAGTTTAAGGTATAGGAGCTGCTCTTCGTTCTGCATTTTTAGGAAACCTGAAATTAATAGCAAATAATTATCTAAAAAAATAGTCACAGGTTGCATTTTTTTAAATGAAAGTTTTAAATAGAATATCCTTTTCACAACCAACAACCTTATAACAACAAGAAAATAAATCATAATAAAATAAAACAGATATATGTGAATTCAATTATTTCAGTTTATGCGCATTTCATATTTATTAATCTCAAAGAAACTGCCTTTAATTAAACTGAATTACAGAAATACACCTATATAAGTTTTTGGATATATCTTTTCACATGTTCAATTGTGTAAATATTTTACATAATTTTATCACTATACTGGCCAGAAATTTGTAAGTTTATGCACAAAATTTTTAACAACAGAACAGTTTATCTTAACTTTAAAAAAAAATGAATAATAATTAATATATAAAGAAAAGCATTGCTTTATTTAACATCTTTACAATTAATAAAAATAGTAAGAAATGATTTCTTACTTTTCATGAAAGTTATAAAAGAATTACCTAAAACGTTCAAATTATACAATTTAAATCCTACCATATATCATTGTATCTTAAGGAAGGAAGATACCAGCTATAAACAGAAACATTAAAATGTATTTAACATTTTTTGATTATAGTTATATTACATAACATGTTTTGATTATTTAAGTCCTTTTTTTTCACATCTGGAAAGAAAACAACATGACATTGTCATATTTTTTAACATAGTTGTCATATTACATAAAAAAAGAAAATCAATACTTACGTGTGAAAAGTTATGCCCGGAATTTTTTCGAGAATCTATTTGTGCATCCATACGCAACACAAGCTGACATGCTTCAAAAAGAAAAGAAAAAAATGTTGCAATGACAGACTTCCTTGCACAAGTCACGGTGATAACAGGAAGATGGCCGCCACGCTTCACCGTTTAAGTTGAACCTTCCCTCCTTCTATTCTAACCTCCTTGGATAGAACTAGCCATCGAGGCAGAGGTATCGCCATCTATGTGAAGAGAAATTTACCATCTTGCCTAGTTAAAGAGGGTAAAGACTTTGGTTGCGAGCTGATTACAGTGTGCATTACCCTTCCGGTGTACAAAAATATTTATTTCAGTGCTTCCACCGCATAATGTGCTAACTTATAACCTACTAGACTCAATCCTTCCTCCTGATACACCTATCCTGGCAGGAGACCTAAATGCTAAGAGCATCGCATGGAATTGCCGTAAAGTAAATACAAACGGTAAAACTCTACAAAATTACATCTTAAGCCATCCTGTTGTTATTTACACACCGGACGAATACACTTATCGCCCGGACAGAATAAAATATTCCGACATTCTGGATATTGTCTTGTCCACCACAACTATCCCTATCACGCTTGAAGTATTGCACGAACTATCCTCGGATCACTTACCGATCATTGCTACTTTAGGAGTGAACAAAAATAATACTGCTTCCACTAGGAAAATTACTGACTGGCATCGCTATGAACTCTTCATGAAAGACAGTGTTCTTGATGTCAGAAATTTGAACTGTGTTGATAACATCGACTCTGAAGTATCCTCATTTACCTCAAAAATTCAAAGTGCTATTGAAAATGCTAGTGATACAGTTGTAAATACAAACACGCTCTTCCGACTGCCGCCTAAAATACGTCAAATGATGAGGCATAGAAATCGCCTCAGAAAAATTAACAACCTTACCTGGGATCCTGTCGCCAAAAGGGCGATAAATAGCCTAAACCGGGACATCAAAACTGCTGTGAAGCAACACAAGGACGAACTTTGGTGTGAAAAAATGTGCAACTTAGATTTCCGTGACGGATCTCTTTGGACTTTAATAAAAAATCTCAAAGAAAATTTTGTTACCAATCGTTCCATCTTCCACAACGGAGTTGTTGCCCTTTCAACTGAAGATAAAGCAAATGTTTTCGCCTCGCATTTGGAACTACAATTTACGCCAAATGATTGGCCTGTGGACAGAAACTTTGAACTTTTCACCCTTACTCATGTGAAAGATTGGCTAAATGCCCCCACAGCACGAAATATTCCCAAATTTGCTACCCCTGTAGAAGTGTCTCAAATTATTAAAAAACTCAAATCACGCAAAGCTCTCGGAAATGATGGCATTTCTAATACTGCAGTTAAAATGTTACCTCCCTGTGCAGTAGCGAATTTCACTAGCATTTTAAATGCGTGTTTATTTAACTCCTACCTTCCACAGCAGTGGAAAAGTGCAAAAATTATTTTAATTCCTAAACCTGGAAAGGACCACACGAAACCAGATGGTTATCGACCTATTAGTCTCCTGCCTGTGCTCGGAAAAATTTATGAGCGCATTATTCTCTCACGTATGCAATCCTATCTAAACTGCCTCCGG
Source organism: Stegodyphus dumicola (assembly GCF_044657685.1). NCBI lineage: Eukaryota > Metazoa > Arthropoda > Arachnida > Araneae > Eresidae > Stegodyphus > Stegodyphus dumicola. The sequence goes on along the minus strand of NC_140768.1, from coordinate 130,652,277 downwards.
AACAATTTGGTTTCCGCCAGCACCTTTCTACTACGAAGCAATTGTTACGCATTACTGACTTTCGTGGCTCTGCTTTGCATAACAAACAAAGTGTTGCTCTCTTCATGTTGTACGTGGCGAAAGCCTTCGACCGCGTCTGTCATGAGGGGCTCATATCCAAATTAATTACTGCTAACGTTGACTGAGAAATGATCTTGACAATTCACTCCTTCATTACAAACCGGACATTTTTTTGTTTGTGTGAACGGTGCTATCTCCTCGTCTAGAAATATCCATAGCGGTATTCCGCAAGAGTCAGTTCTAGGACCTTATATGTATCTGTTTTATGCTGCTGACTTTCCTCAAGCATCTCAAAATAACGCTATTTTGGCCTGTTATGCAGACGATACTGCCCTGCAAGTAAAGTCTGTTAATATGAATCACGCCATCAAAAAACTACAAGATGTCATTTCTAGCATTGAAAGATGGTGCGCACAATGGAAAGTCCAAATAAACGCAGCCAAATCTCAACTTCTCCTCATACGCAGAAACAAAAGGAACACACCTGTCAAAAGAGGACTTTATCTATTTAACGAAATTGTTCCAATTGTTCCCCATGCCAAGTACTTCGGAGTGATTATAAATGATCGCTTAACGTGGACTAACCATATAAATTACGTCAGGGATAAGGCCTTACAAATTATCAAATGTCTCTTCCCAATTATTGGTAAATACTTCACTCTCGACCTGGGAAAAAAGCGGTTCATCTACACGTCTACGATCAGACCGATCATGACTTATGCCTACCCAGCCTGGGCCGCCCTGACCAAAACTGACCTCAATAAATTATGTGTTGTGCAGAACCGCTATCTCAGGATTATTACGAATGCTCATTATTTCGTGACAAATAAGTGTCTACAAGATGACCTCAAGATCAACCCCTCAGATAAGTTCATCGCAAAGCAAAATCAGAATTTCTTCAGAGAAGCCCGGGACTGCAATCATATGCGTCAATTTAACCTGTTTGAATATGAAATATTGCAAGAAGACAGGCACCTTAGACCATTTACTGTATTTATCCTCAATGAAAATCAGAACTTTCCAACCTAAGGTTTTACCCTGTGTACACTTGTAAAACTGATACGCTTAAAGTTAAGCAGCCACTATCGGGGTCAAGGTACGGGAGGGTGACCTCCCACGTGACTACGAATTAAAGTCTTCTACTGCTTACTGTAGATCTCTCACTGCTCCTATTGGTTTCAAATTTCTTTTATTTTATTTAATTTAACTTCTAGTTTACTGGAAAAATATGTTTTTATGTCTCTGCCATTGAATATTTTGTAAATAGCAAATTTTCATGATTTTCGCATACACGTCTCAACAGCCAATCAAAAGACCTCTACTAAGAGATATCTTTGACTGCTTCCGCTGGACTCCCTGCGTAATTTTACTTTGTAAATACATATTTTATTTTTGTATATTGTGGCGACTCTGTAAACATGTGTTGTACTCGCCTCGCCAACCGCGCGCCGTCATCACTAACTGTAACTGAAGGTGATTTCGGCGACACACAGTCACGTCTCGTCGTCGGTGCGGTTGGTCGCTCGCTTTCCTCCAACGTGATTGTCTGTCGACTGTAGTAATTACGTTTTAATATTGTGATATGATTAAATGTTTTTGTTATCAAAAACTTGGCTCTTATGGCATGTTATGAATTCATCCTTAAAAGCACTGGCAAATTCCAATACTCATAGTTTGTTGTTGCACACAGCCGCAACCACGTGCAACAAATGGTGACTTCAGAACGGTGAGGCTTAAGCCAAATGAATCGTCGAAATTTATAGTACAGCAGGAATTTTGTGCTTAAACAAGACCTTGTAATAATGTGCGAAATGCAGCTGAACCAATATTTTTTACTTATGTGTATTGGATTACTTATCGTGTCTATTAAATCATGCATCAGTTTCATCATATTACAGCCACGTAGATCACCTTCATGTTTTCATTTGTGATCATCTTTCAGACTTGCGGATTACCTTCATCTTCCATTAGTGATAGTGTTCCAACATCAAGCGAGTGGATAATTTCTGTACATCAAGGTGATATTTTCTACCTTTTATTCCGCACATGGATTCGTATGTATTCGTCAAGCGGGTGAGTTTTTTCCTATATTCATTTGAACCCAGGTCCTAACATTAATTATTTTGTGTTTCTTCACGTGTACTGCAACAGTATTCTTGAACTACATCGTTTTTTTTTGTTATCTGTATTTATTCATATTTATTATGGCTACTAGCGATCCTCTAGCCACTGATGACAAACAAATGGCTCGCGTTGCTGTGAAACCTGCCCCATTTTGCCGTAGTGACCCCAACCTTTGTTTTTTTTTTTTCAATTAGATGCGCAATTCAAGCTCGGGGGTATAACACGCGACGACATGAAATTTTATACCGCAATTTCCGCCCTCGACACTGAGGTTCTTCAGTCAGTACGCGAGATTGTTCTGAAGCCCCCCCTCGGATGATAAATACGAGGCATTGAAAAATAAATTAATTTCAGTTTATGAGGAATCTGAAAACACCAAACTATAGCAGTTATTACAAGATTTGCAATTTAATGATATGCGCCCATCCCAGTTATTGTCAAAAATGCAGGAGCTTGCGGGTGACAATTTTAAGTCCAATGTTTTACAATCATTGTGGCTCAATCGTCTCCCGAACAATATCCAAGCTATTCGTGCCTCCAGTAACGAGAACCTACCCCAACTGGCCCAAATGGCAGACAAAATTCATGATGTTCTCCAACCACAAGCAATCAGTCAAGTTCAGTATCCCAGTGTTGATATTTCATCTCTTCAACAACAAATCCAGGAATTATCATTGCAGGTCGCAACCTTACAGACACGATATCAGTATCATCCGCGCGGTAGATCAAAGTCCCGGAACCGAAATAATAGGGAATACCAACGCGCTCATTCTGATACTCAATCAGACATTTGTTTCTATCACCGCCGATTCGGTGATAAAGCGCGCAAGTGTACACCTCCATGCAAATTTCAGAAGACCTCTTTAAAATGAAGGGGCCGTCACTCGAAGCCATGAGTGACAACGGCCCGTGCATTAGTCGATTGTTCGTAACAGACAAACCATCAGGCAGACGTTTCCTTGTTGATACAGGTGCTGACATTTCGGTTGTACCTCCCTCTTTTGCCGAATCCAAAAGGCCGCCTGGAAAATTTAACTTATTTGCAGCTAACGGGTCAAAAATTGCAACATATGGAGAAATATTAATGTCTTTGGATCTAGGATTGCGTCGCAAATTTCAATGGCCGTTTGTCATCGCTGCGGTTTCGCACCCAATAATTGGTGCACATCACACAATTGTCCGCGGTAGGTAGCATTGGAAATGCCACTAATTTTGGAATTAAATTAATTTCCGGTAATTCTCCTTTCCACAAACTACTTGAGAAATACCCTAACGTCATCCGCTCAGTAACTGGCAAACCGACTGCTGACCATGGTATTGTACACGTCATAGAGACTACTGGACCACCAATCTTTGCCAAAGCACGGCGGTTGCCTCCAGAGAAATTAAAGGCTGCAAAAGAAGAATTTAAATACATGCTTGAGCAAGGAATCTGTCGGCCATCTAAAAGTTCATGGGCCAGTCCACTCCACATGGTCCCTAAGAAAAACGGCGACTTGTGGGGATTATAGACGTCTTAATTCAGTTACTTAGAAGGCAAAAATATTTTTTCTACTTTAGATTTGACTCGTGCTTACTATCAGATCCCTGTCAATCCACTTGATATACCAAAAACTGCTGTAATAACACCTTTTGGATTATTCGAATTTCCTGTCATGACTTTCAGGTTATGTATGCTGCGCAAACATTTCAGCACTTCATTAATGAAGTCCTTCGAGATTTAGATTTTTGTGTCCCATATTTCGATGACATTCTGGTAGCCTCGACAACTGAAAACCAGCACCTTGAACAACTTTGCATAGTCCTTGGCCGATTTCAGTCTTATGGTGTAGTCATTAATCCATCAAAATGTGTTTTCGGGAAATCTAAAGTGTCATTTCTTGGCCACAAAGTTTCTTCGGAGGTCGTTCGCCCACTTAGTGACAGAGTCACTGCAATTCAAAATTTCCCAGAGCCAAAAACTGTTCAGGAGCGGCGTCGTTTTCTGGCCATGTTAAATTTTTATCGTCGCTTTCTTCCTCATGCCGCTGAAAAGCAGGCACCTTTGCACACATATTTGGTTGGGAGTAAAAAGAAAGATACGCGGCCAATTATTTGGTCTGATGATGCCCGTACGGCCTTTGTACAGTGTAAGAATGACTTGCTTCGGCAACAGCTCTTAGCTATCCTTCTAAGCACCCTTTAGCATTGACGCGTCTAATACGGCCATGGGTGCGGTTTTGCAGCAACTGGTAGACGGAGCCTCTGGCTTTCTTCTCGAAAAAATTTTCTGCAGCGCAATCAAAATACAGCACGTACGACCGCGAACTTCTTAGTGCGTATGAGGCTGTTAAACATTTTCGTCATATGGTAGAAGGTCGTGTGTTTTCTATCTATACTGACCACAAGCCGCTAATTTTCGCTTTTCGACAAAAGCCTGACAAGGCTTCTCCCAGGCAAATGCGTCATCTTGATTACATAGCGCAGTTTACAACCGATTTTAGGTATGTAGAAGACCCTCAAAATACAGTTGCTGATGCTCTGTCCAGAATTGAAGAGGTTCAGTTGCCATCAACAACAGATTTCTCCGCCATTGCTGAATATCAGAAACAGGACCCAGAATTGCAACATCTTTTGTCTGACAAGTCTTCTCATGGACTTAATTTAGTACCTATGCAGTTAGAACCAGATCTTTCACTGTACTGCGATGTGGAAGGTAATGTGGTGCGGCCATACATTCCACTGAAATTCCGGCATGGTATTTTTAGCGGCCTCCATAATTTATCCCATCCTGGCATCCGTGCTTCTCGCACGTTAATTCAACAGCGTTTTGTATGGCCTGGTATGCAGAAGGACATCGCTGCATGGGCGAGGTCATGTACAGACTGTCAAAAATCAAAAATTCACAGTCACACTCGAACTCCATGTCAACGCCTTGAGTTACCATCTGCTCGCTTTAGCCACGTACATATCGATTTGGTTGGACCCTTACCTCCATCACTAGGTTATACATATCTTCTTACGTGTGTCGACAGATACACACGTTGTCCAGAGGCTATCCCTATTGTAGATATGTCAGCCGACACTGTGGTAAAAACCTTTTTCTCTGTATGGATTTCACGGTTTGGGGTACCCGAGTACGTTTCCACGGGCCAAGGACGGCAGTTCGAATCTCAATTATTTACTGCATTAACAAAACTCTTGGGAACTAAAAAGATCCGTACATCACCGCACCACCCGAATTCCAATGGACTTGTTCAGAGGTTCCATCGCTCTCTTAAACAGGCCATTAGATGCCATACTGCTATTCACTGGGTTGATGTCCTTCCTACTGTGTTGTTAGGACTCAGAACGGCTATCAAAGAGGACCTGGGTTCTTCAAGTGCTGAAATGGTTTATGGTACCAATTTACGTTTACCGGGAGATTTTATAAATCCCGCAAAAAACTCACCCAATGTCCAGCCCCATGCATTCCTCAAACAATTGCGTGAAACCATGGCTGCATTATACCCTAAGCCCACAAGCATACATTCTTCAAGACCTGTGTTTGTTCCTAAAGAACTCGCTACATCCTCACATGTGTTCTTACGGTGTGATGCATCAAAAAAGTCCTTGGAGCCTACCTATACAGGCCCACACCTAGTTCTAAGTCGCACATCCAAGAACTATCGGATACTAATCGGCGACAAAGAGACAGTGGTGAGCCCTTGATCGTCTCAAACCAGCCTTTATCTTAGCACCACAAACTGTCGAAACTGGTACATCAGTCCCACCTCCTTCGAAGGCACCTTCATCTATTGGGTCTACACCAACATCTGCTACTACGTCAGTTCCTGTGCCTGGATCCCAGAAAACAAGTGCTCCTCAGTATACACGTTCCGGACGTAGAGTCCGATTTAACCCTCGGTACCTTTAATTCGTTGCCACTGGAGGCGGAGTAGTGTGGCGATTCTGTAAACATGTTTTGTACTCGCAAATCGCGCGCCGTTATCACTAACTGTAACCGAAGGTGATTTCGGCGACACACAGTCACGTCTCGTCGTCGGTGCGGTTGGTCGCTCACTTTCCTCCAACGTGATTGTCTGTCGACTGTAGTAATTAAGTTTTAATATTGTGATGTGATTAAATGTTTTTATTATCAAAAAATTGGCTCTTATGGCATGTTATGAAATCATCCTTAAAAGCACTGGCAAATTCCAATACGCATAGTTTGTTGTTGCACGCAGCCGCAACCACGTGTAACATATATAGTCTTTCTAATTGTGAGGAAAATGCTATTTGATGTGTTTATGCTCTGAATATTTGTAAAAATGCACACTGTTCCTGAAACTTGGACCAGCATCTCTCCAGCCTACCAGACGCCGCTATAGCCTCACGTGACAAAGTAGTCACACCCTCTTTCACTTTGCATCCTGTCCTCCGACACACTCATGCATTTGCTATATCTACAATGTACTTATTAATTCATGACATCTAGCGGGGACTTGGTGGGTGAAGGTTCACCGTCAGAGATTGTGCCTGCCTCCGATCTCATTCAGCGTGTACGTCCGTCCAACGTGGTTTGCCTGAGCGAACACGTACAATTGCTTATCTGACTGCATCAGCATTTTAATGCTATTTTGTGGTTTGTATGGTTTGTGAAATGCTGAAACGCTTTCACTAATTAATTATTTTCGATCATTTTTGGCTTATTGAATTTAATTATGAAATTTAATACCGCGTGTCTTGCCAAATAGCCTAATTGCTGGTTTTTTCTGCCATTTTACGTTAAATTACGCTTAACTGCGCGATTTAAAAAATTAATTAGATAAATTTTATCTGCTTTGCGCGACTTATTTTGGATTTTATAACACACGTAGTTACCCCCAAGCTTTCACTTCAGGTGACTATCAGGGGCCTCGTGTGTTCTCCGCCTACACATCCGTCTGTGGAGAAGGCTGTCAAGCCAGGGCTCCATTCCGGGGTGTAGGACTACTGCCTTATGGGCGCTGGATTTCTGGATTTTTCTGCGTTTTGCTTTGGCTTAGCGCGACCATGGAGAGGCTCGTAGAAAGGTGCAAGTTACAAATACATGAGTTGGAACAACTCAAATTGGATAAAGGTGAACTTACAGAAATTGAAGCTAAATTCTTAAATTTTTTGTTAAGCTCACTAGAAATTGTCAATGCACTACTTAATCAAAGTAAAACTGATTCAGTTTTAAATCATGACATAACACAACCACAAATTCCATCCACAAGTAAAAGTTATGAGGATAATGAGAGGGCAAGAAGCCCAATTAGTTTACATGATAACACAATTGCCACTGATGATGAAAAAACACTAGATAAAGATTCTAGCTCTGAGGACGACTTCCCACAACGTTTTGGAGACAAATCAGTCCGAACAAAAAATCCCAGACAGGGTATTAAGAAGATCAAATTAGACAATTATACACAAATCATTTCTCCAGTCATAATTCATAAGGATAACAATGGTACTAATGTGCGCAGGAAAATACACAAAGTACTAATCAGGAATCAGTCATTCCTGAACAACACACTACCTCTGATAATACAGAAATGGATACAACTAATGCTGAAGATCAGCAAAATATCACGAATGCTAACAATGCACAGGTTAAAACACCTAAAAAGAACAAACTACCTCCCATAATTCTCAAAAAAACACAATCAAATATAAAACATTAACAGGGTTATTCCATCAACATAAATATAAGTTCATAGGACAGAATATTAAAGATGGTGTAAAAGTTATTACTTCTGATCCTGAAAGTTATAAGGGAATTGTTAGGATCTTAAAAGAGATGAAAGTGGAGCATCATTCGTACATTTTGCCAGAGGATAAGAATCTTAAAGTAGTAATTAATGGTCTACTTCTCACGACTGAAATCTAGGAAATTAAGGAAAATTTAACAGAATTAAATTATCAGATACTTGAAATAAAACAAATGTCACGACGCAGGGGTGGCGAAGTTCAGAAACTTCCACTATTCCTCGTTACCTTGTAGGGTTTATAGTTATTTTAACTAACATTTATTTTAAGTTTAAGCTATCTTTCCTATCAAGCCTTTACTTTCTCCTGGAATTGCCAATGCCAGAGTATGTAAATTTTAGTAGAACTCGCAGAGTATTCAAATATTTAGCAGAAGTAATTTGAGTTAAATAGAAGGGAAACGAGTTTTAAGTGTGCTTTCTTGATTCACGAGCGTGAAGGTTGCTAGGTAGAAATTTAAGAACCGCGCGTTTCGGCCTGTGAGCTTACTTCGGCAGTTAGTTGAATCTTTCAACTTCTTATTAAGAAAGTTTGCTGAAATCTCAGCTGTATCTTAGAACGCGGTTAAGTTAGTCACGTTTATAGAGCCTCGTAGGTAGTGACTTGTTATTTATTCATTTTTAGTTGTAATTTCTTATTTTTATTTAACCGCCGGGTCGGCGTAGTTTTTGAGCGTCAAGTGAACGCATCTGTAACTTCTAAAGTGGAATAAAAAGGGAGTTAAACCCTTCTTAAGAGTTTGTGTAATTCCAGTTCATAGCAGTCACTACTATTGTTGCGGGCAAGTTGGAGCCACGGAACATCACATTGGCGCCCGAACACTTTACGAACGGAAATGGCCGAAAACTGGATGGAAGCTCCTGGACAAGTCCAACAACAAGAAATGGCGACCCAATTAGAAGGATTTGGATACCTGGTCCAGACGACGAGAGCATCAATCAAGCCAAACGTCAATTTCGACGGAAAAAATTCGGTGGCGATATTTTTAGAAGGTCTCGAAAATCATTTCCAGCTATACCCTGTGCCTGAAAGACAGAAAGTTGCCATTGCCACGTCTGCACTAAGAGGACAGGCCTCGCTATGGTGGAAGAATATAGGCAAATTTTTATTAGGGGAATTCGGAGGCCAAACATATACCTTTGAAAATTTCAAAAAATCGTCATTAAAGGCCTTCCCCATAGTGAAAGACCGAGCAAAGCTAGAAGCCGAATTGTATAGTTTTTATCAACGTAATATAGAAGAGTTGACGGAATTTATTCTGCGAAAAATTAAGCTGACAGATATGCTGTATGGGAAGAAACCCTACGCGGAGATTATTGAAATAATATTACCAAGATTGCTACCTGCTGTTCAAGATTACTTCGAAATTTGGAACCCAAGCACCTTGCAGGAACTCTTCGAGTTGGCGGTCAAGTTCCAAAATCGCAGAATAGCGGAAAATGCTAGAGGGGCATCGTATTCTCAAGGTCTCCGAAGGCAATCCTCAAATGAACAGACCAAACAAATACAGGTTAAAAATGAAAGTCTTAAAGTATGAATTTTTGTGGTAAAAAATTTGCAAAGTCCACTTATTTTAGGTATGGTGTTTTTAAAAGCCGCGAAGGCCAAACTGAATTTTCAGGAAAATTCAATTATGCTGGAAATGGATGGGAGGGTGGTGGAGCCAGTGGAACAACCACAAGTCGACCTTAGCCATTTGAATGACCATGAAAGCCAAGCCATCCAGCAAGTGGTGAGTACTTTTTCGAACTTGTTTCCGAACGGCCTGGTAATTGTCAAATTGTTACGCATGACATACAGTTAACTGCCGACAAACCCTGTAGGACTAAACCTTACCGCTATGATAAACAGAAAGAGCAAATCATCGAAGAACACATTCAGGAAATGTTGAAGAACCAGATAATAACGCCCATAAATAGTGAGTACGCGAGTCCAGTCGTACTATGTAGGAAAAAGAATGAGTTCCCTCCTTCGGATAAAAGGGCTTGGAGGTTTGCTATCGATTACAGAAAGCTTAATAGTGTTACTAAGTTCCCAGTTTACCCTTTTCCGGTTATAGAGGAAATTATTAGAAAGATTAAGTCTACGAGATACATGACTACGTTGAACTTAACGTCTGGCTACTATCAAATAGCTATGAGACCCGAAGACATACATAAAACCGCGTTTATCACAAAATCGGGCACTTATGCATTTTTACGCATGCCCTTTGGGTTGTGTGGGGCCCCGTCAACATTCCAGAGAGCTATGGACATTGTTCTAAAGCCTGTCCTAGGAAAATCGACTTTAATCTATCTAGATGATATAATTATAACGAGTAGTACGTTGAAACAACATATTAAAGTCTTAGAAGAGGTTTTTAAATTATTAAAAGAGGCCGGTCTTACAATTAACTCATCAAAATGCAAGTTGGCAACTAAAGAACTTAAATATCTGGGTTATAAAATTTCGCAAAATGGTATAGAAACTCAGGATTCAAAAATAAAAGCCATCAAGAATTTCCCACCTCCCAACACCGTCAAGAAACTTTCTTCTTTCCTTGGGTTATGTTCTTATTATCGGTCGTTCATAAAAGATTTTTCGAATATTGTTGAAACCTTGTTAGTAATTAAAAGAAAGAAAAGTAAATTTACGTGGACAGCAGAAGCAAATACTGCATTTGAAAGGTTAAAAGAAGCACTCATCAATGCCCCTGTTTTGAAATTCTCGGAAGGAGACGAAAACCTGGAAATTGCAGCAGATGCGTCGGACTATGCCGTAGGTGCGGTTCTCATGCAAAACGGCCATCCTTTGGCATTTTTTAGTAAAACTTTAAACCCTACGCAAAGGAATTATACAGCTACAGAGAGAGAAACATTAGCCGTATTAATGGCTGTACACAAATTTCGAGTTTATTTCGGCAAAGCGCCAGTAATAGTCTTTTCGGATCATGCGACTGTTGGTAGACTTGGGGAAAAACCTAACGCCCAGGTTAATCAGATGGGCTTTAAAACTTCAAGAATATAACCTAATAATTAAATATAAACCGGGTAAGGAAAACAATGTTGCTAACGCACTATTTAGAATAAAACTGGACGATGAAGGCAATGAACTCAAATGCGCTGTGTTGATTTCAAAATTTTAGATTTTAGAGAAACAATTATTGCTGAATTGAAAGCTGATCCTGAATTTGGAAGTATCTATGCGTATTTGAAAGACCCCCGAAAGCTTTGAACACACAGATATCGATGCAATAAGAAGTAGAGGAGAAAACTATGAAATAATAGATAATTTATTGTTTTATACGAAAGCAACAAACGAAAATTTCAAATACAGACCAGTCATCCCAGCCTCGCTTCGATTAAGCATTTTGAAGGAATTACACGACGCGAAAACAGCGGGTCATTTAGGGGTCAGAAAGACTTTAAAAAGGGTACGCGAGGCGGTATATTTCCCGCCATTATACAAAATAGTAACTGCGTATGTCAGGTCCTGCAATCAATGCCAGTTAATAAATGATATTAATTACAGCCCGGCCGGGTACTTAAATAGCATTCGCTCTACATTTCCGAATGAAATTTTAGGCATAGATCTTCTTGGTCCTTTCCCTCAGAGTGAGTTAAATAAAAATCGTTTTCTTTTAGTAATTGTAGATCATTTTTCAAAATGGACAGAAATTGTTCCACTTAAACGCGCGTCAGCCAAAACAGTCGCAGATGCATTCTTACACAGATACATTTTAAAATACGGTGCACCGATAGACATTAGCGATAACGGTAAACAATTCGTTAGCCAAATATTTGAAAACATTTGCACTGGACTTGGCATACGCCATATCAGAATGGTTCCGTATAGACCACAGGCAAACATCGCAGAAAGAGTTAATAAAAATATTGTAAAAATAATTCGAAGTTATGTTAGCACACATCACAAGCGCTCGGATGGCTACATAAATGAGTTAGTTTATGGTTTAAGAACAGCAAATCACGATACTACGGGGAAAACTCCAGCAGAATTATTTTTAGGACGGAAGTTAATTACGCCACTAGATAAATTATTCTTTGTGCAACAAAGAGAGCAAGAATTTAAACAAAAAGATGTACAAAACCTCATTGATCAGGCGGTTAAAAGTTCGGATACGGCAAGAAATAGACAGTAATTGTACTATGCCCCAGACAATTTTATTGCAAAGTTAGCTCCAAAATTTAAAGGCCCCTATGTAATTCAGGAAATCAAGGGAGTCGTATTGTACCTTAAGAACGAGAGAGAGGAAATCTGTAAAGCAAGTCCCGACCAGGTGAAAAAATATTATAATCAAAATGATTTTGAAATCCTTAAAAGTTTCTTGCAGGTTTCAATCGCAAAAGAAGTGGAAGGTCCAGAAGTAACGTCACCCGCTCCACCACCCAAGAAACAGAGAACCGAAGAGGAACCTAGCCCTTCTACAAGTCATGTTACGGTCCCGAAAAGAAGAAAGGAAAATGTTCAAACTCCAGCATTCAAGAAGTGCAAGAAATCACCGCCGCGTAAAGAATCTTTGGTAAAGAGGAAAAGACCAGTTACAACGTCCCGCAGTAGAAATTCTGCGTCGAGGAAACCACTTCCAGGGCCAGATAGTCAGGAGCACCTGACTTTATATAACCCTCTTCAAACTCCTATAGATGAGCATAAACTCGCACAGTTACTGCCCAATTCGGAACATATCATTTTAGCTGACAATCTCAACGCGAAGAATGTAGAATGGGGGTGCAGACGCACCAATAGAAACGGAGAACTTTTATTTGACTTCATTAATAATTATCCCATTTATTTTTATGCTCCAGCTGATTATTCTTATCTTCCTGATGACCCTAGAAAAGGAGACATCCTGGATGTTATTCTTACTACCACTTCAATCCCAATTTATTTAGAAGTGAAAGTCGAATTGACTTCTGATCACGTGCCAGTTTTAGCTACGCTTGGTACGAATAAAAACACTGACGAAAGGTTCAAAATTTCTACTGACTGGAATAGTTATCATAATCACCTCGTTGAAAATCCTCCGGCTATTAAGCACCTTAAAACGAAATTTTATATTGATTACGCAATTGATGTTCTCAATAATAGCATACTTAGTGCATATAACAGGGCAACTAAGAAAATTCTTGCTGATAAGTAACAGTGCTAGATTGCCAAGTAACATTAGAAACATGATTTCACAAATAAATAAATTACGCAAAAGGTAGCACATTGCCTGGGATCCTAGAATCAAAAAAGAATTAAATAAGCTCAACAGAGAAATAAAGAAAAGTATTTATAGACATAGAGAGGAGTCGTGGAACGCAAAAATAGAAACTTTTAATGAACCGAATAATGCATTCTGGTCTTTTGCACGGAATCTTCGCGGCAAAAAGCCGAACAATAAACCGATTTACGGAGACAACATTATCGCCGTCACCAATAAAGACAAAGCCAATGTAATGGATCAATACTTACAAAAGCAATTTGTTCCTAATCAAGATCAAGATTATTAAAAGAATGAAAAACAGAAAAGCTCCCGGTTTTGATAACATCACTAACGTCGCTATCAAAAATATGCCCATTAATATCATCACGAAATATGTCAGTATTCTAAATGCTTGTCTGGAGAGAAATTATTTCCCCGATAAATGGAAAAATGCTAAGGTAATTTTATTACCCAAGCCTGGTAAAAATGCTACCTCCCCTGAGGGTCACAGACCGATAAGCATACTCCCCGGACTGGGCAAAATTTTTGAACGTGTTATTTATAAGAGAATTGAGCCTTACATGGAAAAGATACCTCCTGAACAGTTCGGCTTTCGAAAGAATCTTTCTACGACCAAGCAGCTTGTCCGACTTTGTGAATACATCGGTTCTGCACATTTCAAACATCAGAGTGTCGCCTTACTCATGCTAGACGTGGCGAAAGCTTTCGACCGCGTCAGGCATGAGAGGCTTATTCTCAAGCTTATCTCCCTGGACTTTGACAGAGATCTGATCTTGCTTATCTATTCGTTTATCAAAAATAGAAAATTTTTTGTCAACATTGGAAACGATAACTCTGATCCCAGAAGACTTAACGCTGGAGTAGCGCAAGGGTCAATTTTAGGGCCTATTTTATTTATATTTTATGTAGCGGACTTTCCAAAAATCTGCACAGACCCAAATTTTTATTTAGGATGCTACGCCGGTGACACGGCTCTTGCATATAAATCTCACAATCAAGAACTTGCCATTTCTAAACTGCAGGAGAAAATTCCAGAAATTGATCAATGGTGCACGAAATGGCGTATAGCCATCAATGCACAAAAATCTCAACTCATTGTTATTGGGAAAAGACACTCTAGAAGTCCTTTTGTAAATAAACTTAAAATCTTTAATGTAGAAGTTCCGATTGTGAAAAAGGCTACCTATTTTGGTGTTGTATTAAATAATAAATTCACATGGAAAGACCATATTCAGAAAGTCAGAGGTAAAACTGTAGCTGCTATTAGAGATCTTATTCCATTAATCGGAAAAAATTCGAAACTTGACTTACGTAGAAAGAGGCATATTTATACTGCCATCATTAGGCCTATCTTTTCTTACGCGTCTCCAGCCTGGCCGACTTATTCGAAAAATGATCTCAAGAAATTGCAGATCACTCAAAACAAATTTTTAAGACTGATCACGAATGCTCATTTTTATGTTTCTAATGAAACACTCCATAGAGATTTAAAAATAGAGAATATCGAGAATTTCCTCCATAATGCAAATCGCAAATTTTTTGATAAGGCAAGAAACTGCTCGCATATGAAATACTTTAAAGTCTTCGACTATGCCGTGTTTCCTGAAGATGTCAAAATCAGACCTTTAGCGGCCTTCCTCAACAGGGACTCTAATTTCCCTACATAATCAGTCTTACCATGCAACACCATCTTTTTTCTGTATATTCTGTATATAATTTTATTTCGTATTGCACCTTGAATTTTTCGTATTTTGTATATGTATATACTCACCTTTATTGTATTTTATTTTTTGTATTTATTTTCTGTAATAAAATTGTATTTGCAAATTTATCATGTTTTTCTCCACATACCTATCATGAACAAACAACATTAACTCAGACACTCCACATCTTGCTGCTTCTCCTGGTCTTTGGCTTTAAGTTCGACTCTCAGCTTGTGGCGTCCAGTGGTCACCCCCCCTTTTTCTCCCAATTCTGATACCTCCTATCACTCGGTCCAGACACTGATATGTCATGTGCCCTTCGGGCATACTTGTCATGAGCCGGACACGTTGCATCTAATGCAATATTTCGGCATAATTTGTAATGAATGAATGAATTCATGAGAGCCGGTATACAGCTTGCTATCTGCAAGCTATACATGGCAATAGTGGGAAAAGGAAAGGAATGGGCGGGGCGCGCGTCACCCACATGTCCGCAAGAAAGAGTAGGGACGATTTAGTTTACTTTAACACTGAAACTTATGGCGTTTGTATCACGTAACTCTGTTTAATTATTAAATCTAATACGTTTTATAGTGATGAGATTACGAAAGTGACAGTGTTTTCCAAATAGGATTTAATATATCTCAAAAATCTTTTTACTGCACTTCGCGCATTTTTTTCACGCGTAATTCTTGTACAAACATCTTCACTTTTGTAAAACGGTAAAATCTCTTAAGCACAAAATTCATGAACTTAATTGTGCGTACAAATAACGAAAAATTAAATAAGATTGATAGCACGTGATGCTTTGAAATAAATAAGGTGAAATTAAACAAGATTTGATATTTTTTTTTTAATTTAATGACCATTTTCAGGCAGCGATTTTCAAAACTATAATAACACTATAAAACAATCATTTATTTGATTATATCACCATTAACTTATTAACATTAAAGTGGAATATTTATTTTAGTAATTTATAAAATTCGGAGCATAAAATTTTCTTGAGTGTAATGAAGGGGGAAGAAAAGGTAAAATAAAATCTAGAAGCAACCTGGATTTTATATTAAGCCCAAAAGGAACCTTTTTTTTAACGTTTTGTGTGTTACCTATATTTATTAAATATCATGTTCTTCGCCCGTAAACCACATACATTTGAAAACAGCATATCTTTAGAATTTCCGCACTGGAGATAAAACTGTTATTTTCCGTATAGTGCTCGCTCTGAACTCGTTTGTTAATCAAAAATTCATTAAAGTTTTGCAAAATATGAAATAGATTAAAACAAATTCGAAATTCGGCCGTCAAGATGCCCATGTTCGAATGGAGGATTACATTATTCAAAATGTCATGGTTCTAGATACCGCCGTTTTAGTCACAGTGCGAGAAACATACATGTGTTCATACAGATTCTTCATTATTTAATTTCTTTAAATATAATGCAGGGCGATAATATTTGGTAACAACAATTCGCAAGGAGATACGGACATTTATAGTGAAACAGCGTAAAATGCCGCTTCGAAACTAACAGCCTTTCTAGGCTACTGCCCCTTTGGGCTAATAATATAAATTAACAGTAAATAAAAAAATCTTATGCAAAACTAAAAATAAATTAAAAAAATAATCACTATAAAATACAAGCAAAATTAATTATTACGGTTAAATACAATTTTAATATTAAAATTAAATGTATAAAAATGGTTAAGGAGTCAAAAGTGTTTATCACTATGATGTATTATGAAATATAATTGAAATAAAATTCTTTTATAGAAATTGTGCTATAATACTCATCTATAATTTTAAAAAAGCAGCACAATTTAGAATTTTAAACAAAACTTTCAGAAATTCGTTTTTAAATATTTTAGTATTTTTTACTTATTTACACCAATAAAAAGCATAAAAATTGCAAGAGAAAATTGCTTGTTTGAAATTTTCTATTAGTTCAGATTTAAAATATTTTCTAAAAGAAGTAGTGAAGTAGTTACAAATTTCCTTACAGCATAGGAAAAGCTAAAAAAAATATCCAGCTCTGAAAGCATGCAATAGCTTTATAATTATTTGAAACGTTAATTATGTTTGATAAATATGCCAAATTTTTAAAAATCAATATCAATTTCAAAAATAAAAATATGTAGAAATACTAATATGTGAAATGAGGCGCTACAACCAGCTTTTTCTTGACAATTATACACGCTGCAATAGGCAACCACTGTTAAATTTCTGCAAGTCGTCCCTACTCCTCCGGATGTGATCAAGGTGACAGCCGGGCGCGCCTCAGACGAGGGAGAAAACACATTTGGGTTAGTCTATTTCTTATAAGGTCCATGCCTTCAAGAGAAATTTCCCCTGATCTGACCATATGTAAAGAGTGTGTGCAAAGCTTATGGCATTGTATTCAGGCATTTTCCACTACTAAAAAGCGAACATCTTTCTCGCAATTTAGAAAAGAGACTGTATTCTTCCGTCATGCGGCCGATTATTACTTATACGCCCCCTACATGGGTGAATGCCAGTGAAAACGAAATTAAACGACTTCAGGCTCTTCAAAACAAGGTTTTACGTTTTATCACCAATGCTCTCTACTTTGTCACTAATAGAACCTCGGACCTTAAAATTGGAACAATACAAGAAAATGAAAAGTTTTGCAATGAGACCATAAGTAGTAACTTTGCAAATTTTGCGAAAGCTCTAGCCTACGAAATTTTACAAGAGGATAAGAAGATCAGATCGTTCGTTGCATATTTTTTGCATTATGACCTCCGTGACCAAGCCAACAGATCAGGAAGCGGAACCTCACGAGCTCAATTGTAGATTTCATTTTCTCATTTTCTACTCATTCTAGGAATTCATTCAGTACGTCAGCACACAAACTGTAATTTTGTGATCAAATGTTCCAGATTCGTCACTCCTCCTCAAGTGACTAGTAGACTGCTTTCTGGACCTCTCCTTCCCTGGCACTTCAGTCAAGCATCTTCTCTAAAAGAAGCAAGGTGTTTCACACTCTTTGTTCCATCTATGTCTGCCTTCCCTGCAGAAAGCGTCGCTGATATTTTCGCATCCGCCAGGCCCGTTTTTGCGACTCATTAAGGAACTGGTAAGAGCAGGAAAAGAAATCTCCTGTGGTGGACCAGTATGATACAAAAGTATGAAAATATCAAAGTATGATCTTAGATATCTGTCTGGTTGTTAATCATTACGATTTGAGCCTGTAAATTTAGTAAGGCCTTTTGCATTTAATTTGGCTGCGAAGGGCTTTGGCATTATAGTTCCGCGAAAAATTTATAACTGTAGAACAACAGTATAACTAAAATGGCGGGTTGTAGAATGAACTGAAGTAAGTAATGCCATACTAGGGCAATAAAACTGAAACTGTAATATATTCCTGTCCATTGTTTCTATATTGCTGGATAAGACAGGATTGCAAGGATTTTTAAACATAAATATCGAACCCCTTCACCTCGATGACTCAGATGATCGCAACGATAAAAATAATAATTTGGTACTTTCATGCTAAAATTCGGCGACGCATGAGTTTCCGTGATCATTGCTAAGTCAATTTCATGCGTAATTAAGAAATTTGCAAGTTCATGTAACTTATTTTATATGCTACGAACATTCCAAATCAGTGATTTAATAGGCGATCTAAGTGGGTTACATCTGCCCATTATCGGTACTATTTACTGGTTTGTTTTCCTAATTTATTTGTGAAAATTGACATAGTTGTTGAGCAATTTTAAATCCTGCGGTTTTCATGACAGTGACGAGTTCTGCTAGGTCAGCGAAAACTTTTTTGGCTTCTTGAAGAGTATCTGTGCAAATCCCAGCAGAGAGATCTATTTAGAATAGGACTTATTTATACGACTTTTCTAGAGAAAAATTTTCCAATTTTCTTTTTGGAGAATTTCTCATACCCCGTAAAACTGGCGGTATGAGTACCTGCCCAGTTTACACAACATAAAGGTACCTCAGCTTTACTTTTATCTTAGTATAATGGTCTTTTGCACATCGTACACATTTAGGGGCGTAATTACACCCGGCTTGGCTGTGATTAAACCCCCTGACACCTAAAACATTATTGTGGTCCTTGCCTTCTTTTATATTCTTGGAATTTGACTCTCATGTCACATAAATCCCTAAATATACTAAATAAACGCTTTGAGTCCTCAATTTTGGGCAGTGCCCACAATAAATAGTGGAAGTTTTTTGACCTCACCATATTTACGGCGTGTCATTTGCTTAATATCAACTACTTTGAAGTTTGACATTTCTAGGTCTATTTTTATGTTATCTAATTTTGTTTTAGATGCGAGTTCGCGAATAACAAGCGGACTTCAGGCAATACATACGAATGATGTTCTATGGCAAGCTCAGTTAAAATTTTAACAATGCCTTTGTAACTTTCTGTGGTATCTGCGTAAACTTTGATAGCCCCGGGTGTCTGCTGTCTATATAAAATTTTAGTTTATTCTGATGAAAAGCTTTTTTGATTGTATTTCAGTGCATGCGTGTTTCTTTAAGTGCAACCAGTGAAACTTTTGATTTTTGTGCTGCGTCATCATTGTTTTGAGCAACATTTGCAATATCATTGCTTTGTTCGGCTTCATGATTATTAGTTTCCATATCTGAGTTTCCTAAGTGAGTATTATAAATTTTTTCAGATAACTGTGTTATTAGTACTTTTAGTGTCATTTGGTTTTTGTGAAATTACAGGAGTAGTTTCTTTTTGACTGCTTAATTTCATCTTTTTGTAATTATTGCGATTTATACGTGTTCTGACAGTTTGATCACCTTTTTTCCTTATAGGTGTCTCGTCCTCAGAACTGGTGTCTTGATCGAATGGCTTTCCAATTTGTGAATCAGCCGATGAAAATTCCAGAAGTTTAATTGAGCTACGCCCTCTATCATTACTCTCTAATGTATGTCTTGTATCACGAGTGCTAGTCATTTTGACAGATGCTAACTTATTATCAGACTTTTTTCTCTATTTGATGCTTTGTATGCAGCGCTTCTAAAGGGGTATCACTTCTATCTACAATCCCTGCTAGACGGGACTTTTCTGAGAAACGAGATTCTGGTAGCACTGGTTTAAAGGGGAAGATTCCTAGAAAAAGAGCCCCGCTGGAAGCGAAGTCCCGCCTAGCTACGGAAACGATGTAACGGCCACGTGAGATTTTTTTCAAACCTCACTGAAAATTCTGAAGGATCACGTGATTCCAATCTGAGCGATAATCTATTACTCTTTGGCGTTCAAGTCTTTGTAGTAAGTGAAAATGGTAACCTAGCTATGTGGGTTTCCTGGAAATGTGTGGGTTCTGAGAATTGTCCCTTTCGACGTCCAGTCCCAAGTAGCCGAAACATAATGCGATTAGAACTTAACATATTTAACATGCTTAAGAGAAAATTAAATAATTTACTATCCATATCTGAGAAAAATCCATTTTGCTTCCTGAGCTTTACAAGATGGCTAATCTGCGCCTTTACTGCTAAAACAGCGTCCATCTTCGCAAGAAAATCAAAATCCAGCGCCCGTAAATTCTGTGTCCTGCACCCTGAAATTAGGTTCGCACGAGGGAGTCTCAACAGACAGATAAGCAGGCGGAAACCCCGCAAGGTTCCTGACAGTCAGCTGAAGCCAAAGCTTGGAAATAACTATGCGGGATAATCAGACCAGTAAAAAAGTCAAAATACGCGAAAAATAAGGTAAGTAAAATAAAATTATTTCAGTAATTAAATACTTAACAAATAAATAAAGGTAAAATAAATAAGCAATTACATCTTAAAATAAATCACCAAACCAGCAATCATAGGCAAGATGATAGCAATTTATGGCAGACAGCAATTATTGACACGAGACGAGGCATGCGGTCGCAAGCAGCGAAACATGAAGTCAGACACAAAGAGAACCGGATCTGGAGCCGTATCCTCCTTGCGTGCGACGAGATCTCGATACGAGAGTGACGTTACATATGCCGGGTTTGCGTGCGGAGCGAAAATTTGCAATCCTCGAGCACCGATCGAAACCATTTCGTGCGGCGTAGCAATCGTCTGGTTTTCGGCTGCTTATGTGTAACCGTTTAAAAATCTTGCGATCGAAAAGTAATGGCGTCAGATGAATGTTTAGCGATGTATATTTTAAACTGAATACATCATCGTAATTCAGTTCAAAGAAGAATGTTCCGAAGCAGACTGGATGCGTTTGCATTATCTGTTAAGCAGTTTATAAAGTTATTTAGAGGAGATAAACAGTTGTATTCTGTTCTGAACTAACAACTTTTGTTCGAAGATTCTTACCTTTTACTGGATTGCATCCTGAGCTAAGAGTAAGTTACTTATTTGAATTGTTGAAATTTCAGTCTAAAATTGTAAATAACTTAATCAATTATTCTATAATTTATGTTTATATATTCTACATGTGTCGTGATTTTTGTTTTTCTGATCAATTTCAGTTGTAGAAACATTTTTTATGAATTCGTCTATACTTTTCGAATAATTTTCTGCTTAATATTTTTTATGTATCACCTGAAACATTCGAAAAATTTAATTGGAATTAAGCTCCGAATTGTATAATAGTAAACAGAGAAGAATATGTTAGTTAAATTTCTGTCTGGTTTTCATAATAAATTACATCTTTGGTACAAAACATTCTCATTTGTGTTTTGTTGTCAAAAATCAGGATCTGAAAAAGATAACTAGTTGAATTCTTTTGCAGTATTTACAAAAGCGCAGAATAGGCTGCATCAACAAAGTTCAGTAGGAGGAGCTGTGTGACGTCCATAAATGGGTGGGACTAAGCTTATGACGTCACAATATAGTCTCGCATTTACACTACGTGTACTTTCTATTTTCTCTTAAGAATAACAATAATAAATTGTTTATTATTGTAAATTAATATCGGTGCTACTTTGGTAGACGGTTGCACGGATTTTGGCGATTTTTTGGCAATATTCTTTTGGCGAGTAATACAACTTATGGTAAACCCACTGCGAGATAAGTTATTTATGGTAACCGATACTTTGTTGTCATTTTATTTAAAAAATAATGTGTTTTATTGTGCATAAATTCCGTGTTTAAAATATTATTTATGGCTTTTAAATATTAAAAATCAATTTAATTTTGCATTTTTATTTGAAATAAAAATTTTATTGTTTATCATATTTTATGAAATTTTATGTTGTGGATGATGTAATCAATGGCGCCACCTTACTTTAAAAGTAATTCGTTTTAATATGTATAAATTTAATCTAATGTTTTAAATATTATTTATGGCTCTTAAATATTAAAATACAATTTAATTTTTCATTTTTTTTAAAAAATGATTTTATTATGTATGAATTTTTAAATAATTTCAATTCTAGCCGTGATGAAATAAGCTCTCTGATTGGTTATAGAATATTTGTGCATTAACGAGCTGTAATCAGCTCCCTGATTGGTTACTGACAATTTGTGCATTTCCGCGCAGTTTTAAAATTTAATTTATATCTCCGAATTCCTTCAAAGATGTCTTCAAAGATGTTATTTACATTATGATTCTGATTTTTTTTGTGGTACTAATCAATAAACAACAGGTTAAACACTCAAAAAAATGTAAGTACATATTTTTCTTTTATTTTATAATTGTATACTTCAATTTTTGTTAAAAAAATTAATACACTATTTTCAGAAATTGCGGAGATAATTATTGTCCATATGTTTTAATGTTAATTATATTCTATATAACGTATTTTAAAGTATTTGAATTTAATAATATTCTAATTCTTTTAAATGTTGGTATGATGGTTTTTAATTCGATATTCAATTTCAGTAATATTTTAATCTAATTAAACGTTGGCCCAATGTTTTTATAGCGGTGTTTTTATTCTCTTCTTTGTTGTATGAAAGTAATAATAACCTTACTTTAGTATTTTATGCTCATAGTAAATGTATTTATTTACACTTGCCTGCCATCTTAAAAAACGACATTTTCCACAAAAAATTAATCCATTACTTTTAACGATATTTATTTATTTATTTTTTAAGTTTCGAATACTTTACTATGCGTAAAAACAGCGTTTTTCAAGATGGCTGACGTTTGTAAAAATCGCGCCAACAATTGCGCCAACGTAAATCGCCAAAAATCCGTGCAACCGTCTACCAAAGTAGCACCAAAATCAATTTAATTTTGCATTTTTATTTGAAATAAATTTTTTTTTGTTTAATATATTCTATGAAATTTTATGTTGTGGATGATGTAATCAATGACGTCACCTTACTTTAAAAGTAATTGGTTTTAATATGTATAAATTTAATCTAATGTTTTAAACATATTTATGGCTGTTAAATATTAAAATACAATTTAATTTTGCATTTTTTTTAAAAAATGGTTTTATTATGTATGAATTTTTAAACAAATTTAATTCTAGGCGTGATGTAATAAGCTCTCTGATTGGTTATAGAATATTTGTGCATTAACGAGCTGTAATCAGCTCCCTGATTGGTTACTGAAAATTTGTGCATTTCCGCGCCATTTTAAAATTTAATTCATTTCTTGGAATTCCTTCAAAGATGTCTCTCTCTAAGATGAATGTTGTTATTGGTAAGTACCAAGAATTATTGGTATCGGAATCAAAAAATTGTCCTTTGAGACCTTATTTTGGCCAGCCTGGCTTTTCTAATCAAAGATTTGTTTACAAATTGTTACAAGGGTCAGAGGAAATTTATTTTAAGTTTTTGGAAGAAACCTCGCTAATTGTTTCTTCAATGAAGTGCGAGAAATGTGGATCACACATGAAGATGGTTAAGAGAGCCGATTCCGAGGATGTCCGTATATGGTATTGTGGTCACGGTGGAAGAAATAATCGCTGTAACGGTAAAAAAAGTATTAGACATTCCTCCTTTTTTACCGGCAGTAAACTTCCAATTTCTGTCATTTTAGCTCTAGTGTACGAAATATTCATGGGTTCTTCGTACGATAGAATTCAATGTGAGCTCGGTATTTTTTCAGAAGCTGTAGCCGACTGGCGCAGTTATGTAACCGACGTTTTAATTAATTTTGTAGAAACTAAAACGGAGAAGATCAGAGGGCCAGGGAAAATCGTGGAGATTGATGAGTCTAAAATCGGGAAACGAAAGTTTAACAAGGGTCGATTCGTTGAAGGGCAGTGGGTTTTTAGGGGAATAGAGCGCGAATCAAGTCGCTGTTTTTTAGTTGCTGTGCCAGACAGAACAGCGGATACTCTTCTCGCTTTAATTAAGGATTGGATCGAACCGGGAACCCAGATTATTTCGGACTGCTGGAAAGCTTATGACCGTTTCAGCGAAGAAGGTTTTAATCACTTGCAAGTTAACCATTCGCTCCATTTCGTAGATCCTGAAACCGGAGCTCATACTAACACAGTTGAAAGACAATGGCGTGACTTCAAAAATTCTTTACCGGTTTACAATCGTCGAGGAGATTTTGAAGGATACATAGCCTGGTATTTGTTTAGGAAAATTTGCTCTGCATTGAATGAGCATCCATATGTTAAATTTCTCGAAATTATTAGAGACATAGACTGGGAAGATTGGCATGTACTTCAGGGAGGGGCGGTTAAAGGATCTTCGAAATCTTAAAAACAATACCTATTATTGGATTTTTTTTTCAAATTTTTTTGTTATTTTTAATCTTCATGATCCATTAATTTGGCTCTAAATTGCTTTATCTATTTATAATTTTTTTTAAAATTTTTTTATTCCTGCCCTTGATATTACATTTTTCAAATTTTTTTCATTGATATCTAAATTATGATTCCGATTTTTTTTGTGGTACTTATCAATAAACAACAGATTAAATGATTCAAGAAAAATGTAAGTACATATTTTTATTTTATTTTACAATTGTATACTTCAATTTTTGTTAAAAAAATTCATACACTATTTTTAAAAATTGCTGAGATAATTATTGTCACATATGTTTTAATGTTAATTATATTCTATACAAAGTATTTTAAAGTATTTGAATTTAATAATATTCTAATTCTTTTAAATGTTGGATGATGGTTTTTAATTCGATATTCAATTTCAGTAATAATTTAATCTAATTAAACGTTGGCACAATGTTTTTATAGCGGTGTTTTTATTCTCTTCTTTGCTATATGAAAGTAATAACCAAACCAAAACCGAAAGTAATAACCTTACTTTAGTATTTTATACTCACTTATGTATTTATTTACACTTGCCTGCCATCTTAAAAAACGGCATTTTCAACAAAAAAATTAATCCATTACTTCTAACGATATTTATTTTTTTTTTAAGTTTCGAATACTTTACTATGCATGAAAACAGCGTTTTTCAAGATGGCTGACGTTTGTAAAAATCGCGCCAACAATTGCGCCAACGTAAATCGCCAAAAATCCGTGCAACCGTCTAACAAAGTAGCACCTTAATATCAAATTCTTTACTTTTAATTTACATTTATAACATTTAAGCTTAGGCGTTACTGATAATAAGTATAATAAATTGTTTATATTTAAAATTACCATGATACAGTGAGCGAATTCTACCAATTATTAATACGATAAACAACGTCGCAGTCTCTAATACTTGTAGAGCTTCAATATTTTCAAAGATTTTAATTAAATTATTATTATTATTTTTAATTAATTTTTTTTATTTATACAAATAAAATAATTTTTTTAAAATTTAAATTCATTTTGTGGAACATTTCAATTTTAACATTTTTACAAATTACCTTCTTGCTACGTAACGACATAATTCCTTACATACCAATAATTAGACAATTTTCATTATTTCTAAAAATTTTAAACTTTACATTAATAAAAAAAGAAGAATATTTTTTATTGCATATGAACATCATTACACAGCTTTCATATCAGTTTCTAAAATTCCTAAATCACGCCATATTCTGTGTAGGCATGCTAGAATTCTACGCATTAATAAATAAAAAAATCTAATTTCTCAGAATGAAAGAAAATAATATAATAAAATAAATACTACAAACTTGGAACACTAAGCAATGCTTCGCATACGCACACACACACATATTATCAATGAACTCATATTATCAAGTGCAATTACGATACCAAACACTACGTATTAAAATATGAGGTAAACGTTACTCAAGAGTTAAAGTTAACAATTTTGCTACTGTTGAGTAGATCGTCGGGCTATCGATATATTTATGGCAGATATATGTCGTAAGTCGGAAAGCGTTATAAACATATCAAAGCCAAAAAATTAAAAATACAATTTAAATGAAAAATGACGTCTTAAATATAATTCACAATTAAAACAACAACACAAATTTAAAATACACTAACGATATGTTAAACATTGCGAATAAATAAAGTTACATTACTGCTCGGGTTTGCCCATGTACACACACAACCTCGTTTTCTCTTCTACACAACGATCAGTATTCGCTCGAAAAACATCAAAGAATTCCACAAACTCGGTGTCCATGTGCTCATCCATCTATTTTCACTTAAAAGAAAAATCAGAGAATTGCTCAAACTCGGCATTGCGCACCACATTGACTTTGACCATGTGCACATCGACCTATTTTCACTTAAAAAAACATCCCAGAGTTGCACAATTTCGGCATCGCGCACAACCTCGGCATTGCGCACCACATTGGCTTTGCCCATGTGCACATCGATCTATTCTCACTTAAAAAAACAATTCAGAATTGCACAAACTCTGCATAGCGCACAACTTCGACATTGCGCACCACATTGGCTTTGCCCATGTGCACATCGATCTATTTTCACTTAAAAAAATCACAGAATTGCACAAACTCGGCATCGCGCACTACATTGGCTTTTCCCATGTGCACATCGATCTATTTTCACTCAAAAAAAATCCCAGAATTGCACAAACTCGGCATCGCGCACAACGTCGGCATTGCGCACCACATTGGCTTTGCCCATGTGCACATCGATCTATTTTCACTTAAAAAAAATCCCAGAATTGCACAAACTCGGCATCGCGCACTACATTGGCTTTGCCCATGTGCACATCGATCAATGTTCACTTAAAAAAACATCTCAGAGTTGCACAAACTCGGCATTGCGCACCACTCAAAATCGTCTATACGTCTCTAAACCGTCTCTCTACTAGTTTCATATTTGTTCCACAAATTGGGCACTTATACGATATTGCAATCAAACTTTTCTCCATACACCCCTCAATAACGCTCTTTTTGCCTCTTCGCTCCAAGTGATTAACAGAATCCAGATTCAGATACTCATCCATTCTGTAGTAAGCACCGATTTTGACACACTCATCAATAATCAAAACATTCTTTAAGCAAAAGAATTCTCTTCTGTATTTTCAGAAGTTACGGTTATAATTTTTAACTCATGCATTCAATATTTTCAATCGTTTGGTAATGATCGTTTTCAATCGTTTGGTATCTTAATAATACATTTGTTAGAGATAATTCGTTGCGTTAAATGCTAACACTACCACACACCACACAAAAGTAGATTTATAATTAAAAAAATCTCGCGCAGAACATTATAAACCTACCGTTTCACCTCAGTTAAAACTTCATTTAAGTTTTCTTTAAATGCGAAGTTATAGCATACTTATAACTTGTTTTTAAGGAGAGGCGTAACCAACATTACGTCATAAAAAGGCGTGTCCAAGCATAAGAGAAGTAAACACAGCATCGACTGATGCAGCCTATTCTGCGATTTAGCCGTAGTATTATTTAGAAACAAATTACAGTGTTTGTTATGATTTTAGATTTTGATATTATTCTTGAAGTCATTTGTTAATATTTTATCTAATTATAGTGCTTAAAAATTCATGTGAAAAGGGATTGTAATTTTTTACCTATTGATGTAAAATACCCTGTTTCTTCTTATGAAGGATATGTTGTTATGAAATTGTTTGAAAATAGAGTATTCTTTTCTCCATTTTACTTTATCAGTATATTATTATGCTATTTTAGAAGCATCATGTGAAAATATTGCATGTTGCTCATGTGATAATTAATACAGTTTATAAAAACAATTAGTAGGTGTCAGTAGGTCATTTTAATCTCTTTCGGATCTTGATTTTTGACACCACAAATGAGAAGGTTATGTTAATTTTATGAGATTGTACTCATAATTGTTACATATATGTAACACTATAAAACTGTGTATTGAGAATTTTCTGAAGTAGAATTAGTTTTGAATAATAACTCAGCTTTCATAATGTAATAAACATGTATCTATCCATAAATTTGAAATAAGATTTGTATAATGCTTATGTAAATTATTTTCTTAGTGAACCCAAATATTTTAATTAACACTCCTCAATAATTTTATATTGTAGAATATTTATTTCATATTGAGTAGATTATTATCATTTAGCTAATAAGTTTCAAAGCAATTAAACGTTATCAAACACATGTATTCTATAATCCTGATAAACATTATATTTCATGTTATTAATAGCATACATGTATTTCCTTTATTCTTGTTTAAGCTTTTAGATAAGATCTTTATGTACAACAATAATATTTTGCAGGTTTCTGATCGTAATATGAAGATCTTGGCAATAAATGCAAAATGTTCTTGTGTTCATGACATTTTCATATTCACAAATAAGCATTTTTCAGGGACAGGGGAAGAAACTGAATGTCAGTTAACACTTCTTCAATTCTTGTAATCCTGAAATAAGATTTTTCGGTACTCTTCTGTTATCGGAACTGGATTCAGAAATAAGTGTTAATGTATATGCACAAACACACATGCATACATATATACATTCCTTAATCCAGTCAGGACAACACAGTACGAATTTTTTAGTCTATATAGAAAGTTTTGATTAATTTTGTCTGCATTTAGAATGTACTTGATATTATTGTTATAATATTATTCTTTCAGATTATAGATGGATTATTTATCTTGTTATAGAAATAATAAATAAATATTAATTTTTACGTGCTAGGATTTTTATACAGTATATTACACTAAGTATTATATTATCAGTATCAACACCCGAGTGGATATATGCTAATAAAAGTATGATTTCATTTTTAGTTCTATAGTAGTATTTACCGATACCTTTTTTTAAGTAGTAATTAAAATATTGGTGGAATGTGAAAGAAATAGATTACTAAATTTTATTAAACATGAAATGTACCTAATTTATATGCATTTAGATACACATGCAAGTTAAGAAATTGTGCGTTCTCAATAAATGCAGATAAAAGACAATTCTATTATAGATTTCTATCTTCTATGTATCAAATTGTTGTACTTAAAAATTATGCATTTTTTCTTTCGGATTAATGAGTTTAAAATGATTTTGCAATGTAATGGGTGACAATTTTTTTTTTACTCTTGAAATCTGATACTATTAGATTTCCCCACCTGTACAAGGAATTTTTATTTCCATATATTTATTTTTTAGTATTTCAAGTGATAAAGGTTATCCGTTGGAACTTTGGCTTTTGACACCATACATATAAATCCCTCTTCATATATAGAAGAAAATCATAACCAAAAGCATGCAGTAGCAAGGAACTGTGTGGAAAGATACAGTGGTCTACATAAATCAAGGTTTCGTTGCCTACATCATCACAGAATGTTGATGTACAGCCCAACACTATAAAGTACGAGGCTTCTATAAAGGGGAGCTGACGCATAGTTCATATTGTAGCCAACAAAGCACACTTGTTGCTATCCACCATTGGATCAGCATTGTTATGTTGACATGTTTGTTGATTGATTCCGACCTAATTTTGAGAAACATGGGTGGATATGCTGCACCAAATTCTTCCAGTCGTTCTAAAAATAACGTAAGGATATTTCATTTTCCGAGAAATGAAGAAAGACGAAGAAAATGGATAACTAATTCTTGTCGAGCTCAATAGATTCCCGGCCGAGGAGTGTGTATTTGTGAGGTGAGTTCAGCTTCGTATTTTTCCATAGAATGTTAGAAAAATCACTCTTCGTAATTCTTCAAAATTTATGTTTTCATCTGCTACTTATTGACGATCATCTGATTTTTATAAATACAAAATCAATTATGGAATGTGTGTGTTTGTGCAGTAAAATATTACTAATACTGTTTGCGATGTTATTGTTCCTTTTATTATTATCACAAATAGTTTATACTGTTTGTGAAATTGTTATTTTTGTACACAGCACATAGGAAAGTGATGTTCTTTTTTTTATTTAATTCTACTGTACAATTGGTGATTTAAAGTAATATTCTATGTTTTGATTCTGATGCATTGTTGCCAAATCTGTTAGTTGGCGCCTATGTTAAAAACTGGATAGTACGATCTAAATTGTAAATGATTTTGCTTTTTCTTTATAGTAAGATAAATATATTCTGTATTTTTAAGGTATTTTGAAGGAGTTAAGTATTAATATAAATATTTGACAAATCATTTTAATCCCATTATCATGGTTGATCTAGTAATAAATCTTCATGTTGTATTTTTACCTATAGTTACTTTAAATTTATTTTCAATGTGTTTTCATTGTGTGGAAATATGTTTTAAGTAGACTAGAAGAGAAACACGCTAATGTGACAATCAAAATCTCATAAAAACACCTTGTATATAGCGTAAGTATAATGAAACACTCAATCGATTTCGAGGGCAACTAAAGATCCCTCCTCATCAGGAGAAAGAAATACCTCGAAAGAAGAAAATAAAGGAGAAGGAGTCTCAGAAACACGTGGTCCTTATCAGCACTGCACGTGGTTATAACTGGATATTTTAATCAGAGTTGCACTGGCCGCCTACTTTTACTGAGCCAGGCTATCTGATCAAGCATAAAGGACAAGAAAAATTAGTGTGTGTGTGCGTGTATGTGTGTGATTATGGCAAAGCCTCGAGGGCTATCTGCCTAAGAGGAGACTCAAAGCCTGGCACACCTACTGCACAAACAACCAAGACACCTATGGACCACTCTACAGGATGGCAACTAACAAAATCTTCAAACCAACCCAACTACAAGCCAGCACCAATATCTCCCACAACAACGACGCCACCGAAGCCACCCTCAACGCCATCCTGGATGAAGTACTACAAAAAGACCCCCCTGAAGAAGACACCACAGAACAACAAGAAACTCGAAACAACCACCAATTGCCAACCTCCAATGACGATCCTCCCATAACCATCACAGAATTAAACAAAATCATCAAGAAATTAAACAACAAAAAAGCTCCAGGTCCAGATGGCATCTGCAACAAAATTATAAAGCTCGTCCACCAAACCAATTCAAAGTTACTCCTCAACCTTATCAACAAATGCATTCAATATTCCAAATTTCTTGACTGTCTAAAAACTGGACAAATAATACTTTTCCTGAAAAAGAACAAAGCACCAGACAACCCATCATCATACAGACCCATCAACCTACTACCAGCCATAGGAAAAATAATTGAGAGATGCATAATAGGACGCCTAAAATACCACTTCCACAGCAACAATTACATCAACGACCACCAGTACGGATTCAGACAACAACGATCTACAATCCACGACATCACAGAAATCATCAAAAATATCAACGCCAACAAAGCAAACAATCAACATTCAGCTATACTCAGCCTCGACCTAAAATCAGCATTTGATTCCGTCTGGTGGCCCTCCATACGACAAGCCCTCAGGAACATTAAATGCCCGAAAAATATTTACAACATCATCATTGACTTCCTCAAAAACCGGAAAAGCACCATCCTATACAACAACACTCTAATGACCAGACAGGTGACAGGTGACAGCAGGGCCGGACACCCGGACGGCTTACAATGACTACTCGGGTGCTGTCCGGACCCTGCAACTATCTGTAGCTGAAACTTTAAATAGACATAAATATAGTAGTTTACAAATAGACCTGATCGTGTAATCGCACAATGCGTCAATGTACATAATGCAACACACTAAGATACTGTAAACTCAAAGATAGACACAATACACCAATACACATAATTGTGACACACTAATACGCTATACACCAGTATTCTATACACTAATATACTAGACACCAGTATACTATACAATAATTCACTAATATACTATACACTAAAAGATAGACACAATACACCAGTGCGCACAAATGCGACACACTAGTATACATTGACACTAATACATAAGTACCATGTACACAAAAATACACATAGGTAAAATAATACAATTATTCTATTACACTACTGTAACATACACGTGGATACAATACACTGAGATAGGTAGAAACTTACGCTAAGTTACAATTTATAAGAAAGTTAAGTATTAATACACATAGATACTGCGTAAATTCTATATATTTTAAAATACACTTTTGTGTAAATATTAATAATACACAGTACTACTACAGGTGTTACTCTGTATGTTCTTAGATCTTGAAACATGACAACATGATGCTAGAATATATTTATAGACACAATAAACCAATGACACGATGCGTCAATATACATAAATGTTTCACAATAATATACTATACACTAAAAGATAGATACAATACACCAATGCGCATAGATGCGACACACTAATATACTATACACGTATATACTAAACACTAATACACGATACACTAAAATATAGGCACAATACACCAATGCACATTAATGCGATACACTAATATACTTTACACTGATATACATTGACACTGATACGTAAGTACCATGTACACAAAAATACACGTGAATTAGATTATACAACTATTCAATTATACTATTGTAACATACACGTGGATACAATACACTGATAATACGTGAATACAGTACACGTAAATAAGATTAAACAATTATACTATACTACTGTTACATACACGTGAATGCAATACACTGAAATATGCAGGCATATACGCATATGAGAACACTAAATACTACGTGGATTCGACATATTATGAAGTGCACATTAATGTGAATATTTAATACATGCCTACTACAGGGGCTGAGCCTCTTAAAAACTTGACAACATGATATTAGAAATTTACACTTTGGCTGGTAGATGTACATAAGAAACAGGCGGACATAAACTGTAAGAGAATTCTAGACTGCACTATACACTTGTCTATGCATTATTCTCTTGGTGCGTGTACGATGGGTACAGTGCATGCTGAGGTACGTTGTTAATGCGTCTGTGGCACGCTGAGCATATATGCTAGCGAGGTACTCACTTTGCCACGTATGTTACAGAAACTGGCATGTGCGGCACCTATGCAGGGCTGCAGAGCTCCTGCCCCAGTACTTCTAAGTGATCCATGATCTTTTTGATTTTGTCCATAAGTCGTGGTTGTTTCAGCACGAATCTTTTAAAGGCGGCCACATTATTCGACGGGAGTTTAACGTGCCATTGTGTGGTGAGTTGACACTCCGTCAGGTAGTGGTCGGCGGACCCGATTTTTCCGCAGACACATAGGTCTGTGGAGGATATATTTCTCTCTGCGAAGTAGGTCGGAAACGGCCCATGTCCTGTGATGAATCTTGTTAAGAAGGACGCAGATATGAGTCGTTCCGTGTCCCCTTTTCGTATGAATTCGAAAGTTCGCCGACTCTGTGGTGACGTGTTCCATTCCTGCTGCCACTGCGAGAGAGCTGACTGCCAAGTCTGCCGCTTGAGAAGTGACTTTGGTAAAGGTGGGTCTATTTGCACCGCATCCCGGTCCTGTGCTGCCTCTTTTGCCAGGGTATCTGCGCGTTCGTTGCCCTGGGCACCAACGTGCGCTTTTACCCAAGAGATTTCAATTTTTTGGACCGGACTCGTATTTCTTAGTGTCTCCTGAATTTGGGACACGAGTGGGGAGGTGTGGCGTGGTTCGTTGATGGCGTATAGTACCGATTGGCTATCAGTATAGATTGTAAAATCTTCTGCTGTGGTAGTTTGTGCCCATTCTATTGCTTTCAGCAAAGCAAGGGCTTCCGCCTGGAAGACCGAATTGTGCGGAGACATATGGCACTTCCAGGTTTGCATTTCAGTGCCATTATCGAAAACTGTATATGCGCTGCCGACTGCATTGTCCATCTTCGACCCATCCGTGTAAATCATGAAGCCCGGGCCCTCTATGGATGGTGGTAATTCAGGGGCGAAGTGAGTCACAACACCTTCCCCGTAATCTGAAGGGTGCGTTTTAAGTTTTGAACTTTTAAACTCGAAGTCTGCAGCTGAACTCCCCAAATCGTGCTTTTCTATGCAGTTGGGAAAACATTCTAATGACCAGACACCAAGTCCGAGGATGCCCACAGGGAGCATGCATGAGTGCAGACCTGTGGGTGCTCACATTCAACGAGATTATTAACAAGGAATGGCCATCATTTGCAAAAATCACAGTCTTCGCCGACGATATCGCCTTCGTCATTGGAGGGAGAACACATGACATCCTAGAAAAGAACTGCCAAACCATCGTAAATACTTTCCACCAAAGATGACTTCAAAACTCCAAATTTCACCCTCAAAATCAAGAATCATCACCTTCCATAAACCGGGCCAAAATCTAACAAAACAACTATCAGTAAAGCTAGAAGGAAATAAAATCAAACACACCAAGACCCTGAAATACCTCGGCATACTAATAGATCAAAAACTCAACTTCATAGAACACCTACAAGAACTCAAGAACAAAACACACCACATCGGTCAAAACCTCAGAAGACTACATGGCACCAACTGGGGCTTAAACCCCCACATCACTAAAATCCTCCTCCAAACCGTCATCGGAAATATAGTCACATACGGAGCAGCAGTATGGGCATTGCCGATGACGGAAAGGAAAAAGAAAATACTAACAACAATACAACGTCAGTTCACCCTCAATATAACAAGAGCATATCAAACAACATCAAACGCAGCACTGGATGCAATTGCAGGCACCACCCCCCTCTACCTTCAAGCAATCTACGAAGCCATCTACGCCACAGTTACACAACTTAAAATCCCCATCACCTATGAAGACAAAATCTACAATACAGAAGAATACGAGACAAGACCTCCTCCTTACAACCGACATCCAGCCACACCTCACACAAATATCAAGTTCATCTCCATCAACAATACAGGCGATCATCACCAACGCAATCAAACAACCACCTATACAGATGGCTCTAAAATAGAAGGCAAAGTCGGCTGCGGCGTCTATTTCCCTATTCAAGACCAAATTACAATAGAATTAAAATGGAAAGGATTCCTCAACAACAACAATAGTGTATTCCAAGCGGAATTAGCAGCAATCAAAAGAGCAATCTCAATAGCCCAAGAACAGAACATCAAAAATCTACTAATCAAAACAGACAGCCAAGCAGCTCTCCTTGCACTCAAAGACTCCGACAATAAATCCTCAATAGCCTATGAAATTAACTCCACTACTCTTCAAACCCAACAGACAAAAATATCAATAGAATGGATTAAAGGCCACAGTCAAAATAGAGGAAACGACGTCGCAGACAGCCTAGCAAGAGAAGCAGCCATAAACCAAGAAACCACCCCCATCAATATCAAACTTCCCATAACACACCTCAAGAACCAAATCAGACAGCAAATACAACAAGAATGGCAAACGACATGGGACAACGGCACCACTGGCAGACGGACATATGAATTCTACCCAACATGTAATACAGAAACCAAAAGCACCAGACCATCAATCACAAGCTACCTCACCGAACACGGCCCCTACCCAACATATTTCAACAAGAGAAACCTTTCAATAACAGACGACTGTATCTGCGGGGAGAGAGGTGATGCAGACCACTACCATTTCTTCTGCCCACTAACCCAAAATCTGCACATACGACATCCATCAACAATAAATATTGCCTACAAGAAAATGATCGTGAAAAACCAGCACCTCCACAAAAACTTCGACAAAATCCACACCAAATTAAATAACCTAGGACTAGATCTGTGCAACGTGACCACATAAATGACGGGGTGAACAACAAATGAACACATTCATCTCCATGACACAAGTCAGGTACAACAAAGAACTTTTTGAACTTATGAACTTAAACTAGAACTAGAACTGCAAGCTGTACCTTGACAAATCACGCAACCCAAATAACACACAACACCATATACAACAATACCACTAAACATCCAAGCCTCTGCAATGTACGCAACATGTAAATATCTGTAAATCCCTATTATAAAATGTAATGTAATATATATGTATGTATATGTAACCCAAATGTTTAAATTCCTCAATAAACTAGCCCACCGACCCCAAAGGTAAGTCAGGCACCCCCGAGAAGAAGTCCCTGAAGATGGAGAGAATGATGGGCGGGGGCGGAGGCGCCCTGGCCCTAACGCTCGACTCTTGATGCGTGGGAGGTCTGGCTCGCAGAACTGAACAAATCTTTCAACCTTCCCCGTCCTCACAACTCCCCATTAAATTTAATCAAATTACAAAACACCCTCATGAGGTCCCATCGGAGGTGTACTCTAGAACGGTTAGTGACAGGGAACAATACCTGTTCGTGTCATGAAGTCCAGGTGTTCCCCTCACTTTTACCTGTACCTGCCTAAGAGGAGGGATGCTTTCGTGGAGGACTTTCTAAGGGAAACTGGCTCGTATACACGTTACACATGGGGAAAACCACGAAAACGCCCATGCAGCCAGCCCGTTCGCGGGACTCGAACCGAACTACCAGCGTTCAGCAACTTAACCGCTCGGCCGCTGATGGGCCAAGAAAAATTAGCGACGTTAAAATAGGGAGCGAGGGGAAAATGCACCTTCACGCTCAAAATCTGAACTTCAAATAATGGAAAGGAACCACTGAACGGATTTTTATACCCTCTGGTAGTACCAAACGCGAGGAGGTAACGCCATCTATCGACAAAAATAACTGAATTAAGATAGTAGAATTTTAAAGGCATTAGGAAAGACTGGATTGGACTTCAAATCATTAACTAAACCTGCTAAATCTTTGTGAATGTGAAAAGCCTCAAGAAAATCCAATTCACCTATGGAAGAAGCCCTTTGGATAATTTTTGCAGACCCAAAGTCAAAATTATGGTTAAATGTCCAACTATGAGACGCTATTGGAGACTTGTTAATTTCGCCTTTTCTGACATAAGATTCATGTTCCCTGATACGAAACTTCAACGCTCTTTTTGTTTGGCCAATATATCTTAAACCACACTGACACGATATACTATAATTTCCCCAAGAATTCAAGACAGAAACGCAATCTTTTAGAATCGAAGGGTTAATTTTATTAATAGGGGAGAAACCGACTTGAAAATTGAATTTCTGGAGAATCCGTGCAGTTTTATAGCTAACAGAACGATAAAATGGAAGCACGAAAAGGTCATTAATATTATTTCTAACAGTGGAAAGTCTTCTTTGATGGGAACCTGAAAATTTTTTAACGGCTTTATCAATAATCACGGGAGAAAATACACGGTCAATCGCAACTGCTCTCAAATAATTAAGTTCATTGGTAAGCAAAGATTCAGAGGAACAAACTTTAAGCGCGTGGAATACATAATAGTAAAAAGAAGCCATTTATTGCTTAACAGGGTGGCATGACTTGGCATGGGGTGGTAAACAAACTGCAAAGGGTTTACGGTACACAGTGGTGCTAAAATCAGTTTCATTGCGGATTATAAGAATATCAAGGAAGGGGAGGGAATTGTTGGATTCAATTTCAAGAGTGTATTGGATAGCTGTATCAATTGAATTCATAATAGATAGAATCTCGGATAAATCCTCTTTATAACCGTCAAAAAGTGCGAAAGTGTCGTCAACATACCGAATCCAAAGACGAAAAGATAGTTTATCAAATAATTTCATCTCAAAATAGTGCATATAAATGTCAGCAAGTACCGGACTGAGAGGATTACCCATAGCCAATCCTTCAACTTGACGAAAATTTGCATTTTGGAAAACAAAGTGGGTTTGACTTAGAGAAACTTTAGCAAGCGAAACCAACTCATTAATTTCAGTATGTGTGAAGTGAAATTCCCGAAGCCTAGTTTCAAGACAATTTAGTGCTCCTTCGACCGGAACATTAGTAAACAGTGATTTGACATGAAATGAAACCATAATGGAACGAAGTGGAGAAATATTTTTAAGTTTATCAATGACTTCAACAGAATTTTTTACAGTGTGAATATTGTTAGCAAGTAGAGGAGAAAATCTGGAAACTAAATATTTGGCCAAAGGATATGAAGCAGTACCTATGTTGGAAACAATTGGTCGAAAAGGAATACCGGTTTTGTGGACTTTTGGAAGAGCATAAAGCCTAGCGCAATTAGTAATAGGTTGAATAAGTGATTTCTTCAACTGAGTTGCCAGAATGTGGGAAGATTTAATAGAACTTTTAACTTTCGTGAGGTCCGAAGTTGAAGGATCTTTAGGGATCGAGCAATATGGGCCTTCATTTATCAGTTTAGAGACTCCAGTAATATATGTGTGTTTGTCCATAACAACGATCTGTCCGCCCTTATCAGCTTTAGAGATAATGATATTAGTATCAGAATGAATTTCACATAAGATCTCATTTTCCCTGATACTAATATCATTATCCCTAAAGCTGATAAGGGCGGACAGATCGTTGTTATGGACAAACACACATATATTACTGGAGTCTCTAAACTGATAAATGAAGGCCCATATTGCTCGATCCCTAAAGATCCTTCAACTTCGGACCTCACGAAAGTTAAAAGTTCTATTAAATCTTCCCACATTCTGGCAACTCAGTTGAAGAAATCACTTATTCAACCTATTACTAATTGCGCTAGGCTTTATGCTCTTCCAAAAGTCCACAAAACCGGTATTCCTTTTCGACCAATTGTTTCCAACATAGGTACTGCTTCATATCCTTTGGCCAAATATTTAGTTTCCAGATTTTCTCCTCTACTTGCTAACAATATTCACACTGTAAAAAATTCTGTTGAAGTCATTGATAAACTTAAAAATATTTCTCCACTTCGTTCCATTATGGTTTCATTTGATGTCAAATCACTCTTTACTAATGTTCCGGTCGAAGGAGCACTAAATTGTCTTGAAACTAGGCTTCGGGAATTTCACTTCACACATACTGAAATTAATGAGTTGGTTTCGCTTGCTAAAGTTTCTCTAAGTCAAACCCACTTTGTTTTCCAAAATGCAAATTTTCGTCAAGTTGAAGGATTGGCTATGGGTAATCCTCTCAGTCCGGTACTTGCTGACATTTATATGCACTATTTTGAGATAAAATTATTTGATAAACTATCTCAGAGGCGTAGCTAGAGGGGGCCAAGGGAGGCATCTGTCCCCGGGCGCAGAATCCACTGCGCGCCAAACTGATGTTACGACATTTTAGAATTAAATGTTTTCCATCCTTGGCAAGCAGTAGGGGGTGCGAAATCTTCAGTTGTCCCTGGACGCTGAAGACCCTAGCTACGACTCTGAACTATCTTTTCGTCTTTGGATCCGGTATGTTGACGACACTTTCGCACTTTTTGACGGTTATAAAGAGGATTTATCCGAGATTCTATCTATTATGAATTCAATTGATCCAGCCATCCAATTCACTCTTGAAATTGAATCCAACAATTCCCTCCCCTTCCTTGACATTCTTATAATCCGCAATGAAATTGATTTTAGCACCACTGTGTACCGTAAACCCTTTGCAGTTTGTTTACCACCCCATGCCAAGTCATGCCACCCTGTTAAGCAATAAATGGCTTCTTTTTACTATTATGTATTCCACGCGCTTAAAGTTTGTTCCTCTGAATCTTTGCTTACCAATGAACTTAATTATTTGAGAGCAGTTGCGATTGACCGTGTATTTTCGCCCGTGATTATTGATAAAGCCGTTAAAAAATTTTCAGGTTTCCATCAAAAAAGACATTCCACTGTTAGAAATAATATTAATGACCTTGTCGTGCTTCCATTTTATCCTTCTGTCAGCTATAAAATTGCACGGATTCCATAAATTCAATTTTCAAGTCGGTTTCTCCCCTATTAATAAAATTAACCCTTCGATTCTAAAAGATTGCGTTTCTGTCTTGAATTCTTGGGGAATTTATAGTATATCGTGTCTGTGTGGTTTAAGATATATTGGCCAAACAAAAAGAGCGTTGAAGTTTCGTATCAGGGAACATGAATCTTATGTCAGAAAAGGCGAAATTAATAAGTCTTCAATAGCGTCTCATAGTTGGACATTTAACCCTAATTTTAACTTTGGGTCTGCAAAAATTATCCAAAGGGCTTCTTCCTTAGGTGAATTGGATTTTCTTGAGGCTTTTCACATTCACAAAGATTTAGCAGGTTTAGTTAATGATTTGAAGTCCAATCCAGTCTTTCCTAATGCCTTTAAAATTCTACTATCTTAATTCAGTTATTTTTGTCGATAGATGGCGTTATCTCCTCGCGTTTGGTACTACCAGAGGGTATAAAAATCCGTTCAGTGGTTCCTTTCCATTATTTGAAGTTCAGATTTTGAGCGTGAAGGTGCATTTCCCCCTCGCTCCCTATTTTAACGTCGCTAATTTTTCTTGGCCCATCAGCGGCCGAGCGGTTAAGTCGCTGAACACTGGTAGTTCAGTTCGAGTCCCGCGAACGGGCTGGCTGCATGGGCGTTTTCGTGGTTTTCATCATGTGTAACGTGTATACGAGCCAGTTTCCCTTAGAAAGTCCTCCACGAAAGCATCCCTCCTCTTAGGCAGATAGCCCTCGAGGCTTTGCCATAATCACACACACACACACTAATTTTTCTTGTCCTTTATGCTTGATCAGATAGCCTGGCTCAGTAAAAGTAGGCGGCCAGTGCAACTCTGATTAAAATATCCAGGTATAACCACGTGCAGTGCTGATAAGGACCACGTGTTTCTGAGACTCCTTCTCCTTTATTTTCTTCTTTCTAGGTGTTTCTTTCTCCTCATGAGGAGGGACCTTTAGCTGCTCTGGAAATCGATTGAGTGTTTCATTATACTTACGCTATATACAAGGTTGTTTTTATGATTTTGAATGTTTTAAGTAGCTTTACAAACTTACTTTTTCTTAATTTTGTTCTATTTTCATATAAAAATTCAAATTTACCAGAAAATTGCATTCTTAAAAGCGTGATTAAATTCATTTAATACCTGTAACTGTAATTAAATACTAGTGCTTTAAATGTTAATATTAAATTTCATGCATGCTTTTGTTAAATTTGCAGGTACATTTTGAAGAGAGTCAGTTTGCTCATAAATGACATAGTTCATAAATTTCTCATGGTCTGCTAAATCAAATTTACTTTTGTGTGACCTTACATCTGAGGCACCGATCGTAAATCTGTTTTGGCGTATTAAGAATTTTGAATAAAAAAATTATTGCTACTGTAAAAGAATGATCAACTGATGTTTACCTTGCTAATCAATGTCTTAAATAGTAATGTATTGTAATGACTTGCAAGATTTTTCATAATGTGATGTTGAATATGTTTTACACTTTTTGTTATCAAATAAATAAAAAAGTGTATGTTCCTATTCACAATTCTTTTAAAGAAGAATTTCTTAACATATTTCTTCTCTTTTTCTTTTTTGTAAGAGTTTTATGTATCATGATGCGATATTTGGGATTTGTTTTTAGAGTACGTAACAGTACTTTTTTGAGGTGTTAATAGAACCAGTTATCAGGTTCTATGTTTCTTCTAACCTTCTTCGGAAACATACAATGACCTGACTAGAACAGAGAGCTTACTAAAGCTATGTTCACTAATTGTAGTAAGTAGACAGGATACAGACGAAGGGTATACAAAACCCTTTATTTTTTCTTTATATACAATGACTTCCGTACTTCGGAATACAATGACCCTCCACTCGGGGTCTAACTTAAAAGATATCAAAATAAAACTAAACTCTAATTTAACTTTAGAATAAGATTGGCCTTATAATAACAGAAAGCGTATGTAGCACAGAGACTGTGAACACTACAATACGTTTAATTTATCAAGAGGATTAAAACCTCTGGCCTGGAAGGCAAAGTAGCAACTGCGTAACTTCTAAGGTAAGCGGCCTGCTTCGAACTCACGGCTTCCTCTCTCCTCTGCTTGGCAAAAAGGCCACACTTAAATACTTGGCGTTCGCCAGACAACTTTGCATAAACTCCTTCACGCTTATAATTCTGGCCGGAAGTAGAAAATAAGAAGTGATAGTAAAGATTTAAAATAAAATAAACGTTAGTAAAACTTAAGATCATTACATACTTCCCGCCAGAGTTAATTAGTTTGAAACTGAGGTCTAAAACGACCTTGTTGAAAACTTTTAGCTCTAGAAACTAACGCGAGGCCAAACTTTTACAAACATAACTTAGCTAGAAACTAGAAAATTTTAAAAGAAAGAAATTTGTTACAATAGCAGCTCCCGGAATATACAACAATCTTTTTTCTTTTTCATCTGTACTGCATCAAAACAGGAGCTTT
This sequence comes from Stegodyphus dumicola, assembly GCF_044657685.1. NCBI lineage: Eukaryota > Metazoa > Arthropoda > Arachnida > Araneae > Eresidae > Stegodyphus > Stegodyphus dumicola. The sequence continues at coordinate 130,610,112 of NC_140768.1, read as the reverse complement.
ATTCAATTCTGGTTCCTTCCAGAGATCTGGAAGGAAAACTAGTTTAATGAAATGTTACAGAATGACATTGCAAATAACATATAGAATATACTTTTCTTAACATTCTTATTTCATTCATGACTATTTTAATTATCTCTCCCCGTGCTCTCTGACATGTGTTGTAAAAACACCAAACACGAATGTGTTTCTGTCTATGTGTTCAACACTTCCTCCTACAATCAAAACACTAACGTGTTAAAATTCAACATACTAGACCTCTTAACACACCCTAATTTCAACTCTAGACCCTGAGGTACTATTCTGAAAGTGGCTAACTCTAAAGTGTAGCGTCAGAGAGCCTAACTACATCATTCAACCTTTAACACATATTCACCATGATTTAATCTTTACAGTCACACGAATAACAAATTTTTTAACATTACTTTCACTTTTACCATATCACGTTATTTCTAAACATTCAAAATAAATGTTCACATGTATACAAGAACATATCAAGATGCCGTTAATTTTACACATTTGAAAACATACATTAGTAGTACATTGTTAACTTCTATTCTTTTCAAAGCAAGTGCCAATTCTTTCTACATTGAAATAATACTACATTTCAAAAAGTCTTTCAGACTAAAACTTCTTTCTTGTTAGAATGTTTTAAATAAAATTTATACAATAACTTTTTACAATATTTAAGTCTTTATACAACGCTATTATACATCAACTTTAGTTTTACGCGCGAGTAATTGAAAAACATAATAAGAAAATCGGTCACAACTCATTTCTCGCCCTTTTGGCGATAAAGGTAGACCTCGCATGAGGTAAAACTTCTTGAAATCTGCCACTTGCAGTAAGAATGAAAGATTAACTTAAGTTTGTAAAGTAACATAAAATTTTACTTATCTTTGTAATATTCAGACATCCTTTTCTGGGCCCAGTCTTTAAAGGTGCTGCAGACCGTAGCTTGGTTGATCCTCCTTCTTGTACGGGCTCGCCCTTCAGTGCTTTCCTCTGGAAGCTTCCGTTTTTCACCACTACGGACACCCTTGAACATCTTCCTTCTGTCCTCTGCTTGTGGTCTTGGCCGTTTGAAGGCAGCTGGTCTTGGTGGAACCGGGAAACTTCTGTCGTGATCCTGCTTGGACCTCGTTGTTGGCCGTTCAAATTTTTCTTGTACTTTTTCCTCCGCCGCTGATGGCCCTTCCGCAGTTCGGCGACTTTTGCTGCGGAGAGTTCTGTCGGATGAGTCAATCTTCCGTTTCACAGCCGGGTTATAGTTGCCGTCCTTTCTCCCGGTCTTTTCCACATACGTCGTCCTTCTCCCTTCTTCATTCTGGGGGTGTTCGTGAACTCTGTTTTTTGGACGGTGGAACGGCTTCTTTTTCTTTGTACCTTCAATTTTTCCGCGGGGCAATTTTCTTTTCACTTGCTTCTGTCTCTGATTGGCTTGCCCTTGTACTTGTCGTTTTCCCACCTCTGGAACTTGTACCTGCGGTGTCTGCCGTACCGGATCCTGCAAAAGATCTGAAAAGATTTGCATTTTATTACGGTCATAGAATGGTTTTATCTGGTCAATGTTTGCGGAACAGGTTTCACCATTTCTTGCCTTTAACACTACAACAGCGTGAGTTATTTTTTCTATAACATATGGTCCTTCAAAGCGTGGAAAAAATTTGGCAGTTTTATCTTGAAATGTGAATGCTTAATTTTTAGTACTTCATCCCCTACTTTATAAGTTACTCCCCGTCGTTTCAAGTCATAATACAATTTTTGTTTTCTTTGTGCTACTTCCGTATTCTTTTTTGCTTCTTTTATTAGTTTTTCTATATCACCCATTTTAAATTCTGGGGCTCTTTGTTGCACATAAAATAGTTTATCTAACGGTGTTATAACCTTTCTGCCTAGAAATAACTCAGCAGGAGTTTTGCCCGTTGTATCATGTTTTGCGGTCCTAAGGGCGAAAGCAAATTCATTGACATAGTTATCCCAGCTTTTATGAAAATTTTTAACATAACTACGGATAATTTTCACTATATTTCTGTTGACCCGTTCCGCTATATTTGATTGCGGCCGATACGGGACCATTTTTAAATGACGTATGCCCAGTTTTTGGCACATGTCTTCAAATATATTACTTACAAATTGAGGACCATTATCCGATATAACTTTTAGGGGCGCCCCGTATTTTAAAATATATTTATTTAAAATAGAATCGGTAACTAATTTCGCGGAGGCTCGTTTTAAGGGAACAATTTCGGTCCATTTACTAAAATGATCAACTATAACAAGGAGATAGCGACTTTTGTTTAACTGACTTTTTGGGAAAGGGCCCAATAAATCGATGCCGATTATTTCATTTGGAAATTCGGATTTAATACTATTTAGAAACCCGGCCGGGCGGAAATTAATATAATTAACGGCTTGACATGTTGGGCAGGACTGGACATACGCCCTTGTTAACTTTTGCAGTTCAGGAAAATAGACTGCCTCGCGTACGCGTTGAGTAGTTTTTCGAATACCAGCATGAGAAGCTAAAGGGCTGTCATGGAGCTCTTGCAGGATATTTAATCTAAAACTAGCTGGGATAACAGGTCGAAATTCGTTGTTGGAATTCGTAGTTTTTGTATAAAATAATAGACCATCTATTAGTTCGTAATGGGCCGCCCTATTTCTTATCGCCACAATATCTTGGTGGCTAAAATTTTCAGGATCCTTCAAATACTCATAAATACTTCCAAACTCAGGATCCTTACCCAGTTCGGTTATTACAGTTTCTCGGGAATTTATTGTACACGCTGTCAGCATTGCAACTTTTACGGTATTACCCTGTTCGTCTAATTTAATTCGTGACAGGGCATCTGCTACGATATTTTCCTTTCCGGGGGTATGCTTGATTACCAGATTATATTCTTGCAGCTTGAGTGCCCATCTTATTAACCTTGGGGATAAATTTTTTCCAGAGTACAATCTAGTTACCGCCGCATGATCAGAATATACTGTTATCGGCGCCTTTCCAAAATAGACTCGGAACTTTTGCACTGCTAACAGAACTGCAAGTGCCTCTCTCTCGGTCGCGGAATAGTTTCTTTGTGTTTGATTTAAAGTTCGGCTAAAAAATGCTACTGGCTGCTGATTTTGCGAAAGTACCGCTCCTACCGCATAATCCGAAGCATCCGCTGAAATTTCTAAATTTTCATCCTTTTCAGGAAATTTCAACACAGGGGCTTGCGTTAATGCTTGTTTTAATTTTTCGAAAGCACTATTGGCTTCGGCCGTCCACGAGAATCTTGCCTTTTTCCTTTTTAATTTTAACAATGGCTCAGCGATAGCCGCAAAATCTTTTATAAAGGACCTATAATATGAACAAAGTCCTAGAAAAGAAGAGAGCTTCTTTGCCGTGTTTGGAGTCGGATACTTTTGTACAGCGATTATTTTTGATTCATCTGTCTCGATCCCTTTTTGCGATATTTTGTAACCTAAATATTTTAATTCAGGGGCTGCAAATTTGCATTTTTCGACATTAACTTTTAGACCGGCCTCATTTAATAAAGAAAACACCTGTCTTAAATCCTGTACATGTTGGTCTAGATTATCACTAGTAATAATGATATCGTCTAAATAGATAAATGTGGACTTTCCGAGAACAGGTCTTAACACAATGTCCATGCATCGCTGAAATGTTGCTGGGGCGCCTGAAAGGCCAAACGGCATTCGCAAAAATGCATAAGTGCCAGACTTGGTTATAAAAGCAGTCTTAGGCACGTCCTCAGGCCTGATCCCTATTTGAAAATAACCATTCGTTAAGTCTAAAGTTGTCATAAATTTGGTTGATTTTATGTTCCTTAAAATTTCTTCTATAATCGGTAACGGATATACCGGATATTTCGTTATGGAATTTAATTTACGGTAATCAATAGCGAATCTCCACCTTTTTGGATGCTCCAAAGGATAATCATTATTTTTCTTACATAAAACCACCGGACTAGCATAACTACTTGAGATAGGCGTTACGATCTTTTTACGTAGCATATCGGTAATATGCCATTCTATAATTTTTTCCTTATTCTTATCATACCGGTATGGTTTTTGACGAACCGGCAATGCATCTCCGGTGTCAATACTATGGTTAGTAACCTGGGTAAATCCTGGAATATCACTAAATAAGGAAGCAAATTCACTTACCACTTGTCGGATTCTATCTTGCTCGTCATTAGGCAGGTGGTCGAGATTTAACCTTGGCGGTTCAACCTTTTCTACACGCACTGGTTTCATCGTCAGCTTAAGAGACGCTTCATTAAAATCCAGTGTAGCTTGTGCGTCTGAAAGAAAGTCTATTCCTAGTATTAAGTGTGCTTGCAAATTCTTTACTATAAAAAACATCACCTTTACTTGTTCCTCCTTGATACGGATGTACAAAGGTACTTTACCTACGCACTTACATTGTTCTCCTTGCGCCGCTAATACTGTTGTATTATCCGCATTATATATGCGGTATTTGCGAAAATACTTTCTAAAAAAGACCTCTGCCACACAGGAACACTGCGCGCCGGTATCCAGGAGTGCTGTGGCCGGGATATTATTTACCAAGACTTCAATCTTCGGAAGAGTTAAATTTTTCACCATTACTGTATTTAACTTGTAGGAAGAGGGGTTTTCGTGGCCTTCGGATTTCCGCACCCTCTCGTCAGCAGAAATCCGTTTTAGTTTAAATTATTTTTTCTTTCGGTGCTTTCCTTCTTTCTCCACTGGCCTTGAGACTTTTTTCCTGGGTTGCTATTGAACTGTCGACGTTCGCCGGCTGTTTTTGAATGCTCGGGTTTCCTTGCCCACTGATTCGCTTTTTCTCCGTAGCCATGTGCTTGAGTTTGCTGTAGTCTTGGCGTACCAAATTGGTTTCGCTGTTGATATTGGCGTCTTCTTTCGACGTCCGCCGTTCTTCTACTTTCAAACTGGATTGCTAGCTCAAATAATTTTTCCAGTGTAGTCGGATTTCTCAATTCAATAAAGTCTTGCACTTGGGGTAGTAACCTCGGCAAAATCACTTGAATTATTTCAGGATCCGGACGGTTTCCATACAAGAGCTTGAAAACGTGAATTTTTCTTAAAATAAAACTCGACATGTTTTCCATTCTTTGTTGATATATACTGAAAAGTTCTGTTTCTAATTTCGCACGATCCCTTACAACAGGGAAGGCTTTTAGTAGGGCAGTCTTGAAATTTTCGTAGGTATAGGTGGGACTTCCTGCTTGACCCAAGAGACTTCTGCCGATACATTTGAACCAGTTAAGCGCTTGGCCCCTCAAAGCGCTGGTAGCTAAGGTAACTTTTTGAAACTCGTGCACGGGGTAGAGCATGAAGTGGTCATCCAATTTTTCCAAAAAACTGGTTACCTGTGAGTTTCCATTAAACGTTGCTTCTGGTTTCATCGAAGCGCGCATGGTCTGGACAATATACCCAAATCCTTCCAGGGCGGCAGCTGGCATTTCTGGATTCTGAGATTCTGAGCTGTTCCTGCAGGCAGCACAGGTTCTTCTTGAAACTCGGCCATGGTTATTCTTCGTCGGGCGCCACTATCAGGTTCTATGTTTCTTCTAACCTTCTTCGGAAACGTACAATGACCTGACTAGAACAGAGAGCTTACTAAAGCTATGTTCACTAATTGTAGTAAGTAGACAGGATACAGACGAAGGGTATACAAAACCCTTTATTTTTTCTTTATATACAATGACTTCCGTACTTCGGAATACAATGACCCTCCACTCGGGGTCTAACTTAAAAGATATCAAAATAAAACTAAACTCTAATTTAACTTTAGAATAAGATTGGCCTTATAATAACAGAAAGCGTATGTAGCACAGAGACTGTGAACACTACAATACGTTTAATTTATCAAGAGGATTAAAACCTCTGGCCTGGAAGGCAAAGTAGCAACTGCGTAACTTCTAAGGTAAGCGGCCTGCTTCGAACTCACGGCTTCCTCTCTCCTCTGCTTGGCAAAAAGGCCCCACTTAAATACTTGGCGTTCGCCAGACAACTTTGCATAAACTCCTTCACGCTTATAATTCTGGCCGGAAGTAGAAAATAAGAAGTGATAGTAAAGATTTAAAATAAAATAAACGTTAGTAAAACTTAAGATCCTTACACAGTGTATTTTATTTATTTACTTATTGCTTTAAAACAAGCTTTAATTTGAGGCCTTTTTCCCCTCCTTTCCATATGCACATAAAACTTACTTAAGCTATATTTTTAACATATTAATGAGATATATGTAAATGAAATAAGTCTCTTATATTAGCTACTTTACTAGAAAAAGAACTAAACTGAAATGATACACCTTGAAACTTTTGAGTTATTCTTTTAAGAATTTAAAAAATATACTTTACCTTCTAACACTTACTCTAATTTTTTATTTCTTCAGTATTTAATATTTTCTTGTTTCCTCAGTAGAGTTTCATTTAACATCGTCTTTTTCACATTTGCAAATTCCAATAATATATTACTTGAACATCTAATTCTGTTTTGTCCAAATACATGATCATTCTGCGCAACACAAATAGATTCAGAGTCGCTAGCAATCAAGCAAACAACCCACAACAGAGTTATTAAAGTTGCCTTACATGTAAAACTTGCATTTCAATTTAGGAATTCATAATTAAATGATATATTTTTAGCCTCAATTTTTTTAGTCATTCATATTATACATAAATTATTGAAATATATCTTCAGATTGTGCTGCAAGATATTGCTGTTAATGAAAACTATAAATAATCGAATTTCTATTCTGAGATCTGTTTAAAAACATGTTGATATTTTTAAGTAACCAAAAAGTGTATAAATCTGATCTAAATTCACTGACCTAAACTAAAATATTGTGTATGAATCAGGCAGATTTTTTTCTTGAATGATAAACTGTAATAATAATAATAATAATAATAATAATAATAAAATTTTCTACATCTTAGATTAAAAAACTTAAAACTGCCTAAAGAACTTCAAATGAACAAGATTACACAAAATTTAGTTATTTAATGATCCTAAATTTCTTGAAAGAAAAGTCATGGGGGAAATGAATAACAGCAATCTAAAAAGTGAAACATAAATCTGCATGTGTGTGATGTGTATAAAATAATATATTTCATGGTGCTTTTCCATGAAAGACACAAATGTCTCTAACTGACGAGAAGTTATCCGGGATGACGGCTTATTCTAAAAAGAGATGGAAAAAGATACGTTGTTTACAAATCTGTTTACAAAAAAAACAAAAAAAAAAAAAAAAAAAAAAGAATTAAAGTTACGATTATTTTTCAACAATCTTCTCATTGGTTGTTGTACTATCGTTTGACGTCAAAATGTGGGAGGTGCGAAGGAGGAGCTAATACCTCTTTCGATCGGCGAAAGCCTTAACGTTTCGCACGGTAGAGGTGCTTGAGGATACCAGTTCTCGCTCAATCGTTAGTAGCAGTCGAACGAGAAGGAGTCGCTTGCTACGTCACACTCGTATCGAGATCTCGTCGCACGGTCGGACGATACGGCCCCTGGTGGCAGGCACAATATCCAACGACCTACTCGCTCCGAGTCTCCCCTTCGAATGAGATAGGGATATCAGATATGGATTCAATCTCGGGAGTGGCTATAATAAGGAAGTACAGTAGACTTCCTATTATCCTCGGGCGGATTATGGCGGAGCGGATTATCCGCGCCTGCCACACAAAGTTCTTTTCTTACAAGCGTAAAGCAAAGAAAATAAAAATGTTCACAAAACTGAGAGAAACCTTAAATTTGCTAAACATCGTGCTTATTCATAGCAAAAATATCCCAGGCCTTCTCGGAACCTTCCCCTCTGATGAGTAAGTGATTTCCTACTCACCTTTTCAGTGCTCGCTCCACCGCCTTCTCTCGTCTTGATCTTACTGACACGTCCACTTCCTTCCACTCGCCATTGTTAGTTTAAGCCCGATAGTGTTTGCGAACCGGAGTTTATTTCTTATCTTTTATTGTGTTCAGTGCTTGTGCGTTTTGGTTTTGAGTTTTTCGTTACCGATTTAAAATGTGAGGAAAACGAAAGAAGGTTGTGGTGACAATTGCGCAAAAACTAGAATTAATTTCCAAAGTAGCCAACGCCGCTACAAGGCAGCAAATGGAATTGGATTACGGAATCGCTGAAACCACAGTGCGTGACATTCTAAGGCAAAAAGACAAACTGGTGAACTTTGCATCAATGTCGGACAGTGCTTTCGCCATGAAAACGCGAAAAACTATGAAGGGTTCTACCTTTGATGAGCTAGACACGGCATTGACAGAGTGGTTAGCTCAAGTTCGAAAAGAGGGTACTCATGTAAATGGTCCTATTATTGCGGCGAAGGCAAAAACCATTTTTGAGTTGTTAGGCCTGAAAGGAAATTTTGATCCGTCTTCTGGCTGGTTGACTCGTTTTAAGCAGCGACATGGAATTAGAGAAAATGGACTTCATGGGGAGAAACTTAGTGGTGACCAACAAGCAGCCGACGATTTCCACCATGAATTTGAAGAATTTGTTTTAAAAGAAGAGCTATCATTTGAACAAATTTACAATGCCGACGAATCGGGACTTTTGTGAAAATATCTTCCCACTCGCACTTTAACATCTGAAAGTGAAAGTAAAGGGGCGGGTCACAAAAGCAGCAAGCAAAGGATCACTACCATGTCTTGCAGTAACGCTACCGGTGGACATAAACTTTGACTTGTCATTGGAAAGTCAAAAAGAAACCGAGATCTTTCAAAGGCACAAGGATAGAAAATTTGCCCGTTGATTACTTTAACAAAAAAAAAAAAAAAAAAAAAAAAAAAAAAGGATGGATGAACCGAAACATGTTTCAAGATGGTTCGAAAAAATCTTTGTTCTTCAAGTGCGTAAACATCTTAAATCGAATAACCTGCCTGAAAAAGCTGTGCTATTGATCGCCAACGCATCTTCTCACCCAGCAACAAGCGTGCTTCTGATGGAGCACGCTTGTTGATGCACGCTTCTGATGGAGCAAGTCTTCTGATGGAGAAATTTTTGCAAAGTTTCTCCCCCAAAATGTTACTGCGCTAATCCAACCCATGGACCAGGGAGCCATTGCAACAATGAAGAAAACATACCGAACCAAGCTGCTAATGACCAACATTGAAGAAGGTTATGATCTGAAAGAGTTTTGAAAACACTACACAATCTTGGATAGCATCTACGATATTGCATCTGCATGGGATTCAATGCAACCGTCAACCCTCATAAAATCATGGAGAAAACTCATGCCTAATGTTGAAGCCAACAACAACCTAGCCCCTTTGAGTTGTGAAGAAGAGAATGAAGATGTAGACACGCCCAAGGCAACTCTTGCCGATAGGGTGAAAAGAGTTCCGGGGGTGAGAACGTCGATGCTGAAAACATTAACGAGTGGTTGGAGTGTGACGTCAACGAACCTGGCTTCGAAAGCTTGACATATGACGAAATTGTGAAGAAAGCAAGGGAAGAGACCGAGAATGAAGGAGAGCGAAGTGACGGCGAAGAAGTGTCCATTGTGCAGATGCGGAAGACTCACGAAGCGGCTTTGCAACAATTCGACGGACTGCTGAGCTACACTCATGTCCATAAATTAAGGATAATTCGGAGTCACGCGGAAATCGAACTCTAAAATAAATATATCGCCTGTAAAATCACTACACACATCTTCAAGAATCATATGCAAATTTCAGGAAGTAACCAGATGACACCGATGGTACGTCACAATGACGAGAGTGCAAGAGAGTGATATATAAGGAATACAGGAAAAGAAGTAAAATTGTTCGCCGGCGCTTTATAAGCATTTCAGTGCAATAACCGAATAGTTATGACACAAAGGACGCATTTGGATGATTTTTTACGTGGTAGAATTATCGGATGTCTGGAATGTGGGCGTACCCAACTGGAAGTATCAGACGAACTTGGAATTGCCCAGAGTGTCATCTCCAGGGTTTGGCAACAATTCCAAGATGATGGTAATGTGAGTAGACGTTACAGCACAGGACGGAGCACAGCCTCAGACCTGTCTCGTCAGCTCTCTTCAGCCACTGGTACGACAATTTCAAGGCAGACAGTGTACGGACGCTTAGGGCAGATTGGTCTATATGCTCGTAGACCTGTCAGATGCGTTCCACTTACTGGAACTCACTGTCGCCTGCGGTTAGCCTGGAGTAACGAGCACGCATTGTGGACACCGCAACAGTGAGCTTGTGTGATGTTTTCCGACGAGTCCAGGTTTAGCTTGCAGTCTGATTCTCACCGGACTTTCATATGAAGAGCTCCAGGTATCCGTTACCACCAAGAAAACATCATTGAACGACACCGTTACGGTTGTGCAGGAGTGCTCGTTTGGGGTGGAATTATTTTGGGTTCCAGAACTGACCTGCATGTCCAAATTGGAACCATGACAAGCCAAATCTATCCGGACGTCATTCTGGAACAACATGTACGTTTGTTTCGGGGCGCCATGGGCGCACAATTTGTGTTTATAGACGACAACGCCCGTCCTCACCCTGCAAACATTAAGCGAATGCCTTCAATCGGAGGATATCACAAGTATGGACTGGCCAGCATTCTCACCTGACTTGAATCCAGAAGAGTACGTGTGGGACATGCTTTACCGACGTGTTGCAGCCCGTCAACCTCCTCCTACATGTCTACCGGAACTTCGGAGAGCATTGCTTTTTGAGTGGTGTAATATCCCCCAAGATCAGATCGATAATTTGATACTCAGCATACCTAGGCGTTGTACGGACTGTATTGCATCGTCTGGGAGACATACAATGTATTAACCATCAATACCAACCATGTAATATTGTTTTTTTGTAAAATTTTTTTTTTTTTTTAATTTGCTCCAGGGAGAAAAAATCGCTAATTTTTTTTAATAATATCAAACATATAGCGTCTTTTTTTGCTCTTTACCTTTTGTTTAATAAATAAGCTTTACAAATAAGTCAAATTTGTTTTGCTTCTAACTCTTCCTTTGCCTGATTTTGCATTATCCTTAATTTATGGACATGAGCGTATTTGGAAGAACAAGACGACGCGGAGTTGGCCGAGAAACATATGCTACGAAAAATGCAATCTCGGATCCAGAGAAAATGCTTCCAAAGCAAGAAGCAAACACAAATGACTGATTTCTTCTAAAAAGTGTAGTTTTACAGTAATGCTTTTGTAATTACATAATACATTACAGTATTAAAACAGTACATATGTTTTAATTTTTCTGTGTATCCTTGACGCCTCTCGTAAGTACAAAGCACTTTTCTGTTTTCATTAACAAGATGCATTTTAGGTTAGTTTTGAGTGATATACTAAAATAATAAGCGTTAGTGAAACGTTTCCTGCTGTTTATTTTACGTTTTATTGTACATAAACGATTTTTCAAAGTTGGAATGACTATCTTCTCTTTTGCTATACCCGTTCTTAGTTTTTTTCTGTTTATCCGCGATTTTTGTTATCCACGGCAGCCGCGCCACCCAATTCCGCGGATAATCGGGAGTGTACTGTACTATAATTTTATTTATTTATTCATTCATTTAAAAAAATTTGGCTCTGAATATTAGATTATGGTTTTAAAATAATAAAACTGTAGGTAAGCCTAATTACCGTATTTTTAGTATTTAAAAACTTATAAACTACTGTATCAAAATACTTCCGTCATGCCAGATGTAGCAAAATTATAAACTAAAGAATGCTACATACTAGTAAATTGTAAAGGAGCATCAGTGAGTGACATTAAAAAAGAAAAAGTTAGTATCGAAACTTTTGAAAGAAAGCTGAAAAATTGGCAAAAATCGCAAATTTTGAAATGAAATATCTCTTGTCAGTTTTCGTAATAATGCAGTGAAATTAACTTTTAGAATAATTATAAACGTTATTCTAAACGTAACTCGAAGGCCGTTTAAAAGTTGGCTTTCGTAATTTTTACAAAATTAATATTTAGAGTAAGTCCCAAAACATGAATATTTCTATCTTGTAAAAAATAAAGATCCCATTTTATGGATCTGAGTATATTACGTAATAATTTGGAAGCTGGTAAACGCATATATAGATGCATAAAGTAGAAATGTAGATTCATAAAGAAGAAGCCTGCAGTCGATTTTAGTAGTTGTTTATTCTCATTGACAAACATTGTTAAGCCAACACGGATAAAAGGGAGCCGAAAATGCCTGTTCTTGATGAGCTACATAGAACGGTGAAGAGCTGCGGTACCGCATAGAATTTTGAAATATATTTGCAGTAACAGTAGCAGGTGTTAGCAAGTTGAGTGAGCAATTTCATAGCAGAGAGGTGAGAGGAAGAATATGACATGTTCAAGACAGGGGCGTAGCTAGGGGGGGCATCTGTCCCCGGGAGTAGAATCCAAGGAGCGCCAAACTGATGTTACGACATTTTAGAATTAAATGTTTTCCATCCTTGGAAAGCAGTAGGGGGCGCGAAATCTTTAGTTGTCCCTGGGCGCCGAAAACCCTAGCTACGACTCTGGTTCAAGATAAAGTCTTAGTTCAAAATGATTAGTTTTGATTTATGATTTTTCCAGTGGCTTTTATCAGTTGAAGCCTTATATAAGATTCAGCGTCATTATTTCTATGTAAGAATATTCTGATAACGGATTGATTTTGAAGTGACGCAGTGCAGAGTGATTTATTATAAGTAGTTACAATTTTTAGAATAAAATAAGAAAATACGGCAAAATAGTTTAATAAAAATTGAAAATTTACAATAATTAACACCATTTTAAGTTCATTTCATTAACCTCCCTGTCTTCATGCCATTATTTTTGTGTACATATAAATAATTTAGTGAAATTATGTGAGTGAGTGAGCGCCACCAAGGAAGACCACTGACCTGGCCTTAGCCTCACAGTGTGTTATCTTCCTGGCAGAAACCATCTACTCTCTGCTCCTTCCTGCTCCGGGAACGCAGCCGAATAGACGGCTAAGAGCCTCATAAAGTCTACATATAAGCTTGGATGTTGTTGTACGGGGAAAGAGTATCCTGTTAGGAACTACTTAAAATTAAGCAAAGAAGCAATCAAAAGACTGTTAAGAATCGCTGTTAGAATAGACAGAAACTTGTGTTAGATAAAGTAAAGATAGGAGGACTTTGCCTGAAAAATTAACTGCCGTGGATTTTCTGGACTTGCTAAATGTCTACATGCGGGTGCTTATCCTGACACAACTGTCATATCTTTATGGGGCTTCTGTGAAATCGTTGGTCCTGCATGGAGGAAAGTTGTAACCTATTAAATTATTGCACATAGTAAACTTAAAAAAATAATAATAAATAAATAAATAATAAAAAAATAATAAAGAGAGAGATTAAAAGATGATTAAAAAAATCCAAACATAATTTAACGCAATTTACTTTCCATGTGCCTGACTCTTATGTAAGAACATTTAAAAGAATGGGTACCTGTTATCACTAAGATAACAAATTCCTGCATAATTTAGTTCTTTGCGCATACTTAAACTGTAGTTGTTTTACAAATTGAACCATTCACCTACATTTTCTTTCGTAGTACTTGCAGACAGGATAATACATACATAAGTACAAAACTGAATATTAAAGTGAAAAACTAACATGATACTGAGTACAGAAATACAGAAAGCTGATCCCTAATGCTTGCATACATAACACTTAAAAATGCATACATAATACATGAAAACTAAAAATAAAACTGATAAGCATAATACATAAAACTGATCATTAAGTACTGCTATGTAGTCTAAATCCTAGCCAAGTACGAACTGACCTTCATAGTACATGCAGAGAAGGAATAAATACAGAATTGAGTACTTTAAAGTGAACATAAACAGAAAAGTACAACACCATACTCAGTAAAACTGATATCTGATTCCAAACACTTGAATACATAATGCTGATACATAATTACAAAGAGAAACTTACCTACATTAATTCCATAGTTAGTTTTATCACCTTAGAACATGCACATAATTTATACAAAACATAATTAAGCACGTAATGCTGATCACTAGGGAAGAGATTCAAACATGCAATTGATCACATAAATACAGATATTTCTTCCCTAAAATTTGCATAAAAAGTTAAATATTTATTAAAATTAAGAAGGCAAAAATGCCATACCAATAATAATATCATTCATAAACTTGAGGTGATAACATAAGTTGACCTTGCCCTTCTTGAACCTTTTTATCACAAACTTGTAATTTAAATACACGATTAGTAAGTGTAGGAAAAACTCATTGCTGTTGAAGATTTTACTGGCACGATCTGGTCTTGCGAGTCCTAGACCTGTACATTAATTGCAAAAGTAAACATTATAAAGAATATAGGCAGGTTGTTGCCATAGTCCTAATTATCTAAGTTAGTCTTGGGTTGAGAGGTTCGAGGTGTGTGCCCAGATTGATTTAGTGTGATTTATACATTTTATGATTCAGAGCGCTAAGCACTTGATTATTTCTATTTGGGGACACTTATCGTCATATTAGAGAATACTTTCTCTGACAATGGCTGAATACCGCTTGTAGCTTTTTATTTGCTGTTTTGTTTGTTCTCATATTTGCCGCCCATTGTGGCCAGTAAGCTTGACTTGGCTTTCTTATATGGTACTGTGCCGTGTTTGTGCAGTGGAAGACGTAGTGGTCTGGATCCCCCACCTCTCCACATTGACATTTCTGTGTCACTCAGGCTGAATCTATGCAGATAGGTCAGGAATGGGCCATGACCTGTATAAAACTGTGTCTGACTACCACTATTGCAGTTTAACTCTAGCGTTGTTTTGGGGAAGAACATATACGTTCTCCTTCCTGTATCTGCTGTGTCCCATCTGGCTTGCCATCTGTCTATCAGTTGTTTTAGAGTGATCGTTTTGAGATGAGACCTAGGTAATTTATCTGGCAGTTCTGTTCTTGAGACCTCCTTTGCCGCTTCTTTTGCCAAGGTGTCTGCTTCCTCATTGCCTTTAATTCCCACGTGAGCCGGAACCCACGTGAGGCATGGCCCTTCTGATGGTAGAAGACTGAGGAGAATTTTTCTAATTTCTTGGACATACTGGCTTCTACTTTTGTAACATTTGATTGCGTCAAGGCTAGAGGCAGAATCACTGTAAATAGTAATGTGGATAAGTCTGTTCCTCTTCACATAATTAATTGCTGCTTTAAGTTTTGCTAGCTCAGCTTGGAATACTGAGTTCCTACTGGCAAGTCTTCTTCTCCATTTATACACAGCTGTATTACCTTTTAGAACGCAGAAGGCACTGCCAGTACCTGTCTCGGTTTTTGAGCCATCTGTAAATATAGCTGTGTGGTTATCTTTTGGTGTCACATAGTGGCCTAGAATACACTTTTTTAGATGTGTTTCAGCCGGATGTCCTTGCGTCACTGGCTTGTGTTTTTCAAAGTCTTCAGCAAAGTGGTGTTGTTCCCATAGAACTCCATCCTCACCTAGCCTTAACACTCTTGCAATTAAAGACTCCCTTTCCGCTTGCAGGTCTAGCGGAGGAATTCCTGCTAGAACCTGCAGAACTGTCGTTGAAGTAGTTCTGTAGCCCTTGCAGATGAGCAAGAGTTGCAGCCTTTGCATGGACAGGAGTAATCTACGCATGCTTACGTTGAGTGTATTTCCCCAGATCACTACGCCGTAGAGAACAATTCTTTCTGTTATTGCTTGGTACCACCTCTTAAGCACCCATGGTGGTGCTCCCCACTGCAGTCCTGTTGTGCGTAGCATTGTGTTTGCGAGTGCGATACATCTTTTCCTAAGTTCTTTTAAGTGGGGAATCCAAGAGAGATTATTGTTGAGGATAAATCCTAGGTATTTTATGTTTGAAGAGCATTTTATTGAGTTACCGTTGAGTCTAATGGTAGGATTTCTTTTCATTACTCTTTTAACCTCTATAAATAGCATGGTAGTTTTTTCTGCTGAGATCGTAAGTTTATGTGTTTGTGCCCACTCTAAGAACCTATTTAGTGCATTTTGTGTAATTTTCTCGATATTCTTTCTTCCCGAAGTTACTAGAAGGAAATCATCCGCAAAAGCTTGCAGATGTATTTCGCTCTCCATCTCAAAAATTTGGAACGCTGAATTAGCTACTAGGTTCCACAGGGTTGGCCCTAGACAGGAACCCTGTGTTTTCTCCAGTTTATGCTGGATTATTCCATCGTTTGTAGTTACTTGAACTTGTCTGTCTTCAAGGTAGCTCCTTATCAACTTTAAGATCTGAATTGGGCAGTTGATTGAATCTAATTCTTTTGTTACATTAGGCCACCAGACATTATCGAAGGCTCCCTTTATGTCAATAGATATTACTATTGAGTGATTGTCTTCCTCTCTGTTGTTTTTCAGCACTTTCAGGAGATCTGCTACTGCCTGTTCCGTAGATATTCCTTCACGGAAGCCATACTGTTTTTTTATTAATTACTGCACTTTTATTCAGGAAATAATTTAGCCTCATTAGAATGATTTTTTTCTAGAACTTTGCTAATTGTGGGTAGGAGACTTACCGGGCGGTAGGAGGTCGGATCCGAGGGATCTTTCCCCTTTTTGTGAAACAGAGCGATCTCTGCCAGCTTCATATCTTTCGGAAAGTGTCCTACTTTCCAGCATGCTTTGCAGACTGAGTGGATCAGCTCTGGAAACTCATTATGCAATGCCTTGAGTATTATATTGTCTAGGCCATCCGGCCCCGGTGCCTTTTTCCTTGCCAAACCATTTATGATTAAGTCTACCTCCTCTATTGTTGGTGGGAGATAGTCTCCATTTTTGGAAGACCAGAATTTTTCCTGAAATTGCGTCCTTATTAATGTGTGCGTTTCTGAGTCATTGGCGGGATCATCTGAAGGAAAAACCGTTTTCAGTGTTACCGAAAGAATATTTCTTGTATTTGGTGCGTCAGGGGCCACATTCGCAGTCAAAGACCTTACCTGCGGCGATTTTTTGTATTTTCCCCAAAATTTCCGGTATTCTACTACAGTGTTCCTGCCAGGAGTCGGATTTGGCCTTTATTATCTGTAGTTTGTATTGCGCAAGTGCCTTCTTGTACGTCTGCATTTTTTGGTCCCTTTGTATGGAATCTGTTTCTGACTGTGCCAGTGTTCTGAGCGCCCGAGCTCTGCTTCTGTTTGCCGTTAGTTTGTCATTCCACCAGGAAAGTTCTTTCTTCTGGCTGGGTGTTTTTTTCTTATACGTTTGTTTTGCTGCACTTGTTAGAGTTCCAATTAAATTCCTGTAGGCATCATCCAGTCCGTCTATGGTGTTGCTTGCTTGGAAGTTGAAAATCAATTGACCTACATAAGGACGAAGCAAATTAAGGAACTTCTGATGTCCTCCATAAGCTGTCTTGAACCTCTGTTTCAGAGTATAAGTTAACTGAGCGCCCATTAGATAGCTGATTATTCTGTGGTCGCTCAGAGAGGGAATATCAATAACACGCCATTCCGACATTTGATTTGCTAATTGGGAAGAAACCATGGTTAAATCCGGCCAACCTTCCGCCCTTATAGTGCGAAAGGTGGGCGGTGAGTCTGACGTGTTTATGATGCTTAATCTGTTTGTCATTGCATATTCTAAAACCATTTTGCCTCTTACGTTTTCCACTCGCCCCCCCCCATAAGGGACTTGAAGCATTGAAATCACCTGCTAATAAGATTTGGTTGTTCCCTTTTCTGACGACAGTGCTGATTTCTATTAATAGTGGATCTAATTCCTCACTTGGTGGAAAGTACACATTAGTAATTTGAAGGTGTCCCGTAGTTGTCTCTAGTTTAATGGTAACTGAGTGTTGCGTCTGAGATGTAAGGAGGGGAGATAGCGGACCATTATAAATTATGACAGCCTGTTGAGAGGTTGACTGGAACGTCTTGCTTGTGGGTGGAATTCCTGGCAGATGACTATGTGCTAAGTACGGCTCTTGTATGAGGGCGATATCCGCATTTTCCTTTGTCATAATATCCATGAAGTTAAGTGTTGCAGATCTAGCTCTCTGCAGGTTTGCTTGGAGAAACCTGAGTCCTGTGACTTGTTGGCGGAATTGGTTACTGCCTACATCCGTTGTTGCTGTGTTTTGCTGCCTCGTTGCAGTTCCTGTTGGTACACAGGACATTTTGAAGAACTTGCCGGATGACTTGCGTCAAAGTCTGTGCTATTATGCGTATTGGAGTGAACACAATTCGCACAATTTTCCTCTTCTGCCGTACACTCTTGTGTTAAATGACCTTTGCCGCACTTAGTACAGGCTGGTGGGAATCTGCAGTTTTTACTTAGGTGGCCAAAGGTTTGGCAGTTGTAGCAGCGGGTTATTTTTACGTATTCTCTAAACGGACACGAAGTAAATCCAATATAAACCCGCTTGTGGTCGAGAAGCCTGTCTTTGAAATCTGCTGTCACTTCCAGTATCCAATTACAGGTAGTTTCGTCCCTAGGTCTCGGGCCTTTTGGAAAGATAACTGGCGACCACGTTTCTGGCAAAAGATCTTCAAATGCTGCTTTTATTTCGTCTGCCGTTATGTCACAGGGTACCCCAAATACTATAAGAGAGCTCCTAAACGGACGGGGAATCCTTAGTTCTAAATGCTCTGTCAGCACGCTAGACTCTTCAATTACATTTTTAAGTTTGTGCAAGTGTGTGGCTTCTTTGAACCTAATCAAGAGTTCTTTAGATCTCGTGGCCCTCACTTGCTGTATGTTGATGCCAAGCTTATGAGGTTTGATGTTGTTTAGAACTTGCGCTTTCACACTATCTGGCGTGCGCTCTGAATCTTTCCCCTTGATAAGTAAAACGTGCTCAGAAGGCTTTTGCTTGGGAATGGCTGTTGCTTGTACGGAAGGGGGCTTCTTTTTCTGAATCTTACCGGCCACAGTTGCGTAACTCCGGCGGTCTTGTTGTCCTGTAGGATGGTTTTCCTGTAGCTCCGGGACCTTAAAACTGTGCTGCTCTCTTGCTTGAGAGAAGAGACTGGCTTAAGTTGTCGTTCTAGTTGAAGTATTTGTCCCTCCTGTCGTGCAATTAAGATTTCCTGATTAGAAGCTATAGCCAGTATTTCTGTGATATAATTGGACACCGCTTCGTGGTCTGCGATTTTTAGTTTAGAACGGCTTGTGTACTCTGCTAAAAGTGACTTGATGTGCAAAGTGTTAATCCTATCTAATCTGGAAGATGGATGATCTAATCTCACTGGGCTCACACACCTCAAGCTGGTAGTCCTAATCGATCTAGTTGGGGAGGTTTCTTTTGTCCCCATTTAACATGAAATAGTAATATTAACTTAAGAATAAAATACTAAGTGAGTCTCTCAACCTGTTAAAGTTCTAATCCTAGCACAGAGTGCTCACTCGTTCGATGAAGAAAGTCGGAGGAACACAAAGCAAATGTAAGAACAGTATATAGCACTGAAGTTACGGTATTTTTTTAGGTGAGGAAACTTCATATGCTTGCAAGAACTAGCGCTAATGGCAGGAAGATGAATACTAATAACGAAGAGGGGAAAAAAGACGTCCGCAGCACACTATAACATTACAAAATTGGAATAACAAATAGCAACAAACAATACATATAATAAGCAACATACAATAAGCAAATTACTACTACAGGTAAACAATAAAATTGTAGTAAAAAAAAAAAAAAAAAAATTAAACAAATTAGTAGACAGTTAACCACGATAAATTCAAAACCAATTGATATTATGCATTTATTAATATATAGTATATATTAACAATAATGAAAATAATAAAAATATTATTAGTTGTTATAATAAGCAAAGTAAAATTATATAAGATAAATTATTGCACACTAATTAAGAATCATTAAGATAAATTAATGCACTCTTAATAAAACCAATATTAGATTAATAAGTCAGCAGAATTTTAACAGTACCTACTATTACAGAAAGATTTATAACAACGCTGAGGATTAGATAATTGCGTTAGAATGTTGTTTGTTATTAGAGTCTGCATTTAGAATAAAATAATTCACGTTGTGAACTGAACTACTTGAATACTTCAGGGTAATTAAATTGAAAAGTCTACCTTTTGCAGTCCTCCCTTGAATGTGTATAATCCAGACAGTACCAATACAAGTTGGGTAGTTATCTCACATCTAGGAAATGCCGTTATCCTTTCCGCTGAAACTTGAATCCTCTCAAGGTCGAGAATATGAGGGGATTTTTGACGATTCTCAACAGACCCCTCAACTTCTGCAAGCACAAAACAGGCGAGGGGTGAAAACGTTCTTTACAGGGGTCGTATACTTTCTGCAGAGACTTGCCTAAGTAAAGTTTAAATTAAAATGAATAATTAAAATCCTAAAAGCCGTACAGGAACAAAACCTTTATCAGCAAGATCTTCGTTGATCACTGCACATTTGAATATGACTTTCATAAAGAATTTCACTGAAGAGGCACTTGAAATAGATGCAAAACTGCAGGCATGCTTCCTATAGCTGTCAGTTACTCGTAAGACGTGATAAATTCAATCAATTGTTAATTATTTATAAACGATGTATATTATCGTCTTAAAATTTACACCTCCGTATTCTTGATAAAGTTCTGCAAATACTGATACATGATTCGATGTTCAAGTATCGATTTTTCCGCCTTTATTTAGTAGAAACGTGAGAGCTCAAAAAATGTCAGCTTGTTTGAGTGTAGACTGGCTCCGACGAATAGTGAAATTATGTGTAAATTGTAGTATCTCATGTACTCGTATCACGTAACATGAAAGACCTCAAGACTATCATTGGAAAGAAAGGTTACATGAGTATCGCCGGAGAAACAGGGTTGCAAGACTAAGTTCATTTAACTTTCAGGTAAATAAATACTTATCTCGCCAAACTGGGAGATAGCGCCAAGCTGGCAATGGTTTTATTGTTTGAACCATGGATCACAGTACACCTGTTAGGATGTAAGCTTTTAATAATCAGCAAGAAATACAATGCATACAAGTTACAGCTCCATCCATAGATTCTATCTCCTTTAAAAAAGAACACTACATAAATAAGCATCTGTCTTTATAATGTTGCCAATACACAAATATGAAATAGTCTGTTATAAAAAAAATCCATCAATTCCTCCCTTATTTGCTCTGAAAGATTATTTCAGTGCGTTATTTGTTTCCTAACTTTGAAAGTTCATTTTTCATTTTCACAGCAGGTAAATAGTATTTAGATAAAATATAGATATCCTGATTTTCAAAATAAACAAAAAAGTTGGTATAATAATCTCCATTTCATATTCATCTTTCGCAAAATATTACTTATTAATATCTCTTGAATTACCACTTTGTTTTGGATTCTTTATACAGTTTTTTAATCCATGATTGTCCGTTTTAATTTCTATTGGTTTACTTATTAGATCTTAATGTTTCAATTCTTCGAGCATGATATACCCTTTAATTCAGAAGTCAAACAACAAAAATCAGCGTTAATTTACAAAACTTTCACAGGACTAGTTTCGATGGTTTTACCGAACCATCATCTTCAGCTGCAAAACCGCAAATGAACAAGATAGGAAATAATGTTTAGATAAGATAAGAAAGCCTGGACAAGAATAAGCAAGTGGCGCCATCTGTTGGCGAAACCAGAACTAAAACATAATTTCTCTAAAAGCCGAAGGCAACCAGAACTAAAACATAATTTAGAGAAATTATGTTTTAGTTCTGGTTTCGCCAACAGATGGCGCCACTTGCTTATTCTTGTCCAGGCTTTCTTATCTTATCTAAACATTATTTCCTATCTTGTTCATTTGCGGTTTTGCAGCTGAAGATGATGGTTCGGTAAAACCATCGAAACTAGTCCTGTGAAAGTTTTGTAAATTAACGCTGATTTTTGTTGTTTGACTTCTGAATTAGTATTTATTCGGCGTGTTATTGTGTCTTAATAATACCCTTTAATGTCACACGTAGTTTCAAAGACAGCCAGAAGTTAGGCTTCTATTGTAGATAGTGCAACTATTCTTTCTCACTTTTTTATGAAACAGGCTCCAAAAGATTTTCTGTAACACCCCAACTTGCATCCGAAATGACATTTAGTAATTTTCCATTATCTGATGTATATATAAGGCATGCTTTTTGTGTTCCTTTAATTTACCTAAATATTCTTTTAATTGTTTCCCAGTGTTTCTCTCTTTGGTCTTTACTGCATCTCGATAAATTGCAAACCGAAAAAGCTAAATCTGGTCTTGTTCCTATCACTAAATACATCAGTCATCCTAATGCTTCTTGATATTCCGTTTTCGAGACTGATGAAGGAGATGAAACATCATCAAGGTCTTCGCGTAATGTTCCAGAAATATTTACAGGGTTACAATTATTAATTTCGTATCTTTTCGAAATTTTGCTTATGTATATTTTTCGAGACTTAAACTAATTTTCTACATTGTAGTTTAATTTCAATTCCTCAAAATTTATTTGTGCCAGTAACTTTCCGTAAGGAAATAATATTGTAGAATCATTAGGATTTTTGAAGTAGGAAACACGGAAAATGAACAATGCTCTTGTTGGGACTCGAACCTGAACCTCTCGAATATGTTTCGAGTATGCTACCGTTGCACCACGAAGGCGTTCAGAAAGGGGGATACCTTACATAATACCCTGTTTTAAGGGGCGACTGTGAATTAAGAGACACAATCGCCAAATCCTGATGGTGAAGAATCACCATCCACCACCTTTTAGTTTGGGCGCCACTGTAGAGTCATTAGGATTTTTGAAGTAGAAAGCACAAAAATTAAGAAATGCCCTCCCCGGGACTCAAACCTGGACCTGTCGAATACGCGCCGAGGATGCTATCGTTGCACCACGAAAGCATGCAGAAAGGTGGGAGAAAATAAATGATAGAAGCTGTGTTTCCAACGCCATTAAATCATTGATATATAGCGCTATAATAATATAAGTACATTGATCTTGATAAATATCCAGCGACTTCTAATAATCTTTTTGTTTTTAGGTTTGTCAACTCTTTTCCAAACTTCATTACCTTCCATCGAACCTGATTCATCTTACGCCATTGCATTTAGCCGCAAGTGACTATCTGAAGTTTCTATCGCTTCTTCATATGTTCTTGGCAAAACTTCCTTTTGATTATAAACTTATATAATCTTCCAATTTTTCTGGTTGTTTCCTGCTTTTTTCGGTCTTTGATCTTCAAATTCTTCATTACATAATTCCTCAGTAATTGGCTCTTCATGAAAATAATCTTCAACTTGCACAACTTCTTGATTTGGTAAGGCTGCTATCACACGTCGGTTTGTTTCGGAAGAACAACTGTTTGGAACAATTTTTCTGCTTTGTCACAACAGCCAATCACCACAGATCGCTTTGGGGTTAACGCAGGGGAAACTGATTCCCATTACAAACAAGCTGATAGCATTCGAAGCTGATAGCTGATTGGTTGAAAACGAACAACCTGCAATTTTTTTGGAAAGGAAGGAAAAAGTCGCGCGTCTTTCTTTCAATAGTAAACCAGGCAGAAAAATTGTCCGAAACAGTTGTTCGTGTGGAACAAATGCCGTGTGATATGGGCCTAAGAAATATTTTTTCTATTTCAACAGTACATCGGAAGACATTATAATTTCTCTTTTAGTGTCGATTATTTACTACTCCTTATTTCTTTTCTTTAAAAATAACTTTACTTGTTTCAAATGCTCTTTTTTGTTCAATGCTATATATTCCATATGCTCTCCGATCTTGCGAATAGCCAACATCTATATGTTCTTTTCCTTTTGGTTCCAGTTTATTTATGGCTGTAAGTTATTTTATATATTACTGTGAAAGCAAATGTTCTTAAATGCTTAGCATAGCTTTTCTTGCAGTCCATACTTCCAATGGCGTTTTAATGAGTTTTATTTTCGTTAGAGTTACGTTGCAAAGGTATGCTGCCGTGTTTACAGCTTCTCCCCCAAAATTTAGTGGCAAATTAGCTTCAATCAATATAGTTATTGCCATCTCAAGTATAATTCTATTTCCCTTTTCCGCTGTTTCATTGCTTCGCGGAGAATATGGAATTGTTTTCTCATGATTTATGCCTTTAGTATTAAACCATTCATCTAATTCTTCATTTAAGATCTAATTCTTCATTTCTGTGCCGTTATTAGATCTTGATTTCTTGATTTTTAAGTTTTTCTCATTTTCTCTTCTTTCAACGAATTTTTTCAGTTTACTAGCTGCTTTGTAAGGTTTATCCTAAGTTTTTAACAGTTAATTTTTAGTCAAAACAACTTCCCTATCTTTCTTAACTTCAGCTCACAATTTCCTGCCGGAACATGTTTTCAGAATCGCGGTTAAATGCAAATGAAAGAAGAAAAAGTATTTAAAGTTGAAGTTCTACTGACTTCGTTAGAGAGCTAGAGATTCTGATCAGCGCGCGTTCGCCCTTTAGGCTGTACTCTCTACCGTATATTTCAGGCCCTATATACCGTATATATATACCTATATACCGTATTTCAGGCCCTTGACAGCTTCGCCGTTTAGTTAGCGTTAAGGAGCCAACTCCTGTAGAATTACGATAGTTTCGGCTATATCTCTTTAGTTAGGTCTAGTTCAGTTTTGTTTCTCAGGATTCTTGAGTTCAAGCCCAAGTAGAGGCTTTTCTCTGTATGTCCTGAGAGAGGACCATCTGTAAACTTTATTTTGAGCAATAAAGGATAATTAACCCTTCCTGAGTATCTATTCTCTGTCTACGGAACTTATTCGCTTACTAGTTCTCAAGAATCCACACATTTAGCTGTAAATTATAGGCTGGAACATTACAGCTTCGTTATCTGTAAATGAAAATTTCACAAAATATCTTCTGGAATACTGGTAAGTTATAATTATCATATATCTGCTACCTGCTAATGTTTCAATTTTATATATAGCTATAAATACATGTATCTACTTTCAAGTTTACATATGTCTACAAAAATTCTTTTACGTGTTTGTAGTTAATTTCATGTACATACGAACTCCTTCCTTTCTTGCAATTTTTCCTTTTGAATAGCTATTTCAAAGGTTTAGTTCTCCACTTAATTTATCTAGTCCATGTACCATTTTATATATTTCTAATAGTTGTAAGTAGCTAATATTTATGTGCCAAAGTTTTTTATGCCATAAATCAACTTGATTCACAGAAGTTTTGAAACAGTAATAGGTATTGTGATTTGTCGTTTCTCTCGCTAAAGTAAATAGTCCTTGAATTAATTTTCATTTAAAAAGAAGAATATTGTTTCTTGAATATACTTTCATAGCATCTTGATCAAAGTAGACCTTATTACATTTTTCAACTATACTTTCAACTATACTTGATACAGACGGCAAATTTCCGCTTAAATTTGGAACACGTAATGCATTTTCTAATTACAATTTTGTAGAATTTTCGCATGAGGATACTAGACTATCTCCTTTACGGAGTGACTGTATATTTCTTTCTTTTTCAGTAATTTTTACATTTTTCTGACGGCCTTTTTTAGTAGCAAAAATAGCTCCACTATCAGTTATGTGAGATGTGCATGCCATTCTAGAACTTCATTTTTATTACAATTTAAATTTGTAAAAAGTGCAAATTCTTTATTCCTGTTTTGTTCTTTTGAAATTTTAATCTCTACATATCTACCAACTGGCCTTTTATTAAATTTATTTTTTGTTTTATTTGTTTCATTCTGAGGATTAAACCAGCATTGATTTTGCAAACGGCCTGGTTTATTTTTTAGTTTTGGGTGTTAAAGTACAGATAAGTTATTACTCCGTTAATGAATTTTCTTTTCAAAATCAAGCATATATTTCTAATAGTTATTATATCTGTGTAAGATGAGACAACGTTATTCCTTTATTTGCTATAAGGGTTGCTATTATCAAATTATATTTTTCAGGCAAACCTTCGACAATATACCTTACCAACTCTCTCTCAGTAATTCTTTTCCTAACTGCGAAATTCCTCTTAAAAGATCTTGAACTTTTGTTCAACTTCTTTATCTTGCACGTCACCTTCAAATCTTTCTTTCAAAGAGAACCAAGTACATTTTTCATTTTTAATTCCCTTATAAATTACAGCAATTTCAGGAGATATAGTTAACAGTTTGTAAGGATTATGTTAATTTTATTAACAGTTAAATTTTGAGTTAAACTTCCTTTCCTATCGATCCTTACTTCAACTTACTACTTCCAGCCAGGAAGTACTTTTAGAATCACGTCTGAATGTTAATGATAGAGCGGTATATAACCGCGAAGTTCTACTGTCTTAGTGAGAGAGATACCAGATATTCTGGCTGCACGCGTCCGCTTTTTTAGGCTGCTCTCTCGTAAGCTATTATTTACTCTCGGCCGTACTTTAGGCCCTTGATAGCTTCGCAATCAATTAGCGTTAAAGGGCCAACTCTGTTAGAATTTTGATAGCTTCGGTTATATCTCTTTAGTTAAGATTAGTTTAGTTTAATTCTTAGTTTCTTAAGTTCAAGCCCAAGTGTCGGCTTTATTGTATAACTCCAAGACGGAGTTTTGTTAAACTTTAGTCGGAATGATAGTGTTATTTCACCCATCTCACTTGTTGTTTTCTACCTTACGAACCAAGGCGATTATTCGGTTACTAGTTCTTAGGATTCTTCAGTTTTAACTGCAACTTAAAATTACACAGTGGGGAATCCTGCAAGTTATACTTTTTTTTCTTTGTATACAATTCATCATAAATAGTAACACCGTCCGCATTATTTTCCTGTTTAACAGGTTCCTCTTTCAGAGTAACATCATCAAATAAGCCTTTAGAATCAAGCAATGATTCAATCTGCATTTCCCATATGGGATAATTTTCGTTTGTTAACATCAAATTAATTCACCTTTACTTATCTTCTTTTTAACATAACCACGCAATACCAAATTGTTGTTTGAACCATAGATCACAGTAAATCAGCAGGAAATACAATACAAGCAAGTTACAGCAGCTCCACCAATTAAATCTATCTCCTTAAAAAAAAAAAAAAAAAAAGAAAAAGAAAAAAGCTACATCGGTAATGACCTGTCCTTATAAAGTTGCCAATACACAAATATGAACTTATATTCTTTTATAAAGAAAGTCCATCAGGTTTCGGCGATTAATTTTGTTTTGCTAAATTTGGCTACAAATAGCCAAAAGCCGCCATAGCAACCGTTTGGCTACATTTTTGTACTACGTCTATGTAACTGTAACTGGTCCGATCCCTATATAACTGTGACTGTGTCCTGCCTTATGTAACTGTGTAACTTGGACACGACTTGTGATGTCATATAGTGACGAACAGAATTCTCCGCGGCATTTTTCCACACCAAAAGCTTGGCCCGAGTTTAGCGCTAAAACGGGTGAAGCGATCGGTGACGATAGAATAATTTGCCATATTTTGCGAAAAAAATTACAAAAATAAAAAGCAGCTTCAGAAACATATTGTTAATATACATGGTATTAGAAAAAAAGGTACAATTCGATGTGCAGTCGATAACCGTTTAACAATATTTTTTGTTATTAGATGAATATCATTCATATATGTTAATATTCATAAGTCATTTGGCAATAAACACTTTTCATCTCTACATATAATAAAAGAAAGAGTCTGTCTGTGTGTGTGTGTGTCTTTCGTTTGCGCTTTGCGCGTAAGCTAATAGACCCACGGCTACGAAATTTGGTACATAAGTGCATCTAGACAAGAGCCAGTGCACCTCGAAGCGATTTTTTCGAAATTCGAACTCGAATTTTTTTAATTTTATATCTTGTGACGAAATCGCGTCATTTTGAGACATAATGGGCTAAAGGAAAGCGAGATTTTACTCTACGCACTGTAACAGAACTATTTAAGTGTAATTGAACTATTTTATTCAACGTCATGAACTCATGAACTGTAACCGAGCTATTTTATTTAAACGCCATCTCGTACCGATATGAAAAAACGTCAGTCGACCTCCAGCCGCCATGATGATAGTTTACTATGTTATTCAAATGTTTGATGTTCCATTTGGTATATGTTTCATTTTTATGTATATTTCTTTGGTTTGTAACCGTTCCTGTGTGTTCTGTTAATAAATCCTTTTAAAGCTAGTCGGCATTAGTGTCTATTGAGGAACGGCTACATCACATTGGCGCCAAACTAAACTTGAATCCAAAATGGCGCAACAAAATGTTTAGAATTTCTGTTTGGCTTTAACAAGCCCTTACTCCCGAATTTAACTTCTAGTTGCTGGAGATCGGCTTAGTTTCTTTTCAGGTGTGGACTTCTGGTCAAAAATTCTGGATTTAAAAATATTATGCCGTGCTGTTAGCACATCGAATCATCAACTGGACACTTTCAACGGAAAAGATAAGTTTCGTTTACATTATCGTTTAATCTAAGTTTAAAGTTCTTTTAAACTTATTATTTATTATAAGCTGCTTCTTAAAGCAAATGTAAATTCCTTACTGAAATCTGATTTATTGATACTACATAAGAGTATTAAACGAAAGCAAACGGCTTTCTGTTAACCAAACGTTATTTCTTGAATTGTAATTTGTTATTTTAAAATGTTAATGCGCATATTAAATTAATTTGTGGATAATATTGTTTCACTGAATACATGTTTTGATGTTAAAGTTTGAATATATTCATGGACGTTGTTCATTAGAATTTATTAGTTTCGATTCTGACTTACAGCAGCAGATGTTTCCCCCCGCGGAAATGTTTAGACTAGCGATGATTTATGATGTGTTTACGTCAAATCTTTTATTATTTTTATTTCCTTTGAGTGCTGTTGTTCCTCATTAAATGTTTTATTGTACATAAAATAAAATATTGTACTTGTTGATTTATCTTTCGACGAACATTTTGAGAAAATGATTATAGTATAATACTTTAAGAAAATACGATTGTTTTCGCTTTATATTTTGTTAAGATTAAGATTTCGAAGAATTCAGCTGAAACAGAAGTAAACAATTTTTGAGCAATTTATTATATGTTATTTTCTTGATATAAGTTGAATTTATGAGGGCATTTTATGATATTTTTACGACTCAGAAATAATAAACTTTGGGAGTATTATTGTTTACATTTATAAATGCTGTTTAATAGGGTTATAAACATTTTATATTTAGTTTAATAGGGGTATAAACATTTTACTTAAAGGTATAATTATTAATTCTAAAATACTGTATTGTGAATAAAATCGAAATAACAACAAATTCAACTTCATCTTTTCCCTTCCCCCTGACCTCTCATATAATTATGGCTTACCTTGCCAAAGCACGAAAAGAGGATTTAAAAACTCTCGCTACAGAACTGGGTTTCACTGTAAACGACACTATGCGAGTAATAGATCTTAAAAATCTTATCGTCAATTCTGACACTTATGATGAGGCTTTTACCAGGAATCTTCTGGAAACTTTAATCGAAACTAGACAACAAAAACAACGTGAAAGCAACGATCTAGAGACACGTCAAAGAAAAGAACAAGAAATTTTATTAGAATTGGAACGTTTAAAATTAAACCTGGCAGCTGCTAGCTCAAATCCTAACTATGCCGCCTTTGCTTCTAATGCAGCTATTGAAACAAATATTCAACACCTAATCCCTAAATTTACAGGAACTTCTGACATTGCAGCCTACCTGCAAATTTTTGAAAGACAATGGGAGAAAGTTAATATAAAACAAATAGATTACATCACTCATCTCCTACCTCTTCTGCCTATAGACATTTCGCAAATTATTTTAAGAGAACCAAAAGACAAATTAGAAGATTATTCTTAAGAAGAAAGAAGAATCAAGAAGATTCTGCTACAAAGATTCAAATTAAATGCTGAATCATTTCGAATTAAACTTACTACACACCAAAAACACACCGAGTCCTTATGGAAAGATTTTGCTTACGAATTAAACAATTATCTCGAAGAGTGGCTTCATAGTCTCGATGTTACAGACTTTGAATCACTCAAAGACTTGGTCCTGACGGATCAGCTTAAGGGGTCTCATACCTTGTAAATCCATAAAAAAAAAACGAAAAAAATTTTATGACTTAATTTTATTCTGTATTGTATTCTGAACACATTAAAAAAACCGCATTAAAAAATTCGCAATAGAACCAAAAATATAGCTAAAACAAGTTGACACACTTTACTGATAAGGCAATGTTTACATTGGAGGGGGCGTGGCCGATGCAGCTGTTTACTACTTTCGTATCTGTTCTATTCAGCTTTATCTGTGAAAAGCGTTATCTTTGTTATGCGAAATGCTAGATAACGAGCCACACAACCATATTATTCTTTTCCCCAACTCGCTGGAAGGAAGAAAATTCCTCAACTCTGCTTTATTTTGATCGTGAAATAATTTGAATGCTAGAAACGTGCTGATATCTTTGATCAGTATATGCATGTGCTCAGCGATATATTTGATTTTTTGACTGCTTTTTTGCATTATTATCTTTAACTTTTTTAATGATTTAAATCCTTTTGAGATGGGTAAAGAGTATAATCGATCTGTCGGCTATAGAAGCAAAAAACGCCGATATCATGGCCATAAGAAAAATGATTCTGTTGTGAATGAAGGCAAGTCAGCATCTGCTAAAAAGCTGAAATTAGAGACTTCTAATCATGTGAATGATGCAGATAATCACAGTAATTTGCAAGGATATCGATTTATCGATGTTGGAATTTTATTTGCAGCTCTTGCAACATCATTGTGCTGCAAAATATGCCATTCAGAAGTAAGTTTTACTGAAGAATCAATTCGTGGTAGCTCATCAGTGTTTTCTGTAAACTGTTTGAAGTGCAATTCTGTGCAAAAAATAAACAGTTGCCCTATGCAAGGATGTAAGAACAGTGTGCCTGAAATTAACATTAGGTTAGTTTATGGTATGAGGTGTATAGGACAAGGATTAGCCAGCTTGAAAACAGTTTGTGGTGTTATGAATATGTTACCACCAATTGCACAAAAGAGCTTCGATGTCATCACCAAAAAAATAAAAAAAGCCACACTGTTGCCATGCGGTCAATCAAAACTGCTGCTGAAGAAGAAAGAGCAATTAGCGGTGCTAATGATATAAGTGTGAGTGGAGATGGTACATGGAAGACTCGTGGGCATACATCTAAAATTGGAGTATGCAGTGTGATTGGTTTGGAAAGTGGGAAAGTAATTGATGTGGAAATACTCTCTTCGTTTTGCAAAGCATGTGAAAGCTCTGCAGCATCAAATCATGATTGCAAAAAGAATCATGCTGGAAGTTCGGGTTCCATGGAGGTTATAGGTATGAAAAGAATTTTCTTACGTTCCGAAGAAACTAGGAATGTGCGATATGTCAAATATCTCGGTGATGGGGATACCAAAACCTTCATGGAAATAACGAAACTGTGCCCATATGGTAAAATTCCAGTGAAAAAACTTGAATGTGTAGGCCATGTGCAGAAGCGAATGGGTACACGTTTGAGAAAACTGAAACAACAGTTACGTGGCATAAAGCTGAATGATGGAAATACTCTTAGTGGAAAAGGTCGTTTGACGGATAGCATAATTGATAAACTTACTGTTTATTATGGGAATGCTATTCGCTCAAATACCCATTCGCTACAGAGCATGAGAGAAGCTTTATGGGCTACATATTGCCATATGTCTTCTACTGATGAAGAGCCCATGCATATGTTTTGCCCACAAGGGGAAAACTCGTGGTGCAAATATAACAAACATGCGGCCTGTTCTGATTCAAATGAAGAGAGTTTCCATCATCAACCTACTGTACCTGTAGAAGTGATGAAAAAAATTAAAACTGTATATGCAGATTTATCTGCACCAAGTTTACTCAAACGGTGTCTCAGCGGCAACACTCAAAATCAAAATGAGAGTTTCAACTCGATTGTTTGGAAATTTTGTCCAAAAACTTCTGGTTGTGGAAAGACAGTCGCAGACGTTGCACTTTTTGAAGCTGTCATAGCATTTAATGATGGATATAGAGGTCGCATGGATACATTAAACGAATTGGGCATAAATACTGGTACTCTTGCATTTACTGCTGCAAATTTAGCCGACATAGAAAGAGTTCGAACTGCTGAAATTCGCAATGATTTCCGAACATTAGAGGCTCGCAGAAAAAAACGCTTGGAACAATTAAAAAAAAATGAACAATTATTATCAGTAGAAGGTGTTTACTATCAAGCTGGTGATTTTTAGTCATGTTTTTTAAGTTTATTTTAATTTCTTTTTCATAATTATAACTTTAGTGTTTTGAGAAAATGCATCTTAATTTTCATGACGATCCGTAAGATAAAAAAAAAATATTGCATGTATAAGTCCAATTTTTTTTCCTGTGTATATATAATTATATTGTCTATAGAATGAATTATTATCATTTATATATTTACACAGTTAGGTTATTTTTAATTAGTGATTAACTATAAATTTATATTTTTCTTTCTTCTTGAAATTTCCATGACTTTTAAACTATTCATGTAAAAATAATTTTTGTATTGTTAATTCATTCTATAGAATTCACTTTTGGGATCATTTTAAAGCAAGTCATGAACCAATACTTATATTCTAAATTTAGTTATCTTACGGATCGTGAGTTAAGCTGACATGGAAAGTTCAAACTGCTGAAATTTGTGCTGATTTCCAAACATTAAGGGCTTCCATGAAAAAATACTTAGAACAATTAAGAAAAAATTAACAATTATTATTAGGAGAAGGTGTTTCCTAT
This sequence comes from Stegodyphus dumicola, assembly GCF_044657685.1. Taxonomy (NCBI): domain Eukaryota; kingdom Metazoa; phylum Arthropoda; class Arachnida; order Araneae; family Eresidae; genus Stegodyphus; species Stegodyphus dumicola. The sequence continues at coordinate 130,577,480 of NC_140768.1, read as the reverse complement.
CAATCTGGCAAATTTTAGGGATGTAAGTTTATTTTGATTTTATTTTTTCCATAACTTAACTTTAAGCTGCGTTTTCTCAAAACACTAATTTTCATGACGATCCGTAAGATTAAAAAAAAAAAAAACTATTGCACGTATAAGCCCAATTTTTTCCTGTGTATATATAGTTATATTATCTATAGAATGAATTAATATCATTTAGCTATTTACACATTTAGGTTATTTTTAATGAGTAAATAACTATAAATTTATGATATTTCTCTTTTTTCTTCAAATTTGCATAATTTATAAAATATTCACGTTAAAATAATTTTTGTATTGTTAATTCATTCTATAGAATGTAGTTTTGGGATCATTTTAAAGCAAGTTGTAAGCCAATACCTATATTCTAAATTTAGTTATCTTACGGATCGTAAAGTAACAATTTGTTTTTAAAGTTATCTTATATTAAATGTATTATATTATTTTTTTGTAATTAAATGAAGGGGATTATTTTATGATTTTCTTAGAATTGAAACCTATCTTAAATGACATTTAAATTTTTGTGTAATTTGAAAAAGTATTTAAAATCTTATGATTAGTCGAGACAGACACACTTTCAGCATGCATCACGACTCTTTAGAAGGTATGAGACCCCTTAAAAGAAGAGTCAGTAGTGACGTTAAGGAGCATTTTATTGATACTTGGGGAAAAATAAAGAGTTCATCTGAATTAGTACAGAAATTGGATGATTATGAAACTGTACGTGTTAAAAATACGAACTATAAAACTCAACTTCCTGGCAGGCGGAACTATTCTTACAAACCGACTAATCCATCCAAACACAAAGTAGAAAATAGAACAAGTGACATACAGGGAACTCATAAAACCTTTTTAAATGGTGGTCAACAACAAACAGAGGAAAAGCGACCTCCTTTAACATGCTATGGGTGCGGAAAAACTGGTTTTATCAAGTCTAAATGTCCGGAATGTAAACCCCCAAAGACTTCAACTTCATCAAATTTTGGCACTATCCAAATCCGATCCTGTTTATCTTCCACTCGGACTGCTGTATTTCGAATTAGTATTGGTGGTGTTTCCGGTACAGCTTTCGCCGACAGTGGTGCTAGTCACTCAATCGCAAGTGAATCCCTCTATCATATTCTGCAGAAACAAGATGCAGTATTTGAAAAGACAACACTACAGGTGTCTTTCGCTGATGGTTTGGTATCTGAAAAAGAGGTACTTCGCACCGAACAAATTATTCTTCTCGAAGGCAGAGAGTTCAAAACTCCACTCTTTGTGTTGCCTGATGCCAAAAATAACTCGACTCTGTTAGGAACTGACTTTATTCAAGAAGCTAAAATTGTTTTAAATCTTGCTGAAAATAAGTGGAACTTTTCTGATGAACCTCGAAGAAATATAGGTTCGTGAAACCTCATCAATCTCAAGTACTGGAAGAAACCCCAGTTGTTGTAAACAACTGCCGACTACAAGAAAATGAAGGACAGCAATTAATTACAGCAAGGGCTTGCAACTGATGTATTGCTTAAAAAATATCACACTGCCTTCAAAGTAGGGGGAGAAGCCACTCCATTCATTGAACATCATATTAACACAAGAAACAGCACCCCTGTATCAGTTCCTCCATATCGGATGAGCCCAAGTAAGAAAGAACTGTTGAAAACGGAACTTGATTCCCTTCTAAAACAAGGTATCATAAAAGAATGTGAAAGCCCCTATACCTCTCCTGTGGTTCTGATTCCCAAGGCGGATGGGAAAGTACGGTTGTGCATTGATTATCGTAACCTAAATGCTCAGACCGTTCCAGACACTTATCCTTTGCCACGTATAGATGATTTGTTGAGTGAAGCAAAACCGACACCTTATATGTCAACTATTGACTTGAGATCCGGTTATCATCAGGTGAGAGTAGCTGAAGAAGATCAAAATAAGACTGCTTTTGTTTGCCCTTTTGGTACATATAAATTTACTCGAATGCCCTTCGGATTGAGAAACGCCTGCCACTTTTTCTAGATTGATAGATAAGTTCCGTTCTGGACTCAATAATGTGTTTGCTTTGTCATATTTAGATGATATCATCGTTCTGTCATCTAGCTTCGAAAAGCACCTTTCTGACTTAGAACAAGTTTTCCAACGTCTATCGTTATTCAAGCTCAATGCTAACCATGAGAAGGGCCACTTCTGTTGTGAAAAAGTGAAATATTTAGGCCATTACATTACTAAGCATGGTATAGCTGTTGATCCACACAAGACTGCTGCCATTGCAGAAATGCCATCGCCAAAAACTGTTAAGCAAGTGCAATCGTTCGTACAAACGTGTTTCTGGTATCGTTGATATATTCCAAATTTTTCTCAAATAGCCAAACCGTTAACAGATTTAACAAAGAAGTGGAAGTGGGAAGCACAACAAGAAAATGCTTTCCAAGAGCTGAAATCCAAATAAATTAGCCCGCCGATTCTTAAGCAAGCTGATGGAACGAAGCCTTTTATCATTCGCACAGATGCTAGCAATGTAGCCATTGGAGCAATGTTGCTACAAGGGGAGAAAAATGAAGAACACCCTACAGAATATGTTAGCCGCTTGCTGACCGCATCAGACCGAAACTATTCCACCATAGAAAAAGAATCCTTAGCAGTAGTATGGGCACTCAACAATTTCAGAGGATATGTTGAAAGCCAGTGTATCACAATCACCTCTGACCACCAACCATTGAAGTGGTTGATGTCTTTAAAGTCACCAACTGGTAGGCTCCGCAAGATGGGCCTTACAAATACAATCCTACAATCTGACTATCAATTACATTCCTGGACGATTGAACTTTATTGCTGATCTATTGTCTCGTCCTATTTGTGAAGACTCAAGTACAGATTCTTGTCAAGTCTGTGCTGTCTTTGTCGAAATCCCTACTATTAGCCCTGCAGAATTAAGACAATCACAGCTAGAAGATGATGATCTTCGGAGGATCATCGAAACTTTTGAGAGTCCAGAGAAAGAAGCAGACTGTGCAACTTGGACTGGAAGAGGCTACGTTATGAACAGAGGAGTTTTGTACCGATATTCCCCTGATTTGGAAGAGGAAGAAGCTCAACTAGTTATACCTTAAAAAATAAAAGCAGAAATCTTGAAAGAATATCATGATTCGCCAACGGCCGGTCACTATGGATCTGAAGGAACATTTCATCGAATAGCAAAAAGATACTACTGGGTTGGAATGAGAAAGGATATAGCAGAATATGTCAAAAGCTGTCTCGAATGCTGTCGTTATAAAGCCACTAATCAAAAGACATCTGGCTTACTTCAAACTCCAGTCTATGCTCAACGTTTTGAGACCTTGTCAATTGATCTTTTCGGTCCCCTTCCTGAAACACCGTCTGGTGAAAAATGGATTTTTATTGTGCAGGACTGTGCCACGAAGTGGACAGAACTATTTGCTGTGAAGGAAGCCACGGCCAGAGAATGTGCCACTATTCTTTTGGAGGAAGTCGCCCTTCGATTTGGGTTACCCAGCAAAATAATAAGTGATAATGGTACCCAGTTTACTAGTGCTGTTATGCAACAACTATGCTATATCTTGAACATTGATCAAAGTCTTATTCCTGTATATCACCCACAATCTAACCCAGTTGAAAGGAAGAATAGAGATCTGAAACCACGTTTAGCAATACTTGTTGGTAACGGCCATCAGTCATGGAAGGATAAACTTCCATTAATAAGGTTTGCTTTGAATACAGCCAAATGTGATTTAACTGGACATTCTGCTGCTTTTCTTTAATTTGCACGAGAGTTACGAACCTTAGATGATGTAAAGCATGATATAAAAGCCGTAATTTAGAACGATAATTTTGTTCCCGAAATTACTCCATATTTGAAACGTTTTGCAAGAAATGTGCAACAGGTACGAGAAAGAGTCGAATTGCATCAAGATAAACAGAAACGTTATGCTGACAAAAAACGAAGAGAAACACCGCAATTCGTTCCTGGAGATAAAGTTTGGGTCACCCTCCACCCAATCAGCAAAGGTCCACTGAAGAAAACTGCTAAATTCATGTCCAAGAGAGATGGTCCTTATGTGATAGTGACTACAAGATCTCCAACCACTTATGATATTGCCGATCCTCACGAACCAGACAAAATTCTAGGCAAGTATCATGTTTCAGCCTTGAAACCATATCAAGATCAAAATAAGTTTCAGAACTCAGCTCGTGTAACTCCAGTGGTTTCCTTAAAGAAAAGAGGACGCCCAAAACGTGTAATACCACCCGAATCTGCACCTGTTGCACAAGATGCTGGTGACGCTAAATCTACTGCTCGTCAAACTTAAGCCCATTCATCTGATTCTCCGCCCGCTGCACAAAGTAGACAAATGTCAGTTCCTGACTTCTTGCCGAGACGTCTACGAAGTCAGAGGGGGAGGATGTAACAGAACTATTTAAGTGTAATTGAACTATTTTATTCAACGTCATGAACTCATGAACTGTAACCGAGCTATTTTATTTAAACGCCATCTCGTGCCGATATGAAAAAAGTCAGTCGACCTCCAGCCGCCATGATGATAGTTTACTATGTTATTCAAATGTTTGATGTTCCATTTGGTATATGTTTAATTTTTATTAAACATTAAACATTATTATTTATTATGTCAATTTCTTTGGTTTGTAACCGTTCCTGTGTGCTCTGTTAATAAATCCTTTTAAAGCTAGTCGGCATTAGTGTCTATCGAGGAACGGCTACATCACTACACTCCATTTTCACATCGTCATGAAACGTAGGTACTTAGCTATTTTACGAACTTAAAATAAATTTCGTGTTTCAATAAATCGATTAACCCTTTAACGGTTTGACCCGGATTATCTCGTTCTTTTATACACGTCTCTTAACGGTTCATTACGGATTATTGTAAGTTTAAATGTATCCTCGAAAACGGATCATCCCGTGTTTTTGTATTAGCGAAAAAATGCGCCAAAAACGACTAGCCCGTATTTTTGTACGTCTTCCAACCCCCATTGCCTAAGGGGACAAGGGTCCGAGAACCCCTGACCACAATGGGTAATGGCTGTCATTATCGCGGGGAGAAGTCTTCTTGATGTTTTGAGATAAAGGCCTTACACTGACTCTAAGGAAACAAATTTATTACCGGTTACAAAGTGAATGTATATATAAAAGGAATTAAGGATTTTCGTATTAGAACAATTATTGAATAAAATAAACAAGTTTTTACAAAATAAACTTTTATATATGACTCATTATTAATGAATTGAAATGAGAAAAATAATGTATTATATAATTTACTGGGAACACGTGATTAAATAATTCTCCTTAAAAAATTTCGACAAATTTATATCACGTATAACAAACGTGTGGTTCTCTTGATAAATTTATAAATCTTATACTTTTGACAATGCGATTCGATATTTGATCTCGTTATTTGAAAATCTATTATTCTTCTTATAAAACTGTACAGGAATTTTTCAAAGGGGCTCTTATTACCATTAATCTGTACGACAAATTGTTTTTCTCCTTTTAGTACAGTTTTTTACTTCCAAAATTCCTCTTACCTCATAAAAGTATAAAGTTTTAAAAATTCGCCCAAAATCAGAAATTATATTAATTTTATGCAAATTTTATTTCAAAAACTATTTTACGCTCTGTAAAGTGATGCAAACTTAAAATCTGTGGGATTTTTAGTTTATTCTTTAAATGGAAATATGCGCAAAAATTTTTTTCAACATTAAATTTTAAGACCTCTAAATCGAATTTTATAAAACTCGGTTTACCACGCGTATCTCCATCTGTAAACGGTGTGAGTACAAAATTTGAACTCGGTAGGTTATCGAGAAATAGTCTAAATATCGATGACGAGCTTCTGATTATAGCGATAAACACCGTGATTGAAATGCATACAATTTTTTAAACAAACTTGCCGACTCTTAAATATTATATTTTTAAACATTTTGGAAAGTTCGGTAAATGTTGATATCATATAACCGTCATTTTTATAACATTCTTGGTATTATAAAGCATGTATGTGACATTCATACCCGATTCCCGACAGTTATGTTCATTTATCAAAGTGGCTGCTTTTGCGACAAGCACAATTATATAATGTGATGTGCTACATCCTCCACTGTCTATGATACTCATTAATAACAAAATCAATAACAAACATGCACTCTCATATACTGATTTCGAAATCTATACAGACAGATCTAAAATTAAGGACAATGTTGGTTCTGCTTTTGCAATATTTTCCAACGAATCTTTAATTCACCAATGGAAGAGACAACTTCATAGAAACAATAGCGTATTCCAAGCCGAAGCAACAGCAATAAAATATGCAATTAATTATATTCAGGAACATCATTTATATAATACTATTATACAATCTGACAGCCTCTCCACACTTTATGCACTCAAAGATCCGAAAACTACCTCTCCAATTATTGCAGCAATACAAAATGATTTACAAAATAACGCTTCACTTAACACAACCCTTACATGGATAAAAGGTTATTCTGGTATACAGGGAAACGAAACTGCAGATCAACTAGCTAAAGAGGCTGCTATAGATCGAAATGCAATTACTGTAGATATTTCATGGCCTATATCACACTTGAAAAATATTCTCAAATCAACAGCAATTTTAAAATGGCAGAATGAGTGGAACAATAGGGATACTGGTAGAAGAACTTTCCTACATTTTACAAATGTTGATGTACAACGGCTCATCACAAACCCTCAATTAGTCCATTATGTCTCAGGCCACGGACCATTTCCAACCTATTTCGAAAGATTTGGTATTTCACACACCAATACATGCAGTTGCGGTCAAACAGAAACGCCTGAACACTATATCACGAACTGTCCGTTAACCAAAGATTTTCATATAAACATGCCTTCTACAAATATTGAAGCGTTTAAAAAATTCTTAGTTAAACAAAAATATATAGTACAAAAATTCACGAAAACAATGCAAATACTAGGAAGACTAGGAACAGACCTATGTCAAGTTATATAATTTATTCAAGTACTAAAAATTAAATATCACTTAAAGGATTCTACTTTCAAAATTACCTCTGAATATACATATGGAACGTATGTAATAAATCGTGATATTAAGTTAAATAAAATAATGTCAAATAAAAATAATAATAATAAATAAATTTATTTATTCAGGGAAATACCATACATTCATAATGGCATTGAATTTTAAAATATGCATTTACTATTCAGAAGAAGAAATTTATAAAGAAGCAACACGATTTAAGGGTAAAAGTAAATATAAAGCGCAGATATTTCAATTGTTCCCTTAAAGAATATGGAAGCTACCTATGAAAATGAAGCATTTAATTCTTACAGGAAGATTCTGGAAAGAAGAAAGAGAAATTTATATAATTTTTATAAAAAGAAGTTAAAAGGTAAAAGGACAAGTAATTTATGAAGAAGTAATGTTTTTCTTAAGAAACAATAACTAACAAGAATGTTTTTCTTAACTGTCCGATAAAGGAAGAAGGGAAAGGCTCTACATGATTCAGCCATAGAAAGGAATAAGAAAAGGAACTAATGTCACATTACAATTAGAATAAATGTACCTTTGAATTTGCTAACCAGTAAAATCTACTGTCTATTTACTAGTTAAGACATTTTTCATTAAATAAGAATGTTTCATTAAAAGAAGAAGGGGAAAATTTTACAGGAAGATGTTTTATTAAAAAAATAGAGAATAAGATATCAAGTTATTTATGAAGAAACCACGAGGACGAGAAGAAGATGAAATTAATGAAAAGGGAAGTGAGAATTTAAGAAGAAATAATTCATAATGCTGGATTTCATATTTGTTCTTTATATGAAGAATGAAGGGAACATAACGGAAGTTACAGGAAGAGAAGAAGAAGCTGCTGAGTGGAAGAAGTTTAAGGAATTGAGATATAGATAAAGTTACTCCATAGTAGAATAACTAAAGATTAGGAAACAAGAAGTAGTATTCAAGATGATTTAGCTAATGAAGGAGTACTTAATCGTTTAAGGAAAAGCAGAAAAAAGAGGCTTCAAAAAAAAAAAAAAAAAAAAAAAAAAAAAAAAAAAAGATTTTAAAGGGAAAAGGTATAAAATTACAAATAAAGGTTTTAAAAAGAAAAATTCAATTTTTCTGTAGAAGGTGTAAAGAATATGTTAACAAGTAATTCATAAAGATGGATTTCTTATTCACTATATTAAGTAAAAAGATAAAGGATATATAGGAAGAAAATGCATGTAAAATAGAGGAAAGAAATTAAGATAGAAGAAAGGAAGATTTAACGAAGATTAAATGAAAGGAAGATTAAAGGAAAGAGAAGAACGAAGAAAAGAAGAAGTACGAAAGAGAACTTCTTGAAGAAGAACGAAGGAATAAGTTTCAAACGTTTTTTACTAAGGACAAATTTAGACATTTTATAAAGAATTACTTACAAAGGTACACTTCATGAAAGACTCTAAAGTACTACTTTAAGATTTTTATTTTTATTTTTTTATATGGCACTATATGGCACACTATATGGCAATGTAAAAACCTTTTATTTATTAATAAATACTAGATAAGGGCGGACGTGGGCAGAACCGATTAACCGTAATGGTAGGGGGATGGTGCCCACGTCCTCCGTTACTACTACTACTACTACTATCTATGATCTACGTTTGAATTGAACTTTCATTATGTCTAATATAAATATTCAGAAGTGGTCGAAGTTTCATCTTTAGCACAAACTATGTCTTTCAGGTGCGTTCAGACGTGGGCGTAAAGCGCATAGAGGCATAGTCATAAGGCTATAGAATACGGGAGACCTGTTCACACCCGCGAGAACGAGGCGTAAGCAATGGCCAATGAGAGAAGCTAAATTTGCGCATGCGTGGAATGTCTACAACTTTCCTGCGCTGTTCTCCTGCTCGATTGATTTCCCGCGTTCTCTCTGCTTGTTTTTTTCGTTGTGTCATGGCTTTTTAAGCTCACCACAAAGTTTTACTGGCTCAACAGAATGATCTTTTATCTGCCCTTCTCATTAGCCAAGAGGCAACGGAAGAAGGTAAAAAACGAAAAAGAACGAAATGGTCGAGATATATTTTTTGAAAGACCAATACTTGGTTGGCACATATATTTCTGTATTGTACTGTAGTACTCTCTGTACTATAAATATGCACATGCATATTTATATATATAAAACCTTCTTCAATTTTTATATATAATTTCTCTTAGGAGAAATACGATATTCTAAATATGCCTAATAAAAAAAATGTTGAGGATAACTAACAGATAGCCTGTATATAATATTTTTCCATTTTGCAGGTGTGAAAGCAGTTAAGCTAAAAACAGTACTTACCATACATTATTATTATTTTTCTTTAAATTTTCAATCAAGAGGAACATGTTTCTATGGCAGTGAAACATGTGTGCTTAGCTCTCCTTATTCACTGTCCCTGTCGATCACTATAGTAGTTTGCTGCACTACCAGTATCAATTATCACTAGTACTAGTATCCCACAACTGGTCACAATGACCAGCAACCACAACTACTAGGAAACGTTCACCCAACAATATATTTTATGCTCAATCATTAAATACATTTTGCTGTGTTGCCAGCTGTTTGTATACACCTATTTCTAATAATTTGCATGTATAAGCCGCATCCCTGAATTTAATTTCAACATATGCTGTCATTTCTATTTACGACCAAATCTCAAAAGTAATTTCACATTGACAAATTTTAGGTACCCAAGTCTTCAAATACATCAAAATTATAAACATTCATACCTTATCCAAGAATTTCTATCAGAGAAGAGAAATAGCATGAATTTAATGATCAAAATTCCATTCAAATGATAGTAATAAAGAGTGGATAATAATAATAAATACTATTCATTAAATTATAGTCCATGTTACGAATTATGTGTGCTATTCAGTTTCATTAAAAGTAAATTCCTTTCAGGGAGAACGTAATTAAAAAACAGAACTTCAACAGGAGACAAAACTGTCTAGACTCTTGACTGTTTTAAGGATATTTCACTACATTTTTTTCCTTCTTGGAATTCATAAGAGCATTTTCTCAAAAGATTAATCTTTTATTACTTATACAAAGCTTACACCATTGAATTGACTATTGTGACTATTCTTAAATAAGTGAAAATAATTTTTTCTTTTTCCTTTAAAGTAATATTTTTACTGTTAAAAAAATAGCAGATTCTTGATATTGATTTGATGTTTTAGTAAAATTAATTCATGAAGTTTGTTTGGAAAGAAAATCAGCATTTGAAGCAAATAGCAATACAATATTTCCAGCTTTTTCAATAAATTTATTCTTAAATACAAAAATAATTAAACAGGAAAAAATTATAGTAATAATTTTTTTAAAAAATTATAGACAGAAAGAAAGTAATAATAATAATTTACACGGAAAAAATAAAATTTTTGCAATCATGCATTTTTTAAAGAATTTTCACAATAAAATGAAAAATATTGGATGGTATCAATCATCTACAGGATCATACACCGCGTGCATAATCCTGAGCTTAACTTTCGCTTTACGAGTTTCACCCATATTTTTCAATACAAATTGAAAAACTCATTAAAAATGCATTAAAAACTCATTAAAAAATAGATGTCATCATCGTAGATTTCTTGCGAGATCAACTCTTTATTTCGTTCGGATACGATGTGTTCCATATTAATAAAAACGTCGCCTTCGATGTGACAGCGAAATCGTCTAAAGAAAGCCGCTTCGTTTTAGCTTCGCTCTGATTGGTCGACGCTTATCCTAAACTAGGCGTAAAGTTAAAAACTTTGAACCCTATGCTACGAGCCCTAAACCAGATTCTGTGACGTAGCAGTGACTGGTTGCCTTGGCAACGGAGCTTGGCTTTAACCACTTAAGGCCCGTCTACATGTAGCGCATTTCTCGGCAGTTCTCCCCTGACTTTCGAGTTAGATGGACGCTTTTCTCCTCACTGCTGAAAGAACGACCTTGGGCGTGATTCTGAGTTCAACGCGGAGCGTGAAGGAACTTCAGCCTCCCGCTTTCATTCTCCCTGCACTTGATTTTGCGAACTTACTTTTGCTGTTAGGGGCTAATAGTAGGTTGGTGCTTTGGCCCCGGCTACGAGCACCGTAAAAAAGGCCTAGCGAACCTAAGAGCACGGCCACGTGTCTGTTGTTTCTACGACCTCTGCTCTTTACCTATTGAACAATGATTGAAAAGCTCTTTGACTTTCTCGGAGTGTTAATCACGGAGTACGAAGTGAGACCTGATAACAAGCCACTCACTGATAAGGAGAGTATGGAACTACGTGTACTTCGCGGTTTCAGAGCCACACTCCACAAAATGACTCTCCAGGACGGTTATTCTATGCTATGAGAGTCGACAGCAAGTTGTGGGCCGCCAGATGTCGCTGCTAGTAAAAAACAGGTCTGCCCGACATCCTATATTCTCTGAGTACGGAAGTTGTCGAAAGCGCGTGAAAAAATGTTGCCGCGTCGTCAATCAGGGTTGTCCAGTTGACGTACTAAGTAGACAATGGCTTTATATGTGTTTTCGCCGCTGATTTTTTCATATTTAAACGAAGAATACGGTCGTAGATCTCTGAATCGGTGGCGAATTTATAGAAAATATGTTGATGCTTTTGCTCTGCCAAAAGATGTTTTCATTGCGTATTTTAGATTGCCAAAATTTATAGTTATTTTAATTTGGGATGAACTGAGAGAGTATTTGGAGCCACATTCAGAAAACAAGAACGCAATTTCTACTAAAAAGTTATACTATTCCTGAAATTATAGATATAAATTGTAATTGTACGCTTTAAAAATGTAGAAGATAATAAGTTTATCAAGCACATAAACCTTCTTCATTTAATACAAATATAGACATCCGATAAGCTTCTACTCGATTTATGTGCAGCAAGAATTACGTTTACTTTAAAATCTATCAGTTAAATACCTTACGAATAATACTGTGAACACAAAAATGTCGTTCATTATTACGCGAAATTCACACTACTGTAAAATAAAAATTAATAATAATAATAATTGTAATAATTATAAAACTATAAAATAGATTTATAATATTTTTTCAGTAGTTGTACTCCTATTAGTGTGATACTTTTAAAAATAAGTTTTAGCCCAGAGGGGCTATTAATTTCGTTTTGCCATTTTGTAGCGTTTCACGATAAATGGCGTTTCACTTTTCAAATCGTTGCCACCAAGTATTATCGCACCCTATTATATTTAAAGAAATTAAATAATGAGGAATCTGCAGAATGTATGAATGTTTCTCGCACTGTGATAAAACAATACCTAGAGCCATGAAATTCTGAATAACGTAATCCTTCATCCTAATATAGGCATCTGGAGGCCCAAATTTGGAACTGGGAATTTGTATTACTATCCATTTCATATATCATATTTTGTAAAGCATTTATGGGTTTTTGATTAAGAAACCCAACGATTTCAAAGCGAGCAATGGCAAAAAACATTTTCATCTCTAGCGCGCGAGACTATGTATCGGAAATTCTAAAGATATGCTTTTTTTAATTATATGATATTGCTGTTGAATTGAATTTTATGGTTTAAGTGCGAAAAACATGATATTTAATAAATAAAGGTAACACGCAAAACGTTAATAAAACGGCCCTTTGGGAGTAATATGAAATCTGAAGGCTTTCAGACTTTTTTTTTTGGTGTGTATGTGTGTGTGTGTAATTTTAATACGTTTTAAAACTGGTTTCTAAGTGAGGACTTTCTAAGGGAAACTGGCTCGTATACACGTTACACATGGGCAAAGCCACGAAAACGCCGGCCAACTCGTTTGCGGGATTCGGACCTCGGACCAAACTACCTGCGTTCAGCGACTCTACCACTCGGCGGCTGGTGGGCTTGTTAGCAGAATTATACTGTATTATTATTGTATTATGCTATAAATTAACAATGCTATAAGACTGAGGGTTTGTTCATGGAATAGTACTTTTGTAACCTATTATAGTATTAAAAAATCATTGTTTCTTTGCAAACTTAAAAAAATTAATAAATAAATAATAAAAATACCGTTCATAGCATTCTCATTTTTATATTGTAAAAGAGATATTGATTATTATTAGTTTTCTATTTAAAATGTGTCGAAACGCTGGTTTGATAAGGACTTGAACTGCAGGAGACCTACACTGATTATTTTTACTTTAGTACTTCCATTGTGAAAATATTACTATCTTTTAATTATTTTCGCAGAACAAAATCTTTTGAGAAGGAAGAATATTTAAACTGAGCAGTTCTTATATATATACACAATTAAAATAACAGCAATGTAATATTGAAAAAAAGGTATTAGTAATTGTGTGACAAAAATTGCAAAACGAATTAATCACACATACAGGATAGATTAGTTTAATTTTGGTTATGTATTTTATATTGAAAAAATAATTTTCTTTCATGTTAATTATAGAATAAATTATTTAAAATAAAGCATTTTGATGCGTGTGTGATAATTGAATGCAGGAGCAATCGGCCATACTGTAATAGCGAATGAATTTTATTTCTTTTCCTGAAAGAAATAATTTTCATAGAAAAAGAAAATAAAAAAGGGGAAGAAATATTAAGAAAGAAATATTTTCTTTCTAATTTCTTATTTAAAGAAATATTTTCAGAATAGTAACTGTAAAATAAATTGCGGGAAAACAGTTTTAATGTAAACATGAAAAAAAAAAAAAAAAAAAAAAGCTTAGTTTGCTATTAGATTGTAATGTAAATTAATCATATTATAAATTTAAATAATTAAAATTGTTTATTTCTAAAAGGATTTGAAGTAAGCTTAATTCATTTATTCTTATCTATTTACCATTGCTTTCGTGGTATCCCATATCACTCTTTATTTCTTAGCTCTAAATTCCTGCGTTAACTTTCCCATTAAAAAACGAGATTTTCTTTCACATAACACAGCAGCATATTCTACTGCTTGTTGGTCATAATACTGTTTTATGCAATTTTTTTTTTCGAACTACAAATGCAGCGTGAGAGTTAGGGAAATAATGGAAGAATATTCCTAGAACTTCAGCCAGCGCGCGCTATTTCGTCACTCGTCTGTACTGCGATTGGTCTAAAGCTCCTTGAAGCCTTGTCCCCTTCCAGTAAAGTTAAATGGACCCACCCGCCCTCCAACTGAGGACCACAGAATGGCTTTCTCCGATAAGTTGGGATGGCTGTCCATACCGGTTCTTTTGAGTCAATATTGTTCGCTCAAGTTGTAGACAGATCCAGTGATCATAGAATAGGCGTCCTGGGATCTGAAAACACTGACGTTAAGAAAAATATACCTGCTAGGAACCAACCGGAACCTGGACAATCTATGACAAACTTGGCGGCGGAATCTATGATAGTGGATGAGACGCGGACTAGCAGTAAACGCCCGCCCAGTCCCACCATTGAATTCAATATTCCAGTCGCTAACAGATTTGCCTTTGCTGAAGAAGGTACTCCGCTGGACATGGACAGTTCGGATGATGGAAATTACACAGAAATTAAGAAATCTGTCCGGAAAACTAGGCGAACGCACGGGAAAGGCCGTACCCCGGCAATAAACCCAAAAGGTAAAAAACAATCTGTGAATCCTGTTCCTCAGGAAGAGAAACTTCTGAATCCTGCCGCTCAAGAAGAAGAACCACGTGATTCGTCTGCCGTGATCGACACTGCCTTTCATCAACCAATCAGTGTGGATGGCCCTAACACTCGAACACACGAGGTTGCACGTAGTCATGATAATGTGGCGCCATCTATTGGGCTACTGTAAAGTCAGCTCACACGAGTATGTCTTTGCAGAAAGCGTAGCTCGGCCAATCAACATCTTGGATGAGGTCACGTGCCCGGTTGGGCCAATGGATAGTGATGCTCGTGAAACTCAGACTGGAGCAACCCGAACTGAGGGTCAGTTCACTTTCCCGCACAGGACGGCGAAAATGCCGCCGATTTGCATTCGAGAATGCAAGTACGACTGGAAATCTTTCACTGAACTGCTTGAAAAGGAAACAACTGACCGATTTCACCGCGAAAAAGAAAGGTGAAGGCAACTATGAAATACACACAAAAATTCGGATACCTTCCGAAGCATGACTGCCCTTTTCGATAAAAAAGAATTTTCTTATCACTCGTTCCTTCTCCCTGAGGAGAAGAACCTCAAAGTTGTGATAAGAAATCTTCCCATTGATGCGAAACCCACGGACATTCAGGAGAAACTCCGTGAAAAAGATTTCACTGCGCTCAAAGTGGAACAACTGATGAAGGGCAGAAGAAAAGATAGGGCTAAAATGCCCCTATTTCTGGTCACTCTTTCTAAGACCCCTAAAAACAATGAGATATATCATCTGAAATATCTAATGTACTTGCACATTAAAGTAAAAAGATATCGTAAACGGCGTGGGCCGACACAATGCTTTCGATGTCAAAGGTACCATCACGCGCAGGCGGCGTGTCACCACCCGCCTCGCTGCTGTAAGTGTGCAGGCCCTCATGAAAGCCGGGATTGCCCGGAACCTAAAGATTCTGAGCCGAAATGTTGTAACTGTCTCGGGAAGCATACCAGCAACTGGAGGGGTTGTGAGGCCTTCCCAAAGCAGAAACCCAATGCCCCCAAGTTTGATGAAAGGGTCATTGTCAATAAATCCTACGACCAGGCTATTCAATCTGATATTTTCGCGGGGAAAATTCAGAAAGCTGTAGCGGACGCTCAGCAGGTCATGAAGAACCTTGCTGATCTTATAGCGCTTCTACACAATACAACTGCCATGGCAGAAAAGCAAACTACAGTGAGGCCCGATACTAAGATAAATTATGGATCGTAGGTCCTTAGTAAAAATGACCCCAGTGACGATCATGACATGGAATGCGCAGAACATAATCACCAAAATTAGCGAACTGCAGGACTTTCTCACACACTACAACATCGACATTGCACTAATCATTGAGACACACGCTACGCCAGCGCACTCCCTGAGTATTGCTAACTATCGCAGTTATCGCTGTGATAGGATCAGACATAGAGGCGGAGGTGCCGTAATCTATTTAAGCGGAGTTTGGACTCCTGCTTCTACGCTTCTGACAATTCTCACGGATTTGAAGAAGTCAGGGTAGTCGTTCGAATCCCTAATTGGGGAAATATGCTTGTATGCGCCCTTTACAACACTCCAGATCTCAGGCTACAAGATCATCACTTACAGAATTTGCTAAATAACTCCTTTCCCACCATAATTGGAGGTGATCTTAATGCTAAGCATGTTAGCTGGGGGTGCCGCAAAACAAATAAAAACGGTGATATCCTTCAAAACTTCCTGTTCAATTACTCATACTACATTTACCCTTCAGAAGATTTTACTTTCCGGCCTACTCACCCAAGACAGTATCCAGACATACTGGATCTTTTCCTCACATCTGATAACTTACCAATCACTACGGAAGTAATCAATGATCTTTCTTCAGATCACGTGCCAGTTCTGGCACACCTTGGTATTGGCAGGCCTGAAGAAAGCACCACTTACAAAATTACTGATTGGGAAAAATTCAAATCTGAAATTAACAATCACCTCCCCAAAACAGAGCAACTTAAAAATACGCATGATATCGACCAGGCTATCACAAGTATCACCACCTGCATTGATACGGCATTGCAATATTCTACTACAGAAATTCTTAATAAAAAGCATCACTTCAAACTTCCGTAAGAAATTAAATTAATTAGTCAAACACGAAATAGACTCCGCAAGATCTCATCCTACTCACGTGACCCAGCAATTAAATCGCAAATTAATAAGCTTAATCGCAATATTAAAAAGTTAATTGACCAGTCTAAACTTTGGAATAACAAAATTGAAAAATTAAATCCTGAAGACGGAGAATTCTGGAAGTCCCTCCGTTTAATGAAGTCGACAAAACAAGCAACAAACATCTACAGGGCGACACTGGATTCAAATACAGCAACGAAGACAAAGCTAAAGCCTTTGCCACCCACTTCGCCAAGCAGTTTACTCCAAATGAGACCCCTTCAAACTGAAATTTCATTAGTCACATTAACATGTTTGTCGATAATTGGATGAAGCAGCCCAGTGTCAAAAATCCTCTGTTTTTACCTCTCCCACAGAAGTTAGCTCTATTATAGCTAGACTTCATAATAGAAAGGACAAAATGGGACAACCTGGGAAGGACAAAATCTCTAATACAATGATTAAACATTTGCCTGGTAATTTCATTAACAAACTCTGTAGCATTTACAACGCCTGCCTGTACCTATGCTCTTTCCCAGCTGAGTGGAAACAAGCGGTTGTCATCTTAATTCCCAAACCGGGAAAAGATAATACAAGAATGGATGGGTTTCGCCCAATCAGCTTGCTTCCTGCACTGGGAAAGATCCTAGAGAGAATTATCTGCAAAAGACTACAGCCAGCCCTAAACGCGCTTCCAAACCAGCAGTTTGGATTCCGTAAAGGATTGTCACCCACAATGCAGCTTGTCAGAATCGTTGAGTTTTTGAGCGCAGCTATTCATAAGCACCAGACAACTGCTTTCCTTATGCTGGACGTGGCAAAAGCCTTTGACCGCGTCTGGCATAACGGACTTATCTACAAGCTTGCTTCCCTTGATCTCCCCAGGGAAACGATTTTGATTCTTCACTCCTTTCTAAGTGATCGATCCTTCTGTGTCAGGCAGGGCGATGTTTATTCTGAAAACACATTAATTAAAGCCGGCGTCCCTCAGGGAAGCATCCTTGGGCCTATCCTCTATCTTATATATGTTAAGGACTTCCCTATGATTGAAATACAAACTGCATCACCGCCTGCTACGCGGACGACACCGCCATTCTTTCTAGTTCACTTAATCGACGACATGCCATCATCAGAATACAAAACCACACACACGAGATAGAGGAATGGTGTCGCAAATGGAGGATGTCCATTAATGCCACAAAATCTAAATTATTACTGATAGGACGGCATAGAAGAAAAAACACTGATGCAGATCTGACCCTCTTTAATGAAACGGTGCCCAAAGTCAGAGAGGCTACATACTTGGGAGTTCGTTTTAATGGCTCGCTTACATGGGGTCCTCACATTTCCATGACCATTGGGAAAGCCATAGGTGTCTCTAGGAAGCTCCAAAACTTTCTTGACGCCTCTTCACCACTGGATCTTGCTCGCAAGAAGCACATTTACACATCAATATTAAGACCCATCCTTACATATGCCTTCCTTGCATTGTGCTCTGTTCCCCCTTCCGTATTAAATAAATCGCAGGTTTTCCAAAACAACTACTTACGAAAAATCACAGGAGCACCCTGGTTCATTCGCAATGAACAGCTACACAGAGACCTTAAACTCCAAAATCTGGCGTTATTCATCAATAAATTAAATAATAATTTTTTCAAGAAAGCTATCACCAACGCGGAGGTAAATTATTCTGACAATTTTAAGTACGAGCTCCTAGAAATTGACATCAATTTAAGGCCCTATGCAACCCACATTTATCGGAATCCCCCATAAATACTCCTAACTTCTGCTAGCCAATTTTTGAAGTTTCTGAGTTTGACTTCTTCATTTACACTGGCCTGGGCCACATCTACACAATCTTCCTGCAGTCCCTTATTAAGGTATTCCTGCGAAGCACTGTATGCTATGTCTCCCCTAACCGGGGTTATTTGAGGTGCCTGTAATAGCGGGATATAATTCCTGCTGAAACAGGCATATCAAAAGTATCAAAGTATCAAAGCGATTTTCTCGGCCGACAATATCTGAGAACGATTTTCTCGTTAGTACAGGAATTCATTCAGCCAATCACTATGAAAGGAAGTGTTCCCGCCCTCTATAGCGTCACATTGTCTACGATTAGTAAACAAAGCTTACGGTGTTGTCAAATAGTCAAAATAATGGATGACCATTTTAAATTGCTACTATAGATACAGCTACAATTTCGAACTTAGCTACTGCTACAGAAGGGGGGGGGGAATGCGTTTGGACCAGAAATTGGGTCAAACGACGAGAAATTCATAGTGCCTTCGTAATTCTCTGCTCCGGGAGTTGCGTATTGAAGACACAGTACAATTCGGAAAGTATTTACGAATGATGCCGCGTGATTTTAATTTTTTGCTAAATTTAGTTTGCCGAAAAAAAAAAAAAAAAAAAAAAAAAAAAAAGCTTTTTTTTTGTGTGTGTGTACTGAGTACACTGATTACTCCTATTTTTAGTTTATTTATTTATTTTTAAATTTCACTTTCTGGCACTTCTATTTGTGCATTTAAATCTTGAAATAATAAAATAACCATTGTTCAGTGTTAACTACTGTGCTTTAAATCAAAACCTTTATTAATGAATAAATAGACAATAATATCATGAATATCAAACCAATATGAGTAAAAAGTATTAATAAAGAATAAAGATTACTACATTACAAAGCAACAGTGTAATTTCAGTGCAAAAATTTTAAATAAGAAATATCATAAAGGCGCAAAGTCTTAAGTAGTATATTTATTGAACATTAAAAAACTAATATCAGCATAATTAAATAACTAATACAGTCTGAAAACTATGATTATATGACTCTATCAGTTAATCAGCGAATAAAATTTAGCAATATTGCATTAAATTGGGCTGTAATTTGCTTTCGCAAAATTCAATTAACACAAAACTGAGTTTGTGACTTTTGACTTTCTTTTGACCAATAGATCTTAAACACGTGCCAATAGCCATTCGAAAAATAAAAAGAAAGACGTTAAAATTCAATAAACACCCCAACCGTAGGCGAAAAAATAAAACGTGACTTTTAAGTCATGGAGTTCGAATTTAGTAATGGAGAAACTAAATTAAAAAGTTCTTCCAGGCACAGAAAGTCCAAAATTATAGTGGACGGTCGAACCCACGATTCCTGCAAGAGCAATCATAGCCTAGTGGTAAAAACCTAGTCAGCTCTTTACCACTAGGCTATGATTGCTCTTGCAGGAATTGTCGAAAAAGCTATGTACTTCGTCACCTGATTAACTCCCATTTTCGGCGAAGTCAATTGAGTCTCCGCACTGCTTTATTCTCGACTGGAGATTTTGCTTTTTGTATTTTTCAATAAGTGCGACCACAGTTTCTGAATATTTTCAACTAGTACCCATGACATGGCATCATTAATAGTTTTTGGAACTTTTCTTGGGGGCGTTAAAATAATTTTTACCCGGAATTAGAAAATATTTGAATATATAAAGTAATAGGGAAGACAAATCTTATCAAAATCCCTTAATTTTTTATTTTTAAAATTTACATTATTCGTATCCCACAACACAACATTTTCTATATAGAAATCTATTAGTTGAGTTTCGCTTCAACAAAATGCAGCCATGTTTATTATTCCAAATGAGGAGAAAAGCACGTGATCTCTCAAAGCAATCTTATTGGCTAGAGACTCCGATTTTATCGTACTCTAATGAACGGATTCAGACAGGGGGGGCCCAAGAGCGATGCGCAGTGCAGGGAGAAAGTTATGCCACATACGCATGACGTCATGTGGGTGACAGCGTTAGTTCTTGGCGTTTGTTTACTTTCGTTGCATCAACAGTTTGATTTGATTTGTGTTGTTAATTTGCTATTATACCTAGGCGGAAGTGTCAAATTGTGCTATAGCGTTGTGTCAGAATTATACACGTTAATACGTTTCTTGGCGGAAAACACTCTTTACAACCAGATAAAATAACTATTTTTTTAATGAATTTATGTAGTTTTCATGCATAACTGTGATGTAATTTTACATTTATTTTTCATTTTACTGCTATTTTACCTTTAAATTGAAAAATTTCTCATTTTAAATAATTTTTTATCATAATCTTCATTTTGTGTATGAGACATCGTAGTGAGATATTTAAACTCAGTGTCATGTTTACCAATACTGAGTACCTGAATGATTAGTTAATAAATTCGAGTATCCAACTTCATTCACATGTTTTGGTTACTTTCTTTACATCCCAAACGTAATTCTATGTATTGAAGCAGCGTCTGGGTTAAGCTTTGCGAACTAAGTAAACTGATACATGCCTCACCGTGAGGAAAGAACAATTTCTCGACCCCACTATGATGCAAACATCGAATGAGTGAGTGACATATTTCCTTCAGTGTTATTTAACTGATGCATACAGGTATGTGTGATGTAATTTAATTGATATAACTTACACATGCTTGAATCTGAAGGAAAACAAATCTGTGTATAATGCTAGCGAAAAAATAGCGAAAGTGTAAGTAAGATATTCTGTTCAGTGTTATTTAACTGCTGCATATGTTTTAATTTTGATTTCATATAACTTGTTTTTAATTATAAGAGAAAGAAAAATAATTCAATATTGAACACATACTTCGAGTATAACAAAAGTATTTTAAGAAACAACCTGATAAAAATACATTAGTAATTAAAAATATTTAATTTGTGTACAGGCTGAATTGAAATTAAGATGTGGTGTTGTATTTAATTATGGCAAAGCACGCTAGGGCTATCTGCGCAATAGGTGTGATGCCTTCGTGGAGGACTTTCTCAGGGAAATTGGCTCGTATACACGTTACACATGAGGAAAACCACGAAAACGCCCATGCAGCCAGTCCGTTCGCGGGATTCGAACCGAACTACCAGTGTTCAGCGACTTTACCGCTCGGCCGCTGGTGGGCCGAAACTAAGATGTAGGGCAAGTTCATTATTATTATTATTGTGCGTATATGTGTAAGAAAATGTATTTTAATTGTTCCATTTTTAATGTATGGAAGGAAGAATAGGATGCCAATATCGAAGATTATTTACTATAGCAAATAATCACGTCAGGATAAATGTTATATAGAAATCTTGGGAGTGTAAGGGATTATAAGAGTACTTTTAGATTATACTGAAAATATATGCACTTCTGCTAAAATCTGAAGTGAATCAGTATGAAGTGACTTTTCGCTTTAAAAGGAATGTGATAAGTATACTATTTAAAAGTATAATGACGGATATTAAGAAATTTGTAGAATTTTATGGTATTTAAATATGAATTTGTTAAGTCAAATCTTTTTATATATATTTTTGCTTTAGATATGTAAACTTAAAATCACGATCATATATTTCTCATGGAATGTCAAAGTTCATTTGTGTTAAAAAAAGTGCATGAGCAATGAAAATAAATAGAATAATACTTTTTGATTATGTTTTTACCATGGTCTTAGCAGTTATGCCATCATGTGTTCTGTTCAACAAGATTTATTTAGTGCAAACAATACTACGAAAAAATATTGAAAAATACCTTGTTTTACAATATTTATTTCCCTTAATTAACTTAAATATCGTTTTTCATTTTCTAATGCTTTCCTTTACGAAAAGAATTTAATGTTTACAATTATTTTCAGCATTCGTACGAATTCTGTGCATAAAATAAACATTTTCTTTAACAAAATACTTAATCGGAAAGTATATACTCGGTATTTCTGGTGTATCTACCACATATAAAATGATCATTTTGCTTTAGTTTACATTTTTTCCATTACCAAAATCATGTAGCAGACGCGTCGGCCGATGCGTCTTGTCTCCCGGGTGACGTCACTACCAGCAACCAATGGCACGCTTTTTCCGTTCCTGGCCTAACCTTAGTATATTAAAGAACCTTGGGATTCAGAGGATGGACGGCGAGGGTGACGGTCGCTCATGTAACGAGCTCCCGCTAACGCAGGGCAATTCTGGGAATTTTTGTGATAATAATGAAATTATTGATCAGGATATGTGTGAGATTAGGGATCAGGCTCCCTCTGTGCAATCAGCGTTGCCAGATGACGAACGCATGAATCTTGTTATCCAGTTTTATAACTTGAAACAACAGTTCGAGGCGATTCAGCGACAGAAGAGTTTCATGAAGCGAACTCCTACTCCATTAGATGCAAGTGGTTACGACCAGCTCGACCGGGCGGGTAAGTCACTTTTTCACAAGATTAATGATATTGCTAATGCTCTGGATGTACCCATTTTTCACCTTCCCTCGACCAGAGAGGAATTTTTAAATATATTGGAGAGCTAGCGCTTAGCCAAGATGGCTGCCGCTCAGTCCGCAGAAGATCCTCGTAAGCAAGAGGCATCTATTCCTACGCACGAGGTGCGGGGGAAACCGGTCCAGTCGACGTCATCGCGGAAGCGAAAGACGCAGACAATCGACTCTGACGGGTTTATCACCCCTGCGGCTCGAAAGCAAGGGAAGGCGCCTATTGTGGATCTCACAATAGATGATTTGGCACAAAACGCTAAAGAAACAAATGCAACTATTCTAAATTCTAAATTGCCAACCAGTTCAAAAAATGCTACTCCTAAAAAGGAGAGGAGTACTAACAAGTACGAAAAAATTAAAAATTCCTTAATCAGCGATCAAACCAATGACGCAGAAATAGCTACTGCAAGTACTACTGAGGGAGTTAATTCCGAGCAGGCACGGAACGTATCCCCCCCAACGCAGTCTGAGATTCCGGCAATACATCTCAAAGCAGCAAGAACTGGAAGACACAAGTGTCTTTCATGAGAGAAATTGCCCCTAATTTACGGAGCATCCTGACTGGACCCTATCTAAAAATTTTTGTTCAAACAGAGCTGGAGTTCAGGGAGGTCACCCGCTGGATGAAGCAAGCCGGCATCCAGTTCAAAACTTTTGATCTCAAGCAGGACCGGCCAGTCAAAATTGTCATCAGAGGCCTCCCTGTTGAAACAGACATCGGGGACATCAAAGAGGAAGTTGAGGCGATGGGATTTAAAGTGCATCGCATCGTTCGGCTTACTCAGCCTGGCTCCAGACACCCAATGCCACTTGTTTATTTACAAGTCATCCCACACCTCTTCCTCGATCATCTGTTTGCCGTCACTGACATGTGGGGCACAGAGATCAGCATTGAGCGTTACCGCGGCCGCAAGGGCCCTACTCAGTGCTTTCGGTGCCAGAGCTTTTTCCATTCTTCGGAACTCTGCACCCTTCCAATCCGTTGTGTCAGATGCTCTGGACCCCATTGGGCACGTGAGTGTACCAAAGGCTTAGATGTACCTGCCACTTGCTGCAACTGCGGTGGAGATCATCCTGCTTCTTATAAATCTTGTCCCCGCTACCCAGGTAACAAACGGGCTCGTGGTAAAAATTCCGCGCCTAAGACTAGGGCAGCTGCTCAGACAGCTCCCCCCCAGGGTTCTTCTAAGCCCCCAGCAAATGCTGAGACAAGACGTCCCATGCCTGCTCCCCCAAGCAACGTCAGTTCACCATCTTATGCACAGATGGTGAAGAACACCACCGAGCACGGATTCAAATCCACGAATCCAAGACTGCCGGCTGCAGAAGCCCCAGCAGTGTCAGCCACAGCAGAGTGTAGCAATGATTCCGACGATGTCTTTTCATCTACACTAAAATGCTTAATTGAAATCTCCCGCGACCCAGCGGTAGACAAGCATATTCTGCTCCTTGCCTTTAAAAAAGCAATGCCTAAACTCAGGCAAGCAGATGCTTTAATGAGGGCATTTTATATTTATGAAAGCTATGTTGAGCTTTCAACCTAATTTGGCTTTTTTAGACCCATGTCTTCTGTTTTTCAGTGATGAACCTCTAATAACGGCTTAAAATTCAATTTTATGAATAACAGTTCAAACACCACCAGAGAACTGACCATTTGCACGTGGAATGCCAATGGATTGACATCGAAAATTCACGGAGTTCGTGATTTTGTAGTAGAGCACGATAGAGCACGATATTGACGTGTTTTTAGTCCAAGAGACTCACCTTACCCCATGGAATACTCCCAAAATTGGGAATTATGACATTTATTGTACTGACAGGGTGTCACAGGGCAGAAATCCCTGTGGTGGCACTTGTATCTATGTGAAGCGTTCGTTAAAGCACCACACGATACCGTCCCCTGATTTAAATTTTTTGGAAGCGACAATCATCAAAATTTTCCTTCAAAATTCCTCCCCGCTGACAATAGTCTCAGCTTATCTACCTCCACTGTCTAGAGCACGTGGAAGGCCAGCTTTTCCTGTCAGTGATTTTGATAAACTTTTGAATATTTCAAATCACCTAATAATTGCTGGTGATCTAAATTCACGCCATACCGCATGGTTTTGTTCTAATAGGAACAGGTATGGTATTAGTCAAAATTCATGGTGCCAGAGTAACCATGTACAGATCATGGCTCCTACCCTCCCGACTTTTTACCCTGTTAGAGGGTCCCCTGCAGTTCTTGATCTGGCTGCCTTTTATAATATATTTTTTTGGCATGAGATAAAAGTGATTCAGGAATTGGACTCTGATCACTACCCCGTTTTGATAACCCTAGATATTCAAAATCGATACTCAAAATTAGAGGAGCAAGTCTCAACAAATTGGGACGGCTTTAGATTTATTTTGGAAAAAACTTCACTTCCTCCCATCAAAATTTCCAGCAATTCGGACTTTGACAGGCATATCAAAAGTCTGGAGTCTTTACTGAAAGAAGCAAGAGTTGCGGCTTCAAAACCACGCAAACACCCAGGTGCTAGGCTCCCACCTGAGACTAAATTCAAAATTAAGCAGCGAAATTACTTGCGAAGAATTTGGCAAAGGTCACGAGATCCCAATATCCGTGCCCAATTTCGCAAGATACAGAACGAGATAAGGATCGAAACCCACTTATTAAAACAAGCGGAGTGGAAAACATACATTGAGTCCCTAACGACTGAAGACAAATCGATTTGGCGCGCAGCCGCCCGATTACGCAAACATAAAACACCCATTCCGCCCCTTCAAACGGCCGAAGGCGCACAGATGGCCTGCACTGACTCAGAAAAGGCGAATGTCATAGCTGACAGCCTTGCAACTCAATTCACACCAAACCACGACTCTTACTGTAATCGCCCGGTTACACAGGGGCGCATACAGCACGGGTAAAAGATTTTTTAACACAACCTATCACAACTGAACTCAGGCCAACGGACCCTACTGAAGTCATGGTTTTCATAGATAAATTGAAACCTGACAAGGCACCTGGCATAGATTCTATTTCGAATCGCATGATCAAAAACTTCCCCCCTATGTTTATCGTATGGATCACGGTACTCATAAATTTAATGCTCAGGAGAAGCTATTTCCCCGACTGCTGGAAAATAGCAGCAGTCGTCCCCATTCCAAAACCGGGACAAAATTTAAACTTGCACGTCAACTACAGACCCATAAGTCTGTTATCCTCTCTCTCTAAGATCTATGAATTTGTCTTACTTAATCGCCTGAATGAATTCTGTCGGGATCAAAATTTACTAATCCCGGAACAATTCGGCTTCCGACCTAAACACTCCACGGTACACCAGTTACTCCGTGTAGTGGAATTCATTCATGAAGGCTTTCGTAAGCGAGAGAAAACTGGAATTGTCTATCTGGACGTTGCCAAAGCCTTTGACAGGACTTGGCATGACGGGATTATTTACAAGTTCATGCGGCTTGGTTTTTCGGCTCATCTCATTAAAATTATTAACTCGTACTTGACCGGACGCAGTTTCCGCGTGCGAGTTAACCACGAATTCTCCTCTCCCCGCCCAATCTATGCTGGGGCAGCTCAAGGTAGCCTCCTCGCCCCTGCAATCTTTAACCTTTATGTAAATGATATTCCTAAGGCCCCCAAATATCGATCTTGCGTTATACGCAGACGATACAGCCATCATTTCACAACACTCCAACACCCTCCAGGTAATCTCACAATTGCAGAGTTACCTTTCGACCTTAGAACTCTGGCTCGGTCTGTATAAAATCAAAATTAATGTCGCAAAATGTGCTGCCACTATGTACATCCGAAGAAACATCCCAAGTTTACCTAATTTAATGCTCTTCGGTGAACCCATTCCCTGGGTCTCTTCTTACAAATATCTAGGTGTTTTACTAGACTCAAAATTAACTTGGCAGCCTCACATCCGCAAAATCATAGCGGGTGCGACAGCTGTCAAAACCGCCCTACGCCCCCTTTTAGCTAGTCATAGCGACCTGTCAACTGATAACAAAATCTTGCTCTACAAATCAATGATTAGGCCGGTTCTTACGTATGCGTGTCCCGTATGGGGCCCATGTGCACTGACTAACAGAAAACATGTCCAAATTTTTCAATCTAAAATGCTTCGGCAAATTCTAAAAGCTCCGTGGTTTGTACGGAACGAAGAGATTCATAACGACCTCAAAATTATGCCCATTAATCGCGATATACAGCGTCTTTCGGAAAAAATTTTCAAAAATATTCAACGTGTTGCAAATCCTGTGCTTCATATGCTACCCGTATATGATCCTACTGTTGCTTATTCCCGGAAAAGACCCAGAGCGGTTCTTAACAGGGAATATTCAGCTCTGCCATTTAAACGGGCTAGATATGAGCACAATGATAGCCACGTGAATAATTACCTCTCGTTCCTTAACCCCCCCCCGCCTCTAAAATTCTTTAATGCACACGGCATTAACTCGAGGAACCTCCTTTAACGTTTCTTTAATAAGAAACATCACAGTCAAATAGGACTGATTTAAAATACTTTAACCTATCAAATGAAATAAAACTGAAAAAGATTGTTAAATTATAGCTTCACTCTTCCTTTAAAAAGGAACTTTCTTAGGCGCTTAACAGCGTCCTTTTCGGCCTTTAAAAACCGCATTGAATAGCGGTCAAAAATGAAACTTCTCCCTCCCAGCTGATCACTGGCAGAACTACTTTTTCGACCTGTAAACAGGTTCCCCCCTCCCTCCCACCTCGAAGAACGCGCATCGGAATTCCCCTGCGTATTCTTCATCTGACGTATGCAAAGAAAATAATTATCAAGGTTCAAGGAAGCATCACCTTTTATTTTTCTAGTCAAAATTTTTATGGCTGCCCCTATCTAAATTATTCTAGCCCTTTTTCGGCGCAAAATTAAGACCTTCTGAGTTTTTTGCCTTTTTTTGACTCAGTGTGAAGGCACTTACTCCAAGTCATTCGGCTTATCAAAATTTTACCCTATTTGACAATCCTCTCTTTCGGATGATTTAATTTCCTTTGAAGATGTGGAGGTAAAGGCGAAATTGCCTATGAACTCCGTAAATTGCACTTCCTTGATCCTTGATTGTACTCTAGTGAACAGTGAACACCAGTTCTGAAATCGCGACAGAGAACATGACAGATTTTTGGCGCATGAGCAGATCCTTAAAATTGTTGCTCTACGAGAAAGTCGGCCGAGAAAATCGCTTCGTGTTGACGAGACTTTATGCCCTTTACGCCCAAGGTCCGTAGATACACAGGATAATAATGATACAGTTCTTTCTACGGACCTTGCTTTACGCCCTCTTCTGAACGGGGCCTTCCGTTCAACTTAGAAACTAAACAAAAAAGTTACTTTAACCTTCTTCAGTATTTTGTGAGTTGTTTAAAGCCGTTATCACATTAGCTGTTTGTTGCCGGGACAAAACGTTTGTAGCAACAGTTCTGAGAAACGGCCTTTGGCGAAATAGGGTTACCATCTTCACTTGACAAACAGGCTGAAAGCCAAACAAGAATCAGTTATCGCTCAGATTGGCGAAAGTGACGTTTCTTTTCAAGTGACATTCGCTTCTTCGTGTTGTTTTGAATCGCTCACACGCTTTTCGTTTTAAACTTTATTGTTAGTAATGGAAGATAATAGAAAGGTGATTGCTATCAAGTTAATCACTTTGATCTCCACTCTGGCACTTCATGTAACAGATGAACACACTTCTGGTTATAGCAATCAATTACATCAGTAATAGCCAAATTCTGTATACACTCTAAGAATAGTTTAAAAACATGTACTGGTTAAGTCTATTTATCACACATCGCTTATGTGTATTTTCTGTTGCCTGCATTTCAATGAAAATTTGATGGCTCACTAGAAAATTTGTGACCTGGTGAAAGCATTTTCTGACTAACTTTATGGCTCATAATTACTGTTCTGTCCATTCAAATGACAAAAATCTATATGGCTGATATTTACCTCCTCACAGCCAGCAGATACTATTCAGCAAAATGAAGATCAAATAAAGCATATGAATACATGAGCAATCAAACATGTGCGAGTTGTTTACTGTCCCATAGAACACTCGGTAATATACCTAAAACATATTAATTATACCAACTCTAGAAATTAGGTGTTCACATCATGAGTTTGTTTTATGGTTTGATTTATTGAGATTACAGCAAAGCCCACTAGGGCTATCTCTCTAAGGGAAGGGGGTGCCTTCGGGGAGGACTTTCTAAGGGAAACTGGCTCGTATACACGTTACACATGGGCAAACCACGAAAGCGATTATGCAGCCACCCCGTTCGCGGGATTCGAACCTCGGACTGAACTACCAGTGTTCAGCGACTTTACCGCTCGGCCCCTGGTGGGCTCAGTTGGTTTTATGTGATTATCGCAAAGCCTCGAGGGATAACAACAGGAGGGATCCCTTTGTAGAAGATTTTTTAAAACTGGCTCGTATACCAGTTACAAATGGGGCAAACCAAGGAAACGTCATGTAGCCAGCCCGTTCGCGGCATTCTAACCTGAGACAGAATTACCAGTGTTCAACGACGCTTCGGCCACTAGTAGGCCCGTGCACTTTATGGAAAGTGCAATTCATTATGTAAACAGACATGAAGGTGATAATCAGTTGAGCGCTGTTTTAAGTAATCAAATGTTATAAATGCACAGCTGTTACATTTCTTATTATTTATTAGTCATGTTTTTATTACGTAGATCATACGTATGATATAATTATGAATTAACCCAATAACAAAATGTGTACACTCTTTAGTACCCAAATACTCATCAATTATTTTTCAACTGATTATTACATACCCATAATAATTTGCAAAAAACTGATAACTATAGTTGCTGCCAATTACATAATCGTTATCTGAATTAAAAGTAACTTCAAATAAACTTCTTGGCAATGTTCATTTTTGTATTCATACATACATATATATATACACACATCTAATAAGTCATATATTTACATACAGATAGAGAGATGCGATGTTTTAGAAGTTGTTAATATATATTTATTAGTATTAATGTAATGAATAAGATTTATATTAATGAATGTATATACAAATGTTTTTCATCATGCATAATAATAAATCCATAAGTTTTCAATGTTTCAATATGTAGCATTTCCAATAAAAGTATAGTTTCTAATGTATTTATAATTCAAAAAGTATTTCATTAATAACATGAAAATAATAGACAAATTTAATGAGTATTCTCATTATTACATAAGCTATGCTTTTCTTTTTTATGCATCTTTTATGCTGTTTAAAATGTGTCACTGATTATGCAGTTAACAATTTAAAAGATAAGTAATTAGGAAAAAAGCCGCGCATATACAAACGGATTTTAAAAAATTATTCAACTTAAATTTAAGAAATAAAATTCTATTATATAACAGTGTTATAATACACGATCAGCACGAAATACGACAAATTTGGCGAACTTTTGGCTACGAACAATTTGTAAACAAATCCGAAATGCAAGAACGTCGTAAAATAATGTCAACTCTGAAATTTCCACGATTATATATTTAATGAATATATACACATTTAAAAAATGACTCAGGCAGTTGTATTACAACAAAACAGCAATAATTAAATCGGCCTCTATTTCCACCGTCCATCACTTCACAGTGAGAGCCATCGCCATATTGAAAGTTACCCGTGATCCTTCAGAAGCTGACCTTTCGTCTGATTGGTTGAACGTTCGAGGAACACGTCTCCAGACGGAACATTTTGGGAAAAGTTTTAAAATGTTGCTCGTAGCCGGGACACGTTCCTCCTAGCTAGACGAAACATTTCTCGGAAGCCTGCCGCTTAAAGCCGTGCTACTAGAATCTCGTTTCTCGGAATTGTCCCGGGTAAGCGCGCGCGTCTATAGATGTGATAACAGCATAAGATGTAGCGATAACTGGGTATTAGTCTAGTAGGGTCTGCAGGATTTAAATTGTAGTTACAACAGAAGCGCTACAACATAACAAAAACATAGTCCTCAATTGACGAAGAGTATCATTAAAATAACTAATATTTGCTAGATGAGAATATAAACAGACATTGATGGACATTTGCACATTGAATAAGCCATTATAATGGTTCAACTTTGTGCGCATTATCTTAGTTCATTGAGTAGGAGCAATGCCTTAATGCCAATGGAGACATCTTCCTAACTCATAGAGGGCTTATAACAATCAAAGTGAACTTTTTTTCATCACCCCTTATCTAATTTTCTAGCAGTTTTTTTTAATTAATTTTTTTTAAATTTGGAATAATTAAAAACGTGTCTGAGAAAAATACACAGGATAATAATGATACAGTTCTTTGCTTGACCTGAGGAAATTGAAAAACTTCAAAATCTCTATTTCTGCTCTGTATTATTCAACAATAAAGAATCTGCATGTCTGTGTGTGTGTATATGTACGCATGTTCCTCGCATTGTAGATGGCATCACCGAATTTGGAATACAAGTAACCTTTCTCTCGAACATATGCACATCGAAGCCCGAAATTGAATCTGCTTTTTTATTTATTTCATGTTACGTGCGAACTTGATGAATTTTTCATTAAAAAAATCACCGATTTAAAAACCATATGATGCCATTAGGCAAAATTAAGATATTTATATTCTAATTTAATCAGTAAAAGCTGTTTAAAATGCTGGGCAAAACTGTGCTCTGTGTCTGATTACTGATGCATCGCCGAATTTGTAGATTACTGATGCACTGTGCTGTGTTTAAAGTATCAAAAATCCATGGTAACTGAATATGGTGCAACTTTGCACCTTCTGTTACCTCCTTGCCAGAAGTTTTCATGGAAAAAAAAAAAAAGCGTTGATTGTAATGTAATTAAAATTTGTATATGTGCTAATGTTCCGAATTTAGTTTTAGTGAAATTATATGTAAATTGTAATATCTCTTGAATAACGTAACATGAAACAAGAATACAACGCTTATTCATTGTGGGAGCGAATTTAATGCATCTGAGATTTGTTTTTTATATTTTCTTGCGTTTAACGTCCAGAGCAGTTTTAAGTGGTAACTACTGATTGTGCTCTGTCATACTGAGAAGAGCTCTACAAGTACTCTTGTGAAAAGTTCCAAAATTGTAAAGGTTTTTTTTTTTTTTTTTTTTTTTTTTTTTGCAAAAATAAATTTCATCAAGCTGTTATCGATTCTGTAGGCACTCAATCCATTACGAAACCGTACGCACGTGAAAATGTTAAGATCTGTTAATGTTAAAAGACGTAAGGCGTTCCTAAACCCTATAACATCCACATGTGATTTTTTTATTTTATTAAAATTTTTGCTGTAATTAATTAAATATGTGTTACTTGTCTGGTATCATTAGATCGTATTTACTGTTTGTTAATTTATCTGATGGCAACGGCTTTTTCTACGCTTTATGTAAGCAACTCAAAAACTCTCCTGGGCATTTGTGATTATTTCAAATTTAATCTATTTGTTATTGATTAAAAAATTAAGTGATTTAAAAGAAATAAATTATTACTGTTATTTATTAATGTTGTTCTTGCTAATAGTCACTTGTCGGACCTGGTGACAGTGCGATTTAGCTTCCTCCCCCACCCCAATGGTGGGCACTTGGCGGCACTATAACGGCATTGGCCGCTCCTAAGGCCAGAAGTTGTAGCCATTTATTGTGGAGGCACGCAATAGTGACAAACAATTTTACATCCATGCCTTCTCCGGAATTCGAACCCGGTATCGCAGTGAAGCGACCCAAACCACTATACCGCCTGGACGGCCCATCTAGCTCACTCCCCCCCCCCAATTTTGATGGACAGCACCGCGGGGAGATGGGTCTGACGGTCTCCCACCCTTCTCGCCTTCCATCAAACCACCAGAGAGGACTTTCGGCTCGCCGCCTATTTAAAAAGCCCCCATGCCACACGGACACTATACATTTACAAACATCCATGCCTTCTCCGGAATTCGAATCCGGGCCCTTCGCACGGCAGTCAGCGACTCTAACCACTATACCGTTTGGGCGGATATTTATTACTACCTAGACCTGTGAAATAACACTAGCTGGACTCATTAAAATGATTACATATTTTTGCTTTCTTATAATAACTATTTTAGACAGCTAGCTGCACAAGCGGCTGCTTTTTAAAATAATCCTCAAATGGTAAATGACATTGCAATAAAGATAAAGTACTCATTTTTAGTCAAGCCATATTTTTTTTTTTTTTAACTTAGGTAATCTTATTTCATCTCTTTACTCGATAATATTTCAAAGATCTGAAAATAGATTACCAGAAATAAATTGGTACCTTTGAAAGATTTCCCTGACAGCAAGTCACGTTGATCTCTTGTGAGCTTAATTTAGAGCATCCAGTCAGCGATAATCCCTCACTTAATCGTTTAGCAAGCTTAGAGATACGATACGAAAACATCAAATTGATCTAATGATATAAGTAAAGGTCAAGTAACTAATTTATCTGTTGATAAGCTTCAAAGTGTACATTCCCTACATAAGCATTTAAGCTCTTTTTTTACTGCGTTTATTCCACGATTTGAAAGACGATGACACTATTATTACTTTCAATTTTTATCATATTTTGAAATTATTTCACTTCGAAAAATAATATCAATTAATATATTTTTTTGGCATCAGAACTATTGTTTATAAATGAATTAACTAAATATTTATATTTATTATTACATTTTTAAGGAATATTTGCTAAAATCTACCATCCCCCCCCCCCGAAAAAAAAAACTGAGAAGGAAACTTTTGAAGTGCTTATTGCTTTTAGCTCATGGATTTAACGTTCTGTCAAAACAGAAAGTCTTGCCACCTGAAGAAAATATTTATTGCAAGCTCCGTGCAAAAGCGAACAGTGAAATAAATGCAGTTACAGCTTCAAAATTAAAGCTTTTTCTTTTTTACTTCCTTGTACGAAGTAAAGGGAGTAATGTAATCGCGAAAAATTTCGGGTATCATATTTCAGCGAAAATATCCATTTTGACCACTCTGGAATCCATTTAAACGATGTTTTTGTGTGACATCTGTACGTACAGGCAGAATAAACGACTTTTTCCCCTAAAACGTATTGAAAACGAAATTTAAAATGGATTCAGAATAGATTTTTTTCGTAATGTCTGTACGTACATATATATCTATGTATGTATCTCGTATAACTAAAAAATGATTAGCCTCAGAAAGTTGAAATTTTGTGTATGGAACTGCTATAATATGTAGTTGTGCACCTCCCTTTTGGGTTGCAATCGGCAGCACCAAAAGTACAAGTATATATACTCACTCTGTTACCCACCTCGGTGAACTCAGTTTTTTTATTCTTATATGCTGGTAAATTGTGCATTTTTTGCTTTAAAAGTGATTGAATTATGTTGTTCTTATTTTACGGTAAAGGTTCTTATGCCTTTAATTAATCTGCATGCAATAGTTGTAGACTTATCAACAATTTGAAAGCTGTTTAAGTGCCAATCAGCCTTATGAAACCGCCATATGTTTACATTTGCAAACTCTTAGTAGAATAATGAATTCAGTCAGTTTCTGCACTTTCAGTGTCTTTT
Source organism: Stegodyphus dumicola (assembly GCF_044657685.1). Lineage (NCBI taxonomy): Eukaryota > Metazoa > Arthropoda > Arachnida > Araneae > Eresidae > Stegodyphus > Stegodyphus dumicola. Next base: position 130,542,903 of record NC_140768.1, on the reverse strand, counting down.
TGCTGAGTGGGACCAAAAGAAAACTTTCAGTTTTGTGCACCGAAAAATGTGCCCACTTATCCCCTGGCCAAATTACTTGTTTTTGAGTAAAAACTAATTTTAATTTAAAAATTTTTTTTAACTGTTTTAACTGTATTTGGTGTTTTATGTTTTCTGTATCTCAGAATTTTTAATGAAAATGTTTTGAGTTTTATGTATTTTTTACCTTGCCAAGAAGTGAAAACTAAATTATTTGAATGAGAAATATATCTATAATGAAATTCGAGGAAATAAATTTAAACGTAATGCACCAAAATGTGTATAATTTAATAGGTCGTATGAGAAGTTGATGTGGCGTCCGCATAGATTTTTTAAATAAGTATTGTTGCGTGCGTACGGGTTCGTAACGAAATGAATGCACAAGTCCGATGAAAAATGAACAAAAATTTATTATTATCACAACAAATATGATTAAATGTCCTCAAATAATCGTGCAGTATCACAATATATCACAGTAGTTATCTTCTCACTACTCAAACGTTCAAGAGAACTTAATTCAAAACAGCTAAAGAAAGCTAATCCACAAATTCGCTACAGTCAACAAGAGCAGTTTTCTAAACAAACTCTTAAAACAACAACAAACTAACTAAAATCACTCGAACTGAGAGGTTTTCCTCCTTTTATAAGATTTTTAAATTGCGCGCGAGAACTTTCTGGAACTTTCTCGAAATCAAAAAAGAGATATTTATTAAATGTTAAATGCACACGCTCTTGTATTTTCAATTTTCCGGCTTAGCTTTCTTTTAATATTCGTCACGCGTAGCACTGCGCGGGAAATAAAACCATTTAATTTACAATTCAACTAACGTTAATTATTTAAATTCCAAATTCGTAACACTGCCCCCTTCCCAAGGACTGCACGTCCCGGGCAGTACAATTCCCTACGCAGGAAGCCAAACTTACAACTAAGGCATAAGTGCAATGCTAAGCATTACATTACAATAATAAACAACATGAACATTAATGCAATAATTAACTTAAACAAATCAAATGCATTCAAATACTAAATACAAATCAAATACTAAATACACATTTAGAAACAAAAAGGGACCATGGTCTAACACTTTTACAATTATTTACACTACGTACTATGGCCATAGTAATGAGCTAACCTGTGGTAATGAACTACTTTAGGTTTAGAGTTCGAAGACTTACGGATCCGAACAACGACATCATTCAGCCTGTTTAGGACTGTGTATGGACCATCCCAAGATGACTGTAATTTCGGACAGAGTCCTTTCCGTCTAGTCGGATTCCCCAACCAAACCTTGTCTCCTTCGTGGAATTGATGTTCAGTAGCTCTTGTGTCGTGTCGGGGCTTTATCTTTTCCGTCACCAAGTTGACTCGCTCCAGTGCAAAGTTGTGCATCACTTCAAACCGGGCCTGGAGATCTTGAATATATTCCTCAGGCGATGAAGGAGCATCCGGAGAGCGACCGAACAAGAGATCACAAGGCAGACGAAGGTCACAACCGAAGAGCATCTGTGATGGGGAATAGCCGGTAGTCTCGTGGACAGCACTGCGGTAAGCCAGTAAAAACAGTGGTAATTTTTTTCCCAATCCTGTTGGTTTCTGGAAACCACTAATGAGAGGTTATTAAGGATGGTTCGATTGAACCTCTCTATGATGCTGTCCGACTGGGGATGTAATGGCGTCGTTTGGGTTTTGTCAATGCCGAGTAGTTTGCAGAGTTCTTTGATTACTGCCGACGTAAAATTCCTTCCCTGACCGGAATGTAACTGAAGAGGCACTCTGAACCTGGAAATCCAGTGCTATATCATCTCCTCAGCTACTGTGACAGCCTCTTGATCAGGAATAGGATACGCTTCAGGCCACTTGGTGAAGTAATCAATGACAACGAGTATGTATTTGTTGCCATCAGAAGTTCGTGGCAGAGGTCCCAAAATGTCAAAGGCGATACGTTCAAAAGGCGCCCCTACGTTGTGACGTTGCAGCTTGCCTCGGCTGCGCCTCTTCGGTTCTTTCCGACCTGCACAGGCATCACAAGATCGGCACCACTTTTGCACGTCATCCTTTGCATTATTCCAGTAAAAGCGCTCACGAACTCTCTGCAAGGTCTTCATTATTCCAAAGTGACCTCCTGTAGGGCTGTTATGTAGTTCTTTAAGGACATCAGGAATCCGGGATCTTGGAAGTATCAGTTGCCATCAGAACGTCTTCCCACCATCCGATTCGAATTTCCGGTATAGAACGCCGTTTCGAATGTGAAGTGAATCCCAGAGTGCTCAGTATTGTTTTGTTGTAGGACTTAAGATAGAAATATCCTGTCAGGTTGGTTTTCTGTTTGATGACTCCGTTATATCAATTATGGGTTTAACATCGCGGTCTTCCAGCTGGTCTTTCGTGACTTCATCATCACTCCACGGGTTTCGATCAGCCGATGTTGATGTTGTAATTTATCTTGCGACAGGAGTCAGCAGCTCGTATTTCGCTTCCACCCTGTAACAAGATCGGCAGCTTTCTGGGCAAGGTCGTCTAGACAGGGCGTCGGCGTTCCCGTGTGATGATCCCTTACGATGACGGATAGTGATCTCATATTCTTGGAGTCTCTGTATCCACCTGGCTATTTGACCCTCAAGATTCTTGAAATTTAAAAGCCAGGCCAATGAGGCATGGTCCGTGCGGAGGAGGAATTTTCTGCGGTATAGATAATGACGGAAATGTTCTAGAGCTTTGACTATGGCTAGCAACTCTTTCCTGGTGACACAGTAATTCCTCTCCTAAAGTGCCTGTCTAAAGAATTAAAGTGCCTGTCTAAAGAAGTAATTCTTTAGACAGGCACTTGCTCCAGTACGCCACTACACGTTCTTGGCTGTCTATTTCTTGGGACAAAACAGCACCGACACTTTCATTGCTCGCGTCTGTGTCGAGAATAAATGGTCTGTCGAGCTGAGGATACGTCAGGATCGGAGCAGATGTTAAAGCCTCCTTTAAATTGTTAAATGCATCCTCGTATTCTTTGTCCACAAGAACTTTTGCTTGCTCTCTGTCAGCTTGTGAAGGGGTCTTGCGACGGAAGAAAAGTCCTTCACGAATCTCCTATAGTAGGTGCAAAGCCCTAGGAAGCTTCTCAGCTGATGGACATTTTCGGGACGTTTCCAGGATTTAACCGCTGATACCGTTTCAGGATCCGTGCACATACCTTCTGCGAGATGACATGTCCGAGGTGAGTCACTTCCTGTCTGAATAATTTGCATTTAGCGAGACTCAACTTTAAATTGGCTTCTTTCAGTTTCTGAAGCACCTTTCTAAGATTTTCTAGATGTTCTTCAAAACTCTTTCCGACGATGATGATATCATCCAGGTATATCAGACAGGCCTCGTAGGAAAGACCTTTCAAAACAGTCTCTATTAGGCGTTCGAATGTAGCCGGCGCATTGCAGAGTCCGAACGGCATCACCTTGAACTGCCAGAGTCCTTGTCCAGTAGTAAATGCAGTCTTTTCTCGGTCATCAGGATGTATTTCTACCTGCCAATACCCACTCTTTAAATCAAGTGTTGAGAACCACTTGCTTCCAGAAAGTGTGTCCAGAATGTTGTCAATTCTAGGAAGAGGGTAACTGTCTTTCTTCGTAACCTCATTCAACCGGCGATAGTCAATGCAAAATCTTGTTGAGCCGTCTTTCTTTCTGACAAGAACGATAGGAGATGCCCATGGAGTTGCTGAAGGCTCTATGACATCGCCTTCTTCTATATCCTTTAAAAGTGTTCGTACCTCTTTCTGTTTAGAAAACGGTAGACGTCTTGGATGTTGCTTGATCGGGGGATGATCGCCGGTATCGATTCTATGTTGTGTCAAACTAGTTCGACCCACGGCAGAAGACGAGCGGGAGAAAACAACTTGAAGATCTTTAATGACGCGATCGACAGCATTTCTTCATTTTTCATTTTTCGGCAGCATGTTTAATTGTGCATTCTGCAATAACTCCGATGTAATGCTCTCTGAGGACACGGATTGTGGGATGTTACTCTTTCTTTCAACGCTGGTTACTGGAGTACATGCTGCAACCACTTCACCTTTCTTAATAACTCTCGCCTTCTCAGTTACATTGGCGACTCTCACCGGGATAACCTTTCTGGATAGGTTGACGAGTGTTGAGGCTACTAGTACTCCTTTTGGGCTATTACAGTTATTGGGATATTCTATTATGCCGTAGCGGAAATTTCTATTTTCGGCTATGGATCCAGGAAGTAAAAACTAGGTTCTTGCGGGTATTGTGATATCATCTTGAGCTATAATTTTGTGGATAGATTTCACTCCATCATTAATTCCGAACAGGGCTACGTCCTCAGATGTAGAATGCAATTCGTTATTTTTAAAGTCCAAGGAAAAATTGTATTTCCTTAGAAAGTCCAATCCGGGTATGCAAGAATCAGTGATCTCTGCTACATATGCCGTGTGATGGTAAGCGGCACTTCCAAACGTGATGTTAACGTTTACTTTTCCGTCGACGTCGATCTTCTCACCGGACACAGTCTGGAGGGTAACGCAGGGCGGCGTCCAGATAAGTTTGTTTCCCAGTTGTTGAGCCAAATCTTTCCTAATGATGGTAACGTTGGCTCCTGTATCTATCGTCATATTGCAGGAAACTCCATTAATATGTCCCATTATGAAAAGTCCATTACTGCCGCCTCTCACTGCAGAAATCTGAAGCGCTTTAAACTGGGGCTTTTTATTATCTAGCAACCTCCGCCAAGCGAGATGGCCACTAATTAGTTTCCTGCTGTTTGTTAGGAGCGGTCTTAACTTCCGTGCCCTGGGGTATTCTGCAGTTTCGTCGTTTGTGCCCTTCGGCACCGCAGTTCCAGCATTTTATGGTCGGTTTCTTGTCACCAATATTCCGTCTCAAGGCATTCAATTGTCTAGTTAAATCGTCTAGACGAGCAGTGACTTGATCCCCTGCCTCCTGGACTTGAGCAACTCTGACTGGGTGGCGGTCTCGACGAGTGGCTTGCTGATCTGCTTCGAATTTCATGGCGTACACTAGAGCGCTTTTAAAATCTTTAACATCCGCCATTCGTAGAGCTTTCTGTATTTCAGGATCCCGGATGCCGTCGATGAAATATTGCAGGGACAGGATTTCCCTTGTTTCTGTCGGGCACTCCGAAAAGGCGAGATGGGACGCGTAATGGCAGACCGCACATTGAGTTGAACAGTGTTAAACGAATGTCGCATACTGCGCATGCCCAGAAAAAAAATTTGGCGTAATTACTATGTTGGCGCGATTTGAAAGGAGGATAAATACGGTATATGGTAGATGTACCGCCATCTGATTGTAAACAAATCTGACGTTTAAATCTTTGTAGAGTATAATGTAAATGTATAGTAATTACTGTACTAAAATACAATTTTTTACTGTACTGCTCCAACAACTGGAAAGCTTAATGATACGATCAAAGTATAAATTCGATTGAAGAGTGCAAAAAATGGGTTCAGCGTAAATATAAATGCCCCAGCGGATAGCGCAAGAGCTCCAAACCAAATGCTATTGCAAGATTGCTTTCAGGTATGTATATATTTGCCCATTTCAGTAAATTTGATATGTTATAAGTGCAAGTATGTTTATGTACTATGTCACAGTATCATCTTTTTTAACACACATACAGTTCAATAACTTTTTCTAACATTTCCTAAATTTCTTTATAATGTAACATTAAGAAAAAAAGTTTTAAGGATTGATTTGTTTCCTTACTGTTCTAATTTTTTCGAAAAGAAACATCATTTTCAAGAAACTTCAAGAAGAAAACTATTAGTATTTCGAGCATAATTTTATCACAGGTAAAACTGATGCAAGGTACTTGGGTCTTTTATCTCAAAATATGTTGAAATGTTTTGATTGAAGTTAATATGATATAAAGTAATGTAACAAATTGTGGTATAACTGTAAAGAATTGGTAAAAATAAAATATAATTGGTTTAAATTTACTTAACTCCTAATATTATTAAATATCTATTGAATAGAAAAATCTGATGAAATATTAAATGTAACAAGTTATATTTTTAAAAGGCAAATGATTGTACAGTATGTAGGAATTGATGATGATTTTAATAACCCTAAAGTAATATTAAAGTCAACAATAAAGTATATTTTGATGTATGTAATTTTTCGTCAACGATTACATAACATTGCACTTTGTAAAGTATGCTTAGATTGTTTTAATGCGTTCTATATATTATTGCAAATTAGTTCTTCATAAAATTGTATGTTTCTGCAGTGAAAAGTATGTATGCCATTATGAAAGTTATAGGAAAACATGTACATGTACTGCACATGTAGCAGGAAGGCAAGATAATAATTACGACTGTCAATCATCATTTGCTTGTACCTGTCAAGCTGATTATACAGACTATAGTAGCGAAAGATAATTTGTAGAAAGTCTGTACCAGAGATGAATGTATGAATTACAGTTAGTAAATAATCATTCTTAACTAAATAGTAAAATTTAAATACAATAACCCCTTATTTCATTTTTTATAACTTTTCTTATTATTTTGATGTGATTTCACAACCGTTCACACTCTCGTGTTAAATAAGTAATTCAGCACAGAACAACATATCATTTTATTGATATAAAAATAATAAAATATTTTGTGTGCATGACCATGTTATAATCTATGATTTTTCAATACTTGAATCATCATTTTAAAGATTTTTGTAAAATGATTTTAATTTCAGGCATTGGCACAGTGAATGTCAGCTGAAAAATTTTAACCTTTGTTTCTGGAAGTGGAATGTTAAGATGTAAGTAAATGTCTGAGTTACAGTTAATAATACTGTGAAGCACTTAATTGTATGCTTTGCTAATGAAGTTAATGAAAGAGGTGAAACTTCAAATGTAATTGTTTAAATTACAATTATTACAGACATTATTTAATTTTGTAATAATGCTAATTAAATATATGAATTAAGAAAATGCAAAAGTTAGTGCATAAGTATACTAAGTAGTTCAGAGTAAGATTTATACTTCATTTATAGTAAGCACTCATTCACACATACGATGACTCGCACACTGATATAAATTTGGTGTGCTTTTATACTATTTACATGTCTCTTATATTCAGATTTGAATCATTATCTGCCAACAAATTCAGTCAATCAGGCATTGTTGACCTTATTAGTTTTTTGCAGATGTGTGAAATTTGGGAACATTTTTTAGATTTAGAGTAGCAGGTTTTCGCATAATATCAATCAGAAACATTACCTTCATTTTAAAAGTCAAAGAGATAAAATTTTAAAAAATAATTAGTTAATATCATATCTAAAATGTTCTTTTATTACACAACTATTATTTAGAATTGGAACAATATTTTTATAATACTTTTATTTACTTTTCCAGTATAGTATGTTATTGAAGCCATTCAAATCCCACTTGGGCATTTTCAAGCACATTTCATTCATTTTTAGTTGTTGAGTATTATGTCTGACTGTAAATGCGCAAGCAAAGTACATATAATTATTATGTAATTTAACCTATCTTTCCTTAAAATATTTCTTTAAAATTACGGGAGGCAGGGATACATTTGAGCCTTGATTAACAGTCTTAGTGAAGTTGCAATGACGGATAAGAAAACAGATGAATAAAAAACCACCCATAATCACCAACATATAATGCAAGAATTTGAAAATAAAGATTGCTTATTAGCATAATAGTGCACTGTATATTAGATATAAAAATTATAGAACTGAAAATTTGACACATATCATCTTTGCTTATTATTATATACATTAAAAATAAACAGTGTGCTTCTGCAACAGAATAAATATCATGTGTTTTGAAATTTTTTGTATAGTTTTTAATATCAGACTAAATGATGCACATTATATTTAGTCTGGAAGTTCATGTTCTTTTGTCATAAAGTATGTTTTGTTGTAATTCGTCATAGATTGCAAAGTTAAATTTATGAAAATATAATGAGTTAAAAACGTATTGCGGATATTAAACTAGATTTTAATTATATGCAATTTTGAAATTTTAGAGATCTTTCTTCATATAATTATTTTTAATGTTTTTATTAAATTCTTAATTAATGCTATTATGCATGCATTAGAAAGTGAAATGAAAGAATACTTAATAATATAATTTGGTTGCATTCTGTTGTTTTTCAATTCAATTATTCTGCAATTAAAAAATTACTCGAGGATTCTCACGAATACCAGCTCAAACAGTTCCGAAGTATTTCTGCAAAATATATGTAATTACTTAAGAATTGTATCTTTTTGATAATATTTTTTAGCCTTTACAAGTTACTGCCAAAATTATTTTGTATATCAGAAAACTTCGAGGGGATTAGTGTGTCTCGCATAGTTATCCTGGTGCTACTATAACACTGAAATTGGTAGATGTATAATTGAATGTTTAATAAAAAATGCCTAATTCCTCTTTTATGATATTTCAAGAATTAATACTACTGAAAAAAGAAATATTAGTACATTAACATTTTCTTAATTTTCATTGTGTATTTGTTATGATACATGTATTAATGTCATTACAACTTAGCATTTGGTAATGTTTGTTTCAACAATATAGGCTTTGATGAAGTGCCACAGAGATTATCACTCAAAGAATGGGTGCAGGCCAACCACCAACACAAGATATTAAAAGAACAATGAAAATGAAGATTTAACTTACTCATAACACTTAATTGTTTCATATTATTGTAAATTTATGTGAATATTCCTGTATTCTGTTTATTTTGCAGCTTATGTTATTGTAAATTCATGTATATGTTTTCATTTTTTTGCTCTCTTATGCATTTCATACAATAATCTTTTGTTGTACATATTAATTATATGTGTATATTACATCATTGAATTACTGTATTTGAATTTTAATAAACCTTTATTTACCATTCAATAGTACTTTTCCATAAAACCCTGAACATTCAAAACACCCACATCACTAATCCTCGATTCTAAATAATACTTGAGTTTACTTAATTCGTATATTAGTAACGAATTTGAAAAATAATACAACAGTGACGTATTTTAAGATTAAAAAATACTGCTCAATTGGGCATTTTAAAATGTTCTACCTTTTAATATAGAACATTTTTTTAAGGATTTAATTATTAATATTTGAATATTGTATTACTATGCGATTTATTAGTATTTGAATAGTAATGAATAAGTATGGCAGTGAATACATTTTGAATAATAACTTCATACGAGGAAATATAATCTGCCTGGGTTAAAAAAAATAATCTTTAAATGCTATTTATGAGATTATATAGCTGAAATCTGTAACACATAAGCAATTAAAGCAACCCGCCCCCCAAAAAAGAAGACATTTTAAATAGTTTCCTCCGAAACTTTAAATATTTAAACATTATATGTCCCTAAATTTCTAGCAAATTTAAAATATGTTTAATTATAAATTTAAAATACTCATTTCATTCAATTCAGCTACTGGCCATTGTATGAACTTTTCCTATATTATTAAAATGTTGCTCATGGATTTTGCAAGGTGAAGACTGCTATGTTCTGCCCTTATAACTAATGATGATATAATAGGATGAAGTAGACTTCAGCTTAAGCAATATGGAATTATATATTTTGGTCTTTGTTTATTAATTAGCTCACTTTCAAAAAATTAATGTGGGAAATCATAACGTCCAATGCTGAATTAGAATTGCCCGTTATGACGTCATCCGTATACCATCACAGCCCAGCACAGTAAGAATCATTCCAGACAGCGTTGAGACCTGGACGAGAGCGGAGGGCAGACGTGAGCAGACGGCTCAGACGTCTTCAAGAGTTTATGAACTTAGATTGTGCTTTTGATGTTATGCCTTTAGGTGTAAAAGGACTACATCATTATGTTAATCCTGCATACCGTTAACTTCATCTTTATATACTTTTCTTAATTACTTTTCTTTCTTCCTATTAAATAAACCATTTAAATATTACTTCTTGCTCTCATGCTGTGAATCAAGTCAAATTCTACAAAAAAATATGGCGACCAACCGTGCGGCCTCGAATTCCAGAATGTGCGAGTAGTAGAACTGTGCTTTGAACTGTGAACTGAGGGAACTGTTGTCACAATTTATTGGATTACTCGTATAAAGCGTGGATTACCCTTATTGACGACGATCATCTGTCGGGTGAGTACAAAACTTTCTTTCCAATATGAAGTTAGTAGAAATTCCAGAATTGGAAGCAGCTTTAAAGAACAGTAAAAGTTCTGAAATCAAAAGTTTGCATAAGCTTATTTTTAATACTGATGGAGATCGAAATAACCGGAAAAGATTACGTGAATTTTCTGGCTTTATATTTAAACCAGATTCTGAAGAATTTAATAAGAAAATAGATACAGTGCAGAATAGTTTTACTTTGAATGAGTTAATTAAAGTTTGCAATGCATAAATTCAGAAGGTTTAAAAACGGAAGTCGTAACCCGAATTGTCTCTTTCCTATGTGATTTATCTGTATTATTTGAAAATATTTTGCATGAAGAAAATAGTGATATTGAAGATGAAACTATTAATAAAATTTCTGAAGTAATGCTTGATAATCAAAGAGACAATCCTGGTTTTAATGAGTCTCAAGTAAACAACAGTATGCAGCTTCCAATTCAAGATCATTTTAAACCTCATCTTAGTTTTTCTGATATTAAAAGTATTGTTAATCCTTTTTCTGGTAATGCATATGAAAATGTTGATAAATGGATTGATGAATTTGAAGATGTTATAAATTCTTTGAAATTGAGTGATTTACATAAATTAGTTTTTGCTAAAAGATCGTTAAAAGGTAAAGCGAAACTATTTATTCAGAGCGAACCTAAAGTTAATGACTGGTGTAAGTTAAAAAAGCTTTTGAAATCTGAATATGGTAAAGCTTTTAATTCTGCTGAATTGCATGAAATGTTATGTAAACGTAAATTAATGCCTAATGAATCTTTAGATGAGTATTTTTTGAAAATGAAAGAAATGTGTTCGCGAGGTAACATTGAAGATGCTTCATTAATTAAATATGTTATTGATGGTATTCCCGATTCGGTGGTTAGGAAAACTATACTATATGGTTGCGAAACAATATCTGAATTTAAACAAAGGCTTAAAATTTATGATAAAATGAGATCGGACAAAGATAAGTTTAAAAATCCGAAACCGAAAGTAGACACTCAAGTTAAAGATAGAAGTAAGCCTGCCTCATCTAACCGAAATCAATCTAACGTTAATAAGGTCAAATGTTTTAATTGCCGGGAATTTGGGCATTATTCAAAGCATTGTGTAAACAAATCGAAGGGTGTAAAATGTATAAAATGTAAGAAGTTCGGGCATTATTCAACGAACTGTCCAGAGCAGACCCCCGAGACACATCAAGCAGCTTTATTACAAAGAATTTCCGACAAGGATAGAATTATGAAGACTGTAGGAATAAATAATCATTTAGTTGATAGTTTAGTTGACACTGGTTCAGATGTAACGATATGCAGCGTAGAGTTACACAAGCAGATTGGTTCTCCTAATTTAAATTGTAGCGATATCACATTAAACGGAATTGAATCAAAGCAAACGTACCCCATCGGCTTTTTCATTTCTGATATTTCAATTGATAGTTTTTCACTTCGTACGAAAATTTATGTTGTTAAGTCGTTATGTAATCAAATTGTATTAGGTTTGGATGTATTGAGTCAGTTTAACTTCTCTTTTACCGAGAATGGCCTTCAAATAATTTCTCATCGGAATAAAAATAATGTAAACTTGATAACTGCTGCGTCATATCGAAATTCTAACGTTCGTTGCGTTATGGGAAATTTGAATATTGCTATGTCATTGAAGAATGTTTATGATCCTTCGCAATCGTCTGGCGTCTCTGTTAATGTAAACAAAAGTCCCGAAAGCGGAAGTAGCGCGACGTTTAATTACCTTTCACATCTGGTGAATGCTATTTCTGTCAACGAGATTGATTTATCGCATATTTCGAATGTAGAACATAAAGAAAGACTGTGTAATTTAATTAATTCGTACCAGCCTCGGAAAAATAGACAATCTGACTTCAAGATGCAAATAAATTTATGGGATGATATTCCTGTCTGTCAAAATAGAAGATACATGTCTTTCGCGGAACAAAAAGTTGTTGACGATCAAATTAAGGAATGGTTAAAAGAGGGCATAATAAAGCCTAGCAATTCTAATTATTCGGCGCCTATTGTTTTGTGTAACAAGCGTGATAATTCGAAACGTTTATGTATAGATTATCGGAAATTAAATAAGAAGATTATTAAAGACAAATTTCCACTGCCTTTAATACCGGAAGTACTTGATCGTTTAGAACAGTCAAAAGTCTTCACGACACTAGGTTTGAAAAATGGCTTTTTCCATGTAGACATAGATGAAAATTGCACCAAATATACCGCTTTTGTAACACATAATGGTATCTACGAATTTCTTAAAGCTCCTTTTGGTTTATGTATTAGTCCAAATGTTTTTCAAAGATATATTTATTCAGTATTTCGTGACTTGTTAAATGAAGGTTTATTAATTATTTATATGGATGATATAGTCATACCGGCTAATGATGAAGTTGAATGTTTAGACAAATTAGAAAGAGTACTCAAAACTGCTTCGGAGTATGGATTACAAATAAATTTCAAAAAGTGCCAATTCTTAAAACGTAAAATTGAATTTTTGGGACATGTAATTGAAAACGGAACTATTCGACCATCACCTTCCAAAACTGTTGCTGTTCGAAACTTTCCACAACCGCGTAACTGTAAACAACTACAAAGGTTTTTAGGACTAATGGGATATTTTCGTAAATTCATTCCTCAGTATGCTAAAATAGCTAAACCTCTTAGCGACTTGCTTAGAAAAGGTATTGGTTTTAAGTTCGATTCCGAACAACAGGAAGCTTTTTGCAGATTAAAAGAAATTCTCTCTCAGGCACCTGTTCTACGCATATTTAGGCAAGGATATCCATTAGAACTTCATACTGATGCTAGTAGTCAAGGCTTTGGTGCGGTATTACTCCAATTGTCTGATGATGGTAATTATCACCCAATCCAGTATATGAGTAAGAAGACTTCACCGCAGCAAGAGAAACTCTGTAGTTACGAATTAGAAGCCCTTGCAGTAATAGAAGCTCTGAAGAAATTTCGAAACTACTTGTTAGGGACTAAATTCAAAATTGTAACTGATTGTAGTGCTTTTCAGAAAACTTTAGATAAGAAAGATTTAACTCCTAAAATTGCAAGATGGGCAATGTTTATTGAAGAATTCGATTACGAAATTGTACATCTTCAGGAAGCCAAATGAAACATGCTGATGCTTTAAGTAGAAATGCTCTAATTTTAACATCATACACATCCGATGTAACTGAGAAAATTCGGTTAGCACAACAACAGAATGAAGATGAACATGTGAAATTGATAAAGAATTTAGTTGAGAAGGGAGAAGAAAATGGATTCTTCGTGAGAAATGATATTTTGTACAAATTTGAAAATGGTAAAGATCTTCTAGTAGTGCCAGAATCCCTACAGAACGAAATCATACAGAAGGTACATAAAAAAGATCACTTTGCTGTAGATAAAACTGTGAATGCCGTAGAGCAAGAATTCTATATTCCCAGACTGAAATGTAAAGTTGAGAAAGCAATTGCTAACTGTATAGAATGTATACCGTACAACAAGAAGCAAGGAAAAGCAGAAGGATTTCTTCATCCTGTACCGAAAGAAAGCGTTCCCTTGAGTACGTATCATATCGACTTTATTGGACCTCTTCCATCGACGAACAAGAGATACCAACACATTCTAACTGTTGTCGACGCTTTTACGAAATTTACTTGGTTCTATCCAGTGAAATCACCAACTACGCAAGAAGTTATTTCAAAATTGAAGCAACAACAGACTGTATTTGGAAATCCAGCCAGAATCATTTCAGATCGAGGTAGTGCCTTTACATCGAAAGAATTTTCAGCGTATTGTACTGAAGAAGGAATAGAACATGTCAAAATTACTACCGGTATTCCAAGAGGTAACGGACAAATTGAGCGAATTCATAGAATTTTGATTCCTGTTTTGTCAAAATTATCACATGAAGATTCAACGAAATGGTTTAAGTATGTTCCAGATATTCAGAGGATAATCAACAGTACGACTACGAGAAGTACGAAATATTCACCGTTTGAGCTTCTCATAGGCACGAAAATGAAGAATACAGAAGATCTGAGAATTAGTGAAATATTGAATGAAGAATATCTAAAGCAATTGATACAAGAACGTGATGAGATGAGAGAAGATGCTAAAAACAACATTTTGAAGATACAAGAAGAGAATCGAAAACAATTCAACAAGAAACGTAAGAAACCGAAACTGTACAAGATTGGCGACTTGGTAGTCATTCAGAGAACTCAATATGGGACTGGTTTGAAACTACGACCTAAATTTCATGGACCGTATAAAATCATAGCTGTAAGACCAAATGACAGATATGAAGTCGAGAAAGTAGGATGCCATGAAGGACCAAATTTGACATCTACTGCGGCTGACCATATGAAGCCATGGTCAAATTGATTTGATGTTTGTATCAGCTCAAAGCCTAAGGACCTGATACTCTTTTATTATTATTATTATTATTATTATTATTATTATTATTATTATTATCTTTGCAGGTACATGATAGTGATGTCCATTCAACAGACGTCGAGGACGATGCCTCTTCAGGCTGGCCGAAGCTGTGGGAAATCATAACGTCCAATGCTGAATTAGAATTGCCCGTTATGACGTCATCCGTATACCATCACAGCCCAGCACAGTAAGAATCATTCCAGACAGCGTTGAGACCTGGACGAGAGCGGAGGGCAGACGTGAGCAGACGGCTCACACGTCTTCAAGAGTTTATGAACTTAGATTGTGCTTTTGATGTTATGCCTTTAGGTGTAAAAGGACTACATCATTATGTTAATCCTGCATACCGTTAACTTCATCTTTATATACTTTTCTTAATTACTTTTATTTCTTCCTATTAAATAAACCATTTAAATATTACTTCGTGCTCTCATGCTGTGAATCAAGTCAAATTCTACATTAATATCATACAGTAAGTAGTATTCATAATATTTTCTCATTTTCTTGATATTTCATTGAAGTATTAAAATGTTAATTTAATTAGTAATACCTAATAATGTCAAATGCATATATTGTTATACAGAATGGGATTTAATTTTTCACCAAGTTTTTGCGTTATGCTTTTTACTCTCCACACAGTATTTGGTTTTAATTATTATTTTTTATTATTTGTAGGACCTTAGCTCCTACAAATAATAATACCAGAAAGTGTTACTTTCTTATATTATCCAACAGGAGACCTGTGTTCACATCTTATATTTTAAGTTTACAGTTTTCTTTTGTAGATGACAGACATCATATATTCAAAACAAATTAACATACTGCTAGGTATATACATGTGTTTTTCATATTTACAGCTGTTGCATGTGATGTTATGTAATCGGGTAAAAAATGAAAGAATTAAGTTTATTATCAGCAAAACAAATGTATATTTCGACATACAGGCTACATAAAAATGAAAATGGCTAAATTAAAGTGGTGAATTGAGGTTGTAGAGTATTCATTTATTTTTATTAACCAGTTATTTTATGTTAATTAGCTTTTTCTTCTCGCTTTCCATTTTCCTGCCAGAATACTAATTTTGAGTGTATTCAAATGAGATAGAAAGCAGTAGTATTTAAAGGAAGAGGTTTTAATTAGTAGAATCAGAACGAAGAATCTACTTGAAGACCACATTACTAGTTGGGTTCTCCTTGGGAGCAGGTTATCTGCAGCATTGCATTTTTCTCGCCATTAGCTTATCATGCCAATATTATATCTGAGACAATTTGTGCATTTTCTGTCTGTGTAGCCTTTGGGCTAACTAAAATTTACTTAAATTCATTTCGTTACTTTTGATTTACGCCATAAATGCTGGCTGATTATGTCTTAATAAGCTGTGCACTCTGTTAATTTGTCTGAGTTTATAAAAGCGTTTTTTATACCTATTCCAAACCTCTGTTGTAATTTCCAAAACATAACGAGAAGTCGCTTAAGTTTTCCAGAATTCTCACACAGTATATATTGCCAAAGTGGGTGAAACTCTTATAAGGTGTAAGAAAGATCAAAAGGAGATTCGTTAAATCAAGAAAAGTAATCAGTGGAAAGGGCTTTTAATCTTAATAATGAAAAGTCGAATTTTACACCAAATATTCAAACTTTTGTAAATTATTTTTAATTTAATTAGCAATAGTTTAAAATAAAAAAATTTACCTTTATATTCATAATATATGTTACATTCTGTGAATTTCCCATAAATAAATATAAAGAATACATTTACAAAATCATCGTACTAAGCTATTTTGGTAAAGTAAAATCTACTATTTTCATTGTACTTCAAAATTAGGTTGTTTTCATGAAATTCTTTTAATAAACATTAACTTATTTTTGATAATCAGTCTTCAAGTTCAAAAATCAGTTAACTGTAATTACATTTGTTTTATGATCAAATATTTTAATTTGGCATTTAAGCATTTCTAATGGCAATCTTTTTTCTGTTCAACATCTGTGCTCTGTTAAGTTTATAACCAGTTAAATTGTTACTGTGTCTCTGAAAAATCAACAGCATTCTTAAACATCATTTTAAAAATATTTCTGTGTGTAGTATTTTATCAACAGAATTTTTTCTAAATAAATGCAGAAGTTGTTATGAAAACAACTGAAAGTACGTATCTTGAAAGAGAAACAGTATTCGTAATGTTTAGTCAATTATGATAAATTAACAGCTATCATAACTTTGCACAGGCCCACCAGCCGCCGAGTGGTAAAGTTCCTGAACACTGGTAGTTCTGTCTGAGGTTCGAATCCCGCGAATGGGCTGGCTGCATGGGCTTTTCGTGGTTTTCCCCGTGTGTAACGTGTATACGAGCCAGTTTTCCTTAGAAAGTCCTCCATGAAGACGTCGCTTCCGTTAGGCAGATAGCCTCGAGGCTTTCCCATGATCACACACATCATAAATTTGCATGCATGTTGTATACATTATATATATGCATAAAGACCAAATTTTGGCAACAAGTATAGTTGACACAAAACAATCACAAAGTCTAACGGAACGTACTCATCACACGTACGTCCATATTCGTCACATGTACTTGGGGGGGGGACGAATCAAATTTATGTACAACTAAAATTTCTGGAAGCATTTGCCAGTCTTGAAGAATTTTTGGGGGGAATTACAAAAGTATCAATTTCTTATTAATATAAAATAATTTGTTGATAATTTCAAAATATTTAAAAAAAATTTATTTCTTAACTTTCTAAGGCATCTAAATCATAGACCGAAATAGGTGTTTCTGCAGATATTCAGAACTTCAGGAAATAGAAATACATCCACAGTTACATAATATGTAAACTATATTTCTTTTAAATGCTTGGAATATTTGAAAAAATATCTAAATTCAAAGAAATGGTAAAATACGTTTCATTTGCAAAGATTCTTTGTTATTTATTTGATTATATCACCATTAATAACAATGTTAACCCCCCAGAATAAAAAAATATATTGTTTATGTACTGACGTCTTCCCTTTTATCAAGGGAAACAAACCAAGTCAATTAATCTATGATCAATGACAATAGCTACCTTTTAAATACTTTTAATTCTGCTACTTAAAATTCTTACATTTCAAAATAATATTTCTACACAGCTTTTAAATAATTTTTAATGAAACAGAAATCTAAATAACATATTTTTCACTGCAGTAGAATTCTAAATAACTTGAAATACTGACTAAAATTCATTCCAATAATTCATCACTTTAATTAAATTTCTGTTCCTTGGAGATGATAGAGGAAAAACCTTTTCTAATAATATATATATATATTCCTAATTCTACCAGGAATTATTGATAAATAATCCGATGAAACAACTGATACAGGCATAGAGAGATAAGATCTAAATCATTATTACAAAATGATGTGAAGCAGTGTTTGCATTCAAAATGTAAGATGTAATACTTATGAAATTCTGCACATTCCTTTGTAACTGTACAAATTTTAAACCAGAAAAAGACTGAAAGTTACGATATATTATTTAAAAATTTATTCATTATACTTTTAAGCAATAAAAGCAATTCAGGATTTACCATACGTTACATTCGTACATATATAAAGAAACACTGAGGAATATAGCAAGTGCTTGTAAATAACACTGAAGAAATTTTACAATTCTTTAATGCTGTTTATTAAATTCTTTGAAATGAGAAAATAAAAGCGCGAATATACGCTAACAAACTAAGCGAGAAAATCCAGTTTACATTACTGAATTATAACATGTAAACAAATTAATCTAAATAACGAATTATTATGCACAATTAATACATATGTTAACAAATATTAAATGTATTGTTATTGACAAATTAAAATGAAATATATAGTAGAAAAATAAGCAAGTGCAATCGGTATGGACGTTAAAATAACTAATAAACAAAGTTCCACAACATTGTAGTTGTAAACATCACTCGAACACAATCGACAGCCATGGAGATCACGAAGAAGCTAGCGTAGGGTTGCTTAGTCGCCAATATTTCTTCCCGCGCCAAAGGTACACCATCAAGCATGCGCAGTAAGCGAAATTCGCTTAACACTGTTCAACTCAATGTGCGGTCTGCCATTACGCAGATGGGACAGCCTTTCAACATCTGTGGCGAGTTCCTGGAATGTTTCCGTGGTTTTCTGTTGGCGGGATTTTAACGTCTGCTCTCAGAGAAGCGGCGAGATGACGGGCCTTAGTTTGGGAATCCCATCCATTCGCATCCACAACGATAGAAAATTGTGTCTTATACACTTGCCAGGAGGTCTTGCCATCATATGTAGATAGTTTCAGAGAGGGACGAGCAGGCATTGGTAAAAATTTAAAACCATCCGAATTGCTCCCTGCCGTCGCTACGAATTTCTTTAAAGTATCCACTTCTTTGGAAACTGCAGAAACTCTGTCATCAATTTGTTGTTCGATTTGCTGTTGAACAGCAGAAACCTTTTCTTCAATTTCTCCAACTCTATTTTCAACCATGTTCATTCTATTTTCCATAGCCTCAAGCTTGTTTTCTATTATGCAGGTAATTTCTCTTTTCATTTCTTCTTCACCAGCTTCAATCTTTTCTTGACCAGCTTGAACGGCTTGCATTTCTTCCTTAACGGTTTCATCTCATCTTTAACAGAATCTTTCATCTTTTCCTGACATGCTTCCATATTTCTTTCATTTCTTCTTGTCCCGCTTTCATTTCTTCCTTAAAGGAGGCAAAGGCTGATATCAACTACCTGAACTGTTCTTCCATTGTTCTTGTTATTGGCATTCAAATCCCACTTCTGACACCAAAAATTGTTGCGTGCGTATGGGTTCGTTACGAAATGAATGCACAAGTCCGATGAAAAATGAACAAAAATTTATTATTATCACAACAAATATGATTAAATGTCCTAAAATAATCGTGCAGTATCACAATATATCACAATAGTTATCTTCTCACTACTCAAACGTTCAAGAGAACTTAATTCAAAACAGATAAAAAAAGCTAATCCGCGAATTCGCTACAGTCAACAAGAGCAGTTTTCTAAACAAACTCTTAAAACAACAACAAACTAACTAAAATCACTCGAACTTATTTATTTATTTTTTTCTGATTCACCTCAGGTATACAACTACTTTGAGTTTTGACCTGTTCAATCTGTGCAGTCTATGAAGGCCATTCACGGTTTTTAGAACATTAAGGTGCTACTGCACCTCGCCCGGGGGCGTGACATTAGAACAAGGTGCAATCATTCCGTGGCGAAGTCAAGCTGAATATACGAAAATTGGGAAATTAGTACTTGGAAAACAAAATCATCCAGCATTCAAGTCCATGCATGATGCATTCGGTCAGGATAGTAGCGTAAGGTTACTGAGATAGGGTGCGCAGTCCAGCAGCGAATCAGGAGTTGAACCACAGCAGTGGACGTGGTGAGATCACACAATACACAGTCCTTAACACATATTAATTAATTCAGAGTCTTTAGCCTGCTTCCAGGCAAATAGCCAATTGTGGCAGTAACACAGTACTTGGTTAAATAAGGTTAGATAGAGCACAAAACACAACTTCATATGTACACTATTTACATCACCACCGCGCATTATGGTGAAATGACCGAGGTCTCTTCACCACGCTGTCCACCGTAGGGTCATAATTACCGAGTTCTCTTAGGTGTACACTGGAGAATTATCCATTTTTTCGAAAAAGTTGTGCGCCTCCATGAGGATTTTTTCAGGAATGGGCTTTATTTTCAAGTCTGCATGAATGATGCTATTTCGTACAAACCAGGGCGCGTTAGTGATGGCTCTCAAAATTTTGTTTTGAAGGACTTCTAGTTTTCTCCTATCCGTCTTATTGGCAATTGCCCACGCTGGGGCGGCGTAGAGCATAACTGGCCTAATCATAGTGAGATAGATCATGCGTTTAGCTTTTAAGCTCAATTTCGATTTCCTACCTATAACAGTATAAAGCGACATGAAAACTCCGTTTGCTTTATTTACTTGGTTGGTTACGTGCTCTTTGAAGGTGAGCCTATCCTCTAGGGTAACTCCCAAGTACTTTACGGACGAGCAAACTGGAATCACATCATTCTCTATCTTGATATCCGTGTTCGTAGTGACATTTCTTCTGTAGCGACGGAATTGGACAATTTTACATTTCGCGGTATTAATTTTAATTCTCCAAAGTTGACACCAAGCAGCTACTATGTTGATGTGAAACTATAGGTTAGTAAGAGCAAGTTGGGGGCTTTTAGATTCCGATAAAAGCACCGTGTCGTCTGCATATTTCAGGGTTTTAGCATTCAGTGGGTTGGGTAAATCGCTAACGAAGATGTTGAATAATTTTGGGTCAATAACAGACCCTTGCGGGACGCCGCTGGCAATGATTTTCCTTCCGGAAAGGGAGTCTCCAACTCTCACCTGGAAGGTTCTTCTTTTTATCACTCGAACTGAGAGGTTTTCCTCCTTTTATAAGATTTTTAAATCACGCGCGAGAACTTTCTGGAACTTTCTCGAAATCAAAAAGAGATATTTATTAAATGTTAAATGCATGCGCTCTTGTATTTTCAATTTTCTGGCTTAGCTTTCTTTTAATATTCGTCACGCGCTGCACTGCGCGGGAAATAAAACCATTTAATTTACAATTCAACTAACGTTAATTATTTAAATGCCAAATTCGTAACACTATAAATGGTATTATTTGTGATCAAATAATATCATAGTAATTATTTTTCGTATCAATGGAATTTTTTATTTACAACACTTTTCATAATTGTAAGATTTTTTATCGTATCTTTCGTTTTTGAAGCATTCATTCTTAAACTAATCAGGTATAATGTGACTGTTTAGCTTAAAGCATTTCTATTGTTAAATTGAAAGTTGCATATCAATAAAGCATTGAAGTTTTCTTTAAGCTTATGGTTTTCATATTTTTTAGATAATGCTTAGGAAGTAGATGTATCAGATTTATAAATTTCTAAATTAAATTCCTTCATTTGTAATATGCATTCAGTTTTTCATTAAGAATCTTTTTCTATAGACTGTTTTAAAATAAATAAAATCTTCTAAAGTAGGTTAGGTTATTTGAATATGGCAAAGCACAAAAGTACTATTTGGCTAAGGGGTGAAATGTCTTCGTGGAGGGCTTGATAAGGGAAACTAGTTCGTATTCACGTTACACATTAGGGAAAAAAACACACGAAAACCAACCAAGCAGTCAGCTCGTTCTTCTGGGTACGATTGGATTATTCAATTATGGCAAAGCACATGAGGGCTTGCCACGTGGGCTCGTGCTCCTGAAAGGAGGGATGCCTTCGTGGAGGACTTTCTAAGGGAAACTGGCTCGTACACACGTTACACATGAGGAAAACCACGAAAACGCCCATGCAGACAGCCAATTCGTGGGATTCGAACCTCGTACCGAACTACCAGTGTTCAGCGACTTTACCGCTCGGCCGCTGGTGGGCTCGTCTGGATACAAACTCGGGACGATATACCAGTATTTAGCAGTCTTTACCGATCAGCCACTGCTCTAAAATTAACACTATAAATGGCATTATTTGTGATGAAATAATATCATAGTTATTATTTTTTCGTATCAATGGAATTTTTTATTTACAACAACTTTTCATAATTGTAAGATTTTTTATCGTATCTTTCGTTTTTGAAGCATTCATTCTTAAACTAATCAGGTATAATGTGACTGTTTAGCTTAAAGCATTTCTATTGTTAAATTGAAAGTTGCATATCAATAAAGCATTGAAGTTTTCTTTAAGCTTATGGTTTTCATATTTTTTAGATAATGCTTAGGAAGTAGATGTATCAGATTTATAAATTTCTAAATTAAATTCCTTCATTTGTAATATGCATTCAGTTTTTCATTAAGAATCTTTTTCTATAGACTGTTTTAAAATAAATAAAATCTTCTAAAGTAGGTTAGGTTATTTGAATATGGCAAAGCACAAAAGTACTATTTGGCTAAGGGGTGAAATGTCTTCGTGGAGGGCTTGATAAGGGAAACTAGTTCGTATTCACGTTACACATTAGGGAAAAAAACACACGAAAACCAACCAAGCAGTCAGCTCGTTCTTCTGGGTACGATTGGATTATTCAATTATGGCAAAGCACATGAGGGCTTGCCACGTGGGCTCGTGCTCCTGAAAGGAGGGATGCCTTCGTGGAGGACTTTCTAAGGGAAACTGGCTCGTACACACGTTACACATGAGGAAAACCACGAAAACGCCCATGCAGACAGCCAATTCGTGGGATTCGAACCTCGTACCGAACTACCAGTGTTCAGCGACTTTACCGCTCGGCCGCTGGTGGGCTCGTCTGGATACAAACTCGGGACGATATACCAGTATTTAGCAGTCTTTACCGATCAGCCACTGCTCTAAAATTAACACTATAAATGGCATTATTTGTGATGAAATAATATCATAGTTATTATTTTTTCGTATCAATGGAATTTTTTATTTACAACAACTTTTCATAATTGTAAGATTTTTTATCGTATCTTTCGTTTTTGAAGCATTCATTCTTAAACTAATCAGGTATAATGTGACTGTTTAGCTTAAAGCATTTCTATTGTTAAATTGAAAGTTGCATATCAATAAAGCATTGAAGTTTTCTTTAAGCTTATGGTTTTCATATTTTTTAGATAATGCTTAGGAAGTAGATGTATCAGATTTATAAATTTCTAAATTAAATTCCTTCATTTGTAATATGCATTCAGTTTTTCATTAAGAATCTTTTTCTATAGACTGTTTTAAAATAAATAAAATCTTCTAAAGTAGGTTAGGTTATTTGAATATGGCAAAGCACAAAAGTACTATTTGGCTAAGGGGTGAAATGTCTTCGTGGAGGGCTTGATAAGGGAAACTAGTTCGTATTCACGTTACACATTAGGGAAAAAAACACACGAAAACCAACCAAGCAGTCAGCTCGTTCTTCTGGGTACGATTGGATTATTCAATTATGGCAAAGCACATGAGGGCTTGCCACGTGGGCTCGTGCTCCTGAAAGGAGGGATGCCTTCGTGGAGGACTTTCTAAGGGAAACTGGCTCGTACACACGTTACACATGAGGAAAACCACGAAAACGCCCATGCAGACAGCCAATTCGTGGGATTCGAACCTCGCACCGAACTACCAGTGTTCAGCGTCTTTACCGCTCGGCCGCTGGTGGGCTCGTCTGGATACAAACTCGGGACGAAATACCAGTATTTAGCAGTCTTTACCGATCAGCCACTGCTCTAAAATTAACATGTTTTTAACATTCCATGACATTAATGTAGCTTAAAATAACAGAAAATTGCTTTCCATGGCTTCCATGTAACAGTAGAACTGAGTGAAATTATAAAACTATAAAACAAATACTTACTACTTCTCATATTACTGATTTTATTATTAAAAAAATGCTGTCATGTATTTATTTTAGTCTTTGAAATAATCTTAAAACAATATTGTAATTTGAAACCTGCAATTAAATGCAGTTCAAGCCAAAGTTGAATTTAGTTTCTAATATACAATTCTCAAGAGAGGGGGGAGAATTTCTTAGTACCTTGCAGAGCATAGCCTGATTACCTCCTCTATTTTAGTTTTCGTCTGCTTGTTGCCGCAGGTATTCTCCGCCCATTGAGGCCAGTATTCACTGCTTGGCATTTTTAAATGCAGTTTATCGGTTTGTGGGCAGTTGAAGAGGAAGTGATTTGTATCACCTACCGCACCACATTCACACACTTTCTGATGCTCGTTTGCCGAATCTCTCAAGATAATGTGGGAAGGGACCATGGCCAGTGTAGAATTGAGTTTGTGCTCCTCTGTATGTATTAACTGAGCATGTAACTTACGGAAAGAACTTGTAGGTTCTCCTTCCTGTGCTTTCCCTTTCCCATCTTTTCTGTCATTCTTGTAAAAGGCTATTGAGCGTAATTTTTTAAAAATAGGACTGCGGAACACTTACTGCGTTTTCCAGTCTACTGGAGTCATTGGTTGCAGATTTCGCAAGCACGTCCGCCGTTTCGTTGCCAGTAATACCCTCATGAGCTGGAACCCAGATCAGGATAGGTCTGTCATCTGGTGGGATACTTAGAAGAATTTTCTGAATATCTTGCACCAAAGGAGTCATTGTCTTGTGCCCTCGGATGGACTCCAAACTTGAGGTAGAGTCGCTATATATGTTGACCTTTATTCCTAATTGATATTTTGCCAAATTGATGGCTGCTTTTAATGCAAGAAGCTCTGCCTGAAAGACGATATTTTTGTCTGCCAGTCGTCTTTCCCAAGTTTTAACCACTTCTCCTTCTTGGAGTACACAGTAGACGCAGCCCGTGCCTTTCTCCATCTTTGAGTCAGCTGTATAAATAACTAATGTATAAACTCGGGCTAATAATGTATTTAGAAATTCGTTTTTCAAACTCGTAGTTTTTTTTTAACCGCAAAGAGGCGCTAGGACAAATGGGCTACTAGTCTCAAAACGGCATTTTATAGCGTTTCACTATAAACGGCGAATCAACTTTTAAATTGTTGCCACCAAATATTATCGTCCCGTAAAATAATAAAAGAAGCGAAATAATTAAGAATCTTGATGAATTACATTAAAATTACTTTGTCTTGTATTATTAAAAATACAGTACCTAGAGCAATCAAATTTTGAATAACGTAATCCTGCACTCGAATATGCACACTGGAAACTGGAATTTTTAAGTTCGAATTTGTTTTATTACCTCTTTCATATTTTGTAAAACTTTAACGAATTTTTGAGTAGAAATCTTAACAGTTTCAAAGCGAGCAGAGGTAACACTGTAAGGGATAAAACATTTTTATCTCCAGCGTGCCAGACTGTTTATCGGAAATTCTAAAGATGTGCCGTTTTTAAATATTTTACGATATTACTGTTGAATTGGAATGTATGTGCTTTAATTGCGAAGAACATGGTATTTAATAAATAAAGGTAACACACAAAGCGTCAAAAAAGTCCCCTTGAGCGTAATATAAAATCTGAAAGCTTCTGGATTTTATTTTAATGTTTTTAATTTTATAATTTCTTTTTAAGGTCCGAATGAACGGCATTTTGCATCGAATAACTTTAAGTGCCCGAATCACTTTTAAACTATTGCCACTAAATATTATCGCCTTGTATTTATTTAAAGGAACTAAATAATGAGAATCTACATGAACGTATGTGTTTTTCGCGTTGTGGAAAAACAACGTTACCTAAAGTCATCAAGAGTCATAGTCCTCCTTCCGAACAAGGACACTTGGAAGCCCAAATTTGGAATCTGGAATTTGTTATTATTGTCTATTTCATATTCTGCATAACTTTAACGAATTTTTGATTAAAAAACTCAACAGTTTCAAAGCGAGAAATGGCAACACTGTCTGGAATAAAACATTTTTGTCTACAGCCTGCAAGCCTGTGTATCGGAAATTCTAATGATATGCTGTTTCCAAATATTTTTAGCCAAAGGGGCATCAGTCCAAATCCTCTCGAAAAATGTATGTGTCTGTAAATGAAAAAAACTGCCCGTTTGCATATTATATAAATATAAAATATAAATATATCTACATATATATATAAACATATAAATATAGCAATAATATTTTTTTTTCATTTTTTATTTATTTTTTTGGGTACTAATTCCAGTTTTACATAACTTTTCAACCAAATATTTTGCGCTAGCATTATTTTCTTATTTTTTATGAAACATTATTTTTTTATAAAACGTTTTAGAGAAGTATTTAAAATAAATGGATCTTATATCAAGCTAAAGAAAGTAATTGTTATAAGAAAAACTGAAGCAAGGAGGATAAAAAGATTTCTAAGGTCATATTTTTAAACTAATCTAATTGGCTTATTATAAGATAAAGACTGTTATTTTTTTTTCGATGATAATAATAGAAAAATAATGGGAATAAAGATGCCTGCAGGTTTCTTTATGTATAGTAATATATTAAAATAAATTTCATAATCCTTAATTTTAATAAAACAGAATTATATTTCATGAGGTTTGCAAATTTCGTAAAAAGTATGTGCGTATTTGTATCTTATAAAATAATTTGTTAAAATTCTACAGGGTATTTGAATGAGCTGAACGCTCTATTTCATAAAATAATAAGCAAATATTTATATTATATACAACAATGCCTTTAATACGTTAATTTACCAAATGCACATGATATATATATATGTATATATATATATATATATATTATCTTTTTCAAGCTATTATAAAAGAAGAGTTATACTCGTATAAACCATTTAGTAGGAATGAAACATATTTTACAACTCTCAGCTGATATTATGATGATGCATTATAATGTTGCTGTTTGTGTCGAAATGTGGACTGTATGAGGTGCTAATGTCTTTTAACAGTTTTATTAAAACTCAACAACAATATATGTGATACATTACTTAGAACCGAAGTTCTTGACAAATGATACAGATACGACTTGGTGTCTGCCGACGAACGAACTAACAATTTTCCCACCTAGTTGGCGGCGTACAGTTTGAATTGTAAGATCGCCAAGTTTGGCGCAGTTACAGTTAAAGGCAGCAACATTCTGCCCCCCCCGCCGTTGAATGATTTCATTCAACAAATAATACAAGAAAATATCAATTAAGTTATAACAACAAATATTTACTTTAAAAAATACATAACATTCCGTATTGGTTGTAAAACACAGAAATAAACATGTATGATAATGACATTACAATCAACTTAATATACTAAATTTTTGCTAAATAATGCAAAAAATATCAAGGTCATTCATTAGTTCTAAGTTCCTAAGAATTCAGCTGTTTACATCAAAATAGATAATTTTGTTACTGATTGTTTAAACAGACCATTTGAAGTTCGAATTATATTGTCATATAATTTATATTGCCATCAGTTCCAGGGAAAACCTCTGCAATACGACCAAGGGACCATTTATTAACGGGCAAATGATCCTCCTTTATCAAACCTACAGAATTATTTTTAACATTATGTTTTTGAAACTGCCACTTATTTCTTTGTTGGAGGTGATTTAAGTAGTTATTATTCCATTTTTTCCAAAAACCCTGGATAATTTTGGTAATTTTTTGCCAGCGGCTTAATCTGTTCTCAGGCTTTTCTAGAAGTTCTGGTTCTGGAATTGCTGTCATAGACCTAAAAATTAAAAAATGATCTGGAGTTAGAGCTTCAATACAATCGTCATCTGCCGGTAATGGAGTGATGGGCCTAGAATTTAATATACCTTCTATTTGAAGAGTCACTGTCAGAAATTCTTCATACGTAAGTTTTGTTTCCCCTACGACACGTTTAAGGTGATATTTAAATGATCTGACTCCTCCATTTAAAGTCATCCAAAATTGGGAGCTCTAGGAGGCAAAAAGTTCCATTTTATTTCTTCAGTAGTCAAGTAATTTCCTAAAGATTCATCTGGGTTTTTAACAAGATTATACAATTTAATCAATTCTCTACTAGTACCAACAAAATTCGTTGCATTGTCAGAAAATATAATCGGGCTTCTACCCCTACGAGAGAAGAATCTTTTTAATGCAGCAATGAAGGCATCAGATGACAAATCTGATACTAATTCAAAATGCACTGCCTTAGTGACAAAACAAACAAAAATAGCCACATATATCTTTTGAAATTGTCCCTTTCGTTGATGTTTATACTTTATATAAAATGGGCCGAAAAAATCGATTTCTGTGCAATTAAAGGGAGCACTTATTCTCACCCGCTCCTGAGAAAGATGTCCCATTATTTGCTCAACTAGAATTGGTTTAGCCCTTCTACAAACTACACAATTGTGCACAATTTATCATGCCAGTTTCCGACCTCTAAGAAACTAAAACTTTTGTCTGACACAATTCAACAATGCTTGTGGACCTATATGCAGATATTTCTTATGGTAATGTTCCATTACTAATTTAGTGAACTGATGATTAGCTGGTAGAATAATGGGATGCTTCTGTGTGAAATTTAAGTTAGCATTTTGCATACGTCCCCCTACTCTTAGCAACTGAATTTCATCAAAAAATGAGTTCAATGATTTCAGATAGCTTTTACCTGTAACCTTTACCAGCTGGCTTTTACCTTTTACCAGCTGAGATGTCCCCTTCAGGTTTTTAATATCCTCCAAAAATATTTCACTTTGAGTTACCTGAATCAGATACAACTCTGCCCCACTGACCTCCTCTACTGATAAAATTCCCTTTCTTTTTTCTTGGTTCCGACAGTTATAAATGAACCTGAAAATATAACTTACAATATGCAATAATTTAGTATAGTTATTTGTAATATTTAGAATATTATAAAACAGATCATTAGTTAATGGTTCGACTAGAAAGTTTTGCAAATGAGTTGAATTAAAGTCAAGTTTAGAGTCATTATTCACTGAAGTAGTTTGATTGGATAGCTGCTTTAGTTCCTTGCGATAAATCTCATCTAAATCTAATTGAGACACAGTTAGGGACAAATCAATTACTTCTGTTCTTAGGAATGAAGGTCCATTCCACCAAAGTTTAAGATGTTCAGTTTGATGTGGGTTAACACCTCTGGAAAGCAAGTCAGCAGGGTTTTCTTCTGACTTCACATATTGCCATTGAAACTCGTGTGTAAGTTGCTGAATTTTAGCAACTCGGTTAGCTACAAATGTCTTTAACACATGTGGAGAATTCCGAATTTATGCAAGAACAACAGATTAGTCACACCACATATGTATCTTATCTAAGTTCAATTTAAGTGCCTTTCGCACCTTATTCATTAACTGCGATAGTAACACTGCACCACAGAGTTTAAGTCTTGGGATGGAAACTGATTTTAACGGCGCGACTCTTGATTTAGTGCACAAAAGAACTACTGAACTGGAACCCGATTGCAATATACATTTGAGATAAATGCATGCTCCATAAGCTAATTCTGAAGCATCAGAAAATCCATGCAATTCAATTTTAACAGCGTTGCTAGACAAAATTTATCGATTAATAATTACACCATTAATTTTAGGCATCGACGTGATGAAATTCTTCCATTCACGAGATTCCGTTTCGGGAAGCAAATCGTTCCAGCCAATTTTTAGAAGCCAAAGCTTCTGCATAAAAATTTTGGCTTTCGTAATAACTGGTCCAATTAAACCGAGTGGACCAAATATTCGAGCAACAGCTGATAAAATATGTCTCTTAGTATAGTAATCATGCAAATTTGTAATTAAGTTGAATGTGAAAGCATCTGAATCTGGATTCCATAAAATACCTAACACCTTCGTTTCATTTTTCATTTCATTGGAAAACGAATAATCTTCAGCCTTAGTATTAACATTAATCAGCAATAATTTTCTTATTTTTTATGAAACATTATTTTTTTATAAAACGTTTTAGAGAAGTATTTAAAATAAATGGATCTTATATCAAGGTAAAGAAAGTAATTGTTATAAGAAAAACTGAAGCAAGGAGGATAAAAAGATTTCTAAGGTCATATTTTTAAACTAATCTAATTGGCTTATTATAAGATAAAGACTGTTATTTTTTTTTCGATGATAATAATAGAAAAATAATTCGAATAAAGATGCCTGCAGGTTTCTTTATGTATAGTAATATATTAAAATAAATTTCATAATCCTTAATTTTAATAAAACAGAATTATATTTCATGAGGTTTGCAAATTCCGTAAAAAGTATGTGCGTATTTGTATCTTATAAAATAATTTGCTAAAATTCTACATGGTATTTGAATGAGCTGAACACTCTATTTCATAAAATAATAAGCAAATATATATATTACATACAACAATGCCTTTAATACGTTAATTTACCAAATGACATGATATATATATATGTATATATATATATATATGTATATATATATATATGTATATATATATATATATGTATATATATATATATATATGTATATATATGTGTGTATATATATATATATATATATTATCTTTTTCAAGCTATTATAAAAGAAGAGTTATACTCGTATAAACCATTTAGTAGGAATGAAACATTTTTTACAACTCTCAGCTGATATTATGATGATGCATTATAATGTTGTTGTTTGTGTCGAAATGTGGACTGTATGAGGTGCTAATGTCTTTTAATAGTTTTATTAAAACTCAACAATAATATATGTGATACATTACTTAGAACCGAAGTTCTTGACAAATGATACAGATACGACTTGGTGTCTGCCGACGAACGAACTAACAATTTTCCCGCCTAGTTGGCGGCGAGCAGTTTGAATTGTAAGATCGCCAAGTTTGGCGCAATTACAGCTAAAGGCAGCAACAGTTGTGCTGCCGTTATTTACTCCCTTATACAACTGAATGAATTTTAAAATACTTATTCCTCTTCTTGAATTTATTTCATAGCTCTAAAATTATTTCGATTATATTTTCGCGAAATAAATAGTTTGTGAGAAGGCAAAATTATATCTCAAATGATTTTACCATTTCTATTTTAGAAGAATGCTTATTTATCCAGAAACATCTTAAAAAGTGTAGAAACGGTTATGATTTTAATGTAAGAAATTAATTGAATAAAATTAGGCTTTCAGTTACGGACTATTTCGGAATATATGACAAACCTATGCGAAATTTATGTGTCTGCAGAGAGATTGTGCGCAAAAAGTGCCATTGAATGTGTTGTTCCTTACCTTGCTAAAGAAAATTTAGAGAAATAAGACCGTTCGTAGCACTTATAAAAGCTGCTGAAACTATCGAAAACTGCGTTTAAAAACTTAAAAATGCAACTTCTGTGTAGTTAGTGCTTGATTAAAAATATATATCAGTTAATTTGCGTCAGACGAGTATGGATTTCTTATTCTAATAGCACATTGAAAAACATATTATTCATTGGCATATTTATTTCTTTTGGAGAATGAAAAGAAATTTGCTTCATACATTTGTAATAAAATGAGTCAAAAACTGTCATTGTGCGGAAGCCTATTTTATTTTTATTTATTTATTTATTTATTGGAAATTGGAACCATGGTTCTGCCCAGAACGGTGAAAAAATTGTTTAGTCGTGCACTCTTTTTGAAGTAGGTATACATTACAACTATCATTAATCTACTACCAAAATGCACTTTAATTAACGATAATTGCATATTGATTTAGTGAATACTATATCTTTTTGTTACTCTATAATATCAAGAATACATTTTTAGAACTGGAAAAGAAAATTATATTTAGAATTGAAAGAATTTATGTATTTCACAATTTTTTGCATTTTGCAAAATATTTCAGAATTTATAAAGCAATACTGAAATAAAATATGAAAAAATATTAAAACACAGAGTAAATGGTAACAAATGACACAAGACTTAAAAGGAATTTGTTTTTTTTTATAATACTTATTTCATCAATTCTTTTTTAATTGTCTCCAAATTGATTTCTTTCTTAATGTATTTTTGCTCCGAAAGTGAATATCAAATCGTACGATTGGTATCATTGACAATGACAAGAAAAATATTACCATATCTGTGGTGGTTACAACACTACGGTGGTTTTCTCATGTATAATGTGGATATGACGAGTTCCGCTTTTAAAGTCCTCAGTTGAAGCTTTAATGCTCTAAGACACAGAGCCGTCAAATACACAAGAGCATTAATTACGAGATTAAAATCACTGGAGATGTAAATCACAATACTAAGCATAGAATTGTTATTGATGCCTATTAAAACATATAATAATTTGATAATTATCTCAAATGGTGATACGCCTACCAACGACCAAGCAGCAAAATTGCTGAACACGGGTAGTTCGGTTCGAATCCCAGCGAATGGGCTGCTTGCATGGACGTTTTCGCGATTTTTTCATTGTGTAACATGTATAGAAGCCATTTTCTCTTAGAAACTTCCCCGTGAAGGCATCCTTCCTTTGGCAGATAGCCCTCCAGCGCATTGTCAAGTAAACCAAACCAAAAAGAAATATTTCAATCGAAGCATAGATATTAAATTTTAATTAGTCCTATTTTGTTCTTAGGCTGTGAAATTATTTGAGTGAACGTGAAGGAAGGATACCATAAAAACTGCACATAAAATGTTAATAAGATGTGAAAACTGATTGCAAGAAATACATACATATATTGACCTTTTTAGTAAAACCATAATAATAAGTATTAACTAATGAATTTAAAAATAAATGATAATCAGTACCTAATTTAACAAAGCTCATCAGTCCTTAGTCGTAAATAACGTCCATTAGAAGCCGAGCAGTAACGTCACTGAACACCAGTAGTTTGAGTTCTCCCCACGTGCAACATGAATACGAGCCAGTTTTCTTTAAAAGTCTTCCAAGAAGGCATCGCTTCCAATACAGAGACAGCCCTCCTTTGTTTAATTAATTAACCGTAATGGTAAATAACAAAATGTTTTCCCTCCAAAAGTCCTCCACGAAAGTTAAAGTTCTTTATCTTTATCTGAGCATCTAACTGTGTTATTTCAAATCTTGATGTAGACAAAGAAACGAAAATTCTTATTTCCTTTTTCGAAATTATTTGCTACACCCAGATCATTATCACATTTTTTCCATCTTCGTATAATGATTGCGACTATTTTATAAAAAACTATTTACACTTTTCTTCCACTATCAATTATTTTTCATAAATATTTACTCTTACCTTCTGAGAATTTTATGTCCCAACCGTTTCGAAATTTGAAAATAAAGACATCTTCATAACAGTAAAATATTCATAATCAAATATCATTCGGATCTTTTTATTCGATAACACTTTCAGTAAAACGGGAGTATTTTGCATAGGGTAAAAAATGCATCATACGATTTCATGTACTTGCAGTACTTTATTTTATCAACGCCAAGAAGCGATTTCAACAAGTACGATATTATTTCTGAATGATTTTCATATCATACCAAGATAATTTCTCAGTAGTTCGTTTTAGACGAGAAATTAGAAGAGTAAAACGAATTTTTCTTTAAGGAAACGCATCTTGTTCTCTTATTTCAATAATAAAATGTCCATACTTCACATTCACACAACTAAATGAATTTCGATGCAAACATATAAATGATACATTAGTTTAAAATGGAATTACAAGATTTGAACTCTTTCAAAAATCTCATTTTTATTTCAGAAAAATTATTCAAAATATATATCGAAGTAACTGTTTTTGTGAACTGTTATAGTAATTAAAAAAATACAGTAATTTTAATCAATTCGCACAGCTAAAATAAAACTTATATCCATTTTCTCTGTTTCTACAATTATTGTAAGATACCTGTTTAAGCATTTATTTTATGCTAAAAGAAATTTTTGTACATTAGGTGATGCTAAATTCTTTAAAAATTATTCATGGGTTCCGTGCAAATTGCATTTACTTTTGCAGACGAAATTTTGTTTCACAAATTTTTCGCATACACAAAGGTTTTCGTTGAAGGCTTTCCAGTATTTTCCAGTTTCGGCACGAAAATCGCCCTTAGCTCAACAGATGGTACGGGTGGATTTGATTTTTTATTTATGACCCTCCCTTTGTAACATCTTTCTCTAACGATCGCTGTTTCGGGACTACCAATTAGGCGCAACAGGAGGTCGGGGGGGGGGAACGATAGTACAGAATATTCCGTCTTCAAAGATTTCTTTCGAGGTGGAAAATGTGAGGCAGAAAAAATCGTTTGAAACCCTTTCGAATCCATCAAGAGGTGCAAAAATAATCCGTGTGTGACGATTTGGAGAGCCAACTTTCAATACGGAAAAATCCGTCCGTAACGCTGAGAGGGTTAAAGAAAACGTTGGAAATTACTCATAAAAAAAAACATTGAATCCGTTAAGTGTTCTCAAAGAGCAATTAATTGAAAAGCATGATGGTCTTAAACAACTAAATTGTGAAATCGAAAGTCATTTAACCTTTGAAGATATTAAATCCGAAATTGAGGTGTCCGTCGATAACATCGCGGCAAAAACATCGCGGGCGAAAATGTCGCGGAGAAAACAACGCAAGGCGAAAACGTCGTGCTACAAAACATCGCAGTTCTAAAACATCGTGGTACAAAACATCGTCCTCGAAAATAAAGCGGTTGAAAAACTTCGCAGTTTAAAAACATCGTCGTCGAAAATATCGTGGTAAAAAATAATGTATCTACAAATCATCGCATGACAGTAACATCGCAGACATGCTTTTTTCAGGTTTTAATAATTGTAAATGGATATTCCCATAATAATTTGTGAGCCCAAGATGTAAAGAAGGATAATTTTTATTTTCACATTCTTTATTAACTAATAAATTTTTGCTGGAAAAGTAAGAAGGAAACCTAAGCAGAGAAAATTAAATGCAACTTATAGATTATACTTTTCATGAAAAACTACCAGTAAAAAATTTATAAAAATTGATTTATTAATGGCCTTTGTTAGTTAACTATGTCGGTTTAAAATTCTATTAAGTGCTATAAGTTGCATTAACTTTCTATGCTTAAATTTCCTTCTTATTTTTTCGGCAAAAATTTATTAGTTAATAAAAATATGAAAGTAAAAATTATCCTTCTTTCCATCTTGCGCTCACAAATCATTATGGGAATATCCATTTACATTTATTAAAGCCTGAAAAAAGCATGTCTGCGATGTTATCGTCATGCGATAATTTGTAGTTACTTTATTTTTTACCACGATATTTTCGACGACGATGTTTTTAAACTGCGAAGTTTTTGAACCGCTTTATTTTCGACGACGATGTTTTGTACCACGATGTTTTAGAACTGCGATGTTTTCTCTTTGCGATGTCTTCTCCCACGATGTTTTGTAGCACGATGTTTTCGCCTTGCGTTGTTTTCTCCGCGACGTTTTCGACAGCGATGTTTTTGCCGCGATGTTTTCGGCTGTAACCCGAAATTGAAGCTGTTGAAGATTACAATAAAAAAATTATTGAATGGAAAAATAAAATTGCTCGGTATTTAGATAAAAATTTTAACTCTAACCCTCAAATTGATTCTCATGATTCTAGTGTTTTAACTAGTGAAAATAATGTTCCTATTAATAATACTGGACCTAATTTCATGAAGCTTCCAAAGCTTACAATCGAAAAACATTATGGTGATTCTGGCTTATGGCTTGAGGTTTGGAGCCAATTTTTCAAATGCTTTAGATAGTAATGAGCATTTGACACCAGTTGATAAATTTTGTTACTTGAAATCGCTGCTTGGTAGCTAATGCTGTATCTGAGCTTTCATTAACTAATGAAAATTATAGTTCTGCTATCGCTCTTTTGAAAGAACGGAAACGGAGAGAAAACAGTATAGCACCAAGGTGCCTGGGCTAACGTGAACCCTACCCCTTGTAGAATAGGCAAGCAATTGCGAATCATATCAAAAGGCAATAACTTGTAGTTAAAATAGATCATATGAGTATTTACATAATAATTATGTTTATGTTTATTTTATTTATTTATTTATTTATTTTTCGTCCATCTCCCAGCTGGGTATCATCAGCCCCGCCTAAAAGGGCTACGCTCTTTTTGCACTCTATTTCTTAATATATATCATTACACTTACGCCTACTCTCAAAATAATTGGGCAAAAATCTAAATAGATTACCGCCTACGGTTCATTCTTCTTCTCAGTTTCTTACTTATTTTTAAAATCATTTCATATTTACAAATTATAATTTCTAGAGTTGCTGATTGTATTTGTTCACTTTAAATAGCTAGCATTTTACATAAATATGCCAGTACGTAATTAAATATGAAATTACAAAAGTGCATATTTCCTAATCCAAAATATAATTACTAATTTATTCCATCACTATTTTTATTTTCTCTTCTGAGCATGGTATTTATTCTTCCGGATCACTACGCTGTTATGAGAATTTTAACATTTTAATTAAGACACGGTAACAATCAATTTTTTATATTATAAATTTTGTATGTGTACATTGTATTTAGACAATTAAACTGTAAAACAAAAACTAAAACAAAACAACATTTCACACTACGGCTAGCTATAACAATAGTTTTCCCTTATTCTTCAGTTGTTAGCATTCATTTATGTGCAGGTGTTTTGTACTCAGTCAAACATCATATTTGAAAACCTTGTTTCACCGACAAAACGCTAACTGCGTATCGACACTTAATAACTTTTCTACTGTTAAGTCTTATAACGCCTTATACTCTTTCACCATATACGCCCACTTATTAAAACAACCTCAGTCGGAATTTTTAGAATGCTTTTCTACAATTTCTTTCTTAAATTTAGTAACTACTTTACGCAGCTTTCCCTTATTTAGTAAATTTTCCTCCTTTTCGATTTAGCAGCTTTCTTACAGTAAGACTTGCAACGCCTTTTCCCCCCTCCCTTTACTTGAGCCCCCTTTTACAAAATACCTGCCCCGTCGGAATTTTTAATTTTTTCTACAAAATCTTTCTTATCCTTTATCCTTTTTCCTCCTAAACTACCTTGTAATATGAATCTCCACAGGTGACGATGACTAGTCAAAGCTCATGAGACAAAATCGTCTTCCGTCTCCGGTACCCCACTGTAAATCAAGAAAGGAATGGCTCCTTATTAGGAGGCGGGGCCTTCTTTAATTTTTTTCCCTTTTTTTCCTGTGTAAATTGGTAAGTAATACTTCTTCAATATCTTCCTC
Source organism: Stegodyphus dumicola (assembly GCF_044657685.1). Taxonomy (NCBI): domain Eukaryota; kingdom Metazoa; phylum Arthropoda; class Arachnida; order Araneae; family Eresidae; genus Stegodyphus; species Stegodyphus dumicola. The sequence goes on along the minus strand of NC_140768.1, from coordinate 130,505,706 downwards.
TTTCTTTCTGCCCAAAAAAATAAATAAATAAATAAAATCGGTGTTTGATACCACTGACTTTAGATGAAGATCACCAGTCTATGATTTTGCAGCAAGAGCCTGGCTTGCTTAAGTTTTAATTATTGTAGTTTTTAGTTATTATTTCTGCCCACAGATGGTGCTTTTGGCTCAAATGTCCATCGAGCTAGCTTTGCCTACAAAAAGGCAGTGCACATTATTCTTAATTAATAATCTCATTCGGACGCCAGAAGCCCTACGTTAAGGTTCTCCTTGCAGCTCTCGGTGTTTACCAAGACTACTTGATTTTTATTTCACGTTCAGTTGCTAGCACACAAAAGGTTGCTCACCGGTTTTAAGTGACCACAGAGTGGTAAAAAGGCCTTCGTGCGATTTTACTGAGTTTCAATTTTGCTTCTGCTTCCAGACGCAGTCACAGCAGGACGTCTGATTTTTCCGCTTTTAACTTACGTGATTTTTCCGAGCTTCCCCTGCTTATACCTAACGGATTTTGAAATGGCAAACATCATGAAGGCGATGGCTGACTTCATCAATCACGCCATTAAAGAACTGGAATCAACATCAAGTAGGGTTGAGCTTTTCGACTCAGACATAGAACGTCTGAATAACTTAAAGCAAATGAAAAATCTCTTCTCTGTCACCTTCCCGGACTTTAATACCAATTTCCCTGCAGAAACCCAGCAGCGGACTGCCGCGCCTAATACGACTCCGGCCGCATGTGGAAAACGGTCAAGAACTCCAGAACCGGAAACATATAACAAATTCGCTATTCTTCAAGAAGTATCGGATGATCCCGACCAGCATCGTCAGGAAGGAAATTCGATGGAGCCCCCCCCAATCATCATAAAAAATAAAAAAGAAAGCTAAAGCCAAACCAGCTACCCTACCTAAACCCAAATCCCAGGATGCAGCTCAAGAAGAGCCTGCCTGCACCCACTCCGGACGCCACGCCCATAGAAACGGTACTCCCGACCAATGAAGAACCCACAAATGAAGTGCCCTGCTGTCCCACAGACACCGAGGGATTCCAGTATCCCAAAAGGAACTCAAAGATACCCCGATCATTATACAAGACCCTGACTTCACATGGAAACAATTAAATGATCTATTGGAGAAAGCCAAAATAGACGGAAAAGCCAAAATGAGAGGGGATTTCGATTTCGAACTCAAGGTCTTCGAATCTGATATACATCGGCAAATTACAAGTCTACTGGAATCTAAGAACATCAAATACTACACTCACATGCTACCAGACGATAAACATATCAAAGCAGTAATCCGCAGCATCCGAACTTACTACGATCCTGTTGAAATCGGAGAAGCACTAAGAGAGCTCGGATATCAAGTGAACCGAGTCTCTCAATTCACTCGTAAACGCGGCCCTGACATTCAGCGTATGCCACTGTTCCTGGTTACACTGAACAGAAATGAACATTCCAGATCAATCTATCACCTGCAGTACTTTATGCGACTGCGCATAAAAGTTGAGAGATACAGGGGCAGAAAAGGCCCCACACAGTGCTACAAATGCCAAAACTTCCATCACTCCCAAGCCCACTGCCACTTCCCTGCGCGGTGTGTAAAGTGTGGTCAGGGACACGAGTCTGGCACTTTCTCAAAACCCCCCACTGAACCTGCTACCTGTGCAAACTGTGGACTTAGTCACACAGCCTCATTCCGAGGTTGTTCCTACTTCCCAAAAGAGAAGAACTCGGACAGAATTCTCTATTCTGAACGAGTTATTACCAACAGTGCGCAGCCCCCCCCCAAGGAGCACTGCTCCCAGGAACTGCAGGAACTTTCAGCTAAGCTTGAAGAGGCTAAAACTCTCATTTCCACCCTCACAGCTGTAATTTCCATGCTGAAAGACACCACATCCCAATTTAATAGTGCATCCGCACAAACATCAGCCATGCAACCAGCTATCAATCATGAATAATCTACCCCAACCATTTGTGCCAATCTCAGTGGCGTTATGGAACGCACAAAACCTAACTACAAAGCTCCACGAGCTGCACGATTTCTTAGAAAATCATGACATACAAATATGCATGATTACTGAAACACATGCACTTGCCAGGCACAGCCTAAAACTGGCAAACTACCATACATACAGATGTGACAGAGTCAGACATCGCGGTGGCGGTGTAATCATCTATGTAAAACGATCACTGAACTCTGGACTGATCTCCTCCGATAATTCTAAAGGACACGAACTTGTCTGCGTCAACGTACACATTCTCAAATTTGGAAACACCAAATTCTGTGTTATTTACAACCCCCCTGAAAACAAAATCGATACTGCGGATATCCAGGCCTATCTAGATGACCAAACTCCCACAATAATAGGTGGAGATTTTAACTCGAAACACACCGACTGGAGATGCAATCACTCCAACCCAAACGGACTTATAATCCGAAACTTCGTAGAGAACCACCCCATTTTCATGTACACTCCAGAAGAACCTACTTACAGACCAAATATCATCAACAGACGACCAAACATCCTGGACTTCTTTCTCACAAACTACAACTTCCCTATGACTCTAGAAGTACTCATCGAACTATCTTCCGATCACGTCCCTGTAATCGCCCGATTAGGCTACAACAAACCAAAAGAAGCTCATATCAAGAAAATTATTGACTGACATCTCCTACATAATATTGCAATATCCACTCCCATACAATATGGAAGATTAAATTCTCCAGAAAACATTGAAACTACAGCCATAGCTTTCACCGAAACCATTCAAAACTTCCTCAAACAGGCTACTACAGAAAAGATTACTTCCTGTAATTATGGCACCCTTCCTCAGAACATCCGTAATATCATTACCCAACGCAACAAACTACAACTTCCTAACGGAACATTTACTTAACGGATTTTAACATTTTAGTCAAGACGCGGTAAGTAAACATTTATTAATTTGTATTATCCTTTTGTGTATATTGCATTTAGTCAATACAACTGTTCTACATACAAGCGCTGGTTTACTAAAACAATAATATTCCTTTAATTTTCAGTTGTTAGCATTATTTTATATACAAGTGTTTTGTACTGTGTTATATTCAAGCATAATATTTTAATACCTCGTGTCCTTCATCTTAGGCTAAGCTGATCTTGCCTTTTCCTTCTGATAAATATCGACTGCTGACGACGTGCTGCGAGGACGTAAACACTTTTTTTTTCCTTTTTTCCTTCAAGTGTTATTCTCAATTTATGCACCCTCTATTTCTACAAATTCCAATGCCACATAGCCACGCCAAACAAGCATTTATGTGCTAACGACTGATAGTGGCAGAAAAATGAAATCGACTTGGTAAAACCGAGAGCTGTGCTAAGAGAACCTTCAAGTGCGACTGCTCGGACCGTCTGCCACCTTCGGACATCTCGATATTGTTACAGCATCTGCTGATGCTCTTTCATTAATCTTACTCCGTTCCTTCATTCAAGGTACAACTAGCTGATATCATTATAATAAGAAGTTTTTTTTTTTTTTTTTTTTTTTTTTTTTTTTTCTTCCTAAAAATTTACTTACAGGTTCTTGATTGCTGCAATACAAAGTGCTGAAACAGCTTCAACGACTCAGAAACCAGTCGTTCTAAATTATCTTTCAAACGACGACCGGGGATCTCAAAATGAAAAACAGTTTGTATATGTATTTACCGGTAAGGTTTTCTTTATATTGGCATGCCTTGTCTTCCCAGTGGTGCTCAAAATTATATGATACCTTATAAGTTACAAACTATAACTCCTTTATATGCTCATTTACAAAATTATGCTAGGGTATCTATATATCCCAAACTTATGTTAATTTTGTTTACTTCACGTTAAATTCCTAATCAGCAAAGTTTTTTTTTTTTGGGGGGGACGGTTTTTCACACATCCAATACACACACATCAATGGACGCTATAACATATCAATATATTTTCTACCTCTCTTCCTTTTCGTCTCGAGGCCCATTTTTTTTATCCTTTCCTTTCTCCTCTTACTACTAAGGGTCATTTATTTTTAAATTTATTTTGATAGTATATAAATAAATAAATACAATATAATTATGAAAAAAAAGTAATCCCCCTTAAATCTAGGATTGGAAAATATAATACTCAGCAAAAAGAAATAGTTGTGTTGTAAATGTGTTTTTCTTTTGTCTAACTGAGATTCTTTTCTTAAAATACTACAGATGCTAACTAAATACATATCAAATATTAACATTTTAACATGTATAGCTTTCCAATATACTCTTGTGTTTATTTTAAATCACTGAGAAACATGAGATTTCAGTTTTAAATTCATTCTGTTAATATTTCCAATACATTTCATCTAATAATTAGTGTTTTCTGCTTTAATTTCCTCATTGTATTAGAAAAAAAAAATAATATTTGTTTCTCTTTGTATTATCCAAATGAATAATTAATTAATTTAAAATTACGAACATTTTGTAAAAAATGTGACAATTTGTATTATTTTATTGTATATCTGAAAGGAATCTGGTTTAAATATAAATTATTTACATAATCTTTGGATGGAAAAACTATCATGTAATATATTTAAACAAAAGATCTACTGGAAGATTTTTTTTTAGTTTTTGCATGTTCAGAATTTTTAATTTCTATATAAGTTTGTTCTGAATAGTTTTGAAAAATATATTGCACCCACACTAAATTTAAATAACAAATTTTTATCCTGTGAAATACACTCAAATTTTAATATGAATAAGACCTTGTGAAGCTGCCAAGGTATTTTCATAGAAAGTTAATATCAATTTAAGGCTTAAAAATGACTTCAAAGATGGATTGCAAGCTTTTCTAGTGTAGATACGAGCCAGGTTTCCTCAGAAAGTCCTTCACAAAGACATCTATCGTTTTAGGTTGATAGCCCTTATGTGCTATAATCAAATAAATTAAACCGAGCTTTCGTAAGGATGTGATATTCTTTCTTCCTTATTATTATGGATCCTGTTTTTTAAAGTTGTCAAGATTTTTGATGAATCGCCAATGTAAACTATTCTGAAACATCTGGCAGCCCCAACAATGATGATTTACAGTTTGCTTATAATGAGAAGAGCTTCGAGGAGACCATGTGATCATATTTCTTCCCATGCAAATGTTAATAATTCATAATCACTCAGAATTCTCTCATCACAAGAAGAGCTCTTAGTATTCTATATGTTAATGAATTTTATTTATATTTTAATCTCAAAATTCTTAATTTACTGAGAAGTGAGGAAGATGCTTGCTATATCTTTCTTTCAAGAAATGCACATATTTTACATCACATTCAAATATGCAAAAATGGACATTCAATAAAATTTCACTTCAGTGAAAGCATTTAGAGGTGCAGCTTGAAAATTTGCTAATGAAAGAAAAGTATATGTTTTAACAGCTGGTTTAGTGGTTTCAGAATACTGTTTGTGACAACTCGACTGGCGAAGTGGCCCTCCGACCGAGTCGCACAATGGGACCATGCAGAGGAGGTGATACCACTACGTCAGATATTGAAATCTACTATCCGCTGGCCACAGCCGAAGGAGGGACCAGCAGATCAGACGGCATTTATTAGAAAGACAATAAACATTACAATTGACATGAAAAAATGCTGGAGACAATATGCACAGAGACATTTACAATGACAGACTACAACTGACATATATATGATACAGAGTCATAGAGACAAGAAAATGATGTATGACAATACAATAGGTGACACACGCAGGCGTGACGAAGGGCTATATTACGCACACAGGCATAGCCATGGATTAGTAAATTTGGTCCATTGCAATGTTAATAACTCTGCATGAAAAAAACAAAAATAGGAAAGGGTGACGCACCCCGCTGATTTAAAAAAAAAGGGGAGGACAGGGAGAAAAGGAAAGAGGGCTCAGATCCAAAACAGGACCCCCTGGCTCACTGACATGAAAATATGGCTTGAAGATGGATTAGCCGGCTTTACAAAATTATGAATTAGATAATGACTGAATAAGATATTAAGTGATAAAGCGGCCAATCAGAAGTAAGAAAAGTAACCAGAGGCCTGTAGAGCTGAGTCTTAAAAAAAGAGGGGGAGGGGCAAAAACCCACTCAAGACCTTCCGGTTCACTGACAGATTTAAGGACCGGCCAGCTTGACAAAATAATGTAAAAGACAAACATATATAGATAATTAATGAAGCGGCCGATCAGAATTAAGTACATAAAGAAAAGCGAACCATAGGCCTTTGAGCAGATTCTTAAAAAAAAGGGGGGAGCCTGCCCCCTATGACAAAAATATGTGTGACAGACAGGTGGGGGTAAATATGACAAGATGAAATATAATATGACAGATAATATAATATAAGACTTATATACAAATATATACAAAATACAATAATACATTAACCCCACCATTGGACCGCCCTCACAGGGGCCGGCAGGCGACCATCACAAAGAGATCCACAGGGTCGACCGCCGTGACGACAACTCCCATAAGTCAGTCAGAGAGAACAAATTGCAAGAGACAATAATGTGAGGCGATCAGGCTCAAAAACACATACAAAAAAGGGGGGCCTGCTCCCTATGACAAAAATATGTGTGACCGACTGGTGGGGGACATTATGACAATATAAAATATAAAAAGACATATAATATAATATAAGACTTACGTACATATATATACAAAATACAATAATACAATAACCCCACTATTGGACCGCCCTCACAGGGACCGGCGGGCGACCATCACAAAGAGATCCACAGGGTCGACCCCCGTGACGACAACTCCCATAAGTCAGTCAGAGAGAATAAGTTGCAAGAGACAATAATGTGAGGCGAGCAGGCCCAGAAACACACACACACACACACACACAAAAAAAAAAAAAAAAGAAAAAAAAAAATGTTAAGGCTGACCAGCAAACAGTAGAAGTAGAAAAAAACTTAATTAATAGCCTTCCCATTAACGAATGTAGTTTCAGAAACGAATAATAAAAAAGTACGCCCCAAATGAGAACAAGTAAAATAAAGTATGAATACAAAGTTATGAAAAAAGACAATGCAAATATAATTAGGGGCAGTAAAAGACTAAAAATGCAAACGGGAAGGAAATGCAGCTTGAAAAAACAATGGAGAATGGGGCCCACCAATTGAAAAACGAGAGAGAAAAAGTCTGCTCCATTGAGAAATGTATTGATAGTGTCGAGAAAAGTGGGAACCAGTGTAGAAAGTCTGCCCCACCAGAGAAATCATCACAGGAACACATCATGCAGAGAATGTAAGTCTGCCCCACTAGACACAAAAAAGTCTGCCCATAAAGGCAGAAAACAAAACGGAAATAGGTACAGTTAAGGCTCCTTTAGAGGAGCCTTAGGTCCAGTAGGGAAGCACTGATAATTAAATGCAACTGAAATAAAAATATTAAAAAGGCAACCGATATGAGTAAAAATATAAAAAAAAACATTCAAAATAGAAAAATTATAATAAAAACAGAGGCAGATCTGCCAGAAACAGCACTCCTGACAAAGAAATAAGTTGTAATAGAGATACAGAAAAGATAAGGCGAAAAGACCAAGTACCGAATATTGAAGAATACGAAAATTAATTATTTAAAAAGAACTATTGTTTGGAGAAGAAGTTTGGATGGTAAAACAAAGAACTTTATGTCCAGAGAATAAAATGGTATATTTACGGAAACAATAAAACAAACGGTACTACAATGAAAAATGTGATGTAGTTAGCATTGGTTGGTATGGAGGTGTCCAAAAGGAGCTACCGCTACCGTGATAATATGCAGTGAGAATGAGTAAATTCATCCCAGATTAAATGATGTGAATGAAAAACAAAGGGACGACCAGGTGGTCCAAGGATCCCCTAGGCGTGAAAAAGTAAGACAATAGAGGCAGATCTCCCCAAACACAGCAATCCTGACATTATTATAAGCCACAAAAGCAGGAACAGAAGATATATGTCGAAAAGACCAAGTACCGAAGATTGAAGCTAACGAAATTTAATTATTATAAAAAAAAACTATTGTTTGGAGAATAATTTTCGAGAGCATAACAAAGAATTTTATGTCTAGAGAACAATATGAAATAGCAGCGGAAACAATAGAACAAACGGTACTACAATTAAAATTGGGGGGAAGTTAACATTGGTTGGTATGGAGGTGTCCAAGAGGAGCTACCACAACTGTGAAAATATGCTTTGGGAATGAATTAAGTCACCCCAGAATTTAAAAAAAGACAAAATAATGTAAGGGAAAAACAAATGGACGACCAGGGGGTCCAGGGACCCCCTAGGCGTGATAAAATAAGACAATAGAGGCAACAAGCGCCTGGCCCCAGCCACCATCCCAAGCTCTTATTGGACACGACTTCTGATGTCATACAGTGACGAAAAGAATTCTCTGCAGCATTTTTGTGCGCCAAAAGCTGGAGCTCGAGATCATTTTAGCGCTGAAACAGGCGAAGCAATGGAATAATTTGCCATATTTGCGAAAAAATTACAAAAATAAAAAGCAGCTTCAGAAATATATTGTTAATGTACATAATATTACAAAAAAGGTGCAATTCGATGTGCAGTCGATAACCGTTTAGCAGTATTTTGGTCATTATTTACGAATATCGAAGTCATTTGACAATAAACACTTTTTATAAGATATAAAAGTTAAGAAACAAAACAATAATACATAAAAAAACAGAATGATAACTCCAATTGATAAAGTCGAATAAACGATATTATAAGTATTTTTCGATTTAAAAGTATCTTATCACTTTATCTTATTTTTAACCATAAATGAGGAGATATTAATGCCTAGGATTAGAAAGTAAAAAATTAATCTGACTAACGAACAATTTTGATACCAAACAATCTCTATATAACAAGGAATAAATGAAAGGAAGGATATTTAATTATCAAACAGTTCATTTTTATAAAGAAAGAACTAAATTTTACAGTTATATCACTTTTAAAAACACTTTTCTGTAAAATAAACCGCTAATTCATGAAAACTGCGGCAGACATTATTTACACAGTAAGAGTTAAGTGCTATTTCTTGACATTGCTGACGAAGCAAATCTTGTTAATGGTCTCCTTTTATATGAAATTATAAAATACATTTCTTAAATATCAGTATAGCGCTATGAATTGCATTGAATACAGATTGCTTAGCCAAACACTATTTACGCATTATAAAGTTTTATCTATTCCATTAACATGATTAAACAATTTATATAAAAAGTGCCGATATATTTTCTTATACTGTTAGGTTCGTTTTAATTGAAAATATTCTGTTACATTGAACAAATTCACATTAACACAGGAAAGAACCAAATCCAAAGTAGTTATAAGTTACCCTTGACATAACTCAAACGAAACAGATAATGGAATCTTTTCAGCCTGACGTCATAAACGGCAACCAATAAGAACAGGGGTGGTGGCTGGGGCCAGGCGCTTGTATAGAGGCAGATCTCCCCAAACACAACACTCCTGACATGAGTATAAGCCGCGAGAGCAAGAACAGAAGATATATGTCGAAAAGACCAAGTACCGAAGATTGAAAGAAACGAAAATAAATTATTATAAAAAAACTATTGGACAGCATAAAATGAAAGAAACTCTAGAAAAATGTGACTATTCACTGAAACATTTTTACGAGAGCGATGTATTCTCTGCATATGATTCGCCAACCAAATATGTGAATAGGTGACCCTGAAAAAATTTTGAACATAGCAGAAAATCTGTTCATACAAGCAAGAAACCAAAACTGGCATGATTCTTCCATAATGCTGTATAAATGTTATGCCATAAAACTGAAAAAGTTATGCCATAAAACTGAAAAATTCTTTCTCGCTCAGTTTCTAAATAGAGAGCCATCCACACTCATGCCAAAAGTTGCCGACCATCTACAAGAGGGAGTGACAATTTATTCAAACTTCTGGTGAGAATAAAGACAAGAACTGGTAAATACCAGCTTACAGATATTTTTCTGCGGACAATAAATTTCCGCATATGTATAGCATTCTCCCAGATGGATTTTCAGTAGCATGACAGCAAATTATGATCCCACCAATGGGAATTTTAATGTTTTAGCCTAGTGGTGGACAGCATAGTGCAGTTTTGATTGTTTTTGGCAAAATCTCATATTTAGCATTCTGCATGCATAGACTGTAATGTGGCTTTCTTTAAAGACATCATGCACCTCTTTCTTCTTTTTGTTTTTAGAATTTTAATAGCAAGTTTATAATATTCTCAGATGTTTCCTTACCTGAAAACAGATGACTGTGTATATGGTGAGAACAAAAGCACAAAAACTTAAGATGTATATGTGTGTTATATAGAAAAAGGAGAATATAGAAAAACAAGTGGTAGTGGATGAATCGTTGCAATAGATATAATGTTTCTTTCCAACGATACAAATGAGTTATTACAGTTAAAGGCCTAATGACCTTACAGGGTATGTATGGATGTCTAGGAAAACGAAACGATCAATAACACATATTACAGATAATGAGTAATTTTCTCTATAGTTCAAGAAATTTTTAAAAACTACCTTAAAATGTCTGATTTACATAACTGTAAAAACTGCATTCAAATTCAAATTTAAGGTTAGGTTATTTTAATATCGCACAAGTACACAAGGGTTGCATGCCTAAGGACAGGGATACCTTTGTGGAGAACTTTCTAAGGGAAATTAGCTCATATTCATGTTACACATGGAGAAAAACAACTATGTAGCTAGATCATTTGAGTGTGTTCAAACCTGGGTTGAACTACCAGTGTTCAGTGGTCATAACTTCTCAGTGAATGGTAGGACCCATATTTAATGTGTATTAACAATATTTTCCTGCAATGGAAATGGTTCACAATAGGCAATTCGTAAAACTGAGGTAGTTCAACCCAGTTTCAAATCCCAGTAAATGGATTGATTGTATGAGAGTTTTGTGGTTTTTTCCATGTGTAACATGGAAGCGAGGAACTTATCTTATAAAAAGTATTCCACAAAGGCATTCTTCCTCTTAGGCAAATAGCTGTTCAATCCTTTATTATAATCTAAATAATGCAGTATTGATTTGTAAGTATAATTATGATCTAAACAGAACTATATTCAATAATTTAAAAACTTAAAATTGTTATTTTAGAAAAAAGAATAGCTTGTTTATAGACCGTACCAAATGCGTTAATAGCAAAGTACAGCATAATTTCTTTAAAACACGAGGTATCATATTTCCCTTCAGAGTTTATACTCTATAAACACTAATGTAATAGTAATATTAAATACAGCAAAAATTACTTAGCAGTACATAACAAATCTTTCCAAGTTTACTCTACGTTATGAACTATCAAACAGAAGTATTTACAGACAAGATAGTTCATGCATAGTGCAACAAATTTTGAAGAGACTGATTGCCTGTATGATGCAAACTGTTTTGTTATATTATTTGATACAGGCTAGCCAAACCTAGATTACAAAAGGAGATCTGTTTGGCATGAACAAAATTTGAAGAAATTTTTTATATACCACAAGGCACGTTTTTGCAGAATTTGTGATAGTTTACTATAAATTTTTAAAACCCTAGTCCGACCTTGGCACCAAATTAGCACTATTGCTATAGAAGTACATGCCGGCCATCTTTCAAAGTATATAACAGTTACCTCATTGTGGTTGCGATGCATGTGTTGCTGTTAGTGATAATTTATTTGAACAGTTCTTATAAATGTTAAACATTATTCCTTATAAAAATTCATTATTAAAATCATATTTTGTTCTTCACACTTTTATTTATTGAGTAGTTAAATTTTGAAACAGTCATGGATTTATTTTCTGTTTTGTAGGTTTGAAAAATTAAAAAGAAAGATAAGAAAATGTATAGTTGCTGAAAATTCTGAAATAGCAAATTATATTATTGATTGGTTTGTTTATTATGTTGATTTGTCTATTATGATATAATTTATGTCCTTTAAAACAATTCTTTTCCTGCATGCTTATATATTTTTAGCAATATACCATTGCAAGTATCTTACTTACTAATAAAACTCTTTTTAGCTAATGAAACTAATTCCATGTAAGCATACCTGAGAATTAAAATAATAATTTAATACTAAATCAAGTTCAGTGACAGAAATATAGGTAGTAAAGATGAATGCTGAAAACAGAGAAAGTAAGTTGAATGGTTGATATATGTAGAAAAAAACCTCATTCCTAGCACTGCTACCTATTATATTTCCCAATTTGGCAGAATCTCATTTAGTTTGTCTTTCGTAAAGAAGCAGCCTATACAATTGATATTCATTTTTTTTAATATTCAGAAATGCAGTGTTTCATAAAATTATAGCAGAGGCAACACTGCAGAACAAAAGTGTGTTGAATGCCACATATAAAATCTGATATTTATTAATTTTTTCAGTTTCACTTGTAATGCATGATACACAAACATTTTAAAAACATACTTATTGGAGAAAAAATGAGCATAAACTTTTTAATTGGAACATTGTGCAGAATTTTTTTTAACACATGTGAGCTCCTTGTTTGAAAAATATGATAATAATAGAAATAGTATTACAAGATATGTGCCTGAAAATCATAGTCCTCCTTCCGAACAAAGACACTTGGAAGCCCAAATTTGGAATCTGGAATTTGTTATTATTGTCTATTTCATATTCTGCATAACTTTAACGAATTTTTGATTAAAAAACTATACAGTTTCAAAGCGAGAAATGGCAACACTGTCTGGAATAAAACATTTTTGTCTACAGCCTGCAAGCCTGTGTATCGGAAATTCTAATGATATGCTGTTTCCAAATATTTTTAGCCAAAGGGGCATCAGTCCAAATCCTCTCGAAACATGTATGTGTCTAATTCAGAAGTCAAACAACAAAAATCAGCGTTAATTTACAAAATTTTCACAGGACTAGTTTCGATGGTTTTACCGAACCATCATCTTCAGCTGCAAAACCGCAAATGAACAAGTTAGGAAATAATGTTTAGATAAGATAAGAAAGCCTGGACAACAATAAGCAAGTGGCGCCATCTGTTGGCGAAACCAGAACTAAAACATAATTTCTCTAAAAGCCGAAGGCAAATTTGGATTGGAATTAGGATCGTTAACTAGAACAGAAAGATTTTTATGAATGTGAAATGCCTCTAGAAAATCCAGTTCTCCAATGGAAGATGTTTTTTGAATAATTTTGGCAGCAGAAAAATTGAAAGTGTGATTTTCGGACCAACAATGTTGAGCAACAGAAGACTTCTGTGTTTCCTTTTTTCTAACATATGCCTCATGTTCTTTGACGCGAAATTTTAAGGCTCTCTTAGTTTGGCCAATGTAAATTAAACCGCACTGGCAAGGAATCCTATAAATACCCCAGGAATTCATATCCGGAATGGGGTCCTTGAGTATAGAAGTTGGAATTTTATTGATGGGAGAGTAAACAACCCGAAAGTTAAATTTCTGCAAAATATGTGCAACTTTATAGCTAATTGATGGAAAGAAGGGAATGACAACAGAATTTTTATAATCTCCTAAAATAAGAGTGTGGCTTTTAGTGTGTTGAGATGAGAATTTTTTAACTGCTTGATTAATAATGTTGGGTGAAAAGCCCCTGTCAATAGCTATTGCTTTTAAATAATTTAGTTCTTCATCAAGGGCTAGTTTGGAGGAGCAAACTTGAAGAGCGCGGAAAACATAGGAATAAAATGAAGCTAACTTTGTTTAGTCGGATGACATGATTTAAAGTGTGGTGGAAGGCAAACCGATGAAGGTTTACGGTAAACTGTAGTACTGAAGTTGGATGTGTTACGTGTGACCAGAATGTCGAGAAACGGAAGAGAATTGCAAGTCTCAAGTTCAAAAGTGAACTGAATAGCAGGATCAATAGAATTCATTGCTGAAAGAACTCTATTTAGATCATCTTTATTACCTTCAAACAGGGTAAAAGTATCATCTACGTAGCGGAACCATGCCGGGAAGTTTAAAGTTTTCAAACAATTTTGATTCATAATAATGCATATAGATATCAGCCAGGTTGGGACTGAGGGGGCTTCCCATGGCTAATCCCTCAGTTTGCTTGTAATATTTATTTTGGAAAACAAAATGTGTTTGTTTCAAACAGAGTTGAGTGAGAGAAATTAGCTCATCAATTTCGATGCAAGAGAAATGAAATTCGCGAAGTCTGGTTTCTAGACATCTTAATGCACCCTCCACTGGGACATTGGTGAATAATGATTTTACATCAAAAGAAACCATGAGTAAATTACGAGGAGAAATGTTTTTAACCTTTTTTACAAACTCTATTGAATTTTTTATGATGTAAATGTTATTGTCTAATAGAGTGGAAAATCTAGAAACTAAATATTTAGCTAATGGATACGAGGCAGTACCTAAATTTGATACAATAGGGCGGAAAGGAATACAACTTTTATGAATTTTGGGAAGAGCATATAATCTGGCACGATTCGCAACAGATGGGATAAGCGAATGTTTTAAGTTTCTTGAAATGATTTGCGAAGATTTGATCGCAGTTTTTATTTTGGATAAGTCCGAAGGTGAAGGATCTTTAGGGATCGGATTATATGGTCCTTCGTTTAAGAGTTTAGTGACACCATCGATGTAAGTGTTCTTATCCATGACTACTATCTGGCCACCTTTGTCGGCCTTTGAAATGACAATATCCAGGTTAGAATGAATCTCGCGCATTGTAGCTCTTTCTCTCGCAGTTAGATTTGGTTTCAAAGGTTTATTATTGAATTTCACATTATGAGCGATAAGATGCCTAATCATTTCTTTCTGTGAATCTGAAACTTTACTGAACTTGAAAGCTTTTTCGATAGGAGCCAAAATCTTTGGAATCGAGGGTTTAGAGGTTTGTGAGAAGTTAAAATTATATTTTAGAATTCTCTCTTGTTCTTCTGAAAGACTAACATTAGAAATATTAACTATTGGCTTGATGTTTACAATGGGAAGATTTTTTGAACTACTTGGACTGGAAGACTGTAAAAGAAGTTTTTCCAATTTAACTGCAAGGGTGTTTTTATGACGGTTAACTGCATTCTCCGTTCTAGACCAAGACTTTTGTTCAAGGGCAGTGAATTTTGGATATGTTTTAGCGAGTTCCAGATGAAGCTTATAGAGTTCATGTTCAATTTTGGTCAATTGTTGACGTGTATCCCTTATCACGGACCGAAGTAAGGCAAGTTTGCAATTTAACAGATTTCTTGAAACGCGACTCGAAGGTTTTTGAGTAGATTTGATTTGAATAAAATTGGGGATCAATTTTTTACATTTACATTTAAGTAAAAAGTTAAGATGATTCAGGAATTTTTGCCGTTTTAGGCGTAATTTAGTGAAACGATTAACGGATGAAGGCATGATAAACAATGCAGAAAATCAAACTAAATTAACTGAGCAATAATAAAGTACACACAAAATAGCAGAAAAATCCCTCACTGAAATGAATAGAAAACAAAATGTTTGTAAGCAAAATGCATGAAATCAGACAAGCAAAGCACAATATCCAAATGTACAAAACATAAACATAACTTGAAAATTGCAAAAATGTACTCACCGAAACTCCTACAATCACAAAATGGCGGCCACACCACGTGCAAAAAAGAAAGCAAAATGTAAGCCTGTTTGGGGCTTCTATAATTAAGACACAATAACACGCCGAATAAATACTAATTCAGAAGTCAAACAACAAAAATCAGCGTTAATTTACAAAATTTTCACAGGACTAGTTTCGATGGTTTTACCGAACCATCATCTTCAGCTGCAAAGCCGCAAATGAACAAGATAGGAAATAATGTTTAGATAAGATAAGAAAGCCTAGACAAGAATAAGCAGGTGGCGCCATCTGTTGGCGAAACCAGAACTAAAACATAATTTCTCTAAAAGCCGAAGGCAAATTTGGATTGGAATTAGGATCGTTAACTAGAACAGAAAGATTTTTATGAATGTGAAATGCCTCTAGAAAATCCAGTTCTCCAATGGAAGATGTTTTTTGAATAATTTTGGCAGCAGAAAAATTGAAAGTGTGATTTTCGGACCAACAATGTTGAGCAAGAGAAGACTTCTGTGTTTCCTTTTTTCTAACATATGCCTCATGTTCTTTGACGCGAAATTTTAAGGCTCTCTTAGTTTGGCCAAAGTAAATTAAACCGCACTGGCAAGGAATCCTATAAATACCCCAGGAATTCATATCCGGAATGGGGTCCTTGAGTATAGAAGTTGGAATTTTATTGATGGGAGAGTAAACAACCCGAAAGTTAAATTTCTGCAAAATATGTGCAACTTTATAGCTAATTGATGGAAAGAAGGGAATGACAACAGAATTTTTATAATCTCCTAAAATAAGAGTGTGGCTTTTAGTGTGTTGAGATGAGAATTTTTTAACTGCTTGATTAATAATGTTGGGTGAAAAGCCCCTGTCAATAGCTATTGCTTTTAAATAATTTAGTTCTTCATCAAGGGCTAGTTTGGAGGAGCAAACTTGAAGAGCGCGGAAAACATAGGAATAAAATGAAGCTAACTTTGTTTAGTCGGATGACATGATTTAAAGTGTGGTGGAAGGCAAACCGATGAAGGTTTACGGTAAACTGTAGTACTGAAGTTGGATGTGTTACGTGTGACCAGAATGTCGAGAAACGGAAGAGAATTGCAAGTCTCAAGTTCAAAAGTGAACTGAATAGCAGGATCAATAGAATTCATGGCTGAAAGAACTCTATTTAGATCATCTTTATTACCTTCAAACAGGGTAAAAGTATCGTCTACGTAGCGGAACCATGCCGGGAAGTTTAAAGTTTCAAACAATTTTGATTCATAATAATGCATGTAGATATCAGCCAGGATGGGACTGAGGGGGCTTCCCATGGCTAATCCCTCAGTTTGCTTGTAATATTTATTTTGGAAAACAAAATGTGTTTGTTTCAAACAGAGTTGAGTGAGAGAAATTAGCTCATCAATTTCGATGCAAGAGAAATGAAATTCGCGAAGTCTGGTTTCTAGACATCTTAATGCACCCTCCACTGGGACATTGGTGAATAATGATTTTACATCAAAAGAAACCATGAGTAAATTACGAGGAGAAATGTTTTTAACCTTTTTTACAAACTCTATTGAATTTTTTATGATGTAAATGTTATTGTCTAATAGAGTGGAAAATCTAGAAACTAAATATTTAGCTAATGGATACGAGGCTGTACCTAAATTTGATACAATAGGGCGGAAAGGAATACAACTTTTATGAATTTTGGGAAGAGCATATAATCTGGCACAATTCGCAACAGATGGGATAAGCGAATGTTTTAAGTTTCTTGAAATGATTTGCGAAGATTTGATCGCAGTTTTTATTTTGGATAAGTCCGAAGGTGAAGGATCTTTAGGGATCGGATTATATGGTCCTTCGTTTAAGAGTTTAGTGACACCATCGATGTAAGTGTTCTTATCCATGACTACTATCTGGCCACCTTTGTCGGCCTTTGAAATGACAATATCCAGGTTAGAATGAATCTCGCGCATTGTAGCTCTTTCTCTCGCAGTTAGATTTGGTTTCAAAGGTTTATTATTGAATTTCACATTATGAGCGATAAGATGCCTAATCATTTCTTTCTGTGAATCTGAAACTTTACTGAACTTGGAAGCTTTTTCGATAGGAGCCAAAATCTTTGGAATCGAGGGTTTAGAGGTTTGTGAGAAGTTAAAATTATATTTTAGAATTCTCTCTTGTTCTTCTGAAAGACTAACATTAGAAATATTAACTATTGGCTTGATGTTTACAATGGGAAGATTTTTTGAACTACTTGGACTGGAAGACTGTAAAAGAAGTTTTTCGAATTTAACTGCAATGGTGTTTTTATGACGGTTAACTGCATTCTCCGTTCTAGACCAAGACTTTTGTTCAAGGGCAGTGAATTTTGGATATGTTTTAGCGAGTTCCAGATGAAGCTTATAGAGTTCATGTTCAATTTTGGACAATTGTTGACGTGTATCCCTAGTTTAGTTTCTAGATTTTCCACTCTATTAGACAATAACATTTACACCATAAAAAATTCAATAGAGTTTGTAAAAAAGGTTAAAAACATTTCTCCTCGTAATTTACTCATGGTTTCTTTTGATGTAAAATCATTATTCACCAATGTCCCAGTGGAGGGTGCATTAAGATGTCTAGAAACCAGACTTCGCGAATTTCATTTCTCTTGCATCGAAATTGATGAGCTAATTTCTCTCACTCAACTCTGTTTGAAACAAACACATTTTGTTTTCCAAAATAAATATTACAAGCAAACTGAGGGATTAGCCATGGGAAGCCCCCTCAGTCCCATCCTGGCTGATATCTACATGCATTATTATGAATCAAAATTGTTTGAAACTTTAAACTTCCCGGCATGGTTCCGCTACGTAGATGATACTTTTACCCTGTTTGAAGGTAATAAAGATGATCTAAATAGAGTTCTTTCAGCAATGAATTCTATTGATCCTGCTATTCAGTTCACTTTTGAACTTGAGACTTGCAATTCTCTTCCGTTTCTCGACATTCTGGTCACACGTAACACATCCAACTTCAGTACTACAGTTTACCGTAAACCTTCACCGGTTTGCCTTCCACCACACTTTAAATCATGTCATCCGACTAAACAAAGTTAGCTTCATTTTATTCCTATGTTTTCAAGTTTGCTCCTCCAATCTAGCCCTTGATGAAGAACTAAATTATTTAAAAGCAATAGCTATTGACAGGGGCTTTTCACCCAACATTATTAATCAAGCAGTTAAAAAATTCTCATCTCAACACACTAAAAGCCACACTCTTATTTTAGGAGATTATAAAAATTCTGTTGTCATTCCCTTCTTTCCATCAATTAGCTATAAAGTTGCACATATTTTGCAGAAATTTAACTTTCGGGTTGTTTACTCTCCCATCAATAAAATTCCAACTTCTATACTCAAGGACCCCATTCCGGATATGAATTCCTGGGGTATTTATAGGATTCCTTGCCAGTGCGGTTTAATTTACATTGGCCAAACTAAGAGAGCCTTAAAATTTCGCGTCAAAGAACATGAGGCATATGTTAGAAAAAAGGAAACACAGAAGTCTTCTGTTGCTCAACATTGTTGGTCCGAAAATCACACTTTCAATTTTTCTGCTGCCAAAATTATTCAAAAAACATCTTCCATTGGAGAACTGGATTTTCTAGAGGCATTTCACATTCATAAAAATCTTTCTGTTCTAGTTAACGATCCTAATTCCAATCCAAATTTGCCTTCGGCTTTTAGAGAAATTATGTTTTAGTTCTGGTTTCGCCAACAGATGGCGCCACTTGCTTATTCTTGTCCAGGCTTTCTTATCTTATCTAAACATTATTTCCTATCTTGTTCATTTGCGGTTTTGCA
This sequence comes from Stegodyphus dumicola, assembly GCF_044657685.1. Lineage (NCBI taxonomy): Eukaryota > Metazoa > Arthropoda > Arachnida > Araneae > Eresidae > Stegodyphus > Stegodyphus dumicola. The sequence continues at coordinate 130,486,333 of NC_140768.1, read as the reverse complement.
GCTGAAGATGATGGTTCGGTAAAACCATCGAAACTAGTCCTGTGAAAATTTTGTAAATTAACGCTGATTTTTGTTGTTTGACTTCTGAATTAGTATTTATTCGGCGTGTTATTGTGTCTTAATGTATGTGTCTGTAAATGAAAAAAATTGCCCGTTTGCATATTATATAAATATAAGATATAAATATATCTACATATATATATAAACATATAAATATAGCAATAATATTTTTTTTCATTTTTTATTTATTTTTTTGGGTACTGATTCCAGTTTTACATAACTTTTCAACCAAATATTTTGCGCTAGCATTATTTTCTTATTTTTTATGAAACATTATTTTTTTATAAAACGTTTTAGAGAAGTATTTAAAATAAATTAATCTTATATCAAGGTAAAGAAAGTAATTGTTATAAGAAAAACTGAAGCAAGGAGGATAAAAAGATTTCTAAGGTCATATTTTTAAACTAATCTAATTGGCTTATTATAAGATAAAGACTGTTATTTTTTTTTCGATGATAATAATAGAAAAATAATGGGAATAAAGATGCCTGCAGGTTTCTTTATGTATAGTAATATATTAAAATAAATTTCATAATAATTAACTTTAATAAAACAGAATTATATTTCATGAGGTTTGCAAATTTCGTAAAAAGTATGTGCGTATTCGTATCTTATAAAATAATTTGTTAAAATTCTACAGGGTATTTGAATGAACTGAACTATCTATTTCATAAAATAATAAGCAAATATTTATATTATATACAACAATGCCTTTAATACGTTAATTTACCAAATGCACATGATATATATATATATATATATATATATATATATATATATATATATAGATAGATATAGATATATATATATATATGTATATCTATATATATGTATATATATATATATATGTATATATATATATATATATATATATATATATATATATATATATTATCTTTTTCAAGCTATTATAAAAGAAGAGTTATACTCGTATAAACCATTTAGTAGGAATGAAACATTTTTTACAACTCTCAGCTGATAGTATGATGATGCATTATAATGTTGCTGTTTGTGTCGAAATGTGGACTGTATGAGGTGCTAATGTCTTTTAATAGTTTTATTAAAACTCAACAATAACATATGTGATACATTACTTAGAACCGAAGTTCTTGACAAATGATACAGATACGACTTGGTGTCTGCCGACGAACGAACTAACAATTTTCCCACCTAGTTGGCGGCGTACAGTTTGAATTGTGAGATCGCCAAGTTTGGCGCAGTTACAGTTAAAGGCAGCAACATTCTGCCCCCCCCCGTTGAATGATTTCATTCAATGATACTAAATAATACAAGAAAATATTAATTAAGTTATAACAACAAATATTTACTTTAAAAAATACATAACATTCCGTATTGGTTGTAAAACACAGAAATAAACATGTATGATAATGACATTACAATCAACTTAATATACTAAATTTTTGCTAAATAATGCAAAAAATATCAAGGTCTTTCATTAGTTCTATGTTCACAAGAATTCAGCTGTTTACATCAAAATAGATAATTTTGTTACTGGTTGTTTAAACAGACCATTTGAAGTTCGAATTATATTGCCATATAATTTATATTGCCATATAATTTATATTGCCATCAGTTCCAGGGAAAACCTCTGCAATACGACCAAGGGACCATTTATTAACGGGCAAATGATCCTCCTTTATCAAAACTACAGAATTATTTTTAACATTATGTTTTTGAAACTGCCACTTATTTCTTTGTTGGAGGTGATTTAAGTAGTTATTACTCCACTTTTTCCAAAAACCCTGGATAATTTTGGTAATTTTTTGCCAGCGGCTTAATCTGTTCTCAGGCTTTTCTAGAAGTTCTGGTTCTGGAATTGCTGTCATAGACCTAAAAATTAAAAAATGACCTGGAGTTAGAGCTTCAATACAATCGTCATCTGCCGGTAATGGAGTGATGGGCCTAGAATTTAATATACCTTCTATTTGAAGAGTCACTGTCAGAAATTCTTCATACATAAGTTTTGTTTCCCCTACGACACGTTTAAGGTGATATTTAAATGATCTGACTCCTCCATTTAAAGTCATCCAAAATTGGGAGCTCTAGGAGGCAAAAAGTTCCATTTTATTTCTTCAGTAGTCAAGTAATTTCCTAAAGATTCATCTGGGTTTTTAACAAGATTATACAATTTAATCAATTCTCTACTAGTACCAACAAAATTCGTTGCATTGTCAGAAAATATAATCGGGCTTCTACCCCTACGAGAGAAGAATCTTTTTAATGCAGCAATGAAGGCATCAGATGACAAATCTGATACTAATTCAAAATGCACTGCCTTAGTGACAAAACAAACAAAAATAGCCACATATATCTTTTGAAATTGTCCCTTTCGTTGATGTTTATACTTTATATAAAATGGGCCGAAAAAATCGATCTCTGTGCAATTAAAGGGAGCACTTATTCTCACCCGCTCCTGAGAATGATGTCCCATTATTTGCTCAACTAGAATTGGTTTAGCCCTTCTACAAACTACACAATTGTGCACAATTTATCGTGCCAGTTTCCGACCTCTAAGAGGCTAAAACTTTTGTCTGACACAATTCAACAATGCTTGTGGACCTATATGCAGATATTTCTTATGGTAATGTTCCATTACTAATTTAGTGAACTGATGATTAGCTGGTAGAATAATGGGATGCTTCTGTGTGAAATTTAAGTTAGCATTTTGCAAACGTCCCCCTACTCTTAGCAACTGAATTTCATCAAAAAAATGAGTTCAATGATTTCAGATAGCTTTTACCTGTAACCTTTACCAGCTGGCTTTTACCTTTTACCAGCTGAGATGTCCCCTTCAGGTTTTTAATATCCTCCAAAAATATTTCACTTTGAGTTACCTGAATCAGATACAACTCTGCCCCACTGACCTCCTCTACTGATAAAATTCCCTTTCTTTTTTCTTGGTTCCGACAGTTATAAATGAACCTGAAAATATAACTTACAATATGCAATAATTTAGTATAGTTATTTGTAATATTTAGAATATTATAAAACAGATCATTAGTTAATGGTTCGACTAGAAAGTTTTGCAAATGAGTTGAATTAAAGTCAAGTTTAGAGTCATTATTCACTGAAGTAGTTTGATTGGATAGCTGCTTTAGTTCCTTGCGATAAATCTCATCTAAATCTAATTGAGACACAGTTAGGGACAAATCAATTACTTCTGTTCTTAGGAATGAAGGTCCATTCCACCAAAGTTTAAGATGTTCAGTTTGATCTGGGTTAACACCTCTGGAAAGCAAGTCAGCAGGGTTTTCTTCTGACTTCACATATTGCCATTGAAACTCGTGTGTAAGTTGCTGAATTTTAGCAACTCGGTTAGCTACAAATGTCTTTAACACATGTGGAGAATTCCGAATTTATGCAAGAACAACAGATGAGTCACACCACATATGTATCTTATCTAAGTTCAATTTAAGTGCCTTTCGCACCTTATTCATTAACTGCGATAGTAACACTGCACCACAGAGTTTAAGTCTTGGGATGGAAACTGATTTTAACGGCGCGACTCTTGATTTAGTGCACAAAAGAACTACTGAACTGGAACCCGATTGCAATATACAATTGAGATAAATGCATGCACCATAAGCTAATTCTGAAGCATCAGAAAATCCATGCAATTCAATTTTAACAGCGTTAACAGACAAAATTTTTCGATTAATAATTACACCATTAATTTTAGGCATCGACGTGATGAAATTCTTCCATTCACGAGATTCCGTTTCGGGAAGCAAATCGTTCCAGCCAATTTTTAGAAGCCAAAGCTTCTGCATAAAAATTTTGGCTTTCGTAATAACTGGTCCAATTAAACCGAGTGGACCAAATATTCGAGCAACAGCTGATAAAATATGTCTCTTAGTATAGTAATCATGCAAATTTGTAATTAAGTTGAATGTGAAAGCATCTGAATCTGGATTCCATAAAATACCTAACACCTTCGTTTCATTTTTCATTTCATTGGAAAACGAATAATCTTCAGCCTTAGTATTAACATTAATCAGCAATAATTTTCTTATTTTTTATGAAACATTATTTTTTTATAAAACGTTTTAGAGAAGTATTTAAAATAAATGGATCTTATATCAAGGTAAAGAAAGTAATTGTTATAAGAAAAACTGAAGCAAGGAGGATAAAAAGATTTCTAAGGTCATATTTTTAAACTAATCTAATTGGCTTATTATAAGATAAAGACTGTTATTTTTTTTTTCGATGATAATAATAGAAAAATAATTCGAATAAAGATGCCTGCAGGTTTCTTTATGTATAGTAATATATTAAAATAAATTTCATAATCCTTAATTTTAATAAAACAGAATTATATTTCATGAGGTTTGCAAATTCCGTAAAAAGTATGTGCGTATTTGTATCTTATAAAATAATTTGCTAAAATTCTACATGGTATTTGAATGAGCTGAACACTCTATTTCATAAAATAATAAGCAAATATTTATATTACATACAACAATGCCTTTAATACGTTAATTTACCAAATGACATGATATATATATATGTATATATATATATATATATATATGTATATGTGTGTATATATATATATATATATTATCTTTTTCAAGCTATTATAAAAGAAGAGTTATACTCGTATAAACCATTTAGTAGGAATGAAACATTTTTTACAACTCTCAGCTGATATTATGATGATGCATTATAATGTTGTTGTTTGTGTCGAAATGTGGACTGTATGAGGTGCTAATGTCTTTTAATAGTTTTATTAAAACTCAACAATAATATATGTGATACATTACTTAGAACCGAAGTTCTTGACAAATGATACAGATACGACTTGGTGTCTGCCGACGAACGAACTAACAATTTTCCCGCCTAGTTGGCGGCGAGCAGTTTGAATTGTAAGATCGCCAAGTTTGGCGCAATTACAGCTAAAGGCAGCAACAGTTGTGCTGCCGTTATTTACTCCCTTATACAACTGAATGAATTTTAAAATACTTATTCCTCTTCTTGAATTTATTTCATAGCTCTAAAATTATTTCGATTATATTTTCGCGAAATAAATAGTTTGTGAGAAGGCAAAATTATATCTCAAATGATTTTACCATTTCTATTTTAGAAGAATGCTTATTTATCCAGAAACATCTTAAAAAGTGTAGAAACGGTTATGATTTTAATGTAAGAAATTAATTGAATAAAATTAGGCTTTCAGTTACGGACTATTTCGGAATATATGACAAACCTATGCGAAATTTATGTGTCTGCAGAGAGATTGTGCGCAAAAAGTGCCATTGAATGTGTTGTTCCTTACCTTGCTAAAGAAAATTTAGAGAAATAAGACCGTTCGTAGCACTTATAAAAGCTGCTGAAACTATCGAAAACTGCGTTTAAAAACTTAAAAATGCAACTTCTGTGTAGTTAGTGCTTGATTAAAAATATATATCAGTTAATTTGCGTCAGACGAGTATGGATTTCTTATTCTAATAGCACATTGAAAAACATATTATTCATTGGCATATTTATTTCTTTTGGAGAATGAAAAGAAATTTGCTTCATACATTTGTAATAAAATGAGTCAAAAACTGTCATTGTGCGGAAGCCTATTTTATTTTTATTTATTTATTTATTTATTGGAAATTGGAACCATGGTTCTGCCCAGAACGGTGAAAAAATTGTTTAGTCGTGCACTCTTTTTGAAGTAGGTATACATTACAACTATCATTAATCTACTACCAAAATGCACTTTAATTAACGATAATTGCATATTGATTTAGTGAATACTATATCTTTTTGTTACTCTATAATATCAAGAATACATTTTTAGAACTGGAAAAGAAAATTATATTTAGAATTGAAAGAATTTATGTATTTCACAATTTTTTGCATTTTGCAAAATATTTCAGAATTTATAAAGCAATACTGAAATAAAATATGAAAAAATATTAAAACACAGAGTAAATGGTAACAAATGACACAAGACTTAAAAGGAATTTGTTTTTTTTATAATACTTATTTCATCAATTCTTTTTTAATTGTCTCCAAATTGATTTCTTTCTTAATGTATTTTTGCTCCGAAAGTGAATATCAAATCGTACGATTGGTATCATTGACAATGACAAGAAAAATATTACCATATCTGTGGTGGTTACAACACTACGGTGGTTTTCCCATGTATAATGTGGATATGACGAGTTCCGCTTTTAAAGTCCTCAGTTGAAGCTTTAATGCTCTAAGACACAGAGCCGTCAAATACACAAGAGCATTAATTACGAGATTAAAATCACTGGAGATGTAAATCACAATACTAAGCATAGAATTGTTATTGATGCCTATTAAAACATATAAGAATTTGATAATTATCTCAAATGGTGATACGCCTACCAACGACCAAGCAGCAAAATTGCTGAACACGGGTAGTTCGGTTCGAATCCCAGCGAATGGGCTGCCTGCATGGACGTTTTCGCGATTTTTTCATTGTGTAACATGTATAGAAGCCATTTTCTCTTAGAAACTTCCCCGTGAAGGCATCCTTCCTTTGGCAGATAGCCCTCCAGCGCATTGTCAAACAAATTACATTGAACAAATTCACATTAACACAGGAAAGAACCAAATCCAAAGTAGTTATAAGTTACCCTTGACATAACTCAAACGAAACAGATAATGGAATCTTTTCAGCCTGACGTCATAAACGGCAACCAATAAGAACAGGGGTGGTGGCTGAGGCCAGGCGCTTGTATAGAGGCAGATCTCCCCAAACACAACACTCCTGACATGAGTATAAGCCGCGAGAGCAAGAACAGAAGATATATGTCGAAAAGACCAAGTACCGAAGATTGAAAGAAACGAAAATAAATTATTATAAAAAAACTATTGGACAGCATAAAATGAAAGAAACTCTAGAAAAATGTGACTATTCACTGAAACATTTTTACGAGAGCGATGTATTCTCTGCATATGATTCGCCAACCAAATATGTGAATAGGTGACCCTGAAAAAATTTTGAACATAGCAGAAAATCTGTTCATACAAGCAAGAAACCAAAACTGGCATGATTCTTCCATAATGCTGTATAAATGTTATGCCATAAAACTGAAAAAGTTATGCCATAAAACTGAAAAATTCTTTCTCGCTCAGTTTCTAAATAGAGAGCCATCCACACTCATGCCAAAAGTTGCCGACCATCTACAAGAGGGAGTGACAATTTATTCAAACTTCTGGTGAGAATAAAGACAAGAACTGGTAAATACCAGCTTACAGATATTTTTCTGCGGACAATAAATTTCCGCATATGTATAGCATTCTCCCAGATGGATTTTCAGTAGCATGACAGCAAATTATGATCCCTCCAATGGGAATTTTAATGTTTTAGCCTAGTGGTGGACAGCATAGTGCAGTTTTGATTGTTTTTGGCAAAATCTCATATTTAGCATTCTGCATGCATAGACTGTAATGTGGCTTTCTTTAAAGACATCATGCACCTCTTTCTTCTTTTTGTTTTTAGAATTTTAATAGCAAGTTTATAATATTCTCAGATGTTTCCTTACCTGAAAACAGATGACTGTGTATATGGTGAGAACAAAAGCACAAAAACTTAAGATGTATATGTGTGTTATATAGAAAAAGGAGAATATAGAAAAACAAGTGGTAGTGGATGAATCGTTGCAATAGATATAATGTTTCTTTCCAACGATACAAATGAGTTATTACAGTTAAAGGCCTAATGACCTTACAGGGTATGTATGGATGTCTAGGAAAACGAAACGATCAATAACACATATTACAGATAATGAGTAATTTTCTCTATAGTTCAAGAAATTTTTAAAAACTACCTTAAAATGTCTGATTTACATAGCTGTAAAAACTGCATTCAAATTCAAATTTAAGGTTAGGTTATTTTAATATGGCACAAGTACACAAGGGTTGCATGCCTAAGGACAGGGATACCTTTGTGGAGAACTTTCTAAGGGAAATTAGCTCATATTCATGTTACACATGGAGAAAAACAACTATGTAGCTAGATCATTTGAGTGTGTTCAAACCTGGGTTGAACTACCAGTGTTCAGTGGTCATAACTTCTCAGTGAATGGTAGGACCCATATTTAATGTGTATTAACAATATTTTCCTGCAATGGAAATGGTTCACAATAGGCAATTGGTAAAACTGAGGTAGTTCAACCCAGTTTCAAATCCCAGTAAATGGATTGATTGTATGAGAGTTTTGTGGTTTTTTCCATGTGTAACATGGAAGCGAGGAACTTATCTTATAAAAAGTATTCCACAAAGGCATTCTTCCTCTTAGGCAAATAGCTGTTCAATCCTTTATTATAATCTAAATAATGCAGTATTGATTTGTAAGTATAATTATGATCTAAACAGAACTATATTCAATAATTTAAAAACTTAAAATTGTTATTTTAGAAAAAAGAATAGCTTGTTTATAGACCGTACCAAATGCGTTAATAGCAAAGTACAGCATAATTTCTTTAAAACACGAGGTATCATATTTCCCTTCAGAGTTTATACTCTATAAACACTAATGTAATAGTAATATTAAATACAGCAAAAATTACTTAGCAGTACATAACAAATCTTTCCAAGTTTACTCTACGTTATGAACTATCAAACAGAAGTATTTACAGACAAGATAGTTCATGCATAGTGCAACAAATTTTGAAGAGACTGATTGCCTGTATGATGCAAACTGTTTTGTTATATTATTTGATACAGGCTAGCCAAACCTAGATTACAAAAGGAGATCTGTTTGGCATGAACAAAATTTGAAGAAATTTTTTATATACCACAAGGCACGTTTTTGCAGAATTTGTGATAGTTTACTATAAATTTTTAAAACCCTAGTCCGACCTTGGCACCAAATTAGCACTATTGCTATAGAAGTACATGCCGGCCATCTTTCAAAGTATATAACAGTTACCTCATTGTGGTTGCGATGCATGTGTTGCTGTTAGTGATAATTTATTTGAACAGTTCTTATAAATGTTAAACATTATTCCTTATAAAAATTCATTATTAAAATCATATTTTGTTCTTCACACTTTTATTTATTGAGTAGTTAAATTTTGAAACAGTCATGGATTTATTTTCTGTTTTGTAGGTTTGAAAAATTAAAAAGAAAGATAAGAAAATGTATAGTTGCTGAAAATTCTGAAATAGCAAATTATATTATTGATTGGTTTGTTTATTATGTTGATTTGTCTATTATGATATAATTTATGTCCTTTAAAACAATTCTTTTCCTGCATGCTTATATATTTTTAGCAATATACCATTGCAAGTATCTTACTTACTAATAAAACTCTTTTTAGCTAATGAAACTAATTCCATGTAAGCATACCTGAGAATTAAAATAATAATTTAATACTAAATCAAGTTCAGTGACAGAAATATAGGTAGTAAAGATGAATGCTGAAAACAGAGAAAGTAAGTTGAATGGTTGATATATGTAGAAAAAAACCTCATTCCTAGCACTGCTACTTATTATTTCCCAATTTGGCAGAATCTCATTTAGTTTGTCTTTCGTAAAGAAGCAGCCTATACAATTGATATTCATTTTTTTAATATTCAGAAATGCAGTGTTTCATAAAATTATAGCAGAGGCAACACTGCAGAACAAAAGTGTGTTGAATGCCACATATAAAATCTGATATTTATTAATTTTTTCAGTTTCACTTGTAATGCATGATACACAAACATTTTAAAAACATACTTATTGGAGAAAAAATGAGCATAAACTTTTTAATAGGAACATTGTGCAGAATTTTTTTTAACACATGTGAGCTCCTTGTTTGAAAAATATGATAATAATAGAAATAGTATTACAAGATATGTGCCTGAAAATCATAGTCCTCCTTCCGAACAAGGACACTTGGAAGCCCAAATTTGGAATCTGGAATTTGTTATTATTGTCTATTTCATATTCTGCATAACTTTAACGAATTTTTGATTAAAAAACTATACAGTTTCAAAGCGAGAAATGGCAACACTGTCTGGAATAAAACATTTTTGTCTACAGCCTGCAAGCCTGTGTATCGGAAATTCTAATGATATGCTGTTTCCAAATATTTTTAGCCAAAGGGGCATCAGTCCAAATCCTCTCGAAACATGTATGTGTCTAATTCAGAAGTCAAACAACAAAAATCAGCGTTAATTTACAAAATTTTCACAGGACTAGTTTCGATGGTTTTACCGAACCATCATCTTCAGCTGCAAAACCGCAAATGAACAAGTTAGGAAATAATGTTTAGATAAGATAAGAAAGCCTGGACAAGAATAAGCAAGTGGCGCCATCTGTTGGCGAAACCAGAACTAAAACATAATTTCTCTAAAAGCCGAAGGCAAATTTGGATTGGAATTAGGATCGTTAACTAGAACAGAAAGATTTTTATGAATGTGAAATGCCTCTAGAAAATCCAGTTCTCCAATGGAAGATGTTTTTTGAATAATTTTGGCAGCAGAAAAATTGAAAGTGTGATTTTCGGACCAACAATGTTGAGCAACAGAAGACTTCTGTGTTTCCTTTTTTCTAACATATGCCTCATGTTCTTTGACGCGAAATTTTAAGGCTCTCTTAGTTTGGCCAATGTAAATTAAACCGCACTGGCAAGGAATCCTATAAATACCCCAGGAATTCATATCCGGAATGGGGTCCTTGAGTATAGAAGTTGGAATTTTATTGATGGGAGAGTAAACAACCCGAAAGTTAAATTTCTGCAAAATATGTGCAACTTTATAGCTAATTGATGGAAAGAAGGGAATGACAACAGAATTTTTATAATCTCCTAAAATAAGAGTGTGGCTTTTAGTGTGTTGAGATGAGAATTTTTTAACTGCTTGATTAATAATGTTGGGTGAAAAGCCCCTGTCAATAGCTATTGCTTTTAAATAATTTAGTTCTTCATCAAGGGCTAGATTGGAGGAGCAAACTTGAAAACATAGGAATAAAATGAAGCTAACTTTGTTTAGTCGGATGACATGATTTAAAGTGTGGTGGAAGGCAAACCGGTGAAGGTTTACGGTAAACTGTAGTACTGAAGTTGGATGTGTTACGTGTGACCAGAATGTCGAGAAACGGAAGAGAATTGCAAGTCTCAAGTTCAAAAGTGAACTGAATAGCAGGATCAATAGAATTCATTGCTGAAAGAACTCTATTTAGATCATCTTTATTACCTTCAAACAGGGTAAAAGTATCATCTACGTAGCGGAACCATGCCGGGAAGTTTAAAGTTTCAAACAATTTTGATTCATAATAATGCATGTAGATATCAGCCAGGATGGGACTGAGGGGGCTTCCCATGGCTAATCCCTCAGTTTGCTTGTAATATTTATTTTGGAAAACAAAATGTGTTTGTTTCAAACAGAGTTGAGTGAGAGAAATTAGCTCATCAATTTCGATGCAAGAGAAATGAAATTCGCGAAGTCTGGTTTCTAGACATCTTAATGCACCCTCCACTGGGACATTGGTGAATAATGATTTTACATCAAAAGAAACCATGAGTAAATTACGAGGAGAAATGTTTTTAACCTTTTTTACAAACTCTATTGAATTTTTTATGATGTAAATGTTATTGTCTAATAGAGTGGAAAATCTAGAAACTAAATATTTAGCTAATGGATACGAGGCTGTACCTAAATTTGATACAATAGGGCGGAAAGGAATACAACTTTTATGAATTTTGGGAAGAGCATATAATCTGGCACGATTCGCAACAGATGGGATAAGCGAATGTTTTAAGTTTCTTGAAATGATTTGCGAAGATTTGATCGCAGTTTTTATTTTGGATAAGTCCGAAGGTGAAGGATCTTTAGGGATCGGATTATATGGTCCTTCGTTTAAGAGTTTAGTGACACCATCGATGTAAGTGTTCTTATCCATGACGACTATCTGGCCACCTTTGTCGGCCTTTGAAATGACAATATCCAGGTTAGAATGAATCTCGCGCATTGTAGCTCTTTCTCTCGCAGTTAGATTTGGTTTCAAAGGTTTATTATTGAATTTCACATTATGAGCGATAAGATGCCTAATCATTTCTTTCTGTGAATCTGAAACTTTACTGAACTTGAAAGCTTTTTCGATAGGAGCCAAAATCTTTGGAATCGAGGGTTTAGAGGTTTGTGAGAAGTTAAAATTATATTTTAGAATTCTCTCTTGTTCTTCTGAAAGACTAACATTAGAAATATTAACTATTGGCTTGATGTTTACAATGGGAAGATTTTTTGAACTACTTGGACTGGAAGACTGTAAAAGAAGTTTTTCCAATTTAACTGCAAGGGTGTTTTTATGACGGTTAACTGCATTCTCCGTTCTAGACCAAGACTTTTGTTCAAGGGCAGTGAATTTTGGATATGTTTTAGCGAGTTCCAGATGAAGCTTATAGAGTTCATGTTCAATTTTGGTCAATTGTTGACGTGTATCCCTTATCACGGACCGAAGTAAGGCAAGTTTGCAATTTAACAGATTTCTTGAAACGCGACTCGAAGGTTTTTGATTAGATTTGATTTGAATAAAATTGGGGATCAATTTTTTACATTTACATTTAAGTAAAAAGTTAAGATGATTCAGGAATTTTTGCCGTTTTAGGCGTAATTTAGTGAAACGATTAACGGATGAAGGCATGATAAACAATGCAGAAAATCAAACTAAATTAACTGAGCAATAATAAAGTACACACAAAATAGCAGAAAAATCCCTCACTGAAATGAATAGAAAACAAAATGTTTGTAAGCAAAATGCATGAAATCAGACAAGCAAAGCACAATATCCAAATGTACAAAACATAAACATAACTTGAAAATTGCAAAAATGTACTCACCGAAACTCCTACAATCACAAAATGGCGGCCACACCACGTGCAAAAAAGAAAGCAAAATGTAAGCCTGTTTGGGGCTTCTATAATTAAGACACAATAACACGCCGAATAAATACTAATTCAGAAGTCAAACAACAAAAATCAGCGTTAATTTACAAAATTTTCACAGGACTAGTTTCGATGGTTTTACCGAACCATCATCTTCAGCTGCAAAGCCGCAAATGAACAAGATAGGAAATAATGTTTAGATAAGATAAGAAAGCCTAGACAAGAATAAGCAAGTGGCGCCATCTGTTGGCGAAACCAGAACTAAAACATAATTTCTCTAAAAGCCGAAGGCAAATTTGGATTGGAATTAGGATCGTTAACTAGAACAGAAAGATTTTTATGAATGTGAAATGCCTCTAGAAAATCCAGTTCTCCAATGGAAGATGTTTTTTGAATAATTTTGGCAGCAGAAAAATTGAAAGTGTGATTTTCGGACCAACAATGTTGAGCAACAGAAGACTTCTGTGTTTCCTTTTTTCTAACATATGCCTCATGTTCTTTGACGCGAAATTTTAAGGCTCTCTTAGTTTGGCCAAAGTAAATTAAACCGCACTGGCAAGGAATCCTATAAATACCCCAGGAATTCATATCCGGAATGGGGTCCTTGAGTATAGAAGTTGGAATTTTATTGATGGGAGAGTAAACAACCCGAAAGTTAAATTTCTGCAAAATATGTGCAACTTTATAGCTAATTGATGGAAAGAAGGGAATGACAACAGAATTTTTATAATCTCCTAAAATAAGAGTGTGGCTTTTAGTGTGTTGAGATGAGAATTTTTTAACTGCTTGATTAATAATGTTGGGTGAAAAGCCCCTGTCAATAGCTATTGCTTTTAAATAATTTAGTTCTTCATCAAGGGCTAGTTTGGAGGAGCAAACTTGAAGAGCGCGGAAAACATAGGAATAAAATGAAGCTAACTTTGTTTAGTCGGATGACATGATTTAAAGTGTGGTGGAAGGCAAACCGATGAAGGTTTACGGTAAACTGTAGTACTGAAGTTGGATGTGTTACGTGTGACCAGAATGTCGAGAAACGGAAGAGAATTGCAAGTCTCAAGTTCAAAAGTGAACTGAATAGCAGGATCAATAGAATTCATGGCTGAAAGAACTCTATTTAGATCATCTTTATTACCTTCAAACAGGGTAAAAGTATCGTCTACGTAGCGGAACCATGCCGGGAAGTTTAAAGTTTTCAAACAATTTTGATTCATAATAATGCATATAGATATCAGCCAGGTTGGGACTGAGGGGGCTTCCCATGGCTAATCCCTCAGTTTGCTTGTAATATTTATTTTGGAAAACAAAATGTGTTTGTTTCAAACAGAGTTGAGTGAGAGAAATTAGCTCATCAATTTCGATGCAAGAGAAATGAAATTCGCGAAGTCTGGTTTCTAGACATCTTAATGCACCCTCCACTGGGACATTGGTGAATAATGATTTTACATCAAAAGAAACCATGAGTAAATTACGAGGAGAAATGTTTTTAACCTTTTTTACAAACTCTATTGAATTTTTTATGATGTAAATGTTATTGTCTAATAGAGTGGAAAATCTAGAAACTAAATATTTAGCTAATGGATACGAGGCAGTACCTAAATTTGATACAATAGGGCGGAAAGGAATACAACTTTTATGAATTTTGGGAAGAGCATATAATCTGGCACAATTCGCAACAGATGGGATAAGCGAATGTTTTAAGTTTCTTGAAATGATTTGCGAAGATTTGATCGCAGTTTTTATTTTGGATAAGTCCGAAGGTGAAGGATCTTTAGGGATCGGATTATATGGTCCTTCGTTTAAGAGTTTAGTGACACCATCGATGTAAGTGTTCTTATCCATGACGACTATCTGGCCACCTTTGTCGGCCTTTGAAATGACAATATCCAGGTTAGAATGAATCTCGCGCATTGTAGCTCTTTCTCTCGCAGTTAGATTTGGTTTCAAAGGTTTATTATTGAATTTCACATTATGAGCGATAAGATGCCTAATCATTTCTTTCTGTGAATCTGAAACTTTACTGAACTTGAAAGCTTTTTCGATAGGAGCCAAAATCTTTGGAATCGAGGGTTTAGAGGTTTGTGAGAAGTTAAAATTATATTTTAGAATTCTCTCTTGTTCTTCTGAAAGACTAACATTAGAAATATTAACTATTGGCTTGATGTTTACAATGGGAAGATTTTTTGAACTACTTGGACTGGAAGACTGTAAAAGAAGTTTTTCCAATTTAACTGCAAGGGTGTTTTTATGACGGTTAACTGCATTCTCCGTTCTAGACCAAGACTTTTGTTCAAGGGCAGTGAATTTTGGATATGTTTTAGCGAGTTCCAGATGAAGCTTATAGAGTTCATGTTCAATTTTGGACAATTGTTGACGTGTATCCCTAGTTTAGTTTCTAGATTTTCCACTCTATTAGACAATAACATTTACACCATAAAAAATTCAATAGAGTTTGTAAAAAAGGTTAAAAACATTTCTCCTCGTAATTTACTCATGGTTTCTTTTGATGTAAAATCATTATTCACCAATGTCCCAGTGGAGGGTGCATTAAGATGTCTAGAAACCAGACTTCGCGAATTTCATTTCTCTTGCATCGAAATTGATGAGCTAATTTCTCTCACTCAACTCTGTTTGAAACAAACACATTTTGTTTTCCAAAATAAATATTACAAGCAAACTGAGGGATTAGCCATGGGAAGCCCCCTCAGTCCCATCCTGGCTGATATCTACATGCATTATTATGAATCAAAATTGTTTGAAACTTTAAACTTCCCGGCATGGTTCCGCTACGTAGATGATACTTTTACCCTGTTTGAAGGTAATAAAGATGATCTAAATAGAGTTCTTTCAGCAATGAATTCTATTGATCCTGCTATTCAGTTCACTTTTGAACTTGAGACTTGCAATTCTCTTCCGTTTCTCGACATTCTGGTCACACGTAACACATCCAACTTCAGTACTACAGTTTACCGTAAACCTTCACCGGTTTGCCTTCCACCACACTTTAAATCATGTCATCCGACTAAACAAAGTTAGCTTCATTTTATTCCTATGTTTTCAAGTTTGCTCCTCCAATCTAGCCCTTGATGAAGAACTAAATTATTTAAAAGCAATAGCTATTGACAGGGGCTTTTCACCCAACATTATTAATCAAGCAGTTAAAAAATTCTCATCTCAACACACTAAAAGCCACACTCTTATTTTAGGAGATTATAAAAATTCTGTTGTCATTCCCTTCTTTCCATCAATTAGCTATAAAGTTGCACATATTTTGCAGAAATTTAACTTTCGGGTTGTTTACTCTCCCATCAATAAAATTCCAACTTCTATACTCAAGGA
The DNA here is from genome assembly GCF_044657685.1 of Stegodyphus dumicola. Classification (NCBI taxonomy): domain Eukaryota; kingdom Metazoa; phylum Arthropoda; class Arachnida; order Araneae; family Eresidae; genus Stegodyphus; species Stegodyphus dumicola. The sequence continues at coordinate 130,470,080 of NC_140768.1, read as the reverse complement.
CCCCATTCCGGATATGAATTCCTGGGGTATTTATAGGATTCCTTGCCAGTGCGGTTTAATTTACATTGGCCAAACTAAGAGAGCCTTAAAATTTCGCGTCAAAGAACATGAGGCATATGTTAGAAAAAAGGAAACACAGAAGTCTTCTGTTGCTCAACATTGTTGGTCCGAAAATCACACTTTCAATTTTTCTGCTGCCAAAATTATTCAAAAAACATCTTCCATTGGAGAACTGGATTTTCTAGAGGCATTTCACATTCATAAAAATCTTTCTGTTCTAGTTAACGATCCTAATTCCAATCCAAATTTGCCTTCGGCTTTTAGAGAAATTATGTTTTAGTTCTGGTTTCGCCAACAGATGGCGCCACTTGCTTATTCTTGTCCAGGCTTTCTTATCTTATCTAAACATTATTTCCTATCTTGTTCATTTGCGGTTTTGCAGCTGAAGATGATGGTTCGGTAAAACCATCGAAACTAGTCCTGTGAAAATTTTGTAAATTAACGCTGATTTTTGTTGTTTGACTTCTGAATTAGTATTTATTCGGCGTGTTATTGTGTCTTAATGTATGTGTCTGTAAATGAAAAAAATTGCCCGTTTGCATATTATATAAATATAAGATATAAATATATCTACATATATATATAAACATATAAATATAGCAATAATATTTTTTTTCATTTTTTATTTATTTTTTTGGGTAGTGATTCCAGTTTTACATAACTTTTCAACCAAATATTTTGCGCTAGCATTATTTTCTTATTTTTTATGAAACATTATTTTTTTATAAAACGTTTTAGAGAAGTATTTAAAATAAATTAATCTTATATCAAGGTAAAGAAAGTAATTGTTATAAGAAAAACTGAAGCAAGGAGGATAAAAAGATTTCTAAGGTCATATTTTTAAACTAATCTAATTGGCTTATTATAAGATAAAGACTGTTATTTTTTTTTCGATGATAATAATAGAAAAATAATGGGAATAAAGATGCCTGCAGGTTTCTTTATGTATAGTAATATATTAAAATAAATTTCATAATAATTAACTTTAATAAAACAGAATTATATTTCATGAGGTTTGCAAATTTCGTAAAAAGTATGTGCGTATTCGTATCTTATAAAATAATTTGTTAAAATTCTACAGGGTATTTGAATGAACTGAACTATCTATTTCATAAAATAATAAGCAAATATTTATATTATATACAACAATGCCTTTAATACGTTAATTTACCAAATGCACATGATATATATATATATATATATCTATATATATCTATATATATAGATATATATATATATATGTATATCTATATATATGTATATATATATATATATGTATATATATATATATATATATATATATATATTATCTTTTTCAAGCTATTATAAAAGAAGAGTTATACTCGTATAAACCATTTAGTAGGAATGAAACATTTTTTACAACTCTCAGCTGATAGTATGATGATGCATTATAATGTTGCTGTTTGTGTCGAAATGTGGACTGTATGAGGTGCTAATGTCTTTTAATAGTTTTATTAAAACTCAACAATAACATATGTGATACATTACTTAGAACCGAAGTTCTTGACAAATGATACAGATACGACTTGGTGTCTGCCGACGAACGAACTAACAATTTTCCCACCTAGTTGGCGGCGTACAGTTTGAATTGTAAGATCGCCAAGTTTGGCGCAGTTACAGTTAAAGGCAGCAACATTCTGCCCCCCCCCGTTGAATGATTTCATTCAATGATACTAAATAATACAAGAAAATATTAATTAAGTTATAACAACAAATATTTACTTTAAAAAATACATAACATTCCGTATTGGTTGTAAAACACAGAAATAAACATGTATGATAATGACATTACAATCAACTTAATATACTAAATTTTTGCTAAATAATGCAAAAAATATCAAGGTCTTTCATTAGTTCTAAGTTCACAAGAATTCAGCTGTTTACATCAAAATAGATAATTTTGTTACTGGTTGTTTAAACAGACCATTTGAAGTTCGAATTATATTGCCATATAATTTATATTGCCATATAATTTATATTGCCATATAATTTATATTGCCATCAGTTCCAGGGAAAACCTCTGCAATACGACCAAGGGACCATTTATTAACGGGCAAATGATCCTCCTTTATCAAAACTACAGAATTATTTTTAACATTATGTTTTTGAAACTGCCACTTATTTCTTTGTTGGAGGTGATTTAAGTAGTTATTACTCCACTTTTTCCAAAAACCCTGGATAATTTTGGTAATTTTTTGCCAGCGGCTTAATCTGTTCTCAGGCTTTTCTAGAAGTTCTGGTTCTGGAATTGCTGTCATAGACCTAAAAATTAAAAAATGACCTGGAGTTAGAGCTTCAATACAATCGTCATCTGCCGGTAATGGAGTGATGGGCCTAGAATTTAATATACCTTCTATTTGAAGAGTCACTGTCAGAAATTCTTCATACATAAGTTTTGTTTCCCCTACGACACGTTTAAGGTGATATTTAAATGATCTGACTCCTCCATTTAAAGTCATCCAAAATTGGGAGCTCTAGGAGGCAAAAAGTTCCATTTTATTTCTTCAGTAGTCAAGTAATTTCCTAAAGATTCATCTGGGTTTTTAACAAGATTATACAATTTAATCAATTCTCTACTAGTACCAACAAAATTCGTTGCATTGTCAGAAAATATAATCGGGCTTCTACCCCTACGAGAGAAGAATCTTTTTAATGCAGCAATGAAGGCATCAGATGACAAATCTGATACTAATTCAAAATGCACTGCCTTAGTGACAAAACAAACAAAAATAGCCACATATATCTTTTGAAATTGTCCCTTTCGTTGATGTTTATACTTTATATAAAATGGGCCGAAAAAATCGATCTCTGTGCAATTAAAGGGAGCACTTATTCTCACCCGCTCCTGAGAATGATGTCCCATTATTTGCTCAACTAGAATTGGTTTAGCCCTTCTACAAACTACACAATTGTGCACAATTTATCGTGCCAGTTTCCGACCTCTAAGAGGCTAAAACTTTTGTCTGACACAATTCAACAATGCTTGTGGACCTATATGCAGATATTTCTTATGGTAATGTTCCATTACTAATTTAGTGAACTGATGATTAGCTGGTAGAATAATGGGATGCTTCTGTGTGAAATTTAAGTTAGCATTTTGCAAACGTCCCCCTACTCTTAGCAACTGAATTTCATCAAAAAAATGAGTTCAATGATTTCAGATAGCTTTTACCTGTAACCTTTACCAGCTGGCTTTTACCTTTTACCAGCTGAGATGTCCCCTTCAGGTTTTTAATATCCTCCAAAAATATTTCACTTTGAGTTACCTGAATCAGATACAACTCTGCCCCACTGACCTCCTCTACTGATAAAATTCCCTTTCTTTTTTCTTGGTTCCGACAGTTATAAATGAACCTGAAAATATAACTTACAATATGCAATAATTTAGTATAGTTATTTGTAATATTTAGAATATTATAAAACAGATCATTAGTTAATGGTTCGACTAGAAAGTTTTGCAAATGAGTTGAATTAAAGTCAAGTTTAGAGTCATTATTCACTGAAGTAGTTTGATTGGATAGCTGCTTTAGTTCCTTGCGATAAATCTCATCTAAATCTAATTGAGACACAGTTAGGGACAAATCAATTACTTCTGTTCTTAGGAATGAAGGTCCATTCCACCAAAGTTTAAGATGTTCAGTTTGATCTGGGTTAACACCTCTGGAAAGCAAGTCAGCAGGGTTTTCTTCTGACTTCACATATTGCCATTGAAACTCGTGTGTAAGTTGCTGAATTTTAGCAACTCGGTTAGCTACAAATGTCTTTAACACATGTGGAGAATTCCGAATTTATGCAAGAACAACAGATGAGTCACACCACATATGTATCTTATCTAAGTTCAATTTAAGTGCCTTTCGCACCTTATTCATTAACTGCGATAGTAACACTGCACCACAGAGTTTAAGTCTTGGGATGGAAACTGATTTTAACGGCGCGACTCTTGATTTAGTGCACAAAAGAACTACTGAACTGGAACCCGATTGCAATATACAATTGAGATAAATGCATGCACCATAAGCTAATTCTGAAGCATCAGAAAATCCATGCAATTCAATTTTAACAGCGTTAACAGACAAAATTTTTCGATTAATAATTACACCATTAATTTTAGGCATCGACGTGATGAAATTCTTCCATTCACGAGATTCCGTTTCGGGAAGCAAATCGTTCCAGCCAATTTTTAGAAGCCAAAGCTTCTGCATAAAAATTTTGGCTTTCGTAATAACTGGTCCAATTAAACCGAGTGGACCAAATATTCGAGCAACAGCTGATAAAATATGTCTCTTAGTATAGTAATCATGCAAATTTGTAATTAAGTTGAATGTGAAAGCATCTGAATCTGGATTCCATAAAATACCTAACACCTTCGTTTCATTTTTCATTTCATTGGAAAACGAATAATCTTCAGCCTTAGTATTAACATTAATCAGCAATAATTTTCTTATTTTTTATGAAACATTATTTTTTTATAAAACGTTTTAGAGAAGTATTTAAAATAAATGGATCTTATATCAAGGTAAAGAAAGTAATTGTTATAAGAAAAACTGAAGCAAGGAGGATAAAAAGATTTCTAAGGTCATATTTTTAAACTAATCTAATTGGCTTATTATAAGATAAAGACTGTTATTTTTTTTTTCGATGATAATAATAGAAAAATAATTCGAATAAAGATGCCTGCAGGTTTCTTTATGTATAGTAATATATTAAAATAAATTTCATAATCCTTAATTTTAATAAAACAGAATTATATTTCATGAGGTTTGCAAATTCCGTAAAAAGTATGTGCGTATTTGTATCTTATAAAATAATTTGCTAAAATTCTACATGGTATTTGAATGAGCTGAACACTCTATTTCATAAAATAATAAGCAAATATTTATATTACATACAACAATGCCTTTAATACGTTAATTTACCAAATGACATGATATATATATATGTATATATATATATATATATATATATATGTATATGTGTGTATATATATATATATATATTATCTTTTTCAAGCTATTATAAAAGAAGAGTTATACTCGTATAAACCATTTAGTAGGAATGAAACATTTTTTACAACTCTCAGCTGATATTATGATGATGCATTATAATGTTGTTGTTTGTGTCGAAATGTGGACTGTATGAGGTGCTAATGTCTTTTAATAGTTTTATTAAAACTCAACAATAATATATGTGATACATTACTTAGAACCGAAGTTCATGACAAATGATACAGATACGACTTGGTGTCTGCCGACGAACGAACTAACAATTTTCCCGCCTAGTTGGCGGCGAGCAGTTTGAATTGTAAGATCGCCAAGTTTGGCGCAATTACAGCTAAAGGCAGCAACAGTTGTGCTGCCGTTATTTACTCCCTTATACAACTGAATGAATTTTAAAATACTTATTCCTCTTCTTGAATTTATTTCATAGCTCTAAAATTATTTCGATTATATTTTCGCGAAATAAATAGTTTGTGAGAAGGCAAAATTATATCTCAAATGATTTTACCATTTCTATTTTAGAAGAATGCTTATTTATCCAGAAACATCTTAAAAAGTGTAGAAACGGTTATGATTTTAATGTAAGAAATTAATTGAATAAAATTAGGCTTTCAGTTACGGACTATTTCGGAATATATGACAAACCTATGCGAAATTTATGTGTCTGCAGAGAGATTGTGCGCAAAAAGTGCCATTGAATGTGTTGTTCCTTACCTTGCTAAAGAAAATTTAGAGAAATAAGACCGTTCGTAGCACTTATAAAAGCTGCTGAAACTATCGAAAACTGCGTTTAAAAACTTAAAAATGCAACTTCTGTGTAGTTAGTGCTTGATTAAAAATATATATCAGTTAATTTGCGTCAGACGAGTATGGATTTCTTATTCTAATAGCACATTGAAAAACATATTATTCATTGGCATATTTATTTCTTTTGGAGAATGAAAAGAAATTTGCTTCATACATTTGTAATAAAATGAGTCAAAAACTGTCATTGTGCGGAAGCCTATTTTATTTTTATTTATTTATTTATTTATTGGAAATTGGAACCATGGTTCTGCCCAGAACGGTGAAAAAATTGTTTAGTCGTGCACTCTTTTTGAAGTAGGTATACATTACAACTATCATTAATCTACTACCAAAATGCACTTTAATTAACGATAATTGCATATTGATTTAGTGAATACTATATCTTTTTGTTACTCTATAATATCAAGAATACATTTTTAGAACTGGAAAAGAAAATTATATTTAGAATTGAAAGAATTTATGTATTTCACAATTTTTTGCATTTTGCAAAATATTTCAGAATTTATAAAGCAATACTGAAATAAAATATGAAAAAATATTAAAACACAGAGTAAATGGTAACAAATGACACAAGACTTAAAAGGAATTTGTTTTTTTTATAATACTTATTTCATCAATTCTTTTTTAATTGTCTCCAAATTGATTTCTTTCTTAATGTATTTTTGCTCCGAAAGTGAATATCAAATCGTACGATTGGTATCATTGACAATGACAAGAAAAATATTACCATATCTGTGGTGGTTACAACACTACGGTGGTTTTCCCATGTATAATGTGGATATGACGAGTTCCGCTTTTAAAGTCCTCAGTTGAAGCTTTAATGCTCTAAGACACAGAGCCGTCAAATACACAAGAGCATTAATTACGAGATTAAAATCACTGGAGATGTAAATCACAATACTAAGCATAGAATTGTTATTGATGCCTATTAAAACATATAAGAATTTGATAATTATCTCAAATGGTGATACGCCTACCAACGACCAAGCAGCAAAATTGCTGAACACGGGTAGTTCGGTTCGAATCCCAGCGAATGGGCTGCCTGCATGGACGTTTTCGCGATTTTTTCATTGTGTAACATGTATAGAAGCCATTTTCTCTTAGAAACTTCCCCGTGAAGGCATCCTTCCTTTGGCAGATAGCCCTCCAGCGCATTGTCAAACAAATTACATTGAACAAATTCACATTAACACAGGAAAGAACCAAATCCAAAGTAGTTATAAGTTACCCTTGACATAACTCAAACGAAACAGATAATGGAATCTTTTCAGCCTGACGTCATAAACGGCAACCAATAAGAACAGGGGTGGTGGCTGAGGCCAGGCGCTTGTATAGAGGCAGATCTCCCCAAACACAACACTCCTGACATGAGTATAAGCCGCGAGAGCAAGAACAGAAGATATATGTCGAAAAGACCAAGTACCGAAGATTGAAAGAAACGAAAATAAATTATTATAAAAAAACTATTGGACAGCATAAAATGAAAGAAACTCTAGAAAAATGTGACTATTCACTGAAACATTTTTACGAGAGCGATGTATTCTCTGCATATGATTCGCCAACCAAATATGTGAATAGGTGACCCTGAAAAAATTTTGAACATAGCAGAAAATCTGTTCATACAAGCAAGAAACCAAAACTGGCATGATTCTTCCATAATGCTGTATAAATGTTATGCCATAAAACTGAAAAAGTTATGCCATAAAACTGAAAAATTCTTTCTCGCTCAGTTTCTAAATAGAGAGCCATCCACACTCATGCCAAAAGTTGCCGACCATCTACAAGAGGGAGTGACAATTTATTCAAACTTCTGGTGAGAATAAAGACAAGAACTGGTAAATACCAGCTTACAGATATTTTTCTGCGGACAATAAATTTCCGCATATGTATAGCATTCTCCCAGATGGATTTTCAGTAGCATGACAGCAAATTATGATCCCACCAATGGGAATTTTAATGTTTTAGCCTAGTGGTGGACAGCATAGTGCAGTTTTGATTGTTTTTGGCAAAATCTCATATTTAGCATTCTGCATGCATAGACTGTAATGTGGCTTTCTTTAAAGACATCATGCACCTCTTTCTTCTTTTTGTTTTTAGAATTTTAATAGCAAGTTTATAATATTCTCAGATGTTTCCTTACCTGAAAACAGATGACTGTGTATATGGTGAGAACAAAAGCACAAAAACTTAAGATGTATATGTGTGTTATATAGAAAAAGGAGAATATAGAAAAACAAGTGGTAGTGGATGAATCGTTGCAATAGATAAAATGTTTCTTTCCAACGATACAAATGAGTTATTACAGTTAAAGGCCTAATGACCTTACAGGGTATGTATGGATGTCTAGGAAAACGAAACGATCAATAACACATATTACAGATAATGAGTAATTTTCTCTATAGTTCAAGAAATTTTTAAAAACTACCTTAAAATGTCTGATTTACATAGCTGTAAAAACTGCATTCAAATTCAAATTTAAGGTTAGGTTATTTTAATATGGCACAAGTACACAAGGGTTGCATGCCTAAGGACAGGGATACCTTTGTGGAGAACTTTCTAAGGGAAATTAGCTCATATTCATGTTACACATGGAGAAAAACAACTATGTAGCTAGATCATTTGAGTGTGTTCAAACCTGGGTTGAACTACCAGTGTTCAGTGGTCATAACTTCTCAGTGAATGGTAGGACCCATATTTAATGTGTATTAACAATATTTTCCTGCAATGGAAATGGTTCACAATAGGCAATTGGTAAAACTGAGGTAGTTCAACCCAGTTTCAAATCCCAGTAAATGGATTGATTGTATGAGAGTTTTGTGGTTTTTTCCATGTGTAACATGGAAGCGAGGAACTTATCTTATAAAAAGTATTCCACAAAGGCATTCTTCCTCTTAGGCAAATAGCTGTTCAATCCTTTATTAAAATCTAAATAATGCAGTATTGATTTGTAAGTATAATTATGATCTAAACAGAACTATATTCAATAATTTAAAAACTTAAAATTGTTATTTTAGAAAAAAGAATAGCTTGTTTATAGACCGTACCAAATGCGTTAATAGCAAAGTACAGCATAATTTCTTTAAAACACGAGGTATCATATTTCCCTTCAGAGTTTATACTCTATAAACACTAATGTAATAGTAATATTAAATACAGCAAAAATTACTTAGCAGTACATAACAAATCTTTCCAAGTTTACTCTACGTTATGAACTATCAAACAGAAGTATTTACAGACAAGATAGTTCATGCATAGTGCAACAAATTTTGAAGAGACTGATTGCCTGTATGATGCAAACTGTTTTGTTATATTATTTGATACAGGCTAGCCAAACCTAGATTACAAAAGGAGATCTGTTTGGCATGAACAAAATTTGAAGAAATTTTTTATATACCACAAGGCACGTTTTTGCAGAATTTGTGATAGTTTACTATAAATTTTTAAAACCCTAGTCCGACCTTGGCACCAAATTAGCACTATTGCTATAGAAGTACATGCCGGCCATCTTTCAAAGTATATAACAGTTACCTCATTGTGGTTGCGATGCATGTGTTGCTGTTAGTGATAATTTATTTGAACAGTTCTTATAAATGTTAAACATTATTCCTTATAAAAATTCATTATTAAAATCATATTTTGTTCTTCACACTTTTATTTATTGAGTAGTTAAATTTTGAAACAGTCATGGATTTATTTTCTGTTTTGTAGGTTTGAAAAATTAAAAAGAAAGATAAGAAAATGTATAGTTGCTGAAAATTCTGAAATAGCAAATTATATTATTGATTGGTTTGTTTATTATGTTGATTTGTCTATTATGATATAATTTATGTCCTTTAAAACAATTCTTTTCCTGCATGCTTATATATTTTTAGCAATATACCATTGCAAGTATCTTACTTACTAATAAAACTCTTTTTAGCTAATGAAACTAATTCCATGTAAGCATACCTGAGAATTAAAATAATAATTTAATACTAAATCAAGTTCAGTGACAGAAATATAGGTAGTAAAGATGAATGCTGAAAACAGAGAAAGTAAGTTGAATGGTTGATATATGTAGAAAAAAACCTCATTCCTAGCACTGCTACTTATTATTTCCCAATTTGGCAGAATCTCATTTAGTTTGTCTTTCGTAAAGAAGCAGCCTATACAATTGATATTCATTTTTTTAATATTCAGAAATGCAGTGTTTCATAAAATTATAGCAGAGGCAACACTGCAGAACAAAAGTGTGTTGAATGCCACATATAAAATCTGATATTTATTAATTTTTTCAGTTTCACTTGTAATGCATGATACACAAACATTTTAAAAACATACTTATTGGAGAAAAAATGAGCATAAACTTTTTAATAGGAACATTGTGCAGAATTTTTTTTAACACATGTGAGCTCCTTGTTTGAAAAATATGATAATAATAGAAATAGTATTACAAGATATGTGCCTGAAAATCATAGTCCTCCTTCCGAACAAGGACACTTGGAAGCCCAAATTTGGAATCTGGAATTTGTTATTATTGTCTATTTCATATTCTGCATAACTTTAACGAATTTTTGATTAAAAAACTATACAGTTTCAAAGCGAGAAATGGCAACACTGTCTGGAATAAAACATTTTTGTCTACAGCCTGCAAGCCTGTGTATCGGAAATTCTAATGATATGCTGTTTCCAAATATTTTTAGCCAAAGGGGCATCAGTCCAAATCCTCTCGAAACATGTATGTGTCTAATTCAGAAGTCAAACAACAAAAATCAGCGTTAATTTACAAAATTTTCACAGGACTAGTTTCGATGGTTTTACCGAACCATCATCTTCAGCTGCAAAACCGCAAATGAACAAGTTAGGAAATAATGTTTAGATAAGATAAGAAAGCCTGGACAAGAATAAGCAAGTGGCGCCATCTGTTGGCGAAACCAGAACTAAAACATAATTTCTCTAAAAGCCGAAGGCAAATTTGGATTGGAATTAGGATCGTTAACTAGAACAGAAAGATTTTTATGAATGTAAAATGCCTCTAGAAAATCCAGTTCTCCAATGGAAGATGTTTTTTGAATAATTTTGGCAGCAGAAAAATTGAAAGTGTGATTTTCGGACCAACAATGTTGAGCAACAGAAGACTTCTGTGTTTCCTTTTTTCTAACATATGCCTCATGTTCTTTGACGCGAAATTTTAAGGCTCTCTTAGTTTGGCCAATGTAAATTAAACCGCACTGGCAAGGAATCCTATAAATACCCCAGGAATTCATATCCGGAATGGGGTCCTTGAGTATAGAAGTTGGAATTTTATTGATGGGAGAGTAAACAACCCGAAAGTTAAATTTCTGCAAAATATGTGCAACTTTATAGCTAATTGATGGAAAGAAGGGAATGACAACAGAATTTTTATAATCTCCTAAAATAAGAGTGTGGCTTTTAGTGTGTTGAGATGAGAATTTTTTAACTGCTTGATTAATAATGTTGGGTGAAAAGCCCCTGTCAATAGCTATTGCTTTTAAATAATTTAGTTCTTCATCAAGGGCTAGATTGGAGGAGCAAACTTGAAAACATAGGAATAAAATGAAGCTAACTTTGTTTAGTCGGATGACATGATTTAAAGTGTGGTGGAAGGCAAACCGGTGAAGGTTTACGGTAAACTGTAGTACTGAAGTTGGATGTGTTACGTGTGACCAGAATGTCGAGAAACGGAAGAGAATTGCAAGTCTCAAGTTCAAAAGTGAACTGAATAGCAGGATCAATAGAATTCATTGCTGAAAGAACTCTATTTAGATCATCTTTATTACCTTCAAACAGGGTAAAAGTATCATCTACGTAGCGGAACCATGCCGGGAAGTTTAAAGTTTCAAACAATTTTGATTCATAATAATGCATGTAGATATCAGCCAGGATGGGACTGAGGGGGCTTCCCATGGCTAATCCCTCAGTTTGCTTGTAATATTTATTTTGGAAAACAAAATGTGTTTGTTTCAAACAGAGTTGAGTGAGAGAAATTAGCTCATCAATTTCGATGCAAGAGAAATGAAATTCGCGAAGTCTGGTTTCTAGACATCTTAATGCACCCTCCACTGGGACATTGGTGAATAATGATTTTACATCAAAAGAAACCATGAGTAAATTACGAGGAGAAATGTTTTTAACCTTTTTTACAAACTCTATTGAATTTTTTATGATGTAAATGTTATTGTCTAATAGAGTGGAAAATCTAGAAACTAAATATTTAGCTAATGGATACGAGGCTGTACCTAAATTTGATACAATAGGGCGGAAAGGAATACAACTTTTATGAATTTTGGGAAGAGCATATAATCTGGCACGATTCGCAACAGATGGGATAAGCGAATGTTTTAAGTTTCTTGAAATGATTTGCGAAGATTTGATCGCAGTTTTTATTTTGGATAAGTCCGAAGGTGAAGGATCTTTAGGGATCGGATTATATGGTCCTTCGTTTAAGAGTTTAGTGACACCATCGATGTAAGTGTTCTTATCCATGACTACTATCTGGCCACCTTTGTCGGCCTTTGAAATGACAATATCCAGGTTAGAATGAATCTCGCGCATTGTAGCTCTTTCTCTCGCAGTTAGATTTGGTTTCAAAGGTTTATTATTGAATTTCACATTATGAGCGATAAGATGCCTAATCATTTCTTTCTGTGAATCTGAAACTTTACTGAACTTGAAAGCTTTTTCGATAGGAGCCAAAATCTTTGGAATCGAGGGTTTAGAGGTTTGTGAGAAGTTAAAATTATATTTTAGAATTCTCTCTTGTTCTTCTGAAAGACTAACATTAGAAATATTAACTATTGGCTTGATGTTTACAATGGGAAGATTTTTTGAACTACTTGGACTGGAAGACTGTAAAAGAAGTTTTTCCAATTTAACTGCAAGGGTGTTTTTATGACGGTTAACTGCATTCTCCGTTCTAGACCAAGACTTTTGTTCAAGGGCAGTGAATTTTGGATATGTTTTAGCGAGTTCCAGATGAAGCTTATAGAGTTCATGTTCAATTTTGGTCAATTGTTGACGTGTATCCCTTATCACGGACCGAAGTAAGGCAAGTTTGCAATTTAACAGATTTCTTGAAACGCGACTCGAAGGTTTTTGATTAGATTTGATTTGAATAAAATTGGGGATCAATTTTTTACATTTACATTTAAGTAAAAAGTTAAGATGATTCAGGAATTTTTGCCGTTTTAGGCGTAATTTAGTGAAACGATTAACGGATGAAGGCATGATAAACAATGCAGAAAATCAAACTAAATTAACTGAGCAATAATAAAGTACACACAAAATAGCAGAAAAATCCCTCACTGAAATGAATAGAAAACAAAATGTTTGTAAGCAAAATGCATGAAATCAGACAAGCAAAGCACAATATCCAAATGTACAAAACATAAACATAACTTGAAAATTGCAAAAATGTACTCACCGAAACTCCTACAATCACAAAATGGCGGCCACACCACGTGCAAAAAAGAAAGCAAAATGTAAGCCTGTTTGGGGCTTCTATAATTAAGACACAATAACACGCCGAATAAATACTAATTCAGAAGTCAAACAACAAAAATCAGCGTTAATTTACAAAATTTTCACAGGACTAGTTTCGATGGTTTTACCGAACCATCATCTTCAGCTGCAAAGCCGCAAATGAACAAGATAGGAAATAATGTTTAGATAAGATAAGAAAGCCTAGACAAGAATAAGCAAGTGGCGCCATCTGTTGGCGAAACCAGAACTAAAACATAATTTCTCTAAAAGCCGAAGGCAAATTTGGATTGGAATTAGGATCGTTAACTAGAACAGAAAGATTTTTATGAATGTGAAATGCCTCTAGAAAATCCAGTTCTCCAATGGAAGATGTTTTTTGAATAATTTTGGCAGCAGAAAAATTGAAAGTGTGATTTTCGGACCAACAATGTTGAGCAACAGAAGACTTCTGTGTTTCCTTTTTTCTAACATATGCCTCATGTTCTTTGACGCGAAATTTTAAGGCTCTCTTAGTTTGGCCAAAGTAAATTAAACCGCACTGGCAAGGAATCCTATAAATACCCCAGGAATTCATATCCGGAATGGGGTCCTTGAGTATAGAAGTTGGAATTTTATTGATGGGAGAGTAAACAACCCGAAAGTTAAATTTCTGCAAAATATGTGCAACTTTATAGCTAATTGATGGAAAGAAGGGAATGACAACAGAATTTTTATAATCTCCTAAAATAAGAGTGTGGCTTTTAGTGTGTTGAGATGAGAATTTTTTAACTGCTTGATTAATAATGTTGGGTGAAAAGCCCCTGTCAATAGCTATTGCTTTTAAATAATTTAGTTCTTCATCAAGGGCTAGTTTGGAGGAGCAAACTTGAAGAGCGCGGAAAACATAGGAATAAAATGAAGCTAACTTTGTTTAGTCGGATGACATGATTTAAAGTGTGGTGGAAGGCAAACCGATGAAGGTTTACGGTAAACTGTAGTACTGAAGTTGGATGTGTTACGTGTGACCAGAATGTCGAGAAACGGAAGAGAATTGCAAGTCTCAAGTTCAAAAGTGAACTGAATAGCAGGATCAATAGAATTCATGGCTGAAAGAACTCTATTTAGATCATCTTTATTACCTTCAAACAGGGTAAAAGTATCGTCTACGTAGCGGAACCATGCCGGGAAGTTTAAAGTTTTCAAACAATTTTGATTCATAATAATGCATATAGATATCAGCCAGGTTGGGACTGAGGGGGCTTCCCATGGCTAATCCCTCAGTTTGCTTGTAATATTTATTTTGGAAAACAAAATGTGTTTGTTTCAAACAGAGTTGAGTGAGAGAAATTAGCTCATCAATTTCGATGCAAGAGAAATGAAATTCGCGAAGTCTGGTTTCTAGACATCTTAATGCACCCTCCACTGGGACATTGGTGAATAATGATTTTACATCAAAAGAAACCATGAGTAAATTACGAGGAGAAATGTTTTTAACCTTTTTTACAAACTCTATTGAATTTTTTATGATGTAAATGTTATTGTCTAATAGAGTGGAAAATCTAGAAACTAAATATTTAGCTAATGGATACGAGGCAGTACCTAAATTTGATACAATAGGGCGGAAAGGAATACAACTTTTATGAATTTTGGGAAGAGCATATAATCTGGCACAATTCGCAACAGATGGGATAAGCGAATGTTTTAAGTTTCTTGAAATGATTTGCGAAGATTTGATCGCAGTTTTTATTTTGGATAAGTCCGAAGGTGAAGGATCTTTAGGGATCGGATTATATGGTCCTTCGTTTAAGAGTTTAGTGACACCATCGATGTAAGTGTTCTTATCCATGACTACTATCTGGCCACCTTTGTCGGCCTTTGAAATGACAATATCCAGGTTAGAATGAATCTCGCGCATTGTAGCTCTTTCTGTCGCAGTTAGATTTGGTTTCAAAGGTTTATTATTGAATTTCACATTATGAGCGATAAGATGCCTAATCATTTCTTTCTGTGAATCTGAAACTTTACTGAACTTGGAAGCTTTTTCGATAGGAGCCAAAATCTTTGGAATCGAGGGTTTAGAGGTTTGTGAGAAGTTAAAATTATATTTTAGAATTCTCTCTTGTTCTTCTGAAAGACTAACATTAGAAATATTAACTATTGGCTTGATGTTTACAATGGGAAGATTTTTTGAACTACTTGGACTGGAAGACTGTAAAAGAAGTTTTTCGAATTTAACTGCAATGGTGTTTTTATGACGGTTAACTGCATTCTCCGTTCTAGACCAAGACTTTTGTTCAAGGGCAGTGAATTTTGGATATGTTTTAGCGAGTTCCAGATGAAGCTTATAGAGTTCATGTTCAATTTTGGACAATTGTTGACGTGTATCCCTAGTTTAGTTTCTAGATTTTCCACTCTATTAGACAATAACATTTACACCATAAAAAATTCAATAGAGTTTGTAAAAAAGGTTAAAAACATTTCTCCTCGTAATTTACTCATGGTTTCTTTTGATGTAAAATCATTATTCACCAATGTCCCAGTGGAGGGTGCATTAAGATGTCTAGAAACCAGACTTCGCGAATTTCATTTCTCTTGCATCGAAATTGATGAGCTAATTTCTCTCACTCAACTCTGTTTGAAACAAACACATTTTGTTTTCCAAAATAAATATTACAAGCAAACTGAGGGATTAGCCATGGGAAGCCCCCTCAGTCCCATCCTGGCTGATATCTACATGCATTATTATGAATCAAAATTGTTTGAAACTTTAAACTTCCCGGCATGGTTCCGCTACGTAGATGATACTTTTACCCTGTTTGAAGGTAATAAAGATGATCTAAATAGAGTTCTTTCAGCAATGAATTCTATTGATCCTGCTATTCAGTTCACTTTTGAACTTGAGACTTGCAATTCTCTTCCGTTTCTCGACATTCTGGTCACACGTAACACATCCAACTTCAGTACTACAGTTTACCGTAAACCTTCACCGGTTTGCCTTCCACCACACTTTAAATCATGTCATCCGACTAAACAAAGTTAGCTTCATTTTATTCCTATGTTTTCAAGTTTGCTCCTCCAATCTAGCCCTTGATGAAGAACTAAATTATTTAAAAGCAATAGCTATTGACAGGGGCTTTTCACCCAACATTATTAATCAAGCAGTTAAAAAATTCTCATCTCAACACACTAAAAGCCACACTCTTATTTTAGGAGATTATAAAAATTCTGTTGTCATTCCCTTCTTTCCATCAATTAGCTATAAAGTTGCACATATTTTGCAGAAATTTAACTTTCGGGTTGTTTACTCTCCCATCAATAAAATTCCAACTTCTATACTCAAGGACCCCATTCCGGATATGAATTCCTGGGGTATTTATAGGATTCCTTGCCAGTGCGGTTTAATTTACATTGGCCAAACTAAGAGAGCCTTAAAATTTCGCGTCAAAGAACATGAGGCATATGTTAGAAAAAAGGAAACACAGAAGTCTTCTGTTGCTCAACATTGTTGGTCCGAAAATCACACTTTCAATTTTTCTGCTGCCAAAATTATTCAAAAAACATCTTCCATTGGAGAACTGGATTTTCTAGAGGCATTTCACATTCATAAAAATCTTTCTGTTCTAGTTAACGATCCTAATTCCAATCCAAATTTGCCTTCGGCTTTTAGAGAAATTATGTTTTAGTTCTGGTTTCGCCAACAGATGGCGCCACTTGCTTATTCTTGTCCAGGCTTTCTTATCTTATCTAAACATTATTTCCTATCTTGTTCATTTGCGGTTTTGCAGCTGAAGATGATGGTTCGGTAAAACCATCGAAACTAGTCCTGTGAAAATTTTGTAAATTAACGCTGATTTTTGTTGTTTGACTTCTGAATTAGTATTTATTCGGCGTGTTATTGTGTCTTAATGTATGTGTCTGTAAATGAAAAAAATTGCCCGTTTGCATATTATATAAATATAAGATATAAATATATCTACATATATATATAAACATATAAATATAGCAATAATATTTTTTTTCATTTTTTATTTATTTTTTTGGGTAGTGATTCCAGTTTTACATAACTTTTCAACCAAATATTTTGCGCTAGCATTATTTTCTTATTTTTTATGAAACATTATTTTTTTATAAAACGTTTTAGAGAAGTATTTAAAATAAATTAATCTTATATCAAGGTAAAGAAAGTAATTGTTATAAGAAAAACTGAAGCAAGGAGGATAAAAAGATTTCTAAGGTCATATTTTTAAACTAATCTAATTGGCTTATTATAAGATAAAGACTGTTATTTTTTTTTCGATGATAATAATAGAAAAATAATGGGAATAAAGATGCCTGCAGGTTTCTTTATGTATAGTAATATATTAAAATAAATTTCATAATAATTAACTTTAATAAAACAGAATTATATTTCATAAGGTTTGCAAATTTCGTAAAAAGTATGTGCGTATTCGTATCTTATAAAATAATTTGTTAAAATTCTACAGGGTATTTGAATGAACTGAACTATCTATTTCATAAAATAATAAGCAAATATTTATATTATATACAACAATGCCTTTAATACGTTAATTTACCAAATGCACATGATATATATATATATATATATATATATATATATCTATATATATAGATATATATATATATATGTATATCTATATATATGTATATATATATATATATGTATATATATATATATATATATATATATATATATTATCTTTTTCAAGCTATTATAAAAGAAGAGTTATACTCGTATAAACCATTTAGTAGGAATGAAACATTTTTTACAACTCTCAGCTGATAGTATGATGATGCATTATAATGTTGCTGTTTGTGTCGAAATGTGGACTGTATGAGGTGCTAATGTCTTTTAATAGTTTTATTAAAACTCAACAATAACATATGTGATACATTACTTAGAACCGAAGTTCTTGACAAATGATACAGATACGACTTGGTGTCTGCCGACGAACGAACTAACAATTTTCCCACCTAGTTGGCGGCGTACAGTTTGAATTGTAAGATCGCCAAGTTTGGCGCAGTTACAGTTAAAGGCAGCAACATTCTGCCCCCCCCCCGTTGAATGATTTCATTCAATGATACTAAATAATACAAGAAAATATTAATTAAGTTATAACAACAAATATTTACTTTAAAAAATACATAACATTCCGTATTGGTTGTAAAACACAGAAATAAACATGTATGATAATGACATTACAATCAACTTAATATACTAAATTTTTGCTAAATAATGCAAAAAATATCAAGGTCTTTCATTAGTTCTAAGTTCACAAGAATTCAGCTGTTTACATCAAAATAGATAATTTTGTTACTGGTTGTTTAAACAGACCATTTGAAGTTCGAATTATATTGCCATATAATTTATATTGCCATATAATTTATATTGCCATATAATTTATATTGCCATATAATTTATATTGCCATCAGTTCCAGGGAAAACCTCTGCAATACGACCAAGGGACCATTTATTAACGGGCAAATGATCCTCCTTTATCAAAACTACAGAATTATTTTTAACATTATGTTTTTGAAACTGCCACTTATTTCTTTGTTGGAGGTGATTTAAGTAGTTATTACTCCACTTTTTCCAAAAACCCTGGATAATTTTGGTAATTTTTTGCCAGCGGCTTAATCTGTTCTCAGGCTTTTCTAGAAGTTCTGGTTCTGGAATTGCTGTCATAGACCTAAAAATTAAAAAATGACCTGGAGTTAGAGCTTCAATACAATCGTCATCTGCCGGTAATGGAGTGATGGGCCTAGAATTTAATATACCTTCTATTTGAAGAGTCACTGTCAGAAATTCTTCATACATAAGTTTTGTTTCCCCTACGACACGTTTAAGGTGATATTTAAATGATCTGACTCCTCCATTTAAAGTCATCCAAAATTGGGAGCTCTAGGAGGCAAAAAGTTCCATTTTATTTCTTCAGTAGTCAAGTAATTTCCTAAAGATTCATCTGGGTTTTTAACAAGATTATACAATTTAATCAATTCTCTACTAGTACCAACAAAATTCGTTGCATTGTCAGAAAATATAATCGGGCTTCTACCCCTACGAGAGAAGAATCTTTTTAATGCAGCAATGAAGGCATCAGATGACAAATCTGATACTAATTCAAAATGCACTGCCTTAGTGACAAAACAAACAAAAATAGCCACATATATCTTTTGAAATTGTCCCTTTCGTTGATGTTTATACTTTATATAAAATGGGCCGAAAAAATCGATCTCTGTGCAATTAAAGGGAGCACTTATTCTCACCCGCTCCTGAGAATGATGTCCCATTATTTGCTCAACTAGAATTGGTTTAGCCCTTCTACAAACTACACAATTGTGCACAATTTATCGTGCCAGTTTCCGACCTCTAAGAGGCTAAAACTTTTGTCTGACACAATTCAACAATGCTTGTGGACCTATATGCAGATATTTCTTATGGTAATGTTCCATTACTAATTTAGTGAACTGATGATTAGCTGGTAGAATAATGGGATGCTTCTGTGTGAAATTTAAGTTAGCATTTTGCAAACGTCCCCCTACTCTTAGCAACTGAATTTCATCAAAAAAATGAGTTCAATGATTTCAGATAGCTTTTACCTGTAACCTTTACCAGCTGGCTTTTACCTTTTACCAGCTGAGATGTCCCCTTCAGGTTTTTAATATCCTCCAAAAATATTTCACTTTGAGTTACCTGAATCAGATACAACTCTGCCCCACTGACCTCCTCTACTGATAAAATTCCCTTTCTTTTTTCTTGGTTCCGACAGTTATAAATGAACCTGAAAATATAACTTACAATATGCAATAATTTAGTATAGTTATTTGTAATATTTAGAATATTATAAAACAGATCATTAGTTAATGGTTCGACTAGAAAGTTTTGCAAATGAGTTGAATTAAAGTCAAGTTTAGAGTCATTATTCACTGAAGTAGTTTGATTGGATAGCTGCTTTAGTTCCTTGCGATAAATCTCATCTAAATCTAATTGAGACACAGTTAGGGACAAATCAATTACTTCTGTTCTTAGGAATGAAGGTCCATTCCACCAAAGTTTAAGATGTTCAGTTTGATCTGGGTTAACACCTCTGGAAAGCAAGTCAGCAGGGTTTTCTTCTGACTTCACATATTGCCATTGAAACTCGTGTGTAAGTTGCTGAATTTTAGCAACTCGGTTAGCTACAAATGTCTTTAACACATGTGGAGAATTCCGAATTTATGCAAGAACAACAGATGAGTCACACCACATATGTATCTTATCTAAGTTCAATTTAAGTGCCTTTCGCACCTTATTCATTAACTGCGATAGTAACACTGCACCACAGAGTTTAAGTCTTGGGATGGAAACTGATTTTAACGGCGCGACTCTTGATTTAGTGCACAAAAGAACTACTGAACTGGAACCCGATTGCAATATACAATTGAGATAAATGCATGCACCATAAGCTAATTCTGAAGCATCAGAAAATCCATGCAATTCAATTTTAACAGCGTTAACAGACAAAATTTTTCGATTAATAATTACACCATTAATTTTAGGCATCGACGTGATGAAATTCTTCCATTCACGAGATTCCGTTTCGGGAAGCAAATCGTTCCAGCCAATTTTTAGAAGCCAAAGCTTCTGCATAAAAATTTTGGCTTTCGTAATAACTGGTCCAATTAAACCGAGTGGACCAAATATTCGAGCAACAGCTGATAAAATATGTCTCTTAGTATAGTAATCATGCAAATTTGTAATTAAGTTGAATGTGAAAGCATCTGAATCTGGATTCCATAAAATACCTAACACCTTCGTTTCATTTTTCATTTCATTGGAAAACGAATAATCTTCAGCCTTAGTATTAACATTAATCAGCAATAATTTTCTTATTTTTTATGAAACATTATTTTTTTATAAAACGTTTTAGAGAAGTATTTAAAATAAATGGATCTTATATCAAGGTAAAGAAAGTAATTGTTATAAGAAAAACTGAAGCAAGGAGGATAAAAAGATTTCTAAGGTCATATTTTTAAACTAATCTAATTGGCTTATTATAAGATAAAGACTGTTATTTTTTTTTTCGATGATAATAATAGAAAAATAATTCGAATAAAGATGCCTGCAGGTTTCTTTATGTATAGTAATATATTAAAATAAATTTCATAATCCTTAATTTTAATAAAACAGAATTATATTTCATGAGGTTTGCAAATTCCGTAAAAAGTATGTGCGTATTTGTATCTTATAAAATAATTTGCTAAAATTCTACATGGTATTTGAATGAGCTGAACACTCTATTTCATAAAATAATAAGCAAATATTTATATTACATACAACAATGCCTTTAATACGTTAATTTACCAAATGACATGATATATATATATGTATATATATATATATATATATATATATGTATATGTGTGTATATATATATATATATATTATCTTTTTCAAGCTATTATAAAAGAAGAGTTATACTCGTATAAACCATTTAGTAGGAATGAAACATTTTTTACAACTCTCAGCTGATATTATGATGATGCATTATAATGTTGTTGTTTGTGTCGAAATGTGGACTGTATGAGGTGCTAATGTCTTTTAATAGTTTTATTAAAACTCAACAATAATATATGTGATACATTACTTAGAACCGAAGTTCTTGACAAATGATACAGATACGACTTGGTGTCTGCCGACGAACGAACTAACAATTTTCCCGCCTAGTTGGCGGCGAGCAGTTTGAATTGTAAGATCGCCAAGTTTGGCGCAATTACAGCTAAAGGCAGCAACAGTTGTGCTGCCGTTATTTACTCCCTTATACAACTGAATGAATTTTAAAATACTTATTCCTCTTCTTGAATTTATTTCATAGCTCTAAAATTATTTCGATTATATTTTCGCGAAATAAATAGTTTGTGAGAAGGCAAAATTATATCTCAAATGATTTTACCATTTCTATTTTAGAAGAATGCTTATTTATCCAGAAACATCTTAAAAAGTGTAGAAACGGTTATGATTTTAATGTAAGAAATTAATTGAATAAAATTAGGCTTTCAGTTACGGACTATTTCGGAATATATGACAAACCTATGCGAAATTTATGTGTCTGCAGAGAGATTGTGCGCAAAAAGTGCCATTGAATGTGTTGTTCCTTACCTTGCTAAAGAAAATTTAGAGAAATAAGACCGTTCGTAGCACTTATAAAAGCTGCTGAAACTATCGAAAACTGCGTTTAAAAACTTAAAAATGCAACTTCTGTGTAGTTAGTGCTTGATTAAAAATATATATCAGTTAATTTGCGTCAGACGAGTATGGATTTCTTATTCTAATAGCACATTGAAAAACATATTATTCATTGGCATATTTATTTCTTTTGGAGAATGAAAAGAAATTTGCTTCATACATTTGTAATAAAATGAGTCAAAAACTGTCATTGTGCGGAAGCCTATTTTATTTTTATTTATTTATTTATTTATTGGAAATTGGAACCATGGTTCTGCCCAGAACGGTGAAAAAATTGTTTAGTCGTGCACTCTTTTTGAAGTAGGTATACATTACAACTATCATTAATCTACTACCAAAATGCACTTTAATTAACGATAATTGCATATTGATTTAGTGAATACTATATCTTTTTGTTATTCTATAATATCAAGAATACATTTTTAGAACTGGAAAAGAAAATTATATTTAGAATTGAAAGAATTTATGTATTTCACAATTTTTTGCATTTTGCAAAATATTTCAGAATTTATAAAGCAATACTGAAATAAAATATGAAAAAATATTAAAACACAGAGTAAATGGTAACAAATGACACAAGACTTAAAAGGAATTTGTTTTTTTTATAATACTTATTTCATCAATTCTTTTTTAATTGTCTCCAAATTGATTTCTTTCTTAATGTATTTTTGCTCCGAAAGTGAATATCAAATCGTACGATTGGTATCATTGACAATGACAAGAAAAATATTACCATATCTGTGGTGGTTACAACACTACGGTGGTTTTCCCATGTATAATGTGGATATGACGAGTTCCGCTTTTAAAGTCCTCAGTTGAAGCTTTAATGCTCTAAGACACAGAGCCGTCAAATACACAAGAGCATTAATTACGAGATTAAAATCACTGGAGATGTAAATCACAATACTAAGCATAGAATTGTTATTGATGCCTATTAAAACATATAAGAATTTGATAATTATCTCAAATGGTGATACGCCTACCAACGACCAAGCAGCAAAATTGCTGAACACGGGTAGTTCGGTTCGAATCCCAGCGAATGGGCTGCCTGCATGGACGTTTTCGCGATTTTTTCATTGTGTAACATGTATAGAAGCCATTTTCTCTTAGAAACTTCCCCGTGAAGGCATCCTTCCTTTGGCAGATAGCCCTCCAGCGCATTGTCAAACAAATTACATTGAACAAATTCACATTAACACAGGAAAGAACCAAATCCAAAGTAGTTATAAGTTACCCTTGACATAACTCAAACGAAACAGATAATGGAATCTTTTCAGCCTGACGTCATAAACGGCAACCAATAAGAACAGGGGTGGTGGCTGAGGCCAGGCGCTTGTATAGAGGCAGATCTCCCCAAACACAACACTCCTGACATGAGTATAAGCCGCGAGAGCAAGAACAGAAGATATATGTCGAAAAGACCAAGTACCGAAGATTGAAAGAAACGAAAATAAATTATTATAAAAAAACTATTGGACAGCATAAAATGAAAGAAACTCTAGAAAAATGTGACTATTCACTGAAACATTTTTACGAGAGCGATGTATTCTCTGCATATGATTCGCCAACCAAATATGTGAATAGGTGACCCTGAAAAAATTTTGAACATAGCAGAAAATCTGTTCATACAAGCAAGAAACCAAAACTGGCATGATTCTTCCATAATGCTGTATAAATGTTATGCCATAAAACTGAAAAAGTTATGCCATAAAACTGAAAAATTCTTTCTCGCTCAGTTTCTAAATAGAGAGCCATCCACACTCATGCCAAAAGTTGCCGACCATCTACAAGAGGGAGTGACAATTTATTCAAACTTCTGGTGAGAATAAAGACAAGAACTGGTAAATACCAGCTTACAGATATTTTTCTGCGGACAATAAATTTCCGCATATGTATAGCATTCTCCCAGATGGATTTTCAGTAGCATGACAGCAAATTATGATCCCTCCAATGGGAATTTTAATGTTTTAGCCTAGTGGTGGACAGCATAGTGCAGTTTTGATTGTTTTTGGCAAAATCTCATATTTAGCATTCTGCATGCATAGACTGTAATGTGGCTTTCTTTAAAGACATCATGCACCTCTTTCTTCTTTTTGTTTTTAGAATTTTAATAGCAAGTTTATAATATTCTCAGATGTTTCCTTACCTGAAAACAGATGACTGTGTATATGGTGAGAACAAAAGCACAAAAACTTAAGATGTATATGTGTGTTATATAGAAAAAGGAGAATATAGAAAAACAAGTGGTAGTGGATGAATCGTTGCAATAGATATAATGTTTCTTTCCAACGATACAAATGAGTTATTACAGTTAAAGGCCTAATGACCTTACAGGGTATGTATGGATGTCTAGGAAAACGAAACGATCAATAACACATATTACAGATAATGAGTAATTTTCTCTATAGTTCAAGAAATTTTTAAAAACTACCTTAAAATGTCTGATTTACATAGCTGTAAAAACTGCATTCAAATTCAAATTTAAGGTTAGGTTATTTTAATATGGCACAAGTACACAAGGGTTGCATGCCTAAGGACAGGGATACCTTTGTGGAGAACTTTCTAAGGGAAATTAGCTCATATTCATGTTACACATGGAGAAAAACAACTATGTAGCTAGATCATTTGAGTGTGTTCAAACCTGGGTTGAACTACCAGTGTTCAGTGGTCATAACTTCTCAGTGAATGGTAGGACCCATATTTAATGTGTATTAACAATATTTTCCTGCAATGGAAATGGTTCACAATAGGCAATTGGTAAAACTGAGGTAGTTCAACCCAGTTTCAAATCCCAGTAAATGGATTGATTGTATGAGAGTTTTGTGGTTTTTTCCATGTGTAACATGGAAGCGAGGAACTTATCTTATAAAAAGTATTCCACAAAGGCATTCTTCCTCTTAGGCAAATAGCTGTTCAATCCTTTATTATAATCTAAATAATGCAGTATTGATTTGTAAGTATAATTATGATCTAAACAGAACTATATTCAATAATTTAAAAACTTAAAATTGTTATTTTAGAAAAAAGAATAGCTTGTTTATAGACCGTACCAAATGCGTTAATAGCAAAGTACAGCATAATTTCTTTAAAACACGAGGTATCATATTTCCCTTCAGAGTTTATACTCTATAAACACTAATGTAATAGTAATATTAAATACAGCAAAAATTACTTAGCAGTACATAACAAATCTTTCCAAGTTTACTCTACGTTATGAACTATCAAACAGAAGTATTTACAGACAAGATAGTTCATGCATAGTGCAACAAATTTTGAAGAGACTGATTGCCTGTATGATGCAAACTGTTTTGTTATATTATTTGATACAGGCTAGCCAAACCTAGATTACAAAAGGAGATCTGTTTGGCATGAACAAAATTTGAAGAAATTTTTTATATACCACAAGGCACGTTTTTGCAGAATTTGTGATAGTTTACTATAAATTTTTAAAACCCTAGTCCGACCTTGGCACCAAATTAGCACTATTGCTATAGAAGTACATGCCGGCCATCTTTCAAAGTATATAACAGTTACCTCATTGTGGTTGCGATGCATGTGTTGCTGTTAGTGATAATTTATTTGAACAGTTCTTATAAATGTTAAACATTATTCCTTATAAAAATTCATTATTAAAATCATATTTTGTTCTTCACACTTTTATTTATTGAGTAGTTAAATTTTGAAACAGTCATGGATTTATTTTCTGTTTTGTAGGTTTGAAAAATTAAAAAGAAAGATAAGAAAATGTATAGTTGCTGAAAATTCTGAAATAGCAAATTATATTATTGATTGGTTTGTTTATTATGTTGATTTGTCTATTATGATATAATTTATGTCCTTTAAAACAATTCTTTTCCTGCATGCTTATATATTTTTAGCAATATACCATTGCAAGTATCTTACTTACTAATAAAACTCTTTTTAGCTAATGAAACTAATTCCATGTAAGCATACCTGAGAATTAAAATAATAATTTAATACTAAATCAAGTTCAGTGACAGAAATATAGGTAGTAAAGATGAATGCTGAAAACAGAGAAAGTAAGTTGAATGGTTGATATATGTAGAAAAAAACCTCATTCCTAGCACTGCTACTTATTATTTCCCAATTTGGCAGAATCTCATTTAGTTTGTCTTTCGTAAAGAAGCAGCCTATACAATTGATATTCATTTTTTTAATATTCAGAAATGCAGTGTTTCATAAAATTATAGCAGAGGCAACACTGCAGAACAAAAGTGTGTTGAATGCCACATATAAAATCTGATATTTATTAATTTTTTCAGTTTCACTTGTAATGCATGATACACAAACATTTTAAAAACATACTTATTGGAGAAAAAATGAGCATAAACTTTTTAATAGGAACATTGTGCAGAATTTTTTTTAACACATGTGAGCTCCTTGTTTGAAAAATATGATAATAATAGAAATAGTATTACAAGATATGTGCCTGAAAATCATAGTCCTCCTTCCGAACAAGGACACTTGGAAGCCCAAATTTGGAATCTGGAATTTGTTATTATTGTCTATTTCATATTCTGCATAACTTTAACGAATTTTTGATTAAAAAACTATACAGTTTCAAAGCGAGAAATGGCAACACTGTCTGGAATAAAACATTTTTGTCTACAGCCTGCAAGCCTGTGTATCGGAAATTCTAATGATATGCTGTTTCCAAATATTTTTAGCCAAAGGGGCATCAGTCCAAATCCTCTCGAAACATGTATGTGTCTAATTCAGAAGTCAAACAACAAAAATCAGCGTTAATTTACAAAATTTTCACAGGACTAGTTTCGATGGTTTTACCGAACCATCATCTTCAGCTGCAAAACCGCAAATGAACAAGTTAGGAAATAATGTTTAGATAAGATAAGAAAGCCTGGACAAGAATAAGCAAGTGGCGCCATCTGTTGGCGAAACCAGAACTAAAACATAATTTCTCTAAAAGCCGAAGGCAAATTTGGATTGGAATTAGGATCGTTAACTAGAACAGAAAGATTTTTATGAATGTGAAATGCCTCTATAAAATCCAGTTCTCCAATGGAAGATGTTTTTTGAATAATTTTGGCAGCAGAAAAATTGAAAGTGTGATTTTCGGACCAACAATGTTGAGCAACAGAAGACTTCTGTGTTTCCTTTTTTCTAACATATGCCTCATGTTCTTTGACGCGAAATTTTAAGGCTCTCTTAGTTTGGCCAATGTAAATTAAACCGCACTGGCAAGGAATCCTATAAATACCCCAGGAATTCATATCCGGAATGGGGTCCTTGAGTATAGAAGTTGGAATTTTATTGATGGGAGAGTAAACAACCCGAAAGTTAAATTTCTGCAAAATATGTGCAACTTTATAGCTAATTGATGGAAAGAAGGGAATGACAACAGAATTTTTATAATCTCCTAAAATAAGAGTGTGGCTTTTAGTGTGTTGAGATGAGAATTTTTTAACTGCTTGATTAATAATGTTGGGTGAAAAGCCCCTGTCAATAGCTATTGCTTTTAAATAATTTAGTTCTTCATCAAGGGCTAGTTTGGAGGAGCAAACTTGAAGAGCGCGGAAAACATAGGAATAAAATGAAGCTAACTTTGTTTAGTCGGATGACATGATTTAAAGTGTGGTGGAAGGCAAACCGATGAAGGTTTACGGTAAACTGTAGTACTGAAGTTGGATGTGTTACGTGTGACCAGAATGTCGAGAAACGGAAGAGAATTGCAAGTCTCAAGTTCAAAAGTGAACTGAATAGCAGGATCAATAGAATTCATTGCTGAAAGAACTCTATTTAGATCATCTTTATTACCTTCAAACAGGGTAAAAGTATCATCTACATAGCGGAACCATGCCGGGAAGTTTAAAGTTTCAAACAATTTTGATTCATAATAATGCATGTAGATATCAGCCAGGATGGGACTGAGGGGGCTTCCCATGGCTAATCCCTCAGTTTGCTTGTAATATTTATTTTGGAAAACAAAATGTGTTTGTTTCAAACAGAGTTGAGTGAGAGAAATTAGCTCATCAATTTCGATGCAAGAGAAATGAAATTCGCGAAGTCTGGTTTCTAGACATCTTAATGCACCCTCCACTGGGACATTGGTGAATAATGATTTTACATCAAAAGAAACCATGAGTAAATTACGAGGAGAAATGTTTTTAACCTTTTTTACAAACTCTATTGAATTTTTTATGATGTAAATGTTATTGTCTAATAGAGTGGAAAATCTAGAAACTAAATATTTAGCTAATGGATACGAGGCTGTACCTAAATTTGATACAATAGGGCGGAAAGGAATACAACTTTTATGAATTTTGGGAAGAGCATATAATCTGGCACGATTCGCAACAGATGGGATAAGCGAATGTTTTAAGTTTCTTGAAATGATTTGCGAAGATTTGATCGCAGTTTTTATTTTGGATAAGTCCGAAGGTGAAGGATCTTTAGGTATCGATCGGATTATATGGTCCTTCGTTTAAGAGTTTAGTGACACCATCGATGTAAGTGTTCTTATCCATGACTACTATCTGGCCACCTTTGTCGGCCTTTGAAATGACAATATCCAGGTTAGAATGAATCTCGCGCATTGTAGCTCTTTCTCTCGCAGTTAGATTTGGTTTCAAAGGTTTATTATTGAATTTCACATTATGAGCGATAAGATGCCTAATCATTTCTTTCTGTGAATCTGAAACTTTACTGAACTTGAAAGCTTTTTCGATAGGAGCCAAAATCTTTGGAATCGAGGGTTTAGAGGTTTGTGAGAAGTTAAAATTATATTTTAGAATTCTCTCTTGTTCTTCTGAAAGACTAACATTAGAAATATTAACTATTGGCTTGATGTTTACAATGGGAAGATTTTTTGAACTACTTGGACTGGAAGACTGTAAAAGAAGTTTTTCCAATTTAACTGCAAGGGTGTTTTTATGACGGTTAACTGCATTCTCCGTTCTAGACCAAGACTTTTGTTCAAGGGCAGTGAATTTTGGATATGTTTTAGCGAGTTCCAGATGAAGCTTATAGAGTTCATGTTCAATTTTGGTCAATTGTTGACGTGTATCCCTTATCACGGACCGAAGTAAGGCAAGTTTGCAATTTAACAGATTTCTTGAAACGCGACTCGAAGGTTTTTGATTAGATTTGATTTGAATAAAATTGGGGATCAATTTTTTACATTTACATTTAAGTAAAAAGTTAAGATGATTCAGGAATTTTTGCCGTTTTAGGCGTAATTTAGTGAAACGATTAACGGATGAAGGCATGATAAACAATGCAGAAAATCAAACTAAATTAACTGAGCAATAATAAAGTACACACAAAATAGCAGAAAAATCCCTCACTGAAATGAATAGAAAACAAAATGTTTGTAAGCAAAATGCATGAAATCAGACAAGCAAAGCACAATATCCAAATGTACAAAACATAAACATAACTTGAAAATTGCAAAAATGTACTCACCGAAACTCCTACAATCACAAAATGGCGGCCACACCACGTGCAAAAAAGAAAGCAAAATGTAAGCCTGTTTGGGGCTTCTATAATTAAGACACAATAACACGCCGAATAAATACTAATTCAGAAGTCAAACAACAAAAATCAGCGTTAATTTACAAAATTTTCACAGGACTAGTTTCGATGGTTTTACCGAACCATCATCTTCAGCTGCAAAGCCGCAAATGAACAAGATAGGAAATAATGTTTAGATAAGATAAGAAAGCCTAGACAAGAATAAGCAAGTGGCGCCATCTGTTGGCGAAACCAGAACTAAAACATAATTTCTCTAAAAGCCGAAGGCAAATTTGGATTGGAATTAGGATCGTTAACTAGAACAGAAAGATTTTTATGAATGTGAAATGCCTCTAGAAAATCCAGTTCTCCAATGGAAGATGTTTTTTGAATAATTTTGGCAGCAGAAAAATTGAAAGTGTGATTTTCGGACCAACAATGTTGAGCAACAGAAGACTTCTGTGTTTCCTTTTTTCTAACATATGCCTCATGTTCTTTGACGCGAAATTTTAAGGCTCTCTTAGTTTGGCCAAAGTAAATTAAACCGCACTGGCAAGGAATCCTATAAATACCCCAGGAATTCATATCCGGAATGGGGTCCTTGAGTATAGAAGTTGGAATTTTATTGATGGGAGAGTAAACAACCCGAAAGTTAAATTTCTGCAAAATATGTGCAACTTTATAGCTAATTGATGGAAAGAAGGGAATGACAACAGAATTTTTATAATCTCCTAAAATAAGAGTGTGGCTTTTAGTGTGTTGAGATGAGAATTTTTTAACTGCTTGATTAATAATGTTGGGTGAAAAGCCCCTGTCAATAGCTATTGCTTTTAAATAATTTAGTTCTTCATCAAGGGCTAGTTTGGAGGAGCAAACTTGAAGAGCGCGGAAAACATAGGAATAAAATGAAGCTAACTTTGTTTAGTCGGATGACATGATTTAAAGTGTGGTGGAAGGCAAACCGATGAAGGTTTACGGTAAACTGTAGTACTGAAGTTGGATGTGTTACGTGTGACCAGAATGTCGAGAAACGGAAGAGAATTGCAAGTCTCAAGTTCAAAAGTGAACTGAATAGCAGGATCAATAGAATTCATGGCTGAAAGAACTCTATTTAGATCATCTTTATTACCTTCAAACAGGGTAAAAGTATCGTCTACGTAGCGGAACCATGCCGGGAAGTTTAAAGTTTTCAAACAATTTTGATTCATAATAATGCATATAGATATCAGCCAGGTTGGGACTGAGGGGGCTTCCCATGGCTAATCCCTCAGTTTGCTTGTAATATTTATTTTGGAAAACAAAATGTGTTTGTTTCAAACAGAGTTGAGTGAGAGAAATTAGCTCATCAATTTCGATGCAAGAGAAATGAAATTCGCGAAGTCTGGTTTCTAGACATCTTAATGCACCCTCCACTGGGACATTGGTGAATAATGATTTTACATCAAAAGAAACCATGAGTAAATTACGAGGAGAAATGTTTTTAACCTTTTTTACAAACTCTATTGAATTTTTTATGATGTAAATGTTATTGTCTAATAGAGTGGAAAATCTAGAAACTAAATATTTAGCTAATGGATACGAGGCAGTACCTAAATTTGATACAATAGGGCGGAAAGGAATACAACTTTTATGAATTTTGGGAAGAGCATATAATCTGGCACAATTCGCAACAGATGGGATAAGCGAATGTTTTAAGTTTCTTGAAATGATTTGCGAAGATTTGATCGCAGTTTTTATTTTGGATAAGTCCGAAGGTGAAGGATCTTTAGGGATCGGATTATATGGTCCTTCGTTTAAGAGTTTAGTGACACCATCGATGTAAGTGTTCTTATCCATGACTACTATCTGGCCACCTTTGTCGGCCTTTGAAATGACAATATCCAGGTTAGAATGAATCTCGCGCATTGTAGCTCTTTCTGTCGCAGTTAGATTTGGTTTCAAAGGTTTATTATTGAATTTCACATTATGAGCGATAAGATGCCTAATCATTTCTTTCTGTGAATCTGAAACTTTACTGAACTTGGAAGCTTTTTCGATAGGAGCCAAAATCTTTGGAATCGAGGGTTTAGAGGTTTGTGAGAAGTTAAAATTATATTTTAGAATTCTCTCTTGTTCTTCTGAAAGACTAACATTAGAAATATTAACTATTGGCTTGATGTTTACAATGGGAAGATTTTTTGAACTACTTGGACTGGAAGACTGTAAAAGAAGTTTTTCGAATTTAACTGCAATGGTGTTTTTATGACGGTTAACTGCATTCTCCGTTCTAGACCAAGACTTTTGTTCAAGGGCAGTGAATTTTGGATATGTTTTAGCGAGTTCCAGATGAAGCTTATAGAGTTCATGTTCAATTTTGGACAATTGTTGACGTGTATCCCTAGTTTAGTTTCTAGATTTTCCACTCTATTAGACAATAACATTTACACCATAAAAAATTCAATAGAGTTTGTAAAAAAGGTTAAAAACATTTCTCCTCGTAATTTACTCATGGTTTCTTTTGATGTAAAATCATTATTCACCAATGTCCCAGTGGAGGGTGCATTAAGATGTCTAGAAACCAGACTTCGCGAATTTCATTTCTCTTGCATCGAAATTGATGAGCTAATTTCTCTCACTCAACTCTGTTTGAAACAAACACATTTTGTTTTCCAAAATAAATATTACAAGCAAACTGAGGGATTAGCCATGGGAAGCCCCCTC
Organism: Stegodyphus dumicola; assembly: GCF_044657685.1. NCBI lineage: Eukaryota > Metazoa > Arthropoda > Arachnida > Araneae > Eresidae > Stegodyphus > Stegodyphus dumicola. The sequence goes on along the minus strand of NC_140768.1, from coordinate 130,437,299 downwards.
AGTCCCATCCTGGCTGATATCTACATGCATTATTATGAATCAAAATTGTTTGAAACTTTAAACTTCCCGGCATGGTTCCGCTACGTAGATGATACTTTTACCCTGTTTGAAGGTAATAAAGATGATCTAAATAGAGTTCTTTCAGCAATGAATTCTATTGATCCTGCTATTCAGTTCACTTTTGAACTTGAGACTTGCAATTCTCTTCCGTTTCTCGACATTCTGGTCACACGTAACACATCCAACTTCAGTACTACAGTTTACCGTAAACCTTCACCGGTTTGCCTTCCACCACACTTTAAATCATGTCATCCGACTAAACAAAGTTAGCTTCATTTTATTCCTATGTTTTCAAGTTTGCTCCTCCAATCTAGCCCTTGATGAAGAACTAAATTATTTAAAAGCAATAGCTATTGACAGGGGCTTTTCACCCAACATTATTAATCAAGCAGTTAAAAAATTCTCATCTCAACACACTAAAAGCCACACTCTTATTTTAGGAGATTATAAAAATTCTGTTGTCATTCCCTTCTTTCCATCAATTAGCTATAAAGTTGCACATATTTTGCAGAAATTTAACTTTCGGGTTGTTTACTCTCCCATCAATAAAATTCCAACTTCTATACTCAAGGACCCCATTCCGGATATGAATTCCTGGGGTATTTATAGGATTCCTTGCCAGTGCGGTTTAATTTACTTTGGCCAAACTAAGAGAGCCTTAAAATTTCGCGTCAAAGAACATGAGGCATATGTTAGAAAAAAGGAAACACAGAAGTCTTCTGTTGCTCAACATTGTTGGTCCGAAAATCACACTTTCAATTTTTCTGCTGCCAAAATTATTCAAAAAACATCTTCCATTGGAGAACTGGATTTTCTAGAGGCATTTCACATTCATAAAAATCTTTCTGTTCTAGTTAACGATCCTAATTCCAATCCAAATTTGCCTTCGGCTTTTAGAGAAATTATGTTTTAGTTCTGGTTTCGCCAACAGATGGCGCCACTTGCTTATTCTTGTCTAGGCTTTCTTATCTTATCTAAACATTATTTCCTATCTTGTTCATTTGCGGTTTTGCAGCTGAAGATGATGGTTCGGTAAAACCATCGAAACTAGTCCTGTGAAAATTTTGTAAATTAACGCTGATTTTTGTTGTTTGACTTCTGAATTAGTATTTATTCGGCGTGTTATTGTGTCTTAATGTATGTGTCTGTAAATGAAAAAAATTGCCCTTTTGCATATTATATAAATATAAGATATAAATATATCTACATATATATATAAACATATAAATATAGCAATAATATTTTTTTTCATTTTTTATTTATTTTTTTGGGTAGTGATTCCAGTTTTACATAACTTTTCAACCAAATATTTTGCGCTAGCATTATTTTCTTATTTTTTATGAAACATTATTTTTTTATAAAACGTTTTAGAGAAGTATTTAAAATAAATGGATCTTATATCAAGGTAAAGAAAGTAATTGTTATAAGAAAAACTGAAGCAAGGAGGATAAAAAGATTTCTAAGGTCATATTTTTAAACTAATCTAATTGGCTTATTATAAGATAAAGACTGTTATTTTTTTTTCGATGATAATAATAGAAAAATAATGGGAATAAAGATGCCTGCAGGTTTCTTTATGTATAGTAATATATTAAAATAAATTTCATAATCCTTAACTTTAATAAAACAGAATTATATTTCATGAGGTTTGCAAATTTCGTAAAAAGTATGTGCGTATTCGTATCTTATAAAATAATTTGTTAAAATTCTACAGGGTATTTGAATGAACTGAACTATCTATTTCATAAAATAATAAGCAAATATTTATATTATATACAACAATGCCTTTAATACGTTAATTTACCAAATGACATGATATATATATATGTATATATATATATATATATATGTATATATATATATATGTGTGTATATATATATATATATATTATCTTTTTCAAGCTATTATAAAAGAAGAGTTATACTCGTATAAACCATTTAGTAGGAATGAAACATTTTTTACAACTCTCAGCTGATATTATGATGATGCATTATAATGTTGCTGTTTGTGTCGAAATGTGGACTGTATGAGGTGCTAATGTCTTTTAATAGTTTTATTAAAACTCAACAATAACATATGTGATACATTACTTAGAACCGAAGTTCTTGACAAATGATACAGATACGACTTGGTGTCTGCCGACGAACGAACTAACAATTTTCCCACCTAGTTGGCGGCGTACAGTTTGAATTGTAAGATCGCCAAGTTTGGCGCAGTTACAGTTAAAGGCAGCAACATTCTGCCCCCCCCCCGTTGAATGATTTCATTCAATGATACTAAATAATAGAAGAAAATATTAATTAAGTTATAACAACAAATATTTACTTTAAAAAATACATAACATTCCGTATTGGTTGTAAAACACAGAAATAAACATGTATGATAATGACATTACAATCAACTTAATATACTAAATTTTTGCTAAATAATGCAAAAAATATCAAGGTCTTTCATTAGTTCTAAGTTCACAAGAATTCAGCTGTTTACATCAAAATAGATAATTTTGTTACTGGTTGTTTAAACAGACCATTTGAAGTTCGAATTATATTGCCATATAATTTATATTGCCATCAGTTCCAGGGAAAACCTCTGCAATACGACCAAGGGACCATTTATTAACGGGCAAATGATCCTCCTTTATCAAAACTACAGAATTATTTTTAACATTATGTTTTTGAAACTGCCACTTATTTCTTTGTTGGAGGTGATTTAAGTAGTTATTACTCCACTTTTTCCAAAAACCCTGGATAATTTTGGTAATTTTTTGCCAGCGGCTTAATCTGTTCTCAGGCTTTTCTAGAAGTTCTGGTTCTGGAATTGCTGTCATAGACCTAAAAATTAAAAAATGACCTGGAGTTAGAGCTTCAATACAATCGTCATCTGCCGGTAATGGAGTGATGGGCCTAGAATTTAATATACCTTCTATTTGAAGAGTCACTGTCAGAAATTCTTCATACGTAAGTTTTGTTTCCCCTACGACACGTTTAAGGTGATATTTAAATGATCTGACTCCTCCATTTAAAGTCATCCAAAATTGGGAGCTCTAGGAGGCAAAAAGTTCCATTTTATTTCTTCAGTAGTCAAGTAATTTCCTAAAGATTCATCTGGGTTTTTAACAAGATTATACAATTTAATCAATTCTCTACTAGTACCAACAAAATTCGTTGCATTGTCAGAAAATATAATCGGGCTTCTACCCCTACGAGAGAAGAATCTTTTTAATGCAGCAATGAAGGCATCAGATGACAAATCTGATACTAATTCAAAATGCACTGCCTTAGTGACAAAACAAACAAAAATAGCCACATATATCTTTTGAAATTGTCCCTTTCGTTGATGTTTATACTTTATATAAAATGGGCCGAAAAAATCGATCTCTGTGCAATTAAAGGGAGCACTTATTCTCACCCGCTCCTGAGAATGATGTCCCATTATTTGCTCAACTAGAATTGGTTTAGCCCTTCTACAAACTACACAATTGTGCACAATTTATCGTGCCAGTTTCCGACCTCTAAGAGGCTAAAACTTTTGTCTGACACAATTCAACAATGCTTGTGGACCTATATGCAGATATTTCTTATGGTAATGTTCCATTACTAATTTAGTGAACTGATGATTAGCTGGTAGAATAATGGGATGCTTCTGTGTGAAATTTAAGTTAGCATTTTGCAAACGTCCCCCTACTCTTAGCAACTGAATTTCATCAAAAAAATGAGTTCAATGATTTCAGATAGCTTTTACCTGTAACCTTTACCAGCTGGCTTTTACCTTTTACCAGCTGAGATGTCCCCTTCAGGTTTTTAATATCCTCCAAAAATATTTCACTTTGAGTTACCTGAATCAGATACAACTCTGCCCCACTGACCTCCTCTACTGATAAAATTCCCTTTCTTTTTTCTTGGTTCCGACAGTTATAAATGAACCTGAAAATATAACTTACAATATGCAATAATTTAGTATAGTTATTTGTAATATTTAGAATATTATAAAACAGATCATTAGTTAATGGTTCGACTAGAAAGTTTTGCAAATGAGTTGAATTAAAGTCAAGTTTAGAGTCATTATTCACTGAAGTAGTTTGATTGGATAGCTGCTTTAGTTCCTTGCGATAAATCTCATCTAAATCTAATTGAGACACAGTTAGGGACAAATCAATTACTTCTGTTCTTAGGAATGAAGGTCCATTCCACCAAAGTTTAAGATGTTCAGTTTGATCTGGGTTAACACCTCTGGAAAGCAAGTCAGCAGGGTTTTCTTCTGACTTCACATATTGCCATTGAAACTCGTGTGTAAGTTGCTGAATTTTAGCAACTCGGTTAGCTACAAATGTCTTTAACACATGTGGAGAATTCCGAATTTATGCAAGAACAACAGATGAGTCACACCACATATGTATCTTATCTAAGTTCAATTTAAGTGCCTTTCGCACCTTATTCATTAACTGCGATAGTAACACTGCACCACAGAGTTTAAGTCTTGGGATGGAAACTGATTTTAACGGCGCGACTCTTGATTTAGTGCACAAAAGAACTACTGAACTGGAACCCGATTGCAATATACAATTGAGATAAATGCATGCACCATAAGCTAATTCTGAAGCATCAGAAAATCCATGCAATTCAATTTTAACAGCGTTAACAGACAAAATTTTTCGATTAATAATTACACCATTAATTTTAGGCATCGACGTGATGAAATTCTTCCATTCACGAGATTCCGTTTCGGGAAGCAAATCGTTCCAGCCAATTTTTAGAAGCCAAAGCTTCTGCATAAAAATTTTGGCTTTCGTAATAACTGGTCCAATTAAACCGAGTGGACCAATATTCGAGCAACAGCTGATAAAATATGTCTCTTAGTATAGTAATCATGCAAATTTGTAATTAAGTTGAATGTGAAAGCATCTGAATCTGGATTCCATAAAATACCTAACACCTTCGTTTCATTTTTCATTTCATTGGAAAACGAATAATCTTCAGCCTTAGTATTAACATTAATCAGCAATAATTTTCTTATTTTTTATGAAACATTATTTTTTTATAAAACGTTTTAGAGAAGTATTTAAAATAAATGGATCTTATATCAAGGTAAAGAAAGTAATTGTTATAAGAAAAACTGAAGCAAGGAGGATAAAAAGATTTCTAAGGTCATATTTTTAAACTAATCTAATTGGCTTATTATAAGATAAAGACTGTTATTTTTTTTTCGATGATAATAATAGAAAAATAATTCGAATAAAGATGCCTGCAGGTTTCTTTATGTATAGTAATATATTAAAATAAATTTCATAATCCTTAATTTTAATAAAACAGAATTATATTTCATGAGGTTTGCAAATTCCGTAAAAAGTATGTGCGTATTTGTATCTTATAAAATAATTTGCTAAAATTCTACATGGTATTTGAATGAGCTGAACACTCTATTTCATAAAATAATAAGCAAATATTTATATTACATACAACAATGCCTTTAATACGTTAATTTACCAAATGACATGATATATATATATGTATATATATATATATATATATGTATATGTATATATATGTGTGTATATATATATATATATATATTATCTTTTTCAAGCTATTATAAAAGAAGAGTTATACTCGTATAAACCATTTAGTAGGAATGAAACATTTTTTACAACTCTCAGCTGATATTATGATGATGCATTATAATGTTGTTGTTTGTGTCGAAATGTGGACTGTATGAGGTGCTAATGTCTTTTAATAGTTTTATTAAAACTCAACAATAATATATGTGATACATTACTTAGAACCGAAGTTCTTGACAAATGATACAGATACGACTTGGTGTCTGCCGACGAACGAACTAACAATTTTCCCGCCTAGTTGGCGGCGAGCAGTTTGAATTGTAAGATCGCCAAGTTTGGCGCAATTACAGCTAAAGGCAGCAACAGTTGTGCTGCCGTTATTTACTCCCTTATACAACTGAATGAATTTTAAAATACTTATTCCTCTTCTTGAATTTATTTCATAGCTCTAAAATTATTTCGATTATATTTTCGCGAAATAAATAGTTTGTGAGAAGGCAAAATTATATCTCAAATGATTTTACCATTTCTATTTTAGAAGAATGCTTATTTATCCAGAAACATCTTAAAAAGTGTAGAAACGGTTATGATTTTAATGTAAGAAATTAATTGAATAAAATTAGGCTTTCAGTTACGGACTATTTCGGAATATATGACAAACCTATGCGAAATTTATGTGTCTGCAGAGAGATTGTGCGCAAAAAGTGCCATTGAATGTGTTGTTCCTTACCTTGCTAAAGAAAATTTAGAGAAATAAGACCGTTCGTAGCACTTATAAAAGCTGCTGAAACTATCGAAAACTGCGTTTAAAAACTTAAAAATGCAACTTCTGTGTAGTTAGTGCTTGATTAAAAATATATATCAGTTAATTTGCGTCAGACGAGTATGGATTTCTTATTCTAATAGCACATTGAAAAACATATTATTCATTGGCATATTTATTTCTTTTGGAGAATGAAAAGAAATTTGCTTCATACATTTGTAATAAAATGAGTCAAAAACTGTCATTGTGCGGAAGCCTATTTTATTTTTATTTATTTATTTATTTATTGGAAATTGGAACCATGGTTCTGCCCAGAACGGTGAAAAAATTGTTTAGTCGTGCACTCTTTTTGAAGTAGGTATACATTACAACTATCATTAATCTACTACCAAAATGCACTTTAATTAACGATAATTGCATATTGATTTAGTGAATACTATATCTTTTTGTTACTCTATAATATCAAGAATACATTTTTAGAACTGGAAAAGAAAATTATATTTAGAATTGAAAGAATTTATGTATTTCACAATTTTTTGCATTTTGCAAAATATTTCAGAATTTATAAAGCAATACTGAAATAAAATATGAAAAAATATTAAAACACAGAGTAAATGGTAACAAATGACACAAGACTTAAAAGGAATTTGTTTTTTTTATAATACTTATTTCATCAATTCTTTTTTAATTGTCTCCAAATTGATTTCTTTCTTAATGTATTTTTGCTCCGAAAGTGAATATCAAATCGTACGATTGGTATCATTGACAATGACAAGAAAAATATTACCATATCTGTGGTGGTTACAACACTACGGTGGTTTTCCCATGTATAATGTGGATATGACGAGTTCCGCTTTTAAAGTCCTCAGTTGAAGCTTTAATGCTCTAAGACACAGAGCCGTCAAATACACAAGAGCATTAATTACGAGATTAAAATCACTGGAGATGTAAATCACAATACTAAGCATAGAATTGTTATTGATGCCTATTAAAACATATAATAATTTGATAATTATCTCAAATGGTGATACGCCTACCAACGACCAAGCAGCAAAATTGCTGAACACGGGTAGTTCGGTTCGAATCCCAGCGAATGGGCTGCCTGCATGGACGTTTTCGCGATTTTTTCATTGTGTAACATGTATAGAAGCCATTTTCTCTTAGAAACTTCCCCGTGAAGGCATCCTTCCTTTGGCAGATAGCCCTCCAGCGCATTGTCAAACAAATTACATTGAACAAATTCACATTAACACAGGAAAGAACCAAATCCAAAGTAGTTATAAGTTACCCTTGACATAACTCAAACGAAACAGATAATGGAATCTTTTCAGCCTGACGTCATAAACGGCAACCAATAAGAACAGGGGTGGTGGCTGAGGCCAGGCGCTTGTATAGAGGCAGATCTCCCCAAACACAACACTCCTGACATGAGTATAAGCCGCGAGAGCAAGAACAGAAGATATATGTCGAAAAGACCAAGTACCGAAGATTGAAAGAAACGAAAATAAATTATTATAAAAAAACTATTGGACAGCATAAAATGAAAGAAACTCTAGAAAAATGTGACTATTCACTGAAACATTTTTACGAGAGCGATGTATTCTCTGCATATGATTCGCCAACCAAATATGTGAATAGGTGACCCTGAAAAAATTTTGAACATAGCAGAAAATCTGTTCATACAAGCAAGAAACCAAAACTGGCATGATTCTTCCATAATGCTGTATAAATGTTATGCCATAAAACTGAAAAAGTTATGCCATAAAACTGAAAAATTCTTTCTCGCTCAGTTTCTAAATAGAGAGCCATCCACACTCATGCCAAAAGTTGCCGACCATCTACAAGAGGAAGTGACAATTTATTCAAACTTCTGGTGAGAATAAAGACAAGAACTGGTAAATACCAGCTTACAGATATTTTTCTGCGGACAATAAATTTCCGCATATGTATAGCATTCTCCCAGATGGGTTTTCAGTAGCATGACAGCAAATTATGATCCCTCCAATGGGAATTTTAATGTTTTAGCCTAGTGGTGGACAGCATAGTGCAGTTTTGATTGTTTTTGGCAAAATCTCATATTTAGCATTCTGCATGCGTAGACTGTAATGTGGCTTTCTTTAAAGACATCATGCACCTCTTTCTTCTTTTTGTTTTTAGAATTTTAATAGCAAGTTTATAATATTCTCAGATGTTTCCTTACCTGAAAACAGATGACTGTGTATATGGTGAGAACAAAAGCACAAAAACTTAAGATGTATATGTGTGTTATATAGAAAAAGGAGAATATAGAAAAACAAGTGGTAGTGGATGAATCGTTGCAATAGATATAATGTTTCTTTCCAACGATACAAATGAGTTATTACAGTTAAAGGCCTAATGACCTTACAGGGTATGTATGGATGTCTAGGAAAACGAAACGATCAATAACACATATTACAGATAATGAGTAATTTTCTCTATAGTTCAAGAAATTTTTAAAAAATACCTTAAAATGTCTGATTTACATAGCTGTAAAAACTGCATTCAAATTCAAATTTAAGGTTAGGTTATTTTAATATGGCACAAGTACACAAGGGTTGCATGCCTAAGGACAGGGATACCTTTGTGGAGAACTTTCTAAGGGAAATTAGCTCATATTCATGTTACACATGGAGAAAAACAACTATGTAGCTAGATCATTTGAGTGTGTTCAAACCTGGGTTGAACTACCAGTGTTCAGTGGTCATAACTTCTCAGTGAATGGTAGGACCCATATTTAATGTGTATTAACAATATTTTCCTGCAATGGAAATGGTTCACAATAGGCAATTGGTAAAACTGAGGTAGTTCAACCCAGTTTCAAATCCCAGTAAATGGATTGATTGTATGAGAGTTTTGTGGTTTTTTCCATGTGTAACATGGAAGCGAGGAACTTATCTTATAAAAAGTATTCCACAAAGGCATTCTTCCTCTTAGGCAAATAGCTGTTCAATCCTTTATTATAATCTAAATAATGCAGTATTGATTTGTAAGTATAATTATGATCTAAACAGAACTATATTCAATAATTTAAAAACTTAAAATTGTAATTTTAGAAAAAAGAATAGCTTGTTTATAGACCGTACCAAATGCGTTAATAGCAAAGTACAGCATAATTTCTTTAAAACACGAGGTATCATATTTCCCTTCAGAGTTTATACTCTATAAACACTAATGTAATAGTAATATTAAATACAGCAAAAATTACTTAGCAGTACATAACAAATCTTTCCAAGTTTACTCTACGTTATGAACTATCAAACAGAAGTATTTACAGACAAGATAGTTCATGCATAGTGCAACAAATTTTGAAGAGACTGATTGCCTGTATGATGCAAACTGTTTTGTTATATTATTTGATACAGGCTAGCCAAACCTAGATTACAAAAGGAGATCTGTTTGGCATGAACAAAATTTGAAGAAATTTTTTATATACCACAAGGCACGTTTTTGCAGAATTTGTGATAGTTTACTATAAATTTTTAAAACCCTAGTCCGACCTTGGCACCAAATTAGCACTATTGCTATAGAAGTACATGCCGGCCATCTTTCAAAGTATATAACAGTTACCTCATTGTGGTTGCGATGCATGTGTTGCTGTTAGTGATAATTTATTTGAACAGTTCTTATAAATGTTAAACATTATTCCTTATAAAAATTCATTATTAAAATCATATTTTGTTCTTCACACTTTTATTTATTGAGTAGTTAAATTTTGAAACAGTCATGGATTTATTTTCTGTTTTGTAGGTTTGGAAAATTAAAAAGAAAGATAAGAAAATGTATAGTTGCTGAAAATTCTGAAATAGCAAATTATATTATTGATTGGTTTGTTTATTATGTTGATTTGTCTATTATGATATAATTTATGTCCTTTAAAACAATTCTTTTCCTGCATGCTTATATATTTTTAGCAATATACCATTGCAAGTATCTTACTTACTAATAAAACTCTTTTTAGCTAATGAAACTAATTCCATGTAAGCATACCTGAGAATTAAAATAATAATTTAATACTAAATCAAGTTCAGTGACAGAAATATAGGTAGTAAAGATGAATGCTGAAAACAGAGAAAGTAAGTTGAATGGTTGATATATGTAGAAAAAAACCTCATTCCTAGCACTGCTACCTATTATTTCCCAATTTGGCAGAATCTCATTTAGTTTGTCTTTCGTAAAGAAGCAGCCTATACAATTGATATTCATTTTTTTAATATTCAGAAATGCAGTGTTTCATAAAATTATAGCAGAGGCAACACTGCAGAACAAAAGTGTGTTGAATGCCACATATAAAATCTGATATTTATTAATTTTTTCAGTTTCACTTGTAATGCATGAAACACAAACATTTTAAAAACATACTTATTGGAGAAAAAATGAGCATAAACTTTTTAATAGGAACATTGTGCAGAATTTTTTTTAACACATGTGAGCTCCTTGTTTGAAAAATATGATAATAATAGAAATAGTATTACAAGATATGTGCCTGAAATTTTGCTCATTTTATATTTTAATTGCATCATATAAAATTTTTACTCAAATGCACCTAATTTCAGCTTGCAATAAAAAACTGTAATTTTTTTTTTTTTTTTGTAATTTCTGATTTATATATCTGTTGGATTTGCGAAGTCAGAGAATAGAAACTGTCTACTTTTTTTTTAACTTTATTGAATTGGCAAGGAAATTATTTAAAATTAGGTAAAAAAAAATTGGAGCCTAGATTTCGGATAAAACTCAATTGATTTTGAAAGCGAGGAAACACAAATCCCAGTTTGCCTGGAGCAAAGAAATTCAGTTTCTAGTTGTGTTGATATAATTATAAACTGTTATGTGAGAGTTGGATATTTATCCACAAGTATGAATATTGACATGAGAAATATCTGTTATTATGCAAGCATCATAAATCCAATAAAACACACAGATGTTTTAGTAGCAACAATATAAATTTTATTCACAAGTTTGCCCATGATGATGAATGATGTGACATGAGAAAAAATAGCAAATATATGGAAATGCAAGTTGATTGGCATTTTCGAAAACTTAGAATCTATTTTTGAGATCTAGTTACAAAATAACAGATAACTGTTTATATATATATATATATTTTATACAAACGCAGTTCCATTGTGAATCAAGTTATTAATCTTACTGCGAGGTTACCATAATCCCAGTTTTGTTCTGAATATTCTTCGAAAGAGAAATTTATAGACTAAATTTGCCTAGTTTTGCTAAGTTTAGCTTAATCAGTGAACTTGACAAAGTAATCGTATCATGTAAAAATAAGATTAAAAATATCTAATACTAGAATATCTTACTGAAGATTCTTTTTACGTGCACTACATTTTCTATATAAGACCAATCTAAAAAATGATCACTATTTATTCTTTCGCTTTCTTATACGGAGAACATAACCAAGCCATTCAGTTGTATAATGCTCGAAATCGTTCAAACATATATATTCACAGATATCCACAAAGACTTATTTCAGATTTCCAAATCAAAGTTGCGAACCATGTTTACATCGAACGAAGTTGTTGATGCTGGGCGGAGCTTCGTTGTGACGTCGGCTTACGCGTAAAGCGACGATCACGTGACCTTCCTACGTATTCGGGGATTTAGCGCTGACCCATCTGAAAAAGCGGCGACCTAGCGTCTGAGGGGCTAGACGCTTGTCAGAATGCTAGGGCTATCTAGTGATGAATTTCGCGAAAGCCACTGAAAACTAGGAACCGGAATTTCGTTCAGTCTGGCAGACCTTGAGTATAAGTTGGTGGAGAGCGCTGTGATCACGTACGATGGAGGCAGGATCTTGGAAGAGCTCCTGAATTTTCAAAGGTGTTTTCCGGAAAATCTTCATTTATTTAAGAAAATTTTCGCGAATATCCTCTGCATTGTCTCGTTCTCAAAACCGGGAGGCGTATTTCCAAACCCTACCCCACTTTTCGAATTTTTGACGTCACGGAAATATCGACTAGTTTCACCTCGCAAGACGGCCTACCCCACTACTACGGCGCGCTTTCGAAAGAATTGTGCTGCTGAATAGTGTGTTTATGTACTAATTGTGAGATTTTCGCAATTTAAATTATTATGTGTGGGAATTTACGCAAAATCTTTAGTGAATGGTTATTGTTTATCGTCGTAGTGTATTTGAGGAAAGAGGAGAATAATTCACTGCTGATGTATACATTAACAGTATGAAAAATCTGGAAGGTGACACTCGGCAATAAACATGCTGCATTTCATCGCAAAATTCAGCTCGCCAGTTTTCAAGGGACTTACTTGAGATTTCTTCTTTTTCCTCTCTCTCCCTGCTCCCTCCATGGGATTCATCCAGGAACCTTTCAACACCATGCCCATTGTGGATTTCCTTCAGGTTTACAGGGAAGTACTGCGAATGCAGTAGAACCCCTGTATAAATACCTCTGTATCAACGTATGAAAATTCAGCGACGCCAGTAAAACAAACAAGAGTGTTCGAAAAACTTATCCACATCTGAAGTCACTATACAAAAATTGTATGTGTGCCAATACAGCAATTTAAATATAAAAAAAAAAAAACAATTGCAGAAAACTTCAGATCAAGGAATGATGTGAAGTTGAACCTCTACCTGATTATTATCTTTATTTTGATGAAATTTAGTAAATCGCGATTGGCAACAGTTGAGTTTTTACATCTACGTTTTCGAGTTTGTTCTATTGTTTACTTTCGTTTTAAGTAATGAGAATAATGACTTTTTGAGATGTTTTTCATGAATATTTAAAAACTGATGAGTAATATTTTATTCCATTTATGTTCTGAGTATAGCTTTGAGGTGTCAAAGCTAAAACTAACACTTAATTAGACTTGTAAATAGAATTGTAATATTAAACTGTTTGTGTTGCGACGAGATGCCTTTCATTGAATAATTGATTGTATACTCATTTTCCATTATAATTCTTCTGATATCTGGCGTCCACGACAGGACTACGGCTGCATTTTTAAGAGTGAGTGAAAAAATATTTTATATTTTCTTTTATTCTTTGTGCATTATGGATATTGCTTTGAAATATAGAAAGCAACTTAGAAGGTTGTTTACTCGAGCATGTAATACTTTTGATGAGGAAGAAATCAAATTAAATCATTCTGATAAAATTAATAAATTAAAGCTAATGTAAGAGAAAGCTTTATTAATGATAGCATGTGAACAGAAATATAAACATTTGTTGTATTCTGAAAATACTTCCGATACCGAAATAGAGAAAGCGGTAGATGAGTCAGAAATGTATATTGCTCGATGGAGATCCTTAAAACAGAAGCTAGAAACACTAGTGAGTGAACAATTATCTTCTAAAAATGAAAATTTGAACTTTGTTTCGCAGCCAAACACTTTATTACGTTACCCAAAAATAAAATTACCTACTTTTGACGGTAGTGTACGAAAGTGGCTATACTTTTGGAGTCAGTTTCAAAAAATTGATGAGGACATTAATATCGATTTTCACGATAAATTTTCATATTTATCTCAAGCAATGGAAAAAAGCAGTCCTGCTGAAGAATTAATTAAGAGCTATCCCCCAGGGGGTAATAGTTACGAAAAAGCTTTAAAACAGCTGAAAAGGCGTTTCGGCAGAGAGGAACTATTGATTCAGGTATATGTCAGAGACTTATTGGTATTAGTTCTTCAAAAACAGAACACTTCTAAAAATTCATTAAGAAAATTGTTCGATCAACTTGAGAGTAAACTGCGATCACTTGAATTATTAGGTGTTACTAGGGAAAAATATGCTGCAATGCTTTTTCCACTAGTTGAATCATCATTACCCGAAGAAACTCTTGTTGCTTGGCATCGCTATAGATCTGCTCATCGTAGAATTCGAGAAGTGAATTTAGATGATTCAGACGAAAGTAAAACTATAATTGAGAAAAGTGATTTAGAATGCATTTTAGAATTTTTACAAGCCGAAGTAACGCATTTTTTTAGCCTCTCAAAGTTTCAACACATCGAAACCAAAAGCAGAAGTAAAACATAATCTTTCCTATAAGAAAAAGGTAATAGAGAACAAATGTAAGAGTACAAAGTTTTCAAATATACCTAGTGCAACAGACCTTCTAACTTCATCTCAAGTATCAAAACAGTGTATAGTCGGTTCTAATTCACATTTTTCTGGAGACTGTCTAAAAGTAAGAAAAATACCATTAAGGCAGAAGGAGTCACTGGTTCAACAATCTCACAAGTGTTTTTTATGTTTGAAATCTGGACATTCAGTCAAGGATTGTAACTTGAAAGCTGGTTACTTGTGTTGCGGTAAAAAACACCATATTCTTCTGTGTAGAAAGATGCACCAAATAACTATGTCAAAAAACGAAGAATCACCTGAAGTTGAAAAGAAAACTGAGATTAGTGCTGAAGTGGATCAAGCTCTTTCCAGTTTATCTTCTACTCCGGACGTAATGCTTCAAACATTCAAAGTTATAATTAGAAGTAATGGGGAAAAACGCGGCAAGAGCTATTATCGATACTCTTTCACAGCGATCATATTTATTAAGAAGTACAGCTAAAGAAATGAACTATGAACCTCAGAGTTGTGAATTTTTACAACACTCTTTATTTGGAGGGAAGGACTCATGGATATGCAAGCATGATGTATACACTTTATATTTATCGAGTGTGCATGGGAATTATGATTGCAACTTTAAAGTTCTTAGTCAACAAATTATTTATAAGTCAGTGCCACCTACTGTCAACAAGCTGTGTCTGAAAGAGTTAGCAGCCTGTACAGACAAAGCTGTCAAATTGATGATTGTCAAAATCCTATTGAGATTCTTATTGGGGCTGATGTAGCTGGAAAACTCATGACAGGTGGGTCGTTGTGAGTTGCCTTGTGGTCTCGTAGCTATTGAGACCAAATTTGGATGGTCAGTTATGGGACGAATGCCGAATACTTCGAAAAGAGAGTTTTCATCATCGTTCTTAGTTACATTCTTGTTATCTACTGTGGAGACCATAACAGATCTATGGACTTTGGACACACTTGGGATCACTGACCCATCAGTCAAGAAAAACCAGACTGAACTGCAAGAAGCTGCTCGGTTACATTTTCTAAATACAGTTCGTATAGTCGATGATCGTTTCGAGATTGATTTGCCCTGGTTGGAATATCATCCACCACTAACAGACTATTTTGACTTAGCCGAGAGAAGACTGAATAAAACTGTTAAACGTCTTAAAATCGAGTCCAATTATGAAGCTTATGGAGATGTTTTCAAGGAATGGCTAGAAGAGGGAGTAATTGAAGATGCTGATAAAATTATCAAGGGCAAGTTCTTTACCTTCCTCACCGAGAAGTTATCAAAAAGAATAGCACTACAAAACTCCGACCGGTATTTGATACTTCGGCCAAAGTAAAGGGATTTCCTAGTCTTAATGACTGCTTAGAAAAAGGCCCAAATCTAACAGAACAGCTTTCGAGTATTTTAACACGCTTTCGAAAAGAAAAGATTGGTGTTATTGCTGATATACGAAGAGCCTTTCTTCAAATAAGTGTTTCACCTACTGATAGAGACTTTTTGAGGTTCTTATGGCTTGATAGTGATGGTCAACTGAAAGCGTACAGGCACTGCCGTGTAGTTTTTCGTGTAGCAAGTAGCCCTTTTCTTCTAAACTCTAGTATTCAGCTTCATCTTCAAACTGTTTTAGAGAAAATAGAAACCGGTGAATCCTTATATACGAAAGGTGTCATTCAAAAACTTATGCATAGTTTTGATGTTGAAAATTGTGTCAGTTGTGTTAAAAATGAAGAAGAACTCAATCATTTTATTAGTGTATCAACTGAGGTAATGGCTGAGAGAAAATTTGAGCTTAGAGGGTGGGAGTTCAATGATATTAATGCTAATGCTTCTGCTGATACAAATGTGCTCGGTTTAATATGGAATAAAAAATCTGACACTCTAAGAATAAATACTGGTAGTATGAAAGAGTTATGTTTTGAAAAAGTGACTAAGCGCTTAATCTTATCTACAGCTCATAGATTGTTTGATCCTCTTGGTATATGTTGTCCTGTTATCCTTATCCCTAAGTTATTACTTCAAGAAACTTGGAAGCAGAAGATAACATGGGATGAAGAAGTTAATACCTGTACGAGAACTACATTTTTAAAATGGTTGAAAGATATTGACTATCTGGAGAAGATCCATTTTCCAAGATATTTTGGTTCAAGGAGTACGAGTGAAAATACTTCAGTACATATTTTCTGTGATGCCAGTAAGCATGCTTATGCCGTGGCTGCTTTCATTCGTATAAAAACTTTTGATTCTACTAAAGTACAACTGATACAAGCCAGGAGTAGAGTTACACCAACTGGAAAAGAAGAAACTAGTATCGCGAGATTGGAATTACTTGCAGCTACTATAGCATCTCGCCTTTCGTCCTCAATTTTGTCTGAGATACAGAGTGAAGAAGTTTACTTCTGTACTGATTCTTCTACTGTTTTAGCATGGATAACGAGAGAAGAAGCCTGGAGTGTATTTGTCCAGAATAGGGTGAAGGAAATAAGAAGACTAACAAATAAAGATTCTTGGAGACATATTCCTGGTTGCATGAATCCAGCTGATCTTCCGAGTAGAGGTTGTTCAGCTCTCTCCTTATTGAAATCTCAGTGGTGGTTAGGTCCAAGTTGGCTTTACTTGCCTGAAGAAGATTGGCCTAAAGGTGACTTAAATTTAGATGAGACTGAGATTGTTAGAGAAAAGAAAAGGAGCATAGTTTCTTCTGTAACTAAATGTTTAGTTTCTGCATGCTTGGTTACCAAGAGGGACTGGTATTACAGATATTTTTTCCCAATACAAAAGGATAGTTAATCTAATTGCCTGGATCCTAAGGTTCACCTCCAATTGTCGAACTGAAAAAACAGTGAGAAAGCATAGAAACCTTGATTCTGATAAAATTTTTGAGGCTGAGAAGTTATTGATCAAAATGGTTCAAGAAGATTGTTTTGTGAATGAAAAGGATGAGAAATTAAGAACTTTAGGAGTATTCACGGATCAAAGTGGAATCCTCAGACTAAAAACTAAACTTACCTTTCGTGAGGATACAAAAGACTTTAAAACGCCAGCTATTCTTCCATTCAATCATGAGGTTGTCAAGAGACTAGTGCGATACTATCATGAGAAAAATGCACATGCTGGTACTCAAATTTTAATAAATATTCTACGAGAGAAATTTTGGATTCTGAATACTCGTAAAACTGTGAGATCTATCATCAATCAATGCACCATGTGTAGAAGATTTTCTGCAAAGAACCTAGAAACTTGTACTGGGGCTCCTCCAGAAGATAGATTACGAGAAGCAGCTGTATTTGAAATCTGTGGAGTTGATCTTGCGGGACCAGTAATCCTGAAAGGCAACAAGAAATCTTGGATTTGTTTATTCACCTGCGCCATTTATAGGGCAGTCCATTTAGAGTTGGTTGAATCGATGTCTACTGAAAGTTTTCTACTAGCTCTTAGAAGATTTATAGCTCGTAGAGGACGGAGCAGAATCATATACTGTGACAACGGAACCAATTTTGTTGGTGCTTCAAATGTACTTCAAGACTTAAACTGGAAGCAAATCACTGAAGACACATCTATACCACCAATTCAGTGGAAGTTCAACCCACCAACTGAACTGCCTCCTGGTGGGGAGGCTGGTGGGAGAGATTGATAGGAATTCTTAAGAAATTGCTGAGACGAGTATTAGGAAGAGCTTCGCTAACTTCTGAAGAAATGAACACGACTCTCTGTGACTGTGAAGCAGTAATTAATTCCCGTCCATTGACATATGTAACTGAAAGTGATGCTACTTTAATGCCTTTAAGTCCATCTCTATTTCTGCAAGATAATCAAATAAGTGGTGTTCCAGATCTTGATGACATTGGGCATAAAAGTCTTAATAAGCAGTCTAGAGAAAACTTGCAAAAGGATTTGAGAAACAGGTTTAGGTCTGAATATTTAGGAGCACTTATTCAAAAAGCAGGAAACAAAAAATATGTGAAAGTGAATATTGGTGATATTGTATTGATAGGAATGATAACACCAAACGAATCAATTGGCCATTAGGTAAAATAATTCAGATTCTTCCAGGAAAAGATGGAATTACAAGACTTGTCAAGCTTAAAACAGCTAATGGACACTTGCTAAGACCAATTCAAAGATTGTATCCACTTGAAGTTTCCAACGATGATCTCATTATTGAGAAATTTTCAACCGCGAAGGTGGGAGGTGAAACCTGTGCCAATTCTTCCTTTGATAACGTGTGTGGACTTGAACCTCAGATTCAAAAGACTAGAGCAGATCGTACAATCAAAGTACCTAAGAGACTGGACTTATGAACTACTTATAATTTTCTTTTTGTAACTTATAAAATATTCCCAATTTTCTTTTGTAAGTTAAATTTTTGAGGTAAAAATATGAACTTAGGTGGGAGGATGTGAAGTTGAACCTCTACCTGATTATTATCTTTATTTTGATGTAATTCAGTAAATCGCGATTGGCAACAGTTGAGTTTTTACATCTACGTTTTCGAGTTTGTTCTATTGTTTACTTTCGTTTTAAGTAATGAGAGGTTTACATATGAATTGAAAAGCTGGCGCTGCGGGGGGCTGCGATCACCGAGGCAAGCGGCAGCACGATCACTGCTATCCGTAAAAAAGTGAAAAAATTTCCTTTCCTCTTGGTGATTATCAATTAAATTACTTTGAAATAATGTTTTTTTCCACAACACCTATATCATTCCAATGAATTTCGGCTCCCATGTTGACGAGAATAAAACAGCGGACAATGTAAGGATATACTCCAAAAGCCTTGAATTTTAAGATAAGTACTTTTCTTTCATCTAAACTAAATCAAATTTCTATAAATAAGTGCCTTTAAATCAATATATCTTAATTTTTCATTAGTTTAAAGCATTAAAAAGTACTTGAAATTGCTCATTGCTTGTGGCTTCCTTTGTGTATCAACTCCAAACAGACGCCAACGTTATCAGTTCACGTCTGTCAACACTTACAAAGCCCTTAAGGAATCTCGTGAGAGGGAAAATTTGGGGATGACAGGGAAAATTTGGGCATCGCGCTATTTCCCTCTCGGATCTTCTGGATTCTCTTTTCTTTTTAGATCGCTTGAATATAGTTTCGCCTTTAAACAATATTATACCTCACCGATTTTTTCTCATACTGTTCTTTGCTATCTGTTAAATGTCTATATGTAAGGGATGGTTTATTCTTCCCCGCTTTAAATGAATTCTTAGAACTATAAGCTTTTATAAATAACAGTGTGCCTCATTGTGTTATATACTAACATTAATTAACTAGTAATAAATTATGATAGTAAAATAATTAATCTTGTAATAAATTATGAAATTATAATAGTTAAATTAATAAATACTGTTTAATTTGTGTTTTTAATAGATATACTCAGTACTCAGTAATTTACACACACACACACACATATATATATATATATATATTGTGTGTGCGGTTGTGGTCTTGTATTGTATATGGTTCTATGTTGTTAGTCTGCTGCTGTTGTTTGAAAAATGTATGAAAATGTTGAGAATGAAAGTAGCATAAGTTACTTTGGTTAAATTAATATATAGTGTTGTTTGATGACTTTTGTTGATATCTCAGGATGCAAGCATACATATTACTTTATATTCCATGCTAAATACTTTGATACGAAGCATTTTAACACCGTCAATATTTGTTTTTTCCCCAGTAACACATCTATTCACCATTACCAAACACACTCACTACACACACACACACACCTGTGAGACACTATTTATTGTAAATGAAGACAGTTTCTTCTCCTTTTAACTACACTCATGGACACAATCGTGTTTAGGATATTTTTTACTTCTTTTCCTTTTCTTTCTATAGGCCCTTTTTTCACCCTCTATTATTTTTGGACCATTTATTTTAAATTTTATTTTGTCCCATCTTTTCTTCCTGGCCTTTTGAACTCGTACAAGATGTACGAAGTTCCTTTTTACTCTACTCAAATACGAAATTGCCCTCTTTCTATATACCTTTCCTTCGCACCTATGCTTGATTTTTTGCCCATCGGTGCAGAAAGACTTAGCGGGTGCAAGACATCTGTCTACTTTGTCTGTCTGTCTGTAAGTAATGAGAATAATGACTTTTTGAGATGTTTTTCATGAGTATTTAAAAACTGATGAGTAATATTTTATGCCATTTATGTTCTGAGTATAGCTTTGAGGTGTCAAAGCTAAAACTAACACTTAATTAGACTTGTAAATAGAATTGTAATATTAAACTGTTTGTGTTGTGACGAGATGTCTTTCATTGGATAATTGATTGTATACTCATTTTCCATCATAATTCTTCTGATATCGAAGGTAAAACGGGATAAATAAGAAATAATTGCAGTGCCTCTATGTGTTTAAAAACTACGAAGCATTCTGCAGACTTTCGTGCCAAAATCAAAGTTGACAAATGGAATAATAAATTTTATTGTTTCTTTTAGTGTTTATATTTCAAAATTATTAAAATAACTTGAACAGTTGTTTAATTGCTTAAAACAGCAATAAAGTTCATTTATAAAGATATACAAGGACCTTCATAATTCATTGCTTTGGTGAACTAGTGAAATTTACTAAATTACCTAACTTTATAACATTAAATATCTTCATAACTGTAGCTGTAAAAGTAAATTCACTTCAAGTATGTGTCTGTGCAATTTTGACGATGTAAATGCTGAAATGTGTGTACAGTAAAATCTCAACAAAAAAAATATCCGGAAAGCTGTTGAAATTTTGGATAGCCGAGCATATAAAAAATGAAATATTGTAACAAGTGAATGGAAGAATAAACTACTAGTCTAAAATCAGAAAATCAGTTCATTATATTTGTATCAACTTGACTATCAAAAGCCAATTTTTAATATTATGCACGACTTTGAAAAAAATGTATGCTGCTGATCTTTGGAATATGATAACGGGTGATTTTTACAATGGTTGTTATGTGGATTAAGACTGCAAGTTAAGACTTTAAATATGAACAATAGTAATCTGAAAATTTGAAGTAGTAATTTTTTGTTTTCCAGTTCCTGTGTTTAACTGTAAAAGTAAATTCACTTCAAGTATGTGTCTGCAATTTTGACGATGTAAATGCTGAAATGTGTGTACAGTAAAAACTCAACAAAAAAAAATATCCGGAAAGCTCTTGAAATTTTGGATAGCCGAGCATATAAAAAATGAAATATTGTAACAAGTGAATGGAAGAATAAAATACTAGTCTAAAATCATAAAAACAGTTCATTATATTTGTATCAACTTGACTATCAAAAGCCAATATTTAATATTATGCACGACTTTGAAAAAAATGTATGCTGCTGATCTTTGGAATATGATAACGGGTGATTTTTACAATGGTCGTTATGTGGATTAAGACTGCAAGTTAAGACTTTAAATATGAACAATAGTAATCTGAAAATTTGAAGTAGTAATTTTATATCCAACAATCTCTGCCAAATAACTTCCATGTTTTAAGTAATTAAAATATATATTTTAACCACTTGTTATTAATTTTATAAAGTACATTCTATAATTTAAATTGTATTTACTTTCATCAATTTTTAATGTTTGCCATTATGAATTTCATACTATGTACATTTTAAGATTTCATAGTTGCTAATTAAACTGCCTTTATCAGGTTCAATGTTCCGCCTTACTTTCTTTGGGAACATGCAAGGACCTGACTCGGAACAGGGAGCTTACTAAAGCTATGTTCAATAACTGTGGGAAGTAGAAAAGATACACAAGAAGGATATACAAAACCCTTTATTTTTCACTCTTTACAATAATTTCCGTACTTCGGAATACAGAGACCAACTACTTGTGGTCTGAACGTAAGAATATAAAAATATAACTAAACTCTAACTTAAATTTGGAATAATAAACGTGGAAGATTGGCCTTATATTAACAGGAAGCCGTATGTAGTACAGAGAACTGTTAACACTACAATACGTTTAAAATTATCAAAAGGATTAAACCTCTGGCCTGGAAGGCAACCAGCAACCGAGTAAAACTTCTAAGGCAAGCGGCCTGCTTCGACTAACTCCTTCCTCTCTCTCGCTTGGCAAAAAGCCACAACTTAAGTACTTGGCGTTCGCCAGACAAATTTTGCATAAATAAGTTAACGCTTTTAATTCTGGCCGGAAGTAGAAAATAAGAAGTGATAGTAAAGATTTAAAATAAAATAAACGTTAGTAAAACTTAAGATCCTTACATACTTCCCGCCAGAGTTAATTAGTTTGAAACTGAGGTCTAAAACGACCTTGTTGAAAACTTTTAGCTCTAGAATCTAACGCGAGGCCAATCTTTTACAAACATTTCTCACTAGAAACTAGAAATTTAAAAAAAAAATTGTTTTTACAATAGCAGCTCCATGGACACCCAATTTTTCATCTGTACTGCATCTAAACAGGAGCTTTTATTCAAATCTGGTTCCTTCCAGAGATCTGGAAGGAAAACTAGTTTAATGAAATGTTACACAATGAAATGGCAAGTAACATGCATATTTATATTTCTCTTAACATTCTTATTTCATTCATGACTATTTTAATTATCTCTCCCCGTGCTCTCTGACATGTGTTGTAAAAGAACACCAAACACGAATGTCTTTATGTATACATGTTCAACACTGCCTCCTACAATCAAAACACTAACGTGTTAAAATTCAACATGACAAGACCTCGTAACACACCCTATCTTCAACTCTAAACCCTGAGGTACTATTCTGAAAGTGGCTAACTCTGAAGTGTAGCGTCAGAGAGCCTAACTACATTCATTCAACCTTTAACACATATTCACCATAATTTGGTCTTTTTACAGTCACACGAATAAAAAAAAATTTTTGGCATTACTTTCACTTTTACCATATCACAGTATTTCTTAACATTTAAAATAACAGTTCACATTGTATATAAGAACATATTAACATGCCGTTAATTTTACGCATTTTAAAACATACATTAGTAGTATCTTGTTAACTTCTATTCTTTTCCCAGCAAGTGCCAATTCTTCTACATTGAAATACTACATTTCAAAAAGTCTTTCAGACTAAAACTTCTTTCTTGCCAGAATGTTTTAAATAAAATTTATACAATAACTTTTACAATATTTAAGTATTTACACATTCCTATTATACATCAACTTTAGTTTTACGCGCGAGTAATTAAAAAACATAATACCAAAATCGGTAACAACTCATTTCTCGCCTTTTTGGCGATAAAGGTAGACCTCACATGAGGTAAAACTTCTTGAAATCTGCCACTTGCAGTAAGAATGAAAGATTAACTTAAGTTTGCAAAGTAACATAAAATTTTACTTATCTTTGTGATATTCGGACATTCTTTTCTGAGCCCAGTCCTGGAAGGTAGCGCAGATTCTGGTTTGATTTATCCTCCTTCTTGTGCGGGTTGGCCCTTCAGTGTCTTCCTCTAGAAGCTTTCTTTTTCCTCCAGTTCGGTCACCCTTGAATACCTTCTTTTTCGCCTCTGCCTGTGGTCTTGGCCGTTTGATGGTAGCTGGTCTTGGCGGAACTGGGACACTTCTTTCGCGTTCCTGCTTGGACCTCGTTGCTGGCCGTTCAAATTTTCCTTGTAACTTTTCCTCCGCCGCTAGTGGCCCTTCCGCAGTTCGGCGACATTTTCTGCGGAGAGTCTTTTCCGATGAGTAGATCTTCCGTTTGGAAGCCGGGTTATACTTGCCGTTATTTTTCCTGGCTTTCTTTACATTCCTCGTACTTCTCCCTTCTTCATTCTGGGGGTGTTCGTGAGCTCTCTTTTCTGGACGGTGGAACGGCTTCTTTTTCTTGTTACCTTCAATTTTCCAACGGGAAAACTTTCTTTTCAATTGCTCCTGTCTCCTAATGGCTTGTCCTTGTGCTTGACGTTGTTCCACCTCTGGAGCTTGTGCCTGCCGTGTCTGCCGTGCCGGATCCTGCGAAACATCTTTGAAAATTTGCATTTTATTACGATCATAGTAGGGTTTTATTTGATCAATGTTTGCGGAGCATGTTTCACCATTTCTGGCTTTTAACACCACTACAGCGTGAGTTATTTTTTCTATGACATATGGTCCTTCAAATCGTGGAAAAAATTTGGCAGTTTGCTCTTCTGGTGCTGAAGAAAGTGAATGCTTAATTTTTAACACTTCATCCCCTACTTTATAAGTTACTCCCCGTCGTTTCATATCATAATAAAGCTTCTGTTTTCTCTGTGCTATTTCAGTATTCTTTTTTGCTTCTTTAATTAATTTTTCTATATCACCCATTTTAAATTCTGGGGCTCTTTGTTGCACATAAAATAATTTATCTAACGGCGTTATAATCTTTCTGCCTAAAAATAACTCAGCAGGAGTTTTGCCCGTTGTATCATATTTTGCGGTCCTAAGGGCGAAAGCAAATTCATTGACATAGTCATCCCAGCTTTTATGAAAATTTTTAACATAACTACGGATAATTTTCACTATATTTCTATTGACCCGTTCCGCTATATTTGATTGCGGCCGATACGGGACCATTTTTAAATGACGTATGCCCAGTTTTTGGCACATGTCTTCAAATACATTACTTACAAATTGAGGACCATTATCCGATATAACTTTTAGGGGCGCCCCGTATTTTAAAATATATTTATTTAAAATAGAATCAGTAACTAATTTCACGGAGGCTCGTTTTAAGGGAACAATTTCGGTCCACTTACTAAAATGATCAACCATAACAAGGAGATAGCGACTTTTATTTAACTGACTTTTTGGGAAAGGGCCCAATAAATCGATGCCAATTATTTCATTTGGAAATTCGGATTTAATACTATTTAGAAACCCGGCCGGGCGGAAATTAATATAAGTAACTGCTTGACATGTTGGGCAGGACTGGACATACGCCCTTGTTAACTTTTGCAGTTCAGGAAAATAGACTGCCTCGCGTACGCGTTGGATGGTTTTTCGAATACCAGCATGAGAATATAAAGGGCTCTCATGCAACTCCTGCAGGATATTTAATCTAAGACTAGCTGGGATAACAGGTCTAAATTCGTTGTTGGAATTTGTAGTTTTTGTATAAAATAATAGACCATCTATTAGTTCGTAATGGGCCGCCCTATTTCTTATCGCCACAATATCTTGGCGGCTAAAATTTTCAGGATCCTTTAAATACTCATAAATGCTTCCAAACTCAGGATCTTTACCCAGTTCTGTTATTACAGTTTCTCGGGAATTTATTGTACATGCTGTGAGCATTGCCACCTTTACAGTATTACCTTCTACATCTATTTTAATTCTGGATAGGGCATCTGCTACGATATTTTCCTTTCCGGGGGTATGCTTGATTACCAGATTATATTCCTGTAGCTTGAGTGCCCATCTTATTAACCTTGGGGATAAGTTTTTCCCTGAGTACAATCTAGTTACCGCCGCATGATCAGAGTATACTGTTATTGGCGCCTTTCCAAAATAGACTCGGAACTTTTGCACTGCTAACAGAACTGCAAGTGCCTCTCTCTCGGTCGCGGAATAGTTTCTTTGTGTTTGATTTAAAGTTCGGCTAAAAAATGCCACGGGCTGCTGATTTTGTGAAAGTACCGCTCCTTCCGCATAAACCGAAGCATCCGCTGAAATTTCTAAATTCTCATCCTTTTCAGGAAATTTCAACACAGGGACTTGCGTTAATGCTTGCTTTAATTTTTCGAACGCACTATTGGCTTCGCCCGTCCACGAGAATCTTGCCTTTTTCCTTTTTAATTTTAACAATGGTTCAGCAATAGCTGCAAAATCTTTTATAAAGGACCTATAATATGAACAAAGTCCTAGAAAAGAAGAGAGCTTCTTCGCCGTGTTTGGAGTCGGATACTTTTGTACAGCAATTATTTTTGATTCGTCTGTCTCGATTCCTTTCTGAGATATTTTGTAACCTAAATATTTTAATTCAGGGGCTGCAAATTTGCACTTTTCGACATTAACTTTTAGACCGGCCTCATTTAATAAAGAAAACACCTGTCTTAAATCCTGTACATGTTGGTCGAGATTATCACTAGTAATAATGATATCGTCTAAATAGATAAATGTGGACTTTCCAAAAACAGGCCTTAACACAATGTCCATACATCGCTGAAATGTTGCCGGTGCCCATGAAAGGCCAAAAGGTATACGCAGGAATGCATAAGTGCCAGACTTGGTTATAAAAGCAGTCTTAGGCACGTCCTCAGGCATAACCCCTATTTGAAAATAACCAGTCGTTAAGTCTAAAGTCGTCATAAATTTGGTCGATGTTATGTTCCTTAGAATTTCTTCAATAATAGGTAACGGATATACTGGATATTTAGTTATGGAGTTAAATTTACGGTAGTCAATCGCGAATCGCCACCTTTTTGGATGTCTCAATGGATAGTCATTATTTTTCTTACATAAAACCACCGGGCTAGCATAACTACCTGAGATGGGCGTTATGATCTTTTTACGTAGCATATCGGTGATATGCCATTCTATAATTTTTTCCTTATTCTTATCATACCGGTATGCTTTGTGGCGAACTGGCATTGAATCTCCGGTGTCAATACTATGGTTAGTAACCTGAGTAAATCCTGGAATATCACTAAATAACGAAGCAAATTCACTTACCACTTGTCGGATTCTTCGTTGCTCTTCATTAGGGAGGTGGTCAAGGTTTAACATCGGCGGTTCAGCCTTTTCTTCTCGAACTGGTTTCATCGTCAGCTTAAGGGACGCTTCATTAAAATCCAGCGTTGCTTGTGCCTCTGAAAGAAAATCTATTCCTAAGATAATATGTGCTTGCAGATTCTTTACTATGAAAAACATAACCTTTACTTGTTCGTCCTTGATACGGATGTATAGTAGTAATTTACCTATGCACTTACATCTTTCTCCTTGCGCAGCTAACACTGTCGTATTATCCGAATTATATATGCGATATTTACGAAAATACTTTCTAAAAAAATCTTCTGCCACACAGGAACACTGCGCGCCTGTATCCAGGAGTGCGATGGCTGGGATATTATTCACCAACACTTCAATCTTCGGAAGAGTCAAATTTTTCACCATTACTGTATTTAACTTGAAGGAAGAGGGGTTTTCTTGGTCTTCGGATTTCCGCAACCTCCCGTCAGCAGAAATCCGTTTTAGTTTAAATCATTTTTCATTTCCATGCTTTCCTTCTTTTTCCACTGGCCTTGAGACTTTTTTTCCTGGATTGCTATTGACCTGTCGACGTTCGCCGGCTGTTTTTGAATGCTCGGGTTTCCTTGCCCACTGATTTGCTTTGCTTCCGTAGCCGTCTGCTTGACTTTGCTGTGGTCTTGGCGCACCAAATTGGTTTCGTTGTTGATATTGGCGTCTTCTTTCAATGCCCGCCGTTCTTCTACTTTCAAACTGGATTGCTAGCTCAAATAACTTTTCCAGTGTAGTCGCATTTCTTAATTCAATAAAGTCTTGCACTTAGGGAAGTAACCTCGGCAAAATTACTTGAATTATCTCAGGATCCGGACGGTTTCCATACAAGAGTTTGAAGACGTGAATTTTTCTTAAAATAAAGCTTGAGAAATTTTCGATTCTTTGCTGATATATGCTGAAAAGTTCCGTTTCTAATTTCGCACAATCCCTTACGGCAGGGAAGGCTTTTACTAGGGCAGTCTTGAAATTCTCATAAGTATAGGTGGGACTTCCTGCTTGACCCAAGAGACTTCTGCCTATACATTTGAACCAGTTAAGCGCTTGGCCCATCAAAGCGCTGGTAGCTAAGGTAACTTTTTGAAACTCGTGCACGGGGTAGAGCATGAAGTGGTCATCCAATTTTTCCAAAAACCTGGTTACCGGTGAGTTTCCATTAAATGTTGCTTCTGGTTTCATCGAAGCGCGCATGGTCTGGACGATGTAACCAAATCCTTCCAGGGCGGCAGCTGGCATTTCTGGATTCCGAGCCGCTTCTGCAGGCAGCACAGGTTCTTCTTGAAACTCCGCCATGGTTGTTCCTCTTCGTTGGGCGCCACTATCAGGTTCAATGTTCCGCCTTACTTTCTTTGGGAACATGCAAGGACCTGACTCGGAACAGGGAGCTTACTAAAGCTATGTTCAATAACTGTGGGAACTAGACAAGATACACAAGAAGGGTATACAAAACCCTTTATTTTTCACTCTTTACAATAATTTCCGTACTTCGGAATACAGAGACCACAATACTTGTGGTCTGAACGTAAGAATATAAAAATATAACTAAACTCTAACTTAAATTTGGAATAATAAACGTGGAAGATAGGCCTTATATTAACAGGAAGCCGTATGTAGTACAGAGAACTGTTAACACTACATTACGTTTAAAATTACCAAGAGGATTAAACCTCTGGCCTGGAAGGCAACCAGCAACCGAGTAAAACTTCTAAGGCAAGCGGCCTGCTTCGACTAACTCCTTCCTCTCTCTCGCTTGGCAAAAAGCCACAACTTAAGTACTTGGCGTTCGCCAGACAAATTTTGCATAAATAAGTTAACGCTTTTAATTCTGGCCGGAAGTAGAAAATAAGAAGTGACAGTAAAGATTTAAAATAAAAGAAAATTGAAACTATTTTAACCGCAGATGAAATTAATTTAATAGAACTAGAGGAATGTGTAACTTTTTGAAACTCGTGCACGGAGTAGAGCATGAAGTGGTCATCCAATTTTTCCAAAAAACTGGTTACCGGTGAGTTGCCATTAAATGTTGCTTCTGGTTTCATCGAAGCGCGCATGGTCTGGACGATGTAAGCAAATCCTTCCAGGGCGGCAGCTGGCATTTCTGGATTCTGAGCCGCTTCTGCAGGCAGCACAGGTTCTTCTTGAAACTCGGCCATGGTTTTTCTTCTTCGTTGGGCGCCACTATCAGGTTCAATGTTCCGCCTTACTTTCTTTGGGAACATGCAAGGACCTGACTTTGGGAACATGCAAGGACTTCTGAATTGATAAAATAAACGTTAGTAAAACTTAAGATCCTTACACCTTTACAATTTATTTAGTTATTTTATACATACATTTCTAATTAAGACACAATAACACGCCGAATAAATACTAATTCAGAAGTGAAACAACAAAAATCAGCGTTAATTTACAAAATTTTCACAGGACTAGTTTCGATGGTTTTACCGAACCATCATCTTCAGCTGCAAAACCGCAAATGAACAAGATAGGAAATAATGTTTAGATAAGATAAGAAAGCCTGGACAACAATAAGCAAGTGGCGCCATCTGTTGGCGAAACCAGAACTAAAACACAATTTCTCTAAAAGCCGAAGGCAAATTTGGATTGGAATTAGGATCGTTAACTAGAACAGAAAGATTTTTATGAATGGAAATGCCTCTAGAAAATCCAGTTCTCCAATGGAAGATGTTTTTTGAATAATTTTGGCAGCAGAAAAATTGAAAGTGTGATTTTCGGACCAACAATGTTGAGCAACAGA
The DNA here is from genome assembly GCF_044657685.1 of Stegodyphus dumicola. NCBI lineage: Eukaryota > Metazoa > Arthropoda > Arachnida > Araneae > Eresidae > Stegodyphus > Stegodyphus dumicola. The sequence continues at coordinate 130,407,425 of NC_140768.1, read as the reverse complement.
AGACTTCTGTGTTTCCTTTTTTCTAACATATGCCTCATGTTCTTTGACGCGAAATTTTAAGGCTCTCTTAGTTTGGCCAATGTAAATTAAACCGCACTGGCAAGGAATAATATAAATACCCCAGGAATTCATATCCGGAATGGGGTCCTTGAGTATAGAAGTTGGAATTTTATTGATGGGAGAGTAAACAACCCGAAAGTTAAATTTCTGCAAAATATGTGCAACTTTATAGCTAATTGATGGAAAGAAGGGAATGACAACAGAATTTTTATAATCTCCTAAAATAAGAGTGTGGCTTTTAGTGTGTTGAGATGAGAATTTTTTAACAGCTTGATTAATAATGTTGGGTGAAAAGCCCCTGTCAATAGCTATTGCTTTTAAATAATTTAGTTCTGTATCAAGGGCTAGTTTGGAGGAGCAAACTTGAAGAGCACGGAAAACATAGGAATAAAATGAAGCTAACTTTTGTTTAGTCGGATGACATGATTTAAAGTGTGGTGGAAGGCAAACCGATGAAGGTTTACGGTAAACTGTAGTACTGAAGTTGGATGTGTTACGTGTGACCAGAATGTCGAGAAACGGAAGAGAATTGCAAGTCTCAAGTTCAAAAGTGAACTGAAGTGAAAAAATTCTCATCTCAACACACTAAAAGCCACACTCTTATTTTAGGAGATTATAAAAATTCTGTTGTCATTCCCTTCTTTCCATCAATTAGCTATAAAGTTGCACATATTTTGCAGAAATTTAACTTTCGGGTTGTTTACTCTCCCATCAATAAAATTCCAACTTCTATACTCAAGGACCCCATTCCGGATATGAATTCCTGGGGTATTTATAGGATTCCTTGCCAGTGCGGTTTAATTTACATTGGCCAAACTAAGAGAGCCTTAAAATTTCGCGTCAAAGAACATGAGGCATATGTTAGAAAAAAGGAAACACAGAAGTCTTCTGTTGCTCAACATTGTTGGTCCGAAAATCACACTTTCAATTTTTCTGCTGCCAAAATTATTCAAAAAACATCTTCCATTGGAGAACTGGATTTTCTAGAGGCATTTCACATTCATAAAAATCTTTCTGTTCTAGTTAACGATCCTAATTCCAATCCAAATTTGCCTTCGGCTTTTAGAGAAATTATGTTTTAGTTCTGGTTTCGCCAACAGATGGCGCCACTTGCTTATTGTTGTCCAGGCTTTCTTATCTTATCTAAACATTATTTCCTATCTTGTTCATTTGCGGTTTTGCAGCTGAAGATGATGGTTCGGTAAAACCATCGAAACTAGTCCTGTGAAAATTTTGTAAATTAAAGCTGATTTTTGTTGTTTGACTTCTGAATTAATACATTTATATTTTATGCAAGAAAGGGATTTATATGCAACAGATATACAGTGAAAATCATTTAACACAAATCTGAGAGGACTGAAATATTTTTTCGTGTTAAAGAATATTGAAAAGAAAAAAAAAGCATATATTCAGCAAAATTAAGCTTATTAGAGTACATTTTATTTACATAGATATGTATATATGCATGTATTTAATAAAAACCAATGAAACAAAAACATTCACAAGAACTTAATGGAATTTAATACAAAATTTTCAAGTTTTTGAAAAACAAAACATTTATTGAGTTTTGGGAAAACAATCTGATATTTTTCTTTGCATTGTCTTTTTTAGCTTCAAATTGTTCAATGGCGAACATTTTATTATTCATTTCACCATTGGAATGTGCATCTAAATAACTGTCCATACTTTTTATGATATTCCTCATTTCGGATGATGGGGGAACAGGAACTGTATTCATTTTATTTTCGTCATAAGAATCTGCATCAATGATATCTTTTTATCTTTGAACAAATTCCAAAATAACTTTGTTTGCCATAATTGGAGCTGTACACACATTATCATAAACTACTGCAACGAATTCTTCCGATAGTACAGTAAGACAGTTCATTAATACAGAAACTTTCTCAAACATTTCATTAAGCGTCAGCTCAGTTTCAATATCCTACTTCTCCATTTCTTTCGGTGCCAAAGAATCTGATACTTTCGAGAATCATGTGTAATGAAAATAATTTTCATTCATCCTTGGAGTCGCTGAAATCTATGTAGTGTAACATATGAGCCAAACTCACTAATTTTTCCTCACACTGCCATGTGCCATAACTGGATTCCAAAGCTAACTGATGAGAGATGAGATGTTTGTGGGGCGTTTTGTAGACGTGGAAGACAAAAGTAGCATAGATAAACAAAACTGGCTCGTGTCACAGGCTATTCCGAGGGTATTTCAAAGCCAAATTAGCCTCTTTTCTACGAAACATGTGAAACCACCTCTCTTTCATTTCACATCCCGCTTAAATCTCACCTGCGATGCCAGTGTTTTCTGTATTTTGTTCATTTCTAGAAAGGATATCTTTTCGTGTTAAGAGAGACAAAATGCATGAAAATGCATAGTAGTTTGTCCGGACCGTTGCATTACATCGTATTAAATGTATTCCACTGTATACACATGTGTTTGGACTATGTATATACAAATAATTTCTTAAAAGGAAAATTTATAATTCTTCCAAAAATTTTCGTGCCTTATTCCGCTAAAAATTGATCAGTAAATATACAGTCAAAAGTCGTTAATCCGGACTCGTCGGGACTTCGGCGATTCCGGATTATAGATCATCAGTTTAAATCTGGTAAGATGGCATGCAGAAATTACAAAAAAATATGAACCGTTGTTTATGTGAGTATCGTTTGCTTCATTTTATTGTTGCAAACGGCGAAAATTTCTTTGGTTTTTCTTCCTTTAGTTTCGAACTTTATGTGTGGCAACAAGATAATTGATTGATAGAATTGTATTTGTGACAGCCATGTAGAATGGCTCGCTTATTTTGTATCAATTATTTCACATCGCTGACATTTTATTTATAATTAGAGTAATGAAATAAAAGTGAAGGATTACAGTCCATTTGTTAATTGATTATTGTTTGTGAAACATATTAATAAATGAAATAAAAGTGAAGGATTACAGTCCATTTGTTGATTGATTATTGTTTGTGAAACATATTAAGTAAAGAACATTTATTGTTGGTCAAAAGTCTAACCGGAGAGCTAATGAAGATAGTGACTGTTCTAAGTGTATTCTAACAACGCAAATAGGCATATGGTTGGTACAAAATATTCCTCCACATTGTGAGGTAAGTGGATTTTGAACAAAAATTCGTTTAATTTGTTGTTAAATTTTAAGAACAATGTTGTAATACAGCATAGAATTCGATTTCATTTTAATAATAGTGTTAAGTGATTTAAGAACAATTTCTGTTTTTGAATTGATCAATTATGAGTGAATTTATAACTTTTAAAACAAAAAGAACGGTTTTACGCAGGAGTGTTACTAATTATGTAAAGCAAATTGAAACTATTTTAACCGCAGATGAAATTAATTTAATAGAACAAGAGGAATGTGTAACTTTTTGAAACTCGTGCACGGAGTAGAGCATGAAGTGGTCATCCAATTTTTCCAAAAAACTGGTTACCCGTGAGTTTCCATTAAATGTTGCTTCTGGTTTCATCGAAGCGCGCATGGTCTGGACGATGTAACCAAATCCTTCCAGGGCGGCAGCTGGCATTTCTGGATTCTGAGCCGCTTCTGCAGGCAGCACAGGTTCTTCTTGAAACTCGGCCATGGTTATTCTTCTTCGTTGGGCGCCACAATCAGGTTCAATGTTCCGCCTTACTTTCTTTGGGAACATGCAAGGACCTGACTCGGAACAGGGAGCTTACTAAAGCTATGTTCAATAACTGTGGGAACTAGACAAGATACACAAGAAGGGTATACAAAACCCTTTATTTTTTACTCTTTACAATAATTTCCGTACTTCGGAATACAGAGACCAACAACAGAGACCACAATACTTGTGGTCTGAACGTAAGAATATAAAAATATAACTAAACTCTAACTTAAATTTGGAATAATAAACGTGGAAGATTGGCCTTATATTAACAGGAAGCCGTATGTAGTACAGAGAACTGTTAACACTACAAATACGTTTAAAATTACCAAGAGGATTAAACCTCTGGCCTGGAAGGCAACCAGCAACCGAGTAAAACTTCTAAGGCAAGCGGCCTGCTTCGACTAACTCCTTCCTCTCTCTCGCTTGGCAAAAAGCCACAACTTAAGTACTTGCGTTCGCCAGACAAATTTTGCATAAATAAGTTAACGCTTTTAATTCTGGCCGGAAGTAGAAAATAAGAAGTGATAGTAAAGATTTAAAATAAAATAAACGTTAGTAAAACTTAAGATCCTTACACCTTTACAATTTATTTAGTTATTTTATACATACATTTATATTTTATGCAAGAAAGGGATTTATATGCAACAGATATACAGTGAAAATCATTTAACACAAATCTGAGAGGACTGAAATATTTTTTCGTGTTAAAGAATATTGAAAAGAAAAAAAAGCATATATTCAGCAAAATTAAGCTTATTAGAGTACATTTTATTTACATAGATATGTATATATGCATGTATTTAATAAAAACCAATGAAACAAAAACATTCACAAGAACTTAATGGAATTTAATACAAAATTTTCAAGTTTTTGAAAAACAAAACATTTATTGAGTTTTGGGAAAACAATCTGATATTTTTCTTTGCATTGTCTTTTTTAGCATCAAATTGTTCAATGCCGAACATTTTATTATTCATTTCACCATTGGAATGTGCATCTAAATAACTGTCCATACTTTTTATGATATTCCTCATTTCGGATGATGGGGGAACAGGAACTGTATTCATTTTATTTTCGTCATAAGAATCTGCATCAATGATATCTTTTTATCTTTGAACAAATTCCAAAATAACTTTGTTTGCCATAATTGGAGCTGTACACACATTATCATAAACTACTGCAACGAATTCTTCCGATAGTACAGTAAGACAGTTCATTAATACAGAAACTTTCTCAAACATTTCATTAAGCGTCAGCTCAGTTTCAATATCCTACTTCTCCATTTCTTTCGGTGCCAAAGAATCTGATACTTTCGAGAATCATGTGTAATGAAAATAATTTTCATTCATCCTTGGAGTCGCTGAAATCTATGTAGTGTAACATATGAGCCAAACTCACTAATTTTTCCTCACACTGCCATGTGCCATAACTGGATTCCAAAGCTAACTGATGAGAGATGAGATGTTTGTGGGGCGTTTTGTAGACGTGGAAGACAAAAGTAGCATAGATAAACAAAACTGGCTCGTGTCACAGGCTATTCCGAGGGTATTTCAAAGCCAAATTAGCCTCTTTTCTACGAAACATGTGAAACCACCTCTCTTTCATTTCACACCCCGCTTAAATCTCACCTGCGATGCCAGTGTTTTCTGTATTTTGTTCATTTCTAGAAAGGATATCTTTTCGTGTTAAGAGAGACAAAATGCATGAAAATGCATAGTAGTTTGTCCGGACCGTTGCATTACATCGTATTAAATGTATTCCACTGTATACACATGTGTTTGGACTATGTATATACAAATAATTTTTTAAAAGGAAAATTTATAATTCTTCCAAAAATTTTCGTGCCTTATTCCGCTAAAAATTGATCAGTAAATATACAGTCAAAAGTCGTTAATCCGGACTCGTCGGGACTTCGGCGATTCCGGATTATAGATCATCAGTTTAAATCTGGTAAGATGGCATGCAGAAATTACAAAAAAATATGAACCGTTGTTTATGTGAGTATCGTTTGCTTCATTTTATTGTTGCAAACAGCGTAAATTTCTTTTGTTTTTCTTCCTTTAGTTTCGAACTTTATGTGTGGCAACAAGATAATTGATTGATAGAATTGTGTTTGTGACAGCCATGTAGAATGGCTCGCTTATTTTGTATCAATTATTTCGCATCGCTGACATTTTATTTATAATTAGTGTAATGAAATAAAAGTGAAGGATTACAGTCCATTTGTTAATTGATTATTGTTTGTGAAACATATTAAGTAAAGAACATTTATTGTTGGTCAAAAGTCTAACCGGAGAGCTAATGAAGATAGTGACTGTTCTAAGTGTATTCTAACAACGCAAATATGCATATGGTTGGTACAAAATATTCCTCCACTTTGTGAGGTAAGTGGATTTTGAACAAAAATTCGTTTAATTTGTTGTTAAATTTTAAGAACAATGTTGTAATACAGCATAGAATTCGATTTCATTTTAATAATAGTGTTAAGTGATTTAAGAACAATTTCTGTTTTTGAATTGATCAATTATGAGTGAATTTATAACTTTTAAAACAAAAAGAACGGTTTTACGCAGGAGTGTTACTAATTATGTAAAGAAAATTGAAACTATTTTAACCGCAGATGAAATTAATTTAATAGAACTAGAGGAATGTGTCGAATTATTGAAAAAAAAAAAAAGAAATTGAGTTAAGGAAGCTTGATTCTGAAATCGAAAGTTTAATTACAGTTACTAAAGAATTAGAAAACGAAATAGATAATGTTCAGGAGTACACAGATAAAATTTATTTGTGGAAATTTAAAGGTGAAAAAATATTAAAAAATCAAAATAGTAAAAATAATTCTAATAGTGTAATTTCAGAACAGATTCTTGACAATATTAAATTACCCAAGTTAACATTACTGACTTTTGGTGGTAATATTACGGAATGGATAGCTTTTAAAGATCTTTTCAGTGCTTGTGTAAGAAATAATACAAATTTATCTAATGCTAAAAAATTGCAGTATTTGAAGGCTTCGTTGAAAGGTGAAGCATATCGCATTATTGAAACCATTCAAATTTCGGATTGTAATTTTGAAATAGCATGGAATCTTTTAGACGAAAGATATTCAAATAAGAGAGAACAAACTTGTGCATATATTAAACGTTTTCTAAGCTTACCAACTATTCAAAATGAATCAGCATTTGCTATTTTAAATTTAGTTGACAATATTAATGAAGTAATTGGTTCTTTAGAAGTATTGAATCAAACCATTGATAATTTTGGTGACGCTTTAATGACTTATTTAATTTTGCAAAAATTAGACGCCTCTACAAAATTATGGTGGGAACGGCAGTTAAAATCTAATGAGATTCCAAAACTTACGACTTTAATTGAATTCCTAAAAAACTATGCAAGAACACTTCGAAATAGCAAATCAACAAGTAATAAGGTACCTAAGTCTGTGTTTCAAAATAAGAGTAATGTTCTGGTTGCTACTTTGGGTTGTGGTTATTGTAAAGAAGATCATAGTTTAGCCAAATGTTCGAAATTTCTAAATTTATCGGTTCAGCAAAGGATAGAATTTGTAAAATCTAATCGTTACTGTGTAAGGATCTTAAGTTTTACTAACGTTTATTTTATTTTAAATCTTTACTATCACTTCTTATTTTCTACTTCCGGCCAGAAGTATAAGCGTGAAGGTTTTTATGCAAAGTTTGTCTGGCGAACGCCAAGTATTTAAGTGTGGCCTTTTTGCCAAGCGAAAGAGAGGAAGCAGTGAGTCAACGCAGGCCGCTTACCTTAGAAGTTACGCAGTTGCTGTTTGCTTTCCAGGCCAAAGGTTTTAATCCTCTTGATAAATTAAACGTATTGTAGTGTTCACAGTCTCTGTGCTACATACGCTTCCTGTTATTATAAGGCCAATCTTCCACGTGTATTATTCTAAAGTTAAATTAGAGTTTAGTTTTATTTTTATACTTTTACGTTAGACCCCGAGTGGCGGGTCATTGTATTCCGAAGTACGGAAGTTATTGTATATAGAGAAAAATAAAGGGTTTTGTATACCCTTCGTCTGTATCCTGTCTACTTACCACAATTAGTGAACATAGCTTTAGTAAGCTCTCTGTTCCGAGTCAGGCGCCACTATCAGGTTCAATATTCCTTCTTTGGGAACATACAAGGACCTGACTCGGAACAGAGAGCTTACTAAAGCTATGTTCACTAATTGTGGTAAGTAGACAGGATACAGACGAAGGGTATACAAAACCCTTTATTTTTCTCTATATACAATAACTTCCGTACTTCGGAATACAATGACCCGCCACTCGGGGTCTAACGTAAAAGTATAAAAATAAAACTAAACTCTAATTTAACTCTAATTTAGAATAATACACGTGGAAGATTGGCCTTATAATAACAGGAAGCGTATGTAGCACAGAGACTGTGAACACTACAATACGTTTAATTTATCAAGAGGATTAAAACCTCTGGCCTGGAAGGCAAACAGCAACTGCGTAACTTCTGAGGTAAGCGGCCTGCGTTGACTCACTGCTTCCTCTCTTTCGCTTGGCAAAAAGGCCACACTTAAATACTTGGCGTTCGCCAGACAAACTTTGCATAAAAACCTTTACGCTTATACTTCTGGCCGGAAGTAGAAAATAAGAAGTGATAGTAAAGATTTAAAATAAAATAAACGTTAGTAAAACTTAAGATCCTTACAACTGTTTTAATTGTTTATCTAATATGCACTTGCTCAAAAAATGCAAGAGTTTAAATACATGTTAACATTGCTTTAAGAAGCATCACAGTATTTTGCACATTGTAAATAATTCAAAGAATAAAACTCAGTTAAACAGTATATCTCCGCCTAAGCAATCTATCCCTAAAAGAGATGAATTAACGAGTCCTAAGGACGTTTCAGCCACAGTTTGTGCCTCTCATTATGCAAAAGGTAATCAAACCAGTCACATTTTATTGTTTACTGCTTTAATAAAAGTTCAAAATTCTGAACAACAATTTGTGAAGTGTAGATGTTTATGTGACACTGGATCTCAGAGATCATTTATTTCAAGGGATTGTGTGAATAAATTAGGATTACGAGTGAAAGATAATTCCATTTCTGTATCATGTCTAGGAGAATTTAATACTATAAGTAATGGGGAAGTCGATTTAGTATTCACTTCTCATTTTAAAAGTGATATTCGTGTATCAACATCAGCGTTTGTACTGGACAAGGTGACGGATAACATTCCCTATGTATCTTTGCCATCAATTATCTTCGATAACTTCAGTGATTTACAATTAGCTGATCCATTATTTTACAAGTCACAACCAGTTGACATTTTATTTGGAGTAAATGTATTTCTGCATTTAATGACGGGAGAAATTGTCAAACGTGGTCCCGATCTACCATTTGCTCTAAATTCGAGATTGGGATGGATAATTTCGGGTACTACAAATTTTGAGTCTACAAATTTTGAGCCAGTATATGTAAATCATTTGAATACAAACACAGATGAGTTAGTAAATTCTTTCTGGGAGTTAGAAAAGTTTCCAAATGTACAACCTTTAACAAATAAAGAAAAACTTTGTGAAGAACATTTATCAGGTTCAATGTTTCTTCTAACCTTTTTCGGGAACATACAAGGACCTGACTCGGAACAGAGAGCTTACTAAAGCTATGTTCACTAATTGTGGTAAGTAGACAGGATACAGACGAAGGCTATACAAAACCCTTTATTTTTCTCTGTATACAATAACTTCCGTACTTCGGAATACACTGACCCTCCACTCGGGGTCTAACGTAAAAAAGTATAAAAATAAAACTAAACTCTAATTTAACTTTAGAACAATACACGTGGAAGATTGGCCTTATAATAACAGGAAGCGTATGTAGCACAGAGACTGTGAACACTACAATACGTTTAATTTATCAAGAGGATTAAAACCTCTGGCCTAGAAGGCGAACAGCAACTGCGTAACTTCTAAGGTAAGCGGCCTGCTTCGAACTCACTGCTTCCTCTCTTACGCTTGGCAAAAAGGCCACACTTAAATACTTGGCGTTCGCCAGACAAACTTTGCATAAAAACCTTCACGCTTATAATTCTGGCCGGAAGTAGAAAATAAGAAATGATAGTAAAGATTTAAAATAAAATAAACGTTAGTAAAACTTAAGATCCTTATATACTTCCCGCCAGAGTTAATTAGTTTGAAACTGAGGTCTAAAACGACCTTGTTGAAAACTTTTAGCTCTAGAATCTAACGCGAGGCCAACCTTTTACAACCATAACTTAACTAGAAACTAGAAAATTTAAAAGAAAGAAATTTGTTACAATAGCAGCTCCCAGGATATACAACAATCTTTTTTTTTTCATCTGTACTGCATCTAAACAGGAGCTTTATTCAATTCTGGTTCCTTCCAGAGACCTGGAAGGAAAACTAGTTTAATGAAATGTTACAGAATGACATTGCAAATAACATATAGAATATACTTCTCTTAACATTCTTATTTCATTCATGACTATTTTAATTATCTCTCCCCGTGCTCTCTGACATGTGTTGTAAAAGAACACCAAACACGAATGTGTTTCTGTCTACGTGTGCCACACTTCCTCCTACAATCAAAACACTAACGTGTTAAAATTCAACATAACGAGACCTCTTAACACACCCTCATTTCAACTCTAAACCCTGAGGTACTATTCTGAAAGTGTCTAACTCTGAAGTGTAGCGTCAGAGAGCCTAACTACATCATTCAACCTTTAACACATATTCATCATGATTTAATCTGTTTACAGTCACACGAATAAAAAAAATTTTAACATTACTTTCACTTTTACCATATCACGGTATTTCTTAACATTTAAAATAACAGTTCACATTGTATATAAGAACATATTAACATGCCGTTAATTTTTCACATTTGAAAACATACATTAGTAGTACATTGTTAACTTCTATTCTTTTCAAAGCAAGTGCCAATTCTTTCTACATTGAAATAATACTACATTTCAAAAAGTCTTTCAGATTAAAACTTATTTCTTGCTAGAATGTTTTAAATAAAATTTATACAATAACTTTTTACAATATTTAAGTCTTTACACAACGCTATTATACATCAACTTTAGTTTTACGCACGAGTAATTGAAAAACATAATAAGAAAATCGGTCACAACTCATTTCTCGCCCTTTTGGCGATAAAGGTAGACCTCGCATGAGGTAAAACTTCTTGAAATCTGCCACTTGCAGTAAGAATGAAAGATTAACTTAAGTTTGCAAAGTAACATAAAATTTTACTTATCTTTGTAATATTCGGACATCCTTTTCTAGGCCCAGTCTTTAAAGGTACTGCAAATAGTAGCTTGGTTTATCCTCCTTCTTGTACGGGCTCGCCCTTCAGTGCTTTCCTCTGGAAGCTTCCTTTTTTTACCTGTACGGCCACCCTTGAATACTTTCCTTTTCTCCTCTGCTTGTGGTCTTTGCCGTTTGATGGCAGCTGGTCTTGGTGGAACCGGGAAACTTCTATCGTGATCCTGCTTGGACCTCGTTGTTGGCCGTTCAAATTTTTCTTGTAACTTTTCCTCCGCCGCTGATGGCCCTTCCGCAGTTCGGCGACTTTTGCTTCGGAGAGTTCTGTCGGATGAGTAGATCTTCCGTTTTAAAGCCGGGTTATAGTTGCCGTCATTTCTCCTGGTCCTCTTCACATACGTCGTCCTTCTCCCTTCTTCATTCTGGGGGTGTTCGTAAACTCTGTTTTCTGCACGGTGGAACGGCTTCTTTTTCTTGTTACCTTCCATTTTTCCGCGGGGCAATTTTCTTTTCACTTGCTTCTGTCCTCATCGGCTTGCCCTTGTCGTTTTTTCACCTCTGGAACATGTACCTGCGGTGTCTGCCGTGCCGGATCCTGCAAAAGATCTGAAAAGATTTGCATTTTATTACGATCGAAGTAGGGCTTGATTTGATCAATGTTTGCGGAACAGGTTTCACCATTTCTGGCTTTTAACACTACAACAGCGTGAGTTATTTTTTCTATAACATATGGTCCTTCAAATCGTGGAAAAAATTTGGCAGTTTTATCTTCTGGTGCTGAAGAAAGTGAATGCTTAATTTTTAAAACTTCATCCCCTACTTTATAAGTTACTCCCCGTCGTTTCAAATCATAATATAATTTCTGTTTTCTTTGTGCTACTTCCGTATTCTTTTTTGCTTCTTTTATTAGTTTTTCTATATCACCCATTTTAAATTCTGGGGCTCTTTGTTGCACATAAAATAGTTTATCTAACGGTGTTATAATCTTTCTGCCTAGAAATAACTCAGCAGGAGTTTTGCCCGTTGTATCATGTTTTGCGGTCCTAAGGGCGAAAGCAAATTCATTGACATAGTTATCCCAGCTTTTATGAAAATTTTTAACATAACTACGGATAATTTTCACTATATTTCTGTTGACCCGTTCCACTATATTTGATTGCGGCCGATACGGGACCATTTTTAAATGACGTATGCCCAGTTTTTGGCACATGTCTTCAAATATATTACTTACAAATTGAGGACCATTATCCGATATAACTTTTAGGGGCGCCCCGTATTTTAAAATATATTTATTTAAAATAGAATCGGTAACCAATTTCGCGGAGGCTCGTTTTAAGGGAACAATTTCGGTCCACTTACTAAAATGATCAACCATAACATGGAGAAAGCGACTTTTATTTAACTGACTTTTTGGGAAAGGGCCCAATAAATCGATGCCAATTATTTCATTTGGAAATTCGGATTTATTACTATTTAGAAACCCGGCCGGGCGGAAATTAATATAATTAACGGCTTGACATGTTGGGCAGGACTGGACATACGCCCTTGTTAACTTTTGCAGTTCAGGAAAATAGACTGCCTCGCGTACGCGTTGGATAGTTTTTCGAATACCAGCATGAGAAGCTAAAGGGCTGTCATGTAATTTCTGCAGGATATTTAATATAAGACTAGCTGGGATAACATGTCGAAATTCGTTGTTGGAATTTGTAATTTTTGTATAAAATAATAGACCATCAATTAGTTCGTAATGGGCCGCCCTATTTCTTATCGCCACAATATCTTGGTGGCTAAAATTTTCAGGATCCTTCAAATACTCATAAATACTTCCAAACTCAGGATCCTTACCCAGTTCTGTTATTACAGTTTCTCGGGAATTTATTGTACACGCTGTAAGCATTGCAACTTTTACGGTATTACCCTGTTCGTCTAATTTAATTCGTGATAGGGCATCTGCTACGATATTTTCCTTTCCGGGGGTATGCTTGATTACCAGATTATATTCTTGCAGCTTGAGTGCCCATCTTATTAACCTTGGGGATAAATTTTTTCCTGAGTACAATCTAGTTACCGCCGCATGATCAGAGTATACTGTTATCGGCGCCTTTCCAAAATAGACTCGGAACTTTTGCACTGCTAACACAACTGCAAGTGCCTCTCTCTCGGTCGCGGAATAGTTTCTTTGTGTTTGATTTAAAGTTCGGCTAAAAAATGCCACGGGCTGCTGATTTTGCGAAAGTACCGCTCCTACCGCATAATCCGAAGCATCTGCTGAAATTTCTAAATTTTCATCCTTTTCAGGAAATTTCAACACAGGGGCTTGCGTTAATGCTTGTTTTAATTTTTCGAAAGCACTATTGGCTTCGGCCGTCCACGAGAATCTTGCCTTTTTCCTTTTTAATTTTAACAATGGCTCAGCGATAGCCGCAAAATCTTTTATAAAGGACCTATAATATGAACAAAGTCCTAGAAAAGAAGAGAGCTTCTTTGCCGTGTTTGGAGTCGGATACTTTTGTAAGCGATTATTTTTTATTCATCTGTCTCGATCCCTTTTTGCGATATTTTGTAACCTAAATATTTTAATTCAGGGGCTGCAAATTTGCACTTTTCGACATTAACTTTTAGACCGGCCTCATTTAATAAAGAAAACACCTGTCTTAAATCCTGTATATGTTGGTCGAGATTATCACTAGTAATAATGATATCGTCTAAATAGATAAATGTGGACTTTCCAAGAACAGGTCTTAACACAATGTCCATGCATCGCTGAAATGTTGCCGGGGCGCCTGAAAGGCCAAACGGCATACGCAAAAATGCATAAGTGCCAGACTTGGTTATAAAAGCAGTCTTAAGCACGTCCTCAGGCCTCACCCCTATTTGAAAATAACCAGTCGTTAAGTCTAAAGTCGTCATAAATTTGGTTGATTTTATGTTCCTTAAAATTTCTTCTATGATCGGCAACGGATATACCGGATATTTCGTTATGGAATTTAATTTACGGTAATCAATAGCGAATCTCCACCTTTTTGGATGCTCCAAAGGATAATCATTATTTTTCTTATATAAAACCACCGGGCTAGCATAACTACCTGAGATGGGCGTTATGATCTTTTTACGTAGCATATCGTAATATGCCATTCTATAATTTTTTCCTTATTCTTATCATACCGGTATGGTTTTTGACGAACTGGCAATGCATCTCCGGTGTCAATACTATGGTTAGTAACCTGAGTAAATCCTGGAATATCACTAAATAACGAAGCAAATTCACTTACCACTTGTCGGATTCTATCTTGCTCGTCATTAGGAAGGTGGTCAAGATTTAACCTTGGCGGTTCAACCTTTTCTACACGCACTGGTTTCATTGTCAGCTTAAGGGACGCTTCATTAAAATCCAGTGTAGCTTGTGCGCCTGAAAGAAAGTCTATTCCTAAGATCAAATGTGCTTGCAAATTCTTTACTATAAAAAATATCACCTTTACTTGTTCGTCCTTGATACGGATATACAAAGGTACTTTACCTACGCACTTACATTGTTCTCCTTGCGCCGCTAATACTGTCGTATTATCCGCATTATATATGCGGTATTTGCGAAAATACTTTCTAAAAAAGACTTCTGCAACACAGGAACACTGCGCGCCGGTATCCAGGAGTGCGGTGGCCGGGATATTATTCACCAAGACTTCAATCTTCGGAAGAGTCAAATTTTTCACCATTACTGTATTTAACTTGTAGGAAGAGGGGTTTTCGTGGCCTTCGGATTTCCGCACCCTCTCGTCAGCAGAAATCCGTTTTAGTTTAAATTATTTTTCCTTTCCGTGCTTTCCTTCTTTTTCCCCTGGCCTTGAGACTTTTTTCCTGGGTTGCTATTGAACTGTCGACGTTCGCCGGCTGTTTTTGAATGCTCGGGTTTCCTTGCCCACTGATTCGCTTTTTCTCCGTAGCCGTGTGCTTGAGTTTGCTGTAGTCTTGGCGTACCAAATTGGTTTCGCTGTTGATATTGGCGTCTTCTTTCGACGTCCGCCGTTCTTCTACTTTCAAACTGGATTGCTAGCTCAAATAACTTTTCCAGTGTAGTCGGATTTCTTAATTCAATAAAGTCTTGCACTTGGGGTAGTAACCTCGGCAAAATCACTTGAATTATTTCAGGATCCGGACGGTTTCCATACAAGAGCTTGAAAACGTGAATTTTTCTTAAAATAAAGCTCGAGAGGTTTTCGATTCTTTGTTGATATATACTAAAAAGTTCCGTTTCTAATTTCGCACGATCCCTTACAACAGGGAAGACTTTTACTAGGGCAGTCTTGAAATTCTCGTAAGTATAGGTGGGACTTCCTGCTTGACCCAAGAGACTTCTGCCTATACATTTAAACCAGTTAAGGTAACTTTTTGAAACTCGTGCACGGGGTAGAGCATGAAGTGGTCATCCAATTTTTCCAAAAAACTGGTTACCGGTGAGTTTCCGTTAAACGTTGCTTCTGGTTTCATCGAAGCGCGCATGGTCTGGACGATGTAACCGAATCCTTCCAGGGCGGCAGCTGGCATTTCTGGATTCTAAGCCGTTTCTCCAGGCAGCACAGGTTCTTCTTGAAACTCGGCCATGGTTATTCTTCTTCGTTGGGGGCCACTATCAGGTTCAATGTTTCTTCTAACCTTCTTCGTGAACATACAAGGACCTGACTCGGAACAGAGAGCTTACTAAAGCTATGTTCACTAATTGTGGTAAGTATACAGGATACAGACGAAGGCTATACAAAACCCTTTATTTTTCTCTGTATACAATAACTTCCGTACTTCGGAATACACTGACCCTCCACTCGGGGTCTAACGTAAAAAAGTATAAAAATAAAACTAAACTCTAATTTAACTTTAGAACAATACACGTGGAAGATTGGCCTTATAATAACAGGAAGCGTATGTAGCACAGAGACTGTGAACACTACAATACGTTTAATTTATCAAGAGGATTAAAACCTCTGGCCTGGAAGGCGAACAGCAACTGCGTAACTTCTAAGGTAAGCGGCCTGCTTCGAACTCACTGCTTCCTTTCTTACGCTTGGCAAAAAGGCCACACTTAAATACTTGGCGTTCGCCAGACAAACTTTGCATAAAAACCTTCACGCTTATAATTCTGGCCGGAAGTAGAAAATAAGAAGTGATAGTAAAGATTTAAAATAAAATAAACGTTAGTAAAACTTAAGATCCTTACACATTTTAAAAACTCGCATTTTAGAGACACATCAGGTCGTTATTCAGTTGCATTACCATTCAAACATAATAGAGATATTCTAGGTGACTCCCGTGAAATGGCGTACAGAACATTTCAATACTTGGAGAAGAGGCTGTTATCTATGAAAGAAATTTACAACCAGTATATTCAGTTTATGAAAGAGTACTTTTTACTAGAACACGTAGAATTAGTGCCAGACACAGATTATGAATTAGAGAATAAACACTATTATATCCCACATCACTTCGTGTTGAAGGACTCTAGCTTAACAACAAAATTGAGAGTTGTTTTCGATGCGAGCGATAAAACAACCACAGGTGTTTCTTTAAATGATACGCTAATGATAGGCCCAAAAATAAGAGATGACTTAATTTGTATTTTACTAAGATTTAGACTTCATAACATTGCAATAACCGCTGATATTAAAATGATGTACAAACAGATAAAGATTCATGAAAAAGATAGAGATTTTCAGAGAATATTATGGAGAGATAGCCCGTATAAACAAATACAAGTTTGTCGTTTGAAAAACAGTTACATATGGAACTGCAGCTGCTCCATATCTTGCAACCAAAGTTTCGAGTCAGTTAGCGATTGATGAAGGATTGAACTTTCCAAAGGCAAAGAATATAGTTTTAAGAGATTTTTATGTTGATGATATGTTAACTGGTGTAAAATATAGTTCGGAAGGTATTGCATTGATAGACGAATTGCAACAACTGCTGAAAAGGGGTGGCTTTGAGCTTCACAAATTGTCGACAAGTGAACCGTCATTGTTAAAAACCTCTGGCTTAACAAACACAGATAGTGACAATATTCATCGTGTAATAGAAGAAAAAACATTGAAAGTTCTGGGATTGGAATGGCATCCGGACAATGATGAATTCAAATGTAATGTCGGTGTAATAGAGTATCAAAGTGTTCCGACTAAAAGGATTATTTTGTCATTCGTAGCAAAACTATTCGATCCATTGGGGTGGATAGCTCCGTTTGTAATTCTCGCTAAAATGATCCTTCAGCAATTGTGGAAATTGCAATTATCATGGGATGATCCTGTAACAGAAGAGATTGATCGAAATTGGAGAAATCTATGTAGAGAAGTTAAACTTTTGAATTCTATAAATATACCTAGGAAAATTCTGCTACCTGATTATTTTCGATGTGAACTTCACGGATTTTGTGATGCGTCTGAAAGAGGTTATGCAGCAGTTATTTATATCAAAACTTGCAATAACTCTGACATCAACCCTCTCAGCGTTGCGAACGGATTTTCCCGTATTGAAAGATGGCTTTCCAAAGCGTCACACACGGATTATTTTGCCAACTTTTGATGAATCCGAAAGCGTTTCAAACGATTTTTCCTGCCTTACATTTTCCGTCTCGAAATCGTTGAGGACGGAATATTCTGTACTGTTGTCCCCTCCAACCTCCTGTCGCGCTTATTGGTAGTGGGAAAAGAGCGATCGTTAGAGAAAGATATTACAATGGGAGGGTCATAAATAAAAACATCAAATCCAGCCGTACCATCTGCCGACCTGAGGGCGATTTTCGTGCCGAAACTGGAAAATACTGAAAAGCCTTCAACGCAAACCTTTTTATGTATGTGAAAAATTTGCGAAGCAAAATTTCTTCTGCAAAAGTAAATGTAATTTTCACGGAACCCATGAATAACTTTTAAAGAATTCAGCATCACCTAATTTACAAATAATTTCTTTTAGCATAGAATAAATACTTAAACAGGTATCTAACAATGACTGTAAAAACCGAGAAATTTGATATAATTTTTGTTTTAGCTGTGCGCATTGATTAAAAAAATATTGTATTTTTTAAAACTATTATAACATTTCACAAATAGAGTTACTTCAATATATATTTTGAATAATTGTTCTGAAATAAAAATGAGATTTTTGAAAGAGTTCAAATCTTGTAATTCCGTTTCAAACTAATGTGTCATTTATATGTTGGTATCGAAATTCATTTAGTTGAGTGAATGCGAAGTATGGACATTTTATTATTGAAATATGTGGACAAGGTGCGTTTCCTTAAAGAAAAATTCGTTTGACTCTTCTGATTTCTCGTTTAAAACGAACGACTGAGAAACTTCCTTAGCATGATATGAAAATCATTCGCAAATAATATCGTATTTGATTAGATCGCTTTTTGGCGTTGATAAAATAAAGTAGTGAAAGTACATGAAATTGTATGATGCATTTTTTACCCTAAGCAAATTACTTCCGTTTTACTGAAAGTGTTGTCGAATAAAAGGGTCCGAACGATATTTGACTATGAATATTTTACTGTTATGAAGATGTGTTTATTTCCAAATTTCGAAACGGTTGGGACATAAAATTCTCAGCAGGTGAGAGTAAATAATTATGAAAAATAGTTGTTAGTAGAAAAAACATGTAAATAGTTTTTTATACAATCGTCGCAAGCATTATACGAAGGTGGAAAAAGTATGATGGTGATCTGGGTGATGCAAAAAATTCGAAAAAAAGAAATAAGAATTTCCGATTATTTGTCTATATCAAGATTTGAAATGACACAATTAGGTGCTCAGGTAAAGATAGACAACTTTAACTTTCATGGAGGACTTTGGGGGATGGGAAAACAATTTGTTATTTACGACTACGGTAAATTAAAACAAAGGAGGGTTGTCTCTGTACGGTAAGGGATGCCTTCTTGGAATACTTGTTAAAGAAAACTGGCTCGTAATCACGTTACAAGTGGGAAAACCCAATTCCAGATCAAACTACTAGTGATCAGTGACGTTACTGCTCGGCCGCTAGTGGACGTTATTTATGGCTAAGGACTGATGAGCTATGCTAAATTAGGTACTGATTACCCCTTATTTTTAAATTCATTAGTTAATACTTAATGATTCCTTTACTAAAAAGGCCAATTATATGCATGTATTTCTTGAAATCAGTTTTCACATCTTATTAACATTTTATGTGCAGTTTTTATGGCATCCTTCCTTTACGTCCACTCAAATAATTTCACAGTCTAAGAACAAAATAGAATTATTTAAAATTTAATAATCTATGCTTCGTTTGAAATATTTCTCTTTGGTTTGGTTTACTTGAAAAGCGCTGGAAGGCTATCTGCCAACGGAGGGAGGCCTTCATGGAGAACTGTCTAAGAGAAAATGTCTTCTATACATGTTACACAATGGAAAAATCACGAAAACGTCCATGTAGCCAGCCCGTTCTCTGGGATTCGAACCGAACTACCCGTGTTCAGCAATTTCATTGCTTGGCCGTTGGTGGGCTTATCACTTTTTGAGATTATTATCATAATATTATATGTTTAATAGGCATCAATAACAATCAATGCTTACTATTGTGATTTACATTTCCAGTGATGTTAATCTCGTAATTAATACTCTTGGCTCTGTGCCTAAGAGCAGTACAGCTTCAACTGAGGACTTTTTAAGCAGAACTGGCTCATATTTCCGTAATTAATACAAATGTGGTAATATTATTCTTGTCACTGTCAATGATACCAATCGTACGATTTGGTATTCACTTTCGGAGCAAAAATACATTGAGAAAGAAATCAATTTAGGGACAAATAAAAAAAGAAATGATGAAATAAGTATTATAAAAAAGCAAAATTATTTTATATCTGGGTCATTTGTTACCATTTACTTTGTATTTTAATATCTTTTCATAATTTATTTCAGTATTGCTTTATTAATTCTTAAATAATTTGCAAAATGCGAAAAATTTGTGAAATTCATAAACTCTTTCAATTCTAAATATAATTCTCTCTTCCAGTTCTAAAAATATATTCTGTATATTATAACAAAAAGATATAGTAGTCAATAAATTAATATGCAGTTATCGTAGTTTTGGTAGTAGACTCATGATAGTTGTAACGTGCACATGCTTCAAAAAGATTGCACGACTAAACAATTTTTTCACCGTTCTGGGCAGAACCGTGGTTTCAATTTCAAATAAATAAATAAAAATAAAATAAGCTTTCCCACAGCGACAGTTTTTGACTCATTTTATTACAAATGTATGAAGCAAATTTCTTTTCGTTCTCCAAAAGAAATAAATATGTCAATGAATAATATGTTTTTCAGTGTGCTATTAGAATAAGAAATCCATATTCGTCTGACGCAAATTAACTGATATATATTTTTAATCAAAATTTTGCAGGAGATATTTCAAATATTACTTTCAAGCACTAACTACACAGAAGTTGCATTTTTAAGTTTTTAAACGCAGTTTTCGATCGTTTCAGCATCTTTTATAAGTGCTACGAACGGTCTTATTTCTCTAAATTTTCTTTAGCAAGGTAAGGAACAACACATTCAATGGCACTTTTTTCGCACAATCTCTGTGCAGACACATAAATTTCACAAGTCTCTCATGCATTCGTAGACGAAATAGTCCATAACTGAAAGCCTAATTTTATTCAGTTCATTTCTTACATTGAAATCATAAGCACTTGTACTCTTTTTAAGATGTTCTCGGATAAATAGGCATTATTCTAAAATATAAATGATAAAATTATTTGAAATATAATTTTTCCTTCTCAAATCAAAACAAAATTTATTTCGCCAAAATATATTTTAGAGCTATGAAAAAAATTCAAGAAAATGAATAAATATTTTAAAATTCATTCAGTTGTATAAGACAGTAAATGACGGCAGCACAACATTATAATGCATCATCAGAATATCAGCTGAGAGCTGTAAAAAAGTTTCACTCCTACTAAATGGTTTATATAACTCTCCTTTTATAAAAGCTCGAAAAAGAGAACATATATATATCATGTGCATTTGGTGAATTGGCGTATCAAAGGCATTGTTGTATATAATATAAATATTTGCTTGTTATTTTATGAAATAACAAGCAAGCCCCCAAACAAGCAAGTCTGGAGCCCATTCAAATACCATGTAGAATTTTAACAAATTATTTTATAGGATACAAATATGCACATGCTTTTTATGAAATATGCAAACCTCATGCAAATATAATTCTGTTTTATTAAAATTAACGATTATGAAATTTATTTTAATATAAATATATTACTCTACATAAAGAAACCTGCAGGCATCTTTACTCCCATTATTTTTCTATTATTATCATCGCAAAAAAACTGCTTTTTTTTCTTATAATAAGCTAATTAGAATAGTTTAAAAATACGACCTGTGAAACTTTTTATCCTCCTTGCTTCAGTTTTTCTTATGACAGTTACGCACTTTCTTTAACTTGTTTATATAAAATCCATTTATTTTAAATACTTTTTAAAACGTTTTATAAGAAATAAGAAAATAATGCTAGCGCAAAATATTTGGTTGAAAAGTTATATAAAACTGGGTTCAGTACCCAAAACAATAAATAAAAAATGAAAACAGATTTTATATTAGTCCAAACGGGCTTTTTTTTTTTTTTTTTTTTTTTTTTTTTTTTTTTTTTTTTTTTTCATTTACAGACACATACATGTTTCGAGAGCATTTGGGTTAACGCCACTTTGGGCTAAAAATATTTAGAAACATCATATCATTAGAATTTCCGATACACAGGCTCGCAGGCTGTAGACAAAAATGTTTTATTCCTTACAGTGTTGCCATTGCTCGCTTTGAAACTGTTGAGTTTTTTAATCAAAAATCCGGTAACGTTTTACAGAATGTGAAATAGACAATAAAAATATATTCCAAATTCTAAATAATTCGGGCTTCCAAGTGTCCTTGTTTGGGTGGAGGACTATGTGATCCAAAATGTGATAGGTAACGTTGTTTATCCGCAATGCGAAAAACATACATACATTCATGTAGATTCTTATTATTTAGTTTCTTTAAATAAATACAGGGCGATAATATTTGGTGGCAACAGTTTCAAAAGTGATTCGTGCATTTAAAGTGATTCGACGCAAAATGCAGTTTCGAAACTAATAGCCCTTCTGTACTAACACTCATTTGGATTTTAAAAAGGAATTATAAAATTAAAAACATTAAAATAAAATACAGAAGCTTTCAGATCTTATATTACGCTCAAAGGACTTTTTTTGACGCTTTGTGTGTTACCTATTTATTAAATACCATGTTCTTCGCAATTAAAGCACATAAATTCCAATTCAACAGCAATTTCATAAAATATTTAAAAACAAAATATATTTAGAATTTCCGATAAACAGTCTCGCACGCTGGAGATAAAAATATTTTTTATTTATTACTGTGTTACCACTGCTCGCTTTGAAACTGTTAGTTTCCTAATCAAAGATTCGTCAAAGTTTTACAAAATATGAAAGAGATAATTAAACAAATTCGAACTTAAAAATTCCAGTTTTCAATGTGCATATTCGAGTGGAGGATTACGTTATTCTTAATTTGATGGCTCTATTTTTAATAATGCAAGACATATATTCATGAAGATTCTTAATTATTTAATTTCTTTAAATATAATACAGAACGATAATATTTGGTGGAAACAATTTAAAAGTTGATTCGCCGTTTATAGAATCCGCTGTAAAATACCGTTTGGAGACTAGTAGCCCATCTATCCTAGCTCCCCTTTAGGGTTATATATATATATATATATATATATATGTATGTATGTATAATTATAAAATCCGTTCTTAAATTTTGTATATATGCACATATTTATTGTAAAATTGAAGCATTTTGCAGAAGATTTCCCTACAAAATTGTACTCACAGAAACGCGTTCTTACATTCGGTTGAACGTCTTTCTCTTACGATACTGAGAAAAGTTTAGCCTCTATTTCTAAAAACAGATCAAGTATTTTCAAATAGGGTGCATGTTGAAAAGAAGCGGTAATGTAAAACGACTAAAAGACTAGGACATGCGTTGAAAATTAGGGGAGGGACGATAAGAATGAAAGGCAATGTGCATTGTCATTCTACGTATTATATATGGCACCTTTGATGAAAAAGACTTCTTTTCAGCTATCTAGGAGAGTCAGTACGCCCTAGGCATATATAACTATTATCTGTTCGTATAACTTGGCTCACACTGTAAAATTTAGAACGATGCGAAAGAAAATTCAAAAGTGCAGTTTACATTAAAATTTTTCCAATATCGATATTACCTGCTAATTGCAGTAAAATTAGCTAACTACAGAGCACAAGAAATATAGTAAGACTAGAATTCTCTTATTGCGGGTGTCGAGTTTAGTACTGTATGCGAATAAAATTTTTGAATTGGTTTTGTCTAGTTGAACCTTGCTGATAGCGGAATGATAAAACACTTGCCGATAGTTTGATTTAGGTTCAAACATAGGTGAATGGGATGACTGCATTAGAGTTGTTTTGTGAAAAGTCAGTTTGCCTTAGAAAGCCCTTCACTATGGCAGCCCTGGTATGTTTGCAATAAGTAGCTCTCCTATGTTCACCAATATCCAAATAGAATAAACTATTTTTATTGAAAATGAATAAATTACGCGTTTTGTTTTGTAAAAAAAAAAAAAATGTATCTTGTTAAATTTTAGTTTTTTAGAGGAAAGAAGGAAAAAAATATTATATATTTATTTCTAACTGAGCCAGCCAGCCATGTGAACAAAACTTAATTTTGCTTTTTTTAGTTGAAATAGAAATATATTGTGCATTTTGGTGAATAAAAAGGGTTTTACACTTCAGTTTCGCCTTAGAATGTCTGTTTTGTATTTTGTTTTACGGAAATTAAAATCTTATTTTTTTACGGAAATTAAAATTTACGGTACATTTACGGAAATTAAAATCAATTTTTTTGTTGCAAACCCTATACGGGGAAAACATTCTCTGTATAAAAAAATAGCATCACATGAGAAATAAATTCAGTAACTAAAGTGAAGGGTATTAGAAACACAAAAATATTTCGATATTACTGCCGTATGCACATTGATTTCCATAAAATTTAAATATATATATAAACACGCACACACACATGCATACATACATAAAAATGTATAAAACTTTTTTTTTTTTTTTTTTTTTTTTTTTTCTTTCTTTTAAAGTCTTGATTTTCAAGTTTCCTCAAAATTTTCATTTGATAACAAAATCCATAGCATAAAGCGAACAGTTACTGTTACAAGGTCAGATCGCTTTCGAAGCATTCTACTTCTTGAAAACTCCCGAAGGGCAAAGTTCTGACAGAGATTGATACTTTTAGAGCCGACACTAATGAGTTCATCTGGATGATTCTCCGCAGGTGTAAGGGGGTAAAGAAAACTGCTGAACGCTTTCGGTGGATACAGTGACAGAAAGCTTCCACGCTTTTGAAAAGCTTTGATGACAAAGCTGCTGACGCTTTACAAAACAATACCTTATCTCTTTCAAAACGGTTAATGTTAAACTCGTAACAGCTAAAACTCGTGTAGCACCATTAAAATCTATTACGATTCCAAGACTGGAATTATGTGCAGCAGTGTTATTGGCACGCTTGATTCAGTCTGTAAAAGCTGCATTAGTTATAAATTTTGATTTAGTGCAAGCTTGGAGTGATTCACAAATCGTGTTGTCATGGCTAAGGTCAGATCCTAAAAAATGGCAAGTATTCGTATCCAATAGAGTTTCTGAAATACAATCCATCTTACCACCTGAGAACTGGAGTCATGTTGATGGAAAGGAAAATCCAGCTGATTGTGCTTCACGTGGTTATTTCCTGCAGAACTATTATCTCATCAATTGTGGTGGAATGGTCCTTCTTGGTTAAAGTGCAGTGAGATTGATTTGTCTAAAAATATTCATATAGATGAAGAGGCATTACTAGATGCACGTAAAACAGTCTCATTTGTAGTTTCTGAACCTGTACAGGAACTTGCTATTATATCAAATATATCTTCATTTACAAAGTTACAACGCATATTTGCTTGGATATTAAGATTCATATCGAATTCTAAAGTAGCATATCTAGAAAGAAATGCGTCTTTTTTATCTAGTAATGAAATTCGAGCTGCAACTTTCTGTATTGTCCGAATAATACAGCGATTTCACTTTTTTAAAGAAATTCAATGTTTGGAGTTGGGAAAGGACTTACCTACAAACAGCAACCTCCTTAGCTTGTGTCCAATTTTAGATGACAACAAAGTGTTACGTGTAGGAGGCAGACTGAAAAATGCGCAACTATCAGAAAATGAAAAACATCCAATCTTATTACCTTCAAAACACAATCTGACAGAAATCATAATTACACACTTTCATGTCAAATATCTGCATGCAGCACCGGAACTTCTTCTATCTTTAATTAGACAGCAATTTTGGATCATAGCTGCTAGATCTGCTATCCGAAAAGTAGTAAGATTTTGTATCACGTGTTGCAAACTTAGAGCTAAAACTGCAAGTCAAATAATGGCTGATCTACCGGAATCTAGAGTTACACCATCGCGACCATTTCATCGAACTGGAATAGATTTTTCTGGACCGTTCATGATTAAACATCGTGCAGGACGTGGACAAAAATCATTTAAATATTACGTATGCTTATTTGTGCGTTTTGTAATCAAGGCAGTACATCTTGAAGTGGTAGAAGATTTGTCAACAAAGGCATTTTTAAGTGCATTGAAACAATTTATTGCAAGAAGAGGAAAACCATTTGAGATTTATAGTGACTGCGGTACTAACTTTAAAGGTGCAGACAAAGAAATCAGAAAATGTTTTTTGCAATATAAGCAAAATCAAGAAATTCACAAATTTTTGTCTTTAGAGGAAATAAAATGGATATTCATCCCGCCATCATCTCCCCATTTTGGTGGACTATGGGAATCGGCAGTAAAGTCAATGAAATTACATATAAAAATGACTGTTGGTGATACTGTGCTGACCTATCCGGAATTTCAGACCTTGATAGCGCAGGTTGAGGCTTGTCACAACTCTAGGCCATTGTGTCCAACATCGGCTGATCCAAATGATTTAACTGCATTAACACCTGGTCATTTCCTAATAGGAACGTCTTTAACTGCCATACCTGAACCAGAACTAAATTATAGTTCCTTCAATCACATTGACAGATGGCATGTGAGACAGTTTATTTTTCAGCACTTCTGGAAAAGATGGAGTCGAGAATACCTGTTTCAGCTTCAACAAAGACCTAAATGGCAAAAAAGTCTAAACAATTTAGAAGTCAATGACTTAGTCCTCATCAAAGAAGACAACCTTCCGCCTCTTAAATGGAGGTTAGGGAGAATAATTGCTGTTCATCCGGGCTCAGATCAAAGAGTCAGAGTTGCTAGTATTAAAACTGGTCATGGTGTCATAAAACGACCAGTCGTGAAATTGTATCCTCTCCCTATTCAGACTAAAAACTATGAACTGCTTCGCATATAATATTTTGTATTATTATTCTTATGTTTATCTTTTATTACAGACTAAGAAGTTTCTAAATGCTCCAACTGTTGAAATCCCCTGGTGTTGAAATCCCCTGGGATTTCAACGAGGGCCAGGATGTTTATGTGAGTATCGTTTGCTTCATTTTATTGTTGCAAACAGCGTAAATTTCTTTTGTTTTTCTTCCTTTAGTTTCGAACTTTATGTGTGGCAAAAAGATAATTGATTGATAGAATTGTGTTTGTGACAGCCATGTAGAATGGCTCGCTTATTTTGTATCAATTATTTCGCATCGCTGACATTTTATTTATAATTAGTGTAATGAAATAAAAGTGAAGGAATACAGTCCATTTGTTGATTGATTATTGTTTGTTAAACATATTAAGTAAAGAACAACCGTAATTTATGAAATAAAGAACAATTATGATCTAAAGGGTATCAAAATTTACAAAAAGAAAAAGCTTAATATTTGTTTGTTTACTTTATTAAACATTTCTTTCAATGTAAGTTGTTTAAGTTGCTTCGTTTCATGTGATAATACTTTCTCTTTAATTCTATTAAACAGACATAATTTATTGTTTAGTTACAAAGTTCCGCTGTTCAAGTCCTATGATTGCTGTGTCGCAGAGTCGTAGCTAGGGTTTTCAGCGCCCAGGGACAACTGAAGATTTCGCGCCTCCTACTGCTTGCCAAGGATGGAAAACATTTAATTCTAAAATGTCGTAACATCAGTTTGGCGCCCCTTGGATTCTGCGCCCGGGGACAGATGCCCCCTTGCCCCCCTCTAGCTACGCCCCTGCTGTGCCGAGAATACCGATTAATTTGTCAATCGAAATTTTTTTATTTTCAATAACCTCTGTGTCACTTTCTTCACTATAGCAAGCTAATTATAATGACGAGGAACTTGATTTAAATCATATCAAAGACGGAGTACATTGAGATGAAATACTACATTTAGTAAGGAATTATAAGCCAAATAAAATAAAAACACCTGCCCTGATTATAAGGATAGCGCTGACAGACCAATTTCCAATTCATTGCGCGCCGCGGCGTCCACCCCCCCCCCGCCGCAGAGCAGCGTGAAATTGATAAGCAGATTTCGAAACATACTTTCGCTTTGTAGATCCTTTACATGTTAGTAAATATATATCTGAAATTCTATTTGACATAATTGAAAGTTCAAGCTTACTTTTATAATATTGCTCTAACAATCTGCAAAATATAAGCCGGATCCAATTCGAAGATTAAGGAACAATGCGATCTGCAACATTAACTGAATTAGATAATTTTAGCTTAGCTTATACCGTCCTTTATACATTAAACGCGCATGCGCACACGCATATTCGCAGCCGTAAAGGTCTTACGCGCACGCGTAAACGCCTATGCGCATGCGCAGAAAATTTGTATCTTTGAGGTCCGGATTATGGGTGTCCGAATTAAAGACTTTTGACTCTATAAAGAAAGAAATTTAGAACCAATTTTTCAGAAAGAATAAAAATTGAAATTCAAACTAACTTCATAAAATCCTGTTTAGACTAGTAAAATCTTTTTAAATTGGAAAATATTTTTAATGATTTTACCCCCCCCCCCACCATTTTCCTTTGCTACTGCTGTTTGATAAGAGGTTCTAGTAAAGTTTTGTGTTAAAATTACTTTGAACTTTCAAAGATTTTCCACTGCAGGATTTTAATTTTTTCTACATTTTTAAGGGCATGTTTTCTTTTTTTCTTTTTAAGATTCTTTTTAGATTAGAAAAATATTTTTAAATTGGAAGATATTTTTAATTATTTTCCTTCGCTTTGAGAAGGACTAGAATTTTCGGGTGAACTATTAAGATAAAAAATATATTGAAATGGTTCATCAGCTGATTTTGGATACAGAAAAGCAAGAATTTTGTTTTAGAAGGGGAAATGTAATTAAATTCGACATACCTCCTCTTGACGATATTATGTTAAAGTAGGTTGGATTCCTTACCTTTCTTGTTCTTTTATACTACTTTTTTGGTTTTTCTTGTGATGGTTTATTTTAACATACTGACTGCCATGGGGTTCACCGGTGACCGGCACTCGACTTGGCTACAGCGCCCGTGCCACCGGCTACGTGACCAATAGTAAAATACATAATTAGAATAAATATCGATACTGATAATTTTTTAAATAGTACCATTGTTACTATAATGGTTTGAAGAATAATAAATCGTAAAAATTAAAATTATAAATCACAAAAATGGTCTACAGGTGTTTGAGGTCGCTGGTGACCCCAAGCATGAAGCACAATTATATAACATTATATTCTGTATATAATATTTCGACATAATTTAAATCGCATAATAAAAATTTCAAGTTTGGCGTCATAGGCAAACACGTAAAATGAGTTTGGCAGTCAACGTGTTAATTTTTACATTTTAAATTATTCTTGTTCTACATTTATGGGATTTTATGAAGATCATTTGAACTTCAATTTTTTAGTCTTTGTGAAAAGTTGGTTCTAAATTTCTTTATATATTATATATAAGAACTCCTACTTTCTAGAAAAAACTAATTTATATATTTATTTATCCCACATTTTCATTTTGAAACATTTTAGTACATGCTTTTCCTCAATATTTTAAAAGTTGATTTTTTATTGATCTGAAATATGTAATATGGAAAAATTCTATCAAAAAACATAATTCAGAATCGAAACAGGAGATAAATAGAGATAATAATAATATGGGTATTTGATTCTCTTCCCCTAATAGTAATTTGAAACATTTTAGCTTGTTTTTCCATTCAACTGAAACAGTAAAAATATAGAAAATTCCCACAGAAACATAATTCGGCTGAGAAACAAAAGAGGCAAAAAAATGGGTTGGCGTCAGGAAACTGATTGGTCTAAAACAGAACTTCTTAAATTTTTTTTCAGTCGTGACCCTTTTTTATCATAGATTTTTTTAACGACCCCAAAATATTTACGAAAATTTTGTGGGACCCCATAAGCATTGCGAAAATCCGACACGCGCGTGAGTGAAACTGTCAATTTTTTCACTTGTATTGTAAGATAGTATTGCAGTTTTAGGTCATTATCTTCAATTTCTCATTTTAAGACATAGAACAATGTGAAAATTTTAATTAATTAACAGACGAAATGACAGCGTCACATGCAAAGCAAGTAAAATGAACATTTATATTATAA
The DNA here is from genome assembly GCF_044657685.1 of Stegodyphus dumicola. NCBI lineage: Eukaryota > Metazoa > Arthropoda > Arachnida > Araneae > Eresidae > Stegodyphus > Stegodyphus dumicola. The sequence goes on along the minus strand of NC_140768.1, from coordinate 130,377,743 downwards.
ACAGAATGCGTTGAAACATTTTTGTTTTTCTCTTTGTCTGTATTGTCTTATCTTTATCTATTTTCAGATACATTGTGTAAAAACATTGGGTAATTGTAAAATTATTATATTAAGTTTAAGAAATACCAAAACTACTAAAATTTTTTGCGACCCCCTGCTGTAGATAGGGGTTGCGACCTACAGTTTAAGAATGTCTGGTCTAAAATAACGTTACAAGGTTCGATTTTGTTGGAACATTGGATAACTGAGGTCACAGCCAGTGCAGTTATGGCAGATGTGCAAAATTTTGGAATTTACAGAAATATCAAGTAGCAAAATTTTTGGAATTTAGGAGTGGAAAAGTTTTTAGAATTTAGGACCCACAGAGATTGCATAGCACGACAAAATGTACCTACTGAAGCTAGGACTCCAGTGCATGGTTATATTCTGGTAAGGAGTGTATGCCTGAATGCAGAGATGCATTTTGAGTTATCACCGCTAGGTCACCAGCGTACACAGCATTGTGTGATACATCATTCATATAAATAAGAAATAAAATTGACTGCACTTTAGTTAAATAACCTAACTCATTCCTTGTAAGTATTATGCAAGAGTATTGTAATTGCTGAATAAGAATACAACACTTGCTTTCTGCTCATCTGAAATGGGATAGATATTCTAGCAGTTATTCCAGCAGAAGTTTGAAGGAACGGATCATTCTGTATTTAGTTAGATAATCAAAATACACAAGCTATGAACATAACATATTAAACCGTAATTCACTTTTCATATTAGACAGCCAATGTTTATAAATTTTCACATAAGTCGTACTTTCCTGTAAATTTGAAAACATTCTATTGCATGCTGTTCTTTTGAAGACAAGCCTGAAATATATATATTTTTTTTTTTTTTTTTTTTTTTTTCAAAATTTTAACCTGGGAGTCATGAACAAATTTGTGGGGGGTCACCAAATTCAAAGAAATTTATTTGACAATAAAAAGATATACGGACTTTGAAGAGAATTTTGGATGTTTTTTAACATTTGCCAGGACTTTTAATTAAACATTTCCATATTTTAATTTTGATTTTATTGCTTTCCACTTGATTTTTGTGTTATGTTTGATGATTTCCAAACAGCTCGAATCAAATTTCAAAGCAATTGCATATGCGCAGCTAAGATGTAGTTTTTTCGGCTATCTTAGTAGTGTCTTGCATGCAATTTGTAATTGTAATACGCATCATTTATAAACTATGTGTCTTATTTCTAATCAAATTTGTTGTCAAGTAAGCACATAACATTTCCTAAGCATTGGAAAATTCAGTAGTGTCTCGAAGGATAATAAAAACAATTTTGGTTTAGTTGCAATTTCGTTCATGATGGTTAAATGGCCCAAAATCTCTTGTGAATGTTCACAAGAGAAACGGTATGGATGGACCAACATCAAATAAACTTTGAGAAAAACTATTAATGAAAATACAAACAAAAATGAAACCATTGGCTCTCTTTCTACTTCTAAAAAAATTGAATAAATATCAAGAAGAGTTTATTTATACTGTTTTACATGTTGCTTTATCAATGGAAAATGAATACCCATTGTGTGTTAAATGCAGTGAAAACTTGGCACATGAAAAGCATGAAACCTGCGAAATTAAAAACACATTTAGAAACGGTACTTTTCCCGTTTTGCCGCCGCAAACAATAAAGTCCCCAACAATGGTAGAACTGATGCCAAACGGAATATCTTCGCTGCCAACCTTTTACGCCTCATTTTCAAAACAAGTCACAGCCATTTCTTATCAGATTGATTGTTTCTTTCAATACTGGCATACAACTACATAGAATTTTTACAAGATAACTAAATTTTATGCTCCAAGACCATTCGCGGTAATTAAGTCAATTAGACTGCAATCACACCACTCACCCGAAGGCAAAATCAAGGGTTAAATTCATCAATTCTAATGAGAAAGTAAGTAAGTAAGTGCGAAGTAAAGCACTGCGTTTTCACATAATTTCTGAGTAAGCTATTTGTACGAATTGAAATAATTCTTACATTTAAACTTGTATTCCAAATTAAAATTTTACTTGAAATTAATGTAGATAATTTCTGAGAGAATTAGATTTTTGTAGCGTAGTTTACGTGAGATGAGATCATGTGGTGTCACGTGATACAAACCGTTGAATCAGGACGTTAAACCATGAAAACATAGTAAATTCTTAATGTCATTTTACAAATTTATTATCTTTACTTCTTGGCTTTTTACAAAATTTTAAAAGATATTAAAATGTTTATGCTTTCAAAATAAAAAATTCTTAGAACTAACGTTTGTTAACATTTTTTATGTGTATATTGTATGTTGTCGCCTACAAAGTCTGCTTGGCGAGATTTGCGCCAGTGAAACTGAAAAGTACCTCAGAAACTAAACATAAAGAGAAAAATAAAGTAAATAAATCTGAAGAATTTTTTTAAGGAATGAGCTGAGAGCACGAAAAATGAAAATGTATTTTTGAAAAAATATACAACAGTTTCTGAGAAGGATTTACAGGCATCCTTAAAAGTTTCATATTTAATTGCAAAAAATTCCAAACCTCATTCATACAATTGGAGAATCGCTCATTCTTCCTTCAGCAATTAAAACGACATCATTTATGCATGCAGAAAAATATTTTGAAACAATTTTGTCAATAAATAGAAAAGAAATATAGCAACGATTCAAAATTAATTTTAAAAAGATACCGTTTCTCACCAAATTTTTGTCATATCAGACACTATAGAATACAAAATCTAGTCTTTACTATAAAACATGATGAAACTACCGACATTACTAAAATGTTTCAATTCACCGTTTACCTGAGATATGTTTTTGAAGACGACGCAGTAGAATATTTTTTATGTTGTAATATTTGGGAAGGAAAAGCAACTGGAGAGAAAATTTTTGAAATTATGGTACTTTTCCGCTTGGCCGGCGCAAATCTTGCCAAGCAGACTTTATTGGAGACAACACACAGTATTCACATAAATAACAAATGTTAGTTCTAAGAATTTTTTATTTTGAAAGCATAAACATTTTAATATCTTTTAAAATTTTGTAAAAAGACAAAAAATAAAGGCGATAAATTTGTAAAAAGACAGTAATTTAAGAATTTACTATGATCTCGTGGTTCAACATCCTGGTTCACCGGTTCATATCACATGAACCCAAGTGATCTCATCTCACGTAAACTACGCTACAAAAATCTAATTCTGTCAGTAATCATCTGCATTGATTTCAAGTTAAATCTTAAATCTTGTGGAATACAAATTTAAATGCAAGAATTATTTCAATTCGTACGAATAGCTTACTCAGAAATTAGGTAAAACTGCAGTTCTTTACTTCGTTAGAGCATTCTCATTAGAATTCATAAATTTAACCCTGGACTTCGCTTTTTCTATATTTTTGCCTTCGGGTGAGCGATGTGATTGCATCCTAAATGACTTAATTACCTTAGTGATAGAAATTACTTAAATGGCAGATATATTTTGAAAATGTAGTAAAAAGAAATAAGCAAACCACAAATGCACGTTACATGTTTATTTACTTGGCTAACTAAACATGTTACGTGCATTTGTGGTTTGCTACTACATTTTCAAAATATATCTGCCGTTTAGTAAGTAATTTCTATCACATTATCAGCACGATATGCTCTAAAGAAGTTTATTTAGTAGAAACGAAGAAGAAATTTTGATTTTTCGGAAAGAAAAAGAAGCAACATCCACAGCGCCAGTGAAACTAAGCCTAACACGTTGAATGTAATATCTATCACTTAGGGCATAAAATTGAACTATCTGGTAAAAATTCTATTTGATTTTACGTCAGTATTGAAAGAAACAATTAATCCGATAAGAAATTGCTGCTACTTGTTTTGAATTCAAGTGTAAAAGGTTACCAGCGAGGATATTCCGTTTGGCATCGGTTATACCATTTTTGGCAACTTTATTGCCTACGCTGGGAAAATAGAAAAGTACCGAAATTATTAACAGACATTCTGAAACGAATAATCTTACCTAGACACACTGTGTTGCAGTTTGTACTAATGTAAGCTTTTAAAACTAAGGCAATACTTTGGCCAGGAGAATTGAACAAAAAAAAAAGAAACATGCTTTTCAGAATTTACTAAAGAAAAAATACAATTTCTTGTTTAAAACAACATATGATAAAATTGACAGAAAATTTTTTAAAAAATTTCCAAATGAGGAATTAGGTTGGATCTGTGACCCGTTTTGCCTTTGGTATTTTCAATTCCAATGTATCTCTAAATGAAAAAGAACAATTAATTGATATTGTTGCGTGCGTACGGGTTCGTTACGAAATGAATGCACAAGTCCGATGAAAAATGAACAAAAATTTATTATTATCACAACAAAAATGCTTAAACCTTCTCAAATTATCATGCAGTATTACAATATCTCACAGTAGTAATCTTTTAACTACTCAAATGTCCAATAGAACGTAATTCAAAACAGCTAAAGAAAGCTAATCCGCGAATTCGCTACAATCAACAAGAGCAGTTTTCTAAACAACAACAAACTAAGCAACTACTACAAACTGAGATATTTTCCTCCTTTTATAAGATTTTAAAATCACGCGCTAGAATTTTCCAGTACTTTCTCGAAATCAAAAAGAGATATTTATTTATTTAATGCACGCGCTCTTTTCTTATTTAATGCTGTATTTTCAATTTTCCGGCTTAGTTTTCTTTTAATATTCGTCACGCGCTGCACTGCGCGAGAAATAAAACCATTTAATTTATAATTGAACTAACATTAGCTTTTTAAATACCAAATTCGTAACACTGCCCCCTTCCCAAGGACTGCACGTCCCGGGCAGTGCAGCATACAAATCAAATACTAAATGCAAATCAAATACTAAATGCAAATCAAATACTAAATACAAATCAAATCAAATACGCATTTAAAAACAAAATGGACCATGGTCTTATACTATTTACAATTATTTACATTATGTACTATGGCCATAGTAATAAGCTAACCTGTCGTAAGAGTTCGAAGACTCACGGATCCGAGCCACGACGTCATTCGTGTTCAGCACTGTATATGGACCATCCGAAGGTGACTGTAATTTAGGATTCAGTCCTTTTCGTTGAATCGGGTTCCACAACCACACCTTGTCTCCTTTGTTGGATCTATGTCTAGTAGCACTTGTGTCGCATCTGGTCTTCATTTTCTCCGTCGCCAAGTTGACTCGCTTTCGTGCAGAACGCTGCATCCCCTCAAACCCGGCCTGGGTTTCTTGGATGTGTTCTTCAGGCGATGAAACAGGCGGTCATAAGGCAGACAAAGGTCTCGACCGAAGAGCTTCTGGGATGGAGAATAGCTGGTAGTCTTGCGTTTCTTTTCGACCCTGGTATGATTTCGGCAGCTTCCCGAGCTCGATCTTTCGGACAAGGCGTCGACATTTCCAGGCGAGGATCCCTTTTGAGGATGGATAGTCATGACATCAGATGCTGAAAGCAGCTTATTGTTTTTGAAATCTAAGGAAAAATTGTATTTCCCTAAAAAGTCCAATCCGAGTATGCATGGATCTGTAATATCCGCCACATATGCCGTGTGATGGTAGGCGGCACTTCCAAACGTGATGTTTACGTTTAACTTCCCAGTTATGTCGATCTTGTCACCAGACGCAGGCTGAAGGGTAACACAGGATGGCGTTCAAATAAGTTTATCTTTAAACTGTTCAGCTAAATCTTTCCTAATGATGGTAACATTAGCTCCTGTGTCAATGATCATATTGCAAGGAACTCCATCGATATTCCCATTGATGGACAGTCCGTTATTGTTGCCACTCACTATAGAGATCTTAAGCGCTTTAAAACAGGGTTTTTCATTATCTGGCAACCTCCGTTCCTTGATATGGTCATTAATTTGTTTCCTGCGTCGTTGCTCAGAAATTGTCTCAATTTTCGTACCCTGGGGTGTTCTGCAATTCTTTCGTACGTGGCCTTCAGCTCCACAGTTCCAGCACTTTGGTTTCTTGTCAGTCCTTTTCCTTCCCGTGGCATTTAATTGTCTGTTTAAATCGTATGCCTTATTTTCCGTGCTCTGGGGAGTTCTGCAGTTCCTTCGTAGGTGGCCTTCAACACCGCAATTCCAGCACTTTAGGCTCGGTTTCGTTTCACCACTATTCCGTCTTAAAGCATTCACTGGTCTTGTCAACTCATCCGTTTTATTATCCGTGCCCTGGGGTGTTCTGCAATGCCGTCGTAGGTGACCTTCAGAACCACATCTCCAACATCTTACAGCCACTTTGTTCTCACTGCTACTCCGTATCAAAGCATCGACTTGTCTGGATAAATCATCTAAACGAGCCATCAATTGGTCCCCTGGGTCGTGGACTCGCACAGCTCTGACTGGGTAGCGATCTCTAAGAGTTGCTTGCTGGGCTGCCTCCAATTTCACGGCGTACAACAGAGCGCTTTTTACATCCTTTACATCTGCCATTCGTAGAGCCTTCTGTATTTCGGGATCCCGGATTCCATCAATGAAATATTGCAGGGACAGGATTTCCCTTGTTTCTGTCGGGCACTCCGAAAAGGCGTGATGTGACAGCCTTTCAACATCCGTCGCGAGCTCCTGAAGTTAAAGGTGCTACTTTGGTAGACGGTTGCACGGATTTTGGCGAGTTTTTGGCAATTTTTCTTTTGGCGAGTAATACGACTTATGGTAAACCCATTGCTGGATAAGTTATTTATGGTAACCGATACTTTGTTGACATTTTATTTAAAAAATAATGCGTGTTATTATGCATAAATTCCGTGTTTTAAATATTATTTATGGCTTCTAAATATTAAAAATCAATTTAATTTTGCATTTTTATTTGAAATAAAAATTTTATTCTTTATCATATTTTATGAAATTTTATGCTGTGGATGATGTAATCAGTGACGTCACCTTACTTTAAAAGTAATTGGTTTTAATATCTATAAATTTAATCTAATGTTTTAAACATTATTTATGGCTGTTAAATATTAAAATACAATTTAATTTTGCATTTCTTTTTTAAAATGATTTTATTATGTATGATTATTTAAATAATTTTAATTCTAGGCGTGATGTAATCAGCTCTCTGATTGGTTTTAGAATATTTGTGCATTAATGAGCTGTAATCAGCTCCCTGATAGGTTGCTGAAAATTTGTGCATTACCGCGACATTTTAAAATTTAATTCATATCTTCGAATTCCTTCAAAAATGTCTCCTTCAAAGATGAATGTTGTTTTTGATAAGTACCAAGAATTTTTGGTTTCGGAATCAAAAAATTGTCCTTTGAGACTTTATTTTCGCAGCCAAAGATTTATTTATAAATTCTTACAAGGGTCAGAGGAAATTTATTTTAAATTTTTGAAGGAAACGTCGCTAATTGTTTCTTCAATGAAGTGCGAAGATGTAGATCACAGATGAAGACCGTTAGAAGAGCCGATTCTGAGACGGTCGTATATGATATTGTGGTCATGTTAAAAGAAATAACCGCTGTAACGGTAAGAAAATTATTAGACATTCCTCCTTTTTTACCAACAATAAACTAATTGCTGTCATTTTAGCTCTAGTGTACGAAGCGTTCTTATTTACTTATTTTAAAGTATTTAATTTAATTAATATTTTAATTCTTTTAAACGTTGGTATGATGGTTTTTAATTCGATATTCAATTTACATAATATTTTAATCCAATTAAACGTTGGCGCAATGTTTTTATAGTGGTATTTTTATTCTATTTCTATGCTATATGAAAGTAATAATTTAACCTTTCTTTAGTATTTTATACTCGTAGTAAATGTATTTATTCTATATAATATATATATATATATATATATATATATATTCTATATAACGTATTTTAAAGTATTTAAATTTAATAATATTCTAATTCTTTTAAATGTTGGATGATGTTTTTTATTTCGATATTCAATTTCAGTAATATTTTAATCTAATTAAACGTTGGCACAATGTTTTTATAGCGGTGTTTTTATTCTCTTCTTTGCTATATGAAAGTAATAATAACCTTACTTTAGTATTTTATACTCATAGTAAATTTATTTATTTACACTTGCCTGCCATCTTAAAAAACGACATTTTCAACAAAAAATTAATCCATTATTTCTAACGATATTTAATTTTTTTTTTAAGTTTCGAATACTTTACTATGCGTAAAAACAGCGTTTTTCAAGATGGCTGACGTTTGTAGAAATCGCGCCAACAATCGCGCTAACGTAAATCGCCAAAAATCCGTGCAACCGTCTACCAAAGTAGCACCGTGTTTCGGTGAGCTTCTGTTGACGGGATTTTAATTGGAGCCTGCTGTAGTCTTTTAAACATTTCTTCCCGAAGCGCAGCTCCAAGGTGCCGGACAGAGCTTCGAAATCTAACCTTTTGTTTTCGGGAAGAGTCTGAAGGATATCCGCTGCGTCGGCTCTTAAAGAAGCGGCGAGATGTCAGGCCTTAGCTTGGGAATCCCATCCATTCGCATCCGCCACGATAGAAAATTGTGTCTTATACACCTGCCAGGAGGTCTTCCCATCATATGTCGATAGCTTCAGAGAGGGACGAGCAGGCATGAGTAGAAATTTTAAACCATCCGAAGTGCTCCCTGCCGTCGCTACGAATTTCTTTAAAGTGTCAACTTCTTTGGCGACGACAGCAGAAATTCTGTCTTCGATTTGTTGTTCAATATGTCCTTGGACGGCAGAAACTCTTTCTTCAATTTGTTGTTGGAAGGCCGAAACTCTTCCTTCGACTCGTTGCTCCACAGCCGACACTCTATCTTCTATTTCATCTTTGACAGAAGAAACCTTTTCTTCAATTTGCCCGACTTTATTTTCGACAGCTCCTATTCTGTCTTCCATAGCCTCAAATTTACTTTCAATTACGCAGGTTATTTCTCTTTTCATTTCGTCTTGACCTGCTTCTATCTTTTCTTGTACAGCTTTTATGTCTTCTTTAAAAGTTACTTGACCAGCTTCCAACTTTTCGTGAACGGGTTCCATTTCCTTTTTAACGGATCTCATCTCTCCTTTAACGGAATCTTGGCCCAATTTCATTTCTTCCTTAACGGATTCCTGGCCCAATTTCATTTCCTCTTTAATTTCTTCTTTAAATGAGGCAAAGGCTGATATTAACTGCCTTAATTGCTCTTCCATCGCTCTTGTTATTGGCATTCAAACCCCACTCCTGACACCAAAAATTGTTGCGTGCGTACGGGTTCGTTACGAAATGAATGCACAAGTCCGATGAAAAATGAACAAAAATTTATTATTATCACAACAAAAATGCTTAAACCTTCTCAAATTATCATGCAGTATTACAATATCTCACAGTAGTAATCTTTTAACTACTCAAATGTCCAATAGAACGTAATTCAAAACAGCTAAAGAAAGCTAATCCGCGAATTCGCTACAAGAGCAGTTTTCTAAACAACAACAAACTAAGCAATTACTACAAACTGAGCTGTTTTCCTCCTTTTAAAAGATTTTAAAATCACGCGCTAGAATTTTCCAGTACTTTCTCGAAATCAAAAAGAGATATTTATTTATTTAATGCACGCGCTCTTGTATTTTCAATTTTCCGGCTTAGCTTTCTTTTAATATTCGTCACGTGCTGCACTGCGCGAGAAATAAAACCATTTAATTTATAATTGAACTAACATTAGCTTTTTAAATACCAAATTCGTAACGATATTTTAAGTGACGGAATACTGTGTGTTCAGTCTCTAACTTGCCAAAAATTTTAGTTGATTGGAAACTTATATGCCGATTTAAAAGGAATGAAAGTAAATTATTACGTTTCTTACATAAAATTGTACAATAAACCTTTAGCTTACATTTAAAACTTCTAAAAAGCTTATGTTACATTTCTCTGTTATATAAGCATTGAAAGTGGATTTCTCACTGAAATAGAAATAATTTTGCTATCGAATTAACATGGAGAACTTTTTATTGATATATTTTTTCTCTGTGACATTAGTTGCATCTACTACAAAATAAAGATTAAAGAACTATTTTTAAAACACTTTGAATTCGTTGTCATATTGATCTATGAAGCACTAGATTAGTGAGTTTTTATTTACATTAATGACAAATATAGTTTTCAAACAATAAAAAAAATTTCAGCGGAGTTAATTATTTGTCAAATATGAATGTGTTTTCAAAGAGGAAATAAATAATAAGTGATGAAAAGAAAATTCAGTTAGAACATTCACATCTCTAACAAAGTAAATTGCTTTGATTTAATCTTTATAGTACAATATATTTTACAATGATAAGGCAAAATCCAATGTGAAAGGTTATGCGAAGATTACGATAGTACCTAGAGTATTCAGCATTTCGTATAATCCTTTAACCAGATAATAATAATATTAAAATAAATTTTATCTGAGTGAAGTTTTCTTATTATAGAAACAGTAAAATTATGCAATTACATAAACGGATGCACTTTCAGACAATATACTTAATACTGTTTAAAAGTGCAAGGCCAAAGTTCTGTTTATGTTACTTCTCGCCCTTCAGCGCATTCTTCACCTCAAGAATTACCATCCAGGCGAAACTAGTCGATTTGTCCACGACGTCAAAAATTCTAAAAGAGGGGTAGGGTTTGGAAATACGCGGCCGGGTATTCTCCTGTACCTGGGGGTCTTCTCTTCCTTGCAATCTTTTGCAGCACCAAGACGGAGCGTTCAGATAAGTAGAACTTCTTTTCTCTAAGCTAAATCAAATATCTGTCACTAAAGTACCTTTAAATTCATTTATTTATTATGATCATTATTATTATGCTCATTTTATTATGTTCTGGCATTAAATACTTAGTAATTGCTTTAAATCATGTGGTTCTTTTTTGGTTACCATCTCGAAGGGACGCTATCCTTATCAGTAATGTAGTCTGTTAACACTACCCATTGGGGCCCCTTTGAGGAATTTCTCGAGAGGGAAAAAACACGATCTCGGGCCTCAATGAATGTATAGAGTTGTAGTTTTTGCTCCTTTAATCTATATTTCCTATTTATTTAAATTAAAAGCATATATTAATACAGTGTGCCTCAAATTGATAAAATAGAACACATATAATAAATTATGACCATTAACTTAATAAATAATTAAAATGCTTATTTTTTTAAATTAATTAATATTAAAATAAAAAAACTCCGTAATTTATTTACTTATTTATTTTTGCTGATATGCTTGTTTTGGATTTATGATTTTATCTGATGGTGTTTTCTGAGAATATAAATATGTCGGAAACCGCAATACATGATGTTACTTAGTTAATGTATAACTTTGCATGATATTATATGTATCTTGATCTTATGAACTGTTACTGCACGGAGTATAAAGAAGGAGGGGAAACTGGTATTACAACTTTTCCCAAAAATGGTCCACTTTTGTCGCATTATTTATAGAGGGCGCTGCAATCGTTAGTTTTTCTACTTTTCGTAGGATTTGTCATAGGCAGCAATACAGAAAATATTGATTTGATATCAATTTCTATCATGAGTAATTCTTGTAATGCAACCTGCTTCGTCCTTGGATGCAACAGTGGTTATACATCTGTTAGGCAGAAGAATAAAACCTTGGAAATCAAGAATCCAAGTATATTTAGAGCTCCAAAGGTGAGCAACATTTATAGTATCATACCTAATAAGACGAATTTATATAACTTTACAGAACGTCTGGATTGCTAGTAAATAAGAGGGTATTTAAAAAGTTATACATTGGAAATTAGTTAAATATTTCACAGAACTTATGTGCATTTGCATTTCGTGCATGAAAGCAGGCAATCCTGAGATTTTAAAGTTAAATAAATTTCTGGAATTATGCAAGAATGATGGAATATTTGCCTCTTTATTTCATTTACAGATAAGAAGATTAACTCATTTCCCCTTCTTATCCGTTTGAAGTAGATTTTTATAATAAATGGAAATGAAAACTGTGCTGCTTGTTATTTAATTGAACTTAACTCTTTCACTGCGAGTCTTTAATCGTTGAAAAAGAGATATTAAACTGAGAATAAAAAAGTAAATTATTACTGCAAGAGAAAACAGACTTTAGTTTTATATAGTTAATGATATTTTTTAAATACCGCAGCAAGCATACATTAGGTATTCTGATATTAAACTGGTAGTTCTGCAACAAATATAATTAGAGTCTACTAGTAAATGATCAGTTCAATAAATAAAAATAAAAAATAGGGGCTCTTTTCCAGTAAAACATAACACATGCAAAGCATTTTTTTTTTTTTTTTTTTTTTTTTCAAAAAAGCTACATGCACCAATGTGAAACTCTACAGCGAGAAAATATCATGACATTATAACTGTGATAAAATTTTTTTGAACATAAGAAATTCATCTTTTAGGCTATTGAATGGGATAGAATTTTCCTCCTTTGGAAAGAAAAGAGGACATGTACTTTTAAAATAAAAAAGATTTGCATTATATTTTTAGTTAAAGTACTGCATTTATTGGTTAGAAGTTAGTTCAAGCAGGACAAAATTAAAGGTAGATTGAATTAGTCAATATTTTTTACTCTTTATATTTAATTATGAATAATATAGTTCAGAATACTTAACTGAATTCAAATCGGAATTCTATTTTAAAATCTTTTGAAATCAATTTGAAACATACTTCTCAAATAACAAAGATATGGAAATTTTTAACAGAAAACGATAAAAATATCAAAATCAAAACTGACATTTGATTCATAAAAAAGAATAACTTATCATAATAGCAAAGAAAATTTACTGACTGAAGCAAAAAATTCTATAAGCTTCATTAAAATTTCGCCACAGTTTATATAAAGCTGTGTATCTAAGCATTTTACAAAATGAGAGACTCGAAGAAACTATTCTAATTAAATTTAACATATATACAGCAAGTATTATTACTAGTAATATGATTATTTTTCTAAGGGAGAGGGACTGAAAATAATCATTAAATTAATCATTCATAAATCTTCAAATTAATCATTCATAAAAAGTACAAGAAGCCTTACAGCATGAAAGCTGTAAATTAATTTTATAATTTGAGGAATAAAATACAATCATTAGTGAGCAGAATATTATAACGTTGATAATAACGCAATCCATGACATTAAAAACATAATTATTTTTTCATTCGGAAGTAAGCTTCGCCGCCTGGCTACTCAATAAATGTTTACATTTGGAACAACAGCGCCATCTAGTGAACGCGACATTTTAGGACCGTTTTTCTACTAGGACCATTGAACTGCGGTGCTTAACCACCAGGGTGCCTGGGCGCTATAGCCCTACCCCTCATCGAATAACATGATAAAAGTTTCGAATTATGAGAAATATAACTGAATGTGCTAAATAATTAAATGAGTAAGAGTTTAAATTCATAATTGCTAATAGTTAAATACATATTTTTTCCTTAAGTACCTAATTACTAATCCATACATAATTAACTATTTTTTAACAACTATTTCACAGAAGAATACATGTACACACAAGAGAAATAAAATACGAAGTGCGACGCCTTAGTGCCACTAGTAAAAACAAAATGCAATCAGGAGGAAAAAAGAACAATATACAATAAAGAATCTGAGCAACAATTTGCATAACACATATACAAAATTACATATTACTAACATTTAGGATCGCCCTTGGGCGTTTACTGAAATTGGGGTCCCTAGTATCATCAATAGTTAACAACCACATGATTGTCCAGAAGTTCCTGTTTATCATAAAATGCGCTAGATAGGCGGCAGTAAAAATCACAAAGATCCTCTATTCTTAACTCTTTACGAATTTGGCTATTCCGAATGTACCAGGGGGCATTGCATATCATACGCAATACCCCGTTTTGGGCAGCTTGTAACTGCCTTCTCAAACTTTTGCACGAGTATGCCCAGACGAGGCATGCATAACTAAGAATTGGACGCAACATGGTTTTGTAAATGAGCAACTTATTATCAATAGATAGAACACTGTTTCGAGCAATTAATGGGAAGAGTGAAGCTTTACTAGCTCGAAACGTCCTGAGAATATGTCTAACGTGTGGGTTCCATGTAAGAGATTTACTGAGGATCACCCCAAGATAAGGGACCTGCTTGACCCAGGGAATGTCCACACCATACATTTGCAGGTGAGTCGGGAAATTCTTCTTAGTAGTAAACAGTATGGCATGTGTCTTGTCGACATTCACTTTGACTTTCCATTTGGTCAGCGAGTGGTCTCTAGCGAGTGGATGTGGTGTTGTAGCTGTTGTATTGCTGAACTAACAAATGCACTTTGCGTAAGGATCGCTGTGTCGTCTGCATACATGGCTAGTGTTGTGTTGTGTGTAGTGGGGATGTCGTTCACGTAAATATTGAATAGGGTAGGGCCTAGAAGGGATTCCTGTGGAACACCAGCCCGTATAGGCCGGTTTGTGGATAATGAACCAGAAACATGAACGACAAAGTGTCTACCGGTTAGGTAGGATTTAATTATGTTTGTGATGTAGCCTGGGAGTCCCAGGTTGTGTAATTTGTATATGAGGGCATCCAGCCATACTTTATCGAAGGCCTTGGCGACATCTAAGAAAAGTCCACCAGTGACACGATGTTGTTGCATCCCACTGCTTATTAACTCAACAACTCTTTAGAGTTGATGCGTTGTCGAGTGCTTACGCCTGAACCCAAACTGATAGGGTATGAGATCTGCTCATCCAGGAAGATGTTTAGTCTATGGAGAATAACTGCTTCCACGATTTTGCTAATTGAGCTTAGCAAACTAATTGGTCGGTAACTCTCAGGAGCAGTCGCAGGCTTGTTGAGCTTTAGCAAAGGGACAATCTTGGCAGTTTTCCAACAGGTTGGGAAGTATTGCCATCGTAGTATGATATTCACTAACTGGGTGAAGTAGAGTATTATCTTTACAGGGAAGTGCTTGATCATCTCATTTGTGACCCCGTCTACTCCAGGGCTCTTCCTTTTTGCAATTCGCATGATATAGAGACAGACCTCCGATGGCATGACTGAGATAATGTTGTCTGTGCATGGCTGTGTTGTAAAATTGGAGTGAATATCAGCAATAAGCTGTTCAGTGTCTGAGTCTGAAATGTTGTTAATGCAGAACTGAGATTCCAGATGCTGAGCTAAAAGTTCTGCTTTCTTAGTTCCTGTGTAATAGATCCGTTGAGGGCCGTGAAGGGGCGGAATGGCGTTATAGCATTTTTTGTACCTCTTCACTGCTTTCCACAAGGAGTTATCCTCTGCAGAAAGAGATCTGAGGTAGTTAGTCCAGCGTTCTTGTGAGAGTTTATTTGTAAGAAACTTGACTGCTTCGCACAGGCGATTGAAGTTCCTTTTATCATCACGGTGTCTGGTACGTTGATACGCTCGTCTTGTAGCATTTCTCTCTTTAATCAATAATCTGAGCTCTTGAGGCTTGTGTTTCATACCAGGTTTAACTTCAGCTTGTGCTTTCTCATAAGCATTTTGTATATTTTCAGTGAGGTCCTTGACCAAACTATCAATGTCACTCCCCTTGTGTATCGTGGGTAAAGTGTACTGGGTGTTGGAGAGGGCTTTGGCAAAGACCTGCCAGTCTGTACGAAAGGCCCTGGTGTCTGATGTAGTATATCTGCTGAGTTCCAGAATAATCCTAACAGGATTATGATCACTTGAAAGTTCGTCCAGTACGGAAATATCCAGTGGAGAACTGGTGTTCGGCAACAGGGAAAAATCAATAATTGCGGTGGACCCAGCAGCATACCATGTTGGGGGTACTTGGAACTGCCAATTTAAACCGTGCCGACGTGGCCAAGGAATAAATCAGTCTGCCTGTTGCATTAGAAGTGTAGCAGTTCCATGCGCGGTGTCTTGCGTTCAAGTATCCACCAATAATAACATGTGTACCAAGTGTGAGTAGAATTTCAAGGTCTGCCTGAACGACAGCCACAGGTCTCATGGGAGGAATGTTAGGTGGAGACAAAGTGTATGGAGTGTTAGTGTCTGTTGTGATGCAGATAGCTGTGGCCTCTATGGCTGAGAGCTGTGGAATGTTCCCGTGATAATGGGGAATGCAGCGTTTGACAAGAAGCGCAGTGCCACCTCCACGTGGGCGAGGAGCAGTAGTACTTCTGTTCGACTTGTAGGTATAGTAATTTGCGACACACAATGATATTTTAGGGTCAAGCTTGTGTTCTTGTAGGAAAAATAAGTCGGGACTGTGCTCACTTGCAAAATCCCGCAATTCATTAATCTTACGGAA
Organism: Stegodyphus dumicola; assembly: GCF_044657685.1. Classification (NCBI taxonomy): domain Eukaryota; kingdom Metazoa; phylum Arthropoda; class Arachnida; order Araneae; family Eresidae; genus Stegodyphus; species Stegodyphus dumicola. The sequence continues at coordinate 130,361,512 of NC_140768.1, read as the reverse complement.
CAAACCATTTGCGTTCCAAGTAATAATACTTAAGTACCTATTGTTTACACTATACATAATTATTCAACATTGGAAAAAACACTGTCAAAAACATTAAATAATATAAACAACTTATCGATTGAATGCTCCGCAGCCCGCAATTCAGGCATGGCTGCCGAGATTTTTTGAAAAACATTCATAACTGTGGTGCCTTTAAAAACATCACACACCTCTTTGATTATTTTGAAAAGTCTATAAACATACCCGAACCAACAGTAGCACTAGCAGCACCACCACTGCTAACAGTCTGTTTATGCATATCAACATTAAAATTATTAACAGTATTTACAGATCTTTGAACGTCACCCTTGGCTACACTAGCATAACTGCGCCCGGAGGCAACAGCAGAATAACTCAATTTGCATTAGAAGTACTAGGCATTTTAACTAACTCAGAAAATGTAAATAATAATGTAAATAATGCATTATTTACATTATTATTTACATTTTCTGAGTTTGCACTCTTATTCACAGTTTTATTTCCGACTATGCGTCGGGGGAATTTCGGACATCCGCAATAATTCACGGTGTGTCCTTCTTCCAGGCAATTACAACAAATAGGAGAGTCTAATTTTTTAACATTACATTTATCAGTACGATGTGCACCCGCACATTTCACACATCTTGGTTGTAGTTTGCAATTTTCACTACTGTGGTGGAAGTGTTGGCAGGTGTGACACTGCACAACATTTCCACGCACTTTATAAGGATGTGTTTCAACAAAGAAATATAGCAGTTTTTTAACATCATAAATAGATTGCACCATGGTACATTCTCTAAATGAACATGAAACAAAGGCATAGGAGTCTTAGATTTGGTTCTGTGCATTTGGGTAACTTTTCGAGGTTTATACTTTAAATTAACCAGCTCCTCAAAAATGTCATCTGAGGGGCAATCGATAGGTAAACCTCTTATAACTATTTTGATGGGCCTATCCATCTTTCTGGTAATTAAATAATGATCTACACTTTTTTCATACAAATATTTTGTTATCTGACGGTGATCACTTTCCGTTTTCGGAAAAACTTAAAAACTCGCCAGTAACTTTAGCTGCAAAGTTTAAATTAGTTTCAGCCCTCAATTTTTTAGAGAAATCCGAAAATTTAATTGGAGGCTTCACCATTATCGGTTTCACCTTCGGTTGTTGCATTTCAATAACCTCAATCGCTTCACTAACTTCCATATCATTATTAGTGGCAGTATTATCTACATTAGCATTTTCACCTAGCTTATCAAATTTATTGCTAACATTAATTTCTGCATTAGCTTTGACTAATTTAGCAGGCCGAGCCGTATTACGCGGCTGTGTAAAGCCTTCTGAATCCTGAATTTCGCTCACACGTCTGTTTCCTTTTTTCGAAGGCCATTTAAGCAAAATTTTTGTTTTTTCTCCGCTAGGAGTTTGTGCAATTACACCAGATTTATCACTAACATTTTTTACACTTGATACAGTATCATTACAGTTAACAGAATTAACAGTAGATATAACCTACATCTTAGGGACATGCTTAACAACATTCACATTCAACTTATCACATGATAAATTTACAATACTAGGATTTTGGGCACTAAAAACGTCGCACTTACCCTGAAATAACAAAGCCAGTCTTTTGGCTATTCCACTCCTTTTTTTGGTGTATATCCAGACGTTTTTGCTTATCCTCCTCACTGGATAATGTATTGAGATCATCTTCCGTTAACTGCTCATCTACATGAACTGCAACATTCAGAAGCAGAACTTGCTGAAGCGCAAGTTGATAATCCTCCGCATCGTACCAATCCTTGGGCCCTATTCACGATAAGGAGCGTAGATAACGATCTTCTCTTAACGGACGACCGCTAAATTTCACGGCTCCAGTAACCGTAAGGACTGTTGGTTAAATTAGCATTCGTGACAACGACCGTCGGAGGGAACCTTACGGTAAGTAACCTTCGTTCGAGAGTTGGGGAAGTTCGTTAAAATAAGCCAATCATATTACAGCTACTAGAAACACAGGTTGACTCATCAGCCGTGCTCAAGCTTGGGCCTCGTATTGTAGCCACGCTTTAGGGTTGTATTTCAGGTTTGGTGTGCCATTTTTGGCTCTTTAGCGGTGTTCGCTAAAACGTTATTATTTAACATTCTAGGGTATCCAAACTTCCGATTTTTTGCATTCATATAAAGATGTGTGGCTTTTGACCCCCTTTTTTCCTCTGCAGTTCAACTTCTTTCTTGTATTTTTTTTAAACTGCCAAATTTCTCATATGATTTAAGTTATTTTAAAAGTTTCTAAAACATTTTCATATATTATATTTCACATTTGTGTTAAAAATACTTTCTTTATTGAATTTTCAATTTTTACTTTTAAATACATGCAGAATGTTAAGCATCTCAAAATCTATTTTTTGACAATAAATTTCTCCCAGCTGTATGCTTCAATTTTTATGAGGTTGTACTGGATTTATAATCATACATTCATATTTATTTAACTTTTCTTCCCTTTTAGAATTCACGGTGATTTCGTGTGCCATATAAAAATTAGAAGTCTCTCAATGTTCTGTTTGTATTATAATTCTTAATTACTCAGCTATGGCATTTCAGTACTGATGGAGTTAAGCATATTACTTTTATTTACATGACATGTTAAAATATGTAGAGGTCATTAAAGCTGTGGGTACAAATTGGTATGAATACAACTTCAGTAATTTTTAAGTTTCTAAACCTTTCCTTAATCAACAGATAATTTTCTAAAACTGTAAATAAATTTTTACACGATAAATACATAAGTGCCTTTAATATATCTAGCAAGTTCACAGTTTAAACTTCTGAAAAAAATTAATAGCATGTCTGCATATAAAGCATGTTTTTTATTTTAAAAATGCTATTTGAAGTTTGCTCATATGGAATCTAACATCTATTATTGTAGCAAACTGGTTAAAAATGTTATTTTGCATGTGTTTCCAGAAAAGGCAGCTAAAGGCTTTATGAGTTTAAATACTGGTTCAGGACATGCGCCTTTAAATTATAATGCTTTTAGATTGAAGTGCAGAATGCGGTAAAAACTTCAGTTCTCGGATGGCAAAAAAATAAATTTTTGTATAGATTTAGTAGAGTAAAAATTCCACATCAAAAACATTTTTTCACCTTTATTTAGGTAAAACGAAATTTAAAAATAATGCATACATAAATCAATAAAAGTAATACCTTTACATACAGAATTTGCAGATATTATTTACTAATCAATTATTTGTTATTGATAGCCACTTTTTGTAATACATAGAAAAATACTGATAAATTTATAAGAATTTACATGCATTAAAAGATAAAAAAAAACATACATATGCTGCTAATATTACACTTATCTGAATATAATTCCATAATCTATATAAGATTCAATTGCAACATCACATTATGAAAAATCCTGCGAGTCAGTTATAATAATAAGGTAAAAATCAGTTGTGTAACAGACCTATTTAAGTGTAATTGAACTATTTTATTCATGTCATGAACTGTAACCGAACTATTTTATTTAAACGCCATCTCGTGGCGATATGAAAAAACGTCAGTCGACCTCCAGCCGCCATGATGATAGCTTACTATGTTATGTTATTCTCAATGTTTGATGTTCCATTTGGTATATGTTTCATTTTTATGTATATTTCTTTTGTTTGTAACCGTTCCTGTGTGCTCTGTTAATAAATCCTTTTAAAGCTAGCCGGCATTAGTGTCTATTGAGGAACGGCTACATCACATTGGCCCCACGTTGGGCGCCAATGTGATGTAGCCGTAATGGCGCAACAAAATGTTTAGAATTTCTGTTTGGCTTTAACAAGCTCTTACTCCCGAATTTAACTTTTAGTTGCTGGAGATCGGCTCAGTTTCTTTTCAGGTGTGGACTACTGGTCAAATATTCTGGAAATCAATTCTGGAATTAAAATTGCCATACCGTGCTGCTAGCACATCGAATCATCAACTGGACAATTTCAACGGAAAAGATAAGTTTCGTTTACATTATCGTTTAATCTGAGTTTAAAGTTCTTTTAAACTGATTATTTATTATAAGCTGCTTCTTAAAGCAAATGTAAATTCTTTACTGAAATCTCATTTATTGATACTACATAAGAGTATTAAACGAAAGCAAACAGCTTTCTGTTAACCAAACGTTATTTCTTGAATTGTAATTTGTTATTTTAAAATGTTAATTCGCATAGTAAATTAATTTGTGAATAATATTGTTTCACTGAATACATGTTTTGATGTTAAAGTTTGAATATATTCATGGACGTTGTTCATTAGAATTTATTAGTTTCGCTTCTGCATACAGCAGCAGATGTTTTCCCCCCGCGGAAATGTTTAGACTAGCGATGATTTATGATGTGTTTACATCAAATCTTTTATTATTTTTATTTCCTTTGAGTGCTGTTGTTCCTTATTAAATGTTTTATTCTACATAAAATAAAATATTGTACTTGTTGATTTATCTTTCGACGAACATTTTGAGAAGATGATTATAGTATAATACTTTAAGAAAATACGATTGTTTTCCTTTAATGAATGCATGTCTTAAAAAATATTTCTTGAAGCGAAAGAAAATCATTATGAATAAAATCGAATGACTATTTAAATAAAGTAAAAGAGTTACTAATTGTGTGTTGCTTAATCAGCTTAATATTTTGTTAAGATTAAGATTTTGAAGAATTCAGCTTAAATATAAAAGCTTATGGTAAGACATTTATGTATGCTTTGTATGTTTTGCTAAGTAGTAAACAATTTTTGAGCAATTTATTATATGTTATTTTCTTGATACAAGTTGAATTTATGAGGGCATTTTATGATATTTTTACGACTCCGAAATAATAAACTTTGTGAGTATTATTATTTACATTTATAAATACTGTTTAATAGTGGTATATAAATGTACGAGTAACATTGTTTACATTCATACATGCTGTTTAATAAGGGTATATACATTTTACTTAAAGGTATAATTATTAATTCTAAAATACTGTATTGTGAATAAAATCGAAATAACAAATTCAACTTCATATTTTCCCTCCCCCCTGACCTCTCATATAATTATGGCTTACCTTGCCAAAGCACGAAAAGAGGATTTAAAAACTCTCGCTGCAGAACTGGGTTTCACTGTAAACGACACTATGCGAGTAATAGATCTTAAAGATCTTATTGTCAATTCTGACACTTATGATGAGGCTTTTACCAGGAATCTTCTGGAAACTTTAATCGAAACTAGACAACAAAAACAACGTGAAAGCAACGATCTGGAGACACGTCAAAGAAAAGAACAAGAACTTTTATTAGAATTGGAACGTTTAAAATTAAACCTGGCAGCTGCTAGCTCAAACCCTAACTATGCCGCCTTTGCTTCAAATGCAGCTATTGGAACAAATATTCAACACCTAATCCCTAAATTTACAGGAACTTCTGACATTGCAACCTACCTGCAAATTTTTGAAAGACAATGTGAGAAAGTTAATATAAAACAAATAGATTACATCACTCATCTCCTACCTCTTCTGCCTATAGACATTTCGCAAATTATTTTAAGAGAACCAAAAGACAAATTAGAAGATTATTCTTACATCAAGAAGATTCTACTACAAAGATTCAAATTAAATGCTGAATCATTTCGAATTAAACTTACTACACACCAAAAACACCCTGGGTCTTTATGGAAAGATTTTACTTACGAATTAAACAATTATCTCGAAGAGTGGCTCCATAGTCTCGATGTTACAGACTTTGAATCACTCAAAGACTTGGTTCTGACGGATCAGCTTAAAAGAAGAGTCAGTAGTGACGTTAAGGAGCATTTTATTGATACTTGGGGAAAAATAAAGAGTTCATCTGAATTAGTACAGAAATTGGATGATTATGAAGCTGTACGTGTTAAAAATACGAACTATAAAACTGAACTTCCTGGCAGGCGGAACTATTCTTACAAATCGACTAATCCATCCAAACACAAAGTGGAAAATCGAACAAGTGACATACAGGGAACTCATAAAACCTTTTTAAATCGTAGTCAGCAACAAACAGAGGAAACGCGACCTCCTTTAATATGCTATGGGTGCGGAAAAACTGGTTTTATCAAGTCTAAATGTCCAGACTGTAACCCCCCAAAGACTTCAAATTCATCAAATTTTGGCACTATCCAAATCCGATCCTGTTTATCTTCCACTTGGACTGCTGTATTTCCAATTAGTATTGGTGGTGTTTCCGGTACAGCTTTCGCCGACACTGGTGCTAGTCACTCAATTGCAAGTGAATCCCTCTATCATATTCTGCAGAAACAAGATGCAGTATTTGAAAAGACAACACTAGAGGTGTCTTTCGCTGATGGTTTGGTATCTGAAAAAGAGGTACTTCGCACCGAACAAATCATTCTTCTCGAAGGCAGAGAGTTCAAAACTCCGCTCCTTGTGTTGCCTGATGCCAAAAATAATTCGACTCTGTTAGGAACTGACTTTCTTCAAAAAGCTAAAATTGTTTTAAATCTTGCTGAAAATAGGTGGAACTTTTCTGATGAACCTCGAAGAAAATATAGCTTCGTGAAACCTCATCAATCCCAAGTACTGGAAGAAACCCCAGTTGTTGTAAACAACTGCCGACTACGAGAAAATGAAGGACAGCAATTAACTACAGCCCAACGGCTTGCAACTGATGCATTGCTTAACAAATATCACACTGTCTTCAAAGTAGGGGGAGAAACCACTAATCAAAAGCCATCTGGCTTACTTCAAATTCCAGTCTATGCTCAACGTTTTGAAACCTTGTCAATTGATCTTTTCGGTCCCCTTCCTGAAACACCGTCTGGTGAAAAATGGATATTTATTGTGCAGGACTGTGCTACGAAGTGGACAGAACTATTTGCTTTAAAGGAAGCCACGGCCAGAGAATGTGCCACTATTCTTTTGGAGGAAGTCGCCCTTCGATTTGGGTTACCCAGGAAAATAATAAGTGATAATGGTACCCAGTTTACTAGTGCTGTTATGCAACAACTATGCTATATCTTGAACATTGATCAAAGTCTTACTCCTGTCTATCACCCACAATCTAACCCAGTTGAAAGGAAGAATAGAGATCTGAAACCACGTTTAGCAATACTTGTTGGTAAGGACCATCAGTCATGGAAGGATAAACTGCCATTAATAAGGTTTGCCTTGAATACAGCCAAATGTGATTCAACTGGACATTCTGCTTCTTTTCTTCAATTTGCACGAGAGTTACGAACCTTAGATGATGTAAAGCATGATATAAAAGCCGTAATTGAGAACGATAATTTTGTTCCCGAAATTACTCCATATTTGAAACGTTTTGCAAGAAATGTACAACAGGTACGAGAAAGAGTCGAATTGCATCAAGATAAACAGAAACGTTATGCTGACAGAAAACGAAGAGAAACACCGAAATTCGTTCCTGGAGATAACGTTTGGGTCACCCTCCACCCAATCAGCAAAGGTCCACTGAAGAAAACTGCTAAATTCATGCCCAAGAGAGATGGTCCTTATGTGATAGTGACTACAAGATCTCCAACCACTTATGATATTGCCGATCCTCATGAACCAGACAAAATTCTCGGCAAGTATCATGTTTCAGCCTTGAAACCATATCAAGATCGAAATAAGCAAAACTCAGCTCGTGTAACTCCAGTGGTTCCCTTAAAGAAAAGAGGACGCCCGAAACGTGTAATACCACCCGAATCTGCACCTGTTGCACAAGGTGCAGGTGACGCTAAATTTCCTGCTTGTCAAACTGGAGCCCATTCATCTGATTCTCCGCCCGCTGCACAAAGTAGACAAAGGTCAGTTCCTGACTTCTTGCCGAGACGTCTACGAAGTCAGAGGGGGAGGATGTAACAGACCTATTTAAGTGTAATTGAACTATTTTATTCATGTCATGAACTGTAACCGAACTATTTTATTTAAACGCCATCTCGTGGCGATATGAAAAAACGTCAGTCGACCTCCAGCCGCCATGATGATAGCTTACTATGTTATGTTATTCTCAATGTTTGATGTTCCATTTGGTATATGTTTCATTTTTATGTATATTTCTTTTGTTTGTAACCGTTCCTGTGTGCTCTGTTAATAAATCCTTTTAAAGCTAGCCGGCATTAGTGTCTATTGAGGAACGGCTACATCACAGTTGATCATTCTTTCACAGTAGCGATAAGTTTTCCAATCAAAATTACGAATATACCAAAAGAAATTCACTATCGGTGGCTCAAATTTAAGGTCACACAAAAGTAAATTTGATTTAGCTGGACATGAGATCTTCCACGACAAATTTATGAACAAATTGATTTTCTTTAAAATGTACTTGCAAATTTAACAAAAGCATGCATGAAATTTAACATTAAAATCTTAAAGCACTAGTATTTAATAACAGTTACATGTATTAAATGAATTTAATCACACTTTTAAAAATGCAATTTTCTGATAAATTTTAATTTTTATGCGAAAATAGAATTAATTTTGTAAAGCTACTTAAAACATATTTCCTGCTCACACATTTAAATAAATTTAAAGTAAGTATACTTAAAAATACAACATGAAGATTTACTACTAGATAAAGCATGATAATGGGCTCAAAACAATTTGTCGAATTTTTAAATTCATACTTAACGTCTTCAAAATTCATAAAAAATACAGAATATATTTATCTTACTATAAAGAATAAACAAAATTATTTATAATTTAGATCACACTATCAAGTTTTTAACACTGGCGCCAACATATTAGAATCAAAATAGAATGCTACTTTAAATTATCAGTCGTGCAGTAAAATTAAATAAAAATAAGACACATCACATTTTTAGCCTTTGTGGTAAGCCAGCACAAAGTTAACATGAAATGTAGGATACAATTTTACAAACAATATAAACTATTTGCGATAACATAAGAAACATCACAAACAGTATTGGCGATATTTTACTGCACAAACACATGCACATTCCACAATTGATTTTGTATTTATAGAATCATTTGATTGTGATTAAGTGACAGTGAAATAAAAATGCACATTTTGAAGAAATACGAAGAGTAATTTTTCTAACATTCTATGGAAAAATACGAAGCTGAACTTACCTCACCAACGACACTCTCCTGGTCTCGGAATTCATTAATCTTGACGATAATTAATTATCCATTGTCTATATTGTATGTAAATCGAACGCATTGGTTCGATCGCGGAATATTCGCTGCCGACGCAGAGAAATTCGACTAATTTCATCCAAATATGCTTCAGCTAAAATTGACGCAAAACCTTCCGCCATGTTGATTGCCGGAAATATAATCATCTGTTTATTTAACACGAAGGGAACTTTGGAACTTTGCGGTTATACTGGCTTTCAGAAGGAAATTAAAGTCCTGCTCTTGCCAGTTCCTGATGTGATCCCATGCGAGGCCTGACAGAGTAGAAACCTGAAAGAAATTTTCTCTCGTGGAGGTAGAAGTGTGCTGGAAAGAGAAAAAGAGAAAAAGAAGCACTTTGCTCCTGTACTGCTACATCTTGGATGGAACCCGCCAAGCAGGGGCCGGAGAAAGAAACTTCGGATGACCTGTGTAGGATAGCCCGAATACTAACTGTTCATTCGTCGGAGCCAGTCACGTGGGAGGTCACCCTCCCAGAAACTGACCCCGATCGATGCTGCTTGAAAACCAGAAAACTGGAACTTAGAATTCTGAACTCAAGAGGTGGGTGGCAAATGGGCGGAGGTTTTTGTCTTCAGCCAGGATTTCATAGATAAGAATGTCCGTGAAATTAGCGGGATTCACATTGATAATATTATTAAAAAAGTTGTTGTTTATTCTGCTGAGGTAGTCCTGAATAGTATCTATTTTCAAGTCGGAGTGGAGAGTCCTATTCCGAACATAGTAAGGAGCTTTTGTGATGATTCTTAGCACCTTATTTTGAAGCACTTGGAGTTTGCTAATTTCGTTTGCTTTGTAGTTTGCCCAGGCTGGGGAAGCATACGTGAGAATGGGTCGGATTACAGTTTCATAAATCCTCTTTTTCAGTCTGAGGGTGAGGTTTTCACTCTTTAGGAGACGGAAAAGCCTGAAAATGATCACGTGTGCTTTTCCGCTTACTCTAAGCATATGATCCTTCCAATTGTAGTTCTTGTTAAGGGTAACTCCCAGGTAAGTAATTAGCTTTATCAACTGTAGGGATGATTTTGCCAAAAAGTTTAACCTCAGTTCTGACCCGTTTCCTCTGTCTGCGATTTCGAATGAGTAGAATCTTGGACTTTTTTGGCTGAATGCACGTTTTCCAGCGACTGCACCACCCCTCAATAGCAGGGATTTTCGCCTGAATTCTTGACAAGACATGCTCTGGGTTTAGAGACTTAGTGGCTATCGCTGTATCATCAGCGTAGCTGGCTGCGAGAACATTTGTATCCTCGGAAAAGCAAGGGAAATCGTTGGTATAGATGATGTAAAAAAGCGGGCCTAAAATTGACCCTTGAGGAATACCTGCGTTAATATTTTTGACACATGAAGTTGCATTTCCAACTCCAATGGTGCAAGTTCTATTTTCAAGGAAGGACTTGATAATGAGTATCAGATTTCTGGGGAAACCGAGATAAATTAGCTTATAGATTAGCCCTGGATGCCAGACGCGGTCAAAAGCCTTTGCCACGTCTAGCATCAGGATAGCAACACCCATTCTGTTGTGCATAGCCGCGCCGATGAACTCTGTGAGCCTGACTAACTGCGTTGTGGTCGAAAGTCCTTTCCGGAAACCGTGCTGGTGATCAACGAGAAAGTCCAAGTTTTCTTGCATTCTGAGATAAATAATACGTTCCAGGATCTTGCTTATGGAGGACAGCAGGCTGATGGGTCTAAAGTTTGCCGGGTAATCCTGTGTTTTCCCTGGCTTAGGAATCATCAGGATGCTTGCTTGCTTCCAGAAAAGCGGGAAATAATTTTGATACAAACATGCATTGAGAATGCCTGTTAATTTGCATACGGTCTTAAAAGGCATGTTTTTCAGCATCTGGTTCGTGATCTTGTCCTTTTCTGGAGCTTTCTTTAATTTAAGTCCCTTAATAATGTTCTGCACTTCGTGCGGCGTGGTTAGTTTGATAGAAGGTTCCGTAGAAGGGGAGTACAGCCATTGATCGTTAAGGTAATGAACTTGAATGTCCGAACTATGATCTGAGGGGAAGGAATTTGGAATGAACTGTTTAGAAAGGTGTTCCGCAAAAAGTTCCGCTTTGTCTTGATCGGAGTAAGCAAATCCGTTATCGCATTTAAGCGGTTTTCTGGCAGAGCAGGGGCGTTTTAGTGTCCTTGTATGACGCCAGATGGCGCCAGGTTCGTCGTTGATCCTTTCCATCTTATCCTGCCATAAGCTAGAACGATGGTCCTGAATCTTTTGCTTGATTTTCCTATTAAGCCTGTTAATTTGAGTTTTGATAGCAGGATCCCAGGTGAGATTAAATTCCTTTCGGAGATGATTTCGAAAGCAGATTACTTCGCGAATATTGGCAGGAAGCGTGTGCTCATGTCTGACAAGGTCAACCTCAGTCGTAGCTTGGGACTTAGCAGAATGCAGGTACGAAGTAAAATCTGTTATAGCACGTTCAATATCCGAAGTGCTTTGTAACGAGTCACAATTAAAATCAGTGGTCATCAAAGTATTATGATAAAGATTCCAATCAGTATGCTTAATTGGCGGTAGGTTCTTAGCATTTTCCACTCCAAGGTAAGCAAGCACAGGTACATGATCAGAAGACATGTCACATGTTACCGTAATAGCAATAGGAATATTGAACGTCGTAATAAAAATATCCAGAATGTCAGGCCGATGGTTGAGAATATTTGGCCTATAGGTAGGCTCATCCGGCACATGCAGAAAGACAGGGTAATTACACACAAAATCATGCACTATGCGTCCATTATAATTCGAGTTGCGGCATCCCCAGTCGAGATGATTGGCGTTTAAATCGCCACCTAGAAAGGTGGGGGAGTCTGAGTTAATAAGTCTATCCAGAATTTCAGCACTGAGCTTGTTATACACCGCACAGAAAGTGACATCCCCAATGTTGGGTAGATTCACCATCACTTTAACACTTTCCATTCCATCACAATTTTCTGCACTTTTCAGATATGAATCAAATTTCCTTTTAACATAAATGAGCACTCCGCCACCACGGTGGTGGAGTCTGTCACTACGGTAGCTGAAATAATTGGCTATCCTTAAGGAGTGCGAAGGGTTAGCATGGGTTTCTGTAATTAAGCAGATGTCTACGTCATTTTGCTGAATAAATTCATGAAGTTCCGGTATCTTGGAGGTAACGTTCTGCGCGTTCCAGAGCAGGATCTTAACAGGAGAACTTTGCCGGCAGGTGGGATTATCCATGGTTGGGGGAACACGAAGGGTCAGACCTGTCCTTACTTTAACAGCCGTCTCGTCAATTTAACGGTCAAATTTAACGCTAGCTTTGATGAGAATACCAATACTTGCGATTTAACTACTTGTGACGTCAGAGTACCACGTGATTCCGTAAATCTCACTTAACGCTGTGGTTAAAAATGTCATGAATAGGGCTCCTTGTTTAATAGCTGACTCCAACCTTTTCCTAACACCTTGTCTGCATACGCACATATCTTCTCGGGTAAACCAGAGTTATTTTCTTGGATAAGATTCTTAACGCCAAAACGGGGAGAAACAGCTTACTATGGTAGACCACGTTATGGTTGTCATCCGATGACGTACTTCTTCTAAGAGGACAGCGTGATACTTTTCCCCTGCTAAGGGATTATCTCTAGCAGCAGATCGGGATACGTATTCGGAAAATAATATGTTTGCTTATCAAGCAAATAGTATTAAATTAGAAATTGCAAGTGTGGGCGATTCTGCACTTTCTCCCAATTTCGCACCTAATCTTCGTCATGATTAAGCACTTTTGTTCCATAAAAGTTCTATCATAAGCGTAATTCGGCTAGCAGATTGTAAGAAAAAAAATCCTTTAATTTATGAAAACAAAATGGCGTCCAAAAAAAAACCAGCAGGTTGCTGTAGCAGGGTTGGTCGCCAAATTTTCGCCAAGTTACCATAATCCGAAGATTAACCAAATTGTTTTCTTACTTTTTCATCAGCAACTAACAACAGATTTTATTTTAGATATAAAAAATGCAATCAGATATATATGTTCTGCTTTACCACTCAGAAATACTTAAGCGAATTTTGTGGCATGGGCTATACTTTCACATCATTTTGAGTTTATTAACTTTCTTTATTATATGATCATTTTTATCTGGTTGCATGTGTAGTCTCCCTTTCATTTTCTGTTTATTATCTCTGTCTTTAAAATATATTGAACTCGCATTCTCTACATTGATTATATATTCTTTATGAAAATGAATATTTAGACAAAATAATGCATAAGACAATTAACATTATATATAACATTGTAGAACTAATTCTAGAATGGCTACTATGTGGAAGGCTATCAAATACTGCATTTTTAAAGTAAATAATAGAAGCATATTTCTATCGTAGTTATATGAGAACTGAATAATATGAGATTATAGTATAGTCAGTTATACGAGAATATATATAATTCCAAAAATTTATTTATCCTATTATTCACTTATGCATTTTTATAAATTTTTTAGGATTAAATCTATCCTATTATTCATTTATGCATTTTTATAATTTTTTTAGGATTAATAAGCTTTCCTATTATTCACTTAGGCATTTTTATAATTTTTTTAGGATTAATAAGCTTTCCTATTATTCACTTAGGCATTTTTATAATTTTTTAGGATTAATAATCTATCCCATTATTCACTTATGCATTTTTATAAATTTTTTAGGATTAATAAATTTTTGGAATTATATATTTATTCATGGATTTTGATACTTGCACTTGATTTACATATGCTCTCAGAATTTAAATGATATTGTAGATTAGTTCGCAGCAATAATTAATCATTTCTTTGTTTGCATTAAATTTCATTTAAATTTAATTAACTTTAAATTTGCTTTTTACGAATAGAGAATGTTTGTTAAATTCAAATATATATGTACAGGATATGCTTTAAATTAGTATTATACAATTTTCAAACTTTTTTGCGGGAAACATTTAAATAAATAAGAGCATAAATAAAACAATATATTTAATGCATATAATAATAGAAATAAATTATAAAACACGAATATAGATCAAATTGGAATGAAAAGGTAAGAAAGTTGCAGACAGAGTGCAAAAAGCGTATGGGATTCGAACTCACGACTCCAAAAGGTGAACATCGTTACCATCAGCTTTACCACTAAGCTCGTATTGCACGTGAATGGCATGCATATTTTGGCTTATATACATTATCAAGTAAATCAATTCTTAAAACTTAAGTTTTTTGGTCCTATTTCAGTGTGCTATCGTCTGAAAAACTCACCAGAGTTTGTTCTTCAGCTTCTAGTGCATTTTTTTACAAAAATCATTATCTTTTAAAGTGGCGTTCCGATTGAAGTTAAACGGGCTGCTAAAAATATATTTCATGTGCTTACAAATATATGTTAGCCAAAAAGATATATTTATAAAGGGAAATGCAAATTTAGCATACTCTTCAATGAACTGGAGTATTTAAAAGGCTATCAAATTTAATTTATAATTAACGTTTTTAGTTTTTACTTGTTTCAACAGAAAAAAATAGCAAATCTTTTAATCATATCTAATTTGCTATAGTCAAACATTCATTTTCGTTAAAGCTAAATGAGTATGCAGAACTAGGAAATGATTATCAGAACAAATTTTGCTATTTCATGGATGTACGTTCCGTTGTTAAAAATAGTGGACTGTAAATTAACTTGATGTTACTTTAGTATAGAACCCAAAAAACCTCAGACTCCTAACTTGACCGAAACTTCTTTATTGACTTTCAAATAGTAAGTTAGGCGAAGAGGAACGGCGAAGACCACACAAACTCCGACTTCAGTGGCGGCTTACCAACACAAACTCAGAAGAACCTCTGCTTAGTTGAAACTCCAGTAATTCACAGCAACCTCGAAGCTCTAACCGCGAGCTTTAAAACCTAACAAATTTGCGTCTGCGCCGCTCCTCGGTACAAAGAAAGAAATACAATTTGCATAACATCGAACATACCCCCAGCCTTGAAGTCCCAAGGGGGTTCAAACAATAAATTTAAACTGTTGAACTGCATAAACCTGAAAAAAAAATTAAAGTCTCTAAATCAAGAATTAAATGGCAAAGCGCATAGCTTTGCTATAGGTCGTTTTATTTCACCATTAGACGTGCGTAAACTCACCACTCGAACTTTCTCATCCAGACCGGGATGCACTTTAATAATTCTACCTAATTTCCAACGTAGCGGAGGTAGATTTTCGTTCTTAATAAGAACCATATCACCAATCTTCAGGTCTTGTTGTACCTTGCACCACTTGGGCCTCTGCTGCAATCTAGATAAATACTCACTGCTCCAACGATTCCAGAAATGTTGAAATAACCTTTGCACGTTCCTCCAACGGTCACTGCAGCTCATGGTTTCTTGAATTTGGTTAGATTCTGGAATAGCGCTTAAAGCCGCTCCGGTTAAAAAGTGTCCTGGTGTTATCGCCTCCAAGTCGCTACAATCACTTGAAGCTGGTACTAAAGGCCTAGAATTAAGACAGGATTCAATTTGGGTTATTAATGTCAAAAATTCCTCGTATGTTAAAATAAGTGTTCCTAAACATCTTTTTAAGTGATGTTTCATAGACTTGATACCCGCTTCCCAAAGCCCTTCAAAATGAGGGGCAGAGGGAGGATTAAATAACCATTTAATATTTTCTGAAGAAATATAACCCTGTAGCTGTTCATCACGTTGAACAATAGAAAAGGCTTTCCTTAATTCTTTATTAGCTCCTATAAAATTCGTTGCACAATCACTGTGAATTTCACACAGTTTGCCTCTACGAGCTATAAACCGCTTAAGTGTCGCGAGGAATGATTTTGTTGAAAGATCTCCAACTAATTCTAAGTGTATTGCTCTTGTAGTAAAACAAATAAATAGACACACGTAACACTTAAAGATTTTGACTCCTCTACCAGGACGATATTTAACGTTAAATGGTCCTGCTAAATCAATCCCTACACGAGAAAAAGCTCTACTTTGAGTAACTCTTGAAGCGGGTAAATCTGCCATTAGCTGAGTTGCAGTTTGCGCTCTAACTCTACAGCAGATAACACATTGGTTTATACACTTTCTTATAATATCTCTAGCATTCACAATCCAAAATCTATGTCGTATGACAGAAGTGAGTAGCTGCGTACCTGCGTGAAGATACGTGTCATGATAATGCTTAATAATTAAACGCGTAATATTGTGATTCTTAGGTAAAATGATGTTTCTGATTATTTGAAACTGCAGAGTTTCTGAGCCTTCCGCCTACACGCATTACTCCCGCGGAATTCAAGAAAGGACTTAAAGACAGTAATTTACTTGATGTCTTCAAGGGTTTACCAGATTCTAAACAGAATAATTCTTCTGGAAATTCGGCTCTTTGCACAATCCTAACAATCATAGAAGTAACTTCACAGAATTCTTCAGTAGATAAATACCCCTTTATACGCTCTGTAGGTAACTTACTACAATTATTTCTGAATCTTAAACACCACGCTAACACTCGACATAACTTTAACCATGACGAAAATCTTGAAAACACACTAGGCTCTTCAAATTTGGAAGCATTTGAACTGAAACTCTTTTTCAATTCCTTCAACATAACTTCACCCTCTAATTCTACACTTGAATTTTGCTGTACATGAATTACGGATTCGTTTAACCACTGCGGTCCCTTCATCCATAACTCACATTGTAGGAATTCTGATGGAATAAAACCTCTGGTCCCACAGTCTGCAGGATTTTCTTTCCCAGCAACATAATTCCATTGAATACCTGGAACAGCTTCCTGGATTTTTGCAACTCGATTTGCCACAAAAGGTAGCCAACGGCGAGGTTCGGACGAAACCCATGCCAATGTAACCCGCGAGTCGGTCCATGCGTAAATATTGTTAATAGGCAGTTCTATGCATGATAATACTGCATGTAAGAGGTTGGTTAAAAGTAACGCAGCACACAACTCTAGTCTCGGAAGAGACTGGGTTTTTAAGGGCGCTACTTTGGTTTTCGATGTCAGAAGGCTGACTTTGACTGACGAATCAAGGTCGATTGTACGGAGATAGATGACTGCACAATAAGCCTTTTCTGAAGCGTCGCAGAAAGCATGGATATCTATCACTACTGCCTTCGGACTCAAGACATACCTCGGAAATCGTAAGCTTGAAAGTAAGGGTAATTCTAGATAGAAACGCTTCCATTTCCTACTTATTCTCTTATCGACGAGTTCATCCCAACCCAGCTGTAAGTTCCATAACTCTTGTAATAATATTTTCGCGTATATTATTGTTGGTGCTAACCATCCCATTGGATCAAAGATTTTCGCTACTTCTGATAAAATAGTCCTCTTAGTAAACTCTTTATCACTTATGCATACCGAAAAGTGAAACGTATCACTAGAGTTGTTCCAATTAATTCCCAATACTTTTACTTTCTTGTCACTGTTTATTTCAAGAGAAATACTGGATTCTCGTAAGCACTCGGGAATATTCTCTAAAATAGCTGAACTGTTTGAAATCCACTTCCTTAAGCGAAATCCACCTCTTTTCATCATTTCATTCAACTGCTGAACTAGAACATTCGCTTCCTCTTCACTTTGTGCCCCTGAAAGCAAATCATCAACATAAAAATCACGAAGGGCAATTTTTGATGCTAAAGGAAATTTAACTTGTTCATCTAATGCAAGTTGTTTCATTACTCTAGTAGACAAATACGGCGCACAGGCAGTCCCATATGTAACTGTCACTAATCTAAATGTACTCAAGGGCTCACTAGGACTATCCCTCCAAAGCATTCGTTGCCAATTTGTATCTTCTGGGTGGACACGAATTTGTCTGAACATCTTCTCTACATCGGCACATACTGCAATTTTGTGATTTCTAAACCGTAGAAGAATTGGAAACAGCTCTTGCTGAACTCTTGGCCCAACCATCAAAATATCATTCAATGAAAGACCCGATGTCGTTTTAGCTGAAGCATCGAAAACAACTCTCAGTTTAGTCGTAGTACTTGATTCCTTTAATACGGTATGATGAGGCATGTAATACGTAGAGTCAATAAGAATCTCTCCCTCAGGCACTCCCTCCATATGTCTCAGCTCAAGGTATTCCCTCATGAAATCCCTATACTGTTCATATATCTGAGGCCTTTTTAGAAGTGAATTTTCTAAAGATTGGAATCTACGCATAGCTAATTGTCTGGAATCTCCAAGCTGAGAAGGCGGAGAGTGAAACGGTAATTTCACAGTATATACCCCACTTTCCTCTCTCGTATATGTAGATTTGAAATAATCTTCACATGCTCTCTCCGATTTAGTAAGCATGTCAAACGTAGGTACAGCATCCAATTTCCAAAAGTCAGACAGCATCTGATCAGTTTCCACTTGTATATTATTAACATGGATAGTAGGATTAATTTCTGTTGAATTATTCACACTACCTGAAATAATCCATCCTAGTTCATAACGAGAAGCTACCGGTTTACCTTCTTCGCTTTTAATTATTTCTCCCTTTAAAAGAGGTAAGGCAATATCTACGCCTAAAAGTATATCAACAGGCCCACTTTTGTAAAATGTTGGATCTGCTAACATTAAATCATTATATTCCTCAACGTACTTCTTATCCAATGTAAAATGCGGCAAAGTTCCAATAATTCTATTGATGATAAATACTGATGTTTTAAATGACACTTTCGCCGGAAAATGCGGAACGAAGTTTATTTCCGTAATTCCATTAGTTTTCGTATCCAAAGACCCTAAACATGAAATAAAAACTTTGGCATTTCTTCTTGCTAACCCTAGCCTTTGTACACAATCTTCAGAAATCAGGCTTGCTTGACAGCCAGGATCAAGGAGGGCTCTACACAATTGGTATTCACCCGATGAATCTAACACTTTAATAACAGCCGTACATAATAAAACTTCACTCTGAAAATTAAAGTCTGAAACACAAGATTTAATTACTGGACTAGAACTTGCGATATTCTCCCCTGACCCAGCCGACTGAGCGCGAGGTTCTGGCCCAGGAAAAAATGGCTTAGCCGTCACTGATAATTCATTCGAACTGTTCGTAACTCCTTTAAGTGCCTTTGGTTCATTTTTAACTCTTTCGAAATGCAGTAGTGTGTGATGATTTTTAAAGCACTTTTTACGTTTATGTGTACTTCTACACTCGAAAGCTTTATGGTTTGAAACCAAACAATTAAAACAAACATTATTTCTCTTGACAAAATTAACGCGTTCCTGCACATTCAGATTTAAAAACTTATTACATTTAAAAACTGAATGACCGGCTTTACAATACGTACACTGCGCGCGAATCTCTGAAGCCAATGAAGTTAATTTGTCTTTTGTAACTTGTTTTTTAACACCTTGCGTTTTACCTGCTTGCAAGGTTCTGGCATGAGATTTCAAGAACTCTAGCAGATTATTAAGTGTTGGTATTTCCTCACTCTTTAATGTTCTTTCCCACCATCCTCTCGTCGCAGAATCCAATTTAAACTGTACTATTAACATTAAAATAGTATCCGCGAATTGCTCCACTTTGAATCCTAGATTTTCAAACGAACATACACACTCTCTTACAGTGTCTACTAACGCTAATATCTGACTAGGAATTTCAGATTGTAAATTTGATAAATAAAAGATTTTCTTTAATAACGATGAAAGTAATTCTCTCTTATGTGAAAATCTTTGACACAATAAATGCCACGCTATTTCGAAATTCCTGTCACAAATAGTTAAAGCTTGAACAATCCGCAAAGCATCTCCTTTTAAAGAACACTTTAAATATTGTAACTTTTGTGCACCTGATAAACGGTCATTATCCACTATCGCCGTTTTAAATAAATCAAAAAATGATAACCATTCTTCAGTACTGCCACTAAATACAGGAAGAGTTAGCTTAGGTAAGCGTATACTCGCTATTTCACAAGATTTAGTTTCCACACTAATGTCTTTAACATTCTTAACTCTGGTTAGCATTAAAATTAACTCATCAGCAGTATCTTGTACGACCTGTTGTTCTTCTATAAATACATCAATATCTTTTTCTTCACACACTACAAATATGTTACTAAAAATATCCAAAAGTTCGGTCATTAAGTCATTTAATCTAGATTTAAAAAGTTCTAACTGATCAACATCAGCAGAATCGTAAGTCACGGTAATTTTCTCTTTCAGTTTACTTAACTTAGCTTTAGCTACACGCTTTTTAGTCTTAAGCGTTGTAAATTCCATTATCTAATAAGAAAGATAAAAAAACACACTGACTCACCAAATTTACTGCGACTCCGTAGCCGACGGACCATAAAACATGTACGTTCCGTTGTTAAAAATAGTGGACTGTAAATTAACTTGATGTTACTTCAGTATAGAACCCAAAAAACCTCAGACTCCTAACTTGACCGAAACTTCTTTATTGACTTTCAAATAGTAAGTTAGGCGAAGAGGAACGGCGAAGACCACACAAACTCCGACTTCAGTGGCGGCTTACCAACACAAACTCAGAAGAACCTCTGCTTAGTTGAAACTCCAGTAATTCACAGCAACCTCGAAGCTCTAACCGCGAGCTTTAAAACCTAACAAATTTGCGTCTGCGCCGCTCCTCGGTACAAAGAAAGAAATACAATTTGCATAACATCGAACAATGGACTTGGAATTATAATTTTTGCCGCTGATTTTCTTGAACTGAATTTCTTGAACGAACAAATACTGTAGTTGCAGTTATCTTGTTTTTCATATCTTTTTTAAACTAAATTCAGCTGATTGCTATCTTTTTCAGCACGCAGATTTTTCGCTATAATGTTAATTCAGAAATAAGTTCGTTCTTTTCCTAAGACGAAACGTTTCCGAAAACGTTCTTTTCCTAAGCGAGCGTTCATCGCTCTTCTGCCGCCATTAAATTTTGGTGACTACACATTATTGCTCCTTTTTCACCACGTGACCCCAACGCATCCGCAGACATACGGAGAGAAGCATGGAGGTAGGTAGTAAGATGGAGTCGCCCTAAACAAGTTTCTCCGTACCCTGCTCTGAAGCACCGGCGATCCCTACGTGGTGACCAAAACATTGGGTCATTTACCATTGAGTTCTATGGGATTTGACGCGTTCGGGTGTAAATATTTTGTAATTACGTCGCAAATATACATATAAATGTATATATTTTCTTTTTCTACAACACTTCAGAGTCCTAAGTATGTGAAAACAACATATTTTTAAACAACATTTCATTCTGAACGGAATTAAATGCTATACTTTTCACAGGACAGTTTTCTCAGAATGGTTTAATTTGAATGAAATATTTTCACAAGTTTTCGTTAATTATATTAGGAAAAAAAATTAAGGTAATTCGATTTTATTCGGTTAAGGTACAAAAATTAGGATCAAAGTTTATTGTATTATTAATATTAAAATTATGCATTATTTCTTTTCTATTTATAGAGCTTCTTCCTAAAATACTTTCTTAAATATGACATGATTTTTTGGCTTCTTTTAAATCGAAAAATATAAGTCAATTTATAATTAATGCTCTATTCGGTTCATTTTAAATTAGAGAATTATTAGGAATTAGCGAACTACTTTAAAAAAGTAGTTCGCTAATTCCTAATAATTAAATAGGTATTAAATAGTATTTGACTTTCTCTGACCATTTCTTAAAGGGAATAAAATAAGTTTTTTTTTTTTTTTTTTTTTTTTTTTTTTTTTTTTTTTTTTAATTATTATTTAAAACTTGTAACTGAGTTATTATAAAATGTAAAGGGAAAAATTCTTTTAATTATACTTATCAGATTTTTTTTTACCCTTCATTTCAACAATACATATTCCAAAACTCTTTATTACGTTCTTAAGTGCGCATCTCATAGCATTTGCTTTACAATACCTTTTAACAGATTGCTTTCCAATACGAACAATTCTTGCTTAAATAGTTTTATAACGTATTTGTCAACAGGATTTCAATTTATGTTTACAATTCAATATTAAGGTTATTATATATTTAGATAACATTTATAATCATTATAAATTAGATACATTTAATCATTAGATTTCTTCACAGTACTTTCACAGTTGTTTATAAGTGAATAAATTCTTCATTTCAAATACATTTATAAGTAATTTAATGAATATTTAAGTATTTTTTCAAAGGCAGATACATGCTTTTTGCAAGCACATGCATAAATACCCATACATATTTCCTATTTATCATTTCCGGCATGTGCAAATCTTTAATTTCTGTGCATTCACTATACTTTTCGTGTAAAGTAATTTACACTAATTTAGCATACACCCGAAAGTTTTACATAAAATATATATATGAATATAATTTGAATGAAAATTATAAGTATTATTTTTAATACCCACTCAAAGGTCAGTTTTTCTTCAAAATTCCTCCACGATGGCATCTCTCTCGTTAGGCAGATAGCCCTTGCATGCGTTACTCTATTTAATAAAAACTTAATCTGACCTATGTGCCTAATTACAAATATTTTAACGTACATAATTTTATATTTACATTTAGCCATCAAGTTTCAAACTTTTCAAATCTTCTAGAAAATAAATTTTGACAGATCTCTTTTAGCAATTTTCTTAAAATCTATATTTTTGTAGTGCAACAGCTTAGAATTTTATAAAACAAATTCATAATCAAAATCGCTGTTGTTAGTTATCGAAAAATAACCAAGATGTGATTTTTGCGTAAATGTCAGTAAACTATACAAATTGCTATTATCCATCACACTATGAATGTTTCTTTCATGCGAGAATGTCCCTTTTTCGATTTCTATGGAACTGTCGTGTGTCGAAATACTATCAGAATCTTGTCAAGCGAGCTTCTGAATGTAAACAAAGAACACCTCGTCTGGTGACCCAAGCTTCCAAGCAGTGCTTCACTTCTAGCGCGGAATGGCCCCTCCTCCCTTTCCTACCTCCATGGTTAGAAGTTCTTTGGTTGAACTCCATCCGTATGTCATCCGTCACGCACACCGACCGGATTGCAGATGTCAATTAAAGTGAATTCTCTCGCTGATTAGAGAAACGCATACGCACCGCAACGCATACGCAGCAGTGGAAACAAGCCTTAATCCTTCGGATCCATTGCTGACACTAACACGTGTTAGGCTTAACACCCACAACGCACATAGCACAAAACACGGTCAAAAACGTATTAATCCACAATAATTAAGACCAGAATTACAGTAGAAACACACTGAATAACACAAAACACTAATCGGATCCCGAATAATCCACTCTTCATAAAAAAAAAGAAAAAAAAAAAAAAAAAAAAAAAAAAAACAAGCTAAACGCGGGAGGCGTATTTCCAAACCCTACCCCACTTTTACAACCGTCTAGCCCCTCAGGCGCTAGTTTCCTCCTGGTTCCTCCCTGAACATCCGTCATTTTCCTGAAGGCGTCTCGTATTTACTATTATTTACTCTGCTCTTCGACTGCTGTGGTAGCGTGTGATCGCTGATACAGTTCTCATTTTTTTTATTTTGCTTCGATTATTATATCTTCTGCACAAAATCAAGAAAAACTGCCCATTTCAGGGCCAAATACTTCTGTTTCCTCAGAAGGTGTTTTTGATTCTAAATCGAATCAAAATCAGGAAGAAATAACCGTGTGCGATAATTCCAAGTGTGGTATGTCTGATAATTCTGATTGTGTTGCGAGTGATATGGTTCATTGTGCAAATGATTTTAGTATAGTTGAGAGTAATTTTGTTTGCTGCGATTGCTTAAAACTTTCAACTATAGGGATACAATTTGAAACGCCATGCATATAAATTTCATTACAATAATACTACATTAATTGAGTCTCTGAAAACTAAGTTCTAATAGTATGGTTGATTGTGCAAATAATTTTAGTGTGGCTGAGAATAATTTTGTATGCTCTGATTGCTTAAAAACGTACCAAAATAAATGCAGTTTGAAATGCCATACCAACACATTACACTCTAATAATACTACATTATTTATTCTTTAAAAAGTGGTCGATCACCAAGCTACAAATGTGAGGACTGCTATCTGAAATTTAGTGACCTAAAAAATTGGAAATATCATCAAAATAAAATTCATACTTCTAACAGGTAATTATGTGTGTCCTGTATGTTATGCTAATTTTAAAAAGCGAGAAATAATATTTCATTTCAATAATGTTCATGATGTTGATTTGAATCATACTGAGCTGGAATTTAATTCATTTGATGATTTTTGGCATAGAAGGCAGAAATTGAAAATAATACGAAGTCAAAATTTCTTATGGAGTAAGCATATTTAATATACATGGTGTAATGCCACTGTTCAGGAAATTTTATATCATTAATATTATACTTAAATAAAGTAATACTTAATAAAAAAAAAGTAAACTTAATAAAGTATTACACTTATAAAATATAAATAAATACTTATAAAGTATACTTAATAACGTATTATACTTAAATAAATTAATTATACTTAAATAAAGTAAAGGTTTGCGTCACTTAAAAATCCTTGATAGCAATAAAATAATTGCCCAGCTTACATGCTCATAACACCATACATGGTATTATGAGATTTGTAAGAGATAAAATGATCAACTGCTTAATTACAGCAAATAAAGTTAAATTAACAAGTACGATTTGGGTTTTAAGAATCAGACATAAAACAAATGAAACACTATTTTTATAAGTAATAGAGAATGAGAATGGGTCGTCTGTTTCATCAACACATACAGAAATATACACTATACATAAAAGTAACGAAACTTGTACATGTCACATACAGTGCACGGTGTGTAATCTATGCATTCAATGATATATATGCAGCTGTATTGATTCATCAGTTTGTAGAGAAATTAGATATTTTTTTGAAAGCAGGCAAGATGAAAAATATGCAATGCCTTCACCGGGAATCAAACCGCGGACCTCTGGATACATATCACACCATGAAGGCATGCCAAGAAGGTGGGAGAAATACTTTACCTAATCGCCAAATCCTGGGTGTGGAGAACAATCATCTAACACCCTTTTAGTTCGGGCACCACTGTACAGACATTAGAATTTTACATTGGAAGCAAGAGGGATTGAAAAATTAGCAATGCCTTCGCCAGGAATCGAACCACAGACCTCTGGAATATGCGCCCAGTGTGCAGACCACCACACCAAGAAGGCGGGAGAAATACCTTATAAGTTAGGTGGAGTGTGTGCAAACACACTAGAAATACTGCTACTTATTAAATACATTACTTACATCAGCACACTAGAAATACTGCTACTTATTAGATACATTAATTACATCAGCACACTAGAAATACTGCTACTTATACTAAAACTACAATACATAATGAATTATCCACTTATTATAGATGATGAAAATGAATTTTGAATTAAGTAGCCGAAAAAAAAATCACAGACCCTCTCACTGGAACACACAGAGTCGTAGCTAGGGTTTTCAGCCCCCAGAGACAACTGAAGATTTCGTGCCGCCTGCTGCTCGCCAAGGATGGAAAAGATTTAATTCTAATATGTCGTAACATCAGTTTGGCGCCCCTTCAATTCTGCGCCCGGGAACAGATGCCCCCTCTAGCTATGCCCCTGGAAACACAGAAAGAATGAACTAAAACAAACATGTTTAGAATTAGTGGATTCATTAAAATCTGACAAACAATGTGATGTGTTAAACACGATTCTTAAGTCAGCACCACTACAACTAGAAGCGGCTGATATGTTAAATGCACAAGAAATACATTTCCCAAGTGCTAATAAAGATATTCCACCTAATAAAAATATAATACCCAAAAGATTCTCAAATACAAAACGAAAAAGGAACTGACAAAATAGTAACATCACAGAATGACGATAATAATACAATTCTAAAAATTATTTTGGATCACAAAAATTTTACATATAATAGCACAGAAGAAACTTAACATATCTAGTGAAAAATATATATTTTAACAATAGTCATTAGTACCTATTCACAATTCCTTTTGTCCATTTTTATCATCTAAAACATCTTCTTTCAACTGCCTGTAAGTGTTTTATATGTGTCAGATGATATTTTTTTCTTATTTATATAATATCTCTCTCATTCTTCAGAACTTCTCTTTAATAATAAGATAATTCCCACTCTGATCCTTAAAATGATCAGGAACAGATGTAGAAGTTCAGAACAAGGTTTTAAACCTTTATCTCAGGTCCTCGTGGTAGGCTGATGTATTCTGTGATTAATGAGTAAGTCTATTTTTGTTCATCCTCCTTGCATTACTGTCTTCCTTCCTCCCCCCCCCAAGTCCAACAGTACCAAATATTGTCCATACAATCAATCATTCATTGAATTTTATACTGTTCAGTCAATAGATTATTACCAAACGTTTTAATGTTGATAGATATATTTTGGTGAAACTCAGTCAATCCCAAATTTGAACAGTAAGCAATATTTTCTATTATTTAATATTTGTCAAGTTTTTTATTTTATAATTATTCAACCCCATGTACATTCACATGTTGTGCACTGGCCATTTTATTATGTGTAGAATTGTTTAAAACTAACTGAACATTGTAACAATCTCATCACAGTTTTGTGAATTGCCACATGCTGCTACATTTTTATTTTGGGGTTTTAATTATTAATACTATTAAATGGTAGGAACCTTAATTTTTTTTAATGCTAACTAGCTTTACATACCTGGTAAAGGTACCTGGTATTCCTGTACCTTGAATAAGGCTTACTTGTACATTATGTAAACTTGTATTTTATGTCAATCAGTCCCCCTCCCCACACATGTTGATGTCAGCATTTATTCGTATTCCTTACATTTTACAGCAATAATTCATAAGTTTGTCTTATAGATATCTGAGATATGAAGGAATATGTAAAGAACACGTTCCCCCCCCCTTTGGCGCCAAATTTTGAAAACGTTTGAAATTGGTTTTTAGGTATTCATATTCCATACATTTTAACTCTTTCGCATCGAAGTCGCCCCAAGCGTCCGAGCATTCAGACATCGGCTAGACGCCCGAATAATTTCCTACCCAGTGTTTTCCCCCATCACGTTACTGCGTTACTCATTGCTTTCAGGTGTTGTTAAATCACATGTCAATCATTCTTTTGAAGCTACTAAAAGTAGCTTCCTTGTTTCCTTTGTTCCTTCCTTTCCTTTGTTTACTGTCAGTGTTTAGCTTTTGATGCCCGAAGTTGCAATCCCGTCCCAAGGGGGAACTTCACGCAGTGTCAAAGCGTCGAAGAAAGAAGTTCTCGCTTTACTTAACTAAGGCTATTGTTAGCACTGTAGTATTCAACTTGCCATGGGGGAAGGAAAAGCATTCCAAGAGAAATTCTTAGATACGGGCTCTTTCGATGTTTGGGGAATTGAGATTTTGCCCTCTCTCGATGCGAAAGAGTTAAAGCAAGAATTTTATGTACATCTGTTTCTTCCTTATATGAAAAAACATAAAAACACGTTTTGCCCGCCGAATCTTAAAAATCGCTTTTTAAATAACATCTTCGGTACAAAAGGAATAAGCTCCTAAGTTTTGATATCTCTAATAGCTTTGGGCGATGATCTGTAGGTGAATAAATCAGGAATTCTTCCTTCATGTATAGATTTATAATAAAACATCTGAACAAATAAATATGTATACCAATTAAAAAGAAAACTATTTCAGATAAACTAATAAAAGAGATTAATTTACACTCAGTAATGCGCACCAAGTTTGCGACGTTTTAAACGAGCGTCATTTTAAAAAAACGGCTTTGACCACTCCAAGCTTTTTGGAGTAAACACGCTGCGCGTGAATCTGCACAAATGATCAGGGAGGAATCAGAAGAAAACTAGCATCTGAGGGGCTAGACACTTGTGCGTCGTGCCAGTAGCGTGGTTGCAGTGGTCCGAGATGGAAGCTCTTATTCCTTCTGCTGCCGCCTGCGAGGTTGGGTCAGTGGTAAAGTTCTTGAATGCAAGTACTGCGCCAATTGAAATTAATTGTCAGGTCTATGGGACAAACATCATGAGTAAAGCAGATTATGCATCGTTGGTGTAGGCAGTTTTCAGAAGGTCATCAAAGTGCTCATAATGAAAAGTGCAGTGGCAGACAGTCCCTCATCAATGATGATCTTGTTGAGCTTGTGCGGCAGCTCGTGATGGAGAACCGTCGCTTCACGATTACGAAGCTGAGCAGCCATTTTCTGCAGATATCACAATCCTTGTTGCAAGAGATTGTCACTAAGCACCTGCTGTTCAAAAAATTGTGTGCCAGGTGGGTGCCGAAAAGCCCGACATCTGAACACAAAATTGAACGCTTAGGAGCAGCACTGACATTTCTGTAACGGTATCACGATGACGGCGACAAGTTCCTCAATGGGATCGTCACAGGCAATCAGACTTGGATTCTGCACTTCGCCGCTGAAATCAAGCAGCAGTCAATGCATTGGCAGCATAGTGGATCTCCAGTCGGGAGGAAATTCAAACAGACGCTATCGGTACACAAAGTGATGTGCAAAGTTTTCTGGGACAAGAAGGGCATTCTGCTCATTGAGTTCCTTTTACGTGGTGAAACAGTAAACCCTGACCATTACTGTGAAGCACGGTGGAAATTGTGACGCGCCATATGAAAAAGATAAATGGCTTCGAAACGTTTTGGGGATCGAGAAGTGATATGTCTTCATACAACTTCCTATGCCCTTTAAACCTACTATTCATCGATTAAATGGCGTTATCCAATATAAAAGTAAAGATAATAACTTGTTTGATAGAGCAATTTAAATTATAGTCGGCCGATTCTTCATCGTCTAATTGTTTCACTTTTGGTATCTTCTAACAGGTAGCTCTTCTTTTATATCACAACCCAGCCTTTCTAGTTTATTATTGTAATCCGTTGCAAACAATTTTGATGCATTAAATGTTAAATTGAAGTTTCTAGAGATGGCTTTTAAAGAGCTTGCAGCCTCCCTAACTATATTATATGCTAGCATGTAATCTAATCCTTTAGTCTGCAAATATTTCATTACTGGCTCAGTATATTGAAATATTTTCAAATATACACGAGCAGACAAAATTATTCTAAAAGTTGATATTTTATCCAGAATAGATTTTGCCATTTGTCGTATCTGTGCATTTTGTATACCATAGGAAGATATACTTTTCAGAGAAAGTATTAATTCTATGCACATACCCTCCCTCGCAGGGCTGTCTCGCCGAGTCATCTGTGTCAATTCGATTGTTCGAATTTCTTGATCAGCCCATAACCGCACCAGCCTTATCCACCACTGAATCTTACGGATATCTAAAGTGTGAAGAAATATGTGAAAACATGTTTTGCCCCTGTGGCGACTTGCCTATTACATGCTGCCAGTCTGGTAACCCATAACAATGAAAGACAAAATAATATTTATTCTATTCGATTGTTATGATTATTACGATCTGTCTCAATTATTGTACTACCTTAATAAAAATTTTATTACCACAGCCCCTACCCCCTTGGGGGCCGAATTCTCAAGGATAGGGGTCCTTGGGGGTGGTCGAACTTCTGAAACTGGTTTTTAAGTATTCATGTTCCATACATTTTAAAGCAAGACTCTTGTGTACATCTATTTCTTCCTTATATGAAAAAACGTAAAAATATTTTTTGCCCTCCCCCCATTGGGTGCCGAATTTTACAAAATCTCTTCTTAAATGACGCCTTCAGTAGACAAGAAATGAGCTCCTAGCTTTTGATATCTGCATCTGTAATAGCTTTGAGCGATGATGTATAGATGAATGAATGAATAACTATCAGGAATTCTTTTATACACAAATCAAAATAATATATTATTTGATAGAAAATGAGAAACAACCAAAAATCAATATCAACATGTAAATATGTATCCGACTTAAAAAGAAAAATACTGTAGAAAAACTAATAAAAGAAATTAATTTGCACTGAGTAATGCGCAGCACTTTCGTAGCTTGACGGCACGGCGTCGGTGTCAGCTGATTCCTTTCTGCATGCCGAACTCTCTGACATAAACGCGCTGCGCGTGAATCTGCGCAAATGATCAGGGAGGAATCAGGAGGAAACTAGTATCTGAGGGGCTAGACGCTTGTGTTTCCTCCTGGTTCCTCCCTGAACATCTGCGCAGGTTACTGCGCATGTCCTCATTTTCCTGAAGGCGCCTCGTATTTACTATTATTTACTTTGCTCTTTGACTGCTGTGGTAGCGTATGATCGCTGATTCAGTTCTCTTTTTCATTTTGCTTCGATTATTATATCCTCTGCACAAAATCAAGAAAAACTGCCCATTTCAGGGCCAAATACTTGTGTTTCCTCAGAAGGTATTTTTGATTCTAAATCGAATCAAAATCAGGAAGGAATAACCGTGTGCGATAATTCCAATTGTAGTATGTCTGATAATTCTGATTGTGTTGTGAGTGATATGGTTCATTGTGCAAATGATTTTAGTATAGCTGAGAGTGATTTTGTTTGCCGTGATTGCTTAAAACTTTCAACTATAGATACAATTTGAAACGCCATGCATATAAATTTCATTACAATAATACTACATTAATTGAGTCTCTGAAAACTAAGTTTTAATAGTATGGTTGATTGTGCAAATAATTTTAGTGTGGCTGAGAATAATTTTGTATGCTCTGATTGCTTAAAAACGTACCAAAATAAATGCCGTTTGAAACGGCATACCAACACATTATACTCCAATACTACATTAATGATTCTTTAAAAAGTGGTCGATCACCAAGCTACAAATGTGAGGACTGCTATCTGAAATTTAGTGACCTAAAAAATTGGAAATATCATCAAAATAAAATCCATACTTCTAACAGGTAATTATGTGTGTCCTGTATGTTATGCTAATTTTGAAAAGCGAGAAATAATATTTCATTTCAATAATGTTTATGATGTTGATTTGAATCATACTGAGCTAGAATTTAATTCATTTGATGATTTTTTGGCATGGAAGGCAGAAATTGAAAATAATACGAACTCAAAATTTCTTATGGAGTAAGCATATTTAATATACATGATGTAATGCCACTGTTCAGGAAATTTTATATCAGAAATTAAAGGTTTGCGTCACTTACAAATCCTTGATAGCAATAAAATAAGTGCATATTGCCCAGCTGAATTAAAAGTAACAGAACATACAGATGGCAAATGTGTAGTGTCATATCAGAAAAATAGGGCCCACCAGCGGCCGAGCGGTAAAGTCGCTGAACACTAGTAGTTCGGTCCGAGGTTCGAATCCCGCGAATGGACTGGCTGCATGGGCGTTTTCATGGTTTTCCCCATGTGTAACGTGTATATGAACCAGTTGTTGCAAATAACTTTTATTTGTGATTATATTTCCCATTTGTATTTTACAACATGTGTGGCAGCACGCTTTTTATATTTTTCTCTTGGCAACGTTTTTTTTTTTAGTTGTTGTCACTGTTTTACTTTACCATGTAGAATTTACTGTACTTGTGCCATTTTGTGTTTCAATATATGTTAATTTAGATGAATCTCTGCTTATTTATTTGTCTCCATTCCAAACGTTAGACTTCATCATGTTATGGGCCCAGTACGCTTCCACTGCTCGTGGCTACACCCAAGTCGAATCGAAGGAATTGACTACAAAGAGACGTTTTCTCCTGTAATAAAAACAAAATCAATTAGAACTTTATTAGCATTCTCAGTTGAGCAAGACTGGCAGATTCATCAACTTGATATTACTGCAGCCTATTTAAATGGAAGACTGAGTGAGACAATTTTCATGGAACAGCCACCCGTGAGTCTGCATGAGAAAACACACAGAGAAGCTTGCTTGCTAAAGAGAAGCCTTTATGGACTTCATCAGTCTGGGAGAGAATGGAATATGTGCCTCGATAAATTTCTGAAATCAACGAGCCTAACAAGATCCAGAGCAGATCCTTGTGTTTACTTCAATAAAGAAATGGAGTTAATTGTAGGTGTGTATGTGGATGATCTTGTAATGTCCAGCAAAGAATTCATCATTCAGGAATTTAAGGATAATATTGCAGCTACATTTAAAATCAAGGACTTGGGAGAAATACATCACCTTCTTTCAATTAGGATAAGCAGAAGGGAAGATAGCTGTGTGACTCTTGACCAAAGTGTCTATGCTAGTGAACTCTTGGAAACAACCAATATGCAAGATGCTAAAGGAGCATCAACACCATTAGATCCAGGTATGAAATATACAACAGCCACTAAGGATAACATGTTGAATGCTGAAGGAGCATTAAAATATAGGCAGGCAGTTGGAGGGCTCTTGTACCTAGCAGGAGGAACAAGGCCAGATTTAGCTTTTGCTACTACTTACATGAGCCAATTCAATAATTGCCCAAGCAAGGAACATTGGGCTGGTGTACAACATATCCTTCGTTACCTAAAACAGACCAAGGAATTAAAGCTGACTTACCAAAAGACAGGAAAGAATTTGGAAGTGTTTTGTGATTCTGATTGGGCTAGTGATAAGATTGACAGACGATCATTTAGTGGCTATGTGGTGCTACTGGCAGGTGGAGCTGTCTCATGGAGCAGTAAGAAACAACAGACGACTGTGTCAACAGTTGAAGCTGAGTACCTCTCAATGTGCCACGCAGCCAAGGAAGTACTATGGTTCCAAAATTTTTGTAAAGAAATTGTGGGAGAACATTTTTTAAACTTTCCACAAAGCATATTTGTTGATAATCAGGGTGCCATTTCTTTAGCCAAAAACCATGTCACTTCAGAGCGTAACAAACATATTGAACTCACGCATTTTTTCTTGAGAGAAAAGGTTGAAGAGAAGTTGTTAAACTTTACGTATGTGCCTTCCAGATCAAATGCAGCAGACATGTTCACAAAGAGTGTGCAAAAGAAAGCCTTGTTCAATCAAAGGTTCTGTGTAGGACTGAAGGAAATTTAATCAAGGGGGAGTGTTGCAAATAACTTTTATTTGTGATTATATTTCCCATTTGTATTTTACAACATGTGTGGCAACACGCTTTTTATATTTTTCTCTTGGCAACGTTTTTTTTTAGTTGTTGTCACTGTTTTACTTTACCATGTAGAATTTACTGTACTTGTGCCATTTTGTGTTTCAATATATGTTAATTTAGATGAATCTCTGCTTATTTATTTGTCTCCATTCCTAACGTTAGACTTCATCACCAGTTTCCCTTAGAAAGTGCGGTAAAATCCTAGTACACGGTGCAGCCTGGGCGCGACTTTGAAAATTATCGCCAAAACCAAAAATGATCCAAAGAACGTTTATATATATATATACTATATTTGGTGGTCGTGTGTGCTTAATGCATGATATAATTAAAGAAAATAAGAGTAGACAATCTCCTATAACAAAAGAATATATTAAGTACTAAATTACAATTTAAATTACATTGCAGAGATCAACACAGAGCTCGGAACACAGTTCATGCTACCGTCGCGTACAGTTGTTTTTGCGAGAAGTCTGAGTGAGTAATGACGTCGCTTTGCTGCTCCGATTAAGAACTGGATTTTACACGTGGCGCCATCTCATGTGTAGAAGTTGAAGTATCTGTCGGAACGCCACAGTACTCCCCCCCAAGTACCATCGGTACGTTATAAGTACTTTGGGTTAAATTTAACCTTTCTTCCAGATCTGGTAGTTTTAGGTTGCTCTTTAACGGGATGTAAGCTTTCTTCCGGGAGTGATGTTGATGAGGAAGTTGTTGGATCTTGCATTAGAAATGCTGGTTTGAGACGATCGATTCCAATCAATGATTGTTTACCATTGCAGATGATGGTGAAATGTTTCGGTGTTCGTTTGACAACTTTGAATGGACCATCATATGAAGGTGTTAAAGTTGGCTTCATTGCATATTTGCGCACGAATACGTGCGAAGATGTCTCAAGCGCAGGATGTACAAAATAGCTTGGCTGGTTATGCGAAGATGCTGGGGTTGGCGAGATATTGCTCATGGTCTCACGTAAACGTTGAAGGAATGTTGGAGGGTCGATAACTGGAGTAGATTCTGGGTGAAAGAATTCACCTGGCAGACGGAGGGTTGCACCATATAACATTTCAGCAGAAGTGCTACCAATGTCTTCTTTGAATGCTGTGCGAAGACCAAGCAAGACTAGGGATAAGGCTTCTGTCCAGTGTGTGCTACTGTGGCACTTCAGACCTTGTTTGAGAGATCGGTGAAAGCGTTCCACCATCCCATTTTCAGATGGATGGTATGGTGTTGTGCGAATATGGCGAATGCCAAGAAGAGAGGTGAGGGATGCGAACAAGTGACATTGAAATTGTCGGCCTTGGTCAGTAGTGATGGTGGTAGGCATGCCAAATCTTGAAAGCCACTGGGAGATGAATGCTCGAGCTAAAGTTTCAGCGGATATATTTTCAATGGGAATGGCTTCAGGCCATCTTGTGTACCGATCAATACAAGTGAGGAGGTAAGTGTAACCATTTGAAGGAGGCAATGGGCCAACCAAGTCTAAGTGCACATGAACAAAGCGTCTTTCTGGAAGGTTAAATTGTTGAATGGGGCTGTGAGTGTGACGGGATACTTTACACCGTTGATATCTAATACATGAACGAGTCCATTCTGTGATGTCTTGATTCATTGCTGGCCAGACAAATCTGTCTGCGATCAGCTTTTTGGTGGCACGGATTCCAGGATGTGCCAAATTGTGCAAGGCATTAAACACTTCACGTCTAAAATTGACAGGAATATAGGGACGTGTTCTATTGTTCTCTATGTCACAGTAAATTTTAAGTGTTGGATCAATGTGCAGCGGTTGTAACTGAAGGGAGGTTTGTGGATTTGAGATTAGGTTCTTGAGTTCCTCATCATGCAATTGAGCTTTTGCAATTTCAGAGAAATCTGGGGTAGTGAGGTTGATATTGTTTACCCGAGACAAGGCATCAGCGACACAATTATCAGTACCAGAGACATATCTGATATCTGTACTAAACTGGGCGATGAAATCCAGATGTCGAAGCTGACGAGGAGAACATGAGTCAGAGTTTTTTCTAAAAGCGAAGGTTAATGGTCGATGATCAGTGAAAATGATGAAGTCGTGTCCTTCCAAGTTGTGCCGGAAGTATTTAACAGCACAGTACACAGCAAGTAGCTCCCTGTCATATGTGCTGTATTTCCTTTCTGCAGTAGTAAGTTTTCTGGAGAAGAATGCCATTGGGGAAAGTCCTTTAGTGGTATGGGCTTGAAGCACTCCTCCTATGGCCGTGTCAGATGCATCTACCATTATAGAGAGCTGATCACTAGGTGAGTGATAAGAAAGTGTGGCTGCATTTGCCAGATCGTGTTTGCAATGCACGAATGCTGCAGATGCAGATTCAGTCCAAGGGACAGCTCGTTGATCTTTTTTTTTTTTTGCTATTCTTCACAAACTCATGTAGGCAGGCTTGTGTTTTTGCGGCATTTGGCAGAAAGCGTCGGTAGAAATTTAACATTGCCAGAAAGCGCTTCAGTTCAGAGATGGTTTTGGGCTGAGGTAGGTCGTTAATTGCTTTGACTCTTTCCGGAAAAGGTTTAACTCCATTCTGGGTGATAAGACATCGAAGAAAGGAAACTGAGGGTTGACCAAGTACACATTTGGATGGATTTAGTTTTAATCCATGATCTTTAAGGCGAGTGAAAATCTGACGCAGATGTTGAAAATGTTCTTCCGCATCTGTAGATGCAACCAGGATATCATCAAAATATGGGATGCAGAAATCGAGGCCAGACAGTACTTGGTGTATGAAACGCTGAAATGTTTGGCCAGCATTGCGAAGGCCAAATGGCATATATAAGTACTCAAAGAGACCAAATGGTGTAGTCACTGCGGTCTTGGGCACATCTTCAGCATGCACTGGGATCTGATGATATGCTCTGGCAAGATCGAGGGTAGAAAATATGTTTGTTCCATGAAAAAGATGGGTACAGTCTTGGATATGTGGGACTGGATATCTGTCAGGGACTGTGACGGCATTAAGTCGACGATAATCTCCACAAGGCCGCCAGTCACCATTAGACTTTTTAACCATGTGAAGTGGACGTGCCCATGGACTTTTAGATGGGCGAATGGTTCCCTGTGCTAGCATGAATTCAAATTCTTTGCGAGCAGCTTTTAGCATCTCTGGAGAAAGACGACGAGGCTTGGAAAATACAGGTGGGCCATGTGTTTCAATGTGATGATACACTTCTGGCTGATGAGTATGCTGACCTGATTTGGATGGGTTTAAAATGTCAGGGAATTCTGCTAATAACCGATGAAACCGTGTGCTGCCCGATACAACACTTATGTTGGTAGGTACGTTCGATATGTGAGAAGCTTGGCCCTGTGATGTCAGCTGAGTTGTAGCATCAATTAAGCAATTATTCTTGACATCCACTAGAAGGTGGAAATGTGTCAAGAAGTCGACACCAATAATTGCTTGAGTTACATCCGCAATAATAAAAGGCCAGTTGAAAGTCCGGCGCAAGTTTAAATCAAGTGTCAATAGTTTGGTGCCGTAGGTTGCAATTTGGGTACCATTGGCTGCATACAGTACAAGTTTATTAAGTTGGTGAGCATTTGTTTTAGTTCTCGGGAGCACTGATATGTCAGCTCCAGTATCTACTAGAAAACATAACTGAGTTGAACGATCAGCCAGTACTATTCTGTCGATGTGGCGGACATTCTGTTGGCCAGCAGAAGACCGCCCATTTAGTTTCCCGCTTGTACAAAAGTGCATGGAGGGGCACACTTGCGAGCTTGAGAGCCAAAATTCATATGATAAAAACATATGCCACTAGGTTCTTTGTACTGCGTTCGAGTATTGTGACAAGATTGACTCCTGCTTCGGGCACGAAATTTATTACGTGGGCCCTGATTTGATCGATTGTATCTCCGTGAAGCATGAAGACTTGTAGAGAGTTCAGATACTTTTTTGGTCAATTCAGCCACTTGTTGTTCGAGGGATGAACTGGAAGGTGCAGCATTAGCAGCACTGACATAAGCTGGAGTAACAAGTTCGTTAATTTTGTCAGCCATTGCTGCTAAACGGGTTAGATCTTCATTGGAAGCAGCAAGAATTATTTGTATGTTATTAGGGAGACGCGAAAGCCATAGTGACTTCAACAAGTCGTCACTAAAATGGCTTCCTGCCAGATCACGCATTCGTGACAGCAAGTATGAAGGTCGCTGATCTCCAAGTTCAAGTCCTTGTAGTAAAGTACGTATTTTTGAAGATTCACTTTCTGAATAGATTTCAATGAGCCGCTGTTTCAGTTTGGAGTATTTATCACAATCAGGTGGTTTGAGAATTAAGTCATGCACTGAATTCAGAATATCAGACTCAATTGCTGCAACTACATGGTTGAATTTTGTAGAATCCTCACTAATGCGAGCTTTAGAAAATTGTGCTTCGATCTGAGCGAACCACAATGAAGGATTATTTTTCCAGAAAGGCGGTGGCTTCACCGCAACGCGTGTGATTTGTGGCTCTGGTGGAATATCGTCGGGCATACTGATAGATAATTTTCACTTTAATTAATAAACACTTAACAGCACAAATACTGTAGCATGAGGATACACTATTGATATTTTACCATGATAACAATAAATATTTTACCCATGCAGAAAAAATTTACGTAACGATACACACACAAATAATACAGGATCAGCAATTACACACACAAATAATATTTTACAGAAATGCATTTGAAAAGAAACCCTTATTTGAGAAAAAAAAATTATGCGTTCATTTTGTATTGCGCACGCACAATATCACCACTTCACACTGATAAGGCACTTTCGAAGGAAAAAGGAAATCACTCCTGTAGCACATGGGGAAAAAAATTCACTACTTTCGAACACTGAGGGAAGAATTTTGCCGTAGCACGTTGCAGAAAAATTACTGATATAGCACAATTAGCGAAAATCACTATTGTATCACATTTGTCACAAAAGTTGAATGATCGAAGAATTATTGCACGACTGGCGAAGTCAGCGGAACGGAACAGATCACATTGATGATTTGCTGAAGCTCCTTGCGATGATACGCAAGACTTTGAAAAAAACACAAGCAATATATATCAATACTTCTAGAAATAATTGAAGGGGTACGTTGTAGCATACGTTTAATGTCCATATTCGTTGTTATTTTTAGTCAGTTCTTCAGAATGCCTTGGATGCACGTGGCTTAGGGTCGTTGAAAATCCATTGTCAGTAGCGTGCTCAGTCAAAAGGTCACCACTTTTGGTGGTCGTGTGTGCTTAATGCATGATATAATTAAAGAAAATAAGAGTAGACAATCTCCTATAACAAAAGAATATATTAAGTACTAAATTACAATTTAAATTACATTGCAGAGATCAACACAGAGCTCGGAACACAGTTCATGCTACCGTCGCGTACAGTTGTTTTTGCGAGAAGTCTGAGTGAGTAATGACGTCGCTTTGCTGCTCCGATTAAAACTGGATTTTACACGTGACGCCATCTCATGAGTAGAAGTTGAAGTATCTGTCGGAACGCCACATATACACACATACTATATATAATATATACATAGTATATACTATGTTTAACTGTATATTTTCTTTGAATAACCCGTTAACTACTCATCGTATATGTCCCGTTTTTACTGCTCATCATAAAGTCACCAAAAGTAGCCAAATCCCGTGTGCACCGGATACTAGGATTAAACCGAAAGTGCTCCACGAAGGCATCCCTCCCCTTAGACAGATAGCCCTCGAGGCTTTGCCATAATCTCACACACACACCCATATCAGAAAATACATATTGGGCATCGGAATGATTTAGGTCACTTATTTTTAACAACAGATGAAATAAAAAATATTGCATCAAAGATAGCAGCAAAAATTTCTCTGGATAATATTTTAGATGAAATTAGAAATTCTCTATGAGATGCTGGGCTTGAGAAGGTTCATTTGCTTACAAAACAAGATTTACATAACATCAAAAAATCTTTCAATTTGTCTTCTAATTCTGTTAAACATGAAAATGATTGGGTTTGTGTAGATACGTGGGTATCTGAAATGCAAAATTCTGAACATCCATGCATTTCATTTTATAAAAACCCAGGGATCAACATAGCATGAGTGAATATTGTACACAATATTCATTTCTAAAAGGAAATGATTTTGTTTTGATAATGATGACAGAAGCACAAAGAGATACTGAAAAAATTTAGTTCTGACTTGTATATGTATTGATGGTACACATGGGGTGAATGCATACAGATTTGAACTCATAACTTTACTTACAATAGATGATTTGTGCCAAGGATTCCCATGTGCATTTGTAATTTCTAATCCATGTGATCAGCCAGTGCTATCATTTTTTTTTTTTTTTTTTTTTTTTTTTTTTCATGTATTAAAGAAAATGTTGGGCAAATACAACCACAAATATTTATGTCTGAAGTGGGTTTACTACAGAAACGTCTTTTTTGTGCATGGCATATTGATAGAGCCTGGACAAACAATTTTAAAAAAAGAAAATCAATGGTGTTGAAAAACAGGCAAAAACATATAAATTATTAGATCTCTCTTAGAAGAACATGACATTCATACTTTTCATACACTGACAGAAGCAGCAATAAAATTACTTAAAGAAGATCCTGACACTATTGAATTTGTAAATTACTTTGAAATATACTATTTATAAAATACATCTAGCTGGGCATACTGTTATAGACTTCACAGTGGTGTTAACACAAACATGCACATCGAATGAATTCACCGAACATTAAAATATATTTATCTTCATGGAAAAAAATGTTAAGAGATTGGATAACACCATACATGGTATTATGAAATTTGTAAGAGATAAAATGATTAACTGCTTAATTACAGCAAATAAAGTTAAATTAACAAGTAAGATTTGGGTTTTAAGAATCAGACATAAAACAAATGAAACACTATGTTTATAAGTAATAGAGAATGAGAATAAGTGGTCTGTTTCATCAACACATACAGAAATATACACTATACGTGAAAGTAACAAAACTTGTACATGTCACATACAGTGCACTGTGTGTAATCTATGCATTCAATTATATATATGCAGCTGTATTGATTCATCAGTTTGTAGAGATATTAGGTATTTTATTGAAAGCAAGCAAGATGAAAAATATGCAACGCCTTCACCGGGAATCAAACCGCGGTCCTCTGGATACATATCACACCATGAAGGCATGCCAAGAAGGTGGGAGAAATACTTTATATACTCCCCCTCTTAAAGGGCGACTGGGGTTTTTAGGGGAACTAATCGCCAAATCCTGGGTGTGGAGAACAATCATCTAACACCCTTTTAGTTCGGGCGCCACTGTACAGACATTAGAATTTTACATTGGAAGCAAGAGGGATTGAAAAATTAGCAATGCCTTCGCCGGGAATCGAACCACGGACCTCTGGAATATGCGCCCAGCGTGCAGACCACCACACCAAGAAGGCGGGAGAAATACCTTACCCAGGCAGCATGCATTCGTAAACTGCATGAGAAAAATACGTGCAATTTACGAATGGCCTTTCGTATAAAAAACGTTCAAGTTGAACGTAAAAATATCATAAAAAGTGTCCAGTGGCAATTACTAAATATTTACGTATATTTTTATGTTTTACTATATGTAACTTTTAGGTAAAATTTAGGTATATTTACGCGAGAGACTACTGTTCATTCGCAACTTTTACGTATCAATTTTTTTTTTTCACGTATGCGTATATATTTGGTAAAAATTTACATAAATTTCCCCGATTTTTTACTGTATATAAACGTATATATTAGGTAAAAATTAAGACAGATATTCCCCGTATTTAAAACGTATATATTTGATAGAAATTAACGTATATATTTCCCGTAATTTACGGTACAAAAACGTATATATTTGATAGTAATTGACCTAAATCTTCCCTATGTTTTCTTTGCATATGCGAATGACTGGTAAAAATTTAATCCGATGTATTCTCCATTTTACTGTGTATAAATGCACATTTTTTGGTAAAAAATTTGCATAAATCTCCAATAACCTTTTCACTGCATTTTTCATAAAATGTACTTATTTTAATCTTATATTTTTTATATAAATCTATGCAAAAACTTTCTGTATGCTATGATTAAAAGGTAAAATAATTTTTATATCAAATTCTTACATATCTGCCTTTTTATGTACAGCAATATGGAATATATATAACTGGAAAATTTAAATGCACTAGTAAATGCAAAAAAAATAAATTTCTATTAAAAAATTACGTAACACTTAAAGGCTGAAAATGACTTTTAATATTTCATTTCAAAGTATACATACAAAATATGCAATAAATTTCGTAAACATCAATTCTGTGTTTTAAATCAATTAATGCTAAATATATCAATTAATGTTAATAGGTAATTGGAGATTTATGCAAATTTTTTACCAAAAATGTGCACTTATACACAGTAAAGAGAAGACATCGGACTAAATTTTTACCAAAGTCATTCGTATATGCAAAGAAAACATAGGGAAGATTTAGGTCAATTATTATCAAATATATAAACTTTTGTTCCGTAAAATACAGAGAATATCTATGTTAATTTCTATCTAAAGTACAATATAGATAATTAACAAATTCAGTAAACGAATGTAGCACAAAAGAAAACATCATACGTTTAGATTATTTGAATGAGTGTGCTAAATTTTAAAATTGTTAAATATAGACCAGGAAATTGCAGAAAACTTACCTTTTCCAATAGTTTACCAAGTTGACTTTGTTATTTTCCTTGAAGATGAATGTTTAATGTCACAAATATTTCATTCATATCTTCAGATAATACACAAATATATACATATTTATTTATTAAAATTCAGTTTATCCCAAACATGTTAAAGAAAATATTAATTTGCATGCAAGTTAATCGAGTAACTTCTGTTTTAATTACACACATAATTATGATATGTAAAAATTTTACATTTATCAGTCAATCTTGAAATGTATTGTAATCTATTATTGTTGTCTTTCTCAGTTTAAAATCTTATAAATATATTAGATCAGTACTAAAAGTTCACCTCTACAAAAGAAATGCTTTATTGAGGTATTTTTAAAAAGTTCCCTTTTACAATGTAACTGTTAATTTCATAAGTTCATAAAATTATGCAAATTCAAAATTACCTAAATATGTTCTTTATTTTATCTTATATACCAGATAAAATTTTAAAAAGTTAATTTGTTTAGGAATATTGAAGTTTTTAAATATTTATCTCATGTGACTTTTTCTGTAACATCATTATAAATGTACATGTTGATGTGGACATACCAATTATTTTTTTTCATCAAATAGCTTTATGGTATTAAATGATTTAAAAAGAGGCAACTGGACAAAAGAAAGCAATTAGAAGTTGGCTAATTTTTTATTAATTTGTTGTCAAATGCTGTGCATTTTAGATTATGCTCATATGATGACAATGAGTTATTTAAATTATAAAATTATTATGAACATATCCCACATAAATTAACAAGTATAAAATTTCAAGTTGTTTGAAGTATTATGAACTGTAACACTTGCAAAAGAAATACACATGAAATTAATTTAAGAATTAGGTTTATTTTACAGGTATTCGAAAACTGCAATTACTGTTAAACAATAAAAACTAACATTAAATCTGAAGAGCATATTTTTTTCAATAATAAAATTCAACATAGACTTCATGCAGCTTCGCCATATTTGTTCTATAGTTCGCTGTCTTTAATATCCTGTTCGATTTTTGTAAAAGTGAATTCTTTGTCACCCAATGTTTTGAGAACAGCTCCTAAACAAGAAAAAGAAAAATTTGTAATAATTTCACACTTCAGATGTTTTCAGTTTTTAAATATAGTTGAAGTATTAAGAGATGCATATAAAATGCACCGAGTATTTCATATTTAAAAATTTACATTTCAGTAATTAAAAATTTAATTTCATACTATCACACAGTAAGCTTCAATTATATACCTTACACAATGCCTATAATTTCAAGTAAAAAATACTTAAGATTTGTTTAGAACTGCAAGGTTGAGAAAGTCTTTAATGGCTATGTTTGTATTTAAGTACATGAGAAAAAACAATTTTGTATTAATTATATTGCATTAGCCTTTTCAATTTTACTCCTACATATAGTAAAGAATATTCGCTTTCTTACAGATAACCTTTTCTTAAATAAAGAGTAAGCAGAAAACTAATTACAACACTATATACATATAACAGAATACTTCATAAACATATACATGTCATTAACATACGTATATGCATTAACCGGCTATTTTACACATTTCAATAAACCAGAAACCAATACACAATCAAAAGTATTATCAGTAAATTCCTCCAAAATCAGAGCAAAAATCTTTAATTATCATAACAATGGCATCTCAGTTTGCAATATAAAATATTTCAAGTCTACATTCATGTGCATTCTAAGCAAACAGAAAGCTGAATAACAATAAAATTATAAATACCATAAATACCATAAAAAAGTTAAGAGCCACGTAGAATGATAGCAAGACTAAATGAAGTCTTCCTTCAATAATCAATTTAAATTCAAAAATTTGCCTTCCTATTTAACACCTTAAAATAGGGTTACTGCTTTCACTAACTAAATTTCCTGTCTTGGCAAAATAAAAATTGTCACTTCTGTTGCAGGAAATATTTGCTGCAAACTTTGTATGCAAATAATCCAATGAAAAAATTTTAATTGTGGCTTGAATATTTTCTTTATTAAATAAATGAAAAATTCCCACATATTAATTTATGATCCACATGAAGCTTTTTACCTCTACCATATCATGCAGCTATTTTAAAATATATACTCTCATATAAAAGCCACAGAATTTTTTTACCAATATTAATATACAGTCAAAAGTCGTTAATTCGGACACCCATAATCCGGAATGATCTATAATCCGGACCTCAAAGCTACAAACTTTCTGCGCATGCGTCGCGTTGACGCATGCGCGTAAGACCTTTACCGCTGCTAATTTGCGTGTGTGCGTGCGCAAAATACGTTTACGAATGCGCGTTTAATGTATAACGGACGGGATAAGCTAAGCTAAAATTATCTAATTATCTATTTCAGTTAATGT
Organism: Stegodyphus dumicola; assembly: GCF_044657685.1. NCBI lineage: Eukaryota > Metazoa > Arthropoda > Arachnida > Araneae > Eresidae > Stegodyphus > Stegodyphus dumicola. The sequence continues at coordinate 130,317,316 of NC_140768.1, read as the reverse complement.
TGTAGATTGCGTTGTTCCTTAATCTTCGAATTGGATCTGGATTATTATTTTTTGCAGACTGTTAGAGCAATTTTATAAAAGTAAGCTTGAACTTTCGATTATGTCAAATAGAATTTCCGATATATATTTACTAATATGTAAAGGATATACAAAGCGAAAGTATCTTTCGGAGTCCATTAAACAAAAAGTGGAATTGCTGCAAAAAATGGATAAAGTTTATCTAAACTTTAACGTTTGTTTATCTAAACTTTGTTTATCTTTAACGCCGCGGCGGCGTGCATTGAATTGGAAGTTGATCTGTCAGCACTATCCTTATCTTAAGGACAGATGTTTTTATTTTATTTGGCTTATAATTGCTTACTCAATGTAGTATTTCATCTCGCCTTTGATATGATTTAAATCAAATGCCTCGTCATTATAATTTGCTTCCGATAGCGAAGAAAGTGACAGAGGTTACTGAAAACGAAAAAATTTTGATTGACAAATTAGTCGGTATTCTCGACACAGCAATTATAGGACTTGAAAAGCGGAACTTTGTAACTGAACAAGAAATTATGTCTGTTTATGGAATTAAAGAGAATGTATTATCACATAAAAAACGAAGCAACTTAAACAACTTACATTGAAAGAAATGTTAAATAAAGTAAACAAATAAATATTAAGCTTTTCTTTTTTTGTAAATTTTGATACCCTTTAGATCATAATTGTTCTTTATTTCGTAAATTACGGTTTCATATTTTTAATTTTATAATTTCTGCATGCCATTTTACCAGATTTAAACTGATGATCTATAATCCGGAAAAATCGATAATCCGGAATCGCCGAAGTCCCGATGAGTCCGGATTAACGACTTTTGACTGTAGTATAAATCATTAATAAATCTTCTAAAAACAGCCCCAAAATTTCTGAATTTGATACCCAAAACATAATTCTACGTAACTGTTAATGTATGCATTTGCTTGCACATACTTAAAATGAATTATACACACAAAAACTTAACATATTAACTTTAATAAATTCTTAATTAGCAGGATGACTCAATTAAGGCAAAATATGAAAGAAATCTACCTGATGGAATAGTTGTAAAAGATATATTTAAAAAAAGCTAATACTGTTTACCTTACACATGGCAGAAATTGAGTAAACTGTATGCAGCTGGATTATTTATTAGGAATAGAAGTTAGATCAAAGTACCAAAGTCACACTAGGGCTTTAACCATTTGGGTGCAAAGAAGCATCTCAATTTAAAAAAGAATAATTTAAAAAAGCTAATAGAATTTTATAACTTTTACAATCTAGTACAAATATTAGACACATAAACAACACTTAATGCCATTATTTACTTGCATATTTTCCTTCTTTGTGTACTTTACTCCTTAATTTTTCAGGATATGATTTAGAAACAGAGTTATGGTAAAAATGTATACTGGTAAAAAAAAAAAAAAAAATATTGCTGAAACTGATAAGTCCTTTGAATTATATACTATAGTGCAAAGAGGGATGGAATATGTGACTAAATATGATAAATCAGATTACAATAACATTAAACAAATAACATGAAAAACTGAAAAAAGAAATTTTATTTGAAATTATTTTTTAACTCATGGAAAGACAGACAGTATTTCCAACTTATTAAATTCAATTATATTTTACCTTCGTCAAACCAATATTGGTAAGAGTGTTGTATTTAAAATCGGTGCTAAGCTAAAGCTGCTTTCTTGCCTAATTTTATACTATTGAAAATACCGGTAATTGTCAAAGTTATTCGTACTCAATATGTGTAAGATTATTAATGAGCTGCCAAACCGCAGTTAACCATCTAATATACTACATTCAACGTTATTATTTTTCTTTTTGAATGTCAGGTTTTCATTATTTCTGCCAATATATCTGTAACAGGACATAAAGATTGAGTTAATGTAGAATAGAAAATTACCTTGCAAGTTAGCACCTTTACCTTAGTGGCAGTACTTTATTCTCTAGAAAAATCATTTTAAATTATTATACTTAAACAAAAAATTCATATTTGTTACAGCAAAACATCATTAAGACATCATTATTTACAAAACATCATTATTTACAAAACATCATTATTTACAAAACATCATTATTTACAGTTCATAATTAATAGAAAATAAATCATTTCTTAGATTATCAGAATTTATTTTTATCACATTCATAAACAGTACTAATTTAAACAAACATACCATTATGATTTCAATAACTATGAAATAGAAAATCCAAATCTGCATCTTTGATGGTCTAGTAGATTGGACGTCTCGTTTACTACAATTCAGCAGGGTGCTGACTGCCCAGACTGTAATATATATATAATTAATTTACAAGGGAAAAAGCAACAAAAATATAAACAATTTCTTGGTTTTATATAAGCATTTCTGCACATTTACAATTTTAATTTTTTTAACTATCTAGTTATATCAAAATACATGATTTAGTAAAATATAATTCAAATAATTTAAGGTATTTTAGATCAAATACTAATTTTTCAATAAATTTTTTCATGCAAGTCTAATAATCAACATAACTATCAAGTTTTGACTTCAAAAATTATGTTTAGAGAAACTTGAAGCTGCAGTAAATAGTAATAAATTTATTCAAAACTGAAAGTAAAGCATTCTTACTTTATTTTCTTTCTTTAACTATGGCAGATCTTTTAAAACAACAAAATCAAACAAACAAAAAAGAAATGCATTCATGAAAGGACTTAGGACTTACTTATTATTCATGAAAGGGTATATTTCAGTAATTACAAGTGCATAAAAATTCAGTATATATATAAAAAAAAATTAACACAGATTTGGAACAAAGTACCTGTGTTTCTATGGCATAAAATTTCCTTTTTTAATAGCACAATATCTTTGAGTTAAAGATTATATATTAAAGCAAATTTATAAAACTAAATTCAAAAATAAGAAATTAAATTATTTTTAGGGAAAACACTAAGCAAATAAAAAATTTTGAATTTCATAAATAAATGAAAGTTACATGCTTTATTTTTTGGCATAAGGTAGATAACATTTCCATAACAGATTTCTGAACAATTAGTCATGTTAATGTTGCCTTTCTTTTTCCATTAAAAGCTATTTCCTGCTTAATTACAGTATGCTTTAAGATAAATATTAAAACGTTTGAGTAAAAATAATATAACTGTAAAAAGGTGAGACACATACAAAAAGGAGTGACACATACAGTAAGAAACAGACTAGTGCAAAATTTAACAGTACCAAATATAAGAGAATAAAACAGCGGACAATGTAAGGATGTACTCCAAAAGCCTGGAATTTTAAGAAAAGTACTTTTCTTTCATCTAAACTAAATCAAATTTCTATAAATAAGTGCCTTTAAATAAATAAATCTTAATTTTTCATCAGTTTAAAGCATTAAAAAATACTTGAAATTGCCATTGCTTGTGGCTTCCTTTGTGTATCAACTCGAAACAGACGCCAGCGTTATCAGTTCACGTCTGTCAACACTTACAAAGCCCTTAAGCAATCTCGAGAGAGGGAAAATTTGGGGATGAGAGGGATAATTTGGGCATCGCGCTATTTCCCTCTCGGATCTTCTGGATTCTCTTTTCTTTCTAGATCGCTTGAATATAGTTTCGCCTTTAAATAATATTATACCTCACCGATTTTTTCTCATACTGTTCTTTGCTATCTGTTAAATGTCCATATGTAAGGGATGGTTTATTCTTCACCGCCTTAAATGAATTTTTAGAACTATGAGCTTATATAATTAACAGTGTGCCTCATTGTGTTATATTAACATTATTTAACTAGTAATAAATTATGATAGTAAAATAATTAATCTTGTAATAAATTATGATAGTTAAATTAATAAATACTGTTTAATTTGTGTTTTTAATACATATACTCAGTAATTTACACACACACACATATATATATATATATATATTTTTGGTGTGTGCGGTTGTGGTCTTGTATTGTATATGGCTCTATGTTGTTAGTCTGCTGCTGCTTTTTGAAAAATGTATGAAAATGTTGAGAATGAAAGTAGCATAAGTTACTTTGGTTAAATTAATATATACTTTGGTTTGATGACCTTTGTTGATATCTCAGGATGCAAGCGTACATATTACTTTATATTCCATGCTAAATACCTTGATACGAAGCATTTTAACACCGTCAATATTTGTTTTTTCCCCAGTAACACATCTATTCACCATTACCAAACACACTCACTACACAAACACACCTGTGAGGCACTATTTATTGTAAATGAAGACAGTTTCTTCTCCTTTTAACTACACTCATGGACACAATCGTATTTTAGGATATTTTCTACTTCCTTTCCTTTTCTTTCTATAGGCTCTTTTTTTTTTTCCCTCTATTATTTTTGGGCCATTTATTTTAAATTTTATTTTGTCCCATCTTTTCTTCCTGGCCTTTTGAACTCGTACAAGATGTACGAAGTTCCTTTTTACTCTCCTCAAATACGAAATTGCCCCTCTTTCTATATACCTTTCCTTCGCACCTATGCTTGATTTTTCGCCCATCGGTGCAGAAAGACAAAACAAGACATCTGTCTACTTTGTCTGTCTGTCTGTCTGTCAGAATGTCCTTTAACTGTTTCAGGAAAAATATAAAACATAATATAATTATTTATTTACATTATTTATTAATTTTTTCCTGATATAAAAATTTTTAAAATCGCTATATCATTTTTTCCGTACATTAAACAAAATTTTAAAAAATTAGCCTCATATGATTTTTATAACAAAGATTAAAGGAACTGAAATATATGTAAAATATCAGGATTCAGCTTGCAATTTCGTAGAGTTATTATTATTATTATTAAATAAAAATATTAGTATATCGATTTACGATTTTGATTAGTATATCTTTGATTATAATTAATGATCCTTTGGTCTACATTAAACTGTTGTTCAAGAAGTTAAACGTTTGGAGCATCTTCTGTTGTATTTATTATTCTATTCCTTGACATGAAAGATTTGCTAGTCTTATTCCAATTTAATAGCCCACATTTGCTAAATAAAATAAGGCGAGTATTGTACCAAACTCATTAAGTACACAAATTTAATATACAGCTTATTCCAGTTAAATGGGTAATAGGATTTTCATAAAAGAAATTAAATTGTGTAAATTAATGTAAGTGTTGATATGAATAAAAATAACAAATTTGATATAAGAAAATAAATAAGTTATTTTGAAGATGTTTGAATTAAGAAAATATAATTTTTTGCAAAAATGCACGTAAAGATTTAGCTCACATGTTAAAATTTATAGAAAAATTTTAGCCACATATATGAATGCCCCTTTTTTCATGTTCGTGGACAAGGAAAACAAAGTGAAATACCAGAAATACACTAAATATTTTGAATTAATAAACTTCATTTTCAATCTTTTTAGACTTCGTATAATATCCGTAAAAGTGACGAATGAAATATACCATAAAGACAGTAGTTTCTTTCAGAACATTCGGATTCGTATAATATGCGTAAAAGTGACGAATAAAATATACCATCATGGCGGTAGTTTTATCAGTACATTCGGATTCGTATAATTTTCGTAAAAATAACGTGTGGAAAACAACGATCAAGAGTCAACAGTAACTTCAGCCTTTTTCATTCGTATAAATTTCGTAAAAGTAACGTGCAAAAAATACCATACCCTTATTTCATCAAAATTATACGTATATTTTTGGAGACGTGCTGCCTGGGTATAAGTTACGTGGAGTATGTGCAAACACACTAGAAATACAGCTACTTATTAAATACATTACTTACATTAGCACAATAGAAATATTGCTACTTATTAGATACATCAGTACACTACAAATACTGCTACTTATTAAATACATTACTTACATCAGCACACTAGAAATACTGCTGCTTATACTACAACTACAATACATAATGAAATATCCACTTATTATAGAAGATGAAAATGAATTTTGAATTAAGTAGCCGAAAAAAAATCACAGACCCTCCTACTGGAACACACAGTGTCGTAGCTAGGGTTTTCAGCACCCAGGGACAACTGAAGATTTCACGCCACCTACTGCTCGCCAAGGATAGAAAAGATTTAATTCTAAAATGTTGTAACATCAGTTTGGCGCCCCTTGGATTCTGTGCCCGGGAACAGATGCCCCCCCTTGCCCCCCTCTAGCTATGCCCCTGGGAACACAGAAAGAATGAACTAAAACAAACATGTTTAGAATTAGTAGATTCATTAAAATCTGAGAAACAATGTGATGTGTTAAACAAGATTCTAAAGTCAGCACCACTACAACTAGAAGCGGCTGATATGTTAAATGCACAAGAAATACATTTCCCAAGTGCTAATAAAGATATTCCACCTAATAAAAATATAATACCCAAAAGATTCTCAAATACGAAACGAAAAGGGAACTGACAAAATAGTAACATCACAGAATGACGATAATAATACAATTCTAAAAATTATTTTGGATCACAAAAATTTTACACATAATAGCACAGAAAAAACTTAACATCTCTAGTGAAAAATACAGTCAAAAGTTGTTAATTCGGACACCAATAATCCGGAATGATCTATAATCCGGACCTCAAAGCTACAAACTTTCTGCGCATGCGTCATGCGCATAGGCGTTTATGTGTGCGTGTAAGACCTTTACAGCCGTGAATATGCACGCGCATAATACGTTTACGCATGCGCATTGAATGTATAACGCACGGTATAAGCTAAGATAAAATTATCTAATTCAGTTAATGTTGCAGATTGCGTTGTTCTTTAATCTTCGAATTGGATCCTGCTTATTATTTTTTGCAGACTGTTAGAGCAATTTTATAAAAGTAAGCTTGAACTTTCGATTATGTCAAATAGAATTTCCGATATATATTTACTAATATGTAAAGGATCTACAAGGCGAAAGTATGTTTTGAAATCAGAAATCTGTTTATCAATTCCACGCTGCTCTGCGGCAGGGGGGAGCGAGAAACGCCGCGGCACGCAATGAATTGGAAGTTGATCTGTCAGCACTATCCTTATCTTCAGGGCAGATGTTTTTATTTTATTTGGCTTATAATTCCTTACTAAATGTAGTATTTCATCTCGATGTACTCCGTCTTTGATATGATTTAAATCAAGTTCCTCGTCATTATAATTCGCTTCCGATAGTGAAGAAAGTGACAGAGAGGTTATTGAAAACTAAAACATTTAGATTGACAAATTAGTCGGTATTCTCGACACAGCAATTATAGGACTTGAACAGCGGAACGTTGTTACTAAACAAGAAATTATGTCTGTTTAATAGATTTAAAGAGAAAGTATTGTTACATGAAATGAAGCAACTAAACAACTTACATTGAAAGAAATGTTTAATAAAGTAAACAAATAAATATTAAGCTTTTTCTTTTTGTAAATTTTGATACCCTTTAGATCATAATTGTTCTTTATTTCATAAATTACGGTTTCATATTTTTAATTTTGCAATTTCTGCATGCCATCTTACCAGATTTAAACTCATGATCTATAATCCGGAAAAATCGATAATCTGGAATCGCCGACGTCCCGACGAGTCCGGATTAACGACGTTTGACTGTATATATTTTAACAATAGTCATTAATACCTATTCACAATTCCTTTTGTCCATTTTGATCATCTAAAACATCTACTTTCAACTGCCTGTAAGTGTTTTATATGTGTCAGATGATATTTGTTTCTTATTTATATAATATCTCTCTCATTCCTCAGAACTTCTCTTTAATAATAAGATAATTCAAACTCTGATCCTTAAAATGATCAGGAACAGATGTAGAAGTTCAGAACAGGGTTTTAAACCTTTATCTTATGTCCTCGTGATAGGCTGATGTATTCTGTGATTAATGAGTAAGTCTATTTTTGTTCATCCTCCTTGCATTACTGTCTTCCTTCCTCCCCCCCCCAAGTCCAACAGTACCAAATATTGTCCATACAATCAATCATTCATTGAATTTTATACTGTTCAGTCAATAGATTATTACCAAACGTTTTAATGTTGATAAATATATTTTGGTGAAACTCAGTCAATCCCAAATTTGAACAGTAAGCAATATTTTCTATTATTTAATATTTGTCAAGTTTTTTATTTTATAATTATTCAACCCCATGTACACTCACATGTTGTGCACTGGCCACTTTATTATGTGTAGAATTGTTTAAAACTAACTGAACATTGTAACAATCTCATCACAGTTTTGTGAATTGCCACATGCTGCTACATTTTTATTTTGGGGTTTTAATTATTAATACTATTAAATGGTAGGAACCTTAAATTTTTAATGCTAACTAGCTTTACATACCTGGTAAAGGTACCTGGTATTCCTGTACCTTGAATAAGACTTACTTGTACATTATGTAAACTTGTATTTTATGTCAATCAGTCCCCCTCCCCACACATGTTGATGTCAGCATTTATTCGTATTCCTTACATTTTACAGCAATAATTCATAAGTTTGTCTTATAGATATCTGAGATATGAAGGAATATGTAAAGAACACGTTCCCCCCCCTTTGGGGCCAAATTTTGAAAACGTTTGAAATTGGTTTTTAGGTATTCATATTCCATACATTTTAACTCTTTCGCATCGAAGTCGCCCCAAGCGCCCGAGCATTCAGACATCGGCTAGACGCCCGAATAATTTCCTACCCAGTGTTTTCCCCCATCACGTTACTGCGTTACTCATTGCTTTCAGGTGTTGTTAAATCACATGTCAATCATTCTTTTGAAGCTACTAAAAGTAGCTTCCTTGTTTCCTTTGTTCCTTCCTTTCCTTTGTTTACTGTCAGTGTTTAGCTTCTGATGCCGAAGTTGCAATCCTGTCCCAAGGGGGAACTTCACGCAGTGTCAAAACGTCGAAGAAAGAAGTTCTCGCTTTACTTAAGTAAGGCTATTGTTAGCACTGTAGTATTCAACTTGTCATGGGGGAAGGTAAAGCATTCCAAGAGAAATTCTTAGATACGGGCGTTTTCGATGTTTGGGGAATTGAGATTTTGCCCTCTCTCGATGCGAAAGAGTTAAAGCAAGAATTTTATGTACATCTGTTTCTCCTTATATGAAAAAACATAAAAACACGTTTTGCCCGCCGAATCTTAAAAATCGCTTCTTAAATAACATCTTCGGTACAAAAGGAATAAGTTCCTAAGTTTTGATATCTCTAATAGCTTTGGGCGATGATCTGTAGGTGAATAAATCAGGAATTCTTCCTTTATGTATGGATTTATAATAAAACATCTGAACAAATAACTATGTATACCAGTTAAAAGGAAAACTATTTCAGATAAACTAATAAAAGAGATTAATTTACACTCAGTAATGCGCACCAAGTTTGCAACGTTTTAAACGCGTGTCGTTTTAAAAAAACGCCTTTGACCACTGCAAGCGTTTTGGAGTAAACACGCTGCGCGTGAATCTGCGCAAATGATCAGGGAGGAATCAGGAGGAAACTAGCATCTGAGGGGCTAGACACTTGTGCCTCGTGCCAGTAGCGTGGTTGCAGTGGTCCGAGATGGAAGCTCTTATTCCTTCTCCTGCCGCCTGCGAGGTTGGGTCAGTGGTAAAGTTCTTGAATGCAAGTACTGCGCCAATTGAAATTCATTTTCAGGTCTATGGGACAAACATCATGAGTAAAGCAGATGATGCATCGTTGGTGTAGGCAGTTTTCAGAAGGTCGTCAAAGTGCTCATAATGAAGAGTGCAGTGGCAGACAGTCCCTCATCAATGATGATTTTGTTGAGCTTGTGCGGCAGCTCGTGATGGAGAACCGTCGCTTCACGATTACGAAGCTGAGCAGCCATTTTCTGCAGATATCACAATCCTTGTTGCAAGAGATTGTCACTAAGCACCTGCTGTTCAAAAAATTGTGTGCCAGGTGAGTGCCGAAAAACCCGACATCTGAACACAAAATTGAATGCTTAGGAGCAGCACTGACATTTCTGTAATGGTATCACAATGACGATGATGCCGACTTGTATTCTGCACTTCACCGCGGAAACCAAGCAGCAGTTAATGCATTGGCAGCATAGTGGATCTCCAGTCGGGACGAAATTCAAACAGACACTATCGGTACACAAAGTGAAGTGCACAGTGTTCTGGGACAAGAAGGGCATTCTGCTCATTGAGTTCCTTCCATGTGGTGAAACAGTAAACACTGACCATTACTGTGAAACACTGTCGAAATTGTGACGCGCCATTTGAAAAAGATAAATGGCTTCGAAACGTTTTGGGGATCGAGAAGTGATATGTCTTCATACAACTTCGTATGCCTTTTAAACCTACTATTCATCGATTAAATGGCGTTATCCAATATAAAAGTAAAGACAATAACTTGTTTGATAGAGCAATTTAAATTATAGTCGACCGATTCTTCATCGTCTAATTGTTTCACTTTTGGTATCTTCTAACAGGTAGCTCTTCTTTTATATCACAACCCAGCCTTTCTAGTTTATTATTGTAATCCGTTGCAAACAATTTTGATGCATTAAATGTTAAATTGAAGTTTCTAGAGATGGCTTTTAAAGAGCTTGCAGCCTCCCTAACTATATTATATGCTAGGATGTTATCTAATCCTTTAGTCTGAAAATATTTCATTACTGGCTCAGTATATTGAAATATTTTCAAATATACACGAGCAGACAAAATTATTCTAAAAGTTGATATTTTATCCAGAATAGATTTTGCCATTTGTTGTATCTGTGCATTTTGTATACCATTGGAAGATATACTTTTCAGAGAAAGTATTAATTCTATGCACATACCCTCCCTCGCAGGGCTGTCTCGCCGAGTCATCTGTGTCAATTTGATTGTTCGAATTTCTTGATCAGCCCATAACCGCACCAGCCTTATCCACTACTTAATCTTACGGATATCTAAAGTGTGAAGAAATATGTGAAAACATGTTTTGCCCCTGTGCTGACTTGCCTATTACAATGCTGCCAGTCTGGTAACCCATAACAATGAAAGACAAAATAATATTTATTCTATTCTATTATTATGATTATTACGATCTGTCTCAATTATTGTACTACCTTAATAAAAATTGTATTACTACAGCCCCCTACCCCCTTAGGGCCGAATTCTCAAGGGTAGGGGTCCTAGGGGGGGTCGAACTTCTGAAACTGGTTTTTAAGTATTCATGTTCCATACATTTTAAAGCAAGACTCTTGTGTACATCTGTTTCTTCCTTACATGAAAAAACGTAAAAAAAATTTTTGCCCTCCCCCTCATTGGGTGCCGAATTTTTAAAAATCTCTTCTTAAAAGACGCCTTCAGTAGACAAGAAATGAGTTCCTAGCTTTTGATATCTGCATTTGTAATAGCTTTGGGCGATGATGTATAGATGAATGAATGAATAAATATCAGGAATACTCTTATACATAAATCAAAATAATATATTATTTGATAGAAAATGAGAAACAACCAAAAATCAATATCAACATGTAAATATGTATCCGACTTAAAAAGAAAAATACTGTAGAAAAACTAATAAAAGAAATTAATTTGCACTGAGTAATGCGCAGCACTTTCGTAACTTGACATTCTTTGGCCAGCTGATTCCTTTCTGCATGCCGTGCTCCCTGACATAAACATGCTGCGCGTGAATCTGCGCAAATGATCAGGGAGGAATCAGGAGAAAACTAGCATCTGAGGGGCTAGACGCTTGACTCCACTTTTCGAATTTTTGACGTCAGGGAAATATCGACTAGTTTCACCTGGCAAGACGGTGTACCCCACTTTTGACCAAGGTTCTGTAACATAATATAATTTGAGTACTACGGCGCGCTTTCGAAAGAATTGTGGTGCTGAATAGAGTGTTTAGGTGGTAATTGTGAGATTTTCGTAATTTAAATTATTATGAGTGGAAATTTACGCAAAATCTTTAGTGAATGGTTATTGTTTATCGCCGTAGTATATCTGAGGAAAGAGGAGAATAATTCACTGCTAATGTATACATTAATAGTATGAAAAATTTGGAAGGTGATACTCGGCAAAATATGTGATGCATTCATCGAAAAATTCAGCTACGCCAGTAAAACAAACGAGAGTGTTCGAAAAATTTATCCACATCTGAAGTCACTATAAAAAAATTGTATGTGTGCCAACACAGATATTTTAATAATAATAATAATAAACACTTGCAGAAAACTTCAAATCAAGGAATAAGAATTGCAGTGCCTCTGTGTGCTTAAAAACTAGGAAGCATTCTGCAGACTTTTATGCCAAAATCAAGGTTGACAAATATATTAATAAATTTTAATGTTTCTTTTAGTGTATATATTTCAAAAGTATTAAAATAACTTGGACAGTTGTTTAATAATTGATAAAAACAGCAATAAAGTTCTTTTATAAAGATATACAAGGAACTTCATAATTATCAAAATATTTCATTGCTTTGGTGAAAAACTGAAATTTACTAAATTAACTAACTTTTATAACATTAGAATTTTTCGTAACTGTAGTATTATGCTCTGTTTTAAAAAAGCTTAAATACTTTATTCATTATACTTTAAAATATTTTCTTATTTATTTACTAAATGTGTTAAGAATTTCCATGCATGTTTGTGTAATAAACTTTGATTTTCATGAACAAAAAAGAAATACAATCTCCGAATAAGTACTTTTTCGTTTTCCAGTTCCTGTGTTTAGCTGTAAAAGTAAATTCACTTCAAGTATGTGTCTATGCAATTTTGATGATGTAAATACTGAAATGATTGTACAGTAAAAACAACTAAAAAAATATCCGGAAAGCTCTTGAAATTTTGGATAGTCAAGCATATAAAAAATGAAATACTGTAATAAGTGAATGGAAGAATAAAAAATGAAATACTGTAATAAGTGAATGGAAGAACAAACTACTAGTCTGAACTCATAAAAACAGTTCATCTTATTTGTATCAACTTGACTATTTAATATTATGCACGATTTTGAAAAAAATGTATGCTGCTGATCTTTGGAATATGATAACGGGTGATTTTTACAATGGTTGTTATGTGGATAAGACTGCAAGTTGAGACTTTAAATATGAATAGTAATCTGAAAATTTGTAGTAGTAACTTTATATCCAACAATCTCTGCCTAATAACTTCCATATTTTAAGCAATTAAAAATATATATTTTTAACCACTTGTTATTAATTTTATAAAGTACATTCTATAATTTAAATTTTATTTACTTTCATCTATTTTAATGTTAGCCATTATAAATTTTTTACTACTTTTTTAAGATTTCATAGTTGCTAATTAAACTTCCTTTACAATTTGTTTACGTATTTTATACATACATTTATATTTTATGTAAGAAAGGGATTTATTTGCAATAGATATACAGTGAAAATCATTTAACACAAAACTGAGGGGACTGAAATATTTTTTCATGTTAAAGAAAGTTTCATGTTCATGAAAAATTTTTTCATGTTCATATATATATATATATATATATATATATGTTCAACGAAATTAAGCTTATTAGAGTACATTTTATTTACATAGATATGTGTATATGCATGTATTTAATAAAAATCAATGAAACAAAAACATCCACAAGAACTTGATAGAATTTAATACAAAATTTTCAAGTTTTTGAAAAACAAAACATTTATTGAGTTTTGGGAAAACAATCTGATATTTTTCTTTGCATTGTCTTTTTTAGCATCAAATTGTTCAATGTCGAACATTTTATTATTCATTTCACCATTGGAATGTGCATCTAAATAACTGTCCATACTTTTTATGATATTCCTCATTTCGGATGATGGGGGAACAGGAACTGTATTCATTTTATTTTCGTCATAAGAATCTGCATCAATGATATCTTTTTATCTTTAAACAAACTCCAGAATAACTTTGTCCACCATAATTGAGGCTGTACACACATTATCATAAATTACTGCAACGAATTCTTCTGATAGTACAGTACAACAGTTCATTAATACAGAAACTTTCTCAAACATTTTATTAAGTGTCAGCTCAGTTTCACTATCCTACTTCTCTATTTCTTTTGGCGCCAAACAATCTGATACTTTTGAGAATTGTGTGTAATGAAAATAATTTCCATTCATCCTTGGAGTTGCTAAATTCCATGCAGTGCAACATATCAGCCAAACTCACTAATTTTTACTCGCACTGCCATGTACTCGTCACCGAATTCCAAAGCTAACTGATGAGAGATGAAATTTTTGTAGAGGTGGAAGGCAAAAGTAGCGTAGATAAACAAAACTGGCTTGTGTCGCAGGCTATTCCGAGGGTATTTCAAAGCCAAATTAGCCTCTTTTCTACGAAATATGTGAAACCACCTCTCTTTTATTTCACAGCCCGCTTAAATCTCATCTGCGGTGCCAGTGTTTTCTGTATTTTTTCATTTCCACAAAAGATATCTTTTCGTGTTAAGAGAAACAAAATGCATGAAAATACATAGTAGTTTGTCGGGACCGTTGCATTATTTCGTGTTAACCGATATTTCGCCTTAAGTGATTTCACGTTAAACGTATTCCATCATATACAGATGCGTTTGGACTATGTATATACAAATAATTTTTTAAAAGGAAAATTTATAATCCTTCAAAAATTTTTCATGCATTGTGCTGTTAAAAATTGATTAGTAAATATATAAAGAAAGAAATTTAGAACAAATTTTTCAGAAAGAATAAAAATTGAAATTCAAATTAACTTGATAAAATCCTATAAAAGTCGAATATCAAATATTATTTTTAGACTAGTAAAATCTTTTTAAATTGTAAGATAATTTTAATGATTTTATTCCCCCCCCCCCATTTTTCTTTGCTACTGCTGTTTGATAAGAGGTTCTAGTAAAGTTTTGAGTTAAGATTATTTTGAACTTTCAAAGATTTTCCATTGCAGGATTTTAATTTTTTCTACATTTTTAAGGGCATGTTTCCATTTTTTTTAAGATTCTTTTTAGATTAGAAAAATATTTTTAAATTGGAATATATTTGTAATGATTTTCCTTCGCTTTGAGGACTAGAATTTTCGGGTGAACTATTAAGATAAAAAATATATTGAAATGGTTTATCAACTGATTCTGGATACAGAAAAGCAAGGATTTTGTTTTAGAAGGGGAAATGTAATTACCGTATTTGACGGCATATAAGACGCACTTTTTTTCCTAAATTTGATCTAAAAAAAGTTACCTGCGTTTTATACGTGAAGGACACAGGTTAACTTTCAATACCGAATGCTATTTTTAGCCCGGATAAAGGTCTAGACACACATAACTTTTTCTACATCTACATGTGTGTGGCCTTCTAAATAAGGGTGTGTCTTATGTGCCGTCAAATACGGTAAATTTGACATACCTCGTCTTGACAATATTATGTTGAAGTTAGTTGGATTCCTCGCCTTTCTTGTTCTTTTATACTATTTTTTGGTTTTTCTTGTGATGGTGTATTTTAACACGTTGACTGCCGTGGGGGCCACCGGTGACCAGCACTCAACTTGGCTACAGCGCCGTGGGTGATACCGGCAATGCGACCAATAGTAAAATACATAATTAGAATAAATATCGATACTGATAAATTTTTAAATAGTACCATTGTTACTATAATGATTTGAAGAATTATAAATCGCAAAAATGGTCTACAGATGTTTGGGGGTCTTCGGTGACAACCAGCATGAAAAATGCATTAAGCACGATTATATATAACATAATGTTCTGCAGATAATATTTCAACATAATATATATCACATAACAAAAATTTCAAGTCGGCGTCATGGGCAAATTACGTAAAATGCGCGCTGCAGTCAACGTGTCAATTTTTACATTTTAAAGTATTTTATGAAGATCATTTGAACTTCAATTTTTTAGTCTTTGTGAAAAGTTGGTTCTAAATTTCTTTATATATATATAAGAACTCCTATACTCCTAGAAAAAAGTAATTTATATACAGTACAAAGTCTTTAATTCGGACTCATCGGGACTTCAGCAATTCCGGATTATAGATCATCAATTTAAATCTGGTAAGATGGCATGCAGAAATTATAAAATTAAAAATATGAAACAGTAATTTATGAAATAAAGAGCAATTATGATCTAAAGGGTATCAAAATTTACAACAAAAAAAGCTTAATATTTATTTATTTACTTTATTAAACATTTCTTTCAATGTAAGTTGTTTAAGTTGCTTTGTTTTATGTGCTAATACTTTCTCTTTAATTCTATGAACAGACATAATTTCTTGTTCAATTACAAAGTTCCACTGTTCAAGTCCTGTAATTGCTGTGCCGAGATTACCGACTAACTTGTCAATCTAAATTTTTTCTTTTTCACTAACCTTTCTGTCACTTTCTTCATGCCTTTATCCATTTTTTTGCAGCGATTCCACTTTTTGTTTGATGCACATCGAAACATGCTTTCGCTTTGTAGATCCCTCCAGAATCGGAAAGTCTTTTTGACATAATCGAAAGTTCAAGCTTACTTTATATAAAATTACTCTAACAGCCTGCAAAAAATAATATGCCTGATTCAATTAGAAGATTAAGGAACAACGCAATCTGCAACTTTAACTGAAATAGATAATTAGATAATTTTAGCCTAGCTTATACCGTCTGTTATATATTAAACACACATGCAGAAAGTTTGTAGCTTTGAGGTCCGGATTATAGATCATTCCAGATTATGGACGTACGGATTAATGACTTTATACTGTACAGTCAAAAGTCGTTAATCCGGACTCGTCGGGACATCGGCTATTCCGGATTATAGATCATCAGTTTAAATCGTGTAAGATGGCATGCAGAAATTCTAAAATTAAAAATATGAAACCGTAATTTATGAAATAAAGAACAATTATGATCTAAAGGGTATCAAAATTTAGAAAAAAAAGCTTAATATTTATTTGTTTACTTTATTAAACATTTCTTTCAACGTAAGTTGTTTAAGTTGCTTTGTTTTATGTGATAATACTTTCTCTTTAATTCTATAAACACATAATTTTTTGTTCAGTTACAAATTTCCGCTGTTCAAGTCCCGTCAATTGCTGTGCCGAGAATACCGACTAACTTGTCAATCGACATTTTTTCGTTTTCACTAACCTCTCTGTCACATTCTTCATGTCTTTATCCATTTTTTGCAGCAATTCCACTTTTTGTTTGATGGACATCGAAACATACTTTCGTTTTGTACGATCTTTTGGGAGCTCCAGAATCGGAAATTCTATTTGACATAATCAAAAGTTCAAGTTTACTTTTATAGTATTGCTCTTACAGGCTGCAAAAAATAATAAGCCGGATCCAATTCGATAATTAAGGAACAACGCAATCACCAACATTAACTGAAATAGATAATTAGATAATTTTAGCTCATACCGTCCGTTATACATAAAACGCGCGCGCGAAAACGTATTCTGCACTTGCGCACACGCATATGCGCAGTCGTAAAAAATCTTACGCGCACGAGTAAACGCCTATGCGCATGTGTCAACGCGGCGCATGCGCAGAAAGTTTTTAGCTTTGAGTCCGGATTATGGGTGTCCGAATTAACGACTTTTGACTGTATTTATTTATCCCACACTTTCATTTTAAAACATTTTAGTACATGCTTTTCCTCAATATTTTAAAAGTTGATTTTTTGTTGAACTGAAATATGTAATATGGAAAAATTCTATTAAAAAACATAATTCAACTCAGAATTGAAACAGGAGATAAATAGAGATAATAATGTGGGGTAGTTGATCCTCTTCCCCTAATAGTCATTTGAAACATTTTAGCGTGTTTTTCCATTCAGCTGAAACAGTAAAAATATAGAAAAATTCCCACAAAAACATAATTCGGCTGAGAAACAAAATAGGCAAAAAAAAAATGGGTTCGCGTCAGGAAACTGATTGGTGTAAAACAGGGCTTCTTAAACTTTTTTTCAGTTGTGACCTTTTTTTATCATAGATTTTTTTTAACGACCCCAAAATATTTACGAAAATTTTGTGGGCCCCATAAGCATTGTGAAAATCCCACACGCACGTGAGTGAAACTGTCAATTTTTTCACTTGTATTGTAAGATAATATGGCAGCTTTAGGTCATTATCTTTAATTTCTCATTTTAAGACATAAAACAATGTGAAAATTTTAATTAAGTAACAGATGAAATGACAGCGTCATGTGCAAAGCAAGTAAAATGAACATTTATATTATAAAAAGAATGTGTTGAAACATTTTTGTTTTTCTCTTTGTCTGTATTGTCTTATCTTCATCTATTTTCAGATACATTGTGTAAAAATATTCGGTAATTGTAAAATTATTATATTAAGTTTAAGAAATACCAAAACTAATAAAATTTTTTGCAACTCCCTGCTGTAGATGGGGGTTGCGATCTACAGTTTAAGAAAGTTGTCTGAAACAACGTTACAATATTTGATTTTGCTAGAACTTTAACTCAGGCCACAGCCAGTGCGGTTATGGCAGGTGTGCAAAATTTTGGAATTTACAGAAATATCAAGTAGCAAAATTTTTGGAATTTAGAAGTGGAAAAGTTTTTAGAATTTAGGACCCACAGAGATAGCATAGCACAACAAAATGTACCTGTTGAAGCTAGGACTCCAGTGCATGGTTATATTGTCAGGAGTGTATGCCTGAATGCAGAGATGCATTTTGAGTCATCATCACTAGGTCACCAGCCTACACAGCATTGTGCGATACGTCATTCATGTAAATACGGAATACAATTACTGTAATTTTTGAATAAGAATAAAACACTTGCTTTCTGTTCATCTGAAATGGGATAGATTTTCTAGCAGTTATTCCAGCAGAAATTTGAAGAAACGGATCATTCTGTATTCAGTTAGATAAACAAATACACAAGCTATGAACATAACATATTAAACCGTAATTCACTTTTCACATTGGACAGCCAATGTTTATCAATTTTCATCATGTGAAAATTGATAAATATTGGCTTTACCATAAGTACTTTCGTACGTCGTACTTTCCCGTAATTTTGAAAATACTCTATTTCAGTTGAAGACAAGCCGGAAATCATTTTTTCTTTTTTTCCAAAATGCAATTGATAACTTGTATTGTTTTTTTACAAAATTTAAACCTGGGAGTCATGAACAAATTTGTGGGGGGTCACCAAATCCAAAGATATTTATTTGACAATAAAAGGTATATGGAATTTGAAGAGAACTTTGGATGTTTTTAACATTTCCATATTTAAATTTTGATTTTATTGCTTTCCACTTGATTTGTGTGTTATGCTCTATGATTTTCAAACAGGTTGAATCAAATTTCAATGCAATTGCATACGCGTAGCTAAGATGTAGTTTTTTCGACTGTGTTATAAGTGTCTTGCATGTAATTGTAATATGCATCATTTATAAACTATGTTTCTCAATTCTAATCAAATTTGTTATCAAGTAAGCACATAACATTTCCTAAGTATTGGAAAATTCAGTAGTGTCTCAAAGGATAATAAAAACAATTTTGTTTTAGCTGCAATTTTGTTCATGATGGTTAAATGGCCCCAAATAGATACCCAATGTTCACAAGAGAAATGGGATGGATGGACCAACATCAAATAAACTTAGAGAAAAACTATTAATGAAAATGCAAACAATAATGAATCCAATGGCTCTCTTTCTACTTCTAAAAAAATTGAGTAAATATCAAGAAAAGTTTATTTTATACTGTTTTACATGTCGCATTATTAATGGAAAATGAATATCCATTGTGTGTTCAATGCAGTGAAAACTTGGCACATGGAAAGTATGAAACCTGCGAAATTAAAAACATATTTAGAAACGGTACTTTTCCGTTTTGCCGGTGCAAACGATAAAGCTGCCAACAATGGTACAACTGATGCTAAACAGAATACCTTCACTGGCAACCTTTTACACCTCATTTTCAAAACAAGTTGCAGCCATTTCTTATCAGATTGACTGTACTGGCATACAATTACATAGAATTTGTACAAGATAGTTAAATTTTATGCTCTAAGACCATTCATGGTAATTAAGTCAATTAGAATGCAATCACACCGCTCATCCGAAGGCGAAAATATAGAAAAGACAAAATCACGGGTCAAATTCATCAATTCTAATGAGAATGGACTAGCGAAGTAAAGCACTGTGGTTTTACGTAATTTCTGAATAAACTATTCGTACGAATTGAAATAATTCTTGCATTTAAATTTGCATTCCAAATAAGGATTTAATTTGTCATTAATGTAGATAATTACTGAGAGAATTAGATTTTGGTAGCGTAGTTTACGTGAGATGAGATCACGTGATGCGAACCGACAAATCAGGTTGTTGAAACATGAAAACATAGTAAATTCTTAATGTCTTTTCACAAATTTATTGTCTTTATTTATTGGCTTTTTTACAAAATTTTAAAAGGTATTAAAATGTTTATGCCTTCAAAATAAAAAATTCTTAAAACTAACGTTTGTTAAAATTTTTTATGTGTATATTGTATGTTGTCGACAACAAAGTCTGCTTGGCGAAATTTGCGCCAGTGAAACGGAAAGTACCTCAGAAGCTAAACATAAAGATTAAGTAAATAAATCTGTAGAATTTTTTTAAGGAATGAGCTAAGAGCATGAAAAATTAAAATATATTTTTGAAAAAATATACAACAGTTCCTGAGAAGATTTACAGGCATCTTAAAAGTTTCATATTTAATTGCAAAAAATTTAAAACCTCATACAATTGGAGAATCACTCATTCTTCCTTCAGCAATTAAAATAACATCATTTATGCATGCAGAAAAATAAAGTAATGATTTAAAAAGAATAGCATTAAAAAAAGATACCGTTTCTCACCAAATTTCTGTAATATCAGACATTATAGAATACAAAATCCAGTCTTTACTATAAAACTTGATGAAGCTACCGACATTATAAAAATGTCTCAATTCATCGTTTATCTGAGATACATTTTTGAAGACGACACAGTAGAATATTTTTTATGTTGTAATATTTGGAAAGGAAAAGCAACTGGAGAGAAAATATTTCAAATTATTGACAGATATTTTGAAACAAATAATCTTACCTAGACACTCTGTGTCGCAGTTTGTACCAATGATGCTGCAGCATTAACAGGTAATTATTAAGGACTAAGAGGGTTAATAATGAAAATTGCTCCCCATATAATATTCCATCACTGTATGACACATAGAAAAGATCTTGTTGCAAACTGATGAAGAATTGGACATGATATTGCAGGGTTATTACTGCAATTAATTACATTAAAAGGCAAAATCCTAAACAGCTGTCTCTTTTTAATGCAATGTAATTAGATAAGTTCTGTATATGAGACATTATTACCAAAGTCAGTTGGCTTTCACACAGAAAAATAGCAAGACATATTTTCGATTTGAGAAATACAGTTTACATATTTTTGGAAGAAAAGAAACATACATCAGCAAGTTCATTCATTAATAATGATTAATTAGGAAAACTCAGTTACATAGTAGACATTTTCTAAAAACCTAAGCATTTTAATGATGAGCACCAATATTGAAACTTTTAAAACTAAGCTAATACTTTGGCAAGGAGAATTGAACTAAAACAACAGAAACATGTTTTTCAGAATTTACTAAAGAAAATAATACAGATTTCTTGTTTAAAACAACATATGATAAAACTGACAGAAATTTTGTGACCCATTTTGCCTTTGGTATTTTCAATTCGGTACTTACGTATTATTGCAACCAGGTTGGCGCGATTTGTAAGTTTGAATAAAAAAGTATGAATAAGAAGAAAATGTACATTTATTAATTACAGATAATTTTTAATAAAGTTTTTTATATTATTTTGTTTTAAAATATAAAATAGCAATTAAACCCTTCCGGTTTCGAATTTGAATAAGTTGCAGAATTATTTTTTCGGCGGAAATCTTTTGGCTATTGCTTTTAGCACTGATTGAAAACCGTCTTCGCCATTAACAGCTTGAGCTTGGCACCATATAAATTCGATAAGGTATGAGTCAAGATGATGACACGCGATTTGGCTGAGCCCCACATGCGCTCTACATGTTGTGTGTGAACGCCCGTGTTGGAATCCACAAAGTTATATTTGTGATTAACAATTCCATGCAGAAATAGAGCATTTTCGAACTCACTTGTATTGTATCCTTTCCAGCAATCCAAATAAATGATGCTTCCTTCCTTGATATTTTCCATGAGGGTAACAGCACTTCTGTTAGGTTCAGTAACCGAAAAAGTAATTCTGCAAAAAATGTAATTAAAGTATTTCAGGGCATTCAATCTAACCAGTAAGAAAAATAATTTCTTTATGAAAAACTACATATAACACGTAGGGTTCCGTAAGTAGGGTCGCCAAATTTGGCGATTTATGCGAATTTTGGCCTGATTGTGTTAACACGTAACTACCTTCAATTCCAATGTATCTCTAAATGAAAAAGAACAATTAATTGATATTATAAGTGACGGAACTCTGTGTTAAAGTTAAGTCTGTAACTTGTCAAAAATTTCAGTTATCTATTGGAAACAAATACGCCGATTTAAAAGGAATGAAAGTAAATTATTACGTTTCTTACATAAAATTGTACAGCAAACCTTTAGCTTATATTTAAAATTTCTAAAATGCTTATGTTACATTTTTCTGTTATATAAGCATTGAAAGTGGATTTCTCACTGAAATAGAAATAATTTTGCTATTGAATTAACATGGAGACCTTTTTTATTGAAATATTTTTTCTCTGTGACATTAGTTGCATCTACTACAAACTAAAGATTAAAGAACTGTTTTTAAAACATTTCGAATTCGTTGTCATATTGATCTATGAAGCACTAGATTAGTGAGTTTTTATTACATTATTCACAAATATAGTTTTTAAACAATGAAAAAATTTTCAGAGGAGATAATTATTTGTCAAATATGAATGTGTTTTCAAAGCGAAAATAAATAATAAGTGATAAAAAGAAAATTAAGTTAGAACATTCACATTTCTAACAAAGTAATTTAATCTTTATAATACAATATATTTTACAATGATAAGGCAAAATCCAATGTGAAAGGTTATGCGAAGATTATGATAGTACCAAGAGTATTCAGCATTTCGTATAATCCTATTACCAGATAATAATAACATTAAAATACATTTCATTTGAATGAAGTTTTCTTATTACAGAAACAGTCAAATTATGCAATTACATAAAAGAATGCACTTTCAGACAATATACTTAAGCCAAAGTTCTGTTTATGTTACTTCTCGCCCTTCAGCGCATGCTCAAGAATTACCATCCAGGCGAAACTAGTCGATTTGTCCATGACCTCAAAAATTCGAAAAGTGGGGTAGGGTTTGGAAATGCGCACACGGGAGAGCGTGAAAACACGACCAAGCCGGTGTAAGCATCGGGAAACTTTTTTTTTCTACTAGGCAGTTTCACCCAAGGTCCGTAGAAATAAAAGGTTAGCTCACTTGGGGTAAACAAACTAAAATGCGTTCTCGCTGTCTATTGGCTGTGACGTCACTGAAGTTTTCTCTCCTCCGATCAACATAGATTTTTACATTGATTTAAGCTGAATGTAAGTTTGTGCGCGACTGTAGAAACTCATTCGTTTTTTTTCCTCTCAAATATAATTAAATTTATGTAGTATAATGGTTGGTACGCACTGCGCGATTGCATTATGCACCAATAATGCCGGCAAAATAAAAAATAATCAGCAAAATGTATTATTTCATAGGTATAGAAACTTATAGTGTTTTTTGATTTGATGCAAGTTACTAATTCAGAAGTCAAACAACAAAAATCAGCGTTATACCTACAAAATTTTCACAGGACTAGTTTCGATGGTTTTACCGAACCATCATCTTCAGCTGCAAAACTGTGTTGTATTTTATATGTGTTGGCTACTGCTCAGTTATGATTACAAGTTGTACACAAACATCGTTTATTCTACATTACTCATCAACTATTCTATATTACAGTTATGGTTAAGATAATAATAGATACAGTTACAGTTACATATATAACATCTCCCTTTTTTATAAAAAATAATAATAGTAGTAAAATTAAACATATTCTTTTAAATAATAAGGTTTCTTAACAGTCCTACCAGATCGAGTGACGTAGTTATGTCCATTTGAAAAATTTGATGATACTATACTTCTTTTGCTATTTGGTGACACAACACTTCTGTTAGATTTTGAAGGACTTACAGGCACATCTAAATTTGAAGTACTCCTACTATTTTCATGTATCTCGGTTTCATCTATAACTTCATTCTCATAGTTGTTTTGTATTGCAAACTCTTCCTGATTAGTTCCTTTAAGAAGGTCTCTTCTGTTCCTTTCTACAATTCTTCCATCTGTTCTTATAATCCTATATGAACGTGGTCTTTCTGCTTCTTCTATAATTTTCCCTCTTTCATTTAGTTTTTTCCCTTTCTCTTTTATGTAAACATGATCTCCTGTTTTCAGTGGTTTTAATGGTCTTGCATTCCTATCATAATAACTTTTTTGTAAGATTTGTCTCTTCAGTAAATGTTGTTTATGGTCTTCATATCGTTTAGCTTGGACAAAATTCTCTTTTATAGGCATCAATCCATTTACTTTTCTTCCAAACATCAATTCTGAAGGTGACTTAATTTCATCTGAAATAGGAGAGTTACGATATTCCAGTAAAACTAAATATGGATCCTTGTTGTCAACTACAGCTTTTTCTAACATTCGCTTGACAGTTTGAATATGTCTTTCAACCATTCCATTAGACTGTGGGTATTTTGGACTTGAAGTTCTGGTTTCAAAATTCCATCTTCTTGCAAAATCTTTATATTTCCTGCAATTATATTGTGGACCATTATCCGAATATACTATTTTCGGAATACCATGTCTTGCAAAAATTGATTTCAATTGCTTTATCACTGCTACACTTGACAAATCTTCCAAATGTCCAATTTCAACATATTTGCTAAAATAATCTATAACTATTAGATAATCCCTTCCTTGAAAGTAAAAGAGGTCTGTTCCCAATACTTCCCATGGACCATTAGGTATTTCTTTAGATATCATTGGTTCTTTAGTATTAGCTTTTTGTAAACTTAAACATGTTTGACAATTCAGTACCAAATCTTCAATTTCTTTGGACATTCCTGGCCAATATAATATTTCTCTTGCTTTGATCTTGCATTTTACTACTCCTAAATGACCATGATGAATTCTGCTTAACATATCTTTTCGTAAACTTCTTGGTACAACAACACAGGAATTTTTAAATATTAATCCATTTGCTTCTGATAGTTCTTCTCTGAAGTTAAAATATGGTTTTGCCAGTTCTGGAACCATACATTTTTCATCTGGCCATCCAGTTTTAATTAATTTTCTTAAAACTTGTAGTTCTTCATCTTTTTCTGTTTCCAGTTGAAATACTTCCATTTTACCATTAGACACTGGTATACATTCTACAACTAATCCAACATGAGCTTCTATTTCTCCTTCAAAGAAATCAGATCCTTTATCAGTGAATGATCTTGATAATGCATCCGCTATAAAAAGTTCTTTTCCTGGTTTATATTTTATCTCAAACTGATATGGCTCTAATCTTATACGCATTCTTTGTAGTCTTACAGGGCATTTATTTAATGGCTTTTTAAAAATTGATTCCAGTGGTTTATGATCACTTTCCACAGTAATATTTTTTCCAAATATATACTGGTGAAATTTCTCACACGCAAATACAATAGCTAAAGTTTCCTTTTCAATTTGAGCATAATTCTTCTGTGTATCTGTTAATGCCTTAGATGCATATGCCACTGGTAAATTATTCTGCAGTAAGACTGCTCCTAGTCCTTCTTGAGATGCATCTACAGATAAAACTACTGGCATGTTTATATCATAATACTGTAAAACTGGTTTATTTACCAAGACATCTTTTAGTCTTCTAAATGCTTTTTCATGTGTTGCATTCCAGTTCCAGATAACTTGTTTTTTCAACAAATCTCTTAAACATGATGTCAATTCTGATACATTAGGTATAAATCTAGAAACATATGTAATCATTCCTACGAAATTTTCTAATTCTTTCACATTTTTGGTGGTTTTATATCTAGAATAGCCTTAATTTTGTCTTCATCTGGTTTTAAACCATCTTTAGAAAATATATGTCCCATATATTTCACTTCATTCAGCCCAAATTTACATTTATTTAAATTAAATTTAACATTCTTTTCTCTGGCTCTGTCCAACAACTTCTTTAATCTTGAATCATGTTCTTTTTTATCTTTACCCCAAACTAATAAGTCATCTATATATATTTGAACTCCTTCTAAATCACTAAAAATTTCAGAAAAACTTCTGTGGAAAACTTCTGGTGATGAACTCAGTCCATATGGCAACCTTAAAAAACAATATCTACCAAACGGAGTGTTAAATGTAGTAAATTCACAACTTGAATCTGACAGTTTAATTTGCCAAAATGCTTTGTTTGCATCTAAAATACTAAAGACCTTTGCATTTGTCATTTGAGATGAAATTTCTTCAAAGGTTGGTATGTGATAATGTTCTCTCAGTATATTTTGGTTAAGGTGCTGAGGATCTAAACACACTCTTAAATTTCCATCCTTTTTCCTTACTACCACTAATGAATTCACGAATTCTGTTGGTTGGTTAACTTTCTTTATAATACCATCTTTTTCCATTCTTGCTAATTCCTTTTTTAATGGATTTAATAAGCTAAGTGGAATTTTCCTACAGGGTTCTATTTTACCAACAGCTCCTGGTTTTAATTTAATATGATATGTATATCCAGTTAAATTCCCAGTTCCTTTAAACAAATCTTGATATCCTTTTAAAAGTTCTGGTAACTTTTCATTAGAATCAGGATTTACTGTACAAATCCTTTGTATTAGGTTTAATTTTTGCAATGTAGGTAACCCTAAAATAGCTGGAACATTTTTATCACATGCTACGACTTGAAATTCTATTTCATCCTTGTTCCCTTTTGATGTTTCACATAATAATTTACATTTTCCAACTACATCAATTGTAGTACCATTGTAATTATTTAAAGTGACTTTTGATTTAGTCAAACATTTCTCTCTTAAATTTAATTGTTTAAATTTAGGCAATGGTAGCACATTACACTGAGCTCCAGTATCCAACTTAACAAATAAATATTTAGATATGTTTACTTTTAGTTTTTCAAACCATTCGGTTTTATTTTTAGAAAATGGATTTATATCTTCTACTGACCCTAAAATATATTCATTACCATTATTATGTAACTCATGCTCTAAATTATTCTGTACAACATTAACATTTTTAAAAGTGCACATTTTAGAAAAGTGATTTTTCTTTTTACAGTACAAGCAAATCTTATTATAAGCAGGACAGTTGTATAACTTATGAAAAGTTCCACATTTTCTACATGGTTTTGGATTATTGTACTTATTTCCTTGATAGTTTGAAGAAGATTTAGTACTTTGTTTTACATGATAATCTTTCTTACAAGGCTGACTTTTTTCCTCTGAAGGTCGAAATTTATTACGTTTGATAGCTTCTATTTTATTTTCTTCAGTTAAAGTTTTCAGCTGAAGTTCTGCTAATTCAGAAGCTTTACACATTTTAATACATTTCTCCAATGTTAACTGATCTTCCCTTAATAATCTGTCTTTGAGATTTTTATTTAGAATTCCACTTACTATTCTATCCCTTATTAAACTATCTTTTAATTCTGCAAATCCACAGTTGCTACTTAATTTCTTTAAATCGGTTAAGAAATCATCAAACGATTCACCTACATGTTGTGTTCGACAGAAAAATATATGTCTATCAACACTTTCGTTTGCTTTCGGTATGCAAAAATGTTCGAAAGCTTCAATTACTTTGTCAACATCCTTCTTATCTTCTTCACTTAAATTAAAAGTATTAAATTTTTCAAGTGCTTCTTCACCAATTATATGCAATAAAATAGCTACTTTAATTTCAGGTAATTTAGTAATACCACCAGACGCTAACATATAAATTTGCAATTTTTGTTTCCATTTCTTCCAATTTTCGCTTAAATTTCCTTCGAAACTTAGATTACTTGGTGGCTTTAATCCATCCATATTTAATTTAGGACATTAAATAGTTTATATATACGTATTTTTAGCCACTTCCAATAAAAATAAACAACTCGCTTACCAGCGATATAAGTTTCGATTTCACAGTAAACAACTTCCCATGATGTTTTTGTTTAGAACATCTTTACCGAGGCTGCATGGTTCTTGAAAAAAGATTTTCTTTTTTTAATCAACCACGGGCTGCGCCATGTGTTGTATTTTATATATGTTGGCTACTGCTCAGTTATGATTACAAGTTGTACACAAACATCGTTTATTCTACATTACTCATCAACTATTCTATATTACAGTTATGGTTAAGATAACAATAGATACAGTTACAGTTACATATATAATGAACAAGATAGGAAATAATGTTTAGATAAGATAAGAAAGCCTGGACAAGAATAAGCAAGTGGCGCCATCTGTTGGCGAAACCAGAACTAAAACATAATTTCTCTAAAAGCCGAAGGCAAATTTGGATTGGAATTAGGATCGTTAACTAGAACAGAAAGATTTTTATGAATGTGAAATGCCTCTAGAAAATCCAGTTCTCCAATGGAAGATGTTTTTTGAATAATTTTGGCAGCAGAAAAATTAAAAGTGTGATTTTCGGACCAACAATGTTGAGCAACAGAAGACTTCTGTGTTTCCTTTTTTCTAACATATGCCTCATGTTCTTTGACGCGAAATTTTAAGGCTCTCTTAGTTTGGCCAATGTAAATTAAACCGCACTGGCAAGGAATCCTATAAATACCCCAGGAATTCATATCCGGAATGGGGTCCTTGAGTATAGAAGATGGAATTTTATTGATGGGAGAGTAAACAACCCGAAAGTTAAATTTCTGCAAAATATGTGCAACTTTATAGCTAATTGATGGAAAGAAGGGAATGACAACAGAATTTTTATAATCTCCTAAAATAAGAGTGTGGCTTTTAGTGTGTTGAGATGAGAATTTTTTAACTGCTTGATTAATAATGTTGGGTGAAAAGCCCCTGTCAATAGCTATTGCTTTTAAATAATTTAGTTCTTCATCAAGGGCTAGTTTGGAGGAGCAAACTTGAAGAGCACGGAAAACATAGGAATAAAATGAAGCTAACTTTTGTTTAGTCGGATGACATGATTTAAAGTGTGGTGGAAGGCAAACCGATGAAGGTTTACGGTAAACTGTAGTACTGAAGTTGGATGTGTTACGTGTGACCAGAATGTCGAGAAACGGAAGAGAATTGCAAGTCTCAAGTTCAAAAGTGAACTGAAGTGAA
The DNA here is from genome assembly GCF_044657685.1 of Stegodyphus dumicola. NCBI lineage: Eukaryota > Metazoa > Arthropoda > Arachnida > Araneae > Eresidae > Stegodyphus > Stegodyphus dumicola. The sequence continues at coordinate 130,288,024 of NC_140768.1, read as the reverse complement.
AAAATTCTCATCTCAACACACTAAAAGCCACACTCTTATTTTAGGAGATTATAAAAATTCTGTTGTCATTCCCTTCTTTCCATCAATTAGCTATAAAGTTGCACATATTTTGCAGAAATTTAACTTTCGGGTTGTTTACTCTCCCATCAATAAAATTCCATCTTCTATACTCAAGGACCCCATTCCGGATATGAATTCCTGGGGTATTTATAGGATTCCTTGCCAGTGCGGTTTAATTTACATTGGCCAAACTAAGAGAGCCTTAAAATTTCGCGTCAAAGAACATGAGGCATATGTTAGAAAAAAGGAAACACAGAAGTCTTCTGTTGCTCAACATTGTTGGTCCGAAAATCACACTTTTAATTTTTCTGCTGCCAAAATTATTCAAAAAACATCTTCCATTGGAGAACTGGATTTTCTAGAGGCATTTCACATTCATAAAAATCTTTCTGTTCTAGTTAACGATCCTAATTCCAATCCAAATTTGCCTTCGGCTTTTAGAGAAATTATGTTTTAGTTCTGGTTTCGCCAACAGATGGCGCCACTTGCTTATTCTTGTCCAGGCTTTCTTATCTTATCTAATCATTATTTCCTATCTTGTTCATTTGCGGTTTTGCAGCTGAAGATGATGGTTCGGTAAAACCATCGAAACTAGTCCTGTGAAAATTTTGTAGGTATAACGCTGATTTTTGTTGTTTGACTTCTGAATTAGTATTTATTCGGCGTGTTATTGTGTCTTAATTGATGCAAGTTATTTTGAATTTTCGGGTTACTTAATTAATTTATTCATTAATATATATATAGAAACTTCCATGCATTTTATTAGGTGTATTTAAATGCCAACGGTTTTGAATATTGTTGTGAATTGTGACAGATGTATATAAATATGTTTAAATAGTTTTAAATTATGTGTATGGTAGCTCACTGCATTAATTAACTCGTTTTACACATGGAAAAATGGCTATGCAACCAGCCTTTTCTCCAGGAATTGAAGTCAAAGCACCAGTGTTCAGCTGATGGGCCTTCTCAATTACTTAGAATTTGAGCCTATTGTACTGTTAATATGGTACATGCCAGAAATACAATATCATTAATACACGGGGTACATGTAAGCAATAAGAAGGACTAACAACACCGCAGAGTACAGAAAGCAACATATTAGAAGTCCACAATACATTTGGCGAGCAAATTAAGTTGTATTATTATACTTAAGGCTATCAGTTCTGGATAATTTAGTTACAGTAATTTTGCAAAGATAGTAAAGCAGTTCCTTCAGCAATATTAATTTTCTAATTATTAAGGCTTTTTTTCTTTCATATTATTTGAAAACAGAGTAATACACAGCATGCATTTAAATGCAATCAAAATTTAGGAAATGTATGATTTAAGAATATAGAAACATTTAAAAAACAAATATGCTAAAATTCTTGTAAAATATAAAATTTCATTTTCTATCTGTACTTATAATTTGTTATGATTTGTATTATGAATGAATAATATAACTTAAGCAAATATTTTATTTATTATAGTTTTAAAATTTGCATTACATTACTATACAGTGCACCATGATATATTTCAAACAAAATTTCATTTATAAAATTAAGATCCATATTTACTAAGATTTTGTTGAATGTAGTGTTTAAAATTTAGTACAAATTTTGACTTTTGCATTTAATTATATAAATTTACCTGCAGAATTATATTTTGCTAGTATCTACGAATGTAATCATTATGTCTGTGGGGATATTGTACACAGGTCATCATATTAAATAAACATCCACCCTTTTTCCATGTGTTCACAGAAAGTACGATGACAGTCAAATGACGTTAAGATAAACTGCATAATGTTTTTATGAGTGCATTTATCTGTGTATGAATAATATTTCTCCACAACTAAACTGATAACTCTAATTTTTTTAATTCATATTATTATATAAACATATTTCTTTTTTGATACCAAAACAAACACATACAGCATTCAGTCCTATTAATATCTGCCCACCAGCGGCCGAGCGGTAAAGTCGCTAAACACTGGTAGTTCGGTTCGAGGTTCGAATCCCGCGAACGGGCTGGCTGCATGGGCGTCTTCGTGGTTTTCCCCATGTGTAACGAGTATACGAGCCAGTTTCCCTTAGAAAGTCCTCCACGAAGGCATCCCTCCCTTCAGGCGCATAGCCCTCGAGGCTTTGCCATAATCACACACACCACACCACACCACCTATTAATATCTAGGATTTACTTCTCTGAAATAAAAAATGAGGATGACAATCCAGAAAATGACTACATGTTTCATTTCGCTATTATTTTTATAAATTAGATATAATACATAAGTGAAATAAATATAGAAAACTAAAAGATAAAATTCTAAATATACAATATTAATAACAAAACATAATAGAGGATATGCAACTATTCTTTTAATATTTTTTACTCATTTTTTATATAAAAAGTTAACATCTTCTATCTGAATACTTTTGGAAATTTTTATTTTTTATTTTTGCTAAAAAGTAAAATTCAAAGAATTAAGATTTAAATTAAAATTAAGTCTCAATTTTTATATAGAATTACATAATGCAGCTGCTGATTTTAAATATTCTGCTGATTAAGTGTTACACTTCCTTTCAGTTATAGCTTGAATAGTTCATTTGTTTATGTTTCTTGTTGCTGCTTTACATCAAGAAATTACAAACAAGTTTTAGAATCTAGCGACTTATAATTTTATGCAATTTCTTTTTTATTCTATTAAAATTAATCATATTACAGGAAAAGCTCATGCGAGTTCATCTGAAAAAAAAAAAAAAAAGAAAAGAAAAGAAAAAAAAAGCCACAAGTAAATTAAGATTTCTAAATGAAACAAGTACTGCAGAAACAATTGGACCGAAAGTAGGCTTTAGCAAAAAATTAATTTAAATTTCAGCCAAATTAGATTCCAAACATTAGCGGGCAAGTTTGTACAGCTTTATAGAATAAATATTCTTAATTTGAATTTCTTCTATACCGCTACACTCAGGGCTTAATTTCTAAAATTAGAAGTGCCGGAACCCTATGGAAGACCGTTGGTAAAGAGGAACAAGAGTAAATAAATAAATAAAAGGACTATTAAACTAAGATTTCTAAATGAAGCAAGTACTGCAGAAACAATTGGACCTTTAGGCTTTAGCAAAAAATTAATTTAAATTTCAGCCAAATTAGATTCCAAACATTAGGGACAAGTTTGTACAGCTTTATAGAATAAATATTCTTAATTTAAATTTCTTCTATATCGCTACACTCAGGGCTTAATTTCTAAAATTAGAAGTGCCGGAACCCTATGGAAGACCGTTAGTAAAGAGGAACAAGAGTAAATAAATAAATAAAATGACTATTAAAATCATTTATCATTTAAAAATTAAATAGTTAATTATTATCAAATTAATAAATAATTATTTAATTAATATCAGCAATTAATATTTATTAATTATTATCTAACCATTAATTAATAATTGATTATTATTTATTAAAATAATTCAATAAAATGTAAAGAGGTAAATTAACATTTAATAAGCGATTTTTAATATAATTTTATTGCTGCTAAAAATAAAATTTTTGAGATTAAATTTCTACTGAATTTGTAGTTCCGTTAATCACATGAAAGAAGTGCCGGAGCCTTCTTATGTAAGGCTCCGATGCGCTCCGGCTAGAATTATCATTTATCCCATGAACTGAAAAGTACCGGAGCCGGCACAATTTAAGCTCTGACTACACTACATATTTTCCAGTTCTTGTGAAATGTAGGTTTTCAATCTGTTGAAGCTAAAATGAGTAACGGTATAAACAGCTGAATCTTAAATAGCAAATTCTGTAAGGACGTTTGGAAGATTTTTGATGAAACAATAAATTACTAAGGGAACTTTTCGTAATTAAAACTTATTCTATACAGTAAACAATATTTTAGGTAGTTAAGTTTCAACTCCAAATATTAGAATTTTTACTTTTCCGATGAAAAACAGAAAATGTTTCAAAAGGAAATACGAAACTACTATTAGGAGATGCTACAGCGAACTTCAGTGACGTCACAGACGAACGAGTCGCTGGCTTTTCGTTTGTTTACTCCAAGTGAGCTAACCTGTTCTTTCTACGGACCTTGAGTTTCACCTCCTTCATTATACTCCGTGGTTACTGTGTCTCAAGGTAGAGGCTAATATTGGTTTCCATGTTAAAAAATAAAAGTTTAAATTTAAAAATTTTTAAATTTTAGTTTCCCTGTTATAGCAAAAGTTAGCTTCTAAACTTGACTTATACTGTTATGTGACTGGACTCCCAATATTTATTATTTTATTATTAATTTTCCCCCATCTTTACATCTATTCAGCTTTACAAAACACACTCATTACACACACCTGGAAGACTCTATTTAATGTAAATGATAACAACTTTGACTAAACTCATGAACACAATCGTGGGTGTTTTTTTTATTATTTATTTATTTATTTATTTATTTCACAAAATTCTCTTACTTTCTTTCTATAAGCCTTTTTTTTTAATTATAAATACAAAATTTTTTTTCCTCTCCATTACTTTTGGGCCATTTATTGTTTACTTTATTTTGTCCCATCTTTTCTTCCTGGCCTTTCGAACTCGTATAAAATATACGAAGTTCCTTTTTACTCTCCTCTGAAATACGAAATTGCCCCCCTTTCTATATCCGCGATTCAATTCACCTATAGATGGCGCTTTCACACATTAGTATGGCGGATAAAACTCGGTATTTTGATTTGTGATCTGATTTCGTACATTCAAAAATGGAGTTACTTAGCTCTTCCGAAATGTTTGATTTTGTTCAAGGAGGCGTAAATTCTCGCTGTATTACTGAAGCAGAGAGCATTTTAAAAAGCTGATCATTTGGTAATGCACGGAATTTTACTTGAAATCCAATGTACAAGTTTTGGCTTTCTGTTTAAGGATAAGTTCTATAGCGTCCTGATCGCATGAAATCAAAGGACATTTCATTGTTCAAAAAGGACGAATAAAAATTTTAAAAAAAAATTCTTGTTCACGTAAAGGAGGAACTGCTGGCTGTTGTAGGAAATAGTGTTGCTGTTTTATTGTATTGTGACAGGTAGCTGATTTTAACGTTCACTGATTGTAAACAAATGATTTCATATGTGTTTTACTTGGGATTTCTAGAAAATCTGTGCAGTCAAAAGTGTCTTTTTTTCCCATAAAAATGATATTGAATCATTATATGTATACTAAAAATATATTGATCTATTATATGCATCTATTGTATTTATTATACACATGATAGCACTAATCATCAAATGCAATTTTGAGAATATCAACAAGCAAAGCACTTAAAAATGAAAAAAGACACTTGTTATAGAACTATTAATATTCTGTATGTATTATAGAAAATACATGCAATGAATAATACCATGACCAAACATTTCAAAAAAAAAGCAGTTTAAGTATTACCTACCTCAGTACTTGAGAAAGCAATTGTGGCATATAACATGCAGTTAACTTTTGATTACATGATGTTACAAGCATTTTCTTTAGTTTTGTCCTACAAGTGGTTTAAACAACTCAATACTGGTAGTTTAATCTCAGCTCAAATCCTGGTGAACAAGCTGGCTGTGCAGTTTTTATTTTTTTGCATGTGTTTTGTGAATACGAACCAGTTTTCCCTATAAAGTTCTTCATAAAAGCATTCTTCTTCAGGCTGATAACCAATGTGCTTAGCCATATTCAAATAGCCTAATCTAACCTTACCTTTTCTTTAGATTCTATATTCACATGTTATATCTTTATCTGTTAAGATTTTTTCATAACAGGATCACCAGGCTTCTACCAATCTGGCAGGAGCATACTCAAAACATGTCAAAACTATGTGATTTATAACAAAATCGATCATGTTGTCCTTGCAAACCTTTATAAATGTTCCAAATTTTCTTAATAATCTCATTATTTAGAAATGTGTTTATTGTTGTTTTTATATGAACAAAAGCATTTAAATATACCAATTTTAAAAATAATGGAAGTGTTCTTTTAATCAGTTTTGCTTTTCTAATGCTGTTTTTAATTAATAACTTTATATCTGAGCCAAAAATTCAAGAATAAGTCTATTAAAAAGGGTCTGTGTGATACGTCTATTAATTAATTACATTGTATGAACTTCAACATCTTTGAATATGAAACACCGAACTAACACTTTGAATATGAAACATTCTATATGAAAACACCGAGTCCATTCCAATCTAATAGAAGAATAAATTATACCTACGAATTCACAGTACGAGCTTCTCTGTATTATATTACACAAAGATTAGAAACCAAGTCTCCACATAGGAAATCTTACACTGATATGATGGTCTTGTATTGAAACAGAATTGTAGCAACATAGATGATATGAATTACATTATGCCAAAGAATTATTTTGTAAGGATCTTAAGTTTCACTAACGTTTATTTTATTTTAAATCTTTACTATCACTTCTTATTTTCTACTTCCGGCCAGAATTTTAAGCGTTAAGGTTTTTATGCAAAGTTTGTCTGGCGAACGCCAAGTATTTAAGTTGTGGCCTTTTGCCAAGCGAGAGAGAGGAAGCAGTTGAGTCAAAGCAGGCCGCTTACCTTAGAAGTTACGCAGTTGCTGTTTGCCTTCCAGGCCAGAGGTTTTAATCCTCTTGATAAATTTTAAAACGTATTGTAGTGTTCACAGTCTCTGTACCACATACGCTTCCTGTTAATATAAGGCCAATCTTCCACGTTTATTAGTTTAAAGTTAAATGAGAGTTTAGTTTTATTTTTATACTTTTACGTTAGACCCCGAATAGCGGGTCAGTGTATTCCGAAGTACGGAAGTTATTGTATATAGAGAAAAATAAAGGGTTTTGTATACCCTTCATGTGTATCCTGTCTACTTACCACAATTAGTGAACATAGCTTTAGTAAGCTCTCTGTTCCGAGTCAGGTCCTTGTATGTTCCCGAAGAAGGTTAGAAGGAACAAAGACCCTGATAGTGGCGGGCAACGAAGCAGAATAACCATGGCCGAGTTTCAAGAAGAACCTGTGCTGCCTGCAGAAACGGCTCAGAATCCAGAAATCCCAGCTGCCGCCCTGGAAGGATTTGGCTACATCGTCCAGACCATGCGCGCTTCGATGAAACCAGAAGCAACATTTAACGGAAACTCACCGGTAACCAGTTTTTTGGAAAAATTGGATAACCACTTCATGCTCTACCCCGTGCACGAGTTTCAAAAAGTTACCTTAGCTACCAGCGCTTTGAGGGGCCAAGCGCTTAACTGGTTTAAATGTATAGGCAGAAGTCTCTTGGGTCAAGCAGGAAGTCCCACCTATACTTACGAGAATTTCAAGACTGCCCTAGTAAAAGCCTTCCCTGATGTAAGGGATCGTGCGAAATTAGAAACGGAACTTTTCAGTATATATCAACAAAGAATCGAAAACCTCTCGAGCTTTATTTTAAGAAAAATTCACGTTTTCAAACTCTTGTATGGAAACCGTCCGGATCCTGAAATAATTCAAGTGATTTTGCCGAGGTTACTACCCCAAGTGCAAGACTTTATTGAATTAAGAAATCCGACTACACTGGAAAAGTTGTTTGAGCTAGCAATCCAGTTTGAAAGTAGAAGAACGGCGGACGTCGAAAGAAGACGGCAATATCAACAGCGAAACCAATTTGGTACGCCAAGACTACAGCAAACTCAAGAACACGGCTACGGAGAAAAAGCGAATCAGTGGGCAAGGAAACCCGAGCATTCAAAAACAGCTGGCGAACGTCGACAGGTCAATAGCAACCCAGGAAAAAACTCTCAAGGCTAGGGGAAAAAGAAGGAAAGCACGGAAAGGAAAAACAATTTAAACTAAAACGGATTTCTGCTGACGGGAGGGTGCGGAAATCCGAAGGCCAAGAAAACCCCTCTTGCTACAAGTTAAATACAGTAATGGTGAAAAATCTGACTCTTCCGAAGATTGAAGTCTTGGTGAATAATATCCCAGCCACCGCACTCCTGGATACCGGCGCGCAGTGTTCCTGTGTGGCAGAAGATTTTTGTAGGAAGTATTTTCGCAAATACCGCATATATAATGCGGATAATACGACAGTGTTAGCGGCGCAAGGAGAAAAATGTAAGTGCGTAGGTAAAGTACCTTTGTATATCCGTATCAAGGACGAACAAATAAAGGTTATGTTTTTCATAGTAAAGAATCTCGAAGCATATATTATCTTAGGAATCGATTTTCTTTCAAAGGCAGAAGCAACGCTGGATTTTAATGAAGCGTCCCTTAAGCTGACGATGAAACCAGTGCGAGAAGAAAAGGCGAAACCGCCGATGTTAAACCTTGACCACCTGCCTAATGACGAGCAAGATAGAATCCGACAAGTGGTAAGTGAATTTGCTTCGTTATTTAGTGATATTCCAGGATTTACTCAGGTTACTAACCATAGTATTGACACCGGAGATGCAATGCCAATTCGCCAAAAACCATACCGGTATGATAAGAATAAGGAAAAAATTATAGAATGGCATATTACCGATATGCTACGTAAAAAGATCATAACGCCCATCTCAAGTAGTTATGCTAGCCCGGTGGTTTTATGTAAGAAAAATAATGACTATCCTTTGGAGCATCCAAAAAGGTGGAGATTCGCTATTGATTACCGTAAATTAAATTCCATAACGAAATATCCGGTATATCCGTTACCGATCATAGAAGAAATTTTAAGGAACATAAAATCAACCACATTTATGTCGACTTTAGACTTAACGACTGGTTATTTTCAAATAGGGGTGAGGCCTGAGGACGTGCCTAAGACTGCTTTTATAACCAAGTCTGGCACTTATACATTTTTGCGTATGCCGTTTGGCCTTTCAGGGGCCCCGGCAACATTTCAGCGATGCATGGACATTGTGTTAAGACCTGTTCTTGGAAAGTCCACATTTATCTATTTAGACGATATCATTATTACTAGTGATAATCTCGACCAACATGTACAGGATTTAAGACAGGTGTTTTCTTTATTAAACGAGGCCGCTCTAAAAGTTAATGTCGAAAATTGCAAATTTGCAGCCCCTGAATTAAAATATTTAGGTTACAAAATATCTCAAAAAGGGATCGAGACAGATGAATCAAAAATAATCGCTGTACAAAAGTATCCGACTCCAAACACGGCAAAGAAGCTCTCTTCTTTTCTAGGACTTTGTTCATATTATAGGTCCTTTATAAAAGATTTTGCGGCTATCGCTGAGCCATTGTTAAAATTAAAAAGGAAAAAGGCAAGATTCTCGTGGACGGCCGAAGCCAATAGTGCTTTAGAAAAATTAAAACAAGCATTAACGCAAGCCCCTGTGTTGAAATTTCCTGAAAAGGATGAGAATTTAGAAATTTCAGCGGATCCTTCGGATTATGCGGTAGGAGCGGTACTTTCGCAAAATCAGCAGCCCGTGGCATTTTTTAGCCGAACTTTAAATCAAACACAAAGAAACTATTCCGCGACCGAGAGAGAGGCACTTGCAGTTCTGTTAGCAGTGCAAAAGTTCCGAGTCTATTTTGGAAAGGCGCCGATAACAGTGTACTCTGATCATGCGGCGGTAACTAGATTGTACTCAGGGAAAAATTTATCCCCCAGGTTAATAAGATGGGCACTCAAGCTGCAAGAATATAATCTGGTAATCAAGCATACCCCTGGAAAGGAAAATATCGTAGCAGATGCCCTATCAAGAATTAAAATAGACGAACAAGGAAATACCGTAAAGGTGGCAATGGTCACAGCATGTACAATAAATTCCCGAGAAACTGTAATAACCGAACTTTGTAAGGATCCTGAGTTTGGAAGCATTTATGAGTATTTGAAGGATCCTGAAAATTTTAGCCACCAAGATATTGTGGCGATAAGAAATAGGGCGGCCCATTACGAACTAATAGATGGTCTATTATTTTATACAAAAACTACGAATTCCAACAACGAATTTCGACCTGTTATCCCAGCTAGTCTTAGATTAAATATCCTGCAGGAGCTCCATGACAGCCCTTTAGATTCTCATGCTGGTATTCGAAAAACTATCCAACGCGTACGCGAGGCAGTCTACTTTCCTGAACTGCAAAAGTTAACAAGGGCGTATGTCCAGTCCTGCCCAACATGTCAAGCAGTTAATTATATTAATTTCCGCCCGGTCGGGTTTCTAAATAGTATTAAATCCGAATTTCCAAATGAAATAATTGGCATCGATTTATTGGGCCCTTTCCCAAAAAGTCAGTTAAATAAAAGTCGCTATCTCCTTGTTATAGTTGATCATTTTAGTAAATGGACCGAAATTGTTCCCTTAAAACGAGCCTCCGCGAAATTAGTTACTGATTCTATTTTAAATAAATATATTTTAAAATACGGGGCGCCCCTAAAAGTTATATCGGATAATGGTCCTCAATTTGTAAGTAATATATTTGAAGACATGTGCCAAAAACTGGGCATACGTCATTTAAAAATGGTCCCGTATCGGCCGCAATCAAATATAGCGGAACGGGTCAATAGAAATATAGTGAAAATTATCCGTAGTTATGTTAAAAATTTTCATAAAAGCTGGGATAACTAAGTCAATGAATTTGCTTTCGCCCTTAGGACCGCAAAACATGATACAACGGGCAAAACTCCTGCTGAGTTATTTCTAGGCAGAAAGATTATAACACCGTTAGATAAACTATTTTATGTGCAACAAAGAGCCCCAGAATTTAAAATTGGTGATATAGAAAAACTAATAAAAGAAGCAAAGCAAAAAAGAATACGGAATTAGCACAAAGAAAACAGAAGCTATATTATGATTTGAAACGACGGGGAGTAACTTATAAAGTAGGGGATGAAGTTTTAAAAATTAAGCATTCACTTTCTTCACCAGAAGATAAAACTGCCAAATTTTTTCCACGATTTGAAGGACCATATGTTATAGAAAAAATAACTCACGCTGTTGTAGTGTTAAAAGCCAGAAATGGTGAAACCTGTTCCGCAAACATTGATCAAATCAAGCCCTACTTCAATCGTAATAAAATGCAAATCTTTTCAGATCTTTTGCAGGATCCGGCACGGAAGACACCGCAGGTACAAGCTCCAGAGGTGGAAAAACGACAAGTACAAGGGCAAGCCATTAAGAGGTAGGAGCAAGTGAAAAGAAAATTTCCCCGCGGAAAAATTGAAGGTAGCAAGAAAAAGAAGCCGTTCCACCGTCCAGAAAAGAGAGTTCACGAACACCCCCAGAATGAAGAAGGGAGAAGGACGACGTATGTGAAGAGAACCAGGAGAAATGACGGCAACTATACCCCGGCTCTAAAACGGAAGATCTACTCATCCGCAGCAAAAGTCGCCGAACTGCGGAAGGGCCATCAGCGGCGGAGGAAAAGTTACAAGGAAAATTTGAACGGCTAACAACGAGGTCCAAGCAGGAACACGACAGAAGTTTCCCGGTTCCGCCAACACCAGCTGCCATCAAACGGCCAAGACCACAAGCAGAGGAGAAAAAGAAGGTATTCAAAGGTGGCTGAACTGGTGAAAAAAGGAAGCTTCCAGAGGAAAGCACTGAAGGGCGAGCCCGTACAAGAAGGAGGATAAATCAAACTACTATCTGCATTACCTTTAAAGACTGGGCCCAGAAAAGGATGTCCGAATATTACAAAGATAAGTAAAATTTTATGTTACTTTGCAAACTTAAGTTAATCTTTCATTCTTATTGCAAGTGGCAGATTTCAAGAAGTTTTACCTCATGAGAGGTCTACCTTTATCGCCAAAAGGGCGAGAAATGAGTTCTTACCGATTTTGGTACTATGTTTTTCAATTACTCGCGCGTAAAATTAAAAGTTGATGTATAATAGCGTTGTGTAAAGACTTAAATATTGTAAAAATTTATTGTATAAATTTTATTTAAAACATTCTAGCAAGAGAGAAGTTTTAGTCTGAAAGACTTTTTGAAATGTATTATTTCAATGTAGAAAGAATTGGCACTTGCTTTGAAAAGAATAGAAGTTAACAATGTACTACTAATGTATGTTTTCAAATGTGAAAAATTAACGGCATGTTAATATGTTCTTATATACAATGTGAACTGTTATTTTAAATGTTAAGAAATACCGTGATATGGTAAAAGTGAAAGTAATGTTAAAATTTTTTTTATTCGTGTGACTGTAAACAGATTAAATCATGATGAATATGTGTTAAAGGTTGAATGATGTAGTTAGGCTCTCTGACGCTACACTTCAGAGTTAGACACTTTCAGAATAGTACCTCAGGGTTTAGAGTTGAAATGAGGGTGTGTTAAGAGGTCTTGTTATGTTGAATTTTAACACGTTAGTGTTTTGATTGTAGGAGGAAGTGTGGAACACGTAGACAGAACACACACATTCGTGTTTGGTGTTCTTTTACAACACATGTCAGAGAGCACGGGGAGAGATAATTAAAATAGTCATGAATGAAATAAGAATGTTAAGAGAAGTATAATTGTATATGTTACTTGCCATTTCATTGTGTAACATTTCATTAAACTAGTTTTCCTTCCAGATCTCTGGAAGGAACCAGAATTGAATAAAAGCTCCTGTTTAGATGCAGTACAGATGAAAAAAAAAATTGTTGTATATCCTGGGAGCTGCCTGTGTAAAAACAAATTTCTTTCTTTTAAATTTCTAGTTTCTAGCGAAGTATATTTGTAAAAGATTGGCCTCGCGTTAGATTCTAGAGCTAAAAGTTTTCAACAAGGTCGTTTTAGACCTCAGTTTCAAACTAATTAACTCTGGCGGGAAGTATGTAAGGATCTTAAGTTTTACTAACGTTTATTTTATTTTAAATCTTTACTATCACTTCTTATTTTCTACTTCCGGCCAGAATTTTAAGCGTTAAGGTTTTTATGCAAAGTTTGTCTGGCGAACGCCAAGTATTTAAGTTGTGGCCTTTTGCCAAGCGAGAGAGAGGAAGCAGTTGAGTCAAAGCAGGCCGCTTACCTTAGAAGTTACGCAGTTGCTGTTTGCCTTCCAGGCCAGAGGTTTTAATCCTCTTGATAAATTTTAAAACGTACTGTAGTGTTCACAGTCTCTGTACTACATACGCTTCCTGTTAATATAAGGCCAATCTTCCACGTTTATTAGTTTAAAGTTAAATGAGAGTTTAGTTTTATTTTTATACTTTTACGTTAGACCCCGAATAGCGGGTCAGTGTATTCCGAAGTACGGAAGTTATTGTATATAGAGAAAAATAAAGGGTTTTGTATACCCTTCATGTGTATCCTGTCTACTTACTACAATTAGTGAACATAGCTTTAGTAAGCTCTCTGTTCCGAGTCAGGTCCTTGTATGTTCCCGAAGAAGGTTAGAAGGAACAAAGACCCTGGAACAAAGACCAAAGAAGGAACAAAGACCTGATAATTTCATCCTAAATAAATTATAGCATTTAGTTTAACCAGAGACTCACAAAACAAAATTTCAGATTTGGGTTAATCTTTGGATAATGGTAACTTGGCGTATTTTTGGCTAAAATTTGGTGACCAACCCTGCTACAGCAACCTGCTAGTTTTTGTTCGAACGCCATTTTGTTTTCACGAAGTAAAGGCATGTTTTTTTTTTACTCAACATTTCCAACAATCGCTAGCCGAATTACGCTTATGCTAGAACTTTTATGGAATAAAAGTGCTTAATCATGACGAAGATTAGGTGCGAAATTGGGACAAAGGGCAGAATCATCCACTGCTTGCCGCGTTTTTACGAATTGCACATACGCGGTATCATCCATGTACACGTCGACCTATTTTCACTTAAAAAAAACATCCCAGAATTGCACAAAAATGGCATTACGCACACTCTTGACTGTATCCATGTACACTGCTAAAGTCCTAGCTAGTAACCTTTATCGCCTTACCAAAATGTCGCAAAACTACCTGTTACCATAGTCCAAAGATTAGCCCAGATTTGTTGTAAAATTGGTGTCATGTTTTTCCCTATGCTATAATAACTCCACACATTATCTACATATTTTCTTGTCAGTCAAGAAGATTGATGGAAATATTGCCTTTTCAAAAATTATTGTAACAGATATTTCTTTTTAAGTTACATGATCAACAGAAACTATAGAGATATAGCATATAAAAAAAACCTTGAAAAATTATTTGTGGAAATTTGGGAGGAACAGATGCTATTTATTTGGTTAGATAATCAACAGATAAAAGTGGTTTATTAAGGATTTCTCAGTGTTATATGAAACCACCGAGAATTTATGAGTACGTTTTGATATGCTTATCCATTATTGGGGCTAATGTACATTGTTATTAGTTTTTATTAGCCAAAAATGGTCGAAAGTAGAGTAAAAATATTAGGAGTTTGACGATAATCTACTTATCAGTATACCATAATGTACTCGTATTTACACAGAAATATAATACCCAACAGCCAAAAATAAATTAAACTTATCAAATGAATTTTAGTATGCCATAATGGTTTCATGGGAAAATATAACATACCTCTTAAACAACTACAATCATTATATACAACAGCCATTTCATTATAAAAAAGGCATAAATTATATTAATCAGATAAAATTTTTTGTAAGAGCTTCACTATCTGGTTATAATTTTTAAGCAAACAAGAAGCCATTTCCAGTACCATAATATAATTTTCATAAGAACTATCCCATTCCATCGCAGAATATTAAAAGCGTTTTTGGTAGAAACAAGAAATTTTATGGTAATTTTCCAACCATATTCTAATATTCAGATTGTAGATTTTAAAATTTTATCATTTAAAAAGTGCAATTTTATAGAATGCAAATTTTGGTACTTTTCCGTTTCGCCAGCGCAAATCTCGCCAAGCAGACTTTATTAGCGACAACACACAGTATACACATAAAAAATATAGACAAATGTTAGTTCTAAGAATTTTTTATTTTAAAGGTATAAACATTTAAATGTCATTTAAAATTTTGTAAAAAAGCCAATAAATTTGCAAAAAGACATTAATTTAAGAATTTACTATGCTTTCATGGTAAAACATCCTGATTCGCCGGTTCACATCACATGACCCCAAGTGATCTCATTTCACGTAAAGTACACTACAAAAATTCAATTCTCTCAGTAATTATCTACATTAATTTCAAGTTAAATCTTAATTTGGAACACAAGTTTAAATGCAAGAGTTATTTCAGTTTGTACGATTTCAATAGCTTAATCAGAAATTATGTAAAACCACAGTGCTTTACTTTGCTAGTGCATTCTGATTAGAATTAATGAATTTAACCTTTGACTTTGCCTTTTCTATGTTTTTGCCATCGGGTGAGCGATATGATAGCATCCTAATTCACATAATTACCGCCCGCGAAGACCACCAGCGGCCGAGCGGTAACGCCGCTGAACACTGGTAATTCGGTCCAAGGTTCGAATCCTGCGAACGGGCTGGCTGCATGGGTGTTTTCGTGGTTTACCCCATGTGTAACTTGTATACAAGCCAGTTTCTCTTATAAAGTCCTCCACAAAGGCATCCCTCCCTTAAGGCATATAGCCCCCAACTAAGTTCTTAGAATGAAGATCATTTTTTTGAGATAAAATGTTTGTCATTTTTTGATTATTAATTTCTTAAAAATAAAGTTTCACTACATTAAAAAAATATTTTATATAATTTTGTTACAAATAGATTATAGATCTTATTATTAAAGTCTCATTCAGAAAGTTTACTTTTAATTAATGGATAGAGCCCTATTTCAATGAAAATCATAAGTTTACGAACACTTTGGGAACCACTGTAGTTCTATTAGCAACTCAAAATATATATTGTGATATATTCTAAAAGCAAAATCATGTAAAACATAATGATATTAATTAAATGTATATAACAAATATATAAAGCTCTATAATGAATAATGATCATAACCGTATAATAAATGTGAACACACGTTATATCACGGTAAATAACACTGCTGTGAAATGAAGAATATTTCATTAGAAATTTACCTTTTATATATATTTGATAACAAAATGTTATGAAAACAGGTTATGCAACTTAAGAAACAAGTTATATGAAATGCCCGTTAAGTTACTGCAATATCATGACACCGTAAATAAGCATATCATAAGACATATTACCAAGATAAATATAATTTGTTCCTTCTTTTACATCAATAATAAGTTTTTCTTTAAAAAATTTAGCCCTAAATGCCAAAACAAATTTATTATCGGTGCCTTTGATGCAAGGTCACACGAAGATAAACTTGATTTAGCAAATTTCTGAAAACATTAAAATCAAAAGTGTTAAATTACAGCAACATCTATTAAACTATTTTTTTAAGCAATTGCCTGGTAAATTTTAACTTTTATATAAAAACTGAATTAAATTATGAATAAGTGACTAAGCTTGTACAGTATTCATGTTCATACATTGGAAATAAATTGCACTTAAATGAAAGAGCTGGAAATATAGTCTGCATGATGCATAAAATATGATCAAATCTATTTGTTAAATATTTGAAT
This sequence comes from Stegodyphus dumicola, assembly GCF_044657685.1. Taxonomy (NCBI): domain Eukaryota; kingdom Metazoa; phylum Arthropoda; class Arachnida; order Araneae; family Eresidae; genus Stegodyphus; species Stegodyphus dumicola. The sequence continues at coordinate 130,271,544 of NC_140768.1, read as the reverse complement.
GAATGCTTACTTTCAGGGATGTAGCTAGAGAGGGACAGTTTTATATATCACATAACGTTCAAGCCCGCTACATGAGGGAAGGGATGCTTTCGTGGAGTGCCCGCTTTATTCACTTTAGGTCACTTGATTTACGTATGCAATCACAAGATATACGCTAGCTCGCATGATTGCTAGCGAGTAAGCCCACCATTTGAGCGGCCTGAAGCCTGCTTTCATTGGCCTTTATTCGAAAGTTGGACCGAACTACCAGTGAAGCCCGCTTTCATTCGACGGGATTTGAAATTTGAAGCAAACTACCAGTGTTCAGCGATTTTTTTTCCTGGGCTGCGCCCGCTGTATTCACATATGCATCCACAATTTCTGGACAGTACGCTGGGATTAGAATGTTGGACCTAACTACCAGTACTCAGCGATTTTACCCGCGCTGCACCCGCTTCATTGACGTTATGCATTCACAAGATACTGCCAACATGTTACACATGCGGAAAATCACGAAAACACCTATGCAGTCAGCCCGCTTGCCGGGATTCGAAAATGGACCGAACTACCAGATTTAGCGCTTTATTCACGTATGCATACAGAAGATAGTGCTTAAACGATACACATGTGTAAAATCAAGAAAACACCCATGGAGTCAGCCCGTTCGCCGGGATCGAAAGTTGGACCGAACTACCAGTGTTCATCGGTTTTGCACGAATATGCATCCAGAAGACACTGCATACACGATACACATGCATATTTTTATATATCATTCTAAAAAATAACTTAAGATTGATTTGCAACACTTGGTATAAATAAAGATTTTTTACCAAAGAATTAATATTATTTTCAGATTTTTTACTGTCGCACTAAATTTAGAAGCTGGACAATTTGAATATTTCATCTAGCCTCTTCATTTAATGATTTAATGTATTTTTACTCCTCCGAAATATTTTAATGACAAATTTATTCATTCATTTACAATGTTTATCAGATAATATCAAATCAATATGTATATCTGGAGTCACCAAAGATTTTATTATCCTTAGCATTTTTTATATGTACTATAATTTTCTTAGTAAAAGTGCTGTATGCAAACAATTACATACTGGCACTGAAAATTTTGAGATTGTGCCAGTAAAAAAAAAATCGCTAAATCTTCTTAGCACTGATGAGGCATCCAATATGCATATATTTTCGATGAGGCTTATAGTTACAGGTATCAACACTGCATAGAATCGACACCGATTCTAGTTACGAACATATAAGCAACACGATAAAATCAAATTTTTATAATGACATAATAATAGGTAAGAGAATTAATACATATTTGCCCCAGAAATACAACTAAGGGCCCTAGTCTGGACACCGTCGATATGGAAGAACGAGTCGTTTTTTGCGATCTACTCGACAGAGAGCGAGTCCTGGTGTCCTCGTCTCGTTACAGAGATCGACGCGTCGGAAATTTTTCCGTCAGCTGGATAGCTGTAGTTTAAGTTTCTGACTGTCGTTTTAGAGCTAAAGTGAGGACGGCGGATAGTTTATAGAAGTATACTTAATGGATATTTTAATTTCTTAAGTTTTATGAAAAACTCGAGTATTTCGCTATAGAAATAACGCATTTGATGCTGAAGATTCTAGATTATTTATGTATTCTACAGTAGCAATTCCTTAATTAAATTTTAGTGAAAATAATATACTTGGTGTTTTCCTATTTCACATATAAAGAAGGAGTGCATACTTTTAATTTAAAATTTTAATTTTTCAGCTAATGTATATATCAATGTACTTAATTTCATGTTTGGATGAGTAATTTATAAATTTTGAAATTTTATGTTTTAAATTATAATGTATTTCCCTCTACTTTTATTTTAATTTGTAGTGTATAAAAAATTCATACACACTAACACGTGCATTAAAGAATATGCAGTATATAATTCAAATTATTCACATCCTATTATTCAACATTTACATTAAATTGCTTTGGGTTAAAAAAATTATTTAAGTAGTTTTAACTGTACTGATATGAATGTCAGTTTCCGAAATCTCCTGTATAAAGCAAGTTAAATTCCTGTATAATTTTCAGTTAAATTCTTGTAAATATTATAATGCAAGATTTATAATTAGTTATCAGATTTTTTAATGTGGTCTGCTTTTAGATATTACATCAGTTTTGTATTTTTATTCAGATCTTAAAGTGCTTGGTTTTGGTTTTATGTAATTACGGCAAAGCCTTGAGGGCTATCTGCCTAAAGTGAGGGTTGCCTTCGTGGAGGACTTTCTAAGGGAAATTAGCTTGTATACACGTAACACATGGGGAAAACCACGAAAACGCCCATGCAGCCAGCCCGTTCGCGGGATTACAACCTTGCACCGAACTTCCAATTTTCAGGGATTTTACCGCTCGGCCGCTTGTAGGATCGATTTAAAAAGGGTATAAATACGAATATGTACTGCAATTTCTTTTTCTTTCACTGCATCTGATAATATATTTATCATACAGTTATATATATATATATATACATTTATTTATTTAAAACACATTTCGTGTGCCTTAACCTTCTATGCTTCTGGAAGTTACCAATGATATGTTGCCGTTCGCTGGATTTGAACCTCGGACCGCACTACCAGTGTTCAGAGATTTTACTGCTTGGCCACTAGTGGGATCGATTTAAAAAGGGCATAAATAGGAATGTGTACTGCAATTTCCTTTCACTGCATATGTTAATATATTTATAACACATTTAGTTACTTATTTATTTAAAACAGGTTTTGTATGTCTTAAATTTTTATGCTTTTGGAATTTACGAGAAATATGTTTGTAATGAAGCCCATGCAGCAAGCCCGATCGCGGGATTTGAACCTCTGTCCGAACTATCAGTGTTCAGAGATTTTACCGCTCGGCCGCTAGTGGGATCAATTTAAAAAGGGTATGAATAGAAACATGTACTGCAATTTCTTTCACTGCATATGCTGATATATTTATAAAACAGTTATATATGTATATAGTTATTTATTTAAAAAAGGTTTTGTACGCCTTAAATTTTTATGCTTTTGGAAGTTACCCGAAATATGTTGGTAATGACAAATATATTAGCAATGACAGATATATTGATATATTGGTTATTAGAGATATGTTGGTGATTCAGCCAACCCGTTCGCGATATTCGGACCTCGGACTGAACTACCAGTGTTCAGCTATTTTACCTCATGGTCGCTGGTGAGATCGATTTAAAAAGGGTATAAATAGGAATATGTACTACAATTTCCTTTCACTGCATATGTTGATATATTTATAATACAGTTATATATATATATTATATAGTTATTTATTTGTTCAAAACAAGCTTTGTTTGCCTTAAATATGTACTACAATTTCCTTTCCCTGCATATGTTGATATATTTATAATACAGTTATATATATATATTATATAGTTATTTATTTATTCAAAACAAGTTTTGTTTGCCTTAAATTGTTTTGCTTCTGGAAGTTACCAGAGATATAGTGTTAATGACAGATATATCGGGCTGAGAAATAAATGTCAAGTTGGTGCATTTGAGAGGTTACATATGCTATTTGTTCTGGTATTTTCACCAAACAGATAAATTTACATAGTTATCAACAAAACAAAATCAAATTACGATTCAATCGAAAGTTTGGAGTTTATGGTGTCATCAGCGCTGTAGGATGGTACCCAAGTATCTATAATTGCACCTACTGACACGGAAGAATGCCAGAGTTCATTTATATAAACAGAAAAATCTTTCCATTATCTTAATATGCAGCTGTTATGCAATTTTCCCTTCTATTTTATAAAATATATATGTTTATGTGTGTGCATTTATATGCAAGATGATATGTTTTGTGATTTAACCTATAGTTATTTAATTCTTTTTATTTTCCTTCCCATTACTTTTGTTAAAAATTTCTTATATTTTTACTCACTAGTAAATCGTCTTTTAATGCATCAATCCAAAGTTATCTGCTTATTGGTATTTTCGATACATGGTATATTCGTAGCTACGTGATAAGTATAATTCCTGAATAAATAAAATTATTGATATAATCATGGGCTACTAAAAATTTAAAAAAAAATTTGATTCAAATTCAATAGGAATATTAAACACGCGTACGCGATGCTATATTTTAATGATTTGATTTAGGACACTGTAACATAACCTTTTAAGACAAAAAAAAATTTAACCATAAAACTGTTAACAAATAGTTTACAAACATGTAACTTTTTAGAAAATTTCCATTTTGCAAAAGATCATACGTAAAATTATGCTTACGCTCTTCACATATCTGCAGTTTTGTGTAAAATATCCATTGACTCTTCCCATTTCTTTTTTCTGTGCTCTTTACTAAATGTTCTATCAAGTTTATCACTTAACAGCTGCAGAGTTTTTCGAAAAATTTCACCATTTACTCCAACTGCTTGGTAATTTTTTTTTATTTTTTTGATACCGCCATCCTCATTGAAAAGCACGTGCGAAGCAGCACTTTTTGACAACAAACTACCCCCTTTTCCCTGAGCCTCGAGCAATGTAGAGGTGAGACAGACTGGTTGCTATGCAATAAACGTCACTTCCGTACGGAATCTCCACTTCATTTTCCGCCGACGGGATTTGAAGGGGTCAGACTCGCTCTCCCGTTTGCTGTCGAGTGGAAAGAGAATCCTGACTGATTTTCCGATATCGATCTCGACCGGTGTCCAGACAAGACCCCTACGTTTTTTCACATACCTGAAGTTTTGAAAAAGCTATTTCTTTCTGCGTTTAAAATATCCATTAACGTTCTCCATTTCTTTTTTCCATACTCTTTACTAAATGTGCTATCCAGCAGCGGAGTTTTTCGGAAAATTTCTCCATTTACTGGAACTCGTTTTTTTTTTTTTTTTTTTTTTTTTTTTTTTTTGCTACCGCCACCCACAGTAATAAACACGTGCGAAACAGCCCCTTTGACAACAAACTACCCCCTTCCCCTGAGCCTCGAGCAATGTGGAGATGAGATAGACTGCTTGCTATGGAGTAAACGTCACTTCCGCACAGAATTTCCACTTCATTTTCCCCCGACGGAATTTGAAGGGGCCAGACTCGCTCTCCCTTCTGCTGTCGAGTGGAAAGAGAATCCCGACTGGTTTTCCGATATCTATCTCGACCGGTGTCCAGAATAGACCCCTAAGATAGAATATGTTTGAGATAATAAATATGGTTACATCTTTAAATAACTATGCAAAATCTTATTTCTTGCAAGTAAAAGGCTGTGTATTCATATATTATTCTTATTCTACTAAATGTTCTACACATTCTTATTCTACTAAATAAAAGCTTGTTATAAACAAAACAGGAATACATAAACAATCTAATAAATTACTGAACTGATCCAAATCCACTGTCCTTGCTTTTATTTGCTAACCTGTATATCTGTATACACATGTCTGTGCACGCTGTTTAATTTACTCCAAAGTTATTTAGTTATATGCCATCATATTTTGAATAATGGCTGAGAAATGAAATTACTAAAAAGTCTCTTCCCTATCAATATTTATCACTGAACAAATACTTGGGTGTTTTACATTACAGGACAACAGATTTTCTCGAAAAAGATACATGTGCCCGTTTGATACTTCAAGTGAGAAAAAATACTTTCATCATTAGCTAATTTTCACCATGGATAAATTTTTTTAAGCTACTTTAAAAACTTTTTATTACTAATACTTACTTCAAAATGAACACTGCTATAAAAGATAAGAAAAACCATTTAACTGTGCTCAGCAGTAACAATGGTATGTATATCATTTTATAAGAAATTGTTTAGTGCATGCTATTGTATAGTGGAAAAGATTTGATATCTGTAATACTTTTTATACTATTACTCATACTAGATCATCATACCTATTTTCTGAACTGGAAATTTTTTATGCTAACTATCCTGAACCACTGTAAACAGTTCTAAATAGTTTAATAGGAAATGACTCACACACAGAAATTTCAACATTACTAGAATATGAAATTCAAAGTTCATCATTAACATTAAAATAATTAACTTTTACTTTTATATGTGTCATTCTATAAATTTTCATTTAAATCATTGCTAACATAAACTGAAACACAATTTCTGCAGGTAAAATATGCATGAAAGCATAATTGTATATGTATTAATAGTATTTAAGAGATTAATGAGCTATAATGATTTATACTTCAATACACAAATATGCATGTTTACTTTCGAAGAATACACATACACGTTTATGTGTATGATACACGAGAAAGAAATTTTGCATATATAAAGAAAACTTTTCTTACGAGAAAAAATGTAATCAGTTTTTTTTTAAATGCTTAGAACGCACGTTCATATAATGTCCCACTTTCTTTCCAATTCGAAATACGCAAATCCACCCTCTTCGTTTTGCTATCTCGTTCGATATTTTTCGAACCAAGAATGCGATAGAAGCATAACTCAGGTTCCTTGCAAGCTCGTGATTTACACTGATGTACACAACAAAACATGTGGCCTGTACTTCTTTTTAAGTTATACATATGCCCACAACAATAAAAAATAAAACGTTTAATTACTTTTCGATCACAACACGCTTCACAAACTAGGTAGCATTGTCAAACGTAAATACCAAGCTTTAATGTTTCCACCTTTTAGCCATTAGATGGCGTATCAGAGCGCTGGAATCGCGGATACCTTTCCTTCGCACCTATGCTTGATTTTTCGCCCATCGGGGCAAAAAGACTTAGCGGGTGCAACAAAAAGACCTCCGTCTACTTTGCCTGTCTGTCTGTCAGTATAAGTTGGTCTTGATTTATTTAAAAAAAATATGCTTGGCTTTTGTATTTGAAGAAAATGTCGCGGCAGTCCATTCGAAATACCTCTGCATTTTACTCAACTATTTTTAAATTATCATTTATTTTATTTTTATTTACAAATGTTTTATTGTTTTACTACCTTTATGACAGAGATCAACCACAGTGTTTGAAAGAAGGTACTTGCCGCGTTAATAAAAAGCAAAGAACTCTTCCTCGTGAAAAATGGGGCCAAACTGTGTATTTTAATATTCTTCTTGAGAATTTTTGGAGGGTTAATCATGAGTGGAGACTTACACCTGCTTTGAACTCAAGTTCGGAAAAAATATTTGCTGAACTTAATTGTTCAACCCTGAATGCAGTTAAAGAACTTCAATTTGTCGGGTCTGGGTGGACAAAATCTACTTATAAAATCAGTTTAAATGGTAGAATATTATCTTTGAAAACTGTTAATATTGACGGCTACGATATATCATCGTGCTTATTAGAGGAGGACCGATATTTGTATGATTGTTATCTCTTGGTTGCATCAAAACTACTGCGAGAAATTGCCGTTCTTCCAACGATATCTCACAAGAATATTGTTAAGGTGATACAAAATTTGAAACTTATTAATGTCATTTTGGTTAATTTACAATCGAAAAAACATTGGCATTGGTTATTACTAGTTGCTTGTTTTAAAAAGGCATGTGCTTTGCTGTCCTGGAATAAACAAACAAAATGTCACCCACTAGTAGCCAAGTGGAAATAACACTGAACACTGCTAGTTCACCTGCGTTTAAAGCCTAGCCAACAACTTAGTTGCGTGCATAATAATAAAAATGCAAGTAATTTTCATATACAAGATTTTCCACTGAAGCATCCCAACCCTTATATAGGTATTGGTAATGTGTTTAGCCATTATCAACTAATCCTGAAACAAAAAGTGACCAAGTAACAATATATTAATGTTGGGAACAGCTTTAGTATTGGTCCTTTTGGCGACAAACTTCGGTCGCAAAGGTAGACCCGGCTTTGAAAATCGGAAAAAAATGGCGGATTTTCAACAAAACCCGATCTAGACTATATAACAATCTTAAAAAATCAGCTCTTGATTAGAATAAACAGTCTTTCTCTAATTTTCAACATTTCTAGTACTGCTATGATAAATTCCTGAAACACTACCATAAATGAATTTATGGCAGTGCTTATGTTATGAGGAATGAAATTTACAAAAGGTTAATATTTTAAAATACAAAATATAATATTAATGTATTAAGTATTAATTTTTAAGTAATTAGTTAATATTTAGCTAACATTTTAAATTTACAAAAGGTTAATTTTTATGTTATGAATAATGAAAACTACAAAAGGTTAATAAATGCATTTCAAACTAGTATATGTTATTTTAATTTCTTAAATCCTGTTATTAAAAAAATAAATAAATAAATAAAAAAACAAATATTTCAAAGGAAATCAAATTAAATTATAACGAGTAAATTTTGTACCAGTGTTAGAAATACTTTATGATTAAATTTTGTAAATGGTAAAACTATTAAGAAGTGTGTATTTTTAAATCACTCAATTTATTACAATTAATTTATGATTATAATTTAAAAGCTAAAATTAAATTATCATAATGAGTAAATTTTGTACCAATGGTAATCATACACGACAACGATCGTCATAACTGATGATTTCTGTGAAAGATTCGAACAGTCATTGGAATCCACTAGTGGTGGAGTGATAAACCACTGAACAGTGACAGTTCAGACTGGCTATATGATAACATTTGTGGTTTTCCTTACATGCAATGTGAATCTGAGCCAATTTCTCTAAAAATCTCCTTTATGAAGGCATCCTTCTGCTAGCTAGCATATATATTTATTTTCTATTCATAAATACTGTTCTCTCTTCTTATTTCTTAATTATAAATCTTTTCTGAACTGAAGTGTTGCATCTATAGGTCAAAAAATATGGTCAATATGTTTGCAAAATCCTCTTCAGTTTTGAACAGCATTTAAATAAAATAAATAATTTGTGTATGATGCAAACAAAAATGCATTGCACTATTTCATGTAGTGAATAATTAATCAGGGAACAAAGTATAATGTAACATTCTTTTATTTTGTAACCAGAGTTTTTTTATGTTTGGGATCTTTACTGTCAATTTTCCCATCTGTTTTCCCACCATAATCCAAATGAAGTTTTTAGTTTGTAAAACAAAGTGTTTTGCCTTTAGAGGCTACGTTACTAGGTTGCTAGATAAGATAAGATTTGTAGTCTTCAGTCCTGTATTATAATTGCTGATAGTTGAATTCCATGCCAGTTAAGTTTTGAACCAGCTTTGCATTAAATTGATTTGGCTACAAATTTATTTGAATTTAAATTTAACATTTGAACTTAATTGTTATCATAAGTTATCTTGCCATAAGTGGTTGACTGAGTCGTAAGCACAAAGTGTGCCTACATTTAAAGTTTTTAATAGAATAAGAATATATCTTAATAAAAATATACCTAAACTTTATAATAATTACATTATTTAACCTTATTAAACTTTGTAATAATTACATTTAAAGATGGTAATAATAATAATATTTACATTTAACTTTATAATAATTACATTGAAATCAGTATCTAAGTGCTTGACTTGTAGTCAAATTTTTATATATAAATTGTACTCTTACTTTTATTATAGAATTTTTATTACAAAAAATTCAGATTTCTGTTAGATTAAATGTTTAAGTAATGTAGAAAATTTGCATAAAATTTAAAATTAAAAGTCGACTGTTATGTCAACGTACTATTAATAAAAGTAATAATACTCAGTGAAGGTTATTCATATACAGCTATTAAATTATGAGATATATAAAATTTGAGAACTGTAAATTATAAGCAATATATTCCATAATCTTAAGCAACATTATATTTTTTATAGTCAGACAAATTATAAAAATGTTTTAAAAGCAATAATGAAACCTGATTTTGGTCTATGAATTCATGCAATTAGGCATCCCTATAGTTCTAATTTAAGAAATGAGGCAAAAAAAGTATTTTTAGACCATGGTAATTTTGATTATTGTCCATTTTAAGAAACATCTAAGAAGTCTAAATTTGCATGTGGTTCCTTAGCAAAGGAAACACCAAGAGTTTACCTCATGCTACTAAAAATATGTTTTTTATCTTTGGGGGGGATGGAGTTTATAATATGCAGAGTTGACATATGAAAAAATGTCAAGACTCATGTGATGTAATATTAAAAGCATCAGTTTTTGGCTTTTTAAAAACTATTTTTAAAGTTGTGCTTTAAGTAACTTTAAGAAAAACATGCAATTTATCCCTCCTGCCATCAAAGCCCTGATAGCTACTAAATTCGTTAAAGTTACATGGACAGAAATGGCGGCACGTTTTTTCAGCTCAGGTTTTATGGTTACCATAAATAACAAGGTTAACATAATTTTTCATTTATCGCTCCAAAATGTCGCCAACAAAATTTCTCGCCAAAAAGGACTAATACTAAAGCTGTGCCTAATGTTGCAGTTGCTGTAAACTAAACAACAAAAAAGTTATTGCTATTCAACATGCATTGTTGCATTAAAATTAGTCAAATCAACATGCCATTAAAATTTGCCAGTGCTAGATCTCGATCTCCAACTGCAGAGTAAACTATATTTTTAAGGTCAGTCTGTGACATTGATATAATCTGGAGATAAGATTGAGATTTATTTCAAACTGAAAGAAGATAAGATTCAGATGTTAAGGCTGTGCCATAAGTAGTTTTCCATGTACCCTGTGCAAGGATCCCCTTTTGCATTGTTAATGGAAGATGGAGTTAAAACAAATATATAATATATAATTGTAATGTTTTTGGAGGGAGGGTGCAAAAATTATATTAAGATAATTCTTTTTTGACTGGAAGACAGGTATTATAATAAAATAATGCAATATAATATGCAGTCAAAAGTCGTTAATCCGGACTCGTCGGGACTTCGGCGATTCCGGATTATAGATCATCAGTTTAAATCTCGTAAGATGGCATGCAGAAATTCTAAAATTAAAAATATGAAACCGTAATTTATGAAATAAAGAACAATTATGATCTAAAGGGTATCAAAATTTACAAAAAAAAAAAAGCTTAATATTTATTTGTTTACTTTATTAAACATTTCTCTCAATGTAAGTTGTTTAAGTTGCTTCATTTTATGTGATAATACTTTCTCTTTAATTCTATAAAAAGACATAATTTCTTGTTCAGTTACAAAGTTCCGCTGTTCAAGTCCCGTTAATTGCTGTGCCGAGAATACCGACTAACTTGTCAATCGAAATTTTTTCGTTTTCACTAACCTCTCTGTCACATTCTTCATGTCTTTATCCATTTTTTGCAGCAATTCCACTTTTTGTTTGTTGGACATCGAAACATACTTTTGTTTTGTAGATCCTTTGGAAGTTCCAGCATCGGAAATTCTATTTGACATAATCGAAAGTTCAAGTTTACTTTTATAAAATTGCTCTTACAGTCTGCAAAAAATAATAAGCCTGATCCAATTCCAAGATTAAGGAACAACGCAATCTGCAACATTAACTGAAATAGATAATTAGATAATTTTAGCTTACACTGTCCGTTATACATTAAACGCGCAGGCGAAAACGTATTCTGCACTTGCGCACACGCATATGCGCAGTAGTCAAGGTCTTACGCGCACGCGTAAAACGCCTGTGCGTATGTGCCAACGCGGCGCATGCGCAGAAAGTTTTTAGCTTTGAGGTCCGGATTATAGATCATTCCAGATTATGGGTGTCTGAATTAACGACTTTTGACTGTACTTATTTGCATGTTTTGCTCTGTGAGCACTTACATGCTTTACTTTGTTGAAAAAAAAAATCTGCTTTAGGATTAGCTAAAATAATTCATATATGTTTATAATAAATAGTTTTTCTCCCTAAACAGAGTACTGAAATATAAAGCTTGAAATTGTTCTGTTCTTCCACTTAAAATTTATTCATTCAATTTCACATCGTTCTCCATCCTTACCTCGTGCATATTATATTAAACCATCTCTAAGATGACACTTACAGTTTCATAGAATTTTGGTCTCCTTTGGAAAATCTTATCCTAGAGAAGTAACATTCAGCCTACCATTTATTTGTGTTTTCAGAAATATTGGTTTAAATCATAGATGGTCTTCTTAGCATAATGATTACCACAAGAATATAAGCAGCCAGCTGGTAGAGTAATTAGTGCTGCTGGCTGCTGTGCTTTTAGGCCTGGGTTAAATCGTAGAGAAGGCATGGATATTTATAACCATATGGTGTTCAAAATGCATGCTAAGACAATAGTCTTCTCAAAAGGTATGGGAAACTCTTGAACTGACTCTCAGGTGTTCTTCAAGACTGAGATAGAAGCTTAGCAGTTATTTGGTACATCAATACCAGTCACCTATGGTAGTGCAGAAGTGCTGGCTAAGCATCTGTACCTAGATAAGTGCTATTTTTATATTCAAAGTTTATTTAAACTTGCAAATCTGTGTGTTTGTATTTATGGTGTATTTAGTTTTATTAAACTGAGATTTTTTAGTACACTGGCTATAATAGATGCACTTTCAAATACAACATGAATATTCTTAGTTGTTAATTACATTTTCTGCTATTATGGTGGAATAAAACTATTCAGGTCCCTGAGAGTAAAAGATTTTGCATATGATTGGAAGAATCACTTATTATGTATTAATTATCAAAACTTTTTATATTTCATTTATCTTTTCTGACATATGAAGTGGGCTAAGCGGTTTCTTGATTTCCTTCATTTGCTAATTTCAGAAAGTATAGGTTCAGAGGCCTTGAATCAATACTTAATATTGTTTGAATCTAGGATATCTAAAATAAAGCTTTCTAAATTACTTATGGTATTATTTTTTGTAAATGTATTTATAAAAAAAATTTCCATTGTAGCAAGTTTTCTTCTAATTTTTTCAACATTTAGTACATAGTGCTAAATATTTATAGCAAACCTTTGTGTTTCATTTTTCTGGTTAATTCAGATTTAATTGGTTGGTATGAAGGATAACTATTAATTAATAGTTGAAAGAAAGTAATTCATGCAATACAAACTGTATTACTTCATAACTATCGGGCCCACAAATGATTAAGACCAATCAATACTGGGAGTTCAGTCCCATGCTGCATGGTTGTTTTCTCCGTTTGTAACATGAATATTAACCAGTTTTCCTTAGAAACTCAATAAAAGCTTCCCTCTCCTTAGGCAGAAACCCTTGCATACTTTGCTATATTCCTGTAACCATAACTAGCTATAGTACAAAGTCCGAAATTAAGAATAATCTAATATCCAAAATTCCGGAGCACAAGCCAAAGAGTAAATATAAAGAAAGAAAATAAAAATCTGAAATCTTTAACATTTCACATTACGCTCAAAGGGGCGTGTTTTTAACGTTTTGTGTGTTATTTTTATTTGTTAAATATCATGTTCTTTGCACTTAAATCATTAAATCCAGTTCAACAGCAATATCGCAAAATAGTTTTAGAATGAGCATATCTTTAGAATTTCCAATACACATTCTCGTGTGCTGGAGATAGAAATTCCCCCCCTCCCCCGGACAGTGTTGCCATTGTTCGCTTTTAAATCGTTGAGTTTGTTAATCAAAAATTCATTAAAGTTTTACAAAATATGAAATAGGTAATAAAACAAATTCCAAATTTGGGCTTCCAGATGCCCATATTCAGGTGGAAACATATGTTATTTAAAATTTGATGGCTGTAGGTACCATTGTTTTATCACAGTGCGAGAAAAATAGGTTGATCTTTGGATTATGGTAACTTGGCGATTTTTTGGCGAAAATTTGGCAACCAACTCTGCTACAGCAACCCTCTACTTTTTTTTTCGCCGCCATTTTGTCTTCACGAAGTAAAGACATATTTCTTTTCTTTTTATTTACTCAACACTTTTTCCAACAATCTACTAGCCGAATTACACTTATGCTAGAAATTTTATGTAACAAAACTGCTTAATCATGACAAATATTAACTGCAAAATTGGGAAAAAGTGCACAATCGCAAACTCCTTGCGCATTTTTCAGAATAGCACTACACGTAAACCATTTACACGTCGACTTATTTTTACTTAAAAAAACATCCCAGAATTGTACAAGAATGGCATTGCACGCACTCTTAACTTTATCCATCTACACTGCTATTTTCTCATAAATTACAAAACTTTGCACGAAAATGCAGGAAAATTTTCTTAATCTTTAAACTCGGTAAAAAGCACATATATGAAATTACCTGATCGCGAAAAAGTATATACCCTTTCCAAGGATGAACATTTCCACGTATAAAATAAATAAAATATCCAAAAGCTTTTACCTCTAAATTATCTATTATATTATAAACGTCACCAACGAATTTATACGCAAACATTAAAAATAGTTACAAATACTTAGTGTCAAATATTTAAATTATTTCCATACACGTATTACTTTAACTGAAACGTATACCAAATTCCTACAAACATAAAATTCACAAAATAACTATCATTTAATTAAAATATCACTAAACCATGTACATGTCGACTTATTTTTACTTAAAAAAAAAATCCCAGAATTGCACAAAAATGGCATTGTGCGCACTCTTCACTATATCCATGTACACTGTTTTTTCTCATAAATTAGAAAGATTTCATGAAAATGCATGAAAATACTCAACGTATACTACTGAAACGTATTCCAAAATACTACAAACATATAACTCACAAAATCACGATCATTAAATTAAAATATAATTAAATTAAAAAACACTACTTAAAATATAAATAAGCACAGCATATACATTAAATTAATAAAAATTAAATTACAATCCTAATTACTTTAAACTAAATCATTGCTAATAACAATTTTCCAATTATACCATTTTAATTTATTTACTCCTTACATTTAGAACAATGCATAAAAATAATATCCTCAAATGATTAAAAATACTAACTTACCTAATCTTCTTCAGAGTCTTCATTACATAGCACGCACACTTCCCTACAGAAAGAGTTCCAATCGGCTGCAGTACTACTGCTAATTTCTAAATCTGAAATCCAGTAGTCAACTTATTATTAATTATTACGTATTAAAAATTTAGAATTCACTTTACATAGCGCCATGCAATCCGAAAATTAATCAACACTATTTCACACAACACACAATGAAGTTTAATACAAAATAATTTTTCCAAATTTACCCCCTTTTCCGATTAAAGAACTGTAATTCGTCCATTAATGTCACATGACATATCTCATGATCTCTCATTTCCCTCACACAAAATAATGTGTAATCGGAACTGAGTGCTTCTCACATTATTACCAAAGTCCTAGGTAGTAACCTTTATCGCCTCCAAAATGTCGCCAAACTACCTGTTACCATATTCCAAAGATCAGCCGAAACATACATGCATTTATTCAGATTCTTCATTATTTAATTTCTTTAAATATAATACAGGGCTCTAATATTTGGCGGCAGCAATTTCAAAAGTGAACCTACATTTCAACACAAAATGCCAAAACGAAATTAATAGTCTTTCTGGGCAAATTGCTCTTTTGGACTAAAAAAAATCTTCCTCTCCTGCTTATAATTATGGAAACGTATGCCATAAATGTGGTTTCTTTTAACTAAGATTCCTCAAATGGCTGCTAACTAGGAAGTAGCATAGTGCCCTATGACAGTACTTTGATGTTGCATAAATGTTGGTCAGGATCACACTTTCGGCCCTTGAGTGGTGTGTGTTCTTGGGGAAGGGAAAGATTAGTATTTTTCTATCTGACACAAACAAAAAGTGAAGTACAAATGTTGCAGTATTTATGTGTGATCTTACTAAGTTTAAATTGATGATATAAGATCCAGATATTTGCAAACGTCTGGAATCGCTGAAATTCCGACGATTCCAGATCTCGGTCTTTGTACTGTATAACTATAAACCAGGGCTGAAGGCTGTAGGAAGAGTGAAATCACAGAAAATATGCCAAATTTATAAATCATTTATGAAGTATACCATTTGTAACAGATGCAGTACTTAATGTAATTCAGGAAACATGTAAATCATTTCTCTTTTGCATTATTATCATACATATTTTCCATCACAAAATTTTGAATTTTACTGTTCTTATTCATATTTAAATTGGTATTATCGAAGAGTGTGCATTATGATGAAAATTTTCGAAATTCTTTCGACAAAATGAGTTTAATATTTAAATATATAAAGCAATATTTTAATTTTTACTTCAATGAAATATGTTTACCAATACTTTTAAAATGCAGACTGTTTAAAATGATATCAAAATGTACAGATTCTGCTTCTAGCCTGAAGCTAGGCTTCTTACTGCCTAAATAATGTGTCATATTGTAATGGAGCATAAGCTAAATTTCAGATTTAACAAAATATACATTTTAAAAATAATTTTAAGGGCTTAAAAACTGTATGAGGCAATAAGTAACAGTTTTTAAAGTAAGTTTAGAAATATAGAAAAGAAACAAGTAGAATTTTCAGTCCTTTCTTATTATAAGTTACCCACAAGACTATATCACTAATAAATCAAGATAACTTGCCATGTGTTCTTATACCTTGCTGTATGTTATATCTCGGTTGATTAGCGATAAAATTTTGGAGCCCACTATAATAAGGATGTACTAAATTTTCTTGCAATTTTATTTTTATATGACAGGCTGTACCTCTGCATATTTTTCTTAATAATTTCTGCCAGTATTAAGGCACTTATCATATCGTACAACCAGTTTTTTAACCCGCTCTTCATAGAAGTTTGCTGCCTGATTTAACACACTTTGCAATACGGTCATTGTAACCTCATCATTGTTGTTATAAGGAGAACCGCCCAGATGCTTTTTCAAATGCAGGAACAGGTGGTAGTCAATGGACACTAGATCGGAACTGTTCACAGGGTGATCAAATTGTTCCCAGTGAAACAATGCGATGAGATTTTGAGTTCATTTACTGCATGTGGACAGGCATTATCATGAAGCAAAATGATCCTCTACTCAGCAGGTCACTCCTTTTGTTTTGGATTGCACTGCACAGTTTGTTTACGGTCTCACAATATGTCATAGAATTTATTATGTCACCATGACGCAAAAAATCCAAGCAATACTCCTTTGCTGTACCAAAACACATTGTACATGATTTTTCTGGTTTGAAACTTTTCAAACTTCATTCTTTTGGGTGTTGATGAATGCTGCCATTCCATGGATTGCTGCTTCGGTTGTGGTGAGTATAAGCCACACATGTTTCATCGCCTGTGACAG
Source organism: Stegodyphus dumicola (assembly GCF_044657685.1). NCBI lineage: Eukaryota > Metazoa > Arthropoda > Arachnida > Araneae > Eresidae > Stegodyphus > Stegodyphus dumicola. The sequence goes on along the minus strand of NC_140768.1, from coordinate 130,254,460 downwards.
TTTCCTTCACACAGTTTCCTGTGACAGTTTCCTGTGACAGTTCACCTTCCTCATTGTCCTGCTGAAGGTAAATCACTACCTAAACATTTGGTTTTGTACACCTCTGTCAGCATTTTCGATACCCAGCATGCACACAGTTTTTGATAATTTAAAAATTTACTCACAATTTTATACAGAACATTGTATGAAACCCAAGAAAAGTCATCCGATAATGACAAAATTATAATGTGTTCATTTTGTTTTACTCATTCGTCAACTTTCTGCACCAAATCTTCAGTAATGACAGAAGGTTACCCACTTTGTTCAGCATTGTGAACATTCTTGGGATCATCTTTAATAGCTCTAAACTATTTCTGTATCATTTCATCACTTATAATGCATTCTGTGTACATTTTGCTAATCTGATGATGAATTTTAGCTGCTATCATGTCTTTAGCATTAAGAAAATGAATCAATAATCATACATTCATCATTTGGCAGGGTTCTTAATCATCACAGCCATTTTAAATACTTAAAAACAATAATGTTAACATGGTTGAAGGTTTCCCATAATGGCACCTGTGGCTTGTCAATGATGTAGGTAAAAAGTGCAGAATGCTAACCACAGCGCTGCTGCAAAATGGTACTTACTTTAAAAACATGCCTTGTACTTAATATCTGCTATTGATAGAAAAAGTATTGCATATTAAATAAAAATGAAAGTTGAAAATTAAATTCATGTATATTTTTTTCATTTGTAATATCATTATGTGCAAATTCTGTACAATTTTCAGTATACCTTCACTAATGGCAAATGACTTATGAATAAAATAAACTGCTAAATAATAACATAACTTGGTTTTAAAATTTAGAAGTATGTTTGATGTAAGTTTGTCAATTTAGTGTAATACTTGTTGTGTGTAGCAAAGCTTAATTTTTAAAATTAAATGTGCCGGAGCCCTATGGAAGACCACTAGGAAAAGAGAAACAAAAATAAATAAATAAAATAATTACTAATTAATATAAAAAATTAATAATTAGAATTAAAATTCAATACAATGTAAAAAGATCAATAAAAATTTAATAAATTATTAAATGAATGGTAAATAGTTAAATAATAAACTGAAATATTGGACCTTGTTTTATTTGGGGTTAGAGCTGGAACTGCAATTTCACACAAAAAAGTAAGAAATAGCACAATTGCCTGTCAATTAATTTAAGCACTGAATATATAGTATAATATACTACTTCAAGGATGAATATATATATATAAGATTCTCATTTCAGCATATCAATGAAAAAAGTTAAAACAGTTTTAAAGTGTCACTAATAAGAACAGAAAGAATGTAGTGCTTAGTAATAAAGAAGATTTATCCCAGATTTTATCTATTATAAATTCGAAGGATCCTGCCATCCAGTTCACTTTTGAAACTGAATCTGACAATATTTTGAAACTGACAATATCCTCTCCTTCCTTGATATTCCTATGATTTGCAATGAATCTGATTTCAGGACTACTGTTTACTGTAAACACTTTTCTGTTTGTTTATCGCCTCATAAGTCATGTCACCCGGCTAAGCCAAAAAATAGCTTCTTTTTACTATTATGTATTTCACACTCCCAAAGTTTAGAACCATTGCTTGCTAATGAACTCAATTATTTGAGATCAATTGCTGTTGACCAAGGATTTTCTCCCATGGTCATTGATAGAGCTTTGAAAAAATTTCAACTTGCCATCAAAGAAGATGTTCCGCTGTTAGAAATAACATTAATAACATTGTCATAGTTCCATTTCATCCTTCCGTTAGTTAAAGCACAGATTCTTCAGAAGTTCAATTTTCACGTCATTTTCTCATTTATAAATAAAAATCCACAATCCATTTCTTAAAGATTCCATTTCTGACATTTGATATAATGCTATAACTCTTGGAGAATTTAGCATATCATGTCATAGATTGGCCAAATCAAAAGGGCATTGTAGTTTTGTATCAAGAAATATGAATCTTATGTCCAAAAAAGCAAAATTAGTAAGTCTATGATAGCTAATCATAATTTTGACTTTGGGTCTGCAAAAATTATCCAAAAAGCTTCTTCCATTGGCGAATTTAAATTTTCTTGAAGCTTCTCACATTAACAAAGATTTAGTTTGTTTAGACTGACTTTAAATCCAACCCAATCCTTCCTAACGCTTTTAAAATTTTATTAACTTTTAATTTCTCAATTTTTGTTATTTAATTAATTTCTCAATCTTGCCAAGGTATGGCACTACCTTCCTGTTTATTTTACTGCAGTAAAGTATAAACAGAACTGTTACACCTGCTGCTTTCCAGTTCAACATTTACAATTCTGAGTGATGGTCTCACTTTCAGCACTCTATAGTAACTATCTCAGACAGCCAGGACAAAACTTGCTAATCCTGCTAATTATTCAACAGCATTTTCAGTAGAACTTAGCTGCTTTCCAGTCTTGTAAATTTCTTTGAAATCAATTGAGTTTTTTGTCTAAATCTATGCCAAATACAAGATTGTTTCTTTACTGATGTTAAGGGAAAATGTTATTAACAGTAATGGAGTAATGGATGATGTGTAGAAAACAAAGAGAGAAGTATCCAACACTTTCTGACCAGGATCCCAAGCTGATATAATTTCAACTGTCAAGCAAAATGTGACAGGGGGAAAATTTTTCCCTAGAATTCCAGACTTAGTTCAGAACAAAGTAACAAGTGACAATTTTCATCTTCCTGTATTTGGTTACATGATTCCAAAAAGTCTGTGTATGTGATTTTTTCGACGGGAAAGAAAAATTTACTTGCTGTCACAAGTATATTCACTTCGTGGAGAATAAGCATTTGACATACTGGTGGGAAAATGTTTTCTGAAAACTCTTGCTTTTGTTCAAGGGTTTATTTCCCAAGGCAAGAGAGACATGCATTCAATAGTTAGAATTGATGAAAAGAAGACTTTTCTGTTGAAATTGTGGTTCAGTTATATAAAAGAAATGCCTGAACCCTCTTATTTAAGGCTCTGGATAGAATTATGATTTATCTAAAAAATTACAAAGCATTGGGGCTCCAGTTCTATTTAAGTTCTGAAATGTAGCATACAATAAATTTATATTTCATGATTCAAATTTCATTGTATATACTTTTAAATAAGTGTCATAGTATTTATTTTAACATACAATATATTTTACTAGATTTTAGGTTATTGTGTTCCAGCTGATCCAGATGTTCAGAATCCTCAACACACAGTTGCTATTTTTGAAGAATATGGTGAACCCATCAATGTCATCAAACTCTTACAGTTACCATGGGAAGATAGGCTAAGAGTAAAAAGACTTTGTGCTTCTTTATATTTATTGAAATTTGTACTATGACTGAGAAAATTACAATTATAGTTGCCAACTTCTTTATAAAAAAATTTTCATGGGATTTTCAGGCTGGAATTCGATTAAGTGGTGAATAACTCCAAGGTTTTAGATGATTGGAACAACATACAATGCATGAAGATGCATGAAACAACAAACTTGGGATAAAATCATAATAATTTATTTATTAAAGAAAAATTAATGTAATGAGAGGAATTTATTTAGAAAGGTTTAAATTAAGAACATTCTTTTTAAAGTTACTGAATCTTAGCTATGATTAAATAGATAAATAAAAGAAATATAAATATAATGATATCTAATGATTAATATAATTATATCTTTTATCTAGAACAAAGGAAAAAAAACATACATTTATCATGTGCCACTTTGAATAACATTTATTAACATATTACTTAGAAATGAATATGAATTAATATCAAGTCAAAAATGTAATGCTGCTGGTGCATAAAAAAAATATATATACAGTCAAAAGTCTTTAATCCGGACTCATCGGGACTTCGGCGATTCCGGATTATGGGTTTTTCTGGATTACAGATCATCAGTTTAAATCTGGTAAGATGGCATGCAGAAATTATAAAATTAAAAATATGAAATCGTAATTTATTAAATAAAGGACAATTATGATCTAAAGGGTATCAAAGTTTACAAAAAAAAAACTTCATATTTATTTGTTTACTTTATTAAACATTTCTTTCAACACATGCATGTGTAAAGCATACATTATGCATAGTCGAAATTAGAAAATTGCTACCAGAAAACTATTTGATGTGTATTCGTGATATTTATAATGATGAGAAATTGATTTAAATTATATCGGAGTACATCGAGATGAAACACTACATTTAGTGAGGAATTATAAGCCAAATAAAATAAAAACATCTGCCCTGAAGATGAGGATAGTGCTGACAGATCAACTTCCAGTTCATTTCGTGCCGCGATGTCCCCCCCCCCCCCCAGCAGAGCAGCGTGAAATTGATAAACAGATTTCAGAATGGTTAGAGAAAGAGAAACAAATCACCTCTCTGTCACTTTCTTCATGCCTTTATCCATTTTTTGCAGCAATTCCACTTTTTGTTTAATGGACATCGAAACGTGCTTTCGCATTGTAGATCCTTTGCCAGCTCCAGAATTGGAAACTCTTTTTGACATAATCGAAAGTTCAAGCTTACTTTTTAATGCACTTACGCATGCGCAGAAAGTTTGCAGCTTTGAGGTCCGGATTACAGATCATTCCGGATTATGGGCGTCCGGATTAAGGTCTTTTGACTGTATAGGTTAAGTCCACTATTTGGTCATGATAGAATACACAAGTACAAGGCTATCTTCTATAGTAGGAGCATGTTTCTAAAAGAAACTGCATTGCAGATACAATACTTTATTAAGTTTTGACTAGAATTCCTGTAAATATGACTATTTATCAATGCAACTTGTTTCCTTGTATAACTGCAGCGAGAAATATATTGTAACAAGACAATATCACATTAAATTGCAAGTGTATATAAATTATTAAAAAATGTTCACCATGTGAATTTAATTAAGAAAAAGATCAAAATTAACTGTAGCAATTTGTACAGTATGTACAGTACATTAGCTAAATGTATTTTGAAGGTCAACTTTTACTGCACTGTATGAAAAAGTCAACTATTGTTACTTTTCTTTCTATAAATTGGAGCGAGAAGGGTTTGTTAAGATCTTTGCATTGCATTTTGCGAGTTTACATGTATTGCATTATTCTCATTATCTTTTTGTCTGATACAACCAATTGTTACATAATAGCATAAATTGGTATCAACAATGCTGCTAGTGTAAAAATATAAGTTTGTGTAGTCACATTAGAACATGTTAATAAAAATTGAATATACTGGTAAATTTGATTAATCAGAACTTGTATTAGCCGATTTCACTCAAAAAATTACGATTTTTATGAATAATTTATATATGAATATAATGATAATAATTTATTTGCTAATGATTTTATAATTATCATGTGGAAATTATATTTTTCGTTTAAAATGTGTGCACTTCTGTAGTATTAGAATAGATTTAATATAATTGTGTTTAATTTAAGTGAAAAGGCTAAGGCCTTTGATTATATTTTTTAGGATCATAATTCTCATAAACGAAAGGTCTTTAATCTTTAAGGGAAAAAAATTTTTTTTAGATATACTTTAGGATTAAAAGATTAAAATTTCACAAATACATTCATAAAAACCGATTAGACCTTTCATACTGAATTTTAAATATTTAAAACTTTTATTTTGCTTTCTTTGAATTTTCAGATAAGTTTGGGTCTGTCAAGGCTTCTAAATCACTTAGCATCTTTCCAAGAACCTATTGCTCTGAATGATTTTAGAAGACAGCAGTTCGTTATTGTAGATGGAGAACCAAAGTTGATCGATGTGGATGATGTAGGCCTCAGTGAGCCAAGATGTGATGGCAAACCTTGTTGTTCACCAGCATTGTTGGTTGAGAATAAAACAATTTGCATTCCTTGTGTAAATAATGTGTGCCATGGCTACAATGAAAAAATTAATATAATTAGAACTGGGGGTCACTTTATTAAGCATATCTTGCCTCATGGTGCCCCAACACGTTTATATTTTCTAGCCAACAAGATTACTACTGCATATCAGTTTGCTTTACTGGATGCCAGAAACATTTTGAAAGAAATGGAAGATTTGACAAATGCTTTTAAGAGTGGCTTATATAGAAACAGAAATACATCTGAAACAGGATTCTTATCTGGTAATTTTGGCTTATATTTCAAAATTTTTAAGAAGCATGACAGACTTTTAGAAGCTTTTATTGTAGTGTTTTCAAAAATTGGAGACCAAGCTAAAATTAGATTTATAATTTTATTTCTATTTTCCATTACAAAAAAAAAAAAAAAAAAAAAAAAAAAAAAACTCATTCATTGAAATAAACATATTGAAAAGATCTTCTGTGATTTGAAATAAAATATGCAGATATTTTTAAATTGAAATATTATATTTGTTAGATTTTTCTGCAGAATACAATAAGAGAATGAAATTTGTCGATAAATATTATGGTACTACTCTTATATATGCCCTCGCTTGGCAACAAATTTCTCACCAAAAATATTTGGCGAGAAACTCCACGGTGCCATATTACTATCTAAATTTTTTGTCTACATTTCAAACTTTAAGCCTAAAATGTCTCCAAAAATGCAGTTTTCGCACATGCAAAACCACATTTCGAACATACAATTTAAGCTAAAAACCCGAAACAAAAACAAAAAATTTAGATAGCAAAAACGTAAAGTTTCTAACCAAAAGTATTTGACAAGAATCCATGTATACAGAGATATGTTTTAACTTAAAAAACTTAAAAAAATATCTACAAATTGCACAATCAAGGCAGCGAAAAAATCTACGAACTATGCACACCTCGCTTTAATAAATTAACATAACAACAATAAATTTCAAAGAATACCATGTACACAGCATTCTGTTTAAACTTAAAAAAACATCTATGAATTGTACAATCTAGACATTGGACACAAATCAACAAAATAATCTAAAATAACAAAATAAATTGCAAACAATTAAAAAAAAACAATAACAACAGAAATTCACAGTAAAAAAAAAAAAAAAACAATGAACATAACATTCTACAAAATAAAAACAATAAAATAAAATGCACTTTCCATAATACATTCGTGAATAAAATTTCGCCAGTCACACAATGTCTGTGAACAAAATTGCCACGATTTTGCTATATCACATGTCTTTCTGTGATTCAAAATTCCGAAAGTAATGATAAAAACTTCCTCCAAAGTTAACTTACTACATGAAAAACCGTGACTCAAATCTTAAACTCCGCTGACAACCACATACTTTACCAGCAACCATTTGACTGCAAACCCGCACAAGTCTATCAGAAATACTATTCCTTGTCCGAGTTCTCATATCAGCTCTGCATTTCAGATACGCCAAATTCTGTTTTAAAAGTAGTCCTGACTCCCACAGAAATTCCAAAAATACACTTCAATCCACATAAACACACCCGTGAACAAAAGACTCATTAAACAACACTAACATCGTACCTTTTAATACTAAATTTACTTTGCACACAATCTAAAATACGCGACTGAAATCGTGCCACCATGTCTCTCATTGCAACTTAGGCCATTTCTAAACATGCCAACACTAACCAGTGAGCAATTAAACCACTGCAGCAAAAGAGTTAAATTTCAACGTCAAAAGGGTTGCCATACATACAGCATCATGCCCCAAACCATCCCACAGCATGCAATCGCAGCCAAAACCAGTGCAGAACACATATTGCCACATTTGGTGATCTTAGAGCGTATATAAGAGTAGAGCCAATATTATAAAAGCATAACAACAGAATTTTATTACCTTAATTATAGAATTTTAGCAATATAAGTGCTGCATGTAAGACAACTATGATACACAGATAAAATGCTTCATTATTTCTTCTATTAGAAAATAATTATTTTGTTTATTTAATAAAGTGTTAATATATGAAAACAACATATCTTTAAAACTGTAATAAAATACTATTTTTGATATTGTAATTTCATATAAAGCAAGAAATCCTTCATTTAGTTTCGATTTTGTAAGATTTTTTCTTTTGTAGGTTACAAAACGTATAACTTCAAGGATGTATCTGACGATTTTGATTATAGATGCCAGCTGACTGTCTCTGGTTATGGTTGTAAGACATCTGTTCTTGATTCTGAAGAAGCAGCAGAAATTTGCTGGTCTGACTTGAAATGCAAAGCTTTTGTTGTAACAAATATTACTACATGGACAGGTAGTTAGTTAATTGTGATGCTGTTGATATTATTACTGAAAAATATCATAATGTTTTTACTTAAATTAGTTTGATGAAAAGGTATAATTGCTCTTTTAAATTTTATTAATATCCTTCCAATTCAATTTTAGGTTAACCTAATTAATTATGAACTATAAGTATATTCAAATTTCATCCACTGACCAAAATCAAGTGTTTTACTTCAGTTAAATATAACTTATTGTAAAAGTAAGATGTAAAAAAAGAGTGTTTTTGAGCAAAGATCAAATTGAGATTGTCCAGTTCTTGTTGCATTAAAAAAGAAAAGAAAAGGTGCAATTAAATTAGCTTCAAAACTATTTAAGTGCAACAGAATGACCATATCAAAAATTTAGAAGTGTACTTCTGTAAATAACTATCAAGGTGAAATTTATGTTAATATTTATTCTCTGTAAAAAAAAAAAAAAAAAAAAAAAACTGTGGACATTAAGGTAAAGATTATAGAGAAAAACTTGAGACATATATTTCTTGGCAGAAGAGGCACCATAGAAGCAGTTAACATAGCCTTTGGTGATATTTCTCCCAAAATACTGAATAAGATGTTTCTTATTTCTGTCACTTCAACAAGTTATGCTGGAAGCAATGAAGAACTATATCTCCAATAATTTTGAGCTCCCACATATAGGGAAAGCAAAGCTTTGTAGCCAAGATATAAGATGTTTCTTGTTTCTGTCACCTCAGAAAATTGTTCTGGAAGCAATGAAACTGTGGCTGCAATAATTTTAAGCTGACACATATAAGGAAAGCCAAGGCTGTGAAATAATGATTCCTTATATGACACATATAAGGAATCATTATTTCACAGCCAAGAGATTCTACCTACAAGTTTTAAAATGCAATAACAAAACTATTGAAAAATCCAGATCTGAATACTCAAAAAAAAATTCGGAGTATTTTTTTTTTTTTTTTAATTAGGAGAATTAGTTTTAATTTAATCTATTTTTTATAATAAATGTTGTGTTCTATATTTATTTTCTTTTACTACTTTTATTTTTGGGACAAATTAAATTAAACAAATGCTACTGTTATTATGGGACAGAAGGCATAGTAATCAAGAAAACTGAAGATCAGCGGAGTCACAGTCATCGAATCATTATTTGCACAGTAAAATATGCTTTTACAGAAAGCAAACTGAGCAGTTTATCTTTTAAAAGATACTGAGTTATTTTAAATTAATGGCAAGCAAAGTTTCATTAGTACTTTCTGATTATCCACACACCCCCAAAAAGTATTCATGAGGCAATGCATTATGTCACCAAATATATGCAAGCCATGGCATTGTGAAAATGTATTTATGTGGCAACCCAGGCTTGCGTATTAGACAAATATGTCTAATACACAGTAAAGTGTATTAGACAAATGCCAGTTTCCAAGTTCAAGTTTCATGATCATTAATGCTTTTGTTGCATTTTTTCCTTGTAAGAAATTGTAATGTGATTATGGATTTTGCTGGCTAAAAAAAAAAGTGTTGCATTTCTTCAGAAATATGGTGCTTTCCCTAACAGTATAAGGTATTTCTCCCACTTCCCTAGCGTGCCTTCATGGTGTAACGGTAGCACGCTGGGCCATTATTCCAGAGGTCCGTGGTTCGATTCCCAGTGAAGGCAGTTGCATATTTTTCATCTTTTCTGCTTCCAAAAATCCTAATGACTCTAAAAGTGGCGCCCGAACTAAAAGGGTTGTGGATGATGATTCTCTGCACCCAGGATTTGGTGACTAGGTCCCCTAAAACCCTAGCCGCCCTTTAAAAAGGGAGTATATAAGGTATTTCTCCCACTTCCCTAGCGTGCCTTTGTGGTGTAACAGTAGCACGCTGGGCCAGTATTCCAGAGGTCCGTGGTTCGATTTCCGGCGAAGGCGGTTGCATATTTTTCATCTTTTCTGCTTCCAAAAATCCTAATGACTCTACAACAGAAGAAAATGAAATTTCGTATTCAATGAAGTTATACTTAGTAAATAATTGAATTTTATGTATCAAAATTTGTGCGATTCTCTGAAGTTATTTTGAATAAAATCAAATTGCTGTACTGTTACTGTAAATGCCCGAAGTCTGGTAAATCCTAGGTTTCACCGATAAAAACCTAGCTTTTACCAAAGTGCCTTGTTAAAAGATCGAAGTATGCTTTAATATGATTCCATTACAGGCTTTTAGCAAGCCTTTGCAGTAAATCATGGGAGTTACCATAGACTTCCCATAAAAGCCCAAAACGAGGAATTTAAATCGATCTTGAATAAGCCTGCATATGCAATTTTCATGGCGACACTTTTCTGTTCCTGTCTCTCCTTAATTTCACCATTTGCAGTCTAGCTTCGAGCAAATTCAAACAAGTGTGGGCAGCTATGATCTAAAATAGAAACAGTTTGTTTCCATTTTAACATATTTTGCATGTTTTATTTTGCTGAAAGGAGATTAGTGATGTTATGCAGAAAATGTTTTATGACATTTTGTCTGAATCTGTAAAAAATAAGCAGGATAACAGCTTTTACTTAACAAATGAGAAGAATGAAGTGAAAGAAGCAAAATGTTTGATGGAAAAACATACAGGATTCTGTAATGAACTGTAAGTAAGTAGCATGCTAATGATATTCTAAATATTGGAGGAGAGGACAAACTTATAGCACCACAGTGTGCTGAAAAAACAGATATGCTGATTATGTTACAATTTATGAATTCTGCAATCTGTCATACACGATGCTCATATCACAGTTGGCCATTATGGAAGAACCCGCATGATTAAAGAACTGAATCGCAAGTACAAGAATGTAATAGTAGAATATATCAAGTATTTGAAAATATCTGAACTATGCCAGAAAAAACAAAAAACTGTGAAAAAGAAGACTGTAATCAAACAAGTTATGCATAGTGAAATGAATTCTCGATCGACCTAACAGACCTAACAGATATGCAACCCAATCCTAATTGTGGTATGAAATCCATTTTAGTGTATCAAGATCATCTTACAAAGTGAAACAAGCAAAATGTTTGATGGAAAAACATACAGGATTCTGTAATGAACTGTAAGTAAATAGCATGCTAATGATATTCTAAATATTGGAGGAGAGGACAAACTTATAACACCACAGTGTGCTGAAAAAGCAGATATGCTGATTATGTTACAATTTATGAATTCTGCAATGTCATACACAACGCTCATATCACAGTTGGCCATTATGGAAGAACCCGCATGATTAAAGAACTGAATCGCAAGTACAAGAATGTAATAGTAGAATATATCAAGTATTTGAGAATATCTGAACCATGCCAGAAAAAACAAAAAACTGTAAAAAAGGAGATTGTAATCAAACCAGTTATGCATAGTGAAATGAATTCTCGATGACAAGTCGACCTAACAGATATGCAACCCAATCCTAATCGTGGTATGAAATCCATTTTAGTGTATCAAGATCATCTTACAAAATTCATCCTACTCTGAAGTTTACATAGTAAAAGAGCTGACGAAGCAGCATATCGCCTTTTGGATTTTTGGAGGTCCAAACATTCTCAATTCTAACAATGGGAGAGAATTTTGCAACCAAATTATCAACTGTTTATGTGAAATGTAAAATGATATAAAAATAATTCATGGTAAACCGAGACACTGTCAATTGCAATGTTCTGTCGAACAGGTGAACCAGGACGTTGAGAACAGTTTGGCAACTAGGATGGAAGCAAATAAGATAGTCAATAGGAAGTGAAGAAAAGAAACAATAAAAAGTGGTCGGAAGGATTAAAATTTGTTCAAGCAATAAAGAGTTGGAGGACTTTTACCAGAAGGCATTGATAACTCATAGGATTTACCGCAAAGCATTGGTAAAAGCCCGGAATGGAATCATATTAAAGCAGGGTTCATACACATTTCTGCACCCAGACATTAAGGACTTTTAAGAACAATTAATGAAAAAAATTAAGAACCTATGATTAAATGGGAACTGAATAAATTAAAATAAAAATATTATCTATGCCTGAACTTCACTTTTGTAATACCATCCTAAAAATAAAATAGATCTGTATGTGTGATGCATTATTATTAAACATGAATTAATGATTATTAATAAATTTGAGAATAAAATAAACTTATGAAATTTATCACGTAGAATTAGATTTTTTACACTCATAATAATTGGGCATATTTGAAAGAAGATATGTGACATTATATTTACGTTTTACTAACAGCTGTATGTTGGTTTTTCTTTCCTGTCTCATTTTGTCAAATACTTGCTCAATCTAGAGGTTTAGTAAATAGGTAGGTTTTATGTCAAGCGGCATAGGCTACAATGAGAAGCAAGACCATAATCAGCATGATTCATAACCAAAAGACTGGATGTTGTCATTGCTGCTGCTTGTCTAGAGAAAGACCTGCTGATTAGAACAAACCTGAAAGTCCTGATATAGGCACGCTTAGCAAGTTTTGAAAGTTTGTTGGTCTCTGTCTGATGCAGGTAGTGTCATAGTTTTTTGTAGAGTTCCAGTGGTTGTAACCCAGGTTATATACTACTTTAAGGTTGCAATAAGCCACTAAAGCACCAGAGGTGATAAGTTGTTTTGCATTATTTTAAGTCTCTCTAGATGCAAATAATAAGTTTTACATGAATTTTTACATTTTTGTGTTTTAACTTGTGACTACAGTAAAGATTAATGAAAGGCAATAACTTGCTTTAATGCTCAGAAATAATTTTTAAGGGTAAGCAGTTAGTTATAAATAATTAAATTAGGTAGTTAGATAGCCTTAGTCATTATGGATTTACAATGGCCACTACTAAATTTTATTTATTTTTTAACAATATTTGTTAAAAAAGCCCTATTAAATCCCATTCTAATAAAATTTCACAGTATAAAATGCATGTAATTTATGACATTGATTCATAAATGATATTATTATATATACAACACATATAACCAGACAGCCATGTAAACTTAAATTTTAACAAAGTAAATTTAATTAAAATAAAAACACTACATAGAAAAAATTACATGTCAAAAGTAATAAAAAGTAACATAAGGCAATTTTACTCTTGGATGAGAGGAAAAGTTAAGTCCATGCAAAAATCTGTCGAAATCTCTGAGTAACGGTTGAGATGTTAGATGTTTTAAAACCTTTTTTTGAGTGTTGCCATTTACCGTTAGGTTATAGGCTCCCCCTCCGGCTCTGATGACATCTCGACGAAGAGTCGACAAGATATTTCACATTCATCTCTATGGGGCGTAAACTTGGAATGTTTTGATGATGAGTTTGGAGGTTTCTTCTATGTATTAATTTATGCTTTAAAACCTGCATCTTGAACACTGTCATAATATCTTTTATACAACTTATCTTTGTCCCTTTGAATAATGATTCAAAAGAATTTGTGTAATAGTAGAAGTAATCTGTACTACAGTATTTACTTCGCATATACAGTCAGCCATATGTTGAACAATTTGTTGTAGACAGAATTGCATTATGAATTTCTTCAGTCTCTAATTTTTCTAGATGAGGAATTGGTTCTAAAGAAATCGACAGTTTATCTTCATCTTCAGAACATGATTCGTTACCGGTATCAGTAAGTATCATATAGTTCAGAGTTACCAGTGCCCATTTTGTGGAAGATAAAAGAAAAATGTTGCAATTTGGACACAGAAGACAAACTTTTGTGAGCTAATTAAAGCAAACGCCAATGAATTTAAAAGCATTGATGATAATTATTTAACTTTCGACTGTATGTTCAATTACTGAACTGAAATGATTGATTTAACTGCACAGAATCAAGATGATTCTCCAAAACATCAATGAATCAGGATAATTAATTTAATATGGAATCAAGATGATTTCCTAAAACTTCACTGAATCCAGATGATTCGTTTAAAACTGCATAGACTGAGGGTGGTTCTACTGAAATTTTACTAAGCTGATCACAACGTTCAAGATCATCAGAACATTCAATTTTCTTTGCTTTAGGTCATGTTCTTGAAAGCTTTTCAAATATGCATCCCACATGAAACTACTTTCTAGTTTCACGTCCCGTCAACTTTCAGTAAAAGGGTTGGCAATTATTTTCGCAATTCGAACTAATCTTTCGTCTTATTTAACATTGCAGTTCTTGCATTCAACAACCCCACTTTTTGCAAGAACTATACAACAACTATTGTTTTTACCACGATAAAATTCTTTACACAAGATAGAGTAGAGATACATTTTTTATACACTAGTGTGCAAAAATTAAGGACGAAGTCGAAAAATTAGCATATCAGCTGAACGAAGAGGCAGAGTGGACAGAAAGACCAATCAGGAGATTAAGTAAGGTGATGTACGGTAGCACATGTGCAGATATGCAGGTAGACATAATGGGGGAGTGTCTGAGTAGTATAAAGCATGTTGTCGAAGTAAGATCAGTATTTCTGGCAAAGAGATTGCACGCCCTATAGCAGTTAAAATCACACCGAGTTGCTGCCTCAGCGAGAAATGGCGAATAATCAATCTGTTAGACGACATCTGGATGCTTTTACCCGAGGTCGAATCATTGGGAAGTTGGAGGAAGGCCGCAGTGTGACAAGTGTGGCTGCAGAGTTCGGAATAGCTCACAGCATCGTTTCACGACTTTGGAGACAATTTCAAACTACAGGAACAACTATCCGGGGGTTTAGTAGTGGTCGTCCACAAGGAACCACACCCGCAGATGACCGGTATATTGCCTTACAGGCCAGAAGAAACAGGCGGCATACAGCAGGAGAAATCGCTAGACACACGACACAGGCGACTGGACGACCAATATCGCGTTTTACCGTGGCCAGAAGACTGCATGGTGGTGGTCTGTTTGCACGACGCCCTGTACGGTGTGTACCTCTAATGCTTACCCATCGGAGAAGGCGTTCTCTGTGGTGCCGGGAACACCGGAATTGGAGAGACAATGAATGGGGACAAGTACTCTTTACAGATGAGAGCAGATTCAGTCTGAGTAGCGATTCTCATCGCATACTCATCTGGAGAGAGCGGGGAAGCCACAATCATCCCTCGAACATCATTGAAAGGGACAGGTATGGAGGTGGCGGTGTTCTCGTTTGGGCAGGCATCATGCTTGGTAGTCGTACAGACCTTCACATCTTCGACACAGGTTCAGTCAACAGGACCCGTTATTGTAACGAGATTCTTCTTCCATATGTGCGTCTTTTTAGAGGCACTATGGGTCTGCAGTTCCTTTTCATGGATGACAATGCACCATGTCATCGCACAGTAGCTGCCGAACAGCTCTTAGAAAGTGAGGATATTGAACGTATGGATTGGCCGCGAGCATGTATGGGATTTTCTAGGCAGACGCTTGGCAGCTCGTACCTTACCACCAGTAACGATTCCGGAGCTTCGATTGGCGCTGCAAGACGAATGGGCAGCAATGCCTCAACAACTCATTGACACCCTCATTCTCAGCATGGGCAGACGCTGTGAAACCTGCCTAGCAGTCAGGGGAGATCATATCTCCTATTAAAGACCGGATGTTTCTTGCTGGACACCCATCACAGGGATGTTTCGGCCTTCAGTCGCATTGTGCTCCATGCTACTTTTTCAATAAAGCTTCTTTTTATCCCTCTGATTTCTCTTTTAGTAAGTGTTGCTTACATTGCTCGTGTCCTTACGTATTGGGGATCTTACGGTATTAAATGTGTTGATTTGGAAACCTTTTGTACAAAGTTATATTGAAAAAAAAAGCGTCTCGTCCTTAATTTTTGCACACCAGTATAGTATGCAAGATATTCAATATTGCATTGTAACACTTCAACCTACATATATATATTCACTGCATAAATATATATATATATATATATGTATGTATGTGTAATTTAGATAAAATTTATTTTCCTTATTCATTGAAATCACGATATAGGGTTGGTCTCCCCCTGGTTCAAAGCAACTCTTGAACTTTAGAAGTAAGCTTTCTCCCTTTCGAATCACAATATCAGATCCACCCTACTATGAAAGGAGCTTTGAAAGTAAAATTTTGAAATCTCAATTGCTCGAAGGCAACTTGGCTGCACCTGTGGAATTACTAATTTGTTTATCTTCATTACTTTTGCTAGACAACTGCACTTAATGCAGCACATTTTTTGTGCCATATATTTTCCTTTTCTGAATTTGAATTTTGTTTCTTAACTTCTCCTAATTCTATGATAATATTAAGAATTTCACTAGAACAATCATGCATTGTAGAACCAGAGCCTTTCAGTTTTTTTTAAATAAATCCCAGTCATATGATGATTTCTGAAGTGTTGTCATTTTCCGTTTCGTAGAGAAATTTTCTATTGCAGAATGTAAATCTCTACATAGTTTCAAATGTGAACGTACATTAAAACTGTCACATTTATTCATTATTTCATTCTTCATTTTGATAGTTGTCACTTCAAGAAATGGATTCTGCAACTGAACAAGCTTAGTAACTGCTTCTCCTGCAAAGTTACATGCTTCATTTGAAACATTTTGTAAATCTTTTGATTTTAAATTTACATTTTCTTCTGCAGTAATTGCATGAACATTCTTTCTTCTTCTTCTTCTTCTTTTTTTTTTTTTTTTTTTTTTTTTAAGAATATTAAAATCATTTATAAAATTCTTCCAGGTATCTTCAGCTCAAATCTGTTTCTCTCTCATTTGTGATACTTAGCTGATTCAAGGGATATACATTCTTTATCTGTTTTGTACTTTTCCTCAAAATTGATTCATTATCACAAACCATTTCTGGAAAATTACGTATTGAGCAGTTGGTATTTTTCAAGTCATCATCGGAGGGTACATAATCATTATCCTTATCATCGCTTCCCGATAAAGACATCATCATTTAGAAACACCACAGAAGTAATCATAGTGTTGATTTTAGAAAATAGCTTGTGCCCAGGTGTTCCACTCGAAGATCATCAAATGCAGTTTAGCATTTTAAATAATTTTTAAATAAATGGAAAGTTTGACACTTTTTTTAGCATAAGCATTAAGGATTGCACTATGTTTAAATTCAGCTTATTATTTCTTTTATTTACAAAATTAAATGTGCTTTCACTCTGTGTTAAACTATCATAATCAATTTAACTTTCTATAAAATACAATTCCTACTTACTGCATAATTGCTGTACAATAAAACCAAGGACATTTTATTAATCCTTTACGACCAGGGTGGCTGTTTATTATCAGGTTGGCAAAAAATCAAAATTTTCCATATCACCAGGATGGTGATTTTCTGCCTTTAATGCAGGAAAAGCTCAAAGAAAAAAAAATTGCACTCGGCTTTCGGTAATAATTTTTAAATTTTTGAAGCCCACCAATTTATAACCAAAGGGCCATGTAGACTTTACATTTAACTACGCAAATTTAATTAAAATAAAAAACCACTACAGAGAAGAATTACATGCCAAAAGTAATAAAAGTTACATAAGACAATTTTACTCTCGAATAAAGAGGTAAAGTTAAATCCATGCAAAAATCTATCAAAATCTCTAATTAACGGTTGAGATGTTAGATGTTTCAAAACTTTTTTCAACTGTTACCATTGATCGTTAGGTTATACACATTAAAATCCACAAAATGTTTGTGTTTCATAACAACAACACTAAATGAAATATTTATGCGGCTTTTTAATTTGAAGCCTTCTTAGACATTTTCGCTAATTTATATCGATTTCCTTCTCTTTAAGCATCTGTTCTAACAATCAGAAATTTGTCTTAACACTCAAACCAATGTTCTTACTAATTTCTCTGTGCTTTATATCCAAACTTGTCAACCTCAATGTACCTATGAGGATATACAGTCAAAAGTTCTTAATTCGGACACCCATAATCCGGAATGATCTATAATCCAGACCTCAAAGCTACAAACTTTCTGTGCATGCGTCGCGTTGACATATGCGCATAAGACCTTTACGGCTGCGAATATGCTTGTGTGCGTGCACAAAATATGTTTACGAGTGCGTGTTTAATGTATAACGGACGGTATAAGCTAAGCTAAAATTATCTAATTATCTATTTCAGTTAATGTTGCAGATTGCGTTGTTCCTTAATCTTCGAATTGGATCCGGCTTATTATTTTTTGCAGACTGTTAGAGCAATTTTATAAAAGTAAGCTTTAACTTTCGATTATGTCAAATAGAATATCTGATATATATTTATTAATATGTAAAGGATCTACAAAAGGAAAGTATGTTTCAAAGTTCATTAAACATAAAGTGGAATTGCTGCAAAAAATGGATAAAGGCATATCCTTTAACGTTTGTTTATCTAAACTTTGTTTATCTTTAACGCTGCGGCACGCCATGAATTGGAAGTTGATCTGTCAGCACTATCCTTGTCTTCAGACAGATGTTTTTATTTTATTTGGCTTATAATTCCTTACTAAATGTAGTATTTCATCTCGATGTAGTCCGTCTTTGATATGATTTAAATCAAATTCCTCGTCATTATAATTTGCTTCCGATAGCGAAGAAAGTGACAGAGGTTATCGAAAACGAAAAAATTTCAATTGACGAATTAGTCGGTAGACACAGCAATTAGCAATTATAGGACTTGAACAGCGGAACTTTGTAACTGAACAAGAAATTATATCTGTTTATAGATTTAAACAGAATATATTATCACATAAAAAACGAAGCAACTTAAACAACTTACATTGAAAGAAATGTTTAATAAAGTAAACAAATAAATATTAAGCTCCTTTTTTGTAAATTTTGATACCCTTTAGATCATAATTGTTCTTTATTTCATAAATTACGGTTTCATATTTTTAATTTTATAATTTCTGCATGCCATCTTACAGATTTAAACTGATGATCTATAATGCGGAAAAATCGATAATCCGGAATCGCCGAAGTCCCGACGAGTCCGGATTAACGACTTTTGACTGTATATATTTACTAATATGTAAAGGATCTACAAAGCAAAAGTATGTTTCGAAGTCCATTAAACAAAAAGTCGAATTGCTGCAAAAAATGGATAAAGGCATATCCTTTGTTTTTCTAACCATTCCGAAATCTGTTTATCAATTTCACGCTGCTCTGCGGGGGAGGGGAACGTCACGGCACGCAATGAACTGGAAGTTGATCTGTCAGCACTATCCATATCTTCAGGGCAGATGTTTTTATTTTATTATAGCTTTCGGCTAGATGTTTTTATAGTTCATTACTAAATGTGGTATTTCGTCTCGATGTACTCTGTCTTTTATATGATTTAAATCAAATTCATTATAAATATCACGAATACACATCAAATAGTTTTCTGGTTGCAATTTTCTAATTTCGACTATGCATAATGTATGCTTTACGCATGTGCGCATTGAAAGAAATGTTTAATAAAGTAAACAAATAAATATTAAGCTTTTTTTTTTTAAATTTTGATACCTTTTAGATCATAATTGCTCTTTATTTTATAAATTAATTTTATAATTTCTGACTGCCATCTTACCAGATTTAAACTGATGATCTATAATCCGGAAAAATCAATAATCCAGAATCGCCGAAGTCCCGACGAGTCCAGATTAACGACTTTTGACTGTACTTGGATCTGGTAAAAGCCAAATAGTCCAAAACTTCCCTGACAGACAAAAAGTTCCAAAGACAAAGCCTCCTTATTTAAAAAGATCTTGGAGCATAAAGTCATGTTCTGATGTTAACAAAATGAATTACAGCTCATGGTGATGTAATTAAAAAAGAACAGTCAAATTTTTAAACTAAAAATGTGGACTAGTGGTCAAAAACTATTTAAGCTGGCTCAGTAACTCTATGAGGAAATAGAAATGGGAAATTATATTTAAGGCTGAAATTATAAACAACTGGGTAATTTACATTATAATAGCTGTATATATCTTTGAAGAATAATTTTCCTTATTATTCAGTTTCTTTCTTCAACATCTTTCCTTTTCATTTTAGAATGTTGGGATTTAATTAAAAACTTCCGTTATTCTATTTAAAAAGAAGAAGAAAAAAAAAAAAAACTAAATGCATTTAGAATGTATAGAAAAAGCTGCTAATTTTATTTCTTTAGTTATATAAACATTCAGAAGAAATATGAAATATACATGGTAAGGGCTGCTTACAGACCTCGTGTGGCAGAATTTTTAGAATTTAGTGACACACCGAGCAACAAAATCTAGAAATGGCAAAAACTTTTAGAATTTAGAGCAGGCATTAGAAACAGAATTTAGAAAGGCATTAGGCTGCAGAATTTATGAGCCTCAGAGATTGCATCAGGTGGGAAAATGTCTAGTGCATATTAGAAGAATCTTTTAAATTGCCAGTTTCGAATTTCTTTATTGATAAAAAAAAATCCTTTCTATAATGCCTGTCAATGTGATAAGATTAGAAGCATTTTTGATATTTTCCATTCTTGTGTCTAGTGAAAAGTACAGAAAATAAAGGAAAGATAAACATGTAAGAAAAAGGTTCTGGTATCAAAAGAAAAGATTCAAACATTATGTTTTCATTCTTCTTCCAGCTGTTCTCCGAAAAGTAAGAAATTCATCGCAAACTTTCTGTAAAATACATCTTCTATGTGTTAATACCATGGAGACATTTTTCGTTGAGTCACATTTTCCTGGAATCTTCTAGAATCGTGGGTCTATAAATCTTGCCTTGAAATCCTCCTAAACTTTCCAAGCTGCAACGTCTAAAATTCTAAAGAAAAATTATCCCTACCAGTTCTGTAACAGCAAAAAGCTAGAAATATTTTGGAAAAAAAAAGGGGGAGTGTAAAATTCATTTTATAGAGAAAAATGCATATTCTGAGACAATTACATGGGAAGAACTCTTACCATGAAGAAATTAAAAAGACAATTTTAATTAATTACATATCTAATTTTGCTTTTGCTAAGAACTGTTTCATAAATTGTTCTTTATAGCATTATACCTTGTTTATTTTTCAGATTCAAAATATTGTATAATTAGTTGCCAAAACGAAACTTTATAATATGTTTAGTTTTGGCAAGCAGCACGTGCGATGCCAAATTTGTGAAATTCTTTGATTTTTAAACACTGACAGATTGTTGTATATATGGGGAGAACAACAATGTTGTATGTGATACCAAGTTCCTGTAATACTCTGATCTATGACAGCGAAAAATAAAAATGTTTTATTTTAATGTTATTTTTTAAATATAATTTCAATCTATTACAATTATTTTAATGAAATTTATCAATGTTACAACGTTTTAAAAAAAACATCGAAAAATTTCCAGATCTCGGAATTAAAAATTTTTCATAGAAAGTGATTGTAAAATCGCCAAAATGTTGACAAGTCGCCAAATTTAGAACCTTTAAAAAATAAATCACATCTCCAAAAGCGATAAGTTGTTTAAAAGCTCTTCATTTGAAAAAAATGAAATTATTTCGAAATGCTTATGTTTCACTTCTTGCTTAGAAACTTGAGTATCCAATCATTTATATTAATATTAATAATATAAATGATTTATATTAGAAATGAAGCTAAGGTTTATTCTCTAGAAAAAGGCTGTCCTCAAGGCTCTGTATCCGGACCTACTCTTTGGAACATAATCATAAATGATCTTTTAAGTCATCTCGACGGTTGTTTAAAAATTGCGTTTGCAGACGACTTACTATTAATTTTCCAAGGAAGGATTTTGAATAACATTCTTTTGAGAGCACAAGAAGTTCTAGATTTTGTCTCCAGTTGGGCGATTTCTCATAAACTCACTTTCAATCCTTCAAAAAGTAAAGTTATTCTTGTTCCCAGTACGTTTGATGAACAAAATATTGCTTCTTTGATGCTCGATAATTCTCCGTTGGAATTTGTAGAAAATGTTAAATATCTTGGTGTCATTCTTGACCAAAAATTAACATGGAAAAAGCACATTGAATTCCTTTCTGCTAAATGTGAAAAAATTATTAATGGCTTTCACCGAATTGCCAAAAATACTTTTGGAGTAAGCTACGATGTTAAGAAACTCATGTATAAGCAGTGTATTGTACCTTTCATTTCGTACGGCTGTCGTGCTTGGGGACATGTTCTTGCCAAGAAGGTTAACAAAAGAAATTTAAGAAAGATTCAACGGAGAATTCTTCTTCGTATTATTAGTGGTTATAGAACCTTAAGCTATGAGGCTACTTTTGTTCTTGCAGGAGTTCCGCCTATTGATTTTGAAATTGCATATAAGAATAATATTTTTGAGTCATTGGCAACTCATGCTTCAGAAGACTGTATTAATGGAATTGTCCCCTTCACTGATCTTCCTCATCCTGCTTCTTTAGAACCCATAAATTTCTGCGATTATAAAGAGACTGCTGAAATAAATTTTCATATGGTTTTCTTTACAGATGGCAGCAAGATGAACAACAAGGTTGGCCTTGCATTTGTTCTTTTTGAAGGCAATTCCGAGATTTGTTTTCTTAGACACCGTATACGGAATGAATGTACAGTTTTTCAAGCAGAACTTCTGTGCATTTATCTTGCCGTCAAGTGGATCCAGGATCATGGGACAGCATCCTCAAAGTACCTTATTTGTTCTGATTCTCTTTCTTCTCTTCAACTTTTGAACAGTATTACCAGCTGCGATAAATTAGTTATCGAAACCCTAGTAACTGTTAGTTCACTTAGAATTAGAGGTATTGATATCTGCTTTGCTTATGTGCGTGCTCATCATGGTTTCTACGGAAATGAAAGAGCTGATTTCTTAGCTAAAGATGCCTTAAATTTACCCATTGATATCAACATTAGCATTCCAAAGAGTTATTGGAAGTCCTTTCATTATAAAAAGCTTTTAGCTATGTGGAATGAGGAATACATTTCATCTTGTAATGCGGAAGTCACCAAAAAGTTCCTTCCTTCTATTTACCATAGACTGAATTCCGAGTCTTTCCTCTCGTTAAATTTTAAAGTGTCTCAGTTTTTATCTGGTCATGGTAAATTTGCAAGTTATCTGTTTCGTTTTAATCTACGATCAAACAATTTATGTGAATGTTCAAAAAGAGTTCCTCAGGATGTGGAACATTTGATTTTCTCGTGCCCTACATTTGATGGCCCTAGATTATGCTTACAGAACGATTTGAAAATGTTCGGAGTGACTTGGCCAGTGAACTTATCTGTTTTCGTGAAGTCCAGACTGCTGTTCTCTGCTTTTGTTCGCTTTATTTATGCATGTAATTTTTAATGTTTATTTATACATGTAACCTTTAATGTTCTAGTTAACTTACTTCTGTAAGCCCTGTGTTGTACATATGTGGTGCATGGGGAGTCTGTATGTTCTCAAAGGAAAAAAAAAAAAAAAAAAATAGGAACAAATGATAACCCATGAACCCATTGAAAAGATAACCATATGTGTCAGTGAATTGCCAACAATATTCCTCCAAAATGCTAATTCACACTCAAAATGGGAGTCGTAAAACAGAAATTTCAGACGATTAAAATTAAGTATCTTATGCCGATTTTGGTCAAAATTAAGGACTTTTAAGGACCAAAAATCAATTCCAAAAACCTAAGGATTTTGAACGACTCTTAAGGACCATACAAACCGTGTAAAGCTGGGGTACTCAACTCGGTGACCGCGATGCCCAAGGCGACCTTGCATAGTGCCCATCAGGCTTCGTTCAAAAAATAGTTTTTGCTGCAACAGTCTTTCTTGGGATCGCACATGGAGGGGGTTTGGCAGGGAAGGGGTAGAAACTTGGTTGGCCTTGTCTTGGGTTTCGGAAGCATCGAGAGTGATGGTGTGTCTTAACTTCATTCTTCTTGTCACCTCTGTCCGGTTTAAAGTGACAATGCTAACAATCGAACGCACGCCTCGGGCCTGGGAGGCCCTGCTACCCAATTTCTGAAAAAAAGGAAAGATAAATTCCGGAAATGCCTGTGAATGACACGTACATGACCTTGAATGCAGCTACTAAGAAGGTCAAAAAATTTCACTGAAAGGACTTAATTTCTGTATTATGTTTTGTAATGACCGGGCATCCTCACTGGTTAATAGAACGATAAAGTTTTAAGATTTGGAGCACGATATTACAAAGCTCACCACACCAAACAGGGCTGACAAAAATGAAGGGAACTGCAGGTCAGAGTCGACCCTTGACTTGACGGTATGACCCAATTATATTAAATATTTAACAAGGTGCAAAGGGAAACTTTTGACCCACGTTCTTCACCAATCTTCTTTGAGCTTTTGGCAGTGACAGTGTTAGTGGTGCATCCAGTCTTGCCGTCATCCTCATTCTGCATTGGGGCTTAGCGATTTGGTTTTTTTTTTTTTTTTACCCCTGGATGAGTGGGCCCAGCAAAAGGCAGAAGATATACAATTACAATTCCAGCTGGGAAGAAACGTATTGCTTTGTTGATGTGAAAGGGAAGTGTGTGTGTGTGTTTGTTGTGTGGCACTACTGTAGCATTGGCCAAGAAACATAATGTGGAATGTCATGTTCAGACATGGAACATTTTCAACAAACTACCCGGACGGTTCAGAAATTAGGAAGAAGAAAGTATGTGAGCTGAAATTGAAACTTTCAGTGCAGCAATCACTGTTTGTTAGGCCAGTTTCAAAGTCCAAAAATGCAGTTTCGTTAAAATTGCTCACTTGCTGGGGAAGAAGAAAAACATTTTCAGACCGTGGGTTGCTGATGGAAGCATTTCTTGCAGATGCCAAAAACCTCTTTGACGGATTCTCTAACAAGCGTGAAGTCATCAAAGCAATTCAGAACCTTCAATTATCAGACAGCACTGTTTTAAGGAGAATAGAAGCAATTGCTGATGACATGCAGTCTCAACTGAAGAGAGACTTGGAAACATGTGAATGGTTTTTCTCTCCAATTTGATGAGTCCATGGATATTTCTGACATGTCGCAGTTAGCTGTTATGATAAGAATGGTATTTAACAACTTTTCTGTTAAAGAAAAATTATTAAAAATTCTGCCTTGACGATGAGAACACGAAGAGAGGACATTTATAAAGCTTTTAAGATGTTTGCGGCAGAAATTGGCTTGCCGCTTAAAAACTATCGGCAGTTACCACAGACAGAGCACCTGCCATGACAGGAAGAACCAGCAGCTTTGTCACTTTGTGCAAGAAAGGCGAGTGTTTTTCAAACTTCATGTCTTATCACTGCATCATTCATCAAGAAGCGTTGTGCGCAAAGATATTTCCATTCGAATGCATCATGAATGTTGTCACATCGATTATCAATTCTATTCATGTGGCTTCTTTTAAACACCGGCTTTTTAAAGCACTGGTGAAAGACTCCGAAGGTAAAACAGTCGACCTCATCTTATATGCAGAAGTCTGATGGCTCAGCAGAGAAGTTCTATCAAGGTTTTTATCGCTTACCAAGCAGATAAAAGAGTTCATGCAATCTAACCCTGACAAATTCAGTAAACACATTGAAAAACTATATGACTCTTTGTGGTTATTTAATCTGGCTTTCCATGCCGACATCACTGAGAAACTGAACATTTTAAACCTGGATCTTCAGGGTAAATATAAGGAGCTGGCTCAAATGATGGGATCTGTGAAAGCTTTCAAAGATGTCTCAAATGAGATCAAAATCCCTGGTTCATTTTCCAAACAAGAACAAAATTGGTGAATGATGACAATTTTGGGTCCTTGCGATTTTCCGGCCATCTTAAGATGCTTCTGGACCAATTTGAAAGTGATTTCAAAATTTCAGTTGCCTGGAGCTAGCGGTGAGCTTTTTTGTCAACCCATTCACTACGAAGCAACTGAAACGCCACAGCAATTGCAAGAATTATTGCCACAAACGTGGAAATAGTCGAACTGGAGAATGATACTATCCTACAAGCACATGTCACAGATGCAGACTTATGGAAACTTGTGGAAAAGAATAGGTTTCCATTATCAAGAAGTATTGCATATAAAATCAAATTTTGTTTTGGGTCTACCTACCTCTGCGAATATTTAAACCATGAACATTATCAAGTCGAAAAACCGGAGCAGGCTCACTGATTCGCATCTTGACAATTGCTTGTGTGCGGGGAACCTCAGCGTATGTACCTAATGTTCATATGTTGGTAAACGAAATTCAGTGTCAAAAATCACATTAAGTGCAACACTACAGACAGAAAAGACATGACTATATTGTAAGTAATAAAATTTTTGTGCATGATATTTTGTTTCTATCTCGATCCATTTTTTTTAATCTTCTTTATGAGGGTGCTTTTTTTTCTTACGAGCTAGATTTAACTAGTAACGTGATAATACCACTAAGGGATGGCCTGTATATCAGCCGGGGTGGAAAAGTTATGTGGTGCCCACTTTGCTTTCTGAAAGTGCATTATGTGCCCCAGTACCAAAAAAAAGTTGAGTACTATTGCTGTAAAGCATACTTCAGACGTTTACCAAGTCACTTTGGTAAAAGCTATGTTTTACCGGTAAAGCTGAAGATTTACCAGACTTTGAGCTTTTACAGTAGAATATATATAGGAAAAAAGCAGCAATGATGCCAAATTTGTGAAATTCTCTGATTTTTAAACACTGAGAGATTGTTGTGCATATAGGGAGAACAACAGTGTTGTATGTGATGCCAAGTTTCTGTAATACTCTGTTGTTCTGTAATTCACTGTATACACTGTTGGAACAGTGGGGAAAAAAAAAAAAGAAATTTCCATATGGATGCTTCTTGCGATTTTATTAAATGGTTGTTGTTTTATGTAATTCTTGGTGTACCACCATTTGTAAAAATGGCTATTTACATCTTAACTTAACAAAAAATTAGTGACAAGTTTTTTGGGAGGGGTGTAAGGATAACCAGAAAGTACTGTTTTAATTAAATCAAATTATTTAAATTCGAAACATCATAATTTTGCATCTCTAGATTTAAATATATTTTGAATCTTTTATTTTCACTTTATGTTTTAGTTAGGAATTAGTTGATTTAATAACATTATTCCTTTAACTCAAGAAATGCATTAATTTCTCAGTTATTTTTTCTGATATACCACTGGTTCTTGGTATAACTGAAAAACCAGGATAGTGGAAAAAACTTAACACTTTAGAGGCTTTAAAATTATGATATACAGCACACTATTTAATGTATAATTTTGTAAAATTATTAAAATAAACAGAAAATCTTGGTAAATTTAAATATTTTCTTCTGAAAAATGTATTTCTTTTCTATATATTTAGATAATTTGGAGCAAATCGCATAAAGCTTGGTATTATTAACCTAAGCTATTCACCTAACAATTGTGATTAATTTAACAGTATAATAGTTAGTGTGCGCATTATTGTAGCTGATCTTGCTATTTTATTCCCGTCTTCACCATATACGCAGAATGTCTCAGTTTGCTGAAATCCTATAGAATTCATTGTTTTAGTCATTCTGTTGTGTAACTTGATGCTATTATTTCTTCTTTATAGAACATTCATCTTTTCTAGTATAGATCAGTTCCCCTCCCCATCAAATGAAATTCAGTTTCAAAAATCATGAGTTTATTCTAAAACTTAACATGTTTTGTGTGGCCCACGATTGTTTTTAGATGATCCATGAAAAATCAGGAGTTTGATGTATCACAGAAACAAATTTGACTAGTATAATTAATGTGTAATATGCATGTGATAACTCATCTGATCTCCGATCTTGAAAAATTATAAAAAAATTCCCATTTTTGAAAACAGTGCTACTATAAATGGCATCATTTAGTTGTAATTGTTTAATGATATTAAATTCATTAATAGGCAATATATTAAAATATTTCTAGATGCTATCAAACAGAATTCTTTTATTTTAGGATGTATATTTTTACTTACAGGAAGAAGAATTGCCAAGTTTAAAAAAGGAATCGGAACTTCTCTTGATAATAATGCTACCACATTATTTGTCAAACTGTGATATTTTATAATTTTTTTAAAGTGTTGTATTCAAATATTGTTTTTATCACTGATGCAAATATTGTCAAATGTTCGCAGCTATGATTTTGTATGCTGCATTTCCTGGTATGATTTGTTTGCATCCAGATATAATACCTATATAATTTTAAATATTTATTTTTTATTTTTAATTGTAAAAATATTTACCTTTTTAAAATCTAAGGAAACTGCAATTTTCAATGTAATATTTTACTAGCAACTATTAATTTTTGAGGTCAGAGTTTGAAAGAAAATTCTGAATAATCCTTAAAAATGGAACATCATCTTTCATTAAGACACAATAACACGCCGAACAAATACTAATTCAAAAGTCAAACAACAAAATGCTGATTTTTATTGTTTGACTTCTGAATTAGTATCATCTTTCATATTAATAGCTTCATTGCTTAAAATATAAAAAATCAAATCTTCATTTTATTAAACAGGTTAGTAAATAAAATAAAATTTATAATAACCTTCTTTTAGTTATCAAAACTTTTATTTGAGAACTGTAGTGATATTTATATGCTAAGCCCTCCCCCAGAATATGTTTATTTTATAAAATTTCTGTTAATATATTATTTTTTTATAATGACAGTCTTCTGTTGTAGTCTATTTTTTTCTTTTTCTTTTTTTTTAATTTAGTTTTTACAAAATTATTTTATGATTTTTCTGGATAAATCATCTTTAAATTGTACTTAATCTTGAATTTGTGAATGAATGTCATATGTTCCATCAAAAGTTTTAAATTATATTTGTAACAGATATAGTTAAAATTAAATTGAAACTTCTGAATTAGCATGAAGTATGAATTGCAAGTTAATTTGATTCTTTTCTATTATTGGGACCAAATTCAGAAATGCACGTGTGTATATGTGTGTGTGTGTACATGAGTGTGAATGTATATACATACACATACATACATAGATTTTTTAATCTGGTTCCAATAACAGAAAAGCACTGTTCATTGTTGGTGGGTTACAGAAAATCTTGAGTTTTTCCATTCTATAATAAGTATTTATTTAAAATTAAAAATTATTTTTAAATAATTTTACACTTATACATTGATTTATTATATGTTCATTATTGCATTAATTTCATTTAAATCTCTTCCTAGTCTCCCTCGTTTCTAAAATCAATGTTACAATAAGCTGGAATAAAAAAACATGTGGGTTGTGGTAGTTCGGGTAACATAGTTTTAGAATAATTTACATACCAACTTTGGTGTTATTTTTCAGGTATTTTGCCCCCCCCCCCAAAAAAAAGGAAATGCTACTTAAAAGTGCTATAAAATATGTTAACTTTATAGTAGTAGTAGTAGTATAACTTTATAGTATATATATCTTGTCTCCTAAAAAAAAAAAAAAAAAAAAAAAAAAAAGGTGTTTGCTTTTTTTACTATACTAGGAAATTTATACACTTTTGGATAATTGCTAAGGATGGATGACAGTAGCAGTGACAGCAACCACAAAATGGAAGGCTGGAAAATGTGGAAATTAGCAAAAGTGTGGGATACAGAAAGTCCTGTTGTGCATATGCAAATTTTGGATTGCCAAAGCAGTTTGTCACGTGATGCTATCATAGAGAAGATAAAAGGATTTGATGCATATTGACCTTTGTTGTTCAAAAGCAAAATTTAACGGGAAAGAATCAATTGATGAATTTGCAATTTTTGTATGCCTTCCTGATGTCACTTAGATGATATTATACATGGTCGCATTATTGGCCATATTAAAAGTGCAAAAAATAAAACATTGCTAGGGAGTTTGACGTCAGCCGCTGTTTCAAGGCTTTAGAAATAATTTCACACAAATGGAATGTGTAGCAAATGTCACATAGGAGGTCGTGTTCACAGTGCGATGGCTGTAGAAAATAGGTACACTGCTTTAAAAAAAAAAAAAAAAAAAAAAAAAAAAAGACAGTTCTATATTTCCCGTTCTACTGGGCTGATTCACAAAATTCAAATTGCGTTCTTTATGTCTCGAAATCGCGACTTAGATTTATATATAACACTTTTTTAACATAGGTATTTTGACACAAAATCTGACTTTTTCTGAAATAACATACCATTTTTTTTACATATTTCGATTCTACGACTCAAATTATGCCTAGATACTAAATTTTGTAAAATTTGGTGCGAAATTTATGGAGAAATTCAACAGTTTATATTGGCGCTTTTTCTCAATTGCACCAAGAACAGTTCACTTGGCGAACTTCTTAATATATGGCAACCTATTTTCCTTTCCCGTAAGGGGGAAAAAAGACACCATCGTTCCTTTTTTCAAATAATATTCTTCATATTATATTTTTAATTATAATTGTTATTATTTTAAGTAATTTTTTTTCTTTTTCGAACATTTTAATTATTTAAGTTGCACGGTTTCTTTCGAATAACTATTTAAAAAATTTCTTTTTAACCATTCAAACTGCGTAGTTTAAATAAAAGGTGCATCGTTTATTTTATTTTTTTTTTCAAATAGTTTTCTTTATACTATATTTTTAGTCATAGTTACTATTTTAGGAAATTTTTAAATTTTTAGACTTTTATTTTAATTGTTAGAGTTGCATTGTCTCTTCAGATAATTATTTTAAATTTTTTTATTTATTCATTCAAACTGAGCATTTTAAATATATTTATTAATATAAATTTTCCAGGATTTTATTTTATTTATTTGAATTGCGGTTCTTTCAGACGAAAACTTTGTGTCGCAGACTACGGTGCATCTGAAAACTGAATATATTAAAAGAGAAAATACAGTAAAGCACAGTTCACACGCCTTTCAATGTTCCATTCAGAAAAGATATATAAATGAGAAAGATGTATAACCGACATTTTAACTTAGGTTGACTTGCATACATTGCTTTAAACAGTTTTATCATCGTGCCCATTGCTTTACACAATTTTATCCTACATTTGGTTTCTTAAAATGTTATTCATATTTTAGTCAAATATTTTATTTTTAAAATAGCAAGAATCAAATATCATAAGATTAAAAAGTTTTAAATTTAAAAAAATACAAATACTAAATTTTACGCAAAAATTTATTTTTTCTTCTCTTTTTCTTGCTCTTTTGCTGTAAAGCTTCTTGCTGTATTCTGCTTCATTCTTGTTCTTTTTCTTTAGGCATTCTGCAAGTATATTAAAAAGCATCCAACTTTTCGAAACATCTTGGTATTTCTGACAATCATTTTAAATAAAGTTATCGCCTTCCATTTCATAAAGGCCAACAAAAGGCCGAGCGTTAAAGTCGCTGAACACTGGTAGCTCTCCGGGGTTTGAATCCCGGTAAACAGGCTGGTTGCATGGGCATTTTCGTGGATTTTCTCATGTGTTACGTGTATGACAGCTGGTTTCTCTTAGAAAGTTCACAAAGGCATCCTTCCTTTTAGGGGGCCCACCAGCGCACGAGCGATATAGTCGCAGAACACTGGTAGTTCGGTCCGAGGTTCGAATCCCGCAAACGGGCTGGCTGCATGGGTGTTTCCGTGGTTTTCCATGTGTAATGTGTATACGAGCCAGTTTCCCTTAGAAAGTCCACATCCCTCCCCTTAGGCAGATAGCCCTAGTGTGCTTTGCCATAATTAAATACACCACCATACCACCTTCCTTTTAGGCAGATAGCCCTGCTTTGCCGTAACTTAATAATCCAATTCAATCCAT
This sequence comes from Stegodyphus dumicola, assembly GCF_044657685.1. NCBI lineage: Eukaryota > Metazoa > Arthropoda > Arachnida > Araneae > Eresidae > Stegodyphus > Stegodyphus dumicola. The sequence continues at coordinate 130,222,799 of NC_140768.1, read as the reverse complement.
TTCATCAGTATTTGGTTAGAGCCTTTATCAGTCTTTAGAGGCTAACCATTTTGAAGGTATGAGATGAAAGGAAAGGCTGGTTTCATCAAGAGGTTTTGGTTTATTTAATTATGACAAAGCACACTAGGGCTATCTGCCTAATGGGAGGGATGTCTTCGTGCAGGACTTTCTGAGGGAAACTGGCTCGTATACACATGGGGAAAACCACGGAAACGCCCATGCAGCCAGCCCGTTCGCGGGATTCAAACCTCGGACCGAACTACCAGTGTTCAGCAACTTTACCGCTTGGCCACTGTTTCATCAGGAAGAAAAAAAAAGTCTTTAGGTGACATCCAGATACATTACTGGATAAACTCCTGAATCTTTAAATAATTTGACTGAGAAATCATGGGATTCTCCGTTTATGATACAATATGATGTTCTATAACGTAATTTAAATTTATACAACCATATATAGTCTAAAACCAGTCGCTTTTCACTTTAATCTGCAATGATATCGTTTTTGTCTTTTCTGTTAACACAAGCTCAATTGATGGCATTTGCTGGTGTAGACTTCCAAGTTTTTTCTCTTTGAACACCTAAATTCTTTGAAGTATCCTGAAAGTATATTCAAAAGCGTCCAACTTTCAACATCTTGGTATGCCTGACAGCCAAATTTCCCTGCAAATTTTTGCTTACTTTTCTCCCTAATTTTCACTTTCCTTCTACAGTTATTTTCAGTGCTCACACAAGAAAATTAAGATTTTTCGATTACTAGACTTCCATAAATTTTGCATTCTTGTCAATTTTTTTAAAATATCAATTACATGAATTGCGTTTCAGCTGAAGACAGCTTTTCATTTTCTAGTAATTTTAAATATAAATAAAGTTTAAAGCGAAGCCCAAAGGATAAATATTTTAATTAAAAGATATTTTGCTAAATGACAAAGACATGAAACAGTCCAGCAGTGTTTATCCTGTACCACCGAGTGATCCGATTCTTATATCACCTGAAACAATCTAAATCATATTAAAGATCATGTTTTTTTATACAATCTATAATGCGAGAGAAAAATTAGCTTCTTAAAACATTCTTTCTAAGAAAATTAATATAAAAATTTATATTTATATACTTTTTTTTTTTTTTTTTTTTTTTTTTTTTTTAAAGCTGGGACTTGAACCAAACTGTCAAACTTTTAAAGTTTAATTTACATGGTGGTTATAATTAAAGTTCCACTTTGAAATGGTCATAAAAGGAAAACTACTGGACCAAATGCTATCAAACTTGGCAATCGTGTAAACGAGGTTATGGAAATTTATTTTTCCGCGGAGAAAAAAAAAAATAAAGGAGTTCAAAAACTCACCACCAAGGGAAAAATGGTGCTGTATGCAATATTGTTAAATGAAATAAGACATGAAAACACTGGTTTAAAATGAGTTTGTTTCCGAAACGTGTTACAAAGCATGTTCAATGTAGCTTCCAGCATTTTCCGAAAGCAAGTTAAATTCTGTTACTGCATTCTCAACAGCAGCCCAGCATATCAGGAGGAATGTTATGGACATGTCGGTGTATCACATTTTTCATTTCTGCCAAATTGTTTAGATTATCACCATAAACAGTGCTTTTGAGTTAACCCCATAGCCAAAAGTCACAGAGGTTTGAGGTCTGGTAGGAAGAGGGGAAGTGTCGGCCTATAAAAGATGCACATTCGTGAAATGTTGCCTAAGTAACTGTGCGACACATGTGAGGTGGTCCTGCATAAAAATCTTAGTATCTAAAATGCCACGTTACTGCAGTTCATGTATCACGAAACATTTTAACATAGACTCTAAGCGAGCTGCAATCACAGTAGTCCAGCTGTCGACTGCTCTTCAGACAAAATGGTTCAGTTATGAAACTAGCTGTCATTCCACACCGTGCTATGCAATCAAATGCAATGGAACTAGGTAGGTAACATGAGGGATTTCTTTGGCCCAAATCAATTAAAAACGTTTTGAATCAGTATCTTCATGTTTTAGGGCCGAATTCAGGCTTCAAAAATTACAAATTAGCGATCTGTAAGAAAACGATTTCCAGATTGTACGCACTTGTGCGAGTGATTTGTGATCTCACATTTTCTAATCTCTAATTAGTGGTTTTCATGGAAGAATTTCTCCCTTACATGAATGGCGCACTCGGCTTTTATCGAATTTAACGCCTTTAGATGGTAATTTGCTTACTTCAAAGTTTCTTAAGAGTATACAACATATTAAACCTGTGTAACAAAAAGTTAAGTTACATTCTGACCCATATTTCGTTTAACAATATTGCATACAACACCATTTCCCCCCTGGTGGTGAGATTTCGAACTTTCTTTTTTTCTCGGAAAATAAATTCCCATGACCTCCTTCGCACGGTTACCAAGTTTGATAACATTTGATCCAGTAGTTTTCCTTTTATGACAGTTTCAAAGTGGAACTTTAATTATAACCGCCCTGTATATTATTAAACTTTAATTTGAAGCTATGCATTATATGTATACCATGCGTAGGATTTTCGCTTTTATGGAAAAAATAAAGAATCAAGCAAATATACTTAGGAAAATGGACCAAAACTGAAAAATTTTCCCTCCCTCCGAATATAAAATATTGAAACTTTGACCTTGAATTTATTGTATTATCGAAATATTCAATTTGACTTTTCTTCTAATCCTAGTTCCGACAACAATTCCGTCAAAAATTCTGAATTACTGAAGCTAAAGTAAAAGGTTTAGTATATATTCACTGCATGTTAATAAAAATAGATTATACAATTTACGCTGATGCAACTTTTTGTCTGAATGCACAACATGTAATGGAAGAGAAGGCTTGTAGAGATCTGTTTTTGGCATGACTCTAAAAGTAGATGTGATACTCCTTTTGTCTCTTCAATGTCAAAAAACTTTCCTTTGAGAGGCAACTTTAGTTTTTGGGAAAGAAAAAAAAAAAAAAAATCACAAGAAGACAAATTTGAAGAACATGCAGGACGATTGAGTACACATATTTATTTTCGGAACATAAGCGGTTTTCCAACTGGTTACTGAATGATGAAAAGATGCATTGTCATGCAATAGAAAACATTTGGAATACGTTTTCTGACTGAATAACGTAAGATTAAAAGTCATCTGCTTAATTCACAGCCATTTACAAGTTAACTACTCAGGCAATTGCAGAATCGTTTTGATCCTGAGCTTGTAAGACAAACCTACTATCAGTGGATTTAAACACTTCTTTAATCTTCCGAGAACATTCCTTCTTTAGCTCATATTCCAAGAATATTAAGTGAACACAATTATTGCAAAAGAAATTGATATTCATTTGCACTACGGCTTGGTAGTTTACTAACGAGTTAACAAAACTTAAATTCTGCTTTTTGTGTCTAAGAATACAACAATATTTTAAATATTTACAAATAAAATATTAAATGAGCCTCACCAGTTGCCTAGCATTTGAAGATTGTTAAATACTAATTGTTTGTTGCGAAGTCTAACCCAGGCTGCATGGTTGGTTTTCGTAGTTTTCTAGGTTTTCTTTAGAAAGGTTCTTAACCAAATAGCTCCCATGTTCTTTCTATGTTCAAATAACCAATTAACCTAGTTTAAGCGCGATTTCCAAGTGAAGTTACTAGCAAAACCCGAATACTCATTAAAAATCATGTAGCTTGCCAATCGGGAGTAACATGAAAGATACGGCATCAATAATTAAATTGCTGTTACGATACGCTGTTTCTAAACTTAGATGGTCATTCCTTAATTAAATATAATTGATTTGTAACTTCTACTAGAGCTGACAGTAAGAATTGAAGTTTAAATAAATAGTATCGTGTGCAGTCTTGATTAATATAAAATTAGAAATATTTGCATAGAAAAATATTTGCATTCAGACAAATTTTTTTGAAATATTTGCAATTACTTTATAAGAAGGATTTATTAATAACCATAATAATTACTTATTATATTACTGATGATAGGATTCAGTTCTTGACAATTACATTCTAAATTAGAATTTTAAAGATATAATGAAAATACGCTACGCATAAAAATACATTTTAGGATAAAATACGAGTGGATTTTTTATATTTAAAAACTTCTTAAATTCATTTAATAAACATCGTACCCTCGTTGTTAATTGAATCCAGAATTTGGGTGTCGTTTATATAATTATTCTTACTTGTCCACAGAACCTGCTGACTTATCCAGCCATTAAGTAGCTGCAGATAATTTCTACATAGCCATTGAACTTCCGTTAATTCAGTCTCTAGAGGGTTGTATGTTTATATCATAATTTGACTTTTATAAAAATGATTATTCTAAATCTTATGTTTCTATAAAAATATACTGTGCTTTAAAAATACGGATGATAATATCAGCCACTTCATAAGCAACAACTTGTTTAGAAATAAATTATGCAGTTAATGTCGTAAAATATTTTCATAAAATTCGAATAAACATCAAACAAAAGTTCTAAGTTTTAGACAATTCAATTTAAACGAAGTTAAAGTAAAGTAGCAGACGATTTAGTAGCTCTTACAAATATATATATATATATATATATATATTTTTTTTTTTTTTTTAAGAAAGAGAAATTTTAAAAAATAGTAAAAAATTTGAATAATATCATCTATAATTTTATAAAAAATAGCTTTTCGCATATATTAATAAATATTTATTACACATCATTGAGGGAAAAATTTCATATAATTAGTTCTCCGTAAAATTTTATTTGAAATTTAAGGTTAAAAATAGCTGTGGCAATTCACTGTAACAAAAATCCATAAACCACATTTGGCGTTATTATCGCTCAAAAAAAGATGCCAAGTTTCAAAACGCGAAAATATGTAAATTCGTGTATATCTTAGAAAATTTTGAATAAAAAAGTAATTTTTTGCAGGTATACTTAGAAATGCACCTACTTTAAGATGATGGGAAAAATTTTATAGGTTATAATTCAAATTTTTTTTCGAAAAATTTATAAAAAATATTTAAAAAATAAAACACAAAAAATGGGTAAATTTTATTTGGAATGAACCTAAATTTCGAAATGTGAAAGGAAAAATAAAAAAAAGTTTAATAAAAAAAGAGATATTAATACATATTTTCCAAATTCAATTAACATTGAGGAGCTAGAATTTTGAGAGCTAATATTTTAAAAACTACTCTTACGATTTTTACAAAACTTGGCATTCTGGCATAATTTAAGTCGTAGAATCGAAATATGGAAAAAAAATCGGTATGTTATTTTAGAAAAAGTCCGATTTTGTGTCAAAATACCTATGTTAGAAAAGCGCTATATATAAATCTAATATATATCCTAAGTCGCGTTTTTGAGAGATGAAAAATGCAGTTTGAATTTTATCAATTGGCCCAGTAGAACGAGAGATATAGCACTGTCCCCCTTTTTTTTTTTTAGCAGTGTACATAGTGCTATCGACAAAATAAACCGGCACAGCGCAGCTATTGAGGTAACAAATCAGTTACTTGCTATTACTGGCAACCGGATTTCCTGAAAAACTGAAGCCAGATGTTTGCATCAAGGAGGATTGCATGCCAGCCATCCTGTTGTGTGCATACCACTGTCCAGACAGCAATGCATTGTCCGTTTGCAATGGCATCATGAGCATCGTAATTGGACTCAATGGAATTGGTCTTGTGTACTGTTCTTAGATAAGAGTAAGTTTAGTCTGTTACTGGATTATAGACGCCAACTGATCTGGTGTGAGAGCAATACTGCTTATTATTCAGAAAATATCCAGGAAAGGACCAATATTCAAGATGCAGTATCATGGTATGGGACGACACTATGATCGGTTGCCCACTGCTACATGTTGTTGCAATTGAGACTATGATTGGCCAATGATACATTAATGATGTTCTGTGATGGTGTCGGTGATAAATTTGTTTTCATGGACGACAGTGCAATATGTCATCGAACAGCTGCTGTCCAACATTGTCTACAGAATGAGGATATTCAATGTCTCCTATGGCCAGCATGTTTGCCAGATAAGAATCCCATTGAAAATGTTTAGGATGCTTTGGGAAGGAGTCTTGCTGGTCAACAATGGCCTCCAATGAACAAGGACACCCTTTTCGTGCACTGACAGAGAAATGGACGAATTACTGCAACAGTTATTGGATAATACTGAGCAAAGTATGACACGATGTGTGGAATCTTACATCACCCTCCATGGCGACCATATCCCGAACTGACATCTTACGAGAGAATGCCTGCAGATGGTAATTGCATTTTATTCCTCCACTTTTAGGTTATTCAGCACAATATGACCATTTTATCCCTTGAACACTTTTCAAAACCTTTTAGAATTCCGAGCACAATAAATTATCTTTATTGTTATGTCCTCATATTCTGAATTGTCAGCTTATTTTATTTTACTTGGCATCCAAAAAAACACGCTTACTTTTTAACGCTACATACCCATTTGTGATCATCCTTAGCAATTGTCCACCAGTGTAATTGTACCAGCAGTGGCGAGATGAATCTTTTGGGACTCCCCTATCAAAATCATATGTCACAAGTATTTTTATTTGTTTTTAAATCAGTTTATGTATTTAATATTGCAAGAATGCAACTTTAGTCAGTTATTAAACTGGAATACGGAAGATCAGATCGCGTAACTTTTTCCTATGGTATAGCTATGTTTATTGCAATATCTCGCATTTATATGTTTTAATTTTTTTTTTCTTAGAAAGCACTTAACTGTAAGCTAAAAATTGTTGACTGCGATGTGCTAATATACTGTTCTGTCTAAATATTTAAGCTACTTATTTAAAAATTGCTTCCATTTATTAAATAAATTAAACAATGAAATCTTACCATACTAATTTTTCTACGACTTCTTAAATATGACAGCTAATTATTTGCTGAAAATAAAAGGCTTAAAATTTTATTTTAAGTATTTCAGTTTCAATTATTTTCATAATTTTCTTGTGATAAAAAGCTGCACTTAATCAACTAACATCTCAAATTACTTTTAACATGAGCTCTGAAAAATGCTTGAAATCTTTACAATTGATTCATGTACACACAAAAAGGGAAAGGAAGGAATTCTTTCAAAATTCACAAAATGCTTTTATAAATGGATGTTGAAACTGCTGTTTAAAAAAGCAGAATTTTTTTATTTGATTTTTGTTTAAAGATGAATTTATATTTTAAAACTACATATTTGAAATATATTTATAATAAAGTATATAGTAATATATATAATAATATATATTTGAAATATATTTTTAAAATACAAGTAACCCTCGTATAACACAGTAGATAGGTTTCTGGAAAATGCCGTGTTGTGTGAAACCCAGAGCTACTATAAAAAGGGGGGGGGTTATGTTCCGAAAACGTATTAAAAACAATTTTTCTAAATTCTACATAAAAAACTTAATTTTTATTAATCATATACATATATGTACAATACAATACAAAAAATATTACATATTTTAATAAAACTTTAGTACTGCTATAATCAACTGAGAACGTTTTTCCAGTGGAATGAGATCGCTTTCACTTTCAGAATTTTTTTCTTCATTTAAAGTTCTGGTATTTTCTTCCCTCTTTTAAAAATTTGTAATTTTATTTGCCTACTAGTTCTTTACCGAGTCAATGTAAATTTCTCGATATGGAGATAGACAGTTTTGCAGCTCCCTCTTGAATTGTCAGCTTATTTCAGCAGAAGGGTCTGTACTCAAGAAAAATGATTCAAGATTTTCAGCTACGCTTAGGCCTTCTTTTAATTTTTTTAATGTTAAATTATTAACTTTACAATCTTCATCAGTGCTAGTCTCCTCAGAATCGATTTGATTTATGGAATCAGATGCCATTTCCATCAAATCTGCTTCGTCAATTTCTTCCTTCTGCTAATAACTATTGAAAGTCCTCAATAGCCATGTTGACAAAACCTTCGCCTCGGATTGATTTAGCAAGTTTTTAATAAGCCAACAATTTCATTTTCTGACGATTCACGCATGTTTTCTATTTCATCTGAAGAGGGACATATCTTCTGCTAACATGCATTTAATGTTGATGCTTTCAGATTTTTCAGAGACAAAGATACGATGTTGATACAGTGCTCGATTGAAAATGTCTTTCAAGCTTCCATTACCTTAACTGGTTTTAAATCAGTTAAGTCTAAAATGCACTGTAATGCTCTTCTTATGTAATATATTTTAGAGGTATAAATAATACCTTGATCCAATAGTTGGAGTAAAGAAGTAGTGTTGGGTGGTAGGAACAGTATTTTGACGTTGGGATGATTCAAATCTTGTGGCTGACATGGAGCATTATCTAATAGTAATACAGTCTTGAAGCTCAAATTTTTCTGCCTTAAATATTGACATTCAGGATCTGGCACAAAACAATTTAAAAGCCAAGCTTTAGCTTCATAATCAAAGTCCTAGCAGCTTGATAATCAGGCGATGCAGATTCTCCTTGAATTCTTATGATATGAGTTGCAAGACTCTTTTTGAAATTTTTGAACCAACCTTTACTTGCCAGAAAATCTGGGTTGACAGAGGATTCTCCATATTCTTTAAGGTGCTTGAAAATTTTGAGTGCTTTTTGTTTACTGATATTTCTTATATATTAATTTTTTTTAGACAGCTATCATCAATCCAAATGCTGAGTGGTATTTTCATCTTCTCAGTTATTGGTGTGGGGGGGACTGCATTTCTTATTTATTTTTCATTTTTCTTAATAGTGCGGACTGTTGCTTCATTCAAATTTAATTTGAATGAAGCAACAGGCATCTCACTTTCTGACAAAATTATTGAGATTTGGAATACAACAGCAAAAACAAGCATGAAAATAACAACACTGCTTGTTAAAAATGAAGATTTGTTATGTGCATGGTTTATTTTTTAATAATGCTGTTGTTTTTTGCAATGCTTTACTGTTCTTGCTTCAAAGTTTAAAAATTATCTCGTTAAACTCTTAATTCCACTGCTCTAATTTTTTCTCCCTCCAACTTTTATCATATGTTTTCCCCACATTCATATTTTCATGTATTAGAAATTGTTGTATTGTTAATATTTTTTAAAAAATTATAAGTAAGCTATCAACTTATCAGCTAATAGAATAAAAATTTAGTTAGAAATCAGCCATAGTATGACAATAAATTGGATTAACTATTTTAAAATAATTTCAAAAAAATAAAAAAACAACATTGGTTGTATTCTTCTGGAATAATGGGTATTCAAGGGTTTATGCCGGAAAAGCAAAAATTATTTTCTGGTCTCCATTCCCGATTATTGTTATACAACGTTGGAAAACATCGCGGATGTCAGCGTTATATTTGCAAACTGATGGAAAGGATATAAGAAAGAGGAATTAAGAAATGCTGGGTATGAACATTTCACTGTGAATCACAGTTATAATTTTGTAGACCCCGAAACTATCCAAATTGTGGAGTGATTGTGGGGTAGTTCTAAATCAAGACATAATCATCAGCGAGGCACTGCGTGCCACCGATTTGATAGAATTTATGTGCCGTTGGTTATATTCAAAAACTGAAATTTTTTCTACAATATTAAATGATATTTTATGCCACCTGCTTAGACTGAATTTTGCTTTGTTTCGTTATTTTCTATTTATGCGTAGAATGTTGTTGTTGCTAGTGCTCACTTGACTGACCTATACTCAGCCCAAGTGAATGAAATTCCTTGTGGCAAGGAGTGCAAGTTGGCAACAGCCTTGAGAACCTTACAGGTAGCAGTGCTATTTACCTCAGTTCCACCCCCAGTTTTTGATAGAGAGCACCCCAGGGGAACAGGTCCGAGGGTGTCCCACCCCTTTCTCTACCACCAACCTCTCAACAGGAGAATATTGTAGATTAAAAATTTAAAAAAAAATTACTTTCTTTGAGAATTAAGAAATTTTTTAAAAATTTACTTTTTATGGAACTGATTTTTTAAAGTTTTTTTAATTCTATTATTTCATAATTTTATATAGGCAACAACTGGCGAGATAAAAAATGCGATGCATTTTTAACTGACGCCACTGTAACAGAATAGTACCCCTTTTTTTATAGAAACCACCTTGCCTTTCCAGGACTGTTCATGAACTGTTTAGTTTATGTAGTCTAACAGTTCTAGTAGTAGTCTAGTTATTTTTACAAAAATAATAATAATAATAATAATAATAGCAGGCATTAAATCAATAAAGAAATGTGAATTGCAATTACTTTGTTGAAAATTTGTTAGATACTTATGATGGAAATTATGTACTGATAAAAGTGGTGACAGTGAAGAAATCGGTGATTGCTAAAATAATTTTGCATTCATAGGAAAAATAAATAAATAAATAAATGACAAACTTTTTTTGAAAATGATGTAGAAAATTTTTAAAGGATTGATTTCTTGGTATCACATCGATATTATAATTTATATTTACGATATATTTCCCTCTTCGTTGGCAAGATGCTTGGCAAAAATGAAATTAAAGTCCTTTATATAAATAAAAACCATATACAGTTTTGAAGTTTATTGTAATACAAAAGCAATGAATACAGTTATGAAAATAGTTACAAAATATTTGAATGTATTTGTTAAATATGAATATTCAATGAAATAAACAGAAAATCAATTCTCTTCTCGATCTGAATCTTGATCTATATTACCTTCATCCTCCATATTCCTTAAATCATCATCTTCTCTCTGCCGTTTCCTACCTCGATATTGCCGACCTGGTGCCCTTGGTGGTGGCTGTTCTGCTTCACCATGTACTAAACTGTTTCTGTACAAAATTAATGGCTGCCAATCTTCAGATCGAGTGCCAGGCATGCTAGCTTGTATATGCCTGTCTAGATAGTTCAAGACAACTTTTTTATCCAATTTCATCAATTTGTTTGTGAATTCAGCTAATATTTCTAAAAAGGCCAAGTTTGGTGGAGGACCTAATGGATCAGCTGGGTTTTCTATTGGTGTTACTGTAAACAAAATGCCTTCTCTATGTAGAGCAGCTACAGCATCCCGATTTTTAACCTTTAATAAGAAAAAAAATAATAATGCATCTATTTACTTATTTTTTCCAGCACCAACTAATGATACAAATTATCAAACAATCAGGTTGAAAAAAAATCAAGTACTGAACTCGTATTAAATATGATACCGAGTCCAACCAGAGCGGCATTTTGTGATACTCAGATTATTAAGCAAAACCATATTAGTAATAATAAAAGGTACATTAGCTCTACACATCAAGAAAATTTCATGTAGAAATTTTATAAGTTTACCATATGCAAGCAAATTGCTTTTAGCCGTTTTTGCTGTAAACTGTAAGTAATTAGTAATGGTAAAGAAAGATAGGTTAACAGTAAGTAATTGAGAGAAATTGACTTTCATGCACATAAGAAAAAAATTCACATTGTTTATAGTGTATCCAGTAAAGTTTATTTTATACAACTGGTTGTTTTTGATAGTTTATGAGTAAGCTTAAAACTCTAGATATCAATAAATATCACCACAGACTTCATGTATATCTGAAAAATCTGGATACTTGTGTTAGCTTTTCTTTGCATGTTAAAAATATTATGATGCAAATAAAGATTTATTGCTATTTTTTAATACTATATTTTATTTCAAAAATATTTTTCTCCATAAACACAAAACAAAATATTTTTACGATAGATTAAGCAAATAAATAATTTCATTAATTAAACACAAAACTTTTCATTACAATTCAACAAACTTCTTTAACAGCTTAAAAACAATGGGTAATTTTAAAAACTTATGTAGATAAAAATTAACTGTACTAATGTCCTTAACTGTACTAAATTTACTTACTTGTATACCCATGACCAATGCTTCCCTTTGCCATTAAGTGCCTTTGCCTCTTTAAAAAAAAAAAAAAAAAAAAAAAAAAAAAAAAAAAAAAATTAAGACTTAATGCTAGAAGTGCTGAATGGTCCGTAATATACTGCCCAACACATATCTGAGGCACCTTAAACTACAATACTATATACAGTCAAAAGTCTTTAATCTGGACTCGTCGGGACTTTGGCGATTCCGGATTATAGATCATCAGTTTAAATCTGGTAAGATGGCATGCAGAAATTATAAAATTAAAAATATGAAACCGTAATTTATGAAATAAAGGACAATTATGATCTAAAGGGTATCAAAATTTACAAAAAAAAAAAAAATATTTATTTGTTTACTTTATTAAACATTTCTTTCAATGCGCGCATGCGTAAAGCATACATTACACATAGTCGAAATTAGAAAATTGCAACCAGAAAACTATTTGATGTGTACTCGTGATATTTATAACGACGAGGAATTTGATTTAAATCATATCAAAGACGGAATACATCGAGATGAAATACTACATTTAGTAAGGAATTATAAGCTGAATAAAATAAAAACATCTGCCCTGAAGATAAGTATAGTGCTGACAGATCAACTTCCAGTTCATTGCACGCCGTATTATGCGCACACGCATATGCGCATGCGTGAACGCATTATGCGTTGATGCATGCACAGAAAGTTTGTAGCTTTGAGGTCTGGATTGCAGATCATTCCGGATTATGCGTGTCCGGATTAACAACTTTTGACTGTATATCAATTCATTTTCATGGCAATGTTCATTAATGATGGCTGTCTTATTGCCTACTTACTGGAAGAAATTTTCTGTTCTTTCACGAAGCATTTTTAAACTCTGAATCACTTGTTACTAGCAAAGTATGAAATGCCGGCATTCTAGATATTGTAGAATAAATAATTTTATAGACTGCCTGTTCTTTTTCAGTAAAGTAAGAAATATGAGAACAACTTTGTACTTGACCTAGGCAATTGTTTATATAATCATTCTATAAATGAGAAATGCTATTTCGACAATGTATGAAAAAGAGTCATGGTAAGGCTATTCAAAAGACATGCATTCCTCAAAAATACAAATGTTATTTTAAAAAAATAATAACCATTAAAAAGTTTTTATTCAAAATACATAAAGAAAAATGAAAGTTGTATGAAAGAAAATTTAAACCTTTCTTATTTAAAACAAAAAAAATCATACAAAAAATAAGAAATTGAAATTAACCTATTTGTTACAACATGGTAGGCTTGAATGACATTTTGAACTCACTTCGTTACTTTTCCACATACAGACATTTCATGTTTTGGCACTTTGTTTTACATATATACTTGGCGAATCCTTGGCCACTTCCATTATACTGACCAGAGAAGACTCTCACAGTCAGGAATATCTTCAATTCTAAGCAACTTCTTAGAACATAAAATGAACTGTGATCTTGCATATAGTTGTTTTAAAACTATTCCAGAAGTTCTAAGACACTAACCTCTATCACATTCATTACAACTGCCAATATATTGCACGGATTATTACATACTTTTCCTAGGCACTGTATATAATATGGAGATGTGTTTCACACTTTGCCAGTTTGTAATTTGGCATTCTATAGAATGCACAGGCAATGTAAGAAATGCTTAATCATTTCATTCATTGCCAGCCAAATTTCGGCATTTTACAGAATGCAAGATTTCATACTTGGTCGACAACATACGTATCTAAATACACTAAAATTCCAAATAGTGGGACTAACTGAGAACTCATGTGATTTAGAAAGAATCATCATGTTATTTTTTTTTTCCTCATAGCCAAATTATTACTGAGATAATAGTGACAATTTTTTTAGTACTCTATTTTGTTAAAGACTATAAATAAAGATTTAAAACACACTCACACACTTTAACAAAATTAAATAAATATATATATTTAATCATTTGCTTAAGCATATAACCCATTTCTGTGGAACATTGACTTAATGTTACTATGTTCCCTAAACCTATTTTTAGAATATGGCAGCTTCCTTAATGTTCTCTTTAAGTATAATTTTATACCTACTTTAAAATATTTATACTGTCCTTACTTTTATATAAATTGAATTTATGAACAAAATTTTAAAAAATAAAAAAAACTAATATTAAGGTTAATTTTATTTTATCTAAAAACCAGATTAAGTGATTTCAATAACTAGAGTTCTACTCTATATGTGCCTACTTGCAAATTTGGTGTGAGAAAAATCAAGAATTTTTGTAAAAAGCATTAAGTGATTTTTAACAAGAAAAATGCTTAACTACTTAATGAATTTTATTGTTCGTATATTGTTATCGAATTGACGAAGTTCAGTCCATTTATATATACAAACATGGAAAACTCATCACTTGTTGTGATTAAGAAGGCAGTTAATGTTATCAAAATATTTTAGAATGAATATTTTAAACTGAAATAAAGTCAACAAATGAAAGATAAATTGCCAATTAAGATTGAAATAGAGTATAGAAATAGCCAAATAACAAAGACATGTTGCCAAGCAACTGGATTTTGATTTAAGACATGTTGTCAAGTAACTTGATTTGATGTTTAAAGAAGACTGATCAACTGAACTGTTTAACAAAGTGGAATTTCAAATGTCCTTGCTCTTTCATGCCAAAACACCTTCCCCTTGTTTTGAGCTTTACACTTTTAATGAATAGTCTGTTTAGAAAATGCTCATTGTTTTAATCTGTTTAGTCATTTTTATCATGGAGTCTGGCAAAAAATATAATGATCTGGGTCAAAGGGATAAAGTTGACTTGTTAAATTGTAATGATCAACTCCCAAAAATGAGTCAACAAAATGCTGCTTTTAAGTTAAATAATTTCAAACCTCTCTTATGCAAGATTTTGAAGAATCATGAAAATACAGTCAAAAGTCGTTAATTCGGACACCCATAATTCGGAATGATCTATAATCCAGTCCTCAAAGCTAAAAACTTTCTGCGCATGCGCCGCGCTGACATATGCGCATAGGCGTTTACGCGTGCGCGTAAGACCTTTACGACTGCGCATATGCGTGTGCGCAAACGCAGAATACGTTTTCACATGCGCGTTTAATGTATAACGGACGGTATAAGCTAAAATTATCTGGTTATAAGAGCAATTTTATAAAAGTAAACTTGAACTTTCGATTATGTGAAATAGAATTTTCGATGCTGGAGCTCCCAAAGGATCTACAAAACGAAAGTATGTTTCGATGTCCATCAAACAAAAAGTGGAATTGCTGCAAAAAATGGATAAAGACATGAAGAATGTGACAGAGAGGTTAGTGAAAATGAAAAAATTTCGATTGACAAGTTAGTCGGTATTCTCGGCACAGCAATTAACGGGACTTGAACAGCGGAACTTTGTAACTGAACAAGAAATTATGTCTGTTTATAGAATTAAAGAGAAAGTATTATCACATAAACGAAGCAACTTAAACAACTTACATTGAAAGAAATGTTTAACAAAGTAAGCTAATAAATATTAAGTTTTTTTTTTTTTTTTTTTTTTTTTTTTTTTGCAAATTTTGATACCCTTTAGATCATAATTGTTCTTTATTTCCTAACTTACGGTTTCATATTTTTAATTTTAGAATTTCTGCATGCCATCTTACGAGATTTAAACTGATGATCTATAATCCGGAATCGCCAAAGTCCCGACGAGTCCGGATTAACGATTTTTGACTGTATTTACAAATCACAGCAAAACCAAAATGAAAACATAAAACTGATACATAACAAGAAAGACCACAGAGTTGACATTTGGTTTATAAATGTTTGTGAGAAAGATGGGACAGTCAACAGATGGTTTAGTTGATCGAAGACAAGAGAAGTATTTTTACAGCACACCATAATCACATTCATGAAGAAAAAAGATGCTGACCCACCAGTTGCACGAGCATGGCTAAGTTAATGACCTAAATTATCTACAAAGTGCTGTTAAAAAGATCTATAATGCCAATGAAATAGGTCTATATTATCATGCATTGCCTGAACATACGTATTTAATTAAAACCTGAAGTTTAAATAGGCATAAAATACTGAAAGATTATGTGACCTCTATCTTGCATTATTTCTGTGTGGCTTAAAAAAAAAAACAAAGGCTTTTAGATTTTATATTACATCTAAGGAGGCATTTTTTAAACATTTTTTGTGTGCTACCTTTTTTCATCAAATATCATGTTCTTCGCACTTAAAATTCAATTCAATAGCAATATCACAAAATAATTTTAAAAAAGCGTATCTTTAGAATTTCCGATACACAATTTTGCACATTGGAGATACCCCCCACCCCCGGTACAGTGTTGCAATTGCTCGCTTTGAAATCATTGAGTTTCTTAATCAAAAACTCATAAATGCTTTACAAAAAATGAAATAGATAATAAAACAAATTCCAAATTTGGGCTTCCAGAGGACCATATTTGGGTGGAGATGTACATTATTCAAAATTTGATGACTTTAGGTACCGCTGTTTTATCACAATGCGAGAAACATACATACATTTATGTAGATTCTTCATTATTTAATTTCTTTAAATATGATACGGGCTCTAATATTTAGTGGCAACAATTTAAAAAGTGATTTACAGTTTATAGTGAATCAATGCAAAATGTCAAAACAAAATTAATAGCCCTTCTAAGCAAATTGCCCTCTTAGCCTAAAATAAATTAGTAACTGGAAAAAAGAAAAATTCTCATTACTTCAAAGGTGTAAAGAGTTTACCAGTGGCCTTTAAGTACAAATAAGTAAAGATGTTTTAAGAGATGAAATTAAAAATTTTTACTTTCGCATTATTTTTCTAAAATACGCAATACATTACAATTATTGCAATATCATAATAAAATTATAATTTTATGAATTAAAAAAATGCAACAAAATTCATGTATCACTAAATAAAACTTTCCATACATAAAATGACCTTAAAAATCACCAAAATGTTGAAAAGTCATCAAACTTGGCAATATATGATAGATGAATTCTTTAAAGGAAAAAAAAAAAAAAGAGGAAAGCTTTTTTTTGATGTCATAATAAAGATAATTTCATTAGTGGAAGTATCTGCAAGAGGCATGTGTTTAAAATTCAGCAACAAATGACCTAAATTATGTCAATTTTTAGCATTCCCCCCCCCAAAAAAAAACCTGTAAAATTTGTATAAAATTAATTACACACCTAAGGACACAAAAGTAAAACAATTTTCACAAAAACTTAACAGATGTATCAAAATAGGAAAAATTAAAATCATTATGTCTACCACTAGAAAATAAATAACATACATAATAAACTAAATTACCTGATCTAAGCCAAAAGATAATGCAAATCTTTTGGCTAATTCTTTTATTGCAAGGAAATTTTCGTCCTGCCGATTTATTTGACCTGATGTTGTGGAATTTCTCAATTCAGAGAACAGGGAAGTCAAAGACATTGCCATGGTTCGGGCACAATTTACTTTGTTGATTTCTCGAGCTTTACCAAGTGTAGCTTTGATGATATCACCGTAATCATTGTAAAACTTTACATAATGCTTGAAAATGTCAGCAGCTTGTTTGACACTTATTATATTATAAACAACCAGTTTGCAAAATGACGCTAAAAAGTTCCTGCGTTTGTGCAGTTCTTCAATTTTAGTGTGTTCATCTTGTTCATCATCATCATCCTCGATAAATACCTTAAAGAAAAAAGGACGAAAATATACATTTTTAATTAGCATACTGAATGTAATTGTTTATATTCTTTCAGACACATATCTTTACACATTAAATTTTATGAAATTTCTTTTTCATTAAGCGTTTATTTATTTATTTATTTTTTCTTTTTCATTAACCCTCTGGCTGATCATTCCACGGGCAACTCAAATGTAGAAAAATTTGCTCATTCCACGATTTCCGCGGGCATATGTTTTTCTTCCTTTATTGAGGAGTGCATCCCATTTTTTCCTTGTTTAACCATTGAAATAAATTTTATATAGTATTAGGTGTTTAGTTTATGTTTTGGCCAACAGATATCGTTAGTTGTCCACTAAATTGTGGCATTTGAAGGCACGTGGTATTAGCGCTCAAACTTCACTTTTTGCTGCTTTTATCTTACAGAAACGGCTGCTAGAAAACATTCAACGATTATCTTGATTATTTAATTAAATTATTGAATTATTGATTAGATTAATAATTATATTGATTATTAATTAGATTTATTGAATCTGGTGCAAAGACTGTGAAGTTTGAACTCTATCATACTAAACTGCATTTTTCAGGTATTTTTCTCTTAGCGCTTTATATTTTCTTAAATTTTATACATTTTACTTTTTTATATTATGCAATAAATATAAATTAACTGTAATTCAACTGCAATTTATTTTTAAAAAGATTTTTTTTTTTTCCCTTTTTTTTTTTTTTTTTTTTTTTTTTTGTTATAACATCTGAAACTGGTTTTTCTGGCAACTTAGTTTCTCAAGATAAAAATCTATATAAAAAATATTTTCTAGAAAGAAAAAGTGCATTTTTCAATTCTGCTATATATATATATAAATTTAAACTATGCGAGGGGGGGAATACCCCGCAATTTTTTAAGCGATTTCGGTTCACAAATTGAGAGGGTTAATATTGGTAAAAAAGAATTAACCTGTGAAGTACATTCAATCAAAATTGTTCTTGTCTTAATCCTACAGTTATTATATATATGCATTTAATATGGGCAATTTGAGGAGGTATTTTGAAGATCTTGTCCACATATGCAATATATTTCATTAAATTAGTAAAACATTCTTATTTCTGAAAAGACTGTAGATTGTACAACATGTAAAATACAAAATAAACTAAACTGCCAATTTTGTCACTTTACTTCAAGTTGCCTTCAATATATAAGAAATTAAATTTACGCCTATGTGAACTATTTCTTTTACTAGCTGCTTGTGATGTCAGCTGCCTAAAGTAGTTATTATATAAAAGAAAAACTATATAATAATTTTAATGTTTTGAGCTCGACACAGCAAGAAAATGATTCTGATTTCAACACAGATAGTGAATTTAACAGAAGAGAGAATATATATTTTAGTGAAGTTTTGGAAATACCTAAAGATTTTTAAACAACAGAGTGATGACAGAGCACGAGATTATGACTCTATATAACCTTAAAAAAAAAAAAAAAAAAAAAAAAAAAAACTTATTCTGGAGCACCCAAAAGTTTTAAAATAAACCTCTATCAGAAAAATGTTTGAAGTGAAAAAAAAAAAAAAAAAATGAAATATTTTATGCTTTATTAATGATCCTTATTTTCATATGTCTTTATGTCCTCATTTAGTTTGCACTTTTTAGTCTAAATATTACTATTCATCCTTTCTGTCCTTTACTATTCACAAAATCCACACAACCTCTAGTCCCAATCATTATGGATTTCTTGTTTTCTACTGTACTAATTAATAATAACAGAGAGGATTAACTGCACTGTTTTTAAATCAGTTAGCTTTTATTAAATAATAGATAGATTAAATTTAAAAGGAAAATTTGAACTATATCTTATAATCTCTTAAGTGACCACACATTATTCTTAAGCTGTCCAGTTTTTTAATCAAAACGTCATCATATTCATAAAAAAATTGCAATTCAAACTGCAGATTTCAAGGTGTACATGTTTGGGTGGAGGATTATGTATGCTCAAAATCTGGGATCTATATGAATCTCCATTTTTCCATTATATAAGAAAAATATGTATATACATAACAGTGTCTTTATTAATTAATAAAAGATATCCTCATTTCAAAACAACTGAAAGAATTTGATGATTTCATTAGTAGATATTTTAATCTAACACTTTACTAAAAACTCTTTAAAAAGTACTACTTGTAGCAATAAGAAAGCAAAAGAATAGAGAACTTTTAGGAACTGGGTATTGCGTTGAAATTGCTTACAACAATGTTCGGGATGGAGCTGACTAATTGCCTTTTCTCATAACCCATTTAGAAATGATTACAATTAAAATACAGACATATAAAATTTGTTACAGCAAATGTAGAAAAATTAAAAGACTTTTCATGTTTGCAGATGCTGAGCATAAAGAAATACAGTCAAAAGTCGTTAATTCGGACACCCATAATCCGGACCTCAAAGCTAAAATCTTTCTACGCATGCGCATAGGCGTTTTATGCGTGCGCGCAAGACATTTATGACTGCGCAAGCGCAGAATACGTTTTCGCGTGCGCATTTAATGTATAACAGATGGTATAAGCTAAAATTATCTACTTCAGTTAATGTTGATGATTGCGTTGTTCCTTAATCTTCGAATTGGATCCGGCTTATTATTTTTTGCAGACTGTAAGAGCAATTTTATAAAAGTAAGCTTGAACTTTCGATTATGTCAAATAGAATTTCCGATGCTGGAGCTCCCAAAGGATCTAGAAAACGAAAGTATGTTTCGATGTCCATCAAACAAAAAAACGAATTGCTACAAAAAATGGATAAAGGCATATCCTTTGTTTATCTAACCATTCCGAAATCTGTTTATCAATTTCACCCTGCTCTGTGCCGGGGGGGGGACGTTGCGGCGCGCAATGAACTGGAAGTGGATCTGTCAGCACTATCCTTATCTTCAGGGCAGATGTTTTTATTTTATTCGGCTTATAATTCCTTACTAAATTTAGTATTTAATCTCAATGTACTCAGTCTTTGATATGATTTAAATCAAATTCCTCGTCATTATAAATATCACGAATATAAATCAAATAGTTTTCTGGTTGCAATTTTCTAATTTCGGCTATGTGTAAGGTATGCTTTACGCATGTGTGCATTGAAAGAAATGTTTAATAAAGTAAACAAATAAATATTAAGCTTCCTTTTTTTTGTAAATTTTGATACCCTATAGATCATAATTGCTCATTATTTTATAAATTACGGTTTCATATTTTTAATTTTGTAATTTCTGCATGCCATCTTACCAGATTTAAACTGATGATCTATAATCCGGAATTGCCGAAGTCCCGACGAGTCCGGATTAAAGACTTTTGACTGTATGTAATTTCTTATTATAGTGGCCCCCAGGATTGAACTGCTAATCAATCGAGATATCTCGCCGAAATTTCGCTATACAGTAGACTCCCGATTATCCGCGCCTGTCAAACAAAGTTTTTTTTTTTTTTTTTTTTTTTTTTTTTTACAAGCATAAAGCAAAGAAAATAAAAATGTTCACAAAACCGAGAGAAACGTTAAATTTGCTAACATCGTGTTTATTTATGGCAAAAATATCATAGGCCTTCTCGGAACCTTCCCCTCTGATGTGTAAGTGATTTCTTACTCACCCCTGCAGTGCCCGCTCCACCGACGTCTCTCGTCTTAATCTTACTGACACGTCCACTTCCTCCCACTCGCCATTGTTAGTTTAAGCCTGATAGTGTTTGCGAACCGGAGTTTATTTCTTATCTTTTATTGTGTTCAGTGCTTGTGCGTTTTGGTTTTGAGTTTTTCGTTACCGATTTAAAACGTCAGGAAAACAAAAGAAGGTTGTGTTGACGATTGCGCAAAAACTAGAATAAATTTCCAAAGTAGCAAACGGCACTACAAGGCAGCAAAAGAAATTGGATTACAGAATCGCGGAAACAACAGTGTGTGACATTCTAAAGCAAAAAGACAAACTGGTGAACTTTGCATCGATGTCGGACAGTGCTTTCGCAATGAAAACGCGATAAACTATGAAGGGTTCTACCTTTGATGAGCTAGACATGGCATTGACAGAGTGGTTAGCTCAAGTTCGAAAAGAGGGTACTCCTGTAAATGGTCCTATCATTGCGGCGAAGGCAAGAACCTTTTTTTGAGTTGTTAGGCCTGAAAGGAAATTTTGATGCGTCTTCTGGCTGGTTGACTCATTTATAGCAGCGACATGGAATTCGAGAAATTGGACTTTACGGAGAGAATATATTAAGCGTAATAAGCTAAAATATTGAGCGTTAGTTAAACATTTCCTGCTGTTTATTTTATGTTTTATTGTACATAAAACGATTTTTCAAAGTTTGAATGACTGTTTTCTTATTTGCTATACCCATTTTCAGCTTTTTTCGGATTATTCGCATTTTTTGTTATCCGCGGCGGCCGCACCACCCAATTCCGCGGATAATCGGGAGTGTACTGTATATTCTTATACCTCACTTTGTGTTACATTGAACTGCTATTTCTCTTTGAAAGATTTAATCTGAGACATGAACACTGAATAAACAGGAGTGGTGCAGATTAGCTAGAACCTTAAGGCTGTTGTATATAAATAAACAGTCAATTCCTGATTTACTGGGCCTTCTCAACTTGCCATTATCTGCCATCCATATATTATTATTATTGCAAATCAGTAAGAAAATTATTACAGTACAAAGTCCGAAATACGAACGTCCATTATCCGGAATGATCTAAAATCCGGATCTGAAAAACACCAACAACGTTTTCTCGTAGGTTTTATGCATGCGCATTTAATTCCCCCCTCTGCGCATAATAAAACATCTGGAGAGTTCCGATTTTTTATTTCGCTTCGACACTAAATAAAATACCTTGTTATTGAAGAAACAATCATTTTAGCATAAAACAATTTGTACGATTAGCAATTTGTTTCCATTGTTGTGTATCTGCTTGGCAGACATCTCAAACCAAAACTTTACACATAGATACATCGTTGATCTGACGCCAACCTGGCAAATCATTATTTATTATACTTTCCTTTCATCGCTGCATGCTTATTAAAACAACAAATTAAGTAATAACTTAAATAGCGAAGCATAAACAATTTTTTTATGTTAGTAATTGAATAATAAAGGAGTATGGTAACCTTTTTTGTTGACATTACGCTTGGCGATGATTACAGATTTAAGTTGAATGCGCTAAAAAATGTTGGTGAAGAAGAATTTACCACAAATTTCTTGCCATATGCTAAAAATAGATTTTGTTGATGATACTCATAGACCCAAAGATTACACTTAGGGCTATTTGAAGTAAGAATAACTGATTTGTTATTTGCATAAACCCAGAACCATCGCCATGGCTCGTTTGGCCGCATAGAGTCGCAGAATTTAGGACCTTTTATTCCGAGACTGCATCAGGCAGTAAGATATATAGTGTTGGCCCTCAATAAGGCTTAAGTATATGGTGGGAATTGTTTTATTCAGAACTCTGATAAGCCTTAAGCATGTGCAAGAAATAGACATAAATATAATAAATAACTAAACTAATACAATTCAGGCTTGTCTCAGTGCATGATAGAAGCAAGATAAAATTTAACGGAACAACATGTCGTTAGTCACTAAGCTCACGATGCATAGCCAAATATGTATAGTGAACAGCTAAATTTGATGATAGCCGCTAATTTTAACGGTTTTCGGATATCACCAAAAAAAAATTGAAATTTTCCAATTAATGTAAATATGGAGAAGCGGTAATAAATGAAGATGATATAGAAGAAGTTTTTCATTCTGATGTTTGTGATATCTGGAGACTGGCGATCAACAGAGCATGCTTGGCGCATGTAGCTCTTCTCCAAGAAGGGTTAATGTATTTACTGAGAGTTGCATGTTAGCCTTGGAAGAGGAAGGTTGTAGATTTTTCCCTGCAGTAGCAGCAATGTATTGGCACTGAGTTACTGTTATGCTTTGAACCACATTTTTAATGAATGCTTGTTTTGTCTTGCTAAATGGTGCTTTATTAAACGACGAAGCCATTACAACACACTCTCTTACGGAATCATCAGAGAGGTTAGAAGCTTAGAGGATTGAAAACAGAAATGGAGTAAAGCTAAGCCTAACTCATGAAAGAAGTTCGCATTTGCAAAAGGGAGTAGGAACATGAGAATTATTTAATCGCAAGTTCTAAAAGCTTGATTCTAAAGGAGAATAAAAGAAAATGTTCAAAAACGCAAAGAAAGAGGATTTAGTAACAATTCTATTGGAAATTGGCGAAGAAGCATCACCAGATTTGAAGCTGGTAGAACTGAAACACAAACTTCAGAATAGCAAGGAATACGTCGAAGATGCTGATTTCGTGAAAGAAATTCTGATTACTACAGTGGAGAATAGAAAAAGAAAAGAAGAAATGGAAAGAATACAAATGGAGGAAGAAAGATTAAAACCAGAAAGAGAACACGAAATAGAATAAGCGAAGATTCGAGCAACTCAAAATGAAGGAAGTAGGAGTCCGACACCTTCATTCCAAAACACAGGGCGAGAAACCGAAATTTCCCTCGATAAGCTGATCAAAGGAATAGAAACACTGACTATACCAGTACTGAAGAGAGCAGAAGCATGGAATATATTTTTCAATTCTATCGAAAGAGCATTTAAGCACAAGAAGGTTCCCGAAGAATACAAATCGGAAATATTATTGAAATTAATTGGAGAAAAAGCTTCAAATGTTATTGTTTATATAAAGGAGAAAAATCTGCAAAATTACGAAAAAGTGAAAACTCTTGTTCTGAAGGAATACCAACCTACTCCTCAAACCTGTTTAGAAAACTTCAGAAGAACTAAACGTTATTCCGGCAAAACACATATCCAGTTCGCTTCACGACTAACAGCTACATGGGACTATTACTGCAAGTCAAGAGAAGTAAAGGATTTTGAATCACTCAAGGAGTTAATTATTTTGGATAAATTATTCCAAGCTTTAGATGAAGAAACAGCTGCACACGTCGCAATAGGCCAAGGAAATAAATGGCTGAAGCCTCAAGAATTAGCTACAGAATGTGATATTTATTTCACGGCCAAAGGAAAATCTTTCGACGAAGTCCGAAATGAAATTAAACGATCACCGAGATTCTCGGATACAACATGTACACAAGATAAATATATTACGCCACACATGAGAAGAGAATATTCGAAACAAGAAAGATCTCATGTGAGAAGAAAAGAATGTTATATTTGTGGCAACTATCAACACATCGCAAGAGATTGCCCAGACAAAAGAAGAAAGAATGAAACTGCAGTAAATAAGAAGGGACAGGATGATTCCAAAACTCAAAAAAATTCAAACAGAACATCAAAAGAAGAAGCCACCATAGCTAAAGTAGACTCATTCCATCTACGATCCGAATTAGCAAAACGCATCGTTAAACCACTGCAAAAAGTAGATGTTTTTATTAACTCTGAGAAAATCGAAGCTATTTTAGACTCTGGAACGCAGATAATGATCGTACATTCATCGCTCATTCCAGATTTAGAGCAGAGAGAAGGAGGTAAAATATTGCTAACACTTGCTTTCGGACAACCAATTGAAGCAAAAGTTTGCCATGTACCTATTTACCATAAAGACATTGGAAGCAATATATTTAATTTTGTGGATACATAATTGCAGTGAACGATAAGCTAAATGTGACTTGCTTAATAACTCCAGAAATACACAAACTGTTGATTAGTCCTGCGGCAGAAGAATCAAGCACAGAAAGAAATAATTACGGAGGCGAAAACTCACAAAGTTTATTCGCCAATGCACAGTCAAATGACAGCATCGAGTCCCCCCCCTCTAATGCTTTTGGAGGAGAAAAACAAAGAGGAGGAAGGGGAGTGCTTATGTAAACACAGACTTGTCGTCTGCTGAACACCTACGCGAAGAGCAAGCTAACTGTCCCTTGCTGAGAGAAGCATGGAAGCTAGCTAGCTATAGAAAAAAGGAAATTATTTATTGATCATCTGTTACATCACCAAGAAAAATATTAGGACAGACTGCTTTTCAGTTAGTGCTTTCGCTTAGTAGAAGAGCACAAGTGTTGAAATTAGCACATAGTTCCATTTTCAGTTTCCATCTAGGAATAAGGAAAACAAAGGAACGAATACAGTATTAGCGTAATTTCCGGAAGAAACACCGCGGCGTTTAAGTGTTTAAAACTTAAATTTTCAGCGGGTGCGGCGTTTCTACCCATGCGGCATTTAGGTGCACTAAAAATAAAATATTTCCTATGATGGTCATTGTACACAGTTTGAATAACTTTGTCATTGTACATAGTTTGGATGGCCTTGTCATTGTACGTAAACTGGTGCTGTTCCCCCACAAAAAACCACTCAGTTGCTTTTTGCGAACGTTATTTTGTTCACATTCTTTCCCTTGAACGGACCTACATGCCTTATTCACCCTAAAAGGGATCTCACAATAATAACTTTCTTCCCCCTTTCAAATCTGCATTCTCATCATTTTGAATGATTTTTCTTGGCATTCTGCCAGATACATATCCCATCAGTTTGGGTACAAGTATATGTTGGATAGTTTTTAAGTAAGAAGGGAGTGGAAAATTTTTGAAAATGGCACCTAAACGACACAGAAGCTATACTGCTGGTTATAAGCTTAATGTAATTTCATGTGCTGAACAAATTGGAAATAGAGCAGCAGCTCGAGAGTTTGAAGTGGACGAGTTCAACGTTGTATTCGACATTGTAGAACTGAAAAAGAACTTAAAAATATGCCACAACAGAAACGAGCCAAAACAAGTGGTACTGTAAGGTGGCCGAATCTAGAAGACGACCTTGCAAACTGGATAAAGGAGCAACGAGGAAAGGGAATGGCAATTTCGACTGTAAAAATTCCCTTACAAGCAAAATTTATAGCAAAATGAATGAACATAAATGATTTTAAAGGAAGGCGTTGCTGGTATAGCAGATTTATGAAAAGAAAAAATATTTCTGGGCGTACTAGAACAACAGTCGGGCAACAATTACCAATGGACTGGCAGGATAAAAAGCATCTTTTCTAAAATATGTGACAGATATTATTGGGAAAAAAAAAAAAAAAAAACTTCTTTGGCCACAGATAATAAACATGGATGAAACACCGTTAGCTTTCAACTCTCCTGCAAACAGAACTGTTGAAGAAACTGGTGCAAAAACTGTGTGCTTACGACAGGGCATGAAAGAACGTCATTTACATGTGTGCTAGCTTGTGCCGTAAACGGTGACAAGCTAAAGCCGATGATCATTTTTAAACGAAAAACTATTCCGAAGGTAGATTTTCCTAATGACATAATTATTTGTGCAAACGAGAACGGCTGGATGTGCGAAACAATCATGCATAAGTGGCTACAAAAAAGTCTGCCAGTGTCGTAAGGGATCTTTTTTCCAACCAAAAGGGTTATTAACAATGGATTCGATGCGTGCTCAGTTACTTGAGTCAGTGAAAAGCAGATATCAAAAATTGTCTACGACCATAGCAATAATTCTTGGTGGTTTGACAAAAATCTTACAACTATTAGATTTGTCAGGTAATAAATCCTTCAAAACTGAAGTCCGAAAGCGATGGAGTGTTGGACGAGTGAAGGATTGCATACGTATACCAAAAGCGATAAAATGCGTAGAGCATCTTATGAAGAAGAAGTTGCAAAGTGTGTGGAAATTGGTAAAAACATCGTCAATAATAGCAGGGTTCAAAGGAGCTGAAATTATAGCCTTAGATAAAGAGACTGTAAACGAAGAGGATGAATGTGATGATCTGGAAGACTTAGATCAGGATTTACTAAATCTTTTTAATTCAGATAGTGAAGAATCATATTTTGATGGCTTCATATGATGTATAATTTGCTGTAATTACTTTTTTAAGTAAAATTTAAAATTTCATTTTGTAATCCAAATTTAATATTTCCTTGTTACAACATTTTTTATAATATAGTCTGAGTATTACAAATATGGACTTCTTTAGTGGGTAAATATAAGCATATTCGTGAACGTAAATATATTTGCAACATTTCTTACCTTTAATTTATTTTTGAGCTATGGTTTCATTTCATGCATTTTTCTTAACTGATATGTCATATATCAGGACACAGGTTGAAATTTTGCAACTATATGGCCCACGACGATGTCATGCGCAATTTAATTTATTGCGGCGTTTCTGTGTAATTTTAATTTTTTTCCCACCACTTTTCTCGAGTGCTGCATTTACACTGGTGTGGCCTTTCTTCCGGAAATTACGGTTATTTTTTGGCGTGGATTAGCACAAGATTTCAAAACCTTTTGTAAAACATGCAAAGATTGTCAGTTGAAGAGTCCAGAAAAGCGATCTGAGAAGATTCCCATCACACCAGTCAGAAGGCCAGGATTACCTTTCGAAACAGTTAACATCGACGTTATTGGACCTATTGAACTTCCTTCTGCTAGGAAACATAAATACGTGCTATACCTGGTAGATCAACATTCCCGATGCCCAGAAGCCATTCCACTGAGAAGCTTGACAGCAAAAGCCACTTGTGACGTGCTTTTGGAGATTTTCATGAGAACAGGAATCCCTAATACAATAGCTAGTGACAACGGCAGTAACTTTGTTTCAAAATTAACTAAAGAATTCCAGAAAAGACTAGGTTCTCTACACCTCCTTACAGTGCTTCAAATGGATTAGTAGAAAGATGGAACAAGTCCTTCAAGCAAATGTTACATCATGTCATCAGGACTGATCCTTCAAATTGGGATAAGCACATCCCATACCTGCTCTTTGCATACAGAGAAGTACCAAACTGCACCATGGGTGTCTCACCATTTCAGCTGATGTATGGAAGACAACCAAGAGGTTCTTTAGCAGTACTGAAGTCTTCATGGTCAGCAGAAATACCTATACCATCTAATCTAAGTGAATTGGCAATGGATTACTTACAGCATTTAAAAATAAGGTTACAACAAGCAGCTGAAGAAGCCAATTTAATTGCAAGTGATAAACAACAAAAATATGCTGAGTACTTTAATCGGAGATCAATACCAAAAAATTTTAAAATCGGAGAACAAGTTTATTTACTCATCCCAGATTCAAATAACAAACTCTATGCATGATGGACCGGACCAGGAGAAATCGTGAATCATTGCCCATTGCATTCCTATAAAGTAAAACTACCTGATGGAAAGATCAAACATGTTCATGTAAATAAAATTAGAAAATTCCAAGCTAGCATCAATGCAGTTGGAGTGATATTTGAAAATGAAAAAGAATTTGGAGAAATTATAACTTTGCCAGGAAAAGATCTCTCGACCCCCTTGGAAGATTTTAAATTAGATACGAATCTAAATTTAGAAAATTTAAATCCACAGCAAAGAAGAAAATTAATAGCTCTTATCAATAAACACCAAGATCTATTCACCGGAAAGCTGAAAATAGCTAAAGTTGAAGCTCATAAAAACTAGATTAATACTCAATATGGAGAGGAAGAAACCTTACTTTTATAGGATTCCTGAAACATTGAAAACCAAGGTCGATGAAGAAGTAGAAGAATTATTGAAATTGGGACTAATAGAAGAAAGTAATGCAGAAATAGCTCATCCAGTAGTTTGTGTAAGCAAAAAAGATGGAAACATTAGATTGTGTCTAGATTAAGACACAATAACACGCCGAATAAATACTAATTCAGAAGTCAAACAACAAAAATCAGCGTTATATTTAAAAAATTTTCACAGGACTAGTTTCGATGGTTTTACCGAACCATCATCTTCAGCTGCAAAACCGCAAATGAACAAGATAGGAAATAATGTTTAGATAAGATAAGAAAGCCTGGACAAGAATAAGCAAGTGGCGCCATCTGTTGGCGAAACCAGAACTAAAACATAATTTCTCTAAAAGCCGAAGGCAAATTTGGATTGGAATTAGGATCGTTAACTAGAACAGAAAGATTTTTATGAATGTGAAATGCCTCTAGAAAATCCAGTTCTCCAATGGAAGATGTTTTTTGAATAATTTTGGCAGCAGAAAAATTGAAAGTGTGATTTTCGGACCAACAATGCTGAGCAACAGAAGACTTCTGTGTTTCCTTTTTTCTAACATATGCCTCATGTTCTTTGACGCGAAATTTTAAGGCTCCCTTAGTTTGGCCAATGTAAATTAAACCACACTGGCAAGGAATCCTATAAATACCCCAGGAATTCATATCCGGAATGGGGTCCTTGAGTATAGAAGTTGGAATTTTATTGATAGGAGAGTAAACAACCCGAAAGTTAAATTTCTGCAAAATATGTGCAACTTTATAGCTAATTGATGGAAAGAAAGGAATGACAACAGAATTTTTATAATCTCCTAAAATAAGAGTGTGGCTTTTAGTGTGTTGAGATGAGAATTTTTTAACTGCTTGATTAATAATGTTGGGTGAAAAGCCCCTGTCAATAGCTATTGCTTTTAAATAATTTAGTTCTTCATCAAGGGCTAGTTTGGAGGAGCAAACTTGAAGAGCACGGAAAACATAGGAATAAAATGAAGCTAACTTTTGTTTAGTCGGATGACATGATTTAAAGTGTGGTGGAAGGCAAACTGATGAAGGTTTACGGTAAACTGTAGTACTGAAGTTGGATACGTTACGTGTGACCAGAATGTCGAGAAACGGAAGAGAATTGCAAGTCTCAAGTTCAAAAGTGAACTGAGTAGCAGGATCAATAGAATTCATTGTTGAAAGAACTTTATTCAAATCATCTTTATTACCTTCAAACAGGGTAAAAGTATCGTCTACGTAGCGGAACCATGCCGGGAATTTTAAAGTTTCAAACAATTTTGATTCATAATAATGCATGTAGATATCAGCCAGGATGGGACTGAAGGGGGCTTCCCATGGCTAATCCCTCAGTTTGCTTGTAATATTTATTTTGGAAAACAAAATGTGTTTGTTTCAAACAGAGTTGAGTGAGAGAAATTAGCTCATCAATTTCGATGCAAGAGAAATGAAATTCGCGAAGTCTGGTTTCTAGACATCTTAATGCACCCTCCACTAGGACATTGGTGAATAATGATTTTACATCAAAAGAAACCATGAGTAAATTACGAGGAGAAATGTTTTTAACCTTTTTTACAAACTCTATTGAATTTTTTATGGTGTAAATGTCTAATAGAGTGGAAAATCTAAAAACTAAATATTTAGCGAATGGATACGAGGCAGTACCTAAATTTGATACAATAGGGCGGAAAGGAATACCACTTTTTTGAATTTTGGGAAGAGCATATAATCTGGCACAATTCGCAACAGATGGGATAAGTGAATGTTTTAAGTTGCTTGAAATGATTTGCGAAGATTTGATCGCAGTTTTTATTTTGGATAAGTCCGAAGGTGAAGGATCTTTAGGGATAGGATTATATGGTCCTTCGTTTAAGAGTTTAGTGACACCATCGATGTAAGTGTTCTTATCCATGACGACTATCTGGCCACCTTTGTCGGCCTTTGAAATTCTAACCCGGATATTGTCATTTCAAAGGCCGACCCTTTGAAAACCCTAGAAACCAGACTTCGCGAATTTCATTTCTCTTGCATCGAAATTGATGAGCTAATTTTTCTTTCCAAAATAAATATTACAAGCAAACTGAGGGATTAGCCATGGGAAGCCCCCTCAGTCCCATCCTGGCTGATATCTACATCCATTATTATGAATCAAAATTGTTTGAAACTTTAAAATTCCCTGCATGGTTCCGCTACGTAGACGATACTTTTACCCTGTTTGAAGGTAATAAAGATGATTTGAATAAAGTTCTTTCAACAATGAATTCTATTGATCCTGCTATTCAGTTCACTTTTGAACTTGAGACTTGCAATTCTCTTCCGTTTCTCGACATTCTGGTCACACGTAACGTATCCAACTTGAGTACTACAGTTTACCGTAAACCTTCATCGGTTTGCCTTCCACCACACTTTAAATCATGTCATCCGACTAGACAAAAGTTAGCTTCATTTTATTCCTATGTTTTCCGTGCTCTTCAAGTTTGCTCCTCCAAACTAGCCCTTGATGAAGAACTAAATTATTTAAAAGCAATAGCTATTGACAGGGGCTTTTCACCCAACATTATTAATCAAGCAGTTAAAAAATTCTCATCTCAACACACTAAAAGCCACACTCTTATTTTAGGAGATTATAAAAATTCTGTTGTCATTCCCTTCTTTCCATCAATTAGCTATAAAGTTGCACATATTTTGCAGAAATTTAACTTTCGGGTTGTTTACTCTCCCATCAATAAAATTCCAACTTCTATACTCAAGAACCCCATTCCGGATATGAATTCCTGGGGTATTTATAGGATTCCTTGCCAGTGTGGTTTAATTTACATTGGCCAAACTAAGAGAGCCTTAAAATTTCGCGTCAAAGAACATGAGGCATATGTTAGAAAAAAGGAAACACAGAAGTCTTCTGTTGCTCAGCATTGTTGGTCCGAAAATCACACTTTCAATTTTTCTGCTGCCAAAATTATTCAAAAAACATCTTCCATTGGAGAACTGGATTTTCTAGAGGCATTTCACATTCATAAAAATCTTTCTGTTCTAGTTAACGATCCTAATTCCAATCCAAATTTGCCTTCGGCTTTTAGAGAAATTATGTTTTAGTTCTGGTTTTGCCAACAGATGGCGCCACTTGCTTATTCTTGTCCAGGCTTTCTTATCTTATCTAAACATTATTTCCTATCTTGTTCATTTGCGGTTTTGCAGCTGAAGATGATGGTTCGGTAAAACCATCGAAACTAGTCCTGTGAAAATTTTTTAAATATAACGCTGATTTTTGTTGTTTGACTTCTGAATTTGTGTCTAGATTATCGAGCATTGAATGCAGTGACGAAGCCAGATGACTTTCCTATGCAAAACGCCATTGATTTAATGTACAGTATAGGAAGAGCCAACGTCATAACAACTTTGGATTTACTGAAGAGATATTGGGCAATTCCTATGGAAGAGCAAAGTAAAGAGTACACATCCTTCAAAACTCATCGAGGTCAATATCAGTTTAAAGTGCTACCTTTTAACTCATCGAGGTCAATATCAGTTTAAAGTGCTACCTTTTGGACTAAGGAACGCAGCAGCAACTTTTCAGAGGGTAATGAATAACGCGCTGAAAGAATTTCAACAATTTTCAAGAGCCTATATTCACGACATAGCTATATTTTCCATGGATTTCGACACTGACCTCCAAGATCTGGATAAAGTTTTCACCAAACTAGAGTCACTTGGATTTCTATCAATTCGAAGAAATGCTCGTTTGCAAAACCTCAAATTAAATATTTAGGACACATTATTGGATCGGTAAAACATCAACCGGATCCTGAGAAAATAGAGGCAATCAAGAAGCTGAAAATGAGAAAAACGAAAAGAGATCTTATAAATCTGTTAGGATTATGTAATTATTATCGCGATTATATCCTAGGGTATGCAGAGATCGCCTACCCACTCACGGAGCTCACGAAAAATAAACAACTGGAAATACTCGAATGGAAAGAAGTACATGAGTCAACATTTCAACAACTGAAGGAACGATTAGCGAAGTCAACGGAGTTGATCACCCCAACACTGCAGGATCCGTTTGTCATTCATTCTGATGCATCCCAAATCGGATAGGTGCATGTCTATCACAGCAAAGGGGGGAGAAACAATTTCCCATGTGCTACACGAGCAAGAAATTATCGAAACCTCAACAAAGCTGGCCGACTCTAGAGCGTGAAGTTTATGCTATAGTATGGGCATTGAAGAAGTTTGAATCTTGGATATTCGGTTCATCGGTGAAAATTCTGATTGATCATATAATCCTCTAGCCTTTATAGTGAGAAATGCTCCGCAATCGTCCAAATTACAACGATGGGCCATAGCTTTGCAGAAATATAATCTCGAGATAGAACATTGCCCTGGGAAAAAACTGTCGAACACAGATGCATTATCCAGACTTCTCACTTGT
The DNA here is from genome assembly GCF_044657685.1 of Stegodyphus dumicola. Lineage (NCBI taxonomy): Eukaryota > Metazoa > Arthropoda > Arachnida > Araneae > Eresidae > Stegodyphus > Stegodyphus dumicola. Next base: position 130,189,374 of record NC_140768.1, on the reverse strand, counting down.
ATAGTCAAGAATTAGATAGTTTTTCTTTGCTTTTCGTAATAATTTTACAATTTTGTGCAAATAAGATGTTTATGTAATTTGAAATAGATAGAAAAATTATTGCATAACAAATATTCGAGGTAAGTGGTAAATTTAGATATTTGTCTCCCAAGGATATAAATCATGCTGCAGCATCATTAATTAAAGAGAATGTTAAGAATAGAATTTTACATATATATATAAGAAGCTAAATAATTTTACTGTCATCATTGGAATAATACTAGGGTATATTTTAACATGTTTATAAAAGAAAAATATCCACTTGGTTTCTTTGGGTTAAGAATTGATAAATTGTTACAATAATAATAATGTTCAGAACAAGTGTGGTGAAGTTAAAAATGTGTTACCTATGTTTATATATGTTTATGTAGTAAATTGATGTGCAATTGTAGGTATTACATTGCAAATGTCTATAGTAGTTGAGATTTGAAAATTAGGGTTGAATGTATAAATGCATATGTAGTTTTTTTTTTTTTTTTTTCTTTTTCTCATTGATCGCAAACAGTTGCTAGATTTTAGTTCCCAGATTGATGATTGATTTGTAAATAGTATCAACAACAATCTTACGACGGGGGGGTGTGATATCTGGCGACTGTTTGGTGATCAACAGAGTGTGCTTGGCACATGTAGCTCTTCTCCAAGAAGGGTTAATGTATTTACTGAGAGTTGCATGTTAGCCTCGGAAGAGGAAGGTTGTAGGATTTTGCCCTGCAGTAGCAGCAATGTACTGCACTGAGTTAACTGTTATGCTTTGAACCATATTTTTAATAAATGTTCATTTAGTCTTGCTAAATGGTGTCTTATTAAACCACAAAGCCATTACAATGACAATGCGTCTGAATCATCAATCAATTAATGAATGGCGAAATCTGTAGTATGATTCTATATCTAGAAAATACTGCTACCAATAGCGAAGAAAGTGACAGAGAAGTTACTGAAAACGAGAAAATTTCTATTGATAAGTTAATCGGAATTCTCGAAATAGCAGTTACAAGACTTCAGCAATGTAACTAAACAAGAGATTATGTCTGTCTACAGAATTAAAGAGAAAGTATTAGCAAAAAAACAAGCAACTTACATTGAAAGAAATGTTTAATAAGGTAAACAAATAAATATTAAGCTTTTTTTTTTTGTAAATTTTGCTACCCTTCAGATCATAAATACTTCATTATTTCATATTTTTAATTTTATAATTTCTACATGCCATCTTACTAGATTTAAAACTGATGATCTAATATCTGGAAAAATCCCAAATCCGGAATCGCTGAAGTCCCGGCTAGTCCGGATTTCGGACTTTGTAATGTACCACAAATCATCAGAATAAAGCGAATTTTGGTTTTAATGTACGAAAGGGTGTCCCTTAGATTGGTACCAAATGTCAGTGCTAGTGCCGTTTTTCTGACAATTTTTCTGGAACACCATTTCTGGCATTTTTTTTTTTTTTTTTTTACATGTCAATGTATTTTAATCTGGTTGGATCTTTTTAGTTTCGTGATCAAGGTCTATGTGTATCACATACAACAAATCACATATTAAAAATTATGGGAATTTTAACTGTTGTTAATTGATCACTGGTTTTCATTAGATGGCTGGTTCTAAATTATCATTGTCCCATGCTCTTACAAAGAAGTATGTCTGGCAAGATTTTTTTTTTTTTTTTTTTTTTTTTTTTTTTTTATCATACTGAAGGATTCCACAAAAGAAACTTTGCTGGAGGTGACATCCCTGAAATTTTGCTTGGAACCCTTATTATCTCCAACTATCTGAAAGTCTATGATCGCCTAGGTAATCAAGGTTCCAAGCATTTGTAAATGAATCATTCTCTCACATATAAAGACCCTGAAAGTGATGTCCATACCAACAATACTGACAGCATATGGAATATCAAGGGCACCTGATTGTAAACTTTTACCCTTTCTATTGTTACTTTTCTATAAGAAATAGAAAAAGAAGTACTAAATGCATGAGATAATAGCAGTGCTAGCAGATTATGTCACAACATTTAGGAATAGTTTTTATCTGCAACAGTATATAATCTGAAATATATAAACATTCTTAACTTATCCATTAAAAATAAATTGCAAAATTATATTACATGCACACCCATTAATGTTCCGTTTCTAGTTGACACCTATCAAAATACAAGAGCAATATAAACAAATCACTACCTGTCACGTTTTGAACTTAAATAATGAAATGAACTTATTCTCCAAATTAAATAGTTTAAAGCATAGATACATTATTAATGATATTTTTCTATTAATTATGATAACTTATCAGGTTCAATGTTTCTTCTAACCTTCTTCGGAAACATACAATGACCTGACTAGGAACAGAGAGCTTACTAAAGCTATGTTCACTAATTGTAGTAAGTAGACAGGATACAGACGAAGGGTATATAAAACCCTTTATTTTTCTTTATATACAATGACTTCCGTACTTCGGAATACAATGACCCTCCACTCGGGGTCTAACGTAAAAGGTATAAAAAATAAAACTAAACTCTAATTTAACTTTAGAATAACACACGTGGAAGATCGGCCTTATAATAACAGGAAGCGTATGTAGCACAGAGACTGTGAACACTACAATACGTTTAATTTATTAGGAGGATTAAAACCTCTGGCCTGGAAGGCAAATAGCAACTGCGTAACTTCTAAGGTAAGCGGCCTGCTTCGAACTCACTGCTTCCTCTCTTTCGCTTGGCAAAAAGGCCACACTTAAATACTTGGCGTTCGCCAGACAAACTTTGCATAAAAACCTTCACGCTTATAATTCTGGCCGGAAGTAGAAAATAAGAAGTGATAGTAAAGATTTAAAATAAAATAAACATTAGTAAAACTTAAGATCCTTACAAACTTTTAGCTAGCACCATTCCTTTTTTTAACAGCTATCAGAATAAATGTGGGAATCACCCCTAAAATTACCCAGTGAATCGAGAATGTACTATTTATGCAAACACACACATATATATATCATTTTTTAAATCTTTTAGGCAGTAAAGTTTACCTTCTTTTGGACAAATGCACTCAACTGACTTTGAAGAGTTCTATCAGGTTCATAAACTAATGGCGTCAGTCCAGAATTTTCAGCTAACTGCTTACAAAACACAATTAAGAGGTCACAGATAATGATAAAAGCTGCTTCTTCCAGTGTATCAGTTGGATGGTTTAGCAAATCTCTCATCGTATCCACAAAATCTTTGAGTCGGTTCCGAAGACTTGCGACGGCAACGGGTAGTGGACTAGTATCATCCAGCATGGCAAGATCCCACATGATACCCATGGAACAGCAAGACATAGCATATTTGACAACTTCTTCAGGTAGCCCTTTGTCTTGTACAGCTCCTTTGACCCAAAAATCGTAAATGCTATCCCATATACTCCATGGGCCTAAATTATGACAACTATAAAATATTGAAACTTTCTTCATTGCAGAAGTTACAATATATATCTCATCTTCATCAACTTCTTCTCCAGCCTGCATGTAATCACTTGATGCTTGCTTGTATTTATGTACTAAGGAATCTACCAAAGTTCCTCTAGCTACAGCACATCTAAAAATAAAAAAGTATATGAAAATAAATTGTAAAGAAAGGAAAAAAAAAAAGCAAAACAAGTTTACTGGTTGTTTCATAAAAGCTTCGATAATTTTCCTTTACAGTGCAATTTCTTTGATGTTCTGAATTTTAGATTATTTTAAGAATGTTATTTATTTTTTTGGTACTTCCTTGTTAAAGAGTCACCTTGGTCAGTTGCCAAAATTGGAATGTTAATCATCAGATCCATGCAACATACTTAAGTTTCAGACTGTTTTGTTTACAAAGTTGTCCATGTGATAACATAGATCCAATATTTTTATTCCTTTAAAACATTTGTCACTCTTAATTTATACTCAATTGAAAAAAAAAAAAAAAAATAACATTTTTGGTCAATATGTAGAAAATGCAATATAGTTACTTTTCTGCCTCTCCAAAACTTTAGAAACTTTCTGCTTTCCTTCAATGGGAAAAAAAGCAATACTGCTTACTCTATCATATTCTCTGCCATTTTTAACACTTTAAAATTTTAAAATTGCTCATTCTGCCATATTCTTTGCCCTCCCTCTCTAAAATGTTAATCATATTTACCTTACCGTCAACTGAAAAAGAAGCAGTATTTTTTGGGTCCCTTCAAGTATAAGGTATTTCTCCCTTCTTCTTGGCATGCCTTCATGGTGTGGTGGTCTGCACACTGGGCGTGTATTCCAGAGGTCCGCAGTTCGATTCCTGGCGAAGGCGGTTGCTCATTTTTCAAGTCTCTAGTTTTCAAAAAATATGTCTCTACATTGACGCCCGAATTAAAAATGGTTGTGGATGATGCTTCTCCTCACCCAGGATTTGGTGATTGGGTCTCCTAAAAACCCCAGCTGCCCTTTAAAAGGGTGGATTATATAAGGTATTTTTCCCGCCTTCTACCTTATATATACATGGTCTGCACTTTCATGCCTTCGTGGTGTGGTGGTCTGCACGCTGGGTGCGTATTCCAGAGGTCGTCGGTTTGATTCCCGGTTGAAGGTGGTTGCTCATTTTTCACCTCTCTTGCTTCGAAAAAATACGTAATGTCCCCAGACAAGATCACAGAATTTTGTATACAAAGCAAAAATAGCCACCAGTTTATTAGGAAGTAAAGTATTTTGAGATGCAAGTGAAAAACTGACGGGAGAAAACGTCTTTGTGCTTGTAATTTGTTTCACAGTTCCAGAATACTTTTTCTTATGGATTTGTACTTCATACACCATATTAGCCCAAATATAAGCTGCAGATTTCATCCAAATTACTACCATGCAAAATAAGGATACAGCTTATATTTGTAACCTTATAAAAATGATTACATTTCATCATACCCTATGTAGTTAAAAATGTACCAATTTCTCATTTTGAAATAATGACAATGCAACAATACCATATTAAAAACTGGCCACATGGTTAAGATAAAGTATTTGTAATATTATCCAATAATAGGATTGTTGAAAGTTAACAGAAAGCTACCAGAGAACAGCACAAAATTGTAACTTGTAATTTTCAATAAAGATTTTGTATTCTGTATGCCCTGCATTTATAATATAATAAAACACTAGTACATATCTATCTACTAGTAATGATATTTCATTGAATCTACTGGTAAATGATTACTGCTATTTTCTTCTCGAATTATATTTGGGAATCAACTTTTCTCTTTTTCTGCTTCTTCAAATTTTACGGTGCTACTTAATATTCAGGTCAATGCAATAATTTGGGGTCGAAGAATTAACTTCCATCAGATAGTATAATACAGAGTTATATATAGGTGAAAATTAGAAAGTATCAACACCTGATTTTAAAATGCAGCAGTTGCGAATCATTGCCTCGACAAAAATTAATGTTATTTTCCCCTGTACAGTGTGGTTTTTCATTTTCTGAAGGTTGCCATACTGTTTTATTTATTTATTTTTTTTTTTTTCTTCCAGCAAATTAATTTTAAATGTACCACATTTTGCCAAACTGCTTGCAGTAGCCACTTTAAACGTTTGACTACTACATGGTGCAAAAGTGCTGCGTTCATTTGTCTCGAAAACCGCGACGCAGAGCAAAAAGTACTGCGAGTTTCAATGTGTCTTTGTTGCTTTATAATACGAAAAGAATTATTAAAATTGATTTATATTTGTCTAAATGACAGTGTTTTATTTGACAACATCAAGTCAAAATATGTCCCGCAGTTTTTGTGCGTTCTTGCAAGAATTGCTTAGCAATCAAACGGTTAACAAGGAAGTACCATCTATTTTTCACATTTTCCACCATTAATTGAAGAAGTCCATGAGATAGGATCTCATAAGTAAGGTTTGTTACAGTTTTTTTTTTATTTATTTAAATTAACCAGTTATTTATAATTTCAGCCTTTGCTATAACTTCTGCTTTCCATTTCCTCACCAGAATGTAAAGGAGTTAGATAATATTTAAACCGATATTTTTGGAGTTTAAGACAGTGTGTCTCTGGCCTGCCAGCTCTCATAAGTTGTAATTATTCAGCATTGCATTATTGTTGCTGACACTTGAATTTGAATGCTGGTAGAGTTACTGAGCCAGCTTAGACTACTATATTTAAATTGTGTAGTCTTTGGCTACTATTCTACATTTTAACTTGGATTTAACTATTCTGTTTAGTTACATAAAGACTACCTGTGGTTGATATGTTCTAAATTCTGTTTAAATGAAAAGGTTTATTCCCAGACTCTGTAGTTACTTTCAGATATAGCGATAATTCACTTCATTGCTGCTAGGGGTTTGGGGATTAATTAACTTTTAACAGATCAAGGAAAACCTCATAATAGCATTATATATAATATAAAAGGTACTTACATACTAATGGAACAACCTTAGTAGAAGTCGTCAAATTTTCAGAATGTGCAAAACTGTGGCAACCATGACAATCTTTCAGCCAACCAATCCTGTTATTTTCGTACGCATTCTTTTTTGTTGTATTCCAAATTCCAATGGTTTGTATCAACAAATCGTGATATTTTTTGTCTTAGTTTTAAAATGTGAGCTTGTGAAATTTGTCAGCAATGGAAGAAGCTTCAGTTAAATTTTTGCTGAACAGAATTTTGCTGAACATTTTCTTAAGGGAACAACAAGCAAATGTGTTTCCTACACAGCCACTGTTGCCGAGGTTTACATGAAGCCAAGTCTCTGTAATTCTCTGATCTTTTTCAAGGGAAAACAGATCTCCTGCATACTTCAGGTGAAGAATAGCACAAAAGATTACAGAAAAATTTGATGATGAAAATGTTTATTTTTTTAAGGTATCATGTAATCTTTATTTAATAATTAAAATTTGTATTTTAAATTGCTAAAGTACATTTTCTTTTCATATATGTTGATAATGTTCACTGAGTATAAATATTTATAGTTTGGGAATCTTTCAAAAAAAAAAAAAAAAAAAAAAAAAAAAAAAAAAAAAAAAACTTCTACCTTTTCATCTGTAAAAATCACCAAATGACACCAAGGTGGTTGCATTAATATGTAAGTACCAGATAAACTAAATGGAGGATACTACAGAAACAAGAATTTCTATGCAAGCTTTTAATAAAACATTATGTTAATATGCAATAAAACTGTTGTTATAAATATAAAATATATTTATGATTGCAATTATAATACAGGAGATATGGAACTGCTTGAATTTAGGTTTCATGTCTGAAAAAATATGTCTGATCTAAGGATGGAACATAATCTTCATCTGAGTTTTATTTATTTAATGATAATTTAAAGTGGAAAAGTGTATTTACTAATATTTTATGTGCAGGCAAGTGACGGAAATTTTTATTTTCTGGTTAAAATTAAAGACAAAGTTTTGATAAGTCTGCGAATTTTACATTTTGCATTTGTACCAAGTTAATGTTTTACCTCAGCAACAAAACTGTATAATATATCTCTATTTTTAAAGGAGATTAAGCTATTAAGCAATGTTTATTGTATTTTTCTTGAATCATTTTTATCTTCATACCTGACTCAGTTTATATAATACCTAAGACATTCATTATTCACTTTGTTACAGCTGATTTATGTGAAAAATGCTTATATAAAAAAGCTCACATAATAAGTTAAGGTTACTGGAAAATTACTTATTAAACTAATTAAATGTAAGGCTTCAAATTACAATTATATAAAAGCACAGTTATTTTACTTTTACTCATTATTATGAAAGTATTTCTGGTTGTTTCGACATTATTTGCATAATATAGTATGATGCTCTTTCATTTTTTTTTACTTCCTCATATGAAGTAAAAGAAGTATTGCAATCGTGCAAATCGTGCAATCGTGATATTTCAATGGAAATATTCATTTTTGAGCATTTTCAAAACCATTTGTATGACTGTTTTTTTTGGGGGGGGAACGTATGAACAGAATAAAGGATTCCCCCCCCTAAACGGATTATAAAATGGAATCAAAAGGAATTTTTTGTTATGTTTGTACATATATATGTATATTGGCCTACTTTTAACATATAGTTATGCACCTCCCTTTTTTACTGTGATTAGCAGTAACAAGCATATATATACTCACCCTCTTACCCAGCTTAAAAGTCCTTACTCCGCCTTTATTTCCTCTCATTGGCCACAATGAGAGGAAATAAAGGCGGAGTAAGGCGGAGTACTTCCAATAGCAGAAGTGTTTTAAATGATGAAAATATTCATGCTTTGGCAAGATCAAATTTAAAACAAAATTAATTTTCAACAAATAGCAAAACCTAACTTTTAATGCAGATTCTCAGTTCCTTTACTTATTGGATAGTTTTATGCATATTATGAAAAAAAAAAATTAAATATAAGAAGTTTGACTCCCATATGACAAAAACTAACTAGGATATTTAATTTTAATATTTGAAACTTTTTGTCATTTTCAAATTGCCTCGAGGAATCGGTAACTTAAGTTAGAATAATTCAGAGAAATAAATTTAAATGAAATTCAAAATAATTCAAGGAATTTTAATGAGGTACAACACAAAATGTATATAATTTAATAGGCTACGTAAGGAAGTTATGCGACTTCACTGGCTATACAAGGAAGTCACACTGGATTTTTTAAAATTAAATTTCAATTTTACTTCTCATTTCAATACACTAAATGTATTCATGAAATTTTCCCCGAAGTGCTAAATAAGTATGCATTGATAACTAATTCCTATAACAAAGCACACAGACAGCTGAAATGCCAACATCATGCATTCTCACACTTTTCCAAAAACTTATGCACATTTTGAAATAAAGCAAATTAAAGTGAGATACACAGTCAGAAGTCTTTAATCCGGATGTCCAAAATCCGAAATGATCTATAATCCGGATCTCAAAGCTACAAACTTTCTGCATGCGTGTTTAATGTATAACGGATGGTATAAGCTAAGCTAAAATTATCTAATTATCTATTTCAGTTAATGTTGCAGATTGTGTTGTTCCTTAATCTTCTAATTGGATCCGGCTTATTATTTTTTGCAGACTGTCAGAGCAATTTGATAAAAGTAAGCTTGAATTTTCGATTATGTCAAAAAGAATTTCCGATTCTGGAGCTGCCAAAGAATCTACAAAGCGAAAGCCTGTTTTGATGTCCATCAAACAAAAAGTGGAATCGCTGCAAAAAATGGATAAAGGCATATCCTTTGCTTCTCTAACCATTCCGAAATCTGTTTATCAATATCACACTGCTCTGCGGGGGGGGGGGGGGATGTCGTGGCGTGCAATGTACTGGAAGGTGATCTGTCAGCCTTATCTTCAGGGCAGATATTTTTATTTTATTCCACTTATAATTCCTTACTAAATGTAGTATTTCATCTCGATGTACTCCGTCTTTGATATGATTTAAATCAAATTCCTCATCATTATAAATATCATGAATACACATCGAATAGTTTTCTGGCTGCAATTTTCTAATTTCGACTATGCGTAATGTATGCTTTATGCATGCGCGCGTTGAAAGAAATGTTTAATAAAGTAAACAAATAAATATTAAGCTTTTTTTTGTAAATTTTGATACCCTTTAGATCATAATTGTTCTTTATTTCATAAATTACGGTCTCATATTTTTAATTTTATAATTTCTGCATGTCATCTTACCAGATTTAAACTGATGATCTATAATCCAGAAAAATCAATAATCCGGAATCGCCAAAGTCCCGACGAGTCCGGATTAACGACTTTTGACTGTATGTGGGTTTTTAGCTATGTATGCTTTTATTATATGGATATTTCTGGCTTAGATATTTCACGACTGAAGGGTTTCATCTGCAGGCTTAAAGCTCTTTTTCTGTGTGCACAATTGGTTAGTCTATATTTTAGGATGACCCTTGGATTATCACCAAGTTACTGTTTCATTTATTGCCAAACTGTTGTTTCATTTATGGTAACCTGAGTAGATGAATGTTATGGAAACCCTATTATATCACGTGATTGCTTTGAACTTGACTGATGGGGAAAATATTTGTAATGGCTTATTTCTGCATTGGATGTCAGTTAGAAAGTATATTGCGTATTTTGTGCCAAAATTGTAAAATGGCTGCCGATGGTAAACTGAGTATTTGGTGGTATAGAACAAAAGAGTGGAAGTTTTTTTTTGGGGGGGGGGAGTAATTGAGGACTGAAGAAAAGAAACTTAGTTGAATGTAATTTAAAGTAATATTTTATCTGGAACAACGATCATATTTAACTGCTGAAAGCTGTCTGATTGTCTTTTTGATAATGGCTTTGTTCACTTTGTAAATCATGCAGGGACATTTAAGGATCCAGAAACTGGAGCTCATATTAACACTATCAAAGGTATGTAGAGTGTAATAAAAGGGATTTTCAGAAGAAATGCCTACAGTCTGGCACTTTTTTACTCTTTATTTTTGTGGATTTATCTGGCAATGGCTGTACGCATATTCTAGTTCAGATTTTAGAAAGTTTTCAAATACTGTTAAAGAATTTTATGTGCCACAGACTGAAGACACAGACATTTCTTAATAAGGTAAGTCGATATTTCCTTTTTGTAGTGCGAATAATAGATAACATGTATTTACTTTTTTGTTATTTCATCATTTGATTTAAAATGCACTTTATTGAGATTATATATTTTTTTGTTTGGCTCTAGTGTAGAACTGGTTGCCCTTTGATTAGCGACATATTTTGGTGATGATTAACTTTATTTTAACCTCATATAATGTTATTTTTCTGATTTTTTTAAGTGAAAAATAGATTGATGTATACATGGACAAAGTAAAGACAGTGTGCAATGCCGAGTTTGCGCAATTCTCTGATGATTTTTTTTAAGTGAAAATAGATTTGTCTAAGAAAATGTTGTGTCTAGCGGTGTGGGTTCAGTGAAGTGCATGATGCAACCAAAACAGACTCGTTCACGGCACAAACATTTATTTCTAACTAACTCATAAGACAGCAGCGAAGCGCTATTTACGCAGCAACATTACATTCTACTCTACTCTCGCTCACAGAGCTTCTCGGGTATAAGAGTACTGATACTCTCGAAATCAGATGCTACATCCCTCCCCACTTATTTAGAGATTTAATCTCTGAGGAGCTTTGCGGATGTGCGAAGATCGTCTAAGTCCTGGCTGAGGTTGCTGCAACTCTTTATCAGGATCCACTGGAATGACTGGCTCAGTTTTCCTTGGAACTGACGATGTTTCAAGTCCGGCTGAAGTTTGCACAACTTCACTTCTTTGTTCGATGTCCTTGTCTGGGGCCTGTGGCTTCATGTTGCCATCTGAAGTAGCAGCCATACGAGGTTCATAGATTATCGGTGCAGACGGAACCTCGCTCCCTACCAATCTGATCTGATCGACGTGCCGGTGCAGTAAAGTTCCTTGAACATCAATGGTATAATGGAGTGCTCCATCCTTATTTGTCACTCTGCCAATTTTCCATCGGGAATTTGCCGATCTAAATCCCGAATGGCAACATTTTCTCCAATCTCAAAATTTCTGTCTTTGAAATCATAAGTATTCCTTCGGATGCGTTTTTCCACTCTTCGTTTAAGATTTGGAACAACTAAATCAATTCGAGTTCTAATTTCTCTTTTTAAGAATAACATTGCTGGACTTAACAAGGTTGTCATGTTTGGTGCCTTTCTATAATTCATGAGGAATATGGCAAGATTTTGCTTAATATTTCCCGGATAACCTTGCATTGCACGTAATGCTTGTTTAACGGTGTAAACGTACCGCTCTGCTTGCCTGTTACTTGCTGGTTTAAATGGAGCATACGTTTTGTGTTTAATTCCATTATTCCTTATAAAAGTTTCAAATTCCCCCAATGTGAACTGAGGACCATTGTCACTCACTACTACTAAAGGCAGTCCGTATCTTGCAAAACAGTCTCTCAAACATTCAATTGTCTGAAAGGAATTTGCTGATTTTAAGATATACACTTCTAGCCATTTAGAATGTACGTCAATGATAATCAAGAACATTCGTTCAAAAATAGGTCCTGCAAAATCTACGTGAATGCGTTCCCAAGGTGCACTTGGATATTCCCAGTGATGGACCCTTGCTCTTACTTGACACAGTTCCTAGAAACTTCTTCAATATCATGATCAATTCCCTTCCAAAAGACGTAGGATCTGGCGATTGCCTTCATTTTAACGATTCCTAAATGTCCTTGGTGTAACTCTTCGAGAATTTTAACTTGGAGTTTTTTTGGAACAACTACCCTCTGACCACTCATTATACAGTCATCTTGTAAGGTGTGCTCGGCTTCCCTACCTTCCAAACTTTCTCCAGATTTTAATTTCATATAAAGATTATTTAATTCTTCATCAGCTCGCATTTCCCGAGCTCTTTCCCTAGCTGTTACCGGAAGAGTTTCAATTTGGAAAAGTGGAAATATTTCAACATCATCCTTAAGGCTTTAAATCTTCGGACTTAAGAAGCAGGCGCGACAGGCAGTCAGCATTACCGTGTTCCTTGGTATTTCGATACACAATATCAAACTGATATGCTTGCAATATCAGTGCATAATGTAAGAGTCGGGTGGCTGTGAGGATAGGAAGTCCTCTTTTCGATTTGAAAATAGCCACTAAGGGTTTATGATCTGTCACCAGAGAAAAGCGTCTCCCCTTTAGATATAGATAAAAATTTTTGACAGCCCAAACAATTGACAGTGCTTCTTTATCGATTTGGGCGTATTTCTGCTCTGTGTTAGTCAGTGTCCTCGATGCAAATCCTATACGCCTTTATGTTCCATCAGACAAAACATGCGAGAGCACTGCCCCAAGACCTACCGGAGGTGCATCAGTAGCTAGCATTAACGGTAATGTGGGATCGTAATGCATTAAATGCAATTATGAACAAATTTCCTTTTTTATTTTTTTAAAAGCGATTTGGCAGCTTTTTGACCAACTCCATTTAACATCTTTTTTTGTTAAATTATTTAAGGGATGTGCAAAAGTTGCCAAATTAGGGCAAAATTTGGCATAAAAATTCACTAATCCCAAAAAGCTTTTGATGTCTTAGGGGCATTAGCAATTGCCGAAATCTTTTCATCCGTTTTATGCAATCCATCGGCATCAATTTTATGCCCTAAAAATTTAATCTCATTTTGAAAAAATTTACTTTTAGTTAAGTTTAATTTTAGGCCGTGCTCCTTGCATTTTTTGAAAAATATTTCCAATGCTTTTAAATGAGACTTATCATCCGGTCCTGTCACTCGAGCATCATCCATAAAAATTTTAATTCTTTCGATCCCCTGAAATAATCCCTCAACATAGCGCTGCCAAATAGCTGGGGCAACATTTAATCCATACATTAAGCGTTTACAAATATACAACCCCTTATGCGAGTTTATTGTTAATAACCGTTAGCTCTCCAGATGCACCTTCATTTGTACATAAGCATGACTGAAATCAAGTTTTGAAAAATTTTTACCTCCATTAAGGCATGAAAATATTTCTTCGAGTTTTGGTAATGGATGATGAGGCACTCCAAATTAGGATTTAGAGTCACAGAACAATCAGCACAAAGCTTAATGGAACCATCAGATTTAACAATTGGTACAACTGGTGTTGCCCATTCTGAAGTCTCAACCCTCTCAATGATACCTTCTTTCTCAAGCCAATCAATTTCTGATCCAACTCTATTTTTTAAGGCGAAAGGTACTGGTCGTGACCTACAAAATATTGGTTGAGTATTAGGTTTCAAATTTAGTTTTACTTTGTGATTGTTAATTTCACCTAATTTACCATCAAAAATTTCCTTATACTCCTCAAGCAATTTTTTTAAATTCAATTCACTAGAAGTTTTCAATGTTTTGATGGCATTCCAATCGAGATTGATTTTATACAGCCATTCTCGGCCGAAGATTGTGTCCAAATTTTCCTTCACAATGTATAAATTTAAAACTAATTTTTGACCTTGGTATTCAACTTTAACAAGAACATATCCTAAAGGTACCACCTTATCACCCTGTAAGTTTTAAAAACTAAATTTGTAGGCTAAATATTTTTATTGGAAATTTTTCTAAATTTATTTATAGACATTACCGAAACTGTTCCCCCAGTATCAAGTTCCATGCTAATTGGTTTGTTTTCAATTTTAACTTGAACCATTATTGGCGGTCTTTTCGGCTCTTCCTCTCTGAACATGTGTGTTCTGGAGCTAAATCCATAGATGGGGACCTCATTTTTCGAATCATAATCATTATTTGCCTCAACTTTCTTTGTTTAACCTGTCGGTTTTTCCTAGACAAATAACACGCCTTTTCGATATGTCCAATTTTTTTACAAAAGCGGCATTCACTTGTTGCAAATCTACAGTTGTTTTTATTGTGATTTGCTCCTAAGCAACGCGAACAAGTTTCATTTTTACCTTTATTATTCTTAGCAACAAAGTTTTGTTTCCGCAGTTTGGACTCATTTTTCTTGGTTTTAAGTACCTTCAGTTCTACGGAATTTCCTATAATCTCATTTGCACCCTTAACTGTCTTTTCCATCGCCAAGGCTATCTTTAATGTTTTCTCTAAATCGATATCATCTTCCTGAAATAATCGATCTAAGATATTATGATCTCGTAGACTGCTAACGAAAACATCCCTTAACATGGTATTTAGCATATCCTATTTATATTCACAAGGAATTACTAACGAGCGTAATTCAGTGACATAACTATAAATTGATTCCCCCTCATGCTGTTTTCTATTAATAAACATGTGCCGACTAGGTATTATTAAAGCTTTAGGATTTAAATGATCCTTAAGAACCTTTTTCAGTTCGGTAAAATTTTTATCTGAAGGATTATCCGGAGAGAGCAAATTTTTGAACAAATTATACAATTTCGCATTCAAGCTTGAGATCAGAACTTTCCTACGTTTTGCCTCTGGAACATTTTGAATGTCCAAAAAAGCCTCAAATTGTTCTATGAACGAATCAAAATTTTTCTACCGTTTCATGGAACTTATCAAAAGAAACAGAAATTTTGTCTTGTTTATGTTCCGATTTCTCTTGCAATGCGACCATTAAAGCTTCATTCTGCTTTATCAATTCTTCAATTAACTTCTCCATCCTTTCAAAATAAAAATCAAATACCTTTCCTACCTTTTGCAGTTTTCGGCGAATTCCCTAAACCCAAGTTTCGGTTTTGCTACTACTTTACGCATGTAACCGAGTGCGCCGAGTCGGGAACGATTTTCTTCTCACACAGCCTCATCGCCAACTGTTGTGTCTGACGGTGTGGGTTCAGTGAAGTGCATAACGCAACCAAAACAGACTCATTCATGGCACAAACATTTATTTCTAACTAACTCATAAGATAGCAGCGATGCGCTATTTACGCAGTAACATTACATTGTACTCTACTCACGCTCACAGAGGTTCTCGGGTATAAGAGTACTGATACTCTCAAAATCAGATGCTACAGATGTGTACATGGACAACAAGTTTGAGCAATTCTTTGACTTGCTATTTTGGTTTTGTACAGTGGCCATCTTGAAATTGTGTATTGCTGGCGCTGATCTTAGCATCGAAAAAGAATTGGCAGAAAACCAAGGGGCGCACAATTGTAAACTTTCGTGAAAGTGAAGAATCGCCCACTGCTTGGCGCGTTTTTAAGAATTGCACATATGCGGTATCCATGTACACGTCGACTAACTTTTACTTAAAAAAACATCCCAGAATTGCACAAAAATGGCATTGTGCACACTCTTCACTATATCCATGTACACTGCTTTTTTCTCATAAATTAGAAAAATTTCACGAAAATGCATGAAAATTTTGTGAATCTTTAAATCCTGTAAAAAGGAAGGACATATATGAAATTACCTGATCGCGAAAAGTATATACCCTTTCCAAGGATGAACATTTGCACGTATAAAATAAATAAAATATCCAAAAACTTTTAAATCTAAATTATCTATTATAAATGTCACCAACAAATTCATAACGCAAACATTAAAAATGGTTGCAAATACTTAGTGTCAAATACTTAAATTATTGCCATGCACGTTTACTTCCACTGAAACGTATACAAAATTCCTACAAACATATAATTCACAAAATAACTATCATTTAATTAAAATATAATTAAATTCAAAAACACTACTTAAAATATAAATAAGCACATACATTAAATTAATAAAAATTAGCTTACAATCCTAATTACTTTAAACTAAATCATTGCTAATAACAATTTTCCAATAATACCATATTACTTTATTTACTCCTTACATTTAGAACAATGGATAAAAATAATATCCTCAAATAATTAAAAATACTAACTTACCTAATCTTCTTCAGAATCTTGATTACGTAGCGGATAAACTTTTCTTGGCTGATCTTTGGAATATGGTAACTGGTAGTTTGGCGACATTTTGGAGGCGTTAAAGGTTACTACCTAGCACTTTGGTAATAATGTGAGAAGTAGTCAGTTCCGATTACGCATTATTTTGTGTGAGGGAAATGAGAGATCATGAGATATGTCATGTGATATTAATGGACGAATTACAGTTCTTTAATCGGAAAAGGGGGGAAATTTGGAAAAATATCTGTGGCAGTATATTATTTTGTATTAAGCTTCATTGTGTGCTGTGTGAAGTAGTGCTGATTAATTTTCGGATTGAATGGCTCTGTCTAAAGTGAATTCTAGATTTTTAATGCGTTTATCTGATAATTCAAAAGACTTGGTTGAGTGGTGTATGAGTGTAGGTTTAATTGCACATAAGTATGAATGTCCAAAATGTGGGAATGAAATGAGATTGTGTGAAAGGAAGGATATTACTGATAAGTTTGAATGGCGGTGCAAGAAATCTGGTGAAAATGGACATTTTGTGAAACGGAGTGTAAGGAAGGGTATGTGGTTTGCTGAAAGTCGTTTGAGTATGGGTGAAATTTTATTGATTTCTTATTATTGGGTGAATAGATTGCCAGTTGACTACTGGATTTCGGATTTAGAAATTAGCAGTAGTACTGCAGAGGATTGGAATTCTTTTTGTAGGGAAGTGTGCATGGAATTTTGCGAAAATGATATGGGTATGCTTGGTCGTATGAATGTTATTGTGGAAATTGATGAAAGTAAGTTTGGGAAGCGGAAGTATCAGAGAGGTAGGAGAGTGGAAGGAAAATGGGTGTTTGGTGAGATTGAAAGGGGTAGTAATAAGTGTTTTTTTAAAGTTGTGCGAGATAGAAGTAAAGATTGTTTATTAAGTTTTATTAAAGAATATATTCTACCGGGTACAATAATCATTTCTGATTGCTGGAAATCGTATGAATGTTTGGAGGATGAAGGTTTTAAACATCTTGCTGTGATCCATAAATATTATTTTAAAGATCCTAAAACAGGTGCACATACCAATACTATAGAGGGCACGTGGAGTGCTATAAAAAGCGCCATTCCGAGGCATTGTGATAAAGAGAATTTTGCTTTTTATTTAGCGGAGGAAGTGTGGAGGAAAAATTCGCCGAAAAAATCTTTCAATAATTTTATTCAATCAATTATAAAAATGTATCCACCACGTAAGAAGATTCTGAAGAAGATTAGGTAAGTTAGTATTTTTAATTATTTGAGGATATTATTTTTTTAAGTATTGTTCTAAATGTAAGGAGTAAATAAAGTAATTTGGTATTATTGGAAAATTGTTATTAGCAATGATTTAGTTTAAAGTAATTAGGATTGTAAGCTAATTTTTATTAATTTAATGTATGTGCTTATTTATATTTTAAGTAGTGTTTTTGAATTTAATTATATTTTAATTAAATGATAGTTATTTTGTGAATTATATGTTTGTAGGAATTTGGTATACATTAGAGTGGAAGTAAATGTGCATGGAAATAATTTAAATATTTGACACTAAGTATTTGTAACCATTTGTAATGTTTGCGGTATGAATTCATTGGTGACGTTTGTAATATAATAGATAATTTAGAGGGGTTGATGTTTACAATATGGTAACTGGTAGTTTGGTGACATTTTGGAGGCGATGAAGGTTACTACCTGGGACTTTGGTAATAATGTGAGCAGTACTCAGTTCCGATTACGTATTATTTTGCGTGAGGGAAATGAGAGATCATGGGATATGTCATGTGATATTAATGGACGAATTACGGTTCTTTAATCGCAAAAGGGGGGTTAATCGGGAAAAAATGTGGAAATTTTGTATTTAGCTTTATTCTGTGTTGTGTGAAACAGTGTTGTTTAATTTTTGGATCCCATGGCCCTAACTAAAGTGAATTCGAAATGGGTATTTAGGCATTGTGATAAAGAGAAGTTTGCTTTTTATTTAGCGGAGGAAGTATGGAGGAAAAATTCGAAGAAAAAATCTTTCAATAATTTTATTGAATGAATTAGAAAAGTGTATCCGCCACGTACTGAAAGATTCTGAAGAAGATTAGGTAAGTTAGTATTTTTAATTATTTGAGGATATTATTTTTAAGCATTGTTCTAAATGTAAGGTGGAAAGGAATTTGGTATTATTGGGAAAATTGTTATTAGCAATGATTTAGTTTAAAGTAATTAGGATTGTAAGGTAATTTTTATTAATTTAATGTATGTGCTCATTTATATTTTAAGTAGTGTTTTTGAATTTAATTCTATTTTAATGAAATGATAGTTATTTTGTGAATTTTATGTTTGTAGGAATTTGGTATACGTTTAAGTTGAAATAAACGTGCATGGAAATAATTTAAATATTTGATACTAAGTATTTGTAACGCTTGCGGTATGAATTCGTTGGTGACGTGTATAATGTAATAGATGATTTAGAGGTAAAAGTTTTTGGATATTTTATTTATTTTATATGTGGAAATGTTCATATTTGTAAAGGGTAAATACTTTTTCACGATCAGGTAATTTCATATATGTTCTTTTTACCGGGTTTAAAGATTGAGAAAATTGTCATGTATTTTCGTGAAATTTTTCTAATTTATGAGAAAAAAGCAGTGTACATGGATATAGTGAAGAGTGTGCGCAATGCCATTTTTGTGCAATTCTGGGATGTTTTTTTAAGTAAAAATAAGTCGACGTGTACATGGTTTAGTGATATTTTAATTAAATGATAGTTATTTTGTGAATTTTATGTTTGTAGGAATTTGGTATACGTTTAAGTTGAAATAAACGTGCATGGAAATAATTTAAATATTTGATACTAAGTATTTGTAATGCTTGCGGTATGAATTCGTTGGTGACGTGTATAATGTAATAGACGATTTAGAGGTAAAAGTTTTTGGATATTTTATTTATTTTATATGTGGAAATGTTCATATTTGTAAAGGGTAAATACTTTTTCGCGATCAGGTAATTTCAGATATGTTCTTTTTACCGGGTTTAAAGATTGAGAAAATTGTCATGTATTTTCATGAAATTTTTCTAATTTATGAGAAAAAAGCAGTGTACATGGATATAGTGAAGAGTGTACACAATGCCATTTTTTTGTGCAATTCTGGGATGTTTTTTTAAGTAAAAATAAGTCGGCGTGTACATGGTTTACGTGTATGTGTTATTTTGAAAAACGCGTAAGGAGTATGGTATTGTGCACTTTTTCCCAATTTTGTAGTGAATATTTGTCATGATTAAGCAGTTTTGTTTGATAAAATTTCTAGCATAAGTGTAATTCGGCTAGTAGATTGTTGGAAGAAGTGTTCAGTAGATAAGAAGAAAATAAACATGTCTTTACTTCGTGAAGACAAAATGGCGGCGGGGAAAAAAAATAGAGGGTTGCTGTAGCAGAGTTGGTTGCCAAATTTTCGCCAAAAAATCGCCAAGTTACCATAATCCAAAGATCAACCCTTTTCTTATTTCCTCCGCTAAATAAAAAGCAATCGTATGTGCGCCTGTTTCAGGATCTTTCAAATCATACTTATAGTTCACAGCAAGGTACCAGGTAAAATAAATTAACTTAATAAGCAATATTTACTTCTATCTCGCACAATCTTAAAAAAACACTTATTACTACCCCTTTCAATCCCACTAAATACCCATTTCGAATTCACTTTAGATAGGGCCATGGGATAAAAAAATTAACTAACACTGTTTCGCACAACACAGAATAAAGCTAAATACAAAATTTCCAGATTCCCCCCTTTTCGGATTAAAGAACTGTAATTCACCCATTAATGTCACGACATATCTCATGATCTCTCATTTCCCTCACACAAAAAAATGCGTAATCGGAACTGAGTACTTCTCACATTATTCCCAAAGTCCTAGGTAGTAACCTTTATCGCCTACCAAAATGTCGCCAAACTACCTGTTACCATATTCCAAAGATTAGCCCATTTAAAATGATGATTTAAAATCAATAAAATTCCAAAATCTGGAATCACCGAATTCCTGACAATTCTGGATCTCAGACTTTGTACTGTATATCACTTTGAAATTTTTAAAATAAGATTATAAAAGCAATAGTTATTCATACCTAGAATGGATAGCAAGTTCTTCATTACATAGAACTTCATATGTCTTTGCACAGGCTTCTAAAACATCGGTGTCATTGTGTCGTTCAACTATCTCGTGTATCAGTTTTAGCAAACTATCCAAATTCTTTTCTTGGCGACTCGTCGTGTAAATTTCCAATTCAAAATACTGGGGAATGAGCATTAAATTAGCTATTTTTTCAGCATCAGCAAGATATTTGGCAAGTAAAGAAGGTAATGTCATTATAAAATGTTCAGTCAATTTTATGCGATCATCTGATACTTGCTTCAGCTCTTTTACAGAAGGCTGCTTCCTATTAGGGCCTCTTCCTACAGGAGGTTCACCTGTTGCAGCTTGTTTAACACAGCATACCATTATTTCAATTAATGAGGTCTCCTGACGGTCATCCAATGGTTCCTCTTGAGGTCCTGGTTCTTCTAAAAGTAAATCTGTCATGCACTCCCAATCTTTCATCATAGGATTGCTTTCAATTAAACTATCAACAAGGTAAGCACCATGTTCATGTAGTTCACTTTCAATAAAAAACTGAACCAAATCCCTTATCAGAGGTGTATTTATAGAACGTTTCTTTCCCCTTTTTGTTCTTAATCCTTGAACAGCTTCCTCATCAGGTTGAAACAGTCGTTCATTCAAAAACTCACCAGCTGCTTGAGCAACTGCTCTGTGCGAAGAATATACAAGTTCATACACATGTTCACAGTCTTTATCTGTTAGAATTTCACGATGATATTTATGGATACTAATTACAAGTTTAACAGCATGAACAGCAACATCGTACTCCTTATCTAGAGTCATAGCAACTATCCTGTCTTTAAATTTGTTTGTAAATAATTCCATTTTACTGGTAAGTTCTTCAGCTCCATAAAGAGGTAATAAAGCTTGCAAGCACTTCAAACGAGTATCACCCACTTTGTCATGCAAAGTCCAACCTATGTATTTCAAGTAACTGTCATCAAGAAAATGCTGGTGAAATTTCTTCATCCATTGCCCGATTTCGTACATGCAGATAGAACGTATTTCTGGAAGAGTATCTCTGTACCTATGTACAAAAACACTTTTAAACATATATGTCAACATATTCTTTATCTCTTCCATGTTCTCTTCTAATTCTTGCCGTTTACTCAAAAGCATTTCAAGTCTTTCAGTGGCTCTCTTATCACGATTTTTCTGTCTCTCAGCTTCATACTGCCGTTGAGTGTTATCCAGATTTATGCTCAGATTTAATGCTACATCAACAAGAGCAGTCATCAATTTCATTGCAGCTAATGTTGCTGTATGCCGAAAGGCTCGAACCTGAGAGTCTGAAAGACCAGTCAGTAAAGATATAACATTATCCATCAGATATTGATCATATATGATACTATACTGACATTGACGAACCATAACTTGAACAAATTCGCAAAAATTCGTTCGGAATTTTTTCCACTGAGGCCCACTCATAATAAGTGGATAATCTCCACTTTCTTCTTCAAATTCTTCAGTCATTTTACGAATAATCTGAGCATGTTCCATAGTAGCTTGCATTTGGGGTGTAATACGTCCTTTGCACCCAGCGCATTGTATAAAAAATTGCATAAGATCCAATAACGCGATATCACGATCTTGTTTGTAAGCTTCTATCCAGTCGTCAACTACACATTGCAATGCACTTCTGCCTTGCTTTACAACTTCAAATAAACTATTCGGATCGTCCGTAGGAGAGTCTTGTACAGCCCGTCGACCACCTCTACCTCCTCTACCGCGAGGCCCACCACGACCTCTTCCAGCTACACGTCTACGTTTATTTCTAATTCCTCTAAATCCTGTTTCCTCAACATGAAAATCTAAAACTTCATTAGGTTCGTGAAGATCTCCAGCTGGAAATATATCATCTGCATCAACTTCAATATTCTGCTGTTCTCCACAATCTTCCTCACTCAATCTGCCTCTTTTTCGCGCCATTGGAGTGCGCAACGATACCTGAATTCTATCTCTAATCAAAGAGTATCAAAGTGAAATACAAAATGTAAACAATTCCTACTCGGTGAATACAAAACAGTACATTTATGCAAATTCAAAAACTGATATTAACTTCCAAGATTTTACATTCCAGAATCAAATTCTAAAATTGTGACATTTAACCACTCCAAAACTCACAACAAACAAGTCGAATCTTGTTGCCAACTTTATAGATCGCCATTTTCTTCTGCGGAAGGCATTAAGTATACATTACAATTTTATCATTTAAAACTTAAATAACTAAATTAAAAATGAGGAGTTTTATAACACTTCTTTCAAATATGAAAATCTATACGCAAGTTTAATTTTATAATTATTTAATTTGCAACTAAAAATATGGAGTCAATTGTTCAATAAATCTGGCAATAAAATAAATTTAGCGCGGTTTACGTAATTACAAGTTTAGCGGGAATTTGTGTTTGCAAAATTTGGTGAAGTATTATTTGTTATTAAATTCATGTACCTCATTATTAGGAAATATGACACTTGAAGATCTTGCTGAAGCTGATATTCTTGCAACGTGCAATGCATTGGGAGTTGAAATTAATGGTGCTTATGAGAAAGGTTCAGACACCGTAGAGTGTTTAAAAGATTTGTTGCGATATCTTCGAAAGGATGATGATAATTTTTCCATTTTACGATATCTTGGATCTCTTCATTTATTGCAAACCGATCTTTTGCCACTAATAAAGCGTTATAATCATAATAGTGAAATTTTTAATTTTACTCTCAGACTCCTAGTGACTCTTACTAGTCCGGCAATTTTGTTGTTTCAAGATGAACTTCCTGAAGATAAACTTACATGGAACGTATATTTACAATTAATTTCTTATCTTCAGGAGTATAAAAGAGCTTTTCTAGATGTAAAAGTCTGGGAAGCTCTGTCAGAGAATTTAAAAGAGCTTTTAAAACAAAGGCCAATTGAACGTAATGAGGAAGAAAATTTAACTATAGAAAGGATTTTAATCGTTATTCGTAATATTCTTCATATTCCACCAGATGAAAAATCATTAATTCGAACAGATGATGATATCAATTTGCATGACAAAATTTTAGACAATTTGCATGAGTCAAAAATTAATTTTTTTCTTTTATATTTAGCTGCAAATGAAGATGAATATGAATACTGTTTACATGTATTAGAAATTATTTCTTTGATGTTTCGTGAACATACAGCTGAAGTCCTTGCTACTGCTAATGAACAGCGTTCAGCAGAAGAGAAAGAAAAGGATCTGAAGACCTTGCTTGCCGCTCGTCAAAGGGAGCAAAATATCAAGTTAAAAAAAATACAAGCATTGTGTGTTTCAAGATTTTCTGGTGTTTATCATGTGAAACATATGAAATCCTTGAGTGAAAATGATTACATATCACATAAATTAATAAATAATGTAAATGATGTGAAGTTTGATATTCAGAAAAATGCCAAAAGAAAACCAAAGAATAGACTGCCTGCTAAAGATTTCACTGAAACGAGACGTTCCACATTACGAATTAGATTACTCCTCAAGAACTTTTGCATTGAATTTTTAAAGACTTATAATAAATTAATGGAAGCTGTAAAGCGCAGGTTATTTCGTCAAAATGCAGATGAAAATGATGATTCTTTCTATTTATGGGCAATACGTTATTTTATGGAATTTAATCGCCGTTATGATTTTCAGCCAGCTTTTGTTAGTGAAACCATCTCAATGCAAATATTTCATCATATTCAAACTCAGATTACTAATTATCAAGAGATGATGTTATCAGATAAAAAAAAGACTAATATATGGTCTAAACGAATGCAGCTAGGAGTAAGTGCATATAAGGAATTACTCGAAACACTCCGAATGATGGAAAGATCCCATGATGCAGCTATTAAGCATAATGCTGATATTATAATCAGTAGAGTATTTTATGTTATTGAATATCGAGAAATGCTTCTGTCACTACTCTCTCATTATGATGAAGTTAAATTTCCTTTATCATATTTGTCAGAACTAGTTGAAAGTGCACATCTTTTTTTAAAAATGCTAGAAAATCATTCAAAAAGGCATTCAGCAATAATTGTTCAAAAGAAAAAACGAAAGGTAAAAAGGAGGAAAAAAACTAAGACTAATGCCCCATTAGAATCAAAAAATACAGAAGAACATTTACATAAAGAGTGGGATAGTGTTGCCAGTGATCTGTCGGCAGCTGTTCAAGGTAGACGAAAAATTCCCACAGATATAACTCCTTTTGATGGAGCATCGGAAACAACTTTTGAAGAACAAAAAGAAGAAGCCGTTTATAAAATTCGAGATGCTCTTGTTTCAAAAGAAGTTGAAAATGCTGTGGGTTTACTAAGAGCTGCTAGAGAACTTTGGCCTGAAGGAAACTGTTTTGGTGCACCAGAAATTGATTCAGAAGATGAGTTTCTTGTGCTAAGAGAAATATTTTTATCAAATCTTGAAAGGAATGGGAGTGAAAAAAATGGTGAGCAACCTGAAGAGTCAGACAGAGATGAAGAAGAGGCAGAAGAAGAATCTACTCAAAGAATAGCAGAACAACCATTAGACTTGAATGATGTTTATAAAAAATATACCTCACCAAAAATTGTGCAAGCTTGTTGTTTATTGTTAGCCAATTACCAAAAAAACACCACTCAGACCAATATATGTCTTATTAAACTTCTTCATCGTATTGCTTGGAACTGTAAAATGCATGCTGTTTTTTTTCAAGCTACAGTATTCGTGACTTTTCAGAAGATATTCAATGATCCAGATTCTAATCAAGATCCCATTATTAAAGAATTTTATCGTTTTGCTAAATATATTGTGAGAAAATTTTTTGAAGTAGCTGCAAAAAATAATAAGATTTTTGTAGAAATGTTGTTCTGGAAAGGTCCCAGAGAAGCATATGAATTAGAAGAAGGATATGGTACAGGAAGTAGTTTTGCTTCAAAATCAGCTTGGACAGAAGATGAAGAGGAAGAATTAAGGTATCTCTATGAAGAAAACAAGAATATTCATATTGAAGGTCAAGATGTTGCAGATATTATTCTTGCATCTATGGGTAAAAAAAGAACCAAAATTCAAATTATTTTGCAACTGAAGAGGTTAGGTCTTATACAAAGTGCTAAAGATTTGAAACCTCATCTCAGAAAAGAATGGCAAGAAGCTGAAATAATAGAACTCCAGCACCTGTTTGAAGATCACAAGGGTTCAAATGATGTAATGGGCAAACTTTTAAATAACCTTTCCATAAAACGGTCACGAAAAGCTGTTGTTGAAAAGTTGCTAGAGTTAAATCTAATTCAAGATCGTAAAGAAGTTTTGAAAAAAAGATCTAAAAAGCACAGGAATGGAAGACAAAGTGATTCTGACTCAAATTCAGGTGAAGAGGGTAATGATGATTCTTTTATAAATGATGATGAACCAGAAGTTGATAATGAAAGAAATAAGAAACAGAGAAATAAAGCTAATATTGATTCTGAATCAGATGATGGTGAGAGTGAATTGAATTTCTTCAACATGTTGAGGGCAGAACGTAGAGAAAATGATGATAACAATGTACTAGAAGTATGGGATGAACAAGAAATAATTGAACTGCATAGATTATATGAAGAGAATGCAGATACTGAATATACTGTTGATAATATTTTAAGTGCTATGATATCGAAACGATCTAAACAAAGTGTTGTAAAAAAGTTAACTGAATTAGGATTAATAAAAGGTAAGAAGAAAATTGAAAAAAAGAAGTTAGACACCAATGATCAGAATCAAGATATGATATCCTTTGAGAATTTAGGAGTTGAAAATGAGCATTGTAGTACTGATTCAAATGCTGTTGAGGATACTGATGAACTTTTACCAATTAGAACTTGGAAAACAAAACAACGAATAATGTCAGATTCTTCTTCTGATGAAGATGATAGTGTTCCTCCTCGTAAAAATTCTGATTTGCGAATGAAAAAACAAAAAAGTTCTGTTCAGCTAAATGCTGATAAAAAGAACAAAAATAAAAGGCCATCTAAAGTATGGGATGAAAAAGAAATAATTGAACTGCATAAACTGTTTCAAGAAAATACAGGTTCTGAAGATATTATGGGCAATATTTTAAATGCCATGACTGTGAAACGACCAAAACTAAGTGTTATAGAAAAACTAATAGAAATAGGACTAATAAAAGATAAAAAGGAAGTTAGAAAAAAAAGAAAAACAAAACTGGAAGGCAATAGTAAAAGTAAAAAATCTGTTACTTCAACTTCACAGATCGAAAATTGCAATGATGAGCATTCGGCTTCTAATTTTTTATCTGAATTGCAGAACGCAGATGAAGTTTCACAAATTAAAAAGGTTCGAAAGCAGCAAATGGTGTCAGATTCATCTGATGATGAAAGTTTGCCATTAAGTAAAGCACATAGTTTATCTAAGCAGAAACCTAGAAAAAAAGCTGTAATTAAAGCATGGGATGAACAAGATATTGTACTCTTGCATCATTTATTCCAGGAAAAGCAAAATTCGAAAGATATGATAGGAGAAATCTTGAACAATTTAACAGTAAAAAGATCTAGATCAAGCATTATAGAAAAGCTACTAGAAATGCAATTGATAAAAGATAAAAAAGAGGTCAGAAAGCAACGGGAATCTAAAGAGTCTTCTAGTAAGGAGAAGAAAAAGGACTACAGATCAGCTGCAAAAAGTAAAGTAAATGAAAAAAAGGGTGCGAAACCCCAGAGTTTGAAAAGCGTGTCCTCGGAGTCATCAGAAGATGAAAGTCTGCCATTAAGTCTTATTATTTCAAGTTCATCTTCCGAGATACAGAAAACTTTACAATCTAATGAAATTAATCTTGAAAAAGAAGAGAATTCAGATAGCAATAACATAAAACTGGATTTAATTCAAGAAAATGGTTTTATTTCATCTTTGGCCCATGTTTTAAAATCCGATTCTGACAAAA
Source organism: Stegodyphus dumicola (assembly GCF_044657685.1). Classification (NCBI taxonomy): domain Eukaryota; kingdom Metazoa; phylum Arthropoda; class Arachnida; order Araneae; family Eresidae; genus Stegodyphus; species Stegodyphus dumicola. The sequence goes on along the minus strand of NC_140768.1, from coordinate 130,161,997 downwards.
CACGGATGAATGCTGTCATTAATCAATCATTTATTGAAGAGCCTGCTGCATCTGTTAATTTAGAAAATAATGATAATGTTTATGAATCGGAGGATGATGAGGTGGTGCTTTCTAAAAGAAAAAGACCAAGAATTGAAGATAGTGATGAATCAGATGATAAATTTACTACAACCAAGCCTATTAGTGCATCTGCAGTTAATATAACTGAGTTAGAGAATCCAATAATAAATGATTTACAAGATGGTGAGAATGCAACAAATTTCAAACCAAAACGAAAGCGACTTCAAGTATTGGTAGATAGTGATGATTCTGAATAATTTTCATTTTATTTTGAAGCATTAAGCTACTCATTTTTACATTTATATCAGAAGCTTATCTCTCATATTGTAGAATTTCACTAGCTCATTAAAGCACATTTATTTTAGATGCAATTTGTAATGAATGGATCTCTATGGAAGTCTTTTATGTTTGTATATATTTTGTTATATGAGAATTTAATTCTGATAGCCTTTAATTTCATAATAATTGTTTAATAATAGAAGTAATATTAATAGGAAATCGTCGATGAACCGCGAGCTTGGCGAGTAAAAATGCAACGGCGCCAACGGGTTCTCTGCGGATGAAAACCCTATTAATATTATGTATGTAAATAATGTGATATAATTCAAGATTTGAAAATAAATAGGAATGGTTAAATTATGTTAAAATATACGGAAGCACTTCCGCAGAGAACCCGGTAAATGTAAACATCCCCAACTTTGGCGATAATAGTTCAAACCTGGTAACCCATCGGATATATCCTATTCCCTTGTTCGAAGTATGCAACCACTCCTTTTGCGTTTATTTTGTTGAATTATCACTGTCTTTGTTCACATTTGCAGATTTATATTATTCTTCTCTTATTTATTATTATTTTTTCTGAATTTTTTAACAACGAATAAATAGAAATATTTTCGTATATAGATGCCGGTTCTCGGTTCGGGATGAATGCTAATTTGTAACACGGCTGTTCACGTTGTGTTCTTAATTATGAACAGCTCTAAGAACCATGAGGTTTCCAACGTCTAAAGTAATTTGTTATCGTAGACTGCAAAAATGTGCATTTTAAATAATTAAGTAATGCTTTTATTTTTATTATTGGTTATTGTCATCTAAAATTCTGAGAATAAATCAATTTTTATGGCGTAAAATTTAAACAAGATAATATATTGTTAATGCTTTTAACCTTTCAGAGGATGGCAGGTGTGACATAAATAGATGATTAAATTGAAATAAAAAAATATTATTGATTATCTAGGATGACAGAATAGTTTGATGCATCACCATGGTCATCAAAATTAGCAAACCACTGCTGGAGTAAGGAATATATTGTTTTCTGTCTTAAGTGGAATTTAAGACAAATTTTTTTCGTTTAACCGGTTAATTGCAGTATATTATTACTAATTTATATTTTTAAATGAATTTTTATTTCCGTTATAAATACTCTTATGCTTAATATATTCTTTTCTGTGCTAACTTGAATTTAATACAATTTTCGTATATCACGTTTAACCGGTTAGTTTTACATCTACATGCTTATTATCTGTGAATTTTTACTACAATATTCTTAATATATTGTTTTATCTGCTAACTTGAATTTACATGCACTAAAAATCACAATTACGGCTCGGATTTACTGCGGATGAAAACCCAAATATACCTTTATCAACAGTATCATATCATATGTTACATGTAATTGCAAACAAAGCAGAAATAATTTTAATAAATTGCAGCATTATAATGCATTTAAATTAAATATTTTTGTCCTCTAATTTTTTTCACATTGTGTTTCTGATGCTTCATAGCCTATGTTTTATTTCATAAAACTCTTATACATCCTAAATAGTGTGACTACTTGAGTGCAATTTTGATAAAATATTATAGAATATTATTTTGCATATTGTGCTTTGGCAACATTTTATATTCCATAACATTTTAATGATTTTGATTGTTGTTTGTCTTATTCATTATCCCCCCCCACGCACACACATACATTAAATTCTAAGCAGATGCCATATTTGGAATAAACCCACTGCAAAACTGTTCAGAGAATTGTAAAAGTGGCATATTGGTGTGATACATAAAATACATTAACAGTATTAGTATAGCTCAGGGTTTCTTAAACTTCAAAGTAAAATTAATGTTTCTATTATAAAAGAATTCATCAAAACACTTTCATTTTTTCTTTGCCTGTCTTATCTTACCTTTATTTATTTTTAGATGCATTATGTAAAAATATTTAATTGTAAATTTAATATAATAGATTAAAGAAATATCAAAATTGCTAAAATTTTTGGCGACTTGGAGTAGCAACCCACCGTTTAAGAAACTCTGGTGTAGATTATTCTAAAGTACAATAATTTATAATTGATGCTTGCTGTATGTATAGCTATTATGAGTATTAACTATTATGGGCCTTACTGTGTATTGTTGTAATGAAATAAAAAAAAAATTTATAATTATATTTTTAAAAAGTAAAAAATTAAATGTTGTCTTTAATTTCATATGGTAATTTACCTATATATAATACACATGTAAAATTATAGGCTGTAAATTATTTTTCATAAATGATATATTTCTTGCAGTGTTAATAAAACATCCTGTGATTTTTTTTCCCTCTTATGTATGATATGTTATTTAATTCCTCTAAATTTTTGGTACGTTTGGGAAACTTACGTAGCAAATTTTTTTAATTAAACTATTTGAAATGGAATAAAATCATAAAATAAATTTCATCTTAGATTTTTATCACCACTCTTTCATGAATTTTATGCTGATGATTTTCAGTTTATAATTTATTTTTATTTATGCATTTTGTACTTTATAATGGTGAGAAAATTCAGTGTTATGTGGATGCCATGTTTGGAATTTTAAATCTTGATTATGTTCCACGTTAATAGTGTATGTTTTAATGATATCTATGTGTAGTATGAGCAAATAAGGCTGAATTCACAAGTGAGGTGCTACACCTTTTTTAAACAATAAGGTAAAGGGAAAAAAAAAGTACAGGTTGGTCCTTTAAAAAAATTAAAAGCTACTTTAAATATCAAAAGAACAAAACAAAAATTACACATTTTCAAAAGAAAACAAATAAAGAAGAGTTCTAATAATTAAGTTTCTTGGGAGAAGGGGTGATTTTTCTTACTTTATATTAAATGTAATTTTATTAATTTATAGCTGTCTTCTGTACTACTATTAGTGAGATATTGTTCGCCACCTCTTAGAAATTTAAATGTTTTGGATTTTCTATTAAGAAAAAGTTGCTTTTAGAAGATATGTTTAAAAGAACTATTATTTGCACCCAGAATGATGCAGTAGTAGCAACGGGAGGTATACCTAATGTAATTCACAAAAGGATATTATTTCTTAAAACTTGCCTTTATGTGCTTTGCCATATTCAGGTAGCCTAAAAACTTCTAATGATAATATGTAACTAATTTTAAAAAATGATGTTACATAGTATGAAAATAATAAAAAGTAAAAGAAGATGTAAAATGCAGAATTGAAACCATGTTTATTATTAAAAGACAATAAATTTAAAGAAACACTAGTATATTATACGATTACTGTGAAATCAAATTTATTTTCCCAGCCCATAAGTTTTCATTATATATATATTTTCATAAATAGAGAAGTAGTTAAAGTCAAAGACCTCTGTACTGTCTAGGATATACAATAATCCCCCTTCATGAACTCACTTAAGACAAACACTCAGTTAACATGAACAAAATTTCGGTTCTGGCAGCAATTTGCATAATCTCATAAGAAGTTTTATCAGTTAGCACAAATTACAAACTAGTGTTTAGGTTTTAGCGTCATTAACTTTTTTTTAAATGTTCTAAGTTTTTCATATATTTTCCCTGTTGTTTCTCTGTTAAAGTACATTCAGGAATGTTTCTTCCTGTTTAATTGAAAACCTCACTGAATACACTGTATTTTTTAAACTATAGGCAATTGCGGCCATTGTTTCATCAATAAGCAACAAATGCAATTTCATATTCAGATGTACTTTTTTATTCTTTAAAAATCAGCTAATACAATTAATGTTAAATCTTGAATAATTCGTAATTAGTTAAAATTACTTACTCTCTCTTTCTTCCAATGTTTTCAGGGTGAGTTAATATCTTCTCTTCTTTCTAAAACTAAGTATGATATGCAGTACAAAGTCCTTAATCCAGACGTCTATAATCCGGACCTCAAAGCCACAAACTTTACGTATGTGCGTAAAGAATGCGCGTAATGTATGCTTTAGTATGTGCGTAAAGAAGTTGTATGCTTTACGTATGTGCGTAAAGAATGCGCGTAATGTATGCTTTACGCATGCGCGCGTTGAAAGAAATGTTTAATAAAGTAAACAAATAAATATTAAGCTCTTTTTTTTTTTTTTTTTTTTTTTTTTTTTGTAAAATTTGATACCCTTTCGATCATAATTGCTCTTTATTTCATGAATTACGGTTTCATATTTTTAATTGTATAATTTCTGCATGCCATCTATTATCCGGAATCGCCAAAGTCCCGACGAGTCCGGATTACAGACTTTGTACTGTATATACTAAATGAATAAGTTTTTAAGAGTTTGTTAGTGTAGATGACTATGATGCTGTGAGTGCTCCAGTTGAATCTGATGTGAAATTAAGGAGGAAATTATCATTTCACCTACCTACCAAGAATTGTTACATGCCATGGTTACTTTAGAATATTTTGCTGCAACATCCAAATTGACCACTAGTTTTACAGAAGCCGTGAGTAAAGTTGGGCACAAAATTACCAAGAATTTTCATTCGCATTTGCAACAGCACTAGATGTAGGAATTTTACACAGAAAATGATTGTGAATATATTCTTTAAAATTACAGTGCAGTAATTAATGCAGTACTGTACTTTAATAACAAGTATAATAGATTCAGTCCTAAATTGAAATCACTCAGCTAGATGAGGCTGTTATAATTAGCAGTAGTTATTTAGTATATGTAATGGTAATTACCTATGTTGTTTATTTGGTAATTAAATCATGTATTTATTCTATAAAGTATGATAAATAAAATCCTTCCTGACATTCTGCAATTTCATCTACTTGATTAACTGATTATGAGAACCTATCACATTTTAGAGTAAAAATTTTGTATTAAAAAAAAGGTTTTATTTTTCAGTAAATACAGTATATCCTAACTGACAGTTCTGCTCCCAGTTTTTAATTTTTAGGTAAAGAATAGGAAAATGTTTCTCAACAGTAAATGAAAAATTTATTCAATTAAAAGGTACAACTCTGATAAACGCCCTAATTTCACCAAATGTGACGATATGTGTTTTGCGCTGGTTTTTGGCGCGATTGCGTGTTGTGTGGTAACCATATCGACGTTGAAAAGTCTTTTGGTGGAGTAGTTTCTTAATTGCTAGTTGGTTCGTGTCACAAGCGTCTAGCCCCTCAGACGCTAGTTTCCTCCTGGTTCCTCCCTGAACATCTGCGCATGTCGTCATTTTCCTGAAGGCGCCTCGTATTTACTATTATTTACTCTCAAGGAGGTTAAAAATCCTTGTTTACTCTGCTCTTTGACTGCTGTGGTAGCGTGTGATCGCTGATACAGTTCTCTTTTTTTTTTATTTTGCTTCGATTATTATATCTTCTGCACAAAATCAAGAAAAACTGCCCATTTCAGAGCCAAATACTTCTGTTTCCTCAGAAGGTGTTTTTGATTCTAAATCGAATCAAAATCAGGAAGGAATAACCGTGTGCGATAATTCCAATTGTGGTATGTCTGATAATTCTGATTGTGTTGCGAGTGATATGGTTCATTGTGCAAATGATTTTAGTATAGCTGAGAGTAATTTTGTTTGCTGTGATTGCTTAAAACTTTCAACTATAGATACAATTTGAAACGCCATGCATATAAATTTCATTACAATAATACTACATTAATTGAGTCTCTGAAAACTAAGTTCTAATAGTATGGTTGATTGTGCAAATAATTTTAGTGTGGCTGAGAATAATTTTGTATGCTCTGATTGCTTAAAAACGTACCAAAATAAATGCAGTTTGAAACGCCATACCAACACATTACACTCTAATAATACTACATTATTTATTCTTTAAAAAGTGGTCGATCACCAAGCTACAAATATGAGGACTGCTATCTGAAATTTAGTGACCTAAAAAATTGGAAATATCATCAAAATAAAATTCATACTTCTAACAGGTAATTATGTGTGTCCTGTATGTTATGCTAATTTTGAAAAGCGAGAAATAATATTTCATTTCAATAATGTTCATGATGTTGATTTGAATCATACTGAGCTGGAATTTAATTCATTTGATGATTTTTTGGCATAGAAGGCAGAAATTGAAAATAATACGAAGTCAAAATTTCTTATGGAGTAAGCGTATTTAATATACATTGTGTAATGCCACTGTTCAGCAAATTTTATATCAGAAAGTAAAGGTTTGCTTCACTTAAAAATCCTTGATAGCAATAAAATAAATGCATATTGCCCAGCTGAATTAAAAGTAACAGAACATACAGATGGCAAATGTATAGTGTCATATCAGAAAAATAAGGCCACCAGCGGCCGAGCGGTAAAGTCGCTGAACACTGGTAGTTCGCTCCGAGGTTCGAATCCCGCGAACAGACTGGCTGCATGGGCGTTTTCATATTTTGCCCATGTGTAACGTGTATACGAACCAGTTTCCCTTAGAAAGTGCGGTAAAATCCTAGTATACGATGCAGCCTTGGCACAACTTTGAAAATTATTGCCAACACCAAAAATGATCCAAAGAACGTCTATATATATACTATACACACATACTATATATACTATATACATAGTATATACTATGTTTAACTGTATATTTTCTTTGAATGACCCGTTAACTACTCATCGTATATGTCCCATTTTTACTGCTCATCATAAAGTCACCAAAAGTAGCCAAATCCCGTGTGCACCGGATACTAGGATTAAACCGAAAGTGCTCCACGAAGGCATCCCTCCCCTTAGGCAGATAGCCCTCAAGGCTTTGCCATAATCTCACACACACACACATATCAGAAAATACATATTGGGCCTCGGAATGATTTAGGTCACTTATTTTTAACAACAGATGAAATAAAAAATATTGCATCAAAAATAGCAGCAAAAATTTCTCTGGATAATATTTTAGATGAAATTAGAAATTCTCTATGATATGCTGGGCTTGAGAGGGTTCATTTACTTACAAAACAAGATTTACATAACATCAAAAAATCTTTCAATTTGTCTTCTAATTCTGTTAAACATGAAAATGATTAGGTTTCTGTAGATACGTGGGTACCTGAAATGCAAAATTCTGAACATCCATGCATTTCATTTTATAAAACCCAGGGATCAACATAGCATGAGTGAATATTGTACACAATATTCATTTCTAAAAGGAAATAATTTTGTTTTGATAATGATGACAGAAGCACAAAGAGAGATACTGAAAAAATTTAGTTCTGACTTGTATATGTATTGATGGTACACATGGGGTGAATGCATACAGATTTGAACTCGTAACTTTACTTACAATAGATGATTTGTGCCAAGGATTCCCGTGTGCATTTTTAATTTCTAATCCATGTGATCAGCCAGTGCTATCATTTTTTTTTTTTCATGTATTAAAGAAAATGTTGGGCAAATACAACCACAAATATTTATGTCTGAAATGGGTTTACTACAGAAACGTCTTTTTTGTGCATGACATATTGATAGAGCCTGGACAAACAATTTAAAAAAAAAGAAAATCAATGGTGTTGAAAAACATATAAAATTATTAGATCTCTCTTAGAAGAACAAGACATTCATACTTTTCATACACTGACAAAAGCAGCAATAAAATTACTTAAAGAAGATCCTGACACTATTGAATTTGTAAATTACTTTGAAACATATTATTTATAAAATACATTTAGCTGGGCATACTGTTATAGACTTCACAGTGGTGTTAACACAAACATGTACATCGAATGAATTCACTGAACATTAAAATATATTTATTTATCTTCATGGAAAAAATGTTAAGAGATTGGATAACACCATACATGGTATTATGAGATTTGTAAGAGATAAAATGATTAACTGCTTAATCACAGCAAATAAAGTTAAATTAACAAGTAAGATTTGGGTTTTAAGAATCAGACATAAAACAAATGAAACACTATAAGTAATAGAGAATGAGAATGGGTGGTTTGTTTCATCAACACATACAGAAATATACACTATACATAAAAGTAACAAAACTTGTACATGTCCCATACAGTGCACTGGGTGTAATCTATGCATTCAATGATATATAGTCAAAAGTCAATAATCCGGACTTCGGCGATTCCGGATTATAGATCATCAGTTTAAATCTGGTAAAATGGCATGCAGAAATTATAAAATTAAAAATATGAAACCGTAATTTATGAAATTATGATCTAAAGGGTATGAAAATTTACAAAAAAAAAAAAGCTTAATATTTATTTGTTTACTTTATAAGACATTTCTTTCAATGCAAGTTGTTTAAGTTGCTTCGTTTTTTATGTGATAATACATTCTCTTTAATTCTATAAACAGACATAATTTCTTGTTCACTTACAAAGTTCCGCTGTTCAAGTCCTACAGTGTCTCAAAAAAGTAATGGGACACTTGTGCTTTACAAAAGGAAACTGCAATAAAATAAATTTTAAAAACATGTAAAATTTTTTGTGGGTGTGTTTCATACTTAAATTTAGTAACAATTATTACATAACATACATTTTCTCAAAATCTTAAAATATTAATCTAATAAAAATACAATTGTTTAGAACGGAGCAGAAAATGGCTCACTTAAGTGATGGGACACTTACTTTTCCATCAAATATTTATCCAAAAATTTTACTTTTTAAAAGGTTTTAATATTTTGTTGGATTTCCTTTTACTTTTAAAACATGATTTAATCTTCTTGGGATGGATTCGACTAATTTTTTTGTGATTTCTGGAGTGATTTTACCCCATTCTTCTTGAAGCACCGATTTTAATTGTTGTTTTGAAGAAATGGTGTGTTTGCGAATTCTCGATTCCAATTCTTGCCAAATATTCTCTATGGGATTTAATTGTGGAGATTGTGGGGGTGTTTTTATTATTTCAGGACAGTTATACAGCAGCCAGAGTCTAACGTTCAAAGCACTGTGCTTGGGGTTATTGTCCTGGTAGAATTTAAAATCGTTATGAAGGTAAAATTTTCGTGCTGAAGATTTCAAATTTTGATTTAAAATGTCAATATACTTGTACTGATCCATTATACTGTCAATAAAAACAAGATTACCAACTCCAGCGGACGACATACACCCCCATACCATGACTCCTCTTCCACCATGTTTTACTGTTGGCACCAAGTTCTGTTTGCAAAATTCTTCCCTGGGTTTTCTCCACACCAAGATTCTACCGACAGAACCAAATATATTAAATTTACTTTCATCAGCAAATATAACTTCATTCCAGTAATCAGAATTCTTATTTATGTTGGATTCTGCGAAAGCCAGTCTGAGTTTTCTATTCTTTTCACTTACGAAGAATTTTTTCCTGGCTGCTCTACCGTGATATCCAGTAGATCGAATTACTCTTCTAATAGTCTCAGAATTAACAATTACTCCATATAATGCTTTTAAATCAGCAGCAACTTTAGGAGCACTCATTCTTGGATTTTTTTAAAATATTTTGAACGATAATTCGCTTTATTCCATTGAATAGCTTTGATGGTCGGACAGGTCTTCTTTTATCCTGAATCATATGATTCTTTTTATATCGTTTAATGATATTGAAAACTGTTGAATGACTGAAGTTAACTGTTTCAGTAGTTTCTCTAATAGATTTTCCACGTTCAATATGCAAATTAATAACTAATTTTCGAATTCCAGGCAAAGTTTCTTTTCGTTTAGCATTCATGGCTGCACAGAGCTAAAAAAACACAAAAATTCCAAAACAAACTGGAGAGAAATACTGCAGACGATTTTATAAATTATTGGCAATTGCTTTTGAGTAAAAATAAATACCCCAAAAGATATTTTTATTGCTTACTTCAGACGATTTTTGTTGCATAGTACGTAGTGTCCCATCACTTAAGTGAGACATTTTCTGCTCTGTTCTAAGCAATTGTATTTTTAATAAATTAATATTTTAATATTTTGAGAAAATGTATGTTATGTAATAATTGTTACTAAATTTAAGTATGAAACACACCCACAAAAAATGTTTACATGTTTTTTAATTTATTTTATTGCAGTTTCCTTTTGTAAAGCACAAGTGTCCCATCACTTTTTTGAGACACTGTATAATTGCTGTGTCGAGAATACCGACTAATTTGTCAATCGAAATTTTTTGTTTTCAATAACCTCTGTCACTTTCTTCGCTATCGGAAGCGAATTATAATGATGAAGCATTTGATTTAAATCATATCAAAGACGGAGTACATCGAGATGAAATACTACATTGAGTAAGCAATTATAAGCCAAATAAAATAAAAACATCTGCCCTTAAGATAAGGATAGTGTTGACAGATCAACTTCCAATTCATTGCACGCCGCCGCGGCGTTAAAGATAAACAAAGTTTAGATAAACAAACATTAAAGTTTAGATAAACAAACGTTAAAGTTTAGATAAACAAAGGATACGCCTTTATCCATTTTTTGCAGCAATTCCACTTTTTGTTTAATGGACTCCGAAAGATACTTTCGCTTTGTATATCCTTTACATATTAGTAAATATATATCGGAAATTCTATTTGACATAATCGAAAGTTCAAGCTTACTTTTATAAAATTGCTCTAACAGTTTGCAAAAAATAATAATCCGGATCCAATTCGAAGATTGAGGAACAACGCAATCTGCAACATTAACTGAAATAGATAATTAGATAATTTTAGCTTAGCTTATCCCATCCGTTATACATTAAACGTGCTTTCTTAAACGTATTTTGCACACGCAAATTCGCAGCGGTTAAGGTCTTACGTCGACGCGACGCATGCGCAGAAAGTTTGTAGCTTTGAGGTCCGGATTATGGGTGTCCGAATTAATGACTTTTGACTGTATATGCAGCTGTATTGATTCATCAGTTTGTAGAGACATTAGGTATTTTTTTTTAAAGCAGGCAAGATGAAAAATATGCAACGCCTTCACCGGGAATCAAACCGCAGACCTCTGGATACACATCACACCATGAAGGCATGCCAAGAAGGTGGGAGAAATACTTTACCTAATCGCCAAATCCTGGGTGTGGAGAACAATCATCTAACACCCTTTTAGTTCGGGCACCACCGTACAGACATTAAAATTTTACATTGGAAGCAAGAGGGATTGAAAAATTAGCAATGCCTACGCCGGGAATCGAACCACGGACCTCTGGAATATGCGCCCAGTGTGCAGACTACCACACTAAGAAGGCGGGAGAAATACCTTATAAGTTAGGTGGAGTATGTGCAAACACACTAGAAATACTGCTACTTATTAAATACATTACTTACATCAGCACACTAGAAATACTGATACTTATACTACAACTACAATAAATAATGAATTATCCACTTATTATAGATGATGAAAATGAATTTTGAATTAAGTAGCTGAAAAAAAAAAATCACAGACCTTCTCACTGGAACACACAGAGTCGTAGCTAGGGTTTTCAGCCCCCAGAGGCAACTGAAGATTTCGTGCCCCCTGCTGCTCGCCAAGGATGGAAAAGATTTAATTCTAAAATGTAGTAACATCAGTTTGGCGCCCCTTCAATTCTGCGCCCGGGAACAGATGCCCCCCTCTAGCTATGCCCCTGGGAACACAGAAAGAATCAACTAAAACAAACATGTTTAGAATTAGTGGATTCATTAAAATCTGACAAACAATGTCATGTGTTAAACACGATTCTTAAGTCAGCACCACTACAACTAGAAGCGGCTGATATGTTAAATGCACAAGAAATACATTTCCCAAGTGCTAATAAAGATATTCCACCTAATAAAAATATAATACCCAAAAGATTCTCAAATACAAAACGAAAAGGGAACTGACAAAATAGTAACTTCACAGAATGAAAATAATAATACTATTCTAAAAATTATTTTGGATCTCAAAAATTTTACACATAATAGCACAGAAGAAACTTAACATATCTAGTGAAAAATATATATTTTAACAATAATCATTAGTACCTATTCACAATTCCTTTTGTCCATTTTTATCATCTAAAACATCTTCTTTCAACTGCGTGTAAGTGTTTTATATGTGTCAGATGATATTTTTTTTTTCTTATTTATATAATATCTCTCTCATTCTTCAGAACTTCTCCTTAATAATAAGATAATTCCCACTCTGATCCTTAAAATGACCAGGAACAGATGTAGAAGTTCAGAACAGGGTTTTAAACCTTTATCTCAGGTCCTCGTAGTAGGCTGATGTATTCTGTGATTAATGAGTAAGTCTATTTTTGTTCATCCTCCTTGCATTACTGTCTTCCTTCCTCCCCCCCCCAAGTCCAACAGTACCAAATATTGTCCATACAATCAATCATTCATTGACTTTTATACTGTTCAGTCAATAGATTATTACCAAACGTTTTAATCTTGATAAATATATTTTGGTGAAACTGAGTCAATCCCAAATTTGAACAGTAAGCAATATTTTCTACTATTTAATATTTGTCAAGTTTTTTATTTTATAATTATTTAACCCCATGTACATTCACATGTTGTGCACTGGCCATTTTATTATGTGTAGAATTGTTTAAAACTAACTGAACATTGTAACAATCTCATCACAGTTTTGTGAATTGCCACATGCTGCTACATTTTTATTTTGGGGTTTTAATTATTAATACTATTAAATGGTAGGAACCTTAATTTTTTTTAATGCTAACTAGCTTTACATACCTGGTAAAGGTACCTGGTATTCCTGTACCTTGAATAAGGCTTACTTGTACATTATGTAAACTTGTATTTTATGTCAATCAGTCCCCCTCCCCACACATGTTGATGTCAGCATTTATTCGTATTCCTTACATTTTACAGCAATAATTCATAAGTTTGTCTTATAGATATCTGAGATATGAAGGAATATGTAAAGAACACGTGCCCCCCCCTTCGGGGCCGAATTTTGAAAACGTTTGAAATTGGTTTTTAGGTATTCATATTCCATACATTTTAACTCTTTCTCATCGAAGTCCGCCCGAGCATTCAGACATCGGCTGGACGCCCGAATAATTTCCTACCCAGTGCTTTACCCCATCATGTTACTGCATTACTCATTGCTTTCAGGTATTGTTAAATCACATATCAATCATTCTTTTGAAGCTACTAAAAGTAGCTTCCTTATTTCCTTTGTTCCTTCCTTTCCTTTGTTTACTGTGAGTGTTTAGCTTTCGATGCCCGAAGTTCCAATCCCGTCCCAAGGGGGAACTTCACGCAGTGTCAAAGCGTCGAAGAAAGAAGTTCTCGCTTTACTTAAGTAAGGCTATTGTTAGCACTGTAGTATTCAACTTGTCATGGGGGAAAGAAAAACATTCCAAGAGAAATTCTTAGATACGGGCGTTTTCGATGTTCGGGGAATTGAGATTTTGCCCTCTCTCGATGCGAGTTAAAGCAAGAATTTTATGTACATCTGTTTCTTCCTTATATGAAAAAACATAAAAACACGTTTTTCACGCCGAATCTTAAAAATCGCTTCTTAAATAACATCTTCGGTACAAAAGGAATAAGCTCCTAAGTTTTGATATCTCTAATGGCTTTGGGCGATGATCTGTAGGTGAATAAATCAGGAATTCTTCCTTTATGTATAGATTTATAATAAAACATCTGAACAAATAAATATGTATACCAATTAAAAAGAAAACTATTTCATATAAACTAATAAAAGAGATTAATTTACACTCAGTAATACGCACCAAGTTTGCAACGTTTTAAACGAGTGTCGTTTTAAAAAAATGGCTTTGACCACTCCAAGCTTTTTGGAGTAAACACGCTACGCGTGAATCTGCACAAATGATCAGGCAGGAAACAAGCATCTGAGGGGCTAGACGCTTATGCCTCGTGCCAGTAGCATAGTTGCCGTGGTCCGAGATGGAAGCTCTTATTCCTTCTCCTGCCGCCTGCGAGGTTGGGTCAGTGATAAAGTTCTTGAGTGCAAGTACTGCGCCAATTGAAATTAATTATCAGGTCTATGGGACAAACATCATGAGTAAAGCAGATGATGCATCGGGGGTGTAGGCAATTTTCAGAAGGTCATCAAAGTGCTCATAATGAAGAGTGCAGTGGCAGACAGTCCCTCATCAATGATGATCTTGTTGAGCTTGTGCAGCAGCTCGTGATGGAGAACCGTCGCTTCACGATTACGAAGCTGAGCAGCCATTTTCTGCAGATATCACAATCCTTGTTGCAAGAGATTGTCACTAAGCACCTGCTGTTCAAAAAATTGTGTGCCAGGTGGGTGCCAAAAAACCCGACATCTGAACACAAAATTGAACGCTTAGGAGCAGCACTGACATTTCTGTAACGGTATCACGATGACGGCGACAAGTCCCTCAATGGGATCGTCACAGGCAATCAGACTTGGATTCCGCACTTCGCCACAGAAACCAAACAGCAGTCAATGCATTGGCAGCATAGTGGATCTCCAGTCGGGACGAAATTCAAACAGACGCTATCGGTACACAAAGTGATGTGCACAGTGTTCTGGGACAAGAAGGGCATTCTACTCATTGAGTTCCTTCCACATGGTGAAACAGTAAACGCTGACCATTACTGTGAAACACTGTGGAAATTGTGACGCGCTTTTTGAAAAAGATAAATGGCTTCGAAACGTTTTGGGGATCGAGAAGTGATATGTCTTCATACAACTTCCTATGCCCTTTAAACCTACTATTCATCAATTAAATGGCGTTATCCAATATAAAAGTAAAGACAATAACTTGTTTGATAGAGCAATTTAAATTATAGTCAGCTGATTCTTCATCGTCTAATTGTTTCACTTTTGGTATCTTCTAACAGGTAGCTCTTCTTTTATATCACAACCCAGGCTTTCTAGTTTATTATTGTAATCCATCGCAAACAATTTTGATGCATTAAATGTTAAATTGAAGTTTCTAGAGATGGCTTTTAAAGAGCTTGCAGCCTCCCTAACCATATTATATGCTAGCATGTGATCTAATCCTTTAGTCTGAAAATATTTCATTACTGGCTCAGTATATTGAAATATTTTCAAATATACACCAGCAAACAAAATTATTCTAAAAGTTGATATTTTATCCAGAATAGATTTTGCCATTTGTCGTATCTGTGCATTTTGTATACCATTGGAAGATATACTTTTCAGAGAAAGTATTAATTCTACGCACATACCCTCCCTCGCCGAGTCATCTGTGTCAATTCGATTGTTCGAATTTCTTGATCAGCCCATAACCGCACCAGCCTTATCCACTGAATCTTACGGATATCTAAAGTGTGAAGAAATATGTGAAAACATGTTTTGCCCCTGTGGGGACTTGCCTATTACAATGCTGCCAGTCTGGTAACCCATAACAATGAAAGACAAAATAATATTTATTCTATTATATTGTTATGATTATTACGATCTGTCTCAATTATTGTACTACCTTAATAAAAATTTATTACCACAGCCCCCTACCCCCTTGGGGGCCGAATTCTCAAGGGTAGGGGTCCTTGGGGGGTCGAACTTGTGAAACTGGTTTTTAAGTATTCATGTTCCATACATTTTAAAGCAAGACTCTTGTGTACATCTGTTTCTTCCTTTAATGAAAAAACGTAAAAACATTTTTTGCCCTCCCCCCCCCATTGGGTGCCGAATTTTTAAAAATCTCTTCTTAAATGACGCCTTCAGTAGACAAGAAATGAGCTCCTAGCTTTTGATATCTGCATCTGTAATAGCTTTGGGCGATGATGTATAGATGAATGGGTAATGAATAAATATCAGGAATTCTTTTATACACAAATCAAAATAATATATTATTTGATAGAAAATGAGAAACAACCAAAATTCAATATCAACATGTAAATATGTATCCGACTTAAAAAGAAAAATACTGTAGAAAAACCAATAAAAGAAATTAATTTGCACTGAGTAATGCGCAGCACTTTCGTAACTTGACGGCACGGCGTCGGTGCCAGCTGATTCCTTTCTGCATGCCGAGCTCCCTGACATAAACACGCTTCGCGTGAATCTGCGCAAATGATCAGGGAGGAATCAGGAGCAAAGAATCTCTAAGGGTAGAGATGCCCTTAGAGATTCTTTGTCAGAAGGAACTAGCATCTGAGGGGCTAGGAGGACTACGGGGAGACACTACGACGTCGAACGGCTAGCTCAAACCGGTAAAAATGCTAAACGTACGACTGGTTGCGCAGAGACCATCTGCGCATGAACATGCCTCCAATGTGCCATGCGAATCGAGCGCCATTTTGTTCTGGAACGTGGTCGGATGGTGTGGTGGTGAGTATACAAGTGATATCTATTGTTCAAAATTTTAAGTTGAAATTCAAATAAATTGAAATTATAATGCTTTTTCCACTTAAATAAATAGTCTTTTTGATTAATTTTAATCAATATTATTTTTTTCTTGCACAGACCGCAATTATAGGCATAATTCGTTTTCTGCTGAATGTCTAGGTAAGAATTATTTTTGATTTTGTAAATATTTAATTAGCTTTGAATACAAAATTATTTATGAAGTGTATATAGTTTATTAGTTTGTGTATGCAGTTAAAAGGAAGAAAAAAAAATCGTGTCGTTTATGTACTTATTCACCCATTTTTCTTATTAAATACTGCGAAATGTAATATATTCTTGTATTTCTGTGTTCTTTTGAACAAATATACTAATTTTGTCATGTTCTTTTTGATATCGTATTAATAGTAATGTTAAATATCTGCCTGAGCAAATATTTTGGTTATCTGCGCTCAACTTTCCAGACGTTATTGGAAATCAGCTTTAATAATGCATCTAGTTGAACATGCTTAGCCAGAAACATTAACATATTAACTTCAGCCGAGCTAGAGCGTGTAATATTAATACCAAAAGCCTAACATTCTATGTACATTTATTGTAAGCAATTCTAGTATTATTCTGTTATTTGTAGCGAAATTAAAAATTGCAGCAAGAAGCAGTGGCATTTGCTGTGATGTGGTTGTCTTGTTATGAAGCCCAGTTAATACGAGAAGCTAGATTCCGCGCCGTACCCTTCTGATGTTGGCCAATTATGTTTGAATCGTGAATGGCTGACGATGTAAACATGAATGTGTTTATATAGTTTTATAGTCTAATCTTATTCTCTTTTATAATCTCAAGTTTTCCATACTATATTAGATTATTATGCCTTCTGAAAGTATCTCCTGGTGCTGCTTGTTTTTGTATTTTGGCGGTTGCTGAATCATTGATTATTTAATTCGAGTTTCAAAAATAATATTCCATTCCATCACGCAGGCTTTTTGCCAGTTGTCTCAAAAATAATATTTTTACATGTCAACTTTAATATTAGCATACATGAAATAATTTATAGGACATCACACTGTTTAAGCATCTGTGCCATATAAAAAAATATCTGTACAATTAATTATTCCTTCAGCAATAGCTCTATCAGTTTATGAATGCAATTTATACAGAATCACTATCAAAATACAATAAAAAACAAAGATTTATTGCATATTTTATAAGTGATTAATTCTGAACTACAGTTCAGTGCCATATGAAGTTGCTGTTTTCGTTCTTGAGATAACATAAGGAACTATTTTGTACAAGGAAATAATTTAACTAATTTTAAAGCTATAGGAAAATATGCATTGTTTGTAGTAAGGATGACGTTTTTGGAGCATTCTATGAATGAACAGCTTAATGAGCTTTTTTGTTAATAAAAAAAGGAAGTAGATCACTGTGAATGCATTTACAAGTATTCAACATTCTAGATAAAATTCTTCTATGAAATTAATAAAAAGTTGGATACACATTATTATTAATAAATGTTAAGTTTCTTTTCTCACAAATCTGAATAAAGAATTAAAGCTTTGGGATGAAGCATTCGAAATTACCTACAACATTAAGCTCATGCACAAAATTTTTATTATCTATAAAATATTCAACAAATAATATTTACAGCAAAAATTTTTTTTAAAAAAAGTAAAATCTTAGTTATGATGTAATTGACAAAACATATTACATTAGTCAGATGTTATTTTCAAAAGTTTGATTATTTACAAATGTTTTCTTTAATCATAGCACACTTTTATTTAGAAAATAGATTTCCTAGATGAAATTATCTCTTAAACATCTTAAAAGTTCTAAAGCCACTTGAAATAATCATATAATCTCTCATAGTTTGTTTTAAATTATTAATATAGAAAGAAAGAAACTTACAGAAGCAGTTAACAGTAAAAGTAATGATCAGCTTGTATGATTAAATTTCTTAATCAAACAAAATAGTTAACTTATTAGTGATGTTTCTGTATTGAATTGTTATAATCATTTCCTTTGCTAATGACAGGCTGTCCTAATAAAATATCTGTGAACCTTTCAGTTTCATTTGCTGTAGGTTTGTTCAGCTTTCATTTTTTTACAAATTTTTGTTGAGAAAAATATTTTTTGTAGAATAATCTTTTTACTTGTAGATTCAAATTTAGTGCATATATATTTTTTGATTTATTGTGTTGTAATTTTCTGACAACTGTAATAATTTTTTAACAGCATTTAAATGTTGCATGATTTGCTGAAATATTTTGTCTCTTAATGTAGTCTGCAAATTTTTATTTTCATTGCACAATTTTTGGATTTCATTTACTAGTGATTAAAAAAAAATATGATAGTTGATTTCTCAGAAGTGAAGTTTATGTGTGGTTTTTCTAAATTTTGTACTCCTTCTTTTCAGAAGTTAATAATTGCTCCAAAATAACTTGTTTCACTTCTGTTGTACATTACTGCTGAAAGAATGTGTTTGCACAAATTATTTTGAATACTAAGGTCAATACATTCACAAGTATATGCTTGCATGTTAATACTACACTGTGTATACATTTTCAAACAGTGTTTGTTACAATAATGCTCTGAATTTTTTTTTTTCGGACCTAATACATTCTTTTTGATGAGCTACTTTTAAATTTAAATATTCTGTCATCAATCTTCTCAGACAGTAAACATTTTGCATCTTTGTGTGGCCTTATAAGTATTTTGAAATTTTTGTTGTAATTTTGCCATTGTGCTTTTTTTTTTTTTTTTTTTTTTTTTTTGCCAAGGCAGCATAATGACCTAATAGGCAATGAAAAACTGTGGAATATTGTGTGATCATATTGAAACTCAGCAGCAGGGAGGGAAGACAACAGGCCACACAATTTTAAGATATAGTGATTGCTGCTGAGGGTGCCTGTAATGTAGTATATTAGGCATGAGTAACAGTGCTAATGGTACCCTAAACTATAACCATTAGTGATAGACTGATAGGATAAGTCATAATGCAAGGGTCATGATATCTGTTATTAAAATGTCACCAGACTAAGATAAGACCATCGTAATGGTAAGGCAAAAATGAGATTTGTCTGAAAAGAATGTTGTGCAATGCTGAAACTTCCCACATAAAGGAGCATTGGCAAAACATACAATTCCAGTAATTAAAACAACCTATAGTTCTTTTTTAGTCTTTCTACATAGCATTACTGGAGTATGTGATATGTGTATACACTGCAATATTAATTATCTGCATATTCCTCTATTCTAAGTCATCTAACAGGAAGATTTTAAGATTATTGGATCCTTCATTCATGGTATTGCATTTTGAATACCAGCAGAGTAGAAAGTCAGAGAGGGAAATAGATGCGTATTATGACGGAAAAAACTTTAATATATTTTAAGGAGGGATTTTTGAAATAAACTGTGATAACTACAAAAAATGAAGAACTATTACATTATATAGAATAAAAAAGATTAAAATCATTACCATTAATTAATCTTTAAACAAGATTAAATCATTACCTCCTTACCTTTTTTTTTTTTTTTTTTTCTTTTTCTTTTTCTTTTTAAGGTGATGGAATGAGAACATGACCTAAATTAAAATTGTGCTTGTGGTATGTGTTGTAGTACTGTATTGAAATTTTATTTTCATAAATTTTAATATTTATGCTAGCTGTACATGTCTGTCCACACAAACCTTGAGCTTTTAGTTGCCATATTCTTTTCCCTTCAGATTTATAAAATCCACTTTGGCTACCTGTCATAGTTAGAGAAGGGATTTTGAATTTTTCCCCTCATGAGCTATTTAATACAAAGGATGTTCTGGTATTTCTTTCCTCATCGTGTGTAACCATTTATAAAAAGCTCTATAAAAAATTAAAAGGAATTGATAATCCATTATCTAATAACAATATGTTAATTTCATAATATGTAATAAACATATATTGCAATTTTGAATCAGCATCTTGTTAAATATATATAGTATTATGAAAACCAATTTTAACCTGTATATGTTAAAAAAGAATAGGAAGTCTATAGTTGTTTTTAACATAGTGAGTCATTTAAAAAATTCTGTCATTTTTAGTGGCTGAATTTAAAATTACTTCCTACAGAAAGCACCAACAACCAGGGGCGTAGCTAGAGGGGGGCATCTGTCCCCGGGCGCAGAATCAAAGGGGCGCCAAACTGATGTTACGATATTTTAGAATTAAATGTTTTCCATCCTTGGCAAGCAGTAGGGGGCGCGAAATCTTCAGTTGTCCCTGGGCGCTGAAAACCCTAGCTACGACTCTGCCAACAACTTATGTAATCACTATCACATTTTCTCATCTGGAAATCAGCTTATAGGTGACTTAGAAGCGAAATATTGTTCAATATACTCTTTAACATATTTCAAAATATTTCACAGCTAAGAAATGTTAGAAGTACTGAAATATTTTAAAGCAATGTTATTGTGTCTAAGATGTAAGGCAGATGAACTAGAGCATGCAAAACAAGTATCCTGATTTTTTGTTATATGTTTCAAGAGGCACGTAGGAGGTGGTAAGTTATCACTCAACAGTAAGAACTTTTCTCTATTTATAAATCCAAGCAGCCGCTGGTAGTTTGATCCAGTTCAAATCCCTGCGAAATTGCTAACTGCACAGTTGTTCATGTAACTTTCTAAATGTGTAATATGAATACAACCAGCTTCCCTTAAGAGGCCCCCATGATTATATCTCTGTCCTTTATCATATAGTCCTAATGTGCGTTATCATTATCTGATCAATCCAAATTAATCCTGAAAAATGATTTTTGAATATTTCTGAGGTCAATATCTATATTGAACATTGTTTCTTTCAATTAACTAACTACCTACACAGAAGAAAAATTATCTGGGACCATGGGTGGTAATTTTCCAGACAGTTCATTGTATATGTATACTTTAAAGCTTTGCCAAAGACAGGGGTTATGTCATTAACACACTGCACATACAGCAAAATTACATTCCGCAAAGACCAACTTTTTATGGAAAAAAACTGGTTAGGTATATTTCAGTTTAAGAAAGCATGAATACTTAATACAAACCTTAATATTATTGTAATTAAAAGGCAAAGATGAAACAAATGGTAATTGAAATAATTTATATCACTGCTTAATAAGTAGGTGCATGATACAACTATTTTTTTAAATAGCTGCTGATTTTTGTTTGGGACAATACTTGATGCAACTTATTAAACATATTGTGGTAAGGAGTGCAGTTTTTGAATTTCTCTCAAAGTGTTTTTTTCTTTCACTTCGGTCAATCTGTATTCTGAAATCGGACATTTCCTGTGTCTTTTTTAACAATTTGCTTAACTTCTCCTGTTCTGTACATAAAAGCATTTCATCTTCCCCTCTATTGCTGCTTTCACAGTTCAGCTGCTGTTCAGTTAATAACAATGTAAGATCTTAATTTGTTATTTCAGAATTATCATTCATGACTAATTTTTCTATTTCTCCTTCCACATATGAATATTCCTTTTGCAGTTTGTATGATTTCCTTGGCTTCTCATTTTCACTCAATGGAAATCCTTTAAAATTATTCATTGGCGAAAGTAGAAGCTAGAAAACATTCATGGTTGATGAATTCACTTATTCCCATGGGCCTTCAATCATTTCTATGCAGTGTCTTATGTTGAATTGGCCCACCAGCAGCCGAGTGGTAAAGTTGCTGAACACTGGTAATTCGGTCCGAGGTTCAAATCTCGCAAACAGGCTGGCTGCATGGCTGTTTTCATAGTTTCCCCCTTGTGTAACGTGTATATGAGCGAGTTTCCCTTAGAAAACCCTCCACGAAGGCATCCCTCCCCTTAGGCATATAGCCCTTGAGGCTTTGTCATAATCACACACACACACGCTTATGTTGAATTCCTTCCAAAAATGCCATTAGTCTGCTTTCTTTCGTCTAGTACTTTATTTGCAAAGTTGTAAACATGCCTGATGTAACACACATTGAATGTTGTTATAATTCCTTGATCCATTGTTTGGATTAAGGGAGTTTGGTGAAGAGAGGAGAGGGGAACATTACAGTTCAGGTTTTATTCTATGTAATATCTGACTTTTTAATGAATGAATTTTCAAACCAGTCATTAAAGAAAACTATTGCAAAGCTGCCAATATTCCACAACATGCTGCATGTAATTGGAATTCTCACATTGGACAAATTAAATTGATACAATTAAGATAATATATATAAGAAAATTTGTGTTCTCAGTGTGTTTAATATAATAACAAGGAAATGGGAAAAATGCTTTGAAAGAAAACTTAAGTATTCATTTTTCTTTCATTAAAGATTATTTTGGAAATATGCTAAAGATTAAGATTACTTAAAACTCAGTTTTTAATTACAAATATGAAGGGGGAAAAGTTTGTTAGACAGTAAGTTCTTTAGTCCACTAACTTCACATTTGTAATACTAAAAGGAAAAATGCATGTATTATAAAAGGACCATTTTTCCAATTTCCAATAAATGGTTTATGAACGTATCTATTCACTTTGATTCTTTAAAATCCACAAAACATGTTATGTAAACTGAAAGGTAAATATACTGAAAAAAAGTTAATGCAAATGACAAAAATCCAAGTATGATCAGCTTTAGGTATTCAAAATAAGTAAACAATCTAAAAGAAAGCAACATATATGAGATAAGAAAATTGTGAAGCAATGTAAAATGGTATGTACATTTTAGTGAATGAAAGCAAAAAAAAAGAATTAATCCAATTAAATCTCCCTCCATCATGTCTAGCAGGGGAATTTAATGTGTCGATACCAGTTTTTGGTGCTCTTCGGTTATTGGGACCAGATTCAGAAATGTATGTACGAGGGCTATCCAGAAAGTAGATTACGTTTTGGAATAAAAAAATAAACAAAGTATAGGAAACAAATTTTATTATATACAGATGAAAGCCACACTCAAATACTACTTTTCTACATAGTCACCATACAAATTAAGGCATTTATCGTAGCGATGTACGAGCTTGGAAATTCCTTCGTCGAAAAATTCGGCCGCCTGCGCCTTCAACCACTTCGTTACCTCTTCTTGCAGCTGTGCATCGTCATCAAAACGCTGCATAGCCAGCCACTTCTTCATTGCTGGGAATAGGTGGAAGTCGCTCGGTGCCAGGTCGGGACTGTACGGCGGATGAGGAAACAACTCCCACTTAAAAGATTCAAGAACTTTACGAGTGACATTTGCCGTGTGGGGCCAGGCGTTGTCGTGAATCAACAAGATCTTAGAGCTCAACATTCCTCTGCGCTTGTTTTGAATTGCTCTTCTGAGTTTTTGGAGAGTTTGGCAATACCTTTGAGAGTTTATTGTAGTGCCTCTTTCCAGGAAGTCCACCAAAATTACACCTTTTCTGTCCCAAAAAACAGTCGCCATCATCTTCCTTGCCGACATTGTTTGCATGCATTTCTTGGGTTTTTGGGGAGAACTTGTGTGCCCCCACTGCATTGATTGCAATTTCGTTTCACAGTTCACATGTTTCACCCATGTTTCGTCACCAGTAACGATGCGATCGAGTAAAGAGTCACCATCCTTATGGTAAGCGTCCAAAAAGTTCAACGCTGCAGCCATTCGCTGATTTTTGTGGTCCTCTGTCAAGATTTTTGGAATCCATCTTGCACAAAACTTGTGGTAACCAAGCTTTTCGCTGATGATTTCGTGCAACAAACTTCGCGAAATTTGTGGAAAACTCAAAGAAAGTTCCGTTATTGTGAAATTTCGATTTTCACGGACTTTAGCATCGACTTTTTCGAGAAGTTCGGCGGTCACTATGCTGGGTCTCCCACTTCGATCTTCGTCGTGAACATTGGTTCGGCCATTTTGAAATCTTATGACCCACTGACGCACTCCACCTTCAGTGATAATGTTGTCCCCATACACTTCACGAAGCTGCCGATAGATTTCTATCGGTTTACAGTTTTTTGCAGTCAGAAACCTTATTACTGAGCGCAGCTCGCGGGATTTTCAATTAACGCAGACATTTCAAACCGTCACAGTATCTGAACGGAGCACAGCACGAACCTCTCACTAGCACGGCTAGATGCAGACTGAGCTGCGCAACGCTCTGACCCCAAGATGGCCGCGCTAGCCCCGCCCCTGGCGGACACAGACGGAAACGTAATCTACTTCCTGGATGGCCCTCGTATGTATGCATGCATGTACAGATGTACATGTACAGTGTATGTGTGTGGTATAAATTCATCACTCAATACACAAATTTTAATGACTGTATATATTGTATATAAAGTATGTATATTTATCAGTATATTTTTCAGTTTTGTTGTCTTATTTTTTAAAAATTGGGTACTCCTCTATAATTGGGATCAGATTCAGAAATGTATGTATGTGCATTTCTGAATCTGATCCCAATTATAGAGGAGTATCCAATTATTAAAAAATAAGACAATGAAACTGAAATATATACAGTGTTATTAAAATTTATGTATTGAGTGATGAATTTATACCATAAACGTAGTTTTAAGGAGCCTAAATATGCAAGAGATGCAAAAAGACTAACTGGTACGTTAATGTTTCAATAATTTTGTAATTTGCAAGTGGAATGTTGGTTAAGTCTTTTGGTATTACAGATAATAAAAGATAAAGAGCAAGATTTATAACACTTCTCACATCGTTAAGATCCGAAAAAGTTTAACAACGATTAATTCAAGCATAGCAAAGAAGAAAAAAGCACTTTTTCAGTAATTTTATTTTCCTTAAAATGAGAGAAAAAAATTAAGGTAATACTTCTACTGCGTACTGAAATAAATGTACGGTGCGGATTAACATAAGTATACTCCGTAGTTGCACTTTATTTTTAAAACATTTTTCGCAGTACATGCAAAGGACACGTTCTTCCGAAGGCATGCAGTACGCATTCAATCACTACCAAAACATATAATTGTCAGATAAATAGTCAATAGTTAAAATGGACCATCGCGTAACGTAACAGAAGACCACGCCCACAATCTGATGTCATCGAGAAGTCTAATTTAATTGGCTAGCTACATGAGGGCACGGCGTGGAGTCTAGCTTCTCATCCAGTTAATGCCTTGCCTGTATGCAGTGTGCATGGAGGTAGGAAAGGGAGGAGGGGCCATTCCGCGCTAGAAGTGAAGCACTGCTTTGAAGCTTGGGTCACCAGACAGGGTGTTCCTTGTTTACATTCAGAAGCTCGCTTGACAAGATTCTGATAGTATTTCGACACACCACAGTTCCATAGAAATCGAAAAAGGGACACTCTCGCATGAAAGAAACATTCATAGTGTAATGGATAATAGCAATTTGTTTAGTTAACTGACATTTACGCAAAAATCACATCTTGGTTATTTTTCGATAACTAACAACAGCGATTTTGATTATGAATTTGTTTTATAAAATTCTAAGCTGTTGCACTACAAAAGTATAGATTTTAAGAAAATTGCTAAAAGAGATCTGCCAAAATTTATTTTCTAGAAGATTTGAAAAGTTTGAAACTTGATGGCTAAATGTAAATATAAAATTATGTATGTTAAAATATTTGTAATTAGGCACATAGGTCAGATTAAGTTTTTATTAAATAGAGTAACGCATGCAAGGGCTATCTGCCTAAAGAGAGAGATGCCATCGTGGAGGAATTTTGAAGAAAAACTGATCTTTCAGTGGGTATTAAAAATAATACTTATAATTTTCATTCAAATTATATTCATGTATATATATTATGTAAAACTTTTGGGTGTATGCTAAATTAGTGTAAATTACTTTACACGAAAAATATAGTGAATGCACAGAAATTAAAGATTTGCACATGCCGGAAATGATAAATAGGAAATATGTATGGGTATTTATGCATGTGCTTGCAAAAAGCATGTATCTGCCTTTGACAAAATACTTAAATATTCATTAAATTACTTATAAATGTATTTGAAATGAAGAATTTATTCACTTATAAACAACTGTGAAAGTACTGTGAAGAAATCTAATGATTAAATGTATCTAATTTATAATGATTATAAATGTTATCTAAATATATAATAACCTTAATATTGAATTGTAAACATAAATTGAAATCCTGTTGACAAATACATTATAAAACTATTTAAGCAAGAATTGTTCGTATTGGAAAGCAATCTGTTAAAAGGTATTGTAAAGCAAATGCAATGAGATGCGCACTTAAGAACGTAATAAAGAGTTTTGGAATATGTATTGTTGAAATGAAGGGTAAAAAAAAATCTGATAAGTATAATTAAAAGAATTATTCCCTTTCAGAAATGTTCAGAGAAAGTCAAGTACTATTTAATTATTAGGAATTAGCGAAATACTTATTTAAAGTAAAGTATTTCGCTAATTCTCTAATTTAAAATGAACCGAATAGAGCATTAATTATAAATTGACTTACATTTTTCGATTTAAAAGAAGCCAAAAAATCATGTCATATTTAAGAAAGTATTTTAGGAAGAAGCTCTATAAATAGAAAAGAAATAATGCATAATTTTAATATTAATAATACAATAAACTTTGATCTTAATTTTTGTACCTTAACCGAATAAAATCGAATCACCTTAATTTTTTTTTCTAATGTAATTAACGAAAACTTGTGAAAATATTTCATTCAAATTAAACCATTCTGAGAAAACTGTCCTGTGAAAAGTATAGCATTTAATTCCGTTCAGAATGAAATGTTGTTTAAAAATATGTTGTTTTCACATACTTAGGACTCTGAAGTGTTGTAGAAAAAGAAAATATATACATGTATATGTATATTTGCGACGTAAGTACAAAATATTTACACCCGAACGCGTCAAATCCCATAGAACTCAATGGTAAATGACCCAATGTTTTGGTCACCACGTAGGGATCGGCGGTGCTTCAGAGCAGGGTACGGAGAAACTTGTTTAGGGCGACTCCATCTTACTTCCTACCTCCATGGCAGCGTGGTGTGGGTGTGATGCGACTATTCTCATTCTTGATTGTAAGGTAAAATTAAAATTTATAATCCATTATTTGCTTAAATGAATAGGTTTTCAATTGTAATTATTTGTTAATTCATTTTTTTAAAGCAAACTGGTGAATGCGATCTTTTTTCCCTGAATTTCTGCATGTATAGGTTAGTAAAAACTATATTTGTAATTAGTCAAAAGTCGTTAATCCGGACTCGTCGGGACTTCGGCGATTCCGGATTATCGATTTTTCCGAATAATAGATCATCAGTTTAAATCTCGTAAGATGGCATGCAGAAATTCTAAAATTAAAAATATGAAACCGTAATTTATGAAATAAAGAACAATTATGATCTAAAGGGTATCAACATTTTCAAAAAGAAAAGGCTTAATATTTATTTGTTTACTTTATTAAACATTTCTTTCAGTGTAAGTTTAAGTTTTGCTTCGTTTCATGTGATACTTTCTCTTTAATTCTATTAAACAGACGTAATTTCTTGTTCAGTTACAAAGTTCCGCTGTTCAAGTTCTATAATTGCTGTGTCGAGAACACCGACTAATTTGTGAATCGAAATTTTTTCGTTTTCACTAACCTCTGTTACTTTCTTCGCTATCGGAAGCGAATTATAATGACGATGAACTTGTTTTAAATCATATCAAAGACGGAGCACATCGAGATGAAATACTAATTTGGTAAGGAATTATAAGTCAAATAAAATAAAAACATCTGCCCTGAAGATAAGGATAGTGCTGACAGATCAACTTCCAATTCATGGCGCGCTCGCTGCGGCGTTCCCCCCGCTGAGTAGCGTGAAATTGATAAACAGATTTCGGATTTCAAAACATACTTTCGCTTTAGATACTTTACATATTAACAAATATATATCGGAAATTCTATTTGATATAATCGAAACTTTAAGCTTACTTTTATAAAATTGCTCTTACAGTCTGCAAAAAATAATAAGCCGGATCCAATTCGAAAATTAAGGAACAACGCAATCATCAACATTAACTGAAATAGATAATTAGATAATTTTAGCTTATATGTCCATTATACATAAAACACGTGCACGAAAACGTATTCTGCACTTGCGCACACTCATATGCGCAGTCGTAAAAGGTCTTACGCGCACGCGTAAACGCCTATGCACATGTGTTAACGCGGCGCGTGCACAGACAGTATTTAGTTTTGAGGCCTGGATTATAGATCATTCCGAATTAACGACTTTTGACTGTATTTAATTTCAGTACAAAATGTGTATTAAATGCAGATTAAATAATTACATGGTTCTGCTCGATTCAGGGTAAGAAATAAATACGGTGTACTTCAAAGGTATTTTTTCAATGCTGTGCGCATAACTCTATTTTCTTATTCAAACGTAATTGGATAGTGTGGCAGTGATATTGATGTGCTTTTTTTTTTGTTGTTGTTGTTGCTTACGTACTTATTTACACAAATTTTTTATTACATTCTGTGAACAAATTTATAATTTTGTTGTTATTGGATGAGCATTGGTGCTAAATGTCTAGCTGAACAAATTAATATTTTTCTTAATATGGGCAAATATTTCAGTTATGTGTTCATTTGGCAGCATTTACTGCAAACCAGTTTTAATGTTGCTTCTACTTAACCAGAAACATTAACGTCGAAGTTGAGCCAAAGTATGTTTTGCCAGGAAGCTAATGTGTACTATTTTTTTATGAGATTCTGGCCATGTCTAGCCATATGCTTTTGCAGTGCCTTTCTTATTTTTTTGTCTGCCATGGTCCATATGATTTGTTTTTAGGATTACAGTATTCTTAAATTGTTAAACTTGTACTCATCTTCAAACATGTCTTTTCACAACAGCAATATTGAAAAACTAGATATTACGGTCCAGATTGACGAGTTTTAAAAAAATTGCCAAGTCACCAAATCGATTGTTTTTGTGTGTTTTAGAAATCGCTAACTCATATCGCCGGTTACAAATTTGAATTAATTCTGTAAACATGCAAAAATATCTAAAACAGGACTTCAAGGAAAACAATGAAGAATCACCCACTGCTTGGCGCGTTTTTAAGAATTACACATCCTCAGTGTCCATGTACACATCAACCGATTTTTTACTTGAAGAAACATCTAAAGGCCTGTCCACACGAGGACGCTCCCGACGTATTTGACGCAACTTTTTTGACGCCTGCGTAAATTCGCATGACGCAGAAGACGTAAAACTGAGTACGCTCCTGTTCAGCTTTTTCGCCCGTGACGCGCGCGTATAGCCAATAGCCGACCGAATTCTTATCACGTGTCATAATCAGAAAACCTT
Organism: Stegodyphus dumicola; assembly: GCF_044657685.1. Classification (NCBI taxonomy): domain Eukaryota; kingdom Metazoa; phylum Arthropoda; class Arachnida; order Araneae; family Eresidae; genus Stegodyphus; species Stegodyphus dumicola. Next base: position 130,132,255 of record NC_140768.1, on the reverse strand, counting down.
GCTTAAACATACTTTTCCAGTTTATGGAATTTAACGAACTTTTACAGGTCCTTAGGGGATTGATAAACATGTAGTGGTAAAGGCCCTCGGGTCGAACACCACTTAACGAATGATGAACACCGATCTCCGCTTAAACGTTTCAATATGGCGTCAGAACCACGCAGAGATGAGGTTTTGCTTAGAAATATCATAAGTGTATACAGCAATAAAATAATCTGCATTGTTCACGCCATCTTCAGATTTCTCAAATCGTATATATTGGTATAAATTTAAAATTCTCATTAAAGGGGAAAACTGTATATTTATAAAGCAATGATCCAACCAGTATATCCATATGCTTCACCTATTTATAAGTAATAGGAACCTAAATAAATTACAGTTTTTACGAAATCAAAGTTTCTGCCTTACAAAATTCTCCTTAATTATTATAAATATTAACTATATCATGTGTAATAAAAAGCTCTATAAATATCCCAATTTTAAATACACCAAAAACTAACTTCAGCAATATAACAACTTCTAAAATAAAGCAGTTGACTGTGAAAGGGTATTCGGCAGTTTTCAGATAACCGGCCCTTGGCGATTTGTTGACATCTCGGAAGAGTGCGTGTGCGCCAGATTATGGTAACCTTGACAAGTGTTACAAACCTGCAACCCACTCAGGGAATTTTCCTGAAGGACGAAAAGGGATTTTTTCTGTTTACATAGATTTAGGAAACGTTACGGCAAGACAAAATAGAAGTTGGAAAATCGCAAATCATAATTAGTTCGTATTTTCGCAAATCGTTATCGGGTGTTATTTTCCTGAAGAACGAAAAGGGATTTTTTTCTGTTTACATAGATTTAGGAAACGTTACGGCAAGACAAAATAGAAGTTGAAAAATCGCAAATCATAATTAGTTCATATTTTCGCAAATCGTTATCGGGTGTTAATCATAATTAGGCAAAATGAAATTTGAAAATCGCAAATCCTAATTAGTTCATGTCTTCGCAAATCGTTACCGGGAGTTCATTTCAATTGAAAAAAATAAAGCTCTATTCTATTTATTCTACGTTTCCTAGTCTATTTATTTCTACCTGTTGTAAAATAAGGTAGTTGCATGACCCCCCTCCAAAAAAAGTCGCAAATCATAATTAGTTCATATTTTCGTAAATCGTTATCGGGAGTTAATTGCAATTGAAAAAATATAGCTCTATTATATTTATTTCTACCTTTTGTAAAATAAAATAGCTACCTCAGATGCTAAATTTATGTAGGGAAGAAAGACCAGAAAGGTAAAATACAACTTTTAATTTAAGCTCAATGCTCCTAAAATGTATTAGAATATATACAGGTGACACTTGTATATTAAAGTGGCCACCATAACAAAATAAGCTGATTGAATTGCCAATTTTGTAACATGTAACTTTTAAATATTGCAAGGCTCTGTCTGCTTTAATAAGGCTGCTTATTTTATTTCACACATTTATACCTGTAGTTAATTTGTATTTGAAATTGTGAATAATTCATAAAATGCTGGTGAACAAAACCTGTGTCTATACATAAGAATTAGCTTTAATAAAATAAGTAGCAGCAAAGTCTAATAATTTATGCTAATTGCTCTAAAAACACCCATACTATTCTTCAAAACATCACTTGAGTTATTAATTGTGTTAACAATGCAGTTCTACATTTTTATGCACAGTGCTGTTACTTTCATTCTTTGGTTCAAAAAGGTGAATGGAATTATACATTCTGAAAATTAGTTCACAGCAATAATTAATCTTTTACTTGTATACAATTAAATTTTCATAATTTAAATTTAAATTATGCAAAGGAGAAAATTTGATAAATTCTTATAAAATGTATAATATTTTTAAACAAGTGCATTTTTAGAACTTTAATTAGTTGCACCTATCACATTACTTCAGAGATATAACTGTATTATAGTTTAGTACTTAAATATTAGCTTGTTAAAGTTAAAAAGTAGCAAAGCTGAAGAATGCAAATGTGATATATTTCTTAACAATCATGTACAGTAATAGCTCTTTAATAATGGTTTTGATTATCTGCAGAATAAAGAAAACTAAAAAAAGGTTATGAAAATTGGGTTGTTGAATTGAGATTGGCCAAATGATAAAGATTTATTTGCTTATAATTTATTTCTACATATAACTGAAATTTTATTATATGTGCTTGCTGGCTTCTGTTATAAATAGTACTGTTATTATGACAGTTTAACTCTGGATATTTGCACCATGTTACCTCAAATTGGAACTATAAGATAAAGCATAGTAAAAAAAAATGTTAAGAGGTCATAAATAAAATAAACGCAGAAATTTACATAAGCCATTATTATTGTGAATGTATAGAACAGCAGCTAGCAAATTTATTATAATTCACATTTAAATGTTCAAATTGTCATTATTGAGAATAATGTTCATTTTTGTCAAAGAGAAAGTGGACAGTGTTAAGCCGAACAGTTTTTACGATAGAAATATTAACTGAAATGCAAAAGAACAGCAAAATTATAAATTTAACCTCATTAATATTTTTATTCATTTCAGTTTTATCATTAAACATGTTTATTGCTTCTGTATCATGCCAAATAGACTGGCTGCATGGACATTTTCATAATTTTCTCTATGTATGATATGAATTTATGCTTTCAAAAAGCTAACCTAGTATTATCAGTCACTTTCTAATTGAAATGCATTCAAAAACCTAACCTAGCATTATAAGTCACTTTAAAGTCCCAGTACTCGGTTAATTTAGCATTTGTAGCATCAGTGTTTTTATACTATACTACTACAAGTGTTATTAATATTTTAATCTAGTGCTGCATTTTAATAACTTTAACGTTTATTTTGTTCAATAAATAAATGAACTAAAAATATAAATTAATTTATTATAATTCTATTTTGTAATTATTATGCAAATTGTTTCATGTTTATAATTTTTAACGCTTCCAGCTGATTTAGTGAGCAGAAACAGCAGACTAGTATATATGGAGGAGCTGTCAGCTAAGTTATGCAACAAAATTATTCATCCTGCTGTCAGCATCATTCTAGTAGTGTCATTAAGCTGTAATCACCCAAGGTCAACAACTCCAGGGCAAATGGCTAGATCAAGCAAACCAAGCAACATTCTAAAAAGAAACATTAAACAAAATAAAAACTTAATACCTAAATCTTGATAAATCAGACAATTAAGCCATAAAACCTGCATATCAATTCTTCAGTTGCTAGATGGCAATATACTGACTTAGTCCTTCAATGAAATCATTTTAAAGCAAGCTTATCAGATGATAAGCAAAAGTATGGTAATGATTGCATTGCTGGATAGCTCCTACAGTAAGCCAACTGTAATGTGTCACAGTGCTGTTACTATTAAAATTCTAGCTTATGTGTTATTACTTCATTTTCATATGGAAAGCCTTCATACGAAATTGATAGCATATAGTTCAATTTATATATGCTCTGTGAAAGTAATTGCCATTGAATCTAGAATTAATGCATCATGATTCATGATTAAATGTGATTTGAGACAAAATTTCTTAAATTAGAAAATACCAAAACAGATAAATAGGAAATGAAAGATGAAATTTATGTATTTTATACTGAAATGAAGATCTCGGTAAAGTGGCTGTATGCAAAGTTTAATGATAGATTTTTTTTTGTGCTAAAATGATGTGCTGTGAAAATTTTATTTTTATTAATATTTATAATTTTTTTCCAAGGTGTCTATGTTTAAGCTATTTTAGATTTTTTTTCTCTTTTTATTATTAAAAAATGTCTTCTTTGTCATCATTACATTCAAATCCATCTCATAACCATTTTAAAATGAAGGAAATTTCTTTCTTTTTAATAGTTTAAGAATATTTTCACAAAATATAATTACAGAAGTGAACTGATACATTTATAATTATCTGTCTATGTATAAAAAAGAATTTTTGAGAAAGATCCTTTATTTAATAGTAGAGACATTTAATATGAGCTATGTAATATTAGTTGAAATATTTGTCAAAGGAATATTTAATCAAACTATATTTATTATATTTTAAGAAAAATCACTGTAATTTTAAAAGTTGTTGAATTTAAAAGGAAGGGGGGCACTGCTGTTATTTCAAAACTCTAATAAAATAATTCTTTATTCCTGTCTGTGAGTGTATGAGAAAGAAATAATCTTTTTTTTTTTTTTTTTTTTTTTTTTTTTTTTTTTTTTTTTTGTAATGGTTAGGAAAATTATCTGTGTATTTAATATAAAATTGCATGCATGTAAATAAATATTTTAATTTATTATTTTAATTGTGTTAGCTTCAATTTTTATTCATTAAATTATATATATATATTTAAAATTCAGCTAAATATTATTAACAAGGACTTTAATTGTTGATAAGTATTTTATATTTCATCCTGTCAAAAAATTTAATTTTCCTTTTGTGGTAGTTTTTCATACAGCTCTCATTTCCTGTTCAATAGTAAATATTGCATACTTATAATTTTATAAAAGATGCTTCCCTGCCCTGGAAAAAAAAAGGGACACAGATACACTCTTAATTTAAAATTGATATATAAGATTAACATGAAAATTAAGATTAGTCAATGGAACGAAATAACACATATGTCTTCAATAGAGGACAACATATATATAATTCTGTTAGCTTCATTTATCCCGTTAGCTTTTTTACCCGATAATAAAATTCTAATTTTTTTTAATGAGTGAAAAGTCATAAATAAAGCTAATGGTGCCTTTTAATGTAGTATAAGTTATCTTACTCTTCAGAGATAATACATTTTTTTAACTCTATCATTCGATTTTAAAATAAGCATAAATTTGAGTTTACTGTTGTTTTGTTTATCGATATTTATTTCAACATTCACATATCTGCAATTTCCTTCTCAGTTTTTTAGAATATATTACGCATTTTTCTTTATGTACATTATTTATAACACTCCTATTGTCTTTTGTGGATTCTAAACTGACTATGAATGAGGGAAATTTTGATAAATAAAATGAATAATAATAATGAATAAATCTATAATGCAAATTCATTTGTATTATAGATTGATGACGCAAGGGATGAAATTAATTTTCGGCACTTTTATGAAAAATAAGATATTTCTACCAAAGCGCTCGTCACACATTTCTGCAAAGGGTATATTTATACAAATCCAGTGGAGTAAATTTGCATAACGGTATCGGAAATTTATTTCATCCCCTGCTTAATTAATTAATGAAAACAAAAATTGAACTTACATAAGGATGCACTCGAAAATTAAATACGATCTGTGTTTATGAAGGACGCTTTTCTGAAGTTAGAAAATGATACTCATCAGGGACGTATATCTTCAGGCAGGGGCATCCCTAACAAGGCCTTTTCAAGCAGCCGCCGATCTGCACATGGGTGCAAGTACCTTTATGATGGACTAGTTATCAAACAGTCTTGATTCTTTTTCCAGGATCTAGAATTTTGAAGATGTATTTGTGGAGTCCTTTTCTTGTAAAGAGGTCTTCGCGATCCCAGCGCAAACTATGGGTCCAGAAGAACGCACTGCTACTCAGTCATATTACTTAACACCGCTTCACCATTTAATATGTAAGTTGATGACTGTGTAATGAGTCTATACCTACTACTACCCAAACTAGGTACTTGGAAGAAACTGCTTAATGAGTCAATTCGTACTACTATGCAAATTAGGTACTCCGAAGAGTAAGAATTTTTGCAGGCGAGATTTTGCATGACTTTTGAACGATGATACCATGACTCCAGTGTTTGCGATTCCACCCCCAAGGGACTCCAGCCCATTTCATCACAGGCAAGTATTTAGTGAAACTTTTGTGAAGTGTAGGATTGTGGCATGGTGAACCGGTGTCAAAGTTCTCATAGACACTTGAGACCAATGCGTATTAAATGCCTGTTGTTTCTAATGTAGGGCTTGCTGTAAAACCTCAAAAGTTGTTACTACTGATTTACGAAATTGAAGGTGCCTTAAAATATTTGGCAATCCATGTGAAGTTGAGGACGGGGGTGCATTACTGAAAATTGGCTGAAATTTTAAATATCACTTTTAAAACCTTGTAGGGATTTATATTTATTTTAACTTAATAATTTAAAATTTTGATTAAAAATCTCCTATAAGCCTTCATTCCCCTAATTGTCAGTGCCAGAATAGTTAAATGTTGTAAATGCGTGCGTGAACGCATGCAAATTTTCTATGTTGAAGGAAGTAGTTAAAAGTCGAGTTTTGGTAGGATAATGTTGGAGACGGCTGCTGCAGGCAAACGATTACGTAACGGCTCAGCGAAGGTCGACAGAAGGAGCGCCGCATTTCATTGGACTATTTTTTATTATTCTTATTTTTTCTTTAACTGCGAACTAAGCGAGGAAATTCCCTTTTCACTCAGTTATATGTATGCACTAGTTAAAGTAATGTAACGTTTTCAGCTTGTGTGAGATATCCATATTAAATCTTTATATTAATAATCCCTGCTGTGATTATTTAATTTGTAACCTGCACGTTGTAGCCCTGAGAGTTGCAACAGATAAAGAGAGAGATAAAGCTGCTGTCTCTGCCGTAGGTACGTTTGCTTACTGCTGGTTCAAGTGGCTTAATTGCATTGCTTTGCTGCCGTATCTTGGAAGGGGTTAAAGTTCGGGACCTCGCTGAGCCCTGTAGGCTAGTTTATCACTTGTTAAACATCTCAAATTTTAATTTCAATTACCTGACTTTCAATTACCACCCAAGTAGAGGCGAAGTTTGTTAGCGTCGAGTTGACGCTCACGCATTGTAAATTTTAAAGAGTTAATAAAGGGTTTGAACCCTTCTTCTGTACACAGAAGGTTTGAAACCCTTATCAGGAAACTACAGTTTCCTGATAAGGAAGTTAATCCACCTGGGCACAACCTTACTATTATATATGTCTATAAGTTTTCTTAATTGATCATCTTAGATTTATTTAATTGGGCCAAGACTCCATTTATACTGTGATAAATAGGAGACAGATATAATAAATAAACCGGAGCTGGAATGGTTAAAAAAGGTTATTAGCTAGAATGGCACTTAAAAAAATTACATTTTCCTTAAAAAAGATTTTAAAGTTTAAAATTAAATTTTTTTATTCCAAAATTGTAATTTGAAATTGCAAATAGTTAATTAATTACTGATCGGCGCTAAATTCTCAACTGCGAAAGGTATCTACTTAAAGTATCGTCGCGATAACTGCGCATTGCGCGAAGTGCCCTGCTTTATAATATAATGTTATTGGGGCACTTCACATAAGTAGAACCGCAAATACGTTCCGGATGGCAAAGGTAGTATAACTGTTTGGAGCGAAATAACCTGTTTGAAATACTTTTATTTATTTTATTTTAATCAAATTAAACAGCAGTATTATTAATTATGAACTGTACAGATAAGACCTTAAATATTTGTTTCTAGAATGAGTATAAAGGTAGATTGTGAATAAACAAAAGCGTCTGAATATCAGAAAAATTATGCAAACTAAAAAATAAATGTTGCCCGAAATTATTAACTTAACGCTCTGAATTCATTGTTCACTGCAACCGTAACTAGTCGTTACCCGCTTTTTGGCGCTAAATTTGCGCGAACTATGCCTCGTGGTGGAAAAAAATTGCTGCGAGCCTGTGAACTAAAGTAAGTCTTGATTTTAATACATTTTATTTGTATGTATTTAAATTATATTCTAATATAAATTAACTTTAATTCCGTATATTGTTGGAGGATGATACCAGAATAAAGTAAATACTTAACATCCTTACTTAATCTTTTATTAACGATACTAAAAGAATTTTTTTTTAAACTTTTACTGTATGTTTTAAAGCTCACAGCTTTCCTAGATTTATCAAAATAGTTTATAAATTTATTATTTATATAAGGGTACAGTTCTTGATTGTTTTTATGACATATTTCTTTTAGTTTTAATGTATGAAACTGTATTTTTTAATGCTTTTTTCAAATATGCGATTTGCAGAAAATTCTAATTTTTTGCACTTTCTGTATTTCGATCTTAACATTTAAACATAAGAACTATACTTAATGAAACTTAAGTCTAAAGTGATTTCAGGCTTAAAATATTTTTTAAAGCAAATACTACATATATTATAGTCATGTAGATCAATTAAGAATTACTAAATAATTGAAAAAACAAGAATATTAAAATTTTAATTTTAGTTTATTTTGATCATCCACATTAAATTAATCGCTATGAATGCAATTTAAGTAATTTAATTTATATCTCATAAACTTGTACTCAGCAAAAAATATTATAATAAATTGGGGTAAGTTAAATTTTGTCTTGTTCTTTGCATGTTGCATGTTTGGTAGTTCAGAATTCTTTTCACTCGCCGAATTCCCTCCGGACAGGGATAACAATTTTGGCCGTCATCTTGGATTTCAAAAATGCGCCATTTTTTGAAATCCAAGATGGCGGCCGAAAAATCGCCAAGGGCCGGTTATCTGAAACGTGCCAAATTTAATTAAATCATTTTTGCAGCGACTTCTACTTGTTACATTATTTTTCATAAACAGTGCTGTCACAGGTGGCTGAGTGGTCAGCGCGCTGCTTTGCGAATTGAAAGTTTACGAGTTCGAATCTCACCCCTAGCCAGTATATAAATTCAGTTAGCTTTTCTTATTTTAAAACGTGTTTTTTATATTTAATCATGAATCATTATATTCTTATTTTACCTATTATTATTGTTTTCATTTCTTATTTTATTCATTATTATTATTGTTGTTAATTTAGTTTAAAAATGTGCATTGCAGATAGAAATCCTTATGTAATAATATATCTGCATCTCTTTATCATATATCATCTATAAATTATCTTTAGTTTTACTTTATTGCATATTTTATCATGCACATAATTTCTCATAAACTGTACAAAGTTTGAACGTCATTCTAAATTTAAAAATAAAGAAAAACGAAAGCAAAAGACCAAGGGCAGGGGGAGTTAAAAAAATATGAAGTTGGTTTTATTATATGGTGGATGGTGTATATAAAGAGAATTAAGTGATTTAATTCTCTTTATATACTGTATTCCAAACCAATTTTATAAATCCTAATTTCCATAAAATATAGAATCTGCAAGTCTGTCAAACTGGTCTATACTCATCCTGAAGTAATTAAAAAACAAGTAATATAAAAAAAAATAAATAAAAAAAATTAAGTCAATTCTTACTTAGTTCCACAAAGAAAAATTAAAAAAATACAAATAAATAAATAAAAATACAAACAAAATTTTTTAAAATAAAAAATTTTAATATGTGAAAAAGCTGTATTAACATCAAGTGGCATTCACTACAAGTTTAAAAAATTGTATTTGAACTTGAGTGGATGAATAAAAAGCATTTTATGTACTGAAAATTTGAACAAGATATAGGGAGAGTGTGAGATAATAGTAGGAATTTAATAATTCCGGATATTCATTTTGCAAACGAGGCAGGGAAAAAATTTTAAAAAAAAAATCTAAAATCTCTTTGAACATGTCGCTCTAAATAAATCTTTCTGACTCATTCTTGCCATTTTTTTGCAGTTTTGCCTCTGCTTAATAATTGCACTTAATAGTAAAATTTCAGCTATTAAAAAAAATCATCTGATTCGGACAACTTGCCGCAAACATACAGAAGCACAGCGAAGTAATAAGATAACACCTCTGTTGACGCTATATTACAGCGTCACGTGATTTTTGCGCAAAATAATTCTATTGGTTAAACGCACTCTTCGCAAGCGTACTCGTTTGGACGCTTTTACGCTGGTAACGTAAAAGCGCATTTGTCAGCTACGTTTCGAGCGTACCCATGTGGACGGGCTTTTAGAATTGCACAACTGCAGAGTCGTAGGGGAGAAGTTGAGTATGTAGCTGAAATCATAAATTGAATGTCAGTTTGTGTTTGCTTCACTGTGTTTCAACAGTTCTTGTGTTAAGTTGGCATTAAGGTAAAAAATTAGAAAAAGAAAGGTTCAATGTAACCTTTGTATGTATTTATGGGATTTTGTCTTTGTAAGTAAGACAATGATTACCACATCAACAAATACATTTTAAACTATAGGAAAGCTCGTTCTAATAATGTATTGAAAAAAGTGGAAAATGAGGGAAATATTTTTAATAAATTTCAGCACTGTAAAGTAGGGAGGAATATAGTAATCCATCATTGGCAGGTCTTCGATAAAGCAGCATGCATGGTAATAATCATCTTTATGACTAAAGGTAAGACTCAGCCACAATGCCAAAAAAAAAATCCCTATTCTGTTTTGACATTCAAAGTTAAAATATGCATCAGATGATTGTATAGTTCATTAATGCCATATATTTTGTTATTTTCACAAAACTGGATCAAATTATTTCGTAACAGTAGTACATAAATTTCATAAAGTTGCCAGCTGGAATGTCCTCTGGAGCAGGATTTTTAATTTTCTTTTCTGTTTCAAGGGCAAACTTGCTAGCAAATTCCAATCTGTGTAATTATGTCGTATATTAACCCATTAAATGCTGTGGTGCTCATTTGGTTATCATAAACAGTCAAAAGTCTTTAATTTGGACTCTTCGGCGATTTCGGATTATCTGTTTTTCCGTATTATAGCTCATCAGTTTAAATCTTTTAAGATGGCATGCAGAAATTATAAAATTAAAAATATGAAATAAAGAGCAATTATGATCTAAAGGGTATCAAAATTTACAAAAAAAAAGCTTAATATTTATTTGTTTACTTTATTAAACCTTTCGTTCAACGTGCACATGCGTAAAGCATACATTACGCAACGAGTCGAAATTAGAAAATTGCAACCAGAAAACTATTTCATGTGTATTCGTGATATCTATAATGATGAATTTGATTTAAATCATATCAAAGACGGAATACATCGAGATGAAATACTACATTTAGTGAGGAATTATAAGCCGAATAAAATAAAAACATCTGCCCTGAAGATGAGGATAGTGCTGACAGATCAACTTCCAGTTCATGGCGCTGCGATGTACCCCCCCTCTCCCGCAGAGCAGCGCCAAATTGATAAACAGATTTCGGAATGGTTAGAGAAACAAATCACCTCTGTCACTTTCTTCATGCCTTTAACCATTTTTTGCAGCAATTCCACTTTTTGTTTGATGGACATCGAAACATGCTTTCGCTTGTAAATCCTTTGATATCTCCAGAATCAGAAACCTCTTTTTGACATAATCGAAAGTTCAAGCTTACTTTTTATAAAATTGCTCTAACAGTCTGCAAAAAATAATAAGCTGGATCCAATTAGAAGATTAAGGAGCAACGCAATCTGCAACATTAACTGAAATAGATAATTTTAGCTTAGCTTATACCGTCCATTATACATTAAACGCATATGCGCATGCGTTACGCATGATGCGTTTAAGCATGTGCAGAAAGTTTGTAGCTTTGAGGTCCGAATTAAAGACTTTTGACTGTACTTTAAGCCACCTAGTAACACCATCTAGCTATCTCGGAGGGAAAAAAAAGGCAACATTCAACTCATCCACTGAATGTCGTTTGTAGAAAACGTAAAGTGATCACTACCTATACGCTCTTATGCTGAGCTCATGTTCATTTCCACATTCCACTCTCCTCTTATCACAAAAACGAAACGTGTTTTGAAAACGGGTTAGACATTGTGGATTGAGGCTAATTTTGGTCATTGTGATTATTCTACATTATTAGTGAGTGTTGATTAAAGCGGTTATTTACTTCTAGCAACAGTCCCTGCTAGACGAGACTTCCTGAGAAACAAGATTTTTGGTAACACTGGTTTAAATGGGAGAATTCTTAGAAAAAAAAGAATCCCACTTAGCTACAGAAACAATGTGATATTTCTTCAAACCTCGCCAAAAATGTCTCAGCTGAAACTCTGTCCCGGGTAGAAATGAACCAATCAGATGAAAGTTCTGCTTCTGAAGGATCACGTGGTCCCAATCTGAGCGATAATCGATTATTGTTTGGCGTTGTCTTTGTAGTAAGTGAAAATGGTAACCTAGCTACATGGGTTTCCTGGAAATGTGCGGGTTCTGAGAATTGCCCCTTTCGTCATCCAGTTCGGCATAGCCGAAAGATAATGCAATTTTAAAAATTAGATAACGCTTTTTTCTTTTTTTTTTTTTTGGTCAGTGAAATTTGTATAGATGATGGACACAAATTCATAAAGCCGCATTTGGAGATTACAGTTGATACTGAGTAGAATTTCAACAAGCATTTTATGATTGCATTGTACAAGAAAAGGCTTGAGAAAAGTTCTGAAAGAATTTAAAGATAATATGGGATTCCCAGAACCTCTGTAATTCTGCCTTTGAAGATGACGGCAATGATTTTGTAAACGTGGAGCTTCCTCCACAGCAGGTTGAGGGAGTTTTCTGATGATGGACTAGAGGCAGAATGAGGCATCGCTAGGAGTGACATTTAGATTCTGTGTTAGTGTGAAGTGTTATTTAAGATTCTGTGCTTAGCAATGAATCATTACGGGCATTTCAACAGAGATTAAAAATTGTCTTCAGTTAAGTCATTTATCTTCAGTAACATACGAGAGGATGCTGAACAGGCACTGGAAGCTGTAGACACACTAATGTTTGTGAAAAATGCAACACCATGAAGGAGTTGTCGGAAATGAATTAAATTTATTCTGCATATTACCGATAGTGATACAAGTAAACGATCACATTTACAAATAAAAAAAAAACGAAAGTTGGAAAATCAGTAGTTTGGATTTCTGTCATGCTGAGCGAGAGCCTGTACACATTGTGGCATTGAATCATATAGGTTCTGAATGTAATCCTGGGGAATGGCTTTGACTTGATGTCAAAGTTCAGTTTCAGTGTGTGCCCCACTAGCTGTACGTGTGAGTTGCTGACCGATGAAATCCTAGGCATGCTGATTGAGCAACATATCTGGGGAAGATACAAAACTTGTTGTACCTTGAATAAGGCTTGTGAACAGGCATTTTTTCCCCCTAAAATATAGTGCCTGGAATGCATCGAATAATGCATACTCCTGTCATCATTATACTCCAGATTGTAGCAAGATTTGTTGGAGAAAGCAACTTGTTGCCACAGAGCACGCCACGCACTGAGTTGCAGTGCTCACTGAAGTCGGAGGCATATGTTACTCAGCAACAGGGCAATCCTGCGTAGAGGAACCCTTGAATGCAGTTCATATTGCAGCAGACAGCGACGAACACTTGTAACCGTGCTCCAATATTGTACTAACATACGAGAGGATGCTCTACAATCCATCACAGCCATGCAGATGAGGTGTTTGTCGTCCTGTGCTGTTGTGTGCCCTATTGCCAGGATTTCACCTTGTTTGGTTCTCGCTGTCCATTTCTTCCAAACATGCATCACTGTTGTGGCATTGTGCTGCGTGCGTTGCATACAGACGATGTGGCCTCATCCAAACTTGTTGGTATGGCATACTGAGCACAAATTAAATGTTCACTGCAGATGGAGGATGATAAACAGATTTAAGCACAACTTTACAGTCCTTTACAACTGCCAGTTCTCATTTCATGCATGCATAAACCCTTTGTAATTCTAATCATTTGTATGTCTTAACTCACTTTACACTTCATGTAAGTTTGGTTCAAAGTGCATAATTCCTTCATGGTTGTGATTTTCACAAACATTAGTGTATATTAGGTAGTCCTAACTAAAAAAGCATCTTGAAATAAAAGTATGCAGTTGTCCAGATCAAATCTTTATTTTACAGAAAAATTTAAACAGCTTATGCATACATGCATTGTTTTTATAGGATTCTGATCATACTTGAATAATAATTTTTCACTAAGTTGTATTTTACAATAATTCCTTCAAATAAGTAACAGTTACTTATCCATTATTTTAATTAAAAGAATTTTGTAGTATATATTTTGTTCTTATCAACTAATGAAAGGGATGTATATGTATTAATTTTATAAAATTCATGTGAATGTATGCAAATAAATTGTTTATAAATGTCACATAAGTTTATACTTCCTTAAACCATTTTCATGTGAAACAGAAGCCTTATTCATAACAATATAATCAAACATACCATGGTATAATTTTATTAAGACCCTGAGTTACATCAGTATGAACTTATGATGGAACTATTGGAACAATACTCATCATGAGTTGAGCATTACTTATAATTTGTCAGTAGGCATGTATGAAAATGGGTTTTGTAATTAATATTGAATGTATAACTTTTTCTTTTCATATAAATACAGAAGGATTTCATGTCTGCAGATAATGTATTACAAGAGGTTGTTGTGTGCCAGTGGACAAGCTGGTGAGAAGCTGAACACTAATAGCTTGAATCCTGGTGAATGGACTGCCTGCATAAGCGTCGTCATGATTTTTCCACGTGTAATATGAATGCAAGCCAGTTTGCCTTAAAGCATCCCTTCTTGGAAAATATCTTCTAGTGTTTCATCACAAAAATTAGTCAAAAATTGTTTCTCATGATTTGAAAAATACGTATAAAGGAAGTCAAATTTAATTGATAAATTGCACATGCTGAGATTGTATACTATATCATATACATTTTTAATATATTTTCTGTATCTCTAATGTTGAGAATTTAGATGTTTTAAATTAACCCTGAATAAAATGTTAAGTGCTATAAGCAAAGTAAGCAGTATTGTATTTGATGTCAGAACAATATTTTTTTATTTTTTTATTTTATACTTGTATATTTTTGCTTATGATTGGAATTTTAGTACAAATTATTTTGGCATGATGTGGCCTGTTCTCATTTAAAATGCATTTTGTATTTTTTTTTTTTTTTTTTTCTGTTATTTGCATTATAATAGTTTGGCCATAACAACTATGGATGCCAAATCAACATGTATGGGAATAACTGTATTAAATTTTGAGAAAACCTTTAGGTGTCATTTATAGGTTAAGATGATTGTTTTTATAAATTCATTCATTCTTATCTATTTAAGAATTATCATTTAACATAAAAATATGAAAAAGAATAATATATTATAATACTAAATAAAATATACTTATATATATATATATATCCAAGCTCACTATATGCACACTCAAAGAGATACATTTCTTTTTTGTGATGTATGTGATGATAATTTACTGTTAAGTATCTTAAGTTGTTCATAAACAGTGCTCATTTTTCATAATGCACCAAACAAACCTCACATAATTAATTTAATAAAATATTATTGCAGAGACATATTTTTGAAATTGACATTAGTCCTCTATCCATCCGTCCCATAGGAATAACTATGGGCCAGCTTCTGGGCAGATTCCTACTGTCATCTACAATATGCCCAATTCCTTCGCCAATGACAGTTGCTTCTCAATACCCGTATTTACAATTAAATTCACGAATCTGATCTGGCTGAGTTTCATATCAGGGGAATTAAAAAAGCAAAATACATTCATTACCTAAAACCATTTTTCTCCAACTAGTGATTATGTGATTGGTGTGCATGGATGATAATGTGAAAGGATATGATTAGATTTCTTCTAGGTCATAACAGTTTTTAATAACGAAAAGCTCTTGTTCTTTTTTCTTTAAATTCTTGTGTTTTTTTTATTTCAATGCACACTTTTTTAAAAGCAAACTGAATTAGCTGGATGATCACTACGAGTTTCTTGACATATTTAAAAGTAAAATATTGCATCTACATTCATTTTGAATAAATTGTTATTACTATAGTCTGCAATCATTGAGTTCATTTTAAGATTATTTGTCCTTTTTTTGTTTGTGGAATAGGAGGCTGTATTTTTTAGACTTTCTGTTTATTTAGCCAGTTTTCTATATAATGGCTAGCATAAAATATAATTTATGTTAGCCATTATGTAGAAATTTATGTGCCCTGTTTTAAAAATTATGTATAGCTTAATTTAAGTTTGTCTCATGTCAGATGAACAATGCTGCTAGTCTGGTTGAGAAATTAAGAAAGTCTGACCATTCCATGAAAAATCTTTTAGAACAGCTCCCTGATTAAAATACATATACATACCAATTAACTGTGCTTGTGCTGTATTATTTAATGCTTCTTCTGATGAGCAAAATTCAAAGCATTATTTCTCTTGTTTTCTGTGTATAAAGTTTGTAGCAAAATGGAATTATTATTTTTTTTTAATTTCATTCACTGATATCACTATTTTTATATGTCTGATAATGATCTACTGCATAAGTAATATATGCAAACATAAACCAAAATCTTGCTTTAGAATAATTCCACTGGTTTCGGTTCTCGAATAGATACGACCACAGGATACTGGTGATACAATTTAGGTTTGGATTCTATCAAATGGGTTAGCTACATCTATGTTTTTACAGTTTTCCCTATGTTTAATACGAATACAAGTCAGTTTCATTCAAAAAGTGCTCAAAGAAGGGCATCTCTTCTTTTAAGCAGATAGCCCTCAGGACCTTTGCCATAAAAATTCAACAGCTGAGCATGTACTAAAAGATAACATAGTATACAAATGTCCATTTTATAACTTTCAAATGAAGTGGTCGATTTAAATTTCACCTCTGGTGCTATAGCAATATATGTGACTTGGGTAAACAGCCAGTTGATATGGTCTAAGGAACAGGGTTTTTAATTTTATTTTCTTTTTGTATAGCAAACTAGCTTGCCTATGCATATATACAAATCTAATTTATTTTTTACAAAAGATTCATATTAAAATACATACACATATGACAAAGAAATGTATGCACATAAACTATAACTAATAAAACAATTGAGCAATATGTGAACACAGATGCTAATGGTTCAAGTGTCGTGTAGCAGGGTATGACTGCAAACCCTATAGTGGTGCTGCAAACAAAAATTAGTGTCTGATTCAAAGCATGCACAAAAACTAGTATACAGTTTATCCCCATATGACACAAAACAAAAAGTATGTAATCAGAAAAAATATCATGTAGACATTGATTTACCCAACTTATAAGCTTCGGTAAAGGCCTTATCATTCGCCTTAAATCTGTAGAATGATCAGCACCCTTCTGCTTTGGAAACAGCTCCAGAAAGACATGTTAACCTAATCCACACTACAGTAGAACATGCGCCTCGTGCCTCTGAACCATTACGATCGAAACTGCAATTTCAGAGTCACTATGTACACTAATCTCGATATTAAAGCACTGGTAGCTCTATTTGCAATTGTGCTACTGTAGATGAGTGTAGAGCACCATAGAATGGTGATGTATATATTAGGTTTATTTAGGAGCAAAAAAAAAACAAAACAAAAAAAAATGTTAGAAATTACCTATCCTGGATTCGAAATCTGGGCTTAAAGACTGCCATTCAGAAGTGCTTCTAATTACATCATGAAAGCATGCGTTGAGAAAAAAGAAAATTCCGTTCATTCTTCCCCATTTAAAAGGCAGTTGGGGAGGTGGTAACTTAATCGCCACCTGCTGGTGGTGAAGAATTATCGTCTACCACATTTTAGTTTGGGAACCACTTGGTTAGTTGGTTGAGCCTTTAGGTATTTATTTGAAATAGAAAATATCAGCGAATGACCGCCCCAGGATTTGCATTCTGGACTTCCCTATTGCCAGCCGAACGTGCATCTAATTAGAACACGAAGCCAAGCGGTAAGGAAAGAGAAAATTAGTGACTTAGTATCTTATTTTATTTTGGCTGCACAAAGTTCCCATCTGTAGCTAAGCGAATTTCCCGGTCAGTAGCATAAATCCCAACCTTCCTAGTGGACAGCGTGCTTCCGCTCCTGTAAAATATTGCGATTTAAGAAGTCATCCACGATAGCTGATCAGCTCTACATTTGTATTGTAGCGTTGCATGCCTCCAACTTGCACGCAACCAAGAGGTGACTGTGAAAACTGGATAAAAGACAGAGTCTTGTTAAGGGTATAAGTCCCTTTTTATTCAACGTAATAAATTACAAGTGCGTGCTCTTGACGCTCACAAACTGCACCAACTCGGCTGTCAAATAAAAATAAAAACCTGAAAAGAAACTAAAGACAAGACTCTAACTACGAGGCTCTCTAAAAGTAATTAACCTCACCGTGTTTTACAATACCGCTGCTAATTCAGCAAACTTGAAGATCACGTTGAACGATTAACAATACTTCCAGGCAAGCACACAGGCCGAAACGCGGGGTTCTTCAATTTCTGTTTAACTACCTCCGCGCTCGTGAAGTAAGAACAGCACACTTGAACTCGTTTCCTTTCTATTTAACTCAGAATACTTCCGCTGATAATTTGAATCCTTGCGCGTTCTACTAAAATTTACATACTCTGGCATTGGCAGTTCCAGGGAAAAGTAAGGCTTGACAGGAAAGGTAGTTTAAACTTAAAATAAATGTTAGTTAAAATAAATATAAACCATACATTTGCCGCTGCCAGAATTTGGAAAACTTGGAAGCAGTTCCTACAAACGACCTGTTGTAAGTTTCTATAATTCTGAACTAACTCTCGAGAACCTCGTTTACACAAAAAAAATCTTATGTAACAAATTGTACACAAAAATTCTGTATATACTTATAACTCTCTCTTCTTACAGCAACTTTTCCTGGACTTCATCAATCAATCTTGGTCTTTTCCTTCCAGCATCTGGAAGGAATAAGTATCAGTATCTTTCTAAATACATTATAATTTACACTTTCTTGACACAATAAATTTTTGTTTTTAAACGATTCGTTTTCCTTAGTTATTGCTTAATTCACATTCATTCAATTTTTCAAGCATTAATTTAACTTTACCCTGGCTCTCCACCATGCGTGGTGTCAAACGGGAATATTCGTGTTTTAGTCTTACAACACTTCCCCTAACCACCATGATTTGTTAGAATTCAACGACCAAATAGACACACCTTACTCGACATTCTACAACTCAATGAGCTACTTTAACATTCTTAAAAATTCAAGTGTAGGTGGAGAACCCTACAAAACACATTCATTCTAATTTCCCCCTCATTCATCTTTAAACATGCAGGCTTTCGCTCTAAAGCATGACTTTATCTACAGTTTAATACTTAAATTTTGAATTCATTCCTTTTGAGCATTTTACTTTTAGCATCTAAAATTTTATGCTTCTAGACTAAATTCTACTTTTACATAACATTCAAGTATTTACGTACATTTACAAAATTTTAATACATATGATTTTTACAATTTACCATAAA
The DNA here is from genome assembly GCF_044657685.1 of Stegodyphus dumicola. Lineage (NCBI taxonomy): Eukaryota > Metazoa > Arthropoda > Arachnida > Araneae > Eresidae > Stegodyphus > Stegodyphus dumicola. The sequence continues at coordinate 130,113,141 of NC_140768.1, read as the reverse complement.
ATGAATAAGAGAAATAAATTTTTACTTTACTCATTCTTCGCCAAGCTGGCGGCACTGAAACTAAAATTCTTATTAATACAAGTATACGAAGTTATTTTTATCTTCGGCCAAATTTTGGCTTTAACATAACAGAATTAGTCTTTCGACCAACAGAAAATGCTTGTTCTTAGCTTTTATACTTAAAGAAAATAATACTTTCGCCTTAGCTAAATAAAGTAAAACAAAACTAAGTCTCAACTGAGACATATTGACTTTCGTCAAAACATAGAACTTCGTACTTATGCATAACATTTCGGAACAAAAGAGAAAAAAATTTTATAGAAGATTTTAACTTATCTTTGAGTTTTCGATGCTTGAAACTCCGTCATTCTTTTGTGGCAATATTGTTCCCAAGTTATAGGTTTCATGGACGTCAATCTTCTCCTTACTGACCTCCGAGTGTCGTCCACATTAGTTTTTCTTTTGCGTCCTCTGCATGCTGGCCTCTTGGCGGAGTAATCGTCGGGCTGTTGTCGTTTCCTTTTTTCCATGGGACGGCTGGTCTTGACGTCCTCCGGCCTGGAGTCCTTCTTGAATTTCTTCTGTTCCTGGTATTTTTGTTCCTCCTGTTATGATGTTCCTCCTGTTATGATGTCTCCTGTTATGAATATTTCTTAAAATGTGTTGGTCCTGAAATCAGTTTCTCATGTATTTCAAGGTTTTGAAAAGAACTAAAAAAAAGTATCAAATTGGTTAAAATTTATTCAAAGGGGTTAAAACAAAAAGAGCGGCATTTATCTCATGTACATATTTTAATTGTTTTAGAACTTGTATTTTAGAACCATCAAAAATTGTTTTCAGATTTTTTCATTAAATAGCTTCACAAAACTCACTTCATTCTCTGACGACTGAAAGTATTAAATTACATTGCTTGTATTATTTGTTACTGTATTAAAAATGGTCTGCCTTAATAGATTTGTGTATTATTTATTTTTAGAGTATTATATTAGATTAAGTTTATTCTTCTAGGAAAGAAAAAGTAATAATGTATATATGTGCAAGATAAGTTGATAAAAAGGTTAATTTTTTTTAATTGTTTACTTAAAAAATCCAACAGAAGTCATACACTTAAAATTTATATGTATAAATTGATTCACACATTTGCATTAAACTGAATATTTTTAAATACATTATCTTAGACTAATAATGCACTTATGTAGAATTTACTAATATTTTACTCTATATACATACAAATATATTGCATTATTTCAGACTTCCATATTTAGATATTTGGATAAAAAAGGCCAAGCATTTTTAGATGTCCATCTGTAAATAGTATAAAGCAAAACTCTTACAGAAAAAAAAAAGGGGGGAAGAAAAGGACATTTGAAGTACATTCTTATACTAGAAATTAGGTGCTTTGAACCTATAAGTTCTTTTGATAAAGTTAATGACAAGACATAGTGCTGCCATTTATTTCTTAAATAGAATATATAAATATGTCATCTATTACTTGAATATAATATATATATATTAATATATAAATGTGCTTGAATATAATGTATAATTATTTTCAGGAAAATATTTTTTTAGAAAATATTCATTACATTATAATTTTTCTAACAAAAATAATCATCTGTTATCATACTTCAATACCATAAAATATATTTGGAGGTAAAATGACTTTCCTGTATAAAGTTTTATTTTTGAGCTTATGGGGGTAGGATATGATAATAAAACAAATACTGCATAAGTCATTTGTAAGCGATTATTTTCTATATTCAGAGTGTGTAATCAGTCACATATATTTATAAAAAATACCTTAGAATTATCTTTATTATAATTTTGTACATATCCTCCTCCTTCTTTTCAATATTAAATATAAGAGAGTCAATTGTGTTTTTAATAAATCATCAAGTACACTATCAAAAGGTAAAAAATTTTCACGTCTTTATATTAAAATTTGAGTTCTTCTAAGAGTTTAAAACAAACCCACACACAAAAGTTTGCTGTAGAAACCAAAATTATGATAAAAAATTTCTAAACTTTTTTTTTGAGGAGCTGGGTGGTTTATTTACATTCTTTTTCAGCAAGACGTTTTTCGAGACCAGACTCAAAAATGTATGTATGTATGTATATCTGTGCACACACACACAAACGTATGTACACACATATACATATGCTACATGAACACCTACATCCGTACATACAAGCATATGCACATACATTTCTGAATTAATCTCCCGAACACACTCTATGTATATAAATGCTTCTGTATGCAATTTTATAGAAATATTTAGCTACGCATGACAGAAAAGTTATACAAGGTTTTAAGACGATTTTTCAATTTCGTTTCATAAGAATGTGATTTTACTGCTTGCATGCATGATTTATTTAAATCTGTTGATAAGAATTTCAAGAAATTTTGATTATTTGTGTAAACTCTACATCAGTATAAAATGATCAAACATTAGCAATTTAAAACAAGAATAATATTCAGATATATTCAAAGTTCTTTATTTTATATAATTTTTTAGATATATATCAAAGAATGATAGTAATTAGTCATCAAATGAAATAAAAAATAACTTTTTCTTGACATTCTAGCACTACACGGAAAAGCAATTCACCCTTCCGATAATCAACACAAATGTAAACAAACATCTCTTTACGACTGGTCGGAATGCGCAGAAATCACGAAAGTGTCTCTGCGCAACTAGTCGTACTTTTAGGATTTTTACCATGTTTCAGCTAAACGTCCGACGTCGTACGGGTAGCATATTTCACAAGTGCACATCTGTGTAGCCACCGAGGGAGTGGCTTCTAGGATGGACCAATGAGCATCCGGTAATATTTCTTTCGTGTCACATGACCTTTCGCACGCTTTAAGATTTAGGCAAGATGGTTGAAAATATTTTGCCACGGAATTTTCTGTACATCGTCTATTTCTTCTGAAAATTTTCATTGCGAAGATAGATCAAATATAAGCAATTATGAAGATTTCACTACCTGTTTGAAAGAATTTGAAATAAATACAAACACATGTTGGATACTCCGCAAAAATATTTAATAAGTGATAAATAAGACGAAAGAAATATGTGATACACATCTGAGCCCAAATGCTATATTTACATAAAACTATGCATATGAGAAAAATATTTACACCAGTTATACATGTAAATAGAAGTCAGTAGTTTTTTTTTTTTTTATTTCAGCACATATGAAAAAGATGTTCTATAATAATAGCCAATGCAGAATTTTTATTCAAAGTGAGCTTCGCTAATTTGCATTAATGTGTTAAATTTCAGATTTAATAATTGCTCACTCTTAAATATACTGTCTACACAAGAAATACTCATCAAACAGAATGAATTTATCTATTCATAACGAATATATTCAGTTTATTCACATATAACGTTTAATGTTAACAATGGATATAATCAGATGATACACAATATGTATTCTGAATACTACACTTTCAAAATCAAATGAATACAAGCACTGAAATAAGAAAACACTAGATTCATTGTAAAACTTCCAGTCATTCTCAGCTTAAAATAAAATTAAAAAAAAAAAAAAAAAAAACTATATACATGAATTCTCTTAATCCACATTTGTTAGTAAATGCATAATATTCGAGGCTAAATGTAGCTTGAGTTATTTTCTCGGTGTAAAAAGCGATAATACGCCGTGAACATGAACCCAAATATCAATGCGTGATAAAAAATCGCGAAAGTGAAATGTGGGCAATTAATTAAACTCATAAAATGAAAGCAAGACGAGATTTTCTACTTTTTATGCCATACACTTATAACTACGAAACAAATGCAAATTAAAACGTAAACAACATACGCTCACATGCACGAAGATTTAGCGTCACAAGAGCAATAGAAGCTGATTCGTCCAATTTCGAAACCCCTCCCTCAGTGGCTACGCTGATGTGCACTTGTGAAATATGCGTACGGGTAGACACAGCCATAGCTTTGCGCTTTGTAATCGAGTACGAAGCTTCGATACTTTGTTTACGTTTTATGTGCAATTGTGGTAAGATTGTATATGGAAAATCTAGCGGAATTGATAAGGACCGCTCTTCATATTTAATTTTTTTTTTCTTGCTGTATACGAGAGTGGACGCAATATGAATAAATCTCTATGCTACAGTCAATTATTTCCATTATTCGAATTAATTCATCTTGAGAACTTTAAAAGTCTTAATAAACAGAAACTTACTCATATTGCTGATACAAAAGTATTGATATGCTTTGTTCAATTCTCTTGTTAATAAAAAACAGCAATTGTGCATGTAATGACAGTAAAAAATAGTGAAAATTTATATATGTCTGTATTGTTGCCTAAGTAGTAACAATGCATGATTATAAAATAAATATTAGAATCTACTGAAGTAATAATTACATATGTTAGAACACAAAAAAAAATCTGAATTTTTATTTATTTTAGTGACCCGTATTTTTTTTTTTTTTAATTATGTTCACAGAGTTCTTTTTTAAGTTTCTCCCAAGCAGCAGAGATGCGTGACCTAAATTTTGTACTGAACAACACAAAATTATGTTCAAAGAAAAATTAATAAATTCTGCATTGCCTACGATTGCTAGAAAAAAAAATCATGTTTTCCATCGAAAAATTATACTGGGGGGGAGACACCACTTCATTTGGCATTTGATGTTTTATATCAATAAAAATCCCATGGTTTTAACCATTGATTCTAATTTTAATCCTTCTTCATTGTTAGCTTTTAAGGAAATTTGCTTCTTATTTGCATTTTAGTCTCTTTCTGTCAATAGTGGTGTTAAGGATTTGGTTTTTATCATTTAACCATACTCTCCAGTTTCTTCCTGTTGCTTCTCGTTCCTTACACCCAGTGTGCATGCCGTGCTGAATGCATTATTTCAGATTCAAAATGTATAGACAGAAAACTGTACCGGGACGACAAAAGTGGTAATTTAACAACATTGGCATCAATTATCCCCTCCCTAAGACAACAACTTCGGTAGAAATATTTTTATAGCAGCTGTGTCTGTGTTGTATTTTATGTGTGTTGGGTACGTGCTAAGTGATGATTACAAGTTGTACACAAACATCGTTTATTATACATTACTCATCTACTATTCTATATTACAGTTATAGTTAAGATAATAATAGATACAGTTACAGTTACATATATAACATCTCCCTTTTTTATAAAAAATAATAATAGTAGTAAAATTAAACATATTCTTTTAAATAATAAGGTTTCTTAACAGTCCTACCAGATCGAGTGACGTAGTTATGTTCATTTGAAAAATTTGATGATACTATACTTCTTTTGCTATTTGGTGACACAACACTTCTGTTAGATTTTGAAGGACTTACAGGCACATCTAAATTTGAAGTGCTCCTACTATTTTCATGTATCTCGGTTTCATCTATAACTTCATTCTCATAGTTGTTTTGTATTGCAAACTCTTCCTGATTAGTTCCTTTAAGACGGTCTCTTCTGTTCCTTTCTACAATTCTTCCATCTGTTCTTATAATCCTATATGAACGTGGTCTTTCTGCTTCTTCTATAATTTTCCCTCTTTCATTTAGTTTTTTCCCTTTCTCTTTTATGTAAACATGATCTCCTGTTTTCAGTCGTTTTAATGGTCTTGCATTCCTACCATAATAACTTTTTTGTAAGATTTGTCTCTTCAGTAAATGTTGTTTATGGTCTTCATATCGTTTAGCTTGGACAAAATTCTCTTTTATAGGCATCAATCCATTTACTTTTCTTCCAAACATCAATTCTGAAGGTGACTTAATTTCATCTGAAATAGGAGAGTTACGATATTCCAGTAAAACTAAATATGGATCCTTGTTGTCAACTACAGCTTTTTCTAACATTCGCTTGACAGTTTGAATATGTCTTTCAACCATTCCATTAGACTGTGGGTATTTTGGACTTGAAGTTCTGGTTTCAAAATTCCATCTTCTTGCAAAATCTTTATATTTCCTGCAATTATATTGTGGACCATTATCCGAATATACTATTTTCGGAATACCATGTCTTGCAAAAATTGATTTCAATTGCTTTATCACTGCTACACTTGACAAATCTTCCAAATGTCCAATTTCAACATATTTGCTAAAATAATCTATAACTATTAGATAATCCCTTCCTTGAAAGTAAAAGAGGTCTGTTCCCAATACTTCCCATGGACCATTAGGTATTTCTTTAGATATCATTGGTTCTTTAGTATTAGCTTTTTGTAAACTTAAACATGTTTGACAATTCAGTACCAAATCTTCAATTTCTTTGGACATTCCTGGCCAATATAATATTTCTCTTGCTTTGATCTTGCATTTTACTACTCCTAAATGACCATAATGAATTCTGTTTAACATATCTTTTCGTAAACTTCTTGGTACAACAACACAGGAATTTTTAAATATTAATCCATTTGCTTCTGATAGTTCTTCTCTGAAGTTAAAATATGGTTTTGCCAGTTCTGGAACCATACATTTTTCATCTGGCCATCCAGTTTTAATTAATTTTCTTAAAACTTGTAGTTCTTCATCTTTTTCTGTTTCCAGTTGAAAAACTTCCATTTTACCATTAGACATTGGTATACATTCTACAACTAATCCAACATGAGCTTCTATTTCTCCTTCAAAGAAATCAGATCCTTTATCAGTGAATGATCTTGATAATGCATCCGCTATAAAAAGTTCTTTTCCTGGTTTATATTTTATCTCAAACTGATATGGCTGTAATCTTATACGCATTCTTTGTAGTCTTACAGGGCATTTATTTAATGGCTTTTTAAAAATTGATTCCAGTGGTTTATGATCACTTTCCACAGTAATATTTTTTCCAAATATATACTGGTGAAATTTCTCACACGCAAATACAATAGCTAAAGTTTCCTTTTCAATTTGAGCATAATTCTTCTGTGTATCTGTTAATGCCTTAGATGCATATGCCACTGGTAAATTATTCTGCAGTAAGACTGCTCCTAGTCCTTCTTGAGATGCATCTACAGATAAAACTACTGGCATGTTTATATCATAATACTGTAAAACTGGTTTATTTACCAAGACATCTTTTAGTCTTCTAAATGCTTTTTCATGTGTTGCATTCCAGTTCCAGATAACTTGTTTTTTCAACAAATCTCTTAAACATGATGTCAATTCTGATACATTAGGTATAAATCTAGAAACATATGTAATCATTCCTAGGAAAGTTTTTAATTCTTTCACATTGTTTGGTGGTTTTATATCTAGAATAGCCTTAATTTTGTCTTCATCTGGTTTTAAACCATCTTTAGAAAATATATGTCCCATATATTTCACTTCATTCAGCCCAAATTTACATTTATTTAAATTAAATTTAACATTCTTTTCTCTGGCTCTGTCCAACAACTTCTTTAATCTTGAATCATGTTCTTTTTTATCTTTACCCCAAACTAATAAGTCATCTATATATATTTGAACTCCTTCTAAATCACTAAAAATTTCAGAAAAACTTCTGTGGAAAACTTCTGGTGATGAACTCAGTCCATATGGCAACCTTAAAAAACAATATCTACCAAACGGAGTGTTAAATGTAGTAAATTCACAACTTGAATCTGACAGTTTAATTTGCCAAAATGCTTTGTTTGCATCTAAAATACTAAAGACCTTTGCATTTGTCATTTGAGATGAAATTTCTTCAAAGGTTGGTATGTGATAATGTTCTCTCAGTATATTTTGGTTAAGGTGCTGAGGATCTAAACACACTCTTAAATTTCCATCCTTTTTCCTTACTACCACTAATGAATTCACGAATTCTGTTGGTTGGTTAATTTTCTTTATAATACCATCTTTTTCCATTCTTGCTAATTCCTTTTTTAATGGATTTAATAAACTAAGTGGAATTTTCCTACAGGGTTCTATTTTACCAACAGCTCCTGGTTTTAATTTAATATGATATGTATATCCAGTTAAATTCCCAGTTCCTTTAAACAAATCTTGATATCCTTTTAAAAGTTCTGGTAACTTTTCGTTAGAATCAGGATTTACTGTACAAATCCTTTGTATTAGGTTTAATTTTTGCAATGTAGGTAAACCTAATATAGCTGGAACATTTTTATCACATGCTACGACTTGAAATTCTATTTCATCCTTGTTCCCTTTTGATGTTTCACATAATAATTTACATTTTCCAACTACATCAATTGTAGTACCATTGTAATTATTTAAAGTGACTTTTGATTTAGTCAAACATTTCTCTCTTAAATTTAATTGTTTAAATTTAGGCAATGGTAGCACATTACACTGAGCTCCAGTATCCAACTTAACAAATAAATATTTAGATATGTTTACTTTTAGTTTTTCAAACCATTCGGTTTTATTTTTAGAAAATGGATTTATATCTTCTACTGACCCTAAAATATATTCATTACCATTATTATGTAACTCATGCTCTAAATTATTCTGTACAACATTAACATTTTTAAAAGTGCACATTTTAGAAAAGTGATTTTTCTTTTTACAGTACAAGCAAATCTTATTATAAGCAGGACAGTTGTATAACTTATGAAAAGTTCCACATTTTCTACATGGTTTTGGATTATTGTACTTATTTCCTTGATAGTTTGAAGAAGATTTAGTACTTTGTTGCTTTTGTTTTACATGAAAGTCTTTCTTACAAGGCTGACTTTTTTCCTCTGAAGGTCGAAATTTATTACGTTTGATAGCTTCTATTTTATTTTCTTCAGTTAAAGTTTTCAGCTGAAGTTCTGCTAATTCAGAAGCTTTACACATTTTAATACATTTCTCCAATGTTAACTGATCTTCCCTTAATAATCTATCTTTGAGATTTTTATTTAGAATTCCACTTGCTATTCTATCCCTTATTAAACTATCTTTTAATTCTGCAAATCCACAGTTGCTACTTAATTTCTTTAAATCGGTTAAGAAATCATCAAACGATTCACCTACATGTTGTGTTCGACAGAAAAATATATGTCTATCAACACTTTCGTTTGCTTTCGGTATGCAAAAATGTTCGAAAGCTTCAATTACTTTGTCAACATCCTTCTTATCTTCTTCACTTAAATTAAAAGTATTAAATTTTTCAAGTGCTTCTTCACCAATTATATGCAATAAAATAGCTACTTTAATTTCAGGTGATTTAGTAATACCACCAGACGCTAACATATAAATTTGGAATTTTTGTTTCCATTTCTTCCAATTTTCGCCTAAATTTCCTTCGAAACTTAGATTACTTGGTGGCTTTAATCCATCCATATTTAATTTAGGACATTAAATAGTTTATATATACGTATTTTTAGCCACTTCCAATAAAAATAAACAACTCACTTACCAGCGATATAAGTTTCGATTTCACAGTAAACAACTTCCCATGATGTTTTTGTTTAGAACATCTTTACCGAGGCTGCATGGTTCTTGAAAAAAGATTTTCTTTTTTAATCAACCACGGGCTGCGCCATGTGTTGTATTTTATGTGTGTTGGGTACGTGCTAAGTGATGATTACAAGTTGTACACAAACATCGTTTATTATACATTACTCATCTACTATTCTATATTACAGTTATAGTTAAGATAATAATAGATACAGTTACAGTTACATATATAACAGTGTCTGGCTGTCTTACATACGGTTCACTGTATTTTGTGATTTAAAATTTATTAGCTCGTTATAATACTGATGCAATTTGAAGTTTTTTCTTAGTTAGTTCAAACAACCCATGTTATGGATCAAAAAGTAGTATCTTATGATTATTAGTCATATTATTAAAAATTTCAAAATGGCTTTTGGAAATTTTCTTCCTTACGCAATGATTTGTAGTTTGGCAAAAAATCTTTCACAAGTTGGTCTTACTATGGGCAAGTATTGAACTTTGTTTCCGAAACGATAACCAGTAATTTTGTTTAGAGTTAAAAATCATTTCTATGATATATGTAAATCTTTTTAGTTTTTAATATATTTCAAATTTATTTTGATTTATTTCAAAAATATTATTATTTATTATTTCAAAAATATTTAAAAATATATTTCAAATTAATTTTGATTTTCTCGTGCCCTACATTTGATGGCCCTAGATTATGCTTACAGAACGATTTGAAAATGTTCCGAATGACTTGGCTAGTGAACTTATCTGTTTTCGTGAAGTCCAGACTGCTGTTCTCTGCTTTTGTTCGCTTTATTTATGCATGTAATTTTTAATGTTATTTATACATGTAACCTTTAATGTTCTAGTTAACTTACTCCTGTAAGCCCCGTGTTGTACATATGTGGCGCACGGGGAGTCTATATGTTCTCAAAGGAAAATATATTTCAAAAGTTCCTTTTCTTATGCCATAAGGCATGTGTAAAATAAGCTTATTTCCTTGTATTATTATTATTAAACCATTCAGAAGAAGCCTTTCTGATAATTAATCACTGAAACTTACGCCGTACCTTTCTGTTAATTAGAAAATAATTTTGGATAATAAAATAAATGTATTAGAAAAGTATTATATTATTAAAATATTTTTTAAAATATATTAAATTAATGTATTAGAAATCTCTGTAATTTAAAGCAAGCTTTCGTTCTTCAATTACATGTCCATTTCCGATACCCAAAGGCTAATTCCATCATAATAACTTATCTTTTACCAGGTTATTATTCAGTGAAACCTTTCTGTTTGAAAATTCTGTGATCATCCTTTGTAATAAAGGCCCAAGATACAACCTCTACCACCTGCGAAATGCATGGCTTTTTTTTGTACAGGATCTCTGTGGCTGTTACCGGAAGGCACTAAATAGTATGTTCAAGCACTAAATAGGCTTCCTTATTCTCTGTTTGTTATTTAGTGTGTGTGATATACTTTTGTGTATGTGTATTTCATAGTGTGTACACACATATATATATATATATATACTTTTGTCTACCATTGGAAATAAAAATATATGCATTACAAATCTGAGTTATTAAGCACATTAAGGCTGTTTACACCTTTCATTCCAAAACAGATATTCAAATTAAATACATTAGGCAATTTGTGTTTATTATCTACATTTGTTTCAATAATAATGTTTTTGTTGGCATTAATTTCTCCAAGTAATTTAAACATGAGGTTGTTTAAGGCCATTTTTTATCTATTCATTTATTGAAATATTTACATTTATTACTTCTTATATATTAATATTTACATTTATTACTCCCCCCATTAGATAATCGAAGAATTTTATATATCTTATAATTTATGGTATAGGCTTATATATATGCAATATGAATTTTTTTTTTTTTTTTTAAATTTTCCAGAAGAAAAAAATTTTTATCTTCTACTTGTTATCTCATTATTGGATTGTTTTATAAGGTATTACTCCTGCCTTCGTAGCATGCCTCGGCACGTCCACGGTTCTAGTCGCGGAGAGGGCATTGCTCGTTTTTCACTTCTCTCAGCTTACAAAAAACTCCTAATGTCTCTACAATGTCTTCTTCAAAATAAACAAATAATCTGATGGAAGGAAAATATTTTGGTCATTAAAACTTTTTAATCACTGCTGTTTACATCTACATTTCTTTTTTCACATAATTTGAAGTTTTCAAGTAGTTTGAAGGTTTTCAAACTAAGTTTCAGAGAAATTTTAGATATCGTGCAACTCCTCTGGGGCATCTTCAAGTTAAAATCAAAATTTAAAACTATTTTTAATATCACTGGACATGCAATAGAATAAAAATATTTCTTTATTTTAAGTTTTTGATACAAAAAATATTAAGCAGATCTGTTTTTATGATTAACATTATAATGAAATAATGATTTTCTTTTCACTTTCTGCATAAAATGCACAAATTTTGTATTTCAATTCTTTTTTAACATTTATTTTTTTGAGGATGGAAATGCTTCTCTCTAAAAAATTACAATTTTAGAGTTTTTTCTGAATTTACAGATTTGAAGACAGTTGGATAGAAAAGCCACAATTTTTTAAATGGAGGAATAAATACAGCTCTGGCTTTTGTTATGTTTTATGCATTTAATAAATTTCCGCCCGACTGTTTATTAATTCTACCTAACGCAATTAATCGATACTTGTTTCTAATATTGAATTTTAGCATCAATTCTACATAATAACATGAGTATTCTCTTTTTAATTGAATTTTATCAATATTAACAAAATACTTTGGCACTATTAACTGAGAATTTTTTCCTTGACTTTTATCTTTTAATACTTTAGGAACTGGTCATTGATTTACATCTATAATAAAAGAAATAAATGCTTGTATGAGTTTTAACATATTGTTAAAAATGCAATAAACTTCAGCTCCTTTGTTGCATGAATAATGTTAAACTCCCTGTTAAGTATTTTTTTAGCATCTTCTATGTAACAGTATAGACTCCATGATTATTCCTTAAAATTGGAAGTATCAGAAATAGATGTAAATATGTATTGTCTTCTGCATTAACTTACAAAAATAAAAGTGTGAATATCTGAATGGAATTATATAGAAAGAGCTACAGGACGCTATGTTGTCATGATGGTCATTCCACTATACAGGAAATATCAAATCAAACAATAAGTGCAGGAAAATATTCAGTAAGAGTATATACTCTCTTCTGAAACAATACATTTGGCTGTAGTTGTTCCATATGATATTCCTATACAACATCCCAAAATCTTGGTAAATAAATTTCTAAACCAAGATTACAGTGTAAAAAAGTAGTGGAAAAATGTTATAGTCATGTAACTGGGCTACCAAACATAAAAATTAAGCAGTGTTATAAGTGTTTTTATCTTAACTGCCTGTTACAACCAAATAACAAGCTATGAGAAAGAACATGTAATGTCAGTACAGCTAGATGATCCCTTTTACAGAGTTGCTAAATTGAAAACAAGTTAACCTGTAAAAATACCCTTCATACTGGTTTGCTTTAGATTCATTTGGTAACAAATATGCCATTAAAGTCTGTACCAATCAATCAATAAACCTTGTTACAAGCAAGTTTTTGTTTGCAGGATGCTGTTCATAATTGGCTTTCTTTTGGTGGTATAGCAACAGCGAAGGGAGAAAGATTCCGGGTAATTTAAATTCAACTAACAAAGCAAATTCCATTCTTCTGTAACTTTATAATTTGATACAGCTTTATTTTTCAGAATTTTATTCACACCACTATTTCATCCATTGCAGACAAATTCCACAAGTGCATATTTTAAAATTAATTTCACATTTAAAAAAGTATGATTTGTTTATAAATGATTTGTTATAAAAATAAAAATAATTGTAACTTGGATAAATACACACACACACACACACACACACACACACACACACACACACACAAAAAAAAAAAAAAAAAAAAAAAAAAAAAAAAAAAAACATACAAAAATGGTGATGCTGCTTATTAAAAACTGAAGAATTGTTATATGCACATACACATGGTTGACACAGTTTGGTGCATCCTGTGAAATTTGTTATGGTAATATGGTAGTAAAAAAATTTTTTTTTGTTATTTTGTATTAAAATTATTAAGGTTTTGACGGCTATGCTAAGTTACACAAAACAAGGTAACTACAGTAAGAGCTATGTACCTTAGGTAAAAAGGATGCCTTTGAGAAGGTATTTCTATGAGAAATTGACTTGTATTCACATAATACATAAGGAAAAACAGGAAAATCAGCTATCCCATTCACCAGTATTTGTACTTGGATCAAACATCCAGTGTTCAGCTACCTTATCTGCTAGCCTACTGGTACCAGTCAAAAGAGACAGTAATGTAATATTATACAAGCTAAGTAGCATTGACTTATACATCACTAAAGAAATAAATACACTTCAGAAAACCTGTTTTAATTATAAGATTATTTTGAAAAACGTTGCTCGTTATAAAACTAAAGAATGAATTTTCTTTACACACTGACTGTTAAATTATTATATTTCAAATCAACAGACTGCATTTATACAATAAGACAGGATGAAAAATACAGTAGTCATTGAGGCAATTGTTGAGTTTCTGAAGAAACAATAAAAATTTTCAAATCTATCATAGTATACCCTGTTTAATGTTTAATATAGTATGGAAGGTTTTGTAAAGCATCAGCTATTTAAAAAAAAAAAAAAAAAAAAGCATGCAATAGCTGTCAATGAAACCAAATAAAAATCAAACAGAGTTCTATTACACATTATGCAACAAAATTAATGAATATGAACGTCTATAAACATTTTTTTCTTTTTTTAACGTGGACCAGATCTGGAAACATCAACTAGATCTTAGGCAATAAAATTAATAAAAATTTATGTTGATAAGTACTTAAGAACAAAATGGCCAAACTTTCAACTAGATAACCAAATAAAGTGTTTGCGTTCTAGAGGATTTTATTTACTTCACATACATGCATACATTATCTTTACATTTACTTTCATAACTCGTATGATATATAACATACTTCATAACATACTCTTATCATCGAATGGTTATGATTTTCTATAATAATAAGCAAATTTTTTTAACAGTTTCTACTTCGTGTCTGCAAAGCATTCCTTTAAATTGCAAGGTTTCGCGATATTAATTTTCCTTCTGACAAAGTTTATACACGAATCCAAACATTAAAACCTTCGTAATCGATAAACAACGGCCATTTCATTATCGGTGGCAAAAAGCTGCCTATCGATAGTAAAAGGAAAGTTTGGTCCATCCGAAAAAGCGTTCAGAAAACAAGCAACCGAAAATGGCAGGTAATCCATCCATCCATCCATGTTGCTATTGCCGGTGTGCAGCTAGTAAATGCCGCTTTACCGGCTCCTGATAAATGGTGGCACCTAAAAACAGTCGTTCTTGCAGGTTGGTGGTGGTAACTAAAGGTCAAGAGAGAAGGGGGTGACCCTGCGTCACAGTGTGCGAATCAAACTAATTTGGAGAGCGCGGTGGTGAGAAAGCGTTATCCATTCCTGATAAATGGACAAAGATTGCAGAGAAAATACGTAGAATAAAGCATATGAATAAATCAAATAAAATAATAAATAAACATAAATACATGCATAAAATAATAATTCTGGGATATATAAGAATACAGCAAGCATAATAAAATAGAGTTCCTAAAAATAAAAAGAAAATTAAATATAATACATATGTACAACACGATGAAAAGAAATACTTGACAAGTAATAATAAACGAATAAAAAAGCTGGAATAAATGCATAAATCTGGATTAGTATATAAGGATACAGTTGCAAAAAATATAATATATACAGATATGTACAACTAAAATTAAGTTGGAAAATTTTGGTCACAGAGGTGGGCCGCCCAGGGTCTCAGATCTCTGTCCTCAGGTAATGCTGTATAGTTGAATACTTGAAGTTGAATACTTGAAGTTGAATACTTGAAGTTGAATACTTGAAGTTGAATACTTGAAGTTGAATACTTGAAGGGACAGTTTAGTGCTTTGTTGAAAAATTTATCATTAGTCTTCAAGATGTAGTCTTTAATATAGTCAATTTTTAAGTCATTATGAAGAGTTGCATTCGAAACATAGAAGTGTGCGTCTGTGATGAGTCTATGAAACTTGTTCTGTACAATTTGAATTTTCTTTATATCCTTATTTTTGACAGTAGCCCAGGCAGGTGAAGCATAGCAGAGGGTGGGTCTGATGATGGCCGTGTAGATATGCTTTTTACTTTTAAGATTTAGATCAGAGAACTTTCCTGAAAGAGGCATGAGATTTTTCATGTTACCATAGGCTTTGCCTTTAATGATATTAATATGATCTGTCCAGGTGAGTCGATTATTAATGGTAATTCCGAGGTACTTAGCTTTATTAACTATAGGAATATTTTTGTCGAAGAGCTTTAAGTCGTTGGTAATGATTTGGTGCGTCTTTCTATTGCGGCTTATAATAAGAAGTTGAGATTTTTCAGCGTTAATGACAATTCTCCATTGCTTTCACCAGTATTCAATGGAAGGCATGATATTTTGAAGTTTTTGTATTGCTGCATTGGGGCTAAGGGATTTTACTGCAAGAGCAATATCGTCCGCATAGCAACCAAGGAATCTATTGATCTCGTTGTCTGGATTAGGAAAGTCGGAAACATAAAATAAGTAAAGAATGGGACCTAAAATAGAGCCTTGGGCCACAGAGGCACGGATGTATTTGAAATCTGAATTTTCTTGGCCGAAGGAGACATAAAATTTTCTATTTTTAATAAAAGAGTAGATTAACTTGGTCATTTCCGGAGAGAAGTTGAGTTTGATCAGCTTGAAAATGAGCCCCTCATGCCAGACGCGGTCAAAAGCTTTGGCCACGTCGAGCATGAATAGTGCAACTTTCTGATGATTGTGCAAAGCACTGCCAATAAATTCGATTAAACGAAAAAACTGCTTGGTGGTGGATAAAGTTTTCCTAAAACCAAACTGTTCTGGAGGAAGCCTGCTGATATATTGCTGCATTCTATTAAGAATGATTCTCTCTAAGATCTTGCCAAGTCCGGGCAGTAGGCTGATGGGCCGATATCCGTCGGGAGAAGTGGAGTCCTTGCCTGGCTTAGGAATGAGGATGATTTTTGCAATCTTCCATTTCATAGGAAAGTAGGACTTGTCCAGGGAGGCGTTATAGATACTAATGAGTTTAGAGATGGTGCTAAAAGGCAGGTTTTTAATGGCGATGTTATTTATTTCATCATAAACAGGAGCTTTTCTATTTTTAAGATGCTTAATAATATCAATGACTTCTTTAGGATTAGTAAATTCAGTATTAAGTCTTGCGGTGGGGCTATTGATGTAATCTTGTACAAAATACCTGACATCGTACGTGAAAGCAGGATCTGAAGGAGTCTCATTCGGGATAAATTGTTTCTCAAAATGTTCCGCCATCAGGGTAGCTTTGTCTTTATTTGTGATTGCAATCTTATCATCTTTTTTGATGGGTTTGCTGCATGTGGGATTATTTCTGAGTCGCTTTGCAAAGCTCCAGATTTCATTGCCGGGCTCGTTGAATCTTTGAATTTTATTTTGCCATTGTTCATTCTTGTAATTATTAATATTCTTCTTAATTAATCGATTAATTTTATTAGGTTCGCATTTAATATGAGGGTCCCAAGTCAGGTTCCAACGTTTCCTAAGCTTGTTTCTTTCTTTGATGAGAGTTCTGATGCTGTGGGGAAGAATCTCCGGGAATTTGTTGGCAGGGATCTTCTGCGTAGCAAAATTGTAGGCATATTTAATACTATTGGTGAGTGTATCAATAGCGACTTCAATGTCATACGTAGTTTTGAGGCTACCTATTTTTGGAGGATTATTTTGAAGGAATTCATAAAAATGTTTCCAGTCAGTTTTATTGATAAATTTGTCATCAGCAATTTTATTGGTACCAAGGGTGGCGATAACTGGAATATGGTCAGAGGTGAGATCAATAGTGGATTCAATAAAAATAGGAATGGAAGAGTTAGTGAGGAGAATGTCTAGAATATCTCCTTCTCTGACATTCTCAGGAAGGTAGGTGTAATTGTCTGGAGCATATAAATATACAGGATGATTTGTAATGAAGTTTTTGAGCGCAGTACCATTACTATTAGTTTGTCTGCAGGCCCAGTCAGTACTTTTGGCATTGAGGTCTCCGGCCAGAAAATTAATATCATCAGTACAGAGAATGTTCTTCAGAATTTGTTCATCCAGTGGGTTATGCGGTGGGTTATAAAGAGAGCTAAAGTAGGTAACGCCGTAAGAGGGCAGTAAAACAGAAACAGTGAGTAATTCATGGTTGTTTGATCTATCTTCTTTAATAAGGCAGGATTGCAGGCAGTTTTTGACAAAAATTGCAGTCCCTCCACCTCTGTGACTAAGCCTGTCGCACCGGTAACACCGGTAATTTAGTATATTCATCCGTTTACTGGGATTTGCATGGGTCTCAGTAATTAAGGCTATATCGATGTCTTTTGTGAGAAGAAAATTTTGAAGCTCCGGAATTTTATGTAGGATATTGTTGGCATTCCAAATCATGATTTGTATGGGCGCTTTAATAAGAGTGTTAAGACCCATTATTTAAATTGGCGTTAGTATTTTTCTCCTCATTAGTAGTATTAATCTGTTTAATTTGTTGGGTGATTTGCAGGAATCCTGCGCTTTTAATGATGGAAACAAGTTCAGCGAGATCAGAGAAAATTTTCTTCGCTTCACTGATGGTTTCATTGAAAGTTCCAGATGCCAGGGTTTGTGCATATGATTTACCTTCAATTATGCGGCTTTGAAATGTTTTTTGCTTTTCTTGTTTTGGTTTAGGGAATTTAACACACCCTTTAAAACTGGAAGTATGATTTTGACCGCAATTGGCACAGAGCAGCGGTTTGTCCTTATTGTTTTTGTCAGGGCAGTCTCGAGATTCATGTGAACCTGCACATCTGACGCATCGAGATTGGTAATTGCATCCGATTTGAGTGTGGTTAAAGCCCTGACATTTAAAACATTGTAGAGGGCCTTGCCTACCTTTGTACTCTTCTACATTAATTCTTAATCCACATAGGTATTTTGTTTGATAAATTTCCTTAGAGGCTTCATTTTTGGGTAATGTTACTAAAAATAAGAAAAGTTTAGTTACTTCACCATTCCTTCTTTTAGTCATTTGTTTAATTTCCTCGGGTTGGAAATTAAGTTCCTCAAGTTCTTCTTTAATTTCTTCAGTTTCAGTACTCCTGAGGAGTCCTTTGATAACTATTTTAAGTTTTCTATCTTGGGGGAGAATGTAGGAGTGATGTTCCACCCCCAGATCTTTAAGTATTTTGACCATTGCCCTATAGGTGTCAGGGTCTGTGGTGGTAATTTTAATTCCATCAGGAATACTATTGCCGATAAATTTGAAGTTTTTCTGATTAAAATTATTCCTTATTTTACTGTACGAGTACTTATTCTCTCTAAGTATGATGGGAGGTAGTTTACTAGATTTGTTTTCCTGATTTTTATTATTAGATTCGGTCGATGGATTTTCAAGATTAATAGTAGAATCTTCCTGATTGGTAGTATCCATGAGCGGATTATCCGCTTGCTCACTGATGGTTTCAATACAAGATTGTGTGGCTTTACCGTTAGTTTGTTCTTTAGTGGCATTACTTGTTTCCTGGGTTTTATTTTCTTTTTGTTGGGAAGCATTAGTATGCTTCATACTTAATTTAAGTTTTTTTGCAGCTAAGTGTGAATTCCGGATTCTAATCGTTTGATCACCTCTGCGTTTACAAGTGATATCTTCGTCCGAAGATATCGAGGGTGATTTCGTCGTCGGTATTGTTGGGCGAATTATGTAATTTGATAGGGCTGCGGCCTCTATCATTATCTGAAAGGGAATTGTTATTAACACATGAATCAAGATTGTGGTGTGCATTAATTTGCTCTTGGCATTTTTTAAGATTCTCCTCATTGAGAATCTTAATCATGCCCAGTGAGCTAATGAGAAATGAATGAAATTTCTCTTCAATAGCAGTAAAAGATCCATTTAATTGTTTGGATTTTTCAAGTTCTCTGATTTGTATATTATAGAACTCAATTAGCTTCTCAATAGTCTGATTCGCATCCATCGTGACGCTTGGAAGCCATAAATCCTGCGCCCCAGCAAATGGAAGAGCCTGCGTCCCGGAACCGGACTCGCACGACGGCGTTCCGGCAGACGGATGAGCAGGTGGAAATCTATCAGGCCCCTGACTCATTCCTAACTAAGTGAGCTTGGGGGTAACTAGATAGATTAACAACCAAATCAAAATTAAAAATAATAAACGCGCCGCAACACGCAGTCTAAGATAAGCAATGGCATAAAAGAGTCGCAACAATCATAGGCATAATCCGGCAAGACGCGGTGGCTACTGAGCATTCATTGTGAAAGGAAGTCAGTAAGTCAGAGATCGTAGACAGATAGCGTCAGACAGGGAGATCTTATCAGGCAGAGCGATGTCGGATCGGTGGCAGGCACGAGACCAGCACGACGTCTTTGCCCTTTGAGATATCCCGCTCGAATCAAGGAGGTTAGAATAGAAGGAGGGAGGGTTCGCAGTTTCCTCCACTATCGGGGAATGAAACTCCACCGAACAAGCGGCGTCCATGTTTATGACTTCATTGCATTACGGTAGTGACATGTACGTGTGTCTAAGCTGTTCCTTGCATTTATTTTCCAGTAAAAATATGTTAAATTTATAATGAAATGCCTCGCTATTGTTGAATTTTTGTTTTAAAGTAATAAAGATGATATCCATAATTTACTATGTACAGCAAATTATTAAGGAATAGTTCGAAATCTAAATGCATGCGCATAACATTAAAGCCTTTAAAAAATGATGTTTCTGCACATTTCACGGATTTGCTTAGGTTAGAAAATAAATCTTAATAAAATAAAACAGATTTATGTGAATTCAATGATTTCAGTTTATGCGCATTTCATATTTATTAATCTCAAAGAAACTGCCTTTAATTAAGTCGAATTACAGAAATACATCTATATAAGTTTTTGGATACATCTTTCCACATGTTCAATTGTGTAAATATTTTACTTTCTTTTATCACTATACTGCCCAGAAATTTGTAAGTTTATGCAAAAAAATTTTAACAACAGAACAGTATATCTTAACTTAAATGAATAATAATTAATATATAAAGAAAAGCATTGCTTTATTTAACACCTTTACAATTAATAAAAATAGTAACAATTGATTTCTTGCTTTTCATGAAAGTTATAAAACGAATTAAATAAAACGTTGAAATTATACAATTGAAATCCTACCATATAGAATTGTATCTTAAGGAACGAAGATACCAGCTATAAACCGAAACATTAAAATGTATTTAACATATTTTGATTATAGTTATATTACATAATTTATTTTGATTATTTAAGTTCTTTTTTTTTTCACATCTGGAAAGAAAACAACATGACATTGTGATATTTTTTGACATAGTTGTCATATAACATAAAAAAAGAAAATCAATACTTACGTGTGAAAAATAATGCCCGGAATTTTTTTCGAAAATCTATTTGTGCATCCATATGCAACACAAGCTGACATGCTTCAAAAAGAAAAGAAAAAAATGTTGCAATGACAGACTTCCTTGCACAAGTCACGGTGATAACAGGAAGATGGCCACCAAGCTTCACCGTTTGAGTTGAACCTTCCCTCCTTCTATTCTAACCTCCTTGGCTCGAATCAGGTAATCCGTGGGGTAAATCTAAACAAGCGTCTAGCCCCTCAGACGCTAGTTTCCTCCTGGTTCCTCCCTGAACATCTGCGCAGGTTACTGCGCATGTCGTCATTTTCCTGAAGGTGCCTCGTATTTACTATTATGTACTCTGTTCTTTAACTGCTGTGGTAGCGTGTGATCGCTGATACAGTTCTCTTTTTTTATTTTGCTTCGATTATTATATCATCTGCACAAAATCAAGAAAAACTGCCCATTTCAGGGCCAAATACTTCTGTTTCCTCAGAAGGTGTTTTTGATTCTAAATCGAATCAAAATAAGGAAGGAATAACCGTGTGCGATAATTCCAATTGTGGTATGTCTGATAATTCTGATTGTGTTGCGAGGGATATGGTTCATTGTGCAAGTGATTTTAGTATAGCTGAGAGTAATTTTGTTTGCTGTGATTGCTTAAAACTTTCAACTATAGATACAATTTGAAACGCCATGCATATAAATTTCATTACAATAATACTACATTAATTGAGTCTCTGAAAACTAAGTTCTAATAGTATGGTTGATTGAGCAAATAATTTTAGTGTGGCTGAGAATAATTTTGTATGCTCTGATTGCTTAAAAAGGTACCAAAATAAATGCAGTTTGAAACGCCATACCAACACATTACACTCTAATAATACTACATTATTTATTCAGTGGTCGATCACCAAGCTTCAAACGTGAGGACTGCTATCGGAAATTTAGTGACCTAAAAAATTGGAAATATCATCAAAATAAAATTCATACTTCTAACAGGTAATTATGTGTGTCCTGTATGTTATGCTAATTTTGAAAAGCGAGAAATAATATTTCATTTCAATAATGTTCATGATGTTGATTTGAATCATACTGAGCTGGAATTTAATTCATTTGATGATTTTTTGGCATAGAAGGCAGAAATTGAAAATAATACGAAGTCAAAATTTCTTATGGAGTAAGCATATTTAATATACATGGTGTAATGCCACTGCTCAGGAAATTTTATATCAGAAAGTAAAGGATTGCGTCACTTAAAAATCCTTGATAGCAATAAAATAAATGCATATTGCCCAGTTGAATTAAAAGTAACAGAACATACAGATGGCAAATGTGTAGTGTCATATCAGAAAAATAGGGCCCGCCAGCGGCCGAGCGGTAAAGTCGCTGAACACTAAAGCTGAACGCTTTTTTTGTAGTTCGGTCCGAGGTTCGAATCCCGCGAACGGACTGGCTGCATGGGCGTTTATACGAACCAGTTTCCCTTAGAAAGTGCGGTAAATGCCTTGGCGCGACTTTGAAAATTATCGCCAACACCAAAAATGATCCAAAGAACGTTTATATATATACTATACACGCATACTATATACATAGTATATACTAAGTTTAACTGTATATTTTCTTTGAATTACCCGTTAACTACTCATCGTATATGTCCCGTTTTTACTGCTCATCATAAAGTCACCAAAATTAGCCAAATCCCGTGTACACCGGATACTAGGATTAAACCGAAAGTGCTCCACGAAGGCATCCCTCCCTTTAGGCAGATAGCCCTCAAGGCTTTGCCATAATCTCACACACACACATATCAGAAAATACATATTGGGCATCGGAATGATTTAGGTCACTTATTTTTAACAACAGATGAAATAAAAAATATTGCATCAAAGATAGCAGCAAAATTTTCTCTGGATAATATTTTAGATGAAATTAGAAATTCTCTATGAGATGCTGGGCTTGAGAGGGTTCATTTACTTACAAAACAAGATTTACATAACATCAAAAAATCTTTCAATTTGTCTTCTAATTCTGTTAAACATGAAAATGATTAGGTTTCTGTAGATACGTGGGTACCTGAAATGCAAAATTCTGAACATCCATGCATTTCATTTTATAAAACCCAGGGATCAACATAGCATGAGTGAATATTGTACACAATATTCATTTCTAAAAGGAAATAATTTTGTTTTGATAATGATGACAGAAGCACAAAGAGAGATACTGAAAAAATTTAGTTCTGACTTGTATATGTATTGATGGTACACATGGGGTAAATGCATACAGATTTGAACTCGTAATTTTACTTACAATAGATGATTTGTGCCAAGGATTCCCGTGTGCATTTTTAATTTCTAATCCACGTGATCAGCCAGTGCTATCATTTATTTTTCATGTATTAAAGAAAATGTTGGGCAAATACAACCACAAATATTTATGTCTCAAATGGGTTTACTACAGAAACGTCTTTTTTGTGCATGGCATCTTGATAGAGCCTGGACAAACAATTTTAAAAAAAAGAAAATCAATGGTGTTGAAAAACAGGCAAAAACATATAAAATTATTAGATCTCTCTTAGAAGAACAAGACATTCATACTTTTCATACACTGACAGAAGCAGCAATAAAATTACTTAAAGAAGATCCTGACAGTATTCAATTTGTAAATTACTTTGAAACATATTATTTATAAAATACATCTAGCTGGGCATACTGTTATAGACTTCACAGTGGTGTTAACACAAACATGCACATCGAATGAATTCACCGAACATTAAAATATATTTATCTTCATGGAAAAAATGTTAAGAGATTGGATAACACCATACATGGTATTATGAGATTTGTAAGAGATAAAATGATTAACTGCTTAATTACAGCAAATAAAGTTAAATTAACAAGTAAGATTTGGGTTTTAAGAATCAGACATAAAACAAATGAAACACTATGTTTATAAGTAGAGAATGAGAATGGGTGGTCTGTTTCATCAACACATACAGAAATATACACTATACATAAAAGTAACAAAACTTGTACATGTCACATACAGTGCACTGTGTGTAATCTATGCATTCAATGATATATATGCAGCTGTATTAATTCATCAGTTTGTAGAGACATTAGGTATTTTTTTTTAAAGCAGGCAAGATGAAAAATATGCAACGCCTTCACCGGGAATCAAACCGCGGACCTCTGGATACATATCACACCATGAAGGCATTCCAAGAAGGTGGGAGAAATACTTTACCTAATCGCCAAATCCTGGGTGTGCAGAACAATCATCTAACACCCGTTTAGTTCGGGACCACTGTACAGACATTAGAATTTTACATTGGAAGCAAGAGGGATTGAAAAATTAGCAATGCCTTCGCCGGGAATCGAACCACGGACCTCTGGAATATGCGCCCAGTGTGCAGACCACCACACCAAGAAGGCGGGAGAAATACCTTATAAGTTAGGTGGAGTATGTGCAAACACACTAGAAATACTGCTACTTATTAAATACATTACTTACATCAGCACACTAGAAATACTGCTACTTATTAGATACATTAATTACATCAGCACACTAGAAATACTGCTACTTATTAAATACATTACTTACATCAGCACACTAGAAATACTGCTACTTATACTGCAACTACAATACATAATGAATTATCCACTTATTATAGATGATAAAAATGAATTTTGAATTAAGTAGCCGAAAAAAAAATCACAGACCCTCTCACTGGAACACACAGAGTAGTAGCTAGGGTTTTCAGCGCCCAGAGACAACTGAAGATTTCGTGCCCCTACTGCTCGCCAAGGATGGAAACGATTTAATTCTAAAATGTCGTAACATCAGTTTGGCGCCCCTTCAATTCTGCGCCCGGGAACAGATGGCCCCTTGCCCCCCTCTAGCTATGCCCCTGGGAACACAGAAAGAATGAACTAAAGCAAACATGTTTAGAATTAGTAGATTCATTAAAATCTGACAAACAATGTGATTGGTTAAACAAGATTCTTAAGTCAGCACCACTACAACTAGAAGCGGCTGATATGTTAAATGCACAAGAAATACATTTCCCAAGTGCTAATAAAGATATTCCACCTAATAAAAATATAATACCCAAAAGATTCTCAAATACAAAACGAAAAGGGAACTGACAAAATAGTAACTTCACAGGATGAAGATAATAATACAATTCTAAAAATTATTTTGGATCTCAAAAATTTTACACATAATAGCACAGAAGAAACTTAACATATCTAGTGAAAAATATATATTTTAACAATAATCATTAGTACCTATTCACAATTCCTTTTGTCCATTTTTATCATCTAAAACATCTTCTTTCAACTGCGTGTAAGTGTTTTGTATGTGTCAGATGATATTTTTTTTTCTTATTTATATAATATCTCTCTCATTCTTCAGAACTTCTCCTTAATAATAAGATAATTCCCACTCTGATCCTTAAAATGACCAGGAACAGATGTAGAAGTTCAGAACAGGGTTTTAAACCTTTATCTCAGGTCCTCGTAGTAGGCTGATGTATTCTGTTATTAATGAGTAAGTCTATTTTTGTTCATCCTCCTTGCATTACTGTCTTCCTTCCTCCCCCCCCCCAAGTCCAACAGTACCAAATATTGTCCATACAATCAATCATTCATTGACTTTTATACTGTTCAGTCAATAGATTATTACCAAACGTTTTAATGTTGATAAATATATTTTGGTGAAACTGAGTCAATCCCAAATTTGAACAGTAAGCAATATTTTCTACTATTTAATATTTGTCAAGTTTTTTATTTTCAACAGATTGACTCGCAAATTATCTGAAAAATATGCAAGGTATTAATTGTGGTCTGTTAACTGTGATTCATTAATTGCTGTCACTATTTCTCGTGGTATAAATTATTAATACGTCTATTTAGCGTTGGAAAAACACAGAATCAAATTTCAGCTAAGGCATAGCTCATTTTCCCTCCGTCGTTAATCTAAGCATCTATCTGTTTTACAGCAAAGCCCAAACTGAACTGTAGTAGATGATATCTAGTTACCTTCAGGATTCAATCACTATATCTCGTGTTCTCCTCAGTCATCCTTTAAGTGAGGAAAATGTAATCTAAGGTACCCCTACCTAGTTTAAAGGTTTCTGCTTATCCATACCCGCTTCTTTTCCATCAAAAAGTTTTTTTATAGTAATATTAATGATCGCCATTAAAGGACGAAAAATGTATCAGACCACCAAAACTTTTCCTAGCGTAAAATTTCCCACTTTTCTCAGCTACAATCTTTCCAAGATTTTCGCTACCTCTTTCATCGTATTCCCGCTTACTCATGCTCACGGCGACTTTCAAATTTCATAACTAACTCAGAAAGCTGTTCCAACGAACCACGGTCTCTTAGCTGTATAAAAACGTGTGTTAAGAATAAGTTCACAAAAACAAAGCGGACTGTATATCACTTTTTTATTTTACATAACACTTTGAAATAGAAGGAATGCCGTCCACGTAACGACACAGCTCACATCACTCTTAGCACTATAGCAATTAAAAAACAAAACAAAAAAAGAATAGAATACAAATCACATAAATTATGAGTTGAAAGTTCGTTACCATAGCAACCAGAATTGAATCATCAGGCAGCAACGCCATCTATTGTTGCAAAGACACACTAGTAATTCGTTTGGTAACAAAAAATACTAAACATAGCCCCCGGCCTTGAAGCCTTCTAAGGGTTCAAAAAAGACAAATAGTTAAAGCATACACAATAACATTAACAAAAAATTTAATTGAAAATATAACTAAAATTAAAGTTCAATAATATGAAAAAGTCAATAGTTCATAGCTCATATTAGTCATGATTGGGGATAAGACACAATTTAGTAACAGCTCGTTTGAAATCACCAGCGGCTGTATGGATTGTAGCCACTCGAACCTTTTTTATCACTACCTGGATGAATTAAGGCAATTCTTCCAATTTTCCATTGGTTTGGAGGCAGTTGTTCGTTTTTGATCAGAACTAAATCACCACATTTTAGATTTGGAGACGCACGAAACCACTTAGCACGTTGTTGAAGTGTTGTTAAATATTCTGCACACCATCGTTTCCAAAAATGTTGCACAGTCTGTTGAACTAGAGACCAACGTTTAAGTCGTGAAGATTTCACATCACTCAAGTCAGATTCCGGAATGGCAAGCAAAGGGGCTTCAATCAGAAAATGACCTGGAGTCAATGCACTAAAGTCGTTTGGATCATTAGACATCACACAAAGAGGACGGGAATTCATACACGCTTCCACTTGCGTAAGCACTGTTAAAAATTTCTCGTAAGTTAGAAGTGTGGATTCTAATGCTCGTTTAAGATGAAATTTCATGGATTTCACAATAGATTCCCACAAGCCACCGTAGTGAGGAGATGTCGGAGGATTGAATAACCAAGTTATACCTTCTGAGGTAATGTAGTCACATAATTCACTGCTTTTCTCAATGCGTGCTGCATTTTTATAAATCTCCTTCAGTTCCTTACTAGCACCTTTGAAGTTAGTAGCACAGTCACTCGAAATTTTAGATGGTTTGCCTCATCGGGCGATAAATCTTTTTAGACCTGCTAAAAACGTTGAAGTTGATAAATCACTGACTAACTCCAAGTGTACAGCTTTTGTTGAGAAACACAAAAATGGATATGTAACCCTTGAAAATTTTTGTTCTTCTCCCAACTTGGGACTTAATAGAATATGGACCAGCATAATCAACACCGGTGACTGCAAAAGGTCTTTGATGGTTGAACTCTGGGCGAGGGTAAATCACCCATTATCTGGGTCACAGTCTTACCTCGATTTCTAATACAAGGAATACATCTGTGAATAATCTTTCTCACTACGCTTCTCACCGCAAGAATCCAAAACTGCATTCGTAAAGTGCCTATTAATAACTCTTGACTAGCATGCAAATAATTGACATGGTAATGAGTTACGATGAGATTAGTGACATGTCCTTCCGTTGGAAGCAAAATAGGATGTTTGCTATTTTCAGGAATGTTTGCATTTTTTAAGCGACCACCTACTAGAATGACGGCTTCTTCATCAAGAAAGGGAGTTAATTGTATTACTCGGCTGATTACACCTTTTAATTTTCTCAATGTTTTTAAATAAGAGAGCTCTTCAGGAAAATATGATTCTTGGACATTTTTATCACTGTTTTTGTAGCTAATCGAAGCTAATCGGTTGTCAGAAAACCTCTCAAACGATTTTCGGAGAAGTTTCGACAGTTGTAAATAAATCTTAAGCATAATGCAACTATACGAAGTAATTTTGTCCAAGATGAATACCGTTTAAAAATGTCATTTTCCTTTACCGCACAAGATACTGAAATGCAAGTTTTTCTTTCTTCTCTACGAACTCCTTCATAATCTACATCAGCAAGATGTTTACTGTCAGGACATGGTTCGAAATCTTGTGAATATAACCAAGTAGGTCCAATGAACCATCGCTCATACTTCAGAAATTCTCCTGGAAACATTCCTCTTGTACCTGAATTAGCTGGGTTCCGCTTTCCATTGATATGGTTCCACCTTACATTAGGAATTGTGTTTTGTATTTTAGCAATGCGGTTTGCAACAAAGGGAACCCCAACGATATGGTTCTGCAGAAATCCAGGACAGTACAACAGTTGAATCTGTCCAGGCCAACACTTTACATATAGAAAACTCTAAATGTTCTAACACTGATTTAAGCAAATTCACTAACAAAACTGCGGCGCATAACTCTAATCGAGGTAATGATTGCACTTTCAGAGGGGCAACTCTTGTTTTTGATGTTAAACTTGATAAGAGTGTTACTTTAATAATGATAAGAGTGATGATAAGAGTGTTACTTTGATGTCCAAATTACGTCACACTGAACGCAAATAAATTGTTGCACAGTAGCCTTTCTCGGAGGCATCACAAAAAGCACAGATATCAATATAGTTCACGTCAGGAATCAAAACAAATCTCGGTATTTTTAACTGTTGAATAAGATGTAAATCATTTCGGAAAATCTTCCATTTGTTAGCAATCTCATCACTAACAGGTTCATCCCATGATAAATGGAGTTTCCACATGTCTTGTGTCAAGATTTTGACATAAATAATACAAGGAGCAAGCCAGCCCAATGGGTCAAATATTTTCGCTAAATCAGAAAGGATATCTCTTTTAGAGTATTTAAACGTTTCACCAGAAATGGATACGGAAAAGTTAAAGTAGTCTTCACGGGGGTGCCAATTAATTCCTAAAACTTTGATTGAGCTATCGTCTTGAATTTTCATAGCCTCAGAATCATTTCTCAACTCCTGGGGTATATTCTCTAACACCGACAAGTTATTGGATGACCATTTACGCAGAAGAAATCCTCCACGTTCTAACATTTGCAAGAGTTGATTTACTAGATTTTTGCACTCTTCAGTGTTTTGAGCACCTACCAAACAATCATCTACAAAAAAATTTGAAGTACAGCCTTCGAAGCTAAAGGATAGTTATTCTGCTCATCGTAGGCAGGTTGGTATAAAGCACGAGTAGCCAAATGTGGAGCCGAGGCAGTGACGTATGTGACAGTATTAAGTTGAAATTCTTGAATAGGATCACTTGGACATTCTGGGACCTGTCATCAATATGTCGTTAAGAGATAGTCCTGATGAAGACTTACTAGTAGCATTAAATACCACACGTATTTTACTCGTAGAGCTAGATTCCTTAATTACTGCATGATGTGGCATGTAGTATGCCTGACTTGGGGACTCTGAACTACGGACTGGTTCCATGTGCTCGAGATCCAAGTATTCCTTCATGAAATGTTTATACATATCATATGTATCAGGAGATCTTAAGAGATTTCTCTCTAAAGATTTAAATCTTTGTAAAGCAAGATCTTTAGAATTACCCAACCTTGAAGGGTTATCTTTAAATGGAAGTTTCACTACATAACGACTATTTTGATCACGGAAGTGTGTTGTTTTAAAGAACTCTTCACATTTTTTATCTTCACTTGAAATACGTTTGACTTCCGGAATGTAGTCTAAAGACTAAAATCTTTCAACTAATTCGTTTGTATTCAACTGAAGATTATTTACTGTAAAAGTGTTAGTTAGATTCGAGTCATCAGTATAGTGTTCCCAGAAATGATCCAACCCAACTGAGAACAAATTGCAAAGGGTAATGATTCTCCTCTCTTTATGATGTCTCCTTTAAGCATAGTAAAAAATACATTTACACCTAACAAATTATCTATAGGTTTTCTTTCATAGAACTTGGGATCAGCTAAGACTAGATCGTCAAAATGATTCGCAATTTTAGAAGGAAGCGACACGTTAGGCACATCTAAAGTTATCCTTGGAATCACGAATGCATATGTTCGAAATTTGGAATTTGACTCAAAGTGAGGGGTAAAGATTAATTCCACTTCTCCACTTGTTACAGTGTTGAACGAACCAAGGCACGATACTTCAATTTTTTTTGGTAAATCTACCTATCTTTAGTTTTCTGACACACTCTTCACTTATAAAGCTGGCTTCACTGACACAGTCTAGTAAAGCCCTGCAAGAGATGGCTTTACCATTAGAATCACTAACTTTAATGAGAGCAGTACACAGTAATACACGTTTTGATTCACCTTTAGAATAACTAAATTGACCCGTACATGTTGTGGCATTTGTAACGACTTCATTCTTTGGTAAGAACACTTCGGCTTTGGGGGAGAGTGAGGACGTTTGTTTTGGTTTCTCATTTTCACTAGTTTTGATATTTCGATCAAAATGAAGAACAGCATGATGAGGTAACTTACACGTCATACATTTATGTAAACTACGACAGTTTTTCACTAAATGAGGCTGAGAAGATAAACAATTAAAACAAAGTTTGTGCTTCTTAACAAATTCGATTCTTTTTTGGACACTTAAGTTTAAAAACTTACCACATTTGAGAAGAGAATGATCTTCCTTGCACATTATACAACTGTTTTTACTCGACACTAAAGAAGTTACTTTGGAATTAGGAAATTTCCTAAAATCTTTAGATTGGGTTCTACTATTCTAAGGGTTCTAGCGTGGTCTTTTAGAAACTCGAGTAAATTATCTAAAGTACCTAATTCATCTTTTTTCAAAGTTCTTTCCCACCAAAATTTTATGTTTTTATCTAATTTCTCAGTTATCAGATAAACAAAAAGAACATCAGAAAGATCAGAAACTTCTAGCTTAAGAGTTCTCAAAGAGCGTACACATTCATTCACTACATCAACACAATGTAAAATAGCTTGAGCTGAATCAGAAACATTTGGCAAATTAAACATTTTACGGATTAAGGCATTAGTTAATTCTCTTTTATTAGAATAACGTTCCTGTAAAAGTTGCAACGATATATCATAATTAGCATCAGAAATAGGAATTGACTCAATAATAGACAGAGCCATTTTTTTTACAAGAAGCCTTTAAATATTGAAACTTCTGACATTTAGAAATATTCGGATTGTTATCTACACTAGTCTTAAAAAGATCATAGAAACTAATCCACTCATCTATATTTTCCCCTGTAAAGGTAGAAAGTTCTAATTTTGGTAATCGAACGTCAGACGAATTTACTTTTGCTACACTACTTGTTTCGATAACAGAGTCACTGGAAGGTTTCTGTAACTTTTTATTTATAGTTATCCATAATTCATCTAAAGTTTCTTGTATTGTTTGTTGTTCCGTAATGAATGTATCACAATCTTTTTTAGGACACAACAAAAATATT
This sequence comes from Stegodyphus dumicola, assembly GCF_044657685.1. Taxonomy (NCBI): domain Eukaryota; kingdom Metazoa; phylum Arthropoda; class Arachnida; order Araneae; family Eresidae; genus Stegodyphus; species Stegodyphus dumicola. Next base: position 130,081,496 of record NC_140768.1, on the reverse strand, counting down.
TCCTCATAAATAGAGCGGAGCTCAGTGTTAAAAGCAATTAGTTTCGTTTCGAACAATTTACCTCTAAAATTTCTGCTTGTTCTAAATTCGAATTTACCTTGCCTTTAAACGTTGTTATATTGCTTTTTAGAACCTTCTTTTTAGTTAAAACTGGTTTCAAATCAGCCATTATGAATAACAATAAATATTATACTAACAACTCTAGCAAAAGAAGATGAAATATTGGAACACAGTAATACACGTTGTTACACCCCAATGTTGAGGTTTCTACGCTACACCATGCCACGGGAATATTCCACAAATCGAACTCAAAGTACACTATGCTAGCTGATTATTAATCCACAAATCGAAAGTGATTTAACTTGCTAATATTTGAATAAATCACATCATATCCAAAGCTCGCTAACTCTTCTCTCCGGTCGCTACGGACCAGGAATGTTAAGAATAAGTTCACAAAAACAAAGCGGACTGTAATATCACTTTTTTATTTTACATAACACTTTGAAATAGAAGAAGGAACGCCATCCACGTGACGACACAGCTTACATCACTCTTAGAACTGTAGCAATCAAAAAAAAAAAAAAAAAAAAAAGAATAGAATTCAAATCACATAAATTATGAGTTGAAAGTTCGTTACCATAGCAACCAGAATTGAATCATCAGGCAACAACGCCATCTATTGTTGCAAAGACACACTAGTAATTCGTTTGGTAACAAAAAATACTAAACAACTCGGTTATGCAGCAACAACATGGGTATTATCTCAATGACTTCTACATCAGCTTTTTTTTCCCATGTAGCAGTTTCAACACTTGAACTTCTCAAAATTGGTATCATTCATATTCGTCTGATTTTACCATAAAATTCTGCTTCCAATTCGGTCCTCCATGGGGAATGCTCTCAAAAGTATCGCTTTAAATATATCAAACTTATAATTCTCACTACCCTCTTTTCCTAGCAGATACTTTCCGATTCCCTGATACCAGTTCAATGCTTGACTTCACAGAGCAGCGGTTGCTATGGAAATTTTTGTACGTCTGTAACCGGGTACAATAAAAAAATATTTGTAACTTTCGATGAAAGACAAAACTGCGCTTCTGTTATCAAAATGAATGGATCATTCACTGATGCGTACATAATATCCACAATAAATCTGAATCATTTCATTGGATTTGTTCGAGCTATAGGAGCTTGGAGTCTTGAGAAGGGGGGAGGAAGTAAATGTTGCGTCGTCTCCAGGCATGGTTCGTGAGAGCGTTGGGCACCAGATGTAGGCTTCTGTTCGTATAGGTGTTACTGTTAAAGTGCGAAATCCATTATTTCATAGAATAACTAAGTATTTCATAAAATAGCTATAAAACCCAGTTAAAGTATATAAAATTATTGAATTCTACGCTTTCACTAGATATTCTATAAAATAACCATTACATGATTGTTAAAGTATGAACTACGGCACTCGAAAGTCCTTTGAACAGGTTCTAGCTGCTTTTAGTTAGTTTTTAATTGGTTATAGCTGCTTTGCAATGACGTGCGTGTGCACACTTCATTCCGTTGCTTTTAGACGTAGAATTTAGACCGTGTAATTATGCTAGCGTTTAAAATTTTGGATTATTAACAAATATTTTTGCAGCCTGTTTTCAAGCAATGACTTCTGCAGGAATGGGAGACCAAGCTGTAAATAAGAAAGATTTAATGTTGTTGTTGTCTTGTCCATATTGCATGCAACAATGGCTGCCAACAGCCCACTCCAAAGAGAGACTGGATTTCTATTTTCCACCCCCAATTTTAAGCGAGAGCACTCGGGGGGATCCGAGGGTCCCAACCCTCTCCCTGTCCACCAATCCGCACGAGAGGACTTTCGGCTCGTCGCATATTTAGAGTGCCACCATGCCGCAACGATACTATACATTTACAAACATCGATGTCTTCTTCAGGATTCGAACCCAGGCCCATCGGTTATTGTAGTAAGATCCCTTAACCACTATACTGTCTGGGCGACAGAAAGGTTTAATGCAAGAGAGATTTCAATCTTTATTAAATAAGCGTGGGGCAAACGAAAACAGTACTGCACTTACTCGTGAAAAATTATTAACTTTGATAGCAGAAGTACAATGCTGGCCATTAAAAGTGCATCACCAAGAAGGAATGGTCTGGCGAACGTCAAAATCACATGAAAGGAAGAAGTTGGGATATGCAAATTATTAGTATTTCAGAGCATTTAGACGACGCAGGAAGGAGAAACAACATCTGAAGCACTACATAAAAGAAAAGTTGTGAAGTGGATTTCTCATTCGGAAAGTGCTTTGTAAGATTGGAGTTTGCTCAAGATATCATGTTATGCCACGAATAAGAAGAGAAAATGCTTACCTTCAAAATTCGATAGAGGCAGGATAGTTGCCTATCGAATATGCAAATTATCGATCCGAGATATCGCCGGTCACACTGGTCGGCATCCAACCACTGTCATGAGAATATGCAATCAGTGGATTGCTGGGGATCATATTGAACGGCATGCAGGATCTCAACGCTCTCCCACTACAACGCCAGAGAAGACAGACATATTGTGAGGTCAGCCCTGCAAAACAGTACGACCATATAAAGGAGCATTAGTCAGGAAATCGACATATTTGAAGCAGGCCCAGTATCAGCTCGTAAGGCGCGCCAACGTTTGCAGCAGCGTGGACTATCAGCAGGGTGACCATTATTTCGGCTTCTCTTGACAATGCAGCATAGAGAGAGATGGTGACTCTGTTTTTTTTTTTTTTTTTTTTTTTTTTTGTTTTTGCCAAAACGCCTCAACCCGCCTGATCACAAAGTGATCTTATGGTCCAAAAAGGGGGACGGTGACTCTGGTGTGCCAAACAACAAAGCCGGCTACAGGAGTGGCACAATATCGCCTTCTGAAACAAGTCCCGGTTCTACGTACAGTATCCTGATGGCCGTATACGTGTCTGAATTATCAGAGAAGACCGCACGTCGCCTCCTTGCATTCGGTATCGCCGTAGGGGCCCTGCACCTGGTGTGATGGTTTGGGCAAGCCATTAGGTACATGACACGCACATCTCTAGTTCGGATCAACCGTAACTGGAACACAGATCGCTACATTTCTGACATCTTACGTCCAGCGGTTGTGCCTCTATTCAAGGGCTTCCAAACGTGCCAACCTTTCACTTTATTACCAATTATTGCAGAAGTATTTTCAAAAATTAACTTTAACGCATGTGGCCCTTTACATTTAACACCTAATGCTAAAAGATTAGCCACTTTTGTTACAAGATTTGGCACATTTAGACCTCTATGGATGCCTTTCGGACTTAAAAATGCACCATTTTTATTTAGTAAAATGATAGCCGAAATCCTTCACGGTTGTGAAAACTTTGCTGTTCCATATTCAGATGACGTGGCGATCTTTTTCAAACACCTGGGAAGAACATCTAAATCACCTGAAAGCCATTTTGATAAAAAATAAATGACGCTGGTTTAACTATTAAACCTATAAGATGTAAATTTGCTCAAGATAGAGTAAAATATCTAGGACATATTGTAGGTCATGATATAAGAATGTCAAGTGAAGTGAAAGTAAAAGCTATTCTTGATTTTCCAGTGCCCTCCACAAAAAGTCAAGTCAGATCATTTTTAGGATTAGCGGGATATTACATTGCTCGACATTGAAAATGCAACACCAAGAAGGAGTGGCCAGAAAGTGATGAAATTTGGAAAAAAGCCAGAGACAGCAAGCAGAAATACGTCATCTTTATTTCAAAATGATAGTCAGAATACAGAGCGAGAACGGCGTTACGGCTCAGTAGGATGTAGGACCACCCCGGACAGCGATGAACAAAGAAACACGTCTTGGCATAGAGTCAATAAGAGTGCGGATGGTGTCCTGAGGGATGGCTTTCCATTCCCTTTCAAACATTTGCCACAGTTCGTCTTCTGAACGAGGCAGGGGCAGAGTCTGAAAACGGCGTCCAATTACATCCCACACATGTTCGATTGGTGACAGGTCAGAAGAGTACGGTGGCTAGGGAAGCATCTGTATAAGTTGCAGAGCATGTTGACAGATGCGAGCACTGTGTGGTCGGGCGTTATCCTGCTGAAAAATTCAATTAGGCAGCACCTGAATGTAGGGGATTGCCACCGGCCGCAGTACATTATCCAAGTATCGTTGGGCCGTCATAGTGCCCTGAATATGAACTAGAGGTGACCTGGAATCGTAGGCAATAGCGCCCCAAACCATTATGCCACGTTGTTGCGCGGTGGGGCGTTCCGCGGTTACTTCCGGATTAGATCTGTCTCCACGTCGACGCCACACACGTATGCGGTGACTATCACTGGATAAATAGAAGCGTGACTCATCTGAGAACACGACGTTTCACCATTCTGTCATCCATATCCCTCCAGCCCGGCACCATTCTAAACGTTGGCGTCTATGCTGTGGGGTCAATGGCAGTCTTCTTAACGGACGCCGTGAGTGCAGGCCACGTTGAACTAATCGACGGGAAATGGTTCTGGTCGACACTGGAATATCCAGGGTTTCTTGCACATGCTGCAGAATCGCGGTACAAGTGACTTGGGGGACCGCCACAGCTTGTCGGCGGATGCGTCGATCCACGCGTGCTGACATCAGTTTGGCTGCACCTGCACCCCTCCTTCTTCCCACATTTCCTTGTTACTCAGAATTACTCAGAATGGCATACTGTTACATTACTCAGAATGGCATAAAGCTGTTTTTGAGTGTTCGTGAACCTTGTCAGCAAAAACGAAATATGGGAAAGAAAGACATTGTGGTCAAGACCATGGTGTTTCCACATCTGAATTTAAGATGTCAAGTAGTTCTCATTGATTTTCACTCTCAGTCTGATGGAAACTGTATTTTAGTTTACCAGGATCACTTAACGAAGTTTGTGATTTTAAGACCTCTCCAAACAAAAAGAGCAGAAGAGGTCGCAATGCATTTGCTCTGTATATTTTTACTATTTGATACCCCCATGTGTACTGCAATCCGACAATGGAAGGAAATTCTGCAATAAACTTTTAGACGGCTTGAAAATAACTTGGCCGAAACTTAAGATCGTTCATGGTAAACCCAGACAAAGTAAAGATAGCGTCGGGAGGGCCAATCAAGACGTCAAAAACATGTTAACAACTTGGATGCAAGACAACTATGGATTTACTTCATGGAGTCATGGCCTTAAATTTATTTAGTTCATAAAAAACAGGGCACTTCATTCTGTATAAACAGAACGCCTTACGAGGCTATTTTTGCTGTGCTTCTAGAGTTCGACGATCAACAACTCTTATTCCAGGAGAAGTGTTTGATGCTGTAGAGGACGAACAACAGTTTGAAACTGCCTTAATAGCTCTAACTGTATGTTCCGAACGTAAAGATGATGCTGTTTTTGCTAAAGAAGCATCCTTGAATGAAACTGTGGAAGTGCATATCCTTAGAGGTTTTTTATCTGAGACAATACTCTGGTGGAGTTACCACATGTACAAAACCACATGAAACTTGAAAAACACATGAAATCAGTAGGAAAATCCGAATTAGTAAAACAAAAGGAGACTGCGGTCTTGGGAGTGCAAGGGAAATGGTAGTCAAGGGAAGCTTGCAAGGAGCGATCATGAATTGTAGCATCACATGAATCCTATAGACGAATCACACACGTAGCCGTTCCATCTTCAGAATTTATAACTTTTTGCCAATTTTGAAAAGACCATCATTTACATTTTATGCTAAACATAAATAATATAACGATCTGCCAAAGAATCAACGATACTGTCGCCGGACTCGAACCCAAGGCTCTCCAATCGCTAGCCGGATGTGCTTACATCATGCGGGCATTCAGCGAGGAAAGAGAAAACTCCTTACAACTTCTGTTCATATTGAAAGCTAAATTTTCAGATTTCTCGAGAATATTTTCGCTCATTTTCTGTAAAGACAAGACAGAATTCTTCTGTTATATTTATTAGTTTAATTCAGCATGGCAAACGCACGACAATTGTTTGCCTATGGACAGGAAGGCTTTCTAAGAAAAACCGGTATTTAACGTTGGGAAAGCAATTAAAACCATTCTCTGATATTCGATATTAGGTTAATTCCTCTATTAAACGTGCAGAAAAATTTACATTCACACTGAAGCGCCATTACACCTATTTAATATGATTAGGACCATTTTTTGCCCTGAAAATCGCCAATACCTGACGAGGCATTGGCTCGACAAGGTGCTGATAGGTAGTCTGAAGTATCTGGTATAGGGCACCACCAACTAGTTCTGCTATTCCCTTACATTGCAAGGTGATAGAGCGGCAGCATAATTTCGGTTTTCTAGGTGGAACCATAAATGTTCGATTGGATTCATATCAGATGAATTCGGAGGCCAAGAGCTGACTTGAAATTCACCAAAATATTCCTGTAACCACTCTCTGAGAATTTGGCTCTTATGACAGGGTGCATTATCTTAAAGTATGGTGCATTATCTTAAATTATGGTGCATTATCTTATGACATGGTGCATTATGGAGTAAAGGCCATCCGCCGTCGAGAACACTATTACCATGAACGAGTGTACCTGGTCTGCAATAATGTTCACATAGCGTACAGACGTGAAAGATTATTCTATGGGAATGGCGGGTGCTACTGTATCCCACAAAAACTTCGCCTATATCAGCGATGGCGAACTATTTTTTGAGAATTAGGTTAAATTTTGTTCATTAGTTTTAAATGCTAGCCCTTGGGTCACTCAATGGCGCTACTTGGAAGGAGGATAAAATGGGTACTAATAATTTGGAAACACCGAAAATTTGTTTACAGAAAAATTTAACAGTTGACCCTTTCTTTTTTTTTTTTCTCTCACTTTTAAAATCATTTAAACATGATTACTTTTCTTTTTTGTTCCTATAACTATTTCCAAATGAATAGCAAAAAATAAAAGTCAACGTCAAAGCATTTATGCCAGTGGGATGACACTTTGAACTCCCCACAAGGCAACACCATGCCCAGTGTGGCCTCTGCATAGTATTCGAATGTACAAGGAATAAAGAAACGCACATATACATTATTAAATATTCTTCATTAATAAACATAACTGCAGATATATGTATGTATTAAAGTGGATAAACGTGTAATTCAATGAGAAATCTGTTGTTGCTTATTTTAAGCCAGTTTCTTAATAGTAGGTTCATATATCGTATTCATTAGTTTAACACATTTCATGATCAATTCATTTCCAGATTTATTTTTGTTTTCAGACTTTGCAAAATTCATGGAGTAAAACGATTTTCACACGAATATGTGGACCCAAACACATTAAAAGAGCATTAGCAAGTTTCTTCATTGAACTAAAATTGTTCGGTCTTAAAGAATCTTATATGCACCCACATGTATATATAAACCCTTCTATCGTTTTCGTTGAAATCTATGCTTTTACAGCATTTCATGGAGGTAGGAAGTAAGACGGAGTAGCCCTAAACAAGTTTCTCCCGTACCCTGCTCTGAAGCACCGGCGATCCCTACGTGGTGACCAAAACATTGGGTCATTTACCATTGAGTTCAATGGGATTTGACGCGTTCGGATGTAAATATTTTGTAATTACGTCGTAAATATACATATAAATGTATATATTTTCTTTTTCTACAACACTTCAGAGTCCTAAGTATATGAAAACAACATATTTTTAAACAACATTTCATTCTGAACGGAATTAAATGCTATACTTTTCACAGGACAGTTTTCTCAGAATGGTTTAATTTGAATGAGATATTTTCACAAGTTTTCGTTAATTACATTAGAAAAATAAATTAAGGTAATTCGATTTTATTCGGTTAAGGTACAAAAATTAAGATCAAAGTTTATTGTATTATTAATATTGAAATTATGCATTATTTCTTTTCTATTTATAGAGCTTCTTTCTAAAATACTTTCTTAAATATGACATGATTTTTTGGCTTCTGAGGCATCTTTTAAATCGAAAAATGTCAATTTATAATTAATGCTCTATTCGGTTCATTTTAAATTAGAGAATTATTAGGAATTAGCGAAATACTTTAAATAGTACCTGACTTTCTCTGAACATTTCTGAAAGGGAATAAAATAAGTTTTTCTTTTTTCTTTTTTTTTAAGTATTATTTAAAACTTGTAACTGAGTTATTATAAAATAAATGTAAGGGGAATAATTCTTTTAATTATACTTATCAGTTTTTTCTTACCCTTCATTTCAACAATACATATTCCAAAACTCTTTATTACGTTCTTAAGTGCGCATCTCATAGCATTTGCTTTACAATACCTTTTAACAGATTGCTTTCCAATGCGAACAATTCTTGCTTAAATAGTTTTTATAACGTATTTGTCAACAGGATTTCAATTTATGTTTACAATTCAATATTAAGGTTATTATATATTTAGATAACATTTATAATCATTATAAATTAGATACATTTAATAATTAGATTTCTTCATAGTACTTTCACAGTTGTTTATAAGTGAATAAATTCTTCATTTCAAATACATTTATAAATAATTTAATGAGCTGCGTACGTTAAGAAGCCAGCATAAAACTCGAATTTCCGATAAAAAAAGACTTGCGTGGGAAACATTTAACAATCTGGAATCAATAAGAGGACCATTCATGATCGGATCTCCTTTGGCAGGATATACAAATGTTTTCACCTATGTGGATTACCCTATTTTTAAATTCTTAATAAGCTGTCTTGATGATGTAGCACATCCACATGGTCACATCATCTTGACCGCACATGGTATTTCCTCCAAATTCGCAAATGTATCCCTCTTCTGTTCCACACATTTGTGTCAATCTGTACATAATTTTACACAAATGTGTGGTTCCAAATCAAAGGAAAGCTAACTTATTGGCATATCTGTGTGTATATTTATTAATTTTGACGAGGATTGCAGCATTTGATGGTAATTTTATTTTTAATTAACCCAAATAAGTAAAATGTGTAAGCCCAAAGTGATTATTTTTCAGATATATTAACTTAAAACGATGAGTTTAAAATGAGCAGCAGTAAAGCCTCTCCTCTAAAAAATTTTAAAAGCTACATGTTACAATAATATATGGATGTGAAAAAAATGTGTTTTATTTAAAACATTTTGGCGTTTGGAAAATAAAATAAAAGTAGCGAATACTCTATCAAGTGTATCGAAAGGCGTATACAATTTTAAATGTACCGTAAGGTATTTTTCATTCTTCAAGCATAACATTTTTCTTAAAATCTATATTTTTGTAGTTCAACAGCTTAGAATTTTATAAAACAAATTCATAATCAAAATCGCTGTTGTTAGTTATCGAAAAATAACGAAGATGTGATTTTTGCGTAAATGTCACTAAACTATACAAATTGCTATTATCCATCACACTATGAATGTTTCTTTCATGCGAAAGTCCTTTTTTCCTTTGTCCCTTTTTCGATTTGTATGGAACTGTGGTGTGTCGAAATACTATCAGAACCCTGTCAAGCGAGCTTCTGAATGTAAACAAAGAACAGCCCATCTGGTGACCCAAGTTTCAAAGCAGTGCTTCACTTCTAGTGCCGGTTGGCCCCTCCTTCCTTTCCTACCTACATGCAGCATTTCATTCATGCGAACGTTAGATGCGCCGCATCAGACTCAGGCACCTGCGCATTTAAAATTGTAGGCACGTGAAGTGTAATGAATCATCGGAGGAGAGGAGTGATGCGTGCGCTGAGTGTTGAGTGATATACGACAGAAAATCAGTTAGGCAACGTCCATTTGGAAATACTTTTTTTAATAAATTCGACATTAGATATTTATACTTTAATTTTTTAATGTTTTCAATTGATTTTTATGATAAAAAAGTAAGTTTACAAAAATCAATGCGGGGTCATTTCAAAAGCCTTCGTGGATCAGTGCTTGGGCCGCGTGTCATAGGTTCGCCGCCACTGGGACCTGTACCATAATACCGCCGCCACCGCCTTGTGTGCAGCCAACGTGCACCCGATTGCCGGAGGTTTCCGCTGGAAATTAGCGTATTCGCAATCGCCCGTCAATTTGATTGAGCAGAAAATGGGACTCATCAGAGAAAGTAACTTTCTGTTGTTGTTACTAATGCTCACTTGTCTGACAGTAACATCAGCCCAACCCCACGAAAATCCTCGTGGCAAGGAGCGCAAGATACGCCTGTCATTGGCAACAGCTTTAAGCACCTTACAAGTGACAGTGCGACTTTGCTCAGTTCCGCCCCCCATTTTGATGGAGAACACTTCAAGGAGACGGGTCCGAGGGTCTCCCACCCTTCTCCTCTTCCACTAAACCACAAAAGAGGACTTTCGGCTCGACGCATAGAGTGCGGCCATGTCACATCGACACTATACATTTACAAATATCCCTGCCTTCTCCAGATTCGAACCCGGGCCCTTCGGCACGGCAATCAGCGACGCTAACCACTATACCGGTTTGGGCGGCAGTAACTTTCTTCGATTCTTCTATGGTCCAATGTTTCTGTCCCTTGCTCCATTGCAGAAGTTGCTGGCGATGACGTGCCGTCAGCCCACAGATGCAATTCGGGCGCAGGCTACGTAGGCCCGTACGCAGCAGTGTACGCTGCACTGTTGAGACACACCGTCTGGGTCCCCAGAATTGTAGCTGCTGGGGATTTCGGCCGTTGTAGCCCTTCGGTCATGGCAAACAATGCGTAATAGTCTTCGCTCTCCTCTGCAATCAATGCGCCGTGGTCGACAAAACCCTGGCCGATAACGTTTCACCATTCATACACTACTTTCGATAAGTACTCACAACGGCTGCACGTGAGCATCCCACGAAATGAGCCGTTTCTGAAATCAATGTTCCGAGGCACCGAGTCATAACGAACTGGCCTTTATTGAAATCTGATAAATCAACTGTTTTTCTATTATTGTCGCTAAACTTTCTACGTGTGGAAAACTTCCATGCTTCCTCTGCATGCCGCGATTACCGGGTATTTTATCCGATGTATTCCGACTTGCAAATAATGCCATAAGGGCGTATAAAGTATTTTCTGCCTCCTTTCTACATGCCTTCATGATGTAACGGTAGCACATTCCGCGCGTATTCAAGAACTCCAGTTTGGAGTCTCGGCAAGGACATTGCTGATTTTTCACATCTCCTGGTCATAAGATTCTAATGCCTTTACAGTGGCACCCGAACTAAATCGTGACCAGGATTTGGCGATTAGGTCATCTAATCCCAAGTCGCTCTTTAAAAGGTGGAGTATATAAGGTATTTTCTCCTCCTTTTCTGCATACCTTCGTGATGTTATGGTAGCACACTTGGCGTGTATACGAGAGGTCTAGGTCCGAATCTCGGCTAGGACATTGCACATTTTTCACATCTCCTGCTCAAAAAATCCTAATGACACTACAGACGCATAATATGAAATATTTCTGCACAGATCATGAAGGATTTGTGCACAGTCTCATGAAGGATCATGACCAGAACAGATGAGACAGAACAGACCAGAAAACAGATGAGATCGTATGTAACATTATCAGCATGAAGGCATGCATCTGATTGATTATAGAGATTCCTCGGTTTTGTCTAGAAATATGCAAATTTTCAAGCAAATACGTGAAATGCGATACAGTAAAAGTGAAAGAAATGCTTAGACTATACAGTGCTTGAGCGTTCTAAATATGTATACAAAGTTCACAACATGAATAAGTGCGAGGAATACTTAATGCAGCAAAAGTCTATTCACGTGGATATGAGCAACTACACAAGTGTATTTATTAGGTTCACTGATTTCAAATAAAAGATTTTTAACATAAAAAACATTGTTGAGCAGCACGAGATGAAAATAAACAAGATGTAAGGAGATACTATATACAAAATACACACATTGTTCATTCGGGGCGGCTAGGCAGGAAGACTGAAGATATTTATTGACACAAACAGCTAGAAGTTTCGCAGTAAAGTGACTCAGTAAAGTACTTTTTCGCAGTAAAGTACTTTTGGTATGGAAAACCGTAGATCATGGATCATTCTTCATTGTAATATCCGGCCTTCGAAGGGCCTTGACTCCCATATGAGCTCGCAGTCCCGTATTCAGTTTAAAATTAAATTAAACTCTGATTGACGGAATGATAGTGGTGCAAATTAATACAGGAACTCCGGAAAGAAGGCAGTATAGTTAATACACAGTAGGTCGCCATGAACTGTAAGTAGATACTTCTTGAGGAGCATATAAAAATAAATTAAAACATAGAAAGTATCCTCGAAAAAATATACTGTGGAGTAGTGAAAACATAAAAGCAAGATACAAAAAATAAAATTAGGCAGAGCATCAAGACAATGTTAGTAATTATTCGAACTCGCGATCCTGAAGAACCACTTCGGTACTTTAACTGCTCTGCTAAAGATGTTACGTAATGCAGTAGTTAAAATAGAAAGTGTTCGAGTGGACTGACTATTCTTGAGTAAGTAAAAACAACTTAATTAAAATAAATACAGTTTTCAGAAAGCTCTTACTTGATATTGTGGTGACACACACTTGATATTACACACTTGATATTGTGGTGAATAGTATACGTGGCCGTTTATAAGCCTGTTCGATAATGCAATCGTAGTTGCTATGATTTTTGATAATTTCCGCTGGGTGAGCTTCGCAATTATAGAAATTTACAGTTTTTTTATGTGCAAAAATTTCTTGATTTATTGGCTTATTTTCAGATCGTTGCGATTGATAGAATTCATAGAGAAGTGAGTATTATTCTGGAGATTTGGTTTAGAAGCTGTAGAATGATATTTCTATTAGTTATAGCTTTGCCAGCCCATGCCGGTGCATCGTAAAGCATAACAGATTGTAGGTACAATATTTCTTGGTAATGATAGAAAGCTTGGAATTTTTACCAGTAAGGGAATAAAGACTCATCAGGGCTTTAAGGGTTTAATGAGCCTTTATCCCAGGACTTGGAAAGAGATTAGGCTATTTATCCCTGCTTTATCCTACCATCAGCCATGCGTGCGCCGTGATTTTGTCTCCGGGCACGTTCGTTGCTCAAGATGAGGGGGGTCATGAAAGGGGGGACGGGTGCAGCATCCAAAGGGCGCCAAATTGATGTTAACAAATTTTAGAATTAAAGGTTTTCCATGCTTGGCAAGCAGAAGGGGGCGCGAAATCTTCAGTTGTTCCTTGCTACGACTCTGATTATAATGTAATGGCTCTTAGATGTATATTTATTTTTTCCCCCTGTAAGGTTTTATTTAACTTTTATGTTCTGGTAGTATTAGATTCTACTAAACCATATATCAAATTTTAAATTGAATTGCTCATGTTTTGTTATTAACTCTACCTATTGTAATGATTTATCATTTGAGGGCTTACATAAATTTCAATTTTATATACATATAAAGTAACTAGAAAGCCCGGCGGTCATACGAAATGACCGCTGTTCTAGATATTATAAATTGTAATTAAAATGATTTGTGCAAAGGTGTCTGCTAATTCAAACTGAATTACCCAGGGTAGGCGACGAGGACGCCCCTTTGCTTACTGCCCCACAGGGTTTCCCCCTCCTACTTGCTTAATTGCTTAAAGTAGAGTGCAATGAAGGAAACCACTGGCGGTACATTTCTTAAGAGCCACCGCTAGCTCAATCAATAAAGGTGATTTAAATAATGAAATGTTAATTTAAATGTCAAAGATCTCTTTGGACACAACATTTCTTGTGTAGATCTTTCCATCATTTTTAAGCTCGCCTTGCAGAGGACCATCCACTATTTTTAATTTTAAGTCCGTTCTTTCACGAACTCTTGAACAGGCAACATATGACCGTGTCCTAATGAAGGTTAGGGTAAAAAAATGCCAAAACGCTTAAGCGTTTGGCCCGGAGACTTATGGATGGTCATAGCAAAGGCAAGTTTTACAGGAAAATGTTTACGTCTCAATTAAAACGGCAACCCTGTGCCGTGTTAACTTCACCCCATTGTCTAGTACAGTTACGCAAGCAACCAATAAACTATCGGCGACAAACAGACTCTTAAGCCGCATATATATATATGGGGTGAAGTAACATCGTCTCCTCCAAAACGGCTGGCTACCGGGCTTAGCGAAGCACTCCGTTGGATTGCGCAGGTCCATGGCACGCCATTTTGATCATTCGCGTCTTCTTGGGACTTTAATTAGCCGAGATATTAATTAAAAACTAATTTTCCGCTTCTACATTTTCCCCTTTCTTTCTTAGGTTTTCCCTATTAGAGGGATTTGGCTACGTGCCAAATTCTTTTTTCTCGAATATCTACGGAACGGCGCCGAGTTCAAATTCGAGACGCGTATCCTCGAATTCCAAAAAAATTCCCCGAATTCATCGATACCGTTCTCATCTTCGTACGACTTTAATCGCCCGAGATATTAATTAAAAACTGCGGAAACGTTAATTTGCGCGCTCATTTTTCCGAGTGGCAACAATAAATTATCGGCGACACACACTTTAGTCGCTTATATATAGTATAAAGATAACAATGAGTTGAAAATTATATAAAATATGTAACAACGATTTTGGTCCTCTTTTAAATATTAAATCATTAATAATTAGTTAAGTTTTTCAAGTGATTTTGTTAACCGGTTAAAGAAAAGAGCGCGAGCTGCCTAAATGCTCAATAATAAGAATATAGCGCATTTTTATTGACTTAAATTAGTTATTTTAAAAGAGTGCTTTTCAGTATGTTTCAAAATTTAAAATATATTACCATAATTCGTTTAAGTATATAATTTATTTAGTGCCTGTTCTGGCTGTTAACATGAGACAAATGCCTCACTTACCTTACCTTTGTCCCGGTTCTGATGCACTCTAAATATTTGCAAACTATTTGCGTGATTATTTATTATTTAAATAGTTGAAGGCTACTAAAACTAGTTATATTTAATTTATTAAATTTAATTAGTTGTTAATCTTTGAAGTAACTGAATTTAATGAATCTGTGTTTCTCAAGTTTTTTGCATCGGGTCGACAGGCATATATTAGCAATTAATTTGCAATCCACAAGAATACTCTGCAATTAGTTGCGGCTCATAGCGTATAGCTTCTTTGTAAAGAAAACAGAAACAAAGAAGATACTTTGGGAAAAAAATGTAATAATGGTGTAATGAGCGTATGGTAACTATAGTTTAATTATTAATAAATACACCGCACTATATATATACATATAAAATTGTTTGAAACTAAATTGATGGTTATAAATAAATGTATACAAGTTTTGTTTCGTTTGTTTTGAAAAGCGCGCAAGGGCTATCCGCCTAAGACAAGGATGCTTTCATGGATATCTTCCTAACAGAAAGTGGTTAATATTAACCTGATACATGAAGAAAACCACAAAAACATCAATGCAGCCAGTCCATTTGCCGAGACTCCAACCTAAATATAACTACCCGTATTTTAGCAGTCTTAAACATTTGGTCATCGTTAGACAAATATTACACTAAGCATATTAATTCGTTATTTTCAGTGTTACTTAATTAAGATTAATTTAACATGAGAACCTATGCTAGCCCGCAAGACTGTGTATTGGAAATTCTAAAAGTATGCTCTTTTTAAATATTTTGTGATATTGCTGTTGAATTGAATTTTATGGTTTAAGTGCGAAAAACATGATAGAGTCGAATCCGGTTAATTGGACCACCGGATAATCGGACCAGCCGCTTTTTCAGACCAAATCCTAAAGAACCGAAACAAATTCTATGTACATAAGCCTAATATTACTCGCTTATTTGGACCAAAATTCCCTTTAATCGGATCTGTACTCGCGGCTCCCCAGGAAAATGCCTTATCGAAGGTCAGGAATTCCTTAAAGTGCATGACAAAGCAAAACCGGTGGGAGGTGAAAACGCGCTCCATTTTCTTTTACCTTTCTTTGACAGCGCCTCCGAGTTTCGAGGAAATGAACAATAGAGTGTCGGGCTCCACCTGAAAAGAATTCCCCCCTGTCGATCATGATTAAAGTTTACGCCAGAAAAAGCTATCATTTCATCACCTTTTTGGGATGATTTCAGTTCCAAAGCTTTGAATGGCGGGCATCTTATCTCCCTCTTGACCTCAACATCTTGAACCCGAAACACCAAAGTCTCTTCAGACCACTTTAGTCAGTGAACTGTGCGCGTGTCTTGTCTCCCCTGCCAAAATGCCACGACAGGACTTGACGTTAGCTGAAAAAATTGGTTTCCTGGATAAGATCAAGCAACAACCACGAAACACTAGTCAGCGTCGGTTGGAGGAAATTACCGTATTGGCAAAGACTACAATTTCGCACTTGATAAAACAAGAGAATGAGCACAATGTGATGGACGAGGAGGAACTTCCAAAAAACAGAAGCTTGAAGGCAAGGACCCAGATGTTCTCAGATGTCAATGAGGCCCTTAATAAATGGTTTACCATTGTTACTAGACGATCTGTGCGAGTAAGCGGCCCAATGTTAAAATGCAAAGCAGAACAACTCTCTAAAAAGCTGGGGCCCGATGACTTTAAAGCTACGGACGGTTGGTTGTCTCGATGGAAATCTAGAAATGACGTAAAATTCAAGAAAGCACATGACGAAAAAGAAAGCGCTGATAGTGCAAATGCTGAAGAATGGAACTCAACAAAACTGCCTTAGCTTCTTGAAAATTTTTTAGCAAATGACATCTATAATGCTGATGATACTGGGATGTATTATCGTGCTACACCTGACGGCTCGTTAAGTTACAAACATGTTGCACCCTCTGGCTTCAAAAAAGCGATGGATCGTGTAACTGTCTTGTGCTGCTCAAACATGTCAGGAACGGATATGAGGAAGCTGTTGGTTATAGGAAAAAGCCTCGCTGCTTTAAAGGCAAGCAGAATAGAATGGAGAGTTTACCAGGTGTGTATCGTGCGAACAGAAATGCGTGGATGACCTCTGAACTTTTTAAAGAATGGCTGAAGGATTGGGACAGCACATCATCATTTAGATTGCTTGATGAATGTCCAACTGGAATTTCTACCTCCCAGGACCAAAGTTTTGGTCCAGCCACTGGACATGGACATCATAAAAAATTTGAAGACCCTTTATCGTGCAAGGTTGGTTAATTACATCCTTAAAGCAATTGAAGAAAGTTTGCTGACCTCATCGTCAAAAGCCAGCGAAGTCAGTGCAAAGGTTAACATCTTACAAGCAGTTATATTTGTCGCCGACAGCTGGCGAAAAGTGATCTGTGAGACAATTCAGAACTGTTTTTCTCACTGTGGCTTTGGTTTTGGAGATGGATGTGGACATGCTCATTGAAAGTGAAAATGATGATTTACATGTGGAACTTCAACAGGTACAAAATTGCGAAGAATTTTTATCCATCGACAACGAGCTTCAATATGATGAAAATGAAGATTACGACGCTGCTATCGTTGCTCGAGTTGCAGCAAAACATACGACAACATCGGAAGACCAAGAAAGTGATGATGATGATGCCGCTAATAAGTTGGTGCAAGTGACAACACAGGATCCGAGGAAATGCATTGAAACTTAGCATCGGTATTTCATGCAGGAGGGAAATGAAGTCAGTCCGATTGCTGCGTTAAAAGGTTATCATATATGTCTACAGTCCTTGCTAGATGGGAAATTTTCACCTCCAGCTAGGTTAAAATAATTTTTAAGTAAAAATACGATGATTTAAATTTAATGTACATTTTCCTCAAAACTAATGTTTACGCATACTTTCTCTCTTAAAAATAATAACTGAGAAACGAGATTCTGGTAGCACTGGTTTAAATGGAAAGATTCCTGGAAAATAGATCCCCGCTGGAATCGAAGTCTCGTCTAGCTAGCTAATAATGTTGCGGCTTCGCGGGATTTTTTTCAAACCTCACTGAAAATGTCTCGAGTCCCAGATAGAGACAAACAATCAGACGACAGTTCTGCTTCTGAAGGATCACGTGATCCCAATTTGAGCTATAATCGATTACTGTTTGGCGTTCAAGTCTTTGTAGCAAGTGAGAATAGTAACCTAGCTACGTGTGTTTCCCGGAATTGTGCGAGTTCTGAGAATTGTCCCTTTAGCCGAAACATAATGTGATCGGGACCTTAGATGTTTGTGGCGATTTCGTTCACGTGCAATCCGTCAAGAGAACGCGTCAGATCCCATTGGATAAGCTCTTCAAATGTTGACTGGAAATTGGTAAGAAGTTGTTTTTATTGTGCTTCGCATGTTAAGTATCGTGGACATTGTTCCTTAGAATTTGTTTCTAAATTAATTTTCTCAATGAAAATAAGTTCGACTGTATTCTTGTTTGTACATGTATGTTCGCCATACGTGTGTACCGCACCATAAAGTTCCTAATTACATTTTAGTACATGATTTACATGTACATTTACTGTTTTCTACATATAGCACGTCCCGTCTTACAACATGGGACATGTTCGTGCAATAACCGGAATCGACTGTATTTAATATATATCAATGTAACACACAAAACGTTAAAAATACGCTCCTTTAAGCGTAATATAAAATCTGAAAGCTTTCAATTTTTACAGTATTGATTTAGATAAGGAGAATAATTTATAAAAAGTTTCACCTCCAGCTAGGTTAGAACAATTTCTTAAGTAAAAATACGATGATTTAAATTTAATGTACATTTTGCTCAAAACTAATGTTTACGCATACTTTCTCTCTTAAAAATAATAACTCAAAATATTATTATCCTATGTTTATGAAACTTTACGTGTTTTGTTCTTATGTTCTAGAATGTGTGTTGAAAGAAATACGGTTACATGAATTCTAGTAATGACCTCCTTACGTGAAAAAAAATCTTGTGATTATTATTCAATCATCTTTAAAATTTTTGTTTTTTAAAATGTCCTTCGAAAAATTATTCGAGCACCCGATGGAACTTTATTTTAGTGCTACTATTTTTTAGATAAATCTCTATGAGTTTCATATACCCTTTTTGAAGAGAAATTTGCTCAATTTTCTATATTTGATTAACATTTTTGTGGAATTATAATGATTTATTTCAAATAGTCTTAGTTTAATTTTAATGTATATGAAAACTGAAACTAAAATGGGATTGAAATGTTTTTATAGTACATTTTTTTCAACAAAGTGATTCGAAATCTTTTTTTTTAAAGTGCTTTGAAGATGTTCGCTCCCCACAATTGCCCGAGCAGTTGGATGCTAGTTAAAAAATGGCAACATCTCGGGTTCGAACTCATGCGAATGGGCTGGCTGCAAGTTTGGCTTTCTGGTTTTTTCCTAGGTGAATCGTGAGTACAAACTGTTTTTTTCCTTAGGAAATCCTTCACGAAGGCATCCCCTCTCTTAGGTAAATAACCTTCATCTGCTTTTCCACACCAAATAACCAAGTCACTAATCAACTGAAACTCATCGTACATCTTAAATACTAATAAATTACTCTCACAAAATCTTTGGTAGCTCATAATTTCTTTTTCATATTTACTTTTGTGCACTATAAATATAAAAAATAAGTAAAAATAAAAAATACAAGAATTATTTAAATATATACAAAATTTTAAAGTTGTGAAAATATTATTAGTCCAAAGAGTCTTTGTCCTTGAAGGACTATTGTTTTCTTTTTGCGATTTTGGGTTGAATCACTATAAATGTCCGTTTCAATTTTCAAACTGTTGCCACCCAATGTTAGAGTCCTGCATTATGTTTGAAGAAATTAAATAATGAAAAATATGCATAAATGTATGTATATTTCTCGCATTGGAATAAAACAACGGTACCTAGAGCCATCGAATTTTGAATGACGTAATCCTCCTACGAATATGGTCATGTGGAAGTTCAAATTTGAAATTTGGAATTTGTTTTATGATCGATTTCATACTTTGTAAAACTTTAATGAATTTTTGAGTAGCAAACTCAATGATTTAAAAGCGAGCAATGGCAACACTCTACGGGGAAAAAAAAAAAAATTATCTCCAGGGCGCGGAATTGTGTATCGGAAATTCTAAAGATATGCTCATTTTAAAATTATTTTGCGACATTGCTATTGAACTGAATTTTATTGTTTAAGTGCAAAGAACGTGATACTTAATAAATAAAGGTAACACACAAAACGTTAAAAAAACGCCCCTTTGGATGTAATTTAATATCTGAAACCTTTCAGATTTTTTTAAAAATTTTGATTCATATTACTCCTGTAATTTTTTTAGATTACAATCAAAAAATATTTTGATTTACTTTTATATTATCCACGAGAAATTGTCTTGTTTTCATGTGATCCACAAAAAGCTGAAATCTGAAGCGCCGATATTCAACATATCCGAAGTTCAACGATCGCTTTCAGTAACTGGATTGGATTTATTGGATAATGGCAAACACATTAGGGTTATCTTCCCAAGAAGAAAAATGCCTTCATCGAGAAATTGCTAAAGGATGATGGCTGATATTCATGTTTTACAGATGGGGAGAAACAAGGTATCTCCCACTTAGTTACCCTAATAATCAGGATCTAAACCGAATTATCAATCAGCTTTTAACCACTGGGAACTGGAGGATTCTCTTTGAAGAATATAAAGATTGTTAAAACTGAAAAATCTGATCAAAATTAAGTATGGATATTTCCCTAAGATTAAAATTATTTTGCATGTGATTTCTATAATAAAGTTAAGCAGAATTTTTTCTCGTATAATTCTTGTTAGCCCAAAGGAGCAATTTGCCCAGAAGAGCTAATAATTTCTTTCTGGCATTTTGCGTTGCTTCATTATAATGAACGAAACGCCATTATTTTCACTTTTCAAATTGTTGACATCAAATATTATCGCTCTGAGTAAAGAAATGGTTTCTTTAAATTAAATAATGAAGAAATTAAATAATGAAGAATATGCGTAAATGTATGTATGTTTCTCTCATTGTGATAAACAACGGTACCTAGAGCCATCCAATTTTGAATAACGTAATCTTCCACCCGAATATGGGCATCTGGAAGCCCAGATTTGGAATTTGCTTTTTATCTATTCCATATTTTGTAAAACTTTAACGAATTTTTGATTAACAGACCTCAACGATTTCAAAGCGAGCAATAAAAAATTTGGAGAAAAAATAAAATTATCTCCAGCGCGCGAGACTGTGTATCGGAAATGCTAAAGATATGCTCTTTTTAAAATTATTTTGCGATATTGCTGTTGAATTGGATTTTATGGTTTAAGTGCTAAGAAAATTATACTTAATAAATAAAACTAACACACAAAACGTTAAGATAACGCCTCTTTGGGCATAATATAAAATCTGAAAGCTTTCTTTTTTTTCCTCCCTCGTAACTCTGTTTTTGTATTTTTTCAAACTTTCATTTGAAAATTATCATGGATATGAAATTATTATGTGCCTGAAGTCGAATAACATCCATTTTCTATTACTAAAAAGTTACACCTTACAAATAATATGGGAGAAGCTACTCTTTGAAATGCATTTAAATAAACCCCAAAAATGTGCCTCATCTGTGGAAGCCACCTTTTCTCTTGCGAAATTATGTTAAAGTGGGCGTTCAGAATCATGACAAGTATCAGTTTGCCAGGAAGAAAAAAGATCGTTGAAACCGAGAATGAGGGACCTAGCCCAAACAAATCAAGGGCATCGATGACCTGATTTTCCGGAATGAAGTCGTTCCTCCTATCATACCGCTTTTCTTCCTCTGATTTCTCGCTTTGCCCTTGAACTGGGTTCAGAATTTCACAGCTTTTTGCTTTTCATTCATCTGGTAACTTATCTGTAATATTTTTGACCTCGAATGTTCCTACCAATTTTCCAGGTGCTGAATTAATCCGCAAAGTGGATAAACGAGATTGAAATTTTTAAATGTTCATTGTAGTTGAATATTCTTTCAGTGAAAGATATCATTTAATCGTATTCCGATTACGTATGCATATTTTTATTTATTTATTTAGTGGTTCTACATCGCTAATTACAAGGAAATTTAAAACTTTCATTCTCAACGAAATAGGCATTTATTTATTTAAATGCTATTTGCAAATATTTGGGGGCAAAAATTACGCAATTTTTTTTTTTTTTTTTTTTTTTTTTTTTTTTTTTTTTTTTTATGTCAAATTATGCTTTAAGGTTAACCTTTATCTTGCTGCATGCTTAAGTTTCAAAGAGATTAATCTGCTTCAGCCAAAATATAGCCCTTTGGGTGAACGTTAAAATCTGAATCTTTTCAGCTTTTAATTTTTCCCCCTCAAAAGTTTCTTTAATGACTTTTTTTGATTATTTCTAGCTATTTTATCTTTCTGTTTTACTATAAAAAATTCAGTAGCTTAGTATTCGTATTTTTTGTCACTATTACTTTATTAGGTTGTGTTACCAAGGCATTTATTATACTAGTGATTTGCTAATTGCTGTCCTTATACTGCTGCTATTTGACGTTCTATAATCTCTTTTTCTTTCAAATTAAAATAGCGCATGTTTAGTTAACTGAAAGATTTGAAATTAGTACACATATTTTTAATAATTTGTAGCTTTATTCTTTTAATAATGCTTCGAACTGACGTATCTTACCATACATCTCCAAATGATGTCATTTACAAATATTTAATTGATAATTTTTATAAACATTTCATCATTATTCTAATTCATAAAAAATATTTATACCACCATATATTATGTATTTTAGAGAATATAGCTTATGAGCTATGAAACAAAGATTTCAAATTTCTTTTGTTATTTTATTTTATTTATATTATGCAATTTTTTATGACAAAGATGTAGCCTTTGTCACTGTTCTTGTTGTTGTTGTGATTAATCTCGCTTGTCTGATATCAGATCAATTCCAGAATGGATTAAGCATAATTTAATTCGCAATAATAAAAAAATACGTTACTTTGTTGCTGGGAAGCTTAGTTTCTCTAGATTGGCAACAAACCCACTATTCTGCTAAGTTTCAAATGTAAACAAATATGACTGATATGGTCAAAAGAAAATTAGGCTTAGCCACACTTAAATAACTTTTAAATTGTTGATAATTCTGCAACAGTAACATGCAGGTTAACTAAAGGCATAAAAACTTTTAACCGGAAGATAAGAGAAACATAATTAATTCATTCTTAAAAAAAAAAAAAAAAAAAAAAAAAAGCACAATTCACAAACAAAGAAGAATAAAGAAACACAGCTCACTGAGCCGAGTAACAGAGTGGATATTTATATACATATATTTATATACTTTTGGTGCAGCCGATTGCAACCCAAATAGGAAGTGTACATCTATATGTTATAGGAGCCCTATATACAAAATTTCAATGTTCTGAGGCTACTCGTTTTTGAGTTATGCTAGACCCATACATACGTACGTACAGACGCCACGAAAAAAAATCTCTTCAGAATACATTTTAAATCAGTTTTATAATTCGTTTGAGGTAAAAGAGTCCTTTATTCTGTCGTTACGTACAGATGTCAAGCAAAAACATCTTTAAATTGCATTCGATAGTGGTCAAAATGGATATTTTCTTTTAAATATGGTACCCTGAATTATTCGTGATTTCAATACTTCCTTTACTTCGTACAAGGAAGTAAAAATTGAAATTCAAATGAACTTCGTAAAATCCTATAAACGAAGAAAGAATAAGAATTGTAGAGACATTAGGACTTTCTGAAAGCAAGAGACTTGAAAAATGAGTAAACGCCTTCGCCGGGAATTGAACCGCGGACCTCTGGAACACGCGCCCAGCGTCCAGATCACCACACCACGAAGGAAAGCCAAGAAGTTGGGAGAAATACCATATATAACCCCCCTTTTAAAGGGCGACTGGGGTTTTATGGGACCCGGTCACCAAATCCTGAGTGAGGAGAATCATTATCCACCACCCTTTTACTTCGGGGCGCCACTGTAGAGACATTAGGTATGTTTGAAGAAAGAGACTTTAAAAATGAGCAAACGCCTTCGCCGGGAATCGAACCGTGGACCTCTAGCATACGCGCTCAGCATGTTGACCACCACATCACGAAGGCATTGCCAAGAAGGCGGGAGAAATACCTTATAGAATATTTTAAAATGTAAAAATTAAAATAAACCATCACAAGAAAAAACAATATAAACGAACAAGAAAGAAGAGGAATCCAATCAACTTCGACGTAAGGCTCTCAGGAGGAGGTATGTCGAACTTAATTACAGTTCCCCCTCCAAAACGATATCTTTGCGTTTCTGTATCCAGAATTAGCTAATGAACCATTTCAATATATTTTTTAAATCTTAATAGCTCCCCCGAAAATTCTCATCCTCCACAAAGCGAAGGACAATGGAAAAAATTCTTCTTTCTTGTTCTTTTATAATATTCATTTCTTTTTTCTTGTGATTGTTTATTTTTATTTTTATTTATTTATTTAATTTTTTTATATATATTTTAAAATATTCTTATTCTCCATTTATAGGATTTTTATTTTATAAATTTTAATTTTTAGTCTTTGTCAAAAATTGCTAAATTTCTTTATATATATGTGTGTGTACTTGGTACTGCCGATTGACAATAAAAAATGGCAGGTGCACAACTAAACGTTATTGTAGTTCCATATGCAAAATTTCAACGTTCTATGGCTGATCTTCTTGTTATGCGAGATGCATACGTAGGCACGTACGTAGAGACACCACGAAAAATATCCCATCTGAATCCGTTTTAAATCCATTTTAAAATCCGTTTTGGAAAAAAGAGTCCTTTATTCTATCGATACGTACAGACGTCACAAAAAATAGTTCAAATGAATACTTCCGTTGGAATCTGAAAACCAAAATTTATCATGGTTACAATATTACGTTTACTTCGCACAAGGAAGTAAAAGCAAATCCCAACATACCTGATTTAGCCTGATTAGCTACCCAATTAAAGTGTAAGATAAAAATTGAAGGCTTTCTAATCTTTTTAAACTATGGTTAGTGCGCTGGTACCGGTAAATAGCATGGAACAGCATTTGCTATTTAAGAAGTTTAAGAAGCTTAGAAAACCCTCAGTTCTTATCTTTAGCTGTTTAAGTTCAGAATTGCCACTAGATCAGTGTCCACTACATGTACATTTATCCTATCTAAGGTTTCTTTGAACACAAACAAGAGTGGTTACTTTTACAATTCATTTAATTACAAATCACGATTAAATTCTCTGCTTCATAACACCAATTATAAAGAAATCTTTTAAATATCATTAAGATAAGTACAAAGCCGTTATCCTGCAGTGCCTTTTTTAGGCCAGAAGAGCTATTAATTTCGTTTTGCATTTTGCGTCATTCACTTTTCAAATTGTTTCAAAAACGGCATTTCACTTTCCAAATTGTTGCCACCAAAATATATATTTCCACCCTGCATTATATTTAAAAAATTAAATAATGAAGGCTCTGCGTCAATGTATATATTTCTCGCATTGCGAAAAAACAACGGTATCTAGAGACATCAAATCCATTCTAACGTGGGCATCTGTAAGCCTAAATTTGGAATTTGTTTTATTATCTATTTTACATTCTGTAAAACTAACCAATTTTTGATTAACAAACTCAACGATTTCGAAGCGGGCAATGGCAACACTATACGAAAAAAAAAAAAAAAAAAAAAAAAACTTTAGCTCGCAAGACTGTCTATCGGAAATTCTAAAGATATGCTCATATTAAAACTATTTTGTGATATTGCTGTTGAATTGAGCTTTATGGTTTAAGTGCGAACATGATATTGTTATTTACCTTTCCCAGCCCCCCTTTTTTTTGAATGCCTGGCAACATAAAACTATGTGAATGAAAGATCTGAAAAATAATCTTATTGTGAAAAATTCCTAAAAAAGTTATTTCATTCCTTCTCGCATACTCTGTTGATTCAACTAGGGGCAGGTGAACGCAGGTATTTCGGATTGAAAACTGTGTGTGTGTAAAGAATTTGCGCCAATTTTCGTAACACATTACAATTTTAAGCCTCTTTTCATATTTTACCTACCTTAAAGCATTTATAAAAACAGAGGAAAATGTGAGTAGAAGCCTGTTTACACTACCACTACTAGGATCCTTGTTTAACAAAGCCTCACTTCCCTAATCGCTTGTTTCCCAGTTTAAGATAATAAAACTACCCCTTCTTATTTTAAATAATTCATTTTCATAAGGTTGGATGTATTGGCTATTGTCTTGGAAAACATGATGCTTCATTTCTAAAAACGTGAAATGTGCTTAATATATGAAATATGCATATAATTATATAAAATTTGATGAACTTTTTGAACAGTTTAATGTATTCTTTAAGTAGGTCCTTGAGTATTGTAGTATATGTTCTGTATGTAATATAGATTATCCAGCTTTTCTTATAATTTGTGTAACTGTAGTATTATGTGAAATTTATGGATGCTGAGCTTCGAATATGGAACTTAAAATAGTTTTGTGCAGTAAAAATAGGTAAGTGATACGGGTACAAAATGTCATTAATTCGTTGTAATAGTTTGCGTATGAAAAATATAAACTTCTATTTTCGGAATAAATACCAGAAATGTATCAAATCATGTAATAAATCCGGTTGGTCTTTAAAGTTCGACTGAAGTGATATAGCTTTACATAAGAATATCTAAAATTTTCAATGGGAATTCAGATTTTGAAAATAGTTTTCTATTTTTCATACTGTTTCATTGCACTAAGTCTTCTAGCTCTTATGAAATATCATTGTTATTCACAAATTTTTATGAAAGATGAAAAATATTTGATTTTTCTCTTGAAATTTTTAGTGTCATTCAGTATGCACCTGCAATTAAACTTGTATGGCACTCTCTAATTAATGTGAAATTATATATATTCTTTGAAAAAGATTGGGCTATGTCCTTACAATCTAGGAAATAATTAAATGTTTGGTATGAAACGATAAAAATCTTGCATGAAGTTCGGTATATGTTCACTCTCATTATTGAAGATCTCTTCCTAAATTCTGAAATAGTGATGGTTTTACTCTTATTATTTTCAAAATTTGGTACTTCATGAAATAAATAACTGTATAGATGTACTAAACTTTATCGAAAATTCAAATATTTTATTAATTGGCTGGTTTTATTTAAACGGTTTAGAAGTAAATGAGCGGTATGTTAGGCAGTTTCTTTCAGAAATATATCCGTATTTGAAAACTCTGTAGATAATTTGCCTTACTGAAATTATTTAAAATTTTTAAAAATATATGGGTGATATGATGCTATGTTATCATATAGAGTGTCTTTTCTCTTTGCAAATAGTGTATAGAGTTATAACAGGAATTGAATCTTCTTTCTATAGCAGAATTTATCAGTATCTCTAGAAGAGGAATTAGAAAAAAAAATTTCATGTTTTTGTAAAACTTAATGTAGTATTTGGTTGTCATTATGGTAGAAAGTGTTATTCAAAAGTTTCAGAGTGGTAAAATATGATTCTGAAATGATGTTTTCTGAAAATAATCAATGTATTTCTCAATATTATAAATTAAAATAGTCAAAAACTAGAAGTATTTTACACAATGTAAGCATGAAAGCCATTGAAAAATCTGTTGCAGTCGTATAAAATTTAACTCGAAGATGAAAATTGTTGCTTGCATGATTAAACAATATCAAAACTTGGTTTGAAACTAAATCACTGAGTGCTATATATAGATATGATCATGATTGTTTCAAGGTCTTTTAGTACAAGATATCCTGTTTTTTTTTTTTTTTTTTTTTTTTTTTTGAGTAAAATTATTTTCTTTTTCCGATGAAAGTAAGTCTAAAGCTAAATCTTTGGAAAAGTGAGATATTCGGATTTTCGTCTGTTAGAAGAAATGCGCATGCCTACATAAAAATAAAATAGGAGTACCACTGAATTTTCTCGTTACTACAAAAGGGTGGATTTAGAAAATAAAGGAAAATTTCTAAAAACGTTGGTTCATTAGCTAACTCTTACTTCTTAAAAGTTGATAAGTTATAAGAAATCTCTTTTTAACCGTATACTGCTTATAGGAAATGATTTGTTACTCAGGTTTTATATTAATGCATTACATGATTTTACATTTCGTTTCCAATGAGCGGGATTTTCTTAGCGTGTACGTGGATATTAATTGCATTTTCCTCAACAACGCGTGGGGGTAATTTAATAATGTATCGCATAAATATTATTTTCTTTTAAAAATCCTAATTGAAAGTTAATTAAAATTATTTGGATTAGTGTACAATGTATGTAAAGTGATAATTGTACTACAGAATGGTTCATGACTTTTCTGTGTATACTGACAAGGGTAGATAAAGTGAACTTCAGGTTTTTCCCATTCATAGTAAATCTGGAGCCAATAAAAATCTGTTAAGACTCATTTTTAGGTAAATATATTGCTTTCTATCACACATTTTCTAAACATTTGTTGGGGATTCTGGGTAAATAACTTAAATTAGGTAAAGGTTATAACCTTATTTGGGTAAAACCTTAAATATTCTATAGTGAAAAATGCTTATTTCATATTTAGTTCTTAATATTAAGAAAATAGTTCTAAGATGGCTATTGTATACTGTGGGAATACTGCAGGAAAAGTTAAATGATTTATATGGTCTTTGGAGATTTTCTCTCAGAAAGAGGTAATATTTACCAAATTAGAGTTCTCGAAAATGGATAGACAGTTCCTATAATGCAAACATATATGTACAATTATACGAAAACGTAACACTTATTTGGGTGTAATTTTGTATTGAAAAGGGGTTATTCCTCATCAAATGTGTATTAGTAAGGACAATTTAACTGCTATGATGAACGAAGAAAGCTCTGTATTTGTGATTAAGAAGGTTAAAATATTCGAAATTATAGTGGAGATTTGGATAAAATGTCTCTTACTCTTTCTCTCTTTGGTTCCTTCTGTAAATATAGAGAAAAAGTACTTCACAAGATTTCGTTCATAAGAAAATAAATTGGTAAATAAATTAATCAAACTGGCATTTGCGAAAAAAACATTTTAGTCTAAGAAATTAAAAAATAGACTAGGTATGAAATTGTCTAGTGAATTAAGTTGGAACTGGACTAAGTTAAAAAAAAATGTGTTAACACTATGCGTTAGCAGTAAATGTATGTCAATAAAACAAACTTTCAAGAGATGAAATGGTAACCAATGAGTAAAATCGATGGTCATTCATCTCTTATTCGATAATGGAAATGTTTCTCTTAGAAATTTCTTTTATACATGTAATGTCAAATTTCGTCAATTTCATATGAAAGTCGTTCATGAAGGCAGAAATATCCATACTTAGTTCAGGAAAAGGTAATAAAGTGAAAATTTGCATAGTCGAGACATTTAAAGTGATTAGAATGCATTCAATTAGTACAAATTATTGAATTAAAAGGTACTGAGCGTTCAAAATAATAAGAAAGAATTTTGTATGAGTACATGAAAGAATGAATATAGTTCTAAAATTATGGATGAAAGTAGAGATTTCATTCTAAAAATTCGGAATTTATCAAACTAGCTTAATGAGAGGCAGGATTCAAAACTGAGCATTGGTAACATTGAAGAGCTTAAAAACATATATTCAGATGTAAAGGGTATTAAGAATTAAAATGGAAATACCAAAATATGCAGGAAATTATAAAGTTCGAAAATGCGAATGAAGTTAATAATGAAGTAAAATAGTAGGATAAGTCATGGTAAGAGTACTACAGAATGATAAATTGTAGAATTGACAAATTAAAATAGTAGTACTATAAAATATGGAATAAAAAGGACTATTCAACGAATTGGATATGAATCACAGTTAAATGTTGTAAAATAAAATGCTTAATTGAAATCTAGCTCTATGTTTAAGAAATGTAAGCATGTTAATTTAGCTGAAATAGTAAAATCAAAAGTGCAATTACAATAAAAAATTATAGAACAGAGTTAAACTTTAGAATATGTTGGAAAGTAGAAAGAAAAACAGTGTTAGAAAAGTATCAAAATTACATCTAAAATTAGTTAAAGTTCATGCATATGGTAGGAAAATGTAATAAACAAATTCAAAATTAGAGCACTTTAAAAATTACGAAGGTTTAAAATTTAAGAAACAAATTAAAAATTACATTTAAGTAAAATTCATATATATGGTCTGAAAATATAGGAATTAAACTAAAATTAAAAGTATATTTGAAATGACGAAGGTTAAAACGTATGAAAGTAGCTATAAATTAAATTCATGTACATAGTATGAAAATATAGCAAATGAGTTAAAATTCATAGTATGTTGGAAACTAAACACGTTAAAAAATAGAAAAGAAGTTAAAATTTGCGCCTAAAATTAAATAAAAGTATATGATCTGAAAATATAGGAGTTATGTTAAAATTAGGACTATTTTGAAAATTTTGAAGGTTAAAATGTATGAAAGACATCAAGTAAAAGTTCTGTATATAGTAGGAAAATATAAATTGGTTAAAAATTAGAGTATATTAAATATAATGAAGGTTAAAATGTTACATCTAAAATTAAATACAGGTCATCTATATGATCAGAAAATATATGAAATAAGTTAGAATATGTTGAAGATCACTAACGTTTAAAAGAATGAAAAAATTTAAAAATTACATCTAACATTGAATAATATAATACATGAAAACTCGTGTTTTAGTAACTACACTCATAAAATATAACAAATAAGTTAAAAGTATTGGCTAACAAGTCTGATAATAATAAAAATGGGTAATGTAATTAAGATTACGGAAAGTATATCTGATATTATGAACAGAAGATTTAAGAAATAAGATAAAATTCTGAGTGTATAGGATCACTTAATCATTAAATTCGAAATTCATCATCGTTAAGGGTACCTAGGAAATAATCATCATATACGTAGTAAAACAGTTGGAATACGAAGGGAAAAAAAACAACAAAGGTTTAAAATTTATTAACGAAGGAAATCACCTCCCGTAAATCAGTAAAATATAATCTCTTATTAAATTGTGATGACATGTAGCAGTTTTATAGATATTCAGTCATAGGATAAATATAAGTAAGAAAATAATTATCTTCCAAAGAGGTTATACTGTGAAGGAAACATTTTATTATGCAGTAATTTCTGTTTAAAGAAAATAATTGTATCAGTCACTTAAAACACCAGCCTGATAAATGTTTTTAAGAATTCGATATAAGTAAGTAAGTTAACACATTATCATATAATTACTAAATGCCTAAATCACCAAATTATTAAAACCTAAGTACACGTCCTTTTTCTGTGACGTAGCAACTAACCCTACTTTATAAGGCTCCCTGTCCCCATTTTCAGATAAGCCTCCCTTCCACGGCTGACCATCATGGAGGTAGGAAGGTCCTTTCTTACCTCCATGCTGACCATTCTTTCTCAGGAGTTCCCTCAACTCCCGCTCCCTGAGCCAGAATGTGTGATATTGTTATTATATAACTTAAGATTCGCAACAGAAAGAATGAAAGAAGATCGAAATTTTAAGAACGAAAATGTATAAATATTAGATTTACATTTTAACTTGAATGGTTTGTCTGAGATGTAAATTAAAACGAAAATCTGTAACAGAAATAAATCTTTTTAAATACATTTTATCATTTAAATTTTTTTAATTTAGGGTTTTCTTTAATACAGATTTCTCTATTTCTTTGTATTCTCTTCACCATCTAAATGTACATAAATGCAATACTTTCCGGCTATTCAGTATACAAAGTGGGCTTTTAGATGGTGTTTGCGAAAATTTAGTAAACGTTCTGCCTGCTTATTGCAAATCAATGTTCTTTAATACGTTAATAACAAATATTCTTCCCAGTTACACGGTACTTAACAGTCTAAAAATTATCTCATAAATTAATATATAGATAATCAGATAAAATTTCAAAAACTAAGAATAGAACATTACTTCTTTATTAAACTCCAATTTAGGGCACTCCGCGAATAACATAAATCAAAAACTTGCTTCAGGCACGTGAGAGAATCGAAGAAAGAGAAAAAAATAGAACATGACATTTATTATTATTTTACAGTTCCTTTTCCTTGTATTCTGCGATTCGTAACTTGAATTATTATGACATCTGCATTTAATTATATGAATTATTTTGACATCTACAATTCATAATCTGAATGGCATATGGAAAATTTCTTTCTATGCAAAGCTTTTATGGTTTTCGGAGGAAAAAAACGTGTATTTAAAAAGTTTGCCTTGGATAATGCGGAAGCTTGGTTATAAATAAAATTAGCTTTCTTTTAAGCTATTATTACTTTTCTTTCATATTCATTAAAAAAGGCCAAAGTTTCTGTCAGTATCTAATATTAATGAAAACTTGTTAAAATTTGTGCTATTTTTTTAAAACATATCTGGTTTAAAATGTATTGTAATTTGAATTTTCACAAGTCACTGTAACCAGAATATAATTTCATCATTTCTACCCAGTTCTTTCGCTACCGACATAATCCAGAACTAATGCACTCCTCGGAATTCAACTTGAGAAGCCATATTGTGTATAGCCATTTAAAATTAAATAATTTCTTAACGAAATAAGACGCATTAAATGCCATCACAAATTAAGGCTCGTCAGAAATAACAGATGTGTTCCTCTATATTTGCTGTGAATTAAAATCTTTAAGAATCATCTTGCGAATCATCTTACATATTGAATCAATATGTAAAGAAAATAGAAAATTATCTTTTGGAATGTTGCAGGAAAATGGTAGAAAAAATTTAGCGGAAAAATTGACAGGAAGTTAGTTTTGGCTATTGTTTGTGACTCACTTCAGTGAGTTTCAAATTGGAAAGTTTCAAAAACAGGAAGTAACTGGGAAGAATGGGAATCCGAGCCACACCTCTGAAACACTAAACTGAAAAGTACGATCGATATTCTCTGTAAAGAAATAAAAAAATTCGTAATTTAATGAAATATGCACTTCCTTTTACTGCGCAGTTTCTATCGAAGTACTCTTACGAAATCTAGCTTCAGCGACGAATTTTATCAAGAAAAATTTACCAAAATTTGCGGTATACATGATGTACGAAAAAGATGGTTACAGGAATCGAATCGAACTATCCTATGCCGCGAATATCGTGTGGTGCGCGATGTATCAGGCTCAATAACAAAATAAGATCATATAGGCACATCACACAAAACTATCCTGGCCGTAGAACCCAGAAAGGAGATCAGTAGAGAGATAAAAAGGGGGCAAGAAAAGATCGAATAACGATCAAGACATCACAGAATAGAAAGGAAGGACTGGGGCGTATGGGAAGTAAAGCAAGTCATAACATAGTGATTTTTTGTCTTAACGTTGTGTTTTTGGTCGTGCACCGGCAGTAAATCGCAAAATAAGTTACAGTTCAGTGATAACATAATGTTGCATATGTTAGGGTTCGTAACAGTTTGAATGCACACAGAATCGATAATAGCTTGATAAAATTTATTTTACCAAAGGATTCATTCTACAGTTCTGAAAGTTTCCACAAAAATACTCATACAGCTCTTCTCAATATCACAGTAGTTTCATTTGAAACTACAGTGGTCATCAAAATTAAAGAATAATAAGGAAAAATATGCTCACTGAGTTAATATTGCAACCAATGCTTAATGCTATAATTATTTATGTTAATTATATACAACTGGAAAAAAATTGCACTTCCACGTATACTTTGACTCTGGAAATATGTAAATTTGGTGATTGGCAATGCGGTGCGGAGTGGATGCAAGTTGAAATTCTGGTCTGTAATGTTGTTTAAAGTGAATGTATTTTTTGACAGTGATCAATATTCAATAGTTATGGCTTAAAGGCATCGTTTAAGTGAAGGTCAAAAGTGACGAATAATTCGTAGAATCGAGGGAGGTCAAACACAAATGGAGGTTGCAAAAGATTTTAATCAAAGTGTCATATCAAGAGATTGGAGCCGTTTTTGAAACACTGGATTAGTTGATAAAGAGACTGGTCAAGAGCGACCAAGAGCAACAACAGCATCAGGGGACCGTTTTTCTGTCATTGTCGGCTCGAAGAAACCGCGAAGTGATTACAAGAGATTTGCTTTTAAAACTTCAGGCTGCCACATAGAATTAGCCGTTCTACTGTTGCACGAAAGCTTAACGAGGTTGGACTGCATGCTAGAAAACCAATGGTTTGTGACCTACTCTCTCCAGTTTCCAGAAGAGCCCGTTTAATCTGCTGTAGACGTCATGTTCAATAGAGCCAAGACGACTGTGCCCGCATATTGCGTACTGACGAGTCCAGATATAGTCTGAACAATGATTCTAGACGTGTTTAGATCTGGATAGAGGAAGTTGCTATTCCTTGTCCGTGAAATATCCCGTTTTCGCGACGGCGGTTTAATGGCTTGGGGAAGGAATGATGGTAAATGGGAGCATCGAGCTGCAAATCTTTCAAGGAGGCTCTGTAATCGCTCCGAGATATGTAAACGATATATTGGAACCCCTAATTAAACTCTTTAGGAGTGCTTTTGGCCCAGAGTTTTTGGTCATGGATGACAATACTCGGCTTTATCGAGAACAAGGGGTATCAAAATGCTTGCAAACAGAAGATATTACTTAAACGGATTGGCCACCTTACTCACCCAACTTGAACCCGATTGAGCATGTGTGAGATGTCTTAAGTAGCCTCCCCGGACTCTCCAGGAGCTGAAAAGTAAACTTTTAGAAGAGTGGCGCGCTTCCACAAAACTTGATCATAACTTTGGTAAAGTCTATGAAATGTGTTATTATAAATTAAAATGTCATATGTGAGATATACATATCTGTCCTAAGTGACCATACACCATATTAAAGAAAAATTCTTTTCACAAGCGGTGATTTAATTTTTCTGTCCGTTTCGAATTTCCATAAATTTCGTTTTAATTTCAATATTTTCAGAATAATCAACTGCCAAACATTGTAATTTACAAACATACATACGAAGTGCGTATGAAACATTGTAATTTACAAACATACATACGAAGTGCGTATGAAACATTGTAATTTACGAACATACATACGAACTTACATAAACGAAGTGCTGCAGCACTTCGTTTATGTAAGTGAACTACAGTTTTAGCAGATACAATTTGTTTTAATAGTAAAACATGCTTGACAAATCAATTCTAACTTGTGCAGGCCTGTCTTTCCCTTGCATTCAAGCCTTGAACAGAGATTGAAACTTTTAAGGAAAGAAAAAGCCCCCCAATCATATTTCAAAGGCGTATTCTCCAGGATGTGCAACGAATTTATGAGAGCGGGAAAATTTTATGTCTGTCAAAGTACTATAAAAGTGATATGATACCCTGGTTATGCATGTTCCACGATAGTGACTTCCTATTGCAGAGCTCCTGTAAACTTTCTGAGTGATGTAACCAAACTGGGAGAACACTGCTGTCACTTGTACAAAGAAGTCTTACGTTTATTCTCACCGTATTACTGAATGGTATACAGGGAAAATTTCTGCTTTACGGCTCGAATTATATCGACAGGACATCGCGACCAGAAAGTCTTGAACTTTTCCCTCTTTATTTTCAAAGCCACACGTTTCCTTTAAAAAATTTTCATCCATATCCTTGTGCTGTATCTAGAATTCTCACTATTCGCCTTAGTGGAGCTTTAATCGTTTTATCTTTTTTCCTTGGTGTGCTGCAAAAAAGGAATGGTACCTGTCATCCCTTGGAATATTACATTATAGGTATAATCAAGGCTAGCTTAGATGGAGATTGGCTGAGCTACTTCTTAGCTTCTAAGTGGAATTCGTTGTAATTCTAGCGAATGCCACGAAAAAGCCCTTAATTTAAATTAAATTGATTTAAATTTAATTATGTAATTATTTAATTAATTATTAATTACCTTAATTTAAATTATTACCTTGATTTAATTATCCCTTAATTTAAATTGAATTATGAAATTATTTTAATTTTTACATATTTTATTTATTTTTTTTTTTCTTTCGTTTCTCACAGTCTTCCATAGATCTCCGGTACTTCTAATTTTAGAGATTAAGCCCTGACTATAGCTATAGCCAACGGAGGAAAAGCTTCGTCGGCTGAACGATGAAGTTACAAATACAGAACAAACGTAATTTTTGAAATTATTGCAAATAATTATTTCATATATAAAGCATGATGCGTAATGAAGTAAGTATATAACAGAGTAATATATGTAATATTTTTTGCCGTTTAAAGTTAAAAATAACTAAAAGTTGTATAAAAAATAGAATGTCTTGCTTTGGAGGGAGACTCGATTATACGGGTTACCAAAAATGCAAATTTGTTAGCCACGAAAATGTAAAAAACAATACGCTACACAAAGACTTATATTTGAACATAGCCTAAAAATTTTACTTTTAAAATTAAATTATTTAATAATATTTAATATTCGTCATTCACAGAAGAAGTAATATACTCATAATAGCATTAGAATATTGCAAAAAATACTGTTTAAAAGTATCACATAATAGACTCATTTCACACTTTTTTTTATCTCAATATAAATAATAATATTTTTAATTTAAAGCAATGATTTAATTTAGATAAAAATGGATTTAGGCAATGTTTTATCTACAAGACAGAGTTAACGACTGCTAAGCTACAGAAGGCGATTTTGCGTTTCTTGTATTCTAGTCAACATCCTAAGGAATTTATAATTTTTCACTTAGCAATTTTCATTTAAACGATTTATTGGAATTTATTAATTTAAATAAAAATTTTACTAATTTAGCTTTATGAAATATGAATGTGATTAATACTGCGAATTCTCTTTAGAAACGATAACCTTTTATTGCAGACAATTTTGATCTTCTGAGGAAATGGTCGCCGAGCTCAAAAATTCCAGACACTTTTATAAGTGGTCTTCAAGGGGTGGTAGACATCACGAGAATGTTCATTAAATTTAGTATGTTTTTTAACCCCCCAAAAAATTAAATATATATTTTCCGCTTAGTAAGTAATATTCGAATATGTGGATATATAGCGGCAAGCACTAACGATATTTATTAAAAATGATGGCCTTCTATTGCCTTTTTATAAAACATGACGCAAATTAAAAAAAATATATATATATATATATATTGTTATCACTAATTTATTTTCAAGTCACTAAACTTTTACCATTTAAGTTAAAAATTATTCTTAAACTTCTATCTTAATTCTCTGTTTATTAGTTTATGAATTCGAATTTTGTGTTAGCTTCTAGAACTCTTTAAACATGCTCGATCACATTCAAACTTTTTCAAAAAGTCGAATGTGATCGAGCATGTTTAAACTGTTCTAAATTATTGTCGACATGATATTTTTGATTGACAAAAGCAGCGCAGATTATAATTTGTTTGCAATTACTTCTTCAATGTTAAAATGTTAGAAAGAGGGCTTTATATTATTTTTCATGTCGTTAACACAATCAATCGTACATTTTTTAGAATTTTTCAAGAAGCGTAAGAGATTAAAAATTTCGATTCCTGGATATAGGAGCAATGAAAATATCTTGGCATATAGATAAACATTAGACATAAGACCATTACAACTCTATAAAATTCGTAAAGTTTTTAGTATTAGCAAATATTAATTCAATCATTCATTTGAGATCAGTTACGCCTTGAAAAAAAATTTTCAAATAAAAGTTTTTAAAAAAAATCTGAAAGGTTTCAGATTTTAAATTACGTCCAAAGGGTTTTTTTTTTAACGTTTTGTGTGTTATTAAATATCGTACTTATTAAATATCATGTTCTTTGCACTTAACCATAAAATTCAGTTCAACAGCAATGTCCCAAAATAATTTTAAAATGAGCATGTCTTTAGAATTTCCCACACACAGTTTAGCGACGCCTGAAGATAAAAAAGTTTTTTTTTTTTTTTTTTTTTTTTTTTTTCCCTTTGTAGAGTGTTGCCATTGCTCGCTTTTAAATCGTTGACTTTGTTAATCAAAAATTCGTTACGTTTTACAAAATATGAAGTCGATGATAAAACAGATTCCAAATTTCAAATTTGGGCTTTCAGATGCCTGTATTCGCAGCAGGATTACGTCATTAAAAATAGGATGGCTCTAGGTACCGTTGTTTTATCACAATGCGAGAAATATACATGCATTTATGCAGATTCTTCATTATTTAATTTCTTCAAATATAATACAGGGCGATAGTATTTAGAGGCAACTATTTGAAAAAGTGATACAGCCTTGTAAAGTTTTCAACGCAAAATCGCAAAACGAAAATAGTACTCCTTCAGGGACAAAGCCCCCTTGGACTAATAACTGACCCCTCATTAATATCATACATTAAAGAAATAATTAAAAAAATGATTTAGTCTAACTGCATAACTTGAAACAAGTATCTATCTGTACGATAACATCTCTGAATAGTATAGTTAAATAAAATTAAGATTACTGCAAATGAAATAAACATTTAGAGTACAATTCTTAACACCAGGTAAATCAGTAAGTAGGTAAATTAGTAATTATCTCAATCAAAATTTTTAGTTTAGACAAGTAACTTTAAATACAAAATTGCACATATTACAAGAATTTTTAATGAATAAAATGATATTTTACTTATTGTAACTATGAAAATAGTTATAATTATATAATAGCCATAATTTTCAAATGACGCAAAAAATACTTTTCTGTATCTAAAAGAGAAATACTCCCGACAGAGTTCACTTCGTTAGAAAATGTAGAATTTTCTGAAGAAAATATAATAATGAAAAATTTGCGAAACAAATTTTCTTCTGCAAAAGTAAATGTAATTTGCACGGAACCCATGAACAACTTTTAAAGAATTCAGCATCACCTAATTTACAAATAATTTCTTTTAGCATGACATAAATACTTATTATTGATATTATGACATACTTACTTATTGCTGTACACAAAAGCAGAAAATTGCATGGCAAAAATTTAGACGTTTGTAATTATGATTAGAAAATAAACAAGTTTTTTTACATGTTCAGTTAATTAGTTCTGTCATTATATCAAGTAAGTTGTGAAATGTTATTTATATCCGTAGTTTTAAATAAACCCTGGATGAAAAATACCCAAAGCTGCAAATAAAATAAGAAATTTCCTAAGTTTCCGAGATATTTTACTTTTTACTTTATTAAAAAAATAAGGAAAACATATCGAAAATCATATTGTTTCAGTGAGAAAATATTGCTTCTATCCTAGGCAAGCAATCATGTATAACGGGTAAATTAAGTAATTAAAATGAAGGTTACTTCTAGAAACACAAAAATATTTTGATATTATGCCCGTACGCATATAGATTGCTCATAAAGAGTTAAATAAATAAATATATATATAAACACGTACACACACATATACATGCAGGTTTATGAACCAAAAAAATAAATAAATAAATAAACATTTATAATTATTTTCTTTTAATGTCTTGATTTGCAGTTTTTCACAAAATTTAGATTTTGTAACATAAATCCCGATTTACTGTTACAAGTCGAATCACAAACGCTAACATATACCTTCTTGGAAACTACCAAAGGGCAAAGTTTTGACAGTGATTGATATTTTTACAGCCGACTCTAATTAGTCTACTTGATGATTCTCCGCATGTGTGGGGGGATAAAAAAAAAAACTACTTAACGCTTTTCGTGCATTCTGTGAAAGAAAGGTTCCGCGCTTTTCAAACGTTTTGTTGACAAAGCTGGTGACGCTTTAGAAAACAATACCTTATCTTTCTCAAAGAAATATTTCTAGTAACGCACAACAAGCTTTTTAAGAAAACATATGTAACTTTCGAAGACGTTATATCTGTTCCATTACTTTTCACTTCCTCGTGGTCCAAGCTGACCGAACTCCTCGCAATTTATCCCTAAGAGCTGATTGGGCCTTCTAAAAATGGTGATTCCCGCAATTTAGTTAAATGCTTGGGTTTTATTCATTGGAACGCCTCTTTCTTAAACAGATGAAGAGTGCAAGGGTACTTTCAGATGTTTATTTTATTTTATTTTATTGCAATATGAATAAATCTTATTGAATCTCGTTCTCTTTGGTAACATCAACTACCAGAACTCTACTAAGGCTTAAACGACATATCGGTACCACTTGGAAATGACAACAGAGACTGTAGAGGGTGTAAAAGATCCTTTAATTTAACTCAAATAAAAGTTAACAGAAGGCACGTTTTGTGCTTACAGAACCAGCCAGCTTTTATAGATTAATTCAAAAAATGTAATGAATTGAAATTAAACTAAGTAAATCGTAAGTTAGCCCAAAAGGCTACACAGACAGTAAACGCACATGTTGGCTAGTAGAGAGAAAATGAGAATTCTGTTCTGGACCGGGAGCTTAGGGATCGAGAGTTGAGGGAGCTCCCGAGAAGGAATGGTCAGCACTTATATGAAAATGGGGACAGGGAGCCTTATCGAGTAGGGTTAATTGCTACGTTACAGAAAAAGAACGTGTGCTTAGGTTTTATTAATTTGGTGATGTAGGCATTTAGTAGTTATATGATAATATGTTAACTTTCTTATTTATATTGAATTCTTAAAAACGTATATCAAGTAGGTGTTTTAAGTGACTGATACAGTTCATTTCGTTAAACAGATATTAGTATATAATAAAATGTTTCCTTCACAGTATAACCTCTTTGGAAAATAATTATTTTCTTACTTGCATTTACCCTGAGGTTGAATATCTACAAAACTGCTATATATAATAGATTTCATACAGACAATAAATTTTAAACCAAATCATAAGTTTATTAAAATACAAATATATCATAGTGAGTACTATTTTTTAATTTGATGATAGACATTTATATCCATGTGATCACTTATGAACTTACTTATTTATAGTGAGTTCTTAAAAACATATATTAAGTACGTGTTTGATTTTCTTTAAACAGAAATTACTATATAATCAAATGTTTCCTTCACAGTATAACCTCTTTGGAAGATAATTATTTTCTTACTTGTATTTATCCTATGACTGAATATCTACAAAACTGATCATCACAATTATACACTGATTTACCGGAGGTGATTTCCTTCGTTAATAAATTTTTAGCCTTTGTGTTTTTTCTTCGTATTTTAACTGTTTTACTACGTATATGATTATTATTTCCTAGGTACCCTTAACGACGATTATTTTCGAATTTAATGATTGAGTGATTCTATATACTCAGAATTTTACCTTAATTCTTAAATCTTCTTTTCTATACTTTCCGTAATTTTAATTACATTACTCATTTTTATTATTAAATTCATTTTACTCAGAGTGTTTTTCATACTTGTTAGCCATACTTTTAACTTATTTGTTATATTTTACGAGTACAATTACTAAAACACGTGTTTTAATGATCTTTAACATATTTTGTATTTTAACTTATTTAATATATTTTCTGATCATATAGATGACTTGTATTTAATTTTAAATGTAACATTTCTAGCTTGTTTTGTACATTTTAACCTTCATAATATTTAACATACTCTGAATTTTAACTAATTTATATTTTTACACTATATACATGACGTTTACTTGATTTCTCTCATGCATTTTAACCCTAATAATTTCCAATATAGTCCTAATTTTAACATAATTGCTATATTTTTATTTAATTTTAGGTGAGTTTTATTTATTTTTACGTGTAAATTTTAACTTTTTTCTTAAATTTCTTAAATTTTAACTAATATTTTAACGTTTTTAGTTTCCAACATACTCTGAATTTTAACTAATTTACTATATTTTCACACTATGTACAAGACTTTAATTTAATTTATAGCTACTTTCATACGTTTTAACCTTCGTAATTTCAAACATACTTTTAATTTTAGTTTACTTCCTATATTTTCTGACCATATATATGAATTTTATTTAATTTTAAATGTAATTTTTAACTTGTTTCGTACATTTTAAACCTGCGAAATTGTTAAAGTATTCTAATTTTGAACTTGCTTGTTACTTTTTTTACCATATACCTGAGTTATTTAATTCTAGATGTAAATTTTAACTCCTTTTCTATTTTTTATCATTTTTAGTTTTCAACATACTAAGAATTTTAAATAATTTATTATATTTTCACATGACTTTCATTTAATTTGTAACGACTTTCATACGTTTTAACCTTCCTAATTTCAAACAGGCTGTTAATTTTAGCTTAATTCCTCTGTTTTCTTACCATGTGTATGAGCTCCATTTAATTTTATATATTATTTTTAACTTGTTTCATACATTTTATACCTTCGTAATTTTTAAAGTACTCTAATTTTGAACTTAGTTATTACATTTTCTTACCATACACATGAACTATTAGTTAATTTAAGATGTAATTTTTATACTTTTCTGACAGTGGTTTTCTTTCTATTTTCCAACATACTCTAAAGTTTAACTCTGTGCTTAAATTTCTTAAACATAGAGATAGATTTCAATTTAACATTTTATTTTACAACCTTTAATTGTTATTCATATCCAATTCGTTGAATAACCCTTATTAGTCCATATTTTATAGTACTACTATTTTAATTTGTCAATTCTACAATTTATTATTCTGTAGTAATCTTACCATGACTTATCCTACTATTTTACTTCATTATTAACTTCATTCGCATTTTCGAACTTTATAACTTCCTGCATATTTTGGTATTTCCATTTTAATTCTTAACACCCTTTACATCTGAATATATGTTTTTAAGCTCTTCATTGTTACCAATGTTCAGTTTTGAATCCTGATTCTCATTAAGCTAGTTTGATAAATTCCGAATTTTTAGAATGAAATCTCTACTTTCATCCATAATTTTAGAACTATATTC
Source organism: Stegodyphus dumicola (assembly GCF_044657685.1). Classification (NCBI taxonomy): domain Eukaryota; kingdom Metazoa; phylum Arthropoda; class Arachnida; order Araneae; family Eresidae; genus Stegodyphus; species Stegodyphus dumicola. The sequence continues at coordinate 130,038,902 of NC_140768.1, read as the reverse complement.
ATTCTTTCATGTACTCATACAAAATTCTTTCTTATTATTTTGAACGCTCAGTACCTTTTAATTCAATAATTTGTACTAATTGAATGCATTCTAATCACTTTAATGACTCGACTATGCAAATTTTCACTTTATTACCTTTTTCTACTCTAAGTACGGATATTTCTGCCTCCAAGTGAAATTGACGAAAATCGACATTACATGTATAAAAGAAATTTCTAAGATAAACATTTCCAGTATCGAATAAGAGATGAATGACCATCAATTTTACCCATTGGTTACTATTTCATCTCTTGAAAGTTTGTTTTATTGATATGCATTTATTTCTAACGCATAATGTTAACACACTTTTTTTTTAACTTAGTCCAGTTCCAACTTAATTCACTAGACAATTTTATATATAGGCTATTTTTTAATTTCTTAGACTAAAATGTTCTTGTCGCAAATGTCAGTTTGCATTAATTTATTTACCAATTTATTTTCTTATGAACGAAATCTTGTGAAGTACTTTACACAACATATATCATTACCAATATATCTAAATTTACAGAAGGAACCAAAGAGAGAAAGAGTAAGAGACATTTTACCCAAATCTCCACTATAATTTCGAATATTTGAACCTTCTTCATCACAAATACAGAACTTTCTTCGTACAATACTCATAGCAGTTACATATTCCTTACTAATAAGCATTTAATGAGGAATAACTCATTTTCAATACAAAATTACACGCAAATAAGTGTTACGTTTTCTTATAATTGTACATATATGTTTGCATTGTAGGAACTTTCTATTCATTACGTACACATACGCGTTTCGAGAGCATTTGGGATAATGTCCTTTGGGCTAAAAATATTTAAATATATATATTTAATAATATATTATATAATATTAATAACATATTTAATAATATATGTTGTTGCGTGAGTAATATATGTTGTTGCGTGAGTACGGGTTCGTTATGAATTGAATGCGCAAGTCCGGTGAAAAATGAATAAAATTTATTTATTATCACAGCAAATAAAACAAAATGCTTAAATTTTCGCAGATAATCATACAATATCCTAATATCTCACAGTAGTTATCTTTTTTAAACTACTAAAAACTTTTAACAGAACTAATTCAAAATAGAGAAAGCTAGTCCACGAATTCGCTACAATAAACAGCAGCAATTTTCTAAACAAAACTCCGAATTGAAAAGTTTTGATCCCGCTTATATAAGTATTTTTTTTAATGCACGAGACTGTTCTAGCAATTTCTCGAAATCAAAAAGAGATATTTATTTATTAAATGTCAAATGCATGTGCTCTTGTATTTTTAATTTTCCGGCTTAGCTTTCTCTTAATATTTGTCACACTTTTTTCAGAAATTTTGAGGTTAATGCCTGCAAGAAATATATGATAATTACACAATTTAATTCAAACATATTGACAGCTAAATATAAAATTTCCTTTTCAGACTGATATTTATTTCAAATACTCTTACTAACTTAAAATAAACAAATTATGAAAGCTTTCGGAATGGAACAAAACTTCAGGGTAAATAATGACAACCTAATCTTTTTCTTTTCTTTATTAAGTTTTTCTTTGACGCATGCAGATAAAATATATATATGTAAATAATTATGAACTTCTTTATACCTCACTACAAATTTCAGTTACAACACCTCATATCGTTTCAATTTTTCAAAGTTTGCTGAAAAGAAATAGAGAAAAATTACTTACACCTTAGGAACCTAAAAATACTTTTACCTTAGAGAAAAATTACTGGAAACTATCTTCATCACGAATTATAGGCGCTCGTCGGTCAATCTGTTTTGTTTTTAGACTCATTAATTTTCAATCATTCACATATAAATGTGCTATCTTCATCGCGTATTATAGATGCTCATCGGTCTATCTGTTTCGTTTTTAGACTTATTAATTTTCAATAACTCACATATAAATAGACTCCTAAACAAAGCAATTATTCTTATTGAAAAAATTTGTCCCGATGGAATGAGTTTCTTGACAAGTGCGAAAACATTTAATCAAATCTGTGTCTTCAAACACTTGAATAAAATTTATGTCATAGTGTACATTCAGAAGCTCCATTTAGAGATTTGTTAGAACGTTTACTCGAGTTCGTTTTTAATTGTGCTGAAAGAATGAAAAATTGGACTCCTAATCATTAAAATCTTAAACCCATCTTCAAAATTCTTGTCATAATAATACTAATTAATTTACGTGAAAAGTATTCGTGGGCCGCATGAAAATGTTTTCAGGGCCGCATCTTGCACTGAGAAATCACTGAGGTAGGGAACTCGGATCACTATGTTCTTGAATTCTCTTGACCGAAAGGTAGCGCCTGACCAAGCCAGTTCATATGAACTGGCCAGCGTGGACTGCTAATACATTATGGAACAGAAAGGAGGAAAATGCATTTGGAACATTTTTACCGATTGCTCTGAGTTACATTAATGTTAAGACTGAATGATACCAAGTAAATTATGACAATATCGTTATAATATAATCCACTTTCTTCTACGGTTTAAAACAAACATTTTACATATACTTTTAAAAGAATGAATAAACTTGTTTCCTGTTTAAGAGTGTTTTTCTTCATTTGTACAGTTTCCTAAAAGTTATTATTAACAATTGCATAAGATGATTTAACTGTGTTATACAAGAGTTTTGCTAAATTTCGTTCAAATCATGATTTTATATTTATTTCTTATGTAACTTTTGTAAAATATTATCTGTTAAAAAGGCAGATTTTTTTTACATAACTTACATTTGTTATGTGTACAACAGTTTTGAAAATGGTTGGAAAATTTTATTGGTACTGTCACATTATCCACTCAACTGTGACAAGAATCACTAAGGCAGAGCACCATGTCCCCGAAGTAGGCAACCCAGAAAGTTACGAAAATGTGCTTTATCTGGCAACCCAATTCTGAAATGCGAGGGTTGTTTGTGGTTTCATACTTGTTATTATTTAGTTTTTGGGGGGAGGAGGTCATGTAACGAATTGTAATGCAAATGTACAATTTTCCTGATCATGATAAAGAAAATGTTACATTTTTTCAGAAACATTGCTAAATAGTGAATGTTTGAAGGTGACATATTGTCGGAATTTGCGGAAATTATAATTGCTTGCAGTAGAACTGGCCGCAAAGTTTACTGCTGATTTACGTTTCCCGACTGCTTCCATTCACAAGGCTGTTTTCATTTTTCAGGACAGCATTTAGCGCCAAATTTAAAATGGTAATAAAAATATGTACCTTTTTCTTCAAATTTCTTTCTTGACCTCGAACGGCTACTGCGGTTCCTACTGAAATTGCGAGTCCGTGGTTTGGAGTTCCAGGCAGTCATGCTGACAATTTGGAGCTCTAATGAGGCAATTTTCTGCTGTAGTTCTTCCAAAACTGTATTTTTGCTGACGGTAGTCGATTCGTGGCGTGAGTTTAGCTCCACAGTTTTATCCGCCATTGTGGCCAACTTGTCCAGAGTCTCGTCGCTAACCAAAAGAATATTTTTCACAGCGTCTGGCATCTTTTCCATCCAGAAAGATCACAAAATATTCTCCGACATGTGTACCCCCAGAGATTTCATTCTGAGAAGGAGCTGGCTGGGTTTCATGGCGCCAAGTTCCAACCCGCTGAGCAGATGTTTAACGTGAGGATTTTCACTTTCCTTAAAAGTGTTGTGTAATCGTTCCTTAGCAACCAAATATTTTTTGCTCGTAGAGACTTTTGTGATGTCCTCAAATATTCTCCATAAATCTAGGTTCTAATTGGGTCCAAATAATTGAACATCGCTTGTTCATTCTTGATTCCACTAATTTGAAATTGGACGTCTAACTGATAAAACCACATCTCAGATCTTTCGAGCCAAAACGGCGGAATTTTCACGCTCACCTTGCTAACTTCGGCATTCGGCTGCGCAGTTTTATCGTCGTCCATGGCAAAACAAAATATTATCACGTACCGTTCGATTCACCAACATATTGTGTGTCTTTTAAATAAAACTAGTATATACTCCAATTAGAGTTAAATTTATTAATATAAGGGCTCAATAAATTTCAAGACTTACCCCTTTGATGATTTTCTTGATGCTGGATTACATTCCGAATATCTGCTAGAAAAAACTAATGTCTTCTCTAATAAATCATTCATCACGTAGAAATAGTAATCAGACATTATAAGGTATTTCTCCCACTTTCCGAGAGTGCCTTCGTGGTGTAACGGTAGCACGCTGGGCCGGTATTCCAGAGGTTCGTGGTTCGATTCCCGGCCAAGGCGTTTGCTATTTTTCATCTTTTCTGCTTCCAGTTAACCTAATGTCTCTACAGTGGCGCTCGAACAGGGACCCTTCGCTGGGAATCGAACCACGGACCTCTGGAATACCGGCCCAGCGTGCTACCGTTACACTACGAAGGCACGCTAGGAAAGTGGGAGAAATACCTTATAACATGGCTTAGCTTTTCTTAGTTTTATATTGACGCAATATGGTTTATATGTTTAGTGTAAAATGATAATCATTTAAACAAGAATATCCGATTAGAGCCAATTTAAAAAAAAAAAAAAAAAAAAACCAAAAAAATCAAGTTAAAGTTATAAATAAAAATGCTAGTTCTACGGTTTTTGTCTGGTTCTCTCTGTTGCCAAACCGCTCGAATTAATAACTGTTTTCTTCTCCTTTTTATTATTATTATTATTATTATTATTATTATTATTATTATTATTATTAAATTTTTCTTTTATCGGAGTAGTGGCCGTGAAGGTAGTCTCAACAATTTGAAGAAGAAATACGTTTAACTATCCCCATTTCCAACAGAGTCTCTATAGAAGATACACTCAGGACCTCTAACAAAATAGACTGGAGACTTTTCTATAATACTAAGAAGCACTCTCCTGATTTTTGCCCTCTTAAATCTTCCCAAGATGTAAATAATGCTGTAAATGAATTTACCAAATATATTATAGAAGCTCATCTAGACGGTACCAGTACTACGCAGCTTTCAAACTACTGTACAAGATTCCCTAAAGAACGTAATATACTTAAGGAATGGTATCGTTCCTTGAATCCCGAAATACAATGATGACTGTAGGGAAAAATTATTCACCTGAACATTAACGACGGCTCTCTCTGAAAATACCTTCAAAATCTTAAAAATAAGCATGTATGCTCCAAGCCTATTTACACAGAAAATAAAACTGCTTACTCGCTCAAAGAAAGGGTAGAAGTCATTGCGGAACATCTAGAATCGCAATTATCCCCTAACCCTGTGAACCCACAATCTAAAGATTATGTGCAAAACTATGTTTTCGCATGGATTCACGCGTCTTTTGCAACTTGCCTGCCTGATTTCGTCACTCCTTTAGAACTCCAAAACATCATTAGGTATCTCAACATAATAAAGCACACGATAAAGAAAATGGTACCAATGGAGTTACCAACAAAATGATTAGAAAATCTCCCCAGTAATGCTATCGCCACATTTGCAAGGTTCCTGAATGTGCATGTATTACCAGCAACATTTCCCCTGATCCCTGGAAACAGGTTTTAAATTTTTACTTTCTAAGCCCGGTAAAAATCTTTACATCTTTACCGGGCATCGACGCTAAAAGTCCAGATGGCTACAGGCTTATTAGTCTTTTATCAGGTCTCAGAAAAATTTATGAAAACGTAATCCTAAAGCGGCTTGAGCCTTACTTTCAACTTCTTCCTGCTGACCAGTATGGATTCAGAAAAAACCTCAGTACAACAACTGGTTAGAATTATTGAATCCGCCGGTGCGGTGTTCCGAAAGCTTTCGACCGTGTCTGGCAATTAATTTAGAAGAAAATTCATTTTGAGTTCGATTACGAAAATGATGATAGGAATAATAAATCAAATACTAATGATTTTAAAATAGAACTCACAAAGGGCGATGTAAATATTCCTGATACCCTAACTGTAAGAACTTTCTTCTTTCACTCTCTTTTGAAAGATTAAGTAATTCTATTTAGATACTGTGAGCAAAGTTATTTTGCGAAACCTAGACAACGATCTTATACGATCTATCGTATTTATTTAAATGTAATGTTATGTATGCCTATTATTTTTACAATACCTGTTATTATATCAAATTGGAAGAGAAACACGAGAAACAGATTAAATTTTGGGTCGAACTATCGATTTCAAGCGCAGTCAAATATAAGTTCATTTTCTTTAGCCTTAGAAAAAAAAAAAAAAAATGATGTAGATATTCAAAACTACTCCAAACTAAGTTTTTTTCCCCCTAACTTTAAAAAGCTGTTACTATTGTTATCTGACAGAGAATTCTCCCACTGCGTATACAGATGAAGAAATGATAATGAATGCCATAGTTTTTACTTCCTTGTACGAAGTAAAAAGGAAGTATTGTAATCGCGAAAAGTTTCAGGCAGCATATTTCAACGAAAATATCCATTTTGACCGCTATCGAATGCAATTTAACGATGTTTTTGCGTGATGTCTGTACGTAAGGACAGAATAAAAGACTCGTTTCCTCCAAAAAAAATTATAAAATTGCTTTAAAATTAATTCTGAAGAGAATTTTTCGTGGCGTCTGTACGAACGTATGTCGTGAGTACGTACTTACGTTTTTGAGTAATGCGAGATAGGTACTGAAATTTTGTATATAGGACTGCTATAACATGTAGATGTGCACCTCGTATTTTGGTTGCAATCGGCCGCACCAAACGTATATAAATATATTTATATATATATCCACTCCGTTACCCGGCTCAGTGATCTCAGTTTCTTTACTCTTATATGTTTGTAAATTGTACATTTTTTGCTTTAAAAATGATTGTATTATGTTGTTTTTATCTTCCGGTTAAAGTTTTTATGCCTTTAGTAAATCTGTATGCAATACTTTTAGAATTATCAACAATTTTAAAGTTGTCTAAGTGCCGCTAAGCCTTTTCTTTATGGCGGCCATTGATGTTTACATTTGAAACAGGAGACTAGTGGATTTGTTGCCAATCTAGAGAAACTTAGCTTCGCAACAACAAAGATAACGCATTCATTTATTATTTCCAATTAAATCATGCGTAATTCTTTCTGGAATTTTTTCGAGGAAATAAAAGTTTAAGATTTACTTCGTAATTTTTAATATAGATATTTTGAGTTTTTATGTATTTTTGCCTTCTCGCGAAGTGAGAACTGAATTAATTAAATGAGAAATACTCAATCGTCTGTGAAAAACTGTTTCTTTTTTGTTTTGTTTGCTTAATTTCTTTTATACATCATTCTAGCTTTATTATAGTATTTGAATAGAACATGTGGCAACGATTAGATAATTGTATTCTTTAAATGATATAAATTTTGTGCATTATGAGTTATAATATGAACGAAATATATAAGTGAACTGTTATATAATTATTGGATTATATAACAGTTAACTTACTTTCTGTTATATAATTATTATATAAGTTAACTGTTATATAATTATTAATACTGTTAAGCGAATTTAGCGCCAGAGTGTCGCTATGGTAAACAAATAATAGAGTGAATTTTAAAGAATGCATTTATTCTATTGTGGTTTATGCGCTGTCGGCGAAGTAGATTTAATCCAATCCAATAAGTTTAAATGAAATACAAGAAAAAATGCGTATAATTTAGTATTCCGTACAAGGAAGTCATGTGGTGTACACATCAAATTTTTCTGTTCATGATTTAATAATAAAGGCTTAAGGAAAAAAACCCTGCGACTTTTAAGAAAACTTAGCATATTTTATCTATTGTTTTTTAATTAATAAATAAGTATTATTAACTTTTTAAACGCTATAAGTGCTTACAATAATGCCATCTTCTGTTCTAAATTAAAGCTATTTTTCCCGCATAGTTTTTTAAAGCTGTTTTTTCAAATTTAAAATGTTTATTCTTTTGCTGCGAATTGCGTCTTTACAGTCAGTGTCAACATGACTACGTCATCACTCCTTACTTTCTGTTTCATGGGGTAAAGCTCCATATGCTCTAATTCCTGAGCTCGACGGTTTATTTTCTCTCTATCTTTTCAATTTGTATTATTGCTAGCACAGACTGTCTTTCTTGCGAAATTTATTTTTTATGTTGCGCATATTTTTAAATAAACGCCATGGGTTAAAGAGCAATAACACTGCTAGGTTAAGATTTTGCCCAGTTGTATGCTTTTGTACCACCCACGGTTTCACGGGTCAGCTGTCAGTTTTTTTTCTTTTTTTTTATTATTATCCAGCTCAGAGCTAACTTCGGAGTATCAATAGATCCTGCCCGCTTTGCTCTTTTGATGCTCTTTAAACTATGGGGTGCTTAACGTTATTAATATTTTGAAGTGGTAACTACTGTTTAAGGCCGGTTCTAGACCTTTTGCTGCCCGTTTGCTCACACTCCACAAATTCAAAATTCTACCCCTCGGTTCCTTTCTAAATTTTTAAAATTTTACCGCCCTTGAATTCCACCGCCCAGTGCGGCCGGACTGGTTGCACATGTTCTGGCTCCAGCCCTGCAACTGATTGTACTTTGTTATACTGAGAAGAGCTGTACGAGTACTTCTGTGGAAAGTTCGGGAACTGTAAAGTGTTTTCTTTTGGTGGGCAAATAAATTTTATCAAGCTATCGTTGGTTCTGCGGGCATACAATTCATTACCAATCTATACGCTCGCAAGAATATAATTCATACCTGTTCAACGCATGCTACACATGAGTGTAAATATTTGCCATTTATTTCAAAAAGTATAGTACTGCTCATGTTACGCTTTGATAAGATTATTATTATTATTATTTACTTCTATTCGTTGCAGGTTTAATTGATTTTCTGTATATTTCATCTATGTTACCTGGTTAAGGCGCCATGTTTGCCGTACCTTTTTGCAAATTTTATTTTATTCCGCTTTATTTTATTCCACTTGTACATTCATTGTTACTTATTAAATGGTTCTACTCCTTAGAAGAATATTAAATCTTGACTCATGTTCATATACTTACTCCGTAACGTTAGTTATTGACCACATTCTTAGGCACCTCTTATACCTGCCCGAATAGTCATTTTTGCTCTTTTTAGAGGTATTTAATTAGGAAAATTCACTGCTGGTGGACTACGTTGTCTGTACGCTCAGGCTTTGGTTAACTGCCCTAAAAGAGATGTTCATCAAATTTGGAACGGAGCTGTAAAGTAAGTGTGTTGGGAATACGTAAAACAATTAGTGAAGTTCTGCTTTCCTATCTACTTTTCCCTGTCCTGTAAAATTAAAATGCGAAACAGCTTTGATTTACCTTAAATTTAATCAATTTGTTAAAGAACCAAAATATAGAAAACGCACTTCTTAATAATTTAAAGCTTCATTTCACTTTCATAGCATGTTTAAGGACGTTATAACTATGCTTGTATTCACACACACGCACACATGCACACAAACAAACAAGCCAAAGAAATGCACTTTTATTCCCACCACAACACACTAATTTACAGAAAAAGCACACTATTTATAAGACATTGCATTTGGGCAAAACCATCACAGATGTAATATGACATGTGCCTGCTGCACTCATGTCTTTCTCATTCCTCGCTCTCACTGTTCCTTCACTGGGCTTTTTTTTTCGTTGGTTTGTCTCGTCACTCCAGTACAAGGACTGAAAATGCTGTGACATAATCATGACTCAACAGCATCCGTTTGGTACATAAAATTAACAAAGATGCAGATTTTTTTACTCCTTGTGAAGAGAAACCTGTACTTGTAGCCTTCGAAATGAATTGAGTTCTTGACTAAGCCTGCACCAAAAGGAAGGCTGATGCTCTGCTAACTTTACGTTTTACTTTGACTTGTTTCTCTTCTGCTTTAGTACAACTGATAATTTTTAGAAACATTTGCGGCCTTGTTGTAATTAAAGAAATGATGCTTCTAATACCCATTTATATGAGTAACTGAAACAGAATTCTTTATTTTAGAAATTTTATAAAGGTTTAAATTTTTTTATGTTTTTGATGGTTTTTAATAATAAATTATTCTTTAAGGCACCAGAGTTTAATATAAAGTTTTCACAATGCCTTAAAAATAATAAAACAAGGCAAACAGTTTTTCAGAAATATTTAAGTATCTGTCCACTTGAAGCTTTTACTATCGTGATCCTCCTATACTACAAGATCTTATTTCATTTTTGACTAGAATATTTCTACTGGCTTATCAAAAGCTACTATTATAGACTCAGATTCCGCTATGTTTAACCTTTTGGTGGAAAAAGAAAAATTATTAAAGGAAACCTTAACAGAAAAATAAAGCAAGTTTGTCCTAAGACCGACTAAAATTTGTTTATATGCTGTTCAAATTATCTACTTTCTTTCTCCATCGTTTACTACATACTTTTATTTAATTTCTCAAAATAGATTATTTTGGGATAATTTCATTTTTTTTCAGTAAGCAAAGAGATATCTGAAGACAAATTTAAATGTTTATATTCCAGAAAGGAAGGCATCTATCTCATTTCCCCATTTCTTATCCGAAGGAAGGTTTCTGCCTCAAAACTTATCAGTTTATTCTCTGTATCCAATCAGATTCACTTATACAATGCACATACGCTACCGTTAAATAGCTTTTATTTTTCGCGTTGTCACCCTTACGGTACTTGTGAAGAATCGTTCAACTGCTAGATTTATTCAAGTGAGTTGAATCCTTTTAATTTCTGAATGTGAATTTAATCGTAAATAAACTTGACGTATACTATTCATGTACATAATATGCTATGATTATTAATATTCAAAGCACCGTTTCAAAATTTAACGAATAACGGCGCAGCGATCGCTGTGTGGCGTAAGTTCAAATCTAAGGGAGAAAGGTGGTATTTGTAAGTAAATATTTTGATTTATCATTTTCTCTCAGTTGGATGAAAAATTTTTAGATGTTTTTGAAATCTCGTTTTCTGTTTTAATAGATAAATTTAAAGAGTAATGTTTTCTTGATATTCATTGTATGCGATATTATGTTTTGTGGCTCTGTATTGTATTAGCAATTGTTATTATTAGGCCTAAATTTTTGTGTAAATGTTTGGGCTGTAAATGAAGGAAATACTTTTTTTTTTAGATTAAATAATCTTTTTTTGTAATATTTATTATGTGACAATCATAAGCAAATGGTATTTATATAGATGATATCTTTGCTTACTTGGTGTTTCAAATTTTGTTGTGTGCTTGAGAGTGTGTAATTGAAAATGGCGGTGTTATTGTAGAGAGATGCGAATGATCAGAAGATTTTTGCATTGCATTAAGGTATTTATTTGGTTTGTTCAAACGTATTCCCTTTTATTAAACTTTAGAAATGAGAGGAATGTCAGTTGTAGTAACATTTTTTTTACTCGTTCCAAGTTATAATATATGACTCGTTGTATCACGCTTGGCGACTGTTGGCGAGTTTTTGAGCGTGTGTTTGTTGGGAATTTAAGGTGTTCGTGTATTATGCACTTTGTTGATACACATTTCGAGATGAAACGTTATTTTATTGGCTTGCCTCCTTCGTTCAGTGACTTAACGTACTTTTTGCATTCTTTTTAATTAAATAAATTAACTATAATCGGATGTTACTTTATGGAAATATTTTAAAATTATTTAATTTAATGGTTAATTTGTAGTTTGCAATGTTGGGTTGTATAAAACATTGAAATTTCTTTTAATATTATACGCAAAGGCTGTCACTGTATCGGTAAAATTTCAATGACGTAAGTTGTCTGTATTATGTTGAGTAATGTTTTATATTCTTAATATAGCGTTTCATTTATTATAATTATATTAAATATGTAATTGGAATAAAAAGTTTTCAAAGTTTTTGTGCAGTAATTATTTAGTACAATTTTAACAGTTGATGGGAATTTATTTTTAGAAGAGATACTCTTCTGTTAAAGGTAACTGGTTCAGAAATGTATATATTTGTTCATACATACATAATGCATGTGTGAATACGTATATACATATGTATTTATGAATGTAATTGTCTACATGCACATATATGCACATACATATGTACATTTTTTAATCCAGTCCCAATAACAGAAGAGTACCTTAAAATATATGAACATTTATGTTTTATTATTATTCCAAAAATCTGCAATTTTCAGCCATGTTATTTTATTTAGATCTAGCTGTAGAAATGATAATCTAAATATATGTGATCATTTTTTGATATCTACAAATATGATTGCAGTGGTGAAATGATTCTTCCCTTTGATATAAAGTGAAATAAAATTGTTACTGGGGCATATTAATTTTTTTCCAGTATTTGTCCCTTATGTGTATAATTTACAAAAGTTCAAATCAGTACATCAATATAATGCAGCATTTAAATAAGGAAGCCGAGCCCAAGTTAAGTTTTCTGTGAGGAAAAGAATTTAAATTGAGGGATTCAATTGTGGCTGAAAGATGCTTGAGAAAATTTCTTTAATTTTTATTGTAACTTTTATAGTAGATTTTTAAGAGTTTTTATTTGACATCTGTTGCAAATTTTGCCCTTAAATTTGAAATTTTAGATTTCAGCCATTTGAAAGATTGTTTTTAAAAAAATATCTTGGTATTGTTCTGAGCATGGTAAGAAGAGAACAAAATTAGAATAGAATTTCATCAAATTCATAAAAGGGGAGACTGGAAAAGTTATATCCTCTTATCCTTTTTAATAAAATGTTTTGTTTGTTCAACGTTTTAATTATCAGTAAGTTATTAAATAGTTACTAAACAGTGAAATTTTCAAAGTAATTAAACTTCTAGTTTGGTAGTACTAAAATGTATATATTAATATACATTATATACATTATACTTAATTTATAATTTGTATTATAGGTTTTTTATTAATTATGTATAATATTATGTATAATTTATTAATTAGTGGCATAAAAGTGATAAAATATTTTAGCAGTTTTTTGGCCATGTCTTTTATATAAGCACAAATAAACAATCAGTAAACATAACCACAAAATTGGCACTTAATTTGTGAACCTTTTCAAAAGAGTTTATCAGGTATATCTGCATTTAATGCCTGAAACAAATAAAACAATCCTCCAAAAAATTAATTTCTTTGTCACTTGCACTTTTTCCAGGGGGGGATTAATAATATTTTTTTAACCTGTTGCTGTGTAACTAGCAAGCAGTGGATTAATTTCAAAGTTACAGACTTAGTTATACTGGTGTGCATACTACGAACATTGAAAATCCTGACACCACTTAGATTTATATTTAAGGGAATTTATATTGTGTTTAGTTCAGAAAGATGACTGTTTTGTTGCGATTTTAAATGTTAGGCAATTTTGGGTGCCAGAGCTATTAATTTCAATAGCCTAACTAAATAAGTAAAAGTCTGTTCCTTAAAACATCCACTTAAAAGATTGGCAAGATATCTGTCAACCTTCAAGGTTAATACAAAATATATAAGGACCATTTTATTTAAATATTTCTTAATAATTTAGAAATAATTAAAACACAGAAAAAAATATTTCAGAAAGCAACGTAATAAAGAGGAGCTGAACCTTAAAACAATCGCAGTATACGATTGTGCTGTTCAAATAATAAATTATCTATGCCAGCAGTTCTCAACCTTCTGACTATTCTGACTAATGCGTACAATCGAAACAAAAATTGAAAACCTTTAGTACCACCATTACAAAGTACTACTATCACCACCACTCTTGAACAAAGCTCAGATCGCATAAATTTACAAATGTTAGAGAAAAAACTCAATTAGAATGTTTTGTTATAATTTTTGAATCTTATAGTTAAAAAATACTTTGCTTCTTTGCGTACCACCGGTTGAGAATCCTCGATCTATGCTTAATAGCTACAGTTTTAAGTTCTTGATGTAGTGAAAATATTTGTAATATTCGCAAGTGAATTGAATTACCGTGTTGGGAGAGTTATGTCATGCTTGCTATTTTTAAAATTTGTATTCGATTAAATAACATTTTGTGTGTTAAATATATTCTGTCCTGTAATGCAAGATTTTTATGTATTATTAGATTTCAGATTTTGAAATAAATATATCCTCTACAGTTGTGTATGAAGATCTTCTATAATGCCTCGTAAAACTAGTCAAGCTGTCAAAAAAGATGCTGTTGCTGCTGATACCAAGAGTGAAGCAGTAAGAATAGATTATGTATATTTAATATTTTGTTTTAAATTTCATATTTATTTTCTCTTTTAATCACAGATTATATGGTAAACTTGTTATAAAACATAATTTTAACATTTGGGTGTTTTTCCATTATGTGCCTGCTACACATTTGTATGTGTGTGTGCATGAATCAACAAATGGTTTGGTCCCCAGATGACGTGTTTCTCTTCCACAGGTGCTGAAAAGGCATGGCAGATGCCTAATGAAAAGAACTAAAATGTATTTCTGCGTAATAGTTTCTTAAAAAAAGGCCGATTTTTCGAATACGTATGCATTTTGAAGGCCTTTTTCTTCCTGTGTGCACTAATATGCACTTGTTTTTGAAATGTGTAAATTTGAATTATGCAAGACTAAGTGTAATGCAATATGAAAAAATTACTGTAAATTAAAAAAGTTGAAAAATTTATTAACAGTAAAAATAATGTTATGTATAAATAAATAAAATTCATGTGGATACTAATCTCATTTTTATAAAATAAATGCTATTCTGTTATAAAATGTTGCGAAGAAAATTTCATCTATCCAGCCATCCCATTAAAACCAGAAGAGTCCTTGTCTTCCATATTATTTCCCAGGCTCCTAATACGCAGTGAAACATTGCCTAACGAGCATAATTTGTTCTCGAGTGTTACTCATAATGCAAAGCACTCGTTAAAAGAAGAAATTTTTTCCATAGCTATCGATGTAAAATAGGACAGTGTGTTTCATTCCAAAACGGATACTCAAAAAGATTTATAATGTAATTTGTTATTTTAATGCATCTTTTTTTACAAGAAAGTTGTTTAAATAAGCTGAATAGGAATGGTGTTGAAAGGTTCACGGATTACAGAAACTGGATCTTGATTAGTTTTAAATTTTTCAAGGAGGTAATCCTTTGGCCCTGGAAGATGTGCAGTTGTCTTGTTCATAACCAACAAAATCCCAAGTGGCAAAGATGTGATCTGAAGCATTTTTTTTTTTTTTTTTTTCACAGATGGACCAAATACTTCATTGATCCAGTCTGTGAAAAGGTCACTTGTTGAGGTCATCTCCACATGACATTTAACCTGCTCTTCTGGACTTTATATTTCTTATATTTCTAGAAAATTCGTAGATTGTAAATGAGAAGTGACGGTAAATAAGTAACCCAATGGTAAATGAGAAGTTTAATTTTCAAACCGCTACTTGCATTTGCAGAATGAAAATGAGATGATCATTCATTGGCTTCTAGCCCGCCAATGCCTACTCCTGTGTTACAATTTAAAATGTGCTCTGGCAGATAACTCTCAGAATTCAGAAGTTTCTTGAAAACACCAATAAAGTTCTTGGATGATTTTTATGTTTGAGATTGCTGCTTCTGTATACCTCGTAACACTGTAGATGCCAGCTCTTTCGGACCATACATGCCTTGCCATGAATTCTGTTGATGATCCTGACATCTTTTTAATGAGGGTGGCAAAAATGGCTTCGCCTTCTCAAAAATTATGTTTTGGTTTATAAGATCGCCTTGCATTTGCTTCTCGTTGATGCACATAAGGTGCAATATTTTAACATCGTTGAGAATACACGTCCTTTAAATAAAACATGAACATCTTTTAAGAACACCCTTTAAAGAATCTCCTTCATCTTATCATTGGTTTTGAGAACAGTTCAAATCATTGATGTAGACCAGTTATATGTGCATGTTATATCAGTTAGCTCATACTTTGTTCTTGCTTCACACTACTGTGGCGTTTAACTCTTTTTTTGTTTGTTTACTTTGAGGACAAATGTATAAGCAATCTTAGACTTTACACACACATAAATAAATAAATAATGAACAATAATGTGTCTGAACACAGTTTTCACAAGGAACAGTAAGAGGTTAGCTGAATAAGCGATTTAGATCGCTGCTGCAAAGAATATGTATTGACGTAGACATTCTTTGGCTTCTGTGCGCAATCATGCGATTTTCGATGCTTTCAGCCATTCTGTCCGTTTGCATTGTGTCGTTATTTTCGAGAAACTTGATATTCTGAGAGAATAATATTTATTTTAAATTCCTTCCGGGAGCCGGGAGATTTTAATTTCCACGACTCAATTCCAGGATAGGTGGAAACCCTAGGTGTGTCGTGCATTCTCTGGAAGTGTTATCTCACAGCCAGGTATGTCATATATGAATAACCATTTAAATTCACTGTATCCAGGCATACCACGTATGACTTTTTGGGTAGAACATTTTATTGTTTTGTTGTCCCTAGATGTAGCTGTATGTCTGTTATACACAAATTTATCAAAAGGAAAATGTGTCCAGCTTCATTCCTAAGCAGTGTTTTTTTTTTTTTTTTTTTTTTTTAATTTTTGTATTTTGTTTCATCGTGGCTGTTTAACTGTATCAGTTGATATAAAAAAATGCACCTGTTCTCCATGCTTCAGAATCACCCCCTTATTTGTGTGTGTGATATATCTGAGTAGATGTTCTATGTTTACAGGTTCTATTTATTGCTCTTAAATTTTTTTCTACTGTAAAGTTGAATAATTTGTATCATTAAGCAAAATATTTTTTACACCTAAATGGCAAAACGAAAATGTTATTTAACAGAAGTGTGTATGCAAATGATAAATTAATCCTTTTTTGGCACTGAAGACAGTGGTGATATTTGTGCAGAATTAGAAAGTGATAGTTATAGTGATTTTAATATGGGCATATTTACTTGTTTATACAGTCAAAAGTCGTTAATCCGGACTCGTCGGGACTTCGGCGATTCCGGATTATCGATTTTTCCGGATTATAGATCATCAGTTTAAATCTCGTAAGATGGCATGCACAAATTCTAAAATTAAAAATATGAAACCGTATTTTAGGAAATAAAGAACAATTATGATCTAAAGGGTATCAAAATTTACAAAAAAAGAACCTTAATATTTAT
Organism: Stegodyphus dumicola; assembly: GCF_044657685.1. NCBI lineage: Eukaryota > Metazoa > Arthropoda > Arachnida > Araneae > Eresidae > Stegodyphus > Stegodyphus dumicola. The sequence goes on along the minus strand of NC_140768.1, from coordinate 130,021,886 downwards.
TTGTTTACTTTATTAAACATTTCTTTCAATGTAAGTTGTTTCGTTTTATGTGATAATACTTTCTCTTTAATTCTATAAAGACATAATTTCTTGTTTAGTTAAAAAGCTCCGCTGTTCAAGTCCCGTAATTGCTGTGCCGAGAATACCGACTAACTTGTCAATCGAAATTTTTTCGTTTTCACTAACCTCTCTGTCACCTTCTTCATGTCTTTATCCATTTTTTGCAGCAATTCCACTTTTTGTTGGACGGACATTGAGACATACTTTCGTTTTGTAGATCCTTTGGGAGCTCCAGAATCGGAAATTGACATAATCGAAAGACTTTTCTAAAATTGCTCTTACAGTCTGCAAAAAATAATAAGCTGCATCCAATTCGAAGATTAAGGAATAACGCAAGCATCAACATTAACTGAAATAGATAATTGTATAATTTTAGCTTCGTCCGTTATGCGTTATACGTCCGTTAACGCGCAAGCGAAAACGTATTCTGTACTTGCGCACACGCATATGCGCGTGCACGTAAAGGTCTTACGCGCACGCGTAAACACCTATGCGCATGTGTCAACGTGGCGCATGCGCAGAAAGTTTTTAGCTTTGAGGTCCGGATTATAGATCATTCCGGATTATGGGTGTCCGAATTAACGACTTTTGACTGTATATATTTATTTGAAGTTAGTCAAAAAGTATACATGTGATTTTTTTCTAAGAAAGATTTCTAATAATTTTTTATTAATGTGTTGAGTTGAATGAAATCTGTAATTGGATAATTTAATGATGAAGTTATAAAATGAATTCTGATAACTATGAGTGCTCGTAATGTACTAAGAATTTGGAACAATTGAGCAACAAATTTAATTTTTTTTTTCCAAAGACAGGTTTAGCAGTATGAAACACACAAGACAAAGCATCCTTTTACACTCTTTTGCAAAAAAATCAAAGTGCCATGAAGGAAGTGGTTGTTTTTAATGAAATTGAATATGTGTATAGCTCATACACAGATAATAAAATGATTAAAAAATCAAGGTCATAGTACCTGTTCACGGCTCACAATGGCCCGGTAGTGCATGCTTGAATTCGTCAAGGCAAGGAGTGGTAGAGGTTCCTAATGTCATCCTGCAACACATTCTGCCAGGCATTCATCAGTTGTCGCTCCAGATCTGCAATATTTTGTGTTGTCTGAATCTGGCGGCCTATTTTGTACCAGACATGTCCGATTGGTGAAAGGTCTGATGACCTTGCTGGCCAAGGAAGAGTATCAACCACATGGAGGCAGTCCAGAGATATGCAAGCGGTATGTGACCTGGCATTATCTTGTTGGAAAATGGCCCCAGGATGACGTGCTGTGAAGTCTAATGCAACTGGCCGCAGGATGGTATCAACATATTGTTGAACTGTGAAAGATGTACAGAGGATGACTAAAGATGACCTGCTGTCATAAGAAATAGCGCCCCACACCATCATACCAGGGGTTATGGCTGTATGCCTTTATAAAACAAAGGCTGATTGGGACCGCTGGCCCCGTCCTTTTCAGACATGAACACGGTGGTCATCTGCTTCAAGAGTGAAACGGGATTCATTGCTGAACACTGTACAATGCCAGTCTGATGGCAGCCACGATGATCGGCTACGACACAGGCCTCTGTGAGCGTAATCCCTCTCAGACAAGCACCGTAAGGTTGTGGATGGTACCACGGGATGTATACACATGGCTATAGTGCATTGAATAGTCCACAATTATACCGTTGGAGCGGTTCGGGCCTGGCGGATAATCATTATCTTGCCTCGCCTTTGTGCTCCTTGGCTTTCCAGAGCCTTAATTTTGTCAGCAATTTCTGTGTAGCAACCATTGCTGCCAACGTCTTTACATAGCAGCGTATGTACACTGCAGGTGGTGGCCTATTGCTCGGTATGACCACCCAGCTTTACGCAACCCTAGAATGCAACCACATTCGAAGAAGATTAGTTGTCTGTAAGGTTTTCGATATCGTCGTAATGGCATCTTTAGTTGCTTCTTTACGGAATTACAATGGCAACAACAAAAAAAGTTAAATTTTCCGCCTCTGTTACTGGTTTTATACTTTGCGAATTGCACATTAGAAAAGTGCACTATGATTACAGTCTCTGTTCATTGCCTTGGAACTTTAATCATTTGCATGTTTGATCAAGATGTTTTTGCATACCAAATTTCGTAGCGATCACACAAGTCCTTCTTGGAGTTTAGATTTTTTTTCAAAAGTATAGCTCAGTGTCCTGAGAGAGCGGTTCTGCCCATTGGGAACAGTTAAGGGAGTCTTCCCCCCCCCCCCGCCTTCTCATTTTGTTCTGCTTGTGCAAATCAGTAATTATCTGAGGTGCTTGCGAAGCGAAATTTAACTGTATTTCAAAATATCAGTTTTAATTTTTCTGAATTTAGATAATCTCATTCAAATATAGTCTTGAAGAATTATTGGTCACTAAATATCAGAGGGGGGGGGAAAGACATGCTATGAAGAAAGTTTTGAGAAGTTCTTAAAAAAACTAACCTTGAATGAAACTTAAATTGTTCAAATTCTATTTTTTTAGTCGTTTTCAATATAATTTTTCTAATTAATTTCTATTCGGATGTGTTTTAATAAATTATAGAGATACTTTAAACATTAACACGAAGCGTTTTATGAAAAACAAAAACAACAACAACAAAAAAAAAAAAAAACTTATATTTGATTGCTAAATTTTAATATTTAATTTTTTTATATCTAATGACATATTATTAATTTTATTTTATGTGTATTAAAAATTATTTTGTTAAAGTTTTACATGTGTTGAAGTTAATGCCTGGTGTATTGTAAAATAAATCCAGCAAACTAGAACTGTTTTTAAAAGTTTCAGTAATTCTAGCCTGAGAATGGATATACATAAATTTGTGTGTAATTTTTTAATTATATATATGTTATTTAATTTTATGTATCTATTTGAGAATGCATTAAATACTTTTTCATCTATTGGAAGAAATTCTGACTAATGTTTTATTATTATTAATACGTAAATATTTTATCTGGTCCTCTTAAAACTTGTAGATGCTATTAAAGTATCTAGCAGTTTATTGATGTACAAAAATAGAGAAATATTTGTCATATATATTTTTATGCTGATTGCTTTTCATTACTAAAATAGCTAGAGTTGCCTGCATGTGATAAATCTTCTTGATATCAGCAAATTGTTAAACATTCTATAAATTAGATGTTTCTTTTTTTACATATTCATAACTACTTTGATAAGTTTTATTCATATTAGTATTAGCAAATGCTGTATATTTATTTATATTTTTAGGGTGCACCTCGGAGGTCTGGTCGGGCTGTAACTAAACAAGAACCAACTTCTGGGAGAGATGCTACAAGGTCTCGCCGTAGTTCAACGGCTGCTCAAACTGCTGCTTCAGTTGCAGACTCAAAAACTCCAAAAGGTAGGAGTAGTGTCAGTTCACGCAGAGAGAGTGCATCTCCTTCAGATAACCGTAATAGGAGTGGAAGAGAAGGTGTTGAATCTCCTGCAACTCGTGTAAAGTCTACTCGAAGGAGTACTGGCCGTGTCAATTACAAAGAAAGTGATGGTGAAGAAGAAGCAGCTACTCCAAAATATGATGAAAACTTTGAAAGTAGTGAAGAGTTTGAAGAATCAGAATCTGATGAAAAATCAAAGAAGAAAGGGAAAAATAAGCCTGTCAAAGCAGTTACAAAAGGCCGTGGAGCAAAAGATAAAGCTAAAAGTGCTCGGGGTCGTAAAATTAAGCCTACAAAGAAAAAAGCAGATGAGGAAGAAGATGAAGGTTTTGAAGCTTCAGACGATAGTCAAGAACCTGAAATTGTTGTCACAGGAAGAAGAGGTAAAACAACTCCTGTGAAAGAGGCACCTAGATCTGCTAGAAGTAAAAAACAAAAAACTGAAGCTGCAGAAGTGAAAAAACCTGCTGCTGAAGAAAAACCAAAACCATCAAGAAGGAGTGCTCGTGCGGCTTCTAACAAAGAAGAAACTCCTAAAAAGAGGCCGTCACGTAGAGTGCAAGCTAAACGTTACACTGAAGAAGAGGAGGATGAAGAGGATATTGAAGTAACTCCTGTCTCTAAAGAAGAAGAAGATGAAGGAGAAGTAGAGGAATATGTAAAAAGTGAGACTGAAGGTAGTAAAAAGCGAAAGAGAGCTAGCACTTCTGAGGCATCCAACAAACGCATGAAGGAAACAGAATCAGTAGAAGATGACAAAATTGAAGCTGATGATGACAAAAGAGTAGAGGATGTGGATGAGAAAGAAACTGAACCTGAGACTAAAGTGGAAGTGAAAGAGGACAAAACAGACAAAGATCAGTCTGTAGAGCCAATGGAAGTAGATGAGTCGGATTCCGAAGAAGTGAAAATTGAGGCTCCTGCTAAAAATGAAACAGAAGTTGAAGAGGTTAAAATTAGTGAGGATAAACCAGAAGATCGCAAAGATAAAGATCAGGCTATCTTTTCGTTAGCAAAAGAAAAGCTGAGTGCTGCAAATAAGCAGGAAAGTATTGATAGTTCTGAAAATTTAGATGAAAGTATGCATAGTTCTGATTCAGAACAAGAAAGTAGAGCAGAACATTCTCTATCATCTGGTTTAGAAGATTCTCAAGATTCCAAAGATCAGAAAGAAGAAAAAGTTCCTGATACAAAAGAATCCATAGAAAGAAATGAAAAACGAGATGATATCGACCTTTCTTCTCAATCTTCTGAGAGTTGCCAGCAGATAGATGATAATTCTGATGAACCAAAAGTTGTAACGATCTCTGGTATTCCTTCTGAACCTGAAAAAATTGTAGATAAAGCAGAAAGTAATGTAGATATAAAAAATCGTGTTGATGCTGTGAAAAATGATAGTTCTTTCTTGCCTGAAAGCAAACCTTCAGAGCCAGATATATCCCCTTCAGCTCCTCCTTCTGCAGGAAGTACAATTCCATCAATCATTTCACATTCCAAGGAATCAAACTGTGACGTACCAGTGAATGGATCGGAAGGTGTGACAGTCACAAATCCTCCAGCTCATGTTATTCATAGTACTTCCAGTGTTATCTTAGAACATAAAGAAGATCCATCTCCTAAGGCTAATGGAGCTCATAATGATATACATAATAACACCACTGCACCTCCTGACCAGTATTATTTGTTACCTGGCCGTAAATATGTTGCAAACTGTAAAATAACTGAAACTGTCCGGCAAGCTGTTAAAGACCAGACTTTTGGTTTCGTTTCTTACAATTTGGGAAGTCCGAGTTATGATCCATATTTGCAGAAAGACAAAATTTTGAATGAGTTGAATAATCTCAATGCTCATGTAATTTGTTTGCAGCAAGTAGCAAAACCATTTTTTATTAGTGTGTTGCAACCTAGTCTTGATGCTCTTGGTTTTAAGGGTGATTTTTGCCAACCTGAGGACAGTTTAAAAGGTATAGTTACCTTTTACAAAACTTCTCTCTTCAGAATTACCGATCGGTCAGAAGTATCATTAAAGCATTTGATTGAGAAGGTAAGTTATCTGTGCATTATATTTTTAATATTGGTGTACATATCTGTGCGTATTTTTTAATATTTAGTCAAATGTTGCATTTCAGTTTTAGCTGGTTTGTAGTTATTCATTTAAGGTTTGAAAAGGGTTTTGTACCTGAGTAAAAGGTTATTAATTTATTTATCTGCTTTAAGATTTCTTGTGATTATCTGGAAAAAATGTTTAAATAAAAAGGCTACAAAAATATTATTTCTAATTAATATTGAAAAGGTTTTTACATTTTTTAACACCTGAAATCAATTTACTTGTGCAGAAGGATTGGCTAGCATTGCTGTTAAATGGAAGCAATAAGTTTTTCTTTATTTTGGCTGGAAAATAATTGGTAGTCACTTCTAAAGTTTTTTAATCCAAAGGGTTAATAACATGATATTTAATAAATATTAATAAATAAAGATAATGCACAAAATGTTTAAAAAAAAAGCCCCCTTGGATGTAATTTAAAATAAGAACTCTTTCAGATTTTATTTTTTTACGAGCTACATCTTTCTGTCACTATATAAACTCTGCTGATTATGATTTCAAATGGTGTCTTGCTCCAGCCGTATGTTTCTTTTTCCACCATTTGAAGAACCCTAGCACCTGCTTGATATTTTTTTTACATATGAACTCCGGAATGTGCAAATCGGGAGTATTGACTGTTATTCCCTAGTCTATTAAAACTTGTACAAGAGACTTATAGTTTTACCTTCATTGTAAATCATTGTATTGGTAAATCCAATAAGCATATTATCAAACTATAAATAATAATAATAATAAAATTTCCGTTCTTAAACTGCAGCTTTTAAGTAGTTCTCTCCGACAGCAATTAATTTGCATTATGGTTATGGTGTGAAAGTTGGCAACTGTTTGCTCTTTTGGGGGGAGCAAATTTTGGTTTCTTTGTTGATACACAAGTACCAGGATTATTACTTTTGCTGAAATTTCTTGTCTTACTACTACCTCTAATCTATAGCTACTTTTTGAACAATTCTTTTCTTGATTAAATGAGTACAGAGGAGTTAATTCCTGATAGAATATGATAGGAAAACTACATGTTTCTACCATTTGTCATTGCTATTTTGAGTATTGTATTTTAAACAAATGATTTTATGTTCTGTACCTTGAATTCTTTTAAGTTAATTCTTAAGCTGGTTGGTCTGTTTCTATTGTTTAGCTTGAAGCTGTTAGATGAGTATGAAGATCTAATTGCATTCCCCCCCCTTTTTTAATAGGTGCCATTAGCCAAGAAGAGAGGGGGACCTGTGCCTGATTGCTTTTTAAATTGCCCAAGTTTTTATTATAATCCATATCAAACATAAGATTGCTATTTTGCCTAATTTTAAGTTTTACTTTGGCATGTTTCTTTTCTCTCTTTGTTTTCATTCCTTTAAAATAGTTATAAGTAACAAAATTATTAACAAGGATACTGACAGTATTTTCTATACTGATAAATAATTGTTTGTTTAGATTTATATCTACTCAGAAATAAGAAATTGTGAATATTTCATTTTCTATGAGCTGTACGTAGTCTTAACTAGAGTTGATTCTCGTTATAAGAAAACTTGGATAAAGTATTTAATTTTCTCTGCATTGTACATATTTTCTTAACTAGAGTTGGTTCTTGTTATAAGAAGGAAAACTTGGATATTAAGGAGAAGAGGTCTTAATTATGGTAAGAATAATATAAAAACATAGGATTATTTTCCATTTATCTTAAAGAAGTTGTTAGTTTTGATTAATTATGTAATGGGTAATTCCTTTTTAAAGCAACCACTGCAATGATCCTGGGACAAAATTTGAGATTTTCACATCTCTGATTAGGTGATTTAGTTTTCCAGTTTTAGAAACTAAGCATGTGGCCACTTTAGCAAGAAAGTACCATTTAATGTTAAAAGTAATTTTTTTCAATACATTCTTATTTTTATGGCCTTCATTTCATAAATAGTGTCAAGATTATTGATAAATCACCAACACAAACCATCTTCAAATTTCCAACAATCCTAGTGATCATCATTTATAGTTTGAAGAGTTCTGAGTAAATCATGTGTTATCTTGTAATTTTTCTCATCACAAGAAGATCCCTGAGTATTCTGTGTGATTCCTACATATTTTTTTTTTTTTTGAAAAAAATTTGTTAGCAATTTTTGATTTCCCGACAAATGAGGAAGATGATTCTTCGGTTGATCTTTACATTATGGTAACTTGCCGATTTTTTGGCGAAAATTTGGCGACCAACTCTCCTACAGCAACCCTCTATTTTTTTTTTTTTTTTTTTTCCCATTGCCATTTTGTCTTCACGAAGTAAAGACATGTTTCTTTTCTTTTTATCTACTGAACACCTCTTCCAACAATCTACTAGCCGAATTACACTTATGCTAGAAATTTTATCTAACAAAACTGCTTAATCATGACAAATATTCACTACAAAATTGGGAAAAAGTGCACAATACCATACTCCTTACGCGTTTTTCAAAATAACACATACACATAAACCATGTACACATCGACTTATTTTTACTTAAAAAAACATCCCAGAATTACACAAAAATGGCATTGCGCACACTCTTCACTATATCCATGTACACTGCTTTTTTTCTCATAAATTAGAAAAATTTCACGAAAATACATGACAATTTTCTGAATCTTTAAACCTGGTAAAAAGAACATATATGAAATTACCTGATCATGAAAAAGTATATACCTTTTCCAAATATGAACATTTCCACATATAAAATAAATAAAATATCCAAAAACTTTTACCTCTAAATCATCTATTATATTATAAACGTCACCAACGAATTCATACCGCAAGCATTACAAATACTTAGTGTCAAATATTTAAGTTATTTCCATGCACGTTTACTTCAACTAAAACGTATACCAAATTCCTACAAATATAAAATTCACAAAATAACTATCATTTAATTAAAATATAATTAAATTCAAAAACACTACTTAAAATATAAATAAGCACATACATTAAATTAATAAAAATTAGCATACAATCCTAATTACTTTAAACTAAATCATTGCTAATAACAATTTTCCCAATAATACCAAATTACTTTACTTCCACCTTACATTTAGAACAATGCATAAAAATAATATCCTCAAATAATTAAAAATACTAACTTACCTAATCTTCTTCAGAATCTTGGTTACATGGTGGATACACTTTTATTATGGATTCAATAAAACTATTGAACGATTTTTTCTGCGAATTTTTCCTCCACACTTCCTCCGCTAAATAAAAAGCAAAATTCTCTTTATCACATCTAGAATTCACTTTAGACAGCGCCATACAATCCCAAAATTATTCAACCCTACTTCACACAACACACAATGAAGCTTAATACAAAATAATATACAGCCACAGATATTTTTCCACATCCCCCCTTTTCCGCTTAAAGAACCGTAATTCGTCCATTAATATCACATGACATATCCCATGATCTCTCATTTCCCTCACACGAAATAATGCGTAATCGGAACTGAGTACTGCTCACATTATTACCAAAGTCCCAGGTAGTAACCTTTATCGCCTCCAAAATGTCGCCAAAGTACCAGTTACCATATTCTAAAGATCAGCCGATTCTTCTTTTCGAGAAAGCCACATTTTGTCTTTCACTCGAATATGCAAAAAATAGTCATTAAATAAAATTACATATCGATGAAAGCATTTGGAGATGCAAACTAGAAATGTTACAAGTGAAAGAAATGCATATTTTTGCAGCTGGTTCAGTTGTTTTGGAATATTTTTTGTAATAGTTCTGTGATTTATGTTCTATGGGGCAAATGAACTGATGTTGATGAAGTGGTGGGAAACAACTCAGTCTTTATGAAAATAAGCTATTGACTGTGAACAATTTTATTAGAGGTAGACAAGCAAAAATGTGGACATAAACAAAAAATCTTTCAGTATGGGGCAAAAACAAAACCTCCATGGCTCTTTCAGAATATCGGATATTTGGTGTATTATGCTGAGAAACTGATGTATTCTTTCTTGGCTTAAGTTCCAAATAGAGAGGTGACTATAGTCATGCCAAAAATCCTCAGCCATGCGTAAGAGAAATTGACAATTTATTTAGACTATTAGCAAGCGTATGGAACAAAGCAATTAAAAAAAGGTTAGAGATATTTTACTGGTAACCATTTTATTGGTTCAACAACAGTTGCACATATGCAAAATGTTGAAAGACAGGTGCTTCGGTAGGTGGTGGAATAAAAAGCAACAAGGCAAGGTTAATTATAATTCTGAGGTCGTGTATCGTTGCAGAGTTTTGCAAAAATCCATGGGACAGGAAAAAACTTCTGATGCCATTGTAGAAGCAATTGCAGAAACATAGCAGCCACAAAGTGGATGGAAGAAGTAAATATGAACTTGGTGATTAAAAACATTGAGAGGTCTAATAATAAAGAAATATCCTTCTTCCCCCCCCAATAGTTTTTTTAAAAAGTGTGTTTTTTTTTGTTTTTTTTTGCTAACATTGAACCTATAGGGCAATTTTTTTTAGATGTTAATTTTAATGTGTCTAACATTAGAGAAGTATAAAATTAAGAACTAAAAAAATAATAGTAAACTAAAAATTTATCTCCATTTGCATGTAAATTAACAGGACATAAATTTCTTTATTGTTGGTGTCGGATTCAGCTATATGGCTTTTAAAATACACTGGTGTGCAAAAATTAAGGACGAAGTCGAAAAATTAGCATATCAGCTGAACGAAGAGGCAGAGTGGACAGAAAGACCAATCAGGAGATTAAGTAAGGTGATGTACGGTAGCACATGCGCAGATATGCAGGTAGACGTAATGGGGGAGTGTCTGAGTAGTATAAAGCATGTTGTCGGTGTAAGATCAGTATTTCTGGCAAAGAGATTGCATGCCGTATAGCAGTTAAAATCACACTGAGTTGCTGCTTCAGCGAGAAATGGCGAATAATCAATCTGTTAGACGACATCTGGATGCTTTTACCCGAGGTCGACTCATTGGGAAGTTGGAGGAAGGCCGCAGTGTGACAAGTGTGGCTGCGCAGAGTTCAGGATTGCTCACAGCATCGTTTCACGACTTTGGAGACAATTTCAAACTACAGGAACAGCTATCCGGGGGTTTAGTAGTGGTCGTCCACGAGGAACCACACCCACAGATGACCGGTATATTGCCTTACAGGCCAGAAGAAACAGGCGGCAGACAGCGGGAGAAATCGCTAGACACACGACACAGGCGACTGGACGACCGATATCTCATTTTACCGTGGCCAGAAGACTGCACGGTGGTGGTCTGTTTGCACGACGCCCTGTACGGTGTGTACCTCTAACGCCTGCCCATCGGAGAAGGCGTTCTCTGTGGTGCCGGGAACACCAGAATTGGAGAGACAATGAATGGGGACGAGTACTCTTTACAGATGAGAGCAGATTCAGTCTGAGTAGCGATTCTCATCACATACTCATCTGGAGAGAGCGGGGAAGCCGCAATCATCCCTCAAACATCATTGAAAGGGACAGGTATGAGGTGGCGATGTTCTCGTTTGGGCAGGCATCATGCTTGGTAGTCGTACAGACCTTCACATCTCCGACGCAGGTTCAGTCAATGGGACCCGTTATTGTAACGAGATTCTTCTTCCATATGTGCGTCTTTTTAGAGGCGCTATGTGTCCACAGTTCCTTTTCATGGACGACAATGCATTATGTCATCGCACAGTAGCTGTCGAACAGCTCTTAGAGAGTGAGGATATTGAACTTATGGATTGGCTGGCACGATCTCCGGATCTCAATCCCATCGAGCATGTATGGGATTTTCTAGGCAGACGCTTGGCAGCTCGTACCTTACCACCAGTAATGATTCTGGAGCTTCGATTGGCGCTGCAAGACGAATAGGTAGCAATGCCTCAACAACTCATTGACACCCTCATTCTGAGCATGGGCAGACGCTGTGAAACCTGCCTAGCAGTCAGGGGAGATCATATCCCCTATTAAAGACCGGATGTATCTTGCTGGATACCCATCACAGGGATGTTTCGGCCTTCAGTCGCATTGCACTCCATGCTACTTTTTCAATAAAGCTTCTTTTTATCCCTCTGATTTCTCTTTTAATAAGTGTTGCATACATTTACTCATGTCCTTACGTATTGGGGATCTTACGGTATTAAATGTGTTGATTTGGAAAGCTTTTGTACAAAGTTATATTGAAAAAACCGTCTCGTCCTTAATTTTTGCACACCAGTGTAAATGCATGCCGCTAATGCCGGTGTATATTTTTTTATATTGTGAAATAATAAAGAATTAGTTTAAAATAATCTTTGCGTTAATAAAGAATTAATCTTAAAATTTCTAATTAGCTAAAATTATCTGTTTTCACTAAAATATATATTTTGATGGTTTGGTAAATGAAATTATTAATTATTTTAAAAAGCTATTGTTGTAAGTTGTTTCTTTTTTTGTGCTAATACTTTCTCTTTAATTCTGTAGACAGACATAGTCTCTTGTTTAGTTAGATTGTTGAAGTTGTGTAACTGCTGTGTCGAGAATTCCGACTAACTTGTCAATGAAAATTTTTTCGTTTTCAGTAACTTCTCTGTGACTTTCTTCACAATTGGTATTTTCTGAATCTAGAACCATACTACAGATTTCGGCATTTATTAATTGATTGGTGATGGGGGAGCATTGTTCTCACAATAAAAAACTTTTATATCATCTTCATTTATTACCACTTTTCCACATTTCTTTACAAAATTCGTTAATTGAAAAATTTCACCTTTGTTTTGCGATATCCAAAAACCTTTAAAATGCACGGCTATCATCATTAAATTTAGCTATCGTTCACTATACATATTTGGCTATGCATCACGAGCTTGACGACTAACGACAAGTTGTTCCGTTAAATTTTATCTCTCTTTTAATGCACACTGAAATATTTAAGCTTGAATTTTATTAGTTATTTTTCTTCCACATGCTTAAGGCTTATCAGAATTCTGAATAAATAAATTCCCACCATATACTTAAGCCTTATTGCGGGCCGCCGCTAGATATCTCACCGCCTGATGCAGTTTCTATGGGTCCTAAATTCTGTGACCTGGTGCCACCTTACAAACCTTGGTGCTAGTTCTAGGTTTATGTGAATAACAAATCAGTTATTCTTAATTGAGATAGCCCTAAATATAATCTTTGGGTCTATGAGTATGATCGACAAAATCTATTTTTAGCATATGGAAAGAAATTTCTGTTAAATTTTTCCTTGTCAACATGTTTTAGCTCATTCAACTTAAATCTGTAATCATCGCCAAGTGCAATGTCAACATAAAAGGCTACCATACTCCTATGTTATTCAATTACTAACATAAAAAATTGCTTACATATTGCTACTTGAGTCATTACTCAAGTTGTCTGGGACGCCAGAGAAAAACGAACAGTTGCGGTTTAGATAGCAAAGGACGATGTTTGCATGATGTAGCTAGATAAATATTTCTTATTCGTTTAACTTGTACTTATGTGTAAATAAACCTTTTTCCTTAAGTTTAAATGATTTGAAGTATTCCATTAATGATAATATAGTTGTTAATTCATCGGGTAGATGACTTATGAATCCCTTCTGAGCTAGCCATTGTTTGAACGTAATGTGTTGATAAACATGCAGGGATTATATAATAAATAATGATTTGCCAGGTTGGCGTCAGATCAATGATGCATCTATGTGGAAAGTTTCGGTTTGAGATGCGTGCCAAGCAGATATGCAGCAACGAAGCCAAATTACTAATTGTACAAATTTATGTTAAAATGACTGCTTCTTCAATAGCAAGGTATTTTATTTAGTGTCAAAGTGAAATTAAGAATCAGGACTCTCCAGATGGTGTATCATGCATGGAGGGAGGGGAATCAATGCATAAAGCCTACCAGAAAAATGTTGTTGGTAGTTTTGAGGTCCGGATTTTAGATCATTCCGGATAATGGATGTCCAGATTTCGGACTTTGTATTGTATAGTTTAATAAGTTTAAATTCTGTGGTTAAATCAAGCACTGTATTTTCAGTAAAAAATTGACGCTTTTTACTAGATTTTTTACAGTTGCATTTTATATCTAGTTGTAATGAAAGTTTTCAACCGAAAAATGTTTTTAATAAATTTGGAAAAAAAAAAAAAAAACAAAACAAAACATGAAAGTAGTACCTTTAGTGTGGCTAGTAATCATCACCCAAATCTATGATCTTCTGCCAGCGTGTTGGTAGTTTTTCAAAGGGTTTGGAAACGTGGCAGCAAGTCAAAAATGTTCTGTTAAATTGGATGTCCTGTGCAGAATGGAAGATAACACCAGCAAGATGTAGCTTCAGGTGTAAAGAAAGGTAGAAGTCCAAAGGAGCAATGTCTGGGGCTATCTCGTGGATGTGGCAAAAGATCCTGTTCTTTGCCATTCTTGGTAGATAATACCATCCCACCAGATACAAAGCGGCCATCCCACCAGATCAAAGCGGGATTTTTTTGTTAGTCAATTTGCGTTTTGTGACACTGCTGAAGGCCTCACCAGATGCAGACCAACTCCCATTTCAGCCTGTGTTTGTTGATGTAAATCCACTTTAAATAAATTATATATATTTTCAAAAATAGTGATTGTTTAATTTTGCTTCATAATTTTGAAATATGATAGTTATCTTTATACAATTTTGGCATCTTCCTGGTATGGTTTAATCGACTAATTTAAGTTTTATATGTTTATGAAGTTATTAGGAAATGTTGAAGCCAGATTTTGATATCTGAAAGAACAAGCTTGCAAACATATTGGCCAACTCAGTGTTTCTTTTTATTCTTATTGACAAATATTTTTCAACTAGTATAGATAAAGTGAAAAATAAAGGACATGCCAAGGTCACCAACTTGCCTCTTGCAAGTAATTTAAACCAGATGGCACACTAATCATGCCTGTTTTTGGAGAAGTACATTGGTATCTTTACAATTTTGAAATATATTTAAAGATTGAAGTTAACAAGCATGGTGGCAGAAGAGAAAAGTTAGAAAAAGAATTTAATGTGTACAAATGAAATATTTGTTCAGAATGAGTTTTAGTTTCGATATATTTTTAATAGTCTTTTTAAGCATCTAAAATTATTGGCTGAATATTTATGTAGCTATCTGCATTATTTAAGAATCTTTTGAATTAATTGTAAAGGATGCAGTTTTAGAGAGATACATTATAAGCAGTTATTATTTTTAGGACAAAAGAGAAAATATCCAAATTAAAATAGAGAGTTAATAGACTACTGAAAATTAAAGAAGCTGGATTTACATACTTTTTAACATATATATATATATATATGTTTAAAGTAAAAGTTCACTGAAAATTAAAGAAGCTGGATTTACGTACTTTTTAACATATATATATATATGTTTAAAGTAAAAGTTTTGAGCATACAGATTAAGTTTTTCTACTCACATTTTGGAGGGAGGTTATAACTTTTCTGCTGAAAATCGTATTTCAGTTCATTTTATATTTCAATTGTATATGCTGTTATATTTTTAACCCTTTCAGGGCGGGCGTCCCATATATGCATTCCCTAAGAACGTCTCTTACAGCCGGGCGTCCCATCCACGCATCAGTAAAGATCGCATTCAGAGGACGGGTGATGCGTATATGCATTTTAAGGTGGAACGTTTTTCTGAAGGCCACTAGGTGGCATCCTGTGTCCATTACTTTTGAAATGAACACAGTTTTAGGTTCCTGACCTTGAGTTTGATATATTCTGCTTCACTTTGGTATTTTACTCATCAGCTGTTCGAGGGTGGGGGGGGGCAGAGGGAAAGCGTAAACAGAGGTGGGCTCTTTAAATCACTGTGTGCTAATGAAGAAAACATTCTCGTATCTGATTTATATCCAATTCCTTTTTTTATTCTATATTTTTTCTCTACTATGTACGGTCTTTTAGGGTTTCTGTGTGGAGTTTTTTTACGTTTTGCATTGCCTTCAGATATATTTCCGCTCCTTCTTCTTTTTTTTTTTTTTTTTTAATTTAGGAAAGCCTCACCTTGAGTCTATTATGGCGGAAAGGCACTATTTATCAGAGGAAGAATACCCTAGTATGGTTAGTGAACCATTTACTAACGCAAATGAGAGTACCGATTCATTTTCTAAAGAGTTACAAAGTGATACTTCTCTGTGCTTCGAGATTTACCACACTCGTTTTCATTTTAAATTTTGTTACTTCTTACTGTAAATAGTCTTTATTGGGTTCTTTTTATTAATTTTAAACTTTATTGATGGATTTTATCAATTAAAACTTTGGAATAATTTGAATAGTGCTTCCGAAAATTATTTTAGAATTTTAGAAAAGCAATTTTTTAAGTATATTTTCATGTAAAATAAAGAAAAAAAAAAGTTTTAAGGGCTAATTTTAACATATATAAGAGCTCAGGTAATAATCTAAAATACCAAAAATTACGATGCTAGAAGCAAAACTTTTGTTTTTCTGATTTTTGTTATAAAATTAGGCGTAGCAATGCAAAACCTCCGTCCTGTACGGTGACTGCCTTTGATTCTCTTCCGTCCTGCATGAGCGTCTTAAACAAAGGTGCACCGTCGCGAAAAGGTTAAGAAAAACATGCTTTGGTAGTTTAAAAAAAATGCTGTCTTTTTTACCATTACTTAATTGCTTATACTGATAGTTAATAAAGATAAATGCATCCAAACTAAATAATTAATAAAACTAAATGTTTGATATTGATGTCAAATGAAACATTTCAGTGCTTTTCTGTTTGCTTCTAAAAAGGGAACTACTTATGTCTCTTAGATTTAACCATAAGGTCATCTGTATTTTTGAATATTTACATTAGAATTTCATTTAATTTTTTTCCTATAAACTTGATATTATTTTGGTTAGAATAGTTTTGAAATGTTCTTCATCCCCTCTCCCTTCTACTTAACTAAATAAATAGTGCTGATTATCTTTTGCGTTTAGGGCACTGAGACCATTATATATGTGCATCATAATTTGTCTTATTCATGTATTATTTCTTAAAAAATATTTTGTCATCTCTTTCTTCAGAGTTGCCCAACTCTTTCTATTTCTGATCATACTCCCGCCAACATATTTCTCATGATTTTTATCTAGCTTGCCTTAACATTCTATTATTTGCCCCCAAAAATTTATTTATGGCATCTGAAAGCACTTGTTTTCTCTAGATACTTATTTAAAAAAAAAAAAAAAAAAAAAAAAAAAAGAAGAAGAAGAAGCAAGATTGAGGTTGTTTATTTCGTTCGTCTCGCCAGTGAGCAGTGTAAGTTCCACATGCTTCCCAGGAACAGTTTAAGAAACAAGTGCAAGGGGAAAAAACAATTGGAATTGAAGAAATGGGTTCAAGAAATTCTTATGAAAAATAAATCTTAGTTATTAATTGCATTAAAAGAGTTCCATTCTGCCTCTCTACAGATGGAAGCAATAATACCGATGCAAAATTGTATTTCTCTCCCCCCCCTTTTTTTTGTTTTGTTTTTTAATTCCGAGTCTTCAGAAATTGAATGTAGTTTACATTCTGTGTCTGCTTTAGAAGACATTTGACAGGCTTTAATAGTAGCGCAGCTAATTATTAAAACTTTAAAAGAAAGTGCAATTCTTTAGTATAATTGCTTAGCACTTAGTGCACTACCAGGATTTGTAGACTTAAAGATTGATGTTGCAGGCATCTTTAAAAAAAAATGCAGATTATGAAATGTACTTCTTAGATTTAGTGGTGAAAAGGGGTAAACTTCTTTGCCAGTAAGTGTGGTTGAACCCATTGTTGACATAAGATAAAATGCTCTGTTGAAAGTTATAAAATACCTAAAGTAAATGGAGATGTAGTTATTGCTTCCATTGTTAAAAATAGGTGTAAGAAAAATTAAGTAATTTCTGCACCTGAGAGCAATTTAATTGGCAGTTCTCAAAATCTAAATGTAACCCTCCCAAAAAATAGCTTGACAGGGGACACTTTATTCGATTATTGCAGGTTTATCTTGTGGAGAACAAATATTTATATTTTTGTCTTCGGACCTTAACAAAGCTGTCTGCTCTTTTATACGCTTCATTTTGCCATCATTCGATGTTCTTAACACAATTCCACTTTGCAGAATTATATTAACTCGTATTTTGCAGTCAATGTGTAGTGATCTGCTTAAAGTATTTAATTATTAAGGAAACTGATTGGAGTATTTTTCTATTATTAGAAAGTACACATAATAAAACTATTTTTTTTTTGTCTGTAAGTATTTTTACATTTAAGAAATAATAAATAAAATTTTAGATATTGTAATTACTATTTAAAGTTAATTCATTATTAAAAATGTATTTTCTTTCTACATATATTATTATTTAAAAAGTTTTTGTCGTTGAGAAAAATTCTCCTGATTTCTTAAAAGAAAAAGGCCCCCTGATTTTTTTAGTATCGTAGATTGGCAAGTATGCTTTCTTAATTAATTTGCCAACCAGTTGTAATATAGTACTATTTATGGAAACCAAATGTATAAACTGCTGGTATGAAATTATGGAATTTCATTAGAAAGCAAGATCATTTGATTATCTTAACATGAACTGGTCAATTTCTTTCATTTGTTTTACTAATACTCCAAATCTTTTAAAGTAAAGCCATATTTTAGTGTTAATACGACTGCAGGAAAACCTGCTTGAAAATAGTATTTGTGTATTTATAAGTAAAATAGTTTCTCATCTATTTTTTAAACTCGGTGCTAAGTCGTAAACTTTCATAAATGTTTGCTTATTTTCTTCTAAAATTTTATGATAACTGTTTTAGGAACTTGAAGTTTCTTCTTTGGATGCTAATGACAGATCAGCAGTAAGAGCACATGTAAAAAGATGTGGAAATGTGTGTTTTACGCAGCTTACCACTGTCATCGGAAATCATACCATTACCATTGCAAATGTACAGATTCCTCCTACAGATACTAGTGTTCATGCATTACAGGTAATTTCTCCTTCATATTGTAAATCATTTAAAAGTTTTTGTTGACATCGCCATACATAAATGATATTTTTGCATTCTGTAAATGTGCTGTTCTTAATTTTATAGTTTATTGATTTTTTAAGTGCAATTTTAATTTTTTTTGTCCTGCGTCTAATTTTATGCTATTTTGTGGATTGATTGGCACATCAAATCCTGTTTCAGTGTGGAACTTAGTGTTTTCTAGGATTTCTAGCTATAAAATTCTTCTAGTCTCAGTATTAAATTGCTTTAAATTAGATTATACATTTTATATATAGGTAGTCATCCAGTTCTATGGTACTTGTTGAAGCAATAAAGCATGTCTGATGCACAGATTTCTAAAGCTTACTTACTGCTCAGCACTTATAGCGTGCCTAACAGGATTGCAGCAGTGATTAAAAATGAAGGAAGTGCTATGAAATACTGACGTTACTAAAATAACCTTGTATTTCATTCTTTTATATGTGAAATTCCATTAAATTGGTTTTCCTACGGGTGGTCTTAAATTTCTGCAGACAAACTCTTTAACATTTTGGAAAAACAAGTCAAGGAGACATGAAAGGTGTTACTGTGTTGCAGAGCAATGCTATTACTACATATAAATGTTAGCCCAAAAAGGCAGTTTACCCAGAAGGGCTATTAATTTTGTTTTGGAATTTTGCATCGATTCACTTTTGAAATTGTTGAAAATAAAATTATCGTGTGATATCTGCCGATTGTGCATTTGCAATCGTCTGAAATCTTTATCCCAACAGGCCTTGCAATAAATGTTTATGTAAACAGATATTTAGAATTCGGAATGTAACGGATATTTTTCGCTTACTAGGTTAGTTTATTCTTTTTTTTTTTGGATTACCTGATTATTATACTTGGATTATATTTCAGTCTAAAAGCTTTATGTATGAGATGTGAATAAAAAGAAAAATTTTAAAAAGATGGTCTTCATGCAAGAATTGCATTTTTTTAAGTGTGATATAATATTATTTTATTATCTATTTCATATTTTGTAAAACATTAACGAGTTTTTGATCAAAAAATTCAACGATTTCAAAGCATTCCATGAACGTCGCGTGCATCTTCAAGCACAGATGTTTTATGCTTGAGGTTTCTTTTTTGTGATATTGCTATTGAATTTAATTTAATGGTCTAAGTGTGAAGAACATGATGATATTTATTTAATAAAGCAAACACACAAAACGTTAAAAAAAGGGGGGGGCCTGTTGCTTTTTTTTTTTTTTTTTAATTAAAAGATAAAATTTTCACATACTAATTTGAATGTTCGACATGTATTGCTATATGGAATATATATCTTTCATTTCAAGGTTTCATGTTTGGCTAGAGAGATAGTAAGAATAAATGGTGGTACAAATAAACCTCTGCTTCTTGGGGGTGAATTTAATATGATGGAGAGTGAAGCACCATACCAATTACTTCGTGATGGCTATCTTAGCAATGATATGATAGAAGAATTACAAAGAAGAAAAGATGTTGTGTTACCTGGAAAAGAGGTATTTTTTAATATTATTTTAAAAATTAAATTATTGGTACCACAAAATATGTGAATTTTTTACTCAAAATATTCATAGTCATACTTCAAAGGTTCTTTAAGTCAGGGTCGTGATACATAAGTGCTTGACAAGAGATGGGCCATGAAAAGTTTTTGTTTTGTGGTGTAATAATAAATGTGTATGTATAGTTAATTAATTAATTTGTTAACTAATGCTTAATAGTTGTATTTATTTATAATTTTTCATGTTAATTATTCAGACTTTTTTGTTTCTGCCTCCCCTTTTAATTCACCTCAAAGGAATTATATGCGAGTGAATTATAATAATTTGAAATTATATACATTTTAGTCACAAATATTATTGTAGTCCTTAAATTTCATAGTTGTTAAATTTGAGTACTTAAAATTAGTGGCCTCAAACTGGCAACTCCTAGGCAATTTTATGCATCCTACCAATACATTTTGGTTATGTGTTTGTCTTAATACAGTGCTCATAGATTTCGATACAGCATACATTCATTGAGCTGTGGATAGCAATAGAATGTTTATGAAGAAAGTAGAACGACGCTAGCAAACATTTCAGCAGTCATTACCTTACAATCGAGTTCAAAGCTAGTGCTGGCATACAGCCAAAAGTATATATGTAACGTTTGTACATACATAACAGCACTCTGACAGAACCACAGAAAAAGTTAAGAAGGAAAAGGGTTTTAAAACATCCCATTTCGGGATATGACAATTTAAAATATAAATATAAGAAACATATGGATTGTGTTTATTATAGCTTTCTACTGAATGAAGAAGCAGAATGAATAGATTTACGATGTCAGTTAAATGAAAAAATTATGTACCTCGTATAATTGCATGACTAGGCTAATGTAAAAGTCAGTATGGTCAATAAATGTATTCACCAGCCAACAGCTGGTAGATCTTTTTTATGTTATGTCCCCCCCCAAATGCGTGATGTTATTGTAAGTTATATTAATACCAATCATTTGAAATTGTGCTAAGCGTTTGATAGTTGCTTTTATGTGAAAATTTGTTTTGTTGAATTAAAGTTGTAAATAAAATGATAATCCATGATTTTAATCAAGACCTAAAACTACAAGTTATGTCTTTAACAAATGGTAAGAGAAAAGTAACAGAAGAAGGATGTGATTTTCAAGGTAAATGAGAAATTGCATTCTTTTATGGTGTTATGCACAATAAAATTGTATGTGTTATTCATAATAATGGAATATCAGTTCCAAAAGAGTATGTTACAACTCACTATTATGACACAAATCATAAAGAAAAATTTTAAATGTTGAAAGTAATGGGAAAAATAATTTTTTTTTTTTTTTTTTTTTTTTTTTTTTTAAATCTGGCTTACACAATGTAGAAGCAAGTAAATCAGTTAAGCAACAGTTGGTGCAAGTTTTGCCTTCATGGCTTATCATTGCAAAAAGCTCAAAACCATTGATGATGGTGAATTTGAAAAAGATTGTTTGAATTAAATCAGCTAAACCTTTTGGTCCTGACAAACAACAGTTATTTAAAAATGTTAGTTTGTTAGCAAACACAATAGCGGAACATGTTAATGAAATCGCTAGTGATTTATCATCTAAGTTAAATGAAACAATTACAGATTTTGCAGCATTCTCAAAAGCAGTTGGTGAGAGTATTGACATCACAGACTGCTTGTAGGTTTCGCACAAGGTGTTACTGATGAATTTCTTGACAACTAATTAAGAAATTACTGGAAATAATTTCTATGAAAGGGAAAACTTTTACATTGGATATTTTTTCTGAAATAAAATATTTAATAAATAAATGTAAATTAAATTTGGATAAAATTTTTGGATGTGTAAGTGATGGTGGGGGTACTGTGAATGGTAAAAAAATAGTAAAATACCTAGTAAAATTAAGAAATATAGTTAAAGAAGAAAGTCTTTGGAATGTGTTTTGCACTTATACATTGCAGTATATATCAAGAAGCACTCTGTGCCAAATGTTTTCAAATGGATGATACTGTGGAAATGGTAATTAAAATAGTAAATCTGTGGACAAGCTGCGAATCATCAAGCTTGAAGAAATTAAAAATGAGTAGGGGAAAATTATTATGACTAGTTCAGGTGATTAAGTCAAGGAGCAGGGTGTTAAAACAATTAATTTAATAAATGAAATCTAAATTTTCATCACCTCCCCCCCAAAAAAAAGAAAAAAAAGGCTTTATGATGATGATACATCAATATCCAATTTAGCATTTTCTTACTGATTTAACCGGCCATTTAAATATTCTCAATAAAGAGCTGCAAGGAAAGGATACACTTATCACTGACATGTGTGCTTCAGTTGAAGCTTTTAAAGTTTAATTGTAAATATGAAAAACACAAATGAAAAAAAAAAAAATTCTCACATTTTCAATGTTAAAACACGTTATGATAAAATGAAAAATCTCAACAATACAGCCGGAAACTAGTATTATTATGACAAAAATTTAAAGGCAGGTTTAAGGAATTCAATCATTTGGAGTCAATTTTCAAGTTATTTTCTTTACTGTTGTTGCATGCGTACAGGTTCATAATGAATTGAATGCACAAATCCGATGAAAAGTGAATTGCATTTATTCTTATTGCAAGAATAAATACAAAATGCTTCCGGCGAATACTAACAGGCAGGAGACAGACTTATCAAGGGGACGGAAGAAGGAAGGAAAAGAAAGGCATCCCTCCCCTTAGGTAGATTCGCATGATAATTCCGGCATATTAGCGGAATGCCGCGAACGCGATGGCTGCATGGGAAATTTTGAGACCTCGATTCTGCACTTTCTCCCTCAGGTTTCCGGGTGCCCATGCTCGGCCAGAGATAATCATACAATATTGCAATATCTTACAATAGTTATATTGTAAACTACTAAAACATTTTACAGAACACAATTCAAAGCAGAGAAAGCTAATCCGATTTCACTGTGCATTTGCTATAGTAAACAACAACAGTTTTCTAAACAACTGAATTGAGATGTTTTTCTCCAGCTTTTATAAACTTTTTAAAATCAAGCACAATAATATTCTGGGTATTTCCTTGATTTTTCCGGAAAGCTAAAGCATACTATTACGAGATATTCTACTAAAAATAGCTAAATAAATACAAAATTCATAACAACATTAAAAGTAGACTTGAATAATGTATTAGAAAATCCACAAATGGAACTAATTAATTGCATTGTGATATAAATCTTATTCAAAGGTAAATATCCCCGGTTGCGAAATTTTGCATTAAGAATAATCATTTATGTGTGAACATGTTTTTTTTTTCAGTTAAAAATTAATGATTAATTAATGAAGATTAATAAGTCCAACAAAAAGGGCACAACCAACTGATGAGCATCTTCGATCTGTGACAAAGATAGTTTCCAATTATTTTCCTCCAAGGCTACAAATGTTATCAAACAGAAATGGTGCCAAGTATCGAGCTGTAGTAAAAAATAGAAATGTATAATTATTTATGAACAATATACAAATTTGTTTCCTGCATATGTGAATGAATTGATGCATAAAGAACAAAGAATAGGACGTCTTTGTTTATTAAGTTTTGTTCCACTAAGGAAATTTTCATTGAAAATTTGGTGGTAAGTTTTCATAATTTGTTTATGTTAAAAGTTAATTTTATTCAGTATATTACAAATATTTGAAATAGATGTTAGTCCAAAAATTGAGTATTTAGCTGGTAGTACATTACAGTAATGAAATGCAGTAAAAAATTTCTTTGTGTTATTGTTGCTTATGTATGTTTTGTTAAATATTTAATAAATGAAATTTGAAAGTTTGTTTTAAAAAAATCTGTCCCCTCAGCTGCTTTCAGATGGTACAATCCATATGCAATTTGTGTTTGAGACATCTGCTTTAAATCAGCTAATCATATTTCATCTGCATTGATAGTTAAGTGGAAGTGAGCTATTATCAGACAATATATATATATTCAATAGAAAGCTGTATACACTAACATGATGCTTTCAACAGAAAACATACTTTCATCTTATACTCTTATGTATGTGAATTCATCTGAAAATTGTGAAGTAAATGCAAAACACCATTTGAAGAGATTTTAACTGGCACTGGTATCTTTTGGCAATCTTTAAATTAAATTTGTTGTTCTTGTTTTTAAATTTAAGTATTGTCAGTGATTTAAGTGGAAAACGGTGAATTTACGACTACTCCCACCAAACCAATTTGCAACATATTTCTCCTGACTTAAAAATTTTTCATAATTTTTATGTAGCTTCACTTAATATTGATATTTAAGCCCATTATTTGCTCCAAAAAAAAGTGATTTTGGGTATCTGAAGGTGCATGGTTTTCCTCTTGATTACATATAAAAAAAAATCCTGTATCAAGTCCTTTCATCTGCGAGACATTATGGCATGCTTCAGCTTTGTGTGCGAGAGCCTATGTACTTTAAAACATCATGTTCCAATTCTTCGGTGAGCATCAAACGCTATTGTGGGCCATCTGGCATATATTAGTCAATGAGCACAAAGCAAGATTGAGGTTGTTTCGTTTGTCTCACTGCTGGGGGGAAGAGCTGTGAGTTTCACATGCTTTCAAGAAATATTTTAAGAAATTGTGATCTCTTACCTTTGTTATGTATGTGAAAAAATATTCATGTACCTCGCAAAAATCATACACAGATAACTTTAATTCTGTTATTTTATCAAGGAAATGTGTAGTTTAGAGACATGTGTATCTAGAATCCTCGTCCAATGGAACTACTTGCATTTAAGAATCAGCTGAACTTTCAGGCATTAATAAGTTACTATTTAAAGTTAATTCATTGTAAAAAAGTATATTTTCTTTCTCTGTGTTTTTTATCATTAAAAATATTTTTGTCATTGAAAAAGTTCTTCTAATTTCTTAAAAAAATCTCCTGATTTTTTGCTACCATTGGTTTGCAAGTATGTGTCAGTTAAAATTTTAAAGTATTACATTCTGTTTGGGTTCTTTGTTTATGGGTAATAATTACCTAACAGACATTTCCAATGTCAAGAAAAAATTTATTGTCCTGTCGTGGAAAAGATCCAATAAGTGAAAGTATTGCTACCATAATGAAATTATGTCAGGATGAAAGGAAAGTATTTTAAGACTCCATGGCCTTTCGTAAAACACTCTTCCATACCTGTTTAACCGAAGTTTTCCCAGTTAAAACCATCACTAGCAGTATAGTCAACAATTAAAGCCTTTGCCTTCCTCTGACTCTTTTCCCCATTGATTTATAGTTAAAAATTTTAAATGTTGAATTTATTTGGCAAACATGAGCAATAGATCTTAGTATGGTTAGTTTTAATGTATTTGATAATTTCTTTTTTTTTTTTTTTTTTTTTCTGAATTATAATTTATATAATCATTGCTATATTTAAGTCACCGCAAGCTATCAATATTTACAACACTCAGGTTTTTCTTAGAACTTTCATTTAAAAAACAGCTAGGTGAATATCTTGCACAAAAAAAGTTTCATGTTTCAGAGCCATATGTAAATATAGGTTTTATTAGAATATTGTATAAAATTAGTTTAATATTTCTCTAAATGTAAAAATGTTTTTTTTTTTCTTAGAATAGTGTATAAAATTCGTTTCATCTCTCTCTAACTTTAATCGTAAAAATTTTCTCAAATCATAACAGAAGTGATTGTCAGAAAAAATACCTTTCTTAATTTCTGTATCAATATTTATCAAGTTCTGAGCCTCAGGCTATTATATAACAATGTTCTATTGTAGCAACTTCAGTGGAATTATTATTGTAATAAATTATAATAATTTAAAGTTTATCATTTTCGATAAGTATTATCAATGAAGAAAATATGTTTTTGATCCAAAGTAAGACTGTATCACATTAGTTTAATGCTTAACTGTTTTTAACATTTGAATTGGTTACCAAAACAGTTTTTTGTTTTCATTCCAATTTTATGAGTTTATTTTTTAATCTGATCTCTTTGTACCTCAGTACTGTGCCGTTTTCATATAATTTAATGAGTAATTCTGTACCGTCAAAAAAGTAGTTTTAAGGTTTATTCTCAAAAGGCTCCATAACTGTAAGTCACCTGTTCGTAACTGTAAGTCAGTCCAAAACAATCTTCATCATTAAATCTCGTTCCACAAATTCAGAGTTCAGTTTGGAGAACAGATAATAATTATGTGGAGCTATATCTGGACTATGAGGGAGATGTTTTAGCTTCATATTGCTGAAAGAAAATGGGTTTTCCTATTTTGTAGACATATCATTCATGGAAAGATGTCCGTGTAGGATGCACTAAACAAAGGATTTTGATAGAACCAATGTTGTTGCTTACTGTCTCCTTGACTTTTAATCTCCAATCATTCAATATTTCACCTTGGGCATGAACAGTCTTTTCAGATATGAATGCCTCTAATGAAAAAAAACCTTCAGAGGATCATCGTCGACAGATTTTATGCAAAAACTTTTTATACCAATTTTTTCAATGTAGAATAGAAATAGACAAATTAGCATGCATATGATGATCCAAGTGTTGTTTTATTGCTTTGGGATTAAGTTCACCTTTATTTAAAAATTTAATCACAGAACATTAACTCGCTTTTTAAGTATTTGAGAACAAATTAGCACACCACTTCACTCAGCAAACAGTCAGAAAAAGAAAATGTACAATTTATGTAATGAAACTTTCCATTTTATTTATTTAGTATTGTCATTACATGTCTTTAAGAGAAATTTATAGCCAAGTAATTTTTTATGAGAGGCAGGAAACTTTTAGATCTATCTATGTATATTGGATATTTTTTTACTAGAGGAAAACAAATTTGAGTTTTTCTTTAAGAAAGGTGGTTTAATTGTTCTTAGTTTTAAAAAAAGCAATAACTCATTTCAGTCATACAGCAATTAACTGTGTTCTTAGAATGTGCCATTTTGGTATCAAAGTGAAATGAAATATAACTTGGTTTTATTATTTATTTTGTTCTGACAGCATTAATTTCAGAATTATTTCTTCTCATTTGTAATACTAAAATGTTTTCTATTGTGTTCTATATAGAATGCATCATTGCTGAATCTTTTGTGGAAGTCTTTCCAGCACCCGTCCTCTAATTTGTGCAGCTGTTATAAATCAGTGTTGGTGAGTGAAAACAATATGTGTGTTTTTAATTGAGTGTTAACTTTTCCAAGAGTATAAACAATACAGTTTTTGGCCCTAACCCTTAGAAGTCGTGCAGTTTGAAATACATTAGACTGTTTATTATGCTTGAAGCTGAAAAAACATCAGTCTTGCCATTTAGAAGTTCTCCATGCATAAATGTGGGGGGAAAATCTTTCCAGGAATTCATAGTAAAAGAATGTAGAGCAAAGCTTCTCAACCGGTGGTACGCAAAGAAACTAGTATTTTTAACTATTAAATTCAAAAATTAAAACATTAACATCTTGATTGAGTTTTTTCTGTAACGCTCGTAAATTTATGCAATCTGAGCTTTGTTCAGGAGTAGTGGTAGTAAGGTTTTCAATTTTTGTTTAGGTGGTACATGTTAGTCCAAAAGTTGACTTTCGCACCTAATTGGTTTTCTGCAAATGTTGAATGTTCAAAAGTAGAGGGATATATAAAAAAGAAAAGAAAATTGTATTTTAAAATACTTAGTTATCTTCTTCAATGGCTCGACAGCCCTGGATGGGCCCTGGCCATCTCCAGAAGTCTTCTCCAGGCATCTTCTACTGTTGCCAACTGTAACTTAGTTATCAATATACATATTTAAGTTAACCAAGCATATTTAAATGTTTTTAGGTGTTTTCTTTATAAACTTATCAAGAGTTAGTTAAATATTTAGTAAAAAATTGACAAGATGTATAAGGCCGTATTCATATTTTTGATTGCCAATTTTATCGGCTTCTTCTTCCTCATTTTCATTTTATATTTCATTTAACTGTTGTTGCTGAATGAAGTATTCATTTGACAAATGTACTGAGTGAGATTCCGTTTACTCATTAATGTCTTCATTATTGGCATTTTAGTTAATTCATTAGGCTAACTATTTCATCTATGATAGTTTGCAAAGTTTCTTCTGAATTTATAAAATCGCTCATCATTTGTGAGCATAATTGTTTCCTGGAACTTTTCGTTGTTGAATCTTGTATTTCAGCCCACGAGTCTCCCAATATTGTTTGTGTTCCATATATTATAGTTCTTCCTAAAATGTCTTAAATGTAGGCCCACCTTCCTTGCCCAAAGGCTTCATATGACATTGCTTAAACGTATCTATCACTGTTTCATTAGTAGAGATTAGGGGTGTTCTGGAGCATTGTATAAAATTAAAATAGTAAAATTTTATCATTGTTGTGTTGCTTCAGAGCCAGCATGAAAAGTAAATCAGTCTTTAAATATTAATGCAGTTTGGCTTCAGCTTTAAATTCCATTTTTTGTAAAATTGACAAAAATCTTTAAAAAATTAAATTTTTAAAGATATATGAAATAACAAAACATACCGTATATACCCGCGTATAAGTCAAGATATTTTGGACAAAAAAAAGACTTCAAAGTGTGGTGATCGACTTATACGCGGGGCCATAAAAAATTAAAAGAATCGGAAGTTCAAAAATTTCTTTATATAAATGTTGTTTTCTTCTCGCACTCAAATTGGACGACTTATCAAATAAGTCACTTACTTGAAGTAATTTCATGACTTAAATTATGTGACGAACTAATCACAGAGTTTCATACTTTAACTAGAGTAAGCTTCGATTAAACCAAAAAATTTTCGGCCCCCGAACAACCCATCGATATCGAGCAATAAAACAGTTTCGCCAACACGCGAAGAAAAGAGAAATGCAGATAGTTTTTACGTACGTATAAGACTTTATAATAGTTATTGTTCATTCGTGAAATACTTTTGTTAACAGGCGTACATGTCAAAATTTAAAAAAATAGCCCACGCAATAACTGAACAGTTTTGAATATTTCTTTTAACTTTTAAAAAGGAAAAATGCAGATAGATTTTACGTACGCGAATCTTTTCCGGAACAAATTCTAGAAGGTTACTATATACGATCATTTTTCCCCAATTATCCTGCGTTTTGGATATGTTGGCGACGCTTTTGCCTGCGAAAGTATACGATTCTTATCGTAGACACTTTTCTGAAGAAGTGACAAAACACCTAAAAACGACTGTGGCCGTAATTCCGAGAGGATTGACATCCGTCATTCAACCCCTAAATGTCTGCCTCAATAAGCCCTTCAAAGTAAATGTTAGAAAACATTGGGCAGAGTGGATTAGTTCCAGTCGACCAACATTTACAAAGGGAGGCAACATTAAAAAGCCTGATATTACATTAATTGCTCAGTGGGTTAAAGATGCTTGGAACGAAATACCCTTTGAAATGATTATAAAATCATTAAAAAATGTTGTATTAGCAACGAACTAGACGGCACGGAAGATGATACTGTTTTTGAAAGTGAAAATGACGACGAAGGCTCTAGTAGTGATTGTAGAGTTCGAGACTGAAAATATGTATGATGATGAGCCAATGACGATAGAAGAGTTCTATGAAATGTTTGGCGAATCTGACCATGAATCGGACGTTGAAGGATTTTGATTTTGTTTATTTACCAAGGCATTTTTTTATCGTATATTTACTTTTTTTTCTCAGATGATTTTGAATAAATGTAGTGCTTAAAAAAAAAAAATTTCGAAGTTTCTCGATCGATTTCGGAAGTGAGGGATCGACTTATACGCGGGTTTCTTATTTTCTACGAATTTTTTATGTCGAAGGGGGGGGTCGACTTACACGCGGGTATATACGGTATTTTTATGCTATTCTTATGTGTGAATGAAACTTTTAATATTAAGATATTAACTATTTAAGCATTTACCTGGAACTCTTGGTGAACCCAGTGATCATTGTATGTTAAAGGGAATGCTTGTGTAAGAGTATTAGCACTCGTGTAAAATGGTCATTCACAGAGTGCATTACCGAGGTTTACAATACCAAGTCTAGAATACAGGTGACCAGAATGATATAATATCCACACCTTCAAACTACCTCCCAAAAATAAATACAAAGTCTAGGAATATAGAATATAATACTCAACAAAAAGAAGCAGGTGTGATGTAAGATTTTTCTGTTGACTAATCATGTTGCTTGCACAAACACCTGCTGGCTAGGGAATCACATTGTGGCCAATGGCAATACATTGTTTGATGTTGGCCATAACACTTCCAGCTCTTTAATAGTTGGGTTGACATTTTTCTGTGTAACCTAAACAGTAAGTTGAGCTTCGATGTTGCCATGTCTGTATGTCATCTTACTTAAACTGATAATCTGAAATGTGGAATTTTTGGGGTAATGTATATATTACTCGCACGGATGGGTAATGGTAATCTACTGAAATATTTTTGATGTAATTGGCATTTAGCATAATCTCATTAAACACATGTCAGCAGATTCATTCATCATTTTCATTGCAAAAGCCATGTGAAAAAGCTCTGGTTAATATACATTTGATTACTAATGACAGCAGCGAGTATTGTTATAGATATTCTAAATATATTAGTTGCCATCATGTAAACTACACCTAAACAGGCTGGCTGTATGAGCTTAATGGTTTACTCTTGATATAATGACCAGATTTTATGCAGAAAGTGGTCTGTGATGATTTATTTTCTGAAGCAGATAATTGAATGCTTTGTAAATAGCCTAACTGAACTCTCAATATGTTGTCATGGAAAGATCTAAATTAATTAGCTCTTAGGTATTTTACAGTTGTGAATTCTAATGCTAGTGAAGTTGTAATAATAGCCTGTTCTTATTCATTTCATATGTGAGGATTTAAACATAGTGTAAGAAATAAACTGTTGACATGAAATTGTAAATTTTGATGAACATTTGAGTAAATTTTGACTGTTAGTGAAATAAAAGAGAAAAATTTCAGAAAAAAGTGAGCTTATCGTTTTAATCCCAAGTTTTTATCTGATTGTGAGATTTTTTATTATGTGATGTCTGTTATTTTGTTTCCTTATTTTAGATATTTTTTCTTGTTTTCTTAATACCTAAATATTATCTTAATAAATGAAAGTTATGAATACAGAGAGTAAAAAATATACATATTTAATCCACAAATGTTGCGTAACATTCGCTGCCAAAGCTGATTAGGTGTGTCCGTTCACACTTCTATCTGTAGTTTTACATTTTTAAATTATGTTCTGTTGTTTTATTTCTTAAATTTAAATGTAATAGATTACTTGTATAATTAACTGTACTTGATCATTTAGGTAGTGCTATCAACAACAAATTATCACGTAGCTGACAAATAAACCCTGTTTGCCAATTACAAGTATTCTCATAGATGGCAGTGAATGTGTTAACTTCATAATCAGATCAAAAAATCATGTCATTCAGAGGGTTAAGAAAAAGCTTTAATCATGATTTTATGACCTAATAGTATTAGTTAAACCAGTGGTTACCAAACTTATAAAGCTTCTGAGCTACTGTACCATTTTTAAATTCTACTGTGGGCTACCCAAAAGAACTACCAACTTTTTTTTTTTTTTTAATGTTACATTTGTTTATAGTAAATGTGAAATCAATTGTAATTAAACTTATATAACAAAACGAAATTGAATTGTGCATATGAAAGAATTTAAGTATAGTTAGTAATAAATCACAAATATAATAACAGACTTTTTATCAGACCTATTAACATTAATGAGAAGGAAGAAACTCTTTTTCTTGGCCTTTTTTTGTCATCAAGTTTTTTTAATAATATTGGGAAAGTAGGTAATGGCTGTCATTCGAATACAGTTGCTCAAGTGTTTATATGCGAGTCTGTTTCTACACTTATTTTTAATAAATTTCATACTGGAAAAAGAAATCTCACACAGATATGTAGAGCTGAACATTGCCTTCACATTGAAGGAAACCTGGGCAAAAATTGGGTATTTTAAGGAACAAGAGGCTAAATATTTTCATAGCTTATAGAAAGCATTTTACAGATGAATAGTTTTGAAAAATCAGTCAGTTCCAACTCCAGCATTGTGTTCTTGTTAAAACTTCAGCATCAGTCTGTGTAAAAGGCAATTTGATAAGCTGTGCAACAATTGAAATCCTTTTAAAATCTTGGAAGCGTTTGTTGAATTCTAAAATCTGAAATAATTTTAAAGTATTGTTTTCTGTTGTATAGAGGCATTGAAGACCCTTATTTGTCAAGGTTTTGTTTCAAACAGGCAAAGTATTTGTATTTACTGTGGATGATATTTTTTCCCCACAGTTTTTATAGAATGAAGCAACATCTGAAATTGTTCTGCCAATATCCTTATCCTTGAAGCTGCAAGTTAAGGATATTTACCGTATTTGACGGCATATAAGATGCACCCTTCTTTAGAAGTTCATACACATATCACAATAACTTAAAATGTGGTTTCTTTTAGTTCTCACGTTTTGTAAAAGCCAAATAAACAACCATGCCGTCAAATACTGTAACTTGATGGTGATGTTTGCAGGAAAAGCAAAATCCTGCAGCCAAACCAGATGTGCTGTGTTCACAGAAGGACTCTCCTTGTTTCAGAAATTCTACTAAGGCACGAAGTTACTCTTAAAAACATTGTAAAATTCTATCTCTACTCAACCAACGAACTTCCATATGAAGCACCATATGACCACCATACTGGCAGTCTAATTCTATTCTCCTGATAATTCTTTGTCCAAACCCATTCTGAGTTTTTCTTAGTTGATATAAGGGATTTACGATTGTCACTTATTTAGGGCAAAATTTTCCATAAAAATTAACCAATCCCAAAAAACTATGAATTCCCCAGACATTTCTGGGTCTTGGGGCTTTTGCAATTGCTGATAGTTTTTCCATCAATTTTATGACCTAAAAATTTTATCTCATCCTAAAAGATTTACTTTTCTTCTTCTATTTCAGTACATAGAAATTTTTTAAATGGTTTAAATGTGCCTTATCATCCGCCCCCGTTATTCACCGTGCATCATCCATGAAGACCTTACATCCTTCCATTCTGTGGAATAGTCCATCTACGTAACATTGCCAGATTGCCGGCATTGCATTTACTTTCATTTGTAAATATGCATGCTTTAAAATAAATTTTTTAAAAATGCTTTACCCCGCTCAAACATGAAAATATTTTCTCTATGGTCAGCAAAAGGTGTTGATGTGTAACAATATTTGGGTTTACTGTCACCGAGTGGTAGGCACACAGTCGTATAGTCGTCCACCTTAATTATCGGAGTTGCCCATTCCGACGTTTCGACCTTTTCAATTACATCCTCTTTTTCCAAGCGATCAATTTCTTCATGTATCCGGCCCTTTAACGCAAATGATACTTGCCTAGCTTTACAAAATTTTGGTGAAACATATGGCTTCAATTCAAGTTGAACCTCATAATTTTGTATCTCTTCTAATTTTCTGTCAAAAATCTCTATATTGTTCCAATAATTTATTTAAACTACTCTTTTGAGAGACAGAAATTGACTTTATCGAGGGCCAATCTAAATTTATCTCTGAAAGCCATTCTCTACCAAATATTGTATCAAGGTTTTCTTTAACAGTGTAAAGATTTAAGTTTTTATTTTGACCTTTATATTCTACCTTAACTGTAGTAAATCCTAAAGGTATTAGTTTTTCTCCATTATATGTTTTAAATACCAGACTTGTATTTTGAATTTTCTTTTTCAAAGTTTGCCGGAATTTTTTTTTAACTTATTACCAATACTGCACCCCCTGTATCCAGTTCCATAGCTACCGGTTTTCCTTCTATGTTCACTTGGACCATTATGGGCGGTTTCCTATTTTTCACCTCACTGGAAAGTATGCTGTTTATAGGAACTGTGTTTTAATTTCCTACATCTAATTGTTTTTGTTTCGCTTTCATTTTTTCAGCATTTTTAGCGCTGAAAAAATGAAAGTGAAACTGACCTGAAACATCTTCTGATCGTAAGTACACGATATGGCAAGTGACCTTAACTCTGCCATATACACACTAATTGTTTCACCCTCATGCTGCTTTTGATTTAAAAATGCATGTCTGCTAGGAATTTTAAATGGCTTAGGATTTAAATGATTTCTCAATGTTGTTTTTAACACTTCATAATCTTTATCGGAAGGATTATCAGGAGCCAGCAAGTTTTTTTTTTAAGAGACTATACTTGTTCACTATTTTTACGACTGTTTAAAAACTCTCCACACGGTGACTCCTGGTGTATTACAGAAATTT
The DNA here is from genome assembly GCF_044657685.1 of Stegodyphus dumicola. Taxonomy (NCBI): domain Eukaryota; kingdom Metazoa; phylum Arthropoda; class Arachnida; order Araneae; family Eresidae; genus Stegodyphus; species Stegodyphus dumicola. Next base: position 129,987,663 of record NC_140768.1, on the reverse strand, counting down.
CGGAAAGCTGTTGTCTTTACGACACAAGGTCTCTCTCTCTGCCTACCACTGCAGGAGATCCATCAGTTGCTAAGCCCACCAACTTATTTATAGGAATATTTTCAGAGTTGATAAGATCTGTAATATGTCCTGTTCTCTTAACGGTATAATCTTTACCAGTTCTTCTCTTATTCAGACATTAACAAAAATCATTCTTGCAAAAATGTCCAACTGAGCTGTATCAACTATGTCAGGTGATTTGTCAAATTGCTGGGAGAAAAAGCTGCAGCGATCAAAGTCAGTTTTAAGTTGTGAGGTAATGTCAGAACTCATAACTGCAACCCTTCTCATTACAGTATTTGCAGAAAGCTATACAGATTTAATAACAGACATTATCTCAGTTTTATTTTTGAAATTATCAAATAATGCATCTGCACCTTCTAAAATGCAGTTTTGATTATTTCACCGTCTTCATATGATTTCTTATTCTGTGCAACAGTATTTGAAATTCAGTTGCTGCTTTTTACTTGTTTGATGGTTTTAAAAAGTGGATTTTTTAACATTAAGTCTGAATTTTAGCTGTCTTATATTTTCTTTCCTTAGAGCAGAATTCAGTGAGAAATCCTTTTCAATTTCTGCGTGAACGGTTTTTAAGTGACATTTGATGTTTCTTTTCTTCCCAACTGATACACTTGAGTAGCACAGTAAACCCACACGTTTGTCCGATACACAGGTTAAGAAGTAATCGGTTTTTATTCATAAAGTCATACCTTTTTTTGCTTGAGCACGCCATCATTAGAATAGACTTAGCTTAGTATCAATGCATGAATCAAACTATCAAAGCTAGCAAATGTCTAATATACACATGAAAAAATATAACGTGCACAACCTCTGCATATACAGTCACTATGATATGAGGCTGACAATATAGCACTTGCGCAGGAAAAACAAGCAGCTGTTGTCATTAACCTCAGCTCAGTGGAGGAATCAAGGTCAGCCAACTGAAGTGGTAACACTATCTACCGAAAATGTTCCAGCTCACGATCAACAGTTTGGCGATCACCGAATTAAACAGAAGTTCACCATTTGTTGTACGGTTGTTGTAGCTGTGATAGTCTCTGCTTATAAATTTATTTAATATGAAACTTCGGCTTTATCACTAAATATTTATACACTGGTTTTTAAAATTAAAGGATAATGAGAAAAAACATGTTCACTAAGTTAATGTTGCAACCAGTGCCCAATGCTGCAATTATTTATATGCTACTGAACACAAGATTGCACTTCCGCTCATACATTAGAGTCAGAAATTTGCAAATTCAGTGATTGAAAATATGGTGCGCAATGGACACATGTTTGAATTCCGATCTATAGTGTTGTTTAAAATGTGTGGTTTCTGAGAGTGATCAGTATTCAGTAGTTATTGCTCAAAGGTATTATTTAAGTGAATGTGAAAAGTGGAAAATAATTGGTAGAATCAAGGAATGCCAAACTCAAATGGAGGTTGCCCAAGATTTGAATATCCCTCAGAGTGCCATATCAAGAATTTGGAGCCACACTTTATGCACTGGATAAGTTGATAGTTTAGATTGTTGTGACTATTTTAAAATATTGTATGTATCCTTGGACCTTTTCTTTCTGTCATTATTGTTAAAAAAAAAAACTGTTACCATTGACATATGTTACAATTGACATTTGCATTTGCCTTTTAGGATCATGAGTTATCCATTCCGGAATTGAAAATCACATCACCAGATCTTTTGTGGTACAGCTCTGATAGTTTGTACACTGTTGGTGTTCTTGATATCATTTCTGAGAAACCTGGTGAGCGCCATTTATCCTTAAAAGCTGATGTAGCTTTTTCTGTCTGAGGAATTGCATCTTTTCGTTTTCTGTTATCAAAAAGGACATAAAGCATACTGTTCCTTTTCAATGAAGGTGAAATAAATTTGTAGTTTTCTGGAAACCTTTTATATACATAAATTGTAAATTGAGTTAAATTTTCTTTCCTAGGGTTTGTGTTAAGCATATTGGTAGTTTCATATTGTTATAACAATTTGTATTGTGTTACATTTTGTTACATTTTTAATGTAGAATGCCAATGATCTGAATTATCTTTGTAAACATTGTTTTTTTTTTTTTTTTTTTTTTTTTTTTTTAAGTCTGCTTGTTATGCTCTCAGCATTCTCGTATATGTATTTGTCATATATGTATGACAGCAGACTTGTTTTTAATGAAAAATTAGATTTTGAGTTATATTTCTTTAATATAGACCTTTGGGGATATTATACAATAAAATCTGTCAATTATACTTTTGAAATGTTTGATTTTTGTATTGTTATTATTCATTCAATGAGAAGAAAAATGTATACAACTTTTAGTTTATTTTGCTACTACTTCTTTTAAATAATATAGGAAATAAATGTAATTGCTGTTAGATTGCTTCTGTGTGTTTTGTTTATTACAAATTTTCTTTTTCTTTTTTTCCCATTAATTAAGAAACTGAATTTTACACTTTTTGTCAGGTTCATATATGTATATAAATTGATGTACAGAATAGCAGGTAGGTTGATTATGATTATCAGATAATTGGGATTCTACTATAATGTTATTAGTACACACAAACATATTGTCAGCCTTAAGAATACGTCTTAAGTCAGTTAAGAAATATCTTTTGAAATTATTGGTATAATTGTGCCATTTGTCATTAAAATCGAAAATACAAAAGTATTTCACTGTATTTGTTTAATGAATCATTTCCCTTTCTCAAGCATTTTAACATTAATCATATGATATATATTTCATATCTTGTATTATGTGCATTTGTGAAATGTCTTTTATTAGATGTTTAGGAGCAGGAGTAATCCTTTTAGATCTAGTGTGAGTAGAACTGAAAATTGAAATTTTTCTCTTTGTGCTTTAAGAGATTTAAATTAATGGCACACAGGAAAAAAAAAAAAAAAAAAAAAAAAAAAAAGTTCAAACTATTTTTTATGGCAAGTGTAGATCTGATTTCCTGTTAATATAGATATGACATTCACCATTTTAATCATTGACCTTCACCAGCACTTCCATTACTGGAAGATAAATTGATTTTATCAGAAGTATTTTAGTTACATATTCTGCTGAAAGGCTTGTACAGAATTGCTCTTCAGATACAGGTATCTTTGTTCAACTTTTGTGTGTTCATTTGCACCAAAATGTATAGAAATGATGTACATTGTGTAGGTAAAAATATTTCCTGTTCTGAATTTTGAAATTAGAAGCATTTCATTTCCATGCTTTTTTTTTTTTTTTTTCCATGAATTAAAAATATATAATTACTATAAATTCTGTAAGGCTACTTGGAAGAAAAAAAAAAAAGAAAACTCTTTATTTAATCAAAGTACATCGTACATACCTTTAATTATAATCTTCTGTGAACCAAAGATGTATATTTGTTTAAGTTGCATGAAACATCATACAGAGTTGTAATCTGAAACTAAAGTGAGTTTTTTTTTTTTTTTTTTCCATACTTTATATGTAAGAATTTTAAAATGTGTAATGGTCTATAGTTTTGCAGAAAAGAAAATAGTAATGCCCATGCTTGTAAATTTTTTATATTTAAAAGTTCTAAGCTATAAAAATGTATTGTGCTTATTAAACTTTATTCTGATTAATCATTATTGATTGAAAAATGCCTGACTTACTAAAAAAAGCACTTGAATACACAGGTAATTAAAACATAAGAAAGAAATAGCTTCATGTACTTAATCTTTTTATCAGCCAAAAATTTCTGTAATTGTATAAACTCATAAATAAATAATCATTAATTTAATATTAAATATGACTTTTTTTTTAGAGTTTTGAATGACATTTTGTAGTTTTCTAAAATGCAATTTTAGTTTTTTGTTATCTTATTGAAAGGTGTGAATCATGTTAATGTCGTATTTATGTTGTGTAATAACTGAATTTCATCCATGTATGCCATTTATGAAAGGAGTTTTAAGAACTATGCATGAAAACTCATGTATGAGTTGCGGATACCTGTACTTCTGACTTATTCATGTTCTAAACTCACACTTTCATCTCTTCATATTATTGTTAATCCGTTATAAATTTTGCACTATTTCTTAAGGAATTCAGCAAAAATGTTGGATATGCTCATGTGCTCTGGTATCTACTTTTCTGTGTTTTTTCTTTTTGTTTATATTTTGTGTAAGAAAAGGTTTGTTTTTATTTGTGCAAACAGAGTATTGCTTATATAATCAAAAAAGTGCATTTAAAATATATCTGTTAAAGCTGCGATTATTGTGAAAACATGAATTCAGAAATAGTATTCATAATTTATGGGTTTTAATTAAAATTATAATTTGCTGTTTATGGAAATACATTACTTTAAAAATCACATTGATTTCTTAGTTGATGTGAAAAATACAGACCTCTTTTTTTATAGTTATGTTATTTTTTGAAGGGCATTGCATATCTGTTTTCTCTTCATTCAAAGTTTTTTTACTAGATATGATGCATTATTCAAATTTTTAAGTTTGGTTTTATAATAATTTCAGTTGATGGATTTTGTATTACTTGGGTGATTTTAGCAGTCTTTATATTTATTATTATTTTTTAAACCATGATTTTTCAGAAATTTGTACTTTTATTTTACAGTGTATATAAGAAATTGAAACAATTCATATTTTTGAAATATTCTGGTTTTTTTTTTTTTTTTATAAAATTTATTTGACTTAAACTTGGAGCTTGTATAAACTGTCGGTATAAATCATGAATGGAAAAAGTGAATTACCATCATTTCTCAATGTGAAAGAATTGGAGAATTGAAGGGAAATCATTCTGCCATGTGCAATGCTTCTCTCACACAGTAACTTCATATTTCAAATGTTAGAAACTAACTTATGTGTGTAGTATATAAAATATGTGCATGAAGTGGAAAATTTTGAGCTGTTCTAAGCTTATGGATGCACATTTAAATAATGAAAAATTTTTTTAATGAAATTTATTAAATGGCTCTGAAAACATGTGAGCTTTATTATTATTCAGTGTATTCAAGTTTTGAAACAGTTTTGAAAGTGATTTTAATTGTGTGTGTATGTATATAATATACATATTGTTTTTCCTCCACGGTTGTTTACTTGTCTTTTACATGTCCATTATCACCTTCCTTCTCAGATGAATATTTAAATTTTATCTAGCAACTGTTGATAATATTTCATACCATAAATAAAAGTACAAATAGTATAGCTTGCATCTTAGAAGTATTTTGTACCTGGATTTGTTTTCTTTTTTTAATTTTCAAAAACTGTCTGCATGTTTGTGGCTTGATATTAGTAGTGTCTGTAGTTCATATTTTAATTGATAATCATTGGAGGTGCTGAGTATTCTGTACGTGTACAAATGAATATAATTGCTTTACTTCATGTGTTGAATTTTCTTTGCTTTTTCTGCTTATTATATCTTTTTTACTGTCAATCATATTGTGATACTTTAATATTTTATTTTTACTATGCCAGTATTAGCTATATACCTTTGTGGTTTCTTTCTAAAATGCTAAATAAACTACTTAGTAAATGAGCATTAATATAAAAAAGGGAAACCTATTGCATGTGTTTGATTTTTATAAATTTAATGTTAATATCAATAAACTAGCTGGTAGTGTAATTTTTAAGAGCATAATTATGTACCATAATTTGTTATTTTTTAAGTTGAAGATTTTTTATAAACATGTAGGTTCTGTGTAATAAAGTCAGTCTGAATTGAGCTGTGAATATATGGTAACTAATATTTTTGCCATTTATCAAAGCTATATATCTGTTTTAAGTTTTTTTTTTTTTTTTCTGAAACCTGTGTTGTAAGTTGAAGCAAATGGTTGAAAATAAACAAAATGCCTGTAAAAATAATATTTAGCTGTAAATAATCTTGTTTAAAGAAGTCAGGGCATTACATGTTTTATCACTCTGTTTTGTATTCTGAAAATACTCCAAAAATTGTTTTAAATAAATTATTATTAGGAAAATATGTGTCTAAAATTGTGTAATCATTATGTTAAAATAATTGAATTTATGTAGCAATTATTTTATTAAATTGTGATTATCTACAGATTGTACAATTTTAAATGTGGACAGAAAACTTTGCACAGTGGAACAGAATATGTAAAAGCATTTAACAACATCTTAGAGAAAGTTTTCAAAATGAAAGTACCTTTGCTCTGAAGAATATTTTTCAGATTCTTTTTTTTTTTATCAGTTTATGAATTTTTTGAAAGTTTTATTGTAAAAAATAATTTTGCAAAATATCCTCAGTTGCCTTTAGGGGACTAATTTTTATTTTTTAAGTGAAATATAAATATCTAAATATTTAACACATTATTAAAAATTTGATAAAATGTTATCGATTGTTTATGTGACTTTCATAACTTAAAGACAGTTATGTATTTCTCACGAGCTTTCTATGTGTGCTTACATTTGTACTGGATGAATTTTCTTTTTTTTTGGGGGGGTGGTAGTTTATTATTGACACTGCTAATTTCTGTAGAGGCTGCAGAAAAGTTCATAAATGTTGTGCATACTAATTTTTACTTTTTATCCATTTAGTATTCGAACATGCATGCTTATTTTTAGTAAAATAAAAATTTTGTGTTATTTCCATATCTTGATAAGATTAAAACACTTGCTGAATGAAGAAGGTATTTGCAACGAGAAAAACATAAATTTCATTAAGAACATAAATTTAACATTAAGACCTACAACAGGGAAAAGGTTGTTTCTTCATTATGAGAAACAATATGTTCAAACGTTTCCTTGTTTAAAAGAGTTGTATGATTTATATGTATTGAAATATTATGCAAGAGCTGTGTTGATACATTGTGTTATAGAGCCACCATTTAAAAATCTTTATTTTACTATTTCACCTGATTATGTGTAATTTATTCAGCTAACTTGTCTTTTGTAAATTAGTTAAGAAAACATCTGAGTAGGCTTCATATTCTGTATGCAGCCTAGAATTAACATTATATATATAACTGTTTGAAATACTTTAAATCAGAACTAAAGCAAATGTATATAATATTACCTTATTTTGTTAATTTTCAGTATATTTCTAATGATCAAGGTTATATTTTACATTAGAAACTTTGCACATGTTTTATAATGCTGTTGTGCTATGCCGAGAATTCAGAATGTAAAAGGGGGTTGAATGTATTTCTATTAAATTGTGTTTTCATGATTGGGATAATGGAGGTCTCCTTTGACATTGTTTTGTTTTTGAATAATCCATGTAAGTTTAGTTTCAATAAACATTTATTTTACTTCATTGATTTCTTTTTTACAGCACTTCAAGTATTTGTCACTCTGCTTGAAATGTTATACTTTTAAACTTTATCCAAACGTATGTGATTTCAGTACTTTAAATCTGTCACATAAATGCCATGTGTAATATTAATACTTCTTATTACACTTATTAATACCACTCAATGATGAGCTTTCAAAATTTTAACAAAGGGCTTTCATTTTAATTTATGAAAACGAAATATTGGAGTCTAATTGGATGTTTTACCTGTTACAAAAACTGAAAAATGCATATAACTAACTCTGCATAAGCAAAAAAATATTTTAGAATAGAAGTATCTATAAAGTTTTAAAAAATAGAAAATTTACAAAATATTATAAAATTACATAAAATAATGATGCAGTTTAATTGTTCAAGAAACTACCACACATTATTCATGTACACTTTAGAATATTGTCATTAACTCAGAAATATGTTGCATAATCAAAGGTCTTGTTGGGAAAATACTGTTATCAAGCTGAAAGCTGATTCATACTAATATTTAAAAAAAAAAAAGTCAGTATGACTGTCATGCTAGATGATTTTTTTTTTAAATTTTATTTTAAATAACAGGTATTCCAAATCATAAAAAGCAAGCAAAAAGAAGTTAGTGACAGAGAGACAAATTTGTATAGTTCATCACTGCTTATTAGATCAATTCAGTTTGCGTGTCATTTTAATGTTTTAGCATGTTGCGAAAAAATTTTCCGCTTGTGTAAGCTTTTTTGAACTCTCGGTTTTGTATATTGTCCAATCTCCTTCAGTCACAGAATGGGGACTTAGAGAAGAAAGGTGAAAAGAGCATTAAGACCGAATCTTTTGTTTAGTTTTGAATATATTTCACAAATGCACTTTTCTCTCTCTCTCTTTTTTTTTTTTTTTTTTTTTTTAAAAAAAGATCTGCTTTTGGTATACTGCCAGTAGGATGAAATTGCAGTGATTTTAATGAAAAACTAATTATTTCATTCGAGTAGTTTGTTTTGACAATTTCTGCATTTACTTTGTAAAACAGAAAAAAAGATCTTTTAAACAAAGGATTGTAAACATGAGCACTTTAGCTGTTCAGAACTGGTGGTTTAGTTGAAGTCTTCATGTGATAAAGTTAATTATTACCTGTCTTGACAGTGTCATCAATGAAATAAAATTTTAGATTCATAGATGAATAGAAATTCATATAAGTTTTTAAAGTAAACTTTACCTAAGCAGCATTTTTCTTGGAACGTAATTTTATGTACAGAATTTCTGATTGCAGGTGTTAACAATGAGAAAAGAAAAAGACAGTGCATGTGACAATTTGCTGATGCATATATATATGTATAATATAGGATTTTGGAAGTCACAATCATGGGATGACCCTCACTGTAAAAATCCATCTCTGTTACAAATATGGAAGTTTTCTTTATATGGAGAAATGCCCTCATCTTTCTGTGAAAAAATGGAGCACATGTTCCTAAGCAATTCAATAAAGAGGATTTTGCTGTCTAGCAAAATTTATATTTCTATCTTATCATTTAAAAGAATGTGGAGTATCTACATTCTTGTAACATGAAAAGAATATGTTTCGGAAAATGTTTATGAGGGACTCTGATCATGTTGACAAATGTGGTTTAATGTTCTACTAGAAAAGAAGAATTTCTTTTGAGAATAAAGAAAATAAAATCTTATATTATGTTTTCTAAACATGTTTTGAGTTACATTTATTAAGCATCATATTCTTCACACTTGGAACTATAAAATTCAGTTCAACAATGCCCCCCCCCCAAAAAAAACCTCTTGCTTAAAATATCCATTCTTGAAGATGCATAGGGTGTTAATGGAATGCTTTGAAGTTGTTGAGTTTTTTTAGTCAAAATTTCATTAAACATTTACAAAATATGACATAGATAATAAAGCAAATTCCAAATTTGTTCTTATAAATGCCCATATTTGATTGGAAAACTACATTACTCAAAACTTGATGTCTCTATGTACTGTTGTTTTTCACAATGCAAGAAACACACATTTATGCAGATTCTTCATTATTTAATTTGTTTAAATGGAATACAGGGCTCTAACATTTGGTGGCAAGAATTTGAAGAGTGATTCAGACTTTTATAGTGAACCAATGCAAAATGCCAGTTATTCTTATATGTTGCTAAATTCTGCATCATTTGCTTTATAAGTGATTGAATTTTATTGTTCTTATGTTCCAGTTAAGGATTTTATCCCTTTACTTAATCTGCATGCAGTAGTTGTAGAATTACCAACAATTTAAAAGTTATTTAAGTTCCACTAAGCCTAAGGATGCCGTCTTATGATTACATTTCAGTTTTAGTAGCATAGTGTATTAAGTCAGTTTCTGTACTTTTTCCTTGCCACGATGTGAGAACTGAATTGATAGAATGGGAAATATATGTCTAATGAAATGCAGCAAAAAATGTGCGTAATGTAATAGGTAGTACAAGGAATTCATGTGATGTCCACATCATGTTTTTGTTAAATGGATTCAAAAGGGACTTTTCTGTGAAATATGTATGTAGCATAACTCAAAAAGGATTAGCAGTAGAATGTTGAAATTTTGTATATGGGACTGCTATAACATCTAGTTTTGCATCTCCCTTTTTAATGCAGCCCTCAATACCAAACATATATATGCACAACCCCCGTATTCGGCCTTTATTTTTGTATTTGCTAGTCGTTCCTGTTACAGAATTGTTTAAAATGACGGAAATATTCACTTTTTTTTGGCAGTGTCAGAGTTTCCTATATTTAGGAAAGTTTTATACTCATGAAAAAATAAAATTGACCGGGATATTTAATTTCAAATCAATTTTGATGTTATTTTCATCTTGTCCTGGATCGATTACTCAAGTTAGAATAATTCAAGGAAGTAAGTTTTAAGTGAAATGCAATAAAAACTCATTGACCTCAGTATTTGTTACAAGAGAGGAAAGGAGGGAATTTTTTCTCCTTGAAGAGCCTTGACGCCGCGACGCGCAATGAATTGGAAGTTGATCTGTCAGAACCATCCTTATCTTCAAGGTAGATGTTTTTATTTTATTTGGCTTAGTATTCCTTACTAAATGTAGTATTTCATCTCGATGTACTCCATCTTTGATATGATTTAATTCAAAATCCTCGTCATTATAATTCGCTTCCGATAGTGAAGAAATTGACACGGAGATTATTGAAAACGAAAAAATTTCGATTGACAAATTAGTCGTTATTCTCGACACAGCGATTATAGGACTTGAACAGCGGAACTTTGTAACTGACCAAGAAATTATGTCTGTTTATAGAATTAAAAAGAAAGTATTTTTACATAAAATGAAGCAACTTAAACAACTTACTTTGAAAGAAATGTTTAATAACATAAACAAATAAATATTAAGCTTTTTTTTTTTTTTTTTTTGTAAATTTTGATACCCTTTAGATCATAATTGTTCTTTATTTCATAAATTACGGTTTCATATTTTTAATTTTATAATTTCTGCATGCCATCTTACCAGATTTAAACTGATGATCTATAATCCGGAATCGCCGAAGTCCGGATTAACGACTTTTGACTGTATAATCAATATAGAGAATGCAAGTTCAATATATTTTAAAGACAGAGGTAATAAAAAAAAATAAATAAAAGGGAAACTACACATGCAACCAGATAAAAGTGACCATATTCTAAAGAAAGTTAATAAACTCAAAATGATGTGAAAGTATAGCCCATGACACAAAATTCACTTAAGTATTATTTCTGAGTGATAAAGCAGAACATATATATCTGAGTGCATTTTTTATATCTAAAATAAAATCTGTTATTAGTTGCTGATGAAAAAGTAAGAAAACAATTTTTATGGATAGAAATTTATGTACCTGAGTATTGAAAGTCTGATACTTGATATACACTGCAATAGCAATTTATATATTGTATGAAAGTGTTGTTTTTTGAAAACTTCAAAAATCTGAATAATTTTCAGAACATATTCTTAAAACAAATTAAAATTATACTCTTTCTTAGAGGTTATTTTTTTGTAATTATGTGCCATATACTTTATGTACAGATCAAGCATGGCCAAACTGAGATTCGGAATTCATAATTTACTCACGTAATAAGCAACTCTCGTTATTTTGCTTTTGAAACAGAATTTGTGTGTCTTTTTAATAATTAATAATTTAATTTTTTGAAATCACATTGTGTGTATAATAATTTCAAACTATGCCTTATTTGCTAATCTCTGATAAGTAAAAACAAAAGTCAAACACTGCCATACCTGTAACTACCATGTTTATATTTTTCTTGAAATGTGTAGTGGTCATCAGCGTAGCAGAAAAGATAAATGTTTTTTATCCTGGTAGCACCTGCATTCATAATGTACCTCAAATCGTACTGAATGCCCTATAAATATATGTACTGCGATTTGCATTAGGAAAAACTAAACATATCTAATGATTCAGTGAATTAGTTGTTATGTGATGCAGTAGTAAGGTTTGATCCCTATATTGATCCTGAAGTGGGATGAAGGCCCACGCAATAGCAAAAAACTAACTATACTTTTCTATGACTCCAATAGTTTGACAGCTTACAGTCTCATTTCCCTCTTTTTTTTCCATGCTTTTTACCATTACCATGAGGCGATTGTATAGATTAAGAGTCAAGTAAAAATCCATAGTTCTGTATTTTCAAATTACTGCTTTATTTTTACATTATTGTAAACAGCAGTACGTCGCTTCTTTTATTTTTAGTTTACTGCTATTAAAATCTGTTTTTAATTATAACCGAAAAAGAAAAATTGAAAATCTGAAGGAAAAGCTTTATTTATTAGCTATAAAAAGTAAAGTATAGAAAAGTTTACAATTTGTACATCCAAGGAATATGTTTCCTCGGATACTGAGCAAAAGCAGCAACAGTTATTTTGGTACTGTTCCTATTATAAAGGGACTGGATTCAGAAATGTATGAACGTGTGTTGGTATGTATGTGCTTATATATGTATTTATATGCACACATATATTTGTACTTATGCATACAATGAACACATAAACGCACTCGATCCCGATAACAGAACAGTACTGCTATTTCTTTATTCGTGTAAGTAAGCATTATTGTTGAAATAAGAAACCCTTGGCAATTTACTTAAAATATTTCTTTTTTATTGAAAAGCTTTGCTAATTTTGAAGCATGATAAACACCTAATTATGTTTTTTGAATATTTCTGAATTGTAACATGCAGTTTTATTGACATGATGTCTGATGACTTTGAAACAGAATTAGCTAATACAGGAATATAACTGCCTATGCAAATATTCTTAAATCTTTGTGAAACTTGTCCAGTCTTTATGAACCAACATGTGCAAAAGATCATTAAACACCAACAGTTGGTTGCATAGTATGATTTTTACTGTTTTCAACTCTTCTTAATTTTTAGTATCTACTCAACATTTTGTGAACTTATAAGTTCTGTGCATAAGAAATTTGTGGATTTATTTTTCTTTTTAGTCAAATTAAAGTTGTAACCTGGAAAATGATAATACAGTGCACAGGTTTTGAGAACATAGTAGCATGACTAATCTGAGAATACAAAGGAAGTACAGTACTTTATGGCCTTCCCTTTCACAAAAAATACAAAAATACTTCCTACGCATTTTAGATGAATGTTTTTGAATGAAGATTAAAAGGGTATTACTTTGATTCATCAATTATAAAAGTATCTGAAAGGCATGGCTTTAATTATAATAAATACTATAACATAGATGTATTAAAAATAATAAAACAACCTATTCTGCCCCATGCATCTCTTTCGCCATTGCTAGAAAATCCTTCCCCCCCCCCTCTCCAACTCTTGAAAAATGCATATACTTTTATTTAGATTCAGACTCTGTTTTAACTTGTTTTATAAATTAAACAACAAAAGTGTAGAAAATGTTGATAAGTGCCAAAACTTCAACAAAAGTAGATTTTGATATTCATGAACTAAAACTAAATACTTAACATGTAAATAAAAGGCTGACCATGTTCTTCCCTCTGAAGCCTCCTTGGTTGAAAATCCCTGTTGTGAAAGATATATCAAGATAGGAGAGGAAAGAAATTTTTTTAAAAAGTAACATATTTTTCAAATCAAGTTGAATGTTTACCTCACAAAAGCATTCAAGGGATGGCTGCTATGAAATATATACCTGGCTAAAGGGTTTTTTCTAAGGATTATTAATATGTATGTATGTTAATTTTTTTTGCCACTGGGAAGTAAATGTTTTGTCAAGTGAAGTATATTTTGAAAAATATTTTAGCTAATGGAGATCAATTTCAAAATATATTTAGAAAGTTTCAATTAGGCATTAGCAGTTGTTACCTGTTATATACAGTGATGAAATTATATTACTGGATATTCAGTAATGATTATTAACTTGTTTAATTATGAGTACACATTCAGTGTATGTGACACCATAAATACTGGATCAAAGTATCACTAATAACAATCATGGTAATACAGTAAATTTTAACTTTTCTTGAAATCAGTAATCTATATTTATGACATATAATACATTGTAGCATTTAATGGTGTTAAAATTAACGAGCTCTATTTTCTAAGTATAATGATGTTGGTACCGTTATAAAGGACTCGATTTAAAATATTGGAGGCCATCTGATGTTTTGAATGTAGTGAATGTCACTAATGCACTAATGTACAGTACATTTGCATATAAAGTATTTTGTGAAATAGCCTTATATTATTTAACAATTTTAATTTGTTGTTATTTAAAGAAAAAAAAATGTCACCTTTTTGAATGTTTTGTTTTTATGGTTTCAGTTTATTATCTACTGTATTAAATATAAACTTACACATTTTTAACACATTTTTTTTTAATCTGAAAGAAACAGAAAATGTGCAGTACTTTAAAATACATACTGAATTTGTGCTAAACTTTTATCAAATTACAGATATGTGACAGTTTAATGCAATTAAATTGTTTATCAATTCAACAATGAAGTCTATGAATAAAATATGAAATTAAAAAACTTTTTTTTCAACTGTGAAAGAAATAATTTTGTCTAATGAATCTTCCTTTGGTATTTATATATTCAAACCATCTTAAAAATTAATTTTGAATTGTTTAAGAAATCATGTTATTTTGCTTTTCAAATTTTTTACATAAAAGCTTAAATGAATAAGATGGCGGTTCTTTTTATATTTTATATCTCTATAATTAAATAGTCATCAATTAAAATTTTAAAAAATGCTTAAGTAAGTAGAATATTTTAACAAAAATGATCAGTTGAAAAAGGGACATTGATATAGTTTTGATTAGTCTTTATTCAAAAATATCACTGTCCTGCAAGAGTACGAGATAAAAATACAAATTCTGATAAAAAGCTGAAATACAAATTTTGACGTTTCATACCTACTCCTTGCAGTTTTTCTAAGTAGCCCACCAGCGACCAAGTGAATAAGAAAGCTGAATATTGTTAGTTTGACTCGTGTTCAAATCCCAATGAGCAGGCTGACTGCATGAGTGTTTAGATGGCTTTCCGTATGAAACATAAATACAAACCAGTTTCCTCTAGAAAGTCCTCCACGAAGATATATGTCTCCTTGAGCAGATATTCTCATGTGTTTTGCTTTAATAAATTAATCTGACCTAACCCTTAATATCAGTATACCCCTATAGAGACTGAAATTTCAAGCATACCTGAATTCTGTAGCTGTTTGTGTCTTCCATACTATAAACAAACATCCACCAGTGGCGAAATCCCTAAATATGGATGCTTCAAATCCTTGAAATGGGCTGGCTGCATAAGAGTTTTTGTGGTTTTGGACATGTTTAACGTAATACAAGCCAGCTCACCTTAAGAAAGTTCTCCACAAAAGTACCCCTCTTCTACAGATAACCCTCATGTGCTGTGCAATATAAATAATCTAACCTAATGTAGTAAAAAAATATCTATTAACAGTTTTGCCATATAACTGTGGCTCAAGTCTATGGTATTAATAAGGAAGTATCATTTTTTTTTTTTTTTTTTCTATAGAATTAAAACTATTTTGCCTCTTTTAACTATTGCCTGTATACGTGTGTCATGCCTTCAGATACATAACATGAACTTTTTGATTTTGTATTCTATCACATGCAGAACAACAAAGTTCTTTAATATTATAAAAATACATTCAAAATCTTGTGTTATTTATTACCAAACTAAATTTAGTGACAGTTTTCACACAAATTGAAAAATTTTTGTTATTACCAGGTAGATTCTTTAAACAATCTCTAAAAACAATACATTGTCACTTGTGAAATGTGGTGTTACATAGTTTACTGCCATATGAATTTTTTTTTTCGGAATTTTTTATAATCTTTGCTTTATTTTCTCATGTAACAGCATTAGTGCTATGTATTAAATAATTTTTATTGCTTGCATATTGAAATCTTGCTTTAATGTTTGAAATCATACACACTGGAAAGGAATGGAACATAGGGAACACACTGAGATGGCATAAAATCTATAAATGTGATTAACAACTGTATCTGTAATATATACAGCCTACTATGGAATCTGGTGGGTAAGACTGCTGAACATTGATAGTTTGACAAACTCTAAATTATGGTGAACAAATTCGCTCTGTGGATGCTTCCGTGGTTTTCCCTATATATAACATGAACAGAGGCAGTTCTTCGTAGAAAGTTATCCATGAAGGCATCTTTTCTCCTTCACAGCCGAGCAGGTAAGACAGCTGAGCACTGATAACTCAGTCCAAGTTCAATTCTCAGGGAACAGATTGGCTGCATGCATGTTTTCATAGATTCTCCCTTGCATAACATGAGTACAAGACAGTTTCCGTCAGAAAGCCCTCCTTCACAGCATTATTCCATCAAGGAATATAACACTAGCATACTTTTCCATAACTTAATAAATCCAAATCTCTTTAGGCAGACAGTTTGTGTCTGAAATCTGAACTATAGATATTAAAGTCTTTTTCTGCATATATATTTAAAAAATACCTCAGAAATTAGAATATTAATTTTTTGATGTTTCTTGTATATTGTTAAGTGTATATTTAGAGATTGATAGATTAAAAACTATTTAAATCAAGATTCTAATTTAAATTTGTTTTTGCCCTAACTCATCATTTTAATTTAGGTATTTTCAGTTTCTGTACGAAAAATATTAACTGCTTATAATAAACATCTCTGCACTGCGTCATTCCTCTATTAATCCATGTCAAGTGACTTCCTACATACACATTTCTAGTAATGTTTGTCTAGTCTGTCTACATAATGCTGGTGATGTTTTGTAATTCGAAACTTAACCAGCGAATATTATTTTAAAGTGCTATTTATCAATCAGTCAAACAACGTCAAAACTAATTCACTCTGAATTAAGATTTTGTACTGACTACAATAAAACTATATAAATCATTTTGGATTCTCCTCCCACCCCCCACTGTACATTTTTATTTATGTTGCTCTTAATTTTTAGCTTTGAAAACTTCCTGTACTAACGGCATTTATAAGAATTTTCGGGAATACAGGAGAGGTTGTAAATAAATTTAGGTATATCTCACTATGTTTCCGTTAATAATCATTTTTCATATTATTTGAGGACTATTAAGTTTAAAAACTCTTTAATTTTATGAAAATAAATCTTTTCACATATTCTATCATATAGAAGTATCATTCATAACATCCCAACTGGAAAAGGCAGTTGTAGGTTACGTTAATTGGTAAGTACCCGTTCCATTCCCGAAAGTACATTGTGTACTGCTGAGTCTTGTTAACTAGTAAGCTGCATCTCAGTTTTTAATGGAAGATTGCCCTGCGGGTGTTCCGAGGGTCTCTCAACTTTTACTCCTCTACTATCAGCTTCTCGAGAGAATTTCGGCTGGCCTTGTATTTTGAGTGCTTGCTTGCTTCACGCATGAAGAAAGCATGGATGATTGTAAATTTATAATAGCTTCACATTATAAGCTGACAAACATCCATGCACATGGTAGCTTATCATGTGAAGATATTATAAGTTTACCAATAGCTACGCGTTCTTCGGGATTCGAACCCAGACCGTTCACTACGGCATTCAGCGTCATTAACCATTATACCGCCTGGGCAGCCCTACACATACCAACAGCATAGAAACACCAAATTCATACATAACCAAGTGTTTGGATTTTATTCCTTAAAAAACTCTATAGGTCGAACTAGGGATCTAGTGGCCTTTTTGCATGCACGCACTGCGCACTTAACAGAACTGGACCTGAATATGAGATAGATTCTGCTATAAAGATGCAAATATCGACGGTTCAAAAAATTAGATTGTAGTACAGATTCATAAGAAGATAACAAATACGGCGCTGGTCATTAAAATATCTATACCAGGAAGCAAATAAAATAAGAGAATCATATTTATCATATGTATTGAATTTATTATAATTAGAGGAAGATATGATTAAATTAACAAGTGGTTTGGCGTTCATAACATGCGGAATTCAGTACACAAAGCTGACACATCTGGCAGCCAGTAACATCTGTAATCCGGTTGAACATCTAATTGAACTAAGCTGATACAGGTACTTCATTTCATGCAGCTTTAGTTCTATTTTCTGGCGAGTGATGGCATGGCAATCTCCTGGCAACCCATGATAAGATGTTCTCAATGAGTGAGAGGCCTGGAGAATGTGCTGATCAGGGCAGCACTCGGAAACATTCTATCTCAAAGAACTTCAGGGCAGCATAAGTTCGTGCATCATCTTGTTGAAAGATGGCGTCAAGCAGGCCTTGAAGACAGGGCACGGGCATTAAGACATCACAAATGTAACGACATTTGCCCACATTACCGGTTATGGGAACAAGAGGTGACCAGGGTGAAGGTGGAATGGCACCTCATGTGTTGCAACTCTCAGGGCGACAACGTGCAGGTTACAAATTAAATAATCACAGCAGGGATTATTAATATAAAGATTTAATATGGATATCTCACACAAGCTGAAAACGTTACATTACTCTAACTAGTGCATACATATAACTGAGTGAATAGGGAATTCCCCACTTAGTTCGCAGTTAAAGAAAAAATAATAATAATAAAAAATAGTTCAATCAGATGCGGCGCTCCTTCTGCCGACCTTCGCCGAGCCTTTACGTAATCGTCTGTCTGCAGTAGCCGTCTCCAACATTCTCCCCCTCTTTGAGTCGACTTCAGGCTGGCTCAAAGACATACAGTACCTGGCAGAAGAGATCCAATTTCTGAGGCACCTTGATCACACGTCCAAATCTTGACACTTTAGCACCTTGCAGGATGTTACTAGAGTCATTTGAAGAGTCATTAGAATCTGAATGCTCATCACTAGAAATAGAAGAAATAGGATTAGTAAAAGAGTTATCGTGTATGGGATCAGTGGGTGTGTCCGTTAACTGCACTTCCAGTGGAAAGACTCGCTGAATGGGACGAAGCAGCGTACCAGCTTGAGTCTTTAGTTCTACAGTTTTCACCTTGCCATCTTTCCCAGGAATTAATCGAATGACCTTAGCTAAAGGCCAATGCCTCCGTTTTTGATGTCATCTCCTATTAGGAAATTTCACCCAACCGTAGCTCTGACGATGGATCCTTCTTATTTTGGACCAGAGGGCCTAAATATTCTCTCCTAAATCTATGCCTTAAATCATTAAGTAGTTTTTGGCGATGTCTAGCCCTTTTTCGAAGACCTTTCGAATCGCAGAAATCAACATCAGGAACACCTAAGCTACGATTCTCGATGAGAAACATGGCTGGGGAAAGTGGAATTAAATCATCCGAATTTTCGGACAGATAGGTAAGAGGTCTAGAGTTAATTATTGACTCGCAGTCGCACAATAATGTGTACAACTCCTCGGTTGTAAGAACCGCGTTACCCAGTGTCCTTCTCAACAGTTCCTTTACTACACGAACTAACCTCTCCCACCCGCCTCCCCACCAAGCGGCTGTGGGAGGATTAAACTTATATTATACGTTGTATAGCCGTTTGCCTCAAAACGCATTACCCAATCAATGTTACTAAGTTCTCTTTGCGCTCCTCTGAAATTAGTTCCGTTGTCGGAATAAATTATTCTCGGCCTCCCCCTTCTGGCTACGAATCGTCTCAATGGCAACAAGAATGCGTCGGTAGACAACGAGGAAGTCAATTCCAAATGAACGGCTCTATATATTGCACATGTGCACAAAACAATCCAAACTTTTTCACCTCCCTTCACATACAAGGGTCCTGCCAAATCAACTCCTACCATCTCGAACACCGCTGCGTCATTGACACGATCGCCTAGTAGCGACACCGGCTCGCAACCGGGGGACTTGGCCTTGTATCAATTGTATCTTACACAACCTTTTTCGACTTTCCTGACCGCTCTTCTGCTCCTCACTATCCAAAATCGCTCCCTTAATATTCCGAGTAATATTTGGGTTCCAGCGTGACAATTTTGTAAATGATAATATTCTATCAGACGCTGGGTGAAAATACACCGGTCTGATAAAGTAATTGGACAAATAAATTCAGGGTCGTCTGATCGCTCTGTAATGCGTGTTTTCACCCTTTCTATACCCTCTCTGTCTGAGATGACACTCATATTGGAAGTAGAGTCGGCGGAGGGAAAATGCTTATTTTGTACAATTTTTATAAGAATTTTTTCTGCATATTCCATCTCATGAACGGTTAAATCTCTCGAAATGCATGTTTACTTTTTGCATTTTCCATAAACCGCAATATCCATGCGACTAATCGAATGATAATTGAAAATTCGAAAACCTAATTGCATACCAAGGTATTTCCTCTTCAACTGAATTAAGGTTACACAATCTAACCTTCCTTTTTTCTCGTTCTACCTCAGAGGTCTCATAAGCCAAACGGTCTAGTTGCCAGTTGTTATTAGGTTCCTGGAGCCAGGACGGACCCTCCCACCAAAAAGAATCGGAAAATGAACGAGGTGAACTGCCTCTTGAAAGCATATCTGACGGGTTTAAATCACCTGGAACATGGCGCCAACACTGAGAAGGAATCAGACAGTTTATTTCTTTTACCCTATTCGCAACGAAAACTGACCAATCACCACGGTTCTTAATCCACCAGAGAGCTACCATAGAATCACTCCATGCAAATAATTTTCAAATCAGGCAAATCTAAGGCGGCGTATACTGAGTGAACCAGTCTCGCGCCAATGCAACAGGCCATCAATTCTAACCGGGGTATTGTCAGAGATTTTAACGGCGCTACCCTCGATTTGGCTCTGATCAATCGAATTTTGACTCCCACGGGCGTTACAGTTCTAATGTAGACACATGCACCATAGGAGCTCTTACATGCATCAACGAACAGATGGAGCTCTGAATTCTCATTTATCTCTACATATCGTGGAATACCAATTTTCTCAAGATATTTAATTTCATCCTGCCACTTCTGAAAAGTTTTCTGAATATCTCTGGCAAGGGATCATCCCATTTTAATTTCATAGTCCAAGCTTCCTGTAATAGTAACTTAGGTAACAAGGTAGTTGGGCTAAAAAAACCCTGCGGATCAAAATTTTATGTACCATAGCCAAAATATTACGTTTTCTTATCTCATTATCCATTGAATAATTAAGATTACATTTCAATGTATCGTGATCCAAATCTCATAAGATTCCAAGAAGAGAAGTTATACCTGAACTACGGGAAATACAATGACCTAGAACATTACTTTCCCAACCCCGCAGGTTAAAACATCCCCGAGGCATTACTTCTGTCGCCTTAACTATAAAATTTTCTTGGTGTTTGATATCGTGAATCCCAGTGACACAATTGTCAACATAAAACGAATGCTTTAATTTTTGGGTCACATCGTCAAATTCGGCAGGGGATCTATCCAAGAGATGCTCTATCGATGCAGAGAGTTGGAGCGGAGACGAACAAACGCCGAACACCACTCTGCAGTGTCTGTAAATCATAGGTTCTTCAAGAGTTGGAAGAAAAAACCTCAAATAATCTCTGTGTTCTGGGATAATACTCAGCTGAAGAAATGCTTTTTCTATATCCGATGATAAACCAACAGAATACAATCTAAACCTGTCAATTATATCATCAAGTATGAGTTCAACTAAGTTCGACCCTCTATTTAAACAATCATTTAGGGATAGTTGATTTCTTTCTCGGGCTGAAGCATCGAACACCGGCCTTACCTTCATTGTTTGGCTAGTATGCTTTATAACAGGTCTATGGGGCAAATAATAACTCAAATTATCAATTTCAGTTTCAGGAACCTTTTCTATTATTTTGAGGTCTTCCCATTGCTTAAAAACTACCTTATAGTCATCTAACTGATTTTCCTCATTAATTCGTTGACACATTCTTTGATGCCTTTTAAAAGCCATAGACTTATTGTTAGGTAACATAATTTCAGATTTAAAAGGTAGTGGCAATTCACATCGGCCATCAGGAAGAACATTTAAATTCTCTTTAAATTGCTTAACGGTGTCAGAGTGAGCAAGTTTACGTTTAACATCTTCAGTTGGATCTGTTATGCCAATGGCATCTAAGTTACAGAGTTCAGTTACGCTGAGATTAGCACAATGCAACGAAACTACATTATTGCACAAATTATTTTCTAGTAATGCTGGAATAGTAGCTGAAGTAGGTTCTTTAGATAAGCTGTTTACTTTACTAATCACAGTGTATCCGAATTTAGTCTCAACTACAGTTACACCAGAGTTCAGTTTCAGAGAACTGCCAGTAATAATATCCCCAATGGCATCTGCTCCTAAAAGCAATTCAATGTCATATTCTTTAGCTTGCAAATCAGACAAGGTAATATTTCTTTCTTTTAATTCATTTAGGCTATTGGGATCAACTACTTTTGGAACACATTCACATATTTTGTTCTGAGAAAGTACTTCAAAGTTACGGTCATAAGTGCCTGCCCTCAAAATTTCTTAAATTAACATCAAACACTAAATGGGAATGAGGACTTGTCTCTCCCCCCCCCAAACAAACCGTGTATAATGGTTTGTTTCGATTTAGGACGCAGTTTCTATTAGAAACTCAATATAGCAGAGAGTGGTTACTTGCATGCATGAGAATAAATAATACACAACATACCTGTTGGGAGTTTGGAACACAAGTGAAGTTTTATTGGAGTGCACAGTTATAGAAGAATATAAAAACAGTGGCGCCATCTATGGGCCAAGAACATATTTAAAGCTAACCTTTTTTACACTCCCACTTTAGGTTTAAATATCATCCTAATTAAATACAATGAGAAATTACATCAGCACACATACATATATTAAAACATTAAATTACATTGGTATTCATTTTAAACCCATCATTTTTGCACACATTTCATGTTTTGCACTGTTTACATTTTTTTTGTCAAAAAGTCTGCAATCATATCATTAGTAGTCTTATATTGTATTTCAGTGTGCTGAAGTTTCACAGCTTCTCGCACGAAATGATGTTGTATATCAATATGCTTTGATCTACCATGATACACACTATTTTTGCTGAGATTAATAGCACTGTTGTTATCACAGTATAATAATACTGGCTTTGCAGTAATAATCCCAAGTTCTTTAACAATTTTGTTGAGCCATATGGCTTCTTTAGTAGCTGCAGAAAGAGCCATATATTCGGCTTCTGTTGTACTAGTTGCAATGGTTGGTTGACGCTTACTACACCATGACACTGCACCACCTCCGATGAGGAAAACATATCCAGTGGTTGATCGTCGATCCCCAGCATCACCTCCATAGTTTGAGTCGCTGTAACCAAGGACATCAGCACTATGGTCCTTTGAAAAAGACAATGTAGCATCTGTAGTGGCTCGAAGATACCGCATGATGCGCTTGACAGCATTCCAGTGAACCCTTGCCGGATTATTGGAGAACTGGCTAAGGAAATTCACAGCATAAGTTATATCTGGCCGTGTTGCTTGAGCTGCATAAAGTAGACTCCCAATGGCAGCCTGATAAGGAACAGGTAGCTTTTGTTCCTTACTAGTTGGTATCTGCAGTTTAGATAACACTTGATTTTGGTCTAATGGTGTTTTTACACCATGAGATTCATGCATATTATATTTGCAAAGCATACTCTCTACATACTGAGTTTGACTAAGGCTAATGGACCCTTTAGTTCTATCTCGTTCAATTTTAATTCCTAAGCAATAATTTGCTGGTCCCAAGTCTTTCATTTCAAATTTTTCTTTAAGTTGTTGTTTTACCCAATTTTTAAGTTCTATGTTATTACTAAAAATGAGTAAGTCATCAACATAAATAGTAACAATAACAAGATCTTTATTTTCATTTATTTTAATATAGACACAACTATCAAAAGAACTTTGCCTCAGTCCCATTTCTATTAAACCCTTTTCTAACAGTTGGTACCATAGTCTACCACTCTGCTTTAAACCATCTAATGCTTTGTTTAATTTTAGGATCTTTCCCTTTAAGTTTTGCTTGTAAAATTCACTGAAACCGTCTGGAATTTTCATATAAATGTCTTCATTTAGAGTTCCCTGTACAAAAGCCATTACAGCATCCATTTGGTCAATTTCCCAATCATATATAGCTGCATAAGCTAATAAAACTCTTAATGTTACGTATCGGACAACTGGTGCAAATGTTTCAGTATAATCTATTCCCTCAATCTGAGAATAGCCCTTAGCAACTAAACGTGTTTTATATCTTTCAATCTTGCCTACTGAATTACATTTAATTTTGAAAAACCATTTACAATCTACAATGTTCTTATCATAAGGTTTATCTGTTATTTCCCATGTTTTGTTTTTAATATGGCCTAATATAGTCTCCCATATAGAATCCTTCCAATGGTTTGCATCATTGCCCCTTAATGCTTCATCAATGGTTTTCGGTTCAGAATACATACCATTTGTTGCTGCTGCCATAGCTTTAACAAAGCACATTCGATCTAAATTTGGCATTGGCATTTCTGGCATCCCGTGTGTGTCATAGTCCGTATAACT
Source organism: Stegodyphus dumicola (assembly GCF_044657685.1). Classification (NCBI taxonomy): domain Eukaryota; kingdom Metazoa; phylum Arthropoda; class Arachnida; order Araneae; family Eresidae; genus Stegodyphus; species Stegodyphus dumicola. Next base: position 129,963,428 of record NC_140768.1, on the reverse strand, counting down.
ATTTGGGAATCTAAGTTTTCTGTTTCTAGTCAATGTAGGTAGCTCATCAACTACACTACTGTTATCATGGCTATCATTTTGAGCAGTATTATGTTCATCGTGATTAGATTTAACACTAGCATTAACTAATTCATGATCAGACTGAGTATTATCATTAACCATCCCTTCCAATTCACCGTTCTGATCATCAGCTATTGCATTCTCAGTATCTGAAAATGTCATAATCACGCTCCCACTGAATGAGGATTCATCATAGAATTTTGGCATATTACTTGCCTTTTTATAGTACATTTCATTTTCCAAAAATTGTACATCTCGTGCATTTATTATTTCATAAGTTTTGGGATCTATTAATCGATAGCCTTTTCTATCCTGACAGTACCCAACAAGCATTAATTCCTTTGCTTTTATATCCCACTTTTTACATTTTTGTTTTGGAATGTGAGCAAATGCACGACATCCAAATACTCTCAAGTATTCTAAATTTGGCTTATCCCCATACCATTTTTCATAAGGGGTCATACCTGCAACTGCAATAGTTGGAGATATATTTTTACAGTGATTTGCAGTTTGCACTGCTTCAGCCCAATAATTTTGATCAAGGTGAGCATCCACCAACATTGATCGTGCTCGCTCTACAAGAGTTCTGTTACTACGTTCAGCTACACCCATTTGCTCTGGTGTAAATGGAATAGATTTTTGATGCTGAATTCCATTTGATGCTAAATAGTTATCCATCTCATTGTTTACATACTCAGTACCATTATCTGAGTGTAAGATTTTGATTGATTTGCCAGTTTGCCTTTCCACAAATGCTTGAAATATTTTGAATTTTTCAAAAACTTCAGATTTATTTTTCAAAAAATAAACAAAAGTCATTCGCGACAAATCATCAATAAAACTAATAAAGTAGCGAGAACCACCAATTGATGTAACATTCATAGGCCCACACAGGTCACTATGTACTATGCCTAATAACTCTTTTGCACGCTTAGCTTTTCCCTTGGGAAATGGTTGTCTATGCATTTTGCCTTTAATGCATGACACACAATTTAACAATTTCCCATTAAATGTAAAACCTTCGACCATATCTTTTAATCTGGTCATTCCTCCTTCACTTAAATGGCCCACTCTTTTGTGTAATAATTCATTTGAAATATTTTTATCAGTAATTAAAGCCCACTCATTACATAAATCAAGAGAATACAAATTATCTCCCATACCTGTTCCAGTAGCAACTAAATGTTTACCATCATACACAAAACATCTTTCACTTGTAAAAGTACTAACCATTCCAAATACTTTATTTAAATACTTAATGGACAGCAAATTGGCTGTTAACTTTGGAACGTGTAAAACATTACTAAAAGTTACAGACTCCCTTTTTTTATTTCTAGATAAGAGGAAAGTTATTTTACCCTTACCCTCTACTTCTATTACTGAACTTCCTGTTTTTATTTGATGAATACTAGCATCCTGATAATCATCTAATAATTCTTTATGTGGAGTCATGTGGTAAGAAGCACAAGAATCCATGTACCAAATATTGAGATGTGGATTAGAATTAGCTACACTAATTTCCACTACATAAGCTTCTTCCCCCTTTTTATGTTTTAATCCAACATTAGACTTTTTGTTAAACTTGTTTTCATTATATCTATCCTTTTTGAGAGGTGACTTCTGACAATCAGAGCTTTTGTGGCCAAACAAATTGCATTTAAAACATTTTCCTTTAAAGTACCTTTTGCTTCCAATATTTTTATTAACAAATGCGTATTCCTTACTTTCATTGACTAGGGGTTTTGAATCTTCGGCTAACAAGCGATTTTTAACATTGTCAACTGTTATTGCCTCACCACAATTTTTCAAAGCCATTATAAGAGGTTCAAACCTATCAGGTAAATTAGCTAAAATTATTCCTGCAATTAATTCTTCATCAGGTTTAACACCAGTAGATTTTAACTGCTGATAAGATGAAATGGCCCTATGTAAATAGTCAGACATATCCTTACAATCAGTATAATGGGTATTCACTAATGTTTTAATTATTGAAACCTTTCTTGTGATTCCCTTATCCTCATATGTTTCAGCTAATACTTTCCAAGCTTCCTTTCCACTTGTTAAATCCCTTATATCATTGAAAATAATTTCACTTACCCCTTCAACTATATATGACAAAGCTTTGGTATCCTTTACTGGATCTTCTTTTGTACCCTCTACATAAGCCCATAAATCTAATTTAATAAGATGCATTTTCATGGAAAATTTCCAATCCATGTAATTTTCCCTTCCACTCAATTGTTTATGACTAAATGAACCTTCTCCCCCTGGCATTTTTCCTTTTTTAACTTTAATCAACAAGAGACAAAAAAAATTATAATTTGAGATAAATTCAAATAAATTTTCTATTGAATTAATTTTATTCTCAAAGAAACATTTGCCCAAATAATTAACAGTCAAAAATATTTGTACTAGTTAAGCTTTTGCAACCATGTGCTTTGGCTAAGCCTAACATAACCATGTGGTCAATTCTGGTTAAAGTAATTCTAAAAAATTTACAAATAGAATTAAATAAACAAACTAACTTAACTAGACACTAGATTATTTATCCTCATTTCTTAATCTGGCCTGGGCCCATAACCTATTAGAAACTCAATATAGCAGAGAGTGGTTACTTGCATGCATGAGAATAAATAATACACAACATACCTGTTGGGAGTTTGGAACACAAGTGAAGTTTTATTGGAGTGCACAGTTATAGAAGAATATAAAAACAGTGGCGCCATCTATGGGCCAAGAACATATTTAAAGCTAACCTTTTTTACAGTTTCAAAAACGCGATAACCCTTTCTGAAAGATAAGATTTCTGAGAACCACTGTCCGAAATCGTACGAACTGTAAGTTGTCTACCCTCAAAAACTATTTTTAAAACAAGTGTTTGCAAATACACATTTTCATTAACAGTTGACTGATTAGACAATACATTACTTGAAATAACAGTACTGTCAGTTTCATTTGGCTTTACAGGTTGCCATTTGAGCACATAATGGTATAGTGAAATTTATCACATGTTAAACATTTTACTTTAGTTTTGCATGCCCGTGAACTATATCCAACTTGTAAGCAGCGAAAACAGGCGCGCTTTTGCACCAAAAGCTCTCGTTTATCTTCTAAAGACATTTTGCGAGCAGAAAAACATTAGGCAGAATTGTGGGATTTCTCACTAAAAATACAACGTAAATTTCGCCTACCTGTATTGTCTTGAACATTTACCAAGGCAGTAGCTGTAGAGCAACCCGGATCATCACAATGTGGACGCGAGTGTGCAGAACCTGAAGCTCCCAACCCGGTACGAGCGAGCTTAATCATTTCCTCACTTTGCACTTCATTTCGAAGAAAGCACAAAAGTTTATCCAACGAACGCGCACTATCTTGCTGTGACGCAGTATCTTCCATCGAGAGGCTTCTTTCCCACGCACGAAGAACAGTCTCAGGTAAACAGGACTCAACAAGTGGTTCCAAAAATTCTGCAAATTTTTCCTTAGTTCTACCGAGGCTTTCAAGTGCCATAAGCTTGCTCTCAAGTAAATCATAAAGTTCAGCTAAATCTCCTTTGATCCTACAAGCAGCATTTTTCATTACTATGGAAAGTAGATCCCGTACATAAATCTGAACCAAAAGTTCATTTCTCCCGAAGCGTTATTTAAGTTGTGCAATCACCTTTGAATAGTTTTCTTTAGTAGGCGGAAAACTTGTTACCAGTCTTGACGCTTTAGAATCTGATACCACACATTGTAAAAAATATTAAAATTTATCTTCATCGACAATGGAGAGGTCGTTATGAATTTTTTTATACTGGTACCAAAAAGCAAGAAAGTCTTTCGATTCTTCAGTAAATTTCCTCAATTCAAGTTTTGGAAGCTTGAATTTCCTTTTTCGCTCGGTTGTTGTTCCTTCCGTAACCGAATTTGCCTTCTTTGTATTTTCTAACAGCGAACAGATCAAGCAGAACTTGTCACGGTATTCTTCTGCTTTCAAAAAATCTTCGGAATATTCGTCTTGAAGGGCATCATCGCTCAGCAACAAATTCGAAACTTCTTCTTGAGTTGTTTCCAGACATGTGAATTTCTCTTGAATCTGCCGAAACAACGTACTGACTTTGTCACTTCATAAACTTTTGTTTTCGATCTTCTGAGCTATATCGCTGCAGCATACCGTAAACGCTGTTCTCAGCGACTTTCGTTTTGCTTTCAAGACTTTTATATTCATATTTCATCAAAAATATAAAGTAGCGGACGCCAAATTTACTATGTTGCAACTCTCAGAGCTACAACGTGCAGGTTACAAATTAAATAATCACAGCAGGAATTATTAATATCAAGATTTAGTATGGATATCTCACATAAGCTGAAAACGTTACATTACTCTAACTAGTGCATACATAGTATAACTGAGTGAAAAGGGAATTCTCCGCTTAGTTCGCAGTTAAAGAAAAATAAGAATAATAAAAAATAGTCTAATCAGATGCGGCGCTCCTTCTGCCGACCTTCACCGAGCCGTTACGTAATCGTCTGTCTGCAGCAGCCGTCTCCAACATCATGCCAACACGCTAGGTGCTGAGCCCGTATGACTTTCACGAATGCAAGCAGGCAACGTTCATTCTCCTCTATGCCTCCACACACGGATGCGTTCGTTCTCATGCTGTACGCAGAATAGGTTTCGTTTGAATCACGATATGGTGACTCCTGTGCCCAGTGTCGTCTATGACGTCCATTGTAGATGCACTTGTCTCTGTTTTAGCGTCATGGGAAGCAGCAACAGTGGTCACTGTCCGTGGTGCTGCAGACGTCGTATTTATTAATGTAATGAGAGGAAGATATGATTAAATTAACAAGTGGTATGGGGTTTAATAACATGCGCAATTCAGTACATAAAGCTAACACCTCCGGCAGCAGCAACATTTATAATTCCGCTGAGCATCTAATCGAACTAAGCTCGAATGGTAAACACAGGTACTTCATTCCATGCAGCTTCAATTCTATTTTCTGGGCAGTGATGGCATGGCAATCTCCCGGCAACCCATGATAAGATGAGTGAGAGATCTAGAGAATGTGCTGATCAGGACAACACTCGAACATATTCTGTCTCAAGGAACTAACTTCAGGACAGCACAGGAAACATAAGTTCGTGTACCATCTTGTTGAAAGATGGCGTCACGCAGGCCTTGAAGACAGAGCACAGCTACGGGCATTAACACATCAAATATAAAGACGTTTGCCCACATTACCGGTTATGGGAACAAGACGTAACTAGGATGAAGGCGAAATGGCACCTCATACCAGCACGACAGGTGCTGGGCTCATGTGATATTCACGAATGCAAGTTGGCAACGTCATTCTTCTCTGTGCCTCTGTACACGAAAGCGTTCGTATCATGCTGTACGCAGAATGGGTTTCGTCTGAATCACGACATGGTGCACTCCTGTGTCCAGTGTCGTCGGGTGCACCTGTTTCTGTTGTAGCGTCATGGGAAGCAGCAACAGTGGTCGCCGTGCTGACTGTCCGTAGTGCTGCAGACGTCATCTCACTGCCCGCAACGTTCTCTCGGGTTTTAATGCCCCAAGGCCGCTGAGATTTTGCACGGCGTTCAATATGGACCCATTGATCTCATATTCGCCTTATAGTCATGGGATCCCGACCAACATGGGTAGTAATGTCGCGGAAGAATAAATCGTAGTCCAAAGAGTCCACGATCTTGCTGTGGTCGAATTCCAATGCATACTAGTAAGGGTTTCTTCTTTTTATAGGGGGCGTAATATAATCTTAATCCGAGCAACTAATGCTTAAATACGATTTCTAAATGAAAAACCCGTTGTTCAATTTTTCCCCGTTTATATGCAATGCAGATGGTATTACTCATGCACGCTTTGCGCGCATGCGCTGGAATGCTAATTGTTCTTATATCCAGGATGCAGTATTTGAGGTTCATGCAAATTTGACATTTGTTTCATGTCGCCTTCATAATGTTGCAATTTTAATAGGCAGTAGCGTAATATTAACAGCTGACAAATAAGTACTGTTGCAAATAAATTGAAATCTATCGTACGTACATACAGGTATATATACAGCCTATAACAAAGAAATCGACTCATTGAGAAGTTATCCAAATAGGTAGAAATTGCGTATGGCTATACCTTACGACGAAATATGGAAATGATTAACATTTAGTGTTGAATGATTGATAAGCTATGAAGCTCCAGCGGAGCATCCAGATGAAATGGATAGCTGTGTCAACACCTCTACACTCCACTGCTCTGCCAACTAAGCTATAGACGGATGGTACATAAAACGGAAGATATTCCACTGATAATGCATAACTTCCATGCGAGTATGGGTCCGTCGATCTAGGTGGACTGTACCAACGTCTCCTAGACGGGTTCGTCAAAAGTATCAGATGTCACTATTAAGGAATGAGGGTGGCCGCAGGATAGCTAGATATTTGGATCCAAACGATGCGACCATTCTATGATGTTGACAGGAATGGGTGAACCATAGTTGTAGAGAGCGTCAACTATGTAACGGTCGAGCAAAAGCGACGGCAGAACGCAAGGACAAAGTGATCATCCGAAGACGCTCACAACCTCAGCCTCTAATGCTTTTAATCCGACGTGTAGCCGGAACATCACTGCAATGACAAGTGACAATGAGACTCTGGGAACGGGGGCTGAAGTCACAGAAGGCATTGCGCCCACTACCCATTGTCATTGCGCACCGTTAAGCATGTTTGCAGCGGTGCCGGAGGTATTCGACCTGTGATCTAACAGACTGGAATATAATTGCTTTCAGAGATGAGTCCTGCTTCGAAGTGAGTTCCGACGACTAGCGAAGTCATGTCTGGAGACGTTCAGAACAGCAATGCATACTCATCTGGATACTGTCAACGAGATATCCAGGAACTATGGTATGGGGTGCCATTTCATTTGACAGCAGGCCTCGTTTGGTGTGGCACCCTTATAACACGGCAGCACTTCGATGAGATTCTAGCCGTTTATTTTTGCCCTTCCTTTCAAGGATCTCTGGGCTTACATTTCAGCAGGGTAATGCTCGGCATGTCTTTCTACTAATTGTTTTCGTGCGTCTCCAACACTTCTCTCGCTGGCGCGATCGCCAGATCTCTCCCCAACTGAGCACGTTTGGGCTCTGTGGAGCCATATCCGACCTTCCCTGGATAGCGCCGATCTAACTTGCCGGTTTGAAAGTATATGCCAAGGAATCCTCCAGGAGCACATCCGCAAACTCTACGAGTCCACGCCTAACCGGATTAGAGCTTGCATTAGGGCTAAAGGTGGGCCATGGCATTATTTATTTTGCTTTTGTAGCTGTATTTCCTAAATAAAAAATTAAATTCCTATCATACTAGTTTCGTTTTCAATCCATCTACAGATTTTCGTCTCATTCAGATAACTCCTTTTTGGTGTGTCGTTTTATATGTTACAGAAATGCAACTGAAATTGTAGGTTAAATTAATTGAATAAGGCGATGTTTACAAGGGGTATCTGCTTAAGAGGAACGATGGTTTCATGGAGGACTTAAGATAAACTGGCTCATATTTCAGTTACGCATGGGGAAACCACGAAAACCAATAATGGCCTTTATTTGTGTGTCTTTCTAATAAAATCTTACATAGACTGCTATATATCTGATAGCTAGAAATAGAGCATTTTCACAGGCTGATTTCATAAATGTTATCAAAATAATGTTAGAATTATGTTTAATGAATTGGTTTTTCCTGCATTAAATAATTCCTTCACTACCTAAATGCTTAACTTCCCTCTTATTATTCATTAAATACCAGGGACACAAGTGTTTTCTCCCATATTAAGACAGATCTTTTTTTCAGTGTCCTTCAGCTGTTTATGAAAAATACTTTAGCTATATAAATTCTATCTTCTTTTTGTAATAAAGATTATTTACAATATTTTTCTTGTTTGCTATAACACTTCAGTTTTGCATTGATGGGACAGTCAAATTAACCTCTTTTGCAGTTCTTGATAAATATGCCTATAAATCTGAAAGTAAGGCATTAAATTGTTTTAAATTTTACATACTGTGCATGTAAGTAATTTTAGAAAAAGTTATATAATTTCATCTTTAAATCTATGGAGGATTTAAGGATGCTTTCAATTGAACTGCTGCCATGGTTTTGGTGCTAAGAAGCATCTTGTTCTAGGCAGATAGCACTTGAAATGCATATGCTTATGATTAATAAAACATTAAACCACATTCAAACAAAAAAATTCAGTGTAAAACTTCTCATCCTTTTGTAGAATGTTTTTCAATACTGGCATGTAAAGTTGAAAGCCTTGTGAGCTTTCTTCTTCTTGTTGCTTTATTTATACAAGATAATCTATACTGTACAATGGTTCTATCTATAACGCATTTAATTTTAGAATTTCATTCCCTTCTCTATATAACATTGTAATTTGTAATTTACTACTCTTTTTATTCTGAATAACTATTTACATGAAATTACTCTTGGTATTATAAAAATTTCTAAAGCTATTAATCTCAAAGTTTTTGAAAGAGATAGTTTTTCCTCCCTCCTTGAATTTTGCATTTACTGTAAAAGAATTTTAAATGCGAGTTTAATGCAAGACATACAAAAGTGTCATCAATTATGATAAAGCAGAATTTATTTTACTCAGTGTAAATGACAGCACATGTCTTATAACTCACAGGTAACCAGTGGCTGAGTGGTAAAAAATCACTGAATACGGGCAGTTCCTATTCGATTTCAGAGAATTGGGTTGGCTGCATGGTGTTTTCATGGTTTTCCCTACCTGTACCATGTATATGAGCTAGTTTCCCTGAGAAAGTCCTTCACGAAGGCATCCTCCCGTCAGAAAGAGAACCCTAGTTTGCTTTGCAATAATCAACTAAACCAAACCAATTATGACTCACAGTTCAAAATACCTCTGATATATTAAAAATATACCAAGTTTATGAATGGAATTTAGTTATATAATGTGAATGTGCCTAATTTCTTATTAACAGATATACATACTTTAAAATTTATGATATACTGAGATTTATAATAGTCTGAGATATCACAATAATTACTTTTGTAAAAATTAAGTAAGTTTAATTAATAAACTGATCACTAAAATTTTGAAATTCTGTAATAAATACAATTTTTTAAAATAATAAATGATAATTTAGTAAGTAATAAATGAAGGTCCCATTTTGGCAAACGTGCTGTGAAATGAAAATATATTTGAAAGCATAAGTTTGTGTATGCAAAATAAAGTACAACTCATTAGCCAATGGTCTGGTATTTATCTTTTTCTATCATCGGCTGCTCTAGGAAACTTTTGCTTCAGCAGAATTCAAATGCCTACATGCCAGAAAGAATATGACATTCACACCTTTTCTGAGATTTGATATATGAAACTGAACTAGGTTGAGGTGACAAATTCTGTTTGACTATTAGGATTATCTGGGTTATTTGTAGAAGGCTGACTGCTATCTTGGGGTTTAGATGAATCAAGATGACAACCTTTTTTTACTAGTTACATATTTAGTAGCATTTTTGGAAGTTTTAAAAAAACTTTAGGAATACCTTCAGATTTTCTTCATTACTACCACAAAAAGTATCTGGTTTCCTTTTAAGATGCAAGATTTCATTACTTTGTGTACTTAATTTATCTATTGTCAGGAAGTGTAGCCTGCTATAGAAATAAAAACCCATTCCTTTCATTGCATAACATTAAGAGTTCATCCCCCCCCCTTTTTTTTGTTAAATATTTTTGGCAGTTTTCAAAGGTGAATTTATGCAAAGATCAATCTATGGAGTAGATTTGTCGAGCCATGCATAGTATCCCTTGATTAATGATTCCATACTCCATATACCATGTAACTAAATATGTGTTTAAATACTACAAAATATGTATCCTTCTAGCAGGTTTAATGAAATTTTTATATTTATACTACAGTTAAGAAATGAAATACAATACCATTGCATTTTGTCGAATTTTGAACAGACTTGAGAGCATTACCATGTCTAACAGGACACAAATTTATCGCATACATATTTCTAAAAAGTTATTATTATTTCTAATTCGTACAATAAATACTAAAAATATTAAATATGCTTTAACTAAATATCAGACTGAGGCTACAAATGTCCCAGAACAAATATACTGCAAATATGTTTAGTCTGAGAACTTAGGTCTGTTTAAGCCATATATTTCTAGCAACTGTGAAGTAAAACTGCCACTCTATAGGCAAATTTAAAGTTTCTCTGAATTCAGATTACTGTACATAACTATGAATATGATATGAAAGCACACATTGACTTATTTTATTGCACTACGATATGAAAGCACACATTGCAAGAACGAAAGTACAAGAAAATGTTTATAGATTACTTGCAATCAATGCACATAAAATAAATACTAAAAAGCTATAGAATAAACCATGTTTGTACATCGATGAGTACAGGGAAGCATAACAAAGCAAATGAAAACAGAAAATAAAGCATTAAATAAATGAAAACAGAAAATAAAGCATTAAATAAATGAAAACAGAAAATAAAGCATTAAATAAATGAAAACAGAAAATAAAGCATTAAATAAATATTTGCAGGTGCAAGACACTTATTTTTACATATATTATCAATATTTTATTCAATTATGTGCTATTTCTAATTTAAGACTCTTTGCTTGATAAGCAAATAGCAAACATAATAATATTTTCCGAATACGTATTCCGTTCTGCTGCTACGGATAATCCCTTAGCAGGGAAAAAGTATTACGCTGTCCTCTTAGAAGAAGTACGTCATCGGATGACAACCATAACGTGGTCTACCATAATATGCTGTTTCTCCCCGTTTCGGCGTTCGTGAATTTAAAGTATGCACAACAACGGCATATCGTCCACAATGTAATGGAAAATTGAAAGGATCCATCGAACTTTAAAGATTGCAGTCAAAGCACATAATTCTATTAAATGATGGACTCAAACCTTATCAACAGTTCTGTTAGGTTTAAGATCGGCTTTGTGGGCCTTAATTTTTTTTTTACTTGCCTTTAACAATTTCGTATCGAACACTATGAAATTATTTCTCCCTCAAACAAAATTTCCCTTTTTCTATTTGGTTGACATAAGGTTGATTTTTCGCCCTGCGGGTAGAAGGACTGCGGGTGCAAAACAAGACATCTGTCTGCTTTGTCTGATTACGGGAAATCACTCGAGGGCTATCTTCCTAAGAGGAGGGCTACTTTCGCCGAAGACTTTCTAAAGGAAATTTGCTAGTATCCAGTTATATACGTGGGAAACGACGAAAACTCTGATTCAACCAGCCTATTCGCTTGGAATCCAACATTCCGAGCTGTGACTCCGAACGTGTTGGACGCACTTTGGTTAAGCTCAATTTTTCGAAGAACTGACCCAGTCCCGTAGGCGGTCAGTTAGTTTTACTTTTATTCTACTGAGTACCTTTTTAGACTACGCGAGTGATTCCTACGGGTTTCACTATTAAGCATGTCCTTTTTTAGGACAGCCAATACTGTTGAAGAAATTAGAGATTTTACGGACTCGGAACGATCAAGTTTTCTCTACTTCCCACCTCAAGGCATGAAGAATTTCTGAAGGACCCAAGGCTACGGAAGAAAAATAAAAATAGGAAAGGAGAAGAAAAGACTGACAAAGGCGGAGAAAAATGTGGAAAAGGATCGGGGAAAGGATTTACAAAGACTGATAGGAGAATATGGAGTGGAATATGTAACGAAACACCTGGAGTATGAGGTAAGGCTAAACGCTGCTAAATCACCAGAAGAAAAATCCAGAATCATCTCTGAACACGTCAAGGACGCAGCCCAGTTTCCCAATAAAAGACAATTCACTGATCTAACTACCGAAAATCATGATGCAGATGAAGAATGTACCACGCCAAAGAAAATTGCTAAAATTAAGGAAACACCATAATCGATGGAAATTCCACAAGAGAGCAGATTCCAACTGCTGAGGAAAATTGCCGAAAAAAAACCCTGAAGGTGGAGTCAACGCAGAAGTCCCTCCTCCACCCATTGCATTCTCACAGGAAGCGAGTAACTGGATAATTCTCGATGAAATGTTTACGAAAAACTGTAATGAGCCTCATGAGTGCGTAATGAGAGGAAAATCAATCTTCGTCTATACCAAAAGAACTTAAAGGACTACAGTACTATGAACGAGCTACTATTAGAAAAGAAAATACCATACCACTCATGCCAAATTGATTTCGAAAAGCAATACGTGTAATTCTGAAGAACCTCCCCACTACTTTTGAAGAAGAAAATATCCTACAAGACCTTAAACGCAGGAACTTTCCCATAGAAAAAGTAAAGCAATCTCAAAACGACGTGACGGTGAAATAATTAATTTTCCCAGTTTTCTACTTGAACTTAAAAGGACCCCGAAAGGTAACAAGATTCATCAGCTTAACAACATATTCAACTTCAACATTACTATCAAAAAGTTTAACTCTAAGAAAACACCTGTTCAATGCTACCGCTGCCGGCAATTCGGTCACTCTCAGTCATGCTGCAGTAACTCCGTTAGATGCGTAAAATGTAAACAACAACACAGAAGCAATCAATGTTCTATGAAACCGGAAGACAAGCCCAAATGTATATTTTTCGGACTTTGCCACGTCAGTAGCTATAGAGAATGTAGTGAGTACAAAAAAAGATTTGAAAAGAAAAGCAGCCCACCCCAGCCTAAAGCCCAGAATTCACGGAGGAAAATTTCCCTAGTCCAAAAGGCTACTAAGTTCCCAGCGCATCAAAACATCCACCCCAAGCTACTTATAGCGAGAAGCTGAAAAGTAAAATTACGCCCCCACCGAAGGATATAAACGACGCTATGGCATGGATCGAAGATGACAAGATCAATGCATTCTTAATCTCAATCACTTCATGCATAGGACAAATCAGAGCTGTAAAGAGTCCAGTAGAGAGATTACAGACAGGTTTTCAGGCAGCTATGCTCCTCAGAAATTTTGCCGAATCGGAAAATTAGAAAAGTACAAGATCTCTTCCTACGACGGACACATAAGATTGCAGGAAATTCACGCAGCTCTCCATCCATTCTGCAGCGAAGTGATTGTTTTCTTTCTTGAATGGAAGGCTCATCATCGCATCATCGAGAATTCTCCTCTGGATTTCTCCGCCAACATACATCTACGTCATGGTAGGAAAATCATGTTTTTCTCCACGCGTCACACGAAGGATGAGGCTTCCCAACTAGCACAAGAACGTTCAGAGCAAGTGCTTCACAAACGTGTCGGGAACGTTCAAGCAGAACGTTCAAAATGCCGTCTACATGTTACAGTTCTAAGACGGGCAATAACACGTCAAATACTTGTGTTTGTAACACTTTCATGCAACGTGTCATTAACGTTCTAGTACAACGTTTTTGACACGTTTTACCTGAACGTTCTGAACCACGTCTATGTATTGAAGTTCAATAACGGACAGTAGTACGTCAAAAGTGGTACTACTATCACTTTTTTATAACGTTCTATGAATGTTCTTCTAACGTTCTAACAGAACGTTCCTTTAACATTCAGGCAGAACGTGGTGAATCACGTCAGTATGTTACAGTTCAATAACGGGTAGTAGAACGTCAAAAAATGGTGTTACTAACAATTTTATAAAACGTCCCTTGAACGTTATACGGAAGCTCCGTTACCTTTTAACAGAACGTTCCTTCAACGTTCTAGCAGAACGTTTCTTTAACGTTCTAGCAGAACGTTTCTTTAACGTTCTAGCAGAACGTTTCTTTAACGTTCAGGCAAAACGTTCTGAATTACGTCTGTAAGATGTAGTTCATTAATGGACAATAGAACGTCAAAATGAGGTACTAGTAATAATTTTATATAACGTTCCTAGAACGTTCTTTGAAAGTTTCTATAACGTGCTAGCAGAACGTTCTCTTAACGTTTGGGCAGACGTTCTGAGTGTCGTCTATAGATTAAAGGTTTATGACGAGCAATACCACGTCAAATACTTGTACTGTTAACACTTCTGTATAACATGCAAAGAACGTTCCGAATCACGTTTAACTAGAACGTTTTGAGTTACGTCTAACTAGAACGTTCTGAATCCGGTCTATATGTACAGACTCTGAAGGACAACAGTACATGAAATATTTGTGTTTGTAATACTTGCGTCTAATGCGAAACTTAGTTTCCAAATAGTGAATTCATACGATAATTTACATTTCTTTAACGGAAGAGAACACTGCAATTTTCTGGAAAAGACATTATCTGTTTGAAGAGTTGAGCCTAAAATATTACATTTACAAATATATGTTATGCTTTATATGTGCATCAAAATTCAAATTCTATTATTTATTTCTATTCTCTTAGTTCATTACATACATGCCATTTATTAATGAAACTTTACACTTTTTCTCTACATTTACATGCAATTCCTCCAATACAGTATTATCTAGACCTTATATTCCCATAGAAGTTTTACACACCATTCTTATTAACTACATATAAAAACAAGATTTGTTACAGTTCTAATGATAGAAATGTATTTTAATTTTAATAAATTAACCAACAAATTAAGTTATTGTTCTTACTGGAAGGAAAAGGAATCAGACTGCAAATCACGATTTTTAATATATGGCCTGAATCATTGCAATTTTCAAAATTCTGAAACCTTATTCATGTGATCATATACACCAAACTATTTTAATGGGAGACTGTATTATATTCTGGACGAAATAATTATTTCTTATTAAATATAATCCTCGGTACTTTTTTTGCAGTAAATTAAAAACAAATTGTTTTCTTTCAACACTAATAAGCTCTGATATGCCAGTTTAATAACTGTACTTAAACTTTATATGAGACTACTGCTGTCTAGAGTTTTTGTCATTGCAGTAGACTGAAAGCATCAGGATGATGGGAATTTAAAGTGAATGCTTGGATATTTCTTGTCATTAAAATAAATTTAAAAGTTTGCATTTAAATGTATGCAAATTTTAAAAATAAATATTTTTTCTTGTGTTCTGTTTACAAGCAATTTAACTGTACTAAACAGTTCTCTGTTAAAATTACTTCTGCCCATGTAATTTTTTTATAAAGTTAGAAGGCGTATTTTGAAAGTTAATAAACAAATAAAATGACATATATCTTTCACAAATTCATTATTTTGCCATAAATTTGATTTATAAAATTAGTTCAGTGGATGGTCCAGTCAATGGATAAGGTTCTTAACAAGCAATTTTCAGTTAAAATATAATTATTGTCATAATTTAAAATTTGAAGCATTTATTGCAAAAGGTTTTAATTTAATTCAGCTACTAGGAATGCATTAAATTCCCAAAATCTATAAACTGATAGTTTTATATTATTTCATAAAATTTTAAAGCAAAATTAAAAGTATTAAAGGAAATGTAATGAAATTAATTTCCATATTGCATATTCATGTAATAAATTTCTCTTTTAGAATCAAACATTCAAATTCAATGAACTAATTATTTTCATATTCAGTAATACAATGTATAAGATACAATATTTGCTTAAGCTAAGTATCCTCTACCAATCCAAGTCTTCATGAAAGTTAGGAAACAAACTGAACAATTAATAACTTTAATTACAGTATTTTCGTACAAGCTAATACACAAATTTTTTATTCCATTGTTTACAAACTTCCTTCTGTTTCCTTTTTGTTTATGATACTTTTCTCTAAATGAAACACTTTTCAACCAGTCTTTTATAATATGTTCAATAATATTGCAAGGTACCTCTCTGGTGGCCCGATTTTCTTTGAAAGCACCTAAAAGAATAAAAAAAAATATTTTTTAAACTAAATAATCAAGAAATAATAAATTTTCTCAAACTTTAATAAAAGCGATGCTGTTTCATCCTATGTGGTCGGTTTAATGTAAAATTATGTTATCTTGAAATAGTACTATTGAATAATGCTTCAATTTGAGATTTCGCCGTTAGAGTTGATTTTAAAAAAATCAAAATTTTAGATAAATTTCAATTTTTCAAAAATTAGATAAGTGCAAATTGAACTGTTATTTAGAAAACGGGAACTAAAAATATAATGGAATTAAGAAAAAGGATTTTTTAACAGATAATTTTTGGTTAAAGATTTTGAAGTTTGCAATACAAATACCTCATTTTTTTGCATTCTCAGATAGCATTATCAACAATAAAAAAAAATGAAATTTGTTTCCTTGCCAGAAAAGAAACGAAAATGGTTATTTAAATCATGAAATGCTGGTCTAGTTAAAATATTTGAAAAGAATGAAATGGTCATAAAATTATGAAGTATTACAAACAAAAAATGTCGAATTGTGTTTCTTTCAAGTAGCTATTTCCCCATTTAGTTTCTCTAGTGAACAAGGGTAACATGTGCTGCAAAAGATTT
The DNA here is from genome assembly GCF_044657685.1 of Stegodyphus dumicola. Lineage (NCBI taxonomy): Eukaryota > Metazoa > Arthropoda > Arachnida > Araneae > Eresidae > Stegodyphus > Stegodyphus dumicola. The sequence goes on along the minus strand of NC_140768.1, from coordinate 129,946,993 downwards.
TCGATTCTGGAGATTCGTTTTTCCTATTTTCCTTTTATTTCGGCACCGCACTTAAAGGTTCATATGAGTTACAGTCATGGAGTAGAAAAAATTATTTCATTGAAGAGATGGCAACATATATGTTACGAACGAAAATAAGGAGCATGGATACTGTCACCTTGAAATGCTTATATTAAAATAAGAGAATACAGTGCAACTATGATAAAAATTTAAGTACATGTGCATATGCATGTAAAGATAAACGTTTTACATATATATATATATATATATATACTCTTTTAAAATAATTTTACTTTAATTAAACTTAGGAGATAATATAATCAATTAATCAATATTGTTTAGGAAATAAATTTATATATATATGTGTGTGTATGTATATACACACTATATATGTATTTTAATACGAATGTTAAGGAAATTAAATAGAACTTTGACTCACAAGCAAAAATATCTTACAATGACTCCCTAAATATTTTAAAATTTATTATACATATTATAAGTATAAATATAAAATTGAGAAATTTGATTTGAAACATTATTTGCTACTTACATTTTGCATATATGAATACATTTCAGTAATCAGAATAATTTTTTATCCTAGTGTTTCATTCAAATTAAAATTTAATTTAATATGAGAGATTTACAATTAATTTAAAATCAAATTACAATGTAAATTCAATTTAATATTAGAGATTAGTGCATTGATTAGTTAGAATTGTGTCATTATATGTTGTTAAATGTGCTTTATTTGCATTAAATTTGCGCAGGTATCTAATTAAACGTGAAATAATCTTAACAAAAAGTGAAGTAGTATTTAGTCATGAAAATTTGTCAACGTAAATGGAGAAATGTGTAAGTGAGAAAAACGTTTAATATGTAATTCTATTCATTCCTACAAATATGTATTTAGGAATTTTGGCACCCTTGTTTTAAATTGAATAAAGCATTTTACTATAGACTTTTCTTTTTTTAGAGCAATAGACTTCAGGAAAGCCGAGTAGCCAAATTTTGGGGCAACAATTACATCTATTAATATAACAGTAGTGCTAAAGCTATTTCATGATTCATTTAATGAGTGCTTATGATTTTAAACCTGTGATGGAGAACAACTACAAGAAGCGCAACATAATACTTACTCATTAGATTCTACTAAAATAGATCTGATAGTTTTAACCACAAAATAAAGATAAAATAGTTTTAACCACAAAAAACTTTTAATAAGCAATGCCATATATATTAATATATATATATATATAAATTGAAATAGAAATTGAAAAGCTAACAAGTAATTTGACGTAAGACCTATTTGGTCTTAAAAATTTTTTTGCGCAAAATGCTGCAAAAATTTGAAATAATAGGAAGAAATATTCTAGTGAGCTCGCTAAAAAGTTACCAGGAGCTGTGGCTCTATAAAATAGTTCAACGCAGTATTTTTTAAAATATTAACATGGAAGTAATTTTTAAAAAAATATTAACATGGAAAGGTAAAAAAACAGCCTACACTCGAAATAAAACTGTTAGAATCAATGTTGGAAAACATGTGAATGCACTAAAAACTAATCTTATCGATGTGATATGTGAAAAGTTAACACATATAAAAAAACAGATCGACGGATATATATAAATCTATACATATGTATATAATTAATAAATATAAAGTAAAAAATCAATATGGGTTATCCTAGAAATGACAAACAAATTATAACACTTACTAAAATTAATTTTGTAAGAAGATTATTGGTCAAGAATTGTTTTTAGCACCAAACGTCGCCAACAAATTGCGCTTCAATTTCATATATCGTCAGTTATGTCAAAATGCTCTCGAAATGGTCGCCGTTTAAAGCAATCATTTTCGAGATTGAAATACAAAATTAACACGTTCTGTAATGTCACTATTTGAATTTAGTTAAATTCACTTGAAGAAAAATATACAATCCTTGAAAAAAAATCATTGAAATTTTTTTGAATATGATTAGAATATGGTTAGAATATGATTTTTATGTATTTTGAATTCGCGATTTAGTCTCAAAGATCATGTTAAGTGAAATATTGGAAGTGAGGGTATTTTTTGATTTTAAAATTTTAATTTCCAAATGTACTTTTAAGCAATCGCTTTTGAACTTTCCTCTTCCTTGCATATATATATACATACAGAGAGACATGTGAATTCAAACAAATGGAGTTAATATAAACCTAAAATGATGAACTCTGTAACAATAAGTCACAAATCAAAAGAATGAATCAAAAACATGGAAAACAAAATTGGAGCAAAATGAAATCAATACATAAATAAAACAAAGTTCGCATGAAATTTAAAGAATTAAAAAATATCTTCGGTCTTTGTCAAAGAGCAGCCGAAAGAAAATGGAATTATAAACAGAGAAATCAAATTATATCTGGATGAATTGTACAAGTAATCAAAGAGTCCTTTGAATTAAAAGACCAAAACCTTAATTCAAAATTAAAAATTTTCAAAAAATTTAAAACTGTTTAAAAATTATTTAATGATTATTTAAGGATACTCGAATATAACGAAGTGTACAAATGATATCTGCCTAAGGGAAGGAATGAATTCGTGGAGGAATTTCAAAGGAAAACTGGCTCGTATTCATGCTACTCATGGAAAAACCACGAAAACCAACTACGCAACAAAACCGTTCGTCTGGAATAGAAGCCAAGACGAACTCCCAGTCTTCGCTAGTGTTATACATTTAGCAACCGATGAGGCAAATTAAAATAATGATAAAAACTGCAAGTATCTGAAATCAGTATTTATCACGATATCACTTACCTTTTAGTTTTTAAAAATTAATAACTTGGAAAATAGGAATGACATAATGTACATAAAAAAAAAAAAAAAAAAAAAAAAAAAAAAAAAAAAAAAAAACATGCGGAATTTAAAACCACAGAGAAGGCAAAGATGGCCAAATTTTGAAAATATGGACTTAGTAAACTTATGAAATTAAAAAATAGATTAATGAATTTAGATCGTGAAAAAATAGCTAATAAGCAAAGTTAATGCTGAGGAATTAAACATAGCGCTAAGTGTCTCTGAAATGAACATTCTTGAAAAATAAAAGTAAATGACTAAATAGCTAGTTAATTTTTGACGTGATTCAAAATTAGTTACCCAATATATAAAAATATGAAAAAGTCAACTCTTTTTTGAAAAGAGCAAATTTTGTTAATTTGAAAGTTAGAAACTTTTTATATAAAATGTACTATAAAAGTACTACTAAAGTACAAACTTTTTATAAAAAGAACTTGAAAAAGTACAGTGACATAAAGCACAAGCCACCAAGAAAAAGAAAACCGTAGAATTCAAAAATCTTATAATAGAAAAACATTCATAATGTGAAATTGTTAAAATGAAAAATTTCAAAATAAAATTTAACTTTGATAAAGGAAAAAATAATCAGCAAACAAAATTATTATAATGGAATTAAACATATAATTTCGATTTAATTATAAAAAAAAAATAAAAACTGAAATAAATGATTAAAAACATCTTCTACTACTGTAATTAATATAACTAAGTAAAGAAGCTTAAGAAAGTGTAGTAAAATTTAATTTACTACCGCATGAGGAAAAATTAAAAGGAATTTCTTTTTATTTAGCTATAATTTAATTTAGTAGAAGGTAATTCTGTTTTGTTTCTTTTTGTATTTAATTTATCATCCGAAGAATTAGTACTCTGATACATATACATGTATCAGAATGTTAATGGCCTCTTTCGCTTCTGTTTTGGTGTTTCAAAGTCTGAACCTGAATCTAAAATTCAATGTCTTTAAAGCCGTTTTTGGACTTAAATTCAACTGTAGCATAATTAGCTACAAAAATGCATACATTTTTCATTAGATACAGTCTCATCTTTCAACTCAACAGCATATTTATTGTTTAGAATCGTTAATCACTTTAACATTTCTTATAGAAAACTCAAATTTTATTATTGAAAATTATATTTTTATTCAGATTTGTAAATAAAATATATAGATAGGCGTTTTTTAATTAAATTTAAACACAGTGTTAACATTCTGGAGCCTGATTCATGACTTCACTCAATGGAATTGAATTTGACATTTATATGGATCCGCAGGCTAAAATCTCTCCTTCAGTCTTCCTTTGAGCATCCATTATTTTATATATGGGTAAGTTTTTAAAGAGGTTGTATTAAAATTCACAAACTAGCAAAGTATATTGAATATTAGAGTCTTACTATGAACCGTAATTAAGAATGTAGATATGATTTATTTCGGAGCGAAAATATTAAAACATAAGCTGATATAATATGAGCACAATTAATTAGAGAGAATAAGGATAAATAATATTTGTTCAGAAAAATTAAAGTATGCTTAATACATTTTCCTACGCATCAAAACATTTTTTTAAAATTTCAGTGTTTCAATTCAGAAAACATATTATTTCAATTTTATGCTCTCGAAAAACTTCCTACCAATTAAATTAATATGGGAAAACAGACGTAAAAATCATTTGTAGAATACTTACAATATTCTCCCAGGATAACAATATAAAAATTCTCTCAGTATGTATCTGGTTCTCTGTGTTCCAGAATTGCTCTTTCCGTGTGACTTCTTTCTTTATACGAAGGCCAGTTACATGTCCCTTTTTATCATCTGACACTCATTTGCTTGGACGACAGCCACTTCATCGGTCATTAGCAAATGTACAACGCTAAATGCCATTTTCTGTGAATGTAATGAAATAAATCCGTAAATGTTCTGAGACTGAATGGAAGCAATCTTACTTTATATGTAGTTAATTATCAATATTAAAAAGCTTGTCTTATACGAACTCAAACTTCCTGACATTCTGGGAAAATTCCTCCCTGACTTTCTGAATATATTTTGTATTTTCCATGGCAGTTTAAAATTTTCTAGGTGAGGGAAACTCTGTTAGTACACCTTATTAAAAACATAATGGATAACAAACATAATAATCCCTATATGCCACTAGCATATATATATACAGTTAACAGATTCCACTGATGTAGATTCTAAATTTATTGATAGTTCTGAAACTATAATGACACCTAAATTTAGAGAACTGAAAGGATGACTAAAATTCTTTTTGTTTATTAAATCTGTAAAAAAACAATTTCTTTTTCCGATGAATTTTCTAATAGATATTTGATTATTAGAACTGATTTGTCTATAAATAAACAACAATTATCACCAATGTCAGCAGATATCTTAAATTCTGAGAGTTGAAACGATATATTTTGCTAATTTCACTTATTGATTCCTTTTCTTCGTCAAAACGTGTTTGTTAAGCATATCTGCGTGCAAGCTGCTGCAAAGGTTTTGAAAGAACACAAAGCATATTTTTCAGTTCCCCCAAAAAGTTCAAATGTTTTCAACAAAAAGTGTCAAGAGGCCCAAATACTTGAACATCATTTATTAAATGAATCAAAGATAGAACATTATACATTATTAAATAAATTATTAAATAAATATTTTCCCATGTAATCGAATACTGTGTTTAAAAGCTCTAAAATCATTTTCTGCAAATGCATCATTAGAGAAAGGAATATCTGAAGGCTTTATTAAAATAAAAATTTCCACATGTAGTAAAAGAAAGTTGTTGTACATAGCAGATGGTAAAATTGAATTCATAACAACAGGCCTAGTGTATAAAAGAAATAAAGAAACTTTGTTGCCTTCCAACTCTGTATTTCTTAAAGTATTCTAGGTTTACGACTAAATTCGCTTGGTACGTAATGTCTTAGACCAATGTGAGATGAAGATATTTCATTTACATCGCTCCAGTGCAGTTCCAGTGATTTATTGAAAGTTAAAATTTTTACTTATTTATTTGTTTATTTATTTATTGCCGCTTTAGCTGGAGAACTTAAACTGCTCTAAAATAGTTATCAAAAAGTTAAAAAAACTAGCCAAAATTTCAGTTTTCAACTCTAAATAATAAAAAATGTCTATTTCATTGCTTGTGTAAATATAAGATATCTAATTCTCTTAGTGTTTTAATTTTTCTTTACAATTTAATGAAAACAGTACGTGCATAAAATACCAGTACTACATTTGAATAGTATAAAATTGTATTTCTAAAGCCATAAACACAATCGTATATGCATGCAGATCATAGTTTCCAGCCTTGGAAAATCTTAAAAGACGAGATTTCCTTTAAAGACGGGTTTGCTCTAGAAAAATGAAAGATTTTTCACTCTGCGAGGTTATACCATTTCAAAGAAATTCCAAACTTGCTTTGATTCAGTTTATGATGCATGATGGTTCAGGTTACTATAGTACTTGTAATTCAATTTTGATGTAAGATGCATTAGCATTTTATTAGATAGTCTAAAATTTATGCTCTTTACTAATTTAATTTTTTTATTTCCTCGCTTTTTCATGCTGAGGAAATCTTCAGTAGTGAAGCAAAGCTTTTATTTATAAAGTATTTTTAAATATACGATGCATGTGAAATTAATAATTAACATACATAACAACACTAGATAAAATTAGTAATATGCCAGGTACTAAAGTAAACAAAATTAAACACGAAAATTAACTAATTAAACATTGCCTAAATCTTCACATAAAAATCTACTGATGTCTACAGCAGATTAAAACAACTCAGATTAAACGAAATCCGATAAGAAAAATTTATTAAGGTCAATAAAATTAATAAAAAAAATACAGTTCTGTGAAATAAAGTTTAACAAGAAAAATTATTATGAAAATCATTACAGGTGGACGAATACAATTCGCCTAATTAAAAATTTCATTATTTTGATAAATTTCGTTTTTTTGCTGGGAAAAATTTTCTCTAGTAAAGATTTAAATTTCGAGACTTTAAAATCTCGAGATTTGGTAATTTACCTTGAGATGTGATGAAAAACTGGGACTGAGTTGAAAACTTGAGTTGGCAGCTATGATAAGTTTGAGATCAATATGATTATAGCATTTGGAAGATTTTAGACACATACAAAACAATTTTAGCAAACTTTCATTATTAAAAATACGATTAAAAATGTGAAAATATGCATACTTACACTTTTAGTAGAGCGGATAAAACAGAGACATCAATACTTCCCTTCGATCTGGAATAATTTTAGGGGTGTTCTTGATGACCTCAAACCCCGGTCTTTCGAATCGTTCTTCTTTAAGAATGACTGAGGTCAGAGTCAGCCGGACGTCAGTAATTTCAGGATTTGATTGGTTACATACGTTTTTTGGACCGCAGGGCATACTTTGAGGGAGAGTACTTTGAGAGAAAAAAAGTGATTTCGTCCTTGAGAGAAATAGTGCTGTGGGACAACATATGGAGAAGCGGAAAGAGCTCCAGCCTAAAGTCTACTGTGTGCAGATCCATAAGTCAAGTGAGATGATAAAAAAGTAAACGTACAAAAAACATTTTGTTTTGATTAATCCATCGACCAAAAATTAAAAATGTTTTACTAGGCACTTTACAATTTACAACACATTCACTGCAGAGACGTTTTGGCTTTTATAGTGTTTTTATACGGTAATAGTTTAATAGTTAATCAAAAACAGAGGTGTTAATTTTAAAATTTTTCATTAAGTCGAGAATTTAACTAGCAGCTTTCCTTGCAAGTGATGTAAGTTCCACACATTGCAAAAGTTACTTTAATTTCAAAATTTAATCAGATAATTATGGCAGAAAACCAACATATTTTCGTATTCTCGTCGACATCAACAAATGTTTTTATAATTTTAGAAAAATTATCATAGAAAAATCAACGTACCATGGCACGACTATGATGAAATATTTTATATCTGATAGTAAACAAAAGTTGGTTAAAAAGTATATTCGAATATTTTGAAATTTGTCCAATATATCTGGAAATTAAGCTGATCTTCATGATTGGAAGGTAGTAGGAAATTTAAATCTATTAACACAGAAGTATTAGAATGTCCTTTTCCGAGTTTAATTTAATTTATTTATTTATTGGGCATGTTCGTGTGTGGTTTTGAATTCTGCATCTGAATGCTTCGCGAGAAAGCATCCTTTTTCTTAGCTTTCTTTTTAAATGCATTGTGAAATATTAAAAAGCATACATCTTTATTTATTACATCATAATGATATTTAAAGAAACATTAGTATTTCAAAGAATCCATAAATGCACATACGTATTTGATTTATATATATTAAACTATTCTTAAGAGACATTTATGAATATCATACTTAAACATATAAAAAAAGATACCCTTCATGAACATACACTGTCCATGTGACACGTTTTAATGTGCTCTACTACGTAAACTTTTATACTTTGTTGTTGTTGTCGTGTCCATATTACATGGAACAATGGTTGCCAGAGCTTATTCCGAAGAGAGGTTGGACTTCTATTTTCCACCCCAAATTTTGAGAGAGAGCATCCCTGGGATATCCCACTCCTCTCCCCTTCCACCAATCCCCACGAAATGACTTTCGGGTCGCCGCATATTTAGAGTGCCGCCATGCCGCACTGACACTATACATTTACAAACGTTCATGTCTTCTCCGAGATTCGAACCCGGGACCTTCAGTGTGGTAGTAGGCTTCCCTAACCACTATACCGTCTATGAGACACTTTTATACTGTCTTTACATGTAATGGAAACTGTTAATACCGGTAATTGACGTGCGATTATACGGATAAAAGGTGTAACAGATAGGCATAATTCAGAACGTTCTTGTAAAACGTTACTGACACCACCGTGAATAACGCCTGCTTTACATTTTCGGAACATGATCCTGTTATCTGTGTCATTGGTTACTATTTTTGAGTCGATTATATAAGTAACAGAATAGCAGGATCAGTTACGGTATCGTAGCATCATTAGGTTAAATCGATCCAGGAAACATGAAACACGTGAGGAAAAGAAGTCTTATATACTTTCTCTTTTAAGGGTGACTAAGTATGAGGTGGCTCAGTCGAAAAATCCTGGTAGTGACGAATTGTTGTCTACCATCTTTTATTTCGGGCGCCCCTTGTAAAGCTTTTTAGAACTCACGAAACAAGAAATCCGCAGTACTCTCACCAGGATTCGAATTCCGAATCCTCCGAATACGTATTAGCGTGCTTGCAGTTACACTACGATGGTATGCGGAAAGAAGGGTGAAAAAATCTTATAATGTAAACAGAATAGCAGGAAAAACTGTTCTCCACAATTAGGTAAAACATATCGTATCGTTAGGGTTGGTTTAAGTAATTTTGGTAGTCTTCGCAAGCTGGATCATAGGGCCCCTTAACGGGGTTTCTCTTTTAAATTGCAATTTCTATAGTATGTTTAGATTATCACCTAATTTATTATCCTTCACCCTATTATTCTGAAATTAAAAATTGAAGTTACTTATGAAATATATTTTGTGCATCAACAATTTTCAAAATTACGTTGTTTTCCATAGCCAAATAGAATAGAAGCATAGTAAAAGAACTCTTCAAATTCGGCACTTTCTTCCTGCAAATTGCGATTTCTAATTGCAAATCTTTCTGCTGAATTATTTTATTAACTTTATTGCAATGAAAATAAGTATTAGACCAGATCGTAAGAGATAAATAAAATCTAAACACTGCAATTTATTTAACTAGATGTCTCACAGAAACATATGGAATTTCTTTTAAAATTTTCCTTAAAATATTTTAAAACATATATTATATTTTTAAGTTCTTACCAGTTCTAAAGAAGCATTTATAAGACGGAAGTTTTCTCGAGTGTTTTGCTGGCTAGGAAAGAGAAGTGAGAGTCCCTCGAAGTGTTCTCCATCAAAACTGCGACGAAACTTTTCCCTTTCTCACGGCAGAAGATCGGTCGCACTCACAGCAAAGTTCTCGGTGATGGAATGGCTAAATAACTGATGAAGACTGGCCATTCCTAAGAATGTATTAAGTTATGAATGCCCGGAATTTGAGACTACAGCTTTCAGTTCTCATTTCTCAACTAGTTTCGCAGATTGTTTTCAGCGTGAATTGTACATGACTATCAGAATTTTTCGCGCTACATAGATGCAGAAAATAAAATTAAAAATCCCTGCCTTTTACGAATAAATAAAAAATGCAATTCATTCCTGCTATGAGCATAACAAGATATAACGAGTTTCTGTGTTTTCCTGAAAAATTCATGCATGTGTCCGACTATGTTTTACCTTCCATGTTTTCCATCATCATATATGACTCTACACGGCAATCTGCAAGGTATCCAAAGATCAGGTAATAAATAAAATTGTAATTCAGCGAACATTTTTCCATGATACGTTACAGTTTCAAAATATCGAAATAATGCTAACAAAAGTAGAACGCCCATCATCACTCTTAAAATCACATTCAACTTTTTTTGACGTTAATTACGTCTAGCGTGCAATATAGAACAAACGAATAATATTTTTTAAACATTATTTCCATAAAATTGTGCAATTTTTACTTTGAATTTTATTTTCAATTGAATTATTTGGTTTACTTTTCATATACCGTTGATACTCAAAGACATTTTCTAAGGATGCGAAATGACGTTATAACGATCATTAGATTCATATAACTATGAAAATAATAAATTTCCCTGTTAATAAAAAGTTTTTATGCTTATACACATCATTTAAATGCACCGTATGTCATTTAAGTTAAAATTTTTATGGCCATGTATAATTTAAATGGTACAGAATGCCTTCAGTTTAAACTCATATTAGCTATTAAGTTGGATATTGCAGGATCCGATTGCAATTTTTATGAAAATCTCATAATTTTTTATTACAAAAGAAGATATACAAATGTTTAACAGGTTTCGAATGCTGTTATATGCATGCAGACGTATTGTATGCAGCAATTTAAAATACTGTAGTCGCAAAAGGATTTTTTGAGTGTATTTGAAATTTTATATGTGCACGTTTATTAAAAATATAAAGTCTTTATAGATTTTATTACACTGCACCATTTAAGTTAAGTTTTTTTTCTCTTTTCTTTCTTTCTTTTTTTTTGGGGGGGGGGCGATAATTTTATGTGGATATTTTAACAATAAATATTCTTAAAATATTTTATGGTAAATTTTAATTAATTCTATGTGAACATTTATATAATAGTAATCAAATATTTGAAACATATAGGTTTGGTTTCTAAACAATAATCAGCGTTATTTTAGCCAGTTTATTAGAGAAAAATCTTCTTTTTAACCACCATGTTGCTAGAAAGCTATTTTTCTTTTGTTGAAGAAACACATAACTCGCTTTGTGTTGCTTCATTTGAAACTCACTTCCTTTGAAATTTTCATTCATTTTTTTTTTTCTAAGTAGAGCAGTATGCACATATTTAAAATAAAATTATTCTTGAATAAGAGCATATTCTGTTTCATAATTAAAGTTTGGATTAGCGCATGTAGAAAATATTTATTTACTTTGTTGAACTAATTACGGATACGAAACAAGTATTTTATAACTCCAAATATTCAAAGTTCTAAAGTACTTAATACTAGATATTAAATTCTGAATTGAAAAATCTGGGTAGTTCTTTAAATCTTTTATTTGTAGGCTAAATGTGATTATTGCTCTACAAGTGAATAAATTTTGTACATACCAAGTTTTGTTTCATCAGAGATAACAGTGCTAAGTGAAAAGTAAAACATTTTCTGTTCCTTATAAACAGTATACAAAAAACGGTTCTTTGATGATGATAATAATAATAAGAGTAAATACTGAAAGGATATAGTTATAAAGGGAAATAAAATGCACTTTTAGATTTAATTGAAAAGTTGTAGAAATCTGGAATTGATGAACTTCACAGTGTTATAAAGAAAACCTAAAGTTCTTAATCATCGAATATCTTGAAACGATCCAATTGCTGTTTTATATTGACATTTTGGGAATGGACTTAAACATTATTGTATTCCGTGAAAAGGAAATAATGCGGTCGGTAACCAGAAAGATCAGTTTTATTGTTAACAGACGTGGCCACAGGCGAGGCACTTGGCGTCCCACGATGTCTTGAAAGCTAGTTTGAGAATGGTCAAAAGCAGCGGGAACCTGAGGCCTTTCAGCCAAGTTCGGTGTAAAACTTTGAATCCTCGAGAATGAGTCATAGTCACAGGGTAAAAATTTTAAGGAAATCAAAAACATTTGCTCATAGACTTCGAAAAAACTTTTGGAAGTAAAGTAAAATATTATTTTCCATGTTTACCGAATGTGCATAAGCTTTGCACGCACGATTGTTCAAAAAGTTAAGCGTTTTCAAGAATACTTTGTTTACATGTTATTGTCAATAGATGAGCAATGCAAATAAAATTTGCTTTTCATTAAAACAACGAATATTTTGCTAAATATCAGAAATAATATGTAAATAGCTTCTAGTTAATTGGACGACATGATTTTCATACAGGAAATCAAATTCTGAGTTAAAAGTTGATATGAATAAAGGACAAATTTATATAAAAGGAACTATATAAATTCATTTGAAAATCTACAGCTTAATAATATTCGTAACAGTTTCGATGCAGATATACATAAATTTCTCGCATGTGATTAAAAATCATTGATAAATTTCAGCTTCATATATGTGATCTTCCGAATAATGATTAAATTATTTAAATTTGCGAAAAATAACAGGATTAAATTTTCCCAATTCGCAGAGTTTTTAAACAGGGAAAAAATTAAAGCAACAAATATATAGAGTATGAAATTAAAATGCTGTTGAAAAAACTATTTTTTTTTTCATACTCTTCTTTTTTCATGTCTATGAAAATGGATAACAAGTGTAAAATATCAAGATATTTTGAATTCATAAATTTCTTATGCTGCCTAATTTTCAATTTTTTATTTTTCTGTAAAAACGTAATAGTGGACAAATGACTCATTTGGTGATCACTCAGAAGGGATTCCATTTGTGGCGTATTTAGGTATCCAAATCTTGCAATAATCCCAAGACCTTTTCATTTTTTTCAAAGAAAAGCAATTAAGCATTAACGTATTACTAGATAAGATTATTGGCATTTACTAATGCTTGTTATCTAGTGGTTTTCTACTGATGTCATGCACTTTTCAGTTCTCACTATAACTGATATTCGGTAACGCGCATATCAATTACTTAGGGCCCTCGAGGCCCCTTAAGTAATTAATTAAAGAGTTCGGGTCCATGTGTTGTTAATTATTTTACATGCGCTCGAAAATAAGTTTGATTTTCCATTGACTCATTTTTATCCTAAATTTTCTATAGTATCACTCTGCTTTATTGTAAATCTTGTACAATATCATAGATTGTTGCAATATGTGAAGGTGGGGGTTCGCGAGAGATTTTGGTCTGTGTGCCTGACAAATATCTCTTTATGACGCCTGTTTTAGGCGGTGAGAAACATGGAAAATGTTCAAGCAAAAAAGCGGATTTTGTCGCCCCAAATTTGTATCCTTATTATTATTATTAAAATTATTGTATACGTGTGTATTATTATTATTATTATTGTATACGTGTTTACATGCTTGTAAAATTAATAAAATTTATAAAACAATTTTCTTAAATAAAAATCATTAAGTGACTTTTCTCTTCTTTCACTTGAAAGAAACAGTTCATCACGGTTGTAGGAAAAAATGTCACCCGGAAAAAAGGGAAACGGAAAGAATATCCCCGGAAAATAAGGAACGGAAAAAATGTCACCCTTCGTTTGCAATGGGAAATATAAGGCATGTTTAGAAAGATCGCCAATCTGGGTGATAAAAGTTTTATCTCAACAACCGTAACTTCGGATGACCGGAAACATGTGCGAGTAGAAGCAAGAAGATGTGTTGGCTGCTTGTTTCTTCCATGGAGCCTACCTCCATAGTTTCTTCGCTAAGGTTAAAAATAGAGGGTTGTTTAGAGAGGGAAGCTTTCGCGATGGACGCCAGGGGGGAAAGGCGGGTTGTCCAGCGTCGGTCATTGTCAGGTCTTTAGTAATTACTCTCCTCGCACTGCATGTAGTTATAGCCTTAAGCTGCGGTTTAGTGAAACATTTATTGAACATCCTGAGCTTTGGTATAAGAAACAGTTGTAGATGCAATTTCAAATTACGGTTTGCGATAAGAATAGGACTAAATTTTTTACCTAATTAATTTTCGTATTTTTTTTTTTTTTTTTCTCATTTGGTTTTAATTAAAAGTAACGCATCTGCACAGGAAACATTTGTTTAAATTTGCACTTAAGTTTGAAAACAAGAATACCACAGTTATTAAAATTAAGAGGTTTATTTCAAAATTATTAGTCCAAAATTATTAGTCTCTGAGGGACTAATGTTTTCATTTTGCGTCGAATCACTCTGAATGTCCGTTTCACTTTTCAAACTGTTGCCACCAAATATTGTGATAAAACAACGGTACCTACAGCCATCGAGTTTCGAATGACGTAATCCTACTGCGAATATGGGCAACTGGAAGCCCAAATTTGAAATTTGGAATTCGTTTTATTATCGATTTTATATTTTGTAACGAATTTTTGATTAACAAACTCAAGAATTTCAAAGCGAGCCATGGCAATGTTGTACAAAAAAAACATTTTTATCTCCAGCGCGTGAGACTGTGAATCGGAAATTCTAAAAATGTGCTCAATTAAAAATTATTTTGCGATACTGCTCTTGAACTGAATTTTATGGTTTAAGTGCGAAGAATATGATATTTAATAAATAAAGGTAACACAAAATGTTAAAAAAAGGCCCCTTTGGACGGAATTTAAAATCTGAAACCTTTCAGATTTTTTATTTTACTAAAATTTTAAAATCTAATTAAAATGGATCCCATAACCACGCGATCTGGATTTAAACATTTAATATGCAATGAACCCTCTTATGGCAACCTCTTCCAAAATAATTTCTCAGAGTAGAAATTAACACTTGTACCGAGCATTATCTCTTTAAGATGACCACTTCCACCAAAGACCAAAATAATTAGAAACGTTGATGATCGTATTAGAGAGGATTTAATGCAGTTTACAATGCACCAATGCGTAACCTACTCAGAGCCGGACCATCTAGTAGCCCATAAACGATTGGCGACCATCTCCTTAAGACGATCACTTCCAAAAGTGACCGGCATTTCTATAGGTATAAACAAACACTTGCACTGAATATCATCTTTCTAGGGTGGTGATCTTCACAGATATCAAAAATCCACTAGAAACATGGATGGATTAGGCTTATTCAATTATGGCAAAGCGCACGAGGGCTATCTACCTAAAGGGAGGGATGCCTTTGTGGAGAACTTTCTAAGGGAAACTGGCTCGTATACATATTACACATGGGGAAAACCACGAAAGTGCCCATGCAGCCAGCCCGTTCGCGGGATTGGAATCTCGGACCGAGCTACCAGTGTTCAGCGTCTTTACCGCTCAGCCGCTGATAGGCTGAAATCTGATGGATGGCTGATGGATATCTTAGAAAGGATTTTTACTTATAGTAGTTATATTAATTACAATTACGTGTACAGCTTATGGAAACTTAAAAGCGGCCGAGCGGTTAAGTTGCTGAATACCCTGGTTGTTATATCTGGGTACGATTCCTAGCAAAGCAGCTTTTCGTGGTTTTTCCCCTATATAACGTGGTTACGAGCTAGTTTTCCTTAGGAAGCCCTCCACGAAGGCAACCATTCTCTTAGGCAGATACCTTTCGTGCGCTTTGTTATAGTCAAGTAAACCAAACCAAATTAAAGAAGCTTATTTATTCTACTCTCCAAATTGAGATCCAAATAAGTCATACGTGGGAGCTTTTCGTATTCATAACGTAAGACGTATCAAAATGGGGAAATTAAATAAATTTAATTATTTAACTTTGTTATCTAGAATTCCAGTTTTTAATTTATCTCTTGTTTCCAAAAATCTGAGCATGAATAAATGTATAATAAAGCATAGACAGATAACTTTGAAATTCAGAGAATAACTTAAATGACCTTTGACCACTAGCAGCCGAGAGGTAAAAATAGTTGAATATTGGTAGTTCGACTGGCACGCCACGATAATTTCTTGGTAAGCAGCACATCAAACCATGGCGGATGTGCTACTTACCAGGAAATTTTCGTGTTTTTCTCCATGTGTAACATAAATACGAGGCAGTTTCCATCAGACGTATGAAATAATTTTTGTCAACTACTCGCTATAAACAGTCCTCCATGAAGGCATCCATATTCACTTCGGCAGATAATCTTATGGTACTTTGCCATAACCTAAATAATCTGATTTGATGATTATGCTAATTTTTTCTCATACTGAATCCTGTGATGCTTTAATTAATGTTTTATTTATCATAAACTGTGTTAACTGCTTAAATTAACCAAATCAGGATTTTTTTCTGTTAGATTTCCTTTTTGAAATTTTTCACATCATTTTAGAAGCCTAAATATGTCAGATCGTTTTAGTAAGACGTATTATTTGTAACTGTTTTACATATAAGTACAGAGAATCTCATGACGGCGAACTCTAAAAGTGTTTCCTACAACATAAATAAACAGGCTTTTATACATTTGCCTCTCTAATGCAACCATCTACTATATAAGTGGCCTAAAAATCGCTTGAAGCCACCGTTAGTGGTCGCATTAGAAAAGTCTCATTATATTTGCATTTTTGTGGCATTTAATAATTTCAGTTACATGTCTGCCTTATAAACTATAATATTGATTTTTTAAGGTCGTGTAACAACTTTCAATATAAATTAGAATAGTAATAATCTTTTACATTCCATTCGGATTATTGTATTCGTATGAAAGCCTTGAATCAATTGTTGATCATTATTTTGTACGTATGTTATTGCAAAAATTTAAAAATTCTTAATTATGATATTTTCCAATATTCGGGCTTTAAATGCCCAAGTTATTTAATTTTATGCCAAGATTTAAACTTTGTGCATTTACAATAAGAAGGTCTTAATTCTGGAACTTTTTAACATTTGAAGCTGGTTAAAACTGGTTGAAATGTGTTGCAGTCGCAGTTCGTATGCAAAACCTTTCTCGCACTGATTTGTTTTATGCTTAATTTATAGCAATTTCCCTAAGTAACCAAATTTTAGATTTATATCATTTTTTTTTTTAAATTGTGAAAATAAACAAAAAGAAAGGAGAAAATTTTTCTTTCTTACATTATAATTATTTTCAGTTCATCTTTTATGATAATTAGTGTATTTTTCAATTTTCCTCAACTGTCAGATCTTGTTGTATTTCTAAATATCTTTAGATTATTTACAGTCCCTGCAATTTTAGAGGTTTTATGTTAAACTCTAAAATAGTTATTAGAAGAATTATTAGAAGCATTTGATGTAATTAATGACGTACGTCGCCCATAGATTCGCAAATTTTGAATTTTCAATATTGTTGCAAGCACTTGAGCAGAAAATTCGTCTTTTCTAGCAAATTGCAAATTTTAAAATTCAAAAAATTCAACTCCATCAATCCAATTTTCAGACTCAATTAAAGGCACTGAAGTTATTTAACATTTAAGAACTCTCGTTGATTTAGAACTCCCCGGAATTGGTACTCAAGAAATGATTTCAAAAATGCTCTTCTACATCTATTAATAATTGTTCTCCCTTGAATAGCTAGTATCTACTGCATTTTCTCCTCATTTCTTCTTTGGTGGTTATTTGAATCATGGCAAAGCACGGGAACTTGCCTTCGTGGAGGACTTAACGAAGTATGAGAATGGGAAACTTGATTGTATTTACCTTACACAGGAAGAAATAACTAAATTATCTTGCAACCAGCTTGTTTGCTGGGATTTGAGCCCCTGTCGAACTGTCAATGTTAAGCGACCGCCAGAGTCGTAGCTAGGGTTTTCAGCGCCCAGGGACAACTGAAGATTAATTCTACAATGTCGTAATATCAGTTTGGCGCCCCTTGGATTCTGCGCCCGGGGACAGATGCCCTCTTTGCCCCCTTCTAGCTACGGCCCTGGCGACCGCTGGAGCGCTGATGAGCTGCATTATGTATTCTGCTTAAGAATATAGAACACAAATGACTGTCAATTTTATTATATCATCAGTGTTTGGTAACTTTCCCTATGAAAGTAAAATTGTTAGAAACGTGAGTGAAAAGACATGTAAATATTTTGAATTTGGATTCAATTTAATCCCCTTCATGTAACATATAATGCAGTTTACGTAATAGCATTTAAAATTTTTGAATATATTAACACAAAAGGATACGGCAATGCTGTTACGGCATTCGACAAAATATGTCTCGTTTACGTATATATATGTACGTATATATTCTTTGCAGAAGGAAGAAAATTATAGCCAATGCAGAAAATTTCTAAATTCAATTTCGCCAGATAAATTTCACATAAAATGAAAAAACAATTTTCTGTACATATAAATAATTAATTGAATGAATGTAAATTTTTACTGCAGAATACATAAACTTATTTTCAGCTCAATGTAAAACTGTTCCCACGCAAAATTTATATTATAAGAAAAAGTTAAATGTCTGTTATGTCGAATATTTCTTCACTTAGATTGCAGAGACATTCGATATTTTATGGAAGCAGGAGACTTGAAAAATGAGCAACCCCCTCTCCGGGAATCGAACTGTGGATCTCTGGAATACGTGCCCAGCGTGCAGACCACTACACCACGAAAGCACGTCAAGAAGGCTCAAGTCTAAAATTTATGTATAGTATTAATTTAGTATTAATTCTATATTTTGCATATTAACATTTTAAAAATACCTGACTAAATTACTCCTGGACGGTTGTGTATAAACCTATGGTTTGTTTGATCAAGTGCGACTCATTTGTAAAGTATTGAATGGTGTACTCGCTTGCAAAACCTTGTGAATTTTGTTTTTCTTGAAAAATCGGCAATACTAAGTATGATTGCTAAATATTACATTCTTTTTAAGGGAACGTTATAGTATAATAATAAGAATATTTTCTCCTGGGATATACTTTTATCAATGATATGTTACTGTAGCGCAGTTTTGCTAAATTCCTATAAATCAGTTCTAATTATTCTAAGCTGATTTACTAAGACTTGGAATGATGCTGAAGGCCGGCGCTAGACGTTTTGCCGCACGGTGCCTGCTTTACAACTTCAAAATTCTGCCGCCCAGCTCTTTCCAAAGTTCTAAAAATTTTGCGTTCTCTCAATTCTGCCGGCCGGTGCGGCCGCACCGATTGCATATGCTCTGGCACCGGCCCTGATGATACTAGGAATGATTAGGAAACGATAATTCAGATAATACTTATTATCTGAATTGTCATTTCCTCATAAACATGATGCTTATTAAAAATTACAGATGTTTTAATTAATAACAACCTTAAAAACTGGTTGTTAGTAGCTTTAATTTTGACTCCATACACTTCAACAATTAAAAAAGCCAAAAGATAGGAAGTTTCCTTGTCAGCTCTTTTTGAGGCCTTTTCTAATACTGCTAAAATTCTGCATGATATTTGTTTTAGAACTGCTAACAAACTGCTAACAAAATTTTAAATACAAAAGTTATACTGCAATTTTAAGTCTGAAAAGTAATTAATTCAGACTTGAAAGCTCTTGAAACATAGAACTTGAGCTCAAAACAATAAGAATAGAATTTTGCATCCATTTTTTTTAATTATACGATTGTTGCTTCATTGATAACAATGTTATAAATAGTTCATTTAGAATTACACTACAATTGCTGCATTAGAATCCATATTTCTTACTAATTATTTAAACATGAAAAATGAGAACTATAATATTTATATATACTTTTTAATCTCCAAAGTCATAATAAAGTTTTCTCATAAATAGGAAATTGACTGTTTTCAACAGTTTTCACCTCTTCGTCAAGATGCATTTCTTTTACGGTCCTAATTAAAAATTACAGAACAGCAGAACATAATCTTCTATCTCACGAAATTTGCTAAAACAAATTCTTTCGCATTAATTTTGAATTTTATTTAACTCTAATTTATTCAATATTTCGAGTTCTGGATAATCAAATTAGCGGTATCATTCTAAAGCTGCAAAATGTAATTAAGAAGCTCAGCTTCATTTTTAATGATTCATTTTACCATGCCACTGGAGAAAAAAAAAAAAATCTGAGTTTTCAGATTTTCAATTACGTCCAAAGGGCGTTTTTTTTAACATTTTGTGTGTTACCTTTATTTATTAAATATCATGTTCTTTGCACTTAAACCATAAAATTCAATTCAATAGCAATGCCGCAGCATATCTTTAGAATTTCCCATACACACTTTCGCGCGCTGGAGACAAAAAAGTTATTTCCCAGCCGTAGAGTGTTGCCATTGCTCCCTTTTAAATCGCTGAGTTTGTTACTCAAAAATTCGTTAAAGTTTTGCAAAATATAAAATCGATAATAAATCAAATTCCAAATTTCAAATTTGGTCTTCCACATGCCCATATTCGTAGGAGGATTACGTCATTCAAAATTCGATGGCTCTATGTACCGTTGTTTTATCACAATGCGAGAAATATACATACATTTATGCAGATTTTTCATTATTTAAAGGAAAATCTGAAAGCTTTCGTATTTCATATTGCGCCCAAAAGGATTTTTTTTAACGTTTTGTGTGGTACCTTTATTTATTAAATATAATGTTCTTCGCACTTTACCATAAAATTCAATTCCACAGCAATATCACAAAATATTTAAAAAGCGCAAAATTTAAGAATTTCCAATACACAGTTTCGGGCGCTGGAGATACATTTCTTTTTTCGTACAGTGTTCCCGTTGCACGCTTTTAAATCGATGAGTTTGTTAATTAAAAAATTCGTTAATGTGTTGCAAAATTGGGAATAGCTAATAAAACAAATTCCAAATTCGGAATTTCAAGTGCTCATGTTTGGTTGAAGCACTGCGTTATTCAAAATTGGATGGCTCTAGGTACTGTTGTTTTTTGAAAATGCGGAAACATTCATGCAGAATCTTCATTATTTAGTTTCTTTAAATATAATGCATGGCAATAATATTTTGTAGCAACAGTTTGAAAAGTGAATCAACGCAGAAAGTGAAACCACGCAAAATGTCGTTTTGAGACTAATAGCCCTTTGGGCTTAAAAAAAAAAAAATAAATGTTAGATTAGCAAGTTAAAAGTCAGAAATAGCAACATTTAACCGATAAGAAAGTCAGAACTCTTTACTACCTCGCTCGAAGAATGCAATTTTGAATAAAATGATAATTTTGCTTCTTTATTAAATTATTCTTATAACAGGGCTTGCATGAATGGATTATATTCTACTATAAGAAATTTTTTCATACCAATAAATTGCCACAGTTAGAGACAGAAAGTACAGTAAACCCTTTCTAAGATGACCACAGGTTCATAAGATTTTGGGCTTTTGCGAATTAGAGAAATAGCTCTCAGCACCGATGTCCAAGTTCTCAGAAATACTGATCATCATAGGAAGATAATCACCAGAAGAATGTTCACTGTTCACATTCGGAAGTGCATTATTCTATAAATGAAAGTACATTAAGCCGATTCGATTGCGTGTATGGCCGTATCTATTTATATATAGGAAAAATTTTAATATAAAATAAATATAGTGTAAAATATATGTTACCGTTAAAGCGTATAATTAAGTTATTTCCTCGAATAAGTAAATATTTGGCGGGGGGGGGGAACTAGCCAAGCCGGTTTAGCTAATTATTTTAAAATAACTGTATTAATTAGTATAGAATATTATATTCTATAAACTAACCAATGATAAAGGTTAGCGGTGTAGTGGTTAGGGGAGCCAACTTCGATACCTAACGGCTTGGGTTCGAATCCAGGGGAATGCATAGTTCTAATGGTCCGTCCCTTTATAGGAGACAAAGTTGGCCCACCTATTAGGTGACTGCATAATAAAGTGACAACTGCTTCTGGTCAAGTCGAAGTCGGCTGAGGAACCATCATTCATATTTAAAAAAAAAAAAAAAAAAAAAAAAAAAAAAAAACTTAATAACAAACAAAAAAAAATCTCAAAGGTTTCAGGTTTTAAACTACGTCCAAAGAGGGCGTTTTTTTTTTTTTTTTTTTTTTTACGTTTTGTGTGCTACCTTTATTTATTAAATATCATATTCTTTGCACTTAAACCATAAAATTCATTTAAATAGCAATGTCGCAAAAGAATTTTAAAAAAGCATATCTTTAGAATTTCCGATACACAGTTCCGCGCGCTGAGATAATTTTTTTTTTTCGTATAGTGTTGCCATTCCTCGCTTTTAAATCGTTGAGTTTGTTAATCAAAAATTCGTTAAAGTTTTACAAAATATGAAATAGATAATAAAACAAATTTCAAATTTGGGCTTCCAGATGCCCATATTCGCAGGAGGATTACGTCATTCAAAATTCGATGGCTCTATGTACCGTTGTTTTATCACAATGCGAGAAATATGCATATATTTATGCACATTTTTCATTATTTAATTTCTTCGAATATAATGCAGGACTCGGCGAAAAAAAATGACACTATAAAATATCTGTCGTTTTATAAATTAACTGATGATAAACCGTTAGTGTTTAGAAAATTATATTTCATATTACGGATAGATTAAATAATAACGGAATGCATAATATAATATTATTGCTAGATTCGTTAAACCGTAATAAGAAATAACAAACAATACTACGCCAATAGTTCTGTTTAGCAGCTTTCGTGTGCCGTCTTTACTGACAATTCGTCATTTATCAACACTTTAATGTGTTGATAAATGACGAATTGTCAAACAATTGTCAAACTTAATGTGAACAAGCTGTTAGCTTCCAGTTAGGGATGGATGAAATTTAGTTTAAAGACCGGCAATCATTATTTAACAGAGGAGAAACATTTGCTCCCCGTGAATTCTTTCCTTCCGGGTGAGGTGGGTCGGTTTCTTTAAGGAAACGGGTGAAGCAAACCCATGAACCACGGGGGAGAACATACGATTTTCCCGCAGGCAAGTTTGAAAAACCTGCTATCGAAATGACCTTGCTCAGCTGCAGCCAGCTCAACGTCTTACCCTTAAAACTTCCCTCAAGAGAGCCCGCTATAACCCTGCCCGTTTGGCAGGTTTCCCCATCTCCAATCGGCGACATTATTTGGCGAGATTTTAGAGTTCCTTTTTTTCCGTTCCTTATTTTCCGAGTGACATTTTTTCCGTTCCTTATTTTCCAGGGACATTCTTTCCGTTTCCCTTTTTTCCGGGTGACATTTTTTCCGCACACCGTTCATCCCCAACGACATTTAACACCTACAATACGAATAATTCGTGTATTTTAGGGAAAAAAATTAGCACGCTCGCAAACGTGTCCTAACATCATCATAATTCTGTTGCTATTCTAAATATGTACAATCGCATTTGTAACGCGAATAACATGTAGTTTTTTTACCCCATGTCCAAATGTTATGGAAGATACCAATATTGCACATAGAAAGCTACATAATATTCACATGGTTGTTCTAGTAGAAAGTTCATGACACGTTTCATGAATGTACTGCAAACACAAATGATTAATGCGAAATGAAAAAAAAAAAAAAAAAAAAAAGACATAATTTCATCTGAAAAAATATGCAGGAACTTTTATTTATTTATTTTTTTGAAATTCTAAATAACTTACATTTAATAAGCAGAATACAGTTTTTAAGAAACATTATTTTATCTATTTTTGAAATACAAGCCTTACGAACTGTCTTTACAGTACATATATAATGAAAATGTTTTCTATAACTAATACTGCGGCAAAATAAAAGATATTGAAGTATTTATGAAAAATGAATAATTTGACGGTTGCCTGAAACCTAGGTAATTAGTATAATTGTAATGTGAGTAGCATGTACTTTATAGCACACGCTCCAAATGTTTTAACGAAGAAACATGGTACAACACGGCAGTTTTATATATTAAAATGTACAGAAAAATACAGGTGTAACAAGCACGTCATGTAGAATGCGTTTGATAGCATGCAGTGAGCCATCCGAAAATTACCAATGGATGCTCTGAAAAGAACATCCTAAGAAACACAGTGTAATTAGCTTTAGCGTGTCATGTATAAAGTAATTTATACCACATTTTTTTTTTATTAACGTGCTTCGCTCTTAGGCACTACACGGAAGGGAGATGCCTTCCTGGAGGGCTTCCTAAGGGAAATTGGCTCGTATACACGTTACACATGGGAAAACCACGAAAGCGCCATGCAGCCAGCCCGTTCGCGAGAATCGAACCTCGGACCGAACTAACAGTATCCAGCGAGTTTACCGCTCGGCCGCTGGGGGCCTATAGCACATGCTGAGAACGTTTTGAAAAATACCAGTATTGTATTTCTAAATGTACGTTATAAGAATATAATTGTAACACACACTTCTTCAGCACATCATGCAGAACGTACTTTATAGTATGTCTGGGAACGTTTCGAAAAAACCAGTATTGTACTTTAAAATGCATGTCCGAAGAACACGGTTATAATACGCACAGCTTTACCACGTCCTGTAGAACGTACTTCAGCACATGATCAGAACGTTCCAAAAAGTATAAGTGTTTTACGTTGAAATATGTGTTCTGAGAACACTGTTATAATGCGCACCTCTTTAGCACGTCGATTAGAACGTTTTTCATAGCACATGTTGAGAACGTTTCGAAAAGTACCAGAATGTACGTTGAAATATACGTCCTAAGAACACGGTTATAATACGCACCGTTTTAGCACGTAATTTAGAACGTTTTTCCTAGTACATGTTGAGAACGTTTCGAAATGTACCAGGATTGTACGTTGAAATGTGCGTTTTAAGAACACGGTTATAATACGCACCGCTTTAGCACGTCGTTTAGAACGTATTTTCCAGCACATGTTGAGAACATTTCGAAAAGTACCAGTATTTTACGTTGAAATGTACGTCCTAAGAATACGGTTCTAACATAAACAACTTTAGCACGTTATGTCGAACGTATTTTATAACTCAATCTGGAAACGTTTCAAAAAACACGATTGTTATACGTCGAAATGTACGTATTAAATACACGGTTGTTACACGCACCACTTTAGCACGTTATGTAGAACGTTCTAAATACACCTAACACCGTTATAGAACGGTATGACACGGACTCTGAACGTTTTCGGAACGTTCCGGTGCTGCTTGGGTTATTAGTACAGGGGCCTGTTTTCACGTGCTTACACACCTGAGCCTTGGAATCCAATCTAAGTCGAATTAGTAGTCATTAGCGGTAAGGCTTTTATATGCCAGGCTGAATCACCAACTCTTTTCCATCTTGGCGAGAAAGGAAAGCGCTGCCAGTTTTGGCGCGTTTATTTCAAACATTGGCTGAATGTCTGCTGTATTTTAAAGATTGATTTTATAGATGCGAGGGATTCCGCGCATATAAACTTTTCGGATAATTTATTAGTTCTCGAATAGTATAGACGTTTTCGAATAGTATTAGTTCTCGAATAGTATAGACGTTTATATAAAAATTTCACGTATATTTCGTAAAACATATTCAAACTTATGCTTTAGCCCACCGGGCGGCTCGCATTCAAATCTATTTATGTCTCGAAAACTGCAGTAAAAATTAACCATGTTTACAATTTTTTTTTCATTTAGAGTGAACCAAAATTGTCCTGAAAACGGCCTTTGTTAGATTTTCTTCCCCCCTCCTTGTAGCATGGAGGTAGGACCTCCTCCATGCCTTGTAGGGCGATCAACAAGTCGTTTCACTTAAGTGATGGTTTCCTACTGTCCTTTGATTACCGCCTAGAGGCGATTAAGCAGATGGGGTGCTTTTGCCCTTACGGAGGAAGGAACACGTTTTGTGTCCATGCTTTGGTTAGACGAAAAAAGATATTTTTTTCTGGAAATCCAAAACAGAAAAGGAAGTTTTGCATTGCCTTGTTACTAATTTTGTGCATATTTCTAATCTTAATTGCTTATCAGAGCCGTGCCAAGATATTTTTTCACCTGAGGCAGAAAGGTCAATGCGCGTCCATATAAATATAAAAATAGCTACACTTGTATTAAGCCAAAGTAATTGTATTAAATCAAAATGTCATAACTCTTATAGCATAATTATACCATAATTCTTAAAGTATTTTTTAATCGTAGTTTTATAAATTCAGAGAAATAATGTAGCCAATTATTTATAATTTTCAAATGAAAACGTTAAAAAATTCGTTTTTGATAAATAAGAAATAACACTGAAATGCATATTGCATTAATTTCCAGGTTTTCTTGCAATTTTTTTGGTTTGTTTTATTGATTTAAGTTTGACGAAGCCTATGTCCCCTAATAATTAAAGTAATTTTCGAATTCGTATAGCCAATTTGGCGCCTCTTCTAGTGATTCACATGAGCCCGGCTTTGTTGCTTTTTAAGTATAAATGTTACTGATTTTTATTGCGTTTCGGTATTTTAATGTACGTTAATAGAATGTTAATTTGTTTTTATATGCATATTTCAGTAATATAATCTTACGACTAGTGAGACAGTGTAGTTTAATTTTCTGCTTTTGATTCATGTTATCGAGATTTAACGCTAAGAAAAAATTTATAAGAGGCTTAAAATACCTAATTCCTATTGTAAGCTACATGTAATTGATAATTAAATTACTATTAAAATAACAAACACATGCTCAGTGTCAGTCATTTCGACATAATGTTTGTAATTCATTTTGCCGCAAATTTATTTCGTTTATCTTGTTTCATATTTATAAAAGGGGAGTTACCTTTATCGCATTTATTGGGTGATAGAAGTTATGAAATATTGAATATTTTAAAACAAATTTCAGTCATAATAACCTTATTAAAAATTTTCTACATATAGACAAGATGTCACAGATACCTCTCAGTTTCCGAACTGAATTACATGGTACTAAAATTCGGCGCATTTTCATATGATTATTTTTGACAGAAAGAGTTAGTTACCTTACGTAAATAACAAAAGAACATTGTTTTAATTCTTAATTAAATATAGCACTTGTATTAAATTGCTAAAATTCATTGTTAGGAAAATCTCTCTCTAAAAAATTAGACACTTTTACCTTTCAAAGTGGAATTTTCGTGGTTTTCTCTGTGCATAATGTGAGCGCGAGTAAGTTTTTCTTAGAATGTCCTCCATGGAGGCATTCCTCCTCTTAGGCAGATAGCTCTAGCGTGCTTTGAAGGAAAAATAAAGCAAACCAAAACAAAATCTTCAAAATTGGTGTTTAACATTTTTTTGGGTTCAAATACGCAAATTACTTAGAGATCTCAATTCACATTATCAAATGTTATTATTTAAATAAATAAAAGCAAGCTGAGGATTTCCATTTAAATTGTTTGTTTTAAAATAAAAAATAAGAACAGTAAGTTTTGAATAAATCTTGTCAACATCAAGCAGGGACAGGAACATGCCAATGTAAAATTTAATATTAGGCCAAAAAGAAATGCTTTGACGTAGATTTTGAATAAAACTTAATCAAATTCGCAGGTAGTCAGAGACAGGCCTTTCTTGAGTAGAGAGAAAAAAAATGTTTCTGAAGTATTTGTGTATTTATTACACAAATGTTTTAATGCTTCCATAGCACTGCTAATCGATAAAATTTATTTGATGAAAAGTAGGAAGTTTGCTTTTAAAATTCCGATTTTTCAACCTTTTTCAGTGACATATGTGGCATCGAAAAACACGTCTGGCCAGGAGGCAGATTAATGGCTGAAAAATTCTTAGAATTTAAAGAGGCATCGAACAAGAAATTTTATGGATGGCGAAATTCTAAGAATTTGGCACTTGACAACGGCAAAAGTTTTAGAATGTAGAGAGCTACAGAATTTAGGCAGGGCAAAATATTTTAAATTTATAGAACATCGGTCAGTAGAATTAAGATCAAACAGCGATTGCACTGAGAAACAAATCGACCTGCTTCTCGATTATGCGGATGGACGCAGATTAACTTCCGAAAGCTCGGTGAAGCAAGAGCTATACATAATGCAGCTATTTACGATTTCTGCTATAAATAAACTGAAATTTAATATAATAATTTAACACTATATATCAGTTTACGAAAACATGATGATACTTTTGAGAAATTTTCTTTAATTCCCCAGTACACTAAAAAGAAAAAAAAAAAAAAAAAAAAAAACAAGAAAAAAAAAAAAAAACAATAGATTATATAATGATATTATTAACAAAATGATGCCGATGACGCATTTAATTTTTATCAATCTAAATAAATATGTCATTGAGTTTTCCATAACTTATAATTTTGCAAATTAAAAATGTTTAATAATATAATATGTGATTATGGGTATGGTACTATTCAAGGCAAAGCACACGAGGGTTATCTGCCTAAATGGAGGGATGCCTTCATGAAGGACTTTCTAAGGGAAACTGGCTCGTATACACGTTACACATGGGGAAAACCACGATGCAGCCAGCCCGTTCGCGGGATTCGAACCTCGGACCGAACTACCAGTGGTCAGCGTCTTTACCGCTCGGCCGCTGGTGGGTAATATGTGATTATGAAAGCTGTGAAAAAGAAGAAAAATTCTTGCACATTCGTCAGGCAGCATATACGATATGCACTTGCTTGAGGAAAAGGATGCGTTTGTAGATGACTTTTTCAGGGAAACTGGTTTGGTATATTCAACCTAAAATTCACCAAAATACCAAGCAACGAACGCATTCGCCGGAATTCAAACTTAGGCAAAACTACCAGTGTTCAGTTGCAAAAGAGAGTTAACAACATAAACAGCCAACATGTCTGAAATTAGTATTTATTGCATCCAACAGTGATATGATTTTCTGATATAATTTAATGGAATATCACTGTAAAAGAATGGGAATCTTTTTTTTTTTTTTTCCTTTTGTAAGGAGATTTTTTTCCGCTTTGTTTTCAACATTTGGTTGAAATGCAAATTAAATAAATATTTACAAATGCAGAATATTGGATAGTTATTGATGATTTCGAGCTTCAGTTTCTGAAATCCATTTCATGTGTCATTTCCTTAAATGGTGATACTGAAACCAACTTTCGAGGAGTAAAATGATTACTAGAAAAGAGTTTCCGATTTCTTTCATTCTTTTATTCCCATTATAAATTTATCCCGTAGTTCTTAGAACATTCTTCTATTCGTAAGTGATGATTTGCTTCCCGAGAAAATTTTCTGAAAGGAATAAATTACTTAGTCTTCAAACCATGAGAAAATCTTGCCATCGCCGGTACTTAATATTGAAAAGAAGGAGGGGGATATGTACAAAATTATAATAAAGATAATTCTAAGGTATTTTTTATAAATATGTATGTGACTGATTACACACTGAATATAGAAAATAATCGCTTACAAATGACTTATGCAGTATTTGTTTTATTATCATATCCTGCCCCCATAAGCTCAAAAATAAAACTTTATACAGGAAAGTCATTTTACCTCCAAATATATTTTATGGTATTGAAGTATAACAGATGATTATTTTTGTTAGAAAAATTATAATGTTATGAATATTTTCTAAAAAAATATTTTCCTGAAAATAATTATACTTTATATTCAAGCATATTTATATATTAATATATATATATTATATTCAAGTAATAGATGATATATTTATATGTTCTATTTAAGAAATAAATGGCAGCACTATGTCTTATCATTAACTTTATCAAAAGAACTTACAGGTTCAAAGCACCTAATTTCTAGTATAAGAACTGTACTTCGAATGTCCTTTTCTTTTCCTTTTTTTTTTTTCTGTAAGAGTTTTGCTTTATACTAGACATCTAAAAATGCTTGGCCTTTTTTATCCAAATATCTAAATATGGAAGTCTGAAATAATGCAATATATTTGTATGTATATAGAGTAAAATATTAGTAAATTCTACATAAGTATATTATTATTCTAAGATAATGTATTTAAAAATATTCAGTTTAATGCAAACATGTGAATCAATTTATACATATAAATTTTAAGTGTATGACTTCTGTTGGATGTTTTAAGTAAACAATAAAATAATTAACCTTTTTATCAACTTATCTTGCACATATATACATTATTACTTTTTTTCCCTATAAGAATAAACTTAACTAAAAATAAATAATACACAACATTTATTAAGGCAGACCATTTTTAGTACAGTAACAAATAATACAAGCAATATAATTTAATACTTTCAGTCGTCAGAGAATGAAGTGAGTTTTGTGAAGCTATTTAATGAACAAATCTGAAAACAATTTTTGATGGTTCTAAAATATAAGTTCTAAAAGAATTAAAATATGTACATGAGATAAATGCCGTTCTTTTTGTTTTAACCCTTTGAATAAATTTTAAACAATTTGATACTTTTTTTACTTCTTTTCAAAACCCTGAAATACATGAGAAACTGATTTCAGGACCAACACATTTCAAGAAATATTGCTAACTGCAATGAATCAGCACACATGTATGACTTCATCAGAACCATCAGAATGTCTTGTATTACCTTTATTTATTTATTTAAAGTTACTAATGGATTTATACATAGAAGAGCTGAGATTTCTAATACAGTTACCACACTGGCATTTTTAATGATCTTTTCACTAATGATTTGAAATCTCTATATATTTTTTTTATTATTATTCAAATGAAAAGTTTTTGTTCATTTGTTTCCAAACTAACAGCTATTTCCTTAGTTCAATTATTATTTTTTTAACTGGTTTGGCTGGTGAACTCCTATAAATTTTTAGTTTTCTTTTTTTTTTTTTTTTTTTTTTTTTTTTTTTTTTTTTTTTTGAATACATTAATTCTGTAATTTTTTGTTTTCAGTTTTTAATTTCTCTTTTGAAAAGTTTTCTGCAGTTTAACTTAATAGCCTTGAAACTTATGATCAACATTCAAAATCTAACTTCAATTTTAAATTTCAATGTTTACCTGGATTCATAACAAGTGTATTTATTATTTTTAAATTATTCAGACAACTTAAGATCTCTGTGTCTTACATCTTCATAATGGTAGAAAATTTCATTGTACAGCCTATGAACATTTTAGTTTTGTCATGTCATGCCATTTGTGAAATATTCCTTCTCTCTGCTTAATTTTATTCCGTATATAGAGATATTCAGTAAGTTTAAGCATAATAAATTTGTAGAAGATAAATGTCTAAAATTCCATTTTCAGTTTCCTATGCAGACTTAAATGCATTTAGTACAGCAATCAATTACACATTGAATTCCAATATAAAAATATTTTTATCACAGCCTTCAGATCATTCCTGAACATCATTCAAATCATCATCAGACTGCAGTATGAAATATACAAATACTTCTTCTGTTTTTGAAACAAAAAAGAAATCATTTGATGACAAGGTCTGGTGAACATTGTGCATAGGGTACAGTCAAAAGTCTTTAATCCGGACTCGTCGGGACTTCGGCGATTCCGGATTATCGATTTTTCCGGATTATAGATCATCAGTTTAAATCTGGTAAGATGGCATGCAGAAATTATAAAACTAAAAATATGAAACCGTAATTTATAAAATAATGAGCAATTATGATCTAAAGGGTATCCAAATTTACCAAAAAAGAAGCCTAATATTTATTTGTTTACTTTATTAAACATTTCTTTTAACGCGCGGATGCGTAAAGCATACCTTACTCATAGCCGAAATTAGAAAATTGCAACCAGAAAACTATGTGATTTGTATTCGTGATACTTATAATGACGAGGAATTTGATTTAAATCATATCAAAGACGGAGTACATCGAAATTAAATACTACATTTAGTAAGGAATTATAAGCCGACTAAAATAAAAACATCTGCCCTGAAGATAACGATAGTGTTGATAGTGCCCCCCCCGCGCAGAGCAGCGTGAAATTGATAAACAGATTTCGGAACGGTTAGATAAACAAAGGATATGCTTTTATTCATTTTTTGTAGCAATTCGTTTTTTGTTTGATGGACATCGAAACATACTTTCGTTTTCTAGATCCTTTGGGAGCTCCAGCATCGGAAATTCTATTTGACATAATCGAAAGTTCAAGCTTACTTTTAGAAAATTGCTCTTACAGTCTGCTAAAAATAATAAGCCGGATCCAATTTGAAGATTAAGGAACAACGCAATTATCAACATTAACTGAAATAGTTAATTAGATAATTTTAGCTTATACCGTCCGTCATACATTAAACGCGCACGTGAAAACGTATTCTGCACTTGCGCAGATGCATATGCGCAGTCGTAAATGTCTTGCGCACACGAGTAAAACGCCTATGCGCATGCGTCAATGCGGCGCATGCGCAGAAAGATTTTAGCTTCGAGGTCCGGATTATAGATCATTCCGGATTACGGGTGTCCGAATTAACGACTTTTGACTGTATAAGCTAAAATTATCATTCCTGGAACAGCAATCTGGCAAATTTTAGTCTTGTGTGCTGCAGCGTTTCTATGCAAAGCGGAATTTTACTGCTGAGTTTGCTACACAGTTTTATAGTTAATAGGAATTGTATTGTATTATTACGTCAAAAAAGATGTGAGAACTATCTGTCTAAGAGAAGATATGCCTTTTCAAAGGAACAATATAAGGGAAACTGGCTCTGATTCACTTTATACATGAGGAAAACAGCAAAATCTCCTCTGCAGCCAGTCTATTCGTCAAGCTTAAACTCTGAGCGAATTACTAGCATTCAGCGGATTTACCTCTCGGCCTCTGGTGGGCCTTGTACAAGTTGAGTCAACAGGTTAGCGTAATAAACACCTTTTATCATGATATTATGTGACCTATAATCTATAAGCAATGCTCTTCATAAAAAATGGATTCTGAACTTAGCTAGTATATGTGATCTATGCTCTAGTCTCTTGTTTTGAGATCTGCTCATCAAAACAGAGCAACAGGTCAATTAAAGAAGGATATGCATGCAGTGCAATCATCTTCAGTACAATCTCAAGTCATAGTCACGTCTTTAATCCACCTAAAATTCAGTCCCAGTAGTTTTCACTCTTTGAGCAAAAGTATAATTCCAGTTGGAGTCTAAATTAAGATGAGTTCCGGTATTTCAATTTTCTACTGAACTATTTTCATTAATTAAATTGAATTATCTAATTTTATTTATTAATTTACATTTTATTTTTATTTTTTTCTTTATTTTTATCTTTGCTGACGACCTTTCATAGTCCTTCTTCTTTTAGAAATTAAGTTCTGCCCACAATGCATTGAGGCATAAAATTGAACAGGCACTCGTATAATCCTATGGCAAACATACCACACTTGCTAGATAATGTGTTTCACATTGAGGACATCGAAGCAACTGAGCCTAAGTAGGCCAGATAGAGCTTAAGTCACATTATTTTGATCACGGCAAAGCACGCAAGGGCTTTCTGCCTAAAAACAGGGATGCTTTTGTGGAGCACTTTTTAAAGGTTCGATCTGGTTTGTTTGATTTTAGAAAAGCACTTGAGGGCTTTTTGTCTAAGAAGAGCAAAGATTCTTGATGGCTTCATGATGGACGTTTCGAAGAAAACTAGCTGGCATTCACATTGCACAAAAGAAAACATCAAAAACTCCCATGCGACCAGCCCGTTCGCTGGAATTTCAAACCAGTCGAACTAACAGTATTCACCAAACCAATTTTACTGGTAGATTTATGCTCAATAGGGGAGATATTTGTGGAGCAGGTAGGTCGTGTAAGTGTCAGTAAATGACGTAGCCAGTCTTGGGCAATAAGCTATGAGTGGCGTTCATTATCCTACTGACATATCGTACTTGGATTCTTTGTCAGGTATTGGTGTATATTGGTAGAGACAGACAGATTTTCACATGTTAAGTTTCATGTGAAGCAGTAATTAGAATGGTGCAAAGCATAATATAACATCGTCAACGTATTAGACAATGAGAAATGTGACAACACTGACTAAGAAAGGAATGCAAAGGATACAAAAGCAGATTCGAAGTACATCTGTATTCTGCTCTAATCAAAAGGTTAAGGCTCATATGATAAGGGTAACACAAATGCAATTATCACTAGGGGATATAATCCTACTTAATTGTGATCCAGTCTCTCTACTGTATATTCATGCTCTGTACGAGATCGTCCACGAATTTCTGAGAAATTATGTTCAATTCTTCTTGCAGGGCTGATTACAGCTATGAAAGCACTGAAAGGCACTGGCGACGGGCTGTCAAAAGTCCCTAGACCATACACCATATATTAAGCTAGAGCCTTCAGAATTAAGCGTCAGCCTTCAGAATGCTTACGCTAAGACAGGTGCTATATCTTCACTCCTTAACAAGCTAGCGACAGTTTGTATACCATGAGGTGTAGCACTATTGTTCGCGAAGAATCTTGGAAAAGATGCAAGTAAGGAGAAGAACATTAGCGCAACCGCAGTCAGTAGTGAATTAATCTTCTTCAGATGTATGGAGCTTCATATAGCAACCGAGCATTTCACTTACACAAACGAAAATGTGAGCACTTGCAAACTGTTTCCTTTCGATGATGTTAGAGGGAAGGCTGCGTAATCTCTGCTTTATCTGGATATTTAGACGTCCAGAATGGCTAGATAATCTAAATATCGGAAGATTAAAGCTAATTGTAAGATTAAAGCTGTTATCTTATTCTTGAACCTGGATGATAATCCCTGATACAATATTGCAGCGGCTGCTCTATTGTACTAGAAACTGGATGAGACCCCCAGCCCCTGTTTAGTCTTGCCAGCGACTGCTGCTATCATCCTTAAAACTCAACTCCATTGCTGAGATACTCAGTGGCGTAGCGAGGGGGGCTAAAGGGTACAGAAAGAGGCGCAGCCCCCCATCCACCTAATCGATTTGATTTTATGACTTTTCCAGGGGGGGGCGCCAAGTTAAAATCCACATAATAAAATACGCCCATTAGGATACAACCTAATGGACCTTAACGGCACAATAATAATTAAAATAAATAGAATGGTTAGAAACTAACTAAACAAAAGGACAAAACACAAGACACAGACCATGCTCTATCATAAAAACACTAAACACATGTTAAATCAAAATTCCGACATTAACACGATTATTATTAATAAAATTCATTAATTCCCTAGCAAATTCAAATTCAGTGTTTTTTCCAGTAAATGTATTAATATGTCCAAACTTTTGTCTTATATCATAAGTTAAATCACATTCATTTACAAAATGTTTAACTGAACCCGTAACTCCACAATTATAACATAACTCATTTTCTTGTAGACCGAATCTCTTTAGGTACTCAGGGAAGCGTCCATGTCCTGTGATAATTTGATTAAGATCCAGGCAGCATGGAATACATTTATTATATGTAGGGATCAAATTATAACTGTAATCCTTTTTTCTATCAGACTCATTCCAATCCTTTTTCCACATATCAATATAAAATTGTTTTATTTTATTTACAAGAATTCTTCTGGATGGTTGGACAATGGAACACTCCCCGGATTCGCCCAAAACTGCCTCCTTGGCCAACACATCGGCCCTTTCGTTACCCAAAATCCCAACATGGGACTTAACCCATTTAAATTTCACAACATGAATTTTGGTGATTTCTTCATAGAGACATTTAATATCAACAATTAATGAGTTTTTACATTCGTAATTTTTTAAGGCCTGGAGACCAGACAGACAATCACTATAAATTGATATTTTATAATGTATAAATAAGTTATCCCTTATCCATCTCAAAGCATAAAAAATAGCTGTCAATTCTGCCTGGAACACTGAATTAAAATTTTCCAATTTAATTTTATCATTGTAAATTTCAGTACCATAGTAATATACAACATAAGAAAAACCTATCTTACCATCGATTCCAGAACCATCTGTAAAAATGTCAATTTCACCAAATTCAACAAAATGAAATTCATAATCAATAATAACTCTTTTAGCAGGGTGTATACAATAAGGATCCAAGTTATAAAAAGCAGTACAACAAGCAAAAAATTCCTCATAATGAATAAAATCAATCTTATTAGTAGATAATAAAAATTTATCGTGATAATACCTATAAAATATAGAAAGAGGCGGTGTGCCGGCCAAGATGCAGAGAATTTCGGATGGAGTAGTTTTGAAACACCTAGTCAGTGACAGAAGCCAGGGCCGCTGAATTGTTATTAACTTATTCCTTATTCTTTGGAGTTCCGCCGCCCTAGAGCCCCAACTACCTATTCCATACATTATTACAGGTATGATAACAGCATTATAAATCATTCTTAGTATATTTCTTTTAGTAATCAATATTTTTTTTTTGGAAAATTTCTTTTATAAAATAATAAAATTGCATCAGATTTCTTCTGAATTTCTTTAAAATGAATTTCGAAATTTAATTTATCATCTATAATTACACCCAAATATTTCATGTGATCTACTCTTTTCAACAGGGTACCATAAAATCTTAGCCTGGGTGGTCTAGTATTTTTGCCGGCCTTAGGGAAAAACATATATGAAGTCTTTCGCAAATTAAAAATCAACTTCTCATCCTCAGCCCAGTTCTTTAGAATATCACTCACCAGTTGAAAACGCTGTTCTAATTTTTCTAAAGATACATCATATATTACATATAAAATATCGTCTGCATAGCAGATCACATTTACGTATTCAGGAAGAGAAACATTTAATAACTTAAAAATAACGGCGCTCCAGAGCAGCGGAGCACTAGGCGAGCCCTGAGGGCATCCTTTATACACATTTTTAAAAATTTTAAAATCAGCATCATAAGAAAATACAACCTTTCTGTTATTAAAATAATTACACAAATTGCAAAAATATTTTTAGGTATTTTAAAATTCTCAAGGGTGGAGAGCAATGAATTCCATATAACAGAATCAAAAGCCTTTGAAACGTCGAAAGAAACAATTATCACATGAAAATCTTTCTTCTTTTGAACTATAGTGTTTGTTAAATCATAAAGTGCATCATTTGTTGACCTTCCCGAAACAAAACCGAACTGTCTATTTGAAATAAAATTATTCTCCAAGAAAAAATGATATAACCTATTGGTAAGCAATTTGTCCAGAACTTTTCCAAAGAATTTCAATAAACAAATAGGTCCAACTGCCTGGTCACCCTTTGGAATGAATATTACTCTTGAGATCTTCCACACTCCCGGAAAAATCGACAAACTAAAACATTTATTATAAAGTAGAACGAAAAATTTCTCAAAATTTTTAAATAAACATTTAACCATAACAGCATGTATACAGTCAATTCCAGGAGCACTTTTATTTCTCAATTTTCCCACAACATAACGAATCTCATCTATAGAAAATAAAACATCATCAGCACCACAGTTTGGAGATGTTAAAAGTTCATCTTTAACAATACCATCCTCAGGATTTCCACAATCAAAGTTTTCCATAAAATAATCCCTAATAACATCAGAAAATTCATCAGTACTCTGCTCATCTTTCCTTATAATCATTTGGGAAGGTCTAGATTTACGTGTTGCTGATCGAAAGTAGCAATCATAGTAGTCTTTATTATCCAAAAAATGCTTCATCTTATATTCATATTTTGTCTTTTTAATCTTTTTTCGATAGAGAGCTATTTCCTTTTTATATAATATTTTTCTTTCTCTTCGAGTGTCTTCATCAATTTGTCTAACTTGATAATGTTTTCTTAAAGCCCTTATTCTTCGTTTACATCTCTGTAAATCAGCGTTCCACCAATATGTCATCTCTACTTTCCTTTTACGTAAAATTAGATGTTTCTTAGCATTCTTTACTATTAAGTTTTCAAATTCTTCAACAAATTCATCAAGGATAACAGGATCATAAATTCCATCCAATCTTTTTCTCATCTGATCTATATTTGGTTTTAGTTTTCTGCAAAATTTATTCAGTCTATAAATATTCTTTGTGAACACAATATTTTTATAATATATTGGCTGGACATCACAGATTTCAAAAGAGACATGCCGGTGATAGCTTAAACTTTCCTCTTCATAAATCTTCAGTTCGGTATTAAATGTCGATAATGAGGAAGAACCTAGGATTAAATCTGTCCAACCCTCCCCAACAGCAGATACAAAAGTTGGTAAAGAGTCCATTTGATTAAATAAAATCATATCATTCTGTATTATAAAATCCATAGTTAAAGATCCCCGATTATCAACTATTCTTTCCCCCCAGTTAAAATTTTTGGAATTAAAATCACCAATAATAATAAAATACTTATACATTTCCAAAACCTGTTCCAACCTTGTTAAATGTAAATGTAAATTTTCTGCAGGAAAAAAATAAACGGACACAATTCCTAAAACAAATTGATCCATCCTTAAAGAAATGGCTATAATTTCATTCATTTTACAATCGACAATAAATTCACTTTCATCATTTGTGACAATAATGGCTGATCTGCCTTTCTCATCATATACCGCTCTCCACCCTTTATTTAAATATGGCATCTTATCATTTATAAAATAAGGCTCTTGCACTGTAATCAAATCAAAATTTTTATCTAAAATATTTTCAACTGCGGCCAACTGGCAAGCTGCCACCGCACAGTGATTCAGATTAATATTTAATATTTTCATATCCAAGGGAATAATAAAAATAAAACAATTACAAATATAAAATTACATGCCATAAGAACAGCTAAAGCAGTTAAAATAATGACAAGCACAGAAAAAACAGCCCAATCGCAGTTATAATTAATTAAAATCCAAAACAATACTATTCCAATATACGCAAATGTTCAGAAATAAATTTAATCTCACGCTTATAAAGTTCACAATCCTTTGCCAAAACATGATGATTCACATCAAAACGAGTACCATATTTCAAATTCGAATCCTTACAGTTAGCACATATTTCCTTTTCTTTAATACAATTTCTAACTACATGAGATTCTGAACACTTGATACAAGTAACATCATTTTTACAATGTTTAGTGGTGTGTCCAAATTTGAAGCAACGTAAACATCTCTTTGGCCTAAGATAAAGTTTTGCTACATAGGCCTACCATCCAACACGAACTCTGTTATCCTCTAAAATTGAGGATTGACACTGGGGATCCACACGAAAAACTCTATGAGTAACTTCACTTGGTTCTTTACATTTTATCCTAAATAATGGACGCACACAGTCGCCAGAACAACCACACTCACTCCTCATTTTATCAGCAATTTCATCATCTTCTACATAGTTGCACACATTATATACAATAAGTTTTGGCTGTATAAATCTTTTTTTCTGTGTATACAACTTATCTTTTAAATTTTCTTTAGAATCAATAACATTTTGAACCATATCAACTTGTTTACTCTCTTTAAATCTCATAACTAAATCACCGTTTCTTTTAACAAAAGAACTCATAATCTGTGCATCCATATCATCAGGTTTTACATTCACAATTAATTCATCATAGACATCAAGTCCAGGCATCGCTGGTCTAACAACTAATTCATTTTCTTTCCAATTCTTATTATCCATAAATCTATTCTTTTTATTCTCTTGTTTATGTCGATTTTCCCGAAGAGTACTTTTAATCTCATCGATGCCCTGTTTAATGTCCAATAAAACATCCGTTTTCGAATGTATAAAATTATCTTCAATACTTCTTAAATTCTGTGCAACAAGTAATTCAACAGCTTTGTCGATTCCCCCTGCCAATCCTTCAGTAATCTCACGTGAGACCCTTCTAACTTTTAATTTATCAACAAATTCATAGAGGGCCCTAAGAGCAGAAAGGACGCTTCCCAATTTCTCATCATCATTTAATTTTTCATTATCACAATCCATCTTTTCTTTCGTTATATCAGAACCATCCAATATTTCACTATCAACACCTGTAAATTCTTTCTCAACATCATTTTTCAGTCGACTCATTATAACAAAACAAATAAATATCAAGATTACAATACTGCGACAGGGCTGTATATAAAATATTCAGAATTAAAACATATTTACAGTAAATATATTTAAAAACAATATAAATCACAAAAATGGTCTGTATCACACAAAATTCAAGTTTGCAATCTTTTAAAATTCACAAAACTGCAGAAAAAACATTAAATTTTAAAATATAAATGTTCTGCGCAAAATAAGGGGCGAATTCAAATGCAACGCTCTGATAAATTGCAAATGTTAGCTCGCAAGAGGCGTTCCTGCTATCGGCTGCTAAAGTCGAATTCAAGTGCAACGCTTTACCGCTCTGGTAACTGATGACGTCAAAATTGCAATGGGGAGCTGGTTTGCTCTCGTGCCAGGAGAGCTTGTCCGATAAACTACATCAATATCCAATGAGACTGCGTGTCGATGTAAACAAAAAACATCAGTTCCCATAATTCCTCTGAGCTTATGGTCAAGTGTTTACTGCGTTGTAGTGTGGTGTAACGAAGTGTTCCAGACCTGAAAACGAAGGAAATATGCAGACATGTAATGTAATGTGTACAACTTTATTTACTTTATCTTATAGATTCCCTCCAAAGTAATCTAGAGCAACAGGTGTGTGTAAAATATATTTTACTTTTCAGACAAAAATACTTGCTTTTTCAAATATAAACCACATTTTTTTTCCATTTTCAAATTACAGCATTTGGTTTTAATTCTTCTAATAGTAAGTTTAATTTAAAATTCAAATTTGTGTTATATTTTTATTGTTTAATGCAGATGCATGATTCTTCAGTGACAGTAGGCATGTTTACCATATGAAAATTAACTAGTTCTTGAATTATATAGTAATTAATAAGCCCATCTATCTACAAGCAGATAAGCCTGCTGAACACCGCTATCCCAGTCTCTTTTTAAATCCAGGTGAAAAAGCTGACTGCATGAGTGTTTTCTTCATTTTTTGAATGTATTATGCTTTGTGTTCTGCTCATTATATTGTGCATTTACAGTGCACTTTCTGCTTCTTAAGTGAAAGTTTGGACCCATTCTCATTTGATATCAGTTATATTCAGATTTATTTATTTCATAAAATTTCAAAAAACAATTTTTGGCTATTAAAAGCTACAAGTGCAGAAACAAAAGCTTAATATCTTTACTGTAACTGTGTCATGCTTCTCTGCTGATAATGAAAGTCGTCTTTTAATAAGATTTCTTTCATTGCATATATTAATTATATCTTTTACCATACTGGTTGCCATCTTTGATTGTGCATTCTTCAATATTTTTTGGTACTTACGTATTAACACAAACACCTGTATCAGTTTGATGGTCTTTATAAATGAAAAGAGAAAAATACTTATCAGGAGAAGTACGTTGTTTTTGCAGCTTGCTTTTAGCATAACCAAACTATCAATATTTATCTAAGTTGGCAAAATGTTATCAACATATCAAAGGAAAAAACATTTAACAAATTTTAAAATACTAATTTGAATTATTAAATAAAAATTATATGATAGTTTAAAAAAAATACATTTTCCACAAATTTTTTTGTCTAAATTTTGAGCACTTGTGCCAAGTGATCTGTTTTCACTTAAAAAAAAAAAAAAAAAAAATCAGAGAATTACATAAACTTGATACTGCATGCCTTCTCTATGTACCAAATTCATCTCATAGTTGTTTCCATTAGAAATTTTTGTACTAAAATGTTCTATTCCTGCAGAACTTTTAACACAGCTTCGTCTTTTGATGGTAAGCTCCACAAGCAGTATTTTAAATCTGAAATTAATCTAAAACAACTATTCGTATCTAAAATCCATTGGAACTTGAAATACAACATAAGAAACACATATGAAAATGGTGACATTGTTTGAATGAAAAATTGTTATGAGCATGTTACCTGAAAAATTTTGATACATAATCATTGCCAGAGTTTGGCACATTTTTGAAAATT
This sequence comes from Stegodyphus dumicola, assembly GCF_044657685.1. Taxonomy (NCBI): domain Eukaryota; kingdom Metazoa; phylum Arthropoda; class Arachnida; order Araneae; family Eresidae; genus Stegodyphus; species Stegodyphus dumicola. The sequence goes on along the minus strand of NC_140768.1, from coordinate 129,905,406 downwards.
TGGTAACTTTTATTAAGGTGGTTTCAATAATATGCAAATATCTTTTATTCTTATGATTGCTTCATTGTATACTTTTTTCCTTTCCCTACAGTGCAACACAATACCACAAGTTTTCCAGCCAAATGCGGTATGCATTTCAAGTTTCTATACATTTATATAAATTTTAAGAGAGTAAAATATTGACAAAAACTGCATTAAGTTTTCAACTCTTGTTTTGTTTTTCATTAAAAATTTGCTATCATTATGAATAATTCATTTTTTTTAATGTAAATGTTTTTAAGTATTTGTAGGATAAAGGCAAATTACATTTATTCATTCTTTCTTTGATATAATACATGTAGCTCTTTACCTGAAATCAATGTTTGTCAAATTATTATGCATAAATTACAAGTATGCATGTTTCTCTTAAGTCAGTTATGTTTCAGGAACTATCTTTAATGAATTGTATAGAAAATTGTGGACGAGGTGTTAGGTGTACAGGAACGTGGTATATTATAAACATGTATAGTATCTCATAGTATATAAACTCGTAACTTTGATTATGCAGTATGCTTTGTATATTATTTCTGAAAGCATGTATATTTCAATCAAGATTGTTGAGTAAACTTTTCTTGCTTTATGCTATCTCTGAAAGCATATATATTTCAGTCAAGATTGTTGAGCTTATTTTATGCTTTTTTCTTTTTTACATTAGAAAATTCCACACCTTTATCACGAGGAAATCTGCAATGGCATTTAGGAATGACAAGTTTGTATCTATTACATAAAATCTAATGTTTTCTGGATTCTTCTTTTCCTTTTCCTCCCAACAGAAAAACTTTAATGGTATAAATCAGCGGTTTTCAACCTTTTGACTGTAGTGTACCATCTAAGCAAAAACTGAAAAACATTAATACCACCACTAATTTTACAATTCCTCAATATTTATTTTTCAATTCCTCAATAGAAATATAATATATATATATTTATATTGCCATTTGCACACTCTTTGTATTAAATATGTACACATAAAAAACTATTAGATTAAAAACTGATGATTACTTATCAAAATTAAATTAAATTAAATTAATTATTCACTTGATTATCAAAATTTCAGTTATAATACTTTAATATTTAATTTCTTTATGTCTGCTCTTATTTCATTTAATGGTAAATTAGGATCCACTTTTTATTTTGGTGAGTATTTATATTTCAAATTTAACATGGAAAAAATCATTTTTCACACAAACAGATTGTGCGAAAAGACAATACAAATTTGATAGCTTTATTTACTTTAAATTCTTTTTTTCGGTTCAGCCAAAAGTTAACAAGTGTGTCATTTTCCAAATCTTCAAGTCAATTTCGATCAAAGGAAATTTCTATTAACTATTCTTTTCTTTATGAGATTTTTGAATTTTGTAGTTAAAAATATTTTGTTTCTTTGCATACCACCGGCTGAGAACCGCTGGTATAAATTAATTATAACAGATGTAAATTAATATTTCTCATACAAAAGAGTTATTTCAATTCTTTATTGTGAACATTATATACAGAGTATGTCTTTTATTAACAACAAGATTTTAAGAATTTAAAATAATTATCATTAAATCCTCTTGATCTATAAACAGTCTTAAAAATTATAAAGGGAAAAAAAATTGAAAGTTAAAGAAATCAATATTATGAATTGTTCCTTTTTAGAGAAGTTTCATTGTTTAATTAATTATAAAAAGTTTTTTACATTATGAAATATAAAAATTAAGAATATTTGAATTTGAATGAATATTTTAAAATTTTCCCTCAGATAGAAGCTCAACTATTCGAAGCAGGAGACCGAAGAGAAAAAAGGAAGAGAGATGATATTACAGCTGCAGAAAAGGAAATAATTGAAACGCAGAAGAATATATTAATGTACTGTGTGAAATATGTGACTTGTATAAGCAATCAGTTGCAAATCAGTCTGCTGTCATAGAAAATCAAAATATAATTATTAATTTATTAAAAAAATAAATCGTGCATTTCAAATATTACAGTGTTTTCATTCTTTTATGTATTTCTGCAGTGTGGGATTCATATTTTAATTGTAAAATTTACTACTTTCTTAATTTTATAAAATTTTGTGATTATAAAAATTATTTAAAAGAAATTCACAGATCCATTATATGACATAAACATTATAATAATTCTAATACCACTATTATAAGTCTCGTGAAAATATTTATGCGTTTTACACAGCAATTATCTTTTTCCTGGAGGAAAATGGGAATAAGACCTGTAAGAATCTTTAGTCAATGTATTACAAATTTTAATTTTCAGATATAACACGAAATGAATTAAATTGTTTTTCAATTATGTTAATAAGTTATATGAATGAGATGTGGTATTAAAAATTTCATTTCTTTTTATCATTGAAGAAATAACATTCGATATCCTACAGCTCCATAACAATGGCAGATAAAATTGACATTCTAATTTCGAAGTTCTAAAAATACAGAGATGACAACTATTAAAGTATGGCTAATGTCTAGTTTACAATAACAATGTTGAGTCGCGTACTAAAAATTAAGTGAATCAAACTGTATTTATTTTCCCCCTTCTCTTTTTTTTTTTGGCTGAAAAACAATTTATTATACACTCATGATTTTACTTAAATGTATTTCTTTTAATGGCAAACCCACTGAGGGAAGTATGCAGTAAGTTATTATAGTGAATGCGTAATGATGATATAAATCTAAATTCAGCAAACAATCTTTCCCTTACTTTAATGTTTTAAAATCTAGAATTAAAAGAAAAATGTATGTTCTTTAAATAATACAAGAGGATATGGAGGCATAAATCATAGGCTGTTTGTTCTTTACATATTATGCTAATCAGGAATTGGAGCAAAACCCTGCTTAATCGAAGAATACGCTCACAGGAATGGTGGAGGAAAACTGAACTGTCCAATATTTGTTTTGCCCACCCCCAAGAAGACATAAACAGTATAGAGTAAAAATAATACATAAACAGTATAGAGTGAAATAACTGTTTTAATTTATACTATAATAAATAAGCATGAAGTTCTTATGCTATTAAGTGTGTATTGTCACATGGAAATTTTCTATCTTGTGCCACGGAAGGGGACGAAAGGGAAACATTTGACTTTTTGGAAGAAACTGAATTTTGGTGCAGTAAATCTTATTGCTAAGTTTAAGATAAATTAAGTGCAATGCTAATTTATAGTGACTTACTATTGTAAATCATGACTGGCATACCAACACTAAAATATATATATATCAAGCCTATTAAGTTATTTCTGGTAGTCAAGAGTTTTTAAACATAAATGATGGAAACAAGAAATTCAGAGGGAAGAACAATAATGATAAAAGTTGTCAGTATGCATTTGAAACCAGGACTAATAAAATTATTTAGGATTATTATTATCAATTAAAATCATTTAGGGTTGTGCATTTAGTTACAGGTTTAAATATAAACCATGGCTTGTGGGTCCCCAAGAATATATTATGAAAGTAATTTTTTTCATAATATATTCTTTATTATCCATGAAGGGGGTTTCACCTTTGCCAGAAGTTCATTGTTGCCCACTTTGGGTTTTTATTATCGAGTTTCAAAATTTAAAGATAATTCATTGTGCAATGCACTGACTGAAAACTTTCTGAAGGTACCAACTCATCATCTTCAAACACATCGATCTCAGGATTTTCAACACAATACCTTAAGCATATATTATGTAAAATGGCCACCAGATATGACCATTTTACATATTTTGCTTTGTGAATACAATAGTGTTCCACCAGTATCGTGCAGTACCCTAAATCTTGATTTGATCTCTATAGCTGCACGAACTTTTCTGTGCTTCTCATTATAGAGATATTCCCGTGATAAAATGGGAATATAATCCACTATCTCCCAAAGATATGCACGATGCGACAAAATACTATCTAGATTTTGTTTCAGTCCACTCCATATAAATGCATCATGAGTATTGCCTGGCCATTGTCCTATAGCATAGAGAACCCTCAGACCAGCATTCCATACCTAGAAAAACATAAATCCTCAGTCAAAAGAAAGTTTCATCTGAAATTTTAATACACAGATTTTTAACATTAAATATAGTTGATATATTAATAAATCAGTCTTTTTAAGGAGTTTACTTTCCATTTTTAACAAAAATATGTCACTGTTTTTTCATTATTAAAAAATATGCAATAAAACGTTAAAACAGACTGATGTATGGTTTGTTGTAACTGCTGTATACAAATGTCTGGCTCAGAATTCCACAGCAGTAATTAGCACAACTTTCATGGTTGATGGTATAATATGGAGGTACCAAAAATTAGTATTATCACAGTAACTGCAAGATGGCTTATATTTCTAAAACTCAGTTAACACATTTCTTGCAGAAAGAAAATATTATCCAGTTTCATACTTAAATCAAGGTCACTGAAATGTGGTAAAAGCAATCTGCTTAAGAAAACAGATGCCCCTGTAGAGGACTTTCTATGGAAAACTGGCTTTCATTCCCATTATACATGGGCAAAACCAATGTCATGTAATATAATAATCTATTAGTACAGTAAATAAATTTAATTTCTTTGTATTTATTTATGTCATGCTGCTTTTCGTGTAATTTAGTATGATAACCTTATAAGTTTATTTAATTCTGATCATGGTCTACGGAAGTAAGGTAAGTCACCTGTTATCGAGAATATCTAGTTATGTGAAAGTCTGCAATAACTTTTCATATCATAAGAGATTTACGAATGTGTGTATAACTTACATGTGTAGTTATTATGCAAGATCTATAGAAAGTATCCAAAATTACCATGACATTAATCACACTGTACGAACAGGCAATACATTATACATTAGGAGAAAATTAACTAATATTTTGGGGGATGAAATACTATTTTACACATGGGAACTGTTTAAACAGCTGAGAAAAATTCATGCTTTTTCCCCCTACAGTTACAGAATATATATATATTGTTTCATAAGAATAAAAAGTAAAGTTAAATTTAAATAATTCTCATACGCCATTGCTGCAAAGAATGAAATTTGAATTTAACAAATATTCTCTATTCATATAAAGTTAATTTAAATTATGAAATTTTAATTGCATACATATCAAAGATTAATTATTGCTGCAAACTAATTTACTATATCACTGAAATTCTGAGAGCATATGTAAATTAAATGCACGTATCTAAAACCATGAAAAAATATATAATATTCCAAAAAACTAATCCCAAATATATACATATATATATCTCAAACACAGGCATATGCATAATTTCTGTTAGAAAAACAATTTCTCCGAGATTACGTTTTAGAGTAATTAAAACAATAAATTAATGGTGATATTATTACTGCATTCCAAAATTCGCAGTAATTAACGATTTCGATCATTACTACGAAAAAAAAAGGGATGAAAAAGAAAGAATCCTGATACAATAACATTAAAAATTTGTGTGTTAACGTATAAAAATATATAATATTCTCAAATAGGTCATTTAAGCATAGTCTTTGATTCGGAAACATTTCCAGAAGTATTTCAGTTTTCATAATCTGAAGTAAAAACAAACCTGCTTTTGCAGAGAATATCCATTGGCAGTTGCCTTCAGAAAAGGTTTCAATTCATTGAAGCAAACCGATTTAATCTGAATCAACTGATGAACTCACGCTCCGACATTTCAAAAGCATTACGACTGTCTCTTAAATGCCAAGAAATTCGATCAGCATTTCTCCGATTTCTTAAACGTCTGAGCAAAATCACTTCAGCCATCTTGTTTACAGTCACTGTTAAGAGTTTGCGGCAGGTCAGGAGTAGCCGCAAAATTCCTCTATGGTAGTGACGTATTTTCAGTTGGCGTGTCCGAAAAGCGTTGCACTTGAATTCGGTTTTGCAATGCAAGTGCGATTACCATGACAAGCGTTGCACTTGAATTCGCCCCTAAATAAATCGACCAACGTGCCAAAAGTTACATTCAATAATGCACCAAAAGCTCGATCAGTTATTCCTGGTAATATTCATAAACTCAGATCAAGTTTTTATCAATTGGCCAAAAGTCTTAAGTAGGAAGTGCAAAACAGGAAGCCCTCAAAGGTGGGACACGTTATTAACCGGACCTCTTCTCGCTCCTCCCACTAAATGGCACCCTCTCATTGGTTATAATGAATGTCAATCACGCATGACGTTCAGATGAAGAGTTTTGTCTCCGGGTTACTAGAAGAAGGACTTTATGTTTGTCATAGTAATGAAGAGCAACTGAAATATCGCTAATTTGTCGTGATTTGGGGATTTTCACGCATTTTCTTTGTTCTTTACTGAAATTTTTTGTTCTTTGTTGTTCGTATGCAGACAGAAATTTTCCATAAGCTAATCACTAATTTTAACGCTTGAACATATTAAACGCTATTTTATAAGGAGAAGCATTTACAGTATACTCTGAAATATTTCTTAATCACTTAATACTATAACAATAATTCGTATCACTGAAATAATTGTTCAGTATTTCCTGAATTAAGTTTTTATCAGGATCATCAAATGTCTTTCGATATGAAGCATGGTTTATTAATCTTTGAACAAATGTAGTTTCAAAATATTAGTTCTAATTTTATTTTCTATCATCTCATAGTTAGATTGTTCTTTTATAATTTTGAACTTACGTTATCTTTTCTCAAATAAAATTCGTAAATTGTGAATGATCAGAATAACTATTACTCTACACCGATTTCAGCAGGTTTTTATAACACAAAACAAGTATAATAATAAATGTTTAATAATTTTAATTTATCTTAATTTAATTTGATCCAGTTTTTATATTGTAACAGATATGCAACAACAAAATATCCTTGATTCAACTTACTTATGTAAACTTGTCATTGTGATATGTAAATTATACTCTATAATTGAGATTTTCATCAAATTTCTATGCACTTCATACAATTAGTTAATAATAAGTAAATGGTGTATCATGTTGTATATGGTTAAACCTTGTAAAAAATTAAGAAATCATATTGCATGGTTTCAAATTATAAATAAACTGTTTAAATATCCTTTAATTAGCAAATTAAAATGGTTTGGATAAATTTCTGTTACTTTTATTTTGGATAAGTAATTATCGTTTCTTTTAGAATTTTCTGTTCAAAAGCTCATTTTAATAATTAAACATATGTTTGATTTGGATCCCATCAGTGGCCAAGCAGTAAAGTTACTGAATACTAATAGTTTGACCTGAGTTGGATTCCAATCGAAAGGGTTGGCTACATGAGCATTTTTGCAAATTTCCAATGTGTAACTTGGATACCAACCAGTTTCCTCTAGAAAGTCCTCCACAAAAGCACTCCTCCCTTTTGACAAATAGCACTCACATGCTTTGCTGAAGAATTTTCTGTTGAATAGCTAGTTTCATTTATAAAGCAAACTGAGCTATGTTTGATTTGAGATTAATTAAAAAATGAAAGGCAACTAAAAGCTAAGTATCATTAATTTTAATTTTTTGCTTCAAGTTAAACAGCAAAATACAACTGATAAGTTAATATAGTATAGAAACTAATACATAATGATCATACTGGATATTTTCTGGGCACTTGATATAAGAAATACAAAAATAAACTGTTTATTGACTCCATAAAAATAAACAGATTTAAAGATTTTATTCCAGTTATTGAAAAATTAGTATATATATTGATTAAATCTGTGCAAATTAAAGATTAAAACTTTAACGTGCAACTGATTTAATAGCAGAGTAGGTAACACTGATTTCTTGAATTTATGGGTTCCTGTGCTAGGCGAGAAAATGCTGACATCCTTAGCTATTTATAATTCATTCTAAGGAAGCATTAGATCCCTATATAGTTAATTTTCTTTTTAAAAAATGTACATTTAAGATGGTAAATAATGATTTAATGTTTGTACTGGGTTACTAGAACTTGTATTTTAAGGTTATTTTAGTAATGAAGATCAACTCAAATATTACCAGTTTGTCCTGATAGTTTGTCTTTGTAGATGTATTCTGTTCCTTTCAAAATGTTTGTTGATCACTTACTTGTAAGATAGTTAAAAAGTATTTTCTCCTGTCCTTCCACATGTCTTCATGGTGTAATTGAAAACAGACTCGATACATATTCGAGAGTTCCAGGGTTCCTGTGAGAACACTGCATATTTTTCACACCTTCTGCTTCAAAATAATCTAATGACGTCACATAGTACTTAATTGTTCAAAAGCTAGTCAATAATTTTAATGCTTTTACCATTTTGTAGGGAGAAACATTTATATTATAATGTGAAATATTTTTATAATCACTTTAAATTATTGAAAAATTAGTAATTATATTTGTTATTTAATAGCTGATTTAATAACAGAATTGTTAGTGCTATGGTTTTGTTAATTTTGGTTACATTTCCAGCTGAGGAGATGCTGATGTCCTTAATTATTTATAATTCATTCTAAAAAAGCATTAGATCTGTGTACAATTAAGTTTCTTATTCAAAAATGTACATTAAAATGCTAAATAATGATTTAATGTTTCTGAGTTAAATTATAAAAATAATCCAATTTCTTTGTGATGATCTTGCATTTCATTATTAGCTTAAAATGTATTATGACATGGATATGTATTAGTTTACTACTCACACATTTAAAAATTAAATACCTTAAAACTTCCAAAGACTGATATAATTAAAAGTTCAAGATAGCGTGGTATCTTGATATTGTGCTTACATCAAAATTTTAACTAAGCTTTACACATTTGAGCAATATAATCACAAATTAGATAACTGACCTAAATTTCTGTAACATAGCATTTAATGATTATGAAAAAGCACACAATGACTTAACTATCTAAAGGTAAAAATTACCTTTATGGCTGGTATTCTATTTAGGATCCAGAAAAACCACAAAACCACCTTTACGGCTAGCCCATTTCTAATGATTTCAATGTGCTTTGAACTATTGTGTGGATGGAGAACCCCAACATACTGATTTTTTTTACTCAAAAGACTTCTCCTTATCTAAGCAATTAAAATTTTTCTAGAAGACATATTTCATACATAAAATATCAGTAAATGAAACATTTAAGTTTTTTTTTATATTAGATTTAGCTAAAACATTTTAATAAACACTATATATTATACTTAGGTTCAAGTCATAGAATATCTAAATATTAATTCTGATTATTGACTTAGTCCCACACGTAGCTGAGTAGTTAAGACTGCTGAATGCTGAAAGTGTGATCATAGGTGAAAGTACTGTCTGTATGGTTTTTCCTGTGTGTAACGTAAATGTGAGCCATTTTTCCTTAGGCCTTTACTTATTATTTACCTTATTTTTCCTTTACTTAGGGTAGGCAGATAGCCCTCATATTCTTTGCTGTATTCAAATATCCTAATATAAACTTTTATTATTTTTTTCCATTTAGTGAATATGACAGAGATAGTTATAATTCTTATGTATTACAGTGCAAGGATAAATTGTTGTTAATAAAAATAAACAAATAAGTTTCATCTTTACCCTTCCCCCTGTGTGTGTGTGTGTGCATGCATAAAATTTTGATTTTTCCATCTAAATTTGTTTTTGCGTTTAATTATTAAACTTGAAATGTCAGTTTAATGCCGCATATGTAACCAAGTGCATTTTTATCCAACCACAACTTTTTTTTTTAACTGCAGTGTGTGTACAAAACTTATTTCATTTTACTTTAGATTCACTAGAATTTTTATTCGATACTGCCATTTTACCTCTGCAAGATGATTGTTTTCAGAGATAATCAAATCTTGAACTTATGAGAAAACAAATCACTCGCGGTAGTTCTAAATTTTTTTTAGCTTAAGAAGCAATGTAATAAAAAACATGAGCATTTCTTAATCTTTTTCTTGAATCTTCATTGGGCTACATTTTGTTATTCTATTGAAGTATTTATCATCCTTGCTGCATAATACAGTCAAAAATCGTTAATCCGGACTCGTCGGGACTTCGGCGATTCCGGATTATCGATTTTTCCGGATTATAGATCATCAGTTTAAATCTGCTAAGATGGCATGCAGAAATTATAAAATTAAAAATATGAAACCGTAATTTATGAAATAAAGAGCAATTATGATCTAAAGGGTATCAAAGATTACAAAAAGAAAAAGCCAAATATTTATTTGTTTATTTTATTAAACATTTCTTTCAATGTAAGTTGTTTAATTTGCTTCGTTTCATGTGATAATACTTTCTCTTTAATTCTATTAAACAGACATAATTTCTTGTTTAGTTACAAAGTTCCGCTGTTCAAGTCCTACAATTGCTGTGTCGAGAATACCGACTAATTTGTCAATCGAAATTTTTTCGTTTTCAATGACCTCTGAGTCACTTTCTTCACTATCGGAAGCGAATTATAATGACTAGGAACTTGATTTAAATCATATCAAAGACCGAGTACATCGAGATGAAATACTGCATTTAGTAAAGAATTATAAGCCAAATAAAATAAAAACATGTGCTCTGAAGATAAGGATAGTGGTGACAGATCAACTTCCAATTCATTGCGCGCCGTGTCGTTTCCCTTTCCCCGCAGAGCAGCGTGAAATTGATAAACATATTTCGGAATGATTAGATAATCAAAGGACATGTCTTTATCCATTTTTTGCAGCAATTCCACTTTCTGTTTAATGGACTTCGAAACATACTTTGTAGATCCTTTACATATTAGTAAATATATATCGGAAATTCTATTTGACATAATCGGAAGTTCAAGCTTACTTTTATAAAATTGCTCTAACAGTGTGCAAAAAATCATAAGCCGGATCCAATTCGAAGATTAAAGAACAACGCAATCTGCAACATTAACTGAAATAGATAATTAGATAATTTTAGCTTATACCGTCCTTTATACATTAAACGCGCATGCGTAAACGTATTATGCGCATGCGCACATGTATATTCGCAGCCGTAAAGGTCTTACGCGTACGCGTAAACGCCACGCATGCGCAGAAAGTTTTTAGCTTTGAGGTCCGGATTATGGGTGTCCGAATTAACGACTTTTGACTGTAATTGCCAGTTTTCAGAAGTTATAATTCAGTGTAATGTAATATTTATTTTATCTTTCACATTAAAACTTCAAAAATAATGAGCATCCTTTTTTATATCTTTCTTTAATTTTGATTTTTATAATAATTAAGAGATAGAATTCTTCAAAGGAATATAACTGCAATTTGTTTTAAAATTTATTAAGTTCTTTAAAGAAGGCAATACAAGAACATGTCATATATGCATAAGAATTTTGGTCCTTGTTCAGTAGCAAGAGGTTTAAAAAAGGAAGAGAACGTTCTGACTGGCTTCCCAATGTAATCTATATATCTTCAAGATTTTGCCACCAAGTAACTTCCTGAATTCTAAAAATTATGTTACCTGTACTTCACCAGGTGACTAGTCATGTGTTTTAGACACCATACACTGACAATACTGAAAGAGAATTGTCATTTCATTAAGCTCCAGACTTTGAATGCTGTTTTCAACTTTGAATTAACAATTTATTTTATTAATTTGATCTGAAGTGTATGAAATCGGGAAAATTTATCTTATATTAAAATAAAGAAAAGAAAAACAATATTTTTATTTGCATGCATAAAAGACCTGGGCAGTTTGGAAACATACACTAAAGTTTCAGCATTTTCCTAAAATATGATTAAGTAAAAATAACCTCGACTTGACAATATCCTGATTTAATGAAAAATTTCATGAATTATGTCACACTTTGATTACTATTAATTGTTTGAAATGATATTTTTGCATCCTTAATTGACAAACTTAATGACTATAGCACAAGGAATTAAAAAAAATTACTGAATTTAATTCAATGAACTTTTCATTAAGTCACTCGTGGGCAAAATTAAGAGAATTTGCAAATTATGTTTATTTTTAAGAAAAGTTTTGAATCTAAGGTATTAATTATGCCGCGAAAGAATTATGCAAATATTCAGAGTCGAATACGTAATCGTACATGTGCGTATCTGCGGAGCTATGATCATGAAAAGAATGTCAGCGCACGAGGGGTTTCAACAATTCATTACAATACTGGATATTAATCTGCATTGTGATTGCACCTGTATATATACTATAACCACTAGTTGGCACCACTTTACAGTAAATCACCTATCTACATGTTGGAAAATTTTTTATCACCATCGGACTAGCGTCCACTTCTGCGATGGAATCAAAGAGTTAAATGCAATGGTAGCCACAGTAATTTGTTATAGAGTTCCGCCGATTACGGTGTGTATGTATAAAGCCAATGGCCTAGAAGAGTTCTCCCAGATTCGGGTAAAAACCAGTTAGTTACATGCCTGTTTCAAAGCCACGCTCGGCGATTAACGGTAGATTGTCGCCAGATCAATCAGAAGCGGAGGTAGTTAAAGAGCTCAATGTGACACCCAGTGTCGTCAGCAATTTATGGAAACAGTTTCAGGACTTTGAAAAGTTCGACCAAGATCCACAACCAAGGTCCAAAGCCGACCAAAATCTACAACGACGATTGAAGCTCACTATTTGCCTCTTTCAGCGCTGCGATACAGAACTGCTACAGATTCACAACTCTCACCTGAGCTAGCTATATGCTGCCGCTGAAATCCGAGTTTCACGGTTTACAGTTGTCTGAAGGCTTCATGAGATATCTTGTGTTACATTACAGCTTTTTCTGAGTACATATACAGGGTGGTTCAAAACTATATGTCAAAAATGTAAAGGCAGGCAGAGGGGACCTGAATAAGCAGATTTCATATAGGAATGCATGTGTGGTAATGTCGCATTAAAAACTAGCACGTAAAGCAGTATGAATCACAGGAAACTGAAAAGACAAGTAAAGACAAAAGAAAAAAATTATTAACAGTTTACAATAGGCATTTGAAAGAGTGGCTACCAACAAAGACACAAAATTCAGTGGCGACACATGGATCAGCGTACTTTAGAAAAGACGTCAGGTATGTCGAGCACATGTCCAGCAACAACAGACAAGTGGGAAACAAGGATTACCTGCAGATGTGACTGGACTCCTGTACACGAAGCCTTTAATATGACCCCAAAAAGAAGAAATCGAAGCAGGTTAAATCAGGAGAACACAGTGGCCAGTTCCTCCCCATCCTATCCAATCCTGACATTCCCACTGAAGTGAGCTGGGGCTCCATCATGCTGGAATCACATTTGTCTGTAAACAGTTGGTTTAAGTAAGACCTCCCCGTAACATTGCTCCTTGTACATTCTTTGAACAGTTAATTCATTTCTTTATGCATACATGAAATGCATGTTGGCAAGCTCTGCTTTGGTGTAACGATGCATGCTGTTCGAAATCCATGCGGAAAACGAAGAATCCAGCTAGGACAGCGCTTTTATACGCCATACTCATCAGTCACTAAACAGGTCTTGATTTACTTAAAATAAAAGCAAATGATTCATCAAAATGGAAGATTTTCTTTCTTGATTGAAATATATATTTATTTCTCATCAGCAGTTCTAATATTAAGAGTCACTCTTTTTATTTAGAAACATCTACCATATTAAACATAAAGTAAATATTTTAGTGCATAACTCAATAAAGAATGTAAACTCTGATCGAAGTACTTATTTGCCAATTATGCTGAAATGATAAACTGTGAAATAATGCATTGGTAGATGTATTTTTAAAATAACTTGCTTTCAATTTGATATGTTTATAAATGTGTTGTGATTTATACTTTACATATATTTAATCTTTGTGATATATATTCTTTTTAGGCACCTTGCAACTGGAAACAGCTACAGTTCTTTGGCATATAGTTTTCGTGTTGGGAAATCTACTGTAGGAGTTGTGGTGCCTGAGACATGCAATGCTATATGGACAGCTCTTCAACCGGTATATCTAAAAGAGCCAGAGAAAAGTGATTATGAGAGAATAGCTGTAGAATATGGCACAGTGTGGGACTTCCCAAATTGTGTTGGAGCTGTCGATGGCAAACATGTTGTCATTCAGGCTCCAGCACATGCTGGCTCTACCTATTTCAATTACAAAGGGTCACACAGCATCGTTTTGATGGCTGCATGTGATGCTTCATATTTATTTACAATGGTGGACATTGGAAATTTTGGCAGAATCAGTGATGGAGGCATTTTCTCAGCTTCAAACCTTGGGAAAAAGCTTTCTCGTGATAAAGAATTTCTGCCTGGGTACAAAAAGTTACCAAAAAGCTCCAAATGTCTGCCACATGTCTTCGTTGGAGATGAAGCATTTGGACTGAAAGAAAATTTCATGCGTCCATATTCAGGTAGAAACTTAAGTAATTCAAAAAGGATTTTCAATTATAGGCTCTCCAGGGCAAGAAGATGTATAGAAAACACATTTGGTATTTTGACTGCTCGCTGGAGGATTTTACGGAATCCAATTATTGCACAGCCTCAGACAGCAACATTAGTTGTTCAGGCATGTTGCTGCCTGCACAATTTCTTGATGAAATACGAGTCTATATCTCATAATTATAAATACTGCCCACCTAATTTTGCCGACAGACCCATGCTTGAGACAGCTAATGGACTCTGGCGAGATGATACATCTCCAAACAATGGTCTAGTGAGAATTCTTAGATTAGGGAACAATAACTATTCATTTTCCTCTGGATCTGTTCGTGATTTATTTTGTAGTTATTTTGAAAATGAAGGAGCACTCTCTTGGCAAAATAAAAGAATAGGTCTGACAGTGCACCCAAATTAAAGATAAATGTATGTAAATAATATTTTTTTTTTATTTCAAAATAAATATACATGTACAATGTGTAAAAAATAAAACAGGTTGGAAAAACATGTAAGCATTGCACAGCTCACTTTGATACTTTTTGTGATTATTATAAATAATTTCAAAGTGTATATTATTTTCACAGTACTTCTATATTATTTATTTCCTTATTATCTGATTTATTTCCTGAAGTATATAAAACTTCTGCATTATGAATATTTTTAAAGACTATATGATGTATATTAACAAAATAAGATTTCTCGCACCAGAAAGCATAAAATTATCAAAAAATATTAGCTAAGAAATAAATTTGTACCTTACAGTAATGAATTTTCTGTTAGAGATCTGCTACAATACGAAACCTGGCTGTAAATGTTATTCCATAAGCATAACATAGACAAATTAGGCATGAATGTAGATTCATTACAATAGTTAAGATGTGTATCATTATGCTGACATTATTGACATCTATTTTCTGTATACCTTTTTCAGATCATTCAGCTTTTATCATTGCTAAAAATTTAGTTTATACTTATTGCCGAGGCATTTTGTTGTCTTGTTCTGTAATGTACGATGCACTTTTATATTTTCCTGAAATGTCTATGCTGTGTGGAAATTATTTTGATTAATTGATAGATGGCGCTAGCGTTGTGTGTTAACGAGACGCGACGTGCCTTCTGAATTTCCATAGACTCTCCACCGGCAGTTCGATAGATGGATGTCTGATGGTTCGCACACTATTTGATTAGGGACACTTCGGTTCTTATTTGATTTCGATTTTCGATTATGAAAGCATATAGATTTATTTGTCAACTGAACCACCATGTTTGATCTATGATCTGTAAATATTGTACATATTAAAAGTTACATTTAAAAAGTGATTGATGTCGATTTATAGATCTTAGAATATTTTGAAACAGCACGCAAAGTTATCAGGACCACCGTGTCCAAGATTCTAAAAAAAATCGAATCGGAGTTGAATAAAGAAGAAATTGATACAAGTACATTAGAAGAAAATTTAGATCAATTAATCACGAAATCAAAAGCTCTGAGTGAGTTAGATGCTCAGATAGAGCGTGACTTGAAATCAGAGGCAGAAGAGTTTGAAACAGAAATTCTATCTTGTATCGAATACGAAGAGAAAATTCAGTTATGGCAATTCAGAGCAAATAAAAAATTGAAAGAATTGAATAAAGTAACAAATTCGGATAATGAAAACTCTCTTAACGAAACTAATTCTAAAATCGAAAGCAATAAATGTACGCGTCTGCCAAAATTAACCATCGCTAAATTCTATGGAGATTACACCCAGTGGACAAGTTTTTGGAACTCTTTCAAGGTAGCAATCCATGATAATGAATCTTTAACAAAGATCGAAAAATTTAATTATTTAAAATCGTACTTATGCGGGAACGCCGCAAACGCGATAGAAGGCTTTTGCATTTCGGAACCAAATTACGATGAAGTTGTCGAAATACTTAAAAACAGGTTTGGCAGAAAAGATATAATTATAAACTCACACATGCAAAAACTCCTGAATCTTACCCCAGTAACCAAATCCAGTGACACTGTAAAACTTCGCAAACTTTGTGACACTATCGAAACTCAAATACGCAGCTTGAAATCATTAGAAGTCACACCGGATAAATACAGTTATATGTTGATTCCAGCCATAATGAAAACTCTGTCGTCTGATATAACCTTAGAATTCAATCGTAAAACGGATTCGTCATCCTTTTTTAATGTTGACGAATTATTGCACTTTGTTCGTTTAGAATTGGAAAGTCGCGAGAGAAGCCATCTTTTGCTCTCCACTCATAAATCAGAAAGCACTTCCTGTGTTTATAAAGAGAAGGGTGGGAAGGGGAGTATCGTTCATTCCACTTACCAGCTCTTGGCGCCGGTTAAAGAAAACAAAAATACTAATTGCTGTCTGTTTTGTAATACATCCAAACATGTTACTGAAGACTGTGAATCACTGACAGTTGATGAGAAGAGAAATTTATTACGTAAACATTCCCGATGTTACCTTTGCCTGAAATTAAACCACCGCCTAAAGCAGTGTCGAAGCGATCTCGTCTGCTCCAAGTGCAAAGGTCGACATAACCGTTCAATATGCTTTCGCGCTGAGAAAGAACGAAATGAAAAAAAATAAAAGTATAGAAGATTCGCATGTCCTTTCAGCATTCTCACGCAGCAAAATTAAAACTATTTCACTTCAAACGTGTTGCGTAACACTTCGAACAACTACGCAGTCGGTTTTAATTAGAGCTCTACTGGATTCAGGTAGTATGCGTTCCTTCCTAAGAAAAGAAATCGCGGATAAATTGAAGCTTCCTGTTATTCGAACAGAGACTCTTTCGGTATTTACGTTTGGAAATAAAACACCCATTAGAAAAACATTTGACGTTGTTAAGATAAAATTACAGAACAAGGAAACACCGAATTTGAAAATCGAAATTGAAGCTCTCGTGACTGAACAAATTTCAAGTTCTGATTTACCACCTCCTAATCTGGATAGACACATTTTAGGCAAACAGTTAGAAGGTTTACAACTCGCAGATTCTTGGGATTGCAAAGAAAAAATTACTCTTTTGATAGGAGCTGATCATTATTATGATGTAATAACTGGGAAACTTAAGCGTTTAAACAAACATTTAGTAGCTGCTGAAACGTTATTCGGTTGGTCTCTGCTAGGTTACACTAAAGGTACAACACACACGTCCACAGCCTTCAATATCATAGTTGAGGAAGATATAATATCTGATCAGATAAAGAAATTTTGGGAGCTTGAAAGTTTAGGTATAAAACCTGAAAATGAATTATCTGAACCATTAGACAATACCATAATGGAAAATTTCGAATCGGAAATTTTATACAGAAATTCTCGTTACAAGGTTAGGCTGCCATGGAAGTCTGATAGAAAATATGAGTTACATGACAATAAAGCGATTGCGCTGAAACGATTTGAGAAACTTGTAAAGCGATTTCAGAATAACCCTGAACTCTTTTATTCGTATCAAACAGTTCTACAAGATTATTTACAACAAAACATCATTGAACCAGTTCCAGACACTGTTGATAGTGAATCTCAAATCACGTTTTATTTGCCTCACAGAGAAATCGTTCGTAGTGTTCGAACTACTAGTAAACTACGTATCGTATTCGACGCGCCTTCACATGGACCTGCTGAAATCTCGTTAAATGACTGCTTGCATATTGGTCCAAATTTGTATCCTGACATTCTTGAAGTTCTATTGGCCTTCAGGCTTCACCCTGTAGCATTTACAAGTGACATAAAGCAGGCTTTTCTTCAGATAGAAGTAGATGAGAAGGACAGAGATGTAACGCGTTTTCTGTTTACTAAAAACCCATTCGATGATCCACAAAATTTTATAACTTATCGGTTCACACGTGTGTTATTTGGCGTAAACAGCAGTCCATTTTTACTGGCTGCAACCATTAAACACCATTTGAAACAATATGAGAAAACCTACCCTGCCACTTGCGAATTTCTAAATGATCACATTTATGTAGATGACATCATTGGAGGACACCGAAACGTTGAACTTGCTTTCAATACCAGTTTAGAATGCGTCAGCATTTTTAGAGATGCTAGTATGATTCTACATAAATGGCACACCAATTCTCAAGAACTGCGCGAATTATGGATTAAAGAAGGTATTGAATCCGAGGAATCTAGTCATGTTTCGGAAGCTGGAAATCCTCCATTGAAAGTGTTAGGAGTCGCTTGGGACAACCAAGGTGACATAATTTACTTTGATGTAAAACATTTGATAACATTTCTCTCAAAACAAGTTAATACTAAACGTTTCGTCCTACAAGCAATAGGACGAATTTTTGATCCTGTAGGTCTATTATCACCGTTTGTACTTAGAGTCAAAATCTTATTGCAGCAAATTTGGACACTTGCTTTAGATTGGGATGATGAACTACCAGAAAATTTATGTTCTGTTTGGAAAACATGGTGCAAAGAAGTTTCCAATTTGGACGAAATCGGTATTCCACGATATTATTTTTCTGCAATCGGTAATAGTGATGTGGAACGGATTGAACTGCACTGTTTTTCTGACGCTAGCAAAAGGGCATATGGTACAGTAGCGTATCTACGTATAATTTCTAGCAATGAACAAATATATACGGTTTTTGTTGCTTCAAAGACTAGAGTAGCGCCTTTAAAACCACTCACCTTACCTAGGTTGGAACTAATGGGAGCTCTTTTGTCAGCCAAATTAGGCAGTAGCATCAATAAAGTTTTGAAGTTACAACCTTCTTGTTTTTTCTGGACTGATTCGAAAATCACACTTTTCTGGATAAAAGACTGTGCAAAGAAATTTAAGCTTTTCGTTAAAAATCGTATTCAGGAAATACAAAATTTAACATCCCCAGAAAATTGGCATTATTGCCCCGGTAAATGTAATCCCGCTGATTTGGCTTCGAGAGGAGCTAAACTTCCAGATTTGAAAAACAATCCTATCTGGTTTCAAGGACCAGAATGGCTTAGAATGTCGTCTGAGTTGTGGCCTCGACAGAATGAAGAGAAACCTGTCACTGAAGAAGAATTAGAATACCGCAAAAATATTAATGATATTTATAAATTTGTATGCACGGCAGTTGAAGAAAGGGTAATAGACATCTCAAAATATAGTAATTTAAGAAAATTGTTGAGAATAACTGGTTGGATAAAGAGATTCATCGGTAAAATTAGGAAAACAAACCATTTGACAGGTCCATTAACGACTGAAGAAATAGTAGATGCCGAAAATTATTGGATTCGATCTGAACAAGAACGTTTTTATTCCAAAGAAATCGAGTCTCTGAAGAGAGCGAATAAAGTCGAAAAGAAATCATCCTTATATCTTTTTAACCCATTTTTAGACCAGAACGGGATACTGAGAGCAGGTGGAAGATTAGAACATTCTAGTTTGTCACAGGATGAAAAACATCCGGCAATTCTTTCAAGAGACTCCTGGCTAACAAATTTGATAGTAGAAAGTGCACATGTTAAAATGATGCATGGAGGAGTAGCAACGACCTTAGCTGAAATTCGAAGTCGCTTTTGGATCCCAAAAGGACGTCAATTTATCAAGAAAATAATAAACAAGTGTCTTATTTGTAAAAGATATTCATTGAAGTCTGCTGACCAGACCACTTCTCAACTTCCAGAAGACAGAATCAATGAGACACCACCATTCTACGTATCTGGCATAGATTTTGCTGGACCGATTTACGTAAAAAACATTGAAGGGAGTCAAAAAGCCTATGTAACATTATTTACATGCGCTATCACTAGAGCCATACATCTGGAACTTGTACCGAATCTCTCTACAGATTCTTTCTTGATGGCATTCAAGAGATTCACATCTAGGAGAGGCAATTGTCGAGTAATTTATTCGGACAACGCGAAAACTTTTAAAAAGGGAAAAAAAGAACTCGAACATTTCTCTAAACTATTGTCGAATGAGAAATTCCAAGATTTTCTGTCGAATGAAAGAATCAGTTGGAAGTTTATAATAGAACGAGGGGCTTGGTGGGGAGGCTTCTACGAGAGATTAGTAAAATCAGTGAAAGAGTGCTTACGAAAAATTCTCGGTAAAGCTTTACTAACGTTTGAAGAATTGTCAACAGTTTTAGCACAAGTGGAAGCTGTTTTGAATTCTCGTCCTTTGACATATGTGTACAATGACCACAAGGAACCGTTGCCACTAAAGCCAGTCAATTTTTTGATTTTTGGAAACAAAGATTCTACATTACCTATCAACTTTAATTCCATTGTTAAAGTTGGCTCTACCAAGTCCTCTCTGACTAAAAGAAAGATTTATCAAGATTTATTGGTTAGGCAATTGTGGACTAAATGGAAAAAACAATATTTGATGAATCTTCGGACAGCTCATCAATTAAAAAATCCTAACATTTATGATGATCTAAAAGTTGATGATCTTGTATTAATTGAAGGCAACAATTAGCGCAAACTTTTGTGGAATTGTGGTAGAGTGATAAACGTTTTTCGTGGTCGTGACAACAAAGTTCGTTCTTGTGAACTAAAAACTGCTGATGGAATAATAATAAAACGACCAGTTCAATTATTATATCCTTTAGAACTTTAAAAACATTTTTTATTGTTTAATAATATGAATAAGATTGAATATGTTTTATGCAATTGTTTATTTTACTAGTTTAATTTCATACGCTTAGATTGTAAGGATCTTAAGTTTTACTAACGTTTATTTTATTTTAAATCTTTACTATCACTTCTTATTTTCTACTTCCGGCCAGAATTATAAGCGTGAAGGAGTTTATGCAAAGTTGTCTGGCGAACGCCAAGTATTTAAGTGTGGCCTTTTTGCCAAGAATGAGAGAGGAAGCAGTGAGTTCGAAGCAGGCCGCTTACCTTAGAAGTTACGCAGTTGCTATTTGCCTTCCAGGCCAGAGGTTTTAATCCTCTTGATAAATTAAACGTATTGTAGTGTTCACAGTCTCTGTGCTACATACGCTTTCTGTTATTATAAGGCCAATCTTATTCTAAAGTTAAATTAGAGTTTAGTTTTATTTTTTATACCTTTTACGTTAGACCCCGAGTGGAGGGTCATTGTATTCCGAAGTATGGAAGTCATTGTATATAAAGAAAAATAAAGGGTCTTGTATACCCTTCGTCTGTATCCTGTCTACTTACTACAATTAGTGAACATAGCTTTAGTAAGCTCTCTGTTCCTAGTTAGGTCATTGTATGTTTCCGAAGAAGGTTAGAAGAAACATTGAACCTGATAGTGGCGCCCGACGAAGAATAACCATGGCCGAATTTCAAGAAGAACTTGTGCTGCCTGCAGAAACGGCTCAGAATCCAGAAATGCCAGCTGCCGCTCTGGAAGGATTTGGGTACATCGTCCAGACCATGCGCGCTTCGATGAAACCAGAAGCAACGTTTAATTGAAACTCACAGGTAACCAGTTTTTTGGAAAAATTGGATGACCACTTCATGCTCTACCCCGTGCACGAGTTTCAAAAAGTTACCTTAGCTACCAGCGCTTTGAGGGGCCAAGCGCTTAACTGGTTCAAATGTATCGGCAGAAGTCTCTTGGGTCAAGCAGGAAGTCCCACCTATACTTACGAAAATTTCAAGACTGCCCTACTAAAAGCCTTCCCTGTTGTAAGGGATCGTGCGAAATTAGAAACAGAACTTTTCAGTATATATCAACAAAGAATGGAAAACCTCTCGAGCTTTATTTTAAGAAAAATTCACGTTTTCAAGCTCTTGTATGGAAACCGTCCGGATCCTGAAATAATTCAAGTGATTTTGCCGAGGTTACTACCCCAAGTGCAAGACTTTATTGAATTACGAAATCCGACTACACTGGAAAAGTTATTTGAGCTAGCAATCCAGTTTGAAAGTAGAAGAACGGCGGACGTCGAAAGAAGACGCCAATATCAACAGCGAAACCAATTTGGTACGCCAAGACTACAGCAAACTCAAGCACATGGCTACGGAGAAAAAGCGAATCAGTGGGCAAGGAAACCCGAGCATTCAAAAACAGCCGGCGAAAGTCGACAGTTCAATAGCAACCCAGGAAAAAAGTCTCAAGGCCAGTGGAGAAAGAAGGAAAGCACCGAAAGGAAAAATAATTTAAACTAAAACGGATTTCTGCTGACGAGAGGGTGCGGAAATCCGAAGGCCACGAAAACCCCTCTTCCTACAAGTTAAATACAGTAATGGTGAAAAATTTAACTCTTCCGAAGATTGAAGTCTTGGTAAATAATATCCCGGCCACCGCACTCCTGGATACCGGCGCGCAGTGTTCCTGTGTGGCAGAAGTCTTTTTTAGAAAGTATTTTCGCAAATACCGCATATATAATGCGGATAATACAACAGTATTAGCGGCGCAAGGAGAACAATGTAAGTGCGTAGATAAAGTACCTTTGTACATCCGTATCAAGGACGAACAAGTAAAGGTGATGTTTTTTATAGTAAAGAATTTGCAAGCAAATTTAATCCTAGGAATAGACTTTCTTTCAGACGCACAAGCTACACTGGATTTTAATGCAGCGTCCCTTAAGCTGCCGATGAAACCAGTGCGTGTAGAAAAGGTTGAACCGCCAAGGTTAAATCTTGACCACCTGCCTAATGACGAGCAAGATAGAATCCGACAAGTGGTAAGTGAATTTGCTTCCTTATTTAGTGATATTCCAGGATTTACTCAGGTTACTAACCATAGTATTGACACCGGAGATGCATTGCCGGTTCATCAAAAACCATACCGGTATGATAAGAATAAGGAAAAAATTATAGAATGGCATATTACCGATATGCTACGTAAAAAGATCATAACGCCCATCTCAAGTAGTTATGCTAGCCCGGTGGTTTTATGTAAGAAAAATAATGATTATCTTTTGGAGCATCCAAAAAGGTGGAGATTCGCTATTGATTACCGTAAATTAAATTCCATAACGAAATATCCGGTATATCCGTTACCGATTATAGAAGAAATTTTAAGGAACATAAAATCAACCAAATTTATGACGACTTTAGACTTAACGAATGGTTATTTTCAAATAGGGGTCAGGCCTGAGGACGTGCCTAAGACTGCTTTTATAACCAAGTCTGGCACTTATGCATTTTTGCGTATGCCGTTTGGCCTTTCAGGCGCCCCAGCAACATTTCAGCGATGCATGGACATTGTGTTAAAACCTGTTCTTGGAAAGTCCACATTTATCTATTTAGACGATATCATTATTACTAGTGATAATCTCGACCAACATATACAGGATTTAAGACAGGTGTTTTCTTTATTAAATGAGGCCGGTCTAAAAGTTAATGTCGAAAAGTGCAAATTTCCAGCCCCTGAATTAAAATATTTAGGTTACAAAATATCGCAAAAAGGGATCGAGACAGATGAATCAAAAATAATCGCTGTACAAAAGTATCCGACTCCAAACACGGCAAAGAAGCTCTCTTCTTTTCTAGGACTTTGTTCATATTATAGGTCCTTTATAAAAGATTTTGCGGCTATCGCTGAGCCATTGTTAAAATTAAAAAGGAAAAAGGCAAGATTCTCGTGGACGGCTGAAGCCAATAGTGCTTTCGAAAAATTAAAACAAGCATTGACGCAAGCCCCTGTGTTGAAATTTCCTGAAAAGGATGAAAATTTAGAAATTTCAGCGGATGCTTCGGATTATGCGGTAGGAGCGGTACTTTCGCAAAATCAGCAGCCCGTGGCATTTTTTAGCCGAACTTTAAATCAAACACAAAGAAACTATTCCGCGACCGAGAGAGAGGCACTTGCAGTTCTGTTAGCAGTGCAAAAGTTCCGAGTCTATTTTGGAAAGGCGCCGATAACAGTATATTCTGATCATGCGGCGGTAACTAGATTGTACTCAGGGAAAAATTTATCCCCAAGGTTAATAAGATGGGCACTCAAGCTGCAAGAATATAATCTGGTAATCAAGCATACCCCCGGAAAGGAAAATATCGTAGCAGATGCCCTATCACGAATTAAATTAGACGAACAGGGTAATACCGTAAAAGTTGCAATGCTGACAGCGTGTACAATAAATTCCCGAGAAACTGTAATAACCGAACTGGGTAAGGATCCTGAGTTTGGAAGTATTTATGAGTATTTGAAGGATCCTGAAAATTTTAGCCACCAAGATATTGTGGCGATAAGAAATAGGGCGGCCCATTACGAACTAATAGATGGTCTATTATTCTACACAAAAACTACGAATTCCAACAACGAATTTCGACCTGTTATCCCAGCTAGTCTTAGATTAAATATCCTGCAAGAGCTCCATGACAGCCCTTTAGCTTCTCATGCTGGTATTCGAAAAACTATCCAACGCGTACGCGAGGCAGTCTACTTTCCTGAACTGCAAAAGTTAACAAGGGCGTATGTCCAGTCCTGCCCAACATGTCAAGCCGTTAATTATATTAATTTCCGCCCGGCCGGGTTTCTAAATAGTATTAAATCCGAATTTCCAAATGAAATAATCGGCATCGATTTATTGGGCCCTTTCCCAAAAAGTCAGTTAAACAAAAGTCGCTATCTCCTTGTTATGGTTGATCATTTTAGTAAATGGACCGAAATTGTTCCCTTAAAACGAGCCTCCGCGAAATTAGTTACTGATTCTATTTTAAATAAATATATTTTAAAATACGGGGCGCCCCTAAAAGTTATATCGGATAATGGTCCTCAATTTGTAAGTAATATATTTGAAGACATGTGCCAAAAACTGGGCATACGTCATTTAAAAATGGTCCCGTATCGGCCGCAATCAAATATAGCGGAACGGGTCAACAGAAATATAGTGAAAATTATCCGTAGTTATGTTAAAAATTTTCATAAAAGCTGGGATAACTATGTCAATGAATTTGCTTTCGCCCTTAGGACCGCAAAACATGATACAACGGGCAAAACTCCTGCTGAGTTATTTCTAGGCAGAAAGGTTATAACACCGTTAGATAAACTATTTTATGTGCAACAAAGAGCCCCAGAATTTAAAATGGGTGATATAGAAAAACTAATAAAAGAAGCAAAAAAGAATACGGAAGTAGTACAAAGAAAACAGAAGTTATACTATGATCTGAAACGACGGGGAGTAACTTATAAAGTAGGGGATGAAGTTTTAAAAATCAAGCATTCACTTTCTTCAGCACCAGAAGATAAAACTGCCAAATTTTTTCCACGCTTTGAAGGACCATATGTTATAGAAAAAATAACTCACGCTGTTGTAGTGTTAAAGGCAAGAAATGGTGAAACCTGTTCCGCAAATATTGATCAAATTAAACCCTACTTCGATCGTAATAAAATGAAAATCTTTTCAGATCTTTTGCAGGATCCGGTACGGCAGACACCGCAGGTACAAGTTCCAGAGGTGGGAAAACGACAAGTACAAGGGCAAGCCAATGAGAGACAGAAGCAAGTGAAAAGAAAATTGCCCCGCGGAAAAACTGAAGGTAAAAAGAAAAAGAAGCCGTTCCACCGTCCAGAAAACAGAGTGCACGAACACCCCCAGAATGAAGAAGGGAGAAGGACGACGTATGTGGAAAGGACCGGGAGAAAGGACGGCAACTATAACCCGGCTGTGAAACGGAAGATTGACTCATCCGACAGAACTCTCCGCAGCAAAAGTCGCCGAACTGCGGAAGGGCCATCAGCGGCGGAGGAAAAAGTACAAGAAAAATTTGAACGGCCAACAACGAGGTCCAAGCAGGATCACGACAGAAGTTTCCCGGTTCCACCAAGACCAGCTGCCTTCAAACGGCCAAGACCACAAGCAGAGCACAAAAGGAAGGTGTTCAAGGGTGGCCGTACTGGTGAAAAACGGAAGCTTCCAGAGGAAAGCACTGAAGGGCGAGCCCGTACAAGAAGGAGGATCAACCAAGCTACTATCAGCTATACCTTTAAAGACTGGGCCCAGAAAAGGATGTCTGAATATTACAAAGATAAGTAAAATTTTATGTTACTTTACAAACTTAAGTTAATCTTTCATTCTTACTGCAAGTGGCAGATTTCAAGAAGTTTTACCTCATGCGAGGTCTACCTTTATCGCCAAAAGGGCGAGAAATGAGTTGTGACCGATTTTCTTATTATGTTTTTCAATTACTCGCGCGTAAAACTAAAGTTGATGTATAATAGCGTTGTGTAAAGACTTAAATATTGTAAAAAGTTATTGTATAAATTTTATTTAAAACATTCTAGCAAGAAAGAAGTTTTAGTCTGAAAGACTTTTTGAAATGTAGTATTATTTCAATGTAGAAAGAATTGGCACTTGCTTTGAAAAGAATAGAACTTAACAATGTACTACTAATGTATGTTTTCAAATGTGTAAAATTAACGGCATGTTGATATGTTCTTGTATACATGTGAACTGTTATTTTGAATGTTAAGAAATACCGTGATATGGTAAAAGTGAAAGTAATGTTAAAAATTTGTTATTCGTGTGACTGTAAAGATTAAATCATGGTGAATATGTGTTAAAGGTTGAATGATGTAGTTAGGCTCTCTGACGCTACACTTTAGAGTTAGCCACTTTCAGAATAGTACCTCAGGGTTTAGAGTTGAAAGTAGGGTGTGTTAAGAGGTCTCGTATGTTGAATTTTAACACGTTAGTGTTTTGATTGTAGGAGGAAGAGTGGCACACGTAGACAGAAACACATACGTGTTTGGTGTTCTTTTACAACACATGTCAGAGAGCACGGGGAGAGATAATTAAAATAGTCATGAATGAAATAAGAATGTTAAGAGAAGTATATTCTATATGTTAATTGCAATGTCATTCTGTAACATTTCATTAAACTAGTTTTCCTTCCAGATCTCTGGAAGGAACCAGAATTGAATAAAGCTCCTGTTTAGATGCAGTACAGATGAAAAAAAAAAGATTGTTGTATATCCCGGGAGCTGCTATTGTAACAAATTTCTTTCTTTTAAATTTTCTAGTTTCTAGCTAAGTTATGATTGTAAAAGGTTGGCCTCGCGTTAGTTTTTAGAGCTAAAAGTTTTCAACAAGGTCGTTTTAGACCTCAGTTTCAAACAAATTAACTCTGGCGGGAGGTATGTAAGGATCTTAAGTTTTACTAACGTTTATTTTATTTTAAATCTTTACTATCACTTCTTATTTTCTACTTCCGGCCAGAATTATAAGCGTGAAAGAGTTTATGCAAAGTTGTCTGGCGAACGCCAAGTATTTAAGTGTGGCCTTTTTGCCAAGAATGAGAGAGGAAGCAGTGAGTTCGAAGCAGGCCGCTTACCTTAGAAGTTACGCAGTTGCTATTTGCCTTCCAGGCCAGAGGTTTTAATCCTCTTGATAAATTAAACGTATTGTAGTGTTCACAGTCTCTGTGCTACATACGCTTCCTGTTATTATAAGGCCAATCTTATTCTAAAGTTAAATTAGAGTTTAGTTTTATTTTTATACCTTTTACGTTAGACCCCGAGTGGAGGGTCATTGTATTCCGAAGTACGAAAGTCATTGTATATAAAGAAAAATAAAGGGTCTTGTATACCCTTCGTCTGTATCCTGTCTACTTACTACAATTAGTGAACATAGCTTTAGTAAGCTCTCTGTTCCTAGTCAGGTCATTGTATGTTTCCGAAGAAGGTTAGAAGAAACATTGAACCTGATAAGATTAAGAATAGTTTAGATTTACTGAAGTAGTGTCAAATTATATTTGATGATAACATACCTTTTTTAGAATTTAGTGATTATAGTTTGAATATATTTTCTATTCATTTAATATACTTATCAATTGTTTTATAATTATATGTTAAAATACTTATTGCTATAAATTTGATTCTTGTTAGATTGATGTGAACTCTTGACAGAGTTCAGGTGGGGAGTGTGTGGTAATTATTTTGATTAATTGATAGATGGCGCTAGCGTTGTGTGTTAACGAGACGCGACGTGCCTTCTGATGCTGTGTACACGCTTAAAGTAGATTTTTTGTTTCCATTACTTAATTTAATAGGATGTAAAATTAGTTTTTATTTAAAGAAAATATGCATAACACTTAAATAATAATTTTAAAGTCATGTTAAGTATGATGCTCATAGTACATAGTCTTAAATAATAAAACAGAAATTAAAAACATAATTTTTTATTTTACATATTCTGCAATTAATTCCAACATTCTTCTTTTTAATTCATTTTTTTTTCCCGTGGTACAGCACCAAAGTCATCACGGAGACTTAGTAGAAAGTGTTCATCATCTGATGTTTGGCTCCGTGATTTTAATCGTGCTGCTGCCAAATCTAAATAAGTCGACAATTTTGAATCGAAGTCTTTTTTCTTTTGCTTTTTAAGTGGAGGTTCTAAAATCTCTCCACCATCTACAAGTTGGCTGCTGCATGCAGCTTCTTTATTTAATGATTCATCAAAATTTATGGAGTCATTAAATGACTCCATTGTGTCTTCGATAGGGAGTGAAGGCTCATCAATTATATTGCTCGTGGTCCTGTAAATAGAGGAAACATTAAGAGAAAATATAAATAAAATTAATATATATACATAAACATATACATTGTGTGTGTGTAACAATTTAGATTCATTTCATTTCAATTTTCATGTAAAGTAGCCAAACTTTGTTGGAAGAAGCTACATATTAAAATTAAGAATCATTTAATAGCCATAGCTAGATATTTATAGTTTTTAAGAAGGTTGATATTGAACCCACAGAGGTCAATGAGGATCAAAAGGGTCGATTGCAAATATGCACCAACAATTTATAGGAATAATCAAGCCCCCATTGAATAAAAAATGTATAATTAATTGTTTATTGATATAAAACTACACATGTGGTAAAGAAGAACACCATACAAAATAAATATAAGGGAAAAAATACATAAAAATTACTTAATAGAAGTTTAAAATCCCATTTTCAAAATGTATAAATTATTTATGCAAAAGTACAGTATAAAAGAATAAATGCAGGAACAAAGAAAACATAACCAAAAATATAAAAATGCAAACTTTCTCAGAAAACGTATTGTTATATACAAGATGCTTGCAAAATTGGAAATTTAAATTTGTCAGTGGCTCATGGAACCTCTGAATTGCAATTTCAGATCAATATTTGATCTAGATTTTATGATGTAAGAAGAGTTGATTATATTGAAGGAGGATGTTCAAGCAGAAGTCTTATTCAAAATGGAAGTTTAGGAATTAAATATTATCAAAGAGAAATATTCCAAAATAAAAGTTATCACATAATGTTATCGAGTTTCCCTTTTTTCTTTTAACGTAGTAGGTGTACTCTTTAGTCAAGATGAGAATTTTCAATGTAAAAAAAGAAATAGGCTGAGCATTTTCGAATGAAGAAGTAGTCTTAATAAGAACCAAGCAGTTTTATGCCGAACACTTAAAAAAATGCATCATTACATCAAGTGCAGCATTTGCATTAATTTAAATGGAACTTTTCTGTAATGTTGTTTCTAAAAACTTGTTTACATTTGTAAAATTAAATATAATAATAATAGAGAAAATAATATAAAATAAATCTAATAAACAATTTTGGTATATCGGTCTTACAGCAGTCCCCCCCCCAAGACATAAATCACTAATCGACTGAAATATCTTCTGGAAATCTTGTCGTGTGTTCTTATACCTCACTGCATATTACATCTCAGTTGTTTACCAATTAAATTTAGGGGTACTATAAGCCAACACAGATATATCAGTGCATTGATTACCAATTAAATTTAGGAAAATGCTATAATAAAGATGTATCAATTTTTCTTGAAACTTTTGTTTATATTTCAATATGTTATCGTTAAGTTATACGGTTTAATCCTAGTATCCTGTTCACACGGGATTTGGCGACTTTATGATGAGCAGTAAAAACGGGGCATATACGATGAAGTATTAACGGGTCATTTAAAGAATATATATAGTTATACATAGAACGTTGTTTGGGTCATTTTTGGTGTTGGCGATAATTTTCAAAATCGCGTCAAGGCTGTAGCGTATACTAGGATTTTACCAGTTATGCTTGTGCAGTTATTTGTATTATGATTATGTTTCATGCCACATATAATAGAGAAAGCATTGAAGAAAACCATCCTTTTAAAGGAAGTCAAAGCAAAAAAAAAAAAAAAGTTTGGAATCCCTGCACAAGAGCTTTTGCATAAAAAAAGTAATTTAGTTTTCTGAAACAATTAACTTAAGCTTTAAATTATTTTACAAACTGGAGCAGAAGATATCCCCTCCCTCTCCTCCAGTATACGTTACATATATTCATAGTGCTGTTAAGAATATGAATGCAACATCTGTTAATACATGTCATTTCTGCTGTCATACAATGTCTATATGAAATGTAGCATATGCACAGTAGTAAATTCCATAAATGGAACTTTTGTTTCTTAATTTGATGCTAAGTGTACATCAAGCAGTTTCAAATTGCTTAATGCTATTAAACACAATGTAATTTAAAATTAATTTGATGATTGATAACAAGGCATGTCATAAAAAAATTTCTGTTTCAAATTGTACTTAAAAAATGAAATCGTTTCTTATAGCATGAGCCACATTTAAGGACCTTCCAAAATAGTTTTCATGGCTTCTTCCACATGTGTCTTTCTCTTATTCAAAACTGCACTTCCAAGGTGTTTCTCTTTTACATATATAGCTTAGTTAAAATAATCTGTAAGCAACCTATTAAATTTTATATAAATTTCCTTAAATAAATACCATTTTGAAAAGCAGTTATAAAATTCTTAACAACTTCAGGAATATTTTGAGCCTTACAAAAAGTATTCTCACTTGTTAATGTAGTTACAAAATTCCCTTAGCAAATTTATATAATAAACAATATCAGAACTATACATTTAAAGATGTAATTCAATTTTATTATTTCAACTACAAAAGTAGAGAATATATATCGTATAGCTGTGATATTTTTAAATATACAGAATATAGTAATCGTTTTAAAATATTAAAAGTTGTTAGAAATACTTACGGTCGATGACTAACTGTATCTCTTAAAAAAGATAATTCCTCATACAATCCAAATTTTGGAGTTGTAGCTTCAGAGCCACTCCTATTTTTTGATTTTAGAGCCTTGCACTCCCTAACATATCTATCACGCAGACATTTCCATCGATGTCTGATAGTATTAACTGAAAATAAGCATATTATAATCATTAGTAAGCATACGTTTCATATCACAAAAAAATATAATATAAGCAAAAATGTTCCTTGAAATATATGAAACAGACTTACCGTCGTATCCTATACTATTCGATATTTTTATCCAGATTAGTTCTTTTCTTTCTTTATTGCGATAATCTTTGAGTTTGTGATCCCATAACAGTGGGTATTGTCGAATCTCGTTGATAAGTATTTCGTCGTTAAACGCAGCCGCCATGTTGAAAGCTGTAAACAAAACTTTGGAGCAGATCATGACACGTGATCCGAATTCAGTCAGCTATTGGCTAAACGCGCGCGTCGCGGGCGAAAAAGCTGAACAGGAGCGTCCTCAGTTTTACGTCTTCTGCGTCATGCGAATTTACGCCGGCGTCAAAAAAGTTACGTCAACTACGTCGGGAGCGGCCTCGTGTGGACGGGCCTTTACAGTTGTCTGAAGGCTTCATGAGATAGGGCTGTATGCCAAAAGACCTGCTATTTGCGTTCCGCTCACTTCAATACACATACTTCAGTGCGTGCTTTTTACACGAGCCGAGATATGCCTGGCCATTGATTCTTATTGTGTCTGCATTTGGAAAGAGCCTGGAACACGATACCATCCCTCCCCTCATCATGGGAAAGGATCATTACGGTGGTGGAGATGTAATAGATGGGTAGGTATTATGCTGAACGGCCCCACACTCCCTTCATGTGTTTGACAAAGGCTTTCTGATTTCTATGAGGTATAGAGAGGCAATCTTAGATCGTATGTTTCAGGAGCGCAGTTGGTCCGGTGTTCCTGTTAATGGATTACAAAGCTCGTCCACATAGGGCTCAGCTGGTCAACAGTAACCTGGAAAGTGAGGATATTTGCCACCTGGCTAAACAACGCAACACCTAACTGAAATAATATATCCATATAAAGCATGTCTGGGACGCTCTTAAGAGGGCAATTTTCCCCCCTCCAAGAACCATCCTGGAGTTGAAAACTGTCTTGTTGCAGGAATGAGACCGACTGCCATAGGGGCTCTTCATCTGCGTCCTGTCTAGTATGCCGTCACGATACACGACCTGTCTGGCTGTAGAAGAAACCATACCTCATATTAGATCTTAGAGAGATGTTAATTTATTTTACCGATGTTTATTTAGAGCTTTATTGATAATCATGAGACATAAAATGACTTGGAATGTCACATTCCTTTCTCTGTTATAAATGTATATTCATAGCGTAATTTTAAAATAATTCATATTCAGCAATTTTAAGTGATTTACAATAAATTTGACAGATGAACTCCTGTGTAAATAAAAAGTTTAAGAAACGTTAATAAAGTTCTCATATATTTATGTCTTTATTCTAAACAACGCAACACCTAACTGAAATAATATATCGTTAGTTTCGCTTTCAGTTTCAGGATAGTTCTAAAAAATTAAGTTATTTCAACTTTTTTAAAAATTAACAGTATTCAGGATCTTACCTGTTTTTGAGGTGATCCTCTCTACTTCTCAAGGTTCCATATGATTTCGATCTTGTGCGAAAGTGATTTTCAGTACCGATATTAGTCTTACACATATTTTGTTCTTTTCAGAGATGGACGCAACTAGAGAGTTTACTGCATTTTGTTTTATTCCGTCACAAATAAGGTGATGAACGATTTCATCACGTTTGAATATTTGTGAATGATTTCATGTTATGCCCTCTTAATTAAATAAAGGGAAACTTTTTTAAAATTATTTCGTGTGATATTTGAATATGATGCAAATGTTATGCCATTTTTTTAATCATATTTAAAGACAATATCCACATTTTTTTTTAAAGCTAACTTTTAACAGTTACCGTTATTGAATCTAAGAATCTCTAGAAACTATGCATTTTCGTCTCACAAATATAATAAATAATGTAACTGTTCAATAACAGACTGACAATACTTTTTATAAATTTTAAATAATTCGTACATTTATCAGTTAACCAGATTTTTAAATCGCTATAATTTAAATAAATTTTTTTAATATGCTTGCCACTTTTTTCATTTTTGGCATTGCGAACTTGGTATATAACATTATTCGAATTATCGAAAACAGTTTAAAAAAATTATATTTGAGAATGCAGGTCGTGATATAAAGAATTATCGCATTTGGCCTTTGCCTGTTCTCATGACTAGCACGTCCAGCTGTCATGAAGACCAAACATTAGCTTATTCTAGCTGATTTTTTATGGCAGTTTATGTAGCACCGATGTGCGTAATAAAAAAAACTGCCCACTAAATTATTCATAAGTCAAATGAAACAGTTTACACAGTTCTTTTTAAGCTGTACAGATATTAAACTATGCACGATTAGCTAAAAAATTATTTTATTTTAGTAATTGAGTTTTTACATGCACTTTAACACATTGACTGCCATGTACATCATCGATGATTCATAGCGGCCTTACTTTTCGGAGCCATGCTCATCGAGTGTGACTCAAATTTTGTATTGTTTAAAGCTGTGTGAGTCATCGGTGCTTCACAAATGGATCAATTTATATGGTTAAAATTATTTCTACATTCAGAAAGTTGTTCGTATTCTTGGTTTCGGCTTCTGGAAGCTTTTTTTCATAGATTATTATCTGATTTTAATACAGATTTTGCTGCAATAAGTAATCATTATTTATGAAGTAAAACAACGAAGTTATAATTAAATGGGATTGTGTTGTTTATTGAAAGAATACAAGACTAGCGATATTTTTTAAGATGTTTACACATTCACTAAGTTATTTATTTTTGGTTATGTATTATGTTTTATTATTTGTATTGTAATACAGTATTTGTCTAATTTTACCAATTTTTCCTATTGAGACATAGAACTCTTGTGTTAATTTACAATGAACTGAAATGAAATAAATTTATTGCTTAAAACCTGTTATTTGTTTATCTATTTATTAAATATTCATAAAAATATATTCAGATTAGGTACTGTTTTGCACAGGCACTACACTATAATTCAATAAACTCAGGAACAATGGACTGTATTATATCTCACTTTAATTCTCATTAATTTACATCGTTCATGGCCACTCGAAGCCACGAATTCTCTCACACGCTCTTAGCTCACAATCTCATGTCACAAACTCCAAGAGCTCAAGACGCATGCGCCGACGTTAGTAATGAAATGCGCGCGCAGGCGCAACATACCGCCCGCCTT
Source organism: Stegodyphus dumicola (assembly GCF_044657685.1). Lineage (NCBI taxonomy): Eukaryota > Metazoa > Arthropoda > Arachnida > Araneae > Eresidae > Stegodyphus > Stegodyphus dumicola. The sequence continues at coordinate 129,870,873 of NC_140768.1, read as the reverse complement.
GTCATGATGTAATCATTCAAAATTAGATCTTACAATAAAAAATTACAGAGTGACAATACGAAATACAGGTAAATAATTGTAAGCATCAAGTAATAACATCAACAAAATCAAACTACTATAATAAGAAAATACAATAATTAATTACAAACATACATTTTGTTTAACTTGCCATATGTAAAAGACAAATTTTATTAATTGATCTTTTAAAAATTCCTCCTTTCGTTTTCACTGAAACTACTCTAACCTTATTGTCTTTACCTAAGAATATCTCTACGATTCTGCCAAGAGGCCAGTTACATACAGGAACATTATCAGTCTTTAAAATTACCATAGTTCCAACCTTGACATTGTCTTTTTCAAAGAACCATTTAGTTCTTCCTTGCATTGCACTCAAATAGTTATTTCTCCAATACTTCCAAATTGTTTGCACTATTTTAGTCAATTTTTTTCCAGCTCTTTAATCTATTATCGTTAACGTTTAAAATATTAGGTTCTGCAATAGCCGTGATAGGTCTGCCTATCAGGAAGTGGCCTGGTGTCAAGATATCAAAATTCTCTGGTTCGGATGATAAAGGTTGCAAGGGCCTAGAATTCAAAATGCCTTCAATTTGAGCAATTACTGTAAGAAACTCCTCATAGGTTAGTTTCAAATTGCCTACTACGCGTTTCAAATGAAACTTAACAGATTTGACACCTGCCTCCCAAAGACCTCCATGATTGGGAGCTCTAGGGGGAATGAACGACCAATCAATACTCTCACTCGATAAATAATTACCTAATTCATCATCTGGTTTGCTGACTAGCCTATTCAATTTCTTTTAATTCTGCGTTACTACCAACAAAATTGGTCGCGTTATCTGAAAATATGCGTGCACACTTGCCTCTCCTGCTGAAAAAACGCTTTAAGGTTGCAATAAATGCTTGACTAGACATGTCTGTTACCAACTCAAGATGGCAAGCTTTGGTAACAAAACAAACGAAAATGCACACATACACCTTGTTAAGGCGACCTTTTCTCTGATGTGGGTATTTTATAAAATAAGGACCAAAAAAATTAACTCCAACACAATTGAATGGAAAAGTTGGGCTGACTCTTTCTTGAGGGAGTTGACCCATAAGTTGTTGACAGGGCACTGGTTTTGCTTTGAAACGTACGACACACTCATGTACTATTTTTCTACAAGGGTTACGCCCGTTTAAGGGCCAAAACCCTTGTCTAACAATAGACAGTAAGCCTTGTGGACCAATATGCATGTATTTCTTATGAAACATCACAATAATTAGATTAGTCAACTTATGATTCTTTGGTAAGATTATAGGAAATTTTCTATCAAAATTCAACTTACAATTAGCTAATCTTCCTCCAACTCGTAAAATTCCATATTGATCTAAAAAGGGAAAAACACTTCTTACCTTGCTACCTGGAGGAACCTTACCCTCCTTTTCAAGGCTTGAGATTTCTTTTTTAAATTCACTATCTTGAATTAGCTTAATCAGTTTAAGTTCAGCTAATTTTAATTCTGAGCTCTGAAGAGGACCTGAAACCTTGTCCTTTCCCTTGCAGTTGTTTACAAACCTAAAAATAAAACTTAAAACACGAATAATTTTAGTGTAATTGTTACTTAAATTTAAGAAATCCTCAATGAAAGGGTTAGCTTTCACATTAAGAAAAATATTAGAGTCACTAAGGATTTTAAGTTCGTCTGGAAAGTCCTTCACAATGACTTCCACCGGAATCTCTCTATTTGGGTAGTCGTCGTATCTCAGGAACAGAGGGCCTTTCCACCACATATTATTTTCTAGAAGTTTACTGGGATCCAAACCTCGGGATATAAGATCACTCGGATTCTCCTTTGATGACACATGACGCCATTGATGACCATTAGTCAACTCTTGAATTGTTGCCACTCGATTTGCAACAAATGTCTTCAACTGGTAAGGCTCCTTTTGTATCCATGAAAGCACGATCATGGAGTCACTCCACAGATACACTTTGTTCATAGGAATCTCTAATGCAGATATTACTCTAACCATCAACCTTGCAAGTAGGACTGCCGCACAAAGCTCCAGTCTCGGAATAGTAACTCGTTTAATAGGCGAGACTCTGGATTTACTCGTCACTAATCTTGTCTTCACTTCTCCATCTCTCGAACGGCACTTGCAATATATGGTTGCTCCGTATGCTACCTCAGAGGCATCTGCAAATCCATGAAGTTCCACACAGTCTACTTCTGCAATAAGAATAAACCTTTCAATTTCTATTTTACTTAAAACTTCCAGTTCAGTAGAGAACTTCTTCCATTCATCAGCTTCATTTTTTGGTAGTGATTCATCCCAATTCAGCTTTAACAACCACAACCGTTGCAGGAATATTTTGGCTTTACTTATGACTGGCCCTAGTAAACCAATCGGGTCGAACAATCTTGCAATTGTGGACAATATCTGTCGTTTGGTAACAACTATGTCATTATCGAGTTTCACTCTAAAACAGAAACAGTCTCTTCTAGACCTCCATGACACTCCAAGTGTTATAGATTCTGCTTCATTAGGAAAGGAATAGGAGTGATCTTCTTCCGCAAGTTCAGCATGATTACTGCACCACTTGTGCAGTGTCATTCCTGCACTCTTCAGTATTGCAGTTAACTGAGATTTAAGCTCTTTAGCTGTACTCAAAGATTCCGCTCCACTAAGCACATCATCCATATAAAAGTTTTTAAGTAAGACTGGCGCAGCTAATGGAAATTTTGGACCTTCATCAATCGAAAATTGTTTAAGAGTTCTCATAGCTAAGTATGGAGCACTAACTGTACCGTAAGTCACAGTATTAAGCTCGTAGAGTTTCACAGGTGCATCATTTTCTTTTTTCCACAGGATTCGCTGCAAGCATCTCTGTTCAGGGTTAATTTCAATCATTCTATACATTCTTCTAATATCCGCCGTAAATGCGGATGGGTACTTTCTAAATCTAAGCATGATTGAAAAGAGGTCATCTTGAATAACCTCTCCATTACGTTGTAAAGAATTTAGCGAAATTCCATTTTATGTTAAACATGATGCATTAAACACTGTTCTCGATTTAGTTGTTGTTTTTTGAGGTCGGTATATCCCATGATGTGGCATATAGTACCCCACCCTAGGCTCATTTTTCTCTTTAACCTCAGTCATATGCCCAAGCTCTTCATACTCCTTTAAAAAATCCTGATACAGACTCAAATATTCAGGGTCTTTAACTAATCTTTTCCATAGGGAATTTAATCTCTCAAGGGCAAAAGCTTTTGAATTTCCTAAGCAAATAGGATCTTCCTTTAGTGGCATTGTTACAATGTAACTCCCTTCTTCATTCCGCTTATGAGTTTGCACATAATGTTCTTCACATATTGCTGTTTCTTTATTTTTTGGAATGGCTGTTTCAACATTCTCTATTTCCCAAAATGTTTTCATTGTTTGTTCTAAGTCATTAGATGTTTTCATTAACCCACAATGTACGCGGCTCTGTTCTTCTGATGTAACGCTTCCCGACACTATAAACCCGAACACGCTGTTTTGTAAAATGAGACTCGAGTTTTCATATCGAATTTGTTCAGATTTTAATATCTCAAAGAAAACCTCAGCTCCTAAAAGCATCTCTATACGTTCTGGAACATTAAAATTCTCATCAGTTAATTTTATGTTACAAAAATCCTGCATTTTAATATCAATTTTCCTTGAAGGAATAAAGTCTTGCGTGATTTTTGATACTACTAATAAGTCTAAATGTCTCACGTAACTTTTATCTTTATTGCTAATGCATGCCGAAACTTTTTTCCGAATTGTAAACAAGGAATCATTTAATCCGGAAATCGCAATGTTTACCTTCTCAGAAGTTGAATTTATTCGCACAGTCTCTGCTTATAAACGATGAAGTACTGCCGTCATCAAGTAATGTTTTGACTGGATGTAGCTTACCCATACCATCACTAATAAAGCAAATAGCCGTGCTCAGAACACTTTTTTTTGGATCTGTTTACACTAGTCGCTGTAAGTAGAGTATTACCGCTGTTAGGCAGAAAGTCTGGCGCTAGGGGGGAAAGCACACTCGAACTACTCGCTGTTTCGTTTTTATTTTTTTCCTTCTCTTTCAATGATTTATTTTCTACTGGAAAATGCAGTGTCATGTAGTGTCTTTTCCCACAAACGGAACACGAAAACTTTGATTTGCAGTTTTTGACGGAATGATTTAATGCTAGGCAATTAAAGCATAATTTATGACTTTTGATGATTTCAACCCGATCATTCACCGGTTGTTTCAAGAAATTTGGGCATTTTGCCAAAAAATGATTTTCCTCACAAAGAACACACTTTAATCCTTTTGCATCGGCAAGGAATACCTTTGAAACATTTTTCGACGTTTTGTAATTGTTGCGAGATTTTTTAAAACTGTCCATTGCGGCAAGGGACTTTCCGCGAGATGTGAAAAATAAATCTGCTTCCTTCGCCATTTGTTGAGGCGGAAACCAACTTTCAGCTTGCCTTACAGAAATATGGGCTGACGTTTCTCGATCTAATGTCTCAAACAATTTGTCTGATATTACTAACTGCTTCAGAGTTTCAAAATCCGACACTTTCCTCAATTTTAAGTAATATTCGAAATTAGTGGTTAATCGCGACACGAACTGCACATGGGACTCATTTAGGCGTTGAGCCTTTTTAAAATTTTCTAAAACAATTTGTGGTGTAGGTTCGAATTCTTTTAGAATAATAGCTTTTACTTTTTCATAGTCACTTAGCTCCTCATCTCTAATATACACGACAATGTTCGAAGCCCGTTCCCCTAACAAGTTTAACAATATTTCCGCTTTAGATTTCAGTGGCACATTTTTTGTCGCGAAAGCTCTTTCTAAAGACGAGAAAAAATAACTCCAGTTTTCAGGTTTACTCGGAACCTTCAATGTTAGTGTTCTTATACTTTTAATAAGAGAATCTAAGGAATCGGAACTTTCTCCTTTAGTTTCGTTTTGATCATTATTAACACTTTTGGTTTCAGCTCGCAATCGAGCAATTTCCAGTTCTGTTTTACATCTCTCTAATTTAATTTGTTTTAACTGTAATACTTTAGCTTCTTCAGATTTACGATGCTCTACTATGGAATTACCCAACTCTATTACCGAATTTGGATCGGATTTAAAAGCTTCACTACTTTTAATCGCTAAATTTAAATCTGTAACAGTTATCTTTTCACTTAATTCTATATTCAGTTCTAAAGCCAATAGCTTTAAATCCTCTTTAAGTGCACCTTTTATCAACATTACTCTTAATGAAATAACACAAGATAATAAGTAATTCTTCTCAATTACTTAAACACAGTAACACAGTATATAAATACTATAAATTTTCTCAAAACTCTTACACAGTATCTCAAAATAACAAAATGGCATTTTATTCTTAAATCGAAACTGCTGACTTACTTGTTATTTGTAAATAACTCTTAATCCATAGATCTCTGTCTTATGACGGACCACGATGTTTTGCACAGGCACTACACTATAATTCAATAAACTCAGGAATAATGGACTGTATTATATCTCACTTTAATTCTCATTAATTTACATCGTTCATGGCCACTCGAAGCCACGAATTCTCTCACACGCTCTTAGCTCACAATCTCATGTCACAAACTCCAAGAGCTCAAGACGCATGCGCCGACGTTAGTAATGAAATGCGCGCGCAGGCGCAACAGGTACTGAACTGATTTTTAGGATAAAGGAGACACGAAACCACTAGAATTAAAAAAAAAAAAAAAAAATGATCCGACAGACTATTTTACCAGATTTTGCTGTGGCACTGTGGTAAATAAAGATTACACACCCACGTGTTAAATAAAGATTCTTTTCAAGTACCCTAAAAAACTTTGATTTTAGAAAACATCAATTATGTCCGTGAAGTATTAGCAAGTTTGTTATATTTATAATACCGCTGCCATGGCTGAAGCCATGGCATGCGAGTCCCCAATGAAATATATCATTACTTCGCTCTTTATTATCCATTAAAATGGGGGTATCGCCTCAACCAGAGGTTCATTATAGCCCAAATAAGTCTGTAGAGTTCCAAAAAAAAAAAAAAAAAAGGTGAATTTGAAGATTTAATAATGTCCTTATTCTTCAGAAACACAATTTGGGTACAGTAAAATTAAATAATCATGTTAGAAAATTAAGTTGCACAGTAAAACCACGTGATGCGAGGTGGCCAATAGCGAGTGAAGGAGTCATAAGACCGCGAACTAAAATTTTCACTGAAAGCAAAGTTTTTGCTTTAAAACACTACACAGTACTAAATAAATTCTTGGTTAAATGAAAATAATAAGTAAGAAATATAAGTTGCAATCAAAGTCCATAAGCTTTGTGCATAACGTAAACTGATCTTGAGTAATAAAGAGTAATAAGATACGTAAAATAAGTAGAAATAAAAGATATACACTGTACACTACCACCATAATGCATTATGATGTATAGTTCGCGGTCTTTTATCTGTGGGTTCTTTAATGGCTAGGTATTGTGAGTTTTTCAGTTTTTCTGAAAGAAGTTGTGTGCTGTAGTTAGTATTTGATCATGAATCGGGAGAATATTTAAATTCTTATGGATTTGCGCGTTCCGCACAAACCAAGGGGCATTTGTTATGCTACGGAGAATCTTATTAGGTAAGACGTTTCTTTTCTAGCGTTCAGTTTATCCGGCAGTTGCCCATGCAGGAACTGCATAGAGTAGAATTGGTCTGATGATGGTGATATAAAGATTTCTCTTAGTATTCAGATTTAATTTAGATTTCCTTCCAAGCAGGGAGTAAAGAGACATAAATGCTGCATTAGCTTTATTGATGGTATACTGGATATGGTCTTTGAAATTTAAAGCTTTGTCGACGTACACTCCTAGGTATTTATATGAGCTTGCTACTGGAACTGGTGAATTATCTATTTTAATATTGGAATTAACTGGAAAATTTTTTCTGTATCTGCGATATAAAACAACCCAACATTTATCTGCGTTAAGTTTAATTTTCCAAATTTCACAGTGTTTGTTGATTAGATTAGCTTGCATTTGGAGCTTGTCAAGACCATTTTGTGGATTTCTAGAGCTGGTTAAGATAACTGTATTGTCCGCATATTTATAAATACTTGAGTGTAGTGGGACAGGCATATCATTTATAAAAATATTAAAATATTTCGGTTCTAAAACAGACCCTTGAGGGACGCTTCGGAAAATCTCTTTCTTGATGAGAGAATTTCTCCACATCTTTACTTGAAACGTGCTACAGTAGAGGTAAGAGTAGGTAAGTTTAATGAAGCTATTAGGCAGAAGGAAATTTGACAATTTGTGGAGTAAGCCAAGCATGCCAGATTCGGTCAAATGCCTTCTCAAAATCGAGAAAGCATGCTGCTACACCATTCTTTTTTCTAAATTCTTGGGCGATAAATTCTACCAGGTGGAGTATCTGATGAGTAGTACAGTGTCCTTTTCGAAAACCAAATTGGTTCCTTTTCAATGCCAGTTTGGTAAGTCTTGTACTGATGACATGTTCAAAAACTTTGCAGAGAGCCGGTACCAGGCTGATGGGTCTATAATTTTTGGCATATTTAAGGTCTTTTCCAGGTTTCAAGATGTTAATAATTATTGAATGCTTCCACTGAGAGGGAAAATAGCAGTGACGAATGCATGCGTTGAAAATATTGGTGATAAGTACTATACATCTGTTAGGCAGTGCTTGTAGCCCTTCATTTGAGATATTATCAAAGCCTTGGCTTTACGTTTTTTGATAATTTAGAGGCTTTATTATGGCTTTTAATTATGATAGCATTTTCGCCTCCTCTGTTGTGGGGTCTATCCTCTCTGATAGCCATGAATTCTGAATCTGTCACAAGCTCGAAGATGTGTTTCATTGACTAACATGACATCAATGTCATGTTTGATCCTTTCGGTTGGTTTTCATCTCTGGATGATTGTTGCCAGGCAGGACTACGTTTAGGGATCTCCTTCGGATTGAGCGCCTGGAATTGATTTTTGTCGTAATGGAATAGATTCTTCGTCGCTTCTATTTTGGCTTTAATTTCTTCAATCTGTTTCTGTATATTAAATGGTTGTTCAGGGCAACCTTTAAAAGAAGAAATGTGATCTGCTCCGCAGAGGGCACAGACTGGAGGTTTATCTTTATCATTTTTTGTTTGGGAGCAAGTATAGGTCTCGTGAGGTTTGGCACATTTTAAACAGCATGCTTTGTATTTGCGGCGATCCCGTGTATGCCCGTACCGCTGGCATTTATGGCATTGCATGGGGCCAGGGCGAGATTTGTAAGGTTTCCACGAACACGTCGAGTCCTCTTAATTTCTTTATGTCATATATAGCTTTACCTTCTTTATTGCGGGTGCATTCAGCTAAGTATACAGGTAAATGGATAATTTTCCCCTCAATAACATGAGTGATTTAACGGTTTTTTGGATGGGTATTTCCATTTCTTTTATTTCAGATTTGATACGTTCAATATCAGCAGTCTTTGGCAGTTTCTCGATGTTCATTTTAAAAGTATGGTAGGGAAGTTCAAGTTTATCTAAAAAATCAGTGAGCATTCTGTAATGTTCAGAGTCGTAAACTCTGATGGTAAGAGTTCCACCGGATAAATTTCCGCGGAATTTTTTGATTTGTAACTTTTCTTCAATAGCATCTTTTAATTTGTTCCAGTCGCCTGCAAAGTCGGCTAGGACAGTGGGAGGGAGATAAAATCACCCTGCTCGTTAGTAGAATCCATATTGTTTTAGAGATTTAATTCCTGGAATTTGTTTTTCTGTGCTGGCTCATTAACCTCTGCGTTTGAAAGAGTGCGTTTATGTGTTATGCGAGGTGTAGTAAAACCTTCTTTATCCGTTATGTTTTTCTTACGCTTAATTTTAGCGTTAGTAGATTCGGTAGATTTATTAGTTTCCATGGTAGCTGGGAGTAATTAGTGGGTTCATCCTCAGTTTGAGTTCAATAACGTACTGGCTTAGTGCTGCGATTTGATTTTTGAGATCATTAAGATAAGCTAATTATTCCTCGGACTGATTGGGAACATCTCTAAGTGAGTAATATTCTTCCTCTAGTTTTTGCATAATAAGCATAAGATTAGATGGACGTAATTCTATAGTATGATTTAAACACCATTCCTCGGTTCTTCTGAAAGCCTCCTCTCTCCATGATAATCTGTTGATCCATTCACCTAACCAAATGGCTAAGATTGAATGAAAAACATACTTCTGGGAATTAATAGCCCTTCTGTGCTGTTATATTTATTTTGTGCTCCAGCAAAATCTTGTTTACAAGCAGGTTACATTATAACATAAAAATCAACTTGTGTTAAGAATCACAGAAATGTCTCATCGTACGTACCAGGACCACCAGTATGCCTGATTGCGATCAATTTTCCCCCTTCAATCTTCTACGAGATTTTCCTTCTCCTGAATGAACTACTACAAGTGCCACTTCAGCATTACTAGATAGAGCCGAAGGTATCATATGGCCAAAAAAATTACGTTCTGCTCAATTTATTTGTAAAATAAGGTGGAAAGGTGGGAAAGAGCACATGTGGTGTAATTTTCTTTAATTACCATAAAGAAATCACATATAGTGCAGTCAAATTGTCTTTCTACTATGACATTAATGTAAATTATTTTAAGATATGAAGTCTAACATATCGTATGTCTTTAAAAGTTCTTATGCCTTATGTAACTGCCAGCCATTTAAACATATATACTTGCACTTACAAACATGTTTTAAGACAAATATTCATGTTTTTGTATTTTTAAATTTAAAATATCAGTTTTAACTCATGAAATTATAAAACCTATGAAATTAATTTTGTAACACTTGCATTCTTTGATTTTATTTCAAAATATCAGTTAATAATAATCAGTAGAATGACTTTTCTTTCACATGTACTATTGTTCATTATTTTGAAAAAAAAAAAAAAAAAAAAAAAAAATTAGTCTAAGCGTTTTTGGTTAAAAAAAGATATTCAAAATGTTTTCAAAATGAACTCATATAAGTATTCGAATACTTTGAAGAAAGATTCAATAAAAAAATAAATTAATAAAATAACGGGACATTCAATACTCATAATGGTTAGATATCTTTTAGCTAAAGTTACACTTTCACATGCATTTATCTATATTTTTTGAGTAACTGTTGTTCCATTCATACATGTTCAATTTGATTTAAGTCTGAAGACTAAATGAAGGAAGAAGTTGTGATAACTTCCGGACAGTTGTATGAAAACCACATGTGAACATTTAGGGCTGCATGTTTAGAATCATTATCCTGATAAAACATGAATGTATTTTGCATTCCAATTTTCTTGCAGATGCTTTCAAATTTTCATAATAGTTATATACTGATCTATATAATTTTCCGCTATAAATGATACAAGATTCTAGTAAAATTGGCTGCCTTTGGTATCTAGAATACTTGAGAATTGTGTAGCGACTATTCATTGACTTCTAAAAGTCTAGAGCGACAAGTCAAAAGTAGGGTTTAAATATCCTTTTATTTAACTTGAGACCATTTATAGTTGGCCAATCCTGGGCTTACATGAAGTCTCCACTTGGGCTTTAACTTAATATAGAAAATAAGAAACTAATGCTAACTAACTAAAAACTAGAAAAAGCTGTACAGAAATAACTAACAGAGTTGGCCCTTAATTAAACCTCACTGGTGAATACTAACAGCCACGTAACAATACGGCTGAACGTAGTAAGATTTAGCTTAAAGCAATGACATGCCCAGAAAGGAAGACATGGATTACTAAGCTCTTCCACAGAAGTAACTTCCGTAGAAGAAAAAAAATTGACGTGGTCATTATTTTTCCCTGAGACTTCTTATTAAATACTGGTTCCACCTCGTTTATATAAAACGGGATTTTGAAAATTCATTTTGGTAGGGAGTTGTAGGTGGGAAACAAACAAAAAAAAAAAAAAAAAAAAAAAAATACAGGAAAGCTGTTTAAAATTTAAAAAAAAAAAAAAAAACCTACAAAGGTAAATTTCCCATTCCAGGAGCAACGAGAAATAGACAAACCATTTTGCTTCCAACTTCGTGATTAACAGTATGCAGAACCATATTTAGACTTAATAAGGTCCTAAGCTATTTGAGATATGGGGCCCTTTATAAGTCTGTTATACAGTACAAAGTCCGTAATCCGGACTCGTCGGGACTTGGGCGATTCCGGATTATCGATCATCAGTTTAAATCTGGTATGATGGCATGCAGAAAATATACAATTAAAAATATGAAACTGTAATTTATGGAATAAAGAGCAATTATGATCTAATCCGTATCAAAATTAACGAAAAAAAAGCTTAATATTTAAAAGCTTACATTTCGTTCAATGAATAGCCACAAAATATAATAACTACTACTGAAATATAAATGAATTTTTCTATAAAAAATAAACCTTTATTTATCCCCCCCTTTTTTTTAAACCTCCGGTTCTTAAAATACCATTTGAACTTTGCCTACAACCAGGAACTAGCAAGTCTGCTCTAGGAACAGGATTTAAAAATTTAAAAACCTTGCTCCACAGAACATCCCAGCTGTTTTTTTTTTCTTGAAATAAAATCCAAATATTTTCCTGTGATAAGAGATAACATATCATCATTACAGTCAATAAAATAACTCTGATTTTTTTTTCTATTATGTCATTCACATTTAATGATTTGAGTTCAACTTAATTGCAAAACAAATATTAGATACTTATGCTTCATAAAACAGAAGTCTTAGTATCTAAGCCTGAATTTAAACCAAAGTTTTCCTAAAACCCATACACTAATGATTTTAAAAATACTGATAATTCTTATATTGATTTAAGAATGTATAAAATGGAAAATTTATTGGAATACTGAATGCATAATTCATTTCAATACATAATTTATCTTCTTTTAATATGATACATTATTTCAAAAATTCACATATACAGTTTCATTTTTTAAAAGTATGTACTATACTTAAGAAAGATCTCTCAAATGATGTTGAATTTTAATGATGGCTGTTACATTTTATAGTCAGTTGTACACTTCTATCAGAAGCAAAAATGTTTTATTTACTACATTCCACCCTTTTGTAGTTCTTTGAATACTGTATATATATTAATAAAACAATTTGAAGGCCCAAAGTCCATAGCTATCCTATAACAGTTAATATGCATGTATGATACAAGCTCTTGATCATCCAAGGTGACCTTGGTGTATATTACTTTGAATAATCAGTCTATCATATAAAAAAACTGAAATTTATTAATTCTTGAAATTATTCTTAGCATAAAGAATATCAAAATTTTTTCAGTATCTTGCACAGAAGATCCTGTGAAATTCCTAAACAAATATGAAGTTAACTGAATAATATTACTACAAACTGAACATAAATTTCAGAAGTTTTCCCCACCAAAATATACTGAGGAATGGGTACTTGCCATTTTATTTACCATGTTCACATTCTAGGCGCCTAAATAAATGTAATGAATTAATAGAAAAATCAAATTAAAATTCAATTCAAATTTACATGGACTAGATTTTTGAACTATTTGAAATTCAATTCTGTTGTAAAATATATTAACATTTAATTCTTATATTCTTTGGCTAATTCCATTTTTTAAAAATTTAGAAATGACTACAGATTAAGACAACTCTGACCAAATGAAATTTAATAACGTCAATAAAATGTAACAAGTACAATTCAAATGAAATAGAATTTAAAAATTCTGAAAATCATTAGAGATTGAGGGAATGGAATTTGCCTAATTTAAGTTTAATTAATTAAATACATTCCATTTATTTCTGAGAAACATTTTTCTTTGTTAAGACTAAAAATTAAAAAAAGGAGAGTAGGCAGCAATGAATTATTCTTCAATATCAAAATGTCCTAATTTCCATACTGGCTTTAGTTATCTATTAAATGAAAGTCCACAGGAGACATTCAGATAAATTTCTAAAATTACTACACTCAAATTCCAGATTACAGATCATCAATTTAAATCTGGTAAGATGGCATGAAGAAAACATAAAATTAAAAATATGAAAACTTAATTTATGAATTAAAGAGCAATTATGATCTAAAGGGTATTAAAATATACAATAAAAATTATTTATTTGTTTACTTTATTAAACATTTCTTTCAACGCGCACATGCGTAAAGAATACATTACGCATAGTCGAAATTAGAAAATTGCAATCAGAAAACTATTTGATGTGTATCCGTAATATAATGACGAGAAATTTGATTTAAATCATATCAAAAATGGAGTACATTGAGATGAAATACTACATTTAGTAAGGAATTATAAGCCGAATAAAATAAAAACATCCGCCCTGAAAGTGCTGACAGATCATTGTGCACCGTGATGTCCCCCCCCGCAGAGAGATGTAAAATTGATAAACAGATTTCGGAATGGTTAGAGAAACAAAGGATATGCCTTTATACATTTTTTGCAGCAATTCCACTTTTTGTTTGATGGACATAAAAACATGCTTTCGCTTTGTAGATTCTTCGGCAGCTCCAGAATCAGAAATTCTTTTTGACATAATCTGAAGTTCAAGCTTACTTTTATAAAATTGCTCTAACAGTCTGCAAAAAATAATAAGCCGGATCAAATTAGAAGATTAAGGAACAACGCAATTTGCAACATTAAGTGAATTAGATAATTTTAGCTTAGCTTATACCATCCATTGTACATTAAACGCACATTCATAAACGTCTTATGCGCATGCGCAGAAAGTTTGTAGCTTTGAGGTCCAGATTATAGATCATTTCGGATTATGGACGTGCAGATTAAAGACTTTTGACTGTATTCTTATAATAGAAAAGGGGTGGTCACTGTATGCTGCAGAAAAGCTTCTCGAACAGAAAGGTGATGATAAAGAAAAACTAAGTTATTTTATGAACTTGAGCATACTCTCTATAGCCACACTTGGAAATTTTCATTTTTTGGGGGTTAAAAATCTATTATCACCTGTGCCACTAAAACGAAGGGTAAAGTTCAATAGGAAAATTTTTTACAGATAACAGCAAGTTTAACGAATTAATCAAATGAAAGAAAATCCAGAATGACTTAAAATTTACACACATGCTCAGACATTCATACCCAGAATTTAAAAAAAAAAAAAAAAAAATTGTTTTTGTCAATAATGAAATTCTGAATTTAGTTTCAGTATTGCATGATAATCAAAACCAACACTTAAATGTCACTAACGTGTTTAATGAACTTTTGTCATTATGCAGAATGATACTGGCACAGCTATAACACACTGATTTTTACTTAAAAGAAATGCTCAGTTTTTTTAGTATGATTAGTCTTCATACTAAAAAAATGCTGGATAAATAGCTCAACCACCATACTCAAATAAAAACTGCTATTTATTGGAAACTTGCCTTTACTAGAAAATACGAGCATAGCCTTTATACTTTAATATCATAAATTACATAAAATAAATAAAACTATTAAAAACTAAATTCCATATTTATTCAAATTGGTAGGATCATCTGCTACTACTTTTTTTTATACTAAAAACAAATAATTATTAAATGATACACATGGCTTGAAATTTATGAATACAGCAAATGACATACTCTTTAATAAATTCATTTCACATTTTGTTTCAATTGATCGATTTACTAGAAGAAAATTTAAATTATGGACATATGCCATATAATTAGCAGAATTCAGTAGTTAAGGTCAAACATTTCACCAATCTGTTTAAGCCTTGAATTTACCAATAATGATACTATAATTAAGGCTTTTTTACAAAAAGTTAACTTCTATGCAATCAAATAAAGCATGTTAACCTGCAAAACAAGGCACAGAAGTCAAACTTGAAATCTGAAAAATAGCAAGACTTTTGGGAGAAAGTAGAGATGCTTTTACGCTGCATGGCAACATTAAAAATATACTGATGGTACTTTTCCATTTTGCTGGCGCAAGCGATAAAGTCGCCAAAAATGGTACAACAGATGGCAAACGGAATATCTCCGCTGGTAACCTTTTACATTCATCTTCAAAACATATCGCAGCCATTTTTTTTATCAGATTGATTGTTTCTTTCCAGTGGCGTAGCTAGGATTCCAGCGCCCGGGGACAACTGAAGAATTTACGCCCCTTTCTATGTGTCAAGAATGCAAAACATTCATTAAAAAATTTCGTAGCATTAATTTGGCGCCCCCTGGATGCTGCACCCGGGGACAGATGTCCCCTCTTGCCCCACCCTAGCTACGCCACTGTTTCTTTCAATACTGGCATACAATTACATAGAATTTTTACCAGAAAGTTCAATCTTATGCCCTAATGCCATTCGCGGTATTTAAGTCAATTAGGATGCAATCACACAGCTCAGGGAAAGCGAAAATATAGAAAAGATAAAATCAAGGGTTAAATTCATCAATTCTAATGAGAATGCACTAGCGAAGTAAAGTACTGGGTTTTACATATTTCTTAAGTAAGCTATTCGTACGAACTGAAATAATACTTGCATTTAAACTTGTATTCCATATTAAAATGTTACTTGAAATTATTGTAGATAATTACTGAATCATTGAGAGAATTAGATTTTTGTAGCATAGTTTGAGCAAAGAATTACGTGAAATGAGATCACTTGGGTTCACGTGATACGAACCTGCGAATCAGGATGTTGTACCATGAAAGCATAGTAAAAAATGTTTATGCCTTTAAAATAAAGAAAATCTGAGAACTAACATTTTTTGACAATTTTTATGTGTATTATGTGTTGTTGCCAATAAAGTGCACTTAGTGAGATTTGCGCCAGCGAAACAGAAAAGTACCATACTGATTTATACAGAAATATTTTAATGCCTTTATTTTTTAAATTGCTTCCAAATGAATTCGTTCTTAATTATATCCAAAAAATTAAAGATTAAAATTGCGATTTAAAAGGTCTACTAGATATTTCGAGAAATGCACAGCTTATGTTAATTATAATTCTGAAGACAAATTCTTGTAATTAGAAAAGCCACTACCTTTCAAATTGAAACCTTTTCCCGACTGCGATATTTTAAGTTTAGAAATGAAAAGGCAGATGTTATTTATGTCTGGATAAAAGGTACAGAGTTAAAAACTGCAAGCAAAAAGTAAAATTAGCTTCTATAATTAACAAACATTCGAAAGTGAATTGTTGGGCATTAAAATAACACAAACAAGAACTAATTATCATACTTATTCAAAAAAGGTAGAAAGAGCAAATTCTATATAGACTAAATAAAAATAATATTCACAGGAAAAGTGCACAGCAAAAATGGATGAGAAAAATACACATGTAAGAATAAATTTTCAAACTGATACTTCAAAAGAACTGCATGACGAACAGCAACAACGAACTAGCTACACACAGAAATGACATTTTTCTTGAATCATTAAATTTGGCACATAATCAGATAAAATAAAAATTTTCGGAAGCACTTCCGCAGAGGATCCGTTAAATGTAAACATCGCCAAAATTGGCGATAACAGTTCAAAGTTGGTAACCCGGCGAATTCGGTGGTCGTAGGTAGCAACCTGATTCTTCAAACGCTTAGACAACGAATCTGTTCTCGTATGTTCTGTGCATACTCCGTTTTGCCGCTGGCTGGTGGTGCATCACTACCGGATGAGCAGGTGAAATTGCGGCGGAGGGGGGGGGCTTATTGACAATTGGTAACATGCCTGTTTAGAGTAGTATGACTGTGTTCTTAATAATTAAAAGACTAAACACTCAGAACCATAGGGTACCCGAGTCCTAAAACATGATTAACGTGGGC
Source organism: Stegodyphus dumicola (assembly GCF_044657685.1). Taxonomy (NCBI): domain Eukaryota; kingdom Metazoa; phylum Arthropoda; class Arachnida; order Araneae; family Eresidae; genus Stegodyphus; species Stegodyphus dumicola. The sequence continues at coordinate 129,854,080 of NC_140768.1, read as the reverse complement.
TGCAATAATATAAGGTTTTAAATAATTAACTAAAGTTTTTATTTTTATTACTCTTATTTTTATCTAAAATAATAGGAATTACATCACTTTTCATGCTTAAAAATTTGACATATTTTTAATGTATCTTAGCAATTACCTTTCAGAAGATGCTAGGTGTTTATATATGATAGATGATTAGAATGAAATAAAGAAGTAATAATGAATAAAAAAAAGTATTATTGGTTCTCTGAGATGAGATTTAAAAAAAAAAAAAAAAAAAAAAAAATTAAGATTTTTTATTGGTCATCAAAGTTAGTAAGCCACAGCTTTGAGTAATTAATTAAAGTTTGACTTTTGAAATATAACAAAATGTATAATGTTCTTATAGTTTTATTTACAATGCTACTCTAAAGGATTTGAATATTATTGAAGATTCTTGGCAATGTCCAGTTTATTGTGAAAAAGGCAGTTGTTTCAAAATAAAATATTTTAAGCTATCAGCAAGTAAATTCAAAAAATAACTTTGAAAATTGCTTGCATAAAATGGATATTTGAAATGTATTATTCTGTAATGAATCCATTAATCTATTATATGTACAGTAGCACCTAACATATGAAACACAATTTTGGGAATATTGACAAGCAAAGCACTTAATGAAAAAGACACTTTTAAATGTACTAAAATATTAGTATCTGTATGAACAACAGAGAATATATGTAATGAATAATACCATGACCAAATACCTATATAAACAAAACAAAATTAAGTATTCTCATCCTCGACACTTGAAAAAGTAATCCTGCTGTGCAACATTTAGTGAATTTCTGATTGCATGATATTGCAAGCATTTTTTTAGATTTTTCCTACTAGTGCTTAAGACCATTGAATACTGGTAGTTTGATCTGTGTTCATATCATGGTTAAAGGGCTGGTTGCATGGTTGATTTTTCTAGTTTTCCTCATATGTAATGCAAATACAAGCCAGTTTCCCTTAGAATGTTCATAAATACATCCTTCTTCAGGTCAACAGCTGGTATGCTTTGCCATATTCGAATAACCTAAACTTTCCTTCAGATTATACATTGAAAGGTTATATCTGCAGTAAGCAGGACAATGATCATTCAGCTTCTATCCGTGTGGAAGGAGTACAGTCAAAAGTCTTTAATCCGAACTCGTCGGGACTTCGGCAATTCTGGATTATCGATTTTTCCGGATTATAGATCATCAGTTTAAATCTGGTAAGACGGCATGCAGAAATTATAAAATTAAGAATATGAAACCGTAATTTATAAAATAATGAGCAATTATGATCTAAAGGGTACCAAAATTTACAAAAAAAGAAGCTTAATATTTATTTGTTTACTTTATTAAACATTTCTTTCAACCCGCGCATGCGTAAAGCATACCTTACGCATAGCCGAAATTAGAAAATTGCAACCAGAAAACTATTTGATTCGTATTCGTGATATTTATAATGACGAGAAATTTGATTTAAATCATATCAAAGACGGAGTACATTGAGATTAAATACTACATTTAGTAAGGAATTATAAGCTGAATAAAATAAAAACATCTGCCCTGAAGATAATGATAGTGCTGACAGATCAACTTCCAGTTCATTGCGTGCGGCGACGTCCCCCCCCCCCCGCGCAGAGCAGCGTGATATTGATAAACAGATTTCCGAACGGTTAGATAAACAAAGGATATGGCTTTATTCATTTTTTGTAGCAATTCGTGTTTTGTTTGATGGACATCAAAACATACTTTCGTTTTCTAGAACCTTTGGGAGCTCCAGCATCGGAAATTCTATTTGACATAATCGAAAGTTCAAGCTTACTTTTATAAAATTGCTCTTACAGTCTGCAAAAAATAATAAGCCGGATCCAATTTGAAGATTAAGGAACAACGCAATCTGCAATATTAACTGAAATAGATAATTAGAGCTTATACCATCCGTTATACATTAAACGCGCACGCGAAAACGTATTCTGCACTTGCGCAAACGCATATGAGCAGTCGTAAATGTCTTGCGCGCACGCGTAAAACGCCTATGCACAGAAAGATTTTAGTTTTGAGGTCCGGATTATAGAACATTCCGGATTATGGGTGTCCCAATTAACGACTTTTGACTGTATATTTAAAACATGTCATAACAAAATTAACCATTAATCTTGAACATTTTATCAAGTGTGCCATTTTTCTTACGTTATGGGTTTCACTAACAAGATATTCATACTTTTGTTCAAGTTCACAAGCAGTTCAGCAATACAGTTGCTGGATACTGGTAGTTTGAATCTTCAGTACTCAGTATCTTGGGCCATCACACTGTCATGTCCCCTAAAGCTATTACTGCTTGGCATAATATAAGCAAAGCATTTATGACTCATTTATGATACAACATTCTGAGAAGTGTTTCATCTGCCTTTCTCATACACCTGAATGCATCATTCAGAAGAAAATGATGTTGCTGCGTTTAATTTCATCAGGCCTGATGAAAGGTCTAGAATGCTGCAAGTGCTGGTTTTTTCCCACATCTGTTTTAAGGAGAAATAATTTCAGCGATATCCTGGAACTAGAATTATCCTAGTTTACATATGAATTTGTCAACAGCATATGCTATTTCCTAAAAATCAATGAAAATATTGCTTTTTTCATTCTCATTTTGGATATTCTAAAATGCAGTACTGTATAAAGCATTGATTTACGTCCATTTTAAGGTAAATTTGCTGATCATTTCTTATAAATTTCCAAACATCTTTTTAGAGATGGACTTTCTTCTTTCCAAAGTGAAATGTGTGTCAATACAATTTATTTCAAATGACTATGGCATGACATCTAGTCTTCACTTTGGCATTCATGTTTGTTTCATTATTTTACGGAGACATTGCTATTTATTTTTAAGTGTTTTTAATGTGTTATTGAAAATATTTGTAATATACGCATTTACAAAACTTTGCACTGACCAGAGATATAAAGTTAGTCTTCAGTTAAAAGACTTGTTTAGGATTGTGTAAAGTTGAACAATTACTTTGTTTATATAAGTTGAATAGGAGACTGTTGTTTTATGATTTTTTTTGTAATGTTGGATAGTTTCCACAGGCTTTGGGAATTTTCTTCATTTGATTATCTCTATGTAGTTGAATATGTAGTTGAATAGAAAAATATTTTGAAATTATCAAAATAAATAAGTTATCTATTTTGGAGATTAATTTTGATAACCAGCATTTTGTAACAGCATCATGTTCTTAGCATATGCTAAGAATATCGTCAAAAGAAAAGAGTCAACCAACGTGTGCAGATCTGTGATAAATTTTACTACTTTTGTTATTTTCATGTATATGTAGTTACATAATGATTTGAACAACTGTAATTTTGGAACACTGAGAAACAACTGCTTTAAGTGATTGTTAGACTGTAACTAAATTACTTCAAGTTGCAAATGTGGTCTCACGGCTTCATAGTTTATATTGCAAGGCATGCTGAAAATTTCTAGTTACATTTGAATTGCATTGAAATCTGTGTTTAAACTCAAAATGCAGGTTTCTTTTTCAGGCTAATAAAAATAATTAATAACAAAAAAATTAAGTAATCATATAATAAATATATGCAATATTACACTTACATGATAATTTATACAAAACTATTCCTACATGATTTTTCAATGAAATTTTTTTCTTATTCATTGATCACTCAGCATAGCTCTCCAATAACAATAACCGAAATCAGGTTAGGGTTAGTTAAGGAATATTTTGAGTTTAAAATTGCTGGTGGCATGTATCCGTTTGGTTTGGTGTGTTTTAATTATGTCAAAGCATGCAAAAAATATCTGCGTAAGAGAAGGTGTGCCTTTGAGGAGAACTTTATAAGGGATTTTTGGCTTTGCATTCCTGTAACATATTGAAGCACTGTAAAAACACCCATGCAATTAGCTGTCTTTTTTTATATTAGGACCTAAATCAAACTACCAGAATTCAGTCACAGAACATCAGTTGGAAAGTAATGAATCATAGTATGCTTGTTAGAGTTACATGCAAAAAAGTTAAATTCTGCCCTTACTGTTTCTGAGGTTAGCATGATTGTTAATCAAAATAGTGGATATGTTAGTTTTTATTTTATGACACATGCACACATAAGCACACACTTATTTATGCATGCATAAATAAGTCAGAGCAGAATATAATTTATTCCTATACAAACTTTATTTTTTACCTAGTCAAACAGTTGCAATAGTTTATATTTCAATGAAAACATTGTTTATTTCATTTATGTGATGAGAATTTATTTTCACTCATACTTTGGAAAGCATTTTGAAATTATGTAATGAAGGTACAAGTAGTAAAAGTGCCTTTTTGTTTTTCTTGTGTTTTGACATTTTCCCAAGAAACTGCACTGTTAAAAACAGGAATATTTTCTAATTTTATATTCTTAAAGCATATTTAAAGAAAGATATGAATTTCACTAAGTTATTTTTCAACAAATTGATAACTTTGCCATGAAAGACTCATTATTTGCTGTGATCTGCAAATATGATCTGGTTCTGTTTTAAATGGAGAAGACATGTATGTATCACCAAAATAGCTAATGAACAGTCAATTACGATCAACGCATTTCGCGGAAATTCGTTAACAGGCTGTTTTTTATTACAAACAGGAAATGGCATACTGCAAGACAGAGGGAATATGGAGTTAGGGGATCTATGGGAACATAATATCCAGTCCTTTCATTGCTATTAACGATTTTCAGTTTACGGTTTGTATTACGGTTAACCTTTTTAAATATCTTGTAATGTAACTGTACACCGCTAAACTCATCGCCGATTAGCCGTTGACGAGCTTAGCGAGTAAATACGCTTCGCCGCCAACGGATCCTCTCCGGAAGAAAACCCAAATTTTCACACGTAAAAGGCAGAATTTTATCCTAGAATATAATAAAAAATTCAGTAATTAAGATCTGAAAATCTTTTACCAATCTGTTAGGCCAAGAACTTACCCCCATTAGTTTTAATGAATATTCTCAACAAATCGCATCTCAATCTGTCAAATAAACTGTGTTAATGTGCAAAACAAGATATTAAATAATACAAACAATAATTGACATATTTATTCAAAAGAGGCATAAAGAAGAACAATTTTTACGCAAACTAAGTAAAAACGGCACATTTACTTGAAATTTTCTCAAAAATTTACTAGCACAATAAAAAGAGACATGGAGGGGAAAAAAAAAAAAAAAAAAATGCAGAATGAGCAGCAGCAACACAAAACAAAGTAGACAATTAAAAATAGTAATTTTAATGAATCTATCATTAATAATGAAATTCTGGGCATATACCACATAATCAGAGATAAAGTACAAATTTTCATACATAAACAGCAGATTTTATCCTACAATATGATTCAGTAATTAAGAGCAGGTAATATTTTACCAATTTGCTAGGCCAAGATCTTACCATCATTGATTCTAATGCATTTTTCAACAAACAGCATTACACATCTGTCAAATAAACTGCATTAATCTGCAAAACAACACATTATAAAAGAATACAACTAATTAACAAATTGGCTCAAAAAAGGCATAACGAAGAGCAACTTCTACATAAATTCAGTAAAAATGGCACATTTACTTGAAATATCCTCAATCAAAAGTTTACTAGTAAAGCTTTTTCATGTGTTAGAATTTTCGTGGTTACTTAAAAAAAATGGAAACAGTTATCTCTACAGGACCTAACTAAAAGTGGCGCATTTATCTAAAAACACGGTAATCGGCCAGAAATCTACCAGCACATAAAACAGAAAATGAGCATGAAAAAATATACGCATGCAAAAATTACTTTTAATATTTAATACTAAATATAAGATATAAAGCAAACACTTACCTGAGAAATAGAAACCTTGGTTATTTGACGAATAACCTGAAATTTGCCATTGCGCACATCTAAAAACAAACAACTTCAAATTAATCAAGCAAAATGTGTAAATTTGGAAAACAAGGTATTAAAAATTTATGGTAGAATTTTGGCATACTTACGGATCAAAAACAGACCACTCTTCAACCACAGTCCCAGAAATAAGAATGAGCCGATGAAGCCAAATTACTTGGCGAGAAAGTTATTAGTAGATCTTCATGCAACCCAGAGAATCTCGTAACTCCTCCCATTTTTTCTCGTGAAGAAAACCTGTCAACAACGAATTCCCTCAAAGGTAAACAAATAGCGGCCACATTAAGACTTCTTGTGTGTACATGTATTCTTCTGTGAAATAGTTGTTAAAAAATAGTTAATTATGTATGGATTAGTAATTAGGTACTTAAGGAAAAAATATGTATTTAACTATTAGCAATTATGAATTTAAACTCTTGCTCATTTAATTATTTAGCACATTCAGTTACATTTCTCATAATTCGAAACTTTTATCATGTTATTCGATGAGGGGTAGGGCTATGGCGCCCAGGCACCCTGGTGGTTAAGCACCGCAGTTCAACTATATATTAAGACTAACGTCACTCAAAAAGTTTAAGTGCAAATATTAAATTAAATATTCAATCAATCACTATGCTTTTAACCATGGACTTAAAGTAAGTAATAAAGAGTCTAAAACATAAATCAGAAGTCATTTGCGCAGTAAATCCATGAAATAATAAGCAAAAATCTATTCATCGTATGCTAATGATCCGGCCAGCACTCGCAGAAATTCAAAGTCCATGAATCTTCAAAAATACGACTTCTAGTTCGAAATAAAGTTATAAAACACAGATCGGAACACAAAACAAGTCAGAAAAATGCACTTTAACTCACTTAATTCAAATATTTACCAAGATATAAGCATTTTATTTCTCCACTCAAACAACACCATGCATCATGGCTGCAAGATGGTGAAAGCCCATGCCTTCGTGGTGTAAAGGGTGTATGATGCCCCGAGCGCCGCTCGCAGAGGGCCGCCAAATGGTCTCCAAACAAGATTTTCATCATATCACTGTGTTTTTTTCGGTGAAAGGGGTGGCGCCAAAAAGGTATTTTGCCCCGGGCGCCAGTTATGCTCGCTACTCCACTGGAGCTACTCAGATCTTTTGTTCGCAACACTACAGAAGACACTGCCTCCGACGAGAAGGCATCAAGGTCCGCAAAGCGATCAAAACACAATCAGATTGTTTTGTAGTGATATCAGAGGTATAGCTAGAGACGGGCGAGGGTGGACAAGTGTCCCTGGGCGTAGTATCAAGGAAATGCCAAACTGACGAAGTTTTAGAATGACACAGTTTCCATACTTAGAAAACAAAAGGGTGTACGAAATCTGCAGTTGTCTTTAGGCGCTGAAAACTCTAGCCAAGTCTTTAGCCATATTGGATGTCCAGTAATAGATTGCATGCATCTTAGGATTTCATCCACTGTCACCACCACCAGATGATGGGGGACATTAGCTATTAGATCTCCTATCATCTAAAGATAGTTCTCCCGTGGCCGAGCGGTAAAGCCGATGAAATCGGGCCGGTGTTCGAATTGCGGCGAGCAGATTGGCTGCTAACTAAGCGTTTTCATGGTTTCCATATGTGTAGCCTATATATAGTCCAATTTCCCTTAGAAAGTCTTTCACGAAGGCATCCCTTCCCTTAGATAGGTAACCCTCAAATGCTTTGCCATAACTAAATAAACTGAACCCAACTCATCATCTGTAAGAGAAGATATCAGTTCTTCATATCCTGTCGTGGTTGTTTGTGGAAAAACACTACCAGAGTTGGATTAGCCATTAAGGAAAGTAAGCACGTGCTTAGGGTATCAGGTAAAGGAGGCGTTACAAAAAGGTGCTTAAAGATTCAAAGAAAGAGTGCAAAGGCGCCACAAAAATAAAATTCTCACTGCAGGTTTTAGAAAGGAATACATAGTGCAGTTAATCCAAGGCCGAGAAAGAGGGTATAATGAGAAAGAGGCGTTATACTATAGATGTATATGGAGGCACCAAAATCTTTGAAGTGCTTAGGGCATATAAAAGTCTAATTTGGCAATGAGCATTACTAAACCTTCAGATAGCTGTACCCTTTGTTCAAAATGTGATCCAAACCGCTGACATGATATGTATAGTCGCACTTTGGCCTTCTTTCAAACTTCCAGACCAAGTCGTCCAGATATTGTCTGTAGAACTGTCACACTGAGATTACAAATCGATGTTGTTAAAACCGAATGTACCGTGCAGTAGCTTCCGTTCATGTTTTGAGAATATACCATTATCAAGCTTTATATCCTCTTCTACACCCCATAGATGTCATGCTACGTATATGTACAAGCTGTACAATACCGGACCCTTAGCGATCTCCTAATTGATCTTTTTGTTGCATCTTCTTGTTTGTACTAACGTTACATTAATTTCTCCATTTCATTCTTAATTTTTATTATTTATATAATTGTAGAACTGATCAGCTGTCGTGGATGACTTCTTAAATCGCAATATTTTACAGGAGCGGAAGCACGCTGTCCACTAGGAAGGTTAGGATTTATGCTACTGACCGGGAAATTCGCCTAGCCACAGATGGGAACTGTGTGCAGCCAAAATTAAATAAGATACTAAGTCACTAATTTTCTCTTTCCTTACCGCTTGCCTTCGTGTTCTAATTAGAAGCACGTTCGGCTGGCAATCGGGAAGTCCAAAATGCAAATCCTGGGGCGGTCATTCGCTGATATTTCCTGTTCCAAATAAATACTTAAAGGCTAAACCAACTAACCAAGTTATTCCCAAACTAAAATGTGGTACACGATAATTCTTCACCACCAGCAGGTGGTGATTAGGTTACCACGTCCCCAATTGCCCTTTAAATGGGGAAGAATGTACGGAATTTTCTTTTTTCTCACCGCATGCTTCCATGATGTAATTGGAAGCACTTCTGGATGGCAGTCTTTAAGCCCAGATTTCGAATCCGGGATAGGTCATTTCTAATATTTTTTTTTCGCTCCTAAATAAACCTAATACTATACATAACCATTCTATGGTGTTCTATACTCATCTACTGTAGCACAATCGCAAATAGAGCTACCAGTGCTTTAATATCGAGATTAGCGTACATAGTGACTCTGCAATTGCAGTTTCGATGGTAATGGTTCAGAGGCACATGTTCTAATGTAGTGTGGATTAGGTCAACATAATCTATATACGATTGGCTCACAATCCTATAATTTTTAGAGATGTCTTTCTGGAGCTGTTTCCATAGCTAAAGGGTGCTGACCATTCTACAGATTTAAGGCGAATGATAAGGCCTTTACCGAAGCTTTTAAGTTGGGTGAATCCAATGTCTACATGATATTTTTTCTGATTGGATACTTTTTGTTTTGTGTCATATGGGGATAAACTGTATACTAGTTTTTATGCCTGCTTTAAATCAGAAAATAATTTATATTTGCAGCACCACTATAGGGTTTGCAGTCATACCCTGTTGCACGACACTTGAACCATTAGCATCTATGTTCACATATTGCTCAATTGTTTTATTAGTTACAGTTTATGTGCATTCATTTCTTTGTCATACATGTATGTATTTTAATATGAATCTTTTGTAAAAATAAAATTAGGCTTGCATATATGCTTAGGCAAGCTAGTTTGCTATACGAAAAGAAAATAAAATTAAAAACCCAGTTCCTTAGAACATTTCAACTTGCTGTTTACCAGAAGTTTATGTCACATATATGTCACATATATTGCTATAGCACCAGAGGTGAAATTTAAATCGACCACTTCATTTGAAAGTTATAAATGGACATTAGTATACTATGTTATCTTTTAGTACATGCTCAGCTGTTGAATTTTTAAGTCAAAGGTCCTGAGGGCTATCTGCTTAAAGGAAAAGATGCCATTCTTTGAGCACTTTTTGAATGAAACTGACTTGTATTCATATTAAACATAGGGAAAACTGTAAAAACAGAGATGTAGTTAACCCATTTGATAGAATTCAAACCTAAATTGTATCACCAGTATTCTGTGGTCTTATCTATTCGAGAACCGAAACCGGTGGAATTCTTCTAAAGCAAGATTTTGGTTTATGTTTGCATATAGATATTACTTATGCAGTAGATCATTATCAGACATATAAAAATAGTGATATCAGTGAATGAAATTTAAAAAAAAAATAATAATTCCATTTTGCTACAAACTTTATATGAAGAAAAAAAGAGAAATAATGGTTTGAAATTTGCTCATCAGAAAAAGCTTTAAATAATACAGCACTTTTGATGAGCACAGTTAATTAGTGTATATATGTGTTTTAATCAGTGAGCTGTTCTAAAAGACTTTTCATGGAATGGTCAGACTTTCTTAATTTATCAACCAGATTAGCAGCATTGTTCATCTGACATGAGACAAACTTAAATTAAGCTATACATAATTTTTAAAATGGGGCACATAAATTTCTATATAACGGCTAACATAAATTATATTTTATGTTAGCCATTATATAGAAAATTGGCTAAATAAACAGAAAATCTGTAAAACATACAGCCTCCTATTCCACAAACAAAAAAAAAGGACAAATAATCTTAAAATGAACTCAATGATTGCAGACTACAGTAATAACAATTTATTCAAAATGAATGTAGATGTAATATTTTACTTTCAAATATGTCAAGAAACTCGTAGTGATCATCCAGCTAATTCAGTTTGCTTTTTAAAAAGTGTGCATTGAAATAAAAAAAAAATTAAAGAAAAAGATTAAGAGCTTTTCATTATTAAAAACTGTTATGACCTAGAAGAAATCTAATCACATCCTTTCACATTACCATCCATGCACACCAGTCAAATAATCATCCAGCTTGTTGGAGAAAAATGGTTTGAGGTAATGAATGTATTTTGCTTTCATTAATTCTCCTGATATGAAACTCAGCCAGATCAGATTCGTGAATTGAATTGTAAAATATGGGTATTCAGAAGAAACTGTCATTGGCGAAGGGCTTGGGCATATTGTAGATGACAGTAGGAATCTCCCCAGGAGCTGGCCCATAGTTACGGATGGATAGAGGACTAATGTCAATTTCAAAAATATGTCTATTAATTAATTAATCATGTGAGGTTTGTTTGTTGCGTTATGAAAAATGAGCACTATTTATGAACAACTTAAGATACTTAACAGTAATTTATCATCACACACATCACAAAAAAGAAATGTATCTCTTTGAGTGTGCATATAGTAGCCTTGGATATTAAAAAAAAAAAAAAAAAAAAAAAAAAAAAAAAAAAAAAAAAAGAGAAAGTATATTTTATTTAGTATTATAATATATTATTCTTTTTCTTATTTTTATGTTAAATGATAATTATTAAATGGATAAGAATGAATGCATTTATAAAAACAGTCATCTCAATCTTCTTTATAAATGACACCTACAGGTTTTCTCAAAATTTAATACAGTTATTCCCATACATGTTGATTTGGCATTCATAGTTGTTATGGCCAAAGTATTATAATGCAAATAACAGAAGAAAAAAAATCAAAATACAAAATGCATTTTAAGTGAGAACAGGCCACATCATGCCAAAATAATTTGTACTAAAATTCCAGTCATAAGCACAAATATACAAGCATAAAATTAAAAAAAAAAAAAAAAAAAAAAAAAAAAAAAATTGTTCTGTCATCAAATATAATACTGCTTAGTTTGCTTATAGTACTTAACATTTTATTCAGGGTTAAATTAAAACATCAAAATTCTCAACATTAGAGATACAGAAACTGTATACATTAATAGATAGTTATTTTCTATTTTACTGACATATTAATAAATAAATATAAGGGAGGAGGATGGATGTGATATTTGCCATTAGTGATTAAACTGATTCATTTAGTTACAAATCTCACTGGTAAATTTAAATAAGCAGCAATAGCAGCAATAACCCCTAAAATTGATGCCATTCTTAGGAAGCGAGCAGGAAAAGGAGCAATTATTGATCAAGCAACGCGATAAGGAAATACATATTTGATTATAAAGAGGTTTTTAGAATTAAGAACTTTTTTAGGAGATATAGATAACCCTAATGTTTCACTAACAGAAAGACTGTGGAATGATCTTGCAGAATTGAAAACCCTTCTTTCTATACCGTATATAACCACAAAAAAGCTGCAATCTAAAGAATTGACAGGAGGCGAGAATGGAAGAATGGGATGTTTGTTCTTTCTGAAATGGAGTAAACCTTCCAATTAAGAAAGAACAAACATTCCATTGCAGAAGGAATCATTTCTTCAATGAAGAAAAGAGAAACTAGTTTGCTAGACAATGAGATCTTGCTGGGTTCAATACATACAGATCTGAAACACCGAGTTTTCTTGGATGACGAACAAATTAAAAAGGCAAAGAAAGACATCTATGAACTTTCATTAAGAATGAAATTATTCTCAGAACAATTGGAGAATTCGAATCAGGACAGTCAAACTGCAAACATTGCAATTGAGTCCCTACCATCCTTCCCCATTGATGAATTAGATGAGAAATATTTTTGGATAATATTGAAACAGCTAAGACAAAGCGAATGAAAATAATAACAATAATAATAATAATAATTTAAAAAAAAAACAAGATCCTTTCAATATAAAAATGAAAAAATACAAACAAGATTTCTACACGGCCTTTGAAGAAATAGAGAAATATGATTGCGCTTGCAAGACACCTCTTTTAGAACTTATAAAAATCTATCCTGAAAAGTTAAAAGAAGTAGCCCTAACAGTAACAGCTCCTACTTAAGTTAGTGTGGAAAGACTCTTCTCAGCTCTGAAGTTTATCAAATCGGTTCTGTGGCCCTCCAACAAAGAAGATCTTGCCAAAGCTATACTGTTTCTTAGAAATAACTAATGCCAGTTTTTCATTCATAATAAATGCTAATTAATATATATAGTTTTCTATGCCATCATTTTTTTCCTGTTCTTTTATATTAAAAAAATAAGCTGTAACTCATGTGTATATGTATATATATATACAGTCAAAAGTCGTTAATTCGGACACCCATAATCCGGAATGATCTATAATCCGGACCTCAAAGCTACAAACTTTCTGCGCATGCGTCGCGTTGACGCATGCGCGTAAGAACTTTACGGCTGCGAATAGGCGTGTGCGCGTGCGCAAAATACGTTTACGAATGCGCGTTCAATGTATAACGGACGGTATAAGCTAAGCTAAAATTATCTAATTCAATTAATGTTGCAGATCGCGCTGTTCTAATTGGATTTTCTAATTGGATCCGGCTTATTATTTTTTGCAGACTGTTAGAGCAATTTTATAAAAGTAAGCTTGAACTTTCAATTATGTCAAAAAGAATTTCCGATTCTGGAGCTATCAAAGGATCTACAAAGCGAAAGCATGTTCCGATGTCCATCTAACAAAAAGTGGAATTCCTGCAAAAAATGGATAAAGGCATATCCTTTGTTTAGCTAAACTTTAACGTTTGTTTATCTAAACTTTGTTTATCTTTAACGCCGCGGCGCGCAATGAATTGGAAGTTGATCTGTCAGCACTATCCTTATCTTCAGGGCAGATGTTTATATTTTATTTGGCTTATAATTCCTTACTAAATGCATTATTTCATCTCGATGTACTCCGTCTTTGATATGATTTAAATCAAATTCCTCGTCATTATAATTCGCTTCCGATAGCGAAGAAAGTGACAGAGGTTATTGAAAACGAAAAAATTTCGATTGGCAAATTAATCGGTATTCTCGACACAGCAATTATAGGACTTGAACAGCGGAACTTTGTAACTGACCAAGAAATTATATCTGTTTATAGAATTAAAGAGAATGTATTATCACATAAAAAACGAATCAACTTACATTGAAAGAAATGTTTAATAAAGTAAACAAATAAATATTAAGCTTTTTTTTGGTAAATTTTGATACCTTTTAGATCATAATTGTTCTTTATTTCATAAATTACGGTTTCATATTTTTAATTTTATAATTTCTGTATGCCATCTTACCAGATTTAAACTGATGATCTATAATCCGCAAAAATCGATAATCCGGAATCGCCGAAGTACTGACGAGTCCGGATTAACGACTTTTGACGAGATTAAATATATTATTGGGTCGTTGTGCCCTAGGAAGGCTCCTGGACCTGACCTTATTGATAATAATATTATCCGTATCCTTTATCATCATTTTCCTGGTTTAATTTCCGCTTTTCTCACTGCCTGCTGGAAGTTTCAAACTTTTCCACTAGACTCCAAATTAGCAGAAGTTGTTCTTTTTCTTAAAAGAGACAAAGATCCTCTTTTTCTTCTTCGTATCGCCTGATATGTCTTCTTCCAGCATTTGGTAAACTACTTGAGCGTTCTATTCTTATTCGCCTTAACTTTTCTCTTTCCCAAATTAATTTCTTTCACCCTTTACAATTTGGCTTTCGTGCTAATCTCTCCACTGACCATTTCTTCAAATCTCTTTTCACCACTCTGGAGCAGAATAGGAACAATGACCTACATTCTGTAGTTATTTCTCTTGACATCAGGGGCGCATTTGATGCCCTCTGGTGGCCCGACGTTTTACATTCTCTGCGAGAACATGGCTGTCCTTCCTATATTTTACATTTTATTTCTAGCTATTTTCATGACCGTCGGATTCAAATTTCTACTTCTACTATTCCTGTTGTTAAATCTGTTTCCCGTGGATGTCCTCAGGGTTCATGCTTTGGTCCAGTTCTTTGGAACATTGTTCTAAACTCTCTTCTTGTTTCTTTTAATGACGCTAATTCTGATGCTAAACTTATGGCATATGCTGACGATCTCTTACTTATTATTTCTGGTCGTTCTAATGTTTCTCAGCAAGCTCAATTTTGTCTTGATCAAATACAATCTTGGACTAGAGATCATAAAATTACACTTTCACCAACGAAAACCAAAGCTATGATTGTTGGGCGTCGTGGAGCTCTTCGGCGTAACCCTTCACTTAAAATCCTGGGGCAGTCCATCTCTTTTTCTACTAACATTAAAGTTCTTGGGATCTACATCTCCAACAGACTTTCCTGGATCTCTCACCTCAACTACTTACAATCTCGCTGTTCTCAACTTTTTAACACTTTTCTTAAGGTCACTGGTTCTTCTTGGGGTGTTCCTTCTCATATTCTTAAACGTTGGTACCACGCTGTGATTGAGAGAATCTTATTGTACGGTTCCTCCATATGGGGACGTACATTAACACTTCAAATGCGTAAACGATTACTTCGTTTACAACGTCCTTTTCTACTCCTAATCACGCGTGCGTATCGCACTACATCCACTTCTGCCCTTCAAGTTCTCTCTGGTATTCCTCCATTAGATCTCATGGTGGAGAGAGACTCCATGTTGACTAATGTTTTAAGACTTAACACTCCTATTAGCCTATAGAATTCTCTCTTTCGTCCGCAAGACTTTACTTCACTCACATACAAACCTATCTGTTTTCCTTCCGACTACAATTTGCCGGAGAGAATCTCTACTTCAAGTACTGTGGTTCCCTCTACTGATATTCTTATATTTACCGATGGCTCGAAGTCCGAAATTGGTACTGGTTATGGTCTTTGTGTTTTTTCAAATAATAATCTTCTTTTCACCTGGAAGCGTACCCTATCGCATTCTAATTCAGTATTCCAATCCGAATTATTGGCTCTACTGAAAGCTGTCCGTCTGGCTTCTTCTTTTCTTCCTCTCTCTTCTTCGATTTTTTCTGACTCTGCATCCAGTATCCAATCTCTCCTACAATTTTATTGTCGTAACCCGTTGGTCCGCGATATTCAAGTTCTACTTCAGTCTCAGTCTTTGTCTGACCGTCCATGGGTTTCCTGGGTTCCCGCGCATGTGGGAATTTTGGGAAATGAAGTGGCGGATCGCTTGGCGAAGGAGGCTGCTTCTTCTTCCTCCCATACTTTTTCATTATATCCAGCTCCTCCATCTTTTCTTAAACGGGTTTCTCTTGAACAACTTCTTGAACAATGGCAACGTCGCTGGAGTGGGGAAGTGGTTGGTCGTCGCACGTTCTCCTACTTTCCCCGAGTTTCTCTTGACTTGCTCTCTTCTTCTTCTTTTAAAACTTGGTTTTTTACCGGCCATGGCCCCTTTCCAGCTTATCTACATCGTTTCGGACTTCGAGACTCTGCTTTTTGCTCTTGTGGATTGGTTGGCGATCCCGATCATTTTCTTTTCACCTGCCCACATACTCGTCCATTACATATTTCTATACCTTCCATGACCAATCTTCCACATTTTGCTTCACTTTTAAATTCTAGTAATAATCGTGTCCTTCATCGCGTTGTCTTGACGATGCAATATTGCAAAGAAAATTTTACCACCACCTAATCTCATTATGCCTATACCAATATTGTAACCGCAACTGTATTTTGTTATGTTTTGTCACTAGGTTTCTTTACGTATTTTTAACAGTACTCACATTGTATAGTATCCGCAACACTTGTATGTACTGTATTTTGCTTTTATTTTTGCTTTTGTTTCATGTATCTTTTAATTTGTTACACATTGATGTTGCCAAGACCTGATTTTACTGTTTATCTTTGATAATTTTATGTGCATCAACAGACTCTCATGGACGACATTTTTCTGATAAATGTATATTCGATATGGTGTTGCTATTACCGCAACAAAGACTATGTGTTTCGCAAGTATAGTGTATTTTACTTTTCGCATTCCCGCGTCGCCTAGACCTGTGTACAGTGTGGGTCATTGTTTATTCTCTATGCATCATTTGACACTTACGGATGACATTTTTCTGATAAACGCATATGGGATATGGTGTTGTTATTACGGCATCAAAGACTTTGTGCTACGCAAGTATAGTGTATTCTACGTTTTGTGCTCCTACACCATGATGTTGTCAAGACTTGTGCATTCTGTGTTCAGTCTTATTTTCTGGACATTATTGGATGCAACACCTGCTTATATTGTGTATTGCCTTTGACTTTCGTTTTCGTATCATATTTCTTTTAATTTGTTACACTGTGATGTCGCCAAGACCTGTGAACACTGTTCATCTTCGATCATCTTCTATGCACCATTACACTCTCTTGGACGACATATTCCTGATATATCCATTTTGGATATGGTGTTGTAATTACTGAATCAAGGACTTTGTGCTGTGCAAGTATGGTGTACTTTACTTCTTGCGTTCCAACACTATGATGCTGTCATGACTTGTGTATCTGTGCATATGACAATTGTAAAATTAATTTGTTACGCTGTGGTGTCGCCGAGACCTGTGTACACTGTGCATCATTTATTATTTTCTACGCAACATAAGACTCACACGGACGACATTTTCTGAAAAATGCATATTTGCTATGGTGTTGTTATTACTGCATCAAAGATTATTTTACGCACGTAAAGCGTATTCTATTTTTCCGTTCCCACACTATGCTGTCGTCAAGATTTATGCAATCAGTGTTCAGTTTTATTTTCTGGGCATTATCGGAACTACGCTGACGACATGTATATGACAATTGCAAAACTCATATTTACAGTTCTTTCCCATTTTCAAAGACTAAGTGTGGTGTGGGCACAGTGATGTTTGTTTATATTACGTCTTTCATATCAACTTTTTCTCCCTGTGCTCGCTATCCTCAACTTGCATGTGTTATTTTCAGTGTTGTGATTTTTGAAATAAAGAACAATTATGATCTAAAGGGTATCAAAATTTACAAAAAAAGCTTAATATTTATTTGTTTACTCTATTAAACATTTCTTTCAATGTAAGTTGTTTAAGTTGCTTCGTTTTTTATGTGATAATACATTCTCTTTAATTCTATCAACAGACATAATTTCTTGTTCAGTTATAAAGTTCCGCTGTTCAAGTCCTATAATTGCTGTGTCGAGAATACCGACTAATTTCTCAATCGAAATTTTTTCGTTTTCAATAACCTCTGTCACTTTCTTCGCTATCGGAAGCAAATTATAATGACGAGGAATTTGATTTAAATCATATCAAAGACGGAGTACATCGAGATGAAATACTACATTGAGTAAAGAATTATAAACCAAAAAAAAAAATCTGAGATGTTTCAGATTTTAAATTACGTCCAAATTAAATTACGTTTTTTTAACGTTTTGTGCGTTATCTTTATTTGTTAAACATCATGTTCTTCGTACTTAAACCATAAAATTCAATTCAACAGGAATATCGCAAAATAGTTTTAAAATGAGCATATCTTTAGAATTTCCGATACAAAAACTCACGCGCCGGAGATAAAAATGTTTTTTCTGCATAACGTTGCCATTGCTTGCTTTGAAATCCTTGAGTTTGTTAATCAAAAATTCGTCAAAGTTTTAAAAAATAGGAAATCGATCATAAAACAAATTTCAAATTTCAAATTTGGTCTTCCACATGCTCATATTCGTTGGAGGATTACGTTATTCAAAATTCGATGACTCTATGTACCATTGTTTTATCACAATACGAGAAATATACATACATTTATGCAGATTTTTCATTATTTAATTTCTTCAAATATAATGCAGGACTCTAACATTTTGTGGCAACAGTTTGAAAAGTGAACCGACGTTTATGAGTCCGACGCAAAATGCCAAAACGAAACTAATAGTCCTTCGGGATTCAAATCTCTTTGGACTAATAAAGTAAAAACATCTGCCCTGAAGGTAAGGATAGTGCTGACAGATCAACTTCCAATTCATTGCGCGCCGCGGTGTTAAAGATAAACAAAGGATATGCCTTTATCCATTTTTTGCAGCAACTCCACTTTTTGTTTAATAGACTTCGAAACATACTTTCGCTTTGTAGATCCTTTACATATTAGTAAATATATATCAGAAATTCTATTTGACATAATCGAAAGTTCAAGCTTACTTTTATAAAATTGCTCTAACAGTCTGCAAAAAATAATAAGCCGAATCCAACTCAAAGATTAAGAAACAACGCAATCTGCAACATTAACTGAATTAGATAATTTTAGCTTAGCTTATACCGTCCGTTATACATTAAACGCGCATTCGTAAACGTATTTTGCGCACACGCATATTCGCAGCCGTAATGGTCTTACGTGCATGCGTCAACGCGACGCATGCGCAGAAAGTTTGTAGCTTTGAGGTCCGGATTATAGATCATTCCGGATTATGGGTGTCCGAATTAACGACTTTTGACTGTACATATATTTCTATAAATGATAAAATGCAACTGTTGGCTGATTTTTGTGATAAAACATTAAAGGATATTTTTCTGGAAAGGATGCTTTTATGGAGATCATTTTATGAAAAATTGGCTTGCATTTACGTTACATGTAAAAAAATAACAAAAAATACATACACAGCCAGTCAATAGTAATGTTCAATGATTCATTAACCTGACCACTGGTTTACAACAGTAGCCTTTGATTATATTATGTATAGATATGGAATTATTCTATATTCATAAAAAATTATATACCGTGCACATAACACTAAGGACAAAAATCATTTTTATTAACACCAATTCAGAAATTACAGATCGTTCCTGACTTACAAGTGTTTTCCAGTGGTCCCATCCTAAGTTGATTCTGGTGTAAGTCAGGGTCTCAATAAAAATACGTTCATATCTTTTTATAGTATTTTTACAGATTAGACTGCTATTTAACAGGAAAAGTGTTTTAAGAATGTAGAAACTTATGTGAGATTTATGAACAATTTATTTAAATGCATTTAAAGAAACAACATAAACATTTGTTTTATAACATGCATGCTTCTTTTAAATTACTTAACATGAAAAAAAAAAAAAAAAAAAAAAAACATACAAAGAGTGTTTTAAAAAAATATTAGGTAAGTAATCATTATTCATTTGCATGAGCCATTGCAAAATACAACTACAATTATTGTTCAGTTACATGCATTCAGTTTAAGTTATAAATTTCTTTGGCAATGATTTGTTGTTAATACAGAATATGTCTGTATATTAAGTAATATAGGCATAATACCAGACTACTTTCTCAATTTAGAGAAGGCATTTTACCATGCTCGGCACGATGACCTCATTATGAAACTGAAGGAAATTAATCTGCCTTTCAATTTCATTCAGCTTATCTCCTCATAGCTAAAAAATGCACTTTTCAAGTTTGTGTAAAAGACAGCTTATCAAACCTGAAATGGAATAAAGCAAGAATGACCCAAGGATTTGGAGTGCTTTTTGATCTGTACATTAATGATCTGCTAAGTCATAAAATTGTGAGGTATGTGGATGATATAGTGATTCTTACCAAATCATTAAATTCTCAGAAAGCCATGGACTCCCTCAAATTGGAAATCAACATTGTCCCACATTGGACTAACCAGCGAAGAATTAAAAGATATACCCTGCCAAAAGCAGTGAAATATGTCATAAAAAAGTTAAATGCCACTTGTATGTCTATTTATCTACTTATTGGTTATACATATAAATTCAGCTGCAGTGTAAAAATAAATCTGTAACTCTCATCAGGCCAGTATTTACATATGCAAATCTGGCTTGGGCCACAGTCAACAAGAAAAAAAAAAAAAGTTGTTGTCTATGTATAAAATAAAGCACAGTACTAAAAGGCACCATGGCATGTACATAACCAGCAGATTCATAAAGGGCTGAATGTACTTCCAATAAACAATTTTCTAACTTCGCATAATTTCTTAAAGAAAATGTTGAATTCTTACATGTATACCAACACTCTAAATATATTTGCACGATCTCGCCACTCAGAATGTGGTAAAATGACCAAGGACCACACATCACAATTCAAAGTGGTAATCATTAAACACAGTTTTATGGAAAAGACTCTCTAAGGAAGAAACTGTCTTATCTCATAAAAACCTCACTTGTAAATATATATGATCATATTTTCTTTTCATCATCAGTGTTCAGATTTTAGTTTTTATAAATATTTTCTGCACGTAATTCAAACTCTCAAGTGTTTATGATCTAATGTAAATTGGTGCTCCATGAAAAGCATATTTTCATTGCGCTTGGAACATTTCATGTCTATCCACTAACTGGTATATTTCCTTTCGTCCAACAGAACACAAACGACAGTTTAAACTCATTATTTTAAAAGAAATATGGGTTGATCTTTGGATTATGGTAACTTGGCGATTTTTTGGCAAAAATTTGGCGACCAACTCTGCTACAGCAACCCTCTATTTTTTTTTTGCCGCCATTTTGTTTTCACGAAGTAAAGACATGTTCCTGAACACTTTTTCCAACAATCTACTAGTCGAATTACACTTATGCCAGAAATTTTATGTAGCAAAACTGCTTAAGCATGACAAATATTAACTGTAAAATTGGGAAAAAGTGCATAATCGCAAACTCCTTTTTCAGAATAGCACATACACATAAACCATTTACACGTCGACTTATTTTTACTTAAAAAAACATCCCAGAATTGCACAAAAATGGCATTGCGCACACACTTCACTATATACTGCTATTTTCTCAGAAATTCCAAAAATTGCACGAAAATGCAAAAAAATTCTGTGAATCTTTAAACTCGGTAAAAAGGACATATATGAAATTACCTGATCGCGAAAAAGTATATATCCTTTCCAAGGATGAACATTTCCACGTATAAAATAAATAAAATATCCAAAAACTTTTATCTCTAAATTATCTATTATATTATAAACGTTACCAACGAATTCATACCGCAAACATTACAAATGGTTACAAATACTTAGTGTCAAATATTTAAATTACTTCCATGCACGTTTACTTCAACTGAAACGTATACCAAATTCCTACAAACATAAAATTCACAAAATAACTATCATTTAATTAAAATATCACTAAACCATGTACACGTCGACTTATTTTTACTTAAAAAAAATCCCAGAATTGCACAAAAATGGCATTGCGCTCACTCTTCACTATATCCATGTACACTGCTTTTTTCTCATAAATTAGAAAAATTTTACGAAAATGCATGAAAATACTCAACGTATTCTACTCAAACGTATTCCAAAATACTACAAACATATAACTCACAAAATCACGATCATTAAATTAAAATATAATTAAATTAAAAAGCACTACTTAAAATATAAATAAGCACATACATTAAATTAATAAAAATTAGATTACAATCCTAATTACTTTAAACTAAATCATTGCTAATAACAATTTTCCAATAATATCATATTAATTTATTTACTCCTTAGATTTAGAACAATGCATAAAAATAATATCCTCAAATGATTAAAAATACTAACTTACCTAATCTTCAGAATCTTCATTACGTGGCACGCTCACTTCCACTATTTCACACAACACAATATGAAGCTTAATACAAAATAATATAGTACTACAGTTTTCCAAATTCCCCCCTTTTTCGATTAAAGAACTGTAATTCGTCCATTAATGTCACATGATATATCTCATGATCTCTCATTTCCCTCACACAAAATAATGCGTTATCGGAACTGAGTACTTCTCACATTATTACCAAAGTCCTAGGTAGTAACCTTTATTGCCTCCAAAATGTCGCCAAACTACCAGTTACCATATTCCAAAGATCAGCCGAAATATGTTTCAGTATGCCATTACATGGCAACACTTGCTGAGAATATTACGCTCACCCTGCTTTTCACCACAGTAATGTCAGCCACTCCCTTATACCATTAACTCCACAACTGTGAGTTAAAGAATATGTGATAAGCCCACCAAATCACAAAGTTCCATGAAAGCACAGTATATCAAGGCTCGTAATCAGCAAGTACTGTTTACATTTCATAGTACTTAATATTTTGCCAAAAATAAACTAAAATAGTTATGGATACTAAAAATACGAATTTGCTAGCAAGTTTGTCCTAGGAACAGAAAAGAAAATTCAAAATCCTGCTCCAGAGGACATTCCAGCTGGCAACTTCTTGAAATTCGTATATGACTGGAGATTACGGTCCAGTTGCCAAGAGAAGCAAAATTGCGCCAAATCTGGTAACTTATTGGCTTAAATACGAATCAATGCTTTCCGATCTTTTATTGCTCATTTACTGCTTATTACAATTTCTTAAATTTCATGATCAAACGCTCTACTCCATTTTACTACTGTCTTAATTAAAAATGGTATATGATATTATGAAGACTTTTAACCCTTTCAAGGGCGCAATGTTATGATTTTTTAAAAGTTATGAAAAAGTAAGCATAATGACATGCAATGGTCCTATAAACAACATAAATGAGTTAAAAAATTTTTTTTTCGGGACCGGTTTCGCCTTGAAACCAGCGCCTGTCCAGAGCATTTAATACTAAACATTTGCTTATTTATCTTTACTTTGCCGAAAAGTATCTGAACGTAACCCAAATTGCAGATTATAGTAGTAAATTACTGAACAACTAATGAAGTACGTAATATTTGCATAAACACGCATTTTTAATTATAAATAAAAAATTTAAAACAGGAAACAAAAAAGTATGAGACAAAGAGTAACTAATAATGCACTAAATTACTTGCATAAAACTATGAAATATTTAAAAAAATTATGTTTAAAACTAAGAAAATTATATGTAAAAATAAATAAATTAAGATGCATACAATTATTTTACTATGAACTAGAAGGATGGGAAAAGCGACCGCATAATAAAAATGCAACTTTGAGTGTTTTTCAGTGTGCTCTGTGTCTCTGTAAAAAATAAGAAATGTTTTCCCTCTCTCAAAAACTCCATAAATCTTCATCTTTGAAGCCACTCAAATGAAGATATTGTGCAACTGTTTATAGCAGTGATCCGAAAGCAATAAACACAACTGCAAAAAATCTCGCGACTGCGTCTTCTGATCCTTTCTTCGATGTCCCAGAGAGGCGGTGGTTTCATACTGAAACCGCAATGAAAACATTCAAAATTAAAAGGTTTCCATTACTTTTTTTTGTGAATTAAGGACGTTTCATTACTCATTGATGCCTGCTTATAAAATATATTGTGGAAAAATTAAAAATTTTTGGGTTTTTTGTTTTTAAAATGGGTCAAAAAGAGTAGTGTGCAAAAGAAGCTATTTTTGTCGTATCAATTAATGGATACCTAGAAAGATTTGCTGCTGCCATCTGTTATCAGCTTTAAGAAGTAATTTAATTTTAGCAGCGGTTTTGAGGGAAAAAAACCAAATTTTCTAAATTAAAAAAAATTTTGAAAATGCGGTTTCAAGGCGAAACCACCGCCTTTGAAAGGGTTAATACTGTTGATCCTATAAAATACATAGTTATTAATTTTCAAATACTTTAGGTAAAGTACAGAAGGTTTCGGTCAATTTTCTTTGACTTTTTAAGTGAAAATAGGTCCATGTGTACATGGATAAAGTCAAGGGAGTGCACGATGTCATTTTCGTGCAATTCTAAGATGTTTCTTCAAGTAAAAAATCGGTCGATGTGTACATGGATACCGAGGGTGTGTAATTCTTAAAAACGTGCCAAAGCAATGGGTGATTCTTCACTTTCTTCGTTGTTTTTCTTGAAGTCCTGTTTTAGATATTTTTGCATGTTTACAGAATTCAAATTTGTAACCGGCGATATGATGAGTTAGCGATTTTCTAAAACACACGAAAACAATCGATTTGGCGACTTGGCAATTTTTTTAATACTCACCAATTTGAACCGTAATATCTAGTTTTACCATATTGCTGTTGTGAAAAGACATGTTTGAAGATAAGTACAAGTTTAACAATTTAAAAATACTGTAATCCTAAAAACAAATCATATGGACCATGGCAGACAAAATAAGAAAGGCACTGCAAAAGCATATGGCTAGACATGGCCAGAATCTCAAAAAATAGCACACATTAGCTTCCTGGAAAAACATACTTTAGCTCAACTTCGATGTTAATATTTCTGGTTAAGTAGAAGCAACATTAAAACTGGTTTGCAATAAATGCTACCAAATGAACACATAACTGAAATATTTGCAGATATTAAGAAAAATATTAATTTGTTCAGCTAGACATTTAGCACCAATGCTCATCAGTAGTAACCGGAGGTAACCGGGCGGCGGAAGTGACGTCACAGAAAAGGGGCGTGGCCCCCGCCATTTTGAATTTCTCCGGAAGTTACGACACCAGCGCCATCTTTATCACGTGTTGGAATGACATCATTAAACTTTCGTTTTGATTCTGTGGCAACGATCTTTTCAAAGTTGTTTATTTTTTGTGGCAACGACACTATTTTTTATGTTTGTGGCAACGAACTCTTGAACCACGTGTTTGGAATGACATCATCTATTTCTTGTTGCGACATGTTGCTTTACAAAATGGCGTCTGCCGTATCACACCTTTGTATGCCTCCGCTGAGGTGTATGGATACTTTTCTGTGAACCAATCAGATTCTTTGAAATATGACCTCACCGTTTCTTAACCAATCACCGTTCAGATGAAATAAAGAGTTCCTGCCCGATATAAGGCTATCCTGAGTAACGTTCCGCATTTCTTTCCTGCTGTCGCCTTGAGTGTACGCACATATTTTGCTTGGACTATCATTGTTAATTTCATCAGATTTTTGTTTCTTCATCGTTTTGAACATGAATCCTGGACAGCCACGAAACAACAACGCTGCAGAGGTAAGTTACTTTTCGAAAACATACTATTTTTTTGAGTGTTAATCTTTTAAAAATTTATTTGTGAAAGTTCAATGTGGGCTTAATTTGCCTTTTATTTTTCAGATGGAAAATCTATTGGAGAAAGAATCCATGCCTTTGAATGATAAAGTGTTGAGCAATGATGTTCCAAGAGAATCAGATAGCTCTTGTGCCAAAAGAAAAGCAGAAGAAACAAGCCATTTCGAGAAAAAAGTACGTATTTGTAAAAAAGGTTCATATGTTAAAGTTGATATTTTTATGTTACCTCATTTTTTGTATATGTTTTTTGTCTACCAAATGACTGACAATTTTTTTTCTTTCAGCGTAAAGGACTTTTTACTGAAGACACTATTCCAGAGGAGCTCATTCACATGGGAGACAATGTCTTTGTGGGACCCAGCATTTACAAGGGAAAAGTGACTGTGCACATCCGAGAGTATGCCAAATATGGTAAAGCTTACTATCCGACAAGACGAGGAGTAAATTTTGAGCCATGGTGTTTGAATGTTCTCGCAACCAACATGACAGTGGAGGAACCAGACCTGCTGACACTGAATCTGGAGTTGCCCAAGAACTTTGTAGTCACATATAAAGATTCCCACTTCACTTTGAAGCAACTCTCTTCGACAGGAGATGAAAAAAGTAGCCTCAGCATTACAACGACGCAGTGGGAAGAACTGATGTCCAACTTTAGCCGTATCAGCGATATTGTCACCAACCTCGTTTATCAAAACATGAGCTTTTGTGAAGCCTACGAAAGCGTATCCGACGAACCTGTCAGAGAGGAAAATCTACCCCAATCCTTTGACATTTCTATGGGAAGAGCGCGACTTCAAACCATTCTAAAGACGTCACTTGAAGAACTTCTTAATCAACAAGACGAACTGAAATATCCCCAGCTGAAAGACTGTGAAGAACTCGTTCATAAAACAGAAACTGTGAATGCCATTGCTCTGAGATTCAATGCTGTTGACATCGCCAGGCAATTTTATGGAAACATTTGGGGTGAAGAACCCTATTTAATGTTAGTGAAACCTGCTCACTACATTACCAAGGACTTTTTAAAATCTGTGTGTTTAAACCATGTACTCGATGAAGTAAGAAACACATTTTGTACTATCAATGGTGTCTTAGGTATTGAATACTATGAATATTTGTAAAATAATTAGGATGCTCAATAAATGTTATTTTATTTTACAACGATCTCATGACTGTCTCCAGGTTCAGACCTTATTTAAAAGAATTAATCTGTAATGATTACTTACATAAATTTTAAAAATACCTATTGAATACAAACCTATTGATTTTTATAGAATATAAATATGGTTATTCTTAAACATGTATATCATTACTTGTTCAACCTTTGAGATGTTAAGTAGCATTCATTTTCTCTCTCTTGTTTTTTAGGCCTATTTTCTAAAATCTTTATATAGGTGAAACTAGGGTATTTTTTATCTGTTCTAGTTAAATATATATAAATGAATATCAGTGTACGTTTAGATCATAACAACTGTTGCAATGAACGCAGCTCTGTCTCAGACCTATCGGGATCCACAGGTCCCCGCAAGTTTCGGGGGTGTTGCTGCTTTGCATCGTGCTTTAAAAGGTCGCGTAAAAACAAAAGACATCCAGAAATGGTTGCAAACCAAGGATTCTTATACTTTGCACAAGCCTTTGAGGCACAAGTTTCCCAGGAACAGAGTCATCGTAGGAGGCTTAAACGAGCAATTTCAATCTGATTTAGTGGATATGCAATCCCTGGCCTCTTTTAATGATGGATATAAATATTTGCTGACCTGTATAGACATCCTTTCGAAATACGCTTGGGCTATCCCTCTCAAAGATAAAACATCCGTGTCCATCCAATCCGCTTTCGGAAAGATATTTTCGGAACGTACACCCGAATCATTACAAACAGATGCAGGGAAAGAGTTTACCAATAAACAAGTTCAAAATTTTTTGAAAAAGAGAAACGTTCGCTTTTTCACGACACATAATACAACCAAAGCTTCTGTCGTAGAACGATTTAATCGAACTCTAAAAACAAAAATGTGGAAATACTTTACCGAAATGAATACACGAAAGTACATTGATGTGATTGATAAATTGATATCCAGTTATAACCATACATGGCATCGCAGTATTAAGACAGAACCTGTATCCGTTACATTACAAAATCAAGAAAAAATTTGGAAAACGCTGTATAGTCAGCAACCAGTACAAAACCCTATTTCTTCAGATTTAAAGATTGGAGACACGGTACGCATCAGCCGAGAAAAAATGCTCTTTGAGAAAGGATACGAACAAAACTGGACACGAGAAATTTTTACAATCTATAAAATTATTCGACGGATTCCTGTTGTCTATAAACTGAAAGATCTAGCAGGAGAAGTTATACAAGGAACTTTTTACAAACAAGAACTTCAAAAGGTTTCGGACTCTGGTTATTATCCCGTAGAAAAAGTTTTAAAAAAGAGGAAACGTCGCGGGAAAATAGAATATTTTGTGAAATTTCAGGGGTACCCCGAAAGCTTCAATGCTTGGGTGGATGATGTGAGAAGGGTATAAAAGGCCCGTAAATTCTGCTTATCTGTCATTTGAACGAAACATGTCTTTCTTTATCACACTGATCAGCGACAGCTCCATGCGTTTTTTTCCAGACAACAAAATATCACAATTTACTACTCAGCTTCCTACTCCGATGGATTTAAATAGTCAGTGGGAGTTATCTCTTGTGGACTTTATTTACCCTCACACATGGTATAACGTCCGAAAAGACAATAATTTATTTGGATTTGATTTGGGTGATGGAAAATTGGAAGGTCGAAGAGTGCCTCCAGGATGTTATGAAACGATACCAGATTTATTAAAAGCCATGAAAATACCTTCTCATAAAAATAAGATTGAATTCAGTTACCATCCTGTTACGAAAAAAGTGACCATTAAGACCGACGAAAACTGCAAAGTCATTCTTCACGAAGGATTAGCGGAGCTTCTAGGGTTCGAGCCGGGTGTTTACAAAGGATTGGAACAAAGTCCTTTTGTAGCCGATCCCAAAGTATCTTTTCCTGTCATGTATGTGTATTGCGATCTCGTAGAACCTCAAATTGTGGGAGATGTACAAGCCCCGTTGTTAAAAATTGTCACCGTAGAAGGAAATGACGGAGACATCATAAACGCTCATTACCCCCGGCCCTTTTACTTGCCAGTTATCCGTCAACATTTTCAGACTATACATATTGACATAAGACTTCACTCTGGAGATTTAGTACCATTCGAAAGAGGCAAAGTATTTCTTGTGTTGCATTTTCGTCTGAGACAAATTCTATAAAAGAAGCCTTCATCTGCAAATTGATTTCATTTGGATTGTGTATGCAAGATTTGTATGCAAGACACGCATCAAATATGCGAGTGCCTTATACGTGTTGCACGAAAAAATTTGAAGATTATTATTTAGCTCAAACTGGAAATGGATTACCTTACTATCAAGGAACCATTTTACAGAAAGGTTATGGTATTGGTGGATTTTTTGCAAAGCTGTTTCACAGTGCTATGCCGTTTTTGATGAGTGGAGCCAAAACAGTCGGAAAAGAAGCTTTGCGGACTGGAACACAAATTGCAAACGACGTATTGTCGGGAGAAAATTTTAAAGTCTCCCTCAAAACCAGATCTAAAGAAGCTGGCAAAAAATTAGCGAGGAAAGCAGTTCAGAAAGCAGACGAGATGATTGGTCACAGAAGGTTTAAAAGGAAGCGCAAAACCCCCAAACACTTCATTTCGTCTAAAGCCAGGAAGGTGCAACGACGTGATATTTTTGACTCGCAATGGCTTTTCTGTTAAAAGATTCTCCGGAATGCGCAAAATCCGAACTGGATTTATTTTCGTTACCTCCCACTCAAACAGTGATAGAAAAAGGTCAGTGGGTTGAATTTCATCCATTAGCCAATGTGTCGGAAGGAAGTCCTGTTGAATTCAATGTTTCTGGAAGCGGAGACGACTACCTAGACTTATCACAGACACAACTCTACGTCAAAGTGAAAATTTTAAAAAATGATGGCAAGCCAATCACGGCTGAAAGTAAAGTGGGACCTGTCAATCTCTTTTTACATTCTATGTTTTCTCAAGTGGATATTAGCTTAAATGAAAGACTCGTTTCCACCAGTAATAACACGTATCCTTACAGAGCCATGATAGAAAAATTATTGAATCATGGTTTTGATACGAAAACGTCTCAACTGTCATCAGAATTGTTTTTCAAAGATACAGCAGGACGTCTGAACGTTTTTGATATTCAAGACACTCAGCCGAATGAAGGATTCAACCAACGAGCAGAATTGTTTAAACTGAGTGCTTTTTTGCATTGAAAAGGGAAAAAAAAAAGAACACTGCAGTTTTTGACACCATTAGGAGTCATACATTAAAAAAAGAGATTCTTCTGTCTAGTAGAAAAGGTTATGCTATTAGAATATGACAGAGTAGATGAGGTCTATTTGCAAAGAAGAGGAATGCTTTCGTGAAGGATTTTTGTAGGAAAACTGACTCGTATTCGCATTCCACAGGTGGAAAACCACGAAAACAAATCATGCACTCAATATTTTCACCTGGGATCGAATACCGGTTGAACTACCAGTATTTGGCTGCCACATGTAGGACCTTTACATTTACAAAGAGCCTTTCGCTTTAGAACTGTTTATCTCCTTTTTCCTTCCCCGATGTTAGGTTTTTATCATTATTAGGGGACGTTGTTTACTGTTGTTTGATTTCAATGAATAAAGGCAAAGCAGACAAACCCTCTCAACCTGAAAGATAAAATGCCTTCAGGCAGGATTTATAGGAAACTGGTTCGCGTTCGTTTCATGCATTCGAATTTTGTTTACGTTTCTTTCATTTAGCTCAAAACATATGAGGCCTCTCTATTTTAAGGAAAGAATGTTTTGGGGGAGTACTTTATAAGGGTAAATTACTTGTATTAATGTTACACATGGAGGGAAAATCACGAAAAGTTCCGTACAGTTAGCTCGTTCATCAGTATTCGAAGCCATGTTTAACTACTGTGGTTCAATGACCTTAATCACTTGTATTCTAATGGGCCTCATGAGCACTGCATTTTTGTTGATCAGGCTAATTTATGTCAAAATCGCACGAAATTTACCAAAATTTAAAAAACTGCTTTCTGATAAAATATTCCAGTAATTTTGATTTATCTTAAATTTCGAAATACGTCAGGTTCCTGGAGTATGTGTACATGTGAGCATATAACATTTAAATTTAGTCATTTTAAACATAAATCAGATAGCATATCTTTTATGTTACATTGAGTAATCTTCAGTGCTATGTAATTAATTCCCTAAATATGAAAGTATGTGAAACTTAAATTAGGAACTATAGCAAATCATTCCATAGAAATATGCTATGCCTGTATTAGTCTAGAAAGGATCAATTATGCGTAAATATTGTATTATGCATGTCAAGTAACACTATAATATAATTACAAAGATCTCCACTAGAGGAGATCATAAATCATTATTTTTTTCACACATATAAAATCTGGTTAAATATGTTTCTTCGTTTATAAATTACAGAAGTTTTTTTTTTTTTTCAATAATTCCTGATATTTTAAAGGAAAATTTTCATGTATTTTTTTTTCTTGTAGCAGGTTTAAATAATCGTTGACCACACTAATTTTAACTAGCAATCTGAAGATGACACAAATGACGTGAACTCTTTCATAATTATATTACTCATTAGCATTAAAAAAAAACTTAACTTGGGCTGAAGATTACCTCAGAAGATTTTTTTTAAATTTCTTAATTTAGATGCCATACAGTCTGGTAATACATATCTAATAATACATAATAATAAGTCTGGTTATACTACAGCCTTATCAGTGGCCGATAAGACCGCTAAATATTAGTTGTTCGATTTGGATTCAAACTCAGACGAACGAATGCGATGGCTGTATGGTATTTTTCTATGTATAACATGAGTATGAGCTATTCGTTAGAAAGTCCTCTATGAAGGCATCTTTCTC
The DNA here is from genome assembly GCF_044657685.1 of Stegodyphus dumicola. Lineage (NCBI taxonomy): Eukaryota > Metazoa > Arthropoda > Arachnida > Araneae > Eresidae > Stegodyphus > Stegodyphus dumicola. Next base: position 129,822,576 of record NC_140768.1, on the reverse strand, counting down.
CTTAAAAGCAGATAGTCCTCGTGTGTTTTGCTGTATTCAAATAATCCTAACCTTCAAACTACGGCACCTATCACTCTAAATCAAGATGAAAGCTTTCTAAACAAGATTTTTAAATCGGGCTGTGGGGGTTCCAGTGGCCAATCGCTAAAACCGCTGAATACTGGTAATTCGACAGGGGTTGAAATCCTGACAAACGCACTTGTTCCATGAAAGTTTTCCAGGGTTTTTCTACGTTCAGTGTGGATGAGATCTAGTTCCCCTTAGAAATTCTCTCCATGATAGTTTCAGTCCTCTTGCGCAGATTCCAAATCCATTAAATTTTCTTTATTAAATACAATTATAATTATTTCTTTTTAGAGAAATCGCAGGGAAAAAACTGTAAACATCAAATCGAGTGCGAATATTTTAAAAGAGTAAAAATTTTGAGCAGAAAAGCTTTTTTAATACGCTCATAAGCAACTGAAAATTAGGGGAAGGAAAAAAATTTTAAATTGGCATAAAATTTTGTCGATTTCTACAACAACCTATATAGATGCGTTTTCAAAAACTTCTGATATATGAAGAGTTGTATTTGTCAAGTATTTATTAGTGAGATCTGTAATTATATACTCAGCTTTTAGTTTTCATAACTTCCATTCATCAGAATAAAGTCATTAAGCGTAAGGGGGGGGACGAAAAGGAATTTTAAAGAAAAGATTATTTTTACCAAATGACTCAAAATTTCCTGAGCTAGTATAAGTAATTATGTAACTCAAATAATTAAATATTTGCGAAAATTTTGTTAACCTCTCTCGGTCTTACCAATATTTCTGTATAGATATAGAACATAATTAAATATCGATAATGAGTATCATAGACAGTGGAGGATATAGAACATCACATTATATAATTGTGCTTGTCGTAAAAGCAGCCACTTTGATAAATGAACATAACTGTCGGGAATCGCGTATGAATGTCACATACATGCTTTATAATACCGAGAATGTTATAAAAATGACGGTTATCTGATATCAACATTTACCGAACTTTCCAAAATGTTTAAAAATATAATATTTAAGATTCGGCGAGTTTGTTTAAAAAATTGTAAGCATTTCAATCACGGTGTTTGTCGCTATAATCAGAAGCTCGTCATCGATATTTAGACTATTTCTCGATAACCTACCGAGTTCAAATTTTGTACTCACACTGTTTACAGATGGAAATACACGTGGTAAACCGAGTTTTATAAAATTCGATTTAGAGGTCTTAAAATTTAATGTTAAAAAAAATTTTGCCCATATTTCCATTTAAAGAATAAACTAAAAATCTCACAGATTTTAAGTTTGCATCACTTTACAGAGCGTAAAATAGTTTTTGAAATAAAATTTGCATAAAATTTATATAATTTCTGATTTTGGGCGAATTTTTAAAACTTTATACTTTTATGAGGTAAGAGGAATTTTGGAAGTAAAGAACTGTACAAAAGGAGAAAAATAATTTTTCGAACAGATTAATGGGAATAACAGCGCCTTTTAAAAATTCCTGTACAGTTTTATAAGAAGAATAATAGATTCTTAAATAACGAAATCAAATATCGAATCGCATTGTCAAAAGTATAAGATTTATAAATTTATCAAGAGAACCGCACTTTTGTTATTCGTGATATAAATTTGTCGAAATTTTTTAAAGAGAATTATTTAATCACGTGTTTCCAGTAAATTATATAATACATTATTTTTTTCATTTCAATTTACTAATAATTTTATGAGTCATAAATAAAAGTTTATTTTGTAAACTTATATTTAATTAATTTTATTCAACAATTGTTCTAAAACGAAAATTCTTAATTCCATTCTTAATACATTCACTTTGGTAATAAATTTGTTTCCTTAGAGTCAGTGTAAGGCCTTTATCTCAAAACATCAAGAAGACTTCTGCCCGCGATAATGACAGCCATTACCCATTGTCGTCAGGGGTGCGTGGACCCTTGTCCCCTTAGGCAATGGGGGTTGGAAGACGTACAAAAATACGGGCTAGTCGTTTTTGCGCATTTTTTCGCTAATACAAAAACACGGGACGATCCGTTTTCGAGGGTACATTTAAACTTACAATAATCCGTAACGAACCATTAAGAGACCTGCATAAAAGAACGAGATAATCCGGGTCAAACCGTTAAAGGGTTAATGCTTTATTAATCATAAGCATATGCATTTCAAGTGCTATCTGACTAGAACAAGATGCTTTTTAGCACCAAGACCATGGCAGCAGTTGTATTGAAAGCATCCTTAAATCTTCCATAGATTTAAAGATGAAATTATATAACTTTTTCTAAAATTACATGCACAGTATGTAAAATTCCAAACAATTTAATGCCTTACCTTCAGATTTATACGCATCTTTATCAAGAACTGCAAAAGAGGTTAATTTGATTGTCCCATCAATGCAAAACTGAAGTGTTATAGCAAATAAGAAAAATATTGTAAATAATCTTTATTACAAAAAGAAGATAGAATTTATATAGCTAAAGTATTTTTCATAAACAGCTGAAGGACACTGAAAAAAAGATCTGTCCTAATATGGGAGAAATTGCACTTGTGTCCCTGGTATTTAATGAATAATAAGAGGAAAGTTAAGCAATTAGGTAGTGAAAGAATTATTTAATGTAGGAAAACCCAATTCATTAAACATAATTCTAACATTATTTTGATAACATTTATGAAATCAGCCTGTGAAAATGCTCTATTCTAGCTATAAGATATATAGCAGTCTATGTAAGATTTTATTAGAAAAACACACACAAAGGCCATTATTGGTTTTCGTGGTTTCCCCATGCGTAACGTAAATATGAGCCAGTTTATCTTAATAAATCCTCCACGAAAACATCGTTTCTCTTAAGCAGATACCCCTTGTAAACATCGCCATATTCAATTAATTTAACCTACAATTTCAGTTGCATTTCTGTAACATATAAAACGACACACCAAAAAGGAGTTATCTGAATGAGACGAAAATCTGTAGATGGATTGAAAACGAAACTAGTATGATAGGAATTTAATTTTTTATTTAGGAAATACAGCTACAAAAGCAAAATAAATAATGCCATGGCCCACCTTTAGCCCTAATGCAAGCTCTAATCCGGTTAGGCGTGGACTCGTAGAGTTGGCGGATGTGCTCCTGGAGGATTCCTTGGCATATACTTTCAAACCGGCAAGTTAGATCGGCGCTATCCAGGGAGGGTCGGATATGGCTCCACAGAGCCCAAACGTGCTCAGTTGGGGAGAGATCTGGCGATCGCGCCAGCGAGAGAAGTGTTGGAGACGCACAAAAACAATTAGTAGAAAGACATGCCGAGCATTACCCTGCTGAAATGTAAGCCCAGAGTTCCGCAAAAGAAAGGGCAAAAATAAAGGGCTAGAATCTTATCGAAGTGCTGCCCTGCTATAAGGGTGGCACACCGAACGAGGCCAGCTGTCAAATGAAATGGCACCCCATACCATAGCTCCTGGTTGTCTCGTTGACAGTATCCAGATGAGTATGCATTGCTGCTCTGAACATCTCCAGACATGTCTTCGCTAGTCGTCGGAACTTACTTCGAAGCAGGACTCATCTCTGAAAGCAATTATATTCAGCCTGTTAGATCCCAGGTCAAATATCTCCGGCACCGCTGCAAACATGCTTAAAGGTGTGCAATGACTATGGGTAGCCAGCGCAATGCCTTCTGTGACTTCATCCCACGTTCCCAGAGTCTCATTATCACTTGTCATTGCACTGATGTTCCGGCTATACGTTGGATTAAAGCATCAGAGGCTGAGGTTGTGAACGTGTTCGGACGATCACTTTGTCCTTGCGTTCTGCCGCCGCTTTTGCTCAACCGTTACATTCTTGACACTCTCTACAACCACGGTTCACCCATTCCTGTCAACATCATAGAATGGTCGCATCGCTTGGATCCAAATATCTAGCTATCCTGTGGCCACTCTCATTCCTTTATTCTTAAATAGCGACATCTGCTCATACTTTTGACGAACCCGTCTTCGAGACGTTGGTACAGTCCACCTAGATCGACGGACCCATACTCGCATGGAAGATATGCATTATCAGTGGAATATCTTCCGTTTTATGTACCATCCGTCCATTGCTTAATTGGCAGAGCAGTGGAATGTAGAGGTGTTGAGACAGCTATCCATTTCATCTGGATGCTCCGCTGGAGCTTAATAGCTTGTCAATCATTCAACACTAAATGTTAATCATTTCCATATTTCATCGTAAGGTATAGCCATACGCAATTTCTACCTATTTGGATAACTTCTCAATGAGTCGATTTCAATGTTATAGGCTGTATATATATATATATACCTGTATGTATGTACGATAGATTTCAATTTATTTGCAACAGTACTTATTTGTCAGCTGATAACATTACGCTACTGCCTATTAAAATTGCAACATCATGAAGGCGACATGCAATAAATGTCAAATTTGCATTAACCTCAAGTACTGCATCCTGGATATAAGAACAATTAGCATTCTAGCGCATGCGCGCAAAGCATGTATGAGTAATACCATCTGCATTGCATGTAAATGGGGAAAAAAATTGAACAACGGTTTTTTATTCAGAAATCGCATTTAAGCGTTAGTTGCTCGGATTAAGATTATATTATGCACCCTATAAAAAGATCTTACTAGTATGCGTTGGAATTCGACCACGGCAAGATCGTGGACTCTTTGGACTACGATTCCTTCTTCCGCGACATTGCTGCCCGTGTTGGTAGGGATCCCACGAATGTAAGGCAAATATGAGATCAATGGGTCCATATTGAACGCCATGCAAAATCTTCGCGGCCTTGGGGCATTAAAACCCGAGAGAAGGTTGCGGGCAGTGAGATGACGTCTGCAGCACTACGGACAGTCAGCACGGTGACCACTCTTGCTGCTTCCCATGACGCTACAACAGATACAAGTGCACCTACAATCGACGTCATCGACGACACTGGGCGCAGGAGTGCACCATATCGTGATTCAAACGAAAGCTATTCTGTGTACAGCATGAGAACGAACGCATCCGTGTGTGGAGGCATACAGGTGAATGAACGTTGCCAGCTTGCATTCGTGAAAGTCATACGGGCTCAGCACCTGGTGTGTTGGCATGAGGTGCCATTCCACCTTCATCCTGGTCACCTCTTGTTCCCATAACCGGTAATGTGAGCAAATGCCGTTACATTTGTGATGTCTTAATGCCATCTATTCGTTGATGCATGTAAGAGCTCCTATGGTGCATGTGTCTACATTAGAACTGTAACGCCCGTGGGTGTCAAAATTCGATTGATCAGAGCCAAATCGAGGGTAGCGCCGTTAAAATCTCTGACAATACCCCGGTTAGAATTGATGGCCTGTTGCATTGGCGCGAGACTGGTTCACTCAGTATACGCCGCCTTAGATTTGCCTGATTTGAAAATTATTTGCATGGAGTGATTCTATGGTAGCTCTCTGGTGGATTAAGAACCGTGGTGATTGGTCAGTTTTCGTTGCGAATAGGGTAAAAGAAATAAACTGTCTGATTCCTTCTCAGTGTTGGCGCCATGTTCCAGGTGATTTAAACCCGTCAGATATGCTTTCAAGAGGCAGTTCACCTCGTTCATTTTCCGATTCTTTTTGGTGGGAGGGTCCGTCCTGGCTCCAGGAACCTAATAACAACTGGCAACTAGACCGTTTGGCTTATGAGACCTCTGAGGTAGAACGAGAAAAAAGGAAGGTTAGATTGTGTAACCTTAATTCAGTTGAAGAGGAAGTACCTTGGTATGCAATTAAGTTTTCGAATTTTCAATTATCATTCGATTAGTCGCATGGATATTGCGGTTTATGGAAAATGCAAAAAGTAAACATGCATTTCGAGAGATTTAACCGTTCATGAGATGGAATATGCAGAAAAAATTCTTATAAAAATTGTACAAAATAAGCATTTTCCCTCCGCCGACTCTACTTCCAATATGAGTGTCATCTCAGACAGAGAGGGTATAGAAAGGGTGAAAACACGCATTACAGAGCGATCAGACGACCCTGAATTTATTTGTCCAATTACTTTATCAGACCGGTGTATTTTCACCCAGCGTCTGATAGAATATTATCATTTACAAAATTGTCACGCTGGAACCCAAATATTACTCGGAATATTAAGGGAGCGATTTTGGATAGTGAGGAGCAGAAGAGCGGTCAGGAAAGTCGAAAAAGGTTGTGTAAGATACAATTGATACAAGGCCAAGTCCCCCGGTTGCGAGCCGGTGTCGCTACTAGGCGATCGTGTCAATGACGCAGCGGTGTTCGAGATGGTAGGAGTTGATTTGGCAGGACCCTTGTATGTGAAGGGAGGTGAAAAAGTTTGGATTGTTTTGTGCACATGTGCAATATATAGAGCCGTTCATTTGGAATTGACTTCCTCGTTGTCTACCGACGCATTCTTGTTGCCATTGAGACGATTCGTAGCCAGAAGGGGGAGGCCGAGAATAATTTATTCCGACAACGGAAGTAATTTCAGAGGAGCGCAAAGAGAACTTAGTAACATTGATTGGGAAAGCGTTTTGAGGCAAACGGCTATACAACGTATAATATAAGTTTAATCCTCCCACAGCCGCTTGGTGGGGAGGCGGGTGGGAGAGGTTAGTTCGTGTAGTAAAGGAACTGTTGAGAAGGACACTGGGTAACGCGGTTCTTACAACCGAGGAGTTGTACACATTATTGTGCGACTGCGAGTCAATAATTAACTCTAGACCTCTTACCTATCTGTCCGAAAATTCGGATGATTTAATTCCACTTTCCCCAGCCATGTTTCTCATCGAGAATCGTAGCTTAGGTGTTCCTGATGTTGATTTCTGCGATTCGAAAGGTCTTCGAAAAAGGGCTAGACATCGCCAAAAACTACTTAATGATTTAAGGCATAGATTTAGGAGAGAATATTTAGGCCCTCTGGTCCAAAATAAGAAGGATCCATCATCAGACCTACGGTTGGGTGAAATTTCCTAATAGGAGATGACATCAAAAACGGAGGCATTGGCCTTTAGCTAAGGTCATTCGACTAATTCCTGGGAAAGATGGCAAGGTGAGAACTGTAGAACTAAAGACTCAAGCTGGTACGCTGCTTCATCCCATTCAGCGAGTCTTTCCACTGGAAGTGCAGTTAACGGGCACACCCACTGATCACATACACGATAACTCTTTTACTAATCCTATTTCTTCTATTTCTAGTGATGAGCATTCAGATTCTAACGACTCTTCAAATAACTCTAGTAACATCCTGCAAGGTGCTAAAGTGTCAAGATTTGGACGTGTGATCAAGGTGCCTCAGAAATTGGATCTCTTCTGCCAGGTACTGTATGTCTTTGAGCCAGCCTGAAGTCGACTCAAAGAGGGGGAGAATGTTGGAGACGGCTACTGCAGACAGACGATTACGTAAAGGCTCGGCGAAGGTCAGCAGAAGGAGCGCCGCATCTGATTGAACTATTTTTTATTATTCTTATTTTTTCTTTAACTGCGAACTAAGTGGGGAATTCCCTATTCACTCAGTTATATGTATGCACTAGTTAGAGTAATGTAACGTTTTCAGCTTGTGTGAGATATCCATATTAAATCTTTATATTAATAATCCCTGCTGTGATTATTTAATTTGTAACCTGCACGTTGTCGCCCTGAGAGTTGCAACACATGAGGTGCCATTCCACCTTCACCCTGGTCACCTCTTGTTCCCATAACCGGTAATGTGGGCAAATGTCGTTACATTTGTGATGTCTTAATGCCCGTGCCCTGTCTTCAAGGCCTGCTTGACGCCATCTTTCAACAAGATGATGCACGAACTTATGCTGCCCTGAAGTTCTTTGAGATAGAATGTTTCCGAGCGCTGCCCTGATCAGCACATTCTCCAGGCCTCTCACTCATTGAGAACATCTTATCATGGGTTATCAGGAGATTGCCATGCCATCACTCGCCAAAAAATAGAACTAAAGCTGCATGGAATGAAGTACCTGCATCAGCTTAGTTCTATTAGATGTTTAACCGGATTACAGATGTTACTGGCTGCCAGATGTGTCAGCTTTGTGTACTGAATTCCGCATGTTATGAACGCCAAACCACTTGTTAATTTAATCATATCTTCCTCTAATTATAATAAATTCAATACATATGATAAATATGATTCTCTTATTTTATTTGCTTCCTGGTATAGATATTTTAATGACCAGCGCCGTATTTGTTATCTTCTTATGAATCTGTACTACAATCTAATTTTTTGAACCGTTGATATTTGCATCTTTATAGCAGAATCTATCTCATATTCAGGTCCAGTTCTGTTAAGTGCGCAGTGCGTGCATGCAAAAAGGCCACTAGATTCCTAGTTCGACCTATAGTGTTTTTTAAGGAATAAAATCCAAACACTTGGTTATGTATGAATTTGGTGTTTCTATGCTATTGGTATGTGTAGGGCTGCCCAGGCGGTATAATGGTTAATGACGCTGAATGCCGTAGTGAAGGGTCTGGGTTCGAATCCCGAAGAAGGCGTAGCTATTGGTAAACTTATAATATCTTCACATGATAAGCCACCATGTGCATGGATGTTTGTCAGCTTATAATGTGAAGCTATTATAAATTTACAATCATCCATGCTTTCTTCATGCGTGAAGCAAGCAAGCACTCAAAATACAAGGCCAGCCGAAATTCTCTCGAGAAGCTGATAGTAGAGGAGTAAAAGTTGAGAGACCCTCGGAACACCCGCAGGGCCATCTTCCATTAAAAACTGAGATGCAGCTTACTAGTTAACAAGACTCAGCAGTACACAATGTACTTTCGGAAATGGAACGGGTACTTACCAATTAACGTAACCTACAACTGCCTTTTCCAGTTGGGATGTTATGAATGATACTTCTATATGATAGAATATGTGAAAAGATTTATTTTCATAAAATTAAAGAGTTTTTAAACTTAATAGTCCTCAAATAATATGAAAAATGATTATTAACGGAAACATAGTGAGATATACCTAAATTTATTTACAACCTCTCCTGTATTCCCGAAAATTCTTATAAATGCCGTTAGTACAGGAAGTTTTCAAAGCTAAAAATTAAGAGCAACATAAATAAAAATGTACAGTGGGGGGTGGGAGGAGAATCCAAAATGATTTATATAGTTTTATTGTAGTCAGTACAAAATCTTAATTCAGAGTGAATTAGTTTTGACGTTGTTTGACTGATTGATAAATAGCACTTTAAAATAATATTCGCTGGTTAAGTTTCGAATTACAAAACATCACCAGCATTATGTAGACAGACTAGACAAACATTACTAGAAATGTGTATGTAGGAAGTCACTTGACATGGATTAATAGAGGAATGACGCAGTGCAGAGATGTTTATTATAAGCAGTTAATATTTTTCGTACAGAAACTGAAAATACCTAAATTAAAATGATGAGTTAGGGCAAAAACAAATTTAAATTAGAATCTTGATTTAAATAGTTTTTAATCTATCAATCTCTAAATATACACTTAACAATATACAAGAAACATCAAAAAATTAATATTCTAATTTCTGAGGTATTTTTTAAATATATATGCAGAAAAAGACTTTAATACCTATAGTTCAGATTTCAGACACAAACTGTCTGCCTAAAGAGATTTGGATTTATTAAGTTATGGAAAAGTATGCTAGTGTTATATTCCTTGATGGAATAATGCTGTGAAGGAGGGCTTTCTGACGGAAACTGTCTTGTACTCATGTTATGCAAGGGAGAATCTATGAAAACATGCATGCAGCCAATCTGTTCCCTGAGAATTGAACTTGGACTGAGTTATCAGTGCTCAGCTGTCTTACCTGCTCGGCTGTGAAGGAGAAAAGATGCCTTCATGGATAACTTTCTACGAAGAACTGCCTCTGTTCATGTTATATATAGGGAAAACCACGGAAGCATCCACAGAGCGAATTTGTTCACCATAATTTAGAGTTTGTCAAACTATCAATGTTCAGCAGTCTTACCCACCAGATTCCATAGTAGGCTGTATATATTACAGATACAGTTGTTAATCACATTTATAGATTTTATGCCATCTCAGTGTGTTCCCTATGTTCCATTCCTTTCCAGTGTGTATGATTTCAAACATTAAAGCAAGATTTCAATATGCAAGCAATAAAAATTATTTAATACATAGCACTAATGCTGTTACATGAGAAAATAAAGCAAAGATTATATAAAATTCCAAAAAAAAAAAATTCATATGGCAGTAAACTATGTAACACCACATTTCACAAGTGATAATGTATTGTTTTTAGAGATTGTTTAAAGAATCTACCTGGTAATAACAAAAATTTTTCAATTTGTGTGAAAACTGTCACTAAATTTAGTTTGGTAATAACACAAGATTTTGAATGTATTTTGATAATATTAAAGAACTTTGTTGTTCTGCATGTGATAGAATACAAAATCAAAAAGTTCATGTTATGTATCTGAAGGCATGACACACGTATACAGGCAATAGTTAAAAGAGGCAAAATAGTTTTAATTCTATAGAAAAAAAAAAAAAAAGTGATACTTCCTTATTAATACCATAGACTTGAGCCACAGTTATATGGCAAAACTGTTAATAGATATTTTTTTACTACATTAGGTTAGATTATTTATATTGCACAGCACATGAGGGTTATCTGTAGAAGAGGGGTACTTTTGTGGAGAACTTTCTTAAGGTGAGCTGGCTTGTATTACGTTAAACATGTCCAAAACCACAAAAACTCTTATGCAGCCAGCCCATTTACAAGGATTTGAAGCATCCATATTTAGGGATTTCGCCACTGGTGGATGTTTGTTTATAGTATGGAAGACACAAACAGCTACAGAATTCAGGTATGCTTGAAATTTCAGTCTCTATAGGGGTATACTGATATTAAGGGTTAGGTCAGATTAATTTATTAAAGCAAAACACATGAGAATATCTGCTCAAGGAGACATATATCTTCGTGGAGGACTTTCTAGAGGAAACTGGTTTGTATTTATGTTTCATACGGAAAGCCATCTAAACACTCATGCAGTCAGCCTGCTCATTGGGATTTGAACACGAGTCAAACTAACAATATTCAGCTTTCTTATTCACTTGGTCGCTGGTGGGCTACTTAGAAAAACTACAAGGAGTAGGTATGAAACATCAAAATTTGTATTTCAGCTTTTTATCAGAATTTGTATTTTTATCTCGTACTCTTGCAGGACAGTGATATTTTTGAATAAAGACTAATCAAAACTATATCAATGTCCCTTTTTCAACTGACCATTTTTGTTAAAATATTCTACTTACTTAAGCATTTTTTAAAATTTTAATTGATGACTATTTAATTATAGAGATATAAAATATAAAAAGAACCGCCATCTTATTCATTTAAGCTTTTATATAAAAAATTTGAAAAGCAAAATAACATGATTTCTTAAACAATTCAAAATTAATTTTTAAGATGGTTTGAATATATAAATACCAAAGGAAGATTCATTAGACAAAATTATTTCTTTCACAGTTGAAAAAAAAGTTTTTTAATTTCATATTTTATTCATAGACTTCATTGTTGAATTGATAAACAATTTAATTGCATTAAACTGTCACATATCTGTAATTTGATAAAAGTTTAGCACAAATTCAGTATGTATTTTAAAGTACTGCACATTTTCTGTTTCTTTCAGATTAAAAAAAAATGTGTTAAAAATGTGTAAGTTTATATTTAATACAGTAGATAATAAACTGAAACCATAAAAACAAAACATTCAAAAAGGTGACATTTTTTTTTCTTTAAATAACAACAAATTAAAATTGTTAAATAATATAAGGCTATTTCACAAAATACTTTATATGCAAATGTACTGTACATTAGTGCATTAGTGACATTCACTACATTCAAAACATCAGATGGCCTCCAATATTTTAAATCGAGTCCTTTATAACGGTACCAACATCATTATACTTAGAAAATAGAGCTCGTTAATTTTAACACCATTAAATGCTACAATGTATTATATGTCATAAATATAGATTACTGATTTCAAGAAAAGTTAAAATTTACTGTATTACCATGATTGTTATTAGTGATACTTTGATCCAGTATTTATGGTGTCACATACACTGAATGTGTACTCATAATTAAACAAGTTAATAATCATTACTGAATATCCAGTAATATAATTTCATCACTGTATATAACAGGTAACAACTGCTAATGCCTAATTGAAACTTTCTAAATATATTTTGAAATTGATCTCCATTAGCTAAAATATTTTTCAAAATATACTTCACTTGACAAAACATTCACTTCCCAGTGGCAAAAAAAATTAACATACATACATATTAATATTCCTTAGAAAAAACCCTTTAGCCAGGTATATATTTCATAGCAGCCATCCCTCGAATGCTTTTGTGAGGTAAACATTCAACTTGATTTGAAAAATATGTTACTTTTTAAAAAAATTTCTTTCCTCTCCTATCTTGATATATCTTTCACAACAGGGATTTTCAACCAAGGAGGCTTCAGAGGGAAGAACATGGTCAGCCTTTTATTTATATGTTAAGTATTTAGTTTTAGTTCATGAATATCAAAATCTACTTTTGTTGAAGTTTTGGCACTTATCAACATTTTCTACACTTTTGTTGTTTAATTTATAAAACAAGTTAAAACAGAGTCTGAATCTAAATAAATGTATATGCATTTTTCAAGAGTTGGAGAGGGGGAAGGATTTTCTAGCAATGGCGAAAGAGATGCATGGGGCAGAATAGGTTGTTTTATTATTTTTAATACATCTATGTTATAGTATTTATTATAATTAAAGCCATGCCTTTCAGATACTTTTATAATTGATGAATCAAAGTAATACCCTTTTAATCTTCATTCAAAAACATTCATCTAAAATGCGTAGGAAGTATTTTTGTATTTTTTGTGAAAGGGAAGGCCATAAAGTACTGTATTTCCTTTGTATTCTCAGATTAGTCATGCTACTATGTTCTCAAAACCTGTGTACTGTATTATCTTTTTCCAGGTTACAACTTTAGTTTGACTAAAAAGAAAAATAAATCCACAAATTTCTTATGCACAGAACTTATAAGTTCACAAAATGTTGAGTAGATACTAAAAATTAAGAAGAGTTGAAAACAGTAAAAATCATACTATGCAGCCAACTCCAGAAACCACCTGTTGGTGTTTAATGATCTTTTGCACATGTTGGTTCATAAAGACTGGACAAGTTTCACAAAGATTTAAGAATATTTGCATAGGCAGTTATATTCCTGTATTAGCTAATTCTGTTTCAAAGTCATCAGACATCATGTCAATAAGAATTGCATGTTACAATTCAGAAATATTCAAAAAACATAATTAGGTGTTTATCATGTTTCAAAATTAGCAAAGCTTTTCAATAAAAAAGAAATATTTTAAGTAAATTGCCAAGGGTTTCTTATTTCAACACAATAATGCTTACTTACACGAATAAAGAAATAGCAGTACTGTTCTGTTATCGGGATCGAGTGCGTTTATGTGTTCATTGTATGCATAAGTACAAATATATGTGTGCATATAAATACACATATAAGCACATACATACCAACACACGTTCATACATTTCTGAATCCAGTCCCTTGATAAAAGGAACAGTACCAAAATAACTGTTGCTGCTTTTGCTCAGTATCCGAGGAAGCATATTCCTTGGATGTACAAATTGTAAACTTTTCTATACTTTACTTTTTATAGCTAATAAATAAAGCTTTTCCTTCCAGATTTTCGATTTTTCTTTTTCGGTTATAATTAAAAACAGATTTTAATAGCAGTAAACTAAAAATAAAAGAAGCGACGTACTGCTGTTTACAATAATGTAAAAATAAAGCAGTAATTTGAAAATACAGAACTATGGATTTTTACTTTACTCTTACTCTATACAATCGCCTCATGGTAATGGTAAAAAGCATGGAAAAAAAAGAGGGAAATGAGACTGTAAGCTGTCAAACTATTGGAGTCATAGAAAAGTATAGTTAGTTTTTTGCTATTGCGTGGGCCTTCATCCCACTTCAGGATCAATATAGGGATCAAACCTTACTACTGCATCACATAACAACTAATTCACTGAATCATTAGATATGTTTTGTTTTTCCTAATGCAAATCGCAGTACATATATTTATAGGGCATTCAGTACGATTTGAGGTACATTATGAATGCAGGTGCTACCAGGATAAAAAAAAACATTTATCTTTTCTGCTACGCTGATGACCACTACATATTTCAAGAGAAATATAAACATGGTAGTTACAGGTATGGCAGTGTTTGACTTTTGTTTTTACTTATCAGAGTTTAGCAAATAAGGCATAGTTTGAAATTATTATACACACAATGTGATTTCAAAAAACTAAATTATTAATTATTAAAAAGACACACAAATTCTGTTTCAAAAGCAAAATAACGTGAGTTGCTTATTACGTGAGTAAATTATGAATTCCGAGTCTCAGTTTGGCCATGCTTGATCTGTACATAAAGTATATGGCATATAATTATAAAAAAATAACCTTTAAGAAAGAGTATAATTTTAATTTGTTTTAAGAATATGTTCTGAAAATTATTCAGATTTTTGAAGTTTTCAAAAAACAACACTTTCATACAATATATAAATTGCTATTGCAGTGTATATCAAGTATCAGACTTTCAATACTCAGCTACATAAATTTCTATCCATAAAAATTGTTTTCTTACTTTTTCATCAGCAACTAATAACAGATTTTATTTTAGATATAAAAAATGCACTCAGATATGTGAGAAATCATACCGTCCAATGCTGAATGAGAATTGCCCGTTATGACGTCATCAGTATAGCATCACCCAGCGCAGTAAGAATCATCTCAGACAGCGCTGAGACCTGGTCGAGAGTGGATGGCAGACGTGAGCAGACGGCTCACACGTCTTCAAGAGTTTACGAACTTTAATTGTGCTTTCGATGTTATGCCTTTACATCATTATGTTAATCCTGCATACCGTTAACTTCATCTTTATTTACTTTTATTTCTTTCTATTAAATAAACCATTTAAATATTACTTCGTGATCTCATGCTGTGAATCAAGTCAAATTCTACAGATATATATGTTCTGCTTTATCACTCAGAAATAATACTTAAGTGAATTTTGTGGCATGGGCTATACTTTCACATCATTTTGAGTTTATTAACTTTCTTTAGAATATGGTCACTTTTATCTGGTTGCATGTGTAGTTTCCCTTTTATTTATTTATTTTTTTTTTATTACCTCTGTCTTTAAAATATATTGAACTTGCATTCTCTACATTGATTATACAGTCAAAAGTCGTTAATCCGGACTCGTCGGGACTTCGGCGATTCCGGATTATCGATTTTTCCGGATTATAGATCATCAGTTTAAATCTGGTAAGATGGCATGCAGAAATTATAAAATTAAAAATATGAAACTGTAATTTATGAAATAAAGAACAATTATGATCTAAAGGGTATCAAAATTTACAAAAAAAAAAAAAAAAAAAGCTTAATATTTATTTGTTTATGTTATTAAACATTTCTTTCAATGTAAGTTGTTTAAGTTGCTTCATTTTATGTAAAAATACTTTCTCTTTAATTCTATAAACAGACATAATTTCTTGGTCAGTTACAAAGTTCCGCTGTTCAAGTCCTATAATCGCTGTGTCGAGAATACCGACTTATTTGTCAATCGAAATTTTTTCGTTTTCAATAACCTCCGTGTCAATTTCTTCACTATCAGAAGCGAATTATAATGACGAGGATTTTGAATTAAATCATATCAAAGATGGAGTACATCGAGATGAAATACTACATTTAATAAGGAATACTAAGCCAAATAAAATAAAAACATCTACCTTGAAGATAAGGATGGTTCTGACAGATCAACTTCCAATTCATTGCGCGTCGCGGCGTCAAGGCTCTTCAAGGAGAAAAAATTCCCTCCTTTCCTCTCTTGTAACAAATACTGAGGTCAATGAGCTTTTATTGCATTTCACTTAAAACTTACTTCCTTGAATTATTCTAACTTGAGTAATCGATCCAAGGCAAGATGAAAATAACATCAAAATTGATTTGAAATTAAATATCCCGGTCAATTTTATTTTTTCATGAGTATAAAACTTTCCTAAATATAGGAAACTCTGACACTGCCAAAAAAAAGTGAATATTTCCGTCATTTTAAACAATTCTGTAACAGGAACGACTAGCAAATACAAAAATAAAGGCCGAATACGGGGTTGTGCATATATATGTTTGGTATTGAAGGCTGCATTAAAAAGGGAGATGCAAAACTAGATGTTATAGCAGTCCCATATACAAAATTTCAACATTCTACTGCTAATCCTTTTTGAGTTATGCTACATACATATTTCACAGAAAAGTCCCTTTTGAATCCATTTAACAAAAACATGATGTGGACATCACATGAATTCCTTGTACTACCTATTACATTACGCACACTTTTTGTTGCATTTCATTAGACATATATTTCCCATTCTATCAATTCAGTTCTCACATCGTGGCAAGGAAAAAGTACAGAAACTGACTTAATACACTATGCTACTAAAACTGAAATGTAATCATAAGACAGCATCCTTAGGCTTAGTGGAACTTAAATAACTTTTAAATTGTTGGTAATTCTACAACTACTGCATGCAGATTAAGTAAAGGGATAAAATCCTTAACTGGAACATAAGAACAATAAAATTCAATCACTTATAAAGCAAATGATGCAGAATTTAGCAACATATAAGAATAACTGGCATTTTGCATTGGTTCACTATAAAAGTCTGATTGAATCACTCTTCAAATTCTTGCCACCAAATGTTAGAGCCCTGTATTCCATTTAAACAAATTAAATAATGAAGAATCTGCATAAATGTGTGTTTCTTGCATTGTGAGAAACAACAGTACATAGAGACATCAAGTTTTGAGTAATGTAGTTTTCCAATCAAATATGGGCATTTATAAGCACAAATTTGGAATTTGCTTTATTATCTATGTCATATTTTGTAAATGTTTAATGAAATTTTGACTAAAAAAACTCAACAACTTCAAAGCATTCCATTAACACCCTATGCATCTTCAAGAATGGATATTTTAAGCAAGAGGTTTTTTTTGGGGGGGGGGGACATTGTTGAACTGAATTTTATAGTTCCAAGTGTGAAGAATATGATGCTTAATAAATGTAACACAAAACATGTTTAGAAAACATAATATAAGATTTTATTTTCTTTATTCTCAAAAGAAATTCTTCTTTTCTAGTAGAACATTAAACCACATTTGTCAGCATGATCAGAGTCCCTCATAAACATTTTCCGAAACATATTCTTTTCATGTTACAAGAATGTAGATACTCCACGTTCTTTTAAATGATAAGATAGAAATATAAATTTTGCTAGACAGCAAAATCCTCTTTATCGAATTGCTTAGGAACATGTGCTCCATTTTTTCACAGAAAGATGAGGGCATTTCTCCATATAAAGAAAACTTCCATATTTGTAACAGAGATGGATTTTTACAGTGAGGGTCATCCCATGATTGTGACTTCCAAAATCCTATATTATACATATATATATGCATCAGCAAATTGTCACATGCACTGTCTTTTTCTTTTCTCATTGTTAACACCTGCAATCAGAAATTCTGTACATAAAATTACGTTCCAAGAAAAATGCTGCTTAGGTAAAGTTTACTTTAAAAACTTATATGAATTTCTATTCATCTATGAATCCACAATTTTATTTCATTGATGACACTGTCAAGACAGGTAATAATTAACTTTATCACATGAAGACTTCAACTAAACCACCAGTTCTGAACAGCTAAAGTGCTCATGTTTACAATCCTTTGTTTAAAAGATCTTTTTTTCTGCTTTACAAAGTAAATGCAGAAATTGTCAAAACAGACTACTCGAATGAAATAATTAGTTTTCCATTAAAATCACTGCAATTTCATCCTACTGGCAGTATACCAAAAGCAGATCATTTTTTTTTTTTTAAAGAGAGAGAGAGAAAAGTGCATTTGTGAAATATATTCAAAACTAAACAAAAGATTCGGTCTTACTGCTCTTTTCACCTTTCTCCTCTAAGTTCCCATTCTGTGACTGAAGGAGATTGGACAATATACAAAACCGAGAGTTCAAAAAAGCTTACACAAGCGGAAAATTTTTTCGCAACATGCTAAAACATTAAAATGACATGCAAACTGAATTGATCTAATAAGCAGTGATGAACTATACAAATTTGTCTCTCTGTCACTAACTTCTTTTTGCTTGCTTTTTATGCTTTGGAATACCTGTTATTTAAAATAAAATTAAAAAAAAAATCATCTAGCATGACAGTCATACTGACTTTTTTTTTTTTTTTTAAATATTAGTATGAATCAGCTTTCAGCTTGATAACAGTATTTTCCCAACAAGACCTTTGATTATGCAACATATTTCTGAGTTAATGACAGTATTCTAAAGTGTACATGAATAATGTGTGGTAGTTTCTTGAACAATTAAACTGCATCATTATTTTATGTAATTTTATAATATTTTGTAAATTTTCTATTTTTTAAAACTTTATAGATACTTCTATTCTAAAATATTTTTTTGCTTATGCAGAGTTAGTTATATGCATTTTTCAGTTTTTGTAACAGGTAAAACATCCAATTAGACTCTAATATTTCGTTTTCATAAATTAAAATGAAAGCCCTTTGTTAAAATTTTGAAAGCTCATCTTTGAGTGGTATTAATAAGTGTAATAAGAAGTATTAATATTACACATGGCATTTATGTGACAGATTTAAAGTACTGAAATCACATACGTTTGGATAAAGTTTAAAAGTATAACATTTCAAGCAGAAAGACAAATACTTGAAGTGCTGTAAAAAAGAAATCAATGAAGTAAAATAAATGTTTATTGAAACTAAACTTACATGGATTATTCAAAAACAAAACAATGTCAAAGGAGACCTCCATTATCCCAATCATGAAAACACAATTTAATAGAAATACATTACCCCCCCTTACATTCTGAATTCTCGGCATAGCACAACAGCATTATAAAACATGTGCAAAGTTTCTAATGTAAAATATAACCTTGATCATTAGAAATATACTGAAAATTAACAAAATAAGGTAATATTATATATATTTGCTTTAGTTCTGATTTAAAGTATTTCAAACAGTTATATATATAATGTTAATTCTAGGCTGCATACAGAATATGAAGCCTACTCAGATGTTTTTTTAACTAATTTACAAAAAACAAGTCAGCTGAATAAATTACACTTAATCAGGTGAAATAGTAAAATAAAGATTTTTAAATGGTGGCTCTATAACACAATGTATCAACACAGCTCTTGCATAATATTTCAATACATATAAATCATACAACTCTTTTAAACAAGGAAACGTTTGAACATATCGTTTCTCATAATGAAGAAACAACCTTTTCCCTGTTGTAGGTCTTTCTCAAAAATTTATGTTTTTCTCGTTGCAAATGCCTTCTTCATTCAGCAAGTGTTTTAATCTTATCAAGATATGGAAATAACACAAAATTTTTACTTTTATAATTGATGAACCAAAGTAATTCCTTTTAATCTTCATTCGAAAACACATTACCATCATAAATATTTATCTAAAATGTGTACGTAGGAAGTATTTTTGAGTTTTCTGTGAAAGGGAAGGCCATGAAGTACTGTACTTCCTTTGTATTTTCAAATTAGTCATGCTACTGTAACATTTATGTTCTCAAAACCTGTGCACTGTATTATCATTTTCCAGGTTACAACTTTAGTTTGACTAAAAAGAAAAATTAATTCACAAATGTTTTATTGTGCAGAACTTATAAGTTCACAAAGTGTTGAGTAGATACTAAAATTTAAGAAGAGTTGAAAACAGTAAAAATCATACTATGCAACCAACTCCAGAAACCACCTGTTGGTGTTTAATGATCTTATGCACATGTTGGTTCATAAAGACTGGGCAAGTTTCACAAAGATTTAAGAATATTTGCATAGGCAGTTATATTCCTGTATTACTAGCTTATTCTGTTTCAAAGTCATCAGACATCATGTCAGTAAGAACTGCATGTTACAATTCAGAAATATTTAAGAAACACAATTAGGTGTTTATCATGTTTCAAAATTAGCAAAGCTTTTCAATAAAAAAGAAATATTTTAAGTAAATTTCCAAGGGTTTCTTATTTCAACAATAATGCTTACTTACATGATTGTACAAGATTACAGCAGGTACAAGATTGTTACCTGCTGTTCAAGACTACTTCGAAATTAGAAACCCAAGTACATTGCAGGAGCTCTTCGAATTGGCGGTCAAGTTCCAAAATCGCAGAATAGCGGAAAAAGCTAGAGGCGCATCGTATTCTCAAAGTATCCGAAGGCAATCTTCAAATGAGCAGACCAGAAATGCAAACCGCTCTTATGGGGAAAAGAGCTATCAAGCTAACTCATTGAAGCTCGAAGGTCAAGGCCCAAAATGGAAATTTGAAAACAAACGTCCGCGTACCCAGAAGGCAGAAGTTGAAAGGAAAGCTTTAAACGAGTAGAGGGGCCTGTGAAAGCGAGGATCCAGAACCCGGAAGTTTTGAAAAAACCCTCAAGAAGACACTTAAATACGGTCATTGTAAAGAACTCACAGTTACCAATTATACAAGTCCTGGTTGGCGATGTACCAGTAGAAGCCCTCATCGATACAGGAGCAGAAGGTAATTTTATGAGTGATATTTTTTTAAGAAGAATTTTAATAGGTTTCGATTATTTAAAATAAAAACACAGAAATCATAGCAGCGCAAGGACAAAGTTGTCATTGTATTGGAAAACTATCTTTAAAAATACAAGTTCAAAACGAAAGCCTTAAAGTATTAATTTTTGTTGTAAAAAACTTGCAAAATCCACTTATTTTAGGTATGGAGTTTTTAAGGGCCGCGAGGGCCAAACTGAATTTTCAGGACAGTTCTATTGTGCTGGAGATGGACCAGAGGGTGGTGGAACCTGTGGAACAACCACAAGTTGACCTTAGCCATTTGAATGACCATGAAAGTCAAGCCATCCAGCAAGTGGTGAGTACTTTTTCAAATTTGTTTTCAGAAAGGCCTGGTAGCTGTCAAATAGTTACGCATGAGATACAGTTAACTGCCGACAAACCCTGTAGCACTAAACCTTATCGCTATGATAAACAGAAAGAGCAAATCATAGAAGAACATATTCAGGAAATGTTAAAGAACAAAATAATAACGCCCATAAATAGTGAGTACGCGAGTCCAGTCGTACTATGTAGGAAAAAGAACAAGTTTCCTCCTTTGGATAAAAGGGCTTGGAGGTTTGCTATCGATTTCAGAAAACTTAATAGTATTACTAAATTCTCAGTTTACCCTTTGCCGGTTATAGAGGAAATTATTAGAAAGATTAAATCTACAAGACACATGACTACTTTGGACTTAACGTCTGGCTACTATCAAATAGCTATGAAACCCGAAGACGTACATAAAACCGCGTTTATATCAAAATCGGGCACTTATGCATTTTTACGCATGCCCTTTGGGTTGTGTGGGGCCCCGTCAACATTCCAGAGAGCTATGGACATTGTTCTAAAGCCTGTCCTAGGAAAATCGACTTTAATCTATCTAGATGATATAATTATAATGAGTAGTACGTTGGAACAACATATTAAAGATCTAGAAGAAGTTTTTAAATTATTAAAAGAGGCCGGTCTTACAATTAACGCCTCAAAATGCAAGTTCGCAACTAAAGAACTCAAATATCTGGGTTATAAAATTTCGCAAAAGGGTATAGAAACTCAAGATTCAAAAATAAAAGCAATCAAGAATTTCCCACCTCCCAACACCGCCAAGAAACTTTCTTCTTTCCTTGGGTTATGTTCTTATTATCGGTCATTCATAAAAGATTTTGCTAATATTGTTGAACCCTCGTTAGTAATTAAAAGAAAGAAAAGTAAATTCACATGGACAGCAGAAGCAAATACCGCATTTGAAAGGTTAAAAGAAGCGCTCATAAATGCCCCTGTTTTGAAATTCCCGGAGGGGGACGAAAACCTGGAAATTGCAGCAGATGCGTCGGACTATGCTGTGGGTGCGGTTCTTATGCAAAATGGCCATCCTTTGGCAATTTTAGTAAAACGTTGAACCCAACACAAAGGAATTATTCAGCTACAGAGAGAGAAACATTAGCCGTATTAATGGCTGTACACAAATTTCGAGTTTATTTCGGCAAAGCGCCAGTAACAGTCTTTTCGGATCATGCGGCTGTTGGTAGACTTTACTCGGGGAAAAACCTAACGCCCAGGTTAATAAGATGGGCTTTAAAACTCCAAAAATATAATCTCATAATCAAATAAAAACCGGGTAAGGAAAACAATGTAGCTGACACACTTTCTCGTATAAAACTGGACGATGAAGGCAATGAATTTAAATGCGCTGTGTTGACTTCAAAAATTTTAGATTCTAGAGAAACAATTATTGCTGAATTGAAAGCTGATCCTGAATTTGGAAGTATCTATGCATATTTGAAAGACCCCGAAAGCTTTGAGCACACAGATATCGATGCGATAAGAAATAGAGCAGAAAACTATGAAATAATAGATAATTTATTATTTTATACGAAAAAAAAACAAACGAAAATCTCGAGTACAAACCAGTCATCCCAGCCTCGCTTCGATTAAGCATTTTGAAGGAATTACACGACGCGAAAACAGCGGGTCATTTAGGGGTCAGAAAGACTTTAAAAAGGGTACGCGAGGCGGTATATTTCCCGCAGTTATACAAAGTAGTAACTGCGATGTCAGGTCCTGCAATCAATGTCAGTTAATAAATGATATTAATTACAGCCCGGCCGGGTACTTAAATAGCATTCGCGCTACATTTCCGATTGAAATTTTAGGCATAGATCTTATTGGTACTTTCCCCCAGAGTGAGTTAAATAAAAATCGTTTTCTTTTAGTAATTGTAGATCATTTTTCAAAATGGACAGAAATTGTTCCACTTAAACGCGTGTCAGCCAATACAGTTGCAGATGCATTCTTACACAGATACATTTTAAAATATGGTGCACCGATAAAAGTCATTAGCGATAACAGTAAACAATTCGTTAGCCAAATATTTGAAAACATATGCACTGGACTTGGCATACGCCATATCAAAATGGTTCCGTATAGACCACAGGCAAACATAGCAGAAAGAGTTAATAAAAACATTGTAAAAATAATTCGAAGTTATGTTAGCATACATCACAAGCGCTGGGATGGCTACATAAATGAGTTAGCTTATGCTTTAAGAACGACAAATCACGATACTACGGGAAAAACCCCAGCAGGATTATTTTTAGGACGTAAGTTAATTACGCCATTAGATAAATTATTCTTTGTGCAACAAAGAGAGCAAGAATTTAAACAGAAAGATGTGCAAACACTTATTGCCCAGGCGGTTAAAAGCTCGGATACAGCAAGAAATAGACAAAAGTTATACTATGATAGAAAACGCCGTGAATCAGATTTTAAAGTTGGGGATAAAGTGTTGAAGCGGAAATTTTATTTATCAAGTGCCCCAGACAATTTTACTGCAAATTTAGCTCCAAAATTTCAAAGTGCCTATGTAATTCAGGAAATCAAGGGAGTCGTATTGTACCTTAAGAACGAGAGAGGGGAAATCTGTAAAGCAAGTCCCGATCAGGTGAAAAAATATTATAATCAAAATGATTTTGAAATCCTTAAAAGTTTCTTGCAGGACTCAAGCGTAAAAGAAGTGGAAGGGCAAGAAGTAACGTCACCCGCTCCACCACCCAAGAAGCAGAGAACTGAAGAGAAACCTAGCCCTTCTACAAGTCATGCGACGGTACCAAAAAGAAGAAATGAAAACGTTCAGATCCCAGCATTTAAGAAATATAAGAAAGCAAAGCCGCCGCGTAAAGAAACTTTGGTAAAGAGGAAAAGACCACCTACAACGTATCGCAGTAGAAATTCTGCATCGAGGAGAACGCTTCCAGGGCCAGAGAGTCACGTGCAAACAAGGCCGCCGTTCCCGAGAACGAAAAGACAGGAGGAGGAACGAAAAGACCACCACCAACAGAAGAAATTCAAGCATGATTCCAGACCGGAGGACGCCAAGACCAGCCGTCCAGGGGCAAAACGGAAAAGACAGCAACCCAACGACTACCATTCCAAGAGGCCAGCATGCAGAGGGCGAAAAAGAAAAAGCAACGTGGACGACAGTCGAAAGACACTAAGGAGACGACTGACATCGATGAAACCTATAACGTGGGAGCAGTTCTGCCAGAAGAGGATGTCGGAGTTCCAATCATTGAAAACCAAAAGATAAGTTAAAATCTTCTATAAAATTTTTTTCTTTTGTTCCGAAATGTTATGCGTAAATGCGTAAATACGAAGTTCTATGTTTTGAGGGAAGTCAATTTGTCTCAGTTGAGACTTGGTTTTGTTTTACTTTATTTAACTAAGGCAAAAGTATTATTTTCTTTAAGTATAAAATCTAAGAACAAGCAGTTTCTGTTTGGTCGAAAGACTAATTCTGTTATGTTAAAGCCAAAATTTGGCCGAAGATAAAAATAACTTCGTATTCTTGTATTAATAAGAACTTTAGTTTCAGTGCCGCCAACTTGGCGAAGAATGAGTAAAGTAAAAATTTATTTTTCTCTTATTCATTTTATGGTAAATTGTAAAAATCATATGTATTAGAATTTTGTAAATATACGTAAATACTTGAAAGTTATGTAAAAGTAGAATTTAGTCTAGAAGCATAAAATTTTAGATGCTAAGAGTAAATGCTCAAAAGAAATGAATTCAAATTTAAGTATTAAACTGTAGATAAAATCATGCTTTAGAGCGAAAGCCTGCATGTCTAAAGATGAATGAGGGGGAATTTAGAATGAATATGTTTTGTAGGGTTCTCTACCTACACTTGAATTTTAAGAATGTTAAAGTAGCTCATCGAGTTGTAGAATGTCAAGTAAGGTGTGTCTATTTGGTCGTTGAATTTTAACAAATCATTGTAGTTAGGGGAAGTGTTGCAATACTAAAACATGAATATTCCCGTTTGACACCACACATGGTGGAGAGCCAGGGTAAAGTTAAATTAATGTTTGAATACTTGAATGAATGTGAATTAAGCAGTAACTAAGGAAAATAAATCGTTTAAAAACAAAAATTTATTCAGTGTCAAGAAAGTGTAAATTATAATGTATTTCGAAAGATACTGATACCTAGAAAAGCCTGCTATACAATTTCAAGTCAATTAAATAAGATTAAAAAATTCAGATAATTACACAAACTTGGCATTGTGCACTGCCTTGGCTTTGTCCATGTGCAAGTCGATCTATTTTTACTTAGAAAACATTAGAGAATTCCACAAACTCGGCATTGCGCGCTACATTGGCTTTTCCCATATACACATCGATCTATTTTCACTTAAAAAAACATCCCAAAATTGCTCAACCTCGGCATTGCGCACTACATTGGCTTTGCCCATGTGCACATCGATCTATTTTCCCTTAATAAAACATCTCAGAATTGCACAAACTCGGCATTGGGCACCACATTGGCTTTGCCCATGTGCACATCGATCTATTTTCACTTAAAAAAACATCCCAGAATTGCACAAACTCGGCATCGCGCACCACATTGGCTTTGGCCATGTGCACATCGATCTATTTTCACTTAAAAAAAATCCCAGAATTGCACAAACGCGGCATTGCGCATCTGCACATCGATCTATTTTCACTTAAAAAAACATACCAGAATTGCACAAACTTTGCATCGCGCACAACCTTGGCATTGTGCTCTACATTGGCTTTACCCATGTGCACATCGATCTATTTTCACTTAAAAAAACATCCCAGAATTGCGCAAAACCTCGGCACTGCGCACCACATGGCTTTGCCCATGTGCACATCGATCTATTTTCATTTAAAAAAAAAATCTCAGAATTGCACAAACTCGGCATCGCACACAACCTCGGCATTGCACACCACATTGATCTATTTTCACTTAAAAAAACATCCCAGAATTGCACAAACTTGGCATCGCGCACAACCTCGGCATTGCGCACCACATTGGCTTTGCCCATGTGCACATAAATCTATTTTCACTTAAAAAAACATCCCAGAATTGCACAAACTCGGCATCGCACACAAACTCGGCATTGCGCACCACACTGGCTTTGCGCATGTACACATCGATCTATTTTCACTTAAGAAAACATCCCAGAATTGCACAAACTTGGCATCGCGCATAACCTTGGCATTGCGCTCTACATTGGCTTTGCCCATGTGCACATCGATCTATTTTCACTTAAAAAAATCCCAGAATTGCATAAACTCGGCATCGCGCACCACATTGGCTTTGCCCATGTGCACATCAATCTATTTTGACTTAAAAAAACATCCCAGAATTGCACAAACTCGGCATCGCGCAAAACCTCGGCATTGCGCACTACACTGGCTTTGCCCATGTGCACATCGATCTATTTTCATTTAAAAAAAAATCTCAGAATTGCACAAACTCGGCATCGCACACAACCTCGGCATTGCACACCACATTGATCTATTTTCACTTAAAAAAACATCCCAGAATTGCACAAACTTGGCATTGCGCACAACCTCGGCATTGCGCACCACATTGGCTTTGCCCATGTGCACATAAATCTATTTTCACTTAAAAAAACATCCCAGAATTGCACAAACTCGGCATCGCACACAAACTCGGCATTGCGCACCACACTGGCTTTGCGCATGTACACATCGATCTATTTTCACTTAAGAAAACATCCCAGAATTGCACAAACTTGGCATCGCGCATAACCTTGGCATTGCGCTCTACATTGGCTTTGCCCATGTGCACATCGATCTATTTTCACTTAAAAAAATCCCAGAATTGCATAAACTCGGCATCGCGCACCACATTGGCTTTGCCCATGTGCACATCAATCTATTTTGACTTAAAAAAACATCCCAGAATTGCACAAACTCGGCATCGCGCAAAACCTCGGCATTGCGCACTACACTGGCTTTGCCCATGTGCACATCGATCTATTTTCACTTTAAAAAAACATCCCAGAATTGCACATACTCGGCATCGTGCACAATTTCAGCATTGTGCACTGCATTGGCTTTGCCCAGGTACATATCGATCTATTTTCATTAAAAAAAAATCAGAGAATAGCACGACGTCAGCTTTTCCAAAGGATTGAGCCAAAAAGAAATACAAAATATTAAAAATAAGCAACTTTAAAACGAACCATACAAGAAAAATTTTTTCACTTACCCTTTTCAAGTCTTTTAGAGGGGTTTTATATATGAATTTATCTCAGGGAGAAACCCTTTTGGATCCCTCCTCATCTTTAAATAAATTTACTAACGTTTTATATGCCGTTTCCGTAATATATGCAGAAAAAAGGCTAAAACCCACAGGGGGGAAAACACTCGATTAAAAAAAAGAACCACCGCATAAGAATATTCAAACCGCAACAGAATTAACAAGTAAAAATAAAAATTAAAAAAAAAAAAAAAATCTGAAATGTTTCAGATTTTAAATTACGTCCAAAGCGGCGTTTTTTTAACATTTTGTGTGTTACCTTTCTTTATTAAATATCATGTTCCTCGCACTTAAACCATAAGATCCAGTGCAACAGCAACATCGCAAAATAGTTTTAAAACGAGCATATCTTTAGAATTTCCGATACAGAGACTCACGCGCTGGAGATAAAAATGTTTTTTCGGCACAACGTTGCCATTGCTCGCTTTGAAATCCTTGAGTTTGTTAATCAAAAATTCGTCAAAGTTTTAAAAAATAGGAAATCGATCATAAAACAAATTTCAAATTTGGTCTTCCACATGCTCATATTCGTTGGAGGATTACGTTATTCAAAATTCGATGACTCTATGTACCGTTGTTTTATCACAATACGAGAAATATTTATACATTTATGCAGATTTTTCATTATTTAATTTCTTCAAATATAATGCAGGACTCTAACATTTTGTGGCAACAGTTTGAAAAGTGAACCGACATTTATGAGTCCGACGCAAAATGCAAAACGAAACTAATAGTCCTTCGGGATTCAAATCCCTTTGGACTAAAAAAAAAAAAAAAAAAAAAAAATCTGAAATGTTTCAGATTTTAAATTATGTCCAAAGGGGCGTTTTTTAACGTTTTGAGTGTTACCTTTATTTATTAAATATCATGTTCTTTGCACTTAAACCATAAAATTCAGTTCAAGAGCAATATCGCAAAATAATGTTAAATTAAGCATATCTTTAGAATTTCCGATATACACAGTTCTTGCAAGCTGGAGATAAAAGTATTTTTTTTCTATATAACGTTGCCATTTCTCGCTTTTAAAGCACTGAGTTTGTAAATCAAAAATTCGTTAAAGTTTTACAAAATATAAAATCTATAATAAAACAAATTCCAAATTTGGGATTTCAGATGCCCATATTCGCAGTAGGATTTCGTCATTCAAAATTCGATGGCTCTATGTACCATTGTTTTATCACAATGCGAGAAATAGACAATCATTTATGCAGATTTTTCATTATTTAATTTCTTCAAATATAATGCAGGACTCTAACATTTTGTGGCAACAGTTTGAAAAGTGAACTGACGTTTATGAGTCCGACGCAAAATCGCAAAACGAAAACAATAGTCCTTCAGGGACAAAGCCCCTTTGGACTAATAAATAAATAAATTTTTAAAAATGAAAGCTTTTAGATTTTACATTACGCCCAAAGGGGCGTTTTTTTTTAACGTTTTGTGTGTTACCTTTCTTTATCAAATATAATGTTCTTTACACTTAAACCATAAAATTAAGTTCAACAGCAATATCGCAATATAATTTTAAAATGAGCATATCTTTAGAATTTCCGATACACAGTTTTGCACTCTGCACGTAAAAATGTTTTTTTCCTGCAATGTGTTGCCGTTGCTCGCTTTGAAATCTTTGAGTTTGCTAATCAAAAATTCGTTCAAGTTTTACAAAATATCAATCAGATAATAAAAAAAATTCCAAGTTTGGGCTTCCAGATACACATATTAGGTTGGAAACGTATGTTATTCAAAATTTGATGGCTCTAGGTACCGTTGTTTTATCACAATGCGAGAAACATTTATGCAGATTTTTCAATATTTAATTTCTTTAAATATAACACAGGGCGATAACATTTAGTGGCAACAGAATAACAACACAGCTTCAAAACATCGGGTTAGCCATGTTGGCGCGTTTATTGCCCATTGAAAAACAATCGCCAAGCAGTGGGCTAAACCGCATTTTAACCAACACTGCATTAACTAATATATTTCTTATGCTAGTATATACAGAATCCTTAATCGAAGTGAAAATGAGAAGACTGTGCATGCATTTCCTTTAATTGAAACATGGATTTGACCATACAAATCTGTCTTACAGGACATGCCATACTATGTAGATAGACAGTAAAAAGTGCTCGTGTTGTTTTTATTTGTTAGAGGTATGAAATAAATATACTTCTACATTTTAATTTTTTCTTTTCTTGTTTTACATTTGGATTACCTATCAAAAAGCAAGGAATTTTGATATTATTACAATATCTGAGTTAAAATAACATTCCAAATAACAATTATTGGTAATGTTAAAATAATGAAAATTTTAAATTGGGTTAAAAAGTAACTCTTAATGTGGCATATTTTTGAATTAAACTCTATCGACTTTAAAAACAACAAAACGTCCCTCTTTATTAAGGACTTTAATTAACTAATTTTAAATACGGAGCTATGTATGAATTTTTTCCCTTGCATGTTATAATAACTGAAACAAAATTACTCTGATACAGTCAAATTCCTAAATGCAAGTACATAAACTTTACTTTAGCAATTTAAAGAGATGAGATACACTGAACACATGAATAAATTTCTATCAAAGAATAATTTGATAAATTTGATTAAATTTATTTATTAAAGAATAATTTGATTAAATTTGGCCCGTTCCATAGTAAACTTTATCCATTAGATTACATTATTACACCATGTTATCAGTTTGAAAAGCAAGTCATATGCCAGATCTTGGTTGTAAAAGAAATGCACAAAATAATATATAGATTATTGAAAAATGATGTATACCAGTGTTATACGATTAAATGTAACAGAAAATTTACTGTCACAACCACATTTTTAAGTGAAATGTATTATTTTAACATTTTACAATATTTAAGATATGGCATTAAATGCAACATTATGTGCCTGGACATAAGTTAGTAAATTTAAAAAAAAAAAAAATAATAATCATCATCAAAGAATGAATGTCATGAAAAATTTCAAAAACAAGCAGAATTTAATTTAGAAGACCTTTAGACACTTATGATAAATAAATTTGAGAATTCTTCACCCAAAATTAAATTATAATTAACTAAAACCAGTTTGACTGACCTTCTACAAAATCCTTCAGCTGCAATTTTTTCAAGCTTGAAAATCAAATTCTTCTCCACATGGTAATATCTTAACCAGTTGAAATTCCTACAGAAAGTTTGATAACACAATAACAGAATTAATAGAATAAAAAAATTAACACAAAAGTATAGAACATATTTAAACTTAAAATTATTACAAATTTTGGTGCTTTCTGACTAGTTGCAAAGCTGTGAAAATTGACAAAATGGTTAGTTTTTGGTTCATATCTACTGCTCTGTTCACAAGTAGTAATTCAAATAAGCACTTTATAAGAAGCAAGAAATTTTAGGATGCACACACACACAAATATATATATTGGGTCAATATTCACATATTTTTCATCCAATGGAATACTTTTCAGAAATAAAGATTAAGTATAAAGCATGTAAATACATGTGTGTGGTATGCATATTCATAGTCTGCTATTATCATGTACATACTCTTGCAGTTTTAGCATAAGTTGAAGCAGTGAGGGCAGATGATCAGAATTTTTCATGTATAAGAAAAGATTTCCCTGACTTACTTATATTTCATTAATAATTATTATTCCGCAAAATCCTCTATGTAAAGAAGTCAGTGAAATATCCTTGACATAGAAAAGTAGCAGAATATTGTTTCTTTAATATTTTACATTAACTTATTAGCATTTCAAAGTCTTATAAGTTTTTTATTTTGATATAAACTTGATGAGAAGGGATTAAAAAATTCCTTGTATGATACAGAGTGTCTGTCAGCGAGATAGCGGTAAAACTGTTGCACCCTAGTAGTTCGTCTTGGAGTTAAGTTCCGACTAACGGATTTCCGCCATCTTGTGCAAATAACCCGCGAGTGCTTTTCTTATTCTAAATAATTCGTGTTAGGAGTACAATTAATTTATTTAGAAATTAATTCCAGTTTGTTATAGCTAGATAAATAACATATACTTAAATATTAAGTAAATAATTTTAAAAAATGTGTCAATGCGAACGATAAGTTAGGAAAAGACCATATGTTATCTACTTTGTTTTATTAGGATAATTAATTTATAAGGTCATTAAGTTGTTTAGAAAATAATTTATAAGGTAATTAAACGACAACTGGGAACCCGTCTCCTGAACTTCTAAGTTTCTGGGATAAACCACAATTCATATTTAATTTAATAATAATTATTAATGAAATATAATTAATTAATCATATTTAATTTCTTAATTATTAATGAAATATAAATAATTAATCATATTTAATTTCTTAATTATTAATGAAATATAATTAATTAATCATATTTAATTTATTAATTATTAATGAAATATAATTAAATAATCATTTTAATTTGATAATTATTAACATTGTTAATTTGATTGATTATTTAATTTTTAAGTCATTAATAATTTTAATAGTAATCTAAAATTTTGCTAAGTTCTTTATTTTGTTCTAACAAAATAATTAAATAGCGAATGATCACATGTAACAACAAACAGCTTATGAGCGTATTCACTAGAGCTGGAGCAAACCGTGTGTATTCGTTACTGAGTAACGGGTACATCGGTTGACTCGAAGTACCGATTCGGTACTCACAAATTCATTTCGTTACTCGCATCTGTCGTACGATGCGGTTTGTTCGAGACGAATGATGCGGTTGCTATACGAATACGAATGATGCGGTTTCTATGCGAATACGAATGATGCAGTTGCTGTTCGAATACGAATGATACGGTTGCGTCACAATGCGCTCATATTTTTCATAGATAATTTAGAATTTTTTTGGGCATCGGGCAAACTCTTGTTCACATTATGTGTTTTAGTTGAAATACTATTTAGTTGTTGATATTTAAGAAAACGAGCAATTTTGATAGCGTGAAGCGTTATTTTGTATTTGCTTTTTACTATTGCTATTTATGTTTGTAATTTGAAAATTTAGATGATTCATCTTTTTTTTTTTTCCTTGAGCGTGCCATAGTCAGATTTTATTGATTTGAAATATTTATATACTGCACTTAGGTATTGTTTATATAAGAATATGTAGGTTAATATAGGTTCTTTACTTCCTTGTATCAAATAAAATGGTAGTAATTATTGTAATCGAGAAAACTTTTGGGTATCATATTTTAACGGAAATATCCGTTTTCGATGATTACGGAATCCATGTGAATTATTTTTTGGCTTACGCCTGTACGTACGAACACAATGAAGGACTCTTTCTCTCTCTCTCTTTTTTTTTTCAAAAAAACTTATTGTTAAATGTAATCCCATTTACTCTAAGCTGATACTTATGACTAATGATTATGACTTTAAGTTGATACTTGAAAGGGATTTTTTTCGTGATGTGTAAGTACGTATGTATGCATTTTGCATAACTCAAAAACGGTTAGTTATAGAATGTTGAAATTTTGTATATGGTCCGTTATAACATCTAGATGTGCACCTCCCTTTTTATTGCTATCGGTAATACTACCAAACGTAAATATGTATATATATATCAAATAAATTATAATTAAAGGTAAAGTACATATATATTTGTCCTTATAATTAAATGTAAAGTACACACACATATATATAAATATAAAATAAAAGCCAAGTAAGGCAAATTATCACTAAATAAGATACTTGACTTTTATTTTCGCAATCATTGGTTGTAGTCAGGACTTAATTTTTAAAATTAGAAGTGCTGGAGCTCTATGGAAGGCCATCAGGAAAGATGAATAAATAAATAAATAAATAAAAATAAATAAAATAACTATTACAATAATAAAATAATTAGCAACTAGAATATTAAATGATTATTATTATAATTCAATAAAAATTTAAAGACAAATGAAAATTTAATTAATTCTTAAATTAATGATGAATAACTAAGTAATGAAATAAAATACCAGACATCCTCTTGTTTGGGGCCTGTGGCTAAAATTACAACTTAAGAACTAAGCCGAGCATTAGATAAATTTAGGCTTTTGATGAGCAAATAATGTACTGTTTACCAGAGTATAGATAGAAATTTGGTTATGTAGCTCATTCTTCTAAAACGACGTTCCGTAGCTGCCTTCCACCACCAATTCCCCCCTTTTTTTTTTTCAGTTTTGGTTTATTCGGTTACAGCAAAGCACACTAGGCTATTGCCTACGGGGAGGGAGGCCTTCGTGTAGGATTTTTTAAAGGGAACTGACTCATATGCAAGTTACACATGGGAATAATAATGAAAACGCCCGTGCAGCTAGCCGTTAGCCGGGAATTGAACCCCGGACCGAACTATTAGTACTCAGCGATTTTACCGCTCGAGCTCTGGTGGGCTCTTTTTTTCTTTTCATTCGCTGTTTGAAAAACGGGTGTTCACTTTACGATAAAGTAAGCACCTGTTTACTTCAATTAAAATGGGTTAGACGATATGACTCTTCCTACTTTAATCTCACTTAGCTTTTGATTTCTAATATTGATTCAATGTTTTCTGTAGACAAAGTATTCTGATTAGAATAATAGATTTCAAACATATTCAAAAGTTGTGTATCTAAATATAATTAGGTTTTTATAACATAGGGCACATTTTATTAGTTTCACATAGTTCTAAAGCAATTGAATCACAGCATCGCTGTTTTAAAAGAAAGTAAAAATGTGAGAAATGTATAATGAACATTAATATACAGGCTTTATTAAAAGTAGTCAGCCTTTTAAAACATGACCGTCTATGCTTTTATAGGATTTTTGGAGCTCTGTGCATTTGCTCTGGCATCTTAAAAAAGTGATGTTCAATATCAACGTATGTTTATGTTCTCAAAAATACAGGTCTCTTTCAGAAAGCGACCTCTTAGAAGTCGTCAATAAATGATTCAGTATAGTTATTTTCTAATAGACCATAGAATAAATTTATTTTAACATCAATTTAAAAATGGCTGCTTGTACTAAGAGTTAAGAGCAATAAGACTCTAATTTTTTCTTTCGCAATTAGCTATCATGCCAGCTGAATTGTTTTCTGCATAACCTTTATTGTGTATAATTGAAATATTTAGCTATGCATTCAACAAATATACAACAAATGTAAGACAAATCATTAAAAAAATTAAAATTTGGAACATTAATGATAATTTTTTGTTATACATAAAATATTATTAATGAATGATGAATTTATATCATATTATATATAAATCAAAATTTAAACTCATATTGCTTTATAATAAATTGAAGAAAAGCTATAAAGTGAATTAATTTTTAATAAAAAAACGAAAATTAAAAAAAAAAAAATTTTTCATATACCTAGAATCTAAAAATGAAGAATATTGAATTTTACGACTCATGTGTGTATAGGTGTATTTAATTATGGCTATCTGCCTAAGGGGGGATGCCTTCGTGGATGACTTTCTAAGGGAAACTGGCTCGTATACACGTTACACATGAGGAAAACCACGAAAACACCCATGTAGCCGGACAGTTCGCGGGATTCGAACCTCGTACCGAACTACCAGTGTTCAGCGACTTTACCGCTCAGCCGCTTGTGGGCCATTTTACGACTCATATAATAATAAATGCATATTCATATTGTAACAGAAATTTTGTTAGAAGTCTAGCATATGTATAGTAATTTGTGATCTTTTAAAACTGTCGTAACATGATGCATATTTATCATTATCGTGAACCAAAACAGTATGCTTTACTTCCTTACAAATATACGTGATAGATTTTAATATTTATTTCTGCATATACTTACGTTTCCCAAAGACACGGAAGCAAGTCAAGCAGATTTTTGTTGTATTAAGCAGACTTAAGTTCTCTGTTAACTAGTGTAACATAATTTCGGATGTTAGTGTAACATAATTTCGGATTTTATGAGCCTTCCAGGATTATTAGCAAAATAGTGGAAACGTCTTTACAAAGTGTTTTTATAAGCAAACAGCAGATGTACACTGATCAGTGATCAACTGATATATTTCTTAAATGATTTGGTTTAGTTGATTATGACAAAACACACTGGGGCTATGTGCATAAAAGAAAAAATGCCTTCGTAGAGCACTTTCTTAGGAAAGCTGGCTCGTACTGTACGTGGTAAGCTGGATTGTAAGCTGGTAAGGGAAAAAAACCACGAAACGCTTATGAAGCCAACCCGTTTGCCTGAGATCGAACTCAGGTCGGAACTACCAGTGTTCAGCGATTTTACCGCTCGACCGCTGGTGGGCCATTTCTTAAATGAATAAAGGTATACTCATAGCATTATGAAATAAAACTGATTGAAATATTTAGTGCTTCACTATTATCTCTAATAAAGTAACATAAAACTTTCCTTACCTTTTATAGATTTCTAAATTTCTTTTAAGTTCTTATTCGTACTTAACCTATACATTTGCGAATGTTTTTATCGATTTTATTGT
Source organism: Stegodyphus dumicola (assembly GCF_044657685.1). Classification (NCBI taxonomy): domain Eukaryota; kingdom Metazoa; phylum Arthropoda; class Arachnida; order Araneae; family Eresidae; genus Stegodyphus; species Stegodyphus dumicola. The sequence goes on along the minus strand of NC_140768.1, from coordinate 129,786,787 downwards.
TAAGTGTAAAAAGCAAGTTGACATTTATAATATAGCATTTCTTGTCTCAACAAAGAGTTTTTGGAGAGGGGATGAATCGGGGAAATTTCACCTTTTCGTCATTAGCGGTTCTGATGAAGGGAATGAGGGAAGCAGCAAACAAAATAATGAATAACGGACAAATAACGCAAGCTAATCTTTAATGCGGTTTCCCAGTTTCTGTATTTGTATTTGGGAAAGTTTTATGGTCATTATGAAAAAGTGAAAATTTGATATGGATTCCGCATGACTTCCTTCTATGACTATTTAAATTATGCTTATTTTTTTGCACTTCATTTAAACTTATTTCCTCGAATTATTCTAACTCAATTAAGCGATACCCGAAGGCAAGTTACAAATGGCATCAAACATTGCAAATTTTGAAACTAAATTTCCCGGTCAATCTTTGTCCTACGGGACTCAAACTTCTTGTATTTTTATTTTTTCATACCGAGTATAAAACTTTGCCAGATATAAATGTAGAAACCAGAAGACGACATTAAAAGTTAGATTTCATAATTTGTCCAAAATTAATTCTTTTTTATTCTTTTTGACAAAATATGAATATTTTCATCATTTAATATACTTCTGTATTTTTGTTGCACCGTATTTTAACTTGCTTCCTCGAGTTATTGACATTAAATTACATTAATTCTATTATCTATTGGAAAATAATTATAGCAAATCATCTATTTACGACATTATTTAAGAGATCTCTATTTTTGGGAACATAAACAAACATTGGTAGTGAACATTATCTTTTTAAGACCACCACATGTAAAATCCTCTAGAAGCATGAATGGTTGCATTCCTTTTAATAAGGAATGTAACATTAATCTTAATTATACATATTTTTGATGTGTGTGCCAAAATAGTGATACCTTACTTCTGTTGCTTTAGAAATGTGTGAAATTAAAAAAATGGATACTATATAACAAAAATGTTATTATATTCAGATACACACCTTTTGAACACGTCTGAAATTCATTATTCTGCTAAACATAATGTGTCTGCATAAAATATTAAATATTATTAAAAAATCAAAAGCTAAGTCGAGTAGAAACAGTCATCTCTTCTAAACCATTTTAATTGAAGTAAACAGACATTTGCCTTATCGTAAAGTAAACACCTATTTTTCAAACAGCGGATGAAACGGAAAAGAGGGAATTGGTGGGGGGGAAGGCAGCGAACGAAATAACACTTTTTCGAGCTGGGGATGAAATGAGAAAGGACGAAACGATACTAAGCCAATAAGACAAGATCTGGTATTTTACTTTATTATTTAATTAGTCATCATAAATTTAAAAATTATTTTAATTTTTATTTGTTTTTACATTTTTATTAAATTTTATATTTCAGTTGCTAATTATTATGTTACTTTAATTATTCATTATTTTAATCACTATTTTTTATTATTTTAATTATTAAGTTTTCTAATAAGTAATTTTTTGTTATTTTAATTACTAATTAATGTTATTGTAATATTTATTTCCTTTCTTTCTTTATTTTTTATTTTATTTTTTCCTGTTTTCCTGACGGCCTTCCGTAGGCCCTTCTGACTTTAGAAACTAAGCCCTGACAGCAATAGAAAAATTAATAATGAATCCAGTGCACCAAAAAATAATAGCCAAAATAAAGTGAATTATTTCTACCCCAAAAATGCGACGCAAAACTTCTTACCGCAGCACTACCCAGTTCCCGCGGGGTAGAATAACTCACATGATTCAATGCAATGCGACGTTTCAAAGCCCTTTTTAGGGCCGTAGTTCGATAAAATAGGCTCAGGATACGGATAACCGATCGATTTTACCGAAAGTAACGATACGATAGTAACGAGTACTGGTTCACTGAGTAACGAATACATACGGGTACACAATTTCTCGTTACTTCTACAACACTAGTATTCACCACGTCTACTGACAAAGTCACGTGATCAGCACGAAGATTCATCTGCAGAGTCGCATGACAGCCGAAGTAAGGCGTAAGAAAATATCCCTTCCCTTTTCCCTAGCTTAGTGAAGGTTTAAACTTGCAACCTGAACTGTCTTCCCACTGTTTGGCGCCTATCGCTCAAGTAGGTGAACGCGATTTCTGGAAGTTCGCCAAGTCAAAGAATCTGATTCTTTGGCCAAGTGCCGGCGTAATTCACGACAGAATGGAAACAATTCATAAAGCTGTGAAACATTTAACTGTCAAAATGACATAAATTCGAAAAGCAAAAAAAGTAAACATACAAGTATTGCAACTGAACTTACCTTTCATGCAACAAAAAATATCCATACAAGTAAACCTCATGGCGCAGCCATTTTGGATTTCGTTTCAAATCACACAGACGTTTACGGATTTGCGGAAGAATACTAGAAACTAGTAGTTTTCCGGATACAATGTGCAATGACGCGAAAGAATATAGTTCTGCAGAACTTCCTACATTATTCCGTAATAAACAGTACTACTATTTCATATTTTTCTTTATCTAATTAATTAATTAATAGGGAAATAGTTAAATAATGCCGAATTCATTTTTAATGAAATTTAAAATTTTGCATATATGTGACGACCACCTTCTACTCAATATTTCTGAGAATATAAACAAATATCTGAGAATCTGAGAGTATCAATAAGTAAATATATAGAATATCGCCTCTCAAACGACCACTTCTGAAAGTGACCAATAGTTCTAAGATTATAAATAAATATTGATATTAAGCATTATTTCTCTAAGACGACCATCTCTATATAAGACCTACCTTCTAGAATCTTGGATAGTCATCAGAGAATTATTTTTACTCCGAAATTATCGCACGACTGTAATTCAATATCAATAACAGATTGCGAGATTGAAAAACATTTTCAGTCCTGTAATTAGGGGAAAAATCTTTTCCCTTTATAAGGTATTTCTCCCGCTTTCCTAGAGTGCCTTCGTGGTGTAGTGGTTCTGCCCGCTGGCCTGGTAATTCAGAGGTCCGTGGTTCGACTCCCGGCGAAGGCGGTTGCTAATTTTTCATCTCTCCGGCACTCCAAAAATATTCTAATGTCTCTACAGTGGCGCCCGAACTAAAAGGATGTTGGAAGAGATATATCCACACCCAGAATTTAGAGATTGGGTCCCCCTTTAAAAAAAGTCGCTCTTTAAAAAGGGGAGTAATATTTAAAACACGGAATTTATGCGTAATAAAACGCATTATTTTTTTAATAAAATGACAACAAAGTATCGGTTACCATAAATAACTTTTCTAGCAATGGGTTTACCATAAACAATTGCATTTTCTTGCTTAAGAAAGCCAAACTTTATTTGCTTACACACTTAAGGAAATCAAAACATTATTCTAATCTTTCTTACTGTTGCCAAACTACAAAAACAAACTCCGTCTAAAAAAGAACACAACGGCTGTTGAATATCGTTAACAAATATAAATCATGGTGTTCGAGATTTGCAAGAACTACCCGTTCTCCTAATAAACGTAAAATAAAATAACTTAACAAATAAAATTCTAAAGCGTCATATTTATTTTCAAAATCCGTAGAACTACAACAAACATCAGATAGTTGCCACTCTTACAGTGTCAAACTATGAAAAGAAAGATAACAACTGAGGTTGGGTTCTAACAATACTCCCACCTTTTGATTGCTGACATGTACTTAATCAATCAAAACAAAATATAAAAAAATACTGTCCGCACAAATATTAAGGCTAAAGAGCAAACAAAAGAAAAAAATTAAGTTCTTAAATTTATACTCTAAAATAGCTCAAATAATGTTCAGGTTAGAAATCTAGATGAAATTTTAATTTGTCGTCCGCTTCTAGTCACAACAGTCTTAATGTCCTTTGATAAATCTGCAGCTGAATTATTCTTTGGTAATTTTGAGACTAAACTGTCTTCACCCTGCGTCTCAGTTTCATTTGCCTCATCTGACTTCAAAGATGAAGGTATTTCGAGAGGGAATATTCTCTGGATTGGTCGAACTAATTCTCCAGACATGGTTTTGACACGAACTACTCGAATGATGCCGTCTTTTTCGGGATATAGTTCAATCACTTTTGCTAGAGGCCACAACACTTTGCGTTTGTCATCACATTCGATAAGAACTATATCCCCGACTTTTATCTGTTGAGAAATCGGCACTGTAGATGGACGTTGCACTAGCAGGCCGAGATATTCATTTCTAAATTTCTTTCTTAAGAGCTCTTGTAAATTCTGTAAATGTCTCAGTCTCTTGTTGAAATCTACTTTATCAAGATGATCCAAGTCAGGAACTCCAAAGACTGGAATTTCACCTAAAAACAAGGACTGTGTCAAAGGGATGAGATCATCTGAGCCCTTTGACACATAAGGGAGTGGTCTGGTATTCACAGTTGCTTCGCAGTCGCAGAGCACACTCATCAATTCTTCATAATTCAGACATGACTGGCCTAGGACTCGACGCAAAAGCTTCTTAATTATTTGGACCAGTCGTTCCCAAAAGCCATCTCACCATGGTGCTGCGGGTGGACTGAACTTCCAATTGAACTTGTTTGTGGCGGTTTCTAAGAGCTTCTTCTTCTTCTATCTCAAAGGTATTCCAATTAATCGATCTCAAGAGATTATTGGATCCGACAAAATTGCTTCCCTTATCGCTATAAATTTTCGATGGCGTTCCTCTACGAGCAATAAATCTTCTAAGTCCAAGTAAAAATCCTTGAGTTGAAAGGGACAAAATCAGTTCCAAATGGACCGCCCTGAAAACAGCACACGTGAAAAGTAAAATCCAAGCTTTTCTTTTATCCTTCAAAATTAATAGGCTAGCTAAATCAACGCCGACAATCTCGAAGACACGAGCATCTCTAACTCTGTTTTCTGGTAGAGTAGCAGGCACAGTCTGTAGTCGTTTACTTCCATGTCTTCTGACACATGCATATAAAGCTTTTCGAATCGTAGCTCTGCTTTTCAGAATCCAACACGTCTCTCTAAGTGTTGACATCAGCACGTGAATTCCTGCATGAGACATAGATAGATGTTTATTAATTATCAGTTTCTCCACTGTCTTATGATTCTTTGGAACATCGTATAACATCGGATAAATAAAATTTTCATGGTCTTTCCTTTCGGTTAACCTAGACTTAACACGTAAAATGCCTTCATCATCTTCGAACACGTTTATTGACTTCAGCTTCTTAATATCAACAGATGAAAAGAATCATGTTGAATAATTTTCACGATAGAGTTCTCAGCTCTTGTCAATTCATAAACTTTTAACTCTCCTGCTTCTCTTTCTTTATTCCTCTTTCGGGTATTTCCTATGAATCTGTATATCCACCCAATCATTCTAAGTATTTTCTTATACTTTGGAAAATAGCCAAAGAATTGTGAAAACATATCGCTAACGTTGCTTAACGAAACTGTAACTGCTTTACGTTTTTCAGTATTAACCTCTTCTTTATTATCGATTGGGCCATTTACTATCGATCGAGGCCATTCTTCTTCCGGCAGTGCCAACCAAGGTGGGCACTCCCACAATCTTGATTCAATGAGTTTCTTCACAGAACATCCTCTTAATGGCATATCGGCTGGGTTTTCCGCACCTGGTACATGATGTCAATTTTCACGGTCAGATAGGATTCTAATTTCTGAAACTCTGTTATTCACAAAAGTGCTCCAAACTTCTACGTTCTTTATCCAGAATAGTGTTGTTGAAGAATCGGTCCAGTAATATTCATTTGAAATTTCGATCTTAAGATTCTTCTTGACAAATGAGGCTAATCGCATCCCAATAAGACAATCAAGCAATTCAAGTCGTGGTATACTTATGTTTTTCAAGGGAGCCACTTGTGCTTTGGCTTGCACGCGTGCTTGAGTCATTTTGACTTTTTTATTTTGACTTCTCAAATATACTGCACTTGTCGATGCTTCACAGCATCGACAAACGTATGCAAACTAAAAGATTGTCTTTCTGTCAGTGAATGTAGTCTGGGAATCTTCACAGATGATAACAAGGACATTTCTTTGACCCACTTCAAGAATTTTCTTTTGATATCTTCAGGTAGGTCTGCATCCCAACTCAATTTAGTTTCCCAGCTTTTTTGTAAGTATAATTTTGGAAGGAGTGTAAAAGGGCAGGTGAAATCTATTGGTCAAAAACTCTCTGTACAATTGATAGAACATTTCGCCTTGTTACTGAGAGATCAATCAAGTCGCTATTAGGGATGTCACAAAACAAAGAATCTTCATATTTATCCCACAGAAGACCAAGTACTTTCAATGGTTCGCTCATTGTAGATTTTCCACTGTTTAGTTCTGTTTGTCCCCACCCTCTTAAGTCAAAGTTAGCACTTGACATTAACTGAGTTGATTTTGCAATAAAGTATTCTGCTTCTGCATTCGAATTCACTGAAGTGACACAGTTGTCAACATAGAAGGAAGTTTTCAATTTTGTAGCCACTTCCTTCAAAGAAGGTTCACATTGGTCTAAATGAGAGTTGATCACTGCTCCTAAAGGAAACGGACTGCATTTTAGTCCGAAGACTACTCTGCAATGGCGAAAATTTCTTATTTCCTTTTGTTCCAAGTTTTTCCATCATAGGAATCTTAGGAAATCACGATCAAATCTTTGAACAGATATTTGAAGAAAAGCTCCTTTAATATCTGAGATAATCCCTATTTTTTCTTGCCTAAGTTTAAGAAGCAATCTAGGTATTAATACAATTAAATTTTGACCTTTTGCTAAACAGTCATTAAGTGACAGGAAATTCTTTTGCTTGCACGAAGCGTCAAATAGAGGCCTTACTGCTGTTGTACAGTTGTCTTTGAAGAACGGTCTGTGGGAAAGATAATGATTGTTAAGTCGTTCCTCTTCTTCTGTTACTTCTTCTATTACTTCAGATTCGAGCCATTCTTCGAACACTGCATAGTATGTTTCAAATTTATCTTTCAACATGAGCTTCTTTGTCGTGGAAAGCAATCGCTTTTCAGCAAGTTCTCTATTACTTGGTAAAGCTTCTTTACCGTTGATCCAAGGTAAGCTGACTTCATAGCGATCATCCACCCTCTTCAGAGTCTTGTGAAAGTGATCCCACACTGCTTCTTCTAACTCTGAATCAGTTTTATTTTCTTTAGCATCTGTAATTCCCAGTGCTTCTACCTTCCACAAGTTTTCTATGTCACTGCTGAGAGTCAACATCGACATTATTGTTGAAGACAGGAACAAAGAGTTTCTTTCTAAAATGTTATCTTTTATCTTTCCCATGATTGTCCATCCAAGTAGTGATTCCACGGCAGTCAACCCATTTTCTAATTTCTGAATTCTTCCGGTTAACAGAGCACCTGCAATATCAGCTCCAATAAGAACTTTTATTTTCAAATCCTTTTTTCCTACATCAGATGCATGGATATTCTTCTGTCTTAGTTCTTCTATCCATGGTCCAGACTATAAACTGACTACTGGTCCACAAATCTTCGAACTGTTCCAACAAGATTATACGTCTAGAAAAATCACCTCTTAGGCTTCTAACGTTTACTTCATAGCGCTTGTGAATTTCTCTCTTCGTTGTTATTCCTACAAAAAGTGCATGAATTAAAGATTCAGATCCAATTGCGTGGCACTCTATGTCTACAGCAGTCTCCTGTAATATGTATGAACGTTGCGATCCTGTGTCGATAAGTGCCCTTACTGTCTTCTGCTTTTTGTTCGCGTCGATATTAATTAATCGTGTTTGAAGAAACACTTCATCTAGGAAATTAATGCTCGCAAGTGATACGTTTTATGTTTCCTCTTCTTTATTCTTTTCAATACCATTGCTCTTTTGATTGGTGGGCAAATCCGGACACATGACATCCCAATGTCTTTTCAAGCATATCAAACATCGTACATTTGTCTTGCAATGCTTAGCCCTGTGTCCAATTTTGAGGCAGAAGTAACCCTTCTTTTTCTTAATTTCATCATTCTTTTGACTCAGAGGCATCTTCTGAGCAACAAAACAATCTCTACTTTCATGAATTTTTTCACAAAATATGCAAGAATTCTTCTCGCTATAATAGGTTGCTTTATTATGGCCTTTTGCAGTAGGCACGATACACTATGGTACCTTTTATCTATTCTACTTTCTTTCTTTACACACGAATCAATTAATTTAAATCCAACTTTTGCTAAAGAAATTCTCTGCTCTCCTTACACTTCATTCTTTAAAAACAATAATAATTGTTTCAATTTCTTAGAGTGCGAATTTTCTGATGTAATTATTGATGCATGATTTCTAAGCCAAACTCGTAAAATTTCCTCGGGAATGCAAGATTCCACGAGCGGAAACAGCATTGCAACGTATTTATCGCTTGTAATTCCTATTTACTCCAACAAACGTAAATACGACTCTAACTTGTCATACAATTCTGATATACTGCATTTTCCCTTTTGATCACTGACATTTTCAATAATCAAACCTAATATTTCCCGAATATAGAATTCTACCAACAATTCTTCCCTGCCGAACCTATTTTTTAAGCTTTCTATAACCTTTTCATAATTTTCGGCAGTTGCAGGGAAGCTATTTACAATATCAGGTGGTCTCGTACCTGGTACGGTCGCATTGAACGAGATAATGCATCTTATCCTCGTTTTGAATTTCTTTATCTTCATGTATTCGCCAAAATTGCCCCCAAAACGGTAACCAATCTTTAATTTCGACACCGAATTGTTTTAACTCTATTTTAGGTAATTTCAGTTTCCGTTTGTTCGAATTCGGTGGAACACTGCTAGTAGATCATTTGGCGATTGAAGAATAATTCCGTTTTTACTCGTATTAAATCTAATTTTTCTTTATATTCTTCAACTTTCGCCCATTCATTTTCAAACTGATCATTTGAAGAAAATTCTGAATTTAATATTTGAGTATCAAATGCATTAAGTTCAATAGATAAACGTTCTCAAGTAACAAATTTCGGTTTTATAAATTCTTCATCAAGAATTTCCTTTTCTAATTCCTGCAAAATTGCATTAATTGTTCTCATAAAAGACGCTCTGACAGGTTTCCGTTTCTCAGCTAACGATTCTACTTCAATGAAAATAAATTCAATAAAGTCAAATAGAATTAAATTCGATAAAACCAATAAAATTACCTTGACTTGTTTTACCGATCACTTCCGTCGTCACCAAAATTGTTCGAGATTTGCAAGAACTACCCGTTCTTCTTTTCTCCTAATAAACTTAAAATAAAATAACTTTACATATAAAATTCTGGAACAGCTTCAGTATAGCCCACCTTCAAAGTTTGGCGAATTTGGTTAGGCGCCAAAGCACATAAAATACGTTGTTTTGAAAAATAGTTGCCATCCAGATTTTCGACGAAACTCCATGTTTCAAAAAATGGCGGCCATCTTGATTTCACCAGAAATCGTGGATAATAGAAATAAGTTTACGACTATTATACACGATTTTAAGAGAAAGAAATATTAAGAAATGACTAATAAAAATGATTAAGGTTAAAAGGATGTAATTTTAAAGACAATACCGGGAACCTTTAGCTATTTCACCTTTAATAAATAATTTGGTAAAAGCGTAGAATAGGTTGTTGCCCCTGCTAAAAATGCCCCGTAGAAACCCATAAAATTTTTTTTACGGGAAATTGGCCTACGGGTACCCGTACAGCTCTGTGGGTACCCGTAGGCTAAATCCCCGTAAAAACCCACAGACAGAAACCCGTACAACTGTACGGGTACCCGTAGGCCAAATCCCCGTAAAAACCCATAGAAAGAAACCCGTACGTTTGTACGGGTACCCGTAGGCTAAATTCCCGTAAAAACCCATAAAAAGAAACCCGTACGATTGTACCGGTACCCATAGGCCGAATACCCGTAAAAACCCATAGAAAGGAACCTGCACGGCTGTATAGGTACCTGTAGGCGAAATACCCGTAAAAAACCTGTAAACGGAAACCCGTACGACTGTACGGTTACGAGTAGGCCAAATCTCTGTAGAACTGTAGGCACTATAAACAAAATCCCAGTAAAAACCCATAGCCAAAAATCAAAACTTTATATGCATATCCATTGGCCAAATTTCCATTAAAAAAATGGATATTCCGTAGGGTAATGCTTTGTAAAAACCAGTAAACAAAAGCATGTACACCTATACAGGCACCCATACGCCAAATCCTGTAAAAACCACTACACAAAAATCCACAGACCAATAAAGGTACCTCTTGGAAAAATCGCTGCACAAAACCTATAAACAGAACCAATAGCATTATACCATAGTGGAGTATCCATACATAGAATCGTGCATAGAACGGGTATCCATATACAGAATCCCTATAAAAAAACAATACACAAAAATAGAACTGTAAATCAAATTTCCATAAAAACATAAACCAACAGAAGTACATAATTAGCACTGATGAAATGTACAGAACTAAATTGCGGAGAAAGCATGCAAAGTAATTTTAAATAAAACTCAATGCGAATAAATAAAAATTTTAAAATATCTAGAAGCCTACGAGCCCATCCTTCTTAATGCACGTCAATATCTATAAACATATTACGAAATATTTGTATAAATTCTCTTTACAAAATTTTAAACTACCTTTATATAATTCTGAAAATAAAATGAATAGAAAGATAATAACCAAAGTCATGATTCACAACCATCGAATGATAAATGTACATATACATATGTAAGAAAAATAAGGAATATGCAAAAGATTAAATTAGCAGCATAAAATTAATTTTCCTTCTCTATTCTAAAAACACTAATCTTTCTGCACTGCATCACTTGGAGATTAATTCATGTCATATGACTCTTACATAATTTGATGTTGTAAAAGAAACTAACTACCTCGACTGCCAAATTTCTTATTCATTGTGGATTGGAGTTTCAACATCACTAAGCCATCAAAATTCTTGCTGTTCATTACGGATTCAGTAAGGCTCCTCTAAACCAGGCTGAATCACCAACGTTTCTCTCTTGGCGAGGGAGTGAACGCGCTGCCAATTTTGGCGCGTTTATCGCACACGCTGGCTGAATGTCTGCTGTTTTTTTAAAGATTTATTTTATAGACGCGCGGTATTCAGCGCATATAAACTTTTCGGATAATTTATTAATTCTCGAATAGTATATAGACGTTTTCACTTAAATAAAAATTTCGCGTATATTTTGTAAACATATTCAAAATAACTTATTCTTTAGATGTTTCAGTTTCGTTAGCAGACTATAATAAATAAGATATGAATAAAAACTTTCAATAGTGTCAAATGGGGAAATAGTTAAAGCGGAGTGTGCAAATAAATTTATCTTAATGACATTTTAACAAAAATTTCCATAAAAACACTGTAAATTCATACTAAAAAAATAACTTAAGAATATGTTGTCATTTAAGTCTGAGGTACATGGAAATAATTGTGCAAGATTCTGAAGAAACACTTTCTTTTAAATGTGTGAAATATTTCATAACATAATATGGAAGAAGAAAGTACAGCATTCTGTGTTTTGGATGCTTTTCATCAAATGTAATATAAATACGAACTAGAAACCGTAATAAAAAGTCCTTCCTCTTCAATCAGATCACCTTTGTGTTGCATTGTATTTGTAATACTTCTAAAAATCCAGTTTTTACCCAAATTAAAAAAACAGTTATTCCATAAAAGATAATAACTTTGAACGTATATAGAATGAATTTTGTAATTTGAGTTATGTTACAAAATAATTCATAGTTTATATATTTTATACTAATAATTTAGATAAAACCTGTCCAATTTAAGAATGTGTGTTAACCACATTCTTAAATTGTAAAAGGACGACTTAACCACATGTAATTCATTTCAAAGGATAAAAGAAAGCTTATTTTTTATTTTACACAGCAACAGCATTTTCATGCAGTCAAGTTTTTTTAACTGCTAGTTATTATACATAATACTTAATTTTAAACCCATTCTTATTAGAAAGCATAACTAAGAAACTTCTTTTTAAAGCACCACAGTGATTGCAAAGAATGTCGTTAAATTTACAAAAGTATTGAAGATATATTGAACAGCATTATAACAAGAAAGTACTGTACAAAATATGTAAATTTAGCATAACTTCTTTTTTAATATTTGCATAGTTTCCTCCAAATGAACCTTAATGGGAAGTTATCTTGCGAAAATTTAAAAGTATTAAAATGGCCTCTATTTAAGATGTAACTGCATTTATAATTATTTTGTAATTGCGAATAGATTATATTATTGCAATTAGATTATGCACTTACAACATAATTGCATAAAGTAATGAAATTAAGAGTTCACAGATACAATGTAATATAATTACAATGCAATTACCTAAATTGTAATTATAATCACTTATTTCATACCACAATATTATTACAATCACAATGTAATTTAAATTGGGTACTATACTTGCATACCCTCCACTCAAAAGGAGGTACTGATAAGCCTGGAAGTTATTATCAACAAAAAGCCTGTTCAGGACAGTTTGATGACAATTTCCACCGGGCGAAAAGTACATTCTTAAGCCCAGGCAAATCATGACAATAAAAATCATTTAGTCTTATGATTGACTATATTTTAAACCCTAAATTTGAATTCTGCACCAAATTATTTACCTATATTTTAACATACTTTATAAATTATTAGAAGCGATATGGCAAATATCTTCTAAAAATAACTGTAAAATATTTGTATCCATTAATTGATTCAGATACACACTTTTATTATTTAAGTATATCAAAATAACAGTTTCATGTTCCTGAAAGACAAAAATTATGGAAAAAGTTAAAGTAATATTCTTAGAAGCATATGATATTAGTCACCAGATGCAAAATTATAGTTAATTTTTTGCCCTAAATACAATTTTATTACACAGTAGTCAAATGTGTAACTTAATAACATGTTATATAAAAAATTAATGATAATAAGTTTATCAGAAATGAATTAATTCTGCAAATAAACTTTCTGCACTTGAAAATTTTCTACACCTGAGGGAAGGGAGAGATCTAGTAAAATTAGATTTATTATAACTTCAGTTGGACCAAACACCTTCTCTCTATATATATGCATCACTAAAGAAATAAATAAAATTATCATGCTTAAAAAACAGATATACCATACCAGTTTTTTTTCCCCCTTGTTACACTTTACATTGAGAAATAACAAACCGTACAACACTGAAAAATACTATCCTTGAAATTTTGTTTAAATGAAGAAACACACACCATCTTTTTATTTAAGCATTACACTTCAAAAACAGATACACATACCAATTTATTTTCACTAGCCTTTATACTGATAACATGCCATATAAAAATGAAAAGAATTATCCTTGAAATTTAGATAAAATGTTATTTGTTATTTACACTTTACATTGAGAAATAACAAACCGTACAACACTGAAAAATACTATCCTTGAAATTTTGTTTAAATGAAGAAACACACACCATCTTTTTATTTAAGCATTACACTTCAAAAACAGATACACATACCAATTTATTTTCACTAGCCTTTATACTGATAACATGCCATATAAAAATGAAAAGAATTATCCTTGAAATTTAGATAAAATGAAGTAACACAATGGGAAAATTTATGCACACAGACATCTTTTTTCTATTGCATGTTGTCTGACATGATCCACAAGTGCCTAAATATGTACCCAAAGAAACGCATTTCAATATTAACAAAAAATTGTTTACAGATTAAAATTCATTCATTTCATACCAGTATTATAAAGATCATGCATGAAACAAATCTGCTTTCCCATACTTTTAAGTAAAACTTTTATACTGGAAAATAGACTATATTTCTATATATTAGAAACAAGAAAATACTAATTTGAATGTTCTGCATTCATTTCTAAATCTTTACTCCATTGCCAAATTGTATAATACTGTGATTATAAATAAACTTGCACAATCTTTGCAATTATTGAAGTCAGATTATATATATTTTGTCTCACACTATTCAATTTATTCTATTGACTTCAGATGTCAATGTCAAAATTCTGGAAGTTATTTTAACCAAGAAACAATAGTGGGCACCGTGCATAAACAACTCATCTAACTTTTTAACAATAGTGATTATAAAATAAAGAAAAAATTATATATCATTCCAACGATGTTGCAAGTATAGTATAATGTTACATATATCTTTAGCAAACATTCAGATTTTATCTTGACTTTCCAAATTATTATTTATTTTTTAATAAATTTCAATATGCTAATGATTTTCATGTTACATTAGTATAAATTCCACAATTAGCACAGGAAAACAAAATCCACGCTTTATATTAGAAGAGAAATTTCTTTTCCATATTCAAAACATCTACATTGGCGATGGGTACATTAACCCTAGACTAATTTAATTATAGCTATTATTACAGAAATTAGCAGATACTCAGGTTATTGTAAACAAGAATTTCACTTTACTTGCACATTATAAACATCAGAGAAGATATAAACTCTAAATGAAGGCGTAATTAACATTATACTTACTAAGCTAAGTTCAGCGCCTGGACCAGGTTTCCAATTGTCTCTTTGGCAATTATTTACCCATATTTTTCTTCTTTCTTCATTTTTAGGAAATTTTACCAATGTATGACCTTTCCGTGAATGATTTGAACAATTAATAGCTGTACATCCGCCCATTTTACACAAAAAAAACACAAAAAATTGTTGCACCTTAACCACTCAGCCGCCATTAAATCTCCCACTTGGGAGCGCGAATGCCTGATGATTCAGCCTGGTATATAGGAGCCTTAGGATTCAGCTGCTTGTATTCGACTACAGAATCTATTACATATATATATAATATCATTTCATTTGATGGTTGCGAATCATTACTTTGACTGTATATATATTATTGATTTCATTATAAATATATACATATAGTACTGTACCTCACTGCATATATTTGTATTTCAGTTCTTTAATTGGGGAATTAAACAATTGTATTTAATCACATCAGCTTGTTTAACAATTTGATACCTAATGAAAAATGTATTGCCAAAGGATGGTACTTTCTAGCATCTGCTTAAATTTTAAGTTACCTACAATGCACTAAACCAAATTAAAATACAAAACTAGAAGAAACCCAAATTTTCAGGAAGAGAAACATTATTAACAAGCAAGCAAAAAGAATACGGGACTTGCAAATTAGAAACTTAACATAGAGTTCAAATTTAGCATACTTGCTATCCCCTTAAAGCTCGCTTACCAATGATAGTAACACCATGCAGCTTATTATGACATGCATACACATAGATGTTTTGCGTGGAAGAAAGGATGAATCCAAGAATATAATGTAGTGAAGAAATAATAATATACAAACACTGTGTCGATCCCTTATTACAATACTTTGAATGTTACCTGTATCTCTCAAAAGATAAATGAAACATGAAGATAACATATAATAAACTTAATAGTACCCAAAATACAATAAATTATATTGTAACAAAATGAATTTTAAAAAATTTACAAGTTTCAACAAATACCAATTCTCAACGCACAGTTCGGGAATTAAGAAAATATCTCATAGCGTATAATGTTTTATTCCATATCTCACTTTTAGTGCTATATAATCTTCCACAGATTTTATATAAATAAAATCTATAACATAATGGGTATTTATAGTATATGTAGTTCTTGATGTAAAAAAGATCAACTTTTGTACTGTAAAAATTCCATCTATGTGAATAAGTATGAATATACTCATATACACATAATTATACTAAATAACTAATTTAATGAAACTAAATTCCTATAGAAAAATGGGGAAAGTGTAGAATCGCCCACTGCTTGGCGTGTTTTTAAGAATTGCACATACTCGGTATCCATCTACACATCCACCTATTTTCACTTAAAAAAACATCTCAGAATTGCACAAAAATGCCATTGTGCACTCCTTTGACTTTATTCATGTACACATCAACCTATTTTCACTTAAAAAGTCAAAAGAAAATTGACAAAAATCCAATTCCTTTTACTTTTGTACAAAGTGCCAAATAAATAGGGAAGTCAGTGTTTTACGTGCAAGTTATTTAGATTTCTATTGTAGAAAGAATACTTGAAATAATGTATAGAAATATTATTTTGAACCATAAAAATTCTCAATAGTAAAATTTAAAGTACTGAAAAGGTAGCTATTGTTTTTGACAGTAGATTATATAATATAAATATACCTCATGCCGAGCATTTTCTGAAATTATAATGCTAAATGAAATTGATATAGTGCAGTAATTAGCAATAATAACTTTTTGTAAACAAATGTGGCTATATTCGCTTAATTGTAATGACAGTAATTTTAACTGCATTTGTATAAGGCTTTGGTGGTCGCGTGTGCTTAATGCATGATATAATTAAAGAAAATAAGAGTAGACAATCTCCTATAACAAAAGAATATATTAAGTACTAAATTACAATTTAAATTACATTGCAGAGATCAACACAGAGCTCGGAACACAGTTCATGCTACCGTCGCGTACAATTGTCTCACGAGAAGTCTGAGTGAGTAAAGATGTCGCTTTGCTGCTCCGATTAAGAACTGGATTTTACACGTGGCGCCATCTCATGAATAGAAGTTGAAGTATCTGTCGGAACGCCACAGTACTCCCCCCCAAGTACCATCAGTACGTTATAAGTACTTTGGGTTAAATTTAACCTTTCTTCCAAATCTGGTAGTTTTAGGTTGCTCTTTTACGGGATGTAAGCTTTCTTCCGGGAGTGATGTTGATGAGGAAGTTGTTGGATCTTGCATTAGAAATGCTGGTTTGAGACGATCGATTCCAGTCACTGATTGTTTGCCATTGCAGATGATGGTGAAATGTTTCGGTGTTCTTTTGACAACTTTGAATGGACCATCATATGAAGGTGTTAAAGTTGGCTTAATTGCATCGTTGCGTGCGAAGATGTCTCAAGCGCAGGATGTACAAAATAGCTTGGCTGGTTATGCGAAGATGCTGGGGTTGGCGAGATATTGCTCATGGTCTCACGTAAACGTTGAAGGAATGTTGGAGGGTCGATTACTGGAGTAGATTCCGGGTGAAAGAATTCACCTGGCAGACGGAGGGTTGCACCATACAACATTTCAGCACAAGTGCTACCAATGTCTTCTTTGAATGCTGTGCGAAGACCAAGCAAGACTAGGGGTAAGGCTTCTGTCCAGTGTGTGCTACTGTGGCACTTCAGACCTTGTTTGAGAGATCGGTGAAAGCGTTCCACCATGCCATTTCCAGATGGATGGTATGGTGTTGTGCGAATATGGCGAATGCCAAGAAGAGAGGTGAGGGATGCGAACAAGTGACATTGAAATTGTCGGCCTTGGTCAGTAGTGATGGTGGTAGGCATGCCAAATCTTGAAAGCCACTGGGAGATGAATGCTCGAGCTACAGTTTCAGCGGATATATTTTCAATAGGAATGGCTTCAGGCCATCTTGTGTACCGATCAATACAAGTGAGGAGGTAAGTGTAACCATTTGAAGGAGGCAATGGGCCAACCAAGTCTAAGTGCACATGATCAAAGCGTCTTGCTGGAAGGTTAAATTGTTGAATGGGGCTGTGAGTGTGACGGGATACTTTACACCGTTGACATCTAATACATGAACGAGTCCATTCTGTGATGTCTTGATTCATTGCTGGCCAGACAAATCTGTCTGCGATCAGCTTTTTGGTGGCACGGATTCCAGGATGTGCCAAATTGTGCAAGGCATTAAACACTTCACGTCTAAAATTGATAGGAATATAGGGACGTATTCTATTGTTCTCTATGTCACAGTAAATTTTAAGCGTTGGATCAATGTGCAGCGGTTTTAACTGAAGGGAGGTTTGTGGATTTGAGATTAGGTTCTTGAGTTCCTCATCATGCAATTGAGCTTTTGCAATTTCAGAGAAATCTGGGGTAGTGAGGTTGATATTGTTTACCCGAGACAAGGCATCAGCGACACAATTATCAGTACCAGAGACATATCTGATATCTGTACTAAACTGGGCGATGAAATCCAGATGTCGAAGCTGACGAGAACATGAGTCAGAGTTTTTTCTAAAAGCGAAGGTTAATGGTCGATGATCGGTGAAAATGATGAAGTCGTGTCCTTCCAAGTTGTGCCGGAAGTATTTAACAGCACAGTACACAGCAAGTAGCTCTCTGTCATATGTGCTGTATTTCCTTTCTGCAGTAGTGAGTTTTCTGGAAAAGAATGCCATTGGGGAAAGTCCTTTAGTGGTATGGGCTTGAAGCACTGCTCCTATGGCCGTGTCAGATGCATCTACCATTATAGAGAGCTGATCACTAGGTGAGTGATAAGAAAGTGTGGCTGCATTTGCCAGATCGTGTTTGCATTGCACGAATGCTGCAGATGCAGATTCAGTCCAAGGGACAGCTCGTTGATCATTTTTTTTGCTATTCTTCAGAAACTCATGTAGGCAGGCTTGTGTTTTTGCGGCATTTGGCAGAAAGCGTAGGTAGAAATTTAACATTGCTAGAAAACGCTTCAGTTCAGAGATGGTTTTGGGCTGAGGTAGGTCGTTAATTGCTTTGACTCTTTCCGGTAAAGGTTTAACTCCATTCTGGGTGATAAGACATCCAAGAAAGGAAACTGAGGGTTGACCAAGTACACATTTGGATGGATTTAGTTTTAATCCATGATCTTTAAGGCGAGTGAAAATCTGACGCAGATGTTGAAAATGTTTTTCCGCATCTGTAGATGCAACCAGGATATCATCAAAATATGGAATGCAGAAATCGAGGCCAGACAGTACTTGGTGTATGAAACGCTGAAATGTTTGGCCAGCATTGCGAAGGCCAAATGGCATATATAAGTACCCAAAGAGACCAAATGGTGTAGTCACTGCGGTCTTAGGCACATCTTCAGCATGCACTGGGATCTGATGATATGCTCTGGCAAGATCGAGGGTAGAAAATATGTTTGTTCCATGAAAAAGACGGGTACAGTCTTGGATATGGGGGACTGGATATCTGTCAGGGACTGTGATGGCATTAAGTCGACGATAATCTCCACAAGGCCGCCAGTCACCATTAGACTTTTTAACCATGTGAAGTGGACTGGCCCATAGAGTTTTAGATGGGCGAATGGTTCCCTGTGCTAGCATGAATTCAAATTCTTTGCGAGCAGCTTTTAGCATCTCTGGAGAAAGACGACGAGGCTTGGAAAATACAGGTGGGCCATGTGTTTCAATGTGATGATACACTTCTGGCTGATGAGTATGCTGCCCTGATTTGGATGGGTTTAAAATGTCAGGGAATTCTGCTAATAGCCGATGGAACCGTGTGCTGCCCGATACAACACTTATGTTGGTAGGTACGTTCGATATGTGAGAAGCTTGGCCCTGTGATGTCAGCTGAGTTGTAGCATCAATTAAGCAATTATTCTTGACATCCACTAGAAGGTGGAAATGTGTCAAGAAGTCGACACCAATAATTGCTTGAGTTACATCCGCAATAATAAAAGGCCAGTTGAAAGTCCGGCGCAAGTTTAAATCAAGTGTCAATAGTTTGGTGTCGTAGGTTGCAATTTGGGTACCATTGGCTGCATACAGTACAAGTTTATTAAGTTGGTGAGCATTTGTTTTAGTTCTCGGGAGCACTGATATGTCAGCTCCAGTATCTACTAGAAAACATAACTGAGTTGAACGATCAGCCAGTACTATTCTGTCGATGTGGCGGACATTCTGTTGGCCAGCAGAAGACCGCCCATTTAGTTTCCCGCTTGTTCAAAAGTGCATGGAGGGGCACACTTGCGAGCTTGAGCGCCAAAATTCATATGATAAAAACATATGCCACTTGTGGGTTCTTTGTACTGCGTTCGAGTATTGTGACGAGATCGACTCCTGCTTCGGGCACGAAATTTATTACGTTGGCCCTGATTTGATCGATTGTATCTCCGTGAAGCATGAAGACTTGTAGAGAGTTCAGATACTTTTTTGGTCAATTCAGCCACTTGTTGTTCGAGGGATGAACTGGAAGGTGCAGCATTAGCAGCACTGACATAAGCTGGAGTAACAAGTTCATTAATTTTGTCAGCCATTGCTGCTAAACGGGTTAGATCTTCATTGGAAGCAGCAAGAATTATTTGTATGTTATTAGGGAGACGCGAAAGCCATAGTGACTTTAACAAGCTGTCACTAAAATGGCTTCCTGCCAGATCACGCATTCGTGACAACAAGTATGAAGGTCGCTGATCTCCAAGTTCAAGTCCTTGTAGTAAAGTACGTATTTTTGAAGATTCACTTTCTGAATAGATTTCAATGAGCCGCTGTTTCAGTTTGGAGTATTTATCACAATCAGGTGGTTTGAGAATTAAGTCATGCACTGAATTCAGAATATCAGACTCAATTGCTGCAACTACATGGTTGAATTTTGTAGAATCCTCACTAATGCGAGCGATAGAAAATTGTGCTTCGATCTGAGCGAACCACAATGAAGGATTATTTTTCCAGAAAGGCGGTGGCTTCACCGCAACGCGTGTGATTTGTGGCTCTGGTGGAATATCGTCGGGCATACTGATAGATAATTTTCACTTTAATTAATAAACACTTATCAGCACAAATATTGTAGCATGAAGATACACTATTGATATTTTACCATGATAACAATAAATATTTTAACCATGCAGGAAAAATTTACGTAACGATATACACACAAATAAGACAGGGTCAGCAATTACACACACAAATAATATTTTACCGAAATGCATTTGAAAAGAAACCCTTATTTGAGAAAAAAAATGATGCGTTCATTTTGTATTGCGCACACACAAAATCACCACTTCACACTGCTAAGGCACTTTCGAAGGAAAAAGGAAATCATTCCTGTAGCACATGGGAAAAAAATTCACTACTTTCGAACACTGAGGGAAGAATTTTGCCGTAGCACGTTGCAGAAAAATTACTGATGTGGCACATTTAGCGAAAATCACTGTTGTAGCACATTTGTCGTTGAATGATCGAAGAATTATTGCACGACTGGCGAAGTCAGCGGAACGGAACAGATCACATTGATGATTTGCTGAAGCTCCTTGCGATGATATGCACGACTTTGAAAAAACACAAGCAATATATATCAATACATCTAGAAATAAGTGAAGGGGTACGTTGTAGCATACGTTTAATGTCCATATTAGTTGTTATTTTTAGTCAGTTCTTCAGAATGCCTTGGATGCACGTGGCTTAGGGTCGTTGAAAATCCATTGTCAGTAGCGTGCTCAGTCAAAAGGTCACCACTTTTGGTGGTCGCGTGTGCTTAATGCATGATATAATTAAAGAAAATAAGAGTAGACAATCTCCTATAACAAAAGAATATATTAAGTACTAAATTACAATTTAAATTACATTGCAGAGATCAACACAGAGCTCGGAACACAGTTCATGCTACCGTCGCGTACAGTTGTCTCACGAGAAGTCTGAGTGAGTAAAGATGTCGCTTTGCTGCTCCGATTAAGAACTGGATTTTACACTAGGAGGTTAGAATAGAAGGAGGGAGGGTTCGCAGTTTCCTCCACTATCGAGGAATGAAACTCCGCCGAACAAGCGGCGTCCATGTTTGTGACTTCAAAACATTGCATTACGGCATTGATATGTACGTGTTTCTAAGCTGTTCCGTGCATTTATTTTCCAGTAAAAATATGTTAAATTTATAATGAAATCCCTCGCTATTGTTGAATTTTTGTTTTAAAGTAATAAAGATGATATCCATAATTTACTATGTACAGCAAATTATTAAGAAATAGTTCGAAATCTAAATGCATGCGCATAACATTAAAGCCTTTAAAAAATGATGTTTCTGCATATTTCACGGATTTGCTTAGGTTAGAAAATAAATCTTAATAAAATAAAACAGATTTATGTGAATTCATTGATTTCAGTTTATGCGCATTTCATATTTATTAATCTCAAAGAAACTGCCTTTAATTAAGTTGAATTACAGAAATACACCTATATAAGTTTTTGGATACATCTTTCCACATGTTCAATTGTGTAAATATTTTACTTAATTTTATCACTATACTGCCCAGAAATTTGTAAGTTTATGCAAAAAATTTTTAACAACAGAACAGTTTATCTTAACTTAAAAAAATGAATAATAATTAATATATAAAGAAAAGCATTGCTTTACTTAACACCTTAACAATTAATAAAAATAGTAACAATTGATTTCTTACTTTTCATGAAAGTTATAAAACGAATTAACTAAAACGTTCAAATTATACAATTTAAATCCTACCATATAGCATTGTATCTTAAGGAACGAAGATACCAGCTATAAGCAGAAACATTAAAATGTATTTAATATATTTTGATTATAGTTATATTAAATAACCTATTTTAAGTCCTTTTTTTCACATCTGGAAAGAAAACCACATGACATTATGATATTTTTTGACATAGTTGTCATATTACATAAAAAAAGAAAATTAATACTTACGTGTGAAAATAATGCCCGGAATTTTTTTCGAGAATCTATTTGTGCATCCATATGCAATACAAGCTGACATGCTTCAAAAAGAAAAGAAAAAAATGTTGCAAAGACAGACTTCCTTGCACAAGTCACGGTGATAACAGGAAGATGGCCGCCAAGCTTCACCGTTTGAGTTGAACCTTCCCTCCTTCTATTCTAACCTCTTTGATTTTACACGTGGCGCCATCTCATGAAAAGAAGTTGAAGTATCTGTCGGAACGCCACAAGGCTGTACAGAAGATTTAGGGGCGAATTCAACTGCAACGCTTGTCATGGTAATCGCACTTGCATGGCAAAACCGAATTCAAGTGCAACGCTTTTCGGACACGCCTACTGAAAATACGTCACTACCATAGAGGAATTTTGCGGCTACTCCTGACCTGCCGCAAACTCTTAACAGCGACTGTAAACAAGATGGCTGAAGTGATTTTGCTCAGACGTTTAAGAAATCGGAGAAATGCTGATCGAATTCCTTCGCATTTAAGAGACAGTCGTAATGCTTTTGAAATGTCGGAGCGTGAATTCATCAGTTGATTCAGATTAAATCGGTTTGCTTCAATGAATTGAAACCTTTTCTGAAGGCAACTGCCAGTGGATATTCTCTGCAAAAGCAGGTTTGTTTTTACTTCAGATTATGAAAACTGAAATACTTCTGGAAATGTTTCCGAATCAAAGACTATGCTTAAATGACCTATTTGAGAATTTTATATATTTTTATACGTAAACACACAAATTTTTAATGTTATTGTATCAGGATTCTTTCTTTTTCATCCCTTTTTTTTTTCGTAGTAATGATCGAAATCGTTAATTACTGCGAATTTTGGAATGCAGTAATAATATCACCATTAATTTATTGTTTTAATTACTCTAAAACGTAATCTCGGAGAAATTGTTTTTCTAACAGAAATTATGCATATGCCTGTGTTTGAGATATATATATGTATATATTTGGGATTAGTTTTTTGGAATATTATATATTTTTTCATGGTTTTAGATACGTGCATTTAATTTACATATGCTCTCAGAATTTCAGTGATATAGTAAATTAGTTTGCAGCAATAATTAATCTTTGATATGTATGCAATTAAAATTTCATAATTTAAATTAACTTTATATGAATAGAGAATATTTGTTAAATTCAAATTTCATTCTTTGCAGCAATGGCGTATGAGAATTATTTAAATTTAACTTTACTTTTTATTCTTATGAAACAATATATATATATTCTGTAACTGTAGGGGGAAAAAGCATGAATTTTTCTCAGCTGTTTAAACAGTTCCCATGTGTAAAATAGTATTTCATCCCCCAAAATATTAGTTAATTTTCTCCTAATGTATAATGTCTTGCCTGTTCGTACAGTGTGATTAATGTCATGGTAATTTTGGATACTTTCTATAGATCTTGCATAATAACTACACATGTAAGTTATATACACATTCGTAAATCTCTTATGATATGAAAAGTTATTGCAGACTTTCACATAACTATTAATAACTTGATATTCTCGATAACAGGTGACTTACCTTACTTCCGTAGACCATGATCAGAATTAAATAAACTTATAAGGTTATCATACTAAATTACACGAAAAGCAGCATGACATAAATAAATACAAAGAAATTAAATGTATTTACTCTACTAATAGATTATTATATTATATGACATTGGTTTTGCCCATGTATAATGGGAATGAAAGCCAGTTTTCCATAGAAAGTCCTCTACAGAGGCATCTGTTTTCTTAAGCAGATTGCTTTTACCACATTTCAGTGACCTTGATTTAAGTATGAAACTGGATAATATTTTCTTTCTGCATGAGATGTGTTAATTGAGTTTTAGAAATATAAGCCATCTTGCAGTTACTGTGATAATACTAATTTTTGGTACCTCCATATTATACCATCAACCATGAAAGTTGTGCTAATTACTGTTGTGGAATTCTGAGCCAGACATTTATATACAGCAGTTACAACAAACCATACATCAGTCTCTCTGCAGAATACATGAAATAACCCTGCTGTGAAAGTATTGGACCCACTTTGTGAAAAAAACATTCGTTCATTACTACTGTTTTATTTGCGGTCAAATTTTACCAAAAGCTCATTTTAGAATGCTATGAATACAAGTTGTCCACGGGTAATTGTTCCAATTTCTTACTGTTTTGTTCGCTATTTCCACATACAGTAGATGTTAATTCTTTCGACCAGCTGTAAAAGAACTGGAGTGCAACCACAAGTGTGATTCTACCTAGCTTACCAAGAATTATTTTGGGTTACATACAAATGAAACTGCAGATGTTGCGAGTGTGGTGATATTAATTTTTGTTTTGTCTTCATTAACCGGAAAAAAATAAATTTTCCATTAATGGTGAAAAGGTAAGAAATATACAGTCAAAAGTCGTTAATCCGGACTTGTCGGGACTTTGGCGATTCCGGATTATTGATTTTTCCGGATTATAGATCATCAGTTTAAATCTCAAAAGATGGCATGCAGGAATTCTAAAATTAAAAATATGAAACCTTAATTTATGAAATAAAGAACAATTATAATCTAAAGGGTATCAAAATTTACAAAAAAAAAAGCTTAATATTTATTTGTTTACTTTATTAAACATTTCTTTCAATGTAAGTTGTTTTAAGTTGCTTCGTTTTATGTGATAATACTTTCTCTTTAATTCTATAAACAGACACAATTTCTTGTTCAGTTACAAAGTTCCGCTGTTCAAGTCCCGTTAATTGTTGTGTCGAGAATACCGACTAACTTGTCAATCGATATTTTTTCATTTTCACTAACCTCTCTGTCACATTCTTCATGTCTTTATCCATTTTTTGCAGCAATTTCACTTTTTGTTTGATGGACATCGAAACATACTTTCGTTTTGTACGATCCTTTGGGAGCTCCAGAATCGGAAATTCTATTTGACATAATCGAAAGTTCAAGTTTACTTTTATAAAATTGCTCTTACAGTCCGCAAAAAATAATAATTCGTATCCAATTCGAAGATTAAGGAACAACGCATTCATCAACATTAACTGAAATAGATAATTAGATAATTTTAGCTTATACCGTCGGTTATACATAAAACGTGCACGCAAAAACATATTCTGCGCGTGCGCACACGCATATGCACAGTGGTAAAAGGCCTTACGCGCACGCGTGTCAACGCGGCGCATGCGCAGAAAGTTTTATGCATTGAGGTCCGGATTATAGATCATTCTGGATTACGGGTGTCCGAATTAACGACTTTTGACCGTATGATAATAAGTGTAATATTATAGTTATTTCAAATTACTGCAAGAATGTTTCATTATTATTCGAATAATAACAAAAACCTATGTATAATTATAGTGAAGTATAGATATTAAATAATACAAAATATTAAATAAATTTTAGAATCACCTATTTACTATAATTACTACAATTTAATGAAAAAAGGGTAGCTGTTTTTTTTTTTTTTTTTTTGTGTGTGTGTGTGTGTGTGTTTGTTTTAACGTTTTATTGCATATTTTTTAATAATGAAAAAACAGTGACATATTTTTGTTAAAAATGGAAAGTAAACTCCTTAAAAAGACTGATTTATTAATATATCAACTATATTTAATGTTAAAAATCTGTGTATTAAAATTTCAGATGAAACTTTCTTTTGACTTAGGATTCATGTTTTTCTAGGTATGGATTGCTGGTCTGGGGGTTCTCTATGCTATAGGACAATGGCCAGGCAATACTCATGATGCATTTATATGGAGTGGACTGAAACAAAATCTAGATAGTATTTTGTCGCATCGTGCATATCTTTGGGAGATAGTGGATTATATTCCCATTTTATCACGGGAATATCTCTATAATGAGAAGCACAGAAAAGTTCGTGCAGCTATAGAGATCAAATCAAGATTTAGGGTACTGCACGATACTGGTGGAACACTATTGTATTCACAAAGCAAAATATGTAAAATGGTCATATCTGGTGGCCATTTTACATAATATATGCTTAAGGTATTGTGTTGAAAATCCTGAGATTGATGTGTTTGAAGATGATGAGTTGGTACCTTCAGAAAGTTTTCAGTCAGTGCATGTTGAAATTGCATTGCACAATAAATTATCTTTAAATTTTGAAACTCGATAATAAAAACCCAAAGTGGGCAACAGTGAACCTCTGGCAAAGGTGAAACCCCCTTCATGGATAATAAAGAATATATTATGAAAAAAATTATTTTCATAATATATTCTTGGGGACCCACAAGCCATGGTTTATATTTAAACCTGTAACTAAATGCACAACCCTAAATGATTTTAATTGATAATAATAATCCTAAATAATTTTATTAGTCCTGGTTTCAAATGCATACTGACAACCTTTATCATTATTGTTCTTCCCTCTGAATTTCTTGTTTCCATCATTTATGTTTTAAAAACTCTTGACTACCAGAAATAACTTAATAGGCTCGATATATATATATATTTTAGTGTTGGTATGCCAGTCATGATTTACAATAGTAAGTCACTATAAATTAGCATTGCACTTAATTTATCTTAAACTTAGCAATAAGATTTACTGCACCGAAATTCAGTTTCTTCCAAAAAGTCAAATGTTTCCCTTTCATCCCCTTCCGTGGGACAAGACAGAAAATTTCCATGTGACAATACACATTTAATAGCATAAGAACTTCATGCTTATTTATTATAGTATAAATTAAAACTGACATATTCTGTCAAAGATATTTAAATGTATTTCCTAAAAACAATTATTTCACTCTATACTGTTTATGTATTATGTTTACTCTATACTGTTTATGTCTTCTTGGGGGTGGGCAAAACAAATATTGGACAGTTCAATTTTCCTCCACCATTCCTGTGAGCGTATTCTTCGATTAAGCAGGGTTTTGCTCCAATTCCTGATTAGCATAATATGTAAAGAATAAACAGCCTATGATTTATGCCTCCATATACTCTTGTACTCTTGTATTATTTAAAGAACATACATTTTTCTTTTAATTCTAGATTTTAAAACATTAAAGTAAGGGAAAGATTATTTACTGAATTTAGATTTATATCATCATTATGCATTCACTATAATAACTTACTGCATACTTACCTCAGTGGGTTTGCCATTAAAAGAAATACATTTAAGTAAAATCATGAGTGTATAATAAATTGTTTTTCAGCCAAAAAAAGAGAAGGGGGAAAATAAATACAGTTTGATTCACTTAATTTTTAGTAGGCAACTCAACATTGTTATTGTAAACTAGACATTAGCCATACTTTAACAGTTGTCATCTCTGTATTTTTAGAACTTCGAAATTAGAATGTCAATTTTATCTGCCATTGTTATGCAGCTGTAGGATATCGAATGTTATTTCTTCAATGATAAAAAGAAATGAAATTTTTAATACCACATCTCATTAATATAACTTATTAACATAATTGAAAAACAATTTAATTCATTTCGTGTTATATCTGAAAATTAAAATTTGTAATACATTGACTAAAGATTCTTACAGGTCTTATTCCCATTTTCCTCCAGGAAAAAGATAATTGCTGTGTAAAATGCATAAATATTTTCACGAGACTTATAATAGTGGTATTAGAATTATTATAATGTTTATGTCATATAATGGATCTGTGAATTTCTTTTAAATAATTTTTATAATCACAAAATTTTATAAAATTAAGAAAGTAGTAAATTTTACAATTAAAATATGAATCCCACACTTCAGAAATACATACAAGAATGAAAACACGGTAATATTTGAAATGCATGATTTATTTTTTTAATAAATGAATAATTAGATTTTGATTTTCTATGACAGCAGACTGATTTGCAACTGATTGCTTATACAAGTCACATATTTCACACAGTACATTAATATATTCTTCTGCGTTTCAATTATTCCCTTTTCTGCAGCTGTAATATCATCTCTCTTCCTTTTTTCTCTTCGGTCTCCTGCTTCGAATAGTTGAGCTTCTATCTGAGGGAAAATTTTAAAATATTCATTCAAATTCAAATGTTCTTAATTTTTATATTTCATAATGTAAAACACTTTTTATAATTAATTAAACAATGAAACTTCTCTAAAAGGAACAATTCATAATATTGATTTCTTTAACTTTCAATTTTTTTCCCTTTATAATTTTTAAGACTGTTTATAGATCAAGAGGATTTAATGATTATTATTTTAAATTCTTAAAATCTTGTTGTTAATAAAAGACATACTCTGTATATAATGTTCGCAATAAAGAATTGAAATAACTCTTTTGTATGAGAAATATTAATTTACATCTATTATAATTAATTTATACCAGCGGTTCTCAGCCGGTGGTATGCAAAGAAACAAAATATTTTTAATTACAAAATTCAAAAATCTCATAAAGAAAAGAATAGTTAATAGAAATTTCCTTTGATCGAAATTGACTTGAAGATTTGGAAAATGACACACTTGTTAACTTTTGGCTGAACCGAAAAAAAAAATTTAAAGGCATTTCAAATAAAGCTATCAAATTTGTATTGTCTTTTCGCACAACCTGTTTGTGTGAAAAATGATTTTTTCCATGTTAAATTTGAAATATAAATTCTCATCAAAATAAAAAGTGGATCCTAATTTACCATTAAATGAAATAAGAGCAGACATAAAGACATTAAATATTAAAGTATTATAACTGAAATTTTGATAATCAAGTGAATAATTAATTTAATTAAATTTAATTTTGATAATTAAGTAATCATCAGTTTTTAATCTAATAGTTTTTTATGTGTACATATTTAATACAAAGAGTGTGCAAATGGCAATATATATATATATATATGTTTTTAATATTTCTATTGAGGAATTGAAAAATAATCATTGTAAAATTAGTGGTAGTATTAATGTTTTTCAGTTTTTGCTTAGATGGTACACTACAGTCAAAAGGTTGAAAACCGCTGATTTATACCATTAAAGTTTTTCTGTTGGGAGGAAAAGGAAAAGAAGAATCCAGAAAACATTAGATTTTATGTAATAGATACAAACTTGTCATTCCTAAATGCCATTGCAGATTTCCTCGTGATAAAGGTGTGGAATTTTCTAATGTAAAAAAGCATAAAATAAGCACAATTTACTCAACAATCTTGACTGAAATATACATGCTTTCAGAGATAGCATAAAGCAAGAAAAGTTTACTCAACAATCTTGATTGAAATATACATGCTTTCAGAAATAATATACAAAGCATACTGCATAATCAAAGTTATGAGTTTATATACTATGAGATACTATACATGTTTATAATATACCACGTTCCTGTACACCTAACACCTCGTCCACAATTTTCTATACAATTCATTGAAGATAGTTCCTGAAACATAACTGACCTAAGAGAAACATGCATACTTCTAATTTATGCATAATAATTTGACAAACATTGATTTCAGGTAAAGAGCTACATGTATTATATCAAAGAAAGAATGAATAAGTGTAATTTGCCTTTATCCTACAAATACTTAAAAACATTTACGTTAAAAAAAATGAATTATACATAATGGTAGCAAATTTTTAATGAAAAACAAAACAAGAGTTGAAAACTTAATGCAGTTTTGTCAATATTTTACTTTCTTAAAATTTATATAAACGTATAGAAACTTGAAATACATACCGCATTTGGCTGGAAAACTTGTGGCATTGTGTTGCATTCTAGGGAAAGGAAAAAAGTATACAATGAAGCAATCATAAGAATAAAAGATATTTGCATATTATTGAAACCACCTTAATAAAAGTTACCAAATTTTCAAAAATGTGCCAAACTCTGGCAATGATTATGTATCAAAATTTTTCAGGTAACATGCTCATAACAATTTTTCATTCAAACAATGTCACCATTTTCATATGTGTTTCTTATGTTGTATTTCAAGTTCCAATGGATTTTAGATACGAATAGTTGTTTTAGATTAATTTCAGATTTAAAATACTGCTTGTGGAGCTTACCATCAAAAGACAAAGCTGTGTTAAAAGTTCTGCAGGAATAGAACATTTTAGTACAAAAATTTCTAATGGAAACAACTATGAGATGAATTTGGTACATAGACAAGGCAGGCAGTATCAAGTTTATGTAATTCTCTGATTTTTTTTTAAGTGAAAACAGATCACTTGGCACAAGTGCTAAAAAATTAGACAAAAAATTTGTGGAAAATGTATTTTTTTTTAAACTATCATATAATTTTTATTTAATAATTCAAATTAGTATTTTAAAATTTGTTAAATGTTTTTTCCTTTGATATGTTGATAACATTTTGCCAACTTAGATAAATATTGATAGTTTGGTTATGCTAAAAGCAAGCTGCAAAAACAACGTACTTCTCCTGATAAGTATTTTTCTCTTTTCATTTATAAAGACTACCAAACTGATCCAGGTGTTTGTGTTAATACATAAGTACCAAAAAATATTGAAGAATGCACAATGAAAGATGGCAACCAGTATGGTAAAAGATATAATTAATATATGGAATGAAAGAAATCTTATTAAAAGACGACTTTCATTATCAGCAGAGAAGCATGACACTGTTACAGTAAAGCTTTTGTTTCTGCACTTGTAGCTTTTAATAGCCAAAAATTGTTTTTTGAAATTTTATGAAATAAATAAATCTGAACATAACTGATATCAAATGAGAATGGGTCCAAACTTTCACTTAAGAAGCAGAAAGTGTACTGTAAATGCACAATATAATGAGCAGAACACAAAGCATAATTTATAAATTAACCTTTACTCTGAATGTATATATTACATTAATATCACATTAGAATTATCAGGGTTTCATATAATTTTTTATTTATTGTATTACATTGAAATACCTTTAATTTCATTTTTATATTTTCCCAACGATGTACAATATAAATCTAGTACAATATAAACTTAGTATTCATGTTATACATTGAAAAAATGAAGAAAACACTCATGCAGCCAGCTTTTTCACCTGGATTTAAAGAGAGACTGGGATAGTGGTGTTCAGCAGGCTTATCTGCTTCTAGATAGATGGGCTTATTAATTACTATATAATTCAAGAACTAGTTAATTTTCATATGGTAAACATGCCTACTGTCACTGAAGAATCATGCATCTGTATTAAACAATAAAAATATAATACAAATTTGAATTTTAAATTAAACTTACTATTAGAAGAATTAAAACCAAATGCTGTAATTTGAAAATGGGAAAAAAATGTGGTTTATATTTGAAAAAGCAAGGATTTTTGTCTGAAAGTAAAATATATTTTACACACACCTGTTGCTCTAGATTACTTTGGAGGGAATTTTCTATAGGATAAAGTTGTACACATTAAATACATGTTGTACACATTAAAAGAAATATACATGTCTGTATATTAATATACATGTCATATTAATATACATGTTAATATACATGTCTTTCGTTTTCAGGACTGGAACAATTTGTTACACCACACTACAACGCAGTAAACACTTGACCATAAGCTCAGAGAAATTATGGGAACTGATGTTTTTTGTTTACATCGACACGCAGTCTCATTGGATATTGATGTAGTTTATCGGACAAGCTCTCCTGGCACGAGAGCAAACCAGCTCCCCATTGCAATTTTGACGTCATCAGTTACCAGAGCGGTAAAGCGTTGCACTTGAATTCGACTTTAGCAGACGATAGCAGGAACGCCTCTTGCGAGCTAACATTTGCAATTTATCAGAGCGTTGCACTTGAATTCGCCCCTTATTTATATGGGTTTTCATCCGCAGAGAACAACCGGATTCCCTGCGGAAGTGCTTCCGAAAATAATGTTTAAATATTACTCTAACTATATTTGAAAGCAATGCTATAACAGTGCCCTTATGACTCATGACCCGAAGAGCTTTGGTTTTAAATGTCTCGTAAAAACTTTCAATTACTTCTGCAAAATTCATACCCACGTAAAAATTACTATACCGAAGTCAATTGATTATACAGCAAAACGTTCCTAAAACAATCAACTCCACAATTCGAGATAATGTCAGTTTCCTGTAGCCTGACAAAACTATGAATGATTTTTAAGTCCTGTTATTTAATTATTGTCTTGACAAATGTGCCATTATCAGAGGTGGTCATTTAAGAAAATAACCACTATACGAGGTTTCAACTTAATGTAATTTTTTTCAAATAAATAATTCACTTTTTATACTCCCAAGACTAGTACATTTAATATTACATAAATCTTATTCACAAATCTATTTCTATTTCAAAAGCAATTTATGAAAAACACATTCGAAATTTTCTTCATCAAACTAATAATAATGAAAATTAAAGTATGCATAAAAATGATTATATGTGTTTTAACAAAATAGCACACAATATTTAATGTAAAAATGTGGTTCTAGTCTCATACTTGTAAAGAAAAATAGACCAAAAAGGAAAAACAATGTAAGCTACTATGATCATCTAAATTTTCACATAATTTTAGTAGTGGAAAAAAGATTCCTTAAGCTTGTATGTCTTGTCTACTCCATTCAATAAGTAATAAACACATTAAATACTTCAATGTTTATTTCATTAATAAAACTTACATTTTTTGCTCGCGAAATATAATTAGTACATTTTTTAAAACATCAAAAAACAGTCTTTTTGTTTGGCCACATCACATTAGTCGAAAAATTCAAAATTGAATCATGCAAGATCATTTTTAAGTAAGGTATGCTCAAATTTATTAGTACATAATATTCAAATGATAAAGCATCTACATGAACAAGCTTTAAAAAAGTTTTCTAAACTGTAATCAAAAAAATAAATTTTCCAAAATACAGTTTCAGTAGAATGCAAAAACTACATTTCTGCATCTGCACACTGAAACAAATTATCACTTTTCAGTCTTTAAGCACATTGTTTTTCAGGATAAAAGTAAAGATGGAAAATCAATTTCACGCTCAGAAACTCCATTTCACAACTAGTCAGTTATCAGCAACGTTCTCTCAAACATTAGACACGATTACACGTGCATGGCTTTAGTGGTATATTCATAGTCAGTGCTGGTATTTTATTATTTATTACTAATTTCTAAACAGTAAAACATAGTAAAATTTGTAATACAGTAAATCCTAGTAAATAATATACTGCATTACTACAACTACGAAGAAAATAACACCACCATCACACAACAATAACTAGAGCGGCGCCATATTGCTTGTTTGAGAAACTTCTGAGAGTGGGGGAGGGAGGGGGAATTTTTTTTCTCACGTCAGCGTTAACAGGGAGAAAAGTTTTGCGATTATGAATGAACTTGTTCGCGTTAAAGAGATGTTGGTTGATATCGGTGTTTATTTGTAATATCAGAAATGTAAGGGCTTATGTGTGTGTATTCAGAGAACCAACTCGTAGCAAAAACCACCTCCCTATGACGACTGCCTCTGAAAGAAACCAGTATTTCTGAAAACATAAGTATACTTTGGTATTGAATATTCCCTCTGTAAAGCGACCATTCACAAAGAAAATTCTGCAAGTGTGTCTGGTCGCCTTAGAGAGATTCATTCCGTAGATGCAATCTCCCTAAGACGACCACCTCTAAAAGATAAACGTATCTCTGAGAACGTGAGTATCTTTTGGTATTGAGCATCACCTCTCTAAGGCGACCACTTACAAAGATGAATTTTTATTTGCGGCTGGTCGCCTTGGAGAGACCTCGTTGTGTGTGGTGTATATGATTACTGTTATTGTTTCCGAAAAAAAATTAAATCAAATAAATAAGCATATTTAGTAAAAACCTTCTCTAAAACGACCACCTGCGTTTCCAGGTTACTCTGGTGGTCTTAAAGAGATCATATTTTCATTCTGTTAATTTTATTGTTTACAAGAAGTATATTAACGTCAGATAAAAAAATAGCACAAACCCATATAAACCAACAGAAGATTTATTACTATATTGATACCAGTAAGAAAACCAGTAAAAGTCAATATAAACCTATACAAACCAGTACAAAGTTCTGCCATTGAATGTTGGTTGTATGGGTGTCAATTGATACCAGTAAGAAAAACCCACAGAGATCAATAGAAACCAGTAAAAGTCAATAGAGACCATCAAAAATTCTATAGGTACCTGTAGAAAGTTTTACTGGTTTCTATGGGTCATTTTGAAACCAGTAAAAAAATCCCACAGAGACCAACAGAAACCAGTAAAAGTCAATAGAAACCCATAAGATCTTATGGGTACCCATAAAAAGTTTTACTGGTTTCTACGGGGCATTTTTAGTAGGGGCATCAACAAAGTTGAGAAGGCGAAGCTGTGTGACGACCATAAACGGGCGGGAATAAGCATGGTCCGTATAAAAGATAGACTAACACATTGGGCGGGGCGTGCGTCACCGACATGTCGGCAAGAAAGAGTAGGGACGATCTGGTTTCCTTTAACACTGAAACCTACGGAGTTTGTATCACATAACTGTTTTTAATTATTAAAT
This sequence comes from Stegodyphus dumicola, assembly GCF_044657685.1. Classification (NCBI taxonomy): domain Eukaryota; kingdom Metazoa; phylum Arthropoda; class Arachnida; order Araneae; family Eresidae; genus Stegodyphus; species Stegodyphus dumicola. The sequence goes on along the minus strand of NC_140768.1, from coordinate 129,751,932 downwards.
GTGATACGTTGTATAGTGATGAGATTATGAAACTCACAGTTTTTTTCAAATAGGATTTAATACATCTTATTAAAGCACTTTTTACTGCATTTCGCCCAATTTTTTCAGGCGTAATTCTTCCAAAAGCATCTTTACTTTTGTAAAACTCTAAGCACACAATTTATGGACTTAATTTTGCTTAAAAATAAAGTAAAATTAAATAAGATTGATAGCACGTGATGCTTTGAAATAAATAAGGTAAAATTAAACAAGATCTGATATTTTTTTTTAATTTAATGAACATTTTCAGGCAGTGATTTTCAAAACAATAATAATATTACGAAACGATCATATTTATTTGATTATACACTGACTACCAATAAGTATTTGGACACGTGTGATAGAAAAGAAAAACTAACTTTATTCAAAATCAATAGTTGGTAGAGCCTCCACGAGAGGTAATTACAGCGTGGACCCTCCGGGGCATACTTTCCACAAGTCTTTGTATGACAGCTAGTGGTATTTTCTTCCACTCGGCTTGGAGAAGACATAGAAGTTCCTTCACCGATTTTGCACGGGTAGTGCATCCCTGAATTCCGCCATGCAACTCGTCCCAGAGTTTCTCGATAGGGTTTAGGTCTGAACTCTGGGCAGGCCAGTCCATTCGATGAACTCCATTGGCACCATACCAAGCCTTGGTTAACGTCGAAACATGACAACTGGCATTGTCGTCCTGAAAGTAACAGGGGTCCAACCCGTAAAACTGCCACAACGGTTACCATGAATGGGGACCAAGGGTCCCAGCCCATACCAGGAGAAACACCCCCAGACCATAATTCCACCTCCGCCGAACTTGACTGTTGGCACAATGCATTCTGACAGGAGACGTTCTCCAGGTAGACGCCAGACCTAGACCCTGCCATCCGAACGGTAAAGGGTGAACCTTGATTCGTCACTCCAAAGAACCCGTTTCCACTGATCTACGGCCCAATTTCGATGTGCTTTGCACCATATTAACCGAGCAGTGCGGTTGGACTTTGTGATCAAAGGCTTATGGGCAGCAGCACGACCATCAAAACCAAGCAGATGTGCTTCCTTACGGATGGTATTTATTGAAACAATACTCTCGGATGCCTGTTGAAACTCCTCGCGGACGAGGGCCATCGGTTGGGTGCGGTTCTTCCGAATTTCTCTGGACAGCACTCGTCGGTCTCTATCTCCCAGTTTCGTTGGTCTGCCGACTCGGGGCACATTCTAACAATTACCACTCACCTTCCACTTCTTAATCACATAGGCCACTGTCGATTTCGGGTACTTCAGATCGCTAGATCTGTCCCTTAAGGATCGGCCACATTTGTGATACCCGATAATTATACCTTTCTCGAAATCAGAGAGCTCCGAACTGCAAGGCATCTTGGATGCGACTAAAGCTGAAGCTGTTTCCTACACGATATATACATGCGGAGTCCGTGACGTACCTTAGGACCGCAGATATCGTCATTTGCATAGGTGTCCAAATACTTATTGGTAGTCAGTGTATGATCATTAAATTATTAACATTAAAGTGGATTAGTTATTTTAATAATTCATAAATTTCGGAGCATAAAATTTTCTGAATTTAATGAAGGGCAAGAAAAAAGATAAAATAAAATCTAGAAATACTCAGATTTTATATTACGCCCAAAAGGAACATTTCTTAAAAAACTTTTTTGTATATGTGTTTCTATAATATAGGTAACCCTATATTTATCGAATATCATCTTCTTCGACCGTAAACCACATACATTTGAAAACAGCATATCTTTAGAATTTCCGCACTGGAGATAAAACTGTTATTTTCCGTACACTGCTCGGTCAGAACTCGTTGAGTTTGTTAATCAAAAATTTGTTAATGTTTTACAAAATACTAAATAGATTAAAACAAACTCGAAATTCAGCCGTTCAGATGCCCATATTCGAGGGGAGGATTACATTATTCAAAATTTGATGGCTCTAGATACTGTCGCTTTTGTCACAGTGCGAGAAACATACATGTATTCATGGAGATTCTTCATTATTTAATTTCTTTACATATAATACAGGGCGATAATATTTGGTAATAAGAATTTGCAAGCAGACACGAACATTTATAGTAAAACAGCGCAAAATGCCTCTTCGAAACTAACAGCCTTTCTAGATTACCGCCGCTTTGGGCTAATAAATTAAATTAACAGTAAATAAAAACAATCTTATGCAGAACTAAAAATAAATTAAAAAAGTAATCGCTGTAAAATACAAGCAAAATTAATTATTAAGGTTAAATACAATTTTAATATTAGAATTAAATGTATAAAAATTTTTAAGGAGTCAAAAGTGTTTATCACTATGAAGTATTATGAAATATAATTGAAATAAAATTCCTTTATAGAAATTGTGCTATAATACTCATCTATAATTTTAAAAAAGCAGCACAATTTAGAATTTTAAGCAAAACTTTCAAAAATTCGTTTTTAAATATTTTATTATTTTTTACTTATTTACACCAATAAAAAGCATAAGAATTGCCAGAGAAAATTGCTTGTTTAAAATTTTCTATTAGTTCAGATTTAAAATATTATTTTCTAAAAGAAATAGTTACAACTTTCCTTACAGCACAGGAAAAGCTAAAGGTATATCCAGCCCTGAAAGCATGCAATAGCTTTATAATTATATGGAACGTTAATTATGCTTGATAAATATGCTAAATTTTTAAAAAATCAATCTCAATTTCAAAAATAAAAATATGTAGAAATTCTAATTTGTGAAATGAGGCGCTACAACCAGCTTTTTCTTGACAATTATACACGCTGCAATAGGCAACCAATGTCTTCTGCAAGTCGTCCCTAATCTTCTGGATGTGATCAAGGTGACAGCCTGCAACGCCTCAGACGAGGGAGAAAACCCGTTTGGGTTAGTCTATTTCTTATAAGGTCCATGGGAATAAGCTTGTGACGTCACAATGTGACTCCATGCTACGCGTAATTTCTATTTTCTCTTTAAAAAAATAATGAATTGTTTATTATTATAAATTAACATCAAATTCTTTAAATTTACATTTATGAGCTTAGGCGTAACTGAAAATAAGTATAATAAATTGTTTATATTTAAAATTATCATGATACAGTAAGCGAATTCTACCAGTTATTACAACAATAAAGAACGTCGCAATCTCTCATACTTGTATTTCATACAGCTTCAGTATTTTCAAAGATTTTTAAGCTTAGCATTTATACAAATAAAAAAAAAGGTTTTTTTAATTAATACTCTGGAACATATCAATTTTATTATATTTACAAATTAACGTATAATCCCTTATATACCAGTAAGTAGACAATTTTCATTATTTTCTAAAAATTTTAAACTTCACATTAATGAAAAACAAGTTCTTAAATTCCTAAATCACATTATATTCTCTGTAGGCAAGCATACTAGAACTCTACACACACACACACATATATATATATACACATATATTTAAAAAAAATTAATTTCTCGCAATTAAAGAAAATATTATAAGAAAATAAATACTACAAATTAGGAACACTAAGCAATGCTTCACATACACACACACATACAGTGTCTCACAAAAGTGATGGGACACTTGTGCTTTCCAAAAGGAAACTGTAGTAAAATTAATTAAAAAAAAAACATGTAAAAATTTTTTGTAGGTGTGTTTCATACTTAAATTTAGTAACAATTATTACATAACATACATTTTCTCAAAATATTAATTTAATAAAAATACAATTGTTTAGAACGGAGCAAAAAATGGCTCACATAAGTGATGGGACACTTACTTTTCCATCAAATATTTAATCCAAAAATTTTACTTTTTAAAATGTTTTAATATTTTGTTGGATTTCCTTTTACTGTTAAAACATGATTTAATCTTCTTGGGATGGATTCGACTAATTTTTTTGCGATTTCTGGAGTGATTTTACCCCATTCTTCTTGAAGCACCGATTTTAATTGTTGTTTTGAAGAAATGGTGTGTTTGAGAATTCTTGATTCCAATTCTTGCCAAATATTCTCTATGGGATTTAATTGTGGAGATTGTGGTGGTGTTTTTATTATTTCAGGACAGTTATACAGCAGCCAGAGTCTAACGTACAAAGCAGTGTGCTTGAGGTCATTGTCCTGGTAGAATTTAAAATCGTTATGAAGGTTCAATTTTCGTGAAGATTTTAAATTTTGATTTAAAATGTCAATATACTTGTACTGATCCATTATACTGTCAATAAAAACAAGATTACCAACTCCAGCGGACGACATACACCCCCATAGCATAACTCCTCCTCCACCATGTTTTACTGTTGGCACCAAGTTTTGTTTGCGAAATTTTTCCCTGGGTTTTCTCCCACCAAGATTCTATCGCCAGAACCAAATATATTAAATTTACTCTCATCAGAAATATAACTTCATTCCAGTAATCAGAATTCTTATTTATGTTGGATTTTGCGAAAGCCAGTCTGAGGTTTCTATTCTTTTCACTCACGAAGAATTTCCTGGCTGCTCTACCGTGATATCCAGCAGATCGAATTACTCTTCCAATAGTCTCAGGATTAACAATTACTCTATATAATGCTTGTAAATCAGCAGCAACTTTAGGAACACTCATTCTTGGATTTTTTTTTAATGTTTCGAACGATAATTCGCTTTATTCCATTGGATAGCTTTGATGGTCGGCCAGGTCTTCTTTTATCCTGAATCATATGATTCTTTTTACATCGTTCAATGATATTAAAAACTGTTGAATGACTCAGGTTAACTGTTTCAGCAGTTTCTCTAATAGATTTTCCACGTTCAATATGCAAATTAATAACTAATTTTCAAATTTAAGGCAAAGTTTCTTTTCGTTTAGCATTCATGGCTGCACAGAGATAAAAAACACAAAAATTCCAAAACAAACTGGAGAGAAATACTGCAGACGATTTTATAAATTATTGCCAATTGCTTTTGAGTAAAAATAAAAACCCCAAAAAATATTTTTATTGCTTACTTCAGACGATTTTTGTTGCATAGTACGTAGTAGTATCTAATGGTGTCCCATCACTTATGTGGACCATTTTTTGTTCCGTTCTAAACAATTGTATTTTTATTAAATTAATATTTTTAGAAAATGTATGTTATGTAATAATTGTTACTAAATTTAAGTATGAAACACACACAAAAAAAATTTTTACAAGTTTTTAAATTTTTTTTTATTACAGTTTCCTTTTGTAAAGCACAAGTGTCCCATCACTTTTGTGAGACACTGTATTATCAAAGAACTCATATTATCAAGGGCGATTGCGATTGCAAACACTACGTATTATAATAATTAGGTAAAAGTTACTTATAGGGTCAAAGTTTACAGTTTTGCTACTGATGAATAGATCGTCGGGCTATCGATACATATCGTAAGTCGAAAAGCATTATAAACATATCAAAACCAAAAAATTAAAAATATAATTTAAATGAAAAATGATGTCTTAAATATAATTCACAATTAAAACAACAATACAAATTTAAAATACACAAACGATATGTTAAACATTCCATACAAAATACGTTACATTACAGCTCGTCATCACACATTATCTCGTTTTCCTTTGTATACAACGATCCGTATTCACTCGAAAAACATCAAAGCTCGGTGTCCATGTACACATCCATCTCTTTCCACCTTAAAAATATCAGAGAATTGCACAACCTCGGCATTGCGCACTACATTGGCTCTGCCAATGTACACATCGATCTATTTTCACTTAAAAAAAACATCCTAGAATTGCACAAACTAGGCACCGTGCACAGCTTCAGCATTGCGCACTTCATTGGCTTTGCCCATGTACACATCGATCTATTTTCACTTAAAAAAACATCCTAGAATTGCGCAAACTAGGCACCGCGCATGACCTCGGCATTGCGCACTATTAATTCGTAATATTAATGCGCACTATCAATTCGCATTATTTCGTAATTAGTGGAAATCCTAATTAAAAGTGCAAACAAAGTTGATAATCAGTTGTCTAAGTGTTAGTGGAGCAATTCGATATAAGTTTTGTGTTTGTGCGTGCAGTAGTTTTCAAGTAATAAGTGTTTTTGTGATTCGTCTATTGTGTCATTGTTAGCGTTCATTGCGTGTTTACAGCATTGTGAAGCATAAGATATGTGTATGGGATTTTTTTCTAAGTCTCAAAATTAGTGCATTAATTGTGTAAAATTCATTTTTTTGGATTACCTCGTTGTAACAAGTTCATCTCATCATTACCAAAGTAGGCAAATTTTTAACTTGCTATCGAGCTGTGTATTTTCCTAATATCTTTGATAATTAATGTAAAAGCATTGTTAGTTAAATCGTAATATCTTATGTCATTTTGTACTGTTGACTCTGATTTTTTACGTCAGCCTATCAGGACTTGTGTTCGGCTTGACTTGCTTCGGAAACATGAACTGTCCTGACTCGGAACAGGGAGCTTACTCAAGCTATGTTCAATAAATTTGTGAAGTAGACAATACACACAAGAAGGTTATACGAAACCCTTTATTTTTCTATCTTTACAGATATTTCCGGAACTTCGGAATACAGAGACTAACCACTTGTGGTCTGAACGTAAGAATATAAAACTAACTAAAACTCTAACTAAAACTAACTTTGAATTAGTATACAAGTGCCTAGCTTTAAGATTGGCCGTTATTTAACAAAGGTCCGTATGTAGTGCGGAGAGCTGCTAAAACTACGATACGTTTGAAATTATCAAGAGGACTAAACCTCTGGCCTTGAAGGCAACCAGCAACCGAGTAAAACTACTATGGCGAGCGGCTTGCTTCCAATAACTCCTTCCTCTCTCTTGCTTGGCAAAAAGCCACAACTTAAGTACTTGGCGTTAGCAAGATAAATTTGCATAAATAAGTTAAAGCTTTTAATTCTGGCTGGAAGTAGAAAATAAGAAGTGATAGTAAAGATTTAAAATAAAAAATACGTTAATAAAAATTAGGATCCTTACATACTTCCCGTCAGAGTTAATTAGTTTGAAACTGAGGTCTAAAACGACCTTGTTGAAAACTTTTAGCTCTAGAATCTAACGCGAGGCCAATCTTTTACAAACATTTCTCACTAGAAATTATCTAATCTAGAAATTAAAAAGTCGTTTTTACATTATCAACTCCATGGACAAATAATTTTCATCTGTACTGCATCTATAAACAAGAGTTTCTTAGTTCAATCTGGTTCCTTCCAGAGATCTGGAAGGAAAACTAGTTTAATTAAATGTTACACAATCAAATGGCAAGTAACATGAATACTTATATTTCTCTTTTAAAATTCTTATTTCATTCATGACGTTATTTAATTATCTCCCCGTGCTCTCTGACATTTGTTGTAAAGAAAAACACCAAACACGTGAGTGTCTATGTACAAGTGTTCAACACTACCGCCTGCAATCAAAACACTAACGTGTTAAAATTCAACATAACAAGACTTCAGAACACACCTTATATGCATCTCTGAACCCTGAGGTACTATTCTGAAAAGTGGCTAACTCTGAAGTGTAGCGTCAGAAAGCCTAACTACATTCATTCAAACTTTAACACATATTCACAATAATTTGCTCTTTTTACAGTCATACGAATAAGTTAAAATTTTTTGGCATTACTTTCACTTTTAACATATCACAGTATTTCTTTACTTTTAAGATAACAGTTCACATTGTACATCAGGACATATTAACATGCAGTTAATTTTACGCATTTTAAAACATACATTAGTAGTACATTGTTTGTTAACTTCTATTCTTTTCCAAGCACGTGGCAATTCATCTACATTGAAATACTACATTTCAAAAGTCTTTCAGACTAAAATTTCTTTCATGCCAGAATCTTTTAAATATAAGAGAGTCAATTGTGTTTTTAATAAATCATTAGGTACACTATCAAAAGGTCAAAAATTTTCACGTCTTTATATTAAAATTTGAGTTCTTCTAAGAGTTTGAAACAAACCCACACACAAAAGTTTGCTGTAGAAACCAAAATTATGATAAAAAATTTCTAAACTTTTTTTTAAGGAGCTGGGTGGTTCGTTTACATCCTTTTTCAGCAAGACTTTTTTCGAGACCAGACTGAAAATTGTATGTATGCATGTATATCTGTGCACACACACACAAACATATGTACACACATATACATATGCTACATGAACACCTACATCCGTACATACAAGCATATGCTCATACATTTCTGAATTAATCTCCTGAACACACTCTTTATGTATATAAATGCTTCTGTATGCATTTTTATAGAAATATTTAGCTATGCATGACAGAAAAGTTACAGCAGGTTTTAAGACGATTTTTCTATTTCGTTTCATAAGAATGTGATTTTACTGCTTGCATGCATGATTTATTTAAATCTGTTGATAAGAATTTCAAGAAATTTTGATTATTTGTGTAAACTCCGCATCAGTATAAAATGATCAAACATTAGCAATTTAAAACAAGAATAATATTCAATTATATTTAAAGTTCTTTATTTTATTTAATGTTTTAGATATCTATCAAAGAATGATAGTAATTAATTATCAAACGAAATAAAAAATAACTTTTTCTTGACATTCTAGCACTACAGGGAAAACGAATTCACCCTTCCGATAATCAACACAAATGTAAACAAACATCTCTTTACGACTGGTCGGAATGCGCAGAAATCACGAAAGTGTCTCTGCGCAAATAGTCGTACGTTTAGCATTTTTACCATGTTTCAGCTAAACGTCCGACGTCGTACGAGTAGACACAGCCAAAAAGATACGTTGTTTACAAATATGTTTAAAAAAATTAAAGTTACGATTATTTTCAACAAGTCTTCTCATTGGTTGTTGTACTATCGTTTGACGTCAAATGTGGGCGGTGGGAAGGAGGAGCTAATATCTCTTTCGATCGGCGAAAGCCTTAACGTTCCGCACGATAGAGGTGCTTGAGTATACCAGTTTTCTCTCAATCGTTAGTAGTAGAGCTACTAGAGATACCCTTTATAGTAGCCTTAGTTAGTAGCAGTCGAACGAGAAGGAGCCGCTTGCTATGTCACTCTCGTATCGAGATCTCGCAACACCGACTCGGGGCCGTATCCTCCTACCGTGCGACGAGATCTCGATACGATAGTGACGTAGTAAGCGACTCCTTCTCGTTCGACTGCTACTAACGATTGAGAGAAAACTGGTATCCTCAAGCGCCTCTACCGTGCGAAACGTTAAGGCTTTCGCCGATCGAAAGAGGTATTAGCTCCTCCTTCGCACCGCCCACATTTTGACGTCAAACGATAGTACAACAACCAATGAGAAGACGTGTTGAAAAATAATCGTAAGTTAAATTTTTTTTTTTTTTTTGTAAACAACGTATCTCTTTTCCATCTCTGTTTAGAATAAGCCGTCATCCCGGATAACTTCTCGTCAGTTAGAGACATTTGTGTCTTTCATGGAAAAGCACAATGAAAAATACTATTTTATACACATCACACACATGCATATTTATGTATTATTATTTAGATTGCTGTTATTCATTTTCACCATGACATTTCTTTCAAGAAATTTAGGATCATTAAATAGCTAAATTTTTTGTAATCTTGTTTATTTGAAGTTCTTTATGCAGTTTTAAGTTTTTTAATCTAAGATGTACAAAATTTGTTTATTTTTTTATTTTATTTTTAGTTTAGGTCAGTGAATTTAGATCAGGTTTATACACTTTTTGGTTACTTAAAAATATCTACATATTTTTAAACAGATCTCAGAATAGAAATTCGATTATTTATAGTTTACATTAACAGCAATATCTTGCAGTACAATCTGAAGATATATTCCAATAATTTATGTATAATTTGAATGACTAAAAAATTGAGGCTAAAAATATATCATTTAATTATGAATTCCTAAATTGAAATGCAAGTTTTACATGTAAGGCAACTTTAATAACTCTGTTGTGGGTTGTTTGCTTGATTGCTAGAGACTCTGAATCTATTTGTGTTCAACAGAAAAACAAGAAGCAGATGTTCAAGTAAGATGTTATTGGAATTTGCAAATGTGAAAAACACGATGTTAAATGAAAATGTACTGAGGAAACAAGAAAATATTAAATAATGATGAAATAAAAAATTAGAGTTAATTAATGTGTTAGAAGATAAAGTATGTTTTTTAAATACTTAAAAAAATAACTCAAAAAGTTTTCAAGGTGCATCATTTTAGTTTAGTTCTTTTTCTAGTAAAGTAGCTAATATAAGAGACTTATTTCATTTACATATATCTCATTAATATGTTAAAAATATAGCTTAACTAAGTTTTATGTGCATATGGAAAGGAGGGGAAAAAGGCCTCAAATTACAGCTTGGTTTAAAACAATAAGTAAATAAATAAAATACACTGGTTCTATTAACACCTCAAAAAAGTACTGTTATGTACTCTAAAAACAAATCCCAAATATCGCATCATGATACATAAAACTCTTACAAAAAAAAAAAAAAAAAAAAAAAAAAAAAAAAAAAAAAAAAAGAAAGAAAGGAAGAAAAAGAGAAGAAATATGTAAAGAAATTCTTCTTTAAAAGAATATAATTCTTTAAAAGAAGAAATATGTGATTAGGAATATGCTCTTTTTATTTATTTGATAACAAAGAAGCATAAAACATATGCAACATCACATTATCAAAAATCTTGCAAGTCATTACAATACTATAAGACATTGATTAGCAAGGTAAACATCAGGTGAACATTCTTTTACAGTAGCAATAATTTTGTTATTCAAAATTCTTAAAACGCCAAAACAAATTTACGATCGATGCCTCAGATGTAAGATCACACAAAAGTAAATTTGATTTAGCAGACCATGAGAAATTTATGAACTATGTCATTTATGAACAAATTGACTCTCTTCAAAATGTACCAGCAAATTTAACAAAAGCATGCATGAAATTTAACCTTAACATTTAAAGCACTAGTATTTAATTACAGTTACAGGTATTAAATGAATTTAATCATGCTTTTAAGAATGCAATTTTCTGGTAAATTTTAATTTTTATATGAAAATAGAACAAAATTAGGAAAAAGTAAGTTTGTAAAGCTACTTAAAACATACTTCCACACAATGAAAATAAATTAAAGTAACTATAGTTAAAAATAAAACATGAAGATTTACAACTAGATCAAGCATGATAATGGGATTAAAATGATTTGTCAAATATTTAAATTAATATTTAACTTCTCCAAAATACCTTAAAAATACAGAATATATTTATATTACTATAAAGAAAAAGCAAAATCATTTATAATTTAGATCATACTATCCAGTTTTTAACATTGGCACCAACTAACAGATTTGGCTGCAATACATCATAATCAAAACATAGAATGTTACTTTAAATCACCAATCGTACAGTAGAATTAAATAATAATAATAATAATAAAAAGAACATCACTTTCCTACGTGCTGTTTACAAAAATAACAATTTTACAAACAGTATAAACTATTCATGATAATAAAAGGAACAATAACATCACAAACAATATTAGCAATATTTTACTGCACAAACACACACATTCCTTAATTGATTTTGTATTTATAAAAATCGGATGATCATCAATAAGTGGCAGTTAAATGAAAACATACATTTTGAAGAATTACGAAGAGTAATTTTACTAACATTCTATGGAAAAATACGAAGCAGAACTCACCTCACAAATACACGCTCCTGGGCCGGGAATCGGTTGAGCTCGACAAGAATTAATTATCAATTTTCTTCGTCTTTCTTTATTTCTCGGAAAACGAAATATCCTTATGCTATTTTTAGAATGACTGGAACAATTTGGTGCAGCACATCCACCCATGCTTCTCAGAATTAGGTCGGAATCAAACAATAAACATGTCAACATAACAATGCTGATCCAGTGGCGGATAGCAACAAGTGTGCTTTGTTGGCTACAAAATGGACTATGAATCAGCTCCCTTTTATGGAAGCCCCTTTATAGTGTTGGGCTGTACATCAACACTCTGTGATGATGTACAGCAACTACATCTGTGATGATGTAGGCAACTAAACCTTGATTTATGTACACCACTGTATCTTTCCACACAGTTCCTTGCTACTGCATGCTTTTGGTTATAATTTTCTTCTATATATGAAGAGGGATTTATATGTATGCTGTCAAAAGCCAAAGTTCCAACGGATAACCTTTATCACTTGAAATACTAAAAAATAAATATATGGAAATAAAAATTCCTTGTACAGTTGGAGAAATCTAATATCAGATTTCAAAAGAAAAAAAAATTGTCTCCCATTACATTGCAAAATTATTTTAAACTCATTATTCCGAAAGAAAAAATGCATAATTTTTAAGTACAAACAATTTGATACATGGAAGATAGAAGTCTATAAAAGAATTGTCTTTTATCTGCATTTATTGAGAACACACAATTTTTTAACTTGCATGTGTATCTAAATGCATATAAATTGGGTACATTTCATGTTTAATAAAATTTAGTAATCTATTTCTTTCACATTCCACCAATATTTTAATCACTACTTACTGAAAAAAAAAAAAAAAAAAAAAAAAAAAAAGGTATGGGTAAATACTACTAAAGAACCAATATTTTAATCACTACTTACTGAAAAAAAAAAGAGGTATGGGTACATACTACTAAAGAACTAAAAATGAAATCATACTTAGTATAATATACTGTATAAAAATACTAGCACATAAAAAATTATATTTATTTATTATTTCTATAACCAGATATAAATAATCCATCTATAATTTGAAAGAATAATATTATAACAATAATATCAAATACATTCTAAATGCAGACAAAATTAATCAAAACGTGCTACAGACTGAAAAATTGGACTGAAAACGTGCTACAGACTCTGTTATCGGGACTGGATTAAGGAATGTATATATGCATGCATGTATGTATGTGTCTATATGCGTACACATATACATACGTATGTAATATAATATACATATATACTCATTTCTGATTACAGAAGAGTACCGAAAAATCTTAATTCAGGATTACAAGAATTGAGGAAGTATTGATAACTGACATTCAGTTTCTTCCCCTGTCCCTGAAAAATACGTATTTGTGCTTCATTTAATTTCTCAGAATACAAATATGTTTGACCAAATGTGCTTATTTCCTTCCTTAAATAATTTTATTATAAAATTTTGGGCACATATCTATAAGCCAATAGTTTGTCCCTCCCTGCAGTGTCAAGAAGTTATGAACTGCACTGTCTCCATAAGAACGTGTCATGAACACAAGCACATTTTGCATTTATTGCCAAGATTTTCATATTATAATCAGAAACCTGCAAAATATTACTGTCGTACATAAAGATCTTATCTAAAGGCTTTAACAAGAATAAAGGAACTATATGCTATCAACAGGAAATATAATGTTTATCAGGATTATAGAAATACATATGTTTGATAACTTTTAAATGCGTTGAAACTTATTAGTTAAATGATAATAATCTACTTAATATTACGTAGATAATAATCTACGTAATATTCTACAATATAAAATTATTGAGGAGTGTTAATTAAAATCCTTGGGTTTACTAAGAAAATAAATTACATATCCATTATACAAATCTCATTTCAAATTTATCGAAAGATACATGTTTATAACATTATGAAAGCTGAGTTATTATTCAAAACTAATCCTACTTCAGAAAATTCTCAATACGTAGCTTTATAGTTTTACATATATGTAACAATTATGAGTACAATCTCATAAAATTAACATAACCTTCTCATTTGTGGTGACCAAAATCAAGATTCGAAAGAGATTAAAATGACCTACTGACACCTACTAATTGTTTTTATAAACTGTATTAATCTATCACATGAGAAACTTGCAATATTTTCACATGATGCTTCTAAAATAGCATAATAATATACTGGTAAAGTAAAACGGAGAAAAGAATACTCTTTTTTCAAACAATTTCATAACAACATATCCTTCACAAGAAGAAACAGGGTATTTTATATCAATAGGTAAAAAATTACAATCCCTTTTCACATCAATTTTCAAGCAGTATAATTAGATAAAATATTAACAATGACTTCAAAAATAATATCAAAATCTAAAATCCCAACAAACACTGTAATTCGTTTTTAAATAATACTGCAAATGAATCCAACTAGTTATCTTTTTCAGATCCTGATTTTTGACAAGACACAAATGAGAATGTTATGCAGCAAATATGTAATTTATTATGAAAACCAGAGAGAAATTTAACTAACATATTCTTCTCTGTTTACTATTATATAATTCGGAACTTAATTCCAATTAAATTTTTCGAATGTTTCAGGTGATACATAAAAAATATTAAGCAGAAAATTATTCGTTAAGTATAGACGAATTCATAAAAAATGTTGGTTGATCTTTACATTATGGTAACTTGGCGATTTTTTGGCGAAAATTTGGCAACCAACTCTCCTACAGCAATCCCTCTATTTTTTTTCCCCCGTCGCCATTTTGTCTTCACGAAGTAAAGACATGTTTCTTTTCTTTTTATCTACTGAACACTTCTTCCAACAATCTACTAGCCGAATTACACTTACGCTAGAAATTTTATCAAACAAAACTGCTTAATCATGACAAATATTCACTGCAAAATTGGGAAAAAGTGCACAATACCATACTCCTTACGCGTTTTTCAAAATAACACATACACATAAACCATGTACACGCCGACTTATTTTTACTTAAAAAAACATCCCAGAATTGCACAAAAATGGCATTGCGTACACTTCACTATATCCATGTACACTGCTTTTTTCTCATAAATTAGAAAAATTTCACGAAAATACATGACAATTTTCTCAATCTTTAAACCCGGTAAAAAGAACATATATGAAATTACCTGATCGCGAAAAAGTATTTACCTTTTACAAATATGAACATTTCCACATACAAAATAAATAAAATATCCAAAAACTTTTACCTCTAAATCATCTATTACATTATACACGTCACCAACGAATTCATACCGCAAGCATTACAAATACTTAGTATCAAATATTTAAATTATTTCCATGCACGTTTATTTCAACTTAAAGGTATACCAAATTCCTACAAACATAAAATTCACAAAATAACTATCATTTAATTAAAATATCACTAAACCATGTACACGTCGACTAATTTTTACTTAAAAAAACATTTCAGATATGCACAAAAATGGCATTGCGCACACTCTTCACTATATCCATGTACACTGCTTTTTTCTCATAAATTAGAAAAATTTCACGAAAATACATGACAATTTTCTGAATCTTTAAACCCGGTAAAAAGAACATATATGAAATTACCTGATCGCGAAAAAGTACATACCCTTTCCAAATATGAACATTTCCACATATAAAATAAATAAAATATCCAAAAACTTTTACCTCTAAATCATCTATTACATTATACACGTCAGCAACAAATTCATACCGCAAGCATTACAAATACTTAGTATCAAATATTTAAATTATTTCCATGCACGTTTATTTCAACTTAAAGGTATACCAAATTCCTACAAACATAAAATTCACAAAATAACTATCATTTAATTAAAATATCACTAAACCATGTACACGTCGACTTATTTTTACTTAAAAAAACATCTCAGAATTGCACAAAAATGGCATTGCGCACACTCTTCACTATATCCATGTACACTGCTTTTTTCTCATAAATTAGAAAAATTTCACGAAAATACATGACAATTTTCTCAATCTTTAAACCCGGTAAAAAGAACATATATGAAATTACCTGATCGCGAAAAAGTATTTACCCTTTCCAAATATGAACATTTCCACATATAAAATAAATAAAATAACCAAAAACTTTTACTTCTAAATCATCTATTACATTATACACGTCACTAACGAATTGATACCGCAACCATTACAAATACTTAGTGTCAGATATTTAAATTATTTCCATGCACGTTTACTTCAACTAAAACGTATACCAAATTCCTACAAACATAAAATTCACAAAATAACTATCATTTAATTAAAATATAATTAAATTCAAAAACACTACTTAAAATATAAATGAGCACATACATTAAATTAATAAAAATTACCTTACAATCCTAATTACTTTAAACTAAATCATTGCTAATAACAATTTTCCCAATAATACCAAATTCCTGTCCACCTTACATTTAGAACAATGCATAAAAATAATATCCTCAAATAATTAAAAATACTTACTTACCTAATCTTCTTCAGAATCTTGATTACGTGGCGGATACACTTTTCTAATTCATTCAATAAAATTATTGAATAATTTTTTCTGCGAATTTTTCCTCCATATTTCCTCCGCTAAATAAAAAGCAAACTTCTCTTTATCACAATGCCTAAATACCCATTTCGAATTCACTTTAGTTAGGGCCATGGGATCCAAAAATTAAACAACACTGTTTCACACAACACAGAATAAAGCTAAATACAAAATTTCCACATTTTTTCCCGATTTCCCCCCTTTTCCGATTAAAGAAATGTAATTCGTCCATTAATAACACATGACATATCCCACGATCTCTCATTTCCCTCACGCAAAATAATGCGTAATCGGAACTGAGTACTGCTCACATTATTAACAAAGTCCCAGGTAGTAACCTTTATCGCCTCCAAAATGTCGCCAATTACCAGTTACCATATTGTAAAGATCAACCAAAAAAAAAAAAAAAACATCCCAGAATTACACAAAAATGGCATTGCTCACACTCTTCACTATATCCATGTACACTGCTTTTTTCTCATAAATTAGAAAAATTTCACGAAAATACATGAAAATTTTCTGAATCTTTAAACCCGGTAAAAAGAACATATATGAAATTACCTGATTGCGAAAAGTTTATACCCTTTCCAAATATGAACATTTCCACATATAAAATAAATAAAGGTTGATCTTTACATTACGGTAACTGGTAGTTTGGCGACATTTTAGAGGCGATAAAGGTTACTACCTGGGACTTTGGTAATAACGTGAGCAGTACTGAGTTCCGATTATGCATTATTTTGTGTGGGGGAAATGAGAGATCATGGGATATGTCATGTGATATTAATGGACGAATTACGGTTCTTTAATCGGAAAAGGGGGGAAATCGGGAAAAAATCTGGAAATTTTGTATTTGGCTTTATTCTGTGTTGTGTGAAATAGTGTTTGTGAATTTTTGGATCCCATGGCCGTAAGTAAAGTGAATTCGAAATGGGTATTTAGTGGTATTGAAAAGGATAGTAAGAAATGTTTTTTAAGCTTGTGCGAGAGAGAAATAAAGGTGTTTTATTATGTTATTTATTTTACCTGGTATCTTGCTTTGAAAGATAAGTATGATTTTAAAGATTCTGATACAGAAGGAAGAAAAGTGTATCCGCCACGTAATCAAGATTCTGAAGAAGATTAGGTAAGTTAGTATTTTTAATTATTTGAGGATATTATTTTTATGCATTGTTGTAAATGTAAGGTGGAAAGGAATTTGGTATTATTGGGAAAATTGTTATTAGCAATGATTTAGTTTAAAGTAATTAGGATTGTAAGGTAATTTTTATTAATTGAATGTATGTGCTCATGTATATTTAAGTGGTGTTTTTGAATTTAATTATATTTTAATGAAATGATAGTTATTTTGTGAATTTTATACTTGTAGGAATTTGGTGTATGTTTAAGTTGAAATAAATGTGCATGGAAATAATTTAAATATAAAATAATAAATATTTGTAATGCTTCATGTATGAATTCGTTGGTGACGTGTATAATGTAATAGATGATTTAGAGGTAAAAGTTTTTGGATATTTTATTTATTTTATATGTGGAAATGTTCATATTTGTAAAGGGTAAATACTTTTTCGCGATCATGTAATTTCATATATGTTCTTTTTACCGGGTTTAAAGATTGAGAAAATTGTCATGTATTTTCGTGAAATTTTTTTAATTTATGACAAAAAAGCAGTGTACATGGATATAGTGAAGAGTGTGCGCAATGCCATTTTTGTGCAATTCTGGGATGTTTTTTTAAGTAGAAATAAGTCGACGTGTACATGGTTCAGTGATATTTTAATTAAATGATAGTTATTTTGTGAATTTTATGCTTGTAGGAATTTGGTATACGTTTAAGTTGAAATAAACGTGCATGGAAATAATTTAAATATTTGATACTAAATATTTGTAGTGCTTCATGTATGAATTCGTTGGTGACGTGTATAATGTAATAGATGATTTAGAGGTAAAAGTTTTTGGATATTTTATTTATTTTACATGTGGAAATGTTCATATTTGTAAAGGGTAAATACTTTTTCGCGATCATGTAATTTCATATATGTTCTTTTTACCGGGTTTAAAGATTGAGAAAATTGTCATGTATTTTTGTGAAATTTTTCTGATTTATGAGAAAAAAGCAGTGTACATGGATATAGTGAAGAGTGTGCGCAATGCCGTTTTTGTGCAATTCTGGGATGTTTTTTTAAGTAAAAATAAGTCGGCGTGTACATGGTTTATGTGTATGTGTTATTTTGAAAAACGCGTAAGGTGTATGGTATTGTGCACTTTTTCCGAATTTTGCAGTGAATATTTGTCATGATTAAGCAGTTTTGTTTGATAAAATTTCTAGCATAAGTGTAATTCGGCTAGTAGATTGTTGGAAGAAGTGTTCAGTAGATAAGAAGAAAAGAAACATGTCTTTACTTCGTGAAGACAAAATGGCGGCGGGGGAAAAAAAATAGAGGGTTGCTGTAGGGGAGTTGGTCGCCAAATTTTCGCCAAAAAATCGCCAAGTTACCGTAATGTAAAGATCAACCTAAATAAAATATTCAAAAACTTTTACCTCTAAATCATCTATTACATTATACACGTCACCAACGAATTCATACCGCAAGCATTACAAATACTTAGTGTCAAATATTTAAATTATTTCCTTGCATGTTTATTTCAACTTACACGTATACCAAATTCCTACAAACATAAAATTCACAAAATAACTATCATTTAATTTAAATATCACTAAACCATGTACACGTCGACTTATTTTTACTTAAAAAAAAAATCCCAGAATTGCACAAAAATGGCATTGCGCACACTCTTCACTATATCCATGTACACTGCTTTCTTTTTTCTTATAAATTAGAAAAATTTCACGAAAATACATGACAATTTTCTGAATCTTTAAACCCGGTAAAAAGAACATATATGAAATTACCTGATCGCGAAAAAGTACATACCCTTTCCAAATATGAACATTTCCCCGTATAAAATAAATAAAATATCCAAAAACTTTTACCTCTACATTATCTATATTACAAACATCACTAACTAATTCATACCTTTACTTCATTACAAATGGTTACAAATACTTAGTGTCAAATATTTAAATTATTTCCATGCACGTTTACGCAAATTACATTACTTCCACCTTACATTTAGAACAATGCATAAAAATAATATCCTCAAATAATTAAAAATATTAACTTACCTATTCTTCGTCAGAATCTTGATTACGTGTCCGATAAACTTTTCTTATTTCTGTTTCAGGATCTTTAAAATCATACTTATAGTTCCCAGCAAGGTACCAGGTAAAATAAATAACTTAATAAAACATCTTTACTTCTATCTCGCACAACCTTAAAGAAACACTTATTACAACGCCTTTCAATCCCACTAAATACCCATTTCGAATTCACTTTAGTTAGGGCCATGGGATCCAAAAATTAACGAACACTGTTTCACACAACACAGAATAAAGGCAAATACAAAATTTCCAGATTTTTTCCCGATTCCCCCCCTTTTCCGATTAAAGAACCGTAATTCGTCCGTCCATTAATATCGCATGATCTCTCATTTCCCTCACACAAAATAATGCGTAATCGGAACTGAGTACTGCTCACATTATTATCAAAGTCCCAGGTAGTAACCTTTATCGCCTCCAAAATGTCGCCAAACTACCAGTTACCATATTGTAAAGATCAGCTAAAATGTTTCTACAACTGAAATTGATCAGAAAACCAGAAATCACGACACATGTAACCATATATAAACATAAATTATAGAATAACTGATTAAGTTATTTACAATTTTAGACTGAAATTTAACAATTCAAATAAGTAACTTACTCTTAGCTCAGGCGGCAATCCAGTAAAATGTAAGAGCTGTTACTTCAGAACAGAATTCAACTGTTTATCTTCTCTAAATAACTTTATAAACTGCTTAACAGATAATGCAAAAGTATCCAGTCTGCTTCGGAACATTCTTCTTTGAATTGAATTACGATGATGTATTCAATTTAAAAGATACATTGCTAAACATTCACCGACGCCATTACTTTTCGATCGCAAGATTTTTAAACGGTTGCACATCAGCAGCCGAAAACCAGGCGATCGCTACGCCGCACGAAATGGTTTCGATCGGTGCTGGAGGATTGCAAATTGTCGCTCCGCACGAAAAACCCGTCATATATGACGTCACTATCGTATCGAGATCTCGTCGCACGCAAGGAGGATAGGGCCCTCGGTGTTGGATCTCTTCGCACAGTAGGAGGATACGGCCCTTAGTAACGAAAATCTGCGCAGCTAAATCGCAATACATCAGTTGTTCTTACTTCTCCTTCTTGATTTTGCTTTTCTTTCTTTTTTTTTTTAGTCCAAAGGGGCTTTGTCCTTTAAGGACTAATTTTTTGGTGCTTTTTGGCTTTTTTTTTTTTAAATTCTGAAGAAAATGTTTATTAATAAATATATTTTAGTTTTCGCGACTTTTCCGCGTTTTACATTTGTTTAGTCGTAACCGTTTGTAGTAATGGCTTGAGTTTTCTCATTTTCAGTGACAATATGAGATAATAATACAATTCTAAGTGATTGCAGATTGAATTTTAACATAGTTTTATCGGGTATTATTAACTGAATTTCAATTATAATGTGAAACCATGCGAAAGAATATGAGCGATCGTCGAAAAAGTATGTATACCAACATGCTATTCGAGTAGTTTGTTGTACTACATTGTACAGATTGTTTTGCATGTTATATGATTTTTTAATTATCGTATGCATGCACAGGTTACAACGTGCATAAGCACATTTTGCTTTTGTTTCCTTGACTTTGAAATTTAATTTTCCCCTATGGCAATGAAAGTACTATTAGGTAAATAAATGAAGCCATTAATTGATGGTAGAAACGTGTGTCCATGCACTTGCAATCAATGTCTTAACAGTCGATCTTTCATGTACCTACCTGTTCTTTTATGAGACATATCAATATTTATGAAACTTTTATGAGATTATTTTTAAAAATTTGGTGAGTATTGCTCTAATTGTTGTTGTTTGTTGGAAGCTTGAACTCTCAAGAGTTCGTTGCGTGTATAATTCAGTGTAAGAATTTTTTGCAATATGCATTTACGTATCTATAAACTATTTATTAAAGAAATCATCCAGTGATTATGTTTATAAGTAAAGCTGGAGAGCATTCTGTATATTATAGATAAGAAAATTTTAGAATTAGTTTAGATTTAAGTAGCAGAAATGTTCTAAAAGAAATATTTCTGAAGCAATTATTATAATCTCCATTAATGCTTCTATTTAATTTATGGTTATTTATTTCTTTATTTTTAAATTTAAATTATGACCATCTTTCATGGGAATGAAAGCTATAGAATTTCAGATTTTGTTTTGTTTTTATTTCGTAAAAAATGTATATATATGTTTAATAGTGCACTGAATGTAGGATTGGCAATAAATCATTTCTTTATGTGAATATTTGTAATTTATTATTGAATTTTAAAACAGAATAAACTTATTTACTGTAGTGTAACATGCATATGATTTTGTGTAATTTATAGAAGTGAATTCTGTAAATTTGTTTATTATGTAGTTGTTTTATTACTTATTTTTAAATATTTTCTGTAAGAACTAAGATAAAAAAAAGAATTGCATTGACTAATTATTAAAAATAATACATACTCGATTTTTGTCCATTATACATAAAATATGTAATATGATTTTTAATGTAAAATTACATTGCTAAATGAAAAATGTGGAGATGAAGTAACTGATATTTAAAGTAAATTCTGAAATGAATACTTGTAATAAAAATTAACTTTTTTTTATGCACATAAATATAAATTCATTTAAATAATTTAGAATTCTAGAATTCACGCAAGTAATTTGTAGTGTTTGCATTGTTTTTTATATATGTTGGATATGTGCTCAGTGATGATTACAAGATATACACAAACATCGTTTATTCTACATTGCTCATCTACTATTCTATTGTACAGTTATGATTAAAGATAATAATAGATACAGTTACATATATAACACCTCCCTTTTTTTATCAAAAATAATAATAATAGTAAAACTAAACATATTCTTTTAAATAATAAGGTTTAACAGTCCTACTAGATCGAGTAACATAGTCCATTTGAAAAATTTGATGATACTGTACCTCTTTTACTATTTGGTGACACAACACTTCTGTTAAGTTTTGAAGGACTTACAGGCACATCTAAATTTGTAGTGCTCCTGCTATTCTAGACACAAGCATGGAAAATATCAAATATGCTTCTAATCTTATAACATGGGCAGGCATTATAGAAAGGGATTTTTTTATTAATAAGGAAATTGAAAACTTACAATTTAAAAGATTCATCTAATATGTCTTAATGCATGATACCTATAGCTGTCACTAAGTATTTTCCCACCTAGTGCAATCTCTGTGGATCCTAAATTCTGCTGCCTAGTGCCTACCTCTACACTGACCAAGTATGTGACAAAATGAGACAAAAAAAATCAACATAAAGCTAACTGTTAGTAAATGCCAATTATCTTCTTTCAAATATGTCCAACTATTATATATGTAAAATATTTAATGCTACTTGATAATACTACATAAAATTAATTTTATTTTCAAACTTATTACCGTATTTGACGGCATATAAGATGCACTTTTTTTTTTAAATTTGGTCTCAAAAAAGTTACCTGCGTCTTATACGTGAAGGACACAGTAGTCTTATACGTGAAGGTAATTGCATTCAATAATCGTTTATTTGGCTTTTACGAAACGTGAGAACTAAAAGAAACCACGCTATTGAAACTTTCTTTCCTTGTGTGTGGCCGTCTAAATAAGGGTGCGTCTTATATGCCGTCAAATACGGTAATAATTATGTTAATTACTTCATGTTTAGTAATAATGCATACTACTTAAGGATCTATTTTATTTTTAGGGTGGTATTACAAAAGTGAAATTCAGGCATAGATAATGTTTTTAATTGAATTTATTCAGTTCCTATTTTCTCATAGGTCCTTAATTTTTTCCATTAATGGTCCTTAAAAGTACTTAATTTCCATGTGCAGAAATGTTTATGAACCCTGTGAGAGTCTGGAACATTGTAAAATTATTCATCTGCAATCCTTTCTTCTTCATTGGATGCAAAGTGCTTCCCAGAAACAAATTTCTTCAAGTTTGGGAACAGTTGGAAGTCTGAGGGTCTGATTTCAAATCAAGAGAACAAGGAGGATGGCTGAGCAAATCGTACCTCAAATCCCAGTCTTCCCATCACCAGCACACCCTTACGCACAGGTGCCTTGGGTTGATCTTTACATTATGGTAACTTGGCGTTTTTTTGGCGAAAATTTGGCGACCAACTCTCCTACAGCAACCCTCTATTTTTTTTTTTCCCGCCGCCATTTTGTCTTCACGAAGTAAAGACATGTTTCTTTTCTTTTTATCTACTGAACACTTCTTCCAACAATCTACTAGCCGAATTACACTTATGCTAGAAATTTTATCTAACAAAACTGCTTAATCATGACAAATATTCACTGCAAAATTGGGAAAAAGTGCACAATACCATACTCCTTACGCGTTTTTCAAAATAACACATACACATAAACCATGTACACGCCGACTTATTTTTACTTAAAAAAAATCCCAGAATTGCACAAAAATGGCATTGCGCACACCCTTCACTATATCCATGTACACTGCTTTTTTCTCATAAATTAGAAAAATTTCACGAAAATACATGACAATTTTCTCAATCTTTAAACCCGGTAAAAAGAACATATATGAAATTACCTGATCGCGAAAAAGTATTTACCCTTTACAAATATGAACATTTCCACATATAAAATAAATAAAATATCCAAAAACTTTTACCTCTAAATCATCTATTACATTATACACGTCACCAACGAATTCATACCGCAAGTATTACAAATACTTAGTATCAAATATTTAAATTATTTCCATGCACGTTTACTTCGACTTAAACGTATGCCAAATTCCTACAAATATTAAAATTCACAAAATAACTATCATTTAATTAAAATATCACTAAACCATGTACACGCCGACTTATTTTTACTTAAAAAAACATCCCAGAATTGCACAAAAATGGCATTGCGCACACTCTTCACTATATCCGTGTACACTGCTTTTTTCTCATAAATTAGAAAAATTTCATGAAAATACATGACAATTTTCTCAATCTTTAAACCCGGTAAAAAGAACATATATGAAATTACCTGATCGCGAAAAACTAATGAACATTTCCACATATAAAATAAATAAAATATCCAAAAACTTTTACCTCTAAATCATCTATTACATTATACACGTCACCAACGAATTCATACCGCAACCATTACAAATATTGTCAGATATTTAAATTATTTCCATGCACGTTTACTTCAACTAAAACGTATACCAAATTCCTACAAACATAAAATTCACAAAATAACTATCATTTAATTAAAATATAATGAAATTCAAAAACACTACTTAAAATATAAATGAGCACATACATTAAATTAATACATACATAAATACCCATTT
Source organism: Stegodyphus dumicola (assembly GCF_044657685.1). Taxonomy (NCBI): domain Eukaryota; kingdom Metazoa; phylum Arthropoda; class Arachnida; order Araneae; family Eresidae; genus Stegodyphus; species Stegodyphus dumicola. The sequence goes on along the minus strand of NC_140768.1, from coordinate 129,727,102 downwards.
CGAATTCACTTTAGTTACGGCCATGGGATCCAAAAATTCAGGAACACTGTTTCACACAACACAGAATAAAGCCAAATACAAAATTTCCAGATTTTTTCCCAATTTCTCCCCCCCTTTTCCGATTAAAGAACCGTAATTCGTCCATTAATATCACATGACATATCCCATGATCTCTCATTTCCCTCACACAAAATAATGCGTAATCGGAACTGAGTACTGCTCACATTATTACCAAAGTGCCAGGAGGTGCCTTTATCACCTCCAAAATGTCGCCAAACTACCAGTTACCATATTGTAAAGATCAACCGTGCCTTGTCCCAGTGAAAGATGAGTTTTTTTCATTATGCTAAGTCTTTTCTCGTGAATTATGGCATCCAGCTGGTCAAGAAGGTTGGAGTAATATTTGCCTGTAATTGTTCTCCCTTTTGCAAAATAATCAATTAATAGACTCCCTTTCGCATCCCAAAACACACTGGCCATGACCTTTCCAGCAGATGCGATTGCGTTCGCTTTCTTTGACACAACCAGGATCTTCCACCCACTGCTTGGACTGTTATTTCATTTCTGGCATGTAATGATGGACCCATGTCTCATCCATGGTGATAAATTGCCGCATAGAATCGGTAGGATCCCTGTTGAATCGGTCCAAAGATTGCTGTCAAAATCGTTTGCACATTTACTTTTGATCTGCATTTAGCAAATGCGGCACCCATCTTGCACAGAGCTTTCACATCCCTAATTCTTTCTCACTCTTTCTTCCGATATCCCCACAACTTCAGCTATCTCACTCATCCTCACTTGCCTATCATCCAACACGATATTGTGCACTTTTTCGATGGTTTTCGGCATGGTTGCAGTGTTTGCCCGATCTTCACATGGGTCATCTTTGAGAGATGTATCACCACGTTTAAATTCAGCTGCTCACTTTTTAATGGTTGACATGAAAGGAGCTAGGTCTGTGTGAACTTTTATCAACTTCGGATGAATTTCCTTAGGGCTTAATCCATCAAAATTGAAGAATTTTATGACTTTACAATATTCAAGTTTATTCATTTTAATGAATAACACGCAAGATGTCTACTGCGAAAATTCGTTTAAAGGAACTACTTAAGAGAACAAGTTCAAACTTGTCATATGAACTAAGACACTTAACCCAGGCAGTATACATAAATTCTGCTGATTGGAGTGCCATCTCTTGGTCAGGCTGAGAGCATTTCACCTTACCCTCGTATTTAAAAAGCCTAAGTTTATTAAAATAGGCAATTTGGGGAAACATATGCTGCATATCATTATGGATTTTATGCAAATTTGATAGATGGTCTTTTTTTATTTTAATCTATATTTATATTTTTAGTAAGTACTATTCAGCTGTTTAAAAGAAAAAATTAGATACGTTTAGGTGGGGGAAAAATGCTCTTTTAAAGTATCTGCAAGTAAAATCTGCCAGTAGTTAATGAAAGTAAACAAAATTTCTACTTCTGTATTTAATCAGTTTCCATTAAAATATTAATACTATTACAATTTTGAAAAATTGCTAATTTGATGTTTTTTGTAAATTAAAATAATATTACAATGGAAAAAAGCAATCTGTTAAATTTCATTGAAAAAACTAGAATGAGAAATAAAACCAGGTGAAAAGAATATTAGTAGTTCAAAATGCAATCATCTTCCGATTTGGCATCTTTTGCCACTTAATCCTATGCCATTTTTAAGTAATCGGCAATCATTTTTACTATCTAAATTTGCATATCTTCAAATTTTTTTAAAAAAATTCTATTTTTCAAAATATACCTTAAAAATATTTTCTTTTGCAAATTTTTATAAGTTGTAATTCTGAATTTTTAAAATAAATGAGAAAAACTTCTTGAATGTTGTTTTGATTAAACATAAAGTTGAAATAATAAAACAAGGAAGTTTACTTTAAAAAGTGATATCAAATACAGTCAAAAGTCTTTAATCCAGACGTCCATAATCCAGAATAATCTATAATTCAGACCTCAAAGCTACAAACTTTCTGCGCATACGTAAACGCATTATGCATTTATGCATGCACATAATACCTTTACGCATGCGCATAATACGTTTATGCATGTGCATTTAATGCATAATGGACGGTATAAACTAGGCTAAAATTATCTAATTATTTATTTCAGTTAATGTTGCAGATTGCACTGTTCCTTAATCTTCTATTTGGATCCGTCTTATTATTTTTTGCAGACTGTTAGAGCAATTTATAAAAAGTAAGCTTGATTATGTTAAAAAGAGTTTCTGATTCTGGAGCTGCCAAAGTATCTACTAAGCGAAAGCATGTTTCAATGTACTGCTTCCAATACTGAAAAAAGTGACAGAGAGGTTATTGAAAACGAAAAAATTTCGATTGACAAATTAGTCGGTATTCTCGACACAGCAATTATAGGACTTGAACAGCGAAACTTTGTAACTGAACAAGAAAGTATGTCTGTTTATAGAATTAAAGAGAAAGTATTAGCACATGAAACGAAGCAACTTAAACAACTCACATTAAAAGAAATGTTTAATAAAGTAAACAAATAAATATTAAGCTTTTTTTTTTTTTTTTTTTGTAAATTTTGATACCCTTTAGATCATAATTGCTCTTTATTACATAAATTAAGGTTTCATATTTTTAATTTTATAATTTCTGCATGCCATTTTACCAGATTTAAACTGATGATCTATAATCCAAGGAAAACCCGATAATCTGGAATCGCCGAGTCCGGATTAAAGACTTTTGACTGTATATACAAAATTGAATTAACATTATCAAATTAAAATTGAGTGCTAATTCTTAAGTGTTAATACTGCTTATTATATGGCTTGGCACTTTGGGGTAAAATTGCCATACCATTTGAGAAAAATCAGTGTTATGTCAAAGTAAGTATTGTAAAGCAGTGTTATATGCGAGTCAAATATATATTGTATTTACTTGCATATTTTCTCCTCTTTTCCTGCTAATTTTACTGCTAGAAAATTGAGAAGGGAAAAGTAGTCATTGTATACTATTTCTAAAGCAACAGTTTAAAAGAGAAATGTAGCATATTATAAAGCGTACATAAAAGATTAAAAAGATACACTAACATATATTTAAAAGGCTTTATAAAATCTTTTAAATTACACAAAATAATTTTCTATTTGTGCATACATTTTTTATTGTCATCAGCAGTTTTTTAAATCATCTGTTAAAAAAAAAAAACTAGGTAAAAAAATATGTGAAAGTAACTTCAATTAATAAATCTGTAATATTGCTAATCGTACGACTACTAGTATTTACTATTACTATTATTACTAATATTTACTCTTACTGTTTTTTATGAAAATTATTACAACTTAGTTCCTTTTTCTAGGAGATCAAGCTTTTTTAATCTTAATGCCTATTATCTCTGCCTAACTTTTTGATGCTTTAAAATCTGTGAACAAGAACATTTAATTTGTGTTCATTTGTAATGTGAAGCTGAGAAGAAGCTCATAAAAAATTAGAATTACGTACGTGACTGCTTTAATGTTGAGAAAGATGAACTGATGTTTCGTGTTAGCTAGACATCTACTGTAGTACAATACCACCAAAAATAAGTTATGTTCAAATGAAAGAATATAGAACTTGATGATGGAATTCTGACTTCTTAATCAAAATATGCACTGTAATATTAATAAGAATCTGTCATATTTTTTGTATGATGAAGCTATTGTTGAACAGTATAACAAAAGGACCGAAAAAGTGTATTATAATTTTTTTATTTTTCACATTTTCTAAATATAAGCCAAGAGGTAAAACTTTGCTACAAAAATTCAGCCATACAAAAACCTGTTTGAGAGCTGAATTTAAACTTGCTGTATAAATCCATTTACATGTTGCCTAAAGTTAGAGTACTTGATCATGTAAACTTATCAGATGAGCTGCATTGATAAGTTCTCACCCTTTTGAAATCATCCACTAACTGCCAAGATCTCATCAGTTTGTAAAATAGGTCAGAAACAACATTTGATTGTTAAAAAAAAAAAAAAAGTAGCATCAACAGTGCTGTAAACAAAAGTAAACACATTATTTGCAAGGCAGATGGTGGTGGCATGAAACATTAGTAGAAGATTCTATTATTCAGGCAGATTTGTCTGTAGCATTGAGAAACTTTTGAATATATAATTCTGAAAGTGATATTGAGAAATTTGATTTATGTATATTATGATCAAACAAAATAAATATTTTTTTTCAATTATTCATATTTTTGATTAAATTATTTGTCAGTCAGTTCAAACTCGTATAAGAGCTAAGTTCCAAACTTAAGAAGAAAAAATATGCTAAATTTTCTCAATTTATACATGGAAATATACTAGTAAGTTTTTGGGGGGATGGGAAGGTGAAATTTTTAGGCGATATCAATATTTATGGCTCTACATATTTTTTCTTTCTTTGAAAATATATCCCTAAAATTTTTTTAAAAATTATATCTATAATATGATATTAACAGTTATGTGTATTTTCTCCTCTTCTGTAGGACAGTGATTTGTATTAGATTTTCTAGAAGAAACTGTCATCAAATATGAACTCCGCTCAGTCAAATTCAAATATGCAGAGATCAGCTGTTGAAACAAATGTTTTGGAGCAAATCCGAGTATGTTATTTTTTTAGAACAGTTGTAAAATACGTGTTATGACTGTATTTAAATTATTTATTTAACAAAATCATTATTATGTTAAACAAAATCATTATTGATTGATGGTAGTTGTAAAATTACATGTAATATATGAATATTGTAAATTTCCTTTCTACAGGAGTTAATTTAAAATGCCTTTTGCATAATGCAATGGTAACCTTTTTTGCCTCATGGATCCCATTTACTATTGCTAGATGCTCATCCCCCGTCCTTTCTCCAACTAAAAAAATACATATATTTAAATTGAATATTTTTTAATGTGTTGTTATAAATTAAGCAAGGAAAAGTGTTGATAAACACCAAAGCGTAAGTAAAAGTGCAACCAATTCTTTAGCATAAACTGTTACACTAACTGTGAAAACAATGGTGCCCTCTGGTGAGTAGCCAGAGAAATACTTCAGTAAAAGCCAAGTGTCCCACTTGATAGGTTGTATCAGACTCTTGCTCTGTAATTTTCTTAAAGTTAAATGTAATGTCTGTGTGTAACTTAAACCTGTTAATAAATACTTGTTACACTATACAGGACTCTTCTATGACCCTATCTAAAACGACCCCTTCACAAAAGTAGTTTTTTATGTTCATAAACTATAACTAAATACTTAACAGCTAAATAAAAAGGCTGACCACATTTTCCATATGAGCATAAAGTTAAGATGTTAATCTGTTTTCATTCATTACTATAAAATAAATATGAATCTGTTACAAAAGTTCTCCAGTATATTAGCACACAAACAACTGCATGGAGTGGGGTGGGGCTTATATATGTATAATTTACATAGTCGACAGTGAGTGAATACTGCTAAATTATCACTTAACAGGCTATTTAGCATTAAATAGAACCTAATAAGATTTAGTATATAAAAATGATCATTTAATATAACATTGGTGAAAAATAAACAAAAATTTTATCTGTTGTATATTTTGTGCTACTGAAGTAATTCTGCAGCTATCACCTATTCATAATGCACCTGGGGTTAGCTGAGCTGCTATGAATGAATATGTGCTTAAAATCACCCTTATATGAGACTGATCAACTTCTGTCTAAACAAATTGTCATTAGATAAAGGGAGCCACTGCAGTAAAGCATGATCTTCTGTAGCATTTAACCTTACGTAAGATAGAAAATCTTGAAAAATTTCATATATTTATATACATCAACATTATTTTGGGTACTTATATATTTTCCCTTGGACCATGAAAGTTGGGAGAGGTGCTGCCAAACTTGTGCCAGTTATTCTGACTTCAGAAAAAGGAACAGATGTCTCTTTATTCTGTTAGGTAATCACAAATCAACAGATACAAGTTAGGGATGCAGCATATAAAGAACATAATTAATACAAGCTTGAGCTATGAGATTATCTAACAGACAAATTCAAGAAACTTATGGCAGTCATTCCAATGGTCACAAATTTCTAATGGCATTTAAAATAGGAACAAAAAGTAATCTTCGTGAACTCGCAAATTTGCCTAAATACAAGTGCCGTTGAACAGTTGTGTTGTATTTTTCATTTCATCATTTTGCAGAGTCCCTGAATCTGTTAATGTAATGAGTGTGCTGACTAATATTGGGATCCATGAAACTATGTTGGAGTGATTAACTTGAACATATTCTGATCTTACAGCTCGTAATTCATTAGTTTGTTCAGCCTTTCAAGAATTTTGAGCAACTATACATAAGAAAACAAAGCAGGTTGAATGTTTCCACGCTAGCAGAGAATTTGTCTCTGTTAAATAAAACTAAAGCAAATCATAACATCATACTTATCCATAACTTCCACTAAATTGCAATGTTTAGTTACAGTTTTTTGAAACAGTCATCAGAATATATATGTACTATGTTTTGTAACTTACAGAGCAATATGAGCATAGGTGTTGACAATTCACCTTGTGAGCAGGTGGTCTAAACTTATCACATGGAATAATGTAGTGTGCGTTAATATGTTTACTTATACTCTTAGTGATATTACTTCTCATTAATTGTGGCTATAAATTGTTAAGAAGTAAAAAATGTGTGATTTGGAATTATAAGTTGGTACCAAAATTCCTGTATCCCTGTCCAAAATCCCTGTCCAAGTTGTACTGTAATCAGTTTTTGCTTTTAAATGTTCAAATGTAATGTATGCATTGATTTCAGAAGTTTATGTATGTAATATATTTCAATTAAAATTTGTTATAATTTTTTTTTTAAATCTATAAATGAAAAGTGGAACTAAGTTCATTTAAATGAATCATAAATTTAAAGTTCCAACTCAAATTTTCACTTTATATGTTGCACCTTCATTTCCCCCCCTCAAAAAATTTCATATTATGCATTATTTTGCATTTATTTTTAGTAATTGAAATCCAATTTCCTCATAGCATCTGAATCTTATTTCTTGTAAAGTAATTATTTATTTCAGAGATTTAAGTATGCAAAAATAAATGTGGAATCTTTATTTAACCTATAAAAATGGTTATTATAAAAGCTGTGTTTCATTGACCGTTTTAATAGCAAGTTGCCTTAAAAGTTATATTATTAATCTGTAGAAGTTTTAATTTTAGTAATAATTGCTTATCTCTGATATTAAGCGTAAAATATTCTTTAATTTTAAATTCTTTTCAGAAACAAAATGTAATAATTTTATTAGATTTCATTACTAAAAAATAATGTGGGCAAAATTTAACCGCTTTCCTTACAAATTTTTTTGAAAAAAATTGCAAAAAATCATCACATTTTTTTATTTTATTATTAAATACAACAAAACGAAACAAATCAAAATATGTAGGTTTTAAGTTGAATTTTTAATTTTTTGAAGGTGTAAAAGCATTTATTTTTAATATTAGTTTACTATCCCGAGTTATCTCGGGCAAATGGAAAGAAGTGAAATATTAATCTTTGTATGATAGTTTTTGAAACAAGGGACAACACAGAGTGATGCCTGACATTCTACACTGGTATCTGGTCTCTTTTCTTACTGGCTTACTGCTGGAATCTCTTTCACGGGAGCACAGAGTACACTGTTTCATTGGATTTGATTTTTTTTTTAAATTATTTTTTTTCTACCTCTTCATAAGCACTATCTGAAAAATCATTGCTTTCGCTATCTTGCATCATCGCTATCATTTTATTTTTTTTCAACGCATGCATTCTTCTTTATACATTACTAATCCATAAGCCAATGTATACTATATAATAGGAAACACGTGACCAATCCCTCCAAAAGAATCGTGCAACCAACAAAATTTGGCAAATTGCCAATCAAAGCTGAATATATTCTTTCATATCCTCCAGACCGAATAAAACCGTGATAAAAGAAATCGTACTAACAAATTCTGCTTCGCCCGAGTTTTCTCGGGATAATAATCAACTGCAATATATACGAACCCGAGATAACTTGGAATAATCAGGCAAGCGGTTAAATTTGTGACCTTTATTGCCAATGTTGTACATTTATTACACGAATATTAATTTGTACATATATCACAGTATTACTAAGTCAAAAGGGCTATTAGTCACAAAACATGATTTTGCATTGCTTTAGTTTTTATTCGAGTCTGTTGCCATTCGGAAAAACATAATGTATTATTCTTTACTACTTAATCTGTCTGTTATTAACTAATAAAATATTTAAAAACAACAAGTTCAGTTCTTAAATTTTTTAAAAAACTTTTTAAATCTGATTGATTTAAATAAAAATGCTCTTACCGTATTTGACGGCATATAAGATACACTTTTTTCCCCTAAATTTGGTCTCAAAAAGTTACCTGCCTGCGTCTTATATGAGAAGGACGCAGGTTAACTTTCAATGCTGAATGCTATTTTTAGCCCGGATAAAGGTCTAGACACACATATTTTTTTCTACATCTGCCATAATTATTTTGCGCATGCATGAAATATGAGTATCTGTCGCCAAGAAGCATCAAAGCTCGAAGCTGATGTTGAAGTTCGAACAGGTTCGATGGTCACATTACGTCTATGGAGCCTTTCCTTCTTTACATAGACTTTCTTTGACTCAGCCGACACACGTGTCGGTATCGGTGCTACTCTGTATAAACGTGTCGGTATTGGTGCTTAAAACTGTTTGTTAAAAAAATATATCCTGGAAAATAGGACTACAGGAAACAAGAGATTAAGCTAGACAATTCAGTATAAACTAAGAGTGTTAAACTATACCAAAGTGCATAGACACAGAGCAAGCAGCAAGGCATTTCGGTCCACCACCTACCGAAAAAATTATATGTACTTGGTGACTGCAGGAAGATCAATTGAAAACTGCTGAAAAACAAAAACATAACCTTCGATGCCCAGCTCTGTCTTGGCCCAAACTTGAAAATGCCATAAAAGTGTGGGTGATAGGTAAAAGGAAATCTGGAATGTTTCAACCAAAATGATAATCAATGAAGCCAAAGGATTTGCAGAACATGGGAATTGGAACTTTTCAGGGTCTGAGGGCTGGTGCTACAGTTCATGAAAAGGCAAGGTTTATCAATGCACACAAAAACAACTATTGCACAGAAAATGCCAGCAGATTAAGAAGAAAAAATACATTTCATAGGTTTGTTATAAATGCACGCAAGAAAACTTCTTTTGAGTTCTGTCAAATAGGAAATATGGATGAAATTCCACTCACATTTGATGTACCATCCAACAAGACTGTGAGTATTAAAGGGTCTAAATCAATAACCATAAAAACCACAGGTCATGAAAAAACCTGATATACGGTAGTTCTAACATGTGTTGATGGCACAAAACTACCGCCGTTTTTCATATTCGAGAGAAAAACTTCTAACGGGCGTAATTGTTCATGCTCATCCGAAAGGCTGAATGGACGAAGCTGGAATGAAACTGTGGTTACAAAACGTAGGGGCGAGGCAACCTGGTGGACTCTTAAGAAAACTCTCTCTTTTGGTTTTGGATCAGTTTAGCATCCATAGAACTGAAACCATAAAGAATAAAGTGAGAGAATTAAAAACACAGATAGCTGTCATTCCTGGTGCGCTGACTAGCCAATTGCAGCCTTTACATGTATCGGCAAATAAGCCATTTAAGGTAAAAGTGCGAGAATGATGGAACAAGTGGATGGGAGAGCCACATCACGCCCCGGCCCTCTATTTCACAAGTGTGCGAGTGGGTGAAAAGATCTTGGGAGGACGTAAAGGCTGAAGTAATTGTTAAGTCCTTTAAGAAGTGCGGAATCAGTAATGCTCTTGACGGTACAGAAGATGACGCATTATTCAAAGAAAGTGATACTAGCGATGACGGAAACAGTAGTGATTCTCATTTTCGATGATGATAATAGTGAAAAGGATTATGGTTTTGAAAGTGATTAAAGTCTAATTTCGTGATAGGCAACGTTTTCCTTGAATCTGTGTTTTTTGTTGCTTCTGCTTTATTTTGTATTATGTTTGATTGCTTGCCGTTCATTCATTTATTCATTATTGAAATTTACATATCATGTTCAAAATAGCTTGCCGTTTGTTAATTTTCCTTAATAAAAATATGTTTGGTAATTGCATTCAATGATTGTTTATTTGGCTTTTACGAAACATGAGAACTAAAACCACATTTTAAGTTCGCGCTTTTTTCTTTGTGTGTGGCCTTCTAAATAAGGGTGCGTCTTATATGCCGTCAAATACGGTAATTCATGTTATGTGTAATAAAAACATTAAATAATTTTAATGAATGATGTTATATATTTTTTCATTTTTCCAATATGCAGAAGCTGTATAATGTTCCCATGTTAGTCTAAATGCACATTCATCTAATATTCTATAAAATGTTTTGCTATTCCACCTGTGCCATGTCTATGGATAATCCTTATTGATAAACCATATTAAATTAAAAAGAAGCTTTTTTTGGGCAATCATAAAAATTTGAACCCTTTCAGATTTATATATATATATATATATACAGTCAAAAGTCTTTAATCCGGAATGATCTATAGTCCCGACCTCAAAGCTACAAACTTTCTGCTCATGCATCAACGCATTGTGTGTTGACGCATGCACATATTCGTTTACACATGCGCGTTTAATGTATAACGGACGATGTAACCTAAGCTAAAATTATCTAATTATCTATTTCAGTTAATGTTGCAGATTGTGTTGTTCCTTAATCTTTGAATTGGATCCGGCTTATTATTTTTTGCAGACTGTTAGAGCAATTTTATAAAAGTAAGCTTGAACTTTCGATTATGTCAGAAAGAATTTCTGATTCTGGAGCTGCCAAAGGATCTGCAAAGCAAAAGCATGTTTCGATGTCCATCAAACAAAAAGTGGAATTGCTGCAAAAAATGGATAAAGGCATATTCTTTGTTTCTCTAACCATTCCGAAGTCTGTTTATCAATTTCACGCTGCTCTGCAGGGGGGGAGGGGGAGGACATCGCGGTGCGCAATGAACTGGAAGTTGATCTGTCAGCACTATCCTTATCTTCAGGGCAGATGTGTTTATTTTATTTGCCTTATAAGTCCTTAGTAAATGTAGTATTTCATCTCGATTTACTCCGTCTTTGATATGATTTAAATCAAATTCCTCATCATTATAAATATCATGAATACACATCAAATAGTCTTCTGGTTGCAATTTTCTAATTTCGACTATGCGAAATGTATGCTTTGCGCATGCGCACGTTGAAAGAAATGTTTAATAAAGTAAACAAATAAATATTAAGCTTTTTTTTTTTTTTTTTTTTTTTTTTTGTAAATTTTGATATTCTTTAGATCATAGTTGCTCTTTATTTCATAAGTTACTGTTTCATATTTTTAATTTTATAATTGCTCCATGCCATCTTACCAGATTTAAACTGATGATCTATAATCCGGAAAATCCAATAATCCAGAATCGCCGAAGTCCCGATGAGTCCGGATTAAAGACTTTTGACTGTATAATTTTTTACTAAAGAAATATTAATTATATTATCTCCTAATATTAATTTTAGTAGAAGTATCTAAAAAGAGTGAACATGTATTACATAAATTTCTGCAAATGTAAAATTTCAGTTTTTGTTAACGAAATATTTTTGAAGTCAGCCAATTTATCATTGACTTTTATTGTTAGAAAAGAATGTTATGTGAGTTAATATCATGCATGATGATATATTCTTATTCTTGAGAGGCTATTTTAAATTTCTGGTTAATCAATCACCTTATTTACTTTTGCCAAAGCAAAAATTGTCTGTAGAATTTGTGGTTAATTAGGAATTTCTTTTTTAGTCATTATTCTTCTTACAGAAACAAGGGCTGTCAATTTCTATTGTTAGTGGAGATTCTAGTTCTTCACGATCTTTTGCCAGTTCAGTAAGTATTTTCTATATGTATTTTAAGTTTTTTTACTGAAACTGTATTCTGAGTATGTATAATTAAAAATTCGACCTAAAATGTGTTTCATGAAGCCTTAAGATTTTTTTAATTTCAAATTCCATGGCAATAATCTTCTTTTAGGAGTAAAAAAAGAAGCTAAAACAAACATATATTGTTTTGATTTTTGATTAAGACATGTTTTTAATAAGGAGACGGTAGTGTGATATTCAATTTCTATGCCAGATTAAGGAGAAAGGTAATTCCTGTCATTCAAATTTTGAATTTGAATGAGAAGTATCAACATATTTTTTGGAAATAGTACTTTTTATATTTTGCATCATTACTTTAATGTAAGTAATGACTAAAAATATATAAATAAATAAATCAGAGTTATTTGGGTATTAGCTATCTGATGGAACGTTATTGATGGTAATAAACTCTATTTATTATTTAGAATTCTATTTGTGATAGTGTCTTATTTTCGTATACGATATCATTCAAGGTACTTACTATCTGATAACATTTATTTAAGGTGAAATAAATGATTATAATTAATTTTAGCTAATCAAGTATATAATTTCCCTTGTGTGTGTTGGGGGGGATTATCACTTTTTGCAAAAGACAAAAATTGCCTCTTGTTTGAAAATTGCTTAATTTTCACTTTCGAGTAGCTCAATCATGATGCAGCAATAATCCCTTTGGGCTATAAACTAATCACTGAAAGCTCAGATTTAAGAATTTAGGCTTTTGACAGCAAAATATTAAGGGAAAGGTGATTTTATAAAAGTAATCTGTAGATTGCTTTTGTTTCCAAAAAGTGTTAACTTAATTTTGAAGAAAAGAGATGAATGAGCAATTTTAAAAAGTACGCATAAAAGCAAAGTTTTTTAAGAAAAAGATATATATTTATAGAAAACTTAGATGTTGTCATGTGAATTCAGAACTCGTCGGTCGATTGTTGTTGATCAGCTATGTAAATTTGTGTTTTAGAGAGAGAAATTTCTTATTTTTATTTCTGGATAATTGCTTTTTGGTTTTTTTTTTTAACATATAAGATTCTAATTTTGAATATAGAGTAGTTTCAACATGAACACTTAATAAATGCATACATTGAAAACGCTGTTGTGCACTTTTCAACTGTTCACTTTTTGTGAATTGCTGTAATTTTTAAAATTATGTTAGCTGTAATTTTTATTACTAAAAATTATATTGTATTGTAAAATTTGTTATATTTGACCTGAAAGTGGTTTTGCTGTCTGAACATCGCGTATGTGTAAATCTTAAAACAATTTTTTTCCCTGATATTTTTCTTTTAAACATAAATTTGTAAAAGAATTCGTAAAACTATAAATTGCTTTGCTTCTATTGGTAACATTTAGTGTTTTTTTGTTCTATGTCTACATTTTATATATTAGGTTTGCTTAAAAATAAGACCTTCTTTGGGAAGGAGGCTATATTTTTGTTCTGAAATTTGGTAATTATGTATTTGGTCATGTAAATTTGTAATTGGGTATGTTAGCAATTTCCATAGTCTACCTCCAGATGTCTTCATGAATATTAAAAGCATTTGTAATAATCAAAACGAGAGCTGTAAAAACTTAACCATCGCAAAAGATGATGTTAACTACTCGTGTACTTTTAAAAATCAGTAGAAAAAAGTATTCTGATGTTGTTGGTTGTGAATTTCTGTCTTGATAAATAATGCAAAAACAAAAAGATGCACATAGTGGATGTAAGAGAAAAATCCTAAGGCCAGCAATTTCAGAGGTGGGATTATTGATGTCGATCTATTGTGACTGAATGCCATTAAGAGTCTGGTGCAAAAAAGAAAAAGTAAAATTTTTTTAACTCTGTCTAAAGTTATTAAACATATCAATAATAAGTATACAACAATTAAATGTAAATAAAAAGGTAATTTAAAGCTGCCTTTTCTTGGCAAAGGATGCTAAAGCAATCTAATTGAATTTGCGACAGAAATTGAGGAAACGGTCCTACCAGATGCCATTGTGATTGTGATTGTGATTAAAAACATCATCACTAATAGTAAAAATTATGACGAACTATTTGTAAAACAAGTTTTCGAAAGGATTATCGAGGAAAGACTTAAGAAAGAAGAATATGAAAGATTAGAAAAACAAGCAAAATTAGAGTTTCAAGAAATTTGAATTACAAAAACTAAAACTTTTAAACGAAAATAAATAAATGTCCGAAACATCAGTGAGAAATAATATAACCACTCGAGAAAACCAAAAATGTATCTTATGCAAAAATTCAATTTAAAGGATCGAGATATATCTTCATTCCTAATAATATTTGAACGTCAAGCCAAACAGGTGGGTTTCATTTATTAGGACTTTTACTCTTGAGATCACACAACTGATCACCATAGAATCTAAAGAACACGCTAAGGAGTATATATTTGTTATTATTAAAACGTATTATTATGTTAAGCTCAGAAAAATTTGCCAGAAATTTGTTAATCGTATTAGGGATTAAAGAAATACATGGACAGGTTTTGTTTTCAAAACTCATAACTATTTTAACGAATGGTTAGCAGGATTAAAAATAAATGATTTTGATTCTTTAAAAGAATTAATTATAACACATCAACTGAAAAGACAGTTTCTGAATTCTATGAGGGAAAATTTTATTGATTCATGGCCTAAATATGTAAATGTGAATGAACTAGCTGGAAAATTAGATGACTATGGAAGCGTTCAATCAGGACTAAAAATAAACAATGAGAGTAAAAGCAGTTCTAAGTTATGGCCTTGGGATGATTCTAAAAATACTCTGGGAGTAATGAAATCTAGTAATCCCAATAGATTCCAAAACAGAGACATGGTGAGAAACTATAAATATTGTGAAAAAGACAGTTCATCTATGCTTAAATATAATGAAAAACAAAAACTATTTAATACTTCTACTCGTAATGATCAGGGTGATCCCAAATGTTTTTAATGCAATCTCTTTGGTCATATTTCAAAATATTGTCCCTATCCCTGCAAAATTGGTGGATTGAAAGGCCATTCAAGGAAATATTGTCCTAAGAATAAAAAAGAAGCTACATTAAACCTGCATGGTCTTTATGACTCTTCCTTAGCAGCTGATATATACTTGAGGAATTCTTTAATTAACAATTCTTATATTGCATCTTCAGTGATTGACACGGGAGTGTCATTGTCTGCTTAAAGAATCAGATGCGAAAGGCCTGGGAATAAATATTTCATCTTGCAGAAAGGGACTATTTGGTTTCGAAATTCAAAACTGTCCAATAAAAAGTTTTTTGCGCCATTTTTTTTTTAATTAAAAATTTGATGGTGTAGTGGCAAAAGATATTCCAGTATTAATTGTGCCACATTCCGCTCAGCCAGTTAGTTGACTTATTGGTTAGATGAACATTTTTAGATTTGCCACATATTGCATGTGCTAGAATCGGTGATGCCTTGCATATCGGCTATGCAAAAGATTGTCCATTTACTGGGTTGGATTGCACTGAAGAAAATTCCTGTATTAAATTACAAGCAGATAAAACAAAGAAAATAATAAATAGCAGTGCAAATTTTGTGAAAGTAAAAATGGAAAAACAAGTAATCTATCCTGCGACAAAATATGAAGCTGATTATACTAATCAAAAATATGTTCGAAGCAAATGTAACAAAAACAAAGGTTTACACTGCTGCAATGTTGGTAAGACATACTTTTGGGATGTGGACTATGATAAACACTTTCATATTAGAAGCAAAGATGATTGTCCAAAACCCTTGCATAGAAAAATACTAACTATAAAGTGAAAGCGATTTCCAAACTGAAATGATCTAACAGACAGCACTGGTTGGGAATCTGGTTATGGTCTTGAATATGACCAAGTTGAAGATAATGTGCCATACATGCCTGAAGGAAATTTTGTAACAAGAGAAGGCTACCGTTTGTAAGGGATGTGCAGAAACAATTCAGATATGAAAGGAGAATATTATAAAAGGTCTTCTGATAAAGCATGTTTAAACTCTATAGATGAAAAAAAATTTACCAGAAAGGAAATCAGAGGAATTTGCAAGTGAAAGAAGAATTAGGCAGCCAGAAGAATTTGTATATTCAGCCCACACGATGAGTGAAGATAAGCCCCTGAAAATGTCATCTTATTTGGAAACAAAGCACCGAGAAATAGAACATCGAATGCCAAGAAAAAGTCAAATTACTGAAGCTGAGAGTAAAGAAAGAGTACTTAAAATCTTTACCTCATAATTTTTTTGAGAAGCAGAAGATGAAGGAGATGAAGAATAAGATGAAGAAGTACTACTGCAACAACAAAAATAAAGGACAGTTGTGGACATTTGTTTAGTCAGGATGCCCAAATGTTAGCAATTTTCACAGTCTGCTGCCAGATGGTGTCATGAATATTAAAAGTATTTGTAATAATCAAAACGAGAGACATAAAAATGTAACGAAACTGAAATATATATAGTCAAAAGTCTTTAATCCGGACTCGACGGAACTTCGGCGATTCCGGATTATCGATTTTTCCAGATTATAGATCATCAGTTTAAATCTGGTAAAATGGCATGCAGAAATTATAAAATTAAAAATATGAAACCGTAATTTATGAAATAAAGAGCAATTATAATCTAAAGGGTATCAAAATTTACAAAAAAAAAAAAAAAAAAAAAAAAAAAAAAAAAAAATCAATATTTATTTGTTTACTTTATTAAACATTTCTTTCAACGCGTGCATGCGTAAAGCATACATTATGCATAGTCGAAATTAGAAAATTGCAATCAGAAAACTATTTAATGTGTACTCGTGATATTTATAATGACGAGAAATTTGATTTAAATCATATCAAAGACCGAATACATCGAGAAGAAATACTACATTTAGCAAGGAATTATAAGCTGAATAAAAATGAAAACATCTGCCCTGAAGATAAGGATAGTGTTGACAGATCAACTTCCAGTTCATTGCGCGCCGCGACGTTTTCCTCCCCAGAGCAGCGTGAAATTTGTTGGCAGTGTTGATAAAGGCAAAGCATATTTTGCTTCCCTTAAATAAAGCTAAGACTAATCTAAATAAAATTCATGCTTTATTCCGTAAATTAAAATAAAAGAGCTAACACTGTAGCCTTTACATTTAAAATCACTTGATTGAAAGCAAACTAGCATTATGCTAACTCATAATAACACAAGAGAACAAGACATTCGCCGATACCGGCGTACATATATATAATACTCGGCCTACCCGCCAATCTTGACGTCAGCGGCTACCACGTTAGCTTACCGCCAATTGACCTCCGATCAAAATTTGCATCTGGAAAACTAAAGCCAACAAACGGCCCTCTTTTTCTCATGCAAAGACAAAAAACAAAACTTACACAGAATTACAGAAGTTCATAGTTCAATTCTATTATACGAAAACACTTATTGTCTTTAAACACTGAAAACATCTAAACAAAACTTTCTTAAATTAACAGCAGTTGCTGCTTTTGTAAATAAGTTGGCAGTATTTAATTTACTGGTGATAAATTCAAGGTCAAACACTCCATCATTTACTAGTCTTTTAACAAAGTGATATTTTACGTCTATGTGCTTAGTTCGGCGATTTTCTATTGGCAATCTAGAAAAATCAATAGCAGACTTGTTATCACAAAATAGTTTACACTCTCTTAAATTAAACTTTAAAATTTCATCTTGTAAGACATTTTTCGTCCACATTAATTCCTTCGCTGTTTCAGATAAGGCGATATACTCCGTTTCCATGGTTGATAAACTTACACATTTTTGTTTAACAGATTTCCAGATTACCGGTATTTCATCTAAATATAATATAAATCCTCCCATGGACATGTGGTCATATCTATTACTTGCATAATCAGCATCTGAATAACAATATAAATTTATATGTTTAATTTCCGATAAGTTTAACTTATATAATTTAGTACTATTGAGATAACCAAGCAATTTCAACAATGCTTCCCAATGCCTAATTCCAGGATTCTCCTGAAATTGTGGTAAGATATTCACTGCATATGTAATATCTGGCCTTGTCCTGTTAGCTACAAAAACTAAACATCCTAACAGATTTCTAAAGGGTAATGTATGCATTTCTGCAATTTCTGCACTTGTAGATGGACAATCTAATTTTGTAAGAATAGTGCCTTTAGCTATGGGAAGTGAAGTTATTGGTATCTGGAAATGTTTAAATTTTTAAAAAATTTCTTCGATATATTTTTGCTGATGTATAAAAACCCCATTCTCATTCTCTAAGAATTCAATTCCAAGTAACATTTTAGTTTTGCCTAATACTTTAAGATAAAAAAACTTACTCAGCTGTGAAATTATTTTATCTATACTATATTGATCTTTACTAAAAATCACAATATCATCTACATATAACAAGAGAATTACATTTGAACTCGTATAAACACAATTACACCATTGTATTTTCTTAAAACGTAGATTTTCTAAAGTACTTTCAAATTCACAAAACCATTCACGGCCGCTTTGATGTAGACCGTAAATAGCCTTGTGTAATAAACACACTTTATTTTCCTCTTCGATAAATCCCTCTGGTTGGGTCATATATATTTTCTCATTTAGGTTTGCATATAAATACGCGTTCTTTACATCTAACTGACAATTAGTCCATCCATATAAACATACCAGGATAGTAAAAAATATTCTTATGATTGAAAAATTTTACTACAGAACTGTAAACGTCATCAAAATTTTCACCTCTTTTCTGCCTGAATCCTTGTGCTACTAAACATGCTTTGTATCTAACCACTTGATTCTTTTCATTTCTTTTTAGCATATAGACCCATTTGTTTCCTATCATAGTTTTATTTTCTGGCTTTTCGACTAATTCCCAAACCTTTGTTTACTTCATTGTGTCAATTTCTTCTTTCATTGCCTTATCCCATTCTTCGGCATTTACTGATTTTCTTGCTTCTTTAAAATTTTGTGGGATAACAATTTCTACGGAATTTGCCTCTTCAGACACGGAGCTAGTCTCCTGTTCTACAAAATTAACTTTCCCCGAGTATTCGTTTTTTTCCACTAAAATCGAACTTATCCTTTTCAAAGTTAGTATTTCTTGCCTCACAATACTTTTCAATATCATTATAGGATCTAAAACGGGTGTCTGTTCCCTCTACATAATAATATATGTCTGTACGTGTTCCATCTGGCCTTTTAACTGCTTTTCTTTGCCAGTTTAAATCTGATACTTCTTTCGGAGTAGATTTGTCATCTAACAACTTTATTTCTTTAGAAATTTCCTGTTCTTCATCTGATTCTGCTAATAGCTCAGATTCCTCTAGTCTTTTAAATTTAGGTTTAGATTTCTGTTCCAGGATGCCATTTGCTGCATACAGTTTTTCATCGAACTTCACATTACAGGTTTCTATTAATCTGTGTTCTGGCAGCCATATCATATAACCCCTAGTTTTCTTCGCATATCCTACCATGATTCCTTCTTTGCACCTTATTTGTAATTTATTTCTAATCTGCTTTGGCATGCCAACAGAGGCTTTACAACCAAATATTTTAAAATAAACAACACTGGGTTTTCTATTTAGGAACATTTCATAAGGGGTTCGGTTGCTTTTATGACATACTCTGTTCCACGTATGTACGAAACAGCCAAGAGCTTCTGCCCACCATTCTTTTCCCATTTTGCCATCACTAAGCATAGCTTTAACTGCATCTAATGCCGTTCGGTTAAAACGTTCACACACACCGTTCTCTTCTGGGATGTACGCGTTTGTGCGTTAAACACTAATTCCATTTTCGGCTAAGTACCCTTCGAATTGCCTGTTACAGAATTCCCCACCGTTATTGGTGCATATACTTATTAATTTTCTATTCGTCAGTCTTTCCATTTGCTTATGATAATTCTTAAAGTTGTAGAACGTTACCTCCTTTATAGTTGTTACCTCCTTTATCTGTAGTTGTTACATAATTTTCTACTAACATTAATTCTTTATCTTTAAAGTGTCCATTTTTATCGTCTATTTTAAACTTCTGATTTTTACTTACATTTTCTTTACATTGAGCGATTAAGTGCCCAAATTTATGACATCTGAAACAAGATCCTATTCTCATATTCCCCATCTTTTTCTTAGATTTAGTTTTATTTTCAACTCTATCTTTCCCCGTGTTTAAACTAATAGTATTAAACACGCTTACCTTGCTGTCTTCTAAATCGGCATTTACCTGGCGAAGTCGGCTTTCTTCCCTTACCAATTCTTCAGCAATTCTTTCCAGCGTAAAATCTTCGTCCTTCCACCTATAGATCAACTGTACAGTGCCGGAGTATTCCTGGGGTAATCTCCTTATTGCCTGGAATCCTTTAAAAAGATCTGCCAAGTTGTGACAAGCTTCAACCAACTTCTTCACAGTCATTCTTATCCTCGCGATGAATAATCCTATTTCTTCATTTGGTGTATATATATCTAATACTAAAAAATTCATCCAGTAACTGAATCATCCTTGCTCTTGTTTTGAGTATGAATTGCTTCTGTAGAACTTCCCATGCTTCTTTACCACTTGAACATTCTTGTATCAGCTGCCTGAACTCAGTTTTAATTCCATTATCTAATGTAGTGAAGGCTCTGTTCTTTCTCAGTGTGAACTCCTGCTTTTCACGCCTTGTTGCACTTTTATCTAATTCTTCTTCTTTGTCCTCTATGAAGCTCCAACAATTTCTATCCAGTAACAGCATTTTCATGTCGACTTTCCATCGATCTCAGTTGTCATGGTTTAATAGCTCAAAACCTTCAGGTAGTAATGACATCTTCAATTATGTGTGAGCACAATGACTTGAACAAACTTCTAAGACAGGTCAGCTTCTTTTCGTGGATAACGGCCCTCTTCACCTACATTCCTTCAATGCTGAGTTGAACTGGATGACCGATTGGCTGTTGGCACTAGGCCCATAGCCCTGTTAGCAGTGGTGATAAAGGCAAAGCATATTTTGCTTCCCTTAAATAAAGCTAAGACTAATCTAAATAAAATTCATGCTTTATTCCGTAAATTAAAATAAAAGAGCTAACACTGTAACCTTTACATTTAAAATCATTTGATTGAAAGCAAACTAGCATTATGCTAACTCATAATAACACAAGAGAACAAGACGTTCACCGATACCGGCGTATATATATATAATACTCAGCCAACCCGCTCATCTTGACATCAGCGGCAACCACATTAGCTTACCGCCGATTGACCTCTGATCAAAATTTGTATGTGGAAAACTAAAGTCAACAAAATTGATAAACAGATTTCGGAATGGTTAGAGAAACAAAGGATATGCCTTTATCCATTTTTTGCAGCAATTCCACATTTTGTTTGATGGACATCGAAACATACTTTCGCTTTGTAGATCCTTCACATATTAGTAAATATATATTGGAAATTCTATTTGACATAATTGAAAGTTCAAGCTTACTTTTATAAAATTGTTCTAACAGTCTGCAAAAAATAATAAGCCGAATCCAGTTAGAAGATTAAGGAACAATGCAATCTGCAACATTAACTGAAATAGATAATTTTAGCTTAGCTTATGCCGTCCGTTATACATTAAACGCGCATGCGTAAACGTATTATGCACATGCGCACACACATATGCGCTTGTGTAAAAGTATTACGTGCAAGCGTGAACGTCTGTGCGCTTGATGCTTGCGCAGAAAGTTTGTAGCTTTGAGGTCCGGATTATAGACATTCCGGATTATGGGTGTCCGGATTAACGACTTTTGACTGTATATATTTTTTAACTACTTGTGTACTTTTAAAAATCAGTAAAATAAAGCATTTTGATGTTGTTGGTTGTGAATTTCTGTCCTGATAAATAACACAAAAATAAACAGATACGCATAGTGGATGTAAGAGAAAAATCCTAAGGCCAACAGGTATTTTTTTAAATTAAATTCCAGAATGATAGAAAGAAGTTTAACTATCATATTATGTAGAACAATGAAACTGTTCACTTGCTAAATAAATCACATGGGTAGTTAGCATATATATAAACTGGATAATAACTGTTATTTATAGCAAACTGGATAATACTCTTATTCTAGTTTAGCAACCTCCATATGTTTATGCTGGTTACTGGAATACCTGAATACAGATAGGTAATAATGTGTCTTTAATTTTTCCTAATTTTCCTTTCTGTATCATTAATAAGATTTTGAATTTAATTATGTAACTTGCTTGTCATTCTAATCAGAGCATAATCTCCTCAAATATTCACTTACATTTTTGTATCTTTAATTTATCCTAAATTTTTAGGTGGGGTCTTATATTTGAGGGTCTCTCTCTCTTTTTTTTAACCCCTTAAGGACCAGCGCTGTGAGAACGAAGCGCAGTTAGGGGACCGGACAATGGATCGTCGCCACCAGCCCGCGCATTTTCAGCAGTTAAGCATAATTTTAACCCCCCCCAAAAATTGTATAAAATCAGCATTTTGATATTATGACTTCAATTTTTGAATTTGCTTATTTAGTGTACTTGTTTTTAATGTGTATTTAATACACATTAAAAACAAGTATTAATATTATTAATATAAAAGTATTAATACTATTAATAATTAATACTATTAATAAGTATTAATACTATTAATATAAAAAATATCACATTAATAGAAATAAATTAAACAGGCAAAATACTAAAATCATAACTTTACACACAGAAGTAAATACTATAAACATGAAAAAAAATTTACAAATATGAAATAAATAATAATAATAATAAAAAAACTAAACTAAACAAGAATTACCTGTAGGTAATTAAATTCCAGTTTAAAAATTCTGCTGTGTGTGAAATAATTCAAAACAAGGATCGACACAAGTCCTATATTGCATATTTCGCACTGAAAATACGTTGTTTGCTTTCGCTTTTCCTTGTTTTTAGCGCACACAACGCATCTTCTTCTACCTATATTACCTTTTCCGTCACCGTAAATTTTTGGAAAATGTCTTCCAGTTAGAAAGGTGGAGTGTCTGGTGATTTTGGACAAATTTTTAAGTAAGGTCTCTTAGCCATGGCTAACAGAATGAAACTGAATATAACCCCAACACATGTCCCAAAACTTCTTCAAAAGACGCCCAAAAATATTTCATCTTCAAACCCTGTGCAACATCAGGTTTATATTAGAAAACTTTCTGTTTTTCTAAATCGAAAAACAGTGTCCGCCATGATGATCGGAAAGTGATCAAGGAAAGACCCCCATTGGTGGGATGTCCGTTACTGATCACGTCAATATATACATTATATATAATTATATTATATGTAAAGTAAATACATTATATACCATAATGTAATGCCTGGGTCGTTATATACAGTACAAAGTCTGTAATCTGGACACGTCGGGACTTCACCGATTCCTGATTAGGGGTTTTTTCGGATTATAGATCATCAGTTTAAATCTGGTAAGATGGCATGCAGAAATTATACAATTAAAAATGTGAAACCGTAATTTATGAAATAAAGAGCAATTATGATCTAAAGGGTATCAAAATTTACAAAAAAAAAAAAAAAAAGCTTAATATTTATTTATTTACTTTATTAAACATTTCTTTCAATGTAAGTTGTTTAAGATGCTTCCACAAAAAATTCAAAAAGTTCCTTTTTCTTGTGTTATATATAATGAACTTTCCAATGCCATACTTCTTGCATAATTTTGAGACGAATAGGCCTTTATCCATTTTTTGCAGCAATTCCACTTTTTGTTTAATGGACATCGAAACATGTTTTCACTTTTTAGATCCTTTGGCAGCTCTTGAATTGGAAACTCTTTTTGACATAATCGAAAGTTCAATCTTAATTTTTATAAAATTGTTCTAACAGTCTGCAAAAAATAATAAGCCGGATCCAATTAGAAAATTAAGGAACAGTGCAATCTGCAACATTAACTGAAATAGATAATTAGATAATTTTAGCTTAGCTTATACCGTCCGTTATACATTAAATGCGCATGCGTAAACACATATGCAAATGCATAAAGGTATTATGTGCATGCGCAAAACGTTTGTAGCTTTGAGGTCCGGATTATGAACGTCCGGATTAGAGACTTTGTACTGTATAATGACCACTTCTCTTCTTCAGTAAGAAAAGCAAAAGCGTTGGCTCTTTCATGGGTAGTTAGCATAAATGATAAATGCGATTGAGTAAGGCGCATTACGTGTTGAGAAAGCTGATGGTCTTTCCCCTTCTGTAATAATGTTGTAATGTTACTTTTTAATTAACCAAGCAAGCTTATGTAAAGTTTCAAAATAAATGGAAAAAAGAACTGGTCTTGAGTTTCTCTATCACGGAAGTTTGGCGACGTTACACCTGCGATAGTCAGCTGAATGCACCTTTCTAACAAAAAAAGCAAATAACATAAGTGAAAACAAGGAGCTGGATGCACTTACCCACATTCTAATAACGGAATAAGGAAGGAACAAAAGCAAGGAAAAAAAATTCCTAACGAAATAAACAAAAATGTCTGTGCCCCTTTAATTCACAGGTGCACTTATAAAGAGCAGTGATTCCCAGCTTGTTTATACCAATAAATCTATCAAAACCAGAAGCATAGAACAGAAATTAATGCCAGTACATGAAGGTCAAATGCCATATGAATCAACTCATGTGAAAACAGATACCGTTTAGCTTCATCTAATGGCTTTTAAAAATTCAAATAAACCATTCCATTTTAAAGTTACGTATAGGTGACACTGGGCTGTGGAGATCGATTGGAGCTCTTTGCGTAGATGTGATGCTGGGCTTGGTAGGAGTCTTTGCATGCCGTATATGGGATGCTGGTTATGAACGGGTTAAAATCATTTTTGTCCAATCTCACATCTTTGCAATCATCCTGAGCAATGGTCATTTAGTAACCAGATGACTGTGACTAATTGTATGGTTCTTAAGAGCCCTTAAAAGTTCTTAGGTTTTCTGTAATCAATTTTTGGTCATTAAAAGTCCTGAATTTCACCTAAAATCGCAAAAGGTCCTTGATTTTAAGCATCTGAAATTTCTATCTGTTTTTGCAACTGCCATTTTGAGTGTGAATAATCATTTTGGAGGAATGTTTTCGGTGATTCACTGACAAATATAGTTATCTTTTGAGTGGGTTATAATATGCTCCTATTTCTAATATAAACGGTTTTGTATTCCAGTTTCTGGGCAAGAAATAAAAGATATGCATTTTGAAATTATTTCTTTTTAAAAATGAAGAACTCTTAAACAACATTTTTCTTTTGTGGGTGTAAATTCTTTTATTAAACGGTTCTAAATTTGGCGACTTATCAACATTTTGGCGATTATAAAATCAATTTATATAGAAAATTTTTAATTTTCGGGATTTGTGAATTTTTCTGTTTTTTCTAGAACATTATAATATTAATAAACTTCATCAAAACAATGATAATATATGCAATATGATACTATAGTGAAACATAAGCTTTTCGAAATTATTTCATTTTTTCTAATGAAGAGCTCTTGAACAACTTTTCGCTTTTGGGGATGTGAATTCTTTTATTTAAATGATTCTAAATTTGGCGATTTTAAGATCAGTTTCTATAGAAAGTTTTTAATTTGGAGATCTGAGAATTTTCGACGATTCTTTTTAACATTATAACATTGATAGATTTCATTAAAATAATGGTAGTATATTGAAATTATATTTAAGAAATAGCATTAAAATAAAATATTTTTATTTTCACCATAATGTTATAAAGTGACATTGCTTTTTTACATTTAGTGATTTAATATACAATATTTTTTATCTGAAATATAAACAAGGTAACAAATGCTAT
This sequence comes from Stegodyphus dumicola, assembly GCF_044657685.1. Taxonomy (NCBI): domain Eukaryota; kingdom Metazoa; phylum Arthropoda; class Arachnida; order Araneae; family Eresidae; genus Stegodyphus; species Stegodyphus dumicola. Next base: position 129,701,364 of record NC_140768.1, on the reverse strand, counting down.
AAAGCATACTTTATGAAAGCAACAAAACAATTCTTAGCAAAAACAAAAAAGCTATTTAATTAATTAAAAATGTCTTCTTTTTAATTTTTTCATGGTAAGAGTTTTTATCAGTTTTCTTGAAAATTGATTTTACACTTTTTCTCTCTCATTTTTTTTTTTTTTTTAAAAAGCCCAGAAGGGCTATTAATTTCATTTTGGCATTTTGTGTTATCCACTCTAAAACAGCGTTTCACTTTTCAAATTTATGCCACCAAATATTAGAGCCTTGCATTATATTCAAAGGAATTAAATAATGAAGAATGTGCATAAATGTATGCATGTATCTGTGACTGAAAAAACAATGGTACCTGGAGCCATCAAATTTTGAATAACATAGTCCCTCACCTGAATATGGGCATCTGTAAGCCCAAATTTGGAATTTATTTTTATTATGCATTTCATATTTTGTAAAACTTAAATGAATTTTTCACTAACAAACAGGAAACACAGTACGAAAAAAACATTTTTGTCTCCAGCATGCGAGACTGTGTATTAGAAATCCTAAAGGTATGCTCATCTTAAGTATTTTGTGATATTGCTATTGAATTGAATTTTATTTAACCATAAAATTCAATTCAATAGCAATATCACAAAATGCGAAGAACATGATATTTAATAAATAAAGGTAATACACAAAACATTAAAAAAAAAAAAAAAAAAACCCACCACTCCTTTGGGCGTAATATAAAATTCGAAAGCTTTCAGATTTTTTTATTATTATTATTATTTATTTATTTTTACCCCAAAACATTTCGGACCTTTTGCTGCTGCAGAATTGGTAGGGTTAACTTTTCTTTAGAATTTTAGACATTGCAACTTGGAAAGTTTAGAAGGCTTTGAAGGCAAAATTTATGGACCTACGATTCTAGAAGATTCCAGAAAAATGTGACAAAATGAAAAATGTCTTCATAGTATTGAACAATGAAAACATAATATTTCAATGTATTACTTCTGATACCAGAAGTCATTTATTGAACATGTTTATCTTCCATTTATTTTCTCTCCTTTTCACTAGGCACAAATGTTAAAAATATCAAAAATATTTCTGATCTTATCACATGGACAGGCATTTGTAGAAAGGAATTTTTGTAGTAGTAAAGAAATTAAAAACCGACAATTTAAAAGATTCATCTTATATGTCTCAATGATCATACATAGGGCTCGCACTAGAAATATTCCCACTTGATGTTATCTCCCTGTGGATCCTAAGTTATGTTGCCTGGTTGCCTTCCTAAATTCTGCTCCCAGTGCCTGTCTTAAATTCTAAAAGTTTTGCCATTTCTAGATGTTGCGCTGTGTGTGTCACTAAATTCTAAAAATTCTGCCACACTGGCTGTGTAACCACCCCATACCATGTATAACTTCTTATTTTTTTCTGAATGTTCATGTTACTAAATAAATAAAATTAGCTGCTTTTTCTATACATTTTAAATGCATTTAGTTTTTCAGACTAACAGAAATCTTTAATTAAATCCAAAAATTATAAAATGAGGAGGAAACATTTTAAAGAAAGAAACTGATACATAAAGAGAAAGAAAATTATTCTTGAAAGATATGTACAATTAATTTTATGTAAATTAACCAGTTCTCTATAATTTTAGCATTTACAATAACTTCCCCTTTCCTTCTCCCCACCAGAATGCAAATAATTTAGATAGTTTTTAAACTTAGCTTTTTGGATTGTAAGACGGTGTTCCCGGCCTCCACTTGCATGTTGCATTAGTTCCTGCCAGCTGTGATAATTTGTAATTATTCATCTTTTCATTATCGCTGCCAACATTTAAATTGGTTACGGTGATAGGGTTACTTAGCCCATTTAGATTAAAATTAAATTGTGTAGTGTTTGACTTCTAGTCGACATTTTTAGTTTGAATTTGACTGTTCCTGTTTAATTACATCACCACGAGCTGTAGTGAATTCAGCTAGCATAAGAACCTGCCTTTATGTTCTAAATTCTTTTTAAATAAGAGACTTATTAAACCTTTATCTGACTGTATAGTTACTTTCATACATAACGATAATTTGCTTCACTTCTGTCAGGGGCTTTGGACTGTTTAACTTCTACCAGATAAAACATCATTAGATACATTATCAAGAGATCGACAAGTTAGATAAAACATGTGAAATTAGTAGAAACACTGGCTTGCATATTGAAATAAATTTTTAATTGTTAGAAGAGATGGTTAAAGAGAAGGAAATTAATGTAAATTAGCCAAAATGTCTGGGAAGGCTTCAAATAAAAAAGATGCATAAATAAGTTGTTGAGTGTTGTTGCTGCAAAATATAAATGTTTTATAGCTTTTAATGTGTAATTATTCTAATATTGTTTAAGAATCAGTGTCATAAATGAACTGTGTTTTAAACTGTGAAAGAGTGTTAGATTGTGATTTTAATAGTGAAAGCACTATTAAAATATAAAAAAATAAAATTTAATAGTTGCCTTGTCAATCTTTAATTACTAAGGGTATCTAACTACTTAACTGACTGCTTGCCCTTAAATGTTATTGCTGCATGTTAAAGCTAGTTATTGCCTTTCATTAGTCCTTACCATGGTTACAAGATAAGCAGAAAAATGTAAAAATTAATGTTTTCTTTGCAGTTAGTCAGACTTAAAATAATACAAAACAACTTATCACCTCTGGTGCTTTAGTAGTTTATTGGAACATTAAAGTATATTAACTGGGTTACACAAACTCAGGAAACTGATACTAACTGCGTCAGACATATAGAGCACAACTAACTTTCAAAACTTGCCAACTGTTCCTACATCAGGCTTTCAGGTGTGTTCTGATTAGCAGGTTTCTCTCTAGGCAAGTGGCAGCACTAATAATAGCCACTCTTCTGTTACCAGTCATGCTGATTATGATTTTACTTCTCATTTTAACCCATGCCGTTTGACATAAAAATCTACCTGTCATTTACTAAACTTCTAGACTGAGCAGATACGTGACAAAATGAGACATAAAAGAACATAAGTTTTTGTTTCAGCAAGAACAAAATTTCTATCTTTTGCTCAATAAAAACAGTGAGGACTAATTTCAGGTGTTAAACATTTTTTAATTGTGAAAAACAATAATTTAGTTTTCTCAAATACCTTTTTTCTTTTTGAAATCAAAAACCCTGTTAACATTTTCCATTTTTATTACCTTCTGTGACATGAATAATAATATTAATGTACAAGATGTCCAGTACATAGTACAATTACGAATCAAAAAGATAAAAGGTTAATTCTGCTTAAATTTATAGCTGGTAGTTGCATGTTTCCATAAAGCAGTTTTGGCAATGCATGTAGTTGTGGACATCATTTTGTCTTTCTGCAAGCTATCAGACATTACTTTTGGTATATCTGGAATAGCATTCAACAGTGAATATATTTGGCAAGGTCTGATGTAGGCATGATTTTGTATATTATGGAATAGTGGTTAGCAAATATAGATTAGCTGCAAAATTCATGAAAGTCAACTTCCTTTTTTTCTTTAATTTCACCAAAGTTACTAGAGGGACGATGCCATGAAAACAGAAAGTTCAATTTTTAGGATGTGATGCAACCTTAATTGTTATCTTGATGCTTCTTCTGACAAATCTTCTAATAATAGTATATTATTAGAATAATAATTTTAATATTATTATTCCTGTCACAAAAGGTAATAAAACTTTAACTTGATCATCTAATGGATATCCAAAGTATATTGCAGAAATGCCTTTTTAATTAATCATGATATACATCTGTATGATTTAAATATGATATACATCTGTATGATTTAAATATGATATACATCTGTGTGATTTATGTATGAAAGTACCAAAAACAGCAGAATGTGTTTGCATGTATCCTGCGTTTAGGAGGCATGGTGGGAATTATTAAAACACCAGTCTTCAACTGTACTTCAATCAACCAACTAAAAATAATTTGGGTATTCTTCTGCATTTGAAAATCAAGTCGTAGAAGTAGTTAAAAAATAAGAAACACTATAAAAATTATAATAATTGTAAATAAAATAAAATGGTAGTTTTAAAAATTATGAAAAAGGTGACATAGTAACTAGAGGGACATATTAACCATTTGATGACTTATAGAGGTAATACATCTTAAGAATAATTCCCAGTACTTTTTTATTATTACGGCCTCAGTTATTTAGACAGCACCAAGAGTTCTATTAAGGCACAATGCCAGAGTGGCAACTCAGAGCTTTTTTTGATCGTGGTTAGGACTGCTGGCCATTTGGCAACAATTTGTGAAGATTGATTTAGGTTGCTGCTTTGTTGTAGTTTTTTTAACGAAGTAGATAGTTGGTACCATTTAAATAATAGGTGCCATAATAAAAAAGAGTAAATTCCTTTACGCTTCAGAAGTTTACTTTTTTGCTGTGCAAGTTAATAGTTATGAATTTTTTTGTATAACTTTAATGAGCATAAAAGTATTTTTATTTAGGTGGCCAAAGAAACCAGATCCAAACCAAATGTAGTTATAATGGATAAATCCAAGGTTTCGCCTAGATCAATTCCAGTAGAAAACAAGACTGCTGCTACTCATGCAAGGTCAATACCAAATTCTGCTGTGGAAACCAGAGCTTCAAGTTCTCCATCTGTTGTGTCTACAAGTCAGTCTTATCATGAAAATAAAACACTTGTACCTCAAAGAGCTAATAATCAAGTAGTCAGTGAAGTAAAATCCTTCAGTGCACAAACATGGTGTAATCCAAATGTTTCTACCCCGTCTGAAAAGAAACCTCAAGGGAATGCCAATCGTGTAACTCAAACTATTGCAGTTCTGCCTGAAACTAAAAGTCAAGGCAGTCGTCAGGTTGTTTCTGTTCTGCCTGAAACTAAGCCTCTGGTTTCTAGAAATAGTCAGAATGCAGGTTTGCTGCCTGAAAATAAAGCTCCAGTTAGGGTTAATCAAATACCAACAGAATCCAAAGGGCAACCTAGTCAAGGTCGTATTGGTCAGTGTCACCAGCTTTTAAATGAGGGAAAAGTAGCTCCAAATCAAAGCAGAATTTCAGTAAATACTTCATCTGCAGAAACTAAAATATTTAATAATCAGAACTGGAATCAGAATTCAAGTTTTTCTGGTGTTAATGAACATAAAACTACTAATGCTCAACAAAGGCATATTGTTCAAATGGTAGCAGATCCCAAAACATGTAACAAATTAAGTACAAACAGGCCTGTTGAAGGCAAAGTATCCAACCAAAATCGTGGGAATCAAAATGTAAAACTTGCATCTGATACCATTGCTACCATTCGAATTCGTCCAAGTTTTCCAAAAACCACTGATCGTAAAACTGTTGTAAGCCAGGCTGTGACACCAACAGTATTACCAGAATCAACTAAGATTAATCCATTTAGAAAAGTTACTGAGGAAACTAGTTTGACTCTTGGGGAAAAGAGCTTTCCTGTTGTGGAAGGTAAATCAGTAGCTTTAAAGCAGGCACCTGTTAGGAACTTTATTATTGCATCAGAAGGTCAATCAGTTGCTCATTCCAAAAATAGCCAAACTGTAACAGTGCAATCTGATGGTAAAATAGCTTGCCAGGTTGTAAAAAATTCTTCAGTAGCATTGGAACCTTCTCAGAAATCTTCCTCTTATTTTGGTGAGTAGCTTCTTATTTTATTATATAAAATAATGTGATTAGTTTTTGAAACAGTATTTAATAAGTCTTTGTATTTTATAATTTAGTATTTTATAGTTTATATATAAAATTTAATTCATTAATGTTTTTGTACTATTGTTTCTCTTTCCCATGTTTGTTCTCTATCATTATGCAAAACTTTATGCAAAAGTTCAAAATTTCTTAATGTGTGGTTGTCTCTGTCATTCTGATAGTGTGAGGATAGAGAAAAAATTGGTAATTTTAAGTGTTAAAACTGAATATTTGAATTTCGAATCAGTAAAGATTCTGATCACTTGAATTTCTAATAGTCATGTGTTTAATGTTCCATAATGTAGTATACAGGGGTAGTTTGTGGTTGAGTTAGTCGCACTATAATTCTGAAAGTAGTAATAATTTTAATTTTTTTTTCTTTTGACACTTTCAGGTTGTTATAGAAACAAATTCTATATATTTTTGTTTACAACTAATAGTGTACAGTCAATTTTAACATGGGTGCAAAAATAAACACTTTTGGAGTATTTTATTTTTTTTTTTCCCATAAAAGCAAGAAAGTGGTTGAGCCTGACAAAGAGATATGTGAAGTTTATGGTTTATTTTGTTTATTGCTTAATAGAATGCATGTGTCAGAACTCGTTTAAATTTTGTTCTGGAGATTTTTTACTTGAAGATGGCGAACATTCTGGCTGACCATCACACACAGCAGTTGAAAATGATATAAGATGTCTTGTACTCATTAGGAAGCTCGATATTAGGATTCCGCATGAATTGATAGAAATTCTTAGTACTCTTCTGTTTCGCCGGTGCATATCTTGCCAAGTACACTTTATTGGCGAAAACACACAATATACACATAAGTGTTGACAAATGTTAGTTCTAAAAATTTTTTATTTTGAAGGTATAAACATTTTAATGTCGTCTAAAATTTTGTAAAAAAGCCAATAAATAAAGAATAAATTTTTAAAAAGACATTAATTTAAGAATTTACTGTGCTTTCATCGTACAACATCCTGATTCGACGGTTCGTATCACGTCACCTCAAGTGATCTCATCATACGCAAACTACGCTACAAAAATGTAATTCTCTCAGTAATTATCTACATTAATTTCAAGTTTAATCTTAATTTGGAATACATGTTTAAATGCAAGAATTATTTTAATTCATACGAATAGCTTACTCAGAAATTAAAACCACAGTGCTTTACTTCACTAGTGCATTCTCATTAGAATTGATGAATTTAACCCTTGACTTTGTGCCTTTTCTATATTTTCGCCTTTGGGTGAGCAGTGTGATTGCATCCTAATTGACCTAATTACCGCCCGCAAATGGCCTTAGGGCATAAAATTGAACTATCTGGTAAAAATTCTTTGTAATTGTTTGCCAGTATTGAAAAGAAAACGATCTGATAAGAAATGGCTACGTCTTGTTTTGAAAATGTAAAAGGTAAAGGTTACCAGTGAGGATATTTCATTTGGTATCGGTTGCGTCGGCGAAACGGAAAAGTACCAAATTCTTTAAACACAACGATTCAGTATTTGCATTATGCATTTCAAATATAATATAGTTGACCCTTTTTTGAAATTAATTATCACTGGTGATAGAAAATAGATTGATTGTCTGCAATAACATTAATAGAATAAGATCATGATTTAAGCATGATGAAACAGCACAAATCATATCCAAACCTAAATTGCATTAGAAAAAGATCATGCTGTCAGTTTGGTGGGATTACAAAGGTGTTGTGTGCTTTCAGCTACTTCCAAGAAACCGAATTATCAACTCAGATGTGTACTGCCATGAACTTAAGAAATTGCAGGAGGCAATCACAGAGACCAGACTTGGCAAATTGCAAAGAATTTGTGTTTCATCATGACAGTGCAAGGCCTCGCACACCTTTAGCAACATGTACAAAATTATTGGATCTTGGTTGGGAAGTGACCTTGTGCCATTGGTTTATCTTTTATTTCAATTTTTACAAAACTTCTCAAATTGAAAAAAATTCAGCTATAGCAATGATCTCAAATTGCATTTGGTTGAGTTTTTTGCTGATAAAGACCAGAAGTTCTATAAGTGCGAAATCATGAAGTTATCAGAAAGATGGCAAAAGGTTCTTGGAACAGAATAGAAGGTATTTGACTGATTAGGGTTCAATTTTTGCATAGAAAAGTAGAAAGATTCAATATTGGTATTGTTCTTTACTTAATATGTTTCACAAACAATAATCAATCAACAAATGGACTGTATTCCTACACTTTTATTTCTTACACTAATTATAAATAATATGTCAGCGATGTGAAATAATTGATACAAAATAAGCGAGCCATTCTACATGGCTGTCACAAACACAATTCTATCAATCAATTATCTTGTTGCCTCACATAAAGTTCAAATCTAAAGGAAGAAAAACAAAAGAAATTTACGCTGTTTGCAACAATAAAATGAAGCAAACGATACTCACATAAACATCCTGGCCCTCGTTGAAATTCCAGGGGATTTCAACAATTGGAGCATTTTGAAACTTCTTAGTCTGTAATAAAGATAAACATAAGAAAAATAATACAAAATATTATATGCGAAGCAGTTCATAGTTTTTAGTCTGAATAGGAAGAGGACACAATTTCACGACTGGTCGTTTTATGACACCATGACCAGTTTTAATACTAGCAACTCTGACTCTTTGATCTGAGCCCGGATGAACAGCAATTATTCTCCCTAACCTCCATTTAAGAGGCGGAAGGTTGTCTTCTTTGATGAGGACTAAGTCATTGACTTCTAAATTGTTTTGACTTTTTTGCCATTTAGGTCTTTGTTGAAGCTGAGACAGGTATTCTCGACTCCATCTTTTCCAGAAGTGCTGAAAAATAAACTGTCTCACATGCCATCTGTCAATGTGATTGAAGGAACTATAATTTAGGTCTGGTTCAGGTATGGCAGTTAAAGACGTTCCTATTAGGAAATGACCAGGTGTTAATGCAGTTAAATCATTTGGATCAGCCGATGTTGGACACAATGGTTTAGAGTTGAGACAAGCCTCAACCTGCGCTATCAAGGTCTGAAATTCCGGATAGGTCAGCACAGTATCACCAACAGTCCTTTTTAGATGTAATTTCATTGACTTTACTGCCGATTCCCATAGTCCACCAAAATGGGGAGATGATGGCGGGTTGAATATCCATTTTATTTCCTCTAAAGACAAAAATTTGTGAATTTCTTGATTTTGCTTATATTGCAAAAAACATTTTCTGATTTCTTTGTCTGCACCTTTAAAGTTAGTACCGCAGTCACTATAAATCTCGAATGGTTTCCCTCTTCTTGCAATAAATCGTTTCAATGCACTTAAAAATGCCTTTGTTGACAAATCTTCTACCACTTCAAGATGTACTGCCTTGATTATAAAACAAACAAATAAGCATACATAATATTTAAATGATTTTTGTCCACGTCCTGCACAATGTTTAATCATGAACGGTCCAGAAAAATCTATTCCAGTTCGATGAAATGGTCGCGATTGTGTTACTCTAGATTCCGGTAAATCAGCCATTATTTGACTTGCAGTTTTAGCTCTAAGTTTGCAACACGTGATACAAGATCGTACTACTTTTCTTATAGCAGATCTAGCAGCTATGATCCAGAATTGCTGTCTAATTAAAGATAGAAGAAGTTCCGGTGCTGCATGCAGATATTTGACATGAAAGTGTCTAATTATGATTTCTGTCAGATTGTGTTTTGAAGGTAATAAGATTGGGTGTTTTTCATTTTCTGATAGTTGCGCATTTTTCAGTCTTCCTCCTACACGTAACACTTTGTTGTCATCTAAAATTGGACACAAGCTAAGGAGGTTGCTGTTTGTAGGTATGTCCTTTCCCAACTCCAAACATTGAATTTCTTTAAAAAAGTGAAATCGCTGTATTATTCGGACAATACAGAAAGTTGCAGCTCGAATTTAATTACTAGATAAAAAAGACATATTTCTTTCTAGATATTCTACTTTAGAATTCGATATGAATCTTAATATCCAAGCAAATACGCGTTGTAACTTTGGAAATGAAGATATACAGTGGGTACAAAAAGTATTTGCATACATACATTTTTGTTCACAATTTATAAGAAAATGCATTAATAAATACAAAAATTGGCATTTAAAAATAGAATAAGCCTATTCATTTAAATTAATTACAAAAAATACAATAATATTAATAAAAAAACATTTTTTGCAACAATATTAAAATAGCTTATGTCAAAAAAAGGTATTTGCACACTCAACTCAACTCTAGCAAATTTGCATTTTATGCTATTATTTGACAGTCATCCTGCAGTAAATAATATATGTAAGACGACTATAAAAGGAGGTGTTGTCGAAACGTTATCAGTTGATTGCCGATTCAAATTGTAATGGCACCTAAGAAATCTGAATTGTCGATTTCATTGTGAGAAAATTTTTTTTTCTCTGCGTGAAAATGGCCTAAGTTATCAAGAAATAGGTAAAAAAGTAAATGTTTGCTTCTCTACTATTTGGTATGTTATAAAGAAAGAGGATCTACATCAAATAACTTGCGCTCTGGACGGCCAAAGAAACTTTCACTTGCGAATGAAGCGAAAAATCATAAGAGAAGCATCAAAAAATCCATTTGTTAGTGCAATTACTTTAGCCAATGATGTCGCTTCAACATCTGGAGTTCAAATCTGTGCCCAAAGTGTTCGAAATGTCCTGCGCGATGCACACATTTATGGGAGATCACCAAGAAAAAAACCTCTCCTAACTGAACGAAACAGACTGAAGAGACTTGAATTCGCTAAGGAATATATCAATAAGCCAATTGATTTCTGGAAAAATGTCATATTCTCCGACGAGAGTGAGTTCAATATCTTTAAATCAGATGGCAGAAAATTAGTTTGGAGAAAACCTTGTGCTGCTTTTCATACCAAAAATGTGTTACCTACAGTTAAACATGGAGGAGGTTCTGTTATGATTTGGGGGTGCATGGCTAGCAAAGGAATTGGTAATTTGTGTTTCATTGATGGGGATATGACAGCTCGAACCTATATTGATGTGTTGCGAGATAACTTGCCACAAAGTGCAATAAAATTGGGTATCAGTAATTCGTACTATTTTCAGCAAGACAATGATCCCAAGCACACTGCCGGTATAACTCGTATGTGGTTGCTTTATAATGTACCCAGAAAACTTGCCGCTCCACCACAATCACCAGACTTAAATCCTTTGCAAAATCTGTGGAATTCTTTGGATTTAAAAATAAGAAAAAGGAAGATTTCAAGCAAATCTGCCCTTAAACAAGCCCTTATTGAAGGGTGACCAAATACTGAGCCTACTGTTACAGAAAATTTAATTAAATCAATGCCAGCAAGATTACAAGCAGTAATAGATGCTAAAGGCATGCATACTAAATATTAGTTATTTGAAATTGGCTTATATATTTTATTTCTGTTGTATTCATGCAGGTGTGCAAATACTTTTTTGATACGAGATATTTTAATTTTGTTACAAAAAAGCATTATTATTTATATTATTGTAATTTTTCTGTTTGTTTTGGATGATTAAACTTATTCTGGTTTGGCAATACCAATTTTTAGTCCAAAGGGATTTGAATCCCGAAGGACTATTAGTTTCGTTTTGGCATTTTGCGTCGGACTCATAAATGTCGGTTCACTTTTCAAACTGTGCCACAAAATGTTAGAGTCCTGCATTATATTTGAAGAAATTAAATAATGAAAAATCTGCATAAATGTATGTATATTTCTCGTATTGTGATAAAACAACAGTACATAGAGTCATCGAATTTTGAATAACGTAATCCTCCAACGAATATGAGCATGTGGAAGACCAAATTTGAAATTTGAAATTTGTTTTATGATCGATTTCCTATTTTTTAAAACTTTGACGAATTTTTGATTAACAAACTCAAGGATTTCAAAGCGAGCAATGGCAACGTTGTGCAGAAAAAACATTTTTATCTCCAGCGCGTGAGTCTCTGTATCGGAAATTCTAAAGATATGCTCGTTTTAAAACTATTTTGCGATATTGCTGTTGCACTGGATCTTATGGTTTAAGTGCGAGGAACATGATATTTAATAAAGAAAGGTAACACACAAAATGTTAAAAAACGCCCCTTTGGACGTAATTTAAAATCTGAAACATTTCAGATATTTTTTTTTTTTTTTTTCTTAATGCTTCTTTTTATGAATTGCAAACAAAAATGTAGGTGTGCAAATACTTTTTTTACCCACTGTATTTGATATTATAGCAAGTTCCTGTACAGGTTCAGAAACTACAAATGAGACTGTTTTACGTGCATCTGGTAATGCCTCTTCATCTATAAGAATATTTTTAGACAAGGAAATCTCACTGTACTTTAACCAAGAAGGACCATTCCACCACAATTGATGAGATAATAGTTCTGCAGGAAATAACCCACGTGAAGCACAATCAGCTGGATTTTCCTTTCCATCAACATGACTCCAGTTCTCAGGTGGTAAGAAGGATTGTATTTCAGAAACTCTATTGGATACGAATACTTGCCATTTTTTAGGATCTGACCTCAGCCATGACAACACGATTTGTGAATCACTCCAAGCTTGCACTAAATCAAAATTTATAACCAATGCAGCATTTACAGACTGAATCAAGCGTGCCAATAACACTGCTGCACATAATTCCAATCTTGGAATCGTAATAGATTTTAATGGTGCTACACAAGTTTTAGCTGTCACAAGTTTAACATTAATGTCAGTTATTGCAAGTTTTGATATAAATAACTGCTGCATAACCTCTTTCAGACGCATCACAAAATCCGTGAAGTTCACATCGAAAATAATCAGGTAGCAGAATTTTCCTTGGTATATTTATAGAATTCAAAAGTTTAACTTCTCTACATAGATTTCTCCAATTTCGATCAATCTCTTCTATTACAGGATCATCCCATGAGAATTGTAATTTCCACAATTGCTGAAGGATCATTTTAGCGAGAATTACAAACGGAGCTATCCACCCCAATGGATCGAATAGTTTTGCTACGAATGACAAAATAATCCTTTTAGTCGGAACACTTTGATAATCTATTACACCGACATTACATTAGAATTCATCATTGTCCAGATGCCATTCCAATCGCAGAACTTTCAATGGTTTGTCTTCTATTACACGATGAATATTGTCACTATGTGTGTTTGTTAAGCCAGAGGTTTTTAACAATGACGGTTCACTTGTCGGCCATTTGTGAAGCTCAAAGCCACCACTTTTTAGCAGTTGTTGCAATTCGTCTATCAATGCAATACCTTTGGAACTATCTTTTACACCAGTTAACATATCATCAACTTAAAAATCTCTTAAAACTATATTCTTTGCCTTTGAAAAGTTCAATCCTTCATCAATCGCTAACTGACTCAAAACTTTGGTTGCAAGATATGGAGCAGCTGCAGTTCCATATGTAACTGTTTTCAAACAACAAACTTGTATTTGTTTATACAAGCTATCTCTTCATAATATTCTCTGAAAATCTCTATCTTTTTCATGAACCTTTATCTGTCTGTACATCATTTTAATATCAGCCGTTATTGCAATGTTATGAAGTCTAAATCTTAGTAAAATACAAATTAAGTCATCGTGTATTTTTGGGCCTATCATTAGCGTATCATTTAAAAAAACGCCTGTGGTTGTTTTAGCGCTCGCATCGAAAACAACTCTCAATTTTGTTGTTAAGCTAGAGTTTTTCAACACGAAGTGATGTGGGATATAATAGTGTTTATTCTCTAATTCATAATCTGTGTCTGGCACTAATTCTACGTGTTCTAGTGAAAAGTACTCTTTCATAAACTGAATATACTGGTTGTAAATTTCTTTCATAGATAACAGCCTCTTCTCCAAGTATTGAAATCTTCTGTACGCCATTTCACGGGAGTCACCTAGAACATCTCTATTATGTTTGAATGGTAATGCAACTGAATAACGACCTGATGTGTCTCTAAAATGCGAGTTTTTAAAATGTTCTTCACAAAGTTTTTCTTCATTTGTTAAAGGTCGTACATTTGGAAACTTTTCTGACTCCCAGAAAGAATTTACTAACTCATCTGTGTTTGTATTCAAATGATTTACATATACTGGCTCAAAATTTGTAGTACCCAAAATTATCCATCCCAACCTCGAATTTAGAGCAAATGGTAGATCAGGACCACGTTTGACAATTTCTCCCGTCATTAACCCATAACAGGGGACGTGCGGTCTGACGGACCGCACCACATGTGCCTCCCATCACCCCTATTGCATGCTTTGTCCAAGTGAATGGATTCTTCCCCTAGCTTCACGTTTCGTGACCTTCTTTCTGACCCCTTCTTATCGGAATGCTTTGGCAAGTGTATCTGTTGAAATTCTTGTAGAGCAGTCTGTGAGACCTCACCTCCCTCTCAGTGTTACAATTTTCGGCAGTAGTGAACACATGGCTCTGAAGTTAGGTTCGCGGAGATTCATTTATCCTTTTGATTCACGTTATGCAGAAGAACTGAAAAAAATTCTAGACGAAGTTAGAAGTGATTTTAGTGAAGAAGCTGACTAAAAGAAAATCTCTGACTATTAAGAAAATCTCTGCGAAAAAAAAGCGAGCAGTGGTTTTGATGTCATCATTGCATTATTCGATAGAAACAGACTCGGAAACACAGAAACCTGAAATAATTGGTTTTTATAACAGAACCAAAGGTGGTGTTGATGCTTTAGATGAAAAATGTTCTGTCCATTCCTGTAGTAGGAGAACAATGTGTTGGCCTATGGCTCTTTTCTACCGGTTAGTAGATATGAGTACAGTAAACGCATGCATTTTGCACCAAGGTTATAACCAAAACCCTGTTATGATCAGAATGGTGTTTTCGAAAGAATTAGCCAGAGAATTAGTCCAACCACTACTACACACGGAGAGGGGGAAATCCAAGAATAAATCGAGAATTGCGCCTGACGATAAAGCGGATTTTAGGAAAAGAAGCTGAATCTAAAGATGTGGAGCTGTGCACAAAAGAAGCAAAATTAAAATCAAGGAAAACATGTCGTCTGTGCCCCCCAAGCAAGAAAAGAAAGACAGTATATTTATGTTTATCTTGCCAAGACCCTGTTTGTTTGGAATGCACGCAAAACTTATGCAATGAATATGCTAAAGAAGACGAAAACTAAATTATTTACTATCAGAAAATCAGTGAGATACTGATATTTTAGGTACTGTCAAAAATTTTTCTGTATTGTGCTATATACAATTTTCTGGGGTTAAAATTTGCTTTGAACATTAACTAATATAGATAAAATAGTTAATTCAAAATAGATGCTTTCTTATTTTTAGTTTTATAGAATTTAGTGCAGCATATGATTTTCATAGAAAAATTTGAGGCTATGGGGAAATTTTCTGAGAAAACTTTAATTTCACTTTAAAGTGTAAAAACATATTTTCTTTTCAGAGCAAAATGTTCAAAGAACATCTAAGTGAAATATCATGATGATATTTTAATTAGACGATTTTTAAAAATTTATTATAATGCGCGGTCTCCGAGACCGCACTACCCCTGTTATGTTCAACTTTTTCACCTTCTCTGTTACGCGTTAAATGCAGAAATACATTTACTCCAAATAAAATGTCAGCTGGTTGTGACTTGTAAAATAATGGATCAGCTAATTGTAAATCACTGAAGTTATCGAAGATGATTGATGGCAAAGATACATAGGGAATGTTATCTGTCACCTTGTCCACTACAAACGCTGATGTTGATACACGAATATCACTTTTAAAACGAGAAGTGAATACTAAATCGACTTCCCCATTACTTATAGTATTAAATTCTCCTAGACATGATACAGAAATGGAATTATCTTTCACTCGTAATCCTAATTTCTTCACACAATCCCTTGAAATAAATGATCTCTGAGATCCAGTGTCACATAAACATCTACACTTCACAAACTGTTGTTCAGAATTTTGAACTTTTATTAAAGCAGTACACAATAAAATGTGACTGGTTTGATTACCTTTTGCATTCGAATCATAATGAGAGGCACAAACTGTGGCTGAAACGTCCTTAGGACTCGTTAATTCATCTCTTTTAGGAATAGATTGCGTAGGCGGAGATATACTGTTTAACTGAGTTTTATTCTTTGAATTATTTACAATGTGCAAAATACTGTGATGTTTCTTAAAGCAATGTTGACATGTATTTAAACTCTTGCATTTTTTGAGCAAGTGCATATTAGATAAACAATTAAAACAGTAACGATTAGATTTTACAAATTCTATCCTTTGCTGAACCGATAAATTTAGAAATTTCGAACATTTGGCTAAACTATGATCTTCTTTAAAATAACCACAACCCAAAGTAGCAACCAGAACATTATTCTTATTTTGAAACACAGATTTAGGTACCTTATTACTTGTTGATTTGCTCTTTTGAAGTGTTATTGCATAGTTTTTTAGGAATTCAATTAAAGTTGTAAATTTTGGAATCTCATTAGATTTTAACTGACGTTCCCACCATAATTTTGTAGAAGGGTCTAATTTTTGCAAAATTAAGTAAGTCATTAAAGTGTCACCAAAATTATCAATGGTTTGGTTCAATACTTCTAAAGAACCAATTACTTCATTAATATTGGCAACTAAATTTAAAATAGCAAATGCTGATTCATTTTGAATAGTTGGTAAGCTTAGAAAACGTTTAATATATGCAAAAATTTGTTCTCTCTTATTTGAATATCTTTCGTCTAACAGATTCCATGCTATTTCAAAATTACAGTCCAAAATTTGAATGGTTTGAATAATGCAATATGCTTCACCTTTCAACGAAGCCTTCAAATACTGCAATTTTTGAGCATTAGATAAATTTGTATTATTTCTTACACAAGCACTGAAAAGATCTTTAAAAGCTATCCATTCTGTAATATTACCACCAAAAGTCGGTAATGTTAACTTGGGTAATTTAATATTGTCAAGAACCTGTTCTGAAATTACACTATTAGAATTATTTTTACTATTTTGATTTTTTAATATTTTTTCATCTTTAAATTTCCACAAATAAATTTTATCTGTGTACTCCTGAACATTATCTATTTCGTTTTCTAATTCTTTAGTATCTAAGTAAACCTTCGATTTCAGAATCAAGCTTCCTTAACTCAATTTCTTTTTTTTTTTCAATAATTCGACACATTCCTCTAGTTCTATTAAATTAATTTCATCTGCAGTTAAAATAGTTTCAATTTTCTTTACATAATTAGTAACACTCCTGCGTAAAACCGCTCTTTTTGTTTTAAAAGTTATAAGTTCACTCATAATTGATCAATTCAAAAACAGAAATTGTTCTTAAATCACTTATTAAAATTGTTCTTAAACACTATTATTAAAATGAAATCGAATTCTATGCTGTATTACAAAATTGTTCTTAAAATTTAACAACAAATTAAACGAATTTTTGTTCAAAATCCACTTACCTCACAAAGTGGAGTAATTTTTCATCAACCATATGCATAGTATTTGCGTTGTTAGATTACGCTTAGAACAGTCACTATCTTCACTAGCTCTCCGGCTAGACTTTTGACCAACAAATATTGGTCTTTACTTATTATGTTTCACAAACAATAATCAATCAACAAATGGACTGTATTCCTACACTTTTATTTCTTACACTAATTATAAATAATATGTCAGCGATACGAAATAATTGATACAAAATAAGCGAGCCATTCTACATGGCTGTCACAAACACAATTCTATCAATCAATTATCTTGTTGCCACACCTAAAGTTCAAAACTAAAGGAAAAAAAAAAAAAAAAAAAAAAAAAAAAAAAAAAAAAAAATTTACGCTGTTTGCAACAATAAAATGAAGCAAACGATACTCACATAAACAGGTATATTGAATTTTATTTCACACTAAATAATGAAACTACTCTCTTGCCAACTCAGTATAACCCTTTGAAAGCATGACTCCTTTGTGGCAAGGGATTGTAGTGTACTAAATTAAACCTAAACTGAATCTTCACTTGCGAGAATAGAATTATGCATCTTCTTAGCAGATAACGTAAGATGATAAGTAATGATGGTGTGTGTACATACTAAAAGCATTAAAGTGTTTTCAAGACTATCAAGACTAAATAAGTTAAAGCTCTCTCTCTCTATCGCTTTTTTTTTTTTTTTTTTTTGTTTTTTTGTCTGCACTATGCAGTTTAATATTTTTAAGGGTTTATAATCTGTGTATCAAATAAATTCTGCATAACTAGGAAACATATTGAAATCATGAAATTTAACAAGCAAATACTTTTATTATAAAAAAGTAACTTAATGCAGTGCAAATGCTTCAGCACAGTTTCAACAAAACATCAATGAACATTTAAGTGTTATGTTTATTTATGCCATATTTAGCTGTGAATTCTTCATCGGTTTAGAATGTGAATAACTCCAGCCAAGCTGTCTGTGTGGTCATGAAAATGTACAATTAAATAAATGTGCATGGTAAGTTCAAAATACACAGGAAGGGAAACATATAGGTTGGCTTATTTGGTTGATATTATAGCATCTTCATTAGAAAATAAGACTATCCGAAGGACGGTGTACTGACAACGGGACAACCAGTTAAAGAAGGTCCATAGGGACTGCACCATCACCTTCTTAAAAGTGGGTGGATCAAGCCTGGCACAAGGATTAGAGTGATGATGTATCATTCCATTCATAATTGTCTTGGGAGCAGCAAGAAGCCTAAAATGACATCTCAGGAAGATGCTTCTTAAGTTTAGAACAGTATCACATACAGAGTTTGTGTTTCTTAGATCTTATGGACCTTAAATTTCTTTTCAGTTCGTTAACAGGTATGGGAACTCATGTATATGATACTATTATGTAGGAGGAATAGCAGTTACATTTCACACGAAAGCTACTTTTTAGCAAGTTATGAAAACTATAAATTTTCTACATTGACTTTTTTTTAAGAATGCTAAGGGATTATACAAAGTCTCTAATTTATACTCATCAGTACTTTGGTGATTCTGTATTAGGGATTTTTCTGGATGTTAGATCATAAGTTTAAATCTAGAATTGATTTTTGGTCCTTAAAAGTCCTTAATTTCGGCCAAAAACGGCCGAAGGTCCTTAATTTTAATCATCTGAAATTTCTGTCTGTTTTTAACTACTGTCATTTTGAGTATGAATTAGCATTTTGAGAAATATTTTTGGCGATTCCTGAGTTGCCAATTCTCCCGATTTAGGCAGGAGACTTCCGATTTTCGACCGCTTCCCCGCCAATCCGATTTACTATATATTTCTCCCGACTTTTTCTTATTCTTAAAATTTCTCACGATTTTTATGGAACTTGGCTTAATACTTTGTTATATGAAAAAAAAAAAAAAAAAAAAAAAGTGATTTTGGACGTTTGAAAGCAATTGAATTTTTTCTAGATTATATGTAAAACAAAACCTTGCAAAACTTCTGCTTTGTGAGTGAGAGCATATACGTATCCAGAAACGTTCTCCAGTTCTCCAATGGGCATCGTGCTCCACTGCATGTCACCTGGCATATATTAACCAGTGAGAACAAAGCAAGCTGTTGTTTGGATGTTCTTTAGTTATTTCGGTCATTTCTTTATGAGTTGTGTGAGTACATGTGCCTTCGGAAAATAGTTTTAGAAATTATCATCTTTTGTTATGTCTGCAAGAAAGGTTAAATACTCATGTACGTTTCAAAAATCGTCCACAGTTAACTTTCCTTCCATTATTTCCTCAAGAAAATGTAATAAACTTGCGATGTGTACCTCTTGTCATTGTGATTTTTGGATTTCGCATGGTGGAAGGGCGGATATTCTCAAACATGTGCGTACACAAAAACACAAGGACAACATGAGTTGTTTTGAAAAAAACGAAAAATTAAATTTTTCTTCGGAAACAAAGGACCAAAAAGTTATTAAAGGCAGAATCTCTGTTCTCTGCCTTTTTACTGGAGCACAAACTGCCACTGAATGCCTCGGATCTCGCTGCAGCTTTATTTAGAAAAATGTTTCCTGATAGTGAAATCGCTAAGAAATACTCAAGTGCAAGAACCAAAACAGGTGCAATTTTTAAAGAAATGGATTTGGAAATAAATCTTCAGTTATTGATTGCATTAAAACAGCTCCGTTCTGCCTCTCTACGGATGTTAGCAATAATACCGATTCAAAAGTGTATCCAATTGTTGTTTCTTTTTTTAATCCAAAGTCTTCAGAAAATGAGTGTAGTTTACTTTCTGTCCCCACTTTAGAAGGACATTTGACAGGCTTTACTATAGCACAGCTAATTATTAAAACTTTAAAAGAAAATGCAGTCCCTCTGGATAATTTGCTTAGCATTTGGTGCCGATAATGCACCAGTAATAATAGGCTTGAAGACTGTTGTTGCAGGCATCTTAAGAAAGGAAAATTCAGATTTGAAGATTATGAGGTGCACCTGTCACCTCTTAAATTTAGCAGCTGAAAAAGGGACAGCTTCTTTACCAATAAATGTGGATAAACACATTGTTGATATTTATTATTATCTTGAAAGGAGTTCTAAAAGGAAGGAAAAATTGAAACATTTCCAACAGCTGCATAACAGCAGTTTACAATTAGAAAACTTGGATGAAGTTATAAAATCAGCTAGAATTGACATCCAATGGAGTTTAATTGAAAAACTGAAAGATGCTGATGGAATTTTTAAATATAGTGAACTGTCTAGAATTATGTTGGCCATCTTGACAGTTCCCCATAGCAATGCAGAGTGTGAGAGGATTTTCGGTGTTGTTGCGAAAATGAGGACTAAATTTAGATCTAAAATTAGCGATGACACATTAGAAAAACTTTTATTAGCGAAAGCAGGCCTACGTGGCAATTGCTGTGAACAAAATTATGAAGTTTCTTTCTTAAAGAAAGCAAAATCTGCCACTGTTTATAACATTTGTACGAAAACTGATTAAAGTTTTTTTTCTTTTTCGTTTTCTTAAACGATGCAAGTAATAAAAATGTTTTTTATGTGTAAGGTATTTTTGTGTTGCTTGCATTTAAGAATTAGTTACTATTTAAAGTTAAGTCATTATTAAAAACTATATTTTCATCATTTAAAAAGTCTTTTTAACATTGTGAAAAATCTCTTGCTTTCTTAAAACAAAATCTTCTGATTTGTGAGTGTCATAGGTTGGCAAGTATGCGATTCATTGCCATATATATGGTTATCTTTTGAATGGGTTCATGAGTTAAATTTGTTTCTGTTTCTAATATAAATGATGGGATACTCGAGTTTCTAAGCAAGAAGTGAAACATAAGCATTTCGAAATTCATTTTTTTTTTGTAGTAAAGAGCTCTTAAACAACTTTTCGTTTTTGGGGATGTGAATTCTTTTATTAAAATGTTCTAAATTTGGAGACTTTTCAACATTTTGGTGATTTTAAGATCAGTTTCTACAGAAAATTTTTAATTCCGAGATCTGAGATTTTTTCGACTTCTTTTTTTTAAAGCATCATAACATTGATAAATTTCATTAAAATAATGGTAATATATAGAAATTATATTTAAAAAATAACATTAAAATACAACATTTTTGTTTTTCACTGTCATATTATAAAGTTTCATTTTGGCAACTTATTATACAATATTTTAAATTTGAAAAATGAACAAGGTATAATGCTATAACACACAATTTACGAAACGGGTTTTAGCAAAAGCAAAGTTAGCTATGTAACTAATTAAAAATGTCTTATTTTAAATTTTTTAATAGTAAGAGTTTTTCCCATGTAATTATTAATGATATTTGCTTTTTCTCTTCATAAGGCAAATTATCAGCATACCTACACTGGCTACTTATATGTGCTTTATTACAAAGTACACAAGTTTCTTTTTTAATATCCAAATTAACTGATCCATAACACTTAAATAGTAATTCTAGTAATAAATATAGTATACAAGATTTTAATTCAAAACCACTAGTATTCTGACACAGGGATGCCCAATTATTAATCAACTAACGAATGGTGAAATCTGTAGTATTATTCTAAATCCATAAAATATCACTACCGACAACAATGAAAGTGACAGACTGATTGTTGAGAACGAAAAACTTTGACAATTTAGTGGGAATTCTCAACACACAAATTACAGGACTTGAACCTATGTAATTAAAAAGAAAGAATTAACACAAAAAACAAAGCAATTTAAAATAATTTACATCAACAGATAAGTTTAATAAAACAAACAAATAATACTGAGGATTTTTGTGTGTGTGTAAATTTTGATTCCCGTAAGGGTATGAAAATTTTATTATTTCATAAATCACTATTTCATATTTTTTATTTTATAATTTCTATATTTCATCTTACTAGATTCAAACTAATGATCTAACATCCGGAAAAATCCCTAATCTGGAATCACCAAAGTACTGATGAGTCCAAATTTGAGACTTTGTATAATCCCTTAGCATTCTTAAAAAAAAAAAAAAAAAAAAAAAAAAAAAAAGTCAGTGTAGCAAATTTATAGTTTTCATAACTTGCTAAAAAGTATTTTTCGTGTGAAGTGTAACTACTGTTCCTCCTATATAATAGTATATTCCCATACCTGTTAACCCAGTTCATTGATGTTCTCATACCTGTTAACGAACTGAAAAGAAATTTAAGGTCCATAAGATCTAAGAAACTCAAACTCTGTATGTGATGCTGTTCTGAGCTTAAGAAGCATCTCCCTGAGAAGATGTCATCTTAAACTTCTTGCTGCTCCCATGATAATTATGAACGGAATGATATGTCATCACTCCAATCCTTGTGCCAGACTTGATCCACCCACTTTTAAGAAGGGAATGGGACAGCCTCTATGGACTTTCTTTAGCTGGTTGTCCCGTTGTCAGTTACATCGTCCTTGGGATATTGTTATTTCTAATGTAGGTGCCATAATATCAACCAAATAAACCAACCTGTGTGTTTCCCTTCCTGTGTATTCTGAACTTACCATTTATTTGATTGTACATTTTCATGACCATACAGACAGCTGGCAGGAATTATTCACATTGTAAACAGATGAAGAATTCACAGCTAAATATGGTGTAAATAAACATAATCCTTAAATGCTCATTGATGTTTTGTTGAAACTTTGTGCTGAAGCATTTGCACTGCATCAAGTGACTTTTTTGTAATAAAAATATTTGCTTGTTAAATTTCAAGATTTCCATATGTTTCCTAGTTAAGCAGAATTATTTGATACGTGGTTAATAATTTCTTAAGAATAATAAACTGCATAGCACAGACAAAATTAGGGGGGGGGGGGTCGAGAGAGAGATTTAACTTAACTAGTCTCGAAAACACTTTAATGCTTTTAGTATGTACACACACCATCATTACTTATCATGTTATGTTATCTGCTAAGAAGATGCATAATTCTATTCTCGCAAGTGAAGATTAAGTTTAGATGTGATTCAGTACACTACGATCCCTTATCACAAAGGAGTCATTTGCTTTCAAAGGGTTATACTGAGTTGGCAAGAGAGTAGTTTCATTATTTAGTGTGAAATAAAATTCAATATACAGTCAAAAGTCGTTAATCTGGACTCGTCGGGACTTCGGCGATTCCGGATTATCGATTTTTCCGTATTATAGATCATCAGTTTAAATCTCGTAAGATGGCATGCAAAAATTCTAAAATTAAAAATATGAAACCGTAATGTATGAAATAAAGAACAATTACGATCTAAAGGGTATAAAAATTTACAAAAAAAAAAAAAAAAAAAAAAAAAAAAAAAAAAAAAAAAAAGCAGCTTAATATTTATTTGTTTACTTTATTAAACATTTCTTTCAATGTAAGTTGTTTAAGTTGCTTCGTTTTATGTGATAATACTTTCTCTTTAATTCTATAAACAGACATAATTTCTTGTTCAGTTACAAAGTTCCGCTGTTCAAGTCCCATAATTACTGTGCCGAGAATACCAACTAACTTGTCAATCGAAATTTTTTCGTTTTCACTTACCTCTCTGTCACCTTCTTCATGTCTTTATCCATTTTTTGCAGCAATTCCACTTTTTGTTTCGACGGACATCGAAACACACTTTCGTTTTGTAGATCCTTTGAAAGCTCCAGCATCGGAAATTCTATTTGACATAATTGAAAGTTCAAGTTTACTTTTATAAAATTGCTCTTACAGTCTGCAAAAAATAATAAGCCGGATCCAATTCGAAGATTAAGGAACAACGCAATCATCAACATTAACTGAAATAGATAATTAGATAATTTTAGCTTATACTGTCTGTTATACATAAAACACGCACGCGAAAACTTATTCTGCGCTTGCGCACACGCATATGCACAGTCGTAAAGGTCTATGTGCATATGTCAATGCGGCGCATGCGCAGAAAGTTTTTAGCTTTGAGGTCGGGATTATAGATCATTCCGGATTATGGGTGTCCGAATTAACTACTTTTGACTGTACCAATATTGAATCTTTCTACTTTTGTATGCAAAAATTGAACCCTAAATCAGTCAAATAACTTCTAATCTGTTCCGAGAAACTTTTGCCATCTTTCCGATAACTTCATGATTTCGCACTTATAGAACTTCTGGACTTTGTCAGCAAAAAACTCAACTCAGCCTTGCACTGTCATGACTGAACACAGATTTTCTGCAATTTGCCAAGTCTGGTCTCTGTGATTGCTTCCTCAAATTTCTTAAGTTCGTGGCAGTACACATCTGAGTCGATTATTTGGTTGCTTGGAAATAGCTGAAAGCACACATGACCTTTGTAATCCCGCCAAACTGACAGCATGATCTTTTTCTAATGCAATTTAGTTTTTGATATGATTTGTGCTGTTTCACTATGCTTAAACTATGATCTTATTCTATTAATGTTATTGCAGACAATCAATCTATTTTCCATCACCAGTGATAGTTAATTTCAAAAAAGGGTCAACTATATTATGTTTGAAATGCATACTGCAAATGCTGAATCGATGTGTTTAAAGAATTTTTATCAATTCATGTGGAACTCTAATATCGAGCTTCTTAAATAAAATCAATTCCCATATACATAAAGCTTATCCAGGGCCGGCACTAAATATTTGTGATCTGGTGCAGGCTCTACGGGACTGAAATTCTGCTGCCACAAGCTACTCTCTGTTTATCTTCTGGATACCTTCCCTAAAGATTTCACTATCCTTTAATTCTGTTGCTCAGTGCTTCTCTAAATATTTATGATTATGCCTTTCCTAAATAATGCCACCCCATGCAGCTGTAAGAGCTTTTGCACCAGTTTTGGGTTTATCTGAATAACAAATCAGTTATTCTCAATTCAGACTGCACTAAACCTTTTGGCCTAATTTACAAAAGAAGAAGAAATTTCTCAACACTTTGCAACAGAGTTAACTCAAATATATCCAGTCAAAAGTCTTTAATCCGGACCTCAAAGCTACAAACCTTATGCGCATGCGTCAGCGCATATGCGTGTAATACCTTTATGCATGCGCGTAACATGTTTGCGCATGCGCATTTAATGTATAACGCAGGGTCTAAGCTAAGCTAAAATTATTTAATTTGTTTTATCTAATATGTTTTATCTAATTTATCTATTTCAGTTAATGTTGCAGATTGTATTCTTCCTTAATCTTCTAATTTCATTCGGCTTATTATTTTTTGCAGACTGTTAGAGCAATTTTATAAAAGTAAGCTTGAACTTTCGATAATGTCAAAGAGAATTTCTGATTCTGGAGCTGCCAAAGGATCTACAAAGCGAAAGCATGTCTTAATGTCCATCAAACAAAAAGTGGAATTGTTGCAAAAAATGGATAAAGGCATATTCTTTGTTTCTCTAACCATTCCGAAGTCTGTTTATCAATTTCACGCTGCTCTGCAGGGGGGGAGGGGGAGGACATCGCGGTGCGCAATGAACTGGAAGTTGATCTGTCAGCACTATCCTTATCTTCAGGGCAGATGTGTTTATTTTATTTGCCTTATAAGTCCTTAGTAAATGTAGTATTTCATCTCGATGTACTCCATCTTTGATATGATTTAAATCTAATTCCCTATCATTATAAATATCACGAATACACATCAAATAGTTTTCTGGTTGCAATTTTCTAATTTTGACTATGCGTAATGTATGCTTTAAAGAAATGTTTAATAAAGTAAACAAATAAATATTAAGCTTTTTTTTTTTGTAAATTTTGATATCCTTTAGATCATAATTGCACTTTATTTCATAAATTATGGTTTCATATTTTTAATTTTATAATTTCTGCATGCCATCTTACCAGATTTAAATTGATGATCTATAATCCGGAATCGAAGTCCCGACGAGTCCCTATTTCGGACTGTAGTAAATTTTTTCTTGTATGTTTGCTTTGCTTTGTCTTCTTGGGAACTCGGATTCTGTGATTAATAACTGGTGTTTTTCCTTAGGAATAAATACATCGTACTTCCAAAAAAAAAAAAAAAAAAAAAAAAAAAAAAAAAAAACAATAATAATAAAAAAAAACTTGAATACATTTTCGTAAATAATTTCATGTAACTGAAATTAGATTACTGTTATTCTTTCCCTCTTCATTTTAGTTTTTTAATTAGAGTAGCAAGCAACAATGGTTATTTTTTTCAAACCATTTGCTAGTATGCTGTGTATCATGTTGGTATTATTTAAGAAATCTGTGAAATTTCAGCTTGAATAAGCAATATCTAAAATTAAGATTGAGGTGTAATAATCAGTTACATTATGTAAAATTAAAAGATGGTTTCTAAAATAATATTTAACATAGTATAAGTAAGTGCATATATATGAATAAGTAAGAACATGGATGGATGAGGCTAGAATGCCTAATATGTATATTTCAAGTTGTATGCATTAATAAGCATTTATATTCAGAAGTCAAACAACAAAAATCATCGTTATATTTTCAAAATTTTCACAGGACTAGTTTCGATGATTTTACTGAACCACCATCCTCAGCTGCAAAACCGCAAATGAACAAGATAGGAAATAATGATTAGATAAGATACGAAAGCCTGGACAATAAGCAAGTGGCGCCATCTGTTGATGAAACCAGAACTAAAACATAATTTCTTTAAAGGCCGAAGGCAAAGATGAATTGGAATTAGGATCGTTAACTAGAACAGAAAGATTTTTTTGAATGCGAAATGCCTCTAGAAAATCCAGTTCTCCAATGGAAGATGTTTTTTGAATAATTATGGCAGCAGAAAAATTGAAAGTGTGATTTTCGGACCAACAATGTTGAGCAACAGAAGTGTTTTCTTTTTTCTAACATAAGAATCATGTTCCTTGACGCGAAATTTTAAGGCTCTCTTAGTTTGGCCAATGTAATAAATTAAACCACACTGGCAAGGAATCCTATAAATACCCGAGGAATTCATATCCGGAATGGGGTCCTTGAGTATGGAACTCGGAATTTTATTGATGGGAGAATAAACAACCCAAAAGTTAAATTTCTGCAAAATATGTGCAACTTTATAGCTAATTGATGGAAAGAAGGGAATGATAACATAATTTTTATAATCTCCTAAAACAAGAGTGTGCGTTTTAGTGTGTTGACATGAGAATTTTTTAACTGCTTGATTAATAATGTTGGGTGAAAACCCCCTCTGTCAATAGCTATTGCCTTTAAATAATTTAGTTCTTCATCAAGGGATAGTTTTAGGAGCAAACTTAAAGAGCACGGAAAACATAGGAATAAAATGAAGCTAACTTTTGTTTAGTTGGATGGCATAATTTAAAGTGTGGTGGAAGGCAAACCGATGAAGGTTTACAGAAAACCGTAGTACTGAAGTTGGATGTGTTATGTGTGACCCGAATGTCGAGAAACGGAAGAGATTTGCAAGTCTCAAGTTCAAAAGTGAACTGAATAGCAGGATCAGTA
Source organism: Stegodyphus dumicola (assembly GCF_044657685.1). Classification (NCBI taxonomy): domain Eukaryota; kingdom Metazoa; phylum Arthropoda; class Arachnida; order Araneae; family Eresidae; genus Stegodyphus; species Stegodyphus dumicola. Next base: position 129,673,849 of record NC_140768.1, on the reverse strand, counting down.
GAATTCATTGTTGAAAGAACTTTATTTAAATCCTCTTTATTACCTTCAAACAGGGTAAAAGTATTGTCTACGTAGCGCAACCATGCCAGGAAGTTTCAAACAATTTTGATTCATAACATTAATAGAAATTACGTTTTAGTTCTGGTTTCAACAGATGGCGCCACTTGCTTATTCTTGTCCTGGCTTTCTTATCTTATCTAATCATTATTTCCTATCTTGTTCATTTGCGGTTTTGCAGCTGAGGATGGTGGTTCCGTAAAACCATCGAAACTAGTCCTGTGAAAATTTTCAAAATATAACGCTGATTTTTGTTGTTTGACTTCTGAATTAGTATTTGTTTGGTGTGCTATTGTGTCTTAATTATAGAAGCCCCAAACAAGCTTATTTTTTGCTTTCTTTTTTCCACGTGGTTTTCGTCGTGTTGCGTTTGTATGTATTTCGGAGCCGAAAACGGCTTATTCTTTGCTTCCTTTTTTGCACATGGTGTGGCCGCCATTTTGTGATTGAATGGGTTTCGGTAAGTACTTTTTGAAATTTTGAAGTTCTGTTTATGTTTTGCATATTTGGATATTGTGCTTTGCTTGTCTGATTTCATGCATTTTGGTTACAAACGTTTTGTTTTCTATTCGTTTCAGTGAGGGATTTTTCTGCTGTTTTGTGTGTACTTTATTCTTGCTTAGTTAATTTAGTTTGATTTTCTGCATTGTTTATCGTGCCTTCATTCGTTAAACGTTTCACTAAATTATACCTGAAACGGCAAAAATTCCTGAATCATCTTGACTTTTTACTTAAATGTAAATGTAAAAAATTTATCCCTAATTTTATTCAAATCAAATCTAATCAAAAACCTTCCAGTCGCGTTTCAAGAATTCTGTTAAATTGCAAGCTTGCCTTACTTCGGTCCATCATAAGGAATACACGTCAACAGTTGTCCAAAATTGAACATGAACTCTATAAGCTTCATCTGGAACTCGCTCATTTATATCCAAAATCCACTGCCCTTGAACAAAAGTCTTGGTCTAGAACGAAGAATTCAGTTAACTGTCATAAAAACACCCTTTTAGTTAAATTCGAAAAACTTATTTTACAGTCTTCCAGTTCAAGTAGTTCAAAAAATCTTCCCATTGTAAACATCAAGCCAATAGTTAATATTTCTAATGTTAGTCTTTCAGAAGAACAAGAGAGAATTCTAAAATATAATTTGAACTTCTCACAAACCTGTGAACCCTCGATTCCAAAGATTTTGGCTTCCTATCAAAAAAGCTTTAAACTTCAGTAAAGTTCAGAGTCACAGAAAGAAATGATTAGGCATCTTATCGCTCATAATGTGAAATTCAATAATAAACCTTTGAAACCAAATCTAACTGCGAGAAAAAGAGCTATAATGCGCAAAATTCATTCTAACCCAGATATTATCATTTCAAAGGCCGACAAAGGTGGCCAGATAGTCCTCGTGGAGAACACTTACATCGATGGTGTCACTAAACTGTTAAACGAAGGACCGTATAATCCGATCCAAAAGATCCTTCAACTTCGGACTTATCAAAAATAAAAACTGCGATCAAATTTTCACAATTCATTTCAAGCAACTTAAAACATTCGCTTATCCCATCTGTTGCGAATTGTGCCAGATTATATGCTCTTCCCAAAATTCATAAAAGTGGTATTCCTTTCCTCCCTATTGTATCAAATTTAGGTACTGCCTCCTATCCATTAGCTAAATATTTAGTTTCTAGATTTTCAACTCTATTAGACAATAACATTTACACCATAAAAAATTCAATAGAGTTTGTAAGAAAGGTTAAAAACATTTCTCCTAGAAATTTACTCATGGTTTCTTTTGATGTAAAATCATTATTCACCAATGTTCCAGTGGAGGGTGCATTAAGATGTCTAGAAACCAGACTTCGTAAATTTCATTTCTCTTGCATCGAAATTGATGAGGTAATTTTTCTCACTCTGTTTGAAACAAACACATTTTGTTTTCCAAAATAAATATTACAAGCAAACTGAGGGATTAGCCATGGCAAGCCCCCTCAGTCCCATCCTGGCTGATATCTACATGCATTATTATGAATCAAAATTGTTTGAAACCTCCCGGCACAGTTCCGTAGTAGTAGACGATATTTTTACCCTGTTTGAAGGTAATAAAGAGGATTTAAATAAAATTCTTTCAACAATGAATTCTATTGATCCTGCTCTTCAGTTCACTTTTGAACTTGAGACTTGCAATTCTCTTCCGTTTCTTGACATTCTGGTAACACATCCAACTTCAGTACCACGGTTTTCCGTAAACCTTCATCGGTTTGCCTTCCACCACACTTTAAAATATGCCATCCGACTAAACAAAAGTTAGCTTCATTTTATTCCTATGTTTTCCGTGCTCTTTAAGTTTGCTCCTAAAACTATCCCTTGATGAAGAACTAAATTATTTAAAGGCAATAGCTATTGACAGAGGGGGTTTTCACCCAACATTATTAATCAAGCAGTTAAAAAATTCTCATGTCAACACATTAAAAGGCACACTCTTGTTTTAGGAGATTATAAAAATTATGTTATCATTCCCTTCTTTCCATCAATTAGCTATAAATTTGCACATATTTTGCAGAAATTTAACTTTTGGGTTGTTTATTCTCCCATCAATAAAATTCCGAGTTCCATACTCAAGGACCCCATTCCGGATATGAATTCCTGGGGTATTTATTGGATTCCTTGCCAGTGTGGTTTATTTTACATTGGCAAAACTAAGGGAGCCTTAAAATTTCACGTCAAGGAACATGATTCATATGTTAGAAAAAAGGTGGTGCATTTAATTATGGCAAAGCAGACTAGGGCTAATATGCCTAAGGAGAGGGATGCCTTCGTCGAGGAATTTCTAAGGGAAACTGGCTCGTATACACGTTACACATGGGAAAACCACGAAAACACTCATGCAGCCAGCCCGTTCGTGGGATTCGAACATCTGATCGAACTACCAGTGTTCAGCGACTTTACCTCTCGGCCGCTGGTAGGCCTCTAGAAAAAAGGAAGCACTTCTGTTGCTCACAATTGTTGGTCCGAAAATCACACTTTCAATTTTCTGCTGCCAAAATTATTCAAAAAACATCTTCCATTAGAGAACTGGATTTTCTAGAGGCATTTCACATTCAAAAAAATCTTTCTGTTCTAGTTAACGATCCTAATTCCAATTCATCTTTGACTTCGGCCTTTAAAGAAATTATGTTTTAGTTCTGGTTTCAACAGATGGCGCCACTTGCTTATTGTCCAGGCTTTCGTATCTTATCTAATCATTATTTCCTATCTTGTTCATTTGCGGTTTTGCAGCTGAGAATGGTGGTTCGGTAAAACCATCGAAACTAGTCCTGTGAAAATTTTGAAAATATAACGTTGATTTTTGTTGTTTGACTTCTGAATTAGTATTTGCTCAGCATGTTATTGTGTCTTAAGCATTTATATATGCCTATGGTTATTAAATATGTCTCGGAAGCATTGTTTAAATGAGCATTAACAGTTATGATCATCAGTGATGACCAACACTTAATTGTTCCATAGAATATCATGTTATGGGTGTGGAGGTGATGTTTTTTTTTTTTTTTTTTTTTTTTGTTGAGTCCCAGGTTGTCAAAGTTTATTCTCCCCTACTGCATCTATTTCAATTGGTGACATGAAATTGTAATGTGACTGCTTAGTAATTAGCATTTATATTTCCAACAATCACTGGCATAGCATATAGGCTTACTACTTACCAAAAATGAACTGAAAAGTGGCCTGTGTGCTAGGTGTATGTACGTCCCCTCATTTTTTCTTCATGTGTTAAAAAGCAGTGTTTCAGGTGATTGGCTGCAAGTTCTTTTCATGAGTTAAGGTGCCCTTTTACCCAAAGGTAATATGGAACTTGGAACGTTTTATCAAATTTTTATAAAGTATCAGGTTCTGTAATGAAAGTTTTCTTATCTTGGTGGCAGTTAATGTAACTGGCATATATTTAAAACAAATGTTCTGTGTGCTAGCCAAAAGTATATAGGTAAGATCCTGTATGAAATTCTGCAATTAAAGTTTTTTATGGGGTGTGCAACCTGAGAGTTTCTGCACATGGGCAATAATTACTATGTTCATTAATTCTTTCTGGTGAAAGAATTAACCTAATAGTATTAATATTCTTCATCTACTTTGGTCAGTCAATCCCTTTGTTCAATTACATTGACTAGTGTACATGCATGTCTTGGCCAGTCAGTTCCTTTGTTCAGTTACATTGACCATTGTACATGCATGCCACAGTACAGTTCTGTCACATATATCTTAGATGTCTTAGTATATACAGTTTCAACATACCAGCTTTCCTGTTTGGAACTTCCACGAGCACAAATTTGCCTTTCCTAAACCAGCTTTTCCTATTAAAATTTTATTTATTTAAATTATTAAGATTTTTAAGTATGGTAAGACATGAGCTTCTAATTAAATCACAGTGGGAGAGGGGTTGTGGATTTAAAAATATTGTAGAATACATAAGTTTCTGCATAATATGAGAAATATATATAATACGAATAATTTGGGAATGGAATAAAAGTTATTTGCAATTAAACTAATTCTTAATGCGCTAAAAAAGTCTACAGGGTTATTTCAAATAAACCAAACTATGTGTAATGTTAATCTAACTTAAAGTTATATTGTTGTTAAAAAGATTGTGTTTTACAAATTTTGTAATATTTTTTATCTTTATATGTTATATAATTGTTTGTTTATGAATTTGCAGTTTCTGATATCTCTAATGAAGGCTCTCATGGATCTAATAGTTCAACTTTACCTAGGAATACTGCTGTTAAAAGAACGCCAATAAGGTTAGTGTAAGTAATAATTGCTTGGAAATACTTTCAATAATTAATATGCTCATTAAAACAAAGAAATAGTATACAGTTGTTTCAAAAACTGAAAATTGCATGCAGGCCAAATGCACAATCTGAAAACAACTGACAGGCCAGAATTTTTTTTAAATGAAAAATTTTATTTACAAAATAAAAAATGTTTTTATTAAATTTTGTTTGCTAAGCATTTATTAAAACATCATAAATAAAAAACTATTAATATCATAAATAAAAAAACTCAGATTTATGTCTATTTTCTGTCTAAAATTTAAAGTTTGTTACCCACATGAGATTTTCATTAGCTACGCTTTGTAATTCAAGCATGTTAATTGATTAATTGCTAAATATTAAATTCTTAGACTGACATTGCATTAAAATTTATTAAATTCTTAGACTGACATTGCTTTAAAATTATTCTAACTTGTGTAATTAATCATTAAATAACTTACTGTGTACTTATGTGTTAACTGCCAGTCGTGTAATGAATCACCAGGCAAAATGTTGTGTCACCCAAATAGGCAACCTATGGTATAACAAACATTGTAATATATCTGGCAACATACTTAATGGTTGTGCTTGCATTATGCCAGAATCAAATGCATGCCATTTGTTGCCTTTAAATTTGTGTTTCTGCTTTGAATAGTATATGGAATTCTTTTTTCTTGTAAGGAATCTTAATGAATATGTGGAATTTGCCTGCTAATGAAAAAGACAGTGTTTATAGAAATTTCGCAGCTTGAAATTAGTTTATGAACTGTTCTTGACTGATTGTGATAATAGTTTTCTCCGAATTAATGCAATTGTCTAATTTTTTGAAAGTTTAAACAGGCCATCATGTATGGAAAGTAGAGCCAAGCTGCTGTGTGACCAAGAACTCAGCGATTCTCTGATTTTTTTAAAATTAAACTTAAAACAAGTCAGTGTACAGACAGCAGTGCGAAGCTGCTCTGTGATACTGAGAATTCTGCAACGCTATTTTTTTTTTTAAAGTTTAAATAGTTCGCTGTGCGCATGGGCTGAGAAAACAGAAAGATAAGTGTTTTATCTAGGGAAGACATTATTTTGCAGTCTCGAGTGGATTGATGAATAGAAGTTCAATGAAAATATGTTTTACCTAGTAGAAGATGCCAGGAACTTTTGAAAAATTACAACAATCACTTTATGTTCGAGCTATATCTTTATTACTTGGTGCACTTCACAATGAGGGCCAATCTGCACTCCACAATTTTGATAATAACGCATTACATTTTTAACAAAAGCAGCCAAGCAAGAGATGTCATTCAGCCAGCAAGGATAGGCAGAGAAAGAGGGAGGGTAGTAGGATTGCAACGATATTTATAGTAAAATTTTTTGTTAATCTGATTGGCTAAAACTTATAGGCAATGCAAAAGTTTCAAGATGACTGATTTTGCAGTAAAAAGGAGAAACAGACACTGCAGTTCAGCTAAGCATAAAAAGCAAGTGCGTTATATTCAGGGTAAAATCTTAATTCAGACTGAGTTAGTTTTGGTTCCAAATGCATTTTGATTTTATAGTTATTATTGCTGTAAAATTGCTGTTGGCTGCTTGAGTTTTAGTTCCATTTACATCACCAGAATTATGTAAGAGTGATATGACATGGATTGCAGAGAGAGGTTACTATTTTTAGAATTGAGAAGGGAAATATACATTGCTAATTTAATATTTTACATATTCTTTATTTTTCTTACACATTTTTTCTTTATTTGAACAGCTATCTAAATTCTGATGCCATAGCTCTTACTACAACCTTGATAAAAAAACTCCCTACAATTACAAAAATTTGCGACCAGAAAAATTTTTTAGCCAAGAGCTTGCTGAATAGAAACACTTGGAAGCACCCTTTTACTTTTATTTTTCACCCAGTTCATGTCACCCCCTCTTTTTCAACAATGGTTCTAGTTTCCTAATGTGGTAACCCTACCAAGCAGAGTTCAGATATAGAATTTGGCAACTATACTGTTCTTGTGCTTTTTAGTTTAAATTTTCCCACCATTTTGAAGAGTGGCGTATGCTACGTTTTTCTAGTTCATTATTTTTGCAGGTTCTTTTTTATTTTTATAGTTTTTATCTACTCACTCCAAAGATATTTAAAACAATTTTACTTTTTAATCAGTTGCAAAAATTTTATGACTAAAAACAAGCTTTAGGTACTCGAGACAACCCTCTTGTTAAAAAAACTTTTAGGTTGGTACTAAATCACTTTTAAAATTATTTCCGTACATTTGCAGAGTTTTCGTATTTTTATTTGCATATTGCTTTCTTTTTCAGTGTATTGTTTATTTTGTTTTATACATTTTGTTCAATTGTTAATTATCAGTGCTTAAATACTTGCTCTTTAATTTTCATTTGTATGCTTTCTAAGAGTATAGGGAAAGCTCTGAATGTATTTGAGACTCGATGTGATCTTACTTTTCAAAATGATAATTTGTTAAACGGCTTAAGTCTCAATGGTCCAGAGCAGTGGTGCGCAAACTTTTTTTGACTGCGACCCTTTTTGTAGAGAGAGAATTTTTGGATAGAGTTCTCCTAGAGATAAGTGTTCACAAATACAATGTAAATTTCGCTCATTTCTTTCATTTCATCGGATAAAAACATCATCATATCTGACTCGTATTAATGTTATTTATAATTTTAAGAAAATACTTTTTGTATAACACAAAAATCAGTAAATTGTCCTTTAATGAGATGTATGTGGCTGCAAGTTTCTAATTATCTCATCGATGTTTGGATGAATGTTGCTAATTGCAATTCGCATATCATCGCCAGGGTTTAAACGCGAGCGGTATTTAGTTTAAATTGAAACTAGTTTGCTAAATTCAGTTTTACATAAATATGTTGATGCAAATTGTTAACACTGATGGCATTCTTGCATAAAACGCTATATTGTTTTTCCACGGATGGCCAAAATTTTTGGCAAGGCTGAGTCTTAAATTGATTTCGAAGAGTATAATCACTAATTAGATCTATCAATTGCTCTTTCTCACTAATTTGAAGAGTTGAACTGCATATGTCAAGTCCAGTGAGTGGGCTGTTACTCATTTCTAGACTGACAGCTAATTAATCACTCTTCAGTGAAAGGTCTTAGGAATTTCCTCACTTCAATAATGATATGAGGAGGTGTGCCGTCTTCCATGAACATCACTGTATCAAGAATACGGTATTCTTTTAAGTGCAGTATCATTTTCTCCAACCGTTTTTGCAAGTAGCATTTTCCAGTAACTAAGCAGGTCTTCCAGCCAGCTGTTGCACAGCATATTTCAAAGAAAAAATGGCCCACAGTAGTAGATGCAATGAAATCGCACCAAACAGTTAAACATGGTAAGAGTGATTGGACTTGAACCTTTCTTCTATACCTTCTGTGTCTGAAACCTTTGTAAAGCTTCAGTTGGCAATTCTTGGCTGAGGTAAAACAACTTCAGTAATAATGCTTTATTCACTAGTAACAGCATTATAATTAAAACTTTATGTATTAACAAGTAGGAGAAAAAATTCAGAAATGAGCTGTTCTGCAATGTATATAGGACTATGATTTACATATTCCTTGTTACTGCATCTGTGTGGCGCTCTATATTGACAACATTTTAAAGTATTTTTTCTTTATCTAAAAAAATCCTCTTTCACGAGAATACATTTTTCCAGACTGTGTTCAGTTCTACATATTCCTTCAATTCTTATGAATTTTTAAAATGTTTACAGACTTATGGGACACCCATATATATATATGTGTGTGTGTATATATATATATTTAATATTAGAATTAATTATTATTTCCTAGCAACCATATTTCAATGTATTCTAAAATAAATAAAAATAATATGCCACTAAAGTAATTTAGATTTATGAGAAATAAATGTCAAATTAGGCTGATGAATAGAAGCCATTAAAAATGTTAATAAAGTTTACATGAACTTGTATATGACACTTTATAATATTGTACAATGAAGCAAATGTTAAAAAAAAAATTACAATAGGAACAAAATTTAAAAATAAAATTATCTTTTACCTCCCAAAGGGGACTTGACTTTTCAAGGGGAAATAATTTGCCATTAGCAGATGCACAATAATTTGGGGATTATTGTGTTTTGAATACAAATGAATAAATTACTTATCCGATACATTAAAACAAAAAAAATAAAGATAATTTAAGGTTTAAATATATATTCAATTATGATTCATTTCCTCGATGAAATGTCACATTTTCATGTAGAAAAAGGGAAGAAATAAGACCAAGATAGAACCAATATAAAATAAAATCAGCAATGCAATAATGTAAGTAAAAACTTATGCACAAAAGATTTAGCATTTAATTAATGGAAAAAATTTTAAAAAAAAAAAGGAAAATATACAATTAAATACAAATTTAGGCCTTGAAAAATATTATGTTTTGAACTTACCTTCATCGTCCAAGTTAGCCATTTGTGAAATACTTACACATATACAGTGGTGGCCAAAATTGTGGACACTTTTGGAAATTTTTATGTTTTTGAACTTTGTATGCTTATAGAAAATGTTGCGTTTTGCAAAATGCAAACTTATATATATCATTTTAAAAAGAATTTATTACTGAATTCAATACAAAACACAAAATTCAATTATTTGCAATACATATTTAATATAAATAAAAAACACAGTTATGAAGTGGTTTGTAATGTCTAGCTTTCCTGGCCAATCACTGTTCTTGTTCTGAGAACCAATCAAATGTTAGTAACTGCCAGTAGAAGCTGACATCATGTTTACACTTGAAAGAATTCATTATTTTGCTTTGTTCTGTAGAAGGAGGACCTGTTTCTTATACACTGCAATTACAAGTAGGAATTTTTGTAAAAGTTTTTAATATTTAGTCAAGAAGCAATGATATCAAATAAAAGAGTAGATTGGACACCTAGAAAGAGATGTAATATTATTGTGTTACGAGAAAGTGGTCTTTCCTATGCTGAAATTGCAAGACGGGTGGTTCAGTGACTACATCTGGAGTCTGAAAGTTTTGTTTACGATATCAGGAGAAAAATTCAATAAAAAACAAAGAAGAAAAAGGTGCACCACATCTGTTGATGACAGAAGAATAAAAAGACTATGTCTCCAAGATAGAAAAATGTTATCAGCGGCCATCAGAAGTGATCTGAATGATGCTGGTGTTTCTGTCAGTTCAAAAACAATCAGGATAAGATTAACAGATGTTGGACTGAAAGGTAGAATTCCACAAAAAAAGCCTTATCTTAATTTTCAGCAACGAAAAAAAAAAAAAAAAAAAAAAAAAAAAGACTACAGTGGGCAAAGGAACACATTAATTGTACAGATGATCAGTGGTCATAAGTTATATGGAGTGATGAAACTAAGGTATCGTTATGCGGTAGTGATGGGCGAAAATATGTAAAACGTAGAATAGGAGAAGAGCTAGCTACATCCTGACTGCATTCAAGCAACTGTGAAGAACCCAGTTAGTGTTATGATTTAGTCATGCATGTCAGCAGATGGTATTGGTTGCCTTCATGATGGGACACTGAATGCCAGAAAATACCTTGACACTATTCTAGAACCAAAACTTCTGCCTTCCATCAGAGATCTCTTTCCCAACAATGCTTCGTTTATTTTTCAGCAGGATTCTGCTCCTTGCCACACGTCCAAAATATCGAAAGAGTGGTTTCGTACAAAGAGCATTAAATTGTTGTCATGGCCAAGAAACAGTCCTGACCTCGATCCTATCGAAAATTGTGGGACCGTTTGAAAACTCTTGTCCGAATGAGGCACCCATCAAATAAAAGGGAACTAATTGAGGCTATAATTGTTTCCTGGCATCATGTAATAACGAATAAAGAGCTTAAAACTCTTGTCAGCTGAATGAAATGTCGATGTGAAGCTGTAATCAAAAATAAAGGGTACCCTACTAAGTACTGATAACTCACTGCAATCATCACTATCTAATGTATATCGATAACTATTATCGTTTAACTTTTTCTGTATTTCAAATAATTGAATTTTGTGTTTTGTATTGAATTCAGTAATAAATTCTCTTTAAAATGATATGTACAAGTTTGCATTTTGTGAAACGTAACGTTTTCTATAAGCATGGAAAGCTCAAAAACATAAAAATTTCCAAAAGTGTCCACAATTTTGGCCACCACTGTATATGAATACTAAAGATTAAAACAAAAGGTTAAAATAAGTGCCATAAAAACAATGTAGTGTATCATCAATGGTGCGTATGCCATAGTTTGAGACTGGACTAGTGCATTCTTTTCACTCACCTAGCCCTTATCCCATCGCATCACTGGAACCATTTCCTATAGTTATGACTTAATGATACATGCTCTTGTCTCTCAGTAAATCTGGTGATTTCCATTCAACATTTTGATGTTTAGTTCTTGGATAATATTTGCAGATATTTATTTCTTGCCACAACTGATTTCACGAAGCGTTCCTGTAAATTCTGTACTTTTATTGTGCTTCACTTTTTCTAATGTCAGAATAGTTGTGTGTTGTTATTGTACTATCATATTTTTTTATCCCTTGAGAAAATGTGTAACAGTAATATATTTTTCTCACTCAAATTTTCACCTAAGGCTGTGCACACTGTGTCGTCTTTATCACAGAAATAATCTGCAATAATTCTGAGAATTGTATAGTCAACTTTTGTTTGTTCTGTCACTTTAATTATAAGTTCTTTATTGAGAATGAAAGCTGAATATTCGGGCCTGTCATCGTGTTCCAGATTGTACTTACTGCATGTGAATTAGATTATCCATTGTTATAACTGTATTCAAGATTATCACATATCCCTAAAAATTTTCATATTGAACCGTCTCAGTCTTCATAGATTACATAATTTCTTTACTATGATAGTTACCCAATCAAAGTGAACATAAAATTTTGTTTTATATCTAGTGAATTTAAAGCAGACTATACAGTTTGTCAGATTGTTAATTAAATGTAGTTTGGGCTACACAGCATTCTAATTAAAAGGCATTAGTGTCTTTCTCAATATAAAATGTTTTTAGTGTACTTCTCAAATTTTATGGTACGAAATGTTCTTCTACGAGTCTTCTTTTAATGTTGAATATTTTGAGTCATTTTTATTGCCATTAAATTTTGTAGATTTCACAGAAGGAAAAATAAATAATTTAAGAATAAGTAATTTATATAATAAGAAACATATTAATTTATTAGTTCTAAAAATGTTCAGTTTGTGTTTGATTGAAGCAGAATTTTTTTAATAACTACTGTATCCTCTTTTTTACAGTATCTATTTGTGCTTATATTTAATACAATAGCTGTCATTCATGTTATATTAATTTAGCATAATTTAATTACAATTGTTTTGGATGCAAAAACATTAATATTCACGTTTACCTTTCAGTGTGCCAGTTGCCAAAAAGAAATGTATAAAAAGATCCCCGACTGTGGAACAAGCAAAAAAAGTTTTACCCTCTCCCGAAGTTAGCACTTTAAGTTCTTCTGATGAAGCTTCACCTAAAAAGGAACCACAATTTTTTCCTTTGAAGTGAGTTCTTAATCAAAATTAACATTATATGAAATTCAAGCTGTTATTAAAATTTTTAGAGATATATACATTTTTAAATTAAAATTTATTGGATGCTAATAGTAGCCTTGTGGTTATTGAAAATTTATTATGTACAAGGTAACCAAAAGAGTTCTTGCCATTTTGGGCAGTCAGAAAGAAAAAGACATAAAACAAATAATAATCACCGCTAATTCTCAAAGTAATCACCATCGGCATCCAGTGCCTTTTGTGACAGTGACAACTCTCTTGTGTCACCATATGTCCCTTGTATCGCCATAAGAGGTGTTGTAATTTAAAAAAAATGTAATTGATCACTATATTGGTTAAAACTGTAATTCAACCCTCATGTTGCCTTCCAGTAATTTCGAGAAGCAGAAAGCACTGAAAATATCTCAGCGATTGGGTGAAAACTATGCAAGTCCAGAGACGGCATCTTCTGCCAGTAGTTGTTATTAGCTGTTAGCTCAGCGTGAGTTCCGAGTACTACCTCTGGTTCCCTGTTTAGCTGTGCATTACATTGCATTGACTTTAACATTCATAGTAGTTTGAAGTGTAATTACTGATTGTACTTTGTGATATTGTGAAGAGTTGTATGTCTATTTTTCTGGAAGGTTCTAAATCTCCGAAGTGTTTCTTTTTATAAAATAAATTTTATCAACCTAATAGAGGAGCTGTCTGCATTCAATCTATTATGAACCTGTATGCATTCAGCGATACTAATTGTTTATAATAAGTGTCTAAAAACTGTGTCATTTCAAAATTAATCCATTCTTGCATAACACTTATGACAGAAGTACTTGCATAAGTCAGCAGTGAGTAAGATTTTAAATTTGGGAACCAGAATTTAGTAAGGATTAAATATCAAATGAAACCATTTCATTCTGAAAAAAACTTTCGTTTTAGACATGTCACATTCGTTTTTTTGCTCCTCTAGCTAGCTAGATTGCTTCAAAAATGTAAAATTTTTTGAAGAATGGGTGCACTTTACCAGTGATGCGCCAAAAATATTTGTCAACGAAAATAAAGAAATATTAGCTATTACTGCATTCTTCTTTTATGGATCTACATGACTTTAGCATTTGAATTATTTCATATATTTATAGTTACTGAAAAAAATGGGATTTTGTTTATTATTACATAAGATAGCTGTAAAACTTTTTTTTAAATGAAATCTAGGATTATCTGTTCAGATCTGAGCAGTTTAGAAATTTTAAATCTACTTCTGTTCTCAAATATTAAATCTAAAGGCTGCCAATAGTGAGTTAAGTCAGTCTGTGTGCCAACCTTGATATCTTTTTGCCAAGTGGGACCAAAAGTAAATTTCAGTTTTGTACTTCTGTGTTCCAGCCAGAAAATCCTGTGTAAAAAATCTGTGTTCCTGCCTGCTGGTCAAATTTGTTTTTGCATACAAATTCTAATTTTAATTGTAAAAAAAAAAAAACTTTGTGTGTTTTTCTTGTATTTTTAGTGAAGATGCTTTGAGCTTTTATGTTTTTTTGCCTTGCCGGGAAGTTAGAACTGAATTAATTGAATGAGAAATATATCTCTAAGGAAATTTGTGGAAATAAATTAAATGAAATGCAGCAAGAAATATGTGTAATTTAATAGGTCGTTCAAGGAAGTTATGCAGTGTCTGTATCAGATATGTTTTTGGTGGGTGTGTAAAATGCAGCATAAGAATGTTGTTGGTTTGTAGTTAAAACTGTTTAGCATTGGCTGCTGTTAAGACAGAGTTTCGTGATTAGACTTAATAATACAATAATAAGCCTAGAATTTCAAAATCGTTCTTTGTTATTCAAAAAACACTTAATGAAATGCTTAATGAAAAGCAGCAGATTGTATTAATAAATTTAGAAAGTTACAGTGCATGATTTTTATCAATCAAATTTGGTAACATTTTTTGGGGGAGGAGGCATATGAATAGTTTGTTTTATTGTGTTTTCCCCTTTTTAAAGCCTTTCTGCTACCATAAAAGGCTATTAGTAATAAATATGAATAAAATACCTGTAGAGGATTACAAATCAGGTAAAGGTAAAGGTTCAGGTATGAAGGTACCTGTAGAGAATTACAAATCAAGTGTTATTATTAAAAGTTACCTTTGCTGTTGAAAAACTTATGCTTAAAATAATTTTAAGATATTTATTTCCTGAAATTCTTTTCAATTAAAAAATGTATCATTTCTGTGGGATGAATGCAAAGTGGTATTATCTATTACAGTCTTACATTATCAGTATCTGTTGCAAGTAGTGAATTCAGTAACTGCTGCAGAAAATGAGACTAGAAATCCAGTCGTTTACTAACAAAAAATGCACACTGTCGATAAGCCATGGCTTTGGTTGGGATAAGATATATATAGGCTTATACTGAAATAAATACAAGATATCAACTGCTGTTTTACCTATATTATGTTTTATTTTTGTTTTACTTTCTTTCTATGTATTTTAAACATGCCTTTCATTCTTAGGGGTTTAACACCTGGATTAACTATAACACCTGTAGCTGCCAGTACGCCGCGTATTGCCACACCTGTGATCAACAAAAGTGCAGTAAGTTTTCAATTCAATATATGTACATCTGTATTAACTTTAAATTTGAAGTCTATCAAATTTTTACTTTCACGTATAAAGCTGGATTTATGTTAAAATAAATTTGTAACTTATTTAATAAACTAATTTTATTTTAAAATTCTTTAATTTTATCTCAGACTGGGTAATTTTTTGCACATTCAGAAGCATTAAATGTGGTAAACAGTTGATAGGAAAATTTGAATTCTGTAATAATAAAAATATAAAACTTGCATGTAAAATGAACATCTAAGATTCAAAAGATTGAAATGTCAGTTTTCTGTGTATGAAAAAAATGATTCCTGAGGTAGCATAAAATTTAATTATTAGCTATATCAATAATAAACATTAAAATTGCCAGACATAAGATATAATCAAAACACATGTAGAATTATGGTAAGATCTGGAGTTGAGATAGGCCTTCAGAATCAGCTGATCATGGGACTTAACATGCATGTGCAAAGAATCATGGATCACATAGCTATCTAGTTATTTATTATATTTGTTGAGTGAAAAATTTAAAGTTGGCTTTAAAAGCAATAAGAATGTTAATTGGTATGAGAAAGCAACCATGAATGCAAACAAAAATAGCAGTCTTGTTTCAGATATATGTGCTGAAAAATTGTCTTAACCATATTTTACCTTAAGCCCTAATACTAAGTCCAATGCAATTTAATGCTTGGAGATGTGCCAAAATGTGTGTTATATAACAGCAGTTTTACTACAATTGACCAGTTTAAGCCCAGGTCTGTTAATAGTGACAAAATCTTTTAAAAACCAGTCATAATAAACAGTAAATTGTGGATTTCACTTCAGATCTAAAGATCTTTCTTCCCTGTACAAAATTAAAGAAAAATTGTGAAGAAAGATGTTTAGTTTTAAAACTTAACATCTTTCTTTCTGTTCTTTAAACTCTGACTGCAAAAAGCATAATGAAAGTGAAGCAGTACTGAGAGGAAGCTGATCTTGTAACCAAACGAACTAGACATCATTAAGCCAAACGCTGACATTAACTTGGAGGTAACATATGAAGTGCCCCTGATAACACATTTTGTAGTAGTTTCTTACAAATCATTCCATTTCAAAGATTCATTCATTGCATTTCTTGTAACATATTAAGAAGTTGTGTAGTATGTTTAATGGGCTAGCAATTAGTTTAATGTGCTAGCAATTAAATAAAAAAATACATTCCAATTATGTATTCTTAGTCCTAGGTAGTGAATAATGCAGATTAGAAAGTGTTATTTCACCGAAATGGTCATGGGCAATTTTTATTTTATTCAGGACATGATTTCTTAAGTGTAAAAAGTGTTTTTTTTTAAATTAAAATTTTTTAAATCGTTAAATATGAAAATCAATTTGAGGTAGAAAAATTTAGATTTTTGGTTGATATGACTTAGAACAAAGATATTTAGAAATTCTTGTAGGAAAAGTTGGAGAAACAAATTTGATTGTAATGATATCTGTTGTTGTGGCTATCAGACTTACGTGACCTAATTGGAACAAGCCCACAAATTTCATCATGGCAAGGTGTTATAAGATTGCATCTATCACTGGCAAGAGCTGTGAGCACCATACAGGTGTCAGTATGATTTTGCTAAGTTCTACCATAGTATTGAAGAAGACGATCACTAGGAGATAAGGCAAATCCCTTCTTCCTGTACCACCAACCTCTCGAGGGAATTTTCAGCTTTCTGTATATTTTGAAAGCCTTCATGCTGCACAGACACTATACATTTGCAAACATCCATGCTTCTCCTGGATTTGAATCTGGGGCCTTCAGTACGGCAATCAGCATCACTAACCACTTTCCCATCTGGGTGGCATGACGATATCTTTGTATAGTGGATTAAATTAGTTTAGAGGATGGCAGCATAAAGGAGTTTTGTTGTCTTAAAAGGTATACAGAGAAATGCAAATTAACTAAGTTATCTTTTCTGAATTTACATTCTTACGTGCAAAGACACAGGAAGCTCAGAAGTGAATTAAATGTATTTATAGCTCCATATAAAATTATTAAAGGCAGTCCCCCTCTCCTGCCCAAAATTGTGAGGTCTGTCAAAAAAAAGTGAGAGTAAGAGAGAAATAAATGAAAATTAGAGATTTTTTTTTTTTTTAAATAAATTTTTTTTAAACATTGAAATTGTTGAACACTAAAATCAGAACACTGCAGAAGGAACTTTAAAGATGATTTGAGAGCAAATAAAATACTCCTTTTATTTATATTTAGAGTCCACAAGCAGCCAAGCACTATAATCGCTGAACACTGTTTTTTCGACCTGGGTTTGATTCCAGGCTTATCAGGACTTGTATTTCTCTTGATTTGCTTTGGAAACATGAATGGTCCTGAATAGGAACAGGGAGCTTACTCAAGGAAGGTGTGAAATAGACAACACAAGCAGGAAGGGTATACGAAACCCTTTATTTTCTATCTTTTACAGGTATTTCCTAAACTTCGGAATACAGAGACCAACCACTCGTGGTCTGAACATAAGAATATAAAACTACTAACTAAAACTCTAACTACAATCTAACTTTGAATTAGTATGCAAATGCCTAGCACTAAGATTGGCCTTTATTTAATGAAAGGTACGTATGTAGTATGCCGAGTTGCTTAAACTACAATACGTTCGCAAATAACAAGAGGGCTAAACCACTGGCCTTAAAGGAAACCAGCAACAGAGTGAAAACTCGTAAAACTACAGTGGCAAGCAGTTTGCTTCCTATAACTCCTTCCTCTCTCGCTTGGCAAAAAGCCACAACTTAAGAACTTGGCGTTAGCAAGACAATTTGCATAAACAAGTTAAAGCCTTTAATACTGTCCAGAAGTAGAAAATAAGAAGTGATAGTACAGTTTTAAAATAAAATAAACGTTAGTAAAACTTAGGATCCTTACATACTCCTCGCCAGAGTTAATTAGTTTGAAACTGAGGTCTAAAACGACCTTGTTGAAAACTTTTAGCTCTAGATTCTAAATCTAACACGGGGCCAATCTTTTACAAACGTTCCTCACTAGAAACTATCTAATCTAGAAATTAAAAAGTCGTTTTTACATGATCAATTCCATGGACAATTACTTTTCATCTGTACTGCATCTATAAACAGGAGTTTTTCTTAGTTGAACCTGGTTCTTTCCAGAGATCTGGAAGGAAAACTAGTTTAATGAAATGTTAAACAATCAAATGGCAAGTAACACATATATTTTTCTTTTAGAACTATTCTTATTTCATTCATGCCATTATTTAATTATCTCCCCGTGCTCTCTGACATGTGTTGTAAAGAGAAACACCAAACACGTGCATGTCTATGTACAAGTGTTCAACACTACCACCTGCAATCAAAACACTAACATGTTAAAGTTCAATGTAACAAGACCTCAGAACACACCTTATATTCATCTCTGAACCCTGAGGTACTATTCTCAAAAGTTGCTAACTCTGAAGTGTCACGTCAGAGAGCCTAACTACATTCATTCAACCTTTAACACATATTCACACTATTTTGCTCTTTTTACAGTCATACCGAAAAGTTAAAAATTTTGGCATTACTATAACATTTTCACTTTTAACATATCACAGTATTTCTTAACTTTTAAGATAACAGTTCACATTGTACATAAGGACATATTAACATGTCGTTAATTTTACGCATTTTAAAACATACATTAGTAGTACAATGTTTGTTAACTTCTATTTCTTTCCAAGCAAGTGCTAATTCTTCTACATTTAAATACTACATTTCAAAAGTCTTTCAGACTAAAACTTCTTTTCTTGACAGAATCTTTTAAATAAAATTTTATACAATAATTTTACAATTTTCTTAAGGTACCTTTCTAAAAAAAATACCAATGCTTTTACAATATTCAAGTATTTACACATTCGTATTATACAGTAATTTTAGTTTTACTCGCGAGTAATTGAAAAACATAGCAACAAAATAGATAAAACTCATTTCTCGCCTTTTTGGCGATAAAGGTAGGCCTCACATGAGGAAAACTTCTTAAATTCTGCCACTTGCAGTAAGAACGAAAAATTAACTTAAAGTTTCAAAGTAACATAAAGTTTTACTTGTCTTTATGATATTCCGACATCCTTTTTGCTGCCCAGTCCTGGAAAGTGGTGAAGACTTCCGTCTGGTTTATCCTCCGTATTGTGCGGGTTCGCCCTTCGGTTCCTTCCTCTGTGAACTTTCTTTTTTTTCCAGTTCGGTCACTCTTGAGGAACTTCTTTTTAACATCTGCTTGTACTCCCGGCCATTTGATGGCAGCTGTTCTTGGCGGAATCGGGACAACTCTCTCCCATTGTTGCCTAGATCTTGTTGCTGGCTGTTCAACCGTTTGTTGCTTTCTTGCATCTGCAGCTGATTTTCCTTCGTCAGTTTGTCATTTGCTGCGTAGACTCCTATCCGATGGGTACATCTTTCGTTTTGGAGCCGTGTTATAGTTGCTGCCATTTCTCTTGGCTCTCTTTGCATTAGTAGAGCTTTTCCCTTCTTCATTTTGGGGGTGGTCGTGCCCTCTCTTTTCTGGTCGGTGGAACGGCCTCTTTTTCTTGTTACCTTCAGTTTTCCAATGGGGAAACTTTCTTTTCAATTGCACCTGTCTACTCATGGCTTGCCCTTGTGATTGTCGTTGTGCCACCTCTGGACAGGGTTTGTACGGTCCTTAAGAGTCTTTAAAATTCCTTAAGTTTTTTGGAATCGATTTTTGGTCCTTAAAAGTCCCTAATTTCGGCCAAAATCGTCAGAAGGTCCTTAATTTTAATCATCAGAAATTTCTATCTGTTTTTACGACTGCCATTTTGAGTGTGAATTAACATTTTAGAGTAATATTTTTGGCGATTTGCTGACAAATATGGTTATCTTTTAAATGGGTTCATGGATTATAATTTGTTCCTATTTCTAATATTAAATGGTGGGATACTCGAGTTTCTGAGCAGGAAGTGAAACATGAGCATTTCAAAATTATTTCATTTTTTCTAATGAAGAGCTCTTAAACAACTTTTCGCTTTTTGGGATGTTAATTCTTTTATTAAACCCTTCTAAATTTTTGGCAACTTATCATAATTTTGGCGATTTTAAGATCTGTTTCTATCGAAAATTTTTAATTCCGAGATCTAGGATATTTTCGACAGCTTTTTTTTAGAACATTGTAATTTCAACCATTTATTATATGTGGAAAATAAGCAAGGTATAATGCTATAAAGCACCATTTATGAAACAGTTCTTAGCAAAAGGAAACTAGCTATGTAATTAATTAAAAATGTGTTTTTAATATTTTCATGGTAAGAGCGTAAGGTTTTCCCATGTAATTGTCTGAGAAATTCAGAATTCTCAAAATATACATGAGTTTTCTCCAGAGCTTAAATTGCTCCGGAGCAGGGCTAGGGCACAATTTAAGCTCTGGAAGAACAATAAAAACATTATAGTTGAATGTTTTACTTCTGATACTAGAATCTTTTCTTAACATTTTAATCTTCCCTTTATTTTCCCTACTTTTCACTAGACACAAACATAGAAAATATCAAAAATGCTTCTAATCTTATCATATGAACAGGCATTATAGAAAGGAATTCTTTTATTAATAAAGATATTGAGAATTAAAAATTTAAATGATTCATCTAATATGTCTTAATGCATCACACACAGGGCTGGCACTAGGCATTTTCCCATCTGATGCAGTCTCTGTGGATCGTAAATACTGCTGCCTGGTGCCTTTCTAAATTCTGCTTCCAATGCCTGTTCTAAGTTATAAACGTTTTGCCATTTCTGCACTTTATCGCTCAGTATGTCACTAAATTCTAAAAATGATGCCACATCAGCTCTCTAACCGAAGCTTACCATATATATTTCATATTTTTTCTGAATGTTCATATTACTAAAGAAATAAAATTAGCAGCTTTTTCTATGCATTCTAAATGCATTTAGTTTATTTAGAGTATCAGAAATCTTTAATTAAATCCAAAAATTCTAAAATGAAGAGAAAACATGGAAGAAGAAACTGAATACCTAACGAAAAAAAAATTTATTCTTCAAAGATATGTACAATTATTATTATGTAAATTACTCAATTGCTTACAATTTCAGCCCTTACTATATTTTCTCACCAGAATGCAAATTAGTTCCTGCCCGCTCTGATAATTTGTAATTATGAGTCTTGGATTATCGTTAGTGACATTTGAGTTTGTTATGATGATAGAGAGTTACTGAGCCAGCCTTAAAATCAAATTAAATTGTACAGTCTTTGACCACTAATTCATATTTTTAGTTTGAATTTGACTCTTCTTGTTTCATTACATCACTACGAGCTGTAATTGATTTTGTCAGCATAAGAACATGCCTTTATTTTTTGAAGTTCTTTTTAAATAAGAATCTTATTTAAACCTTTGTCAGACATAGTAGTTACTTTCAGACATAGTGATAATTTCAGACATATCTGTTGATGTGTTTTGGACTATTTAACTTTTCAAATAAACCTTCATAGGTACATTGTGGACAGGATGACAGGTTAGGAGATAAAACATGCAGAAATTAGTGAGAGCATTCTTTTGTGTATTGAGACAAATTCCTAATTGTTAAAAAACGTGCTTAAAGAGAAGGAAATCGATATAAATTAAGCAAAATGTCTGGGAAGGCTTCAGATTAAAAAGATGCATAACTATTTTGTTGAGTATTGCTACTACAAAACATAAATGTTTTACGTGAAATCCGAATATTGTTTAAGAATCACTGTCATAAATTACATGTATTTTAAATTGTAAAATTTTATTAGATTGGGATTTTAATAGAGCTAAAAAAATAAAATTTAATAGTGACCATGCAAATCCATAATGGCTTATCTTGTACCTAATTTAATTACTTATAACTGCTTACTGCTTGCCCTTAAAATTTATCTCTGCATATTAAAGCGAGTTATTGCCTTTCATTAACCCTTACCGTAGTCACAAGATAAAACACAAAAATGTAAAACTTATTCTTTGCATCTAGTGAGACTTAAAATAATGTAAAACAACTTATCACCTCTGGTGCTTTAGTGGCTTATTAGAATCTTAAAGTATATTAACTGAGTCACAACCCCTGCAGGTAAGCAGTAGCAGTGACAACAGCCAGTCTTTTGTTGTTCATCATGCTGATTATGATTTTACCTCTCATTTTAACCTATGCCGCTTGACATAAAATCTGCTTACTATTTTCTAAAGCTTTAGACTGAGCAAGTATGTGACAAAATAAGGTATAAAATAAAATCAACATAAAACTAACTGTTAGTAAAACGTAAATAAAATGTCACTTATCTCCTTTCAAATATGTTCAGTTCTTATAAGTGTAAAATATATAATGCTCTTTGATAAATTTCATATATTTTATTCTCAGGCATAATAATAATTATGTTAATTAAGTCATGTTTAATAATAATGCATCCTAATTACGGATCTATTTTATTTTTAGGATGGTATTACAAAAGGGAAGTTCAGGCATAGATAATATTTTGAATTGAATTTATTCAGTTCCCATTCGCTCATAGGCCCTTAATTTTTTTCATTAATGGTCCTTAGAAGTCCTTAAAAGTACTTAATTTCCGTGCCCAGAAATGTGTATGAACCCTGTCTGGAGATTGTACCTGCCGTGCGGGATCCTGCAAAAGATCTTTTGATTTTATTTGCATTTTATTACGATTATAGAATGCTTTTATCTGGTCAAGGTTTGCGGTGCAGGTTTCACCATTCTTGGCTTTTAACACCACTACAGCCTGAGTTACTTTCTCTATGACATATGGTCCTTCAAATCGTGGATAGAACTTTGCAATTTTATCTTCTGGTGCTGAAGAAAGTGAATGCTTAATTTTTAACACTTCATCCCCTACTTTATAAGTTACTCCCCATCGTTTCATATCATAATACAGCTTCTGTTTTCTTTGGGCTACTTCAGTGTTCTTCTTTGCTTCTTTAATTAATTTTTCTATATCGCCCATTTGAAATTCCAGGGCTCTTTGTTGAGCATAAACTAATCTATCTATCAGCGTTATAATCTTTCTGCCTAAAAATAACTCAGGAGGAGTTTTGCCTGTCGTGTCATGTTTGGCGGTCCTAAGGGCGAAAGCTAATTCATTGACATAGTTATCCCAGCTTTTATGAAAAATTTAACATAACTACGAATAATTTTCACTATATATCTATTGACCCGCTCCGCTATATTTGATTGCGGCCGATACGGGACCATTTTTAAATGACATATGCCCAGTTTTTGGCACGTCTTCAAATATATTACAAATTGAGGACCATTATCCGATATAACTTTTAGGGGTGCCCCGTATTTTAAAATATATTTATTTAAAATAGAATCAGTAACTAATTTCGCAGAGGCTAATACCATTTTAAGGGAACAATTTCGGTCCACTTACTAAAATAATCAACCATAACAAGGAGATACCGACTTTTATTTAACCGACTTTTCGGGAAATGGCCCAATAAATCGATGCCAATTATTTCATTTGGAAATTCTGATTTAATGCTATTTAGAAACCCGGCCGGGCGGAAATTAACGTAGTTAACTGCTTGACATGTTGGGCAGGACTGGACATACACCCTAGTTAACTTTTGCAGCTCAGGAAAATAAACTGCTTCGCGTACGCGTTGGATGGTTTCCCGAATACCACCATCAGAGGCCAAAGTCGAGTCGTGCAACTCCTGCAGTATATTTAATCTAAGACTAGCTGGGATAACAGGTCGAAATTCGTTGTTGGAATTCGTAGTTTTTAGTTTTTGTATAAAATAATAGACCATCTATTAGTTCGTAATGGGCCGCCCTATTTCTTATCGCCACAATATCTTGGTGGTTAAAATTTTCAGGATCTTTTAAATAATCATAAATATTTTTAAATTCCGGATCCTTACCCAGTTCGGTTATTACAGTTTCTCGGGAATGTATCGTATATGCTGTGAGCATTGCCACCTTTACAGTATTACCTTCTTCATCTATTTTTATTCTGGATCGGGCATCCGCTACGATATTTTCCTTTCCGGGATTGTGTTTGATTACGAAATTATACCCCTGTAACTTGAGTGCCCATCTTATTAACCTTGGAGATAAATTTTTTCCTGAGTATATGCATTGATGATACTTCTAGTTACTGCCGCATGATCAGAATACACTCTTACTGGCGCACTTCCAAAATAGACTCAGAACTTTTGCACTGCTAACAGAACTACAAGTGCCTCTCTCTCAGTAGCGGAATAATTTATTTAAAATTTCTTTTTGAGTTTCATTTAAAGTTCTACTAAAAAATGCCACGGGCTGCTGATTTTGCGAAAGTACTGCTCCTACTGCATAATCTGAAGCATCCGCTGAAATTTCTAAATTCTCATCGTTCTCAGGAAATTTCAAAACAGGGGCTTGCGTTAACGCTTGTTTTAATTTTTCAAATGCACTATTGGCTTCGGCCGTCCGTGAATCTTGCCTTTTTCCTTTTTAATTTTAACAATGGTTCAGCAATACCTGCAAAGTCCTTAATAAAGGACCTATAATATGAACAAAGTCCTAGAAAAGAAGACAGCTTCTTCGCCGT
This sequence comes from Stegodyphus dumicola, assembly GCF_044657685.1. Classification (NCBI taxonomy): domain Eukaryota; kingdom Metazoa; phylum Arthropoda; class Arachnida; order Araneae; family Eresidae; genus Stegodyphus; species Stegodyphus dumicola. The sequence continues at coordinate 129,649,324 of NC_140768.1, read as the reverse complement.
ATTTGGCAGCGTACACTTTTGAATAGCGATTATGTTTGATTCTTCCGTCTTGATTCCTTTCTGAGATATTTTGTATCCTAAGTATTTTAATTCAGGGGCTGCAAATTTGCACTTTTCAACATTAACTTTTAGACCGGCCTCATTTAATAATGAAAATACCTCTCTCAAATCTTTTATATGTTGATCCAAATTGTCACTAGTAATAATAATATCGACTAAATATATAAATGTGGTCTTTCCTGGAACAGGCCTCAGCACAGCGTCCATATGACGCTGAAATGTCGCCGCTGCCCCTGAAAGGCCAAACGGCATACGCAAGAATGCATAAGTGCCAGACTTGGTTATAAAAGCAGTCTTAGGCACATATTCTGTTTTTACACCTATTTGAAAATAACCAGTCGTTAGGTCTAACGTAGTCATGTATTTCGTAGAAGTTCGTTCCTTAAAATTTCTTCAATAATAGGTAATGGATATACCAGATATTTAGTAATCGAGTTTAATTTACGATAGTCAATTGCAAAACGCCACCTTTTCGGATGTATTACTGGATAATCGTTATTTTTCTTACATAACACAACCGGGCTGGCATAACTACTTGAGATGGGCGTTATGATCTTTTTACGAAACATATCTTAAATGTGCCACTCTATAATTTTTTCTTTAGTTTTATTGTACCGATATGGCTTGTGGCGAACTGGCAGTTAATCTCGTGTCTCAATTTCATGTTTCGTCACTTGAGTAAATCCGGGAATATCACTAAATAAGGAAGCAAATTCACTTGGGCAAATTTTTTGTTGCTTTCCCGTAGGCAGGTGGTTGGGATTTAACGTGGGTGGTTCTTTTTTTTTCTTCAAGCACTGGTTTCATGGTCAGCCTAAGGGACGCTTGGTTAAGATCCAGTGTTGCTTCTGCCTCTGAAAGAAAATCTATCCCTAAAACTACATGTGCTTGTAGATTTTTTATGATAAAATACATGATTTTTACTTGCTCGTCCTTAATACGTATATAAAGTGGTATTTTACCTATGCATTTGTATCGTTATCCCTGCGCAGCGAACACTGTCTTATTATCTGAATTATATATTCTATATATATACGGAAGTATTTCCTAAAAAAACTTCTGCCACACAGGAACACTGCGTGCCTGTATCCAGGAGTGCAGTGGCTGGAATATTGTTTACCAAAAATTCAATCTCTGGAAGAATCAAAATTTTCACAATAACTGTATTTAGCTTGAAGGAAAAGGGATTTTCTTGGCCTTCGGATTTCCGCACCCTCCTGTCAGCAGAAATCCGTTATAGTTATGCCTTCCTTCTTTTTCCGCTGGCCTTCAGACTTTTTTTCTCGCTTACTATTGAACTGTCGACGTTCGCCGGTTGTTTTTGGATACTCAGGTTTCCTTGCCCACTGATTCGACTTGCTTCCGTAGCCGTGTTCTTGCCTTTGCTGTGGTCTTGGCGCACCAAATTGACTTCGTTGCTCATACTGGCGTCTTCTTTCAATGTCCGCCGTTCGTCTACTTTCAAACTGGATTGCGAGCTCAAATAACTTTTCCAGTGTAGTCGGGTTCCTTAATTCAATAAAGTCTTATACTTGGGGAAGTAACCTAGGCAAAATTACTTGGATTATTTCAGGATCCGGCCTGCTTCCATACAAGAGTTTAAAGACGTGAATTTTTCTTAAAATAAAGTTTGAAAGATTTTCAATTTGTTGCTGGTATATGCTGAAGAGTTCCGCTTCCAATTTTGCACGATTTCTTACGACAGGGAAGGCTTTTACTAAGGCAGTCTTGAAATTTTCGTAAGTATAGGTGAGAGTTCCCGCTTGACTTAAGAGGTTTCTTCCTATACATTTGAACCAATTAAGCGCTTGGCCCCTCAAAGTGCTGGTAGCTAAGGTGACTTTCTGGAACTCATGGACTGGATATAGCATGAAGTGGTCATCCAATTTTTCCAAAAAACTGGTCACCTGTGAGTTTCCATCAAAGGTTGCTGCTGGTTTCATCGATGGGCGCATAGTCTGGACGATGTAACCAAATCTTTCTAGGGCGGCAGCTAGCATTTCTGGATTCTGAGCCACTGCTGCAGACACCTCAGGTTCTTCTTGAAACTCAGCCATGGTTATTCTTCTGCTTAGGGCGCCACTATCAGGATTTGTATTTCTCTTGATTTGCGTTGGAAACATGAATGGTTCTGAATAGGAACAGGGAGCTTACTCAAGCTATGTTCAGGAAGGTGTGAAATAGACAACACAAGCAGGAAGGGTATATGAAACCCTTTATTTTCTATCTTTTACAGGTATTTCCGAAACTTCGGAATACAGAGACCAACCACTCGTGGTTTGAACGTAAGAATATAAAACTACTAACTAAAACTCTAACTACAATCTAACTTTGAATTAGTATGCAAATGCCTAGCACTAAGATTGGCCTTTATTTAATGAAAGGTACGTATGTAGTATGCCGAGCTGCTTAAACTACACATTCTCAAATAACAAGAGGGCTAAACCTCTGGCCTTAAAGGCAACCAGCAATAGAGTGAAAACTCGTAAAAGTACAGTGGCAAGCGGCTTGCTTCCTATAATTTCTTCCTCTCTCTCTTGGCAAAAAGCCACAACTTAAGTACTTGGCATTAGCAAGACAATTTGCATAAACAAGTTAAAGCGTTTAATTCTGGCCGGAAGTAGAAAATGAGAAGTGATAGTACAGTGCTAAAATAAAATAAACATTAGTAAAACTTAGCATCCTTACAGGCTAACTGCATGGCTGTTTTAGTGGTTTTCCGATGTGTAATGTGTATACGAGATAGTTTTCCTTAGAAAGTTCACTACAGAGGCAACCCTCCCTTTAGGCAGATAGCCATAGTCTCCCTTGTCATAATCTACCAAACCAAACCAAATTTATGTTTAGAAATGTAAAAAAGTGTGAAGAAGCAAACAGGAAGCATGATTTATATATAATAAATTTCATGAGTTATTGATATTTTTTTAAATGCATTTGTAATGCTTATAAAAACAAAAATGGTATTTTTTGTTTATTCTTTGAATTTAATGCTTTGTATATATATATATTTTGTTCTGTATAATATAATTTTTCTAGCATCATTTTGTTTAGGTATAAGGTTGCCAGATGTCCTAGTGTTTGATGAAAGCGTTCACTGTCCTAAAGCAATATTTACTGGGTGTTAATTGGTCTAGGTTTTCTTTTCTGAAAGATTTTTAGTATAAAAAATTGTTTTCTTTCCAAATTTTGCAATTTTGGGGAACAACTTAGTTCATGTCGTTGTTTGTCAGTCAAAAAAAGTGGCAACCATACTCAGGAGCTGTGGCATTATCTGGAAATTTTTCTTTTTTCTTCAACAGTGTGGTCCTTTTTTGTCACAGTTGGTGGTTTGGCTTTGTGTGGTACTTTCAAGACATTAATCTAATTACAATTTTATGATAATTTTGTTTCAGGCTGTTTGACCATTTTCTCAATCATTCAACTTATACAAGAATTTGGTTGAATTGTCTTGTTTTCTTGAAGTATATTTGTGAATCAAATATCATATTAGAGGAAATTATTGCTTATTGTGCACTAATTTCAAGTGTGCCCTTCAAAGTTTGAATATAGTAATGTTTCACACAGCACAAAAATGTACTTGAAATATTCCAAGAAAATTCCCAGATATTTTGATCATATATTAAAATATTATTGGATTATTTTAAAGTCCACCTATTTTCATATGAAATAAATATTTCCAGAAATACCCAAGGGATATTCCTAACATGCTCTAGGGATATTCCAGAATTTAGGATATAAACAGAAAGCAAATCTATTACTTTGTTTATCTAAAGGTTTTCTTTGAACATTTATCCAAAAAATCATTTGCAACCCATTGTTTTTAAAGAGAAGAAGCTTTTTAAGTTTATACCAATACTGTTTTACAATATAGATGAATATCCCAGGAAAGTTTTAGGCATATTCCTTCTGGTAGACTAGAAGAGAATGTTCCCAATTGAAATACACTTGAAGCATTCTAGGACTATTTCTTTAAAATCATAAAATGTTCTACAGGGATATGCCTGAAATGTTCCTAATCATTTCTGGATATTCCAGAAATTTTATGGGAAGAAATGGAGTGAAAATGGATATCTGTAAGGCAGGAGTCGCCAAACTTTTTTGATCATCGCCCCCTATATAATTTTTTGAAATCTCCATAGACCCCCACAAAGGTAATTTTCAGGTAATTAAAATAAAACTATATATTAGTCTAAATATTTAATAAATCAGAAACAGTAAGTAAAGTAGCTATAGATTTTTTACTTCTTAATGAGATGAGTGTGACTGGTGTTTCTTGGTAAAGTTCGCTATATTGGTTTCGAAATTAGTCAATTTTAACTGTAAATCCCCTCGAAGCTCCACATTTAATTTATTTCTGTTTTTAGTTAAAATTGAATTAACGTGACTGAAACTGGCTTCAACCATATACGAACTTGGAAACGCCAGCATAAATGGCTGAGCCATTTCGTAAAGTTTCACATATTTTTGCTTTATATTTATATTAGTCCAAAATTTATGTATTGTCAAATTTTTAATAAGCATTTTTGCTTCAAGATCAGACAATAGTTCAGCAAGCTCATCTCGTATGTTGACGTTGACGTTATCAATTTGCGCCGAAAATGGCGCAATAATCCAATCAGGGATGTCGATGTTTTCCAAATCAACAAAGCGCAGTTTAAAATCGTCGCTTAATTTTTGAAGATGATTTGTATATATTTCCAAGTCTTCTTCTTTTATTTTTAATTGTTGAAGATTTGAAAAATACTTATAATCCTTACGTAGCATTGAAGATCTAAATAAATTTAATTTTACTTGGAAGCCTAACAGTATTGTCCGAGCTTGGATAATTGTTACATCTTTTCCTTGCAGTTTTGTTTGAACATCATTAAATTTTCCAAATAAGTCTGCTAAATAAAAAATATGGTTCTTATTGTTTTGGAGTTCATTGCTTAGAACAGGATTTATTTCGTTCAGAAATTCTGTCGTGGAGTCAAATAAATTGACGAGCCGTTGCAAGCATACACCTCTAGACAACCATCTAACCTCATTGTGCAGAAGTAATTGGTTAAATAACTCATTGTTTTCCTCACAAAGTTTGGCAAATAATCTTGATTTAAGAGGTTGAGCTTTAATTTGATTAATAGATTTAATACAAAACTGTAAAGCTTCATGTAACTGAACTCAGATATTTTGCTACTAAGTTGTGTCTATGCAACACACAATGAATAGTACGAATGCCGGGCACTTTTTTTTGAGGCATGTAGCAAAACCTCGGTAACGCCCTACCATAGAAGGTGCGCCATCTGTGGCTACTGCTATTATATTTTCAAGCGGAATGTCATATTTATTTAAATATTCTTGTAAACATCTAAATATTGTCACTCCCTTCCCATCGGTTTCAAGATATTTAGCAAATAAAATTCATCAATGACTTCTCCTTTAATTTTACTGAAATATCTTAACATATGCTATAAGAATAGCAGAAACGCCAAAAACAGATTCATCAAGTTGTATAGAGAACTTGCAATTGTTTAGCTTCGAAACTTCTGTGTTTTCTATTTCTTCGGCCATTTCGTCAATACGCCATTTTACAGAATTTGCACTTAATGGCAAAGACTTTAAAACATTAGTAGAGTCTTTTTTCATAACATTCTCAATGACGTCTTTAATTGCAGGTACTACAATTTCTTCTGCGATTGTGTGGGGTTTTCACCTCTTTGCTATATTAAGCGAAATCTTGTACGAAGCAATTAATCCTCCTTCATTTTCAGTTTCAGTAGACTGTTTCATAAAACTTTTTAGAGTTGGTCGACATGTGAATTTTTCTTTGAGTTTTTTGAAAAATTCTAATTCTTCATTTTTTTTTTTTTTTTAATCTGAATGAAGCCTTTCAAGATGATCTTTCATTTTTGACGGTTTCATGTATTCATTTCCAAAATTTTTTTCGCATATAAGACACATAGGAATAGTTTCATTTGTCGGTGAACAAATAAATCCAAATTTTAAGTAATCCAATGAATAATACCGACATTTCTTTTTAGGTACTGAAGCTGTCAATTTTAAATTAGTGTTCTGTAAGTAAGTTAAAACTAAGTTGGTATATTATACTAATCCACATTATTAAAGCTTACCTTTTCACAAGTAACAATAATTAAAATTGATATCAAAACTAAACGAATAGTTTTATAGAAACAATAACTAATTATCCAATGGTAGATATAATAGTAGTAATAATGACACTACAAGCATTTAATACTGTTCACAGTTCACAAAGATAGCTGAAAATGCATATGATATTTGTGTTTGTAGCACCCAGTGTAGAATTGGACAAGCGCACATATGCATCTGACTCATATGCAAGGCTTGTATGGTTTGCGATGGAGACAAAGGGCGAACCAACGACACGATGCGTAACTGCCGTATAAAAAAGAAAAAAACTACAAGAACTAAAACCACACACATAAGAAGAAAGAAAACGGAGTACTGAAGATTCCCTTCACGCTTAATGCATAGAAAGCCAACGGCAGTGTCGTCGCTCGCCAAGTCTGTGCCAAAGGCTCCTAATTGGTTGATGGGTTCGCCAGCAAGAGACACGGATAAGCCTCAATCACTCTTCTGGCTACATACTATGAGTCGTGCAAATTACAAACTGGTCACAAGGTCAAGTTGTGACGTCACGGTATACATACGAAAACCCATAAGGAAAAAAGGGGCAGATTGTTTTCTGATTTATTATTTTATTTTCTATAAAGAATATAATATTAAGTCAATTATAAAAATATTTTAAATTTTTACGTACGCAGTTAGATATGTGTGATTCGCGTATTAAGAACTGTTTTTCCTTCGAGTCCCATTAGACCCCCATTCGACCCCTTGGGTCAGATAGACCCCTACTGTTGTTAAATAGACCACTTTGGCGACCCCTGCCGTAAGGTATTCTGTGCATTGTGGGACAAAAATGGAAAATTTACAGTGAGGAGAATTATTTTGTTACCTGTATTAACATAGGATTATCATACTATAAAATTCTTAAGTGCTTTATTTTAAATCAACTTTGGGATAAAGTTTATTTTTAAAATTTTATTTATTTATTTTTTTTTCCATTAATATACTTGCTGACAATAATAAGTTAGATGCCTGATTTGTTAGTCAGAAAATGTGGTAATCTTACTTTGAAACTCAACTTGGAAAGTATTATGATGTGTAAACAGTATATTTTTGCTTATTCTTATTTTACTTATAGGGATAATCTAAAATTTAATGGTATTTTCTTTTTTAAGGAATCAACACCAATGAAAGAGAAAGTGGTTATTTGTCCATCATGTAAGCATTGTTCACGCAATCCAAATGTCTGTGATTCTTGCAAGAATGAAATTACTGGTGCTGCTGTATATCAGTTAAATACAGATAGAGCTGAAAAAGTTGCTGTTCCATTTGTAGTTACAAAAAATTACGTAACAACAACTGAACAAATTTATTATCATGTCAAGAATCCCACTCAAGCTGCACTTCTATGTCAAAATCAAAGTTTCCATTTCCAGCAGTTAGTAGCTGTGCAAGGAAATGAAGCTGCTCCTGTTATCCGAGTTGGTGCTGCTAAGCCAAAAGCTCGCCCAAAAGCTAAACGTAGGTGTATTGAACCAGGTAAGATTGAATTTTTGTGTTTCTCCCTCCTTCAATATAAAGAAAAAGAAATAACACAATTTGTTGTGGGTAATTGATGTATAATGGATTTACAAAAGTTGTGTTAACTGGAAATAAAAGCAGCTTGACACTCTGCTGTTATTTCTGGAACCTTTAGTCACAGCATAACTTTCAAATACAAAATTATTTCAAATGATGCAAATTCACATGTTTTGACATGAATTTATATGGTATGCAAAAACATGAATATTTGCAGTATTTATATTATTTTTGTGTTTGGAAGTGTATGGCTGTGACCAAGGATTATGAAAATAAAGGCTGTGTGTGGACCCCTGTTCTCTAGATTTATAACTCGCTTATATCGCTGAATAACAGAACGTTTCTCGGCTTGTCTCTGTTATGCTTGTGTTGTTTCTTAGCACAAGGTAATTCCAAAGTAGAAGTTGGAAGTTCTTCGAAGAAAAAAATGCCTAATATGATAGATGATGTAAATTCAAGCACAGTATTATTCTATATTTGGTTGATAATGCGAAGCTACGTATGGTCTTTGCCGTTTTGTGTAGTATAGTCTAAGTTCTTATATGTTAACATTATTGCTAATGGGGGGGGATAAATCAGAAGTATGAAGTGTTACAAAGATTTCTTCTAAAGAACAGTTATGATACTAATTCACAAGTCAAACAACAAAAATCAGCGTTAATTTTCAAAATTTTCACAGGACTAGTTTCGATGGTTTTACCGAACCACCATCCTCAGCTGCAAAACCGCAAATGAAGCGTATAAAACCATCGAAACCAGTCCTGTGAAAATTTTGAAAATTAATGCTGATTTTTGTTGTTTGACTTGTGAATTAGTACTTATTCGGCGTGTTATTGTGTCTTAATAACAGTTATGATATTTTTGAAAAATTCTGTATGGTTTGTTTGTATAACTTGCATCATTTCAGAGAAACTGGATTCTTCACTTTTCCCCCCTCTATCCCCCTATTTATTTCTTTTGACTGTGCTATGGTAATTTCTACATGTATAGGTGTTCTTTTCCTTCCTTTTATGAAATTAGTAAATAAGTATTTTCATAGAGTTGTAAATGTCTCTAGTATTGCAAAAGTAGGCTTCACTCTTTTACCATTCTTTATATTTATATGAATGTAATACATAATTATGTTGCACTTGCGAAGTCCGTGCTGGTAGTATAACTGATTGACCACTTTTATTCAGTAATGGCATTGTGATAACAATTACTACCATTATGCTTGCATTTTTTTTAATAGTGGTGTCTTTTTTGAGAGCATTCATAGTTAGCACAGTTTAGTGTTAAAAATGTAAGTAAAATATACATTATTATTTCATTTTTTAATGCCAAAGTAATCGTGTTGTTCTAGATCAGTTCGTAATCGATTTTGCTCCATGTACATCTTTCACCATTGCTAGATCATCCTCCCTTCCGATTTCCAAAACTTGAAAAATGCATATATACAATGGTGACCAAAATTGTGGACACTTTTGGAAATTTTTATGTTTTTGAACTTTTGTATGCTTATAGAAAATGTTACGTTTCGCAAAATGCAAACTTGTATATATCATTTTAAAGAGAATTTATTACTGAATTTAATACAAAACACAAAATTCAATTATTTCTAATACAAAAAAAGTTATATGTACTTTAATATAAATAAAAAAACACAGTTATGAAGTAGTTTGTAATGTCTAGCTTTCCTGGCCAATCACTGTTCTTGTTCTGAGAACCAATCAAATGTTAGTAACTGCCAGTAGAAGCTGACATCATGTTTACACTTGAAAGAATTCATTATTTTGCTTTGTTCTGTAGAAGGAGGACCTGTTTCTTATACACTGCAATTACAAGTAGGAATCTTTGTAAAAGTTTTTAATATTTAGTCAAGAAGCAATGATATCAAATAAAAGAGTAGATTGGACACCTAGAAAGAGATGTAATATTATTGTGTTACGAGAAAGTGGTCTTTCCTATGCTGAAATTGCAAGACGGGTGGTTCAGTGACTACATCTGGAGTCTGAAAGTTTTGTTTACGATATCAGGAGAAAAATTCAATAAAAAACAAAGAAGAAAAAGGTGCACCACATCTATTGATGACAGAAGAATAAAAAGACTATGTCTCCAAGATAGAAAAATGTCATCAGCGGCCATCAGAAGTGATCTGAATGATGCTGGTGTTTCTGTCAGTTCAAGAACAATCAGGAGAAGATTAACAGATGTTGGACTGAGAGGTAGAATTCCACGAAAAAAACCTTATCTTAATTTTCAGCAATGAAAAAAAGACTACAGTGGGCAAAGGAACACATTAATTGGACAGATGATCAGTGGTCACGAGTTATATGGAGTGATGAAACTACGATATCGTTATTCTGTAGTGATGGGTGAAAATATGTAAGACGTAGAATAGGAGAAGAGCTACATTCTGACTGCATTCAAGCAACTGTGAAGAACCCAATTAGTGTTATGATTTGGTCATGCATGTCAGCAGATGGTATTGGTTGCCTTCATGATGGGACACTGAATGCCAGAAAATACCTTGACACTATTCTAGAACCAAAACTTCTGCCTTCCATCAGAGATCTCTTTCCCAACAATGCTTCGTTTATTTTTCAGCAGGATTCTGCTCCTTGCCACACGTCCAAAATATCGAAAGAGTGGTTTCGTACAAAGAGCATTAAATTGTTGTCATGGCCAGGAAACAGTCCTGACCTCGATCCTATCGAAAATTGTGGGACCGTTTGAAAACTCTTGTCCGAATGAGGCGCCCATCAAATAAAAGGGAACTAATTGAGGCTATAATTGTTTCCTGTCATCATGCAATAACGAAAGAAGAGCTTAAAACTTTTGTCAGCTCAATGAAACGTCGATGTGAAGCTGTAATCAGAAATAAAGTGTACCGTACTAAGTACTGAATCATCATCACTGTACTGAATCATCACTGCAATCATCACTATCTAATGTATATCGATAACTATTATCGTTTAACTTTTTTTGTATTGCAAATAATTGAATTTGGTGTTTTGTATTGAATTCAGTAATAAATTCTCTTTAAAATGATATATACAAGTTTGCATTTTGTGAAACGTAACGTTTTCTATAAGCATACAAAGTTCAAAAACATAAAAATTTCCAAAAGTGTCCACAATTTTGGCCACCACTGTATGTTTCTTTAGGTTAGACAATTTTTTAACATGCTTTCTAAATTAAGCAACAAAGTATAGAAAATTTCAATAAATACAAAAATAATTTTTTTTTTTTTTTTTTTTTTATATATTTATAAAATGAAACTAAATAGGGTATGCTTATCAGGACCAAATTCAGAAATGTAGTTATGTATGCATATTTATATGAATGTGTTAAACGTGTGTTGTGTGCACGTATATATGCATGTGTGTGTATATATCAGCCTATTCATATACACACACATGCATACATACCTACATTTTTTAATCTGGTTCCGATGACAAAAAGAGTACCCTAAATACTTAATAACTAAATTGAGATTGGCCAGTCTCAAGCATACCACTGGCTTTTCCCCTCAATCTTCATGTAAACAATTGCAATTACTCATTTAAACTGAAGTTGTCAATCATCCTTGTGGTTTTTCTTAGGAGAAATGTAATTCTGTAGAAATTTCCCAGATTCAAAAAACAATCCTTTTTATGTTGCTTTTCAACAACTACTAGATACTTACATTACGTTTATTGTTGTACAAATGAAATATGACACTAAAATATTAATGGGAGATACTTTGAATTATGACAGTATGTTTATAACTTTATTTGGGACATCATAGTAATCACTTAAAAAATCACAAGTGTTTTAAATTTTACTACAGTAAAACCTGACTATACAGCATTCAACTAAGTAGAAAGTTTAAGTAACCGAAACATTTTAGAATTTTAAAAGAAAAAAAATTTTTTTTTCCTTCTAAAAATTAAATAAGAGATTCGTTATGCCATTCATTATAAAGCTCATTATACTATTAACATGCATACATTGTTACCAAGCAATGTGATGTAATGTCGTCACTGATTGTTAAGCATGATGTTACAATATGCTCATAAGAACTTCACCTTGGTTTTACAATAAACCCGATTAATTCTGAATAAGCTAGTTTAATTTTTCTAAAGGGTATAAATTGTTGGTACTTTTCCATTTTGCCGCCACAAATGATAAAGTTGCCAATAATGATACAACTGATGCCAAAAGGAATATCTTCGCTGGTAACCTTTTACCCTTCATTTTCGAAACAAGTCACAGCCACTTTCTATTAGATTGATTGTTTCTTTCAATACTGGCATACAAATTCATAGAATTTTTACTAGTTGAATTTTAAGCCCAAGACCATTTGCAGTAATTAATTAGGATGCAATCACATCACTCACTCGAAGGTGAAAATATAGAAAAGTCAAAATCAAGGGTTAAATTCATCAAATCTAATGAGAATGCACTAGCAAAGTAAAAGCACTGTGGTTTTACATAATTTTTTACATAATTTCTGAACAAGCTATTCGTACGAATTGAAATAATTCTTACATTTAAACTTGTATTCCATAAGATTTAATTTAAGATTTAACTTGAAATTAATGCAGATAATTACTGAGAGAATAAGATTTTTGTAGCGTAGTTTACGTGAGATAAGATCACTTAGGGTCACGTGATTCGAACCGGCGTAGAACCATGAAAGCATAATAAATTCTTAAATTAATGTATTTTTACAAATTTATTGGCTTTTTACAAAATTTTAAACCATATTAAAATGTTTATGCCTCCAAAATAAAAAGTTCTTAGAACTAACATTTGTTAACATTTTTTATGTGTATACTGTTGCCAACAAAGTCTACTTGCCGAGATTTGCGCCGGTGAAACGGAAAAGTACCAAATTGTTTTTTTCTTTGCATTTTGAAAAAATTATTAACTCAAGCAAGTGTTTACTCACCAAACTTTGCACAGTGGGGGATACAGCAGACACTACAGCACTATACAGCAGGTGACTATACAGTGTATTTTTACAATTAGTGCACAAAATTACTTCTACTTTATGGCAAAACCATTGTCCATTAGAGGGTTTAAAAAAAAAACTTTTTCTAAAATAAAAAAATAAAAGATTTAGTAAAGTGTGATATCTTTCAAAGCACTGTGTGCTGGGGTACATTGAAGAATTTACACATGTACTGCATATTTTCCTGATAGAGAACTCACACATTGTCGCAAAGTGTCTGTCTTTTTTTCTAGTTCTCACAATGAGTTCTAATGTATGTGTCCTCATGTCGATGGAAAGTCTTCCTGGAGAATCATACTTTGTTAGGCTATTCCCCCCCCCAATGCCAGATGTTGATGGTGTATATAGTGTATGGATACCTGCTGGAGACAGATACATGGAGCTATTGGCAAAAAGAAACTGGCATATCACAGATCAGCTGATGGACTGTGGATCTCTTGAAAAACCATAACTAGAAGCTTGGGACAAAGAGCCCATAGATATGCCTATTGATCTGTTGTGTCCCATTGTTCAGACTGCACTGTACTGCCCATCTGTAGTGGTGCTCTGCATGCAGACTGAACAGTGCTTGTGTATTATTTTCAGATGAGAGTAGCCTCAGTCTGTCGTCAACTTGCAGATGCCAGTGGATATGGCATGAAAGTGGTACTGCTTGTTGTCCAGAAAATACTCAGGAAAGAGACCAATGTCTGAGATGCAGTAGCATGATATACCAGCATCAGGATCAATGACAACATGCCCCTATATGTGTTTGCAACTGGAACTGTGACGTGCCAACAATATGTTGATGTAGTCTTATTGCGTCATGTTTGTCTTTTCTGTGGTGCTTTTATCTTATTAAAGTGTTGCATACACTGGTGTGCAAAAATTAAGGACGAGATGCTTTTTTCAATATAACTTTGTACAAAAGCTTTCCAAATCAACACATTTAATACCGTAAGATCTCCAATACGTAAGGACATGAGTAATGTAAGCAACACTTACTAAAAGAGAAATCAGAGGGATAAAAAGGAGCTTTATTGAAAAAGGTAGCATGGAGCGCAATGCGACTGAAGGCCGAAACATCTCTGTGATGGGTGTCCAGCAAGAAACATCCGGTCTTTAATAGGGGATATGATGTCCCCTGACTGCTAGGCAGGTTTCACAGCGTTTGCCCATGCTGAGAATGAGGGTGTCAATGAGGGATTGAGGCAGTGCTGCCCATTCGTCTTGCAGCGCCAATCGAAGCTCCGGAATCGTTACTGGTGGTAAGGTACGAGTTGCCAAGTGTCTGCCTAGAAAATCCCATACATGCTCGATGGGATTGAGATCCGGAGATCGTGCCGGCCAATCCATACGTTCAATATCCTCACTCTCTAAGAGCTGTTCGGCAGCTACTGTGCGATGACATGGTGCATTGTCGTCCATGAAAAGGAACTGCGGACCCATAGCGCCTCTAAAAAGACGCACACATGGAAGAAGAATCTCGTTACAATAACGGGTCCCGTTGACTGAACCTGCGTCGAAGATGTGAAGGTCTGTACGACTACCAAGCATGATGCCTCCCCAAACGAGAACACCGCCACCTCCATACCGGTCCCTTTCAATGATGTTCGAGGGATGATTGCGGCTTCCCCGCTCTCTCCAGATGAGTATGCGATGAGAATCGCTACTCAGACTGAATCTGCTCTCATCTGTAAAGAGTACTCGTCCCCATTCATTCTCTCTCCAATTCCGGTGTTCCCGGCACCACAGAGAACGCCTTCTCCGATGGGCAGGCGTTAGAGGTACACACCGTACAGGGCGTCGTGCAAACAGACCACCACCGTGCAGTCTTCTGGCCACGGTAAAACGCGATATCGGTCGTCCAGTCGCCTGTGTCGTGTGTCTAGCGATTTCTCCCGCTGTCTGCCGCCTGTTTCTTCTGGCCTGTAAGGCAATATACCGGTCATCTGCGGGTGTGGTTCCTCGTGGACGACCACTACTAAACTCCCGGACAGATTTCCATTTTGCAAATCTGGGTTTGTTTAATTATTTTTTCATTAATACACAATATACCCAAGTAGCACTTGGCGTTGCAAAGTGGTCGTGGTAACTTTTACGACGTCTTTACAATGTTGCGAAGACGCAAAATATTTGCCGTTGCATCTTGTTGTTCCTGTAGTTTCAAATTGTCTCCAAAGTCGTGAAAGGATGCTGTGAGCAATTCCGAGCTCTGCAGCCACACTTGTCACACTGAGGCCTTCCTCCAACTTCCCAATGATTCGAACTCGGGTAAAAGCATCCAGATGTCGTCTGGCAGATTGATTATTCGCCATTTCTCGCTGAGGCAGCAACTCGGTGGGATTTTTAACTGCTATACGGCGTGCAATCTCTTTGGCAGAAATACTGATCTTACACCGACAACATGCTTTATACTACTCAGACACTCTCCCATTACATCTACCTGCATATCTGCGCATGTGCTACCGTACATCACCTTACTTAATCTCCTAATTGGTCTTTCTGTCCGCTCTGCCTCTTCGTTCAGCTGATATGCTAATTTTTCGACTTCGTCCTTAATTTTTGCACACCAGTGTATATACTGTATTTTATTATCCAGAACATTTTTTTTTCTTTTTTTCTTTATTTATTCCTGAACAGCCTAAAAACTCTTCCAAGACAGGTGGATTGTCTAATAACAACCATTCTTCTTCAGAATCAGAATCATTCGAATCCAGGCTAGAATCAGAACTGATTGAAATTCTTGGTTGATAAAAAGTTCTAGTATGATGTATGATTTCGTCGTCACTAGCACCATAAGTCCATTCTTGTAGAAATAATTTTAGCTATAAATTATTTACACACAGTTCTTCATCATCACATTCTACCCAGCAATAATCCATGTTAAAATATGAAGAAAAATTAATTTTGTTATTTCCCATGCTTTAATAACAAACTGCAGAAAATTAGTTTAGTCATTTCCTGAGCTTTAGTAACAATATGCACAAAATGAGCTTAATAGTTTCATGCTTAAGATGTTTTAATATTTGGTACCTGCCTTCTGTGGGACAACAAGAAGTGGAATATTTTCTAAGCTCCAGGATCATGCATGACATTGAAAAAAAGGCATGCTGTGTGTCATTATTTAAAAGCAGATAAATGATGATGCAAGGTGACAAATTATGATAAATGATATGAGTTTTATATAAGCTGTATCTGTAACTTGCGTCTGTTTATTATCTAACTAAATAACGATTTTTTTAAGCCCATTGATGGCTTACATGCCTGAAATGTATTTTTTTCTGAAATCTGATATAATTTTAAATGTAAGCTTTGGATATTCAAGTTGGTAACAAATAAGATGAGTGTTTTTAATTTTAGAGCGGAAATATCTTCCTTTTATTTTGCTTTTCTAATGTGAATTCCATAATTCAGTAATTTATCTTCTTTGAAACATATGTAAACTAATAATTGAACAAAGTTTGTTATATCAGTACTTTCATCCAATTGCAATACAAAATACCACAGTGTTTTATTTTTTTAATGTCTTTTATGGAATTTACCATTTCATGAATTCGTCAACTTACTGTATAATTTGATAACAGAATATTATTAAGTTCATTAGCCGCCTGTTTTGTTGAGTAACATTAAAACAATATCTCCAGCTGCTTGTAATATAAGGTTTTCTCCATTAGCAATTTTTAGGCTTGCCAGGTAACTAGCTTCCAAAGTTTTTTCACTTAAAGTAATAAAACCTTTCATTACTTGTGTATTATTTTTGAACTTTACCACTTGAATTAACAAAACAACGAGCATTACTCGTTAACATTACGTGTTTACTATTTTCAAACTCCGATATATCCTCTTAAAATGTTCTTCAGATTTATTCTTTTAAATTGGCATGATTAAATTCAAGATGTCTTTTAAGAAACAATGGTTTATAATTTGGTTGGATAATAATTCACCGCAAATAACACATTGAGGTTGAGGGTCCATTTTATCTCCATTCCAAGTAAACCCAAATGATAAATAACTTTCATTATATTTTCTATAAACAATTTTTCTTTTCAATGTTCTTAGTGCTACTAGATGGTCCTGGATCCATCACCTGTGAATTGTCACTTTTCCGCTTAGTCAATGCAAGCCCTTTTTCCATTTTGCAAATCTGGGTTTGTTTAATTATTTTTTCATTAATACACAATATACCCAAGTAGCACTTGGCGTTGCAAAGTGGTCGTGGTAACTTTTACGACGTCTTTACAATGTTGCGAAGACGCAAAATATTTGCCGTTGCATCTTGGCAATTTGTCGACATCGTTGAAACGTCATGATATGATCGCTTTTAGATGTGGTCGTTTTAGCATCTTTTTCATAGTTAATCAGCGTTACTTTTAGAATGAAAAGAGACTAAATCTGCTCTTTCAAGAATCTGAAATCCGCATAAGATTTATTTTGCAATGTTTCATTGCTTTATTTCATCTAAATATATTAATCTAAGGTAGATTCATCTAATGAAATATAAATCTAATATATATATACTTGAATTATTAAATTTAATTAGTACTAAAAATACGTGCTAAATTATTTTTTAAAATTTTGAAAAATAATTAATACTTAAAATATTTTTTTATAAATATTATAGCAAAATATTTTAAAATGAAACTAATAAATAAAGTAAGTTGCATTTTATGTTCTATAAGTAGTTATGCATTTTATATATTTAAAAAAATTATATTTCCAAAATCAATGCAAATCACGTTAGCAATTATTTCACTGCTAAAATATGACTTTATTATTTCTTATTTCTGAAGTAAGGACGAATTTATTTGAATTAATATGCTGACATATGAAACATTTTACCGCATACGGAGCAAAAAGTACAATTTTCACGAAGATGTATACATGGGAAAAAGTAGGGCAATTTTAAGAATTCTGAGAAAACGAACGTCTGTCCGATATATATGACCGAAAACTCATCGACGGTGAGAACAAGCAGAACAGAAAAATTAATGTAAAAGGAGAAAGATATAATAACAATTTTAATGGAAAACGACAAAATTAATGGCTTTGATAAATTACTAATAAATGTTGACATCAAAATGAGATAAACTGTGAACAAAAATACGAAATTCATTACCTATCAAAATTCTGATGAACTGTTTGTTATGTTTTTACGTTTCCCCCCTACATTCAGAAATGCTTGGTTTAATCGTAGTATTACGGTACACTGGGGATTTGGTGACATTTACATTACAAATGTTTTTGCCAGCCCGATAACTGTTTTTTTTGTAAATTTCGTATTTTGTGAGCATTTTTCGTAATTCTATTCAGTTGAAATAATTCATCAAGGCCATTTAAAAAAATTCTAATAAATTATCCGAAGAACTGTCGAAAGGTTTAATGCAGTCGAATAAATCGCTGAAAAGTTGCACTGAATTGCTGTTTGACATTCCATATTTACTGGATGATTATGAAAACGAACATCTGAGCTCGAGGCTTGCGCGCTTTGGCTATCTGCCAAATTCGAACAAGTTAGTAACTGCGCGATAATTTGACTGCATCTTATTTTCAGGAATATTTTCTTCATGCTTTTGTAATTCATCTTCGGAATTAAATACTTGAGAGCTTCAATACAGAAAGGGAACGACGTACAAAAATATAATGATAGCAGTTTATTTTGAATTGTGGAGAAATCTTCGTCATAATGTTGAATTTCTGCTTATTTTGTTTGTGAATATCTGCTTGCAAGGTGATAACATCATCTGTACAGTTAAATAGTGTACTGTTTTGGTGTTTTTTGACTTTCCGGTGATTAAAATTATATTGTGGTTTTTTCCAATCTTCAGTGACTCCAGGGGTGCAATATTTGGATACACGGGTTCGGTTGTAACGTCCTAAATGCTATAGCGTATATCATTCATATTAATTGATTATTGTGTTCATGATACAGGTTGGTGCTCAGACTTTGTGCATATAATAAAAAAACTAGTGTTAAGGAAACATTAGCATTACTATGAAATATTGTAATCTATAATTATACCATGCTTAATTGTGTAGTATTGAAAAACACTAAATATTTTTTTATTGATTGCAAATTGCAGTTTTATTACTTGTCGTTTGGTATCCATTCTTCCAAACACTGTGTAATTCGCGGGTTTTTTTAATATTGCCGTTATGTATGTCTATTAGATTATCTCAATAAAGGAATGTTTCAAATTAGGTTTTATTCTTTATTAAATTTAAGTATATTTATTATACTTAAATAAGTATATTAAGTAAGTCATTTAAGTATAGTATATTCATAATTTAAGTATATTCTTCGTTTACATTTTATGTGCTTGTAATAACAAAGAAATTCATAATAAATAGAAACAAAATGTTTCATTGTGTGCTATTTAACGAAGAGCTTACTTTAACGTACTTAGCTTACTATCGTATACTATATTATTTAAATTATTTCTGTACAGTATCAAAAGGAAAGTTATTGATTATAAAAAGTGCCTGAAATGATCATTGTAATCTAGCACTATTATAAAATGTAGAAACTAAAAATAGGTAAATACATTTACATATGATTAAAAGAAATGGTGTTAAGAAACATCAGCATTACTAGTAAATACTGCAATCCATAATTATTGCACTTTTAATTGCTTACTATTTAAAAAAACACAAATATTTTTTTATTAATTGGAAATTTTAGTTCTGTTACCTTCCTACTGCTATTAATACTTTCAAACACTACTAGTTCATGTTTTTTCTTAAATAGTGCTGTCATGTATGTTGTTTGTTAGGTTATTATTTCATTTTAGATATGAATATGGGAAGTTATTAGATTTAGGTATATTTTTATATGAAATATTTTTAATCACATTTATTAACTATATACTGTCTTTCATTTGCATATCTTGGAGAATATTCGTCAATTAAAGAAACGAAATAACGTTCACTATTCCTATCTTGAATGTTAATAGCTCCCCATACGCAGAAAAAACCCTTTCAAGCAGTTTCTTCACTTGAATACCTTCTAAAGGTCTGTAGGAAATTCGTCTTTGCTTATTGATTTGGCAATGTTCATAAAGCAAATTGACCTCAAACTGAATGTCTCTTACTAGTCCTGACAATAGCACCATAATTTATATGGCCAAACCAACCGTGCCATAATTCACTATTGTTATGTTGAACTATGGAGGCTTCAAATTTCACAGATTTGCCTCCCTTTTTCGCTATTTTCGGGAATATGTGATAATTACCTCCTATCAACTTAACCTTAAAAATAATTTCATTTCCATCATGAGTAATTGTAATTTGCCCATTTTTACCTTAAAATCTTGCTCCATTGATATCCATCTTAGGTCCAGATATTAAATTTCGTCTCAGTTCAGGTGAGTATAAAACATCTTTAAACAAAATGATTCCATCTCCAAATTTCATATTGATAGTGCCTTTCCCATGAATTGGAAAAGTTGCCCCATCAACAGCAGGAGAAAAAGTATCGTATAATTCATGATTTTTACAAAAGTGATGAGATGCGGCAGTATCAAATATCCAACTGTTATCATTTTCCTCAAGTTAACATTAGCTTGAGCTATGAAAAAGGACTGAGCATGGAATTATTTTTACCTTTACATCACTTGGATTTAGACTTATGTTTAGGTGATGTTTTATTATCACTAGATACAGCTGAGGAAACAGAAGAAGCAGGCAAGGTTGATCTGGAAAAATTACCTTTCATTCTACAGTACTTTTGTATATGACCTGAACGGTCACATTTATAACACTTCAACCCTTTACTCTGCTTAAATTTAGATTCAGAGTGAGTACTTTGAACTTCTATAGTCTTGTTAGAATTTTCCCTATCTACATCCCTTAAATTAAGACGTGTTTCCTCTGCAAGTATTTCCAGTTCAACATTTTTAAATATAAATTTTTCATCTGGCCACCTCAAAAGTTTCTGAACTACCTGATCATATTTTTCTGGAAGAAACCTAAGAAATTGAAAACATATATAGACATCTCTTACAGCTTGATTAATATCAGCCAAGTGTTCAGTAATGCATTTTAATCTGGATGAAAAGAAACTAATACTTTCATTTGGCTTAATTTTACAATTTAAGGCCCATATCACACGGCATTTGTTCCACACGAACAACTGTTTCGGACAATTTTTCTGCCTGGTTTACTATTGAAAGAAAGACGCGCGACTTTTTCCTTCCTTTCCAAAAAAATTGCAGGTTGTTTGTTTTCAACCAATCAGCTATCAGCTTCGAATGCTATCAGCTTGTTTGTAATGGGGAATCAGTTTCCCCTGCGTTAACCCCAAAGCGATCTGTGGTGATTGGCTGTTGTGACAAAGCAGAAAAATTGTTCCAAACAGTTGTTCTTCCGAAACAAACCGACGTGTGATAGCAGCCTAAGAACTCTGAAACTCAAGGACATATGTCTAGCTCGATAATCTGGCTAAAAAAATTTGGCAAGCATATAATGCAACTACAGGACCATCTATTTAACATATTAAGGTTCTATATTCAGAGCTTACATTCATATAGATCAGTGATAATGCCAAGCGACTTCTATTTTGATAGTCAGCAACAATTTCTTTTTTAATACCT
Organism: Stegodyphus dumicola; assembly: GCF_044657685.1. Taxonomy (NCBI): domain Eukaryota; kingdom Metazoa; phylum Arthropoda; class Arachnida; order Araneae; family Eresidae; genus Stegodyphus; species Stegodyphus dumicola. The sequence continues at coordinate 129,628,054 of NC_140768.1, read as the reverse complement.
TAACACCATTTAACTCAGGACGTTTTTGAATACCTTTAACCAAAAGCCAAGCATTTTTCTCATTTAAGACAAACTTCATATCTTTAGACGATGTAAAGTAGTTATATTCATCAAGTTTAGCAATACTTTACATAACATTAACAGTAGCCATATTTGAAATTCAATAAAAAAACCACCCCCAGTGTCTTAAGTCCTTAATTAATTTAAACTTCAAAAGTCTGCACTAAAGGTAACTCAGGGGCTGGACCCATAACCAAAATGATGCAAAAGCAAAGTTTAAAGTTATCAAAACATTTAGCAGAAATGGCAGTAGAAGCTCCCTAAGATTATATACTGTACAGACATAGAAGACAAAAGTTTTAAACTTAACCAATTTATTAACAATATATATCAAAATACAATAAGTAAATTTGATCAATACCAGAAACTTAAAGGGTGTAACATAATCATTGTCAAAAATTACACTTAGTTAACTATTCATTAACCCCAAGGGTTTTTCCTTTAAAAAATATTACACTGTTAATGATACAGTAAATATATTACATGATCTATGAATACTGGCATTCAATTACTCGCAAAAAACACAGAACAAAACTATGTGATTAATTTGAATTTCCCTTGACTAAAAAGGTCTATGCTTTTGGCCAAGAAGGCACTTAAAAAATTAAATTAAACCTTGAATGAACTTGAATTGGTAAAAACCGGTCACTGCAGTTGCTCACCGGAAATCACAGCTTGGAAAAACATCACCGCTAGACCTGAAAAACACTTATATTAAAGATGCCGCCTTCAGCAGTTGCTCACTGGAAACCACAACCTGAAATTTGACATCGCTTAACTTTGGAAACAGGACACTGCCCACGGCAGTTGACCACGGGGAACCGCAACTTGAGATCTATGGCCGCCGAACCATTGAACAGGATGCTGCCCACGGCAGTTGCTCACATCGTTGCCGCTTTGCAGAATCCAGGAAAAAACATCATGGCCCGGAACCACGGTACTTATCACTGGATGACACGCATTGCAATAACGTCTTCCAGTGAGCACTGGAAAGGCACACCAGGAGCAATGAAACAGGAACAAGAAGGGCTAAACCAGAGCGATGCGAGATACTTATACATGAAGTAGACATGACATCATCTCACTGCATCCAATCAGCTGTTGGCGTGACTCAGCTCTCCAGATGATGTAACCTCGAGTATCGTTTTGCATCTTAATTAGGCTGGAACAGTCCGTTCTTAATACAAACAGTGGCAGTGAAAAAGAAGTAGAAGTAATTGCTATATCCCTTTAAAATAAAAACTAAACCTTATGTAAAAACTAGAATTATTTCAAGGAGGAGAAATGATGCAGAAAAAAGGTTACAATAGGTCATATTTTCAACACTCGACACCACTGCAAATGGGCTTGACGTTGTACAGAGGTCAATGGTAGTCGGCGCAAGGGGCTTCATGAGCCATCTATGAATGGTCCTTGCGGTCACTGAAGCACTAGTTGCACATACAATTGATGATAATGATGCATTTGGAGCTGTGAGTGTCACTCTGATGATTGCTCATTCTTCACGTTTTGTCGTTTCTCTAGGCCTACCGCTTTCTTCTTGATCCTGTGTGTGGCCATGGTTCACCCATTCCTGCCAACATCGTCTAATAGTGGCATCGCTCCTGCTCAAATGTCGAGCTATTCGCCAGTAAGACCAACCGGCTTCTTTGAGCCCAACTACACGACCTCTGTCAAATTCTGACATCTGCGCATATCGTTCGCACATCTGTATGCGAGGCATAGTTACTGTCCACCAGAGTACACAAAATGAAATTTGTGAAGAATTATGACCTGGTATCGTAATATCTTCTCTTAAATATCCTGCCAGTTGTGCAGATCAGATGCGCTGTAGTGACAACCGTTCATTCATTGGCAGCCGAAATGTAAAATTTTGAATATTCCGTCGAAACCTGTATGCATATCAATTTGTGTCCAGTTTGCTTTATATCTTCTAGGTGCGTCATAGTGCATCGTTTTTTTTTTTTTTTTTTTTTTAAATCTAAGAGTGTATTGTAAATGCACAATATATTATGAGTTCTTCAAAAACAGATGACAATATTCTCAAATCGCATAGAAAAGTAAGGATTACAAAGCAGCAAGAAGACAAAACACCTGCTGTTAGAGACAGTAAATTGATTCTCATTGAAAAATGGAGCAATATGAGCCTGGAAATGGCAACATAAAATGCTGACATGATAATAAATCGATAAACCCTTAAGATAATTGATGAGATATCATTATCTTTTTTATAGGAACTTATTTTTATTTCCTATTAAATATAGCATCCATTTCTATCACTCCTTTTAAAAAAAATGTTTATGGCAAATTTTGTTATGTCTACGGCTAAAAGAATATTTGTGAAACGTACAACACGGAAGAACACAAAAACTGCCATGCAGACACATCTTTCGCCTCGTGCTAAAATTGGACAAATTGACCTTGGGCAAAGCTCAGAAAGGCATAAATTTACGAATATTAAGAGAAAAATCTCAATGAGGATTCACGGTTTTAATTTTTGAATATAATAATTAAAAATACATTGCTTCTTTGCATACCACCTATTTTTCTCTTGCCACCAGTGGTATGCGTACAGCCGGTTGGGAACCTCTGCTTTAGCTGATACGAAAGCAGCTGGGGTGTTTGCAGATGAATTTATTGAACTCATCAATAGTGAAAAATTATTATCCATAACAAATTTATAACACTTATGGAACTGTTTTATCTAAGCAATATGTACTCAAAATACCTTGGCAGCCACTGCAGGAAAGACTCCAACTAGTGTCAAAGATTCCAAACTGAGACTAATAATTTTAGCATATGCTGTAAGAATGCTCAAGTGAAAATTTTTTCACAATCAGAACGTACAGAAGAAATGCTCAATCTCAAGCATTTTACCCTTTCCAGTATGCTATCTTTTAAAGTTGGAATTTAAAAGGAAAAAAAAAAAAAAAAAAGGGAAGTCTAATTAGGCCTAGAGAAGTATACAGGTAAAATTTTGTAGAGATAGCACTTACTGTTTTAATTCTGTGGGTGTGCCCGAAACGGGCTCACTGAATGAATAGAGCTTCAAAAAGAATGTTGAAGCAAGCATTGCTGGGAAGCGTGTAATACAGTAAAAGATTTTGCCTGTGATTAAGACTCTAGATTGAATACTGTAGCACAAGGATGTCAAACTCGCGGCCCACAACAAATATTTTTGCGGCCCGGCCAATATATCGGCAAATAATAATATATAATAATAAAATAACTATCGACGAAGAAAAAAATGAAATGTTTACTGCTAAGTAATTAACGATAATTTATTCAGTGTTGTTAGATTACTCACAGCGAGCTGACACACACTCCAAACTACTTAAATTACAAATGCGTGTGAGTAGCTTGCGTTCAGCTACCTTCAGCTTTTGGGGGACACGTGCACTCAGAACTTGTACGCATCTCCCGATAGCCAAATGTGGCCGAACTCATGGTCTCAGTTTTCCAATCATAGTTTTGTACGATGTATTGGTGCATGCACTTTGCTTTATTATTAATTATTACTTAATTCATATTGTTATGGATTTCATAGTTATTTATTTATTTAGTTTTTTTTTTAAATTTAGAATTGTAATTAGATTTGCTTCATGTTGCTTTAGCAACGCAGACGATTTTTGAAAAGACAGCTGCGTTGGAAGGTTAAAAATAGAACAGCGCGTGCATTTAATACCTAATAAATAAATATCTCATAATTGCTGTTGCCGTCCACAAAAATCCAGATATTTATAGATGTTTCCAGTATATTCGAGAAATTAATTATAAAGCTTATAAAAGCTGAGAACAAACAACTCATCTCAGTAGTAGCTGTAGTTCTAGCGAACTGTTTGTTTACTTAATGCTGTGCTTGATTTGTAGCGATTTCGCTGTGAGATAGAATTAGTTTCTCTGTTTTGAATTGATTTTTGCTAAACGTTTGACATTTTGTGATATTGTTAGACTATTTTTGAAGAAATATTTCAGCATTTTGATTTATCTCTTGTGGAAAGAATAAATTTTTGTTAACTTTTTAATGTTAACCGTGTTTATTCCAGCCCTTTGTATTCAGTATGTCTATATCAAAACCAAGTGGTAGTAAAATTAAACGAAAAATCGCTGACGAACATAGAATATTCCAAGTAAAATGGGAATTAGAATATTTTTGCTGTGAAATAAAAGATAAAATAATCTGCTTGATATGTAATAATACTATTAATGTACCAAAGTTATATAATATTAAACGTCATTACGAACAACACAAATCAAAATATAACAATTACGAAGGATTAATGAGAGAAGAAAAGTTGAAAGAGCTCAAGTTAGGAGTGAAAAAGCAACAGTCCATGTTTAGTAAAGTATTACAAGAAAGTGAAGCGGCGGTACATGCAAGCTACGTCTTGTCCGAGTTGATAGTTAAACATTCGAAGCCTTTTACTGATTGTGATTTCATCAAGGAATGCCTAATGAAAGCTGGAGAAATTGTTTGTCCTGGAAATGTGAAGGCTTTTCAATCAATTTCATTGTCTCGAAATACAGTTGCGGAAAGAGTTACTGATTTAGCCGTGAATTTAAGTGATCAGATCAAAGCAAAATCATCTAGTTTCGAAAGTTTCTCCATTGCCTGTGACGAGAGCACGGACATTAGTGGCAAAGCTCAATTAGCAGTGTTTCTTCGTTCTTGTGACAAGAATTTTAACATTTTTGAGGAATTACTGGAACTAATACCGATGCCTGGTACTACCACAGGAGAAGATATATTTACTTGTGTTTTTGGACTTCTGCAGAAATACAATCTACCTTTGGCAAAATTAAATTCTGTAGCTACAGATGGCGCTCCATCAATGATCGGGAAAAACAAGGGCTTCGTAGTATTACTAGGAAAAAAACTTAGTGAAATTCACGCTTCAAACATTCATCATATGCATTGTATTATACATCAAGAAGTTCTATGCACGAAAGTAATAAATATGGAGAATGTTTTGTCATATATAAAAAAGTTATAAATTTTATAAGATCTCGAAGTTTAAATCAGCATCAAATCACTGCTTTCTTAAGTGAGTTAGATAGTGAATATTCGTGTTTGTCCTACTATACCGATGTACATTGGTTATCTTGCTCCAAGATTCTCAAACAATTCTGGGATTTGAAAGAAGAAATATGTCAGTTTTTAAAAACGAAAAATCAAGACTTAAGTTTGTTTTACGTTCCAATATGGATACAAGATTTATCTTTCTTGGTTGATATAATCAAACACTTAACCGATTTAAATTTATCGTTACAAGGAAAAGATCATATCATTACGAACATGTTTGACATAATTAAAGCATTCAAATGTCAACTAGTTCTTTGGGAAAAACAACTTAAAAATGAAGATTTGACGCACTTCCCGACGTGCAGCATGAACAAATCAAGTTTAGATGATACTTGTTCACATCAAAAATACGCAGAAAAAATTGCAAATTTAACAACTGAATTTGAAACGAAGTTTAATGATTTTAGTTCCCTCGAAGACAAATTTTTTTTGTTTTCTTCAATTGTCTTAATAAGTATTGACTCAGTACCCAGCCATATGCAAATGGAGGTGATCGAGATTCAATGCAACTCAAATTTGAAAGCAAAATTCATTGAAGTGGGCGTGCCTGAATTTTACAAATATTTACCAGCCAGGTTTGAAAATACTCGAAAATTCGCATATGAAATTATTTCCATGTTTGGTAGCACTTATCGGTGCGAGCAGTTATTTTCAGTCATGAAAGGTAATAAGTCTCCTATTAGAAACCGTATTAATGATGCTCACCTTGGGTCAGCATTGAAAGTTATCACTGCAAACAAAATTTCTTCCGAAATAGGAAAGATATAAGCAGAGAAGAGATGTCAAGTATCAGGACGTAAACATTGAATTTTTCTTCTTCTTTTCTATATAAATATATATATATGTTTATTATTGTATTATTTGAAATAATCTACGTTTCTAGGAATATTGACCTTTTTTTTTTTTTTTTTTTTTTTTTTTTTGGCAGCCCGCCTAAAGTTAAACCTTGTTTGTTTGGTCCAAGTGTACCTATGAGTTTGACATCCCTGCAGTAGCAGATTTAATATTACCCAGGGTGTGCCACGGGGAAACCTGCTGCTCTGCAGTCCCCAAAAGAGCTCTTGGTTATATGATGATTGCATGCATATAAATGAAAAAAATTAACTTGGGTAGATATTTACATTATTTAGATTTTATATATAGATTTTTATCCCCGCCCCCCCTTTTTTTTTTTCATAGTGATACTTTTTGAAGACAATGACATCACCTTTGAAAAAGCACAACCCAACATTGCGTGTTTTGCACACCTACCGGGATCCGTATCAAATTCACTTTTTGAAGGCAATTCGTGTTGCACTTTCAGTGCTTCAGAAATGGTCAACCCTCTACAATGTATTTGCAAAACAATTAAAAATCAGAAAAAAAAAAAAAAAAAACTAATATTATATCTACAATTAAAAAATATAAACTCTAAAATGAAATTAAATAAATTTCCACAACTGAAAACTATCAAAATAGAGCGCTAATAAAAGTTATAAATAGAGCTTCTTTAAGTGAAAGAGAACTGCTGTAATGAAAAACCAAACAGCTAACTGATAAATATACTCCTGATCTTGAAAAAATCACACCAAGAGTTTCTTAGTTGAAGGGGGGAGATGAAACACAGATATGGACCCACCTTTCTATTGTGAATGAGCTCACTGAAGAGCTTCAGTGAAACAAAGATAATGTCGTCTAGTCCTAGTGTTTCAGTGATCCCACTCTGGGCACACCTGATGTTTGCCGTTCGATTTTAGGCAATATGTCAAGGTAAAAATTTACAACTAAAACGAAGTCCAATATTTGGACTCGTCGGGACTTTGGGAATTCCGGATTTAGGATTTTTCCAGATATTAGATCATCAGTTTAAATCTAGTGAGATGGCATGTAGAAATTATAAAATGAAAGATATCAAGTCGTGATTTATGAAATCATGAAGCATTTATGATCTAAAGGGTATCGAAATTTACAAAAAGCAACAACAACAACAAAAAAAGGCTTTATTCTTTACTTTATTAAACATTTCTTTCAATATACGATGTTAAGTTGCTTTGTTTTTTGTGCTAATATTTTCCCTTTAATTCTATAGACAGACATAATTTCTTCTTCAGTTACAAAGTTGAGTTGTTCAAGTCCTGTAATTGCTAAGTCAAGCTAGTGTTTCAGTGATCCTACTCTGGGCACACCTGTTATCAATCTTTTTTTTTCTTTCAATAACCTCTCTGTGACTTTTGTTACTATCATAGTGGTATTTTCTGAATCTAAAACCATACTATAGATTTCGCCGTCCATTTATTGATTGATGAGCGGGGTTTCATTGGAGTTAAAAATTTCTGTTATATCATCTTCATTTATTACCGCATCTCTAAATTTCTTTATGAAATCCATTAATTGGAAATCCGAAAATGAGATATCCGAAAACCTTCAATATTCACAGCTATCATCTTCATAATCCTGACCATAAATTATGCCAGGCACTTTCTATTCGTACTAAGTACAGTACGAAGTCCGAAATCTGGATGTCCGATATCCGGAATGATCTCAAAACCACCAACAACGTTTTTTGTAATAGTCTTTATGCATGTGCATTTGATTTCGCTCTCCGTGCATAATAAAACATCTGGAGAGTCCTGATTCTTAATTTTACTTCGACACTAAATAAAATACCTTGTTTTTAAAGAAACAATCATTTTATCATAAATTTGTACCATCATTAATTTGGCTCTGGTGGTGCGTAATCTCAAACCGAAACATTCCACATAGATACATCGTTGATCTGACACCAGCCTAGCGAATCATTATTTATTATACTTTCTTTTCATCACTGCTTGTTTATCAAAACATGACAACATAAGTAATGACTCATGTAGTGATACCTAAACAATTTTTTTTTTTTTTTTTTATGTTAGTAATTGAATAATAAAGGAATATGGTAACCTTTTATGTTAACATTATGCTTGGCGATGATTACAGATTTAAGTTAAATGCGCTAAAAAATATTGATGAGGAAAAATTTACCAAAAATTTCTTTCCATATGCTAAAAATAGATTTTGTTGATGATACTCATAGACTCGGATTGCATTTACGGCTGTAGGAATTAAAAGTAAGATTTATTATTCACATAAACCCAGAACCAGCGCCAGGGCTCGTATGGCCGCGTGGAGTCGCAGAATTTAGAAACCACTAAGGACTGCATCAGGCAGTGAGATATCTAGCACTGGCCCTCAATAAGGCTTATGTATATGTGGGAATTTATTTATTCAGAACTCTGATAAGCCTTAAGCATGTGCAAGAAATATACATAAGTATAATAAATAACTATAATAAGTATAATAAATAACTAATACAATTCAAGCTTAATTGTTTCAGTGTGCACTAAAAGAGAGATAAAAGTTAACAGAATAACTTGTCGTTAGTCGCCAAGCTCACAATGCATAGCCGAATATATATAGTGAAGGCTAGCTAAATTTGATGAGGATAGCCTTTTTTTTTTTTTTTTTTAATTTTTTTTAAGGTTTTCAGATATCGCAAAACAGAGTTGAAAATTTCCAATTAATGGATTTTATAAAGAAATGTGGAGAAGTGGTAATAAATGAAGGTGATATAAAAGAAGTTTTTCATTGTGATGACAATGCTTCTCAATCATCAATCAATTAATGAATGGCGAAATCTGTAGTATGGTTCTAGATCCAGAAAATACCACTACCGATAATGAAGAAAGTGACAGAGAAGTTACTGAAAATGAGAAAATTTTGATTGACAAGTTAGTTGGAATTCTCGAAACAGCAGTTACAGGACTTCAGCAATGTACCTGAACAAGAGATTTTGTCTGTCTACAGAACTAAAGAAAAAAAGTATTATCAAATTAAAGAAAGTATTATCACTAAAAACGAAGCAACTTAAACAACTTACATTGATGGAAATGTTTAATAAAGTAAACAAATAAGTATTAATCTTTTTTTTTTTTTTTTTAATTTTGATGCCCTGTAGATCATAAATACTTCATTATTTCATAAAACACGATTTCATATTTTTAATTTTATAATTTCTACATGCCATCTTACTAGATTTAAACTGATGGTCTAATATCCGGAATCGCCAGAGTCCTGACGAGTCCGGATTTCAGACTTTGTACTGTATCTGCCAATTATGCCAAGTATCTGGCGACACATCCTGCCGTGGTCTTGCGATGCCCCACATAGCAGATTTTATGCACAAATATTTAAAAAAATTCTTGAATAGTCTTGCCATTATTCAGGAAATTTTACATGGATTTTTAAAAATGCTACTTTGTATTTGCGTTTCAGCGTTTGCACTATTCCAATATCCATAGCCTGAGTGATGGACTTACAATTTGGAGAAAAAAAATAGTACGGATGCATTATCTTTCATTAAATCTTTAATTAAATTGTGAGCCGAACAGTTGTCTACATTTAGGGTAGTTTTTGCGTCATTAGGTAAACCAACTGAATTCAAATGTTGCAGAGCCTCGGGTATGAGATGATTTTCAAACCAAACATGCATTAACGCTTGTGTCAATACATGCTGTTTTATTTGCACAATATATAAGAAGGAAAATCTTTACTCCTTTAAATGCTTGAGGTCGTGTATTTTTTACGATTACAAAAAGTTTACACATGTGCATTCCTGCAGCATTTGTGCATACTAAAATTGTTAGTCTTGCTTTGCAAACTTTGACACCAGTTGAACCCTTTTCTGTAGAGGTTGCCAAGGTGTTTCACGGTACCAGTTCGCAGATAGAAAAGACCAGTTTCATCAGGGTTGTAAACTTGTTTTGGAGATTACTTTGCACTATGTGTTGAATGAATTCATCTGCAAATAGTTCAGCAGCTTCAGTATCGGCTGAAGCATTTTCACCTGAAATTTTTGGTTGCCTTTTATCATGGCGATTTTTTAATTTGGTTAAGCGACATGTCGAATATGTGCATTCATTTTTTAAGTTCATTTCTTCATGAAATTGTTTGGCTTGAGCCATTAGCATTGAACCCTTCAATGGCAGGCCCTCGCTGTGACCCTGTCTGACCCATTCAATCATCACTTTTAGCATAATGAATAATTTTTCAATTTGTTAAATTTTTCCTGTTTTCAATTAGAGTGGGGTGTTGGAATCCCCCCCCCAAAGTTCAAAAAGTTCCTTTTTCTGCTTACTTATGTCATATGCAGTTATTTTTCCATGCCATACTCCTCGAGATTTTGAGATGGATATACCTTTATCCATTTTTTGCAATAGTTCCACTTTTTGTTTAATGGACATCAAACATGCTTTCGCTTTGTAGATCCTGTTGGCAGCTCCAGAATTATTTTGACGTAATCATAAGTTCAAACTTTAACTTTCATAAAATTGTTGTAATATAGCCTACAAAAAATAATGAGCTGGATCAATTCAAAAAGTTAAGGAACAGCACACTCTGCTATATTAACTGAAATTCCTCGGAATCAGTAAAGTATAATTTTAGCCTTGCTTAATAGTGTCTTCTATACATTATTGGCTATGTACCATGAGATTGGCAACAGAAGACATGTTGTTCCGCTAAATTTTGTCTTGCTTCTATCACACACTAGCTTGAATTTTATTAGTTATTTTTTATACCCACGTCTATTTCTTGTACATGCTTAAGACTAATCTGAGTCCTTAATAAATAAATTTCTGCATATACTTAAGGCTTATCGAGGCCCAACGCTAGGTATTTTACCGCTAGATGCAGTCTCCGTGGCTCCTAAATTCTGCTGTCAAGCACTTTTACCACCTTTAAATTTCGGGTCCGAGTGCTTTCCTTAAACTCTCAAAATTTTTTCATCCCTTAATTTTGTTGGTCGGTGCTTCTCTGAATTCCAAAAATTTTGTCTTCCCTAAATTCAGCCATACGAGCTGTAGCGCTGGTTCTGGGTTTATGTGAATAACAAATCAGTTATTAATACAAATTGCACTAAATGTAATATTTTGGCCTATAAGTATCATGAACAAAATCTATTTTTAGCATATGAAAAGAAATTTTTGTTAAATTTTTTCTTGTCAACATTTCTTAGTGCATTTAACTAACTAAGTAACATCACCAAGCATAATGTCAACATGCTCTTTGTTATTGAATTATTAATATAAAAAATGTTTAGGCATCGCTGCATGAGTTATTACTCAAGTTCTAATATGCTGATAAACATGGGGTGATGAAAGCAAAATATAATAAATAATGATTCGCCAGGTTGGCGTCAGGAATGTAAACTATTAGTAGTGTAAATTCAACGATGTTTCTATGTAGAATGTTTCAGTTTGATATGTAAGCCAGGCAGAAATGCAGCTACAGAGCCAAATTATTGATCACGCAAATTGATGCTAAAATAATTGTTTCTTCAATAATGAGGTATTTTATTTAGTGCCGCAGTGAAAATAAGAATCGGCTCTCTCCACATGTTTTATTGTGGGAGGGAAAAATCAAGTGCGCATGAGTAAAGCTTGAGAATGTAAAAATTTTGTTTGATTCTTTATTGGGAATTAGCAATGCATCAGTTACAGAACTTAAACACTTGAACTTTGTTATTGGACAAGAAATGGTGTCTGTGGAATTAAAGAGTAAGCATTAGCACAGAAAGTGAAGCATTTAAAAAAAACTTACTTTCAAAGAAATGGTTCATAAACAAATATTGAGTCTCTTTTGTAAATTTTTAATTCCCTTATGGCCATAAATACATCATTATTTCATATTTTTAATTTTATAATTTCTAAATGTCATCTTACAAGATTTGAATTAATGGTCTAATACTTGAAAACAAGTCTGGAATTGCAGAAGTCCTGATGAGTTCAGGTATCACATTTTGTACTGTACATGCTAGCTAATGCAATTAATGAATTCTCTAAGCATAGACTAGAAGAGAAACACGCTAATGTGACAATCAAAATCGTAAAAAACAACCTTATATTTAGCGTAGGTATAATGAAACACTCAATCGATTTCGAGGGCAGCTAAAGGTCCCTCCTCATCAGGAGAAAGAAATACATAGAAAGAAAATAGGAATCACAGAAACACGTGGTGCTTATCAGCACTGCACGTGGTTATAACTAGATATAACAGTTTTCTAGTTATAACCACATGCAGTGCTGATAAGCACCACGTGTTTCTGTGATTCCTATTTTCTTTCTATGTATTTCTTTCTCCTGATGAGGAGGGACCTTTAGCTGCCCTCGAAATCGATTGAGTGTTTCATTATACCTACGCTAAATATAAGATTGTTTTTTACGATTTTGATTCTCTAAGCATATTTGGAGATTATTTTAGGCACTTGTCTTCTGTAGCAGCATTGAGGAAAGTATGGTTTTTTTTGCATTTCTGCAACAGCGAGAAACAGTTTTCGATCTACGCATGTGAAAGAGATATTTATTGTTACCAGTCTGCATATATGTGTTTCTTCTACTGTCGCTTTTAAAATAGAAAGGTTTTCGGTATATGCTCATATTTCATGTTTCTTCGGCTAGTGAAAATTTTCACTTTTTTAAAATATAGCGATTTTTCATTCTAAATGTTTAATGGTGCATACTATTTTTTACCTCCCGTCATCTGAAATAAATGCTATAGTTTTTCCTCGTTAACCATACTATGAAATTACAGGTTGGAAAAAGAAACCATCTGGTGATGCAGTGTTTGAGTATCATGTTGGTTTGAGGCAGTGTTCACAGCAGTTGCTGAAGAGTGGCCACTAGAAAGAGTTTGTAAAAAATGAATTAAATTTTAAAAATATTCTAAAAGACTTGCTCATTGATGGATACAATCATTTTCATAAACTTCATACAGTGATCATTCAAGGCACTCATGTTGATATCATAGATATTCTTAAAGTAATGTTATGTTGCAAAATCTTCATAAAGGCATCTATTCAGAGCCTTCATAATAGGGCTGATGCTGAGAGATATATTAGTATTAGTACTTTTCCCTTTTGCCGGTGCAAACGATAAAGTCGCCAATAATGGTATAACTGATGCCAAATGTAATATCTTCGTTGTTAACCTTTTACGCCTCATTTTCAAAACAAGTCGCAGCCATTTCTTATCAGATTGATTGTTTCTTTCAATACTGGCATACAATTACATAGAATTTTTACAATGTAGTTAAATTTTATGCCGTAAGACCATTCGCAGTAATTAAGTCAATTAGGATGCAATCACACAGATTACCCAAAGGCAAAAATATAGAAAAGGCAAAATCAAAGGTTAAATTCATCAATTCTAATGAGAACATACAGTCAAAAGTCGCTAATCCGGATGTCCATAATCCGGAATGATCTATAATCCGGACCTCAAAGCTACAAACTTTCTGCGCATGCGTAAACGCATATGCATTTACACATGTGCATAATACTTTTACGCATGCGCGTTTAATGTGTATAATGGACAGTATAAGCTAAGCTAAAATTATCCAATTATCTATTTCAGTTAATGTTGCTGAATGCGTTGTTCCTTAATCTTCGAATTGGATCTGGTTTATTATTTTATACAAGTAAGCTTGAACTTTTGTTTATGTCAAAAAGAATTTCCGATTCTGGAGCTGCCAAAGGATTTAGAAAGTGAAAGCATGTTTCGATGTCCATCACTCAAAAAGTGGAATTGCTGCAAAAAATGGGTAAAGGCGTATCCTTTTTTCCTAACCATTCAAAAATCTGTTTATCAATTTCACACTGCTCTGCGGAGGTGGGGGGAAACGTCGCCGCGCAATGAGCTGGAAGTTGATCTGTCAGCACTATCCTTATCTTCAGGGCAGATGTTTTTATTCTATTTGGTTTATAATTCTTTACTAAATGTAGTATTTCATCTCGATGTACTTCGTCTTTGATATGATTTAAATCAAATTCCTCGTCATTATAAATATCACGAATACACATCAAATAGTTTTCTGGTTTCAAGTTTCTAATTTTGACTATGCGTAATGTATGCTTTACACATGCACGCATTGAAAGAAATGTTTAATAAAGTAAACAAATAAATATTAAGCTTTTTTTTTTTTTTTTTTTTTTTTTTTTGTAAATGTTGATACCCTTTAGTTCATAATTGCTCTTGATTTCATAAATTACGGTTTCATATTTTTAATTTTATAATTTCTGCATGCCATCTTACGAGATTTAAATTAATGATCTATAATCCGGGAAAACCGATAATCCAGAACCGCCGAAGTCCCGACGAGTCCAGATTAAAGACTTTTGACCGTACTAGCGAAGTAAAACACTGCGGTTTTACATAATTTCTGAGTAAGCTATTCGTACGAATTGAAAAATTTCTTGCATTTAAACTTGTACTCCAAATTAAGATTTAACTTGAAATTAATGTAGATAATTACTGAGAGAATTAGATTTTTGCCGTGTAGTTTACGCGAGGTGAGATCACTTGGGGTTACGCGATATGAACCGGCGAATCAGGATGTTGAACCATGAAAGCATAGTAAATTCTTGAATTAATGTCTTTTTACAAATTTATTGGCTTTTAACAAAATTTTAAAACCATATTAAAATGTTTATGCCTTCTTTTCTTAGAACTAGCATTTGTTAACATTTTTTTAATGTGCATACTGTATGCTGTTGCCAACAAAGTCTGCTTGGCGAGATTTGTGCTGGCGAAACGGAAAAGTTCCTTAGTATTTTGAACATTTGTAATTAAAAGCAGAGATAAAGATTCAAGAGTGACTTCAGTGATACAGTAGAAGTCCAGAAATCCGAAACGCTTGGGACCAGAGGTTGTGCGGATTTTAGGATTTTGCAGATTTCAGGACAGAAAAAATAATTTTCAAACTCAAAGTGCAAAGTAAATAAGGTGTCTTAGATACATTTAATTAAATTATTATATACATTAATACAATAATTAATTATATGGATTAAATTATTATTACATATATAAACTGATTATATTATATTGTTCATTTAAATTAGGTTCCTCTATTTTTAAATCAGCATGAATCTGCTTCCCCTTTTCTCTCAGGAGTAGTCGTAAATAAGTATTTCATCACTCCGCCGCTGCCGGAACCACTCGTACAAGACGGCATCGAGGTTTGCTGATTTCGCCTCGTGTAAAGATTTCCAGTTTCGGATTCCAGTGTTGGAATCACTGTTGCTGTGAAATTTTAACAGCTTTTCTTTATTGTTCTGTATATCATACACAGTCTGTATGGCAATTCCATACGATTCTGCTATAAACCAAGCAGTAGCACCTGCCTCCATCTTTAGCAGAATTTCCACTTTTTTTCATTGCCGTCAATCGAATGTTTTTATGTTTTTCAACGTTGCAAGCTGTAAAATCACAAGTGCGTTTGTTTCTTATCTGTCGTTATATTAATAAGCACTGAAATTTAAAATATTCTTAATTTATCCACAAAGTATCCGGATTAAAAAAAAAAAAAAAAAAATAATAATAATAATAAACGACATCACTAAACAATCTTGTGAAATAACAAAGCTCAGAAAGTACAACGGGAAGCGTGAACTCGAAAAGTTGAGTTAATCGTCTGCTTTTTTACATCGATGCAGATTGGAGGGGGTGGGGAATTCTTATCACGATGTCAATAATTTGGTATTTCTGCTATGACTCATTATTGTTTGGTAATTATGACATCATTATCCAGTACGTATTTTTTCTTCTATATTTTGTACTCCATGTTGCGGTTTCCGGAACCTATAAACTAAATGTTTATATTTTGAGACGCAACACGGATTTCAGGTCGGGGGATTTTCGATATTTGACTGTATTAACTTTCATTTACTTTTCTTTTAAACCCATTTATTGCAGTAGTTTATTCGATTAAAGTAGGCTTGAAAATTTTTAAATTGTATTTTGCTTTCTTTTTCTGCAGTAAGGGGACAAATAAATGCAAAATTTTTAATTATTATTATTATTTATATATTTCAGAAAAATATACCTGACTGTATCTGTAAATACAACAGTCATTTCAAATATTAAGTCAAAAAAAATTTTTAAATACTGACACAATTTTTATATGTTTGACGGTAAAATTATCGTAGGTTTCATATTTCTTTTAGTACAACATTATTATTATATATTTCAACATTCTTCAAAGTTCTATAACATTAGAGAAATTGTAGTTTATCACTTACTTACTGAAAGTAAATGCAGTATTAAATTTGCTGTTGAGAAATTTTCTGTATCAAGTCATTTTCCTTCTTTGGCACTGTTTTTGTAATCGTTAAAAGTGTTGTTCAGCTCACTAAAAGATGATATTGAATATTTATGTATCTGTGATAGGTAGTTCCACTTGTGATTACTTCCAGTAAGATATATATAGATATATATATATATATAGAGAGAGAAATTGGAACAGAGAATTGAGACTAAAGTTTTTTAGACATAGGTTATTTAATCCATTAAAAATTTGTCGCGTAAAGTTTCAATTGTCTGTTTCGGCGAAACGTGTAATGGGGTTAGCTTAGTTTGATGTTCATTTTAAAGAAATTTCTCTTGAAAAGCAAAAATGAGCTTCAAATTGGGCTAATTAACCATTTTCTGCTTCTTAATTTTAATATTTTTGTTTTTTACCTTGTTCAATTGATTAGTATTTTTCTGTGTTTATAATTAACTTTTTATTGAGCATATAGCCAATTATTTCACCATGTTCAATTGATTTTTACTATGTTAAAATTCCTAATTAGTTTAGAAAATAATTTTTTATTAATTAAAAAAAAAATTTTCTCCTTTTCACCATTTTCATAGATACTAAATATGTTAACTTAAATTGTAAATATTCAAATATTTTTCCTCCTCTTTCACACTTTTCATAGTAACTATATATGCTTATGTTGGAGTTTTCTCGGAGCCACAGTTTTTGGTAACTTTTTGGCAAGCTTTCTAAAATTTATCTTCTAATTTCCTTAATTTTGCAGCACAATGCGCAGAATTTTGACCTAAATTGGTCTTTTTTCGTTTGTTCTTACAACCTTTACAATTGAAATTTTGTTATTCATGATTTAATTATAGTCCCCGTTAAAACATTTTTAACGATTAACTTTCAAGTTACTTCAAAACATCTTTCAAAATATAACTTACTAGTATGGATTCACTCTTTTAAGATAATCCTACTATAATTAAACTTAGGAGATCTTCTATGTTTATTTCAACTTTATACTTTGAATTCTATTTCATAATGACAATTTCCAATGTTTAATTTTTACAAATAATATGGAACTCAAATGCATAAACACGAGGGTGTCGGGGACGGTTAATCGAGTTTTTTCGGATTTCTCTACAGAAATTGCTTTTCACTCAAAATTGAATTGGCTAAAATGCTTCATAAGAATAAGTTCTTCGAGTATCAGCATTGGTTCATAATCCCTTTTATTGGCGGAAATATTTGGCCTGACTAGAATTGCCGGTTTGGCTTAACCTTATTACTCGAGTAAAGACGAAACACCTTTGTATTTACGTATTTATTGATTGATTATTGTTCATTGAACAGGAGTTGGTTTGTTCCCCTTGAAAAGTCAACTAATTTCCGATCAATGACAATGATTACATGCTTCTAATTTAATTTTTCCTTTTACAATTGAAATTTTGTTCTTCATAATTATTCAATTCCAGTCCCCGTTAAAACATTATTAACATATTACTTTCAAGTTACTTCAAAACATCTTTCAAAATATAACTTACCGGTATGGATTCACTCTTTTAAAATAATTCTACTTTAATTAAACTTAGGAGATAATATAATCAATTAATCAATATTGTTTAGGAAATAAATTATTACAGTCAAAAGTCGTTAATTCAGACACCCATAATCCGGACCTCAAAGCTACAAACTTTCTGTGCATACGTCGCCTTGACGCATGCGCGTAAGACCTTCACGGCTGCGAAAATGCGTGTGCGCATGCGCAAAATATGTTTATTCTTGCGCGTTTAATGTATAACGGATGGTATAAGCTAAGCTAAAATTATCTAATTCAGTTAATGTTGCAGATTGCATTGTTCCTTAATCTTCGAATTGGATCCGGCTTATTATTTTTTGCAAACTGTTAGAGCAATTTTATAAAAGTAAGCTTGAACTTTCGATTATGTCAAGTAGAATTTCCGATATATATTTAGTAATATGTAAAGAATCTACAAAGTGAAAGTATGTTTCGAAGTCCATTAAACAAAAAGTGGAATTGCTGCAAAAAATGGATAAAGGCATATCCTCCTTCGTTTCTCTAACCATTCCAAAATCTGTTTATCAATTTCACGCTGTTTTGCAGCGGGAGGGAAGGGGGAAACGCCGCGGCGCGCAATGAATTGGAAGTTAATCTGTCAGCACTATCCTTATCTTCAGGGCAGATGTTTTTATTTTATTTGGCGTATAATTCCTTACTAAATGTAGTATTTCATCTCGATGTACTCCGTCTTTGATATAATTTAAATCAAATTTCTCGTCATTATAATTCGCTTCCAATAAGAAGAAAGTGACCCAGAGGTTATTGAAAACGAAACAACTTACATTGAAAGAAATGTTTAATAAAGTAAACAAATAAATATTAAGCTCTTTATTTTTATTTATTTATTTATTTATTTTGTAAATTTTGATACCCTTTAGATCATAATTGTTCTTTATTTCATAAATTACAGTTTCATATTTTTAATTTTATAATTTCTGCATGCCATCTTACCAGATTTAAACTGATGATCTATAATCCGGAATCTCCGAAGTCCCGACGAGTCCGGATTAACGACTTTTGACTGTATTAACTTACTTTGCAGCAATTACACAAGTAGTAGTAACTTGTTTTCGCACTAAATGAATTTAAGATCATACAACATTATATATATATAAGAAATTCAGAACCTAATGCACATAGACACGAAAGGAATAAAATTGAAAACCAGTAAAATCCAAAATCCCAACGTAAAACTTCATCCAATAGTCATCAAACCGAAAGAATTATAGAGATGGGAAATACAAAAATTATGAAACAAGTTAATTATAATAGTTTACCGGAAAATTTTGAACTCTTCCTCAATGCAGAGGAGATCTGTTAATGAAATATGCAGAAACACTTCCATATGTAAAAATTCCAATGTCAAATAAAGTAAAAGAAATTAATTACACACTTTTTACTAATATATAAGAATCAGTAATCATAGACCACACATTAAAAAGTTTACAATTTTTAAAAAGAGTATTAATTCAACTACCTAGGAACTACAACATTTTAAATTTCATGATTTCAACATTATAGCTGTTAAGATCTTATATATTCTACCTAATCTTAAAAAGAGACTTTTTAAGGAATCTCTCTATATTTTACAATATAGAATGATCTATCCATATGGATTAAACTCAATAATAAATCTGATTTTTATGCTGCAGTTTATGAACAGCTCGGTCTTTTCAGCAAGAAAGCACAAAGAGGTATTAAAAAAGCAAGAAAGTAAAAACTTCTATCAACACTACTTTGCTACAATCAAAATTCCCGGAATTATTTGATAAGCCTTATTTTAAAAAAGATATTATTGACAGTCTTTATTCATTTCCTCACAGGCATCTACTAATAATTCAAAATTTCTTCTGCAATTCATCTTAAGTATAAAAGAATTTTCTGTACTATCAACTTTCTTCTTAGAAATTTTGATGAACTCATCCTGCATAAAATCTTTAAACAAGCTCAGCAAAAATTTCCAGCAATAGTGTTTAAATAATTGTCGTTTCAAGTACAACAGAAACCTGAGTAATTATATTAACAACCTTCATGAAGATTTTTCTGCAATTTGATATTATGGTGAAGAGAGATTTCTTTATCCCCCCTCCCTCAGATTTTAATAAGGACTGTTCATCACAGGGAAGATATTGATTCATTCGTTCATTTTGAATACATCTCAATTTTTCTCTCACTCTCTGCCCTCAAGTTTTTTCGTGCATTTACATAAGTAATGTGTTGTTAGTTGCATATTTTATATTTTGATTTTTTGTGAGCATAGAGAAAACTGAATTTCTAGTTAATAAACCTATAGTCTTTTATCTTTTGATTAAGTGTGGAATGCTTGCATACAAGTATATATTTTATTTATAATGTCATCATATTGTACTGATCGTGAAAGTCCTTAAACGGTCGTAATATATTTTAAATATTCTGTTTTATTTGTTTATTTATTTATTTTGTAGCAGTATGTGTCACCATATCATCTGATGATGAAGAAGAATCTGTGCAAGAATCTTTCATGCCTGAAAATGAAGAAACATCATCAAGTGCGCATTTTTACCAATTAGAAATGGAAGGTGATAAGTCTAGATTGTCCACCAGCCCTTCAGATTTAATTCAAGATGTAGGTTTAAATTATTTTATTTCAAAATAATGATAAATTTCAAAAAGAGTATATAGTAGTTTATATTATGGCTGTGTTATTTCATCTATGTAAGCAAAAACAAAATATTTTGTCTAGCTCAGTATTTCATGTTGTTTTCTCAAGCTGAAGTATTTCCTGTTTACTAGAGGGAATCTTTATTTTTAATGTCTCCAAATATATATATATATATAAACTAATTAATTTTTTTTAAATGCAACAGCGAATCATTAAATATCATGAACAAAATTATTGCTTGTAATTTAAGTATGAGCAATCATCAATTCAACCTCCTGAATCATTTGTAGTCTTGCCTGCTTTTGTAAGGAAATATTTCAGAAAAACTGTTTTATGTGTTGTTGGTTACTGTAACAGCGACAGTATTACATTAAGAAAATATTTATTTTAAGAGTGGATTTTAATTGGAGTTTAAGTTTAGAACTTTGTTGTGATGTTTAAAATTCTTTGTAAATTAAAGCAAGATTCGTTTTATGATTACTGAAACTAATTAATCCTTGGGTGAATGTGCCAGCAACTGTTATGCAGATAAGGTATGGCCCATATAATGCATCATTAGCTTATAATACTCATTGTATTATTAGTATTATAACACATCGTTATAATTTTGTTATTAAAAATATCATTTAGAAAATAAAAACATTAAAATTGTAAATAGAGCCAAGGCTTTCAATGGCAGACTATCTAATTAAAGGTTATATAAACAATAAATCATTCTAGATGCATATGTTGGCATCTAGTGTGAAAAAATATCAAGGAGTGTATAAAATTTGATAGCATGCCTAGCTTGATGATAGTTTTTTAATAAAAATATTAGCAAATTTCTTTGCATTTAGTATTTTGTTGTAGATAAGGCTTAAGTAGTCAGTAAATTTGGTATGTTGATGAAAATAAAAATTTATGTGTCTTTCACAGAGTTCTAACATGCAAACATTACGTCCCCCCTTTTTTTTTAAAGTTTAATTTGATTTCCATTTGTCATAATTTGCTTTCCATAGTATAAAGCCTCCCACCCCCAGCAATTAAAGTGAAAATCCTTGAGCATTAATTCCAACATTCAGAGCAAAATGTATAATGTATGTTTTTTCTTAATAATATTAAGGGTTAAAGTCCCAATTGGAATAATGATTCAATTAAAATTAAAATCCTTGAGCATTACCAATATGAAGCATTACCAACATTCAGACCAATATGAATATAATGTATATATTTTCTTAATAATATTAAGGTTTAAAGTGCTGATTGGAATTACTAAATGTCATGGTACTTTGTGACTGTTATAAATTGATTTTGCAAAATTTAGAATGGGAACATAAGCAATTATGGAATTTTATTTCTAGCGTGAAAAGTTAAGGAAAGTCACATAATTTATTTCAACAAACTTGTTATTCACTATGCTAATTTCTATTCCCAAGCTCAGTCAATAATCCAGACAATATTTGATTTTATTTTCTAGATTTTTCTGAATATTCATAAAATTTTACATGCATATGCAAAATCCTGCATGTGGTTCATCGTGAAAAATCATTGGTTTATTCAAATAACTTGTAATAAGATTGAAGTTTAATATTAATTTTTAAAATAGTATTAGATTTGTAAGTGATATAAATTCAGTTATCAAAAATAGTAAAATTATGATAATTGTTTTAATTAAGTTCATCATTAACCCTCTGAGCGGCACATGTTTTTGGATCTGTCATTAAGACCTGTATTCAAAGACACTTTATTAGCTAAACTTGTATATTTACTTACTTTAGGCTCTATTTTCATAAACTTACATTTATTAAGATGATATTTATGTTATTAAAGAAAGTAAGAAAGCGAAATATCATAAATTATAAGCTAATATATAACAAATGAAAAAAAAATCTCATGACCAGATAAAGACGGCCATAACGCTCAGAGGGTTAATATTGTGTAAATAGCTGCCTTATACGTAAAGAATAATTTTTTTACTTATCTGCTTAAAATATTTTAAAAGCATAGTCATATAAGATTTTATTTATTTATTCTAAAACTTATTTCCCACACATAGCTGTATCAATTTATACCTAAATTATACTAATGGGGAAAATTAAAAGAAGTATAAAAATTCATATGATTAATGATTTTACCCACTAATAACATGGAACTTTCACAAGATTTTTATTTTGTCATACAAGACAAAATTTAATAATGCAGAATTGTATATTTCTGCAATAAATAAATTTGAAAAAGGGCATTCCAATATGTGATATAAAGCAAGATAGAGAAGAATTGGTGATATAGGTTTTTAGAGGTGTAGAAAAAAGTAATAAGGTATGTGGTCTTTCCTGACTGAAATACAAGCATTATGACAATTTACCGTGCTAGGTTAGATTCATTATGACAATTTTCCATGATAGGTTTCCATGCTATTCCAGGAGTTCTGTAGTAACAAAATGTATTAACGATGAATATTACCCTTTAACCGCTTAAGACGCGGTTAAACGTTTTCGGAATTTCTTTAAAAATGCTTAAGACGTCTTTACACGAATTTCAAATCACACGAAAAATGCTTAAGACGTGTATACACGAAGCTCGAATTTTGCGAAGATTGCTTAAGACGTGTTTAGACGACGCGATCTGGTCTTCCTTCCCCTACCTTTCTGCAGGTGGCTGTCAGTTGACACAAAGGTCTTAATAGGGTGTGAAGTCTCTTTGAAAAGAACACTTTAGGAAAAAGTCCTTAGAGTGAAGTATCTTTGTCAGACAGCAGGTATGTATTTGTGTGCCGACTAAAAGTTTGCGAAAGAAGATAAATCGTTTTACAACTGTTTGCCTTGTGGTACTTTATACAAATGAAAGTCAAACAGGATCCGACGTTGTTATAGTACATTGCCGAATTTTAGTAGAAACAAGAAAAAATAAGAATTGTAACTGTAACGGAGGACGCCTCTATGCCTATATGTTATAGAATCAAATATTTTATTTTTGTATTGAAAAATGATTACAATTTCTGATTCTTCAGGAAAAAATATAAAATGTTGCAACCAGCTTTCTTGTTTGCCTTCGTATTTCAAATGCGCGTTATTATAATGGTATATTCTTTTTTTTACATTCTTAAATGTTAAAACTGTGCTTTCAGCATGCCTGAGTTTTGTACTCGTATGTGTGGCTCTACGCTCCGTAGAAATGGCGAACTGACATATAAAAATTATATGAATGTTGAAAGGAAGATATTCTACTCAAAACTTCAACTAAATGGAATAAATGAATACACTCAAGGAACTTCTAGAAATATTTGTTTTAAAAATTTTATTATTAAGATTTTAAATCCAAAATGTTTTGAAATCTAAAGAAAAAAATATGTAATCCTTAAAACATTTTTGGAAAGAAATCTATCGATATAAAGTCTCTTAAAATTAATGGAGTGTAAATTAATTAAAACAGTTAGTGTACGAAAGGGTTAGATATACTCCGCACAAAAAATTGCAGTCAAAAGATCAATTATTTAAAGATATAAATTAATTACATTAAAAGAATTTAAAATAAATTAACATCTGTCCAAATGTCAATGCTAACAGCAATAGCGCGAATGAAAGTTATTATTTGAATTCCGAACTTAATTCATCCGTCGGTACGCAATGATTTTGTCTTTGCGATTACTTTTCTTACAGATACTACAAAAGGCCGCCAATGAAGTAGCGGTAAAATCTTCGAATACTAATAGTTTCAAGCGGGTTCAAATCCTGACGAATGGATTGCCTGCATACCAGTTTTAGCGAATTTTTGCTGCCCATGTTTAATGTGAATATGAGCCAATTTTAGTTAGCTTTTCATGATGACGTGCCTTGACTATGAGTCCTCGCTCGGGTTGTGTTTGGTTTGGCTTGTTAGATTATTAAGCACGTGAAGGCGATCTGTCTAAGGGGAGGTATGCTTTTGTGACAGATTTTCTAAGGGAAACAGTCTCGCACTACAAAAAATTAAAACCATAAAAACGCCCATACAATCAGCTTGTTCACGGGGATTTGAATGCAGGTCAAACTACCAGTATGTTAAGAGAAGCTATTTCAAGAATGTTTAATTATTTTATTTAGTTTGTCATAAGCTAAATAAAATAATTAAACATTCTTGAAATCTCTTCACATTACTGAAATGGCAATAACTTCGAATTATACTATGCTACCACTTTTCCTCTAATATGAAATTTTGATCTTTTCCGTTATCGGAGAGCCCACCAGCGACTGAGCGGAGTCTAACGGAACAACTGGTGGTTCTGTCCGGGGTTCTAATCCCGGCAAACAGGCTGGTTGCCAAGATGATCTTCTTAGTTTTCCATGTGTGTAACATGTATGCAAGCCAATTTCCGTTAGGCAGTCCTCGAACGAAGGCATCGTTCACCTTAGGCAAATAACCATCGAGTACTTTGCAATAATCAAATAAACCTTTATCCATAACATACTTCAAATATTTTTACGTTGAAAAGTTCATGCGCCAAAATTGGCCCCCGTTGAATGAAATATGTTGTTTATTTTTTCTTTGTTTTTTATAACAACAATGTTCTTGTTTTCAGAATCTGAATTATCAATAAAATTCTTTTAATAATATGCAATTATATTTTGTTTTTTGTTTAATGAAAAATTAATTTAAGCGACAAATTTCTTACATTTAGAAAAATTTTCGATTTTCGAAATGAGTTGCTGTCAAAAGCGCATCTTCTCGTTGCTGCATATATTTATTTAAAGCAAACTGCTTGGCGCGTGTGCTTTTATACTTGAAAAGATTCAGCGAATTTTCAACAGGGAAATAAAGTTATTAATTTTACTGAATTTTGTGGATTCTTTGTGTTTTGAGGTAAAAGTCAAACCATCAGATATGTGACAACCTTAAAATAAGGGTATATATAATCAGGATTTTGCGGCCAGACATTCCCAGCGAAATACATTACAAAAAATTATCTATGTAGAATTAATGTATATTCTGTTTAGTATTTTAATTTATCAGTGTTATTACACATCAGTTTGTCAGTGTAACTTATATCGAGTTTTAGTTGTGTTCGATATAAGAATTTTATTTGCTTTATATAAATCCGATTCGTTTAATAATATTATATTTATTAAATACTATTTATTAGGTTTCCAAATCTGTCAAACCCAGTCAATGGCCTCCTGGCTAAGATATCTGATTATGGCTGTTTCGACTCGTATTCGAACCCAAACAAACGAACTGGTTGAATTTTGTGATTTCTCCTATGTGTAACATGAACATGAGTACGTTTTACTTAGAAAGTCGTCCATGGAGACATTCATTGCCTTCGGCTGATAGATCTCGTTTCCTTTGCCATACTCAAAAAATCTAAAAATTTTTCAAAAAGACTAACAGATGCATATAAGAAAATAAAATTAAGTAAATGCATATAAGAAAATAAAATTAAGTAAATGCATATAAAAAAACTGAAGTAAATGTATATAACGAAAAAAAAATGAGGTAAAAACAAATATTCAATAATTTTTCAATACAGTAGTTTTTAAATTGCTTGTTTTCAAATTTTATTTCATTTTTATGTATGTACTAATATACAGTGTATGTGTGCAAAAGTGTGCTTGTTCGGCATATCAGTATATATTAATTAAATAAATCTGATTTGAAAATGCATGCACTAACGCGCTATTCTCGTAATTTGAAAAACACTAAAGTATTGTCTGAGAAAAATATTTATAAAGAAAATTAAATTTCGTCTCCTTACTCGGTGCTGTGTAAAAAATTTAAATAAGCTTATTAATTTTTTTCTTCTTTATTAAAAACAAATTAGTTTCTTTTCATCTATATATGAAAAATAACAAAATCTTGCTGTCCGAATGGAAATTCTTAAATATACAAAACTCGTTTTTTTCGAACAAAAGTTTCTGAGATATTTCTGTAGGTCAGCAGGTAGTAACAGGACCACTGACTGCTTTGTTTAAAAAACCCGATGAAGTGGATGATTTTACCCCCAAAAGGTTTTCTTTAACAAAGCAGATGCGGTCCAAATGGCTTTCCTGAGAAGCGTTCGTATTTGAATAGCTTGAAGCTTGAAAGCTTGAGGTGGAAGACGTTCCCGAAGCAATCAGTCAGACAGCAATAAAATTTGTTATAGATATTTCTCTCTCTCTCTCTCTCTGTGAGTTCTTGAAATCTTGGAATGGGTGAAAGTTTATTTTGTTTTACATATATAAGGAAACTGCATGTAAAGCAAAATAATTCAAGGCACCCATTGTATGTTAATCATTGTACGTCCCCTCAACTCTTCGTTTGGGTATTAAGAAAAGAAATTCCTATACTGCTTTTGTATTACTTGTATAGTAAAAGATTTAAAAAAAAAATAGCTCCATATGAAAAGTTTTTCTCCGATGGAAGAATACAGCTGAAACATGTTTCTGTCTTCAAGTATATCCACAAAACATGAAATAGTATTGTACTCTTTTGTATTCTATTGCATTTTTATATTAGTTCGTGGTAAATTTTTTGATTCTTAAATTTCTCTTTCTCTTTTCTTATAATACACAAGTACTCTTTCAAATATGGCTGACCTATGAACCTAAATTTTTATATTATAAAATTTTATATAAAAATTAGCAGTAATCATTAGACACAGCTTTATTATTATATTATATTCTTGAATACGTGCCTGCAATTAATACTAAGAATACTATTGATAAAATTCGTGATATAATTAATAATGAAAATACTGTTTAAGCTAAAAACCGATTTGAATCTTTTTTTCATTATAGGCCAACATGAGCCAAACAATTTTCGTTAGAAATATACAATTATGCTAACTTGACACATCAGATAGAAAATATTTTATCGTCATCATCGGCTATGATAAAAGATTTTTACGCTTAGGATTTTGGATTATGATAAAGCACACAGGACCTATTTGTCTAAGGGAAAGGAAGTCTTCAGGGGAGATTTTTTCGGCATATCCATATATATCCATTTTGTTCGGCATATCCATATATATTAATTAAATAAATCTGATTTGAAAATTCATGCACTAACGCGCTATTCTCGTAATTTGAAAAACACTAAAGTATTGTCTGAGAAAAATATTTATAAAGAAAATTAAATTTCGTCTCCTTACTCGGTGCTGTGTAAAAAATTTAAATAAGCTTATTAATTTTTTTCTTCTTTATTAAAAACAAATTAGTTTCTTTTCATCTATTAATGAAAAATAACAAAATCTTGCTGTCAGAATGGAAATTCTTAAAAATATAAAACTCGTTTTTTTCGATTAAAAGTTTCTCAGAAATTTCTCTAGGTCAGCAGGTAGTAACAGGACCACTGACTGCTTTGTTTGAAAAACCCGATGAAGTGGATGATTTTACCCCCAAAAGGTTTTCTTTAACAAAGTAGATGCGGTCCAAATGGCTTTCCTGAGAAGCGTTCGTATTTGAATAGCTTGAAGCTTGAAAGCTTGAGGTGGAAGACGTTCCCGAAGCAATCAGTCAGACAGCAATAAAATTTGTTATAGATATTTCTCTCTCTCTCTGTGAGTTCTTGAAATCTTGGAATGGATGAAAGTTTATTTTGTTTTACATATATAAGGAAACTGCATGTAAAGCAAAATAATTCAAGGCACCCATTGTATGTTAATCATTGTACGTCCCCTTAGCTCTTTGGTTGGGTATTAAGAAAAGAAATTCCTATACTGCTCTTGTATTACTTGTATAGTGAAAGATTTAAAATAAAATAGCTTCATATGAAAAGTTTTTCTCCGATGGAAGAATACAGCTGAAACATGTTTCTGTCTTCAAGTATATCCACAAAACATGAAATAGTATTGTACTCTTTTGTATTCTATTGCATTTTTATATTACTTCGTGGTAAATTTTTTGATTCCTAAATTTCTCTCTCTCTTTTCTTATAATACACAAGTACTCTTTCAAATATGGCTGACCTATGAACCTAAATTTTTATACTATAAAATTTTATATAAAATTTAGCCGTAATCATTAGACACAGCTTTATTATTATATTATATTCTTGAATACATGCCTGCAATTAATACTAAGAGTACTATTGATAAAATTCGTGATATAATTAATAATGAAAATACTGTTTAAGCTAAAAACCAATTTGAATCTTTTTTTCATTATAGGGTAACATGAGCCAAAGAATTTTCGTTAGAAATATACAATTATGCTAACTTGACACATCAGATAGAAAATATTTTATCGTCATCATCGGCTATGATAAAAGATTTTTATGCTTAAGATTTTGGATTATGATAAAGCACACAGGACCTATTTGTCTAAGGGAAAGGAAGCCTTCATGGTAGATTTTTTTTGTAGGAAGCAAACTGTTAATTCACAATCAATTGTACTTATGAAAAACCCCTAAACCTCCCATGCAGCTGCTAGAATTTACCAGCACTCAGCTATCTTACTGCTTGGAGACTAGTTGGCTTTCTGAACTTACGCAATATCGATCTGAATTTGAATATTTGCAGAAAAAACGAGCACAATAAAATGACACATTGTAAATAGTACATTTTACTGAAATCAAACTTTCTTTGAAAAAGGAAAATTAATTGTAAGGAATAAGATGGATGCATTTAATTAAACGGCGGGCAATAACAGCGCTGATCATATGTTTCGTATAGGAAATCATTTTCTTCGTGTTATCGTATAACGGAAAATATCCACAGATTATATTTTACAGTTTTTAAGAAGTCATGGGTTATCTGCTTTAAGAGAACACCTTCGTGGGCAATTTTCTAAATAAAATTAGCTTGAATTCACGTTACGCATCGGGAAAATCATAAAGACCACAAGCAGCTAAACTGTTCGGTTGCCAACAACAAACTACCAACATCCAGCAATCTTATTCACTCAACTATAGTGAACTTAAACTAATGTTTGTATATTATTAGTAGTATTAAAATAACGAAAATATTTATTCTAATAAAAATTTTTGTTTGAATATCCTCCCTAGTAAGGTATTTCCTTTGGTTGGAGATTTGTCAATAATAAATGCTATGTTCAAACAAGACATTTATTTAGAGCATGATGCTTCAAAAATGTATGCTGGGATCCCTAGAAAAAAAAATATCGCCGGAAAATATATCTCCAAAAAAATATTTAATTATTCGTATTCTTATGATTAATTATCAAATAATTAATAACTTTTATAATTATTAAATGAAATGCTTATTTATACTTTACCAAATGTGCAGCAACACTCTTTCTTTACAAAAATACCATATTGAATAAATTATATTGTAAGCTAATAAGTAACAACATTGCTTTGTTTAATTAAGATACAATAACAAGGAGAACAAACATTAAATTGGAAGTCAAACAACAAAAATCAGCGTTATGTTTTCAAATTTTCACAATCTAATTTTCATTATATCTTATCTCGTTCATTTGCGCTTTTGAACAGGGTTCGTAGCGGTCCTTATAAGTGCTTATAAGTCCTTATATTTGAAAATAAAATATAAAGGCTCTTATAGGTGCTTACTTTTTCTTTAAAGCCCTTATTTTTTTGTTTTTAGTGCTTATTTTTTGCTTTTAGTGCTTTTTTTTTCTTCAATGAACGCGCTATTTTTCCCGGTACCAAAGCCGAAACTAAATAAACAACTTTTCTTCCTAATATGGAATGTCAGATGGTGAATCATACTCCCGGAAATAGCTTTTCCCCTTTCTCTGCATTAACATAACCTTTGGTGTGCACGAAGAGTACAGACAGGTGCCCGTCGTTCTATTGGTCAAAGAAATGCGAAAGTAATAAATAAAGAAAAAGTAATCGAATAGTCAAAATAAATTTTTTTTTTTTTTTTTGGCCAATACATTATACAGTACGAAGATTGGGAGGTTCTCCCCTTTCTCCACAAAATCTCGAATATTGAAACTGTTACAGTTCGCTGCAAAACAAGCAACGGACTTTTTTTTTTTTTTTTTTTGTCACTTTCCAATCTTGATTGAATAGAACTAAAAGTTCTGCGGTCTACCAACCCAAGCGAAGAATGATTCTATTCTGGAAATTTAACGCTGTCTGTTGAAAATTAGAATGAAAAACACCCCAGTTATTTAGTTCTTTATTCTCCCAATACTGGCAGCTGTTGATTCCGATTGCGTAATATCACGTAGGGAAGAATTACGGCGCACGTATTGCGCAATAACGCTTGCAATATTTTGCAGAGATAATTAATTTTGATGTTTTGTCCGAGATTTGTCTATGAACACTTAAAAGAGTTTTACTGTGCTTGCTAAGCAGAATATTTTTCAGTTCTATTGGTTTATTTTTATATGATGCGCATATCGAAATGTCAAAAGCATTTATTTAGCGGAAAAATTTAAAGAGCGGCTGCAGTCTACCCCCCCCCCCCCCCCCCCCGCTCCTTTTTTTCAAGTTACGCTCGACTGTCCGAATATTCGCCAATTTCCAAGTATGCGGGTTAGTTAAGATTTTACTGTTAAAGAATGACTGCATGAAGCAAATTTCTGTCTTCTGATTTCAGAAATGTTCCTCTTTTTTACTTAAATTACTTTGCTTGCAATATCTGTTAAGAGAAAACTGATATACAATGAAAATTCAGAAAATGTTTAGACTTTAGATTTAAATTATTTAAATATCAATATGAGTGGAAAAATAAAATTGTATTTATTATTAGGTTCCAAGTGAATACAATAAATATGCCTTATTATTATTTTTTTCTCTATTTTGAACTGAAATTTCATCATTAAATCTTGTAATATAGTTTAGTTCTGCATAGTTTTTTCCCCCCTCTCATTGTAAACTAGTTATGTAAATTGAACTATTATTTAAAATTAAAAAAAAAAAAAAAAAGTAATTATTTTCCATGGTTGAGGTAATGCTTATTCTTTCTTCATAAATACTGCATTTCTCATATTTTTAATTACAAGTCTAATTTTTAAGGTTATGCAGTTGTGTATAATGTAATTAGACAGGTGCTTATTTTTTTCTTAAAATGTTCTTGAAAAGTGCTTATAGGTGCTTATTTTTTTAACTAAAATGTGGCTATGAACCCTGTTTGCAGCTTAAGATGATGGTTTGGTAAAACCATCGAAACTAGTACTGTGAAAATTTGAAAATATAACGCTGATTTTTGTTCTTTGACTTCCAAATTAATTGCTTTGTTTGTTATTAATATGTCTCATCTTTCCTATTTCAGATAAAATTTACTAGTGTTTCTTGAACAGGAAAGCAAGAATTTTTAATTTGAATCAATAAATTTATGATACACTGAAAACGGTTTCAAGTTATAATTCCCTTTCTGAATATCGTGAATGTCTATGAAAAAGTAAAATGCAAATGTAATATTAGTATTATCACCCTTAAAAAACACCCAAATGTTTCATTTATTACTCTCTTAAAACTACGTAATAATTAAGGAAAAAAGAAATTATTTAAAATAATTATTAGTTGCATGCAGTCGAAGAATGCTGAAGGTTTTAAAGATTTTTAATTAAGGCCAAAATACTGAAAATCGGAAAAAATACGAAATGTTTCAGCAATATCTCGGAAGGAGTGAAAGTTGCACCAGATATTTGTTGAATATAATTTTAGTGATAGCAGTATAATCAGTCTGCATTGAAATTCCGGTGATAATCAGTGACATACAGATTTATGTTACTTAGGTTAAAAATGCGTAATAATGTAAAATTGAACCGGGTAAATTTTAAAACCAATTTATTTGAAAACTAGCAGCTTAGCTGCGAGCCTTCGTCTGGCTTTTAAATGTACCGGAAAAATGGCTGAAGGGAACTCCAAACGTTAAATTTAAAAGCTGCGTAGGATTTTACTCTGCAGAACAACTTCATAAAAAAAGTTATTGCGTATAACAAAATTACAATGAAATAAGCAATATCTCTTAATACAAATATTAATTATCCTAATAAATAAATTAACCAAATTCCCTTTGCAAAATCTTAAGAACTCAAATGGTACAAAGGAGGTTAAGAACTTTGTTTCCTAAAAAAAATCAGTCAAAACTTTTCAATATCTTAAAAACAGTGAAATGAGCAATAAATAAAATAAAGGAATGCAAAAAACAAAAAATTATGAAAAGCAAAGTATAATTAATGATATTTTATCTTATGTTTTCAAGGGAAAAAATCACAATGAAATAAACTATATCTCTTAATATAAATATTAATTATCCTAATTAAAAAATTAACCAACTTTCCGTAGAAGAACAAAAATCATGCAAAACTTTTCAATATCTTATAAACAGTAAAATAAGCAAAAAATAACATGAAAGCAACTCAAAAAACATAAAATTCCGCACAGAATTTTACTCCACAAAACAACTTTATCAAAAAAAAAATATATATATATATATATATATATATATATATATAATATTTATATAAAAATGACAATGAAATATGCGATTTCTCTTAAAAACAGTGACGTAAGAAATACGATGAAAAATTGTTGCCAAACCCATATTTCTAAAAGAATGAAACTATTCAAAATTATGCGATTTCATCAAAAATCTATCAACAACAATAAGACAGGAAAATTGTTGCCAAAATCACATTTGTAAAGATGTGAGAAGTGTACTCGGAAGCTTCATTTAAAAAATCTTTAAAAAATACAAAATATTATCATTTTTCCAAAGTTCTTTTTGTAAAAGCATTCGCAAGGATGAAAATTTAACGTGTCCAAAAATCAAAGAAAAATAAACCGTACATTTTTAAAAATAAACTTTTTTAGAAAAAATCCCGTTGAAAAAGTGTTAAGCTCCCTTTGTTAAATAAATTCGTATTTAATTGATTTATTGAAACACGAAATTTATTTTAAGTTCGTAAAATAGCTAAGTGCCTATGTTTCATGACGATGTGAAAATGGAGCGTATAGAGTAAAATCTCGCTTTCCTATAGCCCATTATGTTTCAAAATGATACGATTTCGTCACAAAACATGAAATAAAAAAAAATCGAATTCGAATTTCGAAAAAATCGCTTCGAAGTGCACTGGCTCTTGTGTAGATGTACCTATGTACCAAATTTCGTAGCCGTGGGTCTGTTAGCTTACGCACAGCTCGAACGAAAGGCACACACACAGACAGACTCTTTCTTTTATTATATGTAGAGAAGATATGTAGAGATAAGATTGTTTAAGGGAAGGAAACTTTTAAGTTTTGCAGCTGTACCCTGACCCTTAAGACGGTCATCACGGAGAGTCTAGCCTTTTGCAATTCTCTTGAGAGCTCACATCTACCGAAGAATACTAGTAATCAATCTCACTTAGTGGAATCATTGAAGTAAAATTCTGGGAGGGATGGGAAATAACAAAAGAACTGCTTGACAATTTTCAGAGGTTTAGGGTTATTTTCGCGACATTTTACGGGAAGTTCGGTCCAAAACTAGCGACAGTTTTAAAGGGATTCGCAGAAAATCACTCGACAGGCTAAGGGTTAAAAGCTTATGGAGAATGCTAGGAGGTCTGCAGCAATGCAAGTTGCATTCTAGCATTTCTTCCTAATATGCTGTTAGATTTAAAGGTGGAGAATATTCTCGCCACTGTACCCACTAGATTGCTTTATTTTCAAAGTAATCAATCAGTTAAGCAGGGTAGTCGGCATATGTGTAAGGTAATCAATGTCACTTAAGCAGGATAGTCGGCATATGTGTAAGGTAGTCGGGATGAGCATTAATTTTCTGTTAGTAGGACATTATTATGAATTGTACCTATAAGGCAACTTACTTAAGGGTCAAGAACATCATCTCTGTATATTTAATCATTCATAATTAAACTTGTAAAAATGTGAAGTGCAGCCATTAAAAATGAACACCTGGCCATACCAGGATTTCACCACCGTTGTACCTGCGTATTTCACAGAGGTTTTCAGGGTTTTTCAGTGCATGTTTTGTTGCTCTCCTTCATATTGTACAATTTAGAATCACTCTCCAAGCAAAAGCTCATCAGTAAAGAGAACATGGTTCCAGTTTGTAAGTACTCCAATTATGATATCTTTACAACTGCAAATACATTTCGCAGCTTGAGTTAATGAATCACAAAACTTGGGTTTCCTTCTATGCAGCCCTCTTTTAAAATTTGGACCAATAGCAGTTACCTGTTTCTTTTAATAATCATTGCTGAGTAATGATTCTGAGAGCCTGTTGTGGCACATCTTTGACCTGACCTGGCTATCTGCATATATCACCAGTGCCTTTAAATCATTTTTAGATTCACAACATGACACTTTTAATACTTTTGGGTCTTTAAGATGTCTGTCAGTATTTGTCCTGCTTCCACTGTCTCAATTGCATGCCACTTTTCACAATCCATAAAATGCCTTCTCAGTGACATGCATCACCTTTCACACTTGAAAACATTAGCCAACTCATACAGTCCTTGAAATGAAAATTTAAAATATCTGCTTGCACTCCCTTACACATATGCTGAAAGATCAGGCAGAAATATTTGCATATTTCCCTATGTCATGAAGGTGAATCATTTTGGACTAGGAAATAAAGTTTATCTTATCAGAATTGTTTAAAAATAAATGGAATTATATTGAATAATTTTCTTAAATCCACCCTTTTTCTTTTTAAGGAAAACATGGAAGCTGATGAACCACAATTTCCTGGTGTTACAAATATTAATATGAGGCCTAATGAAGATGACGTTGAGTATGAAGAAGAGGAAGAGGAGGAGGAAGAACCTGATGAGGAAGAAATGGATGGTATGGATGTAGAAGAAGAGGAAGATATGGAAGAGGAAGGGGAGGAGGAGTGTTCTGAAGAGGAGGAGGAAGAGGAAGAAGAGGACGTTCCTCCTGAAGAGGAAACAGGTCATGATGGACAATTGCAACTTAGAATGCCTCTTACTGTGAAAGTATTTAATGTAGATCATCCCTTGAAATGCCGTAGTATAAGAATTGGGTCATTGAAAGTTCATCCGAAGGGTCCGCTGTCGTATGTGCCAGTCCATTTGTCTAGTGATGGTATTGCATTCGAAGCTCCAACTCTTACTAATCGTAAGTAGTTTTAAATCAAAAAGTTAATTTCTATTTATTTCTTTGTATATTGATATAATATTTTGTTAAGGAGTTCTTTCTGCAATATGTAATCTTCTTTGGTATCTTTTAATATTTATCGCACTCCAGATCCTTACTGATATTAAATAGTTTATGGAATATATTTTGCCTTCAAAAGTCTTCTGCTCACCTATGAACAAATATATTATTGTGTTTATTCATTAAGGAACAGGGTAAAAGAAAAATCATCAAGCTATCATTCCCCCCTCCCTGTTTGCTTGAACTTTAGCTGCAACATTTTTTAAACATACAGTAGACTCCCGATTATCCGTGGGCGGTTTATCCATGCCTGCCGCACAAAGTCTCTTTTATATATATATATATAAAAGAGACTTTGTGCGGCAGGCATGGATAAACCGCCCATATATATATATATATATATATATATTATAAGTGTAAAGCAAAGAAAATAAAAATGTTCACAAAGCTGAGTGAAACGTTTAATTTGCTAACATCGGGCTTATTTATAGCAAAAAATATCCCAGGCCTTCTCGGAACCTTCCCCTCTGATGAGTAACTTCTTACTCACCCTTGTAGTGCCCACTCCACCGCCCTCTCTCGTCTTACCGACACGTCGACTTCCTCCCAGTCGCCATTGTTAGTTTAAGCCTGATAGTGTTTGCAAACCGGTCGGAGTTAATTTCTTATTTTTTATTGTGTTCAGTGCTTGTGCTTTTTGGTTTTGTGTTTTTCGTTACCGATTTAAAATGTCAGGAAAACGAAAGAAGGTTGTGCTGACGATTGTGCAAAAACTAGAATTAATTTCCGAAGTAGTAAACGGCGCTACAAGGCAGCAGATGGAATTGGATTACGGAATATTGGAAACAACAGTGCATGACATTCTAAAGCAAAAAGACAAACTGGTGAACTTTGCATCAATGTCGGACAGTGCTTCCGCAATGAAAACGCGAAAAACTATGAAGGGTTCTACCTTTGATGAGCTAGACACGGCATTGACAGAGTGGTTAGCTCAAGTTCGAAAAGAGGGTACTGCTCTAAATGGTCCTATCATTGCGGCGAAGGCAAAAACTTTTTTTGAGTTGTTAGGCCTGAAAGGAAATTTTGATGCGTCTTCTGGCTGGTTGACTCGTTTTAAGATATGGAGTTCGAGAAATTGAACTTCATGGGGAGAAACTTAATGGTGACCAACAGGCAGCCGACGATTTCCACCATGAATCTGAAGAATTTGTTTTAAAAGAAGAGCTGTCTTTTGAACAAATTTACTATGCCGACGAATCTGGACTTTTGTGGAAATGTCTTCCCACTCGTACTTTAGCATTTGAAAGTGAAAATAAAGCGACGGGTCATAAAAGCAGCAAGGAAAGGATCGCTATCATATCTTGCAGTATTGGAAAGGGAAAAAAAAAAGATCTTTCAAAGGCACAAGGATAAAAAATTTGCCCGTTGATTACTTTAACAAAAGAAAAAAAAAAAAAAAAAAAGATGGGTGAACCGAAACATTTTTCAAGAATGGTTCGAAAAAATGTTTGTTCTTCAAGTGCGTAAACATCTTAAATCGAAAAACCTGCTTGAAAAAGCTGTGCTGTTGATCGAAAACGCCTTCTCACCCAGCAACAAGCGTGCTAAAGTTTTCTGATGGACAAATTTTTGCAAAGTTTCTCCCTCCAAACATTACTGTGCTAATCTAACCCATGGACCAAGGAGTCATTGCAACAATTATGAGAACATACGCAACCAAGCTGCTAATGATCAAAATTGAAGAAGGTTATGATCTGAAAGAGTTCTGGAAACACTACACAATCTTGGCAGCATTTACAACATTGCATCTGCATGGGAACCGTCAACCCTCATAAAATCATGGAGAAAACTCATGCCTAATGTTGAAGACAACAACAACCTAACCCCTTTGAGTTGTGAAGAAGAGAATGAAGATTTAGACATGCTCACGGCAACTCTTGCTGATATGGTGAAAACAGTTCCGGGTGGTGAGAATGTCGATGCTGAAAACATTAACGAGTTGTTGGAGTGTAACGTCAACGAACCTGGCTTCGAATGCTTGACAGATGACGAAATTGTGAAAAAAGCAAGGGGAGACACCGAGAATGAAGGACAGCGAAGTGAAGGTTAAGAAGAGCCCACTGTGCAGATGCGGAAGACTCATGAAGGGGCTTTGCAACAAGTCGACGGACTGCTGAGCTATTTAGAAGAACAAGACGACGCGTAGTTTGCCGAGAAACTTATGCTATGAAAAATGCAATCTCGGATCAAGATAAAATGCTTCCAAAGCAAGAAGCAAACACAAATGACTGATTTCTTCAAAAAGGTGTAGTTTAACAGTTATGCTTTTGTAATTACATAATACATTATAGTATTAAAACAGTACGTATGTATTAATTTTTCCGTGCATCCTTGATGCCTCTCGTAAGTATACAAAGCACTTTTCTATTTTCATTAACAAAATGCATTTTAGGTTAGTTTTGAGTGATATACTAAAATATTAAGTGTTAGTTAAACATTTCCTGCTGTTTATTTTACATTTTATTGTACATAAAACGATTTTTCAAAGTTGGAATGACTGTTTTCTCTTTTGCTATACTCGTTTTTAGCTTTTTTCGGATTATACGCGCCACCCAATTTCACGGATAATCGGGAGTGTACTGTACAAGCTAAGTATATCAAAGCCATACCATATATTTACCATGGGTCAGTGACACTTAGCCGACGGGACACTTAACCGACACCAGTCTGCTGACAGGACATTTAGCCGACACGGACACTTAGCCAACATGTCATTTAGCGGACACGGACAGTTAGCCAACAGGACATTTAGCCGACACGGACAGTTAGTTGACAGGACATTTAGCCGACACACAGAATTCGCAGTCGGGGCATTTAGCTACGGGACAGTTAACTGTCAAGACATTTTGTCAACAGGACACTAAGCCGTCAGTGACATTTAACTGATGCATACAAAATAATTATTTTAATTTACAATCAATTACAAAATTTCTCGACTTCTCCATAAGTTCAATGTCTAAGTTATTTTTTTCATCTATCAGTAAAATTCAGTTTTTGGTTATTGAAGATCTCATACGTGCTTTTAATTATTGTGTTAATTTAGCATTGTTTGATATGTATCATGCTGTTCGGTGTATATTGGCCAAATTGAAAAAGTGCTGAAATTTCTCGTCAAGGAATATGAATTAAATTTTGAAAGGAAAAAGAATTTTTTTAGTTAAGTACAGTGCTCACTTAATTGCATTTTAATATGGAATCTTCAAAAATTATCCATAAAGCTTCTTCATTTAATCAACTTTCACATCATTAATAATTCTTTTGTTTACTTAATGATATTAATTTTCCAATCTCGCTCTTCCAAATGCTTTCAAATTTCTAATATCTTTACGTTACATTACTATTTTGCTCATCACATCGTGTTACATTCCTTCCCTTAAAAAATCGTTTGGCTCCTTTCACTAATGAAATTTTTTTTCCCTGTCATGAAAAATCTGAATAATGCAATAAAAATTACTGTTATTCTTGAACTTTACTTTTTTATTGAAACATATGGCAGTGAGGGTTAGTTTAGCAAATATATTATTAAAAAAAGTGAATTTTTAAGACCAGCAAAGGTATAAATTATTTGTGACCTCTGTAATTAGCAGTTCATGCCACCATCCTCAAAACTCATAAATTTTGTGCATTCTCATTTATAATATGTCGAATGGTTGCTGCTGTTGATTAGAGAAATTGTTCTTTCTGTGTATGGCATTGCTTTATTCCTGCGATTTTGTGAAGAAAGGGAAAAAGACATTGCTCTCACTGCTGAAGCTGATTCTGAGTTGCTGTCGTCTCTTCTTGATGTTCACGATAAGGATATTTTCATTATTCTTATCGCCCATTAGGTTTAAAGTTAGGATTCATACATATCATGGACAAGGAGGCGATCGAAAACCGTATCAAATCTGTGTGTAATCACAGAAATCTGGAAGTTACCAGCGATAACTTAGAAAACTTAAGCAACTTATGCTTTCTGAGTTTCATGCTTATCAAAACTCATTTAATCCAAATAATGCGACTGAAGTTCATTTAGCTCACATCAATGCTATGGAAAAGGATATACAAATCTTGAAATTATACATTAATGAAATGAAACAAAAAGAAACCCTAAATAATCCAACACAGGAAACAAGTCAATCTGATATTACTGCTAGTCAAAAATCTAGAATCAAAAAGAAAACCACAATAGATAAAGAAGGATACATACCCCCTAGAAAAACTCATAAAAGAACTCTATCAAATTCCGAAATTGAAGAACCAGCTCAAAAAAAAAAAAAAAAAAAAAATAAAATAAAATAAAATAAAATAAATAAATTCAAGGAACTAAACCCTGAAGACTATATGCAAGCAGAGGAAGGTGAATTTATTACACCCAACAAAAAAGCAGGACACATTCCCCCTATAGTCTTAACAAACTTCATGGGGGATTGGTATAAGATGAAAGAAGATTTTGAAGAGCAATTAAATATAAAAAAATATCGTGGAAACCTAAGTGGAGGTACACTGACCATAAGAGTTTATTACTCAGACCACTACCACACAGTTTGAAGACAGCAGCCAGTTCAGTCTAGCCTACGATGTCTCTCCAAGAATTGCGCTTCATAACACGAAATGAATGATCCCACCTCACTGCGGATTCTTGCACGATATTCCTACAAGCAAGTTATGCCTATACAGTATCTGCCAAATCACTATAATTGCTCATCACCTCCTACTTCGATAAAATGGTATCTG
Organism: Stegodyphus dumicola; assembly: GCF_044657685.1. Taxonomy (NCBI): domain Eukaryota; kingdom Metazoa; phylum Arthropoda; class Arachnida; order Araneae; family Eresidae; genus Stegodyphus; species Stegodyphus dumicola. The sequence continues at coordinate 129,587,827 of NC_140768.1, read as the reverse complement.
ATTGCTTCGCATTCAAATCTCCTGAACTTAATGCTAGCACAGAAAAAGGTTATGCTCAGTAATTTCACTTGCTATATACAGGGTAAGGCAATTGCTGGATACCTACATGTGCGACTGCGTCGCTTCATAGGACAGGGAAAGGAACTTTCATTAATGGGAGGAGCCAAACGATTTTGTAAGGGAAAGAATGTAGCATGATGTAATGAGTAAAATATTAATGAAATGTAAAGATATTAGAAATTTGAAAGCATTTGGAAGAGCAAGATTGGAAAAATATTATAATTAAGTAAACAAGGGAAGTTATTAATCATGTGAAAGTGTTCAAAAGAACCCAGTTGATTAAATGAAAAAGCATTACGGATAATTTTTGAAGATACCATGTTAAAATGTAATTAAGTGACCATCGTACTTAGCTAAAAAAAATTCATTTTCCCTTTCGAAATTTAATTCATATTCTCTGACGAGAAAATTCAGCGCTTTTTCAATTTGGCCAATATACACCAAACAGCACAATACATATCAAATAATATTAAATTGACACAATAATTTAAAGCACGTATGAGATCTTCAAAAATCGAAAACTGAATTTTACTGATAAGTGAAAAAAATAACTTAAATATTGAACTTATGGAGAAGTCGAGAAATTTTGGAATTGATTGTAAATTTAAATAATTATTGGGTACATGTCAGTTAAACTTCATAGTCGGCTTAGTGTTGACTAAATGTCTTGACAGTTAATTGTTCCGTAGATAAATGTCCTGACGGCTAACTCTCCTTGTCGGCTAAATGTCCTGTCAGCTAAATGACTTGTCGGTTAAGTGTCCGTGTGGGCTAAGTAGCCATGTCAGTTAAACGTTTTGTCGACTAATTGTTCGTGTCTGCTAAATGTCCTGTTGGCTAAGTGTCCATGTCGGCTAAATGTCTTGTCGGTTAAGTGTCCCGTCGGCTAAGTGTCTGCGACCGATTTACCATATCAGAAGTTATTAAGATTTTTACATTATTTTATGTTCAATGGCAGCCATTTAAAGAGTCTTTTTAAAGTTGTTGAAAGCTAAATGACATTGTTAGTTTTCATCATTCATGTTTTAAAAATATTAAGGCTTTTTTTCATAATTATGGTAGAGGTTACAAATTTTCTGTGCATATTTGTTAATATACTTTTGATAACATTGTAGTTATTTTTCATTTATTTATTACTATTTTTTAAGTTTGAATAAAAGCCAGTTAGATTTTTTGTTTTGTCATTTGGCATGACGAAAATGTTTTCTTTAATTAAATCTGATAAATAAAGCATCCACTATTCCATGCTGTGTTTTTGTAGTATGTCTCAAGGAATACATTAAAAATTGTAGAGCAGAGACATCAGCATTTAAGAATGCAGCAAAATAATAAAATGAACTTTTGAAATAATTTTTAAAAAATTAAACAAGAAACTTAATATATATATTAAAATATAAACACAATATCAATAAATTAAATTTTACAATGAAAATGTTATCTGTGTTTTATTTATTTTGCATATTTGACAACTGAAAATTTTAAAATGTTATAGGATTTTCTTTTATTTTGATGTTATATGTATGAAATATTTTATGCATACTTTGATTTAGCTGCTTGATAAAAATGTGCATGAAATTTAGACAGATTTGCTCTTAAACTAAATTAATTTTATTATTAAAAACGTAAATTAATTTTTTTCCTTGTTCATTTTTTGTTGATGTTCATATTTTAAAAATGCCAAGGCCTTCCTCCCCCTCCTTCAATTAAAATAAAGATTTTGTGTTTTATGTTCATGCTTATTATTATATCTTTGACAAAACTATATGTGGAATCAACATTATTATCAAATAATTTTTGAAAAAAATCTTTAACCTTGCGTCTTACCTATTCACGTGCACCTGGCAATTTTACATGAGCACGCATGCATCGTATTTTTTACGACATCCATTATTTTACCATTTTTGGCACGAAAAATGACAGAAAAGAGTGAATATTGATAATAAATTTGTTAAGAAATAAAATATTAATCTTACAAATGATATCACATTCAAATATAAGTAAATTATTTTTAAGTTCTTATGTAAGTGAGATGGAAATCTGATGATGTATTTCATTATAGAAAATTTTAAATGTATTACTTAATAATTATATTTTAAAATCGAAGCTTATTTTAATATTCATCAAAGGCAAGTATAGACAAATAAAAAAAAAAACACCTTGGTAGGAAAAAAAGTAAGTTTAGCATTACCTACTTCTGCAAGGAAATTTACTTCTTACTGGTCACTAAAACAGACTTAAAACTAACTTTAATATTTTTATTTATTTCTAAAAAATAGAAATAAAAGAAAATAAGGAATGGAAATCGCTATTGTTCTTCCATCCAAAGGTTTCCTTATCTTCCTTTTCTTCATCGGATAATTCTTGAAGAATGTTAGCAAAATCAGCTGGTTGCACATATTCCCCCCCCCCCCACGAAAAACGATATAAAATTTACAGAGCCAAATAAATTCAAATTAAAATAATACATGGCAATTAATAACACAAAATTACAAAATATTTGAGAAAAAAATATTTTCCAAATTTTCACCCACAACCACGTTGTAACTTTTACAAAAAAGCTGCCACTTAGCACAAAAAAGCCCAGTTTCAAACAAAAAAAAGTCAAATGACTTCCTGTTGGCACATTTCATGATGTGGGGAAGGGTAGAAAGGAAAAATAGAAATGACCTTCAGATGTCTCAGCTTCGATATGCGAAAAATGTGCATTAAAAACTGAATTTGTCGTAAATTTTGCGCATATGCGCGTGCTGGAAGGTTAAACTAATTAGACATAATTTCTTGTTCTTTTAGCAAAAAAATTCTGTTAAATCTAATAACAAACAAACAAAAAAAAAAAGAGCATTTAATATATGATGCATTGTTTTGTTTAGCATATATATCAAAAAAATGGTTTAAAAAATAAAGAAAAAGAAAAATTTTTTAGGCATTAACATGAATTTTTTTAATTACTTCTGGTTTAAATTACGATGTTTCTAATATTTAAGCAAATGATTAAATACTTTTTTTCAAAGTTCTGTTTGTAATTTCTTATTAACCACTTGCGCTAAAAAGACGTGCCATACACGTCGAGACGCTTTTGTCTCAAACCGCGAGCGATGTGAACACCACGTCGATAGGCATTTATCGCAAAAATGAAAATAACGTGGTGCACACATCACCTAACAACGAGATTGTTTATGTTTAGGAACATGCACGAACTCAGTTAATACACAATAATTTAATAATGTAGATTTTTGTGGCAACAGTTATGTTTTTTATATATTGCGTTGAGCTTGATAACTCACGGAATGTTATTCTTTTTGTAATGTTTAGAATGCTAAGTAAATAAGTTCGTTGTTAATTAAAAAGATTTTCTCTGCGAAATATATTACCATTCGTCCGAAGTTATTAAATAAGTCAAGAAATGATTAATTTCAAACAGTTTATTTCTCAAGTTGCAGCTCTGGATTGCACTCGCAGATGCGGAGCGGAGTAAATGAGACACTTACTGCTTGTTATATTGTAGCGCACAGCACCGCAACCGTGAAGTTTAATCATAGCGCAAGTGGTTAAAATATAATACAATTTTTACTATTAAAATGGAAAGAGGGGGGAATGTCTTTTTAATGCAGAATGCCTTTTATCACTGAGAAACATATCTAAAGATCCACTTCGTTGGCATGGTGGTAGGAGAGCTAGTTGTTATACCTCTGAGACTGATCTTGAATCCCACAATGGTTTAGATGCTTGTAAGTGTACAGTGTCTGTACATCAGGAGGGCACTTAAAATAATGTTGAGCTGAAGGTATTCTCAAGAGCTTGATGGTTGCAGAAGAGGGATAAGAGACCCTTAAATCAGTTTAGGAGAGGGAGTCATCAATAAAATTGGGACAAAACTGGGCAAATGTTGAACTTTCACCTTTTAAGGGCACCAACAGGCTTGACCAATGGCTAGCAGTTACTACATTTTGGGCATGATGAATCGATAAACATGATTGAGGTTCTCTCAAATCAAGAGGATAGAACACGACATATTTGAAGATATTAACACCATTTCTGTGATTTTTTTGTATCAATGAAAAATATGCAGACATATGAAAAGTAAGATATTAACCCCCTGACTAGCGAGTTCATGTCCCTGACTAGCAAGGTCTTGATTTTTTTTTTGTAATGTCTTTAAGAAAGTGTACATACATGCATCTTGAAATACATGCAAGAAATTAAGGCAGTATATTTAAAGTACATTAAATCCAGGTGTAAGGTAGCAAGGTCATTTTGGGATTTAGGTCAATTAAATTCTTATGGCAGTTTTGGAAAATTTGGGATTTTTAAGCGAAATGCTGTGCTGATTTGAAATTTAAAATTAAAGGTGACAAAATAAATCGTGTTCATTCATACGTAACAAAATATCAATTTTACAGTCAGATTTACATGTTTTAGTCTTTTCTGTAATATTATATTCTTTAAGCTTTTCAGCTTAATATCAGATTGTAACCATAGAAATTAATTTCAACCTTCCTTATTTTGGACCCCCAATTTTTTTTTTATCCATTGTTAAGTAGCATTCTTTTCTCTGTCCCAGCTGATAATTCCAAACCCATAAAGGTTTAAGTAATTTTTTATATCTTTAGAAATGGCTTTTGTATTTAGAAAGCACATTTCACCATGTTTCTTTTTATCCTTCATGCCAAATTCATTGTTCTGTTACATTTTCCTTTCTGAATTTGCATATAATCCAAGCTGTATTAAAAACAAGTCTTGCAGATTTTTGACTGATATTGAAATTTTAGAATTCCTCTTATGCATATTTTCATACAAGAGAGTTTGAGCAACCACAGTTTTGTGCAGTTTTGCAGTCCATTGCAAAAATATGTAAGAAGAATTAGGAGTAAATAATAAATAAAAATAATGTGTAAAATAAAAAATTCACGAAACTTGTAACTTAATATGTGAAATAGAATATATCCAATTTTCCTTTTAGCAGTTAACTTGCATAAAAGATATTTAAAACAAGAGAAAAATATATCTTAAATATAATGGCATGTAGATTGTTACATTAAAGGGTATTAGGTATGCATTTAAAATTCGTGGAGTGATGAAGAATCAAAACACAATTTATTTAGCTAGTATTACTCAGAACAGTTCCATAATCATGTTTACAGTCATCAAAACACTATGACAAACATGCTGAAACAATCAGCATTTTTACTTTCGATGAAAATAAGAATTTCATATATGTTGGCCACTGTAATTCATAAAAAAAAAAAAAAAAAAAAAAACTTTTTAATTATTTAGAGCTTATGTATGTATTTGAGTTTATAAGCTAGTAAAATATATTTTCTTTTCTTTTCAGCTGAAAAGTTTAATAATGTGCTAATAACAGCAAATGATGTTGCTTATATGCTAGTTCATTTTGGAAAGTGTTTACCAATTGTATTTGTATTTACCACTCGAAGCTTCGGTGAATCCATGAGGAACCTGCTTTGTATGTCGGAAGATGATTATCGTTATTTTGATCCCGATTCAAACGGTAAAGTTGCTCATTCTGTCTGCTCTTTATGTTAAGTGAACAATTGTGCCTAATGTGTTGAACGTGATATTGTCTTGTAATGGTCTTTATTTATTTAATGCAGTATGAATGAAATTGGTTATATTAAGTGTTTTTAATTTTTAAAGGGCTGAGTTGAAAATTAAAAGAAATTTGTTTAACTTTGCTCTCTCTAAAAAAAAAAAAAAAAAAAAAAAAAAAAAAAACTGTTCTGAGACCATTGTTATTTGTAAACAGTAATGATATTGTAAAATTAATAAATTTTAAGTAAATATATACAGTCATTTCAATACAAAACAACAAAGATAACCAGAAGTTATTGAACAAGCAAGTTGGCATAGAATTAAAGAAAGTCTTTTTTTATTTTCTACTTGTGTAAATTTTATTTAAGGAATTAAACAGTAATGGTAGATTTAACTTATTTAAAACTGAAGTGCTGAGATAACATATCAGGTGACTTAAAGCATGTTGTGGTTGCTGATTTTAGCAGAATGTCCTCTAAGTAAAGTAAGCCTCCTATAATTTATAAGATATTGTAAGAAAAATATTGCTTGAAATGTGTATAATATTTTAAATCGACAAGCATAATTTTCAGTATGCGTGTGTGATAGTAATTTAGAAAAGTGTAGGTATTAGAAGCAAAGTTCAAGTAGTATTTGAGTAGTTTGAATTACTTTTTATCATATGCAGTCCTTTTTCTTGTTGAAGTATGCATTTAGAATTCAATTTTGATCCATCTATGCTTTGAATTGATCGTGAAACAATCTCGATTGCTTTAATTGCTTAATTTGTTTGAATGTACCTACATATTGCATGCATGCTATGTTGTATTACTAACACCTTAAAAAATGTATTAGTAACATAACATGTTTTATATTAGTTATTGTTTTCACAGCACATATCCTGCTGAAATAGAAATCATTGCCACTTCACTCATTGGGAGTATTTGTTTCTGAATTTTCGAAAATTGGTTCTTAAATTAATATTCTATCTAGCTTAAAATTGTTTCAGAAGTTAAATTTGAATGAAGATGAGATTGCAGTTTTTAATTTTTGATTTTTATAGGCTGTTGAATTTTTTTTTTTTTTTTGTGGTAACTTTTTTCAGGATGCTAGACTGTAAGTTTGAAGTTCTCAGATTTCAGTATTACTAAACAAATTTGTTCTTTTGCACTAACTCATTTTTAGTTTTGAGAAATGAGTTTGTTAGGATATTGATTTGTAAGATAAAAAGCTGTCAGTTTCATTGAAACCTTACTAGGAATTCAGATCTAGCGACTTAGTCCTTATTTCCTAAATTAGCATTTATTCAAAGGACATTCAGACTTAAAATTATGCTTGAGAAATAACCTAGGTCATTCATGCCCAAATCTTAAATTTTCTGACAAGTTTTTATGATTGTATGTCTCTCTGTATAAACTAATTGTTCAAACGTATTTCTGTTAGTTAATTTTTAATGAGCTCTGCAATCATAATTCATCCATTTATCAATTTAGATGACAAACAGAAAAAGATAACACTTTTGATTGATTCCATGACTGAAGATCAGCGTAGATATTTACGCTATGGTTTTTCTGGAGATAATAAGATTAAAGAGATAGATCAGAAAACAGCCAATGAAATATTAGTTAGATCAACTCCTAATCAGGTAATATTTTTTTTAATTCCTTTGTTATCTTCATAATATTTTCATCATCATTTTTTTTATGATAAAGAATATTGTTTATGTTTTTTCACCTGCAGGATTCATTGATTTATTTAATGGGGATTGTCTGGTTTGTGTGTGTGTGTATATATATATATATATATTGTATATATATATATATTTTAACCATTTTCTGAATAACTAGAGCAAATGGAAAATTGTGACATTTATTAATATTTTTAAAAATTTCTACTGCATGTTATAATTTGGGGGGAAGGAAATTTGTATCAAAACAGAAATGGCATTGTGCTGATATAGCAAGAATATCATCTTGAAATGTTAAAAAATAGAAATTTTGTTTCAAGTTTCAGTTTATTTGAGATTGCCATGCATCAATACTAAATTTTTCTTGTTATTGATTCGTAAGTTAAATGTATACGGTGCATACATTTAACATAATCATTTGGGCATTTTTGATCAATTAGCCATTGATGTTATTAACTATCAGTTCATTTGTCATTTCCTTGCTTTGGCTAATCCTTTAAAAAGCAGGAAGAAGTTTCTTATGATGGGAAATGAAGTTTTTTGTTTCTTGTGATACCTTAAGGAGTCTTATGGAATTGAAATTCTTTGATGTTTTAGTCTGGAGAAATGAGTTCATACATATAAATGCCCTTAGTAATGTTATATAGGATTAGCTCTGTTGTTTCAGAGGGAAACACTGGGATATCATATTTATTACTGAAGAGTGTATCATAAATATGAGTCTAAAACTGAAAACAGGCAAAGGTAATGAAAAAGCATTTAAATGTTCCAGAGTTGCCAGTTCTCCTGATTTAGGCAGGAGATTCCGGATTTCTGACCATACTCCCACCAACCTAATTTACAATGTATTTCTCCCAACTTTCTCTTATTCTTAAAACTTCTCATGATTATTATTATTATTATTATTATTTTTTTGGTAGCTGGCTTTAAATACTTCATTATTTGCATCCAAAAAATTATGTGTATTTTTCATGTCTAAAAGCACTTAGTTTTTCTCTAGATTACAAATAAAAAAACCAAATTTGTTTCATCAGTGAAACATTATGGTGCATTTCTGCTTTGTGGTGAGAACATGTGTCCAAAAACCTTGTGTTCTAGTTCTCCAATGAGCATCAAGCACCATGGTCTTCTGGCATACTAGCCAGTGAGTATAAAGCAAGATCGAGGTTGTTATTTCTTTCATCTTATACCTTAGCACTGTAAGTTATGTGTGGTTTTGAGTTTTAAGAAACTGTGATCTTTTGTCTTATGTCTGCAAAAAAGGTAAAATATTCATGTACTTTTCAAAAGTAATATGCAGAGGATTTTCTTCTATTATTTCATCAAGGAAATCGGATGTGTTTGCGATGTGTACCATTTATCATTGCGATCTTTTGGTTTAGCATGATGGAGGGACCAATATTCTTAAATTTGTTCGTACAGGAAAATACAAGTTTAACCTGAGTTCTATTAAGAAGGCTTTTTTTTTTTTTTTTTTTTTTGTTGAAGCAAAGGACCAGAAAGTTATTAATGTAGAATACCTGTTTTTTGCCATTTTGCTGGAGTGCAGCCTGCCACTGAATGTCTTAAGATCAAGCTACAGCTTTATTTAGAGAAATGTTTCAGATTGTGAAATTGCTAAGAAGTGCTGAACTGCAAGGACAAAAATGGCTGCAATCATTAAAGAAATGGGTGTAAAAAATAAATCTTCAGTTATTGATTGCACTGAGTATGTGATTACTTACTACATAAATTTCCTATCAACAAGTGAAGTGATTTTATATGTTAAAGTTACAGATATTTCTGCTTTAGCAAATGCATCTTTTTCTGATATGAGATTTTTTTTTATTATATTTCCACTTTTATTAAATTTAGTTTTGAAAGATGATAATATTGATATTGCAACTTATAAATTGGAGTGTACAATTAGAAAATTTGGTTAAAGTTATAAAACCAGAAAGGATTGACACCCAGTGGAGTTTAATTGGTAAACTGAAAGATGCCAATGAAATTTTAAAGTACAGTAGCGAGTTTTAGTTTGGAAAATACAAATTTTGTAAAAATACAATATGTCGTTTTACTGGATAATTTTGTGTTTCCAAATAATAAGAAAAATTAATATGAACCTGCAAAGGAATGAAGAAAATCCACTAATAAAATGCAAATGTAATGTAGTTTCAAACAAATTTTAGTTCAAATTGGGAAATAAAGAAAAGCACCAATAAAATAATCTCTACATATAAATAAAAGAAAGCGTGTGTTTTTCATTCATGCTGCACGTAAGCTAATAGAAACAGGGCTACGGAATTTGGTACATAGGTGTATCTAAACAAGAGCCAGTGCATCTCGAAGTAATTTTTTTCAAAATTCAAATCAGAATTTTAAAAATCTTTTTTGATGAAATGCATCATTTTGAATGGTTTCTTTGTTTAGAAATGTGGTTTTGGCAACAGTTTTTCATTCAATGCTTTGTATACTGGACTGCTGACAGTTGAAAATATGAGATAAACAACATGCACAACGTAATCTTCTTATTCTGATGTGCTTGTCTCTCATGAGGCACAACAGAAAGAATTTTCTTTTTTCCCCCCCTCTCTCTTTGTTTATTAGCTAATGGCAAAGAGGTTTGTATATTTTGAATTATGTTATCCACAAAGTGCAATTTTGATTGGTTATTGTTTTCTGATGATAGTTTCATTCTTTTAGAAATGTGATTTTGATAACAGTTTCATTGCGTTGGATACTGGACGTTTTCTCTTGAAAATATAAGATTTATTGCTTATTTCATTGTAATCTTTTTATATTATGTTTTAATTATACATAATTTTAATTATATAAAAAGTTTTGCATGATTTTTTTAGGAAATAAAATTCTTAAATTACTTTATACCATTTGAATTCTTAAGATTTTGCATTGGGAAATTGTTTAATTTATTTATTAGGATAACTGATATTTGTGTTAAGGGATATTGCTTATTTCATTGTAATTTTTTTTATATATAATACAATTTTATTGAAATTTCTGTTTTTCCGTTTTTGTTCTGCACAGTAAAATTCTGTGCAATTTTTTAATTTAATGTTTGGTTGTTCTCTTTAGGCATTTTTCTGGTACTTTTAAAAGCCAGACGAAGGCTGGCCACGTAGTGGCTAGTTATTAATACAAGAATATGCAACTCTTAAATTGTCAAATATCTCGTTAAGTCACGTTCCTGCTGTTAATGAGATATTTGATAATTAATATTCTGACAACTTATTGCAATTAGGTGCATCCTGATACACAGTATGCCAGCACCAAACTGTTTTTCACATGCTATGTTGTCAATACATTTCTATACCTGCTTTTATTATTTTTAATGCTTTCACTATTAGTGCAGATCTAAGTAATTTATTAGTCCATTAAGTGAAAAAACTTCATCACTTTTTTTTTCCTGTGCTTTGGAGCGTTATATCAGTACAAAGAGTAATAATCTCTTAATCAACCTCCAGTTTGTTAATAATACAAAATGTTTCCACTAATAAAGTCACTTCTGTTATCTCTTAATTCCCAGAAAATTTCTTTTATGAACAGTTAAATGAGCTCGAAACAAAACATGTCTTGGAAACTTCTTTTAAATTCTAAGTAAAGTAACAGAAGGTTTCAGCATGCTTAGTGGGATCTACTCCAGATAAATTCCAAGTCTAGAATGAGGATAAATAACAGATGACAGGAAATGCTGACAGTCTTTCTCCAAAAAGCTGTTCTTCTATAAATCAGTTTTACTCTGAAAAACAGGTATCGAACGATATGTACTTTGTTTTTCTTTGAAACATGGTATTTAGGTATTTGAGTTTTGCAGTGATATCACTTATGAGTAAAAATGCCAAGTCAGCAAGTCACTCCTTATTATCCAATGTTTGGTATAATTGTCTTTGGATGAGAAAAACATCTTAATCTCCATAATCTTAATCTCCATAAGCATTCCAACAAATCTTGTTAAAACTTTTCCTCAACTAAGTCACTTTACTTAGGATAAATAGTGGGCATGGTGAATTATATTGTATGCCCACTATTTAGCCCACTGAGCAAAGCTCTAAAAAGTTGACAATTCATATATATCTTGCCCTTGAGTGTGTTTCGACAAAGTCACCATGGTTAACAATGCTTCTTTCTTGGCAAAGTCGGGAAACATCATGCTCATGAATATCAGAACTTACGTTAAGTCAGGAACATCAATGGATTCATCAAACTGCTGGGAAAAATTTGCACATTTTCCCCAAACAGACCTCATTTGTACATAGATGTTGTTTGCAATATTGTTCATTCATCATGACACCGTATTTTGTGACGGTGCAATCTTTTATAGCTAAAATTATTTCATTTTTATTTAAATCCATGAAATAAAGACTCTGACAATGGTACTCCAACATAGCTCCCTTCACAATGGCTGCATCTGAAAACGCCTTTTCATGTGATGCAAGAATGTAATTTACTTTGAAGGATGCTTTCTTCTTTTTTAGAGTATAAAGACTGCCTTGTTGAGCTTTTAGAGAAGATTTCAATGATTGAACTTTTCGCATAAAGCAGACCTGAGTGGATATTTATCATTGAAATCCTTATGAATGGTTTTATGATGACATTCAACATTCAATCACTTTGGTACTGTTAGAGTTGATGCCATGGTCAGATGGATAATTTATCCTTTGTGCAGATATGCAGTGGCACCAGCTTCTAAAAGTGCTTGTATTAAAGCAGACACTCCCCTAATCTGCCCTACAGATAAAACCATAGAAACTAGACAGAGTGAAAGTGATAGCATGTGAGTAGGTAAACACAAATACAACACTCTTGTATATGACGTGTATGTGTACTTTTTTTATGGCTGTTTTTTACATTAGAATTAGAAGATTTTGTCTCATGGCGATAATGTTTTCCATGGCTGGTGGGCACCTAAAGATAGGGTTGCAAGTTACCAGGCGTCCCTGAGCCACTGGTTGGACACCAGTGGTCTAATTGTTGAGTGTTGTAGATTGGAAAGTATGCCATTTGAGCTTTTTGATCTTTCACAGCTTATACATCTCATAATATTATAACTAGAAATTTGAAAATGGTCAATTAAACTGTAAAATGGAAACCTCACAAATAGTTTAGTTTAAGAGGTTATACATATAAGCTATTACAGAATCACTTTTGTGTGCATTAAGAAACAAATGATTTCCTCGAAATACAGTAACCATCATTGAAACATAGGACATTTTATACCAACCAGCCGAGAAAGATCAAGTAAAACGGGCTTGCACAGACATTGGGGGGGGGGGCGTTTTAGTCTTAGTGTGGCTGAGCTACAATAGAATATGATGAATAAAGAGACTACATCACCTGTGAAAAAGTGGAAAAGTGTCCAAGTAATGTGCTTTATGTAAGGTCATATGATTACAATGAAATAAAGCTGTGGAATTAATCTTGATCAAGTGTTATTTGGATTCATAAATTATATACACTTAATAACTCAGAAAAATAAAAAATGGAATATGTAACAAAATGCGCCACAAAGTGATTGATGCGCAAATTTTTTAAACAATGTAAATGCTACATAATTACTCTCATATTACATGTGCTTAGATGTGTATACACACATAAGGATCTTCTCAGTATTTAGTAAATCCTCCATGAGCTGCGATGGCAGCCTTGCCACAGTCTGACATAGGCGATATTAACTCTTGAATGTAATTCTGTCCAGTTTAATGGATCCAAACCTTAGTAATGCCTACCTGTAGTTTAATCTTAGTAGAAAGCTTCTTAGCAGTAATTCTGTTACCCATTATATGCCAAAAGTTTTCAGTGGGATTCAGATCAGGACTATTCCCAGGCTAGTCCAAAATTTTAATACCAGATTTTGTCAGATAAGCCTGCACTTAAAGGGGGCAAATAGGAGGAAAATTACTTTTGTAATGTCCATTATTTTTGGAGGACCTGTAAATGAGGCAACAAAGTCATGCATAAATAAGTTAGATCATACTTATCGATTTCATTTGCATATTTCAGGATGCAGACTTCTGATGAAAAGCACAATTTCAGTACTTTAAAATAGTCCTGAATAACTGATTTAAAATCTGCTCCAAGATATAAATATAATCTGATGCACTCACAGTTCCAGTAATGAATTTCAGGCATTCAACCCCATGTTATAATCATGTCTCTTATCCTCCAGATTTAAGCCCACGTGACTGTACTTACTTCTCTCAGTTGAATAGGTAACTGATGGTGTAGCATATAATAATGTCACTTCTTTGTATGTGATGTGTGCACATAAACTCAAGATGGAAATGGTCTGAATGTTTCTAGATTGTTAAATGATATACTGAAATGATGCAAAAGATCAACTAAATTAAATACCAGCTGTGAGTTATGCAGAAATTATCAGAGTTTATAATGAAGTACCCAAATGGGACTGATAAAACTGATGTAATGTTTTATAGAATAATATTTTCCAAGGTGTTCTAGCTGATGTCAGTATTTGAATTTAGCAGTGGTGCTATTCTTTCCCCTTGTTTTCCTTTTTTTTTCCTATTGTTACTCCAATGTATAAATTTTGTAATTAGAATCCCCCCCCATGCAGATAGGAAGCAAGTGTGTTGAGGGTCAGAGAAAAACCTCTGGAAAAGAAAGACCTTTTCACTGGGCAAGTGCATGCATTGTTTAGTAATAAAATAACTCTGTGGTTTCAAAGCCCCTTATCTATATCTGGGCAAAAATAAACATTTCTATTTGAAAAGCAAGCAAACATCATTGGGAAGAGCAGTGGTTTCAAGGTGGGACCACCGAGCCTCTAGAAGATTGTGAGCATTGTGACATAATGCTCTAATGGCACAGTGGTTGCGCCCTGAAACCACAAAGCAAAATGCCATAAAATATAGATAGTTTTTTTAATATAGGGTGTTTCATAGATCATGGGACAAACTTGGAGAGGTGGTGAAGCATACATGCATTTTTTTTTATAGGAATATAGGGTCTAAAGTAACGGGTTAAGGCGGGAACGCAAAAAAATAACATGTACAAAATCACCACAAAGTGCTTCTTTGCAGCAATACAGTATTCACAATAAATGTTCAAAATTGCGATCACCAGCAGTAATACTATAAAGTATTTCTCCCACTTTCCTAGTGCTCCTTCCTGGTATAGTGGTTCTGCACACTGGGCCGGTGTTCCAGAGGTCCTTGGTTCGATTCCCAGTGAAGGCAGTTGCTAATTTTTCAATTCTCCTTCTTCCAAAAAATATCTAATGTCTCTACAATACATGCTTGGTAACGTCGCAGAAGAGATTGACGAACATTTTGAAAAACGGCAGGCATTTTGTGCATGCTTGCAGCCGCAATGCATAGTCATGCAACAAAGTCCTCCAGTGAGTCAACGGAAGTCTCATAAATGCTCTTCAGATGGCCCCATAAAAAAAAATCCAAGCTGGATAAATCTGGCGAACGGGGTGGCCATCGAACGGGTCCACCACGGCCAATCCATCGACTCGGAAATGTCCCATCCAAGTAATTGCGGACCTGCACATGGTTATGGACTGGTGCACCATCATGCTGGAACCACATGCGATCAACAGCCAGAACATCCTGCAGCAATTCTGGTAGCACCTCTGGCAGAAAAATATGGTAACATAAGCCATTTGTACGTGCAGGTAAGAGGTATGTTTCTATAAGGTAGTCATTAACAATACCCACTCACACATTCATGGAGAAGCAGGTTTAGAATGCATGTGGGCGTGTGTCGTGGATTATGAGTTGCCCACATGTGCATATTGTGACTATTGAAGATGCTGTCTTATGAGAAAGTTGCCTCGTCCATGAATAATAAATAGCACATCCGATGGAAAATCCGCCTGCACTGCGTACTGCTGCAAAAACCAATGACAGAAATGAACTCGAAGAGGGTAATCTGTCTCTTGCAAGGCTTGGACTCTCTGCAAATGGTATGGGTGCAAACCATTTTCATGCATTACTCTCCAAACGGTGGATTTGGGTTGGGTTATTCAATTATGGCAAAGCATACGAGGGCTATCTGCCTAAAGGGAGGGAGGCCTTCGTGGGGCACTTTCTAAGGGAAACTCGCTCATATACACATTACACATGGGAAAAACCACAAAAACGCCCATGCAGCCAGCCCGTTGGCGGGATTCGAACCTCGGACCGATCTACCAATGTTCAGCATCTTTACCATTCGGCCGCTGGTGGGCCCAAACGGTGGAATGACTCAGCTGCAGACGACGTGCAATAGCTCTTGTACTTGTCTGAGGTGATTCATGCACAATGTTCAAGATGGATTCTTCAATGCGAGGTTTTTGTGCACTTCTTTCACTCCTAGTGTTGGAGGTGGCTTCAAATGACTTGTTTTCACACAGAGACCTATCAAACCTATCAAATCTATCAAACGTGTGCTTCGGCATACGCCTGTTCAGAAACCGTTCCTGGTACAACCGTAGCGCTGCTCTGCTGTTCCCATTAACAGTACCATACATGAGATGCATGTCAGCTTTTTCCCTGTGCGTAAACTCACCCATCATTCTCGACATCAGAGTTGCGAATGATCCTCTGATGCATCGGATCGTGTTTTGTCTGGCTCACTACCACCCTCTACTGCTGCATTGCCAGCCAATCACAGCTGTAGTTCCTTTTACTGTTAGTGTTCTCTTTTTTGAACATTTATTGTGAATAATATTATGATATTGCTGCAAAGAAGCACTTTGCATTGTTTTGTGCATAAACACATTTTCCTTTCATGTCTTTTTTTTTTTTTTCGTTCCTGCCTTAACCCGTCACTTTAGACTCTACAATCCTATACAAAAAATGCGTGTTTTAGTACACTCCATCACCCCTCCAAGTTTGTCCCATGATCTATATAACGCCCTATATATGCTGTTTAATTATTGCAATTTTTTATTGTTCACGATAGAAATCACGATGTGTGATGAATCACTTTTGAAATTTAAAGTTGTTTATATTAAAAAAGGAAGTTATTTTGTCTCGTTGAAAACGAATTTTAAAAGGCAGCCGATTTGAAGTACTAAGACTTAAAACATGTATGATTCTGTAATCATTTTGTGTTATTTAAAGGTAAAAGATCAGTAATCAATTGATTTTCACTCAAAAATTTGGAAAAGAAGAGGAGAAAAAAATTAGAAAATTGGTGGTTTCAGGGTGCGACCATCGCACGTCAAAGGGTTTAATACACAAGGAAAACAGAACATTGATACCATGAACTTCGAAAAACAGAAAAAAAAATGTATATTAACATTTTAACACTATATGGGGAATTCTAAACATTTGCTGCTTTTGAAATTTTTGTGATTTTTCTGTTGCATTGTATAAGGTACAAGTCCAAAGAAAATGATGCTTAATAATAAAGCTAGAAAGACCTCCCCCCCCCCCCCCGAAAAAAAAGGTAAGCTGGAGTTGAGTGCAACAACAGACTACGAGCTTAGCAAGAGCATATAAAACCTTAGTAAACCCTTTTGGGGGGGTAATCGATAAAAAACTTTTCATATTTTTTCAGGGGTGTGTTCTGCTGTAGCTATTTTTAGTCATTTTTGCGTTTGTAATGATAATTATTACTTAGAGCTTTAGTAAAGGATCATCTTATCTTTTCATCTTGGCTGCTTATTTTAGATTTATGCGAACTATTAAAACTTTTATATCATGTATCTATTTTGCATGTATGTTTTGTTTACTTGGTATGTATTTATATTGGTTTAACATATATATATCAAAGTTTGATATTTTTGGTTATTAGGTTACTTTATGCTACTATGCTACTTCATCATTTATTATTTAAATGGCTTGACAGGTATGCCATTTCAAGCACTGCAAGATCTTTAACTTCAACTTTCTAAGACTAGTTTACTTATGGCTTTGAGAATTCTTTCAGCATGACTTTCAAATTATAACAGCAGTTATATTTGCTTAGTTAGCAGTTTGAGAAATTTTAAACCAATAAGTTTATTTTTTAAAATTATATATTTTTATTTAATTTTTTGATAATATGGCTAGCCAATATGATTTATGATACATTGAACTGATAATTTTTAAGACCATTGCACCATTATTGTAATTAAAAGAAAATGTTAACTCCATATATATATATATATATTGAAAAAGAAAATGTAAAGCTAACTGGTAATTAGACGTAAGACCTATTTGGTCTCAAAAATTTTTGCGCATAATGCTGCAAAAAGATATGAAATAATAGTAGTAGGTAGAAATATTGCAGCGAACTTGCTAAAAAGTTACCAGGAGCTGTAGCTCCACGAAATATTTTAACACAGTATTACATAAATAAGAAGAAATTAGTCTGGGAAAACTGGAAAAAAAAAAAAAAAAAACTATAAACACGTGAAAAAACAGCTAAAATTAATGCTGGAAGACTTGCTTATGCACGAAAAAATTAATAATTAATTATTTGATAGAGAGTAATTGTTTGATTTTTTTTATGTTAATTGTTTTCCAAAAAAACATTAAAAAAATTTTCAGGTGTCAATTGGCATTTATATTTTTCTTTAAAATTAATTTTAGATAGTTTTAAAATTTGGTGATGTAGAAGTCCACTTAAGTCAGTCTCTAGGCAGTTAAACACATGATTTTGGAATTTGAGTAATCGTAGGAAAGGACTCTGGTAATTGAAAGATCACTAATTTTTTTGCTATGTGCAATATTTATCCAAGACATTGGTTACATTGTCTTTAATATTTAAAAGCAGGATGTTTTTAATAACTTACAGGTGTACTGTATATTAAAATAAATAAATAAATAAAATACTGTTCTATTTTTGAAAATGCTTGAAATGAACTTTGAAATGCATCCTTCTGTAGATATTTACCATAAACTTTTAAAAACTGAACATAATAAATCATTGCCATACTTCTGACAGTTTAAGGGAAAGATTAACTTTTTCATCAAGCTATTCTTAAAAGGAAGTTAATAATCTTGCATTTCTACTGAGTTGTCTTACAAGTGAGCTCATTTTATATTATTTAAATGTTTCTATTGTACTTAAGTAAGGCTTTGAAAATAGCTGATATTGTTTTAACATTTTTTATTCTTACAGTTACCACCTGGGAAATATACAATATATACTCATGCAGCTATCCAGCATGAAAGTGCATCACCTGTGTTACAAGTATGTTCAGTTTATAATGCATTCTGTGTGTGTTTTGAACTGAACAGAAATAAACTTATTTTGATGAATGCATGTTAGCTAGATATACGTTTCAGTTAAAATTTGTAATTGGTTAATTGACAGATTAAGTGTATTTTTCTCTTTATAAAATTTTAAAGTCATATTTATTAAGCTATAAAAATAAAAGCTAGTGGCACATAAAGGAGTAACGAATCAGAAACGAGTTCAGAGGAGGTATTTTCTGAATGGACACCATGCAGATAAACTCGACTTCAACTTTTTGCCACTTGTTGTATCAATTTCAGATATCTCATTTTAAATGCTCATTTCTCCCCACAGATTTTTAATGAATATACTTTTAAAAATTCATCTTGTGGAAATGTGGTATCAAACTAAATAATCGTAATAAAAAATTCAGATGCTAAATAAACATGTGTAAATTAATAAGGTAAAAGAAAATTCTGAAGTTTTTTAAGATTAATTAACCATAAATCAAATATGGTTAATAATTTTTATATAATAACCTGAAGCAGTATATTATTGAAGTTAATCATAATTTTGAAATACTAGATTTTGAATTTTACTTAAAATCTACACCAGTTTAAGATTGCTTTTACGAATTCCTGTTGTCTAATGAATAAAGCATTTGCTTCCAGAAACGAAGATTGTTAGTTCAAGTCCCACGAGGGGGAGGTGTAACAGAGTTGGTATTTTTAAAAATTGGTTTGGTATTTTTATAATTTATAGAAAATATTATCACTAGCTTCAAATCAGTACAGATATTTATGCAGTTTGAAGATGCTTAAAAACCATTTTTCCGTTAATGATATCCTAGCACTAAGAGCAAAGTTCAGTAGATACTATATGTCAGGCCTCTGCAACCTATGGCATGAGGAACAATTCTCAGTGGCACTCTGCACCACTCTACAAAATTATCAAGCAAAGATAAATTGCCCCATATCTCCTCTATGTGCCATCAGTAAAGTTTAATTGCCAGAATTTTGTCACAGTGCTTAATTTCTGTAATGAACACTGTTGTTAAAATAGTTAATTTCATAGTGTTTCATTCTTCATTAGTGCACAGGCAATTTAAATCTCTTCTAAATTTTAGAAGAAATGGAAAGCAAATATATGATTCTCCACTTATGCAGCCATGCCCATTGGCTTAGTTGAGGTAATGTCTTGAATAAGTTTGTGTCATACATGAAACACATTAAAGTTTTTCTTAGTAAGAAGAATCAACATTTCTCCAAATTGAACAATAAAAAAATTGATGTTTTTGTCTGATATAACCAAATATCTCAATGAACTAAGGATTGTAAGGAAAGGGCCAATCAGTGTCTGAATGTTTTGAATATTGGAAAGACTCTGTTACAAAATTAAATCTATTTGCCTGTGATATTAATACTAATACCTGTAAATACTTCCCAAATGTAAAGTGCTTCCATATACATCGAAGCTCTTAAGAAGGAATTTCCAAAAGATGCAAAGACTTTGGAGCTTGTAGACCCATATTTTCCTTCCTAATCAAACCTGATATAATAGACCAATTAGTAATCCAGTCTGATTTGTCAATTTTTGAGTGGATAGAAGTTATTAAACTAGCATCCTCAGAATTATGGAAAGCAAAATTTCTGGAATTACGAAAAAATTCTGGAAGATGATAGCTCTAGGGTAAATCAACAGCTATTTTAAATTGCTGAATGTCAATGCTGGAGAGATTTAATTGTTTCAAGAAAATTTGATGTGCTCTGCTTTCCGCTTTTATTTCCACATATCAATGTGAACAAATCTTTTCTCATATGAAAACTATTTTGAATCAACAAAGAAGTTATTTAACAACTGAATATTCAAAATCATGTTCTCAAATTGAAAGTCACAAATATATCTCCTGATATTGCGATATTTAGAACAGACAAGGTTCGCATAAAAATTTTAATTGTTTATGTATGTTCCAATATTGAAGGACTACTTTTTAAAATTTTACGTCGTTTATTTTTTATTTTAATAAATATGTTTAAAAGATGCATAATATATGTAGAATTTAAATTTTTTATTTATGTTGAAGGAAATAAATATCCTTAAATGATGAATAATTGATATATTATAAAACTCTAAATCTCTATTCTTGTCCACTGTTCCCTAACTCTGCATGCATTGCCGTGGGAATCAAATTGTTTCAAATATTTCCTACTATGTGGCATCCTGAATCATATTGGTACATTTGTTTGGCACACCACAGCTACAAGATTGCCGACCTGTGCTATATATTGCGTATTCAGGCTTTATACTTTCCCTCCTTTAATTATCGTGCAAAATCACTAAATTCTTTCCTATCACAGCTTTCTTTCTTTGTCTTTCCTCTTTCAAATTGATAAGGTATTGCATTTATTTTTCAATGACTGCAGACGGGATTTTCACCTCTCAGGTAGTCCTATGTGCGTTATTCTTATATATTTATTATAATAGCCTCATATTTGTTTTCTCAAAATCCATAATTGTTTTTCTTGCAGATTTTAATTAAGCCCCCAAAGGTTTAAAATTGATACAGTACAAAGTCTTTAATCCAGACATCCATAATCCGGAATAATCTATAATCTGGACCTCAAAGCTACAAACTTTCTGCGCATGCATAAATGCATAATGCGTTTACGCACGCGCATATGCATAATGATGCAAAAGCAAAGTTTAAAGTTGTAAAAGAACATTTAGCAGCAGTAGCAATAGAAGCTCCCTAAGGTTATGTACTGTGCAGACATTGAAGACAAAAGTTTTAAACTTAACCGATTTATTAACAATATATAAAAATAAAAACACAATGAATAAATTTAATCAATATCAGAAACTTAAAGAGTATAACATAATCATTATCAAAAAATTACACTTAATTGATCATCCATTAACCCCAAGGATTTTTCTTTTACACTATTAAAGACACAGTAAATATTTTTACCTGATCTCCAAATACTGCCATTCAATACGCGAGAAACATATCACTAAACAGAAATTACGCGGTTATAATGAGATTTGCTTCACTATCAATAAGTCCATGCTTTATGGTCAAGAAGGCACCTGAAAAAATTAAAATTAAATCCTTGAGAGCACTTAAACCGGCAAAACGCCGCTCACTGTAGTTACACACGAAAAATCACAGCTTAGAAAAACATCGCTGCTAACTTGTGTTAAATGCCGTTTTCATGAAAACAGGATACCGGCCACGGCAGTTGCTCACATTGTTGCTGCTGTTCAGGATCCAGAAAAAGTCATCTTGTGGACTGGAACCACGGCACTAGTCGCTGGCTGGCATGCATCGCAACATCGTCTTCCTATGGGGGCTGAAAACAGCACACCAAGGAGCAAAGAAACAGGAACCAGAAGGAATGAGCCAGAGCGACGCAAGATACTTATACTTGAAGTAGACGTGACGTCATCTCACGGCAGCCAATCAGCTATCAGCACGACTCAGCTTTCCAAATGATGTAACATCAAGCTTCCATTTTTGCATTTTAATTAGGCTGGAACAGTACGTTCTTAATACAAACAGTGGCAAAGGCATATCCTTTGCTTCTTTAACCATTCCAAAATCTGTTTATCAATTTCACTCTGCTCTGCCGGGGGGGGGCGTAGTGGCACACAATGAACTGTAAGTTGATCTGTCAGCACTATCCTTATCTTCAGGGCAGATGTTTTTATTTTATTCGGCTTGTAATTCCTTACTAAATGTAGTATTTCATCACTCCGTCTTTGATATGATTTAAATCAAATTCCTCGTCATTTAAATATCACGAATACACATCAAATAGTTTTCTGGTTGCAATTTTCTAAGTTCGACTATGCGTAATGTATGCTTTACGTATGCGCGTGTTGAAAGAAATGTTTAATAAAGTTAACAAATAAATATTAAGCTTTTTTTTTTTAAATTTTGGTACCCTTTAGATCATAATTGCCCTTTATTTCATAAATGAACGGTTTCATATTTTTAATTTTATAATTTCTGCATGCCATCTTACCAGATTTAAATTGATGATCTATAATCTGGAAAAACTCCTAATCCGGAATCGCCGAAGTCCCGACGAGTCTGGATTAAAGACTTTGTACTGTAATAAGTTTTTTATTAGTTTAAAGAAAGCATAAGCAAATCTACTAATCGTGAAACTGAATTTTCAAAAGAAATGTTATATGAAGTGCAAATATTTCATTGAGTTTTTGAGTAAAATGACATAATAAACTTTTGATAGCCATTCTTCATTAATATATAAATGACTAAATGTGGTAAAAAAAAAAAAAAACAGGTACATGAAGCAGAAAATGCATTTTAAAAGTTTTTAAAAATTTTCATCTCTTTTTTGTTATTATTAGAAACAACTTCATTTTTTCAAGTGTGATATTTAATAACCCTATAAATTGTATGCACATTAATAACAAAATATATTTTTATTACATTAATTAAACCAATTTTATTAAGGAAAGTACTACATACATCATAATACAAATTTTACAGTGTCTTACTCCATGAAAAACTCGTACTCTGGAATCGAAAGTTGCAGTTAAAATTTTTTAATTATCATTCAACAATATTTATAAAAAATGTAAATATGCAATGAATCTTTTCTCGGATATCCTTTTTCTGTCTTCGACAATATGCTTTTCTGGGATCTTCTGATGAAAATTACCATTAATTGATGCGTCATGCGAAAGTACACTGCCTTCCAAAAATTAAGGAAAAGCATGTTTTTTGTGTCTAATTTGAGAATGAAACGACATAGAATGTTTCTAAAGGTAAACGTGAATTACAACAAAAAATTGCAATCTTGACAGAGAAATCCAGTCTTGGAGAAACAGTGTATCGCAGTTTTTTTTTAGGAAAAATGGGGTGGTAACAGCAAAAAAATGGGTTTAATAAGGAATTTGTCCTCCCATAGCTGCAATACATTGGCAGCAGCAACATTCCATGCTGTCAATTAAGTTGACGGTTAGTGAAATGGGAAGCAATGACCAGACACAGAGTAATCCTTGTTCAGGCTCATCTAATGACCTTAAAGGAAGACTCAAAGAAGCAACCTGTCTTTCCAGGTAGTGACAAAGATGCTCTATCGAATTCAGATCTGGGGACTGAGCTGGCCTTTCCATCCACTCCATACAGGTGACAGGTGACGCTTGGTGTTAAACGGAGGTAAACAGGCATACTTAAAATAATACACCTGTGGCACGCGTTACATGTGCTAATGACTACATTACTAATTACTTTATGTTAAAAATACACATAGTATGATGTATTACACACATTGATTACATTACTTACATTACACATTTACCTTATACACTTACATATTTATACAATTCTAGACAGTACTGTATAACACCTGCTAACAATAGAGACACATATACTGTTAACACTTACATATTTACAATACTATACAGTATCATTTAACACTTATTGTATTACATTAAGTGCACATATGCTGTACACGTGCATCTCACGCAGTTTACCTATTACATGTTGCATACGTGGTGTTCTTTTGAACTGCATCACACATAAATTGCTTTACCTCATACAGAGTTTAGTACTGATTACTGTGGGCAGTGTATACTACAGAGGTATTTAGAATATTGTTTTATTCCGTAGTGCGCTATACATGCCGCAGTGTGCGATTGTTACGTGTTTGTACTAGTTCACAACACATAGTTCGTTGTAGTACATAGTTCATATGCACATAGTTCGTTGTAGTACATAGTTTGTATGCACATAGTTCGTTCACAGTGCATAGTTCATTGCACATTTGTACACTGCTAAAAAAAAAAAAATGGGACAGTAGTATATCTCCCGTTCTACTGGGCCGATTGACAAAATTCAAACTGCATTTTTCCTGTCTCGGAAGTGCGGCTTAGGATATATATTAGATTTATATATGGCACTATTCTAACATAGGTATTTTGACACAAAATCGGACTTTTTCTGAAATAACATATCGATTTTTTTTCCCCATATTTCGATTCTACGACTCAAATTATGCCAGAATACCAAGTTTTGTAAAAATCATACGAGTAGTTTTTAAAATATTAGCTCTCAAAATTTTAGCTCCTCAATGTTAACTGAATTTGACAAATATTTATTAATATCTCTTTTTTTATTAAACTTTTTTGATTTTTTCTCTCACATTTCGAAATTTGGGTTCATTCCAAATAAAATTTATCTATTTTTTGTGTTTTATTTTTTAAATTTCTATTTTTAAATAATTTTATAAATTTTTCGAAAAAAATTTTGAATTATAAGCTATAAAATTTGTACCATCATCTTAAAGTAGGTGTATTTTTAAGCATATCTGCAAAAAATTAGACTTTTGTATTCACAATTTTCTAAAATATACACGAATTTACATATTTTCGCATTTTGAAATTTGGCATCTTTTTTTTTGAGTGATAATAACGCCAAATGTGGCCTGGATTTTTGTTACAGTGAATTGCCACAGCTATTTTTAACCTTAAATTTCAAATAAAATTTTACAGAGAATTAATTATATGACATTTTTTCCCTCAATGATGCGTAATAAATATTTATTGATACTATATGAAAAGCTATTTTTTTTTAAATTATAGATGATATTATTCAAATTTTTAACTATTTTTTAATTTCTCTCTCTCTCTCTCTTTTTTTTTTTTTTTTAAATAAGAGTAAATTTTTACCTTCGGCATTTTATCGTCTGCTACTTTACTCCAACTTCGTTTAAATCGAATTGTCTAAAACTGAGAACTTTCGTTAGATGTTTATTTGAATTTTATGAAAATATTTTATGACATTAACTGCATAATTTATTTCTAAACAAGCTGTTGCTTATGAAGTGGCTAAAAGAGTGGCTGATAATATCAAGCTGTTGCTTATAAAGTGGCTAAAAGAGCGGCTGATACTATCATCCATATTTTTAAAGCACAGTATATTTTTATAGAAATATGAGATTTAGAATAATCATTTTTATAAAAGTCAAATAATGATATAAACATACAACCCTCTAGAGATTTAATTAATGGAAGTTCAATGGTTATGTGGAAATGATCTGCAGCTACGTAATGGCTGGATAAGTCAGCAGCTTCTGTGGACAAGTAAGAATAATTATTTAAACGACACCCAACATTCTGGATTCAATTAACAATGAGGATATGATGTTTATTAAATGAATCTAAGAAGTTTTTAAAACATAAAAAATCAACTCATTTTTTATCCTAAAATGTATTTTTGTGAGTAGCGTATTTTCATTATATCCTTAAAATTCTAATTTAGAATGTAATTGTCAAGAACTGAATCCTAATCATCAGTAATATAATAAGTAATTATTACGGTTATTAATAAATCCTTCTTATAAATTAATTGCAAATATTTCAAAAAACTTTCTGTCTGAATGCAAATATTTTTAATTTTATATTAATCAAGATTGCACACGATATTATTTATTTGCACTTCAATTCTTTCTAGTAGAAGTTACAAATCAATTATATTTAATTAAGGATTGGATTGGATTATTTAATTATGGCAAAGCACATGAGGGCTATCTGCCTAAAGAGAGGGATGCCTTCGTGGAGGACTTTCTAAGGTAAACTGGCTCGTATACACGTTACACATGGGGGATTCGAACCTCGGACCAAAATACCTGTGTTCAGCGTATTTACCGCTCGGCCGCTGGTGGGCTATTTAATTAAGGAATGACTGTCTAAGTTTAGAAACAGCGTACCGTAATAGCAATTCAATTATTGGCGCCATATCTTTCATGTTACTCCCGATTGGCAAGCTACATGATTTTTAATGAGTATTCGGGTTTTGATAGTAACTTCGCTTGGAAATCGTGCTTAAACTAGGTTAGTTAGTTATTTGAACACAGAAAGAACATAGGAGCTATTTGATTAAGATGCTTTCATAGAGAACCTTTGTAAAGAAAACCTAGAAAACTACGAAAACCAACCATGCAGCCTGGGTTAGACTTCGCAACAAACAATTAGTATTTAACAATCTTCAAATGCTACGCAACTAGTGAGGCTCCAATTAAATCTCCAATTTAATATTTTATTTGTAAATATTTAAAATATTGTTGTATTCTTAGACACAAAAAGCAGAATTTAAGTTTTGTTAACTCGTTAGTAAACTACCAAGCCGTAGTGCAAATGAATATTCAATATCTTTTGCACTAATTGTATTCACTTAGTATTCTTGGAATATGAGCTAAAGAAGGAACGTTCTCGGAAGATTAAAGAAGTGTTTAAATCCAGTGATATTAGGTTTGTCTTACAAGCTCAGGATCAAAACGATTCTGCAATTGCCCGAGTAGTTGTCTTGTAAATGGCTGTGAATTAAGCAGATGACTTTTTAATCTTACGTTATTCAGTCAGAAAACGTATTCCAAATGTTTGTATCGCATGACAATGCATCTTTTCATTATTTAATAACCAGTCGGAGAACCGCTTGTGTTCCGAAATAAGTATATGTACTCAATCGTCCTGCATGTTCTTCAAATTTGTCTTCTTGTGATTTTTTTTTTCTTTCCCAAAAACTAAAGTTCCCCTCTCAAATGAAAGTTTTTTAACATTGAAGAGACAAAAGGAGTATGACATCTACTTTTAGAGGCATGTCAAAAACAGATCTCTACAAGCCCTCTCTTCCATTACATGCTGTGTAGTCAGACAAGAGGTTGCATCAGCGTAAATTCTATAATCAATTTTTATTACACTCTGATTACTTTATTAACATACAGTGAATATATACTAAATCTTTTACTTCAGCTTAAGTAATTTGGAATTTTTGACGGAATTGTTGTCGGAACTAGGACTTAGAAGATAAGTCAAATATTTCGATAACCCAATAAATTCAAGGTCGAAGTTTCAATATTTGATTTTCGAAAGGAGGGGAAATTTTTTTCAGTTTTGGTCCATTATTCTAAGTATATTTGCTTCGATTTTTTATTTTTCCATAAAAGCGAAAAATTTACGCATGGTATACATATAACAAATAGCTTCAAATTAAAATTTAATAATATACAGAGTGGTTATAATTAAAGTTCCACATTGAAACGGTCATAAAAGGAAAACTACTGGATCAAATGTTATCAAACTTGGAAATCCTGTAAAGGAGGTCGTGGGAATGTATTTTCCGCGAAAATTGGAAGTTAGAAACCTCACCACCAGGGGGGAAATGGCGCTGTATGCAATATTGTTAAACGAAATATGGGTCGGAATCTAACTTAACCTTTTGTTACACGGGTTTAATATGTTGTATACCCTTAAGAAACTTTGAAGTAGGCAAATTACCATTTAAAGGCGTTAAATTCGATAAAAGTCGAGTGGCCATCCGTGTAAGTGAGAAATTCGTCCGTGAAAACCACGGATTAGCTATTAGAAAATGTCAGATCGCAAATCACTCGCAGAAGTGCATATAATCTGGAAATAATTTTCTTACAGATCGCTAATTTGTGATTTTTGAAGCCTGAATTCGGCACTAAAACATGAAGATACTGATTCAAAACGCTTTTAATTGATTTGGGCCAAAGAAATTCCTCATGTTATCTATTTAGTTCCCTTGTATTCTCCTACTGCATTCGATTGCATAGCAGTCATTCCACACCATTTAGTGTTGAATGACAGCTAGTTTTATAACTGAACCATTTTTTGACAGCTGGACCACTGTGATTACGGCTCACTTAGAGTCAATGTTAAAATGATTCGTGATACATGAACTACAGTAACGTGGAATTTTAGATACTGCGATTTTTATGCAGGGCTGCACTCCACCTCACGTTTGTCGCACGGTTACTTAGGCAACATTTCACGAATGAATGTCTTATAGGCCAACACTTCCCCTCTTCCCACCAGACCTCTACCTTTGTGACTTTTGGCTATGGGATCATCTCAAAAGCACTGTTTGTGGTGATAATCTAAACAATTTGGCAGAAAGGAAAAATGTCATACACCGATATGTCCGTAATGTTCCTCCTGATATGCTAAGAACTGCTGTTGAGAATGCAGTAACAGGATTTAACTTGCTTTCGGAAAATGCTGGACGCTACATTGAACATGCCTTGTAACACGTTTCAGAAAATATTAAACACATTTTAAACAGATGTTTTCGTGTCTTATTTCATTTAACAATATTGTATACAGCGCCATTTTCCCCCTGGTGGTGAGCCCCCCCCCCAGAAAATAAATTCCCATAACCTCCTTTACACGATTTCCAAGTTTGATAACATTTGGTCCGATAGTTTTCCTTTTATGACCATTTCAAATTGAAACTTTAATTATAACCACCATGTAAATTAAACTTTAAAAGTTTGACAGTTTGTTTCAAGTCCCAGCTTTAAATATATATATATAAATGTAATCTTTTATATTAATCCTCTTAGAAAGAATGTTTTAAGAAGCTAATTTTTCTCTCGCATTATAGATTGTATAAAAAAACATGATCTTTAATATGATTTAGATTGTTTCAGCCGATATAAGAATCGGGTCACTCGGTGGTACAGAATAAACCCTGCTAGACTGTTTTATTTCATTTTCATTTAGCAAAAATCTTTTAATTAAAATATGTATCCTTTGGACTTCGCTTTAAACTTTATAGTTAAAATGACTAGAAAATGAAAAGCTGTCTTCAGCTGAAACACAATTCATGTAATTGATATTTTAAAAAATTGACAAGAATGCAAAATTTATGGAAGTCTAGCAATTGAAAAATCATAATTTCCTTGTGTGAGCACTGAAAATAACTGTAGAAGGAAAGAAGAAAATTAGGGAGAAAAGTAAGCAAAAATTTGCAGGGAAATTTGGCTGTCAGACGTACTAAGATGTTTCAAAAAGTTGGACGCTTTTGAATATACTTTCAGGATACTTCAAAGAATTTAGGCATTCAAAGAGAAAACACTTAAGACGTGTACACCAGCAAATACTATCAAATGAGCTTGTATTAACAGAAAAGACAAAAACGATATCATTGAGAATAAAGTAGAATGCCTGAAGAAAAAAAGAAGAAAAAATAAATTTTTGCGTAAAATTTAGTATTACAGTCAAAAGTCGTTAATCCGGATTTCGGCGATTCTGGATTATAGATCATCAGTTTAAATCTGGTAAGATGGCATGCAGAAATTATAAAATTAAAAATATGAAACCGTAATGTATGAAATAAAGAACAATTACGATCTAAAGTGTATAAAAATTTAAAAAAAAAAAAAAAAAAAGCTTAATATTTATTTGTTTATTTTATTAAACATTTCTTTCAATGTAAGTTGTTTAAGTTGCTTTGTTGTATGTGCTAATTCTTTCTCTTTAATTCTGTATAAACAGACATAATTTCTTGTTCAGTTACAAAGTTCCGCTGTTCAAGTCCTGTAATTGCCGTGCCGAGAATACCGACTAACTTGTCAATCGAAATTTTTTTGTTTTCACTAACCTCTCTGTCACCTTCTTCATGTCTTTATCCATTTTTTGCAGCAATTCCACTTTTTGTTTGATGGACATCAAAACATGCTTTCGCTTTGTAGATCCTTTGGGAGCTCCAGCATCGGAAATTCTATTTGACATAATCGAAAGTTCAAGTTTGCTTTTATAAAATTGCTCTTAAAGTCTGCAAAAAATAATAAGCTAGATCCAGTTCGAAGATTAAGGAACAACGCAATCATCAACATTAACTGAAATAGATAATTAGATAATTTTAGCTTATACTGTCCGTTATACATTAAA
The DNA here is from genome assembly GCF_044657685.1 of Stegodyphus dumicola. Lineage (NCBI taxonomy): Eukaryota > Metazoa > Arthropoda > Arachnida > Araneae > Eresidae > Stegodyphus > Stegodyphus dumicola. Next base: position 129,557,712 of record NC_140768.1, on the reverse strand, counting down.
CGCGCATGCGTAGACATATTATGCGCTTGCGCACACGCGTATGCACAGCGATAAAGGTCTTACGCGCATGCATCAAAGCGACGCATGCACAGAAAGTTTGTAGCTTTGAAGTCCGGATTATGGGTGTCCGAATTAACGACTTTTGACTGTAGTATTTTTTTTAAATTTAAAACCTTTTAATCTTATGATATTTGATTCTTGTGATTTCAGAAATAAAATATTTGACTAAAATATGAATAACATTTTAAGAAACCAAATGTAGGATAAAATTGTGTAAAGCAATGGACACAATGATAAAACTGTTTAAAGCAGTGTATACAAGTCATCCTAAGTTAAAATGTCGGTTATACGTGTCTCTTATTTATATATCTTTTCTGAACGGAACATTGAAAGGCGTGTTAACTGTGCTTTACTGTATTTGCTCTTTTAATATGTGCAATTTTCAAACGCATCGTAGTCTGGGTTACAAAGTACTCTTCCAAAAGAAACGCAATTCAAATAAATAAAATCAAACTCTGGAAAATTTATATTAATAAGTATATTTAAAATGCTCAGTTCGAAGGAATAAATAGAAAATTTAAAAAAAATTATCTGAAGAGACAATGCAACACAAACAATTAAAATAAAAGTATAAAAATTTAAAAATTACCTAAAATAATAACTATGACAAAAAATATATATAAAGAAAACTATTTGAAAAAAATAAACGCTGCACCTTTATTTACGCAGTTCGAATAGGTAAATAGAACTTTTTAAAACAGTTATTCGGAAAAAAAAACATGCAACTTAAACAATTAAAATGAAATTCAAAAAAGAAAAAATTACTTAAAATAATAAGTTATAATTAAAAATATAATATAAAGAATATTATTTGGAAAAAAGGAACAATGGTGACTTTTTTCCCTCTGTCGGGAAAGGAAACTAGGTTGCCATATATTAAGAAGTTCGCCAAGTGAACTATTCTTGGCACAAACTGAAAAAAAAGGTCCCAACATAAATTTGTGAATTTCTCCGTAAAATCCACTCCAAATTTTACAAAATTTCATATTTAGGCATAATTTGAGTTGTAGAATCGAAATATGTAAAAAAATTGGTATGTTATTTAAAAAAAAGTCCGATTTTGTGTCAAAATACTTATGTTAGAATAGTGCTATATATAAATCTAAGGAACTACTCTGATATGCGCCCTCAAGTCGCCAAATTTCTCGCCAAATATTTTTGGCGAGAAACTTCACGCTGCCATATTACTATCTAAATTTTTTGTCTACATTTTGAACTTTTAGCCTAAAATGTCTCCAAAAACGCGGTTTTCGCACATGCAAAAACTACGTTTTGAACACACAATTTAGCTAAAAATCCGAAACAAAAACAAAAAATTTAGATAGCAAAAACGTAAAGTTTCTAACCAAAAATATTTGACAAGAATCCATGTACACAGCGACATGTTTTAACTTAAAAAAACATCTACGAATTGCACAATGTAGGCAACGAACAAATCTACAAGCTACGCACACCTCGCTTTAATAAATTAACATAACAATAAATTTCAAAGAATACCATGTACACAGCATCCTGTTTAAACTTAAAAAAAATTCTACAAATTGCACAATTTAGGCAAGGAAGGAATCTACGATGTACGCACTCTTCGCTCTAATAAAATAACATAACAACAATAAATTTCAAATAATACCATGCACACAGCGTTCTGTTTCAACTTTGAAAAACATCTACAAATTGTACAGTCTAGACTAAATAAACTAAAATAAATTTCAAACAATTTAAAAAAACAACAATAACGACAGAAATTCATACTAAAGAACCAATGAACATAACATTCTACAAAATAAGAAGAAGGATAAAATAAAATGCACTTACCATGAATTAATGCGTTTTCGAATAGCAGAAATATAAATTTCATACCGTCTTTAACATGGCGCCACGTAATCACTATTTTATTTACATGACAGCCAGACACACCATCCAGAAAATTTATACTATGATTCACAAATAAATAAAATCACAAATCCCTACTTCTATCATGCACTGCCATTAAAAATAATCTCCCAGACCCTCTTTCCACACTTCCAAATACCCACTACCCCTCAACAGGATAACCACAATCATATTTCCTTTTTCCGAACTTCAATTCAACAACTACCATTTTATCTTTCCCTCCCATCTTCTCAGACACAGAGGCGAACCAACGAGCTCCAGCGAAAGATTTTTCAACGTCAACAGGGTTGCCATAGAACACGCAATCGCGCCAAAAACCAGCACAGAACACATATCGCCACATTTGGTGAAATTAGGGCGTATATTAGAGTTGTACCAAATCTAATATATATCCTAAGTCGCGATTTTGAGACATGAAGAACGCAATTTGAATTTTGTCAATCGGCCCAGTAGAACGGGAGATGTAGAACTGTCCCATTTTTTTTTTTTTTTTTTTTTGGAGCAGTGTACATAGCACGTAGTATGTATTCACCACACCTCTTGCATTTCCAGCGCACTTATTCGATCCTAAATGTATATAGATCATTTGTAAAAATCTCATATTGTATGAGTTTGCATATATAGGATAAACCACATGAAAATCTTCCGCTGTGTCTGCTATCATTCCTACGTTAGTTGGCAGACATCCTGCCCTAGGGCGCTCAGCTGCTGTTTAACATTACATATTTTTCTTATCACAGGTGAATGTTTGATGATGAACCTCTTGTAAGGTACTATATCCGTAGTGAGATGTGGTAGGTGATGGCTCATCGTGAGGCTACAGTTGAACACGTAGTGGGCGGGGGAGCCACTTTTCCCGCACACACACGCTTCTGTCATGGAGATGGCACGCTTATGAAAGAAGTGGAAAAAGGGCCATGCCCCGTGATATAGTTTACCAAAGGGGGTATGGCCTGTAAGTATTCTTTATCTACTACAGGGTAGAATCCCAAAGTTCTTCTGCCGGTATCTCCATTCTCCCATTTGTGTTGCCATTGTTTATTCCCTATGTCTCTTAGTTGTCTTTTTAAAAATGACGTCGGGATTAGTGCTGAGACCACCTGTGCATTATTGTTGGTTGCTGCCTCATTGGCCAGTTGATCTGCCATCTCATTGCCTGTGATCCCAGAGTGGCCTCTTTACCCATTTTAGCTTGATGTTGGATTGCTGGTTGCTATGCAGTGTCTGTTGGATTTGAAGGATTATGGAAGATGTGTGATGATCATTCTTTAATGCCTGCAGCACTGACATGTTGTCTGTGCAGATTTCTGTTTGTGCAAGTTTGTATGTCATGTGCATACTGTATTGCCGCTTTAATTGCTAAGGCCTCCGCCTGGAAGATACTATTGAGAGCTGCAAGATGGCCCTTCCATTGACTGTAAAGTGTACCATGCTCATAATAAGCATAGCCCACTCTGTTATCATGTTTGGAACCATCTGTGTAGAATTGTGAGGCGACTGGTACATCCTCTATTCGCGGCATAGGTCTTCTTGCTATTTTGCTATTTCGACGTGTATGCCCAAGTTTTTATGTGCTGGGTGCACATGCTGTGGGCTGCCTGGTGTTTCGTACTGCAACGTGCCGAAGACTGTCAGCACGCTGCAGTACGAAACACCAGGCAGCACACACACACACACACAAAAAAAAAAAAAAAAACTGTATCTGCAAAACAGTGTATCCGCTCCATACAGTGACCCTCAAGATATTCTTCAGCACCCCGAGCTCAATGCGGTCGTACATTGTCGTCCATCAGAAATCCAGGACCAATAACAGCAGCATATGGGTGGCCAAATTGATCAAGAATCTCGTCTTGATATCTCACACCGTCAGAGTTCCTGCCTGCATGGAACACATGCAGGTCAGTGTGATCACTAAGGGAGGTCCCAGCCCAAACCATTATCCAACCACCTCTGTAACTGTGTCTTTTCACAATGTGGGATCGGTAGTATTCATGTCTTCTATACTATACTTGGGGATAGTTTCTGAAAGGGCCAAACAATTTTTCTCCTAAATATATCACGCATTTTAACATAATATTTAAAAAGCATTACTCGAGAAGTTTTCTACAATGAAAATTTTTATATTTAAAATATTTTTCTGTAGCATTAACATTATTTTTAATTTACCCATAATATTAAATGTTATTTACGATATGCATAAAATAATTTTTTTTTTTTTTTTTAATTGTAATTCTAAGTTTTGTTCTTTATATTTTCTGGAAGGAAAATTTAGTAATAGGCAAATGAACAAGCATTCTTTTTTATATAAAAATTTATTTATTATGTCAAAACTTGTCTTACATTTACATACAGTGAAACCATTATTCATAAATTTACTTAGATTTTGATGGCCATTTGTCCTCCGAAAAGCTGATAAACCAAAACTATTTTCTCCAAAGGAAATAGAGTGAAATTGATGAATTTTTACTTATTAAAACTATTCCACAGTATTTCATGTACAAGTTCATGATACAAAATCAATGAAAATATTAAATCTAAGACAAAACAGATGAATGGAAATAATTAGTTTTATTGTACCTGCATAAAGGTGTGTGAATGGCTTAAGTGGAAAGTGACAAAAAAGAGAAAGGTAAATTATTCTTATAGTTTGGATGAGGAGTCCCCTTCCATAAAATCATCAGATAACTGTTGCTTTAGAATATCTGCTTCCATTTTTTTTTTTTTTTTTTTTTTTTTTTTCCCCTCTTCGTCTCTTAGCATCAATCGACTCTCCTTGAGACTCATTGGGCTTCCATTTCACTGTGTGGTTTGTTTTTGTCTATGCTTTAAAGTATTTCTTAACTCTTTAAAACCCAAAGCCTTTGCTAGCGTGTATGTTAAAATACTGAACTGCCCGAAAGGGTTTTCTAGAATCGCAGCAATTTCCTTCCCTCTCCATCCATTAACGCACAAAGAAGAGTGAAGGTTTCGAATGACATCCTTTCTACTTCTAACAAATAAAGATAAGAAACCAGAAATAAATCCTTTTAGAACAAGCTGTCTGCAATAATGCATTTGAGGGGACTGCATACCCTAGGTGAGGGAAGAAAACAGCATTGGAATTTCGGCCATTTGAGGCGATGTTGTTATTAAGTGAAAACTTTGTATCTTTCCCCTTTTACAAAAATTTCATGGGTCGATGAGCTAGGACTATCTTTTCTTCCTCACTTTTCATCTGAAGACATTTCCTTCACATTCATCATTTGTAGCTGCTTTCAAAGCTGTTGCAGTTTTTTCTTATTGAGCTCATTTTTATGGTCCTCTAGTAACTCCTTCCCATATTCTTTGTTAACTTTCAAGCCTAGAGACACAATATCAAAGGCAACAAAAAAGACCTAAGTATCAAAGCCCCTAAAGTCTGTTGTAATGCATTCTTACCAAACAATTTCTCCCTCCTGCACAAGATTCGTAGTCCTGTAAGTCAGTTGTTGCAAGGCTTTGTTAATGAGAGTTAAACAGTGGAAAATATTGAGGTTATTCTTCAGAGAGTCTGAATGTTAATTCTGAAGCATAGGTTGCTGTAAAATATCTTTATAAATCATCTTTGCGAAATTGAATGTTCATAACTCAAGACGGTGTTTGATGTCTGAGGTATTTTTTGTTTAGATTATTTGTTCATGAACAAAATTGTCCATAATGCAAGCTGTTTGTTATCCGAGGTTCCACTATACATTTATTGGAAATGTGTTGTAGAATTTCCTGTTAATAAATTAGCATATATTTGTAGTAAATAAAATGCATAAGTTATTCTAGTTTTTAAACATCTTAAAAATAAATCAGATGAGATAATTGATATTGTAATTTAGGTGGGAACATTATAGAAATTTATTATAGAATTTGCTGCATATATTTTAATAGTTGCTGTGATTTTCATTCTTGTTCTATTACTCATATTGCCTTTTTTTAAATACAATTTTTTATTTATTTAGCAAAATATATCACTAATCAAGTTACCTCAACAACCTGTTATAAAGTAAGTGTTCTATTTATTCAATATTATTTATATAAATTTCATATATGTTATACCCCAACCTTTTTTCCTTATATTTTGAATCTATTTCATTTGCAGAATTCTAACATATCCACCGCCACCACAAACTGGAGGCATTGCAATTACAAGTGAAGATTTAGCATGCTTAAATGAAGGCGAATTTTTGAATGATGCTATTATAGACTTTTATTTGAAGTAAGAATCTTATTTCATGAGAGTCTTACAAAAATTATTTTGTTTTCAATATGTATTTTGCTTATTCAGTATTTTTAATGCCTATAAATTATACATTCTCAGGTTTATGTTGTTTTCTTATAAGCATAATGCATACCTGCCAGCTTTTACGAATTTTTCGTAATTTTTACGAAAATGAGTTTGTCTTTACGATTTTACGATCGTAATCCATTTTTTACAATTTTTTTCCTTTTTCAAGTGTTTTTAGTGATTTTTGTCGAAATTTTAGAATTTTTCGCCAATTGCATCATGTTTTACGCCAACTACCGACTACTTCAAATCCAGTAACCTGCGGTTTCTCCCAACTCGCCGCTTAACCAGCCAATCCAATGCGCTGAACTTGTTTCTCCCACTCTTTTCTTTGTGGGTGCCAGATTATTTTTTTCGCGTTCGCTTCAGCAGCAAGGGAATTACTCAGTGAGCGTAGATTTTGTCGCATTCTTTTTTTTTTTTTTTTTTTTTTTTTTGTGTGTGTGTGTGTGTGTGTTTTGTTTGCACGTGCTACGAATTTTCTTAATACGTTGTTGTTACGAAATGAGTTAAAAAAAAAAACCGTATTCTCAATATTTTCGGCCTGCCTACAAAGCCGAATTTCCAACAATTAAAGAATCCTTCAAAGGAAATAACTATGCATTTTGCAACGTGTGCGTGTGTGACTTCATAATAAGTCACGGTGGAAGAAGCGACATTGTGAAGCATGTTAAGTCTAAAAAGCATGAAGTTAATGCTTCTGCTTCGACAACGTCGAAGAAAGTGGATGATTTTTTTTCAAATTCGGCTACGAATTCGGATGCTGATGTCATCGATGGCAGCAACGACAGCGATTGGAAGCTTTACCCCATTGTTGTCACATATTTCTGTGATGTTTTTAATGAAATGAAAACTCATCTTTTGCATCTTCCATTTTAAATGGAGACGCTACGGGGGGGAAAATATTGCCTCCTTGGTAATTAATGAGTTGAAACAACTTAACATCCCAATATCAAACTACTAGCAAGAGCATGAGACTAGCAAGAGTTTTATGTGCTATTCTCGTAATTCCACACGGTAATGCTGAGTGCGAGAGAGTCTTCAGTGTTGTGAAGAAAACAAAACTATGTTTCGTTCTTCAATTTCACCAAAAACTCTAGAAAACATTTTAATTGCTAAATGTTATGAGGAAACTAATTGTTATGATAGGAAATTTTCCAAAGAATTTTTGGCTAAAGCCAAAAAATGCACTCTAAATTCATTGCAATAATTTTTTTGTGTAACATTAAGTTCTTGTTTTATGTTTCCTAATAAATTTTTTAGTTACTACTTAATTGAGATTTACTAATGTAAGTACAATTTTCTTTTTTCTATTTGTATAAATTATTTTTTTTAATATCAAAGCATGATATTAATTCTTCGTGTTCTTCTGAATTTGGGGAAGAAATCTTCTGAATTTTTATCTTTAGAGGTTTGCAGGTTTGATAATGAATAAAAAAAAACCATGTAGATGTTAAGTACAAATTTGTTATGATTAGAATCAGTTAGATTAAGATGAAACTATCACTTTTCATGCTGTATTCCAGCTACCAAAATTATAGTGCATGTGAAAGTGTAATTTTACTTAATTTGGAAGGGGGGAATGAATGTCTTAAAAACTATTTTATGCGCTGCTGAGGCATTATCATATTTGCTTAACTAATCATCCCACTCCCATCCCAAAATAAGGAAAGAATGGTACTATGCAAATGTGGAGCATTATTCTTTTCATTTTCTTTACTTTCAATTCTGTATTAATGACAATTCTTTCTTATTCTTCCCTTTCGTGGACCTTATTTTCTTAACCCAAATTCATTCTCCTCATAGAGCGGTAGCAGCGACATCCTCTCCTTGTATTTGAATCAACACATACATAACTGAGGTGAGTAGTAAGTAGTTTTAATTTAACCCCTTCGAGCCGGGTAGCGAAAACGCGCGCTTATCGCGGAGGCCGGCAGTGTCTTCCGCAAGCGTCTCTCCAGGGCCGGGGGCTTTTTTGCTACTAAGCCTAAATCCATGAAATTTCCAAAGTATCAACACATTGTTTAATAATGCTCTATAGAGTATTTAAACGGCTTATGCTTTATAGATATTTTTATGTATATACTTTAATTACCTTATTTCTTGTTTCAATGCATATTTTACACATTTTATTTTAATTACTCACCATTTTATGACTTTTAGCATTATACATCTGAAAACTAAATATATTACTTAAAATTCTCCTTTCGTATGAAAAATTTGAAAACAGGGATCTACGTACAGTCCTACGTTACATTCCTTGAACTCGTAATAACTCATTTGCCGTTTTGGAGGATTTTTACGGGAATGTGAATAAACGAAGCATCGTCGTCTCATTTTCTTATCAGTCTCTTCTGAACAAAGTTTTGGAAAATGTCTTTCAGTTAATCTTTCAGAATCAATATCAGAATTTCAGAATCAATATCTGAAATATTTTGCATCATTTCTGCTATTTCATGCCCTGTTAAACATTTTCGACGCTTCGACATTGCAACGGTAAAAAACAGAAAGAATTCACGTCTAACAAGATTCTAAAAACTGAACTGTAAACCGAAATACTCAACGCCTTAGCGCATATAAAACTTCTACTTACAATAAACAACTACCACGTGCGAATAAAGTGCGATTTAAAGAGACTTCATAAATCACGCCATTCGGAAACATTTAGTTCCCCGTTTGTTTATATAATCAAAAACACGTGTATGTGAGTCATGCTTCTCTCATTTCGAGTAGAAGGTCTAATGTACATGTATCTGAAACCATATGGACATACAGTGCCATCTTGTGGCAGAAATTATAGTTTGAAAAACGCTCCAGGATGCTGGCGCAAATACGTGACAGTAGGTAGTAAACGGAAAAATGCTCTGTCACGCCTGCGTGTCGGCCGGTAGGTGAGTGTGTTCGTTGCTGGCACGTAGACGTGACAGTCGGCGTGAAGGGGTTAAGCAAGATGAATCTGCATCACTTTTTTTAATATGCTGAACAAAACATAAGACAGAAAAATTATAAGATATGTAGTTGCAAAGTAAAGTAATAGGAGTAAGCCAGAAAATTGCATGATAATGATTCTTTGTAAAAGAGGAAAGCTGACTGTTACTATAGTATTTTTCATTCTGGAATAATTTGCATGCTGCAGTTCTGATGACTTTGTAGGGAACGTTTCACTTATTTAATTGAATTAGGTTCCCAGCGAGATTGTAAGGTGACTTTTTGCTGTATGATAGATTAATGGTAACTACAACCCAGAAAAAGTTTTATTAAACATTCAACTTTTTTATTAAAACATTACACTTTTTATACAAGCAATACTTCCTCTGCTACTTGCGAGGTTTAAGCTAATTCTAAATGTAGCTTTAAATCTTCTTAATTTAATGCCAGAAATTCAAGCTAATCTAATATTGTGAGCAAACTCAGGTAGCAAAAGGCTAGCATTGGTCTAAGTGACCCTCAATGCTGGAAGGAATTATCACAATGATCAGTGTCGCTGCCAAAGTTCTTTCTCCAATTTCCTCTGCTCTTGATTACATGTACCTAATTTGCATCTTGGTAAAAGCTGATGATTGTAGTACAAATAAAGTAATAAGTTAATTAACACAAATCTTACTACTTTTAAAAATGACATGTAGTGAATTTTTCTGCTCCAATATTTGTAGACATGACCTTTATATTGTTATAAATATTTGCCTCTGAAAATGACATTATGATGTATTTTATCAAAAGTTTTATGAATTTTCTTTTTAGTAAAATTCAGCACCAACCATGAAAAAAATTTTTTTTTGTTTAAAAATTCTTTTTGTGCTACAAATTTTAATTGCAGTAGAATTTTCCACGCTTTTGTGTTTGTTAATTGATTCTGATATTTTCAGGTATGTTTTCTATGAAAAGCTCTCTGATTATGACCGTGAAAAAACACACATATTTAGTTCCTATTTTTATCCCCGTCTTACACACAGACCTGAGCGACGACCAGGAAGCTCTGACGATGGCCAGAAAACGTATGAATTTTTTATTCTGTTCCTCCTTTAAAATAGTATGTGAACTTATGCAACTTTATCAAGTTTTTAAAATCATGATCATTATTTTTTAATGATATTATTACATAGTGTGGGTTCATAGACATCTTCTTAAATCACTAGGCCAGTTGAACTGGAAAGTTTGAGATTGTATTAGAACTTAAGATGATGAATAATAGTTATTATTGATAGATAAATAACTAAAAATAGCTCTTGGAGAGCATAAACAAAAGCCAAACCTCAATTATCTCAGATCACAAATTTGCTTGTAGACCAAAGTGTAACGCAGTAATCACTGAGCAGCTCAGTAGTACTACGGTCTATAACAAACTAAGAACAGTACTTCCTTATTATAGCACCCCCAAAATTTTGTTGGTAATCAGTTAAGATGTAACATGTAGCAAGGTATGGGAACACATGGCGAGATATCGTGATTGATTAATGATTCAATCTTGGGGGGGGGCAACTATACTGAGGAAGTACCCTAAGAAATTTGAAATCTTTGAAGCTCTAGTGCAGTCGCCTTTTTATGCCATTGCCGAAAGAAAAAAGAACTATAGGAACTTTTTAGAAAACTTTTTCTCCAAGGCTTCAATGAAAGGTGAGATATCTTGGTTGATTAGCAAATTCAATCTTGGGGGCCACTATAATAAGGAAGTACCTTAATTAAACTAAGAACCTTAATTAAAAATTTTGAACTCACTCAAGCTCTATTGCAGTCTCCTGTTTATGCCGTTGCCAAAAGAAAAAGGAAGAACTATTGAAACATTTTAGAAAATTTTTTATTGAGGCTTCAAAAAGCTATTTAAAATTTTAGAATATCTCTAAGTTGGAGATGTGTATCGAACAAAGGAATTTTGAAATCCCTGTATAAACAGGGCAAATTTTTAAAATTGATATGTATTGAGGAGAACCATAGAGGGCATAAAACAGATTTTTATTTATTTATTTTTTGGAGACTTAATATAAAACTAATGAAATGATTATGACTGAAAATTACACCAATAGTAACTTTTTCAAGTTATCTTGAGAATTTTTCTTGTGATCTTGTTATGTTATCTTTTGCATAATTAATGCCTTAGAAATTATTTAAATGCATAAAAAATTGGTTTCAAAATCATTTCATTCATCATCCTATACATAAAGATTGGCTTCAAAATCTTAAAAGAAATCAGATTTTGATTGTTTTATTTAAGATTTTGTGTTATTCATCATAATGAACATAATAATTTTGTCGAACATCAAAACTAACTGGCAGTACTGCAACAAGAGCTGTTCTATCAATTTAGAATTGGAAAATTGCATAAAATAGTACAATAGTTAAATATGCATAAACATAATAAGTTCTACAGTTCAAAGATCTCATGAAATTATTCAATAAATATATAGAAATTACCTAAAAATTGTATCTGTAAATGGACCCCTTTGGTGTTGATGAAATTTTTAATGAGCTCTATAATGTTCAGAGTGTCAACTGGGAATCGCTGACTGAATATACGATGACAATTGATCAGCATGTTCAAGATCCCATTGATATAAAAAATATATTAATAGTTGTGTATTAATTTAAAGCAAGTTCTGAATAAGCCAAATCTTATTCAAACTTTTGGAATTTAAAAATCTTTCAAAAGAAATATCCCAAAATTAAAGTTGTTGCTAGCCAACATTATCGGCTTCATCATTATCGATTATTCATCATTATAGGCAACATGTTTTATTCATCATTATAGGCAACATCAGAATCATGCAAGTTCTGAATAAGTCAAGTCTTATTCAGAACATGGGTAGTAACTTTTGGAATTTAAAAATCACTCAAGAGAAATATCCCAAAATTAAAGACCAACATTATAGGCTTTTTCCTCATCTTAACTAGGGGAAGCAAGCTTTATTTAAGTGAATAACTTACTACAGAAAACAAGTAACAGGTTGAATATTTCTGAACGAGGTGATTTAAGAATTAAATTAAGCAATATTATGCACAATATTAAAAAAAAAAAAAAAAAAAAAAAAATTGCATAAAAATGTTAAGTGCAATCATCACATGAATTAAAATCAAACTTTTGCGCCATTAAAATCTGTGATTTTGTGTCTGCAAATTTGTGTATATTTTGAAAATAAAAATAATAAAAATGCAAAAAATTATAATACATCAGTCTAATAAACCATTTTTCATTTTTTTCAAAAATTTTATTCATATTTTAGTCTAATTGTTATATTAACATATGCATAATTATTTGTATTATGATTGTTGTATGCTATATGTAATAGCAAAAAAATTAAGGAGGTCAATAATAATAATAATATTTCTTTACGTGCTACGTCAATCGACACTACACGGACTGGTCCCAACTGAGATACCCCTATATTAGGCAAAGGGCTGGGTCACCAGTTGAAGTTCCCCGAGAAGGTTAAAAATACGCTAATCATGCTACCACTCTGGGCTCCCAATCTGAAGTGGCAGACTTTTTAAATGTGTCTCTACAATCACAGCTACCTCCTGGACCTGCGGAGTCACCACTCCCAGTTCTCAGGTTTCATAGTGTCAGGGAACATGCATGCCTGTAGATCTTACTGGCCATTGGGGGTGCTACCTGCCAGTACTATGTGGAATGCCCAAAGCCCATACACAGGGTCTTACACAGGGCTTGCAAGACCTCATCCAGTGGGCCACCCGAATAATCAGGGTCAGTTTTACTCACAAATACCCACAGGTGACTGGGAACCACCAAGCTGAATGATTTTATACTACCATGGACAAGACTGCCTAGGTACAGATCCTAGCCTCACAGAGTTCTCTGCATCGGCCCCCCGGGAGGGGGGAAGGGGTCAATAAAGAGAACTATTATTCTTTTAGAAGGGGGTGAATGCAAGAAAATGGTTGAAAAACTCTGAAATAAGCAAATAAAAAGTGAAAACTGTGTGAAAATATTACTAATATGAACCATGAACTTTGGCATTTCTGATTGCAAGGCATGAACCAGTTCTGCAGCAGAACAGTTAATCTGATCTTTAGAATGCTTTTTTAACAGTCTTGGGAATTCCTTTGGCTATAATGTTCACTTTTTTTCAAAACCCATTTCTCGTATGAGACTGTGTCATCTTCTGAATATTTTAAAAACTTAATCCTTTTGTTTTTACATTCATTGCAGTTCCTCTCTAAACATTTCTCAATATTTTCTTTAGTATCACAGCACAAACCTTTGTAAAGTTCATCTGGGGTTCTCTCAGAAATAATCTTCTGTTGCTTTAATGCACTCACCATGAGTTTCCTGTTCTCATGAAGGCTACATAAACATGTGTCTTGCTTATCTACCTTTTTCTGGACACACCAGAATAGACGAAGTTTGCAAAATGTACTGTAATGTACAAAATATTGCATATACTTACTGGAGAAAGCCTTGTAAAGGTTTTGCAAACTGTCATTTAAGCAGCGTTTTTGTTTCTTCAACCCATTTCTACTTATTGTACGAGGGCCATCCAGGAAGTAGATTACGTTTCCGTCTGTGTCCGCTAGGGGCGGGGCTAGCGCGGCCATCTTGGGGTCAGAGCGTTGCGCAGCTCAGTCTGCATCTAGCCGTGCTAGTGAGAGGTTCGTGCTGTGCTCCGTTCAGATACTGTGACGGTTTGAAATGTCTGCGTTAATTGAAAATCCTGCGAGGTGCGCTCAGTAATAAGGTTTCTGACTGCAAAAAACTGTAAACCGATAGAAATCTATCGGCAGCTTCGTGAAGTGTATGGGGACAACATTATCACTGAAGGTGGAGTGCGTCAGTGGGTCATAAGATTTCAAAATGGCCGAACCAATGTTCACGACGAAGATCGAAGTGGGAGACCCAGCATAGTGACCGCCGAACTTCTCGAAAAAGTCGATGCTAAAGTCCGTGAAAATCGAAATTTCACAATAACGGAACTTTCTTCGAGTTTTCCACAAATTTCGCGAAGTTTGTTGCACGAAATCATCAGCGAAAAGCTTGGTTACCACAAGTTTTGTGCAAGATGGATTCCAAAAATCTTGACAGAGGACCACAAAAATCAGCGAATGGCTGCAGCGTTGAACTTTTTGGACGCTTACCATAAGGATGGTGACTCTTTACTCGATCGCATCGTTACTGGTGACGAAACATGGGTGAAACATGTGAACTGTGAAACGAAATTGCAATCAATGCAGTGGGGGCACACAAGTTCTCCCCAAAAACCCAAGAAATGCATGCAAACAATGTCGGCAAGGAAGATGATGGCGACTGTTTTTTGGGACAGAAAAGGTGTAATTTTGGTGGACTTCCTGGAAAGAGGCACTATAATAAACTCTCAAAGGTATTGCCAAACTCTCCAAAAACTCAGAAGAGCAATTCAAAACAAGCGCAGAGGAATGTTGAGCTCTAAGATCTTGTTGATTCACGACAACGCCCGGCCCCACACGGCAAATGTCACTCGTAAAGTTCTTGAATCTTTTAAGTGGGAGTTGTTTCCTCATCCGCCGTACAGTCCCGACCTGGCACCGAGCGACTTCCACCTATTCCCAGCAATGAAGAAGTGGCTGGCTATGCAGCGTTTTGATGACGACGCACAGCTGCAAGAAGAGGTAACGAAGTGGTTGAAGGCACAGGCGGCCGAATTTTTCGACGAAGGAATTTCCAAGCTCGTACATCGCTACGATAAATGCCTTAATTTGTATGGTGACTATGTAGAAAAGTAGTATTTGAGTGTGGCTTTCATCTGTATATAATAAAATTTGTTTCCTATACTTTGTTTATTTTTTTATTCCAAAACGTAATCTACTTTCTGGATAGCCCTCGTATCTTTCTTTCCAGGACATAATGTGCTGCAAGAATCATCTTCCAAAAAATCCTGAATATCTTGTTTAATCAGCTCCAACTTGGTTTGAATCATGCGTTTTTCTTTACCATCTCTACTTTTAAGATTTTTGAATTTGAATATTTTTTTTAATTCATTCATGCACTTATACTTTTTTATAATTTTTCCAGCTACATAACAGAGAAAAGATTTTCTATATTCTTTCTTATTCCGTGCTTTCTGAAAATTATCAGTCATTTTGGAAATCATTGCTTCATTAAAAACTAATCTCCTTTTTATAGGAGAAGATACCTTCACACCTTTTAGAAATTTCATAACTTTAGTATTTGGTGTATCATCTTTCCTTTTGTTTTGCTTTCCCTTTTTCCTATAATATCTACTTTTATACTTGCTACATTTTGCTTTTTATGTTTTTAATTCTTCCTCTAGTTTTTTTATTTTCCTGTAAGCAGCTGACCTACTCTTGTTTACTTTTTTCCTACCACTTTCTTTTCTAGATTTTCCTGAAGAGTAACTGTTTGTAGATATTTCAGAACTTGCATATTGTGGCTGTGGAGATGATAAATGTTCTTGAGATTCTGTAGTTTCATTTAGGACTACAGGTAATACGGGATTAGAAGGAGGACTGTCCACACTTAAGATCAGTACTTTTCCTTCTTTTTGGCTGCACGGTATTTCTTTGAACATGCTTTCCAACTTTTTCGCTTAGTTATTTGCTCTTGGACTGATGTCATTTCATGAATAGATTTTATTTTGCTTGCTTCTTTTCGAACATGGTACCGTTCACGCTCTTTTCTCTTTGCTTCTTCATATATAACTTGGGGTCACTTTTAATATGTTCACCTCTTTTTCTCTCACATTCTCTTTTGTGCTTCTGCCTTGCTAATTTGTACTTCTCACATTCTTTCTTGGTTTTAGCCATGTCTAAAATTTAAAATCAACTAGGCCTACTGCTAGCTACGTCCCTGTCCATTATCATAGCTGTTTTTTTGAATTGGTTGAAACATCATTCATTGTCACCAAGTTTAGGCCTATCTCTATGTTTGGCACCTAGAATTTTTTTTTTGTTAATTTATTTATGGTATTTAATTTAATTTATTTACACCAATGAAATGGAAATCTTGTTTGCTTAAAAATCATGTAATGATGGTTATATAATATCAGACAAAAAAATTGCAATATAACATATTTTATATGTAAAATCTAAGAAGTAGGTGCCAGTAAATATACAATTGACATAATATATTTATTACTATAAAAGAAATTGAACCTTATAGTTAGGCCTAACAACTCCATGGGCAAAGCTGTCCACATGATGCCCATGGAGATGATGAAACCACGTTTTCAGTATAAGCTAAAGCACAGTTTTAATGGTATAAAATGGTGTTTAAGTTTTTTATATAATTCCAATTCACATTTAGCCTCAACTTTTAAGAAAATTATTTTGTAGTTGTTTTCATTTTTCTTTAGTAGAGGGTGCCTATTTTTATGGCCTTATTTCTGGTTTTTCTTTCATCATTTGAAATTCTGCATGTTTTTTTTTTTTTTTTTTTTTTTTTTTTTTTTAAGGTTCTATATTTAAACCTTTGAAACTAGTCCTTCAAATTTATGGATATTATGTTGATTCATGTACCTTAACTCGTCCAATAATCACTATTCAGCCTGTTATTTTTTACTGAAAGTATAACTTGTGTAGGTTTATAAACTTTTTGCAACCAAGAAGATTTATGTATTTATTTTTTGACATGAATGTGGGTTCAGCAAATCGTGAAATAAGCCAATTTAGTTATGCCTTCAGTTGATTTTGTAATATATCTCTTTTTAGTAATTTTATTTTGTCATAAAATAAAATTTAGGAAATAAACATATAATGTTTAAAAAGGATGGACAGACTTTTCCCTTTGGGTTTAATGAGATGGAAAAAATTCATCTTTATTTCTTATTATTAGTTGAACCACAAGTACTGTTTGTATTATTATTGATCATAGGTAATTCTTGTCATCCTAAGATTCATAGCTGCGTATTACAAACAATAATTCTCACATTTGCTTCTGTTCACTTGAGATAAATGTAAATAGCAGTCCTTTTCTCAGCTGGTTCACAAAGTGCAGATCTCTTCAAAGAAACATATGTCACATATATGTTTTAAATATCTTGCTGCATAGGATTCATATACTGTTATTAGAATAATGAGTTGTATTAAAAAAGAAACTTTCTAGAAGGCAAAGAAACTTGAATACATTTAGGTGGGTTAGAGTTGTATGGGAAATAGTGGTTCATGTTTATAATTCTCTATTCTCTTGCCACATAGAATGTCAGTATTTTCTGTTGCATAATATCTTACTATAAAATTGGATATATTTTACAAGTTACTGTAGTAGCAACAATGACTTGCATCATATTTAAGTAATAAAGTCGACTGCATACATAAGACACATGTTTAATACAATAACTACACATTTTATCACAGTTGTTATTAAGTTGCAAACTTTCTTTTAAATTCAGTATTAAAAGAACCCTCCTCTTATGCAAACAACTTTTTTAAAAATAAAATTACATTCATGGAAAGAAAATTTGGTTGTATATATTTATTTTTAACGTGAAATTTTGGTGTGAAATTTAAGATTCAAAGAAAGGAATAACAGAAGTAATGGCCCATGAAACATTCTATCACATTATTTAGTGATACTATTTTTTTAAAAATAATTAAGAACACTGTTGAAATTGTCTCTGATTTTTCAGTTTCTAGTGTTTTAATAAAACTTCGTAAATATATATGATAAATTTTATATTTTTGAAATGTGATTGCTAATGATAAAATTTTGTATTTAAAAATTTTTAGGATTCAGTTTAAGCGCCACAGCCAAGTAAAAACATGGACCAGGCATGTTGATATATTTTCCAAAGATTACATAATTATTCCTGTTAATCAAAATGTTCATTGGTTTTTGGCTATCATTTGTTTTCCTGGTCGAGTTCCCGATGCTCCTCCAAATGTGCCTGCTAAGAGTGATGCCAAAGTTTCCAAATCTGCAGATAATGTTACATCTACCGATGATCAAGATGATTCCCTTAAGACAGCTACTAAAGATGGTGAAGTTGAAGGTTCATATATATATTCAGATTTTTTTTTTAAATAATTATTTCAAAACTGGTAAAAATATAATATTGCTATTTTCTATGTTGATTTGCTTTTTAATTTTTAAGCATGCAATTTATTTATTAAAGTATACTATACTGTATAACTATATAACATGTTACTGTGTTTCTGAATAGTATTATTAAATATTTTAACTTACCCTGTTCTCTACTATAACGAAGATATTTGAAAAATCAATGAGAAGTTTATTTTGTACTTCATTCTATATTCAAATATCACATTTCATCGTGTTACATAAAATTACAAATGTAATTTTTTTAAGTTTTGAAATGGATAAGCACAGTGTTAGTATAATCCTATGTGTATAGGCTGTAGTATTTGTAATAAGTCTGTGATACAATATATTTATTCCACTTAGTAATTATTTTTACTACTGAAATATGTACACTTTTCCATTTATTATCAGGACTTTTCTTAGTCACTTTATTTAATTTATTGGTCATAGCATTTGAAGTTTGAATT
This sequence comes from Stegodyphus dumicola, assembly GCF_044657685.1. NCBI lineage: Eukaryota > Metazoa > Arthropoda > Arachnida > Araneae > Eresidae > Stegodyphus > Stegodyphus dumicola. The sequence continues at coordinate 129,539,015 of NC_140768.1, read as the reverse complement.
TGTGTGGTAGTAAATCATGTAGTCTTCATTCTGCAGTGTGAATTTCACTTGTTTGGAATAGCTTTCAATAAATATATGATTTCAGAACCAATATAATAATCATTGTCTAAAATTCTGCATTATTTTGGGATAAACTACAGTTTTTGCATGAATAAAATGTTGAAACAGCAGCCTGTCACTCACACTGTCAATTTTTCTGTCATGATTTGCTATCATTTGTTTTTGTGGAATTGTGATGACATTTTACAAATCATCTTTTAGAAGAGGTATAAAATAAAAACTGAAATCTGTTGCTCTTCATTTATATGTCTAAAGAGATCAGAGCCTGGAAAAGCATTTTACTTAGTGAGAGGTTGTACACATTTTCTGTCAAGAACTTTTTTATTCATGTTCTTTGCTGAAAGTAGGGACAAAATTATTTTTTTAATTGGTTATGATAAAGGATGTAAGGGTTATTTGCCTAAAAGAAGGAAGACTTAGCAGGGGTTTTAAGAAAAATTATGAAAATCCCATGTAACTAGTCTGCTCATCAGGATTCTTATCTAGGCCAAAGTATCAGTCATCTGAGTTATTGATCTTAGTTACTGGTACTTAAAAGCTACATATTTAGAAAAGAAGCAGAACTGGTCTCCAATATGTAGAAATTTCATGCAGTGTCACAGATTCATGGCTGATATCTAGCCCTAGAATGATAACAGAAATTTATGATATTTATTTAAATGGGTATAAGTTGAAAGAAGGCTGGCACATGTGCATTTTTTAGGTATATGTTAGGTATTGTCGAATCTTGCTAACTGTTAAGCTTCACTTAAATTTTGACGCAAAACACCCCCCTCTCCTACTCCTTCTTCCCTACCACAACCTCTCGAGAGGACTTTCGGCTCACTCTGTATTTTGATTTCCTCTTGTTGCACAGACAATATAGGTTTACAAACACCCATGCTGTCTCTGGGATTTAAACATAGGCCCATTAGTACAGTAGATGGCATCATTAACAAATATGCTAGCTGGGCAGCTGATTATTTAAGCAATAATATTGGTTAGACTCCATTTTATATATAGTATAAGATCTCCATTTTATAACAATATAAGATGGATGTGTCTAAAGTGGCCTTTCAGTATTTTTTTAATCCTTCATGAAAGATGTTTGAATATTGTGCTATTTCTTATTATTTGTATACATTTAGGAAATTCTCAAACCCAAGATGAAAATTCAACAAATAGTAGTAATAATTCCCTTTATGAAGTGGAAGAACCTCCTGATTCAGAAGAACCTATTCCTGAGGCGCCAGACAGCAGTACTCATCCAGATGGAAATAATGGCAGTCGGCGCCTAGAAACGTAAGTGCATAATATAAATTAATGTATTAATTATAAAGAAAAATGCCTAATTTAAATTGCAACAAATTTTGATAAAAAAAATAAAATTACCAAAAATATTTTATATTAAATAAGTTATATAATCAAAGAATCAAATTTGTCAAAAATTTTGTGCATTTTAAAGTTATTTGACTGTAATATATATTTTACTATTATATTTATTGCAAGATACTTTTATTAATTATTTAATTTCATGAAAAGCATGTTATTTTGTTCTATGTTTTTGAAGAGCTAGGTTTAAGTTATTTGACTGTAAAATAGTGTTAGCAAAGTATATTAACATTATAGTTATTACAAGACCATTTCATTAATTATTTCATTTCATGAAAAACAAGTTATTCTGTTCTATGTTTTTGAAGAGCTGGGAAGTCTATTATGCATGTATAGTTTTACCCAAGTCTGTCAGTTAATGTTTATAAAAATGTAACTAGCACTGCTCTGCAAGCTATAGAGTGTATACATATTTTCTCCTATTTTTTTAATTCTCTGCTTAAAAATATAACTATCACTTGTTTTAATCATTTCACATATAGTAATTTGATGTTGGTTTAATATTCTTTCATTTATTTAGGGTGAGTTAATTTTTAATTTTATAGTCAGAAATAGACAGTAATTTTTTCACAAATATTCCTCATAGGCAGATAATCTTTAATACAGTCAAAAGTCGTTAATTCGGACACCCATAATCCAGAATGATCTATAATCCGTACCTCAAAGCTACAAACTTTCTGCGCATAGGCGTTTATGCATGCGCGTAAGACCTTTACGGATGTGCATGCGCATAATACATTGAGATGTTTTTCATTCTTGGCATGCAGAAGGGGGTGCAAAATCTTCAGTTATCCCCGGGTGCTGAAAATCCTAGCTACGGCTCTGTCCATCATACACAAGGCTGGAGCTATGCATTTTCTCACCTGATGCAATCTTTGTGGATCCTCAATTCTGATGACTAGTGCCTTCCTAAATTCTAAAATTTTGCCATTTCTAAATTTTTTTGCTTAGTGTTTCACTAAATTCTAAAAATTCTGCTACACTGGTCCTTACCATATAGTATTTCATATTTATTCTGAATATTCATATTACTAAATAAAATTAGAACCTTTTCCTGTACATTCTAAATGCATTTAGTTTTTTAGAATAACAGAAATCTTTAATTAAATCCAAAAATTCCAAAATGAGGAGGAAACATAGTGAAGAAAAAAACCGAATACATAAAGAGAAAGAAAATTATTCTTCAAAGATTATGTACAGTTATTATTATGTAAATTAACAGTTGTTTATAATTTCAGCCTTTGCTGTAATTTTCCTTTTCCATTTCCTCACCAGAATAAAAATTGCATAGATAGTTTTTTTAAACTAAGGTTTTGGGATTGTAAAACAGAACTTTTTTCTGGCCTCCGCTTGCACACGGAATTAGTTCCTACCAGCTCTGGTAATTTGTAATTATTCGTCTTTGTGGTATCGCTGGCGATATCTGAATTTGTTATGCGATAACTACGTTATGACATGTTACTGAGCCAGCTTAGATTAAAACGAAATTGTAGTCTTTGACTACTAGTCCACATTTTTAGTTTGAATTTTACAGTTTCTGTTTAATTAGATCACCATAAGCTGTAGTTGAGATTGCTAACCTCTATATTCTAAGGTCTTTTTGAATAAGAGGTTTTTTTAAACCTTTATCTAACTTCAGTTGCTTTCAGACATAGTGACAATTTGCTTCTTGTTTGTCAGGGGTTTTGGACCCTGTAACTTTTATCAGATCAAGTAAAACCTCATAGGTACATAGTCTAGAGATTGAAAAGTAAGGAGATAAAGCACACAGAAACTAGTCAAAATATTGGTTTGGACATTGAAACAAATTTCTAATTATCAGGAAAGATGCTTTACCCAAGCTGTAACTCTTAACAATTTTTCCAGACTGTTGAATTTGGTAATGTTTAATGCATGTTCTCCTTCTGGAACCATCACCAGAACATAAGTGCTTAAACGTTCCAAATTTTGAGTATCAGTTTCTACTTTAAACTTCTGCTCAGGCCATTGATCTTCAGAAGTTTTCAACCATGAGGGACCTTGCCACCAATTATTATTCTTCACCAATGCATTTTCTGTTTCACCATGAGTTAACTTATCTGCTGGTTTTTTCCGACTCTGGAAAATATTTCCACTTATCAGGAGAAGTACAGTCTTGTATTTCTGCAACTATATTCGACACAAACTGCTTCCACTCACGCGCTGACCCCTTTATCCACCACAAGTAAATTTCTGAGTCAGTCCACAGAACTAACCTACTTACCAAATCCTGAAACACCTTCAATAAATATTTCCCTAACCTAGCTGCAACGACAGCCCCCCGTCAATTCCAACCTAGGGAGGGACAAATTTTTTAACAGAGCTATCCTACTCTTCGACATTATAAACAACGTACATACCTCTCCTCTCTCATTTTTATATCTAAAATATGCCACCGCTCCATATGCCATTACTGATGCATCACTGAAAATATGAATTTCAACCAAATGACCTTTACTTAGAACTTTTGTAAAGTAGTATCTCTCTATTTTCAACGTGTTTAATTCCTCAATTTCAGCGCATCACTTTATCCATTTGCACGGTAACTCCTTTGGCAACTCTGAATCTGACTCCAAACCTCTTTCCCATATTTCCTGCATAAGTCTTTTAATTTGCATCCCAAATGGAGAAATAAATCCGACTGGGTCAAACACCGTAACTGCTGTGCTTAACACCGATCTTTTACTATTTCTCAACGATTCTAAACTACTCACAATGATGTGATGTTTACTCTCAAACCTATCCTCTTCTAAGCTTCACACCAAGCCTAACTCTTTATCTCTCTCAAACCTACTTTCTTCACACAACCCATTCTGAAGCCGCAAGTCTTTAGAATTAGTGTTTAGCTTTCTCAAATTGAAACTCGCGTCTCTCACAATAGATTCCGCCTCTGATGAAAGACTGAAAGCTGACTCTACATTTTCCCCTCCATAACACAAATCATCTGCATACAACGAGCTATTTAACACCTCGACACAGATGTTTGTTTCTGTGTATTTCTTTAAATGATATTGATTGTTGCACTCAATAAAAATGGTGAACAATTACATCCAAATAATACTCTGTTCTTCCCTTGCTACCCCAATCATCAAAAATGCCTTTTCTATGTCACCGCAGAATCCAATTTTAAATTTCCGAAAAGCAAGAATGATATCCAAAATATTCGCATTTAGGTTTGGGTCTTTTTCCAAGCAATCGTTTGACGATAGCTTTCCTCTTTCGCAACTGCTGCAATTAAATACCATTCGAACTTGAGTGCTTTTTTTATCTTTACGGACCAATGCTCGGAATGGCATAAGATATCCCTCTTTCATATCCTCACCCGTTTAAATAATGTTATATTGTGTTTGAAATTTAATTATTTCCATAAACTGTTCCCTCACAAAGCTGTTACTTTTTAACTCTAGCTGCCTCCTTTTGGAACTTTACTAAACCAAAATTATTTTCCAAGTGCTCTGGACTCGTATTCCACAACAAACAAGTCTCATACCTCCTGTCTACATATTTCAAATCCTTTGCAAATTGTTTATTTATTCACTCATCGCCAGCACTCCTTTTCGAATGATGTGACGCATTGCACACTCAGAAATTCCTAGGCTTTTAACTACCCAAAGCTGATGAATCTGTTCTGATATTTTAAATTCCTCCGCATCAGTTAGTATCAACAAACCAGTATAGTCTAACCCTAAACCTAGCTTCTTACTCTCTCCCCCCACTCTACCACTCAACATCGAACTGAATATGCTTTTCATGCAATATTAAATAGTCTGTTAAACGATGTGTTTTATGTGTTTTCCCCGTTAAAATGCAGTTCAAATAATCATTCCCAAGTAAAATTTGTTCCTCTGTCACTTCACTTTCGCAGCTGCCCGATAAGTCAAATCCTTTCTGATGGAGCTTGTTTTTGAGTGCTTCAATGATTAGAGTAAAACCAGTCTTATTTTTTAAAGAAAGTTTTTTCCTTTTAAATTGTTGTACTGGCGGATTCGAAGATGCAAATGTGTGAATTCTTGATCTTTCTCTACCAATAGTTGGTAAACTTGCTTTTCTGGAAATAGACTGACCAACATAAGATCTTTTGGAAGCTGAGTCGCATAACAACCTAATTTATTATTTCCGAGTAGTTGGCCCCTCAATGTTTGATAATAAATCACGTCATTAGGAATTTGCTTGCTCAGAGTTTCGAGGAATAGTGAACTGATGCTTGTGTCTTTTACGGAGCATGCATCATTTTTTATGGATTTATTTTCTTACACATTTGCATCACACAGGCTCTCTAAATGCGACATAGATTTGCAAATATTGCATTTAAGCTATTTTGCATTACAAAATGATTTTTTGTGACTTTTTTTTTAAAAAAAAATAGGGCTTGCACTTAAATTGTTTGTATAATGCTTTGTGTTTCTCTGTAATACTTTTAAGTCACAGTCTCTTGAGAGGTGAGATTTAAGACAAAAGTCACACATAATTTTTGCCTGATGTATTAAGTTTCGCCGCTGATACCATTTCCTTTTTAATTGGAGCAACAATAGTTGTCAGTATGTCTTTCGTTTGATTTCAAAAGTGGTTGTTGATTAAGACCCAGAGTTAATGACTTTCCGCGCACTTCAACTTCTCTCTTTAGAAGCCACAATAAATCTGACACTGTTGACTCTGTGCCAACCTTTTGCTCCCTACTAAACTGTAACACTAAATCTTGCGGTATACACTTATATAAAATAGGAAGTATTAGATTGCCATAAGAATTAAAATTGAATAATGTCTCTAAGCTTCTTGTTTGAACTGTTATTTCATCATATAGTTTTCTTAAACTGGATACATCACTGGAACGATGTACTGGCTCCAAAGCTAGGAAAACGTTCAAATGTGCACTAACTAGTATTTCTTTTTTCCCTAACCTGTCAGTTAAAATTTCAGTGGCCTTTTTATAGTTTTCTCCTGTTAATGGCAATCCGCTTATAGCTTTTGCAGTTGAACCGGTGAATAAAGATCTTAAATAGTTAAATTTCTCAACATCTTGAAGAGTATTGTTTTCGTGAATGGCAGCTTTATATACTGAGCCCAAAGTTCAGTAAATTTACTTAAATCGCCGCTGAAAGTTTCTAAGGAAATGTGAGGTAGTTTAATATTATAATTAGTTTTGATTTCAGAAACCTGTGAAGTTGTTTCGGTTTTACTCACACTTTGAATATATCTATTGACTTTCGATTTACATCTAATGATGGCTTTGCTGTATTCTAAGCAATGTTCTACTTCTGTCTCTAATTCCTGAACAGTGCTTTGAGCATTAATAACTTCATCGTATTTTAACAAACTAGTTTCTCTCTCGATTAACAGTGAAAGCGGTTCCTGCAACAGTTCTAGGTTCGGATTCTCGTTTTGCAATTCATCTTCCAATTTCCTTATTAATTTTGTTACATGTGTACAAATCGAACCTCTAATTTTTCTATTTTTCTCTACAGTTTCATCAAAACTCATTTTCAAAGATAAATTTCATGCAGATAAAAATGAAATGACTCACCTTTTGGCCTGATGCTACCAAAATCTTTTGTGGAATAACTTACTTAATATTCCATTATCGGTGTTTCTTGTAATGTATCGGCCCAAATAAAGATACTTTCCATTAACTAAATCTATTTAATGAAGAGAAGACTATGTACAAGTACTGTATACAGATTACAGGATATCTAGTTTACACCACTCTCAACTCTCTGTGGTGAAAACTCTTAATTAGCTAAACTTATGGGCGGCGCAGTACCCTTATCTTTTTCTACAGCTGTAACTAACTGATCACCCTTAGAAGTTTTCTCTGCATATTAAAGTAAGTTATTGTCTTTCATTAATCTTTACCGTGGTCACAAGATAAAGCACAAAAATGTAAAAATTAATGTAAAACTTAATTCTTTGCATCTAGTGAAACTTAAAACAAAATAACTTATGACCTCAGGTGTTGAAGTGGCTTAAAATATATGAACTGGGTTACAACCCCATTATCTCTACACAAAGTTATCACGCTAACTGCATCAGACAGGCAGAGCACTACTAACTTCCAAAACTTACCAATCGTACCTACACCAGGCTTTCAGGTTTTTTCTGATCAGCAGGCCTCTGTCTAGGCAAGCAGCAGCGGTAGCAACAGCCAGTCTTCTGTAACGAATCGTGCTGATTGTGATTTTACTTCTTATTTTAACCTATGCTGTTTGACATAAAAATCTGCCTGTCATTTACTAAACCTCTAAGCTGATCGAGTACGTGACAAAATGAGACATAAAAGAAAAAATCAACATATAAAGCTAACTGTTAGTAAAACGTGAATAAAATGCCACTAATCTTCTTTCAGATATGACCAACTATTAAAAGGGTAAAAAATTAAATGCTACTTGATAAATTTTATAAAGTTGATTTTGTTCTCAAATTTGTTTTATAATTATGTTTAATTATAATGCATTCTACTTGTGGACCTATTTTATTCTTAGGATGATATCACAAAAGTGAAGTTCAGGCATAGCTAATATCTTTAATTGAGTTCTCATTTGTTGATGGGTCCTTTATAAGGTATTTTTCCCGCCTTCCTAGCGTGCCTTTGTGGTGTAGTGGTCAGCACACTGAGCCGGTATTTCAGAGGTCCGTGGTTCGATTTCCGGAGTTGCTAATTTTTCATCTTGCTTACCCCCCCCCCCCCCCCGAAAAAAAACTAATATCTCCACAGTGGCCCCCCGAACTAAAAGCGTGTTGGATGAGGATTCTCCACATCCAGGATTTGGCGATTGGGTCCCTTAAAAAACCCTGTCGCCCTTTAAAAGGTGTAATATATAAGGTATTTCTCCTGCCTTCGTGGTGTAGTGGTCAGTACACTGAGCCGGTATTTCAATGGTTCGATTCCTGGTGAAGGTGTTGCTAATTTTCGTCTTGCCCGCCTCCCCAAAAAAAAACACTAATGTCTCTACACCTTAATTTTTTTCATTAATGGTTCTTAAAAGTACTTAAAATTCCATATGCAGAAATGTGTACAAACCCTGTAGAAATCAGTCTGATTGTTAAGTTTGTTAATATGTAGCATTTATAAATACTAGATTCAAAATCAATAATAATTTATTAAAACAATTTTAATACTGATAATACTCCTTTTATATGCATAAAATTGCTTTTTGTAAACCAATGCTGTATGTTGTTATATAGCATGATGAAAGACATTGCTAGTAATGAAAATATAATACTTTTCAGGCCTTGTATATGCATTTTTGACTCATTAAGTGGACCAAATAGATGGAGAATTGCTGCAACCTTGAGAGAGTAAGTTCTGCAAAATAGCAAAGCATTATTCAGTAAACAACTCCAGTAACAATATCCTGTTTTTCAAAATTTACATATTATTTTGCAAGCACTAAATATCTTCTTGGGGATGAGAAAAGATTTATTTTTTAAACATGTTGATGACCTAATGCAAAAGTCTGTAAAATTTTTCTTTATTTGGAGAGAGAGAGATTACAAAATTCTTTTTATTAAGTATTAAATTCTTTTAAAAGGAATTTCATTAATATTTTCTAAAATAATTGTTTGAATATCCTTCAAATTGGTTTATGAATTCATTAGTCACTTAGTTACCAATTTTCAGCATTTGCTCAAGCTTTCAAAAATTAATGCAAAACTTATTTATACAAGGATATGGGATCATTTATTTAATTTCTGTTAAGATAATATTTTTGAAATATATGAATTTTTAATATTTGTCATAATTTTTAACTTACAAGTAAAGTTAGCTTAAAAAATCATCTGTAATAATAAATTAATCTTTTACTGAAGTTGCTTTATCATAATTTTTGGTACAAATTGTTATGTTGTGAATTGATTTCAACTCTTTTTCTTTGTAATGAAGTGATAACAAATTCCCTTTTCTGAGGGGACCTGGTGGACATGAAAAGTACTCCCCTGCTTTAGATCACAGTGCTTGGAATTTCTGTTCCAGTGGTCAGTTGTAAATTTACATTATCATTGAGAACTTTGTGCCAACTTTCAGAAAGAGACTTCTCTTCACTCTATGCTAGAAAAGAGTGGACTTTTCTCTGTTGTGGGTGTCAAATAGTTGTTGATGGAGAGATTGGAATTAAAAAGGGAAAGAAAATGGACACAGAGATTTTTCTTGCTGCTATGTAAAAAATATAATTTATGAAATTTTCTTTAATGTAACTTCCCCCATATTAGCTACATTAGCCTAGAAATGAATCCAGATAATAAGTTGGCAAAAGAGCATCCCATTTGTATTTTTCCCCCTTAATTAAATTTTTTCTCTCTATAAGAATCCTGAAAATCTAAATCATTGATTAAAACTTCCTTCGAGTTCTTGAAACGAAGTTTTTCGCTCCCACACACTTTTGGAAAAGTAAATTAATTTTTTTCTTTACTACATTCATTTAGCTAAATCTATATTCATAAAAAAATTTCACATTCAGTTTCTAAATTTTCCAGATGATAATTTTTTCAAGAAAATAACTGTATTTTAAGTGTATGATTGTAAGTGCTTCCTTCCCCTCATGAAAAGTATCTGTAATTGATGGTTTTATAACTGTTTTCATTTGAACAGGTATTTAGAAATGGAATGGAAAATGAAGAAGGGGACTAGAAAAATTTTTGATCGCAACACTATGCAGGGATATATAATGCGATGTCCCCAGCAGACAAATTTCCATGACTGTGGTGTATATTTATTGCAGTACGTTGAAAATTTCTTCCAGGTGTGTAATTTTTTTAATGTTTCTTTTAAACGCAGAATATCTTTGAATATTAAGTTTTTTTAACTTTATTTAGAAAATCATTAGAATGATAATTTTATATCAGTTGTTGAAAGATCAATTTTATATTGCAATATAAATTTGTTAGCAAGGCAGAGAGAGAAAAGTTCTTTTGGAATATCCAGTACTACTGTATGTTCATGAATACTCGGCGCCACCGAATAAGATGCTCACCCGATTTTTTTCAATGCACGAAAAAAGAAAATGTCCACAAATATGGCACACATATTTTCATCATGTCCACTAAAAGCTAATTTACAGCATTTTTTCCCCCTCCTTCTCCAGATTATGAGTATAAAGAAACAGAGAAATGTGATACCGATTGACGGTTATCAGGAAAGAAATCTGAGCTGCCCCTCCAGTCTTTGCCTAAGTACATAGCAACACATGCCCAGTAACATTTTAATGAGAAGGAATAAATCAGTTAGCAGAATTAAACCCTATAGCAGAAAGAAAAACTGCTAAACTAAGTATTTTATTCGTTAAGTGAGTGATCCTTTAAAATCTACCAGTAATCTAGCAAAGGCAGATAACTAGTCACACCATGACAGTTCTTCCTGCTTTTTCTGTCTGGAAACACAATTCAGATTATAAATCTTCCTTGCCTTCTTCATTGCTGTCATCACTGAATCTTTCCAAACTGCCGTTATTCTCTTCTTCCTTATCAGCTGAGCTTCAGTGCTGCTGCCAATGTTATGACTAAGAAGCCAAATTCGGCAAAAACCATTCAGAGAATAATGTTTGGTAAAAGTATTGGTATACCCTCTACAAATCCCTGGCCAGGATTTATTTTTTGAGAAGGTACAGTAGCATCATATAACATTATATTTTCTTATTATATAACTTTAATTTTCCCTCTTTCTCTATTGTACATAGTTTCTTCCTCTAAGGGTTAGTTTATTAGTAAATTATATTCCCTTGATTATTTTTATTTAAAATATTCAATTTATATCAGCATTTCTTTCATTTTATTTTCCTTGCATTTATTTTTTGAAATGTATTTTGGTCAGCTTCTTTATTAAGCTACTCAAAAGTGGTAGGTGTTCTCACACTTAAGAAAGTTTCCATACATATGGTTTTACCTTCTGTTATAGCTCACTGTAGCCCTATCTACTGGTGATGTGTTTGATCTTTTGTAATCCGGGTTTTTTATTTGCCTCTCTTCTCTTTCATTCGTCTGATGTCCCTCTTAGGAACTGCAGTCAACCCTCATTCATGTGAGGTGTCTCTGGAACTTTACAAGGTGATTGAGCCACACACATTCAGCTTGGCTCAGTTACCATCACATATTAGCTCAGTATCTCTCAGATATTGCAATGTATTATTAAAAGATGGTTTGCTGCTAGATTCTGCCCTTTGTGATGGGTCATTCTTCCATTTCTCATATGCTCTCCTTAAAAATAATGGTTACATGGTTCATTCAGTATAGTAACATGTATAAAATTTAGAAAAATGAAATTTTGTGAAGAGGCATAACTTTATGAGGTGGGACAAAATTAGATAATAGTAACATGTATAAAATTTAGAAAAATGAAATTTTGTGAAGAGGCATAACTTTATGAGGTGGGACAAAATTTAATAACAATTCTTTTAAATCTTATATAACTTGTCTTAATCATAAAGCAATGCATAACAATGAGAATTATGAAACAGTTTTAAAGCTACCTGAATTTGATAGAGATTAAAAATTGAGCAAATGCAGTTTACAAAATGAATGGATCACCACAGATTTTTTATTAAAAAAAAATTTTAAAACAAAGGATTGTACAATAAGGTTATGCTTATATAATTATATATTATAAAATATTTTGGTGATTAATCCTAAATAAAGAAAAAACAACAATTAATAGAAATTTTAAAAGCATAGAACTCATTTGATGTTCACGACTTCACATTGTCACCATGATGTTAACAGTAGCTTGTGTTCATATGAAATGAAACCTAAAAGAAATATTAATTAATAAAATATTTAAAATTCAAAATAATATATTTGTTATTTTTATGTAAATTACTTTATTATTTCAGAATCCAATTCCATTTTTTGGGAACCCAATGCCGGACTTATCAAACTGGTTTACCGAAGAAAAAGTGTACAAGAAACGGCAGCAGCTCAAAGAACTGATTTTGAATCTGCAAAAGAAACAATTAGCAAACTCTGCTGCAAATGCTAAAAAACCAAATCAGTTAGAAATTGTTCCTGCATCTCCTGTTACAGTACAACAAACTGATAATAGATGATAAAATAAGATCGTCATAGCATCATTATTGAATATTATCTCCATACATTGTATTGGAAGTGTACAGTGCTGTATGTAAAGTATTCAAGTTTCACATGGGTAATCAATCTATGGGAGAAAATGTTCTTTCGTTGAAGATCTGTTATAGCATTTGTATATACGTCGACATTTTTCTGTCAATTATTATTTTTCTATTTATGATTTATTGTGAATTGCATTTTATCCACTCGAAGATATTGACAGTCAAGGAATATTGAAGATTTTCATGTTAGTTTTCATTTTCATACTTTTTGCTCATCTCAAGGAGTTGTGTAGTTTGCATTTTTCCTGAAAAGAGATGTCCCGTAAGAAGCACAGAAAAGCACTTGTTATACATTAAATGAAGTTTTTTAATTGTAACTATTATTTTCTCTTCTTTGCAACTATTCTACACATTTAATTTATATTGTGATGATAATTTTCTATAAAGCAGTATTAACATTGATCTACATTGCTTCTAAAAAAGTATTTTCTAGAAGGTGATGCTTCTGGTATGTAAAAGTATTTAAAAAATATTTCTTAAAAATAAGAAAAGGGGTATGCTGTAATGAATGCAAGAAAATTGTACTAAAAGTCAAATTTTGTTATTTTTATTGCTTGCATCCATAAGATTTGATAATAAAATGCTAAAACATATTCATTTTATAAGATAAATTCATTAACATCTATTGTGATAATTTGCAGACCAAGTATTGTATAAAAATGCAAAAGTGATTGACTGGTTTAAAGGCAGAAAATACAATGAATGTAGTTAGCAGATATGCAGTGCAGTTATCAGATATAATACCCGCATTATCACTGACTAACACCTCTGATTTCACTGTTTTATCTTTAAAACTGGAAAGAAATTTGCAAATGAAAAATTTCAACTTTTATTAATGAAAGCATTTAAAATAACCACTGTTTTCCTAATTGTAAAAATTATTTGACATGCACATTGAATTAAATAATAATAGTAGCAAGTGTAAAACTACATAATTTAGTTGTTTTATGAAAAACAGTGATATGAAATTTTAAACACTCATATATTGTTGTAGTGTGCATAATTCAGTTATGAAGTAATTGATCAAATAATAAATTAATAATTCCACACTTAAATAGTTAAATAATACAACATACAAAATATAATTTATACAAAAATACAATAAAATAATTTGTTACAGGAAGGATTTCTAAAATGGCACTTGGAATTATATAGAACATTATTTCTAAAACAAAATAAACCATAATAATAATAAATTTCTCTGTACCCTGCATTTCATTGATCTTCATTAGCTTTTGTTAACAGACACTGAAATAAGATGGAGAATAAAGCTATTTTATGTGGCAGCTGTTCCCAGTTCTACAAAATCCTTCAATTATTTTCATGATAAAAGCTAAAATAGATCTGGCATATACTCTTCCTGTGTCAGCTTTAGGTACTGGGATAAAGACTAAGCTCTACGGAAAGTTCAGAATGAGATTTATTCATCATTATTCATTACTATTAGATTTATTCATTATTTATTCATTAAATTCATCTTCTTAGCTTGAATTTCCACACCATATTTAAAGTTTTTCCCCCTATGAATATTCAGTTAATTAAAACACAACCTGCAGATCAATACAACACTTGTCTTCCAGACATGATACATTGACAGGCTCATTACATTTTGAACAAACTATACAAACTTTACTAATCTTATTTAACCTTGTTTTTCAACCAACACTTCATTATCAGAGTAAGGCAAAGTACCCATCACAGTCAAATCACCTTGTAATTGATCTTCGTCATCCAGTGAATTAAATGCTTCCTTCAGAATAGAAGTTGTTGACAGTCCAGCTGTAGCTGCACAACCAAATATAGCTTTATAAGGGTACCTTCTACTAAACAAGAAACAGAGGGAAATGCTCTGTTTTTCATAAACTGAACAAAGTTGATAATGTAGTAAAGAAATAAGTTATTCCAGGATGTGCATTACTTGTCTTGCATCCATATCATGAATATGATATGCCATGATTTACTCTCTCAACATTTCTTTGTGTTGATTTGCCATGTATGATTTTAAGTTCTAGCAAGGATTAAAGGATCAAAAAGTCTATTACAAAATTATCTTCCATTTTTTTATTGTAATATATATGGGGCTCCAGACTACAGGGATATATCAAGCAACTGTGCTGCAACTTCTGCTCTGTTTGTTTGAAGAGGTCTTAAACTGAGTTAGATGGTCTTGATAAACTAAATTAAATTTATAGTTTCTTCCAAATCTGATCAAAAACTAATGATGTGAAACCTACCTAATATCTTGAGTTCGTATGTGAAAAAAAAAAATCATATGTTTAACACTAGCACCTGTCTTGCCTGTTTTCCCTTTTTATTTCCCAAATATTCAGGAAAATCTTTAATCATTTTGTGTAATATTTCTATAAAGATGATTAAGTTCTTTTATCATCCAGTCTGTACTATCATGTCAAACAGATAAATGAGTTTCAAATAAAATGTAAACCAAAGAATCACTTGAATAATCAAACACTACATCTGGTTTTGTATCTGTCAATAGGACTACTAAATTTTCTACTCCTTGAACTTTAAGCACATCATATGTTGAAATAACTAATAATGCAGTGGCACTTCATTGTGTGATGCTTTAGTTTTCTTTACATCAGCTATTGAATGTAATAACTTTATCGGTGAGCAAAGAACTTTGCTCTTTCACTTCATGTTTACTTAGTAAAGATTCAAACCTTTCTTTCATCATGCCCTTTTTTTTGGGGGGGGGTCATCACATAATGAATTCATTGTTCAAATGAACTTAAGGTTTTAAAAAATTAATAAAATTTCTACTGTAATATACATAATAACATAATTAATGTAATTATGACACCTGACAAAACAGATGAATTGGTGCCTACAGGAGTAAAAACTTGTAGCAACAAATAATATGAAAAATCGATTTATTAAGGAAACCCTAAGTGGTCTGTACTTTGATGGAAGAAAAGACAAAATGATTGTAATTAAAAAAAATAATTCAAAGTTTTTTCCAAAAACTGAAAAAAGAGAACCATTATTCGCTCATATAAATATAACCAGAATCGGAATATATTCGCCATGTTTCTCTCACTACAGGTTTTGTTAGGATATAGCTTCTACTATAACTTCTCATTTGACTACACATGAGATTCCTTTTGAAGAACTTTTGAACTGTGACAGAGAGCAATGAAACTGCAAGTAATGCTGTTTTGAAAAATGGTATTATCCACCTGATCAAAATTGCATGATGGGAGAGCACTGCAGTGGGCTATAAATCTCATACACTTCAATGAACTGCAGTTCTGTCACCTATTTCATTCTTTGGATGATGTTACCACACGGCTCAAATCCTTCAGTGGACTGATTGGGAAAAAACTCGCTGGTTGTGAAAAACTTCTACAGGTTTGCTTTGAACTTGTTGAATTCTTAATTCCTCAACTTGACAGAAAAGTCTTAAGCAAGGATCAGTTTTACTTGATATTTCTGCTGTCATAAAACCATGTACAACTTTGCAATATTTAGCAACTCATGATCCTGGTCCACTTCTACACTCAATACAACAGCAAATCGAGTTCTTGGACTCGATTTGCTGTTGACATGAGCTCAGAAAAACACATATGAAATTAAGCAGTTAATACATTGTATTTTGAATTGTTACACTATTCTTTGGTTCAAAATTGAAAGCAACAAAAATTTCGCACATGGTCCAAAGATAGATTTTGAAACCATCAGAATATCGCATGATATCAATCTCAAAATTTGCTGCAAGTCATCAATCCAGTGGAATTCATTCTTTCTTTGCTCATCCCAAAAATCTGTCTTTATAGTGATCTTGGATGAAAGAAGACATATCAGATGACTTGGGCTTCACCAACTGCTGAAAGCTCTATCACTTTCCAAGAGAAAAAAACTATTCGAAACTTCACCATGCCCAGACTCAACTTTGAAGCAATAGACAATGTCAGTATTATTTGGGGGGAAGGTTGCAATATTACTTTTCCTCCATTATCAAGTAACATTACAGACGAGGATATAAAAAATTTATTAAAGACTAGCACATTGCTGCAACCAGCTTTCCAAGACTTCTTTTGTCATACCTAGGCTGTAGAATAATGTGTCAAACTTGTGACTGAAACATCTACAAAGGCATGTGGTGCTGAAGTAAAAGATTGCTTCATTAGGATGACCTTCATATCAAGATGTACCAGAATTTTCCCAAAAATTAACTTTAAAGTAAAGTCTTTTGAATAATAAAATCAAAAATATTCAGCAGTTGTTTGCTAAAAATGATAGTGTAAAATTATCAGAAATTGCAAAATATTGCTATTAAAAAAAAGCTTTTCATGCAAACAGTAAATGATTTAATTTTTTTTTTTTTCATGCCTCCAAATCACGTTAGGAGCTGCATTTTGATAGTAGTGAGTTTAATAATTATAAAAAACTAATGAAAACAGCATAATTTCATCATTTTTTTTAATTATTAAAACAGAAAGTTTGAGTGTAATGGGTCAACAGAAAAAATATTTTTATATGAAAACCTTCTGTTTCATTTTGCATAGCTATGCAACAGGCAGCTTTTGCTGGCTATAAAGATAGAAAAATAATGCAATGTGTTTTTTCAGCCCACTCTAATGCACATTTATATGTCTAATGTACCTTTTAAAAATACAGGTTATATTAACGTTGATTAAAAAAAAAGTAGCTAAAACTTTACTGAAACAGCAATCATTTGCCTCCTGTAAAATTTATCAAACAGTTTTGAAACGGAAGTACATAAAATTCTCAATGTAAGAAAGCTCAAGAATTAAAATTAATTTTGAAAGCAAAACTGGCTCAAAAGCGATGAGAATACACAACGAAAGTACATTCTCAACTGCTTAGATGTGATAACACTTTTGGCTACTTTCATATATAATCACTACTTTGCCAGCATCTTATGTACTAGCACATTGGCATGCTTATTTCCTGTTAGTAAATTACTTTGAGAAGCCATAAAAATTATTACAATTTCTTAAATCACTGCAAAAAGCATTCATACAGTTTCAGTGCTAGTCTGATAAGGCATTGAATTATAGAAATTTCTTTCTTTCTCTCTCTCTCTCTCTTTTTGTAAATTGGGAAAACAGAAAAGGATAAAAAAAATCTTTTTAAAATGTGATATCATAAATATAATATTTTAAATTCTAATCAGTTTTGAAAACAAATTATGGGAAAAAAATTTCAGACTTAAATTATGGCGGGGGGGAATTCTTCAATGCTATTGGTTTTGTTACTATGCTTAACAAAGTGATTTGTTTTAACAACACTGCATTTCCCACATTTTTTAGCACTGGAACCCACATCCATATATGGCCATGCTAGGGGGGAACAAACCCAGGGAGAAAGAAGTAATAAATATATATTTTATACAGGTATTCTAGCTTAATGCTTTTTTTTTTTTTTTATTTTTATGAAAGATCTCTTGACTACCCAAAGCAACACAAAAATTTTGCTTTTATGAAAAAGGCAAAATTTATGGTTCAATGTTTATTTTATATATCAACTGCAAAAAACATGCAAGTTTAGGACAGTTTTGCATTTACAATAATAACAAAGAATTGTACAATGCATATAAATGTGTGCCAATCTTAATGCTATTCATGCATTTCAAGGCTTTCACACGTCAGCAAAAGCAGACAAAAGATCTCGATTTGATGGGATATTACTAAAATACTTTTTTGGGAAGGGGGATAAAGTCTGATACAAGCATTCACAAATAACAAACAAAAAAAAAAAAAAAAAAGCACTTTGGTGCAGACTCTAGTTTTTAAAAGTCCTTTTTTCCATGAACTGCATCTCATAAACATCATAGAATAATCGGGAAAAACTCTACAATTACATTTAGCCCAGAAGCACTGACTTCAGTTGTTTCGCAATTGCAGCGAACAAAAAGGTTTCCAGAATAAGGATTACCCTCATAAGCTCCGTTCACAAGAGCAGATTTGACCGGCGGTGAAAACTGATTCTTCCAATGTGTCCCATTCACATAGCAAACAAGCATTAACTGCTTCTCCGAATTGGAGACAGAATTTGCTAGAATGGTTCTACCTCTTGGGAGCGGGGCAAATGGGGAGATTTCCCAGACTAATACCACACGATTGCACGGTTTCACTTAATTTTAGTTACTGCTTGCTGGACTATCAGCGAAACAATCGTGCTGATAGATGTCTGAGTTTGTGATAGCATTTCCCCAAAAATTAGATAGAACTGTACAAGATACAGAAATTATAGAACAATACAGACAAGGTTATCTAAAGCTGGGTATTCCAGAAATATTGTTCAAATTAAAACTAAAGTTAAGACGTGCATATCGGCTTCAACGCGACAAGGGATTCGGTATCTGTTGAATGATTCTTTTTTTATTTATTTAAGCATTTTCATCTACTTTTTATGAATATTATTAAATGGTTTTGTAAGACAAAATTATTTTAAGCTGAAAAAAAGCTTTTTGCTGGTAATTTTTTTAATTGAAATTTTTGAAGAAAAATTTTACAATTAAAATGTTTTTCTTCTATAATTTTCAATGTCTACCCCCAGTTTTTTATTGTATTTATTAGAGTGTTCTTAATAATTTCAAGGACTGATTTTGCAATTAATGAATTAGTTTCTGAGAAAAAATAAAAGTACACATTTATCTAAAATCTTTGAAACAAATATGATCTGAGTCACATTTTCATCTCAAGTAATTTTTCTTTTCAGTATTTTGCAAAACCCATCCTTGTTTCTATAACATATATAATTTTAAATAAGCAGTAAAAATAATAAATAATTCAGTCCACACCTGTATATATTTTAGGACTTTAAATGAAAGGATTTATTGAAAAAATGCAAACGTTTCTTAGTTTGCATTTGTAGTTTAAAGAATATAAACTGTCTAAATAGACATTAAATCATTTCAAATTTCTTCAAAATTTTATTACTGAATTTCAATACACACATGTATATAAATCAAAACTGTGCTATTTATTCAAGTGGTAAATATAAACATAAATTACAAACCTCTTTTTAAAACCTTAGCTGGCCAGAAAAATTGCAAAAAAAATCATAAAACGCAAGCAGAATTTTTCTTTACCTGTTTTTGTTTTGTAAAATGCGTTCAAACAATTTTAATACATTAATTAATTATAATATTGTTGTGTGTGTACGGGTTCATAATAGATTGATAATAGTTCATAAATGATTGTCATTGCACTCAAATCAGATGATAGCTTAATTAAATTTATTTTATCAACAGAAACACTTCAAAGTTCTGGAATTTTCCACAGAAATACTCGTACAAGTGTTTAGAATATCACTTAGTAATTATGCTTCAATCTAATAAGAATGTTGTTTATGAAGGTTTGGTGAATATATGTTTTTCTCAACTTCTTTATCTTCCACTTCTTTATTAGTGCTCTCACTCAATCACATAATAGTGATGGTTCAAGAACGTCATATCTGTCGCATGCTCTTACAAACCTTGTAAGCTTGATTCTGGTTTGGGGTGTGGCTGAAGTTGACAGAGTGGAGTCTGATACATCTGGTTCTTCATTACTTCTTCAATGACTTTCTTTTCATCTTTAACTGAAATGCATCTACCTTGTTTGCTTTTCTGAAATTTACTCAATTTGTCATCCCCCAACCCTTAAGTGCTGGATAATTTGCAGATTAACAGAACCAGTGGCCATTTGTCTTACAGTTCTCTAGTCAGGAAAGCTTGTTCTCTCGCAGGTATTTTTTAAGTTTTCTCACATCTACAATATTTGCAGTCACTGCATATGCACACAGCAATATCAATTTCTTCCTTCCTTTTTTCTCTTATTATTTGAAAGCTTGAATTTTAGCTTTTAAATTTAACTGTTTCTTTTCAGCTGCTATATCATTTTAAAAAATTATGTTTCTTCTCAAGCTTTCTCTTTATTAAAGCAATTATTTTTACACAACATAGAACTGGAACTGAAGCTTTACCCCCACATTTCCAGCAACTTCTATGTAAACTTCACTGATTTTTGCTTCATGCTGTACAGAATTATTGTTCTGCAGCTGAATCCAATTATAACATTGTAACACTTTTTCTCATTAGCAGTACATTACAAGTAATGTCGCTTAAACTACAAGTAATGGCACATTTTTCTTTGTTGCTATTTGAAGACATATTTCATTTATTCAAATTAATGTGTGTTGTGTAGGAAAAGAGATATATTAACTGAGCTATTGAGCAGCGTGAGAGGGTCTGACACTCATTTACAACTATAGAAAAATTACAAACAAATATTAGAAGAATAAGAAAAAGAATGACTGATTACCTGATTAGCAATAAATACATTAATCCTTTTATTAGCTGTATTGAGATCCAGCTCTTCCACTCTTTCTCTGCAAGGAAACCTATGACGTATAAATCTGCATTGTTCTTCAGTTATAGAATTCATCAGAAATATTATTCCTTTATGTCTTTCATCTGCAATAATAAAAAGAAGAACATTACTTTCTGAAGTTATAAAAATAATGAATTAATTAAACACATTTATAAACAATAAATTTACACAATCAGAAATGGAAACAACAGCAAGAATAATATCTATCCAAAAGAAGGCAGTTGGGATGAGAAGACAATGTTATCAGTTCTGACATTTCGAGCATGTTTTCAATTAAAACTTCATAACAATGCTTTACTATAATCATACTAGCACTTTTATGAATTTACAGTGAAAAGGCATCTCCAAACGGATAGATGCTGCAGCTGATAAATCAGTTTGTTAAGGATGTTATGAGAGTATTTCCCAGAATAATGATAATATTAAAAAGAAAAATAGATATGAACATAAACATCGAGATGCATGCAATATAGTATTTCAGGTCAGTGTTGTAAATCTACTATGTGTGCTACAGTCAAAAGTCTTTAATCCGGACTCGTCGGGACGTCGGCGATTCCGGATTATAGATCATCAGTTTAAATCTGGTAAGATGGCATGCAGAAATTATAAAATTAAAAATATGAAACCGTAATTTATAAAATAATGGGCAATTATGATCTAAAGGGTATCAAAATTTACCAAAAAAGAAGCCTAATATTTATTTGTTTACTTTATTAAACATTTCTTTTAACGCGCGGGTGCGTAAAGCATACCTTACGCATAGCCGAAATTAGAAAATTGCAACCAGAAAACTATTTGATTTGTATTCGTGATATTTATAATGACGAGGAATTTGATTTAAATCATATCAAAGACGAAGTACATCGAAATTAAATACTACATTTAGTAAGGAATTATAAGCCGAATAAAATAAAAACATCTGCCCTGAAGATAACGATAGTGTTGACAAATCAACTTCCAGTTCATTGCGCGCCGCGACGTCCCACCCCCGCGCAGAGCAGCGTGAAATTGATAAACAGATTTCGGAACGGTTAGATAAACAAAGAATATGCCTTTATCCATTTTTTGTAGCAATTCGTTTTTTGTTTGATGGACATCGAAACATACTTTCGTTTTCTAGATCCTTTGGGAGCTCCAGCATCGGAAATTCTATTTGACATAATCGAAAGTTCAAGCTTACTTTAGAAAATTGCTCTTACAGTCTGCAAAAAATAATAAGCCGGATCCAATTCGAAGATTAAGGAACAACGCAATCATCAACATTAACTGAAATAGATAATTAGATAATTTTAGCTTATACCGTCCGTTATACATTAAACGCGCACGCGAAAACGTATTCTGCATTTGCGCAGACGCATATGCGCAGCCGTAAATGTCTTGGGGGCACGAGTAAAACGCCTATGCTCATGCGTCAATGCGGCGCATGCGCAGAAAGATTTTAGCTTTGAGGTCCGGATTATGGGTGTCCGAATTAACGACTTTTGACTGTATTAGTAGAAATCTCCTCCAAAATATTTCTATTTCTGCCAATAAATCAATACATTTTTGAAGAAAACTTAATAATACTAAAATCTTGGATAAAAGTCCTCTTCATTAATGCTTTTCATTAAAATAAAAACTAAATTACAGAAAATGCTACTGAATTTATAATTATTATTTAGTATTTATATACAATTTAGAAAGAAAAATAAATAAACTATGTTGTGTAATTTTTAACTCATTTTGTACATTTAAATGCATTTGAGAGATATATAGACTAATTAATGTTTATGTTATTACATACTGCTTGAATTTCGAATAAGTCTGCAGCTGAAACTTCTGTTTATGAACAAAAACTTGCAGTTACTCTTAATAAATGATTATAAAATGCATTAAAATACCTACTATTTTATAATTAAAAACTATTTTCCTTTTTTCACATCTCTTTAGAAATATCTAATGCCTACAAAACAAGACATCATTTGATCTAGTTTTAGATATTTACCATTTTTAATCTTACATCAAGTTTTAAATGTTTAAATCCATATATACTCATGCTGTTTGTTGTATCTGCTTATTGGATACATATGCTTTAGAACAAATTGCGTTTTTAGTTTCCAACTCAACATAGTGAAATACAGAAATACAAACCCACTCGTTACTGACATTGTCACTGTACAATAATTATAACTAGAGATTAAATAGATGAGAGGAAAAAATCGTCCATGTCATTCTGGGGTGCCTTTATTGTTTATAGGTCATCTCTCAGAAATTTTTAGCTCACATCCTTGCCAGATAGATGTGTGGTTGTTGCATGCTGTTATGGCATCTCTTTCTGCTTGTCAAGAGTACTGCATCAGCTGACAAAATACTTTACATAGGCAAAAGGAATTTCCCACTTGTCCTCTTGCAACATAAAAGAATGAGCAAATTTTGTTGCAGTCACATTACTGCATGTAATAAGAAAACAGCATTTATCATTAAACTTAGAACAATTTATTATTATTTTGTAATTAAGATAAATACAATTTCCCTGCTTCAAAATTTACATTGTATTGTACATTTAATTTAAAAGAAGCATCCTTTCTACAAATTTGAAGCATGGGTGAAAATGAAGACCTGCTTTCAAAGGATCTAATTCAAAAATTCTAATTCTTTCTTTTGATTTTTCTGAAAAAGAAAAATTACTGAACAATGATAGACCTGAGCACAGTCACTTACTTCACGCTGCATTTGCAAAAACCTAAACTACAGTTTATGACATTAAAGAATTCTTTTTTTTTTTTTTTTTTTTTTTTTTTTTTTTTTTTCTCTGGCATGATCAGTTATTTTATTTTGAAAGAATAAATATGGACTAATGATGAATTGGGTAATTTTATTATGCTGTTGGTACTTATTTTTAGGCATGAAAATTATCACTGTAATCAGCATACAAATTCAGCCAAATACCAGTTGTGGTATTTGGCTGCAAAAATGTGGTATTTGGCTTTCAATTTTTGATTCAAATTTTATTCCAGCCGCAGCATACTGGAGCTCCAAATAAGGTGAGCTCTGGTACTTTATTTGAACAAGTAGATCACAGAATTAACAGATGATCATGTTTTTAATGCAACATTTAACAGTTAGTGTATGTGTTATTATGGCAAAGCCTAGAGGGCTATATGCCTAAGGGGAGGGATGCCTTCATGGAGGACTTTCTAAGGGAAACTTGCTCATATACACGTTACACATGGGGAAAACCACGAAAACGCCCATGCAGCCAGCCCGTTAGCGGGATTCGAACCTCGGACCGAACTACCAGTGTTCAGCGACTTTACCGCTCGGCCGCTGCTGAGTCCATTTAACGGTTAGTAAAACTCCTATTAATAATTAAGACACAAACCATATATATTTAGCTCCTATTAATACTATATACAAAATGCATGCTTTATTTTCCTTCACAGAAGCATAACACCTAGGAAAACATAAGGAACTGAGGAAACAAATATTCAATATCAAAATGGAATCCATCAGCAGGAGGAATTGATCAGAACAGCTTTAATCTGATTAGACAATCAAAGTAAATTTATATTTAATAAATTTATATTATTTAAGCAATTTTATATATTGAGTTGAAGAATATTGATCAAAATTCTTATCTGCTTTTATCCTCGATAACATATTTTATTACATTAAGTTACACACCTTCATTTGTTTTATTATTTCAATTAATTTTTATAACTTTATTTTAATTTACGAGTATTATTCACTTTATTATTCACTATCAATAGCTCAAACAATTTTTTATCAATTTATATTTTATTTCATTTCAAATACAAAATATTAAATGTCAGGAAAAAACAAATTGCTCCTTTCTTGAGAAATTTAGTAACTGTATGCTGCAAAATAGAGTAAAAATTAACACAAAACAAATGCGTGTTGTTCACATAATTTTCCATAGGAAAGAGGTACTATACAAATACATACTTGCTCTAGCTGCTTTGAAGCATATACTGAAATAAAGAATGGCGCCATCTCTATCTTAGAGATGAGGAGAGGAAAGAAAGAAAAAATTGTAGTTTTCTAAAAAAAAAACATCAGAACCGGTGTGCCAGAATTTTATAATTCATTGAAACACCAAGCAACAAAATTTAGGAATGGCAAAATTTTTGCAATTTAAGACTGGCACCGGACAGCAAAATTTATGAGTGGCAAAAATTATAGGCACTAGGCAGCAGAATTTAGGACCCACACAGATTACACTAGGCAGTATGTCCTGGCCCTGTGTATGGTGCACCGACAGAAACAAGATAAATCTTAAAGTGTAAATTTCAATTTCATTATTATTAAAAAAAAAAAAAAATCCTTTCTATGGATACCAGCCCATGTGATAAAAGGCACACCAGCAGCCAAGCGGCAAAATCGCTGAACATTGGTATTTCCAACTTTGTGGTTTTTCCATGAGTAATGTGCATACGAGCCAGTTGCCCTTAGAAAGTCCTTCCTTTAAAAAATTCTTCCAAAAATGAGAAACTAATCACAAACCTTCCGTAAAACATAACTATTATGCATTAATATGATGAAGACATTTTTCATGTTGTCACATATTTTTAGGGAGGTTATGTCTATAAATCTTGCCTCATCTTTAAACTTTCCAAATTTCAATGTCTAAAGGGGAAAAAAAATTCCCAACCAATTGTATAAGAGCAAAAATCTTGAATGTTTTTTAAAACAAAATTCCAAAAAGAAAAGTGCAAAGTGAAACTTTCAAAGAAAACTGATAAACATTTAAATAACCTGAAACAATGATACAGGGAACACTCTTATGAAAAAATATGCAAGAGGACAAATGAAATTAATTTAAAAATAATTACATTAGCTTTCTGCTTTTAAGGAGTGTTTTGGAAGTTATTTTGGTTATAGCATTCATTATCTTGTGTATTTTTCAGAACTAAAATATCCCTAAGTAGCCAAAATGGTTTTATCACTTACAATTATTTTGGTTATAAGTGATATAACCATATATATCAAAATATGAGCTGGAAAAATGAAAATGTTTTATTTTAATATTATTCCTTAATTATAATTTTAATATATTGTCATTATTTTAACATATATTAATGTTATTTTATACGTAAAAA
The DNA here is from genome assembly GCF_044657685.1 of Stegodyphus dumicola. Lineage (NCBI taxonomy): Eukaryota > Metazoa > Arthropoda > Arachnida > Araneae > Eresidae > Stegodyphus > Stegodyphus dumicola. The sequence goes on along the minus strand of NC_140768.1, from coordinate 129,512,999 downwards.
TTAAAAATCATCCAAAAATAAGCAAATCTGGAATCAAAAATTTGTACAAACTGAGTACAAACTGATCTTAAAATTTTGGCAAATACTGGAGGAATTTAGCACCACATAACAAATGTATAAGTGAATATATATATTTTTTTGGATGTAATACGTTACGAACTTTTCATTCCCAAAAAGGAAATAATTTTAAAATACTTATGTTTCAATCAAGGTAGGACCTCGTACCCAAAAATTCAAGTATTCTGCTATTTATATTAGAAGAAGGAACAAATTATAGAGAAAACTCATCAAATACATATCTGCCAACGAATCACCAAAAAATATTCTTCCAAAATGTTAATTTATACTCAAATTGGCAGTCACAAAAAACAGACAGTAAGGGCAGATGAATAAAATTAAGGATCTTTCACTGATTTTGGCAGAAATTAAACAAACTTTTAAGGACTACATGAACTCTTACATATATTAACTATTATTGTTGTACTTTTTCTCTGCATTCCCCCCCCCCCCGAAAAAAAATTTATTTTTAAATTTAAGACCTGCCTTCTATTGAACAGCACGCATTGGATTATTTTCAAAGTTTCTCGATCTAGCTGTAAAAAAAGCGTGTAAGCAACATGATATGGTACATTTGGAAATACATAAACAATGGCGACATCCTGCGACAACATTTGTAACTGCACTCTACCTCATTTGCAGATGGACAAAAGAATTAACATCTGCAAAAATGAGGTACACTGTGAAAAAAAAAAAATTGGGACAGTTCTATATCTGCCATTCTACTGGGCAGATTGGCGAAATTCAACTTGCGTTTTTCATGTCTCAAAAGTGCGACTTAGTAGGATATGTATTAGATTTATACATAGCATTGTTCTAATGTAGGTATTTTGACACAAAATGATTTTCTGACATGACATGCCAATGTTTTTCCATATTTCGATTCTACGACTCAAATTATGCCAAACTGCTAAGTTTTGTAAATATCGCACAAATAGTTTTTAAAAAATTAGCTCTCAAAATTGTAGCTCCTTAATGTTAATTGAATTTGTTACATATTTATTAATATATCTTTTTTATTAAATTTACTTGATTCTTTCTTCCAGAATTCGAAATTAAGGATCATTCCAAATAAAATTCATCCATTTTTTATGCTTTATTTTTAAATAATTTTTATGAATTTTTCGAAAAAGAATTGAATTAAAACCCATGAAATTTTTACCATCACCTTAAAATAGATATACGAGGGCTGTTCAGAAAGTATCGAGACTGAATTTATTCCAGAAAACCTCTAGCGGTGGGATTGTGCGCGTCATGCACGCGCATGTTTCACAAAAACTGACAGGTCTGAACAGCACGCCGTTCAGTCACACTGACTTCTATCATGTGGAGTGTTTGTGTGTGTTCGCCGAAAACAGAAAATGTCTGAAAACACGGAGCAGCGAATCTGTATCAATTTTTGCTTTAAGCTCGGTAAAACGGGCACCGAAACCTGCGAGATGATGAAAACAGCAATTGGAGATGAGGCGATGAGTCGTGCTCTGGTTTTCGAGTGGTTCCGGCGATTCAAGGAGAGTTGGAAATCAGTGGGCAGTGATCCCCGTTCTGGACGCCCGTCCAACTCTCGCAATGAGAACAAGATTGCACAAGTGCAGGCTGTGGTGCGCTCTGATCATCATTTAACGGTCCGAGAAATTGCACAGGAGTGTGGCGTTTCCATAGGATCATGTGATGAAATTTTGAGAAAGGACTTGAACATGCGCCGAGTGTCTGCAAAGCTTGTGCCGCGTCTCCGCACTGAGGATCAGCAATTTTAACGACTGGCAATCTCATCTGATTTGTTTCAAAGTACAAGATAAGTGCGTTCAAAGTGTTCAAAGTGCGGATACAATCCCGAAACAAAGCAGCAGTCGTCCCAATGGAAAAGCCCCGGGTCTCCTCGGCCAAAGAAAGCATTGCAGGTGCGAAGCCAGATCAAAGTCATGTTGCTTGCGTTTTTCGATACAGATGGACTTGTTCATCATGAGTACGCTCCCCAGGGCCAGGCAGTGAACAAGAAATTCTACTTGGACGTCATGAGGAGATTAAGAGAGGCTGTTCGCAGAAAACGACCGGTGTTGTGGGCGTCCTCTCGCTGGATGCTTCATCATGACGGAGCCCCAGCGCATACCAGCAATCTTGTGAAACAGTTCCTGGCAAAACACGGAACAATCCAAGTAGCACAGCCTCCCTACTTGCTGGACATGTCACCTCCAGATTTCTTCCTCTTTCCCAATATCAAGAACACTTTAAAAAGACTCTCGATACCGGTTTCAAGACATTAGACCATAAAACAGAATTCGACGCAGCAGCTTCAGGCCACCCCAAAGTCGGAGTTCCAGAAATGTTTCAAGGAGTGGAAACATCGTTGGGCCAAGTGTGTTACTGCCAATGGAGCATATTTCGAAGGAGATTGACTCAAAACCTGTTTTGCATAACAAATTCAGTCTCGATACTTTCTGAACAGCCCTAGTATTTCTAAGCATATCTGCAAAAAATTAAAGTTTTTTATTCAAAATTTCCTAGGATATACGTAAATTTACAAATTGGCACGTTTTAAAATTTAGCATATTTGTTATAAGAGATAATAACACCAAATGTGGTTTATGCACTTTGTTAAAATTATTTGAAATAATGAACGATGATTTTTTTCCCAATCTTTTACAATGAAAAATAGGAAAGGAAAATAGGTGGCTAAAAATTAAGAAGTTCGCCAAGTGAATTATTCTTGGCACAAACTGGGAAAAAAAAAAAAAAAAAAAAAAAACAGCAAGATAAATTTTTGTAATTTCTCAGTAAATTTCGCACTAAATTTCACAAAATTTAATATTTAGGCATAATTTGTGTCGTAGAATCGAAATATGGGAAAGAAATTGACATATTATTTCAGAAAAAGTCCGATTTTGTGTCAAAATACCTACATTAGAACAATGCTATATATAAATCTAATAAATATCCTAAGTTGCGCTTTCGATACATGAAAAACGCAATTTGAATTTTGTCAATCGGCCCAGTAGACCGTGAGATATAAAACTGCCCCATTTTGTTTTTTGTGCAGTGTACAACACCTGAATAGGGCTTACAAAACAATAATAAATTGGAACAATTACGTGAGGTAAGTGTATTCATAAAGTTTTTAACAGAGCTTTCTGGCAAAATTGGAAAGCCTAACAAAATAGTAGAACACGACAAGTCTTTCTACATAGTGTAGAATTGAAGTGGGTCGAATAACGATTGTTTATTGAATGAAATAGTGCAAATAAAAAGGCTTTCTCGAAAATGGTAATTCTTAGTGCACTGAAATTTTGAAAATGGTTGTTACCTTTTGCTCATTAGCATTGCAAAAAATTAAGTTTTCAAAGAGCTCATAAGTGCTTGCCAATGGCACCACCAAGTTCATATATTTTTGGGCGGCATGGATAAAATATTAATACACAACATATTTAGTACATAATGTAATTGTAGTGCACTGAAACTTACTACTTTATACATATGGCCTTTAAAATATACACATAATTTTTACACTCTACATTACAGAATGTTGTTTTAAATCATAAAAAAATATGTAAGAAATTTTCATCATGTACTTCTTTGGTTAATTGCAATAATAGTCAACAGCTTCCTAATATTTATTCCCAAATCTCTCTCTGATAGCTTTCTTCCACAAATTTTACATCTTTCCGAAAGTGTTACCCCTCTTCACAACTAACTACACCTAAATTATTGGAAGAAAATCTGAAATGAGAATGACAATAAAAAAGTTTTAAAAAAATGGAGGGACTTTAAAGAATCCGAAGTAGCATAATTTCTCCAATTCCGATTTGGATTATCTAATGAACTTTACAATTATTCTAACCACATAACAGATATTTAAAAAAACATTATGCAGATATCCTCAAATGTCTGCATAATGTTGTACATAACTTTGGCTTAGGTATGAATAAGCTACACATACAATAGAACATATCTGGATTTCTTTCTTTCTTTTTCTTTTTTTTTTTCCTTAGCATTATTATCATTAGGAGGAGCACATGACAGTGAATAATATGCAATTTTTCTGAAACAATATAAACGTAGTCATGCACAGACATGTCTGATTTACTACAGTAATACTAAGCACAGCATCCCCACTTAACCATCCAAGTAGCTAAGCCATATAATCCAAGCATTGAAAAATATAGATCATGATACTTTTAAGTTCAGGCATGCACCTTCAAATGTGTCCAGGCAGTTAAGGAAGTATGGAGTTACAGGAAACCACAGAATGAGCAGCTGTTCCATCTGAAGGACTCAGATTTTTTTGCTTATTTAGTGGCTTTTATTAAAAAAAAATTTCTTTGGATACAAAATTTTAATATAGTGGTGATATAAATGTTATAGAGAATTTTTTACACTTTCACAAACAATGTTAAATTTTACACAGTTATTTCTGTGAAGTATAAAATTTTGTTACAGGTATAAAATAGATGTTATAAAAGATTTTGACACTAAAAATTTTGACAAATTAAAGTACTGTTGTAAAATATTGTTACGAAATGTAAAGGCGGGGTGAGATGGCTTCTCCGCAAAGCAGTTTTAGGGTTGCCATAAAATAACAAAGAATGTCAGGGATGCCACATTTGGCGAGAAATCGCCCATTTGGCGACATTTGGTGACAAAATTGGCGATATACCATGGACGGTTGGAGAACCTTCTGGAACGAATTCTTACCGGTTTAGCCCAGAATGTTCCCGAACACAAGCCGAAAGCTATATAAACCCTGCTGGTCCGCAGTCAGTGAGTGTGCTTCATCGAGAGGAAAAGTGTGCGTCTCTCATTGAGTGAGTGTGTCTCGTCTAGCGAGTCAATCCCTGCGGAGGCGATTGCATTGACAGCCGGCCAGCGAGTGTCGAGTGGGTCGTGGAGTCCACCGAAGGAGTCTGTTAGTGTATCGTGGTTAGTGCAACGTCGAGAGAGCATGTTGAGCTCCGGGAAAGACTGAACCGAAGAGTCAGGAGCTGTGCTCGTGTGTCGTCGAGTGCATCACAAGTTGTAGCGTGGAGAGTCTCGAGAGTACGTGGAGTTCCGAGAACGACCAAGCAGAGTCGAGAGCTGTACTCCAGAAAGCAGAGTCGGCTGCTTTGCAGGAAGCTGTCTCCACCGTGATAGCCTGATAACCTGAAGGCTGTGTCGCTGATCGTGTCAGCGTAGTTCGTAGCGTTTACAGTAGATCTTTGACGACTGTAAAACGTGTTTTGGAGCTGTCCTGACAATACTGGCAAATAAAGTGTGTTTCGATACTTCATAAAATGTCGTCGTTATTCACTCCAGATCTACACGAACCCCGTACGAACGTGAAGGAAGGAAGTAACGCAACAACTGGTGTCAGAAGAAAGAGAAATTACGTAACAATATTTTACGAAGAGTAATGCAGAGTTGTTAGTGGATTCTTTTGCAATAAGATCTGAGATTCTGAAGATTTTACAATTCTGAGAAAGTATTTTGCAAATTCTGAGAAAATTAAACAATTTAGAGAAATTATTTAATGGAATCAAATAATGTTACGAAATAACAATGACATTACTAAATAGCACACTAAATAATAAAGAAATATTAAACTATTAAAATAATGTTACAAAAGTAAAACTATTATCATTAAGATTACAAGCCACTTTTGTGACTGCTACTTACATTAATAACATTAATAGCTAAACAATTATAAATAAAAATGAGAATTGTACTGCTTTCAGACTGTCGCTTTTTATAGCAAGATAGTTCGTTAGAGTTCGAAGCTTCTGGTGAAGAGATTCATTTCTGAGAATCTGCTGAAACCATTCACAAGCATTGTTTGTTGAACAGGGCCAAAAATTTAGATCTTTGGTTATTTGACTCTGAAACAAGTAGTGAGAAAGTGTAAGGGTCATTTTAGAATTATAATCAAGAAAATATCACATACTCATAGCCTTTTTCGGAAATTCAGGATTTTGGAGCCAAATCCTTGGCTGTTTTTAACTGCCCCTAGATTAACTATGACCATTAACTCAGAATAACAGTTAATCTAAGGGTACTTATGTCCATATATTTTTGCTGCAATCTCGTACGGTCCCTATAACAGAATTGTACCAAATAACATAATCTGATAGTCCAAGAATCATGAGAACTCCAAGTAAATTCGCTACTCTGACTCATTTTCAGCATTATTTAAATAATAGAAGCCATAATAATAATACAGATTTTTAACTTAGTGGGATTTTCTCTTGCTTTGCCTTTTCCTCACACAAAAACTAGACATAAAGGATGAAGTTAATTTTTAATAATTTAGACAACAGACCATGAATCAAAACCAATTTCCAAAATACATCCCCACAATTGGTCTATATTCATCAATATCACACTTTCATGAAATGCTGTTTATATTGACATACAGCTTCATTCGATGAGAATTAGTACATTGAAAGTTAGCTGGGCTCTGTCTGACACAGTTAGTGTCGTAGCTTCGTGTAGAGCTCCAGGCAGGGCTGTGGAGCCGGTAGGGAAAATGACCGACTCTTGGAATTTTAATATTTACTCCGAATCTTGATTCCAACTTCGACTCCGACTCCTTCATATATATGTAAACATATATGCATGGGTACAGCTTATTTTTTTAATATAAAAAAAGGAATAGATGCTACAGAAAAAAACTGATGCATAGCAAATTTTTTATATTAATTAGCATTTATTATGAAATGGAAAAACTGGCATTAGTAATTTCTAAGAAACACTAAAATTTCGGCAAGATCCTTTTTGTTAGAGGATTATAGATTCGATTTCATAAACTTGAGATCTGAGAACTTTCCACACTGATTTGAGTACGAAGAAGAGTTATTACTGTTAGGGCTATTTCCTCTAACTTTTCAGGATAGATTTTTATAAGTTCTAAAAGAGCTGTCTTGCAAGCGCAATCATATTTCTCCATTTCTTCAAAGGCCATGTAGAAATCTTGTTTGTATTTCTTCATTTTTATATCTAAAGGCTCTTGTTTTTTATTTTCATTCGCTTTCTCTTAGCCTTTTTCAATATTATCCAAAACTATTTCTCAACATCTAATTCATCATTGGAAACGAATGATACAGACTTTCAATTGCAATGTCTGCAGTTTGACTGTCCTGATTTGAATACTCCAGTTGTTCTGATAATCATTTCATTCTCAATGAAAGTTCATAGATGGCTTTCTTTGCCTTTTTAATTTGTTTGTCATCCAACAAAATTCGGCGATTTGGATCTACATATATTGAACACAGCACGATCTTATTTTCTACCAAACTAGTTTCTCTTTTCTTCATTGAAGAAATGATTCCTTCTGCAATAAACCCTCCATTTCAGAAAGAACGAACATCAAATTCTTCCAGTCTTGCCTCTTGTTAATTCATCAGATTGTAGCTTTTTGGTGGCTATATACGATATAGAAAGAAGAGTTTCCAATTTTGCAAGATCATTTCACAGTCTTTCTGTTAGTGAAACATTAGGGTTATCTAGATCTTCTAACATTCTCGTCTCCTGTTAATTCTTCAGATTGTAGCTTTTTTATGGCTATATACGGTGTTGAAAGAAGGGTTTCCAGTTCTGCAAGATCATTCCACAGTCTTTCTGTCAGTGAAATATTAGGGTTATTTACATCTTCTGAAAAAGTTCTTAATCCTAACAACCACTATATCACCAAATATGTACTTCTGCATTGCGTTGCTCCTTTTCCTGCTCGCTTCCTAAGAATGGTATCAATTTGGGAGTTCTCGCTGCTTACCTAAATTCACCAATGAGATTAGTAACTAAATGAATCAGTTTAATTAATAATGGCAAATATCACATCCATCTTGCTCCCTTATATTAATTTACTAATATGTCAATAAAATAGAAAATAACTATTTATTAATGCATATAGTCCATAAATAAAAATATTAATTCAGTTTGTCATTAATGTTTTTTAAATTCACTTTAATTTCATTTCAAATTCAAACTGTTCAATAAAAACTGGAGTCGGAGTCAACGTGTTTGTTAACGACTCCAACTCCTTTTACCCCAAAATCTACACGACTCCTATTCCATGACTCCGACTCCACAGCCCTGGTTCCAGTGGATGTAACTCAGTTAATCTACTTTAAGGTTTTAATAAGCTACCAGAGGCGATAAGTTGTTTTGCATTATTTTAAGTCTCACTTAATGCGAAGAATAAGTTTTACATGAACTTTTACAGTTTCGTGTTTTGACCATGGTAAGGGTTAATGAAAAGCAATAACTCACTTTAATATGCACAGATACTTTTTTAAGGGTAAGTAGTTAGTTATAAGTAATTAAATAAGGTATTATATAACCTTAGTCATTACAGATTTACATGGCCAGTATTACATTTTATTTATTTTTTAACAATATTAGTTAAAAAACCCTATTAAAATCACAATCTAATAACATTTTACAGTTTAAAATACATGTAATTTATGACATTGATTCTTAAACGATATTAGCATAATTACAAATTAAAAGCATAAAATATTTATGTTTTGTAATTACAACATTCAACAAAATATTTATGCGTCTTTCGAAGCCTTCCCAGACATTTTGGCTAATTTATATCGATTTCCTTCTCTTTAAGCATCTTTTCTAACAGTTAGAAATTTGTCTCAATACACAAAGCAATGTTCGCACTAGTTTCTGCCTGTTTTATCTCCTAATCTGTCAACCTCTCCACAATGTACCCATGAGGGTTTACTTGATCTGGTAAGATTTAGATAGTCCAAAACCCCCTGACAGATATGAAGCAAATTATGGCTATGCCTAAAAGTAACTACAAAAGGTTTAAATAAGCTTCTTATTTAAAAAGATCTTATAAGAAAAACACACGTTCTTATGCTAAAAAAATCAATTACAGCTGGTGGTGATCTAATTAAACAAGAAGAGTCAACTTAAAACCAAAAATATGGACTAGTGGTCAAAGACAATACAATTTAATTTCATTTTAAGCTGGCTCACTCTATCTCTGTAACAAATTAAAATGTCAGCAGTGGTAATGCAAAGACGAATAATTACAAACTGTCAGAGCTGGCATGAACTAATGCAGGGAGCAAATGGAGGTCAGAAACACACTCCAAAAACCTCAGTTTAGAAACTACTTAAGTAATTTGCATTCTGGTGAGGAAATAGAAATTGGAAATTATAGTAAAGGCTGAAATTGTAAACAGCTGAGTAATTTACATAATAATAACTGTACACATCTTTGAAAAATAATTTTCCTTCTTTTTACGTATTCAGTTTCCTTCTTCCACGTTTCCTTTTCATTTTAGAATTTTTTGGATTTAAAGATTTTTGTTATTCTAAAAAAACTAAATGAATTTAGAATGTATAGACTAAGCTACTAATTTTATTTCTTTAGTAATATGAACATTCAGAAGAAATATGAAATATGCATGGTAAGGTCTGATTACAGAGCTGGTGTAGCATAATTTTTAGAATTTAGTTACACGTCGAGCAACAAAATCTAGAAACAGCAAAACTTTTAGAATTTAGAACAGACATTGGAAGCAGAATTTAGAAAGGCACTAGACAGCAGAATTTAGGATCCACAGAGATTGCATCAGGTGGGAAAATGCCTAGTGCCAGCCCTGTATATGATGTATTAAGACATATTAGATGAATCTTTTAAATTGCCAGTTTTCAAATTTTTTATTAATAAAAACAGTCCACGGTATAAGATAAAAAGCATTTTTGCTAACTTCTATGCTTGTGTCTAGTGAAACGTAGAGAAAATAAAGGGAAGAAATGTTAAGAAAAAGATTCTAGTATCGAAGTAAAACATTCAGCTATTATGTTTTCATTGTTTTTCCAGACATACTCCAAAAAGTAAGAAATTATGTGTTAATACCATGGAGACATTTTTCATTTTGTCACATTTTTCTGGGATCTTCTAGAATCTTAGGTCTATAAATCTTGACTTCAAATCTTTTTAAACTTTCCAAGCTATGTTTAAAATCCTAAAGAAAAATTATCCCTACCAATTCTGTAACATCAAAAAGACAGAAATATTTTGGAAAAAAAAAAAAAAAAAAATATTATAGAAAAACAAAATCTGAAATGTTTCAGATTTTAAATTACGTCCAAAGGGGCATTTTTTAACATTTTGTGTGTTACCTTTCTTTATTAAATATCATGTTCCTCGCACTTAAACCATAAGATCCAGTGCAACAGCAATATCGCAAAATAGTTTTAAAACGAGCATATCTTTAGAATTTCCGATACAGAGACTCACGCGCTGGAGATAAAAATGTTTTTTCTGCACAACGTTGCCATTGCTCGCTTTGAAATCCTTGAGTTTGTTAATCAAAAATTCGTCAAAGTTTTAAAAAATAGGAAATCGATCATAAAACAAATTTCAAATTTCAAATTTGGTCTTCCACATGCTCATATTCGTTGGAGGATTACGTTATTCAAAATTCGATGACTCTACCGTTGTTTTATCACAATACGAGAAATATACATACATTTATGCAGATTTTTCATTATTTAATTTCTTCAAATATAATGCAGGACTCTAACATTTTGTGGCAACAGTTTGAAAAGTGAACCGACATTTATGAGTCCGACGCAAAATGCCAAAACGAAACTAATAGTCCTTCGGGATTCAAGTCCCTTTGGACTAAAAAAAAAAAAAAAAAAAAAAAAAATGGCATAAGGAAGTGTAAAATTAATTTTATAGAGAAAACTGATGCATATTGTAATATCTTGTTATTTAATAAATAAATATAATTATTGTTGAGGTGGCAACGCCATATTTGTATTAAACCGTTACTCAGTAACGTGAGATATTGTTTTAAAAAGATTAGAATTCTGAAGATTTTTACCAGTTAGGAGTAGTATGAAATTTTGCCACTTAAGAATTGTATAAAATTTGTCTATCACCGAGAACTAGAAATAAAATTTACGTTCTACTAAGAAGATTGTCTGTTTGTAAATTACTGCAAAATACATTACAGTCTTAATTAATTGGAGGTTCCACCGAGATACTGGAAATTAGGAGTGCAATTATCAATTTCGATGGTGCTGGTCTCCTAATCCCAGAAATTTACTGAATTTTTTTAAACAAGTTTTCTAATACCAATTGCCAAGTTTGTTTATTTCAAGGAGAAAATGTAAGAAGTCTGCCGTTTTAAAGCCAGATTTGAAGCAGATCATTCAAAGGTTATCTTCTGTGCTTCTATAACTTGCGTCCGAGCAAAAATCTGTCCAAACAGGATATTGCTGATCTCTGAAGATAAGATTAACTTTTGGTTTTCTTAAAAAAGCTTTTATTGAATTTTAATACTTTGTTTCAGAATTGTAGTTTATCGTGTAAGATTCTGTTTAAAATAACTAACGCTAAAAATATTCAGCTTAAATTTATAATTGACATTTGTGGTAAAGAAGTATTTTAAAATTATTAGGCACAGCTTTAGTATAGCCCACCTGGAATTTTAAACAAAAAAAATATCACCAAGAGCGGCGATAAATGATATGATCTGGTAACCCATACTATTAGCCAAACGCAGTGTAAACAAGAGGATGGAATTACGGTTATAGCTAATTTAGTAGTCAGTTACATTTATTCAATTTCAATACAAATTACCGACATATCCGTTTACTCAAAGTTTAATGCACGTGCCCTGTATTCTTACGTTTCCGGTATAGATTTCTCTTAAAATTTGTCTCACGCTGCGTTGCAGGAGGAAATACAACATTTTAAATTAGAATTCTACTAAAATTAATATCTAAATACACAATTCATAACACTGTTATTGGCGATTGTTTAACGGTCAGATACCGTGAATACTATTTTGTATATATATTTTTGGCTACTTGAGGTGATATTTTTGCGTTTAGTTATTGCTTGCTGTAAAACTGCTGTTAGTGATGTTGTAATTAAATATCAGGAGATTATAAAGGAAAATTTAAGGTGGGAGTTTTCAAACAAGCGTAAAATTTTGGGAACAGATATTTTATGTATGAATTAACAATAAAGTATGAACTTTTTAGAGGATTTTTGATGGATTGTTGATTATTGAAGGATAACGTTTTCTGTGAAAAATGTAAGATACCATGCTGATTAGTTAGTCAGAAAAAGTCATCGAATGGTAGTATTTGCAAGAAATGTACGGCTGAGAAATCAATTAGGCTAGGATCTTGATTCGTCTGTAGTAAGCTCAATTTTTCTAGAAACTTTTTTTTTTTTTTCCAACGCGAATCAATGGAGTTGCTTATGCGCGCATTTGTGCAATTCTCCGATTTCTTTTAAGTGAAAGAAGATTTCTTAGTATATGAGCAATGCAGTGTTTATTCAATTTCTGATTTTTAAGTAAAAAGAGATCGCTATATACATGGGCTAAGCCAATGCAGTGCGCAATGCCGAGGTTGTGCGCGGTGCCTAGTTTGTGCAATTCTAGGATGTTTTTTAAGTGAAAATAGATCGATGTGTACATGGGCAAAGCCAATGTAGTGCGCAATGCCTAGTTTGTGCAATTCTAGGATTTTTTTTTAAGTGAAAATCGATCGATGTGTACATATGCAAAGCCAATGTAGTGCGCATTGCCGAGGTTGTGCGCGGTGCCTAGTTTGTGCAATTCTAGGATGTTTTTTAAGTGAAAATAGATCGATGTTTACATGGGCATAGCCAATGTAGTGCGCTATGCCGAGGTTGTGCGCGGTGCCTAGTTTGCGCAATTCTGGGATGTTTTTTTAAGTGAAAATAGATCGATGTGTACATGGGCAAAGCCAATGTAGTGCACTATGCTGAGGTTGTGCGCGGTGCCTAGTTTGTGCAATTATAGGATGTTTTTTTAAATGAATATAGATCGATGTGTACATGGGCAAAGCTAATGTAGTGCGCTATGCCGAGGTTGTGCGCGGTGCCTAGTTTCTGCAATTCTGGGATGTTTTTTTAAGTGAAAATAGATCGATGTGTACATGGGCAAAGCCAATGTAGTGCGCTATGCCGAGTTTGTGCGCGGTGCCTAGTTTGTGCAATTCTAAGATGTTTTTCAAGTGAAAATAGATCGATGTGTACATGGGCAAAGCCAATGTATTGCGCAATGCCGAGGTTGTGCGCGGCGCCTAGTTTTTGCTATTATAGGATGTTTTTTTAAGTGAAAATAGATCGATGTGTACATGGGCAGAGCCAATGTAGTGCGCAATGCCGAGGTTGTGCAATTCTCTGATATTTTTAAGGTGGAAATAGATGGATGTGTACATGGAACCGAGCTTTGATGTTTTTCGGGCGAATATGGATCGTTGTTTACAAAGGAAAACGAGATAATGTGTGATGACGAGCTGTAATGTAACGTATTTTATATGCAATGTTTAACATATCGTTTGTGTATTTTAAATTTGTATTGTTGTTTTAATTGTGAATTATATTTAAGACATCATTTTTCATTTAAATTGTATTTTAATGTTTTGGTTTTGATATGTTTATAATGCTTTCCGACTTACGATATATATCGATAGCCCGACGATCTACCCAACAGTAGCAAAACTGTAAACTTTGACCCTATAAGTAACTTTTACCTCATTATTATAATACGTAGTGTTTGCAATCGTAATCGCACTTGATAATATGAGTTCTTTGATAATACAGTGTCTCACAAAAGTGATGGGACACTTGTGCTTTACAAAAGGAAACTGTAATAAAATAAATTAAAAAAACATGTAAAAATTTTTTGTGGGTGTGTTTCATACTTAAATTTAGTAACAATTATTACATCACATACATTTTCTCAAAATATTAATTTAATAAAAATACATTTGTTTAGAACGGAGCAAAAAATGGCTCACATAAGTGATGGGACACCATTAGATACGTACTATGCAACAAAAATCGTCTGAAGTAAGCAATAAAAATATTTTTTTGGGTTTTTATTTTTACTCAAAGCAATTGGCAATAATTTATCGCAATCGTCTGCAGTATGTCTTTCCAGTTTGTTTTGGAATTTTTGTGTTTTTTACCTCTGTGCAGCCATGAATGCTAAACGAAAAGAAACTTTGCCTGAAATTCGAAAATTAGTTATTAAGTTGCATATTGAACGTGGAAATTCTATTAGATAAACTGCTGAAACCGTTAACCTGAGTCATTCAACAGTTTTTAATATCATTAAACGATATAAAAAGAATCATATGATTCAGGATAAAGAAGACCTGGCCGACCATCAGAGCTATCCAATGGACTAAAGCGAATTATCGTTCGAAATATTAAAAAAAAATCCAAGAATGAGTGCTCCCAAAGTTGCTGCTGATTTACAAGCATTATATGGAGTAATTGTTAATCCTGAGACTATTGGAAGAGTAATTCGATTTGCTGGATATCACGGTAGAGCAGCTAGGAAAAAATTCTTCGTGAGTGAAAAGAATAGAAACCTCAGACTGGCTTTCGCAAAATCCAACATAAATAAGAATTCTGATTACTGGAATGAAGTTATATTTGCTGATGAGAGTAAATTTAATATATTTGATTCTGACGGTAAAATCTTTGTGTGGAGAAAACCCAGGATAGACAATTTATTAAAATCGGTGCTTCAAGAAGAATGGGGTAAAATCACTCCAGAAATCGCAAAAAAATTAGTCGAATCCATCCCAAGAAGATTAAATCATGTTTTAAAAGTAAAAGGAAATCCAACAAAATATTAAAACCTTTTATAAAGTAAAATTTTTGGATAAATATTTGATGGAAAAGTAAGTGTCCCATCACTTATGTAAGCCATTTTTTGCTCCGTTCTAAACAATTGTATTTTTATTAAATTGATATTTTAATATTTTGAGAAAATGTATGTTATGTAGTAATTGTTACTAAATTTAAGTATAAAACACACCCACAAAAAATTTTTACATGTTTTTTTAATTTATTTTACTACAGTTTCCTTTTGTAAAGCACAAGTGTCCCATCACTTTTGTGAGACACTGTATGTGTGTGTGTATGTGAAACATTGCTTAGTGTTCCTAATTTGTAGTATTTATTTTCTTATAATATTTTCTTTCATTGCGAGAAATTAAATTTTTTATTTATTTATGTGTAGAATTCTAGTATGCCTGCCTACAGAGAATATAATGTGATTTAGAAATTTAAGAACCTGTTTTTCATTAATGTGAAGTTTAAAATTTTTAGAAAATAATTAAAATTGTCTACTTATTGGTATATAAGGGATTATGTTGTTACGTAGCAAAACATTAATTTGTAAATATGATAAAATTGATATGTTCCAGAGTATTAATTAAAAAAAACTTTTTTTTATTTGTATAAATGCTAAAGCTTAAAAATCTTTGAAAATATGCAAGCTGTATGAAATACAAGTATGAGAGACTGCGACGTTCTTTATCGTTGTAATAACTGGTAGAATTCGCTTACTGTATCATGATAATTTTAAATATAAACAATTTATTATACTTATTTTCAGTTACGCCTAAGCTCAGAAATGTAAATTTAAAGAATTTGATGTTAATTTACAATAATAAACAATTCATTTTTTTTTTTTAAAGAGAAAATACAAATTACGCGTAGCATGGAGAATACATTGTGACGTCACACCAAATTATTTATTAAAGGTGAAATAGCTAAAGGTTTCCGGTATTGTTTTTAAAATTACATCCTTTTAACCTTAATCATTTTTATTAATCATTGCTTAATATTTCTTTCTCTTAAAACCGTGTATAACAGTCATAAACTTATTTCTATTATCCACGATTTCTGGTGAAATCAAGATGGCTACCATTTTTTTAAACACGGAGTTTCGTCGAAAATCTGGATGGCAACCATTTTTCAAAACAACGTATTTCATGTGCCTTGGCGCCAAACCAAATTCGCCAAACTTTGAAGGTGGGCTATACTAAAGCTGTTCCAATTATTATTTATGCTTTACTTTTATTTGCATTGAATTTTTATGTTGATAAATGATATGTGTAAGCCATCCCGGCATTTATAAAAAAAACTGCTAGCTGAGTTTTTGAATTTGTTGCCATCCAGGCGTGTGATAGATAGTAACATCATCTCGACGTATTACAGGCATGGACCTTATAAGAAATAGACTAACCCAATTGCGTTTTCTCCCTTGTCTGGCGCGTTCCCGGCTGTCACCTTGATCACATCCGGAGGAGTAGGGACGACTTCCAGAAATTAGCAATAGTTGGCTATTGCAGCGCGTACAATTGTCACGAAAAAGCTGGTGGTAGTGCCTCATTTCACAAGTAAGAATTTTTAAATATTTTTATTTTTGACACTGAGATTGCTGTTTAAATATTTAGCATGTTTTTCAAGCATAATTAACGTTCTAAATAATTATAAAGCTGTTGCATGCTTTCAGGCTTGTATATATTTTTAGCTTTTCCTATGATGTAAGCGAATTTGTAACTTCTTCTTTTAGAAAATAATATTTTAGATCTGAACTAACAGAAAAATTCAACCAAGTAAATTTCTCTTACAATTACTAAAACTATAACTAATACTAAACTATAAATACTAAAATGCTTAAAAATGAATTTTTGAAAGTTTTTCTTTAAAATTTATAATTTTTTGCTGCTTTTTTAAATTATAGGTAAATTTTAATTCCTAGCATTATAACTAATCAAAAATAAGAATATTTAAGAACGAAAAGTATGCATCTTATATAGCTGGTTTTGTTGTTAAAAGCTTAGCTTATAAAGTAAAATGTAATATATGTTTCTCAGCTTTAGTTTCAGCAGAACCATATGATGGTTTGCTAGGTTTCAAATATTATAAATCTGGATGTAAAGGTTTGACTTCTCCTTCCAGTGACGTCCGAATAATCTGCAAAAATGTAGAAATAATTTTTAGGCAGACTGAAAAGGAGTTTAAATTGAATAAAAAAAATATTATAAATTTCATGACTCTAAATGTCTTAAAAAGCGTAGGAACACATATATTTCCTTCTCTTCAAGACCATATTTATGATGTTGAGCCACATAAAAACCACCTGATTAAATTAATTAAAGCAGTGATATTTCAATATTTAAAAATCAGAATGCATCATGCAGTTGCATGTTACAATGAATCTAAACAGAGAGAAAATATTCGAAGCAGATTTACTAAATTAATTTTATTTAAGCATCAATAAACCATATTATTTGTTTCTCTTTCTCTCTCTCTCTCTAAATATATATATATATATATATATATATATATATATAGGTATGTGTATTTACATTAATAGATAAATAGATATAATCTTGTTTTCACAAATATTTGAAATAAAAAGTGAAGTAAGCGAATTTTTCAATGCAACAAATATCCTAAATTGTTTACTTTAATACATATGTATTTATGGATGTATAGTCATTCTGCTTAAAGTATTTACAGGTATATAAAATTACAAGGTTACTTTAGGCGCATTAATAAAAATTTAAGATTGGACATATAATATCTTGTATTTTATAGTAATTATTTTTTTAAATTTATTTCTAGTTCCGCATAAGATTTTTTTAATTTACTGCGAATTTTTTTAAAATTTTTCATTACACTCAGAAAAGTTTATGCTCCGAATTTTATGAGTTATTAATATTGTCATAAATGATCATCTTTTAATACCATAATAATTTTGAAAACAGAAAAAAATAAATAAAACAATCCTTGGTTTCTATAAACATTTGAAATGATAAATATTTGCTACTACTGCCTGAAAATGCCATAAAATTAAAAAAAATTACCAAATCTTGTTTAATTTTACCTATTTGTTTCATAGCATCATGTACTATCAATCTTACTTAATTTTACTTTATTTGTAGGCAAAAGTAAATTCATAAATTTTTTGTTTAGAGTTTTTACCGTTTTATCAAAGTAATGATGTTTAGACAAGAATTACGCTTATGCTCAAAATGCAGTAAAAAAATACTCAAAATGCACTAAAAAGTGGTTTCATGAGATATATAAAATCTTATTAGCAAAAACTGTGATTTTTATTATCTCATCATTTATACAACGTATCATATTTAATAATTATAAAGAGTTATGTGATACAAACGCCATATGTTTCAATGTTACGATAAACTAAATCGTCCCTACTCTCTCTTCCCGACATGTGTGTGACGCGCGCCCCGCCCACTGGGTTAGTCTATTTCTTATAAGGTCCATGGTAGTCTCGCATTTACACTACGTGTACTTTCTATTTTCTCTTAAAAATAACAATAATAAATTGTTTATTATTGTAAATTAATATCAAATTCTTTATTTTTAATTTACATTTATAACATTTAAGTTTAGGCGTTACTGATAATAAGTATAATAAATTGTTTATATTTAAAATTACCATGATACAATGAGCGAATTCTACCAATTATTAAAACGATAAACAACGTCGCAGTCTCTAATACTTGTAGAGCTTCAATATTTTCAAAGATTTTTATTAAATTATTATTATTATTCTTATTAAATTTTTTTATTTATACAAATAAAATAATTTTTTTTAAAATTTAAATTCATATTGTGGAACATTTCAATTTTATTTTTTTTACAAATTACCTTCTTGCTACGTAACGACATAATTCCTTACATACCAATAATTAGACAATTTTCATTATTTCTAAAAATTTTAAACTTCACATTAATAATAAAAAAAAAGAATATTTTTTATTGCATATGAACATCATTACACAGCTTTCATATCAGTTTCTAAATTCCTAAATCAGGCCATATTCTGTGTAGGCATGCTAGAATTCTACGCATTAATAAATAAAAAAATCTAATTTCTCAGAATGAAAGAAAATAATATAATAAAATAAATACTACAAACTTGGAACACTAAGCAATGCTTCACATACGCACACACACAAACATATTATCAATCAACTATATTATCAAGTGCAATTACGATATCAAACACTACGTATTAAAATATGAGGTAAACGTTACTTCAAGAGTTAAAGTTAACAATTTTGCTACTGTTGAGTAGATCGTCAGGCTATCGATATATATGTCGTAAGTCGGAAAGCGTTATAAACATATCAAAGCCAAAAATTTAAAAATACAATTTAAATGAAAAATGACGCCTTAAATATAATTCACAATTAAAACAACAATACAAATTTAAAATACACTAACGATATGTTAAACATAGCACATAAATAAAGTTACATTACTGCTCGGCATCACACACAACCTCGTTTTCTCTTCTACACAACGATCAGTATTCGCTTGAAAAACATCAAAGAATTCCACAAACTCGGTGTCCATGTGCTCATCCATCTATTTTCATTTAAAGAAAAATCAGAGAATTGCTCAAACTCGGCATTGCTCAACACATTGACTTTGACCATGTGCACATCGATCTATTTTCACTTAAAAAAACATCTCAGAGTTGCACAAACTCGGCATCGCGCACAACCTCGGCATTGCACACCACATTGGCTTTGTCCATGTGCACATCGATCTATTTTCACTTAAAAAAAAATGCCAGAATTGCACAAACTCGGCATCGCGCACAACCTCGGGATTGCGCACCACATTGGCTTGCCCATGTGCACATCGATCTATTTTCACTTCAAAAAACATCCCAGAATTGCACAACCTCTGCATCGCGCACAACCTCGGCATTGCGCACCACATTGGCTTTGCCCATGTACACATCGACCTATTTTCACTTAAAAAATCCCAGAATTGCACAAACTCGGCATTGCCCATGTGCACATCGATCTATTTTCACTTAAAAAAAATCCCAGAATTGCACAAACTCGGCATCGCGCACCACACTGGTTTTGCCCATGTGCACATCGATCTATTTTCACTTAAAAAAAACATCCCAGAATTGCACAAACTTGGCATCGCGCACAGCATTGGCTTTGCCCATGTGCACATCGATGTATTTTCACTTAAAAAAAAACATCTCAGAGTTGCACCAACTGGGCATTGCGCACCACTCAAAATCGTCTATACGTCTCAAAACCATCTCTCTACTAGTTTCATATTTGTTCCACAAATTGGGCACTTATACGATATTGCAATGAAACTTTTCTCCATACACCACTTATGTCTATGTATAAAATTAAAGAGAAAGTATTAGCACAAAAAATG
The DNA here is from genome assembly GCF_044657685.1 of Stegodyphus dumicola. NCBI lineage: Eukaryota > Metazoa > Arthropoda > Arachnida > Araneae > Eresidae > Stegodyphus > Stegodyphus dumicola. The sequence goes on along the minus strand of NC_140768.1, from coordinate 129,492,916 downwards.
AAACTTACATTGAAAGAAATGTTTAACAAAACCAACAAATATAGTGCACTTTTTTTTTTGTTTTTGGTAAATTTTGATTTCCTTAAGGTTATAATGCTTCATTATTTCGTACACAAATATTTCATGTTTTTAATTATCGTATTTGCCGGCGTATAAAACACACCCGCTTTTTTATACATATTTTTACACACATTTTTATACGCTCTTTTTGCTTCTTCGCTCCATCTGATTAAAAAAATCCAGATTCAGATACTCATCCATTCTGCGATAAACACCGAATTAGACACACTCATTAATAATCAAAATATTCTTTAAGCAAAAGAATTTTTTTCTGTATTTTCAGAAGTTACGGTTATAATTTTTAATTCATGCATTCAGTATTTTTAATCGTTTGCTAATGATCGTTTGGTATCTTAATAATACATTTGTGAGAGATAGTTCGTTGCATTAAATGCTAACACTACCACACATCACACAAAAGTAGATTTATAATGTAAAAAATCTGGCGCAGAACATTTTAAACCTACCATTTCAACTCAGTTAAAATATAATTTAAGTTTTCTTTAAATACGAAGCTATAGCATACTTATAACTTGTTTTTAAGAACAGGCGTAACCAATATTACGTCATAAAAAGGCGTGTCCAAGCATAAGAGAATTAAACACAGCATCGACTGATGCAGCCTATTCTGCGATTTAGCCGAAATTGTTTTGTTATCGCCAACCAGGAGTGGAGATAGATAGTAAAATCGTCAAACTGACGTGGGTAAAATTCCATTGTATTGCCTAACTGGCAAAGGTGTTTATATAGTTATAGCTAACGAGGCTTGTGAATAGTGAGTTAAAACATCAACCCGACGTAGTATTATAGTATTTTGTGTCAACCTGGCAAAGTTGTTTAAATAATTCTCTCCAATTGGTTAGTGTGAATTTCTTATTTGAGAAATTAAGTCTCTCCAAAAATTATATATTTTTAATACAAGTACGAGCTTTTAGATTGTATTTCAAAAGGAAGCCTATTAAAGGTAACCTGTGTCAACATGTCATTCTTAGCTAGGAGTAAAAAAACAGGATTTAAAAGTACTAGCAGAAGAGTTAGGTTTAACCGTGAAACCTGAATTTAAGATTGCTCAGTTGCATAAACTGATTACTGAACGTCCCGATTATGATGAGGAGTTTACTCGAGAACTACTGGCTGCAATTAGAGAAGAAAGGGAACGAAAAGAAGAATGTGAAAGAGAAGAAAGAGAAAAGGAACATGAAAGAGAAGAAAGAGAAAAGGAACATGAAAGAGAAGAAAGAGAAAGAGAAAAAGAACGTGAAAGAGAAGAAAGAGAAAGAGAAAAAGAACGCGAAAGAGAAGAAAGAGAAAGAAGAGAAGAACGCGAAAGGGAAGAAAGAGAAAGGGAACGCGAAAGAGAAGAAAGAGAAAGAAAAGAAGAGCATGAAAGAGAAGAGCGAATTAGAGCCTTTGAGCTACAGAAACTTCAGTTGGAAGCAATGGCTGTAACAGCACAGCCGGTGGAAACTACGCAGTTAGCTGAGCAGCCTTTAAAAATCAGAATTCACGATGTCATACCACGTTTCAACCCTAAAGAAGATGAAATAAGTTTATTTCTGGTGTTATTTGAGCGTCAAGCTAAAATAATGAATATACCTTGTAAGGATCTTAAGTTTTACTAACGTTTATTTTATTTTAAATCTTTACTATCACTTCTTATTTTCTACTTCCGGCCAGAATTATAAGCGTTAAGGTTTTTATGCAAAGTTTGTCTGGCGAACGCCAAGTATTTAAGTTGTGGCTTTTTGCCAAGCGAGAGAGAGGAAGCAGTGAGTCGAAGCAGGCCGCTTACCTTAGAAGTTACGCAGTTGCTGGTTGCCTTCCAGGCCAGAGGTTTTAATCCTCTTGATAAATTGTAAACGTATTGTAGTGTTCACAGTTCTCTGTACTACATACGCTTCCTGTTATTATAAGGCCAATCTTCCACGTTTATTATTTTAAAGTTAAATTAGAGTTTAGTTCTATTTTTATATTTTTACGTTAGACCCCAAGTAGCGGGTCGATGTATTCCGAAGTACGGAAGTTATTGTAAATAGAGAAAATAAAGGGTTTTATATACCCTTCTTGTGTATCCTGTCTACTTCCCACAATTAGTGAACATAGCTTTAGTAAGCTCTCTGTTCCGAGTCAGGTCCTTGCATGTTCCCGAAGAAGGTAAGAAGGAACATTGACCCTGATAACCTGCTGAAAATCAAGTGACTCCACTTGTTTCATTGCTGCCTCCCGACATTGTTCAGCTTATTGCTAGAGAACCAGAAGAGGACGCGAAAAAGTATGAATATGTTAAAACTTTACTGTTACAACGATTTAAATTAAGTGCGGAAAAATTTCGACAACTATTTAATAAACACCAAAAATCTACTGAAAGTACTTAATATGATTTCTACTATGAATTAAAGAATTAATTAGAAGGATGGCTTAACGGATTAAACATTAAAACTTTTGAACAGCTAAAAGATCTCATGCTGGTTGATCAAATAAAAAAGCGTACTTCTCCTGATTTCAAAGAAGATTTTATGGATAAATGGACAACCATAATTTCACCTACTGAGATGGTTAAGAAAATTGAAAATTTTGAAGATGTCAGAAAAACAATAAAAAAGAAATTTTCTGCCAGTCAAACTGTGTTAACAGTTCTCTGTACTACATACGGCTTCCTGTTAATATCCGGCCAATCTTACACGTAGGCCCTTGTTGATTATTCCAAATTTTAGTTAGAGTTTAGTTCTATTTTTATATTTTTACGTTAGACCCCAAGTAGCGGGTCGATGTATTCCGAAGTACGGAAGTTATTGTAAATAGAGAAAATAAAGGGTTTTATATAACCTTCTTATGTATCCTGTCTACTTCCCACAATTAGTGAACATAGCTTTAGTAAGCTCTCTGTTCCGAGTCAGGTCCTTGCATGTTCCCGAAGAAGGTAAGAAGGAACATTGACCCTGATAGTGGCGCCCAACGAAGAAGAATAACCATGGCCGAGTTTCAAGAAGAACCTGTGCTGCCTGCAGAAACGGCTCAGAATCCAGAAATCCCGGCTGCCGCCCTGGAAGGATTTGGTTACATCGTCCAGACCATGCGCGCTTCGATGAAACCAGAAGCAACATTTAATGGAAACTCACCGGTAACCAGTTTTTTGGAAAAATTAGATGACCACTTCATGCTCTACCCCGTGCACGAATTTCAAAAAGTTACCTTAGCTACCAGCGCTTTGAGGAGCCAAGCGCTTAACTGGTTCAAATGTATAGGCAGAAGTCTCTTGGGTCAAGCAGAAAGTCCCACCTATACTTACGAGAATTTCAAGACTGCCCTACTAAAAGCCTTCCCTGTTGTAAGGGATCGTGCGAAATTAGAAACAGAACTTTTCAGTATATATCAGCAAAGAATCGAAAATCTCTCAAGCTTTATTTTAAGAAAAATTCACGTCTTCAAACTCTTGTATGGAAACCGTCCGGATCCTGAAATAATTCAAGTGATTTTGCCGAGGTTACTGCCCCAAGTGCAAGACTTTATTGAATTAAGAAATCCGGCTACACTGGAAAAGTTATTTGAGCTAACAATCCAGTTTGAAAGTAGAAGAACGGCGGACGTCGAAAGAAGACGCCAATATCAACAGCGAAACCAATTTGGTACGCCAAGACTACAGCAAACTCAAGCACACGGCTACGGAGGCAAAGCGAATCAGTGGGCAAGGAAACCCGAGCATTCAAAAACAGCCGGCGAACGTCGACAGTTCAATAACAACCCAGGAAAAAAGTCTCAAGGCCAGGGGAAAAAGAAGGAAACACGGAAATGAAAGATAATTTAAACTAAAACGGATTTCTGCTGACGGGAGGGTGCGGAAATCCGAAGGCCACGAAAACCCCTCTTCCTTCAAGTTAAATACAGTAATGGTGAAAAATTTGACTCTTCCGAAGATTGAAGTGTTGGTGAATAATATCCCAGCCACCGCACTCCTGGATACAGGCGCGCAGTGTTCCTGTGTGGCAGAAGATTTTTTTAGGAAGTATTTTCGCAAATACCGCATATATAATTCGGATAATACGACAGTGTTAGCTGCGCAAGGAGAAAAATGTAAGTGCATAGGTAAAGTACCGCTGTATATCCGTATCAAGGACGAACAAGTAAAGGTGATGTTTTTTATAGTAAAGAATCTGCAAGCACATATAATTTTAGGAATAGATTTTCTTTCAGAAGCACAAGCAACACTGGATTTTAATGAAGCGTCCCTTAAGCTGACAATGAAACCAGTTCGTGCAGAAAAGGCTGAACCGCCGATGGTAAATCTTGACCACCTACCTAAGGACGAGCAAGGAAGAATCCGACAAGTGGTAAGTGAATTTGCTTCGTTATTTAGTGATATTCCAGGATTTACTCAGGTTACTAACCATAGTATTGACACCGGAGATTCAATGCCAGTTCGTCAAAAACCATACCGGTATGATAAGAATAAGGAAAAAATTATAGAATGGCATATTACCGATATGCTACGTAAAAAGATCATAACGCCCATCTCAAGTAGTTATGCTAGCCCGGTGGTTTTATGTAAGAAAATAATGACTATCCTTTGATGCATCCAAAAAGGTGGAGATTCGCTATTGATTACCGTAAATTAAACTCCATAACTAAATATCCGGTATATCCGTTACCGATCATTGAAGAAATTCTAAGGAACATAAAATCAACCAAATTTATGACGACTTTAGACTTAACGACTGGTTATTTTCAAATAGGGGTTAGGCCTGAGGACGTGCCTAAGACTGCTTTTATAACCAAGTCTGGCACTTATGCATTTTTGCGTATGCTGTTCGGCCTTTCAGGGGCCCCGGCAACATTTCAGCGATGCATGGACATTGTGTTAAGACCTGTTCTTGGAAAGTCCACATTTATTTATTTAGACGATATCATTATTACTAGTGATAATCTCGACCAACATGTACAGGATTTAAGACAGGTGTTTTCTTTATTAAATGAGGCCGGTCTAAAAATTAATGTCGAAAAGTGCAAATTTGCAGCCCCTGAATTAAAATATTTAGGTTACAAGATATCTCAGAAAGGAATAGAGACAGACGAATCAAAAATAATCGCTGTACAAAAGTATCCGACTCCAAACACGGCAAAGAAGCTCTCTTCTTTTCTAGGACTTTGTTCATATTATAGGTCCTTTATAAAAGATTTTGCAGCTATCGCTGAGCCATTGTTAAAATTAAAAAGGAAAAAGGCAAGATTCTCGTGGACGGCCGAAGCCAATAGTGCTTTCCAAAAATTAAAACAAGCATTAACGCAAGCCCCTGTGTTGAAATTTCCTGAAAAGGATGAGAATTTAGAAATTTCAGCGGATGCTTTGGATTATGCGGTAGGAGCGGTACTTTCGCAAAATCAGCAGCCCGTGGCATTTTTTAGCCGAACTTTAAATCAAACACAAAGAAACTATTCCGCGACCGAGAGAGAGACACTTGCAGTTCTGTTAGCAGTGCAAAAGTTCCGAGTCTATTTTGGAAAGGCGCCAATAACAGTGTACTCTGATCATGCGGCGGTAACTAGATTATACTCAGGGAAAAATTTATCCCCAAGGTTAATAAGATGGGCACTCAAGCTGCAAGAATATAATCTGGTAATCAAGCATACCCCCGGAAAGGAAAATATCGTAGCAGATGCCGTATCAAGAATTAAAATAGATGAACAAGGTAATACCGTAAAGGTGACAATGCTCACAGCATGTACAATAAATTCCCGAGAAACTGTAATAACCGAACTGGGTAAGGATCCTGAGTTTGGAAGCATTTATGAGTATTTAAAGGATCGTGAAAATTTTAGCCACCAAGATATTGTGGCGATAAGAAATAGGGCGGCCCATTACGAACTAATAGATGGTCTATTATTCTATACAAAAACTACGAATTCCAACAACGAATTTCGACCTGTTATCCCAGCTAGTCTTAGATTAAATATCCTGCAGGAGCTCCATGACAGCCCTTTAGCTTCTCATGCTGGTATTCGAAAAACTATCCAACGCGTACGCGAGGCAGTCTACTTTCCTGAACTGCAAAAGTTAACAAGGGCGTATGTCCAGTCCTGCCCAACATGTCAAGCAGTTAATTATATTAATTTCCGCCCGGCCGGGTTTCTAAATAGTATTAAATCCGAATTTCCAAATGAAATAATTGGCATCGATTTATTGGGCCCTTTCCCAAAAAGTCAGTTAAATAAAAATCGCTATCTCCTTGTTATGGTTGATCATTTTAGTAAATGGACCGAAATTGTTCCCTTAAAACGAGCCTCCGCGAAATTAGTTACTGATTCTATTTTAAATAAATATATTTTAAAATACGGGGCGCCCCTAAAAGTTATATCGGATAATGGTCCTCAATTTGTAAGTAATATATTTGAAGACATGTGCCAAAAACTGGGCATACGTCATTTAAAAATGGTCCCGTATCGGCCGCAATCAAATATAGCGGAACGGGTCAATAGAAATATAGTGAAAATTATCCGTAGTTATGTTAAAAATTTTCATAAAAGCTGGGATAACTATGTCAATGAATTTGCTTTCGCCCTTAGGACCGCAAAACATGATACAACGGGCAAAACTCCTGCTGAGTTATTTCTAGGCAGAAAGATTATAACGCCGTTAGATAAATTATTTTATGTGCAACAAAGAGCCCCAGAATTTAAAATGGGTGATATATAAAAACTAATTAAGGAAGCAAAGAAGAATACTGAAGTAGCACAAAGAAAACAGAAGCTCTATTATGATTTGAAACGACGGGGAGTAACTTATAAAGTAGGGCATGAAGTTTTAAAAATTAAGCATTCACTTTCTTCAGCACCAGAAGATAAGACGGCCAAATTTTTTCCACGATTTGAAGGACCATGTGTTATAGAAAAAATAACTCACGCTGTAGTAGTGTTAAAAGCCAGAAATGGTGAAACCTGCTCCGCAAACGTTGATCAAATCAAACCCTACTTTGATCGTAATAAAATGCAAATATTTTCATATCTTCTGCAGGATCCGGCACGGCAGACACCGCAGGCACAAGCTCCAGAGGTGGAAAAACGACAAGTACAAGGACAAGCCATTAAGAGGCAGGAGCAAGTGAAAAGAAAATTTCCCCGCGGAAAAATTGAAGGTAGCAAGAAAAAGAAGCCGTTCCACCGTCCAGAAAAGAGAGTTCACGAACACCCCCAGAATGAAGAAGGGAGAAGGACGACGTATGTGAAGAGAACCAGGAGAAATGACGGCAACTATGGCTCTAAAACGGAAGATCTACTCATCCGACAGGACTCTCCGCAGCAAATGTCGCCGAACTGCGGAAGGGCCATCAGCGGCGGAGGAAAAGTTACAAGGAAAATTTGAACGGCCAGCAACGAGGTCCAAGCAGGAACACGACAGAAGTTTCCCGGTTTCGCCAAGACCAGCTGCCATCAAACGGCCAAGACCACAAGCAGAGGAGAAAAAGAAGGTATTCAAGGGTGACCGAACTGGTGAAAAAAGGAAGCTTCCAGAGGAAGGCACTGAAGGGCGAGCCCGTACAAGAAGGAGAATAAATCAAACAACTATCTGCAATACCTTTAAGGACTGGGCCCAGAAAAGGATGTCCGAATATCACAAAGATAAGTAAAATTTTATGTTACTTTGCAAACTTAAGTTAATCTTTCATTCTTACTGCAAGTGGCAGATTTCAAGAAGTTTTACCTCATGCGAGGTCTACCTTTATCGCCAAAAGGGCGAGAAATGAGTTGTTACCGATTTTGGTATTATGTTTTTCAATTACTCGCGCGTAAAACTAAAGTTGATGTATAATAGCGTTGTGTAAAGACTTAAATATTGTAAAAAGTTATTGTATAAATTTTATTTAAAACATTCTAGCAAGAAAGAAGTTTTAGTCTGAAAGACTTTTTGAAATGTAGTATTTCAATGTAGAAAGAATTGGCACTTGCTTTGAAATAAATAGAAGTTAACAATGCGCTACTAATGTATGTTTTCAAATGTGTAAAATTAACGGCATGTTGATATGTTCTTATATATAATGTGAACTGTTATTTTAAATGTTAAGAAATACCGTGATATGGTAAAAGTGAAAGTAATGTTAAATTTCTTTTTATTCGTGTGACTGTAGAAAGACTAAATCATGGTGAATATGTGTTAAAGGTTGAATGATGTAGTTAGGCTCTCTGACGCTACACTTCAGAGTTAGACACTTTCAGAATAGTACCTCAGGGTTTAGAGTTCGAATTAGGGTGTGTTACGAGGTCTTGGCATGTTGAATTTTAACACGTTAGTGTTTTGATTGTAGGAGGAAGTGTGGAACACGTAGACAGAAACACATTCGTGTTTGGTGTTCTTTTACAACACATGTCAGAGAGCACGGGGAGAGATAATTAAAATAGTCATGAATGAAATAAGAATTTTAAGAGAAATATAATTATACATGTTACTTGCCATTTCATTGTGTAACATTTCATTAAACTAGTTTTCCTTCCAGATCTCTGGAAGGAACCAGATTTGAATAAGAGCTCCTGTTTGGATGCAGTACAGATGAAAAAAAATTGTGTATCCTGGGAGCTGCTATTGTAAAAACAAATTTCTTTCTTTTAAATTTCTAGTTTCTAGCGAAAAAAATATTTGTAAAAGATTGGCCTCGCGTTAGATTCTAGAGCTAAAAGTTTCAACAAGGTCATTTTAGACCTCAGTTTCAAACTAATTAACTCTGGCGGGAAGTATGTAAGGATCTTAAGTTTTACTAACGTTTATTTTATTTTAAATCTTTACTATCACTTCTTATTTTCTACTTCCGGCCAGAATTATAAGCGTTAAGGTTTTTATGCAAAGTTTGTCTGGCGAACGCCAAGTATTTAAGTTGTGGCTTTTTGCCAAGCGAGAGAGAGGAAGCAGTGAGTCGAAGCAGGCCGCTTACCTTAGAAGTTACGCAGTTGCTGGTTGCCTTCCAAGCCAGAGGTTTTAATCCTCTTGATAAATTGTAAACGTATTGTAGTGTTCACAGTTCTCTGTACTACATACGCTTCCTGTTATTATAATGCCAATCTTCCACGTTTATTATTTTAAAGTTAAATTAGAGTTTAGTTCTATTTTTATATTTTTACGTTAGACCCCAAGTAGCGGGTCGATGTATTCCGAAGTACGGAAGTTATTGTAAATAGAGAAAATAAAGGGTTTTATATACCCTTCTTGTGTATCCTGTCTACTTCCCACAATTAGTGAACATAGCTTTAGTAAGCTCTCTGTTCCGAGTCAGGTCCTTGCATGTTCCCGAAGAAGGTAAGAAGGAACATTGACCCTGATAACCTGCTGAAAATCAAGTGACTCAACTTATTTCATTGCTGCCTCCCGACATTGTTCAGCTTATTGCTAGAGAACCAGAAGAGGACGCGAAAAAGTATGAATATGTTAAAACTTTACTGTTACAACGATTTAAATTAAGTGCGGAAAAATTTCGACAACTATTTAATAAACACCAAAAATCTACTGAAAGTACTTAATATGATTTCTACTATGAATTAAAGAATTAATTAGAAGGATGGCTTAACGGATTAAACATTAAAACTTTTGAACAGCTAAAAGATCTCATGCTGGTTGATCAAATAAAAAAGCGTACTTCTCCTGATTTCAAAGAAGATTTTATGGATAAATGGACAACCATAATTTCACCTACTGAGATGGTTAAGAAAATTGAAAATTTTGAAGATGTCAGAAAAACAATAAAAAAGAAATTTTCTGCCAGTCAAACTGAGAGATTTAACAAAGGATCATTTAAACCTCGTTCCGATAATTTTGCGAAAACAATAGAGCATCCGCCTCATTTTAAGCATTCTGATAAATGGGATGATTCAAAATACCAGAAAGGTCAACGACAAAAAAATCAATTTCAAAACAAGAACCAAGAAAATTTATATGATAAAAGATATCGACCACGTTGTTTCGAGTGTGAGTCATATGAACATTTTAAGCCTCAGTGCCCTCGCTTACAACCAAATGAAAAGATAAATTGCGTATTTTCGAATGATGATTTATTAAAGACGTATACAATTAACGGTTTAGTTAATGGGTATGAAATGCCTATTCTTCGAGACACAGGAGCCACAGTAGATGTTATTTCTCGAAAATACATAGATAGAGCAAAAATGATTGGAGAACATGTGTGGGTACAATATCTCTTAAATGACCATTCAGTGTGTCTACCGTTAGCTGAAGTTGAAATTAATTGTGAACTTGGTCACATAAAAACAAAGGCAGCTGTTGTTAAAAATGATCCTGGTAGATATGTATGGGTAACAAAACTGCTCAGTTGTTCAAAAAGAAACTATTCTTAAATTTAGAAAGGATAAATGCGGTTTTGACACGATCTCAAGTAAAACGATCTCGAGAAGGAGATCGAAGTAGAGACACCGAAATGGGGAAAAAGGAACTGTCTGTTATTGAGTCTGACGAAGATATTTTATCGCAAGCTGATGAGAAAGACAAGGAAATTAAGAAAATAATTAATGCTAATTCAAAGGAATTAATTGAATCTCAGCATCAAAGCAGAGATCTAGCCTCATTGCTTAGCGAAGCTAAAAGTGAAAATTTTGGAAATGATTTCAAAGTAAAGGAGAACGGGCTGTTGATGAAAAAGAAATTAGATAAAAATGGAAATGAAAATGAAGTAATTGTTATTCCTGAAAAATATAGGGATCAAATGCAGAACTACACAACTTTGATGCAGAACCACACAAATAATAGTGCTAAAACTCAGGGTAATTTGATTAATACTCACCCTCCTAAAAGTCAAGCTTCTGTCAATGCTTCACAGAAATTTGACAAACAATCTAAGCGTTCATCTCTTGATGAGAAAACTGAAGTTATTTATATGGAAGTTGACTCACCTTATTTACCTGGTGATTCATCCTCTATGGATAATGTCTATGTTTATTCCTCTCCAAGTTCCCCAGTTCCTTCTTCTTCAAAAAGTAAAGACGTGTTTGACAGTTCATTAGCAGCAGATCAAAGAAATTCTTATAAAAGAACTCATGAAGGTGCTTCTAAGGCTAAGAAATTAAAAATACGTTCAGGATCTATGCACGCGTCAGAATACTTACCAAAGAGCATGATGAAGGATACTCAAAGTTGCCACATTCAATGAGAGTGCACGTAGCAGATAAGAACAAAGATTCATCTCGCAAAGAGCAAAAACTATCTTACAAGAAAGAACTGACAAAATTAAACGATTCTCAGCTAAAAGCTCTAGATGAACTGCCAAGTTCTGGAGTTGAGATGCAAGTCAATGAGAAGTTTTTAAAGAAATTAAACAGACAAGAGCTAGTTGTTGAAGAAGCAAAACAGCCACAAAAGCCTCTGTCACAATCACCTGATTTCAATAAGGAGTTTATTTTGCAAATTGATGTTTCAGACTCTGGTATGGGTGTAATTTTAGCTCAAAAAGATGAACGAGACAATGAACATCCAGTATTATACCTCTATAACGTTGCGCGCCTCCAACTTGCACGCAACCAAGAGGTGACTGTGAAAACTTGTATAAAAGATAGAGCCTTGTGAAGGGTTTAAGTCCCTTTTTATTCAACGTAATAAATTAGAATTGCGTTCTCTTGACGCTTACAGACGGTGCCAACTCGGCAGTCAAATAAAAATAATAACCTGAAAGAAACTAAAGACAAGATTCTAACTACGAGGTTCTCTAAAATAACTAACTCACCGCGTTTTACAATACCGCTGCTAATTCAGCAGACTTGACGCTCACTGGAACGATTAACACTACTTCCCGCCAAGCACATAGGACTAACAACGCGGGGTTCTTCAATTCTCGCTAACTACCTCCGCGCTCGCTAAGTAAGAATATCACACCGAACTCGTTTCCTTCTATTTAAATCAGAATACTTCCGCTGATAATTTGAATCCTTGCGCGTTCTACTCAAATTTACATATTCTGGCATCGGCAGTTCCAGGGGAAAGTAAGGCTTGACAGGAAAGATAGTTTAAACTTAAAATAAATGTTAGTTAAAATAAATATAAACCCTACATTTGCCGCTGCCAGAATTTGGAAAACTTGGAAGCAGATCCTACAAACGACCTGTTGTAAGTTTCTCTAATTCTGAACTAATTGGCGAGAAACTCGTTTACACAAAAAAAAAATATCTTATGTAACAATTATATACTAAAATTCTGTTGCTCGTTATAACTTTCTTCTTACAGCAACTTTTCCTGGACTTCATCAATCAATCTTGGTCTTTCCTTCCAGCATCTGGAAGGAATAAGTATCAGTATCTTTCTAAATACATTATAATTTACACTTTCTTGACACAATAAATTTTTGTTTTTAAACGATTCGTTTTTCTTAGTTATTGCTTACTTCACATTCATTCAATTTTTCAAGCATTAATTTAACTTTACCCTGGCTCTCCACCGTGTGTGGTGTCAAACGGGAATATTCGTGTTTTAGTCTTACAACACTTCCCCTAACCACCATGATTTGTTAGAATTCAACAACCAAAAAGACACACTTTACTCGACATTCTACAACTCAATGAGCTACTTTAATATTCTTAAAAATTCAAATGTAGGTGGAGAACCCTACAAAACACATTCATTCTAACTTCCCCCTCATTCATCTTTAAACATGCAAGCTTTCGCTCTAAAGCATGACTTTACAGTTTAATACTTAAGTTTTGACTTCATTGCTTTTAAGCATTCACTTTTAACATCTACAATTTTATGCTTCTAGACTAAATTCTACTTTTACATAATATTCAAGTATTTACGTACATTTACAAAATTTAATACATATGCTTTTTACAATTTACCATAAAATGAATAAGAGAAAATAAATTTTTACTTTACTCATTCTTCGCCAAGCTGGCGGCACTGAAAGTAAAATTCTTATTAATACAAGAATACGAAGTTATTTTTATCTCCGGCCAAATTTTGGCTTTAACATAACAGAATTAGTCTTTCGACCAACAGAAAATGCTTGTTTTTAGCTTTTACACTTAAAGAAAATAATACTTTTGCCTTAGCTAAATAAAGTAAAACAAAACTAAGTCTCAACCGAGACATATTGACTTTCGTCAAAACATAGAACTTCGTACTTATGCATAACATTTCGGAACAAAAGAGAAAAAAAAATTATAGAAGGTTTTAACTTATCTTTGAGTTTTCGATGCTTGAAACTCCGTCATCCGTTTTTGGCAAAATTGATCCCAAGTTAGAGGTTTCATGGATGTCAATCTTCTCCTTATTGATCTTCGAGTGTCGTCCACGTTGCTTTTTCTTTTGCGTCCTCTACATGCTGGCCTCTTGACGGAGTAATCGTCTGGTTGTTGGCCTTTCCGTTTCTGCCTGGGACGGCTGGTCTTGACGTCCTCCGGTCTGGAGTCCTTCTTGAATTTCTTCTGTTCCTCGTATTTTTGTACCTCCTGCTGGCGTTTCAGTTTCCGGAACGGCGGCCTTGCTGGCACCTGACTCTGTGGCCGTGTGCGCGTTCTCCTTGATGTGTAATTTCTCCTGCTATCCTTTGTAGGTGGTGTTTTTCTCTTTACCACGGTTTCTTTACCCGGTGCATCTGTATTTTTGTTTTTCTTAAACGCTGGAGTTTGAAAATTATTTTTTCTTTTTGATACCGACGTCCGGGTTGTAGAAGTCCTAGGTCTCTCTTCAGTTCTCTGTTTCTTGGGTGGTGGAATAGTTGTTGTAGTCTCTGGCCCTTCTATTTCGTTTAGACTTGAGTCCTGCAAGAACTTTTTAAGGATTTCAAAATCATTTGGATTATAGTATTTTTTCACCTGGTCGGGACTTGCTTTACAGATTTCCCCTCTCTCGTTCTTAAGATATAAGACTACTCCTTTGATTTCCTGAATTACATAGGGGCCTTCAAACTTTGGAGCTAGCTTTGCCATAAAATTGTCTGGGGCACTTGATAAAGAAAATTTCCGCTTCAATACTTTATCCCCAACTTTAAAATCTGCTTCCCGGCGTTTTCTATCGTAATATAGTTTCTGCCTATTTCTTGCCGTATCAGAGGTTTTAAGCGCCTGATCAATCAACTTTTGCACATCTTTTTGTTTAAACTCCTGCTCTCTTTGTTGCACAAAGAATAATTTATCTAAAGGCGTAATTAACTTTCTGCCTAAAAATAATTCTGCTGGAGTTTTTCCCGTAGTATCATGATGTGCCGTTCTTAAAGCATAAGCTAATTCATTTATGTAGCCATCCCAGCGCTTGTGATGTGTGCTCACGTAACTGCGAATTATTTTTACTATGTTTTTATTAACTCTTTCTGCTATGTTAGCCTGTGGTCTATACGGAACCATTTTGATATGGCGTATGCCAAGTCCATTGCATATGTTTTCAAATATTTGACTAATGAATTGTTTTCCGTTATCGCTAATGACTTTTATCGGTGCACCGTATTTTAAAATGTATCTGTGTAAGAATGCATCTGCGACTGTTTTGGCTGACGCGTTTAAGTGGAACAATTTCTATCCATTTTGAAAAATGATCTACTATTACTAAAAGAAAACGATTTTTATTTAACTCGCTCTGGGGGAAGGGACCAAGGAGATCTATGCCTAAAATTTCATTCGGAAATGTAGCGCGAATGCTATTTAAGTACCCGGCCGGGCTGTAATTAATATCATTTATTAACTGACATTGATTGCAGGACCTGACATACGCCGTTACTATTTTGTATAATTGCGGGAAATATACCGCCTCGCGTACCCTTTTTATAGTCTTTCTGACCCCGAGGTGGCCCGCTGTTTTTTCTTCGTGCAACTCCTTCAAAATGCTTAATCGAAGCGAGGCTGGGATGACTGGTTTATACTCAAGATTTTCGTTTGTTGTTTTCGTATAGAATAATAAATTATCTATTATTTCATAGTTTTTTGCTCTATTTCTTATCGCATCGATATCTGTATGCTCAAAGCTTTCGGGGTCTTTCAAATAAGCATAGATATTTCCAAATTCAGGATCAGCTTTCAGTTCAGTAATAACCGTATCTTTAGAATCTAAAATTTTTGAAGTCAACACAGCGCATTTAAGTTCATTTCCTTCATCGTCCAGTTTTATACGAGAAAGTGCGTCAGCTACATTGTTTTCCTTACCCGGTTTATATTTTATTGTGATATTATATTCTTGGAGTTTTAAAGCCCATCTTATTAACCTGGGCGTTAGGTTTTTTCCCGAGTAAAGTCTACCAACAGCCGCATGATCCGAAAAGACTGTTACTGGCGATTTGCCAAATAAACTCGAAATTTGTGTACAGCCATTAATACGGCTAATGTTTCTCTTTCTGTAGCTGTATAACTCCTTTGTGTCTGATTCAACGTTTTACTAAAAAATGCCAGCGGATGGTTATTTTGCATAAGAACCGCACCCACCGCATAGTCTGACGCATCTGCCGCAATTTCCAGGTTTTCGTCCCCCTCAGGGAATTTTAAAACAGGGGCATTAATAAGCGCTTCTTTTAATCTTTCAAAAGCTGTGTTAGCTTCCGCTGTCCACGTAAATTTACTCTTTTTTCTTTTGATTACTAAGAGTGGTTCAACAATATTAGCGAAATCTTTTATGAAAGATCGATAGTAAGAACATAACCCAAGGAAAGATGAAAGTTTCTTGGCGGTGTTGGGCGGTGGGAAATTCTTAATAGCTTTTATTTTTGAATCTTGCGTTTCTATACCCTTTTGCGAAATTTTATAACCGAGATATTTAAGTTCTTTAGTTGCGAACTTGCATTTTGAGGCGTTAATTGTAAGACCGGCCTCTTTTAATAATTTAAAAACTTGTTCGAGGTCATTAATGTGTTGTTCCAACGTACTACTCGTTATAATTATATCATCTAGATAAATTAAAGTTGATTTTCCTAGGACAGGCTTTAGAACAATGTCCATAGCTCTCTGGAATGTTGATGGGGCCCCACACAACCCAAAGGGCATGCGTAAAAATGCATAAGTGCCCGATTTTGTTATAAACGCGGTTTTGTGTATATCTTCGGGTCTCATAGCTATTTGATAGTAGCCAGACGTTAAGTCCAAAGTAGACATATATCTTGTCGATTTGATCTGTCTAATGATCTCGTCTATAACCGGCAAAGGGTAAACTGGAAATTTAGTAATACTATTTAGTTTTCTGTAATCAATAGCAAACCTCCAAGCCCTTTTATCCGAAGGAGGAAACTCGTTCTTTTTCCTACATAGTACGACTGGACTCGCGTACTCACTATTTATGGGCGTTATTTTTTTATTCTTTAACATCTCCTGAATATGTTCTTCGATGATTAGGTCTTTTTGTTTATCATAACGATACGGTTTAGTCCTACAAGGTTTTTCGGCATTTATTTGAATCTTGTGAGTTACTATCTGGCAGTTTCCTGGTTTTTCTGAAAACAAATGAGAAAAATTACTCACCACTTGCTGTATTGCTTTACTTTCATGGTCATTCAGATGGCTAAGGTCCAATTGCGGTGTCTCCACAGGTTCCACCACCCTCTGGTCCATCTCCAACACCACGGAACTATCTTGAAAATTTAATTTGGCCCTCGCGGCCCTTAAAAAGTCCATACCTAAAATAAGAGAGTGTTGTAGGTCTTTCACCACAAAAACTAATACTTTGAGATTTTCCTCTTTTACCTGTAAGTTTAATGATAATTTCCCGATGCAGTGACATGTTTTTCCTTGCGCCGCTATAATTTCCGTATTTCTGGTTTTAAATAGTCGTATCCTATAAAAATTCTTTTTGAAGAACTTTTCACTCATAAAATTTCCTTCTGCTCCTGTATCGATGAGGGCTTCTACTGGTACATCGCCAACCAGGACTTGTATAATTGGTAGCTGTGAGTTTTTTACGATGACCGTGTTTAAATGTCTATTTGAGGGTTTTTTTAAAACTTCCGGGGTCTCGACCCTCCCTTTCACAGGCCCCTCTAGTCGTTTAAAGCTTTCCTTTCAATCTGTGTCTTCTGGGTACGCGGATGTTTATTTTCAAATTTTCTTTTTGGGCCTTGACCTTCGAGTTTCGATGCGTTAGCTTCATAGCTCTTTCCCCCATAAGAGCGATTTCCATTTCTGGTTTCCTCATTTGAAGATTTCCTTCGGGTACTTTGAGAATATGTTTCCCCTCTCGCTTTTCCCGCTATTCTTCGATTTTGAAACTTCACCGCCAATTCGAAGAGTTCCTGCAATGTGCTTGGGTTTCTAACTTCAAAGTAGTCTTGAACAGCGGGTAACAATCTTGGTAATATTATTTCAATTATCTCCGCATCGGGTTTTTTTCCATACAGCATATCCGTTAGCTTGATTTTTCGTAAAATAAAGTCCGTCAATTGTGCTGTATCCCGTTGATAGAAACTATATAGTTCGGCTTCCAGCCGTGCGCGATCTTTCACTATGGGGAAGGCCTTTACTAACGATTTTTTGAAATTTTCAAATGTATACGTCGGGCTTCCAAATTCACCTAGAAGAAATTTGCCTATATTTTTTCACCATAGCGCGGCCTGTCCTCTTAGTGCTGATGTGGCGATAGCAACTTTTTGTCTTTCAGGCACAGGGTAGAGCTGAAAGTGGTTTTCTAGACCTTCTAAAAATACCGCCACCGAATTTTTTTCCGTCGAAATGGACGTTTGGCTTGATTGATGCTCTCAAAGTCTGGACCAGGTATCCAAATCCTTCTAACTGACTTGTCATTTCTTGGTGTTGTCCAGCGGCTTCCATCCAATTTTCGGCCATTTCAGTTCGATAACGTTGCGCGCCTCCAACTTGCACGCAACCAAGAGGTGACTGTGAAAACTTGTATAAAAGATAGAGCCTTGTGAAGGGTTTAAGTCCCTTTTTATTCAACGTAATAAATTAGAATTGCGTTCTCTTGACGCTTACAGACGGTGCCAACTCGGCAGTCAAATAAAAATAATAACCTGAAAGAAACTAAAGACAAGATTCTAACTACGAGGTTCTCTAAAATAACTAACTCACCGCGTTTTACAATACCGCTGCTAATTCAGCAGACTTGACGCTCACTGGAACGATTAACACTACTTCCCGCCAAGCACATAGGACTAACAACGCGGGGTTCTTCAATTCTCGCTAACTACCTCCGCGCTCGCTAAGTAAGAATATCACACCGAACTCGTTTCCTTCTATTTAAATCAGAATACTTCCGCTGATAATTTGAATCCTTGCGCGTTCTACTCAAATTTACATATTCTGGCATCGGCAGTTCCAGGGGAAAGTAAGGCTTGACAGGAAAGATAGTTTAAACTTAAAATAAATGTTAGTTAAAATAAATATAAACCCTACATTTGCCGCTGCCAGAATTTGGAAAACTTGGAAGCAGATCCTACAAACGACCTGTTGTAAGTTTCTCTAATTCTGAACTAATTGGCGAGAAACTCGTTTACACAAAAAAAAAATATCTTATGTAACAATTATATACTAAAATTCTGTTGCTCGTTATAACTTTCTTCTTACAGCAACTTTTCCTGGACTTCATCAATCAATCTTGGTCTTTCCTTCCAGCATCTGGAAGGAATAAGTATCAGTATCTTTCTAAATACATTATAATTTACACTTTCTTGACACAATAAATTTTTGTTTTTAAACGATTCGTTTTTCTTAGTTATTGCTTACTTCACATTCATTCAATTTTTCAAGCATTAATTTAACTTTACCCTGGCTCTCCACCGTGTGTGGTGTCAAACGGGAATATTCGTGTTTTAGTCTTACAACACTTCCCCTAACCACCATGATTTGTTAGAATTCAACAACCAAAAAGACACACCTTACTCGACATTCTACAACTCAATGAGCTACTTTAATATTCTTAAAAATTCAAATGTAGGTGGAGAACCCTACAAAACACATTCATTCTAACTTCCCCCTCATTCATCTTTAAACATGCAAGCTTTCGCTCTAAAGCATGACTTTACAGTTTAATACTTAAGTTTTGACTTCATTGCTTTTAAGCATTCACTTTTAACATCTACAATTTTATGCTTCTAGACTAAATTCTACTTTTACATAATATTCAAGTATTTACGTACATTTACAAAATTTAATACATATGCTTTTTACAATTTACCATAAAATGAATAAGAGAAAATAAATTTTTACTTTACTCATTCTTCGCCAAGCTGGCGGCACTGAAAGTAAAATTCTTATTAATACAAGAATACGAAGTTATTTTTATCTCCGGCCAAATTTTGGCTTTAACATAACAGAATTAGTCTTTCGACCAACAGAAAATGCTTGTTTTTAGCTTTTACACTTAAAGAAAATAATACTTTTGCCTTAGCTAAATAAAGTAAAACAAAACTAAGTCTCAACCGAGACATATTGACTTTCGTCAAAACATAGAACTTCGTACTTATGCATAACATTTCGGAACAAAAGAGAAAAAAAAATTATAGAAGGTTTTAACTTATCTTTGAGTTTTCGATGCTTGAAACTCCGTCATCCGTTTTTGGCAAAATTGATCCCAAGTTAGAGGTTTCATGGATGTCAATCTTCTCCTTATTGATCTTCGAGTGTCGTCCACGTTGCTTTTTCTTTTGCGTCCTCTACATGCTGGCCTCTTGACGGAGTAATCGTCTGGTTGTTGGCCTTTCCGTTTCTGCCTGGGACGGCTGGTCTTGACGTCCTCCGGTCTGGAGTCCTTCTTGAATTTCTTCTGTTCCTCGTATTTTTGTACCTCCTGCTGGCGTTTCAGTTTCCGGAACGGCGGCCTTGCTGGCACCTGACTCTGTGGCCGTGTGCGCGTTCTCCTTGATGTGTAATTTCTCCTGCTATCCTTTGTAGGTGGTGTTTTTCTCTTTACCACGGTTTCTTTACCCGGTGCATCTGTATTTTTGTTTTTCTTAAACGCTGGAGTTTGAAAATTATTTTTTCTTTTTGATACCGACGTCCGGGTTGTAGAAGTCCTAGGTCTCTCTTCAGTTCTCTGTTTCTTGGGTGGTGGAATAGTTGTTGTAGTCTCTGGCCCTTCTATTTCGTTTAGACTTGAGTCCTGCAAGAACTTTTTAAGGATTTCAAAATCATTTGGATTATAGTATTTTTTCACCTGGTCGGGACTTGCTTTACAGATTTCCCCTCTCTCGTTCTTAAGATATAAGACTACTCCTTTGATTTCCTGAATTACATAGGGGCCTTCAAACTTTGGAGCTAGCTTTGCCATAAAATTGTCTGGGGCACTTGATAAAGAAAATTTCCGCTTCAATACTTTATCCCCAACTTTAAAATCTGCTTCCCGGCGTTTTCTATCGTAATATAGTTTCTGCCTATTTCTTGCCGTATCAGAGGTTTTAAGCGCCTGATCAATCAACTTTTGCACATCTTTTTGTTTAAACTCCTGCTCTCTTTGTTGCACAAAGAATAATTTATCTAAAGGCGTAATTAACTTTCTGCCTAAAAATAATTCTGCTGGAGTTTTTCCCGTAGTATCATGATGTGCCGTTCTTAAAGCATAAGCTAATTCATTTATGTAGCCATCCCAGCGCTTGTGATGTGTGCTCACGTAACTGCGAATTATTTTTACTATGTTTTTATTAACTCTTTCTGCTATGTTAGCCTGTGGTCTATACGGAACCATTTTGATATGGCGTATGCCAAGTCCATTGCATATGTTTTCAAATATTTGACTAATGAATTGTTTTCCGTTATCGCTAATGACTTTTATCGGTGCACCGTATTTTAAAATGTATCTGTGTAAGAATGCATCTGCGACTGTTTTGGCTGACGCGTTTAAGTGGAACAATTTCTATCCATTTTGAAAAATGATCTACTATTACTAAAAGAAAACGATTTTTATTTAACTCGCTCTGGGGGAAGGGACCAAGGAGATCTATGCCTAAAATTTCATTCGGAAATGTAGCGCGAATGCTATTTAAGTACCCGGCCGGGCTGTAATTAATATCATTTATTAACTGACATTGATTGCAGGACCTGACATACGCCGTTACTATTTTGTATAATTGCGGGAAATATACCGCCTCGCGTACCCTTTTTATAGTCTTTCTGACCCCGAGGTGGCCCGCTGTTTTTTCTTCGTGCAACTCCTTCAAAATGCTTAATCGAAGCGAGGCTGGGATGACTGGTTTATACTCAAGATTTTCGTTTGTTGTTTTCGTATAGAATAATAAATTATCTATTATTTCATAGTTTTTTGCTCTATTTCTTATCGCATCGATATCTGTATGCTCAAAGCTTTCGGGGTCTTTCAAATAAGCATAGATATTTCCAAATTCAGGATCAGCTTTCAGTTCAGTAATAACCGTATCTTTAGAATCTAAAATTTTTGAAGTCAACACAGCGCATTTAAGTTCATTTCCTTCATCGTCCAGTTTTATACGAGAAAGTGCGTCAGCTACATTGTTTTCCTTACCCGGTTTATATTTTATTGTGATATTATATTCTTGGAGTTTTAAAGCCCATCTTATTAACCTGGGCGTTAGGTTTTTTCCCGAGTAAAGTCTACCAACAGCCGCATGATCCGAAAAGACTGTTACTGGCGATTTGCCAAATAAACTCGAAATTTGTGTACAGCCATTAATACGGCTAATGTTTCTCTTTCTGTAGCTGTATAACTCCTTTGTGTCTGATTCAACGTTTTACTAAAAAATGCCAGCGGATGGTTATTTTGCATAAGAACCGCACCCACCGCATAGTCTGACGCATCTGCCGCAATTTCCAGGTTTTCGTCCCCCTCAGGGAATTTTAAAACAGGGGCATTAATAAGCGCTTCTTTTAATCTTTCAAAAGCTGTGTTAGCTTCCGCTGTCCACGTAAATTTACTCTTTTTTCTTTTGATTACTAAGAGTGGTTCAACAATATTAGCGAAATCTTTTATGAAAGATCGATAGTAAGAACATAACCCAAGGAAAGATGAAAGTTTCTTGGCGGTGTTGGGCGGTGGGAAATTCTTAATAGCTTTTATTTTTGAATCTTGCGTTTCTATACCCTTTTGCGAAATTTTATAACCGAGATATTTAAGTTCTTTAGTTGCGAACTTGCATTTTGAGGCGTTAATTGTAAGACCGGCCTCTTTTAATAATTTAAAAACTTGTTCGAGGTCATTAATGTGTTGTTCCAACGTACTACTCGTTATAATTATATCATCTAGATAAATTAAAGTTGATTTTCCTAGGACAGGCTTTAGAACAATGTCCATAGCTCTCTGGAATGTTGATGGGGCCCCACACAACCCAAAGGGCATGCGTAAAAATGCATAAGTGCCCGATTTTGTTATAAACGCGGTTTTGTGTATATCTTCGGGTCTCATAGCTATTTGATAGTAGCCAGACGTTAAGTCCAAAGTAGACATATATCTTGTCGATTTGATCTGTCTAATGATCTCGTCTATAACCGGCAAAGGGTAAACTGGAAATTTAGTAATACTATTTAGTTTTCTGTAATCAATAGCAAACCTCCAAGCCCTTTTATCCGAAGGAGGAAACTCGTTCTTTTTCCTACATAGTACGACTGGACTCGCGTACTCACTATTTATGGGCGTTATTTTTTTATTCTTTAACATCTCCTGAATATGTTCTTCGATGATTAGGTCTTTTTGTTTATCATAACGATACGGTTTAGTCCTACAAGGTTTTTCGGCATTTATTTGAATCTTGTGAGTTACTATCTGGCAGTTTCCTGGTTTTTCTGAAAACAAATGAGAAAAATTACTCACCACTTGCTGTATTGCTTTACTTTCATGGTCATTCAGATGGCTAAGGTCCAATTGCGGTGTCTCCACAGGTTCCACCACCCTCTGGTCCATCTCCAACACCACGGAACTATCTTGAAAATTTAATTTGGCCCTCGCGGCCCTTAAAAAGTCCATACCTAAAATAAGAGAGTGTTGTAGGTCTTTCACCACAAAAACTAATACTTTGAGATTTTCCTCTTTTACCTGTAAGTTTAATGATAATTTCCCGATGCAGTGACATGTTTTTCCTTGCGCCGCTATAATTTCCGTATTTCTGGTTTTAAATAGTCGTATCCTATAAAAATTCTTTTTGAAGAACTTTTCACTCATAAAATTTCCTTCTGCTCCTGTATCGATGAGGGCTTCTACTGGTACATCGCCAACCAGGACTTGTATAATTGGTAGCTGTGAGTTTTTTACGATGACCGTGTTTAAATGTCTATTTGAGGGTTTTTTTAAAACTTCCGGGGTCTCGACCCTCCCTTTCACAGGCCCCTCTAGTCGTTTAAAGCTTTCCTTTCAATCTGTGTCTTCTGGGTACGCGGATGTTTATTTTCAAATTTTCTTTTTGGGCCTTGACCTTCGAGTTTCGATGCGTTAGCTTCATAGCTCTTTCCCCCATAAGAGCGATTTCCATTTCTGGTTTCCTCATTTGAAGATTTCCTTCGGGTACTTTGAGAATATGTTTCCCCTCTCGCTTTTCCCGCTATTCTTCGATTTTGAAACTTCACCGCCAATTCGAAGAGTTCCTGCAATGTGCTTGGGTTTCTAACTTCAAAGTAGTCTTGAACAGCGGGTAACAATCTTGGTAATATTATTTCAATTATCTCCGCATCGGGTTTTTTTCCATACAGCATATCCGTTAGCTTGATTTTTCGTAAAATAAAGTCCGTCAATTGTGCTGTATCCCGTTGATAGAAACTATATAGTTCGGCTTCCAGCCGTGCGCGATCTTTCACTATGGGGAAGGCCTTTACTAACGATTTTTTGAAATTTTCAAATGTATACGTCGGGCTTCCAAATTCACCTAGAAGAAATTTGCCTATATTTTTTCACCATAGCGCGGCCTGTCCTCTTAGTGCTGATGTGGCGATAGCAACTTTTTGTCTTTCAGGCACAGGGTAGAGCTGAAAGTGGTTTTCTAGACCTTCTAAAAATACCGCCACCGAATTTTTTTCCGTCGAAATGGACGTTTGGCTTGATTGATGCTCTCAAAGTCTGGACCAGGTATCCAAATCCTTCTAACTGACTTGTCATTTCTTGGTGTTGTCCAGCGGCTTCCATCCAATTTTCGGCCATTTCAGTTCGATAACGTTGCGCGCCTCCAACTTGCACGCAACCAAGAGGTGACTGTGAAAACTTGTATAAAAGATAGAGCCTTGTGAAGGGTTTAAGTCCCTTTTTATTCAACGTAATAAATTAGAATTGCGTTCTCTTGACGCTTACAGACGGTGCCAACTCGGCAGTCAAATAAAAATAATAACCTGAAAGAAACTAAAGACAAGATTCTAACTACGAGGTTCTCTAAAATAACTAACTCACCGCGTTTTACAATACCGCTGCTAATTCAGCAGACTTGACGCTCACTGGAACGATTAACACTACTTCCCGCCAAGCACATAGGACTAACAACGCGGGGTTCTTCAATTCTCGCTAACTACCTCCGCGCTCGCTAAGTAAGAATATCACACCGAACTCGTTTCCTTCTATTTAAATCAGAATACTTCCGCTGATAATTTGAATCCTTGCGCGTTCTACTCAAATTTACATATTCTGGCATCGGCAGTTCCAGGGGAAAGTAAGGCTTGACAGGAAAGATAGTTTAAACTTAAAATAAATGTTAGTTAAAATAAATATAAACCCTACATTTGCCGCTGCCAGAATTTGGAAAACTTGGAAGCAGATCCTACAAACGACCTGTTGTAAGTTTCTCTAATTCTGAACTAATTGGCGAGAAACTCGTTTACACAAAAAAAAAATATCTTATGTAACAATTATATACTAAAATTCTGTTGCTCGTTATAACTTTCTTCTTACAGCAACTTTTCCTGGACTTCATCAATCAATCTTGGTCTTTCCTTCCAGCATCTGGAAGGAATAAGTATCAGTATCTTTCTAAATACATTATAATTTACACTTTCTTGACACAATAAATTTTTGTTTTTAAACGATTCGTTTTTCTTAGTTATTGCTTACTTCACATTCATTCAATTTTTCAAGCATTAATTTAACTTTACCCTGGCTCTCCACCGTGTGTGGTGTCAAACGGGAATATTCGTGTTTTAGTCTTACAACACTTCCCCTAACCACCATGATTTGTTAGAATTCAACAACCAAAAAGACACACCTTACTCGACATTCTACAACTCAATGAGCTACTTTAATATTCTTAAAAATTCAAATGTAGGTGGAGAACCCTACAAAACACATTCATTCTAACTTCCCCCTCATTCATCTTTAAACATGCAAGCTTTCGCTCTAAAGCATGACTTTACAGTTTAATACTTAAGTTTTGACTTCATTGCTTTTAAGCATTCACTTTTAACATCTACAATTTTATGCTTCTAGACTAAATTCTACTTTTACATAATATTCAAGTATTTACGTACATTTACAAAATTTAATACATATGCTTTTTACAATTTACCATAAAATGAATAAGAGAAAATAAATTTTTACTTTACTCATTCTTCGCCAAGCTGGCGGCACTGAAAGTAAAATTCTTATTAATACAAGAATACGAAGTTATTTTTATCTCCGGCCAAATTTTGGCTTTAACATAACAGAATTAGTCTTTCGACCAACAGAAAATGCTTGTTTTTAGCTTTTACACTTAAAGAAAATAATACTTTTGCCTTAGCTAAATAAAGTAAAACAAAACTAAGTCTCAACCGAGACATATTGACTTTCGTCAAAACATAGAACTTCGTACTTATGCATAACATTTCGGAACAAAAGAGAAAAAAAAATTATAGAAGGTTTTAACTTATCTTTGAGTTTTCGATGCTTGAAACTCCGTCATCCGTTTTTGGCAAAATTGATCCCAAGTTAGAGGTTTCATGGATGTCAATCTTCTCCTTATTGATCTTCGAGTGTCGTCCACGTTGCTTTTTCTTTTGCGTCCTCTACATGCTGGCCTCTTGACGGAGTAATCGTCTGGTTGTTGGCCTTTCCGTTTCTGCCTGGGACGGCTGGTCTTGACGTCCTCCGGTCTGGAGTCCTTCTTGAATTTCTTCTGTTCCTCGTATTTTTGTACCTCCTGCTGGCGTTTCAGTTTCCGGAACGGCGGCCTTGCTGGCACCTGACTCTGTGGCCGTGTGCGCGTTCTCCTTGATGTGTAATTTCTCCTGCTATCCTTTGTAGGTGGTGTTTTTCTCTTTACCACGGTTTCTTTACCCGGTGCATCTGTATTTTTGTTTTTCTTAAACGCTGGAGTTTGAAAATTATTTTTTCTTTTTGATACCGACGTCCGGGTTGTAGAAGTCCTAGGTCTCTCTTCAGTTCTCTGTTTCTTGGGTGGTGGAATAGTTGTTGTAGTCTCTGGCCCTTCTATTTCGTTTAGACTTGAGTCCTGCAAGAACTTTTTAAGGATTTCAAAATCATTTGGATTATAGTATTTTTTCACCTGGTCGGGACTTGCTTTACAGATTTCCCCTCTCTCGTTCTTAAGATATAAGACTACTCCTTTGATTTCCTGAATTACATAGGGGCCTTCAAACTTTGGAGCTAGCTTTGCCATAAAATTGTCTGGGGCACTTGATAAAGAAAATTTCCGCTTCAATACTTTATCCCCAACTTTAAAATCTGCTTCCCGGCGTTTTCTATCGTAATATAGTTTCTGCCTATTTCTTGCCGTATCAGAGGTTTTAAGCGCCTGATCAATCAACTTTTGCACATCTTTTTGTTTAAACTCCTGCTCTCTTTGTTGCACAAAGAATAATTTATCTAAAGGCGTAATTAACTTTCTGCCTAAAAATAATTCTGCTGGAGTTTTTCCCGTAGTATCATGATGTGCCGTTCTTAAAGCATAAGCTAATTCATTTATGTAGCCATCCCAGCGCTTGTGATGTGTGCTCACGTAACTGCGAATTATTTTTACTATGTTTTTATTAACTCTTTCTGCTATGTTAGCCTGTGGTCTATACGGAACCATTTTGATATGGCGTATGCCAAGTCCATTGCATATGTTTTCAAATATTTGACTAATGAATTGTTTTCCGTTATCGCTAATGACTTTTATCGGTGCACCGTATTTTAAAATGTATCTGTGTAAGAATGCATCTGCGACTGTTTTGGCTGACGCGTTTAAGTGGAACAATTTCTATCCATTTTGAAAAATGATCTACTATTACTAAAAGAAAACGATTTTTATTTAACTCGCTCTGGGGGAAGGGACCAAGGAGATCTATGCCTAAAATTTCATTCGGAAATGTAGCGCGAATGCTATTTAAGTACCCGGCCGGGCTGTAATTAATATCATTTATTAACTGACATTGATTGCAGGACCTGACATACGCCGTTACTATTTTGTATAATTGCGGGAAATATACCGCCTCGCGTACCCTTTTTATAGTCTTTCTGACCCCGAGGTGGCCCGCTGTTTTTTCTTCGTGCAACTCCTTCAAAATGCTTAATCGAAGCGAGGCTGGGATGACTGGTTTATACTCAAGATTTTCGTTTGTTGTTTTCGTATAGAATAATAAATTATCTATTATTTCATAGTTTTTTGCTCTATTTCTTATCGCATCGATATCTGTATGCTCAAAGCTTTCGGGGTCTTTCAAATAAGCATAGATATTTCCAAATTCAGGATCAGCTTTCAGTTCAGTAATAACCGTATCTTTAGAATCTAAAATTTTTGAAGTCAACACAGCGCATTTAAGTTCATTTCCTTCATCGTCCAGTTTTATACGAGAAAGTGCGTCAGCTACATTGTTTTCCTTACCCGGTTTATATTTTATTGTGATATTATATTCTTGGAGTTTTAAAGCCCATCTTATTAACCTGGGCGTTAGGTTTTTTCCCGAGTAAAGTCTACCAACAGCCGCATGATCCGAAAAGACTGTTACTGGCGATTTGCCAAATAAACTCGAAATTTGTGTACAGCCATTAATACGGCTAATGTTTCTCTTTCTGTAGCTGTATAACTCCTTTGTGTCTGATTCAACGTTTTACTAAAAAATGCCAGCGGATGGTTATTTTGCATAAGAACCGCACCCACCGCATAGTCTGACGCATCTGCCGCAATTTCCAGGTTTTCGTCCCCCTCAGGGAATTTTAAAACAGGGGCATTAATAAGCGCTTCTTTTAATCTTTCAAAAGCTGTGTTAGCTTCCGCTGTCCACGTAAATTTACTCTTTTTTCTTTTGATTACTAAGAGTGGTTCAACAATATTAGCGAAATCTTTTATGAAAGATCGATAGTAAGAACATAACCCAAGGAAAGATGAAAGTTTCTTGGCGGTGTTGGGCGGTGGGAAATTCTTAATAGCTTTTATTTTTGAATCTTGCGTTTCTATACCCTTTTGCGAAATTTTATAACCGAGATATTTAAGTTCTTTAGTTGCGAACTTGCATTTTGAGGCGTTAATTGTAAGACCGGCCTCTTTTAATAATTTAAAAACTTGTTCGAGGTCATTAATGTGTTGTTCCAACGTACTACTCGTTATAATTATATCATCTAGATAAATTAAAGTTGATTTTCCTAGGACAGGCTTTAGAACAATGTCCATAGCTCTCTGGAATGTTGATGGGGCCCCACACAACCCAAAGGGCATGCGTAAAAATGCATAAGTGCCCGATTTTGTTATAAACGCGGTTTTGTGTATATCTTCGGGTCTCATAGCTATTTGATAGTAGCCAGACGTTAAGTCCAAAGTAGACATATATCTTGTCGATTTGATCTGTCTAATGATCTCGTCTATAACCGGCAAAGGGTAAACTGGAAATTTAGTAATACTATTTAGTTTTCTGTAATCAATAGCAAACCTCCAAGCCCTTTTATCCGAAGGAGGAAACTCGTTCTTTTTCCTACATAGTACGACTGGACTCGCGTACTCACTATTTATGGGCGTTATTTTTTTATTCTTTAACATCTCCTGAATATGTTCTTCGATGATTAGGTCTTTTTGTTTATCATAACGATACGGTTTAGTCCTACAAGGTTTTTCGGCATTTATTTGAATCTTGTGAGTTACTATCTGGCAGTTTCCTGGTTTTTCTGAAAACAAATGAGAAAAATTACTCACCACTTGCTGTATTGCTTTACTTTCATGGTCATTCAGATGGCTAAGGTCCAATTGCGGTGTCTCCACAGGTTCCACCACCCTCTGGTCCATCTCCAACACCACGGAACTATCTTGAAAATTTAATTTGGCCCTCGCGGCCCTTAAAAAGTCCATACCTAAAATAAGAGAGTGTTGTAGGTCTTTCACCACAAAAACTAATACTTTGAGATTTTCCTCTTTTACCTGTAAGTTTAATGATAATTTCCCGATGCAGTGACATGTTTTTCCTTGCGCCGCTATAATTTCCGTATTTCTGGTTTTAAATAGTCGTATCCTATAAAAATTCTTTTTGAAGAACTTTTCACTCATAAAATTTCCTTCTGCTCCTGTATCGATGAGGGCTTCTACTGGTACATCGCCAACCAGGACTTGTATAATTGGTAGCTGTGAGTTTTTTACGATGACCGTGTTTAAATGTCTATTTGAGGGTTTTTTTAAAACTTCCGGGGTCTCGACCCTCCCTTTCACAGGCCCCTCTAGTCGTTTAAAGCTTTCCTTTCAATCTGTGTCTTCTGGGTACGCGGATGTTTATTTTCAAATTTTCTTTTTGGGCCTTGACCTTCGAGTTTCGATGCGTTAGCTTCATAGCTCTTTCCCCCATAAGAGCGATTTCCATTTCTGGTTTCCTCATTTGAAGATTTCCTTCGGGTACTTTGAGAATATGTTTCCCCTCTCGCTTTTCCCGCTATTCTTCGATTTTGAAACTTCACCGCCAATTCGAAGAGTTCCTGCAATGTGCTTGGGTTTCTAACTTCAAAGTAGTCTTGAACAGCGGGTAACAATCTTGGTAATATTATTTCAATTATCTCCGCATCGGGTTTTTTTCCATACAGCATATCCGTTAGCTTGATTTTTCGTAAAATAAAGTCCGTCAATTGTGCTGTATCCCGTTGATAGAAACTATATAGTTCGGCTTCCAGCCGTGCGCGATCTTTCACTATGGGGAAGGCCTTTACTAACGATTTTTTGAAATTTTCAAATGTATACGTCGGGCTTCCAAATTCACCTAGAAGAAATTTGCCTATATTTTTTCACCATAGCGCGGCCTGTCCTCTTAGTGCTGATGTGGCGATAGCAACTTTTTGTCTTTCAGGCACAGGGTAGAGCTGAAAGTGGTTTTCTAGACCTTCTAAAAATACCGCCACCGAATTTTTTTCCGTCGAAATGGACGTTTGGCTTGATTGATGCTCTCAAAGTCTGGACCAGGTATCCAAATCCTTCTAACTGACTTGTCATTTCTTGGTGTTGTCCAGCGGCTTCCATCCAATTTTCGGCCATTTCAGTTCGATAACGTTGCGCGCCTCCAACTTGCACGCAACCAAGAGGTGACTGTGAAAACTTGTATAAAAGATAGAGCCTTGTGAAGGGTTTAAGTCCCTTTTTATTCAACGTAATAAATTAGAATTGCGTTCTCTTGACGCTTACAGACGGTGCCAACTCGGCAGTCAAATAAAAATAATAACCTGAAAGAAACTAAAGACAAGATTCTAACTACGAGGTTCTCTAAAATAACTAACTCACCGCGTTTTACAATACCGCTGCTAATTCAGCAGACTTGACGCTCACTGGAACGATTAACACTACTTCCCGCCAAGCACATAGGACTAACAACGCGGGGTTCTTCAATTCTCGCTAACTACCTCCGCGCTCGCTAAGTAAGAATATCACACCGAACTCGTTTCCTTCTATTTAAATCAGAATACTTCCGCTGATAATTTGAATCCTTGCGCGTTCTACTCAAATTTACATATTCTGGCATCGGCAGTTCCAGGGGAAAGTAAGGCTTGACAGGAAAGATAGTTTAAACTTAAAATAAATGTTAGTTAAAATAAATATAAACCCTACATTTGCCGCTGCCAGAATTTGGAAAACTTGGAAGCAGATCCTACAAACGACCTGTTGTAAGTTTCTCTAATTCTGAACTAATTGGCGAGAAACTCGTTTACACAAAAAAAAAATATCTTATGTAACAATTATATACTAAAATTCTGTTGCTCGTTATAACTTTCTTCTTACAGCAACTTTTCCTGGACTTCATCAATCAATCTTGGTCTTTCCTTCCAGCATCTGGAAGGAATAAGTATCAGTATCTTTCTAAATACATTATAATTTACACTTTCTTGACACAATAAATTTTTGTTTTTAAACGATTCGTTTTTCTTAGTTATTGCTTACTTCACATTCATTCAATTTTTCAAGCATTAATTTAACTTTACCCTGGCTCTCCACCGTGTGTGGTGTCAAACGGGAATATTCGTGTTTTAGTCTTACAACACTTCCCCTAACCACCATGATTTGTTAGAATTCAACAACCAAAAAGACACACTTTACTCGACATTCTACAACTCAATGAGCTACTTTAATATTCTTAAAAATTCAAATGTAGGTGGAGAACCCTACAAAACACATTCATTCTAACTTCCCCCTCATTCATCTTTAAACATGCAAGCTTTCGCTCTAAAGCATGACTTTACAGTTTAATACTTAAGTTTTGACTTCATTGCTTTTAAGCATTCACTTTTAACATCTACAATTTTATGCTTCTAGACTAAATTCTACTTTTACATAATATTCAAGTATTTACGTACATTTACAAAATTTAATACATATGCTTTTTACAATTTACCATAAAATGAATAAGAGAAAATAAATTTTTACTTTACTCATTCTTCGCCAAGCTGGCGGCACTGAAAGTAAAATTCTTATTAATACAAGAATACGAAGTTATTTTTATCTCCGGCCAAATTTTGGCTTTAACATAACAGAATTAGTCTTTCGACCAACAGAAAATGCTTGTTTTTAGCTTTTACACTTAAAGAAAATAATACTTTTGCCTTAGCTAAATAAAGTAAAACAAAACTAAGTCTCAACCGAGACATATTGACTTTCGTCAAAACATAGAACTTCGTACTTATGCATAACATTTCGGAACAAAAGAGAAAAAAAAATTATAGAAGGTTTTAACTTATCTTTGAGTTTTCGATGCTTGAAACTCCGTCATCCGTTTTTGGCAAAATTGATCCCAAGTTAGAGGTTTCATGGATGTCAATCTTCTCCTTATTGATCTTCGAGTGTCGTCCACGTTGCTTTTTCTTTTGCGTCCTCTACATGCTGGCCTCTTGACGGAGTAATCGTCTGGTTGTTGGCCTTTCCGTTTCTGCCTGGGACGGCTGGTCTTGACGTCCTCCGGTCTGGAGTCCTTCTTGAATTTCTTCTGTTCCTCGTATTTTTGTACCTCCTGCTGGCGTTTCAGTTTCCGGAACGGCGGCCTTGCTGGCACCTGACTCTGTGGCCGTGTGCGCGTTCTCCTTGATGTGTAATTTCTCCTGCTATCCTTTGTAGGTGGTGTTTTTCTCTTTACCACGGTTTCTTTACCCGGTGCATCTGTATTTTTGTTTTTCTTAAACGCTGGAGTTTGAAAATTATTTTTTCTTTTTGATACCGACGTCCGGGTTGT
This sequence comes from Stegodyphus dumicola, assembly GCF_044657685.1. Classification (NCBI taxonomy): domain Eukaryota; kingdom Metazoa; phylum Arthropoda; class Arachnida; order Araneae; family Eresidae; genus Stegodyphus; species Stegodyphus dumicola. The sequence continues at coordinate 129,460,417 of NC_140768.1, read as the reverse complement.
AGAAGTCCTAGGTCTCTCTTCAGTTCTCTGTTTCTTGGGTGGTGGAATAGTTGTTGTAGTCTCTGGCCCTTCTATTTCGTTTAGACTTGAGTCCTGCAAGAACTTTTTAAGGATTTCAAAATCATTTGGATTATAGTATTTTTTCACCTGGTCGGGACTTGCTTTACAGATTTCCCCTCTCTCGTTCTTAAGATATAAGACTACTCCTTTGATTTCCTGAATTACATAGGGGCCTTCAAACTTTGGAGCTAGCTTTGCCATAAAATTGTCTGGGGCACTTGATAAAGAAAATTTCCGCTTCAATACTTTATCCCCAACTTTAAAATCTGCTTCCCGGCGTTTTCTATCGTAATATAGTTTCTGCCTATTTCTTGCCGTATCAGAGGTTTTAAGCGCCTGATCAATCAACTTTTGCACATCTTTTTGTTTAAACTCCTGCTCTCTTTGTTGCACAAAGAATAATTTATCTAAAGGCGTAATTAACTTTCTGCCTAAAAATAATTCTGCTGGAGTTTTTCCCGTAGTATCATGATGTGCCGTTCTTAAAGCATAAGCTAATTCATTTATGTAGCCATCCCAGCGCTTGTGATGTGTGCTCACGTAACTGCGAATTATTTTTACTATGTTTTTATTAACTCTTTCTGCTATGTTAGCCTGTGGTCTATACGGAACCATTTTGATATGGCGTATGCCAAGTCCATTGCATATGTTTTCAAATATTTGACTAATGAATTGTTTTCCGTTATCGCTAATGACTTTTATCGGTGCACCGTATTTTAAAATGTATCTGTGTAAGAATGCATCTGCGACTGTTTTGGCTGACGCGTTTAAGTGGAACAATTTCTATCCATTTTGAAAAATGATCTACTATTACTAAAAGAAAACGATTTTTATTTAACTCGCTCTGGGGGAAGGGACCAAGGAGATCTATGCCTAAAATTTCATTCGGAAATGTAGCGCGAATGCTATTTAAGTACCCGGCCGGGCTGTAATTAATATCATTTATTAACTGACATTGATTGCAGGACCTGACATACGCCGTTACTATTTTGTATAATTGCGGGAAATATACCGCCTCGCGTACCCTTTTTATAGTCTTTCTGACCCCGAGGTGGCCCGCTGTTTTTTCTTCGTGCAACTCCTTCAAAATGCTTAATCGAAGCGAGGCTGGGATGACTGGTTTATACTCAAGATTTTCGTTTGTTGTTTTCGTATAGAATAATAAATTATCTATTATTTCATAGTTTTTTGCTCTATTTCTTATCGCATCGATATCTGTATGCTCAAAGCTTTCGGGGTCTTTCAAATAAGCATAGATATTTCCAAATTCAGGATCAGCTTTCAGTTCAGTAATAACCGTATCTTTAGAATCTAAAATTTTTTGAAGTCAACACAGCGCATTTAAGTTCATTTCCTTCATCGTCCAGTTTTATACGAGAAAGTGCGTCAGCTACATTGTTTTCCTTACCCGGTTTATATTTTATTGTGATATTATATTCTTGGAGTTTTAAAGCCCATCTTTTAACCTGGGCGTTAGGTTTTTTCCCGAGTAAAGTCTACCAACAGCCGCATGATCCGAAAAGACTGTTACTGGCGATTTGCCAAATAAACTCGAAATTTGTGTACAGCCATTAATACGGCTAATGTTTCTCTTTCTGTAGCTGTATAACTCCTTTGTGTCTGATTCAACGTTTTACTAAAAATGCCAGCGGATGGTTATTTTGCATAAGAACCGCACCCACCGCATAGTCTGACGCATCTGCCGCAATTTCCAGGTTTTCGTCCCCCTCAGGGAATTTTAAAACAGGGGCATTAATAAGCGCTTCTTTTAATCTTTCAAAAGCTGTGTTAGCTTCCGCTGTCCACGTAAATTTACTCTTTTTTCTTTTGATTACTAAGAGTGGTTCAACAATATTAGCGAAATCTTTTATGAAAGATCGATAGTAAGAACATAACCCAAGGAAAGATGAAAGTTTCTTGGCGGTGTTGGGCGGTGGGAAATTCTTAATAGCTTTTATTTTTGAATCTTGCGTTTCTATACCCTTTTGCGAAATTTTATAACCGAGATATTTAAGTTCTTTAGTTGCGAACTTGCATTTTGAGGCGTTAATTGTAAGACCGGCCTCTTTTAATAATTTAAAAACTTGTTCGAGGTCATTAATGTGTTGTTCCAACGTACTACTCGTTATAATTATATCATCTAGATAAATTAAAGTTGATTTTCCTAGGACAGGCTTTAGAACAATGTCCATAGCTCTCTGGAATGTTGATGGGGCCCCACACAACCCAAAGGGCATGCGTAAAAATGCATAAGTGCCCGATTTTGTTATAAACGCGGTTTTGTGTATATCTTCGGGTCTCATAGCTATTTGATAGTAGCCAGACGTTAAGTCCAAAGTAGACATATATCTTGTCGATTTGATCTGTCTAATGATCTCGTCTATAACCGGCAAAGGGTAAACTGGAAATTTAGTAATACTATTTAGTTTTCTGTAATCAATAGCAAACCTCCAAGCCCTTTTATCCGAAGGAGGAAACTCGTTCTTTTTCCTACATAGTACGACTGGACTCGCGTACTCACTATTTATGGGCGTTATTTTTTTATTCTTTAACATCTCCTGAATATGTTCTTCGATGATTAGGTCTTTTTGTTTATCATAACGATACGGTTTAGTCCTACAAGGTTTTTCGGCATTTATTTGAATCTTGTGAGTTACTATCTGGCAGTTTCCTGGTTTTTCTGAAAACAAATGAGAAAAATTACTCACCACTTGCTGTATTGCTTTACTTTCATGGTCATTCAGATGGCTAAGGTCCAATTGCGGTGTCTCCACAGGTTCCACCACCCTCTGGTCCATCTCCAACACCACGGAACTATCTTGAAAATTTAATTTGGCCCTCGCGGCCCTTAAAAAGTCCATACCTAAAATAAGAGAGTGTTGTAGGTCTTTCACCACAAAAACTAATACTTTGAGATTTTCCTCTTTTACCTGTAAGTTTAATGATAATTTCCCGATGCAGTGACATGTTTTTCCTTGCGCCGCTATAATTTCCGTATTTCTGGTTTTAAATAGTCGTATCCTATAAAAATTCTTTTTGAAGAACTTTTCACTCATAAAATTTCCTTCTGCTCCTGTATCGATGAGGGCTTCTACTGGTACATCGCCAACCAGGACTTGTATAATTGGTAGCTGTGAGTTTTTTACGATGACCGTGTTTAAATGTCTATTTGAGGGTTTTTTTAAAACTTCCGGGGTCTCGACCCTCCCTTTCACAGGCCCCTCTAGTCGTTTAAAGCTTTCCTTTCAATCTGTGTCTTCTGGGTACGCGGATGTTTATTTTCAAATTTTCTTTTTGGGCCTTGACCTTCGAGTTTCGATGCGTTAGCTTCATAGCTCTTTCCCCCATAAGAGCGATTTCCATTTCTGGTTTCCTCATTTGAAGATTTCCTTCGGGTACTTTGAGAATATGTTTCCCCTCTCGCTTTTCCCGCTATTCTTCGATTTTGAAACTTCACCGCCAATTCGAAGAGTTCCTGCAATGTGCTTGGGTTTCTAACTTCAAAGTAGTCTTGAACAGCGGGTAACAATCTTGGTAATATTATTTCAATTATCTCCGCATCGG